>NC_090449.1:397460350-407010783 GCF_031143425.1 Pleurodeles waltl
TGAAACAAAACTGCCCCCCCCACCCCCCCCCCCAGTGCTTCCATTGTTCAGAATGGGGCCATATTTCTCAAAACTGTCTGCAAAAAGTACCACCGGCGTAACCCATGGAGGTTGAGTATACCAAGAGAAGGTCCTGTGGTCAGGGGTAAATCCAGACAGGTATCGCATGACTATTATTGTCAGCCAGGTTTGTTCTGGGTATTAATCGATTCAGGATGTCACCATTCAGTTATTAGCTAGGAAAAGGTGGACCCACATCTGGGGCGGAATGGAGAGACATTCCTGATCACTTGTGTCCACAGCGACAGTAAGGCATATCCCGTGGCTGAGGTGTGCATTAATTGGAAATGGAACCCTGAACCAATGAAGGTTGTGGCAGTACCCCAGTCAGTGAAAGACATGATCTTGGCAACAGATTACCTGGCTTTTTCTCTCCTTCTGCACACCCTAGAACAACAAAAGACAAACCTAGAATGGTTAAAGGAGACCCCATTGCAGGGAGAGGAAATAATGGGGTGTAGGTACAAGGTAAAACTCTCCCAGAGGGAAAGGCACCGGAATAATCAGCAGGTTGCTCTGACTAATACCACGCCTATTTCTTCTTCTTCCACAGACTGACAACAGGGTAACCAAGGTAGTTTTTGGGCAGCACAGAAAGAAGATCCAAGTCTAGCACAAGCCTGGGCCCACGCAGTGACAGAATACACTGGACAGGAAGGACAATATTTTGTTGCATCAAAAGGACTGTTGTATAGAAAAGTGAGGATAGGGGAAGAGACAGTGTCCCAGTTGGTAGTACCTATGACTTTGAGAGCAGGTTCTACATCTAGCCCACAATCATGCAGGGGGTGGACCTTATGGAAGAGACAAAACTGAAGAATATCTTCTGCAAAGGTTTTATTGACCAGGAGTGTTTTCTGACATACAGCACTTCTGTGCCGCATGTAGAAAATGTCAGTTATTGAATTGTCCCCACACATCCAAAGTCAAATTACAACTGTTACCCATCATTAATGTTACATTCTCTCCGGTGGGTATGGATTTAGTTGGTGGCATCCGCTGACGATATTAATTCCTTCTAACATTAGTAGATTATGCAATACTGTATCCTGAGGCTATCCCATTGACTAGCATGACAACGACAGCAGTTGTGCAAACCAGGTTGCGGTTCTTTTCCCACGTGGGTTTCCCCAAAGAACTCCTGACGGACCAGGGTACCCATTTATGTCCAAGCTGATGGCCCAGATATGTAAATTGTTACGCATCACACAAATACAAACATCTGTTTATCAACCCCAAACATATGGCCTTGTGGAGAGGTACAACCAGACCATTAATGCCATGCTTTAAAAGATGACTAATGATACTGGATGAGATTGGTATAAGAAATTACCTCTAGTTCTGTATTCAAACTGAACCCATGTTCAATCATCCACTGGACACTGTCTATTCAAACTTGTGTTTGGCAGATAGCCCAGGACCTTCTTAGATATGGCAGCAGGGGAGGAGGGAGAAGATGAGGGGGCAGGGCTCCTAGAATATGCCTCTAACCTCAAGGATAGAATGTACACCCTGTGGGAAGATGTGGGAACATGTAAAAGGCACAGGAAAGACAAAAGAATATATGATCAGAATGCAAAACCCAGGGAGCTAAAGGTGGACGATCAAGTTCTGGCCCTTCTACCTTTCTTGGATAACCGATTATTGGCCCAATAGCAAGGGCTGTATGTAGTACTATCCCAAGTTACCCCTGTGACCTACAGACTAGCCGTTCCACATGGGGAGAAAAAAGGACAAATATATCACATCAACCTCTTAAACAAAATGGGAAGAGTCCTCTGGGGTGGGGGTGTGGGTAGAATGTGGGGGTGTGGGTAGAATCCTGACTAATCAATGCTATTAGCAATTGACACACAGCCCCTAGACATACCTTTTATGCTCAAGAACGGAAAAGAGGGAAAAGGAACTGTTAAACTGGGATCATAGTTAGACGAATTCCTGAAAAAACAACTGAATCTAGTCTCACATACCATGACTTCTGTTCTCACAAACCAGTGAGAACCCATTCGATACAACACAACATAGTGACTGAAGAAGGGCAGGTGATCTGCATACGACTGTACCGGATTCCTGAAGGCCAGAGGAAGGCTGTAGAGTCAGAGGTTAACCTAGATGCTATGAGAAGGGATTATTGAACCCCTCCATAGCACATAATGTTCCCTAGCGATACTGGTCCCAAAAACAAATGGAGCCCTTAGATTTTGTATTGACTTTAGACAGTTGAATGAGAAGTCCAAATTTGATACATACCACATGCCTTGAGTGGATGAGATGATAGACTAGGTACAGCCACATATCTCACCAAGGGCTATTGGCAGATCCCTCTGACCCCACAAGCTAGAGAAAAGACTGATTTTTCTACCCATACTACCCTTTGGCCTCCATGGGGCTCCTACTAATTTCTGGCATCTCATGGACATGATCCAGTATCTGCATCACAGACATGCTGCCGCTTATTTAGACATAGTGATCTATAGCAAATCCTGGGGCCAACATTTGATACATTTGGAAGCAATGTTTCCTTCCCTTTATGATGCAGAACTCACAGCCAACCCAGACAAATGTACGCTAGCCGCCAATTCCATATGGTTCCAGGGATACCCCATTCAGGATGGAAAGATAAGCCCACAAGTGGACAAGATACAGACAATCCGAGATCTACCCCGACCAGTGGGCAAAAAGGGCATCAGATCCTTTCTAGGGTTAGTGGGGTATTATTTTAGGTTTATACCGTGCTTTGCTGATACTTTTGTACCCTTGACTGACCTCTTGTTGAAACAGCAACCCAGTCAGACTACATTCTGGTCTTCCCTACATCAACAATGTTTCACCAAACTTAACATCTTGTGTGGGGAACCGGTTTTAATGTATCCTGACTTTGATCAACAGTTTGTGTTACAGACTGATGCTTCCAATAGAGGGCTTGGGCCGGTTTTGTCCCAACCGTACCATGATGGCTGTTTGCATCCCGTTGTTTATATCAGCAGAAAGTTGTTGCTGCATGAAGTGCATTAGCTAACCATAGAAAAAGAATGTCTTGCCATTAAGTGGGTGATGGTGGCCCTCCAAAACTACCTCTTAGGGTGGTCATTTCTCTGCCTAACTGATCATGCTCTCATGATGTGGCTGGATCGTAATAAAGACTGCAATCTCCAGGTGTTACATTGGTTTTTACCTCTCCACCCGTTTTCCTTTCAGGCTCGCCATTACCCTGGATGGTCACAAGGGAATGCCGATTACCTGTCCAGAACCGTGCTGTCCTCCTGGCGCGATTGGCCAGTCCTGGAGGGGAGGTACTGTAACGGGAACATTGATACTGCATTGTCAGCAGATGGTGGAAAGTGCCCCTGGGATACTGAGAACACAGCAACTACTGTTTCAGTTGCTGTGACAGCCCCCCCCCGACAAGTTGTTTATTGATAGATGGCCTTAGACCTGTAAGAGAGTAGTTTGGGTGGAAGCATTCTGGTGGTGATGTTGAAGCCTTTTACATTCAGAAACAAAAGCCAAGGACCAACCAGCCCTTTCAGTATAAAGAAAGTTATTTTATTTACGTGCATGGAGACTACTGGCTTGAGAGGCCAAGTCCAAGCAGTCCAAATTAAGGAAGTCATACATGATCTTTTATAGTGTGCAATGATATTTAATGAGGGCTGCCTCGATAGCAAGCCTTGCAATATAATGTGTTCCGAGCAAACAGAACAGTAAACATAGTTCACCTAGGTCATGAGCTGTTCAACAAACAGGTCTTATTATAATTGAGTATCGCAGAGCAGGCCCAAGATGGATTCCAGATAAAATGCAATTCCACAGTGAGAAGAGCAAGGCAGAGAAACCAGCGAGAGAGACCGTGACAGTGTGGAGGCAAAGCCACCCGTCTTCTCCAATGAGGGCTGACCGGAGGAGAGTGAGAGGAGCAGCGGGGAGACAGAGGCAGCTTCTCTGGAAAGAGGGAGAGGAGCCATTGGAGGGGGAAACCAACGTTGATGGGCATACCCCAGGGAAAGGTGGACCAGATGAGGCACTGTGGTTCTGAGAAAGAGCCACAATCACAAGCAAGTGGTGAGACTGGGGTTGGAAATCCTCTTTAAGTGGGCACTCTCGAGGCGATATCTGGTGGGGCTATGAGGGAAGGAAGAGGGAGTGCTACCCTCTGGCTAGGATAACTGCATGGTTTAAATATCATGGCGGGCATTGTGGTACAGGGTTGCCTATGCAATTTCCTTTTCCCCGAGACATCTTTGGGATGGCTGTCTTGTTTGTGTGCTTACCTCCCAAAGCTCATATAGGTAAAAGGACTAGAAAAATGGCAAACACATTACCTTCTGGTCCCTCCTCATTTAAGTCTTTCACTTGGGTATCAATACATAGGTTCTGGCCTATGCACAGCAGTTTATACAGTGGTGTGTTGCAGTCATATATTGGTTGACTAGTGCCTAAGTCCTCATTCTGCTTTACCTGAGGGTGGAGCCCAATCACGGAGAAACATTGAGAAGACGCATGCAGGGAACCGGACGCTGCATAGAAGGACTATCCAGGAGGAAACAGGCGTACCATAATATTATTACTCATACAAAAGGAACAGATCAATAAACCTTTCTACCTTTAATAATCCATCAAGTTTGTAGTTGTGTTTTCCATCCTGTGACGCCCCCCTTTCTGAAGTACTACTCTTCAATCTTTCCCTTGCCCAGCAGGGCTATGCTCTGGGCACTCCTAAGGGCTGTCTATCGGCTCTTTCTGCCTTTCTGCGGCTGCCTGACCAACTCAATTGAAGTCCCCTATTGTACATAGGTTCCTAAAGTGTCTTGTTCATCTTTTTCCACCTTCACTATAGTGCCTCAGTGGGATCTCAATCTGCTCTTACCATTCCTAATATATGCTCCCTACGAGCCTCTCAACAATTGCCTCCTCAGGCTTCTGACTTGAAAAACTGCCTTACTTGTGGCAATTACATCTGCCTGCAGAGTAGTGAGCTGTAGGCCTTATCTAAGCTGCCTTACCTCTCTGTCTACCCTGACAAATTGGTTTTTCGCACACTGGGCTGCTTTCTTCCGAAAGTTGTCACCCCATTTCATGGAGACCAATCAATCAAACTGCCTACTTTTTTCACTCCTCCACACACCTCTAAGGAAGAGGAGGGCCTCCACCGCCTGGACCCAAAAAGAGCATTGTCTTTCTACCTTGATCGAACAAAAGACTTCCGGGTGGACAACTAACTCTTTGTGGGGTATGTTGGTGCAAAGAAAGATAGAGTGGTGCAGAAGTGGACCATCTTTAGGTGAGTTGTGCTCTGCATTAAAATCTGCTACGTACTGGCCAAGAAGCAACCTCCTGAAGGCCTTCTAGCTAACTCCACCAGTGCTTAAGCTCCGACCACTGCAATTGCACCTGGAGTTCCAGTCCTGGACATCTGACAGGCAGCAACGTGGGCATCCCTGCACGTTTGCCAAACACTACTGCCTGGACATTCGAGTCCATAGGGTTAGACACTTTGCCCGTTCTGTCTTGCAGGATTACTTGTCTGAAATTTTTTCACAGACCCACCACCAGGGAGGTATTGCTTGGGTAACGAATCTGCAGCTAGAAGTCTCTATGGGATGAACAAGTTACTTAACTTCAATAACGCCTTATCTGGTAGAGACCATAGCTAGCTGCAGATTCCTTACTGGCCCAACCATCCTCCCTGCTCTGTGAACAGATTTCTAGGGATTGGGTTGACCTCTTTTAGGGCCCTAGTTGTTAACACCAGTGGTCAGTGTACTTCATGGCTCTGCGCTTCTGGCATTGAAAGTCGTGAAAAGTAACTGACATTAGTGCGCCTGTGGGGCTCCTATATAGGTACTGCAACGTCAGCCTAGCGTGGATGACGCTGACAACGCATGCAGAGCCGATCAATGCCACCTGACGGCACGCAGAGGTACTGCTCCCGAAAATCTTACAGATCCAGACTGACGCCTGGGAAATTCAAAGGTAAGGAATCTGCAGCTAAATATGGTCTCTACCAAATAAGGCGCTACCGAAGGTAACTTGTTTGTCATAACGAGGCTAGGTTTCCTTCAAGGTAAATTAACCAAATATCTCCTGGACCACTTGTTAAGAACTTCAAAAGCTACATATTCTAGAAAACATGAATGCCCTTCGTTATCTTACCTGATTGTATTTGGATGATCTCAGTTGACCTCCCCTTCTGCAAAGTAGCCATATGTTGCTATGTCAAAACCAAGATCCATGCGATACTAATGTTACACTACCCTTTTTGGATAATAAGGTCTGTAGATCTGATACTCATTCCAACCCTCTCCCGTCCCCGGGCACCCAATCAACTTACCTTCAATCCTCACTTTGAATACCTTGCAAAGAGCTCTCCCAACTGTAGCACTCCTAACTGATCCCTGTTGGCAGTCACATCTCCTCTGTCTGTGTGGAAGTGGGCCCATGGCTGTTACAGCTCTGAGTTAGGATCTACCTGCTTTACAGTGCACCAACATTCATGCAGCTGTTTGCTACATGCAACAGCACCTACCCTTCACTCACACCGATCAGTAGTTGCATTATAACCACATCTGCACTATCTACAACCACCATTCCTACATCCTTTAACACTTGCTCTCACATACTAGAAAATATGCTATGCAGTGGCAACCACCTGCATTCATTGTTATGCATAACATGATTAAAGTTTAACTTCCCATGCAACAGTTTTGGGTAGTCTCAAATTAGGCTTTAGACCTGGTTGTGTCTCAGAGGCTGTTACAGTATTTCTGCATAATCTCGCATATGTCAGTGGCTAGGTTTGTCTGTAGCAGTTCACACTGTTGCACATATAATCCTGTTGAAGCATTTGCCCACCCTCTGAAGTCTGAAAGGATGTGGTTCTTGCTTGACTCATCTTGTGAAAAACAAACGTGTACACCCTATGGAAGCAATACAATGGTATTGTACGCTTCAAGGTAACGAGGACAGTTGCAAAAATACCTGAAAGATGTTATTGATAAATAGAAATTATTATGTATCATCTAGGAGTATAGAGCAAACAAAGTATAGTAATTCAAATACATGATAACAGAAGGCAAGAAAGAGCCACAGAGAATATTCTTATTTAGGGAGTTCAAAGTAGACAGCATTTGATGTGGAATCATTAGGTGTGGAACCGATGCAGAAGTGTTGTGAAGGTGCACATATAAGAGCACAATCTGACGTGTTTCATTCCATAAGGAACTTTTTAAGGCTGAAAAATAATTGTAATAAAGATGCACTGATGCTACTCAATAGAAAGTGCAGAAAGCGGGTACGAACCTGGGAGGCGATGCAAGAGATGGAATTATGTGGAAACCCAATATGAAGTATATGAGGTGGAATAGTTCTGTGAGGCCCAAGTATCACACCACACGTGGCAAAAGAAGATGATAGCAACTATTGTACATTTAAAAGAAAGAAACACTTACAAAGTAAACACCCAGGTAGCTTTAAGAACGAAATAAAGGTCACTAACTATACTTAAGGAAAAACGTAAATGAAAGCAGAAAGACTAAAATTGTAAACACTTAGATTGGCCTTGTGGTAAAGATATACCGGGAAATCTGAAGGTTAATGTGATGTAGCTAGTTGACTGCAGCTGTTTAACCAGCATGTATGTAAAATATCGGAAAACAAGAAAAGAGGAAATAATGACCGATTGAGGATCAGTATCAAGAAAGGTGACCTAGGAGCACTGTAAAAGTGGTAAGTTCGTATTCACATTTAAAGGATTAAGACCTCGCTGTCTGAGAGTCAGTCGTTCTCTTTGTGCAAAAATGAGACGTTTTCGTTAATAAAAACAGAGTTGGCAAACCAATAGCTCTCCCTATGCAGGAGCTATTTGGCTTTGTCAGTGTCATTTAGCCAACTTGTACAGCAGTGCGTCTGCTGTGCAGCATGACTGAAAGTTAGAATAAAACAAGCATTTGCAATGCAGTGGGTCTTGGGTTTGCTCGAGTTAGAGCCATTAGTGTTGTAAATTCCTAACTGGACTTTTCTTGCCACATAAATTGAAAATGAAAAGTAAAACAGTTGACGTTAGAAGGCGATTCAAAGCACCGCGGCCGCTATGAGCATGAAGGATAGACACAAAAGGGAAAAGAAGTTTGCTCGTAGTCAAATGTATCGGCAAATGTGCAATTATCCATGTAACAGGGTCAATGTCCAAGGCTGGAACAAACACCCCCCAAGGAGGGACAAACGTAAAGCATTTACCAGTGATAACAAAGGATTTTTGAAAGGCAAGCCCATGAGCGAGTGATAGTGATGGGCATGCAGTGGGTATGGTTAAAAGCCCATAGATAGATTACAACAGGCCAGAGCGCTTGCGCGCTTGACCTAAAAAGTGCCAGGACGTAGCGAGCGCTGACCGCGAGGGGCAGTGGTCTGTTTTGTTAGTATAGAATTATTCTCTGCCTTCACAAAAACACAAGTTGCAATTACACCTTCTCAGCAAATGTAAACCAACAAGAAACTGATATACAGATATATACATCAATTCTTTTCATTTTATGTTATACTGGGGCAGGAAATGTGAGCCAAAGACTGAAGGTGCTGGACAAAACACAAATTAAGCATTAATGACAAAAATAAATAACTGCCATTCATAAAGCGGTGCGAGGGCTGCAATCACCTTAAAAAAGGTCTGATGTTAAAAATGGAGAGGAATCATGGCATGGTGATGTTTGAAACTCACAAATACATAAAAGCATTCAAGGGGGGAAAAAATCACTTCTTTAATTATTTTACCACTGAGCTGAAGATCGCTGTGTTGATTCCACATGAAAACATCGCCTAAAAGGCCAAGCAGAGCAGAAAGTGCAGTGCCATCTGCATTTTTGTAGCATATTGAAACCTGTTTGTGTGACCTTTGGGCGCTTTTCTTTCTGGCAGGTTGGCAGCACACATAGCAACCAAAGGGGGAGAAGGTGAGGTGATCCAGACAAGCAGCAATGCAGGAGGGGGATAGGAGGCAAAGAAAGACACTGGGCAAGGGAAGCAGTACTAGGGCCATGCTCCAGTGTAGGAATAAACATATGAAGAATAAGTCAAGCTGGCACTCACTAACCAAAAAGAAGCACAAAATGAGAGTGACAATGAAGCCAACCAATGGTATGCAATGGGCAGCCTCTTAGCCCCCTATAAGTAAACAAAATGTTTTGCAAGTGACAGTGCAGTCACTATCTCAGACAAGACTTAAAGTATAGGGTTTGGTAGGGAGTGGGCCAAATTGCCAAAGAGGTGAAGGTGCCCACCAAACATACTGAATGGCATAAAAAAAACATTGGCACTAAAACATTTAGGAATGCTCGGGTAAAGGCAGAAGAGTGTTTAAAGAAGGGGCATGAATCTGGTCACTCTCCGGGGAAACAGCCTTTACAAAGCAGCCTTTGACATGCAAGACCTTTCCCACACAATTTCTATCACATAGGTAAGTATTTGTAATGTGGCACTAGGGAGGGTGGACCGATTTCCCCCATTGAGATTGTGGAATGCAAAAGACTGTATAAAAAAGCACTTACAAACAGGAAAAGAATTATAAAGAAAAAGGCATTGGCCGTCTTTGAAGCACCAGTAAAATAATTTACAATAAGGCCTTCAGGGAGGTCATTAACCAGCGGAATTTTAGAAACAGGGGTGCTCCATCTCTAGAAGTGGCGATACTAGTGCATGCATGGGAAAGATATTTTAGTACACGGTATGCGGGAAAGGATGGGAGGACAGGTTCCGAGGGCAATGGCTGGGCCTCTACATTTTTTTATGCTCAGAATGTGGGACAATTAAGCCCACCATAGAAGAAATAGTTAATGCTATAAAGAAACGTGCCAACTCTGAAGCCGCAGGACTACCCCCTGGAATCTCTTGAAGGCTAATACCGATTTATTGGGGTACTTTAATAACCAACATTCTAAAAGCAACTGGTAGAATAGGGAAACTGGAAACGTGGTCCCAGTCTCTGATTGTTCCCATCTTCAAGAAGAGAAAACAAAACGAGTCACACTGTTGTCACCCCCCTACAGGATGCATTAGTCAAGTCGCTGGGGAGAGCCATGTGGCCAGATTGGAGGTGTGGGTGGAAGAGCACGGCACCTTGACAGATGTTCAAAATGGATTTCAAAGAGGTATGGGCACCATAGAACAGTGTCTCAATCTATCCCTAATAATGTAAAAAAAAAAAAGAAAAACTGTTGCTAAAAGCGGGTCTAGCTATTTAGGTTGTATAGGCCTGTCGAGTGCATTTGATTGTCTCTCATAGTAAATTGTGGCACTTGGTGGAGGATATGGGGGTGGATGTGATGAACATTATCAGAGATATCTACACAGGAACCCCTGCCAGAGTTAGATTTGGAGTGGAGGAGTGCACAGAGTTCTCCATATCTAGGGGTGTGAAGCAGGGTGTGTTCTTGCAAACCTATTCTTCACCCTATGTATTAACCTGAAGAAGGTGTTAGTGGAGGGCAGCAGGGACATGCCTCAAATCTCTCACAATCCATTCCCTGTGTCCCTTTTTGCAGATGGCACAGTGCTGATGGACTCCACACCCAATGCACTTCAGCTGTTGATGGATAATTTATCAGCTGACCTAGGATCTGGACCTAAAGGTTAATATCAAGAAGTCATTCATAATGATGTGTGGAAGGCTTTAGCACCCAGATGTTACCTTAAAACAAACACGTTTTCTTACCTGGGTGTTATTTTTAGTTCCATAGGAACGTGGAGGTATCCGGTAGATAGGAGTTGTGGTCAATTTGCGATGACAATTCATGCACTTTTTTCCTTCGCATTTAAATTGGATTTAAAATCACTAAAGGGACTGTGCACAATATATTCCACGCAAAGCGTATATCGGCAGCAACATACGGGTCTGGTCTTTGTTGGCATGCAAATGTGAGAAAATTAATTAATTACGCAAGAGAATGCTTCAAGCGACTATTATTGGTACTTACAAGCTTCTTGTCATCATTGTGCCACTCTGAATTAGGGCTGTCGCACATAGAAGACCTCATCAGCATAAAACCCTTACTTCTATGGCACGATATATGGACCAAACCTGAGGCAGCCTTGAATAGTAGAGTAGTGGCGGACTGCTTATTTCTTAAGTGGGCACCAGAACTACGGTGGTAAAAGAATATGAAAAACGTGTGCCGCAGTATAAATAGGTTACATTGTTTTGATGATCCTAAATTCCTTATAGATGTTAGCAAGGCAGAGCTCAAACTTGTCTTTTCAGCCTTTTGAGAATGAAAGATTATCAGGCTTTATATATAAAATGAGTTTTAAAGCATACTGTGAGTTGACAGAGAGGGGACTTCAGCCTTACTAATCAATATTGAATACTTCGCGTTGATATTTTCTAATACGTTTTAGGCTCAATGTGGTGTATCTCATTGCTACTTTTCCGCATGTGAACGATTGGTCAAACACCTTGGCTGACTGCCACTATGATAATCGATCTACTCAATGTGTGGTACATTTTACACTGTTTAGTGGGTTTTATAAGGCTTCTATGTTTTGTATTTGAGACCCATTCTCAAACAGCCTAACCTGAGATCCAGCAGGCTGGCCCTAATCTTTTTACAACAATTGCAATCCCTCATAACATGTGCCTCTGTTTCATCTTATTTGTGGCATGCCTTGCGAGTTAGGAACCAATGGACTGACTATGTGCAATAGGTGATGAAAGGGACACTGTTGTTTAGATCTCATTCTTATTTACAGCATGCTTTACGAATTTATGAAGCTATGTTTGAAGAAGAGCAATGTGGATCAATATTTCGAACAGATGTAATAGATGATGGAGGGATGCTGTCTTTTAGGGTATTAATAATAATGAGAGTTATGCTTTATGCCCCCTCTCTGGCCGCCTTACGGCCTTGTTTATTTTACATGCTATTTTACCAATTGCATGCTGTATGAATTAGGTAGTTTATCTGTGAATAATTGTATGAATATGGGCAATAGGTGTTGAAGTGACAATGTTTTCGGGGTTTTAATTGAAGTGACAGTGTTTTAATGGGTTCTATTTGTAGTGAAATGTTTTTGTGTGCCTATCTTATTGTATATGCATAAACTGTAAGTTTTTATGGCTTTTTTTTATCAAGCCGAATAATGATCCATGATGATGAAGTATTTGTGTTAAATAATATACTCTTTATGTTCTTAAAAAAGTGATTGTAGACTTTAGGGATAAATAGAGGTAAAGGGGTGATCTTAGGATTCAGGGGTGATCTTAGGGTTTAGGTATGGGTAGTGGTAAAGGGAGGGAAGGTGATTTATGGGTTATGGAGTGGGTAGAGGTAAGAGTGATTTTAGGGTTTGGGTGGAAGTAAACAGAGGCAAGGCTGATTTTAGGGTTCAGGGGTGGGTAGCGGTAAAAGAAGGTGGGATGAATTTATGGTTTGGGGTGGGTAGAGGTAATTGGGATTAAGGTTGATTTTTGCGTGGTAGGTAAAGATAAAGTGGGGTAAGAGTGATTTTAGGGTTTGGGGTGTGTGGAGCTAACGAGTGGCAAGGGTTATTTAAGTGTATGGCTTGTTTACAGGTAATGGGAGATAAATGGGTGATTTTAGGGGTTGGGTGGCCATAGGTAACAGGAGGTAAGAGCGATTTTAGGGCTTGTGGTAGGTAGAAGGAACGGGCGATAAGGGTGATTTTAAGTTTTGGGTCTGTAGAGGTAAGGGGTGGTAAGGTTTTTTTTTAGGGTTCGGGGCGGGTAGAGGTAGGTAAGGGTGAGTTTAGAATTGGGATTGGTTGAGGTAAAGGGATGTAAAGGTGATTTTAGGGTTTGTGGGTGAGTAAAGGGAGGTAAGAGTGATTTTTAGGGTTATAGAGTTAGTAGAGGTAAAGTATGGTAAGTGTGAATTTAGGGTTCGGGGTTGGGTAGTGGTAAACAGGGGTAAGGGTGAATTTAGGGTTCCAGTTGGTTGAGGTAAAGGGAGATAAGGGTGATTTTAGGGTATAGGGAGGTAAGGTGATTTTAGAGTTATGGGGTGAGTAGAGGTAAAGGGATCAAAGGGTGATTATAGAATTCAGGGATATATAAAGCTGTGTATTGTTTTGCGGTTCAAATCATCAACAGTATTTAGGCTTGGGGTCCCTCCTTCCAGTAATGACTTAGTAGGGAGTCCCTGGATACTAATAATGATCTAACGGGAGTCCACAGGTTCGAGTAATGATACAGTGGGGGTCCATAGAAGTCAAAAGGTTGAGAACCACTACTCTACATTATAAAATAGGTAACCAACAAATAGGTAAATGTGACACAGCAGGAAATGTTAATTCAGAAAAACACATGCTATAAGCCAACAGTTTTAAATGAAGGGGGTATGTTTACTGCTTCATCTCAAATTAAAATAACAAGCGGTCAATATATATTTTTCAGACATTGGTCACATGCAACAAAGTTTTGTTATTGCTAGTTGTTAGCGTTGGCCTCAAGGAAATACCGGGAAGTGTGAGATTCAACTTTGATGGTTTCAAGTTGCCTTGCAAGCAAAAGCCATGCTCCAGGGAAGAAAACAGACAAATGGAAACCAAGTAAAGCCCAAGTGAGCTGACACACGCTCACCAATTATAGGGAAAATATTAAAAGTGACAAAGAAGCCAACCAATAGTAAGTGGTGGGTGGTATAAAAGATCCTGTTTTAGAGCTTTTTTAAACCCCTTCACTGCCAGGCCTTTTCCCCCTCTGGTGCCAGGCCTTTATTTGGCTATTTGGGGCAGTTCGCACTTAGGCCCTCATAACATTTTGTCCACATAAGCTACCCACACCAAATGTGCGTCCTTTTTTTCCAACATCTTAGAAATTCTAGAGGTACCCAGAGTTTGTGGGTTCCCCTAAAGGAGACCAAGAAATTAGCTAAAATACAGCAAAAAAGTCGTTTAAAAAAAGAAAACAAATGGGGAAAAAAGAGCTGCAGAAGAATGCTTGTGTTTTTTCCCCTGAAAATGGCATCAAAAAAGGGTTTGGAATGCTAAAATCACCATCTTCCCAGCTTTCAGGAACAGGCAGAAAACCTAATTTTTCAACACAATTTTGAAATTTTACTGGGACATACCCCATTTTTTCTATTTTTTGTGCTTTCAGCCTCCTTCCAGTTAGTGACAGAAATGGGTGTGAAACCAATGCTGGATACTGGACAGCTAAACATTTCTGAACAGTAGATAACATTCTGAATTAAGCAAAGGGTCATTTGTGTAGATCCTTCAAGGTTTTCCTACAGAAAGTAACAGCTAAAATAAAAAAAATATTGAAATTGAGGTGTAAAAAGAGCCATTTCTGTACAAGTTTTCTTCTATAACTTTTTCCAGCTATGGCAGATTTTTTAAAGCAATATACCGATACGTCTGCTGGACTCTTCTGGTTGCAGGCATCTATAGGGCTTGTAGGTTCATCAAGAACCTTGGAATGGGTTTTCATTGTATACCTGGTATACAGCAATTTGGTGAGATATAAAGAGTGAAAAATAGGTATTGAGGAAACTTTTGAATTTCCAAAATGGGCACAAGATAAGGTGTTGAGAAGCAGTGGTTATTTGCACATCTCTGAATTCCGGGGCCCCCCTACTAGCATGTTAATTACAGGGCATTTCTCAAATAGACGTCTTTTTTACACACTGTCTTACATTTGGAAGGAACAAATGTAGAGAAAGACAAGGGGTAACAACACTTGTCCTTCTATTCTGTGTCCCCCCAAGTCTCCCGATAAAAATGGTACCTCACTTCTGTGGGTAGGCTTAATGCCCACAACAGGAAACGCAACATGGACACATCACATTTGTACATTGAAATCTGACTTGTTTTTTAGGAAGTGCCTAGCTGTGGATTTTGGCCTCTAGCTCAGTCAGCACCTATGGAAACCTATCAAACCTGTGCATTTTTGAAAACTAGACACCTGGGGGAATTCAGGATGGAGTGACTTGTGGAGCTCTCACCAGGTTCTGTTACCCAGGATCCTTTGCAAACCCCAAAATGTAGCAAAAAAAACACTTTTTCCTCCCAGTTCGGTGATAGAAAGTTCTGGAATCTAAGAGGAGCCACAAATTTCCTTTCACGCAGCATTTCCTCAAGTCTCCCGATAAAAATGGTGCCTCATTTGTGTGGGTAGGCCAAGAGGCCACAACAGAAAATGCCCCAAAACGCAAAATGGACACATCAAATGTTTACATCAAATGATTACAATGACGACTGATGTGTTTTTTGGAAAGTGCCAAGCTGTGGATTTTGGTTTCTAGCTTAGCTGGCACATAGGAAAACCTACAAAACCTGTGCATTTTTGACAACTAGACACCTAAGGGAACCCAGGATGGGGTAACTTGTGGCACGCTTACCAGCTTCTGTTACCCAGAATCCTTTGCAAACCTCAAAATGTGGCAAAAAAAACACTTTTTCCTCCCATTTCGGTGATAGAAAGTTTTGGAATCTGAAAGGAACCACAAATTTCCTTCCACCCAGCATTGCCTCAAGTCTCCCAATAGAAATGGTACCTCACTTGTGTGGGTAGGCCTAGTGTCTGCGACAGGAAATGCCCCAAAACACAACATGGACACATCACATTTTCCCAAAGAAAACTGACATGTTTTTTCAAAAGTGCCTAGCTGTGGATTTTGGCCTCTAGCTCATCCAGCACCTAGGAAAACCTAGCAAACCTGGACATTTCTGAAAACTGGACACCTAGGGAAACCCAGGATGGGGTAACTTGTGGCACTTCCTCCAGGTTATGTTACCCAGAATCCTTAGCAAACCTCAAATTTGGCCAAAAAAACAGCTTTTCCGCACATTTCGGTGCTGCAAAGTGCCGGAATCTGAGGGAAGCCACAAACTTCCTTCCACCCAGCATTTCCCCACGACTCCCGATAAAAATGGTACCTCACTTGTGTGGATCGGCCTAGTGGCGGCGACAGAAAATGCCCCAAAACACTATGTTGGCATATCAAAATTATCAAATACAAAAATAGGCTGATCTGCCCCTAAGTGGGGCAGAAATGGCCTAAAATAAATTAAATGTGTCCCTCAGGGAAGCGACCCTTGCCTAAGGGGTCGCTCCCCACATCTAAAAAAATAAAAATTATCCCTGATGTGTAGTGGCTTCTGCCCCCCCTTGGGGGAGATCGGCCTCAATAAAATAGGCTGATCTGCCCCCAGAGGGGCAGAAATGGCCTAATAAAAAATTCCCCCCCCAAGGGAGCGACCCTTGCCAAAGGGGTCGCTTCCCATACAAACAGGCACAAAATTCCTGGTGTCCAGTGGGCATTTCTGCAGCCCAATCGCTATGTGATCGGGCTGCAGAAATGCTCAGAAAGACATGAAAGGGAAAGGCCTTTCCTTTCTTTTCATGTCTCTCTGCCGCCCCCACCCCCTGATCGTAAGAGAAATGCAAGCATTTCTCTTCTGATCGTGCTGGAAGCTCAGATGGGGGTGGCCTCTGATGAGGTCCCCGCTGACATCATCAGACATCACGGGGGAGGGCAGGGGTCGAAGGGGAACCTATTCCCCTTCCATCCCTGCCCAAGGGAGGAGAGTGGGAGACCCACGGGGAGCGCTAGGTTCCCCCGTGGGCCCGGTGTAGGACGAGCTGGTTACGTCCTCAGCACCCAAGCGCATAACCAGCTCGTCCCAGGCGCCCGAGGGGTTGAAGAAACAACAGATCATTGCAAGTAACAGCTCATGCTGTGGTTATTTGATATAAAGAGATCCACTCACCTGTCTGCATTCTGCAGCATACATAGAGAAAACTCCCTCAGGGAATTGTTTTTGGACAGCAATGCTGGCACCCTTGCATCGTGGTGCTAGGGTTCCTGCATTGGTGCTAGGCTTCCAAAAGGGCACCAGCACAGGGGAAAAAGCAGGATTCCTGCCCTTTCCCTGTGATGAAGTGCAGCGCAGAACCACAAGGTGACTTGCTGCACTGCGTGACAAACTCATAGATATGGCCCCAAGTTCTTAAGGAGGAGGAAATAATGTAATTTTCAGTCTTGACGTGTTGTATTATATATCTTTGTTTTTTTGTTGAAACTGATGGCATCAGTTGGTCAAATATTGGGAATTGTTGCAGTTGCCACATGAAAAAACCCTTTGGATTAGTGTTTCTCAAACTTTTGAGAACCACAACCCACTTTTTAGCATGACAATCGGGTTTCAGTAAATATTGATCATTTGTGCATCACCAAGTAAAAGTGTCATAATTTCTTTTGATCTATTAAAACTTTTGTTTCCATCACACTTCTGAATTACACAAAAATGTGCTTCATTTTTATTTTCTAAACTGTTTAAAGTGTACAGTTAATTTACAGGTATTTACATTTTGTTGCGTGTTACAAAAAATTACATTTTTCAGCCTTTCCTTTCATACTTTCTGAACCACAGCAAGATTGTCACATAATTCACTTTACTTTTCTTTCTTTGACTTCAAAGTGAGAGGAGTTTGTAATCACCAATCCCAATGTTAAAAAAGCAGCAATTTGTCAGAAGACATAGCTGTACATTTGACCTTTGACTTTAAAACACAGAAAATGTGACAAGATAAATATAGAATTTAAAGGCATTTTCATTTCTTGCTTGGACTTTTACGACCAACCAAAAATTGGCTTGCGGCCCACTGGGAAGCACTGCTTTCAATGGTGTAGTCAGCCATTGATCAACTTATGGAGGCAGTTTAGAAAACTTGAATGTAACAGATTTTTCATTGTGGTGCCTCCTTTGTACACCATCAGTGATCTAAAGGTCAGAACATCTCTGAGGCTAGAGTCTGCCATCAATATTTTCCAGTGCACTGTTTTCCAAACTGTGGGTTGCGTGCTGATTTTTGATGGGCAAAGAGAGGAGTTGGGGAGAAAGAAGTCGGCCTGTTGGCAGTACAATAGGAAGGAATGTCTTAGGGGGTCTTCATGCAAGTTGAAGCATGTCTGCTAATTTTGTGACTCCCAGGGTCATCCAGAAACCAAGTGTTTTAAAAAACACAGAAGGCCAGGGGATCAGCCTGCCCCAAGGGGCACTAACACCCCCACGCCCCTATTTAAGGCCCACTCCCCTATTCACTTGCACATAATGGCACACTTACTGGGTAAATACAAACATAGTCACTATTTGCCCTTGCTTTATTAAGCTTTTAGGGATGGATTCCACATCCCGTCTAGCTCTGCACCAGCCGTACCCACTCCTAGGAACCAACAGTCAGTGGAGCAGCAGCCAGAGATAGCCAGGGAGAAGATACTGAAGGAGGTGCGGGCTGGGAGGGTAGTGGGCTCGTTTGGTACCCCACCAGTGGAAGGTCTAGTCTGCTCCCCATTAGGACTGGTTCCAAGAAAGAAGCTGGGTAGGTTTTCATGGTTCACAGTCTCTCCTTCCCAGCTGGGCTATTGGTTAGCAATGGCCTTAAGCAGGAGCAGTGCACGGTGAAGAACACTTCTTTTGATGAGGCTCTGGGCATGTTGAAGAAACTAGGGCAGGGATCATTGATTACAAAATCAGACTCTGAAACTGTGTTCCGTCTTCTGCCTGTGCACCCACAGGACACCCACCTCCTGGCGGTTCACTTTTGAAGGACAATACTATTTAGACATGCATTCCTATGGGGTGCACATTGTTTGGGGTCTTTAGTCGATTTCTGGAGTGGGCGCTGAGGGACCTGGTGGCCTAAGATAAGATAGTGCACTACTTAGATGATTTCTTGTTCATGAGACCACCAGATTCCCCTGATTGAGGGAGGGCCCTACATGGCTTCTGTGAGCTAACGCACATGCTAGGGGTGCCACTGGCAGATGACAAAATAGATGGACCAACGACTGTAAATTCCTTCCTGGGTATAGAAATAAACTCTGTGGAGGGGGTTTGTAGACTACCCCAAGACAAGATGTCCACTTTTCAGGCATTCATTGACACATGCCTATTGGCCAAGAAAGTCACACTTCACCAGCTACAGGTCTTGGTGGGTCAGCTGAATTCCGTTCTCAGGCTCATTCCCATAGGGAGGGTTTTCTCAAAAAATATAGCTAGACCTATATCTGGTCTTGGGGCCAAACATCACCATACCAGGCTGTCCCACGAGGTCAGATAGGATTTGTTTATCTGGAAAGAGTTTCTGGCAGACTTTAATGGTACACTCTTATGGCATCCATCAGCACAGTTCAATGCAGACCTGGCTCTCTACATGGATGCAGCAGGGAGCATAGGCTTCGGGCAGTTTTGGGCAGTAGGTGGTGCATGCAGCATTTGCCAGCAGTGGCATCTGAGCTCACCAAGAACATTACATTCCTTGAACTGTTTATGATGATTGTAGCGCTGCATTGCTGAGGGACTCCCTTGGCCAACAGTAGGATAGTCATATGGTCAGATAGCAGGTCAGTGGTAGCAGCCATTAACAAGCAGAGTGTAAAATGCCCCTTTGTTCTAAGACTGCTCAAGGCTGTTATTCGCAGTTGCCCCACATATAATGTATATTTCTCTGCCAACCAAATGCCCAGTGTAGAAAATACAGTGGCTGATGCCTTGTCACATTTCATTTTAAGTTGGCAGATTTCAGAATGTAATGGCTGCAAGTGGACAAAGTGATGACATGCTTCTTAGAGGAGTGGTGGAAGCTTGGTGCCCCATTGTCCCGGACCTGATAGCAGCATTGCTTGCCCAGAGGACAAAACATGTACATGAGGCAGTATGGGGAGTATATAGTGCATCTTTTGGGGGAGGGAGAAGGATCTAGGATGTTTCGTCCCGAGACGTGTTGCAGTTCCTAACGAAACTGAGGGAGTGGGGCATGATGGTGGCCCTTGTCAGAAGACAGCTTTCAGCTATAGCATTTTTCGCAGGGTTGAGGGGTGTGAGGGACCCTACAAAAGATGCAAGGATAAGGAAGGTACTCAGGGGATGGGAGAGCCTGGCCCCAGTGGCTCACGATAAGAGGAGGCCGATAAACATGGCTCAGTTGTCCCATATCCTTGATATACTACTGTCTGTATGCTCATCGCAGTATGAGACCCGATTATTTGGCCTGTCCTACTCACTTGTGTTCATCGGGGCACTCAGGATCTCAGATTTGTTTGTTGCATCCAGGGAATATCAGGTATCTGGGATTCGGGTCTCAAACATTTCATTTCATGGGTGCCACCCTCTGGCTCAGGATAAAGCTGTTGAAAACAGATCAATTGGGAAGACGGGTAAGGGTGCAGCTCCAGGTGCGTCCTATTGCCCCATAGCACACATGCAGGAGTATTTCCGCATGTGGCCTCTGGACAGGCATCCCTATCTGTTGGTGCATGCGGATGGAACCTGCTGACACATTTCCAGTTTTCAAGGGTGTACAAGCACACATTCACTATATTAGGAGAGGAGCTGGATCACTTTAGGTCCCATCCCTTCCGGATCGGGGCAGCCACTACAGCAGCTGCATTAGGGTTTTCCCCTAAGGCCATAAAAGGGGTAGGCAAATGGAGATCAGCATGCTTTCAGTGATACATTAGGCCTCATTTGGCCTAAAATGAAAGTAAGCTCCTCCCTCTGTATGTCATGCTCAGCTGGTGTAGCTTGGTGCCCCTCCAGGAAATAACTATCTTCCGTCTTTTCTTGCAGCCTTCAACCACGGGTTGGTACATGTGTGCTGGTGCAGTCATTCTTTGTTCTGCAGGGAGGGTGAGCAGTTTTGTGGATGCGGGATGGAGAGGGCTCAGTTGGCGGCAGAAGTTAAGCATCACTGGCTGGGGATTGGGGGTCTCAAATTAGAGAAGCTTGCTGACCATCTTTTATTAGGGCTCGAACCGGAAAGCATTCCCTCTCCTGACATTCTAGTTGCTCATGCCGGGGCAACAAGACGGTCCCCTTGAGGAGACGTGGAATGTGTGAAGCTCTACATTCATGGGCCTGTCTAAGGTGTAAAGAGGTTACCAGAAGCCACAATGTTGTGGTTTGGAGGTTATTCCGTGTTCAGTATGGTCAGGGGGTGGTGGGAGGGCACCTGCTAGAACAATGAAGGACTCCTTGAAGAAGCCTAACCACTAAGTCCAGAATATACTGGCGGGCTCTACTATGGGCATGATTCGGCATAACTTACTTCAGCTCTCAAAGGGAGAGCTGTTCCAAAGGGTCATTAAGCATCTGTCTCCCAGGGGCTATGCGTTGTTCCTGCGCACTATCTTAGGGGCCACAGATGAGCAGATTCAGCAGTTGAAGGTAGAGGGTGAGTTTGCCAATGACCCCTCTGCGGTAGAGAGTCTTTGACATTAAGTGCATGACTTTGATGACTTTGCCAATCAACAATCTTGCTGATGCCCTTGGGGAGGGCAGAGATCATGTACACGATTTACATTGAACTGGGGCCTCCTGGCACAATGTTTTCTGTGAAGGTTGCATTGGAATGTATATGTCAAAGATGGTTGTGGTATTTGTTGTACAACCTGTGTGCTATGTGCTTTCCATGTGTACTGTCACTATTTGAACCAGTTTCTCAACAACTAGAGTAGAGCAAGATGTCTAAACTACAGTATTCATTCTTTGCTGCAACTGTGCGAATAAATAGGCTATGTCCTTGTAAACCACCTTAACGGGGTTGTTGCTCCTTGGACCATGGAGGGCTGTAGAGCAGTCTCAGTGGGAAAGGGGGTACAGCAACTTGCACGTTGTTTGCACACTATAAAATGTGAAATAGCTGACGTGAAAGGCCAAGTGGATGAAGTAGAAATGGACCTCCACAAAAAGATTAGAAACTGCTAACACTTGCAGTAAAGGAGGGAGGGACTAAAGAAGTGCTTATGGAGATCCGATATCCGCATCCGAGATATTCTTAATATGTCTGCAGCAGTGAACTAATTAAATGTTCAAAAACTCCTCAAAAGCATTATCGAGAAACCAAGATCGTAATCAATTAAACGAAATAAAACGTATACAACATATTAACTTCATAGCACAATGGGGGCCCCACCGATGTCCGGACACACATTCACTTCTTTAAAGAGAAAGACGCCATCATGACACAAGAGCGAGAGGGAGGCCCTATTTCTTTTAATGCTGCATTTATACAACTGTTCCAAGACCTCTCTGGCAAAGTGCAGGTCGCTTTGACCAATCACGGACTGGCGAAGCAAAAGGTATGCAATCCAGGTGCGGCTACCTGTTCTGAACGATCTTTCAATGGGAAGGCACCCAAAGAAGTTTATCCTCACTTGATTAGCTTCACATGAACGTCTGGGTATCAACAACCAAAGAGTTCCC
Organism: Pleurodeles waltl; assembly: GCF_031143425.1. Taxonomy (NCBI): domain Eukaryota; kingdom Metazoa; phylum Chordata; class Amphibia; order Caudata; family Salamandridae; genus Pleurodeles; species Pleurodeles waltl. The sequence continues at coordinate 397,482,629 of NC_090449.1, forward strand.
CACTTCTCAACAGATGAAACTGTAGTGAAAGCTACACAGGAAAAATATAAAACTGTGATGAGCAAGCACAGAAGAACAAGCCCGAAAAGAACTAATAGCAGCAGGCAAGAAAAGCGTACTCTGACACGTGAATTTGGTCTCTGGTGAGCATACAGATTCCGTCCATCCACCTGAGCACTGATGGTGCTTCTGGTCAGGTCTTCTGTGCCTAAGCTGGGGGGCATCAGTGCACCCAAAGAGACTAAAACAAACTTGAAGGATGGATAAAATAGGCTCTGGAATAGACCCTGAGACACCTACACACATAGTCAATATATGTCCAATAGCCACTTAAACCCACAGGTAGAGGGCATAGATGGGATGAAGAAAGATCATCTTGTGGTCCACTTGCAGAGTAGGTGAGAAGTGTACATGTTTAAACATGACAACGCAGCGTTTTATAAGTTCAGTTCAATCACTCAGTCACATGGTCGTACATTTGGTGTAGTTTCTGTTAGTGGGGGTCAGGACTGCAGTGACACTAACAGAATCAACCATAGCCTGAGCCAGCACAAGGCTCCGCACCTCCGGATCCTATCCTCACTAACGCAGGCTGACTTCCGATGAACTCGGATGAGTAAACCCCCACAGCTAAGGATAATTACATATAATGTCTGAGGTTTGAACAACCCCACAAAACAGCCGAGCATTCTCTGGGAACTTAGGGCCGTATGTACGAACACATTTTCACATTGACACAGAATGGGAAAAACCCTTTGGTACATCTGGCCCTTAGTCTGGGGCAGACATCTGTCCCATGCAAGAGAGACATCTTCTGTAATCAGATTAGGATAGATTACATGTGAGGCGCTTCCCCACAGCATTCCAGGCCTCAGCTTCTATCAAGACAGAGGGGTAACTATACTCATCCAAACTAAGCTTAGTTTAACAGTATGGAAGATCAAGGCAGTTAACGTAGGCCGTTGGTTGATTTTAGTGGGAAAGTGGTCTGCCAGCCACTGACAATATATACCATGTAAGGTCCAGCTGCACTTCAGTTTCGCCCATTCAGTACGCCCAGATTTTTTGCTTTTTGGATCACCTGGCTTTGGACTTTTTACTGTGGATGAGCCTCACTACATGCGTCTCACCCACAGTAATCCCATGGCAAATGGACTGTGTGTGTTTACCGGCAGTGTCTACCTTTTAGGGGCACTTGGCTGGTTACCCCTGTTTATGGGCTACGCGTGAGAGACTACTGCTGTGCACAGTCTGGTTACTGTGCACTGGTAGCCTGGCATAGAGGGGACTCTGCAAAATTAGGTATTGACTTTGGGCAGGTCATATAATGTTAGCGTACACTAATAGGTAAAATCAGTGTGATTTACTGTCTTATCTCTAGTGACATTTTATTGTATTTATAGAGAGAAAATTTCCTTTGAGGGCCTGCAGAGACCAGTGACTTATTGAATTAGGGTGTAACCTGCGCGAGGATATCAAATGTGAAAGTTCCACAATGATATTGGTACAATTTATGGGTCATGCAGAATTGTCATATTTTCCTGGCTCACAAGAGTGGAGAGGTGACGTGGTACCCTAGGATTGATTAGGGTGTCTGGCTTCTAGAACCTTCCACCCCCCTTTGAAAACTTGTGCACAAGGGGGAGATTCTCTCTTGTCTGATGATTTTCTGTGCTTCACTTCTGGACCCTGAGACTGCCACAGACAACTGGGAGAAGTAACTCCCTGATGACTAGAAAGGATTAATGACTCACCAGTTTACCTCAGGACTAGTGGGGTCAGTGAGGCTGCCCACCTTACACCCCCTGAGGACCACTTCGGGGAGAAAGACTTGGACGTTGGCGCCCTGGGGCAAAGACCAGGAGTAAGGCTAGTGCAGGGAGCCAGGAAAACCATGCAGTACGCTCACAAATACTGTCTTGGGTCCAGTCAGGTACATTTACTCAAACATAAGCTCAACCCCGGGTAGCTGTGGCTGCGAGCAGTAAGGCTTAGCAAAGGAACAATGTGTAAAGCATTTAATAACACCAAATAACAGTATACAAAAGTCACAGGACACAAAAGAAACAAGACACCAGGTCAAAAAAATAGATTAGGTTTTTATGAATCTTTAGAGAACTTGATCATCAAAATCCAGCAGAGGGCTCCAGGGAGATAGATTTTTAAAGGAATAAAAAACATTAGCATTAACCGTAAACAAGCATTCGTCAACAAAAACTCTAGAAACTATTGAAAAGTTTGGAAAAGTTAGTTCGGCAACTCCGGCCCGAGTTAGGAACCACGTCTGGCAGGATAGAGGGACAGAGTGTTTTTAGAGCAAGATCCAAACTTTACAGGATGACCTCCGTAAACGACAATGGCGTGGTCCTGATGCTCTGGGATGCAGGCTCAAAGATACTCAAGGATGCTCCTGATGCTCTGCGGTCTAATGGGATGACATCCGGTGAAGAACTTGGTCCACAGGTGAGGGGGGACAACTCTGGAGACACAGATTTCAGGTTCCCACAAAGTTCTCTTTGCAGGGTTCCAAGGGCTGCTGATGCGGACCTTGCGCTTTTGCAAATCAGCGGTCATTGTGCAAGTCTTTGGTGGAGGTTGGTGTCCCCTCATGAGTGACTAATCCAGTCACAGCCAACACCCACAGGTCCAGCAGACACAGGTGCACCTTTTGGATATATCTCTGAATTGTCCTTGGGGGTGCCTGGCACCCAGTAGCAGCAAGACGTCTGCAGTGGCTACCAGAGATGCGGCTTGGGTTCCTTCCGCTTTAAAGTCCCCTACTACTGTTCTGGGGGGCCAGGCAACTGACCCTTGGAGTCTCTGTTTCAGACTAGAGCAGAGGATCAGTGCTTCCCTGAGCTAGGCAAGCAGAGCAGGGTCCAAACTCCACTGGACCAATGTTCATCAGGTGCAGTCAATTCTGCATTGCAGCCTCTCTTTGGGTGCTTCCAACAGGTGTAAAGTGGGCTATTTCTAGTCCTCTTTCCAGGTCCAGTGAGTACTGAAGTGTTGGGTACCAGAAGTGCCCATTATATCCCAGCAAAGTGCCCGGAGGGGACAATGCGGTCAATTGCCAATGGGCTAGTGGGTCCCTTCCTCTCTGGTGACACAGTTCGAGCGATGTATGGATCTGGGTATCTCAGAGTGCAATATTCTTGCTAAAAACAACATGGCAGAATCCTTCATTGACTCTAAGGGCCTTGGTAGTCCACCTCCAGACGTGTGGCTAGCATGAGTCTACATGCCCCGGGGAAACAGGTATGTGAACTGGTTTTCCCTCCTCTGTCCCCTGGCTCTACTCTGTCTGCAGGAAACAAAGGCATCCTTCAAAGACGGCTTCACCTTTGAAGCTCGCCAGGCAGCCATCCTGTGGGAAGAGGTCACACCTTCAGTGTTACAACACCCTTTGTCCTGGCCTGGGAGTTGTTCATGTGCCTCCCCAGGCAGGCAGAAAGCTGTCTGTGTGCTAGTGCCTCTGTGAGGCCACTAAACAAGCTAGAGCACAGCGTGGCAACTTTTAAAATTAGCTTTTCTTTAAAAGTGATATTAATTTCAACTTGACCATCAAGTCACAATTAATTTGACACCTTACATGACCCACTTTGGTAGTCCCAGTCAAAAGTTAGCTCGGTTGCGATGCCAACCAGTAGCTCTGTATTAGCCAATGGGACTACCAATTGTACCCACAGCAAAATGGCAATTAGGAAGTGTTGCTGCTAAGACAAATCCTTAAACATATGTCTTACTAAACAAATTATAGCTCCCTGCTCTAGGACTCTGTAGGCCTTCTTTAGGAGAGACATATAAATATAATGTTTAGGAATAGGGTGGCTTTGCCTAGCCTTCCAGTCTGCAGTGGCAGGCTGGGGGCCATTTTGTATCTTGTCACAGGAAGGGTGGCACAAACAGTGCTGCAGCCCTGAGTGGACACGGTCTTGCCTGGGTACCTGGTTGCCATATACTAGGGACCTATAAGTAAGTCAGGCCTTGCCAAATGGGTGTATTTAATTTCACACGCAATTTGGATGGTGTTAAAACACTGCCAATGTTGTCTGGTTATCAGGCCTCGGTGCACTCAGAGTTGAAAACTAGCAGCTAATAGTCCAAATGGGGACAAACATTTGGGGGAGGAGGGGACCCTGCAAAAAGCCTGTTTCCTTACATGCCCCCCACCAAGCTAATGTATCTGGGAGACATCAACCATACTCTTGATGGGTCTCTCTGACCATTCAGTGGGGCAGGATGTAGGAAACATGCTGCCCTATTACAGGGCCTGCTCTTGCCTTACATCCTTCTGACAGAATCATTCCCACTGGGACACTGACCTACCTCAATTCTGACAGGACCCATCCTAAGAAGGATTTTAGCTAACTCTGTGGTTCACTCATTTCTTACTTTGACCTTTGGCAGAAAGGTACCTACCCCTCTAAACCTGACTTAGCCATGTCAACACCTAGCTTATCCACAGAGGTTAAGCTACATTGGAGTAACCCCACCATGACCAACATGCAGAGACGTAGCTTGGTCAATAAGATTGAAGGGGTGTGAGCTTCAGATTTTCTAACAATCAGGCTGGCATATAATGTTTAAATACATATACGATAAGCAAAGTGCATCAGAGGGGCCTAAGGGGCAGTAGAAAGAGAGAGGAATGCGGATTGGTAGGGGTACTAAGTGAAGGGAAAACACAATATTTTATAACATTACCAGTAATTTTGATGACTTTAAAAACTGAGAGGGAGAGAGTGTGTGTAGGCGTTTTTGTCTGAATGTGTGTAAAAATATCTGGTGAAATCCAGCAGACATCTCACCATATCCGACTGAAAGCACCTGTACCCAACTATTCATCATAAAATTAATTTATTAGTTTGGTGTAGCACCTGACACCCCCCCATGAAGCTACGCCCCTGCCACCAGGGTAACGCACCTACCTTGCTAACTGTCATGGGGTCTGATCACCATGCTAGAGACAGTGCTACAGTAGAGGTAAACATCCAACTGAGGCTACTGAGCTGTCAATGCCCAGAATCACACCTTTAGCTCTCGACTGACAGGTGCAAGGGCTACTGAATAGTTTATTGGGGTTCAGGGTGCCCTTCTTCTTTTTCTGCGTGGAGGACCACCACATCTTGTGGCAGACACCCTCCGTCCACTCTCTCTTCTGTTAGCTCAGGTGTCACAACCTTCTGGTGAACAGTGGCCTTTCTTTGCAGGACTTTATGTGGATCAGGTGAGGCTTCCCCAGTGTCATCCTTGGAGTTCTCCCTTATTGGGATAGAAGCACCTTGGCTCACCAGGAAGTTTTTTAAAAGCTGCCTCCCTTCCCTACCTTTCTTTTTATTGTCTTTATTCTAACTACAGGAGCAGCATCTCCAGAATCCTTAGGTGGGATATTGCACTGGGCAACTACCCCTTTTGGGCTCAGACCAACCTCTGGGAAGTAATTTCCAAGGAGACTATCTAGGGGGAGGTCTGGACCCACTACCACCCTATGACAGCTAGGGGAACCCTCTATAAGTTAGTAAAGTTGCAGGCCTAACATTAACTTCACCTGGGACAGCCCTTACTCTTTTTTAGTCTCTCCTGGTAAATACTGGTCTGGAGACACTAGACTGTCAAGCACAATGGTGTGACTGGCTCAGGGCTGTGACTGGGATTCCATTCACCTTTATGGGGTGAAAGTGCCTACTATCCTCAGGAATCACCAACCCACCCTCTGGGCCCTTTTCCCAGTTAAAAGCAACTAGGCTATCCTCATCTGAGGAAGAATCTTTTAAGGCTACAATGACATCCTCACTGGTTTCCGTTTTCTTGGGACAAGCTGCATCCCCTCTGCAGTGCCCTACCTGCTGACAGTCAAAGCAAGGCCTACTGTCTTTGCCTGTTTAAGCCCTGGGTCCCCTCCGCTCTTCTTACTAGAGTTGGGGTGGGATTTACTCTACTTCCTTTTAGGGTTCTGGGGCTCTGAGTAATTTTTTGGGTGGTTTTACCACCTACCGCTTTTCCCTTCTGTGGGTCTAACTCCTCTTCTTAGAATCACCCCCTGGGCTTTTTTTTGTAAATTTCTTTATTCACATTTTCAGGTATTGCTTTACATACATTTACGAAAAACAGAACAAACAGTGTAATAACCTGTTATCAATTGAATAAACAAACTGCAGGGTGATAATGTCTCGGCTCCAATAAGGAAGAGTGTCCAGTGTGGGTATCAATACCCTGCCGAAACAGGGGGGGCAGGGGAGAGATGACTTGGATTTCCACAGTGAGGGGAGGAGCCGCAAAGGGGGGGACATGCAAGGTAATGGGGAAGTCTTGCACAATCACATATACATGACCTTTGACACATCTATAGAAGGTCCTCTGTCCAGGCACAGGGGGTGTTGTCACAGGGGTGGGGTGTACAAAGGGCACCCTAGGTCTTGCCGGTGGTACGCAGTCAGCCAGCCTACCAGCCAGAGTTTATTCAGTGTGCGTCATCCACCTGTCTAGTAAAAAGAAGAAACAAAGTAATTCAACTGTTGCGGGAGGGAGCGGAGGGTCAGCAGAGTCAGCACTAGGCACCTGATACCCCTCAGCCACTGATCCCGACCCAGCCACAAGCAGGAAAGGGCTCAGTCTGGTACAGCCATCTACTTGTTCACCACCGGTGCCCAGAAGATCTATCATTATGCCCCAGATCTCTAGATCTCTTTCTGTGTTTTAATCCATGAGGACCTTCCAGAGGTGACATTCCTCAGCCACAGGCACAGTCAGCCCTCCACTTGTTTCCCAGTGGTGGTACCTGGCTCACCCAATGGATTACCAGGAGCCTCCTAGCGAGAATCAGTACCATTTGAACAAACCTATATCTGTTCCTGCCGCTGTTCTTTGGAAGTGGCAACAGTCCCAACAAGCAGTGTTTTACTGTTAATTCAGATGTTATAACCATCACTCTGTGGAGCTCCTGCACTGTCCCACCCCCCAAAATGATCCAATGCACTCGCATGTCCACGCAGTGTGCATTGCTTACACCATATGCAACTGCTGCTGTATCAGATATGTTCTATGTAAGTAGTAAAATTGTGTCAATTTAAACCTGGCATTGCTGGCCACCTCCTGCACTAGTGCCCAGGTGTCTCCACTCTTCATCTAAGAGAGGGCCCTCTAGATCTCCGTTTTTTATTTATCTCGAGCGGATGTTAATGCTGACTGCATATCACTTTTTAGGGCAGCATATAGTTGAGAGATGATAGCCTTGGTGGAGCTGGGGACCAGTGCCACCCTCGCAGTGTTCTATTCACTAGGTTCATTAGGGAAGGTCGGCCATAGCTCCCTGGTCATGTCGAATATGATTGCACACTGCAAAAACTGTCCTAGACCTAGGCCGTATCGCATTCCTCTATTGTCATGAATGTCTAATTGAGATACAGGTCTCCCACTCTGTGACACCCACCCTCCACCCAACATGAGACATCCATGCAGCGTTGTATGTGTGCAAACGGACGCAGCCACCAAATGGGATGCAACCTAGCATAGGGTGCTCATTTTAGAACTTGGGTAACTGCTCTTTCCCAAGCCTGTGTGACCTGCCTGACTATGAAGGGGGTATTTGACAGTGATGGGCGGCCGTGCATAAGTATCTTGGGGTGGCTATCTGCAACCAGCGATTCCCTCCAATAACGACTTTTCCCAATTTGGACTGTCATCGCACCATAATGCTGCATTTTGTAGTAATCCAGCCAAGTACTATAGTTTAAGGTCAGGGAGGCTCGGTCCTCCCTCTGCCATATCCCGTTTTAGGATCTCCAGTCAAACACTGCTCTTCTTCCCAGCTCACACCAGGGACACCAACAGTCTATCTTGCTTCCTGAATAAGGAGTTTAGCAGGATACAGGACAAATTCTACATAGCGTATAGACAACAAGGTAGTCACACCATTTTGCTTACGGCCAGTCTGCCCATTAACAACAACAGTAGAGTGTTGCTGAACTGTATTGAGGGAGTGAGCCCACCAACACCCAATCCATATCCAGTTTGTATTGTTGGTGTAGGTCATGCGTTATTTGCATTCCCAAATTACAAAACTAACATGTCTCCCACTGCAAACCAACCTCAGAAAGACTAGCCTCCTTCCTGGCTGCCAGGGACTCCAGGGGGAGAAGCACCTTCTTGTGGCAGTTGACATGGACGCCTGACACCTACTCAAAGTGTGTCATAAGCTGCAGGAGGTAAGGCACTGATTGTCCCAGATCCATCACATACATCAGGGTGTCATCTGCGTACATCGACACGTGTCATGTTGTCATACACCCCAGTCTCTGAGTTCTACTCTCCAATGTATGGCTAGTGGCTCCATGGAGAGCACAAAAAGAAGCGGGGACAATAGCACCCCTGCCTAGTACCTCTCTTGATGTTGAAGGTGTCAGACACTGTGTGTGCACCCTTGCTCTAGGCACCTAATACAGAAGGCTGACCCATGCCAAGAAACGCAGGCCCTCACACATCTGCTGCAGTACCTCCCATAAATAATCCCAATATAGGGTAGTAAATGCCTTCTTGAATTCTAATGCAACTAAAGCAGCCTCAGCTGCTCCACCTTAGGCCTCATGCATCACATGGGAAGCCTCAGATTCATGTGGGTGCCTCTTCCCAGCACAAAGCCACAGTGATCTTTGTGGACCAGATGCATAGCCACTCAGCCCAAGTATAGTGCCAGTTATATCGCAAGGAGCTTGACATCCACATTGAGCATGGACAGTGGCCTGTACGAACTAGGATCCGCAGGATCCTTTACTGGCTTAGGGTGCATAATCATCAAGGCCTCCCAAATGTGGGTCAGTAAGGCATTGCTGGTTTGGGCCTTGCAAACCGTCTCTAAGGGGGGCAGGAAGCAGAGAAGCGGAGGATTCTTGAAAATACTCCACTGGGAGACCATCGGGTCCTGAACATCACCGTGAGCCATGTCCCAAAGAGCCTCCTGCAGTTCCTCCAATTGTATATCTTTGTTTAGTACCTCTGACGGGGCCTAAGACAGGTGGGGGATCTCAACCCGGTTTAAGAATTTTGCCACTGTGCTTTCCTCGCCACCTTCTGACTTCATGTACACTCCCACTAGATGGTCTCGCAACAGAGAGTTAATTGCTGCCTGTCCACTGCTATTACACGTTCTGGACGATTAAGTAGGAATATCGATGGCAGGGGTCTTTCACGTTTGAGCAACGATGCTAGCATACATCCTGACCTGTCTCCCTCTCTGTGTGGTTGTTGCCTGTGATCCCATCGCATGTGGCAATCTAATCTGCCTCAGGTGGTTGCCACCTGTCAATATGCCTCTGTGGAACCAGCTTCTCCCGCCGCTCGTCCCACCGTCTTTTGCTGTAATCTAGTGAGGAGTTTATCCCCCTCATGCAACTCACACTCCAGCTTTATCCTGGAACCATAGGTCTTACTAATGCTTTCACCTCTTATGACCACCTTCAGTGCACTCCACTCTGTCCCACGTGATCCAGTGGAGTTTTAGTTGGTGTCAAGGAAGCCCTGCAGGGTCAACTGCATGTCCATCCTGTATTCCAGGTCCCCCAGTGACTCCAGTCACAACTTCCACAGCTGGATGTCCAGTCTGCTACCCCTCAACCCACATTCTAGTAGCAAGGGGGCATGGTCTGACAAAAAATGTACTTGGTATTGCACTCCCTGAACATTCGACATTTCACTGTTCATCAATAGGAAGCAATCTAGATGGCTATAAGCCCGTGAGTCAGTGTAAAGCAGGAGTACACCCTAGCCGTTGGGGTGAAGGTTCCTCCATTTGTCTACAGATTGTATCCTTGCCATTGTCTTGCATAAGCTAGCTACCACGTGTGGCTTCGTACCCAGCTAGGGGGATGCCAGCCCAGGTGCCCATTGAAGATACAATTAAAATCCCCAGCTCATATGATGGGCATTCCAAAGTGGGCAGCAGTTTGGGCTCTAGCGCCTGAAAAAAATCCCCATCACCATTGTAGGGTGCACATACATTAAGAAGGCAGAGCTCTCTTCCATCCAGAACACTGCATAAAAGGACGCAGCACCCTGCCTGCCTCATCTGCAGTGTGTGTGTGTGTGTGTTTGCAGTGTGTGTGTTTGTGTGAGTGCAACTGGAATGAGGCCCCAGATGCCACCCAAATAGACACCACTCTGGCATGTGAGAAGTACATAAAGAGGCCTCCTTCATTTCTTCTGCTTTTTTGGGCTTTGCAATCTAATAAGTGTGTTTGTTTTAGTGGTGCAATGTGGGCCCCCACCCTTCTAAGATAGGAGTGTGTTCTATACCTCTTAACAAATGAGTTCAAGCCCCTTACATTCCTTGTGAGGGATCATGTGTATTCACCCATCCTGGGCTGGTATAGCTCCCGGTATTAGCAGCTTCCCCAATGCCCACAGGAACAAGAGCCACCACCACTATATGTAAATAAATAAATAAACTAGAACTCAAACTATCCACCCACCCGAGTAAGCACCTTGAATCCTAACTAGTGCCTACCCAACCATCTGTAGCAATGCCCACCCAAAATAACCTAACTATGTACTATTCTATTGTGTGCCAGGAACCACCCCGTGTCCCAAAGCTAATCTGAGAGTCTTCCAAGGGGAGGGTAGTGGCCAGGTGCACTCGAAGGTGGCCTGAAGTGCAGTCCAGCCGTGGAGTTGTCCCTATAGGTCCTGCACACACTTTCCCATAACAATTAACCACAGCTCAACTAAAAGCAAGTAAAATGGGTGAAGAGAGATAGGAGGGGTCGGGGCAATAACCAAACGTAATCAGGGCAAAGTCTGTGGTGCACACCAAGGTGCCCTGCATAAGTGAGCCCCAGGGAAGGACAGGCAGGAGGAGAGGCTACAAGACCCTGCAGACCCACAGCCCACAGACCCACAGCCCGCCCGGAATGTCCATCGCTCAGTTAGAGGAACATCATCTCCATATTAAGTCTGTCACAGTTATCAGTATGGCATTTTAGGCTGTTCAGACAATGTCCATCTCTGTCTGCCCCCCACCCACTCGAAGTACAGTGGAGCAGGAGACCCTTTGAGGTCATGTCTCCCAGCAGGCCAGTCTGGCCCAAAAGGGAGGGGGGGCAATGTTCAGGTGGCCACTCGTGAATGAAGCAAATTGCTTATACTAGAATGGAAACAATTCCCACGATAAGGCCCCCCCAATGTTGTGTACTCACCCTTCTCATCCTGAGAATTCTCTCATAGAATGGCAGCCACTTGTCAATGTCATCCCCTTCTACATACTTTGGATCTGTGCCGTTGGGCAAACTCTATGCCCATCTGACTCTTTGTTGCTGCCACCATTTTCTTGGGGACTTGACCCCAGCTGGGTTCTTCCCTCCTGTAGGGACAGTCTTCTTGCTTGAATTGCCAACTGTTTCTCCTTAATCTCCAAGAGGGCAGGCTGGTCATCTATTTCTTTTCATCTCTTTATGGAAGTGAAGCTCCTTTAAATCACTGATAGTGAATCCCTCTTTGATTTTGCTTTGGAGACCACACTGTTGCTGCCCCCCTCAATTTCAAGAGTTTGTGCCATCTATTTTCTCATCACCATTGTCAGCAGTGACTTCTCCTGTCTCCTGCCACTTTGGTCTGTGCTCTCCTTGCCTCTTTCCAAATTCTGAGGGCTTTTTCCAGTTCCTCCATTTTGGCAGGCATGCCTAGGCTAAGTCCCCTTTACCTACACATCATTATCATATCATTGATTTTAAGTGTAGACAGGTTAGTGACGTCAATTGCTCCTTTCTGCCTTTGCAAAAAAACATTTTTTCCACTTAGAAAAACTGGTGGTCAACGTCTTTGGCTCTTGGTAATAACAGTGCTTACTGCATGCAGAATCTTTGGCAAACATTTGCAACTGTCACTTAGGCGGTCGTTATGAACATGGCGGTAAAGACTGCCAACCGTTGTGGCGTCGGTGAACAGAATCCCGCCGGCGGCGGCAGCGAATGGAATCCCGCCATATAATGAGCAAAAAACCCCGCCAAATATTCCCACACCACCACTCCCCGCCAGGATCCTGTCGGCAGGAATCACGGCCCACCCCACCCCGCCACCGCCAAGCACACCCATATCCCGCCCTCCAAATAAAGATGCACAATTCACCTCGGCGGACAGTGGAGGCCGGACGACCATTGGCGTCTGCGACCGCCACGGGCGGCAAGTGGGCCCAACAGCAACCACTGCACACATTGGCCAGGCTTAGCACCCACACACCTGACACACATCCAGAACACCATAAAAAAAAAAACAGACACACCCCACAATCCCTTGCAAGGAAACCAAGACCAGAAGATGGAGAGCACCAGAGCCAGACAGAGAACAGCAAGCAGACAGGACACGCATAGCGACCAAACACAGGAGCACCCAAATACCGTCCCCAGTCTGATGCCATCCACTACCCTCATCATGTCCCCCCCCCCTCAAAAGAAAATCCACACTTCACCGAAAGGGAGCTAAGGACCATGGTGGACGAGATCCTAAAAATGGAGCCACAAATATTTGGCTCCAAGGTGCAGCACACACCCATCGCCTGGAAAATGGAGCTGTGGCAGACCATTGTCAACAGGGTGAATGCAGTGGGACACCATCCACGCACCAGGGACGACATTTGCAAGAGATGGAACGACCTGCGGGGGAAGGTCCGGGCCATGGCATCCAAGCACCACATCGCAGTGCAGAATACTGGGGGAGGGCCGCCACCAACACCACCCGACTACACCGACTGGGAGGAGAAGGTACTCGCCATCCTGCACCCAAAGGGACTCACTGGACTCACTGGAGGAATGGACTCGGGTAAGTCGTCTACATTTACCCCATATACACCATACCTGTAATGCATGCACCACCCCACCCCACACACACCCACCTAGACCCACACCCCTCCCAGCCATTACCCACCACATCCACCACCCTGCATCACCCACAACTCACTACCAGGCCCACATCACTCCCGCTGTGCCCCTCCACCCACCCGCACGTACCCACAATGGAATAACACCACCACTGCCACTAGATGCTATGTCCACCTCACAAAGGCACCCCTGAAGGTCAATAAAAGGCACACCAGCACTAAATTGTACAGTACTGCCCATCTCAAACCCTCCTGCATATGTAACAAACACTTCTATGTCCCCCAACAGGCACCACCACCCGTGCAACCCTAATGGAGGGGACAAAGAGTGCCACAGCATTCCAGGGAGACAGAGGCACATCACAGGACACTGGTGAAGGATCCCTAGACACTGATGAGCAGGCAGGCCCCTCACACAGCCCTGGATGCTCACCGTGCAGCAGCCCCACCCAGGAAAACACTGTCACCCCTAATACCCAGTCAAGACCAGCAGGCAATGGGAGGCGTGCCCACACCAGTGGGCCCAGGGCACAAACAGGTGGAACACAGCAACAGAGGCCACAGTCTCTCACCCCCAACATGCAGGAAGACGAGGGAGCCAGTACTAGTGGCACATCCAGACCTGCGCAGGGGAACCCAGGCACAGGAGGCCAGGGCAAGGTCAAGTGCCCCAGTGGGTCAGGGGGTAGGGCACCGGTTAGATGCAGCAGCCCAGGATGTCATTGCAGAGGTATTGGGGGCATGCCAACATACCCAAGACAGGTTGGCACAGATTGTAACCACCCTGGAGCAAAGTCAGAGGATGCAGCTGGAACACCACCAACAGGCCATGAAGCAGTGGAAAGAACACAATGCCACAATGGCCACCATTGCTGGAGCACTGCTGCAGTTGGTCAACAAACGCTCAGATACCCACACCGGACAAGAGGCCCCCACAACAGGATTGGACAAACAGCACCAGTTGTCCCAAGCAGCTGAAACAGCACAGGAAAAACCCTCCCAGGAATCACAAGGGCCGACCATGTCACCCCAAGTAGCTTCACAGCAGGCGCCCAAACGTAGTCTCAGGCCAAGATATGGCACTGGAAACCCAGCTAAGAACAATCCCCTTCCAACAATTGACACTGCTGCTACTGCCAAGCAACCAACCCACTCATTCACAAACTGCACTTAGCTGAGGGCTAAATAATGCACAATCTATAAATAGGACCCACCTATGAAATCAAACAGGCCTGCCACCAAGTCGGTTTTGAGGACAACCAACCATAACGACTTCCATTACTGTACATAGCACATTTCACTGTATTCCACCAATAAACAACGTATCTCACCTGTAACACTGTCCCCTGTCTTCAATGTCGAACAAATTGGAGTAATGATGCAACAGGCAGGGATAAACTTTCTTGTCAAATTGTGCATGCTGCTGGTACAGGGTGTTTCTAAATAGTCAAGAAGGGAACGCTTATGTTGTCTGCCTGAACCATGCTGAAGAGGTCCATGACTTGCATATCATGACCAATTCCCCCTAGTTGACATGGCACATTTACAGTATCAGTCACTAACCACATATACAGGCTGAAGTCCCAGACAGTTATTGGAAGTAGAGTTGTACCAGTTGGTTTCTGGAATTGACATCTTCCCCTTCCTCATCCTCACCATCACTCTCCTCACCTCTCTGAGGTAACAGATCAGGACCTATAGCACCCTCCACCTCCAAAAGGGGGATTGAATGTCTCACTGCCACGTTGTGCAGCATGCAGCAGGCCACCACTATCCTACACACCTTATCAGGCCCATAGCCAGGGAACCCCAGAGATATGTAGGCACCGAAATCTAGCCTTCAGGAGACCTATAGTATGCTCTATCACCCTCCTAGTACGTCCATAGACCTCATTGTATTTCCTCTCTGCATCCGTCCTGGGACTCCTCACTGGTGTCAGGAGCCAACGCAAGTTTGGTTAGCCAGAATCACCTAGAGAAATGGTCAATACAGAGTCGTCATTTGAATGTCCTTAGTCTGACAGGCTGTTTATCAGCAATGTGACAGGCACACTTACCTATGATCCACCCTCTGTCCTCTTGGAGTTATTCCATCTTTTGTGGCACACTACTGTTCCTCAAAACAAATGAATCATGGACTGAACCCCGAAACTTGACATTTACATGGGATATGTACTGGTCTGCTGTACATACGAATTGGATGTTCATGGAGTGAAAGTTCTTCCTGTTGCTGTACACCTGTTCACTCACTCTTGGGGGGATGATGGGTATGTCGGTTCCATCGATGGAACCAATAACATGGGGAATGTTTGCAAAGACATAGAAGTCAGCCTTGATGGCAGGGAGCTCAGCACTTTGGGGGAATCACACATAGGATTGCAGATGTTGTATAAATGTAGTTAGAAATCTTCTAAGTATCTGGCTGAACATTGGCTGTGAGAAACCAGCACCCATGCCCACTGTCACTTGAAATGAGCCTGTGGCCAGGAAATGGAGTGCGGAGAGCACCTGAACCTCAGTTGGAATGGCATGCTGATTACGATTTCTGAGAGTCATTGCAGGATCCAGTAATGCACATAGGTCCTGAATAGTTGCACGTGTGAGTCTGTAAGTGATAATGATCTGACGCTCCACCATGGTCCCCATATCCACAAGTGGTCTGTACACAGAAGGCGCCCTTCCTCGCCACAAGGGTCTGTACCTGTGAGGGGTAAGAACAAGGAGTCATGTGCACACATACACTGCCATATTTGCTAAACACATTCACTGCATTCTTCATAGTAGTGTCTGTACAATAACTGCAACCTGACGGATGTACATTGACATTACTGAGAAGGAACGGAGTAAATCATGTGTGATTATATACTCTCTGGATAGAGGCATAGGTGCTTTATATGGCTAGTAGGCCCAGCATTGTGACTAAATTGAATTTCAAGATGCGTAGATGATGGCAAAATGTCTGCCCACTGTAGTTATGCCCCTTCATTGTGGAAGTGACCTAAGACCGCTAGCGGTTAACGTCACAGCGTTCGGCGGTGTTTACCGCTGTTCGGACCCTCCTTGGATAACATGAATGCCAATGGGGAATCTTGGCGTATCTTGATCGCCGCCGGCGGTGATGGTGCATTCCGCCACGGAACATATGCGCATTCGTCATCGTGTGCTCACTTGACTCCCTGATCTTGTGCAGACAAGTGCTCCACTCCGTGTATTGCTGTGGCCTGCCTCTGGCTATGGATGTTCCACGTGGTGCAGGTGAAAGGGCCCGGCCTTCACCCAGGAAGAACTGGAGAAACTGGTGAAAGGGGTCCTGCCCCTGTACGACAGAATACACGGCCAGCCAGAGGTACAAGTGAGTCCGGGTTTGGGGGGGCACTGTGTGTGTAATGGATGGAGTGGATTCCTCTGATGTGCGTTCCTGTGAGCCAGGATGGGGCTTGGTGCATGGAATGCTGCGTGCCACTGTCCTGCATGTCTGGGAGTACTGTCTGTCCTATGTCTAACAATCAGCCAGCTATTGCCATCGTGCAGGTGCCTGACCTCTGTGTTTCTTCTCTGTGTCTCCCTACTAGGTCAGCGCCCACCAGAAGAGGGCACATTGGCATGCCATCGCCAAGGAGGTACGGACCCTGGGGGTCTACAACTGGCGGAGCACCCACTGTCGGAAAAGTTGGGAGGACCTGCGGCACTGGGCACGAAAGATCAGTGAGGCCCAGCTGGGGAAGTCCTCCCAACGTAGTAGGGGTGCCCGTCGGGCACTGACCCGCCTAATGCGAAGGATCCTGGCGGTGGCGTACCCAGACATAGATGGGCGCTTGAAGGCTGCACAGCAGTCACAAGAGGGTAAGTACTCACAGCCCATACTTCAGCCTGGAAGGATGAGTGTGTGTGCGAAAGGGCTCATGGGGCTTAGAGCAGGGTTTTGACTGGTGTCCAGCTACTGTCTGCTCCCCAAAGGGTGTAGGGGTGTCCCTGTCAGGTTTCAACTACCTCAGCTTCAATGCAATGACAGGATACGGGTGTAGGTCAGTATACTGCTCAGTAGTCATGGCCATGGTCATGGGCCTAGTGCACGGTGCTGCCTGTTGGGTGTGTCTTCTGGGTAGGTGTATGTCTATCCATTGTGTATCAGCATTCAGCTACTTACAAGTGTCTCTCCTGTTTTGTCTCCCCATCCCTGTTCTCTTTTGTGTGTCTGGTACAGCATCAACATCAGGCGAGGGAGCGGAGGCACCGGTTAGTGGGGAGACAGCGGCCCACGGATCCTCGGAGGCAGAGACAACGGACGCTCAGGGGACCAGTGGGTGGGAGGGCGAGGGGACTTCCACAGGGGAGGTTACTACCACCGGTGGTAGTGACTCTGAAACCTCCTCCAATGGGTGTCCTCCAGCAGTGTCGGACACTAGTGGATAAATCACAACCATGAGATCTTCCGTCACCACCCATACCATCAGCGCCATCCCTTCTGCTCCCCACTGAGTTGGCAGTGCCCGCCCACCCAGAAAGGTGTGCGTCTCCTTTGCCCCAGGCACCTCCTCCCCTGCCCCAGTCAGCCCTGCTGCCCTCACAGAGGAGGCTATTGACCTCCTGAGAACCATCTCTGTAGGGCAGACAACCATTGTCAATGCCATCCAGGGGCTAGCATCAGAGGTGCAGCAGACTAATGCCTATCTGGGTGGCATTTACGGTGCTGTGTCTGCCCTACAGAGATCTTTTCAGGCTCTGGCCTCCTCTTGGACCGCAGCCAGTTTCCCTGGCCATTCCGTCCCCCCTCCAACCTCCTCTACCCCTTCCAGCACCCCACTCCCTTCACCTGTCCAAAGCAAACAATCTGACACGCAGTCAAGCACTTCAACACACAAAAACACACACTTCCAAACACAAGCACCACACCT
This sequence comes from Pleurodeles waltl, assembly GCF_031143425.1. NCBI lineage: Eukaryota > Metazoa > Chordata > Amphibia > Caudata > Salamandridae > Pleurodeles > Pleurodeles waltl. The sequence goes on from NC_090449.1 coordinate 397,500,389, forward strand.
CCCATCACAAGCATTCACACAGCCAACATACACCTGCACACACAACAACTTCCACATTCCCCCAGTGTGCCCGCCTCTTCTGCCTCCCTGTCTGTCCCCTCTACATGCACACCCTGATGCAATGCACCTTCACTCACTGTTACTACTCCTCTTCCTTCACTCACCACAATAGCAGACAGCCATACATGCACCCCATACACCACACCTGCACTCACCACCTCCACTGTAGTTGACACATGCAGCACACTCACCCGACTTGCAGACACCCATCCAACATACATCCACACTAGCTGTCTATCTTCTCCCACTGTGTCCACCCCCACCTCCCAAAACACTCAAACGCAGCAAGACATCCACCCATCAGACATCCACCACATCACAGCATACTGAGCAGTCACCGGCACCCACTACACGCACACCTTCACCCCATAATCAACTCCCTCTGCCTCCACTCCCACACCCTCATCCACGCCCACCCCACTTGCTCCCAAGAAACTTTTCCTCTCCCGTGTAGACCTGTTTGAACCCACTGGCCCACCCGTCTTGTCCCGAAACGTGCCCACCTCCTTGCCCTTTCCACTCCTTCCACATCGCAGCCGACCCCGGTCCAGCCTTCTTATTCCCGTGCCCCTTCTCCACTTAAGAAGAAGGCCCGCTCAGAGCCTAAGGCATCCAGCTCCGCCCGTGCCAAACAGCCCCCACCCCCTTCTAATGAGAAGCCCACCCTCCCTCCAACCTCCTCACTCAAGTCAAAGTCCCACTCCTGTCGTAAATCCCCACCCCCAACCCCCACCCCCATTCCGTGAGGTGCCTGCTTCCCCCTATGGTGCCTTGTGGGAGTCAGGTGTGGCCAGTTGTGGCCAAGGCACATTGACTTTTTTATGGACTGACCTTTAGCCTTGTTTTCATCATTTCGCTCAGTGAGCTTCATAATAAAGTTTCTGTGTGGCCTGTGTTTGGGCTGCACGCAGTTCCACCCTGGTGTTTGTTTAAATAATTTATAGGTGTGGTGCTATTGTATGTCCTATGGTCAAGTTGCAGTGGCCTTCGGTCGGGTACGTCCCTCTTGGTGTCTGACTATTGCTGCTGGGAAGAGTTGGGGGGGCTTTGCGGGGTGGGTGGAGTGGGTGGATATGTAACTTTGCCCTTTCCTCCCTTGTTTTGTAGGTTGCGGTACTTACCGTTGTCGTCTTCATCAGCGTTCTCTGTCGTGTAGATATATGGCAAGGAGCAAGGCTGGCATGATCTGCAGCTCTCTATCCATGGCTGCCGCTGCACGTTTTGTTGAGCTCTGGTGAGTGTTTCCTTCTATTTGTTTCATTTCCGCCTGGCTTTGTGTGGCGGTGGTTCCCGCCCCGGAACTGGTGGCGGAATGGTGGTTTATAATTTGATGGGCAGGTTGGGCCTTTCCGACGGCCTGTGGGCGGCCTCTGCCCTCGTCAGCGGGAATTCTTTCCTGGCGGAGGGTGGTGCGCAGGATGTGTGAGTTTCGTTTGGTTCATTATTTGGCGGTCTGGACCGCTCCTCTGTTGGCGGTTTCTGCCGCCACCGCCGGCGTTGCGGAACGGGCGACCATGTTTATAATGAGTGCCTTAGTCTCCACTCAGAGTCTTCCCTCTATGGTGACCAACTTATTAGTTGTCTGGTGCAGCCAAACACAGTTCTGGATACCACAGCTAAGCACCAATGAGAGAATTTGGGGTGTACTATGTGGTATGGTACCTTGCAGTACCCTCAAAAATACCGTCTTGAGTCCGGTTTAGTCAGGTATGTTTACTCAACCTTAAGCTCACCCCTGGGTAGTTGTGGCTGCAAGCAGTAAGGCTTAGCAAAGGAACAATGTGTAAAGCATTTAACAACTCCAAACAACAGAATAAGAAAGTCACGCAATACGAAAGAAACGATACACCAAGTTAGAAGAAAACAGATTTGATTTATATGAATCTTTAGAGACCATAATCATCAACATCCACCAGAGGGCTCTGGAGATAGATATTTTTAAAGGAATAAATAACTTTGGCATCAAGAGCAAACATGCATTGGTCAACAAAAACTTTAGAAACCTTTGAAAAGTTTGGACATGTTAGTTTGACAACTCCAGCTCGAGTTGGGCAACCACATCTGGCAGAACAGAGGTCCAGGGGGCCTGAGAGAATACGTTGGACAGTTACTTGACCACCAGAGCATTTTTAGAGCAAGAACCAAACTTTACAGGTTGACTTCCATAGACCTAAATGGAGTGGTCCTGGTGCTGAGGGATGCAGGCTTAAAGATACTCAAGGATGCTCCTGATGCTGTGCAGTCCGCAGGAGGGAAGTCCAGTTAAGTCCCTGTCCCACAGGTGGGTCGAGCAACTCTGGCAATGGATTTCAGAGTCCCACAAAGTCCTCTTTGTAAGGCTCCAAGAGCTGTTGATGCAGACCTTGCACTTTTGCAACACAGCGGTCATGGTGCAAATCTTTGGTGAAGGTTGACGTCCCTCACAAGTGACGAATCAAGTCATAACCATCACCCGCAGGTCCAGCAGACACAGGTGTACTTTTTGGCTATCTCCAAATTGTCCTTGGGGATGCCCAGTGTCCGGTAATAGCAAGAACTCTGTGGTGGCTACCAGTGATGCAACTTGGGCTCCTTTAGCTTTAATGTCCTCTGTGCTCTTTTGGTGGGGAGATCCAACTGAACCTTGGAGTCTCTGCTTCAGACTGGGGCCAGGGATCAGCGGTTCTCTGAGCTAGGCATGCAGAACAGGGTCCGAACTCCACTAACCCCAAGTGCAGCAGGTGCAGTTGCTCCAGTATTGCAGCCTCTCTTTGTGTGCTTCCAACGCTGCAGCATGGTCTCCTTTTTGTCTTCTTTCAAGGTCCAGTAAGTACTGAAGTCCCAGGTGCTACGGGTTCCCATTATTTCCCAGAAGAATGCCCCAAGGGGACAATGCGAACACTAGCCAATGGGCTAGTTGGTCCTCTCCTCTATGGTGACACAATTCTGATGATGTGTGGCATCTGGCTATCCCAGAGTGCAAAATTCTTGCAACACCCAACATGGCAGAATCCTTCCTTGACTATAAGGGCCTTGGTAGCCCACCCCCAAAGGTGTGGCCACCATAGGGCTAATACGCCCCTGGAAAACTGGTATGTGAACTGGGTTTCCCTCTTCTGTCCCTGGCTCTACCCTGTCTGTAGGAAACCAAAGACATTCCGCCCAACAGCAGCCCTTCAAATGTGGCTTCACCTTTGAAACTTGCCTTTTGGGCTAATACCCCTGGCAGCCATCCTGTGGGAGGAGGTCACACCTTCCAGTACAGCAACAGCCTTTGTTCCTGGTGTGGGAGTCATTGACACATCTAGCCAGGCAGGAAGCTGTCTGTGTGCTAGTGCCTCTGTGAGGCCACTGGACTATCTGGGGCACAGAGTGGCAACTTTCTAAAAGTTGCTTACCTTTCAAAGTGACATTAATTTTGGCCATCACGTCGTATTTAATGCCACGGTTAATTTGACACCTTACATGACCCACTTTGGTAGTCCCAATCAAACGTAGCTGGGTTGCAATGCTACCCACTAACTCTGAATTAGCCCATGGGATACCAACTTTACCCACAGCAAGGCAGCAATTTGGAAGTGTTGCTCCTAAGACATATGGCAAAACATATGACCTTCCTTAGGGGAGACTTATTTATAATGTTAAGGAATTGGATGACTTTGCCATAGGTTTAAATGTCAAAGTTGAACTGGGCAGTTTAAACAACGTCCTTCCAGTCTACAGTAGCAGGCTGGGGGCCATTTTGTATTTTGTCACATGTAGGGTGGAACAAACAGTGCTGCAGCCCTGAGTGGGGACACTGTCTTAGATGCCCTGGGTACCATATACTAGGGACGTATAAGTAAGTCAGGCCTTGCCAATTGGGTGTATCCAATTCGACATTCAATTTGTATGAGGTTAAAACACTGGCACTAAGGTTTGGTTAGCAGGCCTCAGTGCGCTCTTGAGTCGAGAACCACCAGCTACTGGTCCAAATAGGGGCAAAACATTGGTGGGGAACCCTCAAAAGGCTTGTTTCCTTACAGCGCCCTATAATGCCCTGAAGGGCTTTTGCGGTACGTATGTTTTTCCATTTGTGGTGGCCGCAAGATGGGCAGGATCACCAACAGCGAAAGAAAGAAGACATGGGGAGTTGCAGGAGAGCAGCAGCTCCCCCTCAAATAGTTTTTATGTAGGGCTGACCCTATATTTGCGGGCCATAAAAACCAAGTCCCTCTGGATTTTCACCAATGTTTTAAAGCACTCCCAAGGCTGAAGCTTTGGCTTTACTGCTAGAGTGTAATGCCCTTTAGGGACCTATTGTCTGGTTGCAATTATGTTAACCCGAAAAGGTTTGAAAAAGTACATGTTATACAGTATTTTCTAGGGGCTAAGTCTATGATTGCATGCTAATGTCATAAAAATCTGATGCCTCTAGGGAATCAATCAATCAACAGACTTGTAGAGCGTGACTAGTCACCCGCTAGGGTCTCAAGGCGCTGGGGAGAGGGGCAGCAAGTGAACAGTCATCGATGATAAGTGGGGATCAGTCGAAGAGCCAGGTTTTGAGGTCTTTTCTGAATTGCGAAAGAGTGGAAGATCTTTTGCAGCTGGATGGGAAGGGAGTTCCAGGTCTTGGTGGCGTGGTGTGTGAAGGATTTTCCTCTGGCTTTGGTCTTGCCGACGCATGGGATGGCGGGGAGGTCGGCGGAGTGAAGCTGTTTGGTGGGCGTGTAGAAGTGAAGTCTGCGGTTGAGGTATTCTGGTCCAGAGTTGTGATGGGTTTTGTAGGCGTGCATAAGAAGCTTGAATGTTATTCTCAGGTCTCTCAGTAGGGCGGTGGTGTGGCTGTGTCTGGGGGCGTTCTTGATGAGATGGGTGAAGCCGTTCTAGATGCATTGAAGTATTTTCCGTATCTTGGTGGTGGTTCCGGGGTAGAGTACATTGCCGTAGTCTAGGTGGCTGCTGACGAGGGCCTGGGTGATTGTTCTTCTGGGTTCTGTTGGGATCCATTTGAAGATCTTCCAGAGCATGCACATGGTGTTCAAGCAGGCAGAGGAGACTGCGCTGACTTGACGGTTCATTACAAGTGCAGAGTCCAGGATGAAGCCGAGGTTGCAGGCGTGGTCAGTGGGGGCCAGAGTTCTTCCGAGGGGAAGTAGACCACCATGAGTTGGCCCATGCTGAGGGGTTGATCCCGATAATGAGCACTTCTGTTTTGTCAGAATTTAGCTTGAGGCAGCTCTCTTTCATCCAAACAGTGACTGCCTTCATTCCGTGGTGGAGGTTGGCTTTGGCTGTGTGCTGGTAGTTGGTGAGGGAGATGATTAGCTGTGTGTCATCGGCGTATGAGACAGTATTGAGCGCGTGGTGTCTGGCGATGGTTGCTAGTGGGGCTACGTAGAGGTTTAAGAGAGTGGGGCTCAGAGAGGAGCCTTGCAAGATGCCGCATTTGATCTTGGTGGCCTCTGAGTAGAAGAGGGGAATCGTACCTTTTGGATCCTGTCTTTGAGGAAGAAGGTGATCCATTCTAGTGCCCTGTTGTGGATGCCGGCGTCACAGAGACGAGTCCGTAGAGTGTGGTGGGAGATGGTGTCGAAGACGGTGGACAGGTCGAGGAGGATGAGAGCTGCGGTCTCATCCCTGTCTAGGAGGATGCGAATGTCATCTGTGGCAGCGAGGAGGGCAATCTCAGTGCTGTGGTTGCTCCAGAAGCCTGCCTGTGGAGGGTCCAGGATGATGTTGTTTTCGATGTGTTTGGTGAGTTGTCTGTTGACAGCTTTTTTGATGACTCTCACTGGGAAGGGGAGCAAAGAGCTGGAAGTTCTTGAGGTCATCTGGGTCTGCTGGCGGTTTCTTCAGTAAGGGCTTGATTTCGGCGTGTTTCCAGATTTCTGGGAAAATGGCGTTTTCAAAGGAGCGGTTGATGATGTGCCGGAGTTTGGGTGTGATGGTGCTGCCTGCTTTGTTGAAGACTGTTTTTATGACTGCATTTTCATGGTTTAAAAGTCTACAAAAAGCACACGGACATAGGTTTTGTTAATTTAATACGCTTTATTATTACAATAATGTTGGCAGTGAATATGGATCTAAGTCAATGTGTTTTATTAACAGAAATATGGGTATTTTTACATTATCATTATTATGGATGTTTGCACTTATGTATATAGTGATGTCTTTAACATGTGAACCTTTGACCAAGCCAATAGGCTTACCTTATATGTTTGATTGCATCTTGTGGGGGTCAAAGTTGATTATGCAATTTCATCTATAGCATGTTCCATCTGCCTATATAGATATTTAAAAATTACTGCATAGTATTTAGTAGTATGTGTTTAATAAATGTCCTTTTTCTTCTTCTAAAGAAAAAGTGCTAACTGGATCATCATCTATTAAGCGTTAATATTGCATGCAAGTGAACAGTAATTACTAGCCCAAACCACATCCCCTGATTAGGTCCTTGACTGCTCTGCTTTGCTACCTTGAAAGAGCCAAGTAGCAGAATGGGGTGTTTGTTTCCCAGTAAGGAGAATCGTGGAACTATTACTTGTGTAGGCCGCACAACTAATAACCCAAATTCCTGCAGCTCCCAACCTGGGACAGGAGAAGTTTCTTGTTTCTGAAATTATTGATGGAGTGCAGCTATCCAGCACCCTTGTCAGAAATTGGAGGGGACATTAACTTTGTGATGGACCTCATGCAAAATAAATCTCAACAAAGTGCTGAGGGACACCAGTTCTCTCGGCTGCTGGGAAAACCACTCTCAGCAATTTGAGCTTAATTCACACATGGCTCCATGGACACCTGCTCCAGAAAGATTATTCATTCTTATTGACAGCACACCAAACCTATGGATGGATCAACCATAGTCTACTTTGCCAAAGACTAACCTAGCTCTTGCAAAACATAGATCAAGGACAGCAAACTATATTAAACCATGGCCTGATACAATTGGTACTCGACTAGGCTGGAGCTAAAAGCCAATGGTTGTCAGTCTTTTGACACCTACATTCTCCTGCAGGACCCTGTGACCCAGTATGAGAATCATGAAGTGATTCAGGAATACCTCTTGCTAAACATCACTGGGTAATGCCATTAGTGTGGAATGCCCTAAAAGCAGTAGTGAAGGGACCTCTCATCTAAGAAATATTCTGCCCATGCCGCATTAGGGAAGTGGAGCTGGAATGCCTACGTGGGAAGCTGCAAACCCTAGAGTACAGCCACAAGGCGTATCCTACCAAAAAGGTTGGGAAGAAGCTAATGTCATTTAGGGGACAAATCCACAAAGGGGAGTATAATAAGGCCACCTACATCCTGGCAAGGGAAGGCAAATGTTTCTTTGATGGAGGCAATAAACCAGGTACTCTCCTAGCGAACAAACCCAATGCTAAGAGGGCACCGAACGATGTTAAGGAAACCAGAAATGAGACAGAGGAAATTCAAGAGACAGATGAAGGGAAACTAGAAGCATTCCATAAATGTTATGGAAAGCTATATGTAAAGGACCCAAGTGATGCATCAGTTATAAACACATATTTACGCTCCCTGTGGTGCCTATTCATTAGTGAGAACACTTAACCTCATAGCACTATCTGAGGTCCTCATAGCCGTTAAAAGACTCAAAATAGGTAAATCCACAGGCCGCTACACTGCAGCATAGAAACTAATAATGCCCTGGCTTTTCCCGATGATAACTGAAGTGGTACAACAGATAAGATCATATGAGCAGCCTTACTCGCTCAATGGCTGAAGCAGTCATCTCTCTCTTAGCTAAACTCAGGAGGGACCCCGCTCAGTGTTTGTTGTATCGCCTGATCTCCCAGTTGAATGCAGATACCAAAATATTTGCGCATATATTAGCAAAACTCTAGGGAATGGTCCTGCCTCTCCTCATTCAAGCTCACCAGATGGGATGAATCCCCTCAAAGTCGATTAGCAACAGCAGCAAAAGAGTTCACTTAATAGATCTTGTATGGAAGCAGAAGAAAGATGTAGTGCTACTAACACCAGATGCAGAACAAGTGTTTGACAGGATGGATTGAGTTATGATGATGGTGATGGCGATGTTGCACAGAGCCGGAGTCTGCGATACATTCTGAGGCCAGGTAGAGGCACTGTGTTCGTCCCATGGGCAAGAATTAGGGTACATGGCAAGACATCTTCACCAGTGGGTACGAGGCAGGGGTGCCTGCTCTCCTGATGCTCTTCACCCTGTAGTTAGAACCCCTCCTGCAAAGAATAGGGGCACACATGTGTCTTCATCATAGACTTCCACCAAGATACATTCAAGCCATCATTGTAGAGTAATGAAGGACAAATTCTTCACAGGCGAAGCAAGATAAATAATTCCAGTGCAAGGTTTAATGAGGGATCCACGGCAGGCAAAGAAGCGACTGAACAAGATGAAAGTCAGCCTCCAACTGCCCCACAACAGAATACAGAACCTTAACATAGGAGTTCTGTTAATGCAACGGAATGGAACTAACAGAGTTAAATACTAACAAAAGGTAAAAGATCCAAAAGGAGTCACAAAAGTAGTGAGTTCCTGAGAGTCTACACTAAGAGCAATCTGATGATATGCTGAATGCAAGTCAATAGTGGAGAAAAATTTAGAAGTCCCCAAACTAGCAATCATCTCTTGTATACGAGGTAGGGGATGACACTCTACAATTATGTTTTTGTTTAATGATCTTAAGTCCACACATAGCCTTAAGTCCCCATTTTTTTTTTTGTGAGAACAATGGGCAAAACCCACTCCGAGGAATCCGTGGGGGTAATGATGTCATCTTTGACTAGTTTCTCTAAAAGATCTTTGAGTTGCCCTCTGACAGAGATAGGGACAGGTCTCACTTTATGAGCAACAGAAATGGCTCCATGCTTAAGCCTAATGCAATGTTCAAAACCTTTTACTACCCCAATCACGTCAGCAAAAACTTCAGGGTATTTCATTGTAAAAGATTCTGAAATGTTGGTAATGGGCAGGCTGATTTCTGATACTTCTAAAGGCATTTCTCCTAAAACTATAGGATTGTCAAATCCAGGACGTAAAGTTATGCCTAATTTAGCAAGATCTTTTCACCCTATATTTCTACCATCCACAGCTACGTAAATCTTAGTCACTGTGCTCCTACCCAAGATAGATAATGTAGATGAAAAATATCCTAGAAGATTAATGTCATGGTTCCCAAAAGCCTTGGGACTAATATCAGCATCAATTAGTGTTTTATTTGAGGGCCAATGTCTGCGGTAAGTGGTTTCTGCAATGATGGTGATGAGTGAACCAGAATCAGCCATGGCAGAAATTTCAATAGAATCAATAACAACCTGACAAATGGGCCCCTTAATATTTCTAACCGTAGTAACATCCACAGTTAGCACAACATTAGATAGAATATTTGTACAGTCATTTACACCACCATCCTCCACCTGATCACATTTGGAATATACATTACTGACTTTAACTCTGGCATTATAGTTAACAGGTTTGTAATTACAGTTATGTTGCCTACAGACAACCTGAAAGTGGCCAATTTTCTGACATTTCAAGCATTTTTTCCCCAATGCTGGACACGATTGATTGTTGCTTAAATGATTGTGTGACCCACAACGGAAACATATTGGTACATTCTTACTAAATTTTGTAGTTCTCTCCTTTATATAATTAATATCAGAATCTGCTGTCATTTGGTTAACCGCTATGCTTTCAACTTGTCCAGAAACTAGTTTGGAAGTAACAATGGATCGCTCAACGGCTTTAGCTATGTTTAATGTCTCCTCTAATGAGGGATTACGACAAGCTAACAACCGTTCTTGAATCTTTTTTGAAGAACAATGAAACACAAACTGGTCTCTAATATGTAAGTCTACTTGATTGCCAAAATCACATCTGGCAGCTAGCACACGTAAATTAGCCACATATTCGTCCACTGTCTCATCCACAGATTGCTTGTACATTGCAAAATTGAATCTCTCCAAAAGTACATTATGTTCATCCGAGAACTGCTTCCCAATCCTTTCTTTCGCCTCAATATATGCGTTCCACGTTACATTATCACCACCACTTTCATCAGGTGGAGAGATCATGGGTAGGTTGTCAAAAACACGTTGACCAGCCACACCAAGGTGATTAAAAAGTAGAGCTAATTTCTTTGAGGGAGGAAAGTCATTGGCATCAATAGCCACTAAGTAATTATGTGGCTATTCTAATCTATTCTCTCCACTTAATGTCCGGTTTGCCACTCTTAGTTAAAAATGGTGGAGGTTGTACTACCAAATTATTGGATGCCATGATGAGACAGCAGAATAATGCAAGTAAGATGCTTGTACTGTTGTGAAAATACCAAAGTTTATTTTTCTTATTTAAATTTACTTTAGTTCAGATTATATTGTTAAAATATGGGATCGTGTATCAAATAAATGACACTTTCAATTTTCCGGCCTACTTAAATCAAACATACACGTGGTGCACGTAATTTGGCAAATCAACTTCCTAGAAATGCACCGACACATCCGTATAATCGGGACGCTTATCCTTCTAAAATCCTCGTTAGGTATAGGCGCGTCAGTATTCTAGGAGACCACCACAATGCTACGACGTCAGCAGGGTGAACACGCTAGTATCCTGGGAAACAGCGCGTGACGACACGACGTCAGAAATGCTGAAGACAGGTGCTGCGCGAGCACGGCCGTTGGAGCTCGCGACAGACGGCGCGTGTAAAATGTACACAAGTAAATCTTATAATACGCATAAGAAGCAGATTTAACAAATAGCGAAACGCACACGTTACCGATCCCAATGGTTGTGGGTAAAGCCTTTACATATGCCGGTCGGTGGATCCCTGGACAGGCACCAACTCCATTGTGAAACTGCTTCGCAAAATATCTTGAATGCAGGGTTTTCTCCACCCCACTCCTGGTACCAAAATATGTAGAGTAACGAAGGACAAATTCTTCACAGGCGAAGCGAGATAAATAATTCCAGTGCAAGGTTTAATGAGGGATCCACGGCAGGCAAAGAAGCGACTGAACAAGATGAAAGTCAGCCTCCAACTGCCCCACAACAGAATACAGAACCTTAACATAGGAGTTCTGTTAATGGAACGGAATGGAACTAACAGAGTTAAATACTAACAAAAGGTAAAAGAGAAAAGAGGCAATAATCACAGGCAAATACAAATAATACATGAATACAAATAAATAGCAAATAAATAATAAATAATAAATACCAATGCTACAATCATCCTTTGCCCATTACATTTTGGTATCCTTACAAGGCCCTTACCATGTCTTTGGGAGTTGGTGCCATTGCTCAAGGAGCATAGAGAGATTGTGGGCCTCCAAATCAAATGACATAAATCAGGGGGGCTCATTCTGTTGGAGGGGGTAGGCCCTGGTCCAGCATTACAAAATGAAACTTTATAAGAGGACACTGTGTAAGTTAACATACAGAGGCACCTATCTGACACCAGGTTTGAATGAGTGCACAATAAGCGCCAAAATCCTAACAAAGAAAATCAAAGCACTCTTAGGCTCCTAGCGCAGTCCAGCCCTGACCTATTTGGGGAGAATCTCCACACTCAAAAGGTCTGTATTACCCACAATGTTCTAAATGTTCAAGAGCTTGCCGCTCCCCCGGGTCCAAAGTGGAACTTGCACAGCTACAGGAGATATTCAACACATTTGTTTAAATAGAAAGAAGACCCACATGCTCAAGCTTACCTACACTTACACCCCAAGCAGGAAGGCCTGGTATTCCCATAGTTACACTGATACCATGAGGTTTACACGGTGTGTTACCCCACAGAATGGCTCCTCGGGGAAACAGATAGAATCTGGTGCTTTATAGACCAGAATCATACAGCTCTCCCTCTGGGGGAGGTACTCTGACCCCCTAAAAAAAACAGTGCTGCCGCAACCTGGGATAGGGTAACAACATGTCAAAAGCTAACCACATACTTTCCCCCCAAACTTCATCATAGGGAATATCGATTTCACATAGGAGTTGAGTAGAAGCCAGTTCAGGTGCTATAAGCCTCTTCTGTTTCAGGTTGCGAGACTTCTTTCACTAAGGGGAACCCTGCACGTTTGAAAATATCAAGATAACATCCAGCATCCCGGAAGTTGAGAGATTTCACTATATACAAATAAGACATTGAATTATTCAATCCCATGTAAGGGAAGGAGGAACATAAATACTTAGGATCCTTGAGAAATTTCTCCAAACCCTCACATTTGCAAGACACTCAGGGGGTTATTCTAACTTTGGAGGAGTGTTAATCCGTCCCAAAAGTGACGGTAAAGTGACGGATATACCACCAGCCGTATTACGAGTTCCATAGGATATAATGGACTCGTAATACGGCTGGTGGTAAATCCGTCACTTTTCCGTCACTTTTGGGACGGATTAACACCTCCTCCAAAGTTAGAATAACCCCCTCAGTATATTATATTTATGCATTACTCAATGCGAAGACACCATGATTAAAATTCCTCTATATTATGTTATAATTGTTTAAATAGTGCACATCTTAACCGGAAGGGTATCCAGGTGCTGGAAAAAAGTGTTGTGCCAGGTCTGACATGAGCCTAATAGAAAAGTCAGGTTTTCAGCTCCATACACAATTTGAGGAATGGTTTGGCGACTCTGATTTGTAGGGGGGATAGTTTCATGCTTTTGGAGCCAAGTACGAGAAAGCATAACTTCAGACTCTTCCGAAGCAGGAGATGTGGGTTAGCAGGTAGCCAGCTGAGCTGGCATTTCTGGTAGGGGTTTGGAAACTGATGCGGCTGTTAAGGTATGTGGGACCTAGATTGTGTGGGACCTTGTAAGCATGCATAAGGAACTTGAAGATAGGATGTTTGTGGACAGGGAGCCAGTGGTGGTCTTTCAGATGTGTGGAGATGTACGTGCACGGTGGGAGGTTAAGCGTGAGACAGGCTGCAGCATTTTGGATAACCTGGAGCCTCTTAATGAGCTGAGCGGTGATGCCAACACAGAGTGGGTTGCCGTAGTCCAGTTTACTGGTGGTAAGAGCCTGAGTGACAGTTCTACCGGTGATTCAGGTGTTGAATTTGAAGATTTTTCTGAGTATCTTGAAGGCGTGGAAGCAGGAGTAAGCAATCATGTTGATTTGGTCCATCTTTGAGAGTTGGTTGTCCACCACTTTTCCTAGGTCCCTACCTTTAGTGACCAGAATGCTTGCTGATCTGAATTTAGCTGGAAGCCAGACTGAGGTCCAAACTGAGGTGCCTTTTCTGAAGAGTACCACCTCCGTCTTGTGTGAGTTTAGCTTCTGACAATTTGTCTTCATCCGACTGGGGACTTTGGACATGGTAGTGGTGACCTTGGTCTGAGAGTTGGAAAAGTTTCTGCAGAGGGAGAGGATGAGCTGAATGTCTTCAGGGTATCAGATGACACCGAATCTGTGGATTTGTGTGATGTTGGCTAGCCATACAATCTAGGCATTGAATATCATGGGGCTTGGTGAGGATCATTGTGGGACTCTGCAGATCAGCTTGGCAGCAGCAGAGGTATACTGTGTCAGGTTGATCGCCTGGGTGTGTCTAGTGAGGAAGGAGCTGATCCATTGGAGAGAAGGTCCATGTGTGCCAGTTTTGTGGAGGTATTGGATGAGGATGGGATGGGAGACAGTGTTGAATACGGCTGAGAGGTCGATCAGGATGAGTGCTGCAGTGTCTTCTCTGTCCATCATCTTATAGATGTCACCATTGGTGGTAATAAGGGTGGTCTTGGTGCTGTGATTGGGCCTGAAACAAGAATGTGGTCGAGAAGGTGGTTGTTGTTAAGATGGTCGGCCAGTTATTTGTTAATGAATATTTCTAGGACTTTAGCTGGGTATGGAAGCAAAGGCATCAGCCTATATTTCTCCATAGTCTTTGGGTCTGTTGAGGGTTTTTTCAGATGGGGTAGTTTGATGACAGATTTCCAGGCATACTAGTAAGTGGCTGTGATGAGGAATTCATTGAGAATCTGGGTGAGTGCAGCACAGATGGGTCAAGTGTCAAGTTCTTTGGTGAAGATGGGCAGGGATTCTATGGAGATCCTGAGTAAATGTAGTGCATGGTTGACACAGTTACCATTGCAGCTAGAGGGGGCCAGCAGATCATTGTGGTTTCCAGGGTGTTTGGTCCATCGGGCCAGGGTGGAAGGGTTGTTGAAGTTGTTGTAGATTATGTTGATTTTGTTGCTGAAGTAGTAGGAGAGTTAGGCGCAGAGGTCCTCTGATGGGGTGACAGTCGTGGAGCTGGCATCAAGGGTGGTGAAGTCCTTCACTATGGCAAAAATGTATTTGGCAATGTTAAAGCGCTTCTCAATTTGTTCGGTCAGTGCTTATCTTTTGGTGGGTTAGAGTTGCTGATGGTAGAACCGTATGGCTGATTTTTGGGATGTTTTTGCTGCTTTTGTTGTTGGTGTGTCTCTGTCAGCATTCAAGTTGCTTGCAATGAATTTTGGTGGCTTTAAGTTGTTCTGTGAACAAGTTCCCTTGTGGTCTGGTCCTTAGGGCGGTGAGGATCTGCAGCCACACCAGAGTCTGCCCAGGAAGTGATCCAGTCAGTGACCTGGATGATGAGAGTTCATCGTTGTGCCCCAGTGGCAGGTTTGGAGCTCTGTGATCTATATTTCTCCGGAGATGTTGTTCCTGTGTCATTGGGCTGCTTTGGATGGGTGCAGTTCCGCATTGGTGGGGGATGAGCAAGTTGAAGCGGATGAGGAAGTGGTAGGTCCAGCTAAGGGGAGTGGGTTTGTCTACTGTGATGTTGATGAAGTTGACGAAAATAGGGTCGAGTGGATGTTCGGTGGTGTGAATGGGGTCCTTCACTCATTGGTTGAGCCCAAGTGTTTTGATGTCCTCCATAAGTTTGTTGGTGTGCAGGTCTGTGTGGTCTTCCAGATGAAAATTGATGTCGCTGAATAAAAAGAAGTAGCTGCAGCGGTGCACCAGCGGGCGATAAAGTCCAATAATTGTGTTTTTTAAAATTGGATTACAGTCCAGGGAGGTCAGTGGAGAAGAGCCCTCCCGAGGTGATGTGTGGTTGTGTGGTTTGAAGGCCAAGTGTTTCAGGAGGTTGCTGGAGTTTGCAAATGAAATGGAGCAGTGAATATTTGTTATTTGTTAAATATGACAGCTTTGCAGGTTCTATCCTGTCTTGCAATCTTGAAGCCAGGAGGATAGCCACTGAAATATTGGGGGTCGATGACTGGGTGAGCCTGGTTTCAGTTAAAAAGAAGAGGTCCGATGAGAGGTCTTGCAGGAGGTCCCAGTCTTTGATGATGTGTCTGATGAGCATGCCTTAACGCATGTGAGGGTTAGTTGTGTGTTTGTTTAGGAGTGTTGTGCAGGGTTTGATCAAGACCATTTGGTGAGTAGACGGAGGGGAGGCGGGCAAGACGAGCAGGTGGGTGGGCATGCAGGAGAAGTGACAGGTGGAATAGGAGAACACATATTCAGTGTTGGAGGGGGTGCAGGAGCAGCAAGTGGAGGGTTATCTGGTGTTCAGTACACGGAGGTCGGTGGTTAAGTAGCGCCTGAGGTTGCAGTAAATGTACGGGGGGGAAGGGGATCGTGGCAGTAGGCTTGGGTGGGTTGTGGACTGGCTCGGACAGGCATGCTTTGGCTGCACCAGCACCACCACCGCTTACCGGAAATAAGTCCGGTAGGGGCCATGAGATCCTGCGAGAGGAGATCCTGGCGGCCATGGACTGGGGTTTGATGGGCTGGAGCGAACAGCGGAAAAGCAGGTTATATGAAAAGGTCTGAAGTGAGAGCAGAGTGAAAGTGAAAAAGGAGTTAGAAGCGGAAATACAGACACGAGGCAAAGAAGAGATGCAAGAGAGAATAAGGTTAGGGGCCTCTGAGGAAAGTAGTGATAGAGCAAGGCCAAGAAGCGCCATGACTGATCGGAGGACCGTGCTCAGGGTGTGGCAGGGCCTGGCAGCGCCTTCTTAAATAAGAACAATGGGGTGGAAAGAGCTCAAAACTGCTCTCTCCCCCAAAAGCATTACATCTTCGCACGCCCGAACAATTTTGTTCATCATGCCCAAGGGCGAGAAACTTTATACAAAAGCATATTCAGTTGGCTCTACACACCGGCATGCTTGTTGTACTTGATACATAGGGCACGATCAGAACACGGCTGGAGCACTGCAGGGAAGAGGGCACAACATTATATATACTTTGGAGGTGGCGAAACAAAAATTCTGGGGTCATATACTGCACACCATATCGCAGACTGGTTGGTCAATGACCCAGCATCTATAATCTTGGGATCTAGGCAGCGTCCGCCTAACCGCCATCCTCTACCAAAGGGAATATTTTTCACTTAGTCCTTACGGACAAACAAACAGTATTGGACCGTAGGGGCAAACCAAGAGCATCAACAGTAGAATCATTGCTCCATCGCCTCTGGCACTTACTGGCTTATGAGGAGGTGGCATGTGATCTCAAACAGGAGACACGTAGATTCAACAAAATGTGGAACCCAGTTCTGCAATACCTGGACGAAGCCAAAATGGCCTCTCTTGTCTAATTAGACAATATGCTGTGGGACTGCTGGACTTTGAGAACTTTCCTGTAGCAAAGAAATAGGCAGTTCCATACTCAAGGATGAAGGGGGTCAGTTTCTCTGGATTCAAGTTTTATCAGTGGTCACTGCGAGAAAGGAGGAAGGGGTTGTTTGCTAGATTAAGAAGATTAAGAGGGTAGTTGGGTACGCGTTCAAGACGGGAATACCTGTCGTAAATTCTGTAATTATCTTTCAAAAACCAATAAAAACGAATGAAACCTAAAGCCCTTTGGTCAGTATCGATCAAATTTGATAAACAGGAAAGAAGTCTGTTTACCAAAACTTTGGTTAGAAACATAGCCGGTGTTCAGAATGGAAATCGGACAAAAAAGGTCATAATATGCAGGCCTCATCTGGATTTAGGTAAGGAGAAAAGACAATGGCAGCACACCAAAAACCTGTCTCCACAGCCTTATTATATAACTCCACTTATTTAGGTGTCAGTACCAGAAAGCATTCACAATAGAACTCAACCAGAAGCCCATCAGTATCCGGCATTATACGGCTGCTATGTTTTAAATTGCAGCTCTCACCTTTTGTTCCATCAAATGTTGGTTTAAGCTTTTCCCTTTGCTCACCATCTAATCTCGGGGGTTTAATTGCATTGTGTAGGAAAGTCCTTTTTTTTTGCCTGATCACCCCCACTCTTTCTGGATAGGTACTGGTGGTTACTGACTCTTGGCTGTGCCCTGGGTACTGCTTACCAGTCCCAGGGCCAGTGCTCTGTGTAAAATGGATATGCAAATTAGGCTAATTATAATTGGCTAAGTTAACCTACCTATAAGTCCCTAGTATATGGTAGGGCATGTAGGTTTAGGGACCACAGCATAGGTGGTGCACACCTAGGTGCACTGCTGAGGTGCCCAGTGTCATTTTAAAAGCAAGCCTGCCTTGCTGGCTGCTTTTAAATTAAAGTTATATGCAAATTCGACTTTGGAATTAAAGGTACTTCCAAAGTCTTAAACTACCTTATTTTTACATATAAGTCACCCCTAAGGTGTGCCCTATGTGCCCCTAGGGCTGGGTGCCATGTAACTATAAGCAGGGACTTTATAAAAATAGATTTATAAGCCCTGGTGAGGTAAAAACAGCCAAATTCGTTTTTCCCTCATTGAAGTAAATGGCCTTCATAGGCTAGAATGGGCAGACTTTATTTTAAATTTTAAAGTCTCCTTAAATGTTACATACCAAGAATTTGGTATCAAATTGATTGTTGTAATAAATCCCACAACTTCCAGTTGTTGGATTTAATATAACTTGTCCAGGTAAAAAGTTTAGACTTTACCTAAAAAGTTGCCAATTTCAGCTCTGCATTGTTTTTGCTGCTGTGCTCTGATTGGCCAGCCTGCAGCAGCTTCTGCCAGGCTGCCTTGATTAGGTGTGAAGTGGCCAGGCTTCACACAAAGGAATGTGCTTGGGGGAGAGACCCCTCAGCAGATGGTGAGGCAGGAAGGGGGAGGGCTGCCAAACTGGTCTTCAAAGGCAGAGAAAGACATTTGCAGCACCCAGCAACACCCCCACATCCTGCAACCCCAGACAATTAGGTGCCCCCTTGATTAGATTAGGAGAGGGCAGGAGAGGGGTGTGTTTATGATTTTTAGCCACACCAGTGGGTGGGCTCAGCCAGATGTAACCTCCAAAAATCAGATTCATCCATGTTGGATTTTTAGAGACTGTTGCCTTCTGGGATGGATTTTTGCCACACTTCCCAGGAAGTGGTCATCACAGGGGGACGACCCTGTCCCTGATTGGAGAACCAGGGCCCCCCTGCTTTTCACCCAGGAGCAAGGATAAAACTGGCAGACCTGCCCCCACACCTCAGATCCCCTCCAGAATTCAACAAGAAAGGAACTAAAGAAGAAGAAGGACTGCCCTGCTGGACCCCTGGCCTGCACCTGGACCCTGCACTCAGAAGGACTGCACCAGCTGCACACTTGGGCTTCACCACAAGAAGGACTTTGCCTGGCTTCAACTGGTTCAAGGAGGGACTCCCTGTTTGCTACAGGTGAAAAATTGCTAAACCAGAGTCCCCTGCACCAACTCCTGAAGAAAGCGACCAGCTGACCACTGTCCAGTGGCCAAAAAGGTGTTTGCGCCAGGTGCATTCTGGGAGTTGAAGTCCGCACCCCCCCAAGGACCATCACAGAACTTCTGGACCCTTGGGGTGAGCTGTGGACCCCAAAAGAACCTTAAAAGAACATCTGGGTGAAGCCCCAGAAGTTTGGAAAAGATTGGAGAATTTTTGAAAAAAAGCTCCATAAAGTGACCGACCCGACGCGGAAATTCTAGCCGGCTTGCCTCAACCGCGACCCGGCCTGACTTCGTGGTTCGTCCCGGTAAAGAAAAACATCCAAAAAAGAGACTGAGGGGGTTATTCTAACTTTGGAGGAGGTGTTAATCCGTCCCAAAAGTGACGGAAAAGTGACGGATTTACCACCAGCCGTATTACGAGTCCATTATATCCTATGGAACTCGTAATACGGCTGGTGGTATATCTGTCACTTTACCGTCACTTTTGGGACGGATTAACACTCCTCCAAAGTTAGAATAACCCCCTAAATCCGAAGGTAAAAAGTTGACCGGGACCTCCCAGCCATCGTATCCGAGAAGGGCTCCACGGACGTCGGATCAAGATCCAGGTTTACCCCGGTCGAAGGATTTTCATCTCGAAAAAACGACTAAGTCCGAAAGTAAAAATCACCACCGAGGAAACCGACTTCGCGTATCCGGACAAGGGCTCCAGGAGGTCGGATTCAACTGGCAGGTTCGTCCCGGGGAAGAAAAACATCAAAAAAGAGACTAAGTCAGAAGGTAACTTTTTAACCGAGGCCTCCCGCGACTTGTAGCCGAGCAGGGCTCCATCGCAGTCGGCCTGAAAGTTTGACTTTGCCCCGGTCCTGGTGCAACCAGATGACCCGATTGGCGCTTTTTGTTTCTAAGCGCTAGAAAATAATAATACTTTCAAAATTCATATCTCCGGTTCCCCTGAACCGATTTTAATCGTTTTTGTGTCATTTTAAAGATAAAAATATAAGCTATTTTTATAAATTGGTTTTGGATTTTTAAACTGTTTCCTGTGTTTTATTTCATTACTGTTTTGTGATATTTGAATGCTTTACACTTTGTCTCCTAAGTTAAGCCTTGACGCTCGTTGCCAAGCTACCAAGGGTTGAGCTGGGATTAATTTACTGAGACCTAACTGTACCTATGTGGAGGTTAGTGGCTTGTTGCTAGGTGTAGGTACCTACCTGCCCTACCAATAACCCATTTTCCAACATAATTGGAAGCAGCGACGGGATCCTGTACTTGTGTTCAATATCACGTTACAGTTTTAGGTAAAACAAATTAAAAATCCTTTAAATTGTCCTAGTGCAAAAATTGTTTTTAATTTTTAATTTGGATTCATTTCAATTATTGAATTTTTGTAATTTTTCTAAATTCTTGTTTCCAATTTTTGCAAAAAGGTTTTGTTGACACAAAACTAGGGAACCATGGAGCTTGATCTGGCTAGCCTACCCACACTGACAGTAGTCCAGCTTAGGGGGTTGTGTATTGAAAGAGGGTTGCCTGCAACCACTAATCTCAGGAAGGAAATCCTGATTAAATCCCTGACAGCATGGGCTGAGGCCCAAGAGGTAGAGACAGAGAAAGCTCCAGAGGAGGAAGAAAAAGGGGAAGATGCTAGCTCTAACCTTTCAGGGGAGGGAAGGCATCAGACCCCAAGTGAGGAAGAGGAGGAACGGTCCTCAGTGGATACAGTCACTAGGGGCAGACCCAAAGCTAGTGGTAGGAAGGGGGTCCTTTCAGGAGGAGAGAACCCATCCATCAGAGAAAGAGAGCTGGAAGCCCAGCTAGCCTACATAGCTTTGGAAGCAGATAAGCTTGCCCTAGAAAAGAAAAAGTGGGCAAGCAAAGAAAAAAAAGATGGAGGCAGCGAGAAAGAAACTGAGGTGTCCCTGGGTGGGGGGTTTGCCCCCAGATTACCCAAAGGGGTGGTTCCTGCCTATGTAGAGGGGGATGACATAGATAAGTGGCTGAGGGCCTTTGAGAGGGCCCTCCAGATGAGGAAAGTCAAGCCTCAGTACTGGGGTTCACTCCTTTGGGAGTTAGTTCCCAACTCTGGGAGGGATAGGCTCCTAACCATGAGTGGGGAGGATGCAGACTCATACCCCAGTATGAAGAGTTGCTTGACTAAAAAGTTTGGTCTAACCCCAGAGCAGTATAGGCTTAAGTTTAGGGACACCCAAAAGACAAGCACCCAGTCCTGGGTGGACTTTGTGGACATTTCAGTAAAAGCACTGGAGGGCTGGATACAGGGCAACAGGGTAAGTACCTTTGAGGGGCTGTACAATTTGATTATGAGGGAGCACCTTCTAACTAATTGTGTCCAAGAGAGGCTCCGCCAGTATCTAGTAGACTCTAGGTTGACCAACCCCAGAGAGCTGGGGGAGGCAGCAGATGACTGGTTAAGAACTAGGGTTAACCAGAAACCCCCAGGGGGTGATCAGAAAAAGGGAGGACATGGTTCTTCTCAGGGGAAGAACCAGGGGAAAGATGACAAAAAACCCAAAGAGTCCTCACAAGAGTCCCCAAAAACTTCTCAGGGAGGGGGAGCCCCGAGCCAATTCACTTTTAAAGGGAAAGGGTATCAGGGAAAGAATTATGATCCTGCTAAAGCAGGAAAGTTTCAGGAGCTTGCTAAGGCCGGCAAGTGTTTTGACTGTCATCAGCCAGGACATAAAAGAGGAGATACTATCTGCTCCAAGAAGCCCCCCACTGGTGGGCAATCCCAGGGGATTGCTAGTGTAGGGTTGGGGGTGGAAGTTGGCCCAGGGGTGGAATCAGGGTACACTGAGGTCATCTTAGTATCCGTGGGTGGGGTGGACATTGCAACTATGGCCACCTTACCTCCCATCATGGAGAGGTATAGGCAGAGGCCTAAAGTCAATGGGACTGAAGTGGAAGCTCTGAGAGATACAGGAGCCAGTGTGACAATGGTCGCAGAAAAGCTGGTTTCTCCAGAGCAGGTCTTACCTGGTGTCTTCCACCAGGTGACTTATGCAGATACCAGAACCAAACTCCATCCCATGGCTATGGTGAGTCTGGAATGGGGAGGTGTGACTGGCCCTAAAAAAGTAGCTGTAGCTCCTGCCCTCCCAGTAGAGTGTCTACTGGGGAATGATCTTGAAGCATCTGAGTGGTCAGAAGTGGAAAGAAGGGTCCATGCACAGATGCTGGACCTCCCTGAATGGGTGTGTGCTGTGACCAGGTCACAGGCGGCACAACAGGGGAATGCTGGACACTTGGACCCTGGAACAATGGGCCAAGCCTCCAAGAAAAAGAGAAAAGGCACTGGGTCTGGCTTGCCAGCCCCAACAAGTACAGAGGGTCAGGAAGAATCCAACCCTGAGGGGGAGGATCTGAACTCTGAGGGAGGGACACCTTCCCTGCAAACTCTGCCTGACTTGGCAGAACTGCAAGGGGCAGGTGGGCCCACCAGAGAAGATTTGTGCCAGGGACAAAGAGAGTGTCCCACTCTTGAGGGCCTGAGGCAGACTGCTGCCAGGCAAGAACAAGGGGATACCAGTGGTACCCACAAGGTTTACTGGGAGGATGGAGTTCTCTACACTGAGGCAAGGGCCCTTAAAGAAGGGGCTACTAGGAGAGTAGTGGTCCCCCAAAAGTATAGAGAATTCCTCCTTACCTTAAGCCATGATATCCCCTTAGCTGGTCATTTGGGACAGACCAAGACCTGGAGCAGGCTGGTCAACCATTTTTATTGGCCCGAAATGTCAGAAAAAGTCAGGGAGTTTTGCAGCTCCTGTGTCACCTGTCAAGCCAGTGGCAAGACAGGGGGCAATCCAAAGGCTCCCTTGATTCCACTGCCAGTGGTTGGGACTCCCTTTGAGAGGGTGGGGATTGACATTGTTGGTCCCCTAGACCCACCAACTGCTTCAGGTAACAGGTACATTGTGGTGGTAGTGGACCATGCCACCAGGTACCCTGAAGCAATACCCCTCCGGACAGTCACTGCTCCCACAGTGGCTAGGGCCCTACTTGGTGTGTTCACCAGAGTGGGATTCCCAAAGGAGGTGGTCTCAGATAGGGGCACAAACTTTATGTCAGCCTATCTAAAAGCCATGTGGGAGGAGTGTGGTGTTACTTATAAGTTCAGCACACCCTACCATCCACAGACCAATGGTCTGGTGGAAAGATTCAATAAGACCCTGAAGGGCATGATCATGGGTTTGTCTGACAAACTCAGGAGGAGATGGGATGTCCTCCTCCCATGCCTGCTGTTTGCCTGCAGGGAGGTGCCACAGAAGGGGGTTGGATTCAGCCCCTTTGAGTTACTGTTTGGGCACCCTGTAAGAGGCCCATTGTGCTTGGTGAGAGAGTCTTGGGAAAAGCCTCTCAAGGAATCCAAGGAGAATGTGCTGGATTATGTACTAGGCCTGCATGGCTGAGTATATGAAGAAGGCAAGCAGAAACCTGGAGGCCAGTCAGGAGCTCATGAAGCTCTGGCATGATCAAAAGGCTACCATGCCTGAGTATCACCCAGGACAGCTGGTGTGGGTTTTGGAGCCCATGGCTCCTAGGGCACTACAGGACAAATGGACTGGGCCCTATCCAATCCTAGAGAAAAAAGGTGAGGTCACCTACTTGGTGGACCTTGGCACCCCCAGGAATCCTCACAGGATCCTACATGTAAACAGGATGAAACCCCACCAGGACAGGGCAGACATGACCATGCTGATGGTCACTGATGAAGGGAAGGAGGAGGAGGGTGAACCTCTGCCAGACCTCCTGTCCTCAAAGGCAAAAGATGGGTCAGTGGAGGGAGTGGTACTCTCTCCCAAATTGACAGATCAGCAACAACAAGACTGTAAGCAAGTCTTGGGACAGTTTGCTAGTCTGTTCTCCCTGACCCCTGGACTCACCAATTGGTGTGTCCATGATGTTGACACTGGTAACAGCTTGCCTGTCAAGAACAAGCTGTACAGGCTGTCTGACCAGGTCAAGGCCAACATCAAAGCTGAAGTGGCTAAGATGTTGGACCTGAAGGTAATTGAGCCCTCTGATAGTCCTTGGTCCAGTCCAGTGGTACTGGTGCCCAAAGCTAATCCCCAAGGTGGGAAGAAAGAATTAAGATTCTGTGTGGACTACAGAGGTCTAAATGCAGTCACTAGGACTGATGCTCACCCCATACCTAGAGCTGATGAGCTCATTGACAGGTTGGGGGCTGCCAAATTCCTGAGCACATTTGATCTGACCTCAGGATATTGGCAGATTGCCTTAAGTCCAAGAGCTAAGGAGAGGTCAGGATTTTCCACACCAGAGGGCCACTTTCAGTTCAAGGTGATGCCCTTCGGGATGAAAAATGCTCCTGCCACCTTCCAACGGTTGGTGAATAGAGTCCTATCTGGGTTGGAATCTTTTAGTGCAGCTTATCTGGATGATATAGCTGTATTTAGTTCCACCTGGAGGGACCACCTGGTCCACCTGAAGGAAGTGCTTCAGGCCCTGCTTCAAGCAGGCCTGACTATCAAGGCAAGCAAGTGCCAGATAGGGCAAAGTTCTGTTGTGTACCTGGGCCACCTTGTTGGTGGAGGCCATGTACAACCTCTCCAGCCCAAGATCCAGACTATCCTGGATTGGGAGGCTCCAAAAACCCAGACTCAGGTCAGGGCCTTTCTTGGCCTGACTGGGTATTACAGGAGGTTTGTTCAAAATTTTGGGACCATAGTGGCTCCTCTAACTGAGCTTACCTCCAAGAAACAGCCCAAGAAGGTCATTTGGACCCCAGAGTGTCAAAAAGCTTTTGACACCCTAAAACAGGCTATGTGTTCAGCACCAGTGTTACTGGCCCCTGACTATAGCAAGGAATTTGTAGTGCAAACAGATGCTTCAGAGGAAGGGATTGGGGCAGTGTTAGCACAAGTTAATGAAGAGGGCCATGATCACCCAGTTGCCTTCATCAGCAGGCGACTACTCCCCAGAGAGAAAAAATGGAGTGCCATTGAGAGGGAGGCCTTTGCTGTGGTTTGGTCCCTGAAGAAGTTGAGGCCTTACTTGTTTGGCACTCACTTCCGTGTACAAACTGACCACAGACCTCTCAGATGGTTGATGCAGATGAGGGGGG
This sequence comes from Pleurodeles waltl, assembly GCF_031143425.1. Lineage (NCBI taxonomy): Eukaryota > Metazoa > Chordata > Amphibia > Caudata > Salamandridae > Pleurodeles > Pleurodeles waltl. The sequence goes on from NC_090449.1 coordinate 397,525,134, forward strand.
AGAACCCAAAACTGTTAAGGTGGTCCATTTCCCTACAGGGGATGGACTTCACAGTGGAGCACAGACCTGGGACTGCTCATGCCAATGCAGATGGCCTTTCCAGGTTTTTCCACTTAGCTGATGAGGACTACCAGGGTGTAGGTTAGTACCCATCACCTTTCATCTGGGGGGGGCAGTGTAGGAAAGTCCTTTTTTTTTGCCTGATCACCCCCACTCTTTCTGGATAGGTACTGGTGGTTACTGACTCTTGGCTGTGCCCTGGGTACTGCTTACCAGTCCCAGGGCCAGTGCTCTGTGTAAAATGGATATGCAAATTAGGCTAATTATAATTGGCTAAGTTAACCTACCTATAAGTCCCTAGAATATGGTAGGGCATGTAGGTTTAGGGACCACAGCATAGGTGGTGCACACCTAGGTGCACTGCTGAGGTGCCCAGTGTCATTTTAAAAGCAAGCCTGCCTTGCTGGCTGCTTTTAAAATAAAGTTATATGCAAATTCGACTTTGGAATTAAAGGTACTTCCAAAGTCTTAAACTACCTTATTTTTACATTTAAGTCACCCCTAAGGTGTGCCCTATGTGCCCCTAGGGCTGGGTGCCATGTAACTATAAGCAGGGACTTTATAAAAATAGATTTATAAGCCCTGGTGAGGTAAAAACAGCCAAATTCGTTTTTCCCTCATTGAAGTAAATGGCCTTCATAGGCTAGAATGGGCAGACTTTATTTTAAATTTTAAAGTCTCCTTAAATGTTACATACCAAGAATTTGGTATCAAATTGATTGTTGTAATAAATCCCACAACTTCCAGTTGTTGGATTTAATATAACTTGTCCAGGTAAAAAGTTTAGACTTTACCTAAAAAGTTGCCAATTTCAGCTCTGCATTGTTTTTGCTGCTGTGCTCTGATTGGCCAGCCTGCAGCAGCTTCTGCCAGGCTGCCTTGATTAGGTGTGAAGTGGCCAGGCTTCACACAAAGGAATGTGCTTGGGGGAGAGAATCTCCCCTCAGCAGATGGTGAGGCAGGAAGGGGGAGGGCTGCCAAACTGGTCTTCAAAGGCAGAGAAGGACATTTGCAGCACCCAGCAACACCCCCACATCCTGCAACCCCAGACAATTAGGTGCCCCCTTGATTAGATTAGGAGAGGGCAGGAGAGGGGTGTGTTTATGATTTTTAGCCACACCAGTGGGTGGGCTCAGCCAGATGTAACCTCCAAAAATCAGATTCATCCATGTTGGATTTTTAGAGACTGTTGCCTTCTGGGATGGATTTTTGCCACACTTCCCAGGAAGTGGTCATCACAGGGGGACGACCCTGTCCCTGATTGGAGAACCAGGGCCCCCCTGCTTTTCACCCAGGAGCAAGGATAAAACTGGCAGACCTGCCCCCACACCTCAGATCCCCTCCAGAATTCAACATGAAAGGAACTAAAGAAGAAGAAGGACTGCCCTGCTGGACCCCTGGCCTGCACCTGGACCCTGCACTCAGAAGGACTGCACCAGCTGCACACTTGGGCTTCACCACAAGAAGGACTTTGCCTGGCTTCAACTGGTTCAAGGAGGGACTCCCTGTTTGCTACAGGTGAAAAATTGCTAAACCAGAGTCCCCTGCACCAACTCCTGAAGAAAGCGACCAGCTGACCACTGTCCAGTGGCCAAAAAGGAGTTTGCGCCAGGTGCATTCTGGGAGTTGAAGTCCGCACCCCCCAAGGACCATCACAGAACTTCTGGACCCTTGGGGTGAGCTGTGGACCCCAAAAGAACCTTAAAAGAACATCTGGGTGAAGCCCCAGAAGTTTGGAAAAGATTGGAGAATTTTTTTAAAAAAGCTCCATAAAGTGACCGACCCGACGCAGAAATTCTAGCCGGCTTGCCTCAACCGCGACCCGGCCTGACTTCGTGGTTCGTCCCGGTAAAGAAAAACATCCAAAAAAGAGACTAAGTCCGAAGGTAAAAAGTTGACCGGGACCTCCCAGCCATCGTATCCGAGAAGGGCTCCACGGACGTCGGATCAAGATCCAGGTTTACCCCGGTCGAAGGATTTTCATCTCGAAAAAACGACTAAGTCCGAAGGTAAAAATCACCACCGAGGAAACCGACTTCGCGTATCCGGACAAGGGCTCCAGGAGGTCGGATTCAACTGGCAGGTTCGTCCCGGGGAAGAAAAACATCAAAAAAGAGACTAAGTCAGAAGGTAACTTTTTAACCGAGGCCTCCCGCGACTTGTAGCCGAGCAGGGCTCCATCGCGGTCGGCCTGAAAGTTTGACTTTGCCCCGGTCCTGGTGCAACCAGATGACCCGATTGGCGCTTTTTGTTTCTAAGCGCTAGAAAATAATAATACTTTAAAAATTCATATCTCCAGTTCCCCTGAACCGATTTTAATCGTTTTTGTGTCATTTTAAAGATAAAAATATAAGCTATTTTTATAAATTGGTTTTGGATTTTTAAACTGTTTCCTGTGTTTTATTTAATTACTGTTTTGTGATATTTGAATGCTTTACACTTTGTCTCCTAAGTTAAGCCTTGACGCTCGTTGCCAAGCTACCAAGGGTTGAGCTGGGACTAATTTACTGAGACCTAACTGTACCTATGTGGAGGTTAGTGGCTTGTTGCTAGGTGTCGGTACCTACCTGCCCTACCAATAACCCATTTTCCAACACATTGAGAAATTCGTCTATTTCCACGTCAGAACACATATCCTACTTTTTATGCAAAGAGGAATAATATTCAGTGGCGGCTAGTGACCTTTAAAAGTGGTGGAGCGTAACCCTTGGCTTGTATTCGAAAGAGCTTTTTCTTGAAGAGGTTTTCCACACTTTCTTGCACTAAGTTTACCGTCTCATTCTGACTCACTCAGTCTCACTTGGTCTCACTAATTCACGCAGTCTCATTCTACTCTGGACTACTCTGTTTCACTCAGTCCCTCTCATTCTCACTTATTCTGAATTACTCAGTCTTACTGTGACTCAATCACACACACAGTAACACTCAGTTACGCTCACTGTCATTCTCACTCACTTGCTAACATTCATTCTCATACATACTGGTCCTTACTGTCACTAATTCTCCCTCACTCTGATTCATTCCTTCACTGACTCTCTCTTACCTTAACTCACATACATAGTAAAACAGACATGCTGACAGTGCTGGGATTTCACCAGCTCTGAACAGTGTCTCTGATGGCTGGCGCAGTCACCTTCATGCACCTGTGTCAGCAATCAATGTCATTAGCTGCCTCAGTTGGTTCCACTAGTGCTGAATTTCTATAAACAAGCCTTTAAATCTTGCTCTTTTCTTGTCATATTTGCTGTTCATTCAAAGACAGAGGTCCAGATGTCATGCTTTGTCTACCTGGGACCTTGGTGTTTACTTTTCTTCCTCTGACTTCAAAGTGAGAGGACTTATTTTTCTAGCACAAAAACAAAATGTAATTGTTTGCAAATGAATTGTGCAGATATTTCAGAATATAGAAAACACAAATGAAGCACATTTTTTGGTAAATCTGAAGTGTGGTGAAAACAAATGCTTTAATATGATCAAAACAAATCAATACACTAGGTGATAACATTTCCAGACATTATCATTTGTGCACTGTATAATTTTATCAGTAAACTGTTTGTCTGTGCAATGCTAATGATCCTGTTAATTGAAGATGTGTTGTTTGTAATGGCGGTGTGCTACCGTGCCAAGCATACTCTACTTTACCCTACTAAACTCAGCACCACTCCATGCCACTGCACTCTACTCTGCACCACTCCACTCTATGCCACTCCACTCCACACCATGCCACTCCACACTGCATCACTGTACTTTATTCTGCACCACTCCATACTATTCTACTTCACTTTGATGTGCCTCTACTCTACACCACTCTATTCTAAGCCAGTGCACTCTACCCCACACTACTTTACTATGCACTGCTGCACTCTTAGCCACTCCACCTTACACCAAGCCACTATAAGACACTGTCATCTACTCTACGCCACTGCACTCTATTCCACTGCACTCTATGCCACTCTATTTCATTCTGCGTCATTCCATTCTACGTCTCACCACTCTATTCCCCTGCAATCTACCCTGTGCCCATCCATTCCACTCTACCCCCCTACACTCTACGGCACTCTATTCTATGTTGCTGCATTCTACGTCACTTTACTCTACAACAATGCACTCTATACCACTTTACTCAAAGTCAATACATTATATGCCACTGTACTCTACATCAATCTACTCTAAACTACTGCACTGTACTCCACTATTTTCTACTCTGTGCCACTGCACTCAATGCCACTTTACTCTGCACCACTCTATACCACTGCACTCTACATTTATGCACGTTATGCATCTATTCCACTGCACACTACAACACTCTTCTCTGCAATACTACATTCTCTACCACTGCATTCTATGCCACTCTACTCTGTGCCACTGCACTTTACTCTACACCACTCTACGCCAATCTACTGCACTCTATGCCAATGCACTCTACGCCACTACACTCTATGCCACTCTAATTTACTGTGCACTACTGCACTCTGACACTGCATTCTACTCCTCTCTGCCCCTCTATTCTATGCCAGTGCACTCTATCCCACTCACTGTGCACCACTGCACTCTTTGCCACTGTTCCACTGTACTCTGCACCAGTCTACTCTATGCACTCCATGCACACTGCAATCTACTCTGCACCATTTAACTCTTTGCCACTCTACTGCCATCTGTGCTAATTCACTCTGCCACTACACACTACACCACTCAACTCTATGCCACTGTAATCTATTCTGCACCACTGCACTCCGTGCAGCTGCACACTACACCACTCTACTCTATGCCACTCAACTCTACGCTACTCTACACCTCTGCACTCTACCCTGCACCACTCCACTCTCCCCGCCACCCTGCACCACTTCACTGTACTCTGAAACAATCTACTCTACACTACTGCACTCTGCACCAATCTACTCCAATCTGCAGCACTCCACTCCACTCTGCACCACTCCTCCCCACTCTATGCCATTGCACTCTATGCTACTGCAATCTACTCTGAACCACTCTACTCTACATCACTGCATTCTACGTCAATGGACTCTGCATTGGTTTTGGGTAAAGTGGTGTACTGTATGCCAATCTGCTCTGCACCACTGAACGTTATGCCACTTCACTGTAGTCCACTCTACTCCTCTCTAGGACACTACACCTTATGCCTTTACACTCCATGATGTTCCACTCTGATGCTGTACTCCATTAAACTATACTTCACTCTGACACTCTGCTCCAGTCTACTCTACACACTCTACAACCTTGTACTCCATTATATACTACTCTACAATGATACTTCAATCTTTTTTTTAATATGTTTATTTATTAGTATTTCAGTTGGTATATGACCTTAGTCACAAGATCAAAACACCTTAAATGGCTGTACAAGTCACATGTTCATGACAACTTTTAAACAGTTAACCAACACTGCTATCGTTTTATATTCCCCCTACTCTGAGGGTTATTCCTCGTAGAGCTTTGTGTACAAGTGAAATAGTTGCAGTGGGGTTTGTCAGTGGTTCTCCGGTCAGTACGGTGTATCCATGAAGCAGGGTGGTTGTGCACCACCACTTTCAGCTCTGGGCCCTCAGGTACCCATCCGCTCTGAGTACAATAACTAACAAACAAAACATACAACTTGCCCAGTAATATGAACCAAGCTACTTGGCTTGCAGGTGTGTCTGCGACTGCATGGGGTCTGGCTGGAGGGGGCGGTGGGCGAGGGCCGTGCATGATCATTCAGGGAGGTCCCGGGGGTCTGCTGCTGTTGTGGTCCTAGCTCTGCTGATTGAACGGCCCATCTGCGGCCTCGTCCATAGCCACCTCAAGAGTGTTCCATGTTCCCACCAATTCCACCCACAGGGGGGGGTCATCGGTCTGTTCCTCATTCCTCTCATTTCTTCCCTCTGGAGGGCCCGCTCTTCCTCCCTGGCCCAGCAGGTAACATCTGCCACCCATGTACTCAATCTAGGTCCATTGCTGTTCTTCCAGGCCATCGCTACCCTCCTAAGTGCCAGTCCCAGTGCCGGGTCAATAAAGCTGTTCCCCACCTTCTTTGGGGGAGGGAGCTATCAAAAAGTCCCAATAAGTAGACAGCCGGGCTGTTATCCATCTATCTGTCTAGAGTGCTGTTGAGTCTAGCAATAACCTTCCCCCAGAAGTGCTGCAACACCGGGCATCCCCAAAGTCATATGGCAGAAATCAGCGTCGCTCAGCCTGCATTGTAGGCATGCCCCTGACGTTATGCCATATATCCGATTAATTCTATGTGGTATAATCTAGGTCCGATGGACATAGTTATACTGGGTATACTTTAAGCCTGTGTTTCGAGAGATTTTGTGTAGGTGTGCCAGGGTTTGAGTCCATTCAGCATTCGTCATCTGTCTCCCTAGGTCTGTGTCCCACCTACATCTCAGTCCCTCCAGTGATCGGTCTATCATCCCACTTAGGGCTCTGTAGAACCAGGTGGGATCTGCCTTCTAGAATCAGCATGGATAGTAAGATCGCAGTTGCAGTGGGTTCCTCACTTCCATCCCCCATGTGGCTTTCAGGGCTTGTATGATGGCCTCATAATTTAAGAATTGGCCAGTGACCAAGCCCATTTGGTCCGTTAAGTCACCGAAGGGGATCAACATCCCTCCCTGGAACAGGTCCACCACCATTGCTATCCCCACCTCCGTCCAGTGTTGTAGTTGTCGTGCAGTAAAGGAGGAGCAAGGTTCACTATGTGGGAGGCTGACCGGTGGGAGGGCAGGGGCATAGGAGTTTGTTGTATGTGTTCCTCTGAGGGGCCTGCGCCAGGCTGACAATGCCACAGTCACTAGTATATTTGATCCAGGAAGGGGACATTTCCCCCAAAGTAGGCAAGCCAGGAGTCCCACCCCTTGGGTAGGCCCCTCATCTAAGTAGACCATTGAGGAGTCCAGCTCATTGAGCCATCTCGCCAGCCACTGAGAGCTGAGCAACCACACGGTACAGTTCAAAGTCGAGCACTCCAAGCCCCCCCCTCCCCTGGCGGCAAGGGGAGCGTCATCAGGGCTACTCATTGGCACCCCATGTCCCACACCAACTCTTGTAAGAGCCCGTCCAAGATGCGAAACCAGGACACTGGGAGGAGAAACGGTAAACTGGCAAAGTAATAAAGATGCCTGGGGAGCATCACCATTTTGAACAGGGTGATCTGTGCCATAATGGGAAGTTTTAACGAGCGCCAAAAGGCTACTTCAGATTTCAATGCCCGGTATACTTCCTCCAGGTTACCTTTGCAAAGGTCTTTCAAGTTGTGATAAATTTGAATTCCCAGATACTTAAAGGTGCGGGTGGCCCACTGGACATAGTCTGGGCAGGAGAGAGGGCGTGGCATCCCTGCTACCATCGGGAACACACACGTCTTACGTAAACGTAGTCCCAAGCCTGAGAGGGTGCCAAAGTCCTCCAGCATCTGCAGCACCCGTGGCAGCACTGCGTTCCCATCCCGCAAATAAATGAGGAGGTCGTCAGCATATAGGGAGATAATGTACGGTGTTCCTCTCCTGATCACTCCCCACTCTCTGGCCACAGCCCGGTAGCTCTCCGGTAGTGGCTCAATCGCAATGGTGAACAATAAGGGTGAGAGGGGACAGCCCTGCCTTGTTCTCCTACAAGTGTCATAACTACTCGAGATTGTGTGTCCTGTCTTCACTCTCGCTGTGGCCCTGATGTAAAGCAGATTAACCCGTTGTGCACATCGTTGCCCCAGCCGCGTCCTCACCATTTCTAGATAGTCCCATTGCACAGTGTTGAAGGCCTTTTCCAAGTCCACCTTCACTATCAAAGCCGACATCTCCGGGGGACGTGGGACATCATAAAGTAGGGAATAGAGTCTCCATAGCTTGTGTGATGTAGTACGCGTAGGTTTAAACCCATTCTGATCTGTATGTATGAGAGTCTGCATGTGCGGTAGTAACTGAGGCGCAAGGACCTTGCTAAGTGCCTTAATGTCAGTGTTCAACATTGGTAATGGGCGGTAATCAGCCACTGTCATGTCGGTCCATTTACCCTTGGGGAGAGGTATCACCAAGGCCTCCCTAGTGGATAGCGGTAGTTCGCCCGTCTCATAGGCCCCTGGATACATCTCTACCAGTCGGGGTGCTAGAGTTCCAGCAAATCTCTGATAGAATTCTGTCAGGAGACCATCTGTTCCTGGGGTTTTCCCCATCGCTAGGGCTTTGATGGCAGTTCCCACCTCCTGGTCGCACATCTGTGCCCCCAATTCTGCGCCATCTTGCTCTGCTAATGTCACCAACCGTAGACCCACCAGGTAGGTTTAAAGAGAGTCCAAGTCAGCCCCCATTGGTGTGCAGACAAATATGTGTAATAGGTTCTAAACTCATCGTTGAGGTCTGCCGGCGAATAGAGCGGAGTCCCGGTTCTAGATGTCAAGCGGGTAATTGGTGTGCCCCTGCCATCCGGTTTGATCAGCCAGGCTAATAATCTCCCTGCCCTTCCCTCTTCTTCGTGTATCCTGCTCCAGTATGCCTTGTAGTCGTGGCATCTAAGGCGCTCTAAAGGCTTCAGTGTGGCTTTGCGCGCTTATGCTAGCTGTCGAGTGGTCCCCGGGTCCGTCCCCAACCTTGATTCCCATCTGTGCAGCTCTGTCTCTAAGCGGCTTAGTTCCAGTTCTAGATCTTTCTTAAAGCCCACTGTTGGTCCAAAGCAGTGCCCCCTTATAACCACTTTCAGGGCTTCCCATTCTATCCTCCTAGAGGAGGCGGTCCTCTTGTTCAGGGAGAGATAGTCCATCAGTTTAGAGGCTAGTGCAGTTCGGAAGACCTCGTCCTCAAGGGCCCTTGGGTACAGTCGCCATGTCAGAATCGGTGGGCGCCTCCCCAGTGTCTGCAGTGTCAGCAGCAATAGCCTGTGGTTGAAGACCATTATAACCAGGTATTCGGTATGTAGAACGCCACTCATGAGTGTCGTGGAGGAGAACATGTGATCAATTCTTGTGTGTACTTGGTAGAGGGAAGAGTAGTGTGAGTATTCCTTACTGTGAGGGTGTTGGGTCTGCCATGACTCTTCCATGCCCTATTGGTCTATCCATTGCGCCATGCCTTTTCCTACTCTGTTGCAGCTCCCTGCAGAGGGGGAGAGGAGCGATCACAGTCTGGGTCAACAACACGATTGTAATCCCCCTCCAACAATTAGGTCCTGTCTGGGAATCGTGCCAGGCAGGCTGACAGAGCCTGCCAAAATGGATTCTGGTCTTGGTTAGGGGTGTATATACTCCCCAAGACTATCGGTCTGCCATTAAGGCATCCCCCCACCAGGACATATCGCCCTTCTTTGTCAACGTCTAGTGAGGTAGCCACAAAGGGCACCCCCACCCGCACCCATAGCAGTGCGCCTTGTGCATAGGCTGAATAACTAGTGGCAAAGAATTGCCCCGCCAGCGCCTGTGGAGACTTTCAGCCTCTGTCTTGGTGAGGTGGGATTCTTGTAGGAATGCTATATGGACCCCTCTCTTCTTCATGTAGGTCAGTATATTGTGCCATTTTAATGTGGTCCCCATCCCTCGGATGTTCCAAGACATCAATTTAATTGCAGTACCGTTATTCAACATTTTTTGCAGTGTCCACTGATCTACTTTTCCCAGCTCCCCCCGCACCCCCCCAGTCCCCTCCACACCATCAACCCAACACATATTTCGCATATCTGGGCTTTAACACAAACAACCATTCTAAACACTCAACTCCCCAACCCAAGAGCAGTCCAGCAATGACCAACCGCCCAAACCGGCAGAACTGAACTTCTAGTCTCTCATTGTCGCCCTTCTGGAGCAGTCCAAGGGCGAGTGTGGGGTAAAACGTGCAGAAGCCTATTATAGACCATCAAGCTTGACTGTACCGGCACTGCCCAGTTGCAAGTCGCTGCTACTGCTGGGAGCCGTTAGCAGAGCAAGTGTAGGACCTCCAACAAATGTCATATTATGTCTTCTGCTGTTTGGGGTGTCACTTGGGGGAACTCCTCAATCACACTGGCGATAGAATCAAGGCCAGATGTGTCCTCTGTTTCGTGTACATCAGTGGCATAGTTTCTATCTCTATCGGAAGCGGCCAACTCTGTCAGTGATGCTGTAGTCTGGATCGCCACATGTTGTTCCTGATTTACTTGTAGTTGCGTTGGCTGCACTAGGCGGTCTGTGACACTTCGATCCTTAAAGCAGCCCCTCTTCCTATGATGACCAGCTGCACTGGGTGCATTTCCATTACAGTCAACTTTACCACCTTTGAAAGATTCAGGCCAGGCCCATGCTTCTTCCGGGGCCTGGTAAAAGTGCGTTTTGCCATCCCATATTATCTTCAGCTTGAAGAGGAAGAGCAGCTCATAACAAACCCCCTCATCATGCAGTGCCTTCTTTTCAGATAGATGTGAAGCCCGCTCCACCTGCACCGCTGCGGTATAGTCAAGAAACATGTTGACTTTGCTGTTCTCTACTGTAAAAGGGCCCACCTCCCGTGCTCCCTGTAACATTATGTTGTGCTCCCTGTAATGTAGCAGCTTAGCCACTACCAGTCTGAGAGGCCAGCCCGGCAATGTGGGTTTAGGCGGCACCCTGTGCGCTCTTTCCAGTACAAAAAATTAAGTGAATTGCTGCTCATTGAGGAGGGATTTCATCAAGGGTTCCAGGAAGGCCACCATATCAGTACCCTTGGTCCCCTCTGGGAGCCCTATAATGCCTATATTGTTGTGGCGACTACGGCCCTCTGCGTCTTCCGCCTGGTTTTCTAGTCTCTGTACTTTGTCAGTAAGATGGGGTATCTGTGTCTCGTGTTACTGCTGCTGGGTTCACAGACCTGTCAATTCTTTCTCAGTGGTTTTCACTCTGTCAGAGAGCTTCCTGTGGTCTGCCTGTAGGTGGCCCAGCTCTGTCAACACCTTCCCGATCTCTTGCCCAAGGGTATTTTTCAATTCCTCAATCGCTTTCAGTATCTTTTGTAGGGTGGCTTGCATTGGGGTGGTTGCGTAGGCTGGTGTAGGATCGACTCCCCCACACCCTGTACGCTGTCAGGGCTGAGTGGTCTCTGCACCTGAGATTTAGGGTGTTGTTTTCCCATTGTGGGGGGCTCTGTGGTTGGTCCCATACTCGTCTGGCTGGCCGCAGTGGGGAGGGGCTGGAGAGTGGACCCCTTGCCACCAATGTTAGCCCCCCCTCAGCCAGCAGGCTCCCCTGGTGTTTTGCTAGTCCCAACACCCGTATCCGCCACAGGTGACTTCTTCTGGTGGGTCTCAACCTCTCCCCAAGGTGTAGCTGTGTGCAGCCGGTGTGCTCCAGGTGGGGCCCCTCCTCTCCAGGCCCAGTGCCTCTCTGGGGGCCACCTCGCTTGCCTCCCCTCAGCGGATTCACAGACCACCACCTCCTTGCCTGCACTTGCGCGGTTAAATGGGGGCCCCCCTGTCTCCTTCACATGGCCCTTGGGGAGCCAATACTCAGTAGTCCCCCCTGCTGGACAGGCTCTTCAGGGGCTCAGTCCTCTCCACTCCTGTGTCCGTCCACACTGCTCTCTCTGGCCCCCTCTCTCTGCCCGGCCCTGGCGCGAGACCCAGCAGGAGCTCTTCCAATCTTCTGCGGGCACCGTTGCGCCTCCCAGCGGCCTATTTCGCCCAGGGTATCACCGCTGCAGGCCCTTCAGGGGTCACATTTTCTGAGGCCCCACCCACGTCCCCGACCAGTGCTTTCCTCCTCACCTGGCCGGGTGGGGGCCATCCGGGCCCCAGCATGCAGAATTCCTGGGCCTCCCGGCCCCTCATTATCAAGGGAGTAGAGCACCAGTCTGCGCCCGTCCCCCTCCTTCTCACCTCTTCAGCTGTGCCACCCGGTGCTGTCCGGAGTTGGGCCTCCCCCGTCAACCACCAGCAGGGAGGCCCAAGCATTGCAGCCTCTCCTGTCTCTCCCCCTGCGGCCTGCTCGGCGTCCTCAAAGCCGAGCGGCTGCCATTTTGCATTCCTGCCGGCGGGGGCTTCTTCAACCGCCTTCTACGGGCTAAGCAGTAGCGGTGGTGGGTCGCCGCTCGCTCCTTTGGAGCACTGCGCCGATCATGCAGCTGGGGGCCACGTCCCCTCGCTCCCAGCTGCAGCGTCATTAAGGAAGGATCACTGTGGGCCGGGCCAGAGCTCGTTTTCTATGCGGCTGCCATCTTCGCAGTTGGCCACACTACTCCAATCTTTGACGTTCCATATGACTCCGTCTATGCCATTTTATTCCACTCTATTCTACGACACACTACTCCACTGCTTCACTTCACTTCACGTCACTCCAGTCCAAGTCACTCCACTCTGCCACTCTCTGCCACTCTACTCTACAACACTCTACTTCACCCTGACACTTTACTGCACTCAACGCTATGTCGTTCCACTCTGCTTCCTCCATGACACTCCACAACACTACACTCTATGCCACTCCATGACACTCCATCTCACTCCACTCAGCTATACTCTACAACATTCTATGCCACTGCACTCCACACTATCCACTCCGAGACTTTCTACTCCACACCATGACACTCCACTATACTCCACTTTACAACACTCCACTTTCCTTTACCCCACTAACTTTTAGCAATGCTGACCAAGAGCCACACATGGTGTGCAACATGGCTAAAACATATTGGCAAAGCCAATAGCTCTTGCATAGGCGAGACCTATTGGCTTTACCAATACTTGTGTTTGAGAATGTGGCTGGGCTCTGAGTAAGGCGTGTTTCTATGTTATGTCTGTGCAGGACTATGGCCCTCATTACAACCCTGGCGGTCGGTGTTTAAGCGGTGGTAACACCGCCAACAGGCCGGCAGTAAAAAAAATGGAATCATGACCACGGCAGAAACCGCCAACACAGACAGCCACTTTAACATTCTGACCACCACGACGGCAGCAACAAACACAGCGGTGGTAACAGCCAACAGACAGGCGGAATTCAATGTACCGCCCACCACATCACAACCCACCCATCCGCCAGCTTACGGCCTAGTACCAACGCCATCAAAAGCACGGCGGAAACAGTACATAGAAGGGAAACCACTCACCTCTCGACACTCAACGAAGAACTAGGACGCCATGGAGCGCGAACTACAGGTGTTACCAATTTTGGTGTATCTTCTCATCTACCAGGAGTATGAACATCGGCAGCGACGACCACCGTGAGTACTGCACCTAGCAGACAGGGGTGGGGGGGAGGAAAAAGAGAGTGACACACATGCAACACGCAACACTCCCATCTCCACCCTCAGCCCCAACACCATACACACAAACCCATGCAACATTACATATACACCCCGTAACCCTCAGGAATAATGCAGGGACAAAAGGAATTGAGTCAAATGAGTGTCATATTAGAAATAGTCAGATATACGTTACAAATGCAAAAACAGTATTTACAATATATACAATATATACATAAGGCGGTACATTGTCCACTCAAAATGTCTGTGGGCCACAGGCCCATATCACATAGGTCAAGCCCACACTTGACTCCTGCCTCAATACGGAGAGAACACTGCAGGGGCATCAGGTCGAAAACACACAGGCACCTCAGGGGGATGGGGAAGGGGGGCACCTCAGCTGGAAGATGGGACAGTGCCACTGCTCCTGGAGGGGACTCCATGCCCACAGCGATGTCCTGGGGAGTGCAAGGCCACAGTCTCTCAAGTGGGTGGTTTGCTCATTGCCTGGTCCTGGGGAGTGCAAAGCGACAGTCTCTCAAGTCTCTCAAGTGGATGGTTTTCCCACTGCCTGGTCCTGGGGAGTGCAAAGCCACAGTCTATCAAGTCTCTCAAGTGGGTGGTTTGCCCACTGCCTGGTACTGGGGAGTTCAAAGCCACAGTCTCTCAAGTCTCTCAAGTGGGTGGTTTGCCCACCACCTGGTCCTGGGGAGTTCAAAGCCACAGTGTCTCAAGTCTCTCAAGTGGGTGGTTTGACCACTGCCTGGTCCTGGGGAGTTCAAGGCCACAGTCTCTCAAGTGGGTGGTTTGCCCACTGCCTGTTCCTCAGGAGTCCAAAGCCACAGTCTCTCAAGTCTCTCAAGTGGGTGGCTTGCCCACTGCCTGGTTCTGGGGAGTGCAAAGCCACAGTCTCTCAAGTGGATGCCTTTCTCCACTGGTTCTGGAGGGGGCTTTGTGCCCAGTGGGCTTCATCCTGCCAAGGATAGGGTGAGTGGATGCCTTTCTCCACTGGTTCTGGAGGGGGCTTGGTGCCCAGTGCGCTTTATCCTGCCAAAGTTAGAGTGAGTGGATGCCTTTCTCCACTGGTTCTGGAGTGGGCTCTGTGCCCAGTAATGGAACACTTGGGGTGTGGCAGTTCACAGTCCCTCACCTGGGTGTCTGAGCCACAAGATTTGCAGTGACCAGGATGCATGAAAGTCCATGGATGCAGGGCTAGAGTCCGTCCGGCGGCTGCTACGGCTGCACACTGGTGATAGCGCCAGTGCCGGTGAAGGTGCTGCCAGTGGTGGAGGGAGGCCCCAGCCCCTCTCCTGCAGCCTCGGACGGCTGCCCACTGGGGCTGCTGCTGCTGGCAGTGGTGCTACTGTCAGTGGTGCAGGTGGTGATGCTTGCAGCGGGGCTTGCTGTGGTGCTTGCAGCGGTGCAGGTGGCGGCCGCTGTGCAGGTGCCTGTGCTGCCAGTGGTGGGGGGAGGCTCCAGCCCTTCTCCTGCAGCCTTGGACGGATGTCCACTGGGGCTGCTGCTGCTGACAGTATTGGTGCCTGCGGCAGTGCAGCTGGTGGTGCAGGTGGCAGTGCTTGCGGCGGTGCTAGCGGCAGGGCTGCTGGCAGTGCTGGCTGCAGTGCAGGTGGCGGTGCTGGCAGTTGTGCTGATAGCCACCAGGCCTTCACCTGCAGCCTCAGACGGCTGAAGTGCCTTGCCTGGTGCTTTGTGCCCCTTCCTCACCTTGGCAGATGGTGGTGTCACCTTGGGTCTGGCAGCTGGAGTCTTTGAGGTGGCCTTGCTGGGTGGTTGTGGCTCCTTCCCCTTGCTGGATGCTGTCCCCTTCTTCACCTTGCCAGGTGGCGGAATGGATTTAGCCTTGGCAGGGGTTGGTGGCACACTGTCTGGGCTGACAGGAGCCCCCTTTGATCCTCTGACAGCTGCAGGAACCACAGCAGACGTGGACTTGGATGTTGAAACTGAGGGTTTTGGCCACCCTGGTCCGAGGGGAAGGACGGGGGGAGGGGTAGGGAAGAGGTCAATGTTTGCCAGGAAAATCTTCTTAGGGACACTGGGGCAGGAAGAGGGAGAAGGTCTGGGAGTGGAGGAAGAGGGAGTGGTTGTAGGAGGTGTCTGTCTGCTGAGTTTGGGTGCAGGTGCATGGGCTGGATGCTGTTGGGAGGTGCATGGCTGTTGGGTGGGTGGATCCTTGCGTTTGTGTACTTTGGGAGGAGGGGTCACAGACACACTGGGAAAGGACACAGGAGACATGTTCATGGATGTGGGGTTGGTGACTACCAGTGCGGGGTGTGTAGTGATGGACGTGCTGCTGATGTAGGTAGTGGATGAGGATGTAGTGCATGCAGGTGTGAGTGGAGACGCTACAAGGAGGGAGGTGGACAAGGAGGAGGAGGGGGACACAGTGGAGGCAGTCGATGTTGGTGTGTCTGCATGAGGATGGTACTTGTGTGAGTGCCTGTGAGATGAAGTGTGGTGCTTGTGTTTGCCTGAGCCACTTTTTTGTGTTGATTTGGGTGAATGCTGGTCTGAAGGTGTGCTTGGGATAGGTTGGGGTTGAGGGGAATTGGGAATGGGTAGAGGAAGTTGGAGGTGGGAGGCTAGAGGCAGGGACAATGGCTGCCATCAGTGCAGAGGGCAGAGCCTGAAATGCTCTCTGTTGGGCCGCCTCGCCAGAGTGAATGCCCTCCAGGTATGCATTTGTTTGTTGCAAATGCCTCCCAACACCCTGGATGGCATTCAGAATGTTTGACTGCCCAACAGTGAGGGATCTCAAGAGGTCAAAAGCCTCCTCACTGAGGGCAGCAGGGCTGACTGGGACAGGGCCTGAGGTGTCTGGGGCGAAGGAGATGCCCACCCTCCTGGGTGAGCGGGCACAGGAAACACACTGAGGGGCTGCTGGGGGGGGGGGTGGCGGCTGTACCTGTTGTTGGGGGGTGGGCACAGAGGTGTCCGCCACCGCCAGGGAGCTTCCATCGGAGGAGGAGTTGCTGTCTGTAGTGTCCCCTCCTGTCTCCGTCATGGTGCTCCCCTTGCCCTCCGTCCTACTGGTGCCCTCACCGTCCGTGGATTCCGCCTCCAGGCCCATGTGGGATGCAGCTCCCTCCGTTGCCGGTGCCTCTGCTCTTCCGCCAGATGATGCTAATGCACACAAGGACAGGGTGACAAAACAAAAAGGGGGGGAGAGACAGAGGATACACTTGGTCAATGCCAGCAACAACACTACCATTGGCGTACACAACTCACAGGGAACAGCCCTATGAACTAGGCCATGCACTAACAGTTACAATGCCAGTCACCTGCCCATAGGGTACAATGCCTAATGCCATCAGCTGCACACCTGAAAGAAACAGGGCCCAGACCTGTAGTAGATGCCCACTAACACTATTGGGTTTGGAGTGCTTCAGAGCCTGCCCAACAAGGGACCTACCCTGCCATGTTCGCCCTGGCCTAGGGGCACCCACAGTCCACATCCCCACCCAGGTAAAAGCTTAACACGCGCTAAGTAATTAATCAGAATTTGTACTCACCCCCTTGTGGCTGCTGTGATGCCCTCAAGTGCCCATCTAACTCCGGATAGGCCACCGCCAGGATGCGGATCGTCAGGAGGGTCAGGGTACAACGGGCACCCCTTCCTCGTCGGGAGGCCAGCCCCAGCTGGGCCTCCGCTGTCTTCCTTGCCCAGCGGTGCAGGTCCTCCCACTGTTTGCGGCAGTGAGTGTTCAACCTGTCAAAGACCCCCAGGGTCCGCACTTCCTTGGTGATGGCATGCCAAATACCCTTTTTCTGATGGGCGCTGACCTGCAGGAAAAAGACAGCAGAAAAGGGAATTAGTTAACCGTCCGGACCATCACACTCATGGCCCACCATATCCCTTCCATCCCCTGACGCACATACATTTCCCACCGTATATGCAGCACTCTGGCCAGGATGCCTCAGCCCCCCCCTACATGTGGCTTACATACACAGCACCGCCTACCGCAACGGCGCACAACGCCAGCGGAATTACCTCATTTCCACTTGTCCCTCCTCACAGTACAGGCAGCCGCCATTTCAGGGGGGCAAAGGCCATGGCACCTAACTGCGTTACAGCAGATATTGGCACAGCAACTGACTCTCAGATTCACATACTGGTTCTGTAAATGTAGAAAAGCATCATTATTACACTAGATGTGTGATTATGACCCTCTCCTCGCCGTTTTGCTCCCTAGGCTTCAACCGCTGAGGATGAATATGAGATGGAGACATCCTCCAGTGTACAGACTCCTGGTGGACCTTGCAACAATGGAGGACAGACACATTATACTAACATACAGACTTGATCGAGCCACAATCCAAGAATTGGGTGCCCAATTGGAGCCAGACCTGATGTCAGTTATCCGCCAGCCCACAGGTATCCCCCCTCTAGTGCAGGTCCTGTCAGTGATCCATTTCCTGGCAAGTGGTTCCTTCCAAACAACAGTGGCCATGGCATCAGGGATGTCTCAGCCAATGTTCTCCAACGTGTTGACCAGAGTGTTGTCAGCCCTGCTTAAACACATGAGCAGCTACATTGTATTCCCCCAGGTGGAGGATCTGGCCACAGTGAAATCTAACTTTTATGCCCTGTGACATATCCCCAACATCATTGGTGACATAGATGGTACACATGTAGCATTTGTCCCCCCCACCGGAGAAATGAACAAGTGTTCAGGAATAGAAAAAGCTATCACTCTATGAATGTGCAGATGGTGTGTTTGGCTGACCAGTACCTCTCCAATGTGACTGCCAAGTATCCTGGCTCTCTGCATGACGCCTTTATCTTGAGGAATAGCAGCATCCCATATGTGAAGGGCCAACTACAGAGGCACTGGGTGATGCTAATAGGTGAGCCCAAGGTCCCCACCCAGTATATGTTGGTGTCTGGTTATAGGGTTGTCCCTAAGGGTTAGTGTGTGTCTAACAGTTGTCCCTTGAAATTTGCAAGTTACCCCAACCTCTCATGGCTACTGAACCCAGTGAGGAATGCCAGGACAAGGGCAGAGGAATGTTACAATGAGGCACATGGGCGAACAAGGAGGATAATTGAGAGAATCTTCGGTCTTCTGAAGGCCAGGTTCCGGTGCCTCCATCTGACAGGTGGATCCCTGTACTACTCACCCAAGAAGGTGTGCCAGATCAGGGTTCTGCAAAGTCGGTCCTGGAGAGCCGGGTCCATGCCAGATTTTTAGCATATCCACATTTAGAAAAAAGATGTTTCAGAAATCTACATTTTTCTAAATGTGGATATGCTAAATATCTGGCATGGACCCAGCTCTCCAGGACCGACTTTGCAGAACCCTGTGCCAGATCATCTTTGCATGTTGCATGTTGCACAACCTGGCCTTGAGACACCAGGTGCCTTTTCTGCAGGAGTATGAGTCTGGAGATTGTCTTGTGGCAACGGTGGAGCCTGTGGACAGTGAGGAAGAGGAGGCAGAGGAAGAAGATGTGGACAACAGAAGTAATATCATACAGCAGTACTTCCAGTGACACACAGTTAAGAAATTGTAACTTCACTTGACTTTTCAGTTTTGTGTTGGACATTGTACATGGCAGCCTGATTTCCCTATGTATATTGCCACTTACTGTACCCTTTGGCATCTCTATTTTCAGATATCTGTGGCCCACTCTGGCTCCTGGTATGTTTACTGCTGCCCACTAAAGGTCATACCAATGTATATAAAAGTGTACATATGACTTGCAATGTTTTCAGAATGTTGTACTAATACATATTTCAATCATTTGACAGACTCCAGATTTGTATTTGTTCCAAGGGTGTTTATTTAAGTGCTCATACGTAGAGGGGGATGTGCAATAGGCTGGGGTGATAGTGGAGAAATGTCCAGTTAGAGTCCAGTCTCTTGGTATCACAGGTGCATTGCCCAATGGGGCATAGGAAGGGGAGTAATGGCAGTTCAATGTGGACAGGGTGACAGAGTGGGACAGAAGGGTGACAATCAGGAGAGTCCTATTTCCTGGCGGGGGTCTTGGCAATGTTCGACTAGCGCCAGTGGAGGTAGAGGGCTGTTCTTCGGTGTGGCTAGTGTCAGGGGCCCATTGTTGTGCCACTGCCTCCCTCATGGTGTTGCCTATGTCAGCCAGCACCCCTGCAATGGTGAACAGGATGGTGTATATGTTTTTGAGGTCCTCCCTGATTCCCAGGTACTGTCCCTCCTGCAGTCACTTGGTCTCCTTCAACTTGGCCAGTATCTGGCCCATTGTCTCCTGGGAATGGTGGTATGCTCCCAGGATGTTGGTGAGTGCCTCCTGGAGAGTGGGTTCCCTGGGCCTGTCCTCCCCCTGTCGCCCCCTGTCGCACAGCAGTCCCAGCTTCCCTGTTGTCCTGTGCCTCTGTCCCCTGAACCGTGTGTCCACTGCAACTGACCCCAGGTCCCTGAGCGTCCTGTGTTTGTGGGGTTGCCTGGGGTCCCTGTAGTGGTGGACACACGGCTGATTGACGTGTCCTGGGGACAGTGGCATGGGCCCGCTGGGTGAGTGTTGTGCTGGTGTTTCCTGAGGGGGGAGGGTCTGTGGTGGGTTGGGACTGAGGCAGGGTACCCGACTGTCCAGAGGTCCCTGATGGGCCAGGTTGGTCATCGTGATCCAGGTGTGCAGAGCTGCTGTCATCACTGTGGTCCTTCTCTTGGGGGGGGGACTGGATGTTGCTGGCTACTCCTCTCCGGTGAAGTTGAGTAGGGGTCGTGTGGGGATGAAAATGCAGTATTATTGTATCTGCGTGTGCCGTCTTGTGCATGGGTGTGTTTCCATGTATGGTTGTGAAGGCCCAGTCAGCTTTGCCTTGGGTGCGTGGTGATTTTGTGGGCTAGGTGATTCTCTCTAACGGGCATACTGTGGTGATGGGTATCCATGCAGGTCTGTGATGGGGGTCCATGGATTGCTGTGGCATGCAGGGCTTGGTATTGGGATGGGTGGGTTGTGATAGTGGGGTGTATGTGAGGTGGTGAAGTGATGAGGGTGAGGGTATGGGTAGGAGTTTGTGATGGCATGCAGGTAGGGTGGGGGATATAGTAGTAAAGAGTTGACTTACCAGAGTCCAGTCCTCCTGCTACTCCTGCGAGGCCCTCAGGATGCATGATCACCAAGACTTGCTCCTCCCATGTTGTTAGTTGTGGGGGAGAAGGTGGGGGTCAACTGCCAGTCCTCTGTACAGCTACCTGGTGTTTTGCAACTACGGAACGCACCTTCCCCCAGAAGTCTTTCCACCTCTTCCTGATGTCATCTCTTGTTCTGGGGTGCTGTCCCACGGCGTTTACCCTGTCCACGATTCTCCGCCATAGCTCCATCTTCCTAGCAACGGACGTCTGCTGCACCTGTGATCTGAATAGCTGTGGCTCTACCTGGATGACTTCCTCCACCATGACCCTTAGCTCCTCC
Organism: Pleurodeles waltl; assembly: GCF_031143425.1. Classification (NCBI taxonomy): domain Eukaryota; kingdom Metazoa; phylum Chordata; class Amphibia; order Caudata; family Salamandridae; genus Pleurodeles; species Pleurodeles waltl. Next base: position 397,545,779 of record NC_090449.1, read on the forward strand.
TCTGAAAACCTGGGTTGTCTTTGGGGTGCCATGGATGTGGTGTGAGTGATATGTGTGAGGATTCCCCTCGACTTATGTATGCTGCAGTGGCAGCTGTGCACTATACATGCTCTCAGATCTGTTGTCTTAAATCTGTTTAAACATTATTTATAGAATTTAGTGAGATACAGTACATCAAACAAATTTAAAAAGAAATGTGCAGCTTTGTTATACAATGCGATTCCTTATATGGTGAGTTGAGGTGTTGGTGGCCTGTTATTTCATCTCTAATAACAGAAAGAATGGCTAAGGATAGTCCGGTAGCAAGCGTGGTAAATAAACCCGTCCCCTGACAATAAAGGCAGAAGACTGGAGGGGCTGACATCCAGGGAAGATAAACTAGCCACAATGGGGCATATTTATAAGCCCCTAGCACCACCTTGTGCCATAATAGCATCATTTGTTTTATGCTACTGTGCTCCAACAAGGCCAAAATCCTCGTGCCATATTTACAAAGTGGCGCAATACATACATTGCTCCACTTTGTAACCCTTTGAGTCGGTCATAATATATGCAAAGGTGGCGTTCCCCCGTTAGGGAGGCCGAAAAAGTGGCACAAGGAAATCTAAGAGATTTCCCTGCGTCAATTTTACGGAACTTTTAACGCCTGCTCAGTGCAGGCGTTAAAAGGGGGCTTCCATTATTTATAATGGGCCCCTATGTACTCTGCAGGAGTAGCGCCAATATTTCGGTACTACTCCTGCAGAGTACATCAATAGCGTCAATAAAAATGAAGCTATTGCCCCCTGCCCTGCCCCATGGTGCGGCGTATCTTAGTTACGGTGCACACATGGTAGCAGTAGGAGGGGCGCTAAGGGGTGCAAAGAAAGTGGCGCTGTAATAGGTGCAGCGTTACTTTCCTTAAATATGCCCCAATGTGGCATATTTAAGAAGACCCTAGTGCCACCTTGCATCACATGTGCGCCATTTGTTTTACACAAATGTGGTGTGAAGGTGGAATTCCCCCCACGCCATATTTACAAAATAACACAATGCTTGCATTGCGCCACTTTGTAAACCTTTGCGCCACATTATGCCAGCGCCTGGCATAATGTATGCCAAGGGGACCTTCCGGCGCTAGGAGGGCCAAAAAAATGGAGCAGTGAAATTTAACAGATTTCACTGCGCCATTTTTCTGTCATTTTTAATGCCTGGTCAGAGAAGGCATTAAAATGGCGCACCCATTAAAATCAATGGGCCTCTTGCACTTTGGTACACTAGCGTCAGAATTTGTGACGCAACTGTAGCAAAGCGCCATAATATGTCAAAAATGTTGACGCTATTGTTCTAACGACCGCCACGGTGTGCCGTATTGTAAATACGGTGCAACCATGGTGTCGTTAGTTGCTGGTGGGGAGAGAGGGGTGCAGAAAAACGGGCGCATCAGAGCTGATGCGCCACTTTTTCTAAAATATGGTCCCATGTTTTTTCTACCTGAAGAAGTTTCCGTTTACTGCAGCCATCAACACATCATGCCCCTAAAGCCTCTGTCGGGTTTCAGAAAGGGTTTTCAGGCAATCTATTCAATCTACAAACGCTAGCACAAAAATCCTAATTGCAAGATTTATTGCAACAGAGAGAAAAGAATCTGCTTTTTCGGCTCTGGTGGACATGTTAAGGTTTAGTGCTAGGATCAGACTCACATCTCACATAGATACCGTCAGCAGCAGAAAAAGTCCCCTTTGCTCTGACACTCGAAATTTGAAATACAGAATCTGAACTTATATATTAAACAAGTTACCTGTCAGAAAATTAAACAAATAAACAACGCGATATTGGCAGATGGCAATTTAAAACGACTGCACCATTATACAAATATTTTTTAGTGAGAGGCTTGGCAGCATAAGCAGAAGTTTCTAAAATGCAAAGAAACGCATCCCGAATATACACAGAAAATGTGCCCTATTACAAGCCTTAGGAGCTGTGTCCAGGCCCGTCAAACCCCAGGTCAGCAAAGGCATTTACATTACAGAAAGAAGAAAAAATACATCTTGGTTAACACACTCAAAACTCTTCCTATCTGATCAGAGACAGGAAATTCCAGCCAAAACCTAAAACACCAAAAAAACGCCATGGAGGCAGCAGCAGGCAAGAAGAGTGGGAGGGAGGAAGAAATAGTACTTGAATCAAGTCGGGAGAAGCAGACGGGCACTGATTAAGTTGAATCAATCTGTGCTCGGTCACTGCTCCACTAAAAGATCAGAAGAGACAGTTGGCCAGTACTGGCCAACTAAGGATACTGCAAAGAAGAGGGTTACCAGAGCCAACAAATGGTAAGCAATGAGTGGGCTCCACGCCCTTTTTGTAAACAACAGCAAAAAGCATGCACTAGCACATGCTCTTGCAGGCTCAGCCCTGATAAAGGCCATGGACCTGTGAGAAATATTAATATTCTCTGTCAAATGGACGGGAGAGACGGCATGTATCTGAGAGACTCTAAATGGTTTGGCCAGTGATGGCGATTTCTCATAAATAATTATTTTGTATTTATATTAACAGGAACATGAAACACGCTAATATACTGAGGGGCATATTTATGAGCGGTTTGATCGTGCTAGCACCACGCAATGTGGTACAAGTGTGATACAAACCTTAAGTCATATTTTTGAGGTCACGCAAAGCCACTTTGTGTGGCTTTGAGAGGCTCCAAAAATATGGAGCCCTGGGAAGACATTCCATGGGTGATGCGAGGGTGTTCCCAAGCAACTGCCATGGATTTTAATGCATTCCCATATTAATAAGAACTTGTAATCCTGGGAATGCGCCAAAACTTTACACCTTCCCAGAGGAGACATAACAAGAAGAAATATCTTAATTTCTCCTCGTTTCTTCCTCTTTCTATGTCTGCTGCATTTTACAGCACACATAGAAAGAGGAATATGTAACTCAGGATTGTTTTTGTGCAGGAACATGTCCCTTCCTGCACAAAAAAACCTGCATGCAAAACAGGCACCCTTGCACCCGTTGGTGCTAGGCAGCGTATTGTGTGCTAGCACAGGAGAAAAGGACAGGAATGCTCTGTACGCGCATTTCTGCCCTGTCCCAGTGACAGAGTGCAGCAAGGTGACTTGCTGCACTACACTAGACCACTTTGCTATAATATGTTCCTGAGTGTGTATTTTCATGTTTAGATTGACCACAGCTAATGTAGGCCACATTTTAAAATGGTTAAAAGTTTGTTTGGCATCTTCTTGCAGAAACTTACCCAGCAACCTCAAATGATGTATCTTTGTTTTGAGTTCTCATGTGAAATGTTTTCTCTTCCACAATTCTTGCAGAATGCACGAACAAGCTGTTGCAATGCTATTGCAGATAAAAGCTTGGACCATTGTACTTCATTATGTTGCAGATTATTGTTAGTTTGAAGAACGTTTAGAGTAGGCTCATTGTACTGAGGATTGAGAAAAATAATGAATTTGTAATATCTGCTTGTGCCTTAACCTGAGTGGGTCTTTGTCTAGTTACCATGTGTAGGTGCACCAAGTGTTAGAATTGTACAATTTAGGCTAAGCAATGTAGAATATTACCCAAAAGCGTATTTGTCTGACCCTTAGGAAGATGTTCTTTCACTTGCCTTTAGAACAGTTCCTTTCAGATGCCTTTATGGCAGAACCCATTTTTCCTGAAGATTAGCAGAACCTTTCCCTGACCTAACAGACTAAGGTGCTCTCTTTATGGGAGAACCAATTTTACCTACCTTTTTAGACTTTATATTAGTTTGTCTTTGCTTTCATGACTCCCAGTTGCTTTGAACTATACAAATACTTTTGCATTCATGTATTGATTATTGATTCACAACTAATTTAATGAATTGAGTTTGTAACCATGCCAATCATTAAATAAGCTGACATGGGTTTGAAACTTAACCACTCTCTGTCTTCCATGTGGAGCCAAATGTGCTTCAGACATTTAATTTTGGTGTTTGCATCAGTTGGAAATGTAAATTTATCAAACAGTGCTTTTTGAACCTGAAGTTACATCAGAATTTGCATGAAGCAAAGAGCTCTAATACCATCCACCAACCTCCCTTGTAACATTTCTTACAGGTGGAAAAATCAATGGGGGATCAAACTTGTCTAGTGTGAACATCAATCACCCCCCTTGAAGACCCTCCCCCACTAAATTCTAGGGTAAGTATGACCATTTTGGCAGTAGGTTAGATATGGATGTGAAAAGGTCATGCTGATCTACCTTTGGTGTATAGATTCCTCCCCAATAAGGCCGGACTGGCTTCCTATTTCCCCACCACTATATTATATCTGCCTTGTTTCTCAATTGCAACTTAACTAGCCTGGAATGGGACTCTTGCCTTAGTCCACTTAAGGACTCTGCATGTATGTCCTGAATAACCGCTGTAATATAATCGGTTTCTCCAACCTTTTATCAACAATTCTTTCTCAGTTTGTTTGATATGTCTCTTGCAAAATAGTAATGTGTGTCCTTTGTGATGTATGTAGGTGTGCTACTTAGCCCTTCTAGAAGTGGATCTCTTATCTGTTACATTCCACGTTAATATGGAGTATTCCTTATAGTGCAACATCTTTTTATTGAGGCAAATGAAGGATAACACTCTTCAAGAGATGTGTCTATCTGCATCGTATCCGCTTTACAAAGCTTTCAATGGTTTATGGAATATATCACATTGTGTAAAGCATCTAAACACAACAATAAATAGTGATCAACTTTTAACACCCTTAACTACCCAACCTTAGGAATAAAGTGAAATACCAGAACATGTATCTCTTCAGTCCTCATGTGAACTGGTCTTCTCCTCTGACAAGTTTGTGCCCTGTGTAGGTGCTGTGGAGGACACAACTTTTGTTTTTAACTAGCTGGCCCACCCCACTAAGTGTTACTATAGAAGAATATCAGTATTGGGCTCTATAAAGCACTTTCTGAACAGAATTGTGATGTGTGTAGGAGGCTGGACTGGCTTGTAGTGAGTACCAAGGGGTACTTGCACCTTGCACCAGGCCCAGTTATCCCTTATTAGTGTATAGGGTGTCTAGCAGCTTAGGCTGATAGATAATGGTAGCTTAGCAGAGCAGCTTAGGCTGAACTAGGAGACGTGTGAAGCTACTACAGTACCACTTAGTGTCATATGCACAATATCATAAGAAAACACAATACACAGTTATACTAAAAATAAAGGTACTTTATTTTTATGACAATATGCCAAAGTATCTTAGAGTGTACCCTCAGTGAGAGGATAGGAAATATACACAAGATATATATACACAATAGAAAAAATATGCAGTATAGTCTTAGAAAACAGTGCAAACAATGTATAGTCACAATAGGATGCAATGGGGAAACATAGGGATAGGGGCAACACAAACCATATACTCCAAAAGTGGAATGCGAACCACGAATGGACCCCAAACCTATGTGACCTTGTAGAGGGTCGCTGGGACTATTAGAAAATAGTGAGAGTTAGAAAAATAACCCTCCCCAAGACCCTGAAAAGTGAGTGCAAAGTGCACTAAAGTTCCCCTAAGGACAAAATAGTCGTGTTAGAGGAATAATGCAGGAAAGACACAAACCAGCAATGCAACAACTGTGGATTTCCAATCTAGGGTACCTGTGGAACAAGGGGACCAAGTCCAAAAGTCACAAGCAAGTCGGAGATGGGCAGATGCCCAGGAAATGCCAGCTGCGGGTGCAAAGAAGCTTTGACTGGACAGAAGAAGCTGAGGTTTCTGCAGGAACGAAAAGGGCTAGAGACTTCCCCTTTGGTGGACGGATCCCTCTCGCCTTGGAGAGTCGTGCAAAAGTGTTTTCCCGCCAAAAGGACGCCAACAAGCCTTGCTAGGCGCAAATCGTGCGTTTGGCGTTTTTGGACGCTGCTGGGGCCCAGGAGGGACCAGGAGGTCGCAAATTGGACCTGAAGACAGAGGGGACGTCGAGCAAGACAAAGAGCCCTCACTGAAGCAGATAGCACCCGGAGAAGTGCCAGAAACAGGCACTACAAGGATGCGTGAAACGGTGCTCGTTGAAGTTGCACAAAGGAGTCCCACGTCGCCGGAGACCAACTTAGAAAGTCGTGCAATGCAGGTTAGAGTGCCGTGGACCCAGGCTTGGCTGTGCACGAAGGATTTCCGCCGGAGGTGCACAGGGGCCGGAGTAGCTGCAAAGTCGCGGTTCCCAGCAATGCAGCCCAGCGAGGTGAGGCAAGGACTTACTTCCACCAAACTTGGACTGAAGAGTCACTGGACTGTGGGGGTCACTTGGACAGAGTCGCTGGATTCGAGGGACCTCGCTCGTCGTGCTGAGAGGAGACCCAAGGGACCGGTAATGCAGCTTTTTGGTGCCTGCGGTTGCAGGGGGAAGATTCCGTCGACCCACGGGAGAGTTCTTCGGAGCTTCTGGTGCGGAGAGGAGGCAGACTACCCCCACAGCATGCACAAGCAGGAAATCAGTCGAGAAGGCGGCAGGATCAGCGTTACAGAGTTGCAGTAGTCGTCTTTGCTACTATGTTGCAGGTTTGCAGGCTTCCAGCGCGGTCAGCAGTCGATTCCTTATCAGAAGGTGAAGAGGGAGATGCAGAGGAACTCGGATGAGCTCTTGCATTCGTTATCTAAAGTTTCCCCAGAGACAGAGACCCTAAATAGCCAGAAAAGAGGGTTTGGCTACCTAGGAGAGAGGATAGGCTACTAACACCTGAAGGAGCCTATCAGCAGGAGTCTCTGACGTCACCTGGTGGCACTGGCCACTCAGAGCAGTCCAGTGTGCCAGCAGCACCTCTGTTTCCAAGATGGCAGAGGTCTGGAGCACACTGGAGGAGCTCTGGACACCTCCCAGGGGAGGTGCAGGTCAGGGGAGTGGTCACTCCCCTTTCCTTTGTCCAGTTTCGCGCCAGAGCAGGGGCTAAGGGGTCCCTGAACCGGTGTAGACTGGCTTATGCAGAATTGGGCACATCTGTGCCCAAGAAAGCATTTCCAGAGGCTGGGGGAGGCTACTCCTCCCCTGCCTTCACACCATTTTCCAAAGGGAGAGGGTGTCACACCCTCTCTCAGAGGAAGTTCTTTGTTCTGCCATCCTGGGCCAGGCCTGGCTGGACCCCAGGAGGGCAGATGCCTGTCTGAGGGGTTGGCAGCAGCAGCAGCTGCAGTGAAACCCCAGGAAGGGCAGTTTGGCAGTACCAGGGTCTGTGCTACAGACCACTGGGATCATGGGATTGTGCCAACTATGAGGATGGCATAGAGGGGGCAATTCCATGATCATAGACATGTTACATGGCCATATTCGGAGTTACCATTGTGAAGCTACATATAGGTAGTGACCTATATGTAGTGCACGCGTGTAATGGTGTCCCCGCACTCACAAAGTTCAGGGAATTGGCTCTGAACAATGTGGGGGCACCTTGGCTAGTGCCAGGGTGCCCTCACACTAAGTAACTTTGCACCTAACCTTTACCAGGTAAAGGTTAGACATATAGGTGACTTATAAGTTACTTAAGTGCAGTGTAAAATGGCTGTGAAATAACGTGGACGTTATTTCACTCAGGCTGCAGTGGCAGGCCTGTGTAAGAATTGTCAGAGCTCCCTATGGGTGGCAAAAGAAATGCTGCAGCCCATAGGGATCTCCTGGAACCCCAATACCCTGGGTACCTCAGTACCATATACTAGGGAATTATAAGGGTGTTCCAGTAAGCCAATGTAAATTGGTAAAATTGATCACTAGCCTGTTAGTGACAATTTGAAAGTAATGAGAGAGCATAACCACTGAGGTTCTGGTTAGCAGAGCCTCAGTGAGACAGTTAGGCACCACACAGGGAACATATACATGCACACCTATGAGCACTGGGGCCCTGTGTGACAGGGTCCCAGTGACACATACATATAGGCCACAAACCTATGAGCACTGGGGTCCTGACTAGCAGGATCCCAGTGACACATAACAACCATACTGAAAACATAGGCCCTCATTCTGACCCTGGCGGTCGGTGATAAAGCGGCGGCCAAGCCGCCAACAGGCCGGCGGTCTAAAATATGCAATTCTGACCCTGGCGGGAACCGCCAACACAGCCCGCCGTATTAACACTCCGCCCGCCACGGCGGTACAAACAAACAGCGCGGCGGTTCCCGCCAACAGCCAGGCGGCAGACAATGTACCGCCCACCCTATTACGACCCACCAATCCGCCACCTTTTCCGGGGCGGGAGCACCGCCGATAAGAACACGGCGGAAACAGACTACGAACGGGAAAACGCTCACCTCTACGCACTCCACGCGAGATTCCGGCAGTATGGAACCAGAGTTGCAGGTCATCCCCGCACTCCTATACCTGCTCATATACCAGGAGCACGTCCGGCGGCGCGGAAGACATCGGTGAGTACTGCACCTACGACACAGGGGAGGGAAAAGATTACCGGCACACACCCACCCACCCACACCCACTACAACACACACATCAATGCATTCCCACAGATCACTGTCACAACCCACAAACCACCCCCCACCGAAATAATGCAAAGACCAAAAGAAGAGATCATAAACGGGCAGATATATTGAAATATGTACACCAGTAATCCCAATAAATAAATAAACTATGTACAAAATATATACAGCTACTAAATGTAGTCCAACCACTGTCCGTGGATCACAGGGGTCCTGTGCAAAGGGGCAAGGCCCAGTCCCACGACAAGAACTCCACGGAGAGAACACTGCAGGGGCATCAGAAAGAAAATAGGACAGGCACCTCAGGGGGAAGGGAAGGGGGGGCACCTCAGCCACTTGAGTACACGACGCCAGATCCACGAGGGGACTCCATGACCACTGGCCCATCCTGGGGAGAGCAAAGCCACAGTCCAAACAGTCCATACAGTGGGTGGCCTGCCCACTGGCCCATCCTGGGGAGAGCAAAGCCACAGTCCAAACAGTCCATACAGTGGGTGGCCTGCCCACTGGGCCATCCTGGGGAGAGCAAAGCCACAGTCCAAACAGTCCATACAGTGGGTGGCCTGCCCACTGGCCCATCCTGGGGAGAGCAAAGCCACAGTCCAAACAGTCCATACAGTGGGTGGCCTGCCCACTGGCCCATCCTGGGGAGAGCAAAGCCACAGTCCAAACAGTCCATACAGTGGGTGGCCTGCCCACTGGCCCATCCTGGGGAGAGCAAAGCCACAGTCCAAACAGTCCATACAGTGGGTGGCCTGCCCACTGGGCCATCCTGGGGAGAGCAAAGCCACAGTCCAAACAGTCCATACAGTGGGTGGCCTGCCCACTGGGCCATCCTGGGGAGAGCAAAGCCACAGTCCAAACAGTCCATACAGAGGGTGGCCTGCCCACTGGCCCATCCTGGGGAGAGCAAAGCCACAGTCCAAACAGTCCATACAGTGGGTGGCCTGCCCACTGGGCCATCCTGGGGAGAGCAAAGCCACAGTCCATACAGTCCATACAGTGGGTGGCCTGCCCACTGGGCCATCCTGGGGAGAGCAAAGCCACAGTCCATACAGTCCATACAGTGGGTGGCCTGCCCACTGGGCCATCCTGGGGAGAGCAAAGCCACAGTCCATACAGTCCATAACAGACCCCACTGCCACTGGAGGAGGCAAGTTGGCCAGAGGACATCCTGCAGCCCTGCCCGAGATAGATCCTGCCCTGCCACGTCTGCCAAAGGGCCAGCGGTTCTTGCCTTGAAGGGCCCAGTTCAGCGGTTCCTGAGACGGCGGGGCCCAGTTCAGCGCTCCTTGCCTTGAAGGGCCCAGTTCAGCGGTTCTTGAGACGGCGGGGCCCAGTTCAGCGGTCCTTGCCTTGAAGGGCCCAGTTCAGCGGTTCTTGAGACGGCGGGGCCCAGTTCAGCGCTCCTTGCCTTGAAGGGCCCAGTTCAGCGGTTCTTGAGACGGCGGGGCCCAGCGGAGCGGTGCTTGAGACGGCGGGGCCCAGTTCAGCGGTTCTTGAGACGGCGGGGCCCAGCGGAGCGGTGCGTGAGACGGCGGGGCCCAGTTCAGCGGTTCTGGAGACGGCGGGGCCCAGTTCAGCGGTCCTTGCCTTGAAGGGCCCAGTTCAGCGGTTCTTGAGACGGCGGGGCCCAGTTCAGCGCTCCTTGCCTTGAAGGGCCCAGTTCAGCGGTTCTTGAGACGGCGGGGCCCAGTTCAGCGGTTCTTGAGACGGCGGGGCCCAGCGGAGCGGTGCGTGAGACGGCGGGGCCCAGTTCAGCGGTTCTGGAGACGGCGGGGCCCAGTTCAGCGCTCCTTGCCTTGAAGGGCCCAGTTCAGCGGTTCTTGAGACGGCGGGGCCCAGTTCAGCGCTCCTTGCCTTGAAGGGCCCAGTTCAGCGGTTCTTGAGACGGCGGGGCCCAGTTCAGCGCTCCTTGCATTGAAGGGCCCAGTTCAGCGGTTCTTGAGACGGCGGGGCCCAGCGGAGCGGTGCTTGAGACGGCGGGGCCCAGTTCAGCGGTTCTTGAGACGGCGGGGCCCAGCGGAGCGGTGCGTGAGACGGCGGGGCCCAGTTCAGCGCTCCTTGCCTTGAAGGGCCCAGTTCAGCGGTTCTTGAGACGGCGGGGCCCAGCGGAGCGGTTCTTGAGACGGCGGGGCCCAGTTCAGCGGTTCTGGAGACGGCGGCCGGTCTATGGCCAACTGCTAATTGCCTGGTGGTGCCCTCCTGGGCAGCGGGGATGGTGCTCCTTCAATGCCCACCTGGGCTGTGGGTGGTGGGGCCCTCCTGGCCAGCTGGGCTGGGTCCTCCCTGGGCAGCGGCTATGGGGGTGGTGGGCTCTCCCGGGGCAGCTGGGCCGGTTCCTCCCGGGGCAGCGGCTATGGGGGTTGTGGGCTCCTCCTGGGCAGCAGGCCTGCTGCCTGACCTCTCCGACTTGCTGCCCTTGCCCTCCTTAGTCGTGGGCCTGTGGCCCTTTCCTCCCTTTGGAGCTGTGGCTGGTGACTGTCTCTGGGTGGTGTCCGGGGGGGATGTAGAAGGCGGGCTCCTGCGGCGCCCCTTCCGCCTTCTGCTCCTCTTCCCAGGGGGTGGGCTGGCTGTCCCCTTGCTGCTGGGCGAAGATCCAGACATGCGGGCTGGCGGGCTCCAATACCCCTGCACCCTTGTCAAGGGGGCTGCAGGGCTGGTGGTGGCTGAGGTGCTCTTCTTACCCCGACGAGAAGGAGGGGGGGGCTCAGGGTCAGGAAAGAAGTTAGTAGTGGCGAGGAAGAGCTTCTTGGGACAATGGAGAGTGGTAGGTACAGTGGGAATGGGAGTGGAGGGAGAGGATGTGGTTGTAGGTGAGTCACGTTTGCTGTCTTTGGGTGCAGGTGCAGGAGGGATAGGCTGTTGTGAGGTGGATGGCTGTTGGGTGGGTGGGTGGCTGCGTTTGTGTGGTGTGGAAGAGGGGGTGACAGACACAGTGGGAGAGGACACAGGGGACGTGTAAATGGCAGTGGGGGTGGTGACTGCACGTGTGCGGACTGGAGTGGAGGGTGTGCTGGTGATGGAAACACTGGCTGATGGTGAGGTGAATGGAGGTGTGAGTGTAGACGTCACAGGGAGGGAGGAGGGAGACGAGGAGGTGGGGGTCACAGAGGTGGTAGTGACTGTTGGCATGTCTGCATCGGAATGTTGCGTGTGTGAATGTCTGCGTGATCTGTGGTGCTTATGTTTGGATGAGCTTCTCTTGGGTGTTGAGGTGTGTGCAGGCTGGTCTGATGGTGTGGGTGGGACAGGCAGAGGAACAGGAGACTGGGAGGAGGGAGTTAGTAGAGGCAGGCAGGAGACAGGGACAATGGCTGCCGTCAGTGCTGAGGCCAGAGCCTGGAACGATCGCTGATGGGCAGCCTGACCCGAATGAATGCCCTCCAGGTACGCATTGCTGCAATGAACCTCCCTCTCCACCCCCTGGATGGCATTCAAAAGGGTAGTCTGCCCAACAATGAGCGTTCGGAGGAGGTCAATGACCTCCTCACTGAGGGCAGCGGGGGTAACAGGGGCAGGGCCTGAGGTGCCTGGGGCGAAGGAGATGCCCGGCTTCCTGGCAGAGCGGGCACGGGGCGAACGCTGAGGGGCTGCTGGGAGGGCGGAGATGGTGCGCTGGGTGGCGGCTGTACCTGTAATGGCGGGGGGCACGGATGGTGCCACCCCCGCAAGGGAGCCCCCTTCCGAGGACGTGTCCGTGTCGCTGCAGGGTCCAGTCGTCCCCGTCGTGGAGCTCCCCTCGCCCTCCGTCTCACTGGTCCAGTCTGACTCTGTGGCATGGCCCTCCTGGGCCATGTGAGATGCAGCTCCCTCCTGCCCCGATGCCACTTCTCCTCCGCCTGATGATGCTGATGCACACAAGCACAGAAAGACAAACAAAAAGGGGGGGGGAGAGAGGAATAAAGGGATATTGATTACATGGATCTCCGGTACAGTTAGCGGACATGACAGACACAGATGCCCCCTGCACTAAGTTGCGCACTTGGGGTCCGCTACGCATTCCGTGGAACATGCCCTACACGCCTAGAGTTGACAACTGCACCCATGGATGACACGGCCCAGGGATGGCTGTACTGACAAACTACTGAGGGTGGTGGCTGGGGACACAGGGGCTTACGGGGGTGCCCAGCCTACAGATATCGCCCTGGCCTAGGGGGACCCCCAGCCCTCCTCCCCCACCCAGACACCTCCACTGCGCGACAACAGAGTAGATAATGCTTGTACTCACCCCCTTGTGTCTGCTGTGCTGCCCTCACGCGCCCATCCAAATCAGGGTAGGCCACCGCCAGGATCCGGAACATCAGGGGGCTCAGTTGACGGCAGGCACCCCGCCTACGTTGGGAGGCCATCCCCAGCAGAGACTCGGCGGTCTTCTTGGTCCCGCGGCGGATGTCCTCCCACCTCTTGCGGCAGTGGGTGCCCCGTCGATGGTGGACCCCCAGGGTCCGGACTTCCTTGGCGATGGCACGCCAAATCCCGATCTTCTCATGGGCGCGGACCTATGTGACACGTACAGGGAGGGAGAAATACCACGTTCAAGTTTGTCAGCATTTTCCTTGCCAGTGGCCCAACGCCCCCCATCCCCGCCAGGCCCCCCGCCATGCCCCCCGCCAGGCCCAACATGCCCCCCATCCCCGCCATGCCCCCCGCCAGGCCCAACATGCCCCCCATCCCCGCCAGGCCCCCCGCCATGCCCCCCGCCAGGCCCAACATGCCCCCTATCCCCGCCAGGCCCCCCGCCATGCCCCCCGCCAGGCCCAACATGCCCCCCATCCCCGCCAGGCCCCCCGCCATGCCCCCCGCCAGGCCCAACATGCCCCCATCCCCGCCAGGCCCCCCGCCATGCCCCCCGCCAGGCCCAACATGCCCCCCATCCCCGCCAGGCCCCCCGCCATGCCCCCGCCAGGCCCAACATGCCCCCCATCCCCGCCATGCCCCCCGCCAGGCCCAACATGCCCCCCATCCCCGCCAGGCCCCCCGCCAGGCCCAACATGCCCCCCATCCCCGCCAGGCCCCCCGCCATGCCCCCCGCCAGGCCCAACATGCCCCCCATCCCCGCCAGGCCCCCCGCCAGGCCCCCAAGCCAGCCAGTGGCCCCAAATCCAGATTGAATTAAACTCACTTGTTGGTCTGGAGGACCGTAGAGTAGCGCATACTGGGGGAGGACCCCATCCACAAGTTTCTCCAACTCCTCTCCAGTGAAGGCAGGGGCCCTTTCCCCAGGCGCAGCAGCCATTGTCCCTTCCAGACCGAGGTCACAGCAACACTTGCAGTATAGGTCCTCTCCTGTGAAAGTTCAAGTCGCAAGTGGATAAGTAGATAGAAAATGGCGGTCACGTCCGCGGCGGTGCGTACCGCGGCGGTGCGTCCCGCCACCGCCGGCGCCCTTCGCCATTGGCTCCTGAAACCCATAGGCTTCAATGTTAACCAATGCGGCTTGGCGCCGCGGTCTTCGCCCGCCGCCCGCCGCGGTGTGCCACGCCAGCGCATTGACCTCACATCCCATTGTCACACTTCACAGGTCAGGCAGCCGCCATTTCCAGGGCCCACATGGCTCAATTTCAACAGCGTCACACAGGCCTAGGCCTTGCATAGCCACTCAGACACGCCATTCACTGCATAGAGAATCGTTTACTGTGCTAGCTGTGAGTACGTACCTGTGGGTTGCTTGACTGTGTGCTCCATGTTGTCCTTCCTAGGCACCGTCCGCTGGGTTGGGCGAGGAGACGGATGAATCCTCCCGTGTACCGACCGCTGGTGGACCTGTCGACAATGGAAGAACGCCACATTATCCTGACCTACCGTCTTAACCGTGCCACTATCCATGAACTGTGTGCCCAGCTGGAGCCCGACTTGATGTCCCCCATCCGCCAACCCACAGGGATTCCCCCTCTGGTGCAGGTCATGTCAGTACTCCATTTCTTGGCAAGTGGGTCATTTCAGACAACCGTGGGAATTGCTTCTGGGATGTCTCAGCCCATGTTTTCGAAGGTGTTATCCAGAGTGTTGTCTGCCCTGATGAAATCCGTGAGGAGCTACATCATTTTCCCTGAGGTGGGCGAATTGGCTACAGTGAAGGGTGATTTCTACGCCCTTGGACATATTCCCAACGTAATTGGTGCCATTGATGGGACCCATGTGGCTTTGGTTCCCCCAAGAGACAGGGAGCAGGTGTACAGGAACAGAAAAAATTACCATTCAATGAACATCCAGGTGGTGTGTTTGGCTGACCAGTACATCTCGCATGTAAATGCCAAATTCCCAGGGTCAGTGCATGACGCCTACATCCTCAGGAATAGCAGCATCCCTTACGTGATGGAACAGCTACAGAGACACCGTGTATGGCTATTGGGGGACTCTGGGTACCCCAACCTGTCGTGGCTACTGACCCCAGTAAGGAATCCCCGGACCAGGGCAGAGGAACGGTACAATGAGGCCCATGGGCGTACTAGGAGGGTGATTGAACGCACCTTTGGCCTCCTAAAGGCCAGGTTTAGGTGCCTGCATATGACAGGTGGATCCCTAATGTACTCACCTAAGAAGGTGTGTCACATCATCGTGGCCTGCTGCATGCTTCACAACCTGGCTTTGCGCCGCCAGGTGCCTTTCCTGCAGGAGGATGGTCGAGACGGTGGTGTTGTGGCAGCGGTGGAACCTGAGGAGAGTGACGAGGAGGAAGACGACGGGGCTGAAACAGACAACAGGGACAGAATCATTGAACAGTACTTACAATAGGACACAGGTAACATTTCAAAGATAATTTAGTAAATGTTAACTACTCTCCTGCATCTCTGCTGCCTGTCTATTTGCCCCAGTGTATGATGACTGAGTTTTGGCTTTTCCCTCCCTATTTCAGATCTGGGGTCCCCACTACGAGTCCTGTGCTTCGTTTCCCCATGGACTACAGCTTTGTGGCAGCTGTTTGTTGACTTCACCATGTACAAGGACATATTTGCACTGTCATGTCAATTACAATATATTGAAATCACAGCCAGACTCCAGATATTTTGGTGCAAAATAGGTGTTTATTTAAGTGCTCAAAATGGGATGGGTGGTTTCAAGTGGGTGGGGGCTATGGTGAAGGAATGTCCATGGCAGAGTCCAGAGTAACAGTCACGCAGGTGCATTGTCCAGAGGCCTGTGGAGAGATGGAGCATGGGCAGTTCAAGGATGGACAGGGTGACAATGTGGGACAGTGGGATGACATCAGGTGGTATCCATTGCTGGCGGGGGTCTTGACATCCTACTCTGTCTTCTTGCGAGATCTCAGGGCCCTCTTGCGGGGTGGTTCTTCTCCTGCAGGAGGTGGGGGTCTGGTGGGCTGCTGCTGTGCGGGGGCCTCCTGTCCACTAGCGCCGGCGGAGGTGGTTGGCTGTTCTTGGTCCAGGCTAGTGGCAGGGGCCCTTGGGTGTTGTTGAGTGTCCGCCCTGGTGTTGACGAGGTCCTGCAGCAGCCCTACCATGGTAACCAGGGTGGTGTTGATGGCTCTGATGTCCTCCCTGTACCCCCGATAGTGTTCCTCCTGCAGTACCTGGATCTCCTGGAACCGGGCCAGTACCGTCGCCATCGTCTCCTGGGAGCGGTTGTATGCTCCCATGATGGTGGTGAGGACCTCGTGGAGAGTGGGTTCCCTGGGCCTCTCCTCCCCCCCCTGTCGCACAGCTGCCCTCCGAGTTGCCCTTTTTCCCTGGGCCTCTGCCCCCTGGCCGGTGTGCCCACTACCACTGCCCCCAGGTCCCTGTTGTTGTTGGGGTGGTGGGTTATCCTGGGTGCCCTGTAGTGGTAGACACACCGCAGATTGACGCTCCCTGGAGACAGAGGCATGGGCCCGCTGGGTGGGAGCTGTGCTGGTGTTCCCAGAGGGGTTTGGGTCTGTAGTGGCCTGGGCCTGTGTGAGGGGAACCGACTGTCCAGAGGTCCCCGATGGTCCGGGCTGGTCATCGGTGTCCAGGTCGACAGAGCTGCTGTCATCGCTGACGGCCTCTTGGGTGGGGGGTGTGGAGAATTCTGGCCCCTCCGCCGCGGTGTGTTGACGGTCGGGTCCTGCAGGGGTATAGAGGTATGGTTATAGTTTCAATGTGTGGCATATGGGTGTATCTATGGGTTCTCGTGTCCCCAAGTGCTGGCATTCGTGTGTGGGGGCTTTGGTGAGGGTGGCTTGTGGGGGGGATGTGTATATGCATTGGGCATGCTTTGGTGATGGGTGTCCATGCTTAGTGGACGCATGCAGGCCTAGGTTTTGGGATGTGTGGGTTGTGATGGTGAGACATTGGCGGGGAATAGGTGTGCTGGGGGTGGGGGTGAGGATGGTGGTGGGCGTGAGGGTGGTGGTGGGGGTGAGGGTGGGGGTGAGGATGGGGGTGGGGGTGAGGGTGGGGTTCGAGGATGGGGGTGAGGGTTGGGGTATGATTTGGCATGCAGGTGGGGGGGAAGCAGTATTGAAGCTTCAACTTACCAGTATCCATTCCTCCACCGACTCCTGCGAGGCCGTCAGGATGCAGGATGTTCAAGACTTCCTCCTCCCATGATGTGAATTGTGGGGGTTGAGGTGGGGGTCCTCCGCCAGTCTTCTGCACGGCGATGTTGTGCCTGGATACCATGGAACGCACCTTCCCCCGTAGGTCGTTCCATCGCTTCCTGATGTCTTCCCGATTTCTGGGGTGCTGTCCCACTGCGTTGACCCTGTCGACAATCCTCTGCCATAGCTCCGTCCTCCGGGCAATGCTGGTGTATTGTATCTGTGTGCCGAACAGCTGGGGCTCTACCCGAACGATTTCCTCCACCATGACCCTGAGTTCTTCGTCTGTGAAGCGGGGTTGTCTTTGGGGTGCCATGGGGTGGTGTGTATGATGTGTGGGGTGGAGTATGTGTATTTAAGTGAGTTGAGTGTAGTGGTGTGTGTTGTTTTGTGTGTGGATAGTGTGTGGGTGATGGTGTTGAGTGGCTGTGTCTGTTAGTTTGTGGATGCTGGTGTCTCTCTCTGGCCTTCTTTCAGAATTTTTTAGCGTAGGGGTTTGTGGGTGATGTGGGTGTGTGTTTTATATTGTATTGTGTGTGTGGGAGTGGTGTGTGTATGTGTATCAGGTGTGTGGGATTCAAATCGTCCAATGTGGCTGAGTTTTGTTCGTTTGTGTGTATTCGTGGGTCGTAATGGCATGGGCGTATTTCTGTTGGCGTGACGGTGGAGGTTTTGTCACCTCCACTTTTCCGCCGACCGCTGGTCTGGCGGTCTGTTGTGGCGGTCGGATTTTCGGAGGTTTGCCTTCTGCGGGTCAGAATGACCGTGGCGGGTTTCCGCGACCGCGGCGGGATTATGGAGGATTTCTGACCGGCGGTAGGCGCCTTTTACCGCCGAGGTCAGAATGACCACCATAGTGTTTTCACTATGAGCACTGAGGCCTGGCCATCAGGATCCCAGTGAGACAGTGAAAACAGTGACAAACACCCTGACATACACTCACAAACAGGCCAAAAGTGGGGGTAACAAGGCTAGAAAGAGGCTACCTTCTCACAATGTGCATTTATGACCCTTTGGGAATTAAAGTAACAAAATGTCCCATGTGCAAAACAGCTTACAAGAATTTTGGCCCATATGTACTAACATTCTTCCATAGACACAGAATGGATAAAACCCTTTGGTACATCTGGCCCTTTGTCCCTATATTCCCCCTCACCAACTCAAATACTAAGAAACAAAGTCAAGAGGCAGCATAATTCATTAACCCATAATCTTCACATTAGTTCACTAATGAGTTGAGGAGTAACCACTAGTGAGCATTGAAGTGTCACTGTTCCATGATTTGGAACCAGTTTCTGCATTTGACATATTAGTGCCTGAGACCTCAGTGAAGTTCATAGAACTGCTCTATACAATAGCTTCTCCAGTGGCATGCACTGCCCTCTTTTCAGCTTTTGACTTTGGATGGGTATGGGTAGATTACCATACCAATTACACTACCTAATGCATCAAGTTTTCCGCTGTCCTTGTTGTCTCCATTGTTCTTATTTATTGCTGGGGGCATCCCTTGACTTATTATCTTGTGACTTAACCAACTGTCATTCTCCCCGTGGCTTAGTAAATAAATGGGCTTGTTGGTCAGACATAGGGGGTCATTACAACATTGGCAGTAAAAGCCGCTTACCGCAGTGCAGAAGACCGCCACCATACTGCCACGTCAGCGGAATTCCTCCACGGTCATTATGACCCACAGCTCAGAATCTGCCAAAATTTAGACACCCACACAAGTCTGCCACACCAAAGGTCAGTGATAAACTGGCGATAACAAAACCTCCACCCTCACGCCAACAGGAATACGCCCACACTATCACAACCCACTAATCCACGCGGCGGGCTTTCAACCGCGGTATTCCACTGGCGGTACACACCGCTGCGCTCAAAATACACACACATTTACAAAACACAACCACATTGGACAATTACAAATACACACACCTGATACACATACACACACCACTCCCACACACCCAATACAATATAAAACACACACCCACATCACCCACAAACCCCTACTACCAAAAATTCTGAAAGAAGGCCAGAGAGAGACACCACAATCTACAAACAAGCATCCACAGGCACTCAACACCATCACCCACATAACATCCACGCACCTCACACAACACACCACTAAATATCACCCCACACATCACAACACACACCACCCCACACATCACTCACACCACCACATGGCACGGCAAAGACACCCCAGGTTCTCTGAGGAGGAGCTCAGGGTCATGATGGAGGAAATCATCCGGGTAGAGCCACAGCTATTCGGAGCACAGTTGCAGCACACCTCCATAGCTGGGAAGATGGAGCTATGGCGAAGAATAGTGGACAGGGTCAACGCAGTGGGACAGCACCCAAGAAATAGGGATGACATCAGGAAGAGGTGGAACGACCTATGGGGGAAGGTGCGTTCCGTGGTCTCAAGGCACCACCTGCGGTTCAGAGGACTGGCGGCGGACCCCCACCTCCTCCCCCCCAACTAACAACATGGGAGGGGCAAGTCTTGGCTATTCTGCATCCTGAGGGCCTCGCAGGAGTAGCTGGAGGAATGGACTCTGGTAAGTCAAATCTTAGCTATTACATCCCCCACCCTACCTGCATGCCATCACATACCCCCACCCTCGCCCTCACCCACATCACTCCAACTCCTCACAAATGTCCCAATATCACAAACCACACATCCCAACACCAAGCCGTGCATGCAACAACAAAGCATGGACACCCATCACCAAAGCATGGCCACTGCACATACCCATACACCCCCCTAAACTATCATCACACAGGGTCCCACACAGGAATGCAAGCACTGGGGTACACGGTCACCCACCCATTGCATACAATGGCACACACAGATGCAATAATCATGCTTTTACACCCCTGCAGGACCCCTACCCAACGTCACCGGACAGGAGGATCCAGACATGTCCACACCACCAACAAAAGAGGCCCCCAGTGATGACAGCAACTCTGTCCAACTGGATCTAGATGACCAGCCCGGACCATCAGGGACCTTGGGACAGTCGGTTCCCCTCACACAGTCACAGGCCACCACAGAGCTTCCCCCCTCTGGAAACACCAGCACAGCACCCACCCAGCGGGCCCATACCTCTGTGCCCAGGACACGTCAATCAGCAGTGTGTCCACCACTACAGGGAACCCAGGCTAACCCATCACCCCAGCAACACCAGGGACCTGGGGGCAGTGGCAGTGGGCACACGGTTCAGGGGACAGAGGCCCAGGGAAACAGGGGAACTGGGAGGGCTGCTGTGCAACAGGGGGAGGACAGGCCCAGGGAACCCACTCTCCACGAGGCCCTCTCCAACATCATGGGAGCCTACCATCATTCCCAGGAGACGATGGCAACGGTACTGGCAAAGTTTCAGGAGACCCAGTGGCTGCAGGAGAAAAAGTATTTGGGGTTCAGGGAGGAACTCAGATCCATTAATTCCACCCTGGGCACCATCGTAGGGGCGCTGAAGGAAGTCCTCAACACCAGGAGGAACACTGTGGCACAACAAGGGGCCCCTGACACTAGCCTGGAGGATGAACTGCCCACCACCTCGGCCGGCGCTAGTGGACAGGAGGCACTGCCACAGGACCACCACACCAGCACCCCACCCCCTGCAGATGGCAAACCACCCCGCAAACGGTCCCTGAGATCCAGGACAAAGACAGAGAACGATGCCAAGACCCCCGCCTAGAAATGAGACCACCCTAATTGTCATCCTTTTGTCCCACCTTGTCACCCTGTCCATCCTCAAACTGCCCGAGCTCCACTTCCTATGCCCCTTTGGACAATGCACCTGTGAGACTAATAGACTGTACTCTGCCATGGACATTCCTCCACCATCACCCCTCACCATTTTACAACCCCCTCCAATATTCAGCACTTAAATAAACACCCTTAAAGCACAAAACAATCTGGAGTCTGTCTGTGATTTCGAATTAGTGTATTAGCAATTACAGTGACAAAATGCTCTTTCAATTGTGATGTCAACATACCTATGTCACACAGCTCTAGTCCATGAGGAAACAAAGCAGATGTCACACAGTGGGACCCACATCTGTGAAATCGTAAGGGAAAGTGAATACTCAGTGACCATACACTGGGTGAAAAGGACAGACAGTAGAGAGGTAGTAGTGTTAAAGTAAATGTAGTAGGCAGGTTTGTCTTCTTACCTGTGTCTCACTGGAAGTACTGCAGGATCACAGAGTTCCTGTTGTCGATGTCCTCTTCTTCTGCTTCCTCATCTTCACTGTCCACAGGCTCCACAGCTGCCACAACACCTCCATATGGACCTTCCTCCTGCAGTAAAGGCACCTGTCGTCGCAAAGCCAAGTTGTGAAGCATACAGCAGGCCACGATGATCTGGCACACCTTCTTTGGTGAGTAGAATAGGGAACCACCTGTTGTATGTAGGCACCGGAACCTGGCCTTCAGGAGGCCGAAGGTCCGCTCTATAATCCTCCTAGTTCACCCATGGGCCTCATTGTAGCGTTCCTCTGCACTTGTCCTGGGATTCCTCACTGGGGTCAGTAGCCATGACAGGTTGGGGTAACCAGAGTCACCTACAAATGGCGAGGGACAACTGTTAGACACACACTAACTCTTAGGTATATCCCCAGACCCAGACAACTATTCCCACTGATTTGGTTCCAGGTGCTCACCTAGTAGCCACACACGGTGCCTCTGGAGTTGCCCCATCACGTAAGGGATGCTGCTATTCCGCAGGATGTAAGCTTCATGCACTGAGCCAGGGAATTTGGCATTAACATGGGAGATGTACTGGTCTGCCAAACACACCGTCTGCACATTCATCGAATGGTAACTCTTCCGGTTTCTGTACACCTGTTCACTCCTGCGGGGGGGGACCAAGGCCATGTGTGTCCTATCGATGGCACCTATGATGTTGGGGATATGTCCCAGGGCATAGAAGTTACCTTTCACTGTTGGCAAATCCTCCACCTGAGGGAAAACGATGTAGCTCTGCATGTCTTTCAGCAGGGCAGACAACACTCTGGACAACACGTTGGAAAACATAGGCTGGGACATCCCTGATGCTATGGCCACTGTTGTTTGAAATTACCCACTTGCAAGGAAATGGAGTACTGACAGCACCTGCACTTGAGGGGGGATTCCTGTGGGATGACGGATAGTTGACATCAGGTCTGGCTCCAACTGGGCACACAGTTCCAGGATTGTGGCACAATCAAGCCTGTAGGTGATGATTACATGTCTTTCCTCCATTGTCGACAGGTCCACCAGCGGTCTGTACACCGGAGGATGCCGCCATCTCCTCACATGTCCCAGCGGACGGTGCCTATGGAGGACAACAGCGAGCACGGAGTCAACCAACTCAGAAGTACGTAAACACAGCTTACTCAGAAAACTATTCATAAACCGAAATTTGCCTGTATGATCGTTGAGCCAAGGCCTAGGTATGTGGGACGCAGTTAAAAATAAAGCCATGTGGGCCCCTAAAATGGCGGCTGCCTGACCTGTAAAGTGGGACAATGGGTATGAGGTAACTGCCCTGGCGTTGTACACTGTTGCGGTAGGCGGTCGAAGACCGCAGCGCAATTCTGCGTTGGTTAACATTGGACCCTATGGGTCCTAGGAGCCAATGACGATGTACGCCGGCGGTGAGAGTATGCACCGCCGTGGACGCGACTGCCATTTTCTATCTGTTCAATCACTCAATACCTGATCTTCGACAGGAGAGGACCTACACTGCAAGTGCTGCTGTGACCTCAGTCTGGAAGAGAGAATGGTTCGTGCGGCTGGGGAAAGGGCCCCTGCCTTCACCACGGAGGAGTTGGAGAAACTCGTGGATGGGGTCCTCCCCCAGTACACGCTACTCTACGGTCCTCCAGACAAACAAGTAAGTACACTGTGAGCATGCTGTATGGGCAATGCCTGTGTGGAGTGAGGTGGATGAAAAATGGGGGGGGGGAATGATGCGTGCATGAAACGACGGTGAGTGCATGTGCCGCAAGGGTAGGGATGCGGGCCATTGACTGTGCAGTTGGTAATAACTTCTCTTTTGCCCCTGTACTATTCCTGTAGGTCAGCGCCCACCAGAAGAAGGATGTTTGGCATGCCATCGCCAAGGACATCTGGACCCTGGGGGGTCTACCACAGACGGAGCACCCACTGCCGGAAAAGATGGGAGGACATTCGCCGCTGGAGCAAAAAGATGGCGGAGGCCCAGCTGGGGATGGCCTCCCAAAGTGGGAGGGGTGCCCGTCGCACCATGACCCCCCTAATGTTCAGGATCCTGGCGGTGGCGTATCCGGAGTTGGATGGTCGCTTGAGGGAATCACAGCAGCAACAAGGGGGTGAGTACACTCTCATTCTGCTGATTCAGCGCGCAGTGGAGGTGTCTGGGTGGCAGAGGTGAGCTGTGGGTTCCCCTAGGCCAGGGCGAGTTTGCTAGTTAAGTCCCCTTTTTCAGGCAGACCCTGTGGCACCCCACCCCACCTATGTACAGTGCCAACTACACCTAGTCAGGCTCCTGTGATATCCATGTGTGCAGATATCGGCCATAGGCTTGTAGGCCATGTCCCAGGGATTGAATAGTGGACCCCAAGTGCGCGGTGTAGTGCAGGGGGCTTCTGTGTCTGTTGTGTCCGCCAACTGTAGCGGTAATGCATGCACTCAACATGTCTTTCTTCTGTCTTCCCCCCTTTTTGTGGTCTCCCTGTTTTTGTTAGCATTAGCATCATCAGGCGGAGGAGCAGTGGCACCGGAGCAGGAGGGAGCTGCATCCCACATGGCCCTGGAGGGCGAGACTACGGACTCAGAATTTACTAGTGGGACGGAGGGCGATGGGAGATCCACGGCTGGGACAGGAGCTGACACCAGTGATACGGACTCGTCCTCTGATGGGAGCTCCCTTGCGGTGGCGGGCCCATCTGTGCTCCCGCATCTACAGGTACAGCCGCCACCCCCCAGCACCGACATCCCAGCTGCCCCTCAGACTTTGCCCTGTGCCCGCTCACCCAGGAGAGTGGGCATCACCTTCGCCCCGGGCACCTCAGCCCCTGCCCCAGTCACCCCTGCTGCCCTCAGTGAGGAGGCCATTGACCTCCTCAGGTCCCTCCCTGTTGGGCAGTCTACCATTATGAATGCCATCCAGGGTGTAGAGAGGCCGTTGCAACAAACCAATGCATTCCTGGAGGGCATTCATTCTGGTCAGGCAGCCCTTCAGCGAGCTTTTCAGACTCTGGCCTCAGCACTGATGGCAGCCATTTTCCCTGTCTCTAGCCTCCCCCCTCCAACTTCCTCCACCCAGACCCAAACCCCTGTACCTCAGCCTATCCCAAGCACACCATCAGACCAGCATGCACACATCTCAACACAGAAAGGAAGCTCAGGCAAACATAAGCACCACACATCCCACAGGCACTCACGCAAGCATCACGCACATGTAGACATACCAACATCCACTGCCTCCACTGTGTCCCCCGTCTCCTCGTCTCCCTCATCCTTCCCAGTCTCGTCTCCACTCACGCCTGCATGCACTACATCTTCAGCCACTACGTCCATCACCAGCACACCCACCACCACACCCCGCACACATGCAGTCACCACCCCCACTACCATTCACACATCCCCTGTGTCCTCTCCCAGTGTGTCTGTGAGGCCAGCTACCAAGGTACACAAACGCAGCCACACACCCACCCAACTGCCATCCACCTCACGACAGCCTCCAGCCCATGCACCTTCACCCAAAGTCAGCAAACGGACACCTCCTACGACCACTACCTCTTCCTCCCCTCCCTAACCCCCTCCATCTACCTGTCCCAGTGTTCCTAAGAAACTTTTCCTGTCCAACTTTGACCTCTTTCCCTCACCTCCCCCACCCCGTCAGTCTCCTAGGGCCGAATCTCCAGGTCCCAACCTAGCACCTCAGCCACAACATCAGCGGGACCAGTGGTGCCAGTAATCACCAGATTATGGAGTGCACCAGGCAGCAGTGCAGTCAGTGTGGCAAGGAGCCACAGCACGGACAGTCCCCCACCTGTCAAACATCAAAAGTTGGCCAGTGCCCGGCGGGAGAGGGGGAAGACACCAGCCACCAAAGCTGCTCCCAGGGGTACAAGTGGGAGTGTGGAGTCAATTGTGACACCTTCCAAGGTGGGGAAGGGGCACAAGAAAACCGGCAAGTCTGGGCAGATCAGCACAGCGGAGAAGACCGCCATCAGCCCCGCTTCCCAAGACAGGACCGCCAACAGCACCCCTCTCCCCAAGACAGGGATGCCAGCAGCCCCGCTGCCCAAGACAAGACCGCCAGCAGCAGCCCCGCTGCCCAGGATAGGACCGCCAGCAGCAGCCCCGCTGCCCAAGACAGGACTGCCAGCAGCAGCCCCACTGCCCAAGACAGGACCGCCAGCACCGCAGGCCCATAAGCGGCAAAAGCTCTGACGCTACTGAGGCCGCCACGAGCAGGATGAAGCACTCTGGGCACAAAGCCCCCTCCAGAACCAGTGGAGAATCACATCCACTACCTCAGTCCTTGGCAGGATGAAGCACTCTGGGCACAAGTCCCCTCCAGAACCAGTGGAGAATCACATCCACTACCTCTGTCCTTGGCAGGATGAAGCACTCTGGGCACAAAGCCCCCTCCAGAACCAGTGGAGAATCACATCCACTACCTCTGTCCTTGGCAGGATTAAGCACTCTGGGCACAAGGCCCCCTCCAGAACCAGTGGAGAAGGACATCCACTACCTCTGTCCTTGGCAGGATTAAGCACTCTGGGCACAAGGCTCCCTCCAGAACCAGTGGAGATTGACATCCACTTGAGAGACTGTGGCTTTGCACTCCCCAGAATTGAACAGTGGGCAAACCACCCACTCTAGAGACTTGAGAGACTGTGGCTTTGCACTCCCTGTGATTTGCTACCTTATCATCTGCATCTTGTGTTGAACTGGTGTAATTTCACATCAATTTTGTTGTTTTGGGGGGATTGCCGGCAAGATGGTGGGTTAGATGTACCTGTGCGAAGCTCTGACCAGGCCTTAATGATCCTGTTGTAATCTTGCGGCCCCAGGACCCTTTGCTTCCCCAGACACAGAATATCATGCCTTATGCTGTCGGGGGAATGTTTCGAGACGAGTTTTGGCTTCCACCATTTGCCGCATTCTGGCTGCTGTGGGGACAAGGATCCTTTCTCAGCAACAATAGCAGCTCCCCGCACTATGATCTGGCAGTGACGGGCATTTGCAGCTGTCCACTGCCCTGCTGTCCACACCAAGGAGCCTGGCTATTGTGGTGCCTGGCTTCCAGGTCCTCTGGCATCCCTCTCCTCAACCAGCCACTAATCAAGACACAGGATGTTGTCCCAGCTGCAATGCGATGAGGACTGGGCTGCGGGTGGAGTGAACCCGCAGTAGTAAGACTTTGCTTGTCCAGGCTGGGCAGAGCCTTGCCCCAAGAGGATTGGGGTGCTGCAGTTTCAGACAGGCTGCATAGGCTGATGGCTGGGCAGAGAGGGCCCCCAGCGGCCTGAGGGGTCGGTCCTTTGCCTATGTGCTACGCCCTTGAGTCCGAGGGTGCTGCTGGTGCCCGGGACTTGAGGATTGCACCCAACAAACATTATTGAGCAGCATGGCCTGGGGGAGGCGCTTAGCAGAGCCCACAGTGCTTGTGGTGGGGCCCTTCATAGAACTCTATGGAACCGGGCCCCAGGAGGCTCTCTGTTTTATAGTGCTAAATCCACTTCTGGACAATACCTGGGCTTTGGTGTGTGCATGGGGCAACAAGCCCCCCCAGCACTTTGATCCTAGTAGAGGCATGACCCTGGATGGCTGTACTGCGAGTCTTGTACCTGGCAGTCAGAGGAACTGTGCTCACCCGCCTGGGCTGCTTCGAGGTGAGCTGGTGTAGGACCTGGCCCTGGGGGATAAAAGTATTCTACCTTTGGTGTGGCATGTTGCACTGGAGCCGCCTGCAGCTGGGGAGTTGGGGTGGTGACTTCCTCGCTTGCTGCCATTTTTCCATCATCACCCCTCTTCCTGTGGCCCTGGAGGATTGAACTTTCATTTGGCTTAGATGGCCGTCCATGGCGTACTTTTCTCTTTCACACTCTAGGAGGCACATGATTGAACTGGGCCCCCGGTGGATCATTTAAAGGAGCCACAACTGTGTGGTGTCAGGGGAACCTGGCTAAATCCACCCTCCCCTCTATTTTCCCTTCCACCTGAAACTTCTGGTCCAGAGACCTGTCGGGGGACGTATCTGACTGCACTACGTAGTCTGTGCAGATAGTTCCTTCCCTTATCACTCCCTCCCTTGGGGCTGGGGCCTCTGAGCCTTTCCTGATTGTGGACCCGCCTGCCACCACAAAGTTGTGGGTATGCTCTATGAGGATGGACAACTACTTCCCCCTTTTTTCCTCCTCCCACCCTACGCCTGCCCATACTTCATGACAGCAGGGGCGGCGGAAATGACACAGTGAATGTGTGGTTTGCTTTTTTATGAATGCGAAAGATAAGGGCCCTAAACTGCCTCGACAAGGCAAAATATATATACTAAGACAGTTGAGTCTCCTCCGATAACTCTGCAGCAACTTCGCTGCCTGATGACGCAGTCCTCCTATTGGTGATTCTAACATCCAGAACCACCCTAGAATCCAGGATTGGTGAAGTCAGATCTGAAGTGTCACTTGTGAGGCAAGATTTCTGAAATGTTGCAGACCACATGACAGTCACAGAGGATAGGGTGTCCGAACTTGAAGATTGCACGTACTGCCTGACAGAGATGAAGGCCGTCACCAAGGATCTAGTGTGGAAGGACGATGCAAAGAACTGGGCGAGCCACAACAATTTGAGGCTGGTGGGGAGGTCTAATGTGTTTGACTTCGGGGGCAGTATCGGCGCTCCACTTCCCAGCTGATAACTTCTTTACCTGCTTTGTCATTGAATAGGCACACAGAGCGGTCGCTGCTCAGCCGCTGCCTGGTGACCCTCCACGGCTTATAATTGCAGTTTTTTTTCTATTTTCAGGAACAGGATGTGATCCTTAGGGAGCCAAGGCAGAAAGGTGAGATCACATATGATTCCTCCACTATTGTTATTCCCGTACTACTCCCGTGTGTTGCAGAAGCAAAGGAAGATATTTGACGCAGTGAAGGCCAAACTCCGGTCCATGCAGCTGCAAAACATGTTGCTTTTCCCGGTCAAATTGAAGGTGTTATTCTAGGACAAGGCGCATTTCTTCCTTACACCAGAGGATGCCTAGAACATTATCAAGGACAGGCCCCAGGCCTGGCTGTCACAGGGACAATCATGTGAGAATGTTGGCCGCAGAGGGTTGGGTGCAGATCTTAACTCTGGTCCTCGATCTGCAGGAGAAGAGTTAGGTCTTGAAGCAGTGGAGGCGTATCCTCTCAGGGTGCGGCTGGTGGCTGAATTGGCAGCGAGAGGTCAGCGGACAAATAGGAAGAGGTGTTTTTGCAGACGGCCTGGCTTCTCTGACAGGTAGTGATGATGTGACTATCCAACAGATGATGGAGGATGACTTGGGTCACAACTCGGGCGATACAGCATATAACTATGAACTGGTGCACAGAGAACTCAGTAATCCTGTGAACTCCTCATGATGTGGGGATCTGGTGGGGTCCCAAGGGGAGATTTGATATGAGCTACTGGATCTGTACTGATTGGGATGCGGGTGTGGCCTGCTAGAGAAGAACTCTCTCCTCCCCCTTTTTTAGTGTGAGTAGGGTGTTTTGTGTGTGTGGGGTCTGTTAGGTGCACTGAGAAAGTGACTGCAAGATATACATTTAGTCTGTGTTTTTTCCTTTCCCACCTTTTCCCTGAAGCATCTGTACGGGTGTAATATTGTGTTAGGAGATTTGTAATTTTGCTCACAATTTTGTGTTAATTGTTGGGATTGAAATGGGTGAGGTGGTCTGCAGACTTCTCAGGCCCGGCCAGCAAAGTAGTTGTGTCCTCAACTTGTGGTTTTAACCTGGCCGGGGTTTTGGGGGGTGCAGGGGAAGGTTCAGATGGGTGGTTTTCATGTGTTGTTGTTTTGAGGAGAGAGACCAGATGCAGACATGGTACAGCTATCAAACATATTGCCAGGCCTGGGTTATTGTCACACAACGCAGACATGACAGAAGTTAATGTATCAGAGGACTCCAGGCATTCCATATTGACATGGAATGTTAATGGGCAAGGTAACAAGGTCAACCGTGGCCTGGTCGTGACATTTATCAGACACCTAAAACCTGATGTAGTCTGCCTTGGAGACCCACTTTCTGGGGACTCAAGGTCATTTTCTAAGTCAAGGGACTTATACCACATTGGCTTATGCAGGGTTCACTTAGGGCTCTCACAAGGTGGCTATGCTGATTAAGAAGAACCTCCCCTCCCTTCCGGGTCCTTAAGACTAGGATAGATACCAAAGGGACATAGGATGTAGTTAAGGGTTTATGGTGGAGGACTGATGTCACCCTTATAAGTGTTTAGGCGCCCCCACAGCTGCAACAGCCCACTTAGGCAATGTAACAGCTATATTATTAGAAATTGACTCCTTCCTGCACATTATGGGGGGAGACTTTAATGATGTTATGACCCTTGAGTTGGACCCCATGGACTCAACTGCAGGCACGTCTAGAGAGACATCGCTGCCCCGCTTTGTGGTGGCTTTGGGTCTCTCGGACACTTGGGCCCTGATTCTAACCCCGGCGGGAGCACCGCCGACAGGCCGGCGGTGCCCCGCAGGGCATTCTGACCGCGGCGCTTTGGCCGCGGTCAGAAAGGGTAAACCGGCGGTCTCCCGCCGGTTTACCGCTGCCCTCAGAATCCCCCATGGCGGCGCAGCTTGCTGCGCCGCCATGGGGGATTCTGACCCCCCCTACCGCCATCCTGTTCATGGCGGGAAAGCCGCCATGAACAGGATGGCGGTAGGGGGGGGTCGCGGGGCCCCTGGGGGCCCCTGCCGTGCCCATGCCAATGGCATGGGCACGGCAGGGGCCCCCGTAAGAGGGCCCCGCAAGGTATTTCAGTGTCTGCCTTGCAGACACTGAAATACGCGACGGGTGCTACTGCACCCGTCGCACCTTCCCACTCCGCCGGCTCGATTACGAGCCGGCATCCTCGTGGGAAGGGAGTTTTTCCCTGGGCTGGCGGGCGGTCTTTTGGAGACCACCCGCCAGCCCAGGGAAAAACTCATAATACCCTCCGCGGTCTTCTGACCGCGGAGCGGTATTATGGGGGCGGAATTCTGGCAGGCGGCCTCCGCCGCCCGCCAGGATTAGAATCACCCCCTTGGTGCCGCCATCACCCCACGGGCAGGGGCTACTCCTACTTCTTCCGGACCCATAGGTCTTATCCATATTAGACCATGTTTTTGCCCCTGCTGGAGAGGTTGGCAGGATTGACAGGGCCGATTACATAGGGAAAGAGGCCATGCCTTTCAGGTGTGGGCTGGGTGTTAAACGCCTGGGAATTGCGGGATGCGGATATTTCCCAAGAGCTGCAAGTGGATACTGACCTTTATTTTACTGAAAATAAGGGGACAGTAGACTCCGCCATAGTTCTCTGGGAGGCCTACAAGGTGGTTCTCTGCAACAGGGCACAGAACGTAGCTGTGCACAAGAAAATCAGGGCGATTAGGGAAATAGAGGATGTTGAACGTCAGCTGATATGATTGGAGGTGATTCCTGGGGCTTTGGCTGACCCCCAGATTCTTAAGAGAATTGCTGCTCCGCATACTAAATATCATGCTCTGGCACAACAAGGGGAACCAAATGTTGGCCACAGAACATCGTTTCTATGAAATGGTAGGTAAGGCAAGTAAACTCCTGGAATGGCTTAGTTAAAGGCCTGGTGGATGTGCTGTATTGTAGAAAGGTCTGGAGAATTCCATACAACTGATAGGAGTATAGCAGAGGAATTTGCCAGATATTATGAGGCCTTCTATAAGGCACATCCCCTGTCGGATGCCCAGCAGATTGCAGGCTACTTTGCCACAGTGGACACACCTGTACTCTCTGCAGAGGGTCGTATGGCCCTAGACGAGGAAATCACACTCCGGGAGATACAGGTGACAATAGTGAAGTTAGACTCTGGGGAAAAAACTCAGGCCCATGGTCTCCCAGCTCATTTCTTTAAGAGAAATGCCGAGATCCTTGGGCTTCACCTCAATATGTTTCTTGAGGCTCGCGATGCGACTGCATTGCCACCAGACCTGCAACGTTCCACAATTATGGTCATCCACAAAAAAGGCAAGCCAGCAACGTGCTTCGGCTCCTATCACCTGATTTCATTGCTAAATGTGGAGACCAAAATATTGGCTACAATTGTGGACACTAGGCTCCTTCGTTCATACTTCCCTTGAACCATAGGGAGCAGTCAGGATTTATGCCGAGAAGATCCAAGAGATTCAACTTACGCAGGCTCCTACATGCTGAGCAGGCTTTCAATGCCATTAATTGGCCGTTCCTATCTCAGACATTGGCGAAATTTGAATTTGGCCCCAAATTTACAGCATGGATTGTGCTGCTCTACCAGGCCGCTACAGCAGTGGTGTGGGTCAGTGGTGTCCTCTCCTAAAAGTTTCGGAATTGATGGGGGACCAGACAGGGTTGCCCCCGTCCCCTCTCTTGTTCTTCCTCACCATAGAACCCCTAGCTTGTATGGTTCGTGGTCATCCTGAGAAAAGTTCACTCTACGCGGATGATATTCTTTTATACATTACTCAGCTGCTGCCGTGTCCCGTCCTTTAGGGCGGACGGGCCACGCCCTCCCACCTTTTGCCCCTCATGAAGAGTGGCTGTCAAGCTGAGCAAAGGTCAGCCT
This sequence comes from Pleurodeles waltl, assembly GCF_031143425.1. Lineage (NCBI taxonomy): Eukaryota > Metazoa > Chordata > Amphibia > Caudata > Salamandridae > Pleurodeles > Pleurodeles waltl. The sequence goes on from NC_090449.1 coordinate 397,577,556, forward strand.
GACAAACACTCTTGGTATTCAGATCAGGCAGCCACGAGCAAGACATGCATGATTTGAGCAAACTCCTGGCTGCCTGAGCTGAACTTTGTTGGGCTGAAGAGGTCACAGCTCCTATGAGCGTGACCTCCCCAGCTCAGCAAAGGTGCCTCGAAGCCCTTCCCCTCAATGATGAGAAGAAGTGTCACTGATTGACTTCGACCTGGGCGTTTCAGGTTTAAGCCCGGATGTGCCATGGGAGAGTGTCAATCAGTGACACCTCGTCACAGAGTGGGGAGGGGTCAGAAGTCTCACGGGCCCCATCCCGCTCTGTGATGAAGTTGGGACTGCTTCCTTCCTTCATTGGCTGACCTAAGGGACGGCAGCAGTCCCAACCCTCCTGGGACCTCTGAGCTGAAGGTAAGTGTGTGTGTGTTTTTTAAATTAATGTTTGGTGCGTGCATGTATGTTTGAATGTTGAGGAGTGTTGTGAATGGATGTGCGTGCATGCATGTGTGCGTGTGAATTAATAAGTGTGAGTGTGAGTGTGCTTCCCGCCCGCCCCCTCCCTCCTAAAATTACCGGCTGCCACTGGATCTAACTGCAAATGATTTTTGGTAAAGCACAGTGTTTAATTAACTTGCAGCACAGTTAGCTTCCCTTTTGTGCCAGTAAAAACTAAAAGACTTCAAAAGTTACAGTTCACACTTGAAGCCCTTGATGCAAGCTTCTATCAATGAACCCTCCCCAGTGTGTGAAAATAAACATTGTAATGCAAACAACCCTGTCAGCAAAAATTGCATTGTCCAACATTGCACTGTATTTTCTTTCATTATATATGACTTATTGAACCTACTGCTTGTGACCGGACTTCCTGCTTCCTGTTACAGTGGGCAGAGCAGAGCAGCAGCAGAATGGCAGAGCTCCCTACTCGCGGTCCTGACCTGCTTCGGCCTTTCTTGCATTCACGCTTTGCTCCGGCCACTTGCTGCTATCCGCCCTGCAGGCTTTGACGATGCCATTGCTGGTGCCAATTGCCTGCTTTTGCTGCCTGCTGGTTCCATGGCCCCTCTGCATTTTCAGCGGCCAGCTATCCAGCCTGCCTGCCTTACCTCACCCCTGCCCTAACCATTGCCTGATCGCAAGCAGGTGTCTGGACTGCCTGCTGCAGGACATCCTGCAGGACTTCTGTTGTCTACCCCAGTGGCCTTGGGATGAAGAGGCTGCGCTAAGCCTGAGCAGGAGGAGAGGAGGTGATGAATGTGTGGTCAGGGCACTGGAGTGGTGTGGTTCGGGAGTAGGGCAGCAGCGCAGCAGTGGAATGGCAGGGCTGCAGCGCTAGCAATGTGGCTAGAGGGTTGACCCATGTTATGTTCATCACATGGATGAGCCTATGTCACCACGAAGTTAAAGGGTCTTTCAGAGAGTGGAACCTGTGACATAGGGATTCATGGTTGATCCATATGATGTAGTTTTGGAAAGTAGTAAAAGTGGCCAGGTTTCTGACCTCGTGGCTTGTCAAACCACCTACAGCCTGGTGTCTCATATGCGCTGTCCCTGTTGTGCTGCACAACCCTGCAATCTCGCACCATTCAACAACTGGAGACGAGGAGGCCCCGTTCCCACCGCCTCACCTCATCTAACGTGCTGCGCTCCTGCCCTTCACCCTCAGGGCTGTTGTCTGCTGTGCAGCTCCTAGCTCTCCTGCTGCCCCAGCCTGAGAGCTGCTGCATGTCCAATGGCTCCTGAACACTGGTATCTAGCTTATGTCAGTAGTGTGCCCAGGATGTCACCTCCATGCTGTGTCGCTCCCCCACACGAGGAGAACTCTACTCCACATCCTGAACAACTGGCTTCTGATTCAGCAGCGGCATTTTGCCACCCCCTAAGGTTAACTTGTGATTCCACACCTTCTGCCAGCTCAGTCTGTGATACATGTATTTGCCTGGCCTTATCGACCACAACTACCTATCTGCCTGCATCACTCTAGAATTGACTGTGGGATAACCACGCTCAGTGATTGGGTGAGGCCACCTATTTCTCTGCCTACAAGTGTGATGGTCTGTGTGTGATCACATGTGTATGCTGCTGCTGTGCCTCCTCTTTGACGAACACTGCCTTTTCTCATGTGAATGCTGCCACTGAGCCTCATCTTTTTGCCTCCTACCTGGTTTTCCCTTGCCTGCCTGCTGGGAAATCCATACTACATTTCATGTGTGGCACTGTGTCTGTGGCACACCTGAGATCGGTGGTTGGTGGGGGAGAAGAGCACGTCTGTTTGCTCACTCTCACACTGGAAGAATGCATCACAGTCAACCTCAATCTATTGGACCGGGAGCGAGGTAAACGCTAAGTCCGGCCTGTGCTAAGCAGCCTGCAGATCTCGGCGAAGCCGCTGGAAAACTAAAAGCGGAGATCGGATGAGAACCGGGTTGTGAGAGGTGACTCACACAGCAGTGCAACACAGACAGCTGCCAGGAGAGGCCAGCTACAGGATACTGGGGACGCAGATCTCTGCCCTGTACAGCTAGTGGGGAGAGGGCGCTAAGCATCTAGGCCCGCAAGGGGAGGTGGTAAAGGATTGGCCCACCTCCCACCCTACATTACACAGCTGGAGTCTTTGGACGGGAACGAGGCCCCTACCCCAGAAACCAAATGACAAGAACAGAAGTGTGCCCCCCGGTGCATAAGCAGTTGGAGTGAGGGAAGAGCGCCGAGCATCATGGCTGGTGAATCCAGGGCACCCTGGGGAAGCCGCGGCAGGCAACGCCGAGGCCCAAAGTGGGAAATCGACAGAGGGGCACATTAGTTGCCACCTACACAGACAAAGAGGGCAAGAAATTGAACTTTCCCCAACCATACACAGATAACAACCAGTTGGAAATAGATTGTCTTGTGATACAGCTCCATAATGGCAACAGTGCACTGCAAGGCTCAATGTTGAGATGGTGGGGGTGACCCTAGACCCATCTAACTGTGACCACTGCTGATATATTCAGGGGGTATACCCCAGGAAGAGACAGGGGCAAGGTTGTTGCCCCAAACCCCCAAGTTAACCCACACCCCATAGCAGGTGCAAATAGCACCAAAACTTGATGGGAGCCCAGATGCGGCCTTGAAGGCCCAACACACTATCAAGGAAGGGCTAGCTAGAATGGAGCACAGTGCTGCACCCAATGAGAAGTCTGGACTGGGGGACCCGTCACCCCCTATCAAACATAGAACTTAAAAATGTAAACCTGAAGCGTAACAAAGCAATCACATAGTAAATTGATGGGGTGGCCATCATGGTGGTGCTATTGTGCCAAGACATGGATAAAAAAAGGGACTGAGTGAAAGATCTGGGAGCAAGAACTAATGATATGAAAGCATGAGGTGCTAGCCACACACACTACGTAATTGGCTGATCATGAGAGGTGGCTACAGGCTCAGGAGGCTAAACTAGAAGATTTAGAGGGCAGATTGAGATGTAGCAATGTCCACATCCTGGGACTACTCAAGGGAACTGAGACTATTCCAGTGGACCAGTTTCCTGAATCCTGGCTGGTTGAGCTCTTACCTGGGCTGGGAAAGGACAAAGAACTACTGGTGGACAGGGCCCACAGAACACCAGGAGGTAAACCAAGCCAGGTGACCAGCCAAGAATGCTGATGATGCTGATGTTATGGTACATGGACAAGATGAGCATTCTGACACTATGGGTAAGAGCAGAATGTGGAAAACAAAACAAGCTGGTTTACAGTGGGAGTAATCAGGGTGGTAGAATGAAATGGGATAGGATGAAGATCCGGTTACCGCAAGAGTTGAAAAACATACATACGGAGAGTATACTGGATCCAGGGGATGTTTAGTTCAGTGACACTGATGGCTGATCTGAGGGGGAGGCCCATGTCAGGTGCTGACGCCTCCGTATGTGAGGAGTACAGTTGTACTAATGTTGGTTGGTCAGTGTGATCTAGCTTTATACAAACAATTGCAATGAAGGTTTGACTGTTCACTGGCTCTATGAAGGGGTGGGGGAGGGAAGAGAGGAACTGTTACAATTGTGTTGTAATGATGTTAACTTGTGAAATCAATAAAAAATAAAAGAGTGCAGGAACTGCTACCTTGACATCCGTGCCACCCATAGAGCCTTCCGTAGTCAATGGTCCCCGTGTGCTCAAGCTGCAAAATGGGAAGACTGGGTTGAGCGCCTAGATACGTGCTTCTGCACTTGGGAGGTGCAGCCATTTATAAACTGAGAAAGTCCATCACAGAAACGGGTCCACCAGTCACATATGGCTCGCTGAAATAGGCCCTAACTGCACATTTCGAGCAATTGGTTAACCTGGACTATGAGCATTTCTTATTGCGCCAAACTTGACGACTACCCAATGAACAGGTAGATGCATTCTATTTTCGCCTGAAGGATTCGGCCAGCACTTGCACTTTACCTGATGTGAATGATGAAATATGGGCTGAGTTCATCCAAGGGTGTCAGTCAAGTTGCAGGAGAACATCCTCCAAGTCCGCTGCATGCTGATGCGGGCTACACACATGTAAACAGTGTTACAAGGTCAAGTAAGGATGGAACCAGTTAATGCAGTCACAACTGGGTCCGCTGAAAGGAAGAAGACGTGATCCAAGCCCAACTAAACACCCAAGACGTGCTATGGATGTGGAGGTCCTTATCCCCACCAAGGGTCATTTCCAGCACATGGAAAGCGCAGTTTGCCATGCAACAAGTTGAAACACTTTGCAAAGGTATGCCGATCCTCGGCATCCCAACAAGGACCCAAGTCGAGACCCATCAATGCTATGCACACACCAAGAAGCTCGAGAAGACGAAGAGGAAATGGACGATGACATCGAAGGGGCAGTCCACATCATACGTACCATGCGGCCTGGTGGGCATCCCAGAAAATGAATTTCAAAGTGCAACATACTCCTTGCTGGTCATCAAGTACAAGCCTGATTGACACAAGGGTATCCATTACTATCATGGCACAATCTGTGTTAAAGACACTCCCTACCCAACCAGTTCTGTGCCCCCCTTCCATGCAGGTATTCGCATATGGATCAACAACTCCCCTACAACTGGCCGGAGTGTGCACAACTAAAATTTCCCATGAAGCTCACTCCAGTGCACTAAAGTGTATGTCACCTGAGAGAACTCAGGTATGCTGCTGAGTTGCCGGACCTCGGAGCGCCTCCAACTCATTGCTTTCACCTTCAGTGTGCATCAGGAAATTGTGGCGGATCTGGTGACTATGTTTGCACCTTTGTTTGAAGGCATAGGGTGCCTCTAAGATCGCCTTTTATACCTACCATTCTGTTCAACCGGTAGCCCTGAAACATCAGAGTGGCCTTCCACCTCAGGCCCAAAGTGGAAGATAAGCTAGGAAAACTGGAGCAAGCAGACATCGTAGACAACGTTGATGGCTCATCTCCATGAGTGTCACTGATCGTTGGTGCACGAAAACCCCAGCAGCCAGGGGAAGTGAGGATATGTGTCAACATGCACCTGCCCAACATGGCTATCCGGCACAAATGACACCTGACACCCACTGTGGACGACATAGTGGCTGAAGTAAGCATATTTAAGTGATTCTCCAAGATGGATCTGTGAGCCAGGTACCATCAGTTGATGTTAGTCCCGGAATATCAAGCCATGGTCACTTTTTCTACCCATGTAGGCCTGAGGACGTATAAATGGGTCAGTTTCAGAGTATCAAGTGCAGCAGAAGTGTTTGAGAGAGTCTTCAACATCATCTTGGTACATGCCCCACCACTGGAAGAACATATGGACCGCCTGAGAGCATAGTTTCTGGGAAAATGGACTCACACTTCATTGAGAAAAGTGAGCCTTCCTACAGAGGGATGTGGCTTTCTTTGGGCATCACTTTTCCAACAACGGAGCAATGCCAGATCCAGCAAAAGTGAGCGACATCCTTTTGACACCGGCTCCCACCACAGTAACTGGGGTGCAGACTTTTCTAGGCATGGTCATATACTGTGGATGTATCATTGGAAATGTAACCGACCTCATAGCCCCACTGCGGAAACTAACCAATACCATCAAAGGCTGGGTCTAAGGACCTGAACAGAAAAAATAATTTTCTCGCAACCAAACAGGCATTGTTGGCAGACACCACTTTAGTCTACTTTGATCCCAACTGAGAGTCAGAGTTGTCCATTGATGTGAGACCCACTCGATTGGGAGCCGTGCTAGCCCGAAGAAAAAAACAACAGAGAATGGGCTCTGGTAGCATAAACAAGCCGTGTGTTAACCGAGACTGAACAGCGCTACTCCCAAATTGAAAAGGAGACCATTGCAGTGCACTGGGGCTGCTGTCACTTTCACATCTATCTTTACGATCAGACGTTTGTCATCCACATGGACCATAAGCCTTTGATCCCATTGTTCATGGGTTTGTCCTTGAAGCCCCCGCCGAGGACTGAAAAGCGGATTTTACAGTTGCAAGAGTACCGGTTCACAGTTGCCCTGGAACCCTTAATCCAGCGGACCACCTATCGAGGCATGCAAGGCCGATTATGGTGAAAGAAAAGTTGGAGGCTGACAAAACAGACAAGTATGTTCCACTGATGGTGGAACAATCTAGACTGCTACCCACATCTCTTGTGGAGAACATTGAAGCCAAAACTACAGGTGACTGTCTCCAAATAGCCATCTCTGTCATAGTGTCAGAAAACTAGTACATGCTAAGGAGTGGAATACCTTCTCCGGCCGAGGATGAGCAATTGACACTGGATTCCCTGCACAACATCTGTTCTGAACTAGCAGTGTCTCCTGAAGGAAGGTTGATGAGAGGCCCTGGGTTAGTGATCTCAAGAACTTTACAACAATGAGTAGTTGATCTCACTCACCTGGCTCATCAGGGAATTGTTAAAACTAAGGCTTGCTTGAGATGCAAGGTATGGTTCCCTAGGCTAGATGACCTAGTTGAACGGACAGTATGTCAGTGGACGCTATGTCAAGCCACTGGCCCCGCAGAGCCACCAGCACCGATTCTTACAGAAGCCATTCCTCCCTTCCCATGGCAGAGAACAAGCACAGACTTTGGAAGCCTTCCACAACACATGTTGGTTGTCATAGATGACTTTTCTAATTACCCGAAAATTGAAATAACGGACAACCACCAGCCAGATGAGACCCAAGCTAGAGAAGATTATGGCCACTCATGGACTACTTAAAGAGTTGTGCACTGACAATGGTCCTCCAAGCCAGGAGTTCACAGAATACCAGCAATCCTGAGGTATCTGTCATCAGAAAATCATCTTCCGCTGGCTGCAGTCCAATTGTGAAGCAAAAAGATTTATGCGGACTATAAACAAAATACTCTGCATCACACTGGCGGACAGACAGAACATTGAATGGGGTCTCTATAATTTCCTGAGGGTGTACAGTCCAACAACCCACTCAACAACATGAGTCAGCCCCAGCTCTTTATATTTGAATAAGACAGTGGAAGATGTTATTCCCCAAACAGAAGAACCATCACACTCCGGAACCAGTCTGCTGAAGCTATAGACCGGTGCAAAACATTAAATGACCGAATGTCCAAAGTCAGATGAGCCAAATGAAGTTCGATCAAGGTTGGTGAAATAGTGTTGGTAAAGCAAAGACATCTCCACAGCAAGTTCTTGTTGCTGTTTGAACTTGACCCATGGAGAGTACAAAGAGAAAACAGATACAGAGTAGTCCTAAACTTTAGGAGCAAGGAACCTCACACACCCAGCTGGATGTCATGCTTCATCATCGGCGTTGCTCCTCGTCAGACCGGCGCTGCAATGTCTGACGGGCACCCACCGAAGTGGGGCTCTTTTCCGGAGATCTTTTCTCGATGTCGTCGACACCTCAAGGGTGAGTGTGGAAGAGATTGAAATAAGGAGAGTCACACTAAAGAATAAAATTGGCTCACAATCCCAGACCAAGACAAAGAAAATTATTAATCCAAACGGGGGTTGAGGCCAAGATTAAAAACAATCGATAAGAGTGACACAGAGATAATGGTCTGACACTCTCACCAAAACATATCAAGAAAAGAGGGGAGGAGGAACTACCATCCAGCCCTAGCAAAGGGTCAACATGTTTCGTGTCTTTAAGGTCCAATAGGATCCAACTACGCTTCTTCAGGACCTAATAACTACATCCGCAGGAGCGGCGTGGGCAGCGCAAGGTGATGAGATCGGGACCCAGATTGGTGGTTGGAGGCCAACAAAAAGAGGAGCCCCTGGATGTTGAGGTGGCTCGGTGAGGGCATGCCCAGAGGGTTTGCATGGGAATCGGACAGAGGGACTGGGACCGGTTCATCAGTCATGGGGAGGTGAGTAAGTACATGGCCTCCCCCTCTTTCTGACTGGAGGACTCGGTAGGGAACGCTGGTGCGGAGCTGGCGTTTCCGGGCCCTAGGTAGGAAGAGGTTCAGTCCCAACTGGGCCACATGGAGTGAGTTCCTAGGAGTGGATGGGCTCGGCTGAGAGACAATCCAGACAAAAGCGCTGCCACCGCCCCCACCCCCACCATCGTTGGCTGTCTGGTCCACAATCTCTAATGCTTGATCTCTAGAGGCCTGGAGGGGGGTCTTTCTTGGTGAGGCCCTGCTAGTGGTGACACGGGCTCTCCCTCCGCCTTCTCAAATAGGTCCTCGGGAGATTAAAGGTTGGGCCCCCTCTGGAGACCCTGATGACCACAAGGAGGCCACCGGACGGACGGAGAGGTGCAGTGAATTGCATTGAGATCAGTACCAGAGACACAGTGGCACTCCGGCCACAGGGGCTTTTGCACCAAGAGAGTGCAATAACAGCTGCACTGGGCCATGGTCAGGGGCAAGATGCCAAAATTATCGCAGGCCAACAGTTTGGACTGATACGCAGTTAGGATGGCGGCCTCAGGGGGACAGCAGGTGAGCCCGGCGGGAGCCTGGGCTACAGACAACGACCAGCCATAGGGTGGTGAACCTTATCTGCGCTCCATTATGGTGGTCATTCAACACTTCCAGGGCCCAGTTTCACCCATAGAACCAAAACTGGAAGCAGTAATGATCAAGGTCAATCTATTCAGCGCAGACTTTGGGAAAATCTCTGAGAAGGTGGCGGAAACTCTTATTGAGGGACTATTATCGAACACAAAGACGATGGAGGAACAGGTTCGGTCCCTTACCAAACAAAGTGCAGCTATGGCGGCTAGACTGGAGGACCAGGAAGGCAGGACCAGACGGACCAATATCAGAATAGTTGGGGTGCTGGAGGGCATGGAAGACCCTAGTGTGGGCCTCTTTGTTGAGGATCTTGTCCTTAACAAACTTAAACCAAAGAGGCTGTTGAACTTCTTCACGGTTGAGTGGGCACACAGGATACCAGGCCTGTCCCCACACCAGGAGCCCTGCCACATACGATCATTGCCAGAATCCTAAATTATATGGACAGGGACACAATATTTCAGGCAGCTAGATCCCAAGGGGACTAACTGGTAGACAATGCCATGATCCGCCTTTTCCTGACTTCACCCTTCAAGCGCAACGCCAAAGGAAGAGCTTTGATGAAGACAAAAAAGCACTGTGAGCCAAGGAGATGAAATCTATGATGCTCTTTCCTGTAAAGTTGCGGGGGGTGGTGGATGGGAAGTTGTTGCACTTTGTGTCGCCGAAGGAGGCATGGGACTGGCTTGAGGGATGGAGCGTAGTAGGTAAGAAACCTCTAGAAAAGAAAATGTCTCAGCCCTGCGACAAGGACGATGTAAGACCTTCTGCCCCGAAAAGAAAGTGCCAGACGAGCAACTTTTCACTGGGCCCATGAGGAGGACCCCTTAGAAATTTGCAGCAGGTTCTGGCGATGACCGTTCGCTCTGGGAGGCTGATCCCAGAAATGGATAAAGAATGGGCAGGTATGCCAGGAACTCATTGACTTGAGATTGAAAGTTTCTTTGGTAGCTCCCTGGCCATTGTTTTGGGGTGGGTGACTTGATTATTACAGGTATCAATATCAGTTTTCATGCTAAGAAGGCAATGGCTCACCCTCAATACAAAATGTTTGGTTTGGGGCAACAGGCACTCTGCAAGTTTTGGGGTGTGGGGATGTCAAGACTCCTTCAGCAGGGTAACAGGGAGGGGGAAGTTTGTGGAGATTGTTTTCTGGTTTTTGCTTACTGACATTATGTTGTATGTTATTTTATTCTTGAGGCAAGGTAGGAATTTCATGGCACTAGGATTTTGCGCATTCAGTCACACAATAGAGGTTGGGGAAACACTTGGTGAAGTTGATATCCTACTCCTAACTCAGGCTAGTGTTCATGCCAAACAAACAGAATGAAAATCTATTTGGTCTTGGAATGTCAATAGTCTGGGTAGCTCGGTGAAGGTAGCACTAGTCCTGCAATATTTGAAGCACCACGCCCTAGACAGTCTCCTCCTGCAAGAGACTCACCTGAAAGGGAACTATTATAAGGCCCTGGACAGGTTTGGATATGTACTGAAACACATGCTGGCTACACTATGGATTCAGAGGGTGTGGGAATCCTTATTAAAAACTCTGTAGCTCTTACCCCTCATTGGATTTGGCAGGATGTGACTGGGCACATCGTGGCATTGTCTGGCACTTGGGAGGGCAGAACACTTAGGCCCTTATTACAACCCTGGCGGTAAATCCCGCTTTCCGCCGTGCTGAAGACCGCCAACATACCGTAGCCGCAGCAGAAATCAGGTACTACAACCCACATCTCGGAATCCGCCACAATACAGACACCCACACAAGTCTGCCACACCAAAGGTCAGTGATAAACTGGCGATACCAAAACCGACACCGTCACGCCAACAAGAATACACCCACACTATCACAACCCACAAACTAACGCGGCAGTCTTTCAACCGTGGTAATCCATTGGCGGTACACACCGCTGTGCTCAAAATACACACACACTTACAAAACACAACCACATTGGACAATTATAAACACATACACCTGATACATATACACACACCACACCCACACACCCAATCCAATATAAAGCACACACCCACATTACCCACAAACCCTTACAACCAAATATTTGGAAGAAGGCTAGAGAGAGAGATTAGCTAACACAACACCAGCATCCACAGACACACAACACCATCACTTATACAACATCCACATACCTCAAACAACACACACAAACACATCCCCCCCACACATCCCCCCCACACATCACAATAGACAGCACCTCACACATCACCCATACCACATCATGGCACCTCAAAGACACCCCAGGTTTTCAGAGGAGGAGCTCAGGGTCATGGTGGAGGAAATCGTCCGGGTAGAGCCACAGCTATTCGGATCACAGGTGCAGCAGACATCCATTGCAAGGAAGATGGAGCTATGGTGGAGAATTGTCGACAGGGTCAACGCAGTGGGACAGCATCCAAGAACACGGGATGACATCAGGAAGAGGTGGAACGACCTACGGGGGAAGGTACATTCTGTGGTATCCAGACACCAGATTGCTGTGCAGAGGACTGGCGGTGGACCCCTACCTCCTCCCCCACAACTAACAACATGGGAGGAGCAAGTCTTGGCAATAATGCATCCTGAGGGCCTTGCAGGAGTAGCAGGAGGACTGGACTCTGGTAAGTCATATCTTAACTACTTCATCCCCCCTACCCCACCTGCATGCCATCACATACTCCCACTCTTACCCTCACCCCCATCACACCATCAACTCCATATGTTCCACTATCACAACCCACACATCTCAATACCAAGGCCCTGCATGCAACACCTATGAATGGACCACCGTCACCAAAGCATGTCCAGTACAGAAACCCACATAGACCCCAAACCAACTATCACAAAAGGGATAACACAATGAAGCAAGCACAGGAGTAGAGGGTACCTCACACAATGCACAAGATGGCACACACAGATACTAAAACTATGCATTTACACCCCAACAGGTCCCCTACCCAACGTCACTGGACAGGAGGTGCCAGACATATCCAGTCCCCCCACAGAAGAGGCCCACAGTGATGACAACAGCTTTGCACGCCTGGATCAAGATGACCAGCCTGGCCCATCAGGGACCTCAGGACAGTTGGTTCCCCTGGCGCAGTCCCAAACCACCACAGAGCCTCCCCCTCAGGAAACACCAGTACAGCACCCACCCAGCAGGCCCATCCCTCTGTCCCCAGGACATGTCAATCAGCAGTGTGTCCACCACTACAGGGACCTCAGGCAAACCCACCAACCCAAGACAATCAGGGACCTGGGGTCTGTGGCAGTGGGCACACGGTTCAGGGGACAGAGGCACAGGATAACAGGGAAGCTGGGAGGACTGCTGTGGAACAGGGGGAGGACAGGCCCAGGGAACCCACTCTCCACAAGGCACTCTCCAACATCATGGGAGCATACCACCATTCCCAGGAGACCATGGGGACGGTACTGGCCAAGTTTCAGGAGACCCAGCGGCTGCAGGAGGAACACTACCTGGGGATCAGGGAGGCCTTGACACCACCCTGGACACCATTGCAGGGGTGCTGGCAGATCTTGTCAAGACAGGCAGACAGGACCTGCACCAGAGGGGGTATTCCTGTGGGATGGGGACAAAGTGGCACACAAACGGGCTTCTGACACTAGCCTGGACGATGAACAGCCCTCCACCTCCGCCGGTGCTAGTGGACAGGAGGCACCGCCACAGGACCAACAGGCCACCAGCACCCCACCCCCTTCAGAAAGAGAACCACCCCGCAAACGGTCCCTGAGATCCAGGAACAACACAGAGAACATTGCCAAGACACCTGCCAGGAAATAAGACCCTCCTGAATGTCACCCTTCTGTCCCACTTTGTCACCCTGTCCACCTTAAACTACCATGGCTCCCCTTCCTATGCCCCATTGGACAGTGCATCTGTGAGACCAAGAGACTGGACTCAACCTTGGACATTCCTCCACCATCATCCCAGCCCTTTGCACACACCCTGTACTTATTAGCACAGAAATAAACACCCTTGAATCACAAATCAATCTGGAGTCAGTCTGTGCTTTCACAAATATGTAATTGCAAAATCTCTGGAATATAGCAATGTCAATGTACTTGTTCGCATACCAATGTTACACAGCTGTAGGCCAGGAGTAAACATAGCAGAGGGCACAAATTGGGACCCAGATCTGTGAAATGGAAAGCCAAAGTGACAAGTCAGGGTCCATACACAAGGTGAAAAAGGCAGACTTATGCTAGGTCCTACAATAGTATGAGATGTGGGAAGCAGTTCCATCTTCTTACCTGTGTCTCACTGGAATTATTGCATGATGATGTTGTTTCGGTTGTCTACATCTTCTTCTGCCTCCTCTTCTTCACCGTCCACAGGCTCCACAGCTGCCACAAGACCACCATCAGCCCCATCCTCCTGCAGAAAGGCCATGATGATCTGGCACACCTTCTTCGGTGAGTAGTATAGGGATCCACCTGTCAGATGGAGGCACCGGAATCTGGCCTTCAGGAGGCCGAAGGTGCGCTCTATTATCCTCCTAGTTCGCCGATGTGCCTCATTGTAGAAGTCCTCTGCCCTTGTCCTGGGATTCTTCACTGGGGTCAGTAGCCATGACAGGTTGGGGTAACCAGAGTCAACTGCAAATGTCGAGGGACAACTGTTAGATACACATTAACCCTTAGGGACAGCCCCATACCCAGACAGCAAATTAAACTGTGTGGGGACTTTAGGCTCACCTATTAGCCACACACGGTACCTCCGGAGTTGCCCCATCACAGAAGAGATGCTGCTGTTTCTCAATATGTAAGCGTCATGCACTGAGCCAGGATACTTGGCATTCACATGAGAGATGTACTGGTCTGTCAAAACACACCATCTGTACTTTCATTGAGTGGTAGCTCTTCCGGTTTCTGTACACCTGTTCATTCCAGCGGGGGGTACAAATGCCACATGTGTACCATCAATGGCACCAATATGTCCCAGGGCATAGAATTCACCTTTCACTGTGGGCAAATCCTCCACTTGAGGGAAAACAATGTAGCTGCGCATGTGTTGCAGCAGGGCAGACAACACTCTTGACAACACGTTAGAGAACACTGGCTGGGACATCCCTGATGCCATGGCCACTGTTGTTTGAAAAGACCCACTGGCCAGGAAATGGAGTACAGACAGGACCTGCACCAGAGGGGGTATTCCTGTGGGATGGTGGATAGCTGAAATCAGGTCTGTCTCCAACTGGGCACAAAGTTCCTGGATTGTTGCACAATCAAGTCTGTAAGCGATAATTATGTGTCTTTCTTCCGTTGTCGACAGGTCCACCAGGGGTCTGTACACCGGAGGATTCCGCAATCTCATCACCTGCCCCAGCGGACGTGCCCTATGGAGGAGAACGGTGAGCAGAGGGTCATAAAACACTTAAGTATCACAATGTTTTTTTGCAAAAATGTTACAATTTCCTTATGTGCCTTAGTCTGTCTGTATTACTGGCCTAAATAGGTGTGACGCAGTTATTTGGCCTGCCATGTGGGCCCCTGAAATGGCGGCTGCCTGACCTGTAGGGTGGGACAAGGGGAAATGAGGTAACTGCGCTGGAGTTGTACACCGTCGCGGTAGGCGGTCGAAGACTGCGACGCAAATTAACATTGGTTAACATTGGGCCCTATGGGTTCCAGGAGCCAATGACTATATACACCGGCGGTGACGGTACGCACCGTTGTGGACGCGGTCGCCATTTTCTAACTGTTCACTCACTTGATACCTGACCTTCAACAGGAGAGGACCTACACTGCAAGTGCTGCGGTGACCTGTGTCTGGAAGCGACGATGGCTACAGTGTCTGGGGAAAGGGCCCCTGCCTTCATTTCGGAGGAGTTGGAGAAACTAGTGGATGGGGTCCTCCCCCAGTACACGCAACTGTACGGTCCTCCAGACAAACAGGTGAGTACACTGTGAGCATGGTGGATGGCACATGATTGTATGGAGTGTCGTGGATGGAAGAGGGAGGGGAGGGGGACAGACCAGCATGTGAGGATAGTGTGTGTGTATGTATGTCTGGGCCAGGGTGGGAGGTTTTTAGGCAATGCGTGAGAAGAACTGTACAGGATAGTAACACCCATTCTTACTTCACTTTTCCTCTAGGTCAGCGCCCACCAGAAGAAGGGTATTTGGCGTGCCATCGCCAAGGAAGTGCGGACCCTGGGGGTCTACCACAGATGGAGCACCCACTGCCAGAAAAGATGGGAGGACGTGCACCGCTGGAGCAAGAAGACGGTGGAGGCCCACCTGGGGATGACCTCCCAACGTGGAAGTGGTGACCCCCTGATTTACCGGATCCTGGCGGTGGCATATCTGGCATTGGATGGGCGCTTGAGGG
Organism: Pleurodeles waltl; assembly: GCF_031143425.1. Taxonomy (NCBI): domain Eukaryota; kingdom Metazoa; phylum Chordata; class Amphibia; order Caudata; family Salamandridae; genus Pleurodeles; species Pleurodeles waltl. Next base: position 397,592,866 of record NC_090449.1, read on the forward strand.
CATCACAGCAGCCACAAGGGGGTGAGTATACTCTCATTCAGCTGACTCTGCGCTCTTGACAAGGTGTCTGGGTGGGGGTGGCCTGTGGGTTCCCCTAGGTAAGGGCATACAGGCAAAGGTAGATCCATTGTTTTGCAGCGTCATTCCCAGTCCAACCCCAAAGGTGGTATTTGTCTTCTACACATAGTCAGGCTCCCAGGGGTGCCAGCTGTGCATGAAATGGGTCGAGACAGAATCCCCCTTGGGCATGTGCTTTTCCCCTGCACAGTTAGTGCATGGCTTAGTGCATAGGGCTGCTCCCTGTGTGTTGTGTCCGCCAACGGTAGTGGTGTTGCATGCACTGACCATGTGTATCCTCTGTCTCCCCCCCCCTTTTTTGTTTTGTCACCCTGTGTCACCCTGTTCTTGCGTGCATTAGCATCATCTGGCAGAGGAGCAGTGGAACCGGAGCAGGAGGGAGCTGCATCCCACATGGCCCTGGAGGGTGAAGTAACAGAGTCTGAAGGCACCAGTGTGACGGAGGGCGAGGGGAGCTCCATGACGGGGACAGGAGCATACACCAACAACTTCTCTTCTGATGGGAGCTCCCTTGCAGTGGCGGGCACTTCTGTGCCCACTACATCAACAGGTACAGCCGGCACCCCTTCTACCAGCACCGCCCTCCCAGCAGCCCCTCGGCGTGTGTCCCGTGCAAGCTCACCCAGGAGGGTGGGCATCTCCTTCGCCCCAGGCAGCCCTGCTGCCCTCAGTGAGGGGCTATTGACCTCCTGAGATCCCTCACTGTTGGGCAATCTACCATTTTGAATGCCATCCAGGGTGTTGAGAGGCATTTGCAGCAAACAAATGCTTACCTGGAGGACATTCATTCTGGGCAGGCGGCCTAACAGAGAGCATTTCAGGCTCTGGCCTCAGCACTGATGCAGCCATTGTCCCTGTGTCCAGCCTCTCCCCTCCAACTTCCTCCACCCAGACCCAATTCCCTCAACCTCAGTCTGTCTCAAGCACACCATCAGACCAGCATGCACACTCATCAACACACAAGAGTGGACATGGCAAACATAAGCACCACACATCCCATAGGCACTCACACAAGCACCATCCCCATACAGACACAGCAACATCCACTGCCTCCACTGTGTCTCCCTCCTCCACGTCCTCCTCCTCCCTCCCTGTCTCGTCTCCACCCACACCTGCATGCACTACATCCTCAGCCACTACCTCCATCAACAGCACGCCCATCACCACACACCACTCACGTGCACTCATCACCCCCACTACCATTCACACATCCCCTGTGTCCTCTCCCAGTGTGTCTGTGAGCCCTCCTCCCAAAGAACACAGACGCAGGCACACACCCACCCAACAGCCATCCACCTCACAACAGCCTCTGGCCCATGCACCTTCACCCAAATTCAGCAAAGGTACACCTCCTACAACCACTACCTCTTCCTCCACTCCCAAACCCCCTCCATCTTCCCGTCCCAGTGTGTCTAAGAAACTTTTCCTGGCTAACATTGACCTCTTCCCTACACCTTCCCCCCGTCCTTCCCCTAGGACCAGGCTTTCCAGGTCCCAGCCCAGCACTTCAATCACCAAATCCCCAAGCACAGTGGTCCCAGCAACTCTGGTCTCATCGCGGGCGTCACCCATCAGGGCTGCCAGTGTGCCACCTAGTGAGGCCAAGGAGCAGACCATTCCACCACCTGCCAAGGTGAAGAAGGTGTCCACATGCCAGAGGGAGAAGCCGCACCTACCAGCAAGCAAGGGCTCCTCCAAACCAAAAGAGGACAGTGTCAAGACACCAGCAGCAACATCAAAGGTGGGGAAGGGACACAAGCCGAAGAGCAGGTCAGGACAGGGCACGGTGGCTCCGACTGAGGGACTAGAGTCACCCCTTCTGTCAACCACTACACCAACCTGTATGGCGGTGGACACCGCCACCTGCCCTGCCACCTGCACCGCCACCAGCACCGCCACTAGCACCACCACCTGGACGTCTGCTGCCTCAGCAACAGTCCCCAGCATCATCCCCAGTGGGCAGCCGTCCGAGGCTGCAGGAGACATCCTGCTGTGTCCCTCAACAGGTGCAGACACATGCACCACCGCCAGAACCTCCGCCACAGACACCGCCGCAACCACTGCCACCAGCCCCGCAATGTGCTCAAACAGTGCCACCACAGCTGGCATGGCAATCATCCCCAGTGGGTAGCCATCTGACGCTGAAGGAGATGTCCTGGACCCTGCCCAGCGTCCATGAGGCATGACTCTCAACACTGTTTGTAACTGCAGGTGGCAGGCGAAGTCACAGCAGGGTGGAGTGTGTCTCTGCCTCCATGGGGTATCATGCTACCTGTTCCCAGGCAATCTCGTGGCACACACACCCATGTGAGGGAATGGGACCTGCCACACTACATGTGAAGCACTCTGGGCACCAAGTCCCTTCCAGAACCAGTGGAGAATCACATCCACTACCTCAGTCCTTGGCAGGATGAAGCACTCTGGGCACCACGCCCCCTCCAGAACCAGTGGAGAGATACATCCACTTCCTCAGTCCTTGGCAGCATGAAGCACTCTGGGCACCAAGCCCCCTCCAGAGCCAGTGGAGAATCACATCCACTACCTCAGTCCTTGGTAGGATGAAGCACTCTGGGCACCAATCCCCCTCCAGAACCAGTGGAGAGATACATCCACTTCCTTAGTCCTTGGCAGGATGAAGCACTCTGGGCACCAAGCCCCCTCCAGAACCAGTGGAAACTGACATCCACTTCCTCAGTCCTTGGCAGGATGAAGCACTCTGGGCACCAAGCCCCCTCCAGAACCAGTGGAGACTAACATCCACTTGTGAGACTGTGGCTTTGCACTCCCTAGGATAGAGCAGTGGGCAGACCACCCACTGGAAAGACTTGTGAGACTGTGGCTTTGCAATCCCCAGGTTAGAGCAGTGGGCAAACCACCCACTGGAAACACTTGTGAGACTGTGGCTCTGCACTCCCCAGGATAGAGCAGTGGGCAAACAACCCACTGGAAAGACTTGTGAGACTGTGGCTTTGCACTCCCCATGATAAAGCAGTGGACATGGAGCCCCCTTGTGGAGCAGTGGCATCGTGCATTCATCCGGCTAAGGTGACCCCCTCCCCTTGAGGTGCCTGTTTCATTTTGATCTGATGCCCCTGCAGTGTTCTCTCCGCTTCGCTCATGCATTTTGGGACACTGATCCACGGACGATGTTTGATTAATATCTGGACTTGTGCAGTTGGTGTACTTATTTGTATATACTGATTTTTATTGATTACAATTGTTACAGTAATTTCCTTTTGTCCTTGCGTTCTTCTAGGGGGTGAGGGGGTGTACATGTAATGTTGCTGCATGTATTTGTGTGTATGGTGTTGTGGGTGAGGGTGGGGGGGTATTGCGTGTTGCGTGTGTGTGTCACTCTCTTTTCCCTCCCACCCTCCCCTGTGTTGTAAGTGCAGTACTCACCGTGGTCGTCAACGGCGTCTTTCCTGCTCCTGATACAGAAGGAGGAAGACTAACATTGGCAGGACCTGTAGTTCGGGCTCCATGGCGTCCTGGTTCCTCGTTGGGTGTCGAGAGGTGAGTGGTTTCCATTCCAATTCCTGTTTCTGCCATGCTTTTGATAGCGTTGGTACTGCCCCTGAAAAGGTGGTGGATAGGCCTCTTGTAATAGGGTGGGCAGTACTTTGTCCTCCGCCTGTCTGTTGGTGGTTACCGCTGTGGTGTTTGTTTCTACCGCCGTGGTGGTCGGAGTGTTAAACTGGCTGTCTATGTTGACGGTTTCTGCCATGGTCGTGATTCCATTTTGTTTTCCGCCGGGCTGTTGGCGGTATTACCTCTGCTTTATCACCGACCGCCAGGTTTGTAATGAGGGCCTTAATCTTTGCTCTCTGTATGTCTCACCGTGACTTCATCGTACTACTTTCCTTAAGGTGGGAGGTCTGCTGGTGGCTTTCCCCCAGGGCACCCTGGTAATACTGGGAGACATGAATTCACTCATCAACTCAGCGTTAGATAGGACTGGGTCACCAGAGGGAGGAAAGGGGAAGGGCCTGCTGCCTCACTTCATGAGAGCCTTTGGTCTGGTTGACCTATAGTGGGAAAGTAATCCTCTAAAGTGCCACTATACATACTATTCGGCTACACATGGGAGTTTCACATAGATTATATTTTCACAGTATATGCCCAAACCTCACAGTTTGGGCCAGTGGCCCATCATGCCAGAGGTTTCTCCGACCACTCCATGGTTGAAGTCCTGATGTGGGGTCCTTTGCGAAACTTCACGTTCCTGTCTTGATTGGATGCTTGGAATTAACAAGACAGGGATGTCTAGGATAACCGTACGGAAGGATCAGAACTCTATTTCAAAGAAAACCGGAGTTCGGTCCCCTCTCCGGACATTATATGGGAGTCCTTCAAGACAGTTATGAGACAGGCACAGGCCCTACTGGGCGCACACAAAAAAAAAAAACACATTTGGATTGTACCGCCATAGAGGGGAACAGAGCTTGCTTGGAGGCGGAGGACCGTATTCTAGGGTACCAGCCGACTGCCATAAATTACAGCTGCGCCAGTAGGATCTTAATGTTCTGGCAGAGAATCAGGCTCACAAGCATGCCCTCACGACGCAGCGTAGATTGTATGATGTTGGGGAGAAGGCTAGCAAATTACTGACCTGGCTGGAATGTATTACCAGGGAATGCTCTTGGGTGCTTAGGGTTACCTCTGGGGACGGAGCAGCGCAGACAACTAGTGCGGCCATTGCCGACATGTTTGCGCCATACTACGTGGGCCCATATGTCTCCGACATGAGAATGACGTTGGAGGACTGTGCCGAATTTCTAAAGGACATTACTCTACATCAGCTCACCGTGGAAGAAAGGGACGCTCATGAGGCAGACCTAACGGAAGAGGAATTGGTGGCAGCCCTGCAATGCCTGCAATCGGGTAAAGTTTCTGGCCCCAACAGACTCCCAATCAAAATGTATGAGGGATTGGCCAGTATTATAGCAAAACCAGTGTTGGCCATGTTGAGGAAATCCTATGAAATAGGCAGTCTGTCCGAAGATCAGAGGACAGCCACGATAGTGGTATTACATAAGGAGGGCAGGCCACCGACGGAGTGCAGCTCCTATCGGCCGATCACTTTACTGAATATGGAGGTCAAAGTATTGGCTAGGGCTCTGGCGTCTAGACTGGGTTGGTTACTTCACTTATCCATCCTGACCAGACGGACTTTAAGCCCAATAGGAACATGAAGCTTAACCTTCGTCCCCTATACAGGGTGCTCCATTTGACGGCCAAATCATCGGTGGAGCAGGCGGTGATAATGACATTTGATGCTAGAATGGCCTTTGGCTCCCTTGAGTGAAACTATTTGTTTGCAACTCTGGAGAAACGGGGGTTTGGGCCCCGTTTTCGCACCTGGGTGGGGCTCCTGTACAACACTCCCATGGCCAGGATATGGGTGAACACAGTGGTAGCTTGGAGCTTTGGGTTGCAGAGTGGCACCCAACAGGGTTGCTCCGTGTCCCCCATACCTTCTGCCCTGGCACTGGAGGCACTCGCAGCTTGGGTCCGCTGCGACTCACTGGTGCAGGGAATTCAGGAGCCAGGGGTTTGGGAAGAGAGCATATTCTTATATGCTGATGACGTTCTCTTATAAGTGACACAGCCCAATTCGAATTTTGGCAGGCTCATGCAGATCTTTGGTATTTCCAGGGATCACTCTGGATACACCACTAACTGGTCCAAGTCTGTTATATATCCTCCATCAGGTGGGAGGCCCTTATTACCACAGGATTACGTAGCACCGGTATCCACTGAGGGCTTAAATATTTGGGCATCTACATCACGCAGGATCCTCAGGAATTCCAGCTCAAAAATATATCTCCCCAGGTGGAAAGACTTTGGAGCAATGTTACTCAATGGCAGCGGCTCCACTTGACCGTATTGGGGAGAGCAGCTCTGTACAAAATGATCACCGTGCCCCCGATTCCTGCAGATATTCTGCAGATTACACCCTACAGGGTCCTCAGAGAGGTCTTTCAGAGCATTGAAAGGGAGGTTCGCTGCTTGCTTTTGAATGGGGGGGTGCCCAGGACTGCCCCTGCCAAGCTACAAAACAGTGTCCATGATGGGGGCTTGGCGATCCCTGACATTAGAAAGTATTATTTGGTGGCACATCTTTTGATAATTAATGAATGGATCTTTGCAGATCAACAAGATCCAGCCTATCGGTTGAACAAGAGTATAATGCGTAGGGGTGGTCCAGAGGCCTTGTTGGGCGACACATGACGGCTGGGTCACATGCGCAGGAGACACATTACGGAAGGTGAACTCCTTCCTGAATCTTTCCATTTGGAAGACAGAGTATTAACTGCGTCCATAGTTGAAAAAGCGGTTTTGTTTATTTACAGGAAATTGGTCAACAATGTGCCTGACCTGTTGGGGGGTGGCTGAGGGAGGCATAGTCCACGGACCTGGGTACCCTCTACAATGAGAAGTGGAAAGAGGCACTACAAGAGCCCCAGGAGATTGCCTTAAGGGCTTGCTTCTGATTGGTGCAGCTTTGAATACTACATAGATCAAACTATTAACGTACCCTTCTACCAAAATAGGGAGATCGGACTCACCACTGTGCCTGAGGGGCTATGCTGAAGAGGGCACTTTCTTTCATATCTTATGGAAATGCCCCTGAATACAGGAATACTAGTCCAAATTAACCCAGGTGATGACCCAGGTCGTGGTGCTAGCGATCCCCAATGAGGTTATGGTATTATTGTTGGGGGTCCGAGCGGAGTTGAGTTATGAGGGGTTCTGGCTGAAGCAAGCCATTCGAACTGCAAAGTGTAATACAGAAAAGGCCTGGGGCAGAGGGAGGCTCCTGGACTGACCGACTGTGAAAGGGATTTAGATTGGTGCCAGAGGGTGGAGAGGGTGATTTACAAGGGGAGCGGATGCCCTACAAAGTGGGGCATCCACTCCCCCTGTAAATCACCCTCTCTGCCCCCTGGCACCAATCTAAATCCCTTTCCCAGTTGGTCACAGTGCATGGTTCTAAGAAGGAATGGGGGTGTGGACAACAGGACTCCCCATCTTGCAGTACACAGACGACCTTGTGGTCATGGACCACACCAAGTCAGACCTGCAGAGAGCACTCAGTGCACTCCACAGGTATAATGGCGCCAATAAAATCAAGGCAAAACATCATCATCTCTGGCAAACAGTCACAAAAACATGTTTGCTGGCATCTTGGTGAGATATAAATTACTACAACAACAAAATACAACTACCTGGGATTTTGGTTTTCAGAAGGGTCCAAAGCAACGGTACACCTATAACATTTAAGATCCAAGGGAGCTGGCGTAGTCTACAGTCTGAAGTGCCTAAACAGCTGCCTAATGAGGATCACAGCTGAATCCTTCTTAAGAGTTCTAAGGGCCAAATTGATACCATCATTAAACTACAGCCATCAAGCCTTTCCAGGTTTGCTGGCCCCCTTGCTGGTCTCCATCCAAAGTACAGCATATAAGAAAATTCTGCACATACCTCGGCAAGTAAGAAGGACGATGCCCACACTAGAGTTAGGCCCTGCGAGCTAATAATTAGAATGCCAAGGAGCACTCCTGAAATATTACATTAGGATCATACATGCAGCAGAGAATTCTCTTAAGGCCTGACTTAAAACAGCATCTGATGCACTTAATAATCCATGGCATGATTACTTTGCACAAGCAATCAAAAATGTAAATTAAATTGTATGTAATTCTTTATAATATGCCTTTTCAGTCTTTGTTTACTTCAATTAATAGTCACAGATTATTAACGCAGTTCTAGAACACATCTAAAAGTGCTTTCTAGTTACAGTTGCCATTAACGTATGTACAGATAAAGGCTAAAATACTGGTTATAGGTGATTTTGTAATTTAATATTAAAATACTTGTGGTGCTGGTAGAAAACCAGCCTGGCGGCCAAGGATTCTTCTATAGTTGCGTGGGGGAGTGGACACCCTACTGGGAGCCCCCACAGGCTGACAAACTAATTAATAATATGCTTTAACCTCTGATAATTACACGTACCATCACTCGTTTTTCCACTGGGGGGGCAGAAACAGCTGAGGTTATGAAAACTGGACTGTGCATGTCGGATTGGCTAGTGTTTTCACTGTGGCCAGCCTAATATGTGCAGCTAAGGCTTCAAGAATCAATGCTGTGAGGTAGCTGGAATAGCAGAGGCACATCTCCAACGATCTTCGATGGAGGGTTGTGCTTGCCTGACCTAGCCAATCCTTGCACTGCTCTTATGCTGCTTAGTATTATAGGTAGCATGAGAGCAGTTCTTAGATTGGCTGGGAAGCTGTGGGCTTATTTCCTCTGGAACCAGCATTCACCTAATTCACAGCAAGGCAGTGCGACGAGGGAGATTTCAACCTCAGGTGTACTGCAGAAAAGGTGTGAAGGTAAGATAAGTTTTATTTATTACAGTACTCCATGCTTTTAAGTAAATGGTTTGTAAATAGAATGTGCCTGATCACCTCAGCATTTTGAATTCTATTTTTGCAGCTGTGCTATGCTTCAAAATGGAATTTGTGTTGCAGAAGTGATTCAGGCAAATTCTATTTATAAAGCATTTAGGCCCTCATTACGACCCAGGCGGTGGGTGATAAAGTGACGGAAATACCGCCAACAGGTTGGCGGTAATTACGGCCAACTTATGAGCATGGCGGTCATACCCCAATAGACAACCAATGTACCACATCATCCACCAGGGCGGAAACAGAGAGGAGCCCAGAGCCTGAATCGATCTCTGTTGGGCCGCCAAACCACCATGAATGCCCTCCAGGAATGCATTGCATTGCTGCATCTGGGATGCCAGCCCCTGGATGGCATTCACAATGGTTGACTGCCCTACAGAGATGGATCTCAGGAGGTCAATAGCCTCCTCACTCAGGGCAGCAGGGCTCACTGGGGCAGGGCCTGAGGTGCCTGGGGCGAAGGAGATGCCCACCCTCCTGGGTAAGAGGGCACGGGCAACTCGTTGAGGGGCTACTGGGAGGGCAGTGCTGGTATGGAGGATGGTGGCTGTACCTGCAGCTGGGGTGGTCACAGAGGTGTCCGCCACCACCAGGGAGCTCCCTTCGGAGGAGGTATCTGAGTCTGTGTTGTCCCCTCCGGTCTCCGCCGTGGTACTCCCCTCGCCCTCCGTCCCACTGGTTCCCTCGGCGTTAGTGGACTCTGCCTTCAGGGCCCTGTGGGATGCAGCTCCCTATGTTGCCGGTGCCTATGTCCCTCTGTCAGATGATGCTAATGCATACAAGGACAGGATGACAAAACAAGAAAGGGGGGGAGAGACAAGGGATACACTGGGTCAATGACTGCACCAACATCACTGTTGATGTACATAGCACCCTCACACATGGAACAGGCCTACGCACTATGCATTGCACTATCAGTGATATGGCTAGCCACCAAGCCACAAGGAGGAGCACACAATGTCAACTGCAGCACACCTGGGACCCTTGCAGCCCTGTCTAGAAGTGAATACTGACAAGCTAGGTTACCTGTGTTTGCCATGCAACCCTTACCCTTCAGAGGACCTACGCTGCTATGTCTGGCCCGGCCTTAGGGGCACCCACTAACACAAACACCACCCGGATACCACTCCACCAGCCATAAGTTGTAACTATACCCACTGTACTCACCCCCTTGTGGCTGCTGTGATGCCCTTAAGTGCCCATCCAGCTCTGGGTAGGCCACCGCCAGTATGCGGTCCATCAGGGGGGGTCAGGGTCCGACAGGCACCCCTTCCTCGTTGGGAGGCCATCCCCAGCTGGGCCTCCGCGGTCTTCCGTACCCAGCATCTCAGGTCCTCCCACCGTTTCTGACAGTGGGTGCACCGTCTGCCATAGACCAAGGGTCCGCACGTCCTTGGCGATTGCATGCCATAATCCCTTCTTTTGATGGGCGCTGACCTGCATAGGTAATACATACAGGAGAACTCCATTAAACAAACAGTCCAGCCTGTCACACACATGGCTCATCATACCCAATCTCATCAACATTGCAAAACACATAGGCCAGCTCACAACAGGTACACCGCCAAGAGAAAATCCCCCCACCCCCACCCACCCTTACACGATGCCTTCACACACATCTCCATGCATTCATACCACATGCATCGTGCCCACAGTGTACTCACCTGTTGGTCTGCTGGCCCATACAGCAGTCTGTACAGGGGTAGGACCCCATCCACCATTCACGCCAACTCCTCCGAAGTGAAGGCTGGGGCCCTTACCCCAGTCACACGGGCAATGGTAGGTTCCAGACACAGGTCACAGCAGCACATGCAGTGTAGGTCTTCTCCTGTGGAAGGTCGGGAAACAAGTGAGGAATGAGATATAAAATGGCAGTCACGTCCGCGGCGGTGTATACCTTCACCACCAGCGTACATCCCAATTGGCCACTGTCCCCATAGGGCCCAATATTATCCAATGAAGAATTGCATGGCGGTTCATGAAAACCTATCGCCACGGTGCAAAATGTCAGCAGATTTACCTTACTTCCACCTGTCGCTCCACGCAGGACAGGCGGTCACCATTTCAGGGGGGGGGGGACAGGCCTATCGATAATTTCTGCATCACAGGATAAAAAACACATACTTTTAAATTAGACTGTCCCAAAACATGATGTGGACTGCTGTTGTGGTATAGTTGTTCAAATTGTGACAGCCTGCTCACCCTTGTGTCCTTTAGATGCCTACCGCTGTGGCTGAATAGGAGATGGAGACATACCCTCGTGTACAGACCTCTGGTGGACTTAGCTACACTGGAGGACAAGCACATAATACTCACCTATAGACTGGACAGGGCCAAAATCACAGAGCTGTGTGCCCAGTTGGAGCTTGACCTGATATCACCTATCCTTCATCCTACTGGGATCCCCCCTCTTGTGCAAGTTATATCAGTGCTCCATTTCCTGGCAACAGGTTCTTTCCAAGTGACAGTGCATTTGGCAGCAGGAATGTCACAGCCAATGTTCTCAATAGCGCTGACAAGAGTCTTGTCCGTCCTAATAAAACACATGTGCAGCTACATTGCTTTCCCCCAGGTGGAAGATTTGGCCACTGTGAAGGCCGGGTTTTATGCAATAGGACATATCCCCAATATAATTGGGGTGATTGATGGTACACATATTGCGTTTGTTCCGCCCCGCGGAAAACTGAACAGGTGTACAGGAATTATAAGAGTTTCCACTCCATAAATGTGCAGATGGTGTGCCTGGCAGACCAGTACTTCTCTGACGTCAATGCTAAGTATCCTGGGTCGGTGCATGATACCTTTGTCCTGAGGAATAGCAGCATCCCAAATGTGATGGCCCAACTACAGAGGAACAGGGTGTGGCGTATAAGTGAGCCTTGGTCCCCACCCAGTGTATGTTGGTGTATGCCTATGAGGTTGGCCAAATAGGATGTTGTGCGGCTAAATGTTGTCCCTCAATATTTGCAGGTGACTCTAGCTACCCAAACCTATTGTGGTTGCTGACCCCTGTGAGGAATGCCAGGACAAGGGCTGAAGAATGTTATAATGAGGCACATGGGAGAACCAGAAGGATAATTGAGAGGACCTTCGGCCTCCTGAAGGCCAGGTTTAGGTGCCTCCATCTGACAGGTGGATCCCTCTGCTACTCACCCGAGAAGGTCTGTCAGATAGTATTAGCATGTTGCATGTTGCACAACTTGGCCCTCAGACGCCATGTACCTTTTCTGCAGGAGGAGGAGACTGGAGTTGCCCCTGTGGCAGCAGTGGACCCTGAGGACAGTGAGGGTGGGAGGCAGAGGATGAGGATGTGGACCACAGAACATTAGTAATCCGTCAGTACTTCCAGTGACACACAGGTGAGACAGTGAAACTTCACATTTCTATGACTAATGTTGTATTCTGTGTGGCATTAGCATGCTGACATTGCCCACTTGTTTCCTCTACTTACTGTTACCTATGGATTGTCATTTTGCAGATGTTGGTGATATGACAACAATGTCCTGATGTGATCACAACAGCCAGCAACAGGTCATTCATTCTATGCTCTCACTATCCACAGTTCATTTGCAATGGTTGTCGCTGTTTCAATACAAATTTGCACAACATGAAATACTAGTAGTCGAAGTTTGTCAAAGGGTAGTGCTAAGGGTTATTGGAGTGCTAAGAAATTGAGGGTAAAGTGCAATAGGGAATGGGGTGATGATGGAAGAAAGTCCAGCATATTGTTCCAGTCTTTTTGTATCACGGGTGCAGTGTCCAAGGGGGGCATAGGAAGGGGAGCTATGGCAGTTCAAAGTGGACAAGGTGACAGTGTGGGACACAAGGGGGACAATCAGGAGAGTCTCATTTCCTGGCAGTGGTCTTGGCAAGAGTCTCTGGCTTCTGTCTGGGTTGCAGGGATCATTTGCGGGGTGGTTCACCTTCTGCAGGGGGAGGGGTGCTGGTGGCCTCTGGGTCCTGTAGCGGGGCCTCCTGCCCACTAGCAGCAGCGGAAGTGGAGGTCTGGTCCACGGACTGGCTAGTGGTAGGGGCCCGCTGGTGTGCTGTTGCCTCCCTCATGATGTGGGCCATGTCTGCCAGCACCCTTGCTATGGAGATCAGGGTGTTGTAAATGGCCTGCAAGTCCTCCCTGATCCCCTGATACTGTCGCTCCTGCAGCCGTGTGTTCTCCTGCACGTTGTCAAGGATCTGGCCCATTGTGTCCTGGGAATGTTGATAGGCTCCCAGGATCTCATCTCAGAGAGTGCCTCATGGAGAGTTGGTTCCCTGGTCCTGTCTTCCCCCTGGCGTACAGCAGTACTCCCAGTGTCCCTGGTGGCCTGTGCCTCTGTCCCCTGAATGGTGTGCCCAGTGCCACTGACCTCAGGAACCTGATTGTCTTCGGTATGAGGTGTGGACTGGGGTCCCTGTACAGGTGGGCACACTGCTGATTTACGTGTCCTGGGACAGATGTGTGGGTACACTGGGTGGGTGCTGTGGTGTTGGATCCTGATGGGAGAGGCTCTGTGGTGGTCTGTGAGTGGACTTGGGTGACCGACAGTCCAGTGGCCCTGATGGGGCAGGTAGGTCCTCCAGATCCCGAAGTCTAGAGTTACTGTCATCACTGGGGGCGTATTCTGTTAGGAGACTGGATAGTGGTGGCACCTTCTCTCCACTGACATTGACTGGGGTACCTGTGGGGATGTAAATGATATATTATGCTTCATGTGTCTGAAATTTGTACTTCCCTAGCTTCCCCTCTATGGTTGGTGTTACCCTGCCAGCTTTTGGTTGTGTGTGGTGATGTATTGTGGATATGTTAGTTTCCCTATGCTGTGGATACTTTAGTGATGGGTGTCCATGCAGGGCTGGGAGGGGTGTCAATGCATTGGTATGGCATGCAGGGCTTGGCATTGGGGTTAGTCGAATGTGAGGGTGCAGTGTGTGGGATGGAGTGGAGTGATGGGTGAGGGTGTGGGTGTGAGATGGCATGCAGGTACTGGGGAGGTGATAGGTAGTAAATATTGACTTACCAGTGTCCAGTCCTCCATCAACTGCAGCGAGTCCCTCAGGATACAGCATTGCCAGTACCTGATCCTCCCATGCTGTGAGCTGTGGGGGAGGAGGTGGGGGTCCACCGCCAGTCCTCTGTATGGCGAGCTGGTGTCTTGCTGCTATGGAATGTACCTTCCCCCATAGGTCGTTACACCTCTTCCTGATGTCGTCCCTTGTTCTTGGGTGCTGTCCCATGGCGTTGACCCTGTCCACGATTCTCCGCCATCGCTCCATCTTCCTGGCAATGGATGTAGGAGGCTGGCCTGGCTTATAGTGGGTACCTTGTGCCAGGTCCAATTATCCCTTATTAGTAGAATAGAGGTGTTTCTAGCAGCTTAAGCTGATAGAAGGTAGCTATGGCAAAGCAGCTTAGGTTGAACTAGGAGACATGCAAAGCTCCTACTATACCACTTATAGCATATAGCACAATATCAGAAGAAAACACAATACTCAGAGTTACTAAGAATAAAGGTACTTTATTTTAGTTCCAATATGCCTAAAGTATCTCAGAGGATACCCTCACTTAGGAGATAAGTAATATACACAAATTATATGTACTCAACCCCAAAACAGGTAACAGTAAGAAAAGTAGTGCAAACAATGTAGAATCACAATAGGATGCAGTAGGTAGACATAGGTCTAGGGCAACGTAAACCATATACTCCAAAAGTGGAATGCGAATCACGAATGGACCCCAGACCTATGGGAGGTTGTAGAGGGTCGCTGGGACTGTAAGAAAACAGTCAGGGTGTCCAAGATACCCCACCCCAAGACCCTGAAAAGTAGGAGTAAAGTTACCCTACTACCCCAGAAAGACACAATAATCGTGATAGGGGATTCTTCAAGAACCACAAGCACTGGCAAAACACTGAAGACGGATTCTGGACCTGAGGACCTATAAAGGAAGGGGACCAAGTCCAAGAGTCACGAAAGTGTCCAAGGGGGGCAGGAGCCCACTAAACCCCGGATGAAGGTACAAAAGGGCTGCCTCCGGGAGGAAGAAGCTGAAGATTATGCAAAAACAAAAAGGGCTAGGAACTTCTCCTTTGGATGGAAGATGTCCCATGGCGTGCTGGGGGTTGCAGAAGTGTTTCCAGGCAGAAATACTGCAAACAAGCCTTGCTAGCTGCAAGAGTTGCAGTTGAGGATTTTAGGTGCTGCTGGGGACCAGGGAAGGACCAGGATGTTGCCCCTTGGAGGAGGAGACAGAGGGGGCACTCAGCAACTCAGAGAGCCCCCACAGAAGCAGGCAGCACCCACAGAAGTACCGGAACAGGCACTTAGAAGATCTGAGGACAGTGGTCGACTCAGAGTCACAAAGGAGGGTCCCACGATGTCGGAGTCCAACTCAGCGAGTTGGGCAATGCAGGACCGAGTGCTGGAGACCCGGTCTAGGCTGTGCACAAAGGAAGTCCTGGAAAAGTGCACAGAAGCCGGAGCAGCTGCAAATCACGCAGTACACAGGTTTGCTGTCTGGCACTTTCCTACAGGAGGCAAGGACTTACCTCCACCAAATTTGGACAGAAGGGCCACTGGACTGTGGGAGACTCTTGGACCCAGCTCCTGTGTTCCAGGGACCACGCTCGTCAGGATGAGAGGATACCCAGAGGACCGGTGATGCAGAGGTTTGGTGCCTGAGTTGGCAGGAGGAAGATTCCGTCGACCCACGGGTGATTTCTTCTTGGCTTCCAGTGCAGGGTGAAGGCAGACAGCCCTCAGAGCATGCACCACCAGGAAACAGTCGAGAAAGCCGTCAGGATGAGGTGCTACAATGTTGCTGGTAGTCGTCTTGCTACTTTGTTGCAGTTTTGCAGGTGTCCTGGAGCAGTCAGCGGTCGATCCTTGGCAGAAGTCGAAGAGGGAAGTGCAGAGGAACTCTGGTGAGCTCTTGCATTCATTATCTGTGGAATAGCCCAGAGGAGAGACCCTAAATAGCCAGAAAAGGAGGTTTTGCTACTGAGAAAGGAGGCTTGGCTACTGAAAGAGGTAAACACCTATCAGGAGGGGTCTCTGACATCACCTGCTGGCACTGGTCACTCAGAGCAGTCCATTGTGCCCCAACACCTCTGAATCCAAGATGGCAGAGGTCTGGGACACACTGGAGGAACTCTGGGCACCTCCCCTGGGAGGTACTGGTCAGGGGAGTGGTCACTCCCCTTTCCTTTGTCCAGTTTCGCGCCAGAGCAGGACTGGTGGATCCCTGAACCGGTGTAGACTGGCTTATGCAGAGATGGGCACCATCTGTGCCCATCAAAGTAGTTCCAGAGGTTGGGGGAGGCTACTCCTCCCCAGCCCTTCACACCAATTTCCAAAGGGAGAGGGTGTAACACCCTCTCTCAGAGGAACTCCTTTGTTCTGCCTTCCTGGGACTGGGCTGCCCAGACCCCAGGGGGGCAGAAACCTGTCTGAGGGGTTGGCAGCAGCAGCAGTTGCAGTGGAGACCCCGGAAAGGCAGTTTGGCAGTACCCGGGTTCTGTGCTAGAGACCCAGGGATCCATGGAATTGTCCCCACAATACCAGAAAGGTATTGGGGGGACAATTCCATGATCCTAGACATGTTACATGGCCATGTTCGGAGTTACCATTGTGACGCTACAGATAGGTAGTGACCTATATGTAGTGCACGCGTGTAATGGTGTCCCCGCACTCACAAAGTCCAGGGAATTTGCCCTGAACAATGTGGGGGCACCTTGGCTAGTGCCAGGGTGCCCACACACTATGTAACTTGGCACTTAACCTTCACCAAGTGAGGGTTAGACATATAGGTGACTTATAAGTTACTTATGTGCCGTGAAAATGGCTGTGAAATAACGTGGACGTTATTTCACTCAGGCTGCAGTGGCAGTCCTGTGTAAGAATTGTCTGAGCTCCCTATGGGTGCAAAAGAAATGCTGCAGCCCATAGGGATCTCCTGGAACCCCAATACCCTGGGTACCTAGGTACCATATATTAGGGAATTATAAGGGTATTCTAGTGTGACAATCAGAATTGGTAAAATAGTCACTAGCCTGCAGTGACAATTTTAAAGGCAGAGAGAGCCCAAACACTGAGGTTCTGGTTATCAGAGCCTCAGTGATAAAGTTAGGCACCACACAGGGAACACATATAGGCCACAAACTTATGAGCACTGGGGTCCTGGCTAGCAGGATCCCAGTGACACATATCAAACACACTGACAACATAGGGTTCTCACTAAGAGCACTGGGCCCTGGCTAGCAGGATCCCAGTGAGACAGTAAAAACACCCTGACATATACTCACAAACAGGCCAAAAGTGGGAGTAACAAGGCTAGAAAGAGGCTACCTTCCTACAATGGATATTTGTTGTACCTGTGCTCCAAACAGCTGTGGCTCTACCCTGACAATTTCTTCCACCATGACCCTTAACTCCTCCTCAGTGAAAACGGGGTGCCTTTGTGGTGCCATGGGTGTTGTGTGATGTGTGTTTGTGAGAGTGTGTTGCGTAATGTGTTAGGGTGTGTGATGAGGAGTGCGTGAGGGGTGCCTGGGTGTAAGTGGTGTGTGTGTCTGGTTGTCTCTGTGCTCTTCTTCTCAGTCTCCTGGTGGCAATTGTTGTTTGCAATGGTTTGTGGGTAATGTGGGTGGGTGTTTTATAGTGGTGTGGGTGTGGTGTGTGTATGGGTGTCAGGTGTGTGTTTTTGATATTGGCTATTGTAGTGTATGTACCGCCAATGTTTACCGCTGTGGTGATTCGTGGGTCCTAATATGGTGGGCGTTATTTTATTGGTGTAACGGTATGTGTTTTGGGACTGCCACTTTAGCACTGACCTTTGGGCTGGCGGTTTGTGTATTTGGCAGTCTTCTGTCAGGCTGGTGTGTGTGTGTCATAATATGGTGAACGGATATCTGCCACTGCGGCAGTAAGTTGGCGCCCGTCAGCGTGGTCGTAAGCGGGATTTACTACCAATGTCACAATGAGGGCCATACTGTTTGTTTTATGTTTAAAATCTCTTTTATTAAATTTAAAGTGCAACAATACAACATCGCTCACCTACAACTACTGGCCGGTGGGAGTAAATATGGAGGAGGAGGAAAGAAGACGCAAAGATGGGGGAAAGAAAAAGCGTTTAAGCCCACTTTGTGCATGCACTATACTTCCCTATTCCATGATTGTGCCTCAGGAGCGTCGTGTTGCCAGTACTCTCGTGTTGAAGGGGTGTCTTTTAATTTGTTCGGGTGGTGTCTGTAGGGGTTGTCAATCAGAGGATGGGAAGATAAGATGGGCATGATAATTCCCTGAATTCTTCTGACATGTACTGTTTATATGGGCCCCAGGTTTTATCAAAGAGGGGCAGTGAGCTAGTTGCTGCTGCTGTCAGTTTTTCCATGCCCATGAGGGCCCACAGTTTGTGTAACCAGTCAGTGTGTGTAGGGATGGTCTCTGTCCTCCATCGGGAGAGTAAGAGGATCTTTTCTTCCCCCAGAGCCATTGTCATTGCCCGGCCTCGAGATGGGCGAAGTGGGTACATGAGGTGATTTGGGAGGAACAGGAAGACATAGCTAGGGAACCGCAGTATGTTAGTGTCATGGATTTCATCAATCGCTTGGAGGATTGTGCGCCAGAAGGAGGCAATTTTCAGGCAGTGCCACAGTATGTGTGTAAGTGTTCCTTCCTGTCCGCACCCACGCCAACATCCTCCATCCCCACGCTCCCCCCACCCAGCCATCCGAGCCGGTGTATAATACATATAATGGGCTATTTCAGGAACATTTCTTTGGTGTTTGTGGCACGCGCTGTGACTCTTGCTTGATGGAGTACATCGCACCACTCTCTATCTGTAAAGGTGCGTTTTAATTCCATTTCCCCTCTCTATCTGTAAAGGTGCGTTTTCATTCCATTTCCCATCTATGCCTCGCAGGGGTGGTAGGAATTACAGCTGGCACTACCAGAAAGGCATAGATATCAGACAGGAGTCGTTTGTCGGTATCCCTAGTTATCAGCCACCACTCGAAGCGGGAAAGGGGTCAACTCGCATAAGGGTTTACAGTGGGGGAAGTCACCCAATGGTGGACTGCGAGGTATTGCCAACATGCAGTTGCTGGGAGCCCATATGCTGCTTGAAGACGATCGAAGTCCATGACTCCATCCTCAGCAAAGAGATCTCCTATCCTCTTGCAGTTTGCTTCCTGCCAGGGTGTGAAAGCGGAATTGCCCAGCGCAGGAGGAAAGTCCAGGTTGCCGATTAGTGGCATCTGTAGGGAGACCGGTGTGGACAGTCCCTTCTTAACCTGTACCTTGTCCCATACTCCCACCGTCGCCCGCAGGACAGGGGAAACATACACTCCCTCCTGTCAGTGTTTCCTCGGCAGCCAGGTCACTTTCCAAATATGGACTGCTGCCACTGCCTGGTCAATAAAGCACCAGTATTTCTCAGTGAGAGGTCGGGCCCATTCGACCATGTACCGCAGTTGGGCCGCATAATAATAGCTCATCAGGTGGGGGACTCCCTTGTCCCCGTCTGTTTGAGGCAGATATGCCTGAGTCTTTGACATTTTGGCCCTCTTGCCTCCTCAGATGTACTCCCATGTACGCACTTGCATTTTATCTATAAGGTTAGGTGGCAGTTGCAGTGGCAACATCTGCATAATGTAGAGTATTTTAGGTAGGAGTATCATCTTTATTGCCACCAAACGGCCCAACCACGATAGTCCATGTGTCTTCCACCTTGTCAGGTTGGAATGTACCTTCTCTAATATCATGTTATAATTGTGAGCCACGGTTGCCTCGATTGTGGGGTGTATCCAGAGACCCAGGTACTTGATGCCATGTGAGGACCATGAGAATGGGAGGGTAGCCTCCAACGTTGTCCGTTCGACCTCTGGGATCATGAGATTTGGAAGAGCCGATTTAGTGAGGTTGGTTTTAAAATCCAATCCTTTGCTAAATGCTGTGAGTTCCACCATGACCCCCACAAGGGAGGTTTGGGGTTGAGACAGATGGAGAAGCACATTGTCTGCATAGAGTGCTAATTTGTGCATTCTGCCCCCCATCGGCACTCCATTTATATCTGGGTTCTGCCGAATGTGCTCAGTGAATTGCTCCATATACAAGGCAAACAGCAGAGGCGACAAAGGGCACCTCTGGCGTGTCCCCCTGGAAATAGGGAATTGCTGCAACAGCTCTACGTTCACTGCGACCATACCATAGCTCTGGGTCTATCATAGGTGCTTCGGATCCACCCACAGAATCTAGGTCTGAGCCAAACATGTCACAGGATCTCATGAAGGTACCGCCAGTCTACCTGGTCAAAGGCTTTCTCCACATAAATGGAGAGAAGGAGGGCAGGGGTTCGGGACCAATGGACCTTATCCACCAAGTGGCATAGTCTCTTGGTATTGTCGCTACAAGATCTTTCCGGTACAAACACTGTTTGATCTGGGTCAACCAGACCCTGCATATACGGGTTCAGCCAGCAGGCCAAGATACCTGTGAAGATCTTAGTGTCCACATTCAGTAGCGTTATGGGCCTGTAGGAGGAGCATAACAGCGGGTCCTTCCCCGGTTTGGGGATAACAATGACCATGCCCAGTTGCATTGTTGGGGGTGGGAGTGCGTTATATAGCCGGGCCAACAGGGGGGATATTTGTGCCTCAAAGGCCTTATAGAACTCAGCTTGGAAGCCATCCACTCCTGGCGCTTTACCGGTTTGCAGATGATGTATAGTCCCTAGTACCTCCGCAGGGGTAACGTCCTTCTCCAGTGTGTCCCTGTCTGCGGTGGGGATCCGGGGCAATGGGATGGGGTTCAGATAGTCGTCTATGTCCTGACTCTCAAGCTCTTCGGCAGCGTATAAGTCACAGTAAAACCCCTCAAACTGCTGGAGAATGAGCGCCTCCTGGCTCGTCAGTGTGCCGTCTGGTAAACGCACTTCCACCACTCTGCGGCTCGCTGCCTGCATGCAAAGGCGGTGGGCCAGAAGTCAGCCTGCCCTGTCTCCCCCTGCGTAGAATTTTTGCCCAGTTCGGAGCAGGGCATATTCCGCCCTATCCCCGCCTAAGGCCCACAGCTGTTTCCTGAGGGTGGTGAGCTGTCTTCTCACCATCAGAGAACCTGTCCTGCTATGTGTAGCCTCCAGGACTCTTATTTCATCCTCTAGTTGGAGACGTTTCTCACGGCGGCCTATAGTCAATCTCGCTGCTATCGCTATAAATTGGCCTCTGATCACTGCCTTGAGAGTTTCCCAAAGAGTTGTAATATTTTTTGTGGGAGTGTCGTTTATTTCCAGAAAGGAAGTTAGTGTTTCCCTTATTTCAGCTAAGATATTTTCATACGCTAGGAGCCGCGTGTTAAACCTCTAATGCTTTTTGCTGGTGTTGTGAGGAGACAGTGCGAGGCGCAATGTGACCGGGGAGTGGTCTGAAATAGAGGCCACCCCTATCTCAGACTTGGTAACCAGAGTAGTGATGCGGAAGTAGTGAGCAAGAGGTCTATGCACGCATATGGTTGGTGGGCAGCCGAAAAAAAGGAGTATAACCTATCTGTCGGGTGGTGCCAGCGCCAGATGTCTGTCAGTCTTGCCCCGTCCAACCACTCCGGGAAACCCTTTAAAAAGGCTCCTGCTTGGCCATATCTCTGGGTGGACCTATATAGCTGGGAGTCCGGAACTAGGTTAAAAGCTCCACCTACCACAATGTCCTCATCTGGTGTTGTCAGTATCCTCCCCAATGCATCTTTCAAAAAACATTCCTGGTTCTCGTTCGGCCCATAACTATTGGCTACTGTTAGTCTACGCCCGTGAATGTCCATATGTAGTGAGAGGAGCCTCGCCAGGACCTCCGCCTATGTCTGTGTTACCTTCCCTGGAAAGCTACTGCCCAGTAAGATAGCCACTCCCGCCTGCCTCCATGTTCGTGAGGAATGAAACTGATGATCAAACCAGCAGGACTGCAGTCTCTTCCAGTCTGATTGGAGTAGGTGGGTCTCTTGTAGTAGACAAATATCACTCTTCGACTCACTAAGCTGCAAAAGAAGGGCCTACCTCTTCACAGGCGTGTTAAGACCCCGAACATTTGAACTAAGAATGTTACCATTGAGGCAATTGGTGTAGATTGCTATGGGTCGGTAAGATGGTTCAATCAGTAGATAGCACAGCATCTAAACCTGTATTCGGTGGGGTTGCAGATTATTAACTCCACTGGAGCAAAATAGGAAAAGAGAAGGGTAAGGGGAGAGAGGACAAACAACTGGGTGTGAACGTTGAAAAATAGTCCCCGTCTGGGAACTAACGTAGACATATTCGGGGGTGGCATGGTCCGCAGTCCACCTTTGTGCGACCTCCTCTCCGTGGGGTTGGAGCTCCGCCGCTCGATCTGCAGTGGCTTGAAGGCTTGTCTTTACCAGGTCATGGTCGCCCGGTGCAATCATCTCCTAGGTTGCATGTAAGCCATCAGAGGAGGGGGAGGGAAGGTCCCCTATGATTTATTGTGTGTCATCAGTGGTCTGAGTCCACCTCTGATACGCTGTCCTGGCTGCGACGGCTCCGGATCAAGGCTGCTCTTTCCTTCTGACTTACAGCCGTCATTGATTTATGGGGTTTATTCCTCCTGTTGCAGGGTTTTGAGCGGCCCCTATTTCTTCGTGAAGGCTGCTCCTGGGACGGCGACTGCCGAGACTGTCCCCCGATGCCCAGCGACATCCCCTTAAGGGCTTGTGCTTCTTCCAGTGTGCGAATGCTGTGGATTTCGTTCAGCCAGATGAAGTGCAAACTAAATGGATGGCCTCATTTATATCTGATGCCTCCTTCTCATAGGAAGTCCATGACCGGCTGAAGGGTTCAGTGGCGCTGCAGCATCAACATTGACAGGTCTTGAAAGAGGCCAATTTGATGCCCTTCAAATTCGATCGCATTTTTGTCATGAGCTGCCACCAGTATGGTCTCCTGTTGACCATAGTAGTGCAAACAGGTCAGTATATCTTGAGCCTGACCCACCGATTTGGCGGGTGGCCAGCCTTGTGTGTTCTGTCTAGTATGATGGTCAGGTCCTTTAACTCCGAAGCCACATGTTTAAAAAGTCATGCTACAAAGTCCTCTAAAGGGCCCGGTGCTGCCTGTGTCGGCACGTCTTTTATACGAATATTAGATTGCCGGGATCTTTTTTTCCAGGTTTTCTGATTGATACTACAGTTTTTATCTTGCAGGGTGTGGAGCTCCCATCTGTGAGAGTCAACTTTTTCCTCCCATGCGCCATGGATCTGCTCCAGTGTGTCCACATGCTGACCCAGGTCAGTCACCTCTCTCCTGAGGTCCTCTGCAATTTCCCACTTCAATGTGGCAAAATCCTCACGGAGGGAGCCAAAAAGTTGTTCCATGAATGTCCTTCTCAGAGGTGCCTCCCCGCCCTCTACCTGGCTCATGTCTGTTGTCGCCCCTACCTCTGCCACGGGGGTCCCTGGTGGAACTGTTTTCTTGGCCGGCGTTTTATTGAAAAGGTCTTTAAGGGAGCCCTACTTTTTGCCATGTCTCTGGGACGCCATTCTTGTCCGTTCTCAGTCCGTCGAAGTTCAGTCTCTTTGGCTTTGTCCCGGTGAGACCGCCGCTCAAGAGTGCACTCCACTGGCGTCTGGATTGCCACGCCAGCCCACAGCAGGATCCAGCGCCAGATCCCCAATCTGTGTCTGGGGTAGGACACCCCTCCTTACGGTCAGCGGTCCCCGCAGTGGGAGCACTCACCGGGACAGGTGGTCCAAATGTGGTGTCTCCATAGGCCTGCCCGGTAGGCTCCAGACTATCTTCACTGGGTCGACTGTAGACCTGCGTTTGATGTCGGAGTGGTCGTTCCTAAGTGGCGGAGATTCTCATCAGTCTCCCCCAATCTGCCCTCCAAGAGCTCAATCTTACATCCCTTCGATATTGCTTTATGGTCCTGTTTGGGCCTCCCACGGTATCTGTCTGCCAGTGCCCAGGCGGACGAGAGGCCTCGCTAGCCAGCCGCCCAGGCATCCATTAAAGACTACACTGCTGGGCCTTGACCACCTGTCTTCTGGGGTCCCCAGTTAGGCACCAGCCACCGTTCCCCTTTCTCTCCCATCGGCGTGGCTCTCTGTGGCCGCGGGCCCTGGCTCACCTGTCAGTCCGGGCCCGTGACCCGTCCCGTTGCACCAGCCCGCGTCGTCTTCTTCCTTGGCCCGCTGCGGTCGTGGTAGGGCTCTGCACCTGGCGGGGCAACCTCCTCACCCAGGATTCAGGGTACACCTTGCGGCCCCTCTGCTCTTCGCCCTCGTCTGCCCGTGTCTATCGCCGCTCCTCTTCAGTGCTGCCCTGCAGCTCTGCGACTACTTTCAGGCCGATGATGGGCCCGCCGCTGTTTCTGGCACCTCAGCTGTCTCTGCCGCTCCCTTCATTGGGTGCTCAACTTGCCTGTACCCCCTCTGCAACCGCCTATCAAATGCAGGGAGTGGGGATGGAGGGGGGGAGGCGCTGGTCTTCCACCACACGCCACCCGATTGTACCCTTCTCTCACCAGAGCAGTGCACGTGGCCCAGCTACTGCTCTCGCTCAGGCTCCGTCCCGTGGCTCTCGTCTTCCAGCCAGGCACGGGGCTTCTAGGAGGGCCGACAAGCTTCATCCCCTCACTCAGCTGCGATTTGGGGCTCCTGATCTGGTCTTTTACTGCGGCCGGCAGCAGAGCTCCGAGAAGACGCTCCTACTCGGTGCCCCTTACTGTTTGTTTTAAAAATATTTCTCTTTTACGCACCCCTCCACTTTTAAAGGCCATCAGCCGCCACTGCTGGTAGCAACCCTAGCTGCTAGTGACTGGATTACTCTGATGGATAAAGATGACGAGTAGCTGCCACCACAGAGCCCTAGAGCGACGACAGAGCTCATCTTCAGTGAGTGTGCAGCAGCCAGGCAGGGAAGGGTAAAGCCAGGCCAAAGTCATACATGACAACATTTTAGGACAGGAAAGTGGGAAATTTTAAAACAAAAATTGGGAAAATATAATTTCCCAAATTACTTATTTTGAAGAAGATACTATTTCAGGCAGGAGACAGCTAAAATAAAGCCATTTTTGGGTTGCAAAATTTGGAGTCTCACGTCTGAATCGGGTCTGTTTCGCATGTATGCATAGTGCCATTGGCTTAAAGCACACCATATTCTGTAACTCTTTTGTTGGTCTGTCATCTTCAGGTAACTTCATAAAATAATCTGAAATATAACCTGAAAGACTCAGCTTCAAGACCTTTTTAGAGCTTCTTGTTGCTCAAAAGAGTGTAATTTTCCATGCACTTCATTGTTAGTTTTACTTGCACAAAAGTGTCAATCTAAGTTTCACGCTCATTTAGTCATTGAATGTCACTCATAAGTACACTGAAATCATAGAAATGTCACACATAAGCAGTCCGAAAACTTGGCAGTTATGTAAAACGCTTTCTATTTACATCTGCTGTTTGAAGTATGTATAGATAAAGCCCAAAAATACCAGCTTTAGGTGATTTTGCTTATTTTTGTACTGGCCAGTACATCAACATACTGGTGCTCAAGGCTTTAAGTGGGCCGGGTCCTGCCGGTGCTCAGCACCAGCAGTTCTAAAAAATAAGTGCTGAGACTGGTCCCTATCGGGCTCTCCATTATTGCCCTCACCCTCAGGATGAAAAAACATCTTAACTCGGCACCAGTACTACCCTTCAATGCCTTTTATGTAGCTTCAAAGAGCCTGTTTATAGTTACTACAGGCTCATTATTTCAGAACAAAAACATTTTTAATTTTATATACAGCAAAGCTATTGTTGTACCTGTTTATCTTTTGCAACTAACAACCATTGACAAAGCCAATAGTCCAGGATTTTGTTTAGGTATATTGTCAGTTGTATTGTATATCTGGATGCAATGACAGAAAGAAGCAGCAAAATACTATTTTGACACACTATGCTAAGCACAGAATCTTTGTTTAGGTGTTTTAAGCCACGGCCTTAATGCTAAAGGCCACGCCCCTTTAAAAGACTCTCTCCCCGCAGTTTTTTCATCCCACTTAAATCCCTGTCGGTGGTCAACACCGGTCAGGTGGCAACGATAACGCTTGAAACTACACCACAGTCTGAGGTGCCGGCTATCATGCGGCTGGGGCACACTTTCCGGAGCAGCGAGGGCGTTTTCCGGTGCAGCGATATGATATTAGAAGGTGCAGCAGCCGGGGAAGTACCTCGGGCAGGATCTTAGGGCGGGTCTTTGTACTAACTAACCAATCGCAGGGCTTACACTGAAACTACAGCCGCAAAGACCTGTTTAATGCCGGCCAGAGCTTGTCATTCAGTTTAAAACATGCCTTCTGGTTGCTTCTTTATTCTTTCGCATGTTAAAATTCAGAAATAGTTGGATGTACAGGATCTTCTTTTGGGAGGTTGGAGGTAAGTCTAGTACCCATGTTTGGTAACTTCACGCCTGATTAGGTATGCGTGGCAAAACGCGATTCCTTCAATAGATTCAGCTCCGAACGATAATAAAAATGCTTTAAGCGCGGTTCCTTAGTTTTAGGAATGACAATTACCAGCGCTCTCTCATTTCCCAGGTCTGAGGGCGAGATGCTTGTCCCTGCCATGTGTTTTTTTCTTTGCATGCTGGGACTTATAGCCTCAGTGTAATACCGACAACAGTTATACTGCACAATTAAACTGCAAATACGAAAAAACAACTGCATGAGGTACTTGGGAAACGAAATCTATGTATTCCCACTTTGCAGTGTATCTGTGTGTGACATTTCACTGGCTTTAGTGCAGTTCTTTAAATGGCCAGGCACTATCCGGTACCGAGTACCTGCACTTCTTTAATTTGAAGGGGAGAGTACCTGCACATCTCAACACAGCTGCAGTACATTTAATGGAAGAGTACCGGCACTTCTGAGGAGCAAACAGGTCCTCTAACTAGAGTACCTGCACTCCATGTTTTCATTTAAAGCACTGCTTTGGTGGAAATCTTTGGGAGAGCAAAGCAATTGCCCTCTCACTATGGACAGATTACTTACTGGTATTCTCCATTAACCTGTGCTCAATCACCTGGTAGCTTGGCACAGAGCAGTCCGGCTTAACTTGGAGGCAACGTGTAAAGTATTTGTGCAACACTAGAAACAGTACCACAGTGAAAACACAGCACAAAACTATGTCACACCATATTTAGAAAAATAGGTTAATCTGTAATAAGTAACACAAGACCAAAGTGTCAAAAATCCAGTCAGTAGAACCAATGAAAATAGCGCTAAAATTCAGCAAGAGTCAACTGTGGATATCTGGTCATGCCAGACAAAATCCCAAGTCCAGGCTGCCCGCGGTAGAGCGTGGGCTAGCTACAGGGACTCAGTTAAGCCCACAGAATGAGAGGACCTTAAATCCTGGTTGTGGAGGTTTGCGAGGTTTTGCGTCGGCGATGCGTCACGCAGTAAAGGTGATACATCAGTTCCGAGGAGCTGTGATGAAAGGTCCTGCATCATTATCTAGTTTCCCGTCGATGAGGGCTTGCAATACAAAGTCAGGTGTTAGGGATGCGTCGCACAGTTGAGATGATGTGTTTGTTCAAAAGAACTGTGAGGCTACAATGCGAGAACCTGCATTGTCGTTGAGGCTGCTGTCAATAAGAGATTTGTAGTGGGAGTAACCGCGATGGAGAAGCTTTGCACATTGGTAGCTCCAATGCGGGCTGTAAGGTTGATGCAGAGTTTTTGCACTGAGAGAAACCTCGCAGTAGAGGCAATGCATCAGTTCTGGTCAGGACTGTGCCGCACAGCAGGCGAGAAGCGCTGGTTCTGCTGGAAAAATGGATGAGGTGGTAGAGCACCTTCAAGTCCACTTTCAAGGACCCAGGACTGGAGTGGCACAAATGGCAGGGTAGGACTCACAGATGGCAGAGTCCCGGTGCTGAGTTCAAGGTTATTGGCGCCTTATGTCCCTCAAGCTCTAGTCAGGAGGCCGGCCAGCTGGCCGTTGGAGTCACTTTGGAGTCCTGAGTTGAACAGATGCAGGTCCAGTCCTTGTCACCCAGGAAAGCACGCAGCAGTCCTTCACAGCAGGAGTCCAGCAGAGTGGCAGTCCTTTCAACTGCACAGCAGTCCTTCCAGGCAAAGTAGCCACAGGTCCAGAAGTATACTGAAGAGTTGGTGTCTGTGGTCCAATATTCATACCTGGGCTTTCCTTTGAAGTGGGATATGCTTCTAGAGGTTTCACTCAATCAATCAGTTTTTGTAAAGCGCGGCTACTCACCCGTGAGGGTGTCAAAGCGCTGGGGGGGAGGGGCCTCATCCGAAGAGCCACGTCCTGAGGTTCTTAATGAAGATGGTGAGCGACGGGCTTTGTCTGAGGTGCAGAGGGAGGTTGTTTTAGCTCTTTGCTGCGATGTAGGTGAAGGATCGTCTTCTGGCGGTGGTTTTGCGGATGCCAGGGATGGTGGCCAGGGCCATCTGGGCAGAGGGATTTGGCGGGGGTGTGGAAGGAGACACAGTGGTTCAGGTAGGTTGGTCCTGTGTTGTGTATGGCCTTGTACGTGTGGGGGAGTAGCTTGAAGGTGATTACTTTCTCGACCGGGAGCCAGTGGAGGGTCCTCAGGTGTTGGGAAATGTGTTCTCGGCATGGGAGGCCCAGGGTGAGTCTGGTGGCAGCGGCGTTCTGGATGAGTTGTAGTTTTTGGATGTTTCTAGTCAAGGTGCCGGCGTAGAGGGCGTTGCCATAGTCGAGCTTGCTTGTGACTAAGGTGTTGGTGACTGTCCTGTGACAGCATTCTGGGATCCATCTGACAATCTTCCGAAGTTTTCAGAGTGTGTGCCAGCAGGAGGAGGCGACTGAGTTTACCTGTTTTCCCTTTAAAGTCCACAGGCCCTCCTGCCTTCCCTGCCCTGTCTCCAAACAAACTACATGGAGTATGTAGCTTTTTGTGTGGAGTCTGAACGGAGCCCATTCAAGTGTAAGCAGGTCTGTGCCCAGCTCCACCCTCTCATCCTACCAGTGATGGCCCATCAAGGCACACCTTTGTTGTGTGTGGATATATAAAAGGAATACACAAAGCCTGTCAGCTACACCCAGTTATGTCAGCTTGAGACAGACTGCACACACTAAATAGCTAAGGCAGGAAAATGTCCACTTTCTGAAAGTGGCATTTTCAAAATTGTAATTTAAAATCTGACCTCGCCATAAAAGAAGATTTTCCATTACAATTCCAAAGACACCAAACATAAACTGGTTACCTGTTCCCATTTTGAAGTTACAGCTAATTAAATGTACTAAGTTAACTCCAATGTTATCCTGTGGGAGATGTGGGTCTTACAATAATGAAAAACAAATGTGTTTTTCACTACCAGCACATGTAAAACGTAAAATAACATGTCCTACTTTTTAAATACATTGCACTCTGCCTTCTGGGCTGCCCAAGGCCTACCATAGTGGTGACTTATGTTTACTGAAAAGTAAGGTATGGGCCTGGCAAAAGGTTTATTTTACCAGGTCGAAATGGCAGTTTAAAACTACACACACAGGCTGCAGTTGCAGACCTGAGACATATTTAAAAGGACTACTTAAAGAGGTGGCATATCCAGTGTGGTAGACTAACTAGTAGCATTTAAATTACAGACCCTGGTCACGTGGTGCCTCATTACTAGGGACTTACAAGTAAATTAAATATGCCAGTTGGGGATAATCCAATGTTACCACATTTTAAGGAGTGAGCACGTGCACTTAGCACTGATAAAGTGCACAGAGTCCTAACAGAAGCAAAAACGAGATCCACAGAAAAAGGAAGACCACCCCAAGGCAGACGGGTCTAACAAATATGTTATACAGGCAGCTACAGCTAATTGCCCAAGAAACAAGTGGTTCATTTGCAGGTGTAAGACAGAATAAACTATCAACAATACAGGAGGGTCAGTGGTTCAAGAACTTTGTTAGAGGGGCCATGGATTGCACGAGACAGAAAGGTGCCACAAGGGAATGGCTACGTGAGCTCGGTGTGTAAAACCCACAGCATAGAGGGCACGTTTTGAATCAAGAATCCTCTGAACTTCAAACTCTGGGTGACCATCCAGGTTAATGGGTGGAGGAGAGGGACAGATGTGGGTGTGATATGGTTTTAGGAAGGAAACGTGAAACACAGTGTGAATGGGTAAGTAATCTTACAGTAGGAGTTTAACAGCAATGTGGTTAATTACTTTTTCCAATTTGGAAGGGACCTATAAATCTCGGTTGCAAATTGCGGGGACCCTGTAGTCATACATTTTTTTGTGGTGAGAGAAACCTGATCTCTCCTTTGATAAGCTAGTGGTTGCTGGCGATGTTTGTTAGTATTCTTTTCCATGTTTACCTTGTCTTATTATAAGTGTGTTAACACCTCTTGTTAAGGGTTGGAGAGGTGTTTTACAAAGTTTTGTACTGCTGGTACACTTTCAGATGATGTAACAACACTTTCAGGTAACATTTGTGGATGAGTGCCTGTTACACAATAGAAGGGGGATACCCCAGTGACAGAATGCTGTTAATTGATGTACGCAATTTATACACAAAGTAACAAGTATTCCCATCCTTTAGGAGTTGATGTTAGTGTCTCCCTCCAGTACCTGATTTACTAGTTGTCTGCTCAGCAGTTTGTGGATAGTAGGCAGACAAGAGTTTAGCATTGATGTGCAAAGAGTGCCCCAAAACCTAGAAATGTACTGCAGGCCTCTTTTGGAAATAATGACAGAAGGCCACGTAACCTCTTGATATGCTCAACAAATAAGGTGGAGAGAGTCTTGGCATTGGGTATCTGTTTTAGGGCAACAAAGTACACCTTCTTAGAAAAAAGATCAACAACTACCCAAATAGTGTTATAGGCATTGGAGTTAATCAAATCTGTGATAAAAACTGTACTAATAGTATGCCAGAGATGTAGGGGTACTGGCAAGGTTCACAAGAAACCCGCAGCAACAGAGACACCTTGTTCTCTGAACAAATGGGGCAAGTCTTGACATAATCAGGCACATCCTTGGACAGAGTGGGCCACCTAATTGCTGACAGTTAGCTAGTCTTGTGAATTTCAGGATGTCTAGCTATAGGGGTTTCATGATACCAAGTCATTGCTTTCTGTCTTAATTCCTTAGTAGGAATATATAAAGTGGTTCCATGGTAAGGAAGATTGTTATGGACATGATTATCTTTACCAATTACCAAGGAGGTTATGTTCTTCTGGCTCATACTCAGCCTAACCCTGTTCAGGAATGACTCCTATTCCCAAAGATCTACTATGTGTTCAGGAGCTATGATGCTCTATGGTGTCTGTTCCTGAGAATTTTGCTTTGAGTAACCCCACCTGGATAACCTATAGCCTTAGTTTATTGTGTGCCTGTATGGTAGGTGGTGATGAAATGTATTCGCTGAAGAACAACCACCCCACTTGTCTCAGGGTCAGTGCGTTTGATGACTAGAGGAACTGGAGATTCTTACGATCAGTATATATAGTAATGTTATGTTGAGCCCCTAGCAGATATTTCCTCCATTTTGGAAACATAATTTAATTGCCAGTAATTCTTGTTCGGCCACTGTATAGTTATTTTCAGCAGGCAACAACTTTTTGGAAAAGAATGCAACTAGAGGCATGTGTCCAGATGTGCTGTTGCGTTGTGGCAGCATAACTTTTACTACTACTAGGTGTCTGTATCTACAAAGTATGGCAAAGTGGGGTCCAGATGTCTGAGTACTGGAGATGTGGTAAACTTCTCATTAAGTAAATTGAATGTGTCACTGCCCCCTGGAACCAGACAAAAGGCACCTTTTAATCTTTAAAGTCTCGTAACAGGACTTAAAATGTCATAAAATTAGTAACAAATTGTCTTTAGAAGTTTGTAAAACCCATGAAACTTTGTACCTGAATAACTAGTGGTTATTCTGATCCATGGTACCTTCCGGAGATATAATGTATCCCAGGATTTCAACAAATTAAATATGGAATGTACATTTTTCCACATTAACAAAAAGGGTATGTTCTCAGAGTCTTTGCAGAACCTTCCTAACTATGTCTTCCGTCATATTTTGTGACTAACTGAAGATGTTATCAATGTACACTACCACACAAACATCCAGTAGATCTTGCAAAGCCTTGTTTATAAATTACTGGAGTGCTGCAGGGGCATTACATAACCCAAATGGCATGACTGTATTCTCAAATAACCCAAATTTGGTTTGGAAGGCTGTTTTCCACTCATCGCCTTATTTTACGCAAATGAGATGGTAAGTGCCACTCAGACCTAACTTAGTGTACACAGTGGACTTTCGAGCCCAAACAAACAAGATTGGAATAGGAGGCCATAGGTATCTGTTCTTAACAGTAACCTTATTTAAAGCCCAGTAGTCTATGCGCACCCGTAACTCTCTACTCTTCTTTGGTGCGAAAAATAACAAAGATGCAGGGGAGGTGGAATGACGAATAAATCTCAGGGTTAACAACTCATCTTGGTATTCCTTTAGATGTTTTGTCTCGGGTTCAGAGAGAGCCTAGACATGACCACAAGGAAGTGCTGTGCCCTAAATGAAGTCTATGCACTAATCATAGTCCCTGTGGGGAGGTAATTGGGTGGCCTTTTGCTTGTCAAATATCTTGAAAATCCTGATATTCTACAGAAAGTTATGTCATACATTCTTGGTTTAGTGCTGCACGCCAAGGGAGATAAAACTTTCTGTGGCTCTTTGTAGTAATGGGTTTGGCAGTAGTAGGATCCCAGAGTGACAAGATAATGGGACAAATCAATGAGAGTATCATGTAGCTGAAGCCAGGGAACTGCTAATATCGCACCAAAGGTGGATGTATCAGTGAGATAAAACGTAAAGGACTCTGTATGCCCATTCTCACATATAGAGTTATGGGAATGGTTTCATATGTGATCATCTTTCAAGAGAGCTCAGAGCCATCCACAGCTCTAACAGGTTCAGTTTTCTTTGTTTTTTGTTTTTGTTTTTGTTTTTGTTTTGATAAACCATTTTATTCATTTTTATTATCACAACAACATGATAATAGCAGGTCATGTCTGCACCCCAGATTCCCCACGTTATACAGTGACAGTTACATTCAACTCCATGGTCCTCTAGCGGGCATTTCGCTAGTACTTTGGGTCATCTACAGCTACACTCGCTTGGTATAATCATAAGACAAATGGTTCTATAAGCTATATTACATTGTTCGTGTCCATTTCCCCCATACTTTGTGATATCTACCCTTGCAACTTTTCACTTCATATACTAGTTTCTCCTGTTGGGCACACCAATCGACCCCCTGCCTCTATCTTGCTTGGCCACCAGGCATGCTATCCCCAGAAAAATTTGGTCTGCCCTGCTGTTAACCTACTCCCTCAAGGACTCCCAAAAGGATCAGCGGTGGGGTCATCTCTTCCTCTATTGCCAGTACCCCAGAGAGCTCTCTGATCACCGCCTGCCAGTATGCCGCTATGCGCGGACAGGCCCAGACCATATGATAGAGGTCTGTGTTGGGGCATGAGTGTAGGAAGCTGACCTGGCTTGTAGTGGGTACCTTAGGTACTTACACCTTACACCAGGTCCAGCTATCCCTTATTAGTGAAATGTATTCGTGTTCTAGCAGCTTAGGCTGATAGAGGTAGCTGTAGCAGAGCAGCTTAGGCTGAACTAGCAGACATGCAAAGCTCCTGCAATACCACTGTAGTTGCACAGTACTTAAGCACAATAAAAAACACTACTCAGTGTTACCAAAAATAAAGGTATTTTATTTTAGTGACAGAAGGCCACAAATATCTTAGAGGCAATACTCCTGGAGGTAAGTGTTATACACAATATATCCCCAAAAACCAAAATGAAGTAAGTAAAAAGTCATAGGATAGTGCAAACAATAGAAAATATCATAGAATTCAATAGGAAGAAATAGGCCTAAGGGCAACACAAAACATATACTAAGAAAGTGAAATGTGAATCACAAATTCTCCTCAAGGCAAGTGTAGTGTGTAGAGCCCCTCTGGGAGTGTAAGAAAACCACAAAGGTGACAAAATTACCCCACCCCAGAGCCCAGGAAAGTGGGAGTAAAGTACTGCAAGTTTCCTCAGGACACACTACAAGTCGTGATTAGAGTTATTGCAAGGACCAAGCAAGACTGCAAGCAACAAATGGTGGATTCCTAACCTGAAGACCTGTAAAGAGAGGAGACCAAGTCCAGAAGTCGTGAAGATTCCAGGAAGGACAGGAGCCCCTGCCAACCTAGAAGATGGTGCAAAAGAGGATTCTCTGGTTGGAAGAAGTCTGCAGAAGAGCACCAAAGAAGATGGCTGCGGGTCCCTGCGTGTTGCAAAGGATGTCCCACATGGAGATCTTGGATGCAGGTGAGTTGCAGCGCTGGATTCGTCCAACAAGCCTTGGTTCAAGCAATGCCGCGGATTGCGTCAAAATTGCGCTGCCTGGACCCAGAAGGGACCTGGAGGCCTCAAATTGGACTGAGGAGGCAGAGGGGGCTCCCAACACTGGAGGGAACCCACAGATGACCAGGCAGCACCCATGGAGGTCCCAGGACACTGGGATAAAGAAGGTGCAAATTGCGGTTGCTGCAGCACTACAAAGGAAATGTCCCACGCCACCGGAGAAAAACTCAGCGAGTTGAGCATCGCAGGATAGAGTGCTGGGGACCTGGGCCAGGCTGTGAACGAAGGATTCTTGCAAATAGTGCACAGAGGCCTCAGGAGGTGAAGATGACGCAGTGCACACGGGTACTGTCGCAAACAAGGAAGGCAAACTCTTAACTCCTCCAAATTTGGACAGCTGGACCTTAGGACAGTGTGTGTAAAAGGGGTCCACCACCTGTGTTCCAGGGAGCACGCTCGTCGCCAGGAGAGGAGTCCCAGAGAACCGGTCGTCATCTTAGAAGGTGCCTGCTCGATAAGGGAAGTGACTCAGTCACTCCACGGAAGATTTCTTCTGTCCTTCTTGTGCAGGGTGAAGACAGGGAGTCCCAAGTGTGTGCACACCTTGGAAACTGTTGCAGAGATTGGCTGGAGCTGAAATTGCAGGGTCACAGTAGCCCTTCTGGATACTTTGTTGCAGTTACAGCGGGACCTGGAGCAGTCTGCGGTTGATCCGACAGTCAGAGGATGAAGCAGGAGTTGCAGAGGATTCCTGGTGGAAACTTGCAAGCTGAATCTGAAGAGTAACCCACAGGAGAGACCCTAAATAGCCCTGAAAGGGGGATTGGCTACCTAACCAGGTATGCATCTATCAGGAGGGGTCTCTGATGTCACCTGCTGCCACTGGCCACTCAGATCTCCTGAGTGTCCCCATACCTTGGAAAAAAGATGGCTAATGCCAGGGACACACTGGAGGAGCACTGGGCACCACCCCTGGGGTGGTGATAGACAGGGGAGTGGTCACTCCCCTTTCCTTTGTCCAATGTTGGGCCAGAGCAGGGACTAGGGTCCCTGAACCAGTGTAGACTGGCTTATCTGTGCCCTTCAACGTATTTCCAGAGGCTCTGGGAGGCTACCCTTCCCAAGCCTGTAACACCTATTTCCATAGGGAGAGTGTGTAATACCCTCCTCCCAAAGGAAATGCTTTGTTCTGCCTTCCTGGGACTGAGCTGCTCAGACCCAAGGAGGGCAGAATCATGTGTGTGAGGTGGCAACAGCTGTAGCTGCAGTGCAAGCCTCAGAGAGCTGGTTTGGCAGTACTGGGGGTCCATGGTGGAGCCCCCAGGATGGATGGAATTGCCCCCCAATACCAGATTTGGAATGCGGGGGCAATTCCATAATCTTAGACACCTTACATGGCCATATTCGGAGTTACCATTGTGAAGCTACATATAGGTATTGACCTATATGTAGTGCATGAGTGTAATGGTGTCCCCGCACTCATGAAGTCCGGGGATTTGGCCCAGGGTTCGTGGGGGTACCTTTGCGAGTGCAAGGGTGCCCTCACACTTAGTAACTTTGCACCTAGCCTTCAGTAAATGAAGGTTAGACAAATAGGTGACTTATAAGTTACTTAAGTGCAGTGAAAATGGCTGTGAAATAGTGTGTGCACTATTTCACGCAGGCTGCGGAGGCAGTCCTGTGAAAGGGTTTGTCTAAGCTCCTTATAGGTGGCAAAAGAAATGCTGCAGCCTATAAGGATCTTCTGGAATCCCAATGCCCTGGGTACCTAGGTACCATATACTAGGGACTTATAAGGGGGAAGGGCAGTGTGCAAATTGGAATTGGGATATGAAGTCACTAAACTATAGTGACTAATTTGAAGCAGAGAGAGCATAAGCACTGAAGTTCTGTTTAGCAGAACTACAATGACATAGTTAAGCACAACTGACAACACACACATTAGCCACAAACTATGAGCACGGGGGTCCTGGCTAGCAGGATCCCAGTGAGACAGGCAAAACACACTGACAAATAGGGTTTTCACTATGAGCATTGGGGTCCTGGCTAGAAGGGTAGAAGGGTCCCAGTGACACAGTAAAAACACACTGACACACTGACAAAGAGGCCAAAAGTGGGGGTAACCATGCTAGAAAGAGGCTACGTTCTTACAGTGAGCACCGTGGGCAGTCAGCATGCGATCCGAGTCCCGCTTGGTGCATTCTGTGAGGGGTAAGGTATGCGTTGTGTATGTAGTATGTCTGCACCAGTCTGAGGCGGGTTGTCATTTTCAACTTCCTGGGAGCCATCAAGGCATCGCGCCAGTCCTCTTCCAGTGGAGCAAGCCAGCCCTCCCAGAGCTCCCTGAGGCTTGCCAGTGGCACTGCTGTGTTGGTGACCAGAGAGCGGTAAATATGTGACACTCCACCCCTGCCCAAGTCATCCGTCATGACTTTTGCCTCTTCCGGGCCAAACTCAGGGAGGACCGTACCGGCCCGGACATGGGTCCCCAAGGTGTGCTGCAGCCGCAAGTATTTATGAAATTGAGTCTTAGAGAGCGAGTACTGTGCCTGCAATTCCTGGAAGGACATCATCTGGGATCCCCTCCAGATGTCTCCCAACAGAGAAATGCCTAAGTTGTCCCACCCGCGGAACCTCTCCAGCCCAGAGACCTCCACCACCCCGTCTCCTTCTGCGCCGCCCTCCAGCCCACAAATACCACTTTCGTCAGTTCAGGGATTCTGCCCAGGACATTAAGGGGCAGGGTATTCCATTTTTTAAGATCCTCTCTGGTCTTTTGTGTGAGTGGTGTGATGTTGAGCGCCCATGCCAATTCGGGCAGGAGGGCTACATTAATTCCCAGGTATTGGAAGCTATTACGCCTAATAGGGATAGTGTCTTGCCAGTCGTAGCATTCTCTGGGGGAGTGCAGCGGAACCAGCACCGACTTGCCTGGATTAACGGTCAGGCCCGAGGCCTCGGTTAAGAGCTCCAACAGCTGCAGGCACCAGGGTCCGCTGTTGGCTGGGGCGGATAGGTTGAGAAGGATATCGGCCGCGTACAAAGCAATGCGATCTTCTCGACCCTGGGACCAGGCCCACTTCTCAAGTAATGGGTCCTCCCTTATGACCTTCGCTCAGGGCTTGATCGCAAGGACGAAGAGAAGCAGGGAAAGTGGACATCCCTGGCGGCTTCCCCTGCAGATAGGAAAGGGGGTTGAGACCACCCCATTGACCTGTTCCCGAGCTGTTGGGCCAGAGTAGAGAAGCTGCACCAATCCTCTAAACCTGGATCCCATCCCTGCCTTTGTGAGCACTTGCTCAAGGTACGACCAGTCCACCGTGTCAAACGCTTTCTCAAAGTCTAGGAGAAGTAGCGCCAGAGGAGGGGTTAAAGAGTGGCGTTGTGCCAATGCTACATGGAGCCGAAACCACATTGGTCCGAATGAACCAGGGAGGACATTACTCTTTTAAGCCTACTAGCCAATATTGTAGATAGAATTTTGATTTCGGTGTTGAGGAGTGAGATAGGGCAGTAGGTCGAGGGTGGGCGGGATTTAGAGATTACCAGGATTGTGGCCTAATCCAGATCCGTAGGGAAGCTCCTGGTTCGCTCGGCCTCAGCATATAGGCTCAACAAGTGGGGGGCAATGGAGATATCCACACTTGCTGTAAAGTTCTGCCGGGAGGCTGTCCGGTCCCGGGGTTTTGCCGGGGCCAGGGCCGATACCACCTCACCAATGCCCTCCAGCGTTATAGGCTCATCTAGTTCCTATCTCCCCGCAGTCGTGAGGGTGGGAAGGGATATGTCCCTCAACAAGGGGTATTCCCATTCAGTCTGGGACTGTGGTCTTTCTGCGTAAAGTTCGGTGTAATACTCGGCAAATCCCTATATAGAGGGGCGTCCGGCAGTGGTCTCCGGAGTTTTTAATTATCTCGGGCACAATTCTACCTGGCAGAGGCCGAGATGCCAGCCAATGCAGCAGCTTACCATTCTTATAGCCCCACCCATATACACGTGCCACCGAGGCGCGCCACATATGTTAAGATGACAGAATTCTTCTCGTATCAGTCGCAAGCGCCTAGTGGCGATCGCAGGGTTAGCTGACAAGAGTTACGTTTCCAAGTGCAGCGCCCATACCTCAAGGTCTGCCGCCCTCTGGTTCCTCGCCCTCTCTTGTTCTCGGAGAAGCTCCCGAAGGGTGGCCTTGCCAGCGGCCCAGAGCACCCCTACCGACTGCACAGAGCCAGTATTGTGCTCAAAATATTGTGTGATTTCTGACCGTATGGCCTGGACATAGGCCTTGTCTTGAAGGTGCCAGGCATTGAGCCATAACATAGGGAGCTGGGTCATGCCAGGGTCCCTCATCTGCATAAAGCCTGGGGCATGATCCGAGACTCCCCAGGGTAGGATCTCCACGGTGTTGAACTGGAGGACATTGGAAGCCGGCACGAAGAGCAAGTCTATTCACACGTGCATGTGGTATGCTGCTGACGTATGCATCTATTGTCGCATCCTGGGGTGCCAGATCCGCCATACATCACAAAGGCTCAACCCCTCCATCCAGTTGTGTAGTTGCTGGCCTGGGTCATCCTGCTTGAGGTAGGTGCTCCTGTGCCATCAGCCTCTGGGTCTAAGACAGCATTGAAATTGCCTCCCAGGATTGTCAAACCTGGGGGGAGCCGTGCCACTACTTCTCAAAGGGTCGCCAAAAAGGGCGAGAGTGCCCCGGGGGGAACGTACATTCTCATGATATGAACTACTTGGCCGTCAACTGTGCTCGACACGGCAATGTAGCAACCCTGTGGGTATCTCTTAATGGGACTGACCACAATGGGTGCCGATCGGTGTATCAAAATAGCCACTCCCCTAGAACCTCTGGAAAACCCTGCATGATATATCTTTTCATAGCCGCCGTGTGCCAGCATCGGGCATTGCGCGCCCAGCAGGTGGGTTTCCTGAAGCAACACCACCGATGGGGTGAAACGACGAAGAGTCTCAAGGACCGCGGATCTCTTGATCTTGTCTAGGAGTCCATTAACATTCCATGGGAGGACTTTGTTAAGGAGTCCGGAGATGTGCGGAGAAACCATGTTTAAGAGTGCTTAGGACTTTACGCACGGCTGCGTCCCTACCGAAGGGGCCAATGGGCGGGAAATCTCCCCTAGGGAAGCCACCTGCAAAAAAGAAGGTTAACATAACTAATACAAACTAAGAATAAAACTTGGGAACAGACACCCACAAATCCTCCCAACTGCCCCCACCCCATACTTCCATCCCTGGTGCATCTGTTGCCCAAAATTATAACAGAGTACCCCAAACCAAAATGTCTGTGTTGGGTGCGCAGTGGTGGACCCCTCCATGAAGTTGGAGTTCTACAAGTGTGCCCCTGTCCTGCTCCTGACCGCAGTCTTGAGTCTTACAATCCCCTTTTCAGTGCTATGTAGCATATTCAGGACAGTAGCCACTTTGTGCGTCAGGCCAGGGTGGGGATCTGGCTCAAGCGGTCATCCTCTGGCATTGGCAGGTCTCCCTCGCAGTCCACACGGGCGCTGGCAGACGACTTCGGATCCCCCTTGAACTGCCCAGGAGAGCCCCTGGTCCACGTGTGGTCTCCTGCGGCGAGATCCGGTACGCCCTCATTGGTGCCTCAGACCCAGGGAGTCTTATCTCTGGGATAACCAAGATTGGGGAGACTCTCATTTGGGGACCCAGTGCTCCTCCATGAGCCATTCCCACGCATATTCCGGTGTCTCAAAAAAGAAGGACCTGCCATCAAAAAGGACCTTAAGGCCCGCAGGGAACAGCAGCATGTATGACAGTTGCATTGTTCTCAGTTTCTGTTTAACAGCTTCATACGAGCAGCGCTTGGTTTGTACCTCTCTCGTATAGTCCGGGAATTTCAGAATTTTGTGGTTATCCCACCAGACTTCATGTCGCTTTCTTGCATCTCCGAGTATGGTGTCTTGATCCTTGAAATGTAGGAATCTAGCAATGATCGGCCTCCTTTGCCCACTAGGTGGAGGCTTGGGCGGCAGCGATCGGTGAGCTTGTTCAATTGCAAAACAAGGGGTCAGCTGCGAC
The DNA here is from genome assembly GCF_031143425.1 of Pleurodeles waltl. NCBI lineage: Eukaryota > Metazoa > Chordata > Amphibia > Caudata > Salamandridae > Pleurodeles > Pleurodeles waltl. Next base: position 397,632,861 of record NC_090449.1, read on the forward strand.
TCTGGCAGCTAGCCTCGGAGCCACATCTCCAGAAATTCATTTGTTTGATTCTCCTCAGCGTTCTCTAGAAATCCTACGAATCGTAAGTTATTGCGCCGTGAGCGGTTTTCTGTGTCCTTTGCTCTGTAATGGAGTTCCCTTGGATGCATCTGCAGCTGGGCCACTTTGGATTTACAGTCTGTTATCTTGTCTTCAATTGTGGATACTCTGTCTTCTGCCTCCTTGATATGACCTGCTGCCGTCCGGAGATCCTGTTGGAGCAGACCAACATCTTTGCGCACTTCCCCTATTTTGGTCTCAGCTGCTTGCTGCAAGGTTTGAATCACTTGGAGGATAGTGTCTAGTCCATCCACTGCTGGTACCCCAGGGGGCGGGGTTCCAGCCCCCCAGGTGCTAGGGGTATTGGTTGATGCGTTGTTGTGTTGCAGGGGGCTGCTTGGCACTTTTAGCCCTCCCATGGTGAGGTTGATCGGGCCCTGTGGCGCTACACTAATGTCTTTGCCCCCTTTGTGTAGAGGTCAGCGATTGCTTAGATAGCCTGGGCCATGTGTCAGGATCAGCCACTCAACCCCACGGTCCCTCACTCCATTCGTGATTAGTATCGCCAGGGGTTGGTTAGTCACGCCATGTTCCTCCCCTCTGGTCTGTCTACCAGGTGTTCTGGCGGGGCCGCCAGCCCTCTCCGTCTTTCGCAGTTAGGGCACTCTCCGCTCCTGTTGCCTTTTCCTGTCAGCCCGGGCCTCTGTGTGTCGCCGTCCCCGGGTAGGATCGCTGACCCTGCTCGGCCTGTGGAGGTCTCGCGGCCCTCCTCAGACCCTTCTCACTTCGGGTTCACCTCCCCACCCTGCCGGGTGCACCACAGGCGGTGTCTCCGGCAGGTATCCCCCGGGCCTTCAGGCCTTCTATGTTGCTCACCTCTTGCCCCATCGTCTCTCCAGGGGTCGGGGGACTCCTGCCCCTACTGGCACTCTGCCGGCGCATCCCAGTCTGATGTCCCGGGAACAGGGGGCTTATGATATTTCTTCGATTCGACAGTCGTCACTCGCTCTGGGGGGCTCCTCCTCGGCCCACCATTGCCACCTGGGATGCTCCTCCCTCCTCGGCCGCAGCCTTCACCTCAGCGTGTCCAGGGGGCAACTCAACACTCAGGGCCGTTTCTCTTCGCACCGCCAGGGGACCACCCTTTACTTCTTGGTGGCTGCGTCCATCCGATCAGCTGGGCCCGACGGGCCGAGTCGATGTCACACCTCCTACCACAGGCTGACGGGGGTGAGCACACCACTCTGGCCTCGTCCCGGCCGTCACCTTTGCTGGGGGTGCCTCCTCAGCCTGCCGATCGTTCCGATCGTTCCCCCCTCTGTGGGCCGGTCTCGTCAGGCCCACTCCCGTGGGTCTACATACCTGGGGGGCCTCGTGGGCCGGCCTGGCCTGGCGATCGTTGCTGTCTCTGCCCTTCGCCGACCACGCCGACTTTTAGAGTGCAACTGCCATCTTGACACCCGAAGCCACGCCCAAGGTTCAGGTTTTTTAACACATGTATGTAAAGAAACAGCCAGAGCTAGGTCTAAGAAGTTTCCTGTAGCCCCATATTCTTAGAATTTAGTTCATACCTTCTGCAATTGAGGTGAAAGTATTAGAGTGACTAATCTAGGAAATTGTTTCAGAACTTTATGCGTAGTGTTAAAAAAATCATGGGGTAGGGGTCTGAGCTAAGACTTTATCTGACTGGTTAACCCCTGAGTTAACCAGTCAGATTGTTTTCCTGCATCGAATCAGACATCACATCAAAATTCTTTCAAATTCCTTTAGGTTTAACAGTACACTTGCAAGCACACTTCCCTGCCTTACCACAATACAAACATAGGTTAACCTTTTTTCTTCAATCTTTTTCCTCAGTAGTCAGAGAACCACGTAAGCCCCATATCTGCACAGGTTCTGTATGATCCTGATTCTTAGGCTCAATCTCTTTAGGCACTGGACGTATTACTAATAATTTAGTTTTCCCTCGAGGACGTTCTCCTTTGTGTTCAATTAGCCCATGGTCTTACTGGACAACTAAATCAGTTGACTCGGAACAATCTGATGTGAGATACACAATGTGTGCTAAAGAATCATTCAAGTGATATCTTTGTGTTCTAAAAAAAATAGGGAGGTTCTCTTCTGGCCACTGGGTTTCTGTAACCAGTCTACCAACAGATCTTAGCTCGTAATCTTTTAGCAATTGTTTACAAATCATGTACACTTACTGGCTTCAACATCAATATTGCATAAGAGAGCAGGAGCACTTTACAAAATAAAGTGATGTTTTCTGGCACTCCGAAGAAGGTAATAGCATACAATGTTCAGAACAAAACACTTGAATGCAAGTTTGTGCTAGAAGCTTCTCTAGCCCTCAATACAACTAGTCAATGAATACTATAAAAAAAAACTTAAGTTCAGGTACAATATAGTCTGGAGCGCTCTCAAGAAAAGAGTCCTGAGTGATGGGCCTCTTTGGGTCTGAAAGACTCATACAATATTCGAAACCCAAGAACGTTCTCATGCCTTCACGAAACTCAGTCTTGGATTATTTAAACTGAACTATGGAGTAGTGTGCACTAATGTGAGGATCGAGTACTTAGCCTTGTCTTAGTACTTTAACTGGAATCCAGAGGAAGACCGGAGGCTGTGGTGCAAAAAGAGGTGGAATTGTAGCCAAGAACATAGGTACGCATCAAATGAGTCGAGATCAGCAGGAAGGCATGAAAGACTAGAGCGCTGAAGGCCCAGTGCGCCTCAGGAGGTGAGTGCAGGGAAGACGCTTGCGCAGGACTGAAACGAGCCCCAACCCCGATTCAGGTTCAGATGGTGTATTTACGCTGGATGGAAAGACTGTTCCAGAAAGGCATGTGTCTTGTGTGGAAGAGTGGAATTTTCCAAGGAACCTAGGGAAGTGCACGTTATACAAAAAGGATATGACCTCTTGAAGGTGGCAGGTGCAAACAATTAACAGTTTAATGGAACCCAAGGGCATTGTGGTAAAAGTCAACAGGTCAGGGTGGATACAGCTAATTTCCAAGAAAACACATGGTTCATCTGCAGGTGCAAGGCAGGGTAAACTATCAACAATACAGGAGGTTCAGTGGTTCAAGAGCTCTGGAAGGAGGACCATGAATTGCACGAGACAGAATGGTGTCACAAGGAAAGGGTTACGTGAGCCATGTGTGTAAAACCCACAGCACAGAGGGCACAAGAGGGGATTGTGACAGTGCGGTTCGTGACATAATAAGAGAACATCGGCATGGTGAGCAGTCAGAAAAGGAGAGGAGGGAGGATGGGGAAAAGGGAGAGTAGGAGAAATTCATTGCATAGCAATTGTTGCATTGGCTTGACTGACCAATTCAAACAGGCATGCTTTCTGTAGATATCGCAAAGAGGGGCAATTCCATCTGCAACCACGTAGGGTCAAGCGACCTGGTGAGGAGGGCACAAGAGAGCTGGGGGATCAATCTCATTGTCTGACTGGGTTCCTCTGATGACTGAAGCAGCAGCATGTTCCCTGAATCTCAGATATGACAGGAACGGTTACTAATTGTCTTTTGGGTGTGAGCTGGGGGGGCAAGAGGTCAAATTAATGTGTGAGCTGCTTCTGGCAGTTTACAGCATCCCTCAACATGGGCCGTCGCCCTAGTATATATCCACCAGATTTTTTCCAGAAGTAGCAGCATCGGAGTAAGTTGTTGAGCCGAAGAGGGTGTATCCTTGACATATCCCAAAAGTCCTACTAGTGGGATCTGAGGTGGCGAGTGATGCGTGACCTGGGCTAGGACACCTTCGATGTCCGTCCAATAGCTGGCCACACAGGGCACTCCCAGGCAAATTTGAGGAATGTAGCATGGGGGGGTGGCGCATTCCAAGCAGCACACCTCCTCTAGCAGTCCACTGTGATGCAAGTATACCGGGGTGCGGTATAACCTGTTAAGAATCTTGAAGTGTATGAGCCGGATCCTGTAATTGGGCAAGAGCTTCGCAGTCTGGCTGCCGCAATAAAGCCATCGGTGATGGGTGCACCAGCTCCAGCTACCATGCCACTTGGACCACGGAGACACTCTCTGGCGCTATGTCTTGCATGATGGAATATAACCAGGAAACACATCTCCAAGGAGATGGTAGAATACATAATTAACATTCAATAAATGCAATAACCTTTCATCATCAGACAAAGAAGGAGGAAAGAAAGAAGGAAAAACAACCACCTGGGGAAGTATCCAGTTCCAGAAATGCTGCATCATCCAAGAATGTTAAAAAAGGTGGACGACACAGGAGAGCTAAACATTCTCCCAAACGACATGCAAGTGTAACACCAATTAGAAAGGACAGTTAAAAGGAATTACACACATTCTGTGTGTAGAGGTTCAAAAGGGTGAAATTGTAAAATTTTAAGACTAGAATTAGATCCAGGGAGTAGCCATATTATGAGACAAAGGTCTGGAAATGGAGAAACTCCTGAAAAGTCTAGAACCAAGAGATTCTGATCCCTGTAGAGACAGATCATCACTGCAAACGGCTTTAATTGAAAATCATTGGAGCCTAAGAGTTGCTAGAGAAATATTTTTGTGTAAGCCGTCTAAAAGAAATTCCACAGCCTAAGAGCTTTTGCAAGAAGTGGCAGAAATATTGTGAGAACAACACCAAGAATAAAGTTTTGACTAATCTTTAGTTTATGATTTAAAAGTTGGTGGCCTTATCAAACCTTGAACAACCTCAACCCAGAGGTGGTTCCTCCCAAGGAGCAGAGAAGCGTTGCCTCGTCTGCTGCAATCACCACAGGCAAACAAATAAATAAAACAGCATGCCATTTTATTTTGCCCTCAAGCTCGCGCTGTGTACAGTGCGAGCATGAGGGCAGGGGGGGAAGGCTGCATCCTGCAATTGCAGGATGACTGCTGCCCCTTACAATGCACATGTCGGGTTGGCCGGCTGTCGAGATATGGCAAGCCCGACATGCACACTATAGGCCCATCAGTCCCAGGGCTGTCAAATAGCCAGGGGATTGCTGGCAAAAGCTCCCAGCCTCAAAATGAGCACTGAGTTAGCCTGCTTCCTTCAATTCCTGGAGCTGCACTCATGCTGAAAACGGCATGAGAGCAGCTCCAGCATTGGTTAGAATCCTGTTCCACTGAGCAGGAAGGAAGTCCCTCCATTCCTGCTCAGTGGACGCCGGGGGACTTGCAGAAATGGTGAGTTTGGTGCTATCGCACCCCACCATACTTAAGACCTGCAGGTTGCTGCTGCATCAACCACCTCTGATGAAAGACCTTTTTATGATAGATTCTACCTCTCAACCTCCAGATAGAGAAGGTGATTTTCAGGTGCCTCAAGAGGTTCTTCTCTCTCAGTGGAGGAGGGATTCAGGATTGACTCAAGCAGGCTGAAGGTCCATCCTCCTCAAGAGAGGAAACCATGATCTGCGGGGCCAGCATGGGACGGCCAGGATTATATCTGTCTTCTCCCTTTGTATCTTTAGCAGTCTTTTTTGATTAAAGAAAATGGAGTAATTGTAACCAGTAGCCTCTTAAGCCACCATCCAGAAATAAAGTGCTGTATCTCGGGCATATCCTCATTAAAACTGCCTTTGAAAGAGTCTGATCCTGGGTAGAAACAAAATATTTGGTTTAAGTGTTCCACTGCTAGATTCTCATCCTCTCTGATATGTGTTTTCCGAAATTGCAAGGAGAAAGCATATCCCCCCGTTTTCCCAGTGTGCATGGTACCTAGTTGAGAGATCTTGAATTGGTTTTGCCCTGTTTGATGTATGCTTCAGTCACTGTATATTGCCGGTTCCTACCAACACGTTACACTTCCATAGATGCTTGGAATTTAAGAAGAGCTTGAAGAAATTGCTCTCAGTTCTCTCCAGTTCGGTGACTTTGCAACCTCTCTTTGATTCCACCTTGCTTGTATCGAGAGCCCATCCAGTGTTGTTCCTCAGCCAACTGTAATTGCATCCGTTGTTACAATCTTTGGTTACATTGATACACTGGAATTCCACAAAGCAGATTGCCCAGATTCTTCCACCATTGTAGATTTTCCTTGAGTTCTGGTGAGACATACACTTCATTTTCCAAGTTTTGAGTGGAGCATAGAAGATATTTGTTTCGTCCAGATGAATAAGAATGTTTAATAATTCTTGTAGATGAAGCATCCTTTCCTGCAGATGATATACCTTCTCTAAATCTGTGTGAAATCTGAATCCTATAAATAGTAGATCTTTCTTTGGAGTAATCTTATGTTTGGGAAAGTTCAATAGAAACCTATTTTGGTTTAGGGTAAGAATGGTCTTCCACAATGATTGAAGCAATTCTGTTTCCGTTGGAGCATGAATCAACCAGTCCTCTAATCATGGGTGAATTGGAATCCCTGGAGTGTGCAGATGAGCCAACAATTGAGCTATCATCTTTGTAAGTACCCTCAAGGTTGATTTAATGGCGAAAGGACATACCCTGAATTGCCAATGCCTTTGTGGATGCAAAATCTTAAATATTTGTGATGGACCTCTGCCATAGGTGCATAGAGTTATTCATCCATCAAGTCCATGGTTACCAAGCAATGGTCTTTATGTATCACGTGAATTATTTTTTGCAATGTCTTAATTTGGAAGGGAATCTTTTTGATGAACTGGTTCAGGGCTTTTAGGTTGATCACTATCCTGAATCCTCCTGTTATCTCTGGAACAAACAAGACAATCAAGTAAACCCCCTGTCTCCTCAGGGATGCTGGTATAGGTATGAGGGCTCTTTTTTCCCATGAGTGAAAAGATCCCTTACTTCAGAGCTAACTTCTTCTTAGGTTATCAAGGGTATGGAGTTGAAACGGCTTGTAACCCTTGTGGATTGGTCATGAACTCTATTTGGTTTTCTTGCTTCACAATATTCAAGTCCCTGTCATCTTCTTACAAATTTCCAGAAATTGGTTGATTCCTCCCCCAAACTGGTAAATCCTGCCCAACCACTTTCTGTGACTCTGAACATGCAGTAACATTGCTCTTTGTACCCTCCGCCTTGGCTCTTCTTTTTAGAGTATTTTTGGTTGAAATGCTTTCTTTCAAAATGTTATCTTCTTGACGGCTGGTGAAATTAACCTTTGGTCTTGAATAGGAAGAAGAACCAACTGATGTATAATTCTGTTTTCTGAAAGAAGAAGAGTGTTCTCTTTGAATATTTTGTGCAATTTTTCTTCCAGATTAGAGCCAAATAATCTTCTTCCCTTACAAGGTGTTCTCAAAGTTTTAGCTATCTGTGTGGCATCTATGTTCCAATCTTTGAGAAATTAATTTCTAAAATTCGCAATAGAAGCGCCACAGGTCAATGCTGAAGCTCTCACTGAATCAAAAGAGATATCTGATAATAGGTAAATCTGGTGATCTGTATCTTCCAGTGTGCCAGTCACATCTTGATTGTCCTGACTTTTTAACATCTATAATTACAATTTGAGGGGTGGCGGAATCAAGATGGTGACCAGCTCGGACGCATAACAAAGAGCTCAGAGTGGGCCCCTGGATCCACCCTGAATTAATCTGTGGGACCGGAATGTATCTCGCTCTATAATCACTGCCTACGGTGGGGGTATACGTGTCTGGGTGCTGGGGGGCCTGGATCGTTCCCCAAAACCATCAGAGCGAGGAGGAGCGGTGTGGCCTAAGATGGGAGCGGCGAGCGATTGACGTGCTACTGCGCGGCACTGCCATTAAGGCTCCAGTGGGACATCGGAGCAGCAGAATGTGATCCCTCATGACAGCGCAGATTGGCCCTCCCCCTGGTGCTTCCCCAGACTTAGGCGGGGGCCTGAGAGTGAGGCGACCATCTAAGGGGCGCAGGGACACGTGGAGGCTCCTACCATTCCCCAACACTCAGATAACTGGCAGAACCTAGAGACTTGTGCCCAGCGATCCCAGCGCTCCGATCTGGGTGTGGGGGTGCTGGATCATCCCCCGGGGCCATAGTCACACTGACACTGTGGGCTTGGTGAGGCGCTTGGGTTCCTGTGAGGCCTGCGGTGTGAGTGGTGCAGAACATGGAGAGGTCTGCCGTGCGACGTTCCCCCTCGAGCCGTGGTGGCTAGAGGATGTCAGCAATGATTGCCCTCCCTTGCTGGAGCCCCGGAGCCCCGGAGCCCCAGGTAAAGCACTGATGGGAATCTGACAAGTGGAGGGGGGTGCGATGGTCAGACGTGGACCCCCACCATCTACACTTTAGGTGCTGGCTGTTGGAGGGTGAGAGTTGGAGCCGAGGACTTAGATTTCCGTTTCCCAAGCTCTCACCCATTGATCCTGGGCCCTGCTAGCCCTTCCTGTGGGGGCCCGAGCTGGACCTACCTGATGTCTGTGACATTGCTGGACCTTGGGCAGTGGGGCGGGTGCCTGCTTTCCCATCTGCCTCCCCAGCGGAACGCAGGACTGCTGCTAGAGTGAGGAAGCAGCACAGTTGGGGATTACTACTTGATTGGAGCTGCGGGCCCTGTGACTGGCTGAGCTGTCTGGTGGGGGCTGTGAACGCTGGGTGAGAGGAGGGGATGAGGTCGTTCCCCCTGACTGCAGCTTGAGGTGGGAGCACTGGTGGAAGCAAAGACTGGGCCTGGGGGAGCTACCATAGTTGCTTGCCACCTCTGGGCACCGGCCCTTTTGCGCTAGGTAAGGCAGAGAACCCATGACTCAATTTATTAGAACTGCACCACACCCCTACCCAAGGCGAGGGTCCTTCACCTGCTTGGGGACCCCCTGGGACTTGCCGCAGCCTGAGGGCCGGCTGATTCTTCACAGGGTCTGCTTCCCCGGAGAGGACTGGGGACTGCCTGAAGGAGGGGTGACTTGCTCACCTGCTGCGTGGGAGTACTGTCCAGTGGGGAACACTTGAGCGACATGACCATCAGAGTTCCCCTCTGGTGGCGCTTGGGTCCTTCGAGCCGCTCCTTATCTCCCCAGAGGACTGCACGCACCGGCTGGCACCCCCCCCCCCCCCCCCCCCCCCTTGAAACAGTCAGACTCTAGCCTCGTGAGGCGGATACCTCTCTTCCTGCGTCTAACAGTGGTGGGCACTGCAGGGAGCCAGAATTGTTCTACTACAGTGCACTTACCGACTTCCACTACTTTGCCATGATGAGGAATCCCAAAGTTAACAGACCTCCATTGCAGGATCCAATGCCCCTTGGCTCCCTGGCGTGAACAGCTGATGCCTTCATTCATCTAGAAACCACTCTTCAAGCGCATTCCGTTCAGTTCGATAAGGTCCTTCAAGCTAACCTAGACACAAAGACCTCCCTGGAATCCAGGATTAATGCAATATCCATAGATGTAAGTTTACTCTGGGTGGACCACTGCAACCTGACAGAGCGCGTTAATAAGGCAGAATCCTCGCTCATCTCCCTTCGCTCTACGGTTCAGGAGCTGAGGACCCAGATGGTGCAGTTCCAAACAGAAGTGGCTTCCCTTCATAGACGAGCGGAAGATGCTGAAGGGAGATCTCAGCGCAATAATGTTAGATTGCTGGGCTTTCCCAAGCAGGCAGAGGGCCTCAATTTGGTTGATAGACAATGTGCTGGCAGTCAAACCTACTTGGGAGGCCGCCCAAGCCGGGTGCTCCACTTTGTTCCTTTGTTGTTCTGAGATCGTGACTTATTTCTTCAAACGTCTCATACGAAAGGCCCGTGGCATTACGAAGATGAGGGGATTACAATTTACCCTGATTTTAACGTTGAGGTGCAGAAGCAGCACAGTATGGCAAAGTTAAGCAACGTTTCAGAGAATTGAACTTTAAATTTGTGCTTTATTCCTGGCAAAACTCTGTGTAATTGATAGTTAGGTGACCTGGATGTTTACCACACCAGCAGACATGTAGTCTTGGCTGCATGCCAAAGGCTTAATGTACTCCTCCCAAGAGGTTTGAGATGAGACAACCTCGGTAATCCCCGCACGCGACGACGCACATGTAAACTGCCTAGGGCCAAGCCATCTCAGGCTCATGCGGCAAGGGAGCAGGCAGAGGAAGTGCTTGAAAGCTCACAGTTGACTTTTAATCCCTTCTCCACCCTCTGAGAACACCCACTCAGATACAGAGACTATGGTGTCCTCCCGGACCTCGCCGGTGAGGAGCCAAGCGTTCTCCCCGCGCTTAGCTGATGACTTATGAAGGCATAGATATTTTTCCTGGACTTGCCTGGTTCTACGGGCTAATACGGATATAGGAAGCTTGCACCACTGATGGCCCACCCTTAGATTGCATATCCACTTACAATAAGCTCCAGTTCAATATCCGGCTTTCCCTCAAAGTCCCACGATATGGAACTCTTGCTACCACAGATGTTCTTACTAACCCCCAAGAGAGGCATACCTGCTTTCCCCGCGTGGACTTGAATGAACGATAAGCGTATTTTGTGCTCTGGTTGAACAGTTTGGGGAGTTGTGGCATGACACTTGTTGATGTTCAGGCTGTGGTTAGGGAGTAGGGGAGTGGTTACACATTTTCATGCTGTTGTTCTCATGTGCCTAGCTTGCAATAATGTAGCCCGATGCTTGGAGGGACTGATGAAGAGAGCTGGGCGGGGGATGGGGGTCAGTTTAGAAATTGTATATCATTGCTATGGCTGCTAGATATGCTGCTCTAACCTGGAATATCCGGGGCATGGGCACTCCTGCTAAAAGATATAAGGTATATGCCTACCTTAGATACAGACAAGTAAATTTAGCATGTCATGCCATTTTTCACCTGACAAATGGGGATCTTGCCTTTCCCTGAAAGTGCCTTTTGTTAAACTGAAGGTCCACGTGGATAAAGAAAGACAATATGTTCTCCTGGAAGGCACTCTAGGTGGGTGTTCCATCATGATCGCATCGATTTATGCCCCTGGCATGGCTCAAGGTGCCTTTTTAAATATGCTTTCCCCAGCCTTACTACAGGACTCTCGGGCACCGGGACACTGGGGAGAGGACTTCAACTGCGTACATAACACCACACTGGACCACTCGGTTCCTCCTCTCCAGAACCCCCCTGGCCTACAGGCCACTAAACACTTTCAACTTGGGTCTTCCTCCCTGGGCCTGCATAATGTATGGTGCCTAAGTCACCCCGGGGATAGGGAATATTCCTATTATACACCAGGACACCAAATACATACGTGAATTGATTGCTTCTTTTGCAAGACGGACTGCTGGTTCCTTATGAGAGGCTCCAAATATCTGGGCAGGACCTTATCCGATCACAATCCACTTAACGTTACATTCCAGTGGGGAAGGGTTAGACTGCCCATCCCATCGTGGAGACTAAGAGCAGAGGCCCTAAACGACACGGTATATAGAGGGATGATAGGCTCAAATATTTCTTCCTACTTTACTGACTACTCTAGTTCTGAGGGTGACCTAGGGGTGGAATGGGACACAATGAAAGTGGTTTTGAGAGGCCACTGCATAGCCACTTCCCGGAGAGTAAAATCCCCTCTCACACGCAGTGTTTTAGCACTTGAAAAAAATATCCATACACTTGAGAGGGAGGCGGTCACAAGTCCTACGGCGCGTCCCCTTCTAACTGCCCAGCAGCACCAGTACCAAGAGGACCTATAGCGCCTCTGCAGCCTTGACTATAAGACATATCTAGCCCAACAACATATGGACAGAGACAAACTGGGACGTATGTTAGCATGGCTATTATGCGCAGAAACAAGTAGAACTGTCAAAGGGGCGATTCAGGGTGACAGGGCCCAAGTGGTGAATACTCAGGAAGCAATACCTTTGCTCACTACTATGAACAACTGTACTCTTCCACGGCGGTTCCCTTCCCCGGATTCACACTATTTTCCTGCAGTGTCTTACTTTGCCTAGATTAACGCTGCCTCAATTGCAAGACCTAAAACAACCTCTACACATAGATTATATGCACATGGCGATACAGGAGATGGCCCATGGGAAAACATCAGTCACTGATGGGTTCCCAGTCGAGTATTAAGCTACTTTTAAGGATACACTAAACCTCAGCTTCTGGACATGTATAGTGCTACACACCAATGGGGACAATTTCCGTATTCTTTACTCAAGGCACTTATAGTGGTGCTGCCCAAACCTGACAGGGATCCGCTTGAGGTGTGCTCATACCTCTCGCTGTCAGTGGTAAACATTGATTACAAGATCTTGAGCAAGATCCTCGCAAGCAGACTACTTCAGTTGATCCACCAATTATTACACCCGGACCAATGTGGTTTAGTACCGCAAAGGGCTATGCACCATAACATTGGATGACTGACTGGGTTACATTACAGATGCAGTCTCTTGGGAGACAGGCCACCCGATGGCTGTCTTCCTAGTTTTAAAAAAAGCATTTGACACATTAAGTTGGTCATACCTGATGCAGGTCCTGGAGCGTTTTGGGATTGGTCCTAACTTCTTACGCTGGCAGGCTTTGAAAAAAATAAAAATGTTACTAGACCTGCAGGTCGAGTAGCTTGAATAATCTACTTGACCTAACTGTAATGTACTTGACCCAGAAACAGGTCTCAAATTGTGTGATCCTAGGCAATTATTGTTTTTTACAGTCACATTTTTCTTCATTCTCACATATGAGTGCACCTTCAAATATGTGAGTTCATCATTTCTGCTGTAAAAAAAAATGTCTTTTGTTTGATTAAATACACTCTACGTTTGCACCATTTATAATAAATCTAGCCCACATATAGAGTACACACGATTCATGCATGATTTGCTTTTTAGTTTACTAATAGCTTTGCCATCAGGGCAGGAGTGTTTCTCAGTTTGTTTAAACACTCCCTATTAATAAATATATTACTAAAGCATGATGTGGTAGCACACTGTCATTTACAGACAGTAAATTTTCTAGAAATGTCCAAAAATCCTTCCAACTAACTTGCAGTTTTACTGATAAAACTATATAGTGTATTAACAATAATTTGTGAAAATTGGGATTCAGAAAACATTTATCATTTGCACATCACCAAGTAAAGTGTTCTGACTTTTTTTTCATCCTATTAAAATATTTTTTTCATCACACAGAAGTACAAAAAAGTTTGAAATGTTTGTAACATGTACTTAGTTATATAAATGTTGTGTATTAGGAAAAACCTAATACCAACAGCCTTTCATTTCACATAGGTCAGACAGTTCACCTTACAAAATCCTGGAACTCTGCAGTCACCAGGAAAAGTATTTACATTGCAAGAAGACAAACTGACTTTTGACTTCTGTCTCTGAACACAGAGCAAATGTGACAAGAATGAGATTGAAAGTCATCTGAATTGCTAATTCAGTTTCTGACTGAACAGAACACCTGTTCTTAGTCCACTCTCCAGAAGAAGGGTCGAGTGGAATCTAAAAATAGCTCAACCTCATAAAATAAAACTTGCCATAATGAGCGGTCGAGTAGATTTTTTGAGCCCTCCGCTGGGTAAAGCTCCTATACATCACCCCACAAGCATGAGTTCGCACCGGCACCCAAATGTCCCGTCCATTCCTTATACTGGGGGATGCGCCAGGGTTGCTTTCTCTCACCAGTGCTATTTGCACCGGCTATGGAACCCCTGGCAGCATGGCTGCAATGCAGAGGCCCTGATTGGGGTGTCTAAGTGGGAATGCACTGGCACATAACATCATAATACGTGGATGATGTATTGGTTTACATGCGGGATGTGGTGGGCACTCTCCCGGCCCTTTACGGCCTCTGGTACTAATATGGTGAGGCAGCTGGCCTTAAGGTGAATTGGGGAGACCCTGTATCTTCGCCTTGCGGACAACGAGCGTTTTGCACCAGATGAATCTAGACTGGGGGGCGTCACCCGTGGGCTCTTGGGACCTTCTGTTATCTTGGGGTCAATATTTATCATACAGAGGCTGATTTATTAGATGGTAATCATGGCAGGGCCCTAGTCTCTGTCCGGCAGTCATCACCCTTCTGGACACACCTTCCCCCCTCTCCTATGGGCAGGGCATCAATAGTCAAGATGTTGGTCCTTCCCAGGCTTCTGTATTTTTATGTGGCGCAACCCGTGATTCCAGCAAAAACTTACTTCCGGACTCTACGCTGCCTGGTACCAGAACTCATTTGGGGAACGGGATGCAGAAGAATGTCCCTTGCTGTGCTTTAGCACCCCTTGATGGAGGGCGGCCTGGCGGTTTCCGATATGGAACCCTATTTTACGGCAGCCAAGTTGCAATGGCCGATGAGCTGGATAGCTGGGTATCACACAACAGAGGGTGCTATGGTTCAATCCATCCTATGTGCTAAGGATGTACTTGAATGGCTCCTTTCCTCGGACTCACCCTTCAGCACTCCTGGACTGCTCACGCAGACTGCAAAACTAGTTTGGAACTACTATACCCAACCTAGACAGACACACCGACGCTGTGCTCTCCGCAGCTCCCCTTGTAGCGCGTACCCCAGCTGCAGCGCCTCTGTCATGTATACAACTTCACTCCAAGGAGAGAAAAGGGGCTCACCCTCAGAGGTGTCCTATATAATGATGGTTCCTTACGGCCCTTTTCAGACCTTACAGATTCACATAGGCTAGACTCGGGACAGTTTCTCGCATATAACACCGTAAGAACAGTGATCGGGGAGTTTTGGAGATCTGCCCCATCCCAGCCCTTACCCCAAAGGGGACCACATTGCATATTAACTCATAACCTCGACAGGAGAGTGTTTTCAGTGCTGTATATTGCACTGCAGGAGGTCCACACCCTCACACGCAGTAAAACTGGATGGAAAGACTGCCTGGGCTTCCACTTAACAGACAAGCAGTGGTTGATGGCCCTGGACAGGGTGCAATATGTATCACGCGATGCCCGACTGAAATACTAGCAGTTCAGCTATACCCAGCAAACATACCTCGCGCCCCATCGTCTACACAGAATATTCCCAGGTACTCGGTCCCTTTGCCTGAGATGTGGTCATGACGACACCACCTTTATTCACATGACATGGGAGTGCCGTTGATTCGCACCACTTGGTCAAATGTGATACAACATGGCTCGGAGAGAATAGATACACCGCTCACCCCAGCCCTACTCCTTTGCCTGTTAGGGGTCCAGAGGAGAACCAAACAGACCAAACACTATTTAAAATGTGTAGACCTTGTGTTGATATTGCTTAAATGGCTGATTGCCATGTCTTGGAAGGTGCCCCATCCTCTTGTAATCGATAACTGGTCACAAGTGATCTCATGGTGGGCCACAGCCGAGGCTGGTGCTTTGGCACAAGACCGTAGCCTACAGGTTGGGGGGGGCTACCGCGCTCTGGGACACCTATTTGTTGAAGTTATCAGATAAACTGACCTCTTCACAGCTAAAGATACAGGTACTAGTAACCCATCCCTGGCTCCCTAGGTGTTGACTCCAATCCACTCACCACTATACCTCCACTGAGGGTTTCGCAGTACTGCTTCTCTACCTTACTATGACTGAGAAGGTGCCATCAGCAAAGGCCCCTTTGTCCCTGGACGCACAATTGAACACATTCCCGATATCCGCCACCACTTGCTTCACATTAATGGAGATGCCTCCTTGACACAGGTTAACTAATGTGAATTAACTGTTAATTCCCTCCTTGTTCTTTTCCTTTTTACGCCTGCATGTTTGACAGGGTTCTCCGTAGGCATGCTATGTAATATGATGATATCCTGTTTGCATATTTGTCACTCCTGGAGAAACAATGTAAGCTATCATCCCCACCGTTTGTAGTGGACAATTATCATATTGGTGTTGTCACCGCTAATTGAACTATCATAGTATCTATTTGTATCAGATTCTTTGCTTATAAGATGACATGCCATTGCCTATGTATGCTTCCTGATTGACCTTTTATGTATTCTACCATGCTGACTCTTGCTTGTTATCTTCTTCTTAATAAAGCCAATAAAAGATATTTTAAAATAATATATTAATAATTAAAGATTGAGAGGTATACGCGCTGTACCTCCCCACTCTCAGTGCCAGATGTGCTCCTGAATGCACCTATTTGAGAGTTCTGTCAATTTTATTTGCGGAGGGTTTTTCATGATATTTTCCTCTGCCATGGACGATGCGCCAATAAGACTTGCCACCACAGAATCTACATATATTGAATCAGGCAGAATGTCCTCTATTTTATCCAGGGCATATAAATGTTGCCAGAATTTTTAGAAGATTTATCTTATCCGGATATTTCTATTAATTTAAAATCACTTTCATAGCCTAGTCATGAATGGGGCATCCCTGCAGATGGAGATTTCTTAAATTGTCTATACACTGTATCCTTGAAAGTACCTGGAATGTCAACTATTGGAAGCCCCATAATCGCCTTCACATGACTTATTTCCAGTAACATATCTCTCGAAATATATTTGACTTCAAATTCCTGAGTTTTGAATATAAACTTTTCAGTTTTTGTAGGCTGGCTACACACAGTAGAGCTATTCGTTGGAGACCTCTGACTTAGAATACATAATGTCTTGAAATGCATTTGAGGTGGAAATCCATTTCAATACTTACGCGTCTCACCAGTTAAAAGCAAAGTTTTCCACAAGGCCTATGGTGAGAAAGTCTTGCTTCACGATGGAAGCACCAGCCTAGATAGCACCTTCAGCATTCCATCGCCCTCGTTTTAACCTAGACAGGAACCAAAATACAGAAAGTACTGATTAACACACTGCTCTTTATAGCGCACAGCTAAGTGTGGGTGTGGCAATGCAAAGCATTTCCTGTTTTTTGTTCCCTGTTTTGTTACAAGGTGGCCATAAACCTCAAAGGTGATGAGACATAGAGGCAATGCCTTCAAAACTGCTGAAATAACCATGAAGTTCTAATTCAGTGTGTACAGCTAAGCATGTTCAGTGGCAGCAGAACATTTCTCTATTCCACACACAGGTTGTACAATCTGGGGCAGTTATATAAAGGGGAGGAATGCATAGACATGTTAGACTAAAGGTATTGATGACCCGGCTGTTGGAGTATACCCAGTCAAAGCATGTATTATCTAATCCTAGGAATCTTTCATCAGACCTTAAGCTGAACCTGTTTTCTTTTCTGCCTTTCTCAGCCAGACTTGCATTTATGTCGGGTTTGCTGCCTCAGAAATCATTCAGTTGTGAATGGAATGGTGTTGATTTGGCAGCCCTATCAAAGAAAGTCACTGGGGAAGAGCACACAAGCAGCTCATTGCAGTGGGCTTGACACTCTGGCTTCTGGGATCACAGTTGTCCATAAGCTTACAGCTAGACACTCCTGTGAAGCTACCCCTTTGATCTTCCGATCTACGTTTAAGATGTGCCATGGGGCAGGTTGAAGAGCACTGGGTCAACTGCAGTGTTTCACAGAATGTGTAGGTCACATTCATTCTGCTCTCTGCCTAACAATTCCCCACTGAGCCAGTGACTGCCTCATGGCTTTCATGTCTTCTAGGTCCATGCATTTATAGTTCATCCTTACCAGGTTTTCTGTTTGCATTTCGGTATGTGTAATCTTCATGAATGTAAGAGCAAGTACCAGAATGCAAATAAAAAATCTAACTCTGTCCACAACTCTCACATGAGCCATCAGAAGCATAAGATGTTTAGGTAAGTGAAACATTTTCAGAATACATGAGGACTTACAGTTGTGGTACTTTCTTTGCTTGAAGACGTTTTGGGAATGGATTAATAAGAAACAAACTGTGTGCTAAGTCTGGGACAACGTTAACAGCCCCAATCTTTCTTTTATTTTTATTCTTCTTATTGAACATTTTGAAAACATACTGTTCAGCATGGTACAGCAGAGGGCAAACAGCCCCAATCCATGACCGAGAAAAGTACTCCATTCATACAGTGCATAAAGCATTTTGTTGGACAAACTAAATGCAAAAAACTGGGCTATTGGTTGAGGAAGGTAGATGACCCACTCAGGCAACACCCACAATCCGTGTCAGGTTGAATCACAGAGTCTCTAAATTAACCTATGCTTAACCCACTGACAGCTTGGCACAAAAGCAGTCAGGCTTAGCTTGGAGGCATTGTGTGAAACATTTGTCCAATGCACAAACAGTAATAAAGTGAAAACAATTAAAAAAAATCCCAAACCAATTGAGAAAAATAGAGTACATTTTAATAAATAAAATGATACCAAAATGACAGAAATTCAATATTTAGAATCTTCGATATTAAATTTAACAGTCTTAAGTAAAAATACTGCTAAAAGCAGAAAGTGCCAACTGGGATTTTCTTGTCCCGCCAGACTGGGACAAAATGGCAATTTCAGTCCGTCCACTATGGAGCAAGCGTCTGGTACGGGACCAAGTTTGACTCAAGAGGAAGTGCACCAGGTTGTAATTGGGCTAAGATGTGAGGTCCAGCGTTGCACTGCATCGAGTTGAATTGCTGTGCGTTGGTTTTGATGAGACCGCTGATCAGGAGCTGAGAAGAGCTGCAATGCGAAGCCCTGTGTCAAGTTGCATTACAGTGCTCCCCAAAAGTTATCACTTATTAAATATAAGGTAACCCAATGTTAATGTATTGAGAAGGTAGGCCTTTCAGTAGTAAAAAACGACTTTAGGAGTTTTTCACTATCAGGTCTTGTAAATCTTAAGCGCACACATCCTACTTTTTATATACAATGCATCCTGCCATATGAGCCTTTAGGGCCTACCTTAGGTGTGACTTTATATGTATTAACATGCATCGTCAATGCTACTAGGTCTGGCTTTAAAGGAATGTTGTAGGACAGTGTGAAGCATTACAAGTAAATAGCACGGGAATAGATATGTAATTGTGTGGAAGCAAATAACTGTAGAATAATATTGATGTAGTTTAAAAGGTCAAGTGACAGTTTCACAGTCAAGCCGGACCTAAAAATCCATGTAGGCTAATGACTGCCTTCTTCCCACCTGTACTACTACCAGAAAAAAAACAATATAAATGATCTTGTTGCCTAAGACTTTTTTTAACAGCATGTCAATGTTGTGTGTGTCCCTGAAAGTGCAAGCTTAGACTGCTGGATTTAAAACAAAATAATCAGACCTGCGCGGAGGGCAAGCGCTTTTTTGTGGAACACACAGCATCTGCCTAATCAAAACATGTACTCCAGGGTCTTAGCATGTGAGCGGAGCCAAAGCCCTTCTCTTGCATAATTGCGTGGCAACAGCTGTGCTGTCAAGTATGTCTATAGAAAGGTTAAAACTGCACTGCAGGCTTCAGTGGTAGGCCTGAGACATTTTAAAGGACTACTTAAGCGGGTGGCACAATGAGTACTGCAGCACCCACTAGTAGCTTTTAATTTACTGGCCCTGGGTACATGTTGTACTATTTTCTAGGGACTTGCACATAAATTAATCATGCCAGTTAGGTGCAGGCCAATTACACCATGATTTAAGGAGAGCACACACCCTTTGGCAGTGGTAAAGGGTGCGGAGTCCTAAAGCCAACAAAATTGAATTCAGCATAACAGGAGGGGTGAAGGCTAAACGTTTGGGGAACTACCACTTAAGGGTGTCATATCTAATACTCATGAATGAAAGTAGGATGTGGCTGAGCTCCAGAGGAATGTATTTACTCAGTAAGAGGACTGTATGATCACACTCGCACAGACTGACCAGTTTGTAGCTTGGTAAGAGATGTTGACCAAGGGTTCTCTAAGGCTACTGCAAGCTGAGCAACATGGTGAGCTCCAAATGCCCTTCTCTCATAACAAGACGGAGCATGCCTGCTGCTGGGTTTGTTTCACGTTACAGGGATGACTGGTGGCTGTAACACACCCGTCTTCAATCTGGTGCATGGGATGTCACTCAGTCCATATTCGATCAGCCTGGCCAGGTGGGGTGACACAGCCTTTGGTGCAATGGTAGACCAAAACAAGATTCTCAAGAGCATGTAGTCAACTGACATCTTCTTATTAGCATGGCAGATCTCCATCCCAATGTTGATGCATTTGTATAATAGCAGATGTAGGACGCTTGCCTGTCCAAACATCCAAACATCTAGGATTCATACAGTGACAGTGGAGTCCATACAGTGTCACTCCTAAACCACGGACCCCAGGTAGGGCTACGTAGCTATTTGCCTAAGTTGGAGGAAAATTACAGAGGACATTAAGTGACCAAGCGTGTTAGCATTCCTTCATCCCTGAAAGAATAAATGACAGCACATGTTGTTGTAGAGATTGTCTTGCCCTTTTGTCTATCTAATGTCCCACAGTAGGTCTACGCAAGTAGAAATAGGAAATACTGTACATTCAGCCTCAGTTTTTTGTTTTCATTGGATTTGGGTAAGAAAGAGTGGGCTGATTGATATATGCAAGTCATGCATTCCTGGATTGGCCGAAGTCTCTAGATTCTCTAACATATAGTTTTAGTAGGCATGCCTGCGTGCCTGATAAGCTTAGGGTCAAAAAGCCCTCATTCTTAAGTTTTGTTGAAACCCATTCTAGAGAAAAACACATGTTGCGTTTATCCGCTCAGAAATATGTACTCCTACAGGTGTTTGGTACCGTCATTATCAGAGAGGTGTGCAAATTCAGGATGGTTGGATATGTATTTTTGGCAGTGAAGTCTGACCTTTAGCGCTGCTTAAATATAAGAGAAAAATGATTTTCTGGAAAAATGTTGATGGTTAGGGGTCTCTATGGAAAGGGACAGCTTGTGCTATGTGTTCAAGTCTCCACTCCTTAGATTCTCATGGGTCACTAGTTTCTAAAAGCACGCGATTTACCATATTTTCCGGTGTGCGTGATGAACCCAGGGCTATAAAATGAATAAATTTTACTAGCCACGTCATTAAAATTAAAACTCTTAAAAAACAACTCAAATACCTAGGTTATGGAATCGTTCCCCAGCCATATGGTGTGGTCATCTACACGTGAGAAAGCAGAATGATAGCACATTTGTCACTGGAATGGAATGCTGGTGATTACTGCTGTGTAAATTAGACCAAATAGTGCTTTTCCACATTACTTGATGTTGTAAGGCCCTGTGGTAAGGCGAGCCTGGGCGATTCATGCTAATGACACGTTGTTCTCCTGAAACTCTACCTTTCTTGTCCTGGGCGCTAACAAAATTCAACGCACTAGACTGCCGATTTATTTTTTTGTAAAATCTCACTGAAACTGTGTGCATCCAAAATTATCTACACGAGTGAAGCAATTTTGCCTGTTCATTTCAACTGTGAAATGGCCACACACAGGTGACTGACATTACAAAATAAGCCTACTGCCCTTCGTGTTCTGTTGGTACTAGTGTTAAAAAGATGTCTAGCCAAACAGTTAAGTCTTCAGTTTATTTTTAAAGATGGCCAACTAATTGGAGACCCTAATTTACAATGATAGCGAACGCCTGATCTTGTGTGTTTGCACAGGAAAGGAGGGTTTGCCCTTGGTGATCAGGTTCAGTTTGACAGCCTCCAGGCGAGGTTTGTCTTTGCTGCATAAAGCACGAAGGGTCATGTACCATTTGGTTTCACACAACAAGTAACTATGAGGTAGCTGGAATATGCATTTGAAGGTGATGAGGCTCTCAAACCAAGGGTATTATTTTGCAGACAAAGAAGATACCTATTTTCCCTAGTCTTTATGGCCTGTTAAGCAGCATTTTATCCCCTGTGGAACAGCTCTAAACAGGCATAATCCTAATTTGGCATAGTTTACTGCTGCACTCACTACACATTCCAAGATTATTTCTCTGAGATGAGGACAAATACATTTATGTTTGCTGAGCTGGTGAACACAGCGCCTAACCCCACAATATCGTGAGATTTCAGTGAGGCCTACCTAAGTCCACCCCAGCAAGGCCCATTCAAGGGATACTGGGTTCTCGCATTTACAGGGAGCCTCAGAAATCTATTGTGCAATCAAAGAATGTCAAAAATCATACCATCTTTCTTGTGACACATTTGTTGAGCCATCTCAAAAGGGTTTAAATAATTTGATTTAATAAATCCACAGTCTTAATAAATAGAATTTCATTAGTATTTTTATGGCCAAAATGTGTGTAGCTAACTTGCTTCATTAGGCTGCAAATGACATAAATAAAGAAATTAAAATGACAAACACACTTGTACCTATGATCCGTGTGCTCAGCTATTAAATAATGTGGTGATATGGAGTTACATGCCGTCAGTTGCGTTGGAAAGAGAAATTGTTTATCAAGATAATAGATATTTTGTTTGAAATATTGATAATAGCACACCATTCGTAAATACATAAAATATAACATAAAACTGGAAAGTGATTGGGACTGCTTAATGTTGTAGGAGAAATGTACTATTTCCTTAAAAGGCTTGGTTTGACCCGTGTGCATGTAAAACATATTACATTTCTTTGAAATTTCAAAGTGCAAAGTCATATTGTTATACATCATTCTTTTAATCTTTACAGGATATCAGTGTTCACTCGTGAAGTTTCCATACTTTAGTTAGAAGTCTTAAAATAATTGTGCATTTTTTTTATTATGCTTGTGCGTTACCATTTAGGTTATCGGTGTATGGACTAATTCTGCCTGTTCTAATCCTATATTTTTTCTAATTGCAAAAATACATTCCTGAAATTAATGCAGCTCACTGTCTGCATTAAACCCATGTGGTACTACGTCTAAATTGTTTATAAAGACTTATTTTTCTTAATGCTCATTTCTGGTTATCTTCTCTTCGATCCTGCATCAAATGAAAGATCCCAAGCATTCTAATGTTTCACAATACTGTAGCGTGGTGTGAGTTCACAAAATGTTCATCCAATGGTGACCGTTTGTAATTAATCACTTTTTAAGTCTTGATTGTGTTTTTTTAGTTGCCTTTTGGTGGAACCCACAGACTGTAAATGGAATAGGTTGTCTTGCAACTTAGAAACTGTTTGGGACTGTGCGGCTTGCCATGGTTATCTGTAATTTCTAATGTTTTTCTCTGGTATGTAAGGACAACATACACAAAGTAGATTCTGAGTACCTTGCTCTTACATACCAGAGCAAACATTACAATATGTTGGAGAATACTGGCAGATTGTTAACGGAGTGAAAATTAGACCGATCAGAAGTGGAAAGATTAGGCTTCCTTGTAAGGTTATGTCAAACCTTTCTTTACTGTTCTTGGAATGTGTGTCTTCCTAACAGAAAAGTGATGTTTGTAAGACAAAAAATGTTTGGAATACTGTTTGAGCAGGCAGGCAGAATTTTTAAAATAATCTGTGGATTTTTGGTTACTCAGGAGAATTTTTACTTCTTCCACGGCAACCAGGGTGTGCTGGAAATAACGAACCAACGAGCAGGCACATGTCCTCCTTTTGAAGAATGAAGTGTGGTATGGCGAAGAGGGAAACGCAAACGCACCTTTCAGTATGCCTCAGTGGGTTGCGTAACTCCTGTAAATATCAGTTGTACAGGAAATAAGTTAAACCATGCGTCCAGTGGGTCCCGGCTGCCCTATGGTGGTATGGTGGGATGGTGGTATGGTGGGATGGACATTAACTCTCCTGATTTTCTTCCTCATGAGAGCCAAAATGCAGTTTGTGAATAGATTTCGAAGGGAGTGCCTGGCTCCCCTCTCAGCTTCTATATTTCTGTTTCTCATGCAGTGATCCCTCCTGAACATTTGCGGTCCCTAAAGAGTGGTTTATCGATGGTTAACACCCCTGATCTGCTCTGCCATGCAACTCATATGCAGATGGTGGGTAGAGGCAAGAAGGTAGACACCTCTTTTGCCAGGATGACTAGATCCCTACTTATTTTCTACTTTTTTCACTTGCCAGAAATAATTTGTGGTATCAATGGGAGATTTCTGGTAGCATAAATTGAAAATATAACATTTTTTTTTTTTAAACGTTTATTTTTCAATTTTGTAAGACTTAACATGGCGATCATTTTATGAGCAGAATTGACATCACAACAGGGGCAATGTATGTGAGAAAACACTGTCAGACATTCAGTATATACTGGCACTAGCTGTAGCCCACTGTAAACCAGATAAACACCCCACACCCAGAGCCTAGTTCGTACTCTCAGGCAATGGAGGTGGAGCAGTACCACCCACATGGTCAATGTCTCCATCTCCAGAGTTATTTGAGTTGTCACTATATTCAGCTTCTGGTTCCAAAAGTCTATCACACAAGGCTCACTAAAAACAGGAGTTCCTTTTCCACTTTGTCATCTCTTCTCCTGAGTCATATATGCACCTCCTCTGCCAGGGACCATTCCGCCATATCCATATGCCAGTGCTCCATTACAGGGGCTCTATGACCCATCCATGTAATGGTCACCCTACGTCTGGCTAGTACTAACGCAAAGTGCACAAATTTACATGTAATTTTGTGGCCCTTTGGCCTCTTAAAGTTGCCCAGCAAGCAGCGTTGTGGTGTTAGAGCTATGTTTAGGTGAGTGACCTCTACCCCTTAGTCCACTACTAGGGACCAAAAGCTCCACACTGCTCCACAGTCCCAAGCCAAATGTAAGAAATTAGCCTTTCCAATGTCACAGAAGGGGCAGGTGTCTGTCCGAGCCTGCGTCATACGATGCAGGTCTCTGGGGGTTAAGTAGGTCCTATGGAAGAAATTATAATGTACAGGCATTACTGGAGATCGTCAAAAACATAAGATACACTGTTCCAAATGTGTAGGAGAAAAAGAGGATACCGTAGTGGGGGGTCCTAAATTTTACGAGCAAGACACCTCACACATCCCAGGGGATGTCATGCTTCATCATTGGAGCTGCTCCTCGTCAGACCGGCACTGCAATGTCTGACGGGCACCACCCCGAAAGGGGGGCTCTTTGCCGGAGATCTTTTATAATAATGAAGCCGTGACCCCAAATGTGAGAAAAAGTACAGAAGGAGATCAAAAGGGGTGATTAAAATTGTCTCTCTAAATCGGCACAGGGTAACTAATTTATTGAACCCAATGCGAAGAAAAAAAGGCCGAGGTTAAAAACAGTCACACGAGTGAAACCGAAATAATGATCAGTCACTCTGTATCAGAAAAATCAAGGTAAGGGTGGGGAACTTCCAAACCATCCCTATCGTGGGTCAACATGTTTCGCATCCTGATGGTCCATTCGGATCCAGTGATGCTTCGTCAGGACCAAAAAACGACTATAAGTATCTCCTAGATATAAAGGGGGGTCTGGAAAACTATTCACCAGAAATTATCAAAAAAAGAAAGAAAAAGGTATCCAGTCACTTACATTAATAGGAATTTTTTTCTTAACCGTCGCACTAAAAATAAAGGTAAACAGGTTATTCAGAAAACCGGACAATACATAATGTCAAGGAAGGGAAAAGGTGGTAGGGGGCAACCGTGCTGCACAGTGCAGGTGTAAAAAAGGTGCGAAGTAAAACATATATGATTGTAAGTCATTTAAACATACCAACCCAATTAGGGGAGCGCGCTTCCTAGGACCACACAGACCCTTGGTCGGGCGCAAAAATAATCTGCAGGAGAAGTGCAAGACAGATCATACAAAGTGTACAACAGTTGGTTGTTACAGTAATACACAGGCCATGAAGGTATAGATAGACTGCTCAAACCTATGTGTAGAGGCTCACATAATCTATAAAGGGTAAAAAGCTTGTTACCCTTTGATGGAATTCCTGGGTGTTATGATGGTAAGATAAAACATCTATAGTGGTAGTAACATTTTAACATACACAGAGTTGATATGAGTGGAGCCGGGCAACTGTAGGGCTATTGGTAGTTCTAATTAAGTAAAGAACGAATGTAGAAACAAAATAAACAGAGAAGGCATCATTGAGCAAAAAATATAGTGCCGAACGAGTCACGATCGGTGAAGGGTATATCAAGTGAACAAACCCAGGTCTATACGTAGTAGACGCGGGTTGTTCCTAGAACGGAAAACAAAGTCACTTACTTTGATTCTGCTGCTGCCACCATTGGTACACCTACCCGGGTCCGTGTTCCCTGAAAAGTGAGGGGAACTACGGAAACGCCGGTAATAAACAGTGCGACCCGGAACTGAGACATTGCCGGGATGCGCACATACATGTCAGCGGCGTATAAACAGTGAAGAAGGACTCTCCAGTTCGGAGTCCAAAATATAAAATGGACTCACAACAATTCTGGTAGTCCGATGAAATCGGTTGTAGAGGTTGAAAAAGGGGCAATCATGGCAAATAAGAAAAAACTGATAAATAATGATGTA
This sequence comes from Pleurodeles waltl, assembly GCF_031143425.1. NCBI lineage: Eukaryota > Metazoa > Chordata > Amphibia > Caudata > Salamandridae > Pleurodeles > Pleurodeles waltl. Next base: position 397,658,966 of record NC_090449.1, read on the forward strand.
GACAAATAATGAGCAGACTAGCTATGTGTGGTGACTCCAAATTTGGTCAAAGAAAAAACACAACGCACACATGAGGCAAGTATAGCCAATGATGGAAATCAAACAGTAAATCGGACATAAAAACCAGTGTGACTAATTAGCCAGACTAGTCCAAGGGATATCATCATTTAAACCTTTTATGTGAGTGCGCAGTTTGAACACCCACCGTTGCCCTAGTTCAAACAGGGAGTTATTAAGGTTGCGTGGGCTCGTTTGCAGAATAACCCACCACATCTCATCAGGACTATGTCCGACCTCGAGAAAGTAGAGACTCAATTTGGTGGTAACACGACCACATCTAATGTTACTGCGATGTTCATTGATCTGGAGCTTAACTGCTCTGGTGGTCATACCTATGTATCGTAATCCACAAGGACAAGTAATCATATATATACAATTACGGGTATTGCAATTGGTGTGTTTGACAAGTCACCAAGTACCTATGGGGTCAAGATCAATAGATTTCAGTCGCTTCGTAAAGGCACATGCATTACAATTCCCACATGGAAAATGACCCACCACAGGGAGAGTATCCCACAGTACATTCTGTCGGGCCGGTAGGGGGGTAATACGTGGTCTAGTGTGGACTAATAAGTCCTTAATATTAGTAGTTCGTTTAAAGGCAAAAAGAGGTTTGGGCATCTGGGTTGGTAAGTTTAAATGACTTACAATCATATATGTTTTACTTCGCACCTTTTTTACACCTGCACTGTGCAGCACGGTTGCCCCCTACCACCTTTTCCCTTCCTTGACATTATGTATTGTCCGGTTTTCTGAATAACCTGTGTACCTTTTATTTTTAGGGCGACGGTTAAGATTTTTTTTCCTATTAATGTAAGTGACTGGATACCTTTTTTCTTTCTTTTTTTGATAATTTCTGGTGAATAGATTTCCAGACCCCCCTTTATATCTAGGAGATACTTATAGTCGTTTTTTGGTCCTGACGAAGCATCACTGGATCCGAATGGACCATCAGGATGCAAAACATGTTGACCTACGATAGAGATGGTTTGGAAGTTCCCCACCCTTACCTTGATTTTTCTGATACAGAGTGACTGATCATTATTTCGGTTTCACTCGTGTGATTGTTTTTAACCTTGGCCTTTTTTTCTTCGCATTGGGTTCAATAAATTAGTTACCCTGTGCCGATTTTAGAGAGCCAATTTTAATCACCCTTTTTGATCTCCTTCTGTACTTTTTCTCACATTTGGGTTCACGGCTTCATTATTATAAAAGATCTCCGGCAAAGAGCCCCCCCCTTTCGGGGTGGTGCCCGTCAGACATTGCAGTGTCGGTCTGACGAGGAGCAGCTCTGATGATGAAGCATGACATCCCCTGGGATGTGTGAGGTGTCTTGCTCCTAAAATTTAGGACTCCCACTACGGTATCCTCTTTTTCTCCTACACATTTGGAACAGTGTATCTTATGTTTTTGACGTATCACTTGGGAGGATATACACTGGACCACAATACCTCCCCATCCCTCCATTTTTTTGGATTACTGGAGATCGTTCACGTACGTTCACAGTTCCGCACCCAGTCCCCATCCTCAAGTGGGCATCTAAGTCGGCATCCCATGCTGCACGAGACCATGGTCGCTTTCCCGTGTCATCTGTTTTCATGTCTTTGTAAAGAAGAGTAATCCGGTGTCTACTCATCCCACAACTCAATAATATCCCCAATGTGTGTGTAGTCCTTGGTGCTGCGGGATAGCAGGGCCAAGTCTGCCTGGCTACCTCTGTTAATCCTGCATGATGAAGAAAGTGTCTCTGGCCCAGACCAAATTCCTTGCAGGTGTCCTCAAACGAGATAAAGGTTTCACCGGGGTACAAGTCTCCGAGATGTTCAAACCCCACCTCCACTCCTGGAGGACTTGTTAGTTATTTGTCTGATCAGCATTATAGTCCATATCAGGAGTTCTTGATAAAATGTAGCGCTTTGCCATATTCTGGCTGTCTGCTGCACTATATAGGAGATATTTTTTGGAACCCCCACGCTCACCATTAGCAGTTCTGAAAGACAAACCTGTGTTCAGCATCCCTGCAAGCAGGCATTTCTCCCAACTGTGGCCCTCGTCCAGCCACCACGCTGTGTGCTGCAGGTGAGCTGCATAATAATAGAGGTCTAATCGCAGCACTTCTAGTCCACTTTCTTCCTAGGCCTTAGATAGCATCGCCAACACCACCAGGTTAGGAGAAGGACTAGTTGTGTGAATACTTTCTCTGGGAGGGGACACAATGTGTTCTGCAGTACATAGAGACATTGTGGCAGGACTACCATTTTTGAAATGGCCAGTCTATCCATCGGGGACAGGTGGAGCATGTTCCAGAAGGACACAGAAGCTTTTAAGGAGTCCAGTGAAACTATAACATCACTAACCCGCTTTTTGAGAGGAGTTGAAATCCAGATGGCATGAAGAGGCCATTGAGGTATGCCTTGTGCTGACGGCCAGCTAACCACTCTTTTTCTGCTTTTCAGATTCTCGAAGAGTGATCTTTGCTGTCTATAGGCAGACGCGTCAGGGCTCCAGAGGGTGGCATTTAGTGTGATAACACTCTTGAGCTTCTCCTCCTTTCCTTAAATGCCCTTCCCATAAAGAGTCTTACTCTGGGACTGCAGCAGAACTACAACCATTTCAGGAAGATGTTGGCCTGCTCTTCTCTGTAAGATACCTGCTTGTGATGGTCATTGTGCAGCATTCCCCAAACATGAAACCTTTCTGTAAGAGCACAGTTGGAAACAGGAGAGACTGCCCTTTCCAACTCTGCCTCTTCTGCTCTATGTTGTTGCCTAGGATGTTGTGATCTAGGGTCTTTTTGTTGGAAGGGGGAGGTGACAAAAGAGAATGAAAGAAAATACTATGACTAATATTATACCTAATTCGATTGAGGAAAAAAGTACTAGCAAGCCATTAAAGGGGCTCAGATCCTACATTTCAAATGCATTTGCTCTTCCCTTAAGGATGGTCAACAGCTGCCAAGATGGAAAGTATTTACCTAGTGTTAAAAAAATGAAATAGGCAGCTGGTGAAGCCCCCAATTAGAGTACCAATTTGTTTACCCTTACCGATTTTGTTACCCTTCGACCTGAAACGCACAAGGGTGCTGTATATAGGGAAGTGGCTTCTGTTAAAGATATCTTGGCTTCCTCACAAAGTATATTCCGGAGTGAATATAATTGTTGCCTGATCTTAAATGGTGCTTGAGGCATTCTTTGCTACATTGCTTTTGGTGCTTATCTGCATATGGTCTTGCTTGGGTTGCTTTATGGATTCACTCCTAGGATCCTATATAGATGGTTGCATTGATGAATGGGCGCTATCCTGAGACGACATCGTTGAATTTACCCAGGACTGTCAACCATCAGAACAGAGCCCTAGCAGAAATCCCTCTAGCTACATCCAGAGTTCTCCCCCAACCCAGGGCCCCATTCCATGCCAGCGCAAAATACACATGCTGCTTTTCAACTCTTTAGGGTGTTAGACACCAGTGTGTCATGTAGGTAAAAGACCACTGTGTGGCCGTTTTTTTTTTTTTTAACATTTGTGTGTCGGAGAAAGGGACTGAAAGTATGATAACTCAAGCAGACATAGGCAAGTGAGGTAGTGTTGGGAAGGTGAGACTTTCTGATTTATGCTCCAACTAAAATAAAACCTGCTGGAGGGTGGCATCAGAACAGTGGATCCCTTTGAGTGAGCTATTCTGGCTGTCACAAAATTATTCCTGCTGCGACATTGAGGTACCTCCACAGTCCCATAGCAGGAATCGTTAGGGAGGCCGTCCTTGAAAAGGCCAGCCTCTCCTTTCCATTGGTGCCATTCGTGCTTAAAACAGAGCTAGATATACCCTATATTTTGGTCACTTCTTTTTTTTTTTAAATACATTTTATTGTGTTTCCGCGTCATGAAACAATAGCTAACTAAAACAGTGGCTATGCCCTCTATGGTGTATCGTCATGTATGTAAATGCTCCACCGCACTGGACATTTATAGCTGTTCTCAGCAGTACGGAATACCCATCTAGCTAGCAAAAACATTCAAGCTGTGGACTTAAACCTAAAACACCATATGGTCTTCAATCACCCACCTGTCATTTAGAGCCTTTTACCTTCTGTGTAAATGTCATATTAAGTGGTCAGTAAAAATCTGAAGCCATAACCTGCTACCCCCATTCGTCAGTTTGGCCTCTTACCTGCCCTAGATAAGTTAACCTTTTGGCCTGTCCCGAGTCTCTGTGGTTCTTGTGGCCTTCTAAGTTTAGTGACCAGGCCTGCATCCCCCCTTCTGCAAAATGCAGCTTTTATGGCATTCCACACCTTGGTATAGATAGATTTCCTTTTCTCCCTTTTTAACTCACTATGCAGCATTGTGTCCTCACAAGTCGGATGTTTCAGCAATGCCACATTCCCTCTAACTAAACTTGGCCACTCACTCCCTTCCAGTTCTATGCTATCTCTCTTTTCGCTAGCACTAAGGTTAGATTGGTGAATTTACTATTATTGTTATTCCTAGGGTGTGAGAAGAGACTCAGTACACAGGCCCGGTGTTGTGTAGGCTGTCCTTTATCTATGCTTCATTCTCGCTGAATACTCAGCTAAGCTCAGGCAGCTCCAGAAGATGCAATTGAATTCTGGTCTGCTTCACCTGGGGCACTGTGCAGATGCTCCAGGGTAAAATTGGTTGAGTTTTCAGGGGTGTGATATACATATTGTGTGCAAAAAGTTAAATTGGATCAGTTTGAAAGAGGGGTTCTCAAGCATCTCTAGGCAATGATTCAGTCTTGCCTCTTGGTGGCTTGTCCACTTCTGTTGCCCTCTTATTCTGATGACTGTCTAGAGAGCATTTTGACTGCTCGAGTAGTACCTGTTATAGAAGGGGTGCTGCTTTGGTCCCAGTTGAAAGAGTATTAAACACCAGTAAAGCTTTGCTTATAGGTGGCTCCAAGTTCCCTGTTTTTCACTGCTGCTGTATTAGGGCTCTCATTGGCCAATAAAACAAAGTTTGTTGTTGAGATGGAATAGTCACGTTACAGATCATAGTATCTTTTGAAGAGTCTACACTTGTAGAAGTTGCCCGTCCTTACTAGCCCATGCTTCCCAAGTCTGTAATCGATATCTCCCACCTCCACCCTTGGTGCTGAACAGTCCTAACAATGGTATTGGATGTGTGCGCTTTGTAGACAACTTGAACAACAGCTGTGCAGAGCCTACAGGAACTACTGCAACTTGTTAATTCTGCCTATAGGTGTCAGAAACAACCCTGTATCTTCCCTCATGGGTACATTAGCATCCCTTCTCGTATAGAAACTTTGGGCCAGATGTGTCATTAATTCCAAAAGCGATTACTAAATTGTGTTTTTTTTTTTTTTTTGCGAAGCGCAATTAAGTAATCGCTTTTGGAATGTATGAAACTCCAGGAGTTTCATATGATTCGCAAGGGCTCGCAAATGGACCTAGCTCAAAAATATTCATGAGGTAGGTTGCAATTTACGAGCCGTTGCGAATGGCTACAATCACAGGGATGATGGCCTGCTGGGCTCAGCAGACGACCATGTCCGTGATTGCTTTTAAATAAAGCAATCTTTTTTAAAAAAATTATCTTATTATTATTATTTTTTTTTAAATGCAGATGTGTTTAAAGAAGAAGAAATTAAAAGTTTTCTTTTCATTTTTTGAGAGTAGGCAGTAGTTTTTGGGACCACTGCCTGCGCTTAAAAAATGTTTTCACATGAATTCACGAAGGGGTCCCTTGGGACCCCTTCCCCTTTGCGAATGGGTTACCATTAATTTGAAATTGGTGGTATCTGCAATTGTTTTGTAACCGCTTTCACCGTCACAAAACAATCAAACATCCCTCTGCAATTCGATATTCGGAAGGGACGCCCTTGACACGCCCCTTCCTAATACCGAATCGGCATGTAGTCGCAAATCCAATTTGCGATTTGGTAACAAGTTGCTGAATCGCAAATTGGACATGATACATACCAAAATGCATTTTTGCGATTGCAAAAATGTTTCATATATCTGGCCCTTTGTCTTCATCTATCCATTTTGCCACTCATTGTAATTGGACAGTCAAGTAGTATAGTTCAAAATCAGGAACGACCAGGCCACACAGTCGTGGCCAGTTAGAGTTTATGCTGTATCACCTTTCTCTATTAGAACAGCATCAGGCTTGTGAAATATCACCCTCAGAACCCTTATCAGCAGTATCACAAAGTAGTCAAGGTAAGGACTCCTTCTTCTACAAAGCTACACTTCTTTGCCACCAAGAGTTTTAGGGATTTCCAAAAGTCCACCCCACTCTTTATTGTTGCCAATGCAGAACTTCTGTTGCCAACTTGCAGGTCAGCCTCTGACCGAGAAATCTGCTCCAAAGTAGTGAATCATGGCAGATTTCTTTGCGTCATGTCAGGCCCTGGGAGCCCCACCTCCCTCATTTTGGGGGCACAAGGGGAAGATGCTGGATTTGCAGCAGTACACCAGGAACATAGAGACTTTTCCTAACTCCTTTGACGCAAATGGCATGTCCTGCCTCTCATGAACAGCATCATGCCATCTACATACACCAATCCATAATGAGGAAAGGCCTCAACATTGATACCCCTAACATGACCCGCTGCGCAAGTATGTTTGCAAACGGTTCCATTGCATATCGGAGTGGGTTGAGGGGACACCCTTTTGCATCCCCCTATTATGGTCTCTTTTTAAGGCGGAAACACAACTCAAAACACTGTATTGTACTCTAGTTGTAATTATACAGCGTTCAACCCTGTATTGCGATGATGAAGTACATTAACGGATGTGTAGCACACTCCACCTTATGATGTGCTTGGTTGAAAGAATATTGTACTGTGGCGTTGCCTATGTCTGAAGTATTTTGATGTTGTACATGATGATCATAGAGGTGCTCTTAACCTGTGTAAACACAACATGCACTGTAACCTATAAGTATAACATGCGTTTAATCCAAAAAGCCTGTGAGCAATCAAAAATAATGCAAGGCATTTGCCATTTCAGCGGACCTAGGCTTCGTATGGAATCAGTTATAGTTTGTAATGCTAAAATCCTTAGAATTTTCAAACATTTTAAATATGTTCTCACAATGCAGTGAACAGGAGCGAGATCATTTGATAGTAGGATAAACGTAGAGATAACAACTAATGAGCAGGTGTCAGGATCCTCTTGTGAGAAGGAATGTGAGATGTCTTTGGCAGGGATATACAAGTAACAATAATAAGAGCTGACTATTGTTTTCTGAAATCCTTAATTCACTGGTACAACGTCAGAACAAGGTGACACTTTAATAGCACAGTTCAGTTAATGATTTTACTGCTCCTCAAGTTGGCGTAGAAACAATATTGCACCTGATTAGTAAATTGCGATACTGTACATTCTGGCACACTGGAGCATTAAAGTTGGGCACATTCATTTTCTTAGGCCCCCCTCTTTTTTTCCCTGAAGACAAAATCTCAATACCATTCAACGGCAAACAGTCTTAGAGTTTTAGATTTAGTTTCTTCACCAGACCTTAACCCACTGCTTTTCTGTGGTTGGCGATGCAGCACTCTGCCAGTTCTGGCAATCACGAGGCAAGCCGCCAAGAGGATAAGCAGGATCAACTTTTCCTCAGCCCTCGAAGGAGAGGGAAAGTCCTCCACATTCATTTCTTCCAAGAGCGCCACCTGGGATGATAAATTACGCTGATGTTGATGATGCTTTCTAGGGACACCAATACCTGCTCCCACTAAGTCCGCACCTGCAGGCACTCCCACCACATGTGTATATATGTTCCCTTAGTAATATACATCTCCTCCAGCATTCATCAGGTGTTCCATACAATGCTTTTAGACAGGCTTGGGTTAAATACAACTGCAACATAAGCTTAAAACCATTGGCCTCATTAAAGGCAGATAGCCCACTTCGTTGCCCTCTCCAAGATCAAATCCAATCTGACTCTGTCAACCAGATGGACAGATCTTAAGACCAGTTTCCTACATAAGACATATCTTTTAAAGCAGCAGGCCTATTCAAGGCTCTGTACCACCGAAAGAGGGTCCTATGTGTGTCACTGTATGTCATAATACCTTCTATATTGATTTTCTCCTTGATTTCCCCCTTCCACACCTTAAGACTTCAGGCCTAATGTAGCAGCTGTGTAATATGATAAAGATCTGTGGGCCGAAGCTTAAAATCATTGGCACACTGGTCTCTCATCTTAGTGGCTCTTTTGTGGTATAATTGGCCTAGACCGAGTGTGTCACCCCCCTCTCAGGTCTAAAAACCCCCATCGATCATTCCTGGGGTAAAGTCGGGATTCCCTAACACTGGTGTCAAAGGGGAGGGGTAGGTGATAACTCTACGGGACCTGACTTGCTTATTCCAGTGACGCAGTGTCACTCTTTCGCCCAAGCCCTGGACTCCAAGAAGTGATGCATCTGAGGGGGCAACCAGAACAAGTGATGCAGTGAAAGCTGGGAACAGTTCTGCTGCAAGCGGCACCTAGGTTTATCTGCCTCCAGGGAGCAAAAGGTAAGGGCCGGTGTCATTTGCGTCTGCAAGGCATAATGCTCGAAGTCCGTGACTCCCTACTCAAGTGGGCCCTGTACCTTAAGAGTTTGAAAAAATGGCGTGTTTTGTAAAAGCCTGAAGTTTGGAATGCACTGTTCACAGTACATCCTGGAGGATCTCCAAAGGAAGGCAGTGCCAAAGATACAACAACCATGGCAAGAAATTAATCTTGACACTATTGATCCATCTCATCCACAACAGTTCTAGACGACCGCATCAGTATGGATCCTTAAACATGCTAAGAGAGGGGCATATTGCACCAATAGAGATCCCAGATCTTCGGAAGAATAACCACCCCTAAGTAGTCAATTACAGTCAGAGAGACCTTGAAATGGTATCTCTGCGAACTGCTTCACTTTCGCCTTGACTTTGTGCCATCCCCATTGCTGTGGATTTGCTGGTGCTAACTGTGAAGCCAGAGACCTGAGGGGAACAATCGATTTCCACCACAAGTGCGGGAAGAGAGTTTGCCAGATTAGTCACAAGAAATCGTCTGCAAATAAGACCATCTGTATATGACCTAATTTTGTGTGCAGACATGTGATATTAGGATTGGGCTAGATATGTCGGAAAGAGGGTTTCCAGCATCAGCGGGAAAACCAGAGATAAAACAAGCAACTCTGACGTGTCCCTCATGTCAACAGAACAGCTGGGAGAGCCTGGAATGGATCTGGATCTTAGTGCCTCACATAATTCGCTAAGACATTCTGTTTTATCCAGAGGACCAACATTATTTTGCCTAAAGTCTTTGAAGAAACAGTTGACCCAATTAAAAGCCTTCTCTGTGTCAAGCGAGAGGAGGAGGATTGGGGTCAATGTGGCTTTAGCCTGATTAAGCACATTGATCAAATGTGTTTTATCCCGCTTCTGGCGGCTGCAGATGAAACCAGACTGAAATGGGGATAATCAGTTCCCGCCATACGCCCTTCAGCCTCTGGGACAAAAGTTTAGCATAGATTTTTCACTATTGAGGAGCACTATGGGGCAGTAAGAACTGCAATCCTGCGGGTCCTTACCGGGTTTCTCAGTTAAATTCAAGAAAGAATCCATCATGGAAGTGATGACCTTTCCGGTCATCAAAAAGAAATTGAAAATATTAGTCAGATACGGTGTCAGAAGACCTGCAAAAGCCTTATCAAATGAATGTGGAAATCTGCCTGCCCTTGGAGCCTTATGGTTTTGGAGCAGTTTTATGGCTTGCAGGACTTTGGCCTTAGTAATGAGTATGTTGAGGTCTTCACATTGGGAGGCCTCTGTGTCTGGAAATCGAATCTCCACAAGGTAGGCATCTTGCAAAGCGGTATCTCTAGTCTTGCCTCTGTACAGTGCTGCATAATAATAATCAGTGAAGACCTGTAGAATATGCTGCGTTTCCATATAGCTCAGCCCCTCTCCATCCTTCATCTGGGATATATGGTTTCTGAAGTTTTGGATGAACGACTTGTGGTTGAGTAGCCTATCTGTTTTGTCCCCTGCTCATAATAAAACTGCTCCATCGTCAAGGGTTTGCGAGCCACATCCTTAACTAGGACAGCCACCAGCTCCACTCTAGCCATGCTCAAAGTTCGATAGGTCTTCGTACTCCAGAACTCTTAAATTCAAGTTGTAGTTTTTGTATGGTAGCCTCCAGCTCTTAAAGCTTAGCTGTAGCGAGTCTGAGAAACATAGATGTGTGACTGATGAATTCCCCATTAATCACTGCTTTTGCTGCTCTTGCAGAGTCCCATGGGGTCGCCGGTGCAACTCTTTCCTCGTCATTTTCCTTGAAATAATTGTCTGGACCTTCCCTTACATAATCTAGAAGAACTGGGTCTCTGAAGGCCATTTAATTCATTTTCCACCTTTGAATAGGGGTGGGATCAACAGTCACAATGAAAAAGTAGCATAGCCTGGGCACCGTCAGACACCACTCGGGCCCTGTCTTGGAGGATTCCACCCAAGAACGAATCGGCAATATGATGAATATATAATCGACCTGAGAATGAGACCTATGCATATGAGAATAAAACGTAAAGTCTCTATCCATCTGGTGACAGGACTCCTAAACATCTGTCAATTATAGATCAGCAAGACCCTGCATCAGGGATGACAGGGGCCAAAGCATCTGCCAATAAGTTTGGGACTGGTTCAGTTCAGGATGAAGAGCAACATTGAAATCCCGTCCAATAAAGATATATGTGCCAGAGGCAGCTGACAAAAGGGGAAAAGCCAAGACTAAAAGTGGTTTTGTGATTGTACAAGCCTTAGACTGAGACCATGATAATGGGCCTATCCCCAAGTCTCTTGCGGAGAAGGAGTACCTGCACCTCTCCATCACACTTTAGTATTTCAACCTGCAGGGATGTTTTTTGACCCACCAGAATAGCTACCCCCTCCCCCTAGTCTTTGTGCGGGCATTCAAATGAAACTGTTGGGGAAAGTAGCAAGAAAAACACATTTGAATGTCACCCACCAGAAAATGAGTGTCCTGCAAGAAAGATACATCAGTTTGCTTTATAGGCATCCAGTGTAATATGGATTTGCACTTTACAGGCAATTTAAGGACCTGAGCATTCAAGGTAGCCACCGTCAAAATCCTCCTCTTGTCCTGCATTGAGTCTGAGGGAGCCTTATAAAAGCCACTTGTTCCCCCCCCGAGCAAACTTAGTGTGTCATGCATTCGGTCATGCTCAACGATACATATCCCCTTGCAACACTGCTGTATGTCCAAAAGGAACATGAAATCAGGAAACAACACCTAAAAGCAGAATAAAAGAAGCCCAGCTGGAACCAGCCAAATGAGTTCCATATGGAGACTCTGCATGTCCTGTAAATATCAGAATTCTCCCCATTCCCCCCTTCTCTCCCCCAAGAACATAAGCTGATCACCCACCATATTCGAGCTAACTATGTACAGGGTAGCGGGTCCTTAACACCACGCTGTCATATCCCTCCCTCACTCCCCAGAATCCCATGCCATTCACCAACCTCAAAACGACCCCATTGTTGAAGATTGACTCTCCCGCCACTTCGAGTACACAAACCATTAGAAGAATTCCCCCCCAACCTCCCCACAACCAGTGTCCAAGTAGAAACATATGGCTGGCCTCCCGATCAGTTCATCCAACCTTGCAGGGGGCATATTGGAGCTATCTCCCCAGCAGACTCAACACCATCTCACAGCTCATCTCTGTGAGAGGTCACCTCGGGGGAAAAAAGCTGATCATGAGCCCTCCTCCATGCGCCTGGAGCACTGGGTTTGTTTGCGACGCCACGAAGGTTGCAAAAAGTCTGGTTGATCATTCTTATTGTTGTGGTCATCACTTATATGAAAGAGTTCCAAGGTTTCTGTCTTGTGGAGAGGGCGACCTGGTGATCCTTGCAACGAAAGAGGAGCCGGACTGGAAACCCTCATCTGTAAGGGATATGCATGAGTACCAAATCAGTTGCAGTTTTCAAAGCCTTGAGTTTCACCAGAGTCTGTCTTGAGACGTCTTGGAAGAGCAGCAGAGTAGACCCTCGAACACTATTGTCTCTCACCTTTGTGCCATTCTCATTATCTCCTGAGTCCGTCTGTAATAGTGGACCCTGGTAAGAATGTCCGAGATGAGCTTATTCTTGGACTAGAACGCGCTAAGCACCCTGAGAGTGTGGTCAAGTACAACAGCCGATTCTGGAGGGGTTTCCAATAAAGAAGTAAAGAGGTTTTGGACTTAGCTCATCAGTTCAGAGTCTGTGATCCCTTCTGGAAAACCCTGGGTCCAGATATTATTTCTCCTGGAGCGATTTTCTCCATACTCCACCTTATCTGTGAGCTGCTGGCATTGCTGCGATTGTGGTAAAAATGGAACAGCAATCTCATCCTTCTCATGGGCACCCTCCTCTGTTGCTACCTTCAACTGATCGAGGGGGGAGTCCAGTTGTTGCACCATATGATCCAGCTTGCTCAAAGATTTAACAAAGTTCTCTCTCAAGAGACTGATTTCCTTCGTCAAAGCTGCCATCATTGTAAGAATATCACCTCAGTGGCCTGAGAGTCTGTGCTCCAACTCCCAAATAACTGCTGGGGGACATCTCACCTGCTGGCAGTGACAAAGACACCACTACAGCCAGGGGCCTCAGCAAAGTCACAAACACAATGTACAGTGCCGTAGGGGGCCACTCCACCAAAATCCAGATGGTCTCCCTCAGTCCTTGGCTCTGCACCGCTGACTGAACTCTGAAGGGCTCCTGCTGTCCCACAGGGGGGTCACCAGTCCCCCAAGTTCCTCAAACCTCGTGGATGCCCCTTGTACAGGCCCATCTGGCTGAATGTCCAGTCACTTGCATCTTGCACCACTCCAATGCGGGAAGGCCAAAGCAATGTTAATGGGGGAGGGCGACCACCACACTAGCTTGGGTCCCTGTCAGTCTTTGCCGGGCTCCTGTAGGACAGGCTAAATGCAGACACAACTAAGGGCCCTCTTTACAGTCTACAAGCCAGTGGGAGCCGCAAGAACGCAGGGAACCTCCAGGGACTCTAACCCTATTCCCACATCGGTTGATACAAAGGGGCCGCCTCAGGCCACCACCTCCACTTCCACCTTAGCTGGACAGCAGGGCTCAGCAAAGCCACCCACTGTCAATGAAGCACCGCCTGGCCCGTGCACCAGGGCCAGGATCCCCACCTGAAAAAGCTGTGGCAACCATCTTGCTGTGTTGTCAGCAAAGCTGGGAAAGACCGGACCTGAGACCCAACTTGAGAACACTGCTCACCTCTGGCACGTCTACCCCCACCTCAACAGATATCTGCCCCTCGCCTCCATATATGTGTCCACGAGGGTCTGGGGGAGCCAAGAGGGTCACATACCCCACAGTTTCAAAGATTTTTATTCCCCAGTACCTGAATATTCCTGATAACCGAGACCAGATGCTGCTCAGGTTGAACACCGAGCCGTTTTCAATTTCATGAAGTTTCTTAATACTGTCCTTAATATGAAATATCTGTCTGATTGTGTATACTAAGTGGGGTGCCTAGGAGGTGTGTACAATATTCAGAACCCACTATAGTAAAACCCTCTCCCGTTTTGGCAGCCAGGATGTTATCTAAGGCAATCCTATCCTACAGGAGCATGGTTTTCTGGGCATTTTAACAATCTATAGTCAAGCCTAAAGAAATTACTATTGATTTGGCTACTTCTTCCAGTATTTCAGCGTTGTGCCCAGTCTCTCAATTAGCCTGACCTACACCATAATTGGGATCTTGTGGGTGTGCCACTCTCTTTGGAGATGGACAACAGCTGAATATCTGGTAGTATGGGCAGTGTATGTAGATATTGGTGGGCTGTACAGATGACTACAACAGTTCTTTGGAGTAACATCAAAGTGTTCAACAGAATCTTTACATATTGACTATTGTTATAGGGTTTCCAGCGGATGCTGAAATTTTACTTTGAATCCAGTGGAGTCATAGTCATGTGTAACTCCAAACGCAATACTCTTTCACAATCTTTTACTCTGCCAGGATACAGGCACAAGTGACTGCAATAGGTTCAGCAACTAGAGCAGATTTAACATTAGGCAGTCAAAAGCTTTCAGTAGTTAGATATTTAGGGCAACCAGAACAACATCATCATTTCTGAGATCTGAATCATCAGCAAGATACATCAATTCATAGTTTGGTGTGGGAATGTCAGTTAAATCAGTGTGGGGTTTGGTCACATGGTGTTAGAAATGGGGTTTCTGGTTGGCTAGGCTGTGCACCTAAGCTTGGCAGAACACACCACTCTAGTCAGGGCGAGTAAGTTTGTACAACACACTCATGCCAGTGACACAATAAATATACCACAAAAGAGACTCCACATACAACTATGTAAAAATATATACCTATTGTATCTCGTGTATAAATCATATGCCAAAGTACCATAGCTAATAGACAATGTGTGCACAATGCAATTCCTGAATTAGTACACATTATCATAACAGTTCAAGGCGTAAGATGAAATACCTTAAGATACATCAGGGTAGGTAATGCAACTAATCATAGCAGGGACCTATAACACATAACCACTGGCCATCGTATGCAAGTCCTGCAATCCTATTCGTTATCCTGACCATGCAGGAGGCAAGTTGATGTGCCGGAGCGAATGCCAAGGTCTAGGATAATTCATAATTCAATGTAGGGAACACCTAGGTACAACGCTTCAGCGTTGCTTACATGCAGGACGCAGTATGGAACAGATATGGACATAAGCACAGAGTTGGAATGACACAACTCGTTAAAGTATGTGTATCCCAAACAACATAGAGCATGGCGCACCTGTGTCCCAATTAGTCGGTATGTGTTTGTTATCAGATAGTCAGAAAGAAACATGAGTAGGCTGCTGGAGTTCCTGCTCGGCTACTACATACGTGGCTGTAACTTATTCAATATCCACCAGGCCTCGTTGAAGGTCTTCCCCGTAGGATTGCCTCAAGAAGTGCCCCCAGGTATTCTTCCATGGCGGGGGCAAACACTTAGCAGAGGCAAACACTTAGCAGAAGATTGCGGGGAGCCCTCCTTGGGCCCCCAATCACCAGAATGGCAAAAGGAAAGGGGCTGCTGCCCGCACGGTCGCCTGTCTCACTTGAGCATTTTTAGTGTGGTTTCTCGTGAGCGTGCCGCGCAGCCCTTGAAGGTAGAGTAGTGCTGTGAAGTGTGTCCTCTGGGCCCTCTATGGCCTGTGCGGAGTGCTGTCCAGATGTCCACACCAACAGCACAGCCCCAACACTTCTGCCTGGTCCTGGCGAGGTTCTAGAGCCCCTTGTTGGGGGGGGGGGGGAGAGGAGCCAAGGGCCGTGGCAGTCTCCGCAGTGGGCTCCCCTCTCTGGGGGTAGCCAAAGCAACTACAGTGCTGGCACAGTCTGGGTCACCCGGCTGATATCTGCATGCGCTACCTAGTGATGCGCTGGTCTGTCCAGATGGCCCCTCACAACGGCTGCTTCCTCCCACCACTAGGTGCACTTCGAAGAAAATGGGAGTGCTCACCCTGCGCTTCTTGTGGGCAATACACTGAGACGCTCACCACTTGTTCCTCATTAAAAAAGGTACCAAGTGAATGGTGGGGCACCTACACTCAGTACTTCAGTGGCAAGCAGTCACCAGGCAGTACGCAGGCACCACAAAGTATTATCATGGGGGGATAGAGACGGAGAGCCAAAGAGCAGGTAAACAGCACACTCAAAGGACTGGGCTTCTGGGAAGGCACTAAAGGGGGCACATAGGGGGCTGGCAAGCCAGATCAACTGGGCGGACAATGGCAGTTCCTCCTGGCAGCCCCACAGCAGTGTCCAACTAGACCCGAATCAGGCAGCAGCTGGCATGAGGGCAACAAACAGAAAATCAATCCAGTGAGCCCTTTAGCCACCCAGTACTTCAGTTAGCAGGGCAACAGCAGAAGAGCAGTCCCGATGAGCCATTGAGTGCAGCAATCTCTGTGGCAGAGATTCAGTTACAGGTCCAAAAGTGCTCTAAAAATCATGGGGTGAGAGTCCCTGTACTTATGCTCCAACATGTCTTTATTTAGGGGTAACTTCAAAATAACCCGTTCAAGTGAAGCACAACAACCTTTCAATCCAGCCCTGTCTCCAAACATCAGTAGTGGGTAATCAATCCAATGTGTCAGGGTAGGACACAGCCTTTTCACACCTAAGGTGTGAATGACCCTCCCTCTTCCCAGCCCAGGAAGACTATCAGTATGCAGATTCCTGTTTCTGTCACACCCAGCCCTTCCTGTGTGATGGCTGTCTGGAAGGTATGCACCAGTTGGAGCTGTCACTCTGCCCCAGACATGAATTGGGAGTAAGGCTGCAAAGCACTAGAGTTATAAATAGAGAAATTACCACTTTCTAAAAGTGGCATTTCTAAAATAGTAATGTAAAATCCACCTACACCAGTAAGCAGGATTTCTCACTACCATTCCAAACATACCAAACATGCCCACACCACTCCTTACAGATCAGAAATTACCATATATATATATATATATATATATATATATATATATATATATTTGCAGCACTCACTGTAGTGAAAAACTAGATAGGCTGTTTGTCACCACTAGGACATGTAACACATAAGAAAATATGTGCTATTTTTTGTACACACAGCACCCTGGGCTATCTAGGGCCTTCCTTAAGGGTGACATAGGTGTAATAAAAAGGGAGTTTAGACCTTGGCAAGTAGTTTGACTTGCTAAGGTAATGTGGCAGTAACCTGCACATGCAGGGACTGCTGTGGCAGGCCTTAGACAAGTTTAAAAGGCCACTTCAGTGGGTGGTGCAATCTGCGCTGCAGGCCCATTAGTAACCTGTAGTTTACAGGCCCTGGGTATATGGTAGACCACTTTACAAGGGACTTACAAGTAAATGAAATAAACCAAATAGGTGTAAACCAATTATACCAAGTTTTAAAAATGAGAGGAGAAAGGCAAAAAGTTTGGGTCTAACTGCAGAAAGGGCCATTTCCAACACATGGGCTTTAATAATCAAGCAGTCATGAGTCTTTCCCTCTTCAAGGGTTGGAAACAGAGATGCAGGCTTCAAAATGAGACAACAGATAAGAGTAACAGTATCTCTTATTGTGACAATCTGGCAGTAGAAAGGTTTTGGAGTTAGGTGATGAGAAGAAGGGCAACAACAGTATGGAGCACAGCAAGAATCAAGAGTGGTGTTCAGTAAAATGTTTTCAGATGCTTCAGTAAGACACATAGCAGGAGCCACAGCATGGAGACATGGTAGAAGCAAATGGGTCGAGTGCTGCAGAATAGACTACATGATTTTTCTGATCCTGTTATCTTGGACCAGTATCCCAATAACAAAACCATTGCATTCATGATGATACAAAGTGAATGGTTGAGCATGATCCGGGAGCCACAAAGCAGATGCAGTCGTCAGGTCTTGTTTTAGTTGTATAAATGCACTTACAGCATCTTTACTCCACTCCAAGGGATCAGAGGGCTCTTTTGTTATATAATCTTGCAGGGACTTTGCCATACCAGCATAGCCCTTCATCTGCTGTCTGCAGTACTCGTACCCAGCCATACTCAAGGTAGTTTGTACTTGGGAGACGATCACTCACAAGGCAATATATGAAATGCTTCACTGTGGTTGGGGGAGAAGCAGCACTTGCTGGCGGAGTTTACGTGCGAAATTATCATACTCTGGGAGGCAGAACTGCAGCTTCTTTTGTAAAATCTTATGTCTCTTTTTAACCAGTTCACTGAGGAGGGAGTGTGAGTCCACTTTGCAGTGACCTAAAGTAAAAGATGCCAAAAGAAAATCATCAACATATTGAATCAAAGAAGAACCTCAGGAAAGACCATTGTGTTCGCATCTTTCTATAAAGCTTAGGAAAAGACTTAACGGAGATTCTATAAATCATTTTGGGAGCCCTGTCACAGATGTTGAGACTCTGAATGAGAATACAAAGAGGAACTGACTCCCTTTGGTGTATCGAGAAGGCATAACAGAAGTGTATTACGGTAAGCCATTTGGCGTTTGCAGGTGTACATGAAAGGATGATGGCAGAGTTGGAAACCACATGGAAGCTTGGGTAACCACATTATTTATGGCTTGTACATCTTGTATGAACATGTACATGTTGGCTTGTGAAAGCAAATATATTAAAAGAAATGAACAGTCAATACACAGTCATGCTGATCAAAAATGAAGCAAAGGTTTATTTGCTTATGCCCAGGGCGGGAAACACCCAGTAGCAAACTGGGGGTGTGTTTTCGCTCTTTTTTGAGTTGGAATGCACCTTTTATAGGTTTAAACACTCATCTGTGTGCATTACAAATGCTAATTCATCATCTCCCTGCAGCTGCAGGATCTAAAGTTCGAAAGAAATGATAGTTATACTTTAAGGGAAAGTTAAGTTTATCAGTAAAGCAATTTATGACAAAAGACAAATTAAGGGGCTTGTGCTGTTCTCTCATTTCAGTTTCAAGGCCTTTGTTTGAGGCAAAATACCATTCCTTGTGTAGCAGCCTAACCTCCCCTAAAGAGAACGTCCTGGTTGAACATTGTACGAGGTATAATTTTCAAGCACATGCCACTTTTATCTAACTTTAAGCACAATTTTACAGTCAAACTTTTGTGAGGAATTGCATTGCAAAATAACTAATTATTCCTCTCGGTTCCACAAAGGTTCGAGCCTAAGATTTCACATAGCTGAGATAAGGCTGCTCCTACGCCGCACCTGCTTTTTTTAATTAACAATCAAGAAACGAAAAAACATCACGTTTATTTCAAGTGGTTACGTTTTGGGAACATGAGCATGTTTCAGAAATCGTTCTAGAAGCAAGCTTTTAAATTTAATTTCTAAATGCTTGGACAATGGTTTAAGTTTCTATGTATTATTTTGCTTTTTCAGATTCACCCTTTGAACCCTTGTTCAAGCATATATACCCCTGCTACGTAAACTGTCTCTATTTTACACAGTTCTTCAATGACAGCATCTAAATGATGCAAAAAGTACTGTATTTTATGATGATTTATATGTATGTATGTGCACTTTTATGGCAATACGCCAAATAAAGTTATTTTGACTGACTGACTGACTGACAGCATCTTGCATTATCATGGCATTGGTCATTGTAATGTTCACTGGTTTGGGCCGTAGGGAGGCACAAAGAGATGATACAAGTGCTTACTAAAGCAGGGAAGCACTGTACACAGCATCATAGTAATAGTAGGCCTGCTTCACTACCATTACCCATTTAAGATTGGTCCACCCCCATGCCCCAAACAACGAGGAGATGTTGTCCTATATTGGTCTCTCAGTGTAGTCATGTACCTGAACTCTGATGTCATGCAAGTTTTCTGTACCCTTATAAACATTTGGGGCATTTTCTGGTATAAAAGTACATCTTTCTGTGTGGATTATTCTATAGACTCCACCGCTCTCAGCGAGGAGCATGTCTAAAATCCATAAGATTTTGGATCACAATTTGTCTCATAGCTCCCATTTCTACTGTGATATTCTCGAAAACACTAGTTGTTTCATTTATTGTTGGTTCCAATAGGCGACTGTCGCAGTCTCCTGGAATTAATATTTACCACTTCTGGGGAAAACAGGCCATGCACCATATCCCCTGCCACCTGGGCTGATGTATCTGTCTGGTCCACCTCCCTTCTTCTTCTTGCCAGACTATTGTGTAACTTATGTTTGTGAACATGTTCCTTAGGGTGGTGCCGGATGCGAGGAAGTACTGCCCTGAGGTAACAAGTACCTGCCCAATACTGGGGCAACGAAGAGAAGGCCGCTAGTCCACATATCCAATAGGTTTCATCCCCTCATTCAAGGGTATGTTAAGCCAAGAGACATTGGAAAGTGAAAATGTGGTGTTGCACACACTGTTTGTGATCCGTTGACATGTATGCAAAGTGTTTCTGTAGTGTTGGCTGACAGCCTAAGATGTGGAGTGTAAGTGTCCTTTACCTCTGAATTGTTCTGTCGCAAAAACGAAATCCCTAGATCTTTTGGACATCATAGTAAGATTTATGAGAGACTTGTAGGCTGAATCCTCCTCTGCATCTTCCGGTGGCCTCTGCAAGTAACTCTTGCTGATGTAATTATCTTTGACCTGTATCTCTTCTGTAGGTCAACCTGCTCTCTTTTGGGGCCCACGTAATGACCATTGCATAAATAAGGACGCATGAATCATTGTATGGCAAAGGTATGTGCAAGAAAGGCATTTCTTTGTCAACAGTTTGCCGGCATTTTCAAACATTTCAAATAATTTGAGACATTAATTTCCCTATGCTAGACACTCCTGATTTATATAGCAACATTCTCATGATACTCTTTTGGATGATGGGCATGCAAGTCTGACCCTTCTGTACCATGTTCAGGGCTCTGTACATGTGGATAATACATTTCATACACATAAATGGTAATAATTGCAAATACAGTTATTAGAGCAAAAACAAGTGGAATGCAGAACACGTTCTTTGACGTTTTCCTAGTCAGTTCCTTTTTTGTAGCTAGCACAGCTTTTGTCCTTGGCATTGCTCCGTGTCCTATTTTCAGTCTTGGAAGAGGTTGCCTCAGGCCACACTAATGACCTGCAGGGGTATTACTAGGGGTGTACCAGAACTTGCCCTAAGTGGTGCAATGCAAATGTCTCTGGCTGGCAGCTGGGTTGCGACAATGTAGCTGTTGTGGCATGGGCACTCATATGAATCCTACCCGAGAAGTACTACCAGGCTGGTCTCTTTTGTTTCGCTATTTCATTCTATGTCTGCTTTTTAGTCAATATTTAGATATGTACTACGGCCTGAGTTGATCCCATATACATGTACTAGTTCATCTAGTACCTGTTCATCACTTTCTTCAATCTCTAATGTCCTTAGTCCGGCAGCAGTAAGTGTAGACCAAGTATGCATCTGTCTGTTGTAAGAGTAGACAGCTACTTCTTATTCAGACTGAGCTGGAGCAGCAGCTACTGGACTCATTAGTTCTTCAGATATTAGCCCAAAGATTTGCTCCAAATCTCTTAGATGATGTTTTTCGGTGATCTCAGATTGTATTGTGCTTTCTTGTTGCTGAGGGGTTGTGGGTGTTGTTGAACAACTTATGCTGTGGTAGACGGTGGCAGCGTCGCTTGAGGTGGTGCCCTCTTAAAATGAGACGTGTGAATCAAATTCTGTTGTTACATTTGACATCCGTCTGTGTGGCCATCAGGACTTGCTCAAGGCTTTTCCACTGATGCTGGAGACAGTTGGACATGTGGAAACTGTGAATCGGCATCCTGTCACCTGGTTGGAAATGATGCCTGCTACCTTGCAGGGGCTCTGGCAAGACCTCCTTCACCTGCTGATTAATAGAAGCAAGACATTTAATCAAGGCAAAACAATAGTCTGTCATCAGTTCATTTGACATGACATTTATCTCTTTTTTCAGTAATCCTCCAGGCATCCATTGGTCTCCCTGTCACTTTTTCATTGGGGCTCAATTTCGTTTTTGCATCAGGAGAGTTTCTCATGCTCATCAGAACAATTGGCCAAGCGTTCATCCATGTCACTTTTGTTTCTGTGCATATTTTTGCAATCTTATTTTTGAGCATGCCATTTTTCCTTTCCACAGCACCTGCTTCTTCTGGGTGATAGGTACAGTGGAACTTCTGATTTACCTCTAGAGCCTTACACACTAGCTTCATCAGTTTATAAGAGAAATGGCTTCTCTTGTCACAACAAATGACCTTGGGCAGGCCAAACCAGGGTATAGGTTCCTTCTTCAAGTACTTAGCTGTTGAAATTACTTCATTACTTTTTGCTGGGCATCCCTCTACCCACTTAGAGTACATACAGCCCACCATCAGTATGTATCTATATTTGTTAGTGGGGGCATCTCAATGTAGTCAATCTTGAGGGCTTCAAAGGGGATTGCTGGTTGCCCAATGGGTACTGGAGCAGTTTTCCCCACATTATGCTGAGCACACACCATACAACTCTGACATATCTCAGTTGCATATTTTTTTTAATGTAAACCCAAAACAGATTCATGCAATTGAATGGTCCATCCATGCCAGTGTGTGAAGGGCTGTGTGACATAGTTATTGGGTAAAGATACTTATCCGGAAGCATATCATGTATTCATGTTTTGTCCATCCAGCACCCATTTAAGAGTGTGCTAGTCACAGACCATTGTTTTTGTTCTTCCTCAGTACCATCCTTTTGCATGTCTCGTATAACTTTCACTGTCATGTTAATAATCATTTGTTCCTGTGTAACAAACACGAGGCTGGAAATGTCTTGCTGTTTCGTTAGCTACTTTGTCCGCAAAAGCATTCCTTTGACCCACCTTATCAACCATTTTTTTGTGGGCATTGAACTTCACTATTGCCAGTCTCGTAGGAAGAGCTAGAGAATTCAATAACCTTGTTATTAGCACACCATGCTGTATTTTCCCCCTTGAGATGTAATGAAACCCCTTTCCCTTCATACTCTACCAAAATTGTGAGTGACGCTAAATGCATAACTGTCCTGCCTGTGGCTAATTCACATGCTGTAGTCAAAGCAATGATTTCAGTTGCTTGCGTGGATTTCTCCATCATTCTGCAACTTACAACCACAGTGGTAGTGTTGTGACTGCATATGCTGCTGATGTTGTGCCTTCCTGTGTTCTAAGACATGAACCATCCTGCCAAAGCTCTCCCTCAACATCATCAAACGGTGTGTCCTGCATATCAATTCTGCCCTTTGTCTGTTCGGTAAACACAATCATGATCATCAAAGTGTTGTTCACTCTCAACGTGAGGCAGTAAGGTTGATGGACTGAGAACATTGTGTCTACATATATGCACATGTGGATTAGACAGACATACCTCTTAGTGTGTCAACCTAGTATTCGTAAGGTGTTTTGTGTGTGTGTGTGTGTGTGTGTGTGTTTTATTCAGTATTAAATCCACTGAGTGTGGAACATATGAATGAACAGTGTGCCCAATGATGAAACTTTCTGCTTGTTGCAATGACACTGCAGCTGCCACAACAGCTCTAAGGCAACTTGGCAACACTTTGGCCACGGTATCACATGTGACAGAGAATTAAGCGCATAGTCATTTGTAATCGCCATATTGTTGGCTGAGCAACGTGAGCGCAACACACTTGATTCATGAACAGAAAGATTTTTTTAAACAAATTTTATTACATTTTATCATGTATCACAGCACAAGTTACATTCATTCAAGGACTTTGTTGGTAAGTATGCAGGCAATCAGGATCGTCCTCGTTGTGGCAGTGTAGTAATATCAACGGCATATCTATGTCTTCTGAATATTTAGGATGAGAGAAATAAACTTCACTTACCTTTATTCATACTATCATATGCTCTTCTATCTAAAAACATGCAACAACTTCTAATGCTTGGTGTAAACCATGTACCCCCATCCTCTCCCCTCCCACTGTACCTGATGTCGACCCATTTTTATAACTGTGTCCTGCCAAGTTATAGATGAGAGAGAGAGAGTCCCCAATAGAGGTCTTCTAACCTCCGATAGCCTTTCCGGGTATCTTATACATGTCACCATTCTGCTGTGATGTGTAGCGTCCTCTGCCCCGGGTATGTAAGGGTAGCTATATAAGAAGATTGGGAGGGATCACCCTCAGATCAGTATGTATCCTGTTGGTCAAGTGCTGTCACCAGTGCCTCCCAGGCTGTGTCCCCGTCCATTGATCCCTGGCCGCCTCTGACTTCCTGCAATTTAATCACACTCTCATAGCCATCCCATTTCAGCATCTCCCACCTTCAGGCCTCACAGGACGGTCCATGGGAGCTCTAACATAGCGGAGTTATTTCTCTCTTGGCCAAGATGAATGCTAAGTCTTGGAATTGACTTGTGATTTTTGTTTTGCTGGTGTAGGGAAACCAACTAAGGAGACAATGTCCTGAGGTGCAGGGGATCTCCCTTTCTAAAATCGAGGTTAGTGTGCTAGTGATTCTTTCCTAGTATTCTAGTAAGTAGGTGCAGTTCCAAAACATGTGTAAGAACTCGCCTTTGGGCTCCCCACAGCAGGGACATTGCGCCTTTCCTGGCCAAAATATTGGCTGAGTTTGCCTGGCGTGAGATATGCTCTGTGAAGTAGATAAAGGGTAATTAGTTTAAAGCTGGTGTTGCGTGGTACCTTGAGTATGCACTCCAGGATGTCCTCCCATTCCTTGTCCTGAATAGGACTACCCTGGTCCTCCCGTCATAACTTAAGGGCCGTCAGCTGGGTCAGTAACTCATGTCTCTGTCGCCTATACAAGCAGGTGACTGCCTCGCACTTTCCAGCCACCGAATAGCGCTCCTGAAAATCTGCAACGGGCAGAAAGGTTTCTGTTTCATATTATGCCCCCATTGTTGTTGCTCCTGCGGCTATCCAATCATGAATTCCCTGCCAGTTGCCGTCACGTGGGAACGCTAATAGAAACTGCATTGGGATACCAAGGGAGTAGTCTCAGGGTTTCTGGGGCTCTGACGTGCAAATTGCCATCAGGCTATAGCCTCATTGCTATCCATTGGGTCAGCCTCTGTAATTGTCCCTCAATATGATATGATGGCAAATCTGGTATGGACATACCTCCCTCCATTATCGGTTTTCGGAGTTTCACCAGTGCCACTCTCCTGCTACCCATGCTCCAAAGAAACCACGCTATGGTCATTAAACCAAGAGCGTGGGATCCATAGCGGTAATGCTACAAAAAAGTAGAAAAGACCTGACAGTGCCACCATCTTTAAGATTGCCCCAGGGCCCACTACCAATAATGGAAGCGTGCTCAAGAACTCCGTGCTCGACCTGAGCCCCCGGAGAGCTTTTCTCACGTTGCCCTCCAGTACATCTTCCTGGCTGTGGTATATGCGCACTCCCAAATATGGTAGGCTGGGGATTCTCAACGTAGGGACCCCAGGTTGGGTGGTGGCTCCCCGAAAGGTGCCGTCAGGAAGGTGGAGGATTTTCGCCATTTAATGTGTAGGCCTGAGAATTCTCCAAAGCGTTCTAGAAAGGACAGAGATCCCGCAAATGCTCCTCCCGTATCCTGAAGGAAGGGGAGGCAGTCATCAGCACAGAGTGCAATTTGGTGCTCTTGATCTCCCACCCTAATACGCCAAAATGATTCTCCCTTCCGGGCTTGGAAAGCAAAAGGGCACCCCTGTCTCATTCCCCGCTCTACTGTGTATTCTTCCGGGATAATCGCGCCCGTGCGGACCGGCACCTGTGCATCCTTTGACAGGAGTTTTGTCCAGACTCCAAATCCTTCCCCCAGCCCAAATTGGCTCATTACTTCCTGCAGGTGTGGCTTTTTTGATGTTGACGGTGAAGATGGCTGCTGTATTCTTATCGTAAGTATCAACACCAATATCAGCCTTCTAATATTTAGAGCTGTATTTCTGGCTGGAATGAACCTGGACTGATCTCAACGTGCTAGCGTGGTCATGTGTTGCATCAGCCTGGTGGCCAAGATTCTACTAAGTATCTTATAATCGATGTTCAACATCGACATGGGGTGATATGATGTTATGTCAGTAGCTTCCCTCCCTGGCTTTAGTAGGGGTACTATAGGTGCTTCCAGAGGGGAATGTGGGAGAGAACCTTCATCTTTGCCAGCCTGATAGAGGGCTAGTAATTTAGGGGCTAAGTGTGCTGCAAAGCTGGAGTAATACTCAGCGGGAAGGCCTTCCATGCCTGGAGTTTTCTTTTTGGCCATCTGTGTTATCACAACCCTAATCTCTGGTACCGTTGTCTTTGCCAATGTCTGTGGCTGCCTGCAGAGGTAGTACCGGGAGTTTGTCGTATGCATTTAGTGCATCCGCTTTGTTAATGGCGGCGTGGTGATATAAGGTAGAGTAAT
This sequence comes from Pleurodeles waltl, assembly GCF_031143425.1. Lineage (NCBI taxonomy): Eukaryota > Metazoa > Chordata > Amphibia > Caudata > Salamandridae > Pleurodeles > Pleurodeles waltl. Next base: position 397,684,904 of record NC_090449.1, read on the forward strand.
ATGCTCGGAGCTCCTCAATAATATTGTTCTGTCTGTACAGTCTGTTCCCAGCAGCGGTGACCAGTTCGACTATCAAAGAGCCCTGTTTGGCTGGGTTTGCCAGCCATACTAGTGGTGCCCCCACTCAATCCCTTTTAGCATGCGCCTGTATAATATAATTCTTGTGATGAAAGTGCCAGGGACGTTCTACCTCTACTGCTACGTTTTCCCTGGCCTCCAAGAGCTCAGCTTGGATCTCCAGGTGGTCTGGCCTCTGCTTTTCGAGGGCTCTCAGATCTCTCTCTGCAACCTTGATATCTCAAAGCAACATCCATCTCACCCCTGTGACTTAAGATATACAGCTGCTTCTAATCATGGTCTTGAAGGCCTCCCGCAATGTTAACTGAGACGAGGTGGTACCGGTATTCTCGGCAAAATAAGAATCTATGGTAGCTCCAAGAGAGTCATGAAATAACAAGTCTTCCAAGGACTCTGGACATAATCGCCTGGTCGGTATAGCGGACATGGATCTGTACCAATGCAGTCCCAACAAGAGGGCATAATGATCTGAAACCATTCTTGTTAGGTACTCAGTGAACGCTAATGTCTCGTGGACATCCAGGGAACATAAGATGGTGTCCAGCTGCACATGTAGGTCGTTCATTGACGTGTAGAACCAATAATCCAGTTCCTCACCGTGTTGGGAGCCCCAGGAATCAACCAGTCCCCATTCCCTTTGCCAAGCAGAGAACAAATGTACTCCTCCTTTAAATCGAGGAGTCCTGCAAGGGAGGGTGAGAGCGGTCTTTGTTTGGATCAGCCTCACAATTATAGTCCCCTCCCAGTATGATAGGTCTGGCCGTATGATAAGCTAGGACCCTGGTTAGTGTGGAAAAGAAGGCTTTTTGAACTGTTGGGGCCCATAGATACTTCCGATAGTAATGTCCTGGCCATCCAACCTCCCAGTTATGATCACATGTCTACCCTGTGAGTCAGTCACCTGGCTAGTGCACTGGAAAGAGAGTATGTGGTGTAATACAGCTGTCCCCTCCATCTGTGCTTAAGCGCAAGCCCTTCTTTGGTGTTAATATCTGTATCCTAGAGCAATGTGATCTGGGCTCCCCGCCGCACAACATGTGAGAATACTTTGTGTCATTTGTGCATGAAATGCATGCCCCGAATGTTCCAAGATAGCAGCTTGTACGTCACAGGGGATGCCATGATGTGTAGTAGTAGGCAGACATGGCAGTATGGTTTTGAGGAAATAACCACCTAACATTCAGGAACAACCCCCTCCTCTCAGCTCCTTTGGGGTACTCTAAGGCACAGAGTAAGTCTTCCCTGTCCATAATTAAATAACAATCAAACCAGCTCCCAACCCCTTGTCTAAATGACGGCTCCCGTGAGCCTCTTGCTGACTAGCACTGGCGATGCACCTGTGCGCCTACTGAGTGGTACAAAAACCTGTGAAGACGTTTGGCGGCATTTCAAGCGACCCCTTCAGTTACATACACTCTCTGCTGATGACGGCCGAAAGCCAGAAACACGTGTCCAGAGATACGGCACTCGCTGCACCTACCTCAGGTGAAAGACTTTCTACAGCGATACGGCACTTGCTGCACCTACTTAGGGTGAATAATTTTTTGAAAAATTCTCGCTATTTATATTTAAATGACTGCATTTACCATGATGCCTTGGGGCTATTTTCCGCTTGAATGCAAGGCAGTGTGCTCCATTTTTCTTTTTGGATGTCTAAATGACGGCTCCCGTGAGCCTCTTGCTGACGAGCACTGGCGATGCACCTGTGCACCTACTGAGTGGTACAAAAACCTGTGAAGACGTTTTGCGGCATTTCAAGCGACCCCTTCAGTTACATACACTCTCTGCTGATGACGGCCGAAAGCCAGAAACACGTGTCCAGAGATAGCGCACTCGCTGCACCTACTTTAGGTGAAAGACTTTCTACAGCGATACGGCACTTGCTGCACCTACTTAGGGTGAATAATTTTTTGAAAAATTCTCGCTATTTATATTTATATGACTGCATTTTCCATGATGCCTTGGGGCTATTTTCCGCCTGAATGCAAGGCAGTGTGCTCCATTTTTCTTTTTGGATGACACAATTATAGTCCCCTCCTAGTATGATAGGTCTGGCCGTATGATAAGCTAGGACCCTGGTTAGTGTGGAAAAGAAGGCTTTTTGAACTGTTGGGGCCCATAGATACTTCCGATAGTAATGTCCTGGCCATCCAACCTCCCAGTTATGATCACATGTCTACCCTGTGAGTCACTCACCTGGCTAGTGCACTGGGAAGAGAGTATGTGGTGTAATACAGCTGTACCCTCCATCTGTGCTTAAGCGCAAGCCCTTCTTTGGTGTTAATATCTGTATCCTAGAGCAATGTGATCTGGGTTCCCCGCCGCACAACGTGTGAGAATACTTTGTGTCATTTGTGTATGAAATGCATGCCCCGAATGTTCCAAGATAGCAGCTTGTACGTCACAGGGGATGCCATGATGTGTAGTAGTAGGCAGTCATGGCAGTATGGTTTTGAGGAAATAACCACCTAACATTCAGGAACAATCCCCTCCTCTCAGCTCCTTTGGGGTACTCTAAGGCACAGAGTAAGTTTTCCCTGTCAATAACTAAATAACAATCAAACCAGCTCCCAACCCAAGGACAAGCAGTCCAACTCTACTCATCCATACAATCAAGCATACAACAGTCAGTTGTGGAGGCGCTCACTAAATCTATCTTCCCAACTCTGTGTTAGGATAAGCCCCACTCCAGTGCCACACTCATCACGCCTAGTAAGTCGGGATGCATGGTGGCTCTCCGGTTGGAGTTAGTGGCTCGGACCCCCTGAGAATGGACATTGACTCAGTGCCATTGTATATCTCTGAAAGGGACAGGAGTAGCAGCCCTTTTACTGTCATATTGTTCATGTTAGATTAACTCATCACCTGCTTCAGGAAACGTGTGGCAAAGGGGAGTCTGATTCTCCAGCACTGTCCTCCGGGACGTATCAGTGTCTGCCGCCGCATCTGCACTGGGTGGGGAGTGGAGATTATTTCCTAATCAGAGAGGATGCCGGGTCTGGACCGCCACGGGTCCTTTTATGCATTCAACGCTGTGTTTTCCTTCCTGAGGGACTCCGGCTCAGGCCTACGGTCAGACGGGCTTCTGGCCAGTCCCAAACTTCTTTTCAGTTAGTGAAGAACTGCACCTCATTTGGGGTGAGAACTCTGTCTTGCTGGAAACAGAATTGTGTATTTGATTCCCCTGAAGCAGGGCTTCTTCTTGGCTTCTAAGAAGGCAGAGTCTTGTTGTTGCACTTATTATGTGAAGTTTGAAAAAGCACGATTTTATTTGTCTCAAGCATTAAGGGACTCTTGGTTATGGCCTGCGCAAGTATATGGTCCCTGTCCCTGTAATGCAACAAGCAATCCACTATTGGTTTCGGTAATATGCCAGGTAAGGGTGGACTAGAAGGAACTCTGTGTGCTTGCTCAATGGCGAAAAAAGGAGGATAACCCTGATGGCGCCACCTCCTCACGTATCCAGTGTTCCAAGAAGGTCACCATGTCAACTCTCTCAGCTCGTCCCGATATGCCTGTGACCCGTATATTGTTCCAGCTTGATATATTATCTCCATCTTTCGCACTAGCTTAAAGTGTTCAAACTTCATCTTCTAACTGCATGATGCAGATCTGCATTCCACACATTTAGTTGGGGATGCCATTGACCGGTCATTTTGTCGCGGTAACCCATTCTAAGAGGTGCCGGTGATCATCTCGGAGGAGACTCAAGTCCGTTCCCAGCATGTCTTTTTTGGTTTCTAGCGCCTCTCTAAAGGAGAAGATGGCCTGTAGGATGTCTTGTACTGTGAGGCTCTTCAGTGTGCCCTGCGTCGACGATGCCTCCTCTCCTTCCAGCCCCCCTGACAATAGCTCTTCTGTTTGCCTGGTGCTTATATCGATGTCTTATTTCTTGGTTGTTTTTCCCATCTTACTGATAAGAGTTATAATGACCTGTGGCTCATCCTCTGAGGATTTGTCCTCACCATGCTTTTTCAATCCTCTAATTGCTGTGTCTTGGGCAGTCGTGTTTTGCTGTAGTGGCCACGTTGCCACTGACTATCAGGGTAGAGCTACTGGGTAGAGTAGGGGCCTACCCCTCGTCACTCTAGGCCAATCCCCCCTAATTTCTCAATAAGACTGTGGTGCGTTGTAGTGTAGGAAGAGGCCTTTCGGCACTGTGCGGGTATCTCCAGGCCCCAAACTCCTCTGTAGGGTGCTCTAGTGCCCAGGTCGGCTCAGCAGGTCCTCAGGTCAGTCTGGGAGGGTTCGGTATCCACCAGTGCCTGCCCCGGCTGGTGCTCTGCAACCGAGTGGCACAGATAGGCGCACATGGCAGAGTCTAGTATGCTTTAAGTCTGGCTAAGTGGTCCTGGGACTCTCCATAAATCTCTGTGCCAGTTCGTGGATAAATCTGTCCTCTACAGGTAGGGAACCCTATGCATGCAGCAATGTTCATACCTCAGTGCCCGCCCCGCCGCCCGCTGGGTGACCGCTTACGGGTGCCGAGTAATGCAGGAGACTCGCATTGATGAGAGACCGAGCATGAGCATCCCAGCTCCGCTCTGCTGTGTTACGACCAGCCTCCCCGATAGTGATCATGTGTGCCTCAGGAGTCCAGGTTTTGGTGCTGCACTGGGTTGCGATTTCTTTACTCGCCCTGTACCGCAATTGTGTATGGACAGCTTGTGCCCTCTCCTATTGTCCAGCAGTGGGGGGTGCAATGGCAGGCTGTGATCACCTTTCAGCGTCTTCTCTTCCCTGCTCTCCTCCATTATGTTTTCATGCAGCTCGCATTGGTGGCGCAGGCTGCAGGGGCCCTGCCGTTCTCTGCATCAGTTGTGGCCTTTTCCGGGCGCTCTCCCTCGCATCCGCATTGGCGCAGTCCTACCTCGCATGCCTACCTCTCTCCCCATCGCAGCCTCCTCAATTTGCAGGCCTTTATTGGGTACAAGCAGCTCGTGTGCAAAGCTGGCTCTTCTTGCCTCCCTTGCTGCCACTCTGCTCCCTTAGGTGCTGCTGAGCAGTCCGAATGGCTCTCTCAGGTCGTGCCTCGCCAGGGGCGAGCTCTCCTCCTTACCACAATCCGTCTGCAGCCTGCATTAACTCCTGCGCATCTCCTTCAGCATTGGCTTCCAGACCGCCACGGTTCCCTCTGTCGTCATGGTTCCGCTGCGAGGTGAGGAGAGCCCGCAGCTGTGTTGCGCTACCCGCACATTGTTGTTGCCATGGGAACCATCCTTCCACAGGAGGGCTGCAGTCCCTCGCCCATTTACCCAATTGCCATTTTGCATACGGTGGCCCGGTCCAATGCTGGGCCTATGTTGACGGTGTACAAGAGTGGGCAGCTGCTAACCCCTCTGTGTTAAGGCCACATTTTAGGGGTCCCTGTGCAAGCATTAAAGACAGGATGCAGGCGGATAAGGGCTCAACTGATGGAAGCTCAGAAATCCACTGCCCCCTGCTTTGGTGTCTTGGTTACGCCTCCCCTCATGAACGAAAAGATAAAAGTCTTTGGAATAGTCAGGCAGCCCCAAAGCAGGAGATTAGCGGAGAGCTTGCTGAATGTCAAGAAAGCTGTGTTCATGTTCTGATATCCACGCCCTTCTTTGCGCCTGATTGTAAATCAAAGGGCTCGAGCAGTAGCCATGTGGTGCCCATTAAAAACAATAGCTGCGCTTAGCTACTGTAAAACTAAAGAGATACATGCTGTCTTCATGCACAGCGATAGAAAAGAAAGCATTTTTCAGGTCAATCACAGAAAACTTTGCCATATCAGGTGCCAAAGTAGATAGGCTATTCACTATGTTGGAGACTACAGGAAATTGTGGTACCACTATTTTACTAATCCCGTGAAGGTCAACTATGAATCTCCAAGATGGGCACTTTTCCTTGTCACTTGACTTCTTTAAAACTGGTAGTATAGGACTATTACATGAGCTCCCTATTATTTATTTTACTGTCCCTTCCTTCAATAGACCCTTGGCAACCTCTTGTAAGCCCTGCAATCCTTCTGCTGAGATTTTATACTGGGGTATGCATGGCAATGGACCATTTTGGCACACAACTATCTGTACTGGGTCAATGCACATTTTCCCTACATCATATTTATGTGTTACCCATATCCTACTGTCTGTTAACTACTGAATATGTACTGGAATTGTGTATTTTCCTGCCCTGACAATGTACATAGAAGCAGCTTCCAAGCAGTTTTCATTTATCTCAAGATACACCCCATCCGGTGTGCACTGAATTGTGCCTTTTAACATTTTTCGGAGGTCCAATCCTAGTAAATTTATAAGCATGTGTCTCTGAAGTTAGGAAATAATGTGTGTAAACGGCCCAATAGTGTATTTCAGTGGGCCTGACATGGGGTTTGTTACTAACACATTGGTGAATCCCACAGATGTTGTTTTGTCCCGAGAGAGGAGTCTTTGGGAATGTGTTTTTAGTCAGAGATGAGCTGGTTGCACCAGTATCTAAAAGGAATGTGACTGGTTCATCTTCTACTTTTGCATGTACAAACGGACCCTTATCATCCACTGGAATAACAGCCCTCTGTACCATTTCTTTCAGGCACCCCTATAGTCCCACGTTGGGACCTAGATCTATGAGGCGATGTTTTACTTCATCCTCATAGCCTGCCAACATCATCTGCTTCTGTTCTGCCATTCTGTCAAAATAGTTATTAGCCTATTGTGTAGCCTGATTCTGTGTATTCGGACACTGCTGATCTGCTCTGTTTATTGATCCTCTTCCTGTTCCTCTACCTCCTTGTCTGGGTGGGTGATGGCAGTCCCGGGCCCAGTGACCCTGCCCACCACAATTGCAGCAATTTTGTTGTTGCTGTGCAGATGTTGTTTTAAATGTATTTGGTGGCACGCGTAATTGTGCAGGGGAAAGTCTGGGTGGTCCTTCTCCACCTCACCCCCTGCCTCACCCCCCTCTAGGTGCACTAAACGCTTGAGCTTGCTGCATGAGCACCTTTGGTTTAAGTCTTTGTGTTTTTTTATTTTTAAGATCCTCCTCTTTTAACTGTAATTCTTCATACTATTGGGCCAGCTGCAATAGCTCAGGTATCTGTTTGAGACCATGTAGGATTGTACTGATGAATGGCATCTTTAATGTTTTCAGCAGGTTATTTATAAAGTAGGACCCTAATGCGTGTTGGGTGCTACCACTGGAAGGCTCTAAACCACTAGATGCTGAGTATTCCTTTTGTATGCTGGAGAAGAATGCAATAACCTTTTCTCCCTGTTCTTGTTTGCAGTTATTAATTTTGCTACAATTTATCTGCTTTTTGGGTAATAGTTTATCTATTTTCTTTAACAGCATATCTGGTAATTGCTGTATTTCATTTATTATGCCTTCCTTGAGAGTGTTTTTTTTCTGCTTCTATATGTGCCCAAATTATGTTCAGTTCCACATCATCCTCCCCTCTTACTTTCTTCCAGATGTCATCTGGCAGAAAAATGGAAAACATTTGGTCTAAGTCTCCTAACGTAAGGGGCCCTATTTTTAGTGTTATGTTAGTTTGTCTGTACCATTCTTCCAGGTCGTCTCTTATGCCTGGGTATTGAACAGCAAATCTATGTAATTCTGCATGCGTCCAAGGTGCATGCACCCTTATTATTTTATGATCTTTATCATAACCTGGTGTCATTCCTTTTGCCTTTCCCTTTCTTCTTTACTATCCCTGCTCTTGTATAGTATAGTGTGGTTAGCATCAGTGAACCATTCTCCATATCGAACTATAATAAATAATCTGTCCCCATCTTCTAGGTGGACATTATATATTTTATTTTCTAGCTCAGCATCCCTTTGTATTGTAAGTAGTACAGAAAGTGTGGCTCCTCCTCCCATATGGCCATGTCTTCATTAGAAAGTTTGTCAGCCCACTCTTCTACTTTTTTCTTCAAAGTTCAGTTGCATTTGGTGTCTAGTTGCTCTCCTTGCATTGTCAATGATGTCCTGTAATGCAATCTGCTTCTGACCCTGTGCATCTTGATCCCTTACATGTGAAGCTTTGACTGCCCTTGGTTCACTTGTTTTTTTTATACAGTATGTTAGCCCCACTGTGTGGTGGAGGTTTTAGATGATTTAGCAGTATTTGTTCTATAAAGTGACCCTCCTCCTGTTCAACTGGAGGAGGGGAAGATGGACAAATCGGTATTGTCTATTTTACCTTTTGAACAAAACATTTCTCTATTACCATTTTATTCTCTCTACATGCTACATCACCTCTGATTGGATGCATAGAGCTGATAAATTCATGTCTCAGGGTGGGGGGAGGGAGGTTCCAGGGAGTCCTTCATCTGGGTCTGCCGGAACGAAGTCCAATTAAAGCAGTGCACATCTGAGACAGCTGAGCTCTCTGGCCCCGGTACTGCGGCATTTTCATATGACTGAAACTGTATCAGTCTATCCGAGTGGAAAGGCACCAAATTGTGAAAGCAAATGTATTAAAAGAAATTAACAGTCAATGCACAGTCATGGTGATTAAAAAGAAGCAAAGGTTTATTTGCTTAAGCCCAGGACGGAAAAAACCCAGTAGCGAACTGTATGTGTGTTTTCACTCTTCCTGAGTTGGGTTTAAACACTCATTGGTTTGCAGTACAAATGCTTATTCATGATCCACATGCAGATACAGGATCTATATTTCAAAGAAAAGACAGCTATGCTTTGAAGGAAGAATAAGTTTATCAGTAGAGTAATTTATGACAAAAGACTTCTCAAGAGGTCCTGTGCTGGTCCCTTATCTTAGTTTCAAGGCCTTCATTTGAGGCAAAATAGCATTCCTTGTGTAGCAGCCTAATCTCCCCTAAAGGGCACGTTCTGATTACAAATTGTATGAGGTATAATTTTCAAGCACATGCCAATTTTATCTAACTTTAAGCACTGTTCTACAGTCAAACATTTTGTGAGGGATTCCATTGCAAAATAACAAATTATTCCTCTCAGTTCCACAAAGGTGCAGTGCCTAAGAATGCACACAGCTGAGATAAGGCAGCTCCTGCACCATGTCTACTTTTTACAATTAACAAGCAAGAAATTATCAACCTCACGTTTTCCTCACATGGTCACTTTTTAGGAACATGAGCATGTTGCAGAAATCACTCTAGAAGAAAATTTTTATATTTATTTGTTAAATGCTTGGATAGTGGCTCAAGTTTCTGTGTTCATTTTTTTGTTGTTGTTGCTTTTACAGGCCTTCTCCACTTTCCTGATAGGCATAATAGCTGACAATAGGTACCAAACCCCTGTTTTATAAAATTGGCCATTACAGTATGAATCCCTGCCTTTGCCTCAGGCTGAATGCAATACTAAAGTTTTCCAGGCAGCTTCGCTTGTGGGTGGATCTTGATTTTTCACAATTCCATTGAAGCTGTGAATCCCACATCATTGGACTCTGGGACACGATTAGGAAATCAAAACAGTTAAATCATGTCACTATCATTCATAGTAGATTGACAGTTGGTATTCCCACACATAAGGGCTAACACCTCGTTCTTGCAGTACTGGGGTATATTTAAGTGGACTCCATCAGGTGTGCAAAACACAGTACAGTTCAAATTAAATAAAAATGTTGCTCCCTAACAATTAGCTGGCCAAGTAGGACTGAATAAGAAGGAATGCTTATGGGTGATGAGTCCGAGGGAGATTGAAATGAGGACAGAGATTATTTTCATAATCTGCTGGTGACATGCCCTTAATCTGTTTGCAATTTGAGATCTTAGGCCAATCTTTGTTGGTGTTGTGCGCGATGTTTAAGTTATTGCACTTCTCTTGTCTCTGCAGTCATACATCTGTGTTTAGGCCTGGAATGGAATGAAGTACAGGGAAAGATGATGGACATGTGGCTGTGCCTACTATTCTTTGAGTGCTATTGGTCCGAGTCCTTTAATGTCTGTCTTTTCCTTGTATGGTGGCTGAATTTTCTTATTTGTCATTATCTTCCATTTTCTTCTCAGGATAAGGCAGGTCTTAACTGCCTTTTTCATTTCCAACTGTTATTCGATATTTCATATCTTGTAAGGAGAGAATTCCATAATTTTGTTTCTTATATGGATAATGTTGTAGCACTAGTGTGGTTCTAAATGTGGTAGTGAATGTTCTACAGAGGTATACTCTGCAACAGAGGATTTTGTTTTGCAGGCATCTTTGGAACTTTGCTTAAATGAAGGGATAGGCCTTTTCTCTGTATGGCTCTGTGGACAATACAGAGTCTTGAATGTTGAGCACCTCGTCCTAATAAACTTGGCAAACAGGTGTGGTGTGTTTCCATTGGCAATGGTGTAGGAGTTGTTGTGTTACCATGTCTTGGATCCTTTGTTATCTTCTGAGAGGACAAGACAATTTGTGGTGTCTAATTGGGACATGGCAGGGGCACTGGTGCCTTGAATCTTCAGAAGGAAAGTTAGATGAGGAAAGATTCATTGAATAGTTCTCATGGTGGACAAAGCGTTTCGTGTGACAGCCTTCCTTTTGGGGAAAGGTAGAAGCTGGTGTCTATGATCCCATTTCTTACTTCAGTTGATGTCACTGGCAGTGGGTTAAATCTCTGGTGCCAGATGATAGTAGGTTGGCATTTCTTGCAGTGCTCACATTTCAGAATCTCAGTTTAGGAGGAGTTAAGTTAAAGGTGGCTAGTTGCAATGTATTGGTCACTTGCTTGGTTGCAGTTGTCCTGAGGAGTCTAGCTGCTTTTGGTTTTTGCACTTCAGGATGATCTGTCTGCCTGTGGTCATAGCAGGTTAGGTTGAAAGACTTTGAGGTCTGGTAGTGGGATAGGGTAGCAATTGAACATGCCTACTGTGCTTTCGTCATCCAGGGGGTGAAGGAAATTGGAGGGTGTAGGAAAGTAACATCTTTCTGACATAGTTACCCCCACTTGGTGCCTGGTGTCAGTGTGTCTAGACTATAGTGCGCTGGGATCCCGCTATGCAGGATCCCAGTGAATGTGCTAGCTCCTCTGAATTTAATTACTTGTAAACTTTTACACCACACAATTTGTATACTGGTGCATATATTTTTAAGTTCCTAGTATATGGTACTTGGGTACTCAGGGAATTGGTACACCAGGGGTCTCCCATGGGCTGCAGCAAGTATTGTGCCACCCATGGGAGCTCATGCAAACTGTCTGCAGGCCTGCCATTGCAGGCTGCGTGAAGTGGTGCATTCACCCTTTCACCACCAATATAAGGTACCTTATCTCGTGGCCACTGCACTTAAGCACTGTAAGTCACCCCTCTTGAAGGCCCTTCAGCCCAAGGGCAGGGTGCATGTCCCTAGTTGTGAGGGTTCCTTTTGCATGAGCAGGGTGCCCCTACAAACCTCAAACTCCATTCTCTCGGCTTTGTAAGTGCGGGGAAGCCCTCTTAAGGTATGTAGTGGACACTGTTTAACACAAGTAGTCAAACTACATAATGGTTTCTCCAAACCTAGACATTGATATCAAACATGTTGGAATCATGCAACTACACTGAATCCAGTGCCAGTTGTATGATCCCCCCTACTCTGGGGGCTCCTTAGAGGATTCCCCAGTTCTGCCTGTGCAGCCTTACGGGGTCTTTCTGCGAGCCCACACTGCTGCCGACCCCAGACACTGTTCTGCCCTCCTGCTGAGGAAGAGCAGAGGAAGGCAGAGAAAAAGATTTCCTGCAAATGAAAGGTGTGGCCATCTCTCCCTTTCAAATAGGTGCCTCTGGGGTGGGGTAGGGTGGCGTCTGAATGTCACAAGACTCCTTTGAAGGGCACATTTAGTGCCCTCCTTGCATAATCCGGTTTCACACCAGTTCAGAGACCTCCGGTTCCCGCTCTGCTGCAAAACCACACAAAGGCCAGGGGAGTGACCACCTCCCTGTCGAGTTCCTCCCCTAGGGAGGTGCACAGAGCTCTGCCAGGTGTCCGATTGATTCTGCCATCTTGAAAATAGGATGTGCAGAGGTCCCTGAGAGCATCTGACTGGTTAGGCCAGGTACATGAATGTTCCAGACCCACCTCTGATATGGGAGTCACCCCTAGTGAGCATTTGCTATGTGGTCACTTAATCACTATCACTAAGGGTTGCCTGCTCTCAGTATAGGGTGCCACACCATAGGTGTACACCATAAACTGAGCCAGCTTCCTAAGGAGGGTAAATCACTACCCTTCCCCTCCCTTTTGTGTGAAGAAAAGCCTGTGCTAGGGTAGACCCATTTCTCAGATGGCAGCATTTGGTGTGTAGTGCACTGCCTCTTTTAGGGAGGGCCCCCAACATATAACCCAACATAAACCACAGCTCAACTTTGCCTTTCCCTTTGGATGGGCAGATTTGATGGGTAACATCCTGAAACTTCCCTTTTGGATGGAAAATGCGGTTACTGCATGCTTTAAAGGGGAGTTGAGTCCTGTGCTCCCTCTCCCCTAGTTGAGCCCCCTCCCATAGTTGAGCATCTCTGCCATTTGGACCACTATTTTTTTATAATGAACTTTATGTCAACATTTACAGCGAGCACATCATTTTAATTTCAGGTGTTAAGTGATGATTATTCAGATCTATAGCAACATATACTATGACTCTTGCAGAGATCAACCTACGTACAGCATCATCCCATGGTAAGCCCACCATTTCCTCCATACTTTGTCATGCTTCTGAAGACAGCTGCATGATTCATACATTAGTTTTTCTTGTTGTGCACACCAGTCAACTCCAGTTCTCCACACCGATAGCGACGGTGGTGCAGGCTGTGTTCTACAATCAAGCTTATGTCTCATTTTGCCATCCGGCACGCCATCCCTATGAAAGTCTGGTCCACTCATGGCCCTTCCAGTTCCCAGGAATCTCAGTAATGCTATCTTGGGGGCCAGCGTAATCAGATGTGCCAAGACTTCTGAGATCTCCTGCCCCACTGAGTTTGAGAATGGTCGTAACACAGGACATTCCCATACCACATGCCTGAGATCTGCTGTAGGGAGTCCGCATCGTGCACATCCAGGACGGCTATCCGAGAACATTTTTTTGCATGCGTGATGTGGACAGGTAAGTCATGTCAGAGTAGTTAACCTGTATCATATGCATGGAGATTGCTAGTTCAGTAAGGGGCAGGCATGCCTCTTTCCAATCGTCCTCGTCTAGGTCGACCACCCAGCTCACCCATTTCTGTTGAAGAGAGTCAAATCTGTTTGGGGGGTTAGTATTCAAGGATCGATAGATCTGAGGTATTGCTTTTTTGCCAAGGCATCTCATTAATATCTTGACTTCAAGGGGGCCATAGTCTGGGAGGTGCATGCCTGGGGTCAGGTATGTCCTGAGTGCGTGACGCATCTGGAGAAAACTGAAGAATTGTGTGTTAGCTAAGACGTAGTATTCTTTCATAGTTTGAAAGGACATCAGGTGATCCTCCTCCTAGATATCTCCTAGATATGTGATCCTTATTCGGTCACATTGATGGAATCCCTCTAGTGCATTCAGCTGCTGCAGCCATGTGCCTTGCCATAAGGGGGTAATTCCCGTTAAGCGACGATCCCATCAAATCATGCGTAGTGCCTCTCTCTAACACTGTAGTGCCAGCCGAGTGCATGTGGACATTGTCTGGACTATTCTGCCCCATATAGTTGACTCATAAGCCCATCAAACCCCCAAAATTGGAGTTCCAGTCGATAAGCTGGATCATCCCACCCACCAGTGAACCAATCATTGATAGGGACCAATTGTGTGGCTTGGTAGTATACATGTATGTCTGGCACTTCCAGCCCCCCGCGCCCAAAAGGAGACTTTCATACAGAGTTGAAAGCTTCTTTATGACGCCCTCCAGCCCATATGAAAGAACCACTTGCAGGGTATAGTGTATGGGAAGTTCGTCAAAACATACAGGTAACGGGGAAGACATATCATTTTAAAAAGCACGTTACGCCCCATAGGGTTAAGCAGTAGGCCGTTCCATTGGCCTAGGTCATAGTTGAGAGCAGAGGACATGATCTGAAAGTTCCTGCCAAGCCAGTTCTGGGTGGGATGATATGTGGATCCCTAGGTATTTAAAGGCATTTTGTCTTATTGGGATGGCTGGGCCCCAGACTCGTCCTTGTGCGTCTCTCTTCACTTCCACCAGAATCAATTTCTTTGTGTTGATGTGGAGTCCAGAGGCCTCACAATAGTGACTAAGAAGCTCCAGACAACAGGGGCCAGAGATCCAAAGCTCCCCAAGAAATAGGAGGACATCGCCTGCATATAGTGACTATAGTGACACTTAGTCCTTGAGGCCAATCCCCCATCTCCACCCTGTCATTAGTGCATCACAACGTGTTAGGCAGGCCAGTGGCTGAATTTGTGAAGGCAAATAATAGTGGTGGAGGCTAGACAACCCTGACGTGTCCCTTGCCGGATCAGAAACAGTTTGGACAATATGCCGTTTACCTGTACTTGAGCCATGGGGCTGTCGTACAGGAGATGGGTCATTTTTCTGAATGTTTTCCTGAGACCCATTTGCAACAGGAATGCCTCCAGAAAGTCTCAGTAGACCGTACTGAAGGCCTTCCGAAAGTCCACGAGAAGGTGGGCCAGTGTGCCATCCAGCCTCAGCGCTCGGGAAAGAGCCACCTGGACACGTCGGGTGCAATGATGCGTGTTCTACCTGGTATGATCCCACATTGATCTAGGTGAATAAGATAGGGCAAGGTGCGGGCCAGCTGGGTCGCCAGCATTTTTGCATAAATGTTAATGTCCGCATTGATAAGTGAAAACAGACGGTATAAGGATCACTGATCTAGAGGCAGACCCTCTTTAGGGATGACAACAATAGTGGCACAGTCCAGGTTGGGGGGGGTGAACGATCCTTGCTGGATCGCGTCTGCATAGCAGTTCAACAGGTGGGACATTAGCTTTGAATGGAATAGTTTATATTATTCAGTGGGATAGCCATCGGGACCTGAAGTCTTCCCCGACTGGAGGTCCTATATGGCACATTCCACTTCTTCCTTTGTCAGGGGTTGAGCTAGGACATAGGCCAGGGAAGTTGGAATAGACGGCATTGGGATGTCCCAAATAATAGATTTCCCCTCTGTCCACTGGGGATATTGGACACCTTGTGTAAAGATCCCTGTAAAAGGTAGCAAAAGCCAGGGCGATGGCTGCCAAGTCCTCCTGAGGCTTGTCAGTATGGTCTCTAATGTTTGGTACATTTCTGGTTGAGACATTATGTTGCCAGTCAATACAGCAGCTTACCCGATTTTTCCCTGCCTCATAGACTTGTTGTGTCAAGGCCTTCCAACATTGTTTTGCCTCTTCAAGAGAAACCTGCTGCAACTCAGCCCTCAGGCGCGCCACTCAAAGCTGCCTCTCTCCACTATTAGGTTGGCGGGGCTGGCACTCCATGTCCAGAATCTTACATTCTAGGTCGGTCACCCATCCCTGTTGCAGCTACTCCTGTCACCTGACCTCTCCCTTAATCTTCCCTCTCATGAAGGGTTTACATGCTGCCCGAAGTGTCATCTTGGACGATACTGAGCTGGTGTTAGCCTAGAAAAAGGCTTGGAGCTCATCTTCTATGAAGTCCACGTATTCAGGAGCCTTCAGGTGCCACACACTGAAATGCCACATTGGGCACAAGGTCTATGGTTGAGTGCCTCATTCCATTATAAGTGGAGCATGGTCAGAGATACCTTGTGAGATACTCCTGATAGAGCGCAGTACCAGGAGATCTGTTGCCGGTAGCCACAGCAGGCCAATTCGAGCTTCTGTTTGGTGGGCTGCAGATATGATGGGGGTATGCCCAATGTCCTGGGTGCCAAAAATGCCATGCGTCACATATGCCCAATGAGTAGGCCCAGGTCAATGGACACTGAGCTCACTCGCCGGCTGGGCTGAGGATCAGCAGAAGTGTCTCGCTCAGGATCAGGGACTGCATTGAAGTCTCCACCTGCCAGGGAGGTCACCTGAGGGAGTGCCACCATGAGGGCCTGAAGTGCTTGGAGAGTGGGCTCTAGCAACTGCGGAGAGACATAGCAAGAAATCAAGTTGTAATGTTTGGCAGCCATACGGCCCTCTATCCCGACGTACCTCCCCTGGGGGTCTTCATGCCCCTTGATCACCGTCGGGCAAGGATCTATACAACATGAAGGTGACTCCCCGCGAGCCTCTAGCAAAGCCTGAGTAAAAAACCCTGTTGTACCCAAATCGGCCAAGGAAGTGGCACTGGTTGCCCACTAACTGGGTTTCCTGCAATAGGACTACTTTAGATTTGTACTTCTTGATGTAGCACAATACTCCCAATCTTTTGATACGGTCAGCAGACCGTTAACATTCTATGAGAGTACTGTCATCATGGGTAGGATGGTATATGGAAGTGGTACCTGTGGGGATGCCCCGGGGGCCTGAGTTGTCTGCAGACCGGGTCTCTGAATACAGATCAGAACACCTATAGGATCTTAATAGGACGCCCGCTCTATGGATGTATGGAAATTAAAAATAGGGTTAGAACAGACAAACCAAAACAGCAAATCCAACTGAAACCCCACCCCCAACACCCCTACCCCATAATTCTCCTCCCTGAAGCATCTGTCGTCCCAACCAAAACCTATTAATCCAACAAAGGAAACTGTAATCAATTCAGGGGGAACCCCATGGCAGTGGTCACATCTCTCAGACGGATTAGAATGCCTGACAGCAATAGAGATTCAATAATCATGTGAACCAACCAATTAGACTGGTGGAGCAGCATGAGACTCAGCAAGTCTCTGGTTTCCTTTCAGGGATCCACATAGTATGGCCCGAGATATCTGTTCTTGCTACCAGTATTCTAATCTGGCCTCATGTCTCCCCAAATGTCCAGTTCATCCTCCTAGATGGTCATTCCGATGAGGCTAGGATATCATTGAGAGAGTTGAAAAGTATCCCAGAGGGTTGCATCTGACCCCGTCTCCCTCTGTATCTTCTCCGCTGTTGGGACGTCCAGATGGGTGATCAGCTCACTGAGCAGATCAAAGCCTACGCGAGCAAAAGCACTCTTATCTCGATCGGTGTGGCGGGGGTGATCAGACCTTCCCCAGTCCCCCGGTCTGCAGCCCACTCCCAAGCCTGCACCGGGGTATCAAAGAAGTATGTGGAGGATTGGAAGATGACCTAAAGACGGGCCGGGAAAAGGACTATGTATCGGAGAGTCAGGGCCTGCAGTTTTCGCTTCACTGCCTCAAAGGATCTGCGCCTCTGCTGTAGTCCAGGAAAATCATTACCTTAGAATTTTGGTGACGGAGATATGGTTGATTCCAAGCTTCTTGTAGGATTGCGTCTCGATCTCAAAAGTTCAAGATCTTTAGTATCACTGGGCAAGGTGGGGCCCCACAAGATGCTCTTGTTCAATTACCGACATGGTGGACAGCTTGTCCTGTAGGACGCAGGAGTGAAACCAGGTCTCAAGGGTTGCAGCTATATCCGAATCATCCAGGTTATCGGGAAGGGTCACTAATCGTAAGTTAATGCGCCACATTCTGTTTTCATCGTCCTCTGCTCATTCATCAAGTGTTGCAACTGAGGCCATTAATTTAGGCGCTTAAGCGTGGTCAACTCATCCTTAGTCGTGGAGATTCGTGCCTCTGTAACCCTGGTGGTTACCTTGTACAGATCCTGCCAGAGCAGCAAAAAGTCTTTCCGAAGGCCATCAACCTTATTCTCTACCTCTTTTCCGGGAGTCCTGGATTGCTTTAAGGATTGTGTGTACATTTGGACCACTTTTATGTATTAAATGGGCTTACAATAACACACTAAGTATGACAAAACCTCAAGAGTTTATAATGAAACACTTGGAACTTTTAAAAACTGAGTTTTACCTACTTGGTGGCATGTTTGACAATCAGACTGCTGTCCAATGGGCAAAGTAGCTTTTACATTTACACAGAATACAGTGGTGTGATACATGGTTTGGGAGTGGGTTAGTTATCTCATCATATTACACACTCTGTATCAACACCATCACTAATTTCTGTTTCATGAATATCTTCTTTTTCTTCTTTAGCTGGACCCACCCCCACAGCTTCTGATTTCTTGTAATTTATTGTTAAGCTACAAATCATTGGAATGTATGGAGCGCATCCTTTAGAGCTACAAAAGACACAGAGGGCTCAGCCATGAAACAGAGAATGTCATCAACAAACATCCCCTCCTTTAATAGAGTATATTGCATCGTTAGGCCTCTCATAATGGGTTTAGCCTGGACTTTCTAAGTAAAGGGTTTCATGCTTCATGCGAAAAGGGACAGTGACAGGAGGTATCCTTGCCAAGTATGTCTTGTAAGGGGTATCAAGTCTGAAAAGGCCTCTTCTGCCTAGTAGGTGGACTGACAAACATTGCCAACATAAACTTGCTTAGTTTGGTGCCCAGGCCAGCTTTAACAAAGGGTATGTTCAAGGTGTCCCCAATTGACACTGTCAAAAGCCTTCTGTGTGTTGAAAAAAAGAAGGAGCATTTGAACCTGCGCTCATGAGGCCTTTTCAGTAGCCTTTGTTGCCAGTCTAGTATCGTCCCCAGTGCTGCGATTGTTATTGAACCTGCTCTGAAAGGTTGAAATTATCTGTGGCCATAAGTTTAAGATGTGAGTTGTCAGGATCCTATTAAAGATCTTGATGTTGCCATTTAAAAGAGCTGTCAGCTGACAAGATCATAAAATATCAGGCAGCTTGTTGGGCCTGGGTATGATAGCTAAGACCTGATTCCATCATGGACTGCAAAATGGTAGATAGTTTTACAAGTGAGCTAAACACTTTTGTGTGGTGTGGGACCAGGATCTCTCTAAAATCCTTGTGGAACGGGTTTGGTAAGCCATCCGGGCTTGATGTTTTGTGAGTAGGAAGAGACTTAATAAAACCCCTAATCTCATCCTCATATTATGAGCTCATCAAACTTGATTTGAAGTTCTGCTGGAAAGGGAAAGTGCCGGCACCTTGCGTCTTGCAAATATTTATCCTGCCTTTGGGATTCAGGAGGTTATGCTATACATAGGTCCCAGTAGAACATTGCAAATGTGTTTAAGACCTCTCTGTCTGATATCACCAGATTTTAGGTGGGATTTCTGACCTTCTAAATATAATTATTACTATGAAACTGTTGAATCCTTTATGCAAGCCATTTGTCTGCTTTTCGTAATACCATTGTTTTTGTTTTTAAGTGTTTGTGGGTAGTGTCCTTGATCAATAACAACTGCAGGTCACCGTGTATTCGATAAATGCCCCTTGCAGAGGATTGCTTTGTTCTAACACCAGTCTAGAAATTTCTGTCCCCAGTTCTAGGAGCTTATGTTTTCTAAATCTCTCGCAAAAGCTGTAGTGTGGTATTAAGTTCACCTCTCATGATGGAATTTGCCATGTCCACTCTGTGGCTCAGGGCCCTTTTATCAGTGCTATTTTCTTTGAAGTAGTTCTCCAGTGCCTCCTTAATGTTATTTTTCTAATAACAAATCACAAAAAGGTATTTGATTCAGCTCTAAGGGGTGTGATGTGGTGAGTGAGACTGAGGCATGGTCTGACAGTGTCTGTGTTCCTGTAGAAGATTTGAGGAGTTTAAGTGCTAGGGTAACTGACAGTAGAAAGTAGTCTATGCGAGAACAGGATTTATGAACATTGGAGTAAAAGTATGATCCTTCTCTCAGTAGGGGAAAAGGCTGCCATATGTCCACAAGATTCCAGTCTCGTAAACCCAGAGTTAAGGCTTGTGGAGGTTGGGCGTGGTTCCATATGAAGGTGTTCCACCCCTTGGCTCTATCCACCTAGTGGAAGAGACCATAACATTTAATAAAACTTGAGGTTTCTACAAAAGTAAAGGAACATGGGAAGCAGAAAAGGAGAGAACAAATAGTAGTCCTTGTGTACTCTAATCAGGGTCCCTTCATCTCAAGACTCTTCGCTCTCCCTTTGGGTATTACTCCTTGTCCATCATAAGGTTCATCAAGAGCATTTTCTCCATTGGAGCTAATTGTGAGGCTGTTACAGGCTCCTGGCCTACCTGTAAATGAAGCAGTTTCACAGCTTCACCCTTTGACGTAACTGGCACTTGTTTAAGTTGTTTTCAATCTTAGACATTGAGAGTTTTAAGAACTCTTTCCAGCTCAAATGTTTCTTACTCTGGTGTACCGAGCAGGGAGTGAAACAGGGACTAGAGCTGTTCCATCAGATCTACATCCACTACAGTGTCCGGGATGCCTTGAATTCTGAGATTGTTCCTGTGCTACCTGTTCTTGGTGTCTTCAATTTTATCTTCAAGGAATTAGTAACACTGTTCAAGCTCGTTTATGCATACACTGTTTCTGTCTTGTGTCTTTCTTTCCCATTGCCCACCTCCAACTGGCCTACTCTTAAGTCCATCCTCTGCAAGGAATAGTCAGGTTTAAAGATGGACTTTGCAGAATTCTGCACAGGAGGCAATGCAACTTGTTTGCAATGTAAAATAGCAGATGCTTGACCAGATGCATCAGAACTTTGCATAACCCTTCAGATTATGCAAAGATGCATATATTGGTGTCTTCTAAATGCCAGGAACCCAATGTCAAGCAGAACTAGGCACCCCTCTGTGATGAAAGACATCTATAGGTTCCTTTATTTTGATTGCTCATTTCTAGACCTATTTGTGGTGTATTGTGCGATCAGGGGGTCCAGTAATGCTAGATTAATGGGGTGGGGCTCACTCTGGGACGTAGGCCTTTGTTAGGACCAGGATTTACATCACATAGGCACCCTTTGTATTATGAGAACCATTTAGTTAAAGTGGCTGATCACCTCATATAGCACCTGCCATGATGGGGTGTGGTAGTTGAAAGCCCAGTTTTATGAGATTAATAAACAAATGTCTCTGAGGCTCCAGCACTCAAATATGCACTGTAGACCTTCCTTGGGTCAGGTGAGCCAAATGCCAAGGACTGGTGGGTCGTGGGTCCCTGCACACACTGCAGCTTTGAATCCCAGTCTTCCAGGACACGATTGGGCCACATCTTCCCAGTCTCTCTTCAGTTCTCCTGGTCTGCCTCTCTGCTCCACCACCACTTCACCTGCACGGCTGGGCTCCTCTCTTCTGTCGGAGCTGCACCCTAAAACGAGGGCTCACTGGTATCTGGGAGTCCTCAACGAAGGAAACTTTACTTTAGCATAACTCTGCAGAACTGCAGCGGCACAGTTGCCATCTTGAATCACAGTTTGCTGACTGGGTGGCCGTATTTTACAAGTCTGCAGTTTCTTTCTTGTTGTGGGTGTTTACAGCATCCTTCTTTTCCACGTAGCTTCTTCCAAGGATGCTGGTGGTTTTCTCGTAGGGAGGCCACCATAAGCTTCAGCGGGCCACATTACTGCTACCGGTCTCTGGAGCTTGGTAAAGACACACCTTTATATTTTTTTGGGGGAAGTTAATAGTAAATTTTCCCATAGTACCCAAGAATGTCACATTAAGGTGAACCTATGGTGTGCTCATTCTTAATTTTATACTTCACGTTTCTACCATGTGGAATAAAAGATGTACCCATTTAAAATAATAAAACTTAAAACACAGGATAAAGGCATATACTGTTGGCACCAGTTGAGTCCCTGCAGACTTTCTTCCTCATGGTGCCCAATTCTAGCTTGTTATGTTGAGATTTTTATGTATGAAAGCAGAACTGTTCCAGATTCTTGGAGGAAAGGTTTATTGAACTCTATATGAATGAAAATGTAATAGATAGTTGATAATCATAATTGTATATTAAAATTGGGTATACTTTTATGGGACAGGTTGTCTAGTTTGATGCAAAAATCTATGGGCCAAATGTTTCAAAGTCCCGGTTTGCATTTCCTAAATAGTGATTTTTAAGAAATCGCTATTTAAGAAATGCAATATGGGATAGATGAAAATTGCCATTCGGTAACAGCAATTTCTTTAAAATTGCAATCGCTATTACCGAATCTCAATTAGGGAATGGGACTCCATTCATCCGTATGGGCGTAGGCCCATAGGTGCGAATGGTTTTGCATTACCTAATTAGGAATTTAGGAATTAGGAATTTTCTAATTAGTTAATGCAAACTCCAGGGTGCTGGGGGCCTAAGGCCCCCTTTGATGCACCCCCAAAAAGTATTTGTGGACATGTGAAGCTCACACATGACCGAGGGGCATGTGTGGGCTACATGTCATTTTTAAAAATGCATTTATAATGCATTTTTCAAAAATTTATTATGATTGCCACCAAATTGGATTTGGTGGTAATTGCATTTCCTAAATGCCGAATTCGCATTTAGGAAATGTATGATACATGTGATTAGGAAATCGCAAATAGGAATTACCTATTGGCGATTTCCTATTTAGAGAATCACAATTTGCGATTCTCTAAATGGAGTCGCAGTTTCAGGGAATCGCTATTTTAGCGATTCCTTGAAATTGCACTGCAAATGCCTTTCATAAATCTTGAATGCAAAATTGTTTGATTCATCTGGCCCTATATCCTTTCCAATTTCTCAAACATGTTTTCTAAATTAAATTGGCACAACAGACCTGGGATTAATGGGAAAGTAATATGCTGTTAAAGAACAGTTAGTTATTTTAGTTTTTTTTTAGACCTTGAAGCATGCTTTGGCATAGTTGATAGGGCCATTCTGAAGTCTTCAATCAAAGCCTTTTCTTTTTCAGAACCTTTTATTAAAGTAAATTATGTGCTCTATAGTTATAACACTACCTGAATGAGATATTGCCATTCTGAAGAATCAACTGATAATTTTGAAGGAAACAAAAATGTAAGGTAGGATTGCTTTCTTACCCCTATACTACTTAGTATTTCCAATAATGATCTTTGCTCTGTTATCATATGTTTCCACAAGTGTTCCATTTTAATTAGGGTACAAAATCCTGTCTGTCTGTTACATGCAATAGATAAAGTCCTGATTGCTGACACTGATTGAGTTGTTTTTTGGTACCAAAGGCCTAAACGCAACTGTAATAAGTGAAAAATAATGATTGTGGGGAACACCTATGTATTAAATGTTCCTTCACTAGAAATTGATCACAAGTTTGTTTATCTGATCAATCAATTTGTGGTGTCATTGTCATCTAATGAAAATCACAGGGCTAATGCCTTGAATGGTTGCCTCATGAAAGTGGTCACCTGGATGAACAGTAATTCCCTTAAACTCAATGGGGACAAAACTGAGATTCTTCTGGTGGGCAACCAACCCCACCTGTGGGGTCCCATCTGCGGCCAGACGCTCTACGTGTAGCTTGTAACCCAGTTTAGGTTGTTAGCAATCTTGTTTTTTGACTGGATAATAAGCTCTCAATGAGCCATCAGATTAACAAGGTAGTGGCCACTTACCAATCCTTGGCTGTCTCCCGGCTTCTGCTCAGAGAACAATAATCCAAGCATTGATTATCTCCAGACTGGATTCTGGAAATAACCGCTACTTAAGGGGTACTAAGGCTTCACGGGGCTGCTTCAGAGAGTCAAAAACACAGCAGCAAGGCTATCACTTTGCCCCCGCCCCGCCAAATATCCTACCACTACTACACTCCTACATAATTTTCACTGGCTTCCAATTGGGAAACCAATACATTTTACATCCTTGTGCTACATGTACAAACTCATGGCGAATCCAAGTCCCCAATACCTCTGATTGTTCGTGCTGCATTAGAAGCCAAACCGCTCCCTGCGCTTCTGCTATACAAATCTTTCCACAGTCCAAAAAGTGAGGAGAACCAATCAAGGGGGCCGGTCTTTCTCCTACTTGGGTCCGAAGCTGTGGAACACCTTGCCGATTTCCTCAAGATCACGGCAGTCGTTCTTGGTTTTTCGAAAGCTGTTCAAAAGCTGGCTTTTTTT
This sequence comes from Pleurodeles waltl, assembly GCF_031143425.1. Lineage (NCBI taxonomy): Eukaryota > Metazoa > Chordata > Amphibia > Caudata > Salamandridae > Pleurodeles > Pleurodeles waltl. The sequence goes on from NC_090449.1 coordinate 397,708,755, forward strand.
AATCAGTGCATGGCACTAGTTCTTCAGATATACCTTGAAGTTCTTAGCGCTGGGAAAACCTACTTAGGTTTATCATGCACTCCACAAAACTTCAATAATAGTAAAATAATAATAATAATAAAAGTTTAACTTTCAGGGAAATTTGTCATTTTAAATTTGAAAAATCAACAGATCTTTGAGCAGCACCTTCCACATCCAGGCAATTTATAATCTTAAAATGGAGCTGACATATCTATATAAGGCAAAGGTGGAAACAAATGCTGTATAAGACATATAGGTATGGGGTGTAAAGAGTTTGTTTGTCGTTGAACTACTAATTTAGCTACCTAAATTGGTGCTTCTTATGCTCCTTGGGAAAGAGCAGGGCGTTAGAAAAATACACTAGGCATCTGCACTAAAACAACTTGTGTGCGTGAAGCTTTGGTCAGATCCTAAATCAAATATGTTTCAGGCTTTGGGAGGTATTGGGTAGAGGTAACTTCATGAATATTCCTTAGCTGTTTTATTTTCGTAATACCTTTTAAAACTCTGCATGAATTTTTATTGGGCAAAATCAAAAAATGTTATCTTAAGTTGCTGAAAGGTTGTTAAAAATAATATATGGCTTGTAACAGTATGGCTTATAATAAGCTGTTTGACTCGAGTTGGAGTCCAAATTATTCAAATTACAAGAAAGCAGCGGACTGAGAAGACAAGTTAGAGTTAAGCCTGCTTCTTTTGCGCTATCCATCTAAAATTCAGCTTAGGAATCTTCCACCTTAAAGGCTGTACCTACAACTAAGGTATGGCTTCTTCTTATTGTTTGTAATATGAAAACATTACAAATGATGTTGAATTCCTTTGTTTGTATCTTACATTATCTCTGATTTTAAGACCAAAGTGGTTGAAATGTTTCTTATAGAATTTGGTGCAAACAATAAGACAGAAGGATTTTCAGTATATAAAGGAATAATGGCTACATTTTGTACAGCCAATCTATATGCAGTGCCTTGTGAAAGAGGTATATGGTAGTGTTTTATTAGGTCTTATTAAAGGGTAGATGAAATAAAAATGCTACCATTGTAGGAAGAGCAATATTGTGTTGGGATAAACTGTGTAATTTAGATTTGTAACATGTCTGATAGCTATTGAATTGGTTACAAACTATGATTTAATGAATGTTATTTAATAAGCTGTTTTATAATGACTGTATGGCTTGATTTGCACAATCAATCAACTTTGTATTTGCATTCAATATATTATGTGACACAGCAGTTTGTAGATGGAATTTCTTACTCCGTTTGATCCTAACCATATTAGCATGCTAGGGTTTTGTATTATTACTATCAATTAATTTACAAACAACAGTATGACTCTAACTATTCTTTATTAATTGTATCTGAAACACTAAATGAAGCTTTTTTTACCTCATTATGTTTTCTTTCCCCAATCTTAAGAATTTCAGGAGTTATGTACCCAAAAGACATTATGAGAGCCTGCCTGAATGCAACTTGTACAGGATGTTTTATTTTTCCTTTTAGTTTCAGAATTCTCCTATATAGAGTAGTCTAGGTGCAATAAATATCCTCTTTTGATTTTATGGAGCATTTTCCCTAGGTTGTCATAATATGCCACAAACTTATTGATGTGATAAACTATGTATAGCTAATGATTTAAAGGGTATATTGTCAACTATGCTTTGCTCTAAATTAAGTCATGTAGGTCTTATAATTTAATTTATATTTGTATAGCTTGTATAGCTCTGACCCCTACTGGCATTGTAGTGGATTCTCTGTCTAGACTCAACCAGGAGGAACCATCATTTTGATAAAGTCCTTTTGTTTTGGTAGTATTTGGATGTATGTGGCTAACAGAGAGTTTTAGTGTTATGTTTCAAAATGGTGTTAGTGTGAATGTAGAATGAGTTTGATATAATATGATCTCTCTAGTGTGTTATCTCTATGGCTGTGTTTGATGAAGGATGTTTCCTTTCCCTCTTGATTGGGAGGAATCCATTGTCCATTGCTTGACCTGAGGACAGTGAACGTCATATATACATGACAACCTATTGTGGTATCTTATGATGTGATCTGTGCATGAGGGAATGTTGTTTTTTATGTTAATTTATTATCATGTTTTCTAAGGTGCATGTTGAGATGTTGTTGATTTGGCTTTACTTTGCCAACTGTATGGCTTTGTTGTTATGTTGTATGTATAACGGTAAGGGGACGTTTTTCAGCACATGGTGTCTGAATATGAAAATTGGTGTTCAGAGTGGAATATTGGTTTGTGGTGTTATTGTTGGCTACAGAATGCTATTGGGTGTCCGTTGAATGCCCAACTATGGATTCTCTGTGATGTGCGGGATGCATGCTGTAAGGAATGCCTATAATGTATTGTCTGCTGGAATGAGTGTCCGTTTTCGATTTGGACCATGAGAAAAGTTAGTTATTTTCCAAACCCAGAGTTGCTTATATATTTAGTAAAGTAATCAGTGGTATCTTTTGAAAGTCACTTGTCAGCTCTGGTTGTCCTTTGGAGCGAAAGGACAAATCACAGTGTGAAAAGCACAAGGATAAAAGGACGTGGGTAACAATGCTAAGTTCACAAGCACAGATAAACACATTCTGTCAAATTACTAGGTTCAATATATTTTTAAAAAGATATTAAATACATAATTGTCAGCACCTTCATTGCTCTATTTTGACTGATTCAATCTACAGATGTCTTATTATATGCATTTGTACAGTGTCTTCAACCATTAGTATTGCACCCAAGAGCTTTTTTTAATCTGAATGGCCTGTTTACGATTTGAATGCACCTGTTTAAAAAGTAAGAGAGGGTGAAATGAAATTAATGGGTAAATGAAATTAAAGTGTGAATTAAGACATTTGTGAGAGTCTGCCTTATGACAGATGTTATGCCTGTCAGGGCAATAAAGTTAAGGATACTCTGTTAGAGGCACACTAGACCCAGAAAAATTGTCAGGGGTGTAAGAGACAAGGTCTCTGATACCTTTGGCAATGTCTGCAGGTAAAACAAAGCTAGCTGCCTCTCCCTGATCGGTGGTGTAATGATCCCCTTCCTTTCTCGTGTATGCAATTGTAAAAGGTAGTAATGGCCAAAAAAAACTGCACCTCCTTGTTGTGTCCAAAATTGGTCTATGAGTAAGTCTACTCAGAATGGTGCTCAATGGTCAATTGCCCTACTACCTTAAGGCAAGGCATGTATAACTATATGCACAATGTATAGAAGAACAGCTAAGACCACAGCACTCACAACACAAATATTTGTAAATACGAAAGTAAAATCGGATGTAGAACATCAAAGGTGTAGTACAGTAGTCTTCTTGGTGTTCCAGAAAGTAATTTATTTGGATCAGCAAGTACTTGTAATATATACGTGTTCATGTACAGCCAACACATGTTTCGTCATACAGGGACTTTCAAGGCTGTAAAATACATGGTATACCTAAGTAATATTTAAAAATAATAACTAATAGTATACAGTAGTGAACATCAGATAGATAGCATATATAAACATAGATATATTTTCTGTAATGGGAGGAGAATCAGACATGACAATGGTGACTAGGCATATAGTAATGGAAAGGTGTCCATGAAAGATTTTGTGAAATTAGAAAAATATATATATATATAAAAAAAAACAATTGTATAGAAGACAATATGCAAACTCCACTGTATCTCAATAATATAACAAAGATCACCAGAATGTGTGAAAAGGCACAACAAGAGTAAAATTGGATAGTAGTGGGTGAATAGTCCATGAAATGTCAAATGACCATAATCGGTAGAAACAGAAACAAGCACCCGACGTTAAGAACCTACCCGGACTGTAGACGAGATAACATGTCCATCTAGATAATAGTGTGAAGACACTGTAACAGGATCAGAGAGAGAGAGAAAAAAACAACTAAGATGTGAAAAAGTAAGTAAAAGCTATTTAGTGGCAATGTTCAAAAAGTAGACATCTGCTAGTATAAATACCTGTTCCCCACTTAGGCGAACAAAGGAGTAAAGGGTACAGGTAATGCAGGGTAATGGTAACTGTGAAATATGTATCTTCTGTAGGTGAGACAGAAAATCATCAAAGAATCAGTCAAAGGACCATGGTAAGTCCTAAGTTCGAGGAGAAAGGGAAAAAAAAACTGACGGTACTGAAAGCAAGTGAGAAAAATAAAAAAGAAAGTGTCCATTTCGAAGTATTAAATTAACATCGGTATAGCCAATTATGCATCAATACTGGTTAGATTTATAATGTATTTGTTGATAAAAGAATTAATCAATCTAGGTGAAATAACAAAAGTGATCATAAAATAGGACCATTAAGTATAGCTAATCTGTGGTGAATAAGAAGTAGCAAGTAAAAAGAATTTAACAAGTTAGGTGGTTAGAGATGAATAGAACTCGGAACATCTTAGCGGAAGCGACAGAAAAGGGCAACTAGAGAGAGGTCCGTTCCATATAGTGTACGTTGTCTGATTAAGTAGCGCAATTACAGTCGAAGCGACAAGCATGTAAAGTCGGCATCAATTGTTAAAGAACACCAGCGCAGCACAAAGAGAGAGTTAACAGCTGTGAGGCCGTTTGGAAAACGACCTGAAGCGAAATGTCCACAAGCGGTAGATCGCTTTCTAACCTGCGCATTTAAAAGTAAACGCACCCAGCGTAGAACGAAGTGTCAATTTCAGTGTGCTGCGCTGGCTTTCTTTAACACTTGATGCCGACTTTATATGCTTGTCGTTTCAACTGTAATTGCGCTACTTAATTAGACAACGTACACTATATGGAATGGTGATCTCTTTACATATTTATTCACCACCAGTTCTATTGCAGTTGCAGCTTCTGTCTTCAAACCAAAGCACATGCTTCAACTGACAAGTTTCAACTGTAGCTTTTAGGCAGCAATAAAAAAAGTCAAGTAACTATTGTGATTATGGTTCTGCTACAAATGGATCTGATTTTTGTCTAGTGGCAGTTTTGATGCCATAACGTAGCGCACAAGGTTTATATGCCTACTGCAAAGATCAAATTTATATTTTATGTAAATAGCTGAGTGGATTAGTAAAGCCAGCCATTACCTGCGCTATAATACAAATTACAGGTATGTGCAAGGGGGGCTATGGAGAGATGAAGGGCACTTTTGCTGGGTGGTAGTGGGGAAATCGGAGGAGGAGGTCATGGGAGCACAAATAATGATTGTTAGGCTGGACGTCATGGGCGCTAAAGACTGTGACGATTGCTATGTGACATGGTGAAGTAATAGTGTGTCTTTTTTGTTTTTTTGAGTTTCTTGAGAGAACGTGTTGATTGAGGGAAGAAGCGAAGGTAAGGTGACTGACCTTTACTGTTGCACACATCACACACACACTAGCAATTTTGTGACTGTCTATGTAGGCTAGTGTTTTAGTGCAGGGGTTTAGCCAGTAGCAGAGATGGCGTCTCATTGGATGACTGCTGCTCAAGCCCTAACTCGGGTTATAGAGCACGGCTCTGACGTAGGATCAGAGACTGAGACAGCATCTGAGGGATAGGACAATGGCGCAGACTCTGGGAGTGATTTTTCCGACAACTCCTCGTCCAGTGATTCTGAGGGAGGTGATGAGTACAGTCCTGCTGTCCCTTTGCAAGCACAGTCTGTGCAGCGGGACAATTACGGGTTAGCCCAACCCAGAGAGCAAGTGCATGTGACTGCAAGCACAGAAAGTGTGCTCTCCTGGGAGCTCCCCAATTTAGTTCAGCCCCAAATTCCACTGCCCAAATCGTATTGTGGAGACATCAAAATTATCTATCACAGAACAACCTGGTTTTGTAAGGCAGACACCTGCATTTTTGGTCCCGGGCTCAGCAGCCATATAAGGAAACTTACCAAACCCAGACATTTCTGGAACCTAGACACCCGGGGGAGTTCACTGAGGTGTGACTTGTTGTTTCCCCAAAGGATTCTTACCCAAAATACTCTGCAAAGGTGAAATGTTGAATAAAAACTAAAACATTTCTTGCATTTCTGCCACACAAACTACATGAACATGCTGGGATCCACAAAATTCCTACCACCCAGTGTTTTCCCACCTGTCCTGATGAAAACGCTACCCCACTTGAGAACCTGTACCTAGTGCCTGCGTCAGGAATGGATCACCCCAGGGTCAACAGTTGCCCTCATGTAAGAACTAACATTGACAGTTGCGTGATCCATTTCTGACACGGACACTATGACTACCCACACAAGTGAGGTACCATTTTTATCGGGAGACTTGGGGGAAAGCCTGGGTAGAAGGAAGTTTGTGGCTCCTCCCAGGTTCCAGAACTTTGCAGCACCAAAATCTGAGGGAAAAGTGTTGTTTTTTTTTTGTTGTGTTTTTTTTTTCAAATGTTGAGTTTTGTAAAGTATTCTGGGTAACAGAACCTGGTGAGAGCCCCACAAGTCACCCCATCCTGGATTCCCCCAGGTGTCTAGTTTTAAAAAAATGCACAGGTTTGGTTGGTTTGCCCAGGTGCCGGCTGAGCTAGAGGCCAAAATCCACAGCTATAGGCACTTTCCAAAAAACACGTCAGATTTTAATGTAAAAAAGTGATGTGTCCATGTTGCGTTACCTGTTGCAGGCAGTAGGCCTACCCCCACAAGTGAGGTACCATTTTTATCAGGAGACTTGGGGGAATACAGAATAGAAGAACAAGTATTATTGCCCCTTGTCTTTCTCTACATTTTTTCCTTCCAAATGTAAGACCGTATGTAAAAAAAGTCAATTCACATGCTAGTATGGGGACCCCCCAATTCAGAGATGTGCAAATAACCACTGCATCTCAACACCTTATCTTGTGCCCATTTTGAAAATACAGAGGTTTCCTTGATACCTTCCAAATGTAAGACCGTATGTAAAAAAAGTCAATTCACATGCTAGTATGGGGACCCCCCAATTCAGAGATGTGCAAATAACCACTGCATCTCAACACCTTATCTTGTGCCCATTTTGAAAATACAGAGGTTTCCTTGATACCTGTTTGTGACTTTATATTTCACCAAATGAATTGCTGTATACCCGATATACAATGAAAACCCATTGCAAGGTGCAGCTCATTTATTGGCTCTGGGTACCTAGGGTTTTTGATGAACGTACAAGCCCGGTATATCCCCGCAACCAGCAGTGTCCAGCAGATGTAACAATATATTGCTTTTAAAAATCTGCCATAGCTGGAAAGAGTTATAGAAGAAAACGTGGACAAAAATGGCTTACTTTTTCACCTCATTTTCAATATTTTTTTATTTTAGCTGTTACGTTCCGTAGGAAAACCTTGAAGGATCTACACAAATTACCCCTTGCTGAATTCAGAATTTTGTCTGTTTTTTTAGAAATGTTTAGCTGTCCGAAATCCAGCATTGGTGTCACACCCATTTCTGTCACTTAACTGGAAGGAGGCTGAAAGCACAAAAAATAGTAAAAATCGGGTATGTCCCAGGAAAATGACAAAATTGTGTTGACAGATGTGGTTTTCTGATTTGAGTCTGTCTGTTCCTGAAAGCTGGGAAGATGTGATTTTAGCACCGCAAACTCTTTGTTGATGCCGTTCTCAGGGAAAAAAACACATGCTTTCTTCTGCAGTCCTTTTTTCCAATTTTTCTGAAAAAAAAAAAAAAAACCTTCCCTATATTTAGGCTAATTTTTGGTCTCCTCCAGGGGAATCCACAAACTCTGGGTACCTTTAGAATCCCTATGATGTTGGTAAAAAAGGACACAAATTAGGCGTGGATAGCTTATGTGGATAAAAAGTTATGAGGCCTAAGTGTGAACTACCCCACATAGCCAAAAAAGGACTCAGCACTTGGGGAGTGGCAGTGAAGGCCCAGCAGCTAAGGGGTTAACATAATATTGCAATCAATATCATAATGGGATCTCACAATGGTTACTTGCCGGACCCACTGGTTGCACAGGGAGATGGTTGGCGTTAGAGCTGAAAGTAATTGTACACTTCCCTTTACTTCTCCAGGTGTTCTTACATTTGGGAAAGCAGTGGTGTCCGGCTTTGAGGAGGAGAGCCCATTGCGATTATGAAATGCGATGCTCTGACAAGCACCCACCCATCTTAAGGGTGTCACTTTTGCCACCAAGCCTGACCTTGATTTGGATAACACACTGGTAAAGAACACAACAGGTTAAAATGCGACAGACAATGATTTAGAGATAACATTTCACAAAGGGCTGTCCTGTAGTCCCTAGAGAGTCATTGGTCTGCTCTTTAGTTCTTCACAATAACATTCTCGAATTTCTGGCACATTTTGAATTTTTTTTGAGCTACTTGTCATGAAAGCTTTGCTTTTTAAACGCCCCTTTAAATCAGAAGTTGGTGTTTCATGTTGTGGGTGCTTTTTACCAATACATTTAAAGGACCGAAATGCAGGTTTGGGCCTTGTGAGTCTAGGAGAACAAGGGGCTCTTTTGCACATAAAGAAAACCTTTGAAGGACAAGTTCCGAGTCAAAACTATACAGCTAAAGTCTCATTAAAAATTGAGAAACATTACAGAAGGCAAAAAGTAGTTAGTCATCTTCAAATCAACATCAGTTATTAGTAATAAAATAAGCCAATTGTGAGAGGTCATAAAATAAGATAATTAACCCTAATCAAAATGTAGTTCAGTGATGATCTAGCATAAATCCGCTCAGTTTGTAAATCAGTGGAAGGCCTATTTATAAATCAGAGAGCAGTGTAACGTAAAGGCTGCTTGAGAAGAAAGCAGGGGAAAGCCTTTATCCTTATATCAAATAACATACTGTCATAGAATAGGCTTTTGTGAAAGCAAGCAAAAGGTCTGGCACAAAGTTAATAAGTCGAAAGGAAGTCTCAAATAACATTTCAACATACAGACTGTTCAGTATGAAAGCATAGAGTCTGGAACACGTCCTATAAAGGACATTTTGGAGTTTCAGAGGAGTGAAAAAACTCGCAACATACAGGGAGGTGGAAGCACACAGCTTTATTTAATAAAGATATGTTACATAAACCAATCAACATTAAAGACTTTTTGCTACATAAAGCAGGCTACTTTAGGGGCTGTCTAAAGTGTTATTATTTAATTGTTTCCTTTACCCTGCATCAAGGGAAATTACATTACACTTCCTAATCAAGCTAAACAATAAATAATGTATAATTATGTCGAAAACAGTGGTAGCCCATGCAGCATCAGCCTTGACTAATGCAACATTACAAGAACATTTTCCCCTAAGACACACCAATAGATACAGCAGAAATAACAACACAATAAATGGAATCCCATTTAGACTATTTTATGAAAAAGAAACAACGAAAAAATATGCACGGTGTACAACTTTGATAAATATGTTTTCTTCAGCAACTTTAAAATGTATGTCAGTGCAAACAGGTCAAAGGACCAATACGTTTGTTTTGCAGCTTAGTTATGCTAACGTAACCGCACATAAATAAACATTATTTTCTTATTAATAAAACACTCTGACACTATACCTTTCCGGATTACTTGCCTCATGGACTTTGTTGATAACTTCATTGATGTTTTATGTTATCTTTTGCTATGTAACATTCCTGATAGGAATGACTTCTATTTTCTAAGCATTTCTGATATGGCAGGTGGTTAAAGAGCAGATAATGCGTCAAACTTTTAGATATCGCCAAAGGAATGATTAATTAGTCTGTTATTTTTTTTTAGAATGGATCATTCCAGGGAAATAGAAAATGGGTCACTGAAAAGAAAGGCAGTGATACCTAAGGTATTACATAATAATACACGCATTGAATTAGCCAATACATCTCACCTTTTGGACCTTATAAGTGTTTAGCCATGCAGTACATTATCCTGGGTAGTTCAATTATAGCCTAATTTCTGAATATGTGTAAGTCTATATCAAGCCCAAATTTCATCCACTTATAAAAAAAAAATATATATATATACTGCACACAAAAAGTGTAAGCCAAATTGCAGGCACATGACTTGTGAAGCAAAGTGTGACCGGACGGGTTCAAGGACGACACAAAGAGATATAGTTGGTTTGTCGTGGATGTGGCTTATTAGAGTTCTATGATTCAATAGTACTTCATATACGTTTTTCTTGTGCTGTTTTCCTTTTCCCCATCGTTGTCCTTTTCCTGGATGTTTCACCTCTTCCTTGGTTTTCTCTCTGGCAGGGCTCCGAGGAAGCGCATGTGAGGGAAAGAACAAGAAAAGTACCGGTAAGTTCCTTTTCTTCCGTTGCCCCTTTCCTTCTCCCCTACCCTTTACTTCTCTTTCTTGTCCTTCATACCGTAGGTACTTTTCTCTCTCTGTTCTCTGGACTTTTCGTGTCTCTCTCTCTCTCTCTCTCTCTCTCTCCCTCTCTCTCTCTCTCTCTCTCTCTCTCTCACCTCTTCTATCTGTAGTGCTCTATGTCTCTCTTATCTCCTAGAAGTATCATTTAGTATCCAGTCTTTTCTTTGTTTCTTCTGTTCTACTGCCTTTTCCCTGGGTCTCTCAGTCTTTGTAGATTCTGTTGCTTATCTCTTCTTCCCCTTCTTTCCTTTCTAGCTTCCTGACTGTTCTCTTTCTGATTTATTTCCAAAAACAAAAATTAACCACCTCGGTTTCCTGTCTTGGGTTTGTCTCTTACTATTGTGTGGCTTTCCTCTGGTTTGGTATTGTCTTGTGTAGGCTTTTTAAAAATCTTTATTTATTTTCCTTTCCCCTTCTTTTCTATCTCCCACTCCCCCTTGGGTTTGGTTTCCGTCTTCTCCCGACCTCCCGCTCCCTCTTGGGATTAGTGTCCGTCTTCTCCCGACCTCCTGCTCCCTCTTGGGTTTTGTTCCTTTCTCCACCCGACCTCCCACTCCCTCTTGTGCCCTTTTCCCCGGCTCCCTGCACGCACCTGAGACTGCCACGCTTCTCCTGAAGCGTGGCTGGTCAGATCGCGTTCTGCCTCCTGGGACGCCGAGAAGTCCCTTTCGTCATCTGCTTCTTCTTCTCCTTCCCGCTTCCGTTGATCTGCACTGTTTCGTCTTCCCGGGCCACTGTTCACTGCTCCTCCGTTGTCCGCGCTCCTTCTCACGATTCCCGCCTTTATTGCCAGAAATAATCCTTGATTGGCTTCCTCTGTTTGAGGAGCCGGAACATGGGTGGCAGCGATAAATAGTCGGCGTTTGTCATGAGGGACCCCGGGGTATGTCGTATCTGAAAGGAAAAAGGCTGGAGTGAGAGGAGCCATCTGAGTACACGGGCATTGGTATCCTTGTGTTGGGCAAGCCAAGTTAGGGGAGCATGGTCAGTCACTAAAGTAAATGTCCTTCCCGCTAAGTAATAATGTAGGGACTCCACCGCCCACTTGATAGCCAAACATTATTTTTCTAATATGGGGTAATGATGTTCCCGTGGAAGGAGCTTGGGACTTATGAAGACGATTCGGTGTAGGGTCCCATCGTCTTGGTCTTGGGAAAGGACGGCCCGAGTCCTACACCTGAGGCATCGATTTGTACCACAAAGGGTTTTTTAAAATCGGGATAACTCAACACCGGCCCGGATGTTAAAGCGGTTTTTAGCGTTTCAAAGCTTTGTCTTTCCTTAGCTGAGAGAGAGGGAAATGTGTTTGGACATGATTTCTTCAAGAGGTCTGTAAGAGGCCCAGCTACGGTGGAGAACTGGGGGTATGAAGCGTCTATAATATCCTACGAGTCCCAGTGAAGCTTGTACATCTTTCTTTGTTCAGGGAAGGGGAATCTGAGTGATTGCCTGTAATTTTTCTACCTGGGGATTAACTTGTCCCTCTCCTAGTATATATCCCAGATATTTAATCATCGTGTGTCCCAATTTACATTTCTCTGGGTTAGCGGTAAGGTTGGCCTCCCTCAAGGCCTGTAGGATGTTATTCAAGAGTTCGAGGTGTTCTTCCCAGGTCATGCTGGTCTTCTCCCGACCTCCTGCTCCCTCTTGGGTTTAGTGTCCGTCTTCTCCCGACCTCCTGCTCCCTCTTGGGTTTTGTTCCTTTCTCCACCCGACCTCCCACTGCCTCTTGTGCCATTTCTCCCGGCTCCCTGCACACACCTGAGACACGCTTCTCCTGAAGCGTGGCTGGTCGGATCACGTTCCGCCTCCTGGGACGCCGAGAAGTCAGTTTAGTCGTCCGCTTCTTCTTCTCCTTCCCGCTTCCGTTGATCTGCACTGTTTCGTCCTCCCGGGCCGCTGTTCACTGCTCCTCCGTTGTCTGTGCTCCTTCTCACGATTCCCGGCGTTTCAGTTCGCCGAAGTCCCCCCTTTATTGCCGGAAATAATCCTTGATTGGCTTCCTCTGTTTGAGGAGCTGGAACATGGCTGGCAGTGTCAGCACCAGTCGGGTCTGTGCACGGGCCACAGCAGGCCGGCCTGTCAAACAAAGTAAACAAGTGGCATTTGTTTGTTTAGAAGCGCGAAACCATAATCTACCTAGACAGAACCAATTTCTCACACTCCAAGACTATCTGCACACCTACATCCTCCATTCAGCTGGATGTCAATGTTTCCGCTGCTCCTTGAAGCCTGAAAAGGTTGTTGTGCTGGATCCAGAATTTGCTAAACACAACTGGACGTGTGCGCATGCCTGCTTGTGTATGAGTGTGTTTATTTACATTGTTGATACGTGTATTTAAGTGTATATTATCTAGCAAATATAGTTCATGCATGTCACCTATCTTTAATACCCATTAGGTATATATCTATATTTGCATAGGAAATAGATGCACGGACTGAGGTGGGTGTTGGAAAGACAGTGGGTGGATAAATGAACAGTTGGATGTTGATGGAAGGACAGAGTGTGGGTGGAACAATAGATGGAGTTGGGTGTTTGAAGGACAGTGGGAAGGTGGATGGAAAGACAGAAGGTTTGTTGGAAGGACAATGAGTAGGCAGAGCTGGGTGTTGGAAGGACAGAGGGTGAGTGGATGGATGAGGAAGCAAATGGATGGATAACAAATGCAGCAAATTGTAACAAAGCCGGTGTGTATGTGTGTGTCTCAATATATACATCATTGCAAAAGTGAGAGCCACTTTGACACTCTTTTGTTGCACGTCACATCATGTACTGCCTCTATTTCACATCCATGTGCTATTCCAAGGGATCGTACCTGTTTCTTGAGCTAGTATGGTGCATACCCGTGATAGTGTGTGCTCTATATACATAAGATGCTGGAAGGAGAAGGTGCTTATGATGTATTGAGCCAATTAGTACCACTTGCTTCTGTAGCATCAGAGGGATCCACTGTCGCGTAGGCTCTCATTATCCTAATGAGACTACTGGATTTTTGGGCGGCAAGATCGTTCACAGTGTGGGGGGACTAAGTCTGACCCACGGCGAAGGACCCTTGTCACCCCAAATCCGGGTTGAGCTCCAGCTAACTAGCAGTGCCTTATCTCTCCAGAAAGGAAGAGACAATTGGGCAGCTGAGCGCATGACATCCCAGTGCTTCCCAGGGAAGTCGTGGTCACTCAGGTCACAACCAGTTCTCTCATACACAGTGCGGTCTCATATATAAATGACAAAGGCAGTTCGAGTTTTAAAGATTGGTTTAATAAAACGACTGCATTTTTTTATAACAAGGCGTGAGCCGCAATAACCAGAACCATACAACACAGTAGGATTGAAATAGTAACAAGGAGAGTGAAACATAAGAATAATGCTATCATAGTGCAACTAGGTTACGTTCTCTCTCTATGTTATAGATTTGAGCACAGCATGTGAAGCTCTAAGCCTGCCTTTCAGGTTCCCCCGGGAGGACATCTACCCTCATACATGAGCAAAAGCCTGTGATCTGGATCAGAATCTGCAACAGGGCAGTCAGCATCTAGTTGTGGGTTTCTGGTCAGAATCTCCCTCTTACGTGTACCAGGACTAGAAAGTGTTTTTATAACTAACACGCCGGTGTTCTAAGAAACGTCCCTACGTAAGAATGTGTACTTTCTACGAATCCTAAAGACTAAACTTCTACCACGTCTATCAGCAATGTACCAGACTGTATCCTTGACTGAAGCACAGAGCGTGCAAGAATGTATTGTTTGAGAACGTCAGTGCTGAAGTAAGCTAAACCGTGTGATAGAAGAAAATAAAACAAGACCGTGAAACTGGTTATTTTAAAATGACAGTGTGAGGCTAAATAAAATGCATCTAGGGGAAAGTGCACAGAGGCCTAATACTTTAAGCAAACGTGCAGAAAGCTACATTAAAAATGGCCACACAACACCACCACCAGCGTTCTTGCTCTGTGGACACTTTGCTGTAGGGAGCGGAAATGCAGGCGCAGCACGTCCTTTAGGGCGGAGTGGCCATGCCCCCTCCACATTTTTGCCCCTCATGAAGACTGTCTGTCAGGCTGAACAAAGGTCAGCCTGACACACTCTTCATTTTCAGCTCAGACAGCCAGGAGTGAGACATGCGCGATTTGGGCAGTCTCCTGGCTGCGTGAGCTGAACTTTGCTGGGCTGAGGAGGTCACAGCTCCTGTGGGCGTGACCACCTCAGCTTAGCAAAGGTGCCTCGAGGCCCTCCCCTCGGTGACGAGGAAAGCGTCACTCATTGACTTGGACCTGGGCGCTTCAGGTTTAAGCCCTGAAGCCCCCAGGGCGAGTGCCAATCAGTGACACTTCGCTACAGAGTGGGGTGGGGTCAGCAGTCTCACTGACCCCATCCCAGTATGATGAGGCTGGGACTGCTGTCTTCCCTTATTGGTGACCTAAGGTCAGCCAATGAGGGCAGCAGTCCTAACCTTCCTGGGACCTCGAGGCTGAAGGTAAGGGTGTGTGATCTTTTAAAATGAATGTTTGGTGCGTGCATGCATGTTTGAATGTTATGAATGTTTTTAATCGATGTGCGTGTGTGTGTGAAAGAATGAGTGTGTGTGTGATCTTTTAAAATGAATGTTTGGTGCGTGCGTGCAAGTTTGAATGTTATGAGTGTTGTTAATGGATGTGCGTGTGTGTCTCTGTGTGAAAGAATGTGTGTGTGTGTGTGTGTGTGTGTGTGGGGGTGGGTGTGTGTTTGTGTGTGTGCCTCCCGCCCTCCCCCCCCCCCCCCTCCCTCCTAAAGCTGCCGGCCGCCACAGTGGAGATGTACGCTGTGTATGCACATATTGCACTGTGAAATTCCGGTCTGTCTTCCGGTCTCTCCAACCTATAATGTGGGCTTTGTAAACCACTGCAGAAGCCTATCTGCTGTACTGTCACTTGCTAAGCATCTCTATGGATTGTACCAAAGTGGTCAGGGACAAGACGGCATAACTTCACAAATTTATAGAGAAAGGTACAAAAAGGGAGAGTTAGAGAGAAAAATAAATATATAATGAAAAAAAACATTGATACAAATACAAAAGGGAAGGGGTGTGAGGAGGCTGACAGTTGAAGTCTAAGAAAAAAAGGCAAGTAAAGCAGGAAAAAGAAAGTTGCCCACCTTGAAAATGTGAAAAGATGGGCAGGGAATGGGAAAAGAGACAGAGTGGTCAAGTGCCACAAAAGGTAGGCAGCAAATATTAAGTTAGTAAATGAGAAAAGGCAGATAGAAGGCAAAGGTAACAAGGGAGACACGCAGATAAAAATGAAAATGACAGCAAGGAGACATTTACAGTGAGTAATTGGAAAAAGTGGAGGTAGGCAAATTGTAGAAGAACAAGCAAGGAACAGTCCTGTTTTTGCAAATATATGAAAGCTCCATTAAAAGTAACAAATAGTAAAACTGTTACTTCCCCAAGGTATCATCTACATATTTGCAAACAAAATAAATAAAGAAATTGAATACAACACGATTCATCAGGTGGATGTGGGTAAGCAAACCAGTCATTTACAGTGAAAAGGGCCTCTTGCTCACGAGGATGTACCTTTTCCTTCATACTGCAAACTGTATGGGTAGAATATGATTAACAAGTCATCAGACCGATGGATGAAGAGGACAGGACTGCAAGCTGATAAGACCTACATAGATTTTATATTGATGTGTTTTTGGAACACACGAAGCAGACAAGACAGCTACATATGTCTGTAAACTAGATACAAAACTGACTCCTGCAGCACAAGCCTGGCTAGAAATCAGCATATTACCAAGGGGTGACAGCAGCCATGAGGGCATGACGGGTAGGGGATATGGGGGGCCATTATCATGAAACAGAAGACACAGGGAGGAAGGGGGGGCTCTGTGTAACTAAAATCTAGGAGTTTTGCAGTAACTTCGTATTAGTAGGAGAGCTTTGCACTCTTCATCCTGGTCCAGTTTGCACTGCAAGCTCCCATCCCCTGCCCACCTCCTCACCCCTAGAAATCCACACACCACAACCCTTAAACTTATTCACACCCTAGTCATGTTGTGTTCGTTGTTTTTTTTTTTTTTTTGCTAAGACAAACACTCGAGACCACAGGCGACAATTTGATCTGCCTAATAAAGTTTTAACAAATCAAGTAGGTGAGCCCTGGTCCCCACCCAGTAGATGTTGGTGTATGGGTATGGTTTGGGCCATATGGGATAGTGTGTGGCTAAATGTTGTCCCTCAAAATTTGCAGGTGACTCTGGTTACCCCAACCTATCATGGCTGCTGACCCCTGTGAGGAATGCCAGGACAAGGTCAGAAGAACGTTACAGTGAGGCACTTGGGCGAACCAGATGGATAATAGAAAGAACCTTTGGCCTCCTGAAGGCCAGGATCCAGTGCCTCCATCTCTGGCAGACCTTCTTGGGTGTGCTACTCACCCAAGAAGGTCTGCCAGATAGTAGTGGCATGCTGCACAACCTTGCCCTGAGACGCCATGTGCCTTTTCTGCAGGAGGAGGAGGCTGGAGATGCCCGTGTGGCAGCAGTGGACCCTGAGGACAGTGAGGATGATGATGAGGACAACATAACATCAGCGATCAGACAGTACCTTACTCCCAGTGACACACAGGTAAGACAGTGTTATTTCACATTTCAATTACATTTGTTTGAATTTCTGTGCTGTTTTTTTTCCCACTTCTATGCCCACTTATGTACCCTTTAGCAATTCATTTTGCAGATGTTGGGGATGCTCCTGGTGTGATCACTGCAGCCAGCTGCAGGTCATTAATCTATGCTCATTTTCTGTACAGTTGAATTGCAATGTTTGTACCTATTTAAATGAATACATACTTGAACACTTTGACATACTCCAAACTTCTTTTTTTTTTTTCCAAGGGTGTTTATTGAAGTGCTAAAATATTGAGGGGCAAGTGCAATAGGATGGGGTGATGATGGAGGAAAGTCAAGGGTATTGTTCCAGTCTCTTTGTAGCACAGGTGCATTGTCCAAGGGGACATAGGAAGGGGAGCAATGGCAGTTCAAGGTGTACAGGGTGACAGAGTGGGACACAAGGGTGACAATAAGGAGAGTCTCATTTCCTGGCGGGGTCTTGGCAAGTGTTTCTGGCCTCTGTATAGATCGCATGGAACGTTTGCAGGGTGGTTCCCCTTCTGCAGGGGAAGGGGTGCTGGTGGCCTGTGAGTCCTGTGTCGGGGCCTTCTGGCCACTAGCGACAGCAGAGGTGGAAGGCTGTTCAGATGTCTGGCTTGTGGCAGGGGTCCGCTGTTGTGTGACTGCCTCCTTCATAATATTGGCCATGTCTGCCAGCACCCCTGCTATGGAGATCAGGGTGTTGTTGATGGCTGCAAGTCCTCCCTGATCTCCTGGTACTGTCTCTCCTGCAGCCGCCTGTTCTCCTGCAATTGTCCAGGATCTGGCCCATCGTGTCCTGGGAATGTTGATATGCTTCCAGGATCTCTGCAAGTGGCTCCTGGAGAGTCGGTTCCCTGGGCCTGTCCTCTCCCTGGCGCACAGCAATCCTCCCGGTTTCCCTGTTTGCATGTGTCTCTGTCCCCTGAACCGTGTGCCCACTGCCACTGACCCCAGGTCCCTGATTGTCATGGGTATGAGGTGTGCCCTGGGGTCCCTGTAGAGGTGGACACCTTCTGATTGATGTGTCCTGGGGACAGAGGTATGGGTACGCTGGGTGGGTGCTGTGGTGGTGCTTCCTGATGGGGGAAGCTCTGTGGTGGTGTGTGACTGGGCCTGGGTAACTGGATTTCCAGAGGTCCCTGATGGACCAGCGTGGTCATTCAGATCCTGAAGACCAGAGTTGCTGTCATCACATTCTCCAGCATAGCTCCATCTTCCTAGCTATCAATATCTGCTGCACCTGTGCTCCAAATAGCTGTGGCTCTACCCTGATGATTTCTTCCACCATGACCCTTACCTCCTCCTCTGTGAAGCGGGGGTGTCTTTGTGGTGCCATGGGTTTTGCGTGAGGTGTGTAGGTGAGGGTGTGTTGGGTAATGTGTTGGGGTGTGTGATGTGGGGTGCGTGAGTGGTATGTAGGTGTGAATAGTGAGTGGCTCTTGTTGTGTGAGTGGTCTTGATGTCTCTGCTGGCAATGGTTTGTAATGGTAAAGGGTTGTGGGTAATGTGTGTGTTTTTATAGTGGTGTGGTGTGTGTATGGGTGTCACGTGTGTGTTGTTGGAATTGTCCAATGTGGAGTTGTTTTGTTTGTGTGTGTCGATTTTGAGCGCTGCGGTATGTACCGCCAATGGTTTACCACTGTTGAATGTCCGCCGTGGTGATTCGTGGGTCATAATGTGGTGGGCGTAGTTCTGTTGGTGTAACGGTGTGGGTTTGGATACCGCCAGTTTATCACTGACTTTTGGTGTGGCGGATTTATGTCTTTGACTGAATACTGACGGATTGGTGTGTGTGTGTCATAATATGGTGAAGGTATATCCGCAGTGGTAAGTTGGCAGCAGTCAGCGTGGCGGTAAGTGGAATTTACTGCCAATGTCATAATGAGGGCCTGTGTGCCCTCAACCCAGAAAGATCTTCAGCCTGTCTCCTAGCTGACCCGAGGAACACTCAAGGACCTTTTTCATGCAGCGCTTGCTCCTACACCCTCCAAGGACCACCACATGATCCTGTACCAAGCACGGACAACCCCCTCAAGTGCATACTCCTCAACACATGCTCCCTCGTCAAGCATGCAGTAGAAGTCTGGGACCTCCTAGACTCGACCGTCCCGGACATCGCCTTCTTAACAGAGACGTGGATAACCCCCACCTCGGCCCCTGACATTGCCACGGCCATCCCGGACAACTACAAAATCATCCACAAGGACAGAGCCAACTGGCCTGGAAGAGGCATTGCCATAGTCTACAAGAACACCAATCGCCTGACAACCACCAACGGGTCACAGCCTCAGCCAACCCATGAACGCCTACACTTCCAGATTCAGATTAACCCCAACTCCTCCCTTCATGGCACATTCATCTACAGGCCGCCCGGACACTGACCTCAATTCCTCAAAGATCTTGCCGACCTCATCGCCCCCCAATCGCTCACCTCCTTCCGACAAGATCCTACTCAGCGACCTCAACTTTCACCTTGATATCCACAATGACCCTTAGCACCACAAACGTCTTGGACAACCTTGCAACATTCAGACAACTTGTCAACGTCCCCACCCATAGAGCCGGACACATTCTCAACCCTGTTTTCTCAGCGGAGAATAACATCACCATCTCTCGCACCTCTGAACACCACTGGTCCGACCACAAATGCATCCACTTTACCTTCACAAAGAAAACTGTACACCAAAATGCTGCCTAACTTCCCCCGCCCCCCACCGCGCGGATGCAGGGGCAAAGTTACTGATGCGCAAGTCATCATCGCTCTCAGCCACTTCCCTCCACCATACTCAGCAGACGCTAATGAAGCTGCACGCTATCTACACTGATGGCTATCGGAATGCGCCAACAGCGTAGCCCCCCTCAGGTAACCAGCTGGAAACCGACATAGTAACACACCTAAATGGTTTATGACAGACCAACAAAAAGTCCAAACTCTCCTGCAGAAAACTGGAACTGAAATGGAGGGACAGCAAATCAACCGAAGACCACATAGCCTACAAGAACGCAGTCACCACCCACCAGCAGAACATCAGAGCTGCCAAAAAGAATGCCATTCAAGAACACCAGCGCTCACAAAAGAAAAGGGCTCTTCGCCATCATCAAAGAATTCATAAACCCCGGAATAGACACCTCATCCCTTTTTCCCAAGACCTCGCCACTTCCTTCCACCCATAAATACAGGACATTTACGAAGGCTTCAAGAACCAAAACCCTCCCGTACCGCTCACAAATACCACCTCGGACTCAGCACCACACCAGATCCTGAACTCCTGGACTCCCATCACCAAAGAGAACACCGAAAGACTCATGAACTCCATCCACTTGGAGCACCCTTGGATCCGTGCCCTCATCACATCTTCAACCTGGCCAGCGCCACCATGGCATCTGAGCTGTGCCGAACTATCTACCGATCCTTCGAGGCTGCAACTTTCCCGTCAGATTGGAAGGATGCCGAGATCAGCCCGCCATTCAAGAAACCCACAGCCGACCCAATGGAGCTGAAGAACTACAGAAACATCTTTCTGCTCCTTTTCCCAGCCAAAGTAAAAAAAAAAAAAAGTCTGTCAACCAGCAACGCACTGTCTTCTTCGAGGCACACCAAATCCTAGACCCGTCCCAATATAGATTCAGGAGCAACCACATCACCGAAACAGCACTGCTAGCAGCCACTGACGACATATGTGCCACACTAGACCACAGAGGCATGGCCACACTCATCTTCCTCGACCTCTCCGCTGCATTCAACACAGTTTCCCACCCCATCCTCTGTTCCAGACTCCACAACGCCGGCATCAGAGATAAAGCACTGGAATGGATCAAGTTGTTCCTCACCGGAAGAAAACAGGGTGTCAGACTACCGTCGTTCACATCAGAACCGAAAGATGCATGCTGTGGAATACCCCAAGGATCATCATTCAGCTCGACGCTTTTCAACATCTACATGGCCCTGCTAGCCAGGATCACCAAACATGAGCTACACATTGTCTCCTACGCCGACGATACCCAACTGATCCTCTCCCTGCCCGATGACCCTGTGAAGGCCAAGATAAGTTTCCACAGTGGGATGAGAGCAATCACCTCCTGGATGGAAGCCAGCTGCCTCAAACTCAACTTGTAATCTGCTCCTCCCCTTCTGCCTGGAATGACTCCTGGTGGCCCACCGCACTATGAAACGCCCACCACGGACCACGCATGCAATCTAGGTCAATCCTGGACTTCTCACAATCAATGCCCCCCCCCCCCCCCCCCCCAGTGCATGCCGTCTCTTCGTCATGGTTCCACACCCTCTGAATCCTTTGAAAGATCTTCAAGTGGATCCCCTGTGACACAAGGAAGACAGTCTCCCACGCACTCGTCACTAGCAAACTGGACTACAGCAATGCACTCTATGCCGGCATCACCAAGAAGCTTCAAGCAAGACTACAAAGAACAGAATGCAGCAGCCAGACTCATCTTGGACATCCCCCGACACAGCCCCATCTCCTCTCACCTCAGAGACCTACACTGGCTCCCAGTCAACAAGCGCATCACATACAAAATCCTGATTCACACCTACGAGCCACTACACAACATAGGGCCGGCATACTTCAACCACTGCCTTGCCTTCTATGTACCCAACAGACAGCTACGTTCGTCCCAGCTCGCCTTCGCAGCCGTTCCCAAGATCCAGAAAAGCACAGCAGGAAGAATATCCTTCTCCTACCTTGCAGCCCAGACATGGAACATGCTACCTCTCAAACTCAGGCAGACAGCATCACCCAAGCAGTTCAGGAAGGACCTCAAGACCTGGCTCTTCGATTGAGCAGCACACCCACAAACTTGAGACCCTATTGGTGATTAGCCCCGCTTTAGAAATGATTGATTGACTGACTGATTGACTTCTGCATATGTCATGCAGCACTCGAATGTTTAGAAATTAATATGCCACGGATATAGGCCTTCAAGGCCTCTCATAGGGTGGTCTGGGAGGTAACTTTACCCATGTTGAGCTCTAAGTATTCTACTGCTTATGAATGAAATTTAGAGTGGAACAGCTCATCATGCAGTGCCACGCAAGGGAAGCATTATTGGTGCTCCAGGGCCCCACCGACAGGCATGCACAGCGTCATCTGTACTGGGGAGTGGTCAGAGAGTGTGCAGGCAAGGTGTGAAAACAGAACTGGAGTAGCAGAGACGTGTGGGTCCATGTGTTGTGCAGCATGGAGTAAAACATGCATGATGGGGTGGGTGCATGAGACAGATACCAGGAGTCTCATAGCAGGTAGGTGTTGCAGAGATTGCAGAGGATGTGGAGCAAATGTGTTTTTTCCATTGGCGCAGTAGCAATGGTATTGACTGGGGGGGGGGGTCCAGCAGCAGGTTAAAGTCACCACCCAGTATTATATGGTCTGTGTTTATATGCTCTATCACAGCCATGACTGTTTGAAAGAAGTCAGGAGTATAGACATTGGGGGCATATATGTTGGCCAATAGTACTCGATGTCCATACAGTGTTCCAGCCACCAGTACATATCTGCTGCTGTCATCAAAGTAGCTGGCAGTGGGATGAAATGGAAGATTTTTTTGTGTATTAGCTTGCAGGCCCCACCAGAGTATGTGCTATAGGTCGAAAAATGTAGACACAGTCCCACGTTGAAGTGAAGGCATAGGAATTCCCGGGTGCAAGTGTGTCTCCGTAGGCTATCTTTGCGTCCTGTCGGGTCAGATACTGCAAAACCTGTATACCCTTGTGCGGGGTTTTGAGACCTCTGATGTTTCATGACAGAAATGTGAATTCAATCATGGATCTCTCATTGCCCTATGTCACCACCATTGAATAGCGTAGACATATTGTGTCAGAGTTGTGTACGTGCAATGCCCTAGACTACTGAAGAATGCAGTGAAACAAAAACTGCAGAAGAATAGCCTCCCTCCCACCCACACTAGATAGCAACATGCCTAGCGAATCCCATTAACACGCCCTTAGAAACAAAAACCACTTCAAAGGAACCATGGTTGTGTACACCACTGGGGAATAGCTATGGTGCGACGGACAGGCCCCATCTGTTGAATGATCAGAAGGATTGTAGGGGGAATGGGCCATAGTTTACTGTCCATCAGGTATGATACAGGGGAATAATAACATGATCAGCAGTGGAGTTCTCTAAAACACAATGCACAGAGTAACGTTTGGTGAGACTGAGATGGATTAACGAGATCAGGCGTTGGTGCCAGTCTGGGGTGGGGGTGGGGGGATTGTTTGGTGGTTGGGAATGGGAACAGGTCCACACTCGCTTTTGCATGAATGTCTGGAGGAGAGCGCTCAGTTGTGGTTGGTTTGGTGGAGGGGGGCAGTGATCCTTAGCATGCTGTGTACAGAAAGTTAGGGCTTCCGCTGGGGTATCAAAGATGCAAGCTTTGCCATTAACATTCACCCGAAAACGGTCCACGTACAGCATTCCGTAGCACAGCCCCAGTTTCTGTAGTGCTGATTTGGCATCAGCAGATTTACAGTGTGCCAGGGTCCCTAAAGATTAGGAGTCTCATGACTATTGATCGTGGCAGTGTTCCTGGAGAAGGGTGCGGGCCAAGAGCATGATGCGCCCTATCTACAACAAATGTGGAGGCAAAGTTCTGAAGACCGAAGAGGTTGGCAAGTAAGCATTCAACAAAGAGGTCTCTAGATTTCACCACTCCCAGTATATGGATATTGTTGCAGTGGCCTCAGGCTTCAAAGTCTTCATTCTTGATTGCCACTGATTTGAGGAGCTCTCCACTTTCTCCAGTTGTTTAGTTGTCTTGGCAGACCTGTCCAGGCCGGAGATATGTTCCTCTGCACTGCCCAGTTGAGTGTTCTGGCGGGCTAGCTGCTCCCCCATATGGTCAAGGCGGCCATTGAGGGTGTCAAATCTGCCATCTGTGGTGTGAAAGCCAGCTCGTAGTTCCACCATAATGACTTTCATGCCGGACAGGTGCCCGAGCCACCGTTGCACCCAACCCCGTTGCAGGCATTGTCTCTGGTGCATTTGTGATTTTGGACTTCTCAAATGATAACTTGCGCTGTTCAGGGTCACTGCACACCATGAATAGGAGAGGGTCCTTTGTAGGGTGTCCTCAGTGTATAGGAAGGTTGGGTGGGTCTGAATGAGAAATGGCACTGGCGCCCAGGAATTGTCACTAGATGTATGTATGTATGCGTTCAGATTGTCCTGGATAGAGCTGCCCCAGGTGAGTATCAGCAGAGGGGCGGCCCCAGGGTCAAGAAGTGGTGGCCCAACATGGGCCAAAATCCACATGGCCACCTCCATGGATATGAACGTTATTTATGGTAGCTGGTTGGGCTCTCTATGGATGTGGTGACAGGGCAGGAGCAGGATACGTGCCGGGTGGGGCCAGTGCCGAGCCACAGGGACTGTAGTAGTCTAGTCTGCAGCAGGAATTGGAGGTCTCACCTGTACGGGCTCCAGCAGGTCTTAAGCCTCTATGGAGAGCAATTATGGAAGGCCCTTGATTAAGGGTGCGGACCATGGGTATGGGACAGAAGTGTGTTCAGTTGTGGCCCCCCACCGGCTGTTTTAAGGTGCAGATCGCAAGTCTTCAGAGACATATGTCGGTGTGTGCTGGGGAGCCAGGCCATGTTCCTAGGCTGCTCAAAGTGGTCTTGTTCATCACTGATCTGCTGTTCCGGGCCATGCGGCATCCCAGTATGGTGCTGGTCTCGCTACACAGAACGCAGAAAATTGCTTCCGACCTCTAGGAAGATAGCAGAGCTGCCCCGGCAGCCCAGCGAAGTCCAGTGGCCTTGTATTTCGGGTGTGCCTTTAAAACATGTTCAAGAGGGTGGTGACCCAAATTAGCAACCAACAGTATAGTAGGGGTGCTCTGAGGGATGCTTACTAGATACTTTGGGAGTTTATTTTTGATTACAGACAGCTTAGTAGCCTTTTCTTTCCAGACTTACAGTTCAATTATTTGTTTTCTTATAGATTTTTAAGATATTAAGATAGCTGCCAATTCATGCTGTAGTTTCAAGGCACCTTAGTGACCTAAGGGAACCAGGTCATATTGCTTTTTTTTTTTTGTTTTTTTTTTTGTGTTAGCAATATTTTCCTTGCTTACTTTTTTGAGTTGCACTTTTTTATTGAAGGAGTGTAGCAATGACGTTCAAGTACATTGTTATACAGAACAGTACTTTTTAACAGAAACAAAAAAAGAAAAAGCACCTTGGGGGGAGGTGGGAACGAAGTAGGAAGGGGGTGAGGGAAGAGGAAAGAGGGACGTACATTGTGAATAATACTGTAACACATTTCAGTTATGAGGATATAAAAAGGTGGAAACATGAAAAGATGCAAAGCCCTGACCTTGGTGAAGGTTTCTAGGTCCCCTGTTGGGGAAGGCTGAGTTCTGAAGTGTCCGTTGCGGGTGGGGTGGTCTTGGTGAGGCGGCATGGGTCTTTGGTCGATAGGATCTCTAGCAATGTGGTAATGGGGTATGCATGGGAGGGTACTGGTCAGTAACAAGGACGGAGGTGATGGTGAAGTCGTAGAAACGTGGCAGGCTCAGAGCAAAACAAGGTGTCCAACGTCCAGGTGGGTCTGAAGGGGTAAGGGGGGATGGCAGGGGTGATGGAGGAAGGGAGTGAAGGAGGGAAAGAGGTCATGAGAGAACTGCAGTAGACAAAGATGGAGTGGGGAGAAGTGCTAGAAGAAAAAGGGGATGGGAAGGGAGAGAGAGGGGGAATGACAGGGGAGGTAGGGGTGGAAGGAAGGAGGAGGAAATAGGGAGGGACGGGAGGGTAGGGAAGCAGAGGGTAGGTAGGATAAAGCAAATGGGGTGGGAGGATATTAGAGATGTTTTTTGTCACCTTAGCAGCTGTGATTATGGGAGATGATAATGATGCTATGAGCTGTCTGCAATTAAGGACGCACATGTTTGCATGAATAACGCTGTCTGATCTTGCAGATGGTAAATGACGCATTCATGGGCTGCAGTCTGGATCATTGCCACCATCCACCCCGGTGTAGGTGGAGTAGAGGATCTCCAGTGGCAAAGAATGCAGATCTTGGCAGTTGCAAGGGCCGTGTGTAGAAGGTGATGTTGTGGGCGACATAGGTGTTGGGGAGTTCCCCATGTCGTGGAGGAGGATTAGGGAGGAAGAGAGGGGTGTCTGAAGAGTCAAGAAGGCCGCTAAGGGGGATCCCACCGCCTCCCAGAAGGGTTGGATCGAAGGGCATTCACAGAGAATAAGTGCCAAGTCACACCGAGTGGCCATGCATCGCCAGTTTTTCGCATGAGGTAGAAGTCCGCTTTATGCAGTTTTTTTTGGCGTCCAGTGCCATTCGTGGAGCATTTTGAAGAGACAAAACTTTGGTTGGGCTTCTCTTGTGGCCTGGTCCAGGTCTTCCATGATGTCTGTCCAGTCCTCCTCCTAGTTTTCTATCTGGAGACCGGATTGCCACTTAGTACAGACATTATCGAGGAAGAATTGTGAGAAAAGATGGGGCATGATTACTTCGTAGAGGCCCAACATCATGCCCTTAAAACCGCTCCAGATTCTAAAATAGGACAACACGGGTGTAGTCTGGAGGTTCCAAGGACCAGTTCCCATGCAGCGTTGCAAGCAGTGCTTCACCTGAAGGTGTCGCCACACTTGTTGGGGCTGGAGGCCGAATTCCTCATGTAGGCACTCAAATCTCTTGAGGTCACCATCGGCTAGGACCTCGTCCAAGCTTTTGATACCAACTGTGTGCCACTGCACCCAGTTGAGGGTCTCCTTTCCTACCCGAAGACAGTTGTTGCCCCATAAGGGGCCTGTGTGTGAAGACGGGGGTATACATCAAGAAGGCGGTGTGCCCTGCGCCAGGCTTTATGTATAGCTTGGCATAGCTTGTAGCTTCTGGTTGACAATGTGAGACCCAGAGGGGTTGTCCTTGTACAAGGGGCAGAGGCCACCCTTACTAGAGAGTAACAGTCGTTCAGTGGTGATCCACAGCTGTGGGTCTGGTAACTCAGGGAGCATATATGCCAGTTGGGAGAGATGGAGGGCCAGGGCATAATGTTCTATTGACAGGAGTCCAAGTCCCCCCCATGAGTGACGCTCTGTAAGCTTGGCAGATGTCAAACGGCGGTGGGAAGAGCCCCATACAAAGGTTCGGATCTCTGCATCGATAAGGCAGAGGGTCGGTAAGGGCATCAGGAGGGGGAGCACACCTAGCTCATATGTAAATCGTGGTAGATTGACCATTTGTACCGCTTGTACTCTGCCTCACATGGAGAGTCCCAGATGCAACCACTTCTCAAAGTCCAGTTTCATGTACACTGTAAGTGGGTCTAAATTGTCTGCCATCATACGTTCCAGTCCCCTATTGACGAGGATCCCCAGGTATTTAAGACGGGACAGTGACCATTAAAATGGAAGCTGTAGATCGTTGTTCTTGTGGTAATGGTGGATAGGAGCAGCGCCTCACTTTTGTCCCAGCTCACCCGGTAACCGGATAGGGTCACAAAGCCGTTGATGATCTCTAATAAGGGCGGGAGGGAACGTCTCAGGTCTACCAAGGTAAGTAGGATGTTGTCTGCATATAAGTAGAGTTTGGACACTCTCCCTTGTAGGGGTATCTCAGTGAGAAGAGGAGATTGGTGGATGGTGGCCGCCAGCGGTTCCATTGCCAACAGAAAAAGAAGTGGCGAGAGTGGGCAGCCTTGCCTTGTCTCCCTCCATATTAGGAAGAGGTAAGATAAGAAGCTGCCACAGTTAACCTGTGCCATGGGGCCATCATATAATAGGCGTATCTTGGTGATGAATTGGTCTCCCAGGCCAAATTTCCGTAAGGTTATAAAGAGACTGCCACAATCTATACGATCAAACGCTTTTTCAACATCAATGAAGATAGCTAGAGCTTCGTCTGGCAGGCCTCTGTCCCCCCCCAAACCCCCTGCCCAAAGGGCGTGGGACAGAATGCGGAGATGGTTTCTGGAGGTGCGTCCTGAACAAATCCCACTTGGGTATGATGCATTACAGACGGGATGATTTTACGGAGACGGTCCGCTAGGACACTGGCGAGGAGTTTTACATCCCATTCAGAAGGGATATGGGTCAAAAGCTGCCACATACGAGGGGGTCTCTCCCTGATTTAGGAATGGCTGCTGTCATTACTCTGTTTGAAATAGAGCCCATGGACCCCTCTTGACTAGCCTCCTGAAAGGCCTCGTATAAGGAATCACTGGCCTCCTCTCCAGCCCATCTATAAAATTCTGCAGGTAAGCCATCTTCCCCGGGTGATTTATGGTACGTGATTTTGGATATAGTGTGTATTCTGCCCTGGATGTGTACAGTTCTTTAAGAGCTACGCAAGCTTGTTCCAATTAGTGATGCAAGGGGTGGGCCGTATTTGAGCTGGTGAGGGATGCAGTTTTGTTTTCTGATTTGTTTTGGCGCGCTAGCTTCTGTTTATTAGCCAGTGCCGCATCCCACATCATTTGCCCCCATATAGTTGCTTTCGCTGCTGCCCACAGTACTCTCTGAGAAGAGATTGAGCCTTGGTTATCCTGCATATAGGTTGAATCATGCACCCGTAGGCGGGATTTACCCTAGGGAACGCGATAACGGTGTATGGCTAAGCGCAAGAGTTGCGGCCTGGGTTGATAAGATGCGTTTCTACGGCTATCAGGATCGCAGTGTAGTCAGAGAGCACCGTTTCCATGATCCGGGAGTTCCATGCGTGGGCCACCACATTCTCTGATACGAAGACGTAGTCCACTTGTGACTGGGTGAAAGGTACTGATAAGAGAAAAGTATATTCTCGGTCTGCCAGCTGGGTTAGCTTCCAATGGACCACCAGTCTGTGGTCCGAGGTGAAGTCTCTCTGTATGGCCCTGTCTGGGTTATTGCTGGGGTTTATGTGGCCAATCCTGCTAAGCACTGCATCTCTGGCTAGGTTCCAGCCACCCCCTATTGGGTATCGGGAGGCCCCAATCTCGTTGAGGAGGCGGAGCAGAAATGTGCGTTTAGATCCTGTGGGTGCGTAGATAGAACCTACACAGAGGGAGCTGTTCCCGATCTTCAGTTTGGCAAAAATGTACCTCCCTTCGGGATCAGACCCTGGTTTGGTAACGTTGACGGGTATTGTTTTAAGGAGCAGGATCGCCACTCCACACTTCCTGGTCGTCCCACCCCCTGTTGGCGGTTCCGGACAGTTACTATAGAATGCCCTCCCTACCCAGCCCTGGCGCAGTTTGCTGGAATCAAGGTTGTAAAGATGAGTCTCCTGCAACAGAGCCACATGTGCTTTATTTTAATTGGAGACAGGAGAGCATCTTTTTGCGTTTCACTTAGTATGTCAGTGTGTTAATGTTCCATGAGATAATGTGGAGCTGTTGGGGGATGTGGAAGTTTTGACTAGTCATTGCTGTGATGTAATGGTGTGGCGGAATGGAAGGGAAGTGATAGGGATAGGAGAGGGGAGTTCCAAGTTGCAAGGAGGGCGAGGAATGTAGAAGGGAAGGGTAGGTCAGGCGCCGGGAGATAGAGGGACTCCTTCAGACCCAGTCCGGGGGGGAGGAAGGGAGGTCGCTGGATACACGCAGAGATATGCGGCTATGGAGTAAAGTAAAATACAGCAGAAAAGGGCAAGAAGGGGTAGAGATGGAAGTGGGGGAGGACAGGAGGGGAAGCAGGAAACCAATAAAGGAGACGGAAAGCCTGGCACTAGGATAGAGCAAAGCCCCAAAGGCTCAGGTTTGTAGACCGTGGGTCTAAACTTGGTGAGTCAGCACACTGAGAGGGGCCCCATCAGGAGGCAGGGCATGCAGGGTGGGTTAAGTAAGGGACATTAAAGTGGGGGGGGGGAGAGAGAGGGCAGGGTCCCGGCAGAGACAGGGGATTAATGATAGAAGCCCAGAGGTGTCGCCAGTTTGGAACTTGTCCAGGGAGGTTGAGCGTCTTTTGAAGCCCCCTGTGCTGCAAATGATACTGGTTATTTCCTATTTCAGAGGATGGCAGTGGTGATGTGGGGGTGGGGGTTGGGGGGGAGAAGGGCCATGGAGGGAGCGAGAGGCAAGAGGAGAATATGAAGGCCGGGGGGGGCAGCAGAACATCCGGGTGGGTCGGTGTGAATCAGATCTCGCTGAGGAGCGAGCTCGGGGTGACGTGGGAAGGGGGTGCGATCCGGTGAAAGGAGGGTCAAGGCGAGTAGTGGTGCAGGGGTCCCATGTCCCAAACATCTTGTCAATGTAAACAATGCTCACAATTGAACATATAAAACAGTTGTTTGGAAGATAGCGTACTAAAGGGCAACAATATCTTGCAAAATGCTAATAGGCACGCAAATTGAGCGATGGGAGTGAAAGAGGGGTGGGAAACCGCAGGGACGTACAAAGTCTTTGACAAAGTGATTCAGCAATCAATTAAGTGTGGTGCAGTCACCTAGAGCAGCGCGACACAGAGTATTGGGCGGCATAGTATGACTATATTGAATATATAAGCATGTAGTTGCATACTCGGCCGTCTGGCGGGAGAGCAATACAGTTCAGTTCTTCCGGCCCCACCCGGACGCGAATTTGATGCGCAGGTCCACAGCTGTCTTAGCTTGAGATGGATGTGGGCTTAAGAGAAGATCCTGACTTCTCTGTCTGGGGGCTGAGTGTGGTGAACCACTGCTTGGAGCACCTGAGCCCTGTCGCCGTGGGGTCGTGATGGTCTCTCAGAATCTCTCCCTCTGTGGTGCGATCCGCCTTCGGTGTACCATCATCCATCCGGAGGAGTGGTGAGGCAGTGCTGCCTAGGGTCAGTCAATAGTGAGTGTTAGTCCTGAAGATTTGTGTCCATAGTCCTGGGCTAATAGACCATCCAAGAAAAGATGCAGGTCCTCCGGGTCAAAAAAGTCTTTTGACTTGCCATTCTTTGGTGATCCACATTCATGCTGGCTCAAATAGGCCGTGTTTTGGCCATATTTTATGTCCATTTGTCAGAGCTGGGTCGGAGGGACTAAAATGCGCTGATGGGACGGGGCCGCGAGGAGCTGTCCTGCCACTTGGGACCCAGGCAGTGCACCAGTTGAAATTCCAGCGGGGGGGGGGAGTCAAAGGTGAGGACCAGGGAGCATGGGGAGAGTGTTTCGGAGGAAGGCTTTGATATCTGGTCCTTCCGTATTTTTCAGGAAGCCAGCTGTGTTCCTTTTGCGGTAGCCATGGATTGGGTTTGTTGGAGGGCTTCAGAGAAGAGGAGTTGTCACATGGGTTTACATCCAGATTTGTTGTTGAGTTTGCCCATGGGCATCTCCAGTCTGGGCTCCTGAGGTTGAGGCCATGTACCGCTGTGCTGAGAGCCTGCTGTCTCTGCCTGGAGAGGAAGCAGAAGTTCCAGTATATTTGGAGGAGAGCTTCACAATTCGCAAAGGGGGTCAAATGGAGGGGTCTGCGTAGGAGAGTAGAATCTGACCTGGCCCCACACTGCACAGCAGATCGGCTGGAGGCCCGGGGTTAGTACAGGTAAGGGAAGGTGCAATCACTCTGTGCCTCCAAATGTGAGAGCAATTTGGGAGCTCCATGAATCACCCTCCAGTCTGCAGAGTAGCTCTGGTCCTCTGCGGGTCTGAAGTAGGTAGGGTAGATGCCTTGAGGGGGAGGTGAGTCCCCATACCTCTATGCATTTGATAGTGATGCTGGTGTATGTTGGCCCTGGTCGGTGTAGGGGTCACATGGGTAGATGTTAGGTACGAGGAGTGTTTAGGAGGCCGCTGCCTTAGTCAGGTGTTCTCTGATGCGCGGAGTCCCCAGAACGAGAGGCGGCTCGAGCCCATGATCAGTCCACGCCCCCTGTGAAACTCAAGGCCGTTGCTTCGCTCTATTCACAGGACCCCTACTGCTGGCAGCGGTGGTCCAGGTCGGCTGGCGACAAGGGGCCCTCTCTTCTACGACCAGGTTGCAGCTCTGAGTCAGGGGTGGACTTTAGTGCCTCTAAGGCATGATTGTTGGCTCCTGCTGCTTTTAGGGTGCTGCTACCTCTTTCTCGTGTCGCTGGCACGCGGAGCTCCTCGATCAAGCGGCCAGTACAGCTTGTGGCCAGACCATGCCCCCCCCCCCGGTCATATTGCTTGTTAACCATACACTCAAATCGTCAATGTCAGTAAAATACTCAATTCGATCCGTGCCTTCTCTCAAGATGTCCCTGTATTATTTACAGGGGTTGAGGAGCATGCGCTTAGTTTTAGAAGCATTTACCACTAACCCCCTTTTTTGCAGAATTCCATAAAACGATCTACCTAGGCCTGGAATCCAGTAGATATTTTGGCGACCAAGAGTGTGTTATTGATGAGCAATAGAGCTGGAACTCTCAAGGAACCAATTTTAAGTGGCTCAATACTAGGATGTCTAGGAATGAGGCTGCATCATTAATGTATACTGAAAATATAGTCTGGCCATTACTAGGGGGGTGGGTGGAACTAGTGATGTTTCACTCCGTGGAATTCCGCTGAGTTACATAAAACTCCACGAGATACTACGGAGTTCTGCAGGTGGGCAGAAATCGGTATGTTACGCAGATTTTTAGTGCCAGGAGCTTGTTCCGCACTGAGAAATAAGTGTGAACAGTACCACACGGCGCACCAGAGCGCACTGCTGCTTGAGTTAGTTTTATTGCTGCTGGAGTAGATGTTCTACTCGAGTGACAACTTTCCCAGCGTGAACGGTCGTGACTGCCCTTGTTGGGAAAATCTTGCCGAATGCCCTTCTAGCCCCTGAAAATCGCACTAGGGTATGTCAATTCTCGCTCAAACTCACTAACTTACTGTTGGTGAGTCGCGCTCAAGAAAGAACACTGCCAGGCAGCGGTCCAAAGCTCTGCAAACTCCGCCAAACAGAATGGAGTTTATCGCCCACCCACAGCATTACACATCCATGCCTCACCACTTCCTCTATTTTTCTAGTTAATTTGCCCATGGGTCCCCACCTAAACTGGGCAAAGTAGTTGTTATGCAACCAGATTAAGATGGAAAGTTTATTTTCTGGAAGGCCAATATCCTCCAGCACCCTCCATAGGTTTTTGTTGGGAAACAGGTCAAAGGTCAATCATAAATCAGCTAATGCAACATATAAGTGCCCTTTGCCCAATATAATTGTCTTCCAGTAAATGCTGCAGAATCTAAAGACCTGCTCTAAGGTGACAGACCGTCTTGGTCCAGAAGCCTGCCTGCAGATTGAACTGAATCCTGTTTTCTTCTAATCAAGTCAATAGTTTGTTCAATTTCTGGAGACAAAGGGCCTGATTACAACTTTGGAGGACGGTGTTAAACCGTCCCAAAAGTGACGGATATACCACCTACCGTATTACGAGTTCCATAGGATATAATGGACTCGTAATACGGTAGGTGGTATATCCGCCACTTTTGGGACGGTTTAACACCGTCCTCCAAAGTTGTAATCAGGCCCAAAATATTTTCTGCAGACTGTCTATTAGATTTATCAGTCTGAAGTTTCGATGTTCATCCCTGCACCTTTTTTTTATATATGGTTACAATTTCAGTCCCGCACCATGATTTTGTTATTGCTTTCCCTTCTAAGATACTGTTACTTAAAATGTTTGTGTAGTGCATATAGAAGTGCAAGTCAGAGACATACAGGGCACCCAAAAGTTTGTCTGGGCCTTCTCACTGATAGTATCAAGGATTGCTTCATGAGTTTTTTTCAAGTGAAAATACTAATGGGCTCGGCTGATTCTTCTTTTTTAGTTGGCCTAAGAACAGAGCAGTAGATTGGATGAGTTTGTTGCAGATTGTGAATACAAATTTTCCAAGTTATTTAATAAACTTGAATTGCAAGATCTAAGCAAAGATTTCAGAAAAGCACATTGAATTAGTCATTCTCTCTTAAATTTGTCTATCCCTAACTGCCTATTTGACAGGTATATTGTATGCAGATAACACGTTGGTTCTGCCTTATCTGTGAAAAGGCAATGCTGAGGGTTTGTGACTGGCAAGATGGCAGGTTGAAGATAAGCCTGCATGTCTTTCCTGCCCTTTCTATAATTCTTCTATTACCCTGCTGCTTCATGGGCATTGAGAAGATACAATAACGTGGCCTGGTGTAGAAAAACAGGAACAAAGACCGGAGTTTGGTGATTATGACAGCAAGGGGCTGCTTTGCCACAAAATGAAGAAGCGTATGCCCGCAGGTCAGAGTCTTTGTGAGCTACAATGCCTAAGTTTGGTGATGCAGACAACATTAAAGAGATTGTGGAATTCCCTTAGTGTTGAGAGTAAGGAGGCACACTGGCCGGTGTACAACCTAGGCACGACGAGGACCTTTAGTAAGATTTGCGAGGGCTGGGTAATAAGACCTATAGGCACTTGCTGCAATAAATGGGGGTCTCTGAAGGGGAAAACAGGGTGCGGTACAGAAGATGTCCAATTTTACCCTACAATATCATGCATTAATTGGACTCCTCCTCATCACATGACATTTCCCTTCAGGCTGGTATTGCCCAGCTGGCGTCATGGATCTGGCCCGTTTCAAGGCACAATAGTGACCACATGCATTGATCAGTGATCACTGGATGGTGGAAGCGGTGCAGCGCCAGGGACAATGGACTACTGGTGCTTCCTGACTTGGCCAGTAACTGACCACATGAAGGCCTGGGATCTATCCTCCTCTAAGAAGACACCAAAATTGTGGCCAGTTACTCCAACTATCTTGCTGAGTTGTTGGGAAGAGGGCATTACCCCGTTCCCAATCAACAAATTTGCCCATTGGGTTCTGATGGGCACAGGCCAATAATCCAAGTTGGTTAACACATCTAGATGGTCTTAAAGGTTGTGTAAACAGCAGAGAAGCTACAGATAAGATAGCCCTACACTTAGAGCTGCACCATAGTCCAAGTCAAGGCATCTGGACCCACCTAGCGAGGAGGGCTTCAGACCAAACATACTGTAGGTAGTAATGCACATGCATCGGGCCCCAAGAGGAACAGCATGAAATGATTACAGTAGAGTTTTCAATTCTCTTGTGAAATGTGTCAGATCAACTGACCAATGCAGAGGAAAGTATTTTGACAGTAGAAGACAAGCACACACACTCACAGCAAGAAACCTAACACATTACAGAGCACACTGCCTGCTTAGAGAAACGTGCTGGAGATGCAGAAGGCATATCAAGTCGCAGTAACAATAAGCTGATAGGAATACCTCAAAGGCTCGAGGGCTACCATCCCAAAATGTTCTCAGCAAACTTGCTAAAAACCTAGGGACTAGATAAAATTCTCAGCAGCTGTTTCATCATTAAAAGAAAACACGGAGTCTTTACTCAGGGGTGTACTAGGGCATTGACTGCCAGACTGCGTATCCACTTGACTTCATACTCCTTACAGTTTGGCAAAAGTAGTCAGAAGGTGTGACTCTGTAAAAGTGTTGATATTCTTGCACTATACCATCCTGGTCCAACAGCAATAGAAATCCTTTCAAGCAGATAAGATAAAATTACATGCAGTGCAGCTGATATCTATGCTCCTGTACCCAGCCAGGTGATAGTACTGTATCAAGATTCTTCTTCTTCTTCTTTGACAACTCGCAGAGTGCAGGGGACTGGGTTCAGGAATGCAGCAACAGTGTTGGTCTGCCATTAAGAGACCCTGGGTTGCAACCTAAAGGGAGAAGAACTGGGAGATGGCATATAGGGAAGCAACTACGGAGCTTAAGCCTGAATCCCAGTGGGAGACACTTCAACAACTAACGCAAGCATTGAAGAAATTAGAAAATACCCATTCACTGATTAAAAAACATAGAAAAAGAGCCATTTACATAATAGATAAATCATTTGTGATTGAAGAACCGAATCAAGTAACGCATTCCATGGCCTGACTGCCACTAAACATGGGGCACATTCTTAATACAGGGCTAAATCCAAGCAGGAAATGTTGTATTCTACATTTGATCACATGTTAATGTTTTGTATTGCTCAACAGACTTACAGACTTCGTAAGGGTGACAGACTCTTCAAATGGGGGAAATAAGGATTAGTGAACTCCCAAAATCAGACTATTCTGAGAGAATTAAGTTAGCCTGTCTGGCCGCCATTACGGACCCAAAAATGGGGATAACCATGGATGCCTGTTTGATTACGAAATCCTTTATCCTTTGCTATTAACGCCTTTATAAACAGCAGCGTCTACCTAAGCTCAGAATAGAAAACTCAATAATCAAACATCTGATTGTATAGCCTCTGCAACAGGACCTTAAACTCACACTAGATGCCCCAATTGCATTAGAAATGGTCTAGCACTAGGAGGCAATTACGGCTATGCCAATGGGCTAAACACTCGTCCCGAATAGGTTCCACCTTGATTTTCTTTATTTTTTTTTATTCCTTTCGCTAGTCGCCCCAGATATCCTGGCACTTTAAGAAGGTGGTTTGTATACAGACTGAGTACTGCATGACCTAAGAGGCACAACTAGAGAGGTAAAGTCCAGAGGTTTTAGAAAATACCCTTCAAAATGCAAATTAGTGAGTGTTCACAATCTCACAGAGGCATCCTAACCATGGAACTAACGCTTTTCACCTACTTAAGTATCTGTACATAGATTTGCGGAAACCTGGGAAAATCATAGCCTTTCTAGAGTCCAATCCCTGATAGATTATAAGCGTAATCACAGATGCTGATAGCAGAGCCCTCATATAAACCGTTAATTTGTCACCTTGCTGCATGCCACCAATTGGATTTTTTACAGAACAAGTAGTTTTCTGAAGCATTGCGTCATTTGGGCAAGTAGATATTGTAAAACATCCACATCCATGCAACCCACTATTAGAGTGCTTCTTCTACAACTCAGTCTCACTGATAGACATTGAATGTAAAATGTTGCAAAAATACTCGCTGTCAGACTGGCCAGGATGATAAGAACGCTGGCCCCCAAGGAACAAAACGGTTTCATTCCAGGCATAAGTTCCTGGCATTGTTTCTGACCACTTCATATGGCCCTGGCTAAGACTTATGAGCTAAAAGGACCCTCTACCTTGACTTTTAGGATTCGCCTGCACACCACTTGTGCTGTGCTTGTGAAATCTGTTAATATACATTTTAAAAGGGGCTTTCACCCGGCTTTTGATTGGTTCCTGTGCTTGCCACTTACTTTTTCTCAGTTTCAATTGTCTGTAGCATACTCGTTTCTTGTTGTTTCTCGTGTGTTTTTCTCTTATCAGTCTCCTGTAGCCCAAGTACTTTTTTATACCACTTTCGCTTTCCTGGAACTTCTTGTCGGCACCTCTGTGTGCTTCCAGCAGCTCTCTCACCAATCTTTCCGGGCTGAAGCAGGAACCCATTCTAGTGCTCCCTGTTAGCAAATGAGCAACTCGGAGGCTGGCACCTGCAGAGACCCAACGCATCCTGCAAAGCCATCTTTTCCAGGTGAATAACTGTTGGGCATTGTGGCTACTGCTGCCTCTATCTCTTCTGTAGAGAAGTCTCCCTCTAGTTTCCTTTGTGTTATCTTGCGGTTTCCTTGTGCTTCTCCCACGCTCAAACCATCTTCTTGTTCTCTAATGTTTATTTCCCCTCCCCTGGGAGCTATTCCTTTGTGTCCCAACCTCTCCCAACTTGTTTGCCTAATTTTTAAACCCAGTGCTCCTTCGTTGCTCCTCTTCCTCCTGGCTGCTTTTGACTCTAAGCTGCATCAGTGTTCTCCATCTGCCTGCACTCAGCCTGCTCCTCTGTTGCTCCCCTGCCCCTCTTCCTCTTAAAGGCACAGACACGTTACCAAGCCTGATACTCGCGGAGCCAGCAGAGCAGGAGTTCAGGTCGCCTCGCCACAATCCGAGCGTTCATTAGGGTATGTTTTTTTTCCCTTGTTTGGATCTCATCATCTAGTAGCAGCGAAGCTCGCAGGGTCGCCTACAGATTCCTTAAACTCCTTGGCAGGGATGCAAATACCATCACAGCTGCTGCAAAAACTTGCTTCTTAAGGCAGCATTATTTCTGCCCACGCAAGAGACAATTGCTGGGTGCACAATAAGGAAGTGCGTGCTCCGGCTGAGGAGTGCAATATACATGTTTTTTTTTTTTTTATTTTTTTATATACAGGAGCCACTCTGACGTCTCTTTTGCTTCCCCTGTTTATGAAATACGGATGGTACCATTTTCAACATTTGGAGACTAACTGGCAGAGGCGAGCGTCTCCACAGGCCCGCCTTGTGCAAGCACCTAAACACTTCAGCAACCTATCAACATGTCAGCAACACATGTTTTCTAAAAAGCTTCACACAGGGAGCTGGGAGGGCCTAGGTCCACAGCAGGAAGAGGAGAAAAACTCTGTGGGAAGATTTGTTTTTCCTTCATGTAAGAGTGAGAGAAGAATTTCCTAAAGGACAAAATTCATTAAATCGTCCTCCGAGCACCCCTCAGTAAAAAAGATCTGTTACAGAGAGAAGAAAACAACTTCTCTATTTTTAAATTACGCTTTGATATTCTTTGGGCTGAAACACGATGCCTTTACACACAAAGACAAATCTAACTGTGCATTATTGTTTGCATATTCGTCTAATTTAAAAAAACATTTTCTTCCTAAATTCTTTCATTCGTTAAATAAAGTACAAATTATCTTGCGTGTTCAGCTGTCTTAATTTTAAGGACATTGTCTCAGTCTTGCACCCGCGGCCCCTTGCCTGTATCCCGCTAAGTACTCCCACCCCACTCCCCTGTTCGTCAGCCCCAGTCTGTCAGGCTTATAAAGGAATCTGTCTGTCTCAGGAGACCATCTACTTAGTTTTCTCCCAAGGAGCAGGTGGTGCATACAGTTTAATGGTGAAGATAGTTACTATAGGTTTACTAGCCTTCTGTGGGATAAAGGTTCACATCCTAATGGGGCTGCCTTAGTCTTGTATCCCTCAAGGGTTGATATCATTGTCACCAGTGAAGTGGGTCATAAGAGTACATTTTTTGAGCAGCAAGGCAACATAACTGAGCCAGCAAGCAAAACGTAAATCAGGTGTCAAATTGCTTTTAATCATGTATAAAATGTCTGGAAGTGAAGCTTAGTGCACACCAGTTGTTTTTAAAAAGCTTATCTTGCAGTCAGTAAACAAATACAACTCATGATTGTATTATTTGAATCCCTGATGTACGGATTTGCTCTTAAGTGTTCTAAATTGGCGTTATAAATGCTTTGCTTTGTATAAATGTGTTCTTGGAAATATTCAGCTATTTGTTTTGCATGATTTATTTTAAAATAATTTGAAGGGGCCTCCTGTCTTTGTAGCATATATTTGTCCAGAATATATGTGTAAATTGAGTGGGCCGATCCCCTGGAATTGTACTGTCCACTCCAGTATTGCTGTTTGGCTCCAAGTCACACTTTCACATCCAGACACACCTGCACATCTTAAACACACAGGGGCTCATTCCGAGGCCGGCGGGCACCGCCCGCCGGGTGGAAACCGCCCAAAGACCGCACCGCGGTCAAATGACCACGGGGGTCATTTTGTCTTTCCCGCTGGGCCGGCGGGCGATCTCCAGAAGATCGCCCGCCGGCCCAGCGGGAAAGCCCCTCCAACGAGGAAGCCGGCTCAGAATGGAGCTGGCGGAGTTGCAGGGGTGCGACGGGTGCAGTAGCACCCGTTGCGATTTTCACTGTCTGCATAGCAGACAGTGAAAATCATGGTGGGGCCCTGTTAGGGGGCCCCTGCACTGCCCATGACAGTGGCATGGGCAGTGCAGGGGCCCCACAACACCCGTTCCCGCCATCCTGATTCCCTGGGCCAGGGGAAAACCGGTGGGAAACCGCCGGTTCCCCTTTTCTGACTGCGGCTTTACCGCCGCGGTCAGAATAGCCCTGGAAGCACCGCCAGCCTGTTGGCGGTGCTTCCGTTGCGCCAGGGTCGGAATGAGGGCCTCAGACCCACATACATTTCTCTGTCTTTCACACATACATGTCAAGCCATCACACGCTCGCATAGCCAAATGCCGTCCCACAGTATATGCATTACATACACATCAAACAAACTACTACACAAACCTGGAGAAGATGTATCGTTCCACCAACACATAGCATAACTCACAAAAGCACAAATAACAATGTCATATACAAACCATCAGACCCTAAAGCTATCGCTCTCACCAACGTGCAATCCCACAGACATTAAACACAGCTTGCACTGCTTTGTTTCTGTACCATTGTATGTATACGAGGGATGCTCTGGGCTAGAGAATATGCACTTATGTGCAACTGCTTTTCTCTGTACGTCAAAGGGGATCTTACCTCAATAATTTTCAGGGCTTCTCTCGCAGCTGGTTTCTGCTTGAAAGAACTTTGCTCTTCAGTAAAACTGTTTTGAAAAACTTTGGGTTAGTATACCCATCCTCTGCTTACACTGTCTCTGTGCCACGGCATAGGCAAGTCCCACAGTTACTAGACAATATACTGGCTACCTCAATAAACAAGTCATAACACTTGTATGGAGTTTCAGTAAGCTATGCTGCACACTGCTCACCAAGCTAAAATTTACATAAAAAACAATTATTAATCACATAGGCAAAACCTAATGCAGTTATCAATGCTTGTAAAAAAGGCAATCAACACTGTACATGTTTCAAGTTCTTCAAAAATGAATATTGGTCCCGAGTTCCTAAAGTGTATTCAAATCCAATACTCTGGCCTGTGGGCTAAGGTTAGAGTAAATGGGAATCTGTTGCCCACCTTTCTGATAACAAGCATTGACAAAGTCAGTAGTTTTCACCTTTGCAAGAACTATTGAATTTGTCACGTTTTTTAGACATGTTGCACAGCAGCGACTGCTGAAAGTAAAGAAAATAGTGCTACGATGCACTCATGGGTGTCTGAGTCTTGTTTTTTTTAGTTGACTTTAAGCCATGTGGCACTGCAGTCTGCGTCACTGTGAAACATGTTGAGAAACATTGACAAAGCCAATAGATCTTGCATAGGCGAAACCTTTTGGCATTGCCAATTCGTTTTTTAGGGTCGAGCCTGTGTTGCATGCGCTCGCGCATGCGTTTTGCAGCGAGACTCTTTTGTATTCAGAAAAGGGCTCAACTTCACGTCAGTGTTTTTTATTGGTTGGTGAGCTTCCCTAATAAAATCTGCTTGCTTTCATTAGTCGAAGGCACGCATATGGCATGCCTTTTCCGGTGGCTAGCCCTCCTCCAGAGCAGCGACCAAGTACAGAAAAAACATGCGAGGCTCGCTGTTTTCCATCGGGCTCGTGGACTATTTTTTTCTCTAATTTACGAGCCGGATCTTGCTTGGCAGAAGTCGAGCGCTTTACATACTTGATTTCACTTTTTCGGGTTATGTAAATAAATGCACGTATAGGTGAAAAGTCGGGTTAGGAGTTTACAACGCGATCAGCTCTAACATGAGCAAACGCGAGACCCGATGCATTGTAAATGCTTGTTTAATTAGTGACTGAAGCTGCACGAGAATTAAAAAAGCACGGAGCATTGAGCTACAGTACCTTGACTCCAATAGCTTGACGATTTGTTTGCGACTACTGTAAATGAAGCTGCCCAGTAGTAACAAGTCATCTTAGACTCCTGACAGACGCACTCTGATGTGAAACATTTATTATTAAAGTACAGCTTGTGGTAACGTTTTCTTGAAAAAAATCAGCGTGAAGTAGAGGGTGACAGAAACTGTCTACTGTTGGTTTGTGAAATGTGGGGAAGAAGTCTAGACTCGGCCTGCTCCGCGCCTCCTGTTGGAAGGCCTGCAGGCCTAAGGCTTCACATAGGAACGCTTGAATGGGAAACAGAGCGGGCAGAGACCACATGATTGACTCGGCAGCCCGGACAACATAAGGGAGGTCGAGGTCCGTGCTTCAGTTAAATCACGTAGCTGGCAGAGACTGTGTGTAGAATTGTGCATGGTAGAACTAAAGGACCTTTATTTTGTTGAGATTAAGCGTGTAGTATGTGAGTGGATGTTGGTGCCTGTGTTTGGGTGAATTTCAGGTGAATAACTCAGTTTTCACAGATTCAAGAGAGTATTGTAAAATGTATTTGTATTTCTATAGTGCTTAGGACCGCTGACGAGGCACTGAAGCGCTTTTTTGGTGAGTAGCATGCTACTCTGAAACCCAAGATTAATAGTTAGAATGTTAGTTCAGATTTTTCATTTTTTTTCCTTTTCCATTAGCTGTGTTAGGTTTGTGCTCTTGATTTCTTGTGTGTTTAGTAGAGTTTAAAGTAGGGATAGAATGATAAGAATGGATTTCTAAAGTTTAAGTAATACGGTGTTTTTGTAAGTAGTGGTTGTGCCTGCTTATTAGTTGGGTGGCATGGCTAATTAGGAGGTGTGAAAGTTTTAGAAGGATGTTTGGAAGTTCGTACTAGTCAGAAAAGGTTTGAGATGAGTCAGAGGAAGGAGGGATGGAAAGGACAGAAGGGATTTTTTAGATGAATATGTAAATAATTTAAATACATGTGTTGTTGGTAAACGTTTATTTTCTTGATTATACCTCTTCTATATAAATACCTATATGTGCATTAAACCAGCAATATTTACATGCTCTTCTCTTCACATTTAACTTGTGATATATTTTTATGCTTTCAGATAAATGTATTTAATTTACATAGACATAGATAAAATAATCCATAAAAAAGACTTGTCAACTTGATCAACCAACAAATCTCACAAGCACTGCATGAGCCAGCATTCCAGACCAGACTAATTCACTCGTAGGCAAGGATGGATAAACACAGTAGCAAAGGTTTTTATGGAAAATTGTCCGAACTGGAATTTCGGATGTAAACAAGTGCAAAAGTCACTCCCTCAATAGTGACCTAGTAAAGCTTTTTGCAGAAAGAGAACACCTTGGCATTTCAGATGTAAATTTGTATAACAGTACAATCCCTACATAGTAAGTTATCGGCTAGAGGTGGCGTCAGAAAGAGGGCCACACATGTATTTCAGCTGTATTCATGCGCAACACAACAATCCGTACACACCAACAAATTGAGATGTGAAAGTAGATGGCACTAACATGTCAGATGTAAAAATGTGTAACACCACTACTCAATCATGGTAACCGAGTACAGCTCTTTTCAGAAAGATGGCACGCTGAAATTTCAGATGTACTCTAAAGAGCTGGTTGCAGAAAGATGACCACGTCAGTATTTCGGATTAAAGCACGTGCTGCACCACAATCCGTGCATAGTAACAGAGAAGGGCTATCAGCAGAGGTACCCAAACCAGTAATCAGTTGTAACTTGTGCAAAACCACAATGCTTGCACAAAGTGAACTCGATGCAGGAACAGGACACTAAGATCCCAGAAGTAAGTATGTGCAGCACCGCAATCTTTGTACAGGAGCCTGCACACTCGGCAGAAAGATGACTGCCCATGCGTTCCAAATGTCAAAACAGGGAACTCCACAATGCATGCATAATAGCAGAGCAAGACTTCAGAGCTATAACTGCACTAACATTTCCAGTGCAAAAGTGCAGCACTGCTGTCCCTGCACAACAGGAGAATGGCACTGCAGAGATGACCACAGTAAATGGCAGATATAAACATTTGCACAGAT
Organism: Pleurodeles waltl; assembly: GCF_031143425.1. Lineage (NCBI taxonomy): Eukaryota > Metazoa > Chordata > Amphibia > Caudata > Salamandridae > Pleurodeles > Pleurodeles waltl. The sequence continues at coordinate 397,752,160 of NC_090449.1, forward strand.
ACATTCCCTGTATTTTAACCGAGTAGAAGTCTGCACAAGGCTGACAACTCTAACATTTCCATTTTCGATTTAAGCATGTGCAGCACAACCATTGCATAGAAACAGATTGGGGCTCTGTGCAGAAAAAATACCTCCCAGTGGTTTAATATGTAAACGTGCAACACCACAATCCCTGTATAATAACAGATCAAGGATCCCTTCAAGAAGGAAATCTCTGATGTTTCATATGTAAACATGCAAAATAACGACTGTAGGACAGAAGGACTACAGGAAAATGCCACTGGAAGTAAGTGATGTAAACAAGTACACAGGTCAGAACTTCCGCTGCATTATAAAAGAGCAAGATACTCATATTTTACATGTAAACACGTGCACCGCATCTCTGAAGAAAACAGACTTATGTTCTTTGCAGAAAAGCCACCCACAATGGCATTTCATATACATACATTTGCGCCATAAAAAATGCAACATGCAAACTTAAGATATTAACACATGAAATGGTGATTCCCTTATAGTTTAGTGCCGTCTGCAAAAGAGTGACCACACTGAAGGCTCGGGGACATATATGTGCAACACCAAGAACCATGTGCAGACCAGTATGTTTGCAAATGATGGCAAAATGTGCACTTCGGCTATATATGTGCAGCAACACAAATGCCATAAAGTCAGAGACCAGTCCTCTATATCAGAAAGTAACAACGTGTGCACTTCAGATGCATACACATGCAATAACACGGAACCAGTGTAGTAATGGATGCATCTCACTATATAAATGGGAAAAAAAACACGAGCGGACAGGAGCAGCAACAACAGACACAGCAGAACAAGCGAGGTGTGGTGAAGGAAGGAGGGAGGGGCAAGAGACTTACTGCAGGCATGCACTCACAGGAAGCGCATGTACAAATATAAAAAAAAAAACTTGCAGCAGTCTGTGGCTAGTTGGATGGTCACTAGCTGCAGATAGGAAACTGTACTCGGTCCCTGCTCCACAGCAGGGAGCAACAGTAGAAGGCTCTGAGGAAGCAGTAACAAGCAGTATGCACTGACCAATGAAAAGGAGGGAAAGGTGGACGGGGTAGCCAACCAATGGCAAGTTGTTGGCAGACTCTAAGCCTGTTTTTTAAGCTTTTTTTGTTGTTGTAAACATTAGAAATCACTGACAACCCATGCACGCTGTAGGCACGCAGGGATGCCCGCGTTTCCTATGCCTCGTCGCATTGATGATGGAGCCACTCGCTGAGAGGATCAGACAAGATGCACAGAGTCAGGGATGTCAGTTGCTAAATACCTACGAAGATTGTTCTTGCTATATGCTGATGATTTGTGTCTGTCTAGAAACCAAATCACTCAATCCTATGTTTAATGAATATCCTACAGATATGTGGGGATGCCACCCGTCTTCGGGGGAACTGGTCAGAATCAACATATGTACCCATTACAGGGAGACAATCACTGCTCCTGACCACTACACATTTTTGTTGGGCTCCGAGCCATTTAAAATAATTAGGTCTGCACATCTTGAGAGACCCAAAGTGCTGTTGGGATCTAAATACTGTTCCTCTTCTGCACCACATTAAAACAGACCTTAAACCACAGGGAACCCTACTTGTATCGTTGATGTATTCCATGAAAGAGACTTTTGATTCTTATATAACCCCCAAGGTTCGTAGCATTGGGTTGGTGCAAGTGGCTTGTAAGCTCGTGAGATTGCCCTGTGCACCCTACACTGCATATGTTATGGGTAAGTCACCCCTCTAGCAAGCCTTCCATCCATAAGGCAGAGTGCACCATACTATATGTGAGGGCACAGTTGCTTGAGCAATATGCCCCCACTGTGTCCTTGCCAAACCTGGGACATAGTGAGTGAACAGAGCAGCCATTTTGTGTACATGTACTGGACACTGGTCAAACATAAGTTCCCCAGCTACGTGATGACCACTTTGCACTCTGTAGAGTTTGGTATCAAACAACTCAGCATGTTAAATCCAAACTGATACCAGTATTGGATTTAACCCTAAATATACCCAGGGGTCAGCTTAGAGGTGCCCCCTGCAAAAGCTAACCTAACTGGCATAGTTGCTGACTGGTTCCATCTGGCATGACCCTTCCAGACAGCCAATATACAAGCCTGGGGGAGAGCCCTGGCTTTCTGGTTTGTAAAACAATGCCCTTCCTGGGTGGGGGAGCTAACACTCCCTCCTTCAGCAATGTGCACTCTCCTGGCAGTGAGCTTCAAAGGGCTACTGTCCTTAAAACTCAAGCCCCTAGACCTGCTGCTTGCAGCAGATGGCTTCCCCCTTTGTCCACCCCCCACGTTTGGTGGGAGCAAAGACTGGAAACCACGCAAAGGGTAGAAGGAGGGGTCCCACTGATCATGCACCACCCCTAGGAGCTTGCATGCGAAGTGGACCCTCCATTTCATTTTCCTCCATGTTGGATGGCAGGAAAATAACCAATGAGGTTTAGGGAAGTGACTCTTCCCACAGGATGAGGTCACAGTAGTGGGTGTAGCCACCCAAGGGTAAGTGTCCCATTGGACACTACCAGGTTCCCCCTAAAAAGCCCACTAAATTCAGTATTTAGCGGGCTCCCCTAGACCAAGAAACTAGATTCATCAGGAAGAAAAGAAGACAGCACCAAAGAACCCAAAAGGATGAGAACAGAGGACCTGCTGCTCCAGAAGAGGCTCCAAGACACCTGCCTGCTGCACCAGAATCCTGACAATCTCTACTACGGAGGGGCTGACCACTGGACCGACCTCAAAAGACCCCGAGGACCAGAGCCCGAGATCTCCCTCCTGATTGGAGGTACCTGACAAGAAACCAAAGAAACCTGCAAGGAACCAGCAAACCGGTGAGGGTCACTTCACCAACCAGACCATACCTCTGCAACCGAAAGCCACAGCTGAACCCGACGACACACTAATGACAGTCCGGACGAGACCTACAAGTGTGCCAACTTTGGTGGCACCGCGCCCTCCCGTGGCTGAGTTATGCCAATACCCCAGGTACTGGTCAGTGCGCGTCGGACACCACCAAAAACAGCTCACCCAGGGCTGCAACTGGACTAGGAGGAAGCCCCAGTCGAGGGACTTCAGTGGCACCCGGACCTCCCACCAGAGCGCCCTCGTTGTCCTGCAAGGGCCCCAGAAAAAGACTTAACTCCAGCTCCAAAGGGTTCCATTGCGCACAGCATCCAAGACCTCCGGCTGCCCTGAGCCCTGCATCGCAAACCTGCTGTGTGCCCCGGGTCCCTAACTCCTTGCGACCTCAACAGCCCAAGGGGACCCCAAGGCACAATCTTTAAATCTGCAAACCAGCTCCTTTTCCAGATGGCCCCCTCCAAGTGGCCCTGTGCCAAGACTTTCCAGCTCTGCTCCTGCCGTAACCAGGAGCTGCCCGAGGCTCTCCAGCTGGTACAGTGTGCCCACCGACTGCTTCGACCATTCTGCAAAAGAAGAGACTGGTAACCCAACTGTATGATTTTTAATGCATTTTTAAAAGTGACTGCCTATTGATTCCTATGATGTGTAATTACGCACAAAAAGACTAAGGCCCTCATTCCGACCCTGGCGGTTTGAAACCGCCAGGGTGGAGGGCAACGGAAGCACCGCCAACAGGCTGGCGGTGCTTCCAGGGCTATTCTGACCGCGGAGGTAAAGCCGCGGTCAGAAAAGGGGAACCGGCGGTTTCCCGCCGGTTTTCCCCTGGCCCAGGGAATCCTCCATGGCGGCGCTGCTTGCAGCGCCGCCATGGGGATTCCGACCCACTTCCCGCCAGCCTGTTCCTGGCGGTAAAACCCGCCAGGAACAGGATGGCGGGAACGGGTGTCGTGGGGCCCCCTAACAGGGCCCCACCATGATTTTCACTGTCTGCTATGCAGACAGTGAAAATCGCGACGGGTGCTACTGCACCCGTCGCACCACTGCAACTCCGCCGGCTCCATTCGGCGCCGGCTTCCTCGTTGCGGGGCTTTCCCGCTGGGCCGGCGGGCGATCTTCTGGAGATCGCCCGCCGGCCCAGCGGGAAAGTCAAAATGACCCCCGAGGTCATTTGACTGCGGTGCGGTCTTTGGGCGGTTTCCGCCCGGCGTGCGGTGCCCACCGCCCGCCGGACTCAGAATGAGCCCCTAAGTTTATTAACACTTTGAAAAGTCATATCTCAAAAAGTACTTAATGTATCTTAATGATCTTGGTCTTAAAATGTATTTTTAAAAAGTCTGAAGTATTTCTGTAAATAAATTCTGGTCTCGAGTTATTCATTGAGTGTGTGTGGTGCATGATTTGATTTCTGAGTACAACAAATGCTTAGCACATCTCTGGATTAGCCTATCTGCTCGGCCAGCTACCTTAAAAATTGGAGCAATAGGTGGTCTAATTTTTACCTCTGGAAACCAACGTGTGGTTGCATGGACCCACTGCACAGTGTGCCTAGTTTTGCACACTACATAGAAGGCCAGCCTCCTACAGGTACTAGACATTATATTTGGAAAATCTGCTCTAAAGTTATTACCGCCACATTAAAGCATTAATCAGTTGGCACTGAAAACTCTGACTAAAGGGCACATGCTACATACAGATCTTTGGCCATTTTACTGCAAATCTCCATGCTCCACAGAGTAGGTGTTTTTTTTAATGAACTCTTTTTTTATTGATTTTGAATGTACAGAACAGGACAGACATAATGCAGTGCATATCTCATAAGACCCCCAAACATCTTTTCTCACATGCAAAATTGATTACACAGTCAGGAATATATATTACCTTTTTCTGAGCCAATAGTGCCACCTGTCAGTCCCCAATTTGTGATAGTACCATATTGAAACCAATTCATATACAGTTTATGCATACTAGCATTTTCATATGACCAAAGTTGGTTGTCACCATTATTACATTCATGCGTGAACCTTCTTAGTTAATCCTCAGTGTCTGTACTCCTCCCGGAACTTTACTCATCAGAAGCAGTGAACCGCGCCAGCAAGTTTCCCCATGCCATCAGATCAGTAAGTGCATCCTCATCCCTTTGTGCCATCCTCATGTGTTGTTCCTCTGCCGCCCCCCACTCCAAATATATCCCGCAACCAGAATTCAACTGATGGGTTTCTAGCGCTCATCCAACCTATGGCAACCCTATGTTTTGCCAGCACTACAGCCAGCTGTGCTAGTTTGTGAGGGACTTTCCACCCCTTGGGCTTTGTCACCAACCCCGGCAGACATGTCAATGGTGTCAATGCTATACCCAGACTAGTGGCCTATGCAACCTTGACCACCACCTCCCTCCAGGACCAAGCCAGATGTAGGAAGGAAGCGTTAACCTCACCACAACCGGACACCTGGCTCCCCTTGCCGGGTCAATCTTATTGAGAAGACAGGATGTAACATAAGTACAGTGTACAAAATTGAAATGCATAAGCTTAAATCTATTATTGCATGAGACGTTGCACACTAGAGACAGGGCCTTAGCCCAATTGGCATCTTCTACTGGTTTCCCCCAACTCCCGCTCCCAGGCGTTATACGCCACATAAATTGCGCTTACGTGTCCTCCCGAAGGGCTCTATAAAACAGGATAATTAAGTTTCTCCCATCTCCCCAATTTAACAGGCCATGCAATACCCTTGAGGACAGCTATAAAAACTCACGCCAGATCTCCCACGCCACACTTTCCATCTTAGCATAGTGCAGGAAATTACCTGGACCCAAACGAACGTATATTGCATCTCCTGAAAGGATATGAACACCTCTTTGGGGAATAAGTCCCCTGCAACGATACAATCCTCCACTTTCCTGCTGTCCATAGACATGTAATTATCCATATCACGGAAGGGAGCTAAGTCCCACACCTCGAGTCACCTGTCAAATGGGGCACGGCGGAGCATCTTTTTAACAACTTGCTCCCTGATCCGTGCAGTATGCTGAACCAGGTAAGGGACAGTGGTCTCAGACCGTCCACCTCTCATCAGGATGTGCATTAACATAGTGCCCAGCAGCCCCTCCACAGAGTAGGTCTTTAAAAATGAAGTGAGGATTCTGAATCAAGAGGTGTCCTTAAGAAATTTCACAATTACTAGGTTAAGGAGACGATATTTGCCAAAACTGCAGTACAAGATGCCTTCTCCTTCCAGGCCCAAAACTTCATATTTTTGTTACCCAGTGAACCTTGCAAAAGCTGATACATCTTCCACCTGTAATCAGGTTCTTGAACAACTGGGTTGCCAAATACCAATGTATTTTCCTCCTGGGCCTCCTCTACCCCCAGGATAATGAAGCTCATCCACATTTAAAGAGGCTTCCAAGGTTTAGGCATAACACAAGTTCACATCTGTTACAAGGACAGGTTACTGGCAACATGCTGGTGAGATCATTTAATGAAGACCCGATCTGCTTCCTGTGAGAAAGATAATGTGGAAGATAATACATGGGCATCAAAGAGGATTGTAAGCTTTCTTTATGTAAATATTGTTTGTACACTTTGGAGGCCATGGCAAATAACCGAAAGGCTCTAGGTTCACAGAGTTTTTTTCCCAGTTGTGTTAATTTGTGGTTGTGGGGGTGGCATGAGTTCCTGGAGAGGTCACATATTGGCCGCTCTTTTCCATATTGCATTGGAACAATCTATTTAGTGTTTACAATAAGAGATGGGTTAAGGTGAGGTGGTGTATAGATGAGCTTGGAGATGTCTCCCAAACTCAGTGTAAGGTCATGGCCATATTCTAAGTGAGCACAATGCAGCTACCACTATTTCCTGTGACTATGAGATAGGCAGAATTATCACATGTAATGATAGGGGCCTGAATACCCCAAAGAAACGGGTACAGACACACAAATATCTCAGACATTTGGACAGGCATTGCATGTTTTCACGAATCTCACCTATTCAAAGAAAATGCTCAGAAGTTGCAATCAGAACTTTCCTCGGTGGCTTCTGTCATACGTGTGGCATTAAAAAGATGAGTACTGTTGTGTTTGGAAAAGACTTTGCATTTAAGTTGTTGAACCAGGTGACTAACAAGGAGGGGAGACTTCTTCCAAGAAGGGTTTAACTCAGTAGAAATTTACGCCTCTAGTTCTGGACAAGTTGTCTTTAAATGATCTACCTAAAATTTCATATTTGTCTGAGGGTGAGCTGGTTGAAGAATTGAATTTGGTCATTGACTCATCTCTCGATATCACTTGTATGACAGATATGGGCCCGATGTGTTCTCACATGAGATATTTGAGGCCCTTCAAAAAATAAGTCTACGCAGCTTTGCAACAACAGGATGGGACTAAATCCATGGGGAAAAGACCAAAGATATATTTTACTCTCACTCATGTGACATCTACTCTCGGATATGTTATTGCTGTGTGGACAAGATATTTATTTCCCTAGTAGAGCAGGTTAACAATGTGCCATTGTGATCCTCAGATGACTCCTTATTACTCTTGAAATGGACATGGACGATAAGGAACAAAGAACGAGGATCTGAAAGCTAAGTTGTTTGTTACTCAAAAGGCTCCCTCTGTAGATGGGGCATAAAGGAAGTTATTGTGATATTATGTATTTTTACTGCGATACTGACATGTAGCACTTCATAAAGTGGGAGGTCTGCTTGTGGCCGTACTTCTGGTTCACCAAAGGTGCACCCAAGGCTAATTCGTCTAAGTGCGACTGCATCTCGACTGCATCCAGTGCTAGCCTCCATCTTTATATCAACACTAAGTCTCTGGAAAGCAACAGCTGGCTTGGTTACAACTGCGAAGCTGTCTTTTATCTTGCTCATCTTCACAGAAAGATACAAGATACTTCAGATGAAGAAAGTAATAATATTTACAAGGACACTTTAACCCGGTGCCTAATTAAGCAACATATTGAGCCAATAATACCGCGTATAACTTCCACTACAACTGATGATTTTAAACATGGCCTCTGTTGTGCCTTGATAAACGCTTGAAGTTTGGGCAAATGCAAAATAGATATTGCTGTTTTTATTCTCAACAATCACTTACACTTCCTCTTCATAAATGAGTTACGCACCAGTATTTTGTTGTTGCCTCCTTTTCTGGCTACATGTTTGTTCATTCCCCACACGCCAAGGCAAACGGCGGCAGTGTAGCTATTATGTTTAAAGAAATACTTTCCGTTTCCCATCATTAATTGGACCCTGGTATGCACGCCACTCCCACCTTCCCTGGCGCACACCAGCTAACATCTTTCAGAATACTTTCCTAGATTTTCATGTTCCACTAGTATGAATTGTGCATGTGAAAATCTAGTGCCACCAGACCTGATATTGTCAAACTAATCAACTCTCTTACTGCTTTGGCAGTTAGGTATTGAAATCGTAACATAGGACCGGCCACACCCTGGATCTGGTCTTTACTGATCAGTTCAGTGTAAAGTGGTCTAACACTGTAACATAAGCATGGTCTATCCATTCAGCAATTTCTTTTCCGGCCCTTCCATCGACTCATTTCTGCAGTCCCCACTAAATGCTTGTGGGCTTCAGTTAACTCAGACACCATATGCCTGGGTCCAACCTCAAGCTGTGCCACTACTAACTCACTTAATGCCATCAGGGATGCGTAATTCCTGTTGTCTGATGCCCAAGGCATGTAGTTTGATGTCAAAGACAACAAGGTTTCTTGTTTCTTTCACCCATAGAATAAGTAGTCCCAACCCTCTGCACCACAAAATGTTTAGCTACATGTCTACGGTACCAAAGTGTCACTCTATGAAATAAGATTGTCACTAAAGCAACATTTGTATCCATATCTGTAGGTTCTTCAAACTTATAGGAAATCAGTCTTTTCTGCATGATCACCTCCAATTCCTTCTAATTATGTTTTTTCTTTGTGCGGCAACACTATGTTTGTGAGTGTGCCCTTCTCGACTGTTTGCGCAATTGAGTAGTGGGAAACCAACATATGAGAAATGGTGGTCAATCCGCATTCACATTTGATTCACCACCAGCTCCAGGCTGCATTCTAATCCATTGGTATTTTGCACACCATGTCTCCTCATTTTGGACCCTGATAATATATGCAAATCAGTCTTCACCCTTCTCCATTCGGAACAGCTCTGCCCAAACTGCCAATCAGGTGCGGAACACAGCAACCCAGGACCTGTTTTGTCGTAGTTCTGGGCTTATCAGCTGAGTCCAAACTCAGGTGGCATGGTGTGCAAAAAACAACAATGGGTCGGGATGCAGCCCGAGTAACTACCAATGGTTGACATTAACGATCGTCTCACCTTCTACACCCGAACCGTCAGCTCCGCTCCGCCGAACAAGCCCTTGCCACCGTTCCACAAATCCACAGGACAATATCTCACAGCACATCCTTCTCCTACCTCGCGGCCAAGACCTGGAACACCCTCCCCATCCACCTACGGCAGACCAAGGACCTACTGACCTTCAGGTGTCTCCTCAAGACCAGGCTGTTCGAGCAGTAGCAGCTCCCTACCCCCCTCTCAAAGTGCCTTGAGACCTTCACGGGTGAGTGGCGCGCTCTACAAATACACTGATTGATTGATTGATTAGATTCAAGCATTGCATCTATCACTTTTTTATATGTTTTAGTGTGTCGCCCTAAGACTGATTTGTATTTGGCTATGTCCAAACTGAGGTGACATGGTGTGCAAAATGACAAAGAATTGGGATCCAGCCCGAGTAATAAGTGTTCCATCCATCACTTTTTTGTATATTTTAGTCCTCTTATTACAAGCAGCTCTATTCCATGCATGCAAAATGTGATGAGGATGCCCTCAGAAATTAGGTTTGAGATGTGGGCCTTATACTAGCTAAGCATTCCACAAAATTTGACGCAGCTCTGACTATTGATTAAAAACTTAGTGACGGTTAAAGTCCCTGTTAGTGATGGTCCCCCTTCAGATATTTTTTACTGTGTTTCAAACATCTTTCATTTTCATTGTATTTTATTAATTTGTTTTACAGTATAAAAAGTTAATCAAAACAGCTTCAGGTGAGTAAGTAGGATTGATAATGTGGAGGTACCGTGAGGTGAGATGCCAGTGAAACAGTACTGTGAAGAGGTTCTTCCTATCTTGTGTGGTGAGTGTAAATATTAGTGCAAAAGAATGTTTCTTCCCAGTGTTTGGTGTCCAGTGCCACGTTAGGGTCTTTCTCCGATTGTAATTGAAAGGGTAATTTACATGCTGATTTTGCAGTGTTAATAGTGCTGTAAATGTTAGAGACCAGGTGTTTAGATGAGAAAAGGTGCTAAAAGAACTTATCGAAGGGCGCAAACACCCATGTGGCGCATGCTTTACCACTGCTGTGTGTGACCCAGTGTCTGAAACAACTTTAGCCCCCACATGGTGGCATGGGCAATGGGTGTTTTTACCACACTTTTCTGAAAGAGGTGGATTGAGTGCACTTCCTAAACCACATAGAGATCCATTGGATTTGTCTGCTTATCAACCATTGTTGAATTTAATTCTGGTCTGGAAGATATTTGGTCAGTATTGGCAGTGACATCCATAATTGTGGAGAGGGTGTTTGAACACCTTAAAATAGGAATAACTGCTTGTAGTGCTTGAAAGACATGGTTTTTGGCTCGGAAATAACAGGCTTCATCAGGCTACTCTGTTGATCCAGTGGCTTGAATGAGAACCACTGGACTAATATCCGACTCCTATGCTATATTGCAAGGCATAAACACGGTAATCCTTTGTCCCCTCTTTTATTTGCAGTAGCGAAGATGCCTCTAGCATCATTGCATCTCCTGGAGGAAACCTGAAAGGATTAGCTGTTGGGAGTGAGGCACATGCTGTCTCATTGTATCTGTAAGAAAACAGGCTTTTTTCTGTTTTCCCCCCAACTTTTAGCCCCTTTTTAGACTATTAGCTGCTGGTTTTAGATTGTGAGAGTGCACTGAGACCTACTATCCAAACCTAGGTGACAGTGTTCTTTCCCCTTTTCAAATGGTTTATGTAATTGAATACCCCCAATTGGCATGTGCTGACTTACTTATAAGTCCCTAGTATATGATACCCAGATACCAAGGGCTTGTAAGGCTGGCTGCCCACACAGGAGCTACAGCACTGGTTGTGCCTCTCTGTGTGTTACAGAGTGAAAACACAAATTTCAGCTGCAATTGCAGACCAAAGAGGCTACACGTGTACTGCTCACCCAACTTTGTCATTACCAATAATTTCAAAGTCCTCTTAAGTCCCTTAACTATATATGTGAGTCTCCTCTAAAGCAGACCTATGTAGTCCTATGGCAAGGAGCTGTATAAGATAGACATATATGTTCGATATGTCTATACAGTAAAGTCTTAAAGTGTGGTGCTTGCTGAGGACAGTTGGGTAGCATTATAAGGTAATTGCAGAGTTAATGGTTGGCACTCCAATGCATCTAACTTCCGACAGAGGCTACCTAACCCTGTCATGTAAGGTATCAAATTAAAGGGGATATCAAATGCGACTCCATGGTGCTGTCAACATTTATATCCACTCTAACCCCTTCGCTGCCAGGCCTTTTCTCTCTCCCGTGTGCCAAGTCTTTTTCTTTTTTTTCTTTCACTATTTGGGGTAGTTGGCGCTTCTGCCCTCATAACCTTTTGTCCACATAAACTATCCACACCAAATTTGCATCCTTTTTTCTAAGATCCCAGTGATTCTACAGCTACCCAGAGTTTGTGGGTTCCCCTGGAAGAGATCAAGAAATTAGCCAAAATACAGCTAATTGCTTTTTTTCCTTGTGGGGGGGGATGGGAAAAAGTGCTGCAGAAGAAAGCATGTGTTTTTTCCCCCCTGCAAATGGCATCAACAAAGGGTTTGCCGTGCTAAAATCACCATCTCCCCAGCTTTCAGGTGCAAGTGGACTTGAATCAGAAAATCTAAATTTTCAACACAATTTTGGCACTTTACAGGGACATACCCCATTTTTACTATTTTCTGTGTGCTTTCAGCCCTCTTCCAGTTAGTGACAGAAATGGGGGTGGATCCCGGAGAGCCAAACATTTCTGAAAAGTAGACAAAATTCTGAAATCAGCAAGGGGTCATTTATGCAGATCCTTCAAGGGTTTCCTACAAAAAGTAACAGCTGAAATAAAAAAATACTGAAATTGAGTTGAAAAACACAACCATTTCTGTGTATGTTTTCTTCTGTAACTTTTTTCAGCTGTGGCAGATTGAAAGCAATATATTGTTAAGTGTGCTGGAGTCTTCTGGTTGGGGGATATATAGGGCTTGTAGGTTCATCAAGAACCTAAGGTACCCAGAGCCAATAAATGAGCTGCACCTTGCAGTGGGTTTACATTGTATACTGGGTATGCAGTAAATTCATTTGGTAAAATAAAAAGATTGATTAATAAGAATCAAGGAAACCTTTGTCTTTCCAAAATGGGCATAGGGTAAGGTGTTGAGACGCAGTGGTTATTTGCACATCTCTGATTTCGGAGGATCCCATACTTGCATGTGAATTACAGGGCATTTCTCAAATAGACTTCTTTCTTACACACCATCTTACATTTGGAAGGAAAAAGTGTAGAGAAAGACAATGGGCAATAACACTTGTTTTTCTGTTCTGTGTACCTCCAAGTCTCCCGATAAAAATAGTACCTCACTTGTGTGGGTAGGTCTAGTGCTCACAACAGGAAACGCCCCAAAACGCAACATGGACACATCACATTTTTACACTGAAATCTGACGTGTTTTTTGGAAAGTGCCGAGCTGTGGATTTTGGCCTCTGCTCAGCTGACACCTATCCAAACCCAGCAATCCTGTGCATTTTTGAAAAGTAGGCACCTAGGGAAATTCAGAATGGGGTGACTTGTGGGTCTCGCATCAAGTTCTAGCACCCAGAATCCTTTGCAAACCTCAGAAGTGGTCTAAAAACACGTTTCACTCACATTTGGGTGCTGCAAAGTTCTGGAATCTGAGAGGAGCCACAAACTTCCTTCCACCCAACATTCTCCCAAGTCTACCAATAAAAATAGTACCTCACTTGTGTGGGTAGGCCTAGTGCCTGCAACAGGAAACACCACAAAAAGCAACATGGACACATCAAATTTTATATTGAAAATGAATTATTTTTTAGAAAGTGCCAAGCTTTGGATTTTGGGCTGTAGCTCAGCTGGCACTTGGGAAAACCTACCAAACCTATGCATTTTTTTAAAGTAGACACTTAGGGGAATCCAGGATGGGGTGACTTGTGGGGCTCTCACTGTGTTCTGTTACCCAGAATCCTTTGCAAACCTCATAATGTGGCTAAAAAGACACCTTATCCTCACATTTCTGTGCTGAAAAGTTCTGGAATATGAGGGGAGCCACAAACTTCCTACCACTCAGCATTCCCCTACATCGCCCGCAACAGGGAAGGGTCCAAAACACAACATGAACAAATCAAAATTATATATTACAAAACTACCTGTTTTTGAAACGGGGGGCACCTGCGTTTTTGGTCCTGGGCTCAGCAGCCATCTAGGAAAACATACCAAACCCAGGCATTTCAGAAAACTAGACAACCGAGGGAGTCCAGGGAGGTGTGACTTGCATGGATCCCCCAGTGTTTTCTTACCCAGAATCCTCAGCAAACCTCAAATTTAGCTTAAATAGATCACATGTTCCTCACATTTCTGTTTGGGATTACCGCACCTGCACTAATTTCCTACCACCCAACATTTCCCTGGGTCTCTCGATAAAAATGATACCTTACTTGTGTAGGTGGGCCAAGTGCCTGTGACAGGGGAGGGCCAAAAAATGTCAAAATTGAGAGGAAACCAAAGCGGGTCCAAAAGGGCAGTTTGGAAAAAAAATACATCTTTAGGCTGACAAGTGGGGCAACATTTTTATCGATATAAATGCAACAATGCTCGGTGGTAGGAATTTTGTGGATTTCCTGCAGATTCCAAAAGGTTCCATCACAAAAATGTGGGCCGTGATTTCAAGCAAAGTTGGAGGTTTGCAGGGCATTGTGGGCGTGCATGTGAATCACACCATCCTGGACTCACCCAGATGTTTCGTTTTCAGATATGTGTGTAGGTATGGTAGATTTTTCTAGGTGGCAGGATCCCAAAGTATAAAAAGTGCAGCCGCTCACAATTCCAAATGGGACAATATTAGAAGTTGGCCAAGCTGTCTTGACCCAAATGTAAAATCAAAACCCAAAATAATCAAACGTCCTCTTGTTTGCTCTTGGGATAATATCCTTTAGTTTGCATGGGGGGCTGAAAGATTGCTACCCCCTTCATTTGGGGTGGGGGGCCTAATCATGCCCATACTGATTGGCAGCCCCCACTCCTCTATTTTTTTTTATTCCCAGCATCTAGTAGGCTTTATGCCTCCTCTTCCCGCCCCCCCCCCGGTAGTGGATCGGGGGTTATTACCTCATCTGCCCACCACTGGGCAGAACAACTTTGTCCCCATTTATTTGGGGTGGGGTTATAGCCATACCCCCACCCTCTTTAAAAATAAATAAATTAAAAAAACAAAAATCTTCCCTGGTGTCTGGTGGGCTTTCTTCCCCTTTGGGGGCAGATGGCCCTTACAAATATAGGCTGATCTGCCCAAAGGGGGGCAGAAGTGGGCAACAGTAATGTGCCCCCATGGGCAGCGACCCTTCCCCAAGGGGCCACCCCCCCAAACAAAACACACGCACAACAATCCCTGGTGCCTAAGTTGTGTTTGCCACACTTGGGCGCAGATGGGCCCAATAGAAATATGCCCCCATGGGGAACGGCCCTTGCCCAAGGGGCCGCTCCCCTTATGTAAAAAAAAAAAAAAAAAAAACAATCCCTGGTGTCTAGAGGTTTGTGCCCCCATTGGGGGCAGATAAGCCTAATTAATATAGTCCAATCTGCCCCCAAGGAGGGCATTGGGGGCAGAAATGGTCCCCCAAAAAATGCCCCCCTCAGGGAGCGCCCCTTGCCCAAGGGGCGGCTCCCCTTTTTTGTTTACCTAAGGTAAACAAAATCCCTGGTGTCTAGTGGGCATTCCTGCATCACGATCAATATGCGATCATGCACCAGGAATGCCCAGAGAGACATGGAAAGGAAAAGCTTTTCCTTTCCTTTTCATGCCTCTGACCTTCCCCTTCCCCTGTCCGAGGAGAAACAAATCAGTTTTGCTTTGGTCACGCTGGAAACCGGCGTGATAGGGGTGACCTCTGATGACATCAGATGTCACGTGGAGGGGGGAGACCGATTGCGCTGCCATCCCTTGCTAAGGGTGTGGGTGGGTGACCCACGTGGAAGCGCTAATGCTACCACCGTGGGGCAGGTGCAGGACATAACAGTTACGCCCAAGGCACTGAAGGGGTTAATGCTGGCCACTTTTGCGAAAGTTGCAATACTTTGACCCAGCTAGTCCAGTGACTTAAGGGTCGCATGCACTGAGGCAGGTTTCTGCCCGCCTGGGGAGATGTGTGAACAACTCCCGGGGTGATAGCAAAGGCTATTGCCACACTTGAGATGCAATCTCCACCCACAGGATGAGCTGCAAAGGGTGTTAGCCAGAAAGGCAGGCATCAAAGGGTGATGCTGTCTTTGAAGGGCTGCTCTGACAACATTCCTGCACAGGAAGCCTTTTGACAAAGTAGAGCAGGAGTGGGCTACCAAGGTCTTCACACTCGAGGAAGACCTCAGCTGTGTTAATTGTGGTGTGCAATGTGCAGCCTGGGCTAGCCAGATGCTAGATTTCACCGGAACCGTGTCACCAAGTAGGAGGCGACCTACTAGTCCGTTGGCTGGTGACCGTGTTGTCTCCTCGAGGCACTTTACTGAGCTGTAGCGGGCACCCCTGGCACCCAAGAAGTTAGTACTCGCTGGATTTAAATGAAGGACAAGAAGACCACCACTCTGCACCCTTTTGAAGCGGACAAAGAAGGGCTGCGGCGCCGGAGTGACTGCACCTGCTGCACTCTGGGCTAGTGGAGTTTGATCCCTGTTCTGCCAGCCTGGCCTGGGGAAAAGTAGATTCCTGGCCTCACTCCACATCCGAGGCTGCAAGGCTCCGGTGGCTGCTCCTCTGGAACCCGCTTCCGGGACACGAGCAGAAAGAGCCCAAAATGACGAAGGGGTAGCCCTCTGTTAGAAAAAGGACTTATGGTTGGCTAGGGTATGCACCTAAACAAGGCAGAACCGACCACTCTGTTCAGTGCAAGTAAGTTACACACCAAAGATAACCTATGCTCACCTCCTGGTAGTTTGGCACAGATCAGTTAGGCTTATCCTCAGAGGCAATGTAATGCATTTGTGCAACACACCCGCACCATTAACACACCAAAAAAGAAACTCCACACGTGATTATATAAAATTAATTTTCTCTGTGTTGCATATATCATAAGACCAAATTGAGATAATGACTGAGATAGTACTTGGAACTCTATTAGTAAAGTACCAGAACGATGGGCAATTGGGCATGAAATGCATCAGTTTAGAAAAAGGTATACGGGTCACCATGAGGGCGAGAACACAAATCAGGACATGAAAATGTGCATTAATTACCAAATGTCATGAATCACCAATATTAAGTAAATTGCTGTCAGCACATCAGTAATGTTCATTCAGTAACCAGCCCATACACCATCATGACATCCTAGAGCACAACATACCTGTGCTTGAGTTACACCTACTATGGTAATCAGGCCCGAGCGTCCGCACAGACACACCTGCTTGACTCTTACACATAATGATAGGTGGGTCTCGGTTGATGACTTCTCCCCGTAATACCAACAAAGAATATGTGCCTCCAACCTATATGCCAATGCTGGGTGGTGTGGGGGACACCTACTGTAGGGTTTGACGGGAAGGCCCAGCGAGTTCTCCCCATATGCAGAGCAAGTCAAAAGGTGTCTGCCATGAACATGCGGCGCCACTGCTAGCAAAATGGATCGAGATGATCGATGTGGGTGCCACGGTGATAAGTGCACAGTAGTGACCTCCTGTTTGGGTCCTCAGACGCAAAGTAATTCTGAACTGAAAATTTAAATTTGGTCATCCGGATTATGTCTGGATAGGTGTTTATTGTTTTCTTTGGGCCTGATGAAGACCCTAGCAAAGTCACACTAAATAGAGTCAAAACGTCTGCGTTTCTTAGTCAAGAAAACCTTATTATTATATATTGGACCTTGGGAACTTTTGAATATCTCTTTAATTGTTTCCATGAAGTTCTGTGCTTGAACTTGACCTTCTCGTTTTTTCCAACTTTGTATATATTTGTTGTGTTTCATACTTGTTCAACCATGTATACATATAAATTAAATTGTGTATCTTCTCATAAATATACAATCTTTCTACAAAAGCAGTTACTAATGGGTCCATTTGAAACTTTTTTTATTTTTAACAAAGATATTTTGTTGTATATCTCACCACCATATTATTTCTCTATAAATATTTTCTCCTGGCAGAACAGTTGTATATTTCGGCTAGCTCACAAGACAGCTTCTCGGGTGATCACCTGGTTGTGTCCCACAGGAGGTTCTGAAGGAGACCAGGCTGCCTGCGCGCGAAGATAGTGCAGGACAGTCATGCAACTCCCTTGAGCATCACCAGGGGAAGACTGTGGCAGGAATACCAGAGGCCTCTGCCCTGGGGGTCACGTAGATCCACTGGCCTGGAGGCGCTGCAGCGATTCTCAGCAAAAGCCCGACTGCTTCTTCCTGGCAGGGGTGATGAGGTTTGCAGGGGCAGGTGCCTCGTCACAACACCTGACTCCTACTTCTACACGTCGCACTCTCTTCTGTGGGAGGGGCCGTCCTGGAGGAAACTACCAGCCACTAGCCTCTGAACCTGGGAGTGCGTGTCCACTCAATACGTGCTCACTCATACCAGGAGGAGCCATGGATAGGAAACAAAGTGCTCACCATGCGCTAGGAAGTAAAGAATGAAGCGCTCACCACGTGCCAGGTTTGCCCAGGGCAATACAAATGAAGTGATCCCCGTGCTAATTTTACCCAGAAAAATAAAAAGTCAGCGCTCAACATACATTGTTTCAGGGGATTACAGGGCCGGACTCAAGGTCCAACAGCAAGTTCTGTGGCAGCCCATTCCCAGGAGAACACTTGGGTCTACCAAGGGGCAGGTACGCCAGCACATCAGGGCAAACAATGGCAGTTCCTCCTGGCAGTCCAATAGTGCCTGGCGACTCCCACAGTCATGGAGCAGCTGGCAGCATGGCAATAAGCAGAAAAACAATCCAGTGAGCCCTTTAGGCCACCCAACAGGTAGCAGGGCAACAGCAGCGGAGCAGTCCAGGTGAGTCCTTTGTGCAGCGCAGCAGTCTTTCTGACAGAGGTTCAGTCCCAGTTCCAAAAGTGCTCTAGAAATCATGGGATCAGAGCCCCTGTAGTTATACTGCAAAATATCTTTGTTCACTGGGTTACTTCAAAGGAACCCTTTCAAGTGTAGCCCAACCTTTTTCAACCCCGCCCCGGCTCCAGACCTCAGTAAAGGGTAAATTAGCCCCATTGTATGAGGGCAGGAGTCAGCCTGTAAAATTGTAAGAGCACCTCACCTCCCTCTCTCGCAGCCCAGGGAGACTATATCAATATGCAGATGCCTCTTCTGTCACACCCAGCCCCTCCTGTGTTGTGTCTGTCTGGAAAGTATGCACAAAGTGTAGCTATCCCTCTTCCTAGACATGGATTGGAGTCAGGCTACAAAACACTATAGTTATAAGCACAGAGAAATGCCCACCTTCTAATGAGTAACATTTCTAAAATAGTAATGTGAAAGCCAACTGCACCAGTAAGCAAGATTTTCACTATCATTCCAAAATCCCAAACGTGCCCACACCACTCCTTTCAGATCAGAAATTACCACTTAAAAATATATAATGTAATTCCCAATGCTAACCTATGAGAGGAGCAGCGCTTACAGTAGTGAAAAGCGATATAGGCTGGTTGTCACTACTAGGACATTCAACACATGAACGTACACGTCCCTCATTTTACATACACAGCACTTGGCCATAGGGCTAGTTAGGGCCTACCTCGGGGGTGACATAGATGTAGTAAAAAGAGATTTTGGGCCTTGGCAAGTAGTTTGTAATGCCAAGTCAATGTGGCAGTAAAGTGCACCTGCAGGCACTGCAGGGGCAGGTCTGAGACAGGTTTGAAAGGCTACTTTGGTGGGTGATGCAATCAGCACTGCAGGCCCACTAGTAAAATGTAATTTACAGGCCCTGGGTATGTGGTATACCACTTTACAAGGGAGCTACAGGTAAATTAAATATAACAAACAAGTGTAAGCAAATTATACCAAGTTTTAGGGGAGAGAACACTTGCACTTCAATGCTGATTAGCAGTTGTAAAGTGCCCAGACTCCTAAAGCCAACAAAAAGAGGATCACAAAATTAGGAGGAGGAAGGCAAAACGTTTGGGTCTAACCCTGCATAAAGGGCCATTCCCCACACCCTTGTTGAAGTTTCTCTACTACCAGTCACCAGGCGCACCAGCAAAGGAATCTGAGCTAGCCAAAGTTTGCACCTGAGTCTGCTGGACCTGGGGGAGCAGTCAGAGACCTGATCCATTTGACTACAAGGACAATAGCCCCCACCAAAGGGTTGCACCAGAGCCATTCTGTTGCATGAAGGAAAGGTCTGCATTTGCAGCCCTTTGACCCCTGCAGAGCGACGGGCACGGCCGGACTTTACACCTGTGGACTGCACAGCATCTGCAGCTTCCATTGAACATCCTCAAATCTGCATCCCTCAGCTTCAGGACCACTCTCTTGAAGTCAAGGGCGATCGTCTTATAAAGTTTGGAACTTGCTTCTAAGATGCACTGGTGGGCAGGTAACTGTCCAAAGTTTCCTACCTTGACTCCTAGATCTCTATCCTGGCAGATTTGGTCACCCAACTCGGGTCGTAGTCGCCAAACTCAGTGTAACAAAAGGTTTACAATGTTTGCAAAGTTTTGACTTGCCAATGCTTGTTTGTGCTTGATGTAAAAAAAAATTAAATGCTTAAACATTCATATCTCCAGCACCCTCTGGTGGATTTTAGTCATCATCGACTCTAGCAATTCATAAAAATATGCTCTATTTATATAAATTGTCAGTTCTCTTTCTTGTTTGGAGACTTTCTTTTTTTGTTGTTTGATACTGTTTAATACTTTACACATTGTTCCTTTGCTAAGCCTTGCTGTTCTGTGCCATAGCTACCAAAGGGTTGAGGAAATAACTATGACTAGACCCAGGGAGATAATTGCGAGTGTACTGCACAACAAGGCCTCAATCTTTTCATAAAGTAGACCCATTTTCTTACAGTATGCAGCTGAAATACTGTTGTATCTAAATCATGCTAAAATGAATCTTCACCCATTATTGGTCATTTTCAGGAAATTTGGGGAGGTAACAGGCAAAACAGTGTTCATGCCCCCTTAGTCGTCCCAGCAGGGAAGACCTAGAGCCTCCCCTCACACACTCCCCCACTCACCAGTAACTTGGCTGGGCAGGTTTGAACTGCAAATTCGATCTGTCAAAACAACTCCTTTTAACAGGCCTAACCACTCCTTTTAAATACCCCTAAATTAGCTTTTAGTGGCCATTAAGCAGGGACCATGGTATTTAGGAGTAGGCCATGTAAACATTTAAAGTAAAAAATCCTTACAATGAAAAAGGGCTAAAAAGCTATTTTCTTTGTAGCACAGTTATCTGTTTCATAGCAAAGCATTGAGCATTAATGTTAAAATGAAATAATGCTATCTTCGCCTAGGAACCAGATAAAAAAAGTTGCTTCTTGGCCTTTCTAAAATACTTATTGCAAATCCAATTCATTGGTAAAGTTGGATTTTTGACAAATACTTTACAAAAGGTCCCTTTAAAAAGTTGTCTTTAGTCTGCTTAGCGCCTCTAGAAGACCATTGGTCAAGGCTTTCAGTGTCACCCAGGGCCTGAATAGCTCTCTAATTAGGGGTGAATTAGCTTTCAGAATAGAGACAAAGAACTAGGATGTGGGGAGGTGTCCTGTTCCTCTTGTGGAACCTGGCTAAAAAATCAATTTTATATTTCCCCAGGCCTGACCTCATTCTGTGATTCTCAATGATGAACTGGCCTGAATAACATATACAAAAGGTTGGATGACCTTTACGAAATTAACCCTGACAGATAACTTGTAATACAGGGCTTTCTTAAAACAGACACCTCACGCAACATACATTGCTTCATTCTCCCAGCAACAGACAGACGTCTGGATGTCCACATAGGTCTGAGGAGAGGTTATGAAGAAACTGGCTTGATGACGTCTTGAAAAGTCCCAACCGTCTGAGTAATGTGAAGGCCACCCTTGTGGTCATCTTGTATCATTCTGCCATTATGAAATGTTGTTTTAGTGTGATTGGTTAGATGCCTAATGTAGGTGTACTACCATGCATCTCCTCATCAGCAACACACCATGTACTTGAGGAAGAAATAACCTTTCTGTTGTTCTGATTGGAAAATGTATGTTCACACCTTTGTGGTTTTCATGCAGAAAAGATTGTATTGGAGTTCTACAATGCAGACTCTTGAACCTAGCTCCACAAGTCACAGTCCCCATGTCAGGTTAAAATAAATGTTTCTTTTATCCTTCCTGATGAGTTCCTGCCTCTGATTTTTTTGAAGCTTCTACACTCTGACAAGATGACAATCTGGGGAGTTCCCTAGTACTTAGTCACCCAGACACCAATCCCAGTAGGAGAGTAGCTGTCCCCAGAACCAGTTTTAAGTGATGAAAGGAAGGATTTGCTCATTTCCATGGCCTCAGATCTAGGGGTAGGCACAAGGGCTTCTGTCTTTATGGTTTTAGGTAGAGAGGGGCACTGTGGGAATGTTTGCAGTTGGCACACAGGAACTGCTGCAAACGTCGGTGAGGTTACCCAGGGAATGTTTTCCCTATTGGTAAAGGAGGGGCTAGAAGTCCCCCACACTCTCCACAGGTATGTGCTAGGCATAAATGTGGCACCCCTGGGCACCGTCTTCAGAACACTACTGGACTCGTAGAAGATTGAAGAAGGACTGCTAAGTGACAGGGACATAAAAGCTGCAAGAAGCCCACTTTCCTGTAAAAGCCCAGCTGAGCAGTTCCAACTGGATGTGCCCTGAACCCTGCCGGTGGCTTCTTTTGGAGTGAATCTAGACTCTCAAGTGCTGTCTCTGAGGTTCTGGAACTCTTGGCCGGTGTTATGAGTTTACTCCTTCTGCTCAAATGGCAAAAGCTGAGACTTGAGAACTTTTGGCAAAGTTTCTACCTGGAGAATCGACAGAGACCAGGGTCGTTGACAAAGCCACAGCTCTCAACATTGAATTGCCAGTCTGCCTCAGCTTGCTGAGTTGCCTCACTGTTGGAAATTTGACTTCCAGAAAAATGTCTAAGTCCGAAAGTAGAGGGCTTTGCCGGGACAGAGCAGCACTGGATTGACATTGAGGCGTTTCTGGGCATAGACTTTGGATTTCGTCCAGTCTGATCTTTCCCACCTTCATCAGCAACCACACTGGGACCCTGCTCTTCAGCAATCGGCTGTTGTTGAGTCCCACTTCATATCTAGGTTGTCCCGCCGACGACTTGTTGTCCATTTTTCTCCATAAAAGTGTCTAAGTCAGAAGGTAATCTTTACACTGGGATGAACTTGGTACCTGAAGTCGATCGGCGATCCATTGGTGGGGGGTCAACCTTAACTTTTGACTTTGGACCGGTCTTGCCCGACCAGTTGCCCCCTTCTGGCACTTTGCCTTTTTTTGTGCTATTTATATTTAAACTTTAAAAAAAATCATATCTCCAATTCCCCTTATTGGATTTTTGTCCTTTTGGTGTCAAATCTTCTCTATGTATATAAATTGGAGTGTGATTTTTATTGTGTTGTGTTTTTGACTCTTTAACTGTTTTGGTCCTATTAACCGCTTTACATATTTTCTCAAGATAGTATGTCTACCCTGTGCAATAGCTACCACGGGTTGAGCTCAGATTTAAATTACTAAAACCTTTAATGGGCTTAACAAGAATAGTGACATTATTACTTGCAGTGGACTACTATCCAGCCATCTAATAAACCACTGTCTCACAGTCATATGTCCTGTGTTATCTTCGTAAGGCTTATCAATGTCTATCAACAAGCTGAAAAGAAACATTTGGTCAAGATGTGGGTCTCATGCCTATCTAATTGAATTCTGATTTATTTCCTCTGTTTCAATGTTTACGCATTGCACAGAAATGTAAAAAACAGCGGAAGTCCCTATAAGCCAGTATTGAGGAGACGTGCTTTTTCTGTAATGTATGGCTCCCGCCCCTAGAAACCTGTTTGGCAGTCTGCCATGGTCCATCTCTGCGTCTTTTTGATTCAGAATGTGGTAGCTTTGTCTCGCAGGGTCCATCTTTGTGATAGCTTTTTTTTTTATTTGCAGTAGCGTTGTGGCTGAAGTTTTTCCTTTCCATGCTATCTGATTGATAGCATTTGTGGGTTTATGCTGATTTAGAAAGATTCTGGATTTGACAAATGATCAAGGGTTTGTGAATTATAATACACCTATACACACAGAAGTTTGTTTTAAACACGATTTATCAGATAACAGATACGCAAAGAAGTATATTTCACCATATACGAAGTACACTTATATCAAATATGCACACAACTCTTTCAGTTGGCCCATTTCAGTCCGTTCCTACTTGGTGTGGAGGGATGGCAGCTTAGATTGATTTCCGCAACGTTCTATTGGCTCTTGTCGACAGAAATAGAGACAGATTTGTAAATATGTTCTTTTTTCTGTAGAGTGAGACAAAATACTTAGTCAACTCCCTGGGGTGCAGAGGTTTGCCTGTTCTGTGACATCTGCCAGGAAGTCTGTATCTTCCACCCCAGAATTGACCCACATATGAAAGAACCCTGCATCTGTGGGCATGCTCCTGGGGACGTTTGATGAATCCAACACATATATCCTGTTGATCTTTAGGGCTAAATACGTCCTTTATAAATAGATTGGCCATATGTAAAGCAGGTATTTTTGGACATCATTATCGAGGAGAAGTTGATTGCATCCTATATCCAGTGCAATGCCAATTAAAAAAAAAAAACAGATACAAATGCCTGCAAGCCCTTCTATGAAGTGTGCCATTGAGTATTGTTTCTGATCTGTAAAGTATGTGCCACGAGGGACCTTTCCATTTTGGAAATTGTTTTCTCTGAAGGGTGCTTAAGAGAGCTAATAGGTAACCTTTATAAGATTCTCTCTTCTAGATTTGCTCATCCAAGCCAGGCTCGTAGACTAGCAGGGTGACCTTTGTAGAGAATTAATTTAATCAGAATGATGTAGTGTTTGGACAGCTGTTAATTTATTTTGCTGCAGTGTACTAAACAGAAAAAAATCGCTTAAACTGCTGTTTAGTTGTATTTAACTCGTGATAAATTAAATAAATAGAGAAGATCTGTGCTGGAGAGATTGCAGAGAGATGGGTATGTTTTTTGCCTTTGAATGAAATGGCTGAGAAACTGAGACAAAGGTTTGAAGGAAATAGCTGACATAACTGATGGGTTCTCCTGAGGCACCACCAGCAATGCTAGCAGCATGGAAAACTTTACAGTCTCATTGGAAATCCACACACATTCCCAGTGTTGATACTTGGCTACCTAAATACTTGGAGAGTTTTGTTTGTGAGAAAATGATGTATCCTATACATAACTAATACAAGTACTTAGGTTACATTGTATTGCTTATGTTTGGGAACGTAAGAAGGATTTCACTTGACCTACCAAACTGAGAGCTATAAAAGTGATGGAACTGTGAGTTTCAGTACTTTAGACAGCATGTTGCTTGCATGTGGTGGACTGTTATTGTTTCTCCTTTCACATAAAATGTTAACTAGTCATTTAGTATTTTGGCTTATCTTTAATTTGCATGTTAACCACAAGTATCTGAGAAACAGTTTGAGTATTTTTTCTTACTTATTGTTCTCCTCTACTAGTTTGATAGGTATGAAAGTTAAATAAGGTATTCAATGGTCCCATACGTAAGCAGAATTATTCTAAAGGCGAGGTCTATCAATGAAGATCCTACAATGGATCATCTGCATTTTCATTGTCATTTTCCCAAACATTCAGGTTCCACTTAATTTCCGCCCCCACCCCACGCCCCCTGCCCCTCCTCTGATTTTTTTTGTTCCCACAGAAATTGAAGCAAAAATACTTGCTAGTTATAAGGTCACACTTTGAAGCGCAATGTAGGGGTGTAAGGGGATTTAGGCACTGCTTTGAAGAACTTCATTCCCACCTTTCATTCGACACCTTTCACATACACTATAAATAAATAATACAATCTGTTTGAAATATTTCACTGGGTGGGGGGAGGGTGGGAGTGGGGTCCGATCTTTATGTAATATATCAGTATCTTAGGTAAAGAATTTTCCAAGCATTGTATAAGTAGAAGAAAACAAGAATTGCACTGCAACGGGTCTCGCGTTTGCTCGAGTTAGAGCTATTAGCGTTTTAAACTCCTAACTGGACTTTTCTTGCCACATAAATTGAAAAGTAAAACAGTTTCACATAAGCGAGCCCATGGCCACAATGAAGCGTGATGGAGACACACAAAAATAAACAGAAGTTAGCTCGCAGTGAAATGTATCAGCAAAAGTGCATTTATCTATGTAACTGCCAAAATTGCAATTAGCCATGTAAGAGGGTCGATGTCATTCAAAGCGTACGTCCAGAAACCAAACGGAAAACATGGAGCCTCGTATGTTTTCAGTAGTTGGCCGGTGTGTTCATGGAGGGCTAAACGCTGGAAAAGGCATGACGTATGCATGCCTTTCACTAATGAAATGAAGCAACATGTAAAAGGCAAGGTCAGGAATAAATCAACCTGATAGGCGTGGTTAAAAGCCCATAGAGAGATTACACCAGTGACAGAGCGCTTTGGGCTCAGCCCTAAAAAATGATGGCTTTTATTGACCCAACTTGAGCAATTGGATAGATCTTGCAGGTATATTTATGAGCTTTTGGGACGTTGCAAGGCCCTTCCTCACATTAACTACATATGCAAGTAGTATTGGCTAAGCCAATAGGTCTAACCTTGGTTGGCAACTGTTATATTTGCCAATGTTTGTGAATGGTTTTTGCAAAACTGTACAATGGAACTACGTTTTCTGTAAGAGCAGAATACTGTCGTTCAGACAGAGGTAAATCAGTTGCTGAAATGTGCTGACCTCTTGCTCCATGTGGTATGATGTAGTGAACAGAAACAAATGTGGGTGGCAAAATACGAGATCAGTGGATGAAAAGATTTGCCTGAAAGTCCCTATAAGTAACTATATTATGTGTAATTTTATTAAAAGCAAAAGGTCTTTGCTAATGCCCGACCTAAAACATGATTCATATCGCCAAGAGATAGGCAAAAAATGGGCTGAAATACTTGGAAAGCAAGTACGAGAGTATGCTGATCTGTGAGAATAATAGAATGTTCTGCTGTTCACACATGAAGTAGGCAAATACAATTGTGGAAATTGCTATCTAAAGGTATAACTGGTGCTAGCCATTTCAGAGTATGTGTATCTGAACAGGATGCCTTAAAGTCCTGAAAGCTTCTGCTTGTATTGGTGCCACCATGTATGAAAATGGAATATTAATTGGGGTGTGTGACTATCTACCTCAAGGAATAATCACAACTCTTGTCAGGATGAACCCTTGAAGTCTCTAAATTACAGGGAGCTCCACCCTGTAATAGTTATGACCCAGAGCAGACAGGCTTAATTTAGCGTAATGTGTGAAGTATTTAAGCAATCAAAACAGTAATAAAGTCAAAATGTAACAT
Source organism: Pleurodeles waltl (assembly GCF_031143425.1). Lineage (NCBI taxonomy): Eukaryota > Metazoa > Chordata > Amphibia > Caudata > Salamandridae > Pleurodeles > Pleurodeles waltl. The sequence continues at coordinate 397,778,877 of NC_090449.1, forward strand.
AATAAAAATCCTAAACTGAATTCTCAAATATAATAAACAAAATGGCACCAAAAATGAGGAAAATCCAAGAAGGGGATCCAGAAATATGAATTTTGTATTTTTTTGAGGAAATAGTGCAATGATGGACAGTAGTCGTTGTTGACTGGGACCTAGGCACAATTTGATGTTGACCGTGATGGAGCGCTGGTCGGATACACCAAGTGCACCCTGGTCAGAAATGTTACCTTCTAACTTTTGTCCTTTAAGTTCAAATTCACCTAAGGAGCTCACTTCTAAAACCACTCAGGGCATTAGGGTGTCAGGCAGAACAGCTGGGTCTAGTCCTAGTTGTATGCCCGAATTTTAAACAGGAATTCAGGCTTATGACCCTTGGAGTCCACCTGTTTGTCTTGGGTAGAACAAGGAGCAGAACAAGTCCTTCAGGACTCCTCTCGGTCATGGACAGCAGGTCCAGGCTTTTTTGTTCTGCTTCAGGTCAAGGAGTGAAATGAAGTGGGTCACTGGAGATGCCACATTCATGCCAGGCACCAGGTAGTGGCGAACATGCAATGAGAATGACCCTTGGGCATGCCCTAACAAATGAGATCAAAGTTCCTGGGGCCAACCCTATTCACTGTAGGTATTTTCAAGATGGAAAACGTCTTAGAGGATGCTCAACTTAAGCTCTGAAGGCTGGGGGTGTGTGTGGGGAGTATACTATAATAACCCTAGTGTCCTCCTACATCTAACATTAAAATACAGTTTCAAGCAGCCACTGTACCCCAAATAAACCCAGAGACAGAATCTTCTAGAACAAAGCAGGGGTTTCCAGGAATCAGACAGTGGATACACAAGAATTGTCTTGCCATCCTCTTTCTCACTCCTTTCAGGTGAGCCACAAGTGTTATATATAACCCCAGTAGACATGTCCAGCATAATTTGACACTAATGTGAAAAGGGTGCTCACAGCCCCCACCCTTCATATTCTGTGAGGCTCAGAGGATCCCACTCTGCCCATTCAGGTCACCTTATTGTTTGCACCTGTGAGGCATTTCACACATTTTTTTGCGTCTATTCAAATGCTAATTCCTGGCTCGCAGAAGTTTGAGGGGAAATCTAAATTAACCTTCTGGAACTTCAGAGAGAGAAAATGTCCCTTAAAAAAAACAACAAAAAAAACCTTTCCTTAATATGTATTAAAAATACAACTTCACCACTGAATTGGATTTTTTATAACTAATCAAAATAATTGTTTATTGATTTTGCTAGCTAGTCCCATTCCTCAAATAAAGTATTACGATTTTAAATACATACACTGGCTTTCTACATAGGATAGCTAAGCCTGCCCCAGTGGGGAAAAAAACATTTTTTAAGGGGGAGGGGCTGGTCGCTGTGAGAACATGGTAACATTAGCTTTCTTCATGCCCTTCTTTTAAATACCATACGCCCTGCCTTGTGGGCTCCAAGACCTAAAAAGAGGTGACTTACTAATATTTCAAAGGGGTTTTTGAATTGTCAGAGGGGTTTATTTTGCTAGGTCAAATTGCAGTGTTTACACTGCCATCGTCAGGCTATAATGGTAGGCCTGAAGCCACATTTTGCTATTTCACTGTAGTGGATGGCACAATAGGTTCTGCGGTCCTCTAGTGACATTTAACCTTCAGTTCTTGGGTACACCTTGTACCATATGCTAGGGACTTACACTAAAGGTATATATACCAATTAGGACTATGCCAATACAACCATGTTTAAAGGGGGAGCATGGACACTTTAGTCCTGGGTAGCAGGGATTAAGGGCCAGATGTAGCAAACACTTTGCGACTTGCAAACGGCGAAAATCGACGTTTGCGAGTCGCGAATGCGTGTTTGCTATGTAGAAATGCATTTTGCAAATCGGAACCGACTTGCAAAATGCATTTCCGAGTCGCAAATAGGAAGGGGTGTTCCCTTCCTATTTGCGAGTCGCAGTGGTATGCAATTCCATGGAGTCGCAGTTACCATCCACTTGAAGTGGATGGTAACCCACTCGCAAACGGGAAGGGGTCCTCATGGGACCCCTTCCCCTTTGTGACTGGACCCAAAAATATTTTTTCAGAGCAGGTAGTGGTCCAAGGGACCACTGCCTGCCCTGAAAAAATCCGAAACTAAAGGTTTCGTTTTTTTTTTCTAAGTGCAGCTCGTTTTCCTGCTACACTTGGGAAAAAAAAAACTGCTTTATTTAAAAGCAGTCACGGACATGGAGGTCTGCTGTTCCCAGCAGGCCTCCATCCCTGTGAGTGCCCAGAGTCGCTATGGGGGCGCAAATTGCGACCCACCTCATGAATATTAATGAGGTGGGTCTTTGCGACCCCATAGCGACTCGCAGAAGATGTCTGTGACACCTTTCTGCATCCCAAATTGCGACTTGCAAATTGCAAGTCGCAATTTGGGAATTTGCTACATCTGGCCCTAAGTGCACAAAGTTAAAAAATCAGCATAAATATTCAATGCAAATATCTGGTGGTACGCCACTTGAAAGATTGGTCACTCCTACACACCCATTGTTTAAATTTTTTTATGCACAAAAGATCTCATAATCCTGACTGAGTATTGATAAGTCAGGCAGCTGGTTGCCCCAATTTCTCACACACAAGTACGTTTTGAGACTGACAGCTTCACTGACAGATTAGTCGCATGCCGTGGTTCGATATGTACACTCTTTTTCACTGACTTACCTAAAATTCTTCCTTCACAAGTTTGAATAACCCAACTTTTTAATAACTTATCCTATCATGTCACTTTGTCCCTAGCAGCTGCTGAGTGATGGATTCTGAGGGCCTAAAAGTGCGTCGAGCTGTCAGAGAAGCTGTCAATATCCTGTCAGCATCCAAAGGCGATGGAGTGAGGATTGCTGAGGCCTTAGCGAATATGAAGCAGTATGTGAGTGGAGCTAGTCCAGCCTCTCCCCGAGACAAGGAGGAGTTTGCTAGGTCCCACTTCACTTCCTTCTTACGCTGCCTTGTGAGTCAGAGGAGCCCAGATCACTTGGAGCTGCTGACTGTGAAGCAACAAAATGAACTCTGGGATTACTTCTTCCTGGAAGGTCCCCCTGACCAAGCCTTCCTGGTTCTTATGGATTCCATTTGCTCAACTGGGTAAGCAGTTGTTTATGGGTAACTATGGCTCTAGTAGTGCAAGTGGTGAGGTCTGTGAATGTCCTGTGATTTACAGGATACAATTCTTGTTTACAGTTGTGATATTTAGGTAACTGTGACTGGTGTTTAGAACTAATTCAACTCCTGCAGGACACCTTTCTGAAAAGAAACATACACCTAGGAAATGTGTCTGATTTAAAATAACTTAAATGCGAATGTGACAGTGTGGGAGTGCATGGGTTTTGGGATGAAGACTGGTGTACCGACAATACAAATCGCAAGCAGCCCTGTAATGTGCTGAGTGTGCTGTGGTCAAGTTAGATGTGTTCATGTTCGGGCACAAGTATTAGGCAGTCATGCTAGTCTGTATTTAAATCTATTTTGTAGTGCTTATAGTCTTGTTAGGCACTGCAGTCAAAGTAAGGATACATTATATGTAAATGCGAGTGCACACTTCAGATACAGCAGTAAGGGTGGTGGTCTTAGGTTTCAAGCCGACCTAACCACCAGAGACCGCTTTGCAGCCACAACAAGAAGTGCACAGTCTGCAAGAGAAGGTCCATGCCCAGTTTAAGGGAAGGTACTGAGGTTAGATGGCCTTAAAAATACACCCCCATGGTGGTATGACCCCTGTGTCTCCATTTGTAATTAATCGGTCTTCCTTGCCTGTTAACCCCATTGCAGCTTGTTTACCAACCCCCACTGCTATTCCAAAGTTAATTTTTGAGAAGTTGCTCTCTAATGGGCCAATAAAGCATTTATCTTGCCTAGTAGAAGGTTGTCAGGGCTATTATATGAGTATACGCCTTGCATTCTGTGTTAATAAGATAAAATGTGCCACCATCAGGGTCAAGCCCACTGCTTTGCCATTAGACTAATTATGTTGCTCTCGTTCATGTGAAACAGAGCAGTGCTTGTTCGTCTTTGGACCTTGGGGTGCATTTCTTGTTTGCAAATTACTGTAATTCCTATTTAATCTTTTCTCAATACTTCTCATTAGTGTTATATTATTATCTGGCATTGTTAATGCTTGTGAATAAAATGTGTAGGGCATTTGCCCACTTTATTCTGTCCCTCACTTTAGTCCATGTGCTTTTCCATAGGCTCAGCTTTCGCCTGATGAAGATGGTACACCTCCTTGAGGTGTTTCTACAACAAGGTGGATTGTCAGCCTTGATGTGGGAAGTCAGTCAGCAGAATGCAAACACTATCTCTCCTCATCTGCAGGAGGCGATTCTGAACAAGATAGTGTGCTTGCCCGACCACCTTGCAAACCGGTTGCAAGGGGGCACCCCTTCCTTATTTTACCCTCAGAACTATTTTCGACTTCTGGCAGCTGAAATCATTCAGGTTCTGCAGAAGGTTTCAGAAGGCCTACGAGGTGAGTGGTTCGGTTGATATTTTAGTTTTGCGAATAGTCGTAGCATGGGTTAGACTTCTCACGGATGAAGAATGGTAATAGGGTACATTGGTAGTTTAGGAAAAAGTAATTCTGGATCTCTTGTCAGTTAAGTTACTTCCAACCAGACCCTGGCATCTCTTAATATGTTAGGCAACAGCATCCTCCTTTGGGGTCTCACAGCATCATTTTACAGACAATACTCGATCCTTTTTCCTCCAATCCAGTCCTAACCCTTCACTTTGAGCAATGAATGATCAACTGTCTCACTGCGATTCTTCAATCAATACCCACCCAAAAAAAAAAAAAAAAGGGTCATTTTTTTATTTTTTTTTGCCAAGAGGGGGTCCCTCAGAGAGACCTCTGTCTCTCCTGTGGGGTCAGGATACCTGTATCCTGACCCCTTATGTCAGTTTTTCATCCACCCCACCCCCAAGCCCGATGCAAGAAAGAAAATGCAGCTGCAACTTTCCTCTCGGGTTGCACCCAGCCAGTCAGAGCATTGCTTTTCCTGCAGATCCTCCCTAAGTAGATCTGCGAAGGGTCCATGTCCCTAGATATCTGTATTTTGTTTTTCTTTTAATAACTCCAAAACTACCAAACACATTTACAGCAAATAACACCAGGACTCTTTCTGGACCAAGAACTAGCTTTCTGACACATTGTGAGTAATTCCGTTGAGTGGGTCAAGCAGTAGTCATATCTAAAATCAATTGCTTGGCAAAACCACGTTTTAGGACCCCCTTTTCCCAGCTCTCGCATGACAAATCTCTCGAAACTTTCCACACACCAGTGAGTAGCACACTATTTTTGAACATTTCATGAAACTTTGTCAAGTGGGGCCAAAGTTACAGGCACAAAAAATGCTTTTCCTGTGGAAACTAGGTCCTAACTATAACTACCTCCTGGCTATCTCTAGTAAAATATATATATATATATCTTTCAATTATAGGGATACCTTGATAATTAATAAATGGAGGTCCACAAACCTAGTTTTGGGACCCAGATTTTAAAAAGATATTCAAACCTTATTGGATGAGGTAGCTTTTTCTCATGTCAGCCATTTCTTGCCCACGAACCCAGAACAATATAATTGGTTGGCATCAACTAGGACAAAAACGTTGCAGCCTGTGTTATAGAACATGGGGACTCGGTCCATGCATCCTGAAAAAATAAGTGGGCTGCTGGCGCACCCCCTTGCTCAGGTGGGTAGTCCCAAAGGGACCCTGCTCTGAATCTACGTTTTTTTATTGCAGGCTAAGTGGACTTTGAGGCTGGCTCTATGGTGCCCAGCACGACCACCCCAAGATCTGTGAACCCTAGCTTTGGTCTACAAACTCATGGCAATCTTAATGGTCAGAGACTGCAAACACATCGCAAGCTTTATGGACCTGTCTAGGACCCTTCGTGGGATTTTCAGACCCAGGACAAAGTTAGTGGACCCCACGTAAGGTCCAGTACAGGCCCATGAATCTTGCCTTTGTTTAACAGGCCTTAGCCATGTAGGTTTCTATGGATTCGTGAATTTACTCTACAATAGGGTATCAAATCTAAAAACTAAAAGGAGGTAGGGGAAAACAAGGCCATGCCAAAGACCAGGCTATGTGTCAATCTCCATGTGTGGCAGGCGTTGGCCACCTGTGGCAGGTGTAATGCAAGCCTCAGTCATAGGCCAGGCCACGTGGCCATCCATCACTGTGCCACTGCTAAGCAGTGAGCTGCAGGCATTGACAGCCTACAGCCGGTTGGGCTCAAGGCCTGTCGTAGGACCAGACCGTGTGGCCAAACCCCCCTCCCTTGCCCATGACCAAAGGCTGTTTGTGACGGGTTGTCCGCCAGCAGCATGTTAGTTGCTGATATTGTTGAATGTGGTATATGATAAAGAAAATCTAAACATTCACTAAAACAAAGGGTAAAATGAATTTATAATTGTTTGCTTATAATACCTCAGAATTTGGAAGTCATAGTCATACAACAACGAAATAATAACTTAATAGATATAATGCTTAGGACCTCACCTATTTATACGAATAAGTAATAACTTCTCAAAAACACAACATTATTAACAATACATGCATAAAGCAATAAATACTGCATTCAGAGTTTTTTTTTTTATTTGACAGTTTAAAGATATGATGATATTTTATTTCATCTGTAAGATTGTTTACTACTTATGTAATTGCATCTGTCAAAATTAAGGTTGAAGTCCTGCTCATTGCATATAGTGTGCAAATTAGTTTGCGCGTCAGTTGTTCAAGTTGCGAATTGTGGATCTAGTCATAATTTGCAAATTCCAAGAGGTTTATGGGTTTAATTCACAGCCACAGTTCTACTTTAACTGTTTTATGCACTCGCACACACAGACACACACACACAAATATTTGTGTATTCGCTTGAAAGACTGTTAAAGTGAGATTTTACTTACAATGTAAAGCCTTTAAAAAAAAAAAAAAAAAAGTCCCCGTTCATGGTAACCAGCAGACATATCTCCTGTGCTATGTTCACCTTTTCAGGAAATCTCTGGAGAAGAATTGCAAAGATTATCAATAACTGAAAACCACAGGCTTCCCTTCACAAAAGCTCAGCCTTATTGAATGAAGTCCTAGAAAAATATTAATTTGCAGTTGGCCTTTGGCAGTTTTGAACTCATATAATTCATGGTCATGGTCAAGCGACTTGTTAAAAAAAAAAAAAAAAAAAAAAAAAAAAAAGCCCATTCTGGATTCCTCTAAACTTTCTTGTTAAATACCCTTTAATCTTTCCCATGATGTCACTATATAATTCTGTTTTCTCTTGGAAAATGATTCCATTCTTATTGATGCTCAGACAGGATTCTGTCCTAATCAAAGTACTGAATTGGCTATGATTGCAATCATTTATAATCTCCGTATAGTTATGAATTCAGGCAATGTCAGTGACCTCATTTTGCTCAAGGCGTCATTTGCATTTCACAGTGTTGATCAGAATCTTCTCCTTTCCTATTTGCAAGACTCAGACATTGCAGGTTGTGTTCTTGAATGTTTTTCTTCCTTTTAACAGGACAGGACACCAAAAATTATTATGACTAGCTATTTAACCTCTCACCACTGTTGCATCTTACCCGGAGCTTTAACATTCGGTTTTATTTTAGGTCATCTGCCATCTCAGTGTAAATCTTCCAAGTCAATTGTCATCATGAAATGCTTTTTAAGAGTCCAGGATTGGATAGGAAAAACAAGTTGAAAATTACTCTAAAAAAATAAAATTCTGGTTCTCCAGTGTTGGCTCTTTCAAAGAATCACATGCTTGAATCACTCCCTGCAGTCGAAGTGGGAGTCCCACGGTACCGTAGAAAGCAGTAGTCCATGATCTCCTAAGGAGTTAATGTTCACTTCAATAATTTATCCTCATCATTTAATAAAACCTAAACTCCAGCTAATCAAGCAACAGCACCTTTTAGTACCCTCACCACAGAGGCTTCAGTTTCTTAGCTTTTCTACCGCACGTCGTGTGATGGGAGTCTCCCTGAGCTCTGCTCAGTTTACTGCTTTTTCGGAAGTTTGAAGATTTCACTTCACTATACAATTGAATATATATATAAATATGTGTATGTATGTGTGTGTATATATATATATGTATATATATATATACATTCAATATGTATATGTTTTCTGAATACATCATTAGGTCACAGCCACCTAAACAGAGATTGTTCAGACCTTGTGGAACATATGGGGAAAAAGAGGCTGCACTCAGACGACCCGCATAAGAAGTACACCTATTTTCCACATCCTGAGCACAAGGTGAGTGACTATAAAATATGTTTAACTTTTTCCCAATGAACATTAAAGGACAGAGAGGGAAGACTGGCTCCAAAAACTAAAATCCAGGGAAACCCCTTTATCTGAGGAAGACCGTGATGAGTCCTCAAAGACTGAAAGATCCTGTTAAATGGATAGGTCTAATGAGAAAGTGCCTCCAGGATCACCTAAGAAGGCTATGAGAAAAGACCCTTCATGGATCTCCAGGGCATTCTGAAAGATCTGAGGAACATCATGCTTCAGCAAAGGAAAAACATTTCCTCAGAAGAGGTCCACTCAGAACCTACTGCTCTATCCCTGAAGGAGGTGCACCTGAAAAAATCCTCCAGATCTGTACTATTTATGACAAAACCACTTATAATGATTTACACTTCAAAATTTGAGTTCTCGTCGATGGCAGCATTGTCTGACCGCTCCGTCGACGATAGCATCTACAGTAACTACTACCACTACAACAGAGACATTTTGCTCTACATCATCACCCATGATCATCTCATTGTCGCTGACAGCCTCAATGACAATTATAATGGCGGGAATCCTTTCGACCAAGAAAGCGCAGATGAAGACACAGTCAACAACAGCCCCAATGGCGACAACACTACCACCCCTGACAGCCCTGTTGACGATGTGGACGAAAAGAGAACCGTTGATGAGAGAACTGTTTACAGAGCCGACTGTAGCTCCGGCGACAATGAGAAGACCAATGAGAATATTGTTGACAACGATCACAACAGCAGTGTCGTCCACAAAACTAAATTTTTGCCATAGCCCAGGATTCCCATAAGGGAAAAATCACAGGCAGAGACAATTTTACCTGCTCCCACATCACCGAGCAAGGTTTCACCCTTCCCACTGGCACATTTACTGGATGACGACGAATCGGAAGATGATGGCCTTTTGTGGTTGCTCATAGCCCATCTGAGATCAGTGTGCTCTCCTCATGTCCACACACCCGTTATACGCTCACTGCCTGTTTTAACAGCACCAGCGACCCCAATCCCTACATTAGATCATCCTCCAGCAGATGATGCACCTTCCACAGATGAAGCCAGAGAAGAAGGGGAAATCAGAGACACTGCCTAAGTTCCCAAAGAATGGGATGATGACTACCTTATCCCAACAACATCCCTTTCCGCTATCACCACCAGTGGATTCCCCACCGGACAACATCAGTGGCTTGTATAATCTTATGGAAAGGCCAGCTAAAAGGTTTCAGCTTCTGTTGCTTCCTTTACTATTTTAAAGAGCCCATGAAAAACTGCATTAGAATCATCCCTTTTGTGGACTTAATTGGGATGAGGGCCTCAAAACAATGAAAAATTGAGCTACAGTATCAACTGTTCTATCTAGACTGGATAAAAAGTACAAAGTACCAGATGACTCTCCAGTATGTTTGATTGGCCACCCTAAGCCGAACTCCGTAATATCGCAAGCAGCCTAGCGTTGTTGTAAGAATCCATCCACTCCTATTTCGAAACCACTGGACAGAGACGGTCGTAAGCTGGGCAGTATCAAGAAGCACTTCTCTTTCATGGCAGCCAATACTGTCAAAGCTGCAAACTCCCTTGCAATACTAGGCCACTACTAAGAACAGGTGTGGTTGGAGATCACTACATATATTGACCTCTTGCCAGAGGATATATAAGAGGAGGCAATGAAAATTCAGCAGGAAGTGGAAAGAACCTCCACAGAAATTATAGATTGCGCAATAGATATCTGTTCAACTAGATTCAGGCATTTAGCAGGTGCAGCTGCCTTAGGAGGCAGGGATGGCTGACTGCAACGTCCTTCCGGTCAGAAATTTAGAGTAAGATCCTTGATTTGCCTTACGATGGTGATACACCTTTCAGCAAACACGTAGACGACACTCTCCAGACCATAAATACTAACAGTGATAAGGCCAAATCACTGGGAACACTACAAATGAGAAGACATCCCTTTCAGGGAGCTAGGGGCAGAGGATCATACTCCTATAGAGGGGGCTGGCTACCATCCGTACATGCAACAATATCAGCCCTTTCAAAGCCAATATCTCTCCCAATATTCCCAACAATACAGGCAACCGCCTCCAGTGGCATACAAACAAACACCTAGAGGTAAGCAACCTTTCCGAGGTAGGAACACTTGCCAAGATCTGGATCTCCAGGATGCATACTTCCCTGTCCAATTCACCCAAAGCATCGCAAATTCCTACGATTCAAGGTAGACAGCACCCACTACCAATTCAAGGTACTGCGTACTGAAACCTGCACCACGTATTTATCACCAAATGTCTGGCTCCAGTGGCAGTCTGTCTCGGACAGGAAGAAGTGCAGGTATTTCCATACCTAGATGACTGGCTTATAAAAGCATAGGAAATCTAGAAATGGGCGCTGCAACACCAGATAACACTCAAAGCAGAACATGTGCCAGGAGCAACCACAGACACATTGAGCAGGACTGATGCCAACTGTCCCGAATGGGAGATCGACCAACAAATTCTGGACAATATCTTTGATTTTGGGGCAAGCCAAACTTGAAGCTGTTTGCGTCAAGAGACAATCGGAAATGCCAATTCTTTGCAAGCTGGCACCCTGACAGGAGGAAAGGGGTGAAGGTGTGACCAGTGAGGACTTACCCGACGACATGTCCTTGTCCCTAGTTCGCGCTGCCCCTGCAATGACATACCAAAAGCCCCTTTTACTTTTGCAGGCCTTTGAGGAAAAAGCAGGAATAAAAGAAGAACAAGATCAGGCTTAGTATGAGAGGACAACAGGAAGTCCTATCCTGATTGGTGAAACAAGATGGAAGGAGGAGGAGTCTTTGTTGGATACTGCTCAACAGTTGCCCTTTAAATCCAGTGCAGTAGAGCAAGGGGTATGGCTGCTAAGAACTGCACTGGGATGGAAAACCACACTGAAATGTATGAGCTGCAGGGAGCCCAGGGGAGCAATGAAGAATCTCTGCAAGGCAAGAGGACCGTCCCCAGGACGCTTCACCCAGCCACGGTCTAGGAGGAGCACGGCTTGGCGCAGGTACATGACCAGTAGCTGTTCCTGCACAGGAGGAGTGAGGGGGCACCAAGAGGGCCTAATTGGGGACTTAGATAACACCATAATTTGAAACAAATTGAAGTCTGTTAAATACTAGTGAGGGATTTTTTTAAACTACAGGCATTTTTTTTCTTAGCTGTTTTAATTTTGATAATTTACTGCATGAAACTCCTTTACTCGCTATAACCATTAGACTGCCGTCAGATTGGGAATCGCTCCAGTGACTCAAAGGAGCTTATAGCTATCCCTGTCCATCGTACAGCATTTAACCCCAGCCTACCAAATTCTGCCTGGTTGGAAATCGCACGTGGTCCCCCAAGACTGAAGGGGCCATGTATCTCAAACAAAACTCAGAGAAACCGAAAAGAGAACCTTGTGAGTACTTCTGATTGCTCCCAGGTGGCCCGGGCAATTCTAGTACAGAGAGCTCCTGCTCCTCTCAGGACAAGCCAACATTCAGCTGAAGCCCATCGCAACATTACCTGACCATGAATCAAGGCCAGGTCCTTCATCCGAACCAGACATTGCCACACTTATTGACCTGGCTCCTGAGTTCTGTGAATTTGCCAAGCTAAATATTCCTTCAGACTGCAGAGAAATACTTGTGAAGGCCAGGCCAGATATCACTTATAAAACATGCTGAATTAAATGGAAATGTTTCTGTCTATGGTGGCAGAAAACTAAGGTTCACCCTATCTCATCACCACCGGAACTCCTCCTCCTATATCTTATTCAGTTGGCAAAATCCAGCAGCGATTTCAAGATTCAGAAGAACAAATAACACAACCTCGCTGTGGTTCAGCAGGATAATAAAACAATTCTTCAAAGGCCTCTTCAGGAAGTTTCTTCCTGTAAAGATACCTCCTCCTTTGTGGCACCTTAAGGTAGGACTGGGGCAGTTAATGAAGGCCCTGTTTGAGCCCATTCATAAAACAGATTTCAAATTCCTGACTTGGAAAACAGCACTTCTTGTAGCACTCACATCAGCAAGGAGAGTCAGCGACATTCAGGCATTCATAATAAGCTAATCAATCCTGCAATTCAAGCAAGACAGTGTGGTGCTTAGGACCAGCCCTAAATTTATACTAAAAGTCTCTTTGGATTTCCATCCGAATTAAACCATAGTACTAAGGACATTCTTTGCCAACCCCCACACTATGGCATAGACATTTTTACGTACATTGGACATCTAAGGATGTGTCAAATTCTAATTATACAGAACTCATCAAAATCACAATGCGGATCAGTAATGTCTTGCCTATGGAAACCCATGAAAGGGATTGCAGATTCCAAATAGAGCATAGCTAGATGGATTGCAGCAACTATCTAATTCTGTCACAGGCAAGCTGGAAAAACATTTGCAAGCAAAGTCAAAGCTCATTCAACTAGAGCTGTCTCTACCAGCACAGCTCTCTTTGCTGGTGTGCCTAGTCAGCAAATATGCTGAGCAGCAACATGGTCCAACAGATACACCTTTGCACAGCGTTATTGCCTAGACTCATCTGACAAGAGCGATGCAGGTGTGGGGCAAGTAGTGTTACGCCATCTGTTTGAATAAGGTGAGCCATTTAGAACTATTGTTTCCACCATCCGCTATATTTTTATAATGTTACTCTTTTTTTAACCATAACTCCTTTGTACACCATTGACTACTGCTTTCTACAATACTGTGGGACTCCCTCTTTGGCGACGGGGAATGATTCAAGCATGTAAATCTATGATAGATACAAATACTGGAGAATAACAGTTACAAGTAAGTAACTAATTTTCCTACTGCTGGTAGTTCTCCCCTCTAATCCTTCCAGTTATGGCCTTTAGTCCTTGGCTCCTTCACTGCCCCTACCTACAATGTAAAATGTTTGAGAGTCGACTTGACCATGGGTGCCTAGGTTTCTGCTAATTCTACTTGTTCCTTCCATATTTGCAGTAGACCCCTTTTCTTACTACCTAAGGGAGAAAATCTGCTACCTCATCATCGGTTTACTCATGCATAGTCTACTGTATCTCCTTACATCATGACATGAAAGAACTTAGACATGCTCACTCCAACTGTTTCAAAATGGAGTAGCTGGTAGCCACTGTTTCTCCATGTTTCGGCAAGCTAAGCCTTTACTGGTACATCACTGTTGGCTCCGTACCAAGTTTAGGATAAAAGTTATATTTCTGTGCATTACACCTAAATATCTTTATCTTGCAGCACTATCTTTCTTTACTTCAAGATTTCCAAATATGTAGTGAAAACTTCTCTACGTTACTCTTACGCCCACCTTCTTAAGATTCCTTATTTTATTTAAGCTTCTTTTGGGGGATGTTCTGTCTTTATTCTTGCCCGTCAACTGTAGAATGTTCTGCCATTGGAACTCAAAACTATTTTGTTTCACTTCAACTTCAGCAACATACTTAAGAACTTCCTATGTTCTAATTAAACTGTTCTGTGGCTACTTCCTAGTGCCAAGAAACCCTTGAATGTAAGAGAACTGTATAAAACTCATCAACCACATAAGCTGCAGAAACCATTACTCGCAGCTGTATATTTGCAGCTCATGACCTTGCACATGGCATTACTGATGACATCTAAAGTGACATGATTGATGAACTTACTAATGATATCAGTAACTGGGTATGAATACGAGTAATGTGTGATGTGGAGTGTGCCACAATACTGAGGTAAAGCATAACACACCTCATTGACACTTGCAGAGGAGTCCCTGCGCGACAAGTTTTATTGGTATAATCCACACTAAATAATTTCTGGCCTTGAATTTCAGATATTAAATGCATCTAGCCACACTGTGATCATAACTGATTGTGTACAGCCAAGGCCCAGCAAGGCGGGGGTTGAGCCTAGGCCCTGGCTATGCCTTCATGCCTAGCACACACACCATAACCCACTGTTTTGAGCTATGTGCTTATGTGCTAGAGCAGTTGGAAGTAAGGCCTGGCCTTGAGCCACTAACCCTCCCCCCACCTCTCATCCATTAGGTTTAAGGCCATGCGGGACTTAATCCTTCTTTGCGTTCAGATTCCAGGAGAAGTCCTCCATTCCACAACAAAATAATCTGTTGTTTCTGATAGAGACTTCTAGCTGCAGAATCCTCACATTTTGAATATTTCCCAAGCGTCAGACTGAATCCGAAAACTTTTCATCAGCACCTCTGCATGCAGGAAGATGGTGCCTTGTGGCTGTGCACTGATGCTGTTCTGCTACAGAAATGATGTGCAGAGCTTCTAAAGGTGCCACTCGTGTACTGACCTCAGTTCCTTTCTTTTTGCGCCTCCAGACATGGATCAGGAACTTCCTCTCATCTCTGAGACACCTTACCTCTACTTTCCAAAAATGTAGTACAGTGTGCAAGGGATGTCATCCCCTAAAACAGGTTTCAAGCATTGTAGGGACTGTTGCAAACAGATGTCTGTGACAGATTCCCATTAGGTGTGCCTGTGGTGTCTGGGGTCCAGCCTTGACTCCAAAACCGGAGAGGCTCACTTCCAGCCTGCTTCCATTCCCTGAGTCTACAGAACCACTTCAGAGGCCAGTCGTCATTGTGCTTACCAGAAGACTTTGAGCACAAGAAACACAAGAAGTTGAAACGGAGTTCCACTCCTTCAAGTGCCTCACCTGAGCATGCTCATCGGTGGTATCAACAGTCTTGATTGCGCTCTCAAAGTTGTCTGACTTCGGTGTTGATTCCGCCGTAGGTTCCGGCACAACCCAAATTTCTGGAGCCTTCAGCGATGCTGTGTCAGATTGAAGTGTTATGCACAGCTGTGCTCCGGCAGTTAAGTTCCTTACTGACTCCTTTTGCCATACCTTTGAGCCTCCAGGAGCCAAGAGGCTTTCCACCTGCAGTCCAATCAGCCGGTTTACCCTTGGTGTCAGCTGGCCCCTCTAAGCCCCCTCATAGCCCCTCTTGTGTCATGCTCCAACACTGCTTCTGGTGCCCAAAACCACGTCAGGCCTGAGTACCATGACCTCGTATACTTCCCGATGAGGTGCCCTAAATGTCCTCTCTCCGTTTCTGACTCAACGCCAGGCCAACTTCAACCAACGTCGTCCCTGAATCTAACAGAGGTGCCCATTTCTGCTCTCGATGTACCACAAGGCAGGCAACATTCTTTGCATTCCCTTTTTGGCACAGACTCTGATAACAGTTGTGACCCAGGTGATGAGTTTGCTCAGCCCTATCAGGGTGATAACTGGTATGAGGATTTCCAGGAGGACAGTGGGCCTAGACACCTCCCCAGAAACAGCTCTACTCTTTTCTCTCCTCCTGGGCTGGCCATGGAAGAATTGGCATCCCTAGCCATAGCCAAGCACAGGGCAGCAGAAGCCCTTGATCTCCATCTCCCAACCCTGGAGGTAAAAACTAATGCTCTGACCAAGGTCCTGCAGCTGTGCGAAACTTCTTCTGAGCCCCTCCTGCCCTTCAACAAGGCTCTGACGGACACCCTTTAGGGCACTTGGGCCAAGCCCTTCTCTGGCCTGCCAGTTAATAGGCACATCTCCAAGCATCACTTTCGACCTGGCTTTCTTGTCCCAGCACCATTCTCTAGAAAGTCTGTGGGGCAGGCTTCCACAAGCTGTTTCAATCTGGAAAACGTTTCCTACAGCTCTGCTCATAGATAATCAAAATGAGTGGAGACACTTGGTAAGTGCCTCTTTTCATCCACTGGTTTGGCCCTGCATTCTGTTAACGCTTCCATGTGTTTGGCCATTATAGTGATGTCCTTTAGGATTGATGGGACAAGTCCTCCCTAGTGTGCCTAAAGATCTTTGCCCTGTATCATTTCACGCAAGTCAGTATGGTTGTGATGCAACCAAATTCATGATTCGTTGTGGCTTGAATGCCACCAGTTCCATTGGGCATGTGGCTGTGCTCGATTCGGTTCTCTGATGTCCAGTCACCATTGATGGACATGCCCTTTGATGGTACTCGCCTGTTCAGGGACAAGGCTGTCTCCGCCCTCTAATGACTCAAAGAGAGTAGTGCTACTGCTCGCTCTCTGGACCTTTCTACCCCACCTTGCCAACCGCACTAGTTCCAGTGGTTGTTTTATGCTTTTGGCAGAGGTGTCCCTTACCTCTAGCCTGTCCAACCCACTCAAGGAACTGAGTAGGCACAGGGGAGAGGCATAGGTGCCCAACGGCAGAGAAGGTAAAGGTGCAGCTCAGCCCACAGCCCCACCTACAAAACCTCTATAGTGTAATCTTACAGGGTCACAGCTTCCTGTTGGAAGGCAGAATCCACTGATTCTGTTCATGTTGACAAGCGATTGCATCAGACAGGAGAGCCCTCCAAATTGGATGCAAGGGGTATGCCTTATTCTTTCTTTCGTTCCCCATGCATCTTCCACCATCTGACCAACAACTAACGGAGGACCATCTCCTCATTTTGCGGTTGGAATTACAAGCCCCTTTGGTCAAAGTGGCTGTTGAGAGGGTGTGGGTGGCAGAAGTAGGACATAGTTGCTATTCCCACCACTTTCTGTTGCTCAAGAAGGATGGATGCCTTCGGCCTATTCTTGATCTGCACCCTCTCAACGCCTTCCTCTGGAGGGAGAAATACAAGAGTCTCACCCTCGCCAGTGTCTTGTCTGTCTTAAATCCTGAAGTCTGGATGTTGGCTTTGGACTTCCATGATGTCTATATTCACATACCCTTCCTGATGGCGCATTTGTGGTGGAAGAAGAGCATTTCTTGTTTGCTGTGCCCCTCTTTGGTCTCACCATCCCCCCTCAGGTGTTCACGAAAGTGATGGTGGTAGTGACAGCACACCTTTGGAGGTCATGGTTGCCTGTCTTTCTTTACCTCGATAACTGGCCGTTGAAGGCAGGCTTACCCCCATAAGTCGTCATCCACCTTCAGAGTGCGGCAAACCTGTTATCTTTGGGGTTCGCTATCAACATGCCATAGTCACACCTGACTCATTCTCAGTCGCTCCCCTTCATCTAAGCCATTCTGGTTAACATGTGTGTCACGCCTGGTGGCCTATGTAGGCTCTGCTGTGGGATCTAAAGTCCCAGTGGGCACACCATCTGGGGACCTCTCGGACCATGTTCAGATTTTAGAGGCAAATGCAAAAGACCTGCAGTGGTTGTTACTAGACCGCGATTGGGTCAGTGGCAGGCCTCTCTCCCCCAGAACTGACAGTGGTGACTGATGCAATGCTTCTGGGTTGGGGTGGCCATCTGGGAGAGGTAGCGAACAGAGGTCTCTGGTGGAGCCCTGGCTCCACATCAACCTTCTGGAACTGAGGACCATCTGCTTGGCGCTGAAAGCTTTACTTCTATCCATCAAAGGGAGGCTAGTTCAGGGGCTCACAGACAGCGCCACCTCCATGTTGTACTACAACAAACAAGGCGAAGTGGGGTCACGGACTCTGCCAAGAGGCGTTGCGCCTCTGGTAATGGCTGGACCACCAAGGTATTTTCTTGGTGGTGAATCACCTGATGCGATTGTTCAGAGCCAGGGCAGGCGAGCTCAGCCGACAGCATCTAACAAATGACAGCTGTTCCTGGAGGTGCGTGAGGTTCTTCCATGCATGGGGAGAATCTTAGCTCAATCTGTCACCACCAAGAGCGCACAATGTCAGCAATCTGAGGTGTTAGATTTTCTAAGCCATGTTTTGTTAAGAGACGCCCTTCGCCTTGAGTGGAACTCCGGACTCTTGTATACATTCCTTCTATTGCCATTCCTGCCCCACTTTTTCAAGAAGATTGACTGACAAACCCAAGTCATCCTAGTAGCTCTGGATTAGGCATGGAGAGTATGGTATCCATAACTCCTGGGCTTAAGTTTATGTCCTCTGATCAGGCTGCCCCCTGCAAGAGTACCTGCTATTGCAGTGAATGACCAGGGTTCTGCACCCAGGCCTTCACTATCTCCACCTTCTTGCTTGGAGATTGAGCTTTGACAGCTGAACACCTTCAATCTTCCCCTGGAGATGGTTAATGTCATTCTGTCAGCGAGGCATACTGTGATGAAAATCGTATACATTGGTCAACAAATTTGTGGTTTGGTGCGTCACTCACCACATTGACCCACTTCAGGCTAAAGTGGCTGAAGTTCTGTTATTTGTTCTGTCTGTTGCCCGTGAAGGCTTTGCTCTGGGAACTGTTAAGGGTTATCTTTCGGCCCCCTCGTTCTTCTTACCGTTTCCTGATTAGCCCTTTTTGTTGGTTTCCTGATCAGCGCTTTTTGTTTAAATAACGAGTTGTGAGGCAATTTTTGAAAGGGTTGCTGCACACGTTTCCCCCTTCTCCTTTTGTCATGACCCAATGGAAGCTTAATCTGGTCCTGACTGATCTCATGTGCACTCCATTCAAGCCTATTCACGGCTGTTCCCTATGGCTTCTTACGTTCAAGACCGTGTTTTTCATTGCCACCATCTCAACCAAGCGGTACAGTGGACAATCAGCTGTTTGTGGGGTTCTCTGGAATGAAAAAAGACAAAACAGAAGAGCACTATCTCCCGATGGATTGTGATCTTCATTTAAATCTGCTACGCATTGTATAACAAGCAACTTCCGGAAGGACTGCATGCTCATTCTACCAGGGCCAGTGCTGCTACCACTGCAGTAGCATACAGAGTCCCTGTTCTAGACATCTGCCAAGTGGATATGTGGGCATCCTTGCATATGTTCACAAAGCGTTATTGTTAGGGTAGTTGGGCTTGCCAAGTGGGGCTTGTTGCATGGTCAGACTTTTGAGTTTGGTTTGATTGGCGCCACTACTGAAGTTTTAAATTGTCCTTTGTTTCCCAAGCACAAGTGTCTTTTAACTTGTCATCATTGACATTCATGTTTATATGTTTTTATTAATAGATCTTAGAAGCTTTTATTCATTTTAGGCTTCTGAACCACCTTTGAACTAGCAAGGGGAAGGTGTTGTATAGCTATTTTAATCATATTTTAGACACATTATTTTAGCAAACTAGGCCTGCCATTGTGCCCTTTAGCCAAGTTACTTTTTATTCAACATTGCTTTATTTTTCAGCAATAGCCACGTTTGCGGAGTTGGTTTATTTTCTCTAGTTAATTGTTCTTTTGCCTAGGAAAGCATCCCGTTCTTAGTACTGCATTCATATCACTTTGTGCTTTCCTCAAGGCTGCAGTCAGATAGGATTGCTGGCAAAAGTGGTGTACACTGTGTCTCCAACATTGACAGAAATACACACATCCTTATGTGGGTAAATTTTTCCTAGACCATCCATTGTTTTATTATAAAAACACTTCTCTGTCCAATACACATTAGAGGGAGAGTCCAGCCAGATGACCATGACTGCATGCTGATTGCTGATCGTCTTCACTACAGCTGCTTGCTTAGGCTACCGAATCCCGGACCCTTTTTGGGATGTGTCTTTTTAGACAACAGGCTTTCTTGCTCAGTTATGGGGGATGATGTCTTCCCAGGGGGGAAACCTGAAGGGCGTATTAAGGCTTATTATGCTGTGCTTTAACATAGCTTAGGTAGGAAACAACTATATCGCTCCTAGTGACAGTATGGTGGGACTGGTTTGTGTTTCACTCTCCATGTCACAATTTTCCTTCTATTGTGTTTTATCAACCTAGTTATTGCAATACGTGCCATTTTATTTAAGATGCAGTTACTTCATAAACCCTTATTGAACTATATTCTGCCTCTGTTTGTCTTTGCCTGTGTGAGACTAATGTAACCAAGAGAAAGGAGTGAGATCTGATCGACCATGATTCCCCTCAGGAGTCTTTCTTGTCATGCGCCTGGTTGCCACAATTATCCCTGCTCTTGGGCAATGTTGAGGTGCTGCTAGTTAGTCGAAAAACCCGGATTAGGCCAACAGACGTCACATGCTGTGGAATTGTACTCAGTTGCCACAATTCAGGTGATTCTGCTACCCAAGTCCAGTAGCCTCATTTGGATAATGAGAACCTATGCAACACTGTGCCGTAAACGTTTGGTCAGGCACTAATTTTCGGATCCCCCTAAGTATCTCTGTCTCACTAAAGGCTAAACACACCTCAATACTACACAAGAAGACTTCCGTGGTATTGAGGATTTCCTCTTCAGCTACGTAGGTAGTACCTAATTAATGCTGTAGTTTGTTCAAACTTGAACCTTTAAAGGCTTAATCCCCATTTGGCATCCTTATCTCTGAACAAACACCTTTACCATTACCATGGCGAACCCTCAATGGGTAGCAATTGCAATAAACATGCGACCACCATTTACTGCACACTTATTGGCAAATGGCCTAACAGGCTAGGGGGGGTCAAGTTATATTTGTTGTTGAGGCTCATCCAGCCTACAGAACAGAAACATTTTATTCTTTGGTCACTTTTCTAGCAGTAGATGGGAACACAAATACATTTCATCACTATACACCTGCAACCATACCTGCACAATACAGAGCATATGTATATTTAGAAATATCACTATCTTATCAAGACCATAATAATTGGCTTGATGGTGCCATACCAGACACAATATTACACGTTAGGTTAGGTCCTCTGAGTCATGACGGCCCAACCTGGCCTTTATTGGCCACATATACATTGCATCCTGATGCTTGACTGTAGCAGTAGCTGAGGTTTGCGGCTTATATAAAGGAGCTCACGGAAATATACAGACTGTTAGTACAATTTGTAATGCAAACATTAAATTCTAACCCAGCATGTGCTGCACCAGTGAAACCACATGCAGTTACGCCAGGCATTAACCCTGCAACTGCACATTCGATCATGGGTAAAGTACCCGCCAAGCAGGAGGAAATTCCATTTTGGTTAGCTGAAAAAATAAATGCGCTGGAAGCAGTCTTCCCCCATAGGGGTCCCTAGAATAAACATAGAATTTTCACTATGTGCTTGCCATTCGGGATGGTTCCCACAGTAGATAACTGCAGCACTTGGGGTATGGTATTTGCCATGCTCTGTACTACCGCGCATGGTACACCAACACTTGCCAATCATCTGGAAGTATTATTACAAATTCAAGATGAATATGGGGCTGCACCGGCCCTGAACTTGGGGATGCAATTAATGGGCAATTGTGTCACTGTGTCTTCAATCATAAGGGGAAGCAGTTGCATTAGCAGTGTGCATGCGGCTCCGGGACATTCCTGCACAGGATCAAGACCGTCAGCTGCCAAAGATTATTGCCGAGTCCTACTCTAGTATTGGTCGAGATAGTCTGGGGGCC
This sequence comes from Pleurodeles waltl, assembly GCF_031143425.1. Classification (NCBI taxonomy): domain Eukaryota; kingdom Metazoa; phylum Chordata; class Amphibia; order Caudata; family Salamandridae; genus Pleurodeles; species Pleurodeles waltl. The sequence continues at coordinate 397,800,395 of NC_090449.1, forward strand.
AGACCCATTAAACTACAATTACAGGGTAGATCTAATAAAGAATCTGCCAAGCAAGCGCCTGAGGGTTCTAAAAAGCGCTGGGATAAAAAATAACAAACACCTGAAAAAAGAAAGGGGAGATTCTCCGCATTCGGAGACCCTCAAAATAGATACAATCTTAGAAATAGAGATAATTTAAAAATGTGTGACAGATATCAATATACTGATACACGCTAATCTCGTTCCTCTCAGAACTCAACGGAAAAACGCTTTGAGAGAGGTGGGTGGTCTCCAAACGCTCGTCTGAAGTTTCTGTTAAGAAATAAGAGAAAGTTCCCCAAGAAAAACCCCAGTTTAAAAAGAAAAAAGTGGCAGCGGTTGCAATACGACATGCCACTCAGGAAGAGGGCTTTACTGAAGAACACAAAGTGGGCATTAGCACTGTTAGACAGTGCAGCAGAGGTCACAATAGTTCGCCGGGATCTTCAAGAGCATCTGGAGGTGAAAGCAACTGATGACTTCTTACAAGTTGAGACTGCAGAATGCGTATCTCTATGCCCGACAGGATGTATAAAGTAACTATACAGTTAGAGGGAGACATTGAACCCACAATAGATGCTATCTTTTGGGACCGCGTTGTCACCACTTATGATATTTTTACTTGCCGAAAACGATTGGCCACCAGAATTTGTCCAAGATCTCCCCTGTGGAGAAGAGATTATTGAGAAATCTTTCTCGCCCCTTGTAATACCAATTAAATACCAACCTCAACCCCAATATCCAATAAAGCATGAAGCAAAAGCAACAGAGTACCAGGGTGTAATTGAACCCTGTGTCTCATCTCACCAATGAACAATCCATTGTTCCCCGTTGCTAAACCTGACCATTTGTACAGAATAGTTTGACTACAGATATTTAAACAGTCACACGCGCACATTTGCTGTACAAAATGCACACAGCACTTATGAACAATATAGTGCGCAAAAAATACAAAACGGCCCTGGATATTTCCAACTGGTTTTCCCACCAAAATATAGTGCCTGAAAGTAGGGACTTAACAAGTTTCAGCGCTTTAGGTTGTCGACTCCCACAGGGGTACAAGAACAACCCTGGACTTTTTTAGCTCGTGTTACATCTATTTTACACAACATTGACCCTGGGGGTTTGTCCTATGTGGATTATATCTACCTTACGGATGAAGACCTCATGCAACGTAAAACGGCTAATCCACATTGTTGTGGGATTTGCCGAAATAAGCTACAAATTAATTTAAAGAAAACAAAAATAGCCTTCCTTAGTGTCCAGTTCCTGGGATATGAATTATCAGATGAAGGCAATAGCCTAGCGCCCCAATTTTTCGGAATTATGCACACAACTACAACCTCCAAATACCATCAAAAAGCTCCAGTCTTTATTGGGCTTTTAAAATGTTGGCAGAACTTAAATTCCAGACTATTCACAATGCATTAAACCTTTATAAGACTTAATACGCTCTGTCTTTTCCAGCAAATTCTGAGCAGTCGAACACACACACATTCTTAGTGCATTACAACAAGACATGCTTGCAGCAAAACACCCACATACAAGGGACAACAAAAAACACCTGGTCATCAGAGTAATTGCTGGTGCCATTGGTTTCACCTACGTAACGTTTAATGAAGGTGAGAACGTCCCCATACCATACAAATCTCATTTGTACTTTACAGCAGAACAACGCTTCACTCCCACTGAGAAAATTCTCACTGTTGGTCAGATGGCGGTCATCAAAGAGAGACCTCTGGCCCAGGTGAAACGTATCATTGTTGTATCCCCCATCCCAACCCTTGAAGCTGTTACCAAAGCTAGCATTCCTAACGCTAAAGCATTGCATCCAAGTTGGATCCAGTGGGCAACGTCTATGACGGTCTCTGATGTTGACTATATTTTTTTACTAAAAAATTACAAACAGGAAATTTTGCAATACGAACTTGAATACCCAGTTCCAGCAAACACATTGCCTATCGAACAATATCAAACAATAATGAACACTGATGGTTCAGCCCAACCAGCAATAGGCACAAAACATCAATACTCCGCCAATTGCGCTGAGAGGCTACTTGAAAGATAGTGCATTCCATCCACAACACACTTACACGCAGACCTTAGGGACTGCACTCTGCAATTAGCAGGGCTCAAGGCTCTGGTGATGGCATTGGAAAATGCGGATCCTGAACAGCTGATGCTGGTTGTATGTGATTCGTACTATTGTGTGCAGTCCTTCAATGAATATCTGCATTACTGACGCAAGAATGGTTTCAGAGATTTAAAAGGAAACACCATTAAACACAGACATTTGTGGGGGAAAGTAGCGGATCTGAAGGAAACGCTACCTAATGTCCATGTTGTACATACACCAGGACATTAGCATGTTGAAATGCACGTTGAAGGCAACACCTTGGCTGATGAAGCAGGCAAGTCAGCAGTAGCTATGGCTTCTGTTGCTGCAGTAACTTGTTCTAGAACAAAATTGGATGTTGAAATACTGGCAGCCATAAATGCTTCGACTGATGGCACGCCCTTGACAAAAGCTGTCCTGCCAAATATTCCTACCGCATATCATGCCTCAGTACAGCCCTAACAGTTATACCAGGGGTGGTTAATCGTGTGATTCCCAACAAAGGTCGAAGACCAGAATTGATCAAAGCAGTCCATGCTGGTGTGGCGGCTACAATATCATTGTTAGAAGCATGTTACTGGTGGCCAAGTCTCTTCAAACAGACCAAGCAGTATGTACTTTGTTGTGACATTTGCCAGCAAATAAAAGGCTCCACCATCAAACGCCCACTGCAGACACCCCTCCTGATTTCCAACAAACCATTACAATGTGTGTACTTGGACCATTGTGGTCCCCTGACACCTTATAGTGCATACAAATACATTTTAGTCACTGTTGACTCATGCTCCAGATTTGTATGGGTTTGGCCACAGTGCTAGGCTGACCCTCAAACTGATATTAAATATTTGCAAGGCTTTATCGACACATATGCTGTTGTGGCTTTCCACTCGGACAAGGGCCCTGCTTTTTCCTCAAGGGCTTTCAGGGACGCCATGGCTTTATTAGGGGTCTGTAACAGGGTTTTGGGGACCCTGTTCCTTGATGGTGTCCCAGGACCTGTAGTGCGCTACCCCAGGGGCACCACTGATTGCAGCAACCCAGAAGCTCCCACCTTTATCCCGGGCATCCGGGCAGAGAAAAAGGACTGACTACGGAGAGGAAGAGCGTTCACGGAAGAAAGCACTGAGGAGGAATCAAAGGACGAACCGAAGACTGAACAGCCGAATTGTGAGACCGGGACGACCAGCGGGAGCAAAGCAGATCCAGAGACGCCACGGTGGGAGGAGGACACCCAATCGGCAGAGAGGAATTCCCACCACAACTCCAGCCACATCCCTGGAGGGACGTGGCTTTCGCAGGTACGTGCCTGCCTCCTTAAACCTGGGCTATAGCGGTGTGGGAGAGGGAAATGCCCGCAGTGCGGGTGCTTCAGGGGAGGTCGGATAATTAGACAATCAGTCTCTCCGCATTCTTATATTCTTATGTTTTTTTGTTGTTGTTTGCCTGTTTTTTTTTCATTTTTATTTTTTACTCCCCCCGTATTTTCACTTTAGAATCCTGTGAGGGAAAACAGGATTCATAGAACTACAAAAATAAACCCCTTCGTGTAGTTAGATACGGCGAGCAAAACACCACCAGGTCTGTAGAACGGGGAGCACTCGCCGTTGTGGTTTGTATGTTGCACGCCACACCTGCACATTCTAACCTAAAAATAAGTCCAGTAAGAGAGGAACAGACTGCTTCCTTTTTGGTTCCTTCCTTCTGTCTGGCCACCGCGCTCCCACTTCCATCCCGGCTCCACCATAACATTGGCACGCGAGAGGAACGGTCCTAGGAGAGAGACAAAGAGAAGTATTAAGACGAGAAAAGAAAGAAGAGGAGAAAAGACCAGAGGAGGAGAGGCGAGGAAGGAAGACCTAGAGAAGTAGAGACACTGAGAGAAGTAGGAGTGACAAAACTCCAGTAGAAATTGACAATATCTGTTGTGAACTATATAATCCAAAATAACCTGTTCTGAAATACATAATGACTCCAGTTCGATTATTAACGTCTCCAAACCGGTGGGGTATCCTACAACCCCCCTGCAGGGTCCAGCTGCATTACGTGTCTCCATTTCATCCTGAGGGAAATAGTGTTGTGGAGTGACGAAACGGAGATTTACAGCAATCCTTAACCGCCAGAGTATTAGGCATGGGTTATAGTTGGCTTACACACCTGTATGGAGTCCAAAGAGCACTTAATCTGCCCAGAAGGTCCCTGGTGGGGTGTACTTCATATGAATTCCTGTTCGGGACACAAATGTATGTTCCAGACCTTGATGGTTCTGGTGCTGAGGCAGCAGGTACACCGTTTGACATGAATGAACTTGTCACTGTCTTGCATGACTTACAACAGTTCTGTGATGACAACGCATCTGCCAGTGCTGCCTCCTTGGGAATAAGGGATGTACCAATAACATATACCAGCTGGATTACAAATGTTGGGAATCTAGTGCGTGAAAAGATTGCTGTGAAAAAGGACATTGGTCCTTCCTTTCGTGCACCGGTTCCAGTCCTGGGTATACATGGTACCAGAACTGTCATTTTACCACCGCTGCCAGGGTCTGAAGAAAATCACTTTGTCTCCAATGACAATATCAAGCTACACCACATGGCCGATCCTGCACAGCAGGCCTAGGGGACTCCTGGGTAGTTCCCGAATCCCTCTCACTGTAGACCAGGATGTTCCTCTACAGGTTTTAAGCAGCAACACTGACACCTTTCCAAGCTTGGGGAGGGTGGAAAATCATATTTTATTGGTTCCACAAAGGTCTACTGCTACAAGTAACATCAACAATATTGATCAATTCATTTCAAATTCTACACATATTGATGGAATAGTCTACTATGAACCACCAAGAAAGACTTCTGCTAGTTCTCCTTTTTCAAACATGGCTCCAGTTTTTGCATGAACTGCTTTGGATATTTTACTGACATCAATGACACTATCACGGACTCATTGACCTCCACTACAACAGAACTGTCAAGAGCACTTAAGCTGATAACTTGGCTTAAAATAAACTATTTCGTTCTTCCATGGAACTATCTATGGCATTTATTAACTGCACATGCCTTCCTCCTTTGGATTGGAATTGTCATTGTTTTCTTCTTACTGATGCATGGTCATTACCTTCCTGAACGCTCTACAATTGAACTGGAGAATGAGATTCTAAAACCCCATTTTTCTTCTCAGAAAGTCTGCAGAGACTTGTCCCTAGTGAGCATTTCCGCCATTCCAATTCCTGATGGGATTGTTTTGGATAAAGTCTTATTTGATATATATGGCCTAACGGATGTCATCCAAATTCTGTATGTATTCAAACTTTCCATGAATTATGTAATTACACCTGGAGTAGTTTCTGATGATTGGGATGTGAAAACAGTTGATTCTATGATGTCTGATCTGCAGTATTTGAAAGTGAGGATGTTCATCAATTCAAAGAAAATTATGGCGATTTGTTCTGTAACAATTATTATGGACATCATTTTATTCACAGAGCAAGTACCCCAAAACAATTTTTCATTAAACTCAGTGGGAACACACTCCGACTCCACCTGTAGGGAGTTCCAAAACATACATTGAAAGTTTGCATATTTCTCTGGGCACAATGTTAAAAATGCTGAATTGTATTATTTTAAATTGGCAGTAATGGAAAGTAAACATATTTTATTGACCGATACAAAATTTATTTATTCTGATTCCTTTGTTTCCCGGTTATAGAAAGCTATGAATATTGGTTGAAGTCGATAGACTTGAAAAGTGTGTGGGGAACTAAAAAATGGCAAATAAGGGGGAAAAGAAGATTTGCTTAGCGCATGCCTGATACCTTTTCAAATGATATTTTTAAATAAAACTGTACAGCAAACAAGTTGTTTAGGCTTAGCAAAAATTAAGGAATGTTATGTGCCCAGTATTCCTGCTCCTGCAAAAGTATATCAATGCATCTGAAGATCAGCTTGATGAATGGGTCCAGAATGGAACATTTAACACATCACTTTCAAGTCCTGGTGGGTGGTTATTGTGGCCAGTAGGCACCAATGGGTGCCATACATGTTTTTAAACTCCACTGGGGTTTTTAGAACAAATAGGCTAGACCCTCACTATGTGTCCTCAGAATACTCGGGTATAGTAACAGCATCTAGTGTAGGGAAATTATGCCCGAAATGGTTGAAAGGTTCCTCACTAGTTGCTGTTAAGGAACACCTCAGTCTCCTGTGTAACAATACAGATTTGTAGGATTTCCTGTTAGGCCCCAGAAGACAAAGCAGAAAATGCTTCTTTTATGCAGTATTTAATGAAATATGGAAACTTTCCTAACAAGGAGCGGCTGCCCGGTTAAGGCAAATAGATCAGGAAAATTTACAGAAAGCATGAGCTGTTGTTGATAATAGTATTAATACCTTGTCCGACCGGATATACACTTTAAACAACATTATATCTTCTGCAATAGACATAGTACAGAGTGACATGTCATCTCTTCACCATGGACAGAGTCAGCTAAAGTCCATTATGCAGATAGGTTGGACACTACAAGTACTGAAAGCAGGTTACGTTCCCTGGCAACTTGTTACCGCAAGGGACATATTTTTAACATGTAATTTAACACGACAACAACAAATAATGGCTAAGAAGGAAGTGACTTATGTCATGCTAAACATAGAGAAATTAGAAAAGTTGCCTTTTACTGTGGCTGAAATACCATCTGCTGAATGGTTGATACACTGGGTTATTAGTCTGCCTATTTCAACACTTCAATTTACATCTTGCTTGAAACACATTCTAGTAGGCAGATATGAAAGGCTGGGAGATAGTTACATACACGAGGTGTGGGAGCTTCCCTTTTCGTACAAATGTTTCAATGGCATGAAAGAGGCTTTTCTCAGCAGAAGTGAATGCAAGACTCCTGTGAGCCTTTCGATGGTTTGTAAACAGCTATCCGTGCACGGGGCATTTAATGCCTCGGCAGCAAACTTGACTTGTTATCTGAAGGGAATTCCTGTCCCCTTGACTAGACTTGAATTCCAGGTGCTCTCAAAGGGTAGCTATGTGCTCCTTAATAGTGAGAGCTGTTGTGGAATGTGAGAAGGAATAGCTTATGTCATTTCGGTCTCCCAAATTGTTACCTGTTGTGGGAATGTCCTCTTTCCCCCTACACACCAAAGGGAAGTAGCAGAGATTTGGCCTCATTTTGCTACTTCAGATGTGAATTTTGACAAGCTGAACAGAATCAAGGCTTTCTTGTTTCAAAAACATGTGACGCTTATATCTGCACGCATGACCTATGCGCTTCAAGTTGCGAGGTCATCTGCAGAGACTCAGTCCCTTTTAAGTACAAACTTTCCGAGACACTTTGGTGAACTCGTGGGATGAATAGTCAGTGGGGCCAGCACTACTGGAATCACACATTTCTTTAAGGCTGTTGGTTCTGGTTTTGTTCACACCTTCTCCTGTATATTTGGCTTTATACCTTCAGCCATACACTCAATATTTTCGAGTATTTTGGGGGGGGATTTCCAATTACTTTGGCTGTAATACGTGGCATTTTGCTCTTGCTACTTTTTCTGCGCAATGGCTGTCCCTTCACAACAAGGAGGACTGAAAGCGCTTCCATCAGTGCAACCGTGTTGTGAACGCATGGTACAGTATTTAGGAGCACCTCTCCTGAAAGAACTGACGTGAGACTGCTCTTTGTCATTCAGACCAGTTTTGGAATGTGTGCAGCCCGTGTTTCAATGCCTTTGGTGCCTTTTCGAATGTGCACTGAAAGTTTGTCTTTCAACGCAGCGCTTACTTTCAATAGACGCTGATCGGTTGATGTTCTTTTTGAAGGCTCATTATCAGACATGCACGTTGACGTTGCGTTTGCTACGGGAAGCTGTCTATGAGTTGCCCTTTGTGGATAATGCAACTCTTAACTCAACATTGGGCACAACACGGAATGCTGCTGCCTCAGCTGGAGCTCATGAGTACTCTATGGTTTTCCTTGGCAACGATTTGGATATTTTACCACTTGCCGAAGTTGAGCATTTCCTGGCTTAAGTTGTCCTGGACATAATTGGCGATTTTTAAAAATGACACTGTTTGGTTTGATTGGCGCCACTACTGAAGTTTTAAATTGTCCTTTTTTCCCATGCTCAAGTGTCTTTTAACTTGTCATTATTGACAGTCACATTTATATGTTTTTGTAATTAGATCTTAGTAGCTTTTATTCATGTTAGGCTTCTGAACCACCTTCGAACCAGCAAGGGGAAGGTGTTGTATAGCTATTTTAACCCTATTTTAGACTCATTATTTTAGCAAACTAGGCCTGCCGTTGTACACTTTAGCCCAGTTTCATTTTATTCAATATTGCTTTTTTTTCTAGTAATAGCCACATTTGCAGAGTTGGTTTATTTTCTCTAGCTAATTGTTCTTTCGCCTAGGAAAGCATCATGTTCTTAGTACTGCATTCATATCACTTTGTGCTTTCCTCAAGGCTGCAGTCAGATAGGATTGCCAACAAAAGTGATACGCTGTGTCTCCAACATTCATAGAAATACACACATCCTTACGGGGGTACATTTTATCTAGAACAGTGGTTCCCAACCTGTGGTCCGGGGACCCCTAGGGGTCCGCGATGCGTCTTCAGGGGTCCGCGACAGTTTAGAAAATTAAATAATATTAACAGACTAGATCCCCAGCTTTCAGTAATGACTCAGTGGGGGGGTCCCCGGATTTCAATAATGATTCAGTGGTGGTCCACAGAAGTCAAAAGGTTGGGAACCACTGATCTAGAACATCCATTGTTTTATTATAAAAACATTTCTCTGTTCTATACACATTAGAGGGAGATTCCAGCCAGATGACCATGACTGCATGCTGATTGCTGATCGTCTTTGCTACAGCTGCTTGCTTAGACTACTGAATTCCAGCCCATGCGGTGACGGTGTCTTTTTTTAGACAACAGGCTTCCTAGCTCTGGTATGGGGGATGATGTCTTCCCAGGGGCAAACCTAAAGGGCGGATTAGGGCTTATCATGCTCTACTCTAACATAGCTTAGGTAGCAAACCACTATATCGCTCCTAGTGACAGTATGGTGGGACTGTTTTTGTGTTTCACTCTCCTTGTCACAATTTTGCTTTAGTTGTGTTTTATCATCCTAGTTATTGCAATACATGCTATTTTATCTAAGATGCAGTTACTTCAATAAACCCTTATTGAACTATATTCTGTCTCTGTTTGTCTTTGCTTGTGTGAGACTAATGTACCGAGAGAAAGGGGGGTGATATCATCGACCACTATTTCCCTGAGGAGTCTTTCTTGTCATGTGCCCGGTTGCCACAATCATCCTTGCTCTTGGGCAGACATGAGGTGCTGCTAGTTCGCCTGGAAACCTTGATTAGGACGACAGGCGTCACATGATGTGGAATTGTACTCAGTACCCACAATTCAGGTGATTCTGCTGCCCAAATCCAGTAGCCTCATTAGGATAATGAGAACCTACGCGACGATAGTTCATATGCAGACTGTAATACGTGGTTTATTGCTATTGTTGAGTGTCAGAATGGCCTTGATTCAGGAAAGGAAAAGACTTGATTGGTTCATAATGCCCTTCTGCTCACTCAACATTGGTAATAAATAGCAAAATCTACTCTAAAATAGTAAAACAAAACTTGGGGTCTGATTTAGATCTCGGCGGTGGAATACTCTGTCACAAACATGACAGACATCTTGTCCAACGTATTACAATCTCTATAGGATATAATGGGATCGTAATACAGCGGACAGGGTATCGGTCACGTTTGTGACAGAGTATTCCCCTACACGAAGGTCTAAATCAGGCCCTTATTGAAGTGTCTGCTTGTGACTTTGTCCCACAACAAAGGAGCTCGTACATTTTGTGACAAGATTCACCTTGAGAGCAGATGTCTACATCTTGCCTGATTGCAAGAGTCAGGACAGATATACAGTATATTTTTAGGTATTGATGCATCTCTTATTTTAATAAAAGCCAATATGAAACAACCCAAAGCTTTGCTTTGGCCATATATGTGCTCTAAATACATAATAATGATGAACAAAGTTCCGACTTGGTGAGAAAATTTTGTGCCAGCTAATACAGATTTTGCGTGCCTTTTCATCTTAAGTACTGTCTGTAATTTATATTGGAAATATGCACCCTATAAACATAGTAACCACCACACTTATTAATTTAAAATTCCTCTAACGACACCACTGGTTGCAGGAACTGATTTTTTTCCCTTAAACATGATTGGCCCTCATCTATACAAAATTACTTTCTGGTGAATGGGCAGATGTGACTGAGCTCCCCAACGGGTGTGTTCCAACTTACTTCACTCTGTCTTCTTTAAGCAAATCTTGACATTTCTGCCTGCCAGTGGTGTTGTTTCTTGGGATTGTGTGGATAATAAATAAATTGTGTTGTTTTGGTGTTGCCTGAGTGGGCAGGATTTGAGCTTATCTAATCTTACAAGACCTGCACTTGTTTTACTGTTAATGAAATACCCCATCTAGAGTTTTCTAGTCAAGTAATCACGGGTGATTATTTCCCTAAATGGAATTTTAGGTTTCAAATGTTTCATGTCTCATCCAGGTGTGGGCCAAACTAAACTCTTTGTCTACAAGTAACTTTCCTATCAAATGTACCTTGCTTTCTCGTCTTTTACATTTGGCAGTCTTAATATTTTGCCCTTACCTATCTCCCCATTAATTCTTTCTTCTGCACCACGCAGGTGGGAGGGATTGCTCCATTGCTTTCGTGTCAAAAGTGCTGGGAAGAACCTGCATTCAAGGGCGTCGAGGTGAGTAGCAAGGCTTCACTGGTAAAATATGCTCGGACCCACATCGAAAGAGTGCCTGAGATCCAGAGTGCATCCACTGTAAAATAAATTAGAGTTAAGAGGTGTGACGAATGACCAGGAAAGCTGCTTTTCAGTGTCTGGTAGCCGTGTATTTATTGCACTCCCTCGCAATAGTTGGCTTATTTTAGAATCCATGTTTCAGTTCGTAAGAGTAGAGGAGAGATCCTTTACACATTTCACCTAAGTGTTGTGCTGTGTAGACGTTGATGAAAGTCCATCCAGGCATGAGCTCTGTGATAAAGTACAAGGAACACTCGCACAAGGGAGGAGTGAGAGGAATGCATATTAGATAAAGATCTTGCACTTATGTTTACACAAATTAATCTATATCCCTGACCACTAACAGATTGGTTAACAGCCCTCTATTAAGGTTGGTAACCAGCTATGTGATGTTACCCTAAAAGAATTCAAATCCTTACCCTTAGGGACTGCTACCCGTCTAGGACCGAAGTCTACGTTGGGCCTTTTCATTCTGTGTTTTGACTAGATGACGTAATCCTCCTGATAACTAAGTCTTATGTTTAATCTGTCTGTTTTTTTTTTTTTAATAACCACATTTTATTGATTTTCAAATTGAACATTACACAGACTATTCCCTTCACTCAAGTAATGAAATACTAGGCAGCATTTGATCAAGAGGCATATACAGTCATGGTCCCCCATTTAATCCGTGTTACTCCCACCATTTACCCCAGATGTTATCATGCTTTCATGGACATCCACTTGCATATTGGTTGTTGTAAGCAAGAGCACCAGTTCACCCCCCATCTCCACTCAGTTATCTGGGGGTTCAGCTGACTCCACCTTCAGGCAGTGTCCCTCTTGGCCACCAGCATGATCACCCTGAATATGTTCTCTCCAATCCCAGCCCTCCTCCAGGAGTCCCAGCAGTGCCACCCTAGGAGCAAGTACCATCTCATGCCTCAGGACCCGGGGTAGTTCCCTATCTGAGCCCAACAGGAGGAGAGTACAGGAGATGCCCAAACCATATGACAGACTTTGACTTCAGGAAGTGAGCATCTAGCACAGTGGGCATGTGAGGTTCTCCCAACTCGGTGTAGATGCTGGGTAGGGGGGAAGAGGGGTGGCGGTCAAATAGTCCATATGCAGATAGGAAGTTGTACCATTCTTAAACCGGCAGAAATAGTAAGTTCCCTCAGGGCCATCAGGGCAGCTCTCGAGCCGTTGCCATCCAGCTCCCCCACTCAACAGAGGGCGGTGAAATGTTCAGGGGCCTTAATGAAAAGGGATCAGTAAATGCAAGAAACAGCAAATATTGGCCTCAAGAGGGTTGAAGTTTGGTCTGGGTCTTCCAGCGGGAATGTGTGTTGGGAATGCATGGCGTAGTTGGAGGTAGCGGTAGAACTGTTTAGGGGAGCCAGTAATGTTACTGGAGCTCCTGAAAGGAAATCGGGGTGCTCTCTCGCCAGACATCTTCCAGATAGGAAACTCCTATTTTGTCCCACGGGGCAAAACCTTTGAACTCAGCTACCTTGTGTAGCCAGGTGCACTGCTGCAATGGCGTTCTCCATGTGAATTTACGGTCCCTGGAAATTAGGCGCAGTGTCGCTCTTCAACTGAGCAGTCCTCCGGGTACAGTCCGGGAGAAATTGAGGAATTGGATTCCCATAGAGAAAGCCTAGCAGGCCATCTAGGCCCGACAGATGCAGTTCCATGCTGTAAATAGTCATCCCAACTGCCATTGAGCCAGTCATTTATTGTAATGGAGTGGGTGGCCAGGTAGTAGCCATGCAAGTCCGTCATACCCATTCTCCCATCGTACAGAGACTGCTGTCCATCAACGAAGGCCACCCTGTGGCAACCACCTGCCCACAGGAACACCGCAATCTTTGTTGTTTCAGCCTGGGACCAACTCCTAGGAATCAAGCGGGGATAGTTAGCATGGACATATTGAAATCGTGGGAGGCTGATCATTTTTAATATTGCCACTCGCCCCAAGGGTTTTAGGGACTAGCATCCACAGCGCTGGAGATTTCTCTTTAGCCCAGTCACCGCTCTCTAAATGGTGCATTAAAATGTACAGATAGTCCAGGGAATTCCCCAAAGGTTTGCAGAGGCAGAAATAAGTAGGTCTAATTGTGGTAGTGTGGGCGAGCAGTTAGGTTTATCAAGGAGTCGTATTAAGCATTTGTTGTACTCACAGAGCCAATAAATGAGACTCGCACTCAAAGAATAAATCTGAGACCAAATTAGAAAAAACGAATTTGCTCTTATATAAGCTTTAAACCAAAGAACTTTGTTTATAAGGTAAGCAGTTTTTAAATTAAAAGTATTTTTCAGTTTCAAAAATCGACACAGTGCAATTTTCAGAGGCTTCCGTGTTAACCTATGGGAGAAAAACAAGAATGCAGTTTTGCAGGTAAGTACTCGACTTACAAATACAGTCTTCGGGGTTTTAGGTCAACACCAAACAAGGTTTAAATCAGAATCCCATAGCGGTACAGGGGTGACCAGGTGCAGAGGTCAAATTCAGTATTGGGTGCCCAATGTTAACCAATAGAGACAGGGGTTGAACGAAGATGTGCTGCTCACAGGTGAGTAAAATGGTGTCAGGGGTTGATCTCCTGGGGTTGAGGTAAGTACAATTGCGGGCACAAGGCAGCACCAAACTTACACCCTCAGCGGCACCGGGTTGGCCCGGTGCAGAGTTCCAGCACAGCGTCAGGTGCCCAATGCTAATCACCGGAGACTGAGGGTGACCAAAGATACGCTGCTCACAGGTGAGTAAAGCTGTGTCAGGGGTTGATCTCCTGGGGCTGAGGCAAGCACCCGGGGGGGAGGGGCATAAGGCAGCACCAAACTTACACCCTCCCGCCACAGGGGCGACCGAGTGCAGAGTGCCAACACAGTGTCGGGCGCCCAATGCAAGTCAATGGAGGAGGTCGGATTTGAAAAAAGGCTGCAGGCTCGGGACAGGAGGCCGGATGAAGAAAACCCACAGCTGTCCATGTAAGTTCCAATGTTGAGGGACTTGGGGACACCGTCAGTCCACTTGGGCTCCGGATGCAGGGGTGTCCTTTGATGTTGGAAGACAGCTTACTGGGTGGTCACAGTCAGGGGGAGCCTTTCAATTGAGGCTGCAGGCTTCAAGGCAGAGTCCAGCAGGGGGCCAACACATGGTGGACTCGGGCGCAGAATCGCTGGGGAACCTTCACAGGACAGATGGGCCACTTGGACTCGGGCCGTGGCTGTCAGGTGCAGCAGTGGGTCTGGGTACAGTATCCCGGTTCCTCAGGGCAGAGTTGGTTTCTTCTGAACAGGTCCGTTGTTCATGGGAGATCTGCTGGGCTGCAGGATGGGTCGTCTTTTGATTTAGAATCATTGAGGGCTGCACACAGGCTAGTAGGGCTGGGGCCAAGTCAGTTGTTGTCTGCAGTCTTCTCTGCTGGTGCTAGGCTGTTATGTCCGGCTCTTCTTAGGTCATCAGGAATCTGAGTTCTAAGGTTCTGGGGTACCACCTAAATACTCATGTAAGGTCATTACAGGGAGTGCCAGGCGGAAGTGGGCATAACCCTAACCCTAGTGGTCTAATTCCTTCCAAACAAGATGGAGGGATTTAAAAAGTAGTGTCCACTTAAGCTCGTCCACCTTAGGGTGGGACATGAAGTGGACACTCCTCCTAGTTTAACTAATTTTCCCACCTGTGCTGCAGCCAGAACTGTGGTGAGGACAGTGGTTGGATCATCTCCACCATCTGGAAAGAGCTGGGTCTCAATACAAAGTCGGCAAGGCCTTTGAAGCTTCCTACCTTGGAATGTCCATCCTGCCTGGGAGAGGAGGTAACAACTCTGCCCAGTGCAGGCTTTTGTCTCTGGGCCTCGAGAGCACTGGCTCTCACCGTGGGGGTCCAGAAGCATGTCTGGGTGGCTGAACTGGTCAGGACTAGTCAGTCCACACACTAGTAGCTAGTATGTGTTCTGGGGGCACTACTAAGGCGCCCTCTATGTACATTTCTTAATAAATCCATCATTGGAATCAGTAAGGGTTTATTATACTGAGATGTTTGATACCATACATCCCAGGATTCAGAGAAGCCATCATGTAGCTGGGGAACTCGTAGTGACCAGTGCCCAGCACATGCATTTAAAATAGCTTCCCTGTTCACTTACTATGTCTCAGAATCAACAGAGACATAGCAGGGGGATATCTGCTCATGCATATATGCCCTCGCATGTAATATAAAGCACCCTGCCTTAGGTCTGTAAGGCCTGCTAAAAGGGTGACTTACGTATATTGCATGCAGTGTTAGGGGACATGGCACACATGCTGTGTGCCATGTTGTGTTTTCAATTTGGGGAGCATCGTGTCACTCATCCTGCAATGGCAGTCTGCATAAGGTTGGTGATGAGTCCCTCAGAGTGGCACCAGTTGTGCTGCAGCTCTGAAGGGCCCTCTTTAGTACCTATGCTCTAGATACAAGGGATACTATTTACTAGGGACTTACAGGGCTGCTAAAGTGTGTGCCAGTTGTAACAGAATTAGACCATTTTACTTTTGAGAAAGCCACCCCCTACCCTGAGGCCCATATGACACCAGGATAGGTGGGAAGTTAGCTATGCAGTAGGCGTGTTACACCTCCAGGCTAATCACACCCCTAAGTTGGGATACCTGATACGTTCCATGAGAGAAGGGTTCCACTATCTTGTTTTTGGTGAGAATAAGAACTCTGGGACAGGGTTATGCCCACTTCCCACAGGCTGTGGTCATATGGGGGGGGGAGGGGTGTAGTGACCCCAATGATAAGTAGCCCATTGGCTACTACCCTTCACTCCCCTTCATGCCCTTAAATTTTGAATTTAGGTGGCCCCCGGTGAGCAGGAATAAGATTCATCTGCCTGAAAGAAGGACAAAGAGGAGCCAAAGACGTGAGAACTTTGGACCAGCAGTGAACGTGGCGTAAAACCCTGCCTGACTGCTGCTATCCCGACAGTCACAGAGGCTGACTGGTCTAGAAGCCGAACAACATCCCAAACCCTTGGAGGTTAGCCAAACACTTAATCGACCCAGCAACATCTCCCTTGGAGTGGAGGAGCCACTCCCCTGTATCAGCAGGCAACCCGGTTCCCCGTGTTGCTGACCATCGGGTCCACTGAAGGAACAATTTGCCAGGAAGAGGAAATCTAGTGTCTAAAAGGTCAGCCCCATTGACCCACCCTCTCTTTCAGAAGCTGAGTCTGCCCGGACTGTTTCACCACCAATAGCCGGGGTACCCCAGCCAGTTGCAAGCACTAAGGCTTGTTTATGTTTTGTCGGAACACCACCCCACCAAAGCGTACATGCATGTCAAGGGACTTTGAAGAGAGCCAGCTCAATACTGAGAGTTGCCGTCTTGTGTTTCTTTTACCTCTTTTGCAGGTACACCAAGAGTTGTGAGAGCCTCGATCTCACCAACCCCACCGGACAAATGACCTCTGCACCCATGCTTCCCATTCCAGGCTCAAGTAAATCAATTATGTCTCTGTTTTCCTGAGTCCCTCAAGAGTCAAGCCCCCCTTAGGTTTTGCCAGACTTGCAGTGTTTTTCTTACAGTTGTTCTACCAATTGACTCTAGTGCATAGCATTCAAAGCTACCCCTATGTACAGCACCTCTGCCGCTGGACTCCTCAGGGCAGGTGTTTTGCTTTCACTTATCTTATGACCGAGCTGACAAAACTTCTCTGGAATGCACTTCTTGGTTTAAAGAAGACATTTATTATTATTACTTCACCACGTGGTTCCTGAGAGACGAGATTAGTAGGTTGGAAGCACACGTTTAAAAGTAGTCACAGCAATGAAAGGAAAATATATCAAAGTACTTCTCAATTGCAATGTACACAACAAATGTAAGTGATTATATTATAGGGTAACTTCAAAGCAAAGAATAAAAGTCCAAATTCATCACCGTAGGGCCTATCACTCCTCTTGATCTTTCTTATGCCTGCAAGTTGATGACTCCTGTTCAACTGTGAGAAAGAGGTTTTCCACCCATACGGGAGGTCAGGCAGCTGACGTCCGCTCCTGACTGAAGTCTTGCAAAATTCCCCCTCGCTGCTGCCCAGGGACCCCTCTTATAATGAAAAAGCCTGCTAACAGGCCCTTCCTCTAATAGTCAAAGCATGCAGAGTTGGGGAAAAAACAAGCCGTTGGAGGTTGTCCAGATCTCCTAAAGCCCGCTCCTTCCCAAAGCTGAGTAGAGAGGGAAAAATATGAAATATACGCTCTTATCACGCTAGGGTTCGGTATGAACAAAATACAAAAAACACAGCTTGGTCTACCATGTGGAAAAACACTGCTCATCTGCAATGTCTCAACTGCAATGTCGAACTCCACGATAAAGCCAATAGGCAGCTAACCTAAATACAAAATGTAATGTCTAATGCCACGTTAAAGCCAATAGGCAGCTAAACTGAATACAACATGTAATGTGCTACTGGTGAACATTGAACAACTAATGTGCGCAGTGGTGAAACACAGTCAGTGGTCAAACACAATTAATGGCATAACAGCAGGTAAGCTTGATCTGCTGGTGCTATCCTGGACCTTGGCCCCTACTCACCCTAAATCGAGAAGAACAGTCCTTTAAGTCATTTGTGAGTTTTCCTATGCAGTGGATGTTTCTCCAAAAAGATAACATTACAGCGTTCGAGGCTCGTGCCTCACATCTGACAGTTTAGTATATTTTACTACAATTTACTTGAAATTTCAATAGCTCTCAAAGTACTTACCTTTTAAAGTTAATCTTGGTGTCAAAATATATATAAAAGCCTGTGTTATTTTTCTCAATTGGTCTCAGATCTCTCATTGAGTGTGCGTCTCAATTGAGTGTGTCTCATTTATTGACTGTGTGTACAACAAATGTCCAAAATGCCCCTCTGATAAGCCTAAAATGCTTGACCAGACAACCATAAAGAGATCACTTGGGATTATTAGATTAAGCCCCAGTGAACCAATAGGGGTCACCTGGACTATTTGCATTGTGTACCCCTCCATGGGTGCACTACAGAAATAGCCAGATTCCTACACCTAGTAAGTGGGTTTTTGGGAGCAGGACAGCCTCCAATAGGAGACGCTTCACATAGCTCATAACAGCCGATTGTTTATTAAGATCCAGTAGGCCTTTAACATTCCAGGAACTAACCTTAATCAATTGGGAATGGGAAGTAGAAACTTGTGTGTGCCTTCACCAAAAGGAGGGCCTCATTGCGCGGGTCCCTAGAGTACATCTTGAAGACCTGAGGTGTACTATCGGTCTGGAGTGCACAAAGGGTGTGTAGTCTTTTGACTGTGTGCAGACTAACATCTAAACATGAAAATGAAACTCTAATCCCCCCCGCCCCACAGTTGAACCCATGAAGTATGTCGCCCTCCGCCCTGAACATAGAACAGTTTAAAGGACCGAAGTCTGCCTAAGTGTTCCCTGGCTCCCCGCATAAAGGATTCTAATGCCCGACAGTAAATAGCTATATGAGGTACAATTGTGCTGCAGTGGTAGTGACAATCTCCCATCCCCCACCCCAAAGCTACGCCCGAACACCTTACTTATCAAACTAGTCTCAGCGGCATAGTAACATGAAGTCTTCTGTAGCCTATATGCCCTCAATTTTAGTCTCCCGTTCACCAAGCAAGGGGTCTGGAACCTTTAATCCTGGTGTGAAAAAGTTCTGGAGTGTCTGAAAGGGCAACCCCCAAAGCAGTGCCATCCCGCAAAGGACTTGGGGAAGACCTTTGAGTCCAAGGTCCAGGCATTTTCTTGCATGGGTGATGTCTTGAATCACTGGGGGGTCCCTGGCGGTTTCCCAGAGGTTAATTTGTCATTAGCGGCTGTGACCTGTCTCCGTCACATGAGCCCCGTAAGTTGTGACGCTTCGTCGCCCACTCCCATGCCTGCTCTGGGGTATCAAAAATGAAGGTGGAGGATTGAGAGGTCGCTTTCATACGGGACCAGAAAATAGCATGTATTGGATGTTCAAGGCCTTGAGCTTCTGTTTGACCTCATCGAACGATTGACTGCACTGTTGGACCACACAAGTGTAATCTGGGAAGGTCATAATTTTAGCATTGTTGAATTTAAGGTCTTGGTGGCTTCCTGCAGGATTGCTTCTTGGTGGTTTAGAATTCGGGCAGTGATCGGCTTGGGGGGAGGGGATTGTATTACCCAGGGCAGTCATTCGACCAGGGATCTGTGTGCCCTCTCTATTACGAAATGTTGTGATAATGTTTCTGAAGGTATCTATCCTTGAAGCCACTCCTCCAGCAACGTGTCTACACCAGGTGTCACGCTCTCTGGTATACTGACAAACCACAGGTTATTACTACGGGACCGGTTTTCTGTGTCTTTGGCCTGGTCTTCCAGGAATGCCTTCGTCTTCAACAACCTTGAAACTTGGGTTTTAAGGGTTGTTAGCTCATCTTCCACTGAGGAGACCCTAGTTTTGTCTTTGGCCACCCTCTCTGCCACATCACAGAGATCCAGGCACAGCGGGGAGATGTCCACCCAAACCTCCACCTTGTGTTCAACTGCCTCCCTGGTCTTCCTGGTGGCCTGGAGAATAATGTGCAGACTTAGGGGGTTATTCTAACTTTGGAGGAGGTGTTAATCCGTCCCAAAAGTGACGGAAAAGTGACGGATTTACCACCAGCCGTATTACGAGTCCATTATATCTTATGGAACTCGTAATACGGCTGGTGGTATATCCGTCACTTTACCGTCACTTTTGGGACGGATTAACACTCCTCCAAAGTTAGAATAACCCCCTTAGTGAACTGATCCACCTTGGTTTTGGCCTCAGTTTGTAGAACAGGTCTATTGTGCCCCATGGCCACCAGCACATTAGTCCACAGCCTTCTGTGCCTATCCAGGTGTTGTTAGTGGCCCGCTTGCAGATACCTGGTAGCATGAGCAGCCACCGTCTCCACGCAGATGTAGTGTGTCCCAGTTAAATGCAGCAGCAGGACTACTGCCCCCACCAGGCACAGCCAAGTCCTGGCAGCTGCCAGGTTTGGGGGGGGGGGGGGCTGTTCAGGAGGACAGGCAGGTACCCAGTCCACACTCATCAGCCCCCTGACAGTCAGGCTGTAAGTAGAGCAACTGGGGCCTTTCCTCCGTATGTCCAAGGCCCATTACCCCCCCCCCCCCCCCCCCCCCTCCATTCCCCACCTCGCGCCCCATCTGGGCCACACAGCTCATTTCCGTAATTAGTCCGGTGAGGGTCGTCATCTGCCCTGTATATTTTCAATATTGTGGAGCGTGGGAGTGATATTGGAGTTAAACTATCTACTTCAACACAGTTTTAGTTAGTGGGCTCTATGACTACTCCTTGTTGTAAATAACATAAGACATAGATCAGTTCATCTGACTAATAACTGGTGAGCCTGAAAAAGGCCCATCTTCGACTTGCGACAGCTAATGAGAATGTGTTGGGACCATTACATAGGTTGTTGCCCGGGTGAATCGACGTTTCTTAACCCAGTTATAATTTTCAGGGCAAATAATGTCTTCTGCGGAGTAAATGGAGCCCTATGTTGATAGCTTGGAGAGAAGAAAACGTTAAAGCAATTACCGCTAGAACCTCACTGCGCAATAGTTGTTGGATCTTTTGTGGCAGCTCACCTCGGTGATTTACTCAATCCAGTCTCCAGTGCATCTTGTGCTAAAAACGCTTAATTAAATACCGACAGGAGACTGGATTGAGTAAAACATGTCTCTTGGCAAGATTTATTTTTACTCGAACAAGTCTCCCCTGGCATCTCGTCAGACACACAGACTTGGGGAATGAAAGATGGAAAATTGCATAATGCAAAACATTGAGAAATTCACTAATTGCATCAACCTAGTTGAAAGTTTTACTCAGGCGTAAAAAACCTTACCACTTTAAGCATCAAATGACATCAAAGTTTGTGTCTTTCACTTTGATATTTTGATTTTAAAAATCCATAAAATTAATTTGTTTTGAGGCTTTGCTGTTGCATTGTATTTTCCCTTCTCTGGCCAGTGTCATTACCAACCTGATGGCAATGCAAAAAGAATGAAAGGCTGAGTTGGCTCTGGATTCAAATCTATTAGCTTTAGGTAGTACATAAATCTCAGTAGGAATAACTAAAGTTGCTAAGCTACCTTAAAAGTACTGTCTAAACAATTATTATTTCATGCATTTTAAATTGGTGACTAAGGGAACATTTACATGCTAAAATTGTTTGCGCACAATAAAATGTTTTCTTGAAAGAAAGTTTCTGTTATATTGTGGATACGGAGGCGAAGGTTATGATGTACTTTCATTATACTTTAACCTCCAGTAACATCAATCCATATCAAAGCCCAGCACAAATAACTACATTTCTGGGGTTGTGTGGGCTGCATCACTATCTCTTCAACAGCCTGTATTGCTTCTGGAACTTCCTCTTTCGTCTCGTCAATATTGTAATCACTCATCTCATTCTTGTTTGTACTAATTCCATTAGAGAACTAGGATATAATTACCTCTTGTAAAATAATGTCATAACATAAAACAAGATAACCATTGCTTTATTCATAAATCTACTGTTCATAGCATATGAAAGCACAACTCTTTACAAATTTGGAGTTACTCACCACCTTGCGTGGTTTCCTTTCAAAACATGTCACCTTGCATACGGTTGCACATAAGAGTAGTTTTGGTCCAGATTGTCAAGCCTCCTGCTGGTCTACCCCTACCCAGTAAATTTGCCTCCTTACTATATGTTACAAACCATTTTAAATGGCAGCCTCACATTACAAGGTGCAGCCTAAAACTAGATCAAACTTCTAGGGGACTGCTGAAGACGCGTAGGGCTACCCCATTCCGGCCTGTTTTTCCGGCATTGGATGTTTTTAACCATTAGGCACTGGGATCAACCTTATATGGAGATGAGCTCTGGGGGTACAGTGAGGCATCCACTTTGGTCACCATAGGGAGCTGCTTTATGCGACAACTGGTTGGCCTTCCATTAAGTACACCGTTGCTACCGCCACGGATGGACCTGGGACTTAAAAGTATTACTGACATAGGAAGGATACTGCCCCTGCTGTTTTAGAAAACGATCTGGTCAACACCGGATACAGATTTTATTTATATGTTAGCGCAATTATTTAAAATCATTCCAAATTCCCAAAAAGTAATCTATTGTTAAAAAACCCTGGTATAAGAAAAATTACTGCCATGGTAAAAACCACTTAATGAAAACGATCAAGAAAGACAGACATAAAATTCATTTTGACTTTAAGAACTAATATTGTAATGGTGAAATCACAGCTCAATAAACACTTCTTGCATGGGTTATGATTGCGCACTTCCTCCTTTGATGGTTACCGGGAGGACAGCAGTTGCTTCCATAAACTTTGCAAAGCAGGCTGCCACTTGCGCTGATTTCGCCCCCTCACGCAAGTCTGTAAGGCTTCTTGACAGGCCTGGACACTAAGGGTGCACCAGAGCGGTTTGAGCCAAAACTTTAAGGGAGTCAACTCCTTCCATATGCATAGAACGTGAATCAGACTCTTCACTCTTGGCACAAAGGTGGCATAGTTTGTCTACCTCCTCTGCATTCTTCCTCCCATACTAATAGCCCTTCACGGGGACAAGGTCAAAATGCCGGCCCATTAGTTGCCTTTTTTGTTCTTGGGTAGAGATGGCCATTTTGTTTCTAAAGGTCAGAGACCCATAGGCTACTGTGGGGAGGAATTTGCATTGAATCACCCTCCGGAGTGGAGATCGGACCGGAGTGCTCATTGATTTCCTTACTTTACAGACTGCCCCTTCTAAAGAGTTGACAGTCCCTTGTTGAGCAGTGATGTGGGCTGCAACGCGGCTCCTGGGTCCAGCCTACCTCCCAAGTATGTGTAGGAGGTCACCACCTCAATAGCCTTTCCCTCGATGAATCACGCTCCCTTTTAATCAGTTTCCATGAGATTATCATCACCCTTGTTTTTGTGATGTTCACTGCCAAGTATGCATACTGGCAACCACTGCTATTCAACCTATACTTGGCAGACCTCCCAGACCACCTGGCATCAACATGAGCATTTCCGCTCAAATTATCCTGTCTTGAAATTCAACCACTCCAATATGCAGACGATACTGTTCTGCTAGACAAGACCCTGACTGGCCTTCAAAGACTATTTACAGCACTGGTAGCTTACTGCAAGGCTAAATGCATACTTGGTTCAGGCCCCCGTTTGTTCTGATTTTTCTTGTTGTGGCCCTGCCAGTACTAACCCTTACCTTCAGCTAGGTGTCTGAGTAGAGGGTAATAATTGCTTTTAGCAAGTTCTGCGGGATACACCAGTTGCTGAGTTTTGCCCTTAGTTTGCCCCAGCATACGCTATCAAATGCAGTCTGAAAGTCAAGGGACCCTGCATAAAGGGCCCTTCCCTGGACTGACATTGCATCTTCGATCAAGTGCACAACACAGATTGTTATCTTCTATGTGTCAGCCCTTTTGAAATCCAGTGTGGGATGAGGGTATTAGCTTCCTTGCTTCCGCCTAGGTAAGCAGTTCTCGGTTCAGTATACTGGCAAAGCACTTACCTTCAATGTCTAATAGTGCAGTCACTCGGTAGTTGGCCGGACATAGTCGGGAGCCCTTTTCATGGATTGGGACCAGGAGTACCCCCCTCCATGCCTCTGGAATGCTACCTCCAAGTTGATACTCGTGGAATAGAGGGCCATCCCCTGGCCCATCAGGTAGGGCCCACTTATATACCACAGTAGGAATGCTGCTTGGACCCAGCGCGCCTCCTGCCACAGAGATTTGATGCTGAACACTACTTGGGATGGCGTGATCTCACAGGTATGTCCAGGATCTTCGCAGTCCGGTTCCGATTGCTTTTTAGCATCCACTGGGTGGCTGGTGAGCGGCTCTGGCAAAATATTGGGTGCTACTGACTCCACATAGAGGAGCTCTGTATGCGCCTCCCATTCATCTGGCGCAATGTTGGTATCAGTCACCTGTTGCGCCTGCCTGGAGCACTTGACCTATAACCATGACAATCTGGATTCTCAGGGCTTTATATTTCTCTTTTTCTTTGCTCAGCTTCTCCAGGGTGTTTTTTATGTTACGTTTCAGGGCCATTATTTGGTGTTTTCCATCTACTGCCTGGCTAGAGGGGAGGATGGCTTGCCCCTTTCACTCCTCATTAGGTGGCATAAGATTTTCCTCAAACGATCTGCTAAGGAGTCCCAGCTTCTTGCCAAAAGAGTTGTGCTGGCGGTTTGCTGAATTGTATCCAGGAAGAGGTTCATAGTTTCTCCTTGCCTCTTGGTTTACCATAGACCACTTTATTTTCCTGGCAGCCCAGTTGACTTATCATTTGCATGGTTGGTCGTACGGCCCGGGCTTCACAGCTCAGAATGGCATGGTCACTGTCCGAGGTAGGGATCACATTGAACTTGTCGAAGTCCTGAAAGTGTGCCACCGACACCCAAATGTACTCCAGGGTGGCCATTGTGAAGCCGGAGGCGTATGTAGGCCGCAGGTGAGTCTGTGCTGAGTCTCCCGTTTAATGTGCACAGACCAAGGTGGTTTAAAGAGGAGGCCAGGGCGACTCCATGTTTGTCAGTACTTTTTGATTGCCTGATGATCGGAGGTATGGCCCATATTTTATGATCGAGTGACATAAATGGAGAGACTGGTGTTGTGAGCATGAGGTTTGCGTTAAAATCGCCCATGACTACTCACATGTCGTCCGGGTAGGTGGCCGAAAGACCTTTCAAAATTGGTAATAATGTGGCCAGTGTTATGTCTCTTCTTGCTTTCGCTGTGTGGATGCATATGCATCCAACTATGTCGGCTAAACGCTGGTTTTGTATTTTCTATTGTTGCAATGGCGAGTTCAAGGAATATATAGTCCCCATTTCCTTTACATAGTGTGACCACGGTTACTTTCAGGTCGTTCTTTATGTAGATCGCCACTCCTCTAGAGGTGCGTCCTCTGCCTGTGAGGCTACGGCTGGTGACTCATAGGCCGTGAAGTCTGTCCAGGAGGCAGAGTGGAGCGCCCACGTCTCCTGCAGGGCTACCAAATCGCAGTTCTTGATTTTGTTTGTGCATGCTGTCTTGAAGCTAGTCTGTTAGTGCCCCAATGTTTCAAGAGCTGAATTTCAGGTTAGGGCTTGTTTCTCAGGGGAGCTTAAGCGGGGGCTGTTTGCTAGGACCTAGAGTTGAGGGCTGTTGGAAGCCATTCCCAATCTACATAGCTCTGTGCTTGCAGGGTTCAGTGGCGGACAGCTTCCTCTTTGTTTGCTGTTACTGATAAAGACCATTCTATTTTTGGTGGGGGGGACCAAGGCCCTCTGTGGTGCCCCTTAACACTGAGTTGGTCGTTCGCTTTAATTTATTATTTTTTCCCTCCTCCTGGTGTTGAGCCTTGTCGTTCTGTTTCTCAATGTGACAAGATGGATATTTGGGTAGAGTCGCATCTCTCAATTGTATCCCCAATTTTTAAGAGCTTTTTGTTTCTTTTTATTGCACTCACTGGTGCACGGTTGGTAAAAGTTATTTCCATGCGCTCATTTTTGTCCCCTGTGTCTGGGGGGAGAATTACCACTCCGTCTATGTCGGCAGATGAGATATTTGCTAAGTCTGGTATATGAGTACACAGATTCATTATGTTCCCTTTATTGAGGGTGTCCCATGTTCTTTGCGATACGCACTCAGGATATAAGATGACCTTACGGCTTGCAGGGGTTCGTTGTTGCTGGCATGAGATGCTGCGCCTTATCCTATGATATAGCTTTGTTGGAAAGCTGGGTCTGAGTTATCCTCACTGTGGTCCTGCTCTGGGACACTCTGCCAATCAGTGTTCTTTGAGAATAAGTCGTTGGGAGTAAGTTGTGAGAGTGGAGCCGTGGGGGTGGATCGAGGTGGTGGCTTCTTGCCAGAATGCTCCCGCCACCTCATGTGGCCCACACGTTGATGGCTTGGTGATTTTTCATTGCTTGGGCTGGCTGCAGCTTTATCTGTTTGCATCCACACTGTGGAGTTGACTTGCATGATTACCGTATTCTGGCTCGGGATGCTCTCTTTATGATGAGGTTGGTAATTTGAGATATGCTTCTTATCTC
The DNA here is from genome assembly GCF_031143425.1 of Pleurodeles waltl. Classification (NCBI taxonomy): domain Eukaryota; kingdom Metazoa; phylum Chordata; class Amphibia; order Caudata; family Salamandridae; genus Pleurodeles; species Pleurodeles waltl. The sequence goes on from NC_090449.1 coordinate 397,826,444, forward strand.
TTGGGGGCATTCCAATGTTTCGGTTTGTTTGATGTTAACAGCCTCTGTAGCTACAGTCTCTGCCTCCTCCTCCTTATGTTGTGTAGGGTCTTGATTAGAGCGGCTAGTTGGGGTTGTTGTGTTTCAGGCTTTGTTTCCGGTTGAAGCTTTGCTTTCAGGGTGGCGCCAATGAAGGAAGGTTCCGTTCTTTACTCTGTTTCTTTTATTCAACTTTTTCAATTTCTTCTTATGTTTCCTTGAGAGGGGGCAGCATCCCAGGTCCTGGGCCTTGGTTGTGCTGCTTGTAGCTCTGTTTTTAGGCACCAGCTCCTGTCCCAGGTTCTTATCCTGGCCTTGTTTATACTCCTGTGGCTGCTCCAACTCTTCCGCACTGTTGGCTACTGTGCTTGGCAGGCAATTTGTTTTTCCTGTATTTCTGGATCTGGTAGGCATCGGCTTTGGGGGCTCCCAGGTTGGGTTTGGTGGGGCGAATCTATTTTCAGTAGGTGAATAATTTAAATGTTGATGTGGAGGGAAGTCATTCTTGGTTACTACGTCCTTTGGTTCCTTTTTTCAAAGTCTTTATCCGGGAGCTCATTACCCCCGGAGGCAATTTTCATAATTAGAGTTGCTACTGCTTGAAATATATTTATTTAGACATCAAGTTTGTCTGCATGAAGAACTGTAGCATTGGCCATCAAGTTTAATGCCCTGTTGATATCAACTGAAGTGTTGGATCATGGAGATTGTGGGGGGCACTCTTCCTCCTCATTTGCGAAGATTTTAGGGTCTTTGTTGTTACGGCGAAAGAAGCGTGAGCTGGAAAAGCTAGAGCACTAGCTGGCCAAAGAGTATCTTTCGTCCTTTTACCCACCTTGTGCTGTGATAGTATCTATGTTTACCTCTGTGCAGTCTGTAGGAGAGGGCGAAATCAGCGGGGAGGCTTCGACTGCCTTTGTGTCTGACCCTCAAATGAGATCCTCTGTGTCAAGGTTGCCTTGTGAGCTGGCTGTCTTGCGCGATGTATGCACATTGGTGACCTTTAAGGCCCCTGCCTCTGCTAGTGCCCTCTCTGTTTTAACCCTTGTAGTACTTCTTGCTGCCTCCCCTGAGAATGTAGGAGATGTTGTCAAGCCAGTTGCCCACACCACTGGGGTTACCCAATCAGATACGCTGTCGCTCATATTTATCCTTGTGCTTGATTTTGTTAGTGGCTCGGCTGTCTGTACTGTCGAGGGAGTCATTGTGCAATTCTATTCATAATTCTTTCCTCTTTCTTGTATTTGCTTGGTTGGTGGCTCCAGTGAGCTCCCCTGGGTGCCAGTCTCACCTACAAGGCCCTTCCCTCTGAGTATTCTCTGCTGGGTGTGAGTAGCACCTTAAGGGCAGCTATATAGCTATGTGGGTCTTCACAAGCTTTGCGCTGTGTTCATTCCCACCATCTTGAGGGAAGGGTTTATCCTGGCTTGTCAGTTCCTGGAGTGTGGTCACTTGATCCTCTATAATAGCCGGTAGTCTCTGATGTTGTTCTTCTTTGTAACTGCTGTGCTAGCGTGTGTTTGGAGGGGGGTATCAGCCATTGCGTCCTCTTCCTCAATGAACTCGATGGTTGAGAGCACTTGGTGGGTTCCTCTCCCCACTTGTTTTGGGTTGAACATTTTGGCCTTCTGCCTTTTGGCTGTCTTGTGGGGGCATTGGCGTGCTTGGATCTGGGCTACAGCCGCATATCGTGTTCTTAGGATTTTCCGTGTTTATGGTATTAATCCCTTTTACGCTGGATGTCTCTGGTCAGCTTGGGACCACGATGTCTTAGTCATCGTTTCTGGTTGCCTCGTGAGTTGCCTCCTCGCTCTTTGAGCGTTGTCTTCTCGCTCTTTGAAAGTCTTCAGGGCGCTTGCCCATTGTTCTTTGGCCTGCATTTGACCTTTGTCACCACTCCCGTCCCCACTAGCGAGGTCGGGCTTGGCTGTAGTGGAAGGTTGTGCTGGGAGGGGGGCACAATCACCCATGGACCTTGGACTAAGGTGGCGGCCTTGATGGCAGAGGTATGAGAGCTTTGAGAGGAAGTTGCAGACGGTTCTTACTTGCATCAGCAGGGGAGGGGCACACGCACACACTGATGCACTGGTGCTTTCGATGGGCCTTCTGGCAGGCCTTCCTGTCTTCGCCTAGGTTCTGGACACCGGGAGTCTTAATCTTGGTCCTGGGGCGAAGATGTCACCTGGTGAGTGGCAGCAGACCTACCTGTGCCACCTTCCTCTCAGCTAGCTACCCCCTGACGATGGGAATAGGGGTGTGGTGGAGGATGGCAGAGGTCTATCAGGGGGCAGTGTGCCCGAAGGGCGGCAGGGTGGTAGGCAGCTAAGCAGTTGAGGTGGGGGTGGAGTGGCCTGGAGACACAAAGAAGGAGAAGAAGAGGTGGGGTGGCACCTGGTAGCTAACCTGGCCCAGCATTCCTCGCTTCTCTCTCCCTGCCTTTCTACTCCCACTCCAGTGCAGCTCTAGACGTGATGCCGGAAGTAGTGCCGGAGTGAGAGGAGAGAGTGAGCCACAGGCAGACATAGCCTCTCACTATCTTCGCTGGCGGTTTGTCAAAGCTCCATGTTGCACCTGGTGCTGGTGGTGTGTGAGTGCGGCGACATCGGAGTTTAGCTCCTACCAGCAGGGGTTGTCTGAAATACTGTGCCTGCCAGGGGTGGACCAACTTCCATGGGTCAAGTACGTGAGGTCCACAATAAAGATCATTGGTCTTGAGCATTTGTGGACTGCCTCGAAACAGCATGTTTGATTTCCAAAGAGCAAATTAAGAGGGCATACTGGCTGCATAGAAGAGATTTACTGCTTAGCCGACCCAACGTGGGCATTTTGATGCATGCCTTCCTTGTGCAGAAAGCTGATCCTCTTTTGGAGCACTTTGTGAATGCCTACTAATGCAAGAAAGCTCTACCTTCAGTTTAAATATGGGACTCTTCCTCTTGCATCGTTCACTGCCAGGTGGGGCCAACCTGCTAACCATCCAAATGGTCACTGCCCATTTTGTAATGTTTGGCAAGAAACTATTGAGCATGTTTTATTTTATTTTCCCATCTACCACAGCATTAGATTGAAATAGCTAGCCCCACTCTCCCTTAGCTTTTGTGTAAGGGAATTCAATGTAGCCCTAAGAATCATTCAGTCTGACACGAGGCAATTTGTTGTTTTCGTAGTGTTGGGATTTTTGATGGCGATGTGGAGGATTAGTTGAAGAGCACTGTAATGGGAACAGTGTGATCTACTTGTATGAAATTTATTCAGCTGTTTTAACTGCGGCTCCTTTTAATGCATTTTGTTATGATATGTTATGGATCTTATCACTTTTATACCGCACCATCATTTTGTACGTTTGTATTTCTCTTTTTTATATGATAATTAATGGCAAGATTCGCCAGATAAATATAATGGATTGCATAAGGGTTGCAACTTCCTCATTAGATCAGTGGGTAGGATATTCTTCACCTCAGTATGTTTAATAGAATTCACACTCTCATTCACACCAGCTGTTTTATTGTGCAGCAGGACCAGAGCTAAGGATTATGCTGGTTCAAAGCTTACATATGACCGGGGGGGGGGCACATCCAGGATGGGTTGGAAGTAAAACCTCTTAGCAGTGGAATCTGATAACTAGTCTGCAGCCTTCATAATGTCCTCCAATCTCATTCTGAAGGTGAAAGTTTCTGATGCTTTAGCTCCTCTTGCCTTTTGACCTCCAAACATTTTAATAACAATGCCCGCCTCCTGCATCACCCACCTTACCTGTTTAGTTATAGTAGGAGAAGAACCCCCAATAAATGGTTTCCTCAAGGAAATCAATAGCTGTTCCTCACCTGAAGGATGTAGATCTTGAGCCATACTCTCAAAGCCTGAATGCATTCAGCTATGCACACATTTGTATCATACAAGCTGGATAAGACATTACTGTTGGAGTTTGTCCTTCTAGTCAAATTAAACGTTATGCAATATGGGATAAACATCCTTCCTGAAATATCTATTGCTCTCACATCAGAGGCTCATCTGCATGACACAAGGCATCACAAGATTGGTAACTTACCTGATGTTAATTTCCTGGAGAGATTATCTGTTATTTTGCCAGGATAGGGGAAAAAAACAAAAACTATTTACAGCCTACAGTCTGGAATATTTGGTTTCAGGTGGTATGATACAGAGAGGCAAATGTCCCTTAGCAAGTTCCAAACCAAAGGATTCTTCGCCACTAGGGACCCATCAAGTGGGATGTGCCCAATGACCTGTAAGCACATATCAGCGAGCCCACCTTTTCGAAACTGATCTGTACTGTTTAACTGTGTCCTTGGCCCAAGCTTTTCTGATGAATTCCTCGTATTACTGGGAAAGTGCTGGGATTTTTCAGCGTTCCTTTTATCCTCTATGCCATAAGATGTAGAGCTCCTTCCTCTACCTTACAATGTGGAGTCCCTTTCAGATCTAACTGAACATCCTGAAAGCAAGGAAGTCAAATGAGACAATCCCAAGTCAAATACAAACAAACCTGCTAGGAGCTCCAGCCAGTTGCTGCAGCACTGCAGTTCATGTTCTGATCATTTTCTTCCTGTGGACAAGTCCACACATATGGCATTGCTTCCAAGCCTGTTAGCTATGGACACAGTAATTAAATCTGGCGTTGGTCCAAAGATTGCTTACCCATTTCATGCCTGCAGGTGTGTATCCCACCAGCATATCTCCTTCTTGGTGTCTACAGAAAAAATGTCTCATCTCTGAATTCTTCACCCCTTTCCTGAGATGGGTCATCTGAGTCTCTAGGAGGGCTTTGTAAAATTGCATGTTTGAACGATGACATGAGGCCCACCAGATGTACAACCTGGTGCAACAAGACTTTGGATCTGACCAGTTTCATCCTGATACCTTCTTCAGCAAAAAGCTGACAGTGGTTCTTAGCAGGTTTATGTCAAAACCCAGAAAAGTCACTTCTGGTGAGGAAACCAGTAGTGATTTCTCCTAGCTGATTACAAAGCCTACCTTCCTGAAGAGTGAGACTGTGGTCTGTAGATATTCCTTCAGCCTCATTGGGATTTGATCCATCACGAATATGACATCCAGGTACACAGCGACACATCCCTATGAACTTGAATGGCTCCATTACTGGTTTGAGAACCATTGTGGAGCACCAAGCTGCCGATGAAAGGCCACGGGGAAGAGTCAGGGACTTGTACACCTATTATCGTAATATGAATTAAAGTAACCTGTGATGTGGATGAAATATGGGAATTGTTAAGTACACATCCTTCAGTTCTAGGTTTACCACCCAGTCCCTTTTTGGAGAATGTCTCTGAGAAGATGGATCCTCTTATCTTGAAATGTTGGATCTCCAGCCATTTGTTGAAATCCCTGAGGTTTATAATCTGACATTGACCCTTGTCCTTTTTTGTCTACTTCGAAGATATTGCTTAAACAAACACAGGGTGCAGGACAGTTTGGTGTGTGACTTCCTTCTTCTGCAATGTTACCACATCCTGATCTATGACGTTCGATTCTTCAGAGAAAAATAGGAGTTGAGGATGGGAATACTGTCTTCGTGAGCCATAAATTTCTATGTGCATATTTGGCCAACCAGGGGTAGTATATTTCCTCCAGCTTCATCATATCTGATGGTAGTTTATCGCCTACTGTCTCATTGAGTCGAGAACTTTGGGAATCTGGAGCCAGACACCATGTTCATGATCTGTGCACCTCCTGTTTCCCCTCTGATTCTGAACTGGGGCAACTAGGTTGCTGAAGCACCCAGGGGCTTCTGAATCCTCAAAGTTCCTTCCCCCAAGAGGAAAACTTCCCCTAGCCAGGAAGGCTTCCTTAAGGCCATCAAAGGCATTCCTAGGAAGAAGGTTGCACCACCTTGTGTTTTATATTTGCTGTTGCATGAGCTGTGCCAGGTTGTCTCCGAGGTTCTTGGACCCGTGAGGACAAATTCTTCCTCCTATGGGAGGAGGTCCAGGATGGCTAGTAACCTATCGAGACGTGCAATGGTGTCAGACACAGCCATCTTTTTTTTTTTATAACAAATTTTTATTAGTTTTAAAACCACCAAGTAAAGTACAATTACATTTGCATTTCACTATCACAATTTAACCAGCCATGGCCAGATCACATCCCCAGTTCATAATATGCCCTGACCTCCCCCATTTCTTTTCATTTTCTGTGGACAGCCTTGGGCAATGTAAACAGACTTTTCAAGATGAGCTTACCAGTCCACTTCCACTCTGCCATAGTAGGGGCACTAGAGGAGTTCCATTGCCAAGCAGTGTCCCTCTAAGCCACCAATGTGGCGATACCTACAAATATGCAGCCAGCCCAGGAACTGCCCATCTCATCAACCATTCCCTGCGGGTCAAGCCAAGATCTTGCTCCAGGACCCCAGAGAGTTAGCTGCGCACCCGCTGCCAAAATACATGGAAATGACCAAGCAGGCCCAAATAACGTGGTATAAATTGGCCAGGGCCTCTGAACAACAAAAACAGACCAGATGAGGAATTTTGCCAGCCCGATGCCAACGTGTCAGGGTAAGGTAGGTCGTATGCAAATAATTCCATTGAATTAGTTGAAGGCGAGTAGAAATAGCCAGCATGCGCTGGGCCAACTGGGCCTGCCTCAAATTCCCCTCATCCAGCTTACTAACCCTCTCAGTAAAGTCAGAGCATTCTAAAATGGTGTGGGGCATTCCCAATGAGGGACCAGTAAACCTGGGAGACTGTGCCTCTACCAATGTGACCCATCGACAACTTGGCCTCCAGGGGGCTAAACTCTGGTATCTCAGTGTCTGTAGAAATGTTAGCAAGGAGAGCGTGGCGTTTACAAATATTTATGCAATTGTGTTTGATTTAACTCTTAATAATCCTCCAGTTCTTGGAAGGGTAAAATATGTTTTCCCGGCCAAGTATCTCGAAGGACCTAGATGCTGATCATGTCTCATTTAGAAAAGCCCTCTAAGAAAGGGTGAAGCCAGCACCCTCTCTACAGGGGAGTCCTCCCCGTCAACGTACCATCCTAGCCCACAAATCATGCTGTGGAACGCCAGCAAAGGATGATTTTGTGAGTGATGTCAAGGAGGATGCAGGGTATCTGAGTGCAATACAACAAATCCAGAATGCTGCTAAGCCAGTCATTGACCACAATCAGTTGGGAGGCCATGTAGTAGAAACGGAGGTCCACTAACCCCAGCCCGTGATCATATGGAGATTGTTGACCTTTGGGAAACCTTATGAGGGAGTGGCTGCCTAAACAAAGAAAGGAGCGAAGGGTGGTTTTAAGCTTATGAAACCAGCTCAGTGGGATCGGGAGTGCGAAATGCTGAAATATGTGGAGGAAACCGAGAAGAATCATCGTTTTGAAAAGAGCGATGCAGCACATCACATGCAGGGGAAGCTGCAACCACTTCTGTATGTATCTTTTTATTTTGGACATCAGGGAGGTCAGATTGAGATGCCTCATAAGGTCAGGGAGATATGAATCCCCAGATACTTGAAGGAGAGATGTTGCAACAGGATACCAGAGTGCCAGAGATAAGTGCTGGCATTACCCCCAATCAGAACCAATAAAGACTTGGAAATGTTCACCTGGAGGCCTCTCCAAACAGTGTAAGGAGTTCAAGACAACGAGGCCCCAAAATGGGGGAGTGGCCAGCTAAGAACAACAGAACATCATCAGCATAAAGAACGATCCTCATATCGGGCTCTCCATCCCACTACAACCCCCTAAGCTGGACCTCGCAGTGGATGAACCACACAAGGTTTCGATCCCTAGAGCAAAGAGTATTGGGGATAAGGGGCAGCCCTCCCGCGTACCTCGCCAGATAGGGAAATGATCCAAAAGCAAGCTGTTTGCCTGGGCCTGGGCATAAGGCTGGTGACAGAGGGCCCAAATAAGACACCTCATATACTTCCCAAAATCTACACGCTCAAGTACAACCTCAAGAAAGGACCAATCCACTGCATCTAACGCCATCTCCAAATCTAGGGTAAGCAACGCCACGGGCGAATAAGAGGCACCTAACCTGGAGAGTGCCACCTGGACCCATTCTGATGCAGTGTCTCATACTTCACTAGGGCATGAAGTAGCATTGATTGTGATGGACAGGAATGGTAAGGCGGGTTGTAGCTGATTGGCCAGTATATTAGCTTAGCGCTTAATTTTGGCGTTAATCAGTGAGATGAGCCTGTAGTAAGAGCACTGCTCAGTGGGGTTGCATCGGTTTGGGAAGAACTACTATGGACATCAGGTCTAATCCAGGGGAAAATGCTCCCCGTTTGGCCACTTAAAGCATAAAGTTTAAGCAGGAAGGGAATCAACTGCGTGCAGCACTGCTGGTAGTATTCGACGGGGAAGCCGGGTGTTTTGCCGGCCAGGATTTCTGAAAGGGCAGAGTATATTTCCTCTTCAGTGATTGGCTCATTCAGCTCTCGCGGTAGGGATGGGGAAATAGTGGGTAGTGGGATGTCATGCAAGAGTGGATGTTCAATCTCCTGTGGGGATGGGGGGAGGAGGAGGAGGCCTCTGGCCATAAAGGTCCTGATAATAAGTTCCGAAAGTTTGCAGAAAATCAGGGGTCTGAGACAGATGTTGACCATCTGCATCTGCCAGTTTGGGACAATACAAGAGATGGTGTCTTGAGTGGCGAGCCCATAATAGTTCCCTGATTTATCGCTGTGCTCATAAATGTTACGCGTTCTGCCCGCCAACACTAGGTTCTGGTGCTCCAAGATATGAACTTGAGTCTCAACTGTGATTTCTGCCACTTTCTCCTGTTCGCCTCTGAGCACGCGCCCCTTCGCCATGCCTTGGATTACCGCTTTACCGATCTCCCATAGGGTGACCATCAACACAACCGATCCCTGGTTGGCTTTAAAGTATGACTGTATTTCAGGAGCAAGAGCCGACTCAAATTGGGGGTCTGTGAGGTACCAGGCATTAAGATGCCATACTGACCTCAAAGACTGGTCTGCAGAGCCAAGGGTCAAATTAATAGGGGCATGACCCGATATTCCCTTCTGGAGGATGGCCACACAGTCCACTTGGCACACATCTGTGGCCAATAGTGGGAAAAGGTCAATGCAGGAATCCGTTCTGTGTGCGGCCGAGGTGAGCGTGTATATCCAGTCTCATATGGCAGTCTCATGTGCCTGACCCTCCAGATGTCGCAGAGACCAAAAGCATCCATCCTTGTGGAGAGCTGACACGCTCGGGAGACACGCCTTTGGGTAAGGGGACCGGACACATACAGATCAAGATTAGGCAATGCATTAAAGTCACCGCCAAGGATGGAGACGCCCAGGGCTAAACCTGGAAACAGGGTGGTCGGCAAGAAGAATGTCCCAACAGGGGCCTGATTGGGCAACAGACCAAGAGGAAGTTGTAGTGAAGGCCTTCAAGAACACCCACCCACATCAAATAGCACCCCTGAGGATCTAGATGTGAATTAGAAACAGTCACAGGAACACTCTGTGGAGCAGAATGGCCATATGGCGCCAGCCCCCATTTAACCCGTGTGGAACCCTCTGTCATACCCATTCAGTTAGAGAAATGGACAGTGGGACCCTAGCAAATGAGTCTCCTGTAGCATGAGGACCTCTGGTTGAAAGCTTTTGGCAAAGCACAGGACAGCAGTGTGTTTGATGCTGCCTAGAAGGCTACTCTCATTCCAGGACATCAGCTTAAAGGACGGCATGGAGTGCATGGTGGACTGTGGCATTTTCAGTGAGATAAGCAGGGGTGAGACCTGGGTTTGAAGCATGTGTGTAGAACGGTGGAGAGGGGAGAGGTGTGGGACTCAGTGGGTCGCTCGCAATGCAGGTACAAATCAAATTGGTGGAAAATTAAACACAAACCAACAAAACCCCCAAATAGTAAAGTGTTCCCTGAATTCCCCCCATCCCCCAACCCTTACTTCCACTCCTGAAAGATCTGCCTCCTAAACCGGACCCCAACGGAGGTGATAAAGACAACACATAAAGAAGAAATTAAGACAAAGAAAGGAGGGAAACATATGGTGATCGCAGAAAGCCCAGCAGACCCCCTCCACAGGCACACTATGCAGGAGAAAGTCGTAGCAAGTGTGACATGCAGTTACCAAGGGATGGACTCGCCTGACGAAAGAGATAGCGGCTGGCCCATACGAGTCAAGGATTCCAGAAACATGCTTAAACAGAGTCAGGTTGACTCTATCTGGGGTAGGTTTTGGCAAGTCACTGTTCAGGTGGCCATCAGTTCCCTCTGTCTTCAACGCAAGGGAGGTCCGTGTCCGAACCTGAAGAATCTCGTCTGCCGTCTTCATGGTTGTGGGGTTTGTAGGAATGGGTCTGCCGCCTAGTCTGAGGCCTCAGAGGATGTTTGGAAGCGCTGTGGTGTGATCTGCCACTGGGGCCCAGTCTACCCGAAAGAGTACACACGTCTCTTCTCCCCTCAACCCATTCCCAAGCCTGTTCAAGAGTCTTGAAGAAAAATGACTTTAGTTAAAGAGGACTCTTTTAGCTTTGCTGGGAAGAGGAGCATATACTGGAAGCAGAGCGCCGACCACACACAGGACTTCTTATGGATCACATCCCTGTCACGAAAAGTTAAGGATCCAAGCAATCAAAGGCCGCACCAAGGCCTAAGGAGGGGAGTGCTGGGCCATAGATCTGTCGACGTACTCCAAAACAAACCAAGGCAAGTGAGTTGATTCCGGGATCAAGGACCAAAACCAATCCTCCAGGAACTTTGCAGCGTCAGGCACCTTCAAGCCCTCAGGAAAGCCTACTATGTGCAGGTTATTGGGGCGGGAGCAATTATTGGTGTCCTCTGCCTGCTTCTCCAGGACTGCCGTCGATGTCAGGAGCCCTGCCACTTGCCATTTCAGAACGGACACATTGAACCCCATGGAGGACACATGGTGCTCAGCCTCTCTGACCCTGGCAGCCACATTGCAAAGACCCTGGCGAAGGAGCACTGTGTCCATCTGGACTTCGTTGACCCTGTTCTCCAGGACCGTTTTTGAGTCTTGTATGGCCTTAAGGATAGTGGCCAAATTAGATTGGGCTCTGTGGAGCATCCATGCATCATCTGCGTCATAGTGAAGCAATCCATTCTGGTCTGGACCAGGGCAGGCAGCGGGCCCTATCTTTACCCTTGTTAAACAGTGAGGAGCCAAACCCACAGGGCCTTGTACAAGAAAGAACCTCTACCTGACCTGCTTACAAGTAGGTAGCACGAGCAGCTGGAGTGCAGCAGGCATTAGAACATGTGTGATTCAGTTGCCGGCAGAGTGAGGAGGAAGAGCAGAGATGCCCCCTCCACCCGTGTGCCATATAGTAGCATTAGCAGCCAGGTTGTTGAGGAGTGCCGTGATCACTGAATGGTCCAGTTGCCAGGGTTCACAATCTAGGTAGTCAGGCTCTAGGTCCCTCATTCAGGAGCAGCACCGCTTCCGGGACACCCTCACAGAATCAGGCCAGAAGGGGGTCCCTGCCACCGCAGCGTCTCTCATGGGCTCAATCCACTGCTGGCAGACCACAATGGCTGCGTTTGCTTCCAAGGCCAGACATGCTGCTTGCAGCACCATCGAAGTCCCACTCACTGCAGTCCGGACCCCTACGGCTGGCACCATGTCTTCTGAGATGCAGGCGGGTGCAGCAGGTCCCCAGGAGCACCTTCTCTGGCAGGATTACATTGGATACTGAATTGGGGTTGGGCGTAGCCTGAAGCTGCTGCGACTGTCATCTTGGCCGATGGCTCATGCCTCCAGACACAACCATCTTAAAAGAACCATCCACAGCTTTGGAGAGGCCATCATTGCAGGGTTTGATCTCCGCAAGACCAGGAGGGTCTGATAGGTATAGTGAGATTCCTTCTGGGACATTTTCACTGCCGGTTGTGAGATTGGGAGGAGATTTTTCTGCCTGGGCTGTGCCCCTAAAGAAACAATGATGTGTGCACGAAAGCACTACACTGATCCCAGAGAGGTGTGTCTTTCTCCAGGGCAGTCCAGATGTGTAGTGGCGCTGGTGGGGGGGACCCACAGCAGCTGTGATCGAACACCGCGCCCAAGCTCGGTTTCACTTCCCTAGGGTCTTTCAGCTCTGCTGTGACAGTTTCCATCACATGCGGTCCAGAGGAGCTCTTGTCTAAGGTCAGTGCAGCTCTCCTGTGCCTTCTGGTGGCTGGCAGACCACACCACATTAGAGCATTAGTCCCGCCAGGCTCTTGGGTCACACATGGGGTATCTGGTGGACTGGTCCTGCGACCTATTGTTAAAGAAAGGTAGTTATTTGGAAATATCTGTTAACATTGACCATTTATGAAAAGATATGCCTTTAAACCACTTAGTGACAAAATACTATAGGCTTTGGCAAAACAAATCAGACTCTCATTTTGGATTTGTTTTGCCAATGCTGTCTGCTGATGCAGTGCGGAATCGAAATAAAAAGGCATGATGCTGTGGCCATGTCTTTTTGTAGTTCATAGTTGTGCGCTTGCGTAATGCATATGCGTGCGTGTGTCACACATATGCTCACTCCTATGAAATGATGTGAGCATCTTTTGTCCATATTTACCTACGAATCTAACGGTGTGGATTGATAAATAAAATTTAACTAGTATAAAGTGGCTTTTTCCACAAGGTGGACCTGAGAGGGTGAAAGGGGTGTCTTGGGGCGACAGTGACGTTGAAGCAATGGGGAGTATGTGAATGCAAAGGAGCAACAGAGGTACTTGAGGCTGGCAGTGGGAGGTACAAAAAAATAATTAAAAGGCCAGGATGTGGTTGGGAAAGAAATGGATGAGCTTGGCAGGAAGAATGAGGGCAGGAGAGTACTAAGAGAAAAAGTTCCTTAAATGTGAGCAGGCGAAGGATACAAAATATCAATCAAAAGGATGATAAAAAGACTATATGTCAGGGGAGGACAAACACAAGATCGACCAGGAAAGCCATTGAATAAAAAGCAAGCAAGAGTGACAGAAAATGCTACCAATGGTAGGAATGGGTTGGACTAAAGTCCACTAGGTTTTTTGGTCCTGAGTCACAAAATCTCCTCACTCGGGATGGAATCTCCTCACAGCAACTCTCTACAGTGCACTGTGCAGAGATTCTGACCTGAGTGCGGAGCCTCCACACTCATAACTTTCCTACATGTAAGCTCCTTTGTGAATCGGGCCATTTTCTTTTTATAGTGTATAATAACAGACAATTAAAAGCTGTCTGGAAGGCAAGACCTAAAAATGAGCACTTAACTTGCTGTTATAACAGTGAAGAAAGGGGACACAGGAAATAGCACAGACTGTTGAGGGAGTCGGACTGACTTTTTTCTCAGGTTATTATTGGGAATTGTAATTGTTTGTGTTAGGCTTTGTTATATATTGATGCTGGTAGAGATTAAAATGTGTAGAAAGTACAGAATAATCCTAGCTTCTGGCCCCTGAAAAAGAACTGTGTTTTCTGTTTGCTGTACGCATTTATTTAACATTGAACAGTGATTTTTTTTTTAGGCCTGGATTCTAGCTTACAGCTAACAATTTGCAATCTGTAAAGAGGCAAGCAAGAAAAACATTTAAGAATTGGTTAAGAGAATCACAAAAATGTAGGTGGAACTGGAGATGTATGTCCAATTGGAAAAATATACAGCGTGAGTGGGAAACATAAATATTATTATATTCACTGTGAAAAGTTGGGGTTATTCGAAATCTGAGCTGATTGGCAACTCCAAAAAGAGGAGAATTGATGGAAAAGGACACTGAGATACAGAAAAGGATGCAGATGAGGTGTGATCCACATGCCCATAAAGAGAGAGAAATACAGATGAAGAAAAGGGTCGAAGAGTGAAGTATTTTGATGCACAATGAGTTGAGTAAACATGGGTGATGGAGGGAATCGGAGAACCAAAGGGGCAAATAGCAAGGTAAATACTGTTACAGGACAGCGGAAGCGTGCAGATTGGAGCGAATGATACGGAAATAGCATGGTAAGTACTGAAATGTTTCAAAACTTGAAAAATGGGAAAAAGATTTCAAATGTCCCTTGTGAGATTTGATGTGTTGGAAATCACAGTGGTGCATGGAGTGAAAGAGAATTAAAGTAGGCAGGTGAACATTGTTGTTCATTTATTAAAATTATATAGTAATGAGTTTACAGAGACACTACTGTCTTTAGCAAGATACAAAAGAATAAAACACATAAAGCAAATGAAACGTATTGTATCAAAAACATGTAAAACCCGCATATCAACCATAATCAAACTGATATTGATTAGGAAGTATTCTATTTTGGTCCCAATTATCATCTAATTCCTCCAAAAACATATACAATAAGCTAAAAACTTCACATGCGAAAATACTAATATCTCCCCACACAATAAATAAAACATATTTACAAAAGTGCAATGCGCATTCCTAGAACATTCATAAAAATATTACAAACAATCTACTTACGGATTTAAAAGTGATACAAAAAAACTCAAACTTTAGCCAATATTTACAGATGGTGGATTAAAAAAGAACGCCTCCTCATGTCTCACACAGTATGTTTTCCATATTGGAACAACATATTTAAATCTTCCAGCGTCGACACCTGGGCAAAAGAACAGCACATGAACCAGATCTCGCATCATGGCATTACAATATTGACAACTATATGGCCTTTAACACCTTTGACTTTTGCCATGGATTAACACTTAATAGAAGCAATGGCGTAACAAAACTTGAGGGGGGCCCCCTGCAAAGTACATGAAGGCCGCCCCTTCCCCCAACAACCCGGACCACCACCAACCACTTTGCCCCACAGCCCAAAAATCTGGTATATTTTGACAGCTGGGCCTACCACCTACCACCAATAGAGCAGAGACACACTCGCCCAAATTCTAAATGTGTTTTCATCTAATATTTAGGGGTAGGCACAGGTGTTTTCAGTATTGTAACACAGCAGCAGCTCACTATTATTACTGCAAATAATCTCTGTGACACTTTCCCATTTCTCATATGTGAAGTCCTGATTTGATCTAAAACAGTGGTTCCCAACCTTTTGACTCCTGAGGACCCCCAATGAATCATTACTGGAAGCCGGGGACCCCCCAGCAATTTGTATGATTTAAATTTCAGACATTAAAACTGTAATTCGCCAAAAATATAACAAGTACACACCAAACAAATACTCAAATAACTAAAGCTATAATTCTTTTATATTGAAAAAATATGCAAAAATCTAAACATTTTATTGGGAAGGTTGGTGCTGCATCTCGGCGACTAACTTTTCAATGTTCGGTTTTATTTAGGAAAGGTGAATCCTCAGGGCAGATTCTACATTTCCAGAGCGATTTCTGTTTTTATTTTTTAGGTATGTAAGATCTGAGATAGCTTTTTCACATAAGTAAGTGGTGGGGAAAGGAAATAAACCATAAAGGCCTCTCATCTCCCTAGCCTCACTGTCACATGCAATTGGTTTGTTTTATAGCACCTCTTATACCACTGTAGGGTGTCAGGGCACTATACAGGGGACTACAAGGAGTAGGATTCACGTTATCCACACTGGTAGGCATTTTCTAGATCCCGAGAAGCACAAACTAAGGATTCAGAACACAGCACAGTGGTTAACAATGACTTTAATAATAAGAATGTACTTCTACACAAGCAAGCTTTTATTTAGCAACATAACGAAAATGAAAAACTAGAAAAAAACAGCTTTCTAATTTGTGCCATGCAGTTTGCATTCAGCTCTTCAGTGGCTGTTCATAGCTCACTGTGCAAGATTACGATTATGAACTGCACAGTAACAAAAGAATCTCTGTGACAAAAGCAGTAACCCACTGTGCTTTGCACATAAAATAATATTCTTTGCATGATACACGTTCTTTGCAGAAGGCATATTAACCATCTGCACTACCTTTGAGTCAAAACTGCCACTGCCAAAACTCATATTCCTCTCCAGCATGTACATTAATCACTAGTTATCTCTAGAGCTTTGCAGTGCTTTTAAAACTGCTGAACAAAGGAAGTAAAAAATATAAAAACATGCACGTTTGTCAGAGTCCCTAACTGGAGAAGTGTCTTCCTCCCAGCCCAGGCCTGCGGACCCCATGAGAATGTGTCACAGGCCCCTGGCGGTCGCGGACCACAAGTTGGGAACCACTGATCTAAAAAACTTTTTTTATGGCTGTTGCATGAAACATAAACACAACATTTCTCTTCAAAATGTCTAGACACTCACATATCACCAACATTGAAATTAAAGCAAAGGAAAATGGTATTTAAAACAATCAGTTTCAGAATCATTCAAGGCCATCAGGGCAAGACTGCAGAACCGAGCTGGTTCTGTCCGGAACCCCCTGAAAGGCTGGAGGGTTTGTCATGTCTCTAAGAGCCTATGCCCAAGCTATGCCAGGAAGATATTTGACGTGCGAATCAAGCAAAACTGAAAAAATATAGTAATTTCATATGCAGAAGCCTTAGCCTTTCACGGTGGTTCATGAGATTATATCACACTGCATTGGAAAACATTAATAAACAAATATTAGTTTTTAAATATGAGTTTAGACACTCTCTACCCTTTCCCTCCTTGGTGTCAGTGTCATTAGTGAACTACATGTGGCCTAGAAACTCATACATGGAACAGCAGTACAGTACATTGAATCCAACGCATGAGGTTACAGTATTGCACGTCCTTAACTCATGTAGTTGAAGGCGCTCTCATACATAATAATGTTAAAAGGAGGTGCGATAGGAAAAATTGGGATTAATCCTGTGGCGGCCCGTCCTTTAGGGCGGCGGGGCCACGTCCCCCCACCTTTTGCCCCTCATGAAGGGTGTCTGTCAGGCTGAACAAAGGTCAGCCTGACAAACACTCGTCATTTTCAGCTCAAACAGCCAGGAGTGAGCCATGCGCGATTTGCGCAGACTCCTGGCTGCCTGAGCTGAACTTTGCTGGGCTGAGGAGGTCACAGCTCCTATGGGCGTGACCTCCTCGGCTCAGCAAAGGTGCCTCGAGGCCCTCCCCTGGGTGACGAGGAAAGCATCACCCATTGACTCTCACCCTGGGCGCTTCGGGTTTAAGCCCTGAAGCGCCCAGGGCGACTGTCAATCAGTGACACTTCGTCACAGAGTGGGGTGGGGTCAGCAGTCTCACTGACCCCATCCCACTCTGTGACGAGGTTGGAACTCCTAAGGTCAGCCAATGAGGGAAGGCAGCAGTCCCAACCCTCCTGGGACCTGGAGGCTGAAGGTAAGTGTGTGTGTGTTGTTTTAAATTGAATGTTTGATGCGCGCATGCATGTTTGAGTGTTATGAGTGTTGTTAATGGAAGTGCGTGCGTGTGTGTGTGAAAGAATGAGTGTGTGTGATCTTTTAAAATGAATGTTTGGTGCATGCGTGCATGTTTGAATGTTATGAGTGTTAATGGATGCACGTGCGTGTGTGAAAGAATGTGTGTGTGGTGTTTTAAAATTAATGTTTGGTGCGTGCGTGCATGTTTGAATGGTATGCGTGTTAATGGATGTGCGTGCATGTCTGTGTGTGAAAGAATGAGTGTGTGTATGTGTGTGTGTGCTTCCCGCCCGCCCCCCTCCCTCCTAAAGCTGCCGGCCACTACTGGATTAATCCCAGGTTTTTTGCTTTATTTCAGCAATTCAGCAACTAGATGCATCAAAGACAAATCCTTTTCCTTTAATTCTTAGAGCATAACTTTACATTTTGGGAGAAGGCACACTAAATCTAGCTCATTTTGGGCTCAAGGGTCTAACAAGACCTCAAGCTGAGCCAAAGCCAGGCATCTGGCAAGACCTTTCAGTGGCTCACCAACCTCTTCGACAATGTTATTTTAAACATACTTATGTAGGACAGTGGGGAAACAGAGAACATCTGGTGATCTTG
Organism: Pleurodeles waltl; assembly: GCF_031143425.1. NCBI lineage: Eukaryota > Metazoa > Chordata > Amphibia > Caudata > Salamandridae > Pleurodeles > Pleurodeles waltl. The sequence goes on from NC_090449.1 coordinate 397,844,315, forward strand.
TAAGGTTGGCAGATTTAGCTTCTGCAGAAAATGCAGCTCAAACAAGTAATGCTCCAAACTGGCTGCAAACTCTCTCCCGGTGCTTATTTGTATCCCGTTTTTGCAGAGTAAGAGTTTTATATAGGATGTAAAAGGTGGGGTAAGAGGTGATCTCTGAAAGACGTGCTAATAATGGTTCACAGGAGGTGGGACATATGTAGCTGTAGGTGTGGCCTAAACATTTGAATTAGGATCCTGCACTGGTGCCTCCCTGTTTTCTGCTAGTGCATACAGATAGTTCACAAAAGAACAAACACTTACACCCAAAAAAGCAAGACCTGTTGACTTTAACAGTGCTTGTTATGAGTTCAGTATCATATAAATAATTAACAACATCTGTTCATTTTTTCACATCACTGTCCTCTACACTCCCTCTCTCCATTTGTCAATTAGTACCTATCGTGCCACACATCTTTCGCATGTACAGCTATCTGCATTTCCCAAACTCGGTCTCCTTCATCTCCAGTGCAGTTTTTTCACTCACTCTTTTTCCATATACTTCCTTTTGCTTTCTCCATGCTTCATTTTATTTTCCTTTTGCGCTGTCTGCATGACAATAGCATGTATTTGACACGCAGTCATAACTACAGTTTGAACATATGTGATCATCGATCTGTGTGCTCTGTAGAGGGGCCTAAGGTTGGATGAACATGTTTTCAAACACTTTTATCCCACAATGACAAGCACTTGCAGTAACATCATCCTAATTCCAGAGTCATCAAAAATGCCCCATCATGTGCTCCCATCCACACCCTGACCTCACCTCCCAGACTTCCGCTCAAGCGGCACGTGCATTCTAACAAATAGTAGCTAGTATTTAGGTATGTGCTATATGCTTGGTTTTAAAATATTTGCAAACTAAGTTTGCCCAGTAAAAAATCATGTTTTCTTCCAGAGCACTGTACTCCTATAAACCAGGTACCCGTTTGACCAAGCGGCCCCCACCTCACACATGCACAAAAGACATATACTGAGGCAGGGGGGCCTCCGATGTAGCTATCAGCGATCCCTGAAAAGTAGGTCCTGGAGTGATTCGGGCATCTTGAGCAGGAACGTCCAGAGAGATGTCTTGAGAGTCATGAACCTCTACATCGGGTCCTGAACACTTAGCCACCCTATTCAGATTCCATAGCCTATGATCTTCTGTTTTCACCGCATTCCTAACAGGAGGGACTTCATTTGGATCAAGCAAAACTCTGAGGGCACGTTGATGAAACCAACTAATTAAATAGTCTCCTTTTACAGAGACGTACACTTTTGCTGGAATGAGACGCTCCCTAAACTCTATAGTTCCCCAAAAGTAGCCCATCAACTTGATAGGTTCGCCACCATAACCCTTAGGTAACACATCAGGCTTTAACAAGTCGACTGTCCCCTTTAAATACTGATCATAAAATATTTTAGGTACTAAAGTAAGTTTTGCCCCAGAATCAAATACAATTTTGAGAGGTTTACCATTAACCAAGATTGACTCAACAGGACCATCAAAAGACCCAACACTTGTTTGAAGGACCTGAACGACATTCACTGCTTCGGCATCATCTGCGTCACCATCACACCACACTTCTCTGATTTTCTTTGTGTTATTCTTCACCCTGCAACATCTTGCAAGATGACCAACTCTACCACAGTTCCTACAAAGTATTTTCCAGGCAGGACATTCCTTGTTATTGGCTATGTGGCCAACATTCCCACACCTAAAACACTTCCCAGCAAATGTTTTCTTTGACTTTACTGATTCTCCTCTAACTATATTGTCAGTGTTGTTGCAATGTATTACTTTCACCGAGGCTCCTTCATCCCTTGTTGTGTCAAATACAGTAGAGTCTTTTCGAAGTACCTCAACACATTTCTTGGAGTGTTCACAGGTTCTGGCCAACACTAGAACTTCGTCTAGAGATGGATTGTCCTTTTGCCACATACTCTCCTTTGCCTTCTCCAAGGAGCAGCCAAGCATGAATTGATCCCTCAAACGTTCTTCATAAGAATTTCCAAAAGCACAGGTAGAAGCAAGCCTTCTCAGCTCGGTTATATATTGTTCCATTGTCTCACCTTGGCGTTGCATCCTTTTTCCAAATTGGTACCTTTCAAGAACTGTACTTACTTTCGGTAAGTAATGCAGATCCAGTTTCTTTAAACAAATCTCAAATTCGTTGAGGCCAGTAGAGTCTGTATCTGAAAGATCTGGGAGATTTTCAAAGACTTCTTGCCCCTCAGTGCCTAAACAGTGAATTAAAAGTGATGTCTTCCTTTCAGCGCTTAATGAAGTGCCACACACCCTAGCATAGTTGTTAAAAACTTTTTTCCACTTTTGCCATGGTATGGGTGGGTCACCGGGAGAGATTAAAAAGAACGGTGCAACAGGTACATTCTGCATAATGACCAATGAAAGAGAACTCCACAATCGGCAGGTTGAGTCAAAGTAACTTGAAATTGCAGTATGAAATGGCAAACAATTAGTTAAAGCTGGTTAAAACAGCAACAAGAAATGGAACTGAAACCGATGATGATACCTCTATTGCCATGTGTAATTGAAGATCTCAACACTCCAAAGAGCAGAAGAATAAACAGCACGAAACAAAGCGGAAGGTAAGATTCAATGTGTCTCAGAGTGGGGAACGAACGAATGAAGGCAGGCTGTAGGTTACAGATACCTGAGAGGACAGGCCTCAGAATAAGACACTATGTGAGTACGCGTCGAAGGTTGCTGTTACCAGGGGTGCGGGTGAGTTCCTCGCGAAGCATAAACCTCCAGCACGAGACGCGTTATTTCAATGGTTACTGTTGCTAGGGTTGCGCATTTGGTCCTCGCGCGCCGAAGCTCCAGGGGTAGCTGAAGCCAATAAAAATAAAATAAACTCGCCAGCACGAAATGGAAATACCTGGACGTGAACGACTTGACAGGGAAGGTCCACAGGCGTGTTGTTAGGGCTCTTGACGCTTGTTTACTTCAGAGCTTCCTACCGTTCCCCTCCGCAGACTCCACAGACTCTAATCAGATCCGCTTTCACCTCGTCGCCAATGTAAGAAGGGCGGTAGACACGAACAACACCAGAAGTTGAATGGAGTGGTGATGGTTTATTTAAGTTGTAGCCAAACAAATAGCCCTACGCCAACCAACATCCTCTTCTCTCCCCGTCAACTGTCGCTCTTCGCTCCGCACATTCCACCAGCCCCCTTCCAGAGCAAACACAACATTCTCTCCTTCGTTCTCGTGCCAACAGCGCACGCAACAACATTCTCACCACAGCGCACGCATCTACATTCCTAGGATACCACAGGCTGCCATCACAACCTCCATAGAAACCCCGCCCGCCCCCTCTCTCCCTTGCAGCGACTAGAGTCACTGGACCCAGGGGCATAGCTTGATCAGTAAGATTGGGGGAGAGGAGAGAGCTGGTGGTGAGCTTCAGACTGTGCAACAAAGAGGCTGGCATATCATGTTTAAATACATTATAGGATATTCGGGGCGCATGAGAGGAACCTGCAGGGCAGTGGAAAGGGAGAAGAATGCAGATTGGTAGGACTGCTGAGGAAGAAAACACAATATTTAATAAAATAACCAGTATTTTTTATCACTTTCAAAACAGAAAGAAAGAGCGTGTATATGTGTTTTTGTCTCTCTGTAGGTAAAAATTCCTGATGAAATCCGTCAGACATCTCACCATACCTGGCACAAAGCAGACTGTGCCCAACGATTTGTCAGAAAATACATTTCTTAAAGGATGTAGCATTCCAAACACCCCCTGAAGCTACGCCCCTGACCAAATCCTCCAATGACGAAGCATAGAAGTATAAATCCATAAATCAATGCCCTCGCAGGGCTGCATGCCAGGCTTGTGTTCCCAATATTGCGCAGTACGTTTACTATGGGCTGGCAGTGGCTCGAGTCTCTCATACAACACACGCAGGCCCGGGCCCTGAATAAAAGCAGCACCCACCCACCGCAAAGGAACCCACTGCAGGGGAAGAGAGAACATTAAAATTACATAGTGAGCGAGCTAGTACTAGTCGCCTCATCTCACTCTCTGACTCACCTGAGACCTGCAGCATACGTAGGTTGACCACCTGTCCATAATTTTCACGGACTGCCTGTAATTTCACCCTAATGTCACCATACCTGACTGAAAGCACCCATACCCAACAATTTTCCAGAAAATATATTTATTAGGGGAGTGTAACACCCCAAACACACTTTTTGGAGGCAGGACAGGCCTTAATTGATGGCATCACTTGAAGCTTCCAGTGACAAAAATATTTTCCTTTTGAGTAGTACTGTAAAGGTGCTGCTAGAAGCTGAGCTTTGGAGTGCATGCTTATAATGAACAGTTATAACAAGGTTTGCACTAGGTGTAATCTGTGTCATGCACGTTTAAAATGATGACTTGCACATTCAGAGTGCTTTCAGGGACTTCATAGCTCCACAAATATGTCCCTTTTCCTGATGCACCAAAAATTATTCCATTTTATGGCCTACTGGTTGCACACATGGGCATCTGTAGTGATTTGCATTAACCAAAAGAGGGTTCATGGCATAAAATAGTGCATTTCCCATTGAATAATTTAACTTTCATTCACTTTTCATTCAAGGCGTGTTTATATGTAGTTTCTTGATGGTGAAAGATCTATAAAATAGTTACAGAATATATATATTTTTTTAACAACGGCTTTGATTCTTCTTCCGCATTCACTGACCCCATCCCCATTGCAGTATTCATACTTTTTTTTTTTTTTTTTTTTTTTTTTTTTTAAAGCAGTTCGACTACTACTTTGAAAGTTATGTAGGCCCAGATTTAATATTTTTTTCAAGCAACGCAGCAAAACAACTTGCAGCGCTGCGTGAAGGAAGAGGCCAGGAATATGCCTTATCAAAATATGGCACATTGCTGTCCTCTACTTGCACTAGCGCACAATCTGCAGCCTAGTGCACACGCAGGTGCCCTTGGTGCAAGGGTACCTGTGTTACCAGCAGTATTGTTTTTGTGCAGGATGGGACACGTTCCCTCATCAAAAACAATCCATCGAGGCATTTTACTCTTTGAGTGTGCCGCAGGATGCAGCGCACTCAGAAGTTGTAAACAACAAGGAGAATTAAAGATATTTCTCCTTGTTTCACCTCCCCTGGCAAGGCATACAATTCTGACACATTCCTAGGTCTATCATTGTTGGTAAATCTGGGAATCCCTAGGATACATTGGTGGATGTGTGGTAACATCCAAGCTCCACCCATGTAACGCCTTGCCGGTGTAATGTAACACAAAGCAACAACATGTGCTGCCTTGCGTTATCACAGAGTTGCCATGCAGGGTGCCTCTGTGTGGCTTGGTAAATCTCATTCTACGTTTTGCATCACCTTGAGTGGCACAAGGGAAACACAAAACCTTGCCAAATCTGCCTGGTAATGCCTAAAAGGTGTTATTAGGATATGGTATCCTGCCTGCCCTTACCTCCATTATGTACCTTTTTAGATTTGAGCCTGTGAGTGCATGTGCTAGCCATGTGTTTTGCTTGTGAGACTCTGTTGCAGTATTTAATTTGAGCTGGTGATTGCTGGTGGGGGGCTCACACACTTACGTTTGGGGTCCTACGCTTATTTGCCCACATCAAATATTTACAGAGTGAAAACACACACAGGTCGGAAAGTATGAGATAGAGAAAGATGGCATAACCACTGCATAGGAAGGAACCTACAAGAACAAGAAAAAGTGTTAGGAACTGTCTGGTAGTGGATTAAAGACTACCATCCTTGGTATTGGCCTCACCAATGTTTAAGTGCACTTGCTGCTGGCTTCTGAGCAGAACTTCGGGCACCAGCACTTTTTTTTCCCCTCATATTAAGCACTGTTCTGTTATGTGCAGTAAAGGGCTTGGAGTCTGCCTGTTGCTTACCATTTGTTGGCTTGCAAGGCTCTCTTCTTTGCATTCTTGTAATTTGTCACTGCAGATCAATCGTTCTTTCCATTCCTTTGTATGGAACAGAGACAAAGCACTGATTCAGCGAAATCATTCCCCGTCTGCTGCACCCGACGTGATTAACGTACTTTTTTTTTTTTTTTAAGTTCTAGCACCCTGAAAACAGAAGGCTTGGCAAAATTGTGTCCTGCAGGATAAACAAAATTGCAAAGTTTTATTTTTTTAGAGCTAACTTTGTTTTATTTTGCCAAGTAGTCTTTTCTCACTTTGCACTCATGTTCTCTTTTGTTTTTGCTTGTTCTCAACAGATGACCATCAACTTGTTCTAAATATTGCAAAGCGACATTGTTTCTTTATTATGTGTAATTTCTGAAATTATGGTTTAACACATAATCATGCAGTACACCCCAATCCACCCCACTACAATCTGCCCACTACAAACCACCTTAGTCCACCCCACTTCACACCAATCTACCTCACTACAATCCAGACCACTCACCCCAGTCCACACCAACCCACCCACTCCAGTCCTCCATCCTACCCCAGTCTAATTTGCCCCACTCCAGTTTGACCCTCTCCAATTCAGAACAATCTGCCCCACTGCAATCCAAAACAATCTGCCCCACTCCAATCTGCCCCACTTTAATCTAAAACAATCTGCCCCACTCCAATTTACCCCCATCCAAAACAATCTTTCCTACTCAAATCCAAAACAATCTGCCCACTCCAGAACAATACTCCCAGCTCCAATCCAATCCTCACTCTGATCCACCCGACTCCCATCCAATCCACCCCGCCCCAGCCCTGTCACTCCAATCCAGTCCATTCACCCCAGTCCAATCAAATCCATCCAGTCATATCAACCCCAATTCAATCCACCACCCTATTTTAATCCACCCCACTCCCATCCAATCCACCCTCCCCCAGCCCTATAACTCCTATCCAAACCACACTCCCAATCCAATCTAATTCACCCAATCAAATCCACCACAGTTCAGTCCACCTCACCCCATTTCAGTACACCCCACTGCAATCCAATCCACCCCACACCAATCGACCCTACTGCACTCACTCCACCCCACGCTGCCTCACTCTAATCCATCCCACTCTACCCAATCAATCCACCCCACTACCTCTACCAACTCAAAAAAAACTCCACACTATTCCACCCCACTCTATGACATTCTCTACCACTGAACCACTTATCTCTACTCCCCCATACTCAATTCTGTGACACTCTACTTCCTTACTCCATTCCACAAAACTCCAACAAATCCACTCTGACACTCTACTTCCCCACTCCACTGACACTCCATGCCACTAACATTTGGCCATGCTGAACAGCAGTACTCTGGTGTACAACATGGCAAAACACTTTGCAAAACCAGTAGTTCTTGTATAGGCGAGACCTATTAGCTTTGCCAGTGCGTGTTCTTTTTTAGGTATTGTGTCAAATTATCCTGTGGCATGAATTTATTTAACATAGTGTACTATTAATTTTACTGAATTGTACCAAAATACTGTAGTCTAGTTTTAAAGGGGACTGAGAAAAATAAATTAATCTAGTCAGTGGCTTAAATGTGCCATGTGTGACTGGGAAGCCTTGTTTCAAGTCCTGGATTCCCTGCATGACTGAATTGTGTGATCTAAGTTAAATCAGTTAACTTTGTGTCTAATTTACTTGGTAGCGATATTTGAGAGCGCTTTTAAGCAATTCAGTTTAAGATGGCCTGTGTACAAAAATGCACTTGTATGTTTTATTAGCCTGTAATGTTCCACCATCCATAACAACAATATTGCCCATGATGTAAGGTACACCAGATAATTGGTTCACTGTGTTCACTCATGGTGTTGTCAGGAGGGATAGTTAATGAATGTTTTAAAGTTCATGTTTAGAATCTTGCACTTCATATAAATGTAAATATAGTGATCTAATGTACTAAATTGGAACACTACTGTATTTGTTTTTAAATGGATTTTATTGTTGTATGCCGAAAGAGGTTGCATAACAGAATAGAAGCCAGGTAAGTAGCAACAGATTCCATCGTACATTTACAGAAGAACCGTGCTGGGCTACATACATTTATGATGAGTTAGTACATAATTTTTACATTTTTCTGTGGAACAAACTGCCTTTCCTGTCAGCTTAGGGAAGCAGAGCAATGAACCCAGAGGAGTTTAGAAGAAAATGTTCTAGCGAGGAACTCGTGACCGTGTGTCAGAGAAAGGCGCCCTTAGACCACTGCCTTGAGTAATTGCCTAGATGTGGCAAGAATAGCTAGTACATAGAAACAGTGTATGTGTCGGGGTGATTTACAGGGGAAGAGTTATTTTCATTGGTGCAGTCTTTAAAGCCCTCCACCAAAATATTCCACTTTTGTGCAATAAAATATTTTCTCAGATCTGCTCACTACTCTCTGTGTAACAGGGCGCTCTCAGTTCGAAACCCAGAGAGCAAGACCTTGGTCCAACTTACCATAGTCAGAGAAAGTAAATCCTTTCAGTGGAGTGTGATATTGAGTTTTTCTAGAAGAAGAGCTAGGTCAAGGAATTTGGGGGAGGGTTTCTTGAACTTAGGGTGAGGAATATGGCCAGTAGGACCGTTTCTGGGGAATTCGTTAGTACGCGGCCCATCATGATTGACAGCACCTCGAACTCTCTGGCAGTATGAAAGAATGTGGGGCAAGACCAGAGCATATGAAGTAAATTGACATCTAATTGCATACAGTAAGGACAAATGCAGCTGCGGCTCCCTGGTATATTTTGGTAATTCCGGCAGAATTTTAAATTGAATATACTTAAAACAGAACCTGTGGGATACTTTCTGGGGATATTACAATATTTTACCCCAGTTCGCATCATGGAGAGATTTGGCCAGGTCACTCTCCCACTTAATAATGTTTCCTAAACTGCATGCCATAAGTTTTAAAATGTTAGGAAACAAAATCATAACGTTGCTGTTGCTTTCTCTCCAAGAAAGATTGGGTACATTTGGATATGGCAAATGCCCTTGACACCGTGCTCAGTGGCATTAATTTACTATTACTCAAGGACATAATGTGCCACTTGAATGTGGCATTCCTAGAGGCAATCACATAAAGACCATAGTGAATAAATAGTGCCATGTAGAAAGTAGTAAATAAATGTACTGAAAAAGTTGTCTTGTGTAGTCTTTCCTTGGATGTATCGGTACAACTGACTTTTGTCCTGAATTTTGACCCTTTGTCGTGAATTTTTGTCCTGAATTTTGACCCTTTGTTCTGAATTTTTTTACAGTCCTGTGCAGAATTTGCCTCCATACCAGGTGGCCACCCTAAGCGTCGATGGCAGGCACAGGAGGGTGGCAGAACAGACTCTGGCTGGCAATTAAATTATGGTTCCAGTGCCCTGGACCCACTGGCCACCTCACGTGCAGTTTACACTGCGCAAGTGGCATCACAATACCAGTGTGTCCAGCCCTGCCCTGTCCTGTCCCACCCTATGGCCCATCCTGAGGCTAAAGCCCACCAGGCAGCTGCGCAGAATGCAGCAATACCATGCACTATGTAATTTATGAGGCAGGGTTCGGGCTGCGGCGAGCGTAACTTTAAAACTAGGTCCAAGACAAACTCTGCTGTTGGTGTGCTGAGGGGGCCTCTGGAGTTCAGGGGCTGCATGGGCCTGTGTTACGCCAGTGAATAGGAGTCGGCCAAGTTTGAACTTCATATGGGTATTCTTAACCTGAGGTTCTAAGTTTGCTCTTAAATTAAATTGCATTATAGCATGAGTAATATATGAAAAGTTTATTTGTAATCTTGAAATCTGCTGACACTGAGCTAAGTCACTTTGAAAGCTTTTCGATGAGAGGGTTGTAACTGAATTGGTTGCAAAGATTTAATCTTTCTAGAGGTCTAGTTGAACAGCCCAATACCAAAATAGTTTGGTAATGTAAGAATCTTTTCAGAATTGTGTACAAATGTACCCCAAATGAGCTTTTTAATAGCATCTTCTTGACTATAAAAAAGCCTGTAGGTGTAAGGTACAAATTGACCAAATGCCCTGTAATTAATAGTTGTTAATGTCAGCAGTAAACAAATAATTTAAATAGAAGATGATTGCCCCCAGTTCGAAGTAAATGACACTCAATTCTGGCATTGCTTTCCAGGGCAGCAATAACACAACTGGTGGAATTTTTGAGACGTAACCTGTAACAGGGAAGAAATGTCTCTGCCACCACACACAATTAAAAAAATTCTCAAGACCAACCTCTTTAGCTGTGGCTTTTAGAAATTTGTCCTTTGACGTCATTCGACCATGCAAGATTGCTTGAAATAAGCATCCCTAGATAAATGTACATCTTTACAATTTCAGGTTTGAACCCCTCATAAAACCACTGAAATATAGTAGTGGTTCCCAACCTGTGGTCTGGGGACCCCTGGTTGTCCGCGAAGCCTCCTCAGGGGGTCTTTGACTGCATAGAAAATTTGAAAATATAAATAGATTAATAAAGTGGATATAAATAAAGTGGATACATGTACAATTTAACTTTTTTAAACGTACTGTAAATATGAAGGAATTGGAAATTGGAGGCTTAAAATAAATTTGTATCCTCAGATTGATTTGTGGGAGCAGTACAGGTGCATCAAATAGAAAATAGAATGGATGATGTGTGGTTTGGATTGAATTTAGAAAAGTTCTAACCTTCCATTTAAAATTACATTTTTCAATTTTCTTTTATTTATATTTGTTTGCAAATTAGGTAAAATCTATTATCATTTGTGTATTTGTTTTCTGAATGCTTGTTTGTATATGTTTTTGTGTATTGTTTTGCGGTTCAAATCATCAACGATATTTAAGCCAGCATCCCTGTCTTCCAGTAATTAATTGCTCAGTGGGTTGGGGGGGGGGGGGTGTCCCTGGATTCTAATAATAATAAAGTGGGGGGGCAACAGAAGTCAAAAGGATTAACAATCACTGATTTAGAGATTTCACACCCAAAACCCCCAAGATCATAATTGTAGCTTTTCCCTAATTCGTCCCTAATTTATGTGTTTCTGAGTAAACAGTGTATTCAGTGGTGTAAGGAAACTTGAGTACCTGGATGTGTACCCTCCAGCCCTGCCAAGTTTCCCAGGTCCATGTGTGATGTACTGCTCAAGTCGTGGGTTTTACTTTAAATTCTGATATTTGCAGTCTTACGTAGTCCATTATAAAACAGGATTATAAGCCCCAGAATTCAAAGGAAAAAACGTGGACTGGAACAACACATCTCGCATGGACCTGGGAAACTTGGCAGCTATGCCCCTCCCCACTGGACTCGTCAGGGACCTGACGTCTGTGTGCAATGTTCTGTGCTGAGGGGTCCCCCTGGAGCTCGAGATGAGGGGGGATCCGCACTGCAGGGACCTTTATTACACCACTGAGAGTATTTATCTGTTTTTGGAAGTCAACTGATGTGTGACATCAGGATTAGATTATCAGCATACTTTATTACCAAAATTGGCTCGGAGCCCAATTTATGAGGATGCGCATTACCCTTATTGTTTATTTGAGTAACAAACTCGGAATGCCCCAGTTTACTAATTTTTGCCACACGAAAGGGCGATCTGCTTTGTCAAAGACATTGGCTAAATCAACAAGCGTCACATAAAGCTTATACTTTCTTACCTTTACATAATATTCTGCATTCATTACTAGCTCTAAAATATTGTCTACTGTAGACCAGACTTCCCCTAAACAATATTGCTACATCGGGAGGAGATGATTTCAGGGTAAGTACTGAAATGTTTCAAAACTTGATAAATAGTAAAATATTTAAATATCACGTCGTGAGATTTGATATGATTGAAAACATAGTGGTCGGTCATGAGATCAAGCCCAGAAGTGCTCCAAGGGCAAAGACATCGGGGCTGGCCTGGGCTTCTTGATTCAAACGGCCCCTCTATCAGGTGCTTTTAGCAAAGAAACTGGTAAGAGAAGAGCTCACAACCCTTTGCTTTTATGACTCAACCGAAGAGTGTAGCACTAGTTTCAAACAGCGTTGGAAGTCTTTAAACATATTGTTTTCATAGCACTACAGAACACTCTACAATTGTTCTTTGACATTGCACATATTTTATAAATTTCATATATTACCAATTTGAGTCACAGTTCAGAAAGATAGTCATTTGCCCAGATTCATATGAATAACAGCTCAATGGCCTACATGGGACTAGAATTCTGATCTTAACTTTCAGGATCAGAAACGTAGCCACTAGACTGCAGGAGAATCTGAAATATATTCATGAAGGGTCTTCATTGGAAGGAGGTCAAATGTCGAGACTGGTGTAGGGGGATGCATTTAAAGTCGATAGGTGCACAGATTAGTTAGCGTAGTTGAATACAACATTTTCACGATTTTAAAGCTCCTCATCCATATTCATGTCTTCTTTATAAAGTAGAATTTGTGCCTAAGGTTTGGTCTGCTCAGAGAAACAGGCAAGAGGGATGTTTTCTCATGGGACTCTCCTAATGCACTACTTGTGCTCTTTTCCCTACAGAAGAGGTTTTCGGTGTTCTGGTCCCGCGTCTCATGGCTCTCATTGTCACAGACTGCATCTGGCAGAGGATCTGCTGGCGACTGATGGAGGCTGTGCCGGAGCGCTGGATTGAAGCTGTTATCACAGGTTTAGTTCAGACAGCACCTGGGTAAGTAAACAAATAACACCAATGCCCAAACGCCCTTTCCAAAACCCACTTCACAAGTCAGAGCAATTCATTGTATGTTATCTCCCAAACAACTTTATCTTCCATCATTGCATCAATTCTACACTTTACACCACAATCCTAATTTGCTCCTATGTCATATACTTAACAAACTGTGCTCCTACATTATAAGTGTTCAGGTCTCACTACTCTGATAATTCTTCGTAGACAGTGCTCCAACTTTTGTATCATAGCTGGCTATTTGCACGCATTTCTTCAGTTGGAGCAGTGGTGGTGAGCCAAACACGAGCCTCCCCCCACACTGCTAGTTGAAGAGATGGCCAGCCTTGAACCCACACTGTATTACACACAGATTGATGGCCCTCACGTCTTCTAACTATATCACCTGTAATAAGGCAGTATAAAGCACCTTCTCTCACTGCCACAAAGACACCCCAGTGCGCATTTTTTGTCCTCTCAAAGTACTCTCTTTGATCTCTTGTTTGCAGGGCCAGTGTCTTATGCCAGCTACTTGGGAACCTGGTTGTGAAGAACAAGAAGGTACAGTTTGTGATGACTCAGAAGCTCTTGCTGTTGCAGTACGGACACAAGGTAATACCAGACTTTTAAATTAATTACATTAATCTTGGGGGGGGGGTGGTAGCTAAGCACCCCCACAAAACTCAAGAAGCTGTACAGTAGCATTCCAAGGTCAGATGGCAGGCTCACAATTCAGTAAGTGTCTTGTTTTCTGATAGAATTTAGCATTTCCTACTAGCATTGAGACACAATCACTACTGGTAACTTATTGTGCTATTGTGGGCTTAACATGTATGTGTGATCACAGCCTCACAGGCTTGTGTGTTGAGGAAAAACTCTTCCAATTTCCTCTATCAAAGATTTCTCCTCCAGGGTGACCAGATGACTGCAGTCAAAGAGGCCAAGTGAAAAACATCCTGGTCTATATTTTTCCCTTTATCTCAATTACATATGAAACTTATTCCAATCTGTAATAAGCCCTGCACTTCTTTTATGAGTCCTTGAGCATTGCCATGATGTTGTGGCAATACCTAGAGAAATATAAAGCACTTGAACTGGTTGCCTGAGGGGAAGTAGACATTCTAAGTGTAGGTAACCACACCGTATGGCTTAAAAACGGAAGTAAGTGGAATTGGCGCTGGCCTCTGGACTGAAGATTGCTGAATTGTTTGGCTAAACGGGTATTGTAGAACATATTCTCTTTTGTTTTTATATATTCACTAGTCAAATTTCCAGCTCACACTGCAAGACAGTGACAGACAAGGAAGGTGATTTAAACATCAACGACTTATACAACAAGTTAGCATTACACGGAGTGCTTGTACAAGCTATGTATTAATAGCACTTTGGAACACAGATAACTTTTAGTAGCCACACTCAATTCTAGAGTCTCATCCCAGCTTGCATGCGGAGGCTGGACGGTGCCTTGCCTCCCCATGTTGGCACATCCAAGCCTGTGTGGTGTCGTCAGCACTGTGCCAACCCTCTCGCCATATTCCTGCTGCACCTCCTAGTGAACCCCTTACAGTCATTAGGGTGAGGGGTCTGGTTTGTCAGCATCGGTCTTCTTAGTCCATCACGTCCTCCCCTGAACTGGTAAGTCTGTTAATCATTAATGTTCACCTTCGCTAGTTCTTCCCTCCTGAGGCGTCTCTTTTGTGCCAGTGTCCAATCACTTGTGTACCTCTGCCATGTCTCAACTGTGGTTACCCTAGGCGAGTTCCAGTGAATGACTATGCTTCATATCCCCCACACCAGCCCCAGTGCAGCAAACTTAAATTGCATTTGGGAGGAGCCCCAAGAGAGGTTGCGTCGGATCTTGGGTAGCGGCACCCTAGCTACTCTGCAAAACATTTCTATGTTCGTTCTCCAGTAACCTTGTATAGGACTGCACTCCCAGAGCATAAGCAGGAGAGTGGCATCGGGAGCATGACATTTAGGACACGCTGGAGATCGCATATACAGCTTCCAATTTCGTTTCCTGGAGGGCTCGCCTAGATCTTCCTCCCAATGTGATCGGACCGCGATGGAGAATTTGAATCTGTCCTCCTTTAACTTCTTGTGCAATCTGGAAATTAGATGCTGATTTCCGCCACCCTCATCCAGCGTTTCCAACGTCGTGGAGTGTGCCTGGAAATCCTGCCCTGATTACATGTGCCATACTGCTCAGTTTTGCAAATTGTAGAAATTAGCCTCGGCCAACTCCAAATACCTTCCATGCCATATCGAATGTATGAATGCTTGTGAGGGATATAGGCAGTGCTTGAAATGGAAAAATAGAAGTGCAGGTACTCTGTATCGGAGTACCTGCTTTTTTCCGAGAAGTGCTGGTACTCTCCAATTAAAAGTATTACGTTTGTCTCGAAGAGCCCGGTACTCTCCCTCTCAAAATAAAAAAGTGATGGTACTCTACCTGACAGTACCGGCCCATTTAAAGCACTGTGATATAGGCCACCTAGCGTAATACAGGCACCCTTTCGCCAGTTGGTCAGAGACGTAGTGCGAAATCATGGATCAGCACCATTGTGAAACAATTTGCTCCTCTACAAATCATTCAAAGCTAGTCATCATGCAAGTTGGGGACTGTGAGCTACATCTTCTTGGCACTACATACTGCTTATTTTCTGACCCTTAATACCATTTTTCACTGTTACTGAAGCACAGGGGGTACCCAGGTGTTGTGGCAAATTGACGTACTCTACCAGTATGGGTACTTGCCTTTGGTTTAAGCCCAGCCATCCATGTATTTACTAAGTTGATAGCAGCTGTCATTGTCCATTTGCATCGTCAGGTAGTGCCCATGTAGCCCTATTTCCATGACAGTTTAGTGAGGAGCCCACTCTGATATGTCTTAAAGCTCTTTATAATTCATCTTGGCCTACACTTGAAGTTGAGAATGCCCTTCTTTGTTACAGTGCAGGAGCTGCGCTTTAAAGTAGGGGTGGGAGACATCTTGTAAGGCCCAACAGAAGAAGCAGGCACATGGAGTAGCTTGCATTGTGATCTTTTACATTAGTTCAGTCAAACCACTGAAAGTGTTGACTGAAATGGGACAATCACATTTTTTCAGTACGGTGTGATTAGGGCTCTCGATTTATGGCATTTGTTTTTTAACATTTCTGTCTGTATTTATCCATATTTATTTTTTGGCTATTTTATTGGTATTTACCTAATAAATGGAGTCGTTAAATAGTATATTTCCCCATTTATTTAACTGACATACCTGCATTCATACTTTGATGCCTGTCGCGTGTTAGCAAATTAAGCAGCCAAATGTAACAAAACACTACACCAACAGGTAACTATTAGCATTATATACAAATATTTGTTAACATATGCCTGTATTTAAGGGAATCTCATCCTGTTTTTAAATCCCCATGGTGTCTATCTGCTTAACAGTTGGTCTGGAAATCATGAAGGACAACAAGGAGTGTCACTCATAAGATCAACTTTCTGTATTTTTTTCACTTTAATACATACAGACAGGCAATATATTGTTTTCTGTCTTATGTGTAAAAATCAGTAAAAACGGGAAACTGGAAGACTTAGACTAACTTCTGCAATTTCTTTACTTCACAGACTGAAATGCTGCAGTGTATTATGGGATACATGGCCCTTGACAGCAGTCGACGTCCTTTACTAATAAAGGTTGGTAGCTCTGTTTTATTTCTAAGTATGCTATATTTTTATACATTGCTGCAAAAGATATAGTTTTAAATTGATAACTGAAAGTAGAAACTGTGGAAGTGAATACACAGTTGCTTAAGTGCACCCACATGTTACAGTACAGAACACTGGAAGCTTCCCTCACATACATAAAATGGATCAAAAACTCAGACAGGGCATAGGCAGCCCTCATTTACATTCAGAGTTGGTACATCCCCCCCAGCGTTAATCAAGATCATTGAATACAGCGAAGGTAGGACTAGTTCAAAGTTATCTTACACGCAAAGAGCGCTTACAGACCTTCCCCCCCTCCACCCCCTCTATATTTGTGTATATTACCTTTATTCCGGGAGTATAGTACACCTTATGGAGGGGAGTACATTGTAGCAATTTACGTTTCAAGGTGAATGTTACTGCTTTAACTTTACACAGGGAGGAACGTTTAACGCCAGATATCCCGTTGAAGGTCACAGAGTGCTCTATAACTGTAATAAATAAATGAATTACTCTTCAGAAATCCCCTGCCGCACTACTTCATTCCATGTTTTTCTGTATGCTCTTTCTTGATGATTCCACTTGCCATAGCATTTCGATACATAGTAGATACAAACCACCCTTACTCTTTAAAACGTAAATGCAAAGTTTGGAAGCTGCTGTAGCAGTGTACTAAAATGGAAGGATGGAGGGCCTTTGGCTTACGAACATCTTTGAAATTTTTATCCCTGAGAAAAACTAGCTGGTTGGACACATATAATACACGCGCACTCTCTTACGTTCCCGGCACTGCCTTGTTAAATAATAATAATTTGCTGTTCGTTATATGGACTTTATTTCTGTGCCATTTTGCCTCTGCTTTCAGTTTGGAGTTCTTGCTTTTGTGAGAGAGGCTTGTCGTTCCCCAGCCCTTCTCAGAACGAGAGTCTCTCTCCCCCCCCTTGTTTGTCATCTTAGGTGGACATTGATTCTCTCTTGTTGCATTCTGAAGTATGACCTGCAACAACAATATCAAGCCAAACCCGTCTGTGCCAGTTAGGGCCTCGACCAGGTCAAGTGCCAGAAAAGCTGGTCAAACATTTCGCAGGGTCTGAAGAGAGTTCCTTATGGCACTCCATTATGCCTTGCCATGCTGCTCTGCTCCGCGCTATCGTGAGGAAATCTCCCCTCTCTTAAACTACTCCTTGCTAAGTTAATTCCATCTCCTGAGGGGAAGAACCGCACTGGTTTGGAGGCGGCACCCCTGGTTTGCATAATAATTAGAACTGCACACTTGTAAACGTGAACTCCCTCACTAAACATTGTTTTGAAGTTATTTAACTAATTCTGGAGAATAATTTACACTGTCTTTTGTTACCAAAACATGGCTACGTGAGGAGTCTGCTCCTAATGTTCAGCAAGCCAAACTAGGAGGCTGTCGATCAAACACACAGACCACCACAATCGAGCTGGAGGAGGAATAGTCCGCATTTTTAAAGAAACGTTTAGTACCTCGGTATTCAGTGTTCTTCCCGTTAATTATGCTGAATATTTAACCCTTATAGTCAAGATCTCAGCGCAGTTATCCTTCAAATGTATTTTATTTTATAGATCACCAGGATCCATATGCAGTGTTACTTCATCTCCTTTGGAGACTGGTCAGATGCTTATTAAATACCGACCACTTAGTGGTGTGTTGCGATTTTAATTTACATTCCGCGAGGAAGCATTACACTTTGTCAAGTGTTGCAGTGAACATGCTGCTGAAGGACACAGGCCGTACGCATTTTTCAGGGCAAACCCTGGCACATGTCTTTGGCCCACCCACACTAATTTGACATAAAAGCATGGTACCTCTCATCTGCTCAGATCATAAGCTAATTTCATCCAGTATACGCTTCAAGGAGAACATCTCACACAGTCAATTACAGTCCTAAGTGTAATGTTGTCTTTGAGCTAAATTGAATACAGAGGGTTGACATACGAATGTTCACATTTCCAGCCCCCACCTTATTTATCCAGACCTTGTAACCAACTCTTGTAAGGTGAGTAAGTGGATACAGTCGTCTTTGGATAGTCTCATTTCTATTAAATTTATTCAGCCTAAAAGAAAATCACCTACAGCTCTATGGCACACATCAACTTTTAAGTCTGCTAAAAGGGAGGACGTACTATAATCAGCAAAAGTATGAGTGAGTACGAAAGTGAACTCCAGCACTAAAAAAGAATAGTCAATAAAGAGAAGGCTGATTATGATCACAATCGTATTCTAACTTCATAAAAACCTAATCCAGAGATATTTGTCTTATACAATTGCATGGCACAGCTTAAGGTGGAGGACAATGAAATAGTACCCTCTTAAGAGTTGGTTAACAAACTGTCAGACTTTTACCATTATAAGATTGCTAATTTACTCATTTTTGTTAAGATAACTGAAACAGTTGGTAATAAACAACTGATTAGCTTTCTAGAAGATCACTATATTCATTCAACTCAATCACGTTTTTGAAAAGTGCGAAAACAGTCTTGGCAAAGGTGACCAAGGATATCAGCATTATCCTTTTTGAAGCAGGTGTGGGGGGCCTTGATATTATTAGAGCTGAACGCAGCCATTGACATCATTTTGCTCACCATCCTATTGGATCACCTGGCTAGGCTCGAAGTTGTGGCAATAGTAAATAAGTTGTCCACTTCATTTTTGCTGATTCACACCCAAATAGTGCGACTGGGCAATTTTCAATCCTCACTTACACCCGTTTTTACTCGTGTAGTCCAAAGGATCAGCCCTAAGCCCCGTACTATTATTTTCTCTTGTTTTGTTATGTCTGGTGGATCTGCCGGGTATGAAGCCCGATTGAATTTTGTAGATAAGTAGGTCTATCACCTTCAGAAGCCTGGTGGCCAGAATCGTGGCCAAGTTCTTTGTGTCGATGTTTAATAAAGAGGTCGGGCGGTAGGAACCACAATTAGACTCCAACTTGCCCTGTTTATGAATCACAGCGATGGCCGCATGCTGCAGATATGGCGGGAGCTCACCCTTATCCAAGACTTCTCTAAAGAGGTCAAGCATACATGGGCCCAACAGTCACGAGTAGAGCTCCAAGAACTCAGCCGGAAGGCCATTGGATCCTGGCACCTTCCCTAGGTTTAGTCATGCAATTGCTGTCTAAACCTCCTAGATTATAATATCCTCCTCCAGCAAAAGTCGGTCATCACCTGGCACCACTGGCATGTCCATCATAGCTAAATATTCTGCTATTCACTGAGTGTCTACCAGAGGCCGGGCCCTATAAAACGAGGCATAGAACTGTGCAAAGGCTTCCGCAATCGCCATATCCGTCGAGTGGGGAGCCCCTGTCTCATCAATAATACATTGCACCCATCACGCCTCCACCTCGCGTCTGCTGACTTGCCTGTCTTTTCTCCTGCATCATAAAGGCGGTGCCGTGTGGCTAATTGCAGTGTCCTAACCTACCCCTGTGCCAGGTCATGATATTCACTCCAGAGCAACTCCAAGCCTTAGAGGATGTGCGGATTTGTCCGGGCTCCGGGAAGTTCCTCAAGTTCTTTGAGTTGACGCTCAGTCCCCTCTATCACTGCTCTTGCTTTGCGCTTCTTTTGCGCTAAAATAGTCTGTCTCTCTCTCATTACTGTCTTATAGGACTCCCAGAGCACTGTTACTGAGTACACAGACCCCTTGTTTTCAGCAAAATAAAGCTCCTAGTCAATCTGCAGTTGCCAGGCAGCCTCCGTGTTTCTGAGTTCCCATGCTTTAAGTTTTCAGCTCACACTCCGAGGGGGACACCTCCTGGCCACCGTAATCAGAGAGGAGAATGAACGTCAGGCCTCATGCAAGGTATTCAGCTCTGTCCACCCTGGGCAAACACATAGTTAATACTGGAAAAGAAACTGTGCGTCCCAGGGAAATAAGAATAATACTTGGCTCTCTGGTTTTAGCTCCACCACAAGTTAGAGAGACCCAGCAAGTCTGCGAAGTGCACCAGGGGAGTGGTCCTTGAGGGTGTTGGGGCCCTTTCCATTCTGTCTAAACCGGGGGCCATCACATCATTAAAATCACCACCCACTGTGTGAAAGGTGGAGCCGGCCTCCAGGAGCATGCCTGCTATCTGTTCCTGTACCGATGCCTGGAGACTTGTGCTGGGAGAGAGAGGGGGGGCGCAGATGAGGGAGGAAAGGGGACGCTAACTAGTGTAATAGAAGATTGTCCCCAAAGTCCTTGCACTCCCACACATCTACCTCCGGTGTCCCCCAAAGTCTAAGGCACCTGAAACAAGGTATGTTATTTAATCAATAGGGCAACACCCCTGGAACCTGAAGTGAACCCTGCATGTGCCAGTGTAGCGTATGTCCCGGTACCCAGAAAGTATCACTGTGTCCCCTTTAAATGTGCCTCCTGGATTAGGATTATCTGAGGTTTCTGACGTCTGAGATCTCACAACCAGGCCCCGTTTCACCTTGTTACCCAGGCTGTTTACATTCCAGGACAGTACTGAGTACCATGTGTCATCAGGGAGTCCATCTGGTGCCATAAGGTGCAGATGTTGTGATGTCCAGACTGGTCCCCACCCAGGCTGCCAACATGGCAAATCCATACATGTCTCGTTCCTCAACGAACAATTGAAAAACAGCTAAACATCCCATGAAAACCCTATCACCCTAACCGCTCTCCACCCTGCCTCACCCAGCGACTGCAAGAACATCTCAACTGGACATTTACTCGTGTGTGAGGCAAGAGAGGTCTGTTACCCACCCACAAACACCCAGAAAACCCAGCTATTGTTTCAACCTCGGTAGAGCGGAAATAGTGAAGGAACACACACACACACACACACACACACACTCACTCTCACTCTCACACTCACTCTCACACTCACACTCACTCTCACACTCACACTCACACTCACACTCACTTTCACACACACACACACACTCACATTCACACACACACTCACATTCACACACACACTCACATACATACACACACTCACACACACTCACATGCCCCCCGGGTCCTAATTTAATGGGTGAAGGAAGAAAAGAGTAAGAGGGAGGCCACTAAAGTCGGACCAAGCCCAACATCTCTCATTCCGCCCTGTACTGCCCTCAACACTGCCAAAATATCCGGCATCCCCATATCAAGGCAAACACAGTTACCAGGATAAGCCCCACACTATTCAACTTATATGTGGCCCCACTAGCTAAACGTGTACATTATTTTGGTTTCAAGTTCTTTGTCTGTGCCGATGACACCCCACTCATTCTTAGATTGGACAAGAGCCCTGATTTATTATCCAATCAATTTTAAATATGCCTCAAAGAGATAGCCGAGTAGATGAGCTTCAGCTCTTTAATTTTAAATGGCAATAAATCTGAAGTGATCGTTTTTGGTAATGCTGAAGCTTGAACAAAAGACTGGAGTCCGGAATCTCCTGGGCCTTTTCGGGTGAGGAAAATCTTCAATTTCCTTACCTCCTCATCCAGGAAAATGAGTTTCATGCTCTGATCATTTCCAGACTTCATTTTTGTAACTCTTTATTAATGGGCCTCCCAAAATTTATAATACACATATTACATGTAATACAAAACACAGCAGTCCGTACAGTCCTGTGACTAAATAGAATTTCTTATATTTTGGGTCAAACTCATTGGTTGCCTATTGCACATAGAGGTTTATATAAAGCACTTTGTCTTTGTCACAGAGGTGTCAATAAAATGGAACCAGGCACATATATGTCTTCTCTGTTTGCTTGGAATTCTTCTTTACGTTCTTTGTGCACAAGCTTCCAATCTCTGACAGCAAACCCAAGATATAACAAGCATTTACAATGCAACGGGTCTCGCGTTTGCTCATGTTAGAGCTGATCGCGCTGTAAACTCCTAACCCGACTTTTCACCTATCGGGCAAAAGTGCATTTATGTACATAACCCGAAAAAGTGAAATTAACTATGTAAAGCGCTCGACTCCTGCCAAGCGAGATCGCGGTCGTAAATTAGAGAAAAAGAAGTTCACGAGCCCGATGGAAAACAGCAAGCCTCGCATGTTTTCTGTACTTGGTCGCTGCGCTCGAGGAGGGCTAGCCACCGGAAAAGGCATGACCTATGCCTGCCTTCGACTAATGAAAGCAAGCAGATTTTATTAGGCAAGCCCACGAACCAATAAAAAACACTGACGTGAAGTTGACAGGGCTCCGAGCCCTTTTCTAAATACTAAAGCGTCTTGCTGCGATAGGCTCGACCCTAAAAAGGAGATGTGGAGACCGTTATTCAGTGTTCTTGGCCTATCCCTTAAACGCATTTATTCAGCCATACAATTTAATTTAAAGCTAGGACCAGAGTCTTCTCATCGGACATGCCCAAAAGAACCAGGACACTTTTTTTTTTTAGAGGTATCTGTGCCCTCAACAGATGTAGCACAAAAGAGCTTCATCTTTGTCTGCTTTGGCCGTAAACATCTGAGTGAGCTATATGTTGTTCCTGAAACAGATCACTAACGTGGTTTATATACATTTGAGGCATTAGGTTCGGATACTCAATTTTCAAATGTAGCGTGCATCCCCTGTATATTAAAGAAGGCCAAGAGTGGAGGATACCTAACTGCTACTTTAGGCCTTTAGCCAGCTGATTCCAAGCCCCCACATTACTGTTTAGACGTTAGTATTACTCTTCCCCGTTAAAACCTGCCAAATTATTATAACCACAAAGATGTCGGTGCTCCTCTCTGCTTTAACAAACAGAAGGCACAATTTATCCTCAAACGAAAGGGAGGCATTCTCATCCAGTAAAATGCGATCACATGTGTCAAGCACTTGGACTGCCACGTCATTAAAACCACCTGTTCCTCCCCTAAGAAGTCATCACTGCCACATTCCAACCCACATGTGGTTGCCTTCCCACTGTTTCCAATTGATCAACAGATTTTGCATCTTTTAAAGAATGTTAGCGTAGTACCATCTGTTTGTTGAGAAATAACGTATAAAAACATAGAAAGTTTATCATTGTATGTTTCAATAGTGTTTATTGGAATTTTTGCATATAACAAACACATAACAATACCTTCAAAGGTAAACAGCCCAAACAAAGTGTCCAAACCCCTCCCAGCCCTACACCAGAACAATCATATAATACATCCTTATAGTGTACACATCAGAAACGGCAGTGTGAATTGTACTAGAGAGGGATTAACTCTGGGTCGAGTGGGCCCATTCAAAGACTTTTTGAGGGCATACCTGGACCCAAAGGTCAGAGTTCAAGTAGGTAAGTACTGATCCCATAGTTTATGAAAGAGCTGTGGTTTGTCCTCTAAGTTGTAAGCATTTTTTTCCACTGCCTAGCAGTTGCCACAGCTTATGAAGCCAGAGTTTGTAGGAGGAGTTAGTGGGTTTCATCCAAGGGGAAAGGATTGTGTGTTTGGCAGCTAGGAACAGGTGGGAAATGCATTTGCCCTCCGTGGAGTGGGTAAAATTCCTCCGCGGGTCTCCACACGATAGCAAATTCTGGGAGTTTGTCTAGATCCCGGCCTTCAGTCTGGGAGATTTCTTAGATGACGGTGCCCTAAAAGGTCTCCAGGTGGGGGCACTACCATAAGGAGTGTATGAGGGTACTGGTGCCATGCATTCCAGGCCTGCATGTCTCGGAGTGGGCAAGATTGATCATTTGTAGAGTTGATATGAGGGTGAGATACCATCGACACAAGATTGATAAATTATCTCCCTGCCCTCGGCATGGCGGGTAAAGTTAGTCGTACGGTGGAACACTTTTTGCCATTGTTTAGTTGTCTATGGTGATCTGAAGGTCTCCCAGCGAAGTTTGAATGACGTTTTTATTGTTGCCATCCGGGTGTTAAGGAGGCTAAAGATGACAGCGACTAGGTGTTTATCGGAGGTTAGGTGCTGGAGGAACTTTTAGAATGGGATAATGGTAGTGTGTAAATCCCAATGGCGAATTTGGATTTAGTTGAAGCATTTGGATTTTGGAATCTAGTAGTCTGCTTTGAGTTCCGTAATCGTTTTCACTTTTCTTCCGTGAAAAAGTCCTGAAGCCGAAAACAACCCTTCTCCCTCCAGGCGTGAAGGGTCAGTTAAGCCAGTCTGGGTATGAACTTGGTGTTGTCTAGGATGGACGTGAGTGGAGAGGAAGATAAATTGAGCCCCTGTTTAGTTGTGTTTGAGTCCTAAACCGTTAGGGTGGCTCTAGTGCCTGGTGTGGCATATAGGAATCTGTCTTTCCTAGTGGTCTGGTTGTTAGATTCTGATTTATGAAGCACCAGGGTTTGTCGGTTTCTCCTTTGAGCCACCCAGTCATGTAGCGTAGTTGGGGTGCCTGGTGATAGCAGAGCGGGTGAGGCTATCCCAGCCTTCCGTCTCGAGGATGTTGAGTACAGGTCTGTAAGGTCAGTCTGGGGCACTGGAGACGGGCAACGTCCTCTTTAGTTTTATCATTTCAGTAGGAGATATCTTAGCATTTGCTCTTCACACCGCATAAGTGTTGATCATCACCTGACAAAAATAAGGGTAAACTGCTATTCAGCTGCAGAGAGTTTGTGCATCACTAATTTATCCTTGGGCCTCGTAACCTCATACTCGTATGGAAACCCATTAAGCTGCGAATCACCATGTTGGTATGAGTGCTATGCGCTGAGAAATATCTGCAGCATCCTTTTTCTTAACAAAAGCTGCATGCACTGTGTTGATTGTATTACTGTCTGGTATCGTTGCTACCTGCACTCAGTGCCTTTTTAACTATGCTAATGCTTTCTTTGACTTGGTGTAGTTACACTGATGCTGCACTTTCTCCGCTTGGGTATTTCGTTTTAAATCATTATCATTGTCCTCCATCACACAGATTCCCATCACCATGTCCAAATCCAGGCCAGTACGAATTTGTGCCAATTCAAATGCATAAATGCCCCTGTTAGAAATGGGGTCTCTGGTTGGCAGTCAGTTTGCACTCTGTCCAAGCAGGGACCCTCACTCTAGTTGGGGCAATGGAGAAACACACTTAGATAACCCCTGCTTACCCCCTTGGTAGCTTGACACAAGCAGTCAGGCTTGTGTGTAAAGTATTTGTACCAACACACACAGTAATACAGTGAAATCTCTGCTAAATGGACACCACGCCAGTTTAGGAAAATAGGTAATATTTATCTAAATCAAACAAGACCAAAACAACAAAAATCCAACATACACAAGTCAAAATTTGAATTTTCAAAAGAATACGAGTCTTACTCCATAGAAAACAATAGAAACGTTAATTTTACACAAAGTACCTGGTTTGTGTAAAAAAATAAAGCAACACAGGGGAGCATGTGTTTGAGAAGTCAGTGATACATCGATTCCTTACTCGCAAGTGAGGCCGTGCGACGTTTTCTTCTCTGGTTGGGTCTGCGAGGCGTAGTTTTTCTCCCTCGCAAGAGAGCAAGGAGTCGATTTCCGGAAGGGCACTTCGGATCCGCACAGGTTTACGATGACTTTGATGCCCATCGACGCATGAGAAATCCGGTTGCACGGTGTTAGAAAACCACGCTGCATGGGGTTTGCGTCATCAACAGCCACAAGCGGGTGTTGCGTCGCTTCTCCAACCGCGATGCGTCGATATCCCAGCCGAGATGCAGGTGGAGCATCAATTTCAGCCACAAACCGGGTGGTGTGTTGTTTATCAGCCGCATTGCAGATGGAGCGTCAAAAAACGTCCCCCGCACGGCATTCTGTGTGTGGATTTCAGCTCTTGTTCTGCCAACTTCACTTTTCAAGGGCCCAGGGACTGGATGGGGCACCACTTTGCAGGGCAGGAGTCACCCTGCCCATGGGGCTACCTACGGCCTACCTTAAGGATGCCGTACAAGTATAAAAAGGGAAGCTTTAGGCCTGGCAATGGCTACACTTGCCAAGTCGAATTGGCAGTTTAAAACTGCCCACACAGACACTGAAGTGGCAGGTCTGAGCCATGTTTACAGGACTAATAAAGTGGGGGACACAACTAGTGCTGCAGGCCCACTAGTAGCATTTGAATTACAGGCCCTGGGCACCTCAAGTGCACTTTACTAGGGACTTACTAGTAAATCAAATGTGACAATGATGGAAAAGCCAATTACACATACATTTTACATAGGAGCACTTGCACTTAACAATGGTCAGCAGTGGTAAAGTGCCCAGAGTACCAAAAAAACAGCAAAAACCGAACCCAGCACACAGTTAAAACATGGGAGGCAGAGGCAAAAAAAAGACAGTGGAGAACACGCTAAGGATGCCAGGCCTAACAGTCACCACCTAACCATTTGCAGTGAACCCCACAACTTTTCATTGAATGGCCCATCTCACCATTCTATACACAAACTCATAACTGTAGTATTCCACCAGTGGCACACAATAGGCCATGTATTAGGCAATACTAGGAAACCTAATTAAAAAAAATATATAAATTGCAGCATTGTAATTGAAAACAGCAATGTTCCTACCGGACCCAACATAACTGTTGCCATGCCTGACGGTGACCAAAAGTCATATGAGTAGTAGCTGTGCGTGCTTGAATTTGACATCTCCAACTAGGCCCTGATACGATACATAGTCCCAAGAGCCCAAATTAGATGTAAAATATGGCTGTGAACCTGACTACATTGGTGAATTGATGGATCTTGATAACAGGGGTGGTTAAGAGGACTCTCAAAGGCTCCGTGTGGAGATTGAAATTAATGCACAAAGGGGAGTCTGGAACGGGCGGCAGGCAGAATACAGTGGGTTGCAATGCGGTTTTCTCCTGAGCAGATTTTACATTTCCAGTCTGTTACTAATATTTTATGCCTCTTGATGGAAATCTTAACTTGATGGGCCTACATATAACAGATTCTATTTTTTTGGTTATGGTTTCTATTTAAATGCTCCTAGAGTATAAAAATGTTTTCATTCACCAAAATCGGCGCCATCTCATCACCTTTCTTGCACCATTTTCTGCTTTTTCTTATTACAAAAAAATTAATGGCTCTACCCCCGCCTTTCTTTATCACCTTGTTAAGCCTAACCCATGCAACCTGTATTGTCTCAACTGATGTAGCACTTGCATCCCAAAACATTTTTGCAGAGTAATTTTATCCTTAAGAAATGAGCCATCTAAAACAATTGTGCCTGTAGATCATCTTCTAAGTCTCTTTGGAAACTGTTGTGTCTGTGTTTTTTTATAGAAGTGTTTGTTGGCATTTGAAATGAAGCTTACCAAAAAAGCTGAACATTAACAATCATCATGCAGCTCATAAATAAATAGTATGAGCTGAAATCGAATCGCAAGTGCAAGCTAAATAAAACCAGTATGTTAAAAGTGTACAATTCTGACTGTAATCCTCATGAAGTGTTAGTCAGAAATTGTCATTCCAAACCTCAAATCTTGCTTTGTTTTTGAGAATAAACCTTTGCCTCTCAAGAGACATGCACCTCGGCATGCCTGGTAGTCTTCCAGACAAGGGAAGGTGGATTGGCAGCTATCCAGTATTAAGCTATATCTTATTGGCTAAATGTACCAAGTCCTTCACATAGTGGTCAGCGTCTGTGTCAACAAAGATGTGAAGAGTTAAGTTTAGGGTCAGTGGGATTGGCCACCAAATACTTACGCTAATGAATCAAAGACTTCTTTCCAGAAATCCTGGGTGAAAGTGGACCCCGAAGGGGGATGAAGAAGGGTAGCAGTTGTGGTATGGCATCTAAGGCAGGCTGGAGAAGCATCCCACCCTGTTTTGCAGAGAATGACTTGAGTATATTAAACCCTGTATTGGAATGGAATAAGGTGGTGATGAGTTGATATGGGAATCTCTCGCAGGGAAATAGGGGTATCTCACCAGTCTTCTGAAGATAAGCTGCCACATCACCCCCAACCCCGCTACCCGGATGCTGAGAAAAAGACATGGGAGTTATTAACTAAGGATCTATAAAGTCAAAAAACACCGTCTTGTCTTCTTTGTCGCCCATCGTAAGCTTAGTCTCAAGCAGTTTCAACTTTGACAGATCCTGGCATCTTGTAGGTAAGGGCTAATAGCATTGTGTAACTGGAGAAAATAGAACAATGGGGATTTGTGAAATGTAATGGCGTTTTGTTAATCAGAAAATAAACAAAGCAAAGATAAAGAAAACGCATCCTTCAACTGAGAAATCCCAGTAAGGTCTCAACCTGGGAATCCCTGGAGGAAAGCAGCTTGGGAGAGTCACGCCCCTATTTGTAATGAAGTTACACCTGTCTGTTTAACTTTCCATTAAATCACTTGCATCAAGTTTCTTTATTATTCAAAGATAGGTTTTGTGGCTGCGGCATGACTCCCAAGGATCATCACCCCAGAAATACAAAACCCAATAGTCATTCATTGGCCATCTCTCAGCCGAGTACCAGGCACAAAGGGATGATTCTAAGACAGAATCCTGAATCTCAGCCTCCCACCAAAAACCCTGAATCATTTTCACAGTAGCCGAGCAAGAGGTTCCTTAGAAGGAGCAAATATTAAGGGAGACAGAGGGCACCCCTTCTTGCTACACTGCTTGTTGGTGATTGGAGAGGACAGGTTGCCATTAACACATTTCCTGGTGACTGGCTGTCTCTAAATAAGGCTGACCTAAGGTAAGAAACAAGGTCCAAAACCCATGCTTGGGTGGCGAGCCATTCCTGGCCCACTAAGGCAAGAGTCTTCTCACAATCTGCTAGTAGAAACGCCAAATGCCCCATCACCATCGCACAGGTGAAAACAGCAAGTGCATAATGGAAATATCTAATATTTACGATGTTTATAAAGTCAATTGCTCTCCTCGGGTGTAGCTTAGTCAGTGAGTTTCAAGGGGGGGGGGGGGATCTCAAATTACCCTTCTAAAAATCGAGTGGACTGCATGGTGGAGCGGTGTTGTGACCCAGATTCAGGATGGACTGCTTCCAAGGATAACAAGGTCACCACTGATTTTGCATTAGGAGGGCCTCTGTTCGGACTGGTAAGGGGGCAAAAAATGATGGGTTGAAATTCCACCCTGAGTGATTGCCACTAGTTAGACTGTTTGCAAGTATTCATCCCATCACCTTTTGGGTGTTTGATTGCCTAAAATATGTCTGGAAACCTGAGACTGGCACAGCTCTCAAAGCCTACTACTGCCAATGTTTTTAATTCCAAAAGTAGTAAATTTGTACCTATTCAAGGAGTACTTCATTTTTCTTGCAAATTTACTACGTTTTTTGGTAAACCTGTCACTATATGGATATTTAAGTTTCCGCTAAAGAAAAAAAAAACAAGTTAAATGCTCTTTGTGAAATGAGAATGACAAGAAAAATCAACACTGACAAAGCAGACCCGACTCTAGGCCCCCAGACCCAACTACCAAGCCAATAATGTTTTGGGGTGTTTCACACCCCAAACACTTACCCCAGTAATTGCAGCCCTATCTGTCCCACCTAGATCTGCTTGTTCTCCCTGGGAACTCATGACTGCGGTCACATGCAGTCCGTTTTTGCATTGTTGGGGGGGCATAGATGCTTGTCAGTGTCACCTCTTGTCTTCCCCCACATCCCCGTGACTGACGCATATGTGCCCGAAGGGTCAACCCATGTCTTTGTGGGCCTAAATGAGGGGTTCTTCCTAACCAGTATTACCACTCCCTGGAGTCTGTTGTGCATCCTGCATGCACCAGTAACGTGTATGCTCCTCTGTTTAGAAATTTTAATTGTGATCCCCTCAACAGCGTCTCTTGTAGGAGGACTAGGTCTGGTTTATGTCTTTTTAGGTGCGTGGCTACCAGTCCTCTTTTTATCTTGCTGCCTAACCCATTCAGGTTCCAGGACAAAATAGAGCAGTGATATTCATTCTGTGTTTCACGTCCCCTCATCTACCACTTGTGTGTATGTCTGGTCTGCAAAGGATACGTGGTGTGCTTGCGAACTGTGTTATTTGGAGTGCATTCCTCGAATTGTCAGTCTAACAACTTCCCAAGTTTAGTTAAAACTAATACCCCAATCTCCCCCTCCCCACCCTCCTTAATTCTTTGTGAGCTCTTCTCCTAATGAACATAACAGCAACTACTTAAACAGAAAATACCAGGACGCCTGTGGCCCCCTTCACCCCCAAATCCCACAAATGGGCTGAACTTTAACTCAGTTCAATTAGTATTGTTTGCGGTAGTGGCCAGCAACCACTAGCCACTGGTCGGTGTGTATGTCACTACAGTCCATAGCTCTGCTTTCTACCTAAAATTGGGGTGGCCACACTGATGCCCCATACTTGTTGTCATTCCCATGGGTTACATTTGTTCCGTAGATTCAGTGAGTTGGTCCATCTGGGGGGACAATGCAGCCTCACTTGATTCTCTTTCAAGTAATCCAATGGCTTGCACTATGTTGGTCCATGTCTGATTTTGGATCTTCCCCAGGTATCATGTGCCCGGGTATCGCCTTTGCCTTCATCCCTTAATGCTTTTTGGAAGCCTTATTTGTCTACTCTTTGGATTCCGAGGACTTGACAGTGTGCCGCGGTGAAGTCTTTGAACTCCCTTTAGGTGTGCCTCATCTCTTCTGTATGGACCTCTCCCACTGGTGAGCTTCTGTTTGGCTGGAGGGTTTGCACTTGACTGATTGGTGGGATGAACTTCCGTCTTTCTTTTACCTGTCTCCTTCAGCCAGGGCTTTTCCTCCAGCAGTTCCCATGCCTCTTAAGGGCTTTGGAAAATGTTCGCATTTCCTTGAAAAATCACTTTCAGCTTTGCCAGGAATAAGAGCATATATTGGATCTGTGAGCTGCGTAGCTTGGCTTTGACCAAGTCACACGTTCTTTGTTGGCGCTGCACCTCCTGGGTATAGTCCGGGAAGATTCGTATCTTGGCATTTTCATGTCTGATCTCCCCAAGCTTTTGTGCCTCTGTTAGTATCATGTCTCTATCCTGGTAATTCAGGAATCTTGCAATGACTGTTCTTGGGGGAGCGCCTGGGGGTGGTTTATTGCTCACTGCGTGGTGCGCACACTCAATTATGAAGCAGGTCAAAAATTTGTCTGAGAGGAACGTTTGTTATAGCCATGGGTCTAAGAATGCTGGCACGTTGTGGCCCGCCACTTCTTCTTCTTCTTCATCTGTTTTTGGAGTCTAAGGGGTGGTCATCATGACATTGGCGGTGAGTGATAAAGTGGCAGAAATACCGCCAACAGGCCGGCGGTAATTACCGCCAAATTATGACCATGGCTGAGAACTCCGATAGACAGCCAATGTACCACACCATCCACCAGGGCGTTAACACCACTCACACCGGTGGTCCCCATCAATAGCCAGGTGGGAGACAAAGTACTGCCCACCATATCACGACACAGTACACCGCCACAATTTCTGGGGCGGAACCAGTGCCATCAAAAGCCTGCTGAAACACTGCACAGAAGACAAAAGACTCACCATCAGAGACACAGAGAGGGACAAAGCCGCCATGGAACCGGAACTGCAAGCCTTCCCGATGCTCTTCCACGCCATGCTCCACATGGAACACCAACGCCGATGAAGACGATGATGGTGAGTACAACCGCCTAGCACACGAGGGAGGGAGGAACAAGAGAGTGACACACACACCAGACACACAAACACACCATACACACAAACACACCATACACACAACCAGCTGTAGACGAAAAACAATGGTACACAACACATGTCATAATAATGCAAGGACAACAATAAGGCAGTACTGAGAATGTATTGAATGGGAAGTGCCACCAGATGAACCAATTGGATAACAAAGAGATATGTACAAATGTCCATAAATGGCCAATGCCCAGTCCAAAGTACTAAGGGCTCACATGGCCACAGGGCACAGTCCAAGGCCCAACGTGTTCCCTGACATCATCTGCACCGAACTCTGCAGGGGCATAATTTTACAAGTGGGCAGGCACCTCAGGGGGATGGGTGGTGGAGGGCACCTCAACCGAAGTCGGGAACTTGCCCACTGGTTCTGGAGGGGGCTCCATGCCCATTTCCCTGTGCTGGGGAGTGCAAGGTCAGTCTCTCAGGTGGGTGACTTGCCCACTGGTTCTGGAGGGGGCGCCTTGTACAAAAGTCCCAGGAGGGTGGCCTACATGCCCTCTGCTGGTGGTGAGGGCTGCACTGTGTCAGCTGGTGAAGGTGCCTCCTTGGCAGCCTCTGCTGGAGGTGAGGGCTACACTGTCTCAGCAGGTGAAGGTGCGGCCTCTGCAGGAGGAGTGGGTTGTACTGCCTCAGCTGGAGGTGATGGCTCTGACCACCACTGGTGGTGGTGTTACGCTGCCAGCCTCTGCTGGAGGTGAGGGCTGCAATGTGTCAGCAGGTGAAGGTGCCTCCTGGGCAGCCTCAGCTGGAGGTGATGGCTCCGTGACCGGTGGTGGTGTCACCCTGCCAGCCTCTGCTGGAGTGGAGGGCTTCTTCCCCTTCATGGCAGGAGGTGCGGGCTCCTTTCCCTTCCTGGCAGAAGTCAAGGGTTTCTCCCCCTTCATGGCAGGAGTTGAGGGCTTCTTCCCCTTTATGGCAAGGGGTGTGGGATCCTTACCCTTCCTGGCTGGTGGAGTGGGATCATTTGCTCTCTTGCCTCCATGACTAGGAGGTGCCTCCACTGTCCTCGTGGACTGTTTGGCTGAGGTGCTGGGCTGGGTCGCTGGGACCCTGCTCTTACAGGCAGGACGGGGGAGGGAAGAGGTCAAGTTGGGCAAGGAAAAGCTTTTTAAGGACAGTGGGGTGGGAAGAGGGAGGAGTGATGGGAGTGGAGGATGAGGGAGTGGTTGTTGAAGGTGTATGTCTGCTGGACTTGGGTGCATGGGCAGTGTGTGTGTGTGTGTGAGGTGGATGGCTGTTGGGTGTCTGAGTACTTGCGTTTGTGTCCTTCAGGAGGGGGGACAGACAGCATGGGGGAGGTCACAGGACGTGTGCATGGATGTTGTGGAGGTGTCTGCTAGTGAGATGTGTGTGCTGCTTGGTGTGGTGATTCTGGTGGTGGATGTTGATGCAGTGCATACAGGTGTGAGTGTGGACGTGACTGTGAGGGAGGTGGAGGAGGAGGAGGGCAAGGAGGAGACAGTGTATGTGGTTTTGTGTGCTACTGTCTGGTGTTTACGTGAGTGCTTGTGGGCTGAAGTGTGGTGCCTGTGTTTGACTGTGCTACTCTTGTGTGTTGTCTTGTGTGCATGCTCGTCTGTATGTGTGCATGAGATGGGTTGGGGTTGAGGAGACTGGGACTGGGTAGTGGTAGTTGGAGGGGGGATGGTAGGAACAGGGATAATGGCTGCTATCAAAGATGAGGCCAGAGCATGAATCGATCTCTGTTGGGCCGCCAATCCACTGTGGATGCCCTCCATGAATGCATTGCATTGGGGCATCTGGGATGCCAGCCCGTGGATGGCATTCACAATGGTTGACTGCCCTACAGAGATGGATCTCAGGAGGTCAAAAGCCTACTCACTTAGGGCAGCAGGGCTCACTGGGGCAGGGCCTGAGGTTCCTGGGGCGAAGGAGAAGCCTACCCTCCTGGGTGAGTGGGCACAGGCAACTCGCTGAGGGGCTACTGGGAGGCCGGTGCTGGTATGGGGGTTGTGGCTGTACCTGCAGCTGGGGTGGTCACAGAGGTGTCCACCACCACTACGGAACGTCCATTGGAGGAGGTATCTGAGTCAGAGTTGTCACCTCCTGTCTCCGCCTTGGTGCTCCCCTCGCCCTCCATCCCACTGGTTCCCTCGGCGTCAGTGGACTCCTGGGTCCTGTGAAATGCAGCTCCCTCTGTTGCCGGTGCCCCTGCTCCTCTGCCAGATGATGCTAATGCACACATGGACAGGTTGACAGAAGAAAAAAGGGGAGAGAGAGAAAGGGAACACTAGGTCAATTACTGCACCAACACCACAGAAGGCATACACAGTATCATCACACACAGGGATCAGGATTGTGCACTATGCATTGCACTGCCAAACAATTGGTTATATGCCACAGCAAGATGAGGGCCAACCACCGCCAACTGCACCACTCCTGGGACCCACTAAGCCCAGTCCGACATGGAATGCAACCTAGCTAGGTTACCCTGTTTTCACTTTCAACGATTGCCCTTGAGCTGGATCATGCTGCAGTGTTTGGCCTGGCATTAAGGGCCACCAAGTAACTGACACTAGCCACCCGGATCCCATGCCACCTACACCACAATTTGTTGTTGTAACGGCCACTGTACTCACCCCTTTGTGGCTGCTGTAATGCCCTCAAGTGCCTATCCAGCTCTGGGTAGGCAACTGCCAGTATGGTGGTCCTCAGAGGGGTCAGGTTCCGACGGGCACCCCTTCCTCGTTGGGAGGCCATCCCCAGCTGGGCCTCTGCGGTCTTCCGTGCCCAGCGCCTCAGGTCATCCCACTGTTTCTGATAGTGGGTGCTCTGGCTGCCATAGACCCCCAGGGTACACACGTCCTTGGCGATGGCACGCCATAATCCCTTCTTTTGATGGGCACTGACCTTCAGAGGCGATACAGACAGGAGTACACCATTACACATACAATCCAGCCTGTCACACATATGACCCACCAATCCTGTTTCCATCACCATTGGCACACACATCGACCGGCGCACACCATGTATACCACCACAAGACATTCTCCCCCCTCCTCTGATTCTTGACACGATTCTTGCACACACATCTCCATGCATCCTTCCCACATGCATCGTGCCCAAGGTGTACTCACCTGTTGGTCTGGAGGCCCATACAGCAGTCCATAGTGGGGTAGGACCCTATCCACCAATTGCTCCAACTCCTCCGAAGTGAAGGCAGGGGTCCTTTCCCCGGTCAAACGGGCCATGGTAGGTTCCAGACACAGGTCACAGCAGCACACTCAGTGTAGGTGTTCTCCTGTTGAAGGTCAGGAAACAAGTGAGGAATCAGATAGAAGATGGCGGTCACGTCCACGTCGGTGTACACCGTCACCGCCGGCGTAAATCCTCATTGGCCACTGAATTCCATAGAGCCCCATATTATCCAATGAGGAATTGCATGGCGGTGCAAGACCGTCTTCCGCCACGACACCCAACGTCAGCGTAGTTACCTCACTTCCACCTGTCCATACATACAGGAAAGGCGGTCGCCATTTCATGGTGGTGGACAAAGATCAGATTAACCTTAACTGCGTCACTGCCTAGATTTGCACATACCTTGACATTCCCACTGTCCCATCACATAAATGCACTATGTACACTGAGGTGGTGGTTCCATTGTTCAAATTGTGACAGCCTACTCACTCTTGTGCCCCTTAGATACCTACTGCTGCGGATAAATGGGATGAGAAGACGAACCCCCGTGTACAGACCCCTTGTGGACTTGGCTACATTGGAGGACAGGCACATTATACTCACCTATAGACTGGACTGGGCCACAATCACAAAGCTGCGTGGCCAATTGGAGCCTGACTTGGTATCAATCAGGGAATTTGAAAAGCGCACTACTCACCTGTGAGGGTCTCAAGGCGCTGAGTTGGGTGGGGGTGGGGGTGGGGAGGGGGCTGCTACTGCTTGAACAGCCAAGTCTTGAGGAGTCTCTTGAAGGTAAGGCGGTCCTTGGTCTGACGCAGTTGGGTGGGAAGAGTGTTCCATGTCTTGGCTGGGAGGTGCGGGAATGATTGGCCGCCGGTGGTTGTTCTGCAGATGCGTGGGACGAGGGCGAGGTCGGCGGAGCTGTTGGGCTGTAGGAGAGCCATCTGTTGAGGTATACAGGTCCAGTGTTGTGCAGGGCCTTGTGAGCATGGGTGAGTAGTTTGAAGGTGATTCTCTTGTTGACAGGGAGCCATTGCAGGTCTCTCAGGTGGCCTGTGATGTGGTAGTGGCGGGGGATGTCCAGGATGAGGCGTGCAGAGGCGTTCTGGATATGATACAGCCTTTTCTGGAGTTTGGCCATGGTTCCTGCGTAGAGGACATTGCAGTAGTCCAGTTTGCTGCCACTGCGATCCCCCCTCTTGTGCAAGTGCTATCAGTGCTCCATTTCCTGGCAACTGGTTCTTTCCAAGTCACAAGTGGGCTTGGCAGCTGGAATGTCACAGACAATGTTTTCAATCGTGCTGGCACGGGTCTTGTCTGTCCCAGTGAAACACAAGAGCAGCTACATTGCTTTCCCCCAGGTGGAAGATTTGGCTACTGTGAAGGCAGGATTCTATGCAATGGGGCATATCCCCAGTATTATTGGGGCGATTGACGGTACGCATGTTGCGTTTGTCCCCCCCTGCCAGAATGAACAGGTGTTCAGGAATCATAGGGGTTTCCACTCACTGTAGGTGCAAATGGTGTGCCTGGCAGGACCAGTACATCTCCCACATCACTGCCAAGTATCCTGGGTCGGTGCATGACGCCTTTGTCCAGAGGAATAGCAGCATCCCCAATGTGATGGCCCAACTACAGAGGCACAGGGTGTGGCTAATAGGTGAGCCAGAGTCCCTACCCACTGTATGTCAGTGTATGCCTTCAGGTGTTATCCCCATAGGATTGTGTAAGGCTAAATGTTGTCCCTCAATACTTGCAGGTGACTCTTGCTACCCAAACCTAATGTGGGTTCTGACCCTTGTGAGGAATGCCAGGACGGGCTGAGGACCGTTATAATGAGGCACATGGGCGGACTAGAAGAATAATCAAGTGGACTTTCCGCCGCCTAAAGGCCAGGTTCAGGTGCCTCCATCTGACAGGTGGATCCCTGTGCTACTCACCCGGAAAGGTCTGCCAGATAGTAGTGGCATGCTGCATGTTGCACAACCTGGCCCTCAGACGACATGTGCCTTTTCTGCAGGAGGAGAGGGCTGGAGATGACCCTTTGGCAGCAGTGGACCCTGAGGAGAGTGAGGATGAAGACAACAGAATATCAGTTATACGTCAATACTTCCAATGACACACAGGTGAGACAGTGGAACTGACCATTGCTCTGACTATTGATGTTTTCTGTGTGGCTGTAGCATGATGGCATTCACTTACTTTGCAACTCACCTTACTGTCACCTATGGCTTCTCATTTTCCAGATGTTGGTGATCTGACAACAATGTCCTGATGTGATCACTACAGACAGTTACAGATCATTATTGGTTAGCTATCACAGTGTTCAGATCATTTGCACTAGATGTGACTGTTCCCAGAAATGCACATTTTTTTTACCCATAAAACAGTGTGTAGGAAAGTACCATCTTGCCTGGCATGTTACCCCCATTTTTCACTGTATATATGTTGTTTTAGTTGTATGTGTCACTGGGACCCTGCCAGCCAGGGCCCCAGTGCTCATAAGTGTGCCTGAATGTGTTACCTGTGTAGTGACTAACTGTCTCACTGAGGCTCTGCTAATCAGAACCTCAGTGGTTATGCTCTCTCATTTCTTTCAAATTGTCACTAACAGGCTAGTGACCAATTTTACCAATTTACATTGGCTTACTGGAACACCCTTATAATTCCCTAGTATATGGTACTGAGGTACCCAGGGTATTGGGGTTCCAGGAGATCCCTATGGGCTGCAGCATTTCTTTTGCCACCCACAGGGAGCTCTGACAATTCTTACACAGGCCTGCCACTGCAGCCTGAGTGAAATAACGTCCACGTTATTTCACAGCCATTTTACACTGCACTTAAGTAACTTATAAGTCACCTATATGTCTAACCTTTACCTGGTAAAGGTTAGGTGCAAAGTTACTTAGTGTGAGGGCACCCTGGCACTAGCCAAGGTGCCCCCACATTGTTCAGGGCCAATTCCCCGGACTTTGTGAGTGCGGGGACACCATAACACGCGTGCACTACATATAGGTCACTACCTATATGTAGCTTCACAATGGTAACTCCTAATATGGCCATGTAACATGTCTATGATCATGGAATTGCCCCCTCTATGCCATCCTGGCATAGTTGGCACAATCCCATGATCCCAGTGGTCTGTAGCACAGACCCTGGTACTGCCAAACTGCCTTTCCCGGGGTTTCACTGCAGCTGCTGCTGCTGCCAACCCCTCAGACAGGCTTCTGCCCTCCTGGGGTCCAGCCAGGCCTGGCCCAGGATGGCAGAACAAAGGACTTCCTCTGAGAGAGGGTGTTACACCCTCTCCCTTTGGAAAATGGTGTGAAGGCAGGGGAGGAGTAGCCTCCCCCAGCCTCTGGAAATGCTTTCATGGGCACACATGGTGCCCATTTCTGCATAAGCCAGTTTACACCGGTTCAGGGACCCCTTAGCCCTGCTCTGGCGCGAAACTGGACAAAGGAATGGGGAGTGACCACTCCCCTGACCTGCACCTCCCCTGGGAGGTGTCCAGAGCTCCTCCAGTGTGCTCCATACCTCTGCCATCTTGGAAACAGAGGTGCTGCTGGCACACTGGACTGCTCTGAGTGGCCAGTGCCACCAGGTGACGTCAGAGACTCCTTCTGATAGGCTCCTTCAGGTGTTGCTAGCCTATCCTCTCTCCTAAGTAGCCAAACCCTCTTTTCTGGCTATTTAGGGTCTCTGTCTCTTGGGATTCCTTAGATAACGAATGCAAGAGCTCATCCGAGTTCCTCTGCATCTCTCTCTTCACCTTCTGCCAAGGAATCGACTGCTGACCGCGCTGGAAGCCTGCAAAGCTGCAACAAAGTAGCAAAGACGACTACTGCGACCTTGTAACGCTGATCCTGCCGCCTTCTCGACTGCTTTCCTGGTGGTGCATGCTGTGGGGGCACTCTGCACTAGAAGCTCCGAAGAAATCTCCCGTGGGTCGACGGAATCGTCCCCCTGCAACCGCAGGCACCAAAGAACTGCATCACCGGTACCTTGGGTCTCCTCTCAGCACGACGAGCGAGGTCCCTTGAATCCAGCAACTCTGTCCAAGTGACTCCCACAGTCCAGTGACTCTTCAGTCCAAGTTTGGTGGAGGTAAGTCCTAGCCTCCCCACGCCAGACTGCATTGCAGGGAACCGCGACTTTTGCAGCTGCTCCGGCCTCCGTGCACTTCCGGCGGAAATCCTTTGTGCACAGTCCAGCCTGGGTCCACGGCACTCTAACCTGCATTGCACAACCTCCTAAGTTGTTCTCCGGCGACGTGGGACTCCTTTGTGCGACTTCGGGTGAGCACCGTTTCACGCATCCTCGTAGTGCCTGTTTCTGGCACTTCTGCGGGTGCTGCCTGCTGCTGAGAGGGCTCCTTGTCTTGCTCGACGCCCCCTCTGTCCCCTGATGCAATTGGCGACATCCTGGTCCCTCCTGGGCCACAGCAGCATCCAAAAACACTAACCGCACGATTTG
Organism: Pleurodeles waltl; assembly: GCF_031143425.1. NCBI lineage: Eukaryota > Metazoa > Chordata > Amphibia > Caudata > Salamandridae > Pleurodeles > Pleurodeles waltl. Next base: position 397,883,833 of record NC_090449.1, read on the forward strand.
CAGCTAGCAAGGCTTGTTGGCGGTCTTTCGGCGGGAAAACACTTCTGCACGACTCTCCACGGCGTGAGGGATCCGTCCTCCAAAGGGGAAGTCTCTAGCCCTTGTCGTTCCTGCAGAAACCTAAGCTTCTACTGTCCAGTAGCAGCTTCTTTGCACCCACAGCTGGCATTTCCTGGGCATCTGCCCATCTCCGACTTGCTTGTGACTTTTGGACTTGGTCCCCTTGTTCCACAGGTACCCTCGACTGGAAATCCATCGTTGTTGCATTGCTGGTTTGTGTCTTTCCTGCAGAATTCCCCTATCACGACTTCTATGTCCTTTGGGGAACTTTAGTGCACTTTGCACTCACTTTTCAGGGTCTTGGGGTGGGCTATTTTTCTAACCCTTACTATTTTCTAATAGTCCCAGCGACCCTCTACAAGGTCACATAGGTTTGTGGTCCATTCATGGTTCGCATTCCACTTTTGGAGTATATGGTTTGTGTTGCCCTTATCCCTATGTGTCCCCATTGCATCCTATTGTAACTATACATTGTTTGCACTGTTTTCTAATACTATTACTGCATATTTTGGTATTGTGTACATACATCTTGTGTATATTTGCTATCCTCATACTGAGGGTACTCACTGAGATACTTTTGGCATATTGTCATAAAAATAAAGTACCTTTATTTTTAGTATATCTGTGTATTGTGTTTTCTTATGATATTGTGCATATGACACTAGTGGTACTGTAGGAGCTTCACTCGTCTCCTAGTTCAGCCTAAGCTGCTCTGCTAAGCTACCATTATCTATCAGCCTATGCTGCTAGACCCCCTATACACTAATAAGGGATAACTGGGCCTGGTGCAAGGTGTAAGTACCCCTTGGTACTCACTACAAGCCAGTCCAGCCTCCTACACAGTGTCACTCAAATTGTGTTCAAGGATGTTTATTGTAGTGCAAGTAAGTGGCTGAAAAGTGCAACGGAATGGGTTGATGGTGGAGGAAAGTCCAGGTTATTGTTCCAATCTGTTTGTAGCACAAGTCCAGTGTCCCAGGGGTCATAGGAAAGGGACCAAAGGCAGTTCAGAGTGGACAAGGTGACAGGGTGGGATACAAGGGGGACAAACAGAAGAGTCCCATTTCCTGGCCATGGTCTTAGTCTTGGGAAGTGTCTCTGGCTTTTGTCTGAGTCACAGGTAAAGTTTACGGGGTGGTTCACCTTCTGCAGGGGGAGGGGTGCTGAAGGCCTGTGGGTCCTGTGGCGGGGCCTCCTGTCCACTAGCTGCAGCGGATGTGGTGGGTTGGTCAGTAGACTGGCTAGTGGTAGCGGCCCGCTGCTGTGCAGTCTATTCCCTCATGATGTTGGCCATGTCTACCAGCACCCCTGCTATGGAGATCATGGTGGTGTTGAGGGCCTGCAAGTCCTCCCTGATCTCCTGATGGTGTTCGTCCTGCAGCCGCTGATTCTCCTGCAGGTTGTTCAGGATCTGGCCCATCGTTTCCTGGGATTGTTGGTAGGCTCACAGGACATTAGTGAGTGCCTCGTGGAGAGTCGTTTCCCTGGGCCTATCCCCCTCCTGGCGTACAGCTGGCCCACTATTGTCCCTGTTGCCCTGTGCCTCTGTCCCCTGAATGGTGTGCCCACTGTCACTGACTCCAGGACCCTGATTGTCTTGGGGGCGCAGTGTGGACTGGGGTCCCTGTACTGGTGGGAACAGTTCTGATTGACGTGTCCTGGGAACAGAGGTGTGGGGACGCTGGGTGGGTGTTGTGGTGTTGGAAACTGATGGGGGAGGCTTTGTGGTGGACTGTGAGTGGGCTCGGTTGGCCGACTGACCAGTGGTCCCTGATGGGCCAGGTTATTGATCCAGATCCTGAAGTCCAGAGTTACTGTCATCACTGTGGGCATCTTCTGTTGGGGACTGGATAGTTGTGGCACCTCCTCTCTTTTGACATTGGCTGGGGCACCTGTGCGGATGTAAGTGATGTATTATGCTTCATACCTGTGACATATTGTACATCCCTATCTTCCCCTCCATAGTTGCTCTTGCCCTGCCACCTTTGAATGTGTATGTTGATGTACTGTGGGATTGTTAGTACCCTATGCTGTGCATGCTTTGGAGATGGGTGTCCATGCAGGGCTGGGAGGGCTGTCCATGCATTGGTATGGCATGAAGGGCTTGGCATTAGTCATCTGCATTGGTGCAGTGTGTGGGATGGAGTGGAGTGATGGGGGTGAGGGTGTGAGATGGCATGCAAGTAATGGGGGGTAAATGTTGACTTACCAGTGTCCAGTCCTCCGGCTACTCCAGTGAGTCCCTCAGGATGCAGTAATGCCAAAACTTGCTCCTCCCATGCTGTAAACTGTGGGGGAGCAGGTCCTCTGTATGGCGAGCTGGTGCCTTACTGCCACGGAACGTACCTTCCCCCGTAGGTTGTTCCACCTCTTCCTGATGTCGTCCCTTGTTCTTGGATGCTGTTCCACGGTATTCCCCCTGTCCACGATTCTCCGCCATAGCTCCATCTTCCTTGCAATGCATATCTGCTGTACCTGTGCTCTAAACAGCTGTGGCTCTACCCTGACTATTTCCTCCACCATGACCCACAACTCCTCATCTGTGAAATGGGGGTGCCTTTGTGGGGCCACGGGTGTTGTGTGGTGTGTGTAAGTGTGTGTGTGTTGGGTAGTGTGATTGGGAGTTCGTAGTGTAGTGCGTGAGGGATGTATGGGTGTCTGTGTAGTTGTCGCAGTGGTCTTGATGTCTGTCTGGTGGCAATGATTTGTATTCGTAAGGGGTTGTGGGTAATGTGGGTGTGTGTTTTATAGTGGTGTGAGTGGGTGTGTGTGGTGTGTGTATGTGTGTCAGGTGTGTGTTGTTTGAATTGGCCAATGTTGTGTAGTATTTGGGTGTCCATTCTGAGAGTGGCGGTGTGTACCGCCAATAGTTTACCGCTGTTGAATGTCCGCCGTGGTGATTCGTGGGTCATGATGTGGTGGGTGTTGTTTTGTTGGTGTAACGGTATTGGTGTTGGTACCGACAGTTTACCACTGACCTTTGGGCTGGCGGATTTGAGTATGTGCCTGTATCATAATATGGCAAACAGATATCCGCCACCGGGGCGGTATGTTGGCGGCCTTCACCTTGGCAGTAAGCAGGATTTACCGCCAATGTCATAATAAAGGCCTAAGTCTTCACAATATGTCGTTTACGGCACGGGTGTCTGTTACTTTTTTACAGAGAGTCTGAACCATGTCTTCCAGCTCAGATATTCTCGTTTCAGCTGATGATATTCTATCAGCCGCGTTTCTGAGATCATGCCTGAGAAGGGAGACTTTGAATCTAATCTTGCTCATCTTTTCTTCAAGTATTTTGCATGAGGTCTGGCTTAAAGGATTAATGCGTTTTCTGGAACCAGCGAGGTATCAAACTCATTGGCTCCCTCAGCTTGGGCAACCACCCTGGCATATTTATCTAGCCGTCCCTGACAAGAGGCCCTAGGCTCTTTTTCACTTGTCATGGTGTGCCCAGTGGAACATCACGGCCCTTTTCTGTTATGGTGAGGGTGTGTTTCTGTGCCCTTGTTTTGTTCCTCACTAGTCTGCGCTTCCGATCTGCCCCTCGATATAGCGCTCTCCCGGGATTGCAGTTTCCACCAACTTCAGCACCAGGGCTCGCCTCTAGTGCGCGTTGTTGGTTTCCGTGGCATCCAACGCTTCCCACAAGCATGCAGCCGATGTGTGTGCACTCTCAGAGCGTAGGTGTTGGGTCTGCAGAAGAACAGGGAGTGACGGCCTGCCCTGCGCCGGTGTGGGTCCCGCTGGGCCTACAGGTATGAGTGAATGTCAGGAAATCCAGCCGTTGAGCCTCTAGTGGTGTTCCTATCACAATCTCAGGTCCTCCAATTGCACCCCCTCATAGGCTTCACCTCCTGTCAGCGCAGGGTGTACAACCGGTAGGGAGCAAGGTCTGTTCCTGCCCCTTCAGCTCCCAATTTGAACGACCGGTTCAGTGCACCAGGGATGCTGCGCTAACTGCGGGCCTCCTGTCTGCCTTCACACCTGCAACTTCTCCCGCCTATTCTCATTCTTAGATACTGCCGTTACCCAACTCCCTTTGTATGCCAGTCTCTGTGGGCTTCCATTGTTGTGTAGTGGACAATTTAATATTTCACACTATCTTATGGGGGTTATGTTGTGCCGTGGAGGTTCTGAGATCCCTGTGGTTCGTTCGATTTATCTCCCCAGGTTGCTGATCGGTGCTCCCCTGCACCCTGGGGGGCCCAGCGCCCAGCACGTCCCCACCGCCAGGTGCAAGGAAACTGGGAGAGCGGGTCCGACCTCGGCGCTGTTGTGTCTCTAGTCCAAGTCTCAGCTGCTTTTACTGGTCAGATCACACTCAGGCTTCCGTGCGGGGTGCGTAATTCCCCAGGACTCGCCTCCTGCCAGGATCTGTTCATGACACTGCGCTAACTCGTGCCCCTTCCTCCGTCCCTGCTGTCATGACCTCAGCTTCCCTGTCTCTCCTTCGGCCGCCGGCAGGTCCAATTGGCTCATGGTATCAAGATCGCTGCGGCGTCGGGCCAGCTGAGCAGCGAGATGGCCGCTCTTTGAGTGAGCTCCGCCGGCCGGATTGAAATCCTTCAATAATCCTGCACATCGGGGCGAGCACAAACTGCCAAAACCTACAAAAAATGTGCGGATGACGGTGCGACGCAGGTGGAGGCAGGAGAATCGTATTTTTTATTGCCTGTGAGGAGCTGGGGGACAGCGCGGCCTGAGGGCGGAACTGGCGGTGGTGTCTGACGGAGCTCGCTGGTGGAGGAGCCGCGACTCGGGCCGGGGGCTTGTGCTGGCGGCGGGGCCTGAGCTGGGGCAGCGCCGGGACGCGGAAAGGTCCCGGCATTGTTAAAGCTGCCCGAGGATCCTGCCGGTGCTGTGGTGCTGGGGCGGCCCCTGGGCGGCCTGGGAGGTAAGCTCGCGGAGCTGCGGAGCCGGGCAGCGGCACTGGACTCGGGGCGCTGCTCGCGAGCGCGGACGAAGCCGAAAAGATGCGGGACCCCCAATAAAAACTATACGGGTGACATTTGAGCTGCACTCCGGACGGAGGCAGCTCGCTGAACATCAATGCTGAGCCTGAGGCAGGGGTCGGAGTAAAAGATTTCAGAGGCGGCGGCCGCCATTTTGGGGCCAAAAATACAGATGACAGGGTGAGGTGGCGCGTGGACTGAAGAGAGGCTGAGCACCGGCGCAGAATCTCGCGGATGCCGAAGGCGCCCTGTGGAGGAAACTAGAGCTCTTGAGAAGGTGGAAGTGTCTGATCTTCCCGGCGCCGCGAGTGGCGTGCTCCGAAGATGCAGAGGTGAGGCGCCTGGGGGCCTGTGAGCAAACACAGCTGGGCAGAAGGCGGATTGTGGATAGTAGGGACAGGTGCTGCTATGACCTGTCCGGTTGCCTCGTGAGTGCGGGGGGGTGAACGGAAGGCCCCCCCCCGCTGACCTGAGCTAGTGGATGGCAGAGTGGACATTGGCTTACACCCTGGCAATTGTATTGGACAAATGCAAAGAGTCAATCTAAGGGAACCCAGTGGTGGTGCTGGTGGCGACAACGGGGCTTGTTAGAGCGGAATCAGTCAGCGAGAGCGCCGTGAAGGAGATAGGGGTGCCCAGCTGCGGCTACGCGGGAGCGGAGGTGGCTCTGGGACTTAGCTGGTAGCTCGCGGCAGGACCTGGTGGATCTCTCTCTGCCATGGGGAAGCATGATGCTAAGCAGCCGAAACTGAACTTTGATCATAAGCGCTCCGCGCGGCAGGGAGAGTTGGAGCAAGGGCCCCGGGCGGCGGAGGGGAGCGACCTGGCCGCAGACGACCAGGGCGAAGATTTGCGCACGTTGATGCTTGAGATGCGCTCCAGCCTCCGTAATATTGATACCAAACTGGACAATCTCACCAGTCAGTTAGACTCTGTGAAAACCCAGGTGGCCACACACGAGACGAGGTTGGACACGCTTGAGGCTCGCCAGTCTGAATGTCATGAGTATCAAGTGGAAACAAGGGACCAACTCCTGCACATGGACAAATTATTGGGAATAATCCATGCAAAGAATGAGGACTTGGAAGCACGGTCCCGGCGCAATAATCTACGCATCACAGGAATCCCGGAGACCACTGCCATAACTAAGATGGAAACATATATCACTGAACTCCTACACAAACTGTTTGACCCCAGCCTCTCGGCGGTGTTTGCGGTGGAGAGGGCGCATAGATCGCTGGGCCAGAGGCCCCCTGTGGGTGCGCCGCCCCGACCTATAATTGCGAGAATCCTGAACTACCAAGACAGAGACTTGATCCTTAAACTGGCGAGGGGGAGAGGATCCATCACGCACAAGGGAAATAACATCTCCTTTTACCCTGACTTCACCCCGGCTGTCCAGGCCGCCCGCCGTGGGTTCCTGCCTGCAAAACAACTTCTTCTGCAGGCGCAGGTCCCGTACTCCCTCCTCTACCTGGCTAAATTAAAGGTGTCCTTCGAGGGGTCTGCCCACATATTCACTGATGCCAAGGAGGCGATGAAGTTCGCTAAACACGAGGGGCGCAAATCCGCACAACGTTCCAGGGATGCTGTGGAGACAGGGGATAGCAGGCTCTGTGACAATGAGTAAACGTGGATCCAATCTAATATACCCTGTGGGGAATTGCTCCTAGTTAAAAGTGACTTCTACCCGCTGGAGGGGGAGAAGCACTTGTGATGCCTGTTGTTCAATCTTGTCATCTGCTATTCTAGATAGATCTAATTATTAGGTTTTGTGCGGCGAGGATCCCCTGCAGATCTTCCGGCCACCCCGTTTCACACGGGGAAGTAGCCGGCATCGCCACACCCCCTTGGGAATGTTCCCTTGCTTATTAAAATTTCTCTTTGGGGATAATATGGGGAAGGTTAATCTACGACCCGGTTGGGGGGTTGGAGTGGGTGGGGGGAGGTGGGTTGGGTTTGTTATCTTGTTGTTTACTGCCAACATCTATTGTATGCTACCTGTGTGGTGTCTTGAACGTACAGCCTGGTCATTGTCAACATGTCTTACTGCACTTTACAGGATGTGTGAGAGAAATGCCAAAAGTGGATAAAACCTTGAACTGTCTCACCTGGAATGTTAGGGGGCTCAACGACCACAGGAAGGCTAGGTTGGTACATGCATATTTGGTGCGGCATGGTGTGGATGTCTGCCTACTGCAGGAAACGCATTTGAACACTGCCCCTGCCCAAAGACTGCGTCACACTAGATGGGGCCATGTTTATTCAGCTATTTACTCCAACTATGCCTAAGGGGTGGCGATACTGTTAAGACGCGGGTTGGACTGGCGGGAGGGCGCTGTTCAATGTGACCCAGAGGGGAGATATGTTTGGGTACAGGGCATTGTGTGCGGTGTTTCGGTAGTATTCGTGGCTGTGTATGGGCCTAATGTAGACTCTCCAGGTTTCTTCCATAAGCTTTGGGGGCAGGTGAAAGCCACTGGATGCGATACAATTGTATGGGGTGGTGATTTCAATGCAGTACTTGATGACACAATAGATAGGAAGGGGGCAGCTCGCACATTGAATCCGTTGGCGGGTTCCGCGCTACGGGAAATAATGCTGGATGGCGCGTTGGTTGATGTATGGCGAGGTAGACATGGGGACCTGAGGGAAGGCACCTGTATATCGACCTATAGCGGCGCGTGGTCTCGTCTTGACTTTTGGCTTGTGTCGCGAGATGTTGCACTGTGGACGTCACAGGTAGAGCACATGCCCCGTACACTGTCCGACCATGCGCCCTGTATGCTGAGGTTACTACTCCCTGGGGGTCCTTCCCCGGCATTCTCATGGCGACTCCCACCCCAGGCACTACTTGATGTTGCATTCAGGGAGGAGATACGGACTGATATTACTGACTATTTTGAGTGTAATGCGGGGTCGGTGGACACAGAGGCGACTCTGTGGGAGGCCTTCAAGGTCGTCATTAGAGGCCAATGTATAGCCCGGCAGGCGGATGTATTGATGGCGATACGGAGCACTCTGGTAGCACTTGAAGCCGATATAAAACGACTCGAAAGCACTTTCTTAGAGGCTGGGGAGTCAGAAGTGGCGGGGCTATTGAAAACCAAATTATTGGAATATGAAGAGGAGGCGTTGAGGGAGGTCAAGTTCCTGGGGAAATATGCGGAGGCGAGGCGCTACGGCGAAGGAAGGAGACCGGGGAAGGTCCTAGCAAATATGATTAGACCGCCGCGTCCCGCGACATATATCCATGAACTGCGCACAACTGATGGCGAACTGCTTCATGACAAGGAGAACATTGTAGGAGCATTCTCCAAGTTTTATTCTCGTTTATATACCAACACTCAAGATGAATGCCCAGAAGGGCTTATATCCTATCTAGATTCCATTGCATTGGTATGGCTCAATAATAACCACAGAGAATATATGGACCTTCCAATAGACGCCGGAGATGTGGCACAAGTTATCAGGACCCTGCCGCTTGATAAGGCGCCGGGACCTGATGGTCTCACAACAGCTTTCTATAAGGCATACGTAGACGAGCTGTCGCCCCGGTTGCTGGCAGTGTACGAGGAGGCCCTGGAGAAAGGGTTGTTGCCTGCCACTATGCGCGAAGCGCTGATTATCACGCTGCTGAAGCCGGATAAACCTGCTGACGATCTAAACTCATATAGGCCCTTATCTCTGATTAATGTAGATGTGAAAATTTTAGCCAAACTGCTCGCGAACCGGGTGCAACCAATGCTGTCGATGGTCGCACTCCCCGACCAGTCCGGTTTCATACCAGGTAGGGCGACCTCCCACAACCTGCGAACGATCTTCGCTGCATTACATTACCTACACCCCGAGGTTCGAGCTGCCGTGGTGTTTTTAGATGCCACTAAGGCCTTTGATACAATTGAATGGCCATATTTATTCCATATATTAAAAAGGATGGGTTTCAGTACGCTGCTGATTAGAAAAATTTGCCTGCTTTACACTTTACCTACAGCCAGAGTGCGGGTGAATGGTCTGGTGTCGGAGCCGTTCCCTGTATTGCGTGGTACCAGGCAGGGTTGTCCTCTCTCCCCGCTGCTATTTGCCATAGCTATGGATCCGCTAGCTGCGAGGATTAGGCAACATCATACTGCAAGAGGTATAGGATTCAGTTCTAGAAATCTTCTAATATCACTATACGCGGACGATGTGACCCTTTATCTTACCAATCCTGCGGACAACTTGGATCCCATCCTGCGGGAATTTGTCCGCTTTGAGGGTTTCGCGGGCATCTCCATCAACTGGTCTAAATCGGTAATCTTTCCCCTCACGGACGGCACTGCGGAGGTGTGCTCTGAATACCCCCTGCGCTGGGAGGCGGAAAAAGTCAAATATCTGGGGATTTGGATAAGTCGTGACCTTCAGGAGATTTGGGGCCTTAACTTTGGCAGGGCTATGATGTGGCTGAGCGAGAAAGTGAAATTATGGGCTTCCCTGCCCCTATCACTAACTGGGCGGATCGCGTTGACAAAAATGATAGTGTTACCCAAATTCCTTTATCTATTCGTCAATATACCTATACCGCTTACAGCACACTTCTTCACCACTTTGAGGTCATGCCTGGTTGAGCTGGTGTGGGCGGGTGGACAGGCCAGGATAGCGTGGGACACGCTGGCGCTGCCGCTGCGACAGGGAGGTTTGGGTGCCCCAGATATAAAATTGTATGCCCTCTGCGCTCAGGCTCAGTTCCTGCATTTTTGGACCCACCCTGTCCCTTTTCAACCTCACGTGGCAGTGGAACGAGATGTGGTGGCGCCCCTTCCACTTGGAGTGGCGATATGCGCTAAGGCAAGGCGTCCTAGAGAAGATGTAGATACGGCTAGGATGCTGCAGTGGGTATGGGAGGAGTTGCGCAGGAGGGCCGGGGTCCCACTGTTGTATGCTCCATCGCTCCCTCTGTTGCATAACCCGATGCTGCCCTGTGTGGCTGATGGAATAGCTGGTCACCTGATTGACAGGATGAATCTCCGCACCTTTGCTGACCTTTTTCCCAATGGCAAGTTTATGCCTCCCCTGGCGCCGGAGGAGGGAGGTGTGGTGCCCTTTTCCGAATTATTTCTGTACCATAAACTACGTGCGGCGTGCCGGACACTATTCAGGGGGGTTCCCTGATGCGCCGCCTGTCTTTACAGCTTTGGAGGCTGTGGTGGGCTCCCCTTCTCCCCGAAAGCTAGTAACTCGTATTTATCGCCATATGCAAAACATGACACCAGTGGTAGCGCCTAAATCTATGCTGTATTGGAACGAGGAGCTCCAGCCTGAGATTTCTGAGGAACAGTGGGAGTTCTGCTGTGGGCAGCTTGCTGAGCTTTCGCCAAATTACAAGCTGCGTTTAATACATTTTAAATACCTGCATAGGTTCTACAGAACCCCCATCAGCCTGAAAAGAATGGGGCTTAGGGAGACGGATTAATGTTGGCGTTGTGGGTCGGCCTTGGCCTCTTTTCTACATATAGCGTGGTCCTGCCCGAGGTTGAAGGGTTATTGGTCTCAGGTTTTTGTATCGGTAAACCAGATAGTGGGCCGCTCTGACGTCCCTTCCCCTCTGATTGGGCTACTAGGTTATGTCAGAGACCGCCAGCAGTGCGCAGGCTGCATGCATTACTTTTACTGTTTGCTAAGCGACGGGTGGCGATACACTGGGGTAGGCAGAGGGTGCCCGCGGTGAGGGATTGGCTGGCGGATGTAACTTACGGGCACACGCAGCTAACCACATTCTGGGAGTTAATGCCGGCTGCATCTAGACCCCGTGACATCTGGGATCCGTTTGTGAGCTGGGCTCGGGAACATCAGAGCCGGGAATCAGAGGGAGATACCCTAAGTGAATGATCCCTGGGAGGGGGGCGGCGGTGGGGATACATCGCACTCCTCGCCTCTCACATCTGGGAGGATATGCCTTTAACACTAGCATGACCCTGATCGCTACCCCTGTTTTTTTCCCGCGGCTGCCCTCTCTAAACACCAAGGCAGAATGTTGTGACCCTTCTGAGCCCCTGTGCCCAATCTAGGTGCTTGTAATCTCTATTGATATGGACATGATGACTACTGTAATATGTTCCTTTTTGTAGGACACCTAAATGCATACTATATGTAACACACTAATGATGATAATTGGCAAGTTTGTTTGTTGTATTTTTTATAACGAAAAATGCTCAATAAAAAAAAGAAAAAAAAAAAGATTGCTGCGGCGTCCTCCTCCTTCGTCTTCGCAGCGCGGCCTCGCCAGATCCATCATTCCTCCGGCTGCCAGTGAAGGCGTGCATTGATCTTCCTTAGATGGAGCGTGGCGAATGGGGACACTGGTCTTGACGCATCCTTGTTCCGCGCCACCATCCTCTAACCGCCTTTTGAGCTCTACCCTATGTCGAACGGGCCTCTGTGATATCACCTCGCCGGCCACACCTTATGCCTCATGGCTGTGTCTCGCGTCCACAGTCAGCACCGCACCTCTGCCGGATTGCTCGTCCCCAATCTTTTTCTGGGGCTGGATGGCTCCAATTAACATTCAGCAGCATCTTGAAAGTTACTCCCCCATGGGATTCATGGGATAAATTAGGATTTTGATTGGGCCAAGTCATGGAGCTCTTTACTGAGCCTCCTCCTTCTCCTCCATCTTGGCTCAGCCCCCTCAATTGAGTCTCTTTGATTTAGTTTGTGCCAGCAGCTTTGGTGGAACCTGAAGTGGAGTCAGTGACTTGGCCTCTGCTTGTGTATTTTTTTCCCCCAAGGTCAAGCCTTTCACTCAGATGGAGCTAGGTGCTAAGAAAGTCTTCAATCAGTTCTGGTAGCAGAGTATGTGTCACTGTCACCAGATGAGAAACCAGGCAAGTTTTCTAGAATGCCCCGGAGTGGTGACATTTTGCTAAAGTTTAAAAGCCAGTTTAAAGTGTATTTAAAAACAAAGATATGCCACAGACGAAATACAAAAAGTATTTTCAAAGATTTGAAGATCTTTTTGGCTCGGGTTCTGTTGCTTTATGGTTTGAGCATCTGCACCAGGAAATTACTTGACTGGGTTCAAACATGTCCTTAATTCTACCTGTTCAGGTTAAGGGCTATAGAGGGATTTGCAAAAATTAAGTGGATTAACACCTGACTAGAAATACACTTTACGATGTTGTAAGGACACTTAAGCAGTTTTGCTGCCATTAAAAAGCTGCTTAACCTTTAGGTATTCAACTTTCCACTTAACAACAAAAATTCAGTCTAGCTGAGATATTTTCCAACAAAAAAGTGGTGAACCACAATTGCCTTTTAATAAAGCATTAGCTGTCTGTAAATGCCAGTTGGGGAAAAACGAAGGGCCTGATTTAGAGTTTGCCAGACGGATTACTCTGTCACCAACGTAACAGATATCCCATCTGCGGCATTCGGGATATCAGTCATGTTTGTGACTTAGTTAATCCACCTGCCAAACTCTAAATCACACGCCCAATATCTATTCTAGCTATTGCTGGGCATGCTGTGAGTTCGTATATGCCTCTCACTTCTGATCTTTGTTTTTTTTTCTACACATCTGATACCGAAGAGTCTGCTGGAGCAGGCTTCGTCAGTTAAATTAAGGCAAATTATATTTCCTACAGTGGTTTCATACAGAGAGCCTAAACCACTATATTCTTAGGGCAGTACAGTATTTGCATTAAGTAATTTTGCATTGGCAGCTGGTAATAACCACTTGTCCTATGACCAGCTATTCCAATGTAATGTAGGCTTCTGTGACTTTTTCTTGTTTGCCAGAATGTTTGTATGGTGTTTTCAAGGAGCTATTGAAGGATGATGTAGATGCAACCAAGGAAAAGGAAACCATGCAGACTGAACATGGCACAGGTAGTGTGCTTTTAATGGGGTGTGGTGCTTTTTAGATGGATGCATGAATGCGCTGTAGTAAAGCGCCTCTTTTTACATGGTCACCTCCCACTTTTTGCCTAATTTCTCGTGCAATTTTGACTGAAAGTATACTGGGTCACTGCTAAACATGTCCACAGTGCCAGATCTCTTTACCCCAAAACTGTGCAGTCGTTTTTCCCAATAGGCAAACCTTTAGCTACCACTGTAAGTCCCTACTAAATGGTATCCCTGGTACCTAGGGCATGGGGTACTAAAGGAAGGTCCCTGAGGGCTGTAGCACGAATTGTGCTAGGGACCCTCTCACTAAGTGCACACAGTGCAGCTGTCGTAGGCTGTGTGTCTTGGTGCAGAACTGAAATTAAAACACGACATAACACACAGCCTGTGTGCCCTGGCCCCTTTACACTGTATACAATATATGTAAGTCACCCCTCTAGCAGGCCTTCCAGCCCTGAAGGCAGGATGCATTATATTACTTGTGAGAGCATACCTGCATAAGCAGATATGCCGCTGCTATGTCTTTGTCGATTCTCAGACATAGTAAGTGAACAGGGAAGCCATTTTAAGTACATGTTCTGGACACTGGTCATTACGAGTTCCCCAGCTACATGATGGCTTCACTGAAGATAGGGATGTTTGGTATCAAACATCTCATATTTTTAAACCCTCACAGAATCCAGTGATGTATTTATTAATGCATGCACTCAGACAGAACCTTAGAGGTGCCCCCTTAAAACCCACCAACTCTTAGTTTGGACACTGACTGGTCAAAACCAGTGCACCCACATTAGACAGAGTTCTGGCCCCTTTAGGTGAGAGCCAACACTCTTGAAGTCTCGGGACAAAGGCCTGCTTTGGGCAGAGGTGTGACCTCCTCTCCCAGGCAGGATGAACATTCCAAGATGGGGAGCTTCAAAGGCCTTGCCGCCTTTGTAATGTGACCTAGGTCTAACCAGATGGTGGAGATAACCAACACCCCTGTCCTGACCCCACTTTTGGCATCAGCACAGGCAGGAAAATTAGTTAAATTAGGAGTGCCCACTTCATGCCTGTCTCACCCCTAAGGTGGACGAGCTGAAGTTGACAATACTTTTTAAATTCCTCCATCTTGCTTGGGAGGAATTAGACCACTAGGATTAGGGTAATGCCCACTTCCCAGCGGAAGTGGTCATAAGAAGGGTGTAGTTACCCTAAAGGTGGTCAGCTATTGGCTACTGCCTGGCACTCACTGTAATGCCCCTATATTGAGTATTTATAGATAGGGCACCCCTGAACCCTAAAACTCAGATTCATGACGACCTAAGAAGAGCCAAACACACTACAGAGTTGCACCAGTAGAGAAGACTACAGATACCAACTGACTTGGCCCTAGCGTCCTGTCTGTAGCCCTCAACGATCCTGTGCCAAAAGATGACCTTTCCTGCAGCCCAGCAACCTCCAAAGTTTTGGGAGGACTGCCTGCCTTCGACAAAGCTCAAGATCTCCCCAACCTGTTAAAAAAGAAACCAGCTTTAAAGAAAAATAACTGCCTTGAGGAAATGCGAATCCGCTTCCGAATCCACCTCTGCACCCTACACCCAGTGCCCAAATCCAAGTGGCCCACCGGTCCCGTGAAAGTTCCCCAGCAATTCTGAGTCCAAGTCAACTGTGGGCTGACCCCCTGCCGGACTCTGCCTGAAAGCCTGCAGACTCAAACCGGAGACTCCCCCTGCCTGCAACATGCTTGGCACGCTGTTCCCAATGCCAAGCTGTTCTCAATGCCACAGGACACCCCTGCACCCGGAGCCCCTCGGCCACGTCCCCTGGCATCATACCTTAGCTGGACAGCTGTGGGTTTTCTTCGTTCAGCCTCCTGGCCCAACCCTGCAGCCTTTGTTTCAAAACTGATCTCCCCCATTGATTTGCATTGGGCGTCCTATGCTTTGTTGGCACTCTGCACCAAGCCGCTGCTGGCCTTGTGGCACCCATGTGCTTACCTCAACCCCAGGAAATCATCCCCTGACACCGCTTTACTCACCTGTGAGCAGCGGATCTTCGGTTACCCCTAGTCTCCATTGGTTAACATTGGGTGCTCGACTCTGTGTTGGCACTGTGCACCCGGCTGCCTTAGTGCCGCTGAGGGTGTACGTTTGGTGCTGCCCTGTGGCCCTCTTTGTGCTTACCTCAACCCCAGAAGATCGGCCACTGACACCACTTTAATAACCTGTGAGCAGCGCATCTTCGTTCACCCCCAGTCTCTATTGGTTAACATTGGGCATCCAACTCTGAATTTGACCTCAGTACCCGGCTGCCACTTTGGCGTTTTGGGTGCACTCTTGGTACTGATTTGAGCCTTAGTTGGTGCTGACCTAAAACCCCAAAGACTGGATTTGTAAGTTGTGTACTTACCTGCAAAACTGCATTCCTGTTTTCCTCCCGTATGTTAACATTGCTGAACTGAAAAATTGCACTGTGTTGCTTTATTGAAACTGCAAAGTAGTTATGCTTTTGAATCTACTCACCTGATTACAAAGTTCTTGAGTTTGAAACATACAAAAAGAAATGTTATTTTTCTAAATTGGTCTTGGATTTATTCTTTGTGTGTGTCTCATTTATCGTTTCTGTGGGTACAACAAATGCTTAGCAGTACCCTCTGATAAGCACAACTGCTCGCCCAAACTACCAGAAAATAGAGCATTAGTCCTATCTACATTTGACATTGACTAACAATGGGCGGTTTTTATGCGGTACTGGCGCTCTCCTTTAATTTTGTAAAGTTGATACCTTAACTTACTCCGGTGCTAAGAAAACCCCCAATTTAAAACTTAGCGATGATAACAACAAAAACGTTATCCAATCAAATATATACAATATGCACTTGTCGTAGTCTTAGTCAATAATGATTAGTATGGCAAGAAGTATTCAAAAGTCCTCATATCAAACAGAGTCCAATATTTTACTTAAATTCTTCTTTATTCTTTTTGATAAATTCCAATCCAAAATTTGCTCCAGTCTGTCAACACGTGTTTCGTCTGGGAATTACCCCTCGACTTCCTCAGGACTTTCTATAACAAACAGTATCCAACATGAATTGTTTCCAATACTTTCCATCTTCTATTGTCATGCAGTGTGATTTAGTAATTCCAATACCAAAAGTGAAAAATGTAATCTCAAGCAACATGAATATTCATCACCACTCGTGATTTCTTGAAAAGCATAGACATTGTCTGTTATAAAAAAAAAAAAACGAAACGAAGTGAGTATCTTAAAAGTGTAAAAAATAAAATAAAAAAAACCTATCCTGCTTGTTAAATGGTGCAATTGCATAATCCACCTTCATTGTGGAAATAAGAGTTATACCTGTTCTCTCTTAAAGTCAATTTCATATATTCTACTCGTTGTTCTAATTATTCACGCAGTTTATACACTGACCTCGAACCTATAGGTATAAAACCGTAAATAAAGAGTGGAACTAGTCTGCTCTTTATGTCTAAAGAGGGAGGGATTATAAATGTTGAAAGAGAGAAGGGACTTTCTGACAGAACTCGTCGTACTCGCGGAGTGAACGGAGCAAAAGACAGGTACGCAGCGGTACTGGATACTTTTTGTGTGACGGGTCAAAATCATTTTTAAAGTAAATGTAGATCCTTAACACCCACATTTCAATATTGCAGGATACGCTTCCTAACCAGATTTCATTGGGGCATCCTAGACGGGAGGAAGGTATACTATTATTATATAGTGCCAGGTAAGTGGAACGAGGTAGGGAGTCCTATGCTAACACGTCATGAGTAGCAAAGGATAAATATCGGAATTAACAAACACTGAATTCATGTTCACAGATACGAAGATTGGCATAATCACATGCAATAGCATGAATAATTAGAACGAGGAGTAGAATATACAAAACTAACTTTAAGAGAGAGCTCCTATCTACATTTGCCTCTGCTATAAAAATTGGGTGTCCACCGGAGTCTCTGCACTGTGTACTTCGTTTTAGGGCACTAATTAGAGAGCCAACTTCTTAGATGCGCATAACAAGCTTTTCAGGCGATATCCAGGCAAATTGCTCAACATGACATTTTATGGTCATTGTTTGGTAAAAACAAATCAACCTTTTAAATAAACGTTTAAGGAGAGTAGAACTACTACTCGTGCTTTGAGTTTAGGCTCTCCAACTTGCAGATACCATCAGCAGTGAAGGAACTTTAGGAGTTGCTAGAACAAGTTTAACGAAAAGTTTCAGCACCCTTGAGATAAGGGTATTTGAGGATGAACCTGACAGATGAAGAAAACAGACTGCAGGATCCTCATCGTCTTGTACCCAGACTGTTTTGAAACCTTCCTAGGTAATTTCTACACTATCCATATGTGAGCGCCTGTTGGAGGGAAGATTGTCGTGGTTTTCCAGGAATGGCAGATAGAAAGCAATATCACCTCAGAACGATAGGTCCTTTAGATTTTGATAGAGGAAGGTAGTCCATGTAAGAAGCGATGGTGATCCAACAAATGGACGCTCCACAGAAGTAGTATCATGGTGTGAGAGCAGGTTCTAAATACTGCAGTGAGCGCCCCAAATTTAAGGTTGCTTGTGGAAAAAGCAGGGATTGTGAAGTGAGATGTAGTGGAGTTTCTCAGATAATATGTGAATCTATCTGGAGGTTAGTGTCCCATTCTTCTGAAAAAGACAAACTACATACCCATTATAGGTGCAGGAGACTAGGATTGAAAGTTTATACAGTCCTTCCAGTCCTTAATGATTCTCCTAGGAATGGAATACTCTGATAGGAGATGAAGCGCTGAAAAGGAAAGAGGGTCTCAGGCAAAGCTGTAGTGTCTCTATTCCCTGATGTATGTTAAGCTACCGTTGAGAAGAGGGCAAAACTATAGGAGTTGAGAATAGACTGCATATACATGGGGACACAAACAACTATACTGTGCCCAGCATGGCTCCTAATAGCGGTAGACTGGGTAAGGCAGATGAGAACTATCAGAAGGCCCACAGTGCAGAAAGGTGCGATTGCTTCCCCTTTACTGTTTTTCACACTGTATCACCTTAGTCCAGATTGAATGCCTGTGACCTGTTACTCCTTCCTTTCTTGGCTCTTTTGTCTTTCTGATTCCCCATCCCATCCCCCCCTCCCATGTAATCTGGACGGGGCTTGAATACTAAACTGTGGTTACAATTAAGAACTTTTTATTCATCCTCCCCTCCGCTTCAATGTTGTTCATCATGCTTAATTATGTTTCTGTTGATAATTTAATATTTGATTTTGCTACTTGGTTGTTTCTTTGCTGTGGATAAAATGTTATATTTTTAGCGTTTTTGAGCCGACCAAGTTCTTGTTTAGAAATATTAAGAAAAAATTAAAACATAAAGTACAAGAGCATTACAAAGATCATGTAATGTTGACACTACCGGTTTGAGTGAGGCATAGAATATCAAGATTTTTTAGAGCTCAGTTGCATCGCTCTGCGCCCCCGTCCCATCCCAAAGAACTTCTTACTACCGCAAGTGGGACATATTATTCATCCATCTGTCAGTTTAATAAATCTCTATTCTTCGAATTTGACAGATTGACCTTCTCTCATTTCTCCCTCGCTGGTGAGGTCATGGATGTTTAGTTAAATGCGAGCAGGCCTTCTGCTACTACCATCTAGTCCATGTCTTGCAACCTCAGGTTGTACATATGCTACAGTTAACAATGAGTTTGGCTGAAAAAGGTCTCAGTTATATACTCTCAAAGGTTGTTTACAGGAAATTTATATCTTCTACTGACAAAGGTTGGTTTTTAAGTTAACCATGACCTTACACTTTCCAAAACCGTTGCAGAATGTTTTCTCTTGTTCCTTTTTAGAGTGCGGTTTAGGATTTAAATTTGTTTCTCACATTTCTGATAGAGCACCACTTTGAACCTTTTCATTCTTTGGAGTTTCAAGGAGGCATTTATGATTGACGTAATTTATACCGGAGCAGTTATTGACCTACTGTCCTTATCATTGTCTAGTCCTTTAAAGTTTTTTTTTTCTTGAAAAGATAGTGTTGCACCTAGTGGAGCCATCCTTTTGTCTCAGAGTCTGATATTTGAATTACCGGTTGTTTCTTTGACTTTTCTTTACCATGCTCCTAGGTTATATGGGTGCATAATTCGATGAGAGCTGCTAAACTCTTTTAAGATAAGGATTTTAGATTAGATGATAACCATTTTTAGCTATGGTGCAACATGTCAAGTCTGTCAGGAAGCAGTCAGGAAGCTGACCTTTGACCTCTGTGGCCACTGGATCACTCCCCGCACGAACAGCGACACCCAGCTGTCCCCGTGTCCTCCCCCCGCCCTCGCTGCTCCCTGCTCGCCATCCCTGGTGCCTAGTGGTAAGTGCCGTCTTGTTATAGCTGTGTGTGTTCACCCTGTCCTGAATTACCTTGTCTCAGCTGTTGTGTGTTACCTCGTCTGTTTTTACTGTTCACTCCGTGTTTTCTCGTGTTCTCTGCCTAGTCCACTCCGTGTTTTCCATGTCTGCTGTCTACCTTTCAGCTCTCTATTTTCACTCCGTGTGCTTTTCTGTGTTCAGCTATCTGTTTTTGCCCCTTGTCCTTCTGCCTACCTTTTCTTAGCTCTCTGTTTTCACTCCGTGTGCTTTTCCGTGTTCAGCTATCTGTTTTTGCCCTGTGTCTTTCTGTCTTCCTTTTCTTAGCTCTCTTTTTCACTCCGTGTGCTTTTCCGTGTTCAGCTATCTGTTTTTGCCCCGTGTCTTTCTGTCTTCCTTTTCTTAGCTCTCTTTTTTCACTCCATGTGTTATTCCGTTTAGGCTCTCTGGTTTTGCCATTCGTCCACGCCTCCCGCCTCCCAGCTGCTCCTCCCTCCCTCCTCCCCTTCTTAATGGCAGTCGCTGCGCCAGAGGCAAGCCTGTCTGCGCCCGTCCGCGCCTGGACCACACCCAGCGCCACCCCCCCCCTGGTCCTCGTAATCCCGCACCCCCAGACACCACTACACTGCCAGCGACCTCAACGCACTCAACCCTGGCCGCTCCACAGCATGCTTCCAGTCCTCACTAAGAAATAGCCACGGTCCCTTCACTTGCCACGACTGCAGATTCACCTGCGACAGAACCACCAAACATCCAACAACCAGAACCAACCACCTCCACTGCATACTCCTAAACACCCGCTCCGCACGCAAGCACGCCATCGAGCTCTGGGACCTGCTCGACACCTCAGCCCCGGACGTGGCCTTCCTTACCGAAACCTGGTGGAACGACTCCTCGGCACCAGACATTGCCATAGCCATCCCAGAGGGCTACAAAATCACCCGCAGGGATCGCACGAACGGAATCGGAGGAGGAATAGCCATCCCCCATAAAGCCACCCTCAAGGTCCTCGCTCACACGGACGACACCCTCAAGACCGCCGAACATCTGCACTTCCAAATACACACCGACCCCAACACCACCCTCAGAGGAACACTCGTTTACAGACCCCCCGGACCACGTGCACCCTTCAGCGACTCCATCTCGGAGCTCGCCAGCACCCACGCACTCGCCTCTACAGACTACATCCTCCTCAGGGACCTGAACTTCCACATCGAGAACAACAACGACATCAACTCAACCACCCTGATCGACAACCTCTGCCTCAGACAACTCGTCACCGCACCCACCCACGCAGCCGGCCACACGCTTGACCCCATCTTCTCTACAGGCACCCACATCACCTTCAACCACACCACCAAACTGCACTGAACTGACCACCACTGCATCCACTTCACCTTCCAGAAAAAGGTCAAGCACCACCGTACCCTACAGCCACCCCGCCGCCACTGGAACAAAGTCACACAAGACCAGCTGACCAACGCCCTTGCCCAGAAGCCGCCTATCGACCCCGCCGACCCAGACACCGCCACCCACAACCTCAGACAGTGGATCAACGACTGCGCCAACTCCCTCGCACCACTCAAGAAATCCACCCACAACCAAGTCACCAAGAAAGCCACCTGGTTCACCAAAGAGCTCCAGACCTCCAAGCGTATCTGCCGGAAACTCAAGAATAAATGGCTCGCCGAACACGCACCTGACAGCCTCGCGGCCCACAAAGACCCCACCCGCAGACACCATCAACTAATCAGACTAGCCAAAAGATCCTCCTTCAAAGACCACCTAGATAACAATGCACACAACAGCAAAGAGCTCTTCAGCATCGTGAAGGAACTCTCCAACCCCAGCGCCACCATCAACGACATTCCACCCTCACAAGAACTCTGCGACTCTCTTGCCACCTTCTTCCACCAAAAGATTACCGACATCCACGACCGCTTCAACACCTCAGCAGCCCCCACGACGCCAGACACCACCCCGGCTAACACCACCTGCGCCAATCGCCTAACCTCCTGGACCAACGTCAGCGACACCGAGACACGCAAAATCATGAACTCCATACACTCCGGATCACCATCAGACCCATGTCCTCAGCACGTGTACAACAAAGCAGACGCAGCCATCGCTCCCCAACTACGGAAGGTCATCAACATCTCCTTCGAAACAGCAACATTCCCTGAAAGCTGGAAACACTCCGAAATCAACCCCCTCCTTAAGGTATCCAAAGGAGACCCCCAGGACCTAAAGAACTTCCGACCCATCTCCCTACTCCCGTTCCCTGCGAAGGTCATAGAAAAAATCTTCAACGCACAACTGACTCGCCATCTCGAAGACAACAACATCCTGGACCCCTCCCAATCTGGCTTCCGACAAAATCACAGCACTGAGACCGCACTCCTCGCCGCCACAGACGACATCAGACGCCAAGTGGACAACGGCGAAACATCAACCCTCATCCTCCTGGACCTATCAGCCGCCTTCGACACGGTATGCCATCACACTCTGAGAACCCGCCTCCTCGAAGCCGGAATACAAGAGAAAGCCCTCAAGTGGACTACATCCTTCCTCTCCGACAGAACCCAGAGAGTCCGCCTCCCCCCCTTCCGCTCCAGAGCCACCAAAATCATCTGCGGCGTACCCCGGGGCTCATCCCTCAACTCAACATTATTCAACATCTACAACATTATTCAACATCTACATGGCACCCCTCGCCCAAGTAGCAGCAGGCTAGACTACGGCAACGCACTTTACACAGGCATCCCGACAAAACACCTACGCCGCCTCCAACGCATCCAAAACGCATCCGCCCGACTGATCCTCAATGTACCTCGCCGCAACCACATCACTCCCCACCTGAGAAAACTCCACTGGCTCCCCGTTGACAAGAGGATCACTTTCAAGCTCCTCACCCACGCACACAAAGCACTCCACAACACCTGACCTGCCTACCTCAACAACAGACTCAACTTCTACACCCCCACCCGACAGCTCCGCTCCGCAGACCTCGCACTCGCCACCGTCCCCCGCATCCACCAAAAGACATCCGGAGGCAGATCCTTCTCCTACCTCGCCGCCAAGATATGGAACACTCTCCCTACCAACCTGCGACTGACCCAGGACCTACTTACCTTCAGGAGACTCCTCAAGACCTGGCTCTTCAACCAGTAGCAGCGCTCCCCACCCCCCCCCCAGCGCCTTGAAACCCTATCGGGTACATAGTGCGCTCTATAAATATATTGATTGATTGATTGACAATACTGACATGGACTTATCTATTTTTCAGTACTTTTTTTTGCTTTTAAACAATTTAAAACAGCATGTAACATTCTCATGCCACACATTATTTAACAAACTTTAATGTGGTAGGTTAGCTAAAATAAACTTTGCCTACTCAGCCTTTAAGCCCCTACACCTTGGCAATAAGTTCACCATATAACCATCTATACATATTTACATGATCATGTTGGCTTGCTCAGCTAAAGATGGTGTTTTGCCAGTTTACAGAGAGCTATAGTATCTAGCACACTCCTGGCCAGTTGGGTGGGATCTGTCGGGAGTTGCTTGGTGTCACCAGGCTAGGTATGAATCTTAGCTCTAGATCTCTGTTGGCCAGCCAATATAAGAGCTTTCCTCCTTTATCTCCATGTTTGTAAATTTGATATTGCGTTCTTGCATGTGCAAGAATCACCAGGTCTAATAGTGTGGTTCGTAGTAGCTTGAGTCAGTGCTGTGCCTGCTCGTTGGGGGGATTTGGCAGTCTCTCCTACGATTTCTCTATATTGATTTCTAATTATTGGATGTCTCGGGTCCTATGTTTCTTAGCTTCAGTCTGAAAAGAGATGGCCTGTCCCCTCAGGACAGTTTGAATGCTTCCCAAAGCCTTGACAGAGATGGTAATGAACCTACATTAAATGTGAACTAATTAATGATCTGCTTTCGAAGATGTTCATCAGAATGTGGAGCCACAAGATGCTGAGTCTCCACAGTCCACCCTGTTTTCCTTCCAGGCTTTCTAAATGTAATCTTCTTTGGGGCATGATCAGTCAGGGTACGGGGAAGGATTTGAACCTCGACTAAGCTTTGTATGTCTGTAGAAGGAAGGGAAAGGTAGTCCAGTCTGGAAAAGGAATTGTGGGGACAAGAATGTTGTGTAAATTCTCTAGCGGTAAAGTGCAATACCTACTTGGCGTCAGAGAGGGCTAATGATTGGCACCAAACATTTAAGGAAGTGAGCTCTGCATGTGTGTGTGCCATATCCCTGGTGTCTGCGATGGGGTCCATGACTTGAGTTGAAGTCTCTGTCTATACTGTTGTAACAAGAGGAAATTGAAGCAGCAATTGTGTGCACTTCCAGTGTGCTGCTGACAAGGCTAGGCAGCGAATACACAGAGACCAATGTCCACCTTGTTTCCCCTCTGTGTACGATTGTAACTTTAACTGTTTGTGTAGAAACACTGCTGCACCCCAGGAGTCATTTGTGTGTCCAGAGTAATATATTTCTAGTGTAGCCATTACAGGCCAGAAAGCTGCACCTTGTGCCCATCAAATGTATCTTCTGTAGAAGTACCACCTGCAGTGAGTATATTTTGGAGATCGCTGAAAGGTGGCTCCGCTCTTGAACATTGAGATCATATGTAATTAAACTGAAAGTGTTCTGTGCATTTGTTATAGGGATTCGTATTGTAAGGAGTAATTAAGAAGTTTTCTTGGGTACTGCTGCAATAAATGGGGCTTACAACTTAGAAAACCTATTCTTACAGTATCTCAGACTCCCCCCCACCCCCCCCCACACCCGCCTCCCATCCCCCACAGTGCTTCCTAAACTGAGTTATTCTGTCACCCATCCCCAACTTTGGGACCATGTGATAAAGAGGTCTGACCCTGGACAATGTTCTGAACTTAATATGTTATCAAATTAGCATTTCTGAACTGATATGTATATTTGAACTACAAAGCTCCCCCTTCCACCGGTACACTGAAACATAATTACGCATCCTATTGTTCCTTGTGTGTTAATACCGTCAAGAGGATTTTAGGAGTTATTCAGGCCGGGCTACCTAGTGTATCTTCCAATCATCAATTTCAGGGGTTGAGGATCTCTTGCTACCGCCCCACTTGAGTTTCGTTGCTGATCTCTCAGCCCTGAAGGCCCTGCATCCCCGGATCTGAGCCCCAGTCTCCAGGTTTTCCACTCACCGTCTCCTCTCTCAGGGAAGATACAAGTCTGCAATACCTCCCAATGGCCTAGAACCAAAAATATATCACCTGGCCTTCATATCTCCAGTCATAGATCTCTTGTAGTGTCTCAAAGAAATGTGTCTTGTTTTAATGGACGACCTTCATTTTTGCAAGATTGAATGTATGTCAAGTGCTTTCACTTCTGGTTTTGCTTGATGGACATAAAAGACCTTTGCAGTAGGTGCCAACATGTGCAACATTGATGGGTATGTCTGGTTTAAGACGGGATTGTCTCAATGTTGCATCCCTAGCCACATAATTAAGGAAGCAGGAGATGATGGCCCTTGGTGGATCCAAAGAGGAGGATCTGCCAACAGGGACTTGTATGCCATCTCAATTATGAAGCAGGCTATGTGTGCCTCCATCGGAATCCAAGACTTCAACCAGGTAGTTAGGTAGTTTTCTGGGTCTTGCCCCTCCGTATCCTCGGGTATGTCAACAGTGCAGAGTTTATTCCTCCTCGATCTGCCCATCTGAATCTTCCACTCTGCCTTGATAGCAGAGATTTCTAGTCTATTTTTTGTAGTGATTCTGCTATTTTCCTTATGTTTTATCCCTGGGGGCCCTACCTTATCGCCTTCTTCTCCCACCATTTCCTCCAAGGATTTTCGGGTGTCACATATGGCTTGAAGTATTTGTTGTAAGGAGATCTGAGCTGCAGACCATCCAGTGATGTCGTCCACATTGTTGGGCTGCCAAACCTCCATTGCTGATTTTATAAACTATCTAAAATGTACTTTCCATTCAGTGCTCAGAGTTCCAAGAAGGAAGGCAGAGATAGAGAGAATGGCCCTCATTTAATTCTATCTGACAGCTGCCTTGGTCTCCAAAGGCTGCCACATGGCAACCCGGGGATATCTGAGCAGGACAAATCGCCATCTTGACTGAAAGGTGGTTTTTACCTTGGTTCTTGAGTCCTGGGACAGCCTGGATCCTGCCTCTCCCATGAGCATTTGATTGTTCATTTATTCATTCATTCATATGTCTCCTCTAATTTCAAGGCCATGAGCCGTCCCCATGCAACTGCTGGGCCCCAGCCTGTTGTCTCTACCCCTTGTGGGCGGTCTCCTTCGCATCCCTAACCTCCCAGGTCCCATTCTCAACGGCAACGTGACCCGTCCCTGCTCTAGTTCTCAAGCCACCTCCAACGCCTATTTGGGCGTCACCGGCAAGTAGCAGCTGGGCTCCAACTGAGCTCCCTGCACCTCTCTCAGTGCCTCAGTCCTCAGTAGATCCGATCCACAACCGTCATCTTCTCAGGCTCTGTGGAGGAGAGAGGGCCCACTGCACCCCAAGAGACAGCACACCCCAGCTGGCCAGCCTGCTCGGGCCGCCCCATCTTTTGCCCACTTACTTGGGACCCTGCAGTGGCTGGGAAGCCTATGCCACCTTTCTGGCTGTGTTGCAGGCTTTATATGTCACTATGAGTGCTTGCAGTGGTTTGCTACCTTCTTGTTTGTGGCGTTTTGGATCAGCAGGATTATGGCGGATTAGCAGTTTGCTTGTCAAGTCTCTCCACAAAGATTCCGCCTTTTGCATTTTAGCCATGCCCGTCTCTATGGATTTACACATGAACTTGCTGTGAATGACCCACCTTTGTTGTCTTTAACGCACTCTGTCAGAAGAAAAGTGTCTAATTCAACTTTGTTAATAGACATTCTCTTGGAGGGGATATGTTTGGCTCCTACCTGGCCTTCCTTACATTTGTTTTCAAAACACTACTCTTTGGATGCTCACAGGAAGGATAATTGGCAATTTGAGGATGTTGTGCTTCAAAGTTTGGTGGTGTTTCACTTAGACATCAAAAAAGTTCAGCAGTTTATATTTATGTTGCTTTTTCCTTATGCAGATATATCTCTGGGAAATGCTCGGCCCTGGGAAATGTTTTAAAATAATTCTTAAATTGTCCTGTGTTGAATTTGGTCACATAATTCGGCCTAGTCTGCTTGTCAACTTGGACATTTCTATCTCTTTTATGTATATTTTTAGCGTGCTTGTAGGTTGCTAGTAATAGTGTAGCTCATTTTAGGTTTTGGACCCTGCACTCCTGTACCAACAATGGCGAGGGAGGCATGAGTTCCTTATAGCACCCAGATTGGGCATCCTTATTTTAGCTTTAGGCCTTTGCCCTTGATTTGATTTTACATACATACACATTTTATTTGTTTATTCATTTTATTATATTTTAGCACAGCTCACTTTTTGCTTTGCTGTTTTTTTTTATATTGTAATCAACCAGCTTTCTCAATGTTCTATATTTATCAGTCCTTTGCATGCATTTCACTCTGTGCCGTGCTGAAGGCTGTCATTGTTTGTACACAATAGTTTAGCCATTATTGTTGCTCCAAGAGTTACGGACTCAAACCTCAACTATAGACATATCACGTCAGGCCTGTTCTTAAAACACACCATGTTTTGTTATGTAAACAATGTATAAGCCTGTGGAGGGTAGGGGGCATTCCAGCTATGGCTGTTTAGGAACGTGCCCCATTTTGGCAGCTCCCCTGATCCTGGCCTTTTCTTTCTAGTCAACTGGGAGACCCTTACCCTTCTTTCAGGTATGGGGTCGGGGCCCCTTCCATAGACCGGGATAGGGAGAAGGGTTAACACCACTGTGATCTCAGGTTTAGACATTAGGGTGTTGATCGGCATATGATTAGATCAGGATGGTGGGACTGCTTATATTTTTTACTCTAATGATCAGGATCATCACTGTATTGTGTTTCATCTGCTTCATAATTGCAGATCATGTTTTTAATCATTGGATGCAATTGCTTCAATAAATATATTGAAACTTTTCCTGCATCTCTTTGTCTGCCTTACCATGTGTGAGACTTTGTGTAACTGAGAGAAAGGGGTATAATCTGCTCCACCACGATTTCCATGAAGAGTCAGATTGTCGTGTCTCTAGGCTGCCACAAATCACCTAGGTTTGGATGAGGTGCTGCTGTCTAGCCAATTAAGTCAGGCTGACTGCTTCCAATCTGTGTGGGACTGACTCATTAACCCACATTTGGTGCTGCTGCCGCGCTAAACTAAGAAGTCTTACCCCCAAGGTAAGAGTCCTACGACATCTCGTACAATCTCTGAGTAAGAATGGAATGTGAGTCAGTATGCAGGGCGGCTAAGAAATCAAGTAAAACCAGCGTGGCTGGGGTGCCTACATCCAGCAGTAGTCTGGTGGAATCCATTGCTGCTATAAAGGCGGTCTCCCTGCTATGAGGGGCCCTAAAACCTGATTGTGAGGAGTCCAGTTTTCAATTATCCTCCAAATATTTAGAATGATGTTTATTGACAAGGCATTCCAAGATTTTGCCAAGAAAAGGCAAAAGTGAGATGAGCCTATAATTTGCAAGGTCTGAAGGGTCTGCATTATATTAAAAAATAAAAAATAGGAATGACCCGGTGTTGAATCGAAGTAAGTCCACAGACAAAAGAAGATATTTTACTAGTTTATTAAGTACAGAAAGACTCTCCTTAAGTAACGTTCCAGACTCTTGTTTCCAGCTCCCAACGTTTCCGCTCACGCTCCCAGCTCTCTCCTTCAACTCCACGAACCTCCCTAGGTTCTAACTCTCATGCTCATTAGAATATAACACATCTCTCCCCTTTCATTGATGACCCAAAAAAATAGTAACAGTATGAGTAAAGAAAAGATACGAAAAAGTGTAAGATAACCATCACTACATATATATACTGAAACATTCCAAAGATTATTAGAGAAACATAAAGCTAGCATTTTTTTTTTTTTTTTTAAATCACATCCTCACATAGTTTCTTAAGTGGGAAGGAGTCCTGATATTTCTCCTCGGTCTCTTAAACTCCCTCAAATCCATAGTGTTTGAATTCCATTCTTTCCGTCCTTTTAAAACATAGGGCCAGATGTAGGTAGGTTTCCTTTTGCGGGTTGCAAATTGCAAGTCCCAGCGACTCGCAATTTGCAACTTGCGAAAGGAAATGCAGAAAGGTGTCTCAGACACCTTCTGCGACTCGCTATGGGGTCGCAAAGACCCACCTCATAAATATTTATGAGGTGGGTCGCAGTTTGCGACCCCATAGCAAGTCTAGGCACTCACGGGGATGGTGGCCTACTGGAGACAGCAGACCACCATGTCCTTGACTGCTTTTAAATAAAGCAGTTTTTTTTTCTCTTTGCAGCCCGTTTTCCTTAAAGGAAAATGAGCTGCAAATAGAAAAAATACCGAAACCTTTTTGTTTCGGTTTTTTTCAGAGGAGGCAGTGGTCCATAGGACCACTGCCTGCTCTGAAAAAATATTTTTGTGAGCATTCACAAAGGGGAAGGGGTCCCATGGGGACCCCTTCCCTTTTGCGAATGAGTTACCATCCACTTCAAGTGGATGGTAACTGCAAGTTGATTTGCGACCGCTTTCGTGGTCACAAATCAACTCTACATCATGATGGGGTCGCAAATAGGAAGGGAACACCCCTTCCTATTTGCGAGTCGGAATCACATTTTGCGAATCGGTACCGACTCGCAAAATCTGATTCTGCATCGCGGACGGCCGTTTGCGAGTCGCAAAAGGCTTACTACATCTGGCCCATAGTCTTTTAAATGTGGAGGGATCTTGATGTTCCTCTCAGATCTTCTTAGTTTCATCTTATCAGCAGAACAAGAGGTTTCATCTTGCTGTCCCTCCAGAGTTTCCAAATTTGCAGTGTTACTGTGAAACTTAACAATCCTATTCAAATTCCAAATTTGGCTGTCACTAAGTTTTACAGCATTAGTGAAAAGTTTCACGACCTCCATTGGAGAAGAAAGTCTCTTTCCACAACTTTTCAAAACTGGATTCTTGACCATAACCCAATCACCAACGATTACTATAGTTTTTTTCACTGAGTTCTTCCTATCAAAATTACATTTACTCATCAAAGATTTCTCTCGTTCCCTGAATTTCCAACCTTCATCAGTAAACTTCTTTCCTTTCACCCCCAAAAACTCATTGACCCAATTTGGCTCAAGAATAGCGTTCCCTCGTCTTCCACGAAACAAGACAAAAGGAGTTTGACCTGTGCTTGAATGCGGAGTATGCCTATATACAGCCACCTTTTTAATTACTTCCTGTTTCCAATTGAGATGATTGTCTTTGGCTAAGGTGATAGTCTCCTTTAAAACTCGATTGAATCTCTCAATTAAACCATTACACTCGGGGTGATATAACGCACACAATTTATGTCTTATTCCACACCCTTTAAGAAATTTCTCCATCTCTCTTGAAGTCAATTGTACACCATTATCAGTAAGAAGGGTGGAAGGAATACCCTCAGTTATGAGGTTTTTGAGAAATTCTATCACTTTCCGAGTTTCTATTCCCTTGGTGAAACAAACTTCAGGCCATCTAGAATACATGTCCATGATCACTATGACATACTCAGCTGACCCTTCGCTATATATAGGACCTAATATATCCAATGCTATATCTTCCCATGGTCCTATCGGTTTGTCCCTTATAATCATTGGTTGAACCGTAGGCTTCATAGCTTTTTCACTTAGAGCGCATTGCACACACTCACGAACCACCCTCTCAACATGAGTATCGATACCAGGCCACCAATACGATGAACGTAATCTCTCCTTTGTTTTGGATATTCCCATGTGACTATTATGTGCATGATTGATCAGTAGACCTCTCAGACTAGATGGTGGTATCAACCTCATCCCTCTAAGTAACAAATCCCGATCAACAGCTAGTTGATCTCTCACACTCCAGAACTCTCTGCACTCTGTACTACATTGACTCTTACTATTCCATCCAGAACGCAACAAATTTACCAATTCTTGTAACACTCTGTCACTTAGTATCTTCACGCCATTTTTCCTCAGAGATAGTTTCAAAACTCACCTCACATACTCTATCAAATTGTTCAAAGTCTTCTACCTCATCAAAATTTGACATATTTGGTGATACTAGTCTAGATAACACATCCGCTGAGTAATTGTCAGAACCAGGAACGTACTCCACAACATAATCATATTCCTGCAAAGCTACGATCCATTTAGTAATCCTGCTCGAGACAGCATCAACACCTTTAGATTTAAAAACCTCACACAAAGGTTTATGGTCAGTTTTAACTACAAAAGGTCTCCCCCACAAAAACTTTTTAAATTTCCTAACTGCCCAATAAACCGCAAGAGCCTCTCTCTCTATTACAGAGTACTTAGTCTCAGTTTCTTTCAAACTTCTGGAGATGAAAGCAATTGTGTTCTCTGAACTACATATACCCTGTTGTAGAACCGCACCTAACCCCTTCCCACTGGCATCTGTTGTCAGAATCGACAGTCAGGATCAAAATTCTTTAGTTTGGGGGCATTACATAAGCAATTTTTTAACATGATGAACTCCTTTTCACACTCTTCATTCCATATGAACTCTTCCCCTTTCTTCAACAGAAGTCTCGTATTGTAACAAGAACTAGCAAAATCTTTAATGAATTTGTTATAATATTCAGCCATACCCAGAAATCTCATCAACTCCTCTTTGGAAGTTGGAGAACCTAGGCTTCTAATTGTGTCAACAAGATCTTTCTTAGGAACTAACCCACCTCCAGTAATAGTGTGCCCTAGGTAGTCAATATTCTCAACTGCAAACTTGCATTTCTCTGCTTTAATGGTTAAACCATTCTCTGAAATCTTCGATAAAACTTTTCTGAGAGTTTCATTATGATCAACCTTGTCCTTGCCATAGATCAGAATGTCACCCTGATAGACACACACACCACTAATCCCTCTCATAATTCGTTCCATAGCCCTCTGAAACACCGGTGCAGCAGAGATTAGACCAAAAGGTAGACGAATGAACCTGATGGTGCCAAAAGGCGTAAAAAAAGCCGTTAAATTCCTGGAAGATTCATCCAAAATTATCTGATTATATGCCGAGGTTAAATCTATGGTAGAGAAAACTTCAGCACCTGACACCATAGTTAATAATTCAGATATGTTGGGAAGTGGCTATCTGTCTACCATCACACATTTATTAAGTTTGCGAAGATCATCACAAAGTCTGATATTGCCATTAGCCTTCTTAGCTATGACTATGGGAGACAACCATTCTGTTCCCTCCACTTCCTCAATTATACCTTGATCTTCTAATTTTTTTAATTCAGATCGTAACTCATCCCTCACTGCAAAGGGAACATTCCGCACTTTGCTACAGAACAGTACAGCACCTGGAAGCAATTACATTTTGAGAATATCCCTTCATGCATCCTATATTCCCACAGAAAACATTAGAAAATTATTTACGTAGTTTCTCAGTGAGATCACTGGTGAATAATACACTCACCCCATCTAAATTCTGTATTGGTTTTACTGTAATGGGAGGTGAATTATTAGGGTCAAGCATCACCCCAAGATCTTTCTGATGCCACCAACTTATGATGCTATCACATCTTTGAAACATAAACTTTCCCTGAAGTGAAACATTGGTCATATTCAATCAACCCAACAAAATAACCATGTAAGTCAATGTGCTCACCACCATTCCCACAAGGCTTAATATCAGGTTTTAAAAGGTTAACCTTACCCTTTAACTCATCTTGATAAAACATATTAGGAACTATGGAAATCTTTGCGCCAGAATCAAAAAGCACTTTGGTTCTTTTTCCCTCTACAGTAATATAATCCAAAGGGCCACACAAGCTGTCATTTGAAACTTGAAGTACAATTTGACCACAAGCAAAGTCAGACTCATCATTGTTGACATGAGAATTATCATCAATCACACTTACCGACTGTTTTGCCTTCTTAAGATTGCACACAACCGAAAAGTGACCTTTCTTTTTGCAATACAAACAAAAGCTGTTAACAGCTGGACAAAGCTTACTATTTGCAAGATGACCTCCTCTTCCACATCTAAAACATTTCTTTCCATTAATATTGGAGAACGTTTCCTTGTTAGAAGACTCGGTCACTTTGGACTTACTACTTCAAACCACATTCACTTCCTTTGAGTCACAGCGTTTCACCACCTCCACGCACTTGAGAGTGCTCAATTCTCTTGGCTATGGATAAAACTTGATCAATATGAGGATCATCTAAAAGCCATAATTCATCTCGTACTTTATCAATATTGCACCCTCGCATGAATTGATCACGGATCCTCTCTTCCAACGTTGACCCAAACTTACGAGATGAGGACAAACGCCTTAACTCTGTGACATAATTTTCAACAGTTTCTCCTTCAGCTTGTTGACGTTTCCCAAAGTAATACCTCTCTAAAATTGTGCTAACTTTAGGAAGATAATGTAGATCCAGGTTCCTAATGCATATCTCATATTCATTTAGATTAATTGCTTCATTGTCTGGAAGATCAGGAAGATGGTCAAAAACTTCTTGACCTTCCGCCCCCAAACAATGAAGAAGTAGTGCAGTTCTCCTTTCATTGCTCAGCGAGGTACCACACGCTCTGGAGTATCTCTCGAAAACCTTTTTCCACTTTGCCCACTTGATTGGGGGTTCACCAGGAGTGGAAAGGAAGAAAGGTGGAGAGGAAACATTCTGCATTTTTAGTATGTTAAATGTACTGCAAAAGAAACAAAGATAAGTATCGTACAACAGTACTTAATGATATGCAAACATTTAAAATATAGTGTAAAAGAGAAATAAGTATTGTAAAACACAACTTAATAATATGCAAACATACTGTAGAGATTATAGTCTATAAGGAAGAGGAAAACAACAAACTACACCACAATGTGTGAAATAAACCTAGTTTACCTATATAACAATTGTTCCCATTTAGTACTAATTTTGAAAGGAGCATAGATGAACTCTTGGAGAAAACTTAAACATATGATATTAACAACGCAACAGTGTCTGTGGGTAAATAAAAGTCAGAACAGTCCCAAAAATAAAACAACTTTCTGAGAGAAAAATAAAATCTTTTTTTTTTTTTCTTTTTTCTTTTGAGAAGTAAGTCAGGTAGTAACAGTGTCACACGATGACCGGAAGCAACATTAACGTCTCTTGTAACAGTTTCTTTGAAACCGAGAGAGACAGTGAAAGAAATTGCTGAGCCGGCGTGGTAATGGCGTCTCTCGGTTGCTAGGAGGTTGGGAAGCACCAGCCTAGCAACAACAGCGTCACTGAACACGATATCCTGGATTGAAGATATCGTGGAAACGGCAGAAATGGCGTCTCTTGGTTGCTAGGAGACTGAGAGCAACATAAATGTCACAGAAACAGGAAAAGGAATAATGTTTCCTGAAACAAATACAAATAAAAATCACACAGTGTAACGTTGTCTGGAAGAATGGCAACAATAGCGGCAACAGCGTCATGAGAAACGCGATCCAATCTTGCCCAGAGCCGCTCCGGAGTGCTGAAATCAATCTCAGTGTACTGCCGTCTTGGAAGAATGCCAAAAATAGCAGTCATGAAAGGAACGCGATCCGCTCCGGAGTGCCGAAATCAAACAGTGTATCTCCGTCTTGGCAGAATGCCAAAAATAGTGGTGTTGAGAGAAACACAATCTGCTGTTGCCAAAAGCCGTTCTGGAGTTGAGACGTTACTGGAATCCAGAGCACGCAGAGTCAGCCACCTCGTCACTAGTGTTGAATCGAAGTAAGTCCACAGACAAAAGAAGATATTTTACTAGTTTATTAAGTACAGAAAGACTCTTCTTAAGTAACGTCCCAGCCTCTTGTTTCCAGCTCCCAACGTCTCCGCCCGCACTCCCAGCTCTCTCCTTCAACTCCACGAACCTCCCCAGGTTCTAACTCTCGTGCTCATTAGAATATAACACCAGGGCTGATTTCCAAATCTGTGTCTAAGGATAGGTAGACGAAGTCTGTAATATAGGGAGTAAGCGAAGAATACAAAGAGGAGGCTGTGTAAAAAAGCTGGATGTAACTGTAGTGTCTTTGATATCATGTGTGCTAGGCCCCTCACGGACCTAGGTGGAATCTAGACAGAAACTACGTATTTGGATGGGAAGTTTTAAGGTGAGGAAGTAGAAAGTTATGACTCAGTATGTGGTAGAAGAAAGATGTCTGTTACAGAGCTAAGTGTGTGGCATATTCATTTACATGCTCCCAGGGTGGGGAGGATGCTACAACTGCCAACGAGGATGGGATACATGCCCCGAAGAAACGAAGCTGCTCTTCCTGTGAGTTTGCAAAAATGCAGCAAACTGCTTGTGAGTACCATGTGCGCCCCAAATTAATGCAAAGCAGTCTACAGTTGGCATATGTGGATCAAAGTCCCACTCCAGCCCAGACACAGCCATCAAATAAGCTGGAGGCCCTGCAGAGGACCATATCCGAAAAGCCCCCAAAAAACATGTTAGTAACGCTGAAAGGAGAGATACTGTGGTGTGCCATACCACAGAAGCATCATCAATACGAAGCAAACACTAAAGGCAATGATGACCAGGTACAGCAACAGAAACTTAACAGCACAAACGAGTGGAGTGCTGTACAAACTCGAAAATTGGGTGTGACGACCAGGCCCAAGCAACAGGATGTTGCATGGAAAAGTTGCCAGTCCTGCTTGCAAGAAGAACGCTGCCTGAACAGCATGTGCTCTCAATGGTGACAGAAGGAATCACAAAGTACGATACTGCTATGTTCCTGAATCAACCACCTTTGAGACCACGAAGAAACAGAACATTGATGCCAGGTGGACTGCATGGATCACAATGTTCGATTACTTCATAGATGCAATAGAAGACGACGACAACAAGAAAATCATTAAATATTTGAAAAACCTGGCCGGTGATGGATTGAAAGAAGTGCTAAAGAAAGTCTCACACGCTCATGCAACATCATATCAAAAGATAAAAGAAGCGGCAGATGGCAAGTTAAATCTGATGCTGAATGTCGACTACGAGAGGTACATCTTCAATCAAGCGCGACAACAAGTTGATGAAACGATGGATGAATTTGTTGAGAGACTTGTCACACTTCTCAAACACAGTCAGTTTTGTGACTTTAATGATAAAGAAGCCATGCGCCTCCGAGTCATTGATGGCTGCCCTTCAGATTTCTTCAGAAGATGCATGTTGAGAGAGCCACTCAGTTTAGAGAAAATGCTAATGTTTGCAAAGGTATAAGGCAGAAGAACGATCAGATCAACAAGCTGCTGATATGGAAGCAGGAACCAGAATGTAATGAATCTGCATTGATCATGAACAGCAAGCAAAAGCACAGAATAGATGCCCACAATTCGACATCTTCAAAGAAGAAAAAGTTATTTTTCCGATGTGGGTTTTCATTTCCCCATGAATGTAAATGTCCAACCTTAGGGCAGACGTGCAAAGGCTGCGGGGGAAAAAAACACTTCATAATGGTCTGCAAAGCGAAAGAGAAACCAAATGCATGACAGTGAGAAGAGAACATGGACACCAGAAGGTTCCAGAAGCATTCTCGCCACACTCACAAAGCCAAAAGGCAACATCAGTTACAACAAATAGAAACCAAGCACAGTCAACATCGTCAAGTTCATCATATAAAGGCCCTTCAACATCATTATCAAGACCTAGCCCTGAAATCACATTAAAGGCGAACAGTTGTTCCATAACCTTCAATACAGACAGTGACGCGTCGATTAACATCATGCCCGCAGAAAAGTTCAAATGCTTGTCTCCTGTGCCATGCCTTACTCTGTCAAACACGAAGATATATACATGAGCTGCTTCTCAACTATTATAGAGTAAAGGTTCATTTACAGCAACTTTGTAACACAAAAGGATGTCAGTCCAAGCGTCAATTCATGTCCTTCAGGAAACTTCATCTAGTGCATGCCTTCTTAGCTTTGCTACTGCTGCTGACGTGGGACTGATATCTCTCAACTACAACATCCGTACTCGGGCTGAAATTGTGAGTCGTTGTTCCACGGCTTAGGATGACTCAGAGAGATGAAAGTGCAACTTCATATTAATGAGGACTTTCACCCTGTTGCCCAATTGCACCGCAGAGTCGCTTTTCACTTACCTGCAGCCGTTGAGTAAGAACTAGAAACACTGTTGAAACATGACCTTATTGAATGCTTCACTGGTTGTACACTGTGCGTCTTGCCCATAGTTATGGTGCCAAAAAAGGACAGTGGAGGTGCAGTGCGCATTTGTGTTGATATGCGCTAGGCTGACAAAACAATTGGTAGGATAAGGACATTCTGGTCCCCACATAGCGGACATGTTCATGCAACTGAATTGATCTAAAATCTTCTCCGGTCTTGACCTGAATAAGGGACATCAGCTCGAGCTGGGATAAACTAGGTACATTACTACTTTTTCGACTCATGTTGGTTTGTTCAGATACAAAAGTCTGAGTTTTTGGAGTACCTTCGACTGCAGAGATATTTCAGGATGTTATACTCCAAATTATTCAACCTGTTACACATGCTTTCAGTTACAGTGATGACATACTGAAATTTGATGCAACACAAAAGGAGCATGACCAGGTTCTTATGCAAGTGCCTCAATTACTTGCTGATGCAGGTGTCACTCTAAATACAGCAAAGTGTAAGTTTTACTAAACCAAATTCTTTGTGCACATATTCTCTGATGGGGGAATGTCTCCTGACTTGGGTAAGGTGCACGCACTTACCTACCTGCCTCTCACAACATATAATCATGCTACAATCTTTCTTAGGGGTGGCTAGGTATTGCTCAAGGTATGTTTGTGACAGTGAATGCTCCATTGAGAGACGTAATAAAATAGAATGTCCCATTTCAGTGGTCTCCTGAATGCGAGATTGAGATTGCAACTGAAATGGCCTATTATGTCCCCACGTTACATATTGAGTTTGCAGTAGATGCGATCCCTGTGGGGCAGGGGGCAATCCTTTCTCACACAATGGCCATCCGAATGCCCAGAGACACATTGTGGCCTATGCAAGTAGAAACCTGTCTGAAACACAATGTGCCTACTCTCAGCCGGAGAAGAGGAGTCTGGCTGTAGTGTGGGCCTGCAAAAATTTTCATGTGTTCACTATCATCACAGACCACAAGACGTTGCTCACTATTTTTTTTAATTGGAAAGCTTTGATGCCCCCTCAAATCGAGAGGAGGGGGTTGCCACTGCAAGAGTATGACGAGTGCCGCTACATCACCACAGTTCAACATCCATAGCGGCTGAAGAGTATATCTGATAGAGACATCTAGTAGTAGATTCCGTACCTTAGAATTTTCCCTGGCGTCAGTCTAGATCTGGAGCTATTTCGCGAGCAATACCCCTGTGTGTGGTTAGGTGGCGTCAGTCAGCTCCATGTCCGTCGTCAACATCAGCGCCGGGTATAGTCCTATATAGGCACCATCCTGGCACCCTGACGTCAGAAATTTTCTTTCCGCGCCAGCCAGTACTGATCTGAAGAAAGAGCTTTTGTCAAGGCTTTTTTAGTGTTTTCCATCCTGGTGTGTTGAGGGAAGTATTCTCGTTAGACCCTGTTCAAGCCCTGCGGATCCTGCTTTTGGGTGATGTCTGTGACCGATCCGAACCTCATGTGCCTTTAATGTCTGGAGCGCGACCATGACCCGAACTAGTGCTCCGAATGTAGGGCCTTGAAGCCAAAAGCTTTGAGGGAGCTGTCCCTAAAGCTGATCGCAGCCCGGCGCTTGGCTCTGCGTAAGTCATGATCTCGGTAGAGAGGAAGGTCTCTGGATTGGCCGCAGAGTCCCACTCTAAGGCCTCAGGATGTTTG
This sequence comes from Pleurodeles waltl, assembly GCF_031143425.1. NCBI lineage: Eukaryota > Metazoa > Chordata > Amphibia > Caudata > Salamandridae > Pleurodeles > Pleurodeles waltl. Next base: position 397,921,978 of record NC_090449.1, read on the forward strand.
GGTAAGTCAAGGCATAAGAAGGAGTTGAAGAAGGTGAAACGTTCTTTGATTTCACCTTGTCCGTCAGCCGATGAGATGAGGGAGCATTGTCAAAAGAGGCCTCCATCTGTGGAGCCTGCATCTGGGCCGACTTTGCATTTCCCCAAGTGTCAGGAGCCGGATCAACCACTGTCCAGCTAAAACAGCTTTATGAGGCCATGCGCCTCATTTTTGGACAGTCTGACTTGGGCTCCAAGGAGTTGGAAGGGGCCCCTTTAGGTTATGTGCTGGCGGTTTTTGCCTCCGCACCAAGGCTGCTGAGCAGAGGATCCTGAGCCTCATTACTATGGACTAGGTTACGGTGAGGAAGGGGAGGGGGCACTGGATCCTTTAGAATTCCAGTTCCAAGACCCCATGAACTGGTGTATGGACCTGTGTGAAGCCAGTGGCCTGGATACCTTCCCTGATACTGGCATGCTATCTCCCCCTTCTCCGACTACGGAGGAGGGAACTTCATGTTTAATAGAGGTGTTGAGAGCGGCCTACGTCCTGGACCTCGAGCTGTCTTCGGTGGCAGTCAGGAATAACATCCTGACAGTGGTGCTTAAACCTGGGGCTTCCTCCACGGAATCCCTGCTCCTCTTCCATGAAACCTTTACAGATGTCCTACTGGGTACCTGTTCTAAACCCAGCAATTGCCTACCACCATTGCCATGTCCTGGGTGGCCCAGGTTTCCTGACGCAACATCCCACCCCTGTAAGCTTGGTCATCTACCTCTCAGAGCATGTTCCCTTCCTCACCCCCAGATGGGGAATCCAAGAAGCTGGACACACTTGGGAAGAAGATGTTTTCTTCTGCCAGCCTGGTATTGCGGTCTGTGAACACTGCATGCGTTTGGGCAATTGTTCCTACATAATACAATTGCCCAAGTCCTGCCACAAGTTCCGGAAGAGGCCCGGGCTGTACTTTCCCAAGCAGTTGGTGATGAGAGAGACGCAGCAAAGTTTATGATCTGATATGGACAGGACACGACTGACTCACTGGGCAGAGAGATTGCTTCAACAGTGGCCTTAAGGCGCCACGCATGATTGAAGATGGCCAGCTCTTCAGAGGATGTCCAAGCTAACCTTATGGACATGCCCTTTGATGGCACCCGTCTCTTTGGAGAGAAAGTACACTCAGTGCTTGAGCGCTTCAAGCATTCATGTGTTATGACCAGGTCTTTGGGCCTCACGGCAACCCCTCATCCCCCTCCGTCTGCTTTTTGCCCCTTTTGTGGCTATGAAAATGGTGCCCAGCCAATCCACTCCTCTCCAGCCACATGGTGCGCTTACTGCCCAGCCTCTGCTTGGCTGAGGACGTGGGATCCACCTTTCTTGTGGATCAGGGAGCCAGCTGTCTGGCCAGTCCACTGCCCCCCTATGCAGCTGCCTCCAAACCATCCTAGTCTGATAATTCCCCATCTGGGACTAGTCAGAGCTAGGATTCGCAATCACCTGCTCCGCTGGCAGTCCATCACGTCAGACTGGTAGGTTCTGCATATAGTCCAAAGGGGCTACTCTCTCCCATTCGAGACTGCCCCTCCATCAATGCTACCATCCTACGATCGGACGACGGAGGATCACTTGCCACTTTTGTGAGGTAGTTATGGCTGTCTTGGCCAAGGGAGCCATAGAGAGGGTTTCTGTGCCAGAAGTAGGTTGTGGGACTATTCCCGCTACTTAAACCTTCGGTCCCTCAATCTCTTTCTCAAGAAGGAGAATTTCAAAACGCTCACTTTCTCTAAGGTTCTATCTGCCCTGGACCCAGGAGATGGTAGCATTGGACTTGCAGGATGCGTATTGCCATATCCCCTTCCTGCCAGCCCACAGACATTACTTGCGGTCAGTGGTGGACCACAAACACTTTCAGTTTACCATGCTCCCCTTTGGCCTTACCTGTGCTCCTCGGGTGTTCACCAAGGTGATTGCGGTGGTTGCAGCTTATCTGTACAGATTAGAAGGTTTCAGTCTTCCCCTGTCTCAAGGACTGGCTGTTGAGGGCGGGCTCCCTGCAGCTGTCAACTCCCACCTCCAGACTTCGTCAGACCTTCTGCATTCGCTGGGAATCACTATAAACGTGCCAAAGTCACACCTGACTCCCTCCCAGATGCTCCCTTTCATCAGAGCTGTTGTAGACACAGTGCAGTTTTGGGTTTATCCTCCTGAGCGGCTAGTCCAGAATATTCAGGCTATGATACGAATATTTCAGCCTCTATCCTGGATATCGGTGAAAATAACTCTGAGGCTGCTGGGCCTCATGCATCCTGTTGGTGACGCATGCCAGATGGCATATGTGGGCTCTGCAGTGGGACCTGAAGTTCCAATAGGCGCAGCATCTGGAAAATCTCTCCGACATGGTCCAGATCTCAGAGGGAACTGTAGGAGATCTGCAGTGGTGGCTAACAAACCACCATTGGGTCGTAGACAGATGCTTCTTCCTTCCTCAACCAGATGTGGCAGTAGTGACAGATTTGTCACTCCTGGGATGAGGCGGAGATCAGAGGCATCTTGTCTCTGGCGGAGTCCGGACTCCACATCAAGCTTTTGGAGCTCCAGGGGATCAGACTAGCATTGAACGCATTTCTTCCCTCTTTCAAGGGGAAGGTAGTGCAGGTGTTCATGGACAAAACCACCGCCATGTGGTACTGCAACAAGCAGGGCGGGGTGGGTTCATGGACCCTTTATCAAAGGCTCTATGAACGTCAAAGTGGACAAACTCAGCTGACTGTGCATAGTTGATCATGAATGACGTCTTCATCCGGTGATGGCACAAGGCCTCTTTCAGCAGTGGGGAGAACCTGGGTTAGATCTCTTCACCTCTACACAGAACCCACAATGTAAGCAGTATTGCACATTGGAGTTGCCAAGGTGCCAATCGCTCTGTGACATTTTTTGTCTTAAGTGGAACTCAGGTCTCCTGTATGCCTTTCTGTTCGTACTACTTCTGACCAGAGTTCTCAAGAAGATCAAGAATGACCAGACCCAAATAATCCTTGAGGCTTCAGACTGGGAACGAAGAGTCTAGTATCCCGAGCTACTGAGCATGGCCATTGATCCTCCAATCAAACTGCCCCTTCGGGAGCACTACTGCCTGGACAGTTAGGTCCGTAGGGATGGGCACTTTGCCAGTTCGGTCCTGCAGGACTTTCTTCTATGTTCTTAGTTTGCAGACCCACCTCCGGGGAGGTATTGCTTGGGTACAAACTCTAAGGTAATTAAAATGCAGCTAGATGTCTCTATCAGATGAACAAGATACTTACCTTTTGTGACGCCTTATCTGGTACAAACACTAGCTGTAGATTCCTTACCGACCACCCATTCTCCCTGCTCTGTGAACAGATCTCGAGGGACAGGGCTGTTCCCTTTTCAGGGTCCGAGTTTTACACACCAGTGATCAGAGTTCTTCGTGGTTCTGCACTCCTGGTGTGGGAAATCGCAAAAAGAAACTGACATCAGTGTGCTGGCGCACAAGTAACTTGCAGGGGGACTGCTCACAAAAGATTTCCGGATCCAGTCTGATGCCTGGAGATAATTTTAAGGCAAGGAATATGCAGCTCGATAGTCTCTCCCTCACAAGGCATTATGAAGGGTAAGTAATTTGTTCATTGGAGTCATAACCCCCAAGTGTATTACATGCTGTATCCTGTACTATCAATCCATCACCACTCAACTTTTCTATATTTTACTTGCAGTTCACTCCGTTTTCTTAGTAAAAAATTACTGAGATGCCCTTACCTAGAAAAGGAAACACGAGTTCCTTATTCAGAGTGCTTTCAACCAACCGTTTTGTTTTGTAAACCTCTCTGTGGATATTGTGAATTTTAAGAACATGTATGCTTTCTTCATTCCAATTAAAAACAAAAAAACATTTTTTGTTCTTTAATATGGTTCTTTGACCATTTACATTGCTTGGCCCTTATTTAATGCCATGCTTATATTGCTGTTATATTACTCAATGTTTCTGTTCACTAATTAGCATTGTTTTCAATTCACTGAGCGACAAACAGGGCCCTCCTCCACATTTGATTCATCAACTGTCCTGTCCCAACAAAGCTTGCAGCTATAGTTCCAGATAGAGTAAGCAAGATTGAACAAATACATGGTTCCAGAGGATGCAATACCTACAAGCTTTAGAGTGTTTTTTCACGGAACCTTAACCTCTCTTTCTCTTTGTGTCTGATGCAGGCCCTGAAAGAACTGCTGCAAACTTGGAGCAGCAGCAGCGCTGTCAGACACTCACCTGTGGAGCAGCAGTTGTATATTAGCAAGGCTATTATGATCGCCCTTGGCCATCTGCAGAAAGATGATTTGGAGAGCCAAAGGCAAGGTGAGGGGCATAAGGGATAACTAATGGATCAACAGTCCTTAACCTATTGGTCCGGGGACCCCTCGGGGTCAACAGCACCTATTCAGGGTTTCTGAGACTGCTTAGAAGATTAAATAATTGTAGCTGATTAATAAACTGTTTACAAATAAAGAAGCAAAATGTAAAAATGAACATTATAAATATTCAGTAAAAATGAAGGAATTTGAAATTAGAGGCTAAAACATTAAGTTAATAGCCTCAGACTGATTTGTGAGAGCAGTGCAAGAATATTGTATGGACACTGGGTGCTTCAATTGAGTTTAGAAAAACTCCACCCTTCTCATTAAAATTGTTTTGCGATTCAAAGCATTATAGTTGCTTTATACAGGGTCGCTGGTTTACAGTACTGATTCAGTGGGGGTCCCTAAATTCCAATAATAAGTCAGTGGTGGTCTGTGTATTTCAGTAATGATTAAGTGGGGGCCCACAGAATTCAGAAGGTTAAGAAAACTATGCTAGATTTTAAGTTTGAGGGTCACCTGCTGCTTACACATCTCAATAAGCCTAGTTTGTCTACTATTTGAAGACCATTTTAGATGCATATGGTTCAGGACTCTTTATTCATAGTGAGTGAGTCAGCTTCAGAATGTTAGACTATAGCCAAAAGGCCACCTTCTTGCTACCCCTGGCTCCAGTCACCCAGTTTCTGTTCTTATTGAACACTGTGCAGCAGTTGCTTTACAAAGGTTGGAGATTCTGAAGCTGATGTGACAGCGAGAATATACTCTGCAAGGGTGAACGAGAGCATAACAATGAGTTGCAAGTTGAGAAGGGGAGATAGAGGTGCTAGGGAGAAGGAGAAAGACACTTTCAGGGTAAAGGTTGAAAGATATAGAGGCAGGCAGTGAAAAGGTAAAAGAGAGTAGAGTATGCTCGGGAAGTCTGCGATAGGAGAGGCAATAGAGAGAATGGAATCTGTTAAAGAAGACCGGAAATTGAGCTTCAGGTTGAGATAAGGGCAGAAACCTGTAGCAACTTTTCATGGAGAAGGGAAACTGTACGAAGATGGAGATGGAATGGAAGATTGCAAGAGAACCAGGAAAAAGAAGTAAGATGCTGAGAAACAGCTGAGAAAAACCTAGAGTTGCAGGGGGAGAGATGAGAGTTATGGAAATTGTAACGTTTGCAGATAGAGGTAGTAAGAAAGCTGCAAGGTGAGAAGTAAGCCAGAGATTAGAATTTCCAGGAGGAGAGGTTGAAGGGATAGTTGTCATAGCAGATACAGGGGGCAGTGACTGCAGGCAGATAGTTTAGAGGTAGACTGGGAGTGTTGTGGTAGGAAGAGGGACAGACAATGCGTAGCATCAATGGTAAGATGACAGAGAGATGGTATGGCAGCACTAGGTAAATAGAATATGGAAGAGATAAGTTGGAGGAAGAAGAGGGGAGTTTCAAGGGCAAAGGTGACTATGAAAACTGCAGAAAGATAGGAAAGCTGGGAGCTGGTTAAAGAGAGGTACATAGAAAAAACAACCCCTCACCTTTCTGTGGAGGCTACTATATGGAGGGCCTTTTTTTTGGGGGGGGGGATGGCGCAGCAATTGAACTACCTCCTCTTCACATAGGTGAGATTGTAGCCCACCTCAAGATAGAGGCCTTGGTATTTGCACATCAAAGGATCAGCATAATGGAGATGCAGATGTCCTAAGGCTATTCCTGCACGCTGCCTTCCTTGTCTTTGTAGGTGGGTCAGACATAGGGAGAAACCCACCTCCAATGTTTAAAGCAGAATACTATGAATTTATTTTAAACACACAAACGTGATGGGAGTAATGCTTGCAATTTGTCTAACCACTGACAATCTCTTGGGCCAGCATTCCAACCCTTTGTTCTTTTGTCCACTATCACCCCTGAGTTTGGACCCAGCCATATGCAAAATATTCCAGCCCGATAAGGTCCTCCCTGAACTGGAACACAAGCAGCCCAAGGCTAAATAAAAGTCTGTCTATGCAGTGATATAATCTGATGTACTAAGTTGTACCGCTTCAGAACGTTAAAGAAATACATTTTTTCTTACATTTTTTTCAATTTTGAAGAGAGTGTATCATATTGTTACACTATTTCTTGTACAATATACATGCCAAACATTTTCATGTCTCTGCTCATGCATGGACTCTTGAGGCCAAGCCAGACCCATGGCTTGGCTCTGGTCTGTCCTATTAATTTGCCTGTGCACCCTGTCTATTTTTAACTAGCGCTAAGTATATGGGGCCGTCAGTCACTTGTTAAACTGATTTGTAAAAGGTAGGGACTATAAACATGGAGTCCTGCCCACATCTACTGATTTAACAACTCCACCATCAAAGTTTCTTTTTGCAGAGATGAACAAGAGTGTGTGCAGTGAAAATACATTTACAGTAAATGAGCCTAACCCAAGGAGGGCATGAAATCCAGGCCATTGTGTTGTATGTGACCCTAGTCATGATTTGCAATGGAGATTTACTTGGCCCAGGTAAGACAGGCAGGATCCAGGCTTCATCAGGTGTGTTTGTGGAATTCTGGGTTTGGCAGTTTGGTCTGGGGGCCCTGAGTCTGGTCTGCTATGTCTGTCGGGTTTTCTTGTCATTCTCATTTCACTAAAAGATTTTCACTTGTCCATTTATTTTGGATCAGGATTGTAAATATATAAAGTGGCTGGTTTACCAAACAAATAGTAACTCAAACACCCAAAACGTGATGGGGTGAATTGTTGCAAATAGTCTGTTGTGTTGGCTCTCATTATAGCAATGAGACTGCTGGATTTGGGAAACAGCACCACCGAATTGTGGGGAACTGAGTCTTACCGCAAACTGTGTGACAACTGTTGGCTTAACCCTTCTGGCCAGGTAGCAGTACCTCACTAGTACCGAAGAGTACAAGTGATTTGTGCTAGCCGTGCGCATGACATTCTGATTTCTCAGGGAAATCGTAGTGGAACAGATCTCATCCTTTTCTCTCAGTTACATTCGTCTCACACATGCATAGACAAACAGAAGCAGGAATTGGTTCATTGAATTTTATTGAATCAACTGCATTCTAGATAAAAAAGCATGTACTGCAATAATAAGCATAACGAAACATAATAATAGCAGTGCTTGGTACCATCATCCTCTGTGTTACCATTAGTAGAGGGTCTTTCTGGAACCACCTGACGTGAATACATCTATACATATGAGAAGCTCATTTCACCAGTGGTTTTGTTTGTGACCTGGAGGATAGCACGCAACAAGCCTTATAGTAGGGAGTGGACTATTTCATGACCTGGGTATATCATATAAAGCAGTGATGGCAGTGTTCCATGTTTTTGATGCTATAGTATGACCAGACCTTTTTCTGGTGTCACTAAGAGTGCAATCTACTGACTACTACTACTCTCGTGTAAAGTTGTGCAATAATGCAGAAACTAGAACCTTGCACTGGCTTCCCATGTGAATGCCAAATGCATGTATGTGAAGTGAGAATGTGTAACATGTATGGTAGCAGGATCCTGAGTTGTGCACATCTGAGTATTAGGGTCAGCAAGATCGATTTTGGATGCCCTTTGTTTAGAGAGCCATGGCAGAAGTTGGAGGATGAGAAGAACTTCCCACAGACAGTGGAAGTGTATCATCTACATTCGTGTGGCTGGAAGGTGGAGACCCTGACACTAAAGTGAGGCAGACAAAGTCAGGATACCTTAGAAAAGGACAGCTAATTAGTTGTTCCTGAGCACTGCCATTTGGTAGGTGGAAGGGACCGGGGTTGAGACTGCTGTTTCTGTTGTTTAAGGTGGAGAAGTTTCTAGACAGGGACTGCTGTTAGCTCGTCTCTGACTACTGCATCTGGAAGGCTGATGACAACCATGCTCAAGGAACCCAGGCTTCATTGTGCCTGTGTTTTGGGTACTCTAGCTTGGAGCCAGTATCTTTGTTACTTGATGTGTGAGTCACCACTTAGCTCAAAGGCTGTGTCTTGAAAGCAGCCTGAGAATGCCTTTGATAGAGAACCAACTCAAACCGGTTCTGTACCCTCAAACAGTGGATCCTCATCCCCTGTCTGGAAAACATGTATACACAGGGATCTAAACACCCCACTTTCCTCCAGTACCTTTACCAAGGGAATGAGCGCCACACAGAGTACTCGAAGATCTGCTGTGCAACCAGGACTGGTGTCTGCTTGAGAGCCAGTCTTCCAGAGCTCATGACACATCACCTGAAGTAACTACTTTCTGATGAAGGAGCTGGGGGCTTACCTAAAGAGCTTAGGAAGCTAGTCTACCTGTTGAGAGAGGGAGATGCTGTGCCTGGTCCTTCAGGAGGAAAGACTGCCCAGGAAGAGAATCCCAGTGTATTCCTTGTGTGAGGAGCACCCACAGAAAACTGACAACCCAAGACAGTGAGTCAAGGGTGACACATGGGTTGAGGGCTTTCACCCATCTCTCTGAGCGGTTCATAAGTGAACCATATCAAGACTGAACCAGATCGTGTATTTCTATGTTGACCAGCAGCTTGCTGGAGATTCGAGATATTGGTGCTACTACCACCGACAAGAGGAAAGCTGCCCCATCCTCGACATTGAGAGCCCAGATCGGACTGAGGCTGCAACCGCCCCAGTAGACACCATCCGAAGTAACTGCCCTGGAGCTGCAATTACCACTGATGAGAGCCTATCTGCAGCTGCCACTGCTGTAGATGGGTACTTATGCACAGTTTCGCTTCACTGAGTCAGTCTTCCAACCTTGTCCCAAGCAAGGCTTTGATCCCTGTACAATAAGAGTCATTACCAGGAAGGCGTGAGTGCATCCAGGAACTGTACGACCAGCAGGTATAACGCAGGGCTTATCCTGCAACTGGGGACATGAGAGAGAGGTGTGTGGGCGAGTCTGCTGTGCCGCTTGAGACTATTTGCTAAAATGATTGAATAAGACATTGAACTGAGTTACTCCTGAACAAGTGAGGCAAGGATTAGGCTTAGGTGCAGATTGTGTAAATGTATGAGTTCTTAGTGTAGTGGAGATGGTAGTAGCGGTTCCTTGATCGTAACAGGAGGGAGAATGGTTACCAGAAAGGATTGAGGTGTATCACCTCACTGTTAGAACACAACTTGTAACAATTGTGTATAAGTTACCCATCGGACTGTGTAGAATTTAGTTCTGCTCTGACTTTAAAGTACTTTGTTTTTCCATAAAAGATAAACACTGTGCAGGACATTACGTTTTTGTAGCTGTCAAATGAATTTTGAGTTCTGAGCTGTTCCGCCCCTCCTCTCTCAAAATGCTGAGTTCTCAACCTCACTACCCTGAACATCAAGGGAAGAAAACATTCTACTTGCCTCAGTTTTCAGAACCATCGAAGGACTGACCCCAGGACACCAATGGAAAACGACCACAACCACCAAGTTCTTGACCCAGTAGTCCCTGCATGCCCTGGTCCATCATCTCCAACAAGATCTGACACAGACTAACCAGTGACTATTCCCTTCCTGCATGAAGGTAACCATAATTGTCCCAAGAAAGAGGTGTGCGGAACCACAGGGAAGTAATAAGGTTGGAGCAGTAAGATATTTTTATGCAGGACCTTGCTTTGAAGGTGAGGTCCAAGGAAATGGGTACCAAATACCATTGACACATACATCCTTTGGGGAACAAAGCCTTCTGCAGCCCTTGGGATCCTGTATCCTGTCGAAATGAGCTATACAACATAAGGCTTTGTTGCACCATGGAATTGAGCTTGCATTATCTCAAGGGTGCCACTGTAAGCCTCTTGTTCAGAGAGATTAAGCAAGTCTCCCTCTCTCAGCAATAAGACAAAGGGCCTGATTTAGATGTTGGCGGCAACAGGTCTGCTGCCACTTTTTCTACAGAAACCCAGCCCTGTATGCCTGCGCGATTTAGACCTTGGCGCTCCCATAGACTTTACCCTGCCTGAGTCCTGCCGCCTCCGCCAAGGATTCCATCTGCTACCAAGGCACCATAGAACATTGTGGCTGGCGGCAGGACCCCAACTACACTTACCACTGTGCAGATTTGCATGTGCCTTACCGCCAAGCAAAATGTGGTGGTCTGACCTCCACTTCTGAGTTGGTGGACTGGGGGTGGGGGAAAGGGTTGAAAACTCACCTTTTTCCCCAGATTCCACTTCTGTTTGCAGCCGGACACAGCTGGACAACACCCTCTACAGGTACTGCCACTGGACCATGGAGAAAACACGAACCCCCTTTTGCTGGACACGCATTGGCTGTGTATGTTGGGTGTTCACATGAGCTTGAGACCACTGCAGACATATACATGTCACATTAATTTTTAAAAATTGTGTCAACATGCATATGTTGAGGACACGAGCGGGTCATTTTGGTGTAAGTATTCACTGCCAAATGAATGCTGGCACCACAATGATGGTACACTCATACTTGTCAACTGTGTCCATTTTGTGTGTGTGTGACTCAGTACGTATATGCAGTGTGTTTGGCTGGGTGAGGTGAAGGGAAGTGGAGTGGATGATGTGGCTATGTCAGTTTGTTTGCCACTTGCATATGGCATTGATGTTGTATATGTTGTGTTGCTGCGTGCAACATTCAGATAAGTGTTGTGATATGTGTAGTTGTGATGTGCGAGTGTTTAGATGAGTGTAGTTATGTTTTTTGTTGTGGTTGTGTTGTGTTTGGGTGTTGTATCAATAGTGTGTGTATGTTGTGTCATGGATGTATGTCAATGTGTGTCTGTGGCGTGTTGTGGTGGAATCGCAATGGATAATGGTGTGTATGTGATGTGTTGTGTGTGCTGCAGGGTGGCAGATATGGCAGAGGTACAGTGTGTGTGTGACTTACCTCTATTCCATAGCCACTGCCATTGTCCGATGTCATTTGGATCGAGCAATGTCCTCCCTCCGTCAGCAAACCACCACAAGTACACCGCCTGCAGGACTGCCTCGTCTAAATACAGGGGCGGAACACTGCCAAGATCTAAATCAGGCCCAAAGTCTTAGTTTAGTCCTGTTGCACTGGAAGCATGCACTATGCGCTTTGAAGTACAGACTGACAACTCTTTGGCAGTCCAGTTTGGCGAGGATAGTAATTCTCGCTCCTTTACCTCTGTTTTCTAGTGAGAGACACCAGCTGGTGTGCTTGGAAGTTTCCTGAAGAAAAGTGAAGAATTCCAGCTTGCCCCATGCTTGGGTCTATCATCTAGGTCTCTGACATTATCCCCCTCCTTCCTCACTTGCAAAGCACAAGAGACACAGGGAACAAAGAGAGACAGTGGACCAGATGTAGCAAAGGTTTTTACCCATTCTGTGTATATGGGAAAAAGTGTTCATACATATGGCCCAGTGTTCCCTGGTGTTTGCACACAGCAGCTGACTCCAGTAATCTTGGTGGGAGGCCACTCAGGAACTGGAGACTCACCAAACAGAAACACATGACCCTACCATCCTTTCTGCCACTCCAGATCTAGGTGGAGCAGGACTAGGCACCTGTCTGCTAGGAGCAACTGCTGCCTTATAGTTCCGGCAGTCTCACCTGTGTCAAAATTCTCAAACCCGACTAGTTGCTAATACACATAGCTAGCACTGTGTTTTTATGGTAATCACCACTAAAATTGTTTTGGAATTCCACTAGCCGGTACAGAAGTGGTTCATAAACATCTAAAAACGTGTTCACGCACAACCACAAAACATCTAAACTGCCCTGTTTGAGGCAGTAGTAAATGGACATAACCAATACGGCCTCAACTTGGGAATTATTAGATGCACATATGACATCGATATATCCTAAGTCTATGCCTGTCTTTCCACAGCCTCTGTGACCAGTTTGGGCTTACTTTTAATTCAAAGTAACACCACTATGTAAAATTAGAGGAAGGAACCATCCCAAATATTTTATCATTGTGGGGCCTTATCTGCAAACAGAGGGTTGTAGCACGTTTATGCAGTACCTATCCTTTATCCTCCTCTCTTGGTTACTTTATTGGAAGTTTCAACAGTTGTGGTTGAAATTTAGTGCGCAACTAATTGAAAGCACAACTATTTTATAGACTAAAATGGTTACGACGACTCCTACACAGGGCATTACCCATTCGTGTCAGTTAATTATTTCCTATTTGGCATTAGAAATGTGGACAATAATATTCCTTCATTAAATAAGTCTTTTAAAACCAAGTTTTGTACAGATTAGTGTAAGATGTTCTATTTTAGAAAAATAATCCAATCTAAGAAACCCCAAAACCAGCTGACCCACCATACAGCCCGAGAAAAGGTTATTCACAGCTTGTCGGGCTAAAGACAAAATTGCTGACAGAGGCTCAAACTAAAATTCGGTGACTTAGTTACATGTGGCTTACCGATGACATAACTGGCATATGCTTTCCTATGTACCCTACTTCCCCAAACTTCGTTGACTACTTTTTTACTATATTTTTCACCACTGGTGGCGCCACTTTGTTGGTGTGTTGGAATTATTTTAACAAAAAACTACAGCATCACTTCATTTACTTACGCTACCTTTTAAACATTGTTGATGTAGCAGTCTTCTCCTTTCCCCGAGGAAGCCCCTACTGCAACATAGAATTGTGAGGCTGAATTGCCTTAAATCAATAAGGTTGCTTGTCTGGACCCTCATGAGATTGAATAACGAATGAGCGTGCTTTTTCTGTAGCATCTCAGCTTTGTCTTGATCCCCTGACTTCAACCTAAGGATTGATAGCTGATACATTGCTTTGTCACATCTCTTGCACTCCTAGATTCTTTATGGATGTGAGTAGTCACTGTGCCCAGGAATTTATGCCAGTGCCATCTACCCTGACAGGTTTTTCTTAAGAGCCCTTTCAGTGCAATTATTCAGCATTCCTAATTATATGACTGGTGTTCAGCAAGATGGACTTCCCGGCTAAATTCTGTCTGATAAAACCGAATAATACCAGTATTTGGTTCTGCCTATATCTTTTTGGGCACCCAAAACATTTCTGTATGCTGTGCATTGTATTGCATCAACACGAGAGACCCTTATAAAGGAAACAATCTTGATCATGGGTCATCAAAGGGAGCACTTTGGTCCCAGGTACTTTCAAATCTAGTTCTGCTGCATGGCTCTCACTAGCATATCCTGTACCCACTACAAATATTGGAGATGCTCCTCTTTTTACTGTGGGAGCTCTGAAGCTGTTGTCCATAGAATCAGATAAGAGCAAGATGAGTGAGCAAGGTGAATCAGTCATAAGCTATTTGTGTGCAGGGCTGTACTCCAGGCGTAGGGTTTGTGGTGTGACACCACTCAGATAAATATATTGTTAGCTTGGTAGTTGGATCTATAGGGCATAGAATCAGGTCTGCTATCCATGTCAGTTTTTCTCTTCCTGAGCCAAGAATGAAAGACAATACATTGACCTGTGAAGTAAACTGGAGAGAAAGAGACAGAGAGAGATGCCCATCTATTGTCTGAACTTCAAAATATATAACCAGATAACCTGAAATCAGTACTGGGTTCCATGCTTGTCCAAATTGTGATCCTAGACAAATATTTTACTGCACAGAGCCTCTTTGTCTTTTACTATCACATTTGAGCGCAATTTTAAATGCATGTGTTCAGGATGTACGCTGTAAAAGCACCTCTTATGTTTGATTTCATAAACTATGTTGCTTAATCAATAATCAGAATCTAGGCCACGTTTAGGGCTTACATGACTACTGACTTGCTTCTTTGTTCAGTATTAGTTTTGCCTTTGGGGATGGGGAGGGCAGGCCATGAATGTTTTTAAAAACTATCACTTTTAATAAATGTCTTTCTATTCAGTGATACATTCTGACGTAGTAGGGTGAATCCCTTCAGCATGTTGAAGAAATACATTTAAAAAAAAAAAATGTGAAGACATTGTATCATATGTTTGCATTATTATAGCTGCACAATATACATGCCTAACATTTTCATGGCTTAGTTCGAGCACGTACTCGTTGAGCCAAGCCAGAGTCATCGCCTGGCTCTTGCTCATCCTATTATTTGCCTGCTTGTCCGCTCTATTTGTGACTGGAGCTTAGTGCATGGGGCCATCAAACACATGGGAGCACTAGACACATGTATCCCTGCCCACGTACACGATTTGACAAACCTACCATCAAGGCTTCTTGTAGCAGTGACTATGAAGAGTGCATGCAGTGGAAATACATTTAAAATTATTGATCCCAGGAACTCAAGGCCATTGTGTTGTACTTGACCATAGCCATGAGTTGCTAGGGAGAACTACCAGGCCCAAGTAGGACGAGTAGGGTCATAGGTTCAGCAGGGGTGTTTGGGGCATTCATGGTTTGGTAGTTGGGTCTGGGGGCCCCAGTTGGGTCTGGCATTTCTGTGTTGATTTTTTGTTGTACTCATTGCACTGAAACGTTTTACTTGTTTTTTTAAGATCAGATATAGTGACCGATTTACCCAAAAAGTAGTAAATGTGCATTCTTAGAAGTACTCCTTGAATGGGTGAAAATGTGCTATGTTTTGGAATTCACAAACATTGACAGTATCAGGCCTTGAAAGCTGTGCCACTCCCAAGTTTCCAGCTGCACTACTGGCAATCGAAGACCCAAAAGCCGATGGCATGAATGCTTGCAAATAGTCTAAGCAGTGGGAGTCGCTCATGTTTGTATTCCAACCCACAGTTTTTCACCCACTGTGCCACTCTAGGCAGAGGCTCACCTAATGGAAATCAGTAAGTTGGTAAATTTGACATTCACACCCCCCTCTGAATCTCACCATCTAAGCCATGATGCCGCAAATGATGTGTTTTTAGTTTTAAAGAATTCCAGATGCACAAAAGTGGCCCTGGAGCCCAAGATGATCCTCCACACAAATCCCAGAGTTCTCTTATTCATCAGTCAATATGAGGCTTTGACTAGCAACTTCCAAAAAGATCTTGGTATACTTTTTTCATTCCACATGGAAAGGTGCTTTATGTGTGCCAATGAGCTATGTGATAGTTGTAGAACTGCTTAAGCCTCTGTCTGTACTCGTCAATGACCTACCATAAGACACCTTTAATCAAAATAATTTGATTTTACCATGAGATGCATGTTTTGCAGGCTCTACTTGAACCATAGGTTATTGATTCTAAGAGAAAGTTCAGGTTTATCGTCAGAGTTAGATCACAGGAAACACTATAGTGAAGAGGGCTGCTTAAGTACTTATTTTTCTACTTTTTTGAAGAGTATATTATAGTTTCCGCATCATGAAACTGTTTCAGATCTTAATAATACAGCAGTTTGACATCTCCATCATGCCTTTAGAGAGAATGGTACAGCATAAATTCAAACATAGGATTCCATATCAGTCATATACAAACTTGTGACCACAGTTCCACTATATCCCATCTCTCCCATCATGTAGAGTGTATCAAGCACTGAAGGTCAGCACACATTTCTGAGATATGTGACGTATAAGACAGAAATGCAGTAAACAAAAGCGCAAAACCAGCAGTGCAAACAATGGGTTCCAGGTGGGCAGTGGGAGTTCAGGTGTCAGAAACAGGGAGAGCTCCCTCCCCACCCCCATATCACGGTGTAGTCATGCAAAATAGAGCTCATTCACACCTGCTGCACCAGGCAGCAGCACAGCCAAGGTGCACCTCATCACAACCACAGGCAGTCGACCCTAGGGGCACTAACCTCCTAAAGCTTCTGCCAAACCACCATGCCCGACCCTAGTCAGGCATCCTGTCATCATCACCAGACCCCCAAGTTACTGGGACGTGAGCAGCTCCGACCCCCGGCAGTCTCGAATGCATCCAGCACTTCCGTCCAAAGAGAAGTACTTCTTTTTCTACTTGACAGTTGTGAGAAAGTAGCCTCTTTCTAGCTTGGTTACCCCCACGTTTGGCCTGTTTGTGAGTGTGTGTCTGTGTATTTTTACTGTGTAACTGGGATCCTGCTAGCCAGGACCCCAATGCTCATAGTGAAAATCCTATTTGTCAGTGTGTTGTGCCTGTCTCACTGGTATCCTGCTAGCCAAGACCCCAGTGCTCATAGTTTGTGGCCTCATGTGTGTGTTGTCAATAGTGCTTAACTGTGTCACTGATGCTCTGCTAACCAGAACCTCAGTGCTTATGCTCTCTCTGCTTCCAAATTAGTCACTATAGTTTAGTGACTTTATTTACCAATTCCAGTTGGCACACTGGACCCCCCTTATAAGTCCCTAGTATATGGTACCTAGGTACCCAGGGCATTGGGGTTCCAGGAGATCCTTTTGGGCTGCAGCATTTCTTTTGCCACCAATAAGGAGCTCAGACAAACCATTCCACAGGCCTGCCATTGCATCCTGCGTGAAATAGTGCACACACTATTTCACAGCCATTTTCACTGCACTTAAGTAACTTATAAGTCACCTATATGTCTAACCTTCATTTACTGAAGGCTAGGTGCAAAGTTACTAAGTGTAAGGGCACCCTTGCACGCACTAGCAAAGGTGCCCCCACGCAGTCCAGGGCCAATTCCCCAGACTTTGTGAGTGTGGGGACGCCATTACACTCATGCACTACATATAGGTCAATACCTATAGGTAGCTTCACAATGGTAACTCTGAATATGGCCTTGTAGGGTGTCTAAGATCATGGAATTGTCCCCCCATTCCAAATCTGGTATTGGGGAGCCAATTCATGCATCCTGGGGGCTCCACCATGGACCCCAAGTACTGCCAAACCAGCTCTCTGAGGCTTGCACTACAGCTACAGCTGCTGCCACCTCACAGACCGGGTTCTGCCCTCCTGGAGCTCAGTCCCAGGAAGGCAGAACAAAGCATTTCCTTTGGGAGGAGGGTGTTAAACCCTCTCCCTTTAGAAATAGGTGTTACAAGCTTGGGATGGGTAGCCTCCCAGAGCCTCTGGGAATGCTTTGAAGGGCACAGATGGTGCCCTCCTTGCATAAGTCAGTCTACATCGGTTCAGGTACCACCAGTCCCTGCTCTGGCATGAAACTGGACAAAGGAAAGGGGAGTGACCACTCCCTTGTCCATTATCACCCCATGGGTGGTGCCCAGAGCTCCTCCAGTGTGTCCCAGACTTCAGCCATGTTGTTTTCCAAGTTGTGGGGACACTATGGAGGCCTCTGAGTGGCCAGTGCCAGCAGATGACGTCAGAGACCCCTCCTGATAGGTGCATACCTAGTTAGATAGCCAATCCTCCCTCTCAGAGCTATTTAGGGTCTCTCCTTGGCTTTCTCTTGAGATTCTGCTTGCAAGTTTCCATCAGGAATCCTCTGCAACCATTGCTTCATCCTCTGACCTCTGATCAATCGCTTACTGCTCCAGGAACCGCTGTAACTGAAACAAAGTATCCAGAAGGGCTACTTCAACTTTGCAGCTTCAGCAAGCAGCTGCAACAGTTTCCACGGTGTGCACACTCTGGGGACTCCTGTCTTCAACCTACACCAGAAGGACCGAAAAAATCTCCTGTGGAGTGACGGAGTCACTTCCCTGCTCCAGCAGGCACCTTCTAAGACGACGACCGGTTTTCTTGGACTCGTCTACAGGCGACGAGTGTGCTCCTTGAAACACAGGTGGTGTACCCCTTCTACACAGACTGTCCTAAGGTCCTACTGTCCAAACTTTGATGAGGTAAGAGCTTGCCTTTCCTGTTTGCGACAGTACCCCTGCGTACTGCATCATCTTCACCTCCTGAGGCCTCTGTGCACTATTTGCTTGAATCCTTCGAGCAAAGCCTGTCCTAGGTCCCCAGCACTCTATCCTGCGACGCTCAACTCGCTGAGTTGTTATCCGGTGGCGTGGAACCTTCTTTTGAAGTGCTGCAACAACTGCAATTTGCACCTTCTTTGTCCCGGTGTCCTGGGACCTCCGTGGGGGCTGCATGGTCATCTGTGGGTTCCCTCCAGTGTTGGGAGCCCCCTCTGCCTCCTCAGTCCAAGTTGAGGTCCCCAGGTCCCTCCTGGGTCCAGGCAGCGCCATTTTGGGGCAATCTGCGACATTGCTTGAACCAAGGCCTGTTGGACGAATCCAGGGCTGCAACTCGCCTGCATCCAACATCTCCACGTGGGACATCCTTTGCATCACGCAGGAACCCGCAGCCATCTTCTTTGGTGCTCCTCTGCAGACTTCTTCTCACCGGAGAATACTCTTTTTCACCATCTTCTAGGTTGGCAGGGGTTCCTGTCCTTCCTGGAATCTTCTGCGACTTCTGGACTTGGTCTTCTCTCTTCACAGGTCTTCAGGTCTAGGAATCCACCAATTGTTGCTTGCAGTCTTGCTTGGTTCTTGCAATAACTCAGATCACGTAGTGTGTCCTAAGGAAACTTGCAGTTCTACTTTCCTGTGCTCTGGGGTGGGGTATTTTACCCACCTTTGTGGTTTTCTTACTCTCCCAGCGATTCTCTACACACTACACTTGTCTAGGGGGGAATTTGTGATTCGCATTCCGCTTTCTTAGTATATGGTTTGTGTTGCCCTAGACCTATTTCTTACTATTGCATTCTATGGTATTGTCTATTGTTTGCACTATCCTATGACTAATTACTTACCTTATTTTGGTGTCTAGTGTAAATATTGTGTGTAATACTTACCTCCAGAAGGAGTATTGCTTCTAAAATATTTTTGGCCTTGTGTCACTAAAATAAACTACCTTAATTTTTGATAACACTGAGTATTGTCTTTTATTGTGTATACGTACTGTGTAACTATAGTGGTATTGCAGGAGCTTTACATGTCTCCTAGTTCAGCTTAAGCTGCTCTGCTATAGCTACCTCTATCAGCCTAAGCTGGTTGAACAGTACTACATTTCACTAGGGATAACTGGACCTGGTATAAGGTGTAAGTACCCAAGGTACCCACTATAAACCAGGCCAGCCTCCTACAGCCGTAAATCACACTCAACACCCATCTTCATACAGTACCTAAAAGGTGACGTGATCAAGATATTCTAATGCTTTTGTGGTATTGATGCGATACACCACCACGAGGACTACAAGTTAGTGGTTGCCACTACCCCAAACCTTTGTGTGTTTTTATTCTCATACTTGTAAATTTATATAGAATGTCAGTGAATCTGTGCTATGCCCATCGGGCATAAAATAGTTTTTCTTAGAGATAACAGAATGATGCAGTTTAATTACAGTTAGCATTAATCATGCTGACAACGATGGCAAAGAAACGTAAAGACTTAACATGCCCTTCCTAAAATAATGTATTCAAATCGAAAACCAGTGTTTTATTTGAGATTCTTCACATTTTTATAACTATACAGTACTACACTATAGTAAAAAAAAAAAAAAAAAAAGTACATTTCAGTTTGCCACCCATGCTTCAAGAGTCAAATAAGCTCTTCCTCATTTCCCCTGAAAGCTGTTATTTCATCATACAAGTGGGTGGAGATGCATTTCACTCTTGCACAGCCTTTCATCATTTACAGCTAAATTATTTTCATAACATATCTTTTCAATGCTGTTTCTTCGGCCCTCTGAAACAAAGTAACCAAAACTTGAGCTTTTATCAGCTTATCCGCAAATCATGTATATGTCGCTGCTTATTTGTTAAATGGAATGCCCAAGGGGAGGCTTTTCTGTAATATCTCTTACTATTAATGTTTTGAAATTCTGTCACCTGAAAACTACTGTGAATTAAATAACGACTTTTAAACGAGCACACAGTTTTATCATCTGTCTATGGTGAAAATTAAACAGTGATGTAAGATACATTAAATAAAATGCATGTTCCACCGTATTTTTACTCCTATATTTTTATAAATATATATCCATTGCTATTCTTTTTCGCTCCATACTTACTGATCAAATGCATTTATTTGCAACCCGGATTTATACTGTCTCATTGACTGCACCGCATTTTGACAAAAATCTAATCTATCTCAAATAAAATATGGACGGCAGTTTTCGAGTATATAGTGTCCAGCTATGGACACCTCGGGCTCGTCTAGCACTTGGCCTGCGGCCTTAGACTATTAAAACAATGTGACCTCCCTCGGGGTCCATCTTAGAAGGACACTGTATACCTCAGTTCCAGTCCATGTGTAAATGGAATTTACATGGCGAATGATGGATTTATTTCGCAGTACTGCATGGAGTGTCACTATGTCTTGTAGGAGTGATGTCGTTCCAGTGGATTGCACAGTCTGTAAAATGTTTTTCCACAGTGTTAAAATAAGGAAAGTGTAAAAAAAAAAAAAAACAACAACCAGCAAATAACTGGTTACAAATCAAAAATTAAAGTGTCTACATTTTGGAATGGGCATGCCCTAGAAGAACTGCAAGTACAATACGATGGTGAGATTTGAATCCTAGGTTGAAGTCTCATTTATTTAATGATGACGGGGTGGTGTATTCTCAGATACAATGCCATGTTCCCCATGAGGGTTTGGCATCCTATCATCAGATAAAGGCTTCTTTTTCAAAATAGCTTTTTTCTTTTTAGCGTTAAGAACTTTCATAGAGCCCCTATCTATTGTGAGCAAAGAGCTTAAAGGAATTAAAGCATCAGTTTTGTGTCCTGAATTGGAACCTGAAGGACATTATGATGATTGTTTCTTGTCGCCTCACCCTCTTCCTCTTGCCAGTGTACTTCCTCCTTTCATTGTGGCCTCATACCTAGCATACACAAGCATACAAGAGAGAGTTGTGCTCCGTAACCAGTGTCGCTGGCCATACTGCCTGCATTCCTAGTATTACTTTTATTCTGCAAGAGGCAGGCTGTGCTACATAGAACCTCCTGTGGCCTCGAGAAAGAGAACAAAAAGAATATCAAAAGGAAGAAATACGTTGTTTGAGTGAATATTAAATGAAGTATTGATTATGGTTTTTAGTAGAGTGATAAATCTGCCATAATGCAGACAAAGCAACTTCATTAACTGTCTTGTTGCTGATTCCTCATACCAGTCGTCATACCAAGCCACAACAAGCAAGGTGACCGGTGGCAATTCAAGGAGATGCTTCGGAACTAGTCTCACAATCTCTCCGACTTTGCTCCTGAAATATCCACTGTTTAGCCAGCAAACTTGAAGACCAGGACCCTGTCTCCTACCTTCAACATTTTTCGGTGGTTGCCCTACATGAGACTTGGGCTCATGAACTGATCACCATCCCATGCTTCTCACATCATGCAATCTTGACGACCAAAAAATCTGAACTTGCGCGCAGCAGAGTGGGCCTTGCAATCTGCTTGTCTACATCTATCAAGATCAGTGTAAAGGAGCAAAAACCAGACTCGGACAACATCCAAATACTGCACTTAGCAATGCAGAATATGCGAATAGCAACCAATGGTCTTTCAGTTATGTTAGTAAACCTTTATTCACTTCCAAACCACAAAGATTATGCAGACATGGTGAATAATCCATGCAAGAGCCTCCTCAGATTAGAGGCATCCCATCAGCAGCCCCTGATCATAGTAACAGGGGACTTCAATACCACTTACTAGGCTCCTCATCAACAAGCAAGATTATCGAGGCACAAGAGTGCCAACAGGACTTTCCAGCTCAGGCACACTTAGAGATGACGAGGAGGGACCAAAAGGGCCCGATTCTGCTCCAAAAATTGGATACCTAGGCCTACGGGCCCTAAACAGCTGCTTCCAAGGTGATTCTCCACCCGCAATGTCTTTTCACTCCACTAGCAGAAATTCCCTGATTGATTACATGCTTAATTCCTTTCTCCTACTACAACAAGTATGTTCCTTTAAAATGAAGGAAAGAACGAAGAGTGACCACCTGCCGCAGGGGCTGAAGAAGCCTGGGCCTCATTCCTTAAGGGTGGCATCAAGTCAAAACCTGAAAATTGTAGATTGATAGCCCTAATTGAAAAAGAGATGAAGTATTATGCGGGCATCCTACTGGAACTGCTCCTTGATTTGGGCTGATAACGGATCAATCATCCTGATCAATGAGACTGGGTTTACAAACAAAACTGGTATGTCAGCAAATATCATGGCACTGACCTTGCTGCTTGAAGCCTCAAAATCAGCCAAACAACCATTGTACCTATGATACATAGATTACAAAGCAGATTTCAACAGTGTCCCATGAAACCTGTTATGGAACACGTTAAAGAACTGGGGTGTAACGACAATGCTTTTAAGAGCAATTGAAAATTTAGATGCAGACACTTGAGTCAGAATAAAGCTTGGCTACGGGGCCAGCCTGTACAGGGCCATCCCAACATCTTGTGGGCTAAAGCAAGGGTGCTTTCTAGCCCCAATGATCTTTAATCTATTCCTGGTGGACCTTTCTTCATCCTTAGGTGTGATTATATCTCACACCCGCAACTTGGCAAATTTATTTTAGCTGTCAAATTTATTGTATGCCGATGATCTGGCACTACCAAGTTAGTGATGCAGCGCCTTCTAAATGCCATCTATGACTGCTGGTTAGGGAACGGCCTGACAATTAACACCAAGAACAACAAAATTATGAACTGCTGCAGAACGTGTAGAAAATTCAGTTGGTTTCTAGACTCCACAAAGGTTGAAGAAGTCACCGACTATAAATAACTCAGGCTCACATTTTACAACAAAGGGATCTTTAAGCCACACATGGAGGAAATGAAGAGAAAAGGCTTGCCCTGGATGCAGGATTCAGGGTTCTCTCCAGGAACCTGAACGGACTTTCTTACATCCCCGTTCTGGAAACAGCTAGGGCAAAAATAGTCCCTACGTTGGCGTACGGAAGCGAAGCCCTTTTAGGGAGTGCTTTAACCACTTTGGACAATATTGTCACTAAAATCTGTAGGGAAACACTCCATCTACCAAGATACGCCTCAACAGCCCAAATTAGGCTAGAATTTCGTCTCACCAAACAAACGATAGCCAGAAGCCCAACATTTGTCATCATGTGCTACAGGTTCCAGTTTGCAGAATGGATACCTTAAACCATGGGTACTCGCAAACATTTTCCCAGGGGCCAAAAAGTTTGGTCTGTGACGTGCCTGGGGGCCGCATTGATGCCAGGGCGGTGGCGTCGGGTGGGGTGACTAGGGGGATTGGTGGCAAGGTAGGTGTAGGGGAAGCAAAGGCTATACATCTAGTGGGTGAAATAAACAATGGGAAACCAGAAAACCTGGAATTAATCCTGGCTTACCCACTTTTCCAAATTTTGTGTTCCTAGGCAATTGTTTGGTGTCACTTTCCCTCCTTTTTCTGCATTATCACATTTACGATGACCTCAAAATACATGATTCATGGCGTGCGCTGGACAAAACCTGCTTCTATGTTTGATTTAATAAACTATAATGTTGTTTATGTATGATAGGAACCCAGGCCACCAATAAAGTGCACATACCAAGTGACTTGCCGCTTTAATTTACTGTTGATGGTGTTCTCAGGGTAAGGGAAATAATTAATGTTTCCAAATTTATGTTTGAAAACTATCACTTTAAAATGAATACATCTCAATGCACTGATAAAATTAATTGTACTAAGGCGTTCTGCATGTAAACTAAATACACTTAATTAATTTTGAAGAGAATGTCTTAGTTTTACACTTATGCTGCAAGATGTCTTTAAAAATGAAGGTGTTTCTAAAGTTAAGAGCAGGAGTCCCTAGTTACACCAATTAAGTTTGAAATAAATGATTGTGTGTGTATTTATTATGTGTGTATTTAATATTTGTTAGTGCGGAGTTGAGCAAACAGCTGCTCCAGTGCTCCTGTTGCCCCAGGGGCCGCATGTAAAGGTCAGAGGGGCCGCATGAGGCCCGCGGGCCGTACTTTGAGTATATCTGCCTTAAACTATGACGTCTGTCTGGGAATCAATAAACCCCACTCAACAGCTGGTAAATACTCCATTGACCTGCTCGGACTGCATCAGCTATGGTCCCCAGTGCCCTCCCTTGAGTCGTTTAGAAAGACAACTGGAAAAATCTTGAGACTAATTTCATCATTAGAGGACAAGGCTTCTCTTGAGAACTGCACCCATGCATGGATGTTACTAAATAGCTACATGCAGCTAAAACCCTACCATATTTGGGTGGCCTTTGCATTCTCCCCACCAATTCAGCATCCTGGCTAATAGTAGCAGGAGAAATCATGTTTAGGCTCTGTGGCCACTCAAAAGAAGAGGCGACCCATGTTTCCTGCATATGCAGTTGAACCTTAAATCTAGGCCGTTGCTGGCTCAGGAAATTCTGGATCCAGGCGGGCGTGTGCTCCTGCAGGCAAGCAATAACAGCATGCTTAAACTCTGAGGACTCTTGAGCGATTTCCTGAACGGTAAAATATCTACAGGGAGTTGATCAGGATTAAAGATAGCCCTTTGTCATTCAGAACAACTCCCCTGCCCCCCCTTCCCATTACTCCCCCCCCCCCCCCCCATGATCCCCCGGTTCCAGCCGAGACTGGATAATGTTCCTCTCCCACTGTCTGCAGCAGTGGTCCAGATCTCCTGGCACCACATAGCTTTATTTCAGTAATTATTTGCACATGTTTTTGTCGCGCACAAGTTACTTTTCTCACGTCACGACCCTCCTGTACCATTGCATATTATAGATCGCAATATCTTAGCCAGGACATTGACCAGTGAGCAATGAGACTCTCGGAATGCTATATGCTTAGATGTTTTAATGAATTGTATTTATTGCTGTATTTCTATATTGAAATGATTTTAATCAATCAATAAATACGTTTTAATTACTTACAGCCGTCACGGTGTGTCCACCAGTGTCCTATTACCCTCCTTATGTATCACTAGACGTAAAATTCCATTTAAACATCAAAGAGTGGCAGGAAAAAACATATTTTCTGCAAAGTCAGGGTGTTTCTTTAGGAGGATACTTCTCTAAGAAAAGTGTGGTGCTCATGATATCTAAGACAGTGAATGGATGGAAAGGAGATAATGTGAATGCTCTTGGCTATAGTGTTAGACTTTGTAGTCTACCCTGTTGGTGATGTAGTGTGAAATGAGTGCTGGGGAGCATTTTAAAGAACACTACATCCCAAAGCAATAACCACCAGCAAATTAGCTTCCACTTCTTCTACTTGCTTACTTTAAGCTTGCCTTTGACTATGTACAGTGCTCCACTGCCTTCAGGTTAGGTTTGCACTTTAGAAATACCAAATATATAAATGCATACATTTTGAGGGGGGGTATACATTTGGAAGCTGGGAATAAATTATTTTTGGAAGAGAAAGGCCTTCAAGAAGTTACTTCATTTTCTCCCATTGATATGTCGGAGGAAGTATTTTGCCCCCCTCTGCCTTGATGAATTGTTTTCCCTGTCATGTCACCAGTAGTGAAATATATTGGATTTCCTGGCAGTGGATAGTGGGGGCATCTTCTTTATGACACAGCTCCTTGCTAAAATGGAAAGAATGCTTCAAGCACCATGCTGTCTTTTAATGTTTGTAGGGCACCCTTCTTACTCATGAATGAGTTCTAACCAATGGTTGAAGTGGGCGGGATCTGAGAATCACAATGGGCCCATACTTTTTTAATTTAAGCAAAACAGTTCCCTGCTTGCCTGAAATAAATGTAAATGTGTGCAATTGATTAATCTGCAAATGTAGAGGGAGGCTGTAAGCTGGTATTGGCTTTAATTGATGGAGTCACTTGAAGCTTCCTGATGACAAAGATGTATTATTTTTTAGTGGTATTACAAAGGAGTTACCAGCTGAGCTGTGAAGTGTGTCCTTTTAAAGGACAGTTACAAAAATAACACTACATACAGTCTGAGTATTAATGAAATCTATTTTTAATACACTTTAACTATAGAGGTTTCATAATATATAATAGTGCATTACCCACTGATTAACTTAACATGCATTTACTTTTCATTTAATTAATCTGTGTGTTATTTGATATGTAGTTACCTGAAGGTGAAATACCAAAAACAGTTGCAGAATATTTTGTTTTTTTAGCCATTCTTTGACCCCACTCCACGCTCACTCACCGGGCCCCCATTGTGTGCAGCATCACAACCTCATGCTTTTTTTTAATGCACTTAGACCACTGGTTATAACATTATGGTGGTCCACACAACATCTGTCCAAAAAGGAATTAGGTGCTATGTCAAAAGGTCAGTTTACATGAACTTCATGCAAACAAAAGTAGTATAAATAACAAAAGCATTCTGTATAGTAAATATTCAACAATGTAGACTTCAGGTCCCAAAGAATGATCCTTTCATAATGACAGGTACTGTGTTGTTTCTTCATGATTAAAAACACAATTGGTAAAAACACACTTACGGTAGTAGAGATTATGATTTTAATATGCTATAAAGCTTTCAGAGCAATGCTGGGGAATTAGTAATCAAATCATTCATGAAGATGGCCTGCGTTAAAACAGAGGGCAGACTCCTGCTCACTGGATGACTGCATAACTCTGGCCTATTTAAAGAAATATCAAATTTAAAATATAATTGTGAAGCATCGCAATTTAAATTCATCTGCTCTTACATGTGAACTAAGGATCTGGGGAAGATTTTTAGGTTGACAAGTAAGATAATCTGGTATATCTGCAGTTGAGAGTCAAATAGTTTGGCTCTTTGAGACGTCCTGATGATCAGTTTAAAGGGTGAGTTAGAAAAGCAAATGATATTGTAATAGTTCATAAACATCAAAGCATGGCAGGATATCAAGTTGCTTCACTTTCTTTATTTCATGCCATCATATGTTAAAGACAACAGCGTTAGAAACAGTGTCACACCTCAGATCATTTGCATTGGTATTTATTCTGGAGTAATTCCTTGTTCTCTTAGAGCTCCTGGACCACATGATGGCTGGTGTGCAGTGCCACTTAGACAGCAGTGTACCCCAGGTGCGCCGTCTTGGGATGATTGTTGCAGAAAGTATCAGTACACTAATCACCAGAGATGGACCCTGCCTTAAATTCGAGGTAAGGCTCTTGAACAGATTAACATGAGGTTGTTTGTAGAGCTGTAATGCCTTCTGTTGTGACTGACTGATGCCGCCCATCACAATTAAGCATGGCTTTGTCTTTGAATGTTTTGTACTAACCAATGATACCTCTCACATTTCTTTTTTTCAGGAAAGGTTGTTATCCAGTCTCTACCTAGTCTGGTGAAACACATCTTTGGTTGTTGCTTATTTGTACTGTGTGTATTTTGTTCTGGTCAAGACAAGAGGAGGGTGTCCTTATTTAGCATTAGTCTCTCAACGCTTTAAATCTGCTGTACTTCCAATCTAGCTCTGCTATGCTCACAACTGTTAATGCATGTCCTTGTTAAGAACTGTGTAGATACTGTGTTTTTGTTTATTGCCAGGCTAATGATTAGTCCTTGTTTTTGGCTAGCTGGATTAGTTTAATTCAAAAGAGATAATTTGTCCCTGTATAGTTTCAGTGGTGCCTCTGTCTGCCATATGTTTTGTGGAGGTAAAAATCAGTAGTTGCTAGTTCTTCGTGGTTACCAACTCTACAGTCTGTATCCAACTGATTAAACTGTCCTTATTTAGTAGTGGGTGGTCATTGTATGGCCTTGTTTCATTCACTGTGTAGGAAAGTAGCCTCTTTGTAGCATGGTTGCCCCCACTGTTTGTCAGTGTGTTTGACTATGTTCACTGGGGTCCTGCTAACCAGGACCCCAGTGATTATGCTCTCTCCCTTTTATTCTGGTAACTTGTACCATTTTCACCCGACATTTGGCATACTGGTGCCCCCATGTAAGTCCCTAGAATATGGTACCCAGGGCATTGGGGTGCCAGGGAATACCCATGGGCTGCAGCATGTATTATGCCCCCATAGGGAGCCCATGCAAAGTGTTCTGCAGGCCTGCCATTGCAGCCTGAGTGAAAGGGTTCATGCACCCTTTTTCACCATGAGTCACTGCACCAGGTCACTATAAGTCACCCCTATGGCAGGCCCTCCTAGCCCAGAGGGCAGGGTGCAAGTACCTGTGTGTGAGGGCACCCCTGCCCTAGCAGAGGTGCCCCCACAAACTCCAGTGCCATTTTCATGGACGTCGTGAGTGCGGGGATGCCATTTTATGCGTGTACTGGACATAGGTCATCACCTATGTCCAGCTACATAATGGTAACTCCGAACCTAGGCATGTTTGGTTTCAAGCATGTTTGAATCATACCCCAATGCTGTTGCCAGTATTGGAAGTATGATTCCATGCACTCTCGGGGCTCCTCAGAGGACCCCCAGAATTGCTCCTACCAGCCTTCTAGGGTTTTCCAGGCAGCCCAAGCTGCTGCCACCCCTCAGACAGGGTTCTGCCCTCCTGCTGCTTGAACAACTCAAGCCCAGTAAGGCAAAATAAAGGATTTCCTTTGGGAGAGGGGGGTTAAAACCCTCTGCCTTTGGAAATAGGTGTTACATGGCTTGGGAGGGGTAGCCTCCTGAAGCCACTGGTATGATTTGAAGAGCACATTTGGTGCCCTCTGTGCATAAACCAGTCTACACCGGTTTAGGGACCGCCAGTTCCTGCTCTGGTGCAAAACTGGACAATGGAAAGGGGAGTGACCACTCCCTTGTCCATCACCACCCCAGGGGTGGTGTCCAGAGCTCCTGCAGGGGGTACCTGGGTTCTGCCATCTTGAATCCAAGGTTGGCAGGGACCTCTGGGAGCATCTGAGTGGCCAGGCCAAGCAGGTGACGTCGGAGCTCCCTCCTGATAGGTGGTCACCTGGCTACGTGATCAATCTGACTTTCAGGGCTATTTAGGGTCTCTCTCTTGGATGGGTCCTCAGATTCGGGTTGCGAGATTCCAGCATGACTCCTCTGCAACCTTACTTCGACTTCTAGCCACTGGAACTATGACTGGACCCTCCAGGAACTGACAATCTGCATCCACGAGGAAGACTCTTCTTGCAACATTGTTTCCATGGCTCCTTCCAACTTCTGCAACATTTCCCTGGCTGTGCATCTTCCGAGGGTAGCAAGTCTTCAGTCTGCACGAGAGGAAAGAAGGAATCTCCCTTGAGGTGAAGGAGTCACTCCCCTGCATCCACAGGACCCCAGTGCAGCGACGAGTGGGTGCGTGGATCTCCTCTCATCCTGAGCTGAATGGATCCTGCATCACGGGTGGTGGTCCGGAGTAGTCCTCTTGGCCCTCTCTGCCAGCTGTCCAATTTTGGTGGAGATGAGCCCTTGCCTTCCTGTGCAGGTTAGTACCCCCATGCACCGCGGGTCTTGCAGCTGCCATGGCTTGTTTGCATCTCCTTTAAGGGATCTTCAGGCTACGTGTAGCTCCAGCCCCCAGCACTCCTTCCCGTGGGGTTCTCCTGCGGCGTGGGAACCTTCTCCAGTTGTACCGCTTGTGCTCTTCTGTGACTCCTGTATCCCCATCCTGCGGGACTCCTCTGGGTGCTGCCTTTGCTCCTGTGGGTTCTCTGTGTTGCTGAGGGTCCACCCTGACTTCCCCTCCTGGGTTGAGTACTCCTAGGCCTTGCTGGTCCTTGGCAGCTCCACTTTCCGCCAGCTGCGATGTTTGCCTTTGCCAAGGCTTGTTGGTGGAATTCCTGCACCAACACCCGCCTGCAATTCTTCTTCCAGCATGGGACATTGTCTACATTCCCCAGGAACTCTTTACCGACTCCAGGGTTACAGTGCTGACCTTTTTCACATCACCGTTGACCAACTCCTGCATCCACAGTTGGGTGGGTAGGAGTTCCTGCTCCTCCTGGACTCTTCTGTGACTTCTGGACTTGATCCCCTTCTTCCAAATGGCTTCCTCTTCAGGGATCCACAGCTTGTTTCTTGCAGCCTTGTCTGGGTGTTGCATTTTCTGCATTTTCTTCCTCTTGGGTGGTTTGGGGAAAATACAGTAGCTTACTCCTTTCCTCCTGGTCGCTAGGGGGCACTGTGGTACTTACCTTTGGGGCTTCCTAGTACCCCCAGCTCCCATCTACACATTCCACTTACTTAGGTGGGGGTCCTATGTTCACATTTCATTTTTTTAGTTTATGGTTTGAGCTCCCCCTAGGGTTACTATTGTCTAACTACATATGCACTGTTTTCTATCACTTTCAATGCCTATTGCTGATAACTAGTGTATATTTTTAGTGTGTTACCTCCTATTGGAGGGTTGACTCTCTAGTACTTTTTGGTATTGTCACTAAAGTAAAGTACCTTTATGTTTGTAAAACCGAGGGATTTCTTTCGTGTGTGTATGTGCTGTGTGACTACAGTGGTATTGTATGAGCTTTGCATGTCTCCTAGATACGCCTTGGCTGCTCATCCACAACTACCTCAAGAGAGCCTGGCTTCTAGACACTGCCTACATTACACTAATAGGGGATACCTGGCCCTATTATAAGGTGTAAGTACCTTAGGTACCCACCACAAACCAGGCCAGCTTCCTACACACTGCTTGTGAAATATGTCCCAGATTAGTACAATGTAGTTAGTCACAGTTTGTGCTTGTTTTGCCTCAGAGAGGTCTGCAAGATAACATTGTAAGTAACCAATGCTGCTCTTAAGTCTGTTAAAGAAAAAACTTCTTGGGCATTTTGGTCTTAGTACCTCTGACTCACTGGCCCCGTAGTTGGTTATTAGTCTTTCAGTTTAGCTTTGGTGCAGGCAGGAACTGGTTTCCTGAACGTCTATTTGCTCTACCCTAATGCCTAGTGAATGAGAATTTGTTTCCTTGAATGAGGGGGTATTGAATCTGTGCTACTGAAACCTCTAGTTTGCAGCTGCTGGTTATCCAATACTGGATCTTTCATAGATTCACATGCTTGAATCATTCCCCATTTTCGAAATGGGAGTCCCTCGGTACCATGGTAAAGCAGTATGCAACACTGTCATAGGTTATAAAGGCACTAGGCTATCAGGTTAATAGCCTATGTCCTTTTTTTTTTTTTTTTTAAAAGACCTAACTTGAATAATGACCAATCAGTTGGAGGCGTCCCATAGAGCACTCCCAAGAGAGGCAGAATCCCTCAGATTTTCTAATAGATGTCGTGTGAAGGAAGTCTCCCTGAGCTCTGCACAGATTTCCTGTGTTTCTCAACTTTTTTACAGTGTCTGAGTCTTCTCTTCTGATCCTGCAAGTCCTGTGGGAAGAAAAGGCTACATGTGGATGATCCACACTGAAACTGTCTCTATTGTCTCTACCCCTAACATCAGGTAAAGGAGTGCAAGATTTGTCACACCTTTTCTTCAAAAACATTGAGAGACTGAGAGGGAAGGCTACTTCTGTGGCTACAGAAATCTAAATCCCAGAAATACAGTTCTTCCGAGGAGGACAGTGATTCAGCTGCGAGATCTCACCAGAAGTCAAGATCCTGTGACCATAGGGCTTCTGAGAAGAGTAGAAAGGCCTTGAAGGTATATCATAAGGACCCTCTGAAAAAGGAGAAACTTAAACTTATCTCCATAGCTTTCTCACTCCTCAGTCCCATCAGCATCAGGGACAAATATTCCTCTCAGAACATCGTTGACGTTGGTATCGGCGACAGTAACTGTTACTACGGTTTCATCCACAAAGCCATTGTCATGGAGAACCTAGACTATGGCAGCTATTAATGCTTCCATTTCGTCCACCAAGGTGATTTCCTCCACTAAGTCACCATCAATGGTGGATTTGACTTCTACAACAGCATCGATGACGAATCCATCAACAAAAACACCGTAGACAATGGCGCTGTCAACAATAACACCATTGACTGCAGCACCATCAACTACAACACTGTCGCCGTCAACACTGTAGACGATAGCACCGATGGAATTTTTACCATCGACGCTTCAGTTCACATTCACGTCATAGACGGGTCCATCAATGAAGTTATGGATTACAAATATCACAATAACTGCATTAAGGCCTGAAGTGACCTCTCCAAGCAAGGTCTCAGCTATGCTACCCAGCCAGTTATTGGAATGGGAAGAATCAGATGATGACAGGCCTTCTTAGGATGTACACAGTCCTTCAGAGCTTCATGTAAAATATCGGGAGGAAGATAATGAGGATGAACAGCAGTGCTATGAACCATACTGTACCCCTCATAGCTGACATTATGAACATTATGAGTATCCTCCACATCCTCAGCCTCGGCAAAATGTTCGCTACTTCGCTAGTTCAAGATCTGTAGGACAAGCTGCAGGATTATAGGAAGCTTCCTGAACCTCCAAAGGAACAACAACCAGCACCACCCCAGCCTACTTCTGCCTCGCCAAGAAACATCCCGTCTCCAGTAACACCCAGAATGACACCAGCCTTGACTATTGCAGCACCTCTAAGGGAGGATCACTCTTCCATAGAGGATAAGAGGTAGAAAGGCGATATCGCTGGTCCGCCTCATCCACTGGATGAATGGGAGGACTACCTTATTCCTACTCCGTCTCCTCTGCCACCTCGTCTTTCAGACTCTATCCCAGAGAACATCAAGGATTTTCACAATATAATGGCCAACCTGCAGCACTATTCCATCTTCCAACTTCTTTTAAGCAGTCAGACTTTTTTCTTTATGATTTTAAGGAGCAAGCCATGATGTCTTTGAGAGCCAGCCCTATTATGTGCTATATCTGGGATGAGAGAATAAAGATCATGAAGAATCTGGCTACGGTACCGCCAGTGCCACCTAACATGGACAAGAAATACAAAGCCACAGATAATTCCCCCTCCTGCTTCCTCAGTCACCCAAAACCTGACTTTGTCATTTCACGAGCAGCGCAAAAGCGTTCAAAATCCCCTTCCGCTCCCATCTCTGTGCCACCAGACAAGGAAGGCAGATGCTTGGACAACATAGGAAAAAGATTATCTCTTATGTCTGCCACCACCGTCCAAGCAGCCAACTCACTTGAGATTCTGGAGCGCTACGACCAATAGATGTGGTCAGTTATCAGCAGTCTGCTTGATCTGATCCCAGAAGACAAGAAGACAGAAGCAAAAAAAATATTACAAGAAGGCAAACATACTTCCTCAGAGATTATAGATTGTGCTCTCAACATTGTTTCCACAGTTTTCCACCAGTTGGTCAGAGCAGAAGTCTTGAGACGCCAAGGATGGCTAAAGGCTACATCCTTTAGACCAGAGTCCAATCAAAGATCCTGGACATAGCCTTTAATGGCAAAACTGTGTTTGGAAAACATATTGATGATACCTTATTGGCTATAAAAACTGTGACACTGCTAGATCTCTTGGCATTCTCCAGTTTAAGAAGTTGCCCTTTTGAGGTGCTAGAAGGAGATGTTTCTCCACCTACAGAGTGGACTATCAACGACCTTAGCATTATCAACCTCAGTCTCAAAATAGGCTTGTCTGCCATTAGGTCGACCGTCAACCACCCTCAGCAGCCTACAGCAAGCAAAGTGCACACTGGAAGCAACACCTCAGGGCTGCTATACAAGCTGCAAACAAGGACCTGTACCAGGTACCGGCTGCATCTTCTACTTTCATCCATGTGGGTTTGAATATCTCCAACTACCTCCCCCAATGGAAGGAGATAACATCGGACAAATGGATGTAGGACTTATTAAACTATGGCCATACCCTGGAGTTTGTGCAGAAACCACCAAACAATCATCCGAAAGGAGCAGATCCACCTTGTCTTCACTTACTTCGGAATGAAGCCCTAATAATGCTGGCCAAGGGTGTGATAAAAAATGTTCCTTCTCATCAAAAAGGCATGGGATTCTACTCCCATTTATTCCTTGTACAAAAGAAAACAGGGGAGTGGAGACCCATCCTGGACCCCAGGAAACTGAACAAATTTCTGCGCAATCTTTCTATACTATTATTCTGTTCGACAGCCTTCATCTGTTAAACAGCGGCGATTACATGACATCCTTAGATTTGCAAGATGTGTACTTCCTAATTCCCATACATCCCAAGCATCACAAATATCTGTTTCACCGTAGCCAGTACCCATTACCAATTCAATGTCCTTCCCTTCGGCTTGAAGTCTGCTCCTCAAATTTTCACCTAATGTCTCGCCCCAGTGGTAGTCTTAGTCCGCAAGCAAGGTCATCAGGTTTTCCCCTACCTAGACGGCTGGCTGCTAAAAGCCTCAACAGCACAACCAGCTTCCAGCGCTACTAAAGCCTGCTTTGCACTGTTTCACAGGTCAGGCCTCACTGTTAACTACCCAAAATCTTCCACTATTTCAAGTCAAAGCATAATGCTTTTGGGTGCCAACCTCAGTACAATCAGAAACAAAACCTGTCTATCACAAGACAGGCAACAAAGGTTGTCCAGCCTGGCTCTGCAAATCTCCAAAAGAAAGTCAGTTTCAGGTCGATCCTTGGCATGGTGGTTCTGCAATAAACCTAGTCACACTTGCACAACTAAAATTAGTCCATTACAAGAGGATCCACTGGATCCAACCACAAGGCTCCTTCGAAGACTTGATCAACATTACCCCAAAGATAAGGGAGACAATAGCATGGTGGACTCACGTAAATCCTCTCTCTCAAGGCCTTACATTACTGACATCAGTTCCAGACTTCGTCATCATGACCGCTGCTTCCTTGGAGGGCTGAGACGTCTATCTGCAGGACGTACAGTTCCAGGGGCAATGGTCCACACATCAAAAATCAATGTTCAACAGTCGCCTGGAACTGAAAGCGATGTTTCTTACTCTACAAGCTTTTCTGCCATGAATACCAGGAGCTTACCTGCTGGTCCGTACAGACAATATGACCAGTATGTATTACATCAACAAGCGGGGGGGGCAGGCCCCTGTTGCTCAAGACTTTGGAACTGGCTCGCAATTCACAAGATATCTCTGAAAGCTGAGCATGTGTCAGAAGTCAACAACACCTTAGCGGACACTCCCAGCAGAACGAGAGACAGTTGCCACGAGTGGGAAACGGATCAACTGGAATTGGACAAGATGTTCTCACGCTGGAGAAAACCAGCCTTGGATCTTATCGTGACAGACAAGAATACCCAATGCCAGTTCTACGCCAGTCGATACCTGCGTCAGGGGTAGTGAAGGAATGCCCTTTCAATGCAATGGTCAGGCATTTATGCGTACACTTCCCCCCCTTCCCACCAATTCCAAGGGTTCTCAACTAGATGAAAGCAGAGCACTGTTGATTCCTTTTGATCACTCCTAAGTGGCACAGGGAGCACTGATTTACGGAACTCATTCTCGTGTCAGTGACCAGTCCCATACAACTTCCAAAAACGTGAACACACCTGATAGTGAAGCAGGGCCGAGTATTACTCCCAGAGCCAGCCTCTCTACACTTGTTTATGTGGCTCCTGAGTTTTATGAGTTTCGAGACTTAAGCATCACTCATGAATGCAGAGATATTATATTAAAAGCAAGAGTGGATGATACAAACAAAACTTACAGGCTGAAATAGAAAGGATTCTGTTCCTTGTGTCAATAAAATGGCTTACACCCATTTGAACCATCTTCTGAAAATAATTTTGCCTTCTCTCCTTTTGTTGGCCAAGACAGGCCCTGTTCATGCTTCAGTTAAGGTTCACTGTTCTGCAATTTCAAGGTACAGGTGCTCTGCACAGACCCCATCTCTCTGCTCAGCAAGACCCATTAAGCAATTCATGAATGGGCTATTCGGAGTTTTCCTACTGGTGCGATCTCCTCCCCGGGAATGGCTTCTCAATGTGGTCCTCTGGCAATTAATGAAGCCTCCTTTCGAACCCATTCATAAGGCTGACCTAAAGTTTCTCAAGTGGAAAGTTGCTTTTTTACTTGCTCCCACATCTACAAGAATGGTTAAAGAGATACAGGCCTTCAAGACTCAAGAGCATTTTCTACTTTTTACAGACAAGTTTGTACTTCTTAGAACAAATCCAAAATTAATTCCAAAGGTACAGTCTCAATTTCATCTCAATTAACCTATTAAACTTCAAACATTTTTCCCAATCCAGCCACACCGGCTTAAAGTACCCTCCATACGTTGGATATTAAATGGTGTCTCAAGTTCTACCTCCACCATACAAAGCATACTTGCAAAATGGACCATCTACTAGTCTCTTATGGGCAAGGGCATCAAGGGACTGCAGTGAAGAAAACAACAATAGCACAATGGATTTTGGCAACAATCCAGTTTTGCCATTCCAAAGCGGGCAAAACTCTAACAAGAAAAGCTAAAGCGCATTCTACAAGAGCTTAAGCTGCTCTGTTTGCAGGCATTCCACGGGAGAAGTTATGCCATGCTGCAACATGGAAGAGCACCCATTCATTCACGCAGCACTACTGCCTGGAATCAACACAGCGGGGGACAGGCTGTATTACGCCATCTATTCCAATAAAGTGAGCCTCTTTCAATAGAGGTGTTTATTCATATTAAATTCAAATGATTTTCAAACTTCTGTGTATTCCTGCTTGATTGTCCTATTAACATTTATTTATCAAAAGGTTTTCAACATATATGCTTACGATTTCAATGTATACCTATAGATATTTATGTTTGATGGCATGTGTAGCTGCAGATACACATGCTGTGCACATCTCACCATCTAGTGTTGGGCTCGGAGTATTACAAGTTGTTTTTCTTCGAAGAAGTCTTTTTTTGAGTCACAGGATCGAGTGACTCCACTCGGTTATAGTGCGCATGGGCATCGACTCCTTTGTTAGATTGTTTTCATTCTGCCGTCAGCTTTGGACGTGTTCTCTCTCGCTCCTGGACTTTTGATTTGGAAACTCTGTATTCTCTCAAACCTTTCTCATACCATCGGTATGGCATCATGAATAGCGATAGTACCAAATGCACGGCTAAACGTGAGACCACTGCAACAGTGTCTCTTGCAACAATGGTCTGAGGCACAGGGTCGGCTACAAGATCTATTGTTGTTAGATCGCCAAACTTATAAATCTCTGCAATGGTGGAATCACAACAACTTAACAAAGGTGCTGCCATTTCAAGACCCTGTGCCACAGACCATAATCACAACAGATGCGTCAGTTTGGGGAGCCTATCTCAACAATCTAACCATACAAGGGGAATGGGAGTCAATACAAAAAGCCTATCACATAAACTACTTGGAATTATTAGCGGTGTTCTTAGCCATCAAGGCATTTCAACCACAGATCATAAACTAAATAGTCGTAATAGGAACAGACAACATGACAACGATGTATTATCTGAAAAAACAGGGGGAACACACTCCTCCCAATTGTCCCTTCTAGCTCAAACAATATGAAAATGTGCAATTCACAATCACATTCACCTGCTAGCGGAATACATCCCAAGGAATACAACCAGCTAGCGGACGTTCTTAGCAGGACGCAGCAACAAATACACAAATGGGAGATACATCCACAGGTAATTCAATTTTACTTTCAAATGTGGGGAACACCAAACATAGACCTTTTCGCAAAAAGCGAAAATGCAAAATGCCAAAACTTTGCATCCAGATACCCACACCCTCTTTCCAAGGGCAGTGCTCTATGGATCAACTGGTCAGGTATATTTGCTTACACTTTTCCCCCTCTCCAGTTAATTCCGTTTATGGTCAACAAAATGTGTCACACTTCCCTCGCCATGATACTCATAGCTTCCACATGAGCACACCCTCACTAGTACATGACACTGCTAGATCTGTCAGTAGTACCACATCACTAGCTTCCAAACAGACCAGACCTGTTAACTCAAAATAGCGGTCAAATCAGGCATCCCAATCCCAGTGTGCTCAACTTGGCAATTTGGCCCCTGAGGTCATAGAATTTGGATACCTACAGCTTCCGTTAGAATGTCTGGACATTGTAAAACAAGCATGTAAACCAACAACCAGACAGTACTATGCAAATAAATGGAAACAGTTTGTATACTACTGTCAACTTAAAAATATAGAGCCACTTAAAGCATCAGTAGAGGATATTGTGTGTTATTTGCTTTATTTACAGAAAGCAACTCTTGC
Organism: Pleurodeles waltl; assembly: GCF_031143425.1. NCBI lineage: Eukaryota > Metazoa > Chordata > Amphibia > Caudata > Salamandridae > Pleurodeles > Pleurodeles waltl. The sequence continues at coordinate 397,960,035 of NC_090449.1, forward strand.
CTATTCTTCTATTAAAATTCATATAACAGCCATATCTGCCTACCTACACAAAAAAAAAAACATTCCTCTCTGTTTAGAGTTCCTGTCATAAAAAGCATTTATTTAAGGGCTCAGACACATTCTTTCACCTAGTGTTCCACCAGCTCCTGCATGAAATCATAATATTGTGCTCACAAGACTTATTGGTCCCCCATTTGAACCCATGCACTCTTAAGCTATTCAGTTCCTAACATGGAAGGTTGCTTTCTTGGTAACAATTACTTCCTTGAGAAGAGTAAGTGAAATTCAAGCATTTACTCTAGAAGAACCTTTCTTCCAAGTACACAAACACAAAGGAGTACTTAGGACAGCTCCACAATTTTTGCCTAAAGTGGTTTCACCTTTTCACATTATTCAGTCAGTGGAATTGCCAGTCTTCTTTCCACAGCCAGACTCTACTGCTGAAAGAGCTCTCCACACTCTTGATATCAAAAGTGCTCTAATGTATTATATAGACAGAACAAAGGACTTCAGGAAAACTAAACAACTTTTTGTTGCTTTCCAACAACCTCATAAAGGTAATCCCATTTCAAAACCAGGATTAGCTTGATGGATTGTAAAATGTATTCAAATATGCTACCTCGAAGCAAAAAGACAGCTATTAATAACTCCAAAAGCACATTCCACTAGGAAAAAACGTGTCTCCATGGCATTCTTAGGAATTATACCAATGGCAGATGTATGCAAAGCAACCACATGGTCCACACCACATACATTCATCAAGCATTACTGTGTGGATGTGTTATCTAGACAACAAACCAATGTTAGACAGGTGGTGCTAAAAACACTATTTCAAACTACTACAACTCCTACAGGCTAACCACCGCTTACTTGGGAGGAGAACTGCATTTTAGTCTATGCACACCATGTGTATCTGCAGCTACACATGCCATTGAACGGAAAATGTCACTTACCCAGTGTACATCTGTTTGTGGCATGTAGTGCTGCAGATTCACATGCGCGCCCTCCCTCCTCCCCGGGACCCTGTAGTTGTTGCAGTACTAATTTGTATATACATTTGCATGGACATTTTATTTACTTTTTATGTATCTATAGTTGTACATACACAATTCTTTGCTCCTTACTTCACCCTCCTGCGGGAAAACAGCCTAACAAAGTAGTCGATGCCGATGCGCACTATCACCGAGAGGAGGAGTCACTCGAACCCGTGACTCGAAAAAAAACTTCTTAGAAGAAAAGCAACTTGTAACACTCCAAGCCCAATACTAAATGGCAAGATATGCACAGCATGTGAATCTGCAGCACTATATGCCACGAACAGATGTTCACTGGGTAAGTGACATTTTCCATTTTTATATATATATATATATATATATATATATATATATATATATATATATATATAGATCGATAGATAGATAGATAGATAGATAGATAGATAGATAAATATAGTGTGCTGGCCACTAGGTCATTATAGTTAGAGCCATGTTTCTATACAAAGTGTTTTTTTTAACTTGCCTATATCTTTGGCACTGTTTGATGAATCTTCACAAACAAATGTTCCCAAAAAAAGTGCCCTGTGATTCTTGTTGTGCAGACAATGTTTCAGGGTGATCTGTCAAGTGGGGGCCGAGAAAAAAGGGGGGGTCAAAAAAGTTGTGTTTCCCTTGTTAATTTCCATAGGACCTTTGAACAAGGTTACAGCCAGAACCACTGGACGGAATTACACCAGATTTGGTAGAAAGCTAGCTTTTGGTACACATATTACGCGTTTGCTTATTTCGTGTAATCCGGTCCAGTAGCTTAGGATATATTAAAGGGAAAACAACTGAGTTCCCAAAAAAATTTCAACTAAAAAAAAAATAGAAAAGGGGCCACCACAGTAGAGGCACCCTGACCCCTTATCTCTTGTGCTGGGGTCCCAGAGTTACCTACTTTAATTATTTTTTAACTTTCAAAGTTTAAAGTTCATAGTGAAAGGTGATCTCACTCTTTTAAATTGACAACTAAATTTTTCTTCTTAATTCGTCCAGAAATATCTCATTCTAAGTGTGTCATTCATCAAACCCTAAAAAACTCTCTATCGCTCTCCATCTCACTCTCATTTCTCTTTTTCAGTCTTTCTCCCACTCACACACCCAATCAGACCCCTAGGCACCCACGCACATACCCACTGAGACACTCACCCACTCAGACCCATGCAGACCCTAGTGCACCCACTCACAGCCCCACTCAGACCCTCACACACCCACTCAGACACTCACTCATCCACCCACAGATCCACTCTGACTCTTAAACACCCACTCAGACCCACTGAAATCCTCATGAACCCAGCCACGGACCCACGCACACACTGACATACCCACTAAAACACTTATGTATGCACTCTCACACCCAGACAGACACTCTCACAGTCACTCTCACCCCCAGATGCACCCTCTCACACCCAGAAAGACAGGCTGCGGGCAACTCCCGTATGTAGCGTGGGGTTTGGTGGTAAGGGGTGTTGGCCATGTGGGCAGGCTGCAGGCCAGGCCTTGCGGGCAACCCCGCTGCGCACTGGTGAAGGCTGGCGCAAGATTGGGTGCTTATCTGAGCTTGGCCGCATGAACACATAGTAATGAAAATTACTATACGTTCAAAAGCCATGGAAATTCACTGAAAAAAACAAAGGTTACAGGTACATTATAGTTAGGGAATAGAATTTAAAAAAAAACAAAGAAATTCACTTTAAAAAAGAAAGGTTGCAGGTACGTTATAGTTAGGTTCACATTTTAAACGTACAAAACCATAGAAATTCACTTGTTATAGTTAACTCAAGTAACTATAACTCTTGCCTTCGCAATGCACAGATAATTACCCTACAAATTACGGCACAAATGACATCTTTGATAACATCATTGATAATATCAACATAATATATGCAGTCAACAATTTGACGAAAAAACTGTGCATGGCAGGGGCACGAGTCGCCGTTAGAGTTTTTGTGTTTCAGGAACCATCCCAGAGGACCCGGAGGAAGTCCGTAGGGTTAAGGAATGTTTGAGAGTGCCCCCACCCATGGATACCCAGAGAAGTGGAGTACCTACACCAGGGAGCCTAGGTGCATAAGGGTCAATTTGTGTCGGAACCTTCATTGAAGTCAATGGGGACCTCAGCTGTCCAGGTGCTACAGTGACCCGTGGACCAGGTCAGTGGAACATAGGCATATATTCCAGACAAGGAGTGCCTGTAGCGTTAGGGGATAGAGTCCAAGCCACCCAAAGTCGTCCAGGGGGTGCAGGAGGGCAGTGCCCACTCTTCTCGTGGCTACTTAGCTGCAGGATGGAGGCTTTGAAGGTGTAGCTGTAGAGTCGAGGTGATGCAGAAGGATCTCAGGAGTTTGCAAAAAGAGTTGCAGGAGTTGGGACCAGCAAGGTTAGGGCTAACCCTCAGCAGGAACGAGAGCTAGCAGGAATTGAGAAACCCTAGGAGGACCCGCTGGCAGGACGCACAGGGACTAGCAAGGAGGCCTCAGCAGCACAAAGATGATTGCCCACGTTATAGGAGTTGCAGGGAGGCTGTTGGTCTTGGAGCTTTGGGATGCTTGAGGCTGGGGTTTCTTGGAGCTAGGAGGTCTTCGGACTGAAGAGCCAACAAGCCTTGGCAATGACGAACAGATGCACTGCACAAGAGCTTCGTCCAAGCAGCTCCAACGAGGGACCACAGTCTTCCCTGTTGCAAAGAAGATAGGTCAGACCTCTGAAGAGCCACAGAACCACAACATGTGTTTCAGAGCCTTGAAGAGTCCGTGGGACAGCAGGATCCACAGACCAGTCATTTGTGTTGAGGTGGCGGCGATGCAGGGGAGTGGCTTCTTCACTCCAGGAGAGATTCCTTCTTGATGTCCTTAGAGCAGGCAAAGTCCTTGTGACTCGGAGGGATGCACAGTCATAGAAGTTTCAGAGTCCTTGCAATACCTGGGGACAAAGTTGCAGTAGGAGCCCTCCTACCAGTTGCAGTCTTGTCTTGGTTTCCGCATAAAATACACTAGAGCGATAATACAGTGATAACAAAGTATGCAAGGACCATCCAGTTAGTCCAGTTAGAACATCAGTCCAATAAACAAAGAATCTTTTTATTCCAAGAGATGGAGACAGCCGACATGTGTTTAATACAGAAACTATGCCCATAAATAATGCCAATCCCTACACCAGAATGCAACAAGTGTATACAACATGTGTATACAACATATGTCACCTATAAGAACTGTAAACTAGGTACTCAAGAAGATAAGACAACATGAAGAAAGAACACAACCTGTTAGACCTGACAGCCTTAGGGTGGTCAACCTCAACTTTTTGCCTGCCTCCCTCCACTGTTTGACACTGTTTTTGCTGGTTTTAGGACTCTGCGCATTTTACCACTGCTAACTTTATACAATCCTGCTGACTGGGGAAGCTGGATTTAATATTACTATTTTAGAAATGCCACTTTTAGAAAGTGAGCATTTCTCTGCACTTAAATCCTTCTGTGCCTTACAAGCCATGTCTGGCTGGGTTAGTTGACAGCTCATTTGTGCATTACACTCAGACAACCCCAAACACAGGATCCTCAGTCACACCTGCACATATCTGAAAACTGAATAGGTCTTTCTGGGCTGGGATGGTGGAGGGCCTGACACTAGCATGTCAAAGGACAGTGGCTTGCCCTCATACAATGGACTGCCAAGCCCCCTACTGGGACCCTGACAGACCGGATGGAGCTGAAAGGGAACCTTGTGCACTTCTAAGCCACTCTTTGAAGTCTCTCCCACTGCAAAGGCATGTTTGGGTATTTAAACAGGTCCTCCGGCCCTACCAACTCAGACACTTATTGACAAGATACCTACTGGGATAGGAACACTGAACCAGAACCTGCAACCTGCTAAGAGAAGCTGCCTGGCTGCCCAAAGGACTCACCTGACCACTTTGCTGAAAAGGACTACTGCTTTGCTGCCCTCTGGTTCTGCTGAGAAGTGCTCTCCAAGGGCTTGGATTGAGCTGACCTCCTGTTATCTGAAGTCTCAGTGCCAAAAAGACTTAATCCCTGCAAAGAACTCCTTGTGCGGCAAAAATCGACACACAGCCTGCCCTGCGGTGAGAAAATCACTGCAACACCGAGCAGGAATGATGCAGCCCGACTCCCTGAGTGGAGATCGACGCAGTGCCAGCGTTGCGATCGGAACTTCGATACACTTTCCACTGGATCGACGCATAGCTGAGCCGAGCCTGACTTCCTGTGAGAGGAATCGATGCAGCGCCTGCTGTACGACAGAAATTTCCCCTCATCGCCCACCGGATCGACACAGCTCCTGTGACTGTGCCCTTCATGCCCAGGATTTCTCTGCATCGTCCCTTGGGCGTCCAAATATCCCGCAACCCGAAGAGGATCCAAGTCTGCGTGCCGGAAATTGACGCAAAGCTCCTGTTGCGTGAAAAAGCATTGAAGCTTCATCTGTGTGTGCCCGAAGAAAATGACGTACACCTCCCTGTTTTACATGCATCTCCTCCTCTGCGGTCCCGTGCAGATAATTTAGACGCAAACCAGGTACTTTGCGCTCACAAGAGACCATTGTTTTTAAAAACTAAAGACTCTGTTTATCATTCCAAAAGTGATATTTTAACTTGTATTTATCAAATCTGATCGTTTTTTACCCTAATCTACTCAGATAAATAATCTATGTTTTTCTAAACCTTATACTGTGTTATTGCATGATTTATTGCACAAACACTTTACACAATGCCTTCTAAGTTAAGCCTGACTGCTCAGTGCCAAGCTACCAGATGGTTGGCACAGGATAATTTGGATTGTGTGTGACTCAAAGACCCCATTTCTAACACAACCCAAACCACAAAGTACATAGTGCGCACACAGAGTGTCGGAACGGTCAGAGTTTGAAAACAGAGAAACGGAAAAGGCCCACTGCGTCACCCATCGTGCGCAAGCCACTCAAGTAGTACATCCCTAGCAATGGTGACCGTAATAGAAATTACCTAAAAAACTCAAATATTGCTGCAAGTCTGATTCAACATCAAGAAGGGCCTGGTAAAGTCAAAGGCAGTGACCACTGGTGTATCCAGTGCCAAGGTAGTGGAAAGTACCCTGCCTCCATAGAATTGACGAACCGCGACACGCGTAGCCAGAGCCAAAAGAACCAAAAAAGGTTGGTCGGTGAACACAATGTTTTTTTTAGTCCTTTTCTCCCCTTCACTCTGGAATTCGGTTATGCAGGTGCTACCTATGGTGTACCTGGAGAAGACTCGGGCCATACTCTCCCAAGCTATCGCTGATGGGAGATACACAGTTAAGTTCACAATCCAATGTGAGCTGGACATGACTGACTCCCTAGGAAGAGTGATTTCTTCATTGGTGGCCTTACAGCACCATTCCTGGCTGAGGACTACTGGCTTTTCAGGGGATGTCCAGGCTGTGCTCATGGACATGCTCTTTGATGGCTCCTGCCTCTTCAGAGACAAGGTGGACTCAGCGCATGAGCGCTTCAGGGGTAGCAGAGCTACGGCCAGGACCTTTCTGTGGCTCCTTGCCAACCCTAGTCTGCCATTCATTATTTTCGTGGCCATGGAAGGAGCTTCCAGCTGTGTCTCTGCTTGCTCAGCCATCACATCACGCAACCTTCCCAGCTCCTGTGTTCACCGTGCTCCCCTTTGGCCTTACCCAGCACCCCTTGGGTGTTCACTAAGGTAATAGTGGTGGTTGCGGCCCATCTGCAGGGATCGGGTTCCCAGTCTTCCCCTGTCTCAACGCCTGGCAGTTGATGGCGAACTTGTCCCAGGCAGTCATCTCCCACCTCCAGATATGGCAGACTATCTGCACTCATCGAGGTTCAAAATAAACGTGCTGATGTCACACCTGACTCCTTCTCAGATACTCCTCATCATCTGAGCTGTTCTGGACACAGTGCAGTTTCAGCCTTATCCTCTGGAATGGTGAATCCATGATATTAAGGCTCTGATACCAATGTTTCAGCCTTTGTCCTGGGTTTTGCAAGCACCCAGGACTGCAGTGGGACCAGATGTTCCAGTGGGTGCAGCATCAGGGGAACCTCTCATGGTCCAGATCCCGGAGGGCACTGCTAAAAATCTGCAGTGGTAGTTATCGAATTGTGATTAGGTCTGCGGCAGATCCCTGTCCCTTCCCCAACCATCTCTGATTGTAGTGACAGATGTGTCACTCCTGAGATGGAGCAGCTATCTGCGAGTAGTAGAGATCTGAGGCCTCCGCCATCACTCCACCTCATCCTGTTGGAGCTCTGAGCGATCCAACTTCATTGTAAGCGTTTCGTTATTTTTTATTTTTATTTTTATAAAACCTTTTCTTTATTGATTTTATAAATAAATGGATGGGGGAGGTGGAAAAAAGAAAGAATTACATACAAGCATCACCCAAAAAAGGTTTTTGATAGTAGATATTGGATTATACAGTCTTGATTGTGAAGTCTGAGATACTGAGTTTATTACAATAAAGGTGGCAAACAGAAAATTAATTCATATAGTTGCAAAAAGTAACAGCATTCAGGTAACAGTGGGGGGTGAAGGAGGAAAATAGGGATACTGCGGCAAGTCCAGGTATTGTTACGGAATGTTGAGGTGTAGCAAGAAGGGGCTAGGGCACACACAGCAAGTCCCGGCATGAACTGGATTATGTGCAGTATGGGGGGGCACAGTGTGGGGACAAGATTAACTAATCAAAGATGCTAGACAGCTAATGGATCAATGTGATAGGGTGTCGCGGGGTGGAGTGCGTAGACTTCTGCTGCCTCCCACTTTCGCATTTCCCCGAGGCAGGCCTCCAATGGGGGTGCCTCGGACGCCTTCCAGTGTAGTGGTAGCCTGCGTTTAGCTAGTGTGATGACCAAGATGGCAAAGCGAGCGCTGACAACTTAGCTCTTTTGACGTTTAGAGACGCCCAGGGTGCAGGCCTTCCAGGAGTTGAAGTTAGTGAGTTCTTTGATTTCCCGCAGGGTATTATGAACTTCACACAGAAGGCCCTTAGTGCTAGGCGTGCCCACAGCATGTGACCAAGGTCAGCATCTACCGCGTGACAGCAAGGGCAGGCCAGGTTCATCATGAGGAAGTGTTTGTTGAGTTGCAATGGGGTGAGATGTGACCTATGAAGTATGTGGAATTGTATGTTCTTAAAGTGCGTGTTCCTGGAAACTGTGTGAACTCCATCTCCCTGGCCCATTCCTTGTTGTGAAAGACCCTAACCACTTCGTCCTCCCAGACAGCTCGGAGAGTAGAAAGTGATATATTAGTGCGACTCCAAAGGATTAATGACCTGTCTCTCCAAGGTTGCGACTGGCATGCCACCTAGTCACCCATAGGAGTTGGGCAGCTAGAAAATGCAGTTCGAAGAAGGGGGCACTCAGTCCATCCTCCTCGGCTGGCAGCTGGAGCTTCTTCAGAGTGACCCTCCGTCATCCTCTGCTCCAAAGAAGTTCAATAAGTAAGGAATCCAGTTCCTTGAAGAAAGTCTTGGGAGAGGTCACCGGGAGGTTAGTAAAGAAGTAGAGGAGACAGGATAGCATTTTCATTATGGGTAGTGCAATGCGTCCTGTGGCGACCTGGGGCATTTTGATCCAGAGGAAGACCAGGCACTTTCGCGAAGTTAGCACTGAACGTAGGTTTTCCTTGTATAGATCTTTGGGGGACTGATATAGGCGGATGCCCAAATAGCGCTCCGCGGATGCATTCCAGGGAAGGGAGGTGTCGTCTATGATCAGATCTGTTGGAGGGAGAGTGGCATGGATTGGATAAACCGATTATTTACTTCAGTTTACTCGTAGTCACGACACCTCAGTGAAGGACCACAGGGCATATAGGATCGAGGTGGGGGCCATTCGTACATCTCCCAGCTACAGGGGAAGGTTGTATGTGTAGAGTAACACTGCATGTGTCTTGTCTTAGAAGGGTATGCCCCATTGGTCTCCGCTGAACTGAAGTAGGGGTGCAAAGGGTTTGATAGCTATAGCAAATAGCAGAGGTGAGAGGAGGCATCCCTGTTGCATGCTGCGTTTGATCTCAAGTACATCAGATATAAGCCGGCCCAACCGCACCCTAGACAATGGCTCATTCTATAAGAGTCTCGTGTAGGCTAGTATAAGGGAACAACTACATCCACCTGTCTTAGGACGTGGAAAAGGTAGGACCACTCTAAGAGGCCTTCTCCAGGTCGAGGACCAGGCAGACCAAGTGAGGAAACCTGTCCTGGGCCTGGTCTTGTACATGATACAGCCAGAGGTTATGAGATTTACTTCTTCCCGGTACAAATCTGTTCTGGTCTGAGTGTATAAGAGCTGGTAAGACCTGTGCATATGTGGCAGTTAGTATCTTCCCCACAATTTTATAATCTGCTCCCAGTATGGCGATTGGGAGGTACGATGATAAATTCGTAGGGTCCTGGCCAGGTTTGGGGTTCGAGACCAGGAGCAATTCCCAGAGTGAGGATGGTAAGTGGCCTAGCCGAAGCCTTGTTGTACATGGTTGTTAGGATGGGGGAATAGGGTGTCAGCAAACGGGTTGGTATTCTATCGAGAGGACATCTAAGCCAGGGGTTTTATTCTTGGCTAGGTCCTGAATTGCCTGTTTTACACCATCTGTGGTAATGAGAGTATCCAGCGCCACTTGGGTGATGGAGTCAATCCATGGCAGAAGGAGGTGGGTCTAGGAATGTTCTGATCGCTGCTTCAGGGATCGTCCTTTGCATGCGATATACAGAGGACTAATATTTGTGGAAAACAGGTAAGATTTTGAAAGCCATTCTTTCCTCCATCAAGGGAAGGCTAGTGGAGGTGTTCACGGACAACACCACCGCCATGTGGTACTGCAACAAGTGGGATGGGTGGGGTTGTGGACTCTTTAAGAGGCCCTGCGCCTCTGTACATGGCTGGAATGTCATGGCATACCTCTGGTGGTTCAACACCTGGTGGGCTGTTTGAATGCTGTGACCGATGAATACAGCAGATTCCCTCCCAGTGGATCATGAATGGCATCTCTATATGGAGGTTGTGCTGTTGCGTGGGCTCTCATTATCCTAAATGAGACTACTGAATTTCTAGGTAACAGGGTCGTTCCTGGTGTGGGGGACTGAGTCTTACCCACTTAGAAGGACCTCTGTCACTTTCAATCCGGTTTTGCTCCGGCTAACTAGCAGTGCCTCATCTCTCCCAAGGGGAATGGATGATTGGGCAGCCGAGCGCATGACATCTTTAGAACTTCTCAGGGAAGTCGTGGTCACTCAGGTCCCAACCAGCTCTCTCATTTACAGTATGATCTCATATACAAATGACAAAGGCAGTTTAAGTTTTATAGATTGTTTTTAATAAAACGACTGCATTTTAGATAATAAGCGTGAGCTGCAATAACCAGACCCATACAACACAGTAGGATTGAAATAGTTACGATGAGAGTAAAACATAAGAATAACGCTATCATAGTGTTAATAGATTCCGTACTCTCTAAGTAAGTTCTATTTTGAGCACAGCATGTTACGCTCTAAACTTGCCTTTCAGATTCCCTGGGAAGACATCCACCCTCATACCTGAGCAAAGGCCTGTGATCTGGTTCAGCATCTGCAACAGGGCAGTTAGCGTCTAGTTGTGGTTCCCTGGTCGGAATCTCCCTCTTGCGTGTATTAGGACAAGGAAGTGTTTTTATAACTAACATGTCAGTGTGATCACAAAACGTCCCTACGCAAGAATGTATTCAAAGACTAAACTCCTACCACGTCTATCGGCAATGTACCAGACTGTATCCTTGACTGAAGCACAGAGTGAGCAAGAATGTGTTATTGAGAATTCCAGTGCTGAAGTAGGCTAAACAGTGTGATATAAAAAATAAAACAAGACCGTAGAACTGGCTATTTGAAAAATAACAGTACGAAGCTGAATAAAATGCATTTATAGCAAAGTGCACAGAGGCTCTATGCTGCAAGCAAAGGAATAAAATACATCCAGGGCAAAGTGCACAAAGGCCTAGAGTCTAAAGCAAACGCGCAAAGGATACATAAAATGACCACACTACACCCTCCCCTTGTTGGTAGTAAGTGGTCGTAACCAAAACAAAATAAAAAATATGCCCCAGATTATAAAAATATAAAAAACACATTTCGACAAGTCCAGAGGACACAAAAGCACAAAACTAAATTTAAAATTGTAAGCATGTGACGGAAAAGCCAAATCGTTACAGTGTCAATTTAGAAGAAACCCAATTTCAAATGGAAGCCACGGAAAGCAGGGTATCCTCCACTTCGGCAGATGTCAACACCGGAAAATCCACGCCAAATACTATCATTGAGCAGGTGTGTTCCAAAGCCCAGAACCATCCAAGGCGGCATCCCGTGCAGGGCCCATGAACGAGACAAGACCATCTTCCTCCAGGAAGGGAATCTCGTAAACCGCCTCACGAAGCAAACGCAACCGCAGTGCACATGTCTGGGAATGAGCCCTAATCGGGAACATCAACAGATTAGCATCAACTACTGAGGGGCGCTGCAGTGAGAGACAGAGAGCCATTGCATGTTCAAACTAGCACCAAAGGCACCAAAACACGGGTTGCACACAATCCAAAACTGGTCGGAATGACAGAGACCAGTCACACTCCAAATGACCCAGGAGTGTTGCTCCAAAATGCTGCATCATGCGCTCACAACACAGCTGCGCTGACGGGAGCGCCCACATTGGATCTTGTTGCGGCGGGACAGCCATTGCGGAAGAACAACAGCAACAGCAAAACACCAGCCAATAAAGCCAAAGTTATCGGAAATCCTCCAAAAATGCTTCAGAAAATAGAATGAATAGCCGAAGGTATCAAACCGAATATGGAAGAGAAGGTATGAGCAAACCCAACACCAATGGCTTTGAAAAAATGTGCAATTCCAGCACTGCTGGACGCATTAAATATACGTCCCACGAGTTCACCAAAGTGGCTTGGAAAGTTAGTATTTAACAGGGACTGTATTTCTGCTGATGACCTCGCCACCTGAAGTGCGTAGGTCTCGCGTGCAGATGTAAGGGCCACATGCTTTTGAAACAATAGAGCCTTTAGTCGACCCAACTTGTCGAAATTTACCTTGGAAGTAGCAATGTGAGGCCAGATGTCTGCTACCTCCCTAAATTGAGTGGGGGGAAAACAACACATTCCTGCAGCACGTACCGGCCTTGGTGACAACGACCACGTAAACTATTCCGGCACACATGCCACAACAGTCTTCACTGTTAAGAAGGATGTAGCTGCTGTTCGAAAGCACCTGGAAAGTGTTTTTAATCACGGGGACTGGAACTCCCTTTAGATAGCAAGCCAAATTCGCAACCGAGGCATTACACGCCCCATGCAAGGACAGCTGCTTACAAACCATCGAATGGCTGACAGAAGTTTTGCATTCACTACCGCTAAGAAAAACCTCCCTCATACCATTAAGACATCTGTATAAAAAGGGAAGGTCCCACACCTCATGTATGTAACTGTCTCCCAATTTCTCATATCTGCCCACCGGAATATGCTTCAAACAAGAAGTGAATTGCAGAGTGGAAATAGGCAAATTTATAACCCCATGTATCAACCATTCACCTGACGGAATCTCAGCCACAGTAAAAGGTAACTTCTCCAACTTCTCAATATTCAACATAACATATGTCGCCTCCTTTTTTGCCATCAGCTGTTGTTGACGTGTCAAATTAAAGGAATAAAATATCTCCCTGGCTCTGATGTGCTGCCACGGAATGCGACCCGCCTTCAATGTCTGTAGTGTCCAACCCAACTGCATAATGGACCGCGTTTGACTCTGTCCATGATATAAAGAAGACATATCTGATCTAATAAGGTCTATAGCAGAGGAAACAATGTTGTCAATCGTACATACACGGTCGGACAGGGTATGTATTCCATTATCCACAACAGACAATGCTTGTTTCAAATTTTCCTGATCTATCTGCCTCAACCGGGCCACTGCCTCCTGTTGTGAAAGTTTCCATATCTCATTGTACACTTCATACAAAAAACGTTTCCTCCGGGGCACTCTTGGACCTGACAAAAAATCTTGCAAGTCAGTATAATTAGACAGCAACATGAGATGTGTCTTAACTGCATCTAGCGTGGATGACTTTAACCATTTTTGACAAAGTTTCCCCACACTATATGTAGTAATGATATCAGCATGTTCTGGTGATATGTAGCGAGGGCCCGCCCTACTGGTCCTGAAACCCCCCGAGGAGGTGACAAAACGTTGATGACACCCATTAGTGTCTATGGGCCACAATAACCACCCGCCCGGACGTGTCGATGAAGTGTTAAACGTACCATTCTGGACCCAGTCTGTAAGCTCACTAAACGTGGCATTAATATATTGCTATATAATCACTAAAGGTGTGGGGTAGTGGGAACTGAGGGTGGGACTAGGTCAGTCTTCCTTCAGTGACCGGTATTAATTAAGTCGCTTAAGATCCTGAAGCGGCGAAATCATTATTCGGAAAATGTCCAAGCAAGGGGGTGCTGTATTGTCCTACAGGGGGAGGGAGGATTTCCCTTACGGACTAGGTGGTCTCACACACATAATAGTGTCTTGCTTCATCATTTGACCACCTAGCCCCCACCCAAGTAAGATGATACTACTTGGGCGGACTCAACCTCTTGGTTAAAAGAACCAGAGGGAGTGCTGAAATTAAACTGACTGGATAATTACAGAGATCCAGAAAGGGTGAGAAATAAAATTACCAAACATGTCACCAGTGGCTACTGCTAGTTTTAATGGGGGTGCATGCTGGTAAGGCTAAGAACAAGGGGGGAAAGGCTCATTAGAGAATAATGTCTCTTGGAGTCTAAAAAGAAATACGTATGACCAACATGTTTCTGCCCTCACACAGTGCTGGTAGGTCAGGGGCATTTGTCAGGGTCGGAGCACACGCAGTAAGTGAGGTGCTCAAGGTGAATAATGTATGTCCTACCTGAACAAGTAGTTCACGGTGGGGTAGGTCTATAATAGCTGATTGATAAACCACAAATTATTCAGAGTGAAAAAGTGGCAAACCACTGCACACAACACAGCAATAGGTGATAATGTAAAAAAGCACTCACACACGCATGCAAATGTGACTTACCCCGGGGTTGGGGGCGGTTTGCCTCTGGTCTGGCTAGTGCCGGGGGCCCCTGAGAACAAAGCTATTGTCGCTTTTCCCTCCTTCCACCTGTTTATTCCCCAGTTTCCTTCATCTGCACACTTCATTTCTTCTCCTCTAGTACGTCTCTCGCATCTTTTTAGCCCCACTCTCTCTCCCCCCTTCTCTTGCTGTTTGCCCTTTGGTCTTCCCTTTCCCCTCCCCTCCTCCTTTTCTTCTTTTTCCTCTTCTCCCTCCCTGCGTCTCTATACATGTTCAGTGTCTTAACCTTGCCCTCTTAACCATTCCTTCCCCCCCCCATGGCCCCCAGCATCTTGGCTCTTTTCCTTGCTTTATTCTTTCTTTCTTTATCTACCCAGCCCTCCCTGGCTGCACCCCCTCCCCTGCTTAATCCCTTCGTTCACGTTATCTATCACCCCTTTTTCCTTCCTCTTTCTTTCCTCTCCCCCCCCCCCCCCCCCCCCCCCTTTCCACTGCCTCCCCCTTTTGCTTCCGCCCCTGGTCATCCCACCCGGATGACCAGGCGCTTCCCACGGGACTCGATTTCCCAGAGTCCCGCGGGCCTTAGTGACGCGCCGCGCTAGCCGCGACGCGTCAGTGCAGGACGCTCCCCCGCACGCGCCAGACGAGCCGGGAAGCTAACGCCCTGCATAACCACACCATTTTCAAACGCGACCAGCACCGCGGAACCCCTTCCCTATTGGTCCAGCGGGCGATCGCACGTCACTGGGCCCATTGGGGCCGTACTTGGCTACCGACCCGGCGCTACCCCCGAGAGGACGCATCCAGGTGTTGGGCGTGACTCCCAACCTCTTACAAATCAGAACGCCTATGTATATTGACGTCAGGCACACCTGATATGCATCTCTGATGGGGCTCGGCCTCAGCCCCTAGCCTCACACCCAGCCTTTCAGTCAGTACCAGAGCGGCCTGGCTCCGGCATGTAGGTACCCCCCATGGTATTCCCTTTGGAGTGGTAAGTCCCTTCTAGGCTCCCTGGATCTTTTTTTCCCTCTGTCACTTGTTATCCCTTCTCAGGGAGCTTCCAGTTCTCCCTTGGCTTTCACTTGCTTGGCTCCTCTCTCTCCTCTTCTCCCTCTCTCTCCTCCGTCTTCCTTCCCCCCTTTTTATACTTTCCCCCCCCCCCCTTTTCTTTCCTCCCTTTTTTTTCTCTAACCTGGTCCCCTCTTTTTCTTTCTTTACTTCTCCCCTTTTTCCTCCCACTTTCCCTAGTGGTCTGTGCGCCCTCGTTCTTCTTCTTTCTTTTGTTCCTCCTTGCTAAATCTCTAATCTCCTCAGAGTGTGACTACAAGGAAACCCCCCCCCCCCCCCCCCCGGCACTAGCCGGACCAGAGGCAAACCGCCCCCAACCCCGGGGTAAGTCACATTTGCATGCGTGTGTGAGTGTTTTTTTACATTATCACCTATTGCTGTGTTGTGTGCAGTGGTTTGCCACTTTTTCACTCTGAATAATTTGTGGTTTATCCATCAGCTATTATAGACCTACCCCACCGTGAACTACTAGTTCAGGTAGGACATATATTATTCACCTTGAGCACCTCACTTACTGCGTGTGCTCCGACCCTGACGAATGCCCCTGACCTACCAGCACTGTGTGAGGGCAGAAACATGTTGGTCATACGTATTTCTTTTTAGACTCCAAGAGACATTATTCTCTAATGAGCCTTTCTCCCCTTGTTCTTAGCCTTACCAGCATGCACCCCCATTAAAACTAGCAGTAGCCACTGGTGACATGTTTGGTAATTTTATTTCTCACCCTTTCTGGATCTCTGTAATTATCCAGTCAGTTTAATTTCAGCACTCCCTCTGGTTCTTTTAACCAAGAGGTTGGATCCGCCCAAGTAGTATCATCTTACTTGGGTGGGGGCGAGGTGGTCATATGATGAAGCAAGACACTATTATGTGTGTGAGACCACCTAGTCCGTAAGGGAAATCCCCCCCCTCCCCCCGTAGGACAATACAGCACCCCCTTGCTTGGACATTTTCCGAATAATGATTTCGCCGCTTCAGGATCTTAAGTGACTTAATTAATACCGGTCACTGAAGGAAGACTGACCTAGTCCCACCCTCAGTTCCCACTACCCCACACCTTTAGTGATTATATAGATTTCTTTTGGGAGGTGGTGTGGGTTAGCAACACTCCCAGTGCTCTCCCTTTGTGTACTTTTTTTTTTATTAATATATTGCTGCCAATCTTTCATTTTGGAAGGGACAGGTATACCAGGCATATTCAATTCTCTAATGGTTGCTAAGCCCAAACAGCTAGTCTGTTGTACAGTGTCATTTAAGAAAATAATTTGGACAGGAATGATACATGCCCTAAACAATGTTTCCCTACCCCGCGTTTGCCAATTTTTTGTTCCCCAAACACTTTTCAAATCAACAGTTTTGGACCAGTATTCATACCCTTCAATAGATAGTTGGGAAACAAACAAATTTGAATACAGTAATTTAGTATCAGTCAACAACATTTGCTTATTAGCATGCAGAGTAACTTTAAAATAATATGACTTAGCACTTTGTTGATGATGCCCAGAAAAATATGCAAATTTGTCAGAATAAGTTTTAGAACTCCCCTGCGGAGGAGTCTGGCAATGTTCCCATTGCATATACTCAAATATCGATTTAGGGCTACTGGCTTTATGAATAAAGTGGTGTCCATAATAATTATAACAAAACATGTCACCATAATTATCTCTAAACTGGTAAGCATCTTCATTTTCTTAGACAGTATAATACTGCAATTCTGTCAACATAGAATCAACTGTCTTCACATCCCAATCATCAGATACAATGCCTGGTATAACTATATCATTCATTGATAATTTTAGAACATACGGTATTTGAATTATATCAGTGGGACTATATATATCAAACAATACTCTATCCCACACAATCCCATCCGGAATAGGTACAGCAGAAATGTTCACAAAGGACAAGTCTCTTCGAACCATATACTTTTTCCCCCCCCCCCCTTTTCTTTCCTCCCTTTTTTTTCTCTAACCTGGTCCCCTCTTTTTCTTTCTTTACTTCTCCCCTTTTTCCTCCCACTTTCCCTAGTGGTCTGTGCGCCCTCGTTCTTCTTCTTTCTTTTGTTCCTCCTTGCTAAATCTCTAATCTCCTCAGAGTGTGACTACAAGGAAACCCCCCCCCCCCCCCCCCCCGGCACTAGCCGGACCAGAGGCAAACCGCCCCCAACCCCGGGGTAAGTCACATTTGCATGCGTGTGTGAGTGCTTTTTTACATTATCACCTATTGCTGTGTTGTGTGCAGTGGTTTGCCACTTTTTCACTCTGAATAATTTGTGGTTTATCCATCAGCTATTATAGACCTACCCCACCGTGAACTACTTGTTCAGGTAGGACATATATTATTCACCTTGAGCACCTCACTTACTGCGTGTGCTCCGACCCTGACGAATGCCCCTGACCTACCAGCACTGTGTGAGGGCAGAAACATGTTGGTCATACGTATTTCTTTTTAGACTCCAAGAGACATTATTCTCTAATGAGCCTTTCTCCCCTTGTTCTTAGCCTTACCAGCATGCACCCCCATTAAAACTAGCAGTAGCCACTGGTGACATGTTTGGTAATTTTATTTCTCACCCTTTCTGGATCTCTGTAATTATCCAGTCAGTTTAATTTCAGCACTCCCTCTGGTTCTTTTAACCAAGAGGTTGGATCCGCCCAAGTAGTATCATCTTACTTGGGTGGGGGCTAGGTGGTCATATGATGAAGCAAGACACTATTATGTGTGTGAGACCACCTAGTCCGTAAGGGAAATCCCCCCCCCTCCCCCCGTAGGACAATACAGCACCCCCTTGCTTGGACATTTTCCGAATAATGATTTCGCCGCTTCAGGATCTTAAGTGACTTAATTAATACCGGTCACTGAAGGAAGACTGACCTAGTCCCACCCTCAGTTCCCACTACCCCACACCTTTAGTGATTATATAGATTTCTTTTGGGAGGTGGTGTGGGTTAGCAACACTCCCAGTGCTCTCCCTTTGTGTACTTTTTTTTTAATTAATATATTGCTGCCAATCTTTCATTTTGGAAGGGACAGGTATACCAGGCATATTCAATTCTCTAATGGTTGCTAAGCCCAAACAGCTAGTCTGTTGTACAGTGTCATTTAAGAAAATAATTTGGACAGGAATGATACATGCCCTAAACAATGTTTCCCTACCCCGCGTTTGCCAATTTTTTGTTCCCCAAACACTTTTCAAATCAACAGTTTTGGACCAGTATTCATACCCTTCAATAGATAGTTGGGAAACAAACAAATTTGAATACAGTAATTTAGTATCAGTCAACAACATTTGCTTATTAGCATGCAGAGTAACTTTAAAATAATATGACTTAGCACTTTGTTGATGATGCCCAGAAAAATATGCAAATTTGTCAGAATAAGTTTTAGAACTCCCCTGCGGAGGAGTCTGGCAATGTTCCCATTGCATATACTCAAATATCGATTTAGGGCTACTGGCTTTATGAATAAAGTGGTGTCCATAATAATTATAACAAAACATGTCACCATAATTATCTCTAAACTGGTAAGCATCTTCATTTTCTTAGACAGTATAATACTGCAATTCTGTCAACATAGAATCAACTGTCTTCACATCCCAATCATCAGATACAATGCCTGGTATAACTATATCATTCATTGATAATTTTAGAACATACGGTATTTGAATTATATCAGTGGGACTATATATATCAAACAATACTCTATCCCACACAATCCCATCCGGAATAGGTACAGCAGAAATGTTCACAAAGGACAAGTCTCTTCGAACCATATGCAATGAAAAATGTGGTTTCAACACCTTCTCCACCTGCTCAGTCTCAGATCGTTCAGAAAGAAAATGACCATGTATTACCAGAAAAAAGGTAACAGCAAACCCTAGCCACAGGAAAAAAGCCATCACAGTCATGAAAAGCCACAGATAGTTCCAAGGAAAAACAAAATATGTATGTTTAAGCCAATACATCAGCTTACGTGGACCCAGGTCTGGTGTTGAAGAGGACGAAGAGTCCGACATGTTATCATCATTGTTATTAAAGCAGCCGGAGGCAGTTCTCGCAAAAGGTGCCACCGTAAACAAAGGAGCAGTTTGTGTCTCTCGCCGTGGTACGCTGTAGATAACACCTTCAGCAACATCAGTAGTCATAGCAACTTGATCAAAAGATTCCAAATTATTTGCCGTTAGTGGAACAATGGTAAGATCAGCTTCCACCCTCCCCAAGCTCGGAGAGGAAACAGCATCCGTGCAAATCACCTGCAGCGGAACATCTTCCCCAGTAGTAAGAGGGATTCGGGAACTACTGGGCGTTCTTCATGGTCTGCTGTGCAGAATCGGCCACATGTTGTAACTTGACATTGTCGATTGATACAAAGCGATTTCCTTTGGCCCCTTGCAATGGCGGCAAAATCACAGTTCTTGTGCCGTGGATCCCCAGTACAGGGACTGGCGCTCGATGCGTAGGGCCAAATTCTTTTTTCACCGTGACCTTTTCACGCACAAGATTCCCCAGCTCTGGGAATCCAACCAGTAGGCGTTACTGGTTCATCCTTAATTCCTGTGGAGGCAGCATTTGCAGAAGAGTTATCTTCACGGAATTGTTGTAAATCCTGCAAAACAGTGACACTATCATTTATGTCAAATGGTGTTTCCGCCGCCTCCACACCAGGACCATCTAGATCTGGAACATAAATTTGTGTTCAAAACAGGCACTCATATGAAGTACGACCCCCCAGGGACCTTCTAGGCAATTTATTCAGTGCTCTCTCTACTCCATACAGGTGGGTTAGCCAACTACGACTCATACTTATAATTCTGGCTGTTAACGATTGCTTTGAATCGCGATTTAAACGCTCCACGACAGAATTTCCCTC
The DNA here is from genome assembly GCF_031143425.1 of Pleurodeles waltl. Lineage (NCBI taxonomy): Eukaryota > Metazoa > Chordata > Amphibia > Caudata > Salamandridae > Pleurodeles > Pleurodeles waltl. Next base: position 397,980,109 of record NC_090449.1, read on the forward strand.
AGGATGAAATGGAGACGAGAACTGGAGCTGGACCCCCAACGAAGCCATGGCGTCCCTGAATGCCTTAGAGGCAAAAGCAGGGCCCTGGTCCGAATGGAAAGCCGCAACTGCATATGTATTGACAAAGATGCGCAAATCTTTAATAACAGTTCGAGCGTCAGCCGAGCGCTGTGGCCACACCCACACAAATCTGGAGCACTCATCTACAGCTACCAATATATATTTGTATGCACTATCTGGTATCAACGGACCACAATGATCCAAGTACACACACTGTAATGGTTTATTCGATATTAGAAGGGGCGTCTGCTGCGGGCGTCTAACCGTGGAAACTTTAATTTGTTGACAGATGTCACAACAAAGGACATACTGCTTCGTCTCTTTATAGAGACCAGGCCACCAGTTACGGGCCTGTAAGAGAGAAATTGTGGCGGCCACGCCAGCATGTGCAGATGCCGCCCCCTCATGAGCTGCAGTAATCAATTGAGGCCGCACAATTTTATTGGGCATGTCGCGTACACCAACGCCAGGGATTTTAACTTCAGCGTTCAGCATACCACCCATGGAGTAATGATATTTAGAGGGGAATCCTTTAGGATATGGCGTGCCATCAACTGTAGCTTTTATGGCTTCCAAAATCTCTGTGTCTGGTTTGGAATTCGAACGAGTTACTGCGGCCACAGTGGCAACTGCCACTGCTGATTTTGCGGCTTCATCAGCCAAAGTATTTCCAGCAACGTGTATTCCAGCGCGCTGGTGTCCAAGTGTATGTACAACATGGACCTTAGGAAGCGTCTCCTTCAGATCCGCAACCTTCCCCCACAGTAACCTGTGTTTTATGGTGTTACCCTTGGAATCTCTGAACCCATTTAACCTCCAGTAATGCAAATATTCATTGAAAGACTGAACACAGTAATAGGAATCGCACACAAGCAGTGTAAACTGTGCCGGATCCGCATGTTCCAATGCTGATAACAGAGCTTTCAGCTCAGCCAACTGTGCCGAACAGTCTCCCAAGGTCTGTGTAAAAGTATGTTGGGGGCAGAACTTCTCCCCCTCCATATAGCCGCTCACCACCGCACATGCAGCAGAATACTGTTTTTTAGTTCCCACCGCAGGTTGCGCAGAGCCATCGGTGTACATGACCACTTGATATTGGTCAATAGGCAACGTGCCAGCGGGAACTGGGTATTCCATTTCATATTGGAGAAATTCCTGTGTCTGCAGTTTTGGGTCAAAAATGTAAGCTACATCAGTGGCTGTCAAAGATGTAGCCCATTGTATCCATCGCGGGTGTAGTGCTTTCGCATTAGGAACACTCGCTTTTGTAACAGCCTCTAAGGCTGGAATCGGGGAAGCGACAATGATGTGTTGGCCCTGGGCAAGAGTTTGTTCTTTAATCACAGCCATCTGTACAGCAGTGTGAATTTTCTCAGTTTGTGCAAAACGTTGTTCTGCAGCAGAATACAAGTGGGACTTGTATCCTATCGGGACTGTCTCACCCTCATTAAAGGTGACATACGTAAACCCAACGGCCCCAGCTATAACCCTGATGACCAGATGTGTCTTATTGTCCTGTGTATGTAGATGCTTTGCAGCCAGGAGATCAGTTTGTAAGTCTCGAAGAGTATGTGTATGCTCAATCGTCCAAAATCTACTCGAAAAATCTGGGCGAATCAACTCGTATAATGGTTTTCTACGTGTAGCATAATCAGGAATGTAAGTTCTGCCAAAATTTAGAAATCCCAAAAACGACTGGAGTTTCTTAATCGTATTAGGAGGTTGCAACTGTGCACATTTTTCTAAAAAGTGTGGCACTAAGCTCTTACCCTCGTTCGACAGCTCATATCCCAGGAAAATGACGCTGAGGAAGGCAATTTTCGACTTTTTGAAGTTAAATTTGTAGCCAATTTCGGCAAATCCCACAACAATGTGAGCTACCCGTCTTAAACGTTGTAGTAACTCGTCATCTGTCAGATATATATCATCTACATATGACAAAGCTTAAGGGTCCAACTCGTGCAAAATTTCAGTCACACTAGCCGAAAACAGTCCTGGGCTATTCTTATACCCCTGAGGCAAACGACAAAAAAAAATTCTGAGAGCCAAACGCACTAAAGCTCGTAAAATCCCTACTTTCGGGCGCTATATTCTGGCAGAAGAAACCATTAGAGATATCTAAAGTGGCTTTGTATTTTTTACGCACAATATTATTCATGATTGCTGCGCTATGTGAATTTGGTATTGCATATGTGCGTGCATGTCCATTTAAATGTCTGTAGTCCACCACTATCCTATAAGAATGGTCCGGTTTAGCTACAGGGTATAAGGGATTATTCATCGGCGAGACACAGGGTTCAATTACTCCCTGGTACTCCAATTGTGTAAGTATGTTCCTTACTGATGCCCTTGCTTCAAATTTTATAGGATATTGCGGTTGTGGCTGAGGTTCGCCCTTAATCGGAATTACATGATAAGGTGAATCCCTATCCCACCCCACATGATTTCTATATAAGGCGGGTGCTTGTGCCAGAGCCCATATAATGCTATAGGACTCTGCGAGTTCTCCCGGAACAAGTGGTGAGAACGAAGGTGTAATAACCTCTTCCCCAACTGGACAGTCGCGAACAAAGTCCGGGGACCAAACCTGTTCGGCCAGCAGAATGTCATATATTTTGACTACACGATCCCAAAAGATGGCATTTATAGTGCGCTCAATGTCCACTTCTAATTGTAAAGTTACTGTATAAACTCTATCGGGATCAGAGACACGCATAACTGCTGTTTCAACTTGTATGAAGTCATCAGTTGCTTTCACCTCCAGATGCTCTAGAAGATTCCGGCGAACTATTGTGATCTCTGCCGCGCTGTCTAACAGTGCTAGTGCCCACGTCTTGTTCTTCAAGAGAACTCTCTTCCTGTGTGGCTTGTCTAACCGAGACTGCCGCCACTTTTTTCTTTTTAAACTGCTGTTTTTGTTGGATTGGTTTCTCTTCCTTCTTGACAGAAACCTCCGATGAGCGTTGTGATTCCTGTCTCGGTTTCACGTACTCTGTTCTCCGCTCTGACCGCCCACCTCTCTCATTTCTCTTTTCTGATGAGTCCTGAAAGGGATGAGATTGGCGTATATCAGTATATTGATATCTATCAGGCGTCTTGAAGTTATCCCTATTTCTGAGATTATACCTAGCCTGCGGGGTATCCGATAGCGGAGATTCTCCCCTTTCTTTTTTAGGTGTTTTGTTGTTTTTTCTCCCAGCGCTTTTTAGTACCCTCAGGTTGCTGTTGTTTAGTAGTATCCTTACCACCTTTACCCTGAAACTGTGGTTTCTGCGGTCTAGCCCCTAGGCTATCACGACCGATACTGGAATATGTTTCCGCTATTATTCTCGGCAGTTCCCGCTCTTGATCTAGCTGTGGGACGTCACGAAGACGCATACGCACTGCTAGTGCTACTGCCTCCCCTTTTAGATTACTCAATATGATGGAAGAAACCGTGGCAAAAATGCCTATTAGCTGCATCCCTAAATCTAAGGCCGGGGCAGCCCCATATTCATCTTGAATTTGTTTGAGCACGTCCGGTAAATTAGCCAATGTCGGTGTACCGTGTGCTGTAGTGTAGAGCGCGGCAAACACAGTGCCCCATGTATTACAATGGTCCACAGTGGGAACCATACCAAACGGCAAACACTCCGTTAATATTCTATGTTTATCCTGAGTTCCCGTATGGGGAAATACTGCTTCCAGCGTATTAATTTTTTGCGCCAGCCAAAATGGAGTCTCCTCTTGTTTAGCCGGTACCTTGCCCATAACTGAGTGCACAGTGGCCAGATTGATACCCGGAACTACTGCATGTGGTTGTGCCGGAGCAGCACGCGCTGGGTTTGTGTTCAGTGTCTACATCACAAATTGTACTAAGCATCTATATGTAGCCGTTAATTCTGTATATAAACGACGAACTTCAGCCACCGTCAAGTTAGCAACCGCTGGATGTGGTGTATATGTAGCCAATAAAGGCTAGGTAGGACCATTGTTACTTAGTGGACCTAGCCTAACTGGTGCTATGGTGTGGGGTAGGGCGCCATCAAGCCAATTATTATGTTCTTGATAAGATAGAGGTATTTCTAAATATGCATATGCCCTGTATTGTCCAGGGACATTTGCAAGAGTGTAATCGTGAAATGTGTTAAATTCCCATCAACTGCTGGAAATATGACCCAGGAATAAAAAAAGTTCTGTAGGCTGCATGGGCGTCCACCACAAACGTGACTGGACCCCCCTGGTTTGTTAGACCATGTGCTAGCAGAAGAACTGTTAGTGGGTGTCGCATATTAACTGCTATGTTTATTACTTGGGGATTCGCCATTTTGTAAACAGCGCTAGTTCAGAGAAGGCACACCAAATATCGGGGTTTTCCTTTCAGAGTTCAAGCTTGAACAACCAACCGCTATAATTAGGATCTACCTATATTGCGGTGGCGGAAATCCTCAGTGCCACAGACGTCTCCGTTAACGGAACCGAGGAGTCAATATATATATGAGACCGAGAGAGTCAGCCGGACCCAAAAATTAGAGCCAGACCAAACGTTGGCGGCGCCATGTCGCGTGGGCTCTCATTATCCTAAATGAGACTACTGGATTTCTAGATAACAGGGTTGTTCCTGGTGTGGGGGACTGAGTCTTACCCACTTAGAAGGACCTCTGTCACTTTCAATCCGGTTTTGCTCCTGCTAACTAGCAGAACCTCATCCCTCCCAAGGAGAAGGGATGATTGGGCAGCCGAGCGCATGACATCTTTAGAACTTCTCAAGGAAGTGGTGGTCACTGAGGTCCCAACCAGCTCTCTCATTTACAGTATGATCTCATATACAAATGACAAAGGCAGTTTAAGTTTTATAGATTGTGCGTGAGCCGCAATAACCAGAACCATACAACACAGTAGGATTGAAATAGTTACGATGAGAGTAAAACATAAGAATAACGCTATCATAGTGTTAATAGATTCCGTACTCTCTAAGTAAGTTCCATTTCGAGCACAGCATGTTACGCTCTAAACTTGCCTTTCAGATTCCCTGGGAAGACATCAACCCTCATGCCTGAGCAAAGGCCTGTGATCTGGATCAGCGTCTGCAACAGGGCAGTCAGCGTCTAGTTGTGGTTCCCTGGTCGGAATCTCCCTCTTGCGTGTATTAGGACAAGGAAGTGTTTTTATAACTAACATGTCAGTGTGATCACAAAACGTCCCTATGCAAGAATGTATTCAAAGACTAAACTCCTACCACGTCTATCGGCAATGTACCAGACTGTATCCTTGACTGAAGCACAGAGTGAGCAAGAATGTGTTATTGAGAACTCCAGTGCTGAAGTAGGCTAAACAGTGTGATATAAAAAATAAAACAAGACCGTAGAACTGGCTATTTGAAAAATAACAGTACGAAGCTGAATAAAATGCATTTAGAGCAAATTGCACAGAGGCTCTATGCTGCAAGCAAAGGAATAAAATACATCCAGGGCAAAGTGCACAAAGACCTAGCGCCTGAAGCAAACGCGCAAAGGATACATAAAATGACCACACTACAGTGCAAGGTCTCTTTTAGCAGTGGCGAGAGCCTTGGGTTCATCTGTTCGCCACCTCCCACAACACGGAATATCAACAGTTTTGCATACTGAAAGTTTCAAGGTAGCTTTCACTCAGAGATGCTTTTCATCTCAAGCGGCGCTCAGGCATCCTGTATGCCTTTTCGCCATACCACTCCTGCCCAGAGTTCTCAAGAAGACCAGGAACAACTGGGCCTAAGTTATCCTTGTGGCTCCAGACTGGGCTCTGAGAGTTTGGTATCCCGAGCTGTTGAGCATGGCCATTGGTCCTCTGATCAGGCTGCCCCTTAGAGAGGATCTTCTGTCACAGCGGCAGTAGAGATTTCTTCACTTGAACCTGTCAACCCTCTGCCTTCATGAGTGGAGATAAAGTGGTGACAGTTGACAGCTTTCAGCCTTCTGCCCAAAGTCAGTGATGTTATCTTGGAAGCTTGGCGTTCTCCTCCAATATGGTATATGCCACCCGTTACAAGAAATGGCTCATTGTGTGCTGAGAAACAGGTTGATCCCTTATGTGCTCCCTTTTCCCGGGTACCTTTGTTTATCCTTGCTCTGGCCCAGCATTGCTCTGCTTTGGGTTCTTTGAAGGGTTTTTTATCTGCCATCTCCGCTTTTCTGCATCTGTTGGATGAGCCTTCTCCTTTCAAATGCCCTATTGTAAACAGGTTACTGAAAGGTCTGCACCACATTTTACCCCCAGCTCCCTTTGTTACAAAGTGCGCACTCCCTTTGATTTGCTTCATTCTTGTCCTCTTAAGCTCCTCACCGTCAAGGCAGCCTTTATTGGGGTTTTGTGTGCTCATTCCACCAATACAAAGGCGGCGACCACTACTTTAGCACATAGTCTTGGTGCTAGACATCTGCCAGGCAGCAATGTGGGTCTCTCTGCACATGTTCACTAAGCACTTCTACCTGGACATTCCAGTCCCTGTGAATAGGGACTTTGCCTGTTCCTTCCTGCAGGACTTTTTGGTATGAAATTGTTTCGCTGACCTGCCTCCGGGGAGGTAGTGCTTGGATCTATTTCAGATTGAAGAATAAGCAGCTAGAGGTCTCTAGCAGAAGAACAAGCTACTTATCTTCTGTAGTGCCTTATCTGGTAGATACTCTGTCTAGCTGCAGATTTCTTACTGACTCACCCATCCTCCCCTCTCTGCGAACAGATTTTTCTTCACAGGGCTGTTCCTGTTTCAGAGTCTTAGTTTTACACACCACTGGTCAGTGTTCTTCGTGGCTCTGGGCTCCTGGCATGGAAAAATCACAAAAAGAAAGTGATGTCAATGAGCTGTGTTGGTGCCTTTATAAGCACTCCACATGTCACTCCTAGCGTGGACGACGCCGACAATGCCACGCAGAACCAAATAACACCACCTTGGCGTCCGGCAGGGTACAGTTCCGAAAGCATTTACAGATTGTCTGATACTGGGAGATAATTCTTAGGTAAGGTATATCTGACTTGATCAAGTCTCCACCAGATAAGGCGTTACCAAAGGTGACTCACTTGTTCGGTATAGCCATTTTTAGTACGAGTCACTTTGTATGGTATGAAGGGTTGCTTATTCATTACTTTTGTGTAAATGAATAAAAATATTTAAACCAAAAAAATGTGAGGAGGTAAGCAATGTTTAATAGGGAGAGAGACTGTGGTAGCTTATTATCTACTGTACCTCCTGCTATATTTATCAACCGTAGGCCAATTTGCCACCTCAGCACTTGTACATACACCAGGATTGTATTCTTAACAGGTGGCACAAGATTTAGAGATCCTGTAGAGGTCACGAACAGAAATGTGGTACCACAGAAATTTGGTAAATTTGTGTCAGGATTGGCATTGCAGAAAGAACATGTAAGTAAATCGGACCATTTGAAATAACTCTTTTGGTATGCAGTGATTGAGAGTTTTCATAGTGTGACTGACCTGAAGTCTTTAGGCTTTTCTTTCCAGCATGTTGCCTTGAAGCATGTGTTTGACCCAGGTGCTAGTAGACATCCAGAAGCATGTCAGCATGGTAGAAGGGTAATGTAAGAAATTGGGTTGCTGGTTGAGAGGGGTGAAACTCTACTCAAGCAGTAATCACAATCACAGTCAGGGTGAAGTCACAAACAAACTGTAAATTAATCTGTACTCAACCCTCTGGTAGCTTGGCAAGATCAGTCAGGCTTAACATAGAATCAAGGCATAAAGTACTTGTGCAACACTGCGGAAAGTCATAAAGTGAAAACAAAACACAAAAAGGATCCCAGCCCAGATTAGAACAATAGAGTACATTTTAATAAATATAAGAAGACCTAAACGAGAAAACTCCAATCAGTAGAACCTGAGATAAACAGGTTTAAAAATGTGTGTGAAAATAGCGCCAAAAAGCACAGAGCGCCAACATGCATTATCTGGTCCTGGTGGACCGGAACAAAGTCACAAGTTCAGGCCAACTGCAGTGGTGTGTGGCCTGCTACAGGGACCCACTTGGGCCTGCTGAGCAAGAGCACTTGAAATCCTGGTTACAGATTGTTGCATAATCCCATATCAAGGATGTGTCGACACAGCTGAGGTGATGCGAGGTCTGGGTCCACGATACATTGTGGAGCGTCAGTATGTGGCTGAGGTGCAAGGTTTTACGTCGTCGTGTTGACAAACGGGCTTTGATGGGGAGTCCTGTGCTGAGGATGTGCCACACACTGGCTGGTTCTGAAGAAGTTGCAGGCTTGTGATGCTAAGTCCTGCGTTGTTGTTGAGGTTGCAGTCAATGACTGGCTTGTGATCCAAAGACCTGTGTCAAAAATAAATCATGCAGGAGCATTTCCGATGAGACTGCAATGCGATGTCCTTGTGTCTGGAAAGTCCATGCAGAAGAGGCGATGAGTGAGTTCTTCTTGGGTTTGCGCTGTGCAGCTGTGGAGATGCGTCTGTTCTGCTGGTTTCACAGATGGGCTCGGACAGCACCTTCATACCCACTTCCAAGGGTCCAGAATATGGATGGCATGCGCTCAGTTACGCAGTCCAGGTTCTGGTTACAAGAGACCAACCCTTGTAGTCACTCCGATGGTCCTGGTTGCAGGTAAGTACTTCTCACCCAGGCGGGAGGCCAGCAAGACAGCACAGCAGGAAGCAGTCCTTCAAGGCAGCAGTCCAACAGAGTAGCAGTATTTTCAGCAGAACAGCAATCCTTTCTGACAGTCTTCCACAGGTCTATAAGTGTACTGAAGAGTTGGGGTCTGAGGTCCAGTATTTATACCTGGTTCCTGCTTTGAATTAGTGGAAGCTTCTAGAGGTTTCCACCTCCTGGAGGTGTCAAGCATCCCATTCTGCCCTGTCCTGGCCACAGTTTGTCCGGGGTCACAATAAACCAGTGACAAACCCTTTATGAGAGGGCTTAGGCAGAGACTTAGTGATGTGCAAGTGTGGTAGGTGACAGCTCCTCCCCCTCGCTTATCCTGTCAACACCTAGATCCCTTTGCCTTACTGACTGGGAACAATATACAAAGGCCAACTGCCAGCTACACCTAGTCATGTTACTCTGGAACAGGCTACTGGCACCAAATGGGTAGGACAAGAAAATGCCAGCTTTCAGAATTGGGACTAAAAATCAAAATTCAGCATTAAAGAGGACTTTTAATTAGAACTCTTTAGACGCCATACTTGATGTGTCTAGCTTTTCACAGTTGGAAGTTTCAGCTTAATAAATGTAATAGGGTAACCCAATGTTACCCTATGAGAAAATAGGCCTTGCAATAGTGGAAACCGAGTTTAGGAGTTTTTCACTACCAGGACATGTAAAACTTTAAGGTACATGTCCAACGTTTTAAATACACTGGGCCTACCTTAAGGGTGATTTATATGTTTTAAAAAGAAAGGTTTGTGCCTGGTAAAAGGTTTACTTTCCCTGGCCAACATGGCAGGTTAATCACTTCCTACAAAGGATGTAATTGCAGGCCTGAGTCATGTTTAAAGGGCTACTTAAGTGGATGGCACAATCAGTGCTGCCGGCCCACTAGTAGTATTTAATGTGCAGGCCCCAGGTACATAAATGAATGAATTAAGAGGCTTGTAATACGCACAGCTACTCAGAGAGTGTCAGACTTTTGACTTATCCAGGAAAACAAATTACAAAAACAACAGAATTGTCTCTTCCCTCGACGTTTTTAAGTTCATAGCGAACTTTAAAACCTTTTTCTGACTGAAAAATATTTTTTAACAGTCTCAGAATGCCATCTCTTTAAAAAAAATTCCCCTTGTGTGGAAGAAAGATGGCACTATCTGACCCACGCTATGTCTGCATTGTCTGTTTGCTGTCTTCACATCAACCTGAAACATGCTACCATTGTAACAAATTCTCTAAAAGAACTCTGAAAGACAGAGAAAAGAGCAGACTTCATGCAATTCGGGAGAGAGGAACGGTATGACTTAGAAGTGGCCTGGGTGGTCAAAATGCCTCCCTTAAAGAGCCTGCTTCTCAGGAACACAGAGGAAGACCACAACAACCACGAGAAAAATGCTGTTCCGCATCGCCTGCGACAGGTAGATCTACAGCAAAAGAAATCCCTAGCTGTTCGCCTTTTGCATCAGGATCGTTATCGAGGGTCCAGGCAATGTATATCAAGGAAATCGCAGTCGAGTGGACGATGACGCACAAGAGGTTGACGTTGCAGCAAGTGTCAGGCCAGCAAGGCTCGACATCGAGGTACTCACCCTCGCAGTCGCAGTCGACATCACCACCAGCTACAGGAAAACCTGTACTGATGTTAAAAGACACCTGACATCAGTCAACATCAAGACTCTCATCGATGTCAAGAGATGGACGATGTCACACAGAGAGAACTAGGTCGACGTCGCACTCAAGACTATTGATGTCAAGAAGCAGATCTCTCTCTTCAGAGATCAGCAATTTAACAACAGTGATCACACCAGTGACAGAAAGATCTCCAGCTCACTAACTGTCTCGCTTTCATCCCCATCAAAGTCCAGGATCTGATTATTCCCAAACCTACTAGCCATCCAGGCATATTCCTACTCCACGACCTACTCCACTGTGTACGTTTTCACCTGAACCTGCAAATCCTCAGGTGCAGAAATTGCCACAGAGATGTCTGCAGAGATAGAAGTCACCAGCTAGGACACCATGGAGGCACAGAACAAGATCTAAGACCACATAGAAATTCATCGTCTCAACACTCCTACCACTCAACATCTCGTCAGAGGCATAGATCTCCTTCCTGGCACACGATTTCTGGCTCATCAGTGAGAGATTATTCACCAATATTGTCTGACTCACCCCCCCACGAGGGTCTCCCGGAGTGGATGACCTCATTACTTTCAATGATGTACTCGTCAGAGGGCCAGCAAAGCTGTACATTGATATTGCAACACATGTTGCTTCATCATCTGTAATTTTGAAATGCTCCACCACTGGTTCAGGGTCTTTTGGAGCCTGCTATGCAAGTCTTCTTAACTCAGCTTCGTTGCGTGCTGCACTGTCAAGAATCCTTAAAAAATACAAAGCTTCTGACCAGGATTCTCTCTTTCTCCGGTATGATACTCCTCCAGACTTTGTTATAATAGCAGCTGCAAGAAAGACATATGTTGCAGCTTCATCATCATCATCATCTACAGTGTCTCCAGCTAAGGACAGCAAACAATTTGATTTGATAGGGAATCAATAAGTCAATCAATCAGGTATTTGTATAGTGCAACTTATCACCCGGGGGGGTCTCAAGGTGCTGATTGGGGGATGCGGGTCAATCGAAAAGCGAGGTCTTGAAGTCCTTCCTTAACTGAGCTAGTGAGGGGGACTTCCTGAGGTGAAGCGGCTGCATGTTCCAGGTCTGCACTGTGAGGTATGAAAAGTATCTTCCTCCAGCCATGTTCTTCCGGATCCCAGGGATGGTGGCAAGGGCCAGTTGAGCAGAGCAGAGTTGCCTGGGGGTTGCGTAGAAGGAGAGGCAGTGGTTGAGATAGGCAGGTCCGATGTTGTGAAGATCCTTGTAAGCGTGTGTCAGAAGTTTGGAAGTGATGCATCTGTTGATGGGGAGCCAGTGTAGGTCTCTCAGGCGGGTGAAGATGTGGCTGTGGTGGGGATGTTCAGGATGAGTCTTGCCATGGCGTTCTGTATTCTCTGGAGTCTTGTTTGTCATTTCTTGTTAATCCCGGCATAGAGTGTGTTGCCATGTGTTGCCATAGTCGAGTTTACTGCTGGCGAGTGCATGGGTGACTGTTCTTCTTGCATCAGTGGGGATCTACTTGAAAATCTTCCAGGGCAGGCGGAGTGTGTGGAAACACAAGGATGAGATAGCGTTGACTTGGCAGGCCATGGACATCGAGGAGTTGAGGATGATGCCGAGGTTGTGTGCGTGGTCGGTAGGAGATGGGGCAGTTCCAAGGACAGAGGGCCTTCAGGAGTTATCCCAGGTGGTGGGGGTGAGGCCCAAGATCATCATCTCTGTCTTGTCCGAGTTGAGCTTGAGGCAGCTGTCCTTCCTCCAGTCAGCTACTGCCTTCATTCCGTTGTGAAAGTTGCTTTTGGCTGTCGATGATTTGTTGATGAGGGAGAGAATTAGCTGTGTGTCGTTGGTGTATGAGGCGATGTTGAGCTCGTGGTGTCTAGTGATTTTGGCGAACAGGGTCATGTAGACATTGAAGAGAGTGGGGCTCAGAGAGGAGCCCTGGGGTCCAATGCAGTTGGTTTCCGTTGGTGTCGAAGTGAAGGGTGGGAGCCAGACTCTCTGGGTTCGGCCAGAGAAGAAGGAGCGGATCCACTCCAGTGCTTTGCCATTGATGCCGACATCATGTAGTCTGGTGCACAAGGTGGTGTGGGAGACGGTGTTGAATGTGGCGGGGAGGTCTAGGAGGACGAGGGCAGCTGTCTCACTGTGGTCCAGTAGGGTATGGATGTCGTTTGTGGCTGCTAGGAGTGTGGTTTTGGTGCTGTGGTGGCTCCTGAAGCAAGATTGGGAGGTATCTAGGATGTGGTTTGTCTTGATGAACTCGTGAGCTGTGTGTTGTTTTTTCGATTACCTGGAAAAGTAGTGAGATCGGTCTGTAGTTTTTCAGCTCCATTGGGTCTGCAGAGGGCTTCTTCAGTAGGGGGTTTGTCTCTGCATGTTTCCAGGCATCTGGAAAGGTGGCAGTCTTGATGGAGCGGTTGATGGTACGGCATAGTAAGGGTGCGATGGTGGTGCCGGCTTGGTTGAAGATGTGGTGGGGGCATGAGTCCAAGGGTCCCCAAGAGTGGATGGTACCCAAGAGGGTCGGCAGGGGGTTAAAATCTGTGGTGGTTGTGGTGGGCAGGTCCTGGCTTGCGAATCCTTCATAGATATCCTGGATTTTTCAGTTAAAGAAGGTGGCGATGTTGATGTAGAGGTCTTAAGAGGGGGGGGGGATATCTGTGGTGTCCGTGGCGGGTTTCACAAATTCTTTGACTATGGTAAAGAGTTCCTTGCTGTTGTGTGCGCTGGCGTTGAAGCGCTCCTGGATGGCTGATTTTTTAGCTGATCTGATGAGCCAGTGAGGTGCGATGTGATGGCATCTTCGAAGACTTTGTGCCCTCATGCTTTTGCTGCTTCTCCACTTTCTCTTGAGTCATCTGCAGGTGCTCTTGGATTCTTGTAGGTCGGGGGAGAACCAGCTGGGTCTCCTGTGGTGGTGATTTCCGGCAGGTTTCCTTAGTGAAGCTAGAGTGTTGGCGCAGTTGGCGATTCATTGGTGGAGGTTGTGGGCAGAGGAGTCCGTGGTGTCTGGTTGTGGGGAGTGGCAGAGAGTGGCAGTGAACTGGCCTTTGGTGACCTTGATCCAGTTTCTACAGGGGGGACAGTAGGTGTGGTGCCGTTCGGTGTTCTTGGTGAAGGAAAAATGAACGCAGTGGTGGTCGGTCCAGTGGAGTTTGGAGGTGTGTGAAAAGGAGATGTGGTTTCCGGCAGAGTAGACCGGGTCGAGGATGTGTCCTGATGAGTTGTTTGAGCCTGAGGGTTGTGAGGTTCTCCATGCGGATTGAGGTGTTTGGGTTGCTGTGGTTGTCGAGGTGAAAGTTGAGAGTCGCCAAGGAGGATGTAGTTCGTTGAGGGGAGGGCATGGTGAGCTATGAGGTCGGCCAGTGCTTCTTTCCAGGGGGGGTGTGAAGCCCAGCGGAGTCTGTAGATGAGGATGCTATGGAGGGTGGTGTTTGGATTTGTCTGAATCTGAAAGTGAAGGTGTTCGGTGACGGGGGCTTTGACATCGATGCTGGTTGTGAGACAGAGTGAGTTTTTGTGGATGATGGTGACGCCTCCTCCTGGTTGGTTGATGCAGTCTTTATGTATGATCTTCTAGCTGTCAGGGATGGCGGTGGCGATGTCCGGTGGTGGTAATCCAGGTCTCAGTGAAGAAGGTGGCTTTGGGGTGATGGAGTAGAGTAGATCCCATACTTCTATCGCGTGTTTGATGAGGGAGTAAGTGTTGAGTTGTATGCATCTGAGGTGTCCGGGTGGAAGAAAATGTGTAACACCTCTGCATCTTTCATGAAGGTTGCCTGCGCCTCTGCACTACTTGGGAGGTATGATAGATCATTGTGAGACACACTGTCCTGATGTACCAAAAAATTGCCAAGGGAGGACAGACAAGATTTTCAAGAAATCCTGGAGTAAGGCAGTCTGGGTGCAAACCAGATCATCAGTGCTACGGCTGACGCCTCTGACCTCGCAGATCATGGCTATTCGCATTGAATATGTGCAAGATGCTTCTCTTTGCCCCCGACTTACAGGCCTGAAACCTGAGGCTCAGCAAAGAATCTTAAATCTACCATTCACCGGAACATCCTTTTTCGGCATACATGCTGATGATGAGATGACAAAGATTAAAGCAGAGTTGGGGACTCTCAAAGCAGTGGGCCTCAAGAAGTTAAAATAATTCTGGTGCAAATTCAGGCCTTATAATCAGCGACCTTACCAGCAGAGGGTTCAAACCCCTAACTGGGTTGCACACCTGCAACATCATGCCGGATCACACTACCATCCACGATGAGGAAATGGTACTCCCCGGCCCTCTGCATCTACCTCTAAAGCGCAGCCAAGGCAATGAGCTATTGCTTCTCCCAGCTCCATTTCCCGCACTGGTGGGGGTGGGGGGAGTATTTTCAAATACCTAGACGAGTGGCAAAAAATAACAAGCGACAAATGGATATTGAACATTGTTCAAAATGATTACTGCCGCAGGTTCAAGTCCCCTCCTCTGGCTGTCCCATCAAAAACAACATCCTGTCATCCACAAGTCTTATTAAAAAGCGAAGTCGATACGCTGCTCCAAAAAGAAGCAATAGAGGAAGTCCCTTTCATGCAGTGGGGAACAGGAATATACTCATGCTACTTTCTAGTCCAAAAAACAGTCCAGATTCAAGAGTACAGATTAATTCTGGACCTGAGACTTCTGAAAAAGTTCATTCGCCAGGAAAAATTCAGAATGATTGCCCTTCACCAGATCTACCTCCAGCTCACCAGGGGGCCTGGAAGTGCCTCATCGATCTTCAGGATGCCTACTTCCACATTCCAGTTGCAAGAAAACATCAGACGTTTCTGCACTTTAACATGGCATCCAAGCACTACCAGTACAGGATGTTACCCTTTGGGCTCAAGTCAGAGCCTCAAAAATTCTTGAAATGCATAGCAGTAGCTGCTGCATACCTGCAGAGGAAGAAAATATTCATCTGATCATGCTTAGACGACTGGGCGATCAAGAGCTCTTCCTCAGCACTTACTCAAAGCACTATCTGCCTCAAAACTCAACAAAATCTGAGTCTACAAGTCAACTTCAAAAAGTCTACACGTACTGATTCAAAGACTACACTAGCTGGGAACGACTCTGGATACAAGCCAGACAGGTAACATCGCTGCTGGGGTTAATGGCTTCTTGCATCTTTATTGTCCCCATTGCCAGGCTGCACATGAGACCACTACAACAAGCACTGAAAGATCAATGGTCTCAGTATTCAAACCTATGGAACGGAGGAGTTCTCATCGCACAAGACACCAAGCAGTAACTCAAGTGGTGGATGAAGTTAGCACCTACGAATAGGATTGCCTTTTCACCAGCCAGGAACTTCCCACACACACTTGTCTCACAGACGCTTCCCTCTAGGGTTGGGGGGCTCACATAGATTCTCTGCAAGTTCAGGGCTTGTGTTCAGACAAGGAACAGCTCTATCACATAAACATGCTAAAGCTCAGAGCAGTCCATCTAGCGTTGAAGTCTCTCTCTTCATCCAGAAGAGACAAACTCTCTTCTCGTTCAAACAGACAACACAACCACAATGCATTATTTGAAAAAACAGGGAGGAACTCGCTCAAGCCCTCTATCACTGGAAGCGCAAGCCATCTGGAAGTGGCTACTGGACAGAGGCCTTACAATTTCTGCCATTCACCTAGCAGGGTCACTAAACACCCAAGCAGATTCTCTAAGTCGCACCATCACAGAAGCTCACAACTGGATTCTAAGCGACTACATCTTTCAAGAAATTTTTCAGTAATGGGGGCAACCACAAATACACCTGTTTGCAGACGAAACAAACAAAAAATTTCCAGACTTCGCATCCAGGTTCTACCAACTGGGGACAAAGGGGAAGGCCCTTTTGATAAGCTCATCAGGGACTTTTCTGTATGCGGTCTCCCCCCATTTCTCTGATACCGACAGCCATCAGCAGGTTCTACAGGGCCAGAATGATCCTGATAGCCCCAGAATTGCCCCGCCAGTGGTGGTACACGGATCTTCTCCACCTGTCGGAAAGACCACACAGGAGTCTGCCGTGCAGACTGGATCTCCTCCACAAGCTCGGAGGGAAGATATTCCTCCCCAACCTTCAGTCGCTGAACTTGACAGCATGGCTCTTGAATTCCTGCATTATGGACATTTAGGTCTCTCCCAGGAATGCATGAACATTCTCGAGGAGTGAAAAACATCTTTGATTAGGCGTTCTTATTCCTTTAAATGGAAGACATTTTACATGTGGTGTATTCAGAATCATTTCCATGCAATTCTGGACCTTCTCCACCTAGCAAAATCAATCAGTGTTTCAGTTTTCTTCTATTAAGGTGCATCTTGCAGCAATTAATCTTATAGAAAATTGCCTACTCAAATGTAATTCTTCCAAATGCCTGTTGTTACGGATTTCCTAGAGGGCTTAAAGAAGATGTTCTCTCCTGTACATTCCCCCTTTCCTCCTTGGAAGTTAAATGTGGTACTTTCAACACTCATGTGTCCACCTTTCGAACCAATACATAAGGCTTCCTTACAGCACCTTACCTGGAAGACTGCTTTTCCCATGGCAATTACTTCGGCACCCAGAATAAGCTAAATTAATTCTCTCTATGCCAAAGAGCCTTACACACTTTGTCATGCCAACAGGGTAGTGATGAGGGGTGTGGCCAAGCAAGATTGCCGGCTAGACGCACCCCTGTGAGCTCCCATCTTCGTGTCTGTTAATCCTGCCTTATCCTGGTGCCCACCTGACCCACCACAGCTCTGGAGGCCCCCGACCGTCGAGACACAGAGTACGGCTGCCCTAGTTCCCGCAGGCTGGTCGGGAGAGAATAGAAAAGTGGCCGCGAGCCGCTGCAGCCCGGTGCTGGGTGGACGCGCTCCGTGGGCCGCAACTGAAGAACCTGACAAGGGCCAAGTGGTGGCGGCCCTGCTTGACGCTGCCGGGTGGACGGACAGAGAAGACATGCGACTTGAAGAGGCCGCTGAGCCGTGACCTGATGAGCTGCGTGGCTCCCGCTGGGTCGGAGGAGACATTACGGCCCCCCCTGTGTTGCAGGGTGCCTGTTGCCCTGTGCGGTGATGGGGGCCCGACCCGGTGCTTGCCCACTGAATCAGGTGAGAGGCTGCCCTGACCCCTGTGATCCGGTTGGAGGAGTGCGGCGAGCGGTCTCTCCTGAGCTGAGGTGGCCTTACGGGGCTGTGGGCATGCGCTCTGGGGAGCATGACTAAAGATCACGGTGGGGACCAGGCGGAGAGAACCCCACTTGATACAGGTGATTGAGGACACCCAGGGGTCCTCCCGGCTGACGAACTGTGGAGACGTGCGACGTGGAGAGGCCTTGGCACCAAGATCCGGCTTGGGACAGTAGCTGGGGGGGTCTCCTGTCTGACGTACAGCCTGGTAGGGGCTGTGAAGGTACTCTACTGACTCCTGTAGCGTCTAGAGAACACACCAACTACAAGTGGAATATCAATGCGTGGGACAGCATTAATACTGGACTTTAGACTTTGAACAGGCTTGGGGGTCACCCAGTCCTCTAGTTTGGAGCTGTGCGAAGTGACAAGATGGTAAAAGATACAGGTCAAAACCTACCGCAATCTAACAAAATCATTAACTACACGCAGTCACTGCCGCCCCCAGGAGTGGACATGGGTCCTTCAGGGGACAACCCCCCCTCCCGGGACAGCGGCGATGGAGGGGAGCCGAGCCTCCCGTCCCCTCCATGGCAGACCTGATGACGGCAATACAAGGTTCCGAAGCTGATGTGCTACATAAAATCAATGTGGTAGCCATTGAGGTCAATCTACTGCGTGCGGACCTGCGCAAAGTGTCGAAGGGCGTAGCGCGGACGGAAAAAAATGTTGAGGCTCTTCAGCTGGAGGTGGGGTTCCTTCGATCTACTGTGCTGGATCTTGAAAAACTGACTACACATCTGGACGACAGTGGAGGACTCGATTGGTCGGTCCCACCAGAACAACCTTCGCTTTGTGGGGTTCCCTGAGAAGGCGGAGGGTCCCTCCTCTGAATTATTCTTAGAGGAATGGATAACAACATCGTTCATGCCAAGGAAATTTTCAAACTTCTTCACCATTGAGAGAGTCCATTGAGCACTGGTCCCGCTGTCCTGACCTGAAGCCCCTCCTAGAGTGATTATTGCTCGCCTTATCAACTTTTGAGACAGAGATGCGATCCTCCAGTGGGTGAGAGCCCACAGCCCTCCAGTGTTTCAGGGGAAGCCGATATCTGTCTTCCCGGACTACATCCAGCGGGTTCAGTTCCAACGTAAATCCTTCCTAGCTGTTGAGAAATGGATGCCTACTAGGAACCTGAAATATAGTCTGCTGTTTCCTGCCATACTACATGTCCAATATGAAGGAATGATATATTTCTTCTATAGCTCCTCGGAGGCATGTAAATGGTTGGGCTCGCTGCCGCAGCTGTCGGACCATGAACAACCCCCTTGGGGCCGGGACTTTGCCTTGGTCTCGAGACAGTGACCCTGCCCGAACCATCGACAACCTCAAGGACAGGGACTACAGTCAAAGTGTGCCCAGACGGTACTCTGCGGGAATCCGGAGACCAAGGAGGCTCTAGAGTCTCATCCCAGCAGTGCTCTAATGCCCCTGGGTCATCCTATGACAGCTGTGATGGAGTCTGAGTATGGTTACTGGTATCTTTTGCATTTCCAATATGGGCTCTGGCTTGGTGGTGGGGTGACCCCTGCATTCTGGCTTCTTTTAGCAGTTTGATATATGGAGGGCTAACCTCCAACTAAGGATTCATGTTGCTTCACCGCCCTGAATTTGCTCAGAGTGGTATCAGGTGGCACATCTAATGGTACTAGTGTAAATAATGCTATCACATATGTATGTCTCTCCTTTTTACTATCACTGGTCCCTTGACGTGCAGGAGTTTACATTTGGGAGGTGGAGGATACGGAAGGGGAGCTGATGCGGACGTGCGTCACACACCCCCACCCTCCCCCCAACGGGATCCTCCCATCTAGCTTCGCAACTAAGATTGATACTGTGGTTTATGAATAGTTGCTTTTTTTAATTATAGGTGATTCTCCATAATCAGGGTGATGGAGCGGCTCCTCTGGGTTCGCTACTGGCCTCAGGGTAGGTGGGTGTACTTAGTAGGGCTGCCCAGTGGTTGGGGGGGTTTGGGGTATTACGGTTGGGGATGAGGAACTCATTTTTGGGATATATACTCCTATTCTGTGCATCTGGAGGTGTCATAGTCTTCGACACCTGACCCATGTTTTTGCCACTTGGTTGGGGGGTGGTATTGTGGGAGGGGGAGGAGAAGACCGGGAGTCACACACACATTATTTCACGCGACATGGATCCCCATACTAAATTTATAACATGGAATGTCTGAAAGATCACTCAATTGGAGAAACGTAGATGGATTTATGTTATGCCTATCTAAAACGTTATAGAGCCTCCGTAGCCTTTTTGCAGGAAACACATATTTGGGTGAATGCATCTGGTTCCTTAACAAGAAATGGAGAGGGCAACTGTACGCCACATCCTATTCGGGTTTTGCCAAGGGGGTATTGATCTGGGTTGCCAGAGAGTTCCCTTTATACACCGGAACCATGTGGTAGATCCCGAGGGGAGACTTGTGATTGTGTACGGGCTGCTTAATGGACGCGAAATCTGTTCAATTAATGTGTATGCCCCTAAACTAGATTGTCCACTTTTTTTTTTTACCTCTGTGGCACAAGTGACCACTTCCTTACTCAATGCTGAGGTTATATTGGGAAGGGATTGCAATAGTGTTCTTAATGGAGAGCTGAACCGCTCACCTCTGAGATCCCACACTCAGCCACATACGACTGCTGACTTTGGTTCCCTGTTGTGGGAAATTAGACTCTGCGATGTGTGGAGGATTAGCAATCCCTGCATGCTACAGTTCTCCTGTTATACTCCTGCAGCAGGCACTCACAGTCGCCTAGATTACTTTTTCACTTCCGACAGTTTAACCTAGATGGTAGATAATGTAGTGTATCTCCTGAGGTTCCTATTGGACCACTCCCCGGTCCTGTTGACCTTGGGGCACAATCACGGGCGCCCACCTAGACCGCTATGGCGCATGCGGGCAGAAGCCCTTACGGATCCTCCCTTTGAACAGATGATTGAGCAATACTTAACCCTTTACTTTCGGGGGCATTTCGGGTACCAGAGCCACTGACTAGGATGCAATGAAATCTGTCCTTCGGTGGGGTCTGTCTTAAGATGTCTCATGGGGTTCAGCAACAATTGGAGAGTGATATACAAACCCTAGAGAAAACCTTGGGTAGAATAGAACAGAAGCTCCCGTCTCGTCCTGAACGCTTGGGAGACTGGAAGGACACCTGCAAGCTACTACTGGATGCATGGGACCATCTGGAAAAACATCTTTATACAGCCTATCACCAGCGTCTTCATGCAGAAGGCGATAAGACCGGGGTGCTGCTGGCTCGGTTGGTGAGGCAGGAAAATTCTCATGCTCCTATCCTTTCCATAACTGACACCAATGGCAAAACACTTTATTCCCAAGGAGATATCAATGTGGTGTTTTGCTTACATCTTACTGCCTGCTATGCCTCTCCATCTTCCATACACATGAGAGACATTAATTCACATCTTGCAAGGTTGACTCTTCCAGGGCTGACACAGACAGCACGCTAATATCTTGATCGCCCTATTACTAAAGAGAAATTAGTTTCAGTAATCCGCTCACTCAAAACTTCGAAGACTCCTTGTAATGACTGCTTCCCAGTGGAGTTTTACCGTGAATATGCCAATGTTTTGGTGGATAAACTCATTGAGGTTTTTGAGGAATCCGTGAATCTTGGCCGAATCCCTCCTACAATGCGCAAAGCGCCTATAATTATGGTTCCTAAACAGAATAAAGACTCCACTGTACCATCAGCATATCATCCGATATCCCTTCTGAACATCAATGTTAAGGTGTTGAGTGGCGCTCTGGGCCTCCGCCTTGTGTCCCATGTCTCCTCCCTTGTACACTCGGACCAATCCAGGTTCGTTCCTAAACGTAGCACTTTCATAATTTACGCCGGCTAGCCCATGTCTATCATTCCGCACAATCCCATTTGGAGGAAATGGCCTTAACCTTTCTAGATATAGCACAGGCGTTTCTTTCTTTATACTGGCAATACTTATGGCAAGTATTGCATAAATGCGGTTTCAGGCCAGCCTATATACGTTGTGCCCAGTTACTTTACACGGACCCATGTGCGCGGGTGAAGATGGGGGCAATGGTCTCTTTGCTTTTCACTCTTGGGAGGGGAACAAGACAGGGATGCTTTCTGTCACTGTTACTGTTCGTGTTGGCTATGGAACCACTAGCAGGACACCTCTGCCAAGCCTTGGATCCAAGGGGCATCCCGACTGGTAGAACCACACATGTGGTCTCCCTATATGCCGATGATACCACGACCCGTCGGTCTCAGTGCCCCTCCTCATGCTACTATTACAGGATTTTGAGAGAGTCCCAGCTCTGAGGGTTCACACCTCCAAATCTAAATTATTCTCTCTGGGCTCGCTGAAGGGCCGAACCCTCGAAGCCTTCCCACAGTTGGCGATACCATGGGAGATCTCGGATGTGCGTTATCTGGGAATTTGACTGACCTACCTTGTAATCTTTTCATGAACTTAATATAGGGAGAGTGATAGCGAGTCATAAGACCTCTGTAAAATTTTGGCAGGGACTGCCTGTGTCGCTTATGGGGAGAGTCGCAATGGAGAAGATTGTCATTCTTTCTCAGTGCCTCTTTACTCTGCAAGGGTCGTTCTATATGGCCCCCAGAGAATACTTCTGGGAAATACAGTATTATTGTCGACTTTTTATGGGTAGATAAACGTAAGAGGGTCTGACTTACTACCTTGCAGTGCACATGGGAGAAAGGGGGATTGGAAGTCCTGAATATTGAACTGCACTACATTGCGGCTCACCGGCAGCACACAATAAATTGGTTCTCACCGGAGACCTCCTGGGAGAACCTACTGGAAGGCTCCTGTGTGACAGGAGAGCTGCCATCCCTTCTGATACGAGAAACCATGTTGCCCCCTAGTACTCCATGGGTGGTTCGCCAAGTAGGTAGTATTTGGGAGACCGCAGTCACCAGGGTGGTTTGTCGCGCGGCCTATGTCCCTGATATACCTCTGTGTTGCCTAAAGCCATTCTGCAGTATTACAGAGTGTGTCGGTTCACAGCTGGCAGGAAGGAGGTTGCACCACACTAGCAAATCTCTACCCGGGAGGACGCTTCATCTCAATGACTGAAGCGTTTGACACCATCCGCTTAAGCCCAGGCCACTTCTTACAATGCAGTAAAATCTCTGCGACAGCCAGGGAGATATGGCCCACGTTTCCACATGCTCCGCCACCATCCGCTACGCTCTCTGCACTCCTACAAATTGTTGGGGGACTCCGCTTGGTATCTCAGATACACCAAGCTTTGCAGGATGATCTGCCTAATGCCCCGCTGCAAGTTCAGACCCGGTGGGAAGAGGTGTTCCCAGAACCTTTAACTGAGGGAGACTGGGCAAAGATTTTTACCGCAATGAGACTGTCCAGCTCAAACCCGATTTAAATTAACCCATTACAGTTTTTTACATCAAACTTACCTGACTCCTTTGAAATTACATGCACTCTATAATACATGCCCAAATGCCTGCCCCTGCTGTGACACCCCTAGCGCCAATTTCACACACATGGTATAGAACTGTGGAAGTATGCTCCCTTACTGGGAACGCATCTTGGAGGACATTAACAGAGCCTTGGGGTGGAACATCCAGTTAACTATAAGACACGTTCTACTAGGCCTCATACATAACCCAGCCAAAAGAACTCTTAGCAATAAATGTGTCCTCCTCTGCCTTACACTAGCAAAATGACCCCTGGCTATTTGCTGTCTCTCCCCAGAACCCCCTCAACATGCGCCCTGGCTTGGAGATGTGAGTGAATGGGGTGTGGCGAAGGAAGTCTGCATGAAGAACGTGCATGCGGATGTAAAGTTGGGTGACTATCTTCGGCATGCGATGCCATACTGCACGCTATAAACTCACAAATGAAAAGTCCCCACACCAGTGTGACTTCTGCTGCCCTATGATTACACTGTAATATTCCATTGGAGACTTGCTGAATGCCCCCCACATGGATAGCCCCCTAACACACACGAGTTGATGATAATTCACCTACACACATGAATAATACCACAGATACACGGATGGGCGAGGGAGGTGGGTGGGATAAGGGGTTTTGTATTGTGCGCATTTCTTTTATGCCAGGTTGTGAACTCTACATGATAACCTACCTATATGGAGTTGTATCTGTAGTTAACCTAAGGATGTATGACATGTGGAGTTGTTTTCCGAAAATCAATAAAAATGTTTTATTAAAATCAAAAAGGGGGGTAGTGATGAGAACTCATCCCAGTGTTTTACCCAAGGTAGTGTCTGATTTCCACATTAACCAGACACTTTCACTCCCTGCATTCTTTCCTAATCCGTCCACACGGGTGGAAAGAGTGTTACACTCTCTAGATCTCAAAAGAGTACTGAAATGTTACCTGGACAAAACCAAAGACATCAGAAAGTCAGATTGCCTATTTGTAAACTATGGCCCTATGAAGACAGGCATTGCTTCCTCTAAACAACCATCTCCAGATGGATAGTTCCTTGCATTATGTTCACTTACCAGTTGGCCAACAAGCAGTTACCTGCCAGGCCCTAAGCCCACTCTACAAGGGGCAAGGCGGCAACAGAAGCCCTACTAAAGAATGTCCCCATCTCTGAAATCTGCAAAGCTGCTACTTGGAGATTGGGGCATACCTTCACAGGGCATTACTGTCTAGATTCAGATACTAAGACAGACACCCAAGTAGGGCAGGCCTCCTTAAGAAATCTGTTTTGTTCAATAAAGTATATATTGGTGTTCGCCCTTGATTCATCTTTAGGAGTTTGGGATGGGCTTGCTGTTCTATTCAGTGCTTATGACAATTGGTGAAGATCCAGTGGAAGACAAGGATAAATTACTTACCTGTAATCCTAGTTCTCTTCCAGGGAAATCCTCATCAAAGTCCTAAGCAACCTGCTCACCTCGCAGGACGGATCTTGCACGCAGTAGTATATACTTACCTCTAGTTTAGTCTTCATATCACTGTACAAAAGTACTGACCTAACCGTCACCCAACAGTCACCTCTGGGGCATGGTGGGATACAGTAGGTCTTGGAGGTCTTAAAGGCATGGTGTCAGTTTTTTCTTAGTTATGCTTTTAAATGCAGCCTATTGGCTAATAATGCCTTCGGGTTTCTCTTCAGTTTTCACTTTAATAAAAAGGTGTGGTTTTCGACTCTATTCTCTCTCTTCTCTTTTACAGGGGTGTTTGAATCTAGTAAGAGGTTTATTAAAGGAAAATCTAATGTAAGTGGCATTTTAGCCTTTACTACAGGCTGCATAGATGTATACAAAGATAATGTGTAGGAAGCTGGTTCTGTATATACTATATCAAAATGAGATATAGTGTGCACAGAGTCCAGGGGTTCCCCAAGAGACTTCACAGAGGCAATAATAGATAATACTAATTATTTATTTGTGGTAGTGTGGTCGAGCAGTTAGGCTTATCAGAGGGTAGTGTTAAGCATTTGTTGTACATACACAAGCAATAAGTGAGAACACACACTCAATGACTTAACTTCAGGTCAATAGGTTTTTATATAGAAAAATATTCTTTTGTTAATTTATTTTTAAAACCACAAGATTCAGATTGCAGATAAGTACATTAAATGTAAGGTACTTTGTATAATAATACTTAGATCTTTGAACCAAAACAGTAATGTACGCAGTTTTTCTTAAAATGGGCATAAGCTATTTTAAAAGTGGACACTGTGCAATTTTCAGCAGTTCCTGGGGTGAGGTAAGTACAGTTTAGTTAATACGGTAAGTAAAGTACTTACAAGTTCAGTCTCCGGGGCATAGGTAGCCCACAGTTGGGGGTGCAAGTCAACCCCAAGACCCAGCACTAGGTACACAGGGCCGGTCAGGTGCAGAGGTCAAAGAGGAGCCAAAATAACATGGGCGCCTATCGAGACAGGGGGTACTCCGGTCCCGGTCTGCTGGCAGGTAAGTACCAGTGTCCTCAGGGGCAGACCAGGGGTGTTTAGTAGAGCACTGGAGGGGGGTCCCCAAATAGGCACACTAAACACACCCTTAGCGGCACAGAGGCAGCCAGGTGCAGTGGGCAAACAGGGCTTTCAGTAGGATTCAATGGAGGGACCCTGGGGTCACTGAGACGTTGCAGGCAGGGCACAGGGGGGCTTCTCGGGCCAGCCACCAACTGGGCCAGGGTGAGGGCTACCTGCTAATCACTGCTGCACTAGTGGTCGGTTTCTCACGGGCCTGGGGGCTACGGGTGCAGTGCTTCTCCAGGCATCTGATATCTTCATCCTGGGCAGTTGCGGTCAGAGGGTTCCTCTGGATTCTCTCTGCAGGCGTCGTTGTGCAGGTGCAGGGAGGTCAGCCCAGGGTGGGGACGTCATTGGAGTCGCCTGAGGATCCTCTCTAGAACGTTGGTTTCTCTGGACACGGGCCATGGGTGTCGGGTGCAGAGTGGTGGGAACTCTCGCTTCTGGAGTGAGGTGAGAGTCCCTTTAAAGATGGTTTCTTCTTTCTTGGTTGGACAGGTCCACTGCCCACGGGAGTTCTTGATCCTTCTTAGGTGCAGGGCAGTCCTCTGAGTCGGCAGAGGTCACTGGGCCCACAGGATGCGTCGCTGGTGCAGGTTCTCTGAAGTTGGAGACAGGCCGGTAGGGTTGGGGCCAAAGCAGTTGTTGTCTTCCTTCTTCTCTGCGGGGTTTTTCAGCTAAGCAGTCCTTCTTCTTTGTAGGTAGTCAGTAATTTAAAATCCTGGGTTCGGAGTCGCCCCTAAATACAGAATTTAGGGGTGTGTTTGGGTCACAGGGCAGTAGCCAATGGCTAGTGTCCTTGAGGGTGGCTACACCCTCCTTGTGGAGCACATCCTTATCTCTATTGGGCTAAATACTCCAAAACAAGATGGAGGATTTTCCAAGGAGGGGGTCACTTCAGCTCTGGTCACCTTAGGGGTGGACCTGGCTGAGGGGGTGACTCCTCCTTGTTTTTCTCATTATCGCCCCAGACTTGCCACCAAAAGTGGGGGCTGATTCGGGGGGGGGGGGCGGACATCTCCACTAGCTGGAGTGCCCTGGGGCACTGTAAACCCAGGCTTGAGGCTTTGAGGCTCACCGCCAGGTGTTACAGTTCCTGTAGGGGGAGGTGTGAAGCACCTCCAACCAGAACAGGCTTTGTTTCTGACCACAGAGTGCACAAAGGCACTCACCCCATGTGGTCAGAAACTCGTCTGGAAGGGGCAGGCTGGGACAGACTGGTCAGTCACACACTACCAGTGGAACATGCATACAGGGAGCATCTCTAAGATGCCCTCTGTGTGCATTTCTCTATAAATCCCACACTGGCATCAGTGTGGGTTTATTGTGCTGAGAAGTTTGATACCAGACTTCTCAGTATTCAGTGTAGCCATTATGGAACTATGGAGTTTGTTTTTGACAGACTCCCAAACCATATATTCAGTATGGCTACCCTGCACTTACAATGTCTAAGAATTGACTTAGACACTGTAGGGGCATAGTGCTCATGTAACTATGCCCTCACCTGTGGTATAGTGCACCCTGCCTTAGGGATGTAAGGCCTGCTAGAGGGGTGACTTACCTATGCCACAGCCAGTGGGTTGTGGGCATGGCACTCTGAGGAGAGTGCTATGTCGACTTAGTCTTTTTCTCCCCACCAGCACACATAACCTGTGAGGCAGTGTGCATGTGCTGAGTGAGAGGTCCCCAGGGTGGCATAATACATGCTGCAGCCCATACAGACCTTCCCTGGCCACAGGGCCCTTGGTACCAGGGGTACCTTTTACAAGGGACTTAACTGTGTGCCCAGGCTGTGCAAATTGTGGAGACAAAGGTACAGTTTTAGGGAAAGAACACTGGTGCTGGGGCCTGGTTAGCAGGGTCCCAGCACACTTCCAATCAAAGCTGGCATCCAAAAAAGGCAAAAAGTTAATGGGTAACCATGCCAACAGTGGCATTTACCTACATCATGTTTATATATATATATATATATATATATATATATATATATATATATATATATATATATATATATATATATATATAAGCTTATAACTTTGATGAGGATTCCCCTGGAAGAGAACTAGGATTACCGTTAAGCAACTTATCCATCGTTGTTAACCCACACAAGGCCTACAACAATGTGATAATCATTGGCCCAGACAGGGCAACATCCACCATGATTGTAGTATGATCAGTCAGGCTGCATCTATCTCTCGTCAAAACAGGACTCCAACTGCTGTTACCACAAGTGACTAGGACTGTAACTGGTCTCTGTTTAGATGGGTCTGCATCATGGTACCCTGCAAGACTGCTGCAGCTGGGGCTACACTTGTGCTGGAAGAGTGAGCTCCACAGAATGAGGCTGGGCGAGTGCACTGACTAATGCTGCCCGTGCCCGGCTTTCTCTGCATCTCAGCAAACTTGATGTTTGCTATGACCCCTTCAAAAAATCGTTGGGAGGGCCGGAGGAAATAAAGAGGCGAATAGGGCTTGAATAATCCCACCACCTGTTACAATAGGGAATGAGAATTAAACACTGAGAGCACATTTGATTATTGGCATGAGGGCAGCACTTGTGCTTGATTCCTGCTATCTCTGATTTCCCTACAGGTGCACTCAAGGCTAAGAAGCTGCCTTTGAGAAATTACTAGAGAGACTACAGAGGGTGTAGAGCCGTGAAGAGAATCATACCCAGAAACACTGACTTTTATGTTTATGGAATTGTGTAATATTTTTGACAACTGTGTGATAAAAGTACGTTATGTAGTTGAAAAGACAATCAGTGGGTGAGCATTGGAATTATTGTGTATTTTGGTTGAGTGAGTGCTGAGCTTGAGCACCCCATACTGTCTCCCTGAGAAGCCATTCACTATTAATCCTCGATACCCTGCACGTCAAGTGAGGTACAGGGTGTTCTTAGCCTTATTTGATGAGCCACATTAGGGTGAGCTCTGGGACATCAGTGGCAAACTACCATAACACCCCACAGTTGAGACCCAGTAGCCCCTGCCTGCCCATTGCCCCCCCTCCCACCATATGGAGTTTGACATACAGTGACACCATTTTTAATGTTCACCTATACCCCTTACCTGCATCACGCACACTTAATGATACTAAGAAACTAGGAGCAAGATGCACAAATATATTTTCAGAAAATACTGGTCGCAAATTGCAACCAGTATTTTGTGACCAGTAAAGTTATTTTTTTTAAACGTCTTATTTACTAACACGTGGGGTTTGTAAAAATCCAATTTGTAGTGGGTCGCAGTTCAACCTCACTCATGCATATTAATGAGGTGGGTTGCAGATTGCAACTCAGTATGATTGGAAGCCCTCACAAAGGTGGTGGCCTGCTGAAACCATCAGGCCACCAAATATGAAATGCCTTTTTTTTTTTTTATTCAGCCCTTTTCCTTTTTTTTAATTTAAGAGTTGGCCGTGGTCACATGGACAACAGGCTACTCTTCAATACTCTTTCTTTTTAACAATCACTAAGGAGAAGGTGACTTACTCACTTTTTGTGATTGCATTACCACCTTCTTTACTGTGCTGGTAAAATAAAGTGTTATGTCCTGATTTCGGTCGCAAAACATTGATATGTGAGATACTGATTTGTTATTTGGATGGGACACCTACAACATTCTCCTTTCAGATACTAAACCATTATCCATTTGGAATCCCAATTTAGTACTCGGAGACACTTTTCTGACTCCTAAAAATGGATTAGTACATAAGAAAAAGCTTTTTAATAGTCGCAAACACCAAATTGGAGAGTTGTGATGGTTAAGATGCTTATGACATCTGGCCCTTAGCGTATGTACTAATTTTAAAGCAGCAAGCTCAACGCACAGGGTCGGGCCAATAACCTTACCAGGAGATATATATGATACTAGAGATTGTCACTGATAAATATGATTTACACCGTTACCCTTTTTTATAAAAGTCCCATTATGTTTGACCTGATGAAAATGATTCTGGCTGATTCTCACCATCTCCTACCACGTGTGTGTGAGTGAAAGCTACCTTGATCAAAAAGCGAACACACATAGGTGTAGCAAAATAATATATTGGGGGTTATTCTAACTTTGGAGGAGGTGTTAATCCGTCCCAAAAGTGACGGAAAAGTGACGGATTTACCACCAGCCGTATTACGAGTCCATTATATCCTATGGAACTCGTAATACGGCTGGTGGTATATCTGTCACTTTACCGTCACTTTTGGGACGGATTAACACTCCTCCAAAGTTAGAATAACCCCCATTGTCTTTTCACGTTGACTGCTACAGTTGTCTACCCTTTGATGGGCACCACTGACCTATAGTGATGTTCTTGAAATTGAGAATCAATCCAAGCTTGACCTTCCATCATTAAGGTGAGTTCATTATCATCTTGTTGGCTCCAATGCATACCTCCAAAATATAAATAAATGGAATAGATAACTCGCAAAGGTATGGTAACCTTCGTTTATGTCCGGGTAGTGTTAAGCCCAAAGGAACCTTTCAATCCTTGTGATTATCTAGAGTTTTTCTTCAATTCTATG
Organism: Pleurodeles waltl; assembly: GCF_031143425.1. Taxonomy (NCBI): domain Eukaryota; kingdom Metazoa; phylum Chordata; class Amphibia; order Caudata; family Salamandridae; genus Pleurodeles; species Pleurodeles waltl. The sequence continues at coordinate 398,010,145 of NC_090449.1, forward strand.
AGCCGATACTTTGTGGAAAAACACCTGAAAACTTTCTGTTCAAACAACACCTAAACTAAGTTCTCTTCCCTCCTCAGTTGCCTCTTCAATTAAAGGTCTTATCTCAGCTTTCTTTCTAACTTCTCTTACCTTGACATACTCGTAGCCCCATTTCACCTTGTTAAATATCATCATCTTCCACAATTAATTTGATTGTTAAATCGTGTTCAAGGTAATGCTGAAATATATCAATTCACTCTATTTATTGAATGCAGAGGGCACTGATGCCCTTGTCTGGAACTTGCTCTGTAAGAATGGATAAATAAATAAATGTATGGTAGATTTAACTCTTTTCAGAGACTTGGAAAGACTTTGAATGTCGCTCTGTCCTGGTGAAGCTCTTACAATCCATACATTAGAAAAATGATGACTACCTTAAATGGTTGTTCGTAAAGGTTGATCTCTTTTCTGGTTCTACAGTTTCAGCGATATAGTAAATTGACAAATCCTTAGTAAGTCAAGCTGTCCCCACTCATTCTTCAGGGAAGGTTTTATTTCCATTGAATAATATTATTTGATTTGAAGGTTCTAATCATATAACTTTTAACACAATTAATTTGGGATTATACTTTGTATCACATTTCACAACTCTGTTTTTATTTTGATTGTATGCACTAGTTCTCCTCCTTTGGAATTTTAACGGACTTGCTTGCTTTATATATTTCCCATTGCAGGCTGAGAGCTGGATTCTACTCTTAAACGCAGAAATAGAAGCCGTAGATCCAGATACAAACCATGTTTCTGCCGAACGTTTTTGCATTGCACCACAGGGGCTCCCATGAAATGCAAACCTAAATCTGTAAATACCTTTGGTGTCATCATACACAAGCATTTTTGGGGCCAAGAACATAACCTTCAACGTAATTCTGTATTAAGTGGGCAGCTAATACATGCTTCTCGAAATTGGTGCAGTGTGAGCTCATAGTTATGTTTCAGAACCAACACTTGTCATCATATTTCGCGACACCTGCAAATGTGTCAACTCTTTAGGGTGACCAGGATGTGAGGCATTACTGAAAACCATTGTTGTTCTTTTTGTGGCTCTGGTTTTTATAATAAGGTGACTTTGTTCTGGGAATGGCTGTATTTTGCATACGTAGTAATTGATAGTTATAATCCCCTCACCTATTTGGTTCCCATTGTTAAGTGAGAACCATATTTACATTATGCATTACTTCGAGAGCAGACCTTATAAATTAGTGTTTTGTGTGATGCTTAAAACATAAAGCTGCAATGTGTTTTTACAGCGTTTGATATTTTTTTAAATTTCAGCTGCAAGAGTTGAGCCGATTTTGATGTATCCACTACTAATGACAAGGATAGAATTCAGTATAAATGTATGTCTTGTTAATATAATTTATGTAGCACCAATTCTAGCTATAAAGCAACTGAAGAGACGGGGCACTGAAGTGTACAGTACTGTAGGATGTTTATAGCACTGCATCTTGATATCTCCGTGAAAGTCCTCTGTGAGTTACAAGGATAGCTGGATGTAGATTGTGTATTGGACCCCTCTTAACCTAAGTAATTTCAACAGGTTATGAGTAGAGGTGTTCTAAATACTAAATATTCAATGAGACATGGCAGAAACCTGTGGTAATCTGTACATGATGTTGCTGAAATTGGTTGCATTGATTGGAAGGCATACATAGATTGTCCTGTTATTTAAGAGGAAGGTGAATCTATTTTTGCGTTCCCTCCCAGGGCCACATCTGAGATGCTAATATGTCTACAAACGTCACACTTGAGGGCATTGCATGTCATTGGCCAGTGGGCCTCAGAACAACAAATACTGCATATCATCCTTCTGTTATTGTGAGCCATTTATCTGACATTTCAGATACATCGTTCAGCCTCACGGCACACTGCTACTCACCCTAACGAACAACACTACAGCCATGTTTTATTGAAATCTACTGTGTGAGCTGTTTACAATGTGTGTGGCATGCAATGTAAGGTATGCTTTATCTCTTTTGGCTTGAAGAGAAAGCAGTGAGAGCCTCCTGGAATAAGCTTACTTATTAATTAAGAGCCCATATAGAGAGAGCACCTTGCATACGACCTCTCCTAAGCCCAGGCCAGCTCCACCCTTTCACCCCTGTGCTCTCTCAGTCATTTGAAGTGCTAGAATCTGAGACATCCTTCCAAAGAGGTAGTTGACTATCTAGTTGGGATAAAGATCCAAAGGTTCGTGAGGAGCTCCTGGAAATAAATTATCGTGTTCTTATTAGAATGGATGACAGAACTACTGTGGGGCCAAATAGTATCCTAATGGGCATGTCCACAGGCATGTGCATTATTTGTTTCACCAGCAAGAATGTTTGCTCCAGTGCCTTTTGGAATGTTGGTGAGGAAACACCATATGCAGCTTTCTGCATGGAAGTGGAGTGATTCCGAATTGTACAACGTGTGGAAGGGTAATCCATTTTTTCGGTCTGTGATAGGGAATCAGTTGTGTTGAAACGGCAACCTCAGTCTCTTGGCAACAGAAGTCTTTCAGTAGTCCCTGTGTTAATATTGTTTTTGTTCAAATATATTTATTGTTATTTCAGATAAATAAAACATCACATAAAACAATGGTGATCTATGTGAAGGGAGTAGCGAGTGGCTCTTCAAGACCCTAGCATTTTACTGTCAAAGCAATAATGTATAACCTCATGGTGAGACGAGTTAATGTAGTTTATACAATGCCATGTCACATACGCAGGTAGACCAGTTTTGTTAACGCTGGCTCCCACGTATTTGAACCCTTACCTACACACCGTCTCCTAAATTGCTGTACCATAGTTTCAACTTGTGCAGCTGAATCATGTCTGACGTCCAGCATTTCACTTAAGGCACCTCAAGAAACCTCCTGGTCATAGCAACCCTGCTCCTGGCTTGGGCTAGCCCCAAAATGAAGTGTTTTCATAATCTGTTTGTCCTCTTTCTTTATTGGAACATCGCCTAATAAGCAAACCCTAGCTTTCAGATATGCCATTCTGATAAACCCCCTAACCACAACTGCCTCCTAGAAAACGTGTATTTTCCTACACTGCAACCATAAACTCATATATGGGTCAATGTCATGTTTGCATCTATTACAAAGTTCTCTGTAAATATTCTGCATAACTCTTTGGAGTTACGTAAGTACAGTGAAGACATTGGCAATCAGCTTGATTCTGGTGTTCCGAATAACTGTCTACTTCCCTCTGTCAAACCCAAGACCCTGTATCCAGACTCTCTTTTGAAAGTCTAGCCACCCCCTTCTGGTCCCTGCTGCTAATTTAGCAACACCCATCAGTTACATTTGGTATATTTATTATTGATAATGGGAATTAAGAATCACAGTTAAGCGATTCTTTCTCTGCCTTCACTAGTACTGTGGTGGCTTCCCTAATCTATTGCGATTGTAGTCGCTTTTGGTATGCTTCATTAATGACCCGAAGGATATGCACCATTAGCGCCTCATAGGTCTTCTTCAATTCAATTAGGAAGCTATTGCAGTGTTAAATTGCTCTTTCACCCAGTGTAAGTCCTCCCCTTTATGGGCCCAATGGAGAGGTCCCACCATACATCATTAAGCATGGGTAGATAGACTTCATCCAAAAGCAAACGTGGTGATTTTCAGAGTGCTGTACTTTCATATGGGGTTCGATTGTAGTCTGAAGTATACATTCTTGATCAGTAAGTATGTCCCCTTGTTACTAGAGGTGATTGTAATATGTTTATACCCTCTCTTCTTAGTGACTGTCCCCAGATATAACGTCAGGGGAGCCCATATAATCCCTACCTCGCGCTGCCGTCAGTTCTTTCTCTACCATGCAGCAACGCGGATCAGGAGAAGCAGTTCCTATGGCCATTTTTGGCCTTCACCTTTTTCACAGTATTTTTCGTACTTGGAATAATGTATATACCTACTGGCTTTAAGCCCTGAGGGTCGTGTGCTGAACAGATGTCGGTCACGGACCCTGACTCCACCTGCATATGGTGCCTCAGCACCCACCACGATGCAGATGACTGGACGCTTGTCAACAGCTGAGGCCTAAGACATTGCAAGAGCGGTGGATGAAGCTCCTGGAGGCGTGGATGTCACAGTCTTCGCAGGACTTTCGAAGATGTTGTAGTCCGTCATCTTCTACTTCTTATCCCAGAGACCATTGTAGGAGTCAATCGCATGCAGCTCTCTTGACGTCTCCGGTTCTGATGACATCTCCAGGTAAGCATTGTCCTCTGGCAAAGTTGCGTCCTCCATCTTCACCTCCCCGTGTGGCTCACCCAGATCTTCTGAGGACAATTCTGCGCAGGAGTCTACCCTGTCCCTATCACCTTGTCCTGGCACTAGGGCGACTGAGGCCCCAATGAGGGACTAATTTTCATCTTTGCATGCTGTTTTTGGGTCTCCTCCTCCCTCTGAAGCGCCTTTGGGCCCTAAGTCAGGTACTCCGACAAGGTCCTCACCAGCAGCTTCGTCCTCAGTGCCTGTTTAGCCTCTGGACTTCGACTCCAGATCGGCACTGATGCACAGCCTCTTGCGGCTTGATTCATCCCTTCTGACGCCATCCTCGGCAGTGGTGGTGCTTAAGACGTTGCTCGACGCCACAATTGTTGTTTCTCCGGAGTCAGACGACACCACCTCTGAGGTTGAGGTCTCTCCCTCTCAGCATTGGTCGCTGTCAACACCGACTGCGGAAACTGCATAGTTGGAGTAGGATGTTTCTTCATTGACTGAGCTTCAACCTCTTGTTCCTCCATTGGAGGGGCCTGGACATCCTCAGCTTTCTCATCCAGGCACCATTCTGCTTTCACACTTAGATTGGTTGCTTGATTTGGCCAATGCGAGCAGTCTTGATTCCTCGCTGTCATCCAGCATCCTCTCATCCCCTGGTTTCACTACTGAGGCTAGTTCTGCTTTTGCGGATATGTTGAAACTGGTTTCGGAGGTGTTGCATTTACAGCTTTCTACAGTGCAGTTGTATCAGTTACTTGACATATTACATCTTGACCAGTCTTCTGTAGAGCTGGTCCTTCCTTATGGTGAGGCTATTTATGAAATCTTCTTGGAGTTTGGACTCAGCCACTTTTTGGTCCCTCTGTGGAGCGTTTTATCTCCAATAGACACAAACACAGGCCAGCCCAGGAGGATCCGTCATGCCTTCGCCGGCACCCAACAACTCAGTTTTGTGGTGGAAACTGCTTTGGCTGCATACAGTCTTACATAGATTCCTCCTGTTCTACCAGAGCTTAAAGCCAGGCAGCTGGACACTTCTGGTAGGAGGATGTTTGCCTCATCTAGTTCAGCCTTGCGTTCCACTAATACTTTTTGTGTACTTGCTCGCTTCTCCCGCGTTCTGTGGGACTCAGTGGTGTATATTTTGCCTTCTCTGTCTGACGAGGCTAGGACTGCTCATATGCCCTTGGTACGGGATGGTCAGTAGGCTGCCAAACGTAGCGTTCACTGTGGTACGATACTACCAATTCTGTTGGGCAGATTATGGCTTCCTCTGTAGAGCTACGCAAAGGGCTAGACTAAGTTCTTCTAACTTCTCAGAACTTGTATGAGATTGATATGCCCTTTGATGAGAAGTCCCTTTTTAGTGCTCATGCCGATTCAGCTTTGCGCCGCTTCAGAGATGTTTATGGTAGGACTTAATATCAGGTCCTCTTCCTCTCCTAGAGCTCCTTTAGAGTTCCTCTTGCAGGTGTGTCTGTAAACGTGAACCACCTTTATCAGTTGTATTCTCATTCTGGAGTGTGTTTTTGTTGTCAGTTAGCATCCAGTGTGAACTTCCTGCTTTTCGCAGGTTAATTTGTAATTATAATTTTCTACTCCATTATGGAGATTTTACTTAGTGGCACAATTTCGTACATCTGGTGGTGCAGACGACTTCTGTTCAGCGGTTTCTATACCACCAATGACATTTATGATTTTTTTCCTATATGGTTGTTCTTTTTTGTTGTTATTTCAGACCAATTCTGAGTCTCATTCCGCCTATCGTGTGTTTTCTGTTGTATTCTACTTATAGGCGGGTCGCCTACAATCTCTGTGATTTCTGTGGAGATTTGTGTTCAACCACCGCTCTTCGGAGCAATTGGTGTAAGCTTTTCACTACTATTTCCTGCTTCTTGTTCCCTATTGGGAACTCCTTGGTACTCCTATGGGAGCAGTTTGTTTCCTAATGTCCTTAGGATTTCTGTGACTGCTTTTGCATGTGTCCTTTTTCCATTGTTATTGTGGAAGAGACTTTTTCTTCCCATTTTCCAATGAATTTCCCTTGGTCAATTGAGTAATACTTTTATTCCAGATCTTCTTTTCTGGTACTCTTTTCTCAATACTCAGGGCCACCAGCTATTGCCCCTTGAGGTCCCTACTTTCCTCTTCCTTCCACCCTTTTTTAGGGTGGTCGCGAGGGTATTCCCTTACTGTTCTGTTTTTCTGCACAACAATATTTTTATTATCATATTTTCCTTTTGTGTATGAAAATTTGCTGTGAAGTAGTGGTCATGGTTACAGTCCCCTGTGGCTTCATGGCGAGGCTCACTGATGCTCACACTGAGTGCTGAGGGTTTTCTTCTGTGTATGGTTAAGCCATTTCCCTCCTTCACCTTTGATTTCAACCCCTTTTTTTCCTTTCAGGCACACCTCGCCTATTCCGTGGACATATTCTGTGATCGCCAATCCACTGTGGCACTGTTTTAATTGTATGCCACAGTTAGTTTATGCAATGAATCTTGCTGTTAACTCCCTTTCTTCGATGAGCGAGGTGTATAGGTCGCCTATAGGATGTTGTTGACACCTATTCTTTTATGACTGGTTTTGTGAGTGTCTTGGAGGGTTTTTTCCCCTTCTGTATGTCTCTTCTTCGTTACCTATTGTCGCCTAATGCAGGTATCTAACTGCAGGCTTCTACCCCTAGCATTACTACTTTATTGTTCGCTCGGGGGTGTGAAGGTTTTTCTCTTTTTCTATCACATATTCCTTTATGACCTTATAGGTTTCTAAGGTCTGGTATCTAGATTCTGTTCGGGGGCTCAATGTTTATATACTCCTTTTAGCAGTATTCAGTTTTGGTCTACACCTGGATCTCTATTTTCTGCACTGGTTCTTCCTTTGGAATTACTGCTCTTGCTTCCATTCTTTCTTCAACGTACTGTATTTCTTCCATTTGTTGCTTATGCTCTTTTTGTAATTAGACTCTCCTTAAAGTGTGTCTCTCTACATTGTGTTTCTGTTCTTACTGTACTGCACAGTTTCTGTCGGTTTATCTGAGCAGGTGGTTTTTCCACCCTCTACTTCCTTTTACGTACTGGCCTTGGTCTCAACTTTGGTTCATTTTACTGTCTTGAGGGGTGTTTTATTTTTTCCCCTCTTCATTTTCCTCCTGTGTTTTCGCTCCCCCACAACCTTGTTCTTTCTTCTTTTTTTAGATTAGGAGCATAACACAATATTCAGGTTTTGAGCCTTTGATGTCATGCATCTACAATTGAGGGTTCCAATCACATCCCTCATATGGTGTTCTATTTTTGTTTATGACATCCATGTTGTCTGGTCCTGTGTTTGTCTCTGGACACTTTCTGTTTGGACATATCCATGTTCTCCCCGGCTGGTTTTTCCCCCATCCTCCTGTTTAACCTATTAGTAGCTTGCTTTTGGTACACCTTTAGGGTGTTCTGTCAGCTGGCTCTAAGTGCCTCACAGTTTTGCTTTCTGTCTACGCATTTTTCTTTTTGTGTGCTCCTGAACACGTACATTCTGCTGTCAGGTTCATATCCCTTTCAGCGTGATGATCCTGCTTCTTGAACATTTTCAATACCGAATCTGGTGCGAGCAGTGTTATGTGCAGCTTCTCTTCTTAATTGCTCTCCGGGGTTTTTCCCTTGATAGGTGTTACATGCCTAGCTCTTGCAGTCCCTACTGAATACTTTGCTCCACATTCATCCGGCTATTTATTGAGAGCACTACAGGACCTACCTTTCTTGGCTCCACCTCCAGTTTCATTTTCATGGCCATTTATTAAATGCCCATGACTTTTTATATCTTCTTGTGATATGTGGGTCATCTAGTCTTTAAGAGCAAGCTACATTCTTCTTCTCACCTTTGTCTATCTTATAGCTGATCTACTTCTCCTTAGTTGACCAGTTGTTTATTGCAAGACTGGATGATATTGCTTTGGTATCTAATTCTAAGATAAGGAATCTGCGGCAAGTTGTCTCTATCAGATGAACAAGTTACTTCCCTTTCGTAACACCTTATCTGGTAGAGACACAGACTAGCTGCAGATTTCTTATCGACCTACCCATCCTCCCTGCTTTACGAACTGGGTTCTCTGGCATCAGTCTCGCTTTGGGGCATTCTTTTGTTGTGTTTTTCAGGTTAGTGGTTGTAACATCATAATTATATCCACCTTTTTTGGTATATAAACTGTTCCATTGCCAGTTTCTGTGTGGCGCTGCCATTAGCATGTTGGGGGTGGGACTATATGGACTCAGTCAACATCATATCTGGGGACAGAGTCGCTACGGAGTCACACGATGCCCTCTACTGACGCACAGAGGTACTGTTGAAGAAAGGTTTCCGGATCCAGTCTGACACCCGGGGGAGAGTTCTCAGATATGGAATCTGCGGCTAGTCTGTGTCTCTACCATATAAGGCGTTACTGAAGGTAAGTAACTTGTTATTTAATGCCCTAATCTTTAATCTCCTTCTGGGTATGTGCGAGGCACCCATTTAAGGAAATAATTTGCCCTCAAAGGGATATGGTCCAAAATTGATCTAACCCTTGTGCAGGCTGGATAAGAGCACAGCCTATTCAAGAGTAAGAGTCATGTGAGGATGAGAAAGCAGATTATCGTGTGATGACACCATGGACCATCCTCCATATGTCAAGTAGATTGATCTTCTCTATTACTTCCTTGAGAGTCGTGGAAGCTTTTGCCAATGGCTTACCAGCCTGAGTTGTTCAGCATTTTGTGTAACTCACGGATAAAATATCCTACCAAGATGATTTGTTGGTTTATGAAGGAGACAGTCCCCAAAACACCTGCACACTTTCCCCCAGAGTTGCTAATAACCTCGTTCAGAGGAATGTCCTTATGGGGCAGTATCTGTACACCCCCTCAAACAACCCCCTCCCTAGCCAAAGAACTGAGCGTGAATACCAGCACTTGCCTGCCTCTTTTTTAGCACAGTGTTGCCTATATACTTCTGGTGCATTTGGGTCTCTTGCCACCATGCTATCTGCACATGCTTTAATCTTTGATTACCTTTTTTAATCCATATTCATTCCAAGGCAACATTACATAGCTAGGCATGCTTTTCTATTTTTAATCAGAATAGCACTAGTGCCAGTTAAGAAGTATTCATTAGGGTGTTTATTTTCCCTCACAGTGCCTCTGACCCACGCCATTCATACCTACCAATGTGGACTAACTGTAAAGTTCTTTTACAACAATGGAGCTGCTAGCAGGCTTTGTATGCCCCAAAAATGAGTAGATGAAGATCTAAGTAAAAAACAATCTTTATCCATTCTTGAATAGCAAAACACATAACATTATTAAATATAATGAACAAAATATATTGGAAGCTCCCTTACTTTGAAATAGGTCCTGTATGTCATAATACTTTCATATTCAGATCCCTTCCTACATTCAGGAGTACAATAAGTCCACGTCTAAATTTAAAAAAATAAAATTAAAATAAAAGAACATTGGCGACCTTGCACATTGATCTGCAGGTTGGTGGGAGGGACCTGCACATACACATGTGCTATCTTCTTTTCTCCAAGTTTACCTTCCAGCTCACTGCACACCTTTCTTCTCTTCTGTGTGTCCAGCCAAAGTCAGGAGAGAAAGGGATCATTTTACTATTCTGTGTTTGCATGCCAAAGTCAAAAGCATCTCACCTTACCTCAGTAACACTGCAGCAATATTGTTATCATCCTTAGAGGGGGACAAGGTAGTTCTTATTGTGTCTGTGTTCAAGGCACATTGTCCACCTTCAACATACCTAGCCCTCCTTGCTTGGGAAAGCTATGGCAAAAAAGAAGGCTTCCCTGGGGGAGGACTCCGTTCAATCTGGTTGACTCAGAAGTCTTACATTGTTTTTCTTGGATCTGTCTTCCAGATCTGCAAATTTGAGGTCATGTTTCTTCACTAGCTGTTGCATGTCGGATAGTGTCTTAGTATTTTTGGTGGAGCTAGTGTCTAAACTTGAGATTTGTTGTTCAAGCTCCAGCAGTACATTTGTAGACTGTGTTCAAATCTTGTCTCAAGTAGCTAATAATTATGTTAGCAATTCTTTCTGAAATGTGTCTGTTTTCCTCTATGATGAACCATTTGAAGATCTAGTAATGATACACGCAGCTCCAGTGTTTCTTTGGCATTCTCTGCTGGCAACTTGCTCTGTGAAACTTGGGCCATTTTCACCATGCTCTCCTTCATAACTTTGTGTTTGAACTTGTTGCACCATGCTTTATTTGCTCCTACCCAACATTAGTGGGGTGCCACAAGTCTGTACTTTAATCTCCTAGGAGGATATAAAAACTGTTTTGTATCAAGGCATTATTCGAGTACTTCAGAGCCAGCCAGACACTTATTGCTGTATTATCCCTCCTCCTTCATGCAATTTTTGATGGGAGTGCTACCCTGGCTGTGCAACAGAGTCCATAGATGGGAGGCCCACCAGTGTGCTCAGGGCCACTCTCTGCTGACTGCAACCCATGAAATATCTTAAGTACTCCTGGGTGTTGTCAGCATCACCCCGATGTCTCTTCTGGGTTTCTGCCATTTGGCTCTTAGGTTCCCAAGGACTTCCTTGGGAACTCCTGTGATACAAAAGCTTGCCTGCTGACAAGCATGAGAGTCTGTCTTGTACTTATTTCTTAATTCAGATACCCTTGCCTCATGCATTCCAAGCTCTTCCAGGTTCATCATTCCCCACTTGTCTGCTCCTTTTATTCTTCTTCCTGTGCACAGTCACTCGTGTACTCTGGTAATTGTTGTGGATATGGAACATCTGGCTTCTGGTGCTCAGGAGGGGGCACAGAGCCTTAGCTAACAGCAATGATTTAAGGGTCTTTTTAGTGTGTGATTTGGTGGAGTTCTCACACAGTGTCTGTTAAGTTTGCCATCTTGTTCCTCTTCCTAATTGTTTTTTTTTACTCCAGAAATGCAAAGAACTCTGTATGAGTACCAGAGATTCTGCCTTGAGCCCACAATGTTGCCATTCCTTATGCAAGGGAGTAGATTTCTTACTTGATCCAAGTCCCCTTATGGTTAAACCTAAACTTAAGGTTCTAACCACAGTAGAGATTTCAAGGATCCTTCCTGAGTACTCTTATATCTATCCTGGAGTTTAATGAAATACACCTCTAGGGCCAGAGTCGCATTTTATGTATTTAACTCTAGTTTAATTTGGCCATGCACCAGTGAATTCAGGCCCACAAATAATAATGTGAAGATGCAGCATACACCAAACCAATTGGAAAATCTGACAATGTGGGCCTCTTTACCATACACCACTGAGAGCATAAGCTTTGCTCTAATTGCAGATAGAATTTGAGTGAATATGTGGCTGGATAGTTATTTAAAGTGACTATAAAATGCAGATTTTAATGTTGCAGTTTTTAATTTTAATGGGTGAGTTGGTGTAGGTGGTTTCCTCTCTCTTCTGGCTACTCCTTAGATAATTAAAGCTTGGAGCTTGTTCTAACTCGCTTTGGTGGAAACTTTCATTTGAATGGCTGACATTTGGTTACAGGACTTGTGTTTTCAATTTTAAACCCAGCAGCTCGGGCTTCAGCCCAGTGAGCTATCTAGTGTTGAACACAGCCATTGAAACAAATAAAAGGCTGCTACATTATATTCTTCTTGTCTGACACTTCTGTTCTTTGACTTTGTTAGTGAAGATGTAGAGTGTTAAAATCCTCCATATCTGGCCCAAATTCAGTCACTTAGGATATATGCATAAGACATTGCTACATCAGCAAACAGTTCAGGTTTTGCAACTGATTATCAAACCAAAATGTATGGTTACGGTAAATTGTATTTATATACCTCTTAATGCCCCTGACAAGGCATTGAAGTGCGTCGTGGTGAGTAGCACACTTCTCCAGAACCCATGGTTGGAGATTAGTAATTGTTTTTCTTTCTTTGTGCATTTGTTGTGTTAGGTTTGTGCTCTTGATTTCTTGTGTGTTTAATTGAGTTTAGAGTAGGGATAGAATAATGGGAATGGATTTGTAAGGCGAAGTAGTAAGTTATTTTTGTAAGTACAGGTTGTGTGTACCTGTTGGTTGGGTGACATTTTGCTAAAAAAGGAGGGTACATTTTTTTAGGGGTTCATAGTAGTCAGAAAAGTTTGGAATGAGTACGAGTGAGGAGAGCTGTGAGAGGAGGACTGGACTGAGGTTGAAAGAAAGATTTTTGTTTTATAACAGAACACTAAAATGAACATATACATACTTACATATATGCAAATTACACTTGATAAGGTTTTATTGGCTGGAGAAACCCCCCTCTATATAAATACCCATGTGTGCATAGCAGCATCAGTATTTACAAGGTCTGATATTCGCATTTGTCTTGTGGTAAAGTATGCACATATTTTCATGACTTTTCTTAAAGTTGTAGTAGCAGGCATAAACTCCTGTGTATGCACCAATATGTACATAGAAGCAGCAATTGTAATGTTGTTTGATATACCCATGTATCTTGTGGTGTAATATATGTTTTTCCTTATATAAATGTATCTGCTTATAACAGGGAGCATAGTTCAATGCACAATGACATGTATATGATAACTTCATCTCTATACTGTGAGAAGTATAGTTTGTTATGTCTGAGTATTCTAGTTTGGTACGCTACTGTGTTATGGGAATAGTTGTCATGTGGGGAAGAGCCATCTATGGGCTAATCTTCTCAGTTGTCAGTGAATCCTGTGTGTGTGGGTAGTGAATTCCATCCATAGTTTGGCTGCTTGAATGAAGATGTTCCACCTATAGTTTCTTTCTTGTGTGTAGGAATGTTGAGCCAGGGAGCCATTCTTGAGGGTATTGTATGTATTTGTTGATTTTCTTCTTGATGAAGATTTGTCCATTGCCATGTATTGCTTTGTGTGTGATTCAAGGAAGCTTGAAGGTGGATATTTTGGCAATTAGTAACCAGAGTACGTCCCTCAAGGCAGGAGAGATATGTGCTTGTGGTTTTACGTGTAGGAGTTGTTTAGTGGCAGCATTCTGAATTCTTTGTAATACTCCCATAGTTGATAAAGGTGAGTTGTGATACAGACCATTGGTGTAATTCAGTTTTGATAGGACAAGAGAGATAGTGGCTTGAACCTTATGAGGGAATCAGAGGTGCTTGAAGATGCATCGCAGTGTTTTCATTTGGATTGGCTTGATTTGGCTACCTTATCGACTTGTGCCTTCATTGAAAGCTTGGCGTCCATGGTAATTCTGAGTTTTCCCACCTCCTTAGATATTTGTGCCAGTGGTCCTAGATCATCTGGCCAGGCGCAGAGAAGGTTATAGGTTTGGTTATCACAGATCAGTATTTCAGTTTTGGTGGCATTCAAATTGAGGTTGCTCCTTGTCATCCGTTGTTCAACAGCCTGGAGGCAGCTGAGGATTTTCAATGTTCCAATATCCTGTGGGTTTCGAATTTCCAAAGTATCTGTGTGCCTTATGCATAGTTAAAGCAGGTGAAGTCAAAACTATTTATCAGATCTGGTAATTTTTCATATAGATGTTGAAAAGCATGGGTGAGATGATTGCACCTTGAGGGAATCCTGCTTCAATGCTGTTTGATTTAAAAGAGAATGAGGTGTGTATATATAATGTTTATTCTTTTGTATGGGAACGTTGTGATCCAAGCAAGAGGTGCACCCTCTATTCCAGCTTCCTCAAGTCTTTGGATTAGTGTGTCAGGATCCACTGTAAAAGGACTGCCTGAAAGGTCCAAGAGAAGAAGAGCAGCAACCTTGTTCTGGTCTACTTTGTTTTAAAGGTCATTCCAGATAGAGATTAGGGCAGATTCAATGCCTCTTCCTGGAACGAATCCACTTTGGAAGCCGGAAAGTATAGAATTGTCTTCAATGAACTGTGTCATCTGGGCAAAAGTTGCTCTTTCTGTAAATTTGCCCAGGAATTTGCTGTATGTCTGTAGTTGTTGGGGTCTTGATTGTCCAGGATAGTTTTTTTTTTAAATAATGGGCATATGAATGCCTTTTTAAAAGTCTTGTTGTTAAGGAGTTGTTGATGAGTGTTCTGACTGGAATGGTCGCTGAAGTTTGTACTAGAGCATTTTTGAAGATTTGAGGTGGACAAGAGTCAGAGGGACATCCTGCTGACTTTCTCACTTTGAAAAAATCCACATACTCAGTTGCTGATAGTTTTTTGAAGGAAGATAAAGGCTATGCTTGTTTTTTGTTGTGTAAATAAGAATCCACATGTTTGTTTTAGTTGTGAAACGATTTGCCAGTTTGTTACAAACTGTTAAGAAATGGGGTAGGTAGCGTCTATGCATTCTGGTATATGGAATTCTGTATTTTATAAAATTCTTTATTAGCACACTTTATATTGTGGATTCGGATGGTACAGTTTTTTTTTGCCTTTTTGATTGTTGACTTGCATATTCTGTGTTGTTGGCTTGAGGAATGTTTGTTTTGACAGAGTTGCATTGAAGTTTAGCTATTTGTTTTTTTAAAATCTTTTTTAATCCTGCATTTACCCAAGGGGTGTGTTTACATTTGCTATGTGTAGATGTTTTCAGAGGACCTAGGGTGTCAAACGTTTTCTGGAGGCATCCATAGAGTGTTTGTACTGAATTTACTGTGACCAGATGTGTGTTGAAGGTCAGTCTGTTTCCTAGTTCCTCCTGATTCAACTTGTAACAAGGTTGACAGGTAGTTGAGGGCATGATGATTTTACATGGAGTGATTTTTGCTGTGTTGTGTTGGAAGGCAACGAGGTAGTGGTCTGACCACTTGACTGGAGCAATACTTTTGAACGTGATGACGTCTGGGTTGGTGAAGATGATATTTGATGTGTGTTAAGCGATGTGTGTGGGATTTGGAACGAGCTGTTGCAGGTTTCTGTGTCTAGGCCAGTGAGGATGGGTCTGAGGTGAGGCATATTAGGTTTGTCAAACAACTTGTCGAGGTCACCAAGGATGCATATGTTTAAGTACATTGTAAAAAGGATAGAGATTGTATCTAGCAATATGCCTGGGAATGTTACATTGTTTGATGTTGGTCTGTCGAGAAGGAGAAAGTACCATGAAACAGTTTGGGTACCGTTGCATCTGACAAGAAGTGCCTCACACCCGTGTAAAGAAACAACCTCAGCTTTAGTGAGATTCATTGTTTTTTTTTAATATGACAGCTTACCCACCTGCTTTTTTACCTATGTGATTTTGTGTCACAGTTTGATATCCTGGTAGAACAATTTCATACAATACCGGTGCCATATCTTCCCTTAGACATGATTGTTATGAAAAGTAAGGCAGGTTCTGTATCTATAAATAGGTCATATTTGTGGGGAGGAGCCAAGTAAGATGGCTGCCTAGACGTTCCCTCACAAGCTCCCACATAAACTATGATGATCCTACCTTAATGCTACATGCAGTTTGGCTGTCTCCCACCTATTTCTGCCCCCACCGACCTCAGGGTGCTCCCCGTGAATCCAAGTGTGTTTGCTCAGTTGTCGGCATTCCGATGGCAGTGGCCTGTGCCTTGAGCGGCTGTGCAGGAACCAGGATACGGCGCTGCTGCTCAGACGTGCGGAGCCTGAGAGGGATGGCCCTGTCTGTAGCGACTCCCCGCTGGTCCTGTGGGCCCAGGCGAGATCACGGCGAGTCCACTCTGGCAGCAGACGGCTGGTCAGGTGAGCGATCGGCTCAGCCCTGTGTCAGCTGCCATCTTGCATCCCCAGTGTGCTTGTCTGCCACCTCTAGCCTGGATCTGCGTGCTGTGCCCAGAGTGTTTCTGGAGCCCTTTTCCTCCCGCTTCGCCCCGAGAAACCCGGTGGGGTGACACAGGCAGCCTTGAGGAGATGGAGGGTACGGGTGGCCCTGCTTTTCACCACGATGATTCAGGGTGGGTGATGTTGGTGCCGAGCGTGTCAGAGGCCTGCTTAGGCCCTGAGGATCGCTGTGCTCGGGCCCGACCTCATCTGTGGCTACCCACTTGAGTGATGCTGGCTTGCCGGCCTTTTAATTGGATTTACTGGGTGAGTGAACGTGCCCCCTGAGACCTGGATGACAGCGGGGGGAGCCTTGCTGGTAGATGGACCTTATGGTCATGATGCGAAGGGCAGGGGGCCACAGGCATCGCTGTACACCTGCAAGCTGCACAGGGGATGATTTATTTGAACCCATTTGCCCCCCTCCTGTCTCCCTGTGCAGGAGCAGCATCTAGAACTGTAACTGAGGGATTTACCCCGTAATTTATTGTATTTGCCGACATGACTATTATCTTGGACTGTCATAATGGATCTTTATTGATGGATGCCTCTAGCCTTGAAAAAGCCCCAGGTGTATCTACCCCTAGGGAGGCGAAACACGTGTTGGTTGACCCTTCCAAAACCTGTAAGTCTTCTTAAAAAAGACCTCTATAATGCTGTCTGGATCTTCAGGTTTATAAGGACAACAATAAAAGGATTTAGACTCCCTAACTTGACTTGGAGCATTAATCTCAAATAACCATTAAAAAGTCCACTAATTAGATATGGAAGTGGGTTTTCAACTTCTTCACTAGTTCAAGCATTTCGTCTCGGGGTAAAACTGGCCTACACCCCCTTTGACAACCCACAGCAAGGAATATAAATGGGCATTTCTAGGAAGAGTGCAGTGGGCTACAACAATTTTGTTTTCTGAATACTGCAGAGTACACGGGGTTCTGGACCCCAATGTATCTGGGTGTTCCCATCGCCGTCTTCCCCGATTACACACATCATGAGCAGGAGCAGCAAAAGTTAAAAAACAAGTCCAGGGCCTTGGTCTGAAGTACAGCCTCCTCTTTCAGGCGAAGGCACAACAACATTTTTCTTTCATATTTCAGAGGCGAGTGACTGGTTGGACACTCTTCCTCAATCCCTGGATGGGTCTCAATCTCTCATTTCCCTGTATCAGCGTAGCCGTTCAGGCCACTCCAATCGCGCTGACCAAAGGCTGAAAAAGACTGTTTCCAACCCCTCTCAGACTGGGAAAATTATTGTTTGCCCAGACGGCACACTTCAACCGGACGAAACAATCACAGACTGTGGAGGCGCCTACTGGGAGACCCGAGTTACCTCAGGTTCCTACGTGGGGGTGGGGAGGTGTTGTCCTATATGGGATAACCCAGGAACTTGGTGGTTGTGCTGAGAAACTCAGGTTCGTGACATGGAGTGGGCTCCCCTATTCTGCAAGCTCTTATGGCTGATGGCTGGGGATTAGCCCAACGCTCATTTGGCCCATGGGGTTGCAGGATGCAGGTGAATGTCTTATTTGCTAGTATGGATGGCTAGATTGTGTTATCTCAGTATTGGAGATCTGCATATCCTGTTTTTTAGACTCCTCTGTTGGGAAGCTTTAGGATAGAGTTGTGTGTGAGGAGGTTGGTACTTGAGGTGGTATATTTCGTTCCCTGTGTCTCCTGCCCGCGATTCAAGCAAAGCAACTGTTTGTTTCCATTATAGTTTGTGTTCTAGGTTTCGATCTGTACTAGGTCACCTCTTTGGGATTTGGAAAATGGGGTGGCTGTTCTCATCCCCCAACCAGGACCACAACGCGGGGTGGATGTAGCGCTGCTGCCCAGAGGAAGGGGGAGTTGGGTTCTTTTATGCAATTGACTGAAGTTATTTGATTTGATGGGTTGTACTCTTCTCTTGTGTATCCTTATGACATTCAGCAACACCGACAGATCCACCCCAAGAATGGGGGCCAAGGAAAGGCCCCATTTATGGGTCATTGAGGGGTGGTACATATGACAATTATACTACATCACATATATGACAGTGCGGATGACTAAACTGATGTCCTGGAAAGTCCGCAGTATAGCCCAACTGGAAAAAGGACGATGGTGGTATTCATACTTGAAGAGATATAAAGTCTCTTTTGCCCTCCTACAGGAGACCCATATATGGGGCACTTATATACCTTCTCTTAGTAAACGACGGAGAGGGCAGCTTTATGCGACATCCTTTTCCTGCTACACCCGATGGGTTCTGATCTAGGTTGCCCCAGGGTCCCATTTGTACACCGCCACTATGTCCTGGACCCAGAGGGATGCTTCATCATACTACAGGAGTTCTGGATGGTAGGGTGCTCTGCCTTATTAACACTAATGCCCCCAGCACTGATTCTCCAGAATAGCCCAAGCCACTGCCCCCTATTTAGGGGCTAAGGTGATCATTGCAGGAGAATATACTGGTGTATTGGACCGTAGTAGAGACCGTCATCCCCCACAACAACACACCAAACCTCATATGATGGTAGCAATACACAATCTCATGAGAGAGTTACATTTATGTGTCCTCTCGCGTGCCTGCAACCCTGATGTTCAACAATTCTTCTGCTGTACCCTGGCTATGGGCACACATAGTAGATTGGACTATGGCCTAATATCAGACTTCTTAGCGCCCTGGGTTCATTGTATTTCCTATTTGTCTAGGAATTTGTCTGATCACTCCCCGGTCCTGTTTGAGGTAGGACGATCAGAGGGCAGACCCAAAAAACTACTCTGGAGGCTTTGTGCCAAAGCCCTTACAGATCCACCCTTTGCACACACGATTAGAGAAGCCCTGACACACTATTGCCAGGAAGATTGGGGAACCTCCTCTAGCAAAGTAAATGATTGGGACGCAATGAAATCAGTAATCTGAGGGGTTTGTCTCAAGACTACTTATGGAGTGAAGAACCAATTTGAGAGATAGATTACTCTGAATGAACAGACCCTCATTACTATTGAATGAGATCTCCCTTCACACCCGGAGTGCCTGGAGAATTGGCAGGAAGCACGTAGGTCCTTATTAGAAGACTGGCGCCATCTTGAATCATATATTTTCTCAGCCCACCGCCAGAGGCTTCCTGCAGAAGGGGACAAAATGGATGTTAAATTCCAAAGGAGTGTCATTGCCAATTGCCTTTGTCCACATCTCTCGTCCCTCATACACCCAAACCAATCAGGATTCATTTCTCAGAGAAACGCGCTACACAATCTGAGATGACACGTATACCACGCCTCGCAGCACCTTAATGAGGTCCTTGTCCTGGGTTTACTGGATATCGAGCAAGTGTTTGATTTCCGAAAATGGACATATCTTAGACAGGTCCTGAGTAGGATGGGGTTTGGCCCCAAGTTTATCCGATGGGATCAATTATTATACACAAACCCATGTGCCATAGTGTGGACTGGAGGACCGATCTCTGACCCATTTCAGTTAGATAGGGGCATCAGAGGTTTTCCCACTCTTGCCAATTCTATTTGTGTTGGCAGTGATACCCCTGGCGATCCTTTTGCGCTTTGTACTGCACCCTTGGGTAATTGTATTTGGAAACACCACACATGTGGTCTTCCTTTACGCAGATGATGCATTAGTCTGTCTCCGGAATCTGTCCATTTCAGTCCCACTGCTCATAAGATCGTTGCAGGAATTTGGAGCGGTTTCCAGGCTGCATGTTAACTCTTCTACATCTGTTCTATATCCTCTGAGTGCCTTGGCAAGAATCGAGGCTACAGTCTTGCTTTGTGCGGGAATTCCCTGGTACACCCGAGAGGTCCGATATCAGAGGATATATCTGGCCTCTACGGAGACAGAATTCCTAGAACTCAATATAGGCAGGGTTCTCGCGGGCCTTAAGTTGTCAGTCTGTTTCTAGAGAGACCTACTGCTCTCTCTCATGGGCAAAGTGGCAATTGTTAAAATTATCATTCTTCCTTATTGTCTGTATGGCCTTCAGGGCACCTTTTTTCAAATCCCCAGGCACTTCTTCCGCCAATTGGCTGGTCTGCTGACTGACTTATTGTGGAAAGATAGGTGTAAACTTGTCAGACTTTCTACCCTTAAAAGGCCCTGGGCTTGCGGTGGGTTTGAAGTTCCACATTTGGAATTGTATTATATAGCTGCACATCTGCAACATTCCATTTACTGGTTAGATGAGGAGGACTCGTGGGAGTCACGACTGCTGGAGGGTACTTATGGGACACACCGCTTGCTGCTCTGTTGATGGTCGACTCGAGACTTCCCCAGAGTACACCCTACATAATCCATTTAGTGGCCTAGATATGGGAAGATGTAAAGAGGGTGATGCAGAAAGCCCTATACGCCCCAGAACTCACTATATGGATCTTACAACCTTTTAAGAAAATAGAGGTTTCCATGTCGGTGCAATGCTGGAAAGTAGGGGTGCGGGGGGGGGCTTGAGGGGGGTGTTTGAGATTGGGGGATCTATACCCTGGGGTTGATTTATCTCCTGTGCAGAGACAATACAAACCTTTACCTTAGGTTCAGGACAATTTCTACAGTATCAAAAAATCTCATCCACAGTCCTTGAAATATGACCCACATTCCCTGATGCCCCACCCACTACACCCACCCTCACTATGATGCTCCACAAGGTTGGGGGAAGACACCTGATTACACACTTATACTGAGCATTAAGAGCAGACTTCCCCCTCTGCCCACTTCAAGTTCAAGCTAGATGGGAGGAAACAATACCGAGGACTTGACAGACAGGGACTGGGAACGTGTGTATGATGGCGTCCGCACAGGAAGCACTAATGGTTGCTTTAAACTTATACAGTATAACTTCGTTCACCAAACATATCTCTCCCCCAACACGTTGAGTAGGATTTACCCCTCACGCCCCGACAGGTGCCCCCGTTGCCAGACTCCGAAGCCCACTTTATGCACATGATCTGGGACCATAGCGCCCCGTCCCTTTACTGGACCACAATTTTAGACAGCTTTTAAAAAGCCACGGTTGGACAGTACCACCTGACGTGAAGCACATACTTTTAGGCACTGAATTGAGCAATGAATAAAATACATTTGTGTGAGTGTTGTCATGTGTTTGTGGATTGTGTGATTGGTGTATTGTTGCATAGAGACAGTGAGTTAGAAATGGGATAAAATGTGTGTTTTTTGCTGGTATTTAGAGGAGAGTGGATGGGTATTTTGGAATGGTCGGGAGTACTTGAATGTGAGATTTTGTCCAGATACATTTTGTATGTGTGTTTTGTGGGATAGTGTTATTTTGTGTGTTGATAGCGGCTTGAGTTTTAGGATTTGAGTGTGAGCGATTTGTGAGTTGTGTATGTTGAAGGAGAGGCTGGTAGAATTGTATTGAGTGGAGGGTCTCTGTGTACAATGCCAGTGGGAAATATTTGTTTTAGGTGATGATTGTAGGCTGGATAGGCGGATGAATGTGCCTTATAGGTGTAGGAGAGTGTTGAAATGAGTGTTGTCATTGGTTGTGTGTGATAAGAAGTGGATTTTTGTGTGTAATGCAGTATGGTATATGATTGAAGAAAGAGTTCAGAGGGGTGGCAGAGGATAGTGAAAGGGTTTTGTTTGGAATGAATGGGAGTTTGTGAGTGTTTTTTTCTATTGGCATGCAAGCAACTTGAGGATTTGATTATGTTGTGGTACAGAGTTACATTTTTGATAGGTGTTTGTGATTGTTGGTGCACAAGAATATGTGGAAATCTGTTAAACATCTGGGCAGAGTTTGGTGAGAGTGAATTGTGGATTACATAAGTTTGTTGGTAGAGAGTGGCATGTGTTTGTTCTGGCTGTGTCTTGGAGAATGGTTTCTGAATGTGCAACGGGCAGCATCCCTGGCCCTTGGCTAGAACTGACCCAAACAGGCAAAGCCCCTGTCTTCTATGTCTTTAACCTTGACGCCTGGGCCGAAATGCTCTGAGGGGAGGGCTTGTAAAAGTTGCAGGGAAGGGCACCTGACACTTTCTAAGCTTCTTAGGTGCAGCTGTAGGCCCAGACCAGTGGTTGCCTGGCAACAGGTCAGTGAGTGCACCTGGCGGAGGGATATGGTGAGCTTTCTAATCCACAAACTGTGTGTCTGGTAGAGGCGGTGGGAATAGGGAAAATGAAGGGGGAGGGGAGAAACCTGGATTTTGCAGCAGTAAACATTAGGGAATTGTGGCCTGGACTGCACAGAAATCACAAACGTTTACAATTAACACAAGCACCATTTGTTACCAAAAGAAATGTTGCTTTAAAACTCTATAAATGAGACTTCATTACAGTTTAAAGATAACACAGCAGCAGGGCGGATATGCACAACTGAAGTAGTCCGCTGGCGCCCCCTAGTGGAAAAAGCACATGGGTAGAGAGCAGAGGGGTACAAACAGGGGGAAACGGGGGCAGTAAAAGGGGAAAGCACAGCAAAGAAGGGGAGCAGAGCTAGTAAATGGAATATATATTGGGGGTGATGAGCAGTTCGAGATCACACGGGGAGAAGAGTGAAGAGGGAGAAAGAAAGAAAAAAAGGGGTGCGGAGAGTAGGATAAGGAAAGGGAAGCCACCTAAAAATGTTGAAAGTAAGGGGCTTTTACAGACTTTAGCAAGTACATTTTGTTTTCTATATGCAGCAAGATATCGCAGAGTTTATAGGATCGAGCAGGACTAAGGAGTGTTTACCAGAAATCACAAATTAGCAAGTATATTCTCTTTTGCTTTGCAGATAATGGTTTGTGTTTATACATAGTAGAGGTAGATATTGATCTTACATACTTGATCAAAGGTTAAAAAATACTCAACTAATGAATTATTTTCCTTTCTCAAGGAGATGCTCTGGTGCCAGTTTGTTGATCTCATGCAATCTCAATATAGTGCTTCCATAATTGGTGAACTTGTATCATGTCCTCTTCTACCTTTTCAGTATGAAGATGATGAGCAGAGTAAAGAGCTGCGGTCCCTCCTGGAGCCTTCAGCATCTGGGCCAGCACCTTCCAGCCCACCCAGTGACTGGTAGGAACTTTGCCTTCATTAAGCATTTTGAGGGCGACATTACGTAGCACACTTTTGTGTTATTTACTACTTTAATCCAGTTAGTTTTCACTTTATCTGCCTTAGAAGAATCAAAGAAAGAGAACATTTAATCTCCAGTATAACATTAGCTACTGAGGGTAATTTTAGCCAACACGCTCCTGTGCTAAATTGGTTAACACCATATCTGTCTCAGAAAGATAAGAGACGATAATTGTGAATCTATAGCATAACCTCAACTACCATTGTGTATTTTCTCTCACCAGCAGGTTCATCCTCTCTCATTCTGTCTTTTACTTCGCACCTTTAGGCCCAGATTTTCTTCCATTTCCTGGGGCAGCCTCTACTCTCATATACGACCCGTTCCACGAGCATACACCAATCTAAATCAAGCTTCCATGCCTCGATGCCTAGCGTTTGGGTGGACCCCAGGCTTTAGCATGTTCCTTTTTGCCACTTCTAGGCCCGTTGTCAGCCAATATCTAGTGGCCCTCCTGGCATCAGTCTTGCCCCAGACATTCAGAATACACT
The DNA here is from genome assembly GCF_031143425.1 of Pleurodeles waltl. NCBI lineage: Eukaryota > Metazoa > Chordata > Amphibia > Caudata > Salamandridae > Pleurodeles > Pleurodeles waltl. The sequence continues at coordinate 398,033,682 of NC_090449.1, forward strand.
GTTTAGCTGATAGGGCAATGCCTCCACCGCATTCGACCTCACTCAGTCACTACAGTCCAGTGGGGGGTACAGTATGAATTTATACCAATTGATTGTATAGTCAGAATATTGACTGAACATGGCGATGACCTGCATTGGCCAGATTCAGCACCGAGTCTGTCACATACAGGAAGATATCATCGGCATGGTGGGATATTTTATTTTATCTTTCCACTGTCCCTCCCACTGTATGCCCCGCAACAATGGGTCCTGTCTAATCCAGGCTGCCAATGGCTCAAAAGCCAGGGAAGAGGGGGAAACGGGGCAGCCTTGCAGGGTGCCTCTTGTTAGTTGCAATTCTTTAGAGCAGCTACCATTTACTTTGACCTGTGCTAACGGTCCCACATAGAGGAGCTGAACATGCTGGAGAAACTCGGGACAGAAATCCAGCCTTGTCAGTACTGCAAACATATAGTGGCGGTCTGTCACATCAAATGCCATCTTGGCATCAAGAGCTAGCACCAGTGCTGGTACTTTTAAGTTAGATATCTTCCCCATCACCCCATACAGACAGCAGAGGTTAAGGTTGGTGCCACTGTGAGGCATAAATCCCGACAGCCAGATGGACTAATGTGGTAATGACCATAATCAGGCATTGTGCTAACAGTTTAGCCAATACCTTATCCTCCACACTGAGGAGAGATATAGGTCTGCATGAGGCATAGTCCTCAGGTGGTTTCCCTGCCTTATGTATAACCACAGTGGTGGGCAGTTGGGTCGTGCAGCAGGTCCCCCTCGCCCTGCTCTTTTAATACATAGCTGGCAAATGCGGGGCTAGAGAGGTACCTATCATTTTATACAATTCAGTTAGTATCCCATTAGGTCCCATGGCCTTGCCTAAGTGTAGGTCTCTCATAGTTGCCGCTATCTCCTCTGTGGTAATGTTCCCTTCCATAAGCGCTATATCTGCCAGTGACAGACAAGGCATGTGTATGTTACGGAGAAACTCCTGCACCTCTGCTGTTGTTGCAGTAACCACTGGCGAATAGAGACGGGTATAGTAGTCAGCAAAACTACTGGCTATTCCAACACTATCTTTCACAAGAACACCTCCCTTCCCCCCACCTTGTCCCCTCCTCGTGTGAAGCCCAAGCACCCAGTACCTGGTCTGTTTACGTTTATCGAGCCAAAACAAGAGCTTGCTGGCCTCATTTCCAGCATCATAGAGGTGGCATTGTGTGGCTCGGTGGTGAGCCCTTGCCGCTTCCACCGTGACATCCTGATGTTCCCTGCGTTTCAGTGCCATGCCGAGCCTCAGAATTATTCTGTGCCGGGAGGAGGTGCTCCTGGGTCAGTACCTTATGCTCAAGGTCCTCTTATTTTTACATTTATCTTTCCTGTGTCCTGCAATGAGGGAAATATCATGGCTCCTTATCACAGTCTTGTGTGCCTCCCACAGTGTTTGGGCAGATTGAACCAAAGGAGAATTTTCAGTGAAGTAGTGTTGTGTACTAGTTAGCTCCTCCTGTATTACCGGTTGCTTCAGGTACCATGGATTGACGGGTGGGATTCCCCCCCACTTCCTTCTGCCAAGAGAATATTTTGGCCAAACTGGTGAGTGGTCAGTGATACCACAAGCCAGTGAACCTCCGTATAGAACTGTGTATGGTCACGCTGTGTAAGAAGTTAGTCCAGTCACGATAGACCAGCCAACACTATCAACTTAGCTAGGAACATCTGGGAATACTTTAGTTCACGTTGTCACGGTGTCCTCTTCACTTCCGCAAAGTCACATCGGAGAGTCTGGGCTCTGAGAGTAAAATCCGTGAAGAAACTGATGATTGCTCCTTCCTGCTTCAGTGGTGGGCTGTTACAGGCAGGCTGCATTGCAGTCCCTATAATTAAATATTCGGGGAATGATGTTTAGAGGCGCAGCACCTGGCTTTGGAGAGACCCTCGGCACTGTGTGCGCCTTCTCAACAGAGAAGAAGTTGGACAGTCCTTGTGGCTTGAGGGCTTTCGAGATCAAGTCTTCAATAAAGAGGTCTGCAGTAGACCGAACTTCGACCACTCTTATATTATTCCAACGTGTACGTCCCTCATAATCCTCCAGGTGCGCCTCCTTTTTCATTGCTTTGGCCCTTAACATTTCATCCTCACTTTTTAGAGTCTTAGTTTTACCCTGCAAAGTCACAGTTGCATCTTCCCCCCCTCTCACTTTGTCTCCCATGTTTCGCAGACCAGCTCGGATCAGTGTAACTTCAGTGGTGGGTGAGTCAATTTTCGGTTCTAGGGAGCCGCAAACTCTCTGAATAGCCGCTGTTATGTTTGTCAGCATGGTGACTGTCCCTCTTATTGCAGCTCTTCGGACTCCGCTTTAGCTTGGCACGGCGTTAGGTCTCTCAGGAGGGCATATTTATCGAGTTTAGTCTGCTGGATAGGGTGAGACCCTCTATCTCCTGTCATTGTGGGCTGCAATACTTGAGGGCTAAAGTGCGTGGCAATGGGGTGTAGTCACAGCTGCCTGACTGGGTCGTCGTAAGAGCAGGAGGACATAAGATCTTGAAAGAGGGCATGTTAGTTTCCAAACAATTCATTAGCAATCTCTCAAGTCTACTGATGTGGGAATTACTGCCTACTACCATGGTCTGGAGCTGTGGAGATCAGCATGACTTTATTTAAAAATCCTCAGATAGACTGCACAGTACATTTTCATCCATTTTCTTTTCCTGTAGGTGTAATTCCTAACACAGATGAGGAAATTAAGAAAATGAAAACGCAGGATTAAATCTCATGGCTATAGCCTACAAAGACTTTCTCCAGATTTCAGCAAAAATAACAAGATAGGTAGTACCAGCAGAAAGTTCTGCAGCAGTTTTAAACCATTCACTTCACAGTACCAGCAACATCAGTCATACCCGCTTAAGGCTCCAAAAGGCAGAGAAAACCAACAGTTTTAAAGCATGGAGGAGGCAGAGACAGCCCATGGAGGGTCACACCTTGAACTCCTAGAGACAGGTGCTGAAAAGAAGCAGGTGGAGAAATTGCTGAAGGTTGCCGAAAGAAAATTGCATAAGGTAATCAGGCTGCTGAAGGCACAGAGCCTAAACCCTCTGAGAAAAAGTCACACAAGGCAGCCTTGGTGTTGAAGAAAACACTGACCAAAGGTCAGCCGCAAGCTAAGGAAGCCCACGGATCCCAACCACGAGATACCAATGCTGGCAAAGTGCTGAAAATCTCAACAGTCCCATGAGGTCGAGAGACTGCGACGGGAAAAAACAAAGCCTTCGGAGACGATGAACAGTCGATGTTGAAGAAAATACCATTACAAGCATTTAACAGAGAAAAGGCACAAGAGGTTGAAAGGAAGAAACGAGGAATAATGGCAGAGATGGTGTTACTGTTTCGGCGAAAGAAGGAGCTCAACAACTCCTTAAGGAAATTTCAAATCCCAAGTAAACCTTTAATGGCGTTCTGCGTGAAGAGGGATCTACCTTGGAAGCTATGGCAACACTGGAGCCCCTTGAAGAGGAAGTCGAAGAAGAGTTCTACGAACCCAAGTGGAAGAAGGAGCAGGAGGGTTCAACAAGGAGTCATGGAACGACCTTGACACAGATTCTCCAGAAGAAGAGGTAGACAACTACTCCTCGAAGTCATCACCGCCTGACGACCTCGCAGTGTATAACAACCTGGTCAGTAGAGCTGCAGACACATATGGAGTGCCGTTAGAGGAGAAAAAGGGAGATGTGTTTTCTCCTCACAACACTAAAGACTGACAAAAAGGGCAACTTATACATCCCAATGCTGTCCAGCATATTAGATCAAGGCAAAGAAGCCTTTCGGGAAGCTATCACAGCAGTAATCCCCCAAGTGGAAAAGAAATATAAGCCCCCAACAAAAGACCCTAAATGCACACAGGGGAATGCACCAGCGCATTAGTTCCCAACCTGTGGTCCATGGACCACTAGGGGTCAGCGAAGCCTCCTCAGGGGCTCCACAACTGCTTAGAAAATTTAATAATATTAACAGATTAGGTCCCCATCTTTCAGTTGGGGTGGTCCCCAGATTCCAATAATGATTCAGTGGGGGTCCCCGGATTCCAGTAACAATACAGTTGGGGTTCGCAAAACTCGAAAGGTTGGGAACCGCTGCACGAGTAGATTCCATCATTGTTGCTAATGCACGAAAATAAAACAAGGCACACATCTCAACAGTGCCCCACCAGAAAGGGAGAGTAGGAGGCTTGGCATGGTGGGAAGAAAAATGGAGAGGGAGGCTCAACACAGTGGCAAACTGCAAATTCAAATGTGCTGCTGAACAATTATAGTCAACCAGCAATTGGATGAAATTGAATCCCTAATGCAAAAACTACCTCAGGAAGAAAAAAGAGAGGTAAGGCAGTAACGCAAGATGGTTGAAATATTGCCATTACATGCCGGAAGTTGGCCTTGGATGAAGCAGACACTGCCAGTAGGCAGATGTGCACAAGCACATTGCTAAGGGGACATGCCTGACTGAGAATATCAAGCCTCTATCATCAACGTGCCCTTTACAGGGGAAGCACTATTCAGTGAGGTGGTCGATGAGGCCTTACAGCAAATAAAAAAGGACAATGAAACAGCTAAGGAAATGGGGAGGCCATACAATATAGTGGTTCATTCTGAACGAGTGGAAGCACACCCTGAAGACCCACCGGCAGAGTGCCTTTCTCACTGGGTCAGCAGCAGCAACAAACACAAGCTAGCTCACACCAAGCCACACAGCAGACCACATATTAACTGTGCACCACCCAGCAAGGCAGTTCTTTTGTTTGAGAGAAAGGGGTAGAGGGCAGGCTTCCCGAGGTGGAGGAGCCACAAGCAAGTGACTTTACAGATGAAACAGGCCCCCAAAAGACACCAGTAGGATGCAGAAAAGGGAATTATCCACAGCAGTGGGAAGAATCACCACGGACAGTTGCATAGAACTGCTCAAAAAAACATCACCAATCCCCATGAAACCAAAAAGATATCAAGGAGTAGAGCTCATACATCTCAGGAAAGAGATAAAGAACTTTTACAAAAGCAGGCAATAAAGAAGGTACCAGTAAGGGAACAAAATAAGTGGGACTGCTTACTATTACTTCTTGGTTCCCAAACAGGACCTCACCCTACGACCAATTCTGGACCTCAAGTTCATAAACAAATCCATCCGCACACAACTTTCAGGGAGTAATCCCACTCCTACAAAATGGGGACTATATGGCAACATTATATCTGAAGGATGCCTGCCTGCACATACCCATGAATCAAGCACACAAAAGTTACCTTTGTATTTGATACAGTATAGTATCAGGTCAGAGTCCTATCTTTCGGCATAAAGCCAGCACCAAGGGTCTTTACAAAATGTCTCGCAGCAGTTGCAGCCTTTCTATGAAGGAAGGGAATACATGTATACCCATACCTAGATTACTGGCTAGTAAAGGCAAAAACCAAACAAAAATGCCAAGGGAACATTCAAGCGGTAATCAGAACCTTAGAACACCTGGGTTTCTCCATAAATCACAAAAGATCGTCACCATAATCGGAACAGGAAAAGGTGTTGCTGGGGGGTGACCCTGAACTCGAAGATAGCACAGCCATACCCTATCCAGAGGAGGGTAAGAGCGATGGCAGAGCAGGTTCACCTATACCAGAGGGTTCAGTCTCTGACAGTGAGGACAGTCATGAAGCTAATGGGCATGATGGCATCTTGCTTTATGCTCTTAACACAAGCAAGACTGCACATGTGACTTCCAGGAATGGTTATGCAACAGTTGGTCACAAGCCTCTGGAAATTGGGAGGATCCAGTGGTTGTAATAGCAAAGACACAAAAGGAACTACAATGGTGGACATCAAAGAACGTAACCTTAGGAAGAGCATTCAAGACACCAACTCCCCCAATGACTATCACACCAGATGCATCCCACAAGGGTTGGAGAGCACACACAGCCAACCTGAAGGAATGAGGACAGTAGAACAACAAAGATTCTCTGAAACACATCAACTTCCTGAAAATGAAGACAGTGTTCCTAGCTCTGAAGGCTTTTCAGGCACACTTAAAAGAAACAGCCATACCAATACATCCAGACAACATAACAACTGTTTTACCTGAACAAACAGGGATTCACAAAATCATTCACCTTGAGCGAAATAGCCCAGGAAACATGGCATTGGGCAATACCAAGGAGGATCAACCTGCAAACAGTCCATCTACCATGAAAAGAAAACATGGGAGAGTAAAGTCTAAACAGACAATAAAGCAGCTCCCACAAATGGGAACTGAAACAGGAAACACCAGAGAAGTTATTCAGGGCCTGGTGCAATCCAGCAGTCGATTTGTTCGCAACAGCAGAGAACACAAAATCCCAACACTTTGCCTCCAGGTTTCAACAGCACAGTCAGAGGGGAATGCCCTGTCACTAAAATGGACAGGGAGATTTGCTTACTCCTTTTCACGTATTCCTCTAATACCCAGGGTGCTTGAGATAGCCATGGAGAAACCTCATCCCCATAGCCCGCAATGGGTCAGACAGACCTGGTACTCAGACCTACTAGAGATTTCCAGGGGACAAAGAATCAAGATCTTAATGGAATATGACCTCATTGCAATGCAGGAGGGGAAGGTGTATCACCCGGAGCCATCAATGCTCACCCTAGCAGCCTGGCGCCTGAGTACATATAGTTCAGACACTTACAGCTACTGCCTAGAACCATGGAAATACAACAGGAGACAAGGAAGTATACCACAAGACAATGCTGTGCAGCTAAGAGGAGAAGCTATATACACTGATGCACTAAGAACAGAACAATGGAAACAAGAACAAAGCAGGAAACTGTACTAACATACCTAACTCACTTGCTGGATAGCGGGCTAACCCATTCAACACTAAAAGTACATCTGGCAGCAGTAGTAGCCTACACCAGGGGCACTTCATGTAACAGCTTCTTCATCTCACCAGTGGTGAAAAGTTTCTTAGAGGGATCCAAGAAATTTCATCCACGAGAACAGTCCCAGCACCAATGTGGAACCTCAACACAGTACCAAACCATTGGATGTCAAAACCGTTTAAGCCTATGCACAAGGCAGATTTCTGATCACTCACACTTAAAACAGCATTCCTAATAGCAATCACCTCACTGCAGAGAGTGAGCTGCAAGCATTAACAATACGTTAACTACACTTGCAAATACACAGAGTGGTTCTCAGAACCAACCACAGTTCTTATAAAAGATAATGAGCAATTGTCACATCAATTCCAGCACACAACTACTGGTATTCCTCAAAGAATCACAAACATAGATGGAAAGAGCCCTACACAATTTGGACATAAGGAGAGCTTTAATGTACTATCTGCAAGAAACAAGAGTTCCGTAAGGGTAACCAATTGTTCATCTCCTATGCAAAAACAACCAAGGGTAACAATTGTGCAATGGATTGTGGAAACCATACAGATTTGCTGTTCAGGTGAATGGAAGACACTATCCGCATGCCCAAAAGCACATTCAACAAGAAAGAACGGTGCAACATTAGCATTCCTAGCAAATTTACCCATAGACACAACCTGTGCAGCAGCAACATGGGCTTCTCCACACATTCGCAAAACATTATTGTGTGAACATTCAGATGAACAAGGAAGTGCAGGTGGGACAAAAAGTACTGCAACACCTGTTTGCAAATTCTTCCTCATTTCATTCCAACCAACCCAAAGAAAGGGATACGCTACGTAAACTAATGCACAGCATGTGAATCCATCAAATGATTCATGCTGCATAACGAAGTGGTTACTTACCAGTAGGAGTAGTTTTACAGCTTGAAGTTGTCTGGTTCCACATGCAACACACCCCCTTCCCAGAAATGGGAAACAGTTCAATCAGGTGGGAACAAAAGAGACTAAAACAACAAGAAGAAAATTTCAAAACCAGAAAAAAGAATCTGAAGATGGCAACTACCCTTAGGAGATTCTGGGACACCGTTTCATGCTATACAGGGGACAGACATACCACCAAATGGTGTTCCACGACGCCCACACAAAAAAGAAAAAAAGTTTAAAAGACAATTCTGAACCCAACCAGTAGATGGCGGAATAATGCACAGCATGGGAATCCAGAAAACTCTTCAAGCTGCAAAATTACTCCTACTGTTAAGTAGCTATTTCATTATCAGCTCCCACTAGCAGCCCCAGACATGAAAAGGCAATGACTTCCTAGCACAATGCGTTATTGCAGTGTGGAAGAATTTTGCAGGTCACCTCTAAGAATGGTTAAGCAAATGAAAGGTACATGGGTGCTGACTATTGTGGAACATGTTTATGCTCTAGGAAAATACTTCCACCAGTGATTCCAGTACACAAAAGGTACCAATTTCCAACTACATCTTCTGCACAAAGTGACAGTCATTACTTGACAAAAGGATACTATAGACCTTGCTCCTACTTTCCAAAGTATGGAGGGAATTTAATACAAATGTCATCGAATGGAAAGAAATACTTCAGACAATACTGGACCTAAATACTTCAGACAAGTGACTCTGGAAGACTTTTCTCATGTTAGGTTTACAAGATGAGTATTTTAATCTCTCTTGATTTTTGTTGCGAAGAAGTCACACTTTCAATACAAAGCGTATCCCTTCTTCTTCAAATGGGCTCCTCATATGTTCTGCAAATAGATGCCAGTAGTGCCAGCACACTAAAGGGGTCCAAAGATCTTCTGCTAGCTTTATTTGGATGCCTGGTGAACAAATATCAACACTCGACAGAATTGTCTTCAAATGTTCAGACCACACCATCTTTTCTCAATTGCTTAGGGTTCCAGGCCAGTTTCCGGAGGTGAACTCCAGGGACTGAACAAGTTTAGAACTACCTCTAACCAGCACTGGATGCTTGTCAAGTAAAAGTATTTCATTTGGAGGAGAGAGTACAGGGAGTGCAGAATTATTAGGCAAATGAGTATTTTGACCACATCATCCTCTTTATGCATGTTGTCTTACTCCAAGCTGTATAGGCTCGAAAGCCTACTACCAATTAAGCATATTAGGTGATGTGCATCTCTGTAATGAGAAGGGGTGTGGTCTAATGACATCAACACCCTATATCAGGTGTGCATAATTATTAGGCAACTTCCTTTCCTTTGGCAAAATGGGTCAAAAGAAGGACTTGACAGGCTCAGAAAAGTAAAAAATAGTGAGATATCTTGCAGAGGGATGCAGCACTCTTAAAATTGCAAAGCTTCTGAAGCGTGATCATCGAACAATCAAGCGTTTCATTCAAAATAGTCAACAGGGTCGCAAGAAGCGTGTGGAAAAACCAAGGCGCAAAATAACTGCCCATGAACTGAGAAAAGTCAAGCGTGCAGCTGCCACGATGCCACTTGCCACCAGTTTGGCCATATTTCAGAGCTGCAACATCACTGGAGTGCCCAAAAGCACAAGGTGTGCAATACTCAGAGACATGGCCAAGGTAAGAAAGGCTGAAAGACGACCACCACTGAACAAGACACACAAGCTGAAACGTCAAGACTGGGCCAAGAAATATCTCAAGACTGATTTTTCTAAGGTTTTATGGACTGATGAAATGAGAGTGAGTCTTGATGGGCCAGATGGATGGGCCCGTGGCTGGATTGGTAAAGGGCAGAGAGCTCCAGTCCGACTCAGACGCCAGCAAGGTGGAGGTGGAGTACTGGTTTGGGCTGGTATCATCAAAGATGAGCTTGTGGGGCCTTTTCGGGTTGAGGATGGAGTCAAGCTCAACTCCCAGTCCTACTGCCAGTTCCTGGAAGACACCTTCTTCAAGCAGTGGTACAGGAAGAAGTCTGCATCCTTCAAGAAAAACATGATTTTCATGCAGGACAATGCTCCATCACACGCGTCCAAGTACTCCACAGCGTGGCTGGCAAGAAAGGGTATAAAAGAAGGAAATCTAATGACATGGCCTCCTTGTTCACCTGATCTGAACCCCATTGAGAACCTGTGGTCCATCATCAAATGTGAGATTTACAAGGAGGGAAAACAGTACACCTCTCTGAACAGTGTCTGGGAGGCTGTGGTTGCTGCTGCACGCAATGTTGATGGTGAACAGATCAAAACACTGACAGAATCCATGGATGGCAGGCTTTTGAGTGTCCTTGCAAAGAAAGGTGGCTATATTGGTCACTGATTTGTTTTTGTTTTGTTTTTGAATGTCAGAAATGTATATTTGTGAATGTTGAGATGTTATATTGGTTTCACTGGTAATGATAAATAATTGAAATGGGTATATATTTTTTTTTGTTAAGTTGCCTAATAATTATGCACAGTGATAGTCACCTGCACACACAGATATCCCCCTAACATAGCTAAAACTAAAAACAAACTAAAAACTACTTCCAAAAATATTCAGTTTTGATATTAATGAGTTTTTTGGGTTCATTGAGAACATGGTTGTTGTTCAATAATAAAATTAATCCTCAAAAATACAACTTGCCTAATAATTCTGCACTCCCTGTATTATGAGTGTCTTAGAAATATCATCAACTTCAGTCATCCACATTCAAAACACAGTTCTTCCCATGGCTTTGTGGATGGTCATCACCCAGAATACCTTGTTGAAAAAGAGACATCTGCAACAATTCATTCTGGACCAATAGAGCCATGTGGAATGCAGATGGGAAGACAAGCATCTGCTGACCTTCAGAGCCATTTCTCAGTATATGATAGTGGAGTTAGTAGTCACGCAACCTTTAGTTACAGGATCGGGAGCCCACCTTGAGGCTCCAGCAATTCAAGGTTTCTGGTTCAGGAAAGTCAGTATGCCTCTTCAACCTGTTAGCACCAAGAGCAGCTCTTCGAGCCCTCAAGTCTTTTCCACTACCCCTGTGGATGAACAAGGCAGAGTGAATTAAATGAACTTAATATAGAGCAGCAGTGACCTACCAAAGTTATCCTGGCGCTTATATAATTGCAGTTGGCGCTAATTGATTACCAGGTGATGGGATATGTAAAAAAAAAACATGTGTTTGGCATGTGTGGATGTAGATACACATGTGCTGCATTCTTCTGCCATCTAGTGTTGGAAGTTTGCAAGATGTTTATCTTCGAAAAGTCTTTCGCGTCACAAGGTACAGTGACTCCTCCTCTTGCTGGCAATGCGCATGGGCATCGACTCCACTGTTTGATTGTTTTCTTCCCCTGCCGGGTCCGGTTGTGTTTTCACTGAGCTCTGGTTCAAGACCGCCTTTTAGGCGTCTTCTATTCGGGAAACCTTCCCAGTCTGTCTGTGTTGTTCAACAAACTCGTATTTTTCTTCCCTTACGTTCCAGGACTGAAAAAGCTGAGGTCCTCCAGGCCACCATTTTTTTAAACTCTATTTCCTCGTGAATGAAATCCTAATGGAAGGGACTCCTTTCCTTTTTTGTCCTAAGTGCCATTGTCCACGGACCTACCAGCACCAGGTCTGTAACCTCTGCCTGTCCCCGGAACATAAAGAGGAGGCCTGCGAGGCCTGCCTGTTTTTCCGATCAAAAAAGATCCTGCAAGATCAAAGGGCCCACTGTCATGAAATGCAGAGGCACGAAATTGAGGACACACCGGATACTTTCAGACTCCAAGACTCCATGTCCAAGTCGGAACCAGACCAGGAACTTCAAGAGGCATTGGCTGCTGAGGAAGAGGCTCTTTCAATCGAAGATTCGGACTCGGAGGCCAACACTGACCTTGAAATGCAGCAAATTCCTCCGACTCAGCCAGCCATGAGTAAAAGCCCCCCTGCTCCATCCAAAAAGTCCAGCAGCATGGAAGCAAAGGCTATCGGGGATGCCACAACCTTCAGGCCATGGCAGTCACCAAAAAACTCACTCAAGCACCCGGTCACCGAGCTCGGCTCCAAAAAGCAGACCAAAGCCTTCCACTTAAATACCAAGCTGAACACCACCAGCCTTGGCACTGAAAGCTTCCACATCCCACTCCGAGCCAACTGTTTTGCTGCTGAAAAAATTAGTGTCTTCCTCGGCAACGACAACTTTGGCTCCGAAAGTCAAGAGCACCTCACACCAAAAGGACTTAAAATACTTACAGCCTCAAAGTCGACTACCTCCCTCGAGCCTATCCTACATAAAATGAAGCAGCAATTCCATGCTAAACAATCTCAGCTTCACATTCAACCCCAAACGGGGTGAGTTTTGGTTAAAGCTGTCGTCACCACTCCTTCCAAATGACAACTTTCTTTTGAAGAGGCTCTTGATACATCTATGCCTCCAGACAAACAAAAAAGAATGGATAGAGACTCGGTTGCAATTCATCCACCTCTGCCTACATCCCTACCACCACCACCTACTCTTTCACCTCCTCCATCTCAAGGCGACCCTCTTGCCATCACCCCACAGGGCGCACCTCATTAATTTTATGATGCCCAGGACACAGGGATGATAAAGCGCCTTTTCATCCAGACACAGACCTTTGGTCTCAATATGATATGGCCAATAAGACATAGATGTTTACCCAGCTAGACCATCCCCACTGCAACTCTCTCATTTTTGTCCGAATCACCCAGTCACATTAAAATGTGTCATCAGCCTTCTTCGAATTATGGTTTCTTGCATTGCCATTGTACCACATTCCCATCTTCATACGCATCTGTTGCAAGAATGTCTTTTATGCCAATGGTCTCAGGCACAGGGTTGTCTAGAAGAGCTAGTGCCGATAGACAACCATACCCATTGCTCTCTGCAATGGTGGAACAAAACCAATCTTGTAAAGGGACGGCCTTTTCTGGACCCAGTTCTACAGATCATCCTGACAACAGATGCCTCTCAGAAAGGGGTGCTCATCTCCAAAACTTCACAGTCCAGGGTCTTTGGGACCACACACATCAGCTATCTGGAGTTCGTAGCTGTTCAACTAGCACTCAAAACATCTTATCAACTAAGTAGTTCTCATAAGCACAGACGACATGGCGACCATGTACTATGTGCAAAAACACAGGGGACACATTCTCTACAGTTGTCTCGTCTTTCACAGACAATTTGACGCTAGGCCATTCACCAAAACATCTACCTGTCAGCGGGACACCTGCCAGGAACACACAACAATTTTGCCGACCTACTCAGCAGGATGTGGAAACAAGTCCACGAGTGGGAACTCCACCCTGGAGTCCTACTACCCTACTTCCAAAAGTGGAGGTTCCCAAATATAGACCTATTCACAACAAAAGAAAACGCAAATGCCCACACTTGACCTCCAGGTTCCCACACCGTCAGTCCAGGGGCACTGCTTTATGGATGAATTGGTCAGGGTTATTTTATTACGCTGTTCCACCTTCCCCTCTCCTGTATCTGATTCGGAAACTGAGGAAATAGTCTCTTACTTTGATTCTAGTGGCACCCACGTGGGCCAGACAACCATTATTCACCACTCCGTTAAAACTGTCTGTGGTTCCTCACGAGAGGCTTCCCCTCCACACGGACCTTCTCACTCCGAACCATGGTCAGATCAGGCATCCGAATCCCAGAGAGTTGAATCTTGCAATTTGGCTCCTGAAGTCATAGTTTGGATATTTAAATTACCTCAAGAATGTATGGATATTCTTAAGGAGGCATGTAAGCCAACTATAGAATGTTCTGCATCAAAGTGGAAACACTTCATCCACTATTCCGTTACTAAAAGCTGGGACCCCTTTAAAGTGTTGGTACAAAATATCATTCTGTACCTCCTTCATTTGCAAAAAGCAAACTTGGCATACACTTCCATAAGGTTACACCTAGCAGCTATAGCTGTTAACTTTCAAAACGGACAGCATTATACTCTTTTTAATATCCCTCTCAATAAAGCTTTTATGGAAGGGCTTGAAAGAGTGATGCTGCCAAGATTACGTTCAATGCCTTCTTGGAATCTAAATGTGGTGCTCACTAGACTCACGGGCCCATCTTTAGAACCACTTCACTCATGTGCTCTACAATTTCTATCATGGAAAGTGGATTTTTAAACGCAATCACTTCCCTTAGATGTGTAACTGAGGTCCAGACACTAACCTTGCAAGAATCCTTTTTCCAAGTACACAAGGATAAGGTCGTTCTATGTGCCAATCCAAAGTTTTTACCAAAGTGGTATCTCCGTTTCATCTCAACCAAATTATTGAATTGACAGTCATTTTTCCGCAACTTGATTCTGGTTCTAAAAGAGCCCTCCACTAATTAGATGTGAAAAGAGCGCTTATGTTTTAAAAAAACAAAACAACTTTTTGTTGCCTTCTCTCCACCGCACAAAGGCAACCCTATTATCAAATCTAGTATAGCAAGATGGGTTGTCAAATGTATCCAAACTTGTTATGCCGAAGCCAAAAGGCCATTACCTATTCCTCTAGAGCACACTCCACTTGCAGGAAAAGTGCATCTGTGGCCTTTTTAGGTAGCATTGCCATAGTTGACAAATGTAAGGCAGCTACATGGACAACACCACAAGCCTTCAAACCTTCACTAAACATTATTGTGTGGATGTGTTTGCATGCCGAGCTAATGTAGGCCAGGCAGTGCTGTGTACTCTCTTTCAAAATACTGCAACACCCACAGTTAGCCACTGCTTTGGGGAAGCACTACTTTATAGTCTGTGCAGAGCATGTGTATCTACAGCCACACATGCCATTGAACGAAAAATGTTAAAGGAAAATGATACTTACTCAGTAGGCATCTGTTTGTAGCATGTAGTGCTGTAGATTCACAAGCACCCACCCGCCTCCCCAGACACCTGTGGCAGTTAGTCTTCCATACATAGTCACTGGCATTGACATTTGGGGCCATATGTACGAGCACATTGCCCCATAGACACAGAATGGGTAAAACCCTTTGATACATCTGCGCTTAATTTCTATTACATTTACATTACACTCCATTCCTAACCGCCTGTTGGAAAACATTCTAACAATGGAGTTGATGTCCATGCACATTACCAGCAAGGGGATGAGTCACTGTACCTTGAGACTCAAAAGACTTTTAGAAGAAAAACAACTTGCAACCTTCCAGACCCAACACTAGATTGCAGAAGTATGCAGAGCATGTGAATCTACAGCACTACATGCCACAAACAGATGCTTACTGGTTAAGTATCATTTTCCTTTAAAGCTTTCCTGAATGTTAGATAAGACCTGATTGTCTGGATCGGTACCGGGAAGAAAGGACCAGATGTTTGGGTCTAGAAAGCTGAAATAGCTTTCACCATGTTTGGATCTTTTGATGTGAGAAATAGCAAGAAGATTAGCATTAGATTATTAAAGCACACAAGTGGTGCTGCAGATGCTTATGGATTATTCATGGCCCAATGTAATGCAATGCCTTGTGGCAAATGCACCAGGTTTTGAAAACAAAGAGCTTATGTATAGGCAGCCCATGTAGGCACTGCAGATGATCTAATGTATGTTCAGAGTGCGGGGACCTAAAATCAGGCAAATAGCTGTTTTGAATGTACTGCAATAAATTTGTCAGATAGTGTGGGAGGCCGAGATAGATACCATTGCATTAGTTAAGCCCAGGGAAGATATGTGGGGGGACTACTGGCTTCAAGGAACTCACCGGAGGAGAAGGGAGCATCTTCCTTAAAATGATTAAAAGTAAGAAACATGAGGATGTTAGTTTGATCTGTTGATGAAAGGGGAAGATGTTGGCCAAAGATGTATCCCAGATTGCATGCATAATTGACAGGAGTAGGTGCATCATCCATTCTTGAAGGCCACCAGACTTGAGTATTAGGGGAGGAATTCCCCAGCCAGTGTATTTCCGTTCTATTATCATTTAGCTTCAATTGATTGCTGCCTCTTTTAGAAAATCGTTGTTTTCATGAAGGAAGAATGCTGGTATTTGACTGACTGTTAATTCTGTAATTTTAGAGAACTATGGAAGTTTAACAATTGGCAATCAGATAAATCTGTTTCTCAGCTTTAGTTTTTTTGAGTCTCAATGGCTTGTTTCTGTGCAGACGAATCTGAGCCAGCACTGGTAAAGGAACTGTAAAAGTTCAATATAGCTGGAGCAAGAGTATCCTTTATGGTTTAGAACCTCCACTGAGGACACTGATTAAGTGGGGAGCATAATGGAATGGCGGTAATTTTAGCAAATAATGAGCCAGTAGTCAGAAAAGTTAAAGCGACATAGTTATTTCCGTATTAGAAGATATAGCAGTGGTATCCTTATGTAGATCCTCAGTCATTGCTGGTGGAAATGAGTTGCATATAGTTTCGGTTTTGAAGGAAAAGTAA
This sequence comes from Pleurodeles waltl, assembly GCF_031143425.1. NCBI lineage: Eukaryota > Metazoa > Chordata > Amphibia > Caudata > Salamandridae > Pleurodeles > Pleurodeles waltl. The sequence goes on from NC_090449.1 coordinate 398,049,896, forward strand.
TCTACCAGTTCTTCAGTTTCAGAAGCGCAAATTACAGTTTGAGCGCAGCTTGGTAGGAACGGTTCTTTGCCCATTTTAAAGTTTTCTTAGGGTAAGTTTGTTGCAGATAACATATAGTTAGGGTAGTGTTCTGTTTTAGCCCTATGAATTGGAGTATTATAGCTGTCTTATATGCAACAGAGAGTGGAGGACAGGTGGCCCCCACCCGGCAAGATGATGGCAGCCAAAGCAGTGAGCACCTGATCTGCTAGAGGCCATCACCAACTAGCAATGAGGGCAATCAACAGGGCCCCTCCTGAGACTGTGCAAATGAACCTCTGATGGTTGTGGGCACGCTTGAGACAGTCGCCTATATATTATTGGCTGGGATTTCATGAAGGACACACTGAGAGCCTTGTGACTGGGGGAGAACTTTGTGAATTGGTTGATGACGGCCTACCACAACCCCACAGTCTAAATAAAAATCAACAGGCTCCATTCTAAATGGGTAACCATCAGTAAGCGGAAGAGGCATTGGTGTCCCCTATGATCCCCCGCTTTTTTGACCTAACCCTAGAGCTCCTTACCCACCGAATTCTGGGTAACCCCCAAATTAAAGGAATCAAATTTGGCATTGGAGATATATAACTTACCATGTTCGCAGATGACATCCTCATATCGGTGACAGCCCCCCCCCCCCCCCCCCCCAAGCTACCTTCCTCATGTCGAGTTGGACTCAAGGCATACCAGAAGGTCGCAAGCTATAAAATTAATGTCACCAAATCGGAGCTCATCAACATTTCATCCTCTAGAACCACAGTCAGAAAACACAGAGGCTGACCCTGCTATGGTGGGTGGTCTCCAATATCGACTACCTGGGCATGGCTGTAACCCCTACCCTGACCAAAATTAAATAAATAAATCTCCAGAGGCTGAGGAGGGTGGTGAAGAACGTAGCTCAGTATTTGGAAGCACAAGGCACACTTTGGGCAGAATAGCAGTATACAAATTGTCAGAACTATCCAGGATTCTCTGTCTCTTCCAAAAACGAATCCTTCATATCCTGGGAGATTACATTCACAATCTTTAGTCCTTGTATTACAGGTATATCTGGCAGGGTAAATCCGAGAGGATTGGAAGACGCCACTGCTCACTTTGACCATGTCAGGATTGGTTGGGAATTCTTGATTTATTCCGCTGCATGAGACTGTTGGCGACACCGTTGCTGGGACCCTTTGGCCAGACTTGCTGACTTCTCGAGGTAACCCGCATTGCCCCGCTGCCCTCATGGACATTGGCATGACCATGGGTGTGTAATTGAGGACGCTACCACCTCTACAGGAGACTGCAAGTCACATAATCCTCCTCTCGATCCCACCTGTGCCTGTTTTCCTCAGGATAAAAGACGCACAGCAGTCTGTCTTATTGGGGGCTGCATAAGACTGTTGATAACACCATTGCTGGGGCTGGGACCCTTTGGCCAGACTTGATGACTTGTTGAGGTAACCCGCATTGCCCCGTTGCCCTCGAGGACATTGGCGCGATCAGTGGAGAGTGACTGAGGATTCTACCACCTCTGCTGGAGAGGTAATCCTACCCTCCATCCCAATTGTGCCTGATTTCTTCAGTATAAAAGGCGTGCTGCAGTTCTGCACCGTGGGACAATCACAGACCGCACCCAGGCCAAGGGCCGTCCCATCTTGCACCCGTCCGAGTCCAGAAAGGGCTGGGCTGAGCCACTCTTCTAATACCTCACTAAAGGCACTGCACCTGTTGCCAAATTGCCAAGTCCTCAAGCAAACTATTCCTTTCTTTGCTCAGAGACTGGTCTCTTAAAGTTGCCTATTTGTTTTCTTTGCTTTATATTGGCTTTTATGCTTCTTGGGGAAGAGAAATGCCAGGGTGGTGGTGGTGGTGGTGGTGGTGGTGGTGGTGGTGAGGAGTGGGAGGTTGTGGATACCACAAAGAAACTTAAAAAGTCCCTCAAATCTACAGGGGACAGTTGCATCCTCAATAGGATAGATAATTTGTTGATCGAGTGTGAGGACATTTTGGAAATGAGCACTCCTTCTCCCTAACCCTCCCCCTCCTGTTCTAATTCCAAACCCCCCTCCTGCTGGACACAGGAGGATTCCAAGCATATGTACCCAGTCCAGGCATCGGTGGTGTGAACCTAATACCAACACCCAAGCTGCACCTTCTTCCTTGCCTATTCCAGCCACCTGGGCAATTGCCACACAGGGCTCCCCCACTGATGTTTTCCCATGTAGCAATCGTTACGTTGCCCCTTCAGGGTCTTTAATGGAGTCCCTGACGAAGCCCCCATTAGAGCAGACAGCAGTCTCATCCCTAGTTCAAGATGGAACCCCAAGCTGCGTGTCTGCACCTGATGTGGCAGACTACGCATCTTTGTGTAAGTCAGGTCTTGCATCCCTTGTTCTGGACCTGAAGGCTGAGGTGGCAGTACTAAGATCATGTATTTCCTCACTTATTGATACCATGAATCAGCTCTCAATGTCTAATAGGGCTGCCCCTCCAGCTTTCCTCCATTATCACCCTCCCACACCACGTAGTGCTGCTGACTTTGTAGCTTCCACTCTCCCCATGCAAACTGCTCCACTTACAGCAGGCTCACGTCAACATTTGCAGATTACAGTTTCTCCCCCCCCAGACTCCATACTTTTGCTGTTGCATTTGATACCTAGGGTGATTTCTTTAAAGTGGCCCAGGTTGCACCACCCTTAGGTGGTCCCCCATCTCATGTGCATAGGACAGGGGCTCCAAAGGTTATAATCCCTGCTACCTCGAGCTTCAATTCTCTTAGTGTGCCAAACATTTACTTCTCATGACTTGCAAAATGCATATAGCTCTCTGGGTTTTAGGGCCACCCATGGCAGTGATTTCAATCATTTTAGTTGTTCTGGTAACATGAGCATTAGTAGGCATGCCTCTCTTGTCCTCATCACAATGACAACCCAAATCTGAGAGCGCACTCTAGAGTTGAAGGGGAAGATTCTCTCAAAAACAAGCTGATCCATTGGCTCTGACACGTCAGGGGTGTTATTCAGTAATACACCTTGACATCATAGGCGCCAGAGGACTTGTGGGTCCTAATACAAGGTTTGACAGGATCGAATTGACCCTGAGTGGCATCAATCAGTAATTTAGGTTTTTTCAACAAACAAAGTCATAAAAGCACATATAAAAACACAAATAATATTCTTAGGATATACAGAGCAGCAACATATCAACCTTGAGGATAATTACTAGTGCTGAGAAAATTATAAAACTAAGCATATAAAAAGAAATCTTATAAGCACTCATTCCCATCAAAAGAAGAATGATATAAACATACCTGAGAGATTACATAGATCTTTAAGCCAGATTATACAGCAAAATAAAACATGCTACTCATAAACAAAATACAAATTCTTTGTTAAAATACAATCACACCAAGCCTCATTGACTAAAAGAAAAATGAGAAAGAGGATCACTGAACAAAGCCTAAGGCCTTATTCCTAATAACCCAAACCCACCCCAAACATTTTGCAACAGCACATGCAAATAAAACATTGGAGTCATACTGGAGTATCCTGAGCGCGGTCTGACTACACTGTGTCCCCAAACTACTTACAAATGGGTTTAATCCATTTGGCCCGAGAAGTAGAGTATTTTTGACACACAAAGAAGACATGTCCTAAAGATTCAATCTGGGCACCACATGCAGCACACAAAGGATTGTTGCCAAGAGCCCATTTAACCGTAAGAGATTTCAGTGGTAGGGCACTGGCTTTAAGTTGAAAGTGTAGCTTACGGTCCAAAAGGGATGTAATAACGTCCCAATAAGGCTCCATTGCATGTTCCAATTGGATATTCAAAAACTTCCCTGTTAAATGTGAAGTAAGGGCTGACTGCAAGTCCCTCTCCCTGACCAAGGCCCAGTAAATTTTGTTAACGTCTGTGTGGATATAGTTACTGCAAGAGATAGATGGTCCCACAGGTGATGAAGGCCTAAATTAATTAACTATTTTTGAACTTGACAAAGCCAAATAATTTTCTTAAACTTATCTACCTCAGTCACTTCCTTTAATGCCAACCTGTACTCAGACAGTTCCGGCAGACAACAACCATCTCCAGAATAATAAAGGGCGTGATCTAATTTTATTACTAATTAATTCCATGCCTAAATAAAAAAAAAAAATAGATCCATTATCTATCTCCCAGTAAGCACTCCTTTGGTTCCAAGGAATTTATTTTCCAGACTAATCAGCGGGGAAACATTTGTTAAACCCCATCATTCAGTGCCGTACAGCACAGAGTTTGCAATCTTCGTCTCTTATAATTTGAACGACAAGGGCAATGGGCTTCGAGAAGGAGGAAATATGCTCTTTCACTAAAGCACCTGATAGCTGATTGTACTTTGTAGCCACTGTGTCAATCTGTGGTTTCCAGGCAAGTATGGAAGACAAAGTAACCCCCAGATATGTAAAAGCATCCACCATTTCCAAGACTGAAACCCCCCCCCCCTCAAAACTGGTTTGGCCATAACAACCCTTGATCTCCGAAGGACCATGATCTTCGTCTTTGTGGAATTAATCTCCAAACCACGAGCTGAGCAAAACTCTTCAGAATGCTTAAGAGCACGCTGGAGCCCACTAGGAGTTTTGGAGACTAATAAGGTATCATCCAGAAACAACAGAATGGATACTTTGGAACCTACCAAAGTAGGAACATCTATAGGCATAGCAGACCAAAAATAAACAACATCATTGAGAACCAAGGAAAACAAAGTCTGGGCTAGGACATATCCGTGGTGTACCCCCTTACCAATAAAAAAAGATTCTGTTAGCTCTCCCTCTATTCCCCACCTGACTCTGGCATTATTACCCTCATGCAAGCGGATTAATAAGTCCAGCAATTCTGGAGGCATGCCCATGGCACCAAAAATCTGCCAAAGCTTTTCCCTAGGAACCAGATCGAAAGCCAATTTATGATCTCAGCCGTCTTTCAATAGATTATTATAAAGCGAAGGACCTGATCCAAGGTAGAAGTCTATGGGAACAGAGCTTCGTTAACATTCATCCAATCATTGATCTTCCCAAGCACAAGAAGTGCAAATATTTTTTGCAGGCAGTCAATCAGACTGATTGGCTTATAATTCCCTGGCAAAAATGTAGCCCCTTTTTAGGGTCGAGCCTGTGTCGCATGCGCTTGCGCATGCGTATCGCAGCACGACGCTTTAGGTATTAGAAAAGGGCTAGGAGCCCTGTCGACGTCACGTCAGTGTTTTTCATTGGTTCGTGGGCTTGCCTATTAAAATCTGCTTGCTTTTATTAGTCGAAGGCATGCATACATCATGCCTTTTCCGGTGGCTAGCCCTCTTCGAGCGCATTGACCAAGTACAGAAAACATGCGAGGCTCCCTGTTTTCTGTCTGGCTCGTGGTTTTGCTTGGCAGAAGTCGAGCGCTTTACACAGTTAATTGCACTTTTTCGGGTTACGTACATAAATGCACTTTTGCCAATAGGTGAAAAGTCGTGTTAGGAGTTTACAACGCTATCAGCTCTAACATGAGCAAACGCGTGACCCGTTGCATTGCAAATGCTTGTTTATTGATTGGTACAATTCAGCGTCCTTCCAAGAGTTTGGAACCGGGGTGCCAACGGATATAGCATTTGCTAACAGGAGGATGTACCTAGTGCAATTTTCCCCATTATGCAGAAAAACATTGGCTTAGATGCCATCGGGTCCTGGTGCTCTAGCCCTAACTACTGCATCAAGTACTTTACTGACTTGCAAAGGATAAAAAAATAAGGGCTAAAGTTGCCAGGAGCCTTTCCCTAGGATTGTAAAGAAAGAAGTGCAAACGGGGTGAGGTTTATCAAAATGATCCATAAGACCAGATGCCCCTGTATTTGCTTCATCAGCCAGAATAGGAAACTGAACCTGAGAGTAGGGAGCTGAGAAATGTTCTACCCTGAGAGGGGGGAAACGTGATTGTATGTATCACTCTTACCACCCCATCTCACAAGATGCCAGAGTTTTGCAGGGTCCCTACAGGAGCATGCCAAAATTAGACCTCCTTTCATCCCAATCCTTCTTTGCTCATATCTGCACCACCTTGTAGACCTTCCTAGCTAGCTGCATCTGCAGAGTATTCCCTGACCTGCAATTCCAATCCTTCAACTGGGATATCTACATTCCTCATTATACCAGGAATGTTCTCTGTTTAGATTGCCCTTAGCCCTTTTATTTGGAGCTATAAAGTATTGTAAAATGTCCCCAAAATACCTATTATGAACATCAGTGACTGCTTTGACATTATTTGCATCTGAGACTACTGCATCCATCTCTGCCGTGGCCAAGTGCAGATCCATACTAATCTTGCTTAATAGATCAGGTTGCTCAATAATTTGGGACCGCTTAAGATGCCTCAAATTATTTGAGGTATAAATGTCTCTTGTGGTCACTACAAGATGCTGAGCTCGACCCAACCTAAGATGAAAACCTTTCATAGACAGGCATAATGGATTGTGATCACTTTCTTCCCTCAACTCAACGATCATATCAGTAACAAAGGGCCATAGTTGGAGATCTATTAGAATATAGTCTATACGACTAGACTGGATAGAATTATCAAAAGTATTAGCACCCCTTCTATCTGATTTGGTTCTCCATTAGCTGCTCTTACCCCAAATTCTAGAGTAAGTGCCTTCATTTGAAGGGCTGCCTCAGTCCACCTTCTTACACGGGTTAACTCAAGTTGGGGTACCCCCACCTTGTGTCCTCTGGTCTTTCTCGACTGACATCCTCAATTGAAAGGGGTTCAAATGTTGTGTTGAAATCCCCTGCAATAAATAGACAAGCTTTACCACGTTGTTTACCCAGAAGGAGATGTTGTGCCTCAACCAAAGCGTCAACAGCTTCAGGGGGAGGTGCCTCACCCCTGCAGTGCGGGACCTTTGGGACTGCTCCTGCTTTGCCCTGGTGGGACTCGGTGTCCCAGGGCTCATTGTGCTTTTACCATGTCGCAGCTGCTCACAGTGGGAAGCACCTGTCTTTGTACTACATAGCGCTGCCTCAACCCTGCAGCAAAGGACCTTTGGGACTTCTCCTGCTTTGACCTGTCGTACTCAGTGTCCCAGGGCTCATTGTGCTTTTACCATGCTGCAGCTGCTTGCAGGGTGAGGAGCCTGTCTTTGCAATATATAGCACTGGCTCACCCCCACTGGGCGGGACATTTGGGACTGCTCCTGCTTTGACCTGGTAGGACTTGGTGTCTCAGGTATCACTGTGCTTTTAACACGCCACAGCTGCTCAAAGGGGAGAGTTCATAAGAGCATCCCCTGGTTTAATACTGACTCTTGGGAATCGCAGCATTCTCTTGCTTGTGCAATCTGCTTGTGAGACCGCGTCAGAATTCTTCTAGCTAGATAAGCATATAAAGCTTCTATAACACATGCCAAGGGGAATTGGAACCCTCAGAGGTGGACCTCTCTTCACAAAGCTTGTACGGCCAAAGATTCTACCTTTTTTTGGTGACTCTAAGCTTGTAAAGAATAACAAACTTGCAAATTATGTTGCCCCCTTAGCCTGGGTCGACCATATCTCTGATCTTTACTCATATATTCCTCTGTGCACAACACTACTAGACCTACGTCGCCTCCACCTTGCTCCCGCTCACCAACGCCATTCTTCGACATCACAGATGTGACCAAATCTCTTGTAGCTGTTACGCATGGCAGGGTAACAGGGCCGGACTGCGTTCCAATGGATTTGTTTCTAATATAACTCTGAGAGCGTTATATTCTTATTATCGCTAATCTTATAGCGGCCGGGGCAGGAATTCCTAAATTATGGAAAGGTGCCGCCGTCATCCCTATATATAAAAAAGGGTACAGGTCTGTTCCTACTAACTACAGACCGATTCGCTTAATTGACTGCATCCAAAAAGTGTTTTCCTGGTGCCTGCTGGCTAAGATACAAGACTGGATGATTGATGAAGACATCCTTAGCCCTGAGCAAGCGGGTTTTTGGACCAAGATTTCAGCCATTGACCAGGCTTTTCAGTTATTACTGATTTATTGGCGTATTGTTACTGTTGTTAAGCGTTCTCTGTACCTTGTGTTTGTTGATCTTAGATCTGGATTCGATCTCGTACTAAGATCTATACTCTGGCAAGTTCTTTACAATATGAAAATGCCATCAATCCTGTTCCTTGGAAGACAACTTCATGAAGATAATTATGCGCAAGTGAGGTGGGGGACACAGAATCAACTGACTAAGGAAAATCCAGTGGTGCGTGATGGCCGAAAGTGCTGTGTTTTGGGCCCCACGCTCTTCTCACCATACATAAAGGACATTGTTTCTTATCTATCATCAGTTGAAGTAGATGCCCCTCTTTGGCTGGAACTAAAACTCCAGTGTTGTTGTTTGCAGACAACACTTTGTTGATTTCCAAGACCCCTAGTGGGTTACAGAAGCTTGTCCAGCGTTTTGAGGAGTTCTGTCTCACCCAGGGACTGGAGGTCAATACGAGTAAAACCAAGATGATGTCTTCAGTCCACACAGGACAAGAGTTGCGTGGTTATGGTGGGGGGGGGGGCTTTTGAAATGGTGGACTGTTGTACTTACTTGGGCATCACAAACTATGTCCTGGAAACCTCAGTTTGACAAAGCTGTTATGAAGCTGAGACAAATCATGGGTGCGCTTTCTAGGGAATATCGTTCTTCTTATACTAAGTAAATTTCCCCAGCCCTTCACATCTGTGAGGCCAAAGCTTTGGCCTCTGCCCTTAACCAAGGCAGAGCTCTGGGCCTATTCTAACCTAGACTCTTTTACAAGTGTGGAGAACAAATTCATTCACAATCTTGTCTCTCTTCCCCTAAGTAATCCTTTGCACCTTCCTCTGTGCGATTGGGCTTGAAAAGCCTAAAGAAAACAGCTAGGCAGTGACCACTGTTGTATTGGAGACGGTTGTGGACCACCCCAGAACTGGCTCATTATGCATTAGTGCTACAAGGTATTGTGGAGACGGACCACTTTCATTAAAGTCCCGTGGCTTTCAAATATCAAACTTCTACTGAAATTTCTTGGCCCAGTAACCCTATGGGATTCCCACCTAAGAACACTTAGAAGTCATTATATTGGGACACTGTAGAGCTGGTTGCTTTCAGGCAGGCTGCCTCGTCTAGATTGTCTTGTGACTTTCTTGATTCCAAGCCTGTGAGAGAGAGCATATGAGTGGTTCTGAAATTTCGCCACTGTACCTCAGGACCGAAAGTTATACTTTCAGTTTTGAGTGGGTACTTTACCTCAGACCTTTTACTGCAGACTGATCTGTTGGGTCATCAGGCATTTGTCTGGCTTGATTTCTTTCTGCGGAAAGCATTGCCCACGTTTTCTTTGTCCATCTAGCTCCTACTTGTAGACACTTGGGGTGTGCATAGTCCCTCTGTGGCGTTACGGATTCTGAGGTCAGATCCCCGCCACTCACTTGTAGTTCCGGTGGCCAAATTCTTGAGCATAATGTGGAAACTTAGAAGATTGAACTGCTAATTTTATGTAAGAATTATGTTGCCCATTTACTCTTATATGTACTCCTATCGTGATATTCTATTCAGTACCTACAGTTTAATTATTTATCTTGTTTTTATATTTTTGCTATTTTCTATATTTGGTTTGTGATATTTGTCTGATTTGTATAGTCTTCATTATTTTCTGTTACATCTTTGTAATTGTGCTTTTATGGCCGAAATAAAGCTGTTTTTTATGTTGATGATTTAGTATACTACTATGCCTCACCCCACTTACTATTCTTGACACATTGGACAAGAAGGGAGACCAGCAGAAGCAGCAAGGCCCCTCTGGGTGATCCCTTGGCAGCTCAAAGCGCAATGAACGAATACACTTTAGAAATCCCCAGTCATGACTGTTTCTTGGAGGTCTGGGACAGGATAGTGGTCAGACAAAGGCAGACCTCCTTCCCTTTGCCTTTCATTCCACTCAGGAGAAATACAGAGTTTGCACCTTGCCTGAATAGAGCTTCACATCAAAAGTGGTTAGAAGGCAGGTGTAAGACACTCAGGGACACGTTGGCCCATGACATCATTAAATCATTTGAGCAGCTGAAGGTGGAATATGTTCTTCCAAAATCAGAACGCCTTTGATATACTGCACCATGGTTGCTTCATCCTAGAATCAAACAAGGTGCTACCAGAACCCTGACCTCTTTTGAAAAAAAAAGACCTATTAACCTGTAGATGTGACAACTTGACACCTCCAAAATGTATAATATGTTAAAGCCCAGACAGGAAAATCAGAAATTGTAATTTCAGCGATACTAGGAAGAGGAGCTGCAAATCGTACTCGACCAGAAACAATGGAAAGGCGTATAGCTCCCCATGCTCGGGGTAGGGCAACAAAGCTCAGATCCTGTACTGGGGCACTAGACTCCGACGCTGCTGTCACGTGGGCTGAAGTGTGGGGACGATGGGAACCTGACCCGTATTCTCTTGCTGGGTCTCAGGCTGTAACCATTTTCGAGTTCCGTGAAGGCATCCACAGGGCAGATCTTGGGTTCAGACCTGGCCAAATGCCCTGAAAGGTACAACTAGTTCCCCTGGCCATAGATATATATATGATAGCACAGGCCGGCTCATTTCTCACCTATTATTGGCTGGTACCAAACGATCCACTTGCCCTGGGGGACAGCGGGCCCTGCACCTCAGAATACAAATGGATTGAAAAATTGTGATAGATTGGCTCCTCGACTTCTTTAGCAAAAGCTACAAAGAAATCACTTGCCCCAAGAGACTGAGGGTGCTAAAGATTTTAGACAATTCAAAGCTTGATGAGCGGTGACTGTGTCTTTGTGATGAATGACGGGTAAGGGAGAGGCAGGGTATGGCGGGGAGAGAGAATACACGAAGGGAAGGGAGAGCGATTCTTTTTGTCTGTTACTCATTTGTCCTTGTTGTAACTTTGAAATTAAATGCCATTAAAAATGAATTTAACCAAAGAGTGATAACAAAAGCCCTACTTGTTGACAGATAAATGTTTGTAACTGCTGAATGCGTGTAGCCCTTATTCTACAGGGAATCTCTGTATTTACTAAAATATTGTCATCTGTATTGTACCCATTTGCAATTATAATAATAATTTAAACACAGAGGCACATATTTGTTGAATATGTTGACATGTATTTAATCTTTTATTGATTTTTAGTTTACGGTAATCACATTCACCGTAAATCAAAAAAGATTAATCTTTATAAGTAACCAAAGGTTAAACTGCTGTATACAAAAAAGCTACCATGCACCTTTGTTGAAGAGAAAACCTCATTAAGCTCAAATTCGCGCTAAGGCACATTGGATATTATTAAGACAATAACAAAATAAGTATCTTCTTTAAAGATATTAAGAATAATGGCAACATCAAGAATAAAGCCAAACTGCCCTGAGGAAGTGATAGATAAATCACAAAATCCATGTTGATTAGAGTTTCGCCAGACTGAGTTGTGGGCAACATACTTATACTGTCAAATGAAATATATGAATGTAGAATACATGTTGTGTAGTTCTAAACATCCTAATCTTGTTTGATTAGAGGTGACTACTTTTACGTTTTACTGTTAAGTCAACACAGGAGTATAGCAGTACGACAACCACTGCACAAGTCGACAAACTACTGATAGCCATTATAGATAATGTACATAAGTATGCTTCAATGCCATACTACTTTGATCATAATTTTGTAGTGTGTGCGGCGGGAGGGGGGGGGGTGGTTTGAATAGAATAAAAATTTAAAACAATTAAAAAGCTTACCTGGACATTGCATTGCTCTCTGACGTTCTCCACTGCACTGCAGGCTCCAAGCCTGCTCTGCCGCCAATCATGACGCTGCTCAAAGCAGCGTTATGACTGGCTGGAGCACCCTGGCTGGGCGCTCCAACACCTGGGCTGGCTCTTTCCAACTCGGCAACGCAGTGCCAAGTTGGAGAGAGCCTTTGTGCGTATTTGTGTTTGGCCAGCCCGAGACGGCCGGCCAGACATGCATGCGCACTGAGGGGAGTCCTCGGTGCACTCCCCTCATGTTCGTCACCCCCTTGGCCCCGCCCCCTTTAAAAATAAGACGATAATAAACGTGGTTTATCGTCTTGTTTTCAAAGGTTTTGCTGCTCCTGCTGTTGGCGGGGGTGGGGCCGAGAGAGGAGCCGTCCCTGGTGTGCAGAATTGTTTTAACATTCAATAAGATGTTGCATATTTATTCTTTTGCATGTAACAGAGTTCAACCACATGATTTATTCCTGCATTGTCACATAGTTTTTGTGGCTCTGTCTATAACGTACAGCGCTAACATATAGAAAACCTAGTGAGCCAGATTTGGCAGAAGATGGCAGAGTCACTTTTTTGTGTGGCTTGGTATTGGATGCATCTGAGGTGGGAGAAAACGAAAAAAAATGAGAAAGAAATATCAAGCACTTTTCGTGTTAGAAATATGATGTCTATCTTCCAATAAAAAGAATAAACCTGCATACAGTAGAGGTAACTAATACATATTGATATGCTTGAGATTCAAGAGCCAGCGTTTAAGATTGGGTTAAAATATTAATTGTTATATGTTCATAAGTGTACAGCAACTGCAATTCATAAGTGTACAGCAACTACAACAATAGGGCTGCCATTGCCGTTTTTTTGTAAGAAAATTCAGTCTACCAGTTATATTACTGTGACACTTTGCATGTAAGAATGTTCGGGGTCAATGGACTTTTTTTTTCTTTATTCACATTATTAAATGAAGATTGAAGAGTGAAGCAAACCCAGACGAGAATTGCTAATCCGATTTGAGAAACTTTTGATATCAAATAAACCCACAGATTAAACTTCAGCTAATGTTAGTATTGTGGAAGGGAAAGGAAGGGAAAAAAGGCTAGCAGAAAGCTTCTGACTCCCACTTTCCAAAACAAGACTTGTGAGCAAAGCCTTGCCTCTTCACTTTCTATCCCTGTTGCTCTATTGCTCCACAACTCTTTGGTTCCTTTCCTGGGATCTTGACCCTTTGTAACTGTAACAATGCCAAATGACTGCGAGAGTTGGTAATGCAGCACTTCTAAGGGCAAGTTGACTCAAAATCCATCCGAAATCAGCACAGTTATTTTTTTTCTAGAAACATTTTTGACATTTTGCAGGTTAACAGCACATTTATTGCCTTGTATATAAAAAGAATCCATAGATGTTGCATCCTCAGTGTTCCATGAAATAGGAAGAAATCCCGCAAGATGATCCCCCCCGTTTGAAGCTGGCCCCATAAACATTACACCAAAATGAGGTATAGTGTGCACAGATTCTAGGGGTTCCCTAGAGGATTGACAGAGGCTAAAGTAGATAATACTAATGCTCTCTTTTGTGATAGTGTGGTCGAGCAGTTAGGCTTATCAGAGGGTAGTGCAAAGCATTTGTTGTACACACACAGTCAAGAAATGAGGCACATTCTCAATGACTAACTCCAGGCCAGTTGTTTTATAGCAAAATATATTTAGTTACTTTATTATTAGAACAAGAAGGTCTTTGTTGCAGGTAAGTACAGTTGTCAATAGGTATCACAAATATGTATCAAATGTACTTTGTTTGGCTTTTGCAGATAAAGCAGTTTACAAGTAAGTAACACTTTTCTATTTCAAAAGTTGACACTGCAGTTTTTCATAGGAGAAAATAGAGTCCTGCGGGGGGGAAGTCTTAGCACTGTTAACAGGTAAGTACACAACTTACAATTCCAGTCTTCGGGGGTTAAGATGTCCACAAGTCAAAGTTTAGGCTAACCCCGAAAGTGCCCCACCAGCAACACGTGGCTGGCTGGGTGCAGAGGTGAAAGTTGGCATTGGGTTTACAATAGAATCCTGTGAGGACTGGGGATGCTCAGCAGAAAGCAGATTGCAGGTAAATCCCCTGGCTCCAGGACACAGGCCTGGGGGGTTTAGTTCAGCCTCCAGGGGCCACAGGTTCACACCACACACACCCTCAGCGGTGAGCGGGTGCAGGGTGCAAACAGAGACCTGGATGCCCAATGCCTTTCTTTAGTTTAGGGGGACCCCAGGGGTCACAAAAGATGCAGCAGGCTGGGTCCAGCTGTTCGGTTCTGGGAAACCAAAGGCTGGACAGGTAGGGAAGGTGCCCGTCGGACATTGCTGGGCCGTAGGTCACATTCCCCAAGGCCAGGGGGCTGCGGGTGCAGGGGTCTCCTTGGGCGTCAGGGGGATCCTTTGGATTCAGGCTGCAGGCGTCGTTGTGTTGGCCAGTAGGGGTCAACCCATGGTGGGGTCGAGGTCGGAATCGCCTGGGTACCTTCTCTGGTCTGGTGGGCCATCTGGACTTGAGCTGTGGGCGTCTGGTGCAGAGTGGGCAGGGCTGGTTCTGAAGACCTTTTGGAGGTTTCTTCTGGACAGGGCAACTGTCCTCAGGAGTTCTTGGTCCTCTGCCGTGCAGGCAGTACTCTGGTGGTTTATAGAGGTCTGTGGTCCACAGGATGCATCGCCTTCTTTGAATGGGTCTTTGAAGCTGCAGGCAGGCCGATAGGGCTGGGGCCAAGTTAGTTATTTTCTAGAATCTTCACTGCTGGAGTTGGCTTGGCAGCCCTTCTTTCTTCTTGAGGTCGCCAGGAATCTGGTGAGTAAGGTTCAGGGGTGTCCCTAAATACTAGATTTAGGGGTGTTACAGGGGTTAGAGGGCAGTATCCAATGGCTACTGTTCCTGAAGGTGACTATACTCTTCTAGTGCCAACTCTTTGGGGAGGGGGGCACATTCCTATTGCTATTGGTCCCTCTCCTCCAAACCAAGATGGAAGATTCTGCAAGGAGGGGGACACTTCAGCTCTGAACTCCTCTAGGGGTGGTCCAAGCTGGAATGATCACTCTCCTTGTTTTTCTTAATTTTCCCACCGGACGTGCTGCTGAAAGTGGGGCTTGGACCCAGGGGTGGGCATCTCCACTAGCTGGAGTGCCCTGGGACACTGTAACAGGAGGTCTGAGCCTTTGAGGCTCACCACCAAGGGTTACAGTTCCTGCAGGGGGGTAGGTGTGAAGCACCTCTACCCAGAGCAGGCTTTGTTTCTGATCCCAGAGAACACAAAAGGGTCAGATACTTGTCTGATAGTGGCAGGCTGGCACAGACTGGTCAGTCCTGCACTAAAGGGTTGCTAAAATACAGAGGGCATCTCTAAGGTGCCCTCTGTGTGCATTGTACAATAAATCCAACACTGGCATCAGTGTGGGTTTATTGTGCTGAGAAGTTTGATGCCAAATTTCCCAGGCTCCAGTGAAGCCGTCATGGAGCTCCCAATGACAAACTCCCAGCCCATTTATTCAATATGGCCACACTGCCCTTACAATGTCTAAGAATGGACTTAGACACTGTAGGGACATATTGCTCATGCAGCTATGCCCTCACCTGTGGTATAGTGCATCCTGCCTTAGGGTTGTAAGGCCTGCTAGAGGGGTAACCTACCTATGCCACAGGAAGTGGTTTGTGGGCATGGCTCCCTGGAAAGGATGCCTTGTCGACTTTACCTTTTTCTCCCCAAGAGCACACACAATCTGCAATGACAGTGTGCATGTGCTTGGTTAGGGGTCCCTTAGGGTGGCACAATAGATGCTGCAGCCCTTAGGGACCCTCCCTGGTCACAGAGCCCTTGATGCTACTGGTACCTTTTACAAGGGACTTAGCTGTGTGCCAGGGGTGCGCCAATTTTGGAAACAGTGGTACAGTTTAGGGAAAGAACACAAGTTAGCATCAATATCAGGCAAAAAGTGTGTGTGTGTGTGTTGGGGGGGGGAAGGACCATGCCAAAGGGGGCACTTTCCTACACTCCCCCCTTGACCAAAAGATATTATAAAGGGCAGCTAGATTACTAGTTTGTGATAGTTCCACCATTTCTTCCATACTTTATCATATTTGCAGTGCCCCCCCTCCTTTGGCCATGTAGATCATTTCCTATGTCTTGCCACACCAGTCCATCCCTGAAGTCCATATCTCTTTTGAGGGGGGCCCTGGGAATGTCCAGTTATGAACAATGTCATGTTTAGCAAGCAGTGTACCCAGACCCACCAGGGTCCTATCTCCCATTGGCCCACCTATGTCATCTAGTAGCCCAAGCAGAGCAATTTTTGGATCGGCAAGAAGTGTCATACCCACCACCGCAGATAACGCAGTCAAAACAGCAGACCAGAATCTCTGTGTCACAGGGCATTGCCACACAACATGAAAGAAATCCTCCTTTTGGTTCTTAAACCTACGACAGGCTGGGTAGTTCCTCAACCTTGCCTTCCACAAACAGAGAGGGGTCATGTAGCCCTGGTGAAGATATTTGAATTGAATGAAGCTGAGATAGCTAAGGTGCAATGAGCCATACAGGCCTCCCGCTAGACCTCCACATCTAAAGATCCCACCCAGCCTTCCCACTGCTCCTTCAGTGGGAGCAATAAGGTTAATGAGTGTATCACAAGGGATTTATAGATTTGGGATATCCTGCCCTTGCCCGGGTGACCCATAAGGATTTAATTTTGCAGGGGACTGCATTTGGGGGAGGTCATGGAGCTTGTCACTTTTGGCCTGCAGGGCGTGACGAAGTTGCAGGTAGCAATAGAACTGCGAGGACAACATCTGAAATTCTGTCAGAAGCTCCTGAAAGGATCTCATGTGTTGGCCGAGTCAACACGGACCTATATAGTCCCGCCCTCTCAGCCAAGATGGACACCTGGAACAACCACTTGCCCACCCAAAGTGGGGTTTCTAAAGTAAGTCTGTGGTCCCAGCTCAACCAGCGGAGAGCCTCCTTTGACACCTTAAAGGCCACCTGGCTGACCTCAGGGATATAGGAACAAATGGGGCTGCCATACAAGACATTGAGCACATTGTCAAGTACTGGCTGGGCCAGCTCGCCCCTGTAGGTCAGGTCATCCAACCCCGTGTACCCAATCATTGATGGGGAGTAAGTGGGCGGCCCAGTAGTATAACCGCAGGTCCCCATGGCCAATTAGCAGTTTTACATTGAGTTGCTGCACTTCTCACATGCCACCCAGGGAGAATCTCCAGCCCAGATAAATCTGTGACCCATGGCCAGGGTGAATTCGAACCAAGCCTTTGGAATATGATAGGGATCATTTTGGAGGGCATATAGAAATTTAGGCAAAAGCATCATCTTATATAGGGTTACTCTGCCCAAGTGTTGAGAGGGAGATAAAGCCTTCGTGAAAGGTCCTCCTTGGCCCTGCACATCATGGGGGCGAGATTCAGACTCCACACTAAGTCCACCTCTTGGGAGATATACAGCCCGGAGTACTGAAAACTAACTTGACGCACCGGGATCATTGGTAGCCAAGCTGTGTCACTACGGTTCTGTGTATGAGTAGAGATTTGCCCCACTTGATTTGGAGTTCCTAGGCTTCCCCAAAAACATTAAGGATTTGTAACTCTTTGGGCTCTGTCTGGTCTGGTCTTGACATGGTCAAGAGGACGCCATATGCTTATAGGGCTATTCAGTCTTCCAACGCCACCACCCGACGAATCCCCACACCTGGGCATCATATCTAATCCACACTGCCAGGGGCTTGATAGCAAGCGCAAATAAAAGCAGGGACAGCAGACACCCCTGCCTAGTGCCTCTCTGCATCGGAAAGTGGTTTGATAAAATGCTACTAACCCGCACTTGGACACGTGCGTATGCCCAGTACCGGTGCGGAGTCCCATACCACCAAGCACTTCATCTAGGTAAATCCAGTCCACCGTGTCAAAGGCCTTTTTCAAAGTCTAATAGCAGGGAACCGCTGGGCCCTCAAGAGCTCTGATATGTGACAGTGCTAGGGGTATACGACGGATGCTGTGCGAGGTGCTTCGTCGGGCAATAAACCCACATTAATTCGTGTGGACCAGGGCTTGGAGGACCAGGGCGTGGAGGACCTGTAACAGTAGGTTAGCTAAGATCTTGGCATATAGTGTGATCTCGCTGTTAATGAGGGAAATGGGCCGAAATGAAGCACAGGTGGTTGGGGCACAACCCGGCTTGGCCAGTACCAAGATTGTGGCTTGATCAATCTCCGGGGAGGAGCCGCCACAGGATATTGCCTCTGTGTACTGCGTGAGGAGGGACGGGATCAAGTCAGAGAGGAGACTGTGATAATACTCCACAGGGAGTCCATAGAGTCCTAGAATGTTCCCCGCTTTGGGATCAGCCAGTGCCTCCTTGATTTTCTTCATGGTGATATCTTGGTCTAAGGCGGCTTTGTCCTGGGGAGATAGACAGGGCAAGGGAAGTTCCTCTGCCAGAGAAGTCGACACGGCGACCCCGGGGCATGCTTTGTGAGAATAACGTTCCTTATAGTACTAGTCCTCATCATCATGGTGCCATGTTCACCATGAGTCGCTAAGACCAAGTCCCCTTGTCCAATCCTTCAGGCCCCGGCTGCATTTAGGAGTGGTATTCTCCGGCCCATACCAATCATGCGGGTCCATAATGTTGTTGAAGTCGCCCCCTGTGATTGTCACTGCCTGAGGAAGGGTAGCTATGATATCCCTGAAGGCTGCCAGTGTGGTTTGGTGCAGGGTTGGGGGAGCATAAGCACATGTAATATTGTGTAGAGTGCCCTCAAGTGAACCCTCTAACAGGATGCATCTTCCCTGGGTGTCCCATGTGACCTTTGTTACTGCCATCGGAAGGGATCTATGAAGAAGGATGGTGACCCCAATGGAGCCCCTAACATGCCTGGCATGAAATACACTGTCATAAGCCCTCCGGGCCAAGAATTGACAATTGGTGCACATGAGGTGTGTCTTCTATAGTATTACCACTTGTGGGGAGTGGTGCTGAAGGATGTGGAATACAGCTCCTCTCATAATGCAATCTAATATGCCATTGATATTCCAGGTCAAAACTGTGAATGTTTGAGACATGGTTGAAGTGGGGAAAATAGGTGTCAGTCTGCGCATGTGGGGTTAGGGAGTGTCAGCGATGGCAGCAAAAGGGAGGTGTGCGACAGAGACTTTCTTTGTGAGGGGCACAGTGTCTGCACCTGTACCAGATGTGTGCAAGGCAAAGAAGAAACACATTGGAACCATAACCAAAATATAATGAACATTTCCCCCAAATCCCCCCACCCTATACTTCCCACCCATAAGAAGCATCTGTCGCCCATACACAAGAAAGAAACAGGAATTATTGAGAGGAGATAATTCTGAGCGGACCAAATAGTCCCTCGTCTGGTGCTTCCAAGCTATCGTGAAAAGTATTTGTGTAGGATACATCGGTCCCGGCACGCAAATAGAAATTCAGGTTGGTGCGGACCAATCAGCTAGAATGTGTATGAGCAACCGGGATGGGAACTGGCTGTTCCTGAACCACAGAATCCTTAGTCCAATGGCTCCTCTCCCCTTTAGAGTCTATTGTGGCGCTCATGTCCATATGGCCTATTGGGCGCTGACACAAACATTTCTGCTGGCATTGGGACTTTGGCCACAAAAGATTTGCATTGGGCCTGGACTGTGCAAGGGTAGTCTGGAAATATCAGCATTTACCCCGATTGAAATTAAATGCCAGGGATCTGGCAGCCCCCCCCGCAAGACCGCATCAAAATCCCAGTAATTTACAAAGTGGGCAATCCTGGTCTGGGGAGGAGACCGTGGTGACGCTTAGTGGCCAGGGATCAGTGTTCCTGCTCGAGGATACAACAGGAGAAGAGTTCTTCTGGCTTTAGCCAGGTGCGGATCCATTGTTCCAGAAAGCTTTTGGGGGACTGAACTTCGGACCTCTCGGGAAAAACAATAAAGCTTATGGTATCGAGCCATGCTGTCAGCCTACTATGTGCGGTCCTGAAGGAGTTTTGCGTCGCGGGAAAGTTGTATTACTTTCAAGGAGAGATGTTTAACAGTGTCTTCTAGAGTGGAAATCCTTGTTTCTGCCTCTGAGACACTTCCAAATGTTTGGTGAAGGTCCTATCGCAACAGGGAAACATCTGTCCGCAGCTCCACAATTTTAGTTTCCAGAAGTAGTTTAGAGTCATTAATGGCTTGTAGGATGAGGGATGTATTATGCTTGGCAGGGGGAGCTACCCGTCCAGTCCCTGAGGCACCCCCTGTGGTCCTGAGTGGGGCATGTACTTGTCCAACTTTGACTTGACCTGGTTGGCCCTTGTCCCAGGCCATCCTGTGTGGTTAGATCTCTATAACCGGCAGTAAAAGTTTGATTGCGTAAACAATGCGATGCAGGCCCGCCTCAGGGGTCCGCGGAGGGAGTGTGAGGTTCGTAAGTGGGCAACGGTGTGAGCTGCAACCTACCCGCTTGCGCCGGACATGGTCCCTGCGCAGCACGAGCAGTCGGTGTCAGTTCCCAGGCCCAGCTCATGTGGTGTGACAGGTGCTCCGGCAAAGGAAGGGCCCCCAAGCCAGTAGACAGCAACTTGGGCGGTCACATGAGCACTCCACCAACCTCTGCGGTGGTGTCAGGCATCACAGGCGGGACCTCGGATTGGTAAAGGGCCTGGAGTCAGCAGCCAAAAGTGTCCAGGCCGCATGGCGGTGCCAGCCGGGGGAACCCGCAGATGCAGTACCCTGCTTAGAGTGGGTGGAAGCAGGCCCGACCTGTGCTGCACATGCATGAGGCCACTGAGGTCATCAGAAGATTTAGTTCAGCAAGAGTGAGACCCCCGGGGGCACTCCCAGTCCACAAATGTCACCCGTCCAAGGGGTCCCCACATTGTCACGCTGGGGACCGGAAGAGTCAGGTGGCCTGAGCAGGAGCCTACAACTGTCCAGGGCCTATCTTGGTGTTGGGGGAGTCTCACTGCCTTGGTCTATGGCTCCTCGAGCCAGCAGTTCACTGAGACCAGTCCTGCAGTCCTCTCGGCCCAGGGAAAGGAGCCTGCAGTCCTGCATCTGTTTTGGTGGGCCCGCTCAACGAACTACGCACAGTCCGGCTGACCGCAGCCCCGACTAGTCTAAAAGAATCCAGCAGGAGCCCGTGGCGGGGGGAACGAGCAGTCACACATGGACAAAGGCTACTGCCAGGCAAACAAGGCCACTTGACTCACCGCGATCTGGAAAGTAGACTCCGTGCAGCTGCGGGCCCTCATGCTGCTCGTCTCAGGCCCAGTGCCTCGGCGGTGTGTAAGTGCACCCAGTTTGCGCTGAATATATGGTCTCCGTCCACACTGAGGGATATCGCCTGCCTGCTCCCCAAGTTTTTGGTATGCCAGCAGCTGCTGTAGATTGTTTAGGAGCTGCATGGATGGGAGCTGTAGGAGGCTGGACTGGCTTGTAGTGAGTACCAAGGGGTACTTGCACCTTGCACCAGGCCCAGTTATCCCTTATTAGTGTATAGGGTGTCTAGCAGCTTAGGCTGATAGATAATGGTAGCTTAGCAGAGCAGCTTAGGCTGAACTAGGAGACGTGTGAAGCTACTACAGTACCACTTAGTGTCATATGCACAATATCATAAGAAAACACAATACACAGTTATACTAAAAATAAAGGTACTTTATTTTTATGACAATATGCCAAAGTATCTTAGAGTGTACCCTCAGTGAGAGGATAGGAAATATACACAAGATATATATACACAATAGCAAAAATATGCAGTATAGTCTTAGAAAACAGTGCAAACAATGTATAGTTACAATAGGATGCAATGGGGAAACATAGGGATAGGGGCAACACAAACCATATACTCCAAAAGTGGAATGCGAACCACGAATGGACCCCAAACCTATGTGACCTTGTAGAGGGTCGCTGGGACTATTAGAAAATAGTGAGAGTTAGAAAAATAACCCTCCCCAAGACCCTGAAAAGTGAGTGCAAAGTGCACTAAAGTTCCCCTAAGGACAAAGTAGTCGTGTTAGAGGAATAATGCAGGAAAGACACAAACCAGCAATGCAACAACTGTGGATTTCCAATCTAGGGTACCTGTGGAACAAGGGGACCAAGTCCAAAAGTCACAAGCAAGTCGGAGATGGGCAGATGCCCAGGAAATGCCAGCTGCGGGTGCAAAGAAGCTTCTACTGGACAGAAGAAGCTGAGGTTTCTGCAGGAATGAAAAGGGCTAGAGACTTCCCCTTTGGTGGACGGATCCCTCTCGCCTTGGAGAGTCGTGCAGAAGTGTTTTCCCGCCGAAAGGACGCCAACAAGCCTTGCTAGTCGCAAATTGTGCGTTTGGCGTTTTTGGACGCTGCCGGGGCCCAGGAGGGACCAGGAGGTCGCAAATTGGACCTGAAGAGAGAGGGGACGTCGAGCAAGACAAAGAGCCCTCACTGAAGCAGGTAGCACCCGGAGAAGTGCCAGAAACAGGCACTACGAGGATGCGTGAAACGGTGCTCGCCGAAGTTGCACAAAGGAGTCCCACGTCGCCGGAGACCAACTTAGAAAGTTGTGCAATGCAGGTTAGAGTGCCGTGGACCCAGGCTTGGCTGTGCACAAAGGATTTCCGCCGGAAGTGCACAGGGGCCGGAGCAGCTGCAAAGTCGCGGTTCCCAGCAATGCAGCCCAGTGAGGTGAGGCAAGGACTTACCTCCACCAAACTTGGGCTGAAGAGTCACTGGACTGTGGGGGTCACTTGGACAGAGTCGCTGGATTCGAGGGACCTCGCTCGTCGTGCTGAGAGGAGACCCAAGGGACCGGTAATGCAGCTTTTTGGTGCCTGCGGTTGCAGGGGGAAGATTCCGTCGACCCACGGGAGATTTCTTCGGAGCTTCTGGTGCAGAGAGGAGGCAGACTACCCCCACAGCATGCACAAGCAGGAAAACAGTCGAGAAGGCGGCAGGATCAGCGTTACAGAGTTGCAGTAGTCGTCTTTGCTACTATGTTGCAGGTTTGCAGGCTTCCAGCGCGGTCAGCAGTCGGTTCCTTATCAGAAGGTGAAGAGAGAGATGCAGAGGAACTCGGATGAGCTCTTGCATTCGTTATCTAAAGTTTCCCCAGAGACAGAGACCCTAAATAGCCAGAAAAGAGGGTTTGGCTACCTAGGAGAGAGGATAGGCTACTAACACCTGAAGGAGCCTATCAGCAGGAGTCTCTGACGTCACCTGGTGGCACTGGCCACTCAGAGCAGTCCAGTGTGCCAGCAGCACCTCTGTTTCCAAGATGGCAGAGGTCTGGAGCACACTGGAGGAGCTCTGGACACCTCCCAGGGGAGGTGCAGGTCAGGGGAGTGGTCACTCCCCTTTCCTTTGTCCAGTTTCGCGCCAGAGCAGGGGCTAAGGGGTCCCTGAACCGGTGTAGACTGGCTTATGCAGAATTGAGCACATCTGTGCCCAAGAAAGCATTTCCAGAGGCTGGGGGAGGCTACTCCTCCCCTGCCTTCACACCATTTTCCAAAGGGAGAGGGTGTCACACCCTCTCTCAGAGGAAGTTCTTTGTTCTGCCATCCTGGGCCAGGCCTGGCTGGACCCCAGGAGGTCAGATGCCTGTCTGAGGGGTTGGCAGCAGCAGCAGCTGCAGTGAAACCCCAGGAAGGGCAGTTTGGCAGTACCAGGGTCTGTGCTACAGACCACTGGGATCATGGAATTGTACCAACAATGCCAGGATGGCATAGAGGGGGCAATTCCATGATCATAGACATGTTACATGGCCATATTCGGAGTTACCATGGTGAAGCTACATATAGGTAGTGACCTATATGTAGTGCACGCGTGTAATGGTGTCCCCGCACTCACAAAGTTCAGGGAATTGGCTCTGAACAATGTGGGGGCACCTTGGCTAGTGCCAGGGTGCCCTCACACTAAGTAACTTTGCACCTAACCTTTACCAGGTAAAGGTTAGACATATAGGTGACTTATAAGTTACTTAAGTGCAGTGTAAAATGGCTGTGAAATAACGTGGACGTTATTTCACTCAGGCTGCCGTGGCAGGCCTGTGTAAGAATTGTCAGAGCTCCCTATGGGTGGCAAAAGAAATGCTGCAGCCCATAGGGATCTCCTGGAACCTGAAGAACCAGAACCTTATGGGCCTGGCGGCGCAGGGTACGCCTAAAATCTCTTTGGATTCACCTGCCTCAACTAACAGAGACACGGGACACTCTGTCAGGCGTAAAAGATCAGATTTTATTAGCTGCAGCTAGTACAGTTGTCCAAGAAGTACACAAGGTATGTTCTCAGGAGACTGCCACTTTACTTTGTGGCGCACAATCTTATATACCGTATAAAAACCATTTATTAACTACATACACTCCCAGAACACATAGAAAGGAGCCAGTAAGAATAATGTAAAGATAGAACAGAGCCAATAGAAATGTCGGAAAACAAGACAGCACCAATAGAAGGAATTGGAAAACAAAGTATCAAGTGACTTAAGGTTGCCTTCCCTCCAGCTGTGTTTGTCACCCCTCCCTTGAACTAATTCATTAACCGATCCACAACGAAGTTGCATGTGGTGTGATAAGTTTGTGTGCGTTTGGAGGACAGTTGTGAAATGAGAGAATACTAGCGAAGGCCAGACGATAAGATAAGATCGGCGGAGAATAGTGTGAGCCTACAGATAGTTGAAACAAGGATTAGAAAACCAGACAGGGATTAGTGTACTCGGTCAGACCTTAATACCAGCCTTGTAAAGATAGAGGCAGAAGGCTGTTTTGAACACCATGTTGCAGAATAAGCAGAAAAGGCAAAATGGACTTCGTTCGCTGTGCTGCCTGAGTGAAGGCAACATAAAATGGCAGCGGGCCACAAAATGGCGGGTCGATACGATCGTATTAAAAATCGAATTTCCTCAGACCCTCCTTTTGCCAGAACTCAGGCAAGATACACAAACTCATGTTAATCTGAGTCGATGTCTATGGCCATGAGGTCATCAAGCTGTTGCTGTAGCATCATTTTGATATTCTCTGCTCTTTGTGACTTGGGTTTGGGAATACATGCAGTAGCACATAGGTTGCAGATGGCAGGACCGCAGTGCATACAAAGACAACAAGAGAATATAAAAGCTAAAATTACTCCAAAGAATGTCAATACCTTCCAACCCCATTTGGACAGTAATCCCCAAAACCACTCTGAAAAGGACCAATCTCCTTCGTCCTGATGAATCGACTCGGAGATTATGTGTAACTTAGAGATAGCTTGGTATACTGTCGGAGCGTCATTAGGTATGAAAATACAGCAACTTGATCCGATCAATTTGCATACTCCACCACGGTCTGCAAGAACAAAGTCTAAGGCAACACGGTTCTGCAAGGTCATAAGACGATCAGCCTGTAGTTCAGCTGTAATGTTACTTAAAGCTCCTACAGTGATGTCTATGGTGGTTTCTACGACACGAACCAATTGCCTTATATTTCTGCTGTTGGCCATTGGACCCCAGAAGGGAAGAAATCCTTTGAGGAAATCTCCTCCCTCTTGTCCTGCTGTGTCTTTCGAATCCACAATCCCTCTGCCATATCTATTTTTATGATGGTTCGCAGGAGCGGTGTATGTAGGGGGAAGAAGAAAGGCTATATAACAAGTACCAGAGAAATCAGCTGGCAACCATGTATAAGCCCTATCGTGTCAAACGAAGTATGTACCTTGAGATGGTACTAACGGCAGTGGATTCAGGGCTGAATAAATATATGTATGGGAACATAAACTTTCTCTTTGTCCGGTGTTTGGAGTTCTACCATTTATTTGCAGACAGAAATTTCCTTGTTGGGGTATGACCCGTATCGGATGAGATTTTCCTTGCTCAACCTTATCATTGAGGCTGGAAATGTAATTAGTTATGTTCCAATTGGTATATGCTTTTCTTTCATCTATGGAAGCTTCACTTTTTTTCCATGATTTTAGCCATAGCTACCATTCCCTTTATCAATAAACTATGACTGAAATCTGAACCAACACTATGTGAACTGACAGGTTGTTTAATTTTACTTTGATATGCATTATTGAAAATGACAAAATAAGCCCAAGCGGAACCTTCATAGGAGAATGGAAGAACTAAATATGGCATTCCTTTTTCTACCGTATGTGGTATGAGTCCACACACCCAACAGTCAGTTGTATTGATCACTAACTGATGTTGATGTAACAACTGGACGAAGGAATTGTTAAAGTATTCAGTTCTTCTGATGAGTTCATGCTGGGGAAGAGTGTGAAATAGGTGCGGAGAGATAGTAGAAGAAGATGTAGAGGTAGGAGAAGAGACAACTTTTTGCTGCAGAGTAATAATGATCCAGTTTACAGATGCCAAAAGAATACACGACAATATAATGACGCATAGAGCAATACTACAACGACTATATATTTCTTTACAATTATTCTTTACATTTTTACTTTCTCTTTTATCTAATGTAGCCTCCATCTTTCTAAGTGGATGCTCACGGCAATCTTCCTCAATCACTGTAGTCACGATTATCTACCGTCCTATGACACTGTGAGGTCCTGCAGGCCTATTGCCACTTACTCAGGTCGTGACTAAGACTCCTACCGTGACCCTGCAACCGGGATAGAGTACTACATAGGAGAGAAATTTACAAGTTCTTTGGTCTTGGTCTCAAATTATAGCGTTCCTGTCCAGAGGCAGTCTGGTTTTGAAACAATGTTCCTGGATTTGTCGTGTTCAAGCGACGATGCGATGGTATTGCTTCTTGAAGGATGTCGTTGTCCTCTTTCTCAGAAAGTGTTCCAATTAGACGCGCATCACTGAATGGTACAAATTGCGGAACTTTCTCACTTTCAGAGTCACTGATGCCTCTACGGACCCACTGATCGAAAGGCAAGGGCAAAGGCACTTTCTTGCAGTGCACGGCATGCACCCAGTTTTTCTTTCCTTCGACTTTAACTGCTGTTCTTGTGGTCAAAAGAACCAGGCGTGGCTCTCTCCATCTGGGCTCCAAATTTCTCTGTCGTTGGAAATTTTTCGTGCAGACCCAGTCACCTGGTCGGATGGAATGACCTGGGTCTGTGGAAGCCTCTGGTAGAGCACTCTGAACCTGTTGATGAAGAACACGCAATTTAGTTGTAAGGTCATGCAAGTAGTCAATCAACATCGGGTATGGCAAGTCTGAGTATTTCTTAGGGCGAGGAACTCCCCATACATTAGCTGGGCGACCAAATATCACTTCGTAAGGGCTAAGCCCCAAATGAGAGTGTACTGCTGTTCTGGTGGACAGAACAGCCAATGGTAAAGCATCAGGCCAATTAAGTCCTGTGCTAGCTTGCACCTTAGCAATTTTAAGCTTCAAGGTTCCATTGTAGCATTCTACTAAACCAGCCGACTGTGGGTGATTCGCCGCGTGGAACTTCTGTTTTATGCCAAGACCTGCACAAACTTTTTGCATGACTTGACCCACAAATTCGCTCCCATTGTCACTCCAGACAATGCGCGGCAAACCAAACCTAGGGAAGAATTCTTTCAAAAGTATTTTGGCAGTTGATAAAGCAGTATTGTCCTTCAGAGGGTAGGCTTCTACCCATCTAGAAAAAGCACATACTACCACCAGAACATATTTGAGGTTGTTGCATCGTTCCATGTGAATATAATCGATCTGCAACACCTCAAATGGATATGTTGGAGGAGCAAAATGACCTGCTGGAGTTGGGGTTCCCTTTCCCGGATTGTACATCAAGCAAACAATACAATGTTTTACTACATTATTTGCACACTTTGGGATCCCCTCATTTTGCCACACTGGAGCCAGAAGTTTACATATTCCTTTTGCACTTAGGTGAGCTGGACCATGTGCCATAGTAACTACAGGTAGTACATAAGCATCTGGTAACAGCCAACGTTGATGTTCTGATAATTCAACCCAACATCCCATCTCATCTAACATTCCTGTACTTTCCTTCCACTTTCTCAACTCATTCTCCGTAGCCTCTCCTTGAATTGATTTCACACTCTCTACTGTATCTTCACACATTCCCTTTTCTCTTACGCAGTTTGCGGGACCTGCAACATACATTCGACTTGTGTTGTCTCTGGCTGTCTTTTTCGCTACCTCATCTGCAAATGCATTTCCTCGACCAACATCGTCCACAATCTTTTTGTGTGCACTACACTTCACGATCGCTATCTGAGTAGGCATTGTAAGTGACTCAAGCAGTTCAGTCACTAATTGACCATGTTGTATCTTAGTACCATGGGAAGTAAAGAATCCTCTTTCCTTCCATAAACGCCCAAAGTTAAACGCTACACCAAAAGCGTATTGGCTATCAGTGTACACGTTTACTCTTTTTCCTTTGGATAACACACACGCTCTAGTTAAGGCTATCAATTCAGCTGCCTGAGCTGAATTATGTCTAATGCGTGCTGTCTCCACAATCGTATGCAAAGTAGTAATAGCGTAGGCTGAAACTGTATCTCCATTCGGGAGCTTGAAACAAGAACCATCTACCCATAGTGTTCCATCTGGATTCACTAATGGCGTGTCTTTTAGGTCAATTCTACCCTTAGTCTCTTCTTCAGTACGGAGAAAACAATCATGCTGTTCAGAGACATCTCTCTCTTCTGGAAGAGGCAACAAAGTAGCTGGATTCAGGGTATTACATCGTTTGATGTGTATGTGACTAGTCAAAAGCGTCAGCTCATATCCGGACAACCGAGCACTCGTAAGATGCTGCGTTTTTGTCCTATTTAGTAAAGTATCCACTGCATGTGGCACCATAACAATGAGAGTATTATCTAGCACTACTCCAGCAGACTGTCGAATAGAAATTGCTGCTGCCGCTGTCGCCTTAAGACAACTAGGCAATGCTTTAGCTACTGGATCTAACGTAGCTGAGAAATATGCGCATGGTCGCTGTTGATCTCCAAAACGCTGCGTTAAGACTGACAATGCACAACCCTCTCTTTCGTGGACATAGAGCGTAAAGGGCTTACTGTAATCAGGAGTACCCAATACAGGAGCAGAACACAAAGCAATACGCAAATCAGTAAAACTCTTCTGACATTCGTCAGTCCACGGAAGAGGCTGAGGCGTATCTTTTAAAGTTAGCGCCAACAGCGGTTTAGCCAATAAAGAGAAACTCGGAATCCACTGTCTACAATAAGAAGTAATGCCCAAAAAAGCACGTACCTCTCTTTGTGTGGATGGCACTGACATTTGTGCAATTGCCTGAATTCGTTCGGGGGTCAATCGTCGTCCCTCCTTTGACAAGAGATGACCCAAATAAGTCACCTCGCGACAGACATATTGTAATTTAGAAGGAGAAACCTTGTGATTCAGATCAAACAAATGACGCAACAGTGCAACGGTCACGTTTTTGCAAATCTCCTCTGAATCAGCGGCAACTAATATGTCATCCATGTACTGAATGAGAGCGGCACCGGACGGTAAGGAAAAGGCATCAAGATGACATTTTAGAGCTTGACTGTAAATAGAGGGACTTTCACAATAACCTTGAGGTGCGCGTTTAAACCGGAAGCTTCGGCCTCCGAGGGAAAAACCAAAAATATCTCTACTCTCTTCGGCGATGGGAATACTAAAGAAAGCATTCTTTAGATCAATAACTGAAAACCAAGTCGCTGTAGAAGGTATCATCGTCAACAGAGCAGTGATATCTGGGACTACAGGAAACTGCGGTACGACAATCTTGTTTACCTCCCGAAGATCAATTACAAAACGATAAACAGGAGGCTGAGAAGGATCAGTGCGTTTAAGAACCGGAAGAACAGGACTGTTACATGTATTTCCTCTCGTTTCCTCAACCACACCCTTCTGAATCAAATCATGGACAATTTCCAGAAGTGCTTTCTCACCTTCAGTAGAGATTCTGTATTGCGGAATACGTGGCATTTCAGCATTGGGCTTAAGAGTAACAACATAAGGTGGGATCTCAAGACAACCAACGTCATTCGGACCCGTAGCCCAAAGCGTTTCGGGAAGAGAAAGCAATTCAGGTGGGAATTGATCTTTTGATAAGTACATTGGACTAGTCATTTTCTGTCCTAGAGTGAGGTATACACCAGAGGGTGAACAATATATCGTAGCATGCATTCTTTTTAATAGATCTAAACCCAACAGATTTTCACCACAAGCATTCGTCAGAAGAAGCGGAGCTTCTAAATCATAAGGGCCTATTGAAACAGGCAAAGGGCAAGAAACTGGATTGCGAACAGGGGCGCCAGAAAATCCTACAGATACATTCGTTAAGCCAGACAAAGGTGCGCCAGGGAGTTTAGAATGAATGATAGAGCTTCTCATGGCACCAGTATCTAAAAGAAATGGCTCTGAAACACCCATTGTAGTGACATTAACATAAGGTCCATTCTGATCCACTGGAATTGACGTAACCCCCTTACTTTGTCCATGGCTGTCCTATTCAAAATGAAGACTTTCATTCCCTCCTTCAATATACTGATCCTCACTGTAATACTGTGTAGACCTAACATTTTGCTGGTCAAAGTAATTTCCGGAATTTGGAGGAACAAGAGAACGCTGCTCTTGGGTTAACACACCTCGACCTCTACCTCTATTTGCTGACTGAAGACCACCACGACCTCGTGAAGCAGATGTTGCTCCATTACGCTGCAACAATGCCGGACAACTGTTCTTAAAATGACCTTCCTCCCTACAATACGCACATTGATTGGGACCTAGCAAAGGTCTTGGAATGAATGATTCAGGCTTTTCATACAACCTCTGAAACTGCGGAGGCTGTTGAAACTGAAGCTGAACATAACGAGGAGGATAAGCCTGTTGCAAGAGAACTTTAGTTTTTAATTCTTTCGTCTTTTTCTCTTGTTTTTCCCTTTCTTCTTTGTCTCTATTTTCATAATATTGTGCAGTAGCCAATATCTGGGCGGAAGAAGAAACTGCCCATGAACTCTCGGAGTCTTTTAGCTTGTGTGATAGTTCAGGAAGCAAGTTATATACGAACTTATCCACAAATAATCGCTGTCCCCCTTCTGTAGCCATATCTTGACCACTGTGATCAATGAATGTCTCCTCGAATCGGGTAAAGAAATCGGAAACACTTTCATCTTTCTTTTGTTTACATACTGCTAGCTTATCCCAATTAACTCTCAAAGCAGGCATCATTGTTTTCATTAATGTAATAATCCTACCAGGGAGTTCTGAGATCAAAGCGTCGGGTTTTGCACCACCTACTTGACCTCTATCTGCGGCAATAATAGCGTTCCAATCGCCGCCTAATTCTTGAGCGTGATCCTCTCTACGAATTTTAGCCCATATTGTCTGTGGAACTACATTTCCCATCAACATGTCAATATCTGCTAGATTCATAGTACATGCATCAACTGTTTGCGACAACTCTTTATAGTAACCAGCAGGATTTTTGAGTGAATCTGGTAGTGACTGTTTAAGTGCTAAAACTTCAGACCTTTTCCAGGGGACATGTATCCATATGCGCTGAAAATGCGCAGGAATAGCTGGATTAGCACCTGCTGCTGCAACTTCTTCCTTCCATATTGGAGAAACCTCTCTCATGGGATAGTTTTTCAGTGCTGTCCTAACTGAAGGATCAGAATCAGGAAAAGTCTGTGAGAACAATAGGGATCTGAAAGAAATAAGTGTTCTGACAGCGTTTTCAACCTTAGGACCCACAATAAGTCCTTTGTCAAAGTCAGCCTGAACATCTAACAGATCCTGTGGGACCGAACCCAAATTCATATCCTCCCATTCTTTAGCGAGAGTATCGCACATAACTTTAAAAACATATCTCTGCGTAGGTGCATTCCATTGCAGAAAGGTGGACATAATATCAGACGTACTATATTGGGGACCCTTCTTGATCCATCTACAAGCAAGTGAGTCCAATTTTTCTCGCTCTTCGGAGTCTGGGAATTGACTACGAGACTGTCTTCGAGAAAAAGCTGGAGACACGTTTAAAGCTTCAAAGAAAGGTGATAAGAGACCAGAGACAGTATCGGCAAATCGCTTACGCATAGATGGAGAATTTGACATAAGGATAGGGGACAAGGTATTAGGTGAATTAACTAAAGGAGCATTAGGAATTGCCAAAGGAGCAGAAGGCAAAGGAGTTAAAGGCAAAGCTGGCATAGGCAATACTTGAGGAGGCAAATGTGGAAAAGCTGGAGCAGGCGGAAGCACAACTGGCGGCTGAACAGGCTGTAACATCGGGGGTGCATTAGCACCTTGTACATAGGGCGGAGGCAATTTCAATAAGTGGGACATTAAGGAATCTTCCTCAAAATCTTTTCTCTTATCAAGGGAAGAGATAGGCAACGTCGGATAGCATTTATCTATTGCCATTCGATGCTGTCTGTCTGAAATTTCCATTGCATTATCTATTTCATCATCTTTGAATTGCTGAGCAGCCTGTATAATCGTCATTCCCTGTGTTTTCCTATCTCGTTTCGCTTGTTTAATTTCTCTCTGTTTGGCTTCCTTACGCCAAAGGCGAAAAGAGTCAAACATTGCCGGCCGGGCTTTTCTTTTAAATAACGTTGCTTCTAAATTATCTAGCACATCAGTTTCGAAACTACCATTTTCTGGCCATTTTAAAACACCATCTTTCTTTGTATATCGGGTCCATGTCTTATTAAAGGCAATAGGACCAACACCATGTTTAGAATAGAGCTCATATGTGGGAGTTCCAACCGAAGGAATCGGACAGGAGTCCTCAAGTTGGGAGTCCCTATTACAACCAAAGCAACAAAGTTTTCCAAACTTAGTCAGACCAGACATCTCACGATTTTTACTGGCTGTTCACAAACATCAAGGGGGTAAAACTTTCAGTTTACACAGCACAAATGCACTTACCCCTCGGCTTTGGCCACTGCAATGGCCAAATCTAAGGACCTAAGGACAAAACAAAGACCAAAATTTGTGGGCGCGACCCACCAAATACTTAAATAAGGATGTCTTCTTACACCAACAGAGGCCCGTCTATCGTCTCGCTTTACCATACATCATCAAAGAAAGGGCCAAGGCAGGGCGGCAGTCAGGGCAGCAGTCGTCAGTAGCCGTCAGGAAGGAGTAACCGCGCTGAAAAAGACCTTCGGACCACTTCGACATACAGGGGTCGCTTGACGTGGCTCGCGATTCCTCCAGAATTTTCTTGCGGGGTTCCTCACGACCTTCAGGCAGAACCGGTACCGCTGAAGCCGCCCCACGTTGGGCGCCAGTTGAAGAACCAGAACCTTATGGGCCTGGCGGCACAGGGTACGCCTAAAATCTCCTTGGATTCACCTGCCTCAACTAACAGAGACACGGGACACTCTGTCAGGCGTAAAAGATCAGATTTTATTAGCTGCAGCTAGTACAGTTGTCCAAGAAGTACACAAGGTATGTTCTCAGGAGACTGCCACTTTACTTTGTGCCGCACAATCTTATATACCGTATAAAAACCATTTATTAACTACATACACTCCCAGAACACATAGAAAGGAGCCAGTAAGAATAATGTAAAGATAGAACAGAGCCAATAGAAATGTCGGAAAACAAGACAGCACCAATAGAAGGAATTGGAAAACAAAGTATCAAGTGACTTAAGGTTGCCTTCCCTCCAGCTGTGTTTGTCACCCCTCCCTTGAACTAATTCATTAACCGATCCACAACGAAGTTGCATGTGGTGTGATAAGTTTGTGTGCGTTTGGAGGACAGTTGTGAAATGAGAGAATACTAGCAAAGGACAGCGAAGGCCAGACGATAAGATAAGATCGGCGGAGAATAGTGTGAGCCTACAGATAGTTGAAACAAGGATTAGAAAACCAGACAGGGATTAGTGTACTCGGTCAGACCTTAATACCAGCCTTGTAAAGATAGAGGCAGAAGGCTGTTTTGAACACCATGTTGCAGAATAAGCAGAAAAGGCAAAATGGACTTCGTTCGCTGTGCTGCCTGAGTGAAGGCAACATAAAATGGCGGCGGGCCACAAAATGGCGGGTCGATACGATCGTATTAAAAATCGAATTTCCTCAGACCCCAATACCCTGGGTACCTCAGTACCATATACTAGGGAATTATAAGGGTGTTCCAGTAAGCCAATGTAAATTGGTAAAAATGGTCACTAGCCTGTTAGTGACAATTTGGAAAGAAATGAGAGAGCATAACCACTGAGGTTCTGATTAGCAGAACCTCAGTGAGACAGTTAGTCACTACACAGGTAACACATTCAGGCACACTTATGAGCACTGGGGCCCTGGGTTACCAGGGTCCCAGTGACACATACAACTAAAACAACATATATACAGTGAAAAATGGGGGTAACATGCCAGGCAAGATGGTACTTTCCTACAGGAGCTCACAAACTTGCACCTGCCATATTGGCCGACCAGGACCAGCATGGACAATGATTATAGCCATCAGGCCATATATCAATGATGGGGGAAGGACTCCTTTGCTGTAGCTTCTTGACGCAGCTATTCAAATAATGCCCACAAACATAACGTTGAAATTCAATAGGAAGGATTTCAGTTGTTTTCTGAATTGTAGGAAATCAGATTGAGATCATAGATGAAATCAAGGAATTTCAGGTTTTGCCGCAGTTGTGGAAAATGCTTCATCACCAAACATCACAGTTCATCTTCTACAATCATTTAGACAATGATGAGCAGAGCAAAAGCACCAAGTAGGGGTATACCAAGAAAATCTCAGGGCCAGAAAAGTAAAAATAGATTTAAAAGCAATTAGCCTGGCTTTAAAAACCACATGATTTTTAATGGCTGGCCAGTGAATCTGTTCTAACTCTAGTGAATATGTGCATGTTTGGGTAGATTGACTATAAGTCTGGTTGTTGTATTTTGGACCAGTTGCAGATGATGAAAAAAAAAAAAAGACTGAGTGGCGGCATGTTAGACATTATGCTAATTTAGATTTGATTATGGTGTTAAAAAATAGAGCTTCAAGGTGTTTATCTATAAAAGAGCGAAAAGATCTTAACATTTGAAAGCGCTAGAGAAAGGTTTTGGTTACCGGTGCTATTTGAGTTTTCAAAGAAAGCTCAAAGGCCACATGTTTGCCCAGATTACAAACAGAAGTGACAGGTAAGGGTACATGGCCCTTTACAGTCTGGCCAATCCAAAACTTTGAAGGATGGAGTGCCAGTGGAAATAAGAACCTGATCATTTTGGACAGATTTAGTTTTAGCAAAATCTTGGCCATCCACCAGCAGATAAGAATTAGACAATGGGATATTATTGGATGGGTTGGGGTCCTGAGCTGTTCAGATTTATGAAGGAGACAAAAATCAGTTGGTTGTCATCTCTGAAATTGTAAAAGTGGTCCCCTTCCTGATAAAATAGCTTGCTCAAAAGAAGCATGTAGGTACTAAACTGGATGGGTGACAGGATGGAACTCTGCAGGACACCACAGCTCAAGACTTTGGGTTTGGACCGAAAACAGGGTGGGGTTACTCCTTGACGACATTTCTCTTACTGTGATGTAAGCCATTTGAAAACAGAGCCTGAAATGCAGATGTCAAGTACTCTGAAAATTAGATTGGGATGATCAGTATGGTGTTGTAAAAGACTTCTGCCAGATTAAGAACAATCCAAGGCTCAACATCACGGTCTTCAAACATTCTACAAAGACCTTTAAGAACTGAGACGATGATGAGATCAGTACTTCCACAGGGACACAAGGCCTCTTGCATGAAGTTCAGGATACAGTGATTCTTGATGCACTCCTAACTTTGTTGGAAAACTGCTTATTTCTAGGATTTTACTCAGAAAAGGGAGCCAGGAAATTGGTCTAAAATTGGTCATGTCATCAGGGTCTACAGAGACCTTTTACAAGTAGAGTTAGACTATAGCAATTTTCCATGACACTGGCACTAGGCCTGTGTTAAGTGAGAAGTTGAAATTGGTAGTTAAAGTGTTTAGAGTAGCAGAAATTAAACCTTTAATTCGTTTTGCAGGTGTATCTTCATCAGGGGACCCCAAGAATTGCATAGAACTTAGTACTTTCAAGAAAGAGTCGACTGTAACTAGATTACATTTGTTAAACGAAGAGGTAGAAGAGGTGCTTGCAGTGTCTAAGTGAAAAAAATTATGTTTTGAAATGGATTCAGATTATATGTCTGGCTGTATTTTTAAGATTTTTCCACGAACGATGCTGAGAGATCTTTAAATAATTTATCTGAGTGGATGATATGCTATGTAAAAACTGATGAGAATGAAGTTTGTTAATAATCCTAAATAGTTCCTTAGCAAATTGGGAGCATTAGTAATGTGGTTTGAAAAATGTACTTTTTGGCAGTGTTGATCTAATTTTTGTACACCATACACTGTTTAACATATCGGAGTCTGCTTAGAAAAATTGTTCGCAAATTTCTTGCTAGCTTTTTTGCCAGTGGACTCTGACTTTACAAAGTGACCTTTGTATTAACAGGTTGAGTCGCACAATCAACATTCACAGGGCGGTCACAGACCAACCTGCCTGATAAATATGAAATAGGCTGGTCGCAATTTACAACTCCTCTGTGATTGGCTACAATTGTAGGCATGATGGCCTGGAAGGGAAGGTATTAAGTAGACAGTCATTAAAACAGGATCAGAATGCAATTGCTTTTCAGATTGGACACTAAAAGTTAAACCTACCGTGTAGGCGATTATTTTAGCGGCCTAGCCCTACATATGCAACCCTAGAGAGTACTATTTAAATCAGGCCAGCGCACCATAGGCATCCCCATCTGCACCCATCCTTGGCCATTGGTCAACCTCACTGCTCAAACAATCCTCACTGCACGTTTCATGTGTCTATAAGTGAGTATTGATTAATATTCTTGTTTAAGGACCTACTTTCACAAAACAGATACCTGTTTGACAGCACTATTACAATATTTAAAAACAAACAATTCTATCCCCCTTACTCCCAGGCACATTCCTTGATTATTTCTAGGTATACATGTACACATAGGTTAAGTTACAAATCGTACAGTGTACCATGATCTCTGGTGTAGGCATCGGTCACCAGATTGCAGATCTCTGTGAACTAAAACGAGCTCCCTGAACAGAAAAATCCCCTGGTGGACGAATTATTTCTCCTTAACTTTAGTATTCACAAAGCATATAGTCTTAACAGCAGGAGTTGCTTTTTTTATAATTTATAATTACTCACCCAGACGTTGCTGTTAATACTGGATCATTCCATGCATTGCTTACCATTGTTTGCTAGTCTTTTCAGCCAAAGTACCTAGCACTTCTCTTTAGTTTATTTTAATGTACTGTTCTGACACTCCGATATCCTGTTTGATTGACCGTCCCGTATCCTGTTTGACTGAGCGAGCTCAACTAAAAAGCCAGCGCATAATTGCCAAACACATTCTTTCTCCTTTAGGTGATTTAAACCTTTGGTTTGAACTTCCTTAAGGGTCCACCCTCCGATTTAAACTATATTTAGAGACTTTTGACCTTCATTTACTAAATTCTCATCTCACTCAAATTGCCAATCATCTCCTTGTCCCAACACTCAACTCACTTTAGGTAGGTAACTCTTTTCTTTCTATTCACTGCTCATAGTCTTATCAACTTTGACATCCCTCTACCCTCCGGGTTGAATAGGACTAACTAGTATACACCTACGTTGTAGAACGTGCTCACTCCTCCACTACTAAATTGTGCTATATAAAAGAACACTGTTTAATGTTTTTGGGCCAAATATATGTAGAGGCAGATCTTAAAAATTAGATGCACCAACTTTTGCAGCCTAGCTGTCATTTTGCCATGTAACCTATTCAGTTTGCGTCATAAAAATTCCCATTCAGAAGGGTCATAGCATGATTGCTTAATCGAATGTAGTAAGACAGCTTGCTATTTACGATCCCCCTTCAATTGGCTATGAGCTTAGTGATGGTGGCCTCAAGGGACAACAGACCTCTATCCATTTGTTGGCTTTCCAGATCGAGAAGTTTTTTATTTTTTATTTTTAAGCAGCCTGTGTACAGGTGCTGCTTCAAAAAAAATGTTTCCCATTTCAAAGCATTGGATGAGGGGTGGGCGGAGGAGCAGGCAGTGGTCTCCTGCTCCCGTCAGGAATATGCAACATGATTCCCAAAGGGAAAACTGTTCCACGGGGACAGCATCTCATTTGTAAGTTAGTTTACCATCCCTCTGAGATGTTTGTGACTTTTCAGTGGTTTGTCAGCAATTGCCTTCACAAATTAAGCAAATTGCAATTATTAGAGGATGCCCCATTCTCGTCCCCTCCTATTTGTGATTCAGAATGATTTCTAAAAACCCTTTTGTGAGTCGGAAAGAGTTGCCTGACTCACAAAGGAGATTTAGTATGCAGCCAACCTCTGTTTTGCGAACCTCACAAACCCTGTGATTTTGCACACAACATGGTTGGTGACCGCAAAATAGTTTTGGATCTGGTCATTTGTGACTTAATGTTTTCTGGAGTTAACATTAGATGGACTAGCAGTAGGAAATGAACAATAGCTTGTGTGTGTTCCTTCCAAAAAAAATAGGAATCGGTTGTACATTTCTAGGTAACCCTCCAAAAGCAATGCATGGTGATCACTGAGTATGTTGAATAATTCACAATAGCTTAATGTCACCGGTATCATAGATTTGCACCTGGTTAAGGGGAGGAACAGGAAGGTGGGTCATGTTTTAGGCAAAATTACCCGATTTATCTGCAGCCCCCTCAATTTCTAAATTTTTGTCTCCAGCTTGAAGGACAGGACTCTGAGTGATGCAGTGAACCCAGACACAGTCACCAAGAAGCTTAATGAGTTATCGGACTCTGAGCTGGATAGGTATGTACTTAAAACTTGTGTGCTCATCTAGGAACTATGAAATGTGGTAGGACCAATAATAATAGTAATTGTTTATGTAAACATTTATAACTGCAGTTTTGCCGTTCTAACACACTATAAATACCAGGCGTTACTCATAGCACTTTAAATGGCAGCCAGTTCATTAATCTCAGGAAAGATGAAAGGCTGAGTTGCAATTGCTGGAATTCTGACTTCTGACCTACATGTCACTTGGATGTTGTAGGCAACCACATATCTCACCTAGCTATCTTAGTGCAAAAGTGTCCTTTGTAATGGTGGGTGGTTTCAGGGCCATCGTAATAAAGACAGTTACTCTGAAGCTAGAATTTATGTTCAGTTTGAGAAAATAGGGAGGCATCAGGCACTTGAGCTTCTCCTAGAGCTCCGTTCTCTGCTCTATCAGTTATTTTCAAGGAGAGCTCACAGTAGAGGAAAAGAGGCGGGGAAGAACATGATTAGCAATGCCTTGAAAGTAACTGATTTGTGAGGATCCAAGCCCTGTGAGGTGTTGCTACTGCAGTTTGTTTCCTATTTGGATGATCTAATTTGCCTTAACCATAGTTAATTAATTCTCCCAGATCAGAGAGATATAGCAGAGCAGGTCTCTTGGAACTTGGCTGAAGTAGAGCACCAGCATTGATACCTGAAATTGGGATGCAGTTCAAGGACCACTACCATCTTTAACTGGCCTCCCAAACCTTGATGGTTTTGCCTGCCCTGCTACATTGCAGCCTGGTCCTCCTTGGTAGTCTTTCTACCGCTCTGTGGACAAATAACTACTGGAACCACGTGGATTGCCAAACCTGGTTTGGGAGGTGCTGCAACAGTTCATTAGTCAACCCCAAAAGAGCAATTTAAATTTTCCCTCTCAGTCGCCTTGCCCAGAAGAGACACTGCACATTTGAATTATATGAGAAATGAGTGATTGATCCCGGGAGGAGAGTGGGTAGATGAATAGGCTGTAAATGGCTGTTGTGAATTACACTAAGCTTTCAATGACTATTTCACAACCCCTAGGTGAAGAAGGCCCTGCCAGAGTTGAGGCTCACTAGAGTTGCACAGGAACATTGCCAGCATGTTTGTGCCATAGGAATCCACAGCCAATTTACACCACAAGGCTCCTCTCCCACAAGAGGCTGCGTGAGGGAGGGATTTGCATGTGTGCAGAACACGGCTGTTCCAGAGCCTAGTCAAGGAGGTGGTGCTCCCCTTTCGATAAAAGGTCCTCATGTCCACCATATATACCACAGACATGATGGTGAACCCAGAGTAGCTGCATACAGGGTCCAGTGGAAAAGCTGTTTCAAAACGTGATGGGATAGCCATGTTGGGGGACAAAAATTGGGCCCTATAAATTACCTCCTGTAATTCTTAACACCTTCAACACCAGGTCAGCCTTCATAGGGCAAACTGTTTATTGTCCCCACAAAGTGACTGCTACAACAGACTTCGAATTTGCTCTCCCTATTGATCCTTCAATCTAAAGCATCCAATTAGGCATTCGATTCCCCTACAAACTCTTGAAATTGTTGCAGTGAGTATAGTCTCTAAAACGCCTAGACAACCAGCAGCTGTCAAAGCTGAGGTTTGGAGAAGCTCTTTAAAGGAGACCAAGGACATGGTTCTTAATGCCAAGAGGTAAAGAAAATTGTTGCAAACAAATTAAATTCTGGTGCCCAGCATAATGTGTCTCCTGTGCATTCTGAAACCGCTCCTTTGCGTGTTCAGCTATCGATTGGCTACACTCTCAGCTAACAGAATCAGATATTTTTATTTGCATGGCAAAGCGATAACAGTTAGAACCGTGATTAAGAGTCCAGCAGTGAAATGGGACATAATGAAGGGTTTTAAGGCACAAGATCTCACTCCATGACTAGACACTGACTCAAAACTAAATTGTCTACATTAGCCAAGCACTGATCACACCTATGAGGGATCAGAGTATCTACAAGGGCAAAGCAGCCGCTGATTTGACTAGGTTCATATCTAGATTGCACCACATTGGCAAGTGTATCCCCCATTTCCAGTTCCGAGCTGAGGCTCCTAGGTGACACATCGAAGGGTTTTGGTTAAATTTGGGGACCTAGGGATGGGAGTTGACTATATTGCAGAATCACTGTTGTCTTCATGAGTTCCTTAGCTGCGAATAGAGCTGGAGGTCACATACTTGGCACCTTTTGGATAACATTGATCCTTGCCAGTTATACTTATACACGGGTCGACAGTCAGTCTCTTGTGATGTTTTACTAATGAAAAATGCAATAAAATTTTATGTTTAAAAAAAAATAGACCAGCAATGAATTTGGCAGTCGAAAGACAAACTTTGAGGGACGAGTAGCCATCTTCTAAGTAATCCTTTCCAAATAAGCTGGTCCCTAGTTTGTGGCATTGTGACAGACAACCTGAGCTTCCCTTGGGATATATGACTTCAGCAAGACGGTGTAGAGATACTTTTGGAAGCATTGCAGGCCACTAGGCAAAACAATATGTGTCAGAATATACACACTCATACAGGTTCAACAGGAAAAAAAAAAGGAAACTTAACACAGGAACTTAATTTCAACACCTCAGTTCTGTAATCTTTGAGTACGATCCAGCAGCAAATGATTAACATTTCTTCTACAGTTTAAGAGTTGGTAGGGAGAATGGTTGGGGCAGATTGGGGCAGACGATTATATTATCAGACACAGTTTTTGACAGACACACCTCAAAAGCAGTTGAAGGATGTTAAATAAACAATGGAGGGCTTGGAGAACCAGCAAAAGAAAGACAACCTGTAAAAACCTTGTCTTGGAGAGGTTTTTAAAGAGATTGACCTCAAGAAATTCATAGACTATTTACTGGCTAGAGCATTTACTGGCTGGTGAGACTGGCATTTTTATAAGGAGCTGCATTGTGCCCGCTGCTTCCCCTTTTAGTCTACGAAATATCTAATTAAGCCTACCCTTCATGATCAACATTATCAAAGTTGCATTAAAAGAGGGGTTCTCCCAAGCGTCCTGCCCAAACAATCTACTGCGGTGAATGATTTCCGCTTGTTGGTGGGTCTTAAGGGGTACTAGCTGGTCTGTTATGAACAAGCAATAGCGGGTAAACCTTATTTGCACAAGTTCAAGGAACACGGATTGGACTCAGACTTGCAAGAACCATCAAGCTTAGCTTGCTTTTTCGAGGCTAGAGTACAATATGCCTAACTGTGGAAATTCCCGGGAAAAAATGTTGTAAACTCATCATCTCGATGTAGGATGATTCCACGTGCAGTTGCAACCATTTATCCAGGGATCCACCGAATGGGTGAATGTAATTTCTCGTATTGTTTTGACAGTCGGTTCCTCAGTAAGGACAATTTATGGATCTGATTTTATTGAAAATAGTTTTTGTTTTTTTCACTCTTTATCTTTTGAAAACATTTCCCCGGTTTTGCAAGTTCTAGAATAACCCAACAGGATCAGGACTAGGTCATGATGAAGGAATCACTTGCTACTTACGTCTCATTTTTGTGGCTAGTTTGGCAGTGATTGTCTCCTTCAGCTCCAAATTCTCTACCCTGTTGTAGAAAACTGCACTAGGACCGGTAAGAACATGTTTTTGATGCTCTTTGTGACTTCGACTTTAACACTATGCAAAACCTTTATCTCAGAGACTTTTGTGTCAGGCTTAAGCCGAGAAATAGGAGCGATGCTCAAACACACAGAGAGACATACAGTAACTTGGACTTCTTTCAGGTAATTTCTGGCCCCAATCATGTTAAAGGCCACAAGTCGGAACTTGTATTTGCTTCATCAGACACTGTCTTCCCATCCTCTGCTTCCTCCACTTCTGTGTGCATGTCACCAGCAATCCAGCGAGTTAGGGGTGTGTAAAAAAATTCAACTGAGAGTTTAATTGGTGCCTTATGAACTGCTTAACTAGTTTATGCACAGGATATTTTTAACCTTGTCCCTCCTTGCATTGTTAGCCCTAGACTTTCTCTGTGTTTTGCTCCCTGTTTTTTGGCGACCTTTGCTAAAACTGCATCGAATTAGGCAGGATGAAGCTACAGGAAAAACTGTTCTGTGAGCACTGGAACATCTTACTTCGGAACTATAAAAAACACTCTGCATATGATTCATGTCTTGTATTATCAGTCAAGAGTGTGTAATGTACCAGATCTCACTAAGGCAATCTTATGTATAGCTAAAGAACTCTTGAACCTTATCTGTACTCATAGAAAAATAGTTGAGTCATTTCAGATTTGGGAGGATCTAGGGGATTTTTTGCATTCAAAATAACTACAGCGTGACCCTCTCTTGACCTTACTTCTACCCTTCTCAAATACTCCTCTTGGTGACACTCTGTTTTTGAGAGCTCTCCCATTAAACATGAACATACTGATCAGTTTTTTCGTTGAACATGCCAGCGTCTCTGCTTGATCCATGCTAAATACTTGAAAACCGGAGCAAGTTTAATTATCTTCCCTTATGTCGTATTTGACACTGTTTTCTGGCCACTGGTATGATGGCCAGCCCTAACTCCCTCACCATCCCCACAGCACTCACCCTGCTTTAATTTCCCTCATGCATCCTGTACCCTGCTAGAACTACAGGTGCAGATGTTTTGACATGATGGGAAACCTACAAATCAGCATCTGCAGCTCAGAGGCTAGGCTTTGCTGAGCAGTCTTCAGCTCTACAGAGTGATAGGGCTGACGCTTTCCTGGAGTTGATTGAGCCATGGGCATCTAAATTCTGAAAATATGAAGCATGCTATGATCTAGCACTTTTGACTGACTCCAGCTCAGTATCAAAACAAGCTTTCAGGATTAAGGAAAAATGGAACGGGTATCCTTTTTATATTCTTTTGAATATATCAAAATAAAACTGGAAAGGGATGAAGGGGACACATTTTGATTATTTGAGTAATGTTTGCTATTCGAGTGAGGACAGAGTGCTTACTGGAGCTCAGGTATTTTGAAGGATGAAAAGTAGACCCACGCTGTTTGCCAACCCCACAACTTGTGTTGTGGCGGTCTTTACCGCCGGTCCGTGGCAGTAAGACTGTAAAGGCGAGACTGCCAGCCTCTTAATGAGGGCAATAGTGTTATGTTGACAGTTTTATTTTGAAACTAGTTTGAGGATAAACTTGGAATGAAAAATCAAATCTGATTGTACATTGCATGGTTTTGGAAATAAAATTGCTATGAGTTACAAGCATTACCTGTGCAGGTTGTCAATCCAAAAAGGATATACTAATGTCTCTCCACCCTATGACTTTGTGAGAAGGTGAAACATACTTGCAAGTGAACAAAAAACAGGAACCATGGCCAACAATTCCCTATGGCTTAAGTACTCTTTCATCACAAAAGGTGTGGGGTAGTGGGAACAGGGGGTAAGACTGGGTTAGTCTTTTAACCAGTGTCTGGTTATTTAAGGTTGCTGGATAAGGGGTGCTGTGGTGACCTACAGGAATGACGGGGGATTTTCCTTTACGGACTAGGTGGTCTCACACACATAGTAGTGTCATGCTTCATCATATGACCACCTAGCCCCACCTAAGTAAGATGATACTACTCAGGCGGACTCGACCTCTGGTTAAAAGAACCAGAGGGAGTGCTGAAATTAAATTGACTGGATAATTACAGTGATCCAGAGGGGGTGAATAATAAAATTACCTAACATGTCACCGATGGCTCTTATTAATTTTAATAGTGGTGCATGTTGGTAAGACTAAAACTAAGGGGAAAGGCTCGTTAGAGGATAATGTCTCTTGGAGTCTAAAAGGGGTTG
Organism: Pleurodeles waltl; assembly: GCF_031143425.1. Classification (NCBI taxonomy): domain Eukaryota; kingdom Metazoa; phylum Chordata; class Amphibia; order Caudata; family Salamandridae; genus Pleurodeles; species Pleurodeles waltl. Next base: position 398,094,290 of record NC_090449.1, read on the forward strand.
TACATGACCAAGTACTCTTTCACCATACTGTTTCCTGTCGCAAAATGGCAACTTTAAATCACTTAAAAATGATAAAGGAATCTCAGTGTTGGAGTTCTGCCATGGATGGCAGTTGTGCCCCAATGGAAGGCTCGTTCAAATTAGCTTGCCTTACCTCCTCACCGCAAACATTGCCAGCAGCAGTTTACACCAGTTTACATTCTGCATTCACCAAGACCCTCAAGACAGCCCACACCTTTGAATTCTACAAATTCAGATGCCCTTTTCTACCATAGCAGCAACAAAGTTCTGTCATTTTCCCCAACACCTGGTGGTGCTGCATGTTATACGTCTCTTTGATCAGCTACATGACTTTCAGACATATTGTCTTCTTTTCATTCTTTTCCTGTATCATAGCCATGTTAGATCTAGCAAATGTGTCCCCACAAAAATGCTTGTCTTACTAAGTAGAAGTGTTCTTACTGAGAAATGTGGAAAGAAGTAGTGATATCCCCAGGTGGGTTTTTGTCAAGCAGCGTAACTAAGTCGCAGCTGTCTTTTTTAGTTTCTCTTTAAAGTGAAATGTTTTTTTTTTTTTTTACTTTCAGACGTTCTATTAGAATTTTAAGTCGGTCTGCAAAACATTGTGTACATTAATACCTTTTGTCGAACTGCCTTTGTGACAGAATTAAAATGTAATACATTCGCTTACATTTTCCTTAACCAGTTCAACACAAACCAGTTTAGCTCAAATACATTTGATTGGCATATAGATCCGTGAAACAGATGAACAGAACCTGAAAATAACAATCCCCCTACCCATTGAAACTCTTTCCCTCCTTAGGCTCTTTCCTCTTTCACAGCTGAGAGAATCCATGGACAGTGAGAAAGCAGTATTAATATCATTGGTACAATAGAAGCTGGTAAGGGAAAGGATAACACAAGTCCCAGAGGGTGCATTTGGTTGCCTAGAGAGCCATCCACTGTAGATGGGTGGATAGAGGAGTAATATACCTCTATCTATTTTCAGGACTCTTAAGTCACTTAGGTCAAGGCATCCCCTTTATAGTCAGAGGCAAAACAGTATCACAATGGCCACTGTTGCTTCACAAATTGCTTAGTAGTGGCTGTAGTCTCACTGGTAAGTTTTTCCAAATCTAGGATCCACCATAGCCTCTTGATCCAGTGGAGTTCAGCTGGGGTACCGGCTGACCCCAGAGGGTTAGGATAGATTGCTTGGCGGCCAAGAGCAGATGTGAGATTAAATGCTCCCTCTACCCCCATACATCTCGTCGTCTGGTCGACCCTGAAGAATAACATCTGGGCATCTGGTGATGTCAGCCCCTGTGATCTGCTTGATGGTGGTAAGGACAGAATCCTAGAAGGGACTAACGACCTGGCAGGACCATAACAGGTGCAGCAATTTTTCTTCTTCCACACAGCCTTGCCAGCAGCATGGGTCCCTGCCTGTCTTCATTTTGGCTAGGTGGCTAGGAGTATAGTGCCACCAATAAAGAATCTTAGGCAATGTTTCCCTTCTCCTTGTGTGTTTGATGGCATGATGTGTGTGGATAAGTATTTCATCTCATTGGGCCTTGTCCATGGTTATGCCTATAGCCTTTTTCCGGGCCTGTTGAAAAGGAAATTTATGGGTGTGGCCCTTAATGTTTAGCAAAGAATAGATTTTAGATGTGGCGTTGGTATCGTCAGTGCAATGGAGTAGATATCTCTCGAAGGGTTTGAGCGCTCGTATAGCACCATCCAGGGTCCAGTGCTGCAGCTGGAGGTAAGGCGATATCTCTATCTCCGATAAGCCATATTAAAGTGAAGTTGGTCGAAGAGATTAATGGAGACCCGAAGATATTTTGCAGTGTTTTGAAACTGGGGGTTATGAGCCGCCCTCCTTAGGGTACTTTCCTAGCTTAAGAATCTGGGAAGTAGCAGATTACGACATGGAAGGTGTCACCCCACCCTCTTGCACCATTGCCCAATAGACTTTTATCAGCAAGGGGAGGAGAGGGGAAACGAGGCGCTTGTAAAAGGCACTGGAAGCCGTTGGGCCCTGGAACTTTGGAGGGGGACAGTTTCACTATGGCCAGCAGTATTTTTTTTTTCTTCTCCATCAGCTGCTTAGGCAGCTCCTATTTTAGGCTCTAATCTTAGGGAGGTCCACCCTCATTGAATAGGAAGCCCAGAACTGCGGATCTGTGTCCTTGTTCGGAAAGAGGGTCGAGTCGAAAGCATTCGCCCTTTAGAGTCCAATGTGAAGAGCCATCTGTCACAGTCCTGAACTTAATAGATGTTGGTGCAGGCTTGTTTAGCTCGAATCACTGTAGCTAATAGCTTCTCCGACTTGTTCCCTGGAGTATAGTATTTATTATCTAGTTTGCAAGGGAATAGGCATCTTTATCTAATGTTACGAGTTTCAGTTGGTCCAGAGTCTTGAGGATCTTCCTCCAAGTCATCTGGGAGTGGGTGTGTTTGTCCTATTGATCTTAACCTGTTAAGTCATCCCTTTGCTCCTGGAAAAGGGCACCATGCAAGCGTTACCGGTGAGCAGCCTCTATTATGAAGTTCACCCTGAGAACTGCGTTTAGTGCGTCCCTAGAGTGGTGGCTGATGTGTCCCCGATGTTGCTGTGTGTAACGTAGTCTGTTTTGTTCTTGGAGATAATGGCAACCAATACTGGGACTTTGAGAATATAGTCTTGTAGCCATCAGAGGCTTGGTAGTTCGGGCCTGTGTGGGACATGCTTGGGAGATAGTGGATGTGATCAGACCTTGGTCTGACAGTGTCACTGGTTCCTGTGTGGCCTCGAGGATATCTGAGGAGATGCTTATCGAGTAGATAGTATTCGAGGAGGGCATATGTTTTATGTGCTCTAGAGTGAAATGAGAAGTCAGTACTTAGTGGATGGCTGTGCATCCACACATTCAGTATGCCTACCTCTTCTAGGAACCCCCTTCCAGTCTCTGAGAGCTCCGCTGTGTGACTGTAGCTCAGGTTGTTGAGATCTGCCTCCTTATTGAGGGCTAAGTTTAGCTCTCCAGCCAGAGTGAGAAGGGCCATGGATCATTCAGACAGCGCGTGAACGGTTTTGATAAGGAATGATTCCTGGCCATGGTTGGGGTAATAAATGGAGACTATGGTTAGCATTGAAACTCTCAGTGTACCTTGTATGGCCACCCACCTAACCCTGTCCCTCAAAGTGTCGGCAACCCAGAGGGGGAAGTTCTTCACTACCAGGATCCCCCCTCCCACTGGTTTTTGCTGGCTGAGGAAAAGTATAAACCTTAGTATTCAGGAGAGTTAAGACAACATTGGTCCTCTTGTAATAGGTGGGTCTCCTGGATCAAATCTATATCTGCAGGGACAGAGGACAGTGAATTATTGAGTCCCCGTACATTATATGCAGTAATTTAAGCAGGGGCATGACAGGGTGTGGACTGTAGGGTGAGGTACGAAAAAGCACAATGCCTAGCTTCGAGATTTGGTGGCAAAGTGTGAGTGGACGGGCCATCACTGCCCTTGTAAAACAGCCCTTATGGGCTCACAAACCCCCAACAAAACCAACAATGAACAAAGAATAACCAAACCATTAATGATGCTTCGTCCCTTGGGCAGGATACAGGGGCGCCAACCTGGGTGAATCTCCTTGTACATGCATTGTATACTCCCTCTGCTGAACTCTTTGGTGCCATGCGTCCTCTGTTGCAGGTGCCTGCCCAAAGGCCCGTCCTGGCCATGGGTTAGTCGTAGTTCAGATGGGTGCAGTAGGGATAAGCAATTCTCTCCTTCATTAGCGACAGTGTCAAGTATTGCCGAGCCTGGGGCTGTCCTCTGTAAGCCCCCAACCTATATTGGAGACTTCCGTTGATCTGTCAGGTGGGGGAGGAGATGAGAGACTCCGAACCTTTGAGCCTATGCAAATGCCATCTTCTGTCCCACCAGGATCTCCTTGTTCCTATGCGCTGGTGGTGGCGAAACACTGTCACCCACTCCAGGCTGGCTGATTGACGGAAGTCTAGCTGGGTTCCAACTCTTGAATCCAGGTGAGGCAAATCCAAGCTGTTGCCAGCCTTCTGCAGGGATTGGGTAGCCCATTTGCAGCCCTGCCACTTAAAAACAGTCACCAATTGAAATCCCTCCCTTCCAACCTAACCTACAAAAACTTCAGAATCCTGATCAGTTCTCCAAGTAGTACCTCCACTTCAGCTGATTCCACCTATCATGTTTTTAGTCCCCCATTTCAACATCAAAGTATAGCCTTCCTTCCGTTCGTGATAGACGATGCAAATCTAAATCTTACTCTGTAATTGGAGACTGACACATTTTCAAATAGTGTGTTCTTTGTCCATTTAGACTGTGTGATATTTTCTCCATTGATGCAACTTGCAAACGCTTGTTGTACCATCTCATTGAGATTGGAGCTTTGCAATTATAAAAAAAAGTGACGTAGCAATGTTCTCTCCAACCTTGGTAATTTTAATTGCGGTCCGAGGTAGCATGCAGATAAGCCACAGTAGAACTGATGATGTCTACCTGGCTAAATGCTAACTGGAGTCAAGCAAAGTGGATAAGGAATTGATCAAGTTTGCACACAGATTGATAGTGGATCCAGTTAAGTGGTACTGAACTCCTTCTATTGTTAGGATTTATTTTTTACGTTTCCTTGGGAATCCTGATAAGGCCATTGGTCTGAATCCACCAAAAATCATTCATATTTTTCAAGTTGTGCAGCCAGTATCATTCTGAAAATCTTGGAGGTAATGTTAACATATGTTCTCTACAATGTACACTTGTTAGGTTCTTCCCTGGTTTCTGAATTAAATATATGCCAGTCTCAATAATAGGTGTGATCCTCTCCTCCTTTACAAAATCTTGTCAAGCGGAGGCAAATATCACAGGAAAGGTTTAACTGGTTCTGTTGTAAACCTGGTGAATTCCTGGTTTTAAGGGAAATTATTATGTTCCTTACCTACGTCACCTTTGTTGGTCAGCTTATATCTAATCTCTGCACTCTGAGTCAACATATGTCACTCCTTCTGAGCTTCTGTCTGTCCGCTGCCATAGAGCTGTTGATAAAAGTCCAAGAAAGCTTTTAATTTATTTCTGTAATGCCTCTGTACATTGCCATGATCAGTTTTCTTTCCCTGTGCCCGCAATTACGTATCTGATCAGTTTTCATCAGCTGAAAATGTTTGCTGTACTCTCAGGAGCACAAGCTGAGCCTTAATAGTTTGGACTACATTCAACCGTCTCCTTAGTACTGTTAGTTACCTTACTTTACCTCTTCCAATACTATTATGTTGAGGCCACCCCTCAGGTTATTTCTTCTTCCTGTAGGTTTTTAAGTGTAAAGATGGTGTTTATAAGATAATAATCTTGGGCTGTCAGGCACACAAATATTAAGGAATGGAACTTCCTACCATTGTGGTTAAACTAAGCCAATATGTATGTAGTAATATTTATTTTGTTAGGTTGTACAACATTGGATTGTTACACTTAAAAAGATGGTCAGTCCTAACATCCTGGATGTGTGTAATGCAAAGAACTCACTAGGTAATCCTGGTGCCTTACTCTGTGGTGGTCCCCTCTTTATGCACATTTTTTGTAAGAACAAAATATCTGGGCTCGTCATCTTAATGTTCAGCCAGATACTCTGATGCTTCTTGGTGTTGAAAGCCCCCTCACATTTTCTTGAAGACCTGTCCATTTGTAAGTTCCATTGTGCGGTAGAGAGAGAGAGAGAATGAGTGTATTTAGTGCCTTCCTTGTAGTCTAGTGTAAGTTAGTAGCGTCTGGTTAGTACCACCACATAGGTGTAAAGCTCCTCATTCTATGTGTAGTGACTTATGCAATATGGTAGGTATATATCCATACAGTTGTAAGTACAGAGTTTTCTTTGTGGCTGAGTGTAGGTGTCTGGTTAGTGTCTCCGTATAGGTGTATATATTCTTGTTACTCATGTAGTACTGTATGTTGGCAAACATCTTATTCCATCTAAAGCGTACATGTAGTTTTATTGATATGTGGCCTTCGCCTACCAAGCTCTGTTGTAGGAATATCGTGCTTCATTGTTACTTGATGCAGGTGCATAGCTCCTTGCTACTCATACAATTTTGTTTACTCTTTCAGGCGAACGTCCAGCATGACTATCAATTATTAGCTGAATGCCGATTCACAAACATTGTGGTCTGTTTGCCTATAGTGTTATTGTCTTGGCTTTTTGAATTTCTTTTGGTGTTTGCAAACATTCAACAAATACATATTGATAACTCACATATTCCCAATGGCCTTTTATATGTGTGTGTGTGTATAACTTAAAAGTGGCCGAATGAAAATGAACCAAACATACTTGGGGACCAAATATCAATTGGCACTGCACAACTGTGATATTTGGTAAATTTCCAGCCAGCTTTTTTTGTGCAGGAAAAAGTGAAGAGCCATTTTTAATTAAAAGAGAGCCATTTGTAATGAAAAGCAAAGCACACATTATTCGTAATTTCCTCTGGTAACCACAATTGTTTATAGCATGTTCATATGTAGGGGTTGGCCCAATTATACCCCCCTTGAGTATCGGAGAATCTAACAACTCATACAAAAGTATATTGACTCTTGATGGATCAATCAACATACATCATTTGGACCAATAAAACATCAATTATTATTGTCCTAATATTTATAATTTATTTATTTTGTTCCAATATCACACTCTATGCAGTATTAACCAATCATGAATTCATCTAAGAAACAACTACCTTAACATCACCTATAGTCTTCAAAAACACAGTACATTATGTACATAGCCCTTATGCCTAAATTATTTGAAAGCCGTTGTCCATAAATATCTCGCAAGATCCAGGTCCGTCTACACAGGTAGTCCATTAAGCTAACATCTTTTTCCACAGTCCGCTGTAATTATTTACACTGTAGAACAATTGGTGGACTCCGCCACCATCCATAAATTTGTAATCAATGAGAACTCCTGATGTTATGATGTCAACTCGTTTCGACCTTTTTAATTATGGCCTCATCATGACCCACAAGGAGCATGTATTCCTTCACTTAAAATAAAAACGCTAAAAACCCATCACAAATGCAAATGTAGCCAATAAATCTTATTGTTAAAATAATTTATGTTACATGCACACTCTTATATCAAGAAGACACCGAGCCAGGTGCTGCTATTATCCCTTATTTTTTAACATAAACCAAACACCTCCATATGCCCTGTGTATTATAGTTATGCTCTTATAATCAGAAGGAACTGGGCGTGCCATATTTTACAACTAAAATTCAAATGCCTATATCCAGAATATTCACAGAATTCATTTTTTTATAAAAACAATATTTGTATACTCAAAAAAATGTATATTATCCTGTCCACTGACAATAATGTCTTAATTACTAACGCGTCTATCAGACACCTCTTAAACCCACATATTTATCTTAAGCTCTTACATATCCAGCAAAGGCCAAACTTCATCATACTCATTTAATTCATTCAATGTGGAATCAAATCTCAAAATCAATCTTGCCTTTTTAACTAGTCAGCACTAAATTTAGCTATCTCATTCTGAATTTTGTACTGACTTTTCCAAACCGTGGTGTGAGGAAGTGGGGGCAAGGTTTTTTTCAGAATTGCACCAATGAGCTTCCTGTGGAGTGTTGCCTCATCCGTAACTACATAGGCGTGAATGCTGCCTCTCATAAAGACGCACACCAACAAGTATAATGTGTTTTAACACACAGTATTACTCACAAATACATACCATTTGGTTTCTCCCTGTAGTCTCACTAATATCCATGTTAAATCTCTTGCAATTGTTTTCTGCAGACTCAGAGCTTGTCAAAAATTAATCAAACCTTTATGCTTTATGCTTAACTCCTATACATTGAGGATTGTGGTTTGCTTTCTGTTCTTTATATACATGCTGTCCGTAAGACAAAGTTCCATTATTCTGGATCTTAACACAGAGGTTTTCTCTTAATCAAATCTATTACATAGATAGATTAGCCTCTGAAAAAAAAAGTACTTCTGTTTAGAATGCTGCACAGATTTGTATTTCTTTAGTGAAATAGCTGTTAGCTAGACTAGAAATTTAGTAAACATTGGTGCAGTCATTTCTGTAACATTTTCAGGGAGGTAGTCCTTGTGCATGTCACCCATTTAGAGTATGGTTTTATTGATGTCTTTATGTTTTGCTGTCTGAAGGTTCCTACATATTTGGGCAGATAAAAGTGGATAAACAAGATCATATGTTAAGATGCTTTTTCAGAGTATGGCTGGGCGCAAGGGGTTGTGGAACGAGATCTAAAATGTGACAGTACAGCAGCCAACAAATGTGATAGTGTGTATGTGAAGCTGAAATGCACACAAGCATATCTACCATGATAAGTAGTAGATCGGTTAACTCTTCTTAAGTAGTGTTTTGAAAGTGATTTTTTGTGTTTAACATAAAATACCAATATATTGACTTGTGCAGTTGGTGGTCAAAAATAAGCCTTGTCTTCTCTGCAATTGAAAGCAGAGTTGAAGACAAGCTAAAATTACTTAATTTTTTTTTTTCTCTGTCTTTGCAGTGATGACGAGCTTCCTGCTTATGACATGTCACGTGATACACCACTGACAAAGGCAAAGGCACCTGTTTATATCCGAGACTGTATAGAAGGTATGAAAGGTGGTTGACTGAGTCGAGGTAGCATGCGGTAACACCTGGCATGAATGATTTCCCAAGGAGTAGGGAAGGGGGGAAAGTCCTGTCAGTGAGCTGTACAAATAGGTAGTAATTGGTGTTCTCTTTTAGTGCTGGTGTCAGGTGAAGATGTGGAGAAGTTTGAGGCTACCATGGACAGTCTGGGTACTTTGATCAGGAAGAATCCTGCAGCAACAAAAGAGGTACACAGAAATGCTTTCCGATGTTTCCCCATGCCTTCATCTATGTTTCTGTACCATCTGCCACTGTTCTCTATTCCTCTCTCTCTTCCACTTTCTTTGAACTCCTGACTCTTTTCTTTACGGTGACTGTTGCCCCACCCATCTACCTTATCCCTTTTTTGGCCTGTATGTTTGGATTACTTCTGTACTTATAGTTAATTTTTTGCTTCACGCTTTATCACTATGTCCCTGTCACTACATTATCCTTGTGGCATAGTTTCTCAATCCTTTAGTACCTCTCAACATTTCACACTTTCTGTTTTTCATGCCAAATTATTTTGCTTATGCTGCCTCCTCACTTAACCCTAATATTTTCTCTCTGTCCCTTTTCTCTTCTGACTGTCCCTCCCATTCATCCTTTACAGTTGCATCTCTTTATCTCCTATGGACTCTTTCAATCCTTTTTTCCTTCCACTTATCCATGATTTCTTGCATCTGCCCTTCCTACAAATTCCTTGCCCTTTCTTTCTAACCCACCTCAGCTTCCTGTTAATTTTTTATATTTTCCTACTGCCTCTTTGTCCTCCTAGTCCTCTTCATCTGATATTCCTTTTGACCTGCTCTCTAGTGATATGCCACTAGTTGTTTAAAAAGGAGATTTCAAGGAGGGCTATAAATCTATTGGGGTTGACTTTAACAGATGGGATCTGCTGCATGCATTCTGTCGTTCAACCTGAAAGTGTTATTTCTGCCTCCTCCTCATGGGAATTCTGAAGAACAGAACTGTCATGAATATGATGGTAGATGGTTTTAGGGGTCTCAGTTTTAACCAGTACCTTGATGGAATCTTTATCCATGAGGGTAACTTCACCACCACATCACCTCTCTTCCCAACCCAGTTAGTATTATGGAAGCAGGAGAGAAAGTACATGGAAGGGTAAACCAGAGCAGGGGTAACATGGCAAACACCATTGACAAATAGATTCCTCAGCGAGAGATAATATATTTTTCAGAATGGAGTTCTCATCTAATTACATACATAACACATAAACGTTTGAATGTTTCCTGAATTTCAAAGGAAAATCTAGGGAGCAGTTAGCAAGCAGGGAGACATTCTTCCATGTGTTAAATTCCAGGTGAAAGAGTGTGGTCACTGTATCAATTTCTGCAAATTTAATAAGGATTCAACAGTGTGCTTTTCAGAACCCTTTGAGGGCCTGGGGCAAGAAGGGGATATTGGGCCGCAACTGTTGTGGTTGGTGTGCATTACCACTGACATGGGGTCTTGTCCCATGATAATACACTTGGTGGCACTTAAACCTGAATGCCAGGTACACCCTTTCATTACTTGACTTTCAGGGTAGCAGGGGGAGCAGTCCAAGGCTTCTCAAGGAGGTAATGTGGAGGCAGAGACTCCGCACTAAATCGGGTGAACTAATGACTGTCCAATCCAGTACTTAGCTTTATGAAAAAGAGTCACACTTTATTATCCACCTCACAATGCTTCAGAAAAAGAATAAAATGAGGGCAAAGCATTCTAATACGGGTCTACAGGAAAAAGGCACTAACGTAAATAGCAAGACAAAATCACATGTGCAGGTTCACAGTGACAGTACAAGCTGATTGCTGTATATATTAACTGTATTTCAATCCTAAGGGACTCAATCTCATTTCACTTAGCTATTAGGCCTCAGTGTGAGTTTTAGGGCTTCATGCCAATTTGGGCCCAAACATTTACAGTTTACCTATTCCAGTGGTGGCGACTCCCCAGTGCAAGTTTCTTGCTGTGGTGTACTAGTCCTTGCCTCTCTTCCAGTGCCGCTGGGGAACTCCAGATGCCTATCCAGTCTTCAGGTACAGTAGTGAGCTCTAGAGATACAAAGAGGCCCATTGTAAATCCACTTGCTCAAACAATGAAGAGCCCACCTTTGGGTTTTCAGTTCTGGTTCCTTTGAGGTTATCGGCAGTGTCAGCACTAGTCACCATTCCTCAGGCACAGCACAAGGAGGAAGTGGGCTGCGGTCAAATTTGCCTTTGTCAGTGTAGCATGACAATCTGTATTTGGGCATGAATAGACTTTCACTGGCGCTCAGGTCTGCTCCTACGACATCCCTTCAGTTGGAGGATGACCATGTTCCAGCATTTCAGTCGACTCCTGTTACATCCCTCCTGGCAAAGTGACCACAGACAACAGTCATGCTCTCTTATTTCGCTTTGGCACAGCGCACCAGATGTGATTACAGGGATGCAGGGAGATCCACACCAGCACTCGTATTGGCTCCTGCAGTAGCACCCCCCTTATCAGTTTGCAGTTCCTTCTTCCTAGTCATCCCAGCTGGATTATTGTCTCAGCAGTCTCCCTCCTGCATTGGTGCCCTCTGCTCCCCTCTCTTGGCATGCCAGGCAGGAGCTATAGCAAAGTAGACCTGCAGCTCTTCTCCAGAGGTAGATGCAAATTTCCAGGTGATGTTCCCTCACCTTTGGGAAACTGGCCATCAGTGACACCAGCCCAGGGTCACAAAAATTCCCTTACACTCTGCACAGTGGTTCCTCTTTGGTCAATGAGGCTTTCCGGAAAACCATTGGAAGGTTTCAGTTTATATCTTCTGATGGGTACTACTAATGACATATTCCTTACCTTTAAATAATCCCAAGTGCCACACTGGATCTGGATTTTTAATAGCAGTTGTGTCTGTGCGCCAGCAGGTGGCACAGCCAACCATGACAGCCTCATCCCTCCCTGTAAGTGATAGCACGGAGTCTCATGTAGATGCCAGCCCTGTATGCTGTCCTCAGTTTGTTTCTTTCGGTGACCTTTGATGCAGATCTGGTGCTCTGCTCCTAAATTTATCAATTTTACCGATGCAAATTTTAACAATAGACAGTGTGTCTGATGTCAGCCCTCACTGGAGCTAAATCTTGCTACAAAATCACCAAGGAGATACTCCCAACATTGGATGATCCAAAGTTGCTCACTCAACACAGTACTGTTGGACGCTAAAAGCCCTATTTGTCTCCAGATGCAGTTTAAGGATTTAAGAACATGATGATGATGATGATGCAGACTGTATGGGCATTGCCATCAGCACCTGTGATGTGATCAGGTGCTATACCTGGATGCGAGCTACTGGGTTTTCTTGTGATGGGTTAGGCATCGTTAATGGACTTTGCCCTTAATTCATCCATACTCTGAAGGCAGAATTAGAGATAGGATAGAATGTATAGATAGAGATAGAATATTTTAAAGGCGGTTATGTTGCAGCCTGCTCCTTAGGCTTGGGCTTGTTTTCTCTGGCCTGCCATTTTAACCAACAATACAAAAAAATCATGCTACTTTGTGAGCTTGGCCTAGAGAAAACAGCAGCCCACACAATCATTTCACAGCCCACCAAGACTTTTTAGAGCTCCAGAATATGTAGTTGTGGCTGGGGTTCAAAAAGAATGTGGCCTGACATTCTTATCTAATCCATTTATACTCAGTTATGCTGCCATCCCTTTGCCAGAAGTCAAGTCAATATTGTCCAATAGGGCCATCATGCGGGTACCGGAATTAGAAAAGGGTGAGGCTGTGACTCCTGATACTTCCTGGTGCCCAAGCAGCACGGAGGGTTCAGGCTTATTTTTGACCCTTGATTCCTTCATTTAATAAAGATGGACACATTCAAAAGGCTTAATCTGGCCAAGGCTCTTTCTGTCTTGTGCCCAGGGGATTAAGGTATATCTTTGGACTTGCACAATGCGTACTTTCATGTGCTCATCCTGCAGTCTCACAGCTGCTAACTTCAGTTTGTGATGGGGTCATAGCATTTCCACCTTGCCTGTGTACCCTTCACCATCACTTTGCACCTCAGGTGATATGAAGATGATGACAATGGTAGTGGTCCACCTTTGAAGTTTAGGGACACAGGTATTCCTCTTCCTTGACAACCAGCTGCTCAAGGCTGACTCACCCGAGTCAGTCACAGACCATCTCTGAAGGACGATCAGCCTTTTTTCATCCCTGGTGTTTTCCATCAGCAAACTGAAGTATGATCTTATACCTATTTAGAAGATTCCCTTCACAAGGCCCATCCTGTGCATTGTGGCTTTCAAAGCCTTCACTGACCTAGAATGAGCACAAGACATTTAGGATAGGATCCCGATGTTTAGACATCAGTCCTGGGTCATGGTGAGGTTAGTTCTGAGTCTTCTTGTTCTATTGGCCTCATGCATCTTCCTGGTTCCCTTTAATCACTGGCACATGTGCAGTGGAACCTCTGTTTCGGCACAGCGTCGGGCCTGTTTGTTGAACAAAATTTGCATATAGATAGAGACAGTCAAAAGCCTTAGGTGGTGGACGATGGACACCAACTTGTCATGTGGAAGGTTGTTCTCAACACCCCATCCAGAAATCTCAGTGGTGATGTATGCATCATCTTTGGGTTTGCGATCACCAGCGAAAGGCGGAAATTGGTGGTCTCTCATCCTCAGTTAAACAAAATCTCCATATCGGCCTCCACATGCTTCTTTCCGTCTGGCTGGCTCTGAAAGCCTTTCACCAAACGATCAAGGTAAGGTCTGTACAGATCCTGAAGTACAACGCGACCTCCAGGAGCTACTTCAGCAGGCTGGGCCACGTGAGAACTTGGATCTTAGCTTAGAGTGCTGTGCTCATACTTAGAGTATGTGAGGGGATATAGATTCACTCCCCTGTTTAGACAGCTTGGTAGGATGTTCTTGTGTTTTACATTTTTAGTCACATGCCTGCGCCTGTTGTCTTTCATTATCCTCGTTATTGCTATGCACCTGCTTTTATCTAAGATGCAGATATTTTAATAAATGCTTATTGAAATATATTCTGCCTCTGTTGTTTTTACTTGAGTGAGATTGTGGTAACTGAGGGAAAGGGTTAAGATCTGATGTACCACGATTCCCTGGGGAGTCTATCTTACTATGAGCTCAGTTGCCACAATCATCTCGATCAGAGATGGGGTGCTGCTAGTTAGCTGGAAACCCCGGATTAGACCGACAGGTGTCACCAGGTGTGGAATTGTACTCAGTACCCACAATCTAGGTGATCCTGCTGCCCAAATCCAGAGGCCTCATTACCCTAATGAGAACATACGCGACATGGCGCCACCAATGTTTGGTCAGCCATGAAAAAGCAGATCCTTCTAAGTATCTCTGTCTCACTGCAGGCTAAAGATACCTCAATACTATATATGGAGACATCTGTGGTATTGAGGATCTCCTCCTTAGCTAGGTAGGTGAGACCTATCATGAGCTGTAGGTTGTTCAAGCTTGAACCATAAAAGGATTAATCCCCAGTTGGTATCATTATCTCTGAATGCATAAAAAAGAAATATGGCGAACCCTCAACGGATAGCAATAGCAGTAAATATGAGAGGCCCCCTTACAGCACATTTAGTAGCAAATGGCTTAACGGCCCAGGGAGGTCCAGTTATATTTGTTGTTGAAACTCACGCAGCCTGTAGAACAGAAACATTTTATTCTTGGGTCACCTTTCCAGCAGTGGATGGGAACACAAATACATTTCATAATTATACACCGTCAAATCCTCCTCCACATTACAGAGCCTATGCATCCTTAGAGATACCTTTCTTATCAAGACCATAATAATTGGCTTGATGGCGCCCTACCCCATACAATCTTACCTGTTAGGTTGGGTCAGTTGAGTAATGCTGGCCTGACTTGGCCTTTATTGGCCACATATACACCACATCCTGACACAGCAGCAATGGCGGTAGCTGAGGTCCGCCGCTTATACACAGAAGTCACAACGACATATAGATTGTTAGTACAATTTGTCATGCAAATGCTAAATACAAACACAGCATGAGCTGCTCCAGCGCAAGCACATGCAGCAGCGCCAGGCTTAAATCCTGCAACTTTACATTTGATCACGGGTAAAGAACCCGCCAAACGGGAGACAGTTCAGTTCTGGTTAGCTCAAAAAAGAAATGCACTGGAAGAAGGCTTTCCCCATACTGGACCTCAGGATAAAAATAGAATTTGGACAATGTGCTGCCTTTCGGCATGGTTCGCACAGTTGAAAACTGCAATACATGGGGCACGGTATTTGCAGCGCTCTACATAACTGCACAGGGTACTCCAACACTTGCCAATCTACCAGAGGTTTTTAAACAAATTCAAGATGAATACAGGGCAGCCTCTGCCCTGGATTTGGGGATGCAATTAATAGGTGATTTTGCCACTGTATCTTCAACCATATTAAGTAACATTAAAGGGGAAGCGGTTGCACTGATCCATGATGTTCTGGCACAGGATCAGGAAACGTGAGCTGCCAAAAATTATTGCTGAAACATACTCCAGTATAGGTCGAGATAGTCTGGGAACCAGACCGACTAAGCCACAAGTATAAGGTAGATCCAATAAGGATGCTGCCAAACAAACACTTGAGGGTTCTAAAAAACGCTGGGATACAAAACAATAATCATCTAGACAAGAAAGGGGAGAAACTCTGCATTCGGAGACCCCACAAAATAGGTATAACCTAAGAAATAGGGATAATATAAAAACGCCTGACAGATATCAGTACACTGATACACACCAATCTCGTTCTGTTCAGGACTCGCTGAAAAAATGCAGTGAGAAAGGTGGGTGGTCAGATCAGCAGACGGAGTACGTGAAACCGAGATAGGACTCACTACGCTCGTCAGAAGTTTCTGTTAAAAAAGAAGAGAAACTCCTACAACCGAAACCACAATTTAAAAAGAAAAAAAGTGGCAGCAGTTGCAATACGACATGCCACTCAAGAAGAGGGCTTTTACTAAATAACAAGAAGTGGGCACTAGCACTGCTAGACAGTGCAGCAGAAGTCACAATAGTTAGCCGGGATCTTCTAGAGCATCTGGAGGTGAAAGAAACTGATCACTGTCTACAAGTGAAGACTGCGAGCATGATTGTCTCCACACCAGACAGAGTGTATAAAGTAACTATTCAGTTAGAAGGGGACATCGAACGCATAATAAACGCCATCTTTTGGGGTTGCGTCCTATCTATTCATGATATTCTTCTGCCCGAAAAAGATTGGCCACCGGTATTTGTCCGAGATCTCCCTTATGGAGAGGACATTATTGAAAAATCCTTCTCACCCCTTGTTCCGAAAGAGCTTGATGGAAAAATATGCAGTTGATTGGGCAGTGGTGCAGGCACCTGCACTAAACCACAATCATGTAGGGTGTGACAAAGATTCTCCCTACCATATAATACCAATAAAATCAACACCTCAGCACCAACCTCAGTATTCAATCAAATATCAGGCGAAAGCCCAGGTGAGGGAAATCTTCACACAACTAGAGTATCAGGGTGTCATTGAACCCTCGGACTCAACAATGAACAATCCATCATTTCCAGTCACTAAACCTTGACCACTCATATAGAATACTCTTAGACTATAGACACTTAAATAGTCACACAAAAATATATGCTATACAAAACGCACATAGAACAGCACTAATGAAGAACATTGTGCAATGAAAATACAAAACAACCCTGGATATATCCAATGGGTTTTTCTGCAAAAACATAGCGCCTGAAAGTAGGGACTTAACTAGTTTCAGCACTTTAGGCTCCCAGAAAAAGTTTTGCCGACTTACACAAGGGTATAAGAACAGTCCTGGACTGTTCTCAGCTCGTGTGACATCAATATTACACAACATAGACCTTGAGGCGTTGTCCTGTGTGGATGATATCTACCTCACGGATGATGACTTCATACAATATTTAAGACGGGCAGCCCGCGTAGGATTTGCCGAAATCGGCTACAAATGTAACTTTAAGAAAACAAAAATAGCCTTTCTCAGTGTCCTGTTTCTGGGATACGAGTTGTCGGATAAAGGCAAGAGCCTGGCGCCCCAGTTTTTAGAAAAATGCGCCCAACTACAACCACCAAATACAATAAAAAAGCTCCAGTCAGTGTTGGGCTTCCTGAATTTTGGATGAACATATATTACAGACTATGCACAACATAGTAAACCATTATATGATCTAATACGTCCCGTCTTTTCCAGCAAATTCTGGACAGTCGAACAAACATGCAGTCTCAAAGTACTACACAAAGACATGCTTGAAGCAAAACATTTACACACAAGGGACAACAAAAAACATTTGGTCATCAGAATAATTGCTGGTGCCATTGGTTTCACCTATGTGACATTCAATGAAGGTGACACCGTCCCAATTGCATATAAATCCCATTTATATTCTACAGCCGAACAACGCTTTGCTCCCACTGAGAAAATTCTAATTGCTGTTCAGATGGCGGTCCTCAAAGAGAGACCTATGGTCCAAGGGAAACAGATTATTGTCGTATCCCCAGTCCCAGCCCTTGAGGCGGTCACCAAAGCGAGCATTCCGAATGCTAAAGCATTACATCCACGTTGGATTCAATGGGCAACGTCTCTGATAGCCACTGATGTTCATTATGTGTTTGTCTCCAAATTACAGACCAAAGTATTCCTACAATACGAACTTGAAAATCCTGCTCCAGCAAATACATTACCAATTGAACAATGCAAACCAATCTTGTATACTGATGGTTCAGCACAACCTGCATAGGCACCAAACAGCAATACTCAGCTGGTTGCGCAGTCATGAGTGGGTATATGAAGGATGGCAAGTTCCATCCAGAAAAAAACATACACACAGACTTTAGGAGACTGTACAGCACAACTTGCAGAGCTTAGGGCTCTGGGGATGGCACTACAACATACAGACCGTGATTGTTTGGAGCCGGGGTCTGGAGCGGTCCGAAGCGCAACTCAGGGCTCAGTGCAGTTAGGGAGCTAGGCAGCAACTCAGAGGCTTCCCGTGGACCGCTGCTGGGCCCTTACGGACATAGGGAGCTGCTGGGAGTTGCCGTCCGGGCTCTGCTTGCGGCAGCCCTGAGCCAGCGGACTTCAGCAGGTGGGCACCTCCGCCGGTCAGCGCTGACCCCGTGTTGCCCACATGTGGCCCCAGCAGCCACTCAGGCCTGACTCTCCCCCACCCACCCCTGCCGGGTGTCCAGTGAGGTGGAGAGGGACTGAGGGCTCTCCTACTCCCAGCGCCCATTCTTCCACTGGCGCTTGGAGTGTGTGTGTGTGTCTTCTGGTGGCCTGTGCGTGGGGTGTGGACCCCGGCTTGCACCTTGAGTGAACCATTGACCATCAACGACTGCCATGGAGGTGGTGGGGGCAGTGGACCGCAGGTTTTACAAGTCCACAAGTTCTAAAGGCACCAAATGGAGGCAGCAAGCAAGTCCAGCAAGCCTAGGTAGGAGCAGCAGCAGGGTGGAGCCAGGTCCTGGTGCAGGTGCTGGTGCGTATATTGCTTTGCCAAGGGGGCAGGCTCAATGTCAGACACAGCCATGGCCACAGCCACAGTCTCCCCTTAAGTAAGAGTACTTGGAGAAGTGAGGAGTAAGCATGCTTGTGCCCCCCCTTGGCCTAAGGAAGCAGCGATAAAGCAAGGTGAAGGAGAGCAAGAGGAGCAAGTGCAGCAGGTGGCAGCAAGTGGCAGGGGTGTGGCGGCGCTTAGTACTTTTCTTCTTTTTGCTTTTGAACATTGTTTTGGCTATCATCGGACATTGCAACTAGCATTCAACCAGGACTCATTCTAACCAGCATTCACTTCCTATTAGCAACTAGTACCTGAGTCTTTCTGACATCATTAGACCGGGCCCAGCCGCTAGGACAGAAGGTGGAGCGGCCCCAAGTATCTACACTCTCTCTACCACCTACATAAGCATCCACAATAGGGTCTTCAATAACACCAACTAGATCGTGGTCCGTGCTCATCCCCCAGGACACCTGAGGCCAATAACTGTGACACAAAAGTTACAAAAGGAGCAAAGGGCGCAGATGAAGCTGGTAAAACAGTTAAAGAAGGCTAAGCACAAGAGTCTGAAAGAGCAGAGGGTCCGCAGGATATTTGGTGATAGCTGGAAGCTGGCATATAGAACCTTCTTTACATAGAGGGAATATAGCTACTGAGAAGGCAGAGAAGGCCGTCTAAGGCAGCATAACGACTTCAACCAGGCCCTAAGGCATTGGGGCTGCGCAGTAAACCTATTATGTCTAAAACAGCAATCGAAAAGCTCTGGTGTCATAATAGCCCCTCTAGCATGACTGGCCTGGCATTCACATTGAGTTCGATGACACAGCAGAAGGAAACTTCAGAATCTGTGAATTCTATAGAATCCACAGCTCCCATAGATTTGGTTTGTTGTGATGAGTATGACAACTAATTGACCTGGGATAAAAATGTTAAGCCCCAGGAGCACCAGAAGTGTACAAAGAGGAGCCTGAAGCAAAAGGTCCAAGATATTCACCAACCATACATACTCAACTACTTCACAAGAACTAGGAACGGCCTAGGCACCGTGGGGGAAATAGTTGAATCCATTACTCCCAAGGGCAATCAAGGATTATGGTCTGTTATTGCCTCACCAAATCGGCTGCTCGATCCAGCCATTAAGTCAACGCAATCAGAACAAGCATAAAATGAGTCCGGTGGCGCTGCAGGCACAGACAGCAATCTTGACGCATCACTTATTGGGGAGCTGATACAGATGGCGGATACATCAATAGGGGGTAGCACGGTTATGCACAACAAGAATCAGCATTATGGTACCCCTGGAACGATTACTGGCAATAACACAAACACCTCCCAAATACACCAAGTTAAAGTAAAGAGATCAGCCCAGACGTCTGAACAGCCATGCAGGGGGCTGACTGTGCATACAAGGGGTAGCCGACAGCAAACATTAGCTGAGGCTTACCAGACAGCACCATCCCAATCAGTGGATCTGCAGGCTCAAGAGCCCATTGATATCAGTTGGACCCCCTCCTCCCCTGCACTGGGACCCGAGTGGGTCCCGCAGGTTTCCCTTAACCCATTGACCCAGAAAGGCTGGTGTCTGCAAGATTCAATCCTTGAAGTACAAGGCCGTGAGGAGGAGTCTGGAAGAGATTCCAGGGAGGAAATAAGAGAAAATCATGTGCCCAGTGTGGGTCAGGAGGCGGGGGTAGCATTATAAATACCATCAACAACTCCTTGCCGGCGGCAGTCAAGGCACTTACATGGCAATCCCATAAGATGGATATTCAATTAGAGGTAATCCACATGATGGCTCAGAACGTTCTCCTGTTAGACAATAAATTGAATGCACTAAAGGGGAAGCTAGAAGGGTGGGACCAGGGTGGCACATCGGGCAAAGAAGTGGATGGGAGCAATACAGAAGCAATTTTAGACAAACTTTCAATATTGCCAGAGCTGCTAATTAGTTTAATCCAATTCTGCAAACCAGCGGGGGCAACAGACAAAATAACTAGTTGCATGTCACTTGGAGGCAAGAAGCAGGACAGACTTCCCCCCAAAGTAATCTGTAAAGGGAGACCCCCCCCCGCACCTAGGTTCGAGGGGTTGGTTAGCAAGGAGCATGGTCCAAGAAATGAGCTCCCTCCCACAGTGCCCCCACTTTCCCCCATTATCATTGTGGCAAAAAACAGTCTAGAATTGTTAAACCTGTAGACAGTTGCAAAACAGTCGCAAAACGTGCCTCCTTTTATGCGCTCCCCCTCCCCCACTGTTACCGTGACAAAAAACAGTCTGGAAGAGTCAATTCTGGAGATAGTCCCAAATGAGTCACAAAATGAGCCTCCCTTTACCGTGCTTCCATTATCCCCTACTATCATTGTGGAAAAAAGCAGTCTAGAAGTGCAAAATGTGGAGACAATCTCAAATCAGTTGCGTAAGTTGAGCACTGGGCACGCTCAACAGCCATTATTGACAAGAAGACAGAAGAAGAGACTGAAAAAAACACTGAAAGCTATGAAACAAAACATTAGATGGAAACACACTGGGAGAACATCCAATGAAACTAGTAGCTCCCCGTATACACTGGAACCCTATCCTATTTTTAAGCAGAGATCAGCTGCTACTCCCACAACAGGTGCTTACTCAGTTGGGCAAGCTCTGTCAACCAATGTCGAGTCTAAATTTCAAATCAACGACAATAAGGTTGCTTTGGCTTGCAAAGAAGATAATAACCCTCTGTCAGTCAGCACCAGTCGCTTTGGCTTGCAAAGAAGATAACCCTCTGTCAGTCATCTCCATGATGGAGGATCCAATAATCGAATTCAATCAAGCACCCTCTACAGAAGGAGATAGTCCCAACAGAATAGATGTTTCAAGGTTAATAAAGGGGTTGCCACAAGTCGGAGAGGTGGTGCCTGTGATTGAACAAGAGTACACGGTGGCGCGGAAACAGCACCGCGGCCCAGTTCCATTCCTGCGACATATCCACTGGGCATGAAGGGTAGGCGTAGCATCATTGAAGGTAACCTAGACAGAGAGCTAAATAATAAGCCACTTGTCAATAATGGGGGCCTAGGTCTAAAACAGAAAAGCAACAGTGATAATGTAATTGACCAGTACTTGATCTCTGAAGTCACCACATTAGAACCTCATGGGGCAGAGGGGATAGTACAGAGTGGGCTTCAATCTACAGGAAGATCAGGGTCAGGCCAGGTGGGGGTTTGGAGCAGCGAGAATTGACGTCAACCTCGAATAGAACATAGTCCTGAATTAGACTACATATACACTAGAGTATTAAACATAAAGCCTGCAAACTCTCTGGAAATTACGGATCAGTTGACCATAATCTTTACTCCATTATATGCTTCCCAGGGCCATGGGACATCCTCAATAGATCAAATATTCTACAACTATTACATCATATATCAGAATTTGAAAATGTAATGTTGGAAGACCTATTAGTGGTGAATTTCAGCACTTTCACATGGATTAGTCAGAACAAATCCACATTGACCATATGGTCTGTACAAAAATATTGATAGATTTTTTTAATACGAAGGCCGACTGGAAAATTGGGGTATAAAAATTAGCAAGGAAGTCAGATAACGGTACCCATGAGTCTTAGCTGCTGGAAACCAAGCAACACATCTGGTGAGGAAAAATTCCAGGGCCTTGAGAGGAACCCTGGTCATGAAACCACTATTTTTAGAGGAGGAAATAACCATACAACTGACAAGGAACACTGGTAAGCACTACCTGGATGGGTCTAGGAATATAGGAATGCTTCACTCTGATGGGTTAAATGACTGTCATGGTATTGTGAGGGGGCAATGATTGGAATGGCTCCCTGCAGCCCTGTCTACTAAAATGAAGATGTTTATTTAGCTCTGAATGGCCTTCTATAAAATCCGAATTTAATACAATCAAAATATTTAGCTGGAACATGGCCGGCCTGGCTTCCCTAATAACTAGCTTTAGCATTAAGAGCTTTGTAAATGAGGCAGATATTATGTGCTTCCAGGAAACATGGTCTTCTGAACCCCTGACCATAGAGGGCTTTACAACATTTCAGTCGCCTGCCTACAAAAAAAACTTGTTTGGAAAATTAATTGGAGGTCTTGCTACATACGTTAATTTAAACTTGGCTATTAAATTAGCAATGTGGGAGAAGTCTACGAGCAACATGCAATTGTTAACAATACATGACTTAACCTTATGTGAAAAAAGCACCCCTGTAACAGTGGTAAATATATACATCAACACTCATCAAGGAAAGAAACAGATGATGGCTAAATCTATACTGGTCCTATTGAAGGAGTTTGTTTACTAACACCCAGGTCATGAATATGTTCTGGCAGATGACTTTAACATGCGCCAGCTTTGATAGGAAGGGCGGCTCTGTCGGGACCCAGTAAGATTGGCCATAGAATCTTTCCTTAATGAGCATGACCTCAAAACGACTGGTCGTAGCAGCCTAGTAGCAGGTACATGCATTCCTACTTTCAGAAATATATCCACAATAGACTATATCTTTCTAAGCCCAGCACTTCTGTGGAGGTGCTTAAGCCACAAGGTGCTTTATAGAACTGAAAGTGACCATAATCAGGTGATAATAAAAGTTGATCTGGGGGCAATGAGACCGGATCTGTATAAACTTAGGGGCCGCCAACTCACCGTAGGCCCTTTAACAAAACTTATTAAATGGACTGCCGCCTCCAAAATAAAATATGAGGCATGTAAGCAGGCAAACGTCCCAATAAAATTCTACCAGGGGACATGCCAAATAACTGATCAATGGAGGCATGTGCTCAAAAACCTCCAAGCTCACCTTTGCAACAGAGCGCAGGCCGGTCATTCTGGGGGCAAAAAACATAGGGTGGACAAGCAGCCAGCAACCAAGGAATGGTCACAGTATAAAAAGAAATGTTGGCATGCAGAAAGGTGCTATAAGAGGAACAAAAGTCTGGCCACAGATGCACTAAGGAGGCTGGCACGGAAAGAGTACAAAAGAGCATTATGGTCACTGAAGGTAAAAGAGATGGAAGAATGCTGGAAATGCCTGGTGCTGCAGCCTAATAAAAGCAGAGGAGTTTGGGACTACTTCAGTACATTGCTCTATGCATCTGAAACCAGTACTAATGTGATCTCTATCAGCGATTGGGGAAAGGCATGTGGGAAATCTTTATGTGGACCCAAAATATGGAAGGGAGGGATCAAGAATTTGCTGCCGGTTTCTACGAAATAGATGGGCTAGATGACAAAACAGCTCCTGTCACCATTGAAACTGTGCAAACGATCCTTGGCAAAATGAGGCGGGATGGGGCTCCTGGTCCCAACGGTCTTCCAGGGAGCATATTTAGAGATGATCAAGCATATTGGGATGAACCCCTGACCACTGTATTTAATGACTGTATACACTTTTCAGTGGTTCCAGCGCCGTGGAAGGGCTCAGTACTTCAACCCATTTATTAAAAAAAAGGGGGTACCACCTTCCCTGAAAATTATAGGCTGGTAGGCTTATTGGATGTAGATGTGAAAGCTTATGGAAGGGTGTTGCTTCAAGAGCTAGAAGAATGGATCTCAGCAAATGACATCATCCCTTCATATCAAACAGGCTTTAAACTTAGCTCTTCTACGTTAGACAATGTCCTGGCACTTTCATATCTGGGGCAACAAGCACTGAAACCAACATCTCTTCCACTCTTTGCATGTTTTATCGATTATATTGCGGCTTTCGATGGGATGGTGCGGCACATCCTTTGGAAGAAATTAGCGTCTTCGAGGATACCAAAGAAACTGCGTGCTTCAGTAATGGCTTTATATTCTGACAGTTGGGTGAGAATAAAAATTACAAAAACACGTGTGACCAGGAAGATCTTTACCAACAAAGGCCTAAAACAGGGCTACGTTATCACCCCACCCTCTTTAATTTATACACAGCTGACCTGGGTGCCGAGTTGCTCAGAGGAAATACGTTCCCTCCCAGATTGGGGCAATCGGTGCTCCCCATAATTCAATATGCGGACAATTTGGTCTTGCTGGCCCAAACTCGGATTAAGCTTAAAAGGGGTCTTGACATACTGTATGGTTACAATGAAAGTAATGCCTTAAAAGCAAATGCAGAAAAAAATAAAGTCCGGGTCTTCAGCTGTCAGACAAAAAAAATCTGCATAGAATATGGAAACTTGGACCATTAAGCATAGAGATGGAAGATAAATATCACTACCTGGGAGTTTGGTTAACAAATACGGGGAGAATAGCACACCAGGCACAGACTTCTAAAGCAGTGAAAATCTCTTATACATTAGCAAAACTCCATCAACGGATTAAGGCACCTACATTGGAGCCATTAAGAAGGGTGATAAGGGTGAAATTGCTACCTGCAATTACCTATGGCCATTTGGCATTTCTGGGCAGATTGACTACCACATTAGAGAATGCCCAGATGAGAGCTCACAAAAGGATCCTCAAGATCTTCAGACCAACAAGGCATGCAGGGATACATCTGGAATTAGACATAATAAGCATTAACGTAACGTGCAAACTGGATATGATAAAGCTCTATCAGAGTGTCTGCAAGGCGAAGGCAGGTAGCCTCAGGGGGGACTTGAAAGCAATCTTCAAAGACAAAACAAGTAGTTGGACCATCTGTCTGACACAGGCTGAGGAACAGTTCAACCTTGCCCCCTCCTGTTCTACAGACCCCGCTATTACGACAGTGGTGCAGAAGACAAAATTGAAAGAGCTTGGCGTGTAAGCATCCAGAGACAAAGATATCTCAATAGTTAGGGATATCTGTGGAGCCGGTGACTTGCTCGAATCTTATGCAACCACCAAAGGCCAGCCCTATTTAAAAGCACCCTTAGGAGAGCGAGTGTTCCAGAACTTTCTGCAGATGCGCCTCTTAACTCTACCTGCCTGGGAATATCGACGTACGTGGAAGATGGCACAGGGGCACATGCATGAATGCACGCCTTTTAATTACCATACTGAATCCATAATACACCTTATATGCTGCTGCCCACGTTTGGCGTCAGAAAGATGGCAACTTTTAAAACCTGCTGCCCACATTTGGCTTCAGAAAGATGGCAACTTTTAAAACCTCTGTTCTTGAAACATAGGGTGAGAACATGTAATGAAGCCTTAAGACTCGTATTTACTGCAATGATGTCCATAGAACTAGCCTGCTTCTGAAATTCTTTTTTACAAGCTGTGTCTAGCCTTATGTCAGGCAAGGAGCCAAAGTAGTGGATATTCACTGAAGGGGAGGCTTATAAAGAAACGGCTCTGACAAAATGGCTACTGCCAGTTAAGCTATCCCACATTTCTACTTAATGGCCCTGGATGACGAGCTGAGAGAGGCAATCTATGCATAGCAGCTTCGGGCTCATGGTCGCTGGCTTCTGCACTCATTCAGCAGGATCTAAGCGGCAGAGTGGAGCCTGTATTGTTTCTTATATGAGTTTGATATAGCTCATCGACCTGAGAAGTTAATAGCTATTTGGGAAGCTCTATTGAGTCTGGCAAGGCTCTGTGGTATGTATCTAGGGCTGACAGTATGTATTTTTTGTACATCTATTTTTAAAAGTTGAGCCGACAGAGGGCCACGGGGAAGGTTGGATATGGTATTGGGTCAATGATTGAACAATTAGTCAGTGCCCGTACAGGGAGGCACAGTGGGCGCTTACTTTGTGCAACAGTTTGAGTTTCGGGGATACTAGGGTTAGATTCTTTCGTTGGTATTTTATTGTATTCAGATAGAAGGTTTTATGATTATGCACCCTAATAGGTCCTGGGTGGGAGTATGCCTGGTTAAGAGCTTTGGCATATGAAGGGTGTTTCTTGTCTTTTTTTTTTGTTTTGCTTTCTTTTTTATTGTATTATAACTTGCTGCAACGATTTTGATTAATCATGCAATAAAGATTAATTAATTCACTAGTACATACGGATCTGTAACAGATGACTCTGATTGCCTGTAATTCGTACTACTGTGTCCAACCTTTCAATGAATATCTGCATTAATGGCGACAAAATGGGTTCAGAGATTCAAAAGGTGATACATAAAACACAGACTTCTGTGTGAGAAGGTAGCGGATCCGAAGGAAAACTACTGAATGTCCATGTTGTACACACACTAGGACACCAAGAAACACTTTGGCTGATGAAGCAGCAAATTTGGCAGTAGAAATGGCTTCTGTTGCAGCAGTAACACGCTCTAAAACAAGAGTGAATGATAAAACATTAGCAGCTATAGGGACGATGGCTGAGGGTACACCTATGCCCAAAGCCTATCCCACTAAATATTTCTACCAGATGGGAGGAATGTTTGACGCAGAAGTAATGTTTCCAGGTGTGGGGGTCCGAGTGATTCCCAACAAAGACTTAAGACAAAGCAGCGCATCAGGGAGTTGCATCTGTCCATGCTGGTGAAGGGGCTACAATTTCAATATTGCAATCACGCTATTGGTGGCCAGGTCTTTACAAACAGGCTAAGCAGTATGTCCTTTGCTGTGACATCTGCCAACAAAATAAAGGCTCCGGTGTTAAGCACCCACCACAGACACCCCTCCTAATTTCCAGCAAACCTTTACAATGTGTGTACCTGGACCACTATGGTCCCCTGACACCAGACAGTGCATACAAATACATTCTAGTCGCTATAGACTCATGCTCCAGGTTTCTATGGGTCTGGCCACAACACTTGGCTGATGCTCAAACTGTTATTAAAGATTTGCAAGTCTTTGTCGGTACATATGCTGTTGCGGCTTTCCAATGGAGCCGGGGGCCTGCTTTTGCCTCAAGGGCTTACAGGGATACCAGGGCTTCGTTAGGGGTACAGCTGCATTACTTGTCTCCATTTCATTGTTAGGTAAATAGTGTTGTGGAGCAGCCAAACTGCGATCTAAAGCAATCCTTAACAGCAAGGGTATTAGGCACAGCTCGTATTTGGCTTACACACCTGTATGGAGTTCAGAGAGCACTTAATAATCTTCCTAGAAGGTCCGGGGGGGGGGGCGTACTTCATATGAGTGCCTGTTTGGAACTCAAATGTATGTTCCAGATCTTGATGGTCCTGGCATGGAGGCGGCAGATACGCCTTTTGACATACATGAACGTGTCACTGTCTTGCAGTAGTTACAACAATTCCGTGATGACAACACATCTGCCAGTGCTGCCTCCTCTGGAATTAGGGATGTACCAGTAACATCTACCGGCTGGATCCCCAAGCTCGGGGATCTAGTATGTGAAAAGATTGCTGTGAAAAAGGAGTTTGGTCCTTCTTATCGTGCACCGGTCCCAGTCTTGGGAATACATGGTACCAGAACTGTTATTCTACCACCACTTCCTGATTCGAAAGAGAATTGCTTTGTCTCCATCGATAATGTCAAGCTACACCATGTGGCCGATCCTGCACAGCAGACCTAGGGTACTCCTGAGTAGTGCCCGAATCCCTCCCACTACAGATCAGGATGTCCCTCTGCAAGTTTTCAACAGGAAACATAGATACCTCTCCGATCTTGGGAGGGTGGACAATGAACTTTCATTAGTTCCACTGACAACTACTACTTCATTGATTTCTGCTAATACAGAGCAGCCTTCTACAACTTCCACACAAACGGATGTCGTAACATACTACACACCACTGAGGGAATCTTCAGTAGTTTCTCCTCCTCTGAATACACCACCAGCATTTGTTTGCACAGATGATGGTTACTTCGTCGATGCTGACGACTTTTTTTCGGACCAGTCTGCCTCAACTGTGACTAATATGTCAGGAGCACGTAAGCTAGTACATTGGCTAAAAATTATCTCATTCGTCCTTAGAACTATTTTTGGTTATGGCTGACTGTGGTTGCCTTTCTTCTGTGGATTGGGTTTATCATTGTTTTCTTTCTTCTTTACCTTCCTGATTGCTCTACAGTTGAACTGGTATATGAAGTATTAAAGCCACATTTTTCTTCACATAAAATAGGTAGAGACTTGTCCCTAGTGAATATCACAGCAGGGCCAGTTCCCAATGGGATTGTATGGGATAAAGTCTTATTCGACATGTATGGTCCTAAAGAGATCATTCAAATCCCTTATGTATTTAAACTTTCATTGACTGATGTAATAACACCCGGAGTGATTTCTGATGTTTGGGATGTAAAAACGGTTGATACTATGATGTCTGATCCCCAATATGATACAGTTTTTTAAAATGATGATGTGTACCAATTTAAGGGAAATTGTGGAGATATGTTCTGTTATAATCATTATGGACATAACTTCCTTCACAGAGCTAGTATCCCCAAAAATATTTTTAAATATGCACAATGGGAACACTGCCCGATTCCGCCAATAGGCAGCTCCAAAAACATATACTAAAAAGTTTGCATATTTTTCTGGACACAGTGTCAAGAATGCGGAGTCATAATATTTCAAATTGCCAGTGATGGAAGATTTGCATGTATTATTGACTGATACAAAATGTATATATTCTGATTGCTTTGTTTCCCAATTGACCATAGAAGGTTATGAACATTGGGTTAATTCAATTGATTTGAAAAGTGTGGGGAACAAGAAATTGGCAAATAAGAGATATAGAAGCTTTGTTTAGAGCTTGCATGATTCCTTATCAGATGATATTCTTAAATAAAACAGTACAACAAACAAGCAGTTTAGGCTTAGCAAACACTAAAGAACTAAATGTGCCTAGTATTCTCGTCCATGCAAAATTCAACAAATGGCAGAAGTATATAAATGCATCTGAAGACCAGCTTAATGAATGGTTACAAAATGGGACATATAACAAATCATTATAACATCCTGATGTGTGGTTATTGCGGCCTGTAGACACCAATGGGTGCCATATGCGTTTTGTAAACTCCTCGGTGGTTTTAGAACTAATAGGCCGGACCCTCGCTATATATTCTCAGAACACTCTGGTACTTTGACAACGTATAGTGTAGGGAAACTATACCAGCAATGGCTAAAGGTCTCCTCACTACATGCTGTTAGATAACATCTTGGTTTCCTGTCCAATAACACAGATTTGCAGGATGTCCTGTTAGGCCCCAGAAGACAGTGTAGAAAACGCTTCATATATGAAACATATAATGAAATTTTGAAACTTTCTCAACAAGAAGCGGCTGCCCGATTAAGGCAAATATATCAAATTTTCGGAAAGCATTAGCCGCCGTAGATAATGGAATTAACACCTTGTCCGATCTCATTTACACTCAAAATAACATCTTGTCCTCTGTAATAGATAGAGTACAGAGTGATGTGTCGCTTCTGCAACATGGACAGAGTCAGCTACAATCCATCATGCAGTTAGGTTGGACACTACAGACATTGAAGGCAGGTTGCGTCCTGTGGCAACATGTGAGCGCAAGGGACATTTTTTCAACATTTAATTCAACGTGACAGCAACAAATGATGGCTAAGAAGGAAGCAACCTATATCATGTTGAGTATAGAGAAATTAGAAAAGTTGCCTTTTACTGTGGCTGAGGTACCCTCTGCTGAATGGTTAATACATGGGGTTATTAATCTGCCTATTTCAACACTTCAATCCACATCCTGCATGAAACACATTCCGGTAAGCAGATAGGAAGGGCTGTGAGATAATTACATACACGAGGTGTGGGAGCTTCCCTTTTTGTACAAATTTTTCAATGGCATGAAAGAGGTCTTTCTTAGCGACAGCGTATGCTAGACTTCTGTGAGCCATTCGATGGTTTGTAAACAGCTGTCTTTGCACAGGACATGCAATGCCTCCATGGCGAATTTAGCATGTTATCTGAAGGGAGTCTCGGTATCCTTAATTAGACCTGCGTTCCAGGTGCTCTCCAATGGCAGCTATGTGCTCCTTAACAGTGAGAGTTGTTGTGGAATGCGAGGCAGAGAAAAAGGGAGTCGTTGTTAATGCAGTTGTGGTTCCGCTTGCATTATCAATGATGTTGTGGTTCCGGTGTCGTCGTTGAGGATGTTTACCGGGAGCTAATGATGAGGAGTATTTCCATGTGGAGCACCCAAAACACAAACACAATCAGAAGTGAAGATCTTGCATCTATCAGCCATCTGCCTTTTGGGAGCAGCACCTCTGGAAGAGACAAATGGTAGTCACTGTCAAAATAGTTCCCTTTTCACTACAAAGGTGAGCACTGCAGTCTCCTCTACAGACCCTCCATCTAATTTAATGAGAGTGCTCAGGAACAAATAATCAGTCATCCCACAGCTGATAGGTCATGTTTTCATTTCTAAAGCCAGCCCTTTCTCTACCCCCTACCATCTAAATATCTGGTGCATATCCAACGTGTTTCTAATAATTTGATCACCTGGACTGAGGAATCCAGTCTTTTCTTGATCCATCCAGGATAAAATTTCTAATATGTGGATGTCCAGCTCATTATCATTCTTATGTTGGAAGGGAAAATTCCCTTGTATGGTGATGGATGTGCACCCCTGCCCTTAGTGCCCCAGCTGCGTCATTGTGGGATCCGTGGTGCAGATTTTTGTTGCTGTAGATCATACGTTTGTGCCATGACATTGGCCTGTCTCACAGAATATGTTCTTGTTGGACCTGGAGGGGTGCCCAAAGCTCTACTCTCATGATGGTATAAGGCTACTACTGCCTTTACCGGGAGTTAACATGCAGGAGCGCAGTGGTGACAGCATACCATGTAGTGATCAGTAGAAGTGAACAGGCCTTTTAGGTTAAGCCTACGATAGCACATGTGCTGCATGTGCTCCTGCTTGCGAGAAGTTATTGTTTACAATTAAGTGCTTGGAACCCACCCATTACTTACCATTTGTTGGCTTCAGTGTTAATCATCTTTGCTGCCTCCAAATTGCCCGGCGCAGACAAAGCTTCAGTTCTGTTCCTTTCTTTGGAGCATGGATCAAGCGCAGATTGATTGAACTTATTAGTGCCTGTCTCTTGCTCACGTTGTGATTGGGGTACTATTTCTTCTTCCCCTTTCACCCATCCCTTCTCCATGTTGCTGCCCCCATCTGGATTAACTATGTGGTCATAATTAATTTACACCAAGTTCAAATGGGTTATCAGGGAACACTTTTGAAACCCTTTTTTCTTTTTGTAACCCAACACACAACTTATATTCATCTTGTTTTCTCTCTTGTGCCTCTTATGTGGGATAACTTTACTTGGAATCATTGCCTCCGAAAGTCTAAAAGAAAATAATTTCAAATCGGTGTGTAGCTCTAGAAGAGCAACACCTTTAACACAGTCTTGAATTGCCCTAGCTTTAAACTTGTTGTTTAAGCCATCAACATTTAATGTAACAATACGGAAACCTTTTTTATATAACTTAATCTAAGTGCACCCCGACTTTATGGAAGTAAAACGGGCTTGGTTAACAGTAATTGACAGTAATTGATTAATACTGAGAGGAAAGAAAGTGCAAGTGCGAATATACCTTGCTATGGCTGATCAGCCACTCCGCTAGCCATCCCTCTAGGTTGTTTCCCCAGTAAAGTGCTAGACTATTTTTTTTATAACACCTCGAAAGTGCCTTAAATACAAAAGTGCTACATGCTTAGAGGTACCTACCACCATACTAAAAAATTTTTTTTTTAAAAGGGCGAAGAGCATAATAAGAATAGTGACCTATGCAACCCAGGAGTACAGTGCCTGCCATATAACATATAAACTTATTCCTACATGTGCAGTTGTGTCATGAATAAAGTGACAGAGTGCATTACATAACATCAAGAGGCGCCCCCACCCCACCAAAGACCAACAAAGTGCTGCGTGCTACGGTAACATACTGTCCTCAATTTGCCCTCCCTCTTCACCTGGAAAAAAAGCATTACTGAAACATTCCTGAAGTTTCAAATACATTATTAAAGAGTACAGTAGTCCAAATGATTGCCATATTTCCCTGCCCTATATGGACCCTCGATGGGTCATTCCTCAAACCCCACTTGGTTGTATCACTCATTTTAGAGTACTTCTTAGCTTTCCTGCCTCCGGTAGCCCTTCCTGCGTAGGCTGCAACATTCCTAAAGCCGATAATCTCATCTGATACCATAAAATGAGTTATGAACTCTTCCATTTGTTTCACTGCCAAACCCCCAAAACCACCTTCCTTCCCCCGAAACACCCATCCCGTGCACCACTAGGGGAGAATTTTGTCTAATTCTCCTCCTTCTCACCCCAAAATACCCTGGGTGCCATGGTACTGCACCCATCTGCACTCATAACCCTAGGATCCCTGAGAACATCCTGCCCACCCCTCAAAATGCATCTCTTTACACTCCACCCATGACATACACATGCCCTCTGTGTCTTGAAAGCCCTCTCTATATCTATCACATTGTGTAAAGTCGCTCCTATAAGAGAAAGAACCATCATCATGAATCACTGAACACATATGCTATTCCTAAGAGGGAGAGGCGACTACACACACAGTCTACGTGACTAGTTAACAGCTGGATTAGATAGATTCTGGAGGAGCGCCTGGGCCTCCCAAGTGTCCGAGAAAATATGAAACTGCCCCTTCACCAAAACCTTACGCATGGCCTGCTCGACAGTCGTTGCATGAGCACCCTTGGCTTTAAATGAGTCAATCATCCTAAAAAAACTCTGTCCATCTACGTGCCGTGAGTGCCGACGCATCTGAAAATATTTTAAACTGAAACACTTCGGAGGTTCAGAAAGATCTCTTTTCCATGGGTCTTGACAGATTATGGGCCTGATTCTAACTTTGGAGGACGGTGTTAAACCGTCCCAAAAGTGGCGGATATACCACCTACCGTATTACGAGTTCCATAGGATATAATGGACTCGTAATACGGTAGGTGGTATATCCGCCACTTTTGGGACGGTTTAACACCGTCCTCCAAAGTTAGAATCAGGCCCTATGATCTTTGACTCGATGATCAGCGAAATTCACCAAGATTTTATGAGGATATTTAGCATTCATAGGGCACTGGGCAGGCACCCTGTGGGCATTAGTGATGGTCAAATCACCCATTAGGTCCGGCATTGCCTTCTTCAATAAAGCGTCCACCCATTTGGGTACCAGCAGACCTTTGTTCCTTTCCGGCACCCCAAAGATTCTAAGGTTTGACTTTCTATGATAGTTCTCTAAGTCCAGCAATTTTACTTCGAAAGAGAGTCACTTCTTTCCCCCCACCCCAACCCCACCTCCCCCTCCCCCCGTTCAGTTTCAGACGCTTCACGCGTTTGATTACAGGAAGCCCCGACCTTCTTTGCCTCAAGAAACTATCTGACGTTAGACTCCGCATCTTTTGTTGCGTGTTGCACCCCGTGGGGATGGTGGACGATTTCACTTGGGCCTCCCTTGCGTTTCAGTTTCTGGGCTGGCGTAGATTGACTCAGTATTAACGGTAGTTGAATTCACCGATTTCTTTTGAAATGTTCTCGTACTCGGTTGACTAATTCTCCTGACTGGATTAAAGTCTCGAAAGCACAAATTATGCCAATTCTGCAAATCTTTAGGTTTGCATCCAAAGTTTAATTGCTGTCTGGGAGACCTCCCATTGGGGATGCGCGACACAAAAGCAACTGCTCTCTGGCTCAAGATCTTTAACTGACTATTGTCTCCTCTGTGCTAGAGCCACTGGTCTGCTTCACCAGATTAACACGATGTCAGCCATCAGACTCCCCCCCCAGTGCTCCCCTTCTGTACTGCAGTCCTGTTTATCACTGAATCTGAGCACTCCGTTACAGTGCAATGTAGCACAGTGCAGTTCACGTCGTCATACTCTGTCAGAGGAAAGCCTCTTGCTTCCCTGATCGTAATCTACCTGGGGAAAGGGGTGGGTCACGACCCACCCTGACCCATTGCAGAGGACCGCACTCACCTCAGCATTCCGGTTGCTCACGCTGCAGATATATTTTTTAAGCAGGGAAGCACATTCAGTGCTCCTGCTGCCAATATTCCTTATCCAGCCTTGTGTGAAAAGAGAGGGTTGCCTTGTTGGTCTCACACCACCCTCCTTCGTTAACGCCAGCGCTCTGTCGGGTGAGTTATATATATGTATATATACATACACACACACAAACTTCCCCTTGCACGTCACCTCTCAAAAAGATAATGATGGTAGATGGGCTCTTGGCTGATCGCCTGGAGCGCCCCCAGCTTCCCGTCACAGCACTTCACTCAGCCACTGGCCCCCTACTTTACATGCAGCGCGAGATTCATGAGGAATTCTATTTACATTATATGGCACTGTATTGCTCCACCACAACCTCCCCCTCCAGATGCCGTTGACTCGTTTCTCTGACACTCCACTCCCTTGCATCACAACCGGCCATAAGATGAAACTGGACGCCATTTGCTCTCTTATCAGTGATAGAACCCCAAGTTCGTATGGCCTACCCGCCGAACTTTATAAGGCATATTCGCTACAGCACACACCCTATTTACACAAGCTTTACAAGGACGCCCTTGCAACAGCGCAACTCCCTGACACATTCCGAGATGCTACATTAATCTCACTGCTCCAACCCCGCAAAGACCCAGCTACCTTACACTCCCCACTAGCACTCCTAAGCCCAA
The DNA here is from genome assembly GCF_031143425.1 of Pleurodeles waltl. NCBI lineage: Eukaryota > Metazoa > Chordata > Amphibia > Caudata > Salamandridae > Pleurodeles > Pleurodeles waltl. Next base: position 398,129,005 of record NC_090449.1, read on the forward strand.
GCTTCAGAATATTGGCTAAGATCAGAGTGAACCGGCTGGCACCCCTGCTTCCCATGTTCGTCCACACCGACCAGCAAGGCTTTGTGCCAGCTCACACTATGTCCCTTAATATAAGACGCTTTTTCCAAGTCCTGAAATATGCGCCACTCCACTGGCCTCAAGCGGTTGCCTTATGCTTGATTTGGAGAAAGTGTTTGATTCCCTAGAATGGACCTTCCTCTTAAGTGCCCTACCACGAATCAGTTTGAGACCACGTTTTATCTGCCTGATAAGAATACTATATGCGTCCTTGACTACCTGACGCCCACATCTCTAGTCAGATTTGCATAAAGAGAGGCACAATAAATGGCTGCCCACTGTCTCCCCTCCTTTTTGTCCTTGCTGTAGAACCCCTAGCTGTTGCGTTAAGCTTGCAGGGACACAATTGGGGCATACCCTTGGGTGATGGGATTCACTCGATATCTCTCTATGAGGATGACCTCCTGGTCTACTTGAAAGACTTATCCCACTTCCCATCATCCAAAATAACCACTTGTACTACATTTGCGGCCATATCTTCCTGTTGTCCCCTACTACATCTGACCCAAGCCCGCTCCCTGCTGTCCCCATCTTACCCTGGCAACCGACTACTTTCAGATATCTCGCTATTCAAGTCTATCACGCAGACTCTGATCTGTTTGATAGCGACTTGTCAAGAACAATAACCTCTCTCAAATGACGTTTTGTAGAACGCTGCCCCTGTTGGTGATTGGCAAGGTGGTGCTCATTAAAATTACCCTGTCTATTATATTACTTCACTAAACTCCCACTATATATTCCTGCCCCCTTTTTAAGGTCCTTTTAATGTAATTTGCGCTGATTTATTTGGAACACCTCATATTATAGAGTAGCCCTCTCTAAACTTTACAGGCCAACAGACTAAGGTGGTCTGGCACTCCAACACTTCGAATATAATCATCTGGCTGCGCAGGTGCAGTGGGTTGTGATTGGCTATCCTCCAGCTGTCTTTCTGACAGTGCTACAACATCCGGCACTTGGACACATTTCCACCTTCTGAGACTATTCCACCCCTCTGCCAGGCCCCCTATCCCACAATCCTTACTATTACGCTTGGCGTATCGTTGCTATCTTAGATGTTTGTCTCACCAAAGCAACAGTCCCTTATGCACCGGCCATCCCCCTCATGGGGACACCAAGGGGCACACACACTACTATGATCATGGAGTTAACACCCTGGCATGTGGTGGGGATCCACACATTAGGTGACCTATGGTACGTTCTGTCAACACAATACCTTCATGGATGACACCAGCCTACCCCCGCAACCTGCTTACTTTATTGTTCCCTTAAAAATGTACTGCAGCAAACATGGGAAGAATTGACAAATTAGTTTCCTGTGCACCTTACATTACAATACCTACACACCCTGAGCGACGGAGGCCACTTGATAGACTAGCTGACGGACTCTCTGCGACAACAGTTCTTTAGACTGCTCGCAGTTCTCAGAGATCGCTGGGAGGTAGACAGAGGGGGCCCTTCACAGACAAAGAATGGTCAATGATATTAGAAGGCCCTACACATGTCCTGCACAATACACTATTTTGTTTAATACAATTCTATGTCATGTAAAAGGCCTGCCTCACACCCAACAAAATTAATAGATAATTCAATCAAAACAATACTGCGTGTCCGCGCTGCCATCTGACAGGTGCGGACCTCTTCCATATTTTATGGACATGTCCATGTCTAGGCCATTACTGGACCGCTCTGATGAGCCGGTGCTCCCACTGCGTAGGCCGGACCATACCGCATACTTGAGAGGCCTATATCTTGGGGCTTTTCCATAAGGACAAGAGGCACAGGGCTACATCCCTTTTCCTTGATTTGGGCCTACTTCTTGTAGAACGTCTCATCTCCCGAAGATGGTGCTCACCCAACCCACCAACCTACGAGGCTTGGATACAGTCACTGGGTGGTTGGGCACAAGCAGAAGGAACAGCTCTTCACCGAGAAGACAACTTAGGTCAGCGCAGATATTCACTCGTGGCTGCTTGGGACTTAATCCTTGCTGACCTTCATGCACCCATATGCACACCATCGTACCAATAGACCGCCTCGCCATCAGGCGATGCTGTCGACATACCAAAACCCTCCCATTAACTGCTATGTCATTCACACCACAGAGGAACTGCTGGACATCTTCTTGGCATGATCCATTGCTGCTGATGCTGTTAAACAGTTGAACCCTTCATCATGTTGGTGGAATAATAATGTTACTATCTTCTCAACCTTTGTCAGAACTGTCTCTAGATTTATTGCTTATGACCCTTTCCCCTCCTTTCTCCCTTTGGCCCTTTCCTTTTCCTGAACCAACATGCTATCTTACCTTCCCTTCTCCCTCCCTCCCTATCATTGCTCCCCTCAGTTCCAGCCTTCTAACAGTTTTTTTTATCTTAATTGTAATTGTTAACACTGATTTATATGGATGATTCTATTGTTTTATTCCTGCACTGGGATAAAGCTGCTACATCAATGGGTATACAGACTCTTTTACCCACTAACCTATACCTACAACCGTTCTTTTTCCAGATCTTGCTTTATTTCATAATGTAGAATGCTAAATACGTTATTCACATGACTGCCCAATGTTGTGTGCTGATTCTCCATGTTTGTGCACCTCGCATACATGCTCTCTTCCTGTAACAGCTCGGCAGTTGTATCATATGCTGTGCATGCTTAAACAGAATGTAAAACCAATAAAATAGATTCAAACACCACGACCAGTGGCCGACACCAGGGAGGGTTGAAAATCCTTCTGTGCAAAGCACCAGAGGATTTTTTTTATTTTTTTTATTTAAACCCCTCCCTCGCCCCCGGGAGACATAGAAGAGCTTATGTATCTCCCTCTGACCCCCCACCCGCCCCTTTGTGTCATCATACTTCGTTTTCCCCATCAGAGCAGGAAGCAGCGGTTAAGGCCGCTTCCTGCTCTGGTGGGCAAAACGGGCCCGGATGGGCCTCCTCACCGTTCGGGAAGGCTTTGTTTGAAAGGGGAAATTTCCCCTTTTCAAATGAGGCTTTCCTGAAATGGTTTCCTGGCCCTTGATTGCAGCTGCGCTGCCCTGGATCGCAGTTGCGACCCAGGGCCAGGAAACCCATCTAGTCATCAGGGATTTCACTGGGTGGGGTGAACACCCCCCTTCTGAAAATGAGCCGGCCCTCCCCCTGGGGGCAAATGTTTTCACAAAATCCCCCTCCCCCCAATATATATATATATATTTTTTTTTTAATGAAATTGACAGGGGGTCACCCGTGAGCAGGGTTTGACCCCCTGTGGGGGCAATTTTATTTTAATAGCTGTATGGTTTCCACTATGGCCCCCAGGGAAACCATACAGCTATTTAAAAAAAAAAAAAGATCTGTGTGTATATATATATATTTATATATATATAGAGATAGATCACTGTAGTCAATGCGTGTGTGGTTTCCCTGGGGGCTCCGATCGGCCCCCAGGAAAACCATGCCCACATATAGACATGATCTCTACATATATAGGTATCATGTGAATTTACAAGGCATTTCTCAAATAGGCTTCTTTTTTACACACTGTCTTACATTTGGAAGGACAAAGTGGGTCATTCTGACCCTGGCGGTAATTACCGCCAGGGCCGGGGTCGGCGGTAGCACCGCCAACAGGCTGGCGGTGCTCCGCCGGGCATTCTGACCGCGGCGGTACAGCCGCAGCCAGAAGCGGAAAGCCGGCGGTGTACCGCCGACTTTCCGCTGCCCATGGGGATTCTGACACCCCATACCGCCATCCTGTTCCTGGCGGTTCGCCCGCCAGGAACAGGATGGCGGTATGGGGTGTCGTGGGGCCCCTGGGGGCCCCTGCAGTGCCCATGCCAATGGCATGGGCACTGCGGGGGCCCCCATAAGAGGGCCCCACAAAGAATTTCAGTGTCTGCTTTGCAGACACTGAAATTCGCGACGGGTGCAACTGCACCCGTCGCACCTTCCCACTCCGCCGGCTCCATTCTGAGCCGGCTTCCTCGTGGGAAGGGTGTTTCCCACTGGGATGGCGGGCGGCCTTTTGGCGGTCGCCCGCCGGCCCAGTGGGAAACCCAGAATGACCGCCGCGGTCTTTTGACTGCGGTACGGTCTTCTGGCGGTTCCCGCTTGGCGGGCGGCTCCCGCCGCCCGCCAAGCTTAGAATCACCCCCAAAATGTTGAAAAAGACAATGGCAATAACACTAGGTTCGATGGCATGTGTAGCTGCAGATACACATGTTGTGCATAGTCCGCCGTCTGGTGTTGGGTCAGAGTGTTACAAGTTGTTTTTGTTCGAAGAAGTGTTTTCGAGTCCCGAGACCAAGGGACTCCTCCTCCTTTGTTCCATTGCGCATGGGCGTCGACTCCATGTTAGATTGTTTTTTTTCCGCCATCGGGTTCGGACGTGTTCCTTTTCGCTCCGGGTTTCGGGACGGAAAGATAGTCTTAACTTCGGAAAACTACGTCAGTATTGTTTCGCTCGGTATCGGGTAAGAATAGAATCAACACCGAATCGTGAAGAGCTCCGGTAGCCCTTCGGGGTAATTTCGATCCCCCGTCGGGGCCTGGTCGGCCCGACCGCGTGTAACATCGACACTGATGGAACGGACCCCGTTCCGATTCTGTCCTAAATGCCACAATAAATATCCATATACAGACCAACATTTGGTCTGTAACTTGTGCCTGTCGCCCGAGCACAAGGAAGAAACGTGTGAGGCCTGTCGTGCGTTTCGGTCCCGATAAACGCTCCGTGACCGGCGAGCCAGAAGATTGCAGATGGCGGCCACGCCGACAGGACACCGAGAGTTCGAGGGACAAGGAGAAGAAGAGGAAGCCTTCTCCATCCATGAATCGGACTCGGAGGAATTCGACGTCGAAGAAACCGTGAGTAAGACGTCGAAGCAAGCACCACACAAGAAAACAGACAAGGCCCAGGGGACGCCACTGCCAACAGGCCATGGCTCAACCCATAAAGTAGGTGACCGTCCGAGACAGCGGAACCGAAGCTGCTCGATGCAGAGACAGCGGCACCGAGGAAGATCGACGCCGAGAAAGCTCCACGCCGAAAAAGAAAAAATTCTCCTCGGAGCCGAAAAAAAGCAGAGACACAGTTTCGGTGCCAAAACGACCAGCAACCGAACCAACTGCCAGCTCATATACAGAGGAACAATCACTGTCCTCTCAAATGCGCAAACACAGATTTGAAGAAGAGTTACAGACCACTGATGTAGACCACACACAAAAGCGGATCTTCATACAAAGTGGGACAGGGAAGATCAGCACTCTTCCCCCAATCAGGAGAAAAAGGAGACTCGAGTTCCAAACACAAGAACAAACACCACAAAAAATGGTGAAGAAGGTAACTCCGCCACCCTCTCCTCCACCTGTAACTCACACATCACCGGCACAGACTCCGTCACATTCACCGGCTCATACCACCATGAGCCAAGACGACCAGGACGCTTGGGACCTATACGATGCCCCAGTATCAGACAATAGTCCTGAGTCGTACCCTACCAAGCCCTCACCACCTGAGGACAGCACAGCGTATGCACAGGTGGTAGCTAGGGCAGCAGAATTCCATAACGTGTCGTTACACGCAGAACCTGTCGAGGATGACTTCCTTTTCAACACCCTCTCCTCCACCCATAGCTCCTACCAAAGCCTACCTATGCTTCCAGGAATGCTAAGGCACGCAAACCAGATCTTCAAAGAACCTGTCAAAAGTAGAGCGATTACTCCAAGGGTGGAGAAAAAATATAAAGCACCGCCCACGGACCCTGCTTTTATCACCTCACAACTGCCACCAGATTCAGTTGTGGTAGGGGCAGCTCGCAAGAGAGCCAACTCGCACACATCAGGCGATGCACCACCTCCAGATAAAGAGAGACGCAAGTTCGACGCAGCTGGGAAAAGGGTCGCAATACAAGCTGCAAACCAGTGGCGCATCGCAAACTCTCAGGCGCTCCTAGCGCGATATGATAGAGCCCATTGGGACGAGATGCAGCATCTCATCGAGCATCTACCCAAAGAATTTCAAAAACGGGCAAAACAAGTGGTTGAGGAGGGACAAAACATCTCCAATAACCAAATACGCTCCTCTATGGACGCAGCGGACACAGCGGCAAGAACAATAAATACCGCAGTAACCATAAGAAGGCTTGGTTGCGCATGGAAGGCATGCAAGGCATGGTTGCGCACATCTGGCTTTCAACCGGAAATACAGCAAGTGGTGCTCAATATGCCGTTCAATGAACAACAATTGTTTGGACCCGAAGTGGACACGGCAATTGAGAAATTGAAAAAGGACACGGACACAGCCAAGGCCATGGGCGCACTCTATTCCCCGCAGGGCAGAGGCACTTTCGGCACCTTCCGCAAAACAACCTTCAGAGGGGGGTTTCGGGGTCAAGCCACACAAGCCAGCACCTCACAATCTACACCGTCTACCTACCAGGGACAGTACCAAAGGGGAGGCTTTCGGGGCCAGTATAGAGGAGGACAATTCCCTAGAAACCGGGGAAAATTTCAAAGTCCAAAAACCCCTCCAACCAAACAGTGACTCACAAGTCACTCAACCCCTTCACACAACACCAGTGGGGGGAAGACTAAGTCAGTTTTACAAATCTTGGGAGGAGATAACAACAGACACTTGGGTCTTAGCAATTATCCGACATGGTTATTGCATAGAATTTCTCCAACTCCCTCCAAATGTCCCACCAAAAACACAGAATATGTCAAAACAACATCTAGACCTTCTAGAACTAGAAGTTCAAGCATTACTGCAAAAGGACGCAATAGAATTGGTACCATGTACACAAGAAAACACGGGAGTTTACTCACTGTACTTTCTAATACCAAAAAAGGACAAAACACTGAGACCAATCCTAGATCTCAGAACACTAAACACCTACATCAAATCAGACCACTTTCACATGGTCACGCTACAAGACGTGTTACCACTGCTAAAGCAACAAGACTACATGACAACCTTAGATCTAAAGGACGTGTATTTCCACATACCGATACATCCCTCGCACAGGAAATACCTAAGGTTCGTATTCAAAGGAAAACATTATCAATTCAAAGTGTTGCCGTTCGGTATAACAACCGCACCAAGAGTATTTACAAAATGTCTGGCAGTAGTAGCTGCACACATCAGAAGGCAGCAAATACACGTATTCCCGTACCTAGACGATTGGCTAATCAAGACCAACTCCCTAACAAAGTGTTCACACCACACAGATTATGTCATACAAACCCTCTACAAACTCGGTTTCTCCATCAACTATACAAAATGTCACATTCTGCCGTGCAAAACACAGCAATACTTAGGAGCGACAATCAACACAACAAAGGGAATAGCCACTCCAAGTCCACAAAGGGTTCAAAATTTTCACAAGGTTATACAAGCCATGTATCCAACACAAAGGATACAGGCAAAGACGGTATTAAAACTCCTAGGCATGATGTCCTCATGCATAGCCATTGTCCCAAACGCAAGACTGCACATGAGGCCCTTACAACAGTGCCTAGCATCACAGTGGTCACATGCACAGGGTCACCTTCTAGATCTGGTGTTAATAGACCGCCAAACATACATCTCGCTTCTATGGTGGAACAGTATAAATTTAAACAAAGGGCGGCCTTTCCAAGACCCAGTGCCACAATACGTGATAACAACAGATGCTTCCATGACAGGGTGGGGAGCACCCCTCAATCAACACAGCATCCAAGGACAATGGGACGTACATCAAACAAAGCTGCATATAAATCACCTCGAATTGTTAGCAGTATTCCTAGCGTTGAAAGCATTTCAACCCATCATAACCCACAAATACATTCTTGTCAAAACAGACAACATGACAACAATGTATTATCTAAACAAACAGGGGGGAACACACTCGACACAGCTGTGCCTCCTGGCACAAAAGATATGGCAATGGGCAATTCACAACCACATTTGCCTAATAGCACAATTTATTCCAGGGATCCAAAATCAACTAGCAGACAATCTCTCTCGAGATCACCAACATGTCCACGAATGGGAGATTCACCCCCAAATTCTAAACACTTACTTCAAAATTTGGGGGACACCTCAAATAGACCTATTTGCAACAAAGGAGAACGCAAAATGCCAAAACTTTGCATCCAGGTACCCACACAGGCAGTCTCAAGGCAATGCTCTATGGATGAACTGGTCAGGGATATTTGCGTACGCTTTTCCCCCTCTCCCTCTCCTTCCATATCTAGTAAACAAATTGAGTCAAAACAAACTCAAACTCATACTAATAGCACCAACATGGGCAAGACAACCTTGGTACACAACACTACTAGACCTGTCAGTAGTACCCCATGTCAGGTTGCCCAACAGACCAGATCTGTTAACACAACACAAACAACAGATCAGGCATCCAAACCCAGCATTGCTGAATCTAGCAATCTGGCTCCTGAGATCCTAGAATTCGGACATTTAAACCTCACCCAAGAATGTATGGAAGTCATAAAACAAGCTAGAAGACCATCCACTAGACACTGCTATGCAAGCAAATGGAAAAGATTTGTTTGCTACTGCCATAATAATCAAGTTAAACCATTACATGCATCTCCAAAGGATATAGTGGGATACTTGCTACATTTACAAAAATCAAATCTAGCCTTCTCTTCCATAAAGATACACCTCGCAGCAATATCTGCATACCTGCAAATTACCCATTCAACTTCACTATTTAGGATACCTGTCATTAAAGCGTTTATGGAAGGCCTGAAAAGAATTATACCACCAAGAACACCACCTGTTCCTTCATGGAACCTCAACATCGTCTTAACAAGACTCATGGGCCCACCTTTTGAACCCATGCACTCTTGCGAAATGCAATTCTTAACGTGGAAGGTTGCATTTCTCATTGCCATCACATCTCTAAGAAGAGTAAGTGAAATTCAGGCGTTTACTATACAAGAACCTTTTATTCAAATACACAAAAATAAGGTGGTCCTAAGAACCAATCAAAACTTTTTACCAAAAGTTATTTCACCGTTCCACTTAAATCAAACAGTAGAACTACCAGTGTTCTTCCCACAGCCAGACTCAGTAGCTGAAAGGGCACTACATACATTAGACATCAGAAGAGCACTAATGTACTACATTGACAGAACAAAAGAAATTAGGAAAACAAAACAACTGTTTATTGCATTTCAAAAACCTCATACAGGTAACCCAATATCAAAACAGGGTATAGCCAGATGGATAGTTAAGTGCATCCAAACCTGCTACCTTAAAGCAAAGAGAGAACTGCCCATTACACCAAGGGCACATTCAACCAGAAAGAAAGGCGCTACCATGGCCTTCCTAGGAAACATTCCAATGAACGAGATATGTAAGGCAGCCACATGGTCTACGCCTCACACATTACTAAGCACTACTGTGTAGACGTGCTATCCGCACAACAAGCCACAGTAGGTCAAGCCGTACTAAGAACTTTATTTCAGACTACTTCCACTCCTACAGGCTGAGCCACCGCTTTTGGGGAGATAACTGCTTACTAGTCTATGCACAACATGTGTATCTGCAGCTACACATGCCATCGAACTGAAAATGTCACTTACCCAGTGTACATCTGTTCGTGGCATTAGTCGCCGCAGATTCACATGTGCCCACCCACCTCCCCGGGAAGTTATCTTCAACATTTGTACATTTGTAAATATATTACTTAAACCTTAGTTGGTACATACTTATTCATTCCATTGCATGGGCACTATTACTAACATACACAACTCCTACCTCACCCTCTGCGGGGAAAACAATCTAACATGGAGTCGACGCCCATGCGCAATGGAACAAAGGAGGAGGAGTCCCTCGGTCTCGGGACTCGAAAACACTTCTTCGAACAAAAACAACTTGTAACACTCCGACCCAACACCAGACGGCGGACTATGCACAACATGTGAATCTGCAGCGACTAATGCCACGAACAGATGTACACTGGGTAAGTGACATTTTCATTCTTCTATTCTGTGTTCCCCAAGTCTCCCAATAAAAATGGTACCTCACTTATGTTGGTAGGCCTAGTACCCGCGACAGGAAACACCCCAAAACGCAACATGGACACATCAAATTTTTACATTGAAAACTGACGTGTTTTTTGGAAAGTGCCTAGATATGAATTTCTAGCTCAGCCGGTTCCTAGGAAAACCTACCAAACCTGTGCATTTTTTAAAACTAGACACCTATGGGAACCTAGGATGGGGTAACTTGTGGCACTGTTACCCAGAATCCTTTGCAAACCTCAATATTTGGCAAAAAAAACACTTTTTCCCTCACATTTCGGTGATAGAAACTTCTCAAATCTGAGCCACAAATTTCCTTCAACCCAGCATTCCCCCCAAGTCTCCCGATAAAAATGGTACCTCACTTGTGTGGGTAGGTTTAGTGCCTGTGTCAGGAATGGATCACACAACAGTCAATGTTAGTCCTTACATGAGGCCAACTGTTGACCCTGGGATGATCCATTCCTGACGCAGGGACTCAAATGGGGGTAGCAGTTTTATCAGGACAGGTGGGGAAACACTGGGTGGTATGAATTTTGTTGATCCCAGCATATTCCTGTAGTTTGTGTGACAGAAATGCAAGAAAAAAATAGAGTTTTTATTCAACATTTTAGCTTTGCAGGGTATTCTGGGTAAGAAAACTTTAGGGAATCCACGCAAGTCACACCTCTGTGGACCCCCCCGGATGTCTAGTTTCCAGAAATGTCTGGGTTTGGTAGGTTTCCCTAAATGGCTACCGAATCCAGGACCAAAAACGCAGGTGCCTGCCTTACAAAACCAGGTTGTTTTGTGATAGATAATTTTGAGGTCTCCACAATACGATTTGGGTGGTGGAATTTGTGGCTGAACTAAATTGGGGGCTAAAACACTAGCCTATGTAGACAGTCACAAAATTACTGGTGTGTGTGTGACCCCTGCAACAGTAGAGGTCACCTTACCTTCGCTTCTTCCCTCAATCAGCATGTTCTCTCAAGACACTCCAAAAAACAAAAAAGACACACTATTATATCACCTTGTCACATACCAGTCGTCACAGTCTTTAGCGCCCAGTCTAACAATCATTATCGGTTCTCCCACTCCCATTACCTCCTCCTCCGATGCCCTCACTACCACCCAGCAAAAATGCATTTCATCTCTCCATAGCCCTCCTCACTCATAAATTTCATTTGTATTATAGCGCAGGTAATGGCTGGCTTTACTAATCCACACAGCTGTTCACATATAATACAGTTTTGATCCTTTCAGTAGGCATATAAACCTTCTGCGCTACTTTATGGCATCAAAACTGCCACTAGACAGAAGTCATATCCTTTTCTAGTAGAAACATAATCACAAGTTACTTTACTTTTTTTATTGCTGCCTAAAAGCTACAGTTGAAACGCGTCAGTTCAAGTATGTGTATTGCTTTGAAGACGCAAGCTGCAACTGCAAGAGAACTGGTGGTGAATATATATATGTTCGGTGGCATGTGTAGCTGCAGATACACATGCTGTGCACATCCCGCCATCTAGTGTTGGGCTCGGAGTGTTACAAGTTGTTTTTCTTCGAAGAAGTCTTTTCGAGTCACGAGATCGAGGGACTCCTCCCCCTTCGGCTCCATTGCGCATGGGCGTCGACTCTATCTTAGATTGTTTTCTTTCCGCCATTGGGTTCGGACGTGTTCCTCTTCGCTCCGTGTTTTGGTTCGGAAAGATAGTTAAATCTCTGAAAATTCGACAGTATTGTTTGCGTTCGGTATCGGGTTAGTTAACGCAGATCGACACCGAATTTTGAAGAGCTCCAGTGGCCCTTCAGGGTTTCGAATCCCCGGCGGGGCCTGGTCAGCCCGACCACGTGCATCTTCAAGGCTAATGGAACGGACCCCATTCCGCTTCTGCCCGAATGCCACAACAAGTATCCTTACACAGATCAGCATCTGGTCTGTAATTTGTGTTTGTCTCCCGAACACAAAGAGGATACCTGCGAGGCCTGTCGAGCGTTTCGGTCGAGGAAAACGCTAAGAGACCGGAGAGCAAGAAGACTCCAAATGGCGTCGGCGCCGTCAGGACACCAAGACTTGGAGGAAGAAGAAACCTTCTCCATAGCGGAATCGGACTCGGACGAGGTCGAAACCGAACAAACGCCGAAAACCGTGAGTAAGACGCCCCTGGCCAAAACTCACGGAAAATACACTAAAGCCCAGGGGACGCCACCGCCAACAGGCCATGGCTTAACCCGACAATTAGGTGACCGGCCATCGGCACCGAAAAAGGGCACACATGTGTCGAAGTCACCCGACTCCGGTCGAGATACCGGCACAGAACAGACTCGACCCCGAGACACCGGGTCAGAGCAATCTCGACATCGAGAGATCAGCACCGAAACGAGTCGGCACCGAGATATCGGAACACCGAAAGCCAAAAAAGTTTCTTCGGAGCCAAAAAAGATGGTCGAAAAGGTTTCGATACCAAAACATCCGGACTCGGAGCCGAAACCGAGTTCCTACACCGAGGAACAGGGCCTGTCCTCACAGATGCAAGGACACAGATTCGGACAGGAGCTAGAGGCAGGGGAGCCAGATTACACACAAAGAAGGCTCCACATTCAAAAGGAGACAGGAAAGATCAGAACTCTCCCTCCAATCCGAATGAAAAGGAAACTTGCTTTCCAAGAGAAAGATAAGCAACCACAAGCAAAGGTGGCAAAACAAATAACTCCGCCACCATCACCACATCGCTCACCACAGCCATCACCGGTAGCCACTCCACCAATGATGCAGTCTCCAACTCATACAGGGATGAGTCAAGATGATCCTGATGCATGGGATCTTTATGATGCGCCTGTATCAGATAACAGTCCCGACTGTTATCCAGCGAGACCATCACCACCTGAGGACAGTACTGCTTACACACAGGTGGTGTCAAGAGCAGCTGCGTTTCAAAATGTCACCCTGCACGCAGAACCGATTGAAGATGACTTTTTGTTTAATACTCTGTCGTCCACACATAGGGCCTGATTCTAACTTTGGAGGACGGTGTTAAACCGTCCCAAAAGTGGCGGATATACCACCTATCGTATTACGAGTTCCATAGGATATAATGGACTCGTAATACGGTAGGTGGTATATCCGCCACTTTTGGGACGGTTTAACACCGTCCTCCAAAGTTAGAATCAGGCCCATAGTCAGTACCAGAGTTTCCCTATGTTACCGGGAATGTTGAAACACTCAAAGCAAGTGTTTCAAGAGCCTGTGAAAGGCAGGGCCATCTCTCCAAGGATGGAGAAGAAGTACAAACCTCCACCAACAGATCCAGTGTACATCACGCAGCAATTGACACCGGACTCAGTGGTAGTAGGGGCAGCTCGCAAAAGGGTGAACTCACACACCTCGGGAGATGCACCACCACCCGACCAGTAAAGTCGCAAGTTCGACGCAGTGGGGAAAAGGGTTGCGTCACAAGCAGCCAATCAATGGCGCATTGCCAATTCGCAGGCCTTGCTATCTAGATATGATAGAGCTCATTGGGACGAAATGCAACACTTCATAGAACATCTACCCAAAGAGTTCCAAAAGAGGGCGCAACAAGTGGTGGAAGAACGTCAAAGTATCTCTAATAACCAGATACAGTCGGCAATGGATGCAGCAGACACAGCTGCAAGAACTGTAAATACAGCGGTCACCATACGGAGGCATGCATGACTACGCACCTCAGGATTCAAGCCGGAGATTCAACATGCGGTGCTGAATATGCCTTTTAACGGACAGCAGTTGTTTGGGCCGGAAGTGGACACTGCTATCGAGAAACTTAAAAAGGACACTGATACGGCCAAGGCCATGGGAGCGCTCTACTCCCCACAGGGCAAAGGCACATTTCGGAAAACACAGTTTAGAGGGGGGTTTCGAGGACAAAACACAGAACCCTCAACCTCACAAACAAGACCCACATACCAGAGCCAGTATCAGAGGGGAAGTTTTCGTGGACAATACAGAGGTGGACAGTTCCCTAAGACTAGGGGAAAGTTCCAAAGTCCCAAAACCCCTCAAAATAAACAGTGACTTCATTGTCACAAATCCCCAACACGTAACACCAGTGGGGGGGAGACTAACAGATTTTTACAGGAACTGGGAGGAGATAACAACAGACACGTGGGTCCTAGCCATTATCCAACATGGTTATTGCATAGAATTCCTACAATTCCCTCCAAATGTCCCACCGAAAACACACAACATGTCCAAACAACACATGGATCTATTACAACTGGAGGTCCAAGCGTTGTTGCGAAAAGATGCAATAGAACTAGTACCAAATCATCAGAAAGGAACGGGTGTTTACTCCCTGTACTTTCTCATACCCAAAAAAGACAAAACTCTAAGACCCATATTAGATCTCAGAACACTAAATATTTACATCAAATCAGATCACTTTCACATGGTGACACTTCAGGACGTAATCCCCTTGCTCAAACAACAAGACTACATGACAACATTAGACCTCAAGGAAGCATATTTACATATACCCATATATCCTTTCCACAGAAAAAACGTAAGGTTCGTAATCCGAGGGGTACATTACCAGTTCAAAGTGTTGCCATTCGGAATAACAACAGCGCCAAGAGTCTTTACAAAATGCCTCACCGTTGTGGCAGCCCATATCAGAAGATAGCAAATACATGTGTTCCCGTATCTGGACGACTGGTTAATCAAAACCAATATGCAAGAACGGTGTTCACAACACACAAAATACATTATAGAAACCCTTCACAAGTTAGGGTTCTCACTCAACTACCAAAAATCACACCTGCAGGCGTGTCAAGTACAACAGTATTTGGGAGCAACAATCAACACAAAAAAGGGGATTGCCACTCCAAGTCCACAAAGGGTACAGGCATTCCAAAACGTAATACAGACCATGCACCCAAACCAAAGGTTCCAAGTAAAATTTGTAATGAAACTGCTAGGCATGACGTCCTCATGCATAGCCATCGTCCCAAACGCAAGATTACACATGCGGCCCTTACAACAGAGACTAGCATCACAATGGTCACAAGCACAGGGTCAACTTCAAGATCTAGTGTTGATAGACCGCCAAACATACACCTCGCTTCAATGGTGGAATACTATAAATTTAAACCAAGGGCCGCCTTTCCAAGACCCAGTGCCTCAATACGTGATCACAACAGATGCTTCCATGATCGGGTGGGGAGCACACCTCAACCAACACAGCATCCAGGGACAATAGGACACAACAGAAACAACTTCATATAAATCACTTAGAACTACTAGCAGTATTTCTAGCGTTGAAAGCATTTCAACCACTAATAACCCACAAACACATTCTTGTCAAAACAGACAACATGACAACAATGTATTATCTAAACAAACAAGGAGGGACACACTCGACACAGTTGTGTCTCTTAGCTCAAAAGATATGGCATTGGGCGATTCACAACCACATTCGTCTAATAGCGCAGTTCATACCAGGAATCCAAAACCAGTTAGCAGAAAATCTCTCTCGGTATCACCAACAGATCCACGAATGGGAAATTCATCCCCAGATACTGCTAACTTACTTCCAAAGATGGGGAACACCGCAAATAGACCTATTTGCCACATAAGAAAAGGCAAAATGCCAAAACTTCGCATCCAGGTACCCACAGGCTCACTCTCAAGACAATGCGTTATGGATGAGTTGGTCAGGGATATTTGCATACGCTTTTCCCCCTCTCCCACTCCTTCCGTATCTAGTAAACAAATTGAGTCAAAACAAACTCAAACTAATATTGATAGCACCAACTTGGGCACGACAACCTTGGTACACAACACTACTAGACCTGTCAGTAGTACCTCATATCAAACTGCCAAACAGACCAGATCTGTTAACTCAACACAAACAATAGATCAGACACCCGAATCCAGCATCGCTCAATCTAGCAATTTGGCTCCTGAAATCTTAGAATTCAGACATCTAGACCTTACACAAGAATGCATGGAGGTCATAAAACAGCTAGGAAACCAACCACAATACATTGCTACGCAAATAAGTGGAAAAGATTTGTTTATTACTGCCATAATAATCACATTCAACCACTACACGCATCTGTGAAAAACATTGTAAGCTACCTACTACATTACAAAAGTCTAAGTTAGCTTTTTCATCCATAAAAATACATCTGACCGCAATTTCGGCTTATTTGCAAATTACGCATTCAACTTCATTATTCAGAATCCCAGTTATAAAAGCATTTATGGAGGGTCTGAAAAGGATTATTCCACCAAGAACACCACCAGTTCCTTCGTGGAACCTCAACATCGTATTAACACGACTCATGGGTCCACCATTTGAACCCATGCATTCATGTGAGATACAGTACTTAACATGGAAAGTAGCCTTTCTAATAGCTATCACATCGCTCAGAAGAGTAAGTGAGATACAAGCCTGTACCATACAACAACCCTTTATACAAATACACAAACATAAAGTAGTTCTACGCACAAATCCTAAATTCTTACCTAAGGTCATATCACCGTTCCACTTAAATCAAACAGTGGAACTCCCAGTGTTCTTTCCAGAACCAGACTCTGTAGCTGAAAGAGCATTACATACATTAGACATCAAAAGGGCACTAATGTACTACATTGATAGAACCAAACAAATTCGCAAAACAAAACAATTTTTTGTTGCTTTCCAAAAACCTCATACAGGGAATCCAATATCCAAACAAGGCATTGCCAGATGGATAGTTAAATGTATTCAAACCTGTTATATAAAAGCAAAAAGAGAACTGCCTATCACACCAAAGGCACACTCCACTAGAAAGAAAGGTGCCACCATGGCCTTTCTAGGAAACATACCAATGACTGAAATATGTAAGGCAGCCACATGGTCTACGCCTCATACGTTTACCAAGCATTACTGCGTGGATGTGTTAACAACACAGCAAGCCACAGTAGGACAAGCAGTATTAAGAATATTATTTCAAACAACTTCAACTCCTACAGGCTAAACCACCGCTTTTGGGGAGATAACTGCTTACTAGTCTATGCACAGCATGTGTATCTGCAGCTACACATGCCATCGAACGGAAAATGTCACTTACCCAGTGTACATCTGTTCGTGGCATGAGACGCTGCAGATTCACATGCGCCCTCCCACCTCCCCGGGAGCCTGTAGCCGTTCTAAGTTGCCAAGAAAATTGAACTTGTACATTTGTAAATATATCATTTTAGTCACATTATGTACATACATACTTACTCCATTGCATGGGCACTATTACTATATACACGACTCCTACCTCACCCTCTGCGGGGAAAACAATCTAAGATGGAGTCGACGCCCATGCGCAATGGAGCCGAAGGGGGAGGAGTCCCTCGATCTCGTGACTCGAAAAGACTTCTTCGAAGAAAAACAACTTGTAACACTCCGAGCCCAACACTAGATGGCGGGATGTGCACAGCATGTGAATCTGCAGCGTCTCATGCCACGAACAGATGTACACTCGGTAAGTGACATTTTCCATATATATATATATATATATATATATATATATATATATATATATATAAAATATATATGTTTAAAGAGATCACTTTTATATGTGGGTGTGGTTTTCCTGGGGGCCGGTCGCAGCCCCCAGGGAAACCACACACGTTGTCAGACGTGATCACTATATATATCGATATATATATATATATTGTTTTTAACAGCTGTATGGTTTCCTTGGGGGACATAGAATTTGGGCCAGCCTGGATCTGGTTGAGGACAGGATAGAAACAACAACCCAAAGATCTATCAACAGCTGAGTTGGCATTCTTATACAAAAGAATGCCCATGCGTTGTACTTGAAGACTCTGGACATGTGGCAGTCCAAGGATGGTCTTCTAATTACAGAGGAGACCTGGAATGAGATAAATGTGTTTAACATTTCTTTAATGAAAGGAGCAAATTTCTGTAGAACGCAATTCTATGCAAAGTGGCTACTTTAAAGAACCCCAGCTTTTTTGCATTAAATGAATCCCCAGGTACCCAATAGGTATTCCAGGTGCTTAATTAAGGGATGTGGATTAAAAGGACCCATATTATTTGGGGTTTTGCCAAAAAAACACCTTTCTGGGCAGAGATCCATGCGTAGTGCTCTCACACTTTATGGCTGGATCAGTCAATAGATGTTTACACAGCAGTTCTGGGGTACTGTCCTGATGTAAATATTGCGTCTTGGCTGAAAAAACGATTGTTTATATCATCATTAGTGGCTAGATCACTAATTCTGCAAAATTGGCGATCAGAAGCAATCCCAACATATCAACAATGGTTGTCCAAAATGCAAAAAATGAAGGCGTTAGAGTATCAATATGCGTTAAGATTAGGATGGTATAACACATTTCAGAGATTATGGGAGGTATTGGGATGAGGGGTGCGAAAGAGGTAGCTCATCTCAAGCTCGAGTAGGCAGAATTGTATAATATCTAGGCAGAAATATGAGATTTTGGGCAATATGCAATATTAAATTATATTTCTGGGTCTGTACATGTATCCTGTGGCATTTGAATTGCTGGCCCTTCAAATATGCCGTTTTAACGATGTATGAACTTTTCCAATAAAACTCTAGTTATATATAAAAAACAGCAACATCTAAGGAGGCATTCTGCATGAGGCAAGTCAGACTTTAATACGGAAATGCTGGAGCCAGCAAAACTCGCAGTGTGCAGGATACATTGGCTTATTTCCTGGTCAGTCATGTGGAAAGTGCCAAACAATTAACATGGGTGCTAATCATAAAGCAGATTATTCACGCTCAGCTCCTATTACCTGCTTATTTTTCTGTTAAGTTTTTAGGTTTCTGTGAAATGAACAAATGGTCTGTGAGCCATTAATTATTGTATGCCATTCAATTGCTTTTGAGCATACATGCCCCTGTTAGTGCTGTCTATACTTTATTATTATTCTATAAAAAGATATTCTAAACGTGACTGGTAAAATGCACATTTTAATACATGGTCTGTACTTTAGATGATGTGATATTTAGTTTCCAGGTACAAATGCACAATTGTAGCTGTGGTGTTTTGGCATTAAATTTTATTTACATTTATTTTTATAATTGAAAATACTTGATAATCCAGACGTTATTCAGGGTTATACTAGGAACTACACTCCATCAAGCATTTGTGGTCTCACTCCAGTTGGCTTAGACAGACAGACACACACACACACACACCGCAGCTTCAAACTGGAACGTACCACATGAATCACTCCACTCAACACAATGCCACTTTACTCCATTCTACACCACTCTGTGCCATTCCTGTCATGTCTCTTGTTTGCTTACGAAGAAGTTCCGCAGAGGTGGTAGCGTTAAGTCTTTTTGACTTCTATATGGACACCCGGTGCAGGGTCCACTAACCTTGGTCAGAAAAGGGTGAGAAAGAACCTCATAGTCTTCACAGAAAGATGTGATGGACCATGTTATTGGCCTCAGGAAGTTGATGGCACAATGTCATAGAGACTTCTAGCTGCAGATTCCTTTCCTTAGAATTTCCCCATGCGTCAGACTGGATCCATAAGATTTTTTGTTAGGAATACCCCTGTGCGCCAGAAGGTGGTGTTGATCTGCTTCACGTGCATCGTCAGCATTGTCCGCACCAGACATGACATCTGCGGCACCCATATAGGCATCACCCAAGCATGCTGCAGTTAGTTCCATTTCTTTCTATGCCAGGACTAATCCGGAGATGAGCTACCCCTAGTAATTTTTTGACTAACTTTTTTCAACATTTTGTCAAGTTGTTTTTTGAGGTTTTCCTCCTGGTGTGGCATCTAGCCCTCCGGCACCTGTCACTTCCTAGTGTCGGTGACGGACCGACATCTTGTATGCTTGTGGTTCCTCGAGCACAACTATGAACTGAAGTTGTGTTTGGACTGCTGCGCCATGCACATGAACGCCTTGAGAGAGCGATCTCTCAAGCTCCTCGTATGTCTGTGTGTGACACTGCAATGTTTGAGGTCCCGGTCGAGAGGAAGGTCCCGAGAGTGGTTGCCGACACCGAGATCCTCGTCACACTCCAAGTCGTCGGGTCACTCGGGTAAGTCCTGCCATAAGAAGAAGTCTTCAACGAAGAGGTGCTTGACTTCTCTGTGTCCGTCAGCCGACCAGATGCAGGAGCATCAGCATTGGAGGTCTGGCTCCACCGTAGAGCCTGCGCCTGGGCAAGCTCTGCCCCGCTCGAGTTTTTGGGAGCTGGAGTGACCCCTGTCCAACTTAAAGAGTTCTTTGAGGGCATGTACCTCATTTTTGGGCAGGCAGGCTCCTCTGATGCTCCTTGGGGCCAGAGGAGTCGGCAGGGGCCTGTCTGATTTTGCGCCAGCTGCTTTGGCTCTGGCTTCAGTTGGACCTCAAGGATCCTCCAGACCGGCACGTTGTGCCATCTTGACCTTCCCAGATGCCAGTACCTATGCTGACACTCCTGGCGCGATGCCCCTATTCTGATCTCAGACTCCAGTACGGAGCTAGAGAGGCATTGCAGTGGGCGCAGCATCAGGGGAATCTTTCCGATGTGGTCCAGACCTTAGAGTGAACTGCGAAAGACCTGCAGAGGTGGCTAACTAACTGTGAATGGGTCAGTGGCAGACCCTTCACCCTTGCCCAACCAGATCTCACAGTAGTGACGGATGTGTCAATCCTGGAATGGGGCAGCCATCTGCAAGAGGTGGAAATCAGAGGACTCTGGCCTCTGGCGAATTCTGTACTCCACATCAACTTGCTGGAGATCCGAGTGATCTGACTTGCATTGAAAGCCTTTCTACACTTCATCAAGTGCAGGTGCTCATGGACAACACCACCACCATATGATACTGCAACAAATAGGGCAGGGCGGGATTGTGGACCCTTTTCAAGAGGCTCTACGTCTCTGGACATGGCTGGAACATCAGGGCATATCCCTAGAGTTTCAACACCTTGCGGGCTCTCGGAACACCAGGGTGGACAAACTCCACCGAAGATGCCTAGCGGTTCACAAATGGCATCTTCATCCTGAGGTGGTGCAAGTTCTCTTTAAGCAGTAGGGAGAGCCATGGCTAGATCTGTTCACTGCCACCAACAACGCACAATGCCATCAGTTTTGCCCGCTGGAGTTTCCAAGGCAGCTCTCTCTCTGAGACCCTTTTCGTCTCTAGTGGAGCTCAGGCTTCTTGTATTCCTTTCTACCCATGCCACTCCTGCCATCTCAATAAGATCAAGAATGACTGAGCCCACGTTATCTTTGTGACTCTGGACTGGGCACGGAGCGTCTGGTATCCTGAGCTACTGAGCAATGCCATTGATCCTCTGATCAGGCTGGCCTTTTGGGAGGATCTTCAATCACAGCAGCAGGGGAGGGTTCTCAATCCAAACCTGTCCAGTCTCCACATACTTCAATGGAGAATTAAGCAGCAGCAGTTGACAGCTTTTGACCTTTCTGCTGAAGTCTGTGATGACATCTTGGCAGACAGGTGGCCATCTAAGATTGCATACGCCTGCCAATGCAAAGAATTTGTGGCATAGTGTGCAGAAAAACAAGTTTATTCCCTTTCTGCCCTTTTTCTCAGGTCCTCATTTTCATACTTTCTCTTGCCCAGCAGGGCCCTGCACTTGGCACTCTCAAGGGCTGTCTTTCAGCTACCTATTCTTTTTTGCGGTTGCCTGACCAGCCATCCCCTATTGTAAATAGGTTTCTTAAGGATCTTGTAAATCTCTCTCCCCCTTCCACGTTCATCATGCTTCAGTGGGACCTTAATAAAAAAATGTTGTTAAGTTATTTTTAGTTTCTTTTTTTTGCTTGAATCTTTTTATTTCTTTTCATATAGAGAAATACATATCATATACGTCAACCACAGTTTGAACGTTAGGGTCGCAACACCCAGGACATAACATTTGTTTCGATCACTTTAACAGACAGTAAATCTTGCATCTGTTGAGGGTTAGGACGATGAGACATCATGTCACCGACCTGCGGGATGGTTAACAGCATAGGAGACATAATACATCCATACATCTTCTCGGCTGGCGACTGTTGTGCACCGCACAGCAAAGAAGCTAAGATTCAGCATAAAACGTATATGCTACAATACAACACAACAATAACCTTTTCTGGAATCCGTTCCCCGTCCGCCCCCCTCCCCCTTCCCAACCCAGGGGAGGCGGCCAAGCAAGCCGCCCAGAGGGGACAACATTGATCCACCGTATTCAACCAGCTCAACCCTCCGCCACCAGCATAGTTGCTGCATGCGAAGCATCTGTATCAAATCTTTGCTCTAGTTCCTGGAGCTCCAGCAACAAGCTAGAGGCCAAGGGAAGTTTACGTAATCCCAAGCTATCTTCCCTCCGTAGCGCCACCCCCTCTGCCTCCGCCCATACCATAAATGACCTCTGCCATGCTTCTATCTTAGGGGGCTCTGCGGGCTTCCATCTCCTGGTAATGAGTCACTTAGCCGTCAAAAGGCCCAGATCTAGGAGTCATGTGGAAGCTTTATGCTTTTTAGCTCTGGAGAAAAGCCCCAAGATACATGCTGTCATCGTTATGAGCTGCAGACTTGCCATGCAGATCGATAGTCATGCTGACTCTTCACAGCAAGAAAAGCATAATGAGGGACAGGACCACAACATGTGTAACAAGTCTGCCGCCACCAACGCACAGCAGGCTGTGTCCGTGCGCTGAAAGTATCAATTAATCTTTGCCGGCAGAGGATAGGCCCTATGGAGTATATATAATTGGATCAGATGGAATCAGGCATTGCATGGAATGTTGATGTGGCTTTTCAGGGCAGCTTCCCATTCATTATCTGCACAGAGCCTGGCCAGGTTGCCATCCCAACTAACCTGCAGTGTGGCACAGGTGTGTACTGTGTGTGTCCGGAGCGTGTCTGTGAGCCAGTGTACTAAATGACTACCCTACCTCATAATGTGCAGGTATTGCACCAAGAAGTGCATTGGCAGTACGGTGGAAATGCCCCCCCTAACGCCGAGACAGCAACGCTATCAGGGATTTATACAGTAAGAACTGCCCCGGCGACAAGATTGTCTCCTCTGCTAGTGTTTCAAATGGGGTTAGCGCACCCTCATTGTATAGATCTCCCAGTGTATGCAGCCCAACAGCGTGCCAAGGCTCCAGCCCCGTCGAAGTTGTGCGTTGCGCACTGCGCGGCATGCCCAGTAAGGCCAGAGCCAGCACATAAGGAGTGACCACATGTGTGAGGCGCAGGCTCCTGCGGTAACAGTGATGCGCCACATCCACCAGGAGGAAGTTTGGTGCCCTAGTTTGTTAGTCTGGGTGAAACAGATGTGACACCTCAGATAGTGACCAAGGCTGTACCACCGCTGCCGTGTCCGACATTCAGTGGGACCTTAATCTTGTGCTAACATTCTTGATGTGTGCTCCTTTTGAGCCTCTGCATAATTGTCCCCTCAGGCTCCTTACAATCAAAACAGCCTTCCTTGTGGGGATTACATCTGCCCAAAGAGTGTCATCCAGGCCTTTTTCCCTCCCCATCTATGCTTACAAACTTGTGTTTCACATAAAAGTTTATTTTCTTCCGAAAGTGGTCACTCCATTTCACGTAGGCCAATCCATTCTGCCTACTTTTTCGCTCCTCCACTTCCCTCTAAGGAAGAGGAGCAACTCCACCATCTGGACCCAAAAAGAGCAGTTGTTGTTCTTCCTATTGGCAAAGGCCCCCTGTCTCAGCGCATAACCACCCGCCTTTTTGCCAAGAGGAGCCCCACGGCCATCAACCGTCTAATCGCAGGCAGTAGCCACCTGTCATAGCCAAGCAGCGCCAGCATACGGTAAGGCTCCATCAGTATGTCAGTAATGGAACTCAATTCCCTGAAGACCGCTTGCCAAAAAAGTGCCACATGTAGAAATCCGGCTGCATCCTCTGAGCATCTAGAGCACTTTGCATTATCTCAGAGGCCATACCTGTGTAATCTAGGTGGGGTGTAATATACCTGGTTGAGATATTTAAAATGTACGAGTCTATGCCTTCCATTGAGGGAGATGGTTTTAGTTACTGAGCAACGATATGCCCATTGCTTATCGTCTATGATGGTTCCCAGGTCCCTCTGCCATGCTTGCTAAGCCCTGGACATTTCCGATCTATGCGCTTCTTGCGTTACGGCATACAGCTTCGATATGACGTGTCCTGGCATGGGATGCTGCAGCAGCGATGTCAGGGCCGGGACAGAAGGAGGCTCAAATAGATCGTACCCCAATAGTTCCCGCATCCCAGCACATCTTCTATTATAATAGAACCTAATTAGAGGTGTAATATTAACCTTGTCTCGCTGCACTTCCTCCCAGCCCCGCAAATGACCTTTCTCAAACACATCTTCCATGACAACAATACCCAAATCCTGTAGCGCTTTAATAGCACCCTGCTCCCGCATCATCGGAAACCAAGTACACCAAGCCAGAGGCATGGCCAGTGAGTACAGCATGGAGCCTGCCTGTCTCTCCAGTAACTTCTGCCAAGCATATGACGTTGTGCGCAGGGTGTCCAACATCCCATATAGGGTGACCACCTGGCACTGAGGCAAATTCTGGACAGGACTGTAAAAAATTCAGGACAAAGGGTCAAAATTCAGGACAAAAATTCAGGACAAAGGGTCAAAATTCAGGACAAAAGTTCAAGAACAAACGTCAGTTTTACAGACACACGCAAGAGAGGCCATGCCTCACTATGTTGTCAGTGCATTTATTTACTCTTTTTTAACATAGCACTATTAATTCACTGTGGACCTTTTGTGATTGCCTCCTGGTGTGCTGCATTCAGGTGTCACATTACGTCCTTGTTCAGTAGTAAATTAATGCCCTTCACGGCAAGGCCATCACCCCTACCCAAATCTACCCGATCTTTCCTGAAGAGAAAATAACAGCAACATTTTGATTATGTTTCTGAACATTTCAAAACCCCTGGCAAACAGTTTGGGAAACATTAAGGTAATTAACCTTATGCTAGTTTAAACAAATTGAACAAAAATTGAGCAAAAGCCAAACTAGAGATCTGGGTTATCCCTAAGTGTCAAGTACACATAGAATCTTCAAAATATTTTGGATGTAAATTGCACAAACAAATTTTACAAATTTTAAAATTTAATTAGTGTTTCTTTAACATATGGCACTGTTTTTGCCTTCATACACAATTAGATCTCAGATTGAACTGGGAACCAGTTACCTTTTGATACCTAGTGATTAATATCTACCATTCTTACACTGATTTCCAGGATGAAAATCTCGGCAGAGCGAACGGTCCCTCCAAGCCCAGTTTGCTTTTTGGTCTTCTCTTCTGCTTTCTGTAGAGGCCATGTGGCACTAGCAAAGATGGTGTGCTACCACAATGATAGTATTATTTTGCAAACCTTCCCCTGCTCGTCCTTCATTCCTTCTTCAGATAGGCCACACATCTGATTTGGTCGCTGCGGCGCCATCGGGAGCTCTTTCCACTCTAAAGCTAACTGTGACTGCGGGTGGATTAGATCTTCTGGACTTAGAATGCTTTTATTCAGCTCCAGATGTCCAATGGGTGGCTCACTGGCTTTCTGCCCACCTCTCTGCATGAGATGGGGTTTACCAGTAAAGACTTTTAAGGAAGGCTTAATGCACTGCTCATTGTTTCCTACTGACCATTCTACGGATCACCATCCGGGGTTATCATGCATGGCTTTCTCTTGCCTTGCCAGAACCTGTAAACTCCCTGACACGAAGAAACCCTATGCTCCTGCACTACCTTTGCTAAGCCTTCCCACTCGCACAGGACGGCTTTGCTCAGAGCAACTCCATCAGTGGCATGTTGCAGGTGTCTTAAAATTGGGGACTTTGTTTCTGAACAGTGAGCTACTAAATTTCCAAACCCTTGTGGCAGACTACCATCTTCACCTGGTCAACTCCTTACTTACAACCACCTTAAATAATCATTAAATGCCCTATTTCATGTCTGCTACCTAGCACTAACCCTACAAGAGGTGTGCCAGAAGCTCTGTACCATAGGAAATGGTGACAAACTGATGGAATGGGTGTACAGACCTATCCTGCAACATGGAAACCACTCCAGGTCCTCTTGTCATACTGCCTGGGTGATTGATGTACCAAACCTCTGCAAGATATGGACTAACATACTGGACTTTCCCCACAAAGTATCCCACAGCAGTCACTTTAAGTAAATTCATTGTGCTTCCTTGTGAATGCATTCTGCCCGTTGCTTGCCATTGGCCCTGTGGTTTCTAACTCACAATTTGTTGCTTTCAATTTGCTGGCTTTATTTGTTTTAGGCTATGCAGCTTGAATTCCTCCCTTCCCTTGCCAAAACCTTATTTACAGTATCCTGCTGAGTGCCCCCTTTCTGTAAACAGGCCTGTAAATCTTGTTCTTATCTTATCATATTTGCTGTGCATTCAAAGAACAAAGTCAAATGTCAGGCTCTGTCTTCGGTGGGAACTTAGTGTTTACTTTCCTTTCTCTGACTTCAAAGTGAGAGGATTTATGAAACAATCTTGCTGGATACTGGGGTTAGGAAAGAGTTTTTTCTATCACATGACAACATTTAAATAGACTTCAGAATATATCAGAATTTGAAGTACAAATCAAGCACATTTTTGTTAATTCTGAACTGTGCTTGAAACAAATACCTTTACATGATTAAAACAAATCATTGCATTAGGTGATGCAATTTCCACACATCATCGTCTCTGCACAATATAGTTTGATTTGAAAAACTGTATATCTGTGCAAATGTAATGGTCATTTCAATCAAAAATGTGTTGTCTGTAATGGCAGTGTGTTACCACACCATGCATGCTCCACTCTGCTCTGCACCACTCCACACCACTGCACCCTACTCTGTATCACTCCACTTTACGCCACTCCATGCCAATGCACTCTTCTCCATTCGGAACCACTCCACATTATGCCACTGCTCTCTATGCTACTTCACACTATGCCTCTCTACTCTACTCTGTACTACTCTACTCTAAGCCACTGCACTTTACGCCTCTCTACACCACTGCGCTCTGCTCGTCTGCACGCCATACCACTCAAGTCTAGGCAACACCAATCTAATCTGCACAACTCCACTCTCTGCCACTCTGCAACGCTGCACTGTACGCCACTGCACTCTAAGCTAATACACTCTATTCTAATGCACTTTACTCTGTAACACTCAACTCTATGCCCCTGCACTCTACATCAATACACTGTACATCATTCTAATCTACTCTGCACCTCTGCACTCTATGCCCCGGCACTCTACACTACTTTACTCTATGCCATCCCACTCTATGCCACTTTATGCAACTTCACTCTAACCTGCACTTCTCCACTCTAAGCCACCTCACTCTACTGTGAAATAATCTACTTTATGCCACTGCACTCTACCCTGCACCTCTCCACTCTATGCAACTGCACTCTACTCTGAAACAATCTATTCTACGCCACTGTACTCTATACTACTCTGACCACTGCAAACTAGTTCAATGCACTCTACACTACTGCAAGCTGACACTCTGCAACACTGCTCTGGCCGCCACTATACTCTACACCACTCTGCTCTGTACTACTGCATTTTGCACCAATATACTCTATTCCACTGCATTCTATGCCACTCTACTCTGCCCAATGCCACTCTATGCAACTGCACTCTACACCAGTGTACTCTAAACAACAGCACTGCCCTTTACTCTGCACCACTGTACTCTGCCACTGTTCTCTGTACCACTCTACACCACTGCACTGACACTCTACTCTGCAACTCTGCACTCTACACCACTCTACTCTATGCCACTGCACTCTAGGCACTATACTCTACTCTACACCACTCTACAATACTCCACTCTGCACCACTACACTCTATGCCACATGATTCTACTCTGCACTCTATGACACTGCACCACTCTGCATTACTGCACTCTCTACTACTCTATTGTATGCCACTCTACTCCACTGCACTCTATGTAACTCTACCCCATGCCACTCTATGCCACTGCACTCTGCGCTAATGCAATCTAAACAACTGCACATCACTGCCCTCTACTCTGTACCACTGTACTCTACGCCACTGCTCTGTGCCACTCTACTCCACAAAACATCACTACACTGACACTCTACTCAGCAGTGTTGCACTCTCCACCACCGTACTATACACCAATGTACTATGTACTACTGCATTCTATGCCACTGCACTCTATGCCACTCTACTCTGCATCACTCCACTCTACAGCACTTTGCCCTACTCTGCACCACTGCACTCCCTGCAACGTGAGTCTACTCTGTAATCTATGCCACTACACCACTCTACACTACTGCTCTCTCTTCCACTCTATTGTATGCCACTCTACTCTACTCCACTGCACTCTATGCCACTCTACTCTGTCCCATGCCACTCCATGCCACTGCACTCTAAACCACTGCACTCTACGCTAACGCACTCTAAACAACTGCACTGTACCCCACTGCTCTGTACGTTGCACCACTGGGCTCTATGCCACTGCTCCTATGCTACTCTACTCCACACCACACCACTATGCCACTAGCTTTAAGCCATGCTGAACAGCAGCTACTCTGGTGTATAACATGGCTAATGGCTAAAACACATTTGCAAAGCCAATAACTCTTTCGTAGATGAGACCTACTGGCTTTGCCAATGTTTGTTAGTACTATGAGGTACCGAGGTACCTGAAAGAACTGTAAAAAATACAATTACATCATAATAAAGGCTGCTACAAAATGTGCGAATACATTTTGGTTAAATAAAAAAAAAAAGCGCTTCTCAAATAAAGATTTGAATAATATACAGTTTCTACCTAGTGCTAAAAAAATTTTATAACACTCCATTAAAACCACACACTCCACAGCTCACCTTGGAAAACCATTCCAATACCTCTCTGAAAGAAATATCTTTCCCACCAGAAAACTTCAAGTGGCTCCTTTTAGTAAATTCAATGCAGGTTTTCAAGCCCCTTTGTATTTGCAGATTTACCAGTTGCCCACATTTGCATGTCTTTAGGGAAGGAGACCCCCTGGCAAGAAGGCCTTTTCTTATCTGTCTGCCCCCTCCCTCCCTCAGAGCACAGGAGACCCCCTGCCTTCCAGCCCAGCTGGGGAAACTCCTCTGCCCGTAATTTCGCCCTGCCTCCGTTGCCCTTCAGGTGAAAGGCTAAAATTACGGACAAATGCCGTCCGTTAAAGCTTTCATCACGGACAGTCCGTGAAATTTACGGACGGGTGGTCACCCTAATCCCATACCATCACAGCGGCCTGTCAAACGGGGCCAGAGGCAATTTGGCTGGGGCTGCCATCTCGCGCTCCAGCCAGACATGTGACAGATCCGAAGGACCATGTACCCAATAATGCGCAAACTGTGATTGTGCAACCCAGTAAAATGACTCTAGGTCTGGCGCACCCAGACCCCCCATATCATACAAGATGGTCATCATCTGCCATCTTACTCTGGGTTGTTTACCCACCCATGCCAGCCTACCCAAGAGAGCTTTTAGTGTATCAAAAATGGCGCGGGTAAGGATGATTGGGATATTCAAAAACAAAAAAGGAACTGCATTCATGATTGCCACTCTCCGAGCTGTAACGGATATTCGTACGTGAGCAGTACTGGTAGTAAGAGGGAACACCACCGACTTATCCCAGTTTAGCTTTTATTCATTATTGAACTACTTTAAGGGTGATTCTGGGCCGATCAGTCTCTGTAAGCAGTAGAAAGTTTCAGCTAGA
The DNA here is from genome assembly GCF_031143425.1 of Pleurodeles waltl. Lineage (NCBI taxonomy): Eukaryota > Metazoa > Chordata > Amphibia > Caudata > Salamandridae > Pleurodeles > Pleurodeles waltl. The sequence goes on from NC_090449.1 coordinate 398,158,826, forward strand.
TACCTGAACTTGCTGTTGATGTATATTGAAAGACCCGTTTGTTCCAACCCATAGTAAATGGAGTAAAAGTCATGGATTTAAGTGTCCCAGAAATGTCACAGTTCTGTCTAAAAACACACAACCTTTTTTCGGAGGTTCAAGAAACAGCACTCTATAACTTACATTTTTCCAGTTATATTACACTTTGGTATTATTCCATCAGTTGTTGCCTGGAGGTGATCCACATTGACAAATTGCAAAACTGAAATAGAAACATGGGTCCACGTTCACAGAATACCTCCTGCTGTGACCTGTGTGCAACCAAATCCAGTGCAGCCTTAGTGAAGCAATGGGACATGAACTGGAAATAGGAAGCCAAAAGTTATTTGACTGAGTTACTAACAGTTTTCAAAACTCAGTGGTCAAAGATTGTTTATGTTCTATTTCTGGACACTTTAGCTGTTTAAAGACTAATAGTTAAAAAATGGAAAGAATCTGAGATCCCATGGCAGATGATTGGAGAAATGGGGTGAAGTGCATACCGGGTAGTGAGAGGTTGTTGTGTTAGAAACAGAGTTATGTACAAAGTGTGTAAAGCGTGAGGCACTTATCTGTTTTAATATCCCTAAAGAGTAGATCGAGCTAAATCCTCGAAAATAGTTACCAGTTTCAGCTCAAATAAAATTAATGCAATTCCACTTCATCAGTCCTTACTGAAATACAAATCTTCAGACATGCACCAAACATTAAATATGGCCTGGCTATACAGGCCAGAAAAGAGACAGAGGCTGGTCAAACTGTCTTGGGGCCTGATTTAGAACTCGACCAACGGGTTAATCCGACACAACGGTGACGGAGATCCTGTCCGACGAAATCTAAATCCCATAGAATATAATGGGATTTAATTTTCGACGAATGGGATAGCCATCATCGTTGTGACGGAGTAACTCGTCAGCCGAGTTCTAAATCAGGCCCCTAGTAACTTTATCCACTACATTTGTAACTATTTTCCGCAAGCCACTGCTTTAGTTTATGAAATTAGTGTTTAACAGTCTGTGGGCAGCATTTGATTTACAACTACACATGCAGATGGAAAAGCTACTTGCAACAATAGGTTTCAGTCTTGCCGTTTTGCAGATTCACACAAGACTTTTTGTCTCCCGGGATGCAGAACAGTAGTTGAGGAAATAGTTATTTGTTACGTTCAGATTGCTACAGGCATATGTACAGACACACATTCTAATACAGAAAAATACGTAATCTTCAGTGGTTTATGTCCTCGGGCATTGTGGGCTTTAGGGAACATGAATACGAGTTGTTAAATGCACACACACACACCTCCTGTTGTTATTGTTTCCTCCGTTTTCTATTTTCTTTTGCTCTCTTACCAGCCTGGTCTTCATTTTATTGTTTCACTCTTTTTACCCTTCCTTCTGGGTGGGAAATACAAGTGTTAAGATGCCGAAGGAAATTATTGCAGTGCTTCTTGTTTGTGATCTCTACATGCTATTTCAAACACTAATTCTCACTGATCTAGTGATGCTCAGTTAAAGTCATCTTTGATTGGCACTGTGTTGAGTGAAATCCCGGTTCTAAGGGATATAATGATCATTTTTGCTGAGGTGTCATCTGCAGTTGGGGTTAGCTGGCATCAATGGGGACAAGAGATTGACTGACCCTGGCTAACATTTGTCATTGTGCCAACAGGTAAGCGTTGAGCTGGCAAAAGTGCTCCTGCACTTGGAGGACAAGGGCAGTCTGGTGAATTTTGTACATAAGCGCCATGGGGCTTTGGTGGCGGTCACTATCATGGATCCCATTCCGGTTAGTATCTCTTCACTTCTTATCTCCCTCGTATCTTGAATCGTTTATGCCACATGAGCCTCCAGTTCTAAAATAGAAGTTAGTGCAGCAGGCAAGCAGTGAGATGGATTGGCAGAAATGTGTTTAGAGGGATCTCAGTATTGGAGCTGGAGTATGTGCCTTTGAGAAAGAGTGATGTAGTTTAACATGATTATACCTAAATGTACTGAAATAGCAGGGAATGTGCCATTGATGATTGTCATACATTAAGATAGGTCTGTGTAGACTTTGGTAATGGAATAGCAGGTGGATGCTGCAGGTCATTACTGGATCTTGGCTTTAAAATGTCAGGAATTTAAGATTAGAGTACACTCAAATATATTTACAAGTCTGATAAAGCATTGAGTTTTGTAGATTGGGAATGGTATACATTTGTCGTGCTACATGTGTCTGCAGCACATGTACAGGGGCAGTTCAAAAGATCAGTCATTGGTTCCTGGCTAGGTTAGAGATTGGCATGATTAGGGTGGGTGAGAGAGGTTTTGCAGACTCTGTAGATGTAGAGCCTTAATGTAGTGTGTTCTTGGTCTGTGAGCAGGAGTTAAACTCTGGAATAGCAAGGTACTGAATAATGTTAATTGGTGGATCTGAGCATGAGGTCATTTGGATTGAAGTGACAAGGGAGACTGCAGATCATTCGTGAGAGACATTGTTGAAACTGAGTGTTGAAGTCTTGCCAAATCCTGTTGCAGAACTATACCCTAGTCTATTGTAGTTAACCCATTACCTTGTTTATGTTGTGTGGCATGCAGGACAGTTTGGGTCGGATGGATAGATACAGGTGTGTAATGAGTCTGGTGGCTGTAAAAGTGAGTAACATTGCAAGACCCAAAACAGTGACCAATAAAATGTTTGTTGAGAAGCTGCCCAACCACAGTGAGTGGCAGGACTTGGTGAGAGAGATAAGAGCATTGCCTATGTCTGAGTTCTGTGTTAGTTGGCGCTAATGCTGTTCTTATTCTGTATTATTGGAATCTTGCTGAATGCCTCTTTGATTGAGTGATCTTATTTCATCTCTACAGGTCTCCCAGTATCTTACAACAGAGTTCTATGCAATGAACTATAGCCTGAGACAGCGAATGGACATCCTTGACGTAAGTTTAAAGCACACTTGTGTAGTCCTTCCATCCCTGGGGCATGCTTTTGAGAAATTTGTACACAACCGTTATGTAGAGCAAACAGTCAGTGAAAGAAATGGCGGTAACACTAGAACAATCACATGGGGGTAAGAGGATGAGTGAGCATTTTTGCGTGTTTCATTAAGCTTTTTTTTTATAATTATTTATATGCTGTCCAAACAGCCAAAAAGCAAAATACTCCCAAACCCCAACCTATTAGAAGTGCCCGCCCCCAGTTCCACCCATTTAATCACTTAAACATCTAAAGTATATGATGTACATAAGCAAGCACCCCGTCACCTCAGTCTGTCAGAATTTGCAGAAGCCTTTAAATCCTCATGAATGGTAGTCCCCTATAGACAGTTCAAAAGAGGACACCAAATCGAATAACGCGCATGACCAAAGTCCAAATAGAATAGGTATAATTTTCCATTCCTGGTATGTACCATAACTGAGAAAAACACTCTTAGATGTGACGTGTTAGAGTAGTCCCATTTAGCCCCGAGTATGCTTAGCAGACTGTAACAATAAGTTTTTTTCCCACCCCCACCCGACTCAGTTAAGTTCAGGCATCCATCCTAATAGAGCACCATCGGTGTCCCTGGGATTTTGAGGCCCAAAACCTTCTTTAGTACACTCAACATTTCCTTTCAGAAATACTGTATGTGGTGACAAGTAAAAAGAAAGTTTCCTTTGGTGCCCACATCCTCTCTAACAAGGCTGAGCAACTCTTATCTCACACATAGGTGCTAGGATTGCGCACTGCAGTCCCACAAGTAAATATCATATGGATCAGGCCCTGTGAGGCATCACTATCTCGGCTGCCTTACGGAGAAGCTCCGCCTTGTCTTCTCACCTCAAATATATTCAGATACTTCTTCTTTTCAGGCTGCTTGCCTTGGGACACTTCTCAACTTCCCTCTCCAAAGGCATTGCTCTTCAGACCCTAGGTCATCTGGAACCTTTGTGTTTGAGTCATATGTGGCTGTAAATACACATGCTGTGAATACTCCTGCCATCTAGTGTTTGGTCTGGATGTGTGCAAGTTGTTATTCTTCAAAGAAGTCTTTCGAGTCACGAGGCAAAGTGACTCCTCCTCTCTGCAATAATGTGCATGGGCACTAACTCCATTGTTAGATTGTTTTTTTTTCCGCCATCATGTTCAGACGTGTTCTTCGGTGCTCCGGTTCGAGACAGTTTTGGGCTCCCTTCAGTTCGTCATTGACCTCTATACCCTTCTTTATTGTTTTTGATCATCGTCGTGCTTCGAAAAAGGAGAAAACCATCACTCCTTGATTCAACGTGTCCCAGTCGGCCTTTGGGCCTCAACCATTCAGGTCTTTTCTTACCTTATCGGTTTCGACCAACGATGTGCTGCTAATGGAACTGACTCCATTTCACTCCTGTCCCAGCTGCCATGCAAAATACATGCATACCGACCTCCACCAGGTTTGCAACCTTTGCCTGTCTCCTGACCATAATGAAGAGGAATGTGAGAGCTTTCAATCCTTTTGATCGAAGAAATCTTTGTGGAACCGTTGAGCATGCAGCAGAGAAATGATCTGCATACTCTGGGCTAAAGATCTTGGGGAGACACTGAACATCTTACGCCAAAAAGTTGTCAAGGAGCATGAGGAAGAATTGCAGAAGGCCTCAGCAGCTGAGGAAGAGGCCCTTCCCATCCAGAACTCCGGCTCCGATATCAAGATCGACCTACAGATGAAGGACCTTCCTTCGGGACAGTGTGCAGTGAGAACCCATGCACCTGCCTAACCAACCAAGAGATATTTGGTTCCAATCCAAACCACGGCTCATGGGCCACCACTGCCAACAGGCCATGGTAGGCACAGCCCTTCTGCTAAAGATGCCACTCCCTCATGCTCAGCAGCGAAAGCGAAGCCAAAAGCTCCCTCTTCTCAACTGAGCTGACAGCCTCGGTTCAGCTCTGAGCACCTCAGCGCTGAAACCAAAATCTAGTTCACCACTTAGACCCTCTATACCAGTAGAGATCGGCTCCAGAACCGATCCTCCAAACCATGCAGGATGCTTGATCCCAAACAGAAGAAACTGCATATACAGCCTCTCACTGGTTGGATTTGAGCAAAAGCAGTGTAGCCAGCGCCTATACCATCAAATCGCCAACCATCTTTCGAAGTGGCTATTGACTTACCTGTGCCTCCTCAGAGGAAGAAGGACATTGCAACCAGCCCTTTGCAGCCTCCTCTTCTTTTTTCTCCACTACCTCAACCACTTCCTCCACCCCCCTCTCCACCATCACGCCTTCATCACACCACTCACATAATGATTTGAGTCATTGCACCACAGGGCTCCCCACAGTCCTATGCTGGAGATCGGGGGAGGGGAGATGAGGCAGATAAACAGCTCACATATCCTTAGAACAGTTATGAAATTGATCCTCCAGGGGATACAGACCCAGACCTCTACTCAACTAAGTCATTGCTCTCTGATGATGCAACATCTTTTCAAGAACTGATTGCTAGGGCAGCAGCATATCATCAGGTCCCCTTACACAAAGATCCCATTGAAGATGGTTGTCTCTTTGAAACACACTCTACCACCACTAGGACATGTCAATACCTGCATATGTTCAAGGTGATGCTCCGCCACTCGGATGAGATTTATAAAGACCCAGTGTGGGCACGCACTGTTACATCCAGAGTGAATAAGAAGTATAAAGCTGCACCCTCAGGCCCAGCTTCCATCAAGGGCCAACTCCTCCCCGACTCACTGGTGGTGTCTAATGCCTATAGGAGGGCCAATTCCCAGACTACATAGGATGCTCCTCCACCTGATAAAATGTCCAAGCTCATCGACACTCCAGGGAAGAGAGTGGCAGCACAAGCTGTCAACCATTGTTGAATTGCCAACACCCAAGGTGTGTTGGTATAAAACAAACTACTGGGCCCTTTGGGATGAAATAGAGGAACTCCTCCAACATCACCCGGAGGAGTTCAAGAAAAGGGGGCCTTGAAATTGACCAAAAGGGCAAATTAAAGTCAAATGCTTCAATCCGGTGTGGCCTTGACTCAGCAGCAGACGCAGACTCCAGGAGCATCAAGGCTAGTGTACTACTGCGTATACACGCTTGGCTATACATTTATGGTTTTAAGCCAGAAGACGATCTTGAATGTCCCATTTGATAAGCAGTATCCGATTGGGCCCCAGGTGGATGAGACATTGGAAAAGATGAAGAAAGACACATAGGTGGCTAAATCTATGGGGGCGCTTCAAGCCCCCACTCATTGTGGTTCCTTTTGGCGTCCCACATACAAATAGGGCACCAAAACTGGACTGTCAGATACCTCTACCTTCTCCCACAGGCAATAACATCAGACCTCACCTTCAAGTGGATATTACAGAGACCCATATGGAGGACAAAATTCCAAGGGTCGTGGAAAGGGCGCCTCCACTCGCGCCGTACTCTCCACCTCCAAACAGTGACTCTCTTCTCATTGCACCTACTATTTAACACCTGTCTGCAGACGACTACAACACCTCTTCCCCGCCTGGAAAACCATAACATCAGCTCAGTGTGTGTTGAACATTACACAACATGGTTATTGTCTGGAGCTCATCAATACATCTCCAAACATCCACCTCACAAACACAAACTCTCCATAAAGCATCAAAATCTGCTCAAACATGTGCAGGCTCTCTTGCACAAAGGAGTCATATAGCCTGTCCCTCTTAAACAGCAAGGCTCAAGAGTATAGTTCCTAAACTTTCTAATCCCCCAAAAGACTCATTACTAAGGCCTATATTTAACCTCAGGCTGTTAAATCGTTACATCCTATCACAACATTTCCACGTGATAACTCTTCAAGATGTGATTCCACTGCTACAACAAGGAGACTTTGTGTTAGCACTAGACTTAAATGACACTTACTTTCATATCCCAATCTATCCAGGTCACCGCAAATACCTCAGGCTCATTTTAGCGGAAAGGCATTACCAGTTCAAGGTGCTTCCATTTGGAGTCACTACCGCACCTCGTGTGTTCACCAAATGCATATCAGTAATCACAGCACATCTGCCTAGGCAGATCATCTATGCCTTCCCATATCTGGACGACTGGCTCACCAAAGTCAGTGCGCTTCCGTTGTGTCAGCAACAAACTCAGAACACTCTACATCTTCTCTATCAACTACGGTTTACCATCAGCATAGAGAAGTCACACCTTCAACCTTCACAGATTCAGCCATATCTAGGACACAACTGGGATTAGCCTACTCAAACATAGCCATGATTCAGAACATCCAAGCCTTACTACAACAGTTTCACCCCATCCAACACATAACAGTCAAAAAAGTTGTATGCCTCTTAGGCATGATGACATCCTGCATTGTAATAGTACCACATACAAGAAAACATATGTACCTACTGCAGGAATGTCTGGCACACCAGTGGTTTCAATGACAAAGTCAGTTGCAAGATCTAGTGTTGTTAGCCCCCTTCTTCACTTTCTACAGTGTTGGAATGCACAAAACCTATCAAAGGGGTGGCCATTCCTCAACCCTGTTCCCCAGATCATTCTGATAGAAGATGTTTCCCTCACAGGATGTAGTGCACACCTACAAGATCTCACAGTTCAGGGTCTCTGGGACACCAACCCCCAGGGCCTCCATATCAACTACCTTGAGTTTCAAGATGTTCACCTAGCATTGAAAGCGTTCCTAACTCGCCTGGTAGGCAAGGTTGTCTTGGTCCGAGCGGACAACACAACAGCTATGTTTTATCTACAAAAGCAGTGGTGGGACACCACTCTGCAGTTCTCCAAACTATCTCATACGATTTGACGTTGGGCAGTATGTCACGACATCTACCTGTTGGTGGAACTCCTCCCAGGGATGGACAACAACTTTGTCGACTTTCTCAGCAACAAGTCCACAAGTGGGAGCGCCACCCCAAGTCCTCTTCCCATACTTCCACAAATGGGGGTTCCCACATATAGGGCCTGATTCAGACCCTGGCGGCCGGTGACCGCCAGGGTCACCGGCCACGGGAGCACCGCCGACAGACCGGCGGTGCTCCAAATGGCATTCTGACCGCAGCGGTTCTGCCGCGACCAGAAAGGGTAAACCGGCGGTCTCCCGCCGGTTTACCGCTGCCCTTGGAATCCCCCATGGCGGCGCAGCTTGCTGCGCCGCCATGGGGGATTCTGACACCCCCTACCGCCATCCTGTTCCTGGCGGTTCGCCCGCCAGGAACAGGATGGCGGTAGGGGGTGCCGCGGGGCCCCTGGGGGCCCCTGCCGTGCCCATGCCAATGGCATGGGCACGGCAGGGGCCCCCGTAAGAGGGCCCCACTGTGTATTTCAGTGTCTGCCTAGCAGACACTGAAATACGCAACGGGTGCAAACTGCACCCGTCGCACATGCCCTCTCCGCCGGCTCCATTCGGAGCCGGCTTCCTCGTGGGGAGGGGTTTCCCGCTGGGCTGGCGGGCGGCCTTCTGGCGGTCGCCCGCCAGCCCAGCGGGAAAGCCAGAATGGCCTCCGCGGTCTTTCGACCGCGGAGCGGCCATATGGCGGTTCCCTCCAGGCGGGCGGCAACCGCCGCCCGCCGGGGTCAAAATGACCCCCATAGACCTGTTCGCAACCACAGACAGCACAAAATGCCCACATTTTGCTTCCAGGTTCCCAAACCCACTATCCAAAGGCAACACTTCATGGATGAACTTGTTAGGGATATTTGCCTATCCTTTTCCACCTCTCCCTCTTCTTCCTTTTGTGGTTCGGAGGCTGTCAAACATCTCTCACCCTTGTTCTAGTAACTCCTACGTGGGCTTGTCAACCATGATTGACCACAGTCCTCGAGCTCTCTGTAGTTCCCCATGAGAAGCTTCCCTTCAACCTGGACCTTCTCACTCAGAATCATGGAGAAATCAGGCATTCAAATCCAAAGGAACTCAATCTTGCGATTTAGCTCCTTAAGTCATAGAATTTGGTTACCTAAATCTCCCCACAAATGTATGACCATTCTCAAAGAAGTTTGAAGGCCCACAACTAGAGCGTGTTACGCAGCTAAGTGAAAAAGGTTTGTTTTCTACTGCTGGAGTAAACACATTGATCCATTTGATACAACTGTTCAAAACATTCTCTGCCATCTTCTCCAGTTGCAGACCTCTGGCCTAGCTTATACTTCAAAATGGTTAGATTTAGCTTCAGTGGCTGCCTATCTACAAAACAGGCAACATTTATCCTTGTTCAAGGTACCAGTAATTAAGGCTTTTATGGAAGGCCTTAAAAGAGAAAATCCACCTAGAGCTCCTCCTGCATTTACATCGAATCTCAACATTGTACTTACCAGACTCATCGGTTCATAATTTAAGCCTTTGCATAACTAAATGCCCTCTCCAATGTGTCTCTGGGAAGGCAGCGTTTTTGGTGGCCATTACTTCACTCAGGTGTGTCAGTGAGCTTCAGGCACTAATCTTGGAAGAACCTTTTTTCTATCTACACAGAGACAGGGTAATCCTTAGAACTAGCCCAAAGTTCCTCATGAAGGTAGTTTCGCCCACCACCTCAATCAGTTGGTTGAATAACTGGTTTTCTTTCCGCAACCTGATTCAGTTGCAGAATGGGCCCTTCATAAACTAGATGTCAAACAAGCATTAATGTACTATATTGATTGAACTAAAGAGTTTCATAACACAAAACAACTCTTTGTTGATTTTTCACCCTGTAACAAAGGAAAGCCCACATCTAAACCAGGTATTTCTAGATGGATAATTAAATTCATTTAAGCATGTTATGCCAAAGCAAAAAGAACTTTGCCCACACCTCCTAGAGCACAGTCTACATATAAGAGGGGAGTTTCTATGGCTTCCCTGGGCAACATCCCAATAGCTGAAATTTGTAAAGCAGCTACATAATGTACATCACACACGCCAACAAGTAAATGTAGGACAGGCAGTGCTACGTACCCTTTTCCAAATGACTGCAGCACCCACAGTTTAGCTACCGCTTTCAGGAGGGCACCGCTTTACAGTCTAAGTACAGCATATGTATCTACAGCCAAACATGCCTCGAACTGAAAATGTCACCCTGTAAGCATTGCTTTGTGGCATGTAGTGCTGTAGATTCACATGCACCCACCCTCCTCCCCCGAAACCTATGACAATTGCAGTTCCTCCTTATAATTTCTTATAATTTCTAAGACATGGACATCTTTTTACTGATACTTACTCATACTCATACTCCATTCTCACCCGACTGCTGGAAAACAATCTAACAATGGAGTTGGTGCCCATCAGCATTATCATCGAGAGGAGGAGTCACATTTTACTTCGTGACTCGAAAGACGTCTTCAAAGAAAAACAACTTGCACACATCTGGACTCAACATTAGATGGCAGGAGTATGCACAGCATATGAATGCAGTGCATGCCATGAACAGATGCTTACAGTGTAAGAAGCATTTTCCTTTCACATGCTGGGGCTTTTCAGAGAGTCAGACTGCTCTGTAGCCCAGTCTCAGGTACATCTCACAGGCTCAGAGCTCCTTCGTGACCTGCTGCTTATGTAGCAGCCACTGTCTTAGAGCTGCCTCTCTCGGCTGAGGGTTTTTGTGATACACAGTGTCTTTGCTGTTTCTAGGGTAATATGCAGTGGCACCCACACTGTCCTTTGGTTTCCCCGATAGCTTCCTGATGATCAGGCTCATGTGATGTACACAGAGATTGGGATCTGCTATGGGGTACATCAAGGTGGAGTTGTGAAAGCAGCATTCTACTACTTCTCCATCTTGCCAATTTTGCTTTTAGTTTGACATCCCAAGGATGCTGTTTATCCTATTTATCTGATAGAGATGTCTAGTTGCAGATTCCTTACCTTTGAATTTCCCCTAGGCCTCATACTGGGTCCAGAGAATTTTCTGAGCAGTATCCCTGTTAGGTGGTGGTGAAAGGCTCACGTCTATCGTCGGTGTCATCCATGCCGTCCATGACGTCGCGGTCCTATATAGGTGCCACCCCGGCACACAGATGTCAGCTTTTTACTTTTTTCGTAACCTTGCGTTGATCAAAAGAGAACTACCTCTCAGTCATTTTTTGACTGCCCTTTTTAGACTTTTTGTCGAAGTTTTTTTGAGTTTTCAACTCCTGGTGCGTCGAGTATGTCATTGAGGAAGACCGGGTTTAAGCCCTGCGATTCCAGTCATCAGGCGATGTCCATGACTGATACAGACCTTGTGTGTCTTTGGTAATTGGAGCACAACCATGGCCCGAAGTCATGCTCTGAGTGTTGGGCCATGCATCCGAAAGCTTTGCAGAAGCGGTTTGTGAAGCAGATGGTGGTCCAACACTCGATTCTGTGCAAGTTGAGATCCTGGTCGAGAGAAAGGTCCCAGGATCGGTTGCGTAGTTCTTCATTGTTGTCGTCCCTCTCCAAATCATTGGGGCGATTGGGTAAGTTGAGGCACAAGAAGAAAAGCAAGAGGTGGAAGCGTTCTTCTACTTCTCCTTGTTCGTCAGCTGATGAAACAAGGGAGTGTCGACTATCTAGGCCTCGCTCCACAGAGCCTGTGCCTGGGCTGACTCCGTGCCTCCCCGAGTTTCCGGGAGCCAGAATGACCTATGCCCAGCTCAAGGAGTTTTATGAGGCCAGGCGCCTCATTTTTGGGCTGCCTGACTTCACTGGAGCGCCTTTGGGCCCCGTAAAGTCAGAAGGGGCCCCTTTGGGTTCCACACTGTCGGCTTCAACCTCGACGCTGAGGGGCACCCAAGGATACAGTCCTGGATCTGGACCGGCATCGGTCGTTCCACCCTGACCTTCCCCGATACTCCCCACGTTCACGGGCGGCGCCATTTCTATTCTCATTGCCGATGCTGACACAGAGCCAGATGGGCATTGTATGACTCGCTTCCTATGTTGGATCCTGAGCCCCTTTTTTATGGACTTGGTTACAGTGAGGAATGGGAGGACTCGCTGGACTCTTTGGAATACCAGCTCCAAGACCCTATGAACTGGCATACAGGCTTGAGTGAGGCCAACAGGCTGGCTACTTCTCTAGATACTGGCATGCTTTCTCCTCCTACTGTGGCTTTGAACAAGGGAGCTTCCTGTTCCATGGTGGCGAGAAGAGCAGCTGAGGTCTTGGAACTTGAGTTGCCTTTGGTGGCAGTCAGGACTAACCTCCTGACTGATGTACTTCTGCCTGGAGCTTCCGCCTCAGAACCTATGCTCCCCTTAATAAAGCTCTTACGGATGTCCTACTGGGTGCCTGGTCCAAAACCAGCACAGAGGCTCCTGTGAACGGCACCTCTGCCCACTGCCATCGCCCCGCTCCATGGAACCCAAGCTTTCTGACACAACACCCTACCCCTGAGAGCTTGGTCTTCCAAGACTCCGCTTCCCAGGGCGTGTTCCCCTCTGCATCCTCCGATAGGGAATCCAAAAGGTTGGACAGATTTGGAAAGAAGATTTTTCCTTCCACCAGCCTAGCATTCCAGTCTGTGACCACAGCATGCCTTTTGGGCTGTTACTTCCACACGATGTGGGATATGGCTGTGTAAGTGCTGCCACAGGTCCCGGTGGAGGCCCAGGCTGTACTCTTTCAGGTAGTTGCTGATGGGAGAGATGCAGCAAAGTTCACCATCCGTTTTGGACCGGACATGACCGACTCATTAGGCAGAGCGTTTCATTGACAGTGGCCCTGAGGCGCCACGTCTGGCTGAGGACGTCTGGCTTTTAAGGGGATGTCGAGGCTACTTTAATGGACATGCCCTTTGATGGCCCCCATCTCTTTGGAGACAAGGCAGACTTGCCGCTCGAGCGCTTCAAGGATTCTCGTGCTACAGCCAGGTCCTTGGGCCTCGTGCGGTGCCTCATCCCCCTCAGTCTGCCTTACACCCCTTTTGTGGCTAAAGAAGGGGCCTTCAACTGTGTCCATTCACAGCCAGCCTCCGTGCCGCACATGCTGCCCAGCCTCTGCATGGCCGACGGTGTGGTTTTCACCGACCTCATGGATCAGGGAGCCAGCAGTCTGGCCAGTCCACCACTCTCCTCTCGGCAGCAGCCTCTAAGCCTTCCTCTTCTGCCGCCCCATCAAGGGCCAGTCAGGGGCAAGATCTGCCATCACCTGTTCTGCTGGCAATACATCATGTCAGACAGGTGAGTTTTGCAGATAGTCCGAAGAAGCTACTCCCTCCCCTTCAAGACTACCCCTTCATCTATGCCGCCATCCTACGACCGGATGACGGAGGATCACTTATCCCTTCCCTGCAAGGATTTTACGGCTCTCTTGGCCAAGGGAGCCACAGAGAGGGTTCCTATGCCAGAAGTAGGTCATGGTTGCTATTCTGGCTACTTTCTTGTACCCAAACATGACAAGGGCCATCTGGGAGAGGTGGAGATTAGAGTCATCTGGTCTCCGGTGGAGTCCGAACTCCACATCAGCCTGTTTGAGCTCCATGCGATTCGGCTAGCATTGAAGGCATTTCTTCCCTCTGTCAATGGGTAGACAGTGCAGGTATTCACAGACAGCACCACCGCCATGTGGTACAAGCTGGGTGGGGTGGAGCTGGTGACCCTTTGTCAAGGGGCTCTGCACTTCTGTACGTGGCTGGAACAGCAGGGTATATTCCTGGTGGTTCAATGTGTGGCGGCCTCTCTTAACGCCAGAAAAGATGAACTCAGCCGAAAATGTCTAAGGGATCACGAATGGCATCTGCATCCGGAGGTGGCACAAGGTCTCTTTCAGTAGTGGGGAGAGCTTTGGTTAGATCTGTTCATCTCTGTAGAGAACCCACAATGTCAGCAGTTTTGCGGGTTGTAGTTTCCATGGCAGCAATCGCTCTGAGGTGCTTTTCGTCTTGTGTGGAACTGAGGCCTCAAGTATGCCTTTCTGCCCTACCACTTTTGCCAAGAGTTCTCAAAAAGGTTGAGAACTACCGGGCCCAAGTAATCCTTGTGGCTCCAGACTAGGCATGGAGAATCTGGTATCCCGAACTGTTGAGTACATCCATCGATCTTCCAATCAGACTGCCCTTTCGGGAGGTGGTTCTTTTGCAGCAGCAGGGAGGGTTCTGCGCCCGAACCTGTCAACATTCGACACTCCTCGGTGGAGATTGAGTGGCAACAGTTGACAGCTTTTGACCTTCCAGCCGAAGACTGTAACGAAATCTTGGTAGCCAGATGTCCATCTACCAAAACAGTATACGCCTGTTGTTGGAAATAATTTATGGCATGGTGCACAGACAAGTCTTTTGACCCCCTTTCTGACCATTTCTCTGAGGTCCTTCTGTTTATCCTTTCTCTGGCCCAGCAGAGCTCTATTATGGGCACTCTCAATGGTTATTTGTCTGCTGTTTCTGCTTTTTTGAAGTTGCCTGATCAATGTTCTTTGTTCAAGTTCCCTATTGCACATAGGTTCCTTAAAGGTCTTACACATATGTTTCCTCATTATGCCCCAATGGGATCTGAATTTAGTTTTGACATTTCTGATGTGTGCTCCTTTTAAGCCTCTCCACAATTGTCCTCTCAGGCTTCTCACTTGGAAAACAGCCTTCCTCATGGCCATTACATCAGCCCACAGGTTGTGTGTGCTGCAGGCGTTGTCATCTAAGCCACCCTACCTTTCCATCTGTCCTGACAAAGTGGTGCTTTGCACTAGAGCTTCTTTTCTATCAAAAGTGGTTAGGCCCTTACACGTAGGCCAATCCATCACCTTGCCTACTTTTTAAGCACCTCACATCCATCTAAAGAAAAGGAGAGACTCCACCACCTGGACCGAAAAAGAGCATTGGTGTTCTAAATTGATCATACAAAAGAGTTCCAGGTGAATGACCAACTATTTGTCGGTTACAAGGGTGCAAAGAAAGGTCAGGCAGTGCAGAAGCGGGCCACCTCCAGATGGCTTGTACTCTGCATTACCATCTGCTATGCACTGGCCAAAAAGCAACCACATGAAGGTTTACATGCTAATTATACCAGAGCTGCAACCACGACCACTGCGTTCGCACGAGGAATTCCAGTCCTTGAAATCTGTCAGGCGTTAACATGGGCTTCTCTGCAAATGTTTTCCAAACACTACTGCCTGGACAGTCAGGTCCATAGGTACGGGCACTTTGCCCTTTCGGTCCTGCAGGACTTCTAGTAGGATCTGGGTTTGCAGACCCACTTCCAGGGATGGTATTGCTTGGGTATCTATTCAAAGGTAAGGAATCTGCAACTAGAAGTCTTAATGAGATGAACAAGTTACTTAACTTCAGTAATACCTTATCTGGTAGAGACATATTCTAGTTGCAGTTTTCTTACCGACCCACCCATCCTCCCGCTCTGCAAACTGATTTCCAGGGACAGGGACTCCACTCTGGACCTTAGTTTTGATACACCAGTAGTCTGTGTTCTTCATAGATCTGCACTTCTGATGTGGAAAGTCGTGAAAAGAAACTGATGTCAGGGCACCCGAGTGGTGCCTATATAGGACCTGGATGTCATATCAGGCATGCACAACACCGACAACGGTCGCGGAGCTGATCGGCACCACCTAATGGCGTGCAGGGGTATTGCTCAGAAAGTCTGCAGCCTGGGTGAAATTCAAAGGTAAGGAATGTGTAACTAGAATATGTCTCTACCAGATAAGGTGTTACCAAAGGCAAGTAACATGTTCATCAGTTAAGGGGTTCCCATTCATTACAGACATTTCTCAGCTGATATATATCTGAACTTATCTGCTATACAACTGATTTGCTAAATCTCGTGCATAGCTTTTTTAGGTCTTATCTAAGACGGCGCTTTCAAGACCTTTTGTTACCTTACAGTGGGTTAAGAGGTCACCTATTGCTTAGCATTGGGTGGCTTCATAGTCACTCATCTGCTTGCTGTTCATTGTTAGCTTCCATAGGCCTGCCTCCCTGCTCTTAAGCTTAGATGTATTACTTTGCCCCTTTGCTACTTGACTTTTCAGGCACTACTTTTTCTTTAAGAACTCTACAAAGGTGCGTGTGTGTTTCAGCTGTCTCACTCGTGTTCTTCTCCCTTCTCCGTGTTCCTATCTATTCAATCTCACTCACAACCTTTGTGCTGACCCAGTGTTTCCCACCCTCTGTTATTCATGTGCTTGCCTCAGCCCCTCCAGCCCAGCTTCCGTTGTTCATGGGCTTGCCCCAGCCCTTGCACCCAACTTCCAATGTCTGTGTGCCTGTTATACCCCTGCATATCTTGTCCATGTGCTTGTTCAAGCCCCTCTCGCCCACCCTCTGTTCTCTGTCTGCTTCTTAATCCCCTACCCAACACTCTGATGTCTGTGTGCTTTACCCATCCTTTCACACCCATCTTCCATTGTCTGTATTCGTGCCACAACCCCTCAACCATCCCCCATTGTCTGTATGCTGCCCCTCACTCCTTTGTCTGTGCCTACCTCAGCGCCTCCCGCCCATCCATTGTTGTCCTTGTGCTTGCCCAAAATCCCTCCTGCCAGGCCGGCACTCAGTTGTCAGTGTTCTTTGCTCAGCACATCACTGCCCCCCTTTGTCCCTGTGCTTGCCCCAGAGCCTCCGGCCCATCCTCCGTTGTCCATGTTCTTGCTGCAGTCCCTCTCGCACAACACCTATCATCCATGTGCTTGCCAAATTAACCTCCCATCCACCCTTTGTTGTCTGTGTGTTGGTCTCAGCCCTTTCTGTCCACTCACTGCTGTCCAAGTCTTCCCCATCCCCTCTATCCTGTCCTCGACCCCATCCATATACTTTTCTCCGGCCTGCTTTCTTCATGTTGCCTAGTCCTCCAAACCATTCCAACATTTGCTTATGCAAACAGGGGAGTGTTGGAGGACAAGGCAACACAGAGGGAGGGAGGGGACTGACACAGCAACACTGAGGAAGGGATAAAAGGAAGCATGGGGAGAGGACAAGTGAGAGAGGATGGAGGAGAACATGGCTAAAAAAAATTTTTTTTAAGTGCTAATGTGCTTTTAAAAAAAAAAAAGATACATTAGCGCTGGCTGTGTCATAGCACTTTTTTAAAAATTAGTTTCAGTCTTGCTGCACAGCAGCCACTTCTGTACAGCATGGCTGCAAATCACTGCCAAAGCTGATAGTTCTCAGCCAGAAATTTTTGGCTTTGCCAATGCTTGTTTCTATTTAAGTTTTCAAATAAAATCACAAACATCACAGAAGTTCCAGCAATATTAGCAGTGAAGCATAGTAGCACTGTGGATACAATTTAAATATTAGCATTAATACAATCAGGTATGTTTTCTTATGGGTTGACTTGGGTTACTTGCTGACACCATTATATAAAGGTATAGGCACTTAGACATGATTATGCAACAGGGTAGGTGCAACGCCACATATTTCAATGTAAGTGTATATTCTATGGCCTACTTATACAGTGCAGCACACCAAAATGTCCGAACTGTTTTCCTATTTCCTGTCTCATCTCTTTTGTAGGTCTCTGTTAGAAAGCGCATGTGTTGTCTTGAAGAGACGTGTTGTGTTCAATCTGTGGTTTTCAGCCCAACCATAGGCTTCTGATTTGCTCGCTTCATCATCATGATCATTTCTGTTGTCCCCATTTGTCCGTAGCATGCATGCTTCGTGCCTCTTCTAGTGTTTAGCCCTCCTCCAGAACATGGATTAATTACTTGTGTCCATCCACTGCTTTAGGAGCTACTTGTTTCTTTGTGTTTGAGCTCTCCATACCAGTTTTGGAAAATCTCCTTTATTTTTATTTTTTTTGCATTCAAGCAACCCACATTCCTCCTTTTTCTCCCCCCCGTTTTCTTGTGCACAGTGGTAAAGCCCAAAGTAGGTATTGGAGTGCTTTACATGAACACCAGTTGTATTATTCAAGGTCTAATTTATTTTGCACGCACATTGATTTGAAATGTTGTTTTTTTTATATTAGGTGAGCTGGCTGAATTTCTTTCTTGACATTTATATCTTCTTAAACAAAATGTATTAGTGCGGCTGAGCTTACCATTGATGCTGGTGTCCGCCATGCTGGGGGATGTTACAGAGAAGGGCGTTGCTTTTTCTTGACTTATGTTCAATATTTTTGATGCCAGCCTGTGCCCCGCTCTGTGGTGCTGCACATTAGCATGCCACCCGTTCCAAATTAGGGAGGCCCATCTACCTTAGGTAACCTGCTCCAACCCTTGGGCTTGGATTTAGCTCCTTTCATTCCAGGAATCTATTCTACTATTTCTGTTTGGGAGAGTTAAACCGATTACAGTTTGTGGCTTTTAATTGCCCTTCAGCTGTGATGTTTGCAGCCCTGTTTTGCTCACCCCAGCAGACGCGCGATATTTTTTCAATCTAAGATCCTTTTCTGTTGCCTTTGGGACACAGACAGCTGGTGCTGCTGCTGCAGATGGATATGTTTGGTCAGAAGGCTTCCTGTGCTAGGAGAAAGTGTGGCGCTATGGCCAGAGCTGCTGACTTTAGGACGGGGGCACCAGGTTCGATTCTCTGCACCAGTTCTACATCCTGTGATTCTGGGCAAATAACGTAATGTTCCTGAACATTTTTTTAAAAGTGACCTTGTGTAATATAACTGGTTCTTCTGAATGACCTTGTGCTTAATTAAGGTTGTAGTGAGAGGTCAGTGCATAGGGTTGCCATGTATTTTAATGATCGGAAGTTCGGACGGTTCTGTTTTTACGTTTAAGGTGACATATGGATATAGGCTGAATATTGTGAATGCCTTAGCTTAATTCCACGGAGTATCCGTTTTTTTTAATAGGTGTTAATATACTGTCAGTTTACCACATTAGCTCGGCAAATACTATCCTCCTTTCTGTGCGCTTTAGCGTCAGGCATTTTGCACACACCTTCTTGATGTCTTAGTTTCTTTTCTTCAGCTGACATTCCCATGCTGCCATGTGTCGGTCTTCCAGCCAGATACATCTAGTCAGTAGGGGCGCACTGTGGTTGCGTGCCTTCCTCCCCATCTGCTACTACTGTAAAGGCTACGGCTTTTAGTTGCTTCTTTGCCTGGGCAGTATGGTTCTTGCCTCTACTGCAGCCGATCGCGCTTTAATGTTTGCATTTGATTATAGGAAAGTTCATTAACAAGTGCGGCTATCACGAAGTGCATGAATCATAGCTTGCCCTGGCCAAGATGGCGCGGGGTGAATGTTTAGTGAAAGAGCGCAACAGTGCTTCACGGGTTTGGATCCCAGTACTGGCAGTCACAATTTCCCTTTTTAGGCCTTGGCTAGGCAGCGCCTGCACCGTCTCCAAGAAGCATATTGTGTTCAGTCTGTAGGTTCAGACCACACATTGGCTTCCTATTTGCTCGCTCCATTGTTGCTGGGCTCAGGCAGTTACTGCTCGGGCCCTTTGTTTCAGTTACTTTAAAAACTGCTTCTGGTGTGCTCTTGCCCAAATATTTAATTTCACCAAAACTTTTCTTCATTAATTTTCATGAAAGAGCTTTCAAACATGCAAGTTCAGAATACAGCGCAGTGTGCTCTTCTCCAAATATTTTATTTAATCAAAACTTTTTACTTCATTATCACGCGTGAAAACACTTTCAAATGTGTAGGTTCGAAATACGGTGCAGGCTGCTCTTGCCCAAATATTTTATTTCACCAAAAATTATTACTTCATTTTCGCACATGAAAACACTTTCAAATATGTAAGTTCAGAATACAGTGCAATAGGTTCTTGACCAAATATTTTAGTTAACCAAAACCATTTTCCTCATTATTGAGCCTTACTTTTTTCTTCATTATCAAGCATGAAATCGCTTTTAAATGTTGGAGTTGAGAATACAGGGCAGCCTGCGTCATAGCACTTTTTTACATGACATTTAGCCCTGCTGAACACAGTGCATCATTTGTAAATTCAGAGGTGCCGGTGCTCAAAGCCCTTCTCTTAAACACGAGGCTGCTGTAATTAAATCTGCCAGCACTGAATATTGAGGCACAGGGGTGTAGGAGACAATACATTTCTGGGGGGACAGGGACAGCCTTGGGGACTTTCAATCAACCCTATACAAATCGCTCGTTGTTTACGAACTGCAGGCTCCGATAAATATACACAATCATATATATTGGAAGTGAAATAGGGAGAAAGGAAGGCATGTTTACACAGTCTGAAAGTATCTTTTATTGTTATTTATATTCACAAAGTAATTAGCTCAAATGTGAAAATAACATGTTGATTAACCTTGCATCTTCATGCACCAAGCAAATCAAGGTAGGAGGGTAAAAAGGAAGAACATACCCTTTGCGCCCCACACCCATCATGCCCTTCACCTCATGCCAATTGGAACCGCACTGGAGAGATCAAAAGCGATTATGTACAATAGTTGTAAACTCTGCTCGGAAAACCATAGTTCTAATAACACTTCTACTCCTGTGTGTGATCTTGGGAAGCTCAGCTCCACATCAGTCATAACTAGAAGCATTTCAACTGAAGAAACTCTTGGAGTTACAGACTATATAAACATGGATTCTCTAATCTCTGTATAAACTGCAGTCACTAATTTCTTTAGAAACGGCTGTTTGTGATGCACCAAGTCACAGCGTGTAAAGAAAAGACATTCACTGATTATAAAGAAAAGACATTAGAAAATTACTATGATAGGGTTATTACAGTTGAGTTCTGACATTACAATGCCTTCTGCCAGAGCTAGCAGCCAAGCTAAAAGGCAGATCAGGTCAAGGAGCATAATTAATAAAGCTGTTTAAAGCAAAAAATTAATTGAATGTTGCTTTTCTTTCTTCTGCTCTACTTTAATAGCTTGAAATGACAGAACCTATGCACTAAGGTTTTAAGTGGTTTGTGGGAAAGTTGGTGGTGTGACCATATATTATATGGGGTAAAATACCCCCTGTGTACATAAGAATATTGCAAGTCACCTTAAAGTTCATACCTTATAAACAAGCAGTGGCAAAGTCAATAGGTCTCACCTATGTAAGTTCTATTGCCTTTACCAATGTGTTTTATCCATGCTGTACACTAGTGAGACTACTATTCAGCATGTCTCAAAGTTAATGGCATAAAGGAGAATGATGTGTCATCGACTGGTGTGGCATAGTATCATGGAGTAAGTAGAGTGTCCTAGAATGGAGCAGTAAACTTAACTTTGAAGAAACAGGGGTCCCTGGAAAAAAATGCAACACCCCTCCCATAAACAATGATATTAAAGTAGTATGCAAATGGAATGTTTTATGCATTTATGCAATCAAAATCTAAAAGATCAAATGTAGTGGGAAAACATCAATAGGGGAAATCGAGAAAGACTGGTATTCGGGCATTACACAAGTTATCTGGATGACCCAATGTCGCCAATTACAAGAAAATTTTAAAAAGTAACCTATATCGTACAGTGGTTTGGAGGAGGCTGGCCTGGTTTGTAGTGGGTACCTATGGTACTTACACCTTATACCACATCCAGTTATCCCTTATTTAGTGAAATGTAGGCAGTGCCTAGACGCCAGGCTCTCTAGGGGTGGCTGTAGCCAAGGCTCATCTAGGAGACATGCAGCGCTCATGCAATACCACTGCAGTCACACAGTACTCACACACATGCAAGAAAATACTCAGTGTTACAAAAATAAAGGTGCTTTATTTTAGTGACACAAATGCCAAAAATACCATAGAGACTATAGTCCCTTAGGAGGTAAGTAATCCACCAATTATATACACTAGTATGCAGCAATAGCAATAAAAACAGAAAACAGTGCAATTAGTGAAAATCACAATGGTTAAAAATGGGCCTAGGGGAAACACAAACTATGTACTAAGAAACTGGAATGCGAATGTCGGTTTCCCACCTAGGCAAGTGTGGTGTGTAGAGGGGCGCCGGGAGTATTAGAAAATACCAAAGGTAAGTAATAGAACCCACCTCAGAGCCCAGGAAAGCAGGAGTAAATCACAGTAACTTTCCCAGAACACACAAGAACACGAGAAAGAAGAAAATGCAAGAACCAGAAGATACTTCACGACACAAAGGGTGGATTCCTGGACCTAAAGACCTGTGGAAGAATCAGACTAAGTCCAAGAAGCACAGAAGAGTCCAGGGAGGACAGGAGCCCCCGCTAACTTGAATCAAGGTGCAAAAGAAGAACCACTGGTGAAGAACAACAGTCAGTACTGCACCCAAGAAGATGGATGCGGGTTGGTGCAGATGATATCCCACACCGGATGGATGATTGCAGTCTGGTTTGCATCGCTGGATTCCACCAACAAGCCTTGGCACAGGCAAAGCTCATGGTTAGTGGAAAATGGCACTGCCCGGGAGCAGGAGGGACACGCCGCCAGAGAACCACTCAGGAAGCTGTGCATCTCAGGAAGGAGTGCTGGGGGCCGGAGCTACATTGTGCACAAAGAATTTCGTAGAAGGATGCCACACGCCTTGGCAACTGAAAAACATGTGGTGCACGGGGTACTGTCTTGTGTGAGAAGGCAAGCTCTTACTTCCACCAAACTTGGACAGTAGGACGTCAGGACCATCGGGACCACTTCAGTCTACCACCCGTGATGCAGGATCCATGCAACTTGTCAGGAGAGGGGACCCATGCAGATGGTCATCATTGCAGAGAGGTGCCTGCTTCAGCAGGGGAGTGACTCCTTCACTCCAAGGGAGATTCGTTCATTCTTCTGGTGCAGACTGAAGACAGGCTGTCCTCTGAGGATACACGACCGTGAAACAGCTGTAGTTGCTGGCAGGAGCTGAAGTTACAATGTTGCAGAAGTCGTCTTTGCTTCGTTGTTGCAGTTTAGTTCCTGGATGGTCCAGATGCAGTTTCTTCGGTGAGAAGGTGAAGTAAAGGATGCAGAGGATTCCTGCTGGAGTCTTGCAATCTGAATTTGAAGATCCTTCCAAAGGAGAGACCCTAGCACCTATCAGGGGATGGCTCTGACCCCACCTGCTGGCACTGGCCACTCAGATGCTCCCAGAGTTCGCTGCCAACTTGGAATCCAAGATGGCAAAACCCAGGGACCCTCTGGAAGAGCTCTGAGCACCACACCTGGGGTGGTGATGGACAGGGGAGTGGTCACTCCCCTTTCCTTTGTCCAGTTTCGTGCCAGAGCAGGGACTGGGGGTACCTGAACTGGTGTAGACTGGGTTATGTAAGGAGGGCACCAAATGTGCCCTTCAAAGCATTTCCAGTGGCCTGGGGAAGGAAGCTACCCCTTCCAAACCTATTTCCAAAGGGAGAGGGTGTAGCACCCCTCCCCCAAAGGAAATCCTTTGTTCTACCTTCCTGGGCTTGAGCTTCTCAAGCAACAGGAGGGCAGAAACCTGTCTGAGAGGTGGCAGCAGCTGGAGCTGCCTGGAAAACCTCAGAAGGCTGGAATGGCAATATTGGGGGTCCTCTAAGGAGCCCCCAGAGTGCATGAAATCATACAACCAATGCTTGCAAAAGCCTTGGGGTATGATTCCAACATGTTTGATACCAAACATACCTATGTTCAGAGTTACCATTATGTAGCTGGGAATAGGGAGTGACCTATTTCCAGTACACGTGTAAAATGACATCCCGCACTCCTGAAGTCTGGGAAAATGGTCCTGGAGGTCGTCGGAGCACCTCTGCTAGTGCAGGGGTGCCCTCACACACAGGTACTCTGCACCCTGCCCTCAGGGCTGGAAGGCGTGCTATAGGGGTGACTTATGAGTGACCTGGTGCAGTGTAACTGGCAGTGAAAGGGTGCATGCACCTTTTCACGCAGGCTGCAATGGCAGTCCTGCAGAAGCCTTTGCATGGGCACCCTATGGCAAAAGAAATGCTGCAGCTCATAGGGATCTCCTGGAACCCCAATGCTCTGGGTACCCAAGTACCATATAATAGGGACTTATAAGGGGGCACCAGTATGCCAATCTTGGGTGAAATACTGAGTTACCAGTATGCAACAACCATAATTTAAGGGAGAGAGCATAACTGTTGGGGTCCTGATTAGCAGGATCCCAGTAGACACACTCAAACACACTGGCAAACAGGCCAAATGTGGGGGTAACCAAGCTAGAAAGAGGCTACTTTCCTACAAGGTAAGCATCCACAATAATGATTTACAAGCTTTTATACACCCACTTTTACATGAATGACTCAAATAGGGAATCAAGAAGTCATTATCTCATAGTACCTATGCTTATGCCAACTTATGTACAATATCACAAATTCAAGTCAAGGTACTTTGGCAGACGATATTTAGATCCCCTAGACAAGTATCAGGATCATCCTAAGCCTTCGTTAAGCTTGAGTTAAAAGGGTTACAGAGTGCTTGTAACCAAAACGGCCAAGATAAATCTGACTCACGTCTCATATGAGTGACAAGGCAATCAATGGAGATCTGAATCTCTAATCAAGCGCCAATGCCATAAAGTAGTAGTAGAGTGGAGTAGTGTCACATTGTAATAGAGTGTCATAGAGTGGAGTGGCAGAGTGTCGTAGAGTGGAAAGGCATAAGTATGAGTGAACTGGAGTAGAGTGAAGTAAAGTAACGTGAACTTGCATAGAGAAAGTTGGGTAGAGTGCTGTTGAGCATAGTACATTGTTGTATAGTGGAGTGGCATAGAGGGTTGTGCAGTGGCGTTGAGTAGAGTATTGTAGATTGAAGTGCCACAGAGTGGTGTGGAGTGGCATAGAGTGGAGTAAAGTGGAATGGAGTGGCGTATAGGGAGTTGTGTAGGGAGTTACAGAGTGGAGAAAGTGTTAGTTTAATGGAATAGAGTGTCAGAGTCTAGTATCATGGAGTGTAATGTCAGAGTGAAGTGTCATAGAGTGGAGTTGGGTGGTCTAGAGTGAAGTGGCATAGAGTACAGTGGTGCAAAGTAGATTGGTGTAGAGTGTGGTGGTATAGAGTGCGTTGGTTTTGAGTAAAGTGGTGTAGAGTGCATTGAAGAAGACTGCACTGGTTTAGCGTACAATGCAGTAGCGTAGAGTGGTGAAGAGTAGAGGGGAGCAGAGTGGAGTGGCACAGCATAGATTGCAGTGGTTCAGAGTGATGTGTCATAGAGTGATGCAGTGCATGGTAGAGTGGAGTGGTGTAAGGTAGAGTAGACTGGTGCAGAGGGCAGTGATGCAGAGTAGAGTAGCATAGAGTGTAGTGGCATATAGTACATTGGTGTAGAGTGCAGTAGAGTGGCATATAGTTGAGCGGTGCAGAGTAGAGTGCCGTGGTGCAGAGTAGAGAGAAGTATAGTTCAATGGCAGAGTGCAGTGTTGCAGAGCAGAGTGTCATAAAGGGCAGTGGTGTAGAGTAGAGTGGCATAGAATGCATTGGTGTAGAGTGCAGTGATGTAGAGTAATGCAGAGTAGAGAAGAGTGGCTTAGAGTACAGTGGTGCAGAGTAGAATAGAGTTGCATAGAGTGCCGTGGCATAGAGTAGATTGCTGCAGAGTACAGTATAGTGGTGAAGAGGAGATTGTTGCAGAGTGGAGCATAGTGATGTAGAGTGCAGTAGCATAGAGCAGTGCAGAGCAGATTGGAGTGGCGCAGGGTATATTGGAGTGGTGCAGGGTAGATTAGACTGGCATAGCAAAGAGTGGAATTGCGTAGATTGCAGTGGCATAGAGGAGATGATTTCAAAGTAGAGTGAAGTGCCTACAGTGGAGTGGTGTAGAGTAGATTAGAGTGCTGCGGTGCAGAAAAGAGTGCATTGGGACAGAGTACAGTGGCATTGAATGCAGTGGTGCAGAGTAGAGTGGCGTGGAGTTCAGTGGCAGAGTGTAATGTTGCAGATTAGAGGGTCGCAGAGTACAGTGGTGTATTGTAGAGTGGCATAGAGTGTCGTGGCGCAGAGTGCAGTGGCATTAAAAGCAGTGGAATAGAGTGCTGTGGTGCAGAGTAGATTGGCATAGAGTGCAGTGGCATAGAGTGCATTGGTTTTGAGTAAAGTGATGAAGAGTGCACTGGCAGAGTGCAGGGGTGTAGTGTACAATGGTTAGAGTAGAATAGCATAGATTGCAGTGGCGTAGTGTAGAGTGCTGCAGAGTAGAGTGATGTAGAGTGGAGTGGTACAGCATAGATTGCAGTGGCGTAGAGTAGCACAGAGTGGAGAAAAGTGGTGTAGGGTGCAGTGGCATAGGGTAGATTGTTTCAGAGTAGAGTGAAGAAAAGATAAAGAAAAGATAATATACTTCAATATGCTTAACCCCTTAGCTGCTGGGCCTTTTCCCCCCCAGTGCTGAGCCCTTTTTTGGCTATTTGGGGTAGTTCGCGCTTAGGGCTTCATAACTTTTTGTCCACATAAGCTAACCACGCCAAATTTGCGTCCTTTTTTTCCAACATCCTAGGGATTCTAATGGTACCCAGAGTTTGTGGTTTCCCCTGGAGGAGACCAAGAAAATAGCCAAAATACAGTGAAAATTTAGTTTTTTCCAAAAAAATGGGAAAAAGGGCTGCCGAAGAAGGCTTGTGGTTTTTTCCCTGAAAATGCCATCAACAAAGGGTTTCTGGTGCTGAAATCACTGGCTTCCCACCTTTCAGGAACGGGCAGACTTGAATCAGAAAACCACATTTTTCAACACAAATTTGGCATTTTACTGGGACATACCCCATTTTTACTATATTTGGTGCTTTCAGCCTCCTTCCAGTTAGTGACCGGAATGGGTGTGAAACCAATGCTGGATCCCGGAATGCTAAACATTTCTGAAAACTAGACAAAATTCTGAATTCAGCAAGGGGTAATTTGTGTAGATCCTACAAGGTTTTCCTACATAAAATAACAGCTGAAATAAAAAAATATTGAAATTGAGCTGAAAACAACAGCCATTTTTCTTTATGTTTTACTCTGTAACTTTTTCCTGCGATGTCAGATTTCTGAAAGCAATATACCGTTTTGTCTGCTGGACTCTTCTGGTTGCGGGGATATAAATGGCTTGTAGGTTCATCAAGAACCCTAGGTACCCAGAGCCAATAAATGAGCTGCACCCTGCAGTTGGTTTTCATTCTATACTGGGTATACAGCAATTCATTTGCTGAAATATGAAGAGTGAAAAAGAGGTATCAAGAAAACCTTTGCATTTCCAAAATGGGATCAAGATAAGGTTTTGAGGAGCAGTGGTTATTTGCACATCGCTGAATTCCGAGGTGCCCATACTAGCATGTGAATTGCAGGGCATTTCTCAAATAGACGTCTTTTTTACACACTCTCTTATATTTGGAAGGAAAAAATGTAGAGAAAGATAAGGGGCAATAACACTTGTTTTACTATTCTATGTTCCCCCAAGTCTCCCGATAAAAATGATACCTCACTTGTGTGGGTAGGCCTAGTGCCCGCGACAGGAAATGACCCAAAACACAACATGGACACATCCTATTTTTTTTATAGAAAACAGAGCTGTTTTTTTCAAAGTGCCTACCTCTAGATTTTGGCCTCTAGCTCAGCCGGCACCTAGGGAAACCTACCAAACCTGTGCATTTCTGAAAACTAGAGACCTAGGGGATTCCAAGGAGGGGTGACTTGTGGGGCTCGGACCAGGTTCTGTTACCCAGAATCCTTTGCAAACCTCAAAAAGAGGCTAAAAAAACAAGTTTTCCTCACATTTCGGTGACAGAAAGTTCTGGAATCTGAGAGGAGCCACAAACTTCCTTCCACCCAGCGTTCCCCCAAGTCTCCCGATAAAAATGATACCTCACTTGTGTGGGTAGGCCTAGCGCCCGCGACAGGAAACGCCCCAAAGCGCAACGTGGACACATACAAATTTTTGGAAGAAAACAGAGGTGTTTTTTGCGAAGTGCCTACCTGTAGATTTTGGCCTCTAGCTCAGCCGGCACCTAGGGAAACCTACCAAACCTGTGCATTTCTGAGAACTAGAGACCTAGGGGATTCCAAGGAGGGGTGACTTGCGGGGCTCGGACCAGGTTCTGTTACCCAGAATCCTTTGCAAATCTCAAAAAGTGGCTAAAAAAACAAGTTTTCCTCACATTTCGGTGACAGAAAGTTCTGGAATCTGAGAGGAGCCACAAACTTCCTTCCACCCAGCGTTCCCCCAAGTCTCCCGATAAAAATTATACCTCACTTGTGTGGGTAGGCCTAGCGCCCGCGACAGGAAACGCCCCAAAGCGCAACGTGGACACATACAAATTTTTGGAAGAAAACAGAGGTGTTTTTTGCGAAGTGCCTACCTGTAGATTTTGGCCTCTAGCTCAGCCGGCACCTAGGGAAACCTACCAAACCTGTGCATTTCTGAAACCTAGAGACCTAGGGGAATCCAAGGAGGGGTGACTTGCGGGGCTCGGACCAGGTTCTGTTACCCAGAATCCTTTGCAAACCTCAAAAAGTGGCTAAAAAAACAAGTTTTCCTCACATTTCGGTGACAGAAAGTTCTGGAATCTGAGAGGAGCCACAAATTTCCTTACACCCAGCGTTCCCCCAAGTCTCCCGATAAAAATGATACCTCACTTGTGTGGGTAGGCCTAGTGCCCGCGACAGGAATGGATCACACAAGGGTCAATGGTAGTCATTGCTTGAGGTCTACTGTTAACCCTGGAGTGATTCATTCCTGAAGCATGCATTAGGCGCAGGCACACAAGCGGGGTTGTGTTTTTATCAGGACAAGTGGGGAAACACTGGGTGGTAGGAATTTTGAGGATCCCTGCAGATCCCTGGACTTCTGCTCATTGAAATGCAAGGAAATGTGTTTTTTAAGCACATAATGTAATTTCAAGGGGATTCTGGGTGAAGGAAAACTGGTGAGAGCCATGCAAGTCCTGCACCCTTGGACTCCCCTGGTACTAGTTTGTTAAAGTTAACCCACCACTCACACTGGTTGGTTTTAGCACTACCAGAAATTATGGTTTCAAAGCATGATTACTTATCAAAGTATCTGAATATTGAAACCAAGCCTTCTGAAGGTGGGCCATAAAGCCGCGTCCAGGCACCAACCTCTTTATGGTCCATTCACACGCCATTCACGCACAACAAACAACCCTTTCATATCGCCAGCCACGGGCCCAATCCAATCAATCACTCCACTCACATTAACTTACCGCTGCCAGACAAGGGCCCATCACATTCACACGCCACAGAACGGAATAAGTTTGACTACATTTTACCACCTGTCAAGTAACTGCCTCCTTCTTCCTTAACATTAAAAAAAATGCATGCGTAACAAACCTTTACTAATGACTCCTGTGACAGCCACCTGAGGCTCAGGAAGACATGTTTTTGATGCGCCTTTAACGCACTCTCTGCGCTAAATCCAACTCCTTCCAGTTTGTGGATGCAAGTTGGGGGTGTCCGAGTATGCCGTACAAAGCGATTCCTCGAACTGAGAGTGCACATCTACCTTTGAAACTAAGGGAGACATGCTGGGGATTTCTCATGCTGTTACCTAAAGAGAAGGTCATAGGCTACCTGCCTCCTTCTTCCTTAACATTACCAAATGCATGCGTAACAAACCTTTACTAATGACTCCTGTGACAGCCACCGGAGGCTCAGGAAGACATGTTTTTCATGCGTCTTTAACGCACTCTCTGTGCTAAATCCAACTCCTTCCAGTTTGTGGATGCAAGTTGGGGGTGTCCGAGTATGCCGTACAAAGCGATTCCTCGAACTGAGTGAGCATATCTACCTTTGAAACTAAGGGAGACATGCTGGGGATTTCTCATGATGTTCCCTAAAGAGAAGGTCATAGGCTATGGAAAAGGGTAGTGTTTGGTACATAGGGGAGTCCATGAGAACGTAGCATATGTCCCAGCCAACATTATGTGCAGTGATGTGACTATAATGCACTTATACAGCAAACTGAACATCTACTAAGTTCTGATGGAGGATGAACATGAAAAGCAGGTCAAACACTGACCTATACAAGTCATTCTCCTTCAGTGCTGGGATGGCACCAATGGGTTTCAATCCATAGGTGTAGATGATGTACATCTGTACTACCTTTACTATCTGCCTTCTACCTGTGCAATAACCCTGTGAAGGCACTCCTACCATAAGCTTTCCTTACCCATCCATGTCTCTGTTCTCATCAGAGTCCTGGCTAATCCTGTATAATAGCCAAGTGAACCTATACTAGTTTGTGGAAGCAAGTTGGGGGCTTCCAAGTATGCCCTACAAAGTGATTCCTCGAACTGAGAGAGCATATCTACTGTTGAAAGTAAGGTAGACATGCAGGTTAAGAAAGGGTACTCCATGGCAATGTGGCATATGTTCTGTCCACTAGTATATGCAGTAGGGAGAAGAAAATGCATGTTAATTGAACAGAACACCGACCACGCCAAAAGGAAGTCCATGATGAAGTAAAATTCTGTGGCTCCTTGCCTAACGAAGCAGTGGCCCATGGACGTTCGGTATCCATGCACTGCCACTGAAAGGATTACCCAACAGCAGCTCAACCTCAGTCGATTTCCCAGAACTTTGCTTTAGTATGATACAACGTAAAGCAAGTAGGGATACAGAGGTCTGGTTGTGATGGACACTGGGGACATTAATACCGACTCTCCTGCCGCTTTCCATGCTTTGAGCACACTTTACAGCGACGACATGGACGATCCTTTTTGGGTGTTTTAGGTATGCGATCAGCAAAGTGTCGCTCCTGCAGCCTTGCCACATCCTCCAGAACATATGAGGTGGAGGCTGCTGCTTCTTCTGTAACAGGAGTGAGGCTTTCAATTACAGACAACTGGAAGTCAAGGAAAGTCATGAGTCTTCCTGTTGTTGTCTGACGGTAAACAACATACGCATTATATGTTGCCATCTGAATCAGGTGGGTAAACAGTTTCTTGTACCAAGTGCGAGTTTTACGACACGCATTGCATGGTTGAAGAACCTGGTCGTTCTTGTCCACTCCACCCATGTACTTATTGTAATCGAGTATACAGATGGGCTTGTGGACTTCGGCCATCTGACCCCAAACCGTGATGGGAGAAGTGCTCTCATCATGAATTGTAGTGAGCACGTATACATCACGTCTATCTAGGAACTTGACTGCGAGCAGTTCGTTAGAACGCAATGCAGTACTCTGTGATTTCTGGAGCTTCTTGCAAACAAGCTCCAGCGGGAATCCTTTGCGGTTACAACGAACTGTACCGCAGGCCACAGTGCCAGCTTTGTAGAGCTCACTGAACAGCTCTACTCCTGTATAGAAATTGTCCACATAAAGGTTATAACCTTTGTGAAGAAGTGGCTGGACAAGTTCCCATACAATCTTACCTGTGACCCCTAACACAGGAGGGCAACCTACAGGGTTTAGGGTAGAATCCTTCCCTGTATACACTCTCAGGCTGTACACATAGCCAGTAGAGCTCTCACACAGCATGTACAGCTTTATGCCATAGCGAGCTCTTTTGCTCGCAATGTACTGTCTGAAAAGCAGCCGTCCTTTGTACAGGATCAAGGACTCATCGACTGCTATATTCTTTCCAGGAGTATATATCTCTGGAAACCTGGCAGACAAATGTTCCACGACAGGCCGAATTTTGAACAACCTGTCATGATCTGGATGGTCCCGGGGCAATGCAGCAGAATTGTCATTGAAATGCAGCATGCGCTGCAGTAGCAAAAAACGATCTCTGCTCATGTATGGTGCGAAGATGGGAGTTACCCAAACCGTGCGAGTCGTCCAGTAGGACTGCAAGGTGGGTTTCTGTACTAACCCCATTTTGAGCGTAAGGCCCAAAAATATCTTCAACTCCGACAGCGAAGTGGGAGTCCACTGGCGTGCCCTAGAACGGGGCCCTAGAGTGCCTCCGCGCTCCCTCAGAAATTGGTCTGCACGCAAATTTGTTTGCTGCACAACTTTCTGAAGAAAGTCAACATCCAAAAACAGATAGATGTAGTCGACTGGCAAAAAGTTAGCTGTATCGACTTTACATCCAGCGTCACCAGTAAAAGGTGGAATTTGGGGCTGAACCAAACAGGGGGGCTGCCAAGAGAGCACTCTCTCTGTGCTTGCGGCAGCAAGCACGTGCTCTCTGGGTTCGGCTAACCCAATGTGGTCCCGCTGCCCCGAATGTGCTTGCGAAGGGACAGCACGGATGTCGTCATTGTCTCCTTCAGACTCACTGGAAGAGGTGTCGTCAGATGGGACTCCGCCGACTGAAAAATCACTCCCAGAATCTGCCCCATTGTCCTCTCCCTCAGATGCTGTCTCAGTGTCTGCTGTCTCAGTCTCTGAGCCTACATCAGAACTGTCCTCCATAACC
This sequence comes from Pleurodeles waltl, assembly GCF_031143425.1. Taxonomy (NCBI): domain Eukaryota; kingdom Metazoa; phylum Chordata; class Amphibia; order Caudata; family Salamandridae; genus Pleurodeles; species Pleurodeles waltl. The sequence continues at coordinate 398,190,856 of NC_090449.1, forward strand.
CGAGCTAGGGCTTGATCAGCAGTCATCCAACGAGACGCCATCTCTGCAACTGGCTAAACTGTCCCTCTAAATTACTAGCCTACGTAGAAGGCAGATAGTCACAAAATTGCGTGTGCGTATGTTTGATGTGTACAACAGGAAATGTCGTCACCTTACCTTCGCTTCTTCTCCAATTCTGCAGATTTTCTGAAAACACTGAAAAAAACAAAAAAAGAATGTATTACTTCACCTTACCACACACCCTGTGCAACAGTCATTTTTGGTGCTCTGCCTCCCATTACCTCCTCTTCTAATTCCCTCAGTACTACCCAGCAAAAGTGCCACTCATATCTCCATAGTCCCCCTGGCATTACATTTGTTTTAAAGCGCAGGTAACGCTTGCCTTTACTAATCCACTCAGCTACTTTATGGCAACTGCCACTACAGAAAAGACATGCATGCATGCATATATATATATATATATATATATATATATATATATATATATATATATATATATTGTGTGAACAAGATTCTCACCCCACTACACAAGGTTCAAATTGACATCTTTTATTGCAAGCAAAAGCCACGTACGCGTTTCGACTCTCAAGGATTCTTGATCACAGTAAATGAGTCCCTCTTTTCTTTCATTGTTTATACTTGCGATAAAACATGTCAATTTGAACCTCGTGGAGTGCGGTGAGATTCTTGTTCACAAAATATTTCCGAGGTTGCTCTCCTCCATCACTGAGCACCGGTAGTGGAGTGCACTGCGCAACAGTCTTTTTAACCAATTTGTGTTGCATATATATATATATATATATATATATATATGTTTAGAAACAAAGTGGTTGAAGGGTTGCTGGGCGCCACACTCCACTGCCGGTGCCCAGTGACAGAGAAGACCAATCTAGAAATTATCTAATGCCGAAAAATGTCACCGCACTCCACGAAGTACAAATAAAAGTGTATTTTATTGCAGTCAATAACCACCAACGTGTTTCAACTCACCAAGGAGTCTTGATCACGGTCCTCGTGGAGTGAGGTGAAATTGTTCACCATTATAAAACAACACACACAAGAATAACAAGCATTTACAATGTAATGGGTCTCGCATCTGCTCGAGTTAGAGCTATTAGCGTTATAAACTCCTAACCCAACTTTTCTTGCCACATAAATTGATAATTGAAAGTTAAACTCTTTCACATAAGAGAGCCGATTCACAGCGCCACGGCCACCATGAGCATCATGTGAAGAGTTACACAAAAGGAAAAGAAGTTCGCTCGCAGTTAAACATAACTGCAAAAGTGCACTTAGCCTTGTACCAGGGGCGATGGCCAAGGCGGTAACAAAACCTCCCCAAGGAGGGACAAAGGTAAATCATTTTCCAATGTCATCAAAGGATTTTTGAAGGGCAAGCCCACGAACGAGTGGTAGTGATGGGCGTGAGGTGGGCGTTGTTAGAAGCCCAGATACACACCAACAAGTCAGAAAAGCAGCACATGGACGCTGCAATGCTTGTCCTAAAAATATATATATATATATATATATATATATATCTATCTATATATATATGTGTATACATATATACACATATATATGAGAGAAAGAGAGAGAAAAAAAACACGACACTCATGTCACAAACCTTTTTTTTATACGTGTGCTTGCCCTTGCCAAAGCACACATGTATAAAAAAAAATTGGCCCCATTGATGGTCACCCTAAGGGCTGACCAACAAAAATATATATATTTTTTTCTTTTTTACCCTGGGGGGGCGATTGGCCCCCCCAGGCAAAACTACATGTTTTTTTTCCCCCCCTGGGGTCGGCCCGTGTTCCAAGGGCCGACCCGCCATTTTTTTTTTTATTGTTATTTTTTTTTAATTGTGGGGGGCGCGATCGCCCCCTAAAACTGTGTAAATTATTAATTATTGCCCCCGGGGGGGGGGGGCCCGTTTACGAGGGGGCCGACCCCCCCAAAGAAGATCCCTGGTGCCTAGGGGTGTTTCCTGGCCGTGGATCGCAGCCGCGCTGCGATCCACGGCCAGGAAACGGTGCCAGGGAGGCATCGATGGAAAGGGGAGATCCTCCCCTTTCCATCGATGCTTCCTTGGCATCTGGGGAGGCCGTTTTGGCCTTTTTTTCCCCACCGGAAAAGAGAGAACGCTTACCTGCTTCTCTCCTTCTCCGTGGGGAAAAACTGCACATGGGTGCTGCAATGCTTGTCCTGAAAAAAAAAAAAAATATATATATATATATATATATTTATATATATATATATGTGTATACATATATACACATATATATGAGAGAGAGAGAAAGAAAACAAGACACTGAAGTCACAAATCTTTTTTTTTTTTTTATACATGTGTGCTTGCCCTTGGAAAAGCACACATGTATAAAAAAAAAAATGGCCTCATTGATGGTCACCCTAAGGGCTGACCATCAACTTTTTTTTTTTTCTTTTTTTTTAACCTGGGGGGGCGATCGGCCCCCCCAGGCAAAACTACACGTTTGTTTTTCCCCCCTGGGGTCGGCCCGTGTTCCAAGGGCCGACCCCGCCATTTTTTTTTTTTTCCGTTTTTTTTTTTTATTGTGGGGGGCGCGATCCCCCCCCAAAACTGTGTAATATATTATATATTGCCCCCGGGGGGGGGGCGGCCCGTGTACGAGGGGGCCGACCCCCCCAAAGAAGATCCCTGGTGCCTAGGGGCGTTTCCTGGCCGTGGATCGCAGCCGCGCTGCGATCCACGGCCAGGAAACGGTGCCAGGGAGGCATCGATGGAAAGGGGAGGCCGTTTTGGCCTTTTTTTCCCCACCGGAAAAGGAGAGAACGCTTACCTGCTTCTCTCCTTCTCCGGTGGGGAAAAACTGTGACGTCATAAGCGGCGCGCTGACGTCATAAGGGGGCGGGAGGGGGGTGGGACGGAAGCTCTTCCGCGTCTCCTACCGTTAAAAAAATAAATCCTCCGGTGCATCGCACCGGAGGATTTTTAACCCCCTCCCTGGTGTCGGCCACTGGTCGTGACCCGCACCAGGGAGGGCCAGTGGCCGACGCCCGCACCAAAGGGGTTAAGTATGTAACGATAATAACAACATAAATAATAACGCTAGGCATAACGGCCCAAAATGAAATATGGCTTCTCCCTGTTAGCCAGGCTGTAATCAAGCCCTTCATTACCTAGATAAAAAAGCATTAAGCATAAATCTTAGAAAAATATACCCTTCTAAAACCTAAATTGTTGTGGGAAAAGGTAAAATCTGGGCTCAATTTCGACTTCACTGTTTCACCAACTGGTGTGATCTTAGGCAAATACAAATACTGTGTTTCACAGTCTCCTTTCTAGCCTGCAGGCACCAGGCTGAGTGGGACTCTGTTTCCTCTTTAGATCTTCCTCATTGTTCTGCAGCTCCTCTTAAAGGCATCCTGCAGTGCTCCTCTTCAAGGCGGCAGCAGGTGATGCAGACAGTAATCATCCAAAACTCTTCTCCTCCTCGTGCCCTTTGTTCTTATGAGCACCCTTAATGCCCACAGCTGTGAACAGGCCAAACAAAACGGCAGAGGGCCTCCTGACTCACCTTCATTCTGTTACCATCAGATTGGAGGATGGTCCCTACAGGGATACTATAAGTAGCGCTTTTGTGCACTAGTGGCCCTCTGAATAATAGATGTAAAAGGGGAAATTATTTTTTCCCCTTGTCCCCCCCGAACCTTCGTCCCCCGTGTCCCCCACCCTCCAAAATCTGGGGGGGGATACGTCCCCCGCGTCCCCCACACTTCCTACGCCCATGCTGAGGCAACGTAATCCTGAAGCCATCTTGGGCCTCTTCAATCCATTTACGGCCACCCCTGCCCCTTCAGCTCATCCTGCAACTTTCTACTTTCTCCCTATATGGCGCTTTTTAGTTTTTCTTCTTCCGTCTTTCACATATGTGTCTTTTGCTCACAGCAAATGCTTGAGGCATAAAAATAAGCCCCGGACGTCACAAAGCACCGGCAACAAGAAGCACAAATTAAGCACTGGCTGAACAGCAGGCGTATTCCTATTCAACATGGCTGAAAGATATTGACATTGCTCTGCGATTGCCAAAACCGTTTGCTTTGCCAATGCTTAACAGTAGTAGTAATCTTTATTGTTTAGTTAATGAAAACCATGACAATCAATACATTGTATAAAATATATAAAATTCTATAAAAGAAGGACAAGCAAAAGGAGAAAATGCTATAAAATCTTTGAAAATAAATATACAACTAAAGTGCAATGTGCCAAGATATATATATATATATATATATATATATATATATATATATATATATATATGTTCGGTGGCATGTGTAGCTGCAGATACACATGCTGTGCATAGTCCGCCGTCTGGTGTTGGGTCGGAGTGTTACAAGTTGTTTTTCTTCGAAGAAGTCTTTTCGAGTCACGAGACCGAGGGACTCCTCCTACTTTGGTTCCATTGCGCATGGGCATCGATTCCATGTTAGATAGTTTTTTTTCCGCCATCGGGTTCGGACATGTTCCTTTTCGCTCCGTGTTTCGGGTCGGAAAGTTAGTCAGAATCAACGGAAAATTCGTCGGTATTGTTTCGTTCGGTATCGGGTTAGATTAGAGTCGACACTGAATCCAGAAGAGCTCCGGTAGCCCTTCGGGGTAATTTCGAGCCCCCGTCGGGGCCTGGTCGGCCCGACCGCGTGCAACATCAAGACTGATGGAACGGACCCCGTTCCGATTCTGTCCTAAATGCCACAGTAAATACCCCTATACAGACCAACATTTGGTCTGTAACTTGTGCCTGTCACCCGAGCACAAAGAAGAGACGTGTGAAGCCTGTCGAGCGTTTCGGTCGAGAAAAACGCTCCGAGACCGAAGAGCCAGAAGGTTACAGATGGCGTGCACGCCGACAGGACAACAAAGGTTCGAGGAAGAGGGAGAAGAAGAAGCATTCTCCATCCACGAATCAGATTCGGAAGAATTCGACGTCGAAGAAACCGTGAGTAAGACATCGAAACAAACATCACAGGGGAAAACAGACAAAGCCCAGGGGACGCCACTGCCGAAAGGCCATGGCTCAACCCATAAAGTAGGTGACCGTCCATCGGCACCGAAGAAGGGCGAGACGGTGCCGAGATCGTCCGACTCAGGTCGAGACACGGGCACGCAGCAATCTCGGGACCGAGAAGGTGCCGCGGAAAAGGGTCGACACCGAGATAGCGGCACTGAAGCTACTCGACACAGAGACAGCGGCACCGAAGCTGCTCGACACAGAGATAGCGGCACCGAAGATGGTCGACACCGAGAGGGTGCGACGCCGAAAAAGAGGAAAATCTCATCGGAGCCGAAAATAACAAAAGGCACGGTTTCGGTGCCAAAACGCCCAGCAACCGAACCAAAAGCCAGTTCCTACTCAGAGGAACAATCACTGTCCTCCCAACTTCAAAAACACAGGTTTGAGGAGGAATTACAAACAACAGCTGTAGATCACACGCAAAAGCGGATCTTTATACAAAGTGGGACAGGGAAGATCAGCACCCTTCCCCCAATCAGAAGAAAAAGGAAACTAGATTTCCAACAACAAGAAACAACACCACAAGCAAAAGTGGTGAAGAAGGTAACTCCACCGGCACCTCCTATATCACCGGCACAGACTCCGTCACAATCACCAGCTCATACCACCATGAGCCAAGATGACCAGGACGCATGGGACCTCTATGACGCCCCAGTATCGGACAATAGCCCTGAGTCGTACTCCACTAAGCCCTCACCACCTGAGGACAGTACAGCGTATGCTCAGGTAGTGGCCAGGGCAGCAGAGTTTCATAACGTATCGCTACATTCAGAGCCTATCGAGGATGACTTCCTTTTTAACACCCTGTCCTCCACCCATAGCAATTATCAAAGCCTTCCTATGCTCCCTGGAATGCTAAGGCACGCTAAACAAATCTTTAAAGAGCCAGTTAAAAGCAGAGCAATAACCCCAAGGGTGGAAAAGAAATACAAGGCACCACCCACAGACCCTGCTTTTATTACATCACAACTGACACCAGATTCAGTTGTCGTAGGAGCAGCTCGTAAAAGAGCCAACTCGCACACATCAGGCGACGCACCACCTCCGGACAAGGAGAGCCGAAAGTTTGATGCAGCCGGGAAAAGGGTTGCAGTACAAGCTGCAAATCAGTGGCGCATCGCCAACTCGCAGGCACTCCTAGCGCGATATGACAGAGCCCATTGGGACGAGATGCAGCATCTCATCAAACACCTCCCAAAAGAATTCCAAAAACGGGCAAAACAAGTGGTTGAAGAGGGACAGAACATTTCCAACAACCAAATCCGTTCTTCTATGGATGCAGCAGATACAGCTGCAAGAACAATAAATACTGCTGTAACAATAAGGAGGCATGCATGGCTGCGCACATCAGGCTTCAAACCCGAGATACAGCAGGCAGTGCTTAATATGCCGTTCAATGAACAACAATTGTTTGGCCCAGAAGTGGACACTGCAATTGAAAAATTAAAGAAAGACACTGATACAGCTAAAGCCATGGGCGCACTCTATTCCCCGCAGGGCAGAGGCACATTTGGCACATTTCGTAAAACCACTTTCAGAGGAGGGTTTCGAGGTCAAGCCACACAAGCCAGCACCTCACAAACAACAACGCCTACCTACCAGGGACAATACCAAAGGGGAGGCTTTCGAGGCCAATACAGGGGGGGGCCAATTCCCAAGAAACCGGGGAAAATTTCAAGGTCCGAAAACCCCTCAAAACAAGCAGTGACTCACAGGGCACTCAACCCCTTCACACAACACCAGTGGGGGGAAGACTAAGCCAGTTCTACAAATCTTGGGAGGAAATAACAACAGACACTTGGGTCTTAGCAATTATCCAACATGTTTATTGCATAGAATTTCTCCAACTCCCTCCAAACGTCCCACCGAAAACACACAATATGTCAAAACAGCATTTAGACCTTCTAGGACTAGAAGTTCAGGCATTACTGCAAAAAAACGCAATGGAATTAGTAACAGGTCCACAAAAGAACACAGGAGTTTACTCACTGTACTTTCTAATACCCAAAAAAGACAAAACTCTAAGACCAATATTAGATCTCAGAACACTAAACACCTACATCAAATCGGACCACTTTCACATGGTGACATTACAAGACGTAATCCCACTGCTGAAACAGCAAGACTACATGGCAACATTAGATCTAAAGGATGCGTATTTCCATATACCGATACATCCCTCGCACAGGAAATACCTAAGGTTCGTATTCAAAGGAATACACTACCAATTCAAAGTGTTGCCATTCGGAATAACACCAGCGCCAAGAGTCTTTACAAAATGTCTAGCAGTAGTAGCTGCACACATCAGAAGGCAGCAAATACACGTGTTCCCGTACCTAGACGATTGGCTAATCAAGACCAACTCGCTAACAAAGTGTTCACACCACACAGATTATGTTATACAAACCCTTTACAAGCTCGGTTTCTCCATCAACTATGCAAAGTCACACCTTGTGCTGTGTCAAACACAGCAATACTTAAGAGCGACAATCAACACAACAAAAGGGATAGCCACTCCAAGTCCAGAAAGAGTTGAAAATGTTCACAAGGTGATACAAGCCATGTATCCAAATCAAAAGATACATGCAAAAATGGTATTAAAACTCCTAGGCATGATGTCCTCATGCATAGCCATTGTCCCAAACGCAAGATTGCACATGCGGCCCTTACAACAGTGCCTAGCATCACAATGGTCACATGCACAGGGTCAACTTCTAGATCTGGTGTTGATAGACCGCCAAACATACATCTCGCTTCTATGGTGGAACAGTACAAATTTAAACAAAGGGCGGCCATTCCAAGACCCAGTGCCACAATACGTGGTAACAACAGATGCTTCCATGATAGGGTGGGGAGCACACCTCAATCAACACAGCATCCAAGGACAATGGGACGTACATCAAAGAAAGTTTCATATAAATCACCTAGAACTGTTAGCAGTATTTCTAGCATTGAAAGCATTCCAACCCATGATATCCCACAAATACATTCTTGTCAAAACAGACAACATGACGACAATGTATTATTTAAACAAACGGGGGGGGGAGACACTCGACACAGTTGTGTCTCCTAACACAAAAAATATGGCATTGGGCAATTCACAACCACATTCGACTAGTAGCACAATTTATTCCAGGGATCCAGAACCAGCTAGCAGACAATCTCTCTCGGGATCACCAACAGGTCCACAAATGGGAAATTCACCCCCAAATCCTGAACAATTACTTCCAAATTTGGGGAACACCTCAAATAGATCTATTTGCAACAAAAGAAAACGCAAAATGCCAAAACTTCGCATCCAGGTACCCACACCGGCAATCCCAAGGCAATGCTCTATGGATTAATTGGTCAGGGATATTTGCGTACGATTTTTCCCCCTCTCCCTCTCCTTCCATATCTGGTAAACAGATTGAGTCAAAACAAACTCAAACTCATACTCATAGCACCAACATGGGCAAGACAACCTTGGTATACCACACTACTAGACCTGTCAGTAGTACCTCATGTCAAACTACCCAACAGGCCAGATCTGTTAACACAACACAACCAACAGATCAGGCATCCAAACCCTGCATTGCTGAATCTAGCAATTTGGCTCCTGAAATCCTAGAATTTGGACACTTGAACCTCACACAAGAATGTATGGAGGTCATAAAACAAGCTAGAAGGCCATCCACTAGACACTGCTATGCAAGTAAATGGAAAAGATTTGTTTGTTACTGCCATAATAATCAAGTCCAACCATTGCATGCATCTCCAAAAGATGTAGTAGCATATTTACTACATCTACAAAAAGCAAATCTAGCTTTTAGTTCCATAAAAATACATCTCGCAGCAATATCTGCTTACCTGCAGATTACTCATTCAACTTCCCTATTCAGAAAACCGGTCATTAAAGCGTTTATGGAGGGCCTAAAGAGAATAATACCACCAAGGACACCACCTGTCCCTTCATAGAACCTCAACATTGTCTTGACAAGGCTCATGGGTCCACCTTTCGAACCCATGCATTCTTGTGAAATGCAATACTTAACGTGGAAAGTTGCATTTCTCATTGCCATTACATCTCTAAGAAGAGTGAGTGAAATTCAGGCATTTACTATACAAGAACCATTTATTCAAATACACAAAAATAAGGTAGTTCTAAGAACCAACCCAAAATTCTTACCAAAGGTAATCTCACCGTTCCACTTAAATCAAACAGTAGAATTGCCAGTGTTCTTTCCACAGCCAGACTCAATAGCTGAAAGAGCACTACATACATTAGACATCAAAAGAGCACTAATGTACTACATTGACAGAACAAAACTAATTAGGAAAACAAAACAACTATTTATTGCATTTCAAAAACCTCATACAGGAAATCCAATATCAAAACAAGGTATAGCTAGATGGATAGTTGGGTGCATCCAAACCTGCTATCTTAAAGCAAGGAGACAGCTGCCTATTACACCAAAGGCACACTCAACCAGAAAGAAAGGTGCTACCATGGCCTTTCTAGGAAATATTCCAATGAACGAAATATGTAAGGCAGCAACATGGTCTACGCCTCACACATTTACTAAGCACTACTGTGTAGACGTGTTATCTGCACAACAAGCCACAGTAGGTCAAGCTGTACTAAGAACTTTATTTCAAACTACTTCCACTCCTACAGGCTGAACCACCGCTTTTTGGGGAGATAACTGCTTACTAGTCTATGCACAGCATGTGTATCTGCAGCTACACATGCCACCGAACGGAAAATGTCACTTACCCAGTGTACATCTGTTCGTGGCATTAGTTGCTGCAGATTCACATGCGCCCACCCGCCTCCCCGGGAGCCTGTAGCCGTTTGGAAGTAATCTTCAACATTTGTACATTTGTAAATATATTACTTTAACATTCATTTTGTACATACTTAGTCATTCCATTGCATGGGCACTATTACTAACATACACAACTCCAACCTCACCCTCTGCGGGGAAAACAATCTAACATGGAGTCGACGCCCATGCGCAATGGAACCAAAGTAGGAGGAGTCCCTCGGTCTCGTGACTCGAAAAGACTTCTTCGAAGAAAAACAACTTGTAACACTCCGACCCAACACCAGACGGCGGACTATGCACAGCATGTGAATCTGCAGCGACTAATGCCACGAACAGATGTACACTGGGTAAGTGACATTTTCCTTTTTTTTTTAAATGATTTTTGATAGCTTGCAATTCTAAAACAGTCGAGGGGTGGAGTGACCATTAAACTAACTTTACAGACACTCGATGCCCGTGGCGCAGTTGATGTTGCATGCTAACTCAGTGTGTAGAGCCGTAGAACCTGCTGTTGCGCCTACGGGCTTCTCTTTTCCTTTTTTTAACTGAGTCGTCTTAAAATGTGTCCTTCCACGTGCTATAACATTGACAAAACTTTAATACGCGACTAATAAAATATATGAACACTTAAAAGTGAGCCAACTGTCAGCTAAGGTGTGTCCTAAATAGTAAGTTTACGCTTGTGGTGTGGACAGTCAGAAATTTGGTGAATCTGCAGATTGACTGCGGATCGTGAGGGTCAAACATTGACATCACAGCTGCCCGACAGGAACGAGTCCCATTCCTCTCGAAGACTGGTTTTAACAGTTGTCGTCGTGCTTCCTTTAAGGCCGGGCAAATACAAATCAGATGGACCATGTCTTCCTTGGAACCTTTACATAACCTACAGGAAGATTCTCCTCCATTCTTCCAATACGGTTGGTCTGCTCTGGATGGTAGAGCGCCTAGACGAAGAGCCAGCAAACGACCCTTGATGTGTAGTGCGAAAGTTGAAATCAGATATTGTGATGGCGCCAAGGTGGTATAAGTGTGCATAAGAAGCCAGGCGTGCGAGCGTTGTGCAAATTTAGATTTATCAGATAGAAAGGACTGCAATCCCATTTCCTTTTTTAGCGCTCGACACAATAGTGGATATGAGATGTTGGAGTCCCACAGGTGCATCATTTCTGTCTCTTGCAGAGAATTATACAGATACATTTTATTTACTGATTATGGATTGTTGCTCACTGAATACCATAAAGCCATGACTAGAGGGCTGGTCATATTTTTTCATATTTTGTACCAGGACTTTATTGTATGCGCTTTCCTGCCCAACTGCTGTTGTATTAGGCCAAATTCTAGCCTGACCTGTGCGGGAGAAGCAGAGCCAGGAAGTTTAAAGACCTGCTTATACATTTTTATTTGTTGTTAGTCCAGTAGCAGGGCGTCTTTCCCATATAAAGCTTTGCTTCCATATCTAGTGGCTGGGAGGAATTTGGCCGACATAACCGACAGTAACGGTTTATACGATGGGCCTTTTAATCTTTTTTGCTAGGGTACAGAAAGCTTACGTTAAAGCTTTGCACTTCTGTGCAATGTAGTGCTCCTGCGGCGCAAGATTGGCCTTGTTATCAATAATGATGCCAAGGTATTTATAGCAGCGAGTTGTTTCAAGGGTAATGCATTCAACTTTATATTGTTAGGTAGATTCAGAGGACATCCCATGGACATGGTTTTGGTCTTTGAGGTGTTAACTTCTAATTTGTTTGTCTTTGCGTATTCACCTAAAGTAGTGACCAACCGCTGCAGCCCTATTTTCGTGTGGCTTAGCAGAACAATATCATCAGCGTATGAAAGGTGTGATAGGGTCAAACTTCCCATCCTTGGATAGTGCGAGTTGGTTGCATCCAGCTTCAAGGAGAGATCTGCTGTGAAAAGGTTGAAGAGGTGCAGGGCCAAAACATAGCCCTGTTTTAGTCCTATATTTGTCGGTATCCTCCTAGAAATGTTTGAGCCATCTGCTACCTTGACCTGTACCCAATTTTTATCGAATAGCATTTCTATGCATCTGATAGTACGCTCTTGCAGGCCCCACCTTCGCAATTTGCTCCAGAGAAGTGCCCTATCGACTCGATCAAAAGCACTTTTGAAGTCCACAAAACATAAATATAGTTTTTTCTTTAAGCATTTTGCTCGGTTGACAATGTCTCCTAGTGTAAGAATGTTAATCACTGTACCATATCCCTTCCTAAAACCAGTTTGATTCAAAGGAGTCAGGTTATTTGAGTTTGACCAATTGAGCAGGTCGGCCAGGACTAAGGTGGCGAAGTATTTGTCCTCGCTGTCAATTAACGCTATCAGTCTGTAACTGGCTGGGTTTGCTCTACAACCCCCCTTGTATATTGGGTTAATGATGGATCCTCTCCAACTTTCTGGAATGATTGTGTTACACTCAACTTCAGTATACAGGATTGACAGTGTTGTTGACCATTATTCAGGGTCAGCCTTGAAGACTGCTTGCGGAAGACAATTAGGACCAGGGGCTCCGTCCCTGCGACCCTTCCTGATGGCTAGGGCGACGTTCTTGGCACTAAACCCTGTCCCGCTCTGACTGACGTCTGTGAGTTTTATTGACTCCCTCAGAGGCTGATTTACTTCAGATGAGGGTGGTTTAAAGAAAATGTTGGCAAGGTATTCCACCCATTTTCCTTCTGGGACTGATGTAAAGTTTATTATTCTTACCTGCCGGCCAATTCTATTCAAAAGGCCCTTGAATTAGCCTTCCTTGAATTATGAAGTAATTTGAGCCAGAAGTCGTCCTCCTTTTTGGTTTGCATTTGCCATACCTGATTCTTGTAATTTTTCCGTAGGGTTTTTATTTGGGCGCATTGGGTTGCTGTGGGAGAGCTATCTTTTATTATCTAAGGTTGCACCTCAATTCTTTCCTTAGTTCTAACATTTTTACTGGTAGGTTTGAAGACCTTGCCTGATTATTGTGTGGAATTGATGCCTGGCGAGGCCAAGAGAGGGTACTGACTGAAGAAAAGTGGCCCACGCTTCCACTGTTGGTAGGTCCTGGCATATTGCCAAATGAAGCAAATGTTTTATGTTTTTACACAGCCTTGGTAATGAAGACTCCGACCAGATCAGGCGGTTTAGGTTGATAGATGTTATTGTCCCTAGTTCCTTTATAGCTGGAAGAAGGCACGGAGCATTCCAAACGAGTTCTATGTGCTGAAATCAGTGGTCACTATGGAGAGTAAGTTTAATTTTAAATTTGCTAACATGAGCTAGCAAAGGAAGTGACACAGCTGTATAGTCTATTATTGTTGCGGACTTTGCGCTATGATGAGTGAAGCTTGGCGGGATGTCATCGTTGATCCTGCCATTTAGTACCCTCATACTCATGTGCTCTAGTGCCTCTACCAGTTGTTTACCCCTTGTATCCAGTCTTTTCTGCGCTGGCAGTGTTTGGAGCGGCACTGACCATATGGCATTTTCAGCTGCCAGTTTCTCGTCTGGTTCTGGAGTGTGCATTAAGTTAGCATTGAAGTCGCCTGTCACTAATATGTCCCATGCTGGATTAGCGCATCTTATCTCTTCCACCCTATTCAGTAATTCATCAAAGAGCAGTACTTTCCGATTTTTCCGCGGATGGACATAGACGTTAAAAATGACTAGCAGGCGTGCTGATTATTACTAAAGGTGATTTTAATGGCCTGCATGTCGGTGTTTGAGAAAGCCAACTGGTCTGTTGAAACAAAAAGTGCAGTTGAAATGTATGTGGCTAGACCACCGCTTGGCCTACCTGATTTCTTTGATTTTTTGGCACTAATGTGGTGTAGCGAGTAGCCTCCTAATTTGATTGGGTCCTCCAGTCACGTTTCTTGTAGTAGGATTATGGAATAATTGCAGATAGTCATTGCTGTGAACCAGTCTGCTATGATAGTTTTAGTGTCAGCGATGTTCCAGGACATTATGTTGACAGCCAAACTTTGATCAATGTTTACTGTATTTAATGCGCTAGGTCAATTGTTTTTCCTCGAATTTAAAGTGTGAGCCATCCATCTCCATTCATCTCGCTCTCCCTTCAGTACAGTTGGGGGGCCGTTTGTTTTGCCAATGCTTGTTTCAGGATTGAGTTATGGGGGGTGCCAGATATCATTAATTTGAGAGCCTTGATGGCAAAGGCGCACAAAAGTACCCACTTTATCATTATGATATATTTCATTTTTCATCCATTCAATGATTGTTGGAGTTAAGCCTCAACCCCATTCCAGATGTCCCTCCTGTTTTGCAAGAAATAGCTCCATTGCAACATATCTGTGAATAAACAGTGGATCTACAACATTTCCTAGCAGTGCTCTAAGTGGGAAGAAGTCTAATGCATAAAATATAATCTTGGAAAACACTTGGGAAGATTCTCTCCTAGTATCAATCGCTCTCGGGGCATAGCAAAAGCTGGATGTATGAAGCCGGCTAGTGAACACGACCATTGAGTGTTGGGGAGACAAAAATATAGATTAACACCAATTGCATTTTTTCATCAAGATCCTTGAGCTGGGATATTGATACAAAAGTTCCACCCTACACAAATCACTTATGTGAGAGAGCCCTAATCCATTTAATTGCTTTTTTTGCTTTCTGCTCAGAAGCCAGCAGGATGCCTGAGGTGTATGTTATGGAAAGTAATTGGACACCCATACATTAAATAGATGGAGCCAAGCCCATTTTGTGCAGGTCACTATGTGAACTTGTTTGCTGGACCTGAGGCGTTTGTGCGCTCTGATTGTGTTTAAGAGGCAGGTTTTAGTTCACCCAGTCATGTCAGTTTAATTAGTATTGTCTAGAGTTGGCCGAAACTTGTGGCTGAGAAGTATAGGAATATTTGAAATATGTTTAGTTGTTTGGGTAAGATCACCATTTTGATATAGGCAGTCTGTTATGCCAGTGGTAGGCATAAAAATATCCATTATTCTACTAAATTTTGAATGTTGCTTATTGCCGGAGCATCATTTTTCCTGATCACTACTGTAGAAGGCTGGCTTAATTAATGGTGTACACTTATGGTGTGGCATCCTATAATGAGTCCCGGCAGCCCTTAGTGATAGTGTTTTTTGCCTAGATAACCAAAGCTCTCTACGGGTAACTGTGTAGAGCACCTCAGGCTTATCAAGGATGAATGTCAAGCACTTACAATACCACAGTAGTCAATCAGTGATGTTCACACAAGAAAGAACCACACCAAGTGTTACAAAAAATAAAGTGTTCTTTATGATAACACTAGTACTATCCTAACGTTGGTATATCTCCACTTGGAGATATCTACACACAAAATATATACTTAGAAACAATCAGTAAAAGTATAGGAATACATGGAGCCCTTTGGGGGGGCTAAACCATATACTGAGAAAGTGGTATAAGAATGGAAGTGCCTAACCAAGGTAAGTGTGTTAGAATTCTTAGTGCTGAGGGAGTAAGGAATTACAAGAGGTAAGTATCAGAAATTCCACAGGTGCAAAGTTGTTATCGAGCCAGATGTCCCATAGGCTAACTCAGGACCATCGTGGTTGGATGTTTCATTATTTAGGACCCTTCCCAGAGGACCCCCAGGAAACTAGTTGGCGTAGGAAGGTTGGATAATGCTCCCACCCTTAGATACCCAGTAAGGTGTCCACTGATTAACTTAAAGTGGCTTTCCAGCACTTACAAAGCCCAGGGAATGGAATCTGGGGCTTGCAGAGGCACCTCTGCTCATGCAGGGTTGCCCTCACACCCAGGACCATGCACCCTGCCCATGGGCTGAAGGGCCTTCCATAGAGGCGACTTTCAGAGTCCAGGTGCAGTGACTGCGATATAAGGCAAGCCTCATATCTAAAGTGAAAGGTGCATGCACCTTTTCCCGTAGGCTGCAATGGCGGGCTTGCAGACACAGTTTGCATGGGCTCCCATGGGTGGCATAATACACCCTGCAGCTCATGGGAGACCCCTGGTATACCAATCCCCTGGGTACCTAGGTACCATATACTAGGAACTTACATGGGTGCACCAGTATGCCAATTGTGGGGTTCAGAATTGAGAGCAAAGACACTGGTCCTGATTAGCAGGATCCCAGTGTACTACAGTCTAAACACACTGACACCAGGCAAAAAGTGGGGGTTAATTATGCTAGAAAGATGCTGCCCTCTTACAACTACACCTGTCTCACAGTATATGAACTCCAAGATATCTCAACATGGAGGCTGTTTACTGCAGCAGGAATTCTGTACAGAATGGTGTGGTATTGAGCGTCAGTGCAATATCTTTTATTTATTCCAATTGAAGCAGAGCCACGAATGCCAAACTTGATCATCTCTCTTACGATCACAACTGATCTTTGCTAAGGTTCTCTAACATATAATAGGATATCACCTGCATAGCATGATAGGACCAGTCTTTTATGTCCTAATACCAGACCACTAGTTGCACAGCAGTCTCTTCACTAGCCAAGAAATTGAGTGCTGTAGCAAATGAAAATGGTGACAAAGGACGTCTTTGATTTAAAAAATGTTTTTTACATATTTTATTTGCATTTTAGAAGCATGAACATGTCTGGTACATAGCTAGATGAAAAATCTTCCAGTCAAACAAGTTAAGTGTATGTAATCAGCAATACAATCTCTTTACTAAAAACCTTCCCCTCCTACCCCTTCGCTTCCCAAGTGTGTATCTTAACCTCTAACAAGTGCTGTTCAAGTATTAGCATATTAGTGACTCCCATTTTTTATAGTCTCATGCTTTCCCCAAGTATCGGGAATGGGCCCTCATTAGGTTCCTCATCTATATAGAATACTGCTATTATTGTTATATGTGGCATCTGTCCATAAGGGCTTACATGTGTCTAGGTTGGTGACCAGTGTTTCCTCTGATGTTGAGGGGTCTAGGTGTATGAACTCATCTGTTAAGGTCTCCCTGTCTCTATCCATATCCAGCAAGCTTTGTCTCCATCTGGCTTCCCGTAGCAAGAGTATGCTCTCATAACTGGCCCACCTCTCAAGTCAACTTCTCCAAGCCTCCAGTCTTGGTACTCCTGGGGCCCTCCAATGTCTAGGTATTTCCCGCTTTGCCATTACAAATGCTAAGTCTTGGAATTTACTAGTGGTTTTAGTTTTAGACATATGTGGAAACCAGCTGAGTAAGCAGTGGCCGGGGGGGGTAGGGGACCTCTCTATCCAGTGTTTTAGGTAGTATTCTTGTTATATTTATTCAATAATCCCTAATGTCAGGGCAACTTCAAGACGTGTAAAAGCCTGGCTCCTACCTCCCGCATATAGGACAGTGAGCCTCTTCTAACACAAAATGCCTATGTAGTCTACCAGGTGTTAGGTACCCCTGTGCAATAAGTAAAAAGTGATGAGCTTACGTTGTGCATTCTTGAAGACTCTGGGGATCCCATCTACTATACGTGTCCAGTATTCTTCTGATATGGGGAGCCCGAAGTCCTCTTCATAGCAGGCTCTTGAGGTACCTATAGGTGTTGTGACTTTTCCTCTAATGCGCCTCTATAAACCGGTAACAGCTTTAAAGGTCCCCGAGGAGACGACTAAATATTGGCAACATTTAGGGTCAGGCAGTTCAAGAGGCCCGCCTTACAATGATGACGGATAGCAGCGGTCGCTGCTCTAGTTAAAAGAATATAATTCTGGGGAAAATCATACATCTCACGGAACTCCTCAAGTCGGAGGAGCACCCTAAAGTCATAGAGATCCCAGATTTTTTGTTGCCCTCGCTGTTACCCAGGCAGATAGCTCTCGCCAATCCCCTACATGACGCGATGCCTCTAGAAGCGACAGGGGTAGATCAGTGGAATAGGGGATCACCCTTCGTGTCCTGCGTGGACATCTAGTCCAACACCTGGGCAATACTCGAAGTACCATCGTGTCATTAATAGTGAGTCTTCTGAACCCTAAAAGGCTCCCTGCAATTGAGATAAGGTTGGGACTTTGGAGTCCAGGTCTCGGCGAGTGCTAATCTGCCTGCCATCCATTGTGTCAGCCACTGAAGCTGCACGGCTAGGTAGTATATCATGATAGATCCTTACCCAAAGGTACTGCAAGCATAAAGGAACCCATTGTAGTTCCATCAGCCCCTCCAGCAGGCCCTGGGAAGTGGTTGTGGGGAACAGGTGAGATTTCTGTCAGTTGACTCTGAGCCCAGAGAGGGAGCCAAAATTTTCCAGGTCGTGAGCACCCTCAAGGGCCAGTGCTGGGTCATGTAAAAAGAGTAAAAGGTCATCCATATATCGTGCAATGTGGAGTATTTGAGTTCTGGTTGTGATACCTCTATAAATTGTTCTTGCTCTGGCATAACAGGCCAATGGTTCCATTGCCAGTGCAAAAAGCAGGGGTGATAAATAGCGTCTCTGTATGGTCCCCAGCCAACCCTATATCTGTCTGAGAAAACACATCCTGTGCGAACCCTGGCCACATGGTCGGTGTTTAACAGTTTGGTCCAGGCTACAAAGCCCTGGCCTAATTCACAGCATTCCATGACACTGTATGGAAAAGGTCACTCGAGGCTATCAAAGTCTTTTTCTCCATCAGTGGCAAAAATCGCCGCTTCTGTTAGCTAATTGTTGATCTCTGTTAGTAAAGCAAGAAGTCTCTGGATGTTAGCTGCCATATTACGGACCAGAATGAAACCCGCTTTATCTTGATGGATAGGCGTAGGCATATGGTGTAGTACTCAGGTGGCCAGTATCTTACTGAGAAGTTTGATAACTGTATTCAGCATCAGCATCAACATCGGTCTATAGGCCTTGACATCTCGAGCTGACTGTTGTGGTTTGAGGATGGGGAGCAGGACAAGAAACTCACCTCCTGCTTTATAAAGGTCTACTAGTCTAGGGGCTAAATCCTTTACATAGGTAGAGTAGAATTGTGCTGAAAGCCCATCTGTTCCTGGCATCCTATTGCGTTCCATAGATTTTATAGCCTCTTGAATTTCAGGAAGAGTAATATCACCTCCGAGGGTCTCAGGCTCCACAGCTGAAAGCCTTGGGAGAGGTAGAGGTGCTAGAGGCATCCCACTCAATTTGTGGGGAATACGCTGTTCCGCCATTGTCTTCAAAATATTGTCTAATGGCCATTTCGATGGTGTCATTGAAGAGAGGATCCTCCAACGACTCAGATTTTAACTGCTACACAGGGATAACGACACAGGTCTCTTCCTAGCCTAGCTGCAATAGCAGCGCGTTGTGGTCTGAAGTAGTCCTAGCGAGGTATTCCGTGTCACGCACAGCGCCATGGCCATCCAGCGTACTAAGGAATATATCCAGTCACATATGGTGATCGTGCAATGCCGAAAAGAAGTAATAATCCCTCTCCACTGAATGTTGCAACCGCCAAGAGTCTACAAGGCCCCACTTACTCTGCCGTTTGGTAAATCTTCTGGCTATCCTGTTGATCAGGAGTCTCTTAATGGGGGATGCGATCAGTGCAACAAGGGATCTGCCACACAGTTGAAATCACCCTCTAGTAAAGCAGAGCCCAGCAAGTGAGGAGTGAGAGCTCTCGAGAGGTCTGCCAGGAATGCTGATTGGTTGATGTTGGGACCATAAATGCTACTCACGACTACATCTTTGCCATTAAATTGGCAAGTCATACCACAAACCTGCCCACTGGGTCTACAATATGCCCTTTGTGTTGGAAAGGGACCCCCGGGCGTATCCATATCATAGCCCCCCTAGCATAAACTGAGTAGGTAGTGTAATAGGCCTGTCTTCTCCATCTATGCTGTAGCACCTCACACTCTTTAGTAGTAAGATGTGTTTCCAGCAAAAAAGCAATTTGGAGTCTTCTTCTGTTAACATAAGAGAAAACCTTGTATATTTTGGACATGGTATGTATCCCCTTAATGTTCTGAGTTAAGATGTTACATACCACAGAGGACGCCAGCGTGTGAAAAGGAGATAAAACGGTACATATGGATGGGTAATTGCAAATCCATCAGTCAGAGCCACCCACCTCAGAGTAGGGGCAGAGACATGGTAAGACATCACCCAAACATTCCCTAAACTTAAGCGAACAATTGAAACCTCAACGCCCCAGCCCCAGGACAAGCAGACAACATCTCCCCATCCAAACTGTGATTCAACTACCCTAAAGTCGTGAGTGCACTCACCTCAACTGTTACTATAGTGCAGGGGCTGGTGGTCCTGTGAGAAATCTCCCCGCCCGGCTCCCCCCATCTGTTATAAAGTAGTCAAGAATGGTTTTCAGGCCCCCTAAGCAAGCAAAGAGTCAGTAATGTGCAGTGATCAGCATTCTCCCACTGAAACCTCCCAAGAAGCCCCCTTCCCAAGCATTCAGTCAAATAATTTCATCAGCAGTTCCTGGAGTTACTCTGGGCAGCTCATCATCATCAGTGCTCTCAGGACAGGTAGTGTCCAGATCAATATCATCGAACGAGGCGGGCGGGCTCGTTCCGCCTCCATTCATGGCCGCCAATACCTTTACTGCCCATCGTTGCTCTTGCTCGCCCTCCATTCCCGAGGGGACCGAGCGCACTACCTTCTCACTCCCCTGCCTCTGTCATCTGTGCCTGGGGGTCGTGTTTTGGGGACTCTAGACTGGGACCAGCCTGTGGGTGGGAATCCTTCCATTGCCACACTTCATGCCGGGAGCGGAACAATTCTCTCTCTTCCAGAGTAATAACTTGTAGTTTGGCTGGAAAGAGCATTACATATTTCAATCCCAGTTTATGGAGTTTCTATTTCACTTCCTGAAACGAGCGCTGTTCTTGGACATCTTTTGGAAAACCTGGAAAGATCATTATTTTCTAATCGTTCAGCCTGATTTCTCCTTTCTTCTGGGCTTGATCTAAAATGTGATTGTGACCTTTATAGTGAAGAGGTCTAGCTACCACTGGCCATGGTGGTGCACCTGGCAAGGGAGGGCCCCTCAGGACTCTGTGTGCCCTTTCTAGGTATAGAACGATAAAAGGACCTCTGTGGCTTTGTGGCTTTACCCATGTTGGGGTGGGGGTAAATCACCTCCCCCCAGACACTGTTCAGACAAGCACTCAGAAGCAAGGAATACAAGAGGCCTCAGCACGGGTTCCCATCAGACCGCATGCGACCCCCAAGAATGTAGAGATCTTGGAACCCATAACTCATAGCAGTCCATAATTCCAAACTGCATCCAGTTTATATGTCGATGGACGCATCAGGCTTGCTTGACTTGCCCAGAGAGTAATCGAACACTGTGCACCTCCACAGCTGATAACAAGATACACCTTGGAAAATCCAGGCTTCCAAGGTAGTGGAGGATGAAACACATGTTGGCTGATCATCACTAGGCATTTTCACTGATCTGATTTGAGAAGTTACCTGTATCGTAATAAATTCACCTCAGATGTTGTGCATCGTTTTGGAAACTTGTCATGATTTTCACAACAACTGGGATTACCCTCTGAATTATCAACCATAGAATGCAGTCTTGTCTTAATGACTTTCAAATGCACTCAAATGGAGTAGGTAGAAGGCAACTGCTGTACCCCTAAGGCCGTCGCCAAGTAGGATGGGACAGGAGAGGATCAACATGTCTCTTAGCGTGAGCCATGTGTTAGACCAGGCTCCTGTATATGGTTCAAGTCATCCAACAGAGAGGCCAAGTAATGTCTCAGGCCACCACAGTAAAGTTGTCTGAGCTGCGCTGTAAGGAAATGCCTCCTTGGCATGGTTACCCCTAACTTTTTGCCTTTGCTGATGCTAAGTTATGATTTGAAAGTGTGCTCGGACCCTGCTAACCAGGCCCCAGCACCAGTGTTCTTTCCCTAAACTGTACCTTTGCCTCCACAATTGGCACAACCCTTGCACTCAGGTAAGTCCCTTGTAGCTGGTACCCCTGGTACCAAGGGCCCTGATGCCAGGGAAGGTCTCTAAGGGCTGCAGCATGTCTTATGCCACCCTGGGGACCCCTCACGCAGCACATGCACACTGCCTCACAGCTTGTGTGTGCTGGTGGGGTGAAAATGACTATATCAACATGGCACTCCCCTCAGAGTGCCCTGCCAACTTCACACTGCCTGTGGCATAGGTAAGTCACCCCTCTAGCAGGCCTTACAGCCCTAAGGCAGGGTGCACTATACCACAGGTGAGGGCATATGTGCAGGAGCACTATGCCCCTACAGTGTCTAAGCAAAACCTTAGACATTGTAATTGCAGGGTAGCCATAAGAGTATATGGTCTAGGACAGTGGTTCCCAACCTGTGGGCCGGGGACCCCTGGGGGTCCGCAAAGCCTCTTCAGGGCGTCCGCGGCTGCTTAAAAAATATAATAAAATTAGGTCGCAGCTATCAGTATTGACTCAGTGGGGATCCCCCGGTTCCAATAATGATTCAGTGGGGGTCCCCGGGCTCCAGTGTTGATAAAATGGAGGTCCACAGAAGTGAAAAGGTTGGGAACCACTGGTCTAGGAGTTTGCAAAACACGAACTCCACAGTGCCATAATGGCTACACTGAAATCTGGGAAGTTTGTTATCAAACGTCTCAGCACAATAAATGCACACTGATGCCAGTGTGCAATTTATTGTAACATACACCCAGAGGGCATCTTAAAGATGCCCCCTGAATACCTACCCGACTTCTAGTGTAGACTGACCAGAGTCTGCCAGCCTGCCACACACGAGACATGTTGCTGGCCACATGGGGAGAATGCACTTGTCACTCTGACCAGGAACAACGCCTGTACTGGGTGGAGGTGCTTTTCACCTCCACTGCAGGAACTGTAACACCTGGCAGTGAGCCTCAAAGGCTCACCCCTTTTGTTACAGCACCCCAGGGCATCCCAGCTAGTGGAGATGCCCACCTCTCCGACCACTGCCCCCACTTTTAGCAGCAAGGCTGGAGGAGATAATGATAAAAACAAGGAGGAGTCACCCACCAGTCAGGACAGCCCCTAAGGTGTCCTGAGCTGAGGTGACCCCTGCCTTGAGAAATCCTCTATCTTGAGTTTGGAGGATGCCCCCAATAGGATTAAGGATGTGCCCCCCTCCCCACAGGGAGGAGGCACAAAGAGGGTGTAGCCACCCTCAAGGACAGTAGCCATTGGCTACTGCCCTCCCAGACCTAAACACACCCCTAAATTCAGTATTTAGGGGCTCCCCAGATCCCAGGAAATAAGATTCCTGCAACCTGAAGAAACAAGAAGGACTGCTGACCTACAAGCCTGCAGAGAAGGAGGAAGACGACAACTGCTTTGGCCCCAGCCCTACCGGCCTGTCTCCAACTTCAAAAACCTGCTCCAGCGACGCATCCGACAGGGACCAGCGACCTCTGAAGCCTCAGAGGACTGCCCTGGACTAAAGAACCAAGAAACTCCTGTGAACAGTGGCCCTGTTCAAAAGCAGCTACTTCTTTGCAACAAAGAAGCAACTTTCAAAGACTGCACGTTTCCTGCCCGAAGCGTGAGACTTCACACTCTGCACCCGACGCCTCCGGCTCAAGATCCAGAGGACAAACACTTCAGGGAGGACTCCCCGGCGACTGCAAGCCCATGAGTAACCAGAGACGACCCCCCTGACCCCCACAGCGACGCCTGCAGAGAGAATCCGAGGCTCCCCCTGACCACGACTGCCTGGAACCAACACTGCACCCGCAGCCCCCAGGACCTGAAGGAACCGAACTTCAACGCAGGAGTGACCCCCAGGCGACCCTCTGCCTAGCCCAGGTGGTGGCTACCCCGAGAAGCCCCCCCTGTGCCTGCCTGCACCACTAGAGTGACCCCTGGGTCCCTCCATTGTTTCCTACCTGAAACCTGACGCCTGCTTTGCACACTGCACCCGGCCGCCCCTGTGCCCCTGAGGGTGTATTTTGTGTGCCTACTTGTCCCCCCCCCCAGTGCTCTACAAAACCCCCCTTGTCTGCCCCCCGAGGACGCAGGTACTTACCTGCTGGCAGACTGGAACCGGAGCACTCCTATTCCCCATAGGCGCCTATGTGTTTTGGGCACCTCTTTGACCTCTGCACCTGACCGGCCCTGAGCTGCTGGTGTTGTAACTTTGGGGTTGCCTTGAACCCCCAACGGTGTGCTGTCTATGCCCCAGGACTGAGACTTGTAAGTGTTTTATTTACCTCCTAATCTAACCTTTACTTATCTCCCCCAGGAACCGTTGATGTTTGCAGTGTTCACTTTGAAAATAGCTTATTGCCATTTTTACAAAGACTGTACATGTTATTGTTTTCATTCAAAGTTCCTAAAGTATTTAAGTGAAGTGCCTTACATTTAAAGTGTTTAATGTAAATCTTGAACCTGTGGTTCATAAAATAAACCAAGAAAAGATAGTTTTCAATATAAAAACCTATTGGCCTGGAGTAAGTCTTTGAGTGTGTGTTCCTCATTTATTGCCTGTGTGTGTACAACAAATGCTTAACACTACCCTGTGATAAGCCTACTGCTCTACCACACTACCACAAAATAGAGCATTAGAATTATCTACCTTTGCCACTATCTTACCTCTAAGGGGAACCCTTGAACTCTGTGCACACTATTTCTTACTTTGAAATAACATACACAGAGCCAGCTTCCTACATGTGCAAACTAGACTTTCAAGCAGATCACCTCCAGTTATGTCACTCTTCTCCCTCAAGTGTTTAATAGTCACCTGAAGCTCCCTCTTCGCAGACCCCAGCTCCAAGTCCCAGGGGTACTTGGTGAATCGTGGCACCTCCCGAGTCATGGGGCTAAAACTCAAGGTGCTCTGGCTCGCAAGTTGTACTTCGTTAGGGGTGCACCAACCCAGGCCAGCCACTCTGCAGTGCTCCACCCCTGGGGGAATGTTATCTTCCCTAGTGCGTAGTCTCAGTGCTGCCATCCTGGCAGGTTTATTCAGTCAGCCAAAGTCTCCAGCAAGGTGCGGGGAGGCCTCCTGCTTCTGTCAGCTCTCCCCCTGTCACCTCATCTGCTTCACAGACAGCCTAGCTACGAGGTACCACACACCCAGTCACTAGTGTGAGCCTGCCTCTATGCAGTCACACAAAGGGGGCAGCACCGGTGTTGGTGCCACTCCAAAGAGCACCGCTTGACGTCATCTGGGTAGACCCCTCCTCCTCCTCCCAGCTTCCCCCCCCCCCCCCAACCTCCGATCCCCCCGGGACCTCTACTAGTTGACCAGTAAGCTGCCTCCTCGAGTAGTGGTTGGGCCCCCTCCCTCCTTGTAACGAAAGTGCAACGCTCACCTGTCCTGTCCCAGCCCGCTTCTGCACTAGAAAAGTCAGCTGGCAGCTCCCAGGTCGCATACACTGTTGCCACCCCAGTAATCCAGTGGGCCAAGTTTGTCAATGGTGGTATCAGGCCCTCTTCAATACCCCGGGTCAGAGGCTCCAGCGCTGTAGAGTCACTCTGGGCTGTGCGGCTCTCAAAGTCACATGCCCCCGCCATCTTGATCCTGCTGACATGTGGGAGGCAGCACATTGCAGAGTTTAGTATTAGAGAGCCTACTAAAGTCCCCAAGAGTCAGGTGAGTAGTATTGTGGGTCCTGAGGGAGCTTTTACTGTTGTCAAGACCCCCCCATGAACAGATGGCCAGGCAGGGGGGCATCGGGTGGGGGTCCACTGAGCAGGAGCTCCAAGGATCGCATCCTTCGGCATCTGCAGCTGGTCACACCTCCCCACAAGGGGCGTCTTTGATGGGCTCCTGTCGAATCTGTGGTGGGTTGTGATGTTATATTTAGCACAATGACTTTGTCCCGTGGTGATGCTTACCCCTTTTAATATCTACTCTTTAGTCACTTCACCTAAGCACAACTTGTGAAGTACAGCAACCAGATATTCTAAACCCAGAGAATCTGATCCTTTTTTGGTGTGTTGGAAAACCACCACTGCTTTCAGGCAGGGCATAAGTGGTGTACTAGAGTGGAGATAGTTCAGAGATCTTTTTCATCGTTCAACAACACGGAAAGAAGCTTGTCTGCTTTGTTAAGACTAGACCAGAGATATGTAAAGGAACAGATGCCATGCAAACATTTTTGCTAGAATTGTAACACCTGTACTAATGAAGAAGAGAGATCTGTATGATGAGCATCTCATTGCTTCTTTGCCTGGCTTGAGTAGAGTGCTAATGACACCTTCATGTAGGGTTGGAGGTACCAAGCCTCTCTCCCTCACCTCTTCAAACATAGCAAGTAGATATGGATCTGAAATCTCACCTCAAACTCAGATGTCAGACCATTGTTATACGGGGCCTTGCTGCTTAGCCTGGCTTTGATTGCACACACAAGGTGGCAGGCAGAGGCCAACAGGAGTATTCAGTCCACGGGCAGTTGCAGGAAAAGGCCTCTTGTAGCTTGTTGTGTCCCTGTAGCTTTAACAGGAGGTCAGTCTTATGACCCTTGGAGTCCACTTTTTTTTGTCCTGGCTACAAGAAGGAAATCAGCTCTAATCATATCTGCTCTTCTACGGTGTCATGAAGCAGATTCAGTCCTCTTCTGCTTTTGATCTTCCACAGGTCCAAGAGTGTTCTGGATTGAGTGCCTGGAGATGACACATTTATGCCTGGCACAAGATAGTGGGTGGGAATGACTGCTCAGGACATTGCCTCTGCTAACCCCTGTCTCTAGTGGGCTGCAGACTCTATTGTGCCATCCACTACAGTGACAATGTAAAACATGGCTTCAGGCCTACTACCACTTTTGCCTGACTGGTGGCAGGTCTGCAGGTATGTTTACATCATCCCTGTAATGAACGGCACAACGGATGCTGCAGTCCACTTGTGACAATTAATTTATAGGCCCTAGGTGCACCTTGGTGCCATATACTGGGGACTTACCGGTAAGTTAAATCTGCCAAACAGAGGTATGCCAATTTTATCATGTTTAAAGGGGTAGCACAACATTTTACCACTAATTAGCAATGGTAAAGTGCACAGACTTCTACTGCCATCAAAAACAGTCAAGGCAAAATTTCAGGGGAATACCATGCAAAAGATAGTCATTCCCAACAATTTCCTTGAGGTTATTGTGGCTGTGCCTAAAATCACTAATGCCTGATGCTCGGCTAAAGCCAACCTGAATGGCAGCCCTCTTTGGTCCCTGCATAGATGAACTGCAGCATATGAAGAAATTCAAGCTGGAATGCTCAAAGATGTGTGTCTCAAAGAGTAGTAGTAGTTCCTAGACATTGTGACTACTGTTACCATTCATAGGAGAGGTTTCAGTCATACCAGTGGTCTTATGGACCCTAATGACAAAACCATCAACAACTTTTGTCATTTCAGTAGAGATCTCCCACAGATTGGGGCCAACAATATTCTTCCACATCACCGAAGCCACAGTCACACTTTACGCAATGACTTCCACAATTCCTCTCCTCTTTGTGTCACTTTCATGGACGCTTGTGCCTCAGAACATCTCAAAGATTGGCAGTCACTTTCCAAATGACAAGGAAGTAGTAGGTATAATTCAAAACAAATATACATTGTGGTTCAATACATCTCTGCCATCCATTCTTCCGAAGGTGCACCAAAACACTAACTGCATTTTATGCAAAAATAAGCTGATACTTTTCTTCTGAAGCATGCAAAGGCATATGCTCCTCCCTCAGAGTCGAACAAGCTTCTATTCAAGATAATTGGGGCTTACAGACATGACCCAAAAAAGATTTATGACTGATCCTAATCTGCAGACTTACCAAGAAATGGAACAAGAAGCACAAAATGCCTAAGCAAGCTCTTAATTTAAGCTTTGATTTAGTCAGAAAGGGGGACAGGATATCAGAGTGAACTTGCAGGACGCCTACTTCCACATTTTGGTAGCTCTGAATCACAGAAAATTCATATTAGCCAAC
Source organism: Pleurodeles waltl (assembly GCF_031143425.1). Classification (NCBI taxonomy): domain Eukaryota; kingdom Metazoa; phylum Chordata; class Amphibia; order Caudata; family Salamandridae; genus Pleurodeles; species Pleurodeles waltl. The sequence continues at coordinate 398,218,516 of NC_090449.1, forward strand.
TCACGCTGCCAATACACAGTTCTCCTCTTTGGTCTGCAGATCAGCACTTAAGACCTTTTCAAAGTGCATGGCAGTAGCGGCCGCCTTTCGTAGGAGACAAAACATCACAGTTTTCCCATATTTCGATAATTTGGTGATAAAGCCTCACACTGTGGAGAAAATTCTCCAAAACCTCAACAAAACAATTGGTCAGCTTCTTCACCTTGGTCCTTGGGTCAGTATCCAAAAATCTATTTAAACTCCAATACAGATTCTTACTTCCCCTGAGGTTATATTGAACACAAAGCGAGGTGTGTGTTTCCTCTTGAGCAGAGTGTCTTAATTTTTCTTTAAAGTGTCTCGGTATCGAACAGCGTATCTAGACATTTTCCATCATCTGGCTGATGGTCTCCTACATTTGCATTCACAAAAAATTCAAATCGTTATATAAGACCTTTATTGTTGTGATGGGTGATTTAGTGAACTCAGTGTGAAGAAAACTGGGAAGACAAACTGCTCCTGTTTCTGCACACAAGGCAGTCTCTATCCTGGTGGTCCAAAAGGTCCAGTTTTCTTAAGAGTCCCATTTCATAACCATCTTCTTTCACAGTCATTTATGACTGATGTGGTCTTGATGGATTAGGGAATCCAGCCGCAGAACTTGACAGTGCAGGTCTTGTGTTTGGACGAAGATAACTCGTATCACATCAATGTCTTGGAAATGAAAGCAGTTCATCTGGCACTCAAGGCATTCCTGTCATTTCTGACAACAAACAGAATTTTAATTCAGATAGACAACATGACCAAAACGCACTTGCTCAAGAACTCGGAACTCTTTTTTTTTTTTTTTTAAAGAAGACCAAATTCTAAAACATTCTTCGTAAAAAACATCAAATAAGCCATGAGAGACATTTTAATGTTTGGGGGTTTCCTAAAATAAGACCTGTTCAGAGCATCTCAAAATGGCCTGACATTGACTCCAAAGTATGGGAGTTGGGATTGCAGGGCAATGCCTTTTGATGGATTGGTTGATTAAATGTCTCCAACAGTTTTAGGGAAACTGAGATACTCCAGCGCCAAGATGAGTCATAAACAGAAATGTGATTTCCAGATTTCTACACTTGTCACTAATGAGACAAATCAGGCTTCGTTGGAAACTGAATTTGCAGTCTAGGATACAAGGGCAGCTGCCAATGTGATGCCCTTTACTTTTGCAGCATAACTTCTGAGGTCAAACAATAACGGCATACAAACATATCTCAGGCTTGCATGGACATTTTGAAGGATAGAGAAAATACTTTCTATAAGATCATCTTATAGGTGGAACAAATTCTGTTTATCCTGTCAGGGTCATAACAAAATATTATCATCCCATATCCACTTAAAGTTCCACAAACCTACAGTTTACTTCTATTAAGATGTAATTAGTAGCCACTGCAGCTTACGGTAAGGGTTCTTCCAAAATGTCTTTCATTGCAATCACTGTTATCAAAGATGTTTTTTTTTTTTTTTTTACAAGATTCAGAAAACCTACCCTCCTCCTTGACTGCTCCATGGGAGCCCAGTCTGCTTTCATCTAAACTGATGGCTTTTCCTTTTCAGCTTAATGAAGGGTGTTGCAACAGCTTCTATCATGGAAAGCAGCTTTTCTAGTGGCCTGCAGACTAAGCAAGCCACAGCCTTTACCCACATTAGAACCTTATACAGAGTTTCATTCTAATAGAGTTGTAATACAAATGCACCTTTATGCACTGAAGACAGTTTCTGGTTTTAATATAAACCAGTCCAACCTGCTTGTATGTTTTATTCATTAACCCCGCCTCCTTAGCGAGAGTTCAATACATTTCCTAGATGTAAGTGTCCAAATGTTTCTCTTGGACCGAATACAAAATTGACAAATTATAGCCATGGTTTTATCAACTATGGCCCACATGTTTAGCTACATCTAAGCAGCCCATATCTCAATGGATTGATTCTTATATTTCATTATGCTGTCAGCTGGCCAACAAGCGTGTACCTGGTAAATCGAGAGCCCTTTCTACGTGAGGGAAAGAAGCTAACTTTGCTTTGTTGAGAAGTGTCCCATAATTAGCTGGGGAGCTACATGGAAGCCTGTTCATACTTTAATTAAGCATTGCTGTCTAACCAGAGCGGGCCTATTCACAAACTGCACTTTGTAGTATGTTTAGTAATAATGCTATAGTATCCGTCACTTACTGTAAAATACTATCTGCAAACCAATGTGCAGAGGCCTTCGTCTTTCCAATATTTTCTTGCGGAGATCTCTGGCCCGGGTGCCGAAGTCTCCGCACATATGGGTATATGTTTTTCTTAATAAATGTAGGAGGAGCAGCTGGAAAATGAGGACTACTTACTACGAAATAGGTGGAGATTAGGAAGGCACTTTGGTAGGAATAAGGAGGGATTGTGGGGTGGCATTGATGCAAATCCAAACATGTACCACACAAAAGAGTAAGCCCACTGCTATTGAAAAACTGCACTTCTAAGTTTACTACAGCAAAAAGTCACCTACAACAGTTGTAAATGTACTCCAGCTCAGCCATGGAGTATGTCCAGCGCCACACATGGCCCCTGACTGTTACTGCAAAAACTCTTAGTAAATAATGAGGACTAGGGCTTAAAAGAATGAATATGTCTAGATTTAAGTGTTAAAACATATTCATTTCTTTTTAGTGAATTACATTTATATTTACATTTTTATTTAAAAATAGTTATGTAAAACTTTTATTAAAAAATTAAAGTTGATTAAAACCAATCAAGTAAGTTTGGATAAAATGTACTACATAATAAATATAAACTGATGGCGATGGTGGGATTTAAAAAAATAATTTGAATAATTATAAATAATGTATTGTAATTATTATTTGCTAAACATTTAATTTGTTAAGGTAATGTGCTGCAACATTGTATTTTTAGTTGTAGATTAATAACTATATCTGATAGAGACTTCTAGTTGCAGATTCCTTACCTTTGAATTTCCCCAGGCGTCAGACTGGATCCAGAGAATTTTTCTTCGAGCATTACCTCTGCATGCTTTCAGGTGGTGTCGATCGACTCTGCGGGCGTCGTTGGCATTATGCTTGCCGTGATGATGTCGCGATCGTATATAGGCGCCACCCTGGCGCATTGACATCAGTTCTTTTCTTTCCACGCCAACCTACGCGCAGATCGGGAGAAGAGCAACCTCAGTCATTTTTTTACTACGTCGTCATTTTTGACGAGTTCGTGGATGCGTTGAGGGATGTCCTGCAAGACCGGATTCAAGCCCAGTGACTCCTGTCACCGAACTATGTCGGTGATGGATCCACATATCGTGTGCTTATGGTGTTTGGAGCGCGATAACAACCCGAAGCCGTGCTCTGAGTTTCGGGCCATGAACCCGAAGGCTTTGAGGGAGAGGTCCCTGAAGCTCATGGTGGTCCAACACTCAACTCCGCGTGCTCATGGTCCTGTTCGAGAGGAAGGTCTCGAGATCGGCTGCGGAGTCACCACCACTCTTGGTCCTCCAAGTCATCATGCATTTGGGTCACAAAAAGAAGTCGTCGAAGAAAGACAAGCGTTCTTCGACTTCACCCCCTCGATCGGATGATACGACGCGGGAAGAGCGGGAACGCTCTAGGCCTCTGTCAACAGAGCCTTCTTCTTGTTCGGCTCTACGATTCCCTGACTTCCTGGGAGCCGGAGCCACCCCCTTCCAACTCAGTTTTACGATGCCGTGCGCCTCATTTTTGAGTGGTCGGACCCACCTTCGGAGCCCTCGGGCACAGGTGAGTAGGTTGGGGTCCCTTCGGTTTCAAAGCCGTCGGCTTCGGCTCTGGGGGGCCCCTCCGGATCCAATTGCGGATCCGTCTCTACACTTGTCGTGCCATGGTGACCTTCCCTGGTGTCGGTTCAGACGTCGACACTCCCGATGTCGATTGGGCCCACAATCAACGTCGATCCCATGCTCATACCCGACAACCCGAAGCCAGAACAACGTCGATCAACGCCGATTCCATTCTCTATGGGCTCTCCTGGGCCCAGGGTTGATCCAGACCCTTATTCTTGTGGGTATGGATACGGGAAGAGTATGGAGGAGTTGCTGGACCCTTTAGAATACCAGCTTGACCCACAAATGGACTGGGTGCAGGATTTGGGTGATACCAGTGGACTAGACACCTCCCCTGACACTCGTATGCTCTCTCCTCCTAGCGTGGCCTCGGAGGAGGGTGCTTCTTACTCTATGGTGGTGAGAAGGGCGGATGAGGTCTTGGACATCGAGCTTCCTTCTGTGGAGGTTAGGGGTAACATCCTAACCGATGTGCTTCATCCGGGGTCTTCCTCTTCCGAGTCCCTTTTAATCTTCAATAAAGCACTGACAGATGTCCTTTTGGGTACTTGGTCCAGACCAAGCACAGAGACTCCTGTGAATAGGACGATTGCCAGCCGCCATCAGACCCAAAATTCCTGACACAACACCCCACGCCTGAGAGCCTTGTCATCTAGGCTTCTTCTTCATCTGGCGTATTCCCTGCCGCACCCCCGGATAGGGATTAAAAAAGACTGCATAATTTGGGGAAGAAGTTGTTTTCTTCGAACAGTCTAGCGCTGTAGCCCGTGAACAACGCATGCCTTTTGGGCTGCTATTCCCATACTCTTTGGGATACAGTTGCGCATGTGCTGCCTGCCTGCAATTCCGGAGGAGGCCCGGACTGTCCTGTCCCAAGTCGTAACAGATGGGAGGGATGCAGCTAAGTGCATGATTAGTTGTGGACTGGATACGACCGACTCTCTGGGCAGATCTGTTGCATTGACGGTGGCATTGAAACGCCACGCCTGGCTGAGAACGTCTGGCTTTTTGGGGGATGTCCATCAATCCTTGATCTACATGCCCTTTGATGGCACACGTCTCTTCGGAGACAAGGCGGACTTGGCGCTCGAGCGCTTTAAGGATTCCCGAGCCAGGGCCCGGTCCCTTGGCCTCACGCCTGCACCTGGACCCCAGCAGTCCACCTTTCGTGGCTACAGAAGGGGAACCCAACTGCGTCCTTTTCCACCTGGCCACAGACCCGCGCATGCTGTACAGCCCCTGCACGGCCGCAGGATCCCAGACTCCCAGGGATCAGGGAGCCAGCGGGTCGCCAATCCTCCCCCTCCTCAGCCTCCAAGCCTTCCTAGTCCTCAGGTACATCAGGAGCCAGTAGGTGGCAGTATAAGCCATTACCTGCCCCAATGGCAAGCCATTACTGCAGGATACGCCATCACCTGCCCCAATGGCAAGCCATTACCTCGGACAGGTGGGTACTCCAAATTGTCCGAAGGGGCTAACCCTCCCCTTCTAGACATCTCCTCCAGCCATGCCACTTCATACAGCCAGATATTGGAGGATCATATGGTGCTTCTCCACGAGGAAGTCCAAGCCCTTTTGGCCAAAGGGGTTATAGAGAGGGTTCCGTTGCCAGAAGTAGGTCGTGGTTGCTATTCCCACTACTTTCTGGTTCCGAACAAGGACAAAGGTCTTCAACCTATAGTAGATCTTCGGTCCCTCAATCTCTTCCTAAAAAAGGAGAAGTTAAAAATGTTTACGTTGGCTCAGGTCCTATCTGCCCTGGATCCCGGAGATTGGATGGTAGCGTTGGACTTGCAAGATGCATAATTCCACATTCCCGTCTTGCCAGCCCACTGTGGTTACCTACGATTCGTGGTAGGTCACGAGAACTTTCAGTTTTCGATGCTCCCCTTTGGCCTTACTGGTGCCCCTCGGGCGTTCACGAAAGTGATGGTAGTGGTGGCAGCTCATCTGCGCAGGTTAGGGGTCCCAGTCTTCGCTACCTCGACGATTGGCTGTTGAAGGCGAACTCGCCCCAGACAGGTGTCTCCCACCTCCAGACTACGGCAAACCTTTTGCATTCGCTGGGGTTCACTATCAAGGTTCCCAAGTCACACCTGACTCCTTCTCAGACATTCCTTTTCATCTGAACTGTTCTGAACACATTGCAGTTTCTGGTATATCCTCCCGAAAAACAAGTCCAGGATATTCGGGCTATGATACCGATGTTTCCACCTCTATCCTGGATTTCGGGAAGAATGACTCTGAGGTTGCTGGGCCTCATGGCCTCCTGCTGGTTTAAAATGCCAGATGGGATATGCAGGCTTTGCAGTGGGACCTGAAGTTCCAGTAGGCGCAGCATCAGGGGAATCTCTCCGACAAGGTCCAGATCTCGGAAGGGACTGCGAAAGACCTGTAGTGTTGGTTAATGAATCAGGATTGGGTCAAGGGCAGACCCTCTCCTTTCCCCAACCAGATCTTACGATCGTGACAGATGCGTCACTTCTGGGATGGGGTGGCCACATGGGAGAGGCAGAGATCAGAGGTATCTGGTCTCCGGCGGAAACCGATCTCCATATCAATCATCTGGAGCTCCAAGGGATTTGACTAGCGTTGAAAGCATTTCTTCCCTCCCTCAAGGGGAAAGCAGTGCAGGTACTCAAGACAACACCACCGCCATGTCGTATTGCAACAAACAGGGCGGAGTGGGGTCGTGGACTCTTTGTCAAGAATCCCTTCATCTCTGGACTTGGCTGGAACATCAGGGCATCTCCCTGGTGGTTCAACACCTGGCAGGCTTCTTGAATGCCAGAGCAGACAAACTCAGCCGACGATGCATGGTCGACCACGAATGGCCTCTCCATCCGGAGGTGGTGCAAGGTCTCTTCCTGCAGTGGGGGGAACCTTGATTAGACTTGTTCGCTTCCGTAGAGAACGTGCAATGTCAGCTGTTTTGTGCGTTGGAGTTTCCAAGGCAGCACTCACTCGGTGACGATTTTTGCTGCGAGTGGAACTCAGGCCTCCTGTACGCCTTCCCGCCAATACCACTTCTGCCCAGAGTTCTGAAGAAGATCAGGCAAGACCAGGCCCAAGTAATACTGGTGGCTCCGAACTGGGCATGGAGAGTCTAATATCCCGAGCTCTTGAACATGGCCATAGCTCCTCCGATCAGACTGCCTCTTCGGGAGGATCTTCTGTCGCAGCAGCAGGGGAAGGTCCTCCACCCGAACCTGTCAACTCTGCGACTTCTTGTGTGGAGATTGAGCGGTGACAGTTGACGTCTTTCAACTTGCCACCCGAAGTCTGTGACATTACCTTGGCAGCCAGGCGTCCCTCAACCAAATGCCTGTCATTGGAAGACATTTGTGGCATGGTGCATCAACAGTTCTGTTGATCCTCTATCTGCTCCTCTCTCTCAAGTTCTTCTCTTTATTTTTCCCTTGCCCGGCAGGGTTCCACCTCGGGCACTCTTCAGGGATATCTCTGTGCTATCTCTGCTTTCTTAAGGTTACCTGATCAGCCTTCCTTATTTAAATCTCCCGTAGTTGAGAGGTTACTTAAAGGCCTCACACATCTTTTTCCTCCTATCCCATTCATCATGCCCCAATGGGATCTCAACCTGGTCTTAACTTACCTTATGTGTACCCCGTTTGAACCGCTTCACAACTGTCCTCTAAGGCTCTTAAGTATAAAGACTGTCTTTCTAGTTGCCATTACTTCTGCCCGCAGAGTTAGTGAACTCCAGGCTCTGTCATCTAAGCCACCTTTTCTTTCCATACACCCTGACAAAGTTGTGCTTCGCAGAAGGGCTTCTTTTCTACCCAAGGTTGTGACACCCTTCCATGTTGGACAGTCCATCACGTTGCCTACCTTTTATGCACCCCCACATCCCTCTCATGAAGATGAGTCTCCACAGTCTGGACCCAAAAAGAGCGTTGGCGTTCTTGATCGTACCAAAGACTTCCGGGTGGACGATCAACTCTTTGTGGGATATGTGGGTGCAAAGAAGGGGAAGGCGGTGCAGAAGAGGACCATTTCAAGATGGGTACTCTTATACATCAAAATGTGCTAGGCTCTGGCTAAAAAGCAACCCCCTGAAGGTTTGCGAGCTCACTCCACCAGAGCTACTGCTGCTACCACAGCGGCAGCACGGGGCGTTCCAGTCCTGGATATTTGTCAGGCAGCAGTGTGGGCATCTCTGCACACTTTTACCAAGCACCACTGCCTGGACAATCAGGTCCGAAGGGACAGCAACTTTGGCCGTTTGGTCCTGCAGGACTTTTTGGTGTGATCTTAGTTCGCAGACCCACCACCGGGGATGGTATTGCTCGGGTATCTATTCAAAGATAAGGAATCTGCAACTAGAAGTCTCTATCAGATGTACAAGTTACTTACTTTCGGTATCTAAGTATCTGGTAGAGACATATTCTAGTTGCAGATTCCTTACCGACCCGCCCATCCTCCCCGCACTGCGAACTGATTTCTAGGGACAGGAACTTTCCCTTAAGGGCCCTAGTTTTGGCGCACGACTCTGTGTTCTTCATTGCTCTGCACTACTGGCATGGAATGTCATGAAAAGAAACTGATGTCAGCGCGCCAGGATGGTACCTATATACGACTGCGACGTCATCATGGCGAGCACGACGTGAACGACGCCCGCGAAGTTGACCAACGCCATCTGACGGCACGCAGAGGTACTGCTCAAAGAAAAATTCTCCGGATATAGTCTGACGCATGGGGAAATTCAAAGGTAAGGAATCTGCCACTAGAATATGTCTCTACCAGATATTTCGTTACAGAGGTAAGTAACTTGTACTTTAGGATAATTTAATGTTTATTTTATATAAGCATTTTTAATATTTTGTTTTTAATATTTATGAAATATTCATATTTCTCTGTGTACTTTACCATAAGGAGATCTCTAGCTAGTGAGAAAAATTACTGTTATTTTACCAGTCGTAAATCCTGTTGCAGCAGGCTGTGCTGTCTCAATACATGTAAGTCTACACTTAGTAGTAACTTTAAACTCTGAAATGGTGAATAGCAAAAAAGTGTAAAGTTACTGTAAGGTGCAGTAGTAAGTTTCCATGTCAATAAATCTCTACTTGTAAATTTACCTTTGTGAACAGGCCCCAAACTCTACAGTAGCTGGTCTGTCACCTGCCTGGTTTTCTTGCTGTTTAAATGTAGAAACTGTAGACTTTTCAGGATGACCTTGCTTTTGTATTCTGCTTCCGTGACTATCAATCAAGAGCGTACCACGTAAAAATGAAATGTTACTTAGTTGTAATCCTGTTTCTCATCATAGCAATCTTAATTTAACTCATGAAAAACCCTCCCTCCTCAACCCTTCTTCATCCCCAGTCTCTCTTTGTAAAAGACAAGTACATCTGTAGTCTGACACTAAATTCACAATAGCTTCTCATAAAGAATTGAGCCTTCGAGGCAACTACCAGTACCAGGAATGTTGGGGTATAGAAGCTGCTGACTCCTGAAAAGATCAGTGCACATTTTCATCTTCTGTTTACTTGCATTGCTTAGGCTATGTTTCCGTTTGTGTTATTTCTACCCCAAATGGATATAAGGTCTCCTTTTGCAACAGGGCTGATGTTTGGTGGTGCAGTGTTAACTTGTCTATCAAGTAGGCTAAAAAAGAAGAATTTGGAAAAAACAGCCTGCATGGATGGAGGATACACCTTTTATTTAAGAAATGCCAGAGTTTTTCAGCAAGTATGAACATATACTATAATTTTGAAATGAAGTGTTCTGGGATCCCTACACACAAGTGGAAATATTCCAGAAATCCTGTAAGTAGGCAGGGGAATTCTATGTTTATGACTTCAATAAAGATTCCTAGGATGCAGAACTCTAGGAATGCAATTAAGTAATGTTTATTTTCTTACTATGACGTTTTCATTTTCTTTTTTAAAATTCTATTTTCTAACTGTAACATCCATGTAACCTTTGTGTTTTTCAATGAATTTCTATGGGTTATTTTAACATAAAGTAATCTTCATTACTATACGTTAATGCAGCCAGGCCCTGAAGCCAACCCCAATAGGCACCCAACCTTACACCGTGCACAGCCTTCGCCCATGTGCAGTGGAGGTTGTCCGCAAGACCTGCGGCCAACCCCCCTAACGACCCAACCTCACGCTGTGCACAGCCCTTTGGCCATGGGCGGCTTGAGTTGGCCACAGCCTTTCAGGGTGTGAGAATAGGTGTGAGAGGGTGTATCTGTGGGTGAGAGTGGCTGTAAGAGTGTGTCTGGGTGAGAGAGTGCGTACTTTAGTGTGTGTGCGAGTCTGAGTGGGTGCCTCAGGGGCTCTGTGAGTGGGTGTGTGAGAGCCTGAGTCCCTGCTTTTTTTATTCTTATTTTTTTCGAATTTTCACCTGATCATCCGCGACTCGTGGCAACAAAAGTTAAAAAATGCATTTTTGGCCCTGGGGGCATCCCTCTGGGACCCCACCACCAGAGCTAAAGGGTTAAGGTGTCTGCACCCTGAGTCCCAACATGACTGCCAACACTTCCTGGTTGGGGTGTTGACAGCCAATCGGGTCTCAGCATGAGATCTGGAGGGGTCACGAATCCTTCTTGACCCTATATATACAAATTGTTTTACTCTTAATTTGAAGTAATTCCATCCAATAGTTTCGGCGCTATTGCGGTTTAATTTTTCCTATGAAAAAATGAATAGGGAAAAAGTGTTTTGGGAAACCCCCCTCCCTTTTTCCCGGCCCCACCTGGACGGATCACCATCAGCTCAAATGAGCGTCGTAATTTCTTGGAAAATTTTGTCAAGATTTGTTAAGTGGTGCCAAAGTTATTAGCAAAACATAAAATGCTCTTTCTATAGAAACTTGGGCCTAACTATAACTACCTAGTGGCGACCACCACTGGGTAATATATTTTGACCAGTCACGGGCATAAATGATCATACAAAAAAAACTATAAAAAATAAGCAAGAATATCAGTAAAGTGCAAAAAACATGTGCAACAATCACAATTCAAGTTACAATGTGCTAAAATTGAATTTAGCAACAATGATAAAAAAGGTAAAAATAGCTTAGCATCCATAAAACAAAGCGGAAATACAGCTTAACCATCAAATAATTCAACCAGTGTTACAAATCACTATCAAAACTAAGTTCCTTCATGCATATTCAGAATCAACAACCTTGTAGCTGCCTAGAGCACTTGCAATTATAGCAGGTTTAAACATCAGCAGACCTTGATGCTCATGTCATAGGGATAATTAATCTTACAGATCTTGTATCTTAGTCTCCTGGGTTTGTTCAAATATTTAGCCACAGCCTACATGTATTTAGATAACAGTAATCATCTCACAGGGGCACTTGGTCCGCACAGATCTTGTGCCTTAGTGTCCAGGCTTTATACAAATATTTTGCCACAACATACACATGTAGATCAATGCTGTCTGTCGTTAAAATCCTAAAATCCTGAGAAGATTTGCAAAATTCCTCACACAGTTTCCTACACACAGGGACAACCAAGATTTCCTAATGCCCTCATATACATAAAATGTGCTATTGATTTGAGAGGAGATGTACAACATGGGCATTTTGGGGATATTCTTAACTGCTCACTCCAAGTACTTCAAAACGTGTTCACTGGTAGGATTACATATCAGAATTTCAGATATACATGTTTCACTTACAAAAGCTTTGTTTTATCAAGGAATTCTTCAAATTGGGGTACGCATTTTACATCAAGAATTTTTTCAGGAAGCTACCAGGGAAGACTTCAGATAACATTTGTTGCTAACTAAAGCCCAATATCTACTCTTCAGAAGTTTCACCTTCCCCTTACTGCATGAGGTTTGGTCGTTCGAGAGCCCAGTCAAATCAAGGTTGAAGAATCATATCTTAACAAATTTGAGCGAAGGTGTCCTAACTCCAACATCCAGCTCTTTGAGTTCCTTGAACACAAGTTTATAATGTTTCAGAACATTGGTCGACCACAACCTTAGCCACTATAACAGGGGTTTGAGATTTGCAGTGTCTGAGATGTTTTGTTGCACCAGATCCATTCTTAGAGGGATCAGTGGAGTTTGTGTGAGGCCAGTTAGAGAGAGAATACATCTAATCTGCGCTCTATATACATTACCAACACCCCCGCACTTCAGAACCATATAAGACTGCACTAACTGCTTTGCACAATATATATCTGCAGTGCTGGCAATAGGGGGTAGAAGATTATAAGGCCCTCAATACAGTCCCAGGCCTATGTTGCAGCAGCACCTTGCTTTTCAGGGTGTGCGCTAACCACAAAAGAGTATTCGTTAGTCGAACCCTGAGGTAAGCAAGCTCCTCCACTCCCCCCAAGGGGGACTTCTTGGATATGCATTTTCTCATTGAAGAACCTAGGCGAATTAAAAGCCATGAACTTTGTATTATTAATATTTATTTCTAGCCCAAACGAGTCACAGTAACTGGAGAATTCTTACAGTTATGCAAATACCCCATTAATGTAAAGATTAAATAAGGATGGTGCTAGGGTGAAGCCTTGATGGACATCTCTTTCATTTGGAATTTTATGTGTCAACTAACATCCCCACCCCCGCATTCCCATCTAACCTGTACAAAGTTGTTGCTATAGAATAATACAATCAGGGATAGCAGTGCATCTGGCAAGCCCATTTTATGGGCCGCTAGGAACAAGGTTGAAGGCTTCCCTTAAATCAACAAAGGTCACATAAAGATGCTCATGCCTCAACTTAACAGTCTTCCAAACCAAAAGAGAAAAGCAGAAAACGTGGTTGATTGTGCTGGTCTTTTCCCTGAATCCAGCCTGCAAATGTAAGAGAACCTTTGCATCATGCAACCAGTCCTGAACTCTTGCTAAGATCTTTTATGCTTAACATTTTTTGGGCAGTGTCAATAAGGCTAATAGCTTGATAATTTACTGGATTGTCCTTAGAGCCCTTCTTAACAATTGGGATGGTTTCAACCCCTCTCCAAATGGCAGGAAGATCAGAACCTTGTAGAAATCAGCCGGGGTTTTTTCAAGTCCAGCAGCTTTACCCTCCTTCAGGGAATTAATTGACATCACAGTCTAATCAAACGTAAAAACAACATGGTTTTCATCTATACTCCTTGATGGCCTATCAATGGTGTTATCGGGGTCAGCATACCATTCAGCTGACGCATACAGCTCCTGAAAGTGCTTGATACATACTTCTGGTTTAATATAGAACTACTCTACCTTGACAGAATTACAGCTGCCCAGTGTGAAAAGATGCCAAAATTCCTTACTATTTTTTTTTTTTTCAAATTATTGGTTAGGTCTTTCCTCCCACTCCCTCTTACTGGTTATTTGAATGAGCTTTTACTGTCTCCTAGCAGCTGAAATCACATCTCTCACACCCCGCTTGATTGCCTTAATCACCTTCTTAAGGAAACCTTAATTAACTTGGATCTGGCCTTTCTACAAGAAGTATTGAGCCAGCTGGTACCTATGGCTGCACTTTTTTGTGATGAGATGTTTTGCTTTCACTAAGGAACTAGCTGACAAAAATCTCTGGAATGCACTTCTTAGTTTAAAGAAGACATTTATTAATATTCCACCATGAGGGTCCTAAAAAATTAAGGAGATTAGTAGGTCGAAGGCACACAATCAAAAATAGTCACAGAAATGAAAGGGAAATATATCAAAGTGATTTTCAACTGCACTGTACACAGCAAATATATGTGATTATATTATAGCATAATTGCAAAGCAAAAGATAAAGTAAAAATTCGCCACCGTAGGGCCTGCCAAGCTCTTCATCTTTCTCATGCCAGCAAGAAGATGACCCCTGTTCAACTGCAAGAAAGATATATCCACCCTCCTGGGACAATGTCAGGCATTTGATGTCCAATCCTGACTGAGGTCTCGGAAATTCCCTCGCTACTGAGCAGGGCCACCTCTTTTATAGTTTAAACAATCATGGAAGGAGCCTTCTGAAAGGCCCTTCCTTCTCAAATGGAAATATTCAAACATGCTGGATACTGTAGGTCAGAGTTGGAAGAAAAACTTTGAAAATTGGCAAACCTTTCAAGGCTCCCCTTCCAAGGCCGACCTGTTCCCTTCACTGGAGAAAACAAAGAATATGTGCTCTCTGATCAAGAACTGTTCATGTTCAGTGAGAGAAATACGAAGAAAAAAGTTTAGTTTACCATGTGGAAAAACACAGCTCATCTGCAATGTCTAACGCCACGATAAAGCCAATAGGCAGGTAAACTGAATACAAAATGTAATCTGCAACTGGTGAACACTGAACAACTAATATGCACAGTGGTGAAACACAAAGTCAGTGGTCAAACCTACCTATTTTCAATACATGAGACCAGCTTAGTGAAGTGATATTTAATTCAGTCTACCATACAACCATGAATAGTCCTGATTGGAATCCCATAAGAGGACATGTTGAGATATGATCAGCAACAGTTCCATAAATGTCCACATATTTTGCAGGGGAATATTTGATGCATCATCATCTGTCCTTCTATTGTTGGAATGAAAGACTGGCCTTCGGAGTGGCTGTCACGCCGCCCTGTCCTCAATAACAATGCCTATCAGCAGTGAGACTGTAGACTCCATCCGAGCCCCATCCTTATTATTAACATCAGACAAAGATGACGCAGGAGGTACAGGTCCCTCAATTTTCCTCGTATCAATAGGCCCTGTGGGTGTAGTGTTACATGATGTTGGTTCTGTTGATGCAAGAGTAGCATATGTATTGTGGCATTTGACCGTAGGGATGCAGGAGATGAACAGCTGTTTGCCAGCTCCATAGACTTTGCCTTTGAGGTAGTTGTGAACGTATTAGGCGGATGTAAAAATATGCTTTTTGTTCCACAGGGTCCTGGAGACTGTGGGCTTGAGAAGTGGCCAGATGCTTGGGTTTTAGGCACACACTTAGTTTTATTTTAAATAAAAAGGCTGGAACCCTAAAACCACACTGAGAGGAAAGAACTTGTTTACAAGTTTTTAGAACTGATTCCACCTCTTCAATCCCTTCAGGAGTACAATTGGCTGGAGCATGGGCTATGGATTTTGTTTAAAATTTTCTGACCTGCGGGGACAATCTGCAGCTTTCCTCTTACCCTTTCTAGAGCTGCGGGATCACACTATAGCAGCCCAGTCTCTGGGGAATGATTGCAATTAACCACAACAAGCTATAGAACAAATAAATAACCGTTTTTCAAAGCGGAAAAAAATAGCAAACTTGCCAAATCTACAACCAAGAGGAATGACCTGACCTCTTATCGGCGAAGAAGGGCCCAGTCTTGGCCTGGCCTTCGTCCGGGCGCATCCTGCACTACAGGGGTGATACAGGCTAATTAAGCACCTCCATGCACGAAACAGGACAGGGGTGGCCTCTTTGCCGCTGGGAGTGCTGTAACTGAAGCCCACAGCCCCCGCTGAGCCCAAAGTGCATTTTGCCTTGCGGAAGTGATTCGGGCTAATTAAGCGCCTCCAGGATCGAAAACAGGACAGGGACTGCCTCCCTGCTGCTGCGAGTGCCAGTAACTGAAGACCACGCTCCCTTCTGTGCCCAAAGTTCATTTTGCCATGTGGAGGTGATTCGGACTAATTAAGTGCCTCCAGGCGCAAAAACAGGACAGGGACTGCCTCCCTTCTGCTGGGAGTGCTGGTAACTGAAGACCAAAGTGCCTCCTGTTCCTACAAATCATGTCAATCTCAAAGAATGTTAGGTTTGATACATCTTGCGGACGTACCAAGCCAAAATGCCTTGCTTCAGGATAAGTGACGCCTACATTCCCAACAGTTCACTGATATTGCAGGATGTGTTTCTTGAGGAGAAAGTTAGTACTCCCCACATACATAAGATTACAGGGTCACAAAAGCACATATACACAATAATCTGATGTAGATTACCAAGTACCACTTCTGTTATCCTTAGTGTATTAGCTATGGGTAAGAACATCCACCTGTGACTTTCCCTTCCTGTACATGATGAATGGTCTGGTAGGCCATTCCGGGTCTATTATCCCGTACATTTTGAGGATCCCCCAATGTTTATCCAAGATACGCCGGATTGTGTGAGAGCATCTAATTTAAGTTGTAATCCAACATGCAGTCATATCCCTTTATTTTATTGTTGGAAATCGAAGTTGGATCCTGCTCATAGAGACTACTTTCTTATCTGCTCTATTTAAGAACGTATTGGTTTACCCTCTCATCCTAAATGTGGTAGTCTTCTGGGTTTTTTCCTTTTGAAACTCCATATCTGTGTTGTGGACACATTTGATACTAGCATCTCCCCAAGGGGGATATTGTTAACAACATTCCTAGGATAGTGGTATCTAAAATGCAGGACAGTATTCCCCGACATATCTTTCCAGTATAGGCTTGTGAATACCTTACCATTCTCCCCTTGTAGTTTTACATCTAGAAAGTCAATATCCGTTCTACTCATGCTGGCTGTGAATCTCAAATTACATGGGTTATCACTTAATTGATGAATTAGTCCATCTAACACTTCTAGGTTCCACTCCAAATTAAAAAAAGACATCAATATATCTAGTCTGTAGTACCGCATTTTTAGTGAACTGCTCATTCTTATCTATCCAGACCACCTGCTCCTCCCATCGTGAGATTTGCAAAGCTGGGGGCCAAGAAGGTGCCAATCATGGTCCCAGTAAGGTGTCTGTAATATACACCATTAAACATGAAGATATTTTCTTTCAAGCAGTATTGGATCATATTCAGCATCGTCTTTTATGTTAATTAAAACAAACAGATCAGGTTCTCAAAAAATATTCACAGGCCTGAACTCCAAACTGATGATCAATACAAGTATAAAAAGAGGTAACATCCATTGTGCTCATTAAATGCTCATTATATAGGTATCCTCTCAATTAATGTCCTGTATTTTAGTCGCAACATTTTTGCTGTACCTACAATAAATTGGTAATGCTATACTAATGGAAAAAGGTAAATGATTAATATAGATGGCCATGTTCTCAAGAAATCCCTCATTAGAGGACATTGTCTGCCTCCTTAGTGGGTTCTTAAGACTTTTATGTGCTTTCAGTTACAGATAAAAACACAGTACCTTAGGATGGTCATTTCTCAGAACACAAATCTATCAAGGTCCTTAATACCCTGATTTACCACTCCAGGAAGGAATCATAATAACTCAATACCAATTCCTGATATATTTCAGTTTAAATTACCTCAGAGCAATCTGTTTGGTTTATTTGTCTGAAAGCCTCACTCTCTTACAACATGGCATCCAAAACAAACCCCCCTTCTGAGGGTTTAATCACAATGGTATTATCCAGTTTCAATTATTTCAATGCTTCTTTTTGTATTCTAAATTTTACTGTTCTTTCCCTGACACATTTCTTTAAAATATGAATTCTCCCGACTGTGATTACAAGAAACACATCTATATTATTATGTGGACTATTCGTTATCATTCTTGATTTGGCCTTAAAGCCACTTCCTCTGATTGTGTTAATATCCACCCTGATTTTTGTCAACATTTCTGTTAATTCCACATCAGGGCTAATTTCTAAACGCCCCTTTCTCAATAGTGGTTCAAGCGCTAGTAGGCAATCAAAATCCCCATAGTTAATATTGTGATGTTTTATTTCAGTTTCAAAGGTCATTAGTCCTTGGCTGACTTTTTTTTTTTGGGGGGGGGGGAAACCTTAATCATTTTCATGGAACAAAAGACAGCAGTTCAGGAAACACAGTACATGGTAGTTCATAGTGGTGAAGACAGGCATTCAACCACCGTACATTCTGGTGATCGTTCTCTGGCACCCCATGGCTCAGAACAGTACACCAAACATGCAGGCAAACAACCCAAGCACTGCTGGGGCTAACTTCCCCCTATCTGAGATTGTAACATCACCTACACCTGCATCTGTATTATCGCTATCATCAGACTCCATGTCTGCATGTGGGTGTAGAAAGATATCATGCACATCCCTGCATACCTGGAGGTCGTCCTCCAATTTTTCGTCACACCTACTCAACTTCATGTGCACCGCCTCCACTAACGCCCACTACTGTCTGTCCCTATAACATTGTTTGACTGTGGGGGCGCGCTGACCCATCCAGGTGATGGCTACTCTACGCCAAGCCAATACTAGCGCCAGTTGCAAGAATTTGTAGACCATCTTACGACCCTTTAGTCCCTTATCATAAGGCAATAAGCAGTGCAACGTGTGTATTCAATTTGTAAATGCATGGACCTCTTTATATCAGTCACTGCCTGTATCCACTAGTCCCACACTGCCCGGCATTGCCACACCGGGTGCAAAAGTCCACCCCAACAGCACTGCAGTGCGGGCAACTGTTCGGTCTGTTGGGGGACATGTGGAGTGGTCTGTTGAAGGTCAGGTAAGTCCTGTGGAGAAAGTTGTAGTGTACCAGCTTGAAACGGGCATTACAAGATACTGTGTTTGTGAGTCTGCAGTTGCCGTCAACACCCTGTCTTCTAATGGGGAATCTAGGTCCACATCCCATGCTGTGCACACACGAAGCGAAGACCTGGCCACATCCGTTCTCATTGCCCTATACAGGAGTGTAATCAAGTGTCGACCTTGCCGCAAGACAGTAAGACGTACAGTGTTTGTGTGGACTGGAGTGTGGCGGGGTAAGTGGGCCAGGTCAATTTGGCCACCTCAATTAGTCCAGCATAGTGCAATAAGTGACCAGACCCAAGTGCGAAGTCCTCGGAGGCTTGTTCAAAGGAGATAAAAAACTCAGTGGGATGCAGGTCCCCCAAAAGAGTGCAGCCACCATCCCTCCAGGCCTGGAAAGACATATTTTCCACTATTTGTGGCACCAGTATCCGTATTGGAAGTTCTCAGTGGAATGGGGCTCACTTCGGGTCCACTTAAACAAAAATTTGCCATATTTGTGCTGTCTGCTGAACAACATATGGCAGGTCCCTACTTCATCCATTAACACCACTGGTAGTTGATCCGCGGCTACCAACCCTGTTAGTGGGTGCTTCTCCCAGTTGTCATCTTCATCCAACCACCTACCGGCATGTTGTAAGTGTGCGGCATAATAATACAAGTCTAATATTGGAACTTCCACGCCCCCTTCTTCATACTGTTGCATCAGTGTGGCCAAGGCCACCCTGCTGTGGCGACCTGCCCACAATAATGAAATAAGAATGGTGTTCAGCAGCTTAAACACCTTCCTGGGTATGGAACAGAGCATGTTACAGGCAATGTGGCAGCAGCACCATTTTGGCCACCGCTAGTGTGCCCATCAGTGACAGTGGCAATGTGCTTCAGAAGGCCACTGACTTCTGTAGAGCATCAAGGACCCTGTACATATTGTAATGTAGTTGCTGTTTCTCACTACTGCCCACCTGTATCCCCAGATATCAAAATTGTGTCAACTCCCAACGAAGTCCCAAGTTTAGGAGTTGATCCAGTGGCGTACCAACTATGGTAGCCAGAGGAAACAGCAGAAGTTTTAATTGAGGCAGAGTCTGGACAGGTCCCCAAACTCATCTAGTAGTTGCAGCAATATAGGCAACGCTTCTCCTAGGGAAGTGAGAGAGAAGAGCGTGTCATCCGCATATAGAGATATTAGGTGGCGGGTCTTGCAAGACTTATTCCCCAGCCCCACAGCCTCCAACGCGCCCAGATCGCCAGGGATTCCATTGTAAGTGCGAACAGGAGCGGCGATAGGGGACATCCTTGCCGTGTTCCCCTCTCCAGTGCCAAAGCCTCTGACCGGCTTCAACCCACGCGCACCCTTGCGATGGGATCGGTGTAGAGCAGCCAGACCCAACCCTGGAGCTGAGGACCAAATCCCATAACTTTAAGGACTTTGAGTACGTAACCCCAGTCCACTGTGTTGACAGCCTTTTCTAGTTCGATGGAGAACAGCGCCAAATACTTGTCACAAAGCTCCACTTCATAAAGGACATGGGCAAGATGTCTAAGGTTCATACCAGTATTCCGGCCAGGGATAAACAGTCATTGGTCTTCATGTACTAGCTGGGACATGTGTGGCGCCAAGCGGTTGGCTAGTAGTTTGCAAAGCATTTTCACATTCGCATAAATCATAGTGAGCCGATGATAGGCGGCGGGGTCAGACTTGTTACCATCCAGTTTGGGGAACATACATATCTCTCCCTCCCCCATGGACGGAGGCAGAGCTCCGCTTTCATGTGCCTCCAGTAGACCCTGTGTAAATGTTGCCGAGTACACTCAGTAGAATTCAAGAGGAAAGCCATCTCTGCCAGGCACCTTTGCCTGAGGAAGCATACTCAACGCTGAACCTTATTCCTCCAAGCTAATCAGGCGTCTAGGCATTCATCAGCCAGCATTGCAAGTCTCTGAAGGCCCTGACTCTCTAACAATGGAATATACAGTAGTGAGTTGCTGTTATTCCGGGGTCTGCAGCATATACGTGCTGCAAATGCTGTTGAAGTACAACCACTATTCCAGCCCTGGTGGCAATGCAGGTGCCATCCAGCGATATCAGTTGTGTGGTTAACATTGGTGTGTGCTCCCTGCAGAGTATCCAGGCAAGCAGGCGACCGGACCTATCGCCCTCCCTGTGTAGTCTCTGCCTACACTGTTAAAGCGTGTATTTATCCAACTAGTGCCATATGTCTACTATCTGCCCACACACTGTCTACTCCCTGTAGTTTGTGTTAGGGTGTGATTGCTTCCCGGGCTGCAGTGAGGTCAGCACTGTCTCCTCCCTGCCTAGCTCCTTCAGAGGCTGCCTACGTACTCAGCATGTTAAGCCCGTGTTTGGCCCTCATCACCGCTTTAGGGACAAACCATTCATTGGCCTTGCTGGTTGTGGTACCCCATATAACTGCCAAGTAATTTGGCAATGCTTGCAAGAGTTCCTTCCTTCCGACTGAATCCTCCAGAATGTCAGCCGACATCCTCCATGACCTAGTCTCTTGCACAGGCTCTTTGCACTTTACAGCAGAACTGACAGGGGAATGATCCAACAGGAAGCGCACCAGGCAGGCCGCCGCAATATCTTCCACCCACGAGACTCCTGCTACCAGTATCCTGCACAGTCCTACAAAGTCTACTTTGTGCGGAAAAACTGGTGTATACTGCTGTGCAGGTTGGCTCAGCCACCAAATATCAATGCCCATGTTTCGCATCACCCCCATGATGTTTGGTTGTCATTAAGGGTTTAGTGCCTGCCATGCCCTCGGGGGCCCTGTCCAAGACAGAGTTCAGGGTGCAGTCCAGTCCAGGGTGCAGTTAAAGTCTCCCAGCCACAGTAATGGTGTGTCTACATCTTCTGTTAAAGGGTCTTGAATATTGTAGAAAAAGGTGGGGCCATCATTGTGTGGGGCATAGGTTTTCAGTATGGTTAGGTCCCGTTCATCCAAGTTCCCTTGCAGAATGACAAACCGACCACCCACATCAGCCTCCATGTACGGGAGGGAGAACAGGACCCCCGGCGCAACCCAAATTAGCGTGCCCCTGGTTTATGATGAGTAGGAGGAATGAAATACTTACCTTCTCTATTTCTTGGCTATGTGGGTGGCCCCCTCGTTGTCTAGGTGTGTTTTCTGTAGGCAAGCTATGGTTGATTTCTTTTTTTTTTTTTTTTTTTTTTTTTAAAGGTAAGGACCCTGTTACCTCTTGGTGTATGTCCCTAGTTCTCGTCAGGAGTCTCAGATCAGCCCCTGTCCTAGTTCAGGGTGTCGTGTAGTAGCCTCCCGACTCCCCATCATGTGCTGGCCCCCCATGACTGCTGCGCACTTTGAAACTTTAACACAAAATGCATAACTAAACCCAAAACATAGTCCAACCTTGCGACTATTGATGCCCACCCCACGCATGTGCCAGGAAATGCACAGCTTTCCAGCCAATCCAGCAGGAATGTGCTAACTCACTCCACCGGTCAGCTTCCCAGCCAGTCATTCTCCCTCAATTGTGACAGGACTGTTTTCAGTCGCCTCAGTGCCTGCAACTCCTGGAAACCCCGCGTCCAATCTAATTCAAATCAGCATGTCAATGCTCTACAGTGGGCATCACAACAAATTCTGGTGTTTCATGGGTGCACAATGCGGTAAGGCCCCACACCATCTTCTCCAGGCACCTCTCATAACCCTGAGCATTCCCCGGATATACCGTCATACCATCTGTTGGATACCGATGTCCATTCTTCTCTTCAGCCACTACTACTCCCCACCTCCGGGGCAATCAGTATGTCAGTGGTTTGGTGTTGGGATCGTCTCTGGCCTGGGTGTGGTGACGTGACATCCCGCCACCCCAATAGGGTGAGTATCTCCAGCATCGCTTTTGGTTCTTCCCAGAGTTTGATGGCATCACAGCTCCTCAGATTTCTAACCATTCTAACAACTCTCCTGGGCTGTCGAAGAAGTTTGCCTTCCCTTGGGCTAGGACCTTCGGTTTCGCTGGGTACAGTAGCATATACTGAAGTTTGAGCACCCTCAGTTTTTGTTTCACTGTAAGTAAGGACTTGGTTGATCCTGCACTTGTTTTGTGTAGTCTGGATAAATAGTTACCTTGCTGTTGCCGAAGAGTGGAGCCGGCCGCCCTGAGGGCCGCTTGAAGGGTGCAATTTCTGTCGCAATAGTAGAGGATTTTGACTATAATGGCCCTTTTGGAAACTGGGTTATTGGTAAGGGCAGGTAAGTACCTACGCTTAGCAATAGGCCACTAACCTCCACTTAAAGTAGGATTAGGGACCACAGCATAGGTAGTGCACCCATGTTTACCTTCACACTTAAGTCGTTTTTCTGAAGATTTTCTTCAGCGGGATGAACCTGCCAGTCCAATCCAACCTCCTGGAACTCTTTTCCGGATACGTGTCGCGGGAGCCCTTGTGGAGATTTTTACCTTCGGACTTAGTCGTTTGTTCGCGGTGAAAATCCTTTGACCGGGGCAAACCTGGATCTTGATCGGATGTCCTTGGAGCCCTGCTCGGATACGCTGGCTGGGAGGTCCCGGTCAATTTTCTACCAAGCGGGAACCGCCAGAAGACCGTACCGCGGTCAAAAGACCGCGGCGGTCATTCTGGGTTTCCCACTGGGCTGGCGGGCGACCGCCAAAAGGCCGCCCGCCAGCCCAGTGGGAAACACCCTTCCACGATGAAGCCGGCTCCGAATGGAGCCAGCGGAGTGGAAGGTGTGCAACGGGTGCAGTAGCACCCGTCGCGAATTTCAGTGTCTGCTAAGCAGACACTGAAATTCAAAGTGGGGCCCTCTTACGGGGGCCCCTGCAGTGCCCATGCCAATGGCATGGGCACTGCAGGGGCCCCCAGGGGCCCCACGACACCCCATACCGCCATCCTGTTCCTGGCGGCCGAAACCGCCAGGAACAGGATGGCGGTATGGGGGTCGGAATCCCCATGGCGGCGCAGCAAGCTGCGCTGCCATGGAGGATTCCCATGGGCAGCGGAAAGTCGGCGGTACACCGCTGACTTTCCGTTTCTGGCCGCGGCTGTACCGCTGCGGTCAGAATGCCCAAAGGAGCACCGCCAGCCTGTTGGTGGTGCTCCCGCGGACCCCGGGGTCAGAATGACCCCCTTAGTCTCTTTTTTGGAGATTATCTTCACTGGGACGAACCTGCAAATCAGGACGGGTCGTGGTTGAGGCAAGCCGGCTAGAGTTGCCGCGGCGGGTCAGTCCCTCTATGGATCGTTTTTTTTCAAAAGTTCTCCAAACTTCTGGATCTTCTCCCAGATGTTCCTTTAGGGTTCTTTTGGGGTCCACAGCTCACCCCAAGGTTCCAGAAGCTCTGAGATGATCCTTGGGGGTGTGGACTACAACTCCCAGAATGCACCTGGCGCAAACTCCTTTTTGGCCACTGGACAGTGGTCAGCTGGTTGATTTCTT
This sequence comes from Pleurodeles waltl, assembly GCF_031143425.1. NCBI lineage: Eukaryota > Metazoa > Chordata > Amphibia > Caudata > Salamandridae > Pleurodeles > Pleurodeles waltl. The sequence goes on from NC_090449.1 coordinate 398,242,176, forward strand.
CAGGAGTTGGTGCAGGGGACGCTGGTTAGCAATTTTTCACCTGTAGCAAACAGGGAGTCCTCCTTGAACCAGTTGAAGCCAGGCAAAGTCCTTCTTGTGGTGAAGCCCAAGTGTGCTGCTGGTGCAGTCCTTCAGGGTCCAGGTGCAGGCCAGGGGTCCAGCAGGGTAGTCCTTCTCCTTTGGTTCTTCCTTGTTGGAATCTGATGGGGATCTGAGGTGTGGGTGCAGGTCTACCAGTTTTATCCTTACGCCTGGGTGAAAAACAAGGGGGTCCTGATTCTCCAGTCAGGTGCAGGGTCCTTCCCCCTGTGATGACCACTTCCTGGGAAGTGTGGCAAAAATCAGTCCCAGGAGGCAACATTCCTCAAAAATCCATCATGGCTGAAAGTGATTTTTGGAGGTTACATCAGGCTGAGCCTACCCGCTGGTGTGGCTAAAAATCATAAACACACCCCTCTCCTGATCTAATCAAGGGGGCACCTAGTAGTCTGGGGTTGCAGGATGTGGGGGTGTTGCTGGGTTGCTCAAAATGTCCTTCTCTGCCTTTGAAGACCAGTTTGGCAGCCCTCCCCCTTCCTGCCTCACCATCTGTTGAGGGGAGATCCCCTCCCACAGGCACATCTTTTTGTGTGAAGCCAGGCCACAATCCGAGCACAGCAGCAAAAACAATGCAGGGCTGAAGTTGCCAACTTTTCAGGCAAAGTTTAAAACTCTTTACCTGAACAAGTTATATTAAATCCAACAACTGGAAGTTGTGGGATTTATTATAACAATTAATTTGATACCAAACTCTATATATCTGTCACTTATGGGGACTTTTAAAATTAAAATAAAGTCTCCCCATTCTAGCCTATGAAGGCCATTTACTACAGTGAGGGAAAACGAACTTGGCTGTTTTTACCCCAACAGGGCTTCTAAAACTATTTTTATAAGGTCCCTGCTTATAGTTACATGGCACCCAGCCCTAGGGGGCACATAGGTCACACCTTAGGGGTGACTTATATGTAAAAATAAAGTAGTTTAAGACTTTGGAATTACTTTTAATTACAAAGTCGAATTTGCATATAATGTTTTAATTTAACAGCAGCCAGCAAGGCAGGCCTGCCTTTAAGATGACACTGGGCACCTCAGCAGTGCCCCTATGGGTGCACTACCTATGCTGTGGTCCCTAAAGCTACATGCCCTACCATATACTAGGGACTTATAGGTAGGTTGACTTAGCCAATTATAATTAGCCTAATTTGAATATCCACTTTACACAGAGCACTGGCCCTGGGACTGGTAAGCAGTACCCAGGGCACAGCCAAGAGTCAGTAACCACCAGTACCTGTCCAAAAAGTGTGGGGGTGACCAGGACAAAAAGGAGGACTTTCCTACAGACCCTCAGTGAGGTCCCTGCTGGCGGCAACACCAGTGCTCTGTGCACACTTTCCACTACAAAGAAATCGGAGAGTCCCACCAGTTTGAGTTCAGTGCACACCAAATCCTCAAGGAACTTTTTAGTGGAGCCCTCCTCCACTCGCTTTGGAAGCCCCAAGACACAGATGTTATGGTGCCGGGAGCATCTCTCCTCATCTTCTGCTCGCTGTTATAGTTCCTTCATGGCCATTTGGCGTTTGAGGGCGACCACCTCACTCTGCATTTGTGCAATGTTGCCCTCAGCGGTCATGATTTTGTCTGTGACTTTCTGTAGATCCGTCTGTTGGAGATTAACATCTGTTGACACTGTATCTTGCGTTCCAGGGCGGTTCTGGATCCCTGCATTGCTGGCGGTATTTCAGCTCGGGAGGGCTCTGAGTCCCCCCTCCGATGCATCCACCACATCATAAGGTGCCATTTTCCTTGTTATTCTTTGAATGGGGTGGCGCGGTGTGGTGTACTGGGTTATGGTGTTCGCAGGATTTGAGTGAGCGGACTTATCTTTGCCTATGGTGCGCTGTGAGCAACAGTCCCACCTCGGACAAAGTAGGCATCCCCAACCTCCTGTGCCTCTGGGGATGCAGAGCTATATCCACTTCTCTCACTGATTCACCGGCTCTGAGCACCCAAGGGCCCAGACCGCAGCAGTGCCCAGTAGTGTCTTCAGGCCTGAATTAGGCTCATGTGAGCACCAGCCCCAGAACCCCCACAGAAACTCTCCAGTCTGTTCACCTAGGAGTGTGTGTAGGACCGGATGCAATGTCAGCGGCATCAGTTCACAATAAAATTGTGTGGAGGCACCCAAGGCAGATGTCACATGGGCAGTTAACATGCAGGCAGTGAGCTAATTTACCTGTGCCCCCACGAGGAACAGATAAGGGGTGTCACCAAGACCCCACTGGGGATGCTCAACTAGGAGATGCCTAAAGGGACAGGCACCCAGACACCATCCAGTAGAGTGCACCAGTGCCGCAACAGAATCGCCACATTAGCTACTATATGCCCCCTGGTGCTCCTTATGGGGCTGCGGCCACCAGTCCAGGTCTGCCAACCATGCAGGTAGCTGCCCTTTTATCTACATCAGTACTAATATCATTGTTAGATTCACTTGTTACCAAGTCATGTTGCTTTTAAATAACATTGTGTCTCATTCCTTTTTTATATAAATCATATTCCCTGGATAAGGTCAAGATTCTGTCCTCAGCATAATCTCTTTTATCTCTGTGAAATTTCTCCAGTTTTCTTTTTTTTTTTTTCCTTCTCATATTTAAGGAATTTGTCCATCATGGTTTGCTGTATGCTCTTGACCATTTCCTGATCACTTTTTTTTTACCAATTCTTTATTGAGTTCACTAATCTCATTACAGATACTGGCTAGATCCAGTTCATGTACTTAATCAGAATTGTCATAACCCCCTGGCTGGATTTACCTGTAAAGTCTGCAATTTCTTCCTGGATTCCAGGTTCAGGGGATTCATACATGGGTACAATGAACATTCATAGCTCCTGAGGCACCCAGGTTCACTTCAACATCATAATGTAGTCGTCTCCCACCACTTGCTAATTTCTTTGTGAATGCAATTTTTGAGTGCAGTTTGTGTGTGTGTATATATATATATATATATATATATATGTGTGTGTTTGTCCCCGATTGGCGAAAAAAAAAAGCACAGCACTCATAATCAGCTTATTGAGCACATCATGAAATTACATAAGGAATAGATGAACGGAGACTGGATCCTAACGATTAAAACCACACAGTTTGTTTAATTGGAAAGGCTAACACTATTTACTTTGTAAGAGCTCCAGGTTCTTAAATTTTGAATGACTTTTTCCCTGTCTCGGAGAGTTTATTGCATTGAGTTCATTGTTATGTATAACGCTATCTTAAGTATATATTGTTAACTTTATGTAAAATGTTATGACTAAAGCACCCAAATAGCTCCATTCACTCTGGTGGCAGTATATGAATACTTTATAATGACGATAAGCTCCCCACAAGGGTCATTGTAGGTACCAACAAACCACACCTAATATTTTTGCCTGAGAGTAAGGCATCACAGAGAACCACAGAAGGACATGAACCGGAGAACAAGATGGCGAATCTCTGCCGGATTTTGCAGATCTGTGAACGACAAAAACTGCATGCCCCCAAGAGAAGCTTATTAGGGACATACGGAGGAATGAAACTAGACCTTTGGAGTACATTAACATCCAGTTTAACAAAGTAGTGGTGTGGCTGAAACAGTGAGGTGCAGTGTGGCAGCCGTACTACAAACTGAGGTGAAGTCAGAGATGCATGTGAGTTACATGGAATGCTTGTCCCCTGTGCTGAGGAGTGCCCACCCACATCCTGCCGTCCTCCTGCCTTGATAGCTTGAATCCTATAGGTCTGAGGCTCCACTTTTCCAGCTGTCCAGGTTGCCTGCTCATTGGTAAAGTGGCAGGAGACCTCTTATAGTTGTTCTGGTTGGGACCTGCAAGGGCAGATCAGAGACAGGTAAACTATATGAAGCATTGGTGGACCTCCCACAGAAATAATTATGAGGTAGAGTGATGCACTGCTGAAACAAATACAGCAACCTCCACTCCTGTAAAGCCATCAACATGCAGGACTGAGAGAAGAAATGCCTGTGACACTAACCCTGACTACTTGCATTAGCAGCTGGGGCTTAGTAAACAAAGTTGGGAGGTGTTCTTTCAACACTGTGGTGCTGTGGTGCACACAAAGACAGGATTGCTTACCTATGTACCAACTGGGGACACAGCTTGACTGGGACGTGAAGCAAGCTCACTCCCACTCCCGTTTCACTCAAGCCACCCCATGATGGAGCAGACAGAAGCAGTGAATATAGATGGAAAAATGCCATAAGATGACCTTTGTCAATTGCCTTTCACACGTAATAGAGACCCCTACATCCCAACGGATAAACTGGAGACCATATTTGTTGACTTGAGCAACACATTACAGTGAAAATGGACACAGTGGCCAAAAACCTGAACTTGTTGTGGGTGAACCAGAAAAACATCGTTGACAAAGTCAGGAAAGCTAAGATCACACTAGGGAATTTCAACCCTGCAGTTCAGATATTGTAGAAGCATGTTGCCAAACTGCAAGAGCATATGGCTTTTTTGGCAACAAGGCAGAAGACTGAAAAGGACAACCCACTATAACTGAGCCGAAGTCCCACCTGGTTCCCTCACAGAAACTGCCATTCTTGGGGGGCAATTCTGGACATGGTGGTTTTCAAGGCATTTTCTCCACTGCAGGGTATCCAGGACATTAAGACTACATCCCAGTATTGCAGTCTTGATCCTGCATGTGGGAGAGGGTGGCTCTGCAGCTTGTACAGCCTTTTAAAATCACACATCCTCCTTGTCAACAACACCTGGTGGCCTATTTGGACCCTGCAATGAAACCTGAAATCGGAATGGGACCAGCATCATTGTTACCTTTCAAACTCCATCCAGGTCTCACAGGAGATGACACAAGGTCTGCAGTGGTGGCTGATCAGTCTCAATTTGTCCTGCAGCAGGCCAACTCTCCCTTCTCAACACAGAGCTGACATTGATGGCTGACGTTTCACTCTTGGGTTGGGGAGTCATCTGGGGGGATGTGGAGATCTCAGACCTCTGGTCTAAAGCAGCGAGCCAGCTTCACATCAGCCTACTGAAGCTGAAGGCCATCTATTTGTTGCTGAAGTCTTTCCTGCTGTGCAGCAAGGGGAGGCTGGTGCAGGTTCTCACATACAACACTGCAGCAGAGTAGTTCTGCAACAAGCATGGTCGTGTGGGTCTTGGGGCCTGTGCCACATGGCTTTGCATCTCTCTCTGTGTATAGGGGTAGCTGAGCTTCTTCCTGGTCACCATCCACTTGGCTGGGTCTCTGACTGCTAGAGCAGATGAACTGATCAGACAACGTCTGGCAAATCGCGAGTGGCATCGTGTGTGCTGGGGTGGCACAAGGCATAATCGATCAGTTTGCAGAGTCATGGCTTGATCTAACAGCCAACGTCAAAACTGTGTAGTGTCAACAGTTTTGCATGTTGCAGTTTTCATGAGTGCATTTGTTCTGAAGAATCTCTCTGGCTGGAATAGTTAGAGGGACTCCTGTGTGTCTTCCCATCACTCCCTTTCATGAACCGAGTTCTGAAGATGATCAAGAGCTACTGGGCCCAAATCATCCTTATTGCCTTACCAGATACTATGCCTTGAGAGCGTAGTATCTGTAACTTCTGAGCACGAGCAGCTACCCTTCGATCAGTCTACCACTTCGGGAGGACTTCTCTCAGCAGTAAGGTATGGTCCTCCATCCGAACCTCTGCAACTAACACCGCCGTACAAAGAGCATGAACTGCAGTAATTGACTGCATTTGATTGCAATATGAAGTGGTGAATGTCATTCTTGTCGCCCTTCCACAAAATACACCTACACTGGTCACTGGGACAAGTTTGTTACCTGGTGTGACACAGGCCTCTCACAGGAGAAGCTGCCAGACATCCTTTTGTCTTGTCTTTTGCCCCGGAAGGCTTTACAGCAGGCACTGCAAAAAAAAATACTTTCAGCCTTTTTACGTTAACAGGACTAACTGCCTTTGCTTAGATCACCAGCCTAAAGGAAAGTTATTAATGGTTTGACTCAAATGATCTCTCCCATACTAGTTGGGATGCCCCAGCGAAATCCTAACTTGTTCTTGACAAAGACCTACCAATGCTCCCTAGCATCCTCAACCTTTGGAAATAGGCCTTATGTGAAAAGGCCCCTGCAACAGCAATAATACCTCAAGTGGAGAAGAAATACAAACATTCCACTCAGGACTCTAAATATATAAATAGCAACTTTTTCACCGGCTCACTCGTTGTCTCCACCATAAGTAAAAGAAACCATGCACCCACATCAACCTGGCCACCACTAGAGAGGGAAAGTAAGAGGATTGACCTGGTGGGACGGAAGAAGGAGAGAGAAGCAGCCACACATTGGAGGATAGCTAATTCCAACATGCTCCTTAACGGCTACCAACACCATCAGTGGGATGAGATAGAGCACCTAATGCAGCACCTGCCAGTGGAGTATTGCAAGAGGGCCAAGACCGTGATCCAGAAAGACAAAAATATTGCCAATACCTGTCTTAAATCCACCCTGGATGCAGCAGGCACAGCCAGTAGGCAGATGTGCACTTGTACAACACTGAGGAGACATGCCTGGCTCAGAGTATCAGGATTCAAAACAGAGGTACAAGCCTCAGTGTTCAACATGCACTTCACAGGCAACTCTCTGTTCCAGCAGGGAGTGGATGTTACCCTACAACAGATAACAAGCATTTGCAAAGCGGTAGGTCTCTTGTTTTCTCGAGGTAGAGCTATTAGCGTTCTAAATTCCTAACTGGAACTTTCTTGTCACACAAACTGAAAATAAAAAGTAAAAAAGTTGACATAAGCTAGCTGATTCAAAGCGCTGCGTGAGCGCAAAGGATAGAGAGAAAAGGTAAAAGACCGGGGACAAATGTAAAGCAGTTACTAACGAAAACAAAGCATTTTTGAAAGGCAAAGCCCATGAACAAGTGGTAGCGATGAGCGTGATTAAAAGCCGAGATGCATACCAACACGTCAGAAAAAACAGGCGCCCAGGCCACCGGTTCATACAACAATAATATCAGGCCCAGTGTCAATAATGCTTCTTTTTCTCTTTGTGCTGTTTTTGTTCTCCTCTGAGATAAAATCAGTCCGTGCAGCTTGTTTTATTACCTGCTCTTCCACCAATTGACTTTTTCCTGACTGCTTACTATTCTTGTTATAAAGGTCAGAAAAAACAAAAACACATCACAACCAAACATGTGCCCTCTGTTGTCTCCTCTTTACACATTTCTTGCAATACTTCCTAGTTTGTCTTGGCTGCCTCAGGTAAATCTTCCAATATTTATTCCTACTATGTTTGTATTATACTGTTAATCAGTGATAACTGTCACCCTCCTCGAATCATGTATCCTCTGCTCTTCGGCCTTTTTCGGAAAGGAAACTCTGCGCGACCTCGGTCATACAGAAGCAGAAGATCTCTTCTCTTGACGAGCCAGGAGATACACAATTCAACGGGATGCTAAACTCAGCTCAGGCTATAAATTACTGACGCTTGCCTAATACTGCAGTAGGTCATTGCTGCACTAGATGATAAGCCAGAATGTACACATAACTGGTGGAAATGTTCGAGCCCGTCTCGTGTGCCGTCCTCTGGTGGAGTACTGAGGGCTAGTGAGATCTCTGTCTGCCCTCCAAATATATACGGAAGTGGAGAACGACACAGAAAGGACAGGAGATGAAGAAGGAGAGAGCCAGAGCGAACAAGAGGAATGGGAAGAGATGTGGCACAGGGAAGAGGGGAGATGACTAGCAGGCGAAAGAAAGGCACAAACTATAAAACAATTTATTGATGTAACAAGAGACACTCATAGATTCACCACACGTCATTGTGAGTGCAATTCTGAGTAACCATAAGCATACGATAGTGTGCCAAGCAAAACAGGAAGGGCTTATTAGGTACATCACAGCTTTAGACCAAAACAAATGCGGCTAGAAGTCGTAAACCTGCCTATTGTGGACATGATGGATGGCGGTTCAAAGCACCAAAGATGCTGCTTCCCTGCAGCTCTTTATCAACACGCATGAAGTCTCAGCTGTAGCCGCCCAAAAAGAATAACAAGGATTTAAAGCAAGCTGGGGGTCGGGAAAGTCCTGGGTGAAACCTCTGATTTATGGAGTGGAGTTCCTGGCTGTGCCCTGCTTTCTTGATTTCTTACTCCCATACTGTTTATCCACAGCTCGTAGAGTTTGGAGAAGTGCGATTTTAAGTGCTATATAAACAAGCAATGGCCATGGCACAGGAACATTAAACCTTCAAGGGATGCTTGGCAACTATGGAGTGCGGGAAGAGGAGAAGCAGCTACGGGTGCACTTTCCTGGGCTGCCTGCTGCCTCACTGGATGTACATGGAAAGGGAGGGGATTGCAGGGGGGGTAGAATGGCAACGGCTGAAGCAGCGAGGCGGGAGGGGGTTAAGGGAGGGGAAAATCATCTCACTTTGAAGTCACAGATAAGACCACAATTTAGAGCCCTGTTTACAGAAAAGCTTGTAGCAAGTCAAAACTCTACCACTCAGGAGAAATGCTCTTTTAGATGTACAAAAAAACGAGCTGGCCCTGGAAAAGCCTCCCTCTGCTGTTGGTTTTATTTTTGTAGAGGGAGCTGGTCGGGAGGAGGGACTGAACACGCACCCAGAGTGTAAATGAACAGGCAAATATTAAAGAAAAAAAGTCCCCTACAGAAGAGATAAAAGGACATAGCGTAATTATACAGTAGTTGGTGCTGCTCCCAGAAAGAAAAAGGCAGGACAAAGAGGCAGAACTGACCATCAGCAAGCAAAGATTTTTAAAGGACACCTGTAGGAAGTTGGCTCTGTATGCACTATTTCAAAGTAAGGAATAGTATGCACAGAGTCCAAGGGTTCCCCTTAGAGGTAAGATAGTGGCAAAAAGAGATAATACTAATGCTCTATTTTGTGGTAGTGTGGTCGAGCAGTAGGCTTATCAAAGGAGTAGTGTTAAGCATTTGTTGTACATACGCACAGGCAATAAATGAGGAACCCACACTCAGAGACAAATCCAGCCAATAGGTTTTTGTTATAGAAAAATATCTTTTCTTAGTTTATTTTAAGAACCACAGGTTCAAATTCTACATGTAATATCTCATTTGAAAGGTATTGCAGGTAAGTACTTTAGGAACTTTGAATCATTACATTAGCATGTATACTTTTCACATAAAACACAATAAGCTGTTTTAAAAGTGGACACTGCAATTTTCACAGTTCCTGGGGGAGGTAAAGTAATGTTAGTTTTAACAGGTAAGTAAGTCACTTACAGGTTTCAGTTTTGGGTCCAAGGTAGCCCACTGTTGGGGGTTCAGAGCAACCCCAAAGTTATCACACCAGCAGCTCAGGGCCGGTCAGGTGCAAAGGTCAAAGAGGTGCCCAAAACACATAGGCTTCAATGGAGAGAAGGAGGTGCCCCGGTTCCGGTCTGCCAGCAGGTAAGTACCCGCGTCTTCGGAGGGCAGACCAGGGGGGTTTTGTAGGGCACCGGGGGGGACACAAGTCAGCACAAAAAGTACACCCTCAGCAGCGCGGGGGCGGCCGGGTGCAGTGTGCAAACACGCGTCGGGTTTCCATTGGTTTTCAATGAGAGATCAAGGGATCTCTTCAGCGTTGCAGTCAGGCAAGGGGGGGGCTCCTCAGGTAGCCACCACCTGGACAAGGGAGAGGGCCTCCTGGGGGTCACTCCTGCACAGGAGTTCCGTTCCTTTAGGTGCTGGGGGCTGCGGGTGCAGGGTCTTTTCCAGCCGTCGGGAAATGGAGTTCAGGCAGTCGCGGTCAGGGGGAGCCTCGGGATTCCCTCTGCAGGCGTCGCTGTGGGGGCTCAGGGGGGACAACTTTGGTTACTCACGGTCTCGGAGTCGCCGGAGAGTCCTCCCTGAGGTGTTGGTTCTCCACCAGTCGAGTCGGGGTCGCCGGGTGCAGTGTTGCAAGTCTCACGCTTCTTGCAGGGAGTTGCAGGGGTCTTTAAATCTGCTCCTTGAAACAAAGTTGCAGTTCTTTTGGAGCAGTGCCGCTGTCCTCGGGAGTTTCTTGTCTTTCTTGAAGCAGGGCAGTCCTCAGAGGATTCAGAGGTCGCTGGTCCCTTGGAAAGCGTCGCTGGAGCAGGTTTCTTTGGAAGGCAGGAGACAGGCCGGTAAGTCTGGGGCCAAAGCAGTTGGTGTCTTCTGTTCTTCCTCTGCAGGGGTTTTTCAGCTCAGCAGTCTTCTTCTTCTTGTAGTTTCAGGAATCTAAATTCTTAGGTTCAGGGAAGCCCTTAAATACTAAATTTAAGGGTGTGTTTAGGTCTGGGGGGTTAGTAGCCAATGGCTACTAGCCCTGAGGGTGGGTACACCCTCTTTGTGCCTCCTCCCAAGGGGAGGGGGTCACATCCCTAATCCTATTGGGGAATCCTCCATCTGCAAGATGGAGGATTTCTAAAAGTTAGTCACTTCAGCTCAGGACACCTTAGGGGCTGTCCTGACTGGCCAGTGACTCCTCCTTGTTATTCTCATTATTTTCTCCGGCCTTGCCGCCAAAAGTGGGGGCCGTGGCCGGAGGGGGCAGGCAACTCCACTAGCTGGAGTGTCCTGCGATGCTGGCACAAAGGGGTGAGCCTTTGAGGCTCACCGCCAGGTGTGACAGCTCCTGCCTGGGGGAGGTGTTAGCATCTCCACCCAGTGCAGGCTTTGTTACTGGCCTCCGAGTGACAAAGGCAATCTCCCCATGGGGCCAGCAACATGTCTCGGTTGTGGCAGGCTCCTGGAACCAGTCAGCCTACACAGATAGTCGGTTAAGGTTTCATGGTGGGATGTATTTCACAATAAAATGTACACTGGCATCAGTGTGCATTTATTGTGCTGAGAAGTTTGATACCAAACTTCCCAGTTTTCAGTGTAGCCATTATGGTGCTGTGGAGTTCGTGTAAAACAGACTCCCAGACCATATACTCTTATGGCTACCCTGCACTTACAATGTCTAAGGCTTTGTTTAGACACTGTAGGGGCACAGTGCTCATGCACTGGTGCCCTCACCTATGGTATAGTGCACCCTGCCTTAGGGCTGTAAGGCCTACTAGAGGGGTGACTTATCTACACCTGCATAGGCAGTGAGAGGCTTGAATGGCACCCTGAGGGGAGTGCCATGTTGACTTACTTGTTTTGTTCTCACCAGCACACACAAGCTGGCAAGCAGTGTGTCTGTGCTGAGTGAGGGGTCTCCAGGGTGGCATAAGACATGCTGCAGCCCTTAGAGACCTCCCTTGGCATCAGGGCCCTTGGTACCAGGGGTACCATTTACAAGGGACTTATCTGGATGCCAGGGTGTGCCAATTGTGGATACAAAAGTACAGGTTTAGGGAAAGAACACTGGTGCTGGGGCCTGGTTAGCAGGCCTCAGCACACTTTCAATTCAAAACATAGCATCAGCAAAGGCAAAAAGTCAGGGGGTAACCATGCCAAGGAGGCATTTCCTTACAACACCGCAACCAACAAATGAAACAGCTTTGAACTCGCAGTATAAGTGTACTTAAAAGTATAGAACGCGTTGAATGCTTATGCTCGACCTAAAAAGGATAATGACACTATAAAGGCCACTGGGGCACTATAGTTCAGATAATTCTTCAGACGAGGAAGGGCCACAAACACAAGGCACGGGCAGGGCTGCATTCACACCAGGGCATCAACATCCCCAAACCATCACGCACCAAGCCTTGCAACAAATGCCACCCCGTCAGTGGCAACACCTGGGGAGACAGCCCTGTCGAGGGAAAACAAGAAGAAGAGGCCAACCTCCTGGATGGGGAGGGCCAACAGGCAAGTGACTCGTTTACCACTCAGCCTCTCAATAAAAACACCTATAAGAGGAAAAATAAGGGAATTCCTGACGGAGTGGGGAAAAATTACATCAGACAACTGGATTTTGAACATAATACAGCATGGATGCTGTATATAACTTATGAAGACACCTCCACACATACACCCAAATGCAAAAAGGTTCAAGGGACACGGAATCGCGCAACTCAGAAAGGAGGTCGTAGAGCTGTTCCAAAAAAGAGCCATAGAAAGAGTTCCACCAGGGGAAATGGGAAGTGGGATTTATTCCCCATACTTTCTGGTGCCACAACAAGAATTAGCACTAAGGCCAATTCTAGACTTGAGATTTCTAAACAATACTGCAAGGACTAATACCACCCCTAAAAAAGAAGATTATATGGCCAACCTATATTTAAAGGACGCCTACCTGTACGTATCTACGAACCAAAGACACAAGAAGTATCTCAGATTCTTTCTAGACAAGGTGCATTACCAGTTCAGGGTGTGTTTTGCTCTCACTAATGACCGAGCTGATAGATAAAAATCTCTAGAATGCACTTCTCAGTTCAAAGAAGACATTTATTATTATTTCACCACGAGGTTCCTAAAAAGAGAATCGCATGTTCAAAGCACACATTTAAAAATAGTCACAGCAATGAAAGGACAATATACCAAAATTATTCTCCACTATAATGTTCACAGCAGATATACGTATTTACATTATATCATAATGCAAAGCAAATAATGAAGTAAAAATTCATCACCGTAGGGCCTGCCAAGCTCTTCATCTTTCTCATGCCAGCAAGACGATGACCCCGTTCGACTGCGAAAGAGAAAGAGATCTCCACCCTCACGGGAAAGATATCAGGCATCCGACGTTGAGAATCCTGATTGAGGCCTCTCACACTCTCACTGTCTCACTGGGTCGTTTTATATCTCAAAAAAACAAAAGATGCTTTCTGGAAGAAAAAAAACGTATTTCGTAATTCAAACATGCTGGCTAGTTTAGGTCAGGGTTTAAAGAAACAGGTTGGAACTGGCCAGTTTCCCAAGGTGTCTCTCCCAAGCCTAAGCCGTTCCCTTGCTGTCCTTTTCTTTCTGACTGACTAACTCCACCATATTATGTACTAGCTCTTCGGTGATAATATGTCCTAGCTCTTCAGTGAGAAAGAGCACAGTTTACAATGTGGAAAAATACAAACAGCTTTTAACATTGCAGTGTCTAATACTACGATAAAGTCAACAGGCAGCTAAACTGAATACTAAATGTAGTCTGCAACTGGTGAACACTAGACAGCTAATCCATGTGCGAAGTGGTGCAAGACAAAGTCAGTGGTCAAAAACACACATTTCACTACAGGGTGCTACCCTTTGGCGTAAAATCAGCACCAAGAGTATTTACAAAGAGTCTAGCAGCGGTAGCAGCCCACCTAAGAAGACAAGGAATCCATGTTTACCCTTACTTAGACAATTGGCTAGTAAAGGCGCAATCAGGAGGAAAATGCCACAAGGATTTGCAAGCAGCGACTGCAAAACTGCAGAGCCTTGTGTTCACAATAAATCACAAGAAGTCTTCACCAGAACAAATGAAAGTGTTCCCTGGAGTGACCATAAACTCAGGGACAGCACAAGCATATGCAGCCCAGAAGGGAGCAGAGGCAATTGCAGAACAAGTTTGCCATTACCAGAGGGGTCAGTCTCTGATGGTGAGGACTGTCATGAAGCTGATGGGCATGATGGCATCATGTCTTCCACTCATACTGCATGCAACTTTGCACATGTGCCCCATTCAGGAATGGATCTGCAATGGATGGTCGCAAGCCACTGGGAGGATCTAGTGTTTGTCACAGCAGAGGCGCAAAGAGAAATAGAATGGTGCAACTCCATGTAATAGGTCAGACTGTACTGATCCAAATGGACAACACAACAACCATGTTCTACCTCAACAAACGGGGGAACAAAGTCCTTCACTCTGTCCAAACTAGCTCAGGAGATACTGAGGGTGGCAATTCAAAAACAAATCACACTACAGACTGTTCACTTACCAGGAAAACAAAACAAGGAGGCAGACAGACTGAGTAGACAAGACAGGACAGAACCTCTCACGAATGACAGATGAAACAGGAGGTGCTGGACAACATCTTCAAAGTTTGGGGCACACCGAGCATAGACTTCTTCACAAGCCCAAAAAATGCTAAATTACAGTACTTCTCATCCTGGTTCCCACACCACCAATCACAGGGGAATGCTATGTCAATACTCTGGTAAGGAAACTTTGCATATGTCTTTTCACCAATTCCCCTGATCCCAAGGGTGCTATACAAGGCCAAACAACAAGGGGCGAGGCTCATCCTCATAGCCCCAGAACGGGCCAAGCAGACCTGGTACTATGACCTTCTGGGGTTACCCAAAGGGCACATGCTTCCAATGAAAGCAGAGCAGGACCTTTTATCATTGCAAAACAGAAGATTGTATCAGCTGATACCAGCCATGTTCAGCCTAGCAACATGGCTGCTAAATACTTAGAATTTGGTCACCTGCAGCTGCATCCCAGGACAATGGCAATCCTCAAGAAGGCTAGAAAACCAGGTACAAGAAAAGGCTACACAAAAACGTAGAACAGATGCATACACTGGTGCACAAACAGGAGGATGGAAACAAGGACAAAGCAGAAAACTGTACTAGCATACCCTAGTCATCTGTTAGACATATGGTTTACCAAGGCATCACTAAAGGTACACCTAGAAGCAATAGTAGCTTATACCAGAGGTACATCAAGAAGTAGTCTCTCCACACTTCCAGTGGTGAAAAGATTCTTGGAAAGTTGTAAGAGCTGAACCACCAAGAATGGTGCCGACCCTAATGGAGAACCTAAACACCATACTAACTCAATCGGTGACATAACCTTTCACGCCTATGCACAAAGTGATCTAAGTTTGCTAACTCTGAAAACATCCTTTCTAATAGCGATCACATGCCTACGAAGAGTCAGTGAGCTACAAGCACTGACAATACAGGAACCATACCTGCAAATCCACACAGACAAAGTCCTCTGAACAAATCCACAGCTCCTACCAAAGGTGGTGACTCAGTTCCGTGTCAACCAAAGCATGCAACTACTGGCTGTCTTCTAAGAGCCAAGGACACAGACCGAAAGAGCCCTTCACACGCTGGACATGCCAAGGGCATTAATGTACTACCTACAGGAAACAAAGGGGCTTCATAAGTAAAACCAATTATTCGTCTCCTTTGCCAAAGCAAGCAAGAGATCACCATAGACCACAGGAACAAATGCAAGATGGATAGTGGCAGATATACAGATCTGCTACTCTAAAGTGGGAAAAGCATTACCCGTCTACTCCAGGGCACACTCAACAAGGAAAAAGTGTGCAACACTTGAATTCCAAGCAAACGTACCCATTGATGACATCTGCACAGCAGCAACCTGGTTGTCTGCACACACTTTCACAAAACACTACTGTGTGGCCATCCTTATGAACAAGGAGGCCAGGTGGGACAGAAAGTTCTACAACACCTGTTTGCCGACAAATCCTCATTTCAACCCAGCCAACCCAAAGGACAGAACACTGCTGTGTAATCTAATGCACAGCATGTGAATCCAGAAAATGTTTCATGCTGTAAAATGAAGTGGTTACTTACCAGTACGAGCTATTTTGTAGCTTGAAGAATTTTCTGGATTCAAATACGACCCACCGGCCTATCTTTAAGATAGGAGATGAAGCAAACAGATGGATTGGCTAAAAAAAGAAAAGCAGAACAAAAAGAATAAAACAAGAATCTGTAGATGGTGACCACACACAGGGACTTCCGGAGCCACAGTCTGTTGTCACACAAGGAATGGACTTACCACGAAATGGTGGTCAACGACAACCACAATGAAAAAAGAAAGAGGAGAAAACAAAAACTATAACATTGGGATAAATGCACAACATGTGAATACAGAAAATTCCTCAAGCTGCGAAATTACTTATACTGGTAAGTAATCATTTTGTTACTTATCATCGGAAAGGCTCTTTCTGGTGGATGCTTAATGTAAAGGCATATTGCTCGGTGCCCTCTAACCTCCCTATTTTGTGGAAGATCCTCTCTCTAAAATCTAAACAGTCCCAAGTTACTGACCAGCACAGGGTCACCAGCAATTGTTTTACGCTCTGCATTTGAAGGCATGGTAAGGGAAAATACAAGACAATGATGTCTGCAGGTACTGCAGCAGCTACTGTGTGGCTCACCTCTGTCACTTCCAGGATGGTATGTAGTCAGAGTGGGACCACTTGATGCATCCGCATATCGTTAAACCCTTCAGCACCAGAAACTAAAGGTGCAAAGTGTGCTGTTACCTTAACAATTATCATTTGGCTTTAACATGATGCTTAGTGCTTTTCGGACAATGCATGCCTTTTTGCATAATCCATTTGCTAACAAATTGAGCACTGGCAAAGCCAAAATATCAGGAGGAGAGTCGCAGAAGAGGCCCATGAAGCACTACGAGAAAGACTTCCACGCCGCCAGAGAACCACTTAGGGAGCTGTGCATTGCAGGAAGGAGTGCTGGGGCTGGTGCTTCAGAATGACTGAAGATCTTGGAGAAAGGATGACAACAAGCCTTGGCAGCTGCAAAGGACACGGTGCATGAGGGTACTGTCCTGCATGGGCAGGCAAGGGGCTTATCTCCACCCAAGCTGGACAGTTGGAAGAGAGGACCGTCTGGACCACTTCAGTCCACCACCGTGACGCAGGATTCACGCAACTCGGCAGGAATGGGAATCCACGCAGCCGTTCTTCGTTGCAGTTGGTGCCTGCAGAAGAAGCGGAATGAGTCCTTCACTCCAAGGGAGATTCCTTCTTCCTTCTGATGCAGGCTGAAGACGGGCTGTTCTCAGAAGATGCACGACCGTGGAAATGTTGCAGTTGCTGGAAGGAGCCGTAGATACTGACTTGCTTCTTTGTTGCAGCTTGTAAGGTCCTGAAGAGTACAGATGCAGTTTCTTCAGTCAGAAGTCGAAGTGGAGGTTGCAGAGGATTCCTGCTGGAGTCTTGCAATCCAAATCTGAGGAACCACCCAAGAGAGAGACCCTAAATAACCCTGAAAGGGGGATTGGTCACCTAGCTGGGTGACCATCAGGAGGGGGCTGTGACGTCACGTGCTGGCACTGGCCACTCAGATGCTCCCAGAATTCCCTGTCAAGCTTGAATTCAAGATGGCAAAACACAGGGACCCTCTGGAGGACCTCTGAGCACCACCCCTGGGGTGGCGATGGACAGGGTAGTGGTCACTCCTCTTTCCTTTGTCCAGTTTTGCACCAGAGCATGGACTAGGGGGGGCGCTAAAATGGTGTAGACTGGTTTATGCAAGGAGGGCACCAAATGTGCTCTTCAAAGCATTTCCAGTGGCTTGGGGAAGGCTACCCCTCCCAAGCCTGTAACACCCATTTCCAAAGGGAGAGGGTGTAACACCCCTCTCCCAAAGGAAAGCCTTTGTTCTGCCTTCCTGGGCTTAAGCCGCTCAATCAACAGGAGGGCAGAAACCTGTCTGGGATGTGGCAGCAGCTTGGGCTGCCCGGAAACCCTCAGAAGGCTGAAATGGCAATTTGGGGGTCCTCTAAGGAGCCCCCAGAGTGCATGGAATCATACAACCAATGCTTGCAAAAGCCTTGGGGTATAATTCCAACATGTTTGATACCAAACATGCCTATGTTCGGAGTTACCATTATGTAGCTGGACATAAGTAGTGACCTATGTCCAGTACGTGCGTAAAATGGCGTCCCCACACTCACAAAGTCCAGGAAAATGGGCCTGGAGTTCGTAGGGGCATCTCTGCTAGTGCAGGGGTGCTTTCACACACAGGTACTTTGCACCCTGCTCTCTGGGCTAGAAGGCCTGCCATAGGGGTGACTTATAAGTGACCTGGTGTAGTGGAAAGTGGCAGTGAAAGGGTGCTTACACCTTTTCAAGCAGGCTGCCGTGGCAGTCCTGCAGAAGCCTTTGCTTGGGCTACCTAGGGGTGGCAAAATATATGCTGCAGCCCATAGGGATCCTCTAGAACCACAGTCCCCTGGGTACCTAGGTACCATATGCTAGGGACTTATAATGGGGCAATAGTGTGCCAATTATGGGTGAAACACAGAGTTTTGGGAGAGAGAACATAATCACTGGGGTCCTGGTTAGCAGGATCCCAATAAGCACAGTCAAACACACTGACATCAGGCAGAAAAGGGGGTATCAATGCCAGAAAAGAAGGTACTTTCCTACACAAGTGAAATGAAGCTCTTACCGAAATACCTCTATCTGATCACAAACGTGAGGCACATACTCGCAAGTGTGGAAAAAGTGGCTAGAGTTTTGAGATGTTTATTTTTCAATGGGCCTAAAGATAGTGGCATGTTAGAAGGACTGCTGTGAAGTGCTTGTTAGCTCATTTACAGGTAGCATAGACCTGGTGCAGAAATGTAACTCTCCTAGAGTTTCTGAAGGGGAATCAACAAACTAAGCTATAATTCAGAACAAGCAGTTGTGGTCCAATCTAGGTAATTAGGCAAAATAAATGTATTTTAAGGTACATTATAAACCGTGAAAAGACAAATAAAGTAATATATAAGAACATAGGAACAAATGTAGGGCGTTACGTAGAGTATGGCTGATGCAGGACCGCTGCCAAAAAGCAGAGGATGTTTTGTTTGCCACATTTAGACCCCACTTCCACCCTGCTCTAAATCAGAACCTTAGTATTAGGAGGGGCCTGAAAATCCTCAGTTTATACAGGAAACTCTAAATACGAAGTGGGGTCCAGCAGCTCAATTTCCACGCAATAGGAGAAGCATTGTGGAGCAAATTCAGCTACTCGGTATTTGAGTTTCCTCCAGAAATTGGAGGATGTTCTGGTTTCTCCGAGCTCGAAATAAAGCCCCGAGGTATTACCCTTTTCAGAGCTCCAACTAAAGCAGAAGTCTCTGTGATATACTAAGTACTTAAGTCCTAGCACGACGTCCGTTAGAATTAGGGGTCACTGGAGACTTTATTGCATTTTCAGCATGCTATCAGCACCGTACATCTATATGATCGACTTAACAGCCCTCACAGACACTTCAAAAGAAAATGTACAGAGTACATGGGGGAGGTGCTTTGTAATTAGCGAGATCCACTTCTACAGAACAAATGGTATATGCAGTAATTCCCATGTGAGTTTCTTCATAGCATGAAATCGTCTATTGCCAATTGTCATTTTTATTACTGCACCACACATTACATGGACTTTGGGTCAACTATTCCAAGTGTGGCCTGCCTGTGCTAGTGCTTTCCTACTTGTGCCTCTCTTGTCTCTCAGGTGTCCACTTAAGGGTGCCCTTATATTTTTGGGCCTAGAGGTTCTTGGTAGCAGCACACTGCATGTTTTTTCACCTCATTATAGCACACCGTCTCAGCTATCCACCTATTAGCAGTGTGCCCTGGCCCACTACATCAGCAGATCACCGACATTTTCTTAGCCAGCAGTATTACCATACTCCAAAAACACCTTATCAACTTCTGTACATATTTTACACATCCCAGTAGTGCCATTATCAAAGTCCCTCTCATGCACCACAGCTGCTCAAATACCTCCCGCCAACACCTCACAATTATTGACATCCCCAGGACAAGTGCATAAAATCTGCTTTGTGCCGTTGGCATGCAACACATTAGGGTCTACGTTAAAGCTAAAGGAATGCATGCTGGTCTGTCGGATGCCCTATGGCTGTATTTATAAGCGAGTGATCAGATAATGTTTGTGGGTATCTGGGATACCTGTTTGTCATGCATCTATGTACACATCCCAGGTGAGCAGGCAGTAGTCTGTTCTAGAGGCGGTGTCATACTGTCAAGTAGCACGTATACTCTTGGCCCTCTGAGTAGCTGTGTCACCATGTGTTTATCAAATGGTGATGCCTCATAGTGTGAGCTGGTGTTTTCCCTGCAGCTGCCAGCAGTTTAGTGGTTAACATTGTTAAAATCACACACACACCCCATATTATACATATTATAGTACGTGGATCGCCATTTGTACGTTTCAGTAGTATTGATTCAAAGATTCTCGGATCATCCTACCCTGGCCATGAATGTCAACTAAGTTGAGCATTGCCCGTTCAGTGATTCATGTGCCACTAAGTACCTACCCTCTGTGTCAGCTTGCACCTTGAAGCAGTGAAACTGTGAATCAGATCTCCATATCCTTAGCTTATGTACTAAATAATGAGTATTACCTATGAATGGTGCAGTTCCTGGCAAAGTGGGTTTCCTTTCCTGAAATGAGATATGTTTTCTGTATGAAGGTGATATGTACATTGTATTGGTATGCAACTACCAATTTTGCACTCATCGTTCAGACCCCACACATTATATGATATTATGCCTCACAGAAGCTGTGGCAGTACATGGTATAAGTATGTTCGCTGATGGTATCTAGTCTTGCTGTTCTCCAGTCCCTGTGACCGTGTTCTCCTGTTGAGCTGCCGCCATGTGCCTCTAACCAATCTGTGTGATTCAATATTAGTAAAATGCCGGTTGTGAATGCAACTCTAACACCTGTTCCATCTTGTCTGATTCCCAACTCGGACGGATTCCCCTCCCGAGTGAATTTTACCGAGAAGCCTCTTTATCACCAGAAACATATTCATGGGGCAGTAACCAGTGCTGCCTCTCCCATGACACCCCCAGTCAGTGTTCTAAGCCAGCAATCACGCCCTGGCTGCTTCTTAGCGAGATTTGCCACTGAACTTTCACCACCTTCCAGCAAGAGCCTGTATCGGGCCCCATTCACTACTGAAGTAATCCCAGAGTTTGTAGGCATTTAGATCAACGTGCAAACATTTCACTGTCCCAGTGTGCCACGTGTTCTTAATACCTCCGCTGGAAGGAGCTCCTGGAACAGCTCTTTCCACATCACGAGTAGTCGTTCCTCGCTGCCCCTCGGAATTGTCTCTCTCGCTCGCGCACCCTTGTGTCGCTGTTTCGTTCGTATTTCTGTTCACAAGTTGCAGCACTTCCCTGGGGTCAGTGAAGGGATGCGGTTTCTCACCTAGCATGTTCTACAGCTTGGCAGGATAGATCATAGCATATGTGATCCTTTAGACTGCAACTTTCTTTTAACAGTAGCGAAAGCTCTTCTCGCTTCTTCGACCATGGGAGCAAAGTCAGTGTAAAAGGAGGGCTTTATCCTTTGATATTCATTCTTTCTGTCAGAACAACGCATGATCACTCTATTGTGATAATTCACAAATTGCGTGGGCATAGGCTGTGGCAGGGCCTGGGGGGTGGTCGGGGAGCCAGCTATTGATGCACATGCTCAGTTTTGATTGCTTCAAATTAGTTTACCCTCTCAAAGAGATCCACTAGCAGAGATACACCAGCCTTTTGAAGAAGCCCAATATCAAGGAGGATGCCGGCTAACTATATGATGTTACACTAAGGCTTTTTGCCTTGGTTGAATTTATTTGCTACCTTCATTACATAAATTTGGTATCTTCTCCTTCCTATACACTGTATAATGTATTTTTATTGGTCTGATTTGCAACTCTTATGTGGATTCTCTAATTTCATGAAGTCTATCCAGGATACGATTTGAATCAATAACATGTTAAGCTCCTGACCACAATGCAGTCAGGTTAATCCTTAACTACTTGGTGGTGTCAAAGGGCATTTTTTCAGAGAAGGGTCCATTGGTCTGTTGTGGTCCATTCCTGGTCTTGATAAGGAGGGCAACCATAAGCCTTTGCCCATTAGTTTGGGTCAGGGAATTCTTGAGAACTTTGACATGAGCAATCAAGCCAGGTTTCAAAAGCTTCCTTTAGAAGGGACTGGGCAGTATACGTCTGGGAACTGAATATAACATGTGCCATTTAGAAAATCTGTTTGATTTGTTTTGTATATGAGTGTGAATTTCTGTCCTCTTTACATTTTATATAGACACTCGGGGTGCAGTCTTGCATTGCTGTATATCTATGAATGTAGCTTCTCAGCAGCATACCAGATTTAGGGTTTAGATAAACCATTGCCAGTACCTCTTGAGTGTTGGAGAAAACTGTTAAAACAAAAGTTGAAAATACAGAAACTAGCAAATAATTCAAGAGAATCTCGGAGCACTTAATTTCTTTATCTTAACTCCTTGCTTTTATTGCTCAGGGTCAGCACATCTGGCCACTCATACAGAAAACGAAAACCTGCCGATTGTCACTATTTTGGGCTGTAGTGCCAAATAACCTACTGCTGTTTGGTTTGATAAATGTTAATTCCTGCCAGTACCTGAATATAGATTTGGTATCGTCAAATGATCACAGGAGGGTCCAAGCTAGACCTCGAGTCTCAGCTAATATCTACAAAGTTACAGAACCAGATAAAATGTCCCTTGATTCTAACTAACACTATTCCACAGGGAAACTCCCCACTGTTGTAAGAAGGTATTTCAAAGTGGTCTGTGTGTTTTACGGCATCATCCTGTGGAAAGGTAATTGAAAATGGACATGTTTGTAGAGAAATTAGGAGCTTCTACAGAGCAAGGTATGCTTCGTATTGTTAGGACCTACCTCTTTGGGCAGCCAAGGCAATGGCAAAAAGGGGACCTAAAGTGCTGTTTACTTTGTTTCTAGGGTTTAGTGAGACTCCAAACCAATATCATCTTCCATCACCTAAAGTAACTAATACTTTCTCCTATGATGACCTGACAGATGGCCACTGGATTGCACCTCACTATTCAGATTGGAAGGTGTGCAGTACCTCCTCTCGGGAATACAAGTTATATGTCCAAATCTTTACACTGTTACTGCCTGCACTGCTCCAGTCAGTGCTAATAATCAGTCTCACCTTCTTGGATCAGCTTCAAGTTGCCTGTCAGTGAGTTCCTCAGATGCTTGGAGGGACATCACTGTCTAGCTCTAAAGGGTGTCCTATTCGTTTTAGAAGATGGACCAAGTGAAGAGGCATTGAGGTGCAACAAGCTCTCACAGGCACTCTGTCTTCCAGATGTCTTCTGAAAGTCACTCCTAGCGGCGGTCTGAAGACTCATCATACTGGCTAAATCTAAAGAAGTGGATCAGTGAGAACAGAGGGTCATAGGCTCAGGACTTCCAGGCACCCTTATTCGAAGGCACAATTCTCCCTCAAGGTACAGGGCTCAGGATCCTAAGCAGAGTAACTCGTCTCTGCTAAATACAGATACACTAGCCACAGCTAGACTGGCATTATGAGAAACTGGAGGAGGGCATTGATTCCATTGTTCTTTCTGACCCAGAACCAAATTTGTCTCGACCTCTGTCGAAGCAGTGTTTGGCACACTTCTGATCTGCCATGCTACAGTTCATTTAACTGAACAGTACCTTTGCCAAGGAGATGGCTTTTGGTGCTCCACCAATATTTCTGATTGGATTCGGACCAGAGCCAACTAGCTTTTGATCATGATGGTGATAGTGGAGACGAATTTGCCCCTGAATATGATGATAATTTTTATGTGGACCAGTGGGCTGGACACGTCCCATAACACAGGGCTGGTATCCCAACTGACCCTTCCACCTTCATTCACCATTGTCATTAGATTAGTGGCTGAACTCTTAGATCTATGAATGCTTTCCACTAAAGTAAAAACTAATATAATCACAGAGTTGTTGCAATCCAGACAATCCTCATTGAAACCCTTACTGCCATTCAACGAGGCCCCAGTCAATGCCTTCATGGGCACCTGGACCAGACCCTACTCTTGCCCCCCAGTAAACAGACAGGTGACACGTTGTCACAGAGCTGCTTTGGGTGACCCTGCCTTCCTAACACAGCGTCTTACTCTTAGGAGCCTGACTGTACAGATCTTCACTAGAAGGGTTACCTGCAGTTCTTTTCCTACTACCCCCGGACCAAGAGACAAAAATAACTGAGGCACTTGGGAAGAGGATGCTGTCTTCAGCTAGCCTTGCCCTCTGTACAATTTGATGGTTCCCAACTCTTTGGTGAAAACGACAAAAATCCCTATATGCTCTTGAAAGAGAGTAGTGTGTACCCACTTGCTCCATCCACTCCTGCAGTGCAGTATCCCCAACAATTTTGCCCCTTTCAGACACTGCCAAGGCCCACCACCCCAACAACAGCCACCCTAGTCCTTTCGAAGTCAGGGTAGGGGATCCCGCAGACATCCCCACAGGGACAGTGAACTGCCTAGTCGTCATGCCTCTCAGGCTCCAGCCTCCAAGCCAGTTTAATTTGCCCTTAGCAGCACACAACCACACTGTGGGAAGCAGGATCGGTCATTTTCTCAGCTGGTGGCAAGCCATCACATCCTGCAGGTCGATCCTGCAGATAATCCAATTAGACTATTTCCTCCCATTTCTTTTGGTCCGGCTGCATCTTTCACCCTCATCAGAGTAGTTTTTGATAGACCATTTACCATTTTCCTGAAGAAAGTATCAACTTTTTTGGACAAAAGAGCCATAGAGAGGGTCTGAGCCTCCGCAATCTGAACTGGGTGTTACTCCCAATATTTTCTTGTGCTGAAGAAGGTGTAGGCCGCCTTCCTATTCTAAACCGCTGACCCCTCAATTTAGTCTTGGAGAAGGACAAATTCAAGATGATCACACTTGTCCACGGTCTATCTGCTCTGGATCCAGTAGACTAGATGGTGGCAATGGACCTGCTGGAAGCCTATTTTTATATCCTAGTCCTGCAGGACTTCAGGAGCTACCTGCAGCTCAAGGTGGGTCACTAGCATTTTCCCTTTGCATGCTCCCTTTTGGCCTCACCAGCACCCCTCGAGTGTTCACAAAAGTCATGGTGGTGATTGATGCCCATCTTGAGAAGTAAGAGTTAACTCTCTTCCCCTATCTGGATTTTTGTTCTACATGCCTCCTGCATCCTTTGCTCCAGCCATGCCAGATGGCACATGCAGATTTGTAGTGGGATCTGAAGCACTGATGGGTCCAGCACCAAGAAAGCCTATGATATTCTATTCTAGTTTCGGAGGAAACTAAAAGATTTACAGAGGCGGATGCTCTGCCACAATTGGACCAGAGCAAATGTTTCTGAGAGAGGTGAAGATCAGAGGACTCTGGTCTTCAGTTAAGATGCTGCTTTACATCAGCCTACCTTGAGTTGCGGATCGTTTGCTTGGCGTTAAAAGCCTTCCTGACGCCCATCAAGGGGAAGGCTCATTCTGATCCTCGCGGGAAACAACTTTGCCATGTGAGATTGCAGCAAGTAGGAGCTACACGTCTAGAACTGGCTGGATCATCAGAGCATCTCCCTGCTTGCATACCACCTGATGGGACCTTTCAAGACCAGGACAGACAAACTCAGCCAGTAACACCTAGTGGATCACGAATGGCAGCTACACTTGGATGAGATGCAGGACGTCTTCCACAATAGGGAGAGCCCTGGCTCAACCTCTTCGTTACTTCCAAGAGTGTGCAATGTCAACACTTTTTTAGCATTGAGGTTCTCAAGAAAGCTCTCACGTAGAAGACTCATTCTACCTAGAGTGGAGCAGAGGACTCATGTATGCCTTCCCACTGCTACATTTCTTTCCCCAAGTTCTGAAGAACATCAGAAACAACACGACCCAAGGCATCCTAGTGGCTTTGGATTGGACCAGGAAGGTGTGATATCCATAACTTCTGGGGATGGGCATCTGACCTCCAGTCAGTCTGCTGCTGCAACAGAAGGGCAAGGCCAGCGCAATCTCAACCTCCTTGCATGGAAATTGAGTGGTAGGAATTTACCTTATTCGATCTTCCTCGAGATAATGAAGGTCATTCTTGTGTCCAGGTGTCCTTCTACAAAGTCTGTGTACGCTGTCAGCATGGTCATATTTGTGGCCTCGTGTGTCACCCGCAATATGGACCCATTTCAGGCCAAACTGTCGAATGTTTTGCTGTTCAGTTTGTCTTTGGCCCATCAAGGACTTGCAGTGGGCAAAAGTTATCTGTCAACCCTTTCAGCTTTCTGTTTTACCAGACTAACTATCCTTGTCCAGATCACCGTTTTGTGATGCAATTTCTCAAAGGTATTATCACATGTTTTCTCCTGAACCTTTTGTGATGCCATAGTGGGACCTTAATTTGGTCCATGTTTTCGTTATGTGTGTCACATTTGAGCCCTAACACAGCTGTCTCCTGACCCTAAAGACAGTTTTTTGCATCTCAATCACTTTGGCGTGTTAAATGACTATCTGGAAACAGCATGTGAAGTAAAGGCATGCATTGTAGGGTCATACATTCAAAAAGAGCCGTTCTGATTTGAAAAATCATGTTTATGAATAAAGAGCTATGTAATTCCTAGGTTCTCGGGTAATGTACAGTCTTTCCTAGTGGACATGTCCTTTGATGGGTTTCACCTCTTCAGAGAGAAGGAAGATTACACTTTGTAACACTTTAAAGACAGCAGAAGCTGCAGACAATTCCTTGGGTTTGTTGACTTCTGCCAAGCAATGTCTACAGTACTTGTATAAATTTAGTGCTTTTTCTAGTGGCCTTTCATATAGACAAAGACACTCCTCCCATTCAGTGATGCAGCAGACACCCATTTCCTTTTGAGGTTGCAGACGCAGGTCTGGCTGGCAAAATGTGGGCCAGCAGGGACATCTGTCTTCCAGCTCCATCTCCCCTTATATAATAGCCAAGAAATTGCTTTAGTTTGCCCTCAGCGGCACATGCTCAACATGTGGGACCACGCCCGCAACCTAGGAATCATCCAACTCCGCAAAATCTTCAAATGGATCCCAGATGACTGCAGAAAGATAGTCACCCACGCCCTAGTCACAAGCAAGCTTGGCTACGGCCATGCACTCTACGCCAGCACCATGTCAAAGATCGTCAGGAGACTAAAACACATCCAAAACGCTGCCACTAGACTCGTCCTGAACCTTTCCCCGCCAGGAACTCATCTCCCAACATCTGAGACTCCTCCATTGGCTTACGGTGGAGAAGTGAATCAACTTCAAACTACTCACCCACACCTACAAGGCCCGTCACAGCATTGGACCGGCCTACTTGAATCATACCGTCTCTTTCCATAACCCCGCCAGACCCCTCCGATCCACCCAGCAAGCACTAGCCACCATTCCACACATCCGGAAAACCAACGCTGGAGGAAGATCTTTCACCTAGCTCGCAGCCAAGAGCTGGAACAACCTAACCACACCTCAGACAGCCCATCATTAACCATCTTCAGGAAGAACCACAAGAGGTGGCTATTCAAATGAGGCCCAGACCCACCAAAAGCACCTTGAGACCCTCACAGGTGAGTAATTGTGTCAAGTCAAGAAAGTCTTTTATTCAGCAATTGCCATAAAAGTACATAAAAATCACATAGCTTGAAGATAAGCAAGGCATCAAATTTAAAAACAGTTTAAATGGGTAGCCCAATATCAAAACAAGATTAGACTACCATAGCAACCTAGGTTTATCTGTTCCAATTTGCCCTTGCAAGGGTAGAAGAAAAATTATGGTAATAATAAATTTACTACCCTTTAGAATTACACAAACTCATGGCAGTTCTTAGATTTCAAAGCATTTTCTAATATTATAAAACAATAAAATATTATACTAAGATTATTTGGATTACCTAGGATATAATACCAGATCCTCACTTAGTGCATAATCACAAATGCATTTCAGAGCATATATAAAAATAAAGTTTGCTAACCTTTAGAATTGTGCAAATTCATAACAATTCTTATATTACAAGGCATATTCTAAAATTAAGCAAACAATATGACATTATGCTTAAATTGTTAAAATGTACCCAGGTTATAATAGCAGATTCTCACTTTGTGCAAAATCACAAATGCATTTCAAAGCATAAGTACAAATAGATTTGCTACCCTTTAAAATTTTACAAATTCATGTCAATTCTTATATTACAAAACATTCTCTAAATTTATAAAAACAATATGATATTATGCTAAAATAGTTAAAATATTCCCAGGATATAATAGCAGATTCTCATTTTGTGCAAATCGTAAATGCATTTCAAAGCATATCTGGTTCCGTTATAAGCTCATAGAGCGTTGACAGAAGATTAGTAACGTTTCCTAATAGCGATAGCAGATCTAATAAAGTTTAATCCATGGTAACAAATTTGAGTTTCTGACAATTTTTTAACGTATGTCAGAGCGTCCTTATAGTGAATAGGTCTTAATTTATGTAATAAAGGCAATATGAAAGCATGTCTAGGGGTATCATAAAGTGTACAAAAGAGAAAAAAGTGAGAAGTACTCTGCTTAGATCTGGCATCACAAGGACAAAATGGAAGATCTTTTTGCCAGATACACTGATTAGGAAAGGCCACCTTAAAGTGTATCAAATTTAATCTAAATAAGGTTAAAAGAGAATACGTTGTTGGACTCAGAAACCAAGAAAAATAGGGTTCCATATTTGATGCCGTTACGATCTGAGCATAAGGTTCAAAGGTTTTCAGTTTCAAAGAACTGTGGAATCTTATAGTTAAGATATGCTCAGAGTGGCATGATTTCAGCAACTCCTTTGCCTTTGTAGGTATGGACTGTGGATCTTCAGACATATTCTTAAGCCCCAGGTTTTCAAAGGATGATTGCAAATATGAGAGCCAAGGAATCCTATTTGATTTGTCCAACTGTAAACATTCAATAATACATTCCTGCACGAGACTTGCCACAGGGTTCATCCAGCATCTAATCCACAGCAAAAGAGGAGCAATAGAAATCATATCCTCTATAAATCGTAAGCCCACCTACTCGTGGCAGATAATATTTGCTACGCTCTTAGGTACCATCAGTAACCTACGTGCAAATGTATTCTCAACACGTTGGAGAGTAGGTACTTTAGCGTAGCCCCAAACACCTGCCCCGTATAGGGCTGCTGAAACACATTTGGAGTTATAGAGCATTTCGATCTGGGACGGTGGTCTATGGCCCAATTTAATAGTGAAACGGAAAATCGCTTCTGTATTCCTTACCATTTGCTTGGTCTTAAAATTAAAATGGGTGTTCCATAACATGGAAGAGCTCACGTGCATGCCTAAATAACAAAACATTTTCACCTTATTAATAATATTTCCTCCTATAGTGAATTGCTTGGACTTTGTATTTCGAGGGCCACATGTCATGACAAATGTCTTAGAGTAGTTAACTTTCAGATCAAGTAGTTGTGCTTCATAAAAACTGTTTGATTAATTGAGGATTGACATCCTCCTGGGCTGACAATCCATCACGTCCAATAGATAGGTCTTGCAAATTGTTTAATAAAGCTTTGCCCTTCCATTTCTCTCCTCCCCACACAATCTCCTGCCCTAACCAGAACTAGTTCAGCAAGAGCATTTGCCGAACTTCCTTCCTTCCAAGAGTGCCATAGAGAGAGTACATCACTTGCAGAAAGACAGTGTTGGTAGTGTCATTATTTCCTTGTCTGGAAGAAAGGTAATGGTCTCAGGCCTATCCTGGAACTTTGACTGCTGAATTCCTTCCTACGGATGGATACATTCAGAATGCTCATGTTGGCCCCGATCTACTCTGGACCGAGGCAGCTGTATGGTGGTCCTTGGTTGCAGGACGTGTATACTCATATACCCATCCTTCAGTCCCACAGCTGTTATCTGGTAGTTTAAGGTGGGCCACTTCTGGGAGATGGCAGAATTTATGACATTGTTTGGTTTCAGTATATACAAGCCAATGTTCCAACTGATTTCTCTGCTGAAGTTTCCATTCTCTGGGCAATTCTGGATATGGTGGTGTTCAGGACTTCTCCTTTGCAGCCAGTGATTCCAAGATATTCAGCCTGTGATCCTGATGTTTCAAGCTTGGTCCTGGATTCCGGTGAGGGTGGCTTTGAGGCTTCATGGCTTCTTAACCCAGTGCCTCCTCCTTTTCTCAATTATGACAGCTGCCACCTATGTGCTCTGCAGCAGAATTCTAAGTTCCCAGTGGGCTCAGCAACAAGGTAGCCTTTCTGAAACAATCCCAGTCTCAGAGAAGATTGCTCAATATCTGCAGTGGTGGCTGATTAACTGCAACTTGTGCAGTGGCAGACTCCTCTGCCGTACCCACCCAGGGCTGATGGTGGTGATGGACACTTCCATGCTGGGTTGGTGGAGGGGTCATCTAGGGGAGCTAAAGATCAGAGGACTCTGGTCTCCAGCAGAGCCAGCTCCACATCAACTTGCAGGAGTTGCTGTTCATTCGTCTGGCCTGAAAGCCCTCCTCTCATCCATTAAGGGGAGACTGGTGCAGGTTCTCATAGGCAGAACCACTGCCATTTGTTGGTACTGCAGCAAGCAGGATGGAGTGGAGTCCTACGTCCTATGCCAAGAGACTTTGCACATTTTCCTAGTTGCCAGTCACCCAAACTGAACAGAAGTGGTCTGGTAGATCACAAGTAGTGTCTGCGTCCCGAGGTGACACAGACATATTCGATCAGTGTGCGGAGTCGTGGCTGGATCTGTTTGCCACCGTTGAGAATATGCAGCGTTAACAGTTTTGAGTGTTGCAAGCATTTGTTAGGAGATGCGTTCTGTCTAGAATGGATAGAGGACTCCTGAATGCCTTCCCACCACTACTTTTTCCCACCTATGTTATGCCCCAGATTTCACACTCTCCTGGCCCAATCAGGAGCTATTGGGATGACTGGGTAGGCTGTTCTTAATCTTCTCCATAATATAGGGCAGGGAAAGTAGTGATGGGAAGGCCCTCCCTTATTTAAATCACCTGCTGTGGTGAGATTTAGGTGAGACGCATTTGTTTCTACCCAAGCCTTTGGTGGTACCTTAATTTGGTCTGGACTTTCCTCATGTGTACACCCTTCAAGCCTATGCATATTTGCTTGCTTAGTCACCAGACCTTGAAGCTTGTCTTCCTTATTGCGATCATGTCAGCTTGTTATGTGAGTGGATTGCAGGCATTGATGGTGCAAACAGCCTACACCACGTATTTTCTGGACAAATTGATTCTGACTCCCTTCCTTATTCGGCAATCCATCACTCTATCAGCGTTCTTTGTTTCCCTCATCCTTCGCAAGAGGAGATGCTCCATCTGCTGGATCCCAGAAGGGCTTAGACTTTTACATAGACCATGCCAAGGATCGTCTTGTGGATAATCTGCTTTTTGTAGAAGGGAGAGGCTGTGCAGGCGTGGATCCTGTTGAAGTGGGTAGTCATTTGCATTAAGATCTGCTATTCACAGTCCGGGAAACACACCACTGTAAGGTCTCAGAGCTCATTCCACTAAAGCTGCTATAACTGCTTTGGTGCGAGGTGTGCTTGTCCTTGACATCTGCCAGGCTGTGACGTTCAGAAAACAGTACTTCCTTGAGTGTGGGATTTCGAGTGGGATTCTGCCCCGGTTCAGGTGACCACCAGTCAGGAGACCGGAGGCTTTGCCAAACAGCAATATTTCTGTCTTATCAATATTAAGTTATAGACAGTTTGCGGTCATCCAGGCCGCAATTCTTCTTATGCGGTCCATGAAACACAGATTGACACCATCATGGCCTTGTCCAAAAGACATGATCAATTGGGTGTCATCTGCGCATCAAATGACATCAAAGCCACAAGATTTAAGATACATCTGTATTAAACAACCTTGGGATCAGAGATGAGCTCTGAGGCACCCCTTGGTTGATGGAGATGGACCGGGACTTAACACCACCCAGCATGATCATCTGCGTGTGGCTGTCTTAAAAGTTTGCAAGCTAAAGTAGAGCTTTGCCACTGACACCGGTCTCATGCAATCTGTACAGCAGTGTTTCATGCAAGATGGTGTCAAAGGCTGCTGGCAAGTCTAGCAGCACAAACATGGCTGGAGAGCCCGCATCTAAAAAGAGGCAAATGGTGTCAGTAACTTCCACTAGTACTTGACCGGCTCTGAATTCCGATTGAGACTAGGCATTCCAAGATTTTCCCCAGTAAGTGAGATGGGCTAGTAGACCAGCTTTTAGGGTCGGCGTTAGGCTTTCTTTTAAATCGGAAAGATCAACGCAGCCTTCCAGTCTAATAGAATTGTAGTTGTGTCTAAGGGAAGACTAAAAAAAAGTGAGAGGATGGTGGATGCGATCAGAGAAGCGACCCTGTCTTAAATTCTTGGCAGCACGTTCTGTGGAGTGGCCTCTTTTAGTATCTAAAAGGACACCAAAGTAGTATTAGCCACACAATTACCAAGGTATTGTTCCTAGTGAATTATCTAAAATTCAGTAAGAACAAAACAACTTTTTCCTCATAAGTAACAAAAAATGGGTAGACCTGACAACGCCCTAAACATTTTTTGGGTGCATTTCAGGATTTCTATGAACATCTCTGTTATACTGGAAAAAAATATATCAAATAATCAATCAATAATACTTTATTTGATTATGCAGAACTAGTCATAAAAGTACAATCATAAAAACAAACAAATATTTAAAAAATCATAATTACCACATCGTAAAATTGACTTAAGAAAGGATGCAATAATAAAACACAGCTCTTGGTTCATAAGCATCTGCCAAAAATTAGTACAGGTCTGCTTTTTCTAAAATTGTTACACTTATGTAAAGGAATTAGCCATCCCTTTGTGAATTTTTCATAGTATTTACAGAATGAGATCTAATGCAACTCTGTCTGTTTGGACTCACAGTCAAAAAGACATTGATCCATGCTATCTCTGCCATATTGGCCTTAAGGAAAGCAAAGAAGATTAACTGAGGAACCATATCTGAATCCAAATAACAATGCTGTCTCGCAATAGCCAGAGGTATACAATAAATATGGTTCAATAACGAAAGTATTCTGTAGGACCACATAGTGTTTCATCACAGGTTTGTTTAGTTCTTTGCCTTCCCTGCATCTAATATCAATAAAGGTGCACTTTCACCAAAGTTTATCTTGTTTTTAAATTGGAAATAGTTTGTCAAAAGGATACAGTCTGCTGAAAGACCCCCAGCACTGTTTCACATAAAACAAACACAGGAATTCCAACCCTTTATTGCAATTTAGACAGTCCTTGATAGCGTGCTTATTAAAAGTAGAATGAGAGTTCATTCAAAAGGACAGGCCATACCATCAGAGGAACAAGCTTAATTGAGTCCTGTATAAAAAATAGTCCCAATTTTTGTTGACAAAATATGACCTGCTTGGAGATAAAGAGGCATCATTGAAAAAAGCAATTTTCTTTGCAGTTCCAAAGCGTTAGCATCACCCCATATTCCAGCTCCACATGTGGCAGTAGAGATGCACCTTATTGTATAAATGTCTACAATGGGGCAATAGGTTTGCCTCTGACAGATGGTATTAGATAGAGTGCACTGCAGATTTGAAATAATTTTGGTGTGTTATAGCAGGGTTATAATGCCAAGAACTAATGAAATTGAAACCTCCCCTAGGTAGGAAAAACGGGGCACCTTCATAGGCTTATTATCCTTGATGGAAAATGTACTGATATTCAGACTCTTTGGGTGGTAAGCAATGATTTGAGACTTCGAATGATTAGCGTCCTGACCGAGCCCAGTCATAAAATTTGTAAAAGCTTTGACCAGGTTTTTAAAACTCTGAGGTGAACTTGTCATAAATACAGCATCGTCTGTGTATATTAAGACTGCAGTAGAGGTAGAGTTGATCCGAGCCACATCCTGGCCACAGTCCACCAAGTGTAAATTCAAGTTGTTAATATAAAGAATATATAGGCTAGGGGCTAAGATGCAACATTGTTGTTCTCCACACTCAAAAGGGAATAAGTCCAGACCATCTCCATTTGGACCAAACCTAATGCGGGCAGGCATGTTGCTGTGGAGGTTGACAAGGGAGTTAATGAAGATCTCATCCAAGCCCATAAGAGATTGATGCCATTATTTTAATTGATTTGCATGGTCGAATGCACACAAAAGATCTATAAATATGATGTCCAATGGGTGGTGCTTGACAAGGATATATTTTCATGTTATATGAGAAAGATTCAAGCACTGCTCCATTGTTTTGAGTCCCTTTCTTAATCGGAACTGACAGTAGCTGAGAATATTCTGCTTATTGGCCCAAGTCCTAATTCTATTAAAAATTACTCTCCCGAGCACTTTGACCGTTGAATCAATGAGGGATATTGGATAAGGAAATATATATATATATTTTTAAAAGAACTTACCTGCTTATCGACGCTCTTCTTATCCTCTGGCTCCACAACAGGCACAGGCTCCCAGACTGCCCTGCGGCCTATCCTAACGCTGCTCTCATGCTGCTGGCAGCATGAGAGCAGCATTGGGATTGGCCTGAGTGTACTCGATTTCCACTCCCAGGCAGACTGAAAGCCTCTGCCTGCTGTCTCCAACCCGGCCACACAGCTCAGGTTGGAGACAGCTCAGTGCACATGTCAGTTTGGCCATCCTGAGACGGCCAGCCAAACTCACATGCACATTGAGGGGAGTGCACACCAGGGGGGCAGAAAGCCCACCAGACACCAGGGAATAATGTTTTTTTAAAAAAAGAGGGTGGGGGTATAGCCATACCCCCACCCCAAATAAATGCGGACAAAATTGTTCTGCCCACTGGTGGGCCGATGGCGTAATTACCCCCGATCCACTCCCTGGGGGATCAGAAAGCCTACAAGATGCCAGGGAATTAAACAAAAATAGTGGAGTGGTGGCTACCAACCAGTATGGGCATGGTTATGCCCCCATCCCAATTGAAGGGGGTAACAGTCTTTCAGCTCTCTTCCCCGCACTCTAAAACATCTTATCCCATGGCAAGCAAGAGGACATTTGATTATTTTGGGTTTTGATTTTACACTTGGGCCATGATAACTTGTCTAACTCTCAAAATCATCCCACTTGGAATGGTGAGGGCTCCACTTTTTGGACTTTCGCTGCCATGTCAAAGTCTACGAGACCTAGACACATCTGCAAACAAAACATCTGGGTGAGTCCAGGGTGGTGTGCTTCACATCCACCCCACACCATTTTCTTACCCATAATGCCCTGCAAACCTCCAACTTTGCTGGAAATCACACATTTTTCCCACATTTTTGTGATGGAACCTTCTGGAATCTGCAGGAATCCACAAAATT
The DNA here is from genome assembly GCF_031143425.1 of Pleurodeles waltl. NCBI lineage: Eukaryota > Metazoa > Chordata > Amphibia > Caudata > Salamandridae > Pleurodeles > Pleurodeles waltl. The sequence continues at coordinate 398,277,045 of NC_090449.1, forward strand.
CCTACCACCCAGCATTTTCGCATCTATACCAATAAGAATTCTGCCCCACTTGTCAGCCTAAAAACGTTTTTTTTTTTCCAAACTGCCCTTTTGGACCTGCTTTGGTTCCCCCTCATATTCAATATGTTTTTGGCTCTTCCCTCTCACAGACACTTGGCCCACCTACATAAGTGGGATATCATTTTTACCAGAAGGCTGAGGGGAACTTTGGGTGCTAGAAAAGTTGTGCTGGTCCGGTGATCACACACAGAAATGTGGGAAAAATATGTTGTTGTTTTTTAGCTAAATTTTAGCGTTGCTGAGGATTCTGGGTAAGAAAACACTGGGGATCCACGCAAGTCACACCTCCCTGGACTCCCTCAGGTGTCTAGTTTTCAGAAATGTTTGGGTTTGGTAGGTTTCCCTGTATGGCTGCTGAGCCCAGGACCAAAAACGCAGGTGCCCCCTGCATTAACAGGTAGTTTTGTATTTGATCATTTTGATGTGCCCACATAGTGCTTTGGGGCATTTCCTTTCACGAGCACTAGGCCTACCCACACACGTGAGGTACCATTTTTATCAAGAGACTTGGGGGAATGCTGGGTGGAAGGAAATTTGTGGCTCCCCTCAGATTCCAGAACTTTCTGTCACCGAAATATGTGGAAAAAGTGTTTTTGGTGCCAAATTTTGAGGTTTGCAAAGGATTCTGGGTACAGAACCAGGTGAGAGCTCCACAAGTCACCCCATCTTGGACTCCCCTAGGTGTCTAGTTTTTAAAAATGCACAGGTTTGGTTAAGTTTCCATAGGTGCCGGCTGAGCTAGAGGCCAAAATCCATAGCTAGGCACTTTGCAAAAAACAGGTCTGTTTTCTTTGGGAAAATGTGATGTATCCATGTTATGTTTTGGGGCATTTCCTGTTGCGGCACTAGGCTTACCCACACAAGTGAGGTACCATTGTTATCGGGAGACTTGGGGGAACGCTGGGTGGAAGGAAATTTGTGGCTCCTCTGAGATTTTAGAACTTTCTATCACCGAAATGTGAGGAAAAAGTGTTTTTTTGGCCACATTTTGAGGTTTGCAAAGGATTCTAGAGAACAGACCATGGTGGGAGCCCAACAAGTCACCCCATCCTGGATTCCCCTAGGTGTCTAGTTTAAAAAAAAATCACAGGTATAGTAGGTTTCCCTAGGCGCCGGCTGAGCTAGTGTTATTGCCCCCTGTCTTTCTCTACATTTTTTCCTTCCAAATGTAAGACAGTGTGTAAAAAAGATGTCTATTTGAGAACTGCCCTGTAATTCACATGCTAGTATGGACACCCCAGAATTCAGAGATGTGCAAATAACCACTGCTTCTCAACATCTTATCTTGTGCCCATTTTGGAAATACAAAGGTTTCCTTGATACCTATTTTTCACTTTTTATATTTCACCAAATGAATTGCTGTATACTCTGTATACAATGAAAACTCATTGCAAGGTGTAGCTCCTTTATTGGCTCTGTGTACCTACAGTTCCTGATGACCCTACAAGCCCAATATAGCCCCGAAACCAGAAGAGTCCAGCAGACATAACAGTATATTACTTTTGAAAATCTGCCATGGCAGAAAAAAGTTAGAGTAAAATGTGGAGAAAAATTGCTTTTCAGTTTCAATATTTTTTTATTTCAGCTGTTATTTTCTGTAGGAAAACTTTATAGGATCTACACAAATTACCCCTTGCCGAATTCGGAATTTTGTCTACTTTTCAGAAATGTTTAGCTGTCCGGGATCTAGCACTGGTTTCACACCCATTTCTGTCACTAACTGGAAGGAGGCTGAAAACACAAAAAATAATAAAAATTGGGTATGTCCCAGTAAAATGCCAAAATTGTGTTGAAAAATGTAATTTTCTGATTCAAGTCTGCCTGTTCCTGAAAGCTGGGAAGATGGAGATTCTAGCCCCACAAACCATTTGTTGATGCCATTTTCAGGGAAAACACCACAAGCCGCCTTCTGCAGCCCTTTTTTCCCGTTTTGTTTAAAAAAACTAAATGTTTCTGTATTTTGGCTAATTTCCTGGCCTCCTTCAGGGGAACCCCCAAACTCTGGGTACCTCTAGAATCCCTAGGATGATGGAAAAAAAGGACGCAAATTGGCGTGGGTAACTTATAGAACAAAAAGTTATGAGGGCCTAATCGCGAACTACCCCAACTAGCCAACAAATGGCCTGAAACCTGAGGGGGGAAAAGGCCTCACAGCAAAGGGTTAATTGTTATTCTGGTAACTGAGTGTTTGTTGGTCAACAGACGCACTACGTGCAGTGGGCACAGGAGGCGAACACAGGGCATCCCCAGTGTTGTTATTAATCGTGTCACAGGTTAAAAGAAAATTCATAAAGCTTCTAGACAAAAGTTTAATAAATTACGCTAGAATATGTTCTGCCAAAATGGTGGGTATTTGCGCCAATGTGAGATTGTCATATTCATGTGTTTACTGGGTCACGTTTTGTAATAAAATGAGCTAATTCGTTACCTCTCTGATTATATCGTGCGGAGGTTACTTTTGCAGTCTGACCAATATGAAGATCAATGGAAGCCGTAACTCCCACCTTATGTTTGGTATTGAAGTGGCCACAAGTAATCAGGTTAGGCCCCAGTGCAGATGAGTATGATAAAATGGGCTGGTCATCAATAAAGCCAAACAGTACACAGAAGTTGTTATTACTAGAATTAGAAAATTCAGCATTATGGAAATTAATTAAATACAACTCTTTGCAACCTTTAACAGAAAACCCCTGAATCCATCTACAGCAGACGCAGACCTGCAAAACCCCACAGCTCTGCCTGAACTAGTAGATAGTGCTGGAATCGAGAAATAGGTGTAACCATCACAAGTAGAGTATGTTGTGACCCATCTCACCTATAATAAAACAATGTCATAAACAATAATAAAGAATGCCAATATTTTAAAAATTATTTTAGACCCACTACCCACAATGTTCCAGTTAATAATGCTCAAGGTACATAAAGGGTACAAATTCACTGCACCAAAGGTAGAGATCACATTTATTTTTAGATCGTAACTCTAGGCCAGCAAGGACTCTGGAAGTTGCTTAATGTTCTGTCAATCGATTTGATCTGAGTTCTGTAATGGCAGAAACCTATTGTGAAGTGGTGAAGGAAGTGGTCTAGCTAAAGATGGATTTGATAGATTATATGCAATATCAGCCGAGTTGAGGAGCATGTGGTCTGTAAAAGAAATCCAAAGGGAGAAACAAGATGGTACTGCGGCTAGCATCAAAGATATTATAATGAGCAAGCAGTTAACATAAATGGTTTTTTTTAAATTAGTGATCGTACAGTCACCATTGAAGGTCCTCGGGGGTCTTACCAATTGATCAAACTCATCTAACCAAAAGTATCTGGTTAAAGTTAATGAAATCCAGATACTTAGAAAGCCAATAGATGGCTTTATTTCTTAGTTGTAAGCCATTGTGTGAAGTATCGGCACTCAGCATATGAATATTTGCAAGACGTAGGACACATAGGCAGACTTCAGATGGCAAACTCATTTGGGCAACAGGCTGGGTGGATTTGTCGTTCGAACCAAAAGAGAAAAAAGCCTACCATACAGGGCTCCAGTGTTAAACCGTTCGGAACTGAGAGTTTATTTGGCAAAATTGGTGGTCCCGGAAAGACATGGGACAAGAACGTGCTCCACTGCTACATGTGCCTGAGAGTGTGGTCGCTGGTATCTGATTGTTGAGCTTGAATAGGTTAAAGCCCTTATCCAAGTTTAACTTTTCTTCAGTATAACTCAGCTACTTAAAAAGAGGCTCTATAGAGTCTCTTGAGATACAATTGATCTAACTGGGAGGCTAAGAAAAAATAAAATTATTTCAAATAACTAGTGGTATTTGTACATTGCCATTGGGTTCTTGTGACTCTCGCACCTCTTTTTTTGCATTTGACAGCATTATCAATGGAAGACAAGTAACACTAGTTGCATATGCAGGGTGGGGGCTGGACTCGATGGTGGCTTCAGTAACAAAGTTTGGGCTAAGAGCTAGGGCATTTGGTGGTTGGCACACAGGAGCACTGTTGTCACAAGACAGTCTTCTTTCAGCAAGCTCAATCTCTTTACTTACAAGCCCAACAGCGCATTCTAGAAAACTGTAAATTGTCCTCTCACTGGGTAGGACACTTGATTTACCTGCAGTTTTACATTTCCTTGTGACAAAAGTTCAAAAACAAAGATGAAAGAAGGGTGGCCTGGCCTCTGTTGGGTGCAGATGATTCTGGGCACAGTCAGGGTCCTTCCCAGTAGTGGGACAGACCGACGCCCTATATAGTCCAACAAATGGAAAGAGGTAAATGAGAGCCCACCTCCTCACCACCCACAACAGCCAGTACCAGCCTAGTAATTGTATTCACCCAGGTTAGAATCTGTAAGCGTCCCGCTGTTTTGCTTTCACTAATGACTGAGCTGACAAAAATCTCTGGAATGCACTTCCTAGTCCAAAGAAGACATTTATTATTACTTTACAGCGAGGTTCCTGAAAAAAGAGATTAGTAGGTCGATTAGTAGGTCGAAAGCACACTTTTAAAAATAGTCACAGCAATGAAAGGAAAATGTATCAAAATGATTCTCAACTTCAATGTACACAGCAAATATATGTGATTATATTATAGCTTAATTGCAAGACAAAGAATAAAGTAAAAATTCATCACCATAGGGCCTGCCAAGCTCTTCATCTTTCTCATGCCAGCAAGAAGATGACCCCGTTCAACTGCGAGAAAGAGATATCCACCCTCACAGGACAAGTGTCAGGCATTTGACGTCCAATCCTGACCGAGGTCTTGGAAATTCCCTCGCTACTGAGCAGGGCCACCTTTTAATACCTTTAAAGAACCGAAAGGGCTTTCTGGAAAAGCCCTCCCATGAAAGAGAAATATTCAAACATGCTGGCTGCTGTAGGCCAGAGTTGGAATAAAAACGTTGAAAACTGGCCAGATTCTCAAGGCTCTCCTCCCAAGGCCGCACCGTTCCCTGCACTGTACTTTCTTATCATGTTGACTGACTAAATATTCAGTGAGAGAAAATCCGAAAAACAAGCTCAGTTTACCATGTGGAAAAACACAGCTCAACTTCAGTGTCTCAACTGCAATGTCTAACGCCACAATAAAAGCAGTAGGCAGCTAAACTGAATACAAAATGTAATCTGCAACTGGTGAACACTGAACAACTAATATGCAAAGTGGTGCAACACAAAGTCAGTGGTCAAACATACCTATTTTCAATACACCCGCACAACAGGATAGACAAACGTGCTATATAGACTACTAATCTGGAAACATGAAGGAGGGCCCACCTTCTCACCACCTGCAGCAACCAACAGCAGCCTGGTAGTTGTATTCTGCTAAGTTAGAATCCAGTGCAAGTCATGTGCACCAGAATAGACCAGCACACTATATAGTCCACCAAACTGGAAACAGGTGAAGGAGAGCCCACTTCCTCACAGCCCAAAGTAGCCCTGTTAGTTGTCAGCCACATTAGAGTCATAGTGCATCCTGGGCAGCAGGACTGACCAGTGAGCTATATAGTCCACCAAGCTAGAAACAGGTTAAGGCGAGCCCACCTCTTCCCCTCCATCAACTACTCGCAGCAGCCCACAGCAGCCTGGTAGTTGTAGTCAGCCAGGTTAGAATCCTAGTGCTTCAAAGACTGAGGCTTACGTGGACAAGCTCTTATTTCTTACCCTGAACAAGGAATCTAAAGATCTCTTGAACCAACCCATATCACAGGCAGAAATGTTAAAGGCAATACACAGGCTGAATATAAGAAAAGGCCCAGGCGCCAACAGTCTCAGCCGCAAATTTGACAAACAACATGAACAAATTCTCATGGAACAACTTTGCAGTTTATTCTCACATTTTGCCAAAATTGGTAATATGCAACGGTAGCATTGATGTAATAACAAAAGATGGTAAGGACCTTTCAGATATCAAAAAGTACTGGCCAATCTTGCTAATAAATTTAGATTGTAAATTGTACGCCAAGGTGGAGTTCATTAGATTGGAAAAACAAATCTTACTCAACTAATTCATTCTGCACAATCAGGCATTCTAAGAGGCAGAATGTTGAGAGCCTCTGTCATGATTGGGAAAAAAACAAATCACTAAGCTTCCTGGCAACTGCCATAGCTTTACATGCAGAAATAGCCTTTAACAGGATCTCATGGACTTTTCTGAAGGCCGTCCTGCATAAATTGACCTTAAGGACGATTTATTAGAATACCACTGGCCTTGTACTCAAACCTGAAAGCATCAGTAGGAATTAATGGCAACCTTTTTAAATCATTGAATCTAAAACAGGGTATATGGCAATGATGACCACTATAGCCCCTCTTATTCCTATCAACCATCAAACCCCTCCTTTAATCCAAAAGATTCCATAATTAAATAAAAGTGATCCCCTTTCCAGCTGGAGCACAAAAAGAAGCCATAACAAGGATCATCCACTAATGTTACCATAGATGTAATACCAAAAGATGGTGAAGACCATTCAGACATCAGAATGTCTCAGCTAATCTTGCTAGTAAGTTTAGATTGTAAATTAAATACCAAGGTGCAGGCCGATTTTAGGCGAAAAAACGTACTCAACTAATTTGTCCTACACAATGAGTTTTTTTAGAGTCAGGTTCAATAATAAAATAAAATAAATCCCTTCCCATCCGTGGCACAAAAGGTGGCCGCCTACGCTGATGACGTGTTACTATTTATGGAAATGGCTAAAAGAGCACTGCCTCACATTTTGAAAGTCATATCGAGATAGTCAGTGGTGTCAGGTTATTCCCTCAACATGGACAAAACTGAGGTTGTTACCCTAAATGTCCACTGCTTTTCCTTTTTTTTTTTAACAAAACACAGGCTAAAATGGCAAAATAACACTCTAACATACCTGGGAATTTAGTGTAGTATGGGCCTCATGAAACCATGTCAATAAATAAAAACAAAAGCCTATCCAAAGTCGAAAACTTGCTGACACAATGATCTCCAAGATGCATATTTTGGTGGGACAGGGTTGAAACCATCAAAGTGATGGTTGCTCCCCTGGTTACCTTCCCAACCAGCGTGCACTGTGCAGAGAGTCCAGTGGATCCCCAATTTGTATTGCAGAAGCAAAAGTAGATAGAACTAATGCTCTATTTGTGTTAGTGTGGGTGAGCAGTTAGGCCTATCAGAGGGTAGTGTTAAGCATTTGTTGTACTCACAGTGGCAATGAATGAGACACACACTCAAAGAATAAATCCAAGACCAATTGAGAAAAAGTAACTATTCTTTTTATATATGTTTCAAACCCAAGAACTACATAATCCGGTAAGTAGACTTTCAAGCAAAAGTACTTTGGGTTTTCAAAAATAGACACAGTGCAATTTTGAAAGTTCTGTCAATGTCATCCTATGGAAGGAAAACAATGTTCAGCAAACACAGGGTTAACAACGACTTAAAAAGCCAATCTCAGGATTAGGATATGGGTACGTACTGGGCACTGATCAGAACAACAACAGCAGGTCACACCGTGTGGCACTGGGGCAGCTGGGTGCAGAGGTGCAGTAAGGTGTCAGGTGCCCAACGGTTTCCTATGGGAGATGGGTCCAGTGACAAACATCCTGCAGGCTCTGGCTGGAAAGCCCGACGGGGACAATAAACTGGAAGGTAGTAGACTTGGGGTGCTCGGGGATGTAGGTGCACCGTTGGTCCTCTTCTTCTGTGCCCAGGGGCGACGGATGCAAGGGTGTCTTTTGGTGTTGGGTTTTCCTGTCTAAGAGCACTCACTGTCAGGGGTCCTGTGAGTTGAGGCTGTAGGTGTCGTGGGTGTGTCTGGCAGGGGTGGACCCAGGGAGGACGCGAGCTGTTAGGAGCCAGGGGATGTCTTTGGCACCGATGACCCACCTAGGTGTCATGTTTTCTCTCACCACCAGGCTAAGTGAGAGGAGGCCTGAATGCAGGGGCTGCATGCAACTTGGATGAGTTTAAGAGGGCTGATGCTTGGGTGTACTCTGGCTCAGGAAGAGTTGGGGATCCCTGCTGCTACCTTTGGTGGGCTTCTTACCAGTTCAGAGTTGTTGGGTGCAGAAATCACTTCAAGTGTCAGTGTTATAGGCTGCAGAATCCTTGTTGGATACTTTGTTGCCAAATAGGTCAGCTGCTCACGGGAGTGTAAATCTTTTTAGAAGGCAGACCTCCTGGGTTTCTTGAAGGTGCAGCTTCAGGACAAGTCTTTTTGTGTAGCGTCTGGTGGGGTTAGCAGGCAGGTCGGAAGGGCTGGTACTGGATCAGCTGCTTCTTCTGCTGGGACGACTGTTCTTTATCCTTCTTCTTAGTTGGTAGTCAGGACCTGAGCTCTAGGGTTCAGGGGTGCCACCTAAATATGCAATTTAGGGGCATTACAGTGAGTGCCAGGTGGTTGCCAATGGGCTGTCCGCCTTTAGGGTGACTACACCCTTTGCATGACCACTTCCACTGGGAAGTGCGCTTAACCCTAACGTTAGTGGCCTAATTCCTTCCAAACAAGCTGGAGGAATTTAAAAAGTACTGTCCACTTTATCTGGTCCACCTTAGGGGTGGGACTGGCATGAAGTGGGCACTCCTCCTAATTTAACTAAAACTCACATCATGTGTAGCCGCCAAAAGTGGGGTCAGGACAGGGGGGTTGGTCATTTCCACCGTTTGGAGAGACCTGGGTTCCATTTCAAAGGCGGCAATGCCTTTGAAGCTCCCATCCCTGGTTTGTCCATCCTGCTCTAAACGAGGTGGTATCACCTCTGTCCAGAGCCGGCCTTTGTTCTGGGCCTCCCAAGTGTGGGCCCTCACCTCAGGGGGCCAGTACTCAGTCTAGGGTGGCTGCAATGGTTTGGACCAGTCAGTGAACGCACCCATAGATAAGTAGGTTTTCAGAGGTTACCTCTAAGGTGACCTCTGTGTTTTTTTTATTTTTTATTTTTTTAAATCCATCACTGGGGTCAGTGAGGATTTACTATTCTGAGATGTTTGGTACTAAACATCTCAGGATTCAGAGAAGCCAACATGTAGCTGTGGAACGCATAATGACCGGTGACCAGCACATGTATTTGAAATGGCTTACCTGTGCACTTACTATGTCTCAGAATCGACAGAGACGAGGGGCATATCTGCTCATGCATATATGCCCTCATATGTGCCTGGATGCACCCTGCCTTATGGGTGACTTACACCAGGCACATGCAGTGTTACAGGACCTAGCGCACAGGGGTGTGTGACAGGTTTTGTTTTCAATTTAGCCTGCAGCAACACACACAGTCTGCAATGGCAGCACTATGTTGGTTTGGTGAGAAGACCCTTAGGGTGGCACATAGGTGCTGCAGCCCTCAGAGACTTTCCTTAGTACCTCAGGCCCTAGGTACTAGGGGTATCATTTACTATGGACTTACATTGGTAGCTAAAGAGTTTGCCAACTTTGCAAAGCAACTGTGCCGTTTTGGGGACAGAGATCTGGCAGTGGGGACCTGATTAGTAGGGACCCAGTATACTAACAGTCAAAATCACACCAGAAACCGGGCAGAAATTTAGGGGGGTGGGGCGGTGTGTCCATGCCCAGAGAGGCACTTTCCTACAATCACTGTTGCATCAGCAGCAGCAGCACGCTCGATACACTCCAGAGACTGGAAAACAATTTGCACTACAACTTCCAAAATCATTTTTGGTGCCTTTCTGGCATAACACATACACTACTTCAGAATTGATGGTGAGAGTGCTTTCTGGAAAAGATGGGCCTTCAGAGGTATCAGTCTGATTTGATACAAACTTTTTAACGTAGATTTGTATAATTTTTTAAACTTAAAGCCACTATGTCTGGAAAGTAGGCAACAGTTACAGGCCAGACCTGCTGGTCTTTTCAGAGAAAATTGCAAAACTAGGGCATATAGCCTCAAAGATTTAAAATTTACTCACATCCTCCAAATCATACCTTGAAGTGAAATTATTTCCACATGGAATCAGTTTGATTTACATCTCTCAGACCACTCTTATCTTTTCCTTTCTGGCCTTCAAATGCAAAATAACAGCCATTGCATAAAATTGGTTGTGGACTTCACGTAACACTTTTTGAACCCCAGGAAAGCATCACAATCTAAGACTTGGTGACTACCAACACTGCTGTAATTGCCATCTAGTAATAGGGGACCTATCACCCATGTAATTTAGCCTTAAGCATGCCCTCCACAATGGCAACAAACAGAAAATCTGATACAAAAGATATTTGACACCCACTTCACCATTGATGTTACTACAGCTGTGGTAGGCATTTCTGCAGCCACAAATATCCCACCCCATAAATTAACAGATCTTGTACTTTTTGACCTCATGGTTATTATGGGAACAAAACTTATTTTGTCACAATTGAAAAGTGCATCAAACTTGTCCTTCCACAGTTGGTGCGCATGGCTATATTTCATTTGAAGTGCAGACCATACATTTCTTCAAAATCACATTCCTTCTCCTCTCCAAGAAACTGTGGGGAGCTCCATTCACTTCTTCCTTCAAAACAATAAACCTCCATAACCCATATAAAGTGTGTGCCCAATCAAGCCGCTACTCATATCCTCATCAAGGCGCCCATTGACAACACCTTCAAGTGACTATGACCAGTAGAAACTCATCCCTGCTCCAGATCCTTTCCCCTCACTCTGTGTCTTTTCTTTACCTCTATTCTCTTTATTTTTAATCCTCCTTATTTCTACTTAGTATTAAAACCAAATATTGTTGCTATCAAGGTATGATAATGCTTCTTCTATACTACCGACTCAACAGAAGATCAGTACTTGTATTGCAGTGGACACATGAATGTGCATACAAATCTGACCATGGGTCTGTTAATAAAGAATTTCAGACCCTCACCATTGATATTATCCACCGCTCAAGGTAATATTTATACATGCTGCTGTACAAACTCCTTATATGCCCCAGTGCCTTCTTATTAAGTTGCATTTTATACCTTTATGTTTCTTAAACACCATAAAATATCTTAAATGAGAATAAGAACTCACAGGTTTAACCAAAACAAACATTTTAAAGCAAATAATGTAATGTTTGTTTTAAAGTGTTTGTTTTCTGTGTCCATCGCAGACATTTTGGCCTATTTGTCCTGTGCCCCTTTGGCACATCATATGTAATGTATTTACTCAACCATCTAGAATTTGGCACTAGAAGCCTGGCAGAAGTAAGGCAACCACCTCAAGTACACTATTTGCCTTCATGTTACAGATTTGTGGGCCACAAAACTCTTCAGGGCCATGCACTTGAACTAAAAAAGGGTATGCCTGAGGCTTAAAGATTGTACTTGTTAGGTGTTTTATGATGCTTTTAACACCTTTCCCGTTACTCAGTTTCCATTATTCTAGCAGTTGAGGCACCTTTTGGCTAGGGTTCAAAAAGATTGCCCCTGGACTAAGGTTTGCTCCAGAGGAGAGGCCGGAATTAGAAGCCAGGTCCTCTAGTCACAGAGGTGATGAGGATGCCATTTGACTGTATCTCCAATACTTCCACTGTGTCCCTGACTCAAAAGAGTGACCTTGCATGCAAAATTCTTCTATTTTAGTTGTATCATATAAAGCATTTTAACATTAGTGACAATATAGTTTATCCACTCTCGACCTGCAGAAAGGAGGACAACTAGGCATTTATGAGGAAATGACCACTGTCTTGAACTGCAGGACTACAAATGCTTGGAGAAGAAACCTACTCCTCATCTGTTCTCTCAGAATAATGTTAGCTTGTTTATATATAGCACTCAGTACAACTTTTTGTCTCCTCCTTATTCTACAACGTTTACAGTCCCCAAATTGAACGTAGCAAGTTGACCAAACATTTGAAGAATTCAAAGCGAACTTTACACAGGTACACTTCAAACTGCTTAAAGGAGAATTCCACCCTCACCATTATGAGAACGTATCACTCATTAAACAAACTGCACCATAAGTGTTTCCCTGTCTGAGGCACCCAATTCTGTCCCCCTGTCCCCATCTGACAGAAGACATAATTATGGGGAGTACAGAGGCAGTCTAGTCCTCGTGTTGCGGACATGTAAACATACTTGGAAAAAAACTACTCGCACACCATTGGAGGAGGTAAAAATTCTACACTGCTTGAGCTAGTGATGGAGTTTTCAGTTTTTTTGTTGCCTCAAGGCAGTGTACTCATGCCTCGTGGATAGATGTGCGGGACTGGAATGTGCCAGTCAGTTTTGTATAGCTGGAAGAAGACAAAGAGCGACATTCTAAGAGCTTCATTTTTTCTCTTTTGATCAGGTGTTGGCTTCAGCAGCACAGGAGCTCTCAGAACCCAAGACCCCAATGGCCTCCAGTGCACCTGTGCCCCTCTACTCTGCCATAGAGGTCCTCTATTCCACAGAGACTTCTCATCCCACCAGTAGTCCACATCAGGACTGGAGAAGGATTGTGGATGAGAGAATTCAAAGCAAGACCCGACGCTTTGCAAAGGTAAAATCAAGTAGCTCTAAAGATTAACATTTCATTGTGTCTGTAAGTGGAACCATGTATCCTTTGGGGTCAAAAGTTATAATATGCTGTGACATTTCCATCACTCATGAATCCCTTATTGCATTACAGCTCTAAATCTGCTTGTGTAGTGCAAACCACGTACTGAAATCCCACATTTATGTGATAGTCCTCCACTCCCACTACTGAGAAGTCAAAAGATTTCTCATCACTTCTCCAGTTCACTCACCAGTGCAGTTGTACAGAAGAGATATTCTGTAGTCCTAGACTAGCTCCTCGACCCAGGTAGTGCTAGAGTCTGAAGGGTATGTATATTGTTCTATTACCATCATGTAAGCAGCAATAAAAGAAAATCCGATTACAGAGAAATTGTGCCACTTTCCTATATGTATGCAGTCTTAGATGTGAAGATCTCTGTATCCTTGTGCTTGATCCTTCACCCTAGAGGTTAAGTGCCCCTATTTCTTTGCTAGTAGTCATGTAACCATATGTGTCCCCTGCCAAATCTAACTCATGCTTGGACGTGAAAGGTTGTGCGTCAAATCCGAAATCAGATTATCATTGTGGCCCTAGAAGCAAAATACTGTTACTCTGTACCAGCCCTAGAGTTCATAAAGCCTTCAAGCCCATTGTTCTGTATTTCTGTGCCAGTGACTCAGACCTTTCTTTGCTGAATGTGAAATATGCTGCATTGCTTTACTAGCTCATAAATGACGTTCTCTAATTTTTTATTTTCTTCGACAGGGCACATCGCATGATGCCCCATCTACAACACCCAACCGCTTTGGCCCTGTGGCAGGCCATTTCTTCTTTCCACTTATCCAGCACTTTGACCGGTAAGCAACTCCATTAGCTTGTGTACTGTGCTTATTGAAAATGTGTTGTATTATAATATTTCTTTTTCATCAGTGTGCCTCTTTGGATCTAGCTTCATTATCTCTTCTTTGACATTAAGATCAGTTCAAAAGTTCTCATTTGTGGATTTCACTACAATCCATGATGGTTCCAAAGAATTCTAAAGTGCCCTGTAGGTGATTATTGAATAGAAGAAAAAACAGGTTGTCTATGGAGATGGGAAGGCAGCTGCTGTTGTGCAGAGGAGGAGACCGGGTAAGCTAACCGCTCCAAAATCTAGGTTGCTAGGGACAGCCCAAAGGCACAGTCCAAGGGACACATTGCAAAGTAGATTATTTTCCAAGGAATATAGAGGTGGCAGCAGGGACATGGTAAGTGGGGGCAGTAAAGCAGTATCAATAGGACGAAGCAAAGGGTGTGGCTAAGGCGCAAATTAAGATGGCGCCCATGCTATGAGCTTGCGCTGATGACTGCTCTACACGCCCAGAATCCATAACTTCTCATGCCACCCGACCAGCTGTTCACCACTGGAGGTGGAGCTGGACCCCTTCTCTGCTGGCGGGCGTGGCAAGGAGCCAAATACAGACCCTCATACTTTGGGGGGACCGACCTGCTCTGCTCAGCAGCTGGAGAGGTAAATGTCAGCTGCTGGAACGTGAAGGGTGTGCTGCACTGTAAAGGTGGCTCTTCTGTGGGACTCTTTAACGTGGGCACTGAGAACTCGCAGTAGAACAGGCGCCGCTGAGGGAAGAACCAGCAGTATTCCACACAAGGACGAAGGGCTCGCAGTCCATGTGATGCCCGGCAATAGTGACTGGGAGTCACTGTGGAGAGAGAGGGCCCTCCTACAGGCTGTGGGGTGAAGTCCCCTACAGGCAGTAAGGTGAGGGCTGGCCACCTGTGCACCTGTCCCAGTTTATACCCTATGGGGTGTGGTAAAAAGGCCCAGGACCCTACAGCAAAATGAACTGGACATATATGCGTTCAAGGGTTGAATGTGTGACAACGCAGAGGACCGCGGAAACACCAGGACTGGTGGAGTCAAAGAGGCAGTAACCCACACTACAGGAGGTCCTGGCTGCCATCAACAACTCCAAAACGGTGCAGAAGACGAAGATCGATATTATGGCAAACAACATTAAATTCCTATGGACGGAAATCCACAAATTCAAGGCACAAATGCATAAGATGGAGGAGGTCTTCTGGGTGCACTCTACGGTGATCAAGATGGTCCAACCAGAAAGATAGCAAGTAAAGAAACACATGCAATGCCTCTGTGCCAGAGCTGAGGACGTGGAAGGGAGATCACGACGAAACAATATCCACCTGGTAGGCTTTCCTGAGAAGGCAGAGGATAACATTTTGAAATGATTCATAGAAACCTTTATCCTCCACAAAGTGGTGATGTGTCTGCACATTTTGTGGTGGAAAGAGAATGCCCCATCATAGCAAAGATCCTTTGTTACACGGACCAGGACGCCTTCCTGAGAGCAGTGAGAATCAATGGCTCGCTGCTGTAAGAAAACCATACCATCAGGGTCTGCCCAGGTTTTACACAAGAGGTTCAGGCTTGTCAATGTTCCTTTGACAAGGAACTCTGAAAGAGACGCCTGCCGTATGCCATGGTGGTCCTGGTCAAACTATGTCTCGTAGCAGAGGGGAAAATGTGTTTCTTTGAGTCAGCAGAGGAGGCTTGGGAGTGGCTAAAGGGCTGGCGGGCAGTAGACACATGACGTAATGTTACCCACACACAACTTTTAAGAGAAGAGGGAGGTGCTAGGGTCTTCGCCCTCGACGGATGGTGGGTAGAAGTCTGCAGTGTTAACAAACATTGACTAAATATCCAGAGAGGTAGATAAAGATCAAAGGCATGGTTCAGACGTGCATAGAGCCTTATTGAGAAGGGACATGTTTCACCCCGACAAGGGGCACTAGTGCCAAGAGCCACTGAACATACAGACAATTAGTTGGGACATGGGGGGTTGCTGTTTATTTGAGACGGAAAAAGTTACGGTACACTGACAACACCAGATGAACCAACATGTGGCAATGGGAGAGAAACAGCCTCACTCTCCTACACACGCATGGAGGGACATAAAACAAGAGAGGGTCTTACATTCCTCTCATGCAAAGTCACTGGACTGGGGCACCGTCTGAAAAGAATGGTGGTGGACAAATACCTGGCTAAACAGGACCCATACATCATTCTCCTACAGGAAACACATCAGATGCAGAACAACTGTGGCTTTCCGGGGAGGGGAGATACAAGGTACTGGTACAATTGATATCACGGACATGGACAGACTAGAGGGGCTGTTGTGCTGATTTGCATGGGGAATGGAATGGAATTAAATTAATTATAGTATTGTGGTACCTTCAAAAAGATTTGCAGGGGGAGGTGGGAGAATTGGGACTTCACAGTTTAGTTATTGATAGGGACTGGATAGAGCATCCTCGTGCATGCAGCAGTTCAGAACAGATACCCGACTTTACTCTTTTACCAAGGCCTTGGGCCTGCTAGATCTCTGGCCGGAGGAGCACATGAAGATGTAACAGTATTCAGATGATGGCCATGTCAAGAGTGGACTACATATTAATCCTAGAAGCTAAGAAGAGATACTTCAGGAACACTCGCTATCTGGTGAGAGGGATTTTGAATCACTCCCCGATGTGTGAGCCTGGAATTGACTGAGTGCAGGCAGACAAACAGGGTGGATGCTGGACCAGTGGGAGGTTACAGACAGGGAGACTAAGACGTCCACCAAACATTATTTTCAGGAAAACATGGGATCAGTTGGTCACCCAAAATACTATGGGAGACTTATAGGACTAGGGGAGCTCTCATTTCACCCACCACAGGGAAGAAACGGGAGCGGTGAGGGACATAGAAGCTCAATTGCTCCACCTAGAAACCAGCTATATAGCATTGCCAGGTTCCACACTGTCACATCAGATAGCCCTATTATGAGAGGAAGAGAGGAAACAAGTTGAGCAGGACACATTGGCCTACTGTAGGGGTAGGCAACACAGAGTATATGAAATGCTCAATAAAGATGTAAAGCTGCTGGCATGGCTAGCCTGGCGTGGCACGGGCAAGAGGTGAATTAGCAGAGTGATGGGCCCACAAGGGAATTGAAGATGAATCTATGGCAATAATCCCAGACCTTTCAAGACCACCTGCACATATTATACTAATCCCGATATCAAGGGTTGGAGAAGGCACCTGAGAGCCTTTGTGGGTGACACTCTTATCCCTCCTCTGACTGTGTTGGATTGTGAGTGCCTTGAAGGCCCCATAGAGGGGGAAGAGGTATTGAGAGCAGTAGCACAGATAGAGAGCGGAAAGACCTCATTACCTAATAGGTTCCCCTGGGATTTTTATATGCATCAGAGGTAAGCCAGGAATCCTTAAAAGATATGTTCTAGGAGGTGAGAAGTGTGGGCAGTTTTCCAAAGGACCAGCTCAGATAGTCCTTATTCATAAGAGCGGTAAACCACCACAAGATTGTGGGTCCTTTAGATGCATCTCCCGCCTGAATGTGGAGCTGAAAATACCTGATAAGGTTCTAGTCACTGCTGTGTGTAATAGTGGTCAAACCATTGGCATGTTAGGTCCATCATGATGTCCAGCTAACGGATCTTACATGGGACTCGCAATAGGGATGACACAATCTCACTATATTCAGATGATCTGTTGATATACCTAACAGACATGGAGAACTCGATCCCATGATTGCTGGAGCTCCTGAACATTTTTAGGGAATTCTTGAACATCCGTATTAATTGGCTCAAATCAATTATATGTCTAATCACACCATGGCACCCATGTGTGATTGTAAAATTCCCACTGCGATAGTCCCAAGAGGGCTTCAAATGCCACATAATAAGAAATGCAGTAGATTTTTATTGTGCCAACCTAGATAAAGCGTTAGAGGACTACACACAAGACGTTGGGCACTGGCAACGTCTTACCCTCGCACTACTGGGTAGGGCAACCCTGTGCAAAATGATCATACTACCCATACTTCTTTTTTTGCTGCAGAATACACTCTTCGAGGTATCCGATTTTTCCAAGCAGTGGATAGACCTGACATTTACTCTGGGAAGGTAGTCCCCCACAGATCGTGCTCCAGACTGTGACCAGAGGCCCCTGCGACGGAGGGATCACTCTGCCACACCTACAGGTCTAATATTGGGCGACTCAACTTGTGACTGTAAAGGAATGGGCCTTCAACCCCCACTAGACCTGGGTTAATAGGAAGGCCATGGGGAAGAGGATACTTGGGGAAACTCACTGGGGTGGGGACAGGGTGCTCCCGATGCCTGCTCCACTGGCAGTGGTAATCAAGAGGGAAAGTAAGCCACAGTGAAATTAGGCTGAGGAGGTAAGGTGTCACTAGAGACGCCACTCTGGGATTCCGGGATTCTGTCTGATTGAGACTCTTTGAAAGGGGCAGATAGTGGAATCTAATAAGTATTCCAAGTTAGGGGATATCGGCGCGAAGTGTGAGCTACTCCCCTTTGCTAAGCTCCAGCTGAGATATGATTTAGCATTCAGTCAAAGACTCAGTCACTTGCAAGTCCGATATGCTTTAGCCAACTATAACTATCGGCTCCAGAAGAAGGCAGAGGAAACCCCGCTGGAGCTGAGACTGTTGGCAGCACCTCAGCACAAGCATGCAATATCACAGATTTATAGGACCCCTACGGCGCACTACCATGCCCATTAACCTGACCTAGGATCTCTGGGAGTAGGAGGATCTGGCTTGAGAGGAAGCATGCAGGTACCTGCACAAAGTGGTAATCAGGACAAGTTTCCGGCTTGTGTAATTAAAGATCCCACATCAAGCATATTATATGAAAACCAGGCAGTTCAGAATGGGAAGGGCAAAGTCTGATCTGCGGTAGCGGGTGTGGTATGTGAGGGACACTAGTGCACACTTTGTGGGACAGCCTAGTGAGGCAACCCTTCTAGGAAACGGTCAGGGACAAAATGAGGGCAATCACAGAGGAAGAAATGCAACTTACTCCGGTATTAGTGCTCCTGGGAATATGGGATGGGCATACCACACCGTGACCAAGTACACACTGCTGTGGTGAACATTAGCAGTGTCGTGCAGCAAAATAGTGCGGCTATGGGGGTCACTGGCGACACCGGGGATTGTACAATCGCAAAGGAGTATGTTCTGGTGCATGCAAGCCAAAGAAACAATGTATGAGGTCAGAGGATGCCCAAGGAAACTCAGCAAAATTCGGGGCATGAGGAGAAAGGCGGAGGAGGGGGACAGTTGATCTGGGGGACATCTGGGGAGAGAGATAAACTGTACCCCAGGGCCTGTGAGCCTTGGTACAATGTGTGGGCGAAGGAGTACCTGTACATCTGTGTTTTCAGTGTTGGTATGGTGCCAACTTGAAATGTTTTAAAAAAAATAATGAAGAAGCAACCCAGGTCTGGCATCAGAATGTTACTGTCTTGTAGGACCAGAGCATGACTGGTTAAATAGTCGCATTCAAAGCACAGGCCATGAGGGAGAGCTTAGAACATGGCTCCCTGAATACAAACAGCAAAGTGTGGGTACAACTGTGGCAGTGTTAAAGGGAACCATACACAAACGTGAGAGTCAGCTCTGAGCTAGCACACCAGGAAAGGATGGTCCTATTGAATATCTCTTATGACACCAGTTCCAACCATTCTTTCCTCTTTGGGGGTGGTGGGACTAGGAGTGGCAGACTTGGGCCCCTCAGGACAGTGAAACCATTCCTTTCATTTAGGTTGGATTATATCTAGGTGTGCAAAAGGTGGAAACTTCAAGGCATCTGTTCCCATTCAGATTTTGTTAACCTGGAATGTTGCTGTGGTTAAATCAGTCACAGTGATGAAGAAGATCCTCAATATCAAAAAGAATAATCTGCTTGTAGGAGGCGTATGAGGAGGTCTGGATCAGAAAGAGATTAATTCTATATGGCTAAAAGAAAGTTGAAAACAGAAGGGGTGATAACCCTCATCTGAGAAAGACATGTCAAACTCTAAAGAAGATACCCTGAGATAAGTGAAATGTCTCTACTCCTATGGTAACCCCATTGAAGAGGGGGGAAAAAATAGTTTTGAAAATCTAAACCTTCTACAAAAATGGCATTGTTACTTTCATGTCTCTCCTGAGGGCTGGTTGACACAGCTTAATATTTGGTGTGCGATTTTGCTTCTACTGGTAGTTGTTTGGGTGGGAGCAGCTGCGATAATCTTTAAAACAGATCAGAGTTCTGCTAGTATGGCTAGGCAGTTAAGTAGTGGGTAATTGATATCTATAGTGATTGACTCTAGGTCACTATCCAATCAACCTAACTGGGGGGCGGCGGAGGATTGGTTACTTATATCTAGATGTTTTTCGGCTGAGTTCTGCTGGGGGCAGGAAGGGAAATGTTAAGTGGATTGAACCGAGATCTGCCAATTCACCATATTACAGAACAGCTGTTTCGGTTGTTGCAGGGAATGGTTTGCTAAAATAGCAATCTCACATGTTTAATCTGGAAAAGATGTTAAAGATCATTACATCGAATGTGAGGACTCTCAGTGCCTCCTCTAAGTTACTGAGCATTTTCAGTTTCTTGAAAGATCTTGCACAAGGCAATTAAACTGATCTCCTGAAGAGACACTGCTTTTTCATTGTTTTTTTTTTTTTACTTTATAAACAAGGGAACAGTATTGAAAGGAAATGTTGAATGAGATGGAATCCATGGGTTAGGTGGACAGTGTTGCTGCACAGGGCGTGAATCATGTGTTCGTAACGGCTGAGCAGAAGGAGCTCAAATAATTCACCATCTCTTGCTGGATTCCAGTGCTTATACTTTATTGCTACTGGTGTCTAACTGGAGAGCTCTAGGATTTTAACTAAGGGCCTGATTACCACCTTGATAGATGGAATACTCCGTCACAAACGTGACTGATATCCCGCCTGCCGTTTTACAAGGTCCATAGGACATAATAGAGCTTGTAATATGGCAGACGGGATATCTGTTATGTTTGTGAGGAGTATCCCATCCGTCAAGGTTGTAATCAGGCCCTAAGTGTAAAACATGGAACTGGGGAAGGGGAGAGGCATGGGCCTAGGTCCACACCAATCTTGCTGAGGCTGTAGTTATAGCTCTAGGCAGCAAGTCAAGTAGTCCAGAGGGATGATTCAGTGAATCAGGTGAATGTTCTGGAGTTCTGTTTCCCTCGGGGGTGGTGGGCAAACAGCTAGTTAGGTGTCAGATCTTGAAAAGACAGTATAATTGATCAAAGTCATGCCATCAAAGTCATGCCCAAAATTATGTGAGCGAAAACAGACATATTCAGTAGCTCACTGGTGGTAGTGTTAAGAGATGGTCTCTTTTATTCTACTAATTTTGGATAGGAACCCGTTGTATAAGACACAATAGGACCTATATTGCAAGTTGCGGAAGGAGAACTCTAGTGGGTGGTGCTAGGAAAAGAACATGGCGGATTGTTTGGGTTCCAATAACCCAAGGTAGGCTCTTTAGCTTCACCCAAAACATAGGGTAAATCATGTGTGATTGTGATAAGTCACTCCTTGCTGGATAGAATAAGGGAGCAGAGAAAGTTTCCAATCACATCCCAACACAAATCTCTATTGATACTACACCCAAAGGCAAAGATTCTGCTGACTGCGTCGGAATGCCATAAAACATCAAACAGTAGTGGAGGATATTAAGAAAAAGTATATAATTAATGGTAGATAGAAGGGGGTTTGTGGTATGCTATAAAGGAAGCTTTAAGTAGTCATATCACAATTGCGCTGCAATCCTTAGTAGAATGAGAATTACATACGTTGGAAAATTTACATAATGTATTCATTATATCAGAGGGTATGGTGAAAAGGTTACATCAGTCCATATTCAGCACCACGTTTAACAGCTGGATAAAGTAATGCCCACCCTGTTGAGAACTAAAGCAAACATTTTATTACAGGGCAGTACAACTAGGAAGCTGCTAGCAGGTAAGTTCTTTGTATTGTATTGGCATTTATATAGCTTTTACTACCGCTGACCATTCGCTGTCTTTTCCAGCCAGGTAGCATACCTAGACATGGGTACCCAGTGTTATTAGTCAAATTCGGAGATGGGGTTGTTTATGTTATGTTTCAAAATATGTAAATAGGGTTTTGATGCTAGGTTGTTCAATTGTTGTCATTCATATCTGGAGGATGAATTTGTGTTCCGGTAGGTTAATCCCATTGCTAGATGCATTGTCACGGATGCTGTTTCTGGACAGGTATCATGCTCCTGATTGATACCTGGTGCTAGATTGTGTCAGATAAAGAGGTAGAGATTAGTCAAGTTATTCCAGGGTTGGGGATTGCCATCTGAACAGGCTTCTCATGAATGTTTCAGCAGTTAGTGTTTTTCTTATGTGTAGGTTGGTTATGTTTGCAGACAGGTTAGTACTTTCGTTTGGAATACTATCGTTAATGTATTTAGTCAAAGCTGTTTGCATTGAGGTTGTCATGCTGATCCATGCAAATGCTGTCTGATAACCACAGTGGTTCGCTTTCCCCAAGATGATTTGATTATCCTGTAGGTATATATTATATTAGTAGGGTATTGTTTCTGTCGAATATGCAATAGTCTTACTGGTGTTCATTCTGTAATAATGCTCTAATAATTGCTATGTAGATATAAGTTATTGGCATTTAAGCAGTAACATTACCTGGGTCATCGAGTATACCATGAACAGTTTTGATCATGATGACCTGTTGAGGGATTGTTCTGATATATTCAGGTAGGTAAATAATGACTTCACCATCCGCCCGAGTTCTGAGTAACTCCCAATGGCTGATATCTTTTCCATTGTCAGTTGTCAATTTAACCCACATGACGCTAGCGTTGAGTCTTATATAATTGAGGAATATCTCCTCTGGGTCATTCCGGAGCTAGTGATGGTCCCCACTGGCTCTAAAGCTTAATGCACTCATGTTGAATAGGGGTAAGAGCCTGCAATGGTAGTTCAAACTCTAATAGAGAGGGCAATCACACGTTCAATCCTCCACAGAGCACAAGCCTTATAGACTACATTTTGTTTAGTGTTTGGCTTTGGCCTAAACTATTTTATAGGGCGGTAATACCCCGCCAAGACAGCCTTTTCGATAGTTCCCAAAAGCTTTTTGCTAGGATAATCTTGAGCAGACTGTAAGAATGGATAACAGCTAAAGAGATATTGCCCCTCCCCAACAAGCTGGTTTTAGAGAATGCAGCAGCACACTTAACCAGGTGTTTCGTCTCCAGCTGTGGTACTGGAAGACTGTCCTATTAGGGGGTGGTCGACTCTACTTGGTCTTTGTAGACCTAAGGTCTGCATTTGATCTACTCTCCCGCCGTACCCTCTAGCAGATTCTGGCTGACATAGGGGTACCACGATACTGTTTGGATATGATCAAGAGACTCCATGACAGCAGTTACCTGCAAGTCAGATGTGGGCGATCGTGAAATGATAAATCCATTCACAGTTCATAAAGGGGTTTAGGCAAGGTTGTGTACTTGCACCACCCTATTTACTCTATTGCTTAATTATCTGGTTAACACACTATTTATTAATTATCTGGTCATGTTTTTGGATCAATGTGACTCGGGCGCTCCACATCTTGCAAACATCAGGGTGCCTGCCCTAATGTTTTCAGATGACACGCTGTTACTCTCAAAAACACTAATGGGGTTGCAAAGAATCCTTGATCGATTCAGCCACTTTTGGAAGTTAAGAGGCCTAGACATTAATATTAGGAAAACTAAATATATGGTTTTCAACCCATGCTATTCTACCTGCCCCAATCCCATGCTGAGAGGGTCTCCTTTGGAGCTCGTACATAATTTTGACTATCTGGATGTCACCCTAAGCGAGCATTTTGATTGGCAAACCCATATTGCAGATTCAAACTAGAGCCAATATACGGGGAATAATAAAGATGCATAAAGGCTCTCAATATCACCCAATTTCACTGGCACTCCAAATTTACAGTAGTCAGGCCCTTTGAACAGTCCTGCATGGCATAAAGCTATGGGGCCAAAGGCAGATGTCATTGGTCTCAGTCAAAACACACTTTATGCGTCAATTGACTGGTCTTCCCATCAGTACACCGCTGCTCCCCCTAAGGTTAGATTTGGAGCTAAGAAGCATCTCAGACTGAGCTGGTGTAAGGCCCATTGTGTATTGGAGAAGGCTCTGGACCATGTCAGAGCTCTGCGCTTACTCAGGCTTAGCCGTGGTGATACGTATTCCAGGCTCAGGCAACATACCCTGGCTTAGGCACATAAAAACTATTTTCACTAAAATTGGGCTCGAGAGAATGTGGGATGTTCCTGAGGAGGCTTGTGTGACCACAAAAAAATTAAGAGAACCTACTGGCAACACAAATTGGGCATAATGAAAGGCCAGTCTAGTTTGGGCCACCTTACTTCTACCTTCCTACTGACGAAGGACAGCTTTGAAGACAAGAGGTTCCTGGATGATATAAAACCTACAACTACCAGGAAGCTCTACCTGCAGTTTAGGTATGGGACCCTGCCGCTTTCTTCTTTTGCAGCATGTTGGGGGGCGTGAACCAGGGCCAAGTGGCAGGCTGTGCCTGTCTTGTACTAACTCAAAAGAATCAGTTGTCCATGTCATACTTTTCTGCCCTACATATCAGAGCATCAAGAAAAATGGATCTTGCCACTCTGTCCGAATATAGATGTCAGGGATTATAGCGAGGCTCTGCAAATTCTAAAAACAAACACTAGCCAACATGTAGTCTTTATGGTCTCTCGGTTCTTCCTGGCGATGTGGAGGATCAGCAAAAACAAAGTTCTCTAACATTTGCCATAAGATAACAATGGTCCATTAGGCATGTTTCTACTTGTGCTTATTTTTAGCTTTTAATTCTTTTGCACTCACTATTTTAAAGAAATATTTAGTTTATTGCCTAATACATGTCTTTGGTTTTAAATCTTTTATGTATATTATATTTATGGCCATTCATACTTCAAATTTAACAATTTGCACAGTGATATTTTTACGTACTTTGATGGCAATCTGCCCAATAAGGTTTGTTTGACCTGAACTGCATAATTTGCCAACTTGGACCTAGAAGAATGAACCTCCATTCCTTTTTCTTATTCTGTTGTATGAAAAGTTGCAGTGCTAATCTAGAGCACAGCTTTCTTTTTTTTAAAGTTATCTCTTTTTGTGTCATTTGCCACAAGACTGGTTCCCTGCTGTTCATTGCTTGTGCATGATGCACCAAATTTGAAAGGACTTCTTCTGACAACCAAGAGCTAGTGAAGGTCTTCAGCGCAGGAGAGATGTGAATTTGTATTCCTACATGTCCGAGTTACCTTACCCCTCTGCATTCTGAATTCTTTAGAGTCACCTCATAAGTGAAATTGATAGTCTCTGGCATAAACCATTGCCATAATACAGTTGTGACTTGATGAGGGAAGTAGTTGCCTGGACTTTGTGAGGGAATCTTATATATTTGATAATAGGAAGTGTAATCCTCATTGAATGGTATGTTGATTTTATTAATTGAATTCCCTTTGAGATAATAGATAAGGCTGGGTCCAGTATAATTCCTGTTTTTTTTCACTTCCTTTGAAGTTATTTGCGGTGTTCCTAATTTATTAGGTCAGGCATAGGATTTACAATCTGCACACATAAGGATCTCTGTTTCTGCGGCCTTGTTTGAGATGGTTTGTTACCATCAAACAGCCATTTGCTTTCAGACCACCACCTAATTTTGAGGTTTCAGGGTTATTTGGATTTTCCAGGTGAAGGATTACCTGTGTATCGTCTGTTCTGTTTTTACATGCAAGTTGGAGGATTTGTTGAATTCCAGGAGGAGTCTGATGCAAAAATTAAAAAGTAGTTCAGAGATGTTTTAGCCTTGAGAAACTCTTGCTAGTATGACAAACAGAAGTAAGACAGTACTAATCAGGGAATTTGCCAAGCACTTTCTATGATGGAGGAAATGAGTGAAGACCGTAAGAAACATATACTAACTCAATTACAAAAACTATCGACCGAGCAGATGGAGTAACTAAAATGACCTATTAGGTTAGAAGAAATAACTGAAGCAATCAGGAGGTTAAAAGAATGCTGAAGTTACGAGGCCTGATTTTGTTTCTCTTTAACACTTTTAAGAATTTTGAACAGACACTGGCACCAGAATTCTACAATTCTACAATGCTTCCTTCGTTTTAGTCTCATTCACAGGTAACATAATGCAAGTTTTTTTATTGGTCATCCCTCAACGTAGGAAGGATTCGCCCCACTGTAGCTCATACAGACCCGTCTTTGTTGAATCTAAATGTTAATGTTTTCACAAGAAAACTAATAGCTAGACTTTATCCTTTGATACAGCAGATCATTTTACATTCAGACCAATTGGGACTGATATGTCAAAGGCATTTGAGCCATAATATGCACAACTGTCTTACAAATAATACATAACCAAGGAAAATAGGTCCTTAAAATATTGGACAAATAGAGTGTGTGGGAATTTAAGGAAGGGATGCTGATGAAGACCACTGCAAACATCAATTGTTCGCTGCGAGGGTATGAGTGAAAGGTCTAACAGTCCAATCTTTTGATCCGAAGAGGCACACAGCAGTGGTGTGCTTTGTTGTTATTTCTTTTCATTCTGATAATGGAGTCATTAGTTATTTCCATGAGGCAAAATAAGAGTATCTCCAGAGTGTAAATAGGGCAAACTATCTTTAAACTCCGGTTGTCCGGACTCCTACTTGCACATTTCCCATACATACGTAAAATCGCTTCCGGCGGTCTGGTAATTTTCTGCATTGCTCCTAAAGCATGTAACAACCTGCATCTATACATAAGAGCCTCCTCCTCACTTCCTGAATTCCTCAAAAAGCTGAAGACCTAGCTTTTCGAGTAGTCCTACTCGGCTGTAGATTCTGTTAGACTCACAACTGGTCAGCGCCAGGATACCATCCAGAGTAATAGTGGGCTCTTCAAATCTGCGTAACATAACCCAAATGAGGTAATAGATGATGATCTCTATGCAAAACTCGAGGATATCTCCAACAGCTCTTATTGAGAAGCTTGAAAGACACCTGAAAGTGTTTGCTTTTAAGGTTAATAATATAAGGATGTCTAAAACCTTGAACCTTTCCACTCCATCAAGTGAAACAACGAAATTGGAGTAGCAGTTCCCTCTGAAATGGGAGTCCAAAGGTATTACATTTTTGGAGGTTCGATTCATAACTTCCTTTTAACAGATAATGCATTTGAATTACCACCACTGATTGATTAGTGATACTCAGATGGATGGCCAGGCATGGAATCCCAGAGCCTTTTCTTTCTTGGGAGAATTGCAGTTGTCAAAATGACTATGGTACCAAGGATGTTTTTACATATTTCAGACACTACATTGTGCTGCTGTTAGAGACGTGCTGCAGTCCTTACAGAGATCCAAACATAACTTTTTTATGAGCTGGGATGTCCTCTAGGGTTTCATGGAAACCGTCTGGTGCAAAACCCTAGATAAGGAGTTTTTCTTGGCTTGTTTATTATTACCAAGCAGCTCATCTGAGCCACCTAGCTCATTGGTCTTGAGGAGACACAGGAAAATAGTGATGTTTTGTGTACCTCACATTTTGCTGGAAAGCCAGTGGGGTTAGTTCGATGTTTGGCTAAGAGCAACTAGCCCAAGAAGATATATGTATCACATCTATCACTATGGTTACCATTTAGGTATGGGAGAAGGCCACCTAAGCTAGCAGACTTAAATCCATTTTACCTCGATAACAGTGAAACTGGATTTAAAGCTTGACCTGTCAAAGTGCAAATGCATACATTTGATTTCCTCCTATGAGCACTGGCACCTCATCGGAAGCACTGCAGTTCCTGCTGGACTTTGATGCGTGTCTCTAGACCCTTCTCTCTAATCGAGGTAGGGAACATACAAAATGAAAGACTAAAGCATTTTTGAAAAAGCACAACAGACAAGGTTCTCTGTATAAGATTTACTCAATTAGTTAAAATATCGAAATGCATAGCTGGGCCATCAAAGTTAGATCAATAAGTCTCTAAGAATACACCAGGAACCTAGTGCAGTTCTTCTGAACATCCAACAAAGATTTACCTTCTAAGTCTGGGACAGGAGTCTCCTCCTAACATGGTTCACTTGCTCATCGCCAAAATAGATTAAGCAAAGTGCAACCGTTGTATGAAAATACATTTGAGGATTTTCTCGTTGTTCTAATACATGGAGTTCTAGTGTTCCCAACATCTGTTCTCACTACATGAATGTTACATAGTATGTCATGAAGCCTGGGATAGTTGCTCTGTCCTTGGGAAAGTACACTCTACCCATGCATTTACAGGGAATCATTTTCTCAGCCAGAGCTATCAACAAGCCTTTATTATACTACAGAATAAACAGTAGTCTGAGTCACATGTTTGACAGCGACATGATGGTAATATGAACAACAAGACTTAAGTTGTCCTAATTCAGAGGAAACATTAATTTCTAAGCAATAAATTTAGAAATGTTTGAAGTTTAAGCAATCCATTTTAACAGACTATGTGCCTGCTTACAACTTTGGAGGAGGTGCTAATCCGTCCCAAATGTGACGGATATACCACCAGCCGTATTACGAGTTCCATAGGATATAATGGACTCTTAATACGGCTGGTGGTATATCCGTCACTTTTGGGACGGATTAACACCTTCCTCCAAAGTTGTAATCAGGCCCTTTATATCTACAACATTGTCACTCTCAAAAGAAGAGGAGTGCTCAGAATGGGCATTCTCTACAGAGTGGGTAATCAATTGAGTAGTTCAAACTGGATTTGGGCTTCCTTGAGATGGAAACATTTAGGTTTAGCTAGATTAGGCACTTGGACTCTCATCTACCTATCAAGAAAGGGGTCATTTAGGACATTGGACAACTGAAGGTCGGCTGCAAGCTAAGACGACCAATACACAACTCGTTTTAGATATTAAAAAATATTAGCACATCCCAGGTCAGACAGGAAATGCCCTCTCATATTGCTTAGGAAGTGGAAGTAGGGAGCACTTTTTCAGACATAGAACAGGAGGCTATCATGACTAGGATAGGCACAGAAGTGCGGCAGATAGGAAATGTTTTTTTAAATTGTATCAGTGGCACTGCATTCCAGAGCAGGGGCACAAATGTGACAGAACTAAGTCAACTTTGCTAGAGCGAGTATGGAGTTTTTGATACTATAGTACATATCTTTTGGTGGTCCCCATATCTGGTGATAAAGTCTAGACTGTGATCAACAGTGTGCATGGCGTTGACCTCCTACGTCACTGATGTCCTTTGAGCAACCTAACACCTAGCCATTTCCTGCTTCTTTTAAAGAATGGGAAGTAAACACCACAATTGGCAGCCAGACAAATGAGAGTCATGGTTGCAGACGAGCTGGCATCTTATTGCCATGGAAAGGGTAATGATACTCGGAGAGAATAGGGGGCAAGATTTTGATGCTGACTGGGGCCTCATGTTGAATTCTAAAATATTAATTGAGAGTTTCCACATCCTAGCTATTTAAGTTTCTAAGAATTGTTTCCTCAAGCAGGGGATCAACCACAATTGAAAGGTTTGAAACTCATGCAAGAGGGGAAATATCAGAAGATGTATGCCATTTGAGCTAAAACATGTTATTGGTCCAGTGCAATGCTGATGTTTTGAGATATGAATGTCTGCTCAAGGTGTTGAGAGGATCACTGAGGATGGGGGCAATTTGGTTTTGGCAGTCTTAGTTGATATGTTGATTAAGTGGAGCTCTTTTGCATTTCATTCTGAATATATCAAGGAAACATTTGGTTCTTGAAGTCTGCAGATGTTCTAGCTGATGGTTAATTCTTGTCTTGTATCCTTTCCAGGCCTGTAGTGACTTTTGACCTCCTCGGAGAAGATAGTATGGTGTTGGGACGACTGGTCCATACCTTAGGAATCCTGATGTACTTCGCCCTTCATACTACGGTAGGAAATAGGAGGTGACATGAGATGCTGGTGGGCAGGGATCTTAAAAATACCCTCTGTTGATAAAGACACAAGGTTCATTATTTTTCGTCTAATCACCGAGGATCTCTAGCAGAAAAGTCATCTAAATATCCTCTGTGGCACCATAAAATCAGACTTATTTTCCAGAATACAGAAACTATGGGGGGTCATTACAACCCTGGCGGTCGGTGATAAAGTGGCGGTAAGACCGCCAACTGGCCGGTGGTAAAAACTTTGCTATTACGACTGTGGCGGAAACCGCCAACAAAGACAGCCACTTTAATACTCCGACCGCCACAGCGGTACAAACAAACAGCTTGGCGGTGACCGCCAACAGAGAGGCGGAGGACAATTTACCGCCCACAGTATCACAACCTACCAATCCGCCAACTTTTCTGGGGCGGATTCACCGCAGATAAAAACACGGCGGACATAGGATTCCGAAGGGAAAACGCTCACCTCTACACACCCCACGAGGAATCAGGACACCATGGAGCTGGAACTCCAAATTCTCCCTGCAATAGTCTTCCTGCTCCTCTACCAGGAGCACGAACGCCGGCGGCGAAGACCACGGAAAGTACTGCACCTACGAAACAGGGGCGGGGGAGGGGAAAAACAGGGACACACACACGCAACACCCCACCCACGACAACACACACACTAATACAGCATGATATATTACACTTACACCCCCCAAACCTCCCGGAAGAATGCAAAGACAAAAGGAAATGAGTGGAACCATTGTAATATATTAAAAGCAAGTAGGCAAAAATATATATATACACCATTAACAAAATATACACCAAGCATAGTAGTCCAGGTAGTGCTCCAATTAAGTCAGTGGAACACTAGGCCCACATGGTATGGGCGAGGCCTACACAAGATCCCCGACCATGACGGAGAGAACACTGCAGGGGCATCAGAGAGCAACTAAACAGGCACCTCAGGGGGAGGGAAAGGGGGGCACCTCAGCCGGTTGAGTGCACAACGCCAAATCCACGAGAGGGCCACATGCCCACTGTTCCATCCTGGGGAGTGCAAAGCCATAGTCTCTCAAGTCTATACAGTGGGTGGGTTGCCGACTGCCATATCCTGGGGAGTGCAAAGCCACAGTCTCTCAAGTCTCTCCAGTGGGTGGGTTGCCCACTGCCATATCCGGGGGAGTGCAAAGCCACAGTCCCTCAAGTCTATACAGTGGGTGGGTTGCCCACTGTTCCATCCTGAGGAGTGCAAAGCCACAGTCTCTCAAGTCTCTCCAGTGGGTGGGTTTCCCACTGTTCCATCCTGGGGAGTGCAAAGCCACAGTCTCTCACGTCTATACAGTGGGTAGGTTGCCCACTGCCATATCCTGGGGAGTGCAGAGCCACTGCCTCAAGTCTCTCCAGTGGGTGGGTTGCCCACTGTTCCATCCTGGGGAGTGCAAAGCCACAGTCTCTCAAGTCTATGCAGTGGGTGGGTTGCCCACTGTCATATCCTGGGGAGTGCAAAGCCACAGTCTCTCAAGTCTATACATTGGGTGGGTTGCCCACTGTTCCATCCTGGGGAGTGCAAAGCCACAGTCTCTCAAGTGGATAACAGTCTCCACTGGTTCTGGAGGGGGCATGGTGCCCAGAGTGCATCATCCTGCTAAGGACAGAGGTAGTGGATGGATCTCTCCACTGGTTCTGGAGGGGACATGGTGCCCAGAGTGCATCATCCTGCTAAGGACAGATCTAGTGGATGGATCTCTCCACTGGTTCTGGAGGGGGCATGGTGACCAGAGTGCTTCATTCTGCCCGTGACGGACTCAGTAGCTTCAGTGCCCTTGGCGCTCATGGTCCAACGGTGCTTGAGACGGCGGTGCCCTGTTCAGCGGTGCTTGAGACGGCGGTGCCCTGTTCAGAGGTGCTTGAGACGGCGGTGCCCTGTTCAGCGGTGCTTGAGACGGCGGTGCCCTGTTCAGCGGTGCTTGAGACGGCGGTGCCCTGTTCAGCGGTGCTTGAGACGGCGGTGCCCTGTTCAGCGGTGCTTGAGACGGCGGTACCCTGTTTAGTGGTGCTTGAGACGGCCGTGCCCTGTTTAGTGGTGCTTGAGACGGCCGTGCCCTGTTCAGCGGTGCTTGAGACGGCGGTGCCCTGTTCAGCGGTGCTTGAGACGGCAGTGCCCTGTTCAGCGGTGCTTGGAGCGGCGGGCTCCTTTGCAGTGAGTCAGCTGCTGGCGGTCCTTCATGGCCCAGCGGGGCTTGTGCTGGCGGTCCTCTCTAGCCCAGCGGGGCTTGTGCTGGCGGTCCTTCATGGCTCAGCGGGGCTTGTGCTGGCGGTCCTCTCTGTCCCAGCGGAGATGATGGCTGTGGCCTCCTGGGCAGCGGGGATGATGGCGGTGGCCTCCTGGGCAGCTGGGCTGGTGCTGGCGGTGGCCTCCTGGGCAGCTGGGCTGGTGCTGGCGGTGGCCTCCTGGGCAGCTGGGCTGGTGCTGGCGGTGGCCTCCTGGGCAGCTGGGCTGGTGCTGGCCTCCTGGGCAGCTGGGCTAGGGCTGGCGGTGGCCTCCTGGGCAGCAGGGCTGGTGCTGGCGGTGGTCTCCTGGGCAGCAGGGTTGGTGCTGGTGGTGGTTTCCCAGCAGCTGGGCTGGTGCTGGCTGTGGCCTCCTGGGCAGCTGGGCTGATGCTGGCGGTGGCCTCCTGGGCAGCAGGGCTGGTGCTGGCGGGGGCCTCCTGGGCAGCTGGGCTGGTGCTGGCCTCCTGGGCAGCTGGGCTGGTGCTGGCGGTGGCCTCCTGGGCAGCGGGGATGATGGCGGGCTTCTCCGCCGTGCTGCTCTTCCCAGACTTGCTGAGTTTCTTGTGCCCCTTCCCCACCTTGGAAGGTGTCGCAGCTGACTCCACACTCCCACCTGTACCCCTGGAAGCGGCTTTGGTGGATGGAGTCTTCCCCCTCTCCCGCATGGCACTGGCCAACTTCTGATGCTGGACAGATGGGGGACTGTCTGTGCTGTGGCTCCGTGCCACACTGGCTGCCCTGGTGGCTGGTGCACTCCAGATTCCAGTGACTACAGGCACCACTGGTCCCGGAGATGTTGTGGCTGAGGTGCTAGTTCGGGACCCAGGAGACGGACGGGGTGGGGGAGGTGTGGGAAAGAGGTCAAGGTTGGACAGGAAAAGTTTTTGGGAGACACTGGGACGGGTAGCTGGAGGGGGTTTAGGAGTGGAGGACGAGGTTGTGGTTGTAGGAGGTGTTTGTTTGTTGACTTTGGGTGAAGGTGCATGCGCTGGAGGCTGTC
Organism: Pleurodeles waltl; assembly: GCF_031143425.1. NCBI lineage: Eukaryota > Metazoa > Chordata > Amphibia > Caudata > Salamandridae > Pleurodeles > Pleurodeles waltl. Next base: position 398,309,690 of record NC_090449.1, read on the forward strand.
GTGAGGTGGATGGCTGTTGGGTGGGTGTGTGCCTGCGTTTGTGTATCTTGGGAGGGGGCGTCACTGACACACTGGGAGAGGACACAGGGGACGTGTGAATGGTAGTGGGGGTGGTGACTGCACGTGAGCGAAGTGTGGTGGTGGGTGTGCTGTTGATGGTAGTAGTGGCTGTAGAGGTAGTACATGCAGGTGTGAGTGTAGACGAGACTGGGAGGGAGGTGGGAGATGGTGAGGAGGGGGACACAGTGGAGGCAGTGGATGTTGGTGTGTCTGCATGTGTGTGATGCTTGCGTGAGTGCCTGTGTGATGTGTGGTGCTTATGTTTGCCATGTCCACTCTTGTGTGCTGATGTGTGTGCATGCTGGTCTAGAGGTGTGCTTGGGAGAGGCTGGGGTACAGGGGATTGGGTCTGGGTGGAGGAAGTTGGAGGGGGGAGGCTAGAGACAGGGACAAAGGCTGCCATCAGTGATGAGGCCAGAGTCTGAAAAGCTCGCTGAAGGGCCGCCTGACTAGAATGAATGCCCTCCAGGAATGCATTTGTTTGTTGCAACTGCCTTTCTACACCCTGGATGACATTCAAAATGGTAGACTGCCCAACAGTGAGGGACCTGAGGAGGTCAATGGCCTCCTCACTGAGGGCAGCAGGGGTGACTGGGGCAGGGCCTGAGGTGCCTGGGGCGAAGGTGATGCCCTCCCTCCCGGGTGAGCGGGCACGGGGCAAAGGCTGAGGGGCTGATGGGAGGGCGGTGCTGGAAGGGGGGGGTGGCGGCTGTACCTGTAGATGGGGGGGGGGGGGCACAGATGTTGCCGCCACCACAAGGGAGCTCCCATCAGAGGACGAGTCCGTGTCACCGGTCTCAGCTCCTGTCCCCGCCGTGGAGCTCCCCTCGCCCTCCGTCCCACTGGTGAAGTCCGATTCCGTAGTGTGGCCCTCCATGGCCATGTGGGATGCAGCCCCTTCGTGTTCCGGTGCCACTGTTCCTCCGCCTGATGATGCTAATGCACACAAGAACAGGGAGACCACAAAAAGGGGGGGGGGGGGGCGACAGAAGAAGGACATGTTCAATGCATGCATTACCGCTACCGTTGCCGGACACGACAGACACACAAGCCTGCTGCACTACGCCGCGCTCTTGGGCTCCACTGTTCAATCCCTGGGAAATGGCCTATTAGGCTATGGACGACATCTGCACACATGGATGACACAGGGGCATGACTAGGTGTAGTTGGCACTCTACAGAGGTGCAGTGGGGTGCCACATGGCCTGCCTTACGGAGGGACCTTGCCTACGGAACTCGCCCTGGCCTAGGGAAACCCACAGCCCAACTCCCCCACCCAGAGCCCTCCACTGCACGCAAAATCAGCTGAATGAGAGTGTACTCACCCCCTTGTGGCTGCTGTGATAACCTCAAGCACCCATCCAACTCCGGGTACGCCACCTCCAGGATCCTGAACATCAGGGGGTCATGGTGCGACGGGAACCCCTCCCACGTTGGGAGGCCATCCCCAGCTGAGACTCCGCCGTCTTCTTGCTCCAGCGGCGAATTTCCTCCCATCTTTTCCGGCAGTGGGTGCTCCGTCTGTGGTAAACCCCCAGGATCCGGACGTCCTTGGCGATGGCACGCCAAATATATTTTTTCTGGTGGGCGTTGACCTACAGGAATTGTACATGGGGAAGAGAAACTTATTACCAACTGCACCGTCACAGTCATTGGCCCCCATCCCTACCCTTGGCATGTGGCACATGCACTCACCGTCATTTCATGCACGCCTCAATCTCCCCACCCCCCATCTTTCATCCACCCCACTCCACACAGGCATAGCCCATACAGCATGCTCCCAGAGTACTTACCTGTTTGTCTGGAGGACCGTAGAGTACCGTGTATTGGGGGAGGACCCCATCCACGAGCTTCTCCAACTCCTCCGATGTGAAGGCAGGTGCCCTTTCCCCAGACACTCGAGCGATTGTCTCTTCCAGACCGAGGTCACAGCAGCACTTGCAGTGTAGGTCCTCTCCTGTCGAAGATCAGGTATCGAGTGATTGAAGTGATAGAAAATGGCGGTCACGTCCGTGGCGGTGCGTACCGTCACCGCCGGCGTACATCGTCATTGGCTCCTGGGACCCATAGGGTCCAATGTTAACCAATGCAGCATTGCGCCGCGGTCTTCGACCGCCTACCGCGACGGTGTACAATGCCAGCGCAGTTACCTCACATCCCATTGTCCCACTTTACAGGTCAGGCAGCCGCCATTTCAGGGGCCCACATGGTTTCATTTTCAAGTGCGTCACACATACCTAGGCCTGGACTCAACACACATACAGGCCACTTTTTAGATTATGATTGGTGAGGTGTGTGTACGTACCTCTGAGTTGTTTGACTCTGTGCTCACTGTTGTCCTTCATAGGCACCGTCCGCTGGGACATGTGAGGAGATGGCGGCATCCTCCGGTGTACCGACCGTTGGTGGACCTGTCGACAATGGAGGAAAGACATGTGATCATCACATACATGTTTGACCGTGCCACAATCCAGGAACTGTGTACCCAGTTGGAGCCAGACCTGATGTCAGCTATCCGCCATCCCACAGGAATCCCCCCCTCAAGTGCAGGTGCTGTCAGTGCTCCATTTCCTTGCAAGTGGGTCATTTCAAACTACAATGGCCATAGCATCAGGGATGTCCCAGCCTATGTTTTCCAACGTGTTGTCCAGAGTGTTGTCTGCCCTGCTGAAACACATGCGGAGCTACATCGTTTTCCCTCAGGTGGAGGGTTTGCCTACAGTGAAGGGTGATTTCTATGCCCTGGGACATATCCCCAACATCATAGGTGCCATTGATGGGACCCATGTGGCTTTGGTCCCCCCCCCCCAACAGGAGTGAACAGGTGTACAGAAACCGGAAGAGTTATCATTCGATGAATGTACAGATGGTATGTTTGGCAGACCAGTACATCTCCCATGTGAATGCCAAGTTCCCTGGCTCAGTGCATGACGCCTACATCCTGTGGAATAGCAGCATCCCTTATGTGATGGGTCATCTACAGAGGTACAGTGTGTTGCTATTAGGTGAGCACCTGGAAGCAAGTCAGTGGGAATGGTTGTCTGGGTCTGGGGTTATCCCTACAGGTTAGTCTAACAGTTGTTCCTCGCCATTTGCAGGTGACTCTGGTTACCCCAACCTGTCATGGCTACTGACCCCAGTGAGGAATCCCAGGACAAGGGCAGAGGAACGCTACAATGAGGCCCATGGGCGACCTAGGAGGGTGATCGAACGGACCTTTGGCCTCCTGAAGGCCAGGTTCAGGTGCCTCCATATGACAGGTGGATCCCTATTCTACTCACCAAAGAAGGTGTGCCAGATCATCGTGGCCTGCTGTATGCTTCACAACTTGGCTTAGCGACGACAGGTGCCTTTTCTGCAGGAGGATGGTCCAGATGGCGTTGTTGTTGCAGCTGTGAAGCCTGTGGACAGTGAAGACGAGGAAGCAGAAGAAGAAGACATGGACAACAGGGACTCAATGATCCAGCAATATTTCCAGTGAAACACAGGTAAGAATACAAACCAGCCTACTACATGTACTTTAACACTACTACCTCTCTACTGTCTGTCGTTTTCACCCAGTGTATGGTCACTGAGTTGTCACTTTCCCTTACGATTTCACAGATGTGGGTCCCACAGTGTGACATCTGCTTTGATTCCTCATGGACTAGAGCTGTGTGACATAGGTATGTTGACATTACAAATGAAAGAGCTTTTTGACACTGTAATTACCAATACAGTATTCCGAAATCACAGACTGACTCCAGGTTGTTTTGTGCTTTAAGGGTGTTTATTTTAGTGCTCAAAATTGGAGGGGGTAGCAAAATGGTAAGGGGTGATGGCGGAGGAATGTCCATGGCAGAATCCAGTTTATTAGTCTCACAGGTGCATTGCCCAAATGGGCATAGGAAGTGGAGCTGGGGCAGTTTATGGATGCACAGGGTGACACAGTGGGACAGTAGGATGACAATCAGGGTGGTCTCATTGCTTGGCGGGGTCCTGGCATTGTTCTCTGTCTTTGTCCTGTATCTCAGGGACCGTTTGCGAGGTGGTTCTCCCTCTGCAGGGGGTGGGGTGCTGGTGTGGTGGTCCTGTGGCGGTGCCTCCTGTCCACTAACGCCGGCGGAGGTGGTGTGCAGTTCATCGTCCAGGCTAGTGTCAGGGGCCTCTTGTTGTGCCACAGTGTCCCTCCTGGTGTTCACGAGTTCCTTCAGCACCCCTACAATGGTGCCCAGGGTGGAATTGATGGATTTTAGTTCCTCCCTGAAGCCCAGATACTGTTCCTCCTGCAGGCGCTGGGTCTCCTGAAACTTGGCCAGTACCGTTGCCATTGTCTCCTGGGAATGGTGGTAGGCTCCCATGATGTTGGAGAGGGCCTTATGGAGAGTGGGTTCCCAGGGCCTGTCCTTCCCCTGTCGCACAGCAGCCCTCCCAGTTCCCCTGTGTTCCTGGGCCTCTGTCCCCTGAACGGTGTGCCCGCTGCCACTGCCCCCAGGTCCCTGTTGTTGTTGGGGTGGTGGGTTAGCCTGGGTTCCCTGTAGTGGTGGACACACTGCTGATTGATCTGTCCTGGGGATTGAGGTATGGACCCGCTGGGTGGGTGCTGTACTGGTGTTTCCAGAGGGGGGAAGCTCTGTGGTTGCCTGTGACTGGGTGAGGGGAACCGACTGTCCTGAGGTCCCCGATGGGCCAGGCCGGGCTGGTCATCTAGATCCAGTTGGACAGAGGTGCTGTCATCACTGTGGGCCTATTCTGTTGGTGGTGTGGACATGTGTGGACCCTCCTGTCCAGTGACGTTGGGTAGGGGTCCTGCAGGGGTATAAAAGGATGTTTATTACATCTGTGTGTGGCATGGTGTGCAATAGGTGGGTGACTGTGTACCCCAGTGCTTGCATTCCTGTGTGGGACCTTGTGTGATGATGTTTTAGGGGGGTGTATGGGTATGTGCAGTGGCCATGCTTTAGTGTTGGGTGTCCATGCTTTGTTGTTGTATGCAGGGCTTGGGGTTAGGATGTGTGGTTTGTGATGTTGGGACATTTGTGAGGAGTTGGAGTGATGGGTTGAGGGTGAGGGTGGGGGTATGTGCTGGCATGCAGGTAGGGTGGTGGATGTAATAGTTAAGATTTGACTTACCAGAGTCCATTCCTCCACCTACTCCTACGAGGCCCTCAGGATGCAGAATCGCCAAGACCTTCTCCTCCCATGTTGTTAGTTGTGGGGGAGGAGGTGGGGGTCCGCCGCCAGTCTGCTGAACCGCAAGGTGGTGTCTTGAGACCACAGAACGCACCTTCTCCCGTAGGTCGTTCCACCTCTTCCTGATGTCCTCCCGATTTCTTGGGTGCTGTCACACTGCGTTGACCCTGTCCACTATTCTTCGCCATAGCTCCATCTTCCTTGCAATTGAGGTGTGCTGCACCTGTGATCGAATAGCTGTGGCTCTACCCGGACGATTTCCTCCACCATGACCCTGAGCTCCTCCTCCGAGAACCTGGGGTGTCTTTGCCATGCCATGGGGTGGTGTAGGTGATGTGTGGGGTGATAAGTGTGCTGATATGTAGTGGTGTGTAGTGTGAGGTGCGTGGAAGTTATGTGGGTGATGGTGTTGTGTGCCTGTGGATGCTAGTATTGTTGATGGTGGTGTCTCTCTCTGGCCTTCGTTCGTGATTTTTGATTGTAGGGGTTTGTGGGTGATGTGGGTGGGTGTTTTATATTGTGTTGGGTGTGTGGGAGTGGTGTGTGTATGTGTATCAGGTGTTTGTATTTGGAATTATCCAATGTGGCTGTGTTTTTTAAGAGTGTGTGAATTTTGAGTGCTGCGGTGTGTACCTCCAATGGAATACCGCGGTTGAAAGACCGCCGCGTGGATTCGTGGGTCGTGATAGTGTGGGCGTATTTCTGTTGCCGTGACGGTGGAGGATTTGTTTTCGCCAGTTTATCACTGACCTTTGGTGTGGCGAACTTGTGTGGGTGTCTGAATGTTGGCGGATTCCGTGCTGTGGGTCATAATAGCTGTGGCAGTTTTCTGCGGCTGCGGCGGTGTGTTGGCAGTCTTCTGCACAGCGGTATGCGGCTTTTACCGCCAATGTTGTAATGACCGCCAGTGTGTCTTCAGTATTATTTAATATTTAAACACAGTGTAACCTGGGCCCTAGATCAGGCTGATGTTAACATTGAGAATCTTAAGCCTTGTTTACGAGTGTCTTGTTAAATTGTGGCTCCTGTGCAAGCCAGAGTTTGCACGGGTGTCAGAATTATGAGTTTGTAACATCTGAAAGTCAAAATTTGTCCACTACGCATTTTAGTAGTCAAACATTGCAAACTTTACTGGGTTAAAAATAAGCGATGAATACCAAGACATGACAATTTTGTGAGGTAAGCAGTTAAATCCAGATATTAATGCCCCATTTTCAAGGGGTAACTCATAATTGGTGTTGTTCATCACATTCAGTAAAGAACATTCAACAGAACATTGTCATTTATTGGTGCGATAAATACCTCCCAAATATCAAGCCACTCATAATCGAGGCCTTAGTATCTAAAATATATATTTCATATTATGCCTGGATTTTTCCAATTTCCATTTCTTGTGAAGGTAAAGTGAAAGACCCTGCAACTTGTCCCTCATGTTTCTGGCCCTTTTAATCTGCTGATTAGGAGGCACTAGGAAGATTAAGCCACTGCTGAGACCTTTTGTACGTGTTCTTCATTTTGGAACAAGTATTTTGGTTATTTTTCATTAGCACAAGCTAAGTCTTGCAGCAGTTATGTGCTTATCTGGCCCACAAAGGTCTTGCTTTCAGGAATGAATTTTGTTTGTTTCTTCGGATCACACAAAGACTTTGGCTGCTTAGAATTTGGCATTCAGACTGTATTTTCCAGCTCTGTGCATGTATCCAGCGGATAAAAGATGCCGTCAGAGAAATTTAATGGGAGACAATAGGCTTTATCCTGAAACGCTGGAGATGGCATTGCTCATCACTGCTGCCTGGCTCATGTTTCAGAGATTTACATATAACCACCTATCTAAATCTGTGTAAGACCAAGGCCAGTGGGATTTAAGTTGCTTTGAGACTCACTAAACACCTCTTCCTCTGAAAATAGCCCCATGCCATTTACATTATCTGAAACGAGAAAGGCCATTATGGCCCAAAAAGCGGGAAAGGCTCCTGGTCTCGATGGCATTCCGGCCGACTTATATAGATCTGACCCAGAGATATGGGGTCCATATATAAACAAAGTATCAAACGCAGTCTTGGCCAGCGGAAATTATCCCTGTACCTGGAGTGGCGCTATCATCATACCTATTTATAAAAAGGGAACTAGATCTGATCCAATAAATTACAGGCCAATTAGCCTTTTGGATAACCTCCAAAAAATATTCTGCCACCAGATTCTGTCGAGAACCAAGGAATGGCTGCAAGAATCTCAAATCTTGAGTGACTTCCAAGCAGGCTTTAGGCAAAGAATTAGCACAATCGACCAGATATTCAGATTCCTCACGATTAAATGGAAGTCTGTGGATCTGGAAGGAGGGAAGCTATTCGTAGCCTTTGTGGATCTTAGATCCGCATTTGATTTGGTCCCACGCCGAAAGCTGTGGGAGGTATTGGATAGAGTAGGACTCCCAAGCACACTACTAAATACAATCAAAAGCTTGTATACTAAGACCTTTGCTAAAATTAGATGGGGAGTAAATGGGGAAGTAACAAGCGAGATCCCAATTAAAAGGGGAGTGAGACAAGGGTGCGTTTTGGCTCCAACCCTCTTCCTAATATTTATAAATGCTTGCATTCCTTATATATTCGCCTGCGACAATGATGCCCCCAAATTAAGGGGGGTGAAGACACCATGCCTGCTCTTTGCGGACAATAAATTATTGTTATCCCAAACTGCTTCTGGTTTATCAAACTTACTCCTAAAATTCACGTCCTTCTGTAAAGACCACATCCTTCAAGTAAATTCCACAAAAACCAAGTATATGATCTTTGGTGACAACACACACAAAGTAAGAAAGAGAATCTTTACGGAAGGGGTAGAGTTGGAGAGAGTTGCCGAATTTGTGTATCTGGGGGTTAGATTGGAGGTTACGCATAGATGGCAGGCCCAGATAACGAGGGCACATATGTGTTTGATACAGAACCTGGGTGGTGTTTTGAGATTTGCAAACAGGTCCCCTCGGTTCGCAATTTCTCCAGCAATGGAAATATATAAGCTACAAGCAAGAGGGAGTGCTCTGTATGGAGCGGAGTTATGGGGATATGGTAACTTGAAGGATTTGGAGATCGCTGAAAACTCTTTTATAAAGTCTATCCTCAGAATACCCACCAGTTCCCCTACGATGTCTGTCCGTATGGACGTGAACTTAGACTCTATTGCACATATAGCTGCACTGAAACCAATATTACACTGGATCAGAATATGGGCCCTGGATACACTTAGCCCATTCAGGACATGGCTGAAAGCCTTTATCAGTGAAAACAACACGGGAAAAATCCCATGGTGCAATTATGTTACAGCTAGTCTGACCAATTTGGGGTTGGCCCATTTTTGGACGGTCCCTTGTGATCTACCCAAAAATGCAGCATATATTGTTAAGGATGCATATTGGCTGAGGCTAAAATTTAGCAAACTAGCAGAGGTCCCTTTAGGTAGCTTGACAGATAAGTTTACATCAGTCAAATGTCACTACGAGTTTGAATCGTATATAGATCTGATCACATTCCCCCAAGCCCGTGCCCACTACATCAGATTCAGGCTTGGGTCACTAGCGTTACGTTCTTTTACCTGTACCTGGTCTAAAGATGATCCTCATGCCAACCTTTGCCCGATGGGCTGCGGCCTTCCCGAATGTAGTGCACACGTACTGTTCCATTGTCCTGCTTTTGATAAACAACTAATTAAATGGATTATACCTCTTTGCAGAACCATGGACTTTCAAAACTGGTTTGCAGCCCTTAGAATGTTTAGGTCTAATACCCAGGGTGCGGTGGCATTTGCCCTAGGCAGCTACTTAGATGAAATCTGGCATGTGACAACAAAAAATGTTAAAGGCAGCTCATAAATTGGAGCCTATAATGGGAATGTTTTCTACTTTTATCTTATTTATATTGTTTTTATTTAGGAATATACTTGATCTATGATAGTTATTATGAAAAACTTTGCATTTTGCACGATTCTATAATATGGCATGAATCTTTTATAGGGAGAATGAATTATACTGTAGGATTTTTATACACAATCTATTTTTGTAAAATTGTGAATTTGTGATGTGCTTTTATGGTACTTGTTTTTTACCGAAATAAAGCTAACAACAACAACCTCACCTATGAGGCTCACTGTGGCGGTAAACCACAAAGTGCTGCTTACTGTTTGTGGCCTGTTCCTGTGTCCTGAGGCTTTGGAGTGCCCTTCAACTTAAGTTCGCTGTGAATGTTCACTTATGTATTTGGCACAGAAAATGTGGAAAGTTAGGGAAAATGCAGTTTCTTTGTATTTCCACTGATTAGGAATCTTGCCCCAGGCATTTCAATCACATTTTTCATCCCTCTGTATCCAGTGGTCTCATTCTGATTCAAAAGCTCATTCTTCGACCATCAAAATTCTTGATCTTCAATATTGGTGCCATATCTAGGCTTTAAGATCCTACAAGAATAGGAATATAGGCAAATCTCAAGTAACAAAGAGGATGTTCCCATGTTCTGTGATGTTCCCAGGTTCTGGTCATAAGAAAGCCACACTTGGTGGGGAGCAGTCAAATAACTCTTTGACCTCCTGAGAGGCCTACTTGTCCTACAGTCATTAGCAACGGGGAGATTTCGACTAATTAGGAGGAAGGGTTTTCAGAGTTGGTTTTCTGTATCCTTCTCACTTGGGAATCCTAACATTTAATACTATCAGTTTACAATAGAAATCTGAACCTTTCTGAGTTGCCACCTTTCTCCCCCTTCTACTCCAGAATAACTACCCACAATCTCTGCCCTACAGGAGCAGAATCTCCTGGGCAACTTTAGCATTGACATTGTTTGAGGGAAATTTAAGCTAGGGTGTTCTTTCTGAATATTTTTTAAGTATGACAATGTGAAGACTGACATCTTACTTAGATCTTTTTAAATTATGGCAGACCATTCTGCTATGTTTAAGGAAATACCCTAGCTGAAATGTTGTCTCCTTTCAACAACAGTACCAACACCCCCAATAGATCTATGAAATGCTTGTTTTGTACCATTGAAAATATATAGTTGGATGTTGTTGTGCAAGATGAATTGAATAGTCTCAAAGTGTTTTTGTCAGTTTATTTGTACTTGTTTTAGCACTAAACAGAACCCATTGGATGGGGATGAGTGTCTTAAATAGTAGTGTAAAATAAGATACATTCAAGAGGTAGCCAAAGGAAGAACAAGAGAAGCAGGAATCACACAATATAATAATGATATATATGTAACTGTAGATCCTTCTAAAATCAAAGATTCTGAAATCAAAGATGACATACCTATATATTTATTGAGTTGATTAGGAAGGGGTTGTAAGAACTGTTAGTGGTTTAGTTTACTCAATTGATGCAATCCGAAAAGGCAGAAGAATACAGGATTTATTTCAGAATAGGTTTCAAGGAATAAACATGGTTTAATTTACTTAAATCATTGTTTTGAGACATTTTATAAAGGAACAAGTATGGTAAGCAAACAATGTGTGTCTGTTGAGCTTACCAGATTTTGCGTTCTCTTCTTTCTGAAACGAGGAGTTCAATGCATGAAACAGGTTTGCGTATTTAATCCATCATGCCACCAGCAAGATACATTTGTGATGGATACTTCGGTCTGCTGATTTATCACTTTAGGATATTCCTCACGTGGCAGACTGGATCCAGATAATTTTTTTGCAGCAGTGCTTCATTGCGGCGGCGGAATGGCAGTTAGGTTTAAGCTGAAAATGTTGTATAACCTTGATCTGAATGGTTGTAAATTTCATAGATGGGGATTAAGAAGACAGTGGACATATATTCAAATCATCTGCTTCTTTCATAATCTGGGCCACTTGGTTTAGACTTTGCCACTTAGATTGAAAGATAAAAGCCTGAGCACGGTGGCTGTCAAGTCTGACTGCAGGGAACCATAGATATCCCAGTTAGGATACATTAGAGGAAACAGGGAGTCTTTTTATTTTTTTTATTTCATTTAACGTTTTCGCATATACAACAAAGAACATAACAGAAACAACTCATAAATATTTTTTTCTTTGTCCTCATTTATGACAAAAGGCAGGAGGAACCATGCTTACGTCCGTGCGACTGCCCAAACCCCCCAATGGGTTGGCCTCTTGAAGCAAACCTCCACCAACAAATAGAAGAAAAAGAGGCAAGAGCATTCCCTCGCCCTTAATTCCTCCTTGTTGAGCCTTGTCTCTTAATCAGTCATTTACGAGGGTAGTTTAACACTATCCCCTGGATGGCACAGGATGAGCTAGCTGAGTAGAAAGAGAAGAAGAATAACCACATTTTGAGGCATTTCTCTGAACCATTAATACAGTCTAGGTTACCAATCCTTTTTACCGCAAATAACTAATCCAAAAAGGGGGGGGGACTTAGATAACCATTTAATACAGATTTCCCTACAGGCTTTTAGTACAAAGTGGAAAATAAGATGCGCCTGCACCTTCCCTGCCTCGCCATTTTGGCCCACCCCAGCCTCCTCCTGTATGCCTAATATCACCAATGGCAGGCTTACCTTTATTTCTCTTTTCATTATGGTTGAAAAGATCTTACCCACATCTTGCCAGAAGGTTTGGATTTCCTGGACACTGACACAACAGATGCACGTCGTCTGCATCTTCCAAGGCACACTTCGGACAAAAACTCTTCCTGGGACCTCCTAAATTCACCAAGTTTCTCAGCGTCCAATAGATCCTTTACATAGTAAACAAGTGGTTTATTCTGAGAGATGCAAAGTGTGCACATTGATATTTGCCAGAGGTGTAGAGCATTGGAGGAGTGCAGGTCTGTTTTCCAAACAGCTTCTGTCAGTAAAAGGGGAGCATCCCCTGCTTGAACCAGAGTCCAGTACCATTTTGATACATCCTTCTTTAACTCCTGTGTACCTAGTATGTCCTTTTTCCATTCCGCACTGAGCCCCACCTCTGATTCCCCTTGTGGCTAGCTTTTTATTTGGAGATATTTAAATCTGGATAACCTATCAATAGTCCAACTGGCTAAGGAGTCCCATGAAAGCAAAGAGCCCTCGTGACCAATTGCCCCCATCATGTTACACCTGCAACCTTTAGTGGGATAGCCAAAGCATCTTGAAAACATTGAGGAGTCCCGGGGGAGTTCCAAATCGGGGCCATCTCATTGTAGTATAGGATTCCTAAAATTCTTCTCATCTGAAACCATACTCTACAGGCTGCATTTAGCACGTTCAGTCTAATTTTGTTTTAGTACTTTGGATGGCCAAATTTGAAAAGGAAATAGGTGCGCCTCTCCCGCAGGTCTCTGTTAATGCATGTAGTCAGGGGGACCTCTACAAATGTGGCTTAGATAGTAATAGTCTGATATTTTTCAGTTGAAAGGCCCAGCAGTATAATTGGAAGTCTGGGAAAGCTATCCCCCATCTAATTTCTTTTTGCATAGTTTCTTCCAAGAAATTCTCGGGTTCTTATGTGCCCAGACAAAACTAGAGATTTCTCCCTGGAGCTTATTAAACCACTCAGCCTTAAAATGTAAAGGCAAGGCATTAAAAATAAAAGTACATTTAGGCAGAATCATAATTTTAAATTGATTAGTTCTCGCTGGAGCCATATCTCCCGAGTTCTTCACCACTCTAACTCCAAGATATCGTATTTCCTCTTTTTCAAGCGGGTTGTCCTACGGACCATTCCAAGTCATCAGTTCTGACTTGTCAGTGTTAACTAAATAGCCGAAGACTTTAACAAAATCATTTACAGTACCTAGGGTTGCTGGAAAAGAGTTTTGAAAATCTTGAGTATGAATCATCAGATCATCTGCGTAAAGGGCTTCCTTTTTAACCCAACCGTGATACTGAAAAGGTTAAATCCTCTGGTCTTGCCTAATCCTCCAAGAAAGTGGTTCAATATAAGGATTAAACAACAGCGGGGACAGTAGACACCTTGCCGGGTGCCTCTTTCTATTCAAAAGTGTGGTGAGAGGTTGCCATTAATTTGAATTGTTGCCTTAGGGAATTTATAGATTGTCCTAATTACTTTAAGAAAATGATCTCCTAAGTTATTCTGCTTGATCACTGCCTGCAGAAAGGGCAGGTTCACTCTATCAAACGCCTTAGCGGCATCAATAGTCATTATAGACAGAGGGGAGTTAGTAACTGTTGCCACATCAATTGCAGAAACCAAATCATGGATCAATTCCCCTAAATGACTATCTCTCATGAAGCCTTTCTGATTGTCATGAACCAGCCTACCTATCACTTTATCTAGTCTTTTAGCCTGTAGTTACGCACATTTTTTAAACGTTATTAAGCAATGATATGTGTCTGTATGTCGCAACTCTTTGGATCTTTATTTGGTTTTAAGGTTAAAGTTGTATGAGCTTCATTCCAGGAGGCTGGGACCGGAGAGGCTTCAATAAAGAGTGCATTCATTAAGTGTGTCAGGACAGGGGTGAGCTCCTCTTTTAGCACCTTATATAGCTCACCTAGTATCCGTCAGGGCCCAGTGATTTTCCCTTCTTCAGCCCACCAATTGTCCTCTCTGCTTCTGCTGCATTGATCTGTTGATTAAGGTATTGCTGCATGTCTTAATCTAGTGTAGGAAGGTCACCTTCCGTTAACCATTTATCTTCCAAAACTAGGGTATCATCACTATAAAGGTCCTGGAAGAAGCTTACAAAAGCTCTCTCAATGTCTGAATCTTCTACACAGCTCTCATTAGTCTCTTATCACTATTTCCTTGATCACATTTCTAGCATTCTCTTTCCTGACCTTCCACACAAATAACCTCCTGCATCCCTCACCATATTCATAATGTGCCAGTTTACTAGCTTCCCATTTTTTCCTCACCCTTCCCTCTAAAAATTCCCCAAGGGAGCTCTTAGCTTCTCTTATCTGGTTCTGCAGACCAGCTTGCCCAAGGGAGTCATTACAATCATCAAGTAGCCCTCATTCACTCTATTTTAGCTTCCCTCTTTTCTCAATCTCCCACGGATAAAAGCCTTGTACATGTCCCACATAGTAGTGATCTCTTACTCTCCTATGAGTGACCTGTTAAGGGTCCATCTAGTGAGACGGGCCAACGAGGAGAAATTCAGCTTGTACTGCAAAGTGATCTGAAAGATGCCCTGGCTGCTGTACAACCCTTTGCAAACCTATTTCCCAACATAACGTCTGACAAACCAATCAATCAATCATTCATTTGTAGAGCACGCTACTCACCCGCAAGGGTCTCAAGGCGCTGGGTGGGGGGGTGCTAGTGCTCTAACAGCCAGGTCTTTAGGCGTTTCCTGAAGGTCAGCAGGTCCTGGGTCTGTCGTAGGTGGACGGGGAGGGTGTTCCAGGTCTTGGCGGCGAGGTGGGAGAATGATCTGCCGCTGGCTATAGTTCGGTGGATGCAAGGAACGGTGGCGGAGGCGAGGTTGGTGGAGCGGAGTTGACGGTTGGGGGTGTAGAGGGTGAGTCGTTCGTTGAGGTAAGCAGGGCCAGCATTGTGGAGTGCTTTGTGGGCGTGAGGAGCTTGAAGGTGATCCTCTTGTTGACAAGGAGCCCGTGTAGGTCTCTCATGTGGGCTGAGATGTGGTTGCGGCGTGGGATGTCAAGGATGAGGCGTGCAGAGGCGTTCTGTATATGTTGCAGTCTTTTCTGGAGCTTGGCCGTGGTTCTAGCGTAGAGAGCGTTGCCGTAGTCCAGTCTGCTGCTGAGAAGGGCCTGGGTGACCGTCCTTCTGGTTTCGGTGGGGATCCACCTGAAGATCATACGGAGCATGCAGAGGGTGTTGAAGCAGGAAGATGAGACGGCATTGACTTGCTGGGTCATGGTGAGCGAAGACTCCAGGATGAATCCTAGGTTGCGTGCGTGGTTGGTGGGCGTCGGTGCGGTTCCTAGAGTGGCGGGCCACCAGGAGTCGTCCGAGGCGGAGGGGTTGGAGCCAAGGATGAGGATATCCGTCTTGTCTGAGTTCAGTTTCAGGTGACTGCACTCATCCAGTTGGCGATGGCCTTCATTCCGTAGAGGAGGTTGATTGTGGCAGTGGCGGGGTCCTTGGTGAGTGAGAGGATCAGCTGGGTGTCATCGGCGTAGGAGACGATGTTGAGGTGTGTGATCGGACGATGTTGGCGAGCGGTGCCATGTAGACGTTGAAAAGTGTTGGGCTGAGGGAGGATCCTTGGGGAATGCCGCAGATGGTCTCGGTAGCTTCAGACAGGAAGGGAGGGAGGCGGACTCTCTGGGTCGTGGAGGCGTGTGCGTAGGGTGTGGTGGCACACGGTGTCGAAGGCAGCCGAGAGGTCTAGGAGGGCGAGGGCCGCAGTTTCGCCTCTGTCTAGCATGTTCCTGATGTCGTCGGTGGCGGCGTTGAGGGCGGTCTCGGTGCTGTGGTTGCTACGGAAACAGGATTGAGATGTACCCAGAGTGTTGTCTTCTTCAAGGAAGCGGGTCAGTTGACCATTGACGATCTTCTCGATGACCTTTGCCGAGAAGGGAGATGGGCCGGTAGTTCTTGAGATCTCTTGGGTCTGCTTTGGGTTTCTTTAGTAGGGCGTTGACTTCGGCGTGCTTCCAGCTTTCCGGGAAGGTGGCGGTCTCGATGGAGCTGTTGACGATCATTTGGAGATGGGGGCGATGATGGGGCTTGCTTTGTTGAAGACTTGGTTTGGCAGGGGTCGGAGGGTGACCCGGAGTGAATGGTGCTCATGGTTTTGATGGTATCATCGTTGGTGTAGGTCTAGGAGATCAGGAGGTTGATGTGGCTGGAGTCCGGTGAGTCGGGGTTTGTGGTGACAGCGGCTGTTGTGGGGGTCGAGGTGTTGATGCTGTTGTGGATATCCGTGATCTTGCGGTGAAAGAAGGTGAAGAGGGAGTCACAGAGTTCTTGTGAGGGTGGGGTGTTGTTAGAGCAGGACTTAGGGTTGGAGGGATCCTTAACATTGTTGAGAGCTCTTTGCTGTCGTGTGCGTTGATGTCGAGGCGTTCCTTGTAGGAGGATCTCTTGGTGGTCCAGATGAGCTGGTGGTGCCTGCGGATGGCGTTCTTGAGGACAGTGTGGTTGATCTCTATTTGTTCGTGACGCCACTTCTTCTCGAGTTTTCAACACTCCCGTTTGGAGGCCTGAAGGTCGGCGGTGAACTAGTTAGCCTTAGTGCCGGTGCGATTGTTGGAGGGTTTCTTGATCGGGGCGAGGGTGTTGGCGCAGTTGTCTATCCATTGTCTGAGGTTGCGGGTGGCTGTTTTGGGGTCGGTGGTGATGGGTGGCGGGGCTCAGGCGAGGGTGGAGATCAGTTGGTCTTCAGTGACCTTGTTCCAGCTGTGGCGGGGATCTGTTGTGGCTGGTGGTGCGTGGTGGGTTTCTTGAAGGTGAAGTGGACGCAACGGTGGTTGGTCCAGTGGAGTTCGGTGGTGTGGCTGAAGGTGACGTGGCTGCTGGCAGAGAAGACGAGGTCGGCGTGTGGCCGGCGAAGTGGGTGGGTGTCGTGACGAGTTGTTTGAGACCGAGGTTGTCGAGCAGGGCGGTGGAGTTGCTGTCGTTGGCGTTGTCGAGGTGAAAGTTCAGGTCGCCGAGGAGGATGTATTCCGTAGAAGCAAGGGCGTGAGTGCTGATTATGTGGACGATGGAGTCACTGAAGTGAGGCCAGGGTCCGGGGGGTCTGTAGACGAGTTCCTCTCAGGGTGGTGTTGGAGTTGATGTGGATCTAGAAGTGTAAGTGTTCGGCGAGGGTGTCTTCGGTGTAGGTCGAGATTCTGATGGTGTGCCTGTGGACTATGGCGATCCCTCCTCCCGTTCTGTTGGTGTGGTCTCTGTGGGTGATCTTCTAGCTGTCCGGGATGGCTATGGTGACATCGGGTTCCGAGGAGGGGTTCATCCAGGTTTCGGTTAGGAAGAAGACGTCCGGGGAGGATGAGATGAGTAGGTCCCAAAGTTCGACCGCGTGCTTGTGGCCGAGGGGGTGTTGAGGACGATGCATCTGAGGTGGTTGCGTTCGGTTCTGGCGGTAGAGGCGGCGGCTCGGGGGCTGGTGAAGCTCCGGCAGGAGAAGGGTCTGTGGGTGAGCTTCCAGGTGGCTTGGAAGCAGGTGGCTGATCGGCCGGTGTTGAAGGCATGGAGGGCGTTGACACTGTAGCAGCATCAGGCGGCATGCGGATCGCAGGGGCCAGGGGGTCGGGCGCGGTCCAGGCACAGACGGGCTTGCCTCTGGTGCACCTGCACATCGGCCGCCTTTAAGAAGGGGAGGTGGGAGGGCTGAGCAGCTGGGAGGCAGGAGAGGTGGGCAAATGGGGCGGGCCGCAGGGGACGCAGCGGCGAGAGAGGGCAACAGAGCGCAAAGGCAGAGGAAAGGAGAAACAGCTAAAATAGGAGAAAACGGAGAAGGAGAAGGAAAAAAGGCTTTAAGAAAAAGGAGTAAAAGGCAGGAAAAAAAGGAGACAAAAAGCAGTGGAAAATACAAAATAAACAGACAGTCACAGGACAGACACACACTACTTACGGCACCATTAGACACCAGGGACGAGGCACAGGCAGGAGCCTGCGGTTGGTGGAGAGCCTCGCACTTGCAGCAACAGCGAGGGTGGGGTAAGGGGTACGGGCGCAGTTGGGTGGAGCTGCGCGGCGTGGGGAGCCTCTCTGGATCAAAACACGTTAAGAATCAACAAAAGTTGATTCTGGAAGCATGTCCATATTTTTTATTACGATAGGTGAACTCCTTAGCTTGCCCTGCCTCTCTTCGTCACGGATTTTTGAAGCCCATGTTCTTTATTATATGGTTCAGGCACTCTCTAATTTTTGTTGCGTTAGCTGTGGGTCTAGAGGTAGATTTATCTAGAACAGGATTTAACAGGACATTAAAGCCCCCTCCTATTATTATAAGGTCCCTGTACTCAGCTAATTCATTATAAAGCCTTCCTCCCATCCATAAGAAGGTCGTTGTCATAGTCATATTTGAGGACTATTATTTTTTTTAATTCTTTTCCTAGATGCTCCCCACCTTGTGGAAACCTATCCTAATCGTCCTATTCAGTGCTCTTCCTCCCCTCAATTTACCCCCACCCTCCACCTCTCCCAGGGAAACCCTCCTGATTTGAGGAGAACATGGTGGCTAGCTAAGCACGCCTGCCGGGAGCTCTCCTCCTCTCTGGAGCTCTATGCATAACGGGCGGTAACGCACCCTTCTCACCTTGGAGTTTATCATGGGCGCATCGGCTGGAGCGGCTCAGCGTGGAGTGGATAGATTCCCCAATGTGGGATTCAGTTTTTCCTTCTTCTTGGTTGCAGGGACCCCGCTGCTGCTGTGGTCTCGGGCGGCCCTGCGGCTCGGGCATGGTTGGCACCTCTCGGCCAGGATAGGCTTACCGGGGAGTATAGGCACAAGCTGCCTGCAATATCCCACAATTTCTCTTACAGATTTCAATTTTGTGGCTAAAAGTCCTTTACCCACCACAATGGGGATATCCTGGGATACAGTTTAACTGGTTCCAGAATACTTTCTGCTAAGATCTTTGTGACTTGTACCCAATATCTACCAACTATATCACAATACCAAGGAACATGCATAAAGTCCGCCACCAGTGTCCCTCATCACATACATTTAGGCCCTCATTACAACATTGGCGGTATATACCGCCTACCGCCGCGGCGACGCCCGCCAAAAGTCCGTCGCCGCAGCTACCAGCCGTCTGCCAAATTATGACCGTAGCCGGAATTTTGCCAGAAGGATGGGATGCCGGAAATCCGGCTGTGGCCATGGTGGCGGATGGCGGTAAGGTGGCGCTGCTGCCAGCAGCAGCGCCACCCCAATAGCCTGCCGCAGACTGTATCATGACAAATGATACGGCCTGGCAGTGTTCTGCTGGCGGACGCTGCTGCTGGCAGCAGTACCCCGTCTCTTGCCGGAGGACCCCTGCAATCAGGTAAGTCGGGTGCTCCGACAGGGGAGGTGGGTGGAGGGTGTTATGTGTGTATGGCGGGGTGTTTGTGTGTATGTCTGTGTGTGCGTGTATGCGGGTGTGAGATGCGTGTTGTCCATGTGTGCGTGTATGGATGAGTGAGTGTGTGTATGTTGTGTTGTGTGTGTGCATGTATGTATGTCAGTGTGTGAATGGATGTATGCATGCGTGGATGAATGTGGGTTTGAGTGTGTATATGCATGTGTTAGATGGTGCGTGTTTGTTGTGGGGGGTGGGGGAACCAGGGCAGGGGAGCGGGGAAGACCCCTATTAGTGGCAGGGATGGAATTCCTTGTCACTGACAGTGCCTACCGCCATGGTTTTCGTGGCGGTAAGGAAGCCAAGAAAACCATGTCGGTAGGCGGGTCATAATCCTGCAGACAGGATAGTGATGGCCGCCTAGCTGGAGACTGCAGTCTCCAGCCCAGAGGTCTTTACCGCTGTGGCGGACGGTGTGGTACATTCAATGTCATATTATGGGAAAAAGTACCGCCAGCCTGTTGGCAGTACTCTTCTCCATTTTACCGCCGTCCGCCAGGGTTATAATGAGGGCCTTAGTGTTGTCTCACAACCCATACTGGAGCACTTTAACCGGTGTGTAATATGTTTGATGTAAGTATTTGAGATGCGTAATGCATAGCTTACAGATGGAGGTGAGATTCTGCATTTGAGCATAGCAATATTTCCAGTCTGCCTACTCTAAAGGCTGCTCCAGAATGGCATGCCATCCATCCAGGGCTTTGTTACTTGTCTGCACCACATCTGTTTACGCCACCGTGTGGAGTTTAGTTATTAGATGAAGTTGTGTAACACTAGTTAATAAGACTTGCAAGTGTTGGTGGTTTTTGTTGGAATTGCCGGTAGTATTCACTCATTGCAGCCTGCAGGTGGTAATATATAAAGGTTAGCAGTGAGGTGTGTTTTTGCGTATGTATGATATCATCTAGTGCCACAAATGTGTCATCCGTATATGTATCCCCCAATGTGCAGAGCCCACACATGCAAGTAGTCTCACGGCATGGGTTTAGTTTGTCAACGATAACTCAGGATGGTTTTGTAACTGTAGGGATGGTGCGTAGAGGAGGGGTTTCCGGCTTTGCCTCCCAGCGCCCTCAAGGCCATCAATGTAGTATGTTTGATGTTGATGTTGTATTCAGTTTGTGCTGGCTTTTCCCATTTATGGGGCAGCAGAGTCCGAAGAGGCATGGGAAAGGCATCATTTTCCACAGCTACATGTGGTAAATATTCATGTGGTACATACCAATAGCGAGTGAAATGTGCTTGTGCTTGTGCACAGAAATAGTAGAGATGAAAATCAGGGGCATTGAATACTCCGGCTTTGTAGGGCAATGTAAGGACATCCCAATGGACCCTAGGCTGCTTCCCAGCCCATGTTAAGGCCAATAGGTGCGTTTTAACTTCACTGAAAAAATACAGCGGTAATACTATAAGTTTGATTACAAATAGATATAGAAATGTTGGTAATACCATTTAAGTATTGCCAGTCTATCTGCTAGTGATAGAGGCATTTGTCGTCATTTGCTAATCTGATCCTCCAGAGTGGCTACTGTCCTACGTTAATTGTATTGGATCACCAGATCTGGGTCCCTGTGAATGCAAATGCCCAGGTATTGGACCAGGTCGCACTGCCATTGTAAGGGAAACTCCAGCTGGCATTCCTGTGTACCTGCTGTGAATGGAAATACAGTTGACTTTGCCCAGCTTATGCTCAAGCCTGAGTAATGCTCAAAACTGATAAATTCCCTAATTATGGGTGATAGGTTGATATGGGGGTCTCTAATACATATGCCCATGTTGTCAGCATTTAGACATAGTCTTATGGGGTGCAGGCGAAACCTCAAGGCGAAAGCAGAATGTCTTTGCTGTATTATACACACTAGTGGTTCAAGCACCAGAACAATGAGCAACAGCGACAGGAAGCACTCCAGTCTATTTCATCTGCCAATAGAAAATTCTGCCAATGTGTGTCTGTTAATGCGCAACTGGGCTATTGGGTTTGTGTACAACAGTTTTATCCATTGCAAGAATGGTTCTGGCATCCCCACTTGTCCCAGGACTATGAACATGAATCCCCCTTCAATGGA
Organism: Pleurodeles waltl; assembly: GCF_031143425.1. Classification (NCBI taxonomy): domain Eukaryota; kingdom Metazoa; phylum Chordata; class Amphibia; order Caudata; family Salamandridae; genus Pleurodeles; species Pleurodeles waltl. The sequence goes on from NC_090449.1 coordinate 398,330,945, forward strand.
ATCAGATGCCTTAGTGGCATCCAAGAGAATTGCCGTTGCCAATGTGGTGGGGATCTAGGTAATGTAGAAGCACAAACAGGGTGCACAGGTTGTGCGCTATAGATCAAGAGGGGGATAAACCCCAACTGATTAGGGAGCACCAGTTAAGGGAGAAGCAACTGTAATCTTGTTGCTATAACCTTAAATAGTATTTTTGTGCCTATATTTATGAGTGTTTGCGGCCTATACGATTCACCTTGTTCTGGAGTTTTATCTGGCTTCAAAAGTGTCACAATTAAGGCCTTTCACAAGGAGGAAGATAACTTCTATTCTTGATAAGCCTACTCATATATCGCATTTAAGTGTGGGGCTAGTAAACCAGCAAACCCTTTATAGAATTCTGCTTTAAGCTGTCTATTCATGGTGCTTTCCCTTTAGGGAGTACTCGTTTTACATTTTTGATCTCTTCTATCATTAGGGGCTGCACTAGGGATTCACGTTGCCCTACGGACAGCCAGGCCAGTGCATTATCATCTAGGTAGGCATGAGTCTCGGTCACCGTAACTAGTAGACGAGAACCATACAAGTTAGAGTAAGAATGTGTGAATGCTTGGAGGATCGCTGGAGTGTCGTATAGCTCCTGTGGGTCCTGAGTAGTAATTTTCACAATATGTTCCTGTCTCTCGATTGCCTAAGCTTATTTGATAAGCTGCGGCCAGAGCAGCCTCACTCACAATATGTTCTTGCCACATTTTGTTTCAGTAGGAACTGTCGTTTGTGAGCTGTTCATGAATGACAGCTAAGGTAGCCTGCTGCTGGTCCAGTGTGTATTGCCTTTCTAAGACACGCGGTTTGTCTTCCATGTTTTGTAATTGAGTATGGATTGCCTTCAGCCTGCTTAGCAACGCAGGCATCCCTAATCGTGACTTTGAACGCCTCCCAGGTAATGGCCTTACTCTCCACTGTTCCCACATCTAGTTCAAAATATTAAATTATGGCTTTTTAAGCTCATCACTGAAGACGGCATCCAACAGTGCAGTTGCCTAAAACGGCCATGTGTATGGAGGAATGCACATTGTTGGTTGTGTGATCTTTAAGAGTACTGGGGTGTGATCAGAGAATGTCTTAGGCAAATGCGTGACCTCTGACACCCATGTGCACAGGCCCCTGGAAATCAGCCAGTAATTCAGCCGGGACCACGATCCATGAACAAAGGATGTGAACATGTCCTCCTGGGTCCCCGGGTGACACAGCCTCCAAACATCAACCAAGCCATATTCCTCCATCTCAGCCCATATCACTGCAGTTGAGTGTTTACCATGCCAGTCCGTAGTCGCTGACCTATACATTTTGGGGTCTAGGTAAGTACTAAGACGCCCCCCCATTGTACATTCCCTGATGACAACTCGTGAATATGTCTCAACACTGTTGTATAGAATTCTGAGTTATATACATTAGTTCCATATGTGTTGATCAATGTCACTAGGGTGTTCCATAGCCGGCCCAGAATGATCTCTAGTCTTCCCTGCTCATCTGTCATCAAGTGAGTGACGGTGAAGGGTTCGCCTTTCTTAAACAGAATATGAATTCCTCTGGAATATGTCGAATATAATGAATATAATGAAGCTAGTCTATACCTTGCCCACCGGTATCCAGCAGCATTCTCTGTTGCACGTGTGAGGTGCATTTCTTGGAGGAACGCTATTTGTATATTGTGTCTGCTAGGTATGAGAGTATCAGTCTAGTTGTCCAGTGTAGGAAGTTAGCTCTGTATATACTATCTCAAAGTGAGCGGTAGTGTGCACAGAGTCCAAGGGTTCCCCTTAGAGGTTGATAGTGGCAAAATTAGATAATACTAATGCTCTATTTTGTGGTAGTGTGGTCGAGCAGTAGGCTTATCAGAGGGTAGTGTTAAGCATTTGTTGTACACACACAGGCAATAAATGAGAACAATCACTCAAACACTTAACTTCAGGCCAATAGGTTTTTATATAGAAAATATTATTTTCTTAATTTATTTTAGAACCACAAGATTCAGAATTTAGGTAAGTACATGAATTGTAAGGTACTTCTTTTTGTTTCACAATAAGCTTTATTCGGCCAGCAGACCATCAAAGCAATACAATACAAAGATAAGCAATCATCATAAATAAAACAGTACAAATCTACCATGAACCAAGTTTAAAAATAGAATAGAATAAAATAAAATCCCTGATTGTCCAAACTTAAAGATCAATTAGGATCATTGTTTATATGAAAGTTACGTATACGCCAAGCCGCTGCTAAAAACTTGCTTACTGCATATATTAACACATTGGAATTGTGACTTTTTAAAATCCTCAGGGCTAGGTCACATTTTCTTATCTTCAGTTCCCAGCAGATTTTACAGATCCATTTAGACCTTGGGACTAAGTAAGCAGGACAAAAAAACATGAAATGTTCTACTGTTTCAGGTAAATTGCCACACACAGGGCAAGTGTCAGAAGTGGTATTGGATCCCCATCTGCTCGTCAGAGTCATCAGTGGTAATGTTCCAAAACGGAATCTGGCATACAGTCCTTTGCCTAGTCAGTCAGGAATTATATCTAGGTATAGTTCGAACTCTGGGTACCATTTAAAATCAATAAAAAGATTAGTTAAACGACCATTGAGTTTGTGAGAAATATAGTTGTTCCGTATATGGGACCAGTAAACGCCCTTCAATACTTTTACATGGGACTTCTCAAGTTGGTGGGGGTTCTCCCATAAGTCTCTCAATCCCAATGTACAAAACCAGCTAGATACGTGTTTGATCCATGGGATGGAGGTAGAATTAGAACATTTTAGCAATTCTAGAAGTGAGGACTTATATACGACCAATTCGGGGACTATCCTTAGCCTCACCCAGTACAGCAAAGGTCGTAAAATGATTAGGTCGGCCATTCGTTTTAACCCCAAGTCTAGAAACAAGGGGATTAATGGGGTGCTAATGGGGCATGCACATAAGGCCTGTGCAAAACTATTCTCAATTTTAGTTATTCTACTACTATCAGAGATGTCCCAAATCTCTGCACCGTAGGCAGCAGCACCTTGCGCCTTGGCCACATAGATCTTTATTGCTGGGGATACAGCTTTGGCCATCGTGCTCCTATAAAGGCGCAGTATGGATGCTGACCGATGTTGCAAAAGCCCAGCACTCTTGCTGATCTGTTCCTCCCAATGGAGTGAATCAGTAAGCCTCACACCCAGGTAATCAATGGATCTAACCTGATCCAAAATAACGCCCTCTAGCCTTATAGTGCATATCTTCCGAGGGCCAGAGCGAAGCACCATCAATTTGGTTTTCTTCAGGTTCAACTCTAGACCAGAATTCCGACAAAAGAGATTAGTAAGCCCATAGGGGTTTTTGAGATGAGTAGGGAGTCACACTTCACACAGGTAAGTATGGAACTTTGAATGAAAACAGTAGTATACACAGTTTTGGCAAAAATGGCAATAAGCTATTTTAAAAGTGAACATAGTGCAAAAATCAACAGTTCCTGGGGGAGGTAAGTAATAGTTTCTCAGGTAAGTAAAGCACTTACAAGTTCAGTCTCCTGGGCATAGGCAGCCCACCGTTGGGGGTTCAAGGCAACCCCAAACCCTCAGCACCAGCAACACAGGGCCGGTCAGGTGCAGAGGTCAAAAGAGGGCCCAAATAACATAGGGAGAACAGGGGTGCTCCAGTTCCAGTCTGCTAGCAGGTAAGTACCTGCGTCCTCAGGGAGCAGACCAGGGGGGTTTTGTAGCACTTGGGGGGACACACACAGGCACACAAAATACATCCTCAGTGGCTCTGGGGCGGCCGGGTGTAGTGTGCAAAGTAGGTGTCGGGTTTTGCGTTGAAAGCAATGGAGGGACCCGGGGGTCACTCTGGCGATGCAGGCGGGTCACAGGGGGGCTTCTCGGGCCAGCCACCGACTGGGTTTAGGATGAGGGATGCCTGCTGGTCACTCCTGCACTGGTAGGTGGTTCCTCTTGGTCTTGGGGACTGCAGGTGCAGTGCTTGGTCCAGGCGTCAGGTTCCTTTGTTACCAGGCAGTCTGCAGACATTGCTGTGGGGGTGCAGGGAGGTCGACTCAGGGTGCCCACGTCGTTGGAGTTGCCTGGGAGTCCTCTCTGCGGTGTTGGTTCTCCTGAACTCGAGCCGGGGCGTTGGGTGCAGAGTGTGAAGACTCACGCTTCCGGAGTGAGGTGAGAGTCTCTTTAAAGTTGGTTTCTTGTTGCTGTTTTTGGACAGAGCCGCTGTCCTCGTGAGGTTCTTGGTTGTTTGGATGCAGGTTAGTCCTTTGAGTCCTCAGAGGTCGCTGGTCCCACTGTATGCATCGCTGTGCAGGTTCTTTAAGTCTGGAGACAGGCCGGTAGGGCTGGGGCCAAGTCAGTTGTTTTCCCTGTCGTCTCTGCGAGGCTTTCAGGTCAGCAGTCCTTCTTCTTTCTTCAGGTTGCAGGAATCTCAGTTCCTTGGTTCAGGGTCTCCCCTGAATACTCAATTTAGGGGGGTGTTTAGGTCTGGGGGGCAGTATCCAATGGCTACTGTCCTTGAGGGTGGCTACATCCTCTTTGTGCCTCCTCCCTGTGGGGAGGGGGGCACATCTCTTATCCTATTGGGGGGGGGGAATCCTCAGAAACAAGATGGAGGATTTTCCAAGGAGGGGGTCACTTCAGCTCTGGTCATCTTAGGGGTGGACATGGATGAGGGAGTGACTCTTCCTTGTTTTTCTCATTATCTCCCCGAACGTGCTGCCAAAAGTGGGGGCTGTGTCCGGGGGGTGGGCATCTCTATCTGGAGTGCCCTGGGGCATTGTAACACGAAGCCTGAGCCTTTGCGGCTCACTGCTAGGTGTAACAGTTCCTGCAGGGGAGATGTGTGAAGCACCTCCACCCAGTGCAGCCTTTGTTTCTGGCCCCAGGGAGCACAAAGGCTCTCACCCAAGGGAGGCAGAAACTCGTCTCAGTGGCAGGCTGGCACAGAACAGTCAGTCCTCCACTAAAGGATTGGGTAAAATACAGGGGGCATCTTACCTCTGTGTGCATTTTTTAATAAATCCAGCACTGGCATCACTATGGGTTTATTATTTTGATATCAAACATCCCAGTATTCAGTGTAGCCATTATGGAACTGTGGAGTTCGTTTTGACAAACTCCCAGACCATATTCTTAATATGGCCACACTACTTACAATGTCTAAGAATAGACTTAGACACTGTAGGGGCATATTGCTCATGTAGCTATGCCCTCACTTGTGATATAGTGCACCCTGCCTTAGGGCTTTAAGGCCTGCTAGAGTGGTGACTTACCTATGCCACCGGCAGTATTTTGTGTGCATGGCATCCTGAGGGGGATGCCATGTCGACTTTGCCTTTTTCTCCCCACCAACACACACAATCTGCAATGGCAGTGTGCATGTGTTAGGTGAGGGGTTCCTTAGGGTGGCACATCACATGTTGCAGCCCTTAGGGACCTTCCCTGGTCCCAGGGCCGTTGATATCACTGGTACCTTTTACAAGGGACTTATCTGTGTGCCAGGGGTGTGCCAGTTGTGGACACAGTGGTACATTTTTAGTGAAAGAATACTGGTGGTGGGGCCTGGTTAGCAGGGTCCCAGCACACTTCTTAGTCAAGTCAGTATCAATATCAGGCAAAAAGTGGGGGGTAACTGCAACAGGGAGCCATTTTCCTACATCCAGGGATTGTTAAATCCATGCAAATTCCACTTTAGAAGTGACAATGTTTTGTTGTCATTCCAGTTTGATCATGATGTGAGTGCTATACCCTTGTTTATTTGATGATATTGTCTAGTAGGCTTAGGGTTATATAAGATGGGTTTGATGGCATGATGGCTGATCGGACAAACAACATATACCCATACCCCCCCACCTACTTCTGCAACCAAACCTTGTTAAAGACACTCCCAACATCAGCAAACTCCAGAATATACCAATTCGGAAAACAATACAACACGTATACATACAATCTACTTATCATCGTTATGTTGGGTGCTCCCTCTTGGGGCCACCAGAGACCCAGTGCCCCTCCTGGGGTACGGACGTGGCCAGGGTAAGATTATGTTCACCACTCTGATTTATTTGGTAGGCCATAGAGAGCCGAGCACCAAGCCTGTCTGTCATTTTGAGGCCTCCCTCCAGACTGGCCCCGGTGAACAGCAGATCAACAAGCCAGGCCCAGTCTCAGTGAAGGAGTGAGTTAGTTGTTGTCTGCATTTTCATTTGCTTCTCCACGGTTTTTAATCCTGGATGTGAGGGTCTTAAGGAAGTCTTTCACTGCCTTAGGAGTCCTGAAGATTCTCTGTTTCCCTTCCTTCGATGCAAAGTCTTGGGGGTTACAGCATTGCGTACTGAAGGCCCAGTTTCTGCAGCTGCATTGTGACCAGTAGAAATTCTCGACGGGCCATCTGCGCTGAAACCGTGATGTCTGGATAGATGGAGATCCGCCTGCCCTGGAAGATATGCTCCCCCTTTTCACATGGCAGTCTCAGGACCACGTCCATGTCTTGGTAATTCAACAGGCGCATGATTATGGGTCGCGGAGTTGTACCAGGCAGTAGCCGAGCCATCAACGATCTATGTGCATGTTCGATCACCAGCATATTTGACTGTTGCTAAGCTAAGTTAAATCAGCTAAACAACAAATGACCTGGATTTTTTGTCTTGGAAAGGTGGCAACCCTATTTGCATCCAAATAGTTGAAGGTGATCCTAACCTGCATGGCGCAGGACCCCTCCTGTGCAACAACGCCCCCTCCCAAACACTAATAAGCATCTTTCACAGCTCATCAAGGGCTGAAGGAGTGAGAGTTGCTTGTCGTTCCAAAGGGCCTTCCCCTGCTCCTGGCAGTGCTACTCATGCCTTCCAGGCCCAGAAGAGCAGTGCCCCTCACTTGGGCCTCACAGTGAAGAACCATAGGTGCGAGGTCAGGGAGAGCACTGACGCGAGGCCCCATGTAGTGTTGTCCCATCCTCTGTCCTCACAGCTATGATGTAGTGCTGCAAGGCCTATGAGATGTGGCCCCACTGCCCTGGGCTTCACATCCAGGGTCTGTGCTGCAAGACCCAGGGAAGGAGAGTCCTCTTCCCTGGGTCTCTCAGCTGAGTCCAGGCTCTGTGCCGCTGTGCATGTATAATGCCGGCCCTGAGTGGAGGGGACCCATCAACAGCTTGCAGCCCACTGCTGCCTCTTAAGGGCCTGAAAGCGGGAGCCCAGCTTTTGCAGTTACGCCACTTGAGTAAAGCCGGGCACCCCAAGCTCAGGTAGTGCTCTGCTGACCTCAAATACCACGACACGTGCAAGCCTCTCTCTCTGGCCCTGCCATCTTGAGGCAGCCACGGATGCTTCATCCACCAGCAGTGATCAGTGGGGGCCCAGGGGGATGCCGTTGGCGATGCGGGCGGTCCTATCCCAGGCAAGCGCTCCAGGGTTAATCATCCAGCAGCATTTTCTGCTTGTCCGCTTCCTCGTTTTATTGCTTTTAATGTGAAAACTGCTAGCCTGGTAAAATAGGAGCTTTCTACTTTCAGCATTTCATTGCTTCTGTCTACCGGCAGCATTTTACTATCAAGGAAACAACAGTTTACAAATATAGTGTGGTTAGAGAAATGGTCTCTCTATGGCTGACATCAAAAAACAATAAGAACCTCATTTTAACACACTTCGAACTCTGTGACCAACTGACTTTTCATGTAGTTCTCCAATACAGTCTTCCTTTGTTGCTGGGATTTGGAGGCATCTACATTTAGTGACCATATCTCCTCTTCTCTACCCTCTCCCCCTCAGAAAGGGATGGTCCTTGTATATCTTTGATGTAGAGAGGAACCCTAGGCTTTTATTAATGATATTAAAGCTAAGAGGGGTGGATTGAAGGAAAAAAAGGAGATGCATTCGGGAGATTTTTTTTCAGTGACAAGGTGATGCTACAATCTATGTATCCCGCTACAATCTAGGTAACCTGTCTCTCGACAAGAGAACCAAATATTTATCATACAGACTTTTTCAATGCACACACAACATTGTACTCATCATGTGCAGTCTAGAATCAATCAATCAATAATTTAAGTGCGCTACTCACCGGGTAGGGTCTCAAGGTGCTCGCAAGGGGGGGGAGGTGCTACTGCGCGAAGAGCCATGTTTTGATGCGCTTTCTGACTGAGGGCTAGGAGGTCCTGGGTCTTGCGTAGGTTGGTGTGGAGGGAGTTCCAGGTTTTGGCAGCAAGGTGGGAGAAGGATCTGCCGCTGGAAGTGGTGCGTTGGATGCGAGGGACTGTTGCGAGGTCGGCGGAGCGGAGCGGAGCTGGGGGGTCGGGATGTGGAAGTTAAGTCATTTGTTGAGGTAGGCCGGTCCAGTGTCGTGGAGGGCTTTGTGAGCGTGGATTAGGATTTTGAAGACGATCCTTTTGTTGATGGGCAGCCAGTGTAGGGTTCTGACGTGGGCGTAGATGTGCCGGTGGTGAGGGAGGTTAAGTATGAGACGTGCTGAGGCGTTCTGGATGCACTGGAGTTTTCTCTGGATCTTGGCTGTGGTCCCCGCGTAAAGGGTGTTGCTGTAGTCCAGTCTGCTGCTGACGAGGGCATGGGTGACTGTTCTTCTGGTTTCTTTTGGAATCCACTTGAAGGTCTTGCGTAGCATACATAGGGTGTTGAAGCAAGAGGACGATATGGCGTTGACTTGCTGAGTCATGGAAAGAGACGAGTCTAATATGAAGTCGAGATTGCGTGTAGGGGTGGTGGGTGTCAGGGGTGGTCCTAGGTTGGCCGGCCACCATTAGTCATTCCATGCTGACTTGTTGGGTCCGAAGATGATGATCTAGATTTTTCCTGAGTTCAGCTTGAGGTGGCTTGCTGCCATCCAATTAGCAATGGCGAGGAGTCCAGTGTGGAGGTTGTTCTTGGCAGTAGAGGGGTTCATCGTGAGGGAGATGATGAGCTGGCTGTCGTCGGCGTAGGAAATTATGTTGAGGCCATGGGGTCAGACGATGCTGGTGAGCGGAGCCATGTAGATATTGAAGAGGGTGGGGCTGAGTGAGGGAGGATCCTTGGGGGACTCCACATATGGTCTTAGTGGCTTTAGACCGGAATGGGGGGAGGCGAACTCTTTGGGTTCTTTCGGAGAGGAAGGAGGTGAGCCAGTCCAGGGCTTTGTGGCGAATTCCGGCGTCGAAGATGCGAGTGCGAAGGGTTTTTTGGCATACGATGTCGAAGGCTGGGGAAAGGTCGAGAAGGATGAGGGCAACGGTTTCACCCTTGTCAAGTCTGGTCCTGATGTCGTCTGTGCAGACGATGAGGGCGGTCTCAGTGCTGTGGTTTTTGTGGAATCCAGACTGGGAGATGTCAAGTATGTTGTTGTCTTCCAGGAAGCCAGATAGTTGTTTGTTGACTATCTTCTCTATGACCTTCGCGGGGAAGGAGAGTAGAGAGATAGGTCGGTAGTTTGTGAGGTCTTCGGGTCTGCTTTGGGTTTTTTGAGCATGGCGTTGACTTCGGCGTGTTTCCAAATATCTGGAAAGGTGGCGGTCTCGAAGGAGCTGTTGATGACGGACCGTAGCTGGGGAGCTATGATTTGGCTGGCCTGGTTGAAGACGTGGTGGGGGCAGGGGTCTGTTGGAGAGCCTGAGTGGATGGAGCTCATGGTTTTGGTGGTTTCTTCATCGTTTGCGGGGGCCAGGTGCTCAGTATGTTGGTGCGGCAGGGTTCTATGGGGTTGGCTGTGTCAGTGGTGGTGATGGTGGGTGACTGCGTTATGAAGCTTTTGTGTATGTTTGCAATCTTGCGCTGGAAGTAGCTGGAGAGGGAGTTGCAGAGGTCTTGCGAGTGCAGAGGGTCGATGACGCAGGATTTGGGTTTGGTGAGTTCCTTGATGATGGTGAAAAGTTCCTTGCTGTTGTGTGCGTTGTTGTCTATGCGACAGAAGGCATTTAGTACCACCTCAGGAACAGGCTGTACACCTTCTATTGGCTCCTTGCACTCTTGGGTGTTTTATGAGACCTTGACTTTGTTTTCCCAAATGTTGTCTGAGAGATGCTTACACAGTTGTTGTTCTCATTCTAATTAATGTGCATTCTTCTACTTCTTGGAGGACTCCCAGTAGAAGCTTAGCTCTGGCCCCAGATACTTCTCATCCTCCTTCCATTGTAGCCAGTGTTTGAAAATTGTTGGATGCCTGGTCATCACCTTTTTGATAGCTGGATGTGACATGCAGTGCCACACTCTGCAATGTCGGAAATCTTTCAGCATCTAGTAGTTGGAATTCGTTATCTGCTCTAAGGTTTTGACTGACTTGTTCATAAACATATCCCAATTTTTTTACACCAATTTTTGTCCTCGGGTGAAGAAGCCCATTTTCAAAAGAACAGGTTTAACCCTTTTTGGGTAAAAGGCGACAGAAAAGAAGTAAGGCCTTTTTTTAAAGAAAGATTTTTTATAAAGTCTTTGTTGATGTTTTTACCAGGTTAACTATAGAGGTTGATGCAGTTACCAACAATAAAGATAAAGGTTTCTGTAGCCACATTCACCACTGCCATACTACCAATGAAAGGTAACAGAATAGAAAAGGTTGGGTGACATCTCTTTTTTGAACAGTAATCATCGCAACAAGATACTGAAGACATATGTATTGTTTATGAGTTGCTGTGTTTCAGGAGGTCTGTAAGAATAAACAGCATTAGACTGTTCAAGTTCATAAATATTTATTTCAGATAACTCATTATCTGTAAATCATATACAAAGATATTTCATTATCCATTAATCATATACAAATACAATTTACGTAAACCTTACATCTCAGCCTAAAACATATGCTATGCATATGGCAGTGCATCAATAAAAACATGCCTTTGAATCCATAAATAGATTAAAATGTGGTTCATTAATTACATAATTTTTTTAACCATTTGTTTTGTATTTTTTAATACAAAATATGATACAAACAATAAGGACAACAAGTCCAATAGTCACAGTGTCCCCCAATGCCATACAGAATTTGTATTGAGAGGCCGGGGATAAGGCAAAGTTGTGGCCGGACTCTTAAGAGGAATTAGTAGAACTGGGAGAGATAGGCAGCCAAGGACAGGAGGGCAGGGGGATGGCAGAAGGAACAGGGAAGGGGATGGGTAGGGGGCTAAGGGGCGGTTCCCATATCACAAGTAGTCTACGGATTCAAGGGGGCTTTTGCTGGTCAAGACTGCTGGCTGGCTGTGGGGACCCAGCAGAGGTGGTGGTGAGCAGGAATCAGTCAGTCTATACAATAAGCGTTTCACGGTGTGGGCCACTGATCAATGGCGCAGGTATCATGCCTCCTCTCAGCAGAGGGCTGCAGTCTCGGCTGTTGCCCAGCTGATGAAAGTGGTCTCCCAGACCCCAACTTGGGTGGGAGGAAGGGGGAGGAGGTGACAGTAGTGGACGCTTCCACTTCATTGTGATTGAGTGTTTGGCCAGGATCAGGGTCATGTTTAAAAAACAAGTCACTGCCTTACGAATTTTAGGACACTGGATTATGCAGGGGGCACAAATCTCCCTGGAGTTGATTTCACATATCCCCTTGACCCACCCAAGGCAAAGGAGGACCTCGTCCCAGAAAGCCAGGGATATGAGAGCAGTCGCAGAGGATATGTTTCAAACTGGTGGTTGCTGCAGAACATCTGACGCACCCGTACGCTGCTCATGGGAAGATCCTGGAAATGCGCTGAGGGGAGAGATAGGCCCAGTGATGCACATAAATTGGATCAGCTGATGAGGGGCATTCTTGGAGACTCTCCGTGGATAGGGCAGAGCTCAGGCCCATTCCTTCTTGTGAATGGTCCTTCCAAACTTCTCCTCCAATGTCTCTCTGAGGGCCTGGAGGGTGACTCTGGACAACTCTGTAAATTAGAGGACCAGCCAACTGGACATCTGGCTACCACCCCCCCATAGTGTAAATAGTATGGAGGAGGGGAGGAGTGGGAGGCTCCTCGCCCAGAATCCCTCAGAGGACGCTGACCAGCATTTGTGGGGTCCAGATTGGTCCCTTAGGGTTGCAAAGGAAAGGAGCTGGCTATTCTGGAACAGTCCCCCCCCCCCTAGCGTGTCCAGGCTAGCCTGCGTCCAGGGGTGCAGGTGACAAACAGTGAAATAATCAGCCACCCTGTTCCTCTAGGCTCATAATGGGTAAGGCTGGTGCATACTGGGGAAAGCAGGCGATAGCCACTTGAAACAGTCGTGAAGAACACAGAAAGTTCTAGGTTCACAGAAACATATGTCTGAGCAAGAACACTATGGACAATGCAGGGTTAGAAGAGCACGTATCTTCCAGATATCTGCCCGCCAGCCAATACGTGGGCCACTGGAGCTGGGCTGCTAGGAGACTGTTTTTGAAATTGGAGGCACTGAGGCCTCCTGGGGTCAAGTGGAAGCTGAAGCTTTGATAGTGCAACACACATTCATGAGTTATACCATATAAGATCCCTTAAGAGGATGAGAAGTCCCTGAAAGAACATGTGAGGAAGCGCAATCAGGAAGTTTGCAAAACAGTAGAGGAGATGTAGAAGCATCACCATCTTAGAAACAGTAACCTTGCCTGCTGCGGACAACAGGAAAGATTGCCAGAATGTCCCCTAAGAGTGGAGGGTTATCACTGCTGATGTCAAGTTGGCATCCAATAGATCTGCGGTAGTGTGAAAGGTGCAGATGCCTAGGTAACTAAATGAAGTGAGTTCCCAATGGACCAGGCCTTCCCCAAGGTCGAGATGCATCAGAGGCAATGCCAGGGACAGGGGAAACAGGTATGATTTGTGCCAACTGACCCCTATTTCCCTAAAAGATCACTAAACTTGGTTGAAAGCTGGGAAATCGGAGAACCGACACTGACGTCCCTAAGGTAGTTAAGGACACCATTAGATTACTACAAGATGGCATGGATAGCATCTGCGAGAGGTAGGCCCCAGTCTACGCTCTGCTGTGAGGCCCTAGATGCCAAGGGCTCCATCGCCATGGCAGTGAGAAGAGGGGACAGGAGGTAGCCCTGTCTTGTACCTCTTCCCCCTGGTGCACAATTGTTTACCATAACATACCCGATTAATGGGGGGGGGCTGTAGAGTAGATGGATTAGACAGGTGTAGCGGGGTCTGACTCCATGCAGAGTAGCCAGAAGAGAGACCTTCCTACCGATTATGTCAACATCTTTGGACATCTTAGGGGTAAGGATGGCAGATAACAATAAAAGTTTTATAAACTATGCAGGTACGCTGTACATCCTGGGGTCTTACCAGTTGCCAGTCCTGCTATTGCTGTACAAATTTCTTGTACAGTAATGGGGACTTTCAGGTCTCCCTGCACTTCTGGGGTACAGCAAGGGAGGGCTGGTGCCAGATAATCCCATATAGATGTCTCTGGGAACTCCTCAGGGTGGGCTATGATGGTGGAATAATAGGCCTTAAAGGCGACGTGGATCGCAATATGGGTGTAGAGGACTGAGACCATCTATGGGAGGTGAGACTCATTGTTAACCAACCATGCTAAAAGGAAGCCGGATTTGTCGCCCTCTGCGTTCGTCCAGGCCATATACGTGTTATAGTCTAGACAACATAGGTGTTCCAGGAGCTGTGCCTCCCGTTCCCAAAGCTGTATAAGCAAGGGGTGCAAGGTAAGTTCCACAACCGTGTCGGGCTTCCTGTCTATATGCTGTGGTGTCCAGGTCTTGGAGCACTGCCCTCCGGACCCCTGGAACAGAAGCACCTGACCACCACTGTAAATGCCTCCCACTCAACAGAGGGTGCTGAGGCTGAGCCCTTGATATGTTCAAAGTAGTCAGCTATACTTTTCGAGACTGCATCCAGAATGCGGGGTCCTCAAGAGCGGAAGGTTGGAAACGCCATGTGGGAATTGGAAAAGGTAGCCTCCAGCATTGAAGTTCTACTATCAAGGGACTATGATCAGATAATTCTATACCCAGATAATCTAGGGATGAAACGTAGTGGCACAAGATCCGAGAATCAATTAGCTGATCTAGATGGGCATAAACATCAAGCTCTAGGGAATAATATGAATATAGGCGAATATCCTGGTAATGATGTCGCCAGGTATCCACCAAGGACCATTGGCAAAGCCAAACTCAGGGCATTGGTGATGATGGAGGTGTTGGCAGGGGTGGATATGAATGATCCATGACAGGATTCAGGTCACAGTTAAAAGAATTGCCTCCCAGTAGTGAGGACAGGTGGGTCCAGGTGGCTAAATGTGAAAAGAGGCATGTAGAATTTGTGGTTAGTCCGTGTTGGGAGCATAAACACTGCCTATCAGTAGTGGAGAGCCGTCCTGGACCACTTCCAACAGACCGAAGCAGCCCTCAGTATCTATCTTCTGGGACACCACCCACGGGGCTCCCACCTGCACCCAGATCAATTTATCCCTGGAAGAGGTAGAAAATATGTAGGGAAAATCTGGCCACTCCAGCACCTCTGGACCCGAGCATCTAATTTCTGGTGATATAGGCCTCTTATAGTAGGGCTGTCTGAACTCCTCTGCATCTGTGGTAAGTGTGGATTTTGAATAGTTTGGAGGGGGTGTGCATGCCCTGAATATTCCAGGAGATGATCCAGAGGGATTGTTTCCCCCTGATATTCCCATTGGGGGATGTGAGGCTTAGAGACCAACTGTGTCGGGGAGGGGCCCTGTGAGGGAGCATGGAAAGGGATGGGAGGGAAAGCCACCAGGGAGGGAAGACAAACTGGGGAAAACAGTGAAAACAACAACAATGAGAATACCACGGGGCACAAGGCCAGCTACCTGAACTGTAGAACCAGTGCTCTCTGTGGTGGTGGGGGCTGGTGAAGTGGAAGCAGGTGCAATGGACAAGCAAAGTTCCATGTTGTTGGACAACAGAGGGGACATTGTCTGTGAAAGGGGAAACGGTCACCTGGGAGGTTTGAGGAGGCTGCTTGTATGCCCCAATGCATAGTGTGTCCAGGCTGAAAATACCAGCAATCTGCCCCATGCTTCCCTAGGGTCAGACATCAAGGGTATCAGACCCTAGAGGTGTTAGAACAGTTGGTCAACTGTTAGGAGGGGGGTAACCCTGGGAGGCAAGCACAGGTCCCATATAGGGAACAATGCAGAGTCATCAGTGCCCAAGCCAGTGGAGACACCAGAATGATCGAAGAAGGCCGCCACTGAGACCAGAGCTGAGCTGCGGCCTCTCAGGACCTGGTCCGGAGAGGAGGTTGCCTGCCTCCAGGGGAATTAATCCACAACCCTACGAGGGCAGTGAACCCAACACTAGGCGGTGGTACTCATCCTCTGTAAGGTCCTGGGCGCTGAGAAGGAGGACATAGGGCCTCTGTTGGAAATAGGAAAGCATACTTCAGTTCCAACTCATATAGGTGGCTTTTGACTCCGAGAAACAATGCACACTTTCTTTTGACCACCAGGGTGTGATCTAAGAATATGAAAATACTGTTGTTATCTTTGAGAAGTGTCTCTGATTGCCATGCATGTTTGAGAATGTTGTCCTTGAAATGTAAGAGTTTTGCTTCAATTGGGCAGGGAGTCGCTTGGAGTGAGGATGGCACCCTGTGGGCCCCTTTGATGGAAAAGAGTTGTGTGAGGGCATGAGCGGGAGCCAAGTCTTTGAACTAGGTCTCCTGATAGTTAACGATATTCGTGCCCTGTCTGCCCTCTGATGAGCCCGTCACTCTAATATTGCTGCTCCTTGCTCGATCCTTGGCACCCTTTGCATGATTCTCAAGGAATCCCACACTCTTCTTGAAAGCCAGAAGCTGTTTCTGAAGGTCGAGATGTGGGGTACAGTTCCGCAATAGCCATTTAGGAATAACTGAACCTCTCGGCGAGCTTGCGCTGGTTGTCTCGCATTAGATTGATGTTCTCAGAGATGGCATCCACCTTTGCTTCCAAGCGGACTCAAGCAATCACCTGTAGGATAGCATCAAGTTTGTCTGGGCAGTCCCCAGGGGGATGGACAGAAACCTCTGGCAGGGACTGGGTGAGTCCAGGTCCTTGCTGCTTTGTGCTCAACATGATTGTGGTGAACGGTGTGACCTAAAAGTGGGGCCACCAAGCAGACCAAGCCAACTTGCCCCCAATAGCCCCGCAACTAGCCGGGTTGGTGGGAGGCTGAGCATCAGGAGCAACTACTCCCACCCACGGAGGTGAGGGGCAACCTCTTTCATCTAGCTCGAAGATTGGTCCCAGACCATCCACCTGCAAGAACCTTTTATTGCAAAATAATATTAATGGACAAGTCCATAGCATATGCATTAGAAAAGGATTTGATGTAAAAAAAAAATATATATATATATAAATGACATAGCATATGCATTAGAATAGTGTGATTGGCCCGGCTTCTAAGGCATGTGTTTGACAATGTTGGAAACATCTTGTGTATGCAGCTGAGCATTACATAGGTGTGATGTAAAATGTTGACTTGAATCTGTTTGAACCTAGAATGTTGGGCACCCCACTGGTGAGTGCCCATCTTCTTCATTTAGATCATCATCTATGTCTTTCACCGAGTCTTTGCAAAGCGCTTCTAAAGTGGTTTTTAATTATGATCAGTAGAGCTGGGTACAACTGAAATTATGTGTTTTTTTTTTTTTTTTACTTTTGCCTAGATCAGGTACCAAATCAGTGGCCCCTGAGAGTCTAAAGGCCAGCCAAGAACTGCTCCGATAGAATATATTGCAGACTCCGGAATGTGTATGGTACATAAGCGTCCCCCAGTGCTGTGATTACCACCGTTGCGCATATCGCTATGTCTTTCAGTTAAGCCACTCCTAGGAACCTGGGTTGACACCGTAATGGTAAATCACACACACATACTATGCTCGTAGTGTGCAAAAAAAAACATGGCTTCATCAGTATCTGCCTGTGTCAATCAACCTAGTGTGTGGTCTCTAAGCTGTCTTTTAGAAATACTTGTATTAGTGTTGATGATTATTTTTTTATTTTTGTAATCATACTATAATTTTATTGTCTTTCATGGTTTACAAACAAACTGAACAAAGAAGATAATTAATGAATGCATTAGTCATGTCTTGCCCTCTGTCAGATCACACATATATTTCACATATATATTGGGTCTCTGATCTCACTAGGTCTGTAATCCATCTGACTACTCATTGACGCTCCATAGTCAGGAAACTGTGACTCTAAATCCAGAGTGCTTATTCAACCCCCTGACATTGATAACTGAAGCTTTGTGAGGGAGACTCTGCCTGTGATCACCACAAATTAAATCAGTGAGCATGGATAGCAAGTCCATGACCATGTTCCTGGACAGTCTTATGAGCATAGTGACAAAGGCTAGAAGAAGCAAAGTAGGGTAACATTTCAGTCAGGGTCACTCTACCTATTAATATAAGAGGCAGTTGCTATTGGAAAGGTGACCCTTCACCATTGCCTATCAAAGTCTTCATCACTTTGCAGTGAGCAACACGTTGGTATGATGCATCCGAATGCTGTTTATGGTGGTTTACACCGCCATGGAAAGGCTGGCAGAATAGGGGACTCGGGGGGCCCATGCACTTGGCATGGGCAGTGCAGGGGCCTCCATGCACAGCCCCTCCGCGCATTCCACTGCCCGAATTACGGGTAGTAGAATGCGCGACTGGTGCTACTGTACCCACCACACCACCACATTGCAGCCGGCTGCAATGTTAAGGCCCTGTTCCCCACTGGGCTGGTGGGTGGAAACAGTGTTTCTGCCCAAGCGGGGAACTCAAAATAGGGCCGACGGGGTTCAGGCCACACAGGCGGCCAGATGACGGTAAGAGATTGGCGAGAGGCCTCCGCCGCCCGCCAAACTCATAATGAGCCCCCATGTGTGTAAAGGAAAATTGTATGGACATATTCATCTGTTCCTATTCCCCTATGGACACCCTTCCGGTGACTTATGGTTGCCAGTGACTGTATGATGAAGTCTGGTATCATTTTACAAGTTTTCACTGTTGTTGTTGTATTTGAGTATAGTAATTGAATCCATGTCATTATTTCTGTGCCCAAAACCATTTTGTTGAACTCATCATATACTTATTACCATGCAGACGTAGGTATTGGCTTCATAGAAGATCATGTTAAACTTCAGCCTCTTCTGCTATGGCTTAGAATTTGGAGACAACCGGAGGCACATTTTATTAGAGCCATGCTGGCTGACTATCTGGCTTTAGACAACTCATTAGACACCCCATGACTCCAATATTTAAAGCAAAGTTTTAATGAGCTTCGTCTCCCAGAACTTTTCTCCAATCCAGCAGACCTCTCCAGTTAGTCATCTCATATAGTCAAGGAACTATTTAGTATGCGCAATCAATCTCTCTTGGAAAATTCAGGTACTAGTTGGAGGGACATTTCCTTTGGAATTCTAATGAAAGCCTGATTTACCATTACAGTGGAAGCCTGATTTACCATTATGGTATCAACCCAGGTTCCTAGGAATGGCTTAACTGAAAGACAGTGATATGTTCAGTGGTGGTATTCACAGCACTGGGAGACCCTTTATATGATCTACACCTACGTTGTATCTTCAAGTAATTTTTGAAGAGCGCCATAGGTTTTTATTAACTAGATTTTGACTTAATTCTCTTTGTTTGTTGGCTTTTCCCACTCAAGGCACTTAGGTTTCTTTCTCTTTCTCCCTGCCCCCTTGATCGTAATATAGCACAAAGCACTTTATTATATTTTGCCCACTTTATATTACTCCAAGGAAGCCGTTTTGCACCCAGCCCTCAGAAAATCCAAGGTTAGATCCCATGAGCTGGCATTTGCATATTTACAATGCCAGGGAAGTCTAGAGCTCTGTCATATTGTGCTAAATTTTATAAGTGCTTTGCAAATTCGTAGCAAATATTGAGAAACTGTACCTAGCTTGATTTTAATTATATTTTTAATTTTTATTACAAAAAAAGTTGTTAAAATAACTCATTTTATATTTTGACAAGCCTGTAACTGTGAGATATATATTATTATATATTTATGTAATCATATATTTTTTATTATGAACTTTTATGGCTCTCTGGAGCCAAATAAAGTATGTTGATTGCACCATCTGGCAAGTATGCACCCAATGTATAGGTATTTATACAGCATCGGTTATTTGTTGCTGTATTTATATAGGGTACGAAACTTGATTGATTTCAATGTACCAAACACAGTAGCTCCAATGAAATCCTAGTTAATAATAGTTTGCCCAGTAGTTTACGTTTGATGTTGTGCACACACTCGTTGTTGGGGACCTGTCTGGGATACAGACTTTAGGCCCCAGCCTGCTGCATGCCGTGAGTCCCTGCTGCAGCACCTTGTCTTGCACTCATATGCGCTGTGTCAATCCTGCAGTGCAGGACACTCTCGTTTGTTAGGGGCTGCCTGGGACAGGGACTTCAGGCTCCAGCTGACATTGCGCCCTGAAGGCCCGCCTAGGGTGACCACCCATCCGTATTTTTCACAGACTGCCTGTAATGTCACCCTCCTGTCTGTTGTCCATAGTAAAAGGTTTAACGGACAGCATTTGTCCATAATTTTGGCCTTTCAGCTAAAGGACACATTCCCCAGCTGAAGTTGAAGGGAGGAAGTCTCCTTTTCTGCATTCCTGAGAGAGGGGCAGACACATAAACAAGAAACAAGCTTTCTTTGCAGGGTGCCTGCTTCTTAGAAGGAAATGCAAATGTGTACATTTGGTTAAATCTTCAGTGGTAAAAGGTCCTCTGGAGCTATAATAGGCCTTAATTGATGGAATCACCTT
This sequence comes from Pleurodeles waltl, assembly GCF_031143425.1. Classification (NCBI taxonomy): domain Eukaryota; kingdom Metazoa; phylum Chordata; class Amphibia; order Caudata; family Salamandridae; genus Pleurodeles; species Pleurodeles waltl. Next base: position 398,350,676 of record NC_090449.1, read on the forward strand.
AAGCTTTCTGGCAAAGATATTTTCCTTTTTGAGAAGTACTGAAAGGGTGCTACAAGCTGAGCTGTGGAGTGCATGCTTTTAATGGAAAGTTATAAAAAGTATTTGCACTACGTATAATCTGTATATTACTGAACTTTATACTTTAGAAGCTCTGGTTGTCTTAAGTTAAATTTGTATGCCCATTGTGTGGCAGACTATTATACTCCATGTAATGCACGTTTAAAATGATGAACTACACTTTCAGAGTGCTTTGAGGGATCTCCACAAATAAATGTCACTTCTCTCTACTACACCAAACAAGATAAAATTCAATGGCCCCCTGGTTGCACACTTAGGAATCTGTAGGGATTGCATTAACCAGTAGAGGTTTCATGACTTAAAATAATGCATTCCCAGTGTATAGTTTAACTTTCATTTATTTTTAATTTGGGGTGTGTGTTATTTTATATGTAGTTGCTTGATAGTGAAACCTCAACAAAATAGTTACAGAATATGTTGTTATTGTTATCAGTCCCTTTGATTCCCCCTCCGCGTTCACTGCCCCCTGTCCCCATTGCAGTATTCATACTTTTTAAATGCAGTTTGACCGCCACTTTGAATAGTTAGTAGGCCCAAATTTTACGCAATGCAGCAAAACAATCTGCCCGACTCCAGTCTGCCCCGCTTCAATCTGCCCCACTCCAATCCAAAACAATACACCCCACTTCAATCTAATCCACATCACCCCAGTCCAATCTCCCAATCCCCAGCCAAACCACCCCACACCACCTAATCCACCCACTCCAATCCACAATAGTACAATCTGCCCCACTCCAGTACAAAACAGTCTGCACCACTCCACTTCACCTCACCCCAATCCAGTCCACCCACTCCATTCCAATCAACCCCACTCCATTCCAATCCACCCGAGTCCAATCCACCCCAGTCCATCCCTCAATCCCCCACTCCAGCCCAGTCCACCCCTCCAGTCCAATCCACTCAAATCCACCTCTCTCTAGTCTGATCTAATCCACTCCTTCCCAATCCAGTCCACCCCAGCCCTATCACTCTAACCCAAACCACCCACCTCAGTCCAATCTAATTTACCCAATCAAATCCACCCCAGTTCAATCCAGTCTAATCCACCCAATCAAATCCACCCCAGTTCAATTCACCTCACCCCATTTCAAACCACCCCACTCCACCCACCCCACCCTACCCCAGTGCAATCCACCCCATTCCACTCTAATCCAATCCACCCCACTACCTCCACCCTACTCGACCACACTCTACAACACTTTCTGCCACTGAAAGACTGAAGTCTACTCCCCTCTACCCAGCTTTATAACACTGTACTCCACCTACTCCGTCCCACGACACTCCAACAAATCCACTCTACGACACTCTACTCCACCACTCCATGCCACTAACATTTAGCCATGCTGAACAGCAGCCACACTGGTATACAACATGGCAAAAAACATTGCCAATAGCTCTTGTATATGTGAGACCTATTGGCTTTGCCAATGCTTATTCTTTTTTTTGTTGTCAGATTATCCTGTATTTATTTAACACAGTGTACTATTAATTTTACAGAATTGTACCTAGTTCTAAAGGGGACTGAGAAAAAGAAATGAATCTAGTCAAGTGGCTTAAGTATGTGTAACCAGGAAGCCTGGGTTAAAATCTCAGATTCCCTGCATAAATAAATTGTAGGATCTTTACTTGATGATGATATTTGAGAACACTTTCAAGTAATTCAGTTTAAGATGGACTGTGTACAAAAACTCACTTGTATGATTTATTAGCCTGTAATGTTCCACCATCCATAACAATAATTAGCATGAAGGGACACCGGTTAATTGTTTCATTTTTTTTTCACTCCTGGTGTTATCAAGAGGATGGGTTAAAGAATATTTTAAAGTTCATGTATAGAAACGTTCACTTGAAATAAATATGAATGCAACATTGTGATTTAGCATACTAAAATGAAACACTACTATATATTATTTTAAAGGTTTTATTCCTGTAAGCCAAAAAGAGGTTACATTGTATGATGGTAGTCAGGTATGTAACAAAAGATTCCATTGTACATTTACAGAAGAACAGTGCTGAGCTACATACATTTAGGAACAGTTAGCACACAATTTTCAAAATATTCTGTGTAACAAATTGACCCATAATAAAGTGTAATAAAGTGTTCATCCCCATCCTCCTGCCCATTCACCACTGCCTTAACTATCAGTGTAGGAAATGAACCCTGTGGTACCAAAAAGAAAGTATTCTAGTGTGGAATTCCAGCAGTCCATCGGAAATAGGTGTCCTTACACCACTGTCTTGTGTAGTTACCTAAATTAGGTAAGACCTAGTGCATAGAAACCAAGAGTGTGTGTCAGGGAGGTGTTTACAGGGGAAGTGTATCATCCTTGCTGCAATCTTTAAAGCCCTCCCCCAAAATATCCCACTTCTGTGCAATAAAATATTTTCTCTGACTACTCATTCCTCCCTGTGTAATAGGGTGCTTTCAGATTAAAAAGAAGAGAGCAAGCCCTTGGTCGAACTTACGCTAGTTGAAGGAAATGGATCCTTCCAGTACAATGTAATATTGTGCTTTACTAGAAGGCGAGCCAGGTCAAGGAAGTTGGTGGAGGGTTTCTCGAATATAGGGTGGGGGAAAATCCCGATTAGGACCATTTCTAGGGAATTTGTTAGTACAAGGCCCATCATATTTGAGAGTAGTTCAGCAACTCTCGGGCCATATAAAAGAGAGTGGGGCAACACCAAAGCATATGAAGCTAATTGACATCTAACTTCATACAGCAAGGACAAATGCAACTGCGGCTCCCTGGTATATGTTGGTAATTCGGGCAGTAGTAAGGTAAGCTCAGTTAGAATATTAAATTGAATATACTTAAAACGGAAGCTGCAGGATACTTTATGGGGGTATTCCAATACTTTAGCCCGTTCCGCATCGAGCAGATATTTGACCAGGTCAATCTCCCAGTTAGTAATATTTCCCAAAGTGTATGCCATAGGTTTTAAAATGTTTAGAAACATAATCAAAATGTTGCTGTTCCTTTCTTTTCGCAAAAGATTGCATAAATTTGGATAGCGCGGATGCCCTTGACACAGTGAACCCCTCCCCCCACCACCTTCTTGGTTCCAGGCTTTGACTACCTTTTGGCCTCCTTTGCAAAACTGGTATATACCACCCAGCTACTGTTGTAGCCCACCAAAGACGCTGCATGAATACCTCCTCTCCTGTCTGTATTGAACGTGTGCAGGAAATCTCTGTGTGCATATTGTATAGTTCGTATATAACTCTGCTCTTCCTCTGTATAAGCTTGCATTTGAACTGGAGTAGGATCTCTTCCCCGAGCACCGATACCTGAGGCAATTCTTTAACTTAGCTAAGCACCAGCTGGAGTGAGACTTTGTCCTCACGTTTTGATTTTATTTCTTTGTTTCGCACAATTGCCAGCTGTAACCTCATTTCCTGTTTGTAATTTTTTGGAATCTGGACTTCACTGGGGGATTTTGAGTCTTGTATTGGGGTCAGGAGGCGCCAACTCCCATCAGTCGGTGTTTCCGCGGAATGGGACCTTTCCTGTGCACTTGCACTTAACCCAGTTCCTGTCTGTACTTCTTCAAACCATTTGTGTGACATTTGTGCCCTGCCAGGGTAGTTCAAACTTCATATTTTTTCTGTTAGAAAGTTCTACTGAATTCAAGGGTGTAGAGCCTAGAAGCATCCGATAGTTCTACTTATACTCTTGTGACACCCAACAGCTGGGCTTGAGGGATCCTTTCAGACCCCAACCCAGGGATACCTTCTATAGACCCTAAACTAGGGACGGTCTTTATTGGTACCTGCAGAGGAAGCCATTGTATTTAGTGACGCTCTGCTTTATTGACTGACACAGTGTATATTAACACGTTCTTTTTCTTTAACCATACATGCCACACATACCCAAAGCCCTTGGAGTGGCCGGGGGGGGCCCTTTCCTATTAACCATAGGAGGGAATTTATCCGGTCTTTGTTATTAATTCTATTAATTTATTGAGCACTTTGTTCTCACCTGTTACGCCCAGCTCTGTGAGCTCTCACAGTTTGGCACAGTGGAAAAGAGGAAAATAGAGGTGTTAAATGTGGCCGGCAAATGACAAAGAACAAACAACACAATGTTGTCCTCAAATAATGCACTGGGTGTACTCTCAGAAGAGATCTCCAGTGTTAAAGAACAACTTACTCAGACACAACAAGGAGTTGCTTCCCCAACAGCACTAGAGGAACACACTCTTCAGAATCCTGATATTGTCCTGTCCGGCCTCCTGCAATCACCAGGCACATTTTAATTCATCCTGTCCCCAGGAGGCCCAGGATAAATCTACCCCCTCGCACCTTCATGCTAAGAGGGCCGGAAATATGAGGGCAATGGGAAAAGACCCAGAGGATTCTCATGGAACAAACCTGTTATCAGTTTACAGAGAGGCCGCCTGCCAGCATCTGGGTCCCCCTTGGGACATACACCTTCTGATGTCACCATTTGCTACTTCCAGTGTGTATTCCGAATGTCTTGGTTTTAGCCAATATAACGCCACTAAAACACTCTGAACCAGAATCTTGCCAGGAAATTAAAAATAAGGTGGTTCACTGGTTGGTGGGGAGGTCTTTTAACCTCTCCAGCCAATAGTTATTAGTGGAGATCATTATGGCCGGAAGAGGAGGCTCGATTGGGCACATCCCGAAAACTCAAGCAGGGGACTGTGTCATGGTTAATTTTCGTAATTCCTTCAGGGAGGATTATATCCTGTATAAGCTTATGACCAATTCAGCCACCCCTAGTAGAATTTCAGCGCTTCCTTTGGTTGTTTTTTTTATTTTTATTTTTTATTTTTAATAATCCCATGAGGGTGGAGGTCGTCTTGGGGGGCTTAAACCAGTTTAAAGGCAGGGCCCTGATTACAATATTACTCAGTCACAAAGATCTTTCATTCTCCTGTGTAACCACTATCAGCCATTGAGTGGACCGAACAATCAAGACTGACTGGTTAGTAAGCTGCCCATATTGTTCCCAACTAGACAGCTGAAAGCATTAAGCAGGAATATTGCGGGTGCACAAGGCAAATTCGGGGACCCTGAGTGGATTAAGACCATTAATTCCTAAGACATTGTTATCCTTCAGGAGACATGGAACTAGAAAGGGGAGTTATAGCTAGATGGCTGCGCCTCCTTTAGCATCCACGGAACTCCTTTCTCAAGTGGGCATGCCAGAGGAGGCCTAGTTACCTTGATTAAAGTGGACCTTGATTGTAAGCCGAAAGTTATCCCCTCTAACTTCCCTTTTTGTCTTGGTGTTCAACTGTCCCTTCAAAGTAATTTTAGCATTCTTTGTATTAATGTTAACATTGTCGTTCATGGAAGAGAAACCACAGATGTCCTGGGGGAACCTTGATACGTTTTTAAATGCTTTTGCTATTTCTTGCTCTCCCCAATATATGGTGCTATTGATAACTGGGGATTTCAAATTACACCCATGCAAACATTGTTATTTGAATGATTCTAAGGACTTTGAGGGAGTTAATGCTAAACAGGTCCACATCAAATATACTGCGCAAGGGAATTTTCTGAATGACTGGGACCTAGACCATAATGTGGTCAATCTGCTAAGCCAAAAAAAACCTAGACCGGGTGGATGGTGTACCAAATTTTAAAGGATTCAGGGAAGGGTCCACTATTGACTGTATTTTTGTTTGAGGGGTTTTTGTCCCAACTTTGAATAGTTTTGCTGAAGAATGGATTGTCTATAGCGACCACAGTCTCCCTTTCCTACCTTTTTATTGGAAAAGAAGCACTCAGATACACGTTCCCATTATAAAGCTAAGGTCACCACCAAAGATCAGGGTCGTAGACTGAAATGGGAAATGATCATTCCAGAGGCATTTAACGCTGAGATGTTAGCGATGCGTCAGTCTGATTTTCAGATTTTCCTATATGATGAGGCCCCGGATAACAGTATCCCTAAGGCATTTGTTTTTATTTGTGGATCCATTAAATCAGCTCTCACTAAACTCGGGGTCCCCCCCCCTTAATCCTGCAGAAGGTTCGATAAGAACTGTACGACAGCTCGGAAGGAGCTTTTAACTGTACTTAAACAACACACACACACGCGAGATAGGCTAGAGGTTAAAAGATGTAGGACCTCCTATGGAGTGGCACTTAATGTTTGTAAGTGTGAGTTAAGAAATGGTGTAGGAGAGCACTTATTGTTAGTGACTAATTTGAAGGACAGCTCCTTGTTTTGGAGGGTTGTTAACCACTTTTTGTATTCATTTTCTTTTTAAAAAGAAGAAGAACTTTCTGATCAGGCTGCTACCATACATAGTGCCAGCCCACATCTGGGTGAACCCTTTTTCAGCCCTCTGGGATTGTGTGTGCACTGAGCCTCTAATACACTGGGATGAAGTGAGAAATGCAGTTTTATCATACCCCTTGGCAAGGCCTCAGGAGCTGCTGAAGTCCTTAGTGGACTTGTGGGCTCCCTTTATTACCCTTTATATTAATGCAGCTACTCGTGCATCGTTACCAAAGGCCTGGCGTCACCCTGTTATAGTGCTAGTGTTCATAAAAGGGGAGAGAGTCGACCCTGCCTACTACAGACCGATTTCATTAGTGGATATAGAGATCAAAATTTTAGGACTGGTCATTCTGGAGAAATTGACTAGCCGGGCTGACAAGCACAGTATCCTGTTTGACCTACAGTATGAGTTCAGACGGGGTAGGGGAACTGTGGAGGAGAATCGTAACTTATATCTGCTAATCTCGGTAAGAACACAGGCTTTTTTAATGTTATCCCCAACGTTTTGCATATTTTTTGGACTATAAACTGTTGGTTTTCGACTCTGAGAGTGCACTGAGGCCTGCTGTCCAGACCTCAGTGACAGTGTTCTTTTCCCTTTTCAAATGGTATGTGTAATTGGATACTCCCAATTGGCATGTGCTGACTTATTTATACGTCCCTAGTATATGGTACCCAGGTACCAAGGACATGTAAGGGTGACTGTCCACACAAGAGCTGCCGCACTAGTTGTGGCACTCTGTGAGTGGCAAAGTGAAAACATGACTTTCAGCTGCCATTGCAGACTGAAGAGGCTGTGCATGTAATGCACACCCCACTTTGCCATTACCACTAATGTCAAAGTCCCCTTAAGTCTCTTAACTATATATGTAAGTCTCCTGTAAGGCAGGCCTATGTAGCCCTATAGCAACTAGCTGTATATTGTTAAGATAGGTATATATTTTTGATATGTCTATATAGCAAAGTGTTGGTGTTTACTGAGGACAGTTAGGTAGCCTTAAGTTAATTGCAGAGTTAATGGTTGGCACTCCAGTGCGTCTAACTTCTGACTGAGGCTACCTAACCCTGTCATGTAGGTTATCAAATTAAAGGGGATATCAAATGCGACTCAGTGGTACAATCGATATTTATGTCCACTTTAATGCTGGCCACTTTTCCAAAAGTTGCCATAATTTGACCCAATTAGTCCGGTGACTTCACAGAGTCGCAGGGACTGAGACAGGTTTCTTCACATCTGGGGGGGACATGTGAAAGACAACCAGGCTGAGAAAAAAGGCTGTTGCCACACTGGAGGTGCGACTCCCACCCACAGGATGGCCTGCAAATGGTGTTAGCTCAAAAGGCAGGAATCAAAGGGTGGTTCTGCCTTTGAAGGGCCACTGTGACAACATTCCAGCACAGGAAGCCATTTGTTTCCCCTAGACAGGGTAGAGCCAGGGCCAAAGGGGGAAAACTGGTTTTAGAACCAGTTTTCCATGGACTTGCTGCCCCGGGTAGCCACACCCTCAGAAGTGGGGTATCAAGGTCCTCACACTCTAGAAAGACATCAGCCATGTTGGCTGTGGTGTGAAAAGTGCACTCTAGGATAGCCAGATGTTACCCATCCTTGGAACTGTGTCACCAGGTAGGAGGGGATGTATTATCCCATCGGCTAGTGATCAACCGCGTTGTCTCTTTGGGCCACTTTACTGAGATTTAATGGGCACCCCTGCAACCGAGAAGTTAGTATTTGTTGGATTTGGACCAAAGACAAGCAAAAGACCGCTCTGCACCCCTTTAAAGTGCACGAAGAAAGGCTGCAACGCTTGAGTGACTGCACCTGTGGCACACTGGGCTGGTGCTGTTTAGACCCTGTTCTTCATGCCTTGTCTGGGAAAAAGTATATTGTGGCCCCAGTCCACTGCAGAGGCTCGAATGATCAGGTGGCTGATACCCTGACACCCGCTCCAGTAACACAAGAGCGGAAAGAGCCCAAAACGACAAAGTGGTCGCCCTGTGGAATTTTCACTGCTACCAGTCGCTGGGTGCGCCAACATAGGGATCTCAGATAGCCAAAGTCTGCACCTGAATCTGCTGGATCCGGGAGAGCTGTCAAAGACCATATTCATTGGACTACAAAGAAACTACCCCCCACCAAAGGTTTACACTGGAACTGTTGTTGCAAGAACAAAAAGTCTGCCATTTGACCCCTGTATAGATAACTTCATGGGATCCTAAGATCCATGGCCAGAGACGCCCCCACTGATCAGTGGACCAAGGACTCAACTGCGTTTTACCAACATGGACCACACAGCATTTGGATCTTCCATGGAGCGTCTTTAAGCCTGCATCCCTCAGCATCGGACCACTCCATAGAAGTCAATGGGCTGTTGTCCTATAAAGTTTGGAGCTTGCTTCTAAGATACTCTGGTGACCAGGTAATTGTCCAAAGTTTATTTCCCTAGAATTCTAGACCTCTGTCCTGGTGTATTTGATTGCCCAATTCGGGTCCGAGATGCCGAACTCTGTGTTAGAAACTTTTACAAAGTTTTCAAAAGTTTGCAAAGTCTTGACTTCCCAATGCTCGTTTGTGCTTGATGTAAAATGTTTTAAATGCTTTAAAAGTTCATATCTCTGGAACCCTCTGGTGGAGTTTAGTCATCAAGCAGTCTAAAAATGCATACAAATATGCTGTATTTTTATAAATTGATGTTGTGTCTCTAGTAATTTTCTTATTTCATTGTTTGGGGCTGTTAAATGCTTTACGGATTGTTCCTTTGCTTGCTAAGCCCTCTGCTCTGTGTATTGCTACCAAATGGTTGAGCTGAGGGTTGAACAAATCACTCTAACTGGACCAGAGGAGACCAATGCAAGTGTACTGCACAACAAAGTAAACAGAGGTAAGCTCTGGACAGAGCTGGGGTCAATGGGGGTTGAATTGACACTTATTTCGTTTTTGAGAGATCTTGACAAAGGCCTTATAGGTACAGTGAGATTCGGGATTAGTGGAGAATGTACCAAGCCCTTTCATCTAAAAAGAGGTGTTTGTCAGTGATGCATATTTGCACCGTTTCTTTTTATTATGTACATTAACCAGCTGGAGGGGGTGCTATCTGGTGGTGGTTTTGATGTCCCTAGAGCAGGTGGAACGGTGATCCACACTCTCCTATACACCAACAATACTGCGTTGATTGCCCATACTGCCAGAAGCCTCCTGGGTGACTAAATTTCTGGGGCTGGAGGAGGGGTTGCAAGAGGTTTCATCTGAGGGTGAGGAGCAGGTCCCTTCTGTTGCAGATGCTGTTGCACTTGCAGTGCCGTAAGAGGAGAGTGTTGGGACGTGATACCTAAGATTTTTCGTTCTGTGGGCTTTGACCTGCGATCAGTTCTTACTGCAGGTCAGCTGTTTAGGGATAGCAGTATGGTTCAAGGAGGAGTCAAGATTCAGTGCCCTAATCCTCCTGGACTATTTGATTCTACACAACAGCCTCCATTCACCACGGCTGCACTATAGAGAAACTAACTTTAAAGCCCTAGGAAGACCAGGGTTGTTTTCTGATCCCAAGGGCATCCACAAAAAAGATCTGGCTTGGGTGAAGCAGGCCTTCTCTCTGAGTGGCAGCAGAACAGGAAGCTTTTAACCAAGCAGTCGATGCGTCAGTACATCATGGTAAAGTCAGTCAGTGGAATGGAGCTTTATCTTCTTTTGGAAATGCCTAACTACCATCGTCATGTATTGACTTATTTTAGATTGGGCGTTTTTCATCAGTTACTGTTCCTAAAAGGTGTTAGATATAATCCATCTCACTTGTAGCCCTATATGTGTAATACTGTGTCATTCTGTGGTACCATGCCCATTGTTCTGATCTGGCCCAGATGTTCGTCTCTCTGCCCCTTTTGCAGTCAACAGACTTGAGGCAGGTTAGACCTACACTTTTATACCTGCAACCTTTATGTGACTTCAGAATGTGTTTTTGTGTGTCCTGGTTCCTGGCTCGTTTTTGTAGGACACATTTTTATGTTTTTTTTTTTTTTAAAGATGATTCAGTTTTACCTGTTGTTCAGTTTATTCTTTTATTGGGTTGTGGGCCCTTTTGAACTCTTCCAACGAATGTATTTATTTATGAAGATGCATTTTTAGCACTGCTTTCAGATATTTTTGTATGGATATCAGGTGAAACATGGCTGATTTATTTTAAAAATCAAATAAAGTATTGATTGATGTTGAGCTTGGATTTTGAGCGCTATGAGGACATTCTTATGGGGTTCCAAAGGGGAACTAGTATTATGGAGCCCCTGCTGGGGGTAGATAAGTTATCAACTTTTTTTACGCCAAAAACAGAGCAATCTTGAGTTGTCAGTCAGGTTCCAAAAGCGGCATATAACTTACTGTGGAGCCCATTTCTGCCCTGGGCTGACAGCTGGTAAATCTTTAATCGCCCAAGATTTAGGGGCTTGTAATGTCTGATTTTGCTTTAGTCACCTTCCTTAATCCTGCACTGTTTATACAGGGAGTGCAGAATTATTAGGCAAGTTGTATTTTTGAGGATTAATTTTATTATTGAACAACAACCATGTTCTCAATGAACCCAAAAAACTCATTAATATCAAAGCTGAATATTTTTGGAAGTAGTTTTTAGTTTGTTTTTAGTTTTAGCTATGTTAGGGGGATATCTGTGTGTGCAGGTGACTATTACTGTGCCTAATTATTAGGCAACTCAACAAAAAAAAATATATACCCATTTCAATTATTTATTATTACCAGTGAAACCAATATAACATCTCAACATTCACAAATATACATTTCTGACATTCAAAAACAAAACAAAAAAAAATCAGTGACCAATATAGCCACCTTTCTTTGCAAGGACACTCAAAAGCCTGCCATCCATGGATTATGTCAGTGTTTTGATCTGTTCACCATCAACATTGCGTGCAGCAGCAACCACAGCCTCCCAGACACTGTTCAGAGAGGTGTACTGTTTTCCCTCCTTGTAAATCTCACATTTGATGATGGACCACAGGTTCTCAATGGGGTTCAGATCAGGTGAACAAGGAGGCCATGTCATTAGATTTCCTTCTTTTATACCCTTTCTTGCCAGCCACGCTGTGGAGTACTTGGACGCGTGTGATGGAGCATTGTCCTGCATAAAAATCATGTTTTTCTTGAAGGATGCAGACTTCTTCCTGTACCACTGCTTGAAGAAGGTGTCTTCCAGGAACTGGCAGTAGGACTGGGAGTTGAGCTTGACTCCATCCTCAACCCGAAAAGGCCCCACAAGCTCATCTTTGATGATACCAGCCCAAACCAGTACTCCACCTCCACCTTGCTGGCGTCTGAGTCGGACTGGAGCTCTCTGCCCTTTACCAATCCAGCCACGGGCCCATCCATCTGGCCCATCAAGACTCACTCTCATTTCATCAGTCCATAAAACCTTAGAAAAATCAGTCTTGAGATATTTCTTGGCCCAGTCTTGACGTTTCAGCTTGTGTGTCTTGTTCAGTGGTGGTCGTCTTTCAGCCTTTCTTACCTTGGCCATGTCTCTGAGTATTGCACACCTTGTGCTTTTGGGCACTCCAGTGATGTTGCAGCTCTGAAATATGGCCAAACTGGTGGCAAGTGGCATCGTGGCAGCTGCACGCTTGACTTTTCTCAGTTCATGGGCAGTTATTTTGCGCCTTGGTTTTTCCGCACGCTTCTTGCGACCCTGTTGACTATTTTGAATGAAACGCTTGATTGTTCGATGATCACGCTTCAGAAGCTTTGCAATTTTAAGAGTACTGCATCCCTCTGCAAGATATCTCACTATTTTTGACTTTTCTGAGCCTGTCAAGTCCTTCTTTTGACCCATTTTGCCAAAGGAAAGGAAGTTGCCTAATAATTATGCACACCTGATATAGGGTGTTGATGTCATTAGACCACACCCCTTCTCATTACAGAGATGCACATCACCTAATATGCTTAATTGGTAGTAGGCTTTCGAGCCTATACAGCTTGGAGTAAGACAACATGCATAAAGAGGATGATGTGGTCAAAATACTCATTTGCCTAATAATTCTGCACTCCCTGTATAGTCCACTAGCTCTCTTTAAGAGCGATTAATAGTTGCATAGGCTGCTAAGATTAAGCCAACACATCACAGTTTATTTTGACTTGGGAGCTAACCACAGATGCTTTAATGACGTTACCACACATGTAATACAACACGTTGACCTAACAATGTGTTGCATTACATAGTGGGTCTTTTCTATGCATTTCCGTGGTATTATTATATATACCATATATATTATATATATATATATAGAGATGTGGGTGTGTGTGTATATATATATATAAGTACATGTGTGTTTATATTAGATATCTATAATACATACATTTTGGAGGTAACTCCAAACCCCCCCTTTATTATTTTTTTTACCCCTTAACTCCCTCTACCTCTAATAACTGTTTAATCCTACCTTTACCTCTATCCACCCCGAAAGTTTACAATTAACCTTACCTCCCTTTACCTCTACCTACACCTAAACCCTTAAATCATCCATACCACCCTTTATTTCTACCTACCCCTAAACCACCAGACATTATCTTTGCCTCTCTTTAACTCTACCCAAGGTCACACATCCCCTCTCCCCAGGCCAATATTGGTGTTGGGGTCCCCATCACCAGGGGCCTATATAATTATTAATTGAAGAGGCAGGCCTTATGGCCCACACCACAAGCCGAGTTTGGCCCCAGGGAACGCCATCTCCTGGGGCCCGGCCACATTATCAATGGGTAGGGTGGCACGGCACGCAGCCCTCCCCCCTGGGTCACATATTGACCCCAAGGACCCCATCCCCTGGGAACCTGGCCAGTAGTGGGTGGATGCCCTGGAGCCCACCCAAAACACCCACTTCCTTTTTAATGGAGGCCATTGGGGAGCCACAATGCACCGTGGCCCCAGCTATGAGGGAGCTGGCAATGATCCCACCCACAGGGAGCAACTAAACATGCTGCTACCTGTGAGTGAGAGCATTTTTTTCATCAGTTTTCCTGCCCGTTTCACAAAGAGCAGGAGCATTTTACATGCAAGCAAGAATAAACTAGCTGTGTCCTGATGGTCTGCACCCCAAGACATAGCATGAACCCAGCCTGAGGGATAGGGTCCCCATGACCATTAATGGCTCTGGGAAGAGAGCTGCCTGGTCTCCCTCTGTTACCTATGCTCAGCTGGGCCCAGGAGTATAGGGCCCCGGGAAGGGGGCCGCACATCCCCCCTTCCCTATTTGTCATAAGGCTGGACCCCTGGGACGGGGTTCCTGGGGCCAAAATCAGCTCAGGAGAGTGGCCGAGTGGCCCTCCTTCCCATTGTAAAAAATCAGCTGGGCCCCTGAGAATAGGGTCACCAGAGCCAAATTCCACCTGGGAGGTGGGTCCGCGCAGACCAGGCCCCAGGGAATGGAGTCACTGGGGCTGTAATTGGACTGAGAGAGGGGGCACGTGCTCCCTTCCTCCTCATTAATATAAAGCATGTTCCTCCCCAGGACTGGGCCCACCGGAGGGGCAAGGAAAAGCAAGTATGAGTTCTTGCTTTTTTTTTTTTGTTCAATTTTGCTAGCATCCCATTTTTGTTCCCCTGTTGGTGTCCTGTGGGACCCCACCACCAAGCCTAGGGTCTCAGGGTATTCCTACCCTGCCCCCTTCTTATTTAAAAAAATATTCTTGAGACTTGCATGAGTCCTAAGATGGCCGCCATCATTACCTAATTGAAGTGGTGGCAGCCAATCAGATATCATTTAGAAATCTCTGGGATCCGTGGACTCTCCATGTCTCTAGATATCTATCAGTCTTTTTTCTTTAATAATTCCAAAACTACTGGACGGATTTATATCAAATCACAAAAAACACTGTTTCTGGACCGGACCACGATCTAGCCCCCTACTAAATTTGATGTAATTAAGTTCAGCTGTAGTCATGTTCAAAATCCCTATGAACATTTTGTGAAGTTTCGTCAAATGCCATCAGAGTTCTGAGCAAAACATATATATATATATATATATTTATTTATTTACCTACTAGCGTTCACCAATAGGTAGTTATTGTTATAACCATGATTCCATAGAAAAAGCGTTTTTTGACTTGCCTTACCCATATCTTTGGCACATTTGACGAATCTTCAGTACATTTTTTTTTTTAAAGTGCCCCAGTGATTCTTGCTGTGCATGAAAAGTGTCTTGGTGATCCGTCAATCGAAGACCGAGAAAAATGGGTGGGGGGTCAAAAATGTTGTGTTCCCCATGTTAATTCCCATAGGACGTTTAGACATGACTACAGCCCGAATCGCTGGAGGGAATGACATGACATTTGGCAAATAGCTAGCTTTTGGAACGTAGATTACGCTTTCTCTTATTTGGTGTAAATCCATTCAGTAGTTTAGGAGATATTAAAAGGAAAACAAATTTGTATATCTAGGGACGCGGATCCTTCGCAGTGATTTCACAGTGATTGCTGTGAATTCATGAATGCACACAACAGCAGAAATGCTGTGATTGGCTGGCCAAAACCTGACCAGAAAATTACCCCCGCCATTTGAAGGTCCCGGGAGTCGTGCCCACGGCTAAGAAATATAATGAAAAGTTGCATAAGGGGTCATGGTTGAGGTGCCCTATCCCAGAGCTGTGATATAGGGGTCTGTGAGGGTGAAATTATGTCCTTAAAAATATTTTTTTCACTGTGTGATATTTGCAAATTTGTCACAACTGTAACACTGCCACAAATTTGTGAATATCGGCTGAAAATAAAAATAGAATCATTCAAACTTAAATCATTCACTCATAGAATCACTCAGACACTCATGCACCCACTCACAGACTCACTCAGAGAGCGAATATGTAGCAACGCTCAGCACACACTTCCACAGGCCGTGCGCAGCAGTGCTTGAATTAACATATAGTAAGTAAAATTTGTTTATGATAACAAAAACATAAAAATTCACTAAAAAAAAAACAAAGGTTACAGGGACATTATAGTTAGGTTCTGAATTTACTCGTACAAAAACATAGCACAGCTAATTACTCCACCTATTATATCATTGATGACACCTTCTAAAACATCATTGATATCACTACATCATTTGCAGTAAACTTATCGATCTGAAGAATGTGCATGGCCAGCGCACGAGTTATAGTTACCATAGGGCGCGAGTTATAGTTACTTGAAATAACTTTACCTATAACTGCTGAGTGTCTATGGCTTTGTACAAGTAAATTCAAAACCTAACTATAACGTCTCTGTAACCTTTGTTTTGTCCAGTGATTTTAATATACACTCATACATAAAGGCTTTTGTGAACATTTCAGTGACAATGTAACTTTTTAAAAACTCAATAAAACACTGAAATTCACCAATTATCTTAAGTAACCATGACTCATGCCCTAAAGTAACTATAACTCACGGACACGCTATGCAGAGCCTTATCATCAATGATGTCCTTTCAAATGTTGCAGTGATGTTATCTGTGATGTCATGAGTGATGCAATTTGTGGGGTAAATAGCAGTGCATGGCAAGGGAACAAGTTATAGTTTCCTTAGGGCATGAGTTATAGATACTTGAGATAACTATAACTGGTGAATTTCAGTGGTTTATTGAGTTTAAAACGTTATGAAGTCACTGAAATTTTCACTTACCTATAACTCACTTTGACTCTTGATTTTATCAGTGATTTTCTAGGGTTGTTTTTTTATTGTAAAGTAATATATTATTACCATGTGTAAGGACAGCCCCTGCGCGCACAGTCTTCAGCATGGCGGGGGTTGGCCACGGGGCCTGGCCTTGTCTCCAAACTCCAGGAGGCACCAACTTCACGCCACTCATGACCGTTGGCGCAGCCACCCTCCCAGAGGCACTTCGGGCCCATTGGACCCCATCCCTCAGCGCCTTTGTTGTTATTTTTAAAGGGAGAGGGACACATGCCCCCCCCCCTCCCTTATTGAGCCATTTTGGGCCCAGTGGACCCCATCTCCTGGGACCTTTGTTTTGTTTTTAATACACCAAGGGGAGGGTAATGCAAGGCCTCCCTCCCTGAGTCACTTCGGGCTCGGGAACTGCATCCCATGGGGCCTTTGCTTTTTTACAATGGATAGCTCACTCAAGCCCCTATAGGCCCGGAGTACCCCATCCACTGGGGCCTTTGCTTTTTCTCATGGGGAGTAGGGTGTGTGGCCTGCCCTCCCTGAGCCACTAAGGGTTCCGGAGACCCATCACCCAGAGCCAAAAGATATTTGTAAAGGAGAGGAGGTGTGGAGCCCTCCTCCCTGAGCCACAAGGGGCCCATAACCTTTGGGCTTTAAGGGGAGGGGGCGTGTGGCCTCCTCCCAGAACCAATAGTAGCCCAGGGGACCCCATCCACTGGCAAAAACATATATTTAATGGGAGGGAGCATACGGACCTAAACCAGCATGGGCCCTGGGGACTAGATCCCCTGGTGCCCTCTTTTTTTTCTTCTTATAAAGGGAATGAGAGGATAGCTCCACTCCCTGAGCCTATGGTGGCCCTGGGGACCTAATCCCCTGGGACGTCAGGTGCCCACCCAGGACACCTACCAAACACTACATGGGAGGCTAAGGAGGAGACCCAGGGCTCCTGTGGCCCCAGCTGGCTCCCCTGCCAGCACTCCGCACAGGTGCGGCGGGAAAAGGTATTGTTCCCGCCTAGCAAGACATTCTATGTTTCCCTGCCTGGAAGGAGTAGCTTACTGCTCGACCGCCCCCCCCTTCCCAGGTGGGAGCACAGACGACCTCCGTGTCTGCGCTCTCGCAAGCAGGGTATCAACGGTGACCCAGGACATTGTGTCCCAGGACATTGTGAAGGAGCCTGTCCTGGGTGTTGGGGTCCCCAGGGCCATACAATGGCTCAGGGGAAAGGGGCTGCACACCCCCATCCTGTTTAAATACTTATCATCCTGAGTGAGTACCCAGGGTCTCAAGGAGACTTGGGGAGGGTGTTGCACACCACCCTCCCCTTTAATATTGGCCTAAGGGGATGGGGTCCCCAGGGCCTGAGTAGAGGTTCAGGGAGGGAGCAGTGCCACATGCTTCCCTCCCCTTTAATCACCTATAGGCCCTGGGGGATGGGGTCCTCGCTGCCTCAAGGAGGCTCAGGAAGAGAGGCCATACCCCCCAATAAAACAGATTGCTCTGGCCCACTGTGTGGTTTTGTTTTTTTAAAGCATGTGAGTCTGCATTTATTTTTTATTTTACTGCAATCCTCTACAAACTTGTGGTATTATTTTTATTTTTTTTAATTGTTCCTTAGGTCTGGAGGGGTGGGTCCTAATAGCCTGCCACCTTAATGATTTTGAAAACTGTTTTTTCAGGAGGACATGGGACTGTATCCCAAAATGACAAC
The DNA here is from genome assembly GCF_031143425.1 of Pleurodeles waltl. Lineage (NCBI taxonomy): Eukaryota > Metazoa > Chordata > Amphibia > Caudata > Salamandridae > Pleurodeles > Pleurodeles waltl. The sequence goes on from NC_090449.1 coordinate 398,368,380, forward strand.
ACAAAATAGAGAACTCTTGGTTGTTCCCCGATTCAGGTGGAGAGCAACTCCAGTATAGAGCACCCTCCAACACCAGCAACACTTATTTTGCTCACCTCAAATGTCTGTTTTTCTAGCAAGTTGTCTAAGCATATGATTAGCACAGTGCCATCCATGCAGAGCTGTGAAATGACAGTAGCCTTTCACCACTCCAGGCACTGTATTACAGCTTTGGATTGATAAAATTCCATCCAAGCCAACCTGGTTTGAACAAAAGCAACCCCTGACACATGGTTTGCTATCATTATAGCTCTTCAAAGAGGTTTAGCTTTGTCCTGACACAAGGAAGCACCCCGTAGAAGTCACAAAAATACCCTTTCAGGATTAGAGTGATACATAAACTAAACAAAAAGGAAGAGAACTCTGGGTAGTTCCTAAGCTTAGGTGGAGAGCAGCTCCAGCATAAAGCACAATACAACATTTACAGCAATCTAAACGCACCACCCCCTACCTCCCGAGCCATTAGAGGCCTTGGGGAGCCCAATCCCTGGGCGATTTTATTTATGAGAAGGGGGCAGCGCAGCCCCCCTCATCGTGCATTGTGAGGCCCCCGGGAGCCCATCACCAGGGCTGACATTCATTTTTATGGGAAGGAGACTGCACAGCCCCCTCCATCATCTTCGAGAGGCCCTGGGGATCCCACCACTGGGGCTGATTTTGAATTTTATGGGGAGATGGTCCATGTGACCTCCCTCCCTGAGCCTGTAAAGACCCCTAGAAGCACACCCCTGGGCCCGAAAATACAGAAATTGGGGAGGGGGGCTCCAAAGGTTTGCACTGGAACCGCTCTGTTGCAAGAACTAAAGGCAGCCTTTTGACCCCTGCGTAGAGGACTTTGTGGGACCCTAAGATCCATGGCAAGAGTGATCCGGATGCCGAGGGATATAGGCTTAAAGATGCTCAATGGAAGATCCAGATGCTGTGAGGTCCATGGGAGTAAAGTCTAGTCGAGTCCTCAGTCCACAGGTGAGTGAGGGCAACTCTGGCCAAAGAAAAGCAAGTATGGGAAACCATGCTTGCTTTTTTTGGTTCAGTTTTGCCAGTATCCGCGGATTCTCTACGGTTCCCTGGCAAAATAGGGAAAGGAACCTATTTTTGTCCCGCGTCTGGGTCCTTGTGGGACCCCATCACTAGGCCTAGGGGAGTCAGGGTATTCCTACCCTGCCTCCTTTTTTTCACATTTTTTCTTAGGGCTCTGAAAAGTCCCTAGATGGCCTCCCCCAGTTTCTGGTTGAAGTGGTGGCAGCCAATTAGATCTCATATAGAGATCTCTTGGATCTGCGGACGCTCCACGTCCATAGATATCTATAAATCTTTTTTTTTTTTTTAATAGCTCCAAAACTACTGAAGGGCTTTACATTAAATCACAAAAAGCACTCTTTCTGGGCCAAGATCTAGCCTCCTGCCAAATTTAATGTAATGCTGTTCAGCTATTCGAGCTGTAGCTTGCATGGGGGGGAAAGTGTTTTGGGACCCCCCTTTTCTTGGCCCTCGCTTGATTAATCACCCTAAATGAAACTTTCAAGACAGCAGCTGTAGTGAATGGGAATCTAGTTTTGAAAAATTTGTGAAGCTACATCAGTCAGCGCCAAAGTTCTTAGCAAAACAAAAAACAGTTTCTCAATGGGAATTAGGTTCTAACTACAACTGCCTACTAGTGACTGACCTCCAGTGGTATATATACCATCATTCGCTTTGTCCCCTGCTTCAACGCAGCAGGCCATGGCAGGGTCATGATTCCCACCAAATTACCAAACAAAATCTTTCACGGCTGGACCCTCTCTTCACAAATACAGGCTAGATGAGAAAAACAGAGCAAAAACAACAAGTGATGGACGGAATGCTGAACATTGTCAGACACTCACCCCCAGTCACAGATCTGGGTTTAATCCATCGTTTTTTTGCTCACCATGCCACCCCAGTTTGGACCCAGCCATATGCAAATCAGTCTTGACCCTGTTCCTCATGGGAACAGTCCAGCCCGAACTGCCAAGCCAGGTCCTCACTGGACCGGAAACAAGCATCCTGGGACCGGTTTCGGGGTATCACCCCTCATCAGCCAGGCTAGCTTGAATCCAGTGGCATGGGAAGCACGGGACCCACGTCTGGGCATACCCTTCCCACTTAGGACGACAAAGCAAAAACAACAAGTGATGGACGGAATGCTGAACATTGTCAGACACTCACCCCCAGTCACAGATCTGGGTTTAATCCATCGTTTTTTTGCTCACCATGCCACCCCAGTTTGGACCCAGCCATATGCAAATCAGTCTTGACCCTGTTCCTCATGGGAACAGTCCAGCCCGAACTGCCAAGCCAGGTCCTCACTGGACCGGAAACAAGCATCCTGGGACTGGTTTCGGGGTAAAACAGCCACGTAACTTCTTTGTGAAAGTGAAGATTTATTTCATCCAGGCAACAAAATTCCGACGTGTTTCAGAAAACAAGTTTCCTTGTTAATGGGTCAGAACATAAACTGACAAATACACTCTCTAAATCGCCATCATTGCTTACATTAAAAACAGACTATGAGATACATCTGTTCAGGAAATTGCTCTTATCGTGTCAGCCATTTTGAAGTGAAGCTCATACTCTCTTCACTATGCAAGGTATAAATAAACAGATTTGTAAAGGCTTTCAGTGCTGATGTAACCACATTTAAATGACGAACGCCTTTAGTATATTGATGTTCCGTATTCATGTGACCCAGACCACAAGGCAAAGTATTCGTCAAAGTGTACAGTAAAATAGGTCCCAGCCCAGGCGGGCTCAGTGTTAGCCAAACACAAACATTGCATCAACCAATTTAATCAATTAACCCTTGTGAGCAACCCATAGTGCAATCTAAAAGTTCAAAATAGGACTCTCACATTCATCAAATAATATAATTGAAAAGGCAATGAAGCCCAAGTGGGCAAACATAATGAAATATTTTCAAAAAAGCAAACAGTAGTTCTATTGTCAAATACATCAGTCTTGAATCTGCTAAAACATAACAAATCATTTTCAGTCCTGGTAGTCTGTGTGTATAACAAAGAAAATTAGATACTGCCACCACACCTGAAACCAATATAAATCAACATAATGTTCCATACTAGCTTTAGGATCCAAAAGGCAAGAAAATATACTCAACATTTGTTATTTCATAACCCACCAGCCCATTACTGAATCAGTATTCCTCATGGACTGCCAACTCATCATCCATCTTCAATCCAATAGGATGTAATGTATTTCAGCCACTAATCATTCTTGACTCTAGTTTTCTTAGTTCCAAGGTTCTGTTCCCTCCTTTTTATTTTATTGGAATTCTGTTTAATACCACACATTTCAACAGATTGACTTTTTGGTCATGAAACCTTTTAAAATGCCTCGCTACTGGGGAATCCTTATCTTCATGAAAAATTGCCCTCATAAGGTCCATCACTCTCTTTTTTGCTGCTTGAATGGGGCTGCCCACTTAAAACTTATTACATGGGCAGCAAAGGACATACACACAATAATCCGAATTGAAAGACCAATGTTTCTTTATGACATATGGTTTAGGTATTGTAGGAAGCTTAACCAATTTACAGTTTTCACTGTGTTTAAATGCCTTACATTTCCCACAGATGAAAAAACCCAGGATAGGTTTAATAGTCCTGGGTTTGGGTTTAAAACAATGACTTAAGGAGTCTTTCAAGAGCATACTTCTCCTAAATGTAAATCTAGGATAATCATCTAGCGTTTTGGCAAAAGTCGTATCCGCTTTTAATATGGGCCAGAGCTTTTGAAAGATTTCCTCATGTCTTTAGTTTTACTATGGTAATTTGTAATGAACCTAACAGGTTCCTTCTCATTTGTTTTAGGTATTTTAAGGTCTTCTGTTTTGAATTGAATGACCTTAAATAGGACCTTTTCAATAGTAGCCTTGGAATAACCCCTCTCCAGAAATCTCATTGTCATTATTTCTGATTCTTTTAGGTAAGCCGTATCTGAGCAGCAATTCTGCCTGGCTCGTAATAATTCCCCATACGGGATGCTATGTATAAAATTACATGAATAACTGCTTCTAGTATTCAATAAGATATTTCCTGCAGTTCTCTTTATAAATAAAGTACTTGTAAGCCTACCATTCTCAGTATAAATTCTTACATGAAGGAATTCAGTTGTTGTGGGACCAATCTGACATGTCATTTTTAAGTTCAATGAATTATCATTTAACCTATTGACAAATTCATATGCAAATTCCATATCCCCTTTCCAAATACAGAAAGTGTTGTCAATATATCTAACCCAGAGGACCATGTGTTCGTCAGAAAGACTGAGGTTCCCGACCACCTGTTCCTCCCACCAGCCAAGGTAAAGACCCGCGTAGCTGGAGGCTAAAGAAGTGCCCATCACAATCCCCTGGGTCTGATGATATATCACCTTATTGAAGGCGAAAAAGTTATTAGCAAGACAAATATAAACCATTTTCAAAAGCATTTCTGTGTGCATTAGACAGGACAAGGAGCAGGCACTAAGGAAGTGCCGAACTGCTTGGATCCCTAGGTCTTGCAGTATGCATATATATAAGCTGTTAGCATCCAGATTCATGCGTAGAAAATTATCTTCCCAAGTAATTTTGTTAATGAGATGCAACAAATCACCCGTATCTCTAATATTCGAGAGAAGGGTTCCACAAAAGGGCAAAAGAAAAAAATATTATTACATATTTAGAAGTATTCTCTAGTAGACTGCATCTAGACAAGACAATTGATCTACATGGTGGTGGGGAGGTCTCCTCAGAATCTTTATGCAGCTCAGGTAAACAAATACACTACTGGTGTCTTGTGAAATTCTACACAGAGAAACTGATATTCTTCCCACTTCAATAACTCTTTGTCCTTCCACTCTTCCAGTTTCTCAAAGTATCTTTGATTAGCCTGTATCATTGCACACTTGCTGGAAATTTCATAACTGGTGCCGCTGTGCGACTGTCTCAAACCTTCTTGTAAATACATATCTTAAGGTAAGCCCATGACATTCCCTTCCTTATCAGATTTCTTTACTACAATCTCCTTGTTATTCTGTTCTGATCTAATAGACCCTCTGTGCCGGGGTTCATGGTTATCCCATCATGCAGAACCTTTATATCTCAGTTTGCACATTTCTTTGATCACACCTTTTTCAAACACATTGATTGCATCATTAACAGCAGGTAGCAAAAACACAGGCATAGGCTTGAATCTGCTCGAGCAACTAAGATTGATGTCAGTATTTGTGTCAATTAAATTGAGAAAGGAACCAGATGCTGGAGTCACATTCTCATCAAGCACATCAAGCTCACACAAGGTATGCAGCAATTCAACATCACTGATTAATAACTTGGATGGTCTAGTCACATTCTGTTCTTGCATACTATTAGGTTTAGTGGCAAACCATTTCACCAGCTTTAATTTCCTGATTAAAATAAAAAACCCTACTTTGTGTATAATCAAAGTGTGCCGTAGGACCAAATTACAATCCTAATGACAATACCTCAATCTCAGAGTAGTGAGACAAAGATCTGAGAGATTTACCTCTGTTATTTCAATGCTGCCTGGCCTGTTTTTTGTACTCCCACTGGGCCCACCGTATATTCTTTTCTTCCGCTTCTTCTGTAGGGGCTTCTTCATCTGTGACCTCTGTGATTTCCTATTCCTCTTTCTGGCTGTATCGCTAGCCTCCCATGGGCCATGAGATTGAATTCCTTTAAAATTTTGTTTTTTACTCTTGCAGCATCAGACTGTGCCTAGGCATCACTCACTATTATCACTCACTTTGTGTCTCATATCAGTTCTTGTATCCTGACTGATAACATCATTTATTGATTCTGATAATAATCCTCTTTCCGGATTTCCATTTCCATTATCCGTTCGCTTGTACTGGCTTGGTCATCTTCAATATGATCATACTTCTTTCCAAAAGTCAAAATTTGGCCCCTTTCATAGTCAGTTTGGTATCATATAAACTTACATTGATTCTTCATTTTAACTCTTTGTCTGCTTTATCAAGTTTGTTATCAATTTTATTCATCTCCTTATCAAATTCTTCTGTTGTACAATTTTCTTTCAGTTGCAAGTAAGTTTTCAGGTTCCTTCCATACATATTTTCTTAAAATTTTCATCATGTCGGTACAGCATTGGTGATTATTCGCAGGTCATTCCTCACTCATTTCTGGGTCCAGATTGATGGATGTTCGCAATCACAAATATTCTTAACCCCGTAGGAATCCTACTGCACTCAACGTACTTTTGTAGCGTGACTGCCTCCCACCATTTAGATTGCTCATGTTTACAATTTTTCCATGACATATCCCGTAATTGTCTCTTAGTACTGGTATGAGTAGTTTCATCTTCATTAGTTCACCTGAACAGATGTATCTCATACTCAGTTTTTAATGTTTTAAAGCATGTAATTGTCAATTGATGTTCTGACCCATGAACAAGGAAATTTGTTTGAGGTTTAGCTTTGTCCAGACACAAGGGAGCAACCATTATAAGTCAAAACAATATAGTTTCAGGCTTAGAGTGATGCATAAATTATACGCCCTCATTGTGTGTGGGGAGGCCCCGGGGAACCAATCCCCGGGGCCGACATTCTTTTTCATGGGGAGGGGGCCATGTGACTGTGTGGCCTCTCCTCCCCCAGCCTTGAGAGGCCCAGTGGAGCCCACCCCAAGGCTGATTTTGAATTTTATGGGGAGTGGGTGATGCGTAGCCTCCCTCCCTTAGGCTGTAAATGCCCCAGGGAGCCCATCCCCAGGGCCGAAAATACAGAGTAGAGGGAGGGGGCTGCACTTCATATAATTCCGTGGATTTTTTAATTAAAAAAACGTACCGGGATGGGCAGGCTTAGGGTCAGATGTATGGGGGGGAGTTGGTGTGCGAAGGGGGGTTGCATTTACTTTAAAAAAAAAAAACTAGAAATTCACTGAAAAAAAACAAAGGTTAAAGTAATGTTATAGTTGGGTGTGATAATAGGATCTGTTTTTATAAGCTGAAAAATTCACTGACAAAACCAAATGAACATTATATTTAGGTGAATATGTCAGTGCCAACATTATGGTTAAAAAAAACAAAGAAATTCACCAGTTATACTTCGCAGTGCTAACTGTAACTTACGCCCTTGCTATGCACTGCTTATGACCTCTCATATGACATCACTTATGACATCATATATGAAATCACAGATAACATCTCATATGATATCATTGATGATATCACTCTGAGTAACCTTGCCTTATTCGTATTTCAACCCAAATATTGTTGGATCTCCCCATTGGCCATCTCCCTTCTGGATTCTGATAGATGATAAGCATATCCTATCTAAAGATAGACTCAAATCCCATGGCTTTCATTGTGTTTTCTTTGAAAACACTGTCTTGCAGTGTTTTTCAGATGCTCATGTGTTACCTTTTAGGACTTCAGGAGTCAACCGTTCGTGAAAGATGTTGACGTTTTCCTTGATTTAATTAAGTGCTTTGTTTATGCGTTTGGTGATTTAAGCCATGTTGTTTCTTAATGTACCTATGATAACCCCTGCAGTGTATCTTGTATAAGGTTTCATTTTCAGTCTTGTGCCATTGTTTGTGCAGATATGTGTTAACACATTTCAATTCAGCTTGTTCTCTGGAAAGATATATATTGTATGCTTTAAAACCTTGCTTGGCTGGAGCTAGGATGTCTAGGCTGCATGATATTTATGATGAATAATTCAGTATGCAGATTCATCACCTTGTGAATTTTTATCCAGGTGTCATCCTGGATCTGGAAACCTTACAATTCAAATCTTGTGTGCTGTGTGTGGCTCTGTGGTAGCACTCCATATAGGAAAATGCCCCTTTTGGACATGGTCACCCCCACCTTTTGCCAGTGGTATGGATATTTTACGATTGAGGTGCACTGAGTTCCTGCTATACATGTCCACAGGCCAGTGTTCTTTCCCTAAAAACAAGGTAAAAGATATATTTGTGTACAGTTGGCACACAGTCTATAAACTTTGTAAGTCCCTAGTAAATGGTATCCTGGTACCTAAGGCCCACGTACTAGAGAGTGTCCCTAAGGACTACAGCAGGTATTGTGCCACCCTAAGGGACCCCCCTCTAAAAATTGCACACAGCCTGTCATTGCAGACTGCAAGTCATGGTGCAAGCTATGAGAGAAAACACAACATGCCACGCTCATTGTGTGCCATGCCCCAATCACTGTATCTAAGTATGTGTAAGTCACCCCTACAGTAGGCCTTAGAGCCCTCAGGCAGGGTGCATTATGTTTGATATGTGGACATAGCTGCATGAGCAGATATGTCTCTGTAATGTCTAGTTTGATTACTGGATGTTGCAAGTGAACAGAGAAGCCATCTTGAGGTATATACTGGACACTTGTCATTACGAGTTACCCAGCTACATAATGGCGTCACTGAAACCTCTTGTGTTTGGTATCAAACACCTCAACGTAATAAATCCAGACTGATGCCGGTCTTGGATTTATTATGACATGCACCCAGAGGGCACCTTAGAGGTGCCCTCTGAAACATACCAGATCAGTAAAGTGCTGGCTGACCTGCCTGCCACTGCAGACATGTTTCTGACCCCTGGAAATGAGAGTCTGCGCTCTCAGAGGCCAGAAACAATGCCTTCTCCGGCAGAAGGTGTTATCACCTCATCCAGCAGAATGGCTAGAAAATCATACCAAAGCCATGGACTTCAAAGTCCCTACTGCCTTTTATATGAGACCCCAGCTTCCCCCAGACCTGGGAGTTGCCACCCCCTGAGGCCCATTTGGCACCAGGACAGGCATGAATTTAGCTATGCAAGTAGGCATGTTGCACTACCAGGCTAGTCACACCTCTAAGGTGGGCAGCCTGATGTCTTCCGTGAAAGAAGGGATCCCCCATCTTGGTTTTGGTGGAATTAGGAATTCTGGGGCAGGGTTATGCCCACTTCCCACATGAAGTGGTCCTATAGGGGGTGTAGTCACCCCATGGGTAAGTAGCCCATTGGCTACTACCCTACACTTTCCATAACACCCCTAAATTGAGTATTTAGGTGGCTCCCTGACACCAGAAGAACATATTTATCTTACTGAAGAAAGAAGAGGACAAAGAATAGCTGACCAAGCAAGAACAAGGGACTGCTGGTGGACTTTGGGTCAGAACCCTTCCTGCTTACCTGCCCTTGTCCCAACAACCCCACTCGTCCTACAGCTGTGCATCCTTCATAAGCCTCGGATGGGATGGCCTCCACCACTTCGCCAAGTCATCAGCTTTCCTTTGAAGTGGAGAGCCACTTCCCTGCAACCTGCCGGCACCAAATGCAACGTTTGTCTCACCATTTTGCTGTTCACAGGGTCCACTGACACAGCAGACACCCAGGAGGAAGCCACTGTGCCCCAGGAGGTCTGAACTGTCTCCCCACCAAATGAGAAGACTCCAGGACCCACCGGAGCCTTCCTGCACCAATACCCAGAGTACAGGACCCCTTGAAGCAACCAATGCTTGATTGAGTCTAAACCGGACTCCAACACCACAACCAGTGACCAGCCGTCAAGGGTGCATCAGCATTGCAGAAGCCAGCACCGAGAGTGGACCAGCTGCCCTTTTTTGACCCCCTCTTGCAGATCCAGCTGAGAACCGTGGGTGCTTTGATTCAGGAGTTCCCAGCAACCAAACCCCACTGCACCCGAGCTCACCGACCCAGTCTATGACAACCAACTGTGTTTCCCTGCTCCCAGGACGCCCACGGGCTGAACCTCCCGTTGGGAGTTCCCAGACTTGTCCCCAAGTCCCCCTCTGCAGCCTGTTTCCAGGTGAGCCCCCTCTTCGCCAACCATGCAGTGTGCAAGATACCCAACCCACCCAGCATCTCTCCACCTGGACGCTCCATGGCAGGTAAAACTGTAATGCTGGTGTTGCTAGTGACCTTGCCCTCCGAGGGCCCTACAACCTAAAGGAGACTCCTCGGATCTGACAGCAATGACTTCTATGCAGTAAATGTACATTGCCCAATGAAGGCAGTGGCGGCTCGCGGGAAGGAAAGGGGGCAGGGCGGGGTGGCATGTGGCAGGGTGGGGGTGAACAAAAAAAAAAAGAACGAAATAGAATATAAAAAAAAAAAAAAACGTACCTTTCGCGCCGCTTTGCTCCTCTCCTCTCTTCCACTGCAGGTACAGGCTCCCAGCCTGCCTTGCGTCCAATCCTAGTGCTGCTTTCATGTTGCTGGCAGCATGAATGCAGCCTTAGGATTGGAGAGAGCTCCCAGCCAGGGCACTTCGAGGCAGAGTGGAAGTCTCTGTCTACTGTCTTCAACCCAGCAGCGTAGTGCCTGCGTTGCTGGGTTGGACAGAACCTAGTGTGCATGTATGTTTGACTGCCCCGAGACGGCTGGACAAACATACATGCTCACTGAGGGGAGTGCTGTGCAGACTTTGGTCCTGGAGCCACCCGCTGCACCGTTTCACTTCCCATTCACGCCAGTGCCGATGACACTAGAGAGGGGGAGTCTCAAACTGTGCTTTCCGACTTGTACCAGAGTGCAGCCAGCCTGCAACCCTTTACACTCTGATACCTTGCCCTTACCCACGTGGTAGGGCTCAAACTTTCCCTATTTTTCTGGCACTGATTAGGACAATGATAATTTTTATAAAGGAGATGATTTTGTTTCTCGGTATGATGAGAAGCTACAATATGGTCTGGATACTACTCCAGGTACTGGATTTGTTTCTCTTATTGGCCATGCCACCGAAGAAAGCGCCTCCTTCCCTGTTGTTATGCGGAAGGTAGCAGACGTTTTGGACCTACAGCTACCTACTATGGAGGTGAAGACTAAGGTTCTAACAGAGGTACTCCAGCTTGGTCAAGCTCCTACAGAACCTTTCTTACCATTTAATGAAGCCCTCACGGATAGCCTTTCGAGCACTTGGGCGCATGCACTGAGGGACATTGTGGCAGACATTTTACAGATTATGTTCAGCCACTCCTCCAAAACATCTTACAAGATAGCCAGGATGCAACAAAGCACTCCATATGTTCAAGCCTTTAGTACCAGCAAGATGCTTTGGTGCCATGCATGTATTCGCTTCTTTGGGTTTACCAACGACATCTAGCAATCTTCCAAAGACATGCCATTTGATGGGTCTGCGCTCTTTGGCGTGAATGTCAACTCAACCCTTGAAAAATTTAAGAAGAGCAAGGCTAATGTATTCTTTCCAGGCCTAGCTCCATTTGTTTGGCAGTTTTCCCAACAATCCCCCACTTTTGAGGTTCTGGGAGGGAATGCCAGAAAATGCATCAGCAGGCCTCTTAGTCCTTTTGACTTAGAGGTAGTGGGTGAACCTACCAGCATCCAAGCCTCCAGGGGCAATGATTTACCCAGACTATCCACCTGCAGCTGCAGCATAACCACATTATGTCTTCCTCTGCAGTGCACGACTGCCCACTAAGATGTTGCATCACCTTTCACCTCCTTTGAAGGAGCAGTACATCTGACCAGTGGCAGCTCCAAATTGTGGAACACAGTTGCTTCCTTACCTTCCTGTCACATCCTTCAGATATGCCATCCACACCACAACACCTCCAGCAGTACCACAAGTCCATGTCAGAGAGAGGGTGCCAGCATCAAAGATCGTGGCTGGCTGTTACTCTGTTTATTTCCTGGCGCTGAAACAGGGCAGAGGCCCTTGCCCTATCCTGGATCTTCACCCTCTAAACGTCTTCCTCGGAAAGGACAAGTTCAAGATGCTTCTAGATAGCTATTCTTTCCTAGACATGTTTAGGGAGTTCAGAGTATGCGGAGTAACTTTGGTTGACAGGCAGTTGCATATGTGACAGACCTTGAGTTCCTTTTCATCTAGGTACGGAAACCAAACTCGGTTTCTGAGAGCTCTCTTAGTGGCATCAATACCACAATGTCCTTTGTGAGACACTTCAATTACTCTGGTGAAGACTCTCCGGAATCAGGATCTTCGACTTTTGCAATATAACTCCTTCCTGAATTATATACAATTCATCTTTGGCATGTTTGTATTTTTGATATTCACCATCATTACTGAGAGGTTGAATGTTTTAGTTCCACGACTGATGTGTAATTATGTCTTTTAAATTCAGAGGGTCACTAGCATGACTCTGGCAGTGATAATCTGGGCTAACGACACCCCAGCTGGTGCGCTTGACTTGACAATTAAATTGATGTAGGCCTCTGCTGTCTTGGATGGAGTACCGTGGCCTTGTGTAGCCACTCTTGAAAAGTAGTCACCGGGATTCTGATACTTTTCTGGACGATGCACAATTGTATAATCATACTCTTGTAATCTCAGTCCCCATCATTCAATTCAAGGAGGCAGCTTGGCTTTTGGATTATCAAAGATAGCAAAGCTTGATGATCAGCCACCAGCATAAACAGCTTTCCATAGAGTAACACATGGAAATGTTCACAAGCCCATACCACAGCTAGACTTTCTTTCTCAGGCTGTAATCATGTTCTGTTCTTGTTCTACTAGCATAGGCCACAATATGCTGTCTAGCATTTGGGCACACACTATGCTGTGCAAGTATAGCACGTGTCCTGACGGGGCTAGCATGGACCACAATCTCTGTATGAAGTTTTGGGTTAAAGTACGCGGTTTCTGTAGCCTCTTCAGTGGCATCTTTGATTCTCTTAAAACTTTTCTCACATTCTATTGACCATTGAAACTCAACATTTTTTCATCATCTCTCATGATGGAGACCTAACAATGGTGGCCTCTCGGTTCAGAATATGGAACATTATTACCTGGCCTCCCAGCTTCAGTGGGTGGCACGTTGGCTGGCGGGCCATCAGCTTGCCGACACTGCAACCAATTCCCCGCCCTGGACACTAACTCAGATATTGCATCTCTTTTACCCCCTCACAGTGTCGCGCCCCCTGCGGAGCTACTGCTAAATGTGGCTCACTGCTGTTACAGTAGGTCTCTGCGCTTCACAAGCAACACTGTTCCCTATGCACCAGCCTTGGCCTTTCTGGGTATGCAGCGCGGCGCACATCTCACATCTGCAGCTGAACTGGGTCCTTGGCATGCAGCTGACCTACACACTCTGGGGGATCTATGTAGCGAGGGTGGTCTAATTCAGTTTGGTGAGCTCTTGGCGGAGATGGGGCTGCCCTCAGGGCAGTTTCTTTTGTATAATTCCTTGATGATGGCACTATCGCGTGGATGGGGAGATATGACTTCTGAACCCCCCCACATACCTGCTGGTGCAATACTTACAAGTTATGGGGCAAGGTAGACACCTGATTCGGTGGTTCATTGATGCGCTTAGAGCACTTAAAATGAATGCCCACACTGCTTTGCGAGCCAATTGGGAGGGTGATCTAACGGGACCTTTCACCGACGCCACTTGGTCAAGGGCACTATCCGGCCATACTAATGTCCCCCACAATGCCAGATTCCACCTTATTCAATTTTGCATATTTCACCGAGTTTATCTCACGCCAGCCTGCATTAACAAATACTTTAATTGTGTGGATGCCGCTTGCCCTCGCTGCAATTTATTTGGGGCGGACTTCCTTCACATGTTCTGGTCTTAAGCATTTATTGGCATGGAGTTACATCATCCCTATCAACATACACGTCACGTCCATCGCTGTTAGATTGCGGCTCCTGGGTCTCTTCCCGAGAATCAAAAAGTGTAAAGCATCCACAAGATTCCTGGACTTAGGACTTTAGACAGCCAAGCGACTCATTATTAAAAGGTGGAAAGCCACCAAACCGCCATCGGTACTGGCCTGAAAGCCCTCCTTTTTGAAATGGGCAGAAGCGGAGGGGGTTACACTGCGACGCGAGGATGCTATAGGCATGCGCAGATATCCCCTATCCGCTGGCTGGGACGAGATGTTGACTCATTTGCGTAGAGCAGAACATGTCGTAGATGCTGACGATGCAGTACCTCACAACACCGAGCTAGTGCTAGCATAATCAAGTTATATGCTACGTCTACTACCTGGTCACTTATTGGTATACTTTCTCCCATAGGCTCCTAGCGCTTCAGCTCGAGTGATTTTAGTCCAATGTTCTAAGGTACCTCGAGCACGAGTGGTGTCACAAGGATGCTGCCACATTGGGAGGCACCTGGGCATCAGGGTTGGGAGAGGATGTGAACAGGCTTTAAGTTTTGTTGTCAGTTTCTCTTGTTTTATATAATTCTTTGTCTTATCATTGTTTGACTCTACAAATTCATTGATAGCTTCCTGAACAAAGGACCTCGTTTATGCCAGAGTTTTGTGGACACTGGATTCTCTGGGAGTGATTCATAGAATATATGTAGCTACCTTTCGCATGATGCTTTTTCCAGTATACTCTTAGTTCTTTGTCATTTCAGTACGGCTGTACAAATTGTTATCACCACTACCACTTTATTGTACTGAACGCATTTCATTGCTTCTCCCTCAAGGAGTTTGAATGTGTAAATTGTGAAAATGCTAGCTGTATCTAATGAATGTCCGTGCCAACCAAATCTGTATGGTATAAACTGGAGCTATATTAAATGGATAAAACCAATAAAAAATATTTTTTTTAAAAGGAGCACTAACAGTGGCAAAGTCTTTTATATATCTTGAACAGTAACTGGCCATTCCAGGAAACATCTTGTGGGTGTTCAGCATTTGTCAAAGCATGTGCTTTTGCAGAATCAGGTGTCCGATTGAGGTGCACTGAGTTCCTGCTATACATGTCCACAGGCCAGTGTTCTTTCCCTAAAAACAAGGTAAAAGATATATTTGTGTACATTTGGCACACAGTCTATAAACTTTGTAAGTCCCTAGTAAATGGTATCCTGGTACCTAAGGCCCACGTACTAGAGAGTGTCCCTAAGGACTACAGCAGGTATTTTGCCACCCTAAGGGACCCCCCTCTAAAAATTGCACACAGCCTGTCATTGCAGACTGCAAGTCATGGTGCAAGCTATGAGAGAAAACACAACATGCCACGCTCATTGTGTGCCATGCCCCAATCACTGTATCTAAGTATGTGTAAGTCACCCCTACAGTAGGCCTTAGAGCCCTCAGGCAGGGTGCATTATGTTTGATATGTGGACATAGCTGCATGAGCAGATATGCCTCTGTAATGTCTAGTTTGATTACTGGATGTTGCAAGTGAACGGAGAAGCCATCTTGAGGTATATACTGGACACTTGTCATTACGAGTTACCCAGCTACATAATGGCGTCACTGAAACCTCTTGTGTTTGGTATCAAACACCTCAACGTAATAAATCCAGACTGATGCCGGTCTTGGATTTATTATGACATGCACCCAGAGGGCACCTTAGAGGTGCCCTCTGAAACATACCAGATCAGTAAAGTGCTGGCTGACCTGCCTGCCACCGCAGACATGTTTCTGACCCCTGGAAATGAGAGTCTGCGCTCTCAGAGGCCAGAAACAATGCCTTCTCCGGCAGAAGGTGTTATCACCTCATCCAGCAGAATGGCTAGAAAATCATACCAAAGCCATGGACTTCAAAGTCCCTACTGCCTTTTATATGAGACCCCAGCTTCCCCCAGACCTGGGAGTTGCCACCCCCTGAGGCCCATTTGGCACCAGGACAGGCATGAATTTAGCTATGCAAGTAGGCATGTTGCACTACCAGGCTAGTCACACCTCTAAGGTGGGCAGCCTGATGTCTTCCGTGAAAGAAGGGATCCCCCATCTTGGTTTTGGAGGAATTAGGAATTCTGGGGCAGGGTTATGCCCACTTCCCACATGAAGTGGTCCTATAGGGGGTGTAGTCACCCCATGGGTAAGTAGCCCATTGGCTACTACCCTACACTTTCCATAACACCCCTAAATTGAGTATTTAGGTGGCTCCCTGACACCAGAAGAACATATTTATCTTACTGAAGAAAGAAGAGGACAAAGAATAGCTGACCAAGCAAGAACAAGGGACTGCTGGTGGACTTTGGGTCAGAACCCTTCCTGCTTACCTGCCCTTGTCCCAACAACCCCACTCGTCCTACAGCTGTGCATCCTTCATAAGCCTCGGATGGGATGGCCTCCACCACTTCGCCAAGTCATCAGCTTTCCTTTGAAGTGGAGAGCCACTTCCCTGCAACCTGCCGGCACCAAATGCAACGTTTGTCTCACCATTTTGCTGATCACAGGGTCCACTGACACAGCAGACACCCAGGAGGAAGCCACTGTGCCCCAGGAGGTCTGAACTGTCTCCCCACCAAATGAGAAGACTCCAGGACCCACCGGAGCGTTTGCTGCACCAATACCCAGAGTACAGGACCCCTTGAAGCAACCAATGCTTGATTGAGTCTAAACCGGACTCCAACACCACAACCAGTGACCAGCCGTCAAGGGTGCATCAGCATTGCAGAAGCCAGCACCGAGAGTGGACCAGCTGCCCTTTTTTGACCCCCTCTTGCAGATCCAGCTGAGAACCGTGGGTGCTTTGATTCAGGAGTTCCCAGCAACCAAACCCCACTGCACCCGAGCTCACCGACCCAGTCTATGACAACCAACTGTGTTTCCCTGCTCCCAGGACGCCCACGGGCTGAACCTCCCGTTGGGAGTTCCCAGACTTGTCCCCAAGTCCCCCTCTGCAGCCTGTTTCCAGGTGAGCCCCCTCTTCGCCAACCATGCAGTGTGCAAGATACCCAACCCACCCAGCATCTCTCCACCTGAACGCTCCATGGCAGGTAAAACTGTAATGCTGGTGTTTCTAGTGACCTTGCCCTCCGAGGGCCCTACAACCTAAAGGAGACTCCTCGGATCTGACAGCAATTACTTCTATGCAGTAAATGTACTTTGCCCAATGAAGGCAGTGGCGGCTCGCAGGAAGGAAAGGGGGCAGGGCGGCATGTGGCAGGGTGGGGGTGAACAAACAAAAAAAGAACGAAATAGAATATAAAAAAAAAAAAAAAACGTACCTTTCGCGCCGCTTTGCTCCTCTCCTCTCTTCCACTGCAGGTACAGGCTCCCAGCCTGCCTTGCGTCCAATCCTAGTGCTGCTTTCATGTTGCTGGCAGCATGAATGCAGCCTTAGGATTGGAGAGAGCTCCCAGCCAGGGCACTTCAAGGCAGAGTGGAAGTCTCTGTCTACTGTCTTCAACCCAGCAGCGTAGTGCCTGCGTTGCTGGGTTGGACAGAACCTAGTGTGCATGTATGTTTGACTGCCCCGAGACGGCTGGACAAACATACATGCTCACTGAGGGGAGTGCTGTGCAGACTTTGGTCCTGGAGCCACCCGCTGCACCGTTTCACTTCCCATTCACGCCAGTGCCGATGACACTAGAGAGGGGGAGTCTCAAACTGTGCTTTCCGACTTGTACCAGAGTGCAGCCAGCCTGCAACCCTTTACACTCTGATACCTTGCCCTTACCCACGTGGTAGGGCTCAAACTTTCCCTATTTTTCTGGCACTGATTAGGACAATGATAATTTTGATAAAGGAGATGATTTTGTTTCTCGGTATGATGAGAAGCTACAATATGGTCTGGATACTACTCCAGGTACTGGATTTGTTTCTCTTATTGGCCATGCCACCGAAGAAAGCGCCTCCTTCCCTGTTGTTATGCGGAAGGTAGCAGACGTTTTGGACCTACAGCTACCTACTATGGAGGTGAAGACTAAGGTTCTAACAGAGGTACTCCAGCTTGGTCAAGCTCCTACAGAACCTTTCTTACCATTTAATGAAGCCCTCACGGATAGCCTTTCGGGCACTTGGGCGCATGCACTGAGGGACATTGTGGCAGACATTTTACAGATTATGTTCAGCCACTCCTCCAAAACATCTTACAAGATAGCCAGGATGCAACAAAGCACTCCATATGTTCAAGCCTTCAGTACCAGCAAGATGCTTTGGTGCCATGCATGTATTCGCTTCTTTGGGTTTACCAACGACATCTAGCAATCTTCCAAAGACATGCCATTTGATGGGTCTGCGCTCTTTGGCGTGAATGTCAACTCAACCCTTGAAAAATTTAAGAAGAGCAAGGCTAATGTATTCTTTCCAGGCCTAGCTCCATTTGTTTGGCAGTTTTCCCAACAATCCCCCACTTTTGAGGTTCTGGGAGGGAATGCCAGAAAATGCATCAGCAGGCCTCTTAGTCCTTTTGACTTAGAGGTAGTGGGTGAACCTACCAGCATCCAAGCCTCCAGGGGCAATGATTTACCCAGACTATCCACCTGCAGCTGCAGCATAACCACATTATGTCTTCCTCTGCAGTGCACGACTGCCCACTAAGATGTTGCATCACCTTTCACCTCCTTTGAAGGAGCAGTACATCTGACCAGTGGCAGCTCCAAATTGTGGAACACAGTTGCTTCCTTACCTTCCTGTCACATCCTTCAGATATGCCATCCACACCACAACACCTCCAGCAGTACCACAAGTCCATGTCAGAGAGAGGGTGCCAGCATCAAAGATCGTGGCTGGCTGTTACTCTGTTTATTTCCTGGCGCTGAAACAGGGCAGAGGCCCTTGCCCTATCCTGGATCTTCACCCTCTAAACGTCTTCCTCGGAAAGGACAAGTTCAAGATGCTTCTAGATAGCTATTCTTTCCTAGACATGTTTAGGGAGTTCAGAGTATGCGGAGTAACTTTGGTTGACAGGCAGTTGCATATGTGACAGACCTTGAGTTCCTTTTCATCTAGGTACGGAAACCAAACTCGGTTTCTGAGAGCTCTCTTAGTGGCATCAATACCACAATGTCCTTTGTGAGACACTTCAATTACTCTGGTGAAGACTCTCCGGAATCAGGATCTTCGACTTTTGCAATATAACTCCTTCCTGAATTATATACAATTCATCTTTGGCATGTTTGTATTTTTGATATTCACCATCATTACTGAGAGGTTGAATGTTTTAGTTCCACGACTGATGTGTAATTATGTCTTTTAAATTCAGAGGGTCACTAGCATGACTCTGGCAGTGATAATCTGGGCTAACGACACCCCAGCTGGTGCGCTTGACTTGACAATTAAATTGATGTAGGCCTCTGCTGTCTTGGATGGAGTACCGTGGCCTTGTGTAGCCACTCTTGAAAAGTAGTCACCGGGATTCTGATACTTTTCTGGACGATGCACAACTGTATAATCATACTCTTGTAATCTCAGTCCCCATCATTCAATTCAAGGAGGCAGCTTGGCTTTTGGATTATCAAAGATAGCAAAGCTTGATGATCAGCCACCAGCATAAACAGCTTTCCATAGAGTAACACATGGAAATGTTCACAAGCCCATACCACAGCTAGACTTTCTTTCTCAGGCTGTAATCATGTTCTGTTCTTGTTCTACTAGCATAGGCCACAATATGCTGTCTAGCATTTGGGCACACACTATGCTGTGCAAGTATAGCACGTGTCCTGACGGGGCTAGCATGGACCACAATCTCTGTATGAAGTTTTGGGTTAAAGTACGCAGTTTCTGTAGCCTCTTCAGTGGCATCTTTGATTCTCTTAAAACTTTTCTCACATTCTATTGACCATTGAAACTCAACATTTTTTCATCATCTCTCATGATGGAGACCTAACAATGGTGGCCTCTCGGTTCAGAATATGGAACATTATTACCTGGCCTCCCAGCTTCAGTGGGTGGCACGTTGGCTGGCGGGCCATCAGCTTGCCGACACTGCAACCAATTCCCCGCCCTGGACACTAACTCAGATATTGCATCTCTTTTACCCCCTCACAGTGTCGCGCCCCCTGCGGAGCTACTGCTAAATGTGGCTCACTGCTGTTACAGTAGGTCTCTGCGCTTCACAAGCAACACTGTTCCCTATGCACCAGCCTTGGCCTTGCTGGGTATGCAGCGCGGCGCACATCTCACATCTGCAGCTGAACTGGGTCCTTGGCATGCAGCTGACCTACACACTCTGGGTGATCTATGTAGCGAGGGTGGTCTGATTCAGTTTGGTGAGCTCTTGGCGGAGATGGGGCTGCCCTCAGGGCAGTTTCTTTTGTATAATTCCTTGATGATGGCACTATCGCGTGGATGGGGAGATATGACTTCTGAACCCCCCCCACACACCTGCTGGTGCAGTACTTACAAGTTATGGGGCAAGGTAGACACCTGATTCAGTGGTTCATTGATGCGCTTAGAGCACTTAAAATGAATGCCCACACTGCTTTGCGAGCCAATTGGGAGGGTGATCTAACGGGACCTTTCACCGACGCCACTTGGTCAAGGGCACTATCCAGCCATACTAATGTCCCCCACAATGCCAGATTCCACCTTATTCAATTTTGCATATTTCACCGAGTTTATCTCACGCCAGCCTGCATTAACAAATACTTTAATTGTGTGGATGCTGCTTGCCCTCGCTGCAATTTATTTGGGGCGGACTTCCTTCACATGTTCTGGTCTTAAGCATTTATTGGCATGGAGTTACATCATCCCTATCAACATACACGTCACGTCCATCGATGTTAGATTGCGGCTCCTGGGTCTCTTCCCGAGAATCAAAAAGTGTAAAGCATCCACAAGATTCCTGGACTTAGGACTTTAGACAGCCAAGCGACTCATTATTAAAAGGTGGAAAGCCACCAAACCGCCATCGGTACTGGCCTGAAGGCCCTCCTTTTTTAAATGGGCAGAAGCGGAGGGGGTTACACTGCGACGCGAGGATGCTATAGGCATGCGCAGATATCCCCTATCCGCTGGCTGGGACGAGATGTTGACTCATTTGCGTAGAGCAGAACATGTCGTAGATGCTGACGATGCAGTACCTCACAACACCGAGCTAGTGCTAGCATAATCAAGTTATATGCTACGTCTACTACCTGGTCACTTATTGGTATACTTTCTCCCATAGGCTCCTAGCGCTTCAGCTCGAGTGATTTTAGTCCAATGTTCTAAGGTACCTCGAGCACGAGTGGTGTCACAAGGATGCTGCCACATTGGGAGGCACCTGGGCATCGGGGTTGGGAGAGGATGTGAACAGGCTTTAAGTTTTGTTGTCAGTTTCTCTTGTTTTATATAATTCTTTGTCTTATCATTGTTTGACTCTACAAATTCATTGATAGCTTCCTGAACAAAGGACCTCGTTTATGCCAGAGTTTTGTGGACACTGGATTCTCTGGGAGTGATTCATAGAATATATGTAGCTACCTTTCGCATGATGCTTTTTCCAGTATACTCTTAGTTCTTTGTCATTTCAGTACGGCTGTACAAATTGTTATCACCACTACCACTTTATTGCACTGAACGCATTTCATTGCTTCTCCCTCAAGGAGTTTGAATGTGTAAATTGTGAAAATGCTAGCTGTATCTAATGAATGTCCGTGCCAACCAAATCTGTATGGTATAAACTGGAGCTATATTAAATGGATAAAACCAATAAAAAATATTTTTTTTAAAAGGAGCACTAACAGTGGCAAAGTCTTTTATATATCTTGAACAGTAACTGGCCATTCCAGGAAACATCTTGTGGGTGTTCAGCATTTGTCAAAGCATGTGCTTTTGCAGAATCAGGTGTCCTGCCCCCGTTGGAAAAAATATGGTCAGATAATTTCAGTTTTGTCTTACTGAACTCACACTTTCTGTATTCAATGTCAAACCTGCATTACTGAGTAATTGACATACTTGTGTGAGAGCATTATCATGCTCCTTCTGTATACTCTGGAAACTAGGACGTCATCGCTATAAGTGAATGCATTTACAACAGGTAGTAAAACATGTTAAATGACATCTTGGTAAAGTTCTGCAGCCGATGACACACCAAAATTAAGTCTCTTATCGCTGAACAAACCAACATGTGTAGAAAAGGTTATAATGTACCTGCAGCTTTCTTCAAGTTTGAACTGATGATAGCCTTTATTCCAATCAAGATGAGAGAAGACCTTAGCACCATTCAGTTGCATTATCATGTCATCAATGTGCAGCCCTAGATGTGATTTTCGTTCAATTGCTTTATTTTCCTGGTGCATGTCAATGCGTAGGCGCACAGCTCGTTCACTGTCCTTTTTGGGCACTACTACTATGGAAGAAATCCATGGTATTGGACCAGTGGAACACTCAATAATATCCTTCTTAAGTAACAATTCAAGTTATTCTTCAATAGCTTCTTGTAAATGTGAAGCAACTTTTCTATGTCTCTGAACAGTAAGACAGACATCCTCATTAAAATGCAGCTTTGCTTTCATAGCTTTTAACTTTTGTAAACCATGAAACAACAATAGAAATTGACTTACTGTTTCATGAGAAGCATTTATGTTGCAATTCACAGAAATGAGTCCCATGTCATCAGCCGTGTTGACACTGAGCAAACGGGCACTTGCCACTGTACCTTGAAGCACATGGATCAGGGCTTGTACCATTGTTTTCTTATGTTTCACTGTTGCTGCGAATGAGTCGTCACTGTTCATGGACGTCGATGCAACCCATGTATACATTTTGGTTCTTAGACGGCGTAAGTCTCAGTAATGGAGACAGTTAATTGTATTTCTCTTCAGGTATTATATTTATTGATGCACCACTATCGATAATAAAAAGTATTAATCATTCAATTATTTTCAATGTAATCTTGAGACAGTGCTTGTATGATTTTGTTACTTTGGCATGCCGACTTTGACTGACATCTTTCTTAACATGAGACCAGTCCGACATGCCCATTTTTTCTGAGGTACACATCGAAATGGCACCATCACTCTCTTCATTTTCACTTATTATTGAGGCATAAGAACTGTTTGATGATTTAAATGACAATTGACTTAGTTTAGTATCTATTTTCCTCAACTGGTGTCGGCAGTTGGCCTTGTGGACGTGCGTCAAATGTTGGTCTGGAGCATTCAGGTGGCCATTTTGTCTTTTCGCTGTGACGTTTTTACCTTTTCCTTCGCTTTACACATCTTCACAAAATGGTTCTGTTTACCACTGCCTTTGCATATCTATCCAATGGCGGGACACATTCCTTCGTGTGGAAATGAAAATCCCCATCTGGACGCCTCCGGCTTCTATGTCAACAGTTTGTTTTCCAGCATGTTCCTCCGCTCTGGCAGCCATCAACACACGCTCCAGACTAAGGCCCTGATTTATACTTTTTGGGGCAAAACTGCACTGACGCAGTTTTGCACCAAAAGGTTTAGCACCGGCTTGCACCATTTTTGTGCACCAGTCGGGCACCATATTTATAGAATAAATAGGCTAGTGTAAAAAAAAATGTTAGTCGGGTGGGGTTGGCGGTATGGAAGAAGGGGGTTTTGTACCAAAAAATGGCATTAGGTAGGTTAGACTAAAAACATAAAATGACTCTAACCTGCCTAGAGTCATTTTCTGACGCAAAACTATCCATACCACATGACTCCTGTCTTAAAAAAGAGAGGAGTCATACCCACTACCCCAATTGCCAGCACAGGGGACCAAGGTGCTATGTATGGGGGGGCCCATTTCAGGGCCCCCTATGGCACTTTAAAAAATAAAATACTTACCTGGGATGGGGTCCCCCATCCTCTGCTGTCCCTCTGGTGTGATTGGGGGTGTCCCTTGGGCAGGCACCTGTGGGCTTATTCCATGGTGTTCCACCATGGAAATAGGCCCACAGGCCCCCTAACGCCTGCTCTGACCCAGGCGTTAACAAATGGGGCAAAGCAAGCTTTGCACCATTTTTTGACCCTTCCTCCCTCCCGTGCACCATTTTTGCACAGGAGTATAAATATGGCGTTAAGGCCATAGAGTCATTTTGTGCACAGGAACGCCTACCTTGCATCTCAATAAGGCAAGGTAGGTTTACACGTCCAAAAAATTACTTTAACTCCATAAATTTGGTGCTAGATGGGTCTAGCACCAAAGTATAAATATGGAGTTAGTTTTGCACCGAATTAGAGTAAAAAATAAAAGACTCTAATTCGGTGCAAACAGAGTATAAATATACCCCTAAGAGTTTCTCTCGACTTTCTTCATCTGAATGAATCGGACAAGCATCCATCAATAAATCTAAGCCACCTGGGTTCTTCATCATTAAATTAATTAAACTTACAGTATTTGAGGAGTGTGCCAAACTATTCCACAAATTAATTATTTCACCAACTCTCCAATATTCTTAACTAAAAACGTATAGTTCATAATCAATATTTGGTACTGGATTGAATTTGAGATTCAACACATTTTTAACCTGACTGTATTTGACTTCGTCAGTTCTTGGCATTTTCGTTATGATTTCTTTCACACCATCACCAGCAAGATTTTTAAGATATTTGATAATCTTTCTATTATCAGTATCTTCAAGTTCATCAATGACATCTTCAAATGCCTCTATCCAGGCACTCCATCTATTGCCAATATTTTGCTTTTTGGCAGTATTGAAATGTGGCAGTTGTGGTTTCAGGAAGGCGGTAGTATTATATTTGTTCATGGGAGTGGCTGACGTCAAGGGTGAAGCTCTGTCAGGTGCTGCCGTCTGTCCCTGGGAATCCACATTATCACTGAGGCCCGACGATGGTTCAACCTCTGGGTCATCCAGAACGGTCTTTGGTGTTTTGACCGTCTTCTTGCTCTCCATGGGAGCTCCGTCATTCATGGAAACTGGAGTTGTTCTGAGCTGCCACCTAGCAGCTCGGATGGTATGCAGCTTCAGGTATTGGACAGCTCAGTAAGCACAACTCCAGTGCTTTTTCTTGGGTCTCCCCGCTCTGTGCTGAAGTCATAATGCTCCACTTATCAAGACTCAGGTAAGAGTAATAGCATTATATTTTCTTTGTATTTTTTTTCAGCCAGCACTATTAATTGTAATAATAAATAGCAAATTATGATTGTCTTTAACTGCGTTTAATAAGCCTGGTTGTATCCGCCTTCAGCTCTAACACTCCATACAACGTATAACTTTATTTTTCATGGCAGCACTGTACCTTTTTTGTATGATCTTGGTCATAGCTTCTTGACAAGTAATTAGTAGTCTTCTAAGTGAAGCTGTTTTCCCATTCACACCGGCTGGAGTTGCCCTTGGACTTCACACACGCCATCCCTCGACTCAGCAGTTTGACAATGGCACACATGTCACGCACAAGCACTTTGCTTGGACTATGGCAAACTCTCCATGAGGGCACTTTATTCTTTGGGTTACTTATCCCCTATCTCATTGCTAGTTGTAGCGTAATCCCCACCCTGGGTACCTGCCAATGACTAGGCCACACACAGAGCTATAAATCATACATCTTTATTCTTTTGCGTGTACCTTTGAACTCCAACATTCTAAACCAAACTTTCATTACATTCTATTCTAGCGATTACATCACACTGAGACAGAGTGCACTGAAAGACAGAAAAGTTCCACTGTACATCGTGTAAGACACTACAGCTATGGTGGAGAACTAAGATTTTCCTTCTAGACCCAATTTGGAAGACGTCTATGATTCATAGGGATGATGTAAATTCCATGCATTATGAAAAATAATTTGCGATATGACATCCGCCCTGCAGAACATCGACTTGAAAACCTTTGATTTTGTGCAATATAATTAGTCAAACTTTATACAGTTAAAGAATGCTTCTCGTGATTGTTTTGCAGGTGGCACCTCTCATAGGCAAGGCCTTGCTGGAGTTTGTCTGGTCTCTACGTTTCCATGCGGACACGTGAGTTACATTTGCCTTTACATTGTTACTTTTTGCCGGTGTCAAGGGTTTGAGATCTAGAGGCTGTCACCACTGTTATTCTTTCTAGTTTTGACCAGTATAGTGCCATAGACCAGCACAGCAAGTGATCCCCAACTTGCTCTAAGTGAACTAGTTTTCCTGCGTACAGCTACTACACTGCAGCCTTGTTGAGACTGTGTCCCTCTGTCCTATTTCATAAGGTCCATAAGGTTTTTACAGGTGGGGCAAGCTGAAGGTTTTGTGGTTCAGAAGGATAGCGTGCTTGAAAATGAACTTTCTCATGAATATTTTGTACATGGGCCAGTCCCTCCCTCTATTGACTCTTAGTGCCACCATAAAATACGTACACATAAAGCTTGTATCTTTTCTCTGGGATGGGAAAATAGTGAAAGTAAGGAAATTAACCATTTTTCAGGGAATTGGAGATGGCTGATTTGGTTTTACGCACATAGGTTATCATATTTTGGTGGTGCAAATGTGTCCATCTCTGGAATAGACAAATCTAGTCATGATCAAGCTATGGGCCAAAATCAGACAAGAATATTCTGATATTTAGTTTACTCATTTTCTCTGGCTGTCCTCATAAATGTATCAATTGCAGTTGCTCCCCCTTCCCCAATCCATAACTGCTTCCCTATTGGATAATTGTTGTAGGGTTTCTAGGCATGAGACAGTAACAGCCCCCACACCCCCAACCAGGTGGTCCGGAATCCAGACTTCCAGCGGGAATAATTGATAGCAGATTTGCGACATGAGGAGTTGAGAGGCCATTAGTGTTGAGAGACCTGGAATGTTGTTTTTTCAGTGAGCAGCAAGAGATACGTTGAGGCAGTAGGCGATATCCCTGTGGTTAAAAATGGTGAGTCAAGAGAGTTACCTTACATAGATGAGGTTTTCGATAGGTGTCGGATAAAAAAAAAGGCAGCTCATTGCTGTACAAGGGAGATCCAACGTTCATAGGTACAGGACAGAAAAGGAGGAACAATTGAAAATGTCAATTTTCTGACGGTACCCGGTCGATCTTTTGGATAAAGACAGCTAACACATCTGTATGCGTACATTTTAAGGTGAATGATTATAAGATCTTGATGCACTAGTATATGGCCCCTGACAGGCAGAGTGTGACACAAGGCAGCTCTGACAGATGCAGGAAGGGATGGGGCTCGAAAGTACACTTGATCACTTATGGTGGTTTTGTCCTTGGGTTGAGATTGACTGGGGTGAGTTTTTGATTTTGGTTTGGAAAATTACTTGTCTTTCCCTAACACTTGAACCACTTTCACTAGGGGTGAAGGGGAGTGTCCACTGCTCTCTACTGCTAGCAGTCGCATGGTGATTCAAAATTGGAAAGATTGAGGGCACCTTTGTTCTTTTGGTCGGCTAAAGTGTGGCATCAGCGTGAAAATTATCCACCATGGTTCATGACAAGTTAGCATAAATATGAAAAACAACTTTATCAATAGTGCGTCCCATGGGAGGCGTCCCCCCAATGCATCAATCTGAAACAGTGAGGAGGGTGAGACTGCATGATTGGGAATTGTCGAATTGCACCCATCAAGATGCCTTTGGATACCCGTGATGTCCTTTTGAAGAAAATCTTTGTTGGCTCCCTATTTCAGGGACCTAATGATGCAGACTTTTTCCACCATCCGTCCAATGCACTATGCCATTTGATACATACTTCAAAAGTGCATTGTTTATCTGTTGTCAAAAGTGATATGATTTGACCATTATTGTATTGAAGATCACATATCCTCTCACCTTCTATATTTCTTTAGACATTTTGTTCTTCTCTTCTTTGAGGACTCTTTTACAGTCTTTTCTCCAAATTTGTTCATGCAAAAATGTTAAAGTAGTTTAAAAAAACACTCACTCTCCTCTTACTTTATTCCCTCTTTAACAGTTAAGGCCTGATTAAGAGTTTGGCAGACAGGTTACTCTGTCACAAATGTGACAGACATCCCATCCGCCCTATTACCATCTCCATAGGATATAATGGGTTCTTATACGGCGAACTGGATATGGAGAAACCTGCTCTGCTAAACTCTAAATCAGGCCCTTACTCTTTCTCTTTTTTTCCATCTAATACCATTAGATTGCAGCTCTCATTCACCATCCTGAAACACACAACCTCTCGGTCTCATTACCTCCATTGCACTTATTATCAGTCTTTATCACTCCAACAATTCACCCTCTCCCTTCTCTGTCTCTGCAACGACAGTCACATCACGACTCCACTGTCAAATTCTCTCTGTCCTCTCTGCCTTTATCCACCAAAGACTCTTCCACTCCTCTCACTCCATCCCTCTAGCAACAGTCATACACTTTCTCTGAATCGTTTGCTACTCCCTCTCCTTTTGTTCCTCCAAGAATACATACCATTTCCTATCTCCATTCATCCAGTGATACCCTTCCTCTACTTTTTCTTCATCATTCTCAGACTTATGTAAAAGTAATCTACTGAAACTCTGACATATATTTTTCTATATAAACAATAATAAACTTGTTGAGATGGTTTATAAAATTAAATTCAGCATTACCTTTGCTATTTATCATGTATTTGTGCTACTGAAACATATTCATAATCACACACACAGTTACAGGTGTAACACATTGCAGATATTGCACTACACTCTTCTTGTCCAGATTTTCAAGCTGTCTATCCACCGGTGTTAGAAATGGGGTCTTTGGTTGGCAGTCAGGTTACCCCCTGTCCAAACATGGACCGTCACTCTAGTCAGAGTAATGGAGAAACACACTTAGATAACCCCTGCTTACTCCCTTGGTAGCTTGGCACATGCAGTCAGGCTTATCTCAGAAGCAATGTGTAAAGTATTTGTACCAACACACATAGTAATACACTGAAAACCCTACAAAATGGACACCACATCAGTTTCGAAACATAGGTAATATTGATCTAAATCAAACCAGACCAAAACTAAAAAAATCCAACATACACAAATTAAAATATGTATTTTCAAAAGAATAAGAGTCTTACTCCATAGAAAACAACGGAAACGTTGATTTTGCACAAAGTACCTTGTTAGCATAAAAAATAAAGCTGCACGGGGAAGCATGAGTCAGAAAAGGCAGCGATGCGTCAGTTCCTTCCTCACAAGGGAGGCCGTGTGTAGTTTCTTCTCCGGTTGAGTCGGCGATGTGCGTTCTCCCTTGCAAGAGATCTATGCATCGATTTCCAGAAGGGGCATCTGGGATCCATGCAGAGTCTGGTTGATTCTGACACCCAGGGACGATGCGTGGAAAATACTATTGCACGGTGTTAGAAAACCGTGCTGCATGGGGTTTGTGTAGTTATCAGCAGCCGCAAGCGGGTGTTGTGTGTCGTTTCCCCAGCCGCGATGCGTCGGTCTCCCAGCCGCGATGCAGGTGGATCGCCTATTTTAGCCGCGAGGCCGGCGGCGAATCGTTTGTCAGCTGCGTTGCAGTTGGTGTATCAAAAATTGCCCCGCACAGTGTTCTGTGCGTGGATTTTCAGCTCTTGTCTGCCAACTTCACTTTTTAAGGGCCCAGGGACTGGATAGGACACCACTTGGCAGGGCAGGAGTCTCAGAGTCCAGATGTTAGCAGAGGAAGTCTTTGATGGCCCTGAGACTTCAAAACAGGAGGCAAGCTCAACTCAAGCCCTTGGAGATTCTTCACAAGCAGGAATGTACCACAAAGTCCAGTCTTTGTCCCCTTTCACAGGCAGAAGCAGCAACGGCAGGATAGCCCAACAAAGCACAGTTACAGGCAGGGGCAGCACTCCTCCTCAGCTCTTCTCCTAGGCAGAGGTGCCTCTTGGTGCCAGAAGAGATCTAATTTTCAGGGGTTTTGGGGTCAAATACTTTTACCCTTTTCTGCCTTTGAAGTAGGCCTACTTCAAAGGAAAGTCTCTGTTGTTCACAAGATCTGGCCTTGCCCAGGCCAGGCCCCAGACACACACCAGAGGGTTGGAGACTGCATTGTGAGAGGGCAGGCACAGCCCATTCAGTTGTAAATGACCACTCCTCCCTCCCATATAGCACAGATGGCTTATCAGGATATGCAGGCTACACCCCAGCTCCCTTTGTCCCACTGTCTAGAGGGGATTTACAAACAGCCCACCTGTCAAACTGACCCAGACAGGCAATCTACCAACAGGCAGTGTCACAGAATGGTTTACGCAGGAAAATGCCTACTTTCCAAAAGTGGCATTTTCAAACTAACAACCAAAAAAAACAACTTCATTAAAAGATGTATTCTTAAATTGTGAGTTCAGAGACCCTAAACTCCACATATCTATCTGCTCTCAAAGGGAATCTGCACTTTAAAGTTATATAAAGGCAGTCCCCATGTTAACCTATGAGAGAGATAGGCCTTTCAACAGTGAAAACTGAATTTAGCAGTATTTCACTGTTAGGACATGTAGCACACAGCAGTACATGTCCCACCTTTAACATACACTGCACCCTGCCCATGGGGCTAACTAGGGCCTACCTTAGGGGTGCCTTACATGTACAAAAAGGGAAGGTTTATGGTAAGTAGCTACACTTGCCAAGTCGAATTGGCAGTTTAAAACTGCACACACAGACACTGCAGTGGCAGGTCTGCGCCGTGTTAACAGGGCTACTAATGTGGGTGGCACAATCAGTGCTGCAGGCCCACTAGTAGCTTTTGATTTACAGGCCCTGGGCACCTCTATTGCCCTTTACTAGGGAATTACTAGTAAATCAGATATGCCAATCATGGATAAGCCAATTATACATACACTTTACAAATGAGCACTTGTACTTTAGCACTGGTTAGCAGTGGTAAAGTGCCCAGAGTATCAAAAACAGAGTTTAGCACACAAGCTAGGTAGCAGAGGCCAAAAGTTAGATGACACCACGCCCAGGATACCAAGTCTAACAACCGGATATGACTGCAACTGACTGAATCAGATCTCTAAACCACATCTCAAAGGTGGAGCTGTTTTTGTCAGTACATTATACAGATTCAGTGCCAAGATTAGTTAAATGGGGTGAAAACATGCCGACGCCATTTCTTCTAGCCTCAGTGCCCCATCTAGCTGTCTGTCTCTGTTTCTCTTACTGAAACAAATGTATTACAGAAGAAGCCAGTGCTCTGTAAATGTTGATAACTCCCAAACTACACCTCAGTATGATCAGTAGTCATTGAATAAATAACAAGGTATGTCCTTCTTGTTTGAGGAAGCCCACACATTTTCTTTGTGATATCTTGCAATTTATATTCCAAGAATTGGCCCGGTTATGTGATGAACATTTCCCATAGATTATGAAAACCATAATGGCTCCATTCTAAAATATGTACCCTACTGGTCTATAAACCATATTCTGCATTTTTATCCCTTCTTCATGCAGGAACTAAGAAATGTTATTGGAAAGGCGTGCTGTCTCTCTAGGGTCGCTTATATCCACAGTATGTCATTTCACACAGGGCTATTTGTAGTTTGTGTACTAAAGCACACAGTTGTATCTGCTCAGGACTGGTTGACCTGTGCATATATCCGTTTCCTTGATGGAAGATGGCTAGTTGGATGTGCCTATCCCATACTGTCCAGCTAGTGCTGTGCATATGTGTTTGTTGTAAACCTGTTGGAGAGAAGTGGAAGTAACAGCAGTGGTGAGGCTCTGCATCTGACATCAGGTTTCCATTCTCCATGATGACTTGGCTTTAAAGTACCACCCTGTTGTAAGCCATAATGAAAACCTACATCATTGGTGATGCCAGAGTACCATGTGTGCAACATCTGTGCAATGTCAAGATAAATGGGAGTCCCGGTTAACTCTTAGCTACACCAGGTAGTAGCAAATGTTATTACAGATTCCATTTACAATTGACATGTGAATTGTAGTACACCATCAGTTCCCCTTTGGCAAGTCCCCTGCCATGCCCACTTTACAGAATGGGGCATGTGCACAAATTATGCAATTTGCATTGTGACATTTGTGGTGCGCTTCACAAATCAGAACAATACATTTTATTTGCTTTCGTGCATGTCTGCACATTAGCAAGGTTTACTCAATTATACAGGTGATGAGCTTTCCAGAGCATGATCTGCAACTCACATTGTCCTGAAAGTTCACTGCCCCCTACACTGTTTATGATGTAATTTAAGATAATATTAAATAATTCATCAAATTGGTTACATATTCTTTTCAGCCAGGCCTGAAGCTATACGAAGTGGTGCTGGGCCATGCTTATTGTGTAGTTATTGATCCAAGACTCTTCATACACCTATTTGCTACCCCTTTTCCACTAGGTTTGTGCGCCAGGGCCTCCTGTTCTGTGTATCATCCACATTCCTCAGCGTCCCGAAGGAACGTTTGCTGGGAGACTTTACTGATGAGCTCTTAGAGGCGCAGTACTGGCTGGCAGGTAAGATCAGGCTTTTCATAATGATAAATTAATGGCATGTGCTCCTTGATTATAAAGAGCTAAAGGCACTGTAGAGCACATTACATAATACTGTGCATCATTCCATTTGCTCTTTTGATGGGACCCAAGCTCATCTCTATCAATGTACCACAATCCTGCAGCATAGCTCTCTACCAACTGAGGACTATACACGCATCCACTGATGAACCTAGATTATAACACTTTTGGTACGTATGCTTGTAAAATGCTCGCCTAAACAGTAAGCAATGGCAAGCGGTTTTTGTGGGTCATATGAAACAATTCATCAATCATGCACATCAGGTGTGGTGGGGGATAAGGTCTTTGTTATGCTCAGGGATGAGAAAAAACTAGGCAGGTTAGCCCTTATTGGCAATGTTTGAGGTACTTTTTGAAGAGATGAGGGTAATATTTCATACTAAATTAGAGGTGTGAGAGAGGAGCCTGAAATGTGAATGGGTTTTGCTCGAGGGTTGTAGGTACTTTAGCGTTGTCTCCTTTATGTTCCTCTCTTCTGTTTCTTGAATTACTATCTTTCAGTGTCATAACTACTTGTTTTTATCTATTGAGATGGTTAGTTTTTTGGTCAAGTAGACTGGGCAATGGTGGTTATTGCCTTGTAGATGATAAAGGTCTGTCAAGGTGAGAGTGAGGTGGTCATATTTTCACTTTAAGGAGCAAAGAGTTGCATGCTGTATGTCCTTCAGAGGGGTCAGTAAGGAGTCTGGGAACTTCAGTGAGTTGCATTGTGCACCATCCAATTTAGAAAGGACCAGGTAATCTAATTCAGAAAGGTACATTTTAACCCTCATAGAAGCAAGAGCTGGTATCTGATAGAAACTTCTAGCTGCAGACTCCACACCTTAGAATTATTATTATTATTAGGAGTCGGACTGAATCAGGAAGATTTTTCATGAGCAGTACATCTGTGTGCTGGTAGGGTGGCGTTGTTGGCTCTGTGTGGCATTGTCCGTTCGCTCACACCCAAAGTGACTTTCAGGGTCCTACATAGGCACCACCCAGGCGCACAGTTCTTTTCTTTCTGTGGCAGTCAGTGCAGATGTGGAAGAGAGCTACCCATACTCATTTTTTGACTAACGTTTTTTGACATTTTTTCAACTCTTTTTGAGATGTTTTCCTCCTAGTATGGCATTGATGCCCTCTAGAAAGGCTGGCTTCAAGCTGTGCGGCGCCTGTCACCGATCGGTGACAGACCCGCAACTTGTATGCCTCTGGTGCCTCCAGGGTGACCACGACCTGAAAGTCTGCACCGACTGCCACATCATAAACCAAAGGCCTTGAGGGCGCGATCCCCCAAGCTCTAGGCAGCTTGACTTACGACACTGTGATGATCCAGATCCCGGTCGAGAAGAAGGTCCCAAGAGCGGTCGTGAAGCCCAAGATCTTCGTCACACTTGAAGTTGCTGGGCCACTCAGGTAAGTGTCACCATCACAAGAAGTTGTCAAAGAGATCTTCGACTTCGCCACATCCGTCAACCGACGAGTGTGGTACATTGAGGGCTGGCTCTGCAGTTTAGCCAGTGCCTGGACCGTCTCTATGCCTCCCCATGTTTCAGGGAGCCTAAACGACCGTTGTCTAATTAGGTTTAAGATCTCTTTTTATTGTTATGTATATGAACAATCAACACATACAGCATCTCAGCACCTACATCCGAAGGCCGGTGGTAAAAGGTCATCAAATTGCAATATATATAGAAGGGAAGAAACTTATCAAACAAAGGGTAGGAGGGAGTAATGGGGTGAGGCTCAATGATGACTATCGAGATGATTAGGGTAGAAAAGAATGGCAAAGCAAGAGAAGTAAAGACCTGTCCGCGGCGTGGCTGTCTATTTATCAGTATTCAGTTATTGTTCTGTGTTGTCTGGCCCACCTCCACACGGGTCAGTCGAAGGATACGCATATATGAAGGGCATGTCAGTTTGTGGAATTCATCCACCAAGTAGCGAATACATGGGCCCCGTGTTTTTTTAAATAGTGGAAAGGAGGATGTCGCAGTGGCAGTCAGTTTCTCCATGCCCATCAGGTCCCACATTCTGTGGAGCCAATCTGTAAATGTCGGGTTCGAGTCTGTGCCCCAGTGGGAAAGTAAGAGCTGTTTAGCTGCCCCAGTGCCAACGTAATGACCGGGCCTCGGACGGACTTCAGTGGGTATGTTAATGTGTCCCAAATAGGATGTAGCTATGGAGGCGTGGAATATCTGTATCATATACGTCGTTTATTGCATCCAGTACCTCTCCCAGGAAGGCGCCTACTTTAGGACATTGCCACAGAATGTGTGTAAGTGTACCTATCTATCAGCATTGTCTCCAGCATGTGTTGTTACTTCCTTGCTTCCATTGGGCAACCGCAGGTGTGTAGTACCAGTAGCGATCTATCTTAAAACACATCTCCGTACTGGTTCTGTTATGTGCTGATACACAGGCGTGGTGTAAGGCGTCGTATGCGCGCTCGCAGTTGGCCTCCCATCAACATCATGCGGGTGTTCTAGGTAGAGTTGGTGATGTGGTTAATAAAGCATAAATGTCTGACAGAAGACGGTTGTCCGAGGTGAGTGTGAGGAGCCTCTTCTCAAACACAGTAAGAGGTCTACTAGCATGAGGGTGGACTGAGGGAAGAGTTATACAATTTCAGACCGCTGGGTATTGCCAGTGGGCTGTGGATGGCAGATCATAGGCTGCCTGGAGCTGGGAAAATTCCTTCAGGCCATCTGCATTGTAGAGGTCATCTATCCATTTACAGTTAGCTTCCTGCCACACACCATAGGCATGGTCTGTCAGTGTAGCGGGGGGAATCTGGATTTCCTATGATTTTAGTTTTGGGGGAGATAGGGGTGTATAGACCTTTCTGCATTTGCACCTTGTCCCACACCCCTGTTGTGGCCCGCAGAATGGGTGAAATGTCTACTCCCGGTGGACACTGACCCTTCGGCAGCCATGATATTTTCCATACATGAACCCCGGTTCCGCCTGATCAATAAAGCACCGGTGTTTCTCTGTGGTCTGGCGAGACCACTCCACCATATAGCACAGTTGTGCAGCACGATAGTAGCTTACCAGGTGTGGTGCCCCCAGTCCACTCTCCGCCTGGGGTAAATATGCCTGTGCCTTTGTCATTCTTGCCTTCTTTCTATCCCACAGGAATTCCTGTATCAGCTTCTGCATTTTATCCAAGATTCGCGGGGAAGGCAGTGGCAGTCTTTGCATAACACTGCCATTGTAGCCTCCTCTTTACTGCTGCTAAGCGGCCTAGCCAGGAGAGGCCGTACCACTTCAATCTAGATAGATCCAACCACACCGTTGCTGCAGCTGCCGCTTAATTGTTGGCCACTGTTAACACTGGATTGGAAAAGACCTGCATTCCTACATACCTCACATCTTGTGCTGCCCAGGTAAATGGAAAGGCAAGCTTAAAGGATGCTACTTCTGCCTCGGGTATAGTTAAATTTAAAATAGATGATTTTTGTAGGTTAGTTTTGAATCCTGAGACTGCCCTGAATTATGTAAGCTCCTCCAGAACTACCGATAGGGACACCTGCGGTGTTGGCAAATAGAGCACAACATTGTCTGCATAGAGAGCAAACTTATGTGATCTACTGCCGATTTGGATACCAGAGGTTTGCGGATGCTTGTAAATGGGTTCAGCCATTGGCTCCATATACAAAGCAAATAATAAGGGTGAGAGAGGACATCCCTTTCTTGTGCCCCTAGTTATGGAAAAGGGTTGGGACATGAGAACATTCAATCGCACCAATCCCTTGGGAGCCGCATAGCTACATTAAATTCATTGGCAGAAGTGTGGCCCCACCCCATAATGCACCAGTACTGCTTTAAGGAATGGCCAGAGTACCCTGTCAAACGCCCTCTCCTCGTCAATGGACATGGACAGGAGGAACATAGGTAGACAAGATCTATGTGTCTTGTCCAATAGGTGGCACAGGTGCTTGGTATTATTACTCCACTCCTTTCGAGGATAAATCCGATCTGGTCACGGTCCTCCAAGCCTTGCATGAAGGCAGCCAGTTTGTTATCCAAGATACCTGTGAATATTTCTGCATCTACTGTGAAGAGAGAGATGGGGCGGTAGGAGGAGCAATGTTTGGGGTCCTTCCCCTCTTCAGGGATAACAGTGATCGTTGTCACTTGCATAGTAGGGGCGCTAAATTCATTATATAACCGTACCAATACAGGGGCCAGGAGTGTCCCGAAGGCTCTATAAACTCTGCACTGAAGCCATCGTTACCAGGGGCCTGACCAGGCTTAAGACCACTGGCTAATTAAAAGAATTCTACGAGGCCATGCGAATCATAGTTGGGTGCCAATTACCTCCAGGGCGCCTTAGGGCCCAATGGTTTTGAAAGAGCCCCAAATGGTTCTGCGCCGATGGCTCCAGCCTCAGTGCCAGTAGTGCCCCTGGGTTCCATTCCTTGATCCAGACCAGTGCTGGTCGTGCCATGTAAACCTTCCCTGGTCCAGATACTGGCACTCCCAACACCTCCGGCGCCCCGCCCCAATCCTTATTCCTGACTCCAACACAGAGCCGAAGGGGCATCAACCGATGCCACCTTCAGCACCAAGTGGAGCCATGCCTTCCAGGTCTCAGCCACAGCCCTATTTCTATGGACTAGCACTCTGGGGAGGATTGGGATGGGTCACTGGACCCTGAAGAATATCAGCACTATGAAGACCCTAACATAGGCTTGTGTGAGGACCTGGGTGAAGCCAGTGGACTGGATACTTCTCTAGGTGCTGGTATGCTTCCTCCCCCTACTGTGGCTACAGAGGATGGAGCTTCCTTTCTAACTGTGGTGCAGAAGGTCCTGGACCTCAGCCTCCCTCGGCGGAAGTCAAAACTAATGTCTTGACGAAAGTGCTGCAGCTAGAGGTCTCCCCCTCATGACCACTACTCCCATTCAACGAAGCCTTCACTGACATTGTACTGGGTAAATGGTTCAAACCCAGCACAGGGGCTCCTGTGAATAGGTCTATTGCCCACCACCCCCGTCCTGCTCCGGGTCCCAAACTTCCTCACACAACACCCTACTCCAAAGAGCTTTGTGGTCCAAGGCTCTACATCCAATGTAAACCCTGTTGCATTCCATACTTCACCACTGTGCAGGGAATCCAAGAGGCTGGATGCTTTGGGGAAGAAGATGTTTTGTTCCACCAGCCTGTTGTGGTCTGTGAACACTGCAAACCTTTTGGTCGTCTACACCCATGCCTTTTGGGACACACAGTGTAGGTGCTGCCAGCGGTCCTGGAGGATGCCAGAGTTGTACTCTCCCAGGCTATCGCTGATGGGAGAGATGTAGCTAAGTTCACAATACATTGTGGACTTGACACAACTGACACACTGGGCAGAGCAGTTTACTCGACAGTGGACTTGAGACGCCATGCCTGGTTAAAGACAACTGACTTTTCTGGTGATGTCCAGACTTCTCTGAAGGAGATGCCCTTGTATGAATCCCGCCTCCGTGTAGACAAGGCGTATTTGCCGTTAGATCGCTTCAAGCACAACCGGGCCACGGCCAGGTTCTTGGGTCTTTCTATGGCCCTTCATCACTCTCAATCTGCCATTTGCTTTGGCCACAGTACCCACCGACCTCGTCGGTCGGGCAGTCAGCGATCAGGTTACTTCACCACCCCGACGGCAGTCGCAGCCTCAAACCCTTCTAATCTTTCCTCATACCACCATGGGCATCCAGTTGACGGCAGGAGTCCCCATCACTGGCAGTCCATAACCTCGGACAGGTGGGTTTTGTAGGTCGTCAAAAAGGGGCTACTCCCTCCCCTTCGTGACTACCTCTTCCCCCATGCCACCATCTTACTACCAGCTGACAGAGGATCGCCTAGCCCTTCTTCTCCAGGAAGAGACAGCACTCTTGGCCAAGGGAGCCATAGAGAGAATGCCAATGCCAGAAGTGGGTTGTGGTTGCTATTCCCGCTACTTTCTGGTGTCGAAAATAGATGGAGGCCTTCATCCTACCCTGGGCCCAGGCCCCTCAATTACTTTTTCAAAAAGAAGTAAAAAATGCTCATGTTAGCGCAGGTCCTGTCTGGCTTGGACCCAGGAGACTGGATGGTAGTGTTGTTCTTCCAGGACACCCATTTCGACATACCTGACCTGCCTGCCCACAGAAGTTACTTACGGCTCATTATAGGCCAAGAGCATCTTCAGTTCGCTGTGCTTTCTTTTGTTCTTACCAGCACCCCTCAGGTGTTTACCAAGGTGATGGGGTGGTGGTTGCAGCTCATCTGCAGAGATCAGGGTTGCCAGTCTTCCCTTATGTCGACGACTGGCTGTTGAAGGCGGGCTCGCCCCAGTCAGTCTTCACCTACCTCCAGACTACGGTGAGCCTCTTGCATTCACTGGGGTTCACTATCAAGGTGCCAAAGTCACACCTAACTTCCTCTTAGACACTCCCTTTCATCAGAGCCGTTCAGGACATTGCAGTTTCAGGCCTATCTTCCAGAACGGTGAGTCCAGGATATTCAGATTTTGATACAGCTGTTTCAGCTTCTATCTTGGATTTTGGTGAGACAGATATTGAGGCTGTCGAGACCAACAGCCTCCTGCATCCTGCTGGTAGCGCATGCACTTTGGCATATGCGAGCTCTGCAGTGGGACCTGAAGTTCCAGTGGGCACACCATCAGTGATGGTTCACACCTCAGAGGGAGCTATAAAAGCTTTGCTGCAGGAGCTAATGAACCATGGTTGGGCCAGTGGCAGGACCCTCACCCTTCCCAACCAGATCTGACAGTAGTGACAGATGTGTCACTCCTGGGCTGGGTTGGACATCTGGGAGAGGTGGAGATCTGAGGACTCTGGTCTCCAGCATAGGCCTGCCTCCACATCAACCTGTTTGACCTTCGGTGATCTCATTGGCATTGAAAGTTTTTTCTTTTTTTCTTTTCTTTTTTTTCCCCTTCTAAAGGTGAAGGCTGATGCATGTGTTAATGGGCAAAAAAAACGCTATTTTGTACTGCAACAAACAGGGTGGTTTTTGGTTGTACACCCTTTTTCCAGAGGATCTACGTCTCTGGACATGGCTGGCATTTCCCTGTTTGCTCAACACCTGGCAGACTATCTGCATGCCAGGGCTGACGAACTCTGCTGATGATGCTTAACAGACCACGAATGGTGTCTCCATCCTGAGGTGTATAGTCTGTTTAAAGAGTGGGGAGAACATTGTCAGCAGGTCTCTGCACTGCAATTTCCAGGGCAGCTCTCACTTGCAGATGCTTTTCATTTTGAGTGGAGCTCCAGCTTCTTGTATGGCTTTCCACCAATACCCCTCCAGAGTTCTCAAGGAGATCAGGAATAACCAGGCACAAATCATTCTTGCGGCTTCGGATTAGGCATGGAAACTTTTGTATCCTGAGCTATTGAGTATGAGCATTGTTCCTCCAGTCAGACTGCCTCCTTTGGCTGGATCTCCTGTTACATAGAGATTGAGTGGTGACAGTTGACAGCTTTCGATATTCCTCCCGAAGTCTGTGGTGGTATTCCGGCAGGCAAGCATCCCTACACCAAGTCGGTATATACTTGGTGTTGGGACAAATTTGTGTCATGTTGTGCATCCAAGAACATCAACCCTGTCTCTACACCCTCTTGATCTTTGGCTCAGCAGGGCTGTGCTCTGGACACTGTTAAGGATTACCTATCACCCATTCCTGCATTTTTACGGTTGCCGCATCACCCTTCTTTGTTCAAGCCATCCATTGTGACTAGATTCCTCAAAGGTCTCTAAAACATGTTTTCTCCCAGGCCATTCATCATTGCCCAGTGGAAACCTGCTCTTTACCTTTTTGATGTGCATGCTCTTTGAGCCTCTGCACAACTGTCCACTCTGCTTGCTAAGCATCAAGATGGCTTTTCTAATGGCCATAACCACGGCCATGATGGTCTGCAAATTGCTGGCGCACTCTGCGCACCCTCCAAATACTACCTTCTACCCAGACAAGCTGGTTCTTCGAAACACATGCCTCCTTTCTTTCAAAGGCAGTAACACCTTTTTGTAGGTCTAAACTTCACTTTGCCTACCTTCTTTGTTCCACCTGACCCTTCTAAAGAGTAGGAGAGACTCAAACTCCTGGGCCCAAAAAGAGCATTGTCGTTCTACCTTGTTTGTACCAGAGAGTTATGGGTGGACGATCATAGGGTATGTAGGAATCAAGAAAGAGAAGGCCATGTGGAATCAGACCATCTCAAGATGGATAGTCCTCTGCATAAAGAACTGCCGTGCATTGGCATAGGG
This sequence comes from Pleurodeles waltl, assembly GCF_031143425.1. Classification (NCBI taxonomy): domain Eukaryota; kingdom Metazoa; phylum Chordata; class Amphibia; order Caudata; family Salamandridae; genus Pleurodeles; species Pleurodeles waltl. The sequence goes on from NC_090449.1 coordinate 398,408,656, forward strand.
CATGCATGTGCATTCCACTAGAGCCAGGGTTGTGACCACTGCGTTAGATTACAGAGTTCTGTCCTGGACGTCTTCAGGCAGCACTGTGGGCATCTCTGCATTTGTTTATCAAATACTATTGCCTGGATAGTCAGGTCCGTTGTGATTGCCACTTGGTTCCTTTTGGTCTAAAATCTGTTTTGCAGATCATCCTGATGGGACGTATTGGATGAGTATCTTGTTGAAGGTAAGGAATCTGCAGCTAGAACTCAGTATCAGATGAACAAGTTACTTACCTTTGGTAACACCTTATCTGGTAGAAACTCTATTAAGCCACAGATTCCTCACCCACTCTTCCATCCTCCTTGCTCTGCAAACTGATTACAGTGTAAAGGTCACCCTTCTAAGGACCTTAAAAAATACACACCAGTTTATCAGTGTCCCTCGTGCTCTGTGATTCTCCCATGGAAAGTCACAAAAAGAAACTTACGTCAGTGCACTGGGGTGGCGCCTATATAGACAACGCGTACATCACTCCTAGTGCGGATAATGACGCGGAGCTGACCAATGCCATCTGTGGGCGTGCAGGGGTACTGCACAATAATCTCTGGATCCAGTCTGATGCCTGGGGAATAATCTAAATGTAAGGAATCTATTGCAAGATAGGATCATTAACAGATTAATTAGGGTCTGTTACACATTATCCAAATAGCAGCCATTGGAAGGATAGAAGGCCCCATTCTACAAGGGCCAAGGCTGCTGCCCCTTAGTTGGAATGCATAGCGTCTTTTCTTTGCATCTCCCAAGTAGCACCGTGGCTGTTGTTGCAGACATTCACAAAGCACAACTGCCTTGACAGCCAAGTTGACAGGATGGGCACTTTGCCCGTTCGGTCCTGCATGAGCTTTTGATCTGAGTCCACTCCACTGCTTTGGTATCTATTCTACGCTGAGGAATCTGTGTTTAGAAGTATCCATCAGAAGAAAAAGTTACTTATCTTGAGAAATGCTTTATCTTATGAACATTTCTACCTGCAGATTCTCCACCTGTATAATAATCCAGGAAGTCAGAGTGGGTCCGGAAACTTCAAAGCTCTCATCACCAGTAGAGGGGTGCCTGTGCCAGGAGTGGCGTCAGATGATTTCACCGAAGTCATATAGCGCTTACCCTAGCGTCACAACAACAGATCAATTTTTCTGCACCTTTGATGTGGATCTGGAGTTCGCTTTCTTCTGAGTCGTGCATTTTTCACCCAATAAAAATTACCTTTTTTGCAGTACTGTGGGTCCTGAAAACATTCGGGCTTCAAGCCCTGTAGGGATCTTGAGGGACAGATGTCTGTCAATGATCGGCACCCCATCTGTTTTCAGTGCTTGGGGTCAGACCACAATTCCGCCTCTTGCAACTCCTGTCAGCATGGAACCCAAGGCCATCAAACAGCACAAGGCAAGTTAGCCATAGCTCAGTCCTGGGATGACAGCAAGATCAGTTGCGGAAAAGGGATGCATTTTAGATCTCCTTAGTCACACTCTTCAAGGAAGAGGCTGCAGCACAGGAAGCATATGAAAAATGGAAGAGCAAGTCTCCCAACCGACCCTGGTCTCCCCCGGGATCTTCATCTTCAGAGCCACAGTTGGTAATGGTGGAGCTGTCTTACCATCTTCCTGGGGGCTCCACACCTGTTCCTCAGCTGTACCTGCCCCCAGAGCCAGCTACTCCAGAGCAATTGCCCCTGGAGTTATTAGCTCCTGCTCTTACAATATATAACTTTCTGGCACTCCCTACATCCATCCTTGCCAGAATTCCAGATGCCAGCTCAGGATACTGCAGCATTTCTTAACACCAAGGCCCATATTTATACTTTTTTAGCGCCGCATTTGCACCACTTTTTGATGCAAAAACTGCGCAAAGTTGCAAAATATTTGTAACTTTTCGCCATTTTTGCGTCAAAAAGCGGCGCAAATGCGGCGCTAAAAAAGTATAAATATGGGCCCAAGTTTGTCATTTTTTAAAGGACTTAGGGGGTTATTACAACTTTGGAGGAGGTGTTAATCCGTCCCAAAAGTGACGGTAAAGTGACGGATATACCACCAGCCGTATTACGAGTTCCATAGGATATAATGGACTCGTAATACGGCTGGTGGTATATCCGTCACTTTACCATCACTTGTGGGACGGATTAACACCTCCTCCAAAGTTGTAATAACCCCCCTTGACTCCATCGGGGTTGGCTGCACAGTTTGGCTTCCCTATGTTCATGTCTATGTCCCAGGGCTCACGTCTTCTTTTACTCCGGCAGAAGACTATGCAGTTCTGCCATCTATGCCACCACCTCCACCACTGGTGTTGAGTTAGGAGTCAGTGGTGCTGAATCCTCTGTCTGTAGAGCTCCTCCACAGAAGGTGTCCAGAAGGGAGGCCTAGAGGCTAGTTGAAGAATAGTAATAATACCAGTGTCAAATCCTTGGCATCTTTGGTTCAGACCTCAACCCCCTGAACCTTTATGAATATGGGGCGGATGATGGAGAACAGCCTTATGAGGTGCCTGATCTGTCCTCTGGCAGTGGGCTTGACAACTTGCCAGCGATGGCATTCCCCACTGACCCCCATCTCCTCTCCACTCAGTGATTTACCAGGGACTTCTCCTTTGGTCAAAGACACACATACCAGCTGCAAGCACAAGAACCCCTTATCCTTTACCACAGGGGTAAAATAAGGGGCAAAGGACGTGGTCCTCTCCAGCAACCTTCCTCTTCTTCCGATGCAGCCCTAGGAAAGCAGTTTTAGTTCTCTTCCTCAAGGCCTCTAGGAGACTTTGGGAGGGCAAGAGTGCTCCTTACTGCCGGCCTCAAAGGCCATTACTTTGGACCTGTGTGTCCTTTAACTAGTAGAAAGAAGTTACACCTTTCTTTTCCTTGCAGGCTCTGCCCCCATCCCACCCCCATCTTCATATGTTTTTCCAGACCATCCTGCAACAGGAGCTTCCCATCCTTCTGTAGAAAGGAGTAGTAGAGTTAGTGCTGGAGTGGGAAAATGAGCAAGGATGTTATTTCTGTAATTTACTTAGGAATGAAGGTCAGCACTCTGCATCTCATCCTGTGCCTCATGGAGTTGAAAGTCTTCCTGAAAAAGAACTTAAAAGTGCTGATCAAGTCTTACTGGCGCGGGAAGATAGGGGCTGTCACTGCAGTATGCATACTTCCACATCCCAATCGTAAGGTCCCAGAGGAAGTATTTGCACTCTTTAGCACGTTCTAAGCAGTGTCCGTGTTCAGTACTCCCATTTGGATTACCCTTGGCAACCAAGCCTTTGCCAAGGGGATGGTGGTGTTCATGGCCCATCTCTGACGGTTGGGCTTCTTTATTTGTTTCATACCTGGAAACAAACCTAAATCTCACCTGTGGGACTTCCAGTGACTCCAGTTCATAGTGTCCGTGCTGGATACAAATTTTCTTTGCATCTTCCCTCGCTTCAGAAGAAGGCAGATATAAAGCAGATGGGCCCATTCTTCCAGTAAAGGATATGACCTGAACTGAAGTTGCAGTATGACCTTCTCTCCCCATTGTAGGGAGTTGGGTTCTTCCAACAGTCGTCTTCTGTTATTCGACCAGCTGGCTGAAGAAAACGATGTCCATTCTTGGACAGTTCTTTCTGTACTGGAGACTCAACCACACTTGCCACACCCTCTGGGACCTCTCGTTGTGGAGGAACCTGCGGCGTACCCTGTACTACAGATTGTTCTAATGATGGGTGCCGGCCGGCACTTCGTTACCTGGCTTTACAAAACCATTCGAGAGCAGACAACCACTCCCCTCCCAGCGCTACGCCGAAAGTGGCAGGATGAATTCACAACAAGGAGTAGGAACAAGCAATTGAGTTTCCCAAAAAGGTTTCCCCCAACACATGCTTCAGAAATATACAGTTCTTTATTTTGCACAGGGCCTACCTGACCCGGGCACAGCTCCAACGCTACATCCCCGAGACACAGTTCGAGTGCCCACATTGCCACGCACCAGACGTGGACCTAAGGCATATGATATGGTCCTGTCCAACCCTCCAGGAGTACTGGCGCTCAATACACACTATACTGCATATGGTCACAGAGCTACCAGACATCCACACATGGGAGGCCTGCTTCCTCGGAATCTATAAGCGTAAGACACAGCTGAAAATACATGCTCGCTTCACGGACCTGGCATTATTCTTAGGCAAGCAAATACTCACACTCCACTGGCGCTCTGGTGCCGCTCCCCTGATGGGAGCATGGAGGTGGGCAGTTCAGAAATGGGACATATTCGAGGAAGACGTACTCTGGCACGAGGAGGTTCGTCGGCTCCGCAAACAACCCATATCTCCTCAATGGGCCGCCATTCTCAATTACTTCCTGATGACCTCCCTCCATGAAATCCCAGACCCCACCCACACACACATACACACAGTAAATCCCACTCTGAATAGAGCTGTGCATGTTGACATGTGCCTACACTAGGTTCCTTCCCAGCCTTACATAATCCCACCACACTGACATATCCGCAGCTCCTCTGTCTCACACAGCCCACACACCTACACATCGAAACATTGAAATCTGCGCGACCGCCACCCTACACCAAAACCTAATTCCTCCCTAGTTACATTGCAACAATGCTTTAAACAGCAGACCTGTCGTACTTAGCTCTTTGAGTTCACTACACTCAAAAGCAATCATAAATTCTAAGTGCGTACACATGCCTACAATGCTTTCCTACATTAATTGCAAGTGGAATCAATGTAGTGTAAGACATCATGCAACATTGTTGTTTATGTTGAAAAACTCAATAAAGGTATTTTCATGAAAAAAGAGAGGGTTCCTGTGCCAGAAGTAGGTAGTGCTTGCTAATCCCGCTACCTTCTGGTACCCAGAAGGGCCAAGGGCCTCCGCTGTATCCTAGACCTTTGCTCACACAGTCTCTTTCCTAAGGAGAAGTTCAGAATGCTCTCTCTTGCTCAGGTTCTATCTGCCCTGGACACAGGTGACTGTTCACCAAGGTGATGGCGGTGGTAGCAACTCATCTGTGCAGATCAGGGGTTTTAGTCTTCCCATATCTTGACGACTGGCTGTTGGTAATTTACTTTTTTTTTAAATTATGTTTTATTAAACATTTAACAACATACACCACAATGCAACAAAGAGATTGTCAATACATTTCCATCATCCGTGTCTCATTCTAATTATACAGCGGAGTATGGTACATGGTTGAGTTATTATGATCGCTTGTAGCAGGAGAATGTCCAGGGGCACCAGAACCTGATCCATTACTTGTTTTCCATGGGCCTGGAAAATAAATAAGCTGTGAGTTGACCCCAAATATTTTTAGGTCTAGATGATTATGGCAACTCTTCTGAATACAGTTCTAATTGTTCTTGGCAGTAGCTCATGTTTTTAACCAGAGATCTACTGTGGGGACAAATCTACTCCCCCAGCATGTTTCGCTGTAAGTTTGTGGTTTGCTAGTTAGAGAGATTTCACCAGACGAAGAAGGCATATGCTAAGCTTGCATTCCACCTGCTCTAGTATCATATCTGTGAGACTCTGCATCACTTGTCGCCAGAAATTATGTATCCTCAGGCATCCCCATGCCATGTGCAAAAAATCAGCCCCATCTATCCCACATCGTATACAAGTAGCATCCATTCATAACCGATATTTAAATAACCTTAGAGAAGTGTAATACGTTTGCTGCAGGTATTTAAAATGAATGATCCTAAGGTTACAATTAGGTGTATGTATGCCTGTGAGTGCGTAGCAAAAGCTCCAGTCTTCATGGCTCAAAAGTGTATCTAGTATTGCATTCCACTTCTGCAAAGCTAATGATTCATTCACTTGACAGTTGCTTTGTGATATGTCATATAAGTGTCTCACAAGTTTCTTCTGAGATGTGCTAGTAAATATGAATTGCAATGCGTTAAGTGTGTGAGGTTCAGTTGGAAAGTGTTGGTACAGGTCCTTTATGGCAGACCATAAACAGTGGTAAGTGAAGACCAGAAGCGAGTTATGTGGCTGCGCTGACCTTAAGTCCACCAGTTCCACAAAATGTTCTCCAGGATATATGCCCCTATTGTGTTAAGGCCTAGATTCCAATGCCTGTTTTTCTTCTGTAACAGAAAGATCCTAGTGATAGTGAAGCGGAAGTGCCGGGGCATACAACAGAAGCTTGGCCACTCAGGCTCCTAGGAATAGCCAGGCTGCTGTGGTGCAATCTATGGTGTTTATCTCTCCCCGATGTTGTAGCTGTCGCCTTTGTCTCAGAATCGCCTTGAAAGGGATGGGGTGTGCATCATCTCCCTTCACTGCCAAATGTGGCATGTAAACCGGGGGGTATAACCAGTAGTGTGCAAATTGCATCTAGGCGCACAGATAACATAAATGGAGATCAGGGACAACAAAGCTTCCCTGATCATAGGACAGAGTAACTACATCCCCCCCTATTCTTGGTTGTTTCCCCACCCATGTCCGGGTCAATGCAAGCGATCGGAGGGTCTTGAAAGAATGCTGAGTCAATGTGATAGGAACATTAGGAAACAAGTATAAGAACCTGGGAAGCTCAGACATTTGCCATCCTGTCAGCCAGCGACAGTGGCATCCTCCTTATCCATTTGGATTCCTTATCCTCCAGCCTCAAGACCGCTATGCCGCAGCTACATCGTAGTAAAATGCCTGGATCTCTGTGTATCCATATGCCCAGGTATTTGACTGCTTCTGTACTCCTTTCCAGTGGGTAGTCTAAACAATGCAGTATTGTGCTTTGAGTAAGAGGCAAAATAGTTGACTTTGCCCAATTAATGCATAGGCCAGAATAATATTCATACCTGACATATTCTTCTATAATTGGCGTAAGGTATACTTGTGGCTCTCGAAACATATTGCACCATATCATCTGCACAGAGTGATATGGCTAAGGGACGTTGTGTGAAGTGCAAGGCAGATGCCACATTTATTATGCATGCCGATAGCTCTAATTCCAGCGCAAACAAGATCGATAAGAGTGGGCACCCCTGCCTTGTGCCTCTAGATATAGTCAGTGGCTGGGACGTATGGCCATGGATTTTTATTCTAGCTGAAGGATCAGTGTATAGCAACTGTATCCATTGGAGAAGTATCTGTGGCCCACCAATACGCCGGAAGATCGTGAACATATATGTCCATTCAGTAGAGTCAAACGCTTTGGCCTCTTCCACCAGCACCACAGCTGCTTGCATGAAAGGGTGTAAATAGTGTAGTAGCGCAAAGATGGTGTCCTAGTTGTGAGCTGTGGACCGATGAGGTATAAAACCAGATTGGTCCGGTAATATACTAGTGAACAGAGGCTGTAATCGACTGGACAGAATCTTAGCATCTATGTTAATTAACATTAGCGGCCTGTAAGACTCACACTTATGTGGTGGTTTGCCTGACTTCATTAGGGTAATAATGAGGGTCTCTCGGAGGGAGGGGGACAGTCTCTGTCCACTAAATTCACTAGTGAGGCCATCCATACTGGGGGCTTTACTTTTAGGCAAGGCGCATATAGCCTCCTTCACCTCCTCGACAGCAAGGGGCCGCCACAAGTATTCCCATTGGCAAGAGCCGTGACAGCGCTATGTATTCTAGATAGTCCACAATCTCCATTTCCGGAGCACAGCTGCATCAGCCATACAATTTTGTGTAATAGTCTGTGAACGTGGATAGGATGGTGTGGGTGTGATAAACAGTTGAGTCATCAGGAGTAGAGATGTTAGTAATGTGTGTACGTGCCCAAGGCTCTTTGAGTTTGGTTGCCAGATTTCTCCTTGATCTGCCCTCCTCACTGTAAGCCCTTGCGACATGACGTTGAGAGAGGTGACACACCTCTTGCTCGGCCTTATCTTTGTAAGCTGTAAGTTGTTCTTGTATTTCAGCCAGGTTATGATGGCTCGGGGCAGTATCATATTGGGCTTCTAACCTCCTAATGGTGTTTTCTACGTTCTGAATTTGAGTGCATATGTCACATAAGACCCCGCTTGTAAGTTGATGCATATTCCCCGTATGTTGACTTTAAAGACCTCCCAAAGGGTGGCTGTGCTTGCCACCAAACCTATGTTATTTCCTAAAGAAATCATGTATAGCCTCTCTCACCTTGCTTTTAAAAACAGGATCATGCAAGGCTGTGACTTTGAATCGCCAGGTGAAGGGGGCCTGAACATGCATCAGTAGTGCTACTTCCAGGCACACCAGCACATAATCAGGCAGAGTCCTTTGCATATGTTGAATCTCAGTCGCCCAGGTACTAACTTCTCTGGTCACTAATCAGTAATCTAGTCTAGACCATGTGCTGCATACAGAGGAAATGAATGAGCCTTCTTTAGCAGTTGGGTTCCTCAGATCTACTAGCCCATGAGCCTCCATTCCCTCCCTCAGCACTCAAGCTGATTGTTTCCCCTGCCTGTCACCGATAGCGGACCGATCCAGAGTGGGATCCAAATATGTATTTAGATCCCTCCATGTAATTGCAGTGGGCTGTACCACAAGTAGTGGATGCCATTGTGACGTGTAAAAGTCTGGATCATCTGTATCGGGTCCGTATGTTGCTATCAGGGTCCGAGCCCCAATTTTGTTTCCAGTAGGTTTAGCGAGGTGCGTCTCCTGCAGGAGAGCAATGTGAGCATATCTATCAAGATATGCGAGCACCTGTTGAGTTTTCTGAATATTGTTCAGCCTACAGAAATTCCAAGTTATCAATTTTAGTTGTCCTGTACTGGGGGGTCATATTGGATCCTGTGTATCCTACCCTGGGAGTACTCAACCCACAGTGTCACACGGAGTGTTGTGTTATCGGCATAGTGGTGTAATAAATGAAACAAATCCCAACAAGCTACCTCCCCCCCCCCCACTTTAGCAATTCCAACCTGCTAAAGACATCAGCGTATCTGAGATTTAGTGAGCAACTGAAATAAAATTGTTTAACTTTACAGAACATAATCAACATCCTTTTAAGTAATCAGGGAACCATTTGAGGTGCTCCCGCTGGGGGTTTCCAAAGACTCTGAACAACCTCCTGATGAGCGGAGGTAGCTAGGACTGTGTGAAACTAGGCTATAGTACGGTGCAGCATGTGATGCATTATTGTTACATGAGTAATCCTGCTCCTAGTCACAAAGTGTTTCAGTTAGATACATGTTACCCTCCCCAGGCTAGTCGAGTGAAGGGTACAACCATCAGTAACAACTGGAGATTGCCATGTGCGTATAGCTACTTCCAGATCAAGCTATATCAGTCCCCTGATCGACAGTTGAAAAAGTTGGGCCCTGTGGCCATGTGTTTGCATGGGACCAAGAATGGAATTAAGGGCGGTAGGTGAGTTTTTAGTTATTTCACAAATTTTTATCATTCAGGTCCGAGGCTGTCTGATCTCTGCAAGGAGAAGTCAATGTTTTTATGTAGGCCTGTGGAGTCGCCAATATCTTTTGTGTTCCGCGGTGGTCCATTTACAATCTAGCCAGGTGGAGCATTGCATAACTTATGCAGAGTTGTTGCATTTTTATTTTTTGACAGGCGCAAATTCTCTGTGAGTTGCTTGTCTTGCCTCTGTGAAGTCTGGGGAAAATCTATGGTGTTTCCTTGATATGGATTGGGCCCTTTTCTCATGCCTTGCGAAGGACAGAATCCCAGTAGTTAAAAAGTCTGGCTATAATGGGTTCTGGTGGAGCTTCCAAAGGAGGGCGGGCCGCCAGGGGTCTGTGGGCCCTCTCCACCACTACCCTGACGGATAGATTCTCATCCCCAAATAGTCCACAGAGCATATTTTCCACATATTGGTCCACGGGTCCTGTATTGGTGGATTCTGGCACTCTTACGATCCTCCGATTGTTTCAGCAGAACCTCACCTCGAGGTCTTCATTCCTATCTCGTATCACTACGAGAACTTTTTCCATTTTAAGGCACTTTGAAATGACCGATTGCAGCTCCTCCTAAACGTTGGAGCTATGTTGTTCTGCAGCTGTGATCTACGTTGTTTGGTAGTCCAATTTGACTGCTATATGGTCTGTACGACGATTGAGAGAGTCTATTTTGCCATCAATCGAATTAACTCTCTGCTGCATAGCCACCAACGTAGCCTCTACAATCGGTAGCTGTGGGCCTACATCAGGGTCTGCCAGAGAGTCGGACTGAGTCGTAGTTCCTTTACAAGACTCAAATGTGAGACATCCCTGGCTTTTGTCTGCTTTACCCATGTTGAGTCAGCTGGAGAACGAGGGAATGGAAGGGGCAGCGCCTCGCCTACAGTCGCTGTCTCTCGGGAGTCAGGCAGAGAGAGTGGGGAAGATCCCCAACCTCACCTGGAAAGTGACTTGGAGATTGCTTTTCCTGTGGTCCACCCCCTCCAGCAGCCCCAACACATCCAGCTCTGTCAGGATGGCAAAGTCTTTAGCGACTGTAGTGTATCTAAGCACCGCTCCAGCTCTTCATCTCTGCCCCCAGTATCCAGGCACAAATCTATGCCTCTCTTCTGGCCCCTCAGATAAACTTCAGGTCTCACATCCCAGAGATGGGTTGCAGTTACCTTTGCCCCATTCCTGCCAGTGTCATTACCATGGGGAGCAGTCGCCCAGTATCAATTATTGGATAAAAGGGGGATAGAGGGAATTCAGAGCAGATGCAGGGCCTGCAGTTAAAACAAAAACTTACTGTTGTGTCCCCCCAAGGCACCCTCGTTTATAGAGTCTGATCCTGCACAGCACACTTAGCGTCACAGCGGGCCCTGCAGTGCAGCTTTTTCCAGTAGTTTGTTGCCACATTACTCATGAGCGATGCACCCAGCTCGCTGTTGTTAAGGCCACTAGGGTTTCTAGTTGAATTCCCACCAGCTGCTGAGGAGCGTCACGCATGTCCAACGCAGCACCGCACACCATGGCAGCAACGATCGTCTAGGCGTTAGCAAGGAACTCTCTCTGTGGCCTTCCCTCCATGTAATGGCGCAGGATCACACCAGTCTTGCACATCCACAGCACCAGGCAGGCAGGTACCTCTTCGCAGCTGCATGCCCTCACCTTTATGTTCTGTTGGCTTTCAAACACGCCGTTAAACGTCAGCCAGGCCTCACCGCTCCACCGATACCACTCCACTGATACCGCTCCTCCATGAGGTTGGCGGGAAGGGTACCACGACCAGCCACACCCAAGACCTCCAGATATTTTGTTAGGCTCTTTCGCGCCCGGCTTACTCTGTCAGTGTGGGCCCCATGGTGCACACTCCAACAAGGCTTGCACGCAGCCGATCGCCATTTTAAATCGGCATAGGAAATGCACCACAGCTAACCAAATATCGTCTAAGGACGCTCTGTAGGTCTGGATGGCTACTCTGGGACGGCCAGTGTCCTCTCAATAACGTCTGGTACACCTTATATCCAGTTTCACTTGCGACTGATAGCCCTTTAGCAGGATTCTGGGTGGATAATGAGTCCGAGCCAGCAGAGTTGCACTACGGTGCATCCATCTTGCCTCGAGCTCTCGCATGATTGTACCAAAGGGTTCTGGGTGGATGATCAACTCTTTGTTGGTTATGTGGGTGCAAAGAAAAATCGGGAACTGCAGAAGAGAGCCTTCGCCAGAGGGGTTGTACTCTGTGTAGGAAAGTAGCACCTTTCTGACATAGTTACCCCCACTTTTTGCCTAGTGTCAGTATGTTTAGACTGTAGTACACTGGGATCCTGCTTACCAGGACCCCAGTGTCAGTGTTCTCTTCCCTAAATGTTGTTGGTAAGTAACTTTTACACCTCACAATTGGCATACTGGTGCACCCATGTAGGTCCCTAGTATATGGTTCTTAAGTACCCTAGGACATTGGTACACCAGGGGTCCCCCGTTGGCTGCAGCATGTATTGTGCCACCCATGGTGGCCCATGCAAACTGTGACTACAGGCCTGCTATTGTGTTGCATAGCTATTTTTGTTAGGTTTTAGACATATTGTTTTAGTTAACTAGGCCTGCCACTGTGCACTTTCACCTTATTACATTTTACACTGCATTGTTTTGTTTTTTTTCTAGCAAAAGCCTAATTTGCAGTGCTGTTTTATTTCTCTCTATCTTATTGTCCTTTCGCCTAGGAAAACATGATGTTCTTAGTAGGACATGTAGTTCACTTTGTGCTTTCTCCAAGGCTACAGTCAGATAGGGTTGCCGACAAACATGGTATGCTGTGTCTCCTGCATTCACAGAAAAGAACACACTCATACATGGGGACCATTTGTTAGAATGTCAGCTGTCTTATTATAAAACACCCCTTAGTCCCAGACACGTTAGAGGGAGATTCCAGCCAGATGCCCGTAACTGTATGCTGATTGCTGCAAGCTTTGCTACATCTACTTGCTTATAAGGCTGAGCCCCAAACTGGATGGGGACGGTGTCTCTTTAGACATCAGGCCTCTTCTTCAGGCATGAGGAAAGATGTTCTTCCGGGGGAAACCCAAAGGGCAGATTAGGTTTAGTATGCTGTGCTCAGACGTAGCGTAGGTGAGGGGCTTTAGATCCACTCCCCTGTCTAGACAGCATGGTAGGACTGTTGTTTTACATTTTTAGTCACATTTGTGCTCCTATTGTCTTTCATTATCCTTGTTATTGCTTTGCACCTGCTTTTATCTAAGATGCAGATATTTTAATTAATGCTTATTGAAATATATTCTGCCTCTGTTGTCTTTGCCTGAGTGAGATCTTGATAACTGAGAGAACGGGATGCGATCTGATGTACCACGATTCCCCGGGGAGTCTATCTTACCATGAGCTCGGTTGCCACAATCATCTTGGTCAGAGATGGGGTGCTGCTATTTAGCCGGAAACCCCGGATTAGGCCTACAGGTGTCACCAGGTGTGGAATTTTACTCAGTACCCACTACCTAGGCGATCCTGCTACCCAAATCCAGTAGCCTCATTACCCTAATGAGAACCTACGCTACAATTGCAGCCTGTGTGAAATAGTGCATGCACCTTTCACCCCAGATATAAGGTTTACTCTATATCACGGTCACTGCACTCTGACCCTATAAGTCACCCTTAAGGGAGGCCCTTCAGCACAAGAGCAGGGTGCATGGTTCTTATTGAGAGGGCACCCCCGCATGAGTAGAGATGCTCCTACAAACCCCAGACTCCATTTTATGGGCTTTGTAAGTGCTGGGAAGCCATCTTAAGGTATGTAGTGGATTCTGGTCAACATGAGATGTCCAACTACATAATAGCTTCACCGAACCTAGTCATGTTTGGTATCAAACATGTTGGAATCATGCACCTACACAGATTCCAGTGCTTGTTCCATGATACCATGTACTCTGGGGTTCTCTAGGGGATCCCCCATGGCTGCTTGTACAGCCTTGCAGGGTCTGCTTGCCAGCCTGTGGTGCTGCTTACCCCAGACAGATTTCTGCCCTCCTGCTGCTGAGCCTAACTCAAGCAGGGGAATGCAGAACAAAGTACTTCCTGTAGAGGAGAGGTGTTACCACCTCTCCTTTAAAAATAGGTGTTTCTGGGATGGGGTGGGGGTGCCTCTGAGCGCCACCAGTCTCCTTTGAAAGGAATATTTGGTGCCCTCCTTGCATAAACCGGTTTACTCCAGTGCAGGAGCACTGGGCTCCCGCTCTGGCGCGAAACCACACAATAGACAGAGGAGTGACCCCCCCTGTCCAGCTCCTCCACTAGGGAGATGCCCGGACCTCTGCCAAGTGGCCACTTGATTGTGCCATCTTGTAAATAGGATGAGCAGAGGCCCCTGGGAGCATCTGACTGGTTGGTCCAACTGGGTGACATCCCGGACCCAACCCCCCCTTCCAAATAGGTGGATCACTGCAGTAAGTGTCCAACCCCCTTTCTGGGTTACTTAACGGCTCCCCTGAGGGTCAGACCATAGATTAATTAATCTGTGGATTAATCTGAGGACCTTTCTGCAAGACACTTCTGCAGCCTGGACACTGGAACGTGCTGGACTTCGCCAGGACCCAAGACAAGACTGCACCTAGTAGGTGGGCTGCTACTGCAATTGCAAGGACTCTGCATCCTCCGTGGCTGTGCATCCTCTAGAGTCACAAGGACTTAGCCTGCACTGAGGAAAGCTAGAAGGAAGCTCCCTTGGAGTGAAGGAGTCACTCCCCTGCATCCACAGACACCTCAACACCAATGACCGGTTTGTGGATCCTACTGTCCCTTGGATTCTCCAAGGCTCTGCCACACAGGTGGTGGTTCTGTGGCCCTCCAGAAGTCTGACCTGTCTTCTTTGCAACTGAGAAGTGTGAGGTCCCTCGCTGGTGCTGCCTGGCTGGAAACCCTGTGCACTGGGTCGGTTTGTTGTTGCCAGGGCTTGTTGGGTCTTCATTCCAAAAACATCCTAGCTCCAAGAAGCCCCAGCCTCCAGTACTACACAGCTCCAGAAACAACATCCTCTCTGCAACTCCTGTGACATAGGCACCCCTCTTTGCTGTGCTCCTGAGGCCTACCTGTGAACTGCCTGCGCCTGCTGCCTGAGGGTCCCACTGGGGGCTCCAACAATTCCTCCTGTCTCTCCTGCTTCCTGAGGGCTGGCCCTGACTAACCTGCAAAGGTAGAGTCTCCCGGACCTTGCTGATCCCCAAAGTTATGCTACACTCTGTGCAACACTTTCTTGCATTTGCCAAGGCTTGTTGGTGTTTTTGCTGACCACTGACCCCTCTGCAATCCGACGACCGGTGTGGGACTCTACAGCTGCACTTCTTCAACCACCATCCAGCATCAAGGCATCTCCACAAAGGGTGCATTGCCACATGCACTGCCTGGGCACCCCTGGGTGATCTGAACTCTGCCCCCTCTTTCCTTAGGTCCTCTTCTTCCGGAATCCACACCTGGGTTTCACCAACCTGGTCCATGGACCACAACAGCAGCTGGACACCCCAGGTCCCCATTGACTTCAATGGGAGGTTCCAGCACAAATTCACCCCAATGCACCTGAGCTCCCTGGTGTAGTTTCTCCGCTTCTCTGGGGATCCACAGGTGGGGGCACTCATGAACCTCCCTTTTCCCAACGGGTTCCCTTGGCGTCTTCTGGGAAGGGTCCTAGAGCACGAAAACTCTGACTGTGACTTCCCCATGTTATCCTATGGACACTGACCGGGGGTTACAACTCTGCACACAGGCACCAGGGGAATCCTAGCTACTTACCTTTTTCTTAAGGGTCCTTAAGTTGTAGTCTTGGTTAGTAGTGACATTAACATTCTATTTTTTCAGTATATGGTTTGGCCTCGCCAAAATTGTGGCCCATGTTATTTTATTTACTTGTTTCTGAGTATATTTTAGTGTGTCCATATCTCCGGTTAGGAGATATACCAAAGTTAGTTTAGTATTTGTGTTATAATGAATAATACATTATTTTTCTAACACTGGTGTGGTTCTTTCCAGTGTGTACATCACTGACTGACCTGTAGGGTACCTGAAACTGCTTTACACCTTCCTGGTAAAGCCGTAGCTGCTCCCTACAGCTACCTGTTGAGAGCTCTAGTTATCTATAACCTCTTCAGCTATCACTAAGGGCTGCCTGGACTCACTAAAGGGTGCCTCACCTATAGGTGTACACCATATACTGAGCCAGCCTCCTACACTATGCATTAAAGTGTGCTACGCGCTAGCTAAGAAGCAACCCCATGAGGGTTTGCATGCTCATTCTACCAGAGCTAAAGCTGCGACCCCTGCGTTAGCATGCGGTGTTCCAGCCCTTAGCATCTGTCAGGCGGCAACATGGGCATCTCTGCACACCTTTACCAAACACTACTTCCTGGACAGTGAGGTCTGTACAAGCACTTTGCCCGTTCGATCCTGCAGGACTTTCTGCTATGATCTTAGTTTGCAGACCCTCCTCCGAGGATGGAATTGCTTGGGTATCTATTCTAACGTAAGGAATCTGCTACTAGATGTCTCTATCAGATGAATGTAACTTACCTTTGGTAACACCTTATACGGTAGAGACAATTTCTAGTTGCAGATTCCTTACCGACCCACCCATCCTCCTTGTTCTGCAAACTGATTTCTAGGGACAGGGACTTCTCCATCAGGGCCCTAGTTTTGACGCACTTGTCAGTGTTCTTCATGGTGCTGCGCTTCTGGCATGGGAAGTTGTGAGAAGAAACTGAAGCCAGCGTGCCGGGGTGGCGCCTGTATAAGACCTGTGATGTCATACCCGGCGCGGATGATGCCAACGACGGACGCGGAGCCGATCGACTCCAACGAACAGCATGCAGGGTTACTGCTAAAGAAAAATCTCTGGAGCTAGACTGATGCCTGGAGGGAAATTCTAAGGTAAGAAATCTGCAACTAAATATTGTCTGTACCAAATAAGGTGTTACCGAAGATAAGTAACTTGTCATTTAGTTGTACATATAAACTTTCTGATGATTTTTTTTTTTCACCTCTTCCTCGTGTCATGAAGAGTTAGTGCAGGGTTTAATGAGACCCCAAGTTATACAAAAGTATCATTTACTATATTTGTTGATTTGAAGTATGATTTTTTTGGGCCTTCTTTACACACCTTGAATGGTGTGTGGAAAATGATACAGAAAACTGAAGCCAGTCAACAACTTAGACCTGCGGTTGCTGGGTAAAATGTCCAGATCCATCCTGGTGCCTGGGGGATATTTATACAGTGTTAAATCTGTAAGAAGATTATGGCCCTCATTATGACACTGGCGGTAAATCCCTCTTACATCCATGCTGACGACGGCCAACTTACCGCCGCTGTGGCAGATATCCGTTCACCATATTATTACACACACACGAATCGGACAGAATACAGCCACATACACAAATCCACCAGACCAAAGGTCAGTGCTAAAGTGGCGCTCCCAAAGCCCACACTGCAACGCCAACAGAACAACGCCCATCCTATTATGACCCACAAATCACCACAGTGGACATTCAACGGTGGTAAACCATTGGCGGTACATAGTGCTGCGCTCACAATGGACACCCAGAGACAAAACAACACCACATTGGACAATTCAAACAGCACACACCTGACACCACACCCACACCACTATAAAGCACACACCCACACTACCCACAAACCCTTACGAATACAAATCATTGGCATGAGACTGACACCAAGACCACTGCGACAACTAGAGCCACACACTACTCACACCCATACACCCCTCACGGACTCCACATCACACACCCCAATACATTACCCAACACACCCTCACTAACACACATCACATACCACCCATGGCACCACAAAGGCACCCCTGTTTCACTGAGGAGGAGTTAAGGGTGGAGGAAATCGTTAGGGTAGAGCCACAACTATTTAGAGCACAGGTGCAGCGAATATCAATAGCAAGGAAGATGGAGCTATGGCAGAGAATCGGTGACAGGGTCAATGCCGTGGGACAGCACCCCAGAACAAGGGACGACATCAGGAAGAAGTGGAACGACCTACGTGGGAAGGTACGTTTCATAGCAAGACACCAGCTCGCTATACAGAGGACTGGTGGTCGACCCCCACCTCCTCCCCCACAACTCACAGCATGGGAGGAGCAGGTACTGGCAATATTGCATCCTGAGGGCCTGGCCGAAGTTGGAGGAGGAATGGACTCTGGTAAGTCACCTTTTAGCAATTATCACCCCCCATACCTGCATGCCATCACACACCCTCACCATCACTCCCATCACTCCATCCCACACACTCCACCATCACATGGCAATAATCCTGATGCCAAGCCCTGCATGCTGTACCAATGCATGGACACCACTCACAGCCCTGCATGGACACTCATCACTAAAGCATGCACAGCATCTGGAAACTAACAGTCCCACCATGCATCAACCTACACAAGTAAAAGCTGGCAGGGCAACACCAACCATAGAGAGGAAGCCAGGGATGTACAATATGTCATATTCATGATGCATAATACATGATTTACATCCCCCCAGGTACCCCTGCCAATGTCAGTGGAGAGGAGGTGCCATCACTATCCAGTCACCAAACAGAAGAGGCCCACAGTGATGACCGTAACTCTGGTCTTCAGGATCCGGACGATCTACCTGGCCCATCAGGGACCACTGGACAACCGGTCCCTCAAGCCCAGTCACAGACCACCACAGATCCTCCCCCATTAGGAACCAACATCACAGCACCCACCCAGCATCCACAAACCTCTGTCCCCAGGACATGTCAATCAGCATTGTGTCCACCTGTACAGGGACCCCAGGCTACACCTCACACACAAGACAATCAGGGACCTGGGGTCAGTGGCAGTGGGCACCAGGGGAGGAGAGGAGCAGGGAACCGACTCTCCAGGAGGCGCTCTCCGAGGTCCTGGGAGCCTATCAACATTCCCAGGACATGATGGGCCAGATCCTAGACAACATGCCGGAGAACAGGAGGCTGCTGGTTGGTATCCGGGAGGTGGTTGTGTGTCAGAGGGTGCCCCTAGGCCAGGCCAGACATAGTAGCGTAGGTCCTCTGGTAGTTAGGGGTCTGAAGGGGAAATACTGCTTACCTAGCTTGTTAGTATTCACTACTGGTCAGGGCTGCGTGCGTCCCAGGTGTGCTGCATTTGGCAGTGTGTGCCCCTCCCCATGCCTTGGCTGCTAACTATTCTTCTGGTAGTGCTATGGCATATTGCGTAGGCCTGTTCCCTGTGTTTGTGGGAGCTGCATACGCCAACGATGGTGTTGGTGCAGCCACTGACCAAGTGTGTATTTGTCTCTTTCCCCCCCTCCCCGTTTTTGTTTTGTCATCCTGTCCTTATGTGCATTAGCATCATCTGGTGGGGGAGCAGAGGCACCAACGACGGAGGGAGCTGCATCCCACAGGAGGCTGAGTCCACTGACGCTGAGGGCGCCAGTGGGATAGAGGGCGAGGGGAGCACCATGGCGGAGACTGGAGGGGACAGTTCTGACACAGATACCTTCTCCGATGGAAGCTCCCTGGTGGTGGCTGACACTTCTGTGACCACCCCAGCTACAGGTAAATCCGCCATCACCTGTACCAGCACCGCCTTCCCAGCAGCCCCTCATCAAGTTGCCAGTGCCCGCTCACTCAGGAGGGTGGGCATCTCCTTCGCCCCATGCACCTCAGGCCCTGCCCCAGTTAGCCCTGCTGCCCTGAGTGAGGAGGCTATTGACCTCCTGAGATACATCTCTATAGGGCAGTCAACCATTGTGAATGCCATCCAGGGGATGGCAGCCCAGAGCAGCAATCTAATGTATTCCTAGAAGGCATTCACGGTGGATTGGTGGCCCCAACAGAGATCGATTCAGGCTCTGGCCTCCTCTCTGATGGCAGCCATTGTCCCTGTTTTTACCGTCCCTCCTCCAGCTTCCACTTCCCACTGTCATTCTCCTCAACCCCAACTCATCCCAAGCACACATCCAGACGAGCATGCACACAAGACAACACCCAAGAGTGTCACAGGCAAACACAAGCATAAAGCTTCATCCCACAGGCACTCACACAAACAACATTCATTTGCAGACACAACAACATCCACTATTTCCACTTTCCACTGTCTCCCCCTCCTCCTCCTCCCCCAGCTCCCACCCAGTTACGTCCACACTCACACCTGCATGCACTACATCAGTATCCACTACCAGCATCATCACCACACCATGCAGAACACACACCTCACTGGCAGACACCTCCACAATATCCATGCACACGTCCCCTGTGTCCTGTTCCACTGTGTCTGTCCCCCCTCCTAAAGTACACAAAAGCAAGCACTCAGACACCCCACAGCCATCCACCTCACAGCAGCATACAGCCCATGCACCTGCACCCAAATCCAGCAGACAAACGCCTCCAGCAACCACTCCCTCATTCTCCACTCCCATTAATCCTCCCTCTTCCCACCCCAATGTCCCTAAAAAGCTTTTCCTTTCCCAGATTGACCTCTTCCCTACCCCTCCACCCCCCGTCCTGCACGTATGGGCAGGGTAGCAAGGACCCAGCCAAGCACCTCAGCCAAACAGTCCACAAGCCCAGTGGTAGCAGCACCTACTCATGGTGGAAAGGATTCCAGACCAACAATACAGAAGGGGAAGGTGCCTGCACCAGCCACAAGGAGCCTGCACCAGCCACAAAGAAGGGAAAGGAGCCTGCACCAGCCACAAAGAAGGGAAAGGAGCCTGCAACAGCTGCAAAGAAGGGGAAGGAGCCTGCAACAGCTGCATAGAAGGGAAAGGAGCCTGCACCAGCAGCTGTCACAGAGGCCCCACCGCCAGCCGTGGTTATGCAGCCATCAGTGTGTGTAGGGGCTGAGCAGGAGCCTCCCACAACCACCACCACAGTGCAGCCATCATAGAGTGCATGGGCTGAGCAGGAGCCCCCCACAACCATCACCACAGTGCAGCCATCGGAGGGTGCAGGGGCTGAGCAGGAGCCTCCCACAACCACCACCACAGTGCAGCCATCGGAGGGTGCAGGGGCTGAACAGGAGCCTCCCACAACCACCACCACAGTGCAGCCATCAGAGGGTGCGGGAGCTGAGCAGGAGCCTCCCACAACCACCAGCCGTCACCGCCGGCGGACGCCATATAGTCCAGCCTCCAAGGGCTGCTGTGCGGCCTGCTCCCTGCAGAACCAGCGGGCAAGTCACCCACTCCAGAGACTGTGGCCTTGCACTCCCCAGGACCAAGCACAGGGTATGTTGCCCCCTCCAGAACCAGTGGGCAAGTCACCCACTCCGGAGACTGTGGCTTTGCACTCCCCAAGACCAAGCACAGGGCATGTTGCCTCCTCCAGAACCAGTGGGCAAGTCACCCACTCCAGTGACACTGGCCTTGCACTCCCCAGGACCAATCACAGGGCATGTTGCTTCCTCCAGAACCAGTGGGCAAGTCACCCACTCCAGAGACTGTGGCCTTGCAATCCCCAGGACCAAGCACAGGGCATGTTGCCCCCTCCAGAACCAGAGGGCGTGTTTCCACATCCGGCTGAGGTGCCTGCCTATTTGCCAACTGATGCCCCTGCAGTGTTCTCTCCGTATTAAGGCAGGATTTGAGTGGGCCCTTGGACTTTGCCCTGTGGCCATGTGGGCCCTGTGAACTATGGGCTGGGCAGTGTCCCTTTTTTATACACGTGTACAGATCTGTTTCATGTGTAATTCAGATTGTTGAATTTATTGTTGGACTGATTACATTCATTTTTGTAAATTCCTGTTGCCTTTGCATTATTCTGCAGATTTTCATGATCAAATTGTTTTTGTAATGCATATTGTTGTGTGTATGGCTTGTGTGTGTGTCAGGTGTCTGTTGCGCGTGTGTCACTCTTTTTCCTCCCACCATCCCTTGTGTGCTAGGTGGCTCTACTCACCGTCGTCGTCTTCGCCGGCGTTGGTGTTCCAGGTGGAGCATAACGTAGAAGATCATCGGGAAAACTTGCATTTCAGTTTCCATGGTGGTGTGGTTGTTTCCTGTGTCTCCAATGGTGAGTACTTTGACTTTTGTGCTCTGTTTCTGCCAGGCTTTTGATGGTGTTGGTACCGCCCCGGAAAAGGTGGCCGATTGCAGGGTCAGAGTATGATGGGTGGTGCCTGTTGTTTCCGCCCTGGCAGTCGGTGTAGTACATTGGCTGTCTATCAGAGATATCACCGCCATGGTCATAACTTGGTGGTAGTTACCGCCAGCCTGTTGGTGGTATTACCGCCACTTTATCACCGATCGCCAGGGTCGTAATGAGGGCCAATGTATCTATCAGAAATATATTACCAAATTGTTTTTTTCTTCCGAGTAGGACCTGTCCTTGAAGTCCCACTGATAATTCACATAAGCCTTTGAACAACTGTTCTTGGTTACAAACTGATCTTGAACCTACAACACAGTGGTCAAATGAGGAAAAAGAATGGCACACAGTTCATGTAAGTTCAGTGATCGGGACAGCTATTTGCACACCCCAGCCCTGACGCTTCTGTAGTGAGGGCCCAAGAAGTTGAGCAGAATACTCCTAGATACATGTTCCCAGCCCTGTGACTATTACAAATGTAGGTGCATCTGAGCTGGCATCTAGATTTGAGCCTCGATAAGAAGACCTCAAGGATTCCAGTGAAATCCCCAGGGGAGGCCGTCCCCAGGACATGATGATCATTCAGCACGCAAGATGGGGTAAAAGTAAAAAAAAAAAAAAAAAAAACATTAACACCTGAAAGCCTCACAGAAGGAAAATGAGACCCCTGAGAAGGCAGACAGAGAGCACTCAGAATGTGGCCCTGAATTTGGAATCTAGTTCCAAGCTGGAAGTAACAATGATAAAGACACGATTTCAGTTTGATTGCCTCAACTTGCAGTCAGAATTCCACCCAGATCCATCTAGACTCAGGCATAAGACTGAAGTTCCTCAGTAGGCACAAGTCATGACTTGGACAAATTTATAAGAACGATTTTGTGTTAACAATGCAACGAAAGCATACTCTACTGCTGGAATGCAACATTATCCTTCCTCACTATACCACCAACAAATATTCAGGCTGCAATGTGGAAGCCCAGTCTTACTTTCACATAGCATTGTTGTCTGGATGCTCAAGCTAAATGGGAGACCACTTTGGGACAGTAGATGCTGCAAAACTACGTTCAGAAAGGTGAACCTCCTTCCTGCACTCCATGTCTTCTGTCTGGTGTTGGCACTGCTTGTGATAATTCAAAAATGGGAATCTGTGAAACATCTAGTCTTTAAAAAATAAAAGCTATTTGTCTTTAATTCCAGCATTGGGATCATTCAGTCATTACTAGATTAACGGTTGGCTCTGCTTCCTCTTGTTTAGGCTTGTGTGTTTTTCCCCATTTATTACTGCCAATCTGAGCTTGGAAAGCCCTTAGGGCTTTGGGGGAAAGTGGAGCTCATATTTGCTGATTGGTGAATCCTTGGGTGGATATGCTCTACATGGTACCATGTTTTGACACTGCTGCTATTATTTCTACCAAATATTTTCAGCCTGACAGTGGTTACATGCAAGTGACCTTTTCAAGGCTTTCAAAACTTAACAAAGCCGGTAAATAGACCAATACTCCTGCATTTTTGTGATATTCATTCTTTGGGTGCATCTTTTGTAAAGATGCTTATTATGGCCAGCAGAGTCTTCAGAACTTCAAAACTTAATTGAGTGCAGTGTAGTCTGCAAATGTTGTTTTTCCAGTTCTTCTGGCTATGTAATATTGTTAATCAGCTAGAAAGGCACAGACTAATGAAAACAGTAATACCCTTATGGTCATTTTGCTGCATCTAGTCCTAGTTTTCCCTCACTGGTCAACAGCTATGCCTTCTACGTGAAACGAGCAGTGATTGTGATGGGTATTTCTAACCAGATTCCTCAACTTTAGAATATCCCCAGGCATCAGACTGAATCCAGAAGATTTTTCAGAATATCCACTGTGCCCTGGTAGGTGGCGTTGTGCGGCTCTGTCTCGTCTCTGTTGTACCCCACGAGTGATGTCTAGGACTCCATATACCCACCCAAGCATACCGGAGTTAGTTCTTTTCCTTCTGCACCTTTTTACATGGATCCGGAGCGAACTCCTATTTTTTCATCATTTACAAGTCTTTTTCTACTGTGCAAGGGAACATGACTCCTCCTAAAACTACAGGGTTTAGGCCTTGTAGGTATGTTGCAAACAAAAGTCTATGACAGATACCAATGAGGTGTGCCCCTTGTGTCTGGGTTTGGGCTAGGACTAGCAAATTATGTGGGGATTGTGCCCTGACAAACCCAAAGGCGATTGTGAAGCCAAGCTGGTAATCCCAAATCATTAGAGGAAGTCTAATTCCCACCGAAGTCCTGGGCACTGACTCTTTCTCACTCTCCGACCTGTCTCATGGTAGGTCATTGTTTAAAATTTCATATAAGTCCATGTCAAAGAAGAAGCACAAGAGGCCTCATCCCAGACTCACTGCTACTTTTGAGAAGCAGCAAAGATGTCAGTGGACTTCAGGAGCGAATTCCACAGCTTTTTCCGATACATACCCAAATTTCCTAGTCTGTCGACAACTCCAAAACAGGTTGAAAGTTTCAAGGGTGTCAGGCTCCTAAAATGTTTGGGACCTTATCAGTGCCCTCTAGCTTGCTGTAGGGATCCGCATATCCGAGAAGGGATCCACCCTTGGCACTGTTTGTGCTACTTGAATCCACTTTGGGTTCTGCTTCAGCTTTGAAGCCAACTCCATGGCTGGCACACCTGTCCTTCATGGTTCCTGCTGTGTCGATGTCAGCACTGATGCTGCTTGACCGTATTTTCTTGTTTGACTCCAAAATAAATCTGTCTTGGATTTGGGCAAAACCACCATCTTCGTGCTTGCGGAAAGGGGTGGATTGCATCATACAGTGTGAAAAAAACCTTTGTTTTTGCAGCAAAAGCTTCACTCTGCTTTGACCCGGGTGGCACTCTATTGACCTGAATGGGGTCGGTTTTAGAGTGACTAAAGGGTGACTGTAGGTAGCAACAGTTTTTAATTTAGGGTGATACAAGGACTATCAATAAACACACTTCACATCGATTTTTGGTTTCAGGTTTACTGGTATTTATGAATTGCCAAGATCCTTGATGACAATAAGGGAAAGAAACATGTTGACCAAAATATACATATAACCTCGAGCCATGTGGATCATTGTATCCATGGGCAGCCATGATCTCCTTTTTTATCAAGAGAACCTTTCCAGTAAAGTAAATTTGGGGTATCTCTTAGTTACTTTTAAATTACTTTGACACCAATCTACACTTAGAGCACCACACCTGGTAACACTACTTTTGGCATTTCGCAAGATCTCCAGCAGAGTGTCCCCTAGAGGGGGCCTGTTGGGCATTGCAGCGCTTTCCCAACAAGGAGCAAGTCCGTGGATGAAGCACAACACCCAATTTGGTATGTGAGAGCTCTTGCTCCTGAGCAACAGAATTCCCCGAGATCCATTAGCTTAGTCAATAACTGACCTTGTCTCTTTCTCATATTCTCCTCCTGTTCACTAGTAAAGGAACAGTATACTTTTTGGATAAATACAAAGCCACCTTCTGACAAGTTTCCATCTGAAATCTTCTAGCTGTAGATTCCATACCCTAGAATTATCCCCAGGCGTCAGACTGGATCCAGAACTTTTATATAGGCAGTACCCCTGCACACTGGTAGGTGGTGTTGGTTCCTTGTGGCATCAGCAGCAGCATCCGCAGCAAAAGTGGCGTGCACTGCCATATATGGGCACCACCCCGTATGCTGACATCAGTTCTTTTTTTCCGTACCAGTCAACACAGATCCAGATAGAGGTATCCCTTAGTCACTTTTTGACTAACCTTTATTCAACTTTTGTGAGAATCTTCCCCTGATGTGGCAGGGATGTCTTTTCAGAAGGCCAGCTTCAAGCCTTGTGGTGCCTACCACTGCTCGATGTCCGTGACGTACCTGCATCTTGTATACCTTTGGTGCCTAGAGCATGACTACAACCCTAAGGCTTGCTTTGATTGCCTCACCATGAACCTGAAGGCCTTTGGGGGCATCTCTTTTTAGAGCCCTGGCCGGGTGCTCTAATATCCTGACTAATCCGCTCATAAACCCATAAGTGTCGCCCCTCAACACTCCCTGATGAAGAGGAGCCCCAGCCGTGCCTGACAACACCTCTAGAGTGAGATTGGGCCATCCTGATACCTACATTGTTATTGCCGTGTGGTGTGGCTTACCTATCTGGGGCAGCATGCCAGTCGGGTGATCTTCCTGCATACATTGGAGGACCGGACAGACTACTGAGTGCCGGTATTGACGAGCTCAAGGCCTCCCACAACTCCTTACCTCCTCGCCCGGGACTCTCCTTAGGCCCCAAGTACAGTAGTTGGCATGCCCCCGTGACCTGCAGGGCTGCAGACAACCGAGGCAGTGGCCCGGGAGGTCCCAGATGGGGAGCATGGAGGGTGCGGCTTCTGTCACCTGCAGTGCTGCGTTGGCCCCCACAGCACCAGTGGAGCACAGAATTACTGGTGAGTGTACACCCATAGGGCTACTGCTTTCAGGCACAACTACCACAGCGACAAACCGTGGCTGCAGAAGCAATCATTTCCTCCAGACCCTGGACTATAAAAATGAGCTGGCCCCTGAAAGTCTGGGCCTTACCGGCCAGGCACCATTACCACCAGGTGAGTAATGCAGTGTGCCCCGCTCACCAAACATTAGCTGCGTGACTGGAGGAGGTAACAACATCATGAAGACTTCTGTGGCCTCCTCTCTTGCACAACTAAGACTGTTTAGGGCCCTGGAATTTGCAAGCCATAGATCTGGGTCTTCCTGGTCCCTGGCAGGCCGGACAGCTCCCTCCCCCACCCACATTGTGAGTGGCTGTACTCTAGGCATACCGATAAGCACTGGGGCTGAGAGTCAGCTGTGGAGGCTTGTCACTTCCTCCCCTGGAGTCGGTGGACCTAGACACCACCTGATGTTCCCATTATACAGCCCATTCAAGTGCCTATACTACAGAGATCTACATACTGGGGGGCTTATTTACAAGCTCTCTGATGCACCAGCAATGCATACGGCAGACCCATATCTACAAGGGTACACAAAGCCACTTTGCGTGGCTTTTCATGGCCTTGTAGATATGGTGAATGCAACGTAGCACAAGTCACAGCAATACCTCACACTGAGTCAGGGATGTGTTCCATGGGCGCTGGGGTGGGTTTTCCCACGCAACACCCATTGGTTTTGATGCATTCCCAGATTTAGAAGAATCTGTGAACATAGGGATGCGTCAGAATCTTATGCCTTCCCAAGGGAGGTGCATGAAGGAGACACATCGGTGTGATGGCATTTGTGGCTGTAGATACACATGCTCTGCATACTTCTGCCATCTAGTGTTGGGTCCAGAAGGTTGCAAGTAGTTTTTCTTTGAAATAAAAAGAAGTATTCTGAGTCACAAAGTGTAGTGACACCTCCATTTGCTGGTAATGCGCATGGGCATCGACTCCATTGTTAGAATTTTTTCTTCCTCAGTTGCGTCCAGTCGTGTTTTCACTGAGCTCCGGTTCAAGGCTCTTTCAGACTCTTCAGTTCGGGTTACCTCCCCTATCATCAGTATTGTCTCTTTGAACACATACATTCCATTCTTTGTGCTCCAGGACAGGAGGAAATAACTTGTCGGGTTGATGCTTTTCAACAGAGGTCCAAAAGGCTACACTCTTGGGGCTGCCAGTTTTTCAGTTCCACCTGAAATATAATGACTCCTGATGGAATTAAACTTCCTTCTGTTTCTGCCCTAAGTGCCACACAAAGTTCCTGCAGACCGACCGGCACCAGGTCTGAAACCTCTGTTTGTCCCTGGACCATAAAGAGGAGGACTGCGAGGCTTGTATGTCTTTCTGATCAAAAAAGACCCTAAGGGATCGGAGGGCCTGTTGCGTGACATGCAGCGACACATGATCGAAGAGACCTTAGACATCTTTGGACAACAAGATGTTGAATCGGAGCCAGAGGAGGAGATACAAGAGGCTTCGGCAGCTGAGTGTAGGAGGCTGGCCTGGTTTGTAGTGGGTACCTAAGGTACTTACACCAGGTCCAGTTATCCCTTATGAGTGAAATGTAGGCAGTGTCTAGAAGCCAGGCTCTCTAGGGGTAGCTGTAGCTAAGCAGCCAAGGCTTATAAAGATGACATGCAAAGCTCATGCAATACCACTGTAGTCACACAGTACTCACACACATGAAAGAAAATATTCAGTGTTACAAAAATAAAGGTACTTTATTTTGGTGACACAAATGCCAAAAATACCATAGAGACCTTACTCCCTTAGGAGGTAAGTAATACACAAATTATATACACTAGTTTGCAGAAATAGTTGTAAAAACTGTTAGAAAACAGTGCAAATAGTGACAATCACAATAGTTAGAAATGGACCTAGGTGGAACACAAACCATATACTAAGAAAGTGGAATGCGAATGTTGGTTTCCCACCTAGGCAAGTATAGTGTGTAGAGGGGTGCTGGGAGGATTGCAAAACACCAAAGGTAAGTAATAGAACCCAACTCAGAGCCCAAGAAAGCAGGAGTAAATCACAGTAACCTTCCTAGAACAGACAATAAGACAAGAAAGACGATTATGCAAGAACCAGAAGAGACTGCAAGACACCAACAGTGGATTCCTGGACCTGAAGACCTGTGGAAGAAGGTGACCAAGTCCAAGAAGCACAGAAGAGTCCAAGGAGTACAGGAGCCCCTGCTAACACGGATGAAGGTGCAAAAAGAAGAACCACCGGTGAAGAACAGAAGTCACACAATACTCACACACAAGAAAGAAAATGCTCAGTGTTACAAAAATAAAGGTACTTTATTTTGGTGACACAAATGCCAAAAATACCATAGAGACTTTACTCCCTTAGGAGGTAAGTAATACACAAATTATATACACTAGTATGAAGAAATAGTTGTAAAAACAGTTAGAAAACAGTGCAAATAGTAACAATCACAATAGTTAGAAATGGATCTAGGGGGAACACAAACCATGTACTAAGAAAGTGGAATGCGAATGTCGGTTTCCCACCTAGGCAAGTATACAGTAGTGTGTAGAGGGGTGCTGGGAGGATTAGAAAACACCAAAGGTAAGTAATAGACCCCACCCCAGAGCCCAAGAAAGCAGGAGTAAATCACAGTAGCTTTACTAGAACACACAAGAACACAAGAAAGACGATTATGCAAGAACCAGAAGAGACTGCAAGACACCAACAGTGGATTCCTGGACCTGTGGAAGAAGGGGACCAAGTCCAAGAAGCACAGAAGAGTCCAGGGAGAACAGGAGCCCCTGCTAACCCGGATGATGGTGCAAAAGCAGAACCACCAGTGAAGAACAGAAGTCAGTACTGCACCCAAGAAGACAGATGCGGGTTCCTGGTCGGTACAGAAGATGTCCCACGCCGGATGGATGATTGCAGCCTTGTTTGCGTCGCTGGATTCCACCAACAAGCCTTATCACACGCAAAGCTTCCGGTTAGCCGAAAATGATGCTGCCCAGGACCAGGAGGGACCTGGTGGACTATACCCAAGTGAGGGAGACTGAGGGGGCTCTCAGCAACTCAGAGATCCCTCAGAAGACCAGGCAACGTGCACTGATGTTCCACAGCAGGGGGACCAAGAAGGTGCAAAAGGAGGCCCATGCAACACTACAACAAAGGATCCCACACTGCCAAAGAACCACGCAGGAAGCTGTGCGTCGCAGGAAGGAGTGCTGAGGCCAGAGCTGCACGGTGCACAAAGAACTTCATGGAAGGATGCCAACATGCCTTGGCAACTGCAAAACATGCACGGGGTACTGTCTTGCGTGGGGAGGCAAGCTCTCACCTCCACCAAAGTTGAACAGTAGAATGTCAGGACCGTCGGGACCACTTCAGTCCACCACCCGCGAGGCAGGATCCACGCAGCTCGTCAGTAGAGGGGACCCACACCACCAGTCGTCGTTGCAGAGAGGTGCCTGCTGAAGCAGCGGAGTGACTCCTTCACTCCAAGGAAGATTCATTTGTTCTTCAGGTGCAGCCTGAAGACAGGCTGTCCTCTGAGGATGCACAACCGGGAAACCGTTGCAGTTTCTGGCAGGAGCTGAAGATAGTGTTGCAGAAGTCGTCTTTGCTTCTTTGTAGAGTTCCTGGAGGTTCCGGATGCAGTTTCTTCGGTAAGAAGGTGAAGTAAAGGTTGCACAGGATTCATGCTGGAGTCTTGCAATCTGAATCTGAAGCACCATCCAAGAGAGAAACCCTAAATAGCCCTGAAAGGGGGATTGGTCAGCTGAACAGGTAAGCACCTATCATTGGAGGGCTCTGACTTCACCTGCTGGTACTGGCCACTCAGATGCTCCAGAGTGCCCTGCTAACTTGGAATCCAAGATGGCAAAACCTAGTGACCCTCTGGAGAAGCTCTGAGCACCACCCCTGGGGTGGTGATGGACAGGGGAGTGGTCACTCCCCTTTCCTTTGTCCAGTTTCGCCCCAGAGCAGGGACTAGGCATCCCTGAACAGGTGTAGACTGGATTATGCAAGGAGGGCACCATCTGTGCCCTTCAAAGTATTTACAGTGGCTTGGGGAGGCTACCCCTCCCAAGCCTGTAACACCTATTTCCAAAGGGAGAGGGTGTAACACCCCTCTCCCAAAGGAAATCCTTTGTTCTGCCTTCCTGTGCTTGAGCTGCTCAAGCAACAAGAGGGCAGAAACCTGTCTTGAGACATGGCAGCAGCTGGGGCTGCCTGGAAAACCTCAGAAATCTGGAGTGGCAATGCTGGGGGTCCTCTAAGGAGCCCCCAGAGTGCATAGAATCATACAATCAATGCTTGCAAAGGCATTGGGGAATTATTCCAACATGTGTGATACCAAACATGCCTATGTTCGGAGTTACCATTATGTAACTGGACGTAGGTAGTGGCCTATGTCCAGTACATGCGTAAAATGGCGTGCCCGCACTCACAAAGTTTGGAAAAATGGTCCTGTAGGTCGTGGGGGCACCTCTCCTAATGCGGGGGTGCCCTCACACACAGGTACTCTGCACTCTGCTGTCAGGGATGTAGGGCCTGCTATAGGGGTGACTTATAAGTGAACTGGTGCAGTGTAAATGGCAGTGAAATGGTGCATGCACGTTTTCACACAGGCTGCAATGGCAGTCCTGTAGAAGTCTTTGCATGGGCTCCCTATGGGTGGCAAAAGAAATGCTACAGCCCATAGGGATCCCTTGGAACCCCAATGCCCTGGGTACCTAGGATGCCGATTTTGGGTGAAATACTGGGTTACCAGTATGCAGTGACAAAATTTAGAGGAGAGAGAGCATAATGACTGGGGTCCTGGTTAGCAGGTTCCCAGTGAACACAGTCAAGTACACTGACATAAGCCAGAAAATGGGTGTAACCATGGCAATAAGATGGTACTTTCCTACACTGAGAAGGAGGCCTTTTCGGTTCAAAACTCTGAGTCGGATGTGGACACGGTTCTTGAGATGCAGGATCTCCCTCCGGCCTAACAAACTGAGTACTGGCTCCCCTGCTCAGCTCAAAAAACCAACATCTCTAACCGAAGCAAAGACTACCGGGCCAACACTGCAGTCAGGCTATGGTTGTCAACGAAAGGCTCATTCGGGCGCCCTGATATCGAGCTTGGCACCGAAAATCAACCCTAAACACACTATCTTGATGCCAAGCTGCGCATCTCCCACTTCAGCTCCAATAGCTTTGGGTACCGAAAAGACCATAACCTGCATCAGCACCGACTGTTTCGACATCAAAACTGAAGAGCGCTTGGACGCTGGAAAAACATAAAGTTGCCATGCCTTCTGAGCCAACAACTTCTATAGAACCCATCCTCCATAAAATGAAGCAGCAACTCAACAGTAAGCAGACACAGCTTCATTTTGGTCAAAGCTGTTGTTCAGAACCTTCCAAAAGACAGCTTTAGTTTGAGGAGGCTATTGATATTCCTGCGTCTTCTGCTAAACACAAGACGATGGGCAAAGATTTGCATGTCCATACACTCTCATTTGCCTTCTTCACCACCACCACCCTCACCTCCACATTCACAGGGTGACCGCCTTGACATCACCCCTCAGGGTCCCCCCCAACTCTTTCCAAGGTGATCAAGGAGCCGGTGGCAATTCTCTCCTTTTCCCAGAAGGTATAGACCCTTGGTCACAATATGAAGTAGATCTCTACACAGACACAGGTCCCGATCTTTACCCGTTCAGGCCATCTCCGCCAGATGACACTACCTCCTTTCAGGAGCTCATTGGGAAGGCAGGTACTTATCACCAGGTGCCCTTAGATAAAGAGTCCATTAAGGATGATTTCCTCTTTGAAACTCTCTCCATCTCTCAAAGGTCCACAAAGTAACTCCCCATGCTAAAGGGAATGATGAGGCATGTGGAGCACATTTTTAAAGATCCTGCCAGGGCAAATACCATCACACCGTTTGTAGAGAAGTTGTAGAGAAAAAATATTGAGCATCTCCCTGCACCCTATTTTTATTAGAGGTCAGATTCCCTGGTGGTTTCCAATGCTAGAAAAAGAGCTGACTCCCAAGCCCCTAGCGTTGCCCCACCTACTGACAAGGACAGCAAGCTGATTGACACTTCTGGAAAGTGGGTTGCAGCCCAGGCCGCCAACCATTGGCTTATAGCTAATACTCAAGGCCTGCTTGCAGGTATGACTATGCCCACTGGGACAAGATGGAGGAGCTCCTCCAGTACTTCTCACAGAAGCACCGGAAGAGGTGCCAAGAAATCGTCAGCAAGGGCCAGCTTATTTCCAATAATTCTATCCGCTGTGCTCTAGATTCTGCTGACACCGCCGCCTGGAGAATAAATACCGGTGTCATTTTGTGCTACCTTGCGTGGCTACGCATGTTTGGATATAAACCTGAGGTGCAGCAAACTATTTCTAATGTTCCATTTGACAAGGAGCACCTCTTTGACCCACAAGTCGGTCAAAGAGGTGCTCCTCTGCATTTTAGCACTGACAGTGTTAACAGTTCACCTAATCAGCAAAGTTGTCCTGATCCACACAGATAACACAAGAACCATGTATTACGTGCAGAAACCGGGGGACACACACTCTACAGGTGTCTCGGCTATCGCAGACAATCTGGCATTGGGTCATTCACCACAACATTCACCTGCTAGGGAAACATCCCCTAGGGGCACACAACAACTTTGCCTACCTCCTCAGCAGGATGTGGCAACAAGTCCACAAGTGGGGACTCCACCCATGAGTCGTGCTTCCCTACTTCCAAAAGTGGGGGTTCCTGGACATAGATCTATTCGCAACCAAAGAAAACACAAAATGCTCACACTTCGCCTCCAGGTTCCTGCACCCTCAGTCAATGCTGTATGGATGAATTGGTCAGGGCTATTTGCCTTTACTCCTCCACCTCTCCTTCCGTTTCTGGTTTTGAAGTTCAGGCAAGCGTCCCTTATGTGGATCGTGGTGGCCCCCATGTGGACCTGGCAACCGTGGTTCACCATTCTTCTAGAAGTGTCAGCAGTTCCTCACGAGAGGCTGCCCCTAAACCTGAACCTTCTCACTCAGGACCATGGTCAAATCAGATACTCAAATCCCAAGGAGTAAAATCTTCCAATAATGGCTTCTGAGGTCATAGTTTGGAAACCTTAAACTGCCTCAAGAATTCATGGATACTCGTAAAGAGGAGCGCAGCCCCATTACTAGAGCATGTTATGCAGAGAAATGGAAACGTTTTGTCTACGACTGTCTATCCAAGCAGTGGGACTCTTTCGAAAGTGTCAGTGCAGGGTATTCTTTTGTACCTTCTTTATTTGCAGAAAGCAAACTTAGTGTACATGTCCATAAGATTACATCTTGCAGCCACAGCTGCTTACTCCTCAGAACAGACAGCATTCTTCCCTTTTCAAGATTCCAGTTATTAATGCTTTTATGGATGGATGAAAGGACTTCAGAGAGTGATTCCGCCAAGGATTCCTCCAGTACCTTCTTGAAATCTTAATATTGTACTCGCTAGACTTATGGTTCCACCATTTTAACCTCTCCATTCATGCCCCTTTCTGTTTTTATCGTGGAACGTGGTATTTTTAGTTACTATCACTTCTCTTAGCCGTGTAAGTGAGATCCAGGCATTAACTCTGCGGGAACCCTTTTTCCAAATACACAAGGATAAAGTAGTTTTCTGCACCAACCAACAATTCTTACCAAAGGTAGTAAGTCAATCCATTAAATTGACAGCCGTTCCGCAACCAGATTCTGTTGCTGAAAGAGCTCTCCACAATTGAGACGTTAAGAGAATGCTTATGTTCTCCTCTCTCACATGCCCCCACCCGCCTCCCTGCACACTTGTGACCGTTGCATTCTTTTCAAGGTATTCATTCATTCATTTCCATGGCCATCTCTTCTTTTCTCCTACACCACACTCCATTCTCACCCGCCTGCGGGAAAACAATCTACCAATGAAGTTGATGCCCATGCGCATTACCAGCAAGAGGAGGAGTCACTACACCTTGTGACTCGAAATACTTTTTGAAGAAAAAACAACTTGAAACCTTATGGATCCAACATTAGATGGCAGAAGTATGCAGAGCATATGAATCTATAGAACTACATGCCACAAACAGATGTTTACTGGGTAATTAACATTTTCCTTATTTCTCCTCATTTTGTCTCTTTCTATGTATGCTGCATCCTGCAGAAAAGAGGAAAAAGCTTCAATAGATTGTTTTGACGACACAGACATCCTTACACCATGGTGCAAATGTGCTTACGTCGGCGCTAGGCAGTTCAGTGTGAGCCAGCACAGGGGAGAGGACAGAAATGTGCAGTATCTTGTAGATACAGCATATTTTTGCCGTTGGCCAATGTCAACACAGCAAACTATGCTGCCCTGTGCCACTGGGCTTGTAAATAAATCGCTGGGAGTCAGTCTTGGCCTATTACTCCTTAGTGAGTGGGTGTACTCATCCTGTTGCCCTCTTCCTGCACTGGGCACACCGCACAAGCATCTGTTCATCTCTCCTGGGACAGGGTTCCAACCACTCCACATCACTGTGCAGGACTGCATAGGGTGCTGATAGTGCGAAAAACATGGTGCCCTTCTATTGTTATGTCACAACACTGAAGAACTGATAGGAGTTCATACCCTCTGCCTCCCACACACAGAGTGTTCTGGAACAGTGCTTGACCCTATGGTGCACCATGCCCCTCACCTTTGAGTTTTATTACTGCCTAAGGTTTGCCAAGTCTCTCAAGCACACCCATGTGCGGATCCACAATGGTGTAAATTTTATGACAAGCTCTACTTAACACCACTATGTGGGCAGCTCTCCTCCTGCACCGTTGAGCATGCTGCGCGTCTCCTAAAATTAAAAAATGGGGCTCACCAAGTCCACTAAACTGAACTCTCAGCAAGGTAGGAGACTGTCCCAACATAGTCACTCTGATGCCTCCTCCACACTTACTCTTGAAGAGTGTGTCCCACCCACAGACTTGGCTCCACCTAGGTCAAATTAAATATGATTCTCCAAGAAAACTGTGACTCTAGATCCGCCACCACATCAACGCGCTTTTGGCAATATAGGAGTTTTAAGAGATGACCATCACAAACTCTCAAAGAGAAAATTAGGACAGCAGAAATCACATTGGCCGCACTGGCCCCTCAACAGTCCTCAAATTCTACTACAATTGCCGACCTCCCAAAACAATTAAGGGCTCTACAGTATAGAGCAGAAGACTCTGAAGGCTGCAAATGTCGCAATAACGTGCGCATTGTGGGAATGCCAGGGGCGGGTTGTAGGGCACCAATCCAACGTTATTTATTGAACAATGGCTCCAGTCAACCATAGCCCCCCAGGGGCTTTCCACCCTGTTCACCGTGGACCGTGCACATGGGGTACCAACCAAACGCCCTGCGCCCGGAATGCTTCCATGCTCCATGATTACACATATCCTCAACTTCAGAGATTGTGAAACTTCCCTTAAGAAGGCATGGGAGAAGGCTCTCATAACAATGGACAATGTTATGGTATCGCTGTTCCCAGATTATACAGTGGAAGTACAGCCCCACCAAGCCTCCTTCCTGGTGGTTAAACCTTTATTGCGTACTGAAGGACTCACATATGCCTTAATGGCGCACCTGAAAGTAATACATGACCAAACCACTATATTCTTTGATTCTCCAGATGCTGTGTGGGACTGGTAGGAGCAGCACCCTCCCTCCCCAGAACGACTTCAAGGGAAACTGTGAGAACCTCCTCTATGCCACAAGTGCAGATTGACCTGAAAGGCATCCTCTAGGGCAGCACCAACCCCACAGCAGGCCCTAAAGGGTAAGAGAGCCATCATGGCACTATGACCTTGATGGTATCAGAATGTCAGAAGCCATCCTCCAGCTCCTCAGCAAGTGATGAGTCAGATTCAGACTTGAACACAAGCATTGCCCTTTTCCCTACAGTGACACCACAGGCTGCGGACATAGTGAATTGATCTCCATTAAGCCTGGAACTGCTCTGTTGCCCGCACTGCCACGTCAAGCAGCTGGTCCAGATAAGTTTAATTCTATGATTCCCCCTCCCCACCTTTGTTGCCTAATAATATCCCCTCTCAATTTATCCCTATACATTCCTCTCCCTCATTCCGCTCTCCTCCCTATTTCCCCTTCCTTACTGCCCCTTCCTAAACTTAGAGGGGAAGTGTCGGTGTTGATATGAAAGCAAGATCCAGTGGCTGTATTTCATCAATGTGCTTTTAATGAAGGGAATTCTATTGATGGTCATTTTCTCTGGAGTCAGTTTTGGCACAAATCATACTGATTAAGATGGTTAACTCATCAGTGATTACCCTTCAGCGGGTTTACATGCTGGTATTCTGTGTAGGAAGCTGGCTCTGTATATACTATACAAAAATGAGGTATAGTGTGCACAGAGTCAAGGGGTCCCCCAGAGGCTTAACAGAGGCTAAAGTAAATAATACTAATGCTCTCTTTTGTGCTAATGTGGTCGAGCAGTTAGGCTTATCAGAAGGTAGTGCAAAGCATTTATTGTACACTCACAGTCAAGAAATGAGGCACACACTCAATGAGTAACTCCAGGCCAATTGTTTTTATATAGCAACAAAATATTTTGTTACTTTATTACTAGAACCAGAAGACCTTTGTTGCAGGTACGTTTTCTCCAAGGCCAGGGCTGCGGGTGCAGGCTCTCCTTGGGTGTTAGGAATCTTCATTCTCTGGATTCCGGCTGCAGACATCGTTGTGTTGGCCAGGAGGAGTCAACTGATGGTGTACTTGGGGTCGTACTCGCCTGGGGGCCTTCTCTGGATCGCTGGGCCACATGGACTCTGGCTGTAGGTGTTGGGTGCAGAGTGGGCAGGGTTGCGGACCCGTGGCAGTTCTGGAGTCCTATTTGGAGGTTTCTTCTGGACAGGGCTGCTGTCCTTGGGAGTTCCTGGTCCTCTGCTGGGCAGGCAGTCCTAGGGAGGTTTGTAGAGGTCGCTGGTCCTGCATGATACTTCTGCTTTTTGGAGCAGGAGTCTTGAAGCTGCAGACAGGTCAGTAGGGCTGGGGAAAAGTCAGTTGTCGTCTGGAGTCTTCACTGCTGAGGGGTCATCTTTGCAGTCCTTCTTTCTTTTTGAGGTTGCCAGGAATCTGGTGAGTAAGGTTCAGGGGTGTCCCTAAATATTAGATTTTAGGTCGTTACAGCGGTCAGAGGGCAGTAGCCATTGGCTACTGTTCCTGAGGGTGGTTGCACATTCCTGGTGGTCCCTTTCCTCCAAAACAAGATGGAGGATTTTGCAAGAAGGGGGTCACTTCAGCTCTGGACACCTTAGGGGTGGTCCTTGCTGGGGTGGTCACTCCTCCCTGTTTTCCCTAATTTTCCCACCGGACTTGCCGCCAAAGTGGGGCTTTGTCAGGGGGGCGGGCATCTCCACTAGCAGGGCACTGTAATCCGAGGCTCGTGCCTTTGAGGTTCACCACCATGTGTTACAGTTCATGCAGGGGGAGGTGTGAAGCACCTCCACCCATGACAGGCTTTGCTTCTGACCACAGAGTGCACAAAGGCACTCAGCCCATGTGGTGAAAAACGCATCTGAAAGTGGTAGGCTGGCACAGAGCAGTCGGTCCTACACTAGCAGTTGGGCACTCCAAGATGCCCTCTGTGTGCATTTTTCAATAAATTCCACACTGGCATCAGTGTGGTTTTATTGTGCTGAGAAGTTTGATACCAAATTTCCAGTATTCAGTGAAGCCATTTTGGTGCTGTGGAGTTCGTAATTGCAAACTCCCAGACCATATACTCATTATGGCTACACTGTACTTACAATGTGTAAGACTGGACCTAGACACTGTAGGGGCATATTGCTCATGCAGCTGTGAGCTCACGTGTGGTATAGTGCACCCTGCCTTAGAGCTGTAAGGCCTGCTAGAAATGTGACTAACCTGTGCCACAGGCAGTGGTTTGAGGGCATGGCACCCTGAGAGGGGTGCCATGTCGACTTTGCCTTTTTCTCCCCACCAACTCACATAAGCTGCCTGGCAGTGTGCATGTGCTGAGTGAGGGGTCCCCTAGGGTGGCATAATGTATGCTGCAGCCCTTAGAGACCTTCCCTGGCCACCGGGGGCCTTGGTACCATGGGTACCTTTTACAAGGGATTTAACTGTGTGCCAGGGCAGTGCCAATTGTGGAAGCAAAGGTACGGTTTTAAGGAACGAACACTAGTGCTGGGGCCTTGTTAGCAGGGTCCCAGCACACTTTCAAACAAAGTTGGCATCAACAGTAGGCAAATAATGTGGGGGGGGGGGTAACCATGCCAACAGTGGCACCTTCTTACACTGTTGTTTGTCAAGAATGAACTTCATCCAGGGTTTCAGGAAGGCCACCATGCCAGTACCCTCGGCCCCTTCCAGTAGCGCCACTATACGGACATTTTTGCGGCGGCTGCGGCCCTCTGCATCCTCGGTATTCTAGTCTCTGCACTCTGTCTGTGAGGTGGGCTATCTGCATCTCCTGTGACCGCTGTTGGGTTCCCAGACTTGTCACCTCTTCCTCCGTAGTTTTCACTCTGTCCACTAGCTTTCGATGGTCTTCCCACAGGTGGCCCAGTTCCGCAGCCACCTTCCGGATCTCTTGTCTAAGGGCATTTTTGGAGGCCTCAGTCGCTTCCAGTATCTTATGGAGAGTAGCTTGCACTGAGAGCGGGGCTGCGCAGACTGATCCGGGGTTGACTCCCTCACACCCTGAGCACTGTCTGGGCTAAATGGTCTATGCGCCTGTGGTTTGAGGTGTTGTTTCCCCATTGGAGGGCTTCACGGGCAGACTCTCAGCAGCCGGAGAGGGTACCCCTTGCCACCAACATTAGATCCCTCGTCTGGGCCCCCCCAACCGCCCTCTGCAATTGCGCCTCCGCCCCTCTCCAGTACGTGAATTTGCATTGCGGTCCTAGAGGGGCCCTTCCTCTTCCACCCCTTTGCGGCTATGGGGACCACTCCGTTCACTGACACACAAGGTGGTCTTTGTGGGGATAGCAGACACTACTCCCCCACACTGAGTTGCTTCCTCAGGGATATGGCCCCATCAGCAGTTCCTCCAGGCCTTAACAGGGTATCAGCGATCTCCCTGAATGCGTCACCGCTTGGGCGCCACCACTGCAGGTGTCCCTATTTCCCCGTCTCCCTCAGGGGTTTGTCTTCCCCCCCGAGCCAGGTTCTCCCTCCTCACCTGGCCTGGCAGGGGTGTGAAGGTCCAGGTGCGCAGGCCGCTTGGGTCTCCTCAGGTCCCTCAGTGCTGGGGGGCAGAGCACCAATCTATGTCCGACCCCCCACTCCTCCCTTTGTCTTCAGGGCCACCCGGGTCTTCCAGCCGCTGGCTTCCTCCTACAGCCTTTTCTGCCAGGAGAGGGGCCAAAAGTCACCTATCCTTTCCTTTGGTCACTGCGCAGCCTGCTCGGACTCCGCGCTCATGAGCAGCCACCTGCTCGAGATCTCGGAAGCCCAGGGCGCCCTCGACCTCACTCCTTCTGTCGAGGGCTGCCCCACCCTCAAACACCACCGGTAGAGGGGTCCCAGTGTGGCCACCATCTTGGTGACTCCCTGGCGTCGGCCCTGCCCACCGCGTGCCTGGCAATCGGGAGCACCCACGGGCCGTTGTTTGTTCCCCCGAAGGACCCACTCTCAGCGCAGCTGGGTGGGTTCGATCCCCCAGCCCCCGGTTGGGGCTTCTATGCAGCAGGATCGTTGCAGGCCGGGCTGGAGCTCTGCCTTTACGCAACCACCATCTTCAGCGGTTGGCTCCGCCCCCTCTTCACTTGCAATGCTTAGGAATGGACCTAGACACTGGGAGCATATTGCTCATGCAGCTATGCCCTCACCTTTGGTATAGGGCACCTGGCCTTAGGGATGTAAGACCTGCTAGTCTGGTGACTTAACTATGCCACAGGCAGTTGTTTGTGGGCATGGCACCCTGGAAGGGGTGCCATGTCAAATGTATCTTTTTCTCCCCACCAGCAAACGCAATCTGCAATCGCAGTGTGCATGTGTTTTGTGAGGGGTCCCTTAGGGTGGTCCAATACATGCTGCAGTCCTTAGGGACCCTCCCTGCCACGGGTACCTTTTCCAAAGGGACTTAGCTGTGTGCCAATTGTGAAACCACTGGTACAGTTTAAGGAAAGAACACAGGTGCTGGGACCTGGTTAGCAGGATCCCAGCACATGCTTAGTCAAGTTAGCATCAGATATCAGGCAAAACGTCGGGGGCACTGCAGACAAGGGGCCAGTTTCCTGCATTCTGTATAACTCTTGTGGCGCCTGTGTGGGACAATTGTACCCATTATAATTACTACTCAATAATTTACCCAGTGTTGGCACCCTCCATAAGCGGTTGCACTATGTACCATTTTTTGTTAACCGTTTGTTATTGTATTCTCTTAGTCGAACGTGTGGTTTCTGTTCCGCCCAGTATTTGGGATATGTTCCTATGGTTGCTATATTTTTTCCTCTGCCTTCCAAGCTCGTATAGATAGTATGAGGGTCCCTGCCTAACAGGTTAAATGTGAAATGTTATCATGTCAACCACATCACAGTATTTTAAGATACTAACTTGGAACGTCAGGGGTATGAGGCCAGTCTACAAGCGCCATAGAATTCTGGCTCAACTCTATCGCCGCCAGGCGAATATAAGCCCTCATTACAACCCTGGCGGTAAATCCCACTTACCGCCGTGCAGAAGACCGCCAACATACCGCTGCGCCCGCGGAATTCCGCTACAGGTATTACGACCCACAGCTCGGAATCCGCCACAATACAGACTTCCACACAAGTCCGCCACACCAAAGGTCAGTGATAAACTGGTGATACCAAAACCGACACCGTCACACCAACAGGAATACGCCCACACTATCACCACCCA
Source organism: Pleurodeles waltl (assembly GCF_031143425.1). NCBI lineage: Eukaryota > Metazoa > Chordata > Amphibia > Caudata > Salamandridae > Pleurodeles > Pleurodeles waltl. The sequence continues at coordinate 398,449,469 of NC_090449.1, forward strand.
CGAATCAAATCAGCGGTCTTTCAACCGCAGTAATCCATTGGCGGTACACACCGCCGCGCTCAAAATACAGACACATATACAAACCACCACCACATGCGACAATTCGAAATACACACACGTGATACACATTCCCACACCACACCCACACACCCAATCCAATATAAAACACACACCCACATCACCCACAAACCCTTACTACCAGGAATCTAAACCAGGCCAGAGAGATACACCACCTTAAACAACTGCAGCATCCACAGACACACAACCCCACCACTTGCACAACATCCACGCACCTCAAACAACACACACCAACACATCCCCTCACACATCACAACCGACACCACCTCACACATCACCCACACCACATCATGGCACCTCAAAGACACCCCAGGTTCTCTGAGGAGGAGCACAGGGTCATGGTGGAGGAAATCGTCCGTGTAGAGCCACAGCTATTCGGATCACAGGTGCAGCACACCTCCATTGCAAGAAAGATGGAGCTATGGAGGAGAATTGTCGACAGGGTCAACGCAGTGGGACAGCATCCAAGAACGCGGGATGACATCAGGAAGAGGTGGAACGACCTACGGGGAAGGGGCGTTCCATGGTCTCCAGACACCAGATTGCTGTACAGAGGACTGGCGGTGGACCTCTATCTCCTCCCCCACAGCCAACAACATGGAAGGAGCAAATCTTGGCAATATTGCATCCTGAGGGCCTTGCAGGAGTAGCAGGAGGAATGGACTCTGGTAAGGCTAATCTTCACTACTTTACCCCCCAGTCTACCTGCATGCCATCACATACCCTCACACCCATCACCCCAACCACCCAGAGATACCCCACCAACACAACCCACACATCCCAAAAACAAGCCTTGCATGGAACACCAATGCATTGACACCCATCACCAAAGCATGTCCAGTACAGAGACTCTCCCAGGCCACAAAATCACCAATCACACAAGGGCCAAGGCAATAATGCAAGCACAGGAGTAGAGGTTAACTCACCCATTGCACAAGATGGAACACACAGATACAATAATTATGCTTTTACACACCGACAGGACCCCTACCCAACGTCACCGGACAGGAGGTGCCAGACATATCCAGTCCCCCCACAGAAGAGACCCACAGTGATGACAGCAGCTCTGCACAACTGGATTAAGATGACCAGGCCGGCCCATCTGGGACCTCAGGACAGTCGGTTCCCGTGACACTGTCACAAACCACCACAGAGCTACCCCCCTCAGGAAACACCAGCACAGCACCCATCCAGCAGGCCCATCCCTCTGTCCCCAGGACACGTCAATCAGCAGTGTGTCCACCACTACAGGGAACCCATGCAACCCTACTAAAACAGGACGATCAGGGACCTGGGGGCAGTGGCAGTGGGCACACGGTTCAGGGGACAGAGGCACAGGACAACAGGGAAGCTGGGAGGACTGCTGTGTGACGGGGAGGACAGGCCCAGGGAACCCACTCTCCCCGAGGCGCACTCCAACATCATGGGAGCTTACCATCATTCCCAGGAGACGATGGCAACGGTACTGGTCAAGTTTCAGGAGACCCAGCGGCTGCAGGAGGAACACTACCTTGGGATCAGGGAGGACTTGAAGTCCATTAACACCCTGGTCACCATTGCAGGGGTGCTGCAAGACCTTGTCAACACCAGGAGGGACACAGTGGCACAACAAGGGGCCCCTGACACTAGCCTGGACGGTGAACAGCCCTCCACCTCCGCCAGCGCCCCACCCTCTGTAGATGGAGAACCACCCCGCTAAAACGGTCCCTGAGATCCAGGAACAATACAGAGAACATTGCCAAGACCTCCGCCAGGAAATGAGATCCCCCTGAATGTCACCCTTCTGTCCCACTCTGTTACCCTGCCCATCCTTAAACTGCCATTGCTCCACTTACTATGCCCCTTTGGACAATGCACCTGTGAAACAAATAGACTGGACTGTGCCATGGACATTCCTCCACCATCCCCCCAGCCCATTTTACAACCCCATCCACTTATTTGCACAGAAATAAACACACTTCAATCACAAAACAATCTGGAGTCAGTCTCTGCTTTCACAAATGTGTAATTGCAATAACCATGGAATATAGCAATGTCAATTTACTTGTGCACATACCAATGTAACACAGCTGTTGGCCAGAAGGAAACATAGCAGAGGGCACAAAGTGGGACTCACATCTGTGAAATGGAAAGCAAGGTGACAAGTCAGGGTTCATACACTGAGTGAAAATGACAGACTTATGCTAGCCCCAACAATAGTATGAGATGTGGGAGGCAGTGACATCTTCTCACCTGTGTCTCACTGGAAGAATTGCATGATTATGTTGTTTCGGTTGTCGATATCCTCTTCTTCTGCCTCCTCTTCCTCACTGCCCACAAGCTCCACAGCTGCCACAAGACCACCATCTGGCCCATCCTCCTGCAGAAAAGGCACCTGCCGTCGCAAAGCCAGGTTGTGCAGCATACAGCACGCCACGATGATCTGGCACACCTTCTTTGGTGAGTAGTATAGGGAACCACCTGTCATATGGAGGCACCGGAATCTGGCCTTCAGGAGGCCAAAGGTGCGGTCGATCACCCTCCTAGTTCGCCCATGTGCCTCATTGTAGCGTTACGCTGCCCTTGTCCTGGGATTCCTCACTGGGGTCAGTAGCCATGCCAGGTTGGGGTAACCAGAGTCACCTGCAAATATCGAGGGACAACTGTTAGACATCCTCCAACCCTTAGGTACAACCCCATACCCAGACACCTATTCACACTGTATTTGGGTCCTTGGCCTCACCTATTAGCCACACACGGTGCCTCTGGACTTGCCCCATCACATAAGGGATGCTGCTATTCCTCAAAATATAAGCGTCATGCACTGAACCAGGAAACATGACATTCACATGAGAGATGTACTGGTCTGCCAAACACACCATCTGCACATTAATCGTATTTTAGCTCTTCCGGCTCCTGAACACCTGTTCACTCCTGCGTGGGAGTACTAATGCCACATGTGTCCCATCAATGGCACCAATGATGTTGGGGATATGTCCCAGGGCATAAAAGTCACCTTTCACTGTGGGCAAATCCTCCACCTGAGGGAACACGATGTAGCTGCGCATGTGTTTCAGCAGGGCAGACAACACTCTGAACAACACGTTAGAGAACATTGGCTGGGACATCCCTGATGCAATGGCCACTGTTGTTTGAAAGGAACTACTTGCCAGGAAATGGAGTACTGACAGGACCTGCACTAGAGGGGGTATCCCTGTGGGATGGCGGATAGCTGACAACAGGTTGGGCTCAAACTGGGCACACAGTTCCTGGATTGTTGCACGATCAAGTCTGTATGTGACCAGGATGTGTGTCTCTTCCATTGCCGACCGGTCCACCATGGGTCTGTACACCGGAGGATGCTGCCATCTCATCACCTGCCTCAGCAGACATGCCCTATGGAGGAGAACAGCGAGCAGAGAGTCAGCCAAAACTGAGGTATCACAAAATGTTAATTGCTGAAAATTTATAAATCCGCAATGTGCCTGTAACTGTGTGTATTCCAGGCCTAGATAGGTGTTACGCAGTTATTATTAATGCCATGTGGCCCCCTGAAATGGCGGCTGCCTGACCTGTAAGGTGAGACAAAGGGATATGAGGTAACTGCGCTGGCTTTGTACACAGTCGCGGTGGGCGGTTGAAGTCCACGGTGCAATTATGCATTCGTTAACATTGGGCCCTATGGGTCCCAGGAGCCAATGTCTATGTACGCTGGCGGTGACGGTACGCACCACCGTGGACGTGACTGCCATTTTCTGTCTGTTCACTCACTTGATACCTGACCTTCAACAGGAGAGGACCTACACAGCAAGTGCTGCTGTGACCTGTGTCTGGAAGCGACAATGGCTCATGTGTCTGGGGAAAGGGCCCCTGCTTTCACTTCGGAGGAGTTGCAGAAACTAGTGGATGGGGTCCTCCCCCAGTACATGCAACTGTACGGTCCTCCAGACAAACAGGTGACTACACTGTAAGCATGCTGAATGGGCAATGGCTGCTTTGAGTGGTGTGGCTTGAAGATACATGGGCGGGGCTGAGGCCTACATGTGCGGATGGGGAGTTTGTGTGCGTCCTGGCATTGGTGGGAACTGGTGGGCAATGAGTATGACAGTCCGGACGGGTGAGTAATGTCCTTTCCCCCTGTACCATTCCTCTAGGTCAGCGCCCACCAGAAGAAGGCTATTTGGCGTGCCATCACCAAGGACGTCCGGACCCTGGTGGTCTACCACAGACGGAGCACCCACTGCCGTAAAAGATGGGAGGACCTGCGCCGCTGGAGCAAGAAGACGGCGGAGGCCTATCTGGGGATGGCCTCCCAATGTGGGAGGGGTGCCCATCGCACCATGACCCCCCTGATGTTCCGGATCCTGGCGGTGCTCTATCCGGAGTTGGATGGGCGTTTGAGGGCATCACAGCAGCCACACGGGGGTGAGTACACTCTCATTCAGCTGACTTTACGCGCATTACGAGGTGTCTGGGCGGGGGAGGTGGGCAGTGGATTCCCCTAGGCCAGGGCATTCCCCTAGGCCAGGGCGATCTTGGTAGGCAAGGTCCCTTGTGAGGCAGGCTATGTGGCACCCCAACCCCACTAGTGGTTAGAGCCTTCTACACCTAGTCAGGCTCCTGTGACTTCCAGGTGTCCAGCAATTGGGCTTAGGCCTCGTACCCCATGGGCATGTGAAAAATCTAGGAACTCTAAGTGCACAACGTATTGCAGAGGGCTGTTTACTGTCTGTTGTGTCTGCCAACGGTAGTGGCGTTGCATGCACTGAACATGTCTTTCTTCTGTCTTTCCTCCCCCTTTTTGAGGTCTCCCTGTTCTTGTGTGCAATAGCATCATCAGGCGGAGGAGCATTGGCACCGGAGCAGGAGGGAGCTGCATCCCACTTGGCCCTGGAGGGTGAAGCAACAGAGTCTGAAGCCACCAGTGGGACGGAGGGCGAGGGGAGCTCCACAGCGGTGACAGGAGCAGAGACCAGCGACAGCGGCGACTCCTCTGATGGGAGCTCCCTTGCAGTGGTGGGCCCCTCTGTGCTCACCGCATCAACAGGTGCAGCCGCCAATCCCCCCTACCAGCACCGCCCTGCCAGCAGCCCCCCAGCCATTGTCCCTGTGTCACCCAGGAGGGTGGGCATCTCCTTTGCCCCAGGCACCTCAGGCCCTACCCCAGTCAGCCCTGCTGCCCTCAATGAGGAGGAGGCTATTGACCTCCTGAGATCCCTCACTGTTGGGCAGTCTACCATTCTGAATACCATCCAGGGTGTTGAGAGGCATTTGCAACAAACAAATGCATACCTGGAGGGCATTCATTCTGGCCAGGCAGCCCATCAGAGAGCATTTCAGACTCTGGCCTCAGCACTGATGGCAGCCATTGTCCCTGTGTCCAGCCTCCCCCCTCCAACCTCCTCCACCCAGACCCAATCCCCTCTACCTCCGCCTATCCCAAGCACACCATCAGACCAGCATGCACACACATCAACACGCACGAGTGGCTCAGGCAAACATAAGCACCACACATCCCACAGGCACTCACACAAGCACTATACCCATGAACACATACCAACATCCACTTCCTCCACTGTGTCCCCCTCCTCCACGTCTCCCTCCTCCCTCCCAGTCTCGTCTCCACTCACACCTGCATGCACTACATCCTCAGCCACTACCTCCATCACAAGCACGCCCATTACCACACACCGCTCACGTGCACTCACCACCCCACTACCATTCACACATCCCCAGTGTCCTCTACCAGTGTGTCTGTGAGCCCTCCTCCCAAAGTACACAACGCAGGCACACACCCACCCAACAGCCATCCACCTCACAACAGCCTCCAGCCCATGCAACTTCACCCAAATTCAGCAGACATACACCTCCTACAACCACTACCTCTTCCTCCACTCCCAAAACCCCCTCCATCTACTCGTCCCAGTGTGTCTAAAAAACTCTTCCTGGCTAACATTGACCTCTTCCCTACACCTCCCCCCGTCCTTCCCCTAGGCCCAGGCTTTCCAGGTCCCAGCCCAGCACCTCAGCCACCACATCCCCAGGCACAGTGGTGCCAGCAACTGCGGGATCATGGAGTGCGAAAACCATCAGGGCTGCCAGTGTGCCACGTAGCGAGGGCAAGGAAATTCTGCCACCTGCCAAGGTCAAAAAGGTGCCCACATCCCGGAGGGAGAAGCCGAAAACACCAGCCACCAAGGGGTCAGAGAAAACGAAAGGGGATAGTGGCAAGACAACTGCGCCACCATCAAAGGTGGGGAAAGGGCCAAAAACAGAAGGGCAGGTCAGGAGAAGGCATGGTGGCACAAACTGAGGGCCCAGTGTCACACCTTCTGTCCACGCCAACCAGTACAGCGGCGAACACCGCCACCTGCACTGCCTCCGGCACGTCTACAGCCGCTGCGACAGTCCCCAGCCTCTTCCCCGGTGGGCAGCCGTCCGAGGCTGCAGGAGACATCCTGCTTTACTCACTCAGCAGCTGCTGACACATGCCCTGCCACCACAGACCCCACCGCCAGCACCGCCGCCACAGACCCCGCCGCCAGCACCGCCACAACAGACCCCGCCGCCAGCACCGCCACAACAGACCCCGCCGCCAGCACCGCCGCCACGGTCCCCGCCGCCAGCACCGCCGCCACGGTCCCCGCAGCCAGCACCGCCGCCACGGTCCCCGCAGCCAGCACCGCCGCCACGGTCCCCGCAGCCAGAACCGCCGCCACGGTCCCCGCAGCCAGAACCGCCGCCACAATCCCCGCAGCCAGAACCGCCGCCACAATCCCCGCAGCCAGCACCGCCTCCACAGTCCCCAGAGCCAGCACCGCCACCACAGACCCCGCAGCCAGCACCGGCACGACAGACCCCGCCGCCAGCACCGGCACGACAGACCACGCCGCCAGCACCGGCACGACAGACACTGCCGCCAGCACCGGCACAGCAGACTGCTGCCAGCACCGGCACAGCAGACTGCTGCCAGCACCGGCACGGCAGACACTGCTGCCAGCACCGGCACGGCAGACACTGCTGCCAGCACCGGCACGGCAGACACTGGCGCCAGCACCGGCACGGCAGACACTGGCGCCAGCACCGGCACGGCAGACACTGGCGCCAGCACCGGCACGGCAGACACTGGCGCCAGCACCGGCACGGCAGACACTGGCGCCAGCACCGGCACGGCAGACACTGGCGCCAGCACCGGCACGGCAGACACTGGCGCCAGCACCGGCACGGCAGACACTGGCGCCAGCACCGGCACGGCAGACACTGGCGCCAGCACCGGCACGGCAGACACTGGCGCCAGCACCGGCACGGCAGACACTGGCGCCAGCACCGGCACGGCAGACACTGGCGCCAGCACCGGCACGGCAGACACTGGCGCCAGCACCGGCACGGCAGACACCGCCGCAAGCACCGGCACTGGCCCTGCGACGTCCTCGGACAGTGGCACCACCGCTGACATGCCTACCATCCCCAGTGGTCAGTCGTCCGAGGCTGGTGGTGAGTTCCAGGACCCTGGGCAGCTTACATGAAGCATTACTGTCATCACTGTTGTCACCTGCAGTTGGAATGCGAAGCCGTAGCAATGTGGGGTATGTCGCTGCCTCCGTGGCGTATCATGCTACCTGTACCTCGGCAATCTCGTGCACACACACCCAGGTGAGGGAATTGTACCGGCCACACTGCACGTGGAGCACTCTGGGCACCAGGCCCCCCTCCAGAACCAGTGGAGTATCACATCCACTACCTCAGTCCTTGGCAGGATAAAGCACTCTGGGCACCAGGCCCCCTCCAGAACCAATGGAGAAATCATCCACTACCTCAGTCCTTGGCAGGATGAAGCGCTCTGGGCACCAGGCCCCCTCCAGAACCAGTGGAGAAAGGCATCTACTACCTCAGTCCTTGGCAGGATGAAGCACTCTGGGCACCAGGCCCCCTCAAGAACCAGTAGAGTATCACATCCACTACCTCAGTCCTTGGCAGGATGAAGCACTCTGGGCACCAGGCCCCCTCCAGAACCAGTGTAGTATCACATCCACTACCTCAGTCCTTGGTAGGATGAAGCACTCTGGTCACCAGGCCGCCTCCTGAACCAGTGAAGAAAGGCATCCACTACCTCAGTCCTTGGCAGGATGAATCACTCTGGGCACCAGGCCCCCTCCAGAACCAGTGGAGTATCACATCTACTACCTCAGTCCTTGGCAGGATGAAGCACTCTGGGCATCAAACCCCTCCAGAACCAGTGGAGAAAGGCATCCACTACCTCAGTCCTTGGCAGGATGAAGCACTCTTGGCACCAGGCCCCCTCCAGAACCAGTGGAGAGATACATCCACTTGAGAGACTGTGGCTTTGCACTCCCCAGGATAAAGCAGTGGGCAAACCACCCACTGAAGAGACTTGAGAGACTGTGGCTTTGCACTCCCCAGGATACATCAATGGGCATAGAGCCCCCTCGTGCAGCAGTGGCATCGTGCGTTCATCTGGCTGAGGTGCCCCCCTCCCCCATCCCCTGAGGTGCCGGTTTCATTTCGATCTGATGCCCCTCCAGTGTTCTCTCCGTTTCCAGTCAGGTATCATGTGTGGGTTTGGCCCAGTGGTCTACTGACAATGATTAGTGCACTGGACTTGTGTAGTTGGTGTACATAATTGTGTTTACTGGATTTTGAACTTTGATAATGAGATTTCACATGATTACATTTGTTCAAATCAATTCCTATTGTCCTTGCGTTCTTCCAGGGGGTGGGGGGTGTATGTGTCATGTTGCTGCATGTATTTGTGTGTATGGTGTTGTGGGTGGGGGTGTTGCGTGTGTGTGTGTCACTCTCTTTTCCCTCCTCCCTCCTCCCTCCCCTGTGTTGTAGGTGCAGTACTCACCATGGTCGCCGCCGCCATCGTTGGTGCTCCTGATAGAAGAGAAGGAAGACCAGCATCGGCAGTATCTGCAATTCGGGCTCCATGGCGTCCTGGTTCCTCGTGCGGTGTGGAGAGGTGAGTGGTTTCCCTTCTGTGTACTGTTTCGCTGTGCTTTTCATCACGTTTGTTCCGCCCCGTAAAAGGTAGCGGATAGGCCTCTTGTGATAGGGTGGGCGGTACATTGTCTTTCGCCTGTCTGTTGGCGGTGACTGCTGCGCTGTTTGTTTGTACCGCCATGGCGGTCGGAGTGTTAAAGTGGCTATATGTTGGCGGTTTCCGCCATGGTTATGATTCCATTTTTTTCCGCCGGCCTGTTTACGGTATTGTAGTGCCACTATGTACTTAGGGTTCGCCCATGGAGTGGCCATTTGGCTGAGAGCCAGAATCCCTTTTAAGGCACAGGACACAAAATTGATGTTAACGGGCATATTATGTCTTTGTCAGCGGTTCCCTAGATGGGGAAATGTTGGTCCCTGGTAATATGAAATCAGGGTTTATAGAGCGCAACTACTCATCTGTAAGGGTCGCAAGGTGCTAAGGGGGTTTGTCCCCTGAGCTTAAGTTGATGAGCCAGGTTTTAAGGTCCTTCCTGAATTGAGGCAGCATGCTGAGGTCTTCCGTATGCAAGGCACAGTGGCTAGTGCTTGTTGAGCGGAGCAGAGTGGTCTTGTGGGGGAGTAGAAGGTGATGTGGTGGTTGGGTAGGCAGGTCCTAGCTGCATAATGTATTTGCACCAAACACTGGACAAGACATATTCCTCAAACGTATATCCTCAGTTGTAGCAGAATGGTCCCATTTCCCTTGGCTGATGTAGAGGATTTTAATGCAGTCATGGATCTAGACCAATCAGATCCCCCCCTTAGTGAGTAAAGGGGCCACCAAACAGTCTAAGGCCCTCTAAGGTTGGGTATCAGATTGATTCCTGGTAGACGTTTGGAGGGAATATAAAGAGGCATGCGTGAATACTTTCCCCTAACCCCCCCTCAATAATCTCCATGCACGCTTATGCTACATCCTTTGTACATCTCACATGATTCAAAAGTTCACCAATGCCACGTGCCTGGGGAAAACCCTTTCAGATCACAACCCACTAGGGACCGTTTTGACCCAGGGCAGGTTCTTGACATTTATACCTATGTGGTACATACACCCAACACTATTAGAAGAAGCAGCCTTCCCTGACACCCTAGGCAATGTAATAGACTCCTAGTTCACTGATAATGAAGCTACGGCCTCCACAACACTTATATAATAGGAAGTGTTCAAGGTTGTTATAAGAGGAGTATCTATAGCTGCTGTACTCTCTATACTTCATGATCTACATAACACGGAAATGCAGTTGAGACCTCTTAATGATCCGACAGGCCTAGAGGACCTCCAAAACTCTAGGATACATCACACAGAGTTATCAGAACACCTGAGACTTTATTGAACAGAAATATATACACACAAAAAATCCACTCCAAGGGTGACAGGGCCAGAACATTGCCCACATGATAAGCAATAAAGTAGATGGCACACAATAAACCAGGCATAAATAGCTTGCCCTTTGAATTCTACTTAACTTTTGCCTCCCAACTAGTTCCAGGTTTGGAGAAATTATATGTGGCGTTTCTGAAAGCAGGTGCTTTGCTCTCGACCACCAAACAAGCCCTAGGCACCTCCTTGCTTATACCTGGCTGGCCCAGGAAGACCTCTCCTCTTATAGACTGCTCTCCCTCAATATTGACCAATGTGGCTTAGTCCCGCATCAGAGCACTTTTCTGAACATTAGATGTTCATACTAGGTGGTGGAGGTAGTGCATGATTTATTACCAAATGCTGGTTGCCTCTCATTAGAATTCCAACAGGCTTTTGAATCCTTAGATTGGGATTATGGTCCTCATTATGACCATAGCGGTATCACCAACAACAGGCTGGCAGTGAAGACTGCCACATCATGAGTGTGGTGGGTTGGCCTCTGCCAACCCGCCACATATCCCCTCATACCGCCAGGGTGGTCGGACCCGTTGGGCTGGAGATGAGCATCTCCAACCCGGTGGTCCACAAAAGACCGCTGGGGGTATTAGGAGCCGGCAACCCACCACGGTTTCTGCGGCGGTAGCACTGCAATGAAAACCCTGGCAGAGAGGCTACCCCTGTCACGGGCAGATGACCTCCCCCCCCCTGCAAGTGCAATACCCCTAACCCCCCTCCATGCACAGCACCCCACATCCCCCTCCTCGCACACATGCACACAGATACACGCACCCCGCATACACTCATTCACCATCACTGACATACACGCATTCACTCACATGCATCCATACACGCATTTACCACAACACTCATACTCGCACTCACTCCAACATACATACACACATGCATAACCTCTTACATTCATACACGCACTCATTTCTGCATTCATACACGCATTCACCCTCGCATACACACATTCATTCACAAACGCAGACAGCACCCACTCACACACACAACACCCTCCCACCCCCCTCCTTTGTCGGACGATTGACTTACCTGGTCCGGGGAGGAGGTCGTCCGCCAGGGAACGGGCGCTTCCACCGCCAGCAGCGCCCCGCCATCAGGACACCGTTAGGCCGTATCACAGCTCATAATATGGCCGGTGGAGTCCTTTTGGCAGTGCCGGGATGGTGGTGGTTCCGCCCCAGTGCCTCTGCCCACCAGCACGACTACTGCTGGATTTCTGCCCAAAATATGGCGGAAATCCAGCCATCCTCGTAATATGGTGGGCGGAAGATCGCCAGCACTGGTGGTCTTCTGGTGCCTGTGGCTTTGGCGGTCTTGCAAAAAGACCCCCAAAGTCATAATGAGGGCCTGTATGTTTTCAGTCCTGAGAACATTTAATATACCTTCTGCTTTCATCAACTGAATTCAACTGTTGTACGCCACTCCAACAGCAAGAGCCAAAAACGGCACACACATCTTAGAGCAATATTAAATTTCCAGGTGTACATGTCAAGAATGTCTATTGTCACCCCGGCTACTCGTATTACCAATGAACCCTTTTGCACAAAAACTTCGGCAGGAGGCAACAAACTGATCTATTCCACAAGAACCCCAAACTCATGCAGTATCTTTATACGCTGGTGAAATGCTAGTATATACACATGACCAAACCTAAATCTCACACCAGTAACTACCATACTACACTCTTTCGGGTCCCTGTCCGGTCTCCAAGTCAGTCATTCTATGTCATGCGATTTTTCCTTCTGCAACAACATACCCCATGACACAGTTACCATGGGCACACAGACCATGCGGTATCTTTATACGCTGGTGAAATGCTTGTATATACACATGACTAAACATAAACCTTACACCAGTTGCTACCATACCACACTCATTCTCCTGGCCCATTTTCCCAGACTTCGTGAGTGAGGGGACGCCATTTTACGCGTGTACTGGACATAGGTCAATACCTGTGTCCAGCTACATAATGGTAACTCCGAACATAGGCATGTTTGGTATCCAGCATGTTGAAATCATACCCCAATGCCTTTGTAATCATTGGTTGTATGATCCCAGGCACTCTGGGGGCTCCTTAGAGGACCCCGAGTATTGCCATTACAGCCTTCTAAGGGTTTCCAGGCAGCTCAAGCTGCTGCCACCTCCCAGACAGGTTTCTGCTCTCCTGTTGCTTGAGAACCTCAAGCCCAGGAAGGCGAGACAAAGGATTTCCTTTGGGAGAAGGGTGTTACACCCTCTCCCGTTTGGAAATAAGTGTTACAGGCTTGGGAGGGGTAGCCACTGGCAATGCTTTGAAGGGCACATTTGGTGCCCCCCTTGCATAAACGAGTCTACACCGGTTCGGGGATCCCCAGTCCCTGCTCTGACGGGAAACTGAACAAAGGAAAGGGGAGTGACCACTCCTCTGTCAATCACCACACCATGGGTGGTGCTCAGAGCTCCTCCAAAGGGTCCCTGGGTTTTACCACCTTGGATTCAAGGTTGGCAGGGAACTGTGGGAGCATCTGAGTGGCCAGTGCCAGCAGGTGACTCCAGAGCCCCCTCCTGATCGGTGGTCACCCAGCTAGATGACCAGTCCCCCTTTCAGGGCTATTTAGGGTCTCTCTCTTGGGGGGTTCCTTAGATTCGGATTACAAGACTCCAGCAGGAATTCTCTGCAACCTTCACTTTGACTTCTGACTGAAGAAACTGCATCTGGACGCTCCAGGACCTGACAAGCAGCAACAAAGAAGCAAGGCACTTCCTGCAACGTTGTATCCACGGCTCCTTCCAGCAACTGCAGCATTTCCTCGGTTGTGAATCCTCTGAGTATAGCCTGTCTTCAGCCTGCATCAGAAGCAAGAAGGAATCTCCCTTGGGGTGTAGGAGTCACTCCCCTGCTTCTGCAGGCACCAGCCGCAGCGACGACCGGCTGCGTGGATCCCCTCTCCTGCTGAGCTGCGTGGGTCCTGCATCACAGGTGGTGGACTGAAGTGGTCCCGTCGGTCCTCTCTTCCAGCTGTCCAACTTGGGTGGAGATAAGCCCTTGCCTGCCCACGCAGGACAGTACCCGTGCACTGCGTCCTTTGCAACAGCCAAGGTTTGTTGGCATCTTTGTTCACCCCGAAGCCCCAACCCCTGGCACTCCATCCCGCGATTCACAGCTCACTGAGTGGTTCTCCTACAGTATGGGAGCCTTTTTCGTAGTGCTGCATGGGCCTCTTCCTCGACTTGCGTGTCCCCCTTCTGTGGATGCTGCCTGGGCTTCTGTGGGCTCTCTGTGTTGCTGAGGGCCCCTTCTGACTCCCCCTGCCGGGGACCAGGTGTAGAGTCCACCTGGTCCCCGGCAGCTCCACTTTCGGCTAACCGCATGTTTTGCATGTGCCAAGGCTTGTTGGCGGAATCCAAAGACGCAAACCCGACTGCAATCCTCCTTCCGGTGTGGAACATCACCTGCATCCTCCAGGAACTCGACTTTGTCTTCTTGGGTGCATTGCTGACCCTCCTTCTTCACCATCGACTCAACTCTTGCACCTTCAGTCTGGTGGGTAGGGCCTCCTGCCGTTCCTGGACTCTGCTGTGCTTTTTGGGCTTGGTCCCTTTTTTCCACATGTCCTCTTGTCCAGGAATCTACTGTTGGTATCTTGTAGTCTTTTCTGGGTTTTGCATTATTCTTCTTTTCTTCTGAGTGGGTGTTCTGGGGAATTTACAGTGATTTACTCCTGCTTTCCTGGTCGCTGGGGTGGGTTGTGGTACTTTCCTTTGGGCTTTCCTAGTACTCCCAGCTCCCCCTCTACACACTCTGCTTACCTAGGTGGGGGACTGACTTTAGCATTCCATTTTGTTTAGTATATGGTTTGTGCCCCCCCATAGGGCTATTTCTCTCTATTGTGATTTTCACTAGTTGCACTGTTTTCTAACAGTTGTTATGCCTATTTCTGCATACTAGTGTATATAATGTATGTATTACTTACCTCCTAAGGGAGTATAGCCTCTATGGTATTTTGGTATTTGTGTCACCAAAATAAAGTGCCTTTATTTTTGTAACACTGAGTGTTTTCTTTCATGTGTGTAAGTACTAAGTGTGACTACAGTGGTATTGCATGAGCTTTGCATGTCTCCTAGATAAGCATTGGCTGCTCATCCACAGCTACCTCTAGACAGCCTGGCTTCTAGACACTGACTACACTACACTAATGAAGGATACCTGGACCTGGTATGTAAGTACCAGAGGTATTCGCTACACACACTAGGCCAGCCTTTTACATCCACCCCCCCCCCCCCGATGTTCGACTTTTTACCCAAAGCTGACATGTTGCGTGACCTCCTATGACATTTTAAATGCGGGGACCTCTCCCATCTTACTCATAGTAACTAGACTATAAAAGTACACAACATGACAAGGCAGACTGGTTGCGGAGGGGGTGGGGCAGGTGTTTAATTTAATGTGTTGTTGATGTTTATATGTTTCCTATTCTGTATCACTTGATATATTGACATGCTACCAAGTCCACTAGTACGATACATAGTTTTTTTTTGCCTGTCTCACACCTAGATGCAACGTAATTGTACTTGTAATAGCTATTGTTAGACGATGATGCAAAATGTTGTTATCCAATGTAATTTTTGTGCTCACCTTTCTCTAAATGCAGTAAAATACGTTGAAAAAAACTGAACTTAAACGCCTTGAGGGAGCGATCCCTCACGCTCCTAGCGACTCAGTATGTTCCTCTGCGACAATCTCGATCCTAGTCGAGAGGAAGGTCCTTGGAGCAGTCAATAAGTCCAAGATCTTCATCGCACTTGAAGTTGTTCAGGAAAGTCCCACTACAAGAAGAAGAGTAAGAAGTTGAAAAGGGTCTTCGACTTCACCTTGTCTGACAGACAGCCAGACAAGGAAGTGTTGGCATTCTAGGCTTGGCTCTGCAGCAGAGCCTATGCCTCAGCTGTCTTCATGCGCCTCCACAAGTTTTCAGGAGCCAGAAAAACCCCGTTCAATTTCAAGAGTTTTGTGAGGCAATGCACCTCATATTTGAGCTGCCTGCACCTGCTGGTGCGCCTGAGGGCCCTGCAGGTTCTTGAGGGGCCCTGCTGGATCCACAACAGAATCTCTGGCCCCGGCACCAGTTGAGCCTTTTGGATTCATGGCTGGATCCAGAACGGTGCCGGTTGTACCATCTCGACATTCCCCAACTCTAGTCCTGATGCTGACGCTCCCAGCACCGCCATCCCTGTTCTGATCCCCCTACTCTGACACAGAGCTGGAGGGGCGCCTTCAGATGCTGACTCCGGCACTGACTGGAGCTATGCCTCCTAGGCCAGAGCCTGATCCCTATTCTGATGAGCTAGGACTCGAGGAGGATTGGGAGGGGTTGCTGGACCATGAAGAATACCAGCTTTTCCACACAAACTTGGACTTGTGTGAGGTTTTGGTAGAAGCCAGCTGACTGATCACATCTCCAGATACTGCCATGCTTTCTCCCCTTGCGTCAGTGACACAGGAGGGAGCGTCCTTTACAGAGTTGGTGAGAAGGGCGCAGAGGTCTTGGACCTTAGCCTGCCTTCTATGGAAGCCAAGACAAATGTCTTGATGGAGGTTCTTCAGCCAGGAGTGACCCCATCAGAGAGCTTCTTCCTTTTAATGAAGCCCTTACAGATGCCCTGCTTTGGATCTGATCCAAGCCTAGCAAAGGGACTCCTGTGAACAGGATGATTGGCCGCTGCACTGCCCCAGGGCACCCCAACGTCCTCACACATCACCCTACCCCGGAGAGCTTGGTGGATGAAGCCGCTACGTTCCACGTAAATCCTGGTGGATTCCCTACTGCACCACTAGATAGAAAATACAAGAGGATGAACACCTTAGGGAAGAAGATGTTTTCTTCCAACCGGCATGCACGGTGGCGCATGAACACCGCATGCCTTTGGGCTGCTACTCCCACATTTTATAGGCTACGGTTGCACAGGTACAGCCAACGGTTCAGGAGGAGACCCGAGCCGTACTCTTACTCTCCCTGGCTGTTGTTGATGAGCGAGATGTAGCTAAGATCACTGTCCGATGTTGACAGGATACCACCAACTTGCAGCCAGACAGGTTTCTTCGACAGTGGCCTAAAGGCACTACGTCTGGCTGAGGACAGCTGTCTTTTCTGGGGATATCCAAGCTTCGCTTATACACATGCCTTTTGATGGCTCTCCATGATAGCTGCCACCTTGTCTCTTCGGAGACAAGGTGAATTCAGAGCAACGCCAGGTCCTTGGGCATTTTCATGCACCCACACCACCCCCAATCCGCCTTCATTCCTTTCATGGCAACAGAAGGGCCTTCCAGCCATGTCTGTATCCTCCCAGCCACCGTAGCACAAAAGCTTACCAGCCTCTGTGTGGCCAAGGACACAGTAGCCACAGAACCTGTGTGTCAGACAGCCAACCATCGGGTTAGTCTACCACCGAATTAGCAGCCACAGCCACAGCCACCAAACCCTTGTAGTCTACCGTCTTACCATCATGGGCACCACCTGCCCCACTGGTGGTCTATCACATCAGACCAATGGGTTCTCCAAATTGTCCAGAGGGGATACTCCATCCCTCTCTTGTTATCCCTCCAGTGCCAAACACGCATGATAGACTGATCTAGGATCATCTGTCCCTTTTTCACCAAGAAGGTACATCTCCTGGTCAAGGGAGCCATCGAGAGGGTGCTGCAATGCCAGAAGTAGTTTGTGGTTGCCATTCCCACTACTCTCTGGTGCCCAAGAAAGACAAAGGCCTTCGCCCTATCCTAGACCTGCACTCTTTCAATTTCTGCCTCAAGAAGAAGTTCAAAATGCTCACCCTCGCTCAAATTCTGTCTGCCCTGGATCCAGGAGACTGGATGGTAGCATTGTACTTGCAGGATGCATATTTCCACATGCCCATCCTGCCTGCCCACCAACCATTAGCTGTGGTTCACAGTGGGCCACAAGCACTTTCAGTATGCAGTGCTCCCTTTTAGCCTTACTAGCACCACTTGGGTGTTTACCAAGGTGATTCCTGGTGGTTTCTGCTCATCTGCAGAGATCAGCGGTACCAGTCTTCCCCTACCTCGACGACTGGCTGTTGAAAGTGGGCAGATGTCTCCCACCTCCAAACTACGGAGGACATCCATGCACTTTCTGGGGTTCACTAGCAGTGTGCAAAGTCACACTTGACACTCTCTCAGGTGCTCCCTTTCATCTCAGCTGTTCTGGACATGGTTCAGTATCAGACTTATCCTCTCGAACAGCGAATCCAGGATATTCAGGCTATGATACCAGTGGTTCAGCCTCTATCCTGAATTTTGGTGAGACTAACTCTGAGTCTGCTGGGCATCACGGTCTCCTGCATCCTGTTTGTGGTGCATTCCGCTGGCATGTGCTGGCTCTGCAATAGGATCTGATGTTCCAGTGGGCACAGCATCAGGGGAATCGCTCCAACATGGTCTAGACCTCGAAGGGAACTGCAAAAGACCTGCAGTGGCAGCTAATGATCCGCGATTGGACTAGCCACAGACCCCTCTCCCTTCCCCAGCCACATCTGACAGTAATGACAGATGCATCACTCCTGGGATGGGGCAGCCATCTGAGAGAGGGGGAGATCAGTGGCCTCTGGTTTCCAGAAGAATCCAGAATCCACATCAACTTCTAGAGCTCCATGCAATTCAGCTGGCATTGAAAGCCTTTCTACTCTTCATCAAGGTAAGGCTAGTACAGGTTTTCATGGAGATCACTATCACCATGTTGTATTGCAACAAACAGGGCAGATTGGGGTTGTAGACCCTTTGTCAAGAGGCCCTGCATCTCTGGACATGGCTGGTGGATCAGCACCTGGCAGGCTCTCTGAACACAAAAGCAGACAAACTCAGCCAAAAGACGCCTGGCGGATCACAAATGGCATCTCCCTCCGATGGTGGTGCAAGGTCTCTTTCAGCAGTGAGAACCTTGGTTAGATATGTTCACCACTGCCAACAACACACAATACCAGCAGTTCTGCATGCTGGAGTTTCCCAGGATGCCCTCGCTTGGAGATGGTGTTCGTCTCGAGTGGAGCTCAGGCCTCCTGTACACCTTTCTACCCATACCACTCCTACCCAGAGTTCTCAAGAAGATCAGGAATGACTGGGCCAAAGTAATTATTGTGGATCCAGACTAGGCTTGGAGAGTTTGGTATCCAGAGCTGTTGAGCATGGCCATCGGTCCTCCGATCAGGTTGCCCTTTCAGGAGGATCTTCTGTCACAGCAGCAGGGGGGATTCTCCATCTGAACCTGTCAATGCTCTGCCTTTTTGTGTGGAGATTGAGCATCGACTGTTGACAGCTTTCAACCTTCTGCCTGAAGTCTGTGATGTTATTCTGACATCCAGGCCCCCCTTCACCAAAATGGTAAACACCTGCTGTTGTGGCATGTTGTGCAGACAGACGGGTTGCCCCCTTTCTGCTCCCCTTTCTTAGGTTCTTCTGTTTCTTCTTTCCTTTGCGCGGCAGGGCTGTGCTCTGGGCACCTTAAAAGGCTACCTTTGTGTTATATCTACTTTTCTGCAGTTGCCCTCCCTCTTCAAATCCCGTACCCTACATATCAGTTTCTGAAAGGATTGCAACATATGCTTCCTCCTCTTCCCTTTATCATACTTCAGTGGGACCTTAATCTAGTACTGATGTTTTTAATTTGTGCTCCCTTTTGAGCCTTTACACCATTGTCTTCTCAGGCTCCTTATTATCAAGATGCCGGGCGGGTTAGTGTGCTGCAGGTTTTTGTCATCCAAGCCTCCGTACCTAAACATCTACCCAGACAAGCTTGTTCTGCGAACTAAAGCTTCCTTTCTACCGAACGTTGTCACTTCCTTTCATGTAGGCCAGTCCATCACCCTGCCTACTGTTTTCATTCGACCACATCCCTCTAAAGAAGAGGAGTAACTGCACTGTTTTGACCCAAAAAGAGCGTTGTCATTCTACATTGACCGCGTAAAAGAGTTCCAAGTGGACAACCGACTCTGCTTTGGGTATGTCAGAGTGAAGAAGGGAAAGACTGTGCAGAAGCAAGCCAACTCCTGATGCATCATGCTCTGCATTAAAATCTGCTACGCATTGGTCAAGAAGCAACCTGAGGAGGGCTTTCATGCTGATTCCACCAGAGTCAAAGGCAAAGGACATCTGCCAGGCAGCAATGTGGGCATCCCTGCACTCTTTTACCAAGCACTACTGCCTAGACAGTCAGGTCCAATAGGGATGGGCATTTTGCCCGTTAGGTCCTGTAGAAGTTTTTGGTTTGAAATAGTCTTTCCGACCCACCTCCGGGGTGGTATTGCTTGGGATTCTATTCTGAGCTAAAGAAACTATGGCTAGAAGTCTCTATTAGATGAACAAGTTACTTACCTTCGGCAACACCTTGTCTGGTGGTGGTAGAGACTATCTGACCGCAGATTCCTTACCGACCCATCCATCCTCCCAGCTCTACAAACTGACTTCTAGGGAGAGGGATTTCTCTATTCAAGGGCCTAGTTTTCCACACCAGTGGTCAGTGTTTTTTGTGGCTCCAGGATCCTGGCATGGAAAGTAGCAGAACCAAACTGACCTCAGCCCGCTAGGTGACACCTGTAGAAAAGTGCCCCTTTGGTGCATGGTCACCTCCACTTTTGGCTTACTGGTACTGAGTTTTTTTTGACTGAGGTACACTGGGTTCCTGCTAAACAGGTCCCCAGTGCCTGTGCTCTTTCCCTAAAACAAGGTAAATTGTATACAATTGTCACACACCCCAGTACCACTGTAAGTCTCCAGTAAATAGTACCCTTGGTACCTAGGGTCTGGGTACTGGAGAGGGTCCCTAAGGGCTAAAGCATGTATTGTGCCATTTTCAGAGATCCCCTTGAAAATTGCACGCAGCCTGCCATTGCAGACTGCTTGTGATGGTGCAAGCCATGAGAGGAAACATGACATGGCACACAGATTGTGTGTAATGCCCCCTCACTACATCTGAGTGTATGTGAGTCATCCCAGCAGCAGGCCTCAGAGCCCTAAGGCAGGGTGCATTATACTTGATGTTTGGATATCTGCACAAGCAGATATGGCCCTGTGATGTCTAGTTTAATTACTGGATATTGCAAGTGAACAGGGAAGCTGTCTTAAGGTATGTATGGGACACTCGCCACTAAAAGTTACCCAGCTGCATAATGACTTCACTGAAACCTATTTTGTTTGGTATCAAACACATTGTATTAATAAACCCAGACAATGCGAGTCTTGGATTTATTGAGACATGCTCCCAGAGTGCACCTTAGAGGTCCCCTTGAAATCTACCAGAACAAGGTTTTCTAAACTTTAGTAATAAAAGTTACTACTAACAATATAAGGGTTCTAAAAGTGACAACTCCAGACAAAATACAAGATTACCAGCTGTGATCATCTCGATGCATCAGGCATGGTTGCCGGCAGTCATGTAAAACAGCCTTTGTCTTCTTTGGATGCCTCTACGTGAGCAATATAAAACAGCCTTATGTTGCACTGCCCTTGGCATTGAGCTAGTGAAGTTAGGTATAAGGCTCCCCAATGCCACATAATTTCTCAATGAAATATCAGCTTTTAATATATTTTGAAAATCTACCCAGTATTCCCCAAACATCACTTTTGAGTTTTGAAATTACACAAATTTTGTCTTGAATAGACTAAATTTTGGTATACTTACATTACTTCAACCATGCCGAATCCTCTGATTTAGTAGGGTGGAGTGCACACGGGAAAGCTACTTACCGGTAGCTGGAGAGCTACCCGTTGCAGAGGCCTGTACCAGAACCTTAGAATCCTGGCTGACTGGTATCGACCAGCCTGCCACCACTGACGGTTTGGACTTCCTGGAGGTGAGAACCTGTGCTCTCAGAGGCCAAAAACAATGCCTGCTCTGGAGGAAGGTGTTATCTCTTCCTCTAGCAGGATGGCTAGTGAATCTGCCTTTCAAGGCCAGGGACTTTAAAGACCCTGCTGCCTTTGGTATGCAACCCCACTTCCCCCAAATCTGGGAGTTGCCACCCCCTGCCATGAACCCCATTTGGCAGGACAGGTGGGAAATGAGCTATGCAGATAGGCATGGTGCACTACGAGGCGAGTCACACCCTTAAGGCGAACAACACTACGCAGAGCTGATAGACGCCACCTACCGGCACCTGGTGATGCTTCTTCAGGTCACCAGTTCAGATGCGTTTTTTAAAGGGGCTGGCTTATATGTTCCTGCCAACTCCATTTAGCATGCCACAGTAGGAATTTAATTTGGTACTCGACTACTTGATGTGTCCTCCCTTTGAATCTCTTTGAACTCGTGCACAATTGGTATCTTTGACTTCCTACCATTGACAGCATTCCTCATCTCCATAACATCGGCCAAGTGAGTAAGCAAACTCCAGGCATTGTCTGTGGTTCCCCCACATACACCCTTCTTCCTGGATAAAATAGTCCTTTGGACAAAAGCGGCATTCTTGACCAAGGTGCTCACGTCATTTCACATAGGACAGTCCATCCCCTTGCCAGCTTTCTATGCACCGCCACATTCCTTAGAGGAAGAACAACTTCATCACCGGGAGCCTAAATGGGTCTATGGCTTCTGTGTGGACCAAACCAGAGATTTCTGACATGACAACCAACTTTTCATTGGTTTCTCTGGAGCTAAGAAAGGCAGAGGTGTGCAAAAGAAGGCCATCTCAAGATGGCTTGTACAGTGCATTAAGATCTGCTATGGGCTGGCCAAGGTGCAGTCCCCAGCAGGTTTGCTTTCTCATTCCACCAAACCGAAGGCTGCTAGCGCTGCACAGGTACACAATGGGCCAGTATGGGCATTTGCCAAGCTATTACATGCGCATGCCTACGAACATTCATGTAGCATTACTGCTTGGATAACCTGGTCTGGCAGGATGGGTACTTTGCCTGATCTATCCTGCAGGATATTCTGGTCTGATAAATTCCACAGACCCACTACCGGAAGTGCTGCTTTCATATCTATTCACAAAGTATGGAATCTGCACTTAGAAGTCTCTATTGGAAGTACAAGTTACCTTTGGTAATGACTTTTCTGGTAGAGACAATGTTACCTCAGATTCCTCACTGAGCCACCCTTCCCCATTCTGCAGAAAGGACCCATGTAGTCCATTAATAAGATTCCAACCTAAAGTCTGCACACTGCCATAAACTGATTTCTTTGCTGCCACATCTCGTGTGGATAGAGATCCGAAAGAGACTGCCATCAACGCACGGAGGTAGCACATGTATAGGGGGCCATGATGTCATGTCTGGACAATCGAACCCAAGGCAGAGCCACGCCACGCCATCTATCGACTTGCGAGGCAATTGCTGTGAAAGTTTCCGGATCCAGTTTGGCGCCTGGGGAAATTCACAAGATGAATATCTTCAGTTAGATAGAGTCTACCAGAAAAGGTGTTACTGAAGGTAAGTAACTTGTTCATCTTGCAGGAAGGTAGTGAGTTATATATGTCACCAAAAATGTATTTAAGAGTTGGTTCTTGTCACTCTATAACATGTTCTTACCTCCCAGACTGCTCTTCTGTTGATGGAGTGGCAGGAGCTTCACTTCAATCTTAAGCTTAGGACCTTTTGTGATGAAGACCGATATCCATGAAAAAAATATTAACATTACATGCACCCTACAGAAAGGTCCAAAAGAGAAACAGTTTTCTTCAGAATCTTGAAAAAAACAGCTATACTGAAGACTTACCACAGTCTATTCAAATCCTTGGAAGTACCTGCATTAAATTTCACTGGGATGCGTAAAACAATTCTTTATGCCAGATATAGAGTTCAAACTAATTCTTGCCATAAACATCTGTTAATGCTGCCAAAATTTAGTCACATACCAATATTTACTTTTGCAATTGACGGAGAAGGCTATGGACTACACACTGGAAGAACAAGCAGTCACTCAGAGTTTTTAATTTTTCCTCCAGACTGCACAGCACCTACGGCGTCAGGCCATTTTGTACTCAGCTGATTCTGTTGCAAGATGCATGGTAACTTCTTTAGCTCTAAGAAGGCAGTATCTGGGCCTGGTTTAAATCTTGGCAGATGAGCTACTCCGTCACAACGGTGATGGATATCCCATTCGCCAAAATATCAGTCCAATGATAGTTTATGATATTTATATTTCAGCGGGTGGGAAATCCGTCACAGTAACTCATCCGCCAAGATCTAAATCAGGCCCTGTCTTTTGATCTCATGTGTAGTCTATGCTTTTGGATATGCCATTAGATCCAGAAAGGCTTTTTGGAATCAAAGGATATCATACTATGGAAAAATGAGTGCTAAACATATCTTAAGGTCTTTAAGTCTTTTGGTGACCCTTTAACCAATTCATACTGGTATCAGTATAAATCAGTGCCTCCTACTCCACCACAATGACTTAGATTAATAACAGGTCAACTTTGCCTAAGGTAACCCTGGCCACAAATGTGAAAGTGTCGTTAAGGACAAAGAATAGTCCTCAACCGTGAGCATCACAAACTATGGTCGTACATAGAATACTCTTATGACAAAAAAGTCCTTATTTGGCACGTAGTTGGACAATAATTATAATGCAGGTGATGAAATTGAGGGTCCATATCTCAAGGAGAATTGGCACAACGACCTTTAACAGTCCAGTGGCCTTATTGCTTCCAACGAGTAACGACTTTGCCCCTCCCTCCCCTCACCCAGCAACGGTGTCATGCGAAGCTCTAAAGTATATTAAAAAAATGATGGGTGAAACAGTGGTGTAATTAAACTTAAGGGGGGCCTGTAAAGTACATGGAGGGCCCCCTGAAACGTACTGGAATACAGTGTGTCAGTATGTGTGTTCCCAGAAGGGAGCTATAGGGATTGGCTGTCTAGGAGGAGAATGTGGCATTGCTTACCAATAGTCAGTTGCTGCAAATGTTATTTGGGATTCACAAAGCAAAAGAACTGCATTTCCCAAGACCCCCCTCAAGAAGTGATGCTGGATGACAAGCAGCTATAAATACTTTCCTAGGCTTTTGATGTATAGATTGTGGCAGCATCCAGGTGTCAAGTGTCCGAGGTGTGCCTTTCAGGATCAATGCCTGGGCATAGTTTATTTTGGTTTATTATCAGATTGTCTACTAGAGACAGTTTTTATGTGCACTGTGTATGTGTATTCTTTGGATTTCTCATAGTGAGGAATGAAGGCCAATGTTGTCAGCATTTGAACGGGAAGACTTGTGCTTATTTTCCCTACAAAGTTCTTACCGATTACCTATTTCCAGGTGTTGATTGTTCACTTTCCTAGACAGCTACCTGGTAAATTCAGGAACTCTCAGGCCAGGAGCTCTCTGCCGTGCACAATACCGGAGGGGGCCCCCTTGAACTCGGTCCCCCACCTCTCTCTCCACAGGGGCTATGGAAGCTATTTTTATGCCACTGGGCTGAAATGCTTGAATTAATGTCAGCCACTAGTAATTACTTGAGTCACATCCCAATCCATCGTTATTTTGCACACTGTGCCACCTCAGTTTGGACCAAGCCATATGCAAATCAGTCTTGGCCCTTCTCCAGTGGAGACAGTCCATCCCGAACTGCCAGGCTTGGTTCTTCCTGAACTCGAACACAGGCAACCCTTGACCGATGTTGCCCTAGTTAGGGCTTATCACCCAGGTATAGCTTAGTTCCAGTGAGACAGTGTTTTTTGAAAGGCCTACACCATATGTTTCCTCCCTCTCCCTTAGTCATGCAACAGTGGGGGCCTTAACCTGCTTCTCAAATATTTGGGGGCATATTTATACTCTGTTTGCACCGAATTAGTGTCATTTTTTTTTACTCTAATTCGGTGCAAAACTAACTCCATATTTATACTTTGGTGCTAGACCCCTCTAGCACCAAATTTATGGAGTTAAAGTCATTTTTTGAAAGTGGAGACCTACTTTGCCTTAATGAGATGCAAGGTAGGTGTTCCCGTGCAAAAAATGACTCTATGGCCTTAACACCATATTTAGGGGCATATTTATACTCTGCGGCATATTTATACTCTGTTTGCACCAAATTAGTGTCATTTTTTTTTACTCTAATTCAGTGCAAAACTAACTCCATATTTATACTTTGGTGCTAGACCCATCTAGCACCAAGGCCCCGATTTAACCTTTTTTTGCACCGCATTAACGTCATTTTATGACACAAAAGTGGCGCAAACTTACAAAATATTGGCCCTTATTTATACTTTTTGCTGCAAAACTGCACTAACTCAGTTTTGCACCAAAACGTTTAGCACCGGCTTGCACCATTTCTGTGCACCAGCTGGGCACCATATTTATGGAATGGTGCAAGCCGGTGCAAAGGGTAGGCTAGAGTTTAAAAAAATGACTTTAGTCGGGTGGGTCTGGCAGTATAGAAGAAGAGGGTTTAGCACCAAAAAATGGCTTTAGGCAGGTTAGAGTAAAAAAAAATGACGCTAACCAGATTAGCGTCATTTTATGGTGCTAAACCTACCATGCCACATGACTCCTGCCTTAGAAAAGGCAGGAGTCATGCCCACCACCCCAGTGGCCGGCACAGAGGACAGGGGTCCCCTGGGCATGGCCATTGCACCCGGTGCCATGTATGGAGGCCCATTTCAGGGCCCCCAATGGCACTTTCAAAAATAAAATGCACTTACCTGTACTTACCTGGGATGGGGTCCCCCATCCTCGCAGTCCCTCTAGTGTGGGTGGGGGTGCCCCTAGGGCCTAGGGAGGGCACCTCTGGGCTTATTCCATGGTGTTCCACCATGGAAATAGGGCCACAGGTCCCCTAACACCTGCCCTGACCCAGGTCTTAAAAAATGGGGCAAAGCAAGCTTTGCCCCATTTTTTGACCCCTCCTCCCTCCCTTGCACCATTTTTACATGGGAGTATAAATATGGTGTTAAGGCCATAGAGTCATTATTTTGCACAGGAACGCCTACCTTGCATCTCATTAAGGCAAGGTAGGTTTCCTCTTCCAAAAAATGACTTTAACTCCATAAATTTGGTGCTAGACGGGTCTAGCACCAAAGTATAAATATGGAGTTAGTTTTGCACTGAATTAGAGTTTTAAAAAAATGACGCTAATTCAGTGCAAACAGAGTATAAATATGCCCCTTAGCGTCAAAAAAATGATGCTAATCTGGTCAGAATCATTTATTTTGACTCAAAACTGCCTAACGTCATTTTTTTTTAAGCTAGCCTACCCTTTGCACCGGCTTGCACCATTCCATAAATATGGTGCCCAGCTGGTGCTAAAAAATGGTGCAAGCCGGTGCAAAACTTTTTGGGGCAAAACTGCCTTAGAGCAGTTTTGCACCAAAAAGTATAAATAAGGCCCTTGATGTGCTCTCCCTTTGAGCTGCTTCACAGCTGTTCCTCGTCGCCATAACCTCAGCGAGTGAGTTTCAAGCACTATGTGCTAATCTGCCATACGCAAACCCTCTTCTTAGACAAATCGGTTCTGTGGATGCAAGCATCTTTCGTGCTAAAAGTTGTGATGCCATTCCCTGTTGGTCAAACCATCACCCTGCCTTCCTGCTATGCTCCACTTCACCCCTCTAAGGAGGAGGAGGGATTCCATTGCTTGCACTGTGCTTTTACAATTATCATACCAGAAAAATCTGGGTGGGCGACCAGCTCTTTGTGGGATTTGTTAGAGCGACAAAAAGGGAAGGTTGTGCATAAAAGAACCATTTTCCTTTGGATTGTGTTCTCCATTACGTTCTGCCATGCATTGCACGTATCCTGCATTAAGGCCTGCTAAGCAGCCTCAAGAAAGTCTGCAATCTGCATGCCCATTCTAACTGGGCCAAAGTTGCTAACACTGCATTGGTGCGCGGAATTCTGTCCTGAACATTTGCCAGGCAGCTACGTGAGCTATGTTCACAAAACACTACTGTCTTGACAGCCAGGTTCACTGAGAGGGGCATTTCGCCCTATTAGTCCTACAGTTGTTCTTGGTTTGGCCTATTCACAGACCCACCTCCTGAAAAATATCTATTCAATGCTGGTTGTCCTATTAACGAGCCCGTGTGCTGGGTTTAGGCCACGTCCCCAGCAGGACATCAGTGAGGGCTTAAACGGTAACATCAGCTCCGATGTGGAAACCCCCCGGCTTAAGCACCTCAGTCAGGATGTTAGTCCTGACTGGCACCCTAGGCAAATCTAGGTCCAAGACCTCAGCTGCCCTACGAACCACCATAGCATATGAAGCTCCCTCCTCCATAGCCACAGTAGGAGGGGAGAGCATTCCGGTATCTGGAGAAGTATCCAGTCCTCTGGCTTCCCCTAGTTCCTCCTACCAGTCCATATACTCCAATCCATACTGCAAAGGGTCATACGACCCCTCCAATTCCTCCCTTGTACCTGGCTGTTCAAAATAGGCCTCAGGCACTGATCTGGCCCCTGTTTGCGCCATCGAAGTCAGAATCGTCATCATACGAAGTCGTTCCAGCTCTGGATCATCTAGGATAAGGATGGGGGTCGCTCCACCGGTGGGCGCTGGCAGAGCGGGGAACCTCGACATCGGGAGCGACGCCCGAGGAGGCTTACTGTGTGTACTCGGTGTCACCCCTGATCTGGTATCGGATCCTGGAGTCCCCAACGGCGCCAAAGCCGCAGGCGTCGAATCCGATGGGGCCACTGCCAATGCTGCGGGCCCAAAGGTGTGCCAGTGGGGGCAGCCCGCTCAAATACGAGGCGCATGGCTTCGTAAAAGTCTTTGAGCTGAATGGGGGTTGCTCCGGCTCCCGAAAAAGGGGGAGGCTGAAAGTCAGCCCTGGCATCGGTTCCACTGCACCATGCCTGGAACGTTGATGTTCCCGAGATGCCTCGCCACCAACAGGCATGACAAAGTCGAAGTCTGCTTGGATATCTGCTTGGACTTCTTCTTCTTCTTCTTCTTCTTCTTCTTCTTGTGCCTCTTCCCCGAGTGGCCAGAGGACCTCGAGTGCGAAGGAGAGGACTTAGGGCTCCTGGAGCGGTCCCACGACCTCCTCCTTGATCAGGATTGTGACCTCCTAGGAGTCGCACCAACCAAAGTCGACTGCTGGGCCACCAGGAGCTTCAGAGACCACTCTCTCAAAGCTTTTGGGGTCATGGCCCGACAGTCGGAACACGAATTCAAGTCGTAGTCTTTGTTGAGGCACCAAAGACATACCTGATGGGGCTCTGTCACTGACATGGCACAATGGCAGGTGCTACAAGGCTTGAACCCTTTCTTCCTCAATGTCATCCTGCACAGACTTCGAAAAGACTCGACAAAAAGGTTGAAAAAGGCCTGCCAAAAAAGGCAGAGGGTAGCTCAAATCCGGACCTGCACTTAACTGGCGTGGAAACAAAAGAACTGACGTACGTGAGCTGGGGTGGTGCCTTTATAGGTGAATGTGACATCACAGACGGCTCCGACGCCACCCGACGGTGTGCGCAGGGTACTGCTCAGCAGAAAAATTCAGATTCCAAGCTGACGTCAGGAAATTCAAAGGTAAGGAATCTGCAGCTAGAAGTCTCTCTATCCGATTCTACAGAAAAAGTCTGCTTTCTGTGGATGTAAGCATATGAAGCAATGAGCTGTTCTCACCTGCATGTGAACCCAGTAGCTGTAAGAAGAGTTAGACACAGAGAATTGGTTCTTTTTTCAGTGCAGTTGAGCGTTGCTTCTTGCGGTAATACACTTACTGGTTTATGGTCTCCATCTTGCATACACACAGTGTAGAATTGTCTGCTATATTCACCCTCTTCCCTAAATTCTGATCTGCTGTTTTCTTGCTTTTGTTTATATATACTTTTATTGGTTATGAAATAGACATAATATATGCCTTAGAAATATCAGAAGTATAGCCATACATTGATATAGTGAGTAAGCAGATAATGAGCAGGAGAGGTGCCATTTTTTTTTTTTGCATGCGTAAGTCCAGTGAAGGAGATAACCTATACATCACTTAGCTTGCCTTGATCCTATAGGGATGATGGGAGCAATAGAACAAAGTGTAAATGGGAAGGTAGCATTTTTGGTGCCAGTGTTGTTTGCCGATTTACCCTGTGGTAAGTAAGGATGGGGGTGGGGTGGAAAGATTACATTAGTAGCCAAGGAACCTAGAAACTTTGCAAAAGTAGGCAGGAGTATTCTGCTCTGTGTCTTCTAGAATTTATTGTAAGGATCCCCAAATGTCTTTGAAGTTTTGTACTTGGTAGTTCAGTTTGTAGATCTCACGCTCATGTGATGCTATATCTTCCATGGTCACCCTCCATTCTTCCAAGGTTGGGGGCTGTTATTGTTTCCAGTGACGTAGTATGTATAATGTGGCCACTGTGAGTGAAGTGTCCAGCCACCGCTTCTTGTGGTTGATCATACTGTCCATGTCTTGAGTATTACCCAGTAGCTCCAACTCCACGGAAGGTTGAATTTGAAGGTCTGTGGTGTGTTGCAGTATTTCCCACAGTCACTCCCAGTCTCAACGTATGTCATCAACGTATGTCAACCTTAAGGAGGTTGGGCTTAACTACTTTGAAGACTGACTGCACTAGATCATTCCCTTAGTATTCCCTGGCTTTTTTTTATATTAATAACAACCTGAAACATTTCCGTGGCCCTGTTACACTGGATTTCCCTGAAGGTGTACTAAAATTTCATAAACGTGAACTAAAAGCTTACCTGCTGAGTCGTACATGTGACAATCAGTAACTTGTGGAGAAAGTGGCGATTTGTAAATATATTGCTTTCTCATATAAAGATTTCCAACTGTACCTGTCTATGGTAATGCGCACCCAGAATCGATCTGTTTTAACAAGGATGCGGCTGGAAATTGAGCACTAGTTAATGGCCTTTCCTGTCATGAAACAAAGACCCGATGATATGACTCTTTGTCCATGTGGTGGAATTTCTAAGCAAAGCACTCAGCACTTTATTCTTTTTTGTGGATTTTATGACAGGTCGAGCCAATTTTATCTGAAACCTTTATTTTATAAAGAATAAAGTAAAGGATTATAAATCTGCACTGAAATATTTATGCAGTTTGATGGATCTACCACTTTGCATTTCCTTTGCTTCATTCATATGGGAAGCGGTGAAGATTAGTAAGAGCATTGTACTATTTGATGGTATCAAGTAATTTTATCTTGAAATATTTTTAGGGTGTTTTATTTTGCTAAAAATGAATGGTATGTTTTGTAATTTTTTATGCTGATTATTAATTATTATTCATTGAGGAACGTACACATTGTTCTTATATGGTGGAATCTATTTGTACCAAGTAAAGAAAAATTGACTTGAGTTGGCTCCCAGTACGATTGGATTACCTGGCACCACCAAAGTATATGGACCGTATCTCCGCGTGTGTGTTAACAGATGTGTCATTGAGCTGCTGTTTTCTCAGTCATGATGTTGGTATTTGGAATAAGCATGAGCTGGATAGTTGAAGGAATGTCCTTGTGAATAATTCATATATATTTGGGAACTTTTTGTTAGAGGTGGGTTACAGATACAGCGGAGACCTGGTTTTGGTTTGATGCACCGGGTAAACTAGGGAGAACCACAATTGCGAAAGGTGTCTGCTTTTTTAGCATTGGCAGAGAAAAGGTAGATTAGAGAGACCTTATGGCCCTCCCTGGCTGTGAAGTTGAGCGACTTTAAGAATTATGCATTTTTTGTAGAAGATGGGATGGGTATTGGGCCCAGGTTAGAGTATCCTCGTGTACATTTATGTGAGCTACACAGGTGAGTTATGTTGTTGTGCATTTCATTAAGCACATGTGACAATATTTCCTTGTGTATTTGGGAGGTAGAAAATACACAATACATTTTCTCTCTTCCCACTAATTCTGTGACCTTGTTCCCCCGCAGATGTGGCAGAGAAGGACACAGACGCTGACTGCAGACAGCTGGCCCTGCAGAGCCTCTTATTATTGGAAAACATGAAACATGGGCTAACGACGGGCAGGGTAGAGTGAATGAGGACCAGATGCACTGTCCCACCAGTGCAGAGCTGCCATCCATCTTTCGTGGCGAGGGGCATGCTCTGGTACAGAATGTCCACTCCCATCATCAATTTTACATTACAGTTGGGGTCTGTCTATTAATACCACTGGCAACTTTGAATATCTAGCAGAGAGAAGAGCAGAAACTATTTGTGGACAGCTCAAGCAGACAACAAACCAGCCATCGCAGAGGTCCTGAATATTTCGTCCTCTGAGCCAGACTATCTGCTTCAGATACTAAGGCCCATATTTATACTGTTTTAGTGCTGCATTTGTGTCAACTTTTGGCGCAAAAGCGACGGAAACTTACAAAATACAATTGTATTTTGTAAGTTTGCACCGCTTTTGACTCAAAAAGTGATGCAAATGCGGCACAAAAAAAGTATAAATATGGGCCTAAGGTCCTTATTTATCCTTTTTTTTTTCTTCTTTTTTTCACCGCATTTGCATCATTTTTCGGCACAAACTTACAAAATATAACTGTAAGTTTGTGCCGCTTCTGCATAAAAAAATGATTTAAATGCGGCACAAAAAAAGCATAAAAATGGGCCTAAAAATGTATTTTGCTTCTTTCTTTGTGGACATCTACTATACACGGCAGGGAAGTGAACTGCAAATTACTCATCTCGTGAAGTAGCCCATGCAGAAGAGTATTGCGTGGAGTCTGCAGTGATTTGCCTACTTCCCACTGAACAGCTGTTCAGAGTGTAATATAAAAGACTAATGGAATTCGATTTCAGTGATGCCGAAAAAGAATGTTAAATAAAGATGTCTTTAATTGTTTTATTTTATGAACTTGCTCTTGCACAACATTTGGGGAAAAGGAGCGCATACAGCCAAATCTGAGTTTTCCTTGTAAAAGAGTGTATTTGTTGTTAGCAATATAATTCAGAGTCCATGTGAGAGGACCTTGTACCACGTACAAGGAGGCCATGCAGATTATATTACAATTTCATGGCTGTGCATAGTGATGAAAACGATGCCTCCTTTTACATGACTAGCATCTGCACGTTAGGTTGAAGTCCAAAACTTCAGTGGTGCCGGTAGGTATCATGCCCTACACAGATTTTCATCGGGTCCCTCTACATACCTTCCGAACACAACACATTAATATTTACCGTACTCGCTGCAGGTATCAAAATATTGGGGTGGGGGGAGTCATATTTACAAGGAATTGGAGTAGTTTAGCGCACTTTCTGCAGTAATGCCCTACGCCGATTCGAAAGGGCAGGAATGCACCTTATGTACAAGATACAGTGCATTTCTGTCCTTTCCCCCAATGCTGGTGCACAAATTGCTGACTAGTGCGAAAGCAGGCACCCTTGCACCATAGTGCATGGGTACCTGCGTTGTTAGCAGGATTGTTTTGTTGCAGAAAGGGGTACCTTCCTGCACAAAAACAATCCTGGGAGTTATTTTCCTCTTTCTATGTGTGCTGCCGAATGCAGCACTTATAGAAAGAGGAAACATAAAGATATTTCTCCTTGTTGTGCCTGCCTTGGGGAGGCGTACAGTTTTGACACATCTCCAGGTTTACAGATTCTTGTAAATCTGGGAATGTGTCAAAACCCATGGGTGTTGTGTGGGAACACCCACCGCAACGCCCATGGTAAACCCGCCCTGATGTAGTGTAAGGCCATGAAAACCCAGGCAAAGTGGCTTTGCGTAGCTTTGAAGATATGGGCCCGCTCTATGCACTGCTGTTGCGTCACAAAAAGTGACATGCCAGCGGGGCACGGGGCTTGTAAACATGCCCCCCACTTTGAAGCAGAATGTAACAAGCTTCTTTTGCCTCCCCCCCTTACAGCTGCCAGCCCTCCTTTACTTTTCTACCACAACCAATCCAGCTGCTGAGTCCACAGTTTATCAGCTCTCATCTTCTTCTCAAAAAGACTTCTGCCTCTTCAGCCAGATACCCACTTTGTCAGTCCCTCTGATGGAGTCCCTTCCACTAGAAGCTGTTGAATCCATCTGTCAAGTTTAATTAGTGGCAATCATATTGATGACTTTCCCAAGAGTTCTGGTGTAGAGTACTGTGTTGCACAAGTTGTCTTAAAACCTTTTACTGTCATTGACACAGCTAAGCGTTTTTCTCAGTTGAAGAGCTTTTTTGGGATATCCACGATTGCAACTAAGGATTGTGAGTGTTGCACAGTAGATAAACAATTGTGGCTGCAGACTAGGATGTGATGTCATCAAAGTGCTCTATTATGCACAGTAAAGATATCAAGGATCTCATATTTATAAGCAGAGGTGTTAACCAAGATGCTCAATTATATAGTTTATCATTACGAGTAAGGGAATGGTGAAAATGCTCACTGTAGTACAGGTTATCCTCGGTCCATTTTCCTGTAAACTCGAACTGAAATTCTACTATAGGGGATTTCTTTCACTTCCGTACCTAGTCATTTTTGTTTCCCTTTGGACATGACAAACAACTGACATACCTTATGACTGAGACTGAGGGGCTTATTTGCAAGCCTCATGGTGCAGGGCCGCGCAGCAAGTTACCTTGCAGCACTGCCCCCTGCCCCACAGGGAAAGAGCAGAAATGCACCGTCTTTAAAAGATACAGTGCATTTCTGTCCTCTTCCCCTGCCCTGGCTCACAATGGGCTACCTAGTGCCGACGACGGCACCGTTTCATCATTGCAGACAGGATTGTTTTTGTGCAGGAAGGGACACCTTCTTGCACAAAAACAATCCTGCAGAATGCAGCATACATAGAAAGAGGAAACAACGAGGACAAATAAAGTAATTTCTCCTTGTTCCGCCTCCCCTGGGGAGGCATAAGATTTTGACGCATTCCCAGGTTTACAATGCCTTGCCAATCTGGAAATGCATCTAATCCCACGGGTGCTGCATAGGAAAACCCATCACAACGCCCATGGAATGCTTCCCTGATGCAGTGTAAGGCAATGCAGCGACTTGCGCTGTGTTGCCTTACACCGTATCTACAAGGACATGAAAAGCTACGCAAAGTTACTTTGCATGGCCTTGTAGATATGGGCATGCACTATGCACTGCTGATGTTTCACAAAAAGTGATGCAAGGGCAGCACACTGGGCTTGTAAATAAGCCCCTAAATCTATCCACAGATTCCTTACCATAGAATATTACCCAGGTAGCAGACTGGATGAACAAGTTAATAACCTTCGGTAGCGCTTTATCTGGTAGATACTATGGCCCATACTTATACTTTTTTAGCGCTGTATTTGCGTCATTTTTTGATGCAAAAGTGGCGCAAACTTACAAAATACAATTGTGTTTTGTAAGTTTGCGCCGCTTTTGCATCAAAAGGCGGTGCAAATGAGGCGCTAAAAAAGTACAAATACGGGCCTATATCTTACTGCGTATTCCTTACCTTTGAATTTCCCAGGCATCAGACTGGATCTGGAAGATTTTCGTGAGCAGTACCCCTGTGTACCAGTAGGTGGCATTGATCGGTTCCACGTGCGGTAGTCGGCTCCAGAAGTGATGCCGTGGTAACCAAATAGCCGCCACCCAGGCATGCTGATGTTAGTTATTTTTCATGACTTTCTATATCAGAAGCGCGGAGCCACGACATGCACTGACAAGTGGTGTGAACAGCTAAGGTCCCAACAAAGGGATAGTCCTGTCCCTAGAAATCCGTATGCAGAGCAGGGAATATAGTGCCCATCCCTACAGTCCTGACTGTACAGACAGTAGTCTTTGGTAAACATGTGCAGAGATGCCCACGTTACTGCCTGGCACTTGTCCAGGACCGGAAATCTAAATGCTAGCGCAGTGGTCACAGTTTTAGCTGTGGTGGAATGACCTCGCAAGGCTTCAGGGTGTTGGTTCTTGGCCAATGCATAGCAGATTCTAATGCCAGAGCACGTCCCACAAAGAGATGCTCTGCTTCTCCACCACTTGACATTTCTTCGCACCAACGGACCCCAGGAAGAGTTGGTTGTCCACTCAAAACTCTTTTGTATGATTAAGGTAGTAGAACAACACTTTTTTTGGGTGTAGGTGGTGGTCACTCCGCTTCTTTAAAGGGATGTGGAGGAGCAAAAAAGGTAGGCAGTGGGATTGATTGGCCTACATGAAATGTGGTTACAACTTTGGGCAGAAAGGAGGCCCTTGTGCAAAGTAAGAATTTGTCAGGTTAGGCAGCTTAGATGATGAGGTCTGCAGCTCACCTACTCGGCAAGCAGATGTAATTGCCACAAAGAAAGCTGTTTTTAACATCAGAAGCCTGAGGAGACTATTGAGAGGAGGCTCGAAAGGAGCACACATTAAGAATGTTAAGACCAGATTGAGATCCCACTGAGGCATAATAAATGGTGAAGGAGGAGAAGATGACCAAGACCCCTTAGGAACCTATGTACAGTAGGGGACTTGAACAAGGAGGGTTGGTCAGGCAGCTGCATGAAAGCAGAAAGAGCAGTCAGTGCAGAAAACAGGACCAATATGTTTCTCTGCACACCATGCAACAATTTTTATTTTTTCCAAGGCCAGGCATATACCATCTTAGTGGAGGCATGCCGGGCTGCCAAAATAACTTGACAGATTTCAGGAGGAAGGTCGAAAGCTATCAACTGACACTGCTCAATCTCCATGCAAGAAGGCAGAGAGTGAACAGGTTTGGGTGAAGAACCGTCTGCTGCTGCAAGAGAGAAAATCCTTATGAATGACAGCCTGATTTGAGGATCCATGGCCGTGCTTAGGAGCTCTGAGCAACAAGAATGACTTGGACCCAGTTGTTCCTGATCTTCTTGAGAACTCTGGGCAGGAGTGCCTTGGGTGGAAAGGAGTACAGGAGGCCTGAGCTCCACTCGAGATGAAAAGCGTCTCTGAGTAGGTGCTGCCTTGGAAACTCCAGCGTGCAAAACTGCTGACATTGTGCGTTCTCAGCAGAGGCGAACAGATCTAACCTAGGTTGTCCCCACTGTTAAAAGAGACCTTGCACCACCTCTGGATGGAGATGCCATTTGTGATCCCCTATGCATTGACGGCTGAGTTGGTCAGTCCTTGCATTCAGAGAGCCCGCCAGGTGTTGAACCACCAGGAATATGCCCTGATGTTCCAGCAAAGTCAAGAGATAGAGGGCCTCCTGGCATAAGGTCCATGGCCCTTTCCCAGCCTGTTTATTGCAGTACCACATGGTGGTGTTGTCCATGAACACTTGGACTAGCCTTCCTTTGATGGAGGGTAAAAAGGTTTTCAGTGCCTGTCGGATCGCTCAGCACTCCAGCATGTTGATGTTGAGTCCCGTTTCCACCAGTCCTCTGATC
Organism: Pleurodeles waltl; assembly: GCF_031143425.1. Classification (NCBI taxonomy): domain Eukaryota; kingdom Metazoa; phylum Chordata; class Amphibia; order Caudata; family Salamandridae; genus Pleurodeles; species Pleurodeles waltl. The sequence continues at coordinate 398,486,131 of NC_090449.1, forward strand.
TCCACCTCTCCCAGATGACCATCCCATCCCCGGAGTGACAGATCTGTTTCTGCTGTGAGCTCTGGTTGGGGGGAAGGGCCTGCATGTGCCAGCAGGCATGTGTCACTAGCAGGATGCCATGAGGCCCAGCAGCCTTAGAGTCAGTCTTACCAAGACCCAGGATAAAGGCTGAAATATCAGTATGGCCTGAGTATCCTGGACTTGCCGTTTGCGAGGATATGCGCAAAAGTGCACTGTGTCCAGAACAGCTCCAATGAAAGGGAGCATGTGAGAGAGTCAGGTGTGACTTTGGCACATTGCTGAATCCCACGTAATGCAGAAGGTCCGTCTAGTCTGGAGGTGGGCGATGACGGCCTGGGGCTAAGCTAGCCTTCAACAGTCAGTTGGGGATAGGGGGAGGCTAGCATCCCTGATCTCTGCAGATGAGCTGTAACCACCGCCATCACCTTGGTGAACACCCGAGGGCAGCTGCTAAGGCCGAATGAGAGCACGGTGAACTAAAAATGCTTGTGGCCTACATAAGTGCAGATACCACTGGTGGGCAGGCAGAATGGGAATGTGGAAATAGGCATCCTGCAAGTCCAACGCTTTCATCCAATCTCCTGGGTCCAGGTCAGACAAGACTTGAGCCAGCTTGAGCATTTTGAATTTCTCCATCTTGAGGAAGAAGTTGAGGGTTCAGAGAGCTAAAATAGGGTGAAGTCCTTTCTCCTTTTTGGGCACAAGAAAGTAGCGGGAATAGCACCCACAGCCGCCTTCTGGCACCGGAATCCTCTATGGCTCCCTTGGCAAAGAGAGCCAGAACTTTCTTGTGTGAAATGGACAGATGATTTTACATCAGCTGGTCGTAAGATGGTGGAATGGAGGTAGGGGTAGTCTTGAAGGGGAGGGAGTAGCCCCTCCGGACAGTCTGCAACACCTACCTGTCCGAGGTTATGAACTGCTATTGGGGCTGGTGATGGCGAACCACAGGCTACGTGACCCACGAGGCCTGTGGGTATGGCACACTTGGCCACGCAGAGGCTGGGGAGCATGCACGGTTCGGTAGCTGTGAGGGAATTGGCGCAGAGAGGCTCATGGACTTTGGCCGCAGCACGAGAGTTCTTAAAGGGCTCCAGCACCACATCTGCGTTGTCCCTGAAGAGACAGATGCTATCAAAGGGCATGTCCATAAGGGAAGCTTGGGCATCCCCGAAAAGGCAGATATCCTCAATCAAGCCTAACGCCTCAGAGCCACAGTCAATGAAACCTCTCTGCTCGGTGAGTCGTTTGTGTCGAGTCCACATTGTATTGTGACATTTGCTGCATCTCTTCCATTGGCAACAGTCTAAGGTATGGGTCTCCTCTGCGACCATTGGCAGCACTTGTGCAACCGTGCCCCACAGAGTGTGGGAGTAACGGCCCAAAATACATGCTTTGTTCACAGACCACAATGCAAGGCTTGAGGAAGAAAACAACTTCTTCCCCAAAGAGTCCAGCCTCTTGGATTCCCTAGCTGGGGGCAGTAGAGAATATGTCTTGGGATATTGAGGCTTGGACCACCAAGCTCTCTGGGGTAGGTTGTTGGGTAAGGAAGTTGGAGTCTAGCGGGGTGGTGGCAGCGGTGGGTGATCGTCCTATTCAGCCACTGTGTTGGGTTTGGACCAAGTCTCCAAAAGGATATCAGTGAGGGTATCATTGAATGGAAGTAGGGGTTTGGATGAGGAACCTCCCGGTTGCAACACCTCTGTCAAGATGTTACTCTTAACTGCCACAAGGGCAACTGCAGATCGAGGACCTCAGCTGCCCTCCTCAACAGCACTGCATATTAGGCTCCCTCCTCTGTAGCCATGATAAGGGGAGAAAGCATACCAGTATCTGGAGAAGTATTCGGTCCACTGGTTTCACCCAGTTCCTCATCCTCTCCATAGAGCTGGTATTCTGCAGGGTCCAGTGACCCCCCAGATTTCTCCCCGATGCCTAACATAAGATAATAGGGCTCAGGCTCTGATCTAGGAAGCAAAGTTCCTGCAGGCATTGGAAGCGTCGTCCAGTCTGTGTTGAGAGTCAGGGATCACAATGGGGATGACACTGTCGGTGGGCCAGTGCCAGGGAAGGTAGAGATGGTACGGCTGGTGCCAGTACAGATTCAGGAATGGATCCCTGGGGGCCCACTGGAGCCAGAGGCACAGAACCAGATTGGCCCCCATCTGAGGGCCCATCTGAGCATCAGAGGGCTCAGGCCTCTCAGAAATTAGGAGCATGGCCCCATAGAACTCTTTACGATGGAAGGGGGTCACTCCAGCTCCTGGAAAATTGGGTAGGTGCAGATCTGGCCCAGACTCCAAGGATCGATACTGTGAATACCAATGCACCCTAGTTATGTCAGCTGACAGATGAGGAAGAGTCAAAGACTGCTTCGATTTCTTGCTCTTCTCCTTGTGCCCTGACTTACTTGGTAAGATTATGACTTTGGGCTCTGTAACTGGTCCTGGGACCTTCCTCTTGACCGAGACCCCGATTTGTGCTGAAGATGCAGGTACATCACCAACAACGGCCAATGACGGGCTCCCAAGGGCTTGAATCTCAGAAGTCTTTCTAGATTACATATTCCTAACACACCAGGAGGAAATCATCAAAAATTCTTGATAAAACTTTTTTTTTAAATCCAGTCAAAAATTTACTGATGGGTCTGATGGGTAGCTCTTCGGATCAGCTCTGGCTGGTGCAGAAAGCAAATAACTGACGTCAGTGGGCCTGGGTGGCGCCCAATTTCACTTCCTAGTGTGGATAACGCTGACGACACACGCCGAGCCGATCAACCCCACCTACTGGCATGGAGGGGTACTGCTCATGGAAGTCTTCCAGATTGAGTCTGATGCCTGGGAAATTTAAAGGTAAGGGATCTGTGTGGCTAGAAGTCTGTGTCCAATCTGGAAATGTTTGAACAGTACCTCTGCATGCCAGGAGGTGGGGTCAATCATTGCTGCGCTTGATGTGACATTCGCAGTGCCTACAACCCCAGTTAATGAGATCAGTTTCTTTTGTGACATTTCTGTGACAGAAGCACAGAGCCACACTACAAACAGATGAACCAGTGTGCAGACACGTGGGGGCATAGTAATACTCTGTTTGCACCGAATTAGCTTCATTTAAAAAAAAACTCTAATTCAGTGCAAAACTAACTCCATATTTATACTTTGGTGCTAGGCCCGTCTAGTGCCAAATTTATGGAGTTAGTCATTTTTTGGAAGTGGAAACCTACCTTGCCTAAATGAGATGCAAGGTAGGCATTCCCGTGCAAAACAAATGACTCTATGGCCTTAACGTCATATTTATACTCCTGTGCAAAAATGGTGCACGGAGGGAGGAGGGGTAAAAAAAATGGTGCAAAGCTTGCTTTGCCCCATTTTTTAACTCCTGGCTCAGGGAAGGTATTAGGGGACCTGTGGGCCTATTTCCATGGCGGAACACCATGCAATAAGCCCACAGATGCCCTCCCCAGGCCCCAGGGACGCCTCCACCCACACCAGAGGGACAGCGGAGGATGGGGGACCCCATCCAGGGTAAGTACAGGTAAGTATTTTATTTTATTTTTTAAAGTGCAGGGCCCCCACTACATGGCACTGGGTGCACTGGCCATGCACAGGGGACCCTGGTCCCCTGTGCTGGCCATTGGGGTGATGGGCATGACTCGTGTCTTTTGTAAGTCAGGAGTCATGTGGTATGGATGGTTTTGCGTCAAAAAATGACTCTAGGCTGGTTAGAGTCATTTTTTTTTTCCTCTAACCTGCCTAATGTCGTTTTCTGGTGCAAAAACCCCTTCTTCCATACTGCCAGCCCAACCCTACTAAAGTCATTCTTTTTTGCAGCTAGCATACCCTTTGCACCAGCTTGCACCATTCCAGAAATATGGTGCACGCCGGTGCTAAACCTTTTGGTGCAAAACTGAGTTGGTGCAGTTTTGCACCAAAAAGTATAAATAAGGGCCTTAGGGGCATATTTATACTCTGTTTGCACCAAATTAGTGTCATTTTTTTTAACTTTAATTCGGTGCAAAACTAACTCCATATTTATACTTTGGCACTAGACCCGTCGAGCTCCAAATTTATCGAGTTAAAGACATTTTTTGGACGTGGAAATCTACCTTGCCTTAATGAGATGCAAGGTAGGTGTTCCCATGCAAAAAATGACTTTATGGCCTTAACGCCATATTTATACTCCTGTGCAAAAATGGTGCACGGGAAGGAGGAGGGGTCAGAAATGCTGCAAAGCTTGCTTTGCCCCATTTTTTAACGCCTGGGTCAGGGCAGGCGTTAGGGGACCTGTTGGCCTATTTCCATGGTGGAACACCATGGAATAAGCCCACAGGTGCCCTCCCCAGGCCCCAGGGACACCCCCTCCCACACCAGAGGGACAGCGGAGGATGGGGGAACCCATCCCAGGTAAGTACAGGTAAGTATTTTATTTAATTATTTAAGTACCATAGGGGGCCCTGAAATGGGCCCCCATACATGGCACAGGGGACCATAGTCCCCTGTGCTGGCCATTGTGGTGGTGGGCATGACTCCTCCTGTCTTTTCTAAGACAGAAGTCATGTGGTATGGATGGTTTTGCGTCAGAAAATGACTAGGCAGGTTAGTCATTTTTTTTTTCTCTGACCTGCCTAACGTAATTTTTGGGTGGAAAACCCCCTTCTGTCATACCACCAGCCCCACCCGACTAATGTCATTTTTTTTTATTTTTTAGACTAGCCTACCCTTTGCACCGGCTTGCGCTATTCCATTAAATGGGACTCGGCTGGTGCACAGAAATTGTGCAAGCCGGTGCTAAACCTTTTGGTGCAAAACTGCGTTAGTGCAGTTTTGCCCCAAAAAGTATAAATCAGGGCCTACAGAATGTCAACCAGATTAGGCTTTACAAAAGATAAGCAACATGCTTATATGACAGAGACTTCTAGCCTCAGATTCCATACCTTAAAATAGATACCCAAACAAAACATCCCCAGAGGTGGGTCTATGAATAGAGGAAACCAAGAAGTCTGCAACGTGATCTCCTGGCCACTGCGGAAAGGCAACACCACCTTTGGTAGGAAAGAGGCACAAGTAGAACCAGTTTATCCAGGGAAGATGTTGGTGTAAAGTAGGTGCACAGAAAGTGCACCCTCTTTACATATTCGTTAACTCGCCTGGCTGATACAATGGCCAATAAAAATACTGTTTTGATGGTGGTCAACAGATGTAGCATGAGATCAGAGTGGAAGCATATCAAAAACATCATAACCAAGTTAAGATCCCTTTATGGCATATTGAAGGGTCTTGAGGAAACAAAAGTTGGAGTCATTTTAAGAAATGGGCACAACTGGTGACTTGAACAGGGAGGGTTGATCCGAAAACCGTGAAAAGGCAGAAATTACCAAAAGATACCAGTTAACTGCACCCAAGGCTAAAGACAGACAAACGATAAGAACTCGGACAAAGGTGCAGAGAGGGGATCCGCATTTATACCAGAGCACCAAGCCACAACTGTGTCCCAATGGCAGGTGTACATGGTCCTAGTTGAGGTATATCTGGCTGTTAGAATGGCATCACATGCTTCTGAAGGGAGCTCAAAGGCTGTCAAGCTGCTGCCTCTCAATCTCCAGGCTTGAAGGCAGAGCATGCACAGGTTTAGTTGTAGAAAGTTGCTTTGAAAGAAGATCCTTCCAAAGGGGCAGCCTGACCATACTGTCCGTGTCAAATCTGGAGCCACAAGGGTAACTTGGAACGGTTTCTTCTTGATCTTTTTGAGATCTTTGGGCATAAGTGGTAGAAGCGGAAAGCCGTACAGGAGGCTTGAATTCCAATTTAGACAAAACGAGTCATTGATCAAGAACCACCTTGGAAATTCCAGCATGCAGAAAGGTTGATATTGCGCTTTCTCAACAGTGGTGAATAGATCTAATCAAGGTTCTTCCCAGTCTCGGAAGAGACATTGCACACCTGCCAATTGGTGATGCCATCTGTTATCTGCAAAGCGTTAATAGCTGAGCTCACCTGCTCTGGTATTCCGACAGCTTGCTAGATATTGTGTAAACAGTCGTGTCCCGAGGCGCACTGCACACGGTCCACCACCCTACTCCACATGTTTGTCGCAGTACTACATGGCGGTGGTGTTGCCTGTGAACACCTGAACCAGCCTTCCTTGATGGAAGGAAGGAAGATTTTCAATGCCAGACATATTGCTCTCAACTACTACAGGTTTATGTGGAGGTGGGACTCCACCAAAGACCAGAGTCCTCTGAAGTCCAACTAAGAGATCAGAATGATGCCCCTACGCAGAACGGTCTAATCTGTCACCACTATGAGCACTGGTTGAGGAAGTGCCTGGGGTCTGCTGCTGAATCAATTGCAGTTCCTCACGCACCACTGAAGGCCTTTGGCAGATTCATCTGATATCTGGAGCAGGGCAGAGAGATTCCTCTGATGCTTCGCCCACTGGGACTTCAGGTCCCACCACAAAGCCTCCATATGCCACGTGGCATATGTTACCAACAGGAAGCCACAAGGCTCACCAGCTTTGGAGTCAGTCTTTCTGAAATTCAGAATAGAGGCTGAAACATCTGAATCATAGCCTGAGTATCCTGGACCCACCGTTTTGGAAGGTAGGCCCGAAACTGCAGTGTGTTCAGAATGTCTCCGATGAAAGGGAGCATCCAAGAAGGAGTCAGTTGTGACTTTGGCATGATGATGGTGAACCCCAGCAAATACAGGAGGTCCACCATAGTCTGGATGTGGGCGATGACTACCTGGATGAGCCCACTTTCAACAGCCAGTCATCGAGGTAGGGGAAGAATGGGCCCCCTAACCTCTGCAGATGGGCTGCAACCACCACCATTACCTTCATAAATACCTGAGGGGGCACTGGTAGGACCAAAGTGGGGCACAGAAAATGGAAAATGCTTGTGGCCAACCGTGAACCGCAGGTAGTCTGTAGGCTGGCAGTCAGGTTTGTGAAAATAGGCATCCTGTAAGACCAAGGTTGCCATCCAGTATCCAGGGACTAGGGCAGACAAGACCTGCGCTAACGTGGCCATTTTGAATTTCTCCCTCTTTAGGGAGAAGTTGACAGGCCGTAGGTCTAGTATAGGGGGAGGACTTTTTTTTACTCCAGAAAGAAGTGGGAACAGCAACCACTACCTACTTTTGATGTCAGCATCCTCTCAAAGCTCCTTTGGCAAAACAAGCCAACACTTCCTGATGGGGAATAGAGAGATGGTCCCAACAACCTGGCAGTGGCCCTGCTATCCTTAAAGTGCTTGAGCGCCAAGTCTATCTTCTCACCAGAAAGGCAGGTGCTGTTGAAGGGCATATCTATAAGGAATGCCTGGACACCCCCCAAAAAGCCAGTGGACCTCAACCAAGCATGGCAATGTAGTGCCACTGACAATGCACTCGCTCTACCCAATGAGCTGGTTTTATCCAGTCCACAGGGCATGGTGAACTTTGCTGCGTCCCTGCCATGTGCAGCCAAATCCCAAACTGTGTGGGTATATAGGCCCAAGACGTGCTAAATTCAAACTCCCAGGTGGGAGCCTGAACTTACCTACATTGCCTAGCAGGCAGAGCGGCAGGAGGGCACCGCTGCTGCCAAGAGCGGCAGGAGACGTGTAAAAGCCCAGGCACACAGCCGCAGCACAGGATGCACTGAATTCAAACTCCCGGGGGGAACCTGAACTTACCTACATTGCCCTGCAGGCAGAATGGCAGGAGGGCAGCGCTGCTGCCGAGAGCGTCATGAGACGTGTAAAAGTCCAGGCACACAGCTGCGGCGTGGGACGCGCTGAATTCAAACTCCTAAGGAGGAGCCAAAACTTACCTACATTGCCCAGCAGGCAAAGCGGCAGGAGGTCCGCGCTGCCGCCGAGGGCATCAGGAGACGTGTAAAAGTCAAGCCACACAGCTGCTGCGAGGGACACGCCCATTTGAAGAGCGGGCCCGTCATCAGCTGGTAGAGGCTGGGCTGGGCCTACTCTCTTTTACCCCCTGATCGGGAGGAGTCTTAGGGCCAGGGAATTGTTCCTGAGCAGCAATCGGGGCACAAGGAGAGCCCTAGGGTTGATAAAGAATGGGTAAGCGCACGGCAGGGGCCACTGAGTCTTTATCCACTAGCGCCATGAAATCGAAAAAGCAAGCACGATTGACAGCGTGGGGGCCATATATGAATGGCGATTCAGGTGCTCTCTCCGAAATTGATAGCCTTATCGGGGAGGTAGAACTATTGCTAAATGGCAAATCGACCAAAGGGGTAAGGGATGGAACATGAAGCAAGATCCCAGACATGTTCACAAAATCAAAGACTATAGTCAGATGCTCTCAAGCTGGTGATGAGGTCTTGCTACCTCCCAGTGATAAAAACCTGTGTAATCAGATGGACGCAGCTGGAATTTCAACAGCTCCCTCAGCCCCGTCAAGCATTCTCCGCTCACCTACTGTAATAGTCAACAAGACTATACATTGCTCAAACAGGTTCGCCCTCTTGGCAACAACTGACAGTACTATCCCACCCACTAGTAACATAGGCAAACTGCAGGAAGTAGCAAAAGAGCATATCATTAATTGTGAACCTTTATGGCGTGAAATAAACGAGCTTAAATCAATGGTTGTTGCATTAGTTAGCAAGATGGATAACCTGACAGCAGAATTGGAAGAGCATTGCTGTTCTTGCTGGGGTAGTTGCACTGACCTCATAAGTAGGGCACCAGACTTGAGGGGAAAACAGGAGGCCACCCATCCAGGTAACAGCGGAAACCTGGGGACGGCCCCTGAAGAGGCAAGCAATCTACCTGGCCTAAGGCCAAACTTACAATCAGAGGGAAGGACCATATCTGGCACTAAACTCAGCAGTGCCATAGGCACCTATGACTATTCAGTGAAAACATCTGTCCCACTCTGCCCAAGTTCAAAACGTAACCCTGACTTGGATAATAATCATAGTAGGGAATATTATACTCCTGCCGGAAGATATTACCAAAGGCACGACCAAAAATGTGCAGACCGTAGGAACCAGATCTGTCTAACTCAGGTGCCTAAATTAAGTAAGGGTTCTTACGAGGACACTGAATAACCGATTAATAAAGTTACATTTTGGTTTAGACATCAACGCAACTATTTGTCCATAGTAATATCAGATATTATCCGTGCGAAGAGATATGCATCTAAGCAGGCATCAAACGATTATATTATAGTCCAGCTGATCTCTAACATTTTGGTCAACAACCTTATATGCTTTGAGCAACGTATTGGGCCCTCAGGGAAACATAAATCACTAGCAATCAGCATGAAATTGGGCCCTCCGGAAGTGGGACATCGGAATAAATATGAAAGGGGTGCCACGTCGCATATGCAACAAGAATTACCTAGACATGACTTAAACGCTCCACACCCTGAGTCGAGCTCCCTTGACAAAGTGGATTGACTGTATAAGAGGGATGACACAGTGATGAATTTTCACTTGTTTACCGCTAAGCCGGTATGCTTCCACAAAAAGGGTATGTTTGCGGCGAGGCCATCCCTTGATGAGTCTCCTACTGTTAGTCCTATGGCAATCAACAATGTGATAGCACACAAAAGAGACCTAGCAGTCGCAGAGGATCACCACAGGGTAGGACTATTATGATCCATCCACATGTCCCACAAGAGGTAGCGTTACAGATTACCCCTGATGGCCGCGACCCTGGGTTGGGGGGGGGGGGGGGGGCAGGCGAAGCCACAGAGCAGCTCGTCGAGGGAAGAGATACCACCTCTAGCCATCAGCTCTCATTGATGTTGTGGAACCTTGCAGGGATTAGGCAAAAATTAGGCGAAGCCGAGTGGTTTTCTTATACAGAGAAATGCAACATCTGCAAGTTCCAAGAGACCTGGGCCACAGAAAAAATATTTATCAACGGTTACACTTCCTATAGTAGAGAGGCTAAGCCACCATAGAAGTTTGGGAGGGCTAGTGGGGGCCTGTTGATCCTAGTAAGGAACTATTTACCTAGCCATCGTAAGATCATGCGAATAGATTCATCCAACATCCTGGGCATTACTATAATCTTTCCTCTCCTGTCTGTGTGGAGTGCTCTCCTAGGTGATACCTATGACCCTGAAGTTGACATTGGGGGTAAAAAGTACAAAAGACCACTCCTGTCCCTGGGGCTAACCCTGACAAAGAGGGACATAGCTAGAGAACGGAAGGCAGACCCACCCAACTTCCCTGGCAATGTGAGAAAGAGGCCTGGATCTGAAAGAGGCATAGGTTTGGAAGTGGCAGTTTATCAGGCCAAGGGTTGTCCTTAAAAACATAACAAGATCTAACAGTGCTGGGCAGCTCTCTGAGTGATTACTCTGCCACATGTCTCCTGGGAGCGTTAATTGCTATATGATGAGATTAGAAACTATGGACAGTGGATGGAAGACAGGTGGTGTAAGTGTATAATTTCTGATTTGTATTTCAATGCACATGGTCAGGTGCCAGGGAGCGGCCATTTTTCTGTGCAATTTTTGTGTTTCTATGCTCCTGAGATCATCTTTTCTTCTTGTATACCTGTCGGCCAGCTTGGCCTATTTGTTACCATGAAACTTAATAAAATTTGTCATTCACCATACGCTGCAGAATGGATACAACCAACTCCCAGGGCAAAGTGAATGCGCTCCGATGATATGGGACAGGTGGCTACTCCAGATTGTTCCATGGGGTTATTCCATTCCTTTCCTAGAAACCCTCCACCAATGTTGCCATCCTGACCCTGCTCCGTCAAGAAGTTCAGGCTCTTTTGACTAAAGGAGCCATCAAGAGAGTGACAGCATCAGAAGTACGTCATGGTTGTTATTTCCACTACTTTCTGGTGCCCAAGAAAAACGGAGGTCCCCACCCTGTTATAGTCCCACGCTTGCTCAGTTTCTTTCTGTAGAAGGAGAAATTGAAGATGCTCAAATTAGCTCAGGTTCTGTCTGCCCTAGACCCTGGAGATTGGATGGTAGCATTGGACTTGCAGGACGCCTACTTCCATATTCCAGTCCTCCCTGCCCACAGGTATTGCCTGTGGTACACAGTGGGCCACAAGCTTTTTCAGTTCGCTGTTCTCCATTTTGGCGTCACCAGCGCACCTCAGGTGTTCACCAAGGTGGTGATGGTGGTTGTAGCACACCTGTAGAGGTCCAGTCTTGCCCCAACTTCGATGACTGGCTGTTGAAGGCTTGCTTACCCCCCAGGCAGTTGTCTCCGACCTCCAGACTGCAGCAGACCATATACATTTGCTGAGGTTCACTACCAACATGCCAAAATCATGCCTGACTCCCTCTCAGATGTTTGCTTTCACCTGAGCTGTTCTGGACTTGGTGCAGTTTCTGGCTTATCCTCCCAAACCGCAAGTCCAGGATATTCAGGCTATGATACTGATGTTTCAGCCTCTATCCTGGGTTTCGGTGAGAGTGAGCCTGATGCTGCTGGGTGTCATGGTCTTCTGCATCCTGCTTGTGACACATGCCTGTTGACATATGTGGGCTCTGCAGTGGGACCTGAAGTTCTATTGGGCATAGCACCAGAGGAATCTCTCCGACATGGTCCAGATCTGTGAGGGAATTGCAAAAGGCCTGCAGTTGTGGTTAATGAATTGTGATTGGGTCAGCAGCATATCCCTCTCCCTTCCTCAACCAGAGCGGACAGTGGTGACAGATACATCACTACTTGGATGTGAGGGGTCATCTGGGAGAGGTGAAGCTCAGAGGCCTCTGGTTGGTAGAGTCCGGACTCCACATAAACCTGCTGGAGCTCCAGGCGATCTGGCTACCATTGAAAGCCTTTCTACCATCCTTCAAAGGAAGGCTAGTGCAAGTGTCACGGAATCTGGCTGGCATTGAAAGCCTTTATACCCTCCATCAAGAGAAGCCAAGTGCAGGTGTTCACAGACAACGCCAGCACCATGTGGTACTGCAACAAACAAGGTGGGGTAGGCTTGTGCACCCTTTGTCAAGAGGCCCTACACCTCTGGACATGGCTGGAACCTCAGGGCATTTCTCTGGTGGTTCAATACCTGGCAGGATCTTTGAACTCCATAGTGGATGAACTCTGCCTAGCGTATCATGAATGGCACCTCCATCCAAATATGGTGCACGGTCTCTTTCAGCAGTGAACAGAGCCTTGGTTAGATCTGTTCGCCACAGCCAAGAACATGCAATGTCACCACTTCTGTGCAATGGAGTTTCCAAGGCAGCTCTCACTCAGAGACACTTTTCTTCTCGAGTGAAGCTCAGGAATCCTGTACACCTTTCTGCCTATACCACTCCTGCCCAGAGTTCTCAAGAAGATCAAAAATGACCAGGCCCAGGTCATTTTGTGACTCTGGACTTGGATTAGGGAGTTTGCCATCCTTAGCTGTTGAGCATAATCATTGGCTCTCCAATCAGGCTGCCTCTTCTGAAGCATCTACTGTTGCAGCAGCAGGGGAGGGTTCTCCATCTGAACCTATCAATGCTATGCCTTCATTCATGGAGATTAGGCAGCAACAGTTGACAGCTTTCTACCTTCAGACTGCAATGTTATCTTGGCAGCCAGGCGTCCTTCCACCAAGACTGTATATACTTGCCGCTGGGGCAGGTTTGGGGCATGGTGTGCAGAAGAGCAAGTTGAACCCTCCCTCCCCCCTCTTTTCTGCTTCCCTTTCTCAGGTCCTTCTCATTATTCCTTTTCCTTTGCTTTGTTCACCTTAAAGGGCAATCTTTCTGCCATCTCAGCCTTTCTGCAGTCACCAGATAGCCATCTTTGTTCAAATCCTGTACTGTAAATAGGGTTTTAAAAGGTCTGCAAAATATATTTCCACCTTCGCCCTTCATCATGCCTCGCTGGGACTGCAATCTAGTACTCACATTTCAGATATGTGCTCCTTTTGAGCTGATACACAACTATCCTCCCAGGCTCCTTACCATCAAGACCGCCTTCATAATGGCCATAACATCTGCTGAGAGGGTCAGTGAGCTCCAGGCTTTATCATCAAAGCCTCTGTAGCTCAACATCTTTCCAGACAAGCTAGTTCTATGCACTAAACCTTCCTTTCTGCTGAAAGTTGTCACTCCCTTTCATGTAGGCCAGACCATCACCCTGCCTACCTTTTATGTTCCGCCGCATCCCTCTAAGGAAGTGGAGCGACTCCACTGACTGGACCCAAAAAGAGCGTTGTGATTATACTTTGCCTGCACAAAAGAGTTACGGGTTGATGGCCAACTCTTTGTGGAATATGTCGGAGCCAAGAAGAGAAATGTTGTGCAGAAACAGACCATCCAACCAATGAATCGTCCTTAGCATTAAAATCTGCTACTCACTGGCCAAGAAGGGCAAGTTACTTACCTTCAGTAACAAATTATCCTTACCTTAGAATTCCCTGGCGTCAGCTTCGAATCTGGAATTTTTCTGCTGAGCAGTACCCTGCGTGCGCCGTCGGGTGGCGTCGTCAGCATCATTGGAGCCGCCTGTGACGTCATGGTTGTCTATACAGAAGCCACCTCGGCACGCGTACGTCAGTTCTTTTTCCACAACTTCCCACGCTAGAAGCGCAGTCATGGAAGAACCAACAAACATTTTAGTTTTACGCTTGATTGTTTGAGGAAAAAAGACATGTCTTTAAGAAAGGCAAAAATATAAAAACATGATATATATATATATGTATATATATATATATACATATATATATATATATATATATATATCTATATCCGCAGAGCAGGGAGGCTTGGGTGGGTGTAAGGAATCTGCAGCTAGATAGAGTATCTATCAGATAATTTGTTACCGAAGGTAAGTAACTTGTTCATCTGATAGCGACTTCTAGCTGCAGATTCCTTACCTTAGAATAGATACCCAAGCTATGACTCCTGGTGGTGGGTTGTGTGGAAGTCCTGCAGGACCGAGCGGGCAGAATGCCCCTCTCTCCTCACCTGGCTATCCAGGCAGTAGTGTCTTGCAAACGTGTGCAAGGAAGCTCACGTTGCCGCTTGGCAGATGTCAAGTACCGGCACGCCACAAGCCTACGCAGTGGTAGCAGCTTTTCCTCTGGTAGAGTGTGCCCTCAAGCCCTCTGGAGGCTGCTTCTTGGCCAAAGCGTAGCAAATCTTTATCCAGAGAACAACCCAGCGCAAAATGGTTTGTTTCTGTACTGCCCAACGCTTCTTTGCACCAACGTATCCCACAAAGAGTTGCTCGTCCACCCGGAACCCTTTTGTGCGGTCAAGGTAGAACAATAATGCTCTTTTTGGGTCCAGCTGATAGAGATGCTCCTCTTCCTTAGAGGGATGTGGTGGTGCAAAGAAGGTGGGCAGGGTGAAATTTTGACCCAGATGGAAACGGGTCACCACCTTGGGGAGGAAAGAGGCACGTGTTCTGAGGACTACTTTATCAGGATATATTGTGAGATACAGTGGTTTCGATGATAAAGCCTGCAGCTCACTCACTCACCTGGCAGATGTAATTGCCACCAAAAAGGCTGTTTTGATAGTAAGCAGCCTGAGAGGACAGTTATGTAAAGGCTCAAAAGGAGCACACATTAGAAATGTAAGTACACTGGGGCATGACAAAGGGCACAGATGGAAACATATGCATAAGCCCATTTAAGAATCTCTGTACAACACGAGATTTGACGACTTTCTAGAGGGACGTCTGGCTACCAGAATGACATCACAGACGTCAGGAAGGAGGTCATAAACGATCAACTGTCGCCGCTCAACCTCCACGCATGAAGTCGCAAAGTTGACAGGTTCGGGTGCGACAGAAGATCCTCCCGAAGAGGTAACCTGATTGGAGGACTGATGCTCAACTTGAGAAGCTCTGGATACCAGACTCTCTGTGCCCAATCCACTAGGATTACTTGGGCCCGGTCATTCTTGATTTTCTTGAGAACTCTGGGCAGAAGTGGTATGTGCGGGAAGGCGTACAGAAGGCCTGAACCCCACTCGCGACGAAAAGCGTCACCTAGGGATAGCCCCCTTGGAAACTCCAACGCGCACAACTGCTGACAATGAGCGTTCTCTACGGAGGCGAACAGATCTAACAAAGGCTCTCCCCACTGCTGAAAGAGACCTTGCAGCACCTCTGGATGGAGAGACCATTTGTGATCCGCTAAGCATCGTCAGCTGAGTTCGTCCGCTCTGGCGTTCAGAGAACCAGCCAGGTGTTGAACCACCAGGGATATGCCCTGCTGTTCCAGCCATGTCTAGAGATGCAGAGCCTCTTGACAAAGGGTCCACAACCCCACACCACCCTGCTTGTTGCAGTACCACATTGTGGTAGTGTTGTCTGTGAACACCTGCACTACCTTCCCTTTCACAACAGGAAGAAAAGCTTTTAATGCTAGCCGGATCGCCCGAAGCTCCAACAAGTTGATATGGAGCCCAGATTCCGCTGGAGACCAGAGACCTCTGATCTCCACCTCTCCGCCCCATCCCAGAATTGATGCATCTGTCACTACTGTGAGATCTGGTTGGGGAAGGGAGAGGAGTCTGCCTTTCACCCAATCGCAGTTCACTAACCACCACTGCAGATCCTTTGAGGTTCCCTCCGAGATCTGAACCACGTCAATAAGATTCCCCTGATTCTGTGCTCATGGGAACTTCATGGCCCACTGCAGAGCCCTCATATGCCATCTGGCATGCTTGACCAATAGGATGCAGGAAGCCATGAGTCCAAACAGCCTCAGAGTCTGTCTCACCGAAATTCAGGATAGAGGCCGAAACATCGGAATCATAACCTGAATATCCTGGACTCGTACTTGGGAGGATAGGCCCGATACTGCACTGTGTGCAGAACAGCTCTGATGAAAGTGAGCTTCTGACAGGGAGTCAGGTGTGACTTCGGCACATTTATAGTGAACCCCAGTGAATGCAGGAGGTCCGCCGTCGTCTGGAGATGGGTGACGAGAGCCTGGAGTGTCAAAGCCTTCAACAGCCAATCATCTAGGTAGGGGAAGACTGAAATCCCTAACCTGCGCAGATGAGCTGCCACCACCGCCATCACTTTGGTGAACACCTGAGGGGTACTAGTGAGACTGAAGTGAAGCAAGGTAAACTGAAAGTGCTCGTGGCCCACCTTGACCCACAAGTAATGCCTGTGGGCAGGCAGGATGGGGATGTGAATCCTGCAAATCCAATGCTACAATCCAGTCTCCTTGGTCTAGGGCAGACAAAACCTGAGCAAGAGTGAACATCTTGAATTCCTCCTTCTTGAGGAAGAGATTGACGTCCCCTAAATCCAGGATAGGGCAAAGGCACTTGTTCTTTTTGGGAATCAGTAAGTAGCGGGAATAACAACCACTGCCTACTTCTGACATCGGGACCCTTTCTATAGCTTCCTTGGCCAAGAGAGCCATAACTTCCTCAGGGAGCAAAACCAAATGGTCTTCCATCAGCCGTTCTTTTGTGGGAGGGATAGAAGGAGGGAAAGACTGGAAAGGGAAGTAATAGCCCTTCCGTATGATCTGCAAGACCCATTTGTCCGTTGTGATGGAATGCCAGTGAGGGAGATGAAATTGAATCCTCCCTCCAACTGGACGGACATGGTCCTGCAGAACCACACTAGGAGGGTTTGGAAGCAGTGGAGGGGGGCTGTGTGGTGGCCGACCGCTGGCTAAACCCTCTGGGTCTGACGGTACCACAACTATGTCCTCTCTCGGGATGGTGTGAAGCCTGAGGCCGGTGGCTGAGTTGTGGCTGGTGTGGTACCATGCCCCTTCCGAAACCTCGAAAGGGACGGAAGACAGACTGCTGATGAGCTGGCGCTGAGAGACCCAAGGATCTGGCCGTAGCTCGAGAATCCTTGAACCTCTCAATTGCGGAGTCTGCCTTCTCACCAAAAAGGCAAGAGCCATCAAAGGACATGTCCATCAAACTAGACTGGACATCCCCTGAAAAGCCAGTCGAACTTAGCCAGGCGTGGCGACGTAGGGCTACTGTTGACGTAATCGCTCTACCCAGCGAGTTGGTCGTGTCCAATCCACACCTGATTGTAAACTTGGCAGCATCTCTCCCATCCTTGACAGCCTGGGTGAGAGTGTCCCGTACGCCCTCCGGGACCTGGGGCAGCACCTGTGCCACCGTATCGCATAAAGTATGGGAGAAACGGTGTTTGCTGACCTCAATGCCAGGCTGGAGGAAGAAAATATTTTCTTTCCAAGTTGATCCAGCCTCTTGGATTCCCTATCTGGGGGAGCGGAAGGGAAGGCACCACAGGAAGTGGAGACTTGGACCACCAAGCTCTCTGGGGTGGGGTGTTGGGTAAGGAAACTAGGGTCGTTTGGTGCAGGTCTATGGCGGCCTATTCACAGGAGCCCCTGTGCTGGGTTTGGACCATGTTCCCAGAAGGACGTCCGTTAGGGCTACATTGAAGGGCAACAATAGCTCTGATGTAGTCACCCCCGGCTGAAGCACCTCTGTCAGGAGATTCGTCCTGACTGGCACCGTGGGCAAGTCTAGGTCCAAGACCCCAGCTGCTCTACGCACCGCAATAGCATAAGAAGCTCCCTTCTCCGTAGCCACATTAGGAGGAGAGAGCATACCAGTATGTGGAGACGTGTCCATTCCACTAGCTTCCCCTAGACCCTCATACCAGTCCTGCTCTGACTCCAATTCACACTCCAAAGGGTCCTCAGACCCCTCCCACTCCTCTCCTGCGCCTGGCTGTTCAAAATAAGGATCAGGCAATGATCTGGGCCTGATCAATGCCATCGAACTCGGAGTCGGTGTCGTAGGACATCGCTCCTGCTCTGGATCATCCGGAATGAGGATGGGGCTACCACCAGTGGGTGTCGGTGGTGGAGGAAGCGTTGACGTCGGACCCGGCGCCAGAGGAGGTCAACTGTTTAGGACCGGCGCCGGTCCGGATTCACTATCGGATCCTGGGGTCTCCAACGGCGCTGAGGCCGAAGCCGCCGACGTGGAAGACCCACCGAGGGTGCAGCCTGCTCAAAAATAAGGCGCATGGCTGCACAAAATTCCTTTATTTGAGCTGGGGTTGCTCCGGTCCCTGGAAAAAAGGGAAGACGCGAAGTCGGCCCTGGCGATGGCTCCACGGAACCGCACTCAGAACATCGACGTTCGCTAGACGCCTCATCGGCTGATGGGCGTGGCAACGTCGAAGTCCGCTTGGACTTCTTCTTGTGCCTCTTACCCGAATGATCAGATGCGAGGAAGAGGACTTGGGGCTCCGGGAGCAGTGCTGCGACCTCCTCCTACTGCGGGACCGTGACCTCCTCGGAGTTGCACCCATTGAAGACGACTGTCGAGCCGCAAGAAGTTTGAGGGATCTCTCCCTCATGGCCTTCGGAGCCATGGCCCGACAATCGGAACACAAAGTGGAGTCTTGATCTTTTTCCAACCACGAGAGACACACATTGTGTGGATCTGTGACGACATGGTGTGATGACATGTACCACACGGTTTGAATCCAGTCTTTCTAGAAGACATGTTCAAACAATCAAGCCGAAAAACCTTGACAAACGTCAAAGAAAAAGGGTAGCTCTTTTTGGATCTGCGCTTAACTGGTGCGGAAGGAAAAGATCTGACGTACGCACGCCAAGGTGGCTCCTATATAGACAACCATGACGTCACAGATGGCTCCAACTACGCTGACGACGGCATGCGGAGCCGACGACGCACGCAGATCTGAACAACACCACCCAACGGCGCGCACAGGGTACTGCTCAGCAGAAAAATTCCAGATTCAAAGCTGACGGCAGGGAATTCTAAGGTAAGGAATCTGCAGCTAGAAGTCTCTATCAGATACAACCCCCTGAGGGGTTGTGTGCTTTTCCTACCATAGCTAACGCTGCGACCACTGCATTAGCACACAGAGTCCTAGTCATCCTGGTCATCTGCATGCAGCAATGTGGGCCTCACTGCACATGTTTACGAAAGACTACTGCCTAGACAGTCTGGTCTGTCAGGATGGGTGCTTTGTTCTTTCAGTCCTCAGGACATTTTAGTGTAAAATGGTTTTGCAGACCACCTCTGAGGAGGAATTGCTTGGGTATCTATTCTAAGGTAAGGAATCTGCTTCTAAAAGGCTGTTTCAGATGAACAAGTTACTTATCTTCGGTAATGCCTTATCTGGTAGAGACTCTATCTAGTCCCAGATTCCATACCGATCTTCCCATCTTATTCACTGTGCAAAATGATTTCTAGGGTCAAGGTTGTTCTCCTTTTCAGGGCCCTAGTTTTCCACACAAGTGGTCAGTTTTCTTCATGGCTCTGTGCTCCTGGCGTGGAAAATCACAAAAAGAAACTGACATCAGTGTGCTGGATTGATACCTATATAGGCACTGCAAACGTCACTTCAGGCAATGACACCGCCACGCAGAGCTGAACGGCATCCTCTACTGATGAGCAAGGATACTGCTCTCGAAAGATTTCCAGATCCTGTCTGACGCCTGAGAATACTTTTAAAGTAAGGAATCTGCAGCTATATAGAGTCTGTACCTGATAAGGCATTACCAGAGGTAAGTAACTTGTTCTTTTGTCACTGCCTGTAATCTAGGTATTGGAGAAACTATAATTATTTCTTTCCACAGCACCAAAGGGTGCTTTTTTAATATGGCCGTCTGCACCAAACTAAGGGGCAGATTTAAGAAAAGTGGCGCTGTACTCAGTGCAGCGCCACTTTCCTTGCACCCCCCTACGGCCACCATGTGTGTGCTGTATTTAAAATATGGCGCACCATGGCACAGGCTAGCGGGCAATAGCATAAACGTTTTGACGCTAATTATGTACTGCTCAGGGTTAACGCCAACATTTTGGTGCTAACGCTGAACAGTACATAGGGGCCCATTGTAACCAGTGGTGTGCCCCCTTTTAACACTTGCTGTGAGCAGGCATTAAAAATGCCGCAAAAAATGGCACCCACCCTTGCATACATTATTCCCGGTGCAGGAATAATGTGGTGCAAGGGGTTCCAAAGTGGTGAAATCCATGCATTATTAATATGGCGCTGCGATTTGGCCTAGTTGGGCCACATTAGTGTAAAAAAAATAATGCTAATGTGGTGCAAGGCCCTCTTAAATCTGGAACTAAGAATTGTTTGTTGGTGTTAATCTCCCCCTTTCCTCCTCTTGAAGAGTACAGATGTGATCTGTGAGCTATGGGGGTTGTAAACTATGTAAGTATAGCCAGAATAACTAGGAAGAACTCTAATTACTAGGTTTGTTTCATTATCCTTAGTCTGTAAATATTTAGGCCCAGATTTAAGAGGGCCTAGGACACTCCTAACGACACATTAGTGTCATTTGTTTAAGCTAATGTAGTGTTAGATGGCCAACAATGCTGTGCCATATTTACAAAGGGGTGCAATGCTTGTATTGTGCCACTTTATAACTCTTGTGCCACATTATGCCTGCGCCAGGCATAATGTATGCAAGGTGGGCGTTCCCTCATTGGGGGGCCGTAAAAATGAAGCAAAGAAATCTAAGCAATTTCTCTGCATCATTTGTATCGGCAGTTTTAACACCTGCTCAGAGCAGGCGTAAAAAAGGAGGCTCCCATTGTTTTCAATAGGCCTCAGGGTGCTTTGCTCTTGATGCTAATCCTGCGAAGCACCAAACTAGCATAAAAAATAATGATGCTAGTTCCCTAACTACCGCCACAGTGCGCTGTATAATAAATATAGGACGCACATGGTGACGTTAGGGGGTGCAAGAATAGTGGAGCTGCACCTGGTGCGGCACCACTTTTCATAAATCTGCCCCTTAGTCTTAACATTTCTGCTTGCAGTCTGCTCAAGATAGTTGTGTGCTCTTTCATTCAATGTTTTTCAGAAAATTTGACAGGAATCAAATTATACAAGGGCTTCACTTACTTAGTATAATGTGGCAAGTAAGCTGTTTGGAAATGAAGAAAACCCATTAGGGCTTATAGTTTTCCTACCATATTTAGAGGTGAAAATGTGGCACACTTCTGCACTGTCAGGTGCCAAACCTTTATCCACACTAGATAGCTCATAGCCAAGAAAAGCATATTTAGGTATGCAATTTTAGATTTCTTAAAAATAATGTTATACCTATGCTGGCCTAAAAATGTCGCTGTCCTGTCCACCCTAGCCAGGTGTTCAGTTGAGTCATTGTCTGTGATGTGTATCTTACTTGTTTATGATTGGGTGTCTGGATCTTCTTGGTAGATCTCCAAGATTCTTGCTGCACACAAACCAGGACTATTCTGAGAGCAACTAGGGAGTCTTGTACAGGAATACTGAAATCCTCTGAGTAAAGAAGTGGTTAAATACTGGCTTTCCGGGGCTATCTGATGGGTAAAAACCCATTAGAACTGTCCAAGGTTGTTTTATATTTTTTTGTGGTAGATTTATCACCAGCTCCATACTGTGAGTACTTTGTATTGCACGAATGTTTGGATGCATGTTTACATTTCGGTTGTCTAGAACTATTCTATGTGATCCATCTGGTTTTAATACTGGGGAAAAGGGTTGTTCATAGTTGAACTACAAGGTGCTATTGTACCTTGATATAGTAGCTGATCTAAAATGGCTTTTATGTTGGTTTAACGTCTGGCTTTAATGGATATTGAGCCTGCACCTATGTCTCACTCCTTAAAGGTATGACATAAATAACTGATTCTTTGTTCCACTTCGCTTAATTTCTTCACAATGCAGGAGCTTGCTTGAAAGCCCACTCACCTACATATTTTTCCCTGAGCTCCTCAGCTACAAAGAAAGAAAACGCATGTTTATTACCGCCTTCCCACAACGTACATCTCTTACGAAAGTCAGGCCAAAAATCTTTTGCAGGAATTATATCAGAAACATCTGACAAATTAGGCTCGTTTCTGTTTTCTACATTTACCAACCCTATTGAAAGGGTTTACAGGTCCATATGGATTTTTAACTAATATATATTCTTACATTGGAGTCACCACCAGATGCTCTTTGAGATTCTGGAGAACTATCATTACTTCTGTTGCACTGTAGCGAAGCACTATCCCCCAATTCCCGTTCTGTAGCAGTATCTAATTCACAGGGCATGTTTCTTTGCTAGTCTGGCAACTTTATTCTTTTAAAAAGTGAGTTTTGTAGTTTGAACCTCTCTCTTCCTTCTTTAGGTTAGCTAATCTCAGTCTCATGTCCTTATTTACTTTTCTACTTGACTTACTATCAAACCTAAAGTATCATGACCCACTGAGGTGTAAACTTCTGAAAAAAAAGAATTGGTAATGTATGTTCACAATCCTGAATTAGGATTATTGCTGACCTCTGGTGTACGGCCAAGATGACTGCTTTTTCTCCAGTGTTACTGAGGAGATGGTTTTAAAATTGACAATCAGTTTCATCATTAAGTCTAGAGCCAATGCAGCTCCTTGCTTGTTTTGGACTTGTTTTAACGCCTTCTGTAGTACCGCTAATAAGGGTGTGCCATGTGTAGTAGTATAAATACTAGCAAATACGCTTCCCCAGGTGCTGCAATCACTGACGGCAACATCCGAAGGGTTAGGCACAAGACTTGTTCATGTAGGTCACTTTATTTTATTTGCGCTACCGTACACTGCACTTTCAAAGATTTGTTCCATTTATTTATTTTTATCTAGCCGATACATGATTTTATAATCTTTTTTTAACGTGATATTTTTATATATTTTATTTTGGGAGACCAAGACCATGTGATTTTTTTGTAAATTACTATTCCTAGGGTGATCTACTTTATTGGGGCTTATTGTTGCTGCTGGCTGGGTCGGTCATGCTGTTTCTGGTCCTGAGCCCAATCCAGCATAGTAGGCACCATTTTGGGAAGAGCCTAGACTCTCCCTCTGCTACAGTTTACATTTCAGACCCAAGATATTAATAGAAACGAGGGTCCGCGCCAATTTCAAACCAGCAGCACATCAAAGGCAAGCCCTTCTGCACCTGGACGATACCAGACAAGAAGAACCCTTGCCTTTTCTCCCCAGAATCAATGGTAAGACATGCATACTCCTGTAATTTACTTCTTTTGCTGGATTCAAAATTCGGGGTATATAAAGCCTCCTTTAAACAGGAGCCTGACACCACATTCAGTGCATTCTCTTCTTGGCTATGTAGGTTTACTTGCTCGGAGTTAAATAACCTCACAGTAAGCAGACGACATTGATGAGCTGGCCCAGGGTAGATATGCAAAAATCCCTCTATTTGAAAAATTTAGGACTTGATAAACAGTCAGTGCAAGGCAGATCAGTAAAAGGACTGTACTTAATGCCAGTCCCTGTCCAAATATGCTATTAAGTTCTGGAGCATATTTATGAGCACATTGCATCAGCATTGCATCACTCTCTGTGAAGCAAAAGCAGTGCATTCCTTGCAACCATATCTATGAGGCCACACAGACCACTTTGCCTGGCTTTGAATGGCATCATAGATATGGAGTAAGGCAAGGTAGCGCAAATCGCTGCGTTGCCTTACTCCACGCAAGGGAGGCGTTCCATGGGCGTTGCAGTGGGTGTTCCCATGCAACACCCATGGATTTTGACTCATTCCCAGATTTACCAACCCTGGTTAACCCAAGGATGAGCCAAAATCCTACTCCTCCCCAGGTCCGGCACAACAAGGACAATTATCTTAATTTCTCCTTGTTCTTTCCTCTATTAAAGCCTCTCATGATTGTTTTTCTGTAGGAAGGTGTCCCGGAAAAAAAAATCAAAATTCTGTATGCAACGCAGACACCCCTGCACCATGGTGCAAGGCCAGCTGCGTTGACTCTTGGCAGGCAATTGTGCACCAGCACGAGAGGAAAGGACAGGAATGTGCTGTATTCCTTAAATACGGTGCATTCCTGTCCTTTCCAAGTGACGCTGCGCAGCAATTCTCCTGGATGATACCCTGAGTATGAAAAATCAGATTGCTGCAGTATGTGGATCCTGTTTTGGTAACTTGCAAATGCTTCAGGAGATATATTGGTGGATCCCTCTGCAGGAAAATTATTCCTCAGGCCATCAGGAGCAGCCATTTGGACTACGTTAATGCACTTGATGTAGCCATCAATAACTCATTGCTTTCACGTCTAAACTGGTATGCAATGTTTAACACACACAGAAAGTGGAAAATGTCCCTTCCTACCCAAAAACAATCCCTCCTACAATGCAGACACGGTGCAAGGGTGCTTGTGTTGCCAGTAGGCAGCACATTGTGCGCCAGCACAGGCAGAGAGCAGGAATGTGCTGTATAACGTTAAATACAGCACATTCCTGCCCTCCCCTATCATGCAGTCCAGCACAGCAAGTTGGCTGGTCTCTTGTGTGTGTATTTCAAAACAAACTAAAAGATGTAGCTAATCTGAGCCCCGCCAAAGGGTAGTGCACATTATGCTCTTTACAACTTTCTACATCCTCAAGTCTGAATTTCTGATCACCTGTCACCAAGGACTCATTCATTGTGCCAACCTAAATTAGAAAACCAACTGAACAGCAACCCATACTCAACTTACTCTATCTAGCCACAGATTCCTTACCCCAGGTGTCAGACTGTATCAAAACATTTTCAAGCAGTACCCCTGCGCTCCAGTAGATGGTGTAGTTCATTAATGTTTGGTGAACATGAGCAAAGACGCCTACATTGCTACCTGACAGATGTCCAGCACAGTAATCACAGTCTTGGCCCTGGTAAAAATGAGCATGCAAGCCCTCTGGCGGTTGTTTTTGGCCCATGCGTAGCAGATCTTTTTGCAGAGAACTATTCATCGTCCTTTTTTTTTGCACAGTCTTCCCTTTCCTCGCCCTGACACACCCTACGAAGAGTTGATCATCCCCCTGGAACTTTTTTGTGCGATCCTGGTAGAACAACATTATTTCTGGGACCAGATGATGAAGTTTCTTCTCTCAACCTCAGCCACCTTACAGTCTAAGGGTGATAAATATCTCAGGGGATATAGAAGATTAAAAGATACAAGTCTGTCTCCCTGTCAAACATTGCTCACCTCTTCACATTATTTGGTTTAAATGTTTTTGTTTATTTATACAAAAGCAATGTAATACCAACTCTTCAAAGTGACTCATATTAACAAGCACTAGCAAGCCAATACCTCTCACCTATGCAAGAGATATTGCCTTTGCCATGTTGAACAACAGTGTGCCTGCTGTTCAGCCTGGCTAAAGGTTAGTGGTGTAAAGAAGAGCTGCGTGGAGTATCAGAGTGGAACAGTGAAGAGTGGAGTGGAGTAGTGTTGTAGAGTCAGGTGGAAGAGAGTGTCATGTATTGGAATGGCAAAGTGTGGAGTTGGGTAGAGTGCCACTCACTGAAGTGGCGTAGTGAGGATTGGTGTAGAGCACATTGTCATAGAGTGTTGAAAAGTATAGTGGTGTGGAGTGCAGTGGCACTGAACTCAGTGGCAAACAATGCAGCATCATAGAATGCAGTGATGTAGATTAGAGTGGTCACAGTAGAGTGGTGTGGTGCAGAGGAGTTGCGACAACATAGAGTGGCGCAAAATAATGTAGAGCAGAGTGGAGTGGTGTAGATTGGAGTGATGAATAATCAAGTGGCAAAGAGTGCATAGAGTAGAGTATAGTATAGTGCCGTAGAGTGCAGTAGCATAGAGTGTAGTAGCCTAGAGTCAAGTAGTGCAGAGTGACGAGGCATAGAGTTCAGGGGTGGAGAGTGCAGTGTTGCAGAATAGAGCGTCAGAGAACAGTTGAGTAGAGTGTCATAGAGAGCATTGCGTAGAGTGCAGTTATGCCAAGCAGAGTGCAGTTGTGTTAAGTGCATTGGTGTAGAGTGCAGTGGTTAAGAGAGTGGTGTAGAGTGCAGTGGCATAGAGTGGTGTAGAGTGCAGTGGCATAGAGTGGTGTAGAGTGGCAAGGAGTGCAGTGGCGTAAAGTAGATTGTTTCAGACTAGTCGTGCAGGGTAGAGTGGAATAGAATGTAATGGCATAGAGAAAAGTGATGTAGACTGCACTGGTGCAGAGGAGATTAGAGTGGAATACAGTGGACTGGCGTAGAGTGCAGGGGCATAGAGTTGACTTTTACAGAGTAAAGTGCATTGGCATGGTGTATTGTCAGAGTGGAGTTGTGCAGAGTTGACTGGTGTGACCTAGACTGGAGAGGTGTAGAGTGTATTGGTACAGAGTAGAGTGGTACAGGATAGAGTAGAGAGGCATAGCATGAAGTGGCATAGAGTAGTGTGGCGCAGAGTAGAGTGGTGCTGAGTAGACTGCAGTGGTGCAGAGTGGAGTGGCATAGAGCGGAGTATATATGGTATGATATGGTAGCGCACTGCCATTACAGACAACATATTTTAATCTCCATTACATTTGCACAGACGTACAGTTTTAATAATAAAACTATTCCTGTGCACAAACGAAAATATGTGGAAATTTCATCACCTAATATAATGATTTGTTTTTATCACATTAAAGTATTTGTTTCCAGCACACTTCAGAAATAAAAAAATGAGCTTAATTTGTGCTCCTAATTGTGATATATTCTGAAATACTTACACACTTCATTTAAAGATTGTTGTGTGCTAGAATAAACATCTTTCCTGCTCCTAGTATCCAGCAAGATTGCCAATTAAGTCCTCTCACTTTGAATGCACACAAATGTGACAAGATAAGAACACAATTTAAATATCTATTAACAGAAAGGGTTTTTGTGGAAGAATACAGTAAGCAGGGTTTAGGCAACGGGAGGGATGAACAATCTGGAGAGCCTAAAGCAAATGAAGCCAGCAAATGAAAGGCAGAAAATGTGAGTCATAAACCACAAAGCCAATGGTAATCAATGTGTGGAATGCATTCCTAGGTCAACTTTCTAAAAGTCCCCAAGATGTCTTTAGCAAACCAGACAGCTGTACTGCATGGTAGGCTGCGACCTAAAACTGGCTATAATGAACAAGTTACTTACCTATGGTAACGCCTTATCTGGTAGAGAGACTATCTGTCCGCAGACTCCTTACCTTGAAATTATCCCAGGCGTCAGATTAGATCTGAATTTGTTTTGTGAGCAGTACCCCTGCATACTGTTAGGTGGGATCGTTTGGCTGCATGTGGTGTCATCCACGCCAAAAGTGACTTACACAGTGCCTATATAGGCACACCCCAGTGCGCTAATGTCAGTTTCTTTTTGCAACTTTCCACACAATGAGCGCGGAAGCCAGGAAGAACACTGACCACTGGTGTGGAAAAGTAGGACCCTGAATGGGGCACAGCCCTGTCTCTAGAAATCAATTTGCAGAGTGAGGAGGCGGGTCTGTGCAACA
Source organism: Pleurodeles waltl (assembly GCF_031143425.1). Lineage (NCBI taxonomy): Eukaryota > Metazoa > Chordata > Amphibia > Caudata > Salamandridae > Pleurodeles > Pleurodeles waltl. The sequence goes on from NC_090449.1 coordinate 398,513,330, forward strand.
ATTTCACACCAAAAAGTCTTTCAGGACCAAATGAGCAAATTGCCTGTCCCAATGGATCTGACTAAACAGGCAGTAGTGCTTAGTGTACATGTACAGAGGCCCACACTGGTGCGAGGCAGGTGTCCAGGGCCTGGACTCCATTTGCTAATGCAGTGGTCGCAGCCTTTGCTCTGGCAGAATGAGCACTCAAGCCCTCTGGGGGTTGCTCTTGACCAAAGCAGATTTTAATGCAGAGCACGATCAATAGGGAGACGGTTTGTTTCTGCATAGCCTTCCATTTCTTGGTCCAGACATACCCCAGGATGAGTTGATCATCAACCTGGAATGGTTTTGTCAAGGTAGAACGACAGTGCTCTTTTTGGGTCAAGCCAGTGGAGTCCCTCCTCTTCCTCAGAGGGATGAGACAAAGTTTAAAAGGGAGGCAAAGTGATAGAATGGCCTACATAGTACAGGGTGACTACCTTTGGAAAGAGGGATGCTCAAGTCTGAACGACTAGTTTGTTGGGGAAAAAACTAGATGTAGGGAGACTGAGAGAACACTGCCTGAGCTCACTGACCCTCTGAACAGATGCTATTACCACCAGAAAGCCATTTTGTGTGGCTGTGAATGGCCTCATAGGTATGGAGTAAGGCAAGGCAGTGCAAATCACTGCACTGCCTTACTTTGTGCGAGAGGTGTTCCATGGGCACTGCAGTGTGTGTTCCCACACAGCTCCCATGGATTTTGATGCATCCCCAAATTTACCAACCCTGATAAACCTGAGGATGTGCCAAAATCCTACACCTCCCCGGGTGAGGCACAACCAGGAGAAATCTCTTTATTTCTCCTAGTTTATTCTGCAGCACACATAGAAAGAGGAAAACGACTGTTTTTGTGCAGGTAGTTGTTTCTTCTTACACAAAAAACAATCCTGCATGCAACACAGACACCCTTGCACCGTGTTGCAAGGGTGCCTGCATTGGCACTAGGCAGCCCATTGGGTGCCAGCACAGGGGGCAACATGAGGAATATGCCACATTCCTTAAATACAGACCATTCCGGCCCTTTTCAAGTGAGGTGTTGCTGCATTGCGCCACTTTTTTCCCTAAATCTGGCCCACAGTTTTGAAGGTGAGAAGCCATAAGGGACAACTGAGGGAGTAGTTTGAATGCGGTATGTAGGAAAGTGCCCCCCCAAAAACACACACCTGACTGAGTGTGTGCTGGGATCCTGCTAACCAGGCCCCAGCACCTGTGATCTTTCCCTAAACTGTACTATTGCTTCCACAATTCCTCTGGCACACAATTAAGGGCCTGATTTATGAAAAGCAAGTGCTACTTATATTTTGTAAGTTTGCACCACATTTGCGTCAAAAAAATGACGCAAAGGCGGTGCTAACTTTTCATAAATCAGGCCCAAAGTCACTTGTAAAAGGTACCAGTGGTACCAAGGGCCCTGTGGCCAGGGAGGGTCCCTAAGGGCTGCAGCATGTATTCAGCCACCCCAAGGGACCCCTCACCAAACACATGCACAGTTCTATTGCAGCTTATGTGTGCTGGTGGGGAGAAAAAGATAAAGTCGACATGGCATCCTTCTCTGGGTGCCATGCCCACAAACCGCTGACTGTGGTATAGGTAAGTCACCCCCTAGCAGGCCTTACAGCCCTTGGACAGGGTGCACTATACCACAGGTGAGGGCATAGCTGCACGAACACTATGCCCTTACAGTGTCTAAGTCCATTCTTAAACATTGTAAGTGCAGTGTGGCCATATTGAGTACATGGGCTGGAAGTTTGTCATTACGAACTCCACAGCTCCATGATGGCTACCCTGAAGACTGGGAAGTATGGTATCAAACTTATCTCAATAAACCCACACTGATGCCATTGGTGGATTTATTGCAAAATGCACACAGAGGACATCATAGAGATGCCCCCTGTATTTTACCAAACCCTCTAGTGTAGGGCTGACTGGTCTGTGCCAGCCTGCCTCTAACAGACAAGTTTCTGACCCCATGGGGTGAGAGCCCCTCAAAGGCCCCTGCCTCCTGTTACACTTCTTCAGGGCACTCCAGCTAGTTGAGATGCCTCCCTCCCCGGACCAGGCCCCACTTTTGGCGGCAGGACCACCGGGAAAATTAGTAAACACCAGTAGGAGTGTCCACCCCAGCTGGGACCATCTCTAAGGTGCCCGGAGCTGAGGTGAACCCCTCCTGGCAGAATCCTCCATCTTGCTTTGGAGGGTGTTAGCCAATAGGATTAGGGATGGGCCCTCCTCCCCAAAGGGAGTGGGAACAGGAAGGGTGTAGCCATCCTCAGGGCAGTAGCCATTGGCTTCTGCCCTCTGACCCCTGTAAACAACCCTAAATCTAGTATTTAGGGGCACCCCTGAACCTTGCTCTTCGGATTCCTGGTGACCTAACAAGAAGAAGGACTCAAGAGCCACACCAGCAGAGAAGATTCCAGACGACAACTGAATTGGCCCGACACTACCGGCCTGTCTGCAGCTTCACGAATCCTGCTACAAGAAAACAACTCAGCCTGCAGGACCAGCCACCTCTACAAACCCCCAGAGGACTGCCTCCCGGCCCTTTATCCAACCCCCCGCCCCAGTGCTGATCTAAATCCCCCAGGTCTGTGCCCTGAAGTCATGGTTACTTACCTGCAAGCATTTTTTTTGTGACTGCCCTGTCACCATAGGATTTCATTGGGTGCCCAAAACCAACTTTGACCTGTGAATTGTGTTGTTATTTTTCCTCCCCTAGGACTGCATTGTTTTCGGTGAGAAACTGTACTGTGCCCACGTTTGAAACTGAAAAGTTTTACTTACCTGTAAACCATTTTATCTGTGAATTCTGAACAAAGTGCATTTGATACTTAAAAGTGGTACATTCTTGAAACTGTACTTTCCTGCAACAAAGATCCTTTTGGTTCTAGAAATAAAGTAACAAAGTATATTTTTTGATACATAAAACTGGCCCGGAGGTAGTCGCTGAGTGAGTGCCTAATTTCTTGACTGTGTGTGTACAACAAATGCTTAGCACTACCCTCTGATAAGCCTAACTGCTCGACCACACTACCACAAAATAGAGCATTAGTATTATCTACTTTAGCCTCTGTTAAGCCCCTGGGGATCCACTGGGCTCTGTGCACACTATACCTCACTTTGGTATAGGGCAGACAGAGCCAGCTTCAGGTACACATCAGAGAAGTAAAGACTAAGTTGAGGTTCCATTGGGGCATCAGAAAAGGAGACGGGGGTACATATGTCGCAGCCATTTCAAAAATGTATTACAAAAGGTGATTTAAATAAAGAGGGCTGATCAGGAAACTGTAAGAAGGTCGAGAGGGCCGATAGATCACTTTTACCTGTGCAAAGTGCAAGGTCTTGCCGCGTGAGAGAAAGAACAAACAATAGAACACCGGACAGATTGGTCTATAGGGGGTGGTGAGTGCCACATCAAGCCACCATTTTATGCCGACAGGCAAATACAGGCCCATATTTATACTTTTTGACGCTAAACTGCGCTAACGCAGTTTAGCGTCAAGAAGTTTTGCGCCGGCTAACGCCATTCTGAAGCGCCATGCGGGCGCCGTATTTATTGAATGGCGTTAGCCGGCGCAAGCAGACCGGCGCTGCCTGGTGTGCGCGAGAAAAACAACGTACACCAGGCAGCGCCGGCGTAGGGGGAAAATGGCGCATGGGCGTCTTAAAATGGGGCAAGTCAGGTTACGTCGAAAAAATCGTCGTAACCCGACTTGCGCCATTTATTTTCGACGCCCATCCCCCATCAACATGACTCCTATCATTGTAAAGATAGGAGTCATGCCCCCTTGCCCAATGGCCATGCCCAGGGGACTTCTGTCCCCTGGGCATGGTCATTGGGCATAGTGGCATGTAGGGGGGCACAAATCAGGCCCCCCTATGCCAAAAAAAATAATAAAAAAAAAATAAAAAAATACTTACCTGAATGTCCCTGGGGTGGGTCCCTCCAGCCTTGGGTGTCCTCCTGGGGTGGGCAAGGGTGGCAGGGGGGGTCCCTGGGGGCAGGGGAGGGCACTCTGGGCTCATTTTGAGCCCACTTGTCCCTTAACGCCATGCCTGACCCAGGCGTTAAAAAGCGGCGCAAATGCGCCGTTTTTAGCCACGCCCACTCCCGGGCGTCTCTTTTGCCCGGGAGTATAAATACCACGTAAAGGCCTGGGAGTCATTTTTTAGACGGGAACGCCTCCCTTGCATATCATTAACGCAAGGAAGGGGTTCACGCTAAAAAATGACGCACATTCCGGGAACTTTGGCGCTATTCGCCTCTAACGCCATAGTATAAATATGGCGTTAGTTGGCGTTAGTTTAGCGTCGAATTTGCGTCGAAAAAAACGACGCAAATTCGGCGCAAACGGAGTATAAATACGGCCCACAATTTGTATTGAGGGATTCCAGGCTACCAAGATGACATCAGCTACCTCTAGAGGAAGTCTGAAAGTGTTCAGCTGTCGCCACTCACTCCATGCATGAAAGTGGAGGTTGTAAGGTTTGGGATGGAGAATCCAACCATTCTGCTGAGCCAGCAGATCCTCCCAGATAGGCAGCCTGAGCTGAGGACAAAGGCTCAAACCCAGGAGTTCTGGATACCCCACTCTCTGTGCCCAGTCCACAGCCACTGGTATTACTTGGATCCCATCAGTCTTGAAAGTCTTGAAAACTCAGGGCAAGAGTGATATCAGCAGAAACGCATACAGGAGACCGGAGTTCCACCTGAGGCAGAACACGTCTTGGAGGAAGGGACCCCTTACAAACTGTAGTGTGCAGAAGCACTGATATTGTGTGTTCTCCGTGGTGATGAATAGATCGAGCCAAGGTTCTCCCTATTCACAGAAGAAACCTTATGCCACCTTCGGATATAGCTGCTATTCATGATCCACTAGGCGCTGATGGTTGAGTTTGTCCACCCTGGCATTTAATGATCCTGCCAGGTGGTTCACCACAAGGGAAATTCCTTGATTGCCCACCCATTTACAAAGGAGCAAGGCCTCCTAGCACAGGGTCAGTGATCCCACCTTGCCCTGTTTGTTGCAGTACCACATGGTGGTGGTGCTGTTCCTGAGTTCCTATACCAGCATCCCCTGCCTGTCAGGAAGGCTTTCCACGCCAAGCAGATGGCCCTTAGTTCCAGGTTGATATGGAGCCGGGACTCTGCTGGATCCAGAGGCCTCTGAGCTCAACCTCTCCCAGTTGGCCGGCCCAACACAGAAATAATACATAAGTTTATCTATCAGCTATTACAGACCTACCACACCATGAACTACCTGTTCAGGTAGGCCATTCATGATTCACTTTGAGCACTTCACCTACTGCTAGTGCTCCGACCCTGACGAATGCCCCTGACCTACCAGCACGTTGTGAGGGCAGAAACATGTTGGTCATACGTATTTGCTTTTAGACTCTAAGAGACATTATCCTCGAAAGACCCTCCTCCCCTGTTCTTAACCCTACCAACATGCACCTCCATTAAAACTAACTAGGAATAACCGGTGACATGTATGGTAGTTTTATTTCCACCCCATCTGGATCTCTGTAATTATCCAGTCAGTTAAATTTCAGCACTCCCTCTGGTTCTTTTAACCAAGAGGTTGAGTCCGCCCAAGTAGTATTATTCTTACTTGGGTGGGGCTAGGTGGTCAAATGATGAAGCAAGACACTATTATGTGTGTGAGACCACCTAGTCCGTAAGGGAACTTTTCTCCCCCCCCCTCCCTCTGTAGGACAACACAGCGCCCCACCGCTGGGACACTCTTCACCCATTCCTTCCCCATTTCACAGCACAAGGCGACCTAATTGACACCGCCGACCGAGGGAACACTGACTCAGTTCTACCCTCAACTTCTACTATCCCACACCCTTAGTGATTATATAGTTTTCTATTGGGAGGTGGTGTGGGATACCGATACTCCCAGTACTCTCTTTTTGTGTTCTATATAATACATAAGTCGCCACTGTCAGCCATGGGTGGTGAAGGGATAGGGGTCCGTTGCTGTCCCAATCGCAGTCCAGCAGCCACATCAGCAGATCTTTTGCAGTATCCTCTGTTTTCTGGATGTGGTCGGAGAGGTCCCTCTGATGTTAGGCCCACTGCGACTTCAGCTCCCATTGCAGAGCCTGCATATGCCACTTGGTTTGCTTGACTAGCAGGATGAAGGAGGCCATCAGTCCTGCAGCCTCAGATTCAACTGCATTGAAATGCAGGACAGAGGCTGAAAGATCGGGATCATAGCCTTAGTACCTTAGAGTCGGTTTCCAGGGTAAAAGGCATTGAATTGAACTGTGTCCTGAATGGCTCTGATGAAAGGGAACGACTGAAAATGAGGCAGGTGTGACTGGTGTCATGGTGAACTCAAAGACGACAAGAGATTCACTGTAGTTTGGAGGTGGTTGACGACAGCCTGGGTTGAACTCCACTTCAACAGTCAGTTATGGTAGGGAAAGACTGGCACTCCCAGCCTCTGAAGGAGTACCGCCACCACCACCATTACTTTCATAATCCCCAGATGGGCGCTGGTGAATCCAAAGGAGAGCACAACAAACTTCTGCTCTCCCACACAAACTGCAAGTAGCGCCAATGGACTGGCAGGACAGCAACATGGAAACAGGCATCCAACAGGTCCAAATCCACCATCCTGTCTTCATGATGGACAAGACCTGGGTCAGGGTGAGCATCTTAATTTTCTCCTTATGGTGGAAGCGATTGAGGAGGCAGAGATTTGAGATGGGTCATAGACCTACATCCTTCTTGGGCACCAGAAAGTAGCATGAATAGCATTTTTGCCTTACTTCTGGCACTGACACCCTCTCTATAGCACTTTGGTAAAAATGTCTACAACTTACTGCTGCAAAATGTCATTGAGTAGATAGTGAAATATGCGGCAGGGATGAAATAAAGGACAAAGCGTAACCCTTGCGGACAATTTGAAAGACCACCCATCTGATAATGTGGTCACTTGCCAACCAGGATAGAATAGGTGGATTCTGTCCCCCAAAGGGTGACTGTGACCCTGAGAGGGTACACTAAAGAGATTTGGCAGTTTGGGCAGTTGTGAAGTGGTAGACTAGACAGCAAGCTGACCCTAGCTGCAGAGGTGATGGACATCACGGCCTCTACAGCAAAACTACTGGGTTTCCTGCTGGGGTGAGATAGGCTAATGGTAGGAAACCTTCTCCCATAGCAACAAAGGGACCGGAGGAATTGCTGCTGCTGGTGGCAGGCCTCAGTAGAGAGGCCAAGAGAGCGGGTGGTAGTCCTACTCTCCTTGAAGTGGTCATGTTCAGTGTCAGCTTTTCCCCCAAACAAGTGAGCCCTAGTGAATGTCATGTACATTAGTGAGGACTGGACGTTGTCCAAGTATCCAGTGGATCGAAGCCACGCATGGTGGCTAATGATGACACTTTGCCTATGCTCCACCCAACAGAATTGGTGGTGTCCAAGTCACAACAAATTGTGAACCTGGCCGCATCATGACCATTCCTAATTGCCTGTTTGAGGACAGTTTGAAGGTCTTCTGGAACATTCGGGAGGACTTGTGCCAGAGTCCAAAGGGGGTGGCTGTAGGAACCTAGTAGACAGGAGGCATTAACTGACCTGAGGGTCAAGCTGGCTGAGGAGAATAACCTCTTCCTGAATGTCTCCACTCTTTTGGCTTTCCTATCACAGGTAGTGGTAGGGAAATTGTTGGAGTAAGTCCGGCTAGTGGAAGCTTGCACCACAAGACTCTCTGAAGAGGGAGGCTGGGACAAAAGGTTTGGGTTGCCCGGAGCTGGATGGTGTTACCTGGCAATCTGATGGTCACCGGAGTACTGGAATAAGACTTAACCCAAGCCCCTAGGATGGTATCTGTCAGGGCCTCATTGAGTGGTACAAGAGGCTCTGAAGCAGTCTGGTCAGGTGGCAAAACTTTGTCAGTATATCTGTTTTCACATCCACCTTGTGGAAGCAGAGGTCAAACACTTCTGCCGCCCTATGAATAACCATGGTGGAGGGTGCAGATTCTTCTCTGGCTGGTCCCAGGGGAGAGAAAAGGGCCACTTCCAGGGAGGTATCAAGCACACTAGCATCATACAAGTCTTCATACCAATTAACTTCCATATAGGGCTGAGCAAACTCATCACTGTGTATGCCATCACTATCTGAATCCATTCCAAAAAGGTAGTGAGAATGTTGTCTTTCTTGACATAAAGTCAAAGCTGAGACCTCAGGCAGATTCAGTCGCTACGTTGATCAAAGTCAATTCAGCGTTGAGTCAGCATCGGAAAGGATGATGGGAGCCTCTCCAATTTAGGTGTCAAAGTCAGCATTGCATCGACATACCCAGGCCTGGTGTGGAGGTAGGCACTGGAGGCATTGTTGTTACTGGAGCTGAGGACAGAAGTGGCTAGAGGGTCCTGTTGGCCCATAGGGGGAACCTGCTGGTGCTAATTCAGGAGGAGGGCTATTCAATTGCTTTGGTCCCAAAGGTGAATCAGAGGGAGTCAGCAGAGATCCGAACAGCTGTAGCAAAGCTGTGAAGAACTCTTCAATCTGGCGAGGCATAGCTGAAGGCGCCAGCTGCGTAATGAGCTCCAAAGTCTGCTGACTTCAGGAATGGGACCATTGTGGCAGCCCACATGGTCCATCAGGGGAGTGGGAATAGCGAGACAGAGCGGAAATCGACTTCCCTATGTTTCTTGTGTTTCCCTGTAGATTTAGAGTGTGACGAAGACTGGCCTCTAGAGTCGCTCCTTTGGCTCTGAGAACAGGAGCAGATAAGGAAGTGAGCCTTGCACTTTGAGCAGTCCTTACGCTGCATCTTCTTGGGTATTGCGCCGTAAAGTTTTGCTTTGCATTCTCTGATGGTCTTCAGGTTCATCGACAAGCAGTCTTCAGATGCCTTCAAAGCGTGGATCGACTACAGACATCATAGGTACACCTGGTGAGGCTCTGTCCCAGACACCTATTTGCAACAGTCCCTACAGGGCTTAAAACCTCTCTTTTAGGAGGTGACGTACGCTGCACAATGAGAAAATTTGATGAGGAAATCATAGGTAAAAGTGTCTCTGAGAGACAAGAGGAAGCTCCAGATCTGCACCTGGTGCAAAGGAAAGAAAGGAACTGATGTCAGCAAGTGAAAGTGGTGCCTACATAGGCCTCACACATCACAGCGGCGGAAACGCATTCATGTGAAACTGCAAGATGCCACCTTCCACCACTTAAAGGTACTATTTGATAGTTTCTAGGTCCAGTTTGACACCTGAGAAATACTCAAAAGGTGAGTAATCTGCAGCTAGAAGTCTTCATTAGAAAGAAAGAACAATCATATAAATAAGTAAATATATGCACACACACACACACACACACACAGACCTTGTATATATTTACCATGCATGATAAAGACATCTGCGTGGTAAAAGCAGCACAGTATTGCAGGTGGTATAAAGACATATGTTCTGACAAACCTATGGGGCCCAAAGGTGTGCTGGAGAGGTCCAGACACATATTAAAAAGGTAAAGCATGGCTTTCTTGAGGATCCATTCTGCCGCAGATTTGATGATGGACCAGGGAACTTGGGAGGCATTGGTTCTAGGACAGGGATCTGGTCCAGTTTAGACATGAAAGCCAGTCGGCCATGTGAGCATCAACTGTGGGTCCTCTGCTTAGCAAGGAAGATAAAAATGGCGAAGAATCAGGTTTCCTATTTTCTGTTTTCTCTTCAACTTGTCCCTTCACTTTGTCATGGACTTGTACAGGATGGAGAACAGGTACAAACTGGGAATACCCCACGTCTTGAAGAGGGACTGGCTACTCTTCTTGGGTCTGTCAATGTAAAGTTCAGCTTACTGCTCCCTGGTAGTTTTTGGAATCACCAATGAGCACTTGTAGCACAACTTCAAACCATACTTATGGGGAGATTTACGAAGGGGCTTGCGCCACTGTTGCATCATTTAAAAAAAAAAAAACATCGGCTGCACACTCTCTGCTCTATATTGCCCCATATTTACAAAATAATGCATTAGGCCTAATGTGTCAGTGTTTGTAGGCCTGCATCCAAAAAATACCTGCAATGGAACCAGCTGTGCCACACGGTTTATACTGTATACAGGATATGCGTTCCCTCGTAAAAATCCACGTAGGACTGATCCAGTGATATTTACAAGTGTTTCAATGTGTAATGCACCTTTGAGATGAGTTGCGCAATGCTGGGATTGTGTCAACATTCCTACCCCTCTTCAACCCAGGCGTACACTCTGTAATAAGTCATGTAAATCACATTCCCTCAATGTGTAGTATGCCTGCATATGTAGCAATGATGCTGTAGGACCCCCTGACCAAACTGGGACCCAGGCACCTGAGATATTAACATCCACTGAAGCAATGCGATGTGAAGTTGTGTACTCCATGGAAGGGACCAGCCAGACTTGTCACACCTCCATATGGGAATGGGTCCCCAAGTCCAGCCTAGCGCACTCCAAAGCACAACTGGTAAGTACACAAATAAGGTAGGTAACTCATGGTTTCCCACTTCAGATTACAACATATACTTGTGTCCACTCACAATACACCGTCACTCAATATGTTACACATACTTAGGTATGTACATACACATAAGTAGACTATGCGCCCTATAATGTGACAAATAGCCATACTCCATCTTTGCCTGTCCTGCTTCCAGGACCAATGTAATAGAGTAATAGGTGAACTTCCCACCATTTCATACTCTCCATTGGTCCCCACACATTAGACTACTTGCATCAGTTAGAACTGACGCATCCCCTATGTGTTTTTGACGCATTGCTGAAGGTGCACTGGTTCTAAACGCAACTTCAGCAATGCGTCTATTTTTGTGTGGAAAAAGCATCTTTTCTTCATCCTTCCCTCAGATGCATCAGTATTTCTGATACATCCTTGGGACCCTACGCCATGGTGCACCGTATTGAAAATATGACGCATTAATGGCATCGTAAGCAGTCTTGATGCATCCCAAGTGATTTGGACGCATCGCTGCCACAATGCAGCGATGCATAATTTTTGTAAATACGGCCCTTGGTGCTGAGACACCTAAAGCAAACTCTGCGGGTCCAAGACTGGCATCTGCTTCTAGAAGTGTGGTATGGCTTAAAACCTTTTTTTATTTTTTTTATTTTATTTTTTAGGAGGGAAACATTCCTAGTATATTGTTAGAGAATTCGATGAAAACGTAAAAAAATTATAGACATTAAATTACAGATCAACGTTGCAGGGCATGGATAAAGGTGAACTGTCAACAGTGGAGAAGAGTGGCTCCTTTAAGTGGCTCTGTGTCATCGCTTCAGCGGAGTAGAGTTGCAACAGAGGCCAGTAGTGCACATACCAGTGCACACAAGTTATTGCAAATACATTTTCTGGATCCATTCTGAGGCCTGAGAAATTCAAAAGATGAGGAAAAACAAGTTATTTACCTTTGTTAACACCCTTTCTGGTGGATAGTCTATCTGACCACACATCCCTCACCGTGTGAATGAGTCCGGGCACCAGATTGGATCCAGAGAATTTTCTTAGCAATTACCTCATGCATCAGTAGGTTGTGTCATGCAGCTCCATGTCCAATTTCTCTATCCCCAGAGATGACAACAGGGCCCCCTCCATAACCACCACCTCCATACTTTCAAGTAAGGTTTCTATTTGAAATCTGTCTGCGCCGCTTGTCAGTGTTCAGGTCTCTAGATTGGAAATTTATTAGCATGGACTAGATGAGTAATTCCACAGAATGGGGAGATGAGTGGGTCAGTGATGAATCACTGGTTAGAAAGCATCCACCAGAAAGAGCGTTGTCAAAGGTATCTCATTTTTCTGATTGATACTTGTAACAGCAAATTCTGCACTTTGTGAATATATGCCAAAGCATCCCAGCGCAAGGTGGTGGGTCTGAGGAATGGCTCAGACCAGAAAGTCCTGCAGGACCGTATGACCAAAGTGCACCCCCAGCCAGACCCTTTTATCCAGGCAGTGGTGCATCATGAACATGTGGATTGATGCCCACGTAGCTGCCTGGCAAATGTTTTGAGATTGGAACACCGCACACCACAAAGCACAAAAACCCTCAAGAGGTTACTTCAAGGCGATCTTTATACACAAGACAATCCATCTGGAGATGGTCTTTTCCGGACAGTTTTTCCTTTGCCCCAGAGAACCCCAAAAAGAGTCCAAACAATATTCTTTGGTGTGGTTGATGTAAGAGCTCATAGCTCTCTTTAGGTCAAGGTGAGGAAGTCTTTCTTTATATAGATGACACGTGGCAAACTAAATAGAGTATAGATTGCCCAGTGTGGGAAGGTGTGACAAATGTTTGGGAGAAATGCCGCTTTTGTTCTGAGGACTAACTTGTCCAGGAAGATGGGTTTGTAAGGCTGCTGGACAGACAGCACTTGTAATTCACTCATGTGACAAACAGAAGTAATTGCGTTGAGGAATGTTGTTTTTAGCATCAGGAGACACAAGGAACAACAACTGTGAATCAGTTCAAATTGGATGCACATGAAAAAAAGTGAGAATCAAATTAAAGTCCCACTGCGGCATCACCAAATGGTGTTGGTGGGGACATACAAGTCAGCCCTTTTAAGAAACAAATCACAACAGGTGATTTAAAAATGGGTGGCTTATCAAGTAGACATAGAAAGGCACACCAGATTGATAAGCAACCTTCAATTGTTGCCACAAAATGACCTTGTTGGGCCAAAGATTGCCATAGCATGACCTTGTTGGGCCAAAGAAAGAAGACAACACAATATAAGATAAGTATTAACTGTGCCTGTAGAGGCTGAATGCTCTGGGACACCACACAACAAACATCTCCAAGCATCCCGCATAAAAAGTTTCGGTGGTGGGACACTGGGCTTCCAGTATGACAGCAAGTACTTCTGATGAAGGCTGAAAGTCATTAACTGTTGCTGCTCAATTCTTGCACATGGAGCATTAAGCTTCATGAGTTTAGGCGCAGCACTCTTCCCTGCTGCTGCAACAGTAGGTCCTCCCAAAGAGGCAGTCAGATCTGAGGACAGATGCTCAGGGCCAAAAGATCTGGATACCACATAATTCTTGTCCAGTTTGGGTCCACTAGAATGATGTGGGCCTGGTCTTTCTTGATCTTCTACAGAACTCTGGGCAGGAGAGGCAGAGACAGGAAGGTGTACAGGATCTGCTAGCTCCAATCTAAGCAAAAGGTGCCTCAGAGTGAGAGCTGCCTTGGGAACTCCAATGTACAGAAGCTTTGACATTGTGCATTATATGTGGTGGCAAAAAGATCGTGCCAAGGTTCTCAGCATTACTGGAAGATCCCCTGTACCACCTAGGAGTGCAGTCGCCTTTCATGATCCACTATGCAGCATCAGCTGATTTAGTCCGCCCTGAATCCTGCTAGGTTTTGTACAGCCAAGGAGATGCCCTGACCATTCAGCCATTTCCAAATCCTGGCACAGGACCCACAACCTCACCACCCCTCCTTTCTTGCAGTACCACATGCAAGTATTGTCTGTGAGAAATCGCAACTGTTCTCCCTTAACGGAGGGAATGCTTTCAGTTTCAACATATCACCCATAGCTCTAACAACTTGATGTAGAGATGGGTTTCTACCAGCCACCAGTGCCTCAAGATCTCCACCTCTCCCATTGAACTTCCCCCAACCTAGCAACAATGATTCCGTCAAAACCATTAGCTCTAGGTTTGGTAGGGAAAGGGGAATGTCACCAGTGAAGTTGCAGTCTAGCAGGTACTGCTGCAAGACTTGTGCAGTCTCCTCCAACAACTGGAAAAAAACTTGCAAAGTTCCCTTGGTGTTAAGTCACTGAGACAGCAGGTCCCACTGCAGGGTTTGGATGTGCAATCTGTTGTGGTACACAAGCAGGATTCAAGAGGCCTACAAGCGTTAGAGCTGCCTCACTAAGACCCAGGCCAAAGGTTGAAACCTCAGGAACATAGCCCAACTGTTCTGGGCTCGTTGAGGTGGAGAGATGGCTCGGAAGAGCACCGTATTCAGCATAAATTGGATCGAGGGAAGCTGTTGTGAAGGAGTCATGGATGACTTCGGCATATTGATGTAAAAACCCAACAATGCCAACAGGTTGTCTGGAGGTAGGTGTTTTACAACTGCTTGAGGCAAGAGCGACTTCAGGAGCCAGTCGCAGAGGTATGCAAAGACAGGTATTACAAACCTCCTTATATAGACTCTGACCACCACCATCACTGTTGTACACACCCAAGGTTCACTGTCAAGGCCAAAGGGGAGCACCAAAAAGTGAAAGTGTTCTTGGCCTACCTGAAACCACAGGTAGGGCCAATGGAACTGTTGGCTGAGGATGTGTAAATACACGTCCTGCAGGTCCAATGCCACAATCCAGTCTCCTGGAACCAGGGCATACAGAATGTAGATCATGGGCAGCATTCTGAACTTGTCATCTTGAAGGAAGAAATTTAGAGGACAAAAATTGGGGATAAAGCAGATACTTTCATCCATCATTTTTGGCACCACAAAGTAACTGGAATCCCAGCCAGTACCAATTTCTGATGTTGGTTCCCCTTCAATGGTTCCCTTGGCCAACTTCTCCTAAGAGTATGGGCAAGTGGGCCTCCAGGGGCATTAAACTGTAGGGGGCATGTTAGCGGCAGCCGAAAGAAAGGGAAGAGAAAAAACACTCTGGACAATCTGGAGGACCAATTAATCGGATGTGATGCTCTTCCACCTGGGGAGGTAAAAGGAGAAACAGCCTCCTATCGTCCACCAAGTAAAAAAAACAGTGTTTCTGTGGCGGTTGCAGGGGTAGTGTTGGGGGTTCGAGTAGTTTTTTGCCCCTAGGGGTCCTGGGTGCTGACAGCTGGTCCCTGACTCTGCCTCCAAAGGCTTGGAAGGCTATTGCTGTTGAAGCAAGGTCTAATTCTACCTCTGTTGGAAGTCGCAGCAGCAGCCTCGAAATGGGGAAAATTGCCATACAGCTGGTGTCAACCCAAGAGAGCGCCCGGTCACTTTTCTTTCTTTAAAGCGCTTCACGTCTGAGTCTCTAAAAGAAATAAGTTACTTACCTGTAACTGTAGTTATCCAGTATTGGACACTTTCATAGATTCAAATGCTTGAATACTTCCCCGTCGTCGAGATGGGAGTCCCCAGATGGAATATAAAACTAGGCATGAAGATGTATGCACACAATACATGAAGTAGGCCTCAATACAATAACCCATCCTAGTCGTTTTGTAAAATAGACCCAAACTCCAGATTGCCTCACCCCTTTAGTACCTCCTGTGAGGAGCTGCCTTCCCTCAGATTTTCTGAGCACAAGTGCTGAAAAAACCCAGCACACTGAAAAGAGAGAAGGTGAGCTCCCCGGGGAGGCGGGCGAGTCGCATGTGAATCTATGAAAGTGTCCAATACTGGAGAACTACATTTACAGGTAAGTAAATTATTTCTTACTCCAGTATTGGAACTTTCATAGATTCACATGCTTGAATAGAATAGCAAGCTGTAAGTAACACATTTTCTGTACCAAGAAATACTGTCTATGGCAATCATTATAAATAATGTCAGACAGTTACATCCATAGCAATAAAATGGTGCTGTAAACACAAATATATAAATATGTAAGAAAGGTAAGTAAATAACAACCAGAAAATGTGATCAAATCTGAAGCGGATGGAGGGAAACAAACAGCTCACCTTATCTGAACAAATGTCTAAGAACTGCTTGACCCACCGTGGCATCATGGAGCGATTCAGCATCCAGGCAGTAGTGCTTCGTGAAGGCGTGCGTTCTTCTCCACGTGGCTGCACGATAGATGTCTGAAAGGGACACTCCAGAGAAGTGTGCACAAGAAGTGGACACTGCACATGTAGAATGTGCACTAACTTTACTGTTCAGCGGTCAACCAGCTTTTTGGTGGCAAAAGGCTATGGCACTAGAAATCCATCTGGAGAGGGTTTGCTTAGAAACAAGAAGCCCTCTCCTGGGGGCACTAATGGGCATATTTATACTCCGTTTGCGCCGGAATTGCGTCGTTTTTTTTTACTCAATTTAGACGCAAAACTAACTCCATATTTATACTTTGGCGTTAGACGCGTCTAGCGCCAAAGTCCATGGAGTTAGCGTCATTTTTTAGCGTGGACACCTACTTTGCGTTAATTATATGCAAGGTAGGCGTTCCCGTCTAAAAAATCGACTCTGAGGCATGTGTGTCGGATTTATACTCCCGGGCAAAAATCACGCCCAGGAGTGGGCGGGTCAAAAAAAATGACATACGGCCGCTTTTGCGCCGTTTTTTAGCGCCTGCAAAAGGCAGGCGTTAAGGGACCTGTGGGCTCTGAAGGAGCCCAGAGGTGCCTTACCATGCCCCCAGGGACACCCCCTGTCACCCTTGCTCACCCCAGGAGGACATCCAAGGCTGGAGGGACCCATCCCAGGGACATTAAGGTAAGTTCAGGTAAGTATTTTTTTTTTTTTAAAATGGTGGCATAGGGGGGCCTGATTTGTGCCCCCCTACATGCCACTATGCCCAATGACCATGCCCAGGGGACAGAAGTCCCCTGGGCATGGCCATTGGGCAAGGGGGCATGACTCCTGTCTTTGCTAAGACAGGAGTCATTTCTATGGGGGTTGGGAGTGAAAAAAAATGGCGCAAATCGGGTTGAGGTGAAAAAATTGCCTCAACCTGACTTGCCCCATTTCTTGACGCCCAAGCCCCATATCCCCCTACGCCGGCGCTGCCTGGTGTACGTCGTTTTTTTTAACGCACACCAGACGGCGCCGGCGGCTAACGCCGGCTAACGTCATTCAATAAATATGGCGCCCGCATGGTGCTTCAGAATGGCGTTAGCCGGCGCTAATTTTTTTGACGCAAAACTGCGTTGGCGCAGTTTTGCATCAAAAAGTATAAATATGGGCCTAAATGCCACGAACAGCTGAAAGGATGTTCTGATTGAGGATGTGCGCTGCAAATAAAATTTAAGGCATCACTTGATGTCCAAAGAATGCAGCAATCTTTCTGCCCCACTCTGGGGCCGTGGAAAGAAAGTCTTTAGGACGACTGGCTCGTTCAAGTGGAAATCAGTTAGCACCTTTGGGATGAACTTCGGGTTTGTCCGTAGGATGACTGTGTCATCTGTAAACCTCAAGAAAGGCTCTTGGATGGTAAAGGCTTGAATCTCGCTTACTCTGCGAGCTGATGTCAATGCTAAGAGAAGCGCTACCTGCCAGGTAAGATACTTAATTTCTGATTTATGAATAGGTTTGAATGGCTCCTTCATCAACTGAGTTAGGACTGTATTCAGTTGCCAAGATGGACGGGGTTGTTTGGCTGAAGGAAAGGATCGGAATAAGCCCTTCATAAACTGCTTTATCAGCCGATGAGACCAGAGAGACGGTCCTTTGGATGGTCGTCTATACCTGGAGATAGCAGCTAAGTGGACCTTAATGGAAGCATGGGCGAGACCAAACTTCGCCAGTTGGAGAAGGTACGGTAAAACCTGTTCTGGAGCAGATATAAGCGGATGAACACCATTCACAGAGCACCATAAACAAAACCGCTTCCATTTTAATGTATATGTCTTATCGGTGCAATCTGCACGAGCTTTAGCTAAAACTGTTTGACAGTCCATGGAAAAGTTTAGATGGCCGAATTCATTGAACTCAGGAGCCATGCACATAACCTGAGATGCTTGGGGTCTGGATGTCTCACCTGGCCCTGGCTGATGGTGAGCAGGTCCCGGAATGGGTGCTAACTTGATGGGAGGTCACGAGGATAGCAACAGAAGGTCCGTGTACCACGGTTGATGTAGCCAAGCTGGAGCAATTAGAATTATCTGGAAGGGCTCCGATTTGATCTTGTTGATGACCCGAGGAAGAAGGGGTATCGGAGGAAAGGCGTAAGCATAAATCCCTGACCATGCTATCGAAAGGGCATTTCCCCACGACCCTGGCTGGGGATGCCAGCTTGCATAAAACCGGCATTTCGCTTTCTGAGGCGTCGCAAAGAGGTCCAAGTTCGGTGTCCCCCACCTGCGGAAGACTGCATCCAGCGTTGTTTTGTTCAGTTCCCACTCGTGTGAAGATGTGCTTAGTCTGCTTAGAGAGTCTGCTGTGGTGTTGCTGACTCCCGGGAGATGTTCTGCCCGTATGAGCACTGAATTCTGAATGCACCAGGCCCAGATGAGCTGAGCTTCTGTGGAGAGCAAGCAAGAGCGAGTTCCGCATTGCTTGTTTATGTAGTGCATGGTGGTAGTATTGTCCGTCCGGATGAGCACTGACGAACCTCAGATTTTCGGTAGATAAGCTTGTAGTGCAAGGTATACAGCTCTGAGTTCAAGGAGGTTGATGTGCAGCGTCGCATGAGAATTGGGCCATCTGCCACTGACTTGTAGATCTTGGAGACATGCTCCCCATCCCTCCATTGAAGCATCCGTCGTGATGGTGAACAGAGGGATTTGATTCAGGAATTCCAGACCAACTGAAATGTTTGCAGGCGCTGACCACCACTGGAGGGAGTGGACCATCCTTGGCATTACGTGAATGCTGTCCCCGAAGGACCCTTGTGCTTGCTTCCACTGTTTGTCGACTTCTTCCTGTAGAGGGCGAATTTGAAGATGACAGTGTGAAACTAGGTTGATGCAGGAGGACATCATCCCCAGTAATGATATGAACCTCCGAACTGAAAGAAACTTTTTTTTTTGAACTGATTTTGCCAAGGTTGAAAGCTTGAGTTGGCATTCTTCTGCAGGAAAGGCTTTTGTAAGAGTTGTGTCCAATATAGCACCCAGAAACACTATCCTTCTTGTAGGTTGGAGCTGAGACTTGTCTCTGTTGAGAGTGAGACCTAGTTGTTGGAAATGACGTAACGTGGTCTTGAGGGAGTGACGTAGAGCAGAGATATTCTGAGCCTTTAGTAACCAATCATCCAGATATGGGAAAACCTGGTGCTTGAAACGTCTCAGATATGCAGCCACTGGGGCTAAGCACTTTGTGAAAATCCGGGGGGCAGATTTGAGCTCGAAGGGTAGCACTCTGAACTGAAAGTGTTGGCTGGCTACCATGAATCTCAGAAATTTCCTGTGCTTGGTGTGAATGGGAATGTGGAAATACGCATCCTGAAGATCTAGGGAAGCCATGAAGTTGCCTCTGTTGAGAAGCTGTAGTACGTCCTTCAAAGTTACCATACGAAAGGATTGTTTTTTGAGATATTTGTTGAGCTTCCTCAGATCCAGGATGGGTCTCTACAGACGGGACTTCTTTCTGATGAGGAAGAATCAAGAGTAAAAACCTCTTCCTCGCTGCAAAGCGGGTACCATCTCTATTGCCCCTTTGGACAACATGCTCACTATCTCTAGGAGGAGAAGATGTAGATGTTGTTGCCGCTCTCGGGAAGGTGGAGTTTCGGGAGGCCTGGAAGTGAATTCTAGTAGATGGGCCTGAGTTATGATGTCCAGAACCCACTTGTCGCTTGTGATCTGATTCCAGCGACATAGGTGACGAGACAAGGAGGGCGGGGTAGCCGGCCCGTGGAGGCTGTCATTGCCTGTGCGAGGCATCCTTGGACTGTTTTCCCGATCTTCCTCTAGGAGGTGGTCTGCTGTATGCTGCCGGCGGAGGCTGTCTTTGATGGCACTAGGGTCTTGATGACTGATACTGGGAAGAGTAGGGTGGATAGCGAAAGGACTGGTAGCCACCTCGAAAAGAGGAGTGGCCTCTACCCCTGGCTCCTCGAAAGGGAGTACGCTTGTACTGTAGGGATCCCAACGACCTGGCAGTATCAGTATCAGATTTGATCGCCTGAAGGTCATTGTCGACATGCTTGCCGAACAGGTCTTGGCCATCTTACGAGAGATCCAGGATCTTTGTTTGGATATCCGGCCTGAAATTAGTGGCTTTGAGCCATCCATGGCGCCTTAAGATGGCTGAACCAGCCAGAAGCCTAAATCCCATGGCCGCAATGTCCAGGGCACAGTCAATTACTTCTGCAGATGTTCGCTGACCCACCGCAATGATCTTTTTTGCTTCCGACTTGCTGGTATCCGAAAGGTCCTCTACAGAGTGGGAGATATGTCAGACCACAGCTGCCTGTCGTATCTGCCCAGTAGTGCCATTGAATTTGCTGCACGGACCACAATTGCCGACACAGAAGAGAACCTCTTCCCGAAATTGTCTAGGTGCCTTCCATCCTTATCAGGAGGGGCTGATAAAGGCGCCAAAGGGTTCTTGGAGCGTCTCTGGGCAGCCTGGGAAACCACAGCGTCTGATTTAGGGTGACCCACTAGGCACGCAGGAGCATCTTCTGTTGCCTTATACTTTTTGTCCAGCTTTGGTAACACCGCGTACTGTCGCCAGGTTTTTCATGATTTTTAGCCCTCGACTCCAGACATGGTCAATGATTGTGATAGCCCTAACGGATTTTCTGTGCGGCTCTTTAAAACCGTACAGAAAACAGCCCTGCTGTGTAGATGGCAATTGCAGCTCCAACCTCATTGCAACTTTCTCTAAGAGGTTATGGAAAGAGCCAATATCCTCAGGAGGAGAGTCGACTGCTAGTGGCTCCGGAGAATGGGGTGCCAGGAACACATACTCATCCCATTCGTCCTGGTCAGATAGTACCTCTCCTTCCTCTGCCGCTTCATCAGAAGAGGCCTGGACCTGAGGCCTCTGCAGAGCCTGAAGAGGAACTTGCGGCGTCGTAGGACAAGCTGGCAGAGGTGCCGGAGTAGCTGTAGCAGAAACTGCTGGCATGGGATCTTTCCTCGGTTGAGGGTAGAAGCGCGCTCTGTAGTCCGCCAGCATAGCCTGGAGGTCTGACACCAGACTGGAGGGCAGAGATACCGTTCCCTGCTGTTGTAGAACTGGGTCATAGTACTGTTTGACATAATACGAATCGTCATCCGGGTACTCCTGGCATTTCACATTTAGCTGCGAAGGACTTCTAGCTATTCCAAACATTGTATCTTGATCTGAGACCTCATCCTCATCGTCGTCATCTAAAAACCTAGATGGCAAGAGTCTTGAAACTTTGCTCAGGGATGTAACAGAAGGTGTTAAGTGAGCTTTAGAGAGCTTTTTAAGCAGAGTATGTTGCGCAGGTTGAGCCAGAAGTAGTGTAGATGGTCTTTGCCTTTTCGTTGGAAGCAATCCTGGTGTTGAAGGCAAAAAAACACTTGTCGTTGACGGGGGCGTCGACGATACCATCTTCACTGGAAACATTGTCGACGATAACGGTTGGACCGTCGACGAGAGCATCATCGACGGAGGCATCGTCGGAATCATCGTCTACGGAGGTGTCTTCGACGAGAGCATCGTCGACGAAGGCATTGTCGACGGGGGCATCGCCAATGGACTTGTCGGCGAGAGAAGCGTCAATGAGATGGGGCGCACCGTCAATGAGGATGATACTGTCGTCAACTAAGATCCTGTAGGAGCTGCCGTCGACATAGAGATGGTTACCACCACTGGCGTCACCAATGAAACGGTCGTCGACGAGGATATCGTCGATGATGGCATCGTCGACAGTGCAGAGCTAGGCTTCTTAAATTTGTGAAGCACTTTAGGAGGAGGAGTGGCAGGCTCTGAGGTAGTTTTCTTTGTTTTCTTTAGGGATTTTGTACCCAGTCTTTTCTTCTGTGGAGAGCCATGCTTTGATGTCTTTTTCCTAGGTGGCTCTTGCCCCTCAGAACTTTCTTGTTTTCTTTCGAGAGGTGTTTTAGGGGCAGAAATAGAAGAAGAGGCACTGTCCTCATCAGAGGCAGAGTGTCCAGTCTTACCTCTTTGCAGCCACAAAAGACAACAACCCTCCCTGTCCTTCAGGGCCTTCCTGCAGATTTTGCAGTCCTTAGTCTTGTGGCTGGGTTACAGGCAGTAAATATACTCCTTATGTGGATCCTCCACATATAAGCCCATATTTATACTTTTTTAGCGCCGCATTTGCGTCATTTTTTGACGCAAAAGAGGCGCAAACTTACAAAATACAATTGTATTTTGTACGTTTGCGCCGCTTTTGCGTTAAAAAGCGGCGCAAATGCGGCGCTAAAAAAGTATAAATATGGGCCATAATCTCTTTTTCAAGCATGAGGCAAAGGATCTGAAAAGGCCTTTCTTTGGTGTCTCTGACATGGCAGCCAGTTTGAATCACCAGAGTAGATAGAAATATCCAAAAGCTGTAGAAACAGGTCTTCTGGCAGAAAATTTGGAGCAGAGCTCAAAGGAAACTCTTCAGCACAACGTGCGGTGTAAAATCTGAGGGAAGGCAGCTCCTCACAGGAGGTTCTAAAGGGGTGAGGCAATCTGACTGGTTTAAGTTTGAGTCTGGGTCTATTTTACAAAACAACTAGGATGGGTTATTGTATGGAGGCCTACTTCATGTTTTTTGTGCATACATCTTCAGGCCTAGTTTTATATTCCACCGGGGACTCCATCTCGACGACGGGGAAGTATTCAAGCATGTGAATCTATGAAAGTTCCAATACTGAAGTAAAGACAAGTGCTATCAAATGACATGTACATAAGGGACTATTGAGCATTGCTTGAAAAACCTGTGGAGCGCATCCAACCTTGGTGCCAAAGCACTTTGCTAGTACCAACTGCTCTACCCAAGCAGTCTGTGGTGTTCAAGCCCAACTGGAAGAACTTTCATGTGTCCTGGCCATCCTGAATTAAGGACTGGAGGTTGATTCTAATGTCATTTGGGACGGTTAGCAAAATGTACGCCATCATATCCCACACCTCATGTAAGCATTTGTCCAAGAGGCAAGGGTATTAACTTATCTGAGGGCAAGGTTGGTCAAGGAGAACTTTCTTCTCGCAAATGCCTCTATGCTTTTCGACTATCTGGCGGGGTGGTCCGGAATGCATTTGCATTTTCTCTTCTTGTGAATGCCTCTACTACAAACATTTTCAGGGTAGGATGTTTAATGAGGCAAGCAGGGCCCCCTGGAGGAGGTCCGTGCCACTTTGCAATCAATATATTAACTAGGGGGGCAAGATCCTGATTTTACCCAGGTGCCCATTAGTGTATGTCAGAGCTTCATTAAAAAGTAGGAGAGGCTCTTGAGAAGCCTTCCTGAGCAAAGGACCTCTGTAAGAATATTGGACTTTACCTCAGTAGTGAGTAGTGTAAGATTCAGTACATCTGCTGCACTTCTTACCACTGTGACAAAGGAAGCAGATACCTCTGTAGTTGGTGTGGGTGAATGGAGGCTAGTGTCAGGGGATGTACAAGGCAACTTGCATCCTGAAGGTCTAAATATAGGCTTTCATCAACATATATCTCTCTTTTGTCCTCATCATCAGGGTCCCATAGAATGTATTGATGCTGTAATGTCTCCTAATCGCACTGATAATGTTGAGGTGGTTTTAGGCTGTGGTGGCTGACCATCAGAGTCCAAAAAAACTATTGACTCCTTTTCCCTTTTGGCAGCGACAATCAGAGTTGTGATGCCGGTTGTGGTGCCGGACCTGGCATCGGGCTTGGCGTTGTACCTGGGTTTGGGATGGCCTCCAAGACAAGGCTGAGTGTCAAAGTTGGCATTGGGGATGAGTTCACTGATGGTAAATCAACTAGAGTCCACCTCAAATCCATGGGGGCTGATGGCACTCTCTAGAGATCTAGTCAGGTTCCAAATGTTGTGTCTGTGGTCTCTTTGAATTCACAGAGTTGTTGCACTGTTGCAGATGGCCCGGAGAAGTCAGGGCACATTGGGGCAAAAGCCTAAGCCGTTTCCATAGACAAAACCGAGGTCGCTCCCTTTCACCCAGAAAGCTGGATGACTGTCATGGGAATGGCGGTACGAAGGGGAGCCTAGCTTCAACTTCTTGTGCTTCTTGGACTTACCAAATGATCTCGACTTGGAAGAAGGTCCCAGAGACCAGCCTTAGAAGCCAGAGCCCTCCAGCTATACGGCCTCAAATAGCCTTCATGGTTTTTTTTGGGCAATTGTTGCACAACATTGAATCGCGCTTGTATCCTGGCCACCAGAGACAGACCTTGTGAGGGGTCCGTTACTGACTACTTATGGCAATCCTTGCATGGTTTATTTTTGGAGGGGACATGTCTCTTGCAAACTGTAAGAAATTTTGTGAAAATCGTCTGTCAGGGACCTGACCGAATTTGAGGGAATTAACTCTGAATCTGCATCAGAAGGTGTGGAAAGAAATTAACTGATGTCTGTGCATGGCGGTGGTGCTATGTAAGAGCCTCGAAGTCGCATCCGGGGCGGGACAGAACTGGTATGCAGCCATACATCTCCGCCCACTGATGTGCAAAGGAAGTTGCTAGGAAAATTCTCTGGATCCAGCCTGGCCCCTGGAGGTATTCACGCAAGGAATTTGCAGTTAGAAAGATCCATCAGAATCTGCGGTTACCAGTATGCATCAGAAAGTAGGGTTGGCATTTAGCCTGTGGTCTGGAAGCATCATATATGTATTGAACAATCACACCTTCTGCTAAATTTGCACTAATCCTGACACCAAGACTTGTAAAGAACAAACGCTTGAGATTGGTTTCCGTCTACCCTGCAATCTTACAACATAAACCACAAAAATACAGGCAAGAGGGCTCTCAAAAATCATGAATGCTCATCAGCATTATCTCCTCTTACTCTTTGATGATATAAAACCCACATAGACCAAACGGACAATAAGAACATCAGAAGATCAACCATAGCGCCCTCAACCCTTTTGTAACCAATTTTGAAAGAGTATATAGCATTTTACAAAAATACATGAATTAAATAAATGTGTTGATTGATATGCCCACCTAGCACTGGAGAGGAGGGGCGTGGGGAAGTTAGGGATTTTTATGTTGGAAGCCAAGGAGAGAAAATTACTTGTTATTGTAATCATTAAACGGAGACTCTCTAAGTCCCTAAATTATACTTTTTACGCTAAACTGCACAAACGCAGTTTAGCTTCAAAAAGTATACCGCCAGAAAGCACCATCCCAAGACGCTGGCTGGGTGTCATATTTATGGGATGACGGTAGCCTGCGGTAAGGCCCGGCTAGCGTCCTAAAAAAGGATGCTAGTCGGGTGGGGGAGGCATAGAGGGAACAGGGGGTTTAGCTTCAAAGGATGACGCTAGTATGGGCAGAGGCATAAATAATGTCTGTAACCAGACTAGCGTCATTTTCTGACGTTAAAACCCCATGGACATGACTCCTGTCTTAGTTAAGACAGGAGTCATGCCCACCACCCCATGGGACTACAAAAAAGTAAATAAAATACTTACCTCTATTCACCTATACTTACCTGGCATGGGGTCCCCCATCCTCCGCTGTCCCTCTGGTGTGGGTGTCCCTTGGGCTAGGGAAGGGCACCTGTGGGCTCTTTCTATGGTCTCTAACCATGGAAAAAAGGCCCACAGGTTCCCTATCACCTGCCCTGACCCAGGCACTAAATAATGGCACTAAGCAAGCTTAGCGCCATTATTTAAGGCCCCCATCTCCCGTGCTTGATTTTAGCACGGGGATAAATATGGCACTGAATTAGCATAAAAAATTACGCTAATTCAGCGCAAACAGATTATAAATATGCCCCTAAGTGTTTTGCTTACTTTATTCTGGGAACTCAATGACGGCATGTCGGTATTTTGGCCTGCCAATCTTCATACAATCATATCATGATGCAGTTTATTTTAACAAAATAAAATACATCACAAATACTTTGGACCATAAAGATGACAAGACACAACAAACAATCAGAGAAGTGACAAGTGGCAGCATTGTATAAAAAATCTTTAATATAGAAATTGTGTGACGGTAAAAAAACAAAATTATTTGTTTTAACTGTGAACTTTAGAAAAACACAAACAATAAAAACAAACATCCACATGGGCCATTTCAGGGTCCTTTCACCCAGGGCGGAGCCTTGCAAGTAAAACTGTGCTGACTTCCTCCACATAGATCTATATTTTACTTTTTTAATGTTAGAAAATCTCTATAAAATATAATTTGTTGTAAAGCCGGCATGTAGCAGCCTCTTGTTATCTGGAAGAACATGTGAAAACAGGTGGGTGGGTTTGTATGTGTGTTTATTCTGTGGAAGTGGAGAAGCTTGCTCTCTTTATTGCTTGTTACAGTCCAGCACAAAGTGCAACTCTGATAAGATACGCAAAGCACAAAGTCTTTATGTCTCAATTTCGTCAGCAACCTCCTCATCCACCTCCTCTCCATCCTCCATGCTGTTATGCCGGATGCGCTCTGGCACGCTGTTTCTACTCAGGGGGATGCCAAGGGCGCGATGAACTGCCTCCATGGTACGTTGGTTGACGTAATAGGTCAGGTTCACAGAAGGAAGCCTTTTCCGCATCTCTTCCAAACACTTGTAGGCCTGGCGGTGAAATACAAAATATATTAATATACGTGTTCTACAACAGTCAACAAACAGTTAGCATCGTACCACAGCTGAAGGTCCTGGCAACAAGCCATGCCTCACAATGCCATGGAGAACCTGATCTTGTATTCAGCTTTATCAGATTCGTAAGCCTTCCTGGTCCCATGTTTCCTTAATAATAACAGCGACTCCAGTGCGTGTGTTTACCGAATTGTGTGCTTACCAGCATCATGGAAAATATTCTGCAGTACTTCATAGCCACCCCTTAGTTATCTTACTCGATGACAGAAAGTCGACTATGACACCCAATAGTTGCACTACTTCAAGATCTACTACCGGTATGTGCTCCATATGTGGTACATCCTTCCATGAAGGAAAGGGTCAAGGTGCCTTCCCAAACACGAGCACATGCCCGTGCACCCATGTACAAGCTTAGCTCCAGCAAACATCTGTACCTTTACCTCAAAGATGCATCATCCCAATAAGGGTTCCAGAGCTCCCACATCTGTCAAAATAACTCACTTAGGGCGTATATTATCGTTTTCTTGTAAAGGGGCAGGCCCACGAGGGTGACGAGCAGTGAGGGGGAGGAGTGCACAGCACTCCCCCTCAGAGCGCATGTGTGTTTGGCCGGCCATCTCAGGGAGGCCAAACACACATGCGCAGTAGACTCTCTCCAGCCCAGTATCACAGTTGCCGGGCTGGAGAGAGCATGCACAGGCTCCCAGTCTGCCTGAGAGTGACTTGGCAAGGCGCTCCCAGCCAATCCCGATGCTGCTCTGAGCAGCGTCAGGATTGGTCGCAGGGCCGGCTGGGAGCCTATGCCTGCAGCAGAGGAGACGAGGAGCACAGCGGTGCGGCCGCGTGCAGGTAAGTGGTTTTTTTTTTTAAAAAAAAAATATCTTTATTCCCTTCTCCCCCCCCTGTGCGCTGCACCGCCCCTTCCGCGCCCTGCGAGTCGCGACTGCTGCAATACGAGACACATGAACGCCAGGGGCTCGATCATTGAAGCTTGTGTACACGGCATCATATAGTATCTGTATTTGTAGGTTATGTGTCTCTAGGAACTTAAAGCACCACTGTTACCACTTGCATTCATGGAGAGTTTTGGGGGACAGGAAGCACAATGTTAATTAGTAAAGTGATGGTGATCTATTCATGTCCATATGTGGATAGATGGACATCAATGATATTGTCACAAAGTCAAAGGGCAGATGCTGCCAACTTTCAGCCTAATGGGAGGCTTTCCACTGGTATGATACTGGTGCTGCACCCAAGTGCAACATAGCCCCAGACACCATCCTTTGGAAGTCTAATCGTGCTGCATGTACTGGCTCATGGTAGCCTTGGAAGTTGTAGGAACAGCGCCAGGTGCGAAACAGAGAATTCAGAACAGCGTTATGTGCTGGTTATATCCTCAAAATAAATAGAAGAAACAGCTGCTTGAAATACACTGGGCCCAATACCCTTGATAGAATTGATAGGTCTAACATGATCAAGGTGACACTACATTAATACCATCAGCTGCAGAGTGTAGCTAGACGCAAACAGGTTTTAATGCTATGAAGGGTGGGCTTGGGAAGGTTGTCAACTACCCTTAAGGAACTGCATAAATGACTAGTGGAGAGGGTCCTAGTGTCATGCCAAAGGCGGTTCAATAAGTCATTATGCACTCACAGACGCTGTCACATTGTTAATCAGGTCTTGCCTGTAGCAGCTAAGGCACTAGTCAACCATTACATTAACAGAGCTGAATTACCTGCTGTCAAACTAGTCTAGCTGGGACACAGGCAAAGGAACGACACACGAGAAAGGAAACACTTGTAAATCTTAATTCTGACTGCAATCACATACAGCTTTGCAGCAATGCTGTCTGGTACACCCTGCGCCTCTCATGGTCTTCCTTCATGTGATGCACTTCAGGTATCTGCCTCATAGGGTCGGTAAATACTGCAAGGGGTCACTTGAGTAGCCCTAGGGTACAAATGCCCTACTCTTGAGTTTTGTGGACATATCACCTGTACCCATTCAATGAGCCCTTTTAAAGACTACTGGTTCTCCACATTTGCACAAGAGCATGACGTGATTTAAGCCCAGGGCTTTCTGCCTTTTGGCTCTCAATAACTATGCTGGCCAAGAGTATTGTGCACGTCTTCGGGACTAGGCAAGGGGATCTGTGTACTGTTGGAACTAGATCCTCTGGCAGGAATTATTAGTAAGGTGGCGACTTTCTTGATTAACACCTAGTGGTTGAAAGAGGAAAATGTTATTTTTCCCAATATCATATGGAATTCATTATTCAATGTAAGAACATAAACTAGAAACTTAAGATGCTGGAAAGTATGTCTTAGTGATTACTGGAAATGCCAATACCAAATTCCCATTTAAACGTTTAATATTGCACACTGGCACATCACTGCCTTTTTATTGCTTTATATTTTTAGGAGTTTGTTTTTTGTTTTAGTTTTGTACTTTGCGGGCCGGCTATGTCTTGGAGATCTTCTATTCCTTTAATTTTGGCAATGCATAGAAACGTTTGATAATGGGGTTTCTCATGGATACACAGCTTGCTGCAGATTGCTCTAGCGAACATTTCAAGGTGCTGGGAGTGGGGTCTGGAAAATGTATCGAAGCAGACTTCTCATTAGCGTAAGTTGGTGGTCAGCTTCACCATGGAATTGCGAGGCTGCCGAGTTGATTACATTACAGATGCTATATAATGCACAGGTGAGTTCTGGCAATTCCTTCCATCCCCTCACCGAAGCCAAATATGGATAATGGTACAGTCAACGGCAAAAAAATACTTTTCACTCATCAGACGGTAGGCTGGAGGGTGATATGAAATCAGTAGGCTAATGCATAGCAACCTTGAAAAAAGGTACTTAGGTAGCTTTTTCTTCTAATGGATAGAACCTCCCCACATATGCCTTACACAAGCAACTCCCAAAAATAGCCAAAGAAGGATGAATGAAACTCTAGTACTACAACAGGAAACTTTGAAGCCCAGCCTTCAGAAATTGAGCCTCCTCCTTCAAGCATGCAGGCAAATGTTAGTGTTTTCAGAAAGAAGGTAGCAACCCGAGGATTCCCTTTTACAAGAATACCTAACAGCGGCTTTTTCTCTCACAGAATAAGCTCTAGTCCCAACTAGTGGGTGACTTTTTACAAACACTTCACAGGTCCTCCTCACCAATAAAAGGTTTTGCAGCTTAATAACTTACTTAAAAGGTTATCATTCACCCTGAAATTCTTAGCTGCCCTCAGAACAATCCTACACAACCTCTCCTAGACCTCCCGCAATTGTGGAGGGTAAAGCAAAGGTAAGGCAACAGACTGCAACAAATAAAACTGCAACACAACCTTAGGCAACAAAGATTGCTTTTCTCTATGAATAACATTTTATTTTCATTAGCGTACCAATTAAAGGAGGAAATGCAGACTTCAGTGACAGAAACTTCAAATCGCAAGAATGAAGAGGTTCAAAGGTGTCCCATTAGAAGACTAAGGGACTGATTTAGATCTTGGCAGAAATACCGCCATTCCGCTGAGGTGGCGGACCCATGTACTCTGTCAAGCTGACAGAGTTCTGGCCGTCGTATATAGATGTATTGTGGTTGAACTTCCAACCGCCTCAACAAAGTGTTCTCCCTAGCCGTAAGGCTGGCGGGTTCCCACCGTTAGATGTGTCAGTTCTGCAGGAGGTGTTCTAGTAGCGGATTGCTGACAGAGGGAGCACGTTGCGGGAGGCAATGTACATTATACAATGGCAGTGGGTACGGAAAAGAGGCAAGTAACATGCACTCCATGTACTTTAGCCACATGTGTTTGCCGGCATAACACACCACGTACACACCATGATCCTTTGCCATTCCACCACAACACAACATTTACATGGAGGAAACACACAGTGCCATACATGCTAAACACAACATACACACACACACACTATTGATACTACACCAACATAAAAAACTACAACTACCAACACAATGAAACAATCATCTGTACAAACACACACAAAAGCTCAACTACACACATCACAACAACCACACCATTCACCTGAATGTTGCACACAGCAACACAACCAAACATCCACAAAAACATCACACCCTCATGCAAGTGACACACATACAGACACACCAAATCACCCACATCAGCTCCCTCTACCTCAACCAGTAAATCTACTCCCACCCTCCCAAGTAAAAGCTTTGAGGTGTCATATATGTACCCAATAGATGCCCATTCATGATGTGAACAACCCTAAACTAAAGGCAGGACACAAGTGAAGGGCAACAGAGCCAGGGGGAATTGTACTATCCAAACATTTTTCACTGTCAATTATGAGTTCCAATGCCAAAATAACACACATGGGTTTAGGAGTACATGTCTGATGAACTGAGTCCAACTTTCACACAGTGTGTCCCACATTGTGTATTGCAGTACAATTCATTGTTTCATTGGAATGGAACTGTTGTTTCAGTAATATACATGTACTGACTCACATCCACAACTGGAAACGCTGCATTTCACATACAGGTCCAACACGTGGGAACAGTTTACAACTGTGATGTTCTTTTTATTTTTGTGCAAACATTCATTTGATACTGAATACATACATCCAAATAAAAATTGTGTATGTCATCAATGTATTTTATATGCAGGTCTGTTTCCAATATTACCTGACACAGATGTTTCTCAGACATATGAATTTCGCAAAAAATGCTACTGTAACATATATATATTACTGCACTGGTTCCGAGCTAATGTTAAGTGACCAAACAACCTTCACAAGTGATATGTAATGATGACCTTAGAGTCCGGCGACAAAGGGGTTCTATTTATTTCATGTTCCAGTGGCAGCAATAACAGCATGTCTTGTCCAGTAGGGTCGAGTCAAAAACGGAAATGGAAATGGTGAAAAAAGGGTAGGTTTTTACTCAATTCCCTTCCAATCCACCAGCTCAGATGTGGAGGTAACACAGCCGCAGTTTGCTTGGAGGTTAAGGCAATTAATTTGCTCGGCAGGAAAAGTGTCTGGAGTCCTGCTGCTTGCTACTATATCCAATTGCACTGCTGGCGCAGGTGGAGATTTTTGGCAGAGTCAGCAGGACTCGTGGGCTATTGTCTCTGGGACCGCCAACATCTAAATAGGGTGGGCGGACCGCCAAGGCGGCGGGTGGGAAATCTGATTGAAAAAGCGACGATGGGACCAATTCTGCCAAGATCTAAATCAGGCCCTAAATCTAAGTCTCAAGCTGGCACAAAAAAAAGAACTGTAAGGAACCTACTCTGTAAATGTTTTAGAAAATATAGGACTACAGGTAACTGAAAATGGACCTTGGATCAGCAGAAAATAGACAAGCTGCAGATTCCTTATATTTAGAATTTCCTGGCGTCAGCCTGGAATCTGGAACTTTTGTAGAGCAATACCATTGCGCGTGCCATCGGATGGTGTCATTCAGATCAACGTGTTGACGTCGTTGGAGTTGTCAGTGACATCACGGTCACCCATAAAGGCACTACCCAGGCAAGCGTACTTCAGTTAATTTTCTATGAACTTCCACACCAGAAGCACAGAGCCATGAAAAGGACCAACTGTTTGTCTGTGCTAAAAAACCAAGGCCCTGAAAGGGACACGCCCTAACCCTTGCAGAAGTGTCTGCGGAGCGGGGGCATGGGTGGGTATAAGAAATCTGCAGCTAGATTGAGTCTCTACCAGATAATGCGCTACGGAAGGTAAGTACATTGTTCATCTCATAGAGACTTCTAGCTGCAGATGTCTTACCTTTAGAATAGATACCCAAGCCTTAACCTCCTGGCAGCGGACAGATCTTCTCACAATAAAAAAGTCCTGCAGGACCGAACGGGCAAAGTGCCTGTCTCTGCGGACCTGACTATCCAGGTAGCATTGTTTTGCAAACGTACACAAGGACACTCACATCACTGCCTGACAGATGTCCAGGACTAGAACACCTTTTGCTAACATAGTGGTAGCAGCCTTGCCCGTGGTAAAATTACCTCTCAAACCCTCAGGAGGCTGCTTCTTGGCCACTGTGTAGCAGATTTTATTGCAGCATATGACCCAGCGCAAAATGGTTTGTTTCTGCACTACCCGACCTTTCTGTGCTCCTACGTACCCCACGAAGAATTGGTCATCCACCCAGAACTCTTTTGTGCAGTCAAGGTGGAACGACAACACTCTTTTTGCGTCCAGCCAGTGGAGTTGCTCCTTTTCCTTAGAGGGATGCAGTGGAGCAAAGAGGGTGGGCAGGGTGCTGTTCTGACACAAGTGAAATGGGGTCACCACTTTGGGGAGCAAAGAGGCACAAGTTCGAAGCACCACCTTGTCAGGGAACATGGTGAGATACGGAGGGTTAGATGAGAGAGCCTGCATCTTACTCACCTTCCTGGAAGATGTTATTGCCACAAAGAAGGCTGTCTCGATGATGAGCAGCCAGAGGGGACAGTTGTGGAGTAGCTCAAAGGGAGCACACATGAGAAATGTGAGGACCAGATGTAAGTCCCACTGAGGCATGACAAAGAGCGTAGGAGGATGCATATGTGAAAGCCCTTTAAGAAATCTATTTACAATAGGAGATTTGAATAACGAAGGCAGGACGGGCACCGAAAGAACGACGATAAGGTGGAAAGATACTCTTTGGGAGGGCCCAATACAGAGTCCTGCTGTGCAAGAGATAAGACAAAGAGAAGAATGTCAGAGGGAGAAGCAGAAAGAGGATCAATAGATCTTCCTGTACAATTATATACAAAGTGTTTCCAACGGCAGGCATATACCGTCTTGGTGGAGGGACGCCTGGCTGCCACAATCACTTTACAGACTTTGGGAGGATGGTCGAAGGCTGTCAACTGCCGCGGCTCAGTTGCCACGCATGAAGGTGCAGAGTTGACAGGTTCGGGTGGAGAACCTTCACCTGCTGCTCCTGCAACAGAAGATCTTCCTGAAGGGGCAGCCTGATTGGCGGAATGATGCTCATTTTCAGAAGCTCTAGATACCAAACTCTCTATGCCCAGTCCAAAGCAACCAGGATTACTTGGGTCTGGTTGTTTGTGAGCTTCTTGAGAACTGTGGGAAAAAGTGGTATGGATGGAAAGGCGTACAGGAGGCCTCAACACTTGCGCCGAAAAGCCGAGTGAATGCTGCCTTGGAAACCCCAACGCGCAATACTGCCGACATTGCACGTTCTCTTAGGAGACGGACAGATCTAACCAAGGCTCTCTCCACTGTTGAAAGAGTCCTTCTGCCACCTCCAGATGGAGACGCTGTGCGTGATCCACTAGGCTTCAACGGCTCAGTTTGTCTGCCCTGGCGTTCAGAGAACCTGCCAGTTGTTGAACCACCAGAGTTATGTCCTGCTGTTCCAGCCATGTCCAGAGATGCAAGGCCTCTTGACAAAGAGACAATGACCCCACACCGCCAAGTTTGTTGCAGTGTCACATTGCAGTGGTGTTGTCCGTGAACACTTGCATCATCTTCCCTTTGACAACAGGAAGTAATGCCTACAATGCTAGTCGGATCACCTGGAGCTCCAGTAAGTTGATATGAAGTCTGGATTCCGCTGGAGACCAGAGGCCTCTGATCTCCACATATCCCAGATGGGCATCTGTCACTACTTTAACCTCTGGCTAGGGAAGGGAGAGGAGTTTGCCTCTGACCCAATTGCGGTTCAGTAACCACCACTGCAGATCTTTTCAGGTCCCTCCGAGATCTGAACCATGTCGGTGAGATTTCCCTGATGCTGTGCCCACTGGAACTTCAGGTCCCACTGCAGAGCCCTCATATGCCATCTGGCATGTTTTCCTAACAGGATGCAGGATGCCATGGGGCCCAGTAGCCTCTGGGTCTGTCTCACCGAAATCCAGGATAGAGACTGAAACATCAAAATCATAACCTGAATAGCCTAAAATATTGCTGAGATCAACAACATAACACTCAAACCAGACTGAAGCAGCAAGCACATCCCAAATCTCTTTCTAACAGGATACAGAAACCAAAGTAGCATGGAAAAAGCAGGAGAGATGCTTACATAGCACCACTAATTGGGCACAAAGATAGCAAGGTGGAATACCTATCAACCCCACAGCCCAGAAACACAGACAAAATTGAATACCTGTAAGACAACGGTCCACAGCTTGGACCATGAAACCTGGACCAATCAGGACACACTGAGGTTCATGAAAGAAAGGGGAGAATCAAACTGAACAATTAAAGGTAACCCAACAAGAATGTTGGCCAAGATGACAGAGGCAGGCACTCCACAATATGTAAGGCCTAGCCTTGGGAGAAAGCCTCAATACCAAAGCCCAAACAACCCAAGTATAACCATACCTTTTCTTTACAGGTGGGTTGCTCGAAGATGACAACCAACACCTCAAAAGCACAGAAAAGAAGCTCACGTCATCTCTACCCCATTAAATACCACTAGTAAACCAAGCATACACAGTCTATGGAGAATGTGACCCATCCACAATGAAAGCAGACTAAAAGAGTGGTTAAACTGCTTTGCTACCCTTCACAGGTTGACTCACTGCCACAAAGTACATGCACCATTCTAACAACTGTCTTCCAACTTAAAACAGGAAGACAGTGGAAACCATGTAGCTTGTTCCAAATTTCCACCCAAACGGGAAGATTATTCAAGGGTATCCAAAACAAATAGATGGGTAGCACAAATGACAATGCTACTGAAAAGGGGGAGACAGACACCAGAGGGAAAACCCACAGTATTATCCGGCGGCAAGTCCACAACATTACAGCAAGATCAACCTTTCTCACATTCCAGGCACAGGCCATTCAGACATGCCAAAAACACCTTTCCACTATCCCAAACTCAATTCTACTATAGATCCAGACATAGGGGCAATGGCCTACACCATCCTATAAAGCATCCCCTTGTTTGAGATGCTGGTAGGTGTCCTAAACAACCAATTGATTATAAGGACCACTTCAGTAAACTCAACAATACCTCTTCACAGACAAGATGAAGCTGGATGAAAGTCTTTTAATAGGGTAATAGAAACCCACCTATCAACAGCATCTAGGCAAGTGGTCTAGGGGGTCCACTGACAGAATCCAAGCTATGACACAGACACAAATGTATCCATAAACCACAAAAACACTGTCAACAAACACATTTCAATAGGACAGGAAGTGCCTATATTACGTCAGATGGTGAGTTCCAACTCAAACCTTCAAATAAAACACAAATGAAATCCCTCAGTTTGTAGGAATAAAGAATCACCAAAAGACCCAAGCAGAAGTACCAGGAGCCATGTGAGACACTCCCTAAAAGAAAGAAGAGCGTCACCCTAAAGCAGCCACCTGCGGATATAGGCCCCTGCCTGGCAAAGGGGATTACTAGCAGACAAACAGAAAAAAATGATGATTAGCAAACTGGCTCCCAAAATAGGGGCAATCCCCCATGCACAAACAATGGACTCATATGCAAGAGAAAGGAACATCCATTATACCAAGTATACCCCGACTATGGGGCATTAAAATGGTCCGGCATGAAAAGCCGTGGAGGAAGAAAAGGGAACTGCTGTTGTTGATCTCTGTACCCCTCAAAGGCACCAGGTCCCTCAAATCCACAGGGTGGGAAGCATATACAACTGACCACCGGGTCGGGTCAGTGATAATGCCTCGCAATGCTTCTGATCCTCCCATGTGCCCTATGAAATGTGTAGAATTGCCTATGTCCCAATATCAGACAGAGGTGTGAAAACACCAAAGCAAACACATTTGCCTCAACGTAGCCAGTGAAACCAAGTATGTTTAGGATGGCCCTAATAAAAAGCCTTTAGCCTTGCCACTGAACCCACATGGTCAAGACCAGACTGAAGAAACTGACTAGTCGCCCAAACTCCAATCCCAAACTACTTCGATGTCCACTCTCATGGGCAGGCAAAAAGGGAACATCTGAGACATCTTCCAACGAGCATGGGAGTAGTGTGCCAAAGAGCAATTGGCACTGCACGAATGAAAAAACTGGCTGTGCAGGCAAAACAACTTCTTCCCCATCATCTTGATCCACTTTCTGGAAGCTGGAAAAGAGGGAAAAGGCCCTGTATTACTACTCACAGAAATGTGAGCCACAGCCCTAGCCCCTCAAGTGGCTGATGAGAGGATAGAAATTTAGGGTAATCTGGAGCTAGACTAAGATGAGAAGCCACTTAACTGTGAACAGCCTGCAGACAAGCTGATCTAACCCAGGCAGACATAATATGTGCTATCATTACCTCATTAGAAGGCAGCAGAAGAGCTCCCTGTTGCATATGTCCTAAACTTGGTGTGGGAAGGGTATCTCAGGTGTGCAGCTTCACCTATATATCTATTCTGAAAAGGGGACTCGATCACTAATTGTGAGCTCCATATGATGAAGAAGATTCCTCTCAGGCCTTGAGAGTGGTCTGTGGAAAGAAGTTACAATAAACATGGAGTTGCAAGCATGAACTAAATCTCTAAGGGGAGAGTGAGGGCTTGGAGTGGAATTTTGAGAGTAACAGGAGTGTCCAATTCGAAAGCCTGACTTCTTCATCTGGACCTTGAAACAAATTTTAACAATGGTAACTCATAATCCAGGTTGAAGGGAGCAACAAACAAAGAAATAATGTCAAAGCATTGAGGTGGAGTCACACCAGAATTCAGTTAGAGCTGTGGCTTCACCTCCTGGAATGGAGGAGCTATTTCAGCTTTATCAGATTCAGTCTGGCGTCTGGAGGGAGTCATGAGGTGAGGAACCTGAAAGTAAAAGATTCAGAAAAAATTTAACCAATGGTAACTTCTAAGTCCCAATATTTCCTGAGCCTGGGAAGGCAAAGCCAAACCTGAAGCTGCATGGTGTCAGCTGGCAGGGCTGGAAAGTATGTAGTGTGGGGAAAAATATTTTGGCTCAAGTCTGGCACCTGGAGGATATTAATAAGGGTAGTAATCTGGGTGAAGAATCATCTATCAGAAAGGTCACACATCCTTTGCATAGATTCCTTACTTGTAATTTTTAGAATGTCTAGATAAGGAGCCCCCCTTTAAAAAAAGAGGGCTGATTCTGCCGAACATAGACTGGCACCACAACAGACTGTTTTGATACAGACTTTGAAGACAAAGGCACTGCCTGCAATGAAGAAACCAGCATTGAGATATTCTCCAAGACTGAGGCAGAAACCACAACAGTACAAGGGGTACTGGTTCAAATTCTGGCATCATAACTGCCTGAACAGGTGAGCTCAAGGGGCCAACAAATCTCAAACAATGTCTGTTCAAAGGCCAAATTCTGTTCAGCAGAATAGCTAGGACTCAGGAAGGCTGGCATATAAGTGGGCTCTGAGACTGACACTACCTCAGTTAAAAACATATTACTATCCTTATTTCTTTTCCATTTCCTACTGTGTCACAAGAAAGACCAACAATGCTTCTCCTTTCCTTTGTTCTGAGCTCTAGAACGTCCTCTAGAATGAGATTGCAATTTGCTTTTCATGGTAGTAAGCATCAGTTTCGCTCCCTTCTCCTGAACTGACTTTGGGTGCATCAAAGCATTAAAAAAACAAGATGTGGCTTCATGCAAGATCCCAAGGTACCATAAGCACTTCTGGCGAGGAACCTTGACTGGCACTGGTGGATGGCGTTTCAAACAGGATTTAAAGCCCAATGACTCCACAAATGACAGTCATGAAAAATTGAAAAATCAAGGTATGGAAAAAAGGAACTGGATCTTCAACAGCTGGGTGCCCCTTATGTAGGAAATACATCAATTCCAGTAGAGGTGAAGCGGCTCTAAAAGTGACATCATAGGGCGCCGTCAGAAACCTCCTCCTCTCAGCAGCTGCCAAAATAAGCCTCACCTAACACTCCATAATAGTCTTTAGATGACTTAAGACACATAACCCCCATACAGCCACATGATGAGCTTTGCCTAGGCATCCAAGATATTCCCTGTCCATTACAGACATATGTCACCAAAAGAGAGAATGAAAATGTCACTTACCCAGTGTACATCTGTTCGTGGCATCAGTCGCTGTAGATTCGCATGTTTTGCATAGCTCGCCATCAGGTGTTGGGTCGGAGTGTTACAAGTTGTTTTTCTTCGAAGAAGTCTTTCGAGTCACGGGACCAAGTGACTCCTCCTTTTGTCTCCATCGCGCATGGGCGTCGACTCCATCTTCGATTGTTTTTCCCCGCAGAGGGTGAGGTAGGAGTTGTATTGTAGTAATAGTGGCCATGCAATGGAGTGACTAAGTATGTACCTATTTAAGGTTAAAATAATATATATACAAATAGTTGAAGGTACCTTCCGAACTGCTACAGGCTCCCGGGGAGGCGGGTGGGCACATGCAAATCTACAGCGACTGATGCCACGAACAGATGTACACTGGGTAAGTGACATTTTCAGTTCGATGGCATCTGTCGCTGTAGATACGCATGTTTTGCATAGACTAGTAAGCAGTTATCTCCCCAAAGCGGTGGCTCAGCCTGTAGGAGTGGGAGTAGTCTGAAACAATGTTCTTAATACGGCTTGACCTACTGTGGCTTGTTGTGCGGATAACACGTCTACACAGTAGTGCTTGGTGAATGTGTGAGGCGTAGACCATGTGGCTGCCTTACATATTTCTTGCATTGGGATGTTTCCTAGAAAGGCCATGGTAGCACCTTTCTTTCTGGTTGAGTGTGCCCTTGGTGTAATGGGCAGTTGTCGTTTAGCTTTAAGGTAGCAGATTTGGATGCATTTAACTATCCATCTGGCTATACCTTGTTTTGATATTGGGTTTCCTGCATGAGGTTTTTGGAATGCAATAAATAGCTGTTTAGTTTTCCTGATGCTCTTTGTTCTGTCAATGTAATACATTAATGCTCTTTTGACATCTAAAGTATGTAGTGCCCTCTCAGCTACGGAAGCTGGCTGTGGGAAGAACACTGGAAGTTCCACTGTTTGATTTAGATGGAACAGTGAAATAACTTTTGGTAGAAATTTAGGATTAGTCCTTAGGACGACCTTATTTTTGTGTAGTTGTATAAAAGGTTCTTGTATTGTAAACGCCTGAATCTCGCTTACTCTTCTTAGAGAGGTAATGGCGATGAGAAATGCAACCTTCCATGTTAGGAACTGTATTTCGCAGGAGTGCATGGGTTCAAAAGGTGGACCCATAAGTCTAGTTAAGACAACATTTAGGTTCCATGAAGGAACAGGTGGTGTTCTTGGTGGAATAATTCTTTTAAGGCCCTCCATGAATGCTTTAATGACTGGTATCCTATATAGGGAAGTTGAATAGGTAGGCTGCAGGTATGCAGATATTGCTGCAAGGTGTATTTTAATGGAAGAGAAAGCTAGGTTAGATTTTTGTAAGTGAAGCAAGTAACCCACTACATGTTTTGGGGTTGCGTGTAATGGTTGGATTTGATTAATATGGCAGTAGCAAACAAACTTTTTCCATTTACTGGCATAGCAGTGCCTGGTGGATGGCCTTCTGGCTTGCTTTATGACTTCCATACATTCTTGGGTAAGTTGTAAGTGTCCGAATTCTAGGATTTCAGGAGCCAGATTGCTAGATTCAGCGATGCTGGATCTGGGTGTCTGATCGTTTGGTTGTGTTGTGTTAACAGATCCGGCCTGTTGGGCAGTTTGATGTGGGGTACTACTGATAGGTCTAGCAGCGTTGTGTACCAGGGTTGCCTTGCCCAAGTTGGTGCTATTAATATGAGTTTGAGTTTGTTTTGACTGAGTTTGTTTACCTGATAAGGAAGGAGAGGGAGAGGAGGAAAAGCGTAGGCAAATATCCCTGACCAGTTGATCCAAAGGGCATTGCCGTGGGACTGCCTGTGTGGGTATCTGGATGCGAAGTTTTGGCATTTTGAGTTCTCTTTTGTCGCAAACAAGTCTATTTGAGATGTTCCCCAGAGCGTGAAGTAAGTGTTCAGAATTTGGGGGTGAATTTCCCATTCGTGGACCTGTTGGTGATCTCGAGAGAGATTGTCTGCGAGTTGATTCTGAATTCCTGGGATAAATTGTGCTATTAGGCGAATTTGGTTGTGAATTGCCCAACGCCATATCTTTTGTGCCAGCAGGCTCAATTGCGTTGAGTGCGTCCCCCCTTGTTTGTTTAGATAATACATTGTTGTCATGTTGTCTGTTTTGACGAGAATGTATTTGTGAACTATTATTGGTTGAAAAGCCTTTAGTGCTTGAAAAACTGCTAGCAGTTCTAGGTGATTTATATGCAGTTTTGTTTGATGTACGTTCCATTGTCCTTGTATGCTGTGTTGATCGAGGTGTGCTCCCCACCCTGTCATGGAAGCATCTGTTGTTATTACGTATTGTGGCACTGGGTCTTGGAAAGGCCGCCCTTTGTTTAAATTTATATTGTTCCACCATAGAAGCGAGAGGTAAGTTTGGCGGTCTATTAACACCAGATCTGTAAGGTGACCCTGTGCTTGTGACCACTGTGATGCTAGGCACTGTTGTAAGGGCCTCATGTGCAGTCTTGCATTTGGGACAATGGCTATGCATGAAGACATCATGCCTAGGAGTTGTAATATCATCTTTGCTTGTATTTTTTGTGTTGGATACATGCGTTGTATGATGTTGTTGAAATTTTGAATTCTTTGTGGGCTTGGAGTGGCTACTCCTATTGTTGTGTTTATTATGGCTCCTAGGTATTGTTGTACCTTGCGCGGCAGAATGTTGGATTTTGCGAAGTTGACTGTGAACCCTAGTTTGTAGAGGGTTTGTATGATTTGATTTGTGTGTTGTGAGCACGTTATTAACGAATGGGTCTTGATTAGCCAGTCGTCTAGATACGGGAATACATGTATTTGCTGCCTTCTGATGTGTGCAGCGACTACTGCTAGACATTTGGTAAAGACTCTTGGTGCGGTTGTTAAACCGAAAGGCAGTACCTTGAATTGGTAGTGTATTCCTTTGAATACAAACCTTAGGTATTTCCTGTGCGATGGATGTATTGGTATATGGAAATACGCGTCTTTGAGGTCTAATGTTGTCATGTAGTCGTGTAGTTTCAGCAATGGTAACACTTCTTGTAGTGTGACCATGTGAAAGTGGTCTGATTTGATGTATGTGTTTAGTATTCTTAGGTCTAGGATTGGTCTTAGCGTTTTGTCCTTCTTTGGTATTAAGAAGTACAGTGAATAAACTCCTGTGTTTATTTGTGTGTTTGGTGCTAACTCGATTGCGTTCTTTTGCAATAGTGCTTGAACTTCTATCTCCAGGAGCTCGGAATGATGTTTTGACAAATTTTGTGCTCTTGGTGGTATGTTTGGAGGGAATTGTAGAAATTCTATGCAATAACCATTTTGGATAATTGCTAGAACCCAAGTGTCTGTAGTGATTTCCTCCCATGCTTTGTAATAATGACCTATTCCCCCCACTGGTGTTGTGTGGAGGGGGTGAGTGACATGTGAGTCACTGCTTAGTTGTAGGGGTTTTGGGGCTTTGAAATTTTCCCCTATTCCTAGGGAATTGCCCTCCTCTATATTGGCCCCGAAAACCTCCCCTGTACTGTCCCTGGTAACTGGATGGTGTTGCCTGTGAGGTGCTGGCTTGTGTGGCCTGACCCCGAAACCCCCCTCTAAAGGGTGTTTTGCGGAAGGTGCTGTAATTTCCTCTGCTCTGCGGGGAGTAGAGTGCGCCCATGGCTTTAGCAGTGT
This sequence comes from Pleurodeles waltl, assembly GCF_031143425.1. Classification (NCBI taxonomy): domain Eukaryota; kingdom Metazoa; phylum Chordata; class Amphibia; order Caudata; family Salamandridae; genus Pleurodeles; species Pleurodeles waltl. The sequence goes on from NC_090449.1 coordinate 398,555,327, forward strand.
CCGTGTCCTTTTTAAGTTTCTCAATCGCCGTGTCCACTTCTGGACCGAACAGTTCTTTTTCGTTGAATGGCATATTGAGAACTGCCTGCTGAATCTCTGGTTTAAACCCAGACGTTCGTAGCCATGCATGCCTTCTGATGGTCACAGATGTATTTATTGTTCTTGCAGCTGTGTCTGCTGCGTCCATGGAGGAGCGTATCTGGTTGTTTGAAATGTTCTGTCCTTCTTCAACCACTTGCTTTGCCCTCTTTTGTAGGTCTTTGGGTAGATGTTCAATGAGATGTTGCATCTCATCCCAATGGGCTCTGTCATAGCGCGCAAGAAGTGCCTGTGAGTTAGCGATGCGCCACTGGTTTGCAGCTTGTGCTGCGACTCTCTTTCCAGCTGCATCGAACTTGCGGCTTTCCTTATCTGGGGGTGGTGCGTCCCCAGATGTGTGGGAGTTGGCCCTTTTCCTAGCTGCTCCTACAACGACAGAATCTGGTGGCAGCTGCGAAGTTATGAAAATAGGGTCTGTAGGAGGCGCTTTATACTTTTTTTCCACCCTTGGTGTGATTGCCCTACTTTTGACCGGCTCCTTAAAGATGTCTTTTGCGTTCCGAAGCATACCAGGGAGCATAGGCAGGCTTTGGTAGGAGCTGTGGGTGGCAGAGAGGGTGTTGAATAGAAAGTCATCCTCGACTTGTTCTGAGTGGAGGCTTACATTGTGGAATTGTGCTGCTCTAGCCACCACCTGAGAATATGCAGTACTGTCCTCTGGTGGTGATGGCTTTGTAGGGTATGCCTCCGGACTGTTATCTGACACAGGGGCGTCGTATAAGTCCCATGCGTCCTGATCCTGGTCACCTTGGCTCATGGTGGTGTGAGCCGGGGAATGTGATGGAGTTTGTGCTGGCGAGACGTGAATTATAGGTGGAGGAGAGGGTGGCGGAGTAACCCTTTTCACCATTTTTGTTTGTGGTGTTTGGTCAGTTTGAAATTCCAGTCTTCTCTTTCTCCTAATAGGGGGAAGGGTGCTTATCTTTCCTGTCCCCTGCTGTATAAAAATACGTTTCTGCGTATGGTCTACATCGGTGGATTGCAGGTCTTCCTCAAACCTATGCTTTCGCATTTGGGAGGTCATTGATTGCTCTTCGGTATAAGAGCCTGAAACTGGGTTGGTTGCAGGTTGTTTCGGCACCGAAACCCTGTCTGCATCTTTTTTCGGCTCCGAGGTGGCTTTTTTCTTTTTCGGAGTCGAAACATCTCGGCGTCGATCTTCATCGGTGCCGCTGTCTCGGCGTCGAGCCGTGTCTACACCGCTATCTCGGTGTTGATGTATGTCTCCAGCACTTTCTCGGTCCCGAGAAGGCTGCGTGCCGGTGTCTCGACCGGAGTCGGACGGTCTCGGCACTGATTGGGCCTTTTTCGGTGCCGACGGTCGGTCACCAAATTTATGGGTGGAGCCATGGCCTGGTGGCAGTGGCGTCCCCTGGGCCTTGACAATCTTCTTATGCGTGGTTTTCGACGTCTTACTCACGGTTCGTGGATCGTCGAATTCCTCGGAGTCCGATTCGTGTATCGAAAAGGTTTCTTCCTCTTCCTGTACCTCGAACTCTTGGTGCGCTGTCGGCGTGGACGCCATTTGAAGTCTTCTGGCTCGACGGTCTCGGAGTGTTTTTCGGGACCGGAACGCACGACAGGCCTCGCAAGTGTCTTCACTGTGCTCAGGTGACAGGCACAGGTTACAGACCAAGTGTTGGTCTGAATAGGGGTATTTTTTGTGGCATTTGGGACAGAAACGGAACGGGGTCCGTTCCATCGGCGTTCTTCTACACGCGGTCGGGCCGAGTAGGCCCCGACGGGGATCGAAAACTACCCCGAAGGGCTCCGGAGCTCTTCGACCTTCGATGCGGTGTTGATTCTAACTACGCCGATCCCGAACGCAACAATACCGACGAAAATCTTCCGAAATTTAGCTGTTTTTCCGTTCCGAAACTCGGAGCGACAGGAACACGTCCGAACCCGATGGCGGAAAAAAAACAATCGAAGATGGAGTCGACGCCCATGCGCAATGGAGACAAAAGGAGGAGTCACTCGGTCCCGTGACTCGAAAGACTTCTTCGAAGAAAAACAACTTGTAACACTCCGACCCAACACCAGATGGCGAGCTATGCAAAACATGCGTATCTACAGCGACAGATGCCATCGAACCAGGATTTACACACAAGATTTTGGGAGAGACATACAATTAACATTTTGCCAAAAAAGGACAAAAAGGTTCAAATCTCCACATCCATGACAGGACATACAAGATAATGGCACAGACATCACTGGCATTTGCAACACGTCATATAGCATTCTTTGATGTCATCAACTGTGGATCTTTGAAGATTTGCAATAAAGTTAAACAGCATTGCCTGTTGCCAGTGAGTAGGAATTTTCAAGAAACAGTCATGGTGACTGTGAATGATCACACAAGGAATCTACAGGAAGGAGTATCCAATGGACATCGTTTCCCATTGTCTACCTCTTTTTTAGATATGTGATGTGCAAGCATAAAGGTAAGAGGTGACTTAAGGCCACAGTATAATACTTCAACCCATCCACAAGGTGTCAGGAATGACAACCAATTCTTGCAAATTGTAGTATTTCCATTTGGGGGCTTGGTGACACATCCTGTAGACTCTTTTCCTGCAGTGGGACTCGAATTGGAAATAGATAAATTCCGAAAATTAGGTATGCAATTTGCCATTCTGAGGAAAAACTATAAACATATGATACAGCAAAGGTCAAACAGAGTTGATATCCTCAGTGAAGTTCTGGAACACAGTTCCACTGTCAGTCACTCACTCATGGGATGTATTGCCCTGGCTAAGATGGTGTTCCTATCCAGATGACTCTAGATGATACAAAACTCTAAATGCCCTATCCCCAGAGACAGTCAGTGTGATAGACAGGTTATTATAACTTTGGTATGGCCGGGGGGATGGAGTAGAGTCAAGCTAGCCACACTTAAAGTGGAACGGGACCACTGGGGTCATGCACTTCGAGATCGAGAATTTTATTATTTGGCAAGCCAACTTCACCATGCAACAAAATAGTGCTCGACAGAGGACAACTCGGACAAAAGATTGTTACAGGGCTCTGCAGACGATCTACCGCTCTCTGTGATAATTGTGAGAAAGGGAACATATCACCTTGATACCATACTTAACAAGACAGATGGGAATGGCAAGAGAAATAGCAGTGAAGGAAGTCCTGAGCTGGCACCCATTCCCCAAAGAATTGCAGATCAAGTGGGTACAGGCCTTTAAATACCGATCTCAAGACACATCAGGGAGGCAAATGAAAGAGGTTGGTTGTACCACTATAGGAAATGCATATCGGGGGACGCCTAGCTTACATTTACAGAGGCTTAATGATGCCTTCAAAGTAAAACTCACTCAGTCCGTACAGTATGCCAAATTGGCATGAATCACCAGTGATAGTTGGACAGAATTTCCACAATCCCTTAAACCATTCCAAACGTTTGATCCCATATTTACCAAAAGACATGGACTCGCGTCACTAATCCGAAAGGCATTAAAGTCAGATAGAAATAAGGCACCCTTAAAAGCAAAACAACATTGTGAAAAAGATATGCAAAACCTAATCATAGAGGGTGGGAGAGGTCTCAAGCAATGTGCATTTCAAATTAAATCATTTGGATAGACTGCATCATGGCTCGACCCTAAAAAAAATAAAAGAATATACCCAGAAAGGGAATCCTCCTACCCGAGATGTGGGACTGTACAGACATCCTTCTTTTATATGACAAGGTCTTGCATGAATTAACCAAATATAGCAAAAGAGCTGTGACGAGATTGCGTCTAATTACAACGTTACCACTAGAATGTAAACCTAAACAATGTTTGCTTAAGTATAACTCCCAAACCAAAAAAAAGAGCAATAAAGCATACATTTTTGACGTTGGAATTAATGTTAGGAAAACGCTGTATTGCTATATACTGGTTGCAGCGGACAGCTTCCTTGCAGAGGGTATAAAAAAAGCTGAAGTGGACAACATCTGAGGAAATACCAAGCAGAGAATATAATTAACTGTGGAGGTATGATTATTAACTTAATCACCGTAGCCTTTGAGGATGGCCGATAATTAGAAGAGCTATAAACTGCAAAAGGAGAACATATTGGGAACATAGCTCCGCCAAACCTTCTCAGTGTCTTGTGATGTCTCTGAATTAGAATTTAAAATTAGCACCTAGAAATATTGGGTTATATAATTGAAGATGGCCTGTGCACTGTGTTGGAGAATGACTATTACAATGGTATGATTGTTATATTTACAAGGTCTAGTTTAAGCATGAGCAAAATCATAAATAGAGATGACTAAGGAAAAAGGAGGACCCTAACATTAAAAGTGCAATTTTATCACTACAACCACAATACTTTCTTCAAAATGAGGCATTTCGCCCAAGAAACGTTCCAACAAGGCATCCTGGCACTGTTTTGACTTCAGCAGTTACTATCACATAATTTGCCTGTCTCTAGCACATGTACTTGAACAGCTACCAACTTAGCCTCTTTTGAAATGTGCAAGGTATGAGTCTTCAGTACAATCGTCACTCCTGTCCTCAAACCCTTTGAGTAAGAGAAGTAATAATGCTCAAATGCCTCAGCTTATACCAATTTACACCAAATCTCAAATAGCATTGACCATTTGACAAAATCAAATAACGGATTTAGAGCTTGGATCTGGTTACACAGTTCTGAGGAATGATTCACTGAACACAGACCACTGGCAGGTCCGAGCCTCTCACGTGGCACAGAACCCTGAATGCTCCTTGGTTCTAATCACATGAAGTAGATTTCCATGGCTTTGATTATTTGATATGAATATTTCAATGCTCTCAGCTTCAGATCTGTTAACAATGACGGTCAAGAGCCACCTTGACCCATTCACATTGAGGGCTTAAAGAAAGTTTACTGGATAGATTTTGAATGGGTTTGAGTTTAGATTGTGCAGCAGATTCCAGACAGCTCTGGTGTTTGTATGGCTTAACATGCATCACCTGCACTGATCATAGGCTATCACTCATCTCTTACCATCTGGAACTCCTCCTGCTGAGAATAATGATCAACTAGGAGCCCGTACACATCACCAATGCGTATGGCACTGTCCAGGTCAGGCTCTTCCAAGAGAAGCTCGCACTGCCTCACGGCCTCTTTGGTGTCCTCGGAGTAAGCCCTGTGTAAATAGATGGGACAGTAGGCACTTTAATAGTCTTCATATGGATCTCTAAAATCATCTTGGAATGGTTATATTAAATTCGAATAAAGCTATGTTTCTCTTCAGTAAAAGCCCGTCTGGGACACATACTCTATTTGTAAGCTCTGGGACAAAGAACAAACGTGCAGAGAAGATTAAATTTATGGGTCTCAGTTCCAACAACACATAAGAGCAATGTTAAGCGATGACAATATTATATGTACATTTTAATCACTAGACTACAGACCTTACGTGCTGCTTTGTAATGCTTCTGGCTATGGCAATGAATCTGTATCAACTGTTTGGGAATCTCCGATTACTTCCGTTATTAAAGCAAGTGGGAATTAAACACATAATTGGAAATGCTTGCACCCCATATTTTCTTGTAGAAGTGTTAATGTCAAAGCAGTATGGAGCATTATTTTCTGTCAAGTATCAAGTGAAACAGAGTAGGCAATCATGGGATTTGCAAATAAACATCCAACTTTGCACTAGTATTGTAGACACAGCCATTCATCGCAAAAACAATGAGACAAGGGCAGTTTTCGTTTTCACTCTCTTTATATTGTCTTCTGAGACATCACAGAAAATGATGCCCTTTGTGTACTGTCTTTTTTTTAGAGGCCAGCAATATTTCGAGGTCAAAATTTTATGCTGGCCTGAAATCATATTAGACTAAAACAATCCAGGTCCTAGTATACCGTTTAAATGTCAAAAACCTTGGAGCTTAATGGTCACTCACAGAGTGCTAGAGTTCCCCCAGTGTGATTTTAGACAGAAAAGCAAAAATGACACCTATTACATATATTCGCTTGATTTCCCCCAATGTGATTTTAGCCCAATAAGCAAACGCAACACCTGCAACATAAACTCTTCAGCACTGGTTCTTTTTCATAGATTCATATGCCGACCCAAACCTTAAAACTGAACACAGCCGTACTCAGATTTACAGTCCATAGATGGGTCCCTCAAATTGATGTTTTATAGGATACAAAAATAGCCATCACTTGTGGCCATTTTAACATACTTGAAAGATATTAAGGTGAGAAAAACATAACTAATAGTAGTCTTACATATGGACGAAAATAGGTATCACTGTGAAAGTAGGTGATTTGAAGTCAAATCTATTAAGTGAAGACATGGGCTAAAAAACTGTTATTATTCAGCTAACCTGCAACCAGCTATGCCCTCTTAATCAGCAGGATGGGGGAAAGTGTATATACAAAGACCCTGCCCAGCTGTTGACTTACAGAGCGCCTTTCCATTAGCTCTATCCCATTATCATGGGAGTTAAATCTTCTGGTTTGGTGCTTCATTTTTCTTTACAAAGAGATCCACTGACAGCAGTCTTCTTTCTATAAAAATGGCCTCTGCTCCTTTTTATTAAGTGACCTTATTTGGGAGATCAGTATTCTCCGTGGTTTATCCACCCTGCCGCAGTGAAGGGTGTATATTTTTTTTTTATAAGGAAATTTGATTGATTTTACATAAAGCGTATCATCAAATTCGACACAGTTAACACGAAGACTCTGGAGCACAAAGGTACACAGCGCAGTCATTACAAACCATAGCTCCATCATGACGGTAAATGATGTATAATTATGTTTGTGATAACATGTTCGACAGTGATTGTTTTTTTGTTTTTGTTTAATTTCAGTTTAACATCTTCTTTTCAAGTGAAATGTCTTGACCTTTCTCTGTTGACCAGAGCACAGTATGTTTTGCTCTTTATTTCAGGACTTATTAAAAAAATATTTTCCGCGCTAAAGGGCTGTGTCCTTTTACTGTAAGCGTGTTGAGATTTACTTTAAGAAGCAGAGCTTGATCAAAGGGCTTTCCCATGGGAGTACTGCAACATCACAAAAATGACAAACCATTTTATCAGCAGTGAAGTCAAAAGATGACTGTATTCTGAAAAGTGTTTTGTTTACCATGTAATGTACATACATATGCACTGAGGTGAAAAAGAAAGTACACGATCTTAAGATTATATAGTTTTATATATGACACATCTTACATTCACCCAGCTCTCACAGAGTCTGAACAGTGTGGATAGATATACCCTCACAAATTCACTTTGATATTATTTATCAAACAAAACAAACAGGCACCATTCAATTGTTTTCTGGGAAAAAGCACGTACAGCCAGTAATTAACTCACACGTGGAACCTCTGAGTTTGCCATTTTAGTAGCTTCTTCAGAGTTTTGTAGACATGGGAAAACGGTTGCCCCGCATCTTCCTAAGCACCAGCTTCAGAACCTTATACATTCCCCTCTTTAACAATGAAAAAAGAATAAGGGCGGCACCTCAACAATGGCAGAGGGGCGTCGCCCCCTTGGCTAAGAGCCAGCAGATGAAAAATAAAACAATAGCTTACAACTGTTTATTTTTAATCTGCTAGCTCAAAAAGCAGAGCAGGAAGGGGCAGGCAGGGCCACTGAGGAGGACAGAGTGTGCTCCTAAGTACGTATGTGTGTTTATCCCACTGTCTCAGGCCCACCAAACACACATACGCACGTAGGTTTCTCCATCCCGGCTGTGTACAAGAGCCCAGGCTTGTGTCTGAGCGGCAGTCCAAGGTGCTCAGACCAATCCTGACAAACACATTAGTTACTTTCAGGAATGATTTATCTGGTAGAGACATATTCTAGTTTCCGATTCCTTCCCATAAAATTTCCCCCAGGCATCAGATTGGATCCGGAAATTGTTCTTCGAGCAGTACCCTTGCGCGATGATGTCGGTCGACTCCGCGTTTGTCGCTGGCATCTTGGTTGCCGTGATGACATAGAGGTTGTACACAGGTGCCGCCTCAGTGAACTCACTTTTTTTTATGATCTTCCACGCCAAAGCACAGAGCCATGAAGAACACTGAAAATGGTTCGCCAGAGCTAAGGCCCTGAAAAGGAAATCCCTGTCCCTAGAGATCAGTTTGCAAGTGGGGAGGATGGGTGGGTCAGTAAGGAATTTGCAACTAAAATATGTCTCTGCCAGATAAATCGTCACCAAAGGTAAGTAACTTGTTCTTCTGATATAGACTTGAAGTTACAGATTTCTTACCTAAGAAGAGATACCTAAGCAATACCATCCTCGGTGGTGGGCTGTGAACAAAGATCATACTAAAAAGACCTGAAGGACCAAACGACCAAAGTAACTGTCTCTGCGGACCTGACTGTCCAGGCAGTAATGTTTTGTGAATGTATGCAGGGATGCCCATGTTGCTGCCTGGCAGATGTCCAGGAGAGGAACTCCGCATGCTAATGCTGTGGAAGCAGTAGTTCCTCTTGTGGAGTGAGTGGCCAAGCCCTCAGGGGGGTTGCTTCTTTACCAAAGCATAACACAGTCTGATGCAAAGTAGTACCCATTGTGCGACGGTACGCTTCTGCACCGCCTTCCCTTTCTTCGCACCCAACAAAGAGTTAATCGGCCACCCAGAAATCTTTAGTACAAATGAGGTAGAACGCCAACACTACTTTTGGATTCAGATGGTGGAATCTCTCCTCTTTATAAGAAGGATGTAGGGGGTGCATAAAAAGTAGGCAAAGTGATGGATTGGCCTACATGAAAAGGCGTAACAACCTTGGGAAGGAAGGATTCCCTCATACAAATGCACCACTTTGTCAGGGTGAACAGACAACATGGGGGGATTAGAAGAAAGATCTTGAAGCTCACTCACTCATTCACTCTGAAAGCAGATGGGACAGCAACAAGAAATGCAGTTTTGAGAGTAAGGAGACGCAGAGGGCAATTGAATAACAGCTCAAAAGGGGCACACATCAAGCAAGTGAGGACCAGATTAAGGTCCCACTGAGGCATAATAAACAGAGTGGGAGGAAACAAATGGGTGAACCCCTTGAGGAATCTACCAATAGGAGAGTGGAAAAGGGAAGGTTGGTATGGCAATCTAAGAAAGACTGAGATAGCGATAAGTAACCGGTAAGGGTGCCCAAAGCAGAGCCCTGCTGGACTAAAGAAAGGATGAACAAAAGAACCTCAGAGAGAGGAGCAAAGAGGGGATCAACAGACTTGTTGGTACACCATGCCACAAATTTATGCCAACGACAGGCATATACCATTTTGGTGGAGGGATGCCTGACTGGCAAAATAACATCACAGACTTCAGGCGGAAGGTCAAAAGCTGTTAACTACCGCCGCTCAATCTCCACGAAGATTGAACAGGTTCAGGTGGAGGATCGTCCCCTGTTGCTGCAACAGAAGGTCCTCCCGAAGGGGCAGTCTGACTGGAGGATCCGTGGCTATGCTCAGTAGCTCTGGATACCATACTCTCCGTGCACAGTCCGGAGCCACAAGTATTACTTGGGCCCGGTTGTTCTTGATTTTCTTCAGAACTCTGGACAGAAGTGGTATAGGAGGGAAGGCATAAGGGAGGCCTGAGTTCCACTTGAGACAAAAAGCTTTGCCGAGCGAGTGCCGCCTTGGAAACTCTATCGCACAAAAGAGCTGGCATTGCGCATTCTTTGTGGAGGCGAACAGATCTAACCAAGACTCTCTCTAGTGCTGAAAAAGATCTTGCCCCATCTCTGGATGGAGATGCCATTTGTGATCGATTATGCATCGACGGCTGCGTTTGTCTGCTCTGGCGTTCATAATGTCCGCCAAATGTTCAACCACCAGGGTAATCTCCTGATGTGCCAGCCACATCCAAAGGCGCAGAGCCTCTTGACTAATGGTCCAGGACCCAACTCTGCTATGTTTGTTGCATTATCACATGGCGGTAGAGTTGTCTGTGAACACCTGCACCACTTTCCCTTTGAGAGAGGGGAAGAAAGGCTTTCAATGAAAGCCTGATCGCCCGGAGCTCCAGAAGATGTGGAGTCCTGACCAAACACCTCTGAGTTCTGCCTCTCCCATGTGGCTGCCCTGTATGAAACGGGCCTGGTGTGTGGTGAGCACCTGTGGTGTTATCACCTTATACCAGGTCCAGGTATCCCCTATTAGTCGGGTGTAGTCAGTGTCTAGGAAGCCAGGCTCTCTAGAGGTAGCTGTGGATGAGCAGCCAAGACTTATTTAGGAGACATGCAAAGCTAAGGCAATACCCCTGTAGTCACACAGCACTTACACACATGAAAGACACAGTGTTACAAAAATAAAGGTACTGTATTATGGTAACACAAATACTAAAATACTGTATAGGCAATACTCTGCTAGAAGGTGAGTAAACACATCATTATATATACCTTTACCTTAGTAATCAGGAATGGGCTTAGAAAACAATAGAAAACAGTGAAATAACAGTAAATAATAGACTGGGGGAGGCTAAACCATATACTAAAAAAATTGAATGAGAAAGGCAGACCCCCACCCAGGTAAGTGGAATCTACAGAGGAGAGCTAGAGGAACTAGGAACCCCAAAAGGTAAGTACCAAAGTGCCACCCGCGACCAGTAGAGAAGAGGTAAGCCCTGTTTTTTTCCCAAACTCACAGGTAAACTTTGTAAAAGGACTGTGCAAGACCCAAGCAAGACTGGAAGAAATAGAAGATGGATCCTGACAGAAGATGACCTGCAACTGAAGGGGACCAAGTCCAGTTCCAGCTGGAGTGTCCAGTTGGGGCAGCAGCCACTACCAACCCTTCTGGAGATGCAGGACCAGGTCGACGGTGAATACCAGGAGTCAGCTATGCAGCACAGGAGCAGAGGAAGAGTTCCAGGAGTGATGCAATTGATGTCCCACGTCAGAGGAGGATTTTCAGTACATCAGTGGTGTGGAAAAACCACCTACAAGTTTTGGCAAAGGCAAGAGCTGCAGAGCTGCTGGGGACAAGAAAGGTCCAAGGGGACTCAATCCAAGGAGGGGAGTCCCAGGTGACCCTCATCAGTGAGGAAAGCCAGAGGCTGAGGATGCAGCCCCCACAGGCAAATCACAAGCAGCAGGCACAGGAGTCACGATGAGACCCACTCAGGATGCCTGGAGAGTAGTCCCACGTCTCTGGAGTAGCAGGCAGGAGACTGCGCTTTGCAGGAAAGAGGGCTGGGGCCCGGGGCCCGGGGCTACACGGAGTCTGAAGATCCCTTGGAAGACGAGCCAATAAGCTTTGGTAGCTGCAAGAGTCACGGTGCACATGTGTACCGTCCTGCAAGGAGAGGCAAAGACTCACCACCTCCCAAGCTGGACAGCTAGTAGATAGGACCGAGGGGACCACTACCTGTGTTGCAGGATCCATGCAGAGTTGGAGGAGAGAGGATCCACGTGGCCAGCCGTCGTTGCAGTTGGTGCCTGCGGATGCAGGGGAGTGACTCCTTCACTAAAAGGGAGATTTCTTCTTGCTTCTGGGTGCAGACTCAAGACTTGCCGCCCTCAGAGGATGCACAGGCGTGAAAATGTTGCAGTTGCCGGAAGGAGCGGAGAAACAATGTTGCAAAGCAGAGTCGTCGCTGGAGCTGCAGATTGTAGGTTTCTGTGAAGTTCAGTTGCAAGTTCCAGTGGCCAGAAGTTGAAGCAAACGTTGCAGAGGAGTCCTGCTAGAATCTTGCAAATCAAATCTGAGGACATACCCAAGAGGGAGACCCTATATAAAAGGGGGGTTGGTCAACTAGTAGGGGGACCATCTATCAGGAGGTGGCTGTGAGGTCACCTGCCTGACCTGGCCACTCAGATGGTCCCAGAGGCCTCTGCCCACCTTGGATTCAAGATGGCAGAATCAAGTGGCCACCTGGAAGAGCTCTGGGCACCACCTCTGGGGTGGTGATGGACAGGGGAGTGGTAACTCCCCTTTCCAATGTCCAGTTTTGCAGCAGAGCAGGGACCAGAGGTCCCTGGACTGGTGCAAACCAGTTTATCCAAGGAGGGCACCAAATGTGCCCTTCAAAGCATACCAGTGGCTTGGGAAGGCTACCCCTCCCAAGCCATGTAACAGCTATTTCCAAGGGGAGAGGGTGTTGCCTCTCTCTCCAAAAGGAAATCCTTTGTTCTGTCTTCCTGGGCTTGAGCTGTTTAAGCAGCAGCAGGGCAGAAACCTGTCTGGTAGGAACAAAGCTGGGTGTCCCCTAAGGAGCCCCCATTGTACATGGAGTCATACAGCCAATACTGGCAACAGTATTGGGGTATGATTCCGACATGTTTGATACCAAACTTGCCCAGGTTCGGAGTTACCATTATCTAGCTGGACACAGGTAGTGACCTATGTCCAGTACACGGGTAATATGGCTTCCCTGCAGGAAAATGGAGCTGGACTTCTTGGGGGCACCTCTGCTCATGCAAGGGTGCCTACGCACACAGGTACTTGCACCCTGCTCTCTGGGCTAGGAGGGCCTACCATAGGGGTGACTTACAGCGACCCTGTGCAGTGACCTGCAGTGAGAGTGCATGCACCCTTTCATGCAGGCTGCAATTGCAGGCCTTCAGACACATTTTGCATGGGCTCCCATAGGTGGCTAATACGTGCTGAAGCCCATAGGGATCCCATGGTGCCCCAATGCCCTGGGTACCTAGGTACCATATACTAGGGACTTCCATGGGGGCACCTGTATGGCAATTGTGGGGTGTACAAAGTCAGTAACAACCAAATTTAGAGGGAGGGAGCACAGGCACTGCGGTCCTGTTCAGCAGGATCCCAGTGAACACAGTCAAAACACACTGATTGTATGCAAAAAGTGGGGGTAACCATACCAAATAGAGGCTACTTTCCTATGCGTCCCATGGAGTGAAGCGTCTGTCACTACTGTAAGATCTGGTTGAGGAAGGGAGAGGGATCTGCCGTTGACCCAATCCTGATTCAAAACCCACCACTGCAGATCTTTTGCAGTCCCCTCTGAGATCTGGGCCATGTCGGAGAGATTCCCCTGATGCTGTGCCCTCTGGAACTTTAAGTCCCACTACAGAGCCCCATTTGCCATTTGGCATGTGTCACTAGCAGGATGCAGGAGGCCATGAGGCCCAGCAGCCTCAGAGTCATTCTCACCGAAACCCAGGACAGTGACTGGAACATCAGAATCATGGACTGAATATCTAGGACTCGCTTTTCGGGAGGATAGGCCCGAAACTGCACCGTGTCCCGAATGGCTCAGCTGAAAGGAAGTGTCTGAGAGGGAGTCAGGTGTGACTTTGGCATGTTTATAGTAAACCCCAGCGTGTGCAGAAGGTTCGCCGTAGTCTGAAGGTGGGAGACAACTCTCTGGGGGCGTGTTCGCCTTCAACGGCCATTCGTCTAGGTGGGCTGAAACTCCTAACTTGCACAAATGAACTGCAAACACTGCCATCACTTTTGTGAACACCTGAAGGGCGTTGGTAAGGCTGAAGGGGAGCTCGTGACCTACCACGAATCGCAAGTAGCGCCTGTGAGCAGGCAAGACGTCCTGGAGGTCCAACACTACCATCCAGTCTCCTGGGTCCAGGGCAAACAGGACCTGAGCCAGAGTGAGCATTTTGAACTTCTCCTTCTTGAGGAAGAGATTCAGAGCCTGGAGGTCTAGGATAGGACGTAAGTCCTTGTTCTTTTTTGGCACCAGAAAATAGTGGGAAAAACAACCACAACCAACTTCTCTCTATGGCTCCCTTGGGCAAGAGAACCACTACTTCTGGCGGAGAAGTGTCAGATGATCCTCCGGTAATCGGCCATAGGATGGGGGCATGGCCGGAGGGGCAGTCTCGGAGGGGCGGGAGCAGCCCTTCGAGGATCTTCATAACCCACCTGTGCGTAGTGATGGATTCCCAGTGGGGCAGGTGATGGCGAATCCTGCCACCAATTGATCTGAGATGGGGGAACGGACTAGGCTGCAGCAGGGGTGGAGGTGGACTGGGCAGAGCTCTGGTTCCCTGGCCCACGAGCCTGTGGGATTCTGAGCCCCTGGCCACGCAAGGGCTGAGTAGCGTAGGTGGTATGGTGGCTGGGAAAGGGACGTGACAGGGAGCCGTGGCCGTGAAAGGGGAAAAAGGCAAACTGTTGTGGGCACAGGGCAGTCGAAGGACCAAGGTACCTAACTGTAACTCGGGGCTCCTTGAACCTCTCACCACCAAGTGCACCTTGTCTCTGAAGAGATAGGTGCCATCAAAGGGCAAGTCCATAAGGGTTTATTAAACATCCCCCGAAAAAACAGATGTCCTGAACCAGGCTTGGCACCTCAAGGCCACTGTTAACGCAACCAGTCGATCTAGAGAGTTGGTTGTGTCCAGCCCACAGCGAACAGTGAACTTCACTGCGTCTCTCCCATCAGCAGCAGCTTGAGAGATGATAGCCCGGGCCTGCTCCAGGATCTGCGGCAAGACATGCGTGACCATATCCCACAATGAGTTGATATTGCGGCCCAAAAGTCATGCGGTGTTCACTGACCACAACGCCAGACTGGAGGAAGAAAACATTGTGTTCCCAAGTTGGTCCAGTCTCTTTAATTCCCTATCCAAGGGAGGGAAGGAGAATGCACCGGAAGAAGAGGAAGCATGAATCACAGGACTTTCAGGCATGGGGTTTCGAGACAGGAATTTCGTGTTGTTCGGGGCAGGCTGATGGTGGTGGGTGATTGTCCTGTTCACAGGAGTCCCAGTGCTGGGTCTGGACCAATTACCCAGAAGGACATCAATGAGGGCTTCATTGAATGGGAGAAGAGGCTCCGAAGTAGAAGTCCCAGGCTGAAGCACCTCTGTCAGGAGATTAGTCCTCACCGCTACAGTGGGCAGTTTGAGGCCAAGGACATCAGCAGCCCTACTGGCCACCATTGAATAAGAGGATCCCTCTGCCATGGCCATGTTAGGAGGAGAAAGCATGCCAGCGTCTGTAGAAGTATCCAGACCACTAGCCTTGGCCATTTCCTGTGCCCAGTCCATGTTAGGGTCATCCAGCTAGTCATAAGGGTCCAGCGACCCCTCCAACGCCTCATCATATTTGTACCCATAGTAAAAAGGGTCTGAATCCAACCAGGGGGTGAGTAGGCCCCATCGAAGTCGAAAGTGGCGATGGCCGACACCGTTCCAGCTCCGGGTCATCAGGAATTAGGATTGGGTTAACATCGATCACGGGCCCAACCGATGTTGAGGGCATTGACGACTGGGGAAGGTCTCAATGGCACGACCAGTGTCAGCACGGATCCAATAGCGGATCCGGAGTGGCCCTTGGAGGCCCAGGCCAAAGCCGCAGGCACGGAACCTGAAGGACCCAAGCCGAACCCCCAGGCCCGCACCGAGGTTGGACTGCCCAAATATGAGACACACGGCCTCAGGGAACTTCTTTAGTTAGGCAGGAGTCGTCCCGGCTCCAAGAAACTTGTGGAGGTGCGGAGCGGGCCCAGAAGTATGCTCTGCAGATTGCGACCTGGAGCACTGATGCTCCTCCTGGATCGCATCAGCCGAGCAACAGGGTCAAAGAATGCCTAGCCTTCTTCAAATTCTTCTTTTTCTTACCTGAGTGACCCGAAGACTTGGAAGAAGAATGGTAATAACTCCGCAAGTGTTCTCAAGACCTTCCTCTCGAGCCGGATCGGGAGCCTTCAGATGCATGGCCTGCCATTCGGAGCACAACTTCGGGTAGTGGTCGTGCTCCAAACACCATAAACAGACCCAGTGCAGATCAGTCACCGACATCACGCAGTGACAGTCCCCGCATAGTTTGAACCCAGTCTTCATGGACATCTTGAACGCACCAAAAAGTCACCAAAAACGCGACAAAAGTTTTGAAATTGGTAAAAAAAATGACCAGAGTAGCTCTCTTTAGGTCAGCGCATGGCACGGAAAGAAAAGAACTGACAACACGGCACCTATATACGACCCTGACGTCATCATGGCGACCACAACGCCAACAACTAATGCAGAATAGACTGACGCCACCTGACTGCGCACAAGGGTACTGCTCGAAGAATAAATCTGCGGATCCAGTCTGACGCCTGAGGGAAATTCTAAGGTAAAGAATCTGCAACTAGAAGTCTCTATCAGACGCTGCTTTCATGATAGCTTTAGCATGAAAGCAGTGCCAAGATTGCTGGGGAGCCTGGGCTGGTGTCCCAGTGAATGATTGGACACCAGAAGAGGAGCGAGGCAATGACAAAGAGAATGGTAAGTGTTTTTTCTTTTTTATTTATTTTTTGTTTCCCTGTCGTCACCCCCGCCTCCCCTTGTTATTTGCAGCAGCCACAGCAGAAAGAGAACCCTCTTAATTTTTGTTTTTCCAGAAGAATTTTTGTCTTGGTGGCACTGAGCCAACTATCAGAGAAGGTGTCTAGAAGGTCAAGGCATAACCATTGTACAATATACTCAGCATCAATTATCCTTTTCTGATTTCGTGCCATTCTTAAACATGTTTCATGATGCTTCCCCCTAGCTGAATGGTGGACAGCAGAGTTTGAAGGACAAAGTTATCGCCTGCCTCCAGCTAGAGGTTTTCTTCTGGCCCACAGTTGGTTGCTGGCCTATGCGTCTTTTTCTGGCCTGCTTATACAACAATACTTTGTTGTGGCTACTGTTTCCATTAACAGGTCTGAACCCTCTGCAGTAAAAGCCACTATCTTGAAACCTGTATTGGCGTTTTCAATATTCTTTTTCTCTATGCTCACTGATCTCAGAGTTTTTACTTCAAAATTCATCCTGTTCATAGAAATGTCATTGAAGCTTCCAAAGAATATATTGACAGAAATGGAAAACTGAATATAGACTGCTGTGCCATAGGAACATCTGAGAGTCACTTCAGGATAGCAACCATGCACAGAGGTTGTGAATACGTGGCTGTGCTAATAATTTGGCTAGAGACTATTTTGCTCTTTGATGACGTTCTGAAAGCCCTCTGTTTTGTCTCAAATAGATCATATTAGCTACTTCCTAAAGCACATCATATCCTGCTAGAAGCGCAGTTGTGCTTGCTGCCTCTTGGATGCTCTAGTGACACTTCTGCCTTGGGAGCCTAATATCTTATTCTTGTGGTCATGAGGCATTATCAACAAAGTTGCAAACAGGAGTGGTATTATTTTTCAGGGCTGCTTCCAAAACTACTGACTCTGGCTGTGTAATAACAACCAAGATTAGACGAGCCTGTCCCAGGGGTCTGCACTTTTTTTTTTGCAACCAGGAACAGCTGATTCTACCAAAGCAGAGATAAGTAGCAGCTCCGACAGCTCATTCCAAATGAAGATTCTAAAATAATACTGGCATCTTTAAAGGAGGAGTGGAAATTAACACACTGGCTTTGGCTGCACCTCTCAAAAACACTTCATAGAACATAATTATGCTCAGTCTGTTCCAAGTAAACATCTCCACACATCCAATGAAAAATGTGTCATAGTGGTTGTAGTTGTTTGAGAAAACATACAATAAAAATTGTGGGATCTCCCATTCAAATGATACTTTCTAGGAGGTTGTTCCCTTTGAGAGTATGACAAATGAGAGAGTGTGTTTCTTCTTCTTTTCTTTTTTAAGTATGACATTTTCTTCTCTGGATGATGGCTCTCTTGTGAGTAAGAGTCCTCAATGGTAGGATGCAATTTTGATGCAGAAAATAACATAGAGGAAATTGTCACAGGCTGCCCTGGCAACACAGGGGGGTACTCTGAAAGGCATGTTACACAACACTAGTAAAAGAGAAGTCAGAACTTCTCTCGTTGGAGACTAGACTTTAGAGTAACTCAGAGTCTGAAGTTATTTGCCTTTCCAGTCATTGCAAGGGATACTGAGTAAGCGGTGAATGCTATTTTGATGTTAACAATCTCCTCTAAGTTGAAGGCTTCATCTTCCTTAATATAGAGCACCATCTTTTAAAACAATGTATTTATTTATTTTCTTTACACCATACAGATACATATCCATTCCCTCCCGAACATGGGGAATAGAGGCTGCAACTAAGTAATACAATTTGCCAATAACATAGTGGCATAAATCAAGACGAATACACCATTTAAAATTCTAGCATAAGATGAGGAAGCTCATGCATAATACTGTGTATGTAGGCCACTCATATAATTATGGAACAGGCAGAAGAAGTTGAAAATCAGTCTAGGCCACAGTTGCTATATCCCAGATAGAAGGCCATCTAGGGTAAGTAAGAACAAGTTACTTACCTTCGGAAACGCTTTTTCTGGTGGATACACTAACTACCTGTGGATTCCTCACCTTATGAATTCGTCCTTGCGCCAGCATCCGACGGAAAGTCTTCTTCCTAGCTGTCCACGTTGACGAGGACATCATAATGGCACGGCTCCACCTGACTCCGTCTGACGTCAACGTGCCAATAAGAGGTCCTCGTCGGCGTACTGACGTCAGTTTCACCTCACTTTTTTACGTGCCTTTGAGGCGAACAGGTGAGAACCGACCCATCAAAAACCGTAAAGAAAAATACATATATACAAGAACATTTCCCTTAAACTCATATATTTACATAAATATATATATATATCCCGATAAACAAAAACCAACCATTTACAAGATAACTGTGAAATCAGGCAGGCAACGGGGAGGCGGGAGGGACTGTGAGGAATCCACAGGTAGTTAGTGTATCCACCAGAAAAAGCGTTACCGAAGGTAAGTAACTTGTTCTTCTGATGGATACAACTACCTGTGGATTCCTCACCTTATGAATAGAGTCCCAAAGCCGTACCGCACTCGGTGGTGGGTGCCCACCTGATTACACCAAGAAATCTTGCAATACCGAGCGAGTAAAATGACCGTCCCTCCTCACTTCAGAGTCCAAACAATAATACTTTACAAAGGTATGGAGGGACTCCCAAGTTGCCGCTTTACAAATGTCCACTAATGGAACTCCTCTCGCTAGGGCAGAAGAAGCGGACTTAGCCCTAGTAGAATGGGCCCTGATACCTTCATGGGGAACTTTCTTCGCCAGAGAGTAACAAACGTTTATACACAGGATGACCCACCTGGAGATTGTTCGTTTCTGGACCGTTCTGCCCTTTCGCTGTCCAACATACCCTACGAACAGCTGATCATCCAGACGAAAGTCTTTTGTTCTCTCCAGGTAGAAACTCAGAGCCCTCTTAGGGTCCAACCGATGGAGCCTCTCTTCATCCTTAGAGGGGTGGGGAGAAGGGTAGAACGAGGGAAGGGTAATAGCCTGACCCATATGAAAAGGAGTGACAACTTTTGGCAGAAAAGCTGCCCTGGTTTTCAACACCACTTTATCAGGGAAAAACATGGTAAATGGAGGTTTAACAGAAAGGGCTTGAAGCTTCCCAACCCTCCTAGCAGAAGTAATCGCAATCAAGAAAACAGTCTTTAGGGCATGGGCTCGAAAGGCGAACCCATCAGAAATGTCAGTACCAGATTCAGGCCCCACTGAGGCATGTGAAAGGGCGTGGGAGGAAACTTATTAACTAAACCCTTAATGAACCTATTTACAATCGGAGATTTAAATAAAGAAGGCTGGTCCGGAAGGCAAAGAAAAGCCGACAAAGCCGCCAAATAACCTTTAACCATAGCTACCGTACAGCCTTTCTTTGCTAAACCAAGAGCAGACAAAAGAACATCTGAAAGGTGGGCCTTTAAGGGATCTTTTTGATTCTCTCCACACCAAACCACAAATTTTGCCCACCTACCGTCATAAATGGATTTAGTGGAGTGTCGCCTGGACGATAGAATAACATCCACCACATCCGGTAGGAGAGAAAAGGAACTCAGGTTGCCCCGTTCAATCTCCAGGCATGAAGGTGCAGGCTTTGGTGGTGGGGGTGTAGAACCTGCCCCTGCGACTGTGAGAGGTGGTCTGCCCTGAGCGGGAGACGGAGCAGAGGGCACTGAGAGAGTTGAAGCAGGTCTGTATACCATACCCTTCTCGGCCAGTCCGGTGCCACCAAGATGACCTGCGCCCGGTCTTGACAAACCTTCCTCAGAACCGGAGGAATCAAAGGTATGGGGGAAACGCATAAAGCAACTGGCCGCTCCAGGACATCTGAAACGCATCCCCCAACGCTCCTTGCAACGGATACTGGAGGCTGCAGAACAACGGACAGTGCGCGTTCTCCTGAGTGGCGAATAGATCCACCTGAGGCGTACCCCACATCCCGAAGATGTAGAGGACCAGGTCTGGATGGAGACGCCACTCGTGATCTACTGAGAAGAGACGACTGAGACCATCAGCACGTACATTCAGTACTTCGGCCAAATGATTCGCTATTAAGCAAATCTGATGGTCCTCAACACAGGACCAGAGTCGCAGAGCTTCTCTGCAGAGAAGGTATGTCCCTACTCCTCCCTGCTTGCTTATATACCACATCGCGGTAGTGTTGTCTGTCAGGACCTGAACTGACTGACCGCGAAGGGAAGGGAGGAAGGCCTTGAGCGCCAAACGTACCGCAAGCAACTCCACAGATTGATATGCAACATCTGTTCCGCTGGAGACCAATGACACTTGATCTCCAGGTCCCCCAGATGAGCTCCCCACCCTAGAGTGGAAGCATCCGATATTACTGTGGCCACAGGAGGTGGTAGTGAAAACGTTTTTCCTTGGGAAAGGTTGCCGTCCACTGTCCACCAATGAAGATCCGCTACAGCATCCCTGGAGATCTTTATTGAATCCCCGAGATCTCCTTTGTGCTGGAACTACTGCCTGCGGAGGCACCACTAAAGAGCCCTCATATGCCAGCGAGCGTGAGTGACCAACAGAATGCAATAAGCAAACAGACCTAGCAGGCGTAAGACCTTGAGGACTGGAACTGCTGCTCCAATTTGAAACATTGGAATCAGTGCCTGAATGTCCCGAACCCGCTGAGGCGGGGGGTAGGCCCGAAACAATATTGTGTCCAGTACTGCCCCTATGAACAGGAGGCATTGAGAGGGCTCCAGGTGAGATTTGGGTACATTTACTGAAAAACCCAGATCGAACAACAACTGGGTTGTCATTCGCAGATGAGACAACACAAGCTCTGGAGACTTGGCTTTGATCAACCAATTGTCCAGGTAGGGAAAAAAACACTACTTCCCTCCTTCTGAGATGTGCTGCAACAACTGGCATTACCTTCGTAAAAACCCGAGGTGCTGAAGTAAGTCCAAACGGAAGGACCGCAAGCTGGTAGTGTTGCGTCCCGACCACAAACCGGAGATACTTCCTGTGCGACTTGATTATTGGAATATGAAAGTACGCCTCCTGCAAGTCGACAGACACCATCCAGTCTCCTTCGTTCAACGCCAATAGTACCTTTGCTAGGGTCAGCATTTTGAATTTCTCCTGTTTGAGGAACAAATTCAAAATCCTCAAGTCTAGAATCGGTCTTAGACGACCGTCCGCTTGGGAATCAGGAAATATCTTGAATAACACCCCTGACCCCTTTCTTGCAACAGCACCAACTCTATTGTGCCCTTTGACAACATGGTCATAACCTCCTGTTACAACAACAGAAGATGGTCTTCTGAACAAAATGAGGGACGGGGGGGGGAAGGGAGGAGGGGACTCCTGAAAGGGGAGAGCATAACCTTTTTCCACAATTCTTAACACCCACGAGTCCGTTGTAATCGACTCCCACTTTTGGAGAAAAATACTCAATCTTCCCCCTACAGCAGAAGTATGGACGATAAAGTGGGGAAAACTAGGGCTGCTTCTGCTGTTGTCCACTGGAGGAGGAGGATGAAGATGAAGGCTGCTGGGCTGGCCCTCTAGCTCTACCCCTACCCCGCCCTCTAAAGGCACGATAGGGCGGATTGGCAGGTTGCTGGGCCAAGTATTGGGACCTCCGAAAGGCAGAGCAACGTGTAAACCCCCTAAACCTGCGAAAAGGTCTATAAGATGCTGCAGCAGAAATCTGTAAGCCCAAAGACTTAGCTGTTGCCCGACTGTCCTTAAACCGTTCAAGGGCAGAATCCGCCTTGTCTCCAAACAGCTTTTCCCCCATCGAATGGTAGATCCAATAAGGGGGATTGAACGTCCGATGAAAATCCAGAGGACCTTAACCAGGCATGCCTCCTAGTAGCCACAGATGTTCCCATGGCCCTGGCTACTGAATCAGACGTGTCCAGGCCAGACTGTATAATTTGTTGTGAAGCCACCTGCGCATCAGTAAAAAGAGACCCAAAGGACCTTTGCACCTCCTGTGGCAGATCCTTGGCCATCTCCTTAGCGGAGTCCATAAGGGCGTGGAAATACCTGCCCAGCACACAGGTAGAATTAGTAGCCTTGAACGCCATACGACAGGATGAAAAGATCTTCTTCGAAAACTGCTCCATCCCCTTGGACTCCCTATCAGTTGGGACTCCAGGGAATGTTCCAGGAGCAGACTTCGCGGAGCAAGACGCCTGAACTACTAAACTTTCAGGAGTCGGATGACGTGACAGGAAAACCGGATCTACTGGTGCGCCCCTATGTCTCCTCGCCACTGCCCTGTTCACTGCAGGAGTCGTAACTGGCTTCCTCCACAAGTCCAATATAGGCTCAATTAAAGCCTCATTGAAAGGCAGCAAAGGATCAGCACTGGACGCAGAAGGATGCAAAACCTCTGTGAGCAGGTTAGTTTTCATCTCCGCCACAGACAAAGGCATGTCCAGAAACTCTGCTGCCTTCCTTACCACCATATGGAAGGATGCGGCCTCTTCTGTAAACTCCCCCGGAGACGCAATGTCCCACTCCGGGGAAGTATCCAGCCCACTTGCAGTGGCCAGACCCTTGGAATTCATCCGAAGGCTCAATCTCACCTTCCTCCAGCTGTCTGTATTCTTCCTCCTCCAAAAGTCTTAAAGCCTTCCTACAAGACCGAAGATGTGTCTCCAAAGCCGGCGTCGATAATGAATCCATCGACGCCGAAGACTTTGAACCTCGGAAAGGCCCAGGAAGAGATGGGTGACTCCTAGCCTCACCCAGCGCCGGCACCGGCGCCGACACAGAGTCCAACGATGACCTCCGCGGAGTTGGTTGGCAGGAAGGTGATGGAGACGGTCTGGAAGGAGACATCATCGACGTCGAATGGCGCGGCAATGGCGTCGGCTGACGCGATGGTGGAGCCACCGTCACAGGTGGTGAACTCCCACAAGGAGATACCCTCGGCGCCGATCCGACACTCTCCGCTGGACAAAAGGGCATGAATGGAGCCGTCTTATACGGCGCCGGAGAGCCCAAATCAAATGCCAATGGCACCGTGGGACCCGACGGTGCACCAGCAGGGGCCATAGACTGAAAAACGGCATACATTGCATAAAAAAATGCAGCCGGATCCGCCCCTGGAGCCGGGAAAGCAGGATATTGCTGAGTAGAGGACTGCTGTACATCAGGCTCCCTCGACGCCGGCGAAAATTGAGGGCTATGATGAGCAACCTCAAAGACAGACGGCGCCGGCGACAACTCCGGACTCCTGGGCTGAGGCGTCACAGTAGGGCTCATCTCCCATGTCTTCTGGCGTCGAACAGACCGAGACCTCGACCGGCTCCGCTCCGACCAGCACCGAGAGTCATGACGGCGCCGTGAATCATGATGACGCCGCTTCTTATGTCATGTCATGTCATGTCAAAATAACTTTATTCGGCGTTTTGCCATAAAAGTGCACATGCATACATAAAAATCATCATAAAATACAGTACTTATTGCATACGTCAAAAGCAAATCTATTAAATCTAAGTTTACCGCCCAAGCTTACTAAAACAGTATAAGATAATAAATACTTATAAAAACATATATAATAATAGGACAATATAGTAATAAGACAATGCCTAGTTTCTCTTAATAAATGGTCACATTACCAGTTCATATCGATTTCTAATAGTGATAGCAGATTTAATAAAACTAAGAATAGAAATGCACATTTGTTTGGATGAGAGGCTTTGGATGCCAATCAATCCGTCTTTGTAGGAAGAAGTGTGCAAGTTACGCAAAATGGGTAATAGAAAGGATTTCCTGGGAACTGAGTAAAGTTTACAAAATAAAATAAAAAAGCAAGTACTTTGTTTCGAAAAATTATCGCAAGGGCATGGCGGTAGTGTTATTTCCCACGCGCATTTTATCGGGAACGCCACTCTAAAATGGATCATATTAAATCTAAAAAGTACGAGTAAAGAGTATAAAGAAGGGGTCGGGAACCAAACAAAATAAGGTTCTAACAAGTCTGATGATAGAATTTGTATGTATGAATTAAAAGAACTCAATTTCTCTGCCACTTGGTTTCTAAGATTCATAACATGCTCCTTATGTCGAAGTTTAACAATTATGCTTTTTTGGTGAAGCATGGGAGGAATCCCTCTTATGGCCCTTCTTCTTCGCTTTCGCCAGAAAAAGCTTCGCCTCGCGCTCTTTTAAAGTCTTAGGGTTCATACTCTGGCACGATGAGCATCCTTCAACATCATGCTCAGAACTAAGGCACCAAATACAATCCGAATGTTGGTCGGTCACTGACATCGGACCCCCACATTCTCTACATGGCTTGAAACCGGACTTCTTTGGAGGCAACATTGTAACCACCAAAGAACGCAACAGTAATCAACAAGCCAGGAAGAAAAAATGTTGGCGTCGAAGGCACGGAAAAAAGGAAAACTGACGTCAGTACGCCGACGAGGACCTCTTATTGGCACGTTGACGTCAGACGGAGTCACGTGGAGCCGTGCCATTATGATGTCCTCTTCGACGTGGACAGCTAGGAAGAAGACTTTTCGTCGGATGCTGGCGCAAGGACGAATTCATAAGGTGAGGAATCCACAGGTAGTTGTATCCATCAGAAATAATCTTTGAACGGTTGCCAAATACCATTGGGTCTGGAGGTGTGAGGTTGGAGGGAGGCATACAGTTTGCAGGTATTGTCACAGTAAATAAGACTCTTCAACTACGTATTCGTTGTGTGAGGGTGTTTACTGCCCCAGTGTAGTGCAATCTCTCGTTTGGCCAGGAGCAATGCTATAGCAGTGAAGATTCTCACACTTTTAAGAACATCACCCACATAACCCAGTAGGGCCAGGAGAGGACAGACTGAAGCTCAAAGCCAACATGAGGGAGAGGTGGGCAAACAAATCAGTCCAGTAGGGGGCTATACTGCTGCACGTCCTAGTCACGTAGGACAAGTCAGCTGCCTGAGCGCAGGATTTAGGCCCACTAGAGGAGGGGGAGATACGTGCCAGAGCAGCAGGCATGACATAGGTCCTGCTTAGGAATTTAAAATGTAGGAGAGTGTAACAGTGGTTAAAGGACATTAGTCAGGTTTGAGCACAGCAAGCGAACCTGATTTTGTGGGGGTAGGGAATACCCAAGGTCTGTTTCCCAGGTGGTCCTAAGTTTTAAACCTTGTACAGTTAGGAGGCCCTTGCACGTGTGATAAAGGTTGGAAGTGAGTCTGGCCCCTGAGTCTTTAGTGATAACCAGTGTGAGTCGGGTAAGGTCAGCTGGAGCTAGTGGATATGATGGGAAACCCGCACTGAGGAAACATTGGAGGCGGCTGAGTACAAAGTTGTCAAGGTAAGTGGTGTTGGAGAACTGGTCATCTTCTGTACAGGAAAATAAATGGCTGTCTGGGAACACTGCTCTGAATGCATGACGTCAAGGGCTGTTAATGTGCGTTGGACTAATTTCTCCTGTGTAATGGAGAGCCATGGGTTTTTGGTCAGTAGTATAGCAAGGGAGTACAGCGTGTCTCCATTAAGAAAACAGATAATCTTGCGCCATGCCCAGCTTGTGGTGAACAGAGTCTGAATATCCTTGAGGTCAGGCAGGATGCCCAGTGGGAGGAGCCATTGTTTGGGCAGCTAGGTCTCTTCCAGGAATAGCGTAGGGAAGACGTGAGTTGGGATGATACCAGTGGTGGGAAAATTGGCACTGCGCTAAGAGGGACCACAAATAAACCACGTTCATACCGGAGAATCAGCATATAGCAGCAATATCAGACCGCGGAGTGTGGTGAAAATGGAGTTTGATAGTGGAATAGGAATTCAGAAATAAATATAGAAATTGGGGTAATACCACTATTTTAATTATGGTAATACGACCTGCCATGGAAAGGGGGAGTTTGATCCAGCGATTCATCTGCATGCTCAGTTTGTCCACTGCAGGGCCACAGTTCAACTGTATGACTTGTTCTTTGCCGCGTGTATGTGCATGCCAAGGTATCGGATGGAGTCGCTACACCATGTTGGGGGAAGTCAGTCTGCACAGGCGACGCTTCATCCGTTAGGGGAAAAAGCTCAGATATTTTTTTCCAATTTTTATGCAGTCCAGAGAATTCGCCAAAGCTTACAATCTCGCGCCATCTTGAAAGTGAAAATGTGGCCCAGAGTGGGTAACTGCTCCAAGGGTTAACCAAATATATTGATATTTTTCTGAAAGATTTTTTTTTTTTAGATCAGCATCCATAAGGGTTATGTGGGGAGTTGAGAATGTTTTGGAAAAAAAGCCCTCTTCTCGATGCTCTTCACAATTCTCATATTGTACTTTTATTGCCTACAGACGCTTGAGCCTCCTCCTACCTACCACAAAGTCTAATCTTTGCCATATTCCTCAGCGTCTGTCTTGACATTTTCAGGCAAAAAGGCATTTTTCCACTGCACTGAACACATGAAAGCTTAAGAACAAGATATTTACCTTTAATAACAATCTTTCTGGTGTATTCTGTCTAGCTGCAGATTCCTCACCTTATGAATACATTCAGGTGCCAGAATGGATCTGGAGCTTTTTCTCAGCAATTTCCTTTGTGGGCTGCTAGGTGGCATCATGCAGCTCCCTATCGGGTTCATCCCTCCCTACAAGTGATATTGGGGCCACAATATAATCACCACCTTCATGCACCAATGCCAGTTTCTTTCTAATATCTATCTGCACCACTGGACAAGTAGACATCAATGATCAGGTGTGCCAGTGTGCAGATCTCTACGTAGAATCATTTTTTATATGGACCACGGGAACCGATTCCACAGAACAGGGTGCAGTGTGGGCCAGTGAAGAATCTTTGGTTAAAGCGCGTATTCACCAGAAAGAGCATTACTGAAGCTAAGTAACTTGTTCCTCTGATGGATACTATTAACCACAAACTCCCCACCCTGTAGTAGAGCCTCATAACTGTGTGGACTGGCACCAATGTATCAGCTTGGCAGATGTCCAAGACAGACACCCCACGCACCAGTGCAGTGGTGGCAGCCTTGGCTCTTTTGAAATGAGCCCAGTGAGCCTTGCTGAGATTGTTTTTTTCCAGTTCGTAACAGATGTAAATACTGAAAAAAGGATATCATCAGCTTCTTCACTGCCTTTCCCTTCTGTGTTCCAGAGAACCCAATGATGAGCTGTTCATCCACCCGATGACCCCTGGTGCAATCAATATAGAAGCGAAAAGCTCTCTCAGGGTATAAGCAATGAAGTCTTTCTTCCTTTTTGGATGAGTAAGGATGGGACAAAGAATGCAGGCAGGGTCATAGACTGCCTCATGTGGATGGGGTCACAACTTTCCTAAGCAATGCTGCCTTAGTCCTTAGCACTAGTGTGTTCCGGAGAAAAGGTGGTGTACAGTTATTGGTCAGTGTGTTTATAGCTCACTCACGCAACAGGCTGACATGGTCGCTACGAGGAACACTGTCTTCGGGGTAAGTAACTTTAGAAGACAACTGTGCATTGCTTCAAGTGAGGTGTACATTCAAAATGTGAGAATGAGATTCAGTTCCCATTGGGACATCACAAAAGAATTCGGAATAAACATGTGGGTTGGCCCTTTTGGGAAATGCATGTTTCTTGCAGATCCACATGGCAGTGGTGTTGTCCCCAAGGGCCAACAGGTTGATGTGGAGGCAGTCTTCCACCAGAGACCAGAGTTCTCGAATCTACACCACTCCCTGATGGCCTATCCAACCAGCAAATGCATCTGTCACAAATATTACCTCTGCATGGAGTAGGGTGAGGGGACCAGCCGCCGGTCTGACTGCGGTCCAGCAATCACCACCAAAGATCTTTTGCAATATCCTCCAACACATGGATGGAATTTGAGATGTTCCCTTTGTTGCTAAGTACATTGAGACTTCAGAGCCCACATGTGCCACCTGGTGTGGAAAGGCAGGCCGCAGACAGGATGCAGGAGGTCAAGAGGCTTCAGAGTTGCTCTCACTGAGACAAAGTCAAGGGCTGAAACATCGGGATCACAGCCCTAATACCTCAGACTTGTTGAGGCTGAGGGAAGGCTTGAAACAGTATAGTGCTCAGGATGGGTCCAACGAAAGGGAGCTTCTGTGAAGGAGTCAGGTGTGACTTTGGCATGTTGATGTTAAATTCCAAGCTGTCAACAGATCTTCAGTCGCTGAAGGAGATTTAAGATTTTTTGAGGAGAGCCCACCTTTAGCAACCAGTCACTGAGGTACAGGAAGGATTGTGTTCCCAACCTCCTTAAGTAGACAGCAACCACCATCACTTTTATGAACACCCAAGGGGCTCTGGTGAGACCAAAGGGGAGCACAGAGAACAGTAAGTGCTTGTGGCCTATGTGAAATAGCGGGTACCATCAGAAGGACTACAGGATAAGGATGTGCAAAACAGACATCCTGTAAATTCAAAGCTCTCATCCAGTCGCCTGGAAACAGGGCAGAAATAACTTGGGCCAGAGATAGCATTTTGAACTTATCCTTTTTGAAATATAAGTTCAACAGTTGTAGATCTAGAATAGTACAAAGCCATTCTTCCTTCTTCCGCACCAGAAAGTAATGGGAGCAGCAGCCACTTCCAATGCGGGTAGGCTCTCTATGGCTCCCTTCTTGAAGAGAGTCTGAACATCCTTCCGTAAAATATACAAGTGGTCCTCCGGAAGTTGCTGTGGTGTAGGATGCATGTCTGGAGGTGGGATAGGAAGGTTAGGGCATGCATAACCATCCTGATCTGAAAGAAACTTCTAACGAACAAGTTACTTTCCTTCGGTGTAGGAAAGTACCCTCTTTCTTGGCATGGTTACCCCCATTTTCTGCCTGTTGTCAATGTGTTTGACTGTGTTCACTGGGAACCTGCTAACCAGGATCCCAGTGATTAGGTTCTCTCCCTTCTAACTTGGTAACTTGTACCACTTTCACCCCACATTTGGCATACTGGTGCCCCCATGTAAATCCCTAGTATATGGTGTAAAGGTACCTAGGGCATTGGTGTACCAAGGGATCCCTATGGCCTGCAGTATGTATTATGCCAACCCATGGGCAGCCCATGCAAAGTGTTCTGCAGGCCTGCCATTGCAGCCTACGTGAAAGGGTGCATGCACTCTTTTTCACTACAGGTCACTGCTCCTGGTCACGGTAAGTCACCCCTACAGCAGGCCCTCCTAGCCCAGAAGGGAGGATGCTAGTACCTGTGTGTGATGGCATCCCTGCACTAGTAGAGGTGTGCCCATGAACTCCAGTGCCATTTTCATGGACTTCGTGAGTGTGGGGATGCCATTTTACCCTGTACTGGACATAGGTCACTACCTATGTCCAGCTTCATAATGGTAACTCCGTACCTAGGCATGTTTGTTATTAAACATGTCGGAATCATACCCCAATACTGTTGTCTTTACTGGAAGTATAATTCCATGCACTCTAGGGGCTTCTTAGAGTACCCCAGCATTGCTCCTACCAGCCATCCAGGGTTTTCCAGGCTGCCCAAGCTGCTGCCACCCCTCAGACAGGTTTCTGCCCTCCTGCTGCTTGAACAGTTCAAGCCCAGGAAGGCAGAACAAACGATTTCCTTTGGGAGAGGGCAGTAACACCCTCTCCCTTTGGAAATAGGCGTTACATAGCTTGGGAGGGGATAGCCTCCCAAGCCACTGGTATGCTTTGAAGGGCACATTTAGTGCCCTTCATGCATAAACCAGTCTACACTGGTTCAGGGATCTCCAGTGAAACGGGAGAAAGGAAAGGGGTGTGACCACTCCCCTGTCCATCACCACCCCAGGGGTGGTGCCCAGAGCTCCTCCAGAGGGTCCCTGGGATCTGCCATCTTGAATCTAAGGGTAGCAGGGACCTCTGGGAGCATCTGAGTGGCCAGGCCATGTCAGAACCCCCTCCTGATAGGTGGTCACCTGACTAGGGGACCAATTCCTCTTTCAGGGCTATTCAGGGTCTCTCTCTTAGGTGGGTCCTCAGATTCGGCTTGCAAAATTCCAGCAGGATTCCTCTGCAACCTTACTTCAATTTCTAGCCACTGGAACCGCGACTGGATCCTCCAGGAACCGACGATCTGCATTCACGAAGAAGACTCTTCCTGCAACATTGCTTCCACGACTCCTTCCAGCTTTAACAACTTTTCCCCAGCTATCCGTCTACTGAGGGTGGCAAGTCTTCAGTCTTCACGAGAAGGAAGAAGGAATCTCCCTTAGAGTGAAAGGGTCACTCCACTGCATCCACAGGCACCTACTGCAATGACAACCAGCTGTGTGGATCCCCTCTCATCCTGAGCTGTGTGGATCTTGCAGCACGGGTGGTGGTCCGGAGTAGTCCTCTTGGTCCTCTCTGCCAGCTGTCCAACTTTGGTGGAGGTATGCCCTTGCCTTCAACGCAGGACAGTAACCCTGTGCAAAGCCTCCCTTGCAGTTGCCAAGGCTTGTTTGCATCTCCTCCAAGGGATCTTCAGACTACGTGTAGCTCCAGTTCCCAGCACTCCTTCCTGCGACACACAGCCCTCTGCGTGGTTTTCCTGCGGCATGGGACCCTTCTTCAGTCGTGCTGCATGGGCTCTTCTGCGACTCCTGTGTCCTCCAGCCTGTGGGTGCTGCCCTTGCTCCTGTGGGCTTTCTGTGTCACTGAGGGTCTCCTCTGACTCCCACTCCTGGGTTGAGTCCTCCTGGGCCTTGCTGGTCCCCGGTAGCTCCACTTTTCGCCAACCGTAACCAATGTTCCCTTTAAGGTGCCCACTTGTGCGGCGCGCACAATTACTTTTCCCACCGCGCACACACGTTTACAAAGCGCGCACATTTTACTGCCTGCCTTTGCAGCAGCGCAGGACAAGCAGTATCCAGAGGAGACATCCCCGTGAATAAGGTTTGTGCTTTTACAGGAGTTACAGCAGGTCACGTTGTTTAATTAGCTTTGTCTGGCTGGGGGGCACCGGGCTGCATTCAGGGCAATAAATCATGCTTATCAGCAGCCTGGCTGGCTGGAGTGATCGCTTGCTAGATAAAATGTTTATTTTGTCACTGAGGGCATTGTGCTCGCCAGTGCATAATCTGTAAATAAAAAAACTTGCTGGTGCCCAAAGCCCTCATCTTAAACATGGCGCTGCTGCAATTAAAAGTGCAAACACAGAATTCTAAGGCAGTAATACTGAAGCCATCTCGGGCCTCTTCAATACATTTAAAGCCAGTCCCCGGCCCTTCAGCTCACTCTTGCAGCTTTCTGTTTTCTCCCATTGTGAAGCTTTTTTGTTTTTCTCTTTCTCCGTCTTGCCCATATGTGTCTTTTACTCGCAGTAAATGCTTGAGGCTTCAAAATAAGGGCCGGCGCTCAAAAAGAGGAAACAACAAGTAAAACGTTTCTCTTAAATAAAAAAAAGATGCCGGTGCCCAAAGCCCTCTTCTTAAACACGAGGCTGCTGCAATTAAAAATGCAAACACAGAATACTAAGGCAGCATAATACTGAAGCCATCTAGAGCCGCTTCAATACATTTAAAGCCAGTCCCTGGCCCTTCCGCTCAGTCTTGCAGCTTTCTTCCTTTGTGACACTTTTTTGTTCTTCTCTTTCTCCGTCTTTCCCATGTGTCTTTTACTCGCAGTAAATGTTTGAGTAAGAAAAATAAGCATCAGCCCTCAAAAATAAGTACTGGTACTCCGCACCGGAAACAACAAGTAAAATGTTTCTCTTTAAATCAGTGCCATATTCTTTATGGGCGGGCATTTGAAAGTGCAAACATCAGGATGGTGGCCAGGTGTCCCTGAGGATCACGAATTGCGACATGTCTTTTTAGTATTCATTAGGCAGCTCTTCAGCTGTGCAAATTGTGTTTTTGCAATTTAACCTTATAGTATGTGGGTTAGTTTACAAAATCAGATACTGGTCGCAAAAAGTTGATGTATAATTTGTGGCCAATTTTGGCAACTAATACAATATTACATCTGGCCTTCAACCTTTTATTCCTTTAAGTAAACAATGGCACAGTCATTTTACTTTGCGACAGATTATTTCTCAGTGTTATGTATCTTATTTGAATTTTGAGTCCACAATAGCACACGAAAAAACATAATGTATTATTGGATTACATGCCCTTAATCTTATGTATTGGCACTTGCTTAGTGCAGTGGTAACACAAACGTGTGATAAAACCCCATTCAGCACCGGAAACAACAAACTGTGACGTGATTCGCCATGGTGTCACTTGTATACTGCCCCACTTGGTTAGCCCCCCCCCCCCCTACTTTTTTTTTTTTTTTTTTTCACTTCCGCTATCTCAATCTGGAAAAGTCACCATAAGGAGAAGGGGATGATGTCTCTCCATTCTTACAATGTCACTCATGCTTTATTTCCCTGGTTGTGTTTTACCCCTTCTGCTTGTAATAACTTGTGCACAGCTGTTAAGATGGCACAGCAATTGTTTTCTTTCTTAAAGACTCTGGCACCCTCAAGGCTTGGACTCTACGATTTAAAGACTATAAATAAAGGGCAATAAAGATAAGGGGCTTACAGTTTGGGATGGAAAGATGTTTTTGGCTATTACATTTTTAGATATTTTCTTAGAGAAGTCTGCACTTCTATAACTACAGTGCTTCCTGAACTGGGTTATTTGTTTTTATATACTGTCCTTCTAATTGACTGATTTGGATAATCAGAATGCCTAGCCTTAATAACATGCTGCAAAACCGGAGAACACAAGAAGGATAAGTGCCAAATGCTGTACTCTGTACTGCAGGTTACAGATTAGGTAGTTGGTTATTGTGAGGAATTCCCAGGGTTATGGGTGGGCTAAAGTCACTGTCTGCATTAACGATCATGGGACTAAGCAAACTATGCCTTGATTTTGTCTGTTTGTTGAGCCCCCGCCGTGACTTCAGTTTGTAAGATGCACTATATTCAGGGCCACTAAAATTATGCAGTTGTGTGGCCCCAGCATTTTTGTATAGTTACAGATTTTGACACCAAAAATCTGCTTCCAAAATACATTGTTTGTAGCTCAAACGGTTCAAATATCACTAAAACCCACCACCTTATGAAGATGCGCAGTGGTAGGCCGTTCTTGTCACCTTTCTGTTGCTTGCTGTGAGTGCATGTGCTAGCTCATGCGTCTTGCTTGGGAGACTCTGTTGTGTACAGTCAAGGGCTTGGAGCCTGCATTTCACTTACTATTTGTTGGCTTGTGTGGCACTCTTCTCTACAGTCTTGTAATTCGTCACTGGAAGCCAAGCATCATTTCCGTTCCTCTGTGTGAAGCAGGTACCAAGCGCTGATTGATTCAACTTAATCTGTGCCCCTCCGCTGCTCCTGACATTAATGAGATACTATTTTCTTCTTTTTAACTTCTAATGCCCTGCCTTTTTTGCTTTAGTGGTAAAACAAAGCTATCGAGAGGCAAATGCCAATGATCTTGGTATTTATGTGCTGCGCTCGTGTGAATGGTCAATTTCTTGTCGCACGTATCCTTGGCTGCAGCGCACAGAGACCTTACACTGCCGCACAGAGTGGAAAAAAATTAGAGGGAACATGTAACCTTTGCCGAGGCTTGTTGGTGGATTTCCTGCACCAACACCGACTGCAATTCTTCTTCCAGCGTGGGACGTCGTCTGCATCCCTCAGGAACTCTTCACCGACTCAAGGGCTGCAGTGCTGACCTTCTTCACATCACAGTAACCAACTCTTGCATCCGCAGCTGGGTGGGTGGTAGCTCCTACTCCTCCTGGACTCTTCTGTGACTTCTGCACTTGATCCCCTTCTTCCACAGGTCTTCCTCTTTAGGAGTCCACTGCTGGTTTTGTGCAGTCTTGTCTGGGTGCTGCATTTCTTCTTTTCCTTCCTTTTGGGTGGTTTGGGGAAAATCCACTTAATTACTCCTTTTCTCCTGGTCGCTAGAGGGGACCTTGGTACTTAACTTTGGGGTTTCCTAGTACCCCCAGCTCCCCTCTGCACATTCCACTTACCTGGGTGGGCGTCCTGTGTTCGCATTCCATTTTTTTAGTATATGGTTTGGCCTCCTCCTAGGGTCACTATTGTCTAACTGCATTTGCACTGTTTTCTATCACTTCCTATGCCTATTTCTGGTAATTAGTGCATATATCTAGTGTGTTACTTACCTCCTATTTGAGGGTTGCCTCTCTAGTACTTTCTGGTATTGTATCACTAAAATAAAATACCTTTAGTTTTGTAACACTATGTTTTCTTTCATGTGTGTAAGTGCTGTGTGACTACAGTGGTATTGCATGAGCTTTGCATGTCTCCTAGATAAGCCTTGGCTGCTCATCTACAGCTACCTCTAGAAAGCCAGGCTTCTAGACACTGCCTACACTACACTAATAGGGGATACCTGGACCTGGTATAAGGTGTAAGCACCTTAGGTACCCACCACGCTTCCTACATTCGATAATGCATTATCTGGTAGAGATTCTACCAAGCTGCATATTCCTTACCTTTGAACTTCCCGAGGCATCAGGCTGGATCCAGAAACTTTTGCTTGAGCAATACCCCTGCGCACGTTGTCGGGTGGCTCCGTTCAGTTCTGTGTGGCATTGTCGGATGTGACGTTGTGGTCACCAATAGAAGTGCCACCCAGGAACATGACTTCGCACCCCAGGAGCGCAGAGTCATGACAAGAACACGCAAATATGTGTGTCCAAACTAGGGCCCTGAAAGGGATCACCCTGACCCTAGCAAATAAGTCAGCAGAGCGGGGAGGCACGCGTGGGTGTAAGGAATCTGCAGCTAGATCGTCTCTACCAGAAAATGCGTTACCAAAGGTAAGTAATTTGTTAATCTGACAGAGACTTCTAGCTACAGATTCCTTACTTTTCAATAGATCCCCAAGCCAATGTTACTGCCTAACAGATGTCCAGGACTGGGACTCCACGAGCTAACGCCATGGTCGCAGCTTTTCTCCTAGTGAAATGGGCTTATAAGTCCTCAGGAGGCTGCTTCTTAGACAGGGCGAAGCAGATCGTTATACAGAGAACAACCCACAGAAAATGGTTTGTTTCTGTACTGCCTGACCTTTCTTTGCTCCCACATATCCCACAAAGAATTGGTCACCCACCCAGAACTCTTTTGTGCGGTTAAGGTAGAACAACAACACTATTTTTGGGTCCAGCCGTTGGAATCACTCCTCTTCCTTAGAGGGATGAGGGGGTGCAAATAAGGCAGGAAAGAGGCACATGCCCCACCTTGTCAGGAAATACTGTGAGATATGGAGGCTTACGGACAAGTCCTGCAGCTCACTCACCCTCCGGGCAGACACTAGGAAGGCTGTCTTGATGGTAAGCAGCCGGAGGGGACAATTGTGCGGTGGCTCGAAGGGAGCACACATGAGGTATGTGAGAACTAAATTAAGATCACACTGAGGCATATTTAAAGGGTGAAGGTGGGAACATATGTAACAAGCCTTTTTAGAAACCTATTTACAGTAGGGGACTTAAACAACGAGGATTGGTCAGGCATCCGCAGTAAATTCTCTCCCCCTGTCACTTGGAATGGACAATTCCGAACTCTCTTTTCAAGGTAAATTGAAGACTCTACTCTTTTCAGCATAAATTCTCACTGTGATGCCTTCGTACTTCCTCAGTGCTGGGAGGCCTTCGGGTAGCCATGCGCTTTATAAATCTATTAAACTAAACTATACTAAACTAAACTAAAGAGGATAAAGCAGACAGATAGCCCTTAAGAGTGCCCAGAGCAGAGACCTGGTGAGCAAGAGATAGAATGAAAAGAAGAACCTCAGAGAGAGAAGCAGAAAGAGGATGTAAAGACTTCTCTGTACAATATACAGTTTTTGTGGAGGAACACCTGGTTGCTAAAATAACATTACAAACTTCGGGAGGAAGGTTGAAGGCTGTCCACTGTCACCGCTTAATCTCCATGCATAAAGGTGTAGAGTTCACAGGTTCGGGTGGAGAACTCTCCCCTACTGCTGCTACAGAAGATTCTCCCGAAGGTGCAGCCTGATTAGAGGATCAACTCTCAACTTCAGAATCTCGGTATACCAGATTCTTTGTGACCAGTCTGGAGCCACATGGATTGCTTGGCCCCAGTTGTTCTTGATCTTCTTGAGAACTCGGGGCAGGAGGGGCATGGGTGGAAAGACATATAGGAGGCTTGAGCTCCACTCACGACAAAAAGCGTAACTAAGCAATTGCTGCCTTGGAAACTCCAACACACAGTACTGCTGACATTGCGTGTTCTCTTCGGAGGTGAATAGATCTAACAAAGGCTCTCTCCACTTTTGAAAGGGTCTTTGCGCCACCTTC
Organism: Pleurodeles waltl; assembly: GCF_031143425.1. Lineage (NCBI taxonomy): Eukaryota > Metazoa > Chordata > Amphibia > Caudata > Salamandridae > Pleurodeles > Pleurodeles waltl. Next base: position 398,591,785 of record NC_090449.1, read on the forward strand.
GAATGGAGACACCACTTGTGAACAACTAGGCAACGACGGCTGAGTTTGTCTGCCCTGATTTTCAGAGAACCTGCCAGGTGCTGAACCACTAGGGTTATGCCCTGCTGTTCCAGCCATGTCCACAGTCAGGGCCTCTCGACAAGGGTCCACAACCCTACCGCGTCCTGCTTGTTGCAGTTCCACATGGCAGTGGTGTTGTCCGTTAACACCTGCACTAAATTCCCCTTGACAGAGCGAAGAAATGCCTTGAGTGCTAGTCGGATCACGCAGAGTTCCAACAGACTGATGTGGAGACCAGATTCTGCCGGATACCAGAGTCCTCTGATCTCCACCTCTCCCAGATGGAAGCCCCATCTCAGAAGTGACACTTCTGTCATGACCGTAGGGAGAGGAGTCTGCCTCTGACTCAATTGCTCATAATCCACCACTGCAGGTCTTTTGCAATTTTCTCCGAGATCTGGACCATGTAGGAGACATTTGCCTGATGCTGCGCCCACTAGAACTTCAGGTCCCACTGCAGAGCCTGCATATGCCATCTGGCACAATTTACCAGCAGGATGCAGGAGGACATGAGGCCCAGCAGCCTCAAAGTCAGTCTCACCGAAACCCAGGACAGAGGCTGAAACATCGGTATCATAGCCTGAATATCCTGGACTCGCTGCTCGGGAGGATAAGTGCGAAACTTCACTGTGTCCAGAACAGCTCCTATGAAGGAAAGCATCTAAGAGGGAGTTAGGTGTCACTTCAGCACATTTAAAGTGAACCCCAGCAAATGCAGGTTATGTTGTAGTCTGGAAGTGGGAGACAACCGCCTGGGGCGAGCTCATCTTCAACGGCCAGTCATCGAGGTAGGGGGAAGACTGAAACCCCTGACCTGCACAGATGAGCTGCGACCATCGACATCACCTTGGTGAACACCTGGTGGCACTGCTAAGACCAAATGGCAGCAAGGTGAACAGAAAGTGTTTGTGGCCCACCTTGAACCACAGGTAATGCCTATAGGCTGGCAGGATGGGAATATGAAAATGCGCATGCTGTAAGTCCAGCGCTACCATCCAGTCTTCTAGGTCTACGACAGACAAGACCTGAGCCAACATGACCATCTTGAATTTCTTCTTCTTGAGGAAGAGATTTACGGTCCATGGGTCTAGAATAGGGCATAGCCCCTTGTTCTCTCTGGGTATCAGAATGTAGTGGGAATAACAACCACTGCCTACTTCTGATATTGGGACCCCTTCTATTTGCGCCCTTGGCCAAGAGTGATGTAACTTCCTCTCGGAGCAGAAACAAATGATCCTCCGCCAGCTGTTCGAATGATGGCAGCATGGGGTGAGGAAAGGATTGGAAAGGCAGGGCATAGCCCTTCCAAATGATCTGTAGTACCCATGCACCGATGTGATAGACTGCAAGTGGAGGAGATTATGTTGAATTCTCTCTCCAACTGGGCGAGCATGGTCCTGCAGAACCAAACTAGGAGGGCTTTCAGGCTGCAGTTGCCGGGGCTGGGTGGCAGAGGACATCTGACTTCCAGATCCTCCAGGTCTGAAGGCACAGCACCCTTGTTGTCGCATTGCCTGGGGTAGTTGCGTAGGATGGTGGCTGGCATAGGATGGTGCAGAGCCATACCCCTTCCGTAATCACAAAATGGGTGAAAGACAGACTGTTGATGAAGGGTCGCCAAGAGGCCCAAAGACTTGGCTGTAAGTCTGAGAGTCCTCAAAGCGCTCCAGGGCTGTATCTGCCTTCTCGTCAAACAAGCAAGTCCCATCAAAGGGCATGTCCATAACGTTTGCCTTGGTATCCCCCGAAAAAACAGATGTTCTCAGCCAGGCGTGGCGCCGTAAGGCCACTGTCGATGCACCTGCTCTGCCCAGCGAGTCAATCGTATCCAAGCCACACCGAATGGTGTACTTTGCTGCGTCCCTCCCGTCTTTTGCTGCTTGGGAGATTATGGCCCGGGCCTCCTCCAGGACCCGAGGCAGCACTTGTGCAACCGTATCCCAAATAGTATGTGAGAAATGGCCCCCAAAAAATGAGGTGTTCACTGACCTGAGGGCCAGGCTGGTGGGAGAAAACAATCTTCCCAAGATGGTCCAACCTCTTGGATTCCCGGGCCGGGGGAGCAGAAAGGAATGCGCTATGGGCAGTTGAGGCTTGGACTACCAAGCTCTCAGGGGTGGGGTGTTGACTGAAGAAACTAGGGTCTCCTGGTGCAGCGCGGTGGCGGCAGTTGTTCATCCTATTTACAGGAGCCCCTGTGCTGGGCTTGGACCCACATTCCCAGCAGGAGGTCGGTAAGTGCTTTGTTTAAGGGCAGGAGAGGTTCGGAAGTAGAGGCCCCAGGCTGAAGCGCTTCAGTCAACATGTTCGTCTTGCAAGTCACTGAGGGCAGTTTGAGGTCAAGGTCATCCGCTGTCCTACCCACCACCATTACATAGGAAGCTTTCTTCTCCGTAGCCACAGTGGGGGGAGAGAGCAGGACAGTATCTGGAGAGGTGTTCTGGCCACTAGCCTCTCCTAGTTCCTCATACAATTCCAAAGATCTTTCTAACTGGTGTCCGGTGACACCTCCCAATCTTCTACCATGCTTGGCTGTGAACAATAAGATTCAGGAAATGATCAGGCACCTGTGGGTCCGTTGGACCCGGAATCAATGTTGTGCGACACAATTCTAACTCTGGACCGTCGGGAATCAGCATGGGGCTTGCGCCTCCGGTGGGCAACAGCGGCACCGAGAGCATCGGAACCAGCGTCAGAGAAGGTCATCTGGATTCGCTTCCAATTTTGGAGCATGTGCACCCAGGTGTTGGTGAGCTGCTGGTTGTCTGGTGATCTTGCACCCACTCCTGGCTTTCCAGGCACCTGGTGCTGCCCATACTCAAGTGGCAGCTTGCTTGCTATGCTTTCCTACTCTAGCACCCTATGATACATTTTGCCTACAGCATCTTCTAGGCATTTCCTCTGCTGGCAGCATCTACCATGGTGCCTGTAGACCAAGTTGATGCTTCTGACACTGCCATAACCCTAGCAGCCTTTCTTTTGCTGTCATAGTCCTTGCCGATTGTTCCACCATCAGTGCTAGTATCAACATCATCTACAGCAGCATTTCTCATTTCGGAGTTAACTAGGAACATAAAACTTTTGTTGGAACACAAAAAGAGGTAGAAGAACTCGACCCTGCCCCACAATCTCCAAATCCGTAACAAATACCACACAAAAAAGTGGGGCAAGTATGTGATCCACACACTCAATTTCTAAAGCTATAACTTTCGGGAACCCCTATTTTCCACTATTATCCCCTAATAACATACACTGTTCATGGACGGAAAAGCAACACCGACATGACCATGGTATGCTTCAGCCTTGGCCAGTCCGCCCTATCGAGTTAAGATCGTATTAACCCAGCGGTCTCAACCTTGGCCCTAAGAAAATCTGGGAAAAGGGAGCTCAGAATAAAGTATGTTCTGGTGCATAATGGGGGCCAGACCTTAAAACCATAAAACTGCCTCTGTACATACCCTGGATATCTCTCTTATTATTGGGAGTCGCTCAGGGTAGGATTAAAAAACTGTGGCTCCAATTTTAGGTACAATCCTAGAAAGGTGTCTGGGAGTAATAAGGATTCACCACACATCCTCGTTCATTAATGTCAACATGTTTTGGCCCACCACTGAAAAAGGATACCCACCTGGAGAAATTTTTTGCTTCCAGGTGAAGGGTCCTAGGCCTTCGCCAGGGCACGTCTGTCAAAAGGTCCCTACTGTCTGTCAAGTATGCCTAAAACATGCACAGAGGTAAGCCTAAATCTTACCTCTACCCTAGTCCTTGTCAGCATACCTAATAATATTAGGATACTCAGTATGAAGATCGTTAGTCCACTGAGTAAAATAAAGTAGAAAAAAGGAAATTATACAAAAGTTGTTTACCCAAAAATCTGGTGTGAATCAGTCTTAAACATACACAGCGAAAGAAAACCCATGATCCTCATCCACACAAATTATTTGCAATCTTTGTGTTCAAATAATCATGTGAAACATGCAAGAAATGTGTCTGTACCACTTACACTGCAGTCGTCAGGGTTTTGTCTCATCAATCACTGTGCAGGGGGACCTCACCTGTAGTCACACACTAAAGATCAATTAAAAAATTGGTTGCTTTCTTACGGGGCACATTCATGTCCATTCCCATATACCTGCCTAGCGGCCTATGATGCAGGACGAAGATGGTGGTTCCACTTCATCAGGGCCATGTGGGAGCACACCTTGGCAGATAGTTTGGCACAGATCTGGGCTGCCAAGCACATTCTTAAATTCTATCTTGATGGTATTGATTCAGTGGCCAGGACTAGAGTTCATGATGACCATCTGTAGGCATGTCTGGAGGCCCTCAACTGATCTACAAGGAGAAGTCCAGGCAAACCTGATAGATATGTTCTTTTGTTGATGCCCATCACTTTGCCAAAAAGCCCTCTGGCTCTACATGGAATTAATGCCACTGCTCGATCTTTGGGCTTGTGTTATATAGCGTGGAGAATATGGCTGAGTGGACTGTTGCCCTCCTGCATCGTTTGTAAAAAACACACACACTTCTTGGTAATGTCAAGGCCATTTTTCTGTGGCAAATACTGTGTTTTTTACAGGCATCGCCACCTGTCATCCTGGTCAACAGAATTCTATGTTCTATGGCTACGAGGGCATGATGCTTTCAAGGGTTACCAACATCACCAGAAGCAGTTTCCATCCCTGTCTTCCCTACCATACCCCGTTGTTAATGCATCCCTTGTAAGAGTGCATATATCCTTTGTGAAGGAGGTCCTTTATGCCCTGGCATGTGCTGGTATTCCATCATTGCAGGTCACTGAGGCTCTCTGATTGTGCAAGGGGATTCACCCTTACTCTTCAGGAGTCCCTACACTTACATTTGTTTCTGTCTCTCAGCAGGATGTTTCGTATTGTACACTTGAAGCTTTCACACTCCGAGCAAGATGCAATAACTGTGGGTTTCATTGTTCAGAAATTTCCTATTCTTAAGGAGGTCTTCAAGTAGCTGTCCTTGCACAGCTTTATTTAGCCCTAAAGTCTAGCGTTTGTCTACTTTGTCCTGCAGAATGTGTTTCCTTCTTCAGCTCTGCAGTTTTGCTTATTGACGTGGTAAAAGCACTATGGCCCTCATTCCGAGTTTGGCTGGCGGCGGTGGCCGCCAGCCAAACGGGAACCGCCACTTGGCCGCTCCGCGGACAAAAGACTGCGGAGGCCATTCTGGCTTTCCCGCTGGGCCGGCGGGCGCCCGCCAAAGGAGCACCCGCCGGCCCAGCGGGAAAGGCCCTGCAACAATGAAGCCGGCTCCGAATGGAGCTGGCGGAGTTGCAGGGGTGCGACGGGTGCAGTTGCACCCGTCGAGATTTTCACTGTCTGCAATGCAGACAGTGAAAATCTTTCTGGGGCCCTGTTAGGGGGCCCCTGCACTGCCCATGCCAGTGGCATGGGCAGTGCAGGGGCCCCTGGGGGCCCCCACAACACCCGTTCCCGCCATCCTGGTTCTGGTGGTGAAAACTGCCAGAAACAGGCTGGGGGAAGGGGGTCGGAATCCCCATGGCGGCGCTGCAAGCAGCGCCGCCATGGAAGATTCTCCCAGCCGAGGGTAATCCGGCGGGAAACCGCCGGACCCGGCTGGGCGGAAGCCGCGGTCGGAATACAGAAGGAAGCACCGCCAGCCTGTTGGCGGTGCTTCCGTGGTCGTCGACCCTGGCGGTCGATGACCGCCAGGGTCAGAATGACCCCCTATATGTCTTTACACAGATAATATTGGTAAATATGATGAACCATGTTTCTGGACTGGGATGCAAGAATTCCTGTGTATCAAGCACTGACTTCAGGTGGTGGGCTTGACATGGCTGTAATGAACCACCCTCTTCTTCCCACCCCCACCCCGTGGCACAGGTGTTTTCTGATCATCTGTGCTCAACTTGAACCTTTCTGCAGCGTCATCACCAAACATTTTGCCTTTAACCTTCCAGTTTTCTTATACCATTTTTGTAAGCTTTTAGAACTCTGTACACTCTAACACTGCTAACCAGTGCTAAAGTGCTTATGCTCCCTCCCGTAAACATGTTGTAATTGGCTTACACCCACTCAGTACATTTATTTACTTGTACATCCCTAGTAAAGTGGTACTACTTGTACTCAGGGCCTGTAAATTAAATGCTACTAGTGTACTTGCAACACTTTCTCTGCCAACCACTTAAGTAGCCTTTTTAAACATGTCTCCGGTCTGCCACTGCAGCCTGTGTGTCAGTTTTAAAACAGCCATGTCGTCCAGGCAAAATAACCCTTCTGCCAGGCTTAAACCTACCTTTTTAAGACATATAAGTGATCCCTAAACAGCCCACAGGACAAGGTACAATGTGTTTTTAAAGTTGGACATGCACTTTTAACTTTTACCTGTCCTATTAGTAAAAAACTCTTAAATTTGTTTTTCACTACTGCAAGGCCTGCCTCACCCATCGGATAACATTGGATTACCTTATTACATATAAGTGATAACTTTCAACTGGGAGCAGGTAGGTAAGTCGAGTTTTCTCTCTAAAGAACTGTAATTTTAAAACCTTTTATAGTAAAGTTGGGTTTTAATTCACAATTCTAAAAATGCCACTTTTAGAAAGTTGGCATTTTCTTCTCGCTACCATTTGGTGCCTGCAGCCTGTCTCCTGGGTCACATGAGTAGGTGGAGCTGTCAGTTGGTCTTTGTGTATTACTCACAGAGAGTGAGGCAGAGAGGGTATTGGTGTTGGCAGCGTTGGCCATCCTTGACTTAATAGTCAGTATAATTTTGTCAAATGATACTCTTTTCTTTTGCTAGTCATTCTTTTACTTTTGAAAAAAGGACCCTGATGCCGCTCTATAGCAGCAAATGGATTACTGACCTTGGACCACAGTGAACTCTGGATGTAGCACGACAGACCCAGAGCTTATACTGACAATCAACTATCAAGACAAAGGTTAAATTGAATACATATAGAAATAATAACTAAAGTGTAATTTAATGTCTGATATAATATAAAATAGTTAGTCAGTACATACAAATATATAGCCAATTGATGTAAATCTCTTTTAGCTCTCTTACTCTCAATCTAAATACTCATCTCAGAATAGCATTAAAAATATCCACGTTCTTTGGCCCCATTATGATGTAATAAAATACCTTCTGAAGATGTCCAATTAAAAATAAATCTCAGTTTCCCATAGCAAATTCAATAGGTCTTTTAGTCTAAATGCTTTAATTACCTATTTCTCTAATGCTAGCAAATTAGTTGTTATTGGCATTTATTGTAAACTCAACATTTATTATAAACTATATGGTCCTTGTGTTATCCATCCAAAATACAATAATAATCACATATACTATTGCAGCCTCCTGGTGTCTTGCTCCTTCTTTCTTGCTTTGAAATGCAATTTCCTTCCTTTTAACCATGTTTTCAGATCAGGAAATATACACCATGATAGCCTGACTACCTGCATTAGCAATAAGTAAACATCACTGGGAGTATGGTTACACGCTCCATTTGCAGTGTGAAAGAAAATACCAATAAAACTGGTTTATGAAAAAAAGATTACTTAAAGAAGGGAGCAGGCAAACCTTGGTATCTATATACGTAAGGATCAAAGATATGAAATTAAAGTTGACCCAAAACAATTCAGTGGAGCATTTACTGGGCAAAGTGATGTTTTGGAAGAGGACTCTTTTTCAAAATCCACCTTGTTTCACAGTTTGCCTTCATGACCCTCTTACCTCCGAGCCTGGATAAACCTTTTTACTAAGGCCATTTTGCTCTGAAGATCAACAAGCTTGCTCTCCTGCTCTTGGGGGTTCCTCATCTTAGCCTTAGAAAGGCACTTGTATGCTTCAGTCAATGCACCCAAAGCTTTTTCATAATTCTGATACTCATCAATCTCAACCTACAAGTAACAAACACAACAAAGGATTTCAGTATTGTTTAAATGAGTCACATTAGATATTGTGACTAGGCCTATATTGAACGTCACTTACCTGAGAACAAGCATCATAAAAGCCAGCTAACAGGTCAAGAGCCCTTCCTTTGGTGTAGAAGCTAATAATATTCTTCATGATCTCTGGTTCCTTGCGCCAGTCCAATGATTGAAGGTAATTTGCAGCCATAATATAGATCTCTTTCTGTCGTGACACAGTAGCAAAGAACACAATCTTCTCAGTATCACCAGACTTCAGGAGGGACCTCATTGCCTGTGGTCAAAGTAGGGATATTAGTCACCTATGTGGCCCAGGAACAGGAAGCAACTTACACTGACAAACATCAGAGCAGACAGAAAGAAGAAGTCACCTTTCCAAGAAATAGGACTACTGTTGACATAAAAGTAGAATGTCAAAAATGAAAGAGAAAGCGCTCCTTGTAGAAGTTGATAGTGAATATTTAAACTGTTAGCATAAATTTTAACTGTACAATAATCCTGATCTAGTCCACTTTACTATCTTACTTTTTCTCTTAGCCTGATAATGTTTGCTGTCATATCCTATCTGAATCCAGTGGGGTAGATCATGTTTTTGCCATATTTGCTCCTCTGTGGAAACAATCTAAAGGGTGTGAGTGTTCTTGATACTTTCCAAGTGCACTACAGAGTTCTTTATGACTGATTTGTTGAATGGTTATTGTTTGACATTGAACTCAATCTAACTACATTTGTTTTTAAATAAAATGTTAAGGTCACCTTTTGAACAATACCATAGAAAGAATTTTGAGAGAGGAAAAAGTGACAACCATAATTCATTACAGACAAAGGACTAAAGGATACATAGCACTGAAACACCTATACCAAGAATGTTCAACAAATCAAGCAGGACAAGATCCAAGCCAGATTTTCTGGATAGCCACAAACGATAATCCACATACATTTAGCCTAAACAGACCTAATTTAAATGTCACAGGTTTTCATTAAACAAGTGCAAACCTCTGGGCATTCCAGACCTATGGACGACACTCCTGACCTAGATGATATACATAAGATAGGTTACAGCATTCACTATCTAATCACCCTCAATTACCTTTAGCTTATTTCCTGCTTGTGTGTATTTCTTGGTAGCCAAATGATAGTTGCCTTGTCGCATACAACAGTCAGCGATCCGCTCGAGCAGTTCTCGTCTGGAGTCTTCAGATAGCTCTTTGGAGTCTTTAGAGACTGTCATTTTTTCAGCCATCTCCTCAGTGATGATCAGATTCTGCTCTAGACACAGTTGAAGGGCCTCATAATACTAAGAGTGACAGAAGAAAAAAAGGATTTGAAATAATAGGTTTTAACCCAGAGAGGTGAGAAACACATTACAGTAGACCGCAATCAGGAACCACAACGTCTGGTGAGCCATTGATGCTTTCTACACCCATGCTGCAGCACCCAGTCTCTAGGTGCAGTTAAGCAGGGGTAACACAACCTGCACTTACTGCACAAATGATCTAGACTGTTAAATAAAATGAAATAAAGCAAAGAAATCTTTGTAAGTTTACGTTTTGATGTTGAGGTAAGCAGTGACAATTGCCAGATTTTTAACAGTGTATCACAATTTCTATCAACTTTGCACCAACAATTTAAGAAGAGAAAGGACTGAGAGTACAAGATTTATCGTAGTTTTCCCTATGTCCCTTTTGCAGATTATTTAACTTCAAGGTAGGCCAACAAACACACTGGATCCTAGAAAATCATTTGACAGAGAATGCTGGCACTACTTTTTGTCCGTTCCTGCTGCAACACTATTTTTGTGCCGAAATAGCAAAACCGTGACAATAGTTCCCAAATATTCTGAATGTCTGGGAACCAAATGACTTTGCACTGATGATTAAATCTTTGGGAGTTACCGTGGAAAAAGAGCTAACGTTTTTTCAGGTGAGATCAATGCTGTCTGCTTCTGCTTCGTTTCTTTTTTTTGCACAGAAAACATTAAGAAAGCCACTTTGTTACAGATGGAGCATCATTATAGGTTTATAGCTGCCTGCGTTCTGTCAGATGTTGATAATTGCACTAGCCATCACCTAGGATACCATGATCCTCTATAATTAAATTACAAAGGATACAGAACTTTGTGGTGCACTTGGTGGACAGTTTAAAAAAAAGACGTTACATGTTTCTACTGCTTTCAGGAATTTACACTGGCTGCTGGTGAGATAAAGGATATGCTTTAGGGTTTTTTGATTTAGGCATAAACATACGTGATCAATAAGTACCGCCTGAAAAAATGCTTCCCTCACTAAAGGACTGCCATATAACTGCCATTAGGCCCTTTTAAAAGATGAAAAATGAATGGTAACTGTTTTTATAGGTACAAAAGTCTCACATATTTCAAACATTGCACTGCTGCTTTAAAGCAGCCAACGAGCTCCAGAGTAGCAGAATAAATGCAGCATAGTGGGAGCTGGTGGCTCAGTCTACTGGGGTGGTCTACTAAATGCTACAGGATCTAAAAAACATAATACCTCCATTCCCATTACTGTAATGGAAAGGAACACGGGTCATGTATCATTGTAATGAAGATACCCAGTATGGAGAACTGATATTAACGATTAGTAACTTTTCCTTCATCATGAGCTCCTCGTTAAGATAAATTAAACCTGAGCAGAGCAGCTAGCTCCTCGCTTCTCAAGTATGTGGGAGAGGCATACAGAACAGAAGTAAAAACAGATGACCCCGAGATGTCCGGGCAAAATTGCATACTTTTAAGGTGAAGGAAGCGATCTTACAAGCGTCCTGGAAGGTGGAAACAGTTTCCTTCCAAGTGATGACATGCTCCGTATTTCCAGTACATTGGACCCACCACTCTGGCAAGAAGACTCCAGTTCAGACCAGTCACAGATAAACTTAATCTGGAAAACATTAAATACAGGTGGATTTTCCCATTTGGCCCTGCCTTCGTTTACCAAAATAAATTGCACCACTTTACAGAGGTGATAGAAGCTGAGACCCTCCTGGGTCTAACACCTTCAGACTGCAGGGTTGCAGAAGGACCCCAAGAGCCATCTACTTTTGGTCCCTCGGCTGGAGCTGACAAAGGTTCTTGGCTCCCCCAAAGACGCCCAAGATGGCTATGAAAGGGATGGTGCTGAGTGGACTCCGACCCTTCTTCATAAACTTCTGCTAAAATTTACCACTTATTTGTCTTGATAGTATCTTTAGAACTGTTCACCTCTCGTGAGCTACAGTTGCCATGAATTGACCCCGCAGGTCCCGTTGGGCCTAAATGCTTCCATTGTATGCCTAGAGTGCTTGGTGCCTTTGCCTCTCTCTTTTTTTTTTTTTAAACAGGGCATTGTCTTTTTATAGTATGATGTCATGTTGATGTAACGATGCCTCGAATCCATTTGCTTATGTTGCGATTGCTTAGGAAGGAAATGACCTACACGCCCACAATGAAACAGTTATTTCAAGTTCTATCCTTTCGAGGGATTTGGATTCCCCAGAGTTCAACTTTGTTATTTGTGCTTGTTTTCCATGAGCGTCACCTCATTGGGAGTTTCAAGAGTAAACGACCATTCATAATATATTAATATGGTATTAACAAAATTGACATGGAATGTAAGAGGCTTAAACTCTCCTGCCAAGCGTAAAAAACTATAAATCCAATCCTGAATGCAAAACATGATATAGTAGCCTTACCAGAGACTCATCTCAAGTGTAGTGAAGATCATAGATTATGCCATAAATCCTAAGCGCAGTGAAGATCACAGACTACACAATAAATCCTACCCCATGATTTCCATCTCTTCTTACTCCACCTAACATAACGGGGTAGCCATTCTCTTTCACTCCTTCCTTAAATTCCAACCCTCTAGTCATAGATCAGATAAGGAGAGAAGATTCTTGATGGTGAAAGGGAGGATAACAGGTCATCCATGCACCATATATAGCGCAAGAAACCTTCATTCAGTCCTGCCTTACACAGTTAGGGAAATTTGTTGAGGGAGACATTATTCAAATGGGGGACTCCAACTTTACCTGGAACCCAGTTTTTGATAGCACACATCCGGCATGCATATCTACAGGGAGTTTCTCTAAAACCTTGAAAAGAACAGTAAAGGAGGCCGGACTCATAGCTGCTTGGAGACATATCCACCCTGAAACTATGGACTACACCTTTTTCTCCCATTCCCACTGCACATACTCTAGGCTCAATTATATATGTATTAGTCAATCTCTCACACACTCCATCCTGAATTCAGAATTCCATCCCCTAGCTCTTTCAGATCATGCTCCGTTAGCATTGACATTGGAGTGGTCCCTTCCAACTTCTAAACATCATAGGTGGCTCATTACCAACCACTAAGAGCCCGTCTTTTTATGGATGAAGTACGTAATTAGGGATTTTTTACAATTTGAACGACTGCCAAAACACTGAGCTGTCCAACAAATTGGACACCTTTAAGGCGGTCATCAGAGGGAAATGCGTTTCACTTATGTCCACCCTGTCCAAGCCTGTCCAAGCAAAAAACAGAAGAAAGATTAGCGCTAGAGAAGGAATTGCTGTTGGCTGAACTGGCCCATAAAGAAATCCTGTCATTAAAGGCCCAAACAAAAAAGTTACAGCACTCGGGGGAAACTGAACTCGATATATACCAATAGGTTGGAGTTTACTTTGCTACACCTTAAATATGGGGCATATGCCCAATGAAACAAGATAGGAACCCGCTTGGGGCGACAATTGAGGGTTAAACAGGAAGAAGAATATACAAGTCATATAAATCTGGAAAATGGAGGTGTAGCGAAGAAAGACGTTGATAAAGCGAATGCCTTCAGAGATTTCTATATGCAACTTTACACAGCTGATACACTGGAGGCAGCAGACAAACTACACTACCTCAGGAACTCTTCCACAGGTCACCGACAACCAGAATGGAGCTCTAAGTGGCCAAACTGAGGAAGATAAAGTCTAGGAGGCCACAGCTGCCCTTAAACTGCACAAATCACCCGGGCCAGATGGCTTCACAACCCAATACTATAAAATCTTTAGCTCAGATCTGGAACCGCACCTGACTAAACTATTTAACCCCATAGCTACAGTAAGCAAAGTTACACACTTGATGAGTGAGGCCTTAATATCTGTCCTCCCCAACCGTGGAAAGACCTACACTATTGCACTTCATTTAGTCCCATTGCCCATCTAAATCTAGATGTCAAATTGCATACTGAGATACTTGCGACTAGATGAGAGGAAGTTTTGCCGGACTTGATACATCCAGACCAGTATGGGTTCATCAAAGAGAGGAAAACACATGACAACTTGCGTCGGGTAACTCATCTAGTGGAAAAGGCCACTAAAAACACATCTCAGCAGTTTTAGTAGTGTTGGATGCTGAAAAGGCATTCAACTGTGTAGATTGGGCTTTCCTCTACCAGGCTATGAAAAGATTCGGCATAGGCGGTCAATATATTGCCATGGTCCAAGCCAACTACATTAATCCCTTCTCGGGAGTATTAGTAAATGGGATGGACTTGGATATCTTCACCTTAGAAAGGGGGAATACGTTAGGTATGGCCGCTTTACCCTTTCCCGTTTGCCTTAGCATAGAACCTCTGGCTGAGAGGGTGAGGCAGGAGGGTGAGAGCCAGGGTATTCCCTTTGGGTCCCTTACCCATAAAATGTCTTTGTTTGCAGATGATGTTTTATTGTCCTTGACATAACCAGCGACCTCACCTGTACCTTTACAGCAAGAGATGGCTAGGTTTGGGGGAGTGGCTGGATACTGCATCAATCTTCACTAATTCAACCTTCTCAATTTGACCCTCCCGCCCGCCGAGATGGAGGTGTTAGCCCTTACTATTCCCTTCCACTGAGTAAAAAAAGACCTCACTTATTAGAGAATCAAAATTACTCCTAAACTTTCTTCCTTATATAAGGCCTTTACTCCCCCCTTGCTTCAGAAACTCAAGGCAGATCTTAAGTGATGTTCTTTTTAAAGGATTAATACACTGGCACTGAGGTCTGGTAAGCAGGGTTTAGTACACTCTCAGAGTAAAAAAACAAAAAAAAAAACAGCAGAATCCTGCCAAAACGTTCAGGTTAATCAGGCAAAAAGAGGCACTTCCTCACACTGGCCGGGGAGGATGTTGTACACCTAGAGTCCACTGCATCTGACCAATGGAAGTGCCTAGCCATTATTAGTTCTGGTGCTGCAGTGTATTGGACCATGCAGATAGAGTACAGGCCAAGTAACTAAATTCATGTCTGTGAACCCATTCAGGAAACCATCAAACTGTGGACATGCATGAGCATTCTTAAACAGTGTAATGAATGTGACTTACAATCTGGCAGTGCGAAACTAAAGCATCAACTACACATTACTGGCAATTTGTCTAACCACTGGCAATCGATTGGGGTAGCAATCCAGACACTTGTTCTTTTGTTCACCAGGTTACCTCAGTTTGGACCCAGACTTAAGCAAATCAGTCTCGAACCTGCTGCAATAAGAATAGTCCAGCCCGAAATGCCAAGCCGGGCCGTCCATGAACCTTAACATAAGAAACTCAATGCCCTGATTGAGGCTTGGCAGTGGAGCGTAGCTTGGTTCCAGTATCACAATGGCCATGCCGTGAGAAGTGCACATACCCATTCATGGATCAAGACACTAAAAATGTTTTGAGGAACAGAGCAAACTAACGTTGTACAGAAGCATGCATTAAAAAAAGATTTTTGTACACTGAATTGGACATTTCATTTCAAAACAAAAAAAGTCACTTTAAGTGTATGACATAAAAAGCAAATCTAAAGTATGACTTCATTGCTTTCTGAAATTAAGAGGTATTTTAATAGAAAGGTTACTTACCTGTACTCTGATTCTTAGTCAGGGGACTCTCCATTTCTGTATTTTAACAATACAGAGCAATACATGCAAAAGTTAAAGAACAACAAAAAAAATTGATGATAATGTTTTGCCCCTTTCCTGACTTGTTGTTTCAGGACCCCCACCGCCCCTACGCTCTTCCTGCTCTTTCTGCCCCTGCTCAGCCCCCCGCGTCCCACCGTTTTTCCCCGCTCTGCTCCCCCTCCAGCCCCTCTACTCCTCCAACTCCAGGAACTTACTTAATGGTGGTCGATTCGCTACTCCATTGAGCAGGCCCCTCCAGCTCCCCTGGAACTTACTACTAAGCACTATATAGCGCCTGCAGTATAGTGCCTCTGCCTCTTGAGTTTTTGCTCCCTTCCTGGCTTGTTGTCTTAAGCCCCTTCCCCTGCCTCCCCTGTGCCCTTCCCGCTCTTTCTGCCCCCACTCAGGCCCCCGCATGCATGATAAATGTAGATTCTGAAGGGCCACCGATAATGTTGCACTGTACTCATGTCATCCCTCCTGAAGGATAGTCAGCTAGCAATGTGCTAATGGGGTTCCTCTAACACACAGCTTATACCTGTTGTACAAGTTACTTACCTTCCGTAACAATATATCTGGTAGAGACATATTCTAGTTGCATATTCCCTACCTTTTGAATTCCCCCAGACGTCAGACTGAATCTGGAGACTTCTTCTTCAATCAGTGCTTCTGTACGCCGTCAGGTGGAGTCGATTGACTCAGCGGGCATTGTGGTGTTGTGTTCGCCGTGATGACGGTGCGGTCGTATATGGGCACCACCCCGGCGCGCTGATGTCAGTTTCTTTTCACGACTTTCCACACCAGAAGGGCAGAGCCATGAAGAACACTGACAGTGGTGCACCAAAGCTAGGGCCCTTTAAGGAAAGGTCCCGCCCCTAGAAATCAGTCCGCAGAGCGGGAAGGAATCTGCAACTAGAATATGTCTCTACCAGATATATTGTTACCGAAGGTAAGTAACTTGTACATCTGACAGAGACTTTTAGTTTTAGATTCCCTACCTTTTGAATAGATACCCGAGCAATACCATCCCCGGAGGTGGGCTGCGAACCAAGACCAAACCAGGAAGTCCTGTAGGACCGAACTACCAAAGTAGCCGTCCCTACAGACCTGACTGTCCAGGCAGTAGTAATTGGTGAACGTGTGCAGAGCTTCCCACGTGACTGCCTGACAGATATCCAGGACTGGAACGCCCAGTGCTAACGCTGTGGTCGCTGCAGTTGCTCTAGTTGAGTGAGCTCGCAAACCCTGAGGGGGTTGCTTCTTTGCCAAAGCGTAGCACATTTTGATGCATAGGAGGACCCATCGTGAAATGGTTCTCTGTTGCACCACCTTCCATTTCTTTACCCCCACATATCCAACAAAGAGTTGATCGTCCAGCCAGAAGTCTTTAGTATGATCAATGTAGAACACTAACGCTCTTTTTGGGTCCAGGCGGTGGAGTCTCTCCCTCCTCGTGTAAGGGATGTGGGGGTGGGGAAAAAGTAGGCAAGGTGATGGATTGACCTACACGGAAGGGAGTTACCACTTTAGGGAGAAAAGAAGCCCTACTGCAGAGTACCACTCTATCAGGATGTACTGCCAGAAAAGGTGGTTTAGATGACAGAGCTTGGAGCTCACTTACTCTGCGAGCAGAGGTAATGGCAACCAAGAAGGCAGTTTTGATGGTTAGGAGCCGTAAAGGGCAGCTATGAAGCAGCTCAAATGGAGTGCACATCAGCTATGTGAGGACTTCATTTAAATCCCATTGGGGCATGATAAAAGGGATAGGTGGGCGGAGATGTGTGAGGCCTTTGAGAAACCTCCCTACAATGGGAGATTTCAATAAAGAAGGTTTATTCAGGTACTCTCAGGAAGGCAGAGATAGCAGAAAGATAGCCCTTGAGGGTGCCCAAGGTAGAGCCCTGTTGGGCAAGAGAGAGAACAAAGAGCCAAACTTCAGAAAGAGGCACAGAGAGAGGATCAACAGATTTGTCGATACACCATGCCAATTTTTTTTTTCAACGACATACGTATACCGTTTTGGTGGCGGGAAACCTTGCTTCCAAGATGACTTTACAGACTTCGGGTGGAAGGTCAAAAGCTGTCATCAGTCGCCGCTCAATATCCATGCAAGGAGGCAGAGAGTGGACAGGTTCGGATGGATGGCCCTCCCCTGCTGCTGCGACAGAAGATCCTCTCGAATGGGCAGTATGATTGGAGGAGCTATGGCCATGCTCAAGAGCTTGGTATACCAGACTCTTTGTGCCCTGTCCGGAGCCACCAGAATAACTTGGGCCCGGTCTTGCCTAATCTTCTTCAAAACTCTGGGCAGAAGTGGTACAGGCGGAAAGACGCACAGGAGGCCTGAGCTCTACTCGAGACGAAAGGCATCACCGAGCGAATGCCACCTTGGAAACTCCAATGCGCAAAACAGCTGACAAGGTGCGTTCTCTGCTGAGGCGAAGATATCTAATCAAGGCTCTCCCCACTGCCGGAATTGACCTTGCATCACCTCCGGATGGAGATGCCATTTGTGAATGACTATGCATCATCTGCTGAGTTTGTCTGATCTGGTGTTCTAGGAGCCTGCCAGATGTTGAACCACCAGGGAAATGTCCTGATGTGCCAAACAAGTCCAGAGACGAAGGGCCTCTCGACAGAGTCCATGACCCCACTCTGCCATGTTTGTTGTAGTACCACATGGCGGTGGTGTTGTCCTTGAACACTTACACTGCTTTCCCTTTGAGTGAGGGAAGAAATGCTTTCAATGCTAGTCGAATCGCACGGAGCTCCAATAGATTGATATGACGCCCAGATTCCGCCGAAGACGAGAGGCCTCTTATCTCTGCCTCTCCCATGTGGCCGCCCCATCCCAGGAGTGACACATGTGTTACTACTGTCAGGTCTGGTTGGGGGAAGGAGAGGGTTCTGCTCTTGACCCATTCTTGATCTGTTAGCCACCACTGAAGAGTCTCTCCTGATGCTGCACCCACTGGTACTTCAGGTTCCACTATAGAGCCCGCATATGCCAGTTGGCCTTTTGAACCAGCAGAAGGCCATGAGGCCCAGGAGCCTCAGAGTCATACTCACCGAAATCCAGGACAGAGGCTGAAACATCGGTATAATAGCCAATGGTAACCTGTTTTCTGAGTGTCAGAAAAAGTGGAGGAAGGCAGGCAAAAAGTTAGGGTTAACCACCTTAAGGCTATCAGGTGTAACACTTACGATTTCAATCAAGATTACCATGAAGGAGAATAAACATTACAGGTAAGTATCCTTCTCCCTCAGGGATCTCCATTGATAAATATAAACAATGAACAGAAAAGCAAGGCCATCTGATACATCAGGGGGGTAAAGAAAAAAAATCATTATGCTCTAATTAAAGCAATTCCTCATAAAGGCTTGCCCTACTTAGATATCCATCCTGGAATCAAAGTTAAGACATAAGTGTTTAGTGCATTGTACACCAGGTAAATGTTGTACTGATCTCTTCAACTGTTCCTCAATGAGGCAGTAACAACAGTAGAATCAAATGGCTTTGTGCCTACCCAGTAAGGGCTGACTTGCTTTTTGGTGAAAGAAAACCTTGCAAGATTATCCATCTCAATAATTACTTTTTGGAAGTCACAAAACATGTATGAGCAGGTCTGTTTTTCACAAAGACTTAGATTTACAAATGTCTTTTGCTTTACCAATATAGAATTTGAGAATTCTCCTCACATTAAGCTTGTGCACAGAACTTTTAGATGGAAGGATTCTGAAAAAAATTGGGGAGTCAAATAGTTTGATTAATATGAAAACCAGAACCCAATATGGGAAGAAAACCTGAATGAGTCCTCATGAAGTCTTTGTTATTATGTAACACTGTATAGGGTCCAAGGGAACCCATAGCTAGAATTCCGCTCACTTAGCATGCTTATATAATAACTACGAAGAAAGCAGCTTTGCATTAGGCTTGCTGCAAGGAGGCCTTAATTATAAGTTTAAAAGGGGAATCAATGCATTAAAATAAACAACATTGAGTCCTCAGGAGGAGAAGGTCTCCTAAACAGGAGAAAAACACTTTTAATTGCCTCTTGGTATTCCCTTATATCAAGGACGCTGAAGAAAGAGGATTATAAAGGACATTTTCTGTAAGCAGCGATAGCAACGGGAATTTCAACGTGATCTGGAAAAATATAGTAGGTAAGGAATACACAATACATTCCCTCTACCTTAAGGGCCAACCAGTTCCCTGTATTGAGGAGAAGCCACAAGCTGGGTGGCTCAAAAAGGATTGAAACCATCACCAAGGGACAAGAGGCGAACCCCAAATTTCCCTGGAAAGCCTCATAAAGGGACAAAATAAGCAACCACAGGCTTTTATTATTTATTTATTCATTTTTAGAAACACACATGATCTAGGATCCCCAGACTATATGGGAGACTGACAGTTATATATATATATATATATATATATATATATAGAGAGAGAGAGAGAGAGAGATAGATAGATAGATAGATAGATAGATAGATAGATAGATAGATAGATAGATAGATAGATATAGATATGTAAGTAAATAATTATGAAGTATGTTTGTGTTATGATCTCAGCCAATGAGAACATTTGTAAATTTGCAAGGGTGAAAAACACAAAAAAGATTTAGAATCAATTAACATTGTCATGATCAGCCGACTTGTTTCCTTTTGATCTTTTTAATGAATAATAGCAGGCTCATCACGTGAGATAACTGTATTGTTTCTATAGTAGAGTCTTCTAGAAACACTGCACAGCTTATTGAGGTGTTAAGACTGATCATCCAATCAAGGCAGGATGACCATACCAGGCATAGAGCGCTTCCTTGAGAGGCTGGAAAGTTTGATATATCCAACAGTTTTCAGGAACCGATAAACATGGCAAGATAATTCTGGTGATTAATGCACTAGCTTGAGAGAGATCAGAGTTTTGTCTAATGACAGTTTTGATTCATCTAAGGTAGCAAAGACAGTTAATATGCCCGCTGCAAAGACTGTGTACCTGTGCAGATCACAGAACAGTATTTTATGTGCAAAACTCAGTGGGATACTGCTTCAGTCACAGAGATTCATTTGCTAGAGTGCAGTTCATAAGTTGCAATCATAATCTAGCACAGTGAGCTATGAACTGCCGCCAAAGAGCTGAATGCAAGCTGCACAGTACAGGTTGGAAAGGTATGTTTTCTACCAGTCTTTGATTATCCTAATTTTTCTAAAAATGATTTGTTTGGGTAGAAATAAATTGTTATTAGTAAAGTCAACCCTAACCACTGTGTCACATTCTGAATCCTGAGTTTATGCTTCCCCATACCAAGCACTCTTAAAAATTCCTACAAGTTATGGATGACGTGAATCCTACACCTTGTAGTCCCCTTTGTCTTATGTAACATTTTCTACACGCTGATTTATACACATATGATTAATTGTCTCTGTAGGAGTGTGTGAGGTAAAGTGCTGTAACACCTTATGCTGGTAAAAAGGCACTATAAAACAAATGAAATACATGCAAGAGATGGGCTATGGAGAAATGAGTGGCACTGTTAAAGGGAGATGGCGAGGGAATCGTTGGTGAGCCCAAATTAAGACTGCTGTATCTTGGTGCATTATAAGGTCATCATTTTCTATGCTTTAAAAACAAATACAATAATACTTAGTATTAGAAACAGTGGTTACCGACGAGAAACATCAGGAAATTCTGGAGCTTTCTGCTAACGGAACATCACAGCACGCATCTTGAAGGACCACAGTACAAATCAAGTCCCCTTTATATAGAGAGGGCTAACTGGGAGAAGGGCTAACTTCTGCAATTTGTCTCCTTTTTCCATGCCATTTGTTCACTAGTTTCAGGTCAAGAAATGGACTACATTTTCACGCAGCTCCTTTTTGAGTCAGATAATAACAGTAATAGATTATATTTTCTTTTAGGGAAGAAGGGAATCATTCCACTGCCTTCTTTTCCAGAAGGGTGTTGACTTTTTGCTGAAAGAGAAATGGTTGGAGGAGATGAGGTGCACCTCAGAGAACAGCGGTGTTAATTGGAAGCAGGACTAATAGGGATGGCTTATTGCATTGCCCATCAGTTCTGCTGCCTGTTTTTCAATTGGATCCAACTGTACCAATTGTCTGCTAAGTATTCCTGAGTGAAGTTGCAGCCTGGACTCTCTTTTTGCACCAAGCTCCCACCTTTAGCATTGGTGGGGGTATTGTGTAAAGAAGATACCAGGGAATGCAAGCAGAAAGGAGCATGGGGCAGAAAATTGTCTAGAAGACTGGAAAAAGGCAGCCAAGATTGGTAGGCAATGCACACTGTCTATTAATCCTGATACCTATTCCAGTCTTGTCCTAGGAGAAAACTGGAAAATATGCAGAAGGACTGGCTTGAAATTTAGTTCCCGCCACGTCCCCTTTTTCAAGCTCTCTCTTCTCCTTTTATCCTCCCACTCAGTCATAGTTTATTTAGTGTTTTTGTTCACTGGAGGCAATCGAAACTGCTGCTATCAACTGAATACTGAACTTTTTTTTAATTTCCTGACACTCTGAATTAGAAATGATAATTAACATAAAATAAAAACATTCTCCTAGTGATTCTAAAAACCTCTTTGTTTCCTTGTTCTTCACAGTACTTTTTCACAATCGCTGTTTCCCTTACTGTGTTTGCTTATAAGTGGCAGGAACAGTGGGTAGACAAAAGGAAACAAAGGCTATGGAGCAGTATGCAAATGAAAAGAGACAAAGGCTGGAAGAGGGGGTAACAGTTGTGAGCTCAGGAATGGGGTGGGGGCGGTGCTGTGGCAGACAAAACGCTGGGCCCTATTCGCAAAGGTAAATTCACACGTGTAGGTTTACTTAAATGTACATTTAGGCCCTCATTATGACATTGGCGGTAAGTACTGCTTACTGCCATGCTGACTGTCGCCAACATACCACTGCCGCAGCGGATTACCTCTACCCATATTATGACACACACATAGCAACCCATCACTATACGGCCACACTCACAAGTCCGCCAGCCCAAAGGTCGGTGATAAAATTGGCGGTAGCAAAACCCTCACCGTTACGCCAACAGAACTACGCCCACAGCATTATGACCAACGAATCACCACGGTGGACATTCAATGGCGCTAAACCATTGGCGGTACATACCGTTGCGCTCAAAATACACATACACATACAAAACCACACCACATTGGACAATTCAATCTACACACACACCTGACACACCCACACTACCCACAACCCTTTACCAATACAAACAAGTGCCACCAGAGAGATAGCAAGACCACAGACAAGACAACAGACAAGACCACAGACAAGACCACCATCACCTATACACCATCCATGCATATTACATCACACACCTCAACACATCACCCTACACACCCTCACCAACACCACTCACACTACACCCATGGCACCACAACACCACCCCAGGTTCTATGAGGGTAGAGCCACAGCTATTCGGATCACAGGTGCAGCAAACATCCATTGCCAAGAAGATGGTGCTATGGCGGAGGATCATGGACAGGGTCAACGCCATGGGACAGCACCCCAGAACAATGAACGACATCAGGAAGAGGTGGAACGACCTACGGTGGAAGGTGCGTTCCACAGCAGCAAGACACCAAATAGCTGTACAGAGGACTGGCGGTGGACCCCCACCTCCTCCCCCACAACTAACAACATGGGAGGGGCAAGTCTTGGCAATCATGCATCCTGAGGGCCAGACAGGAGTAGGACGAGTACTGGACTCTGGTAAGTCAACTATTTACTACTTTCACCCCCCCTACCTGCCTGCCATCACAAACCCTCACCCTTATCCTCACTCCCATCACTCCCATCACTCCACCACTCCACCACCTCACACACACCCCACCATCACAACCCACCCCTCCCAATTCCAAGCCCTGCATGTAACACCAATGCACAAACCCAAATCACAGACCTGCATGGACACACATCACTAAAACATGCACACAAGAGAGAATCACCTAGCTCACCAAATAACTACTCACACAAGGCAAAGCTGCCAGGGCAATAACAACCATAGAGGGCAACACACCCATGTACAAGATGTCATACACAGAAACAATAACACTGCATTTACATCCCCACAGGTCTCCCACCCAACGTCACCGGAGAGTAGGTGCCAGCAACATCCAGTCCACCTCAAGAAGAGGCCCACAGTGATGACAGCATCTCTGGGCGCCTGGATCTGGATGACCAACCTGGCCCATGAGGGATCTCCAGACTGCCGGCTACCCAGCCACTGTCCCAGACCATCACAGAGCCTCCCCCATCAGGAAACACCAGCACCCACCCATCGGGCCCATACCTTTGTCCCCAGGACACGTCAATCAGCAGTGTGTCCACCACTACAGGGACCCCAGGCCACCCCACAAACACAGGACGATCAGGGACATGGGGTCAGTGGCAGCGGGCACACAGTTGAGGGGACAGAGGCACAGGACAACAGGGAAGCTGGGAGGACTCCTGTGCGACAGGGGGAGGACAGGCCCAGGGAACCGACTCTCCAGGAGGCACTCTCCAACATCCTGGGAGAATACCACCATTCCCAGGAGACGATGGGCCAGATACTGGACAAGTTGCAGGAGACCCAGCGGCTGCAGGAGGGACAATACCTGGGGATCAGGGAGGACTTGAAGGACATCAAAACCACCCTGGTCACCATTGCAGGGGTGCTGGCAGACATAGCCAACACCATGAGGGAGGCAGTGGCAGACCACCGGGCCCCTGATACTAGCCAAACCAATGAACATTCTTCCACCTCCGCTGCCGCTAGTGGACAGGAGGCCCCGCCACAGGAACAACAGGCCACCAGCACCGTACCCCGCTGCAGAAGAAGAACCACCCCGCAAATGGTCCCTCTGATCCGGGCAGAAGCCAGAGACTATTGCCAAGACTATTGCCAAGACCTCTGCCAGGAAATAAGACTCTCCTGATTGGCACCCTTGTGTCCCACTCTGTCACCCTTTCCACCTTGCTCCACTTCCTATGCCCCCTTGAAAATGCACCTGTGATATAATTATACTAGACTCTATTCTGGACATTCCTCCACCATGTAAAGTGAATTTACAGTGTCTTACCTGGGTGTCATTGGAAGTGTTGTCGTATTATTGCACTTCTGGTGGCCTCATCCTCATCCTCTGTCTCCTCATCTTCACTGTCCACAGGGTCCACTGCTGCCACACACCCATCTCCAGCCTCATCCTCCTGCAGAACAGGCACCTGGGGACGTAAGGCAAGGTTGTGCAACATACAGCATGCCACGATGATCTGGCACACCTTCTTGGGTGAGTAGTACAGGGATCCACCTGTTAGATGGAGGCAACAAAACCTGGCTTTCAGGAGGCCGAATTTCCTTTCAATGATTCTTCTTGTTCGCCCATGTGCCTCATTGTAATGTTCCTCTGCTCTTGTCCTGGGATTCCTCACATGAGTCTGTAGCCATGACAGGTTGGGGTAACCAGAGTCACCTGCAAATATTGAGGAAACACCTGTTAGGCACACATTAACCCTTAGGGTCCACACCATGCCCATACACCAACATCCACTGGGTGGGAACCAGGGCTCACCTATTAGCCACACCCGGTGCCTCTGGAGTTGAGCCATCACAAATGGGATGCTGCTATTCCTCAGGATAAAGTCATCATGCACAGACCCAGGATACTTTACATTGACATGGGAGATGTACTGGTCCGCCAGGCACAATATCTGCAAATTCATGGAGTGAAAGCTCTTTCGATTTCTGAACACTTGTTCATTTCTCCGGGGGGGGGGGGGGGTAGACAAATGCAATATGTGTACCATCAATTGCCCCATTAATGTTGGGGATATGTCCCATTCCATAGAAATCAGCTTTCACTGTGGCCAAAACCTCCACCTGGGGGAAAACGATGTAGCTGCACATGTGTTTAATCAGGGCAGACAACTCTCTGGTTAGCACTACGGAGAACATTGGCTGAGACATTCCTGCTGCCAAGCCCACTGTCACTTGGAAGGAGCCAGTTCCCAGGAAATAGAGCACAGATAGGACTTGCACAAGAAGGGGGATCCCGGTGGGCTGACGGATAGCAGATATCAGGTCAGGTTCCAATTGGGCACACAGCTCTGTGATTGTGGCCCTGTCCAGCCTATAGGTGAGGATAATGTGCCTGTCCTCCATTGTTGACAAGCCCACCAGGGGCCGGTACATGGGGGATGTCTCCATCTCCTATTCATCCGCAACGGTGAGCAGCTGGTCAGTATTCCATATTTCCAAACACTACACTGCATTGCATATTGTGACTGTAACAGTAGATTGTTGGATAGGCTCAAAAGGTGTCCATGTGTACTGTGTACACGCAGTTAGGTGCCATGGCCTGCCCCCCCGAAATGGCATACGCCTGCCCTGTATGGAGGTACATGTGGAAATGAGGTAATTCCGCTGACGTTGTGCGCCATTGCAAGAGGCGGTTGAGAACTGCCATGCAACTCTTCATTGGATACCATTGGGCCCTATGGGTTCCAGTAGCCAATGGTGATGTACGCCAGCAGTGACGGTACACACTGCCACGGCCATGACTGCCATTTTTTATCTGTTCGCTCACTTGCTACCTGACCTTCAACAGGAGAGGACCTACACTGCAAGTGCTGCTGTGACCTGTGTCTGGAACCAACCATGGCTCGTGTCACTGGGGAAAAGGCCCCTACCTTCACCGCTGCGGAGCTGGAGAGACTGGTGGATGGGGTTCTACCCCAGTACCGAATGCTGTATGGGCCTCCAGACCAACACGTGCGTACACTGTGAGCACGATGCATGGGGCATGAATGTATGGAGTGCTATGTGTGAGGGCCTCGTGTAGGGGGGGTTGGTGGAAGGGCCCTGGGCAGCATACTGCAAGTATGATGGGCAATGTCTGTGCGTAAGGGGATGTGAGGGCTATGGTGGGCAATGAGTGTAACAGGCAGGACAGTCTGACTGATACCTTTCCCTATTTATATTTCTCTGCAGGTCAGCGCCCACCAAAAAAAGGGTATATGGAGTGCCATCGCCAAGGATGTGCGGACCCTGGGGGTCTACGGCAGGTGGAGCACCCACTGTCACAAACGGTGGGAGGACCTGAGACGCTGGGCACGGAAGCTGGCAGAAGGGGTGCCCGTCAAACCCTGACCCCCCTGATGGCCCGCATGCTGGCGGTGGCCTATCCGGAGCTGGATGGACGCTTGGGGGAATCACAGCAGCCACAAGGGGTGAGTGCAGTGTCCCAATATACTACTTGAGCCTGGTGGGGTAGTATCCGGGTAGAGGATGTGGGCGCCCCTAGGCTGGGCTGGACACTGCAGTGTAGGGCCCATGTTGGGCAGGGTCTGATGTAAACCTCCTCCTACAAGGCATCCACTACTGGGCAGGGGTCTGTGGGTCTCAGGTATGCTGCCATTGGTGTTGTTTTGTCACCCTGTCCTTATGTGCATTAGCATCATCTGGTGCAGGAGCAGAGGCACAGGCAACAGAGGGAGCTGCATCCCACATGGCCCAGGAGGCCAAATCCACCGACGGAGAGGGCACCAGTGGGACAGAGGGCGAAGGTAGCACCACAGCAGAGACTGGAGGGGACAGTTCTGACAGTGATACCTCCTCCGATGGAAGCTCCCTGGTGGTGGCGGACACCTCAGTGACCACCCCCAACTACAGGTACAGCTGCCACCCCCGTACCAGCACAGCCCTCCTAGCAGCCCCTCAGCGTGTTTCCCGTGCCTGCTCACCCAGGAGGGTGGGCATCTCCTTCATCCCAGGCACCTCAGGCCCTGCCCCAGCCAGCCCTGCTGCCCTGAGTGAGGAGGCTATTGACCTCCTGCCATCCATCTCTTTTGGGCAGTCAACCATTGTGAATGCCACTCTGGCATGGCAGCCCAACAGAGATCAATCCAGGCTCTGGCCTCCTCCCTGATGGCAGCCATTGTCCCTGTTTCTAGCCTCCCCCTTCCAACTTCCTCTACCCAATCCTATCCCACTCAACCCCAACCTATCCCAAGCACACAGGCAGACCAGCATGCACCCACGACAACATTCAGGAGTGGTTCAGGCAAACACAAGCACCACACATCATCCTACAGGCACTCACACAAACACCATCCAGATGCAGACATACCACCTCCCTCCCAGTAGCATCTACACTCACACCTGCATGCACTACATCCTCATCCACTACCACCATCATGCCTACCACTACACACCCCTCACTGGCAGTCACCAACCCCACATCCATGCACACGTCCCCTGTGTCCTCTCCCACTGTGTCTGTGCCCCCTCCTCCTAAAGTACACAAATGCAAGCACTCAGACACCCAACAGCCATCCACCTCACAACAGCCTCCAGCTTATGCACCTGCACCCAAACACAGCAGACACCTCCTACAACCACTTCCTCTTCCTCCACTCCCAAACCTTCACCCTCTTCCCACCCCAATGTCCCTAAGAAGCTTTTCTTCTCTACCGTTGACCTCTTGCCTACCACTCCCCCCCCCCTCGTCCTTCCCGTCGGGCCCAGGTGAGCACCTCAGCCACCCAGTCCACGGCCACAGTAGTGTCGACAGCTACTGCAGGTGGGAGAGGATCCCGGGCATGAGGTTGCAACACTGAAAGGGTGCCTGCACCAGGTGCATCAAGGAAGGGTAAGGAGGCACCACCAGCAGCGTCTAGGAAGGGCAAGGAGGCACCACCAGCAGCGTCTAGGAAGGGCAAGGAGGCACCACCAGCTGCAGGAGTAAAGGGCAAGGAGGCACCACCAGCTGCAGGAGGGAAAGGCAACGAGGCAACACCAGCTGCAGGAAGGAAGGGCAAGGGGCCTTCCCCAGCTGCTGCCAGGAAGGGCAAGGGGCCTGCACCAGCAGGCAGGAAGGACAGGAGGCCTGGTGCTGGGACTCATTCGGAGCCCCCGCCACCAGCCATGGTGGTTCAGCCGTCCGAGGCTGCAGGGGATGGGCTGGAGCCTCCCCCCACCACTGCCAGCACTGACACCAGCATCGCCACCAGCACCACCACTGTCATCACCGCCACCAGCACCACTGCCAGCAACAGCAGCCCCAGTGGGCAGCCATCCGAGGCAGCAGGGGATGGGCTAAGCCTACCCCCACCACTGCCAGCACCGCCACCAGCACCACTGCCAGCAGCCGCAGCCCCAGTGGGCAGCCGTCCGAGGCTGCAGGAGATGGGCTGGAGCCTCCCCCAACCACTGCTAGCACCAACACCAGCCCACCACTGCCACCACTGAGCAGCCGTCACTGCCGCCAGATAGTGTGTAGTCCTGCATCCATGGGCTGTTGTGCGTCCTGGACCCTAAATATCCTGGGGTTCTGACACCCAGGTGAGAGACTGAACTTGCACTCCCCAAGATCTGCATCACAAGGCACAATGCACCCTCCAGAACCAGTGGAAGAAGCCCTTCACTCACCCCATCCTTACCAGGATGAAGCACATTGGGCACAAGGCCCCCTCCAGAACCAGTGGAAGAAGCCATCCACTCACCACATCCTTCCCAGGATGAAGCACACTGGGCACAAGGCCCCCTCCAGAACCAGTGGAAGAAGCCATCCACTCACCCCATCCTTCCCAGGATGAAGCACACTGGGCTCAAGGCCCCCTCCAGAACCAGTGGAAGAAGCCATCCACTCACCCCATCCTTCCCAGGATGAAGCACACTGGACACAATGCCCTTCCAGAACCAGTGGGCAACCCATCCACTAAAGAGACTGTGGTCTTACACTCCCCAGGACCAAGCAGTGGGCAACCCACCCACATGGTGACTGTGGCCTAGCACTCCCCAGGACCAAGCAGTGGGCAAACCACCCACTTGAGAGACTGGGGCCTTGCACTCCCCAGGACCAAGCAGTGGGCAACCCACCCACTAGAGAGACTGTGGCCTTGCACTCCCCAGGACCAAGCAGTGGGCAAACCACCCACTTGAGAGACTGTGGCCTTGTACTCCCCAGGACCAAGCAACGGGCAACCCACCGACTAGAGAGACTGTGGCCTTGCACTCCCCAGGACATCGCAAAGGGCATGTAGCCCCCTCCAGGACCTGTGGTGTTGTACCATCTTCGGGCTGAGGTGCCTCCGTTCCCCGTCCCCCTGAGGTGCTTGTGTATTTTCGACCTGATGCCCCTGCAGTGTTCTCTTCATGTTGTTGCAGGAGAAAGGTGGGGCCTTGGCTCATGTGTTGTGGCCCTGTGGCCCACGGACAATGAGGACTGGGCAGTGTCCCTACATTTGTAAATATGTATATACGTTTGTATCTTGATGCACTTATTCATGTTATTTTATCGTATTACACTCACTTTCTTCAAATTATTTTGTCCTTGCATTATTCCTGAGGGGGTACAGGGTGAAATATTCTTTTGTTAATTTATTTCTAGAACCACAAGATTCATTTAGCATGTAAGCACATTAAATGAAAGGTACTTTACACGGTAATACTTGGAACTTTGAATGGAATCAAAAGTGTACAAAGTTTTCTTTAAAATGGCAAAAAGCTATTTTAAAAGTGGACATTGCAATTTTCAACAGTTCCTGGGGGAGGTAAGTAAAGTACAGTAAGTCCCGGGCAGTAGTGGTCGGGGAGGGGGGGTCTCGGGATTCCCTCTGCAGGAGTCGTCGTGGGGGTGTAGAGAGGTCAGCCCAGGGTGGACACGTCGTCAGTCGCCGGGGGATCCTCTCTGGCTAGTTGGTTTCTCTGGACATGGGCCTGGGGCATCGGGTGCAGAGTAGTTGGACTCACGCTTCTGGAGTGAGGTGAGAGTCCCTTTAAAGATGTCTTTCTTTGTCTTCTTTTTGGACAGGTCTGTCGTCCAAAGGAGTTTCTTGGTTGTCTGTGATGCAGGCAGTCCCCTTGAGGCTTTTCAGAGGTCGCTGGCCCCGCAGATTGCGTTGCTTCTTTTCTTGCCGCTTTTCGAAGCAAGAGACGGGCCGGTAGGGCTGGGGCCAATCAGTTGTTGTCTCCTTCTCTTCTTTATGGGGTTTTCAGCTGACCAGTCCTTCTTTCTTGAGGTCGTCAGGAATCTGAAGGCCTGGGTTCAGGGTCGCCCCTAAATACTAAATTTAGGGGTGTGTTAGGGTCAGAGGGCAGAAGCCAATGGCTACTGTCCCTGAGGGTAGCTAAACCCTCCTTGTGCCCACTCCCTCTGGGGAGGGGGCACATCCCTATCATTATTGGTCCTAATCTTCCAAAGCAAGATGGAGGATTTCTGAGGGGAGAGCCTGGTCGACTTTGTCCTTTCTCCCCATTAGCACACACAAGCTGCAAAGCAGTGTGCATGTACTGAGTGAGGGCTCCCTGAGGGTGACATAACACATGCTGCAGCCCTTAGGAAAGTTCCCTGGCCAGACGGCCCTTGGTACCAGGGGTACCTTTTACAAGGGGCTTAACTGTGCCAGGGCTGTGTCAATTGTGGAAACAGAGGTACCGTTTTAGGGAAAGAACACTGGTTCTGGGGCCTGGTTAGCAGGGTCCCAGCACACTTCCAATCAAAGTGCCAAAAAGTGGGGGGTGACCATGCCAACATTGGCATTTCCCTACATGTGTCTGAGCTATATAAGTTTTACAGTCAATCTTTCCAAATAGTATTGTAGCATTCTTTAGTGTAAATCAAAAACCTATGGTTTTGTGGGTCGGGACCTAAAGCATAGTCTATTGTGTGGAGTGGTGTATCTAGGGTGTGTAATTCTGCATTAAGTTCTTTGCTAATACCTATGGATTGTCCCATGGAATGGCCATGAATTACAACTTTAAAAGCTTCCTATTACAGTGGGGGGGGGAATGATGCCGTACTCTGGTTGGTGTCAAGTACTCTACATTGGATGTTTGTAATGTTTCCCTGTAACACTGATCTTTTGAGGGCTGCAGAGTGGAGACACCATGCCGGGATCACCGTCTACTCTCAATAAGGTTCAGCCCTACAAACAAGGGGTTGTGATCTGATAATGTGTGCCCTAGATATTCTGAAAAAGTGGAGTATTGACTCAGTCTGGCGGAGCAAAGAAACCTATCCAGACGCATATGTAGGGAAAATATGGGAAAGTAAAAATAAAAGTAAAGTTCTGTGCCATGTTGTACACGTCAGGTGTCTGTTAGCTCCCTTCGCTGGAGCCAGTCCCTGAAGCCTGTTGCTAACTTGTGTTCTGGGGTCCCCAGCAGGGGCAGAGTAGATCGGTCGAAGATCATGTCAATGACAGTTATAATCTCCAACAGGTCTCCGTCCACCAACTGTCCCAACGGGGAGGCAGCGGATCCCATACCCCTCATGTTTCACGATATGCACGCTAGTCCTGCAATGCTGTTGGCAATATGATTAGGTGTATCTTTTGTCGGCACCACTCACTCTCCATCCCAATACAACATCCCCCACCCCCAGAACCCCCCGCCCCCAGCAATAGCATCTCAGAGACAAAAAAAACAACACTTTCCCCAACATCAAACTTATGGTAACCAACAAGTCATTAGCTGAGCTCCATTGGACTCCTATGAGAAGTTGAGTGGGGGGAGGCTGGTGCCAGAAGAGGTAATAAAAAGTTTCCAGTTTCTTTAGAGTCCATACTGGGCAGAGCCACTGCAGCCCACTAAGACCCTTATCTCAGCTGGCTGGTGAGTTGCATCATAATTGTTCCCCAAAACTGAATGTTGTCACGTGAGGTTCCCTGGGCAAACTGTATCACCTCATAGTTGTGCCATCGTTTACCACCATGGAGGCATCCTGGCTTTCAAAAGCTGACTGCTGGGTCACTCCACTGGCAAATCTCCACTTGACAGAACTGACTCTTAAGACTTGGAATCTGCTTGTCCGACAGGGACTCCAACTCAGAGTCAACCTCCGTCTGCATCCTTATGTCAGCTGCCACCTGCAGAGGGGCCACCAGCTCTCTCTCCATTTCTGTTCTGGAATGCTTCTTGGGGGCACACTTGTTCCTGGACTTCCAGGGTCTCTTCCTGGGTCTACGGTTGGTCCCCCCTGTTAGCCCGTGGGAGGTCGATCCTGCTCTGTAGGCATCCAGCCAATCCCACGCTGCCTAGGGATCTTCGCACAAATTAGTCTCACTTTCCACAATAATCTTCAACTTTGCCGGAAACATCAGGGAGTACTGGATCCCCTCCTCCCGGAGTGCTTTTTTCACTTCCATATAGGAGGCTCTCTTGGCTTGTACTGCGGCAGTATATTCCAGGAACAGTGACACCTTACTGTTACCAACGGCGTAGGGACTATCTTCCCCAGCTCTATGTAGAATGGTGTCCCTATCCTTAAAGCCTCTCCACCATTGAACGAGGTGGCCTACCCGGTGCTGGAGGTCAGGAGGGTACCCTATGTGTATGCTCATGGATGAAGAAGGATGTCAAAAGATTTGGGGCTACCTTCGTCTTGAGCCATTGTTTGAGATATGCTACCATGTCACTGCTTTCGGTGGCCTCTGGAAGGCCTACTATATGGATGTAGTTTTGACGATTGGGGCCCTCAGCATCCCTAGCTCTACCTTGGAGTGTATGCACACTATATGTTAGTGCTACCATTTATAGCGTTAGGTCTAGGTGTGATGGGAGTATCTCTTCGAGCCCCAACTCAACATCCTTCACTCCATCTGTGAGCTTGTGATCTTCAGCTCTCAGTCTCACCCAGACCTTTCCAATGTCTTGCAGAAGTCTGGGATCTGCTGTCCCCGCCAGGGTGCCTGATTGTTTAGTCCGAGGTCTGTCCATACCTGCCCAATGAGGCAATGAGCCAGTCGAACATCTCAGGAAACCCAGGCCAGAGAGATCAGAAAGCAAGGGAGGGCTGATGGTGTTTCAATGCAGGCGAGTCCAGTACAGCAGGTCTGAATTCTAGCCCTTTGTCGTTGTTTTACTAAACATGGCAGTCCCCAAAGTGCGAAACGGTCAGTGTGCTTTTCCCCATAGGTACAGTGGGCCAGGCTGGTCTTCTCTGGACAAGCTGCAGAGTTCAACCCCCCAGAGCCTTCCCTGGGCTAGAGGCAACCCAACAATCTCCAACCCAATAGAGGTGATTTCCCTGGCTGCACCCAGTTGATCCCAGCCAGGACAGCTCAACTCTCCTGTAGATGCAGTGTCTGATCTGTCACCTCCGTGGGCAAGGCTCTGTCCGTCTCAGAAGGTTGGACGGGAGCGAAATGGTCCTCCGCACCAGGTTGAGGGTATAATGCGTTACCAAAGGTAAGTAACTTGTTCATCTGATTTAAACTTCAAGCTGCAGATTTCTTACCTTTAGAATAGATCCACAAGTCATAACCTCTTGGCAGTGGGCTGCGGACATACTGTCCTTAAACTAAAAAAGTCCTGCACAACCCAACGGACAAAATGCCCATCTCTGCGGACCTGACTGTCCAGGCAGTAGTGCTTGGAAAGCGTGTGTAGAGACGCCCACGTTGCAGCCTGACAGATGTAAAAGACTGGTACACCTCTTGCTAACGCAGTGGTAGCAGCTTTACCTCTGGAGGAGTAAGCCCTCAGGAGACTGCTTTTTGGCCAGAGCATTTCATATTTTTTATAAAGAGATCGACCCAGTGCCAAATGGTTAGCTTCTGCACTGTCCGACTTTTCTTTGCTTCCTTGTACCCCACAAAGAGCTGGTCATCCACCCGGAACTCTTGTGCGTCAAAGTTGAACGACAACACTCTTTTTGGATCAAGTCGATGGAGTAGCTTCTCTTCCTTAGGAGGATGCTGGGCGGACAAAGAAGGTGAGCAGGGTGATGTTCTGACCCAGGTGAAATGGGGTCAGCACTTTAGGGAGGAAAGAGGCACAAGTGTGAAGCACTACCCTGTCTGAAAATAGGGCGAGATACAGTGGTTTTGACGAGACAGCCTGCATCTCACTCACCCTCCTGTCAGATGTTATTGCCACTAAGAAGGCTGTCTTGATGGTGAGTAGCCGGAAGGGACAACTGTATAAAGGATCAAACGGAACCCACATAAGATAGGTGAGAACTAGATTGAAGTCTCACTTATGCATGATAAAGGGCATAAGAGGAAACATACGTACAAACCCTTTAAGGAATCTATTTACAATAGGAGATTTGAATAATGAAGACTGATCAGACAGCCTAAGAAAAGCTGGTAAGGCAGAAAGGTAACCCTTGAGAGTGCCCAATGCAGAGCCCTGCTGGGCTAGGGACAAGATAAAGAGAAGAATTCCAGAGAGAGAAGCAGAAAGATGATCAATAGCTCTTTCTGTACAATAATATACAAAGCATTTCCAACTGCAGGCGTATATTGTCTTGGGGGAGGGATGCCTGGCTTCCAGAATAACTTTACAGACTTCGGGGGGGGAGGTCGAAGGCTGTCAATTGCCGCTGCTCAATCTACACGCATGAAGGCGCAGGGTTGACAGCTTCAGGTGGAGAACCTTCCGCTGCTACTGCAACAGAAGATCTTCCCGAATGGGCAGCCTGATCCGAGGATCGATTCTCATTTTCAGAAGTTCAGGATACCAGATTCTGCGTGCCCAGTCCAGAGCCACCAGGGTTACTTGGGCTCGATCGTTCCTGATCTTCTTGAGAACTCCGAGCAAAGGTGGTGTAGGCAAAAAGGCACACAGGAGGGCCTGTAATCCCGACAAAAATTGTCGCCAAGCGGGTGCCACCTTGGAAACTCCAAAGTGCAATACTGCTGACATTGTGCGTTCTCTGCAAAGGCAAACAGATCTAACCAAGGCTCTCCCCATTGCTGAAACAAGTTCTTGTGCCACCTACAGATGGAGGCACCACTCGTGATCCACTAGGCATCGACGGCTGAGTTCATGCACCCTGGCGTTCAGCGAACCTGGCAGGTTTTTGAACCACCAGAGTTAGGCCTTGCTGTTTCAGCCATATCCAGAGATGCAAGACCTCTTGATAAGTGGTCCAGGACACCACACTGCTTTGCTTGTTGCAGTACCACACTGTGGTGGTGTTGTTCGTGAACACCTGCACTATCTTCCTTTTGACAACAGGAAGTAATGCCTTTAATGCTAGTCAGATCACCCAGAGCTCCAGTAAGTTGATATGGAGTCCAGATTCCACCAGAGACCAGGGCCTCTGATCTCCACCTATCTCAAAAGGTTGCCCCATCCCAGAAGTGACGCATCTGTCCTCCCCATCCCAGAAGTGACGCATCTGTCACTACTGTAAAATCTGGATAGGAAAGGGAGAGGAGTCTGCCTCTGACCCAATTGCGGTTCATTAACCACCACTGCAGATCTTTTACAGTTCCCTCTGAGATCTGAACCATGTTGGTGAGATTTCCCTGATGCGGTGGCTACTGGAACTTCAGGTCCCACTGCAGACCCCTCATATGCTATCTGGCATGTTTTCCTAACAGGATGCAGGAGGCCATGAGGCCCAGCAGCCTCAGAGTCTGTCT
This sequence comes from Pleurodeles waltl, assembly GCF_031143425.1. Lineage (NCBI taxonomy): Eukaryota > Metazoa > Chordata > Amphibia > Caudata > Salamandridae > Pleurodeles > Pleurodeles waltl. Next base: position 398,627,054 of record NC_090449.1, read on the forward strand.
CACTGAAATCCAGGATAGAGGCTGAAACATCAGAATAAACTAAATATCCTGGACACGCTGCTCGGGAGGATAAGCCCGAAACTGCACTGTGTCCAGAACAGCTCCAATGAAAGGGAGCATCTGAGAGGGAGTCATGTGCGACTTTGGCATATTTAGAGTGAACTCCAGCGAATGCAGGAGGTTCGCTATAGTCTGAAGGTGGGTGAAGACAGCCTGGGGTAAAGGAGCATTCAACAGCTAGTCGTCGAGGTAGGGGAAGACTGAAACCCCTAGCCTGCACAGATGAGCTGCGAACACCGCCATCACCTTGGTGAAAACCCGAGAGGCACTGGTAAAGTCGAAGAATAGCACGGTAAACTGAGAGTGCTTGTGGCCTATCTTGAATAGCAAGTAGTACCTGTGGGCTGGCAGTATGGGGATATGGAAATACGCATCCTGTAAGTCCAACACAGTTGTAGGAAAGTACCCTCTTTTTGGCTGCTTACTCCCACTTTTTGCCTGCTGACAGAGTGTTTTGACTGTGTTCAGTGTGATCCTGCTAACCAGGATCCCAGTGACTGTACTCTGTACCTCTAAATTTGGTTGCATACCCCACAATTGGCATACTGGTGCCCCCATATAAGTCCCTAGTATATGGTACTTATGTACCCAGGGCATTGGGGCACCAGGGGTTTCCCATTGGGTGCAGCATGTATAGTGCCACCCATGGGAGCCTGTGCAAAATGCAGCCTGCGTGAAAAGGTGCATGCACCCTTTCACTACAGGTCACTGCACCATGTCACTGTAAGTCACGGCCATGGTATGCCCTCCTAGCCCAGAGGGCAGGGTATAAGTACCTGTGTGTGAGGGCACCCTTGCAGGAACAGGGGTGCCCCTACGAACTCCAGCGCCATTTTCCTGAACTTTGTAAGTGTGTGGAAGCTATTTACCTGTTTACTGGACAATGGTCACCACCTGTGTCCAGCTACATAATAGTAACTCCGAACCTGGGCATGTTTGGTATCATACATGTTGAAATCATACCCTAATACTGTTGCCAGTATTGGTTGTTTGATTCTATGTACTCTGGGGGCTCTTTAGAGGACCACCAGCATTGCTCCTATCAGTCTTCTGGGGTTTTCCAAGCAGTCCGCACTGCTGCCACCCCTCAGACTGGTTTCTGCCCTCCTGCTGATTGACCAGCTCAGGCAGAAGAAGGCAGAACAAAGGATTTCCTGTGGGAGAGGGAGGTAACATCCTCTCCCTTGGAAATAGGTGTTACATGGCTTGGGAGGGGTAGCCTCCCCAAGCCACTGGTATGTTTTGAAGCACACATTTGGTGCCCTTCTCAGATAAACAGGTTTGCACCAGCCCAAGGACCTCCTCCGGTCCCTGCTCTGGAGCGAAACTGTACATTGGAAGGGGGAGTGACCACTCCTCTGTCCATCACCACCCCAGGGGCGGTGCCCAGAACTCCCCCAGGTGGCCACTCGATTCTGCCATCTTGTATTCAAGGTGGGCGGAGGCCCCTGGGACCATCTGAGTGGCCAGGGAAGGCAGGTGACGTCACAGCCTTCCCTGCTAGGTGACCAATCCCCCTTCTTGGGCCATTTAGGGTCTCCCGGTCTGGTGGGTTCTCAGATTCGACATGCAAGATACCAGCAGGACTCCTCTGCATCGTTTACTTCATCTTCTGACAACGGGACTGCAACTGGACCCTCCAGGAACCAACAAGCTGCAACTCATGCCACGACTCCGCTTTGCAACATTGTTTCTATGGCTCCTTACAGCAACTGCAACATTTCCCTGGCTGTGGATCCTCTGAGGGTGACGAGTCTTCGCAGCCTGCACAAGAAGCAAGAAGGAATCTCCCTTGGAGTGAAGTAGTCACTCCTCTGCATCCACAGGCACCAACTGCAATGTCGACAGGTTGCGTGAATCCGCTCTCCTCTGGAACTGAGTGGATCCTGCATCACAGGTGGTGGTCTGGAGTGGTCCCCTTGGTCCTCTCTAGCAGCTGTCCAACTTGAGAGACGGTAAGCCTTTGCCTCTCCCAGCTTTGCCTCTCCTTGCAGGACAGTAGCCCTGTGCACGCAACTCTTGCAACTACCAATATTTGTTTGTTCTTCCTCCAAGGATCTACAGGCTCCATGTAGCCTCAACCCCCAGCACTCCTTCCTGCAAAGCCCAGTCTCCTGCCTGCTGCTCCAGCGACGTGGGGCTCCTCCTCAGGTGTGCTGAGCCTCATTGCGACTCCTGTGCCTGCTGCCCATCACTCTATTCACTTGCATCACTTCGGGAACTCCTCTTCTGCTCTTGTGCTGCACTGCTGACTTTCTTCATACACTGTCTACCTGGTCCTGCATCCACAGAAGAGTGGGTAGTGGCTCCTGCCATGGTCAGACAGTTCATCACAAACTGGACTTGGTCCCCTTCCTTTGCAGGTCCTCTTCTTTCAGTATCACCTTTGTTTTCCTCCAGTCTTGTCTGGGTCCTGCACAGTCCTTTTCTAAAGTCCTCCTTTTGGTTTTGGGGAAAACCAGGTACTTACCTCTTCTCTCCTAGTCGCTGGGGGCACCCTTGTACTTTGCTCTTGGGGTTCCTAGTTCCTCCAGCCCCCCTCTACTGATTCCACTTCATTGGGTGGGAGGCTGCTTTTTACATTTTTTTTTACATTCCAGTCTTTTTAGTATATGGTTTGGCCCTCCCCTAGGCCACTGCAGTGGAGAAGTGTGGCTCAATGGTTAGAGCGGCAGACCCTGATGCAGAAATCTGGCCCGGGACCAGCGTTCAATTCCCGCCTCGGCGGGTCTTGGGCTCAATTTCCTCGAACCTGATAATTCTCGCATTGGTGCCTAATCTAATTCATGGGTCCCACTCTGTAACTCTGGGCAATAGCTTGCTTAATCTCCACAATGGCTCCAACAGCGCTGGGATGCCTGGCTTCACCTTGGAGGTTGCCCAGGAGTGGGCACCTCACAGGGAAAAGCCAGGAGGGGTTCCACAGCGGTATGTGTACAGCGCCTTGAGACCCTAACGGGTGAGTAGTGCGCTATACAAGTACAAAGTTTTTAGGCCCCACAATATTTGCTACTGCTTTTGCCAATGCGTATTGCTTTCTATGCTATTTACTGATTTCTAATGTGTATATAATAGTGTGTCTACTCACCTCCACTTGGGGTATTGCCTATATAGTATTTTAGTATCTGTGTTACCATGATAAAGTACCTTTATTTTTGTAACACTGTGTGGTTCTTTCATGTGTTTAAGTGCTGTGTGAACATAGTGGTATTGCATAAGCTTTGATGTCTCCTAGATAAGTTTTGGCTGATCATCCACAGCTACCTCTGGAGAGCCATGGCTCACTAGAAACTGCCTAAACTTCACTAACAGGGGACACCTGGACTTGGTATAAAGTGATAACACCATAGGTGCTCACCATACACCATGCCAGCTTCCTACAGCTACCATCCAGTTCCCTTGGTCTAGGGCAGACAGGACCTGCGCCAGAGAGAGCATTTTGAATTTCTCCTTGATGTGGAAGAGCTTGACGTTTTGCAAATCCAGAATAGGGCGAAGGCCCTTGTTCTTTTTGGGTATCAGAAAGTAGTGGGAATAACAGCCACTGCCTACTTCTAATATTGGGACCCTTTCTATGGCTCCCTTGGCCAAGAGAGCTGCAACTTCTTCGTGGAGCAAAACCAAGTAATCCTCCATCAACTGTTCTTTTGAGGGTGGCATTGGGGAAGGGAAAGACTGAAAGGGGAGGGAATAGCCCTTCTGTATGTTCTGCAAGACCCTTAGTTATATGTTATGGATCACCAGTGAGGGAGATTAAATTGAATCCTCCCACCAACTAGACTTACATGGTCTTGCAGAATCATACTAGGATGGCTTGGATGCTCTAGAGCTGTGGGGTTGGGTGGCGGACGACTTCTGGCCAGACCCTCTAGGTCTGAAGGTACCACGACTGTGTACCGCACAAGATGTTGACCTGGTGGAGGACAGTGGCTGGTCTGTGGATGGCATGGTACCACGCCCCCTTCCAAAGTCTTGAAAGGGTCGATAGACATACTGTTGGCGAGGGGTCGCTAAGAGGCCCAAGGACTTGGCCATAGCCCTGGAGTCCTTACAGCACTGAGTCTGCCTTTTCGCCAAATAGGCGTGACACATCGTAGGGCATGCCCATGAGGTTTGCCTTGACAATCCCTGAAAAGCAAGATGTACTAAGCCAGGTGAGGGGTCAAAGGGCCACCATCGACGAAACCTCTCTACCCAGCCAGTCAGTTGTGTCCAAACCACACCTTATGGTAAATTTTGCTGCATCCCTCCCATCCTTAACTGCTTGGGAAAGAATGGCCCGGCGTGTCCTTCCGGACCTGAGGCAGCACCTGCACCACCGTAGTCCACAAAGTGTGGGGAAAAACAGCCCAATAGGCATGATGTGTTTACTGACCTCAATGTTGGAAGAAAACATCTTCTCCCCAAGCTGATCCAGCCTCTTAGATTCCCTATTCAAAGGTGCGGAAGGAAAGGCGCCATGGGATGTAGATGTTTGGACTACCAAGTTCTTTGGGGTAGGGTTTTGGGTGAGGAAACTAAGGTTACCTGGAGCCGGGCGATGGCAGTGGCTGATTGTCCTGTTTACTGGAGCCCTGTGCTGGGTTTGGACCACATCCCCAGCAGGACATCAGTGAGGGCTTCAGTAAAGGGCAACACTGGTTCCCATGTAGACGTCCCCGGCTGAGTACCTCTGTCTGGACGTTAGTCCTGACCGGCACTGGAGGCAGATCTAGGTCCAGGACTTCCACTGCCCTACACAGCACCACTGCGTACAATGAGAACAGTCCAGCCCGAACTGCCAGGCCAGGTCCTCCCTGGACCAGAAACAAGCATCCTGGGACCGGTGTCTGAGAATGCCCAGACGTGGGTCCCTTGCTCATTGTGCCACTGGATTCAAGCTGATGAGGGGTGATACCCTGAAACCGGTCCCACACCATTGTGCGATGTGGTTCCGGCTCATCGGTGATCAGAATGGGGCTCATGGCACCAGTAGGGGCCGGTGGCACAGGGAACATCGACATCAGGAATGGCGCCAGAGAAGGACGACTGTGTGAGGCTGGCGCCATTCTGGAATCAGATCCAAGAGGCCCCATCAAAGTTGAGGCCGAAGCTGCCGGTGTGGAACCTGATAGGGCCTCTGTCCCGAGGGAGCACCAGTGAGGCCGGTTCGCTCAAACACGAGGCGCATGGCCTCATAAAACTCTTTAAGTTGAGCGGGTGCCGCTCCAGTTTCTGGAAAAGGAGGGAGGCGCAGAGTCAGCCCTGGTATCGGTTCCACTGAACCATGTTTGGAAGGTCGACATTCCCGAGTTGCCTCGACAGCCAAACTTACTGCTTCTCTCTTCAGCATACTGCAGGTGGTTAACTGCAGTAGTCCTCCCTGAGGTAGCTTTTGCTAACTCCTTGCGCCACCCACACTCAAAGTGAACCCTCCAGTCAAGCCTGCCTACTGCCGTTAAGACAAGGCAATCTCTGTGCTGACTACACCCTGGCCATAGCAGTGAGTGCTCCACAGCAAACCATTTTCACCAAAGCTGTACTGCGGTGCCCACCATTCCTGATGTTGCTGCGCTTGGTTATGCCTCGAGAGTGGGTGAACCTTCCCATGTGCAGTTGAACTGCCTCTCCCATTTCCAAAAAATATATGATATTCCCTTAGTCGCCAAGCACAGCCACCAATTAATTGTTGAGGTGCTTGGTGTCCTCATTAATCTTCTACTTGTGACTCTTCCATGAATGGGAGGCAGCATCCCTCATTCCCTTTAACAGCAGCTGTCCCTGCCCTTCTGTATTTTGTGACACTTCACCACTCTTAAGTCTTGATGCTTGCCCCTACAGGAGTGATGGATGGAAGTGAGGGGAAAAGAGGAGTCACTGTTTTTGGTTTACCAGAGGCTGCTGATGACCTCTGGCCACCTCTGCTCCTTGACAATCTCTTGTTTTCTTTTAAATAATCTTTTTGATATTTCAAAGTTATACATATGACGGAGAACATATTACCTCATGAGATACAGAATCTTTTGATTCACCAATAACATCATATCAACAGTTTGAACTCCCCTCCCACCCCCGTAGCTCTTGTTTGAGGCATACTATATATATATATATAAAACTTTATTCGGTATGAAAAAATTCATCCATTACAATAAATATTCTCCAATACATTTGTTAAAATAGCAATAAAACCATAAATAATAAGAACACCCGTCAGGAATAAAAAACATATATAATTACATACATAGAAGCAATAAAATTGAAAATTCATTCTAAAAACTCCACATTATTACGCCAAGTAATAGCTCCCTTCAGGAATGATCCCAGCCCCTTCCACACCAATACATCTGAGGCCATCTGCAACCACATAAAAGCAGGACGATATTGCACAAAACCCTTGGGCCTTAGAAGAGGTAATAAAAAACGAGTTCTGAATGGTGCATAAAAAACACAAAACAAAGTAAAATGGGGCAAGGTCTGTTGGGACACCCCATCACAGGGGCAGGGTCTAATACATTTGTCCCCATACTGACCTAACGGGAAACACAGATTACTTCTGATGATCCCCAAACGGAAATGGGTTATGAGAGACCTTTCCCTCACATCCTTTATCTCTAAGAGATAGCGGTCAGGACCTACCCACATCTTTAGCATAATGAAATCCCTGATCGATTTTTTCCCTAAGGCCTCCCCCTCCCTCCTGTTCTTCTGGATTCTTAAAAAATTCTCCTTCACCCATTTCTTATCACAACTAATCAGGCCTTCGGGCTGATCAACCAGTTTAGGCCGCCCCAAATCACGAGCCAACTTCCTTATGTGCATCAACCAGGGAATATTCTTTGCATTATCACAAGCCAGACAATCCTTTAAAATATCCCTATTCAGAGTGGCATGTTCGTTAGTCCAAATTGAGATCCATAGCAGAAGGGGAGCCAACTGAATAGTGTCCTGCACAAACTCCAGCTCCAGCTCCAAATGGAGGCTAAAACCAGGGATATTTTGTCCAACTCCCAATAGCCTTCTACAGAACCGATTTTCTTCCACCATTCAGCAATAACCCTGAGCTAGTACCAGGAGGAAGGATTCAACCATTTTATAGCAATTCAACTTTTACCAATGTCAGACCCAATATAAGAAACTTTCTACTGAGTTTCTTACCAGAAGGGGAGGGGATAAGGCTTAAGAGCACATGTCGTGTTTCCAGTGGTATAGTCCATCACAAGGCTCTATTAAGGTTGTCCACCAACTGGGTCCGGTAGGGGAACGGGCAGTACAGTCCCAGGCCATGTGCACAAAGCCCGCATTTAGGGCCTGGAATCGGGGACACCTATTGGAGCGCACAGCATAGATTATACTTAGTGTAGTGGGTCAAAAGTAGGTTTGATGAATAAAGTTATATTGTGTAAATTGAATCTTGCATTAGTGCTTGCAGCGCAGACACCCTCATGTATGTGCTCCTAATATTTATATGTCAACGGGTCTAGTTGTAACTCCTCCCACCTGGCTTGAATCCGAAGAGGGTTTTGCAGGAGATCATCTTCTAATGCCCGATATAGATGTGTAATTTGACAATCTCTTGCTGATAAGAATTCTGTTGCAATGGATGCCAGTTCTGAGGTCACTCTGGGATTGGAACCCTGTGGGAAGGGTATCAAAGATAACATGACTTATTTTGCTCCTGATAATCTTTCTTCACCAGACCAAGGGCTCTGAGAGATTCCCTTTGTACATTCATATGCTGCATTTCTTCATCAGTATCTCATCGGACAGCATGGTACCAGGGAACGGAAGATTTAAAACCCATTGTTGTGTCTCTTGCTTTAGACCTGTGAACCTAAGCCAGGATGAATGTTGCAAATTATACTATTACAGCAGCTGTGCTCAGCAAGATTTGATGACTGTGCAGCAACATTGGTGACCTGATTAGAAACCATCATTCCTTCTGTTATGCCTAGTTGTACACATTCCCCATCTCTATGAGAAAGGTTGGTTGTCAGTAAAAGGCTGCACGAAATCCCGTAGCTATAGAGCAAAATAGTTGTGATGGCAGTTTTCGTGGTAGTAGCCAATATGCCACACATCATCTTTCTTATGGAATAAAAGCATTTTCTCAGCTTGGCAGTAGATGTTGGGGCTAAGGCATGATACATTTAAGCTGCTGATAAAAAGATCAGATCCGGTTGCAAATCTATTTGCAAGAAAAGCGGGTCTGGATCTAGAGCCATCTATTTATTCTGCAGTCTAGAAGGAGCTGACTTACAGACAGACTCAAGAACATTCCACGGTTGGTTCTAAAAGCACAAATACTACAACATATTGTAGTGGACGCTGGTATGTTGAGCATCCCTGCCTCAAAATTCAAATCTCATTGAAGGTATTGATTTTATCAAAATGAGGCACCCTGGATGTGGAGAATGTGCTAGTGTTGGTGCAGTTTTTAGCTCTTGAAGAAGAAGAAAATCTACAAGAGAAAAATTTCAATGTGTGATGTCTATTTCAGGAGTGTGAACTCTGCACAGTGCGTATGGAATGATGCCTGCGGTGCTACACTGGAGTGTGTGACATTCTTTTAAGTGTTGGATAAATTGTGACTCCAGCAGGCAGAGAAGATGCAAGGGAATACACTGGAAGCTCTACTGGCTGTTGTGACAAACCTTGTGATGAAGCTGGAGACTCAGGGAGGTGTGGGGATATGTGCCTTGGAGCCAAAGATTTAGGAGGAGACAGAGCATAAGATAGTTCCACAAGAGAAGTCACTTTATTGGATAGTTAGAATGCCCAGGAATTCTCTGAATCTGAAGAGTCAAGAACACTCCTCTTCAAAGTCCTGTTCCAATCAGTAAATCCAAAGATCTGCTCAACATCGAGCTTTTAGGTGATGAAGAATTCTTCAAAATCGAAATATCATTTATTGTTTAAAGTCTTGATATATTTTATGTTGAGTGTTAACTAGATTTCGAAATTGAGGGCCTCCCAGCGAACCCAACTTTTGACAGCAACCATAGCCTTTTTGCCTGTCCTTGATCAGGAACAATAATGTGTTTGATAATTTAACATTTGACTGTTCCTCTGGAGAAGTCCTTAGAAAATGTAGAGTAAGATATAGTAGAGGAAGCCCCTCTCTCCATGACCTTCAGATCTTCTGGACATTGGTTCCTGGTGCCTGTCCTGAACTTATTGCAGTCGATGAAGGTGAATCTTCTGCCTGTTGTTAAGAGTTCTTCATGATATCTTCTGACAGTGGTGATATTTCTCTGGGATATGTGAATCGGGAAGACAATGCATACATTGTGTGGTTCAGTCTGTGCCATCTTTCAACCACAGGAATGGCATTTTACAGAAAGAAGTCAGTTTTATGAAAAACAAAATGCTTTCACAATCTGAAAGCAGAAAATAAACTCCCCTTACATCAAAAAATGTTGATAGATGATTTTAGTAAGGAACTGAAAATATTTTTTCATAGAATAAAACACCAAAAACACGAAGCCAAGTACTCCAGGGTGCCGTTTCCAGGAGTTGGAAAAATACTCAACAACTGCCATCCTAGTCAACGCTCGCTCCGTCCACAAACACACCGTTGAACTCTGGGACCTCCTGGACTCCACAGCACCGGACGTCGCCTTCATCACGGAGACCTGGATGAACGCCTCCTCTGCTCCAGACATCGCCACCGCTATCCCCGAAGGCTACAAGATCTCCAGGAAAGACCGCACCAACCAAGCAGGAGGAGGTATCGCCATCGTCTTCAAAGACTCCATCAGCGTCACCACCTCCACCGAAGACACCCCTCTCGCCGCTGAACACCTGCATTTTCAGATTCGCACCGACCCGAGGACCACCCTCAGAGGATCCCTCGTCTACCGTCCTCCCGGACCACGCGCCCCTTTCAGCGACGCCATTGCCGACTTCATCTCCCCGCGCGCCCTCGCCTCACCGGACTACATCCTCCTAGGCGACCTCAACTTCCATCTGGAACAAAACAACGACCCCAACACCACCACCCTGCTCGACAACCTCACCAACCTCGGCCTCAAACAACTGGTAAACACCGCCACCCACATCGCCGGACACACGCTCGACCCTATCTTCTCCGCCAGCAAACGCGTCTTCTTCAGCCACACCTCCGCCCTACACTGGACCGACCACAGCTGCGTCCACTTCACATTCCGACGCGAGACCGGCCACCTCCGCACTCAACCCTTCCCTCGTCGACAGTGGAACAAGATCCCTGAAGAGCAACTCTTCTCCGCACTCGCCGCCAACCATCCCACCCTCACCACCGACCCCAACGACGCAGCCCTCAACCTCACAAACTGGATCTCCGACTGCGCAGACAACCTTGCTCCCCTCAAACGCACGCATCGACAGACCAACACCAAAAAACCTCTCTGGTTCTCTGACACCCTCAATGAATCAAAGAAAACTTGTCTCGCCCTTGAGAAAGCCTGGCGCAAGGACCACACCGCTGACAACATGACCGCCCTCAAGAACGCTACCCGCGAACACCACCACCTGATCCGCGCTGCCAAAAGGAACTTTTTCACCGACAGACTGGACAAAAACAGCCACAACAGCAGAGAACTCTTCAGCATCGTCAAGGAGTTCTCCAACCCCAGCGCCAACGCCAACGCCGTCACGCCCTCACAGGATTTGTGCGAATCCCTTGCCACTTTCTTCCATCGCAAGATCAGCGACCTCCACAACAGCTTCGGACACCAGACCCAACCAAACACCACCGAACCCGCATCCCCGGCCATCACCCTCAACAACTGGACCCACATCAACACGGAAGAAACCAAATCCATCATGAACTCTATCCACTCCTGCGCCCCTTCGGACCCCTGCCCGCACTTCATCTTTAACAAAGCCGACAACATCATCGCCCCGCACCTCCAGACCGTCATCAACTTTTCTTTTTCTTCTGCTACCTTCCCCGAATGCTGGAAACACGCCGAAGTCAACGCCCTACTAAAGAAACCTACGGCTGACCCGAGCGACCTGAAAAACTTCCGCCCCATCTCTCTTCTGCCTTTCCCAGCCAAAGTAATAGAGAAGACCGTCAACAAACAGCTGACCACCTTCCTGGAAGACAACAACCTGCTCGACCCCTCACAAACCGGATTCCGAACCAACCACAGCACTGAAACCGCCCTCATCTCAGTCACAGACGACATCAGAACCCTGATGGACAACGGTGAAACAGTCGCCCTCATTCTTCTCGACCTCTCGGCTGCCTTTAACACCGTCTGTCACCGCACCCTAATCACCCGCCTCCGCTCCACCGGGATCCAAGGCCAGGCCCTGGACTGGATCGCCTCCTTCCTCGCAAACCGTTCCCAAAGAGTTTACCTCCCTCCGTTTCGCTCAGAACCCACCGAGATCATCTGCGGCGTACCTCAAGGCTCATCACTCAGCCCGACACTCTTCAATGTCTACATGAGCCCCCTCGCCAACATCGTACGCAAGCACGACATCATCATCACCTCCTACGCCGACGACACCCAACTTATACTCTCCCTCACCAAGGACCCCGCCAGCGCCAAGACCAACCTACAAGAGGGTATGAAGGACGTCGCAGATTGGATGAGGCTCAGCCGCCTAAAGCTGAACTCTGAAAAAACGGAAGTCCTCATCCTCGGCAACACCCCGTGTCCGCCTGGGACGACTCCTGGTGGCCCACGGCCCTCGGCACCGCACCGACCCCCACAGACCACGCCCGCAACCTCGGCTTCATCTTGGACCCTCTTCTCACCATGACCAAGCAAGTCAACGCCGTGTCCTCCGCCTGCTTCCTCACCCTCCGCATGCTCCGCAAGATCTTCCGCTGGATCCCCGCCGACACCAGAAAAACCGTGACCCACGCCCTCGTCACGAGCCGCCTGGACTACGGCAACACCCTCTACGCCGGGACCACAGCCAAACTCCAAAATCGCCTTCAAAGCATTCAAAACGCCTCGGCCCGCCTCATCCTCGACGTACCCCGCAGCAGCCACATCTCCGCACACCTGAGACACCTGCATTGGCTCCCAGTCAGCAAAAGGATCACCTTCTGACTTCTCACCCACACACACAAAGCCCTCCACGACAAGGGACCGGAATACCTCAACAGACGCCTCAGCTTCTACGTCCCCACCCGCCTCCTCCGCTCCTCTGGCCTCGCACTCGCTGCTGTCCCTCGCATCCGCCGCTCCACGACGGGTGGGAGATCTTTCTCCTTCCTGGCGGCCAAGACCTGGAACTCCCTCCCCACCAGCCTCAGGACCACCCAGGACCACTCCGCTTTCCGGAGACTCCTAAAGACCTGGCTGTTCGAGCAGCGATAACCCCCCCTTTCCCCTAGCGCCTTGAGACCCGCACGGGTGAGTAGCGTGCTTTATAAATGTTAATGATTTGAATTACACTGAATAATTAGACAGCCATGGATTGTGTTTCCTTACAGGAGCAATTTCAGTTTTCTAGCCTCTGTAAGCGCAGACTAGCAAGCTACACAGCCATTTTTTCACTCAATTTTGCTTTGAAAAGGTTTGTGAATGTTTTTCTTGCCACCTTTTCTAAATTTAATGACTTTTTAAAATTAAAATTGACCTTCTTTTCTAAAGAAAATTAACAAAATATGTCAACATAGCCTGCAACAGACTGACAAAAACTGTTTTATTTAAAAATAAGATAGCTTTTGAAGTGATGATAGATATATAGACAGATAGATAGATAGACAGATAGACATTCAGTGCTTCTGATTATTAATGGAGATCCACTGAAGGAAAAAAAGGAATTCCACAGTGCTGATTAAGAGTACTGCAGTCATAACGACGTTGTATTTATAGAGTGTATGAACTTCTAGCTTGTCCTAAATCCACCCCAACCAAAAGAGCAAGTAACTCAATCTCCAAACTTTAAAGATATCCAGGTGAAAACTAGGCAGTAGGATTTTTTGTTTGTGGCGACAACTTTGAGTCAAGACCCACCTTGGTTGGCCCTAGAAAAAATACATTGAAAGTAACGAGCAATCCAGACGAGAGGAAGCTGCATAAAATATATCACCATAAATAACACTCAGCAATGGTGAAAAGTTTGATGTTAAGGTAAATAAGTGTGAAATTCATTTCAACAGCTTTAGTGAACTCTAGCCATATGCATGGAAAGCAGGTTATCCGTGATCATGGGGCACTTCAAGAAGTGTCTCATTTATTTAAAAAAAAAAAAGTTAACCCTCTCCCTATGAATGAAAAACCAAAACCTTTTTAAAAATAAAGCTCCAACTTTGAGCCACGTTTTCTTGATATATAAAAAAATATTCTTTTCAAAACCACGTAAACTGATTAAACATTCAGCGTGTTTAATTTTTGTCTCCATTTTTATTAAATGACCAATTGTCATGCTACCAGAAGTGGTTGTGTTTACCAGTTCGGCTGGAGCTCATTTCCAGTGTGTTTGAGAGCAAAGGGGTAGCTGTGTAGGGAGTTCCTGAAGGTTTAGTTCTTTACAAAGCCTACTGTGCACAGTTACTGTGTACAGTTGATGTGCATGCGTCAATGATTCTGGGGCTAGAAGGCAAGGTGAATATTTATATTTATTTTGTCTGAGGAGAACAAGCTGAAGAACTACATTATTTCTAGACGCAAAGGCATAAGAATCAACATATCGCAACTGTAAATGAACACATTATGACTTCTACATTAAGCGGATACACAGATTATTATGTTACCTACAGCCACCAATGATCCTGCTGGGGAATCTATAATCCTCAACCTATGACTATCTTTCAAGGCACAGACTAGTCTGAAAACGTTTCCCTAAAAACCTCTCTCCAGGTGGCGCCATTTGGCGTCAGCTGCAAATTGTCTTGCTACAGGCGATGACATCAGAACATATTAGGAAACAAACATCCCACTAGTCTTAGTTCCTGGTACTTTTTCCATTCTCTATCGAGGTGGAAGGACTGGAACTGAGAAAACATTAGCAACAGGGACAACAGTAGTGCATGAAATGTCTGCGTAACTTCTGATCTTGTTATATACATAGCACTAACTCACAAGGGAGGAAGACGGGAGGTGAGGGATCTGAAGGAAGATTATTTTCCAACAAAAATATCGTTATCATAGGTAAGTAACTTTTTCTTCTCACGGATGCATCCTCCCAGAGGTTCTTAATAAACAATGAGCACCAAAGCAATACCCTCAGAGAAGGAGGAATGAAAATTGACAGTTAACCAAAGAAAATCATGCAGCACAGCCCTGGCAAGGGTACTCAACATTGTTTGCTTGGGCTGTGAGGCAATAATGTTGGTAAAAAAGAATTCAAGAATGATCACAGGTCTGCCGTGATGGACTGTTAATGTAACAAGTGATGGGACACTATCTGTCACAGACCACAGGTGATGCCACAATGGTGCACCACAGTGGTATAGGTGGCTTGGAGGAGGGCAGAGAGGAAGAGGAGAAAGACTTTTGCTGTTGCCCAGTTAGGCCTCTTGAAATTCCACAGCAGCTTAGAAAGAATAGGTTGGGCTGCTGCACAGGTTGTTAGAGCAGGGGGAGCCTGTCCTAAGCATCAGGTGATTTCACGAGGATTGGGGCATGTCTCACCCATTCTTAAAGCACCCCAGTACTGAATCAGCTTTCTTGAAAAGAAAAAAAAAAAAAGATGAGTTCTGTTGAAAAACATATCCATAAGGTTCACCTGGACATCTCCTGAAAATCATCTGGAGTGTATTTAAGCAGGGTGGACAATAGTGATGGAAGAGCTAATGGACCATGCCACTGAATCCACTGTGTCCAAGCCAGAACAGAGGATTTATTCACTGTTTCCTGCCCATTGCGCACAACTGCTGCAAAATGGTCACAAAAGTGATTGGGTAGATTGAAGACTCAGCAAAGAGAAGACCTTTTTCTCCATTGCCTCAATCTTCCTTCACTCCCTACCAGGTGAAGTAATAGGAAAAGAGTGTGAGTTCTGCTTAGAGCACTAGAAAGCAGGAGGGGTGAGCAGAGATGAATTGTGGGTCTCTGGCGCAGGGAGACCTAGCAGTTCACAGCCCCAGGAGAAATTGGCTTGATGCACACAACCAAGATGGGGCACCTCAGCACCTGACTGAATGAAATATGGGGCTCAATGGCTATGGAAGCCAGCTGTAGAATCTCCATAGGGTGGTTAGCCTTGTTCTCCTCCACAGGCAATGGAAGTTCAAGCAGTTTTGCTGCCTTCAGTAACACAGCCGTAAATTAGCAACATGCACAACTGGAGGCCCAGTAAGACATCCCAAATTCATCTCTGGAGACGCATTCAGGTCATGGTGTTCAGTCGAGCAGATAGCTGCCACTAACCATATCATTTGGGGTAGGGGAAGAGTTGATTGGCCTCACATGATACTGGGCATCTAAACAGAGCCAGAATCAACAGTGGAAGAGCTCAAAAAGCCTGCCATTACATTTATTAAGAGACAGAAGCCTCATCCTCTATCAGCTATTGAGCCTTACATAGTGGCAAGACCAGAATTGTCTTATTCTTTGGAAAGCAGATGTAAAGTCAGCTTATGAGGCATTCAGGATGAAACAGAGAAAGGAGGTGGCAACGCTGTTTGCTGACTGACACTGAGGGATTGAGTTGCTGGCCAGGGACCCTGATGACTTCTTTGGACCAGAAAGCAGCTGGTGGGAGTTGGTGTAAAATGGAAGAGGGCTACCATCGCCTGGTTAAAGGTCACGTTCTTGCACTTGCAGGGTCATCAAAAACTCGAAATTCAAAGAAAAGAGCAGGTGGCTTCTGGTCTGCAAGTGGAATCGGGTTAAAACCGATCTTGAGACATCTGCCAGGCTGAAGCATGGGTTTCGGTAGATACGTTCAACAAAACACTACTGGCTTGATAAACAGGTCTGACATGAGGGTCACTTCAACCACTCAGCTCTGCAGGACTTTTTGGTTCGCTCCCCATAGCCTCCATCTTTAAGATGGTAAAATTTCTAAAGCTGAGGAAGCTTCTGTTAGAAACATCCATCAGAAGAACAAGGTGCCGATTTTCAGTTTCAGAGAGGATACTCCGTTGCAAAAGCAGCTGAGAGGTGGGCAGACAAACAGTATGTAGACAACTGAACCTTCTTCAATTCTGACACCAACATTATCCTCTGATGGCCTGACAGAATACAGGCCAACAGAGGTAAGCCACCTGATCACCCACCCAATTTAGAGTGGGCGGTAGAATGGCTTTAATTTGTTGCTGTCTGTCACCATCAGGTAAACCCTGGCAGTGAGGTGCAGTAAAAATAAAATAAAAATGATCCTCACCTCATGGGTGACAACTCCCATGGGTTGGGGGTTATTAGTTTTACTTTTTTCAAAAACTCCCCGTTTAGGTATTTGTTTTTGAAGAAAAGTAATACTTTGTAAAAAAATTGACGGCTTGACGTCATATTTGATTGAGCCACCCGGCAAATTTTACAACTTTGACAAGAAGGTTGGAATGTTAAGAGATGGTTATGGGGCATCTATAAATTTGGGGGACTGGATTTCCATCAATGTCACTATTTTATTGAAATTAACTTGGTCTGAATGACTGACATTACTGTGTCCTCCAAAGTCTATATCAGGTGTTAAGTTACTTATCTTGACCCAACTTAGGAATCAGCATTCTTGTTCTATGCTCTGCATATGAGAGTGTGGAAGGATAAAAGATAGATAAAAGAGAGTGGCATTAGTGTGCACGGTAGTGCTGTATGTGGCTCTGCTCTATCTCTTTGAGGGCAGTGTGGAATTACCACAGAGCCATATGGCCCCAACTACTGATGAGCGAGACCCCTGCTAATGAATTCTCCAGGTCCAGTCTGGCGTCTGGCATCTGAGGATATTCTGAAAAGTGGGCAATCTATGGATTGCTAGATTATTCACTAAAAGACTGCTATCAAAGGTAAGCAACTTGTTCTTCACAGATATCTCCCTAGAACATTACAGGATTGAAACAGTGTCATTTTTGCAGGAGACCAATTTTATTTTCACATCTGTACGATGTCAAGTCTCAAGCTAAAGCCATCAAAGAGGATTTGGCCCTGGTAGAATGTGCCAGTAGTCTTCAGGGGGCTGCTTCTTGGCAATCGCAAAGCAGAGTTGATTACACAGAACTATCCACCCTGACAGGGTTTCTTTTTGCAAAGCTTCCATTTCTTGCCCCACAGAAACCCACAAAGAGCTGATCATCAGTGCGATTGTCTCTTGCACATGTAATGTAAAAGCTTATATCCCTCTTGGTTCAAGTCCTTGGAGCATCTCCTCCTCTTTCGAGGGGAGAGACAGACCAAAAACCCAAGTATGAAGAGATGCGCATGATAAATATCGAAGAGAAAGTACAGATACCAATTGGGCAGGGCAAATGACTTAGAGTAAATATTTCAGATTATAAATAAAATGCATCAGAACCGGAGATTTAGGGTCTAATTACGACCTTGGCGGATGGGATTACTATGTCCCAAACGTGACTGATATCCCATCCGCCGTATTACAAGTTCCATTATATTCTATGGAACTTGTAAAACAGCGGGTGGGATATCTGTCTCATTTGGGACAGACTAATCCCCTCCGCCAAAGTTGTAATCAGGCCCTTACTGTTGGTTGGTCAGGTAAACAAAGAAAGTCCTTGCTGGGTTAAAAAAAGAACAAGGTGAAGAACATAGAAAAGTCTAGTTTGTAAGGGTTTAGTATTTGGGGCACGACATCTGGCAACTAACACACCCCAGCATATTTCGACTTTGAGGAAGGACTCCTGGCAGGAAGGAATGTTATTACTTTATCTCGACCTGCAAGTCAAATGCATTTAGCTGCTGCCACACAATCTCCATGTATTAAGGTGTAAGTGGTGGAGACTTGGATCCAGGACCCTGGCCTCTTGCTGCGACATGAGTTACTCCAGAAGCCTGATCTGAGGACAAATGCTCACACTTAGGAGCTCTTGGTACAACACTCGCCTAGCCCAGTCTGGGGGTGACCAGAATAACTTGGGCCTTGTAAATCTTGATCTGATTCAGAACCCAAAACAGTAAAGGCAGTGGTGGAAATGGGTACAAGAGCTTTTTCTTCTAATCTAGTCAGAATATGTCTCCTAACAAGTGTCCTGAAGGAAACTCAAATGTGCCGGATTGTTGACACTGTGTGTTCTTGGCAGTGGCAAACAGATTTAGCCACTGATTGAAGATGCATCTTGGGATAATGACTCCATTGTAGATGAATTCCGCTCTGTTCGCCCGCTCTGGCACTCAAAGACTGTGCCAGGTGGTTGATGACCAAGAAGATGTTCTTTTAGTCCAGCCACCTCCAGAGGCATTGCGTCTTCTGACACAGGATCCAGGACCCCACTTCACCCTTCTCATTGCATACCACATGGCAGCTATGTCACCAGCCTCCATTTGATGGATGGGAGGAAGGCTTTCAGAGCAGAGGGATCGCTAAATGCTCCACAAGAATGATATGGAGTTGGCTCTCCTTCGGAGACCAAAGGTCTCTGATCTCCACCACATACTAATGGTTCTCCCAAACCAGCAAGGACGTGTCTCTTACTATAGTAAACTCTGGATGCGGGGAGGAAGAGTGGTCTGCCATAGGCCAGACTGACTTTATTGTGCAATCACACAAGACTTCTGACATTTGGATGGAGTCTGAGATGCCCTGATGTTGGGCCCCCCACTGGGATCAGAGATTCTACTATAGGGCATGCATAAAACACCTGGAATTTTGGATTAGAGCAGCACAAGGCCAGGAGATCAAGAAGTTTCAAAGTTATCTTCACCGAGACCCAGGACCAATCCTGAAAGATCGGGATCATATCTTGAATGTCCTGGACTCTGTGGTGGACGAAAGGCCTTGAAAAGGCTTGGTGTCCAGAATTGCCCCAATGAATATAAGTTTCTGCTCAAGGCTCAGTTGCAGCTTTGGCTTTTGGATGATAAAACATAATGATGTCAGGAATTTGGCTGTTGCCTCAAGGTGGTCCATGATTGTCTCAGGTGAGCCCTCCTTTAGCAGCCAATCATTGAGGTATGAAAATATGTGGAACCTTGACCTCTGAAGATGGGCAGAAATCACTACCATCACTTTCATGAAAATCTGAGGGGCTGATGTAATGCAGAATGCAGCACAGTAAACTGAAAGTGTTCCTGGCTTGCCTTGAACCACAAGGTGGATGGTTACATGGAAATAGATGTCATCCAGTCTCCTAAGTCTACAGTCGACAGGCTCTGAACCAAAGTCAGGTTTTTTAACTTGTCCTTCCTCAGAAGAGTGCTGTGAGTGAGTCGCATCCTGCTCCTTTCTCTGAGTTGGGCATCTATTTCACTGCAACTTTGGCTGCCGTTCTCCAACAGAAGTGCAGAGTGCTCCTCCAAAAGCTGCTCCAGTGTGGGAGGAAGGTGTGGAGGAAATGAAGGGCTGAATACAGCCCGTTTAAACAATCTGTAAGACCCATCTGTCCAACGTGATGGATCTCCAATTGCGGAAGAAATACCGTAATCTGCTTTCACTCAGCCCAGCATCACCCTTAGAGGGCAAGTTAAATCAGCTTGACAACAGCTGCTGCAAAGTAGAAAGAACTGGAGTAGTGCTTTCCCTCCTGATGGAAACTGCTTCTGTTGGTGCCACATCTGTGGCCTTGAAAGGACTGGATTTGTTTGTTTCAGAACAGGTTATTAGGGCAAGCAGTGTTTGTAAGCTGGCCTCTTGAAAAAGTTACAGAATTTCCTGCATTGATGGGGAAATTACTTGCTGGGCATCCACACCCCCAAGGACTGTTCTGTGATGTGACTATTATTGATTCAGTCTAGCACAGGATACGTTTCTTCCCCAGATAACCTGGAGCTGTTAAAGGGCATATCAATTTAGCATGCTTGCACATTCCCCAACAACACAAACTGATAAAAAAACAGAAAAGTAAAAAGATATATCATCTGCAGTAGACTCTCATGACGGTTGCCTCTAATGCTTTACTATCCTGCAGATGAACACTAGTGTTGTCACATTAACATATATTAAACACATGGTGGTCTGACTGAGGTCTGCTGGTACTGCCCCACAAACAGTACACCAACCATGATGAGAAATTATGGTACTATTCACTACAACACAGAAACTCAGTGAATAAGTGTTAGGACTGTCCATTCAAAGAAGAACAACCTTAGGCCAGATGTATCAAACTATTTTGCACTCGCAAACGGCGAAATCGGCCGTTTGCGAGTGTAAAATAGTGGTCTGCAATGCATCAAAGGCATTTGCAGACCACAAAATAGAAATCGCTAAAATAGCGATTTTTTGCGTTGCGACCTGGATTTTGCGGATCGCAAAATCCAGGTCGCAAGGCAATTCTGCAAAAAATCGCAAATTGCGATTTTTCGCAGAATGGTACTTTGCACATGCAAAATACCATTGTCTGCAACCAGGTGGTAACCTGGTGCAAAACTTAAAAATGCAGTAGAACTGCATTTTTAAATGTAATATGTAAAGCACACATGCCCTTTTCGCATGTGTGTACTTTACATGGTAAAAAAAAAAAGAAATTGGGGTGCAGGAGAGGGGGCTTTAGGCCCCCAGCACCCTGGCCTTTTGCATTTCCAAAATTGCGATTTCTAGTTCACAATCGCAATTTAGGAAATGCAAAAAATTTGCAGCTATGGGCCAACAGGCCCATAGCTGCGAATGGGGCCAGTATCGCAATTTGCGATTCGGTAATTGCATTTGCGATTTTTAAGAAATCGCTATTACCGATTCGCAAATGTGATACATGGCCCTTTGCGAGTCGGTAATAGCGATTTCTTAAAAATCGCAATTACCGAATCGCAATGGGCCAGAATCATACATCTGGCCCCTTGTTTTTAATTTGATTTGTAGGTTTTTAACAAAAAGGAAGAACAGTAAAATACAAGAAGCTACAAAAGCACAGGAGCACCATGTTTGACACTCAATGAGCACATGTAGATAAAGAGAGGGAATGAAAAGCTGGGAGGGCCTTAAGGGAATGGGTGAAGTAAGGAGTATAGAAACAGTAGGGAGGGTCGAACAGTCCGGGATAAGTAAATATCGGCCATCAATGCAAGATATATCAGACCAGAGTAATCCATTCACAGATACAAGACAGTCCACCTGTGTGGCTGGTCAAGGTGCACAAAAAGAAATCACTCCTCCTTTGCTAGATCCACCGTATGTTCTAGAGTTAGCTAGCAGTCTTTGAGTGTCTGCCATATGTCCTTGGGATGGGAGGTTATTGGCTGTAGAGAAGCATAAAGTTCAGAATTGGTATCACAGTTAGTCCCTGCAGTCAGGTGGCTACTGACAGAGGTACACTACTTCCCCAGTGATGTGCAATTTGCCATTGGCCAACAGTAATGCAATGGCCTTGAAACATCTTAGGCCGGCAGGCAACTGTTTAACATAGCCTAGTAGGGCCATTTGTAGGTCCACTTCAAGTGCAGCATAAACTTCGCCCGAATATGTAGTGATCAGTGCGCAGGCCCAGAATAAGTGTGCAAAGTCTGCCTGCTCAGCTTTGTATTTGTGGCAATGCTGGGGTCTGTTGGAATTAGGTTTGGCAAGGGCCATGGGGGTAGTATATGCCCTATGTATAAGCTTATAATTAGGTAGTTTACGACTGTGATTATTTGACACAAGTTTAGCCTGTGTGCAGTCAACAGTACCAAGTTTTATCTGTGATTGGGTGCCCCAGGTCACACTCCCAGGCAGCCGTTGCCTTTTCTACGCCAATGGTGGGGAGTTGCAGAGAAGTGTGATAGAGTCTGGATATTATGTGGCAGCTGTCTGGGGCAGAGGTCACTAATGTAAGTGGTGCAAAATCTTTGGCTTCCTCATGATTTGTGGGCAGTGCATCACGGAGTGTGCTATGTATATGTGGAATTGGAACCCATCCATCAGGGTTGGGTGTCCTGTTTAGGCCATGACGGAGCAGGATTTAAGGGTACTGTTGCTAAACAGGTTACCAACAACTCATAATCCATGAGCAACTAGAGAACGCTGCACAAGTCGCTCTTGTGTGAGAGGGAGCCAGGGGTTGATGATGATGACGGTTATATGGAGAGAGTATAGGGTTTCTCCGCTGACGTATCTCAGAGTTTGGACTAGGCCCAGCTTGTGGTAGATAGGGTTTGTATTTCCAAGGGGTTTCTGAGGAAGACCTGAGGCACTATGGAGGTAAAGAGGGAAAGACAGTATTTGGGCTCTTTCGGATTTAAGATACTGTAATCTAGCATCAAGGTGATACCAATGGTGCGCAAAGTGTGATTGGGTCACCAAATAGCATAATTGTAGGTCAGGGACCCCAAAACCATTGCGGTCGTAAGGGAGCGTCAGTGTGTCCCATCGTATTCTGGGGCGTTGCCCTGCCCAGATTAAACGTGTGAGTAAGCTTCTGGGTGCATGGAAAAAAAATTTAGTTAGTGCAATGGGGATATTTTTAAAGAGGTATAAAAACATGGAAAGACCATAATTTTAATGGTGGTTATGTGTCAAGCCATTGCTAGCAGTACTTTATTCCAGTGGGTTGTGAGTTTATCTATAGCAGGGCCATAGTTACATCTTATTAGCACAGGTCGGGATGTGTGTACATATATGTACATATATGTGTATATATATATGGAAAATGTCACTTACCCAGTGTACATCTGTTCGTGGCATTAGTCGCTGCAGATTCACATGCTGTGCACATCCCGCCATCTAGTGTTGGGCTCGGAGTGTTACAAGTTGTTTTTCTTCGAAGAAGTCTTTTCGAGTCACGAGATCGAGGGACTCCTCCCATTTCGGCTCCATTGCGCATGGGCGTCGACTCCATCTTAGATTGTTTTCCCCGCAGAGGGTGAGGTAGGAGTTGTGTATGCTAGTAATAGTGCCCATGCAATGGAGTGAATACGTATGTACATAATGTAGTTTAAAGTAATATATTTACAAATTTACAAATGTTCAAGATCAACTTCTAAACGGCTACAGGCTCCCGGGGAGGCGGGTGGGCGCATGTGAATCTGCAGCGACTAATGCCACGAACAGATATACACTGGGTAAGTGACATTTCCGTTCGATGGCATGTGTAGCTGCAGATACACATGCTGTGCATAGACTAGTAAGCAGTTATCTCCCCAAAAGCGGTGGTTCAGCCTGTAGGAGTTGAAGTTGTTTGAAACAATGTTCGTAGTACTGCTTGACCTACTGTGGCTTGTTGTGCCGTTAACACATCTACACAGTAGTGTTTGGTAAATGTATGAGGCGTAGACCATGTAGCTGCCTTACATATTTCGGTCATTGGAATATTTCCTAGAAAGGCCATGGTAGCACCTTTCTTTCTAGTTGAGTATGCCCTTGGTGTAATAGGCAGTTCTCTTTTTGCTTTAAGATAACAGCTTTGAATGTACTTAACTATCCATCTAGCAATGCCTTGTTTAGAAATTGGATTTCCTGTATGTGGTTTTTGGAAAGCAATAAATAATTGTTTTGTTTTTCGAATTAATTTTGTTCTGTCAATGTAGTACATTAACGCTCTTTTGATGTCTAATGTTTGTAGTGCTCTTTCAGCTACAGAATCTGGTTGTGGAAAGAACACTGGTAGTTCTACTGTTTGGTTCAAGTGGAACGGTGATATGACTTTTGGTAAGAATTTAGGATTTGTTCGTAAGACTACTTTATGCCTGTGTATCTGAATAAATTGTTCTTGTATGGTAAATGCTTGTATCTCACTTACTCTTCTTAGAGATGTGATAGCAATTAGGAATGCAACCTTCCATGTTAAGTATTGCATTTCACATGAGTGCATAGGTTCGAAGGGTGGACCCATGAGGCGAGTTAAGACAATGTTGAGGTTCCACGAAGGAACTGGTGGTGTTCTTGGTGGTATAATTCTCTTTAGGCCTTCCATAAATGCTTTAATGACTGGTATCCTAAATAATGAAGTTGAGTGTGTAATTTGCAGATAAGCTGAAATTGCGGTAAGATGTATTTTAATGGATGAAAAAGCTAGCTTTGACTTTTGCAAATGTAGTAAGTAGCTTACAATGTCTTTAGCAGATGCGTGTAATGGCTGGATTTGATTATTGTGGCAATAATAAACAAATCATTCCACTTATTTGCATAGCAATGTCTAGTGGTTGGTTTCCTAGCTTGTTTTATGACCTCCATACATTCCTGTGTAAGGTCTAAGTGTCCGAATTCTAAGATTTCAGGAGCCAAATTGCTAGATTCAGCGATGCTGGATTTGGGTGTCTGATCTGTTGTTTGTGTTGAGTTAACATCTGGTTTGTTTGGTAGTTTGACATGAGGCACTACTGAGAGGTCTAGTATTGTTGTGTACCAAGGTTGTCTTGCCCAAGTTGGTGCTATTAGTATGAGTTTGAGTTTGTTTTGACTCAATTTGTTTACTAGATATGGAAGGAGTGGGAGAGGGGGAAAAGCGTATGCAAATATCCCTGACCAACTCATCCATAACGCATTGCCTTGAGACTGATCTTGTGGGTATCTGGATGCGAAGTTTTGGCATTTTGCGTTTTCTTTTGTTGCAAATAGGTCTATTTGTGGTGTTCCCCATCTTTGGAAGTAAGTGTTTAGTATTTCGGGGTGAATCTCCCATTCGTGGATCTGTTGATGATCCTGAGAAAGATTGTCTGCTAACTGATTCTGAATCCCTGGAATAAACTGTGCTATTAGGCGAATGTGGTTGTGAATCGCCCAATACCATATTTTCTGTGCTAGAAGACACAACTGAGTTGAGTATGTTCCTCCTTGTTTGTTTAGATAATACATCGTTGTCATGTTGTCTGTTTTGACAAGGATGTGTTTTTGTCTTATTATGGGTTGAAATGCTTTTAGCGCTAGAAATACTGCCAGTAGTTCTAAATGATTTATGTGAAGTTGTCTTTGCTGAGTGTCCCATTGTCCCTGGATGCTGTGTTGATTGAGATGAGCTCCCCATCCTATCATGGAGGCATCTGTGGTTATTACGTATTGAGGGACTGGGTCTTGGAAAGGCCGCCCTTGGTTTAAATTTTTGTTGCTCCACCATAGAAGCGAGGTGTATGTTTGGCGGTCTATCAACACTAGATCTAGAAGTTGACCCTGTGCCTGTGACCATTGTGATGCTAGGCACTGTTGTAAGGGCCGCATGTGCAATCTGGCGTTTGGGACAATGGCTATGCATGAGGACATCATGCCTAGTAGTTTCATTAGCATCTTGACCTGTATTTTTTGTTCTGGATACATGACCTGTATTACCTTGTGAAAGGCTTGTATTCTTTGTGGACTTGGAGTGGCAACCCCTTTTGTTGTGTCGATTGTCGCCCCTAAGTATTGCTGTGTTTGGCACGGCTGAATGTGCGACTTTGTGTAGTTGATTGAGAACCCTAGTTTGTGGAGTGTGTCGATAACATACTTTGTGTGTTGTGAACACCTTTTTTGCGTGTTGGTTTTGATTAGCCAATCGTCTAGGTATGGGAACACGTGTATTTGCTGTCTTCTGATATGCGCAGCTACCACTGCCAGGCATTTTGTAAAAACTCTTGTCGCAGTTGTTATCCCAAATGGCAACACCTTGAATTGGTAATGTACCCCTTGGAATACAAACCTTAGGTACTTTCTGTGTGAAGGATGTATCGGTATATGGAAGTATGCATCCTTTAGGTCTAGTGTTGTCATGTAGTCTTGCTGTTTGAGCAATGGGATTACGTCCTGTAATGTCACATGTGAAAGTGATCTGATTTCATGTAGGTGTTTAACGTTCTCAGATCTAATATAGGTCTTAGAGTTTTGTCCTTTTTGGGTATGAGAAAGTACAGGGAGTAAACTCCTGTTCCTTTCTGATGAACTGGTACTAATTCTATTGCTTCTTTTTGTAACAATGCTTGTACTTCCAGTTGTAGAAGGTCTATGTGTTGTTTTGACATATTGTGTGTTTTCAGTGGGACATTTGGAGGGAAATTGGGAAATTCTATGCAATAACCATGCTGGATAATTGCTAATACCCAAGTATCTGTTGTTATTTCTTCCCATTGTTTGTAGAACTTGGTTACTCTCCCCCCCACAGGTGTTACGTGTTGGGGATTTGTGACGTGTAAGTCACTGTTTGTTTTGTGGAGTTTTGGGACTTTGGAACTTTCCTCTACTTTTTTTGGAACTGTCCCCCTCTATATTGTCCCCGAAAACTTCCTCGTAGATATTGGCTCTGGTAAGTGGGCCTTGTTTGTGAGGTTGTGGGTTCTGTGCTTTGCCCTCGAAACCCCCCTCGAAACTGTGTTTTCCGAAATGTGCCTCTGCTCTGTGGGGAGTAGAGTGCGCCCATGGCTTTGGCCGTATCAGTGTCTTTCTTAAGTTTTTCAATAGCAGTGTCCACCTCCGGCCCAAACAACTGCTGTCCGTTAAATGGCATATTCAGCACAGCTTGCTGTATTTCTGGTTTAAATCCTGATGTACGCAGCCATGCATGTCTCCTTATTGTCACTGCTGTGTTGACAGTTCTAGCAGCTATGTCTGCTGCATCCACTGCTGACCGTATCTGACTATTGGAGATACTTTGTCCTTCTTCTACTACTTGCTGTGCTCTCTTCTGGAACTCCTTGGGCAAATGTTCTATAAAGTGTTGCATTTCGTCCCAATGAGCCCTATCGTATCTGGCCAACAAAGCCTGTGAGTTTGCAATACGCCACTGGTTTGCTGCCTGTGCCGCCACCCTTTTCCCTGCTCCGTCGAATTTTAGACTTTCTTTATCTGGAGGTGGTGCATCTCCTGAAGTATGTGAGTTCGCTCTCTTGCGAGCTGCCCCTACTACAACTGAGTCCGGTGTTAGCTGTTGTGTGATGTACACGGGGTCTGTTGGTGGTGGTTTATATTTTTTCTCCACTCTTGGAGTAATGGCCCTTCCTTTTACAGGCTCCTCAAACACTTGTGTGGAGTGTTTTAGCATTCCAGGTAGCATGGGGAGACTCTGGTACTGGCTGTGTGTGGACGACAGTGTATTAAATAGAAAGTCGTCTTCAATGGGCTCTGCATGCAGGCTGACATTATGAAATGCCGCTGCCCTCGACACCACCTGTGCGTAGGCTGTACTATCTTCTGGTGGCGACGGTCTAGCTGGATAACAGTCAGGACTATTATCTGACACTGGCGCATCATAAAGATCCCACGCGCCAGGGTCATCTTGACTCATCCCTATATGAGTCGCGGATTGCATCATAGGTGGAGTGGCTACTGGTGATGGTTGCGGCGAGCGTTGTGGAGACGGTGGCAGGCTTACTTGTTTAGCCACCTTTGCCTGTGGCTGCTTGTCTTTCTCGTGGAAGGCAAGTTTGCGTTTCATCCTAATAGGAGGGAGAGTGCTGATCTTCCCAGTTTCTTTTTGGATGTGGAGCCTTCTTTGGGTGTAGTCTGGCTCCACTGTCTCCAATTCCTGTCCAAACCTATGTATTTTCATTTGTGAGGATAGTCCTTGTTCCTCTGTGTAGGAACTTGATTTCGGTTCCGAGGCCGGATGTTTCTGTATCGAAACCTTTTCGGTTCCGACGAAACCTTTTTTATTTTCGGCGTCGTTGTCTCTCGGTGCCGACTTATTTTGGTGCGAACTTGCTCGGAGCCGCTATCTCGAGCCTGAGATTGCTGTGTGGCGGTATCTCGACCGGAGTCGGATGACTTCGACACCAGCGTGCCCTTTTTCGGTGCCGATGTTCGGTCACCTATTTTTCAGGTTAATCCATGGCCTATTGGCGGTGGCATCCCCTGGGCTTTTGTGGTCTTCTCGTGAGTTTTATGTTTCGACATCTTACTCACGGTTTTTGGCGTTTCTTCGGGATCGAGCTCGTCCGAGTCCGATTCCTGGATGGAGAAGGTTTCTTCTTCCTCCTCGAAACGCCCTTGTCCTGTCGGCGCCGACGCCATCTGCAGTCTTCTTGCTCTTCGGTCTCTTAGTGTCTTCCTGGACCGAAATGCTCGACAGGCTTCACAAGTATCTTCCTTGTGTTCTGGCGACAAACACAAGTTACAGACCAGATGCTGATCTGTATATGGATACTTGTTATGGCATTTTGGGCAGAAGCGGAATGGGGTCCGTTCCATCAGCCTTGAAGAGACACGTGGCCGGGCCGACCAGGCCCCGACGGGGGATCGAAAAAACCCCGAAGGGCCACCGGAGCTCTTCAAAAGTCAGTGTCGATCTATTATAACTAACCTGATACCGAACGCAAACAATACCGACGATTTTTCCGAGATTCTAACTAACTTTCTGACCCGGAGTGAAAAGGAACACGTCGGAACCCGATGGCGGAAAAAAAACAATCTAAGATGGAGTCGACGCCCATGCGCAATGGAGCCGAAATGGGAGGAGTCCCTCGATCTCGTGACTCGAAAAGACTTCTTCGAAGAAAAACAACTTGTAACACTCCGAGCCCAACACTAGATGGCGGGATGAGCACAGCATGTGTATCTGCAGCTACACATGCCATCGAACGTATATATATATACATCGTTAGTGTATGTAAATATATATATATATATATATATATATATATATATATATATATATATATATATATATTTACATACACTAAGGGGAATCGGTATACCACTATAGGGGAAACTCCAAGTCAACAAGGTCTCGTGGGATCCGTAAGAGGAAATATCTCAGACTTCTTCCTGTTAATGGATAGTTCAGAAACAATTCCATAGCGCATCACCTCACAAATGAGATGGGAGCGATTGGTGGGTAAATGCCTAACAAACAATAGTATGTCATCTGCATTAAGAGATGCTAATAACATACTGTGGAGGAATTCAAGGCCTCTCTCCAAGTGTCGCTCTTGCAGGTGCCTAACTAAGGGGCCCATAGCAATGATGAAAAGGAGAGAGGAGAGCAGGCAACCATGCAGTGTGCCTCGCATCAGGAAGGGGGGGTCAAAGAGTATGCCGTTCACATGGAGGCAGACCGGGGGGAGTTTTGTACAGTACCATAATACGGCTGATAAAACCATTTGAGATACCCAGTCTGGTTAAAGTGGTAGGGAAGAATGGCCATTCAAAGAGAATTGAATGCTTTTTCAGCATTGAGTACGATGACTGCCGCAGGGATAATAGGGGAGACCTGATTAATAAGCTCGAACAAAGTGTGGAGATTAATTAATGTAGAGGGATGTGGAATAAATCCGGATTGCATAGGAGAGATTAAGTGTACATTAATAAGGAAAGGCGTGAGGCTATCACCTTGGCTAGGATTTTGTTGTCATGGTTCAATAACGCTAGAGGTCTGTAACTGGTGAAGAGTTGTGGAGGCTTATCAGGTTTAAGCAGCAAGGCGATTACAGCTTCGCACAGAGTAGGGGGAAGTGTACCCTTTTCTATTGACTGCATACACTTCCAGGAAATGTGAAGCCAGAATTGTCTTGTAGGCTTTGCAAAAGGTACCGGTGAACCTGTCTGGGCCAGGGGCTTTGTTGTCACTCAGGGCATCGATAGCCTGAATGATTTTCTCACAGTTGATGGAGGCAGGAATTGCTGTTGGCCAAGTACAAGCCAGACCATTACTATTTCAGACAAAGAGCCACTGCAGTGGCGTCATCATTCATCCGGGATGTGTAGAGCTGCTTGTAGTATGTCACAAGGTCATCTATAATAACTGGGCCATCAGTAGTTATAGTGCCATCAGGTCGCTGAAGACTGGGTATACACGTGGTATGGTAAGGAGGGTGGAGCAGACGAGCCAGTGTGCTACCCCAGAAGTAGTACAGCTCTGGCATGTAGCAATGCTGTATCTGTGGCAGTCGTAGCTTCCCCTCAACTTGATCTAAGCCATTTCTGATGCTGTGGAGAACCCTGGCATGTTATGCAATGCAAATGCCTCTAATATAGGCCTTAATGGGCTCTCATAACGTAGAGTGTGTCTCTACAGTGTCAGTTTTAGTAGCAAAATATTCTGTAATAGCGTTGCAAACCTCCGTATGGAAGACCTCGTCAAGGAGGGCATTAGTGGGAAATCGTCAGGACTGGAAGAGTGGGGCAAGGCATGGGATGTGCAATGAGGCGATATATGACAGGGGAATGACAGTGTTGAATCATGTAGTTAAGTGAAATTGTAGCTCCTGCAAAAAAATGAAAAAACTGTTGGAATTTCCCTACCCCCTCCCACACCAACCCAAAAAGAGGTTGGCGAATCCCTAAAAAACCCCAACCAAATCTGAAGTAGAGCAACCTTGTTGATAAGAGCTGGCACTGCCCATTACATACATGCAACCTGCTCATATGTGCTTCAACTGTCTATTAAACCCTATCACTGTGGTTTCTAAACCTTGCATCGTAACCCCCTTCTCCCTTCACCACCTGCACGATGCTGGCTCCCAAAATACACTTTTTCTACTCGAGCATTGCTTACGATGTAAGTGACACCAGAATGTCTGTTAATATCATAGGTATTGTAGACAAAAGAAGGAAAAAGGATCCACTGATGATGCTTCAAGCTGGCAGTGGGCATTACTCTTTCTATTTGTGGCACTCCTTTTTAAATGGCAGAATGCAAATATTTCTTAGAAGATATGGCCAGGCTGGATCAACCACAGGATAGAATTGAATACTCTTGCAGACATAGTAGTGCAATGCCCTTTCTGGAAGGCCCAGGAAAAGTATTGTGCCTAATGCCAAAATCCACATACTGATGGGTAAGCTTCAGAGTACCTTCCACGCTCTTTTATGGAACTCACCCTTAATTTTGTTTCTGCTCTATGTGCTTTTGAAAAGAACATCTAGCTGTCTCTTCATAAGGCAGGTCGACACCTGTTAGAATCAATTATAAACTCTGAATTCCCACACACTTTCTGAAGCCAGTCAAATTAAACATAGAATGGACCACAAAAAAAGCACAGAAAAAAATCTATTTGATGCACGGAAACACTCGGAGAAGAAGAAAATGTCTGAGGAGAAGAGGCCAAGAGTGCTGTCCAAAATGAGAAATGAGGGTAAGGGAAATTACTGGAAACTTTCTGAAAAGAGAAGGCGGCTGGGTGGGGTTATCATGAACACTTAGGATGATATGCTATTATCTCTTTAGGATGCTAAATATTGTTGCTACTAAAGAAAACGAAGTATTGCATGATAAACATGGCATTCAGGGATTTTCCTTGCTCCTGGAATACAGAATTAGTCTTACCTTTTTTGCAGCCAGCAACAGTTCCACAGCCTTCTCAAACTGATTGTGCTCAATGAAGAAATCTGAGCAGCGTGCTAGCAATGCCGGGTCCGAATTCTCATCAAGGTCCTCAGCAATAAGCTGCAATGCCCCAAATTGCTGAGTAGCAAAGGCCAGCTCCAAGGCTTTGGAGAAATGTCCCGCCTGCAATATAATATAGAGCATATTATTCTCAAACTCTTATGTTAAGTGTACTAACATCATAGTAAATTACGTCCTTTGCGGTCATCACTTGTTTATCTATAAAGTCTGCTAATGTCTAATGACAGCACCCTTATATAGGTCTCTTCATTTGGGGTAGTACCCTCAGTCTCTCGTAAGTGTTCTTGCTGCAGGGCTATCTCTCCTCTGAATTCTACTGACATAAAATCCCCCTCATAATTAATTGCCTGGGACGAGGACTCATGTTGGCTTGGTGTGGTATTTGAAAACATACTTCTTTCTTTGACCGCAATGGCAGATAAAACAATACTGAGCAAGGTCAGACTCCACCGGAACATTCTGACCCTTTGTGAAGATGGAATCATTTGGTTAGGTGTCATAGAATACATTTTTTCAGTTTTCCGGTAAAAGAGGTCTCTCCAATGGGACTTCTCTGTGAGACTCATATTGAAACACAATCCCTGATTGCCCTTGGAATTTCAAAACTCACCCTCTTCAGGGTCTGCTCAGGTACTACTCAGTCCTAACACTTCATAAAAAGATTCCTCTATCAAATGTTGCATTTGGAGTCTTCAACCTCTACCACTGGATATGTCAGCACAACCTGTGTAAAATGGGAATATCTCCTACAAGGTTGTTTCCTCCCCTGTCACTTTCACATCTATCTTCCATGCCACTACCCTTTTCCCTGAGTAGTGCTGTATCACGATTCAGATAACTCGTTCTCGTCAGTATTAATTTTAGCTTCCAAAATTCTTCTAATCAGTCTCCATAAACTGATAGTGCACTGCTGTCTCCCATAGCTATCTTACTCCATTCTTTAAGGAAAAATCATCAGGTGAAGTCTCCTGGGTTTTCCTCAAGCAAATCTACTTGTGTGATTGGGGGTCAGGGTGGCTAATGATTATCCACATCATTTTCAGTTTCTGCACAATATCTGTCCATGAACTGCAAGGTGGCTCCAAATGACAAAAACTGCTAATGCACGGCAGGGAGGCAATGTCTTTGGAGCACATCTGGATCTGCCTCTCATTAAAGACAAGCTTCATTACTCAGCATTCAAGACCTTATCACAACTGCATTCCTTCCAAAGCTCCCACTGAGATAATGATTCACATGCCTCTACTGCAATATACAGGTGCAGGGTATTAGACATTAAATGGTGAAGTTGTACACTTTGAAATATTGAGTGTAATTTCATTTTCTCATTATTTGTGTATTCAC
Source organism: Pleurodeles waltl (assembly GCF_031143425.1). NCBI lineage: Eukaryota > Metazoa > Chordata > Amphibia > Caudata > Salamandridae > Pleurodeles > Pleurodeles waltl. The sequence goes on from NC_090449.1 coordinate 398,659,653, forward strand.
CATGTCCATTTAAAAGGGAGTCATCTGTCTCCAATAATGGTTAAGAACTTGAAAAGGTGGAACATCGAAAGGCTTGAAGTTAAGAGAGAGGACACTGTTTTTTAGCATTTCATGTGATCTTATAATGTAATTTCCATTCAGAAGACTTGGTTTATAGAGCAATGGCATTTAATGGGGATTCCACGTTTGTCCAAATGCTAGCTGGTCCTGGTAATAAAGGCCTATCTCACATTTGCCATCAGCAAGAACAGATTGTGTACATGTGTTGATATTTTTTTCTGATAGATATTACTTCTCCCACAGATTTACTATCTTCAAGACTATCTTAAGGTCTTACATAAAATCCAGAAAATCTAAATCTCAGCCATGAGAAGAACCTCAAAATGGTGTTATGTCGTGCCTTATAACTCTGGCTTTGCTAAGAGTAACAGGATGCATTAAGAAGACTCCACAGAAATGCACTGCCTGACACCTATCAATTCAGCTTCGCCTAATTTCCTCACCCTAGAAAGGCAAGTTGGAAAAGTGGGAGCTAAACAAGATACACATTTGGCAAAAGCATTAGCAGACGGTGCCCCACTAACACTCATTGATGTTGGTTCACTTTGCCACTTTGGTAACCGTATTACTGAGGGAATCATTTAGCAGAAGGGATTCTGTGGGATGAAATATCAATTGATGGGTATTCAGTCTTCCTGCATATTCAGCAAGAGACCCTTTGATTGGCAAGTCACTTCAGCATAATTAAGACACTTGTAGTTCAGGTCAGAGGCAAAAGGACCACGGAATGTGTCCCACAGAGGGAGAAGACACACACTGCTACCTTCTTGCATAGTATTCACTCCTGGGACACTGCTGTCCTAATCAGGCCATATGATTGAACCATGTTCAGAATGGCAAAGTGATCCAACAGCAATATGTTACAACTTATTATTCATGTGCAAGTCTAGCCCTCTCTGTTAAGCTGGAAAGACTCCAGACCAACCTCTTGTTATAAAATAGTGTTTTTAAAGCTGGGAGGAGACAGTTGGGGCCACAAAATGCATACAAGAAACGACCATGACATCAAACAAAGGCTGCTTTCATGCCCTTTGCATGTATCAGGGTAGGGTAAAAGTGGACATTTTAGCCATCTCCCACACAACACATGTAAATCTGTTAAGAAAACTAATTCTACTGCTGGGTCAGATATACAATTTTGTCTGTCCCATGAATCCACTTTATTTGGCCCCTAGTCATAAGGCACTCAAGGGAAGATGTATGGTTTGCTTCTAGCAAAAGGGGTCTGGGAGCTCTAAAAATATACTGTGGATAGGAGCAGGCTAGCGCTCCCTGGGCACCTGCTTTCCCTTGGCAGAAGCAATAAAAATGCTTTTGCCACAAAGTCCAGATCACTTCCAGCATAGCTTCATTAAAAAGGATCCACAGCTCTAATCAGTGATATGAAGTAGCTAAGATTTTAGAGAGGACTTAACTCAATTTCTCAGCTGTGATGAAATAAACCACTGAAGAATCTTGTGTTCTGACCACAACCAACCAAGGCAAAAAAAGATGAACCCTCTGGTGGGACTGGGCAAGGAAATGTGAACTCATTTCACATGCCAGCCCAGTGAATTTTCCACTTTGTCAATAATAAGCTTGGTGTTGAAGTGGTAGTGGGGTAGAACATTATCATCTACCAAGTCAACATCCTGGTCAAAAAGCCTGCAACCTTTGTCCCATGCTTTCTACAAATGTCCTCTAAAGATTCAGAACATTTCTACCTTATTACCACGGAAGTATACTGTGCAAGCTTCTACAACTTCTAGAAAGCCTTGCTCTTTGTAATCTGTTGTAGGCCATTCAAGATGGCACTAATCATCTTGCAAATGGGCGCGCATCACAGGACTGATTTTTACCATTTAACACAGTGACGGGAACCTTACCTCTAAGAGGTTTAAAAACTTTCTACCCAGTTTTCAATAATCCAGACAGTATAGTGCAGTCAAGCTGACTATCTTTTGTTGGGCTATTGTAGACACATTGGATATCAGAAAAATCAGTGGCCTGAGGTCAGGAACATATGCACAAAATAATCATATTACTCAAGCAAGCAAAAAGTCTAGCCCAATTAAATCCCATATAAACTAGAATTTAGATCTTTGTTTTGCTCAAATTAAGGAGGAAGCTCTTTTACATAAAGTAGTCACTGGCTCGCAAGAGACTGTTTAGAAGATCCATCACTTCTTTATTATCAGCATACAGCAAACACAAGAGTCTAGAAGCCTGTCCTTAGGGTTAGAGGTGGTGTGGGCAAATCTGGCTTACTGACATTTCTGGGGAAATCAGATAGTGAGTGAAAAGTGGAGGTGATGGGGTGAAGACAGAAAGCGTCTCCACTGAGCTCTTTCCCATTAGCTCCCCTGTGCCCTATACAGAGCTCTGCCTGGTGGAAAATAATTAATTACAAAGGTGGAAAATAATTGATCACAGATGCAGAAAAGACCCAAGATGACAATTGACAATGGAGTCTCCATTGGGGCTTCTCAGATCCTGGAACAGGCAACTGGAGACATCTGTGAACTCTGGGGGAATCACCATGTCAAATGTTTTAGATAATTCAGTAAAAGCAACATATTCCACGCCCTCCTTCCTGTGAAATTTAGTCTTGTTGTTCAGCTGCCAACTTTGAAAACAGGACACGAGGATTACAATCCTAGCATTGACTGAAATTGTGTGATTTTTGGAAAATCAATTACTCTCACCGTGCAAAAAACTGTTACAAAAACAGAGAAATGTAATGAAATATAGTTGTGTAACTGGGAAATGTGAAAGTGCAATTCAAATATGTACTAATGTGCAGCACTCCATTGCTGCCCATCTAGATTTGCACTACATAAGTATGATATACAAACATAAATAAGCATATTTAAAGCAGTGTTTGACGTTATCCTGAACTGTGTGCAGAACTGGCTGATTTAGGATAAGGATCCGGATATTCTCAATACATTATCATAACTTCTTCCTGTTTTGTAATACTAATTTTTCCAGCAATAAGAGGCAGGCTGTTTTCTCATTAACAAATTGAGACAAGGCTATCCTTGGGTCCATGAAGCTGAAATGCTGTTGCCACTAATAATAGCCTTGTTAAAAGAAACCATTTTTGGCTGGCTGATCACCCCAAATTAGCACTAATTACACCTTTCCTGGCTTGCTCGACTTTCCACTTTTAAACTATGACAAACACAAGATTACGTCTCTGATGAATCATCTATTGCTGTCTAAGTAGAGTGAGACGGTCAAACAGTTTTCTGTAGTAAAGACTTTAAAAGGCTTAGATATTTGGTCTGGATTAATAGAAGAGTCTATATAAACTTGTGTAATGCCAATTTCATAAGAGACCCTGTAAGACGTTTGACATCTTAAAGGTTTTGCATTTCAGGAGTATGATAAACCCTATCCAAGAATTTAATGTGAAAGAGCTGTTGAGACTTCAATATGAATACAGTATACTATGGCCACATGGGCCTAGTCCACAACATGAATGGTACTTGCTAAGCTCCGAGGTTTAAGTGGTGTTATAGTGAGGAATTCCTACAAAAAGAGACAAATATTAGTAAAATGCATTCCCATGTATGTAGGAGGCTGGCCTGGGTTGTAGTGGGTACCTTGGGTACTTACACCAGGTATAGTTATGCCTTATTAGTGAAATGTAGTAGTGTTATAGAGCTTAGGCTGATAGAGGTAGCTATAGCAGAGCAGCTTAGGCTGAACTAGGAGACATGCAAAGCTCCACCAATACCACCTATAGTTACACAGTACTTATACACAAGTAAAGACAATACCCAGTGTTATAAAAAATAAAGGTAGTTTATTTGGGTGACACAAGGCCAAAAATATCTTAGAGGCAATACTCCTTCTGGAGGTGAGTATTATACACAATATATACACTAGACACCAAAATAAGGTAAGTAATTAGACATAGGACAGTGCAAACAATAGGAAATGATATAAAATGCAATGGGAGAAAATAGGTCTAGGGGCAACACAAACCATATACTAAGAAAGGGGAATGCGAATCACGAGTTCCCCCCTAGAGAAGTGTAGTGTGTAGAGAATCGCTGGGAGAGTAAGAATACAGCAAAGGTAAGTAAAATACCCCACCCCAGAGCCCAGGAAAGTAGGAGTAAAGTACTGCAAGTTTCCTTAGGACACAGTACAAGTCGTGATTAGAGTTATTGCAAGAACCAAGCAAGACTGCAAACAACAAATGGTGGTTTCCTGGACCTGAAGACCTGCAAAGGAAGGAGACCAAGTCCAGAAGTCGAAAGAAGTTCCAGGAAGGACAGGAGCCCCTGCCAACTCAGGAGAGGGTGCAAAAGAAGAGTCCCTGGTTGGACAAAGACTGCAGAAATGCACCCAAGGAAGATGTCAGCGGGTTCCTGCTTGATGCACTGGATGTCCCACAGAGAGAAGTTGGATGCAGGCGAGTTTTGGCGCTGGATTCGTCCAACAAGTCTTGGTTCCAGCAAAGTCACGTTTTGCGTCAAAGGGGTGCTGTCTGGACACAGGCGGAACCTGGGGGCATCAACTCTGTGTGAGGAAGATGATGGGGCTCTCAGCACTTCAGAGACCCCTCAGAAGATCAGACAGCACCCATAGGAGTCCCAGCACACGGGGACAAAGGAGGTGTAAAATGCGGTTGGTGCAGCACTACAAATGAGGGTCCCACGCCGCGGGAGGTCAACTCAGCGAGTGCAAGTGCTGGGGACCTGGGCTAGGCTGTGCACAAAGGAATTTTGCAAATAGTGCACAGAGGCCTCAGGAGGCGAAGAAGACGCAGTGCACAGGGTTACTGTCGTTCTCGGGGAAGGCAAGGTCTTACCTCCTCTAAATTGGGACAGCAGGACCTCAGGACAGTCTGTGTCGAAGGGGTCCACCCTCTGTGTTCCAAGGTGCACGCTCGCCGTTCAGAGTGGAGTCCATGAGAACCAGTCGTCGACTTAGAAGGTGCTTGCTTGAGCAAGGAAGGGACTCCATCACTCCACGGGAGCTTTCTTCGTTCCTTCTGGTGCAGAGTGAAGACAGGGAGTCCCCAGAGCGTGCACACCATGGAAACTGTTGCAGTTGCTGGCTGTAGCTGAAGTTGCAGAGGAAAAGTAGCCCTTCTTGATACTTTGTTGCTGTTACAGCAGTTCCTGGAGCAGTCTGCGGTTGATCCGAGGTCAGAGGATGTAGTAGTAGTTGCAGAGGATTCCTGCTGGAAACTTGCAAGTAGAATATGAAGAGAACCACAGGAGAGACCCTAAATATCCCTGAGAGGGGGATTGGCTACCTTATCAGGTATGCACCTATCAGGAGGGGTCTCTGACGTCACCTGCTGGCACTGGCCACTCAGAGACCTCCAGAGTGTCCCCACATCTTAGAAAACAAGATGGCTAAATTCTGGAACACACTGGAGGAATTCTGGGCACCACCCTTGGGGTGGTGATGGACAGGGGAGTGGTCACTCCCCTCCCTTAGTCCAGTTTTGTGCCAGAGCAGGGACTGGGGGACCCTGAACCAGTGTAGACTGGCTTATGCAAGGAAGGCACCATCTCTGCCCTTCAAAGCATTTCCAGAGGCTGGGGAAGGCTACCACTCCCCAGCCTGTTAGACCCATTTCCAAAGGGAGAGGATGTAACACCCTCCTCCCAAAGGAAATGCTTTGTTCTGCCTTCCTGGGACTGAGCTGCTCAGACCCCAGGAGGGCAGAACCCTGTCTGTGAGGTGGCAGCAGCTGTAGGTGCATTGCAAGCCTCAGAGAGATGGTTTGGCAGTACTGGAGGTCCATGGTAGAGCCACCAGGATGCATGGAATTGGCTCCCCAATACCAGATTTGGAATAGGGGGACAATTCTATGATCTTAGCACCTTACACGGCCATATTCGGAATTACCATTGTGAAGCTACATATAGGTATTGACTTATATGTAGTGCACGCGTGTAATGGCGTCCCCGAATTGGCCCTGAACTATGTGGGGGCATCTTTGGTAGTGCGAGGGTGCCCTCACACTTAGTAACTGTGCACCTAACCTTCAGTAAATGAAGGTTAGACATATAGGTGACTTATAAGTTACTTAAGTGCAGTGAAAATGGCTGTGAAATATTTCACGCAGGCTGCAATGGCAGGCCTGTGGAAGGGTTTGTCTGAGCTCCTTATGGGTGGCAAAAGAAATGCTGCAGGCCATAAGGATCTCCTGGAACCTCAATGTCCGGGGTACCGAGATACCTTATACTAGGGACTTATGAGGGGGGTCCAGTGTGTCAATTGAAATTGGTAAATGAAGTCACTAGCCTATAGTGCCAAATTTAAAAGCAGAGACAGCATAAGCACTGAGGTTCTGATTAGCAGAGCCTCAGTGACACAGTTAAGCAATATACACAACACACACATTAGGCCATAAATTATGAGCACTGGGGTCCTGACCAGCAGGATCCCAGTGAGACAGGCAAAAACATACTGACATACAAGTAAAAATGGGAGTAACATGCCAAGAAAGATGGTACTTTCCTACAATGTATGAAAGCCCTTGCTAAATCCACATTAGTAATAATCTGGGAAAGAGTAAACGAGATAGGGATGCTCACACAAGGGCTTATCTTAAAGGGGTCATGTGGTGAATGATATTACAATATATCTCAGAACCACGAAGTCATCAAAAAAAGAACCTTATAGAATGCTTCTTGTTGGTAATTCTTAGCGATGCAGAACTGAGTATAAAAAACTCTATTTTTTCTTCATTGGATAGCTCCTTTAAAGAAAAGGCCTAGCACATTACATAGTTCATTGAGTCCTCATGAGACACAAAGACATAATTAAGAGGTCTGGTATTTCTGAACATCTTTTTGTTGAGGTTTACATCTCCAAACATTAAAAAGCCTCTAGTACAAGAAGCCAGGGCTGAGTCAGGAAAATATAGCTATTTGTGGAGACAAAGGGTCTGATTACGACCTTGGCAGAGGGGATTACTCTGAAACAATTGTGACAGATATACCGTATTACAAGTTACATAGGATATAATGGAACTTGTAATACGGTGGGCGGGATATCGGTCACGTTTGTGACAGAGTAATCCCCTCTGGTAAGGTTGTAATCAGGCCCAAACTGTCCTTACCTTATGGTACAGCATGACTGCTCTGTCCATCTGCTCGCCTTTCTCCTCATAGTAGTGAGCAGCTTCCATCATATCCTCAGGGGTGCTCAGCAGTGCCAGATTCATCAACTGGTCGTCCAGGTTATTTTCCTAGGTAAACAAAATATGTTTATGATGCACTCTATTTGAAGATTCCTGTGCCATCAATGAAAGTGATAGAACCCTTAAGCCCTCCAATTCTAGGCTAGTGCCCTCATTAAATGGCTCAACAAGTAACTGATAAAGATTCTACTTCTTTATTTTATTTCACATTCTTTACACTGCTACCTTGACTATTCACTCTTGCCCACATATCCCATTAAATGGCTACCTGTTCTGGGATTTTACCCATTGTTGATCTCTGATAACACAATAATATTTATCTATTTACAACTTTTGTCCTAAAAGGCTCCAATAGGGCACAAAAATCTAAGATGCTGTGTAAGCTGCAGAACTATACAAAGCTAAAAAGCATATTGTGGATGGCCGTAGTTTGACTACTCTATCTGAAATTGGTCTGCATAGAACTACTGAATCCTATAACTTTTCTTACACTTTGTAATGCCAGTCTGGTAATCTTTGTTCTCTACAGAAAGGGGAAACATTGTTTTGGATACATTTCACCAAGAATGCAGAGGAATAGTGAATTAAACAGTTCAGGTGTACCCATTAAAAATCTGTCACAATTTTACATGGCCAGTTGTGACCATCTTGTTTCTTCTTATTTCAGAAAGGAACCAAGCCACTCTTGTGGTGAGCGTTTTCACTTAGCAAAACTGGACACAACAAGGACATACTGAACAGACATTCCCAGATAACAAAACCTTGCTTATAGCAATAAGAGTGTCTTGTAATATTGTTGATTAGCTCCTACCACAACATGTAGAATCTCTTCTAAAAGAGCAAAGCCATAAAATCATAACTGCTCAGGAGGAAGCCTTAATCAGTATACTGCAAGGGTGTGGGTGTGACACTCTGATCACTTCCTGAGATAATGGAGTCCCCAGGCATAACCCACATGCGTCCTTGACTAGAAAGTGGCTTAGTACTTTTCAGATCATATATGTTTTGAACGTCTTTTGACTCTATGAAACACAAAGAAATTGAGAACTGGTGGTCCTTACAGAATTTCTATGACTTTTGCTACTAGCCTATTTTTTAAACCTTTCTAAAACTCTGAATCTCTCACTCACTATGAGTATATGTTCAACTCATTGAAGAAAGATGGCTTTATCATCCCTACTGTCAAAACTGATGCACTTCCTGGTACACCCTCTAATTTCTTTCTGTATCTAAGAAGCTGGTGGCTGCTAAACGTTTTGAAAAAACAATGACAGTCTCGCAAAGTCACAATGTGGACTTTCAGCAATACTGGGACAGACGTCAAAGGGATTCAGCTGGGCATGGACATAGGTTCGAAACAAGTAGGTGGACTCAATGCCTGCATTATGCTGCCACTTTTACTCTCAATCCTTATCCTTCTAGACTGCTTAGAGGTCTTTGACACTGTTGACCATTTCTGCTTAATTATTCACCTAGAAGAGATCAAGGTCAGAGGCCCGCCCTGACCCTGCAAAGACAGAATGAAGAGCAACAGGGACCCTGGAAATAAACTTCAGGGTGGTGCGTAAAGTGACTTAGTCCTTTGCGAAGTGTTGATTCCATTTTTTTTATCCTAAAGCATTTGTTGTCAAGGCTAAGAGGTGTGCTGTCTTCAATGAAAGATAATTGAGAGCTGCCCTATGAATAGGTGAAAAAGGCAGCAGGATCAGATTTTTCACTGTGTCCAGCTCCTATGGCACTGGAAGTTGTTAAACTAGAGGAAAAGCCCTGCATAAACCTTTAATATATTGCTTAGTGATCCTTTGGGAAAGCAAGCATGAAAAAAAATCACAGATTTCTGAACCTTGATAGACTGCTGCCAGATGGATCCTGTCGGAGGTATAACTTTAGGTCTTACCTACCCAGAGTGAGCAGGATAAGGCACAATTTGGTGTAGTTGCACCAAAATATGACTCAGACCTTTAGTCACACACCATAGACAGAAATCTTTCCACTTGCATTGTATTTATCAGTTGTAGGCGGGTCAGATGTATGTGGCTAAATTTCTCTTCAATCCGCAGAGATGTCTCGATATCTGAAGTCAAGGTGTTCAGGAACCAAACTGTTGGTCTGTGGCTTCAGGTAGTGATGCAGGACCTGTCCATCGTGTCTGGGGAGAGGTTTCAAATGGACCTTCAGGCCAATCTGTGAGTACGAGGGCAGCCAGAAAAAGCTCATGTACTAAAATTGTTGACCATGAATACGTCTTCTCAGTTGCAGTAAGCTTTGGATGAGGATAAACAGTGGGACGGTATAGGCAAAGATGTTCAACCACATCATCGAGAACTCATTGCCCCTGGATCGTGGTTGTCAATACCTGCTTCCTAAGCAGAGGCATGCATTTTTGGCACTGCAGGGTGGTAAACAGGCCCAGGATTGCATCACTCAATCTCCTCATGATCTGCTGAAGCTGCTGTTCGTTAAGCTCTCACTCATGGCAGTCTGACATTGAGCGACTGAGGGCATCTGAGTGCTTGTTCTTGATCACTGGTAAATGTTCCACAGTAATATTGGTTTACAATTGCCCATTCCCTTATAAATTGTGCCTCATCTTACAGAGAACGGAACATTATGCATCCTTGTTTGAATATGTAATATATGGAGGTTGTGTTGCTGGTTCTAATCAGAACAGTTTGGTTGCAAGAATATGGAAGGAATGTGTGCGAACCCATGCACGTGGTCCATAGTTCTGGGATTTGGAGGGATACATAATCCTCGGATCACAAAGAGTGAAAAGTTCCTGTAAGTGAGCTCCCCAAATCTTTATGAAGGCATCTGTCGTTGTAGTGATTCTGGCTGTTGTAGGCTTAAGTGGGAGGGATGCATTAAGGTTTCCTGGAAATCTTCACCACAGCAGAGCTTGTTTTAGGGGATGAATGACAATCACAATATTGTCCCATGACCCTTTCACTTGCTTCCATTGGGGCACAAGTTCCTGTTGGATCAACTCATCCACTGAAAGCAAAGCAAAATAAGTCATTTACACATTGAGCATCAGTCTCAGCTGAAGGAACAGGCTGCTACAAGCCTTTGCGGAGCTACTGGTGTCCTCAATTGACAGTGCTTTCGTTATGGAAATAAATGGCAGCCCTGTATCCCAAGATAGGCTGCCACCAGAGCCAGATACTTAGTAAACATCCCAGAGGCAGATTTCTGGCCAAAAGGGGGTGCTCTAAACTGATACTGCTGCCCCGCCAATGTGAAATGCAAATACGGTCAGTGTTTTGGGTGAAAGGTGATATATAAGTAAGTGTTCTACAGATCCAGTAAGGTGAGGAATCCAGCAGCAATAGAGGGACCTCTTAGCAGGCTACCATGCGAAAGCACAAATTTTTTAGGAACTTGTTGAGTTCCCGGAGATCCAGGATCAGTCACCAACTTCCCTGACATCTTTCAATCCTATAAGAAGCTGGAACACAAGCAGAGGATACTTTGTGTTGGGGAACTTTTTTCCACTTCTCCTTTTAGGGCAAGGAGTCCCCTTTGAAGTTTTTGAGAGTTCAAATGATGTTCCTTAGCTGAATGGAGACAAGCAGGCATTTGGAGACCTAGCAGGTGCCTGACTGCCGAATATATAGCACTTAGACGTCAGTTGTTATTTTCCTCCATTTATATGTAAATTGTGATAACATCCCTGTCATTCCCACAACAACCAAAGGGTCATAGCAAAGGCAGTGTTAGGAAGTCAGGAGCGCATGTTGTTGTCCTGACAGGGTGATTTGGATTGCTCTGTTCATTTTGTCTGAAGGTAACTGGTCAGTCAGACGCTGTTGTCCTCTGACGGTGGTGTAATCCTAGTTATATCCTGACTGCCTATAAGCACAGTAGTGTCTCCCTGGCGGCTACACCGTTCTCAGGTATCCCTGCCATCTTCTGAAGACAGGAAGTGAAGCCTGTCTTTTATGTGAGGGCACGGGGGTTGGGTGGGGTGGGGTGTGGTGTGTGTCTCAACACAGTTCCAAAAGAGATTTTACCTGTCAAAGGGCCGGTTGAGAATCTTAAATCGCACCTCAGGGCGGAAAGGGAAATAGATGTATTTTAACCTATCTTCTAAGAACTGCAGCTTCCTGCTAACTCACAGAGGTCTGCACTGGTGAAAGTTGTTGCTATATTTATTACAGTTGCAGAGGTGTTTTGTTCCTTTTTAGCAGTGTCTTTGAGTTTTCTGTTCTTATGGATGAGACTGGCTAGAGTGTATCTGTATCTGGTTGTCACACTGTACCAAAATGGAAATGGCTGCATTAATGGAGGTCGAGCAATGGAGCTGACCCTGCAACCGAGGTTATTTATTAAGGTTTCATTTCTGTACAGGGATGTAAATGCAGGTGACTTCTCAAAGTCCTTTGTACTGGCACTGTAAGGATGTAATCTATCTAGGTATGACCAGTGAGGCTTGCTGGCACTGACTGAAGGCTCTACATTTTTTACAAGCGTGAAATAATAAACTGAGCAGTAGCAGGCCTCTTCATCAGCTTACAACCCCTCGCTCCAGATGTGGTCCAGAAGCGGGATCAACTTCACTGACTTCCTATGCTGTTCTTCTAAGTCATATAGAAAGCAGTCTTTTACTGATCTCATCAGTGGAAGACCAAAGTTCATGGTGACAGTCAAGCAGAGAATGGTATACCCTGAGGAGCCCAAGGATTTCCCACTGCTCACATTAGTAATATCTACCCCAGATAGTGGCAAGCTGTTGTCCTGCCTATAACATACCATCACACAGCTATGTCCTGCCGGTCTGGAACTATCTAGAGCTCTAAGGGAAGACAACTTGGGACACACAATTCCGGTCAAATCTTGGTATACTGTTTGTTGTATGCAAACTAAACTGGTGTCCAGGAACCACTAACACAAGCTGTTACATTACAAATACCTTCACTGAGCTTACACAACTATGAAAGCCTTAGCTAACTTTGACCCCACAAGGCCACATCATTGCCCTAAATGCAAAGCAGGCCATACTGACTTTGTACACTTGACATGGAAGTGTGCTGTGATTGCCTCTTACTGGGAGATTTTTTCCAGGAACTCCCTTATGATTGAACAAACACTTCACCCAGATCCCTTGATGGCCCTGCTAGGTTATGGTAAACGTCTACCCCCAGGCCGGCGGCACTTCAGTGCCATTGTGCCCCTCCTAGCTAAAAGACAGGTGGCGCTCCATTGGGGCAGCAACAGGCCTCCAATTGTTGCTGCGTGGCTTAGGGATAAGATATATTGTGACACCACAAGTGAACTTTACACTTCATAACAACCATCGGCATATTTTGCAGCCACTACCTCCTAATATTGAACTCTGATGAGGAACATGAAGATGTGGACCAATGTCCTTTCCACTGATCTAAAACTAGTAACATGGATTGCTTAATGAATGTCCCAAGTTGAACAGCTGCGTAGCTTCATTGCTACTGTGTGCCAGTCATGTGGAGCTTTCGTTCCCCTGCTTACGATTCCTTTTTAATTGATCTTCTCCCTGCTTTCTTTTTTAGACTGTTCATGTGAGGAATGTCATCTGCTGTTTCGAACTGTGTAGCTGGTTTGGATTATTTTGCAAAACTGATAGTTTACAAAAAAAGCAGAGAATGGTAGAGAATGGCGATGTAGATATCTCGCTCATTTACCAGAATGAAGTATCTCCAGTAATCATTCTCTTAATGATTATCACCATAATCAGCAACATCCAGATCACCAACACAAACTTCTCCTCATTCTTGTTCATCCTCCAATCGCTGCTCTGCTCACAGTAGTAACTGCCTATATCTTCAAGTATTAGAAGTACTGTAAGCTTTGATGGAATATATTCCTTAAGATGAGGTGGAGGTTGATGACCATTGATGATAATGCTGAAAGATAAGAGGCAAAGACACTTGCAGTGGTGCAGCACTGGAAGGTTGTGCTGCAGAACCATCTTTTGAAAGATTGCCAACCTTTTTTACAGGGTACTAGGGAAGCAACAGGCATCTGCATCATAGGAGGGTACTGGCACCTGTGGGTCATCAATGTAGATCTCTTGTTGCCCACAAAAGGAAGAGGGCTTAAAAAATAGATATCTTCTCTATATAGCATGAAGTAAAATTATCCCAGAAACAGCTCACAGCACAGTGCAGCTGAGGCTAGGGCTCATATAATTCAAGGATGTTGAATAAAAGGGAGCAATTCTGCACAAATGTAGCAAAACTGTCAAGACAGAAGTTTTTCTGGTGACTTCCCTTACACATGACAGGTAGCAGAAATCGGAGCCATGGTGACATCTAGGAGGAGGTGAGGGCTCAGCGTATCTAACTTAGTGACTAAAGTTTGGGTTGTTTCAAATTAGATGGATGGAAGTGCAACTTAAACTAAGACTTCAAGTTGGGACTATGACATTTTCAACATGTTTATTGCTCTTTTAAAAGTACAGGGGACTACTAACCTGATGACCGGGAATGATTTAAGCATGTGCAGGTACAAAAAAACAAATGCTTGGGAACTTAGTTGATTTAGTTGAAGCATTTCTGTAAACTGTTATGCTACCGGAGGACGTTGCGAGTTCCTAGCCTGAGGCTGGCAGGTATTTTCACAAAGGTGGGGAACATTCATTGCTGTGACAACCTCTAGAGAGCAACAGTCATCAAAGGGTCAACTGTTACAAGGAACACAGTACAGAGGGGAAATAGACTTATCTTCCTAAACTTGAGTAGAAAGATACAAGCTAAACATCGTGATTTACTGCATTTGAGAGAAGAGTCTGTGAAATTGGGCCTGGTGCGAATAGAAGGAAGTTGGTCCTCTACAAGCTACATTGTTTGAGGTTCTCCTATTTGTAGTATCTTGGGCCCAAACAAGGGCAAAGCTTTATTGTGGGCACTGTTTATGGTTACTTATCGGTCCTGTTAGCCTTTCTTTGTTTGCCTGATCACCCCTTCTGATTCAAATCACCCGTTGTAATGTGTTTCTTAAATAGGTATTCTCATCTGTTTCAGTCTATTACCTTCACTGTGCCGCAGTGGGAGCTACTTTTGGTGTTAACATTCTTGATATTTTCTCCCTTTGAGCCTCTTCGCAGTTGCATTCTGAGGCTCATAATTTTGAAGACTGTGATTGTGATCACTTCTGGGTGTCACATCAGCAAGCTGCAGGCTTTATCAGTCCAGCTCCATATACTATCTTATTTCATGATCAAATGTCGCTTAGTAATTTCTCCCAATTGTGGTGTCACTTTCAAAACTGGGCCAGTCCATCAAGGTGTAGGTAGACATCAATGATTCTTTGCTTGAGGTGGTGAATAACGGTATAATATAATTACTGTTTTCTCACAGTGGATTACAGACAGCTGACAGACTGCCTTAGGTCTGTGGCTGGGCTGGTTACGCCCCTTGAGAGCTGGTTTAGTCTTGGTGTGAGAAATAAAGTAGTAAGAAGCATTGGCTAGGCCAATATGTGGGTTGTATGCGCCCAACCTTTGAGCTCTGTGAATGCTTGGTTTTTTTTTGTCATGGTTTCATTTGTGTGCAAATGTACAGCTTATGAAAGAGCAGAATATGGTCGCTTACAGTGAAGTTAGCTAATGGCTTAAGTAGGGTGCACATTCCCCCATGCTGTAAAGGGCAGAAGAAAAAGGTGAATGACACACTGGACAACAGACCAAAATCTGAAGATGGCTGGATGAAAGCCCTTAAAACTATATTATATACATTTAGTTTTAGTAAAATCAAATGGTCTTGGCTAACGCTTTAAACGGTCTATTTTGTCGCTGATCAGGGGGACATAGTGTGCTAAGACTTCTCCATTATTTGCCTGTATCTCCTACCTTTACTTGCTGCTTCTGATGGAGATAATCTCTAGTTTGGATCCTGTTTAAGGTACAGAGTATTAAAAGTACGCTGGGGCTTAATTAGAGTGCTCTGAGGAAATGTAATCATCGGGGCCTAAGAGGCGATTCAAACTTAATGGAACCAAAACAGAAATTATTGTCTTTGAGACACTGCCCAAATTAAGCCCTCTCCTACCCTTCTGATCTTCCCACAAAGTCTGTAATCTCTTGCATTCATCATCTGTTGTGAAAAACATTTGTTTCCTTCTTGACCGAGTTTTAAAGTAGTACAAGTTATATCGAGAGCTGAACTATGATACTTTATGTTTAGACAGGACAAAACCAAAATAGTCCATGTGTGAAAACACCAAAATACAGGTATCCGTGTCCACCTTGTGCTTGTCTCTTCGGAGAAGAGACTGTCTCTCTCTCTCACCGGAACAGAACTGCACTGGTCCACAGTATAGTGCAGATTTCACTTTATTTCCCTAGGTATCACTCATAGATATCTTTGTGCTACAATACCCAAACATTTCCTGATCAAAGTCTGTTTCTATAACTGAAGGGCTGTGAATCGGTTAATAAATATCATGCCCACCCACACACAGTCTTGCCATTATCAAGAAGGGGGGCCTAGACGCCTAGAATGCACATCACCGGCATCTGCTGCAAACTCTGCCCAAGTGTCTTTGGGGCACCTGAATAGCCCTCCATCAGAAGCATAAAAAGTGTTCCATGGTCCTTGATGAAAGGAAGGAAAATGACCTCTTTTCTGCCAGTTGGCTAGTAAAAAACTGCTATAACAAGGATTCAGTGAGCCACTCCTTACACCCCTGGGCCTTGGTGTCACTGCATCTGCTGCACTAAAGATAACTTCCCCTCAGCACATAATACCAAATCCAAGAACCACCCACTCATTTTATATTTTTACAATGCCCTACAGACACGTTTCCCCAAATTTAACAACTGACACTTGTGAGCTGCCATATTTTTCTCTCTTTACTCTCCACATCATATGACTCTCAGACCCCTAGGCCATGATCCTCATTAGAAGGGAAGAAAGATTTCTTCATACCATTTAATAATGTAATCCTTGACTTCTCTGCTTAAACAGTCTACCATGGGACAACCTACAATGTTCGTGATTTGAAGTCTGAGCAATAGGAACACAAATGTATTTCAAATATTTCATTCAACAAGAGAATGGGCATGTTTAATCACTACAGACCTTAGACTGTGTGTAGTTTGCTGTGCCACCAAGGAAAGGCAAAGCACAGACTCTCCACCAGACCAGTTATCAATTCCCTGGAGATTCATTGAGCCTTACACACAGAAGTTCAAGCAGCAAAATAATGATCATTTTCTAAGCTAATAACACTATGTTTTCTTTAACTTTCTGTCCAATATCATCAGGCCGAGAAGGGTTGATTCTCCACTGCATTAATCCAGAACTTTTAGAGTCTGCTGTCAAGACCTTTATGTACCTTACACAAGCGAATGGCATTATTGTAAGCCTGTGCCCTCGTGTAGAAGTGCACAGCCTGCTTCAGCTCATCCTGACTCTCATACTGCCGAGCAAGATGGTAGGATGCCGCCCAGTTTCCAGTTTCGTTAGCTATTTCAGCTGCCTGTAAAAGAGGATCATATAGTGACCATGTGCCTCAGAGGAACAGTTGTCTTTACTGCACAGGAACATAGTGTTTTACTAGAAGGGAACTTACCCGCTGGATGTTTCCCAGGAAGCAGTGAACACGAACAAGTGAGAGGTAATCTTGTGCCAGCTCATAATACTTCAAAGCTGCATCCATGTCTGCTTGACTTTCTAGATACTGGGCCCACCACTTCCACAAGCTCCTGAAGACATGCATAACAACAAGGTCACCTTCATGTCTTGATCCATGTAGCAATGACAGGCACTACATTAGCCGGCTGCAATTCTTCCATAGCCATCTCTCACCAGAATGAATCTGTGCTCTGTACACGTGTCTTTGCTCACAGAGAATGAACACATTAACTGACCACTCGATTTTGCAGGCTAACTCACTTGCTTTTCATGGATTTCCAATGAGTCTAGGACAAGACTGATCTTATAAGCTGCCTTTCGATCATTCAATATTTTGATTAAACAATTGCCCGCTGTTGGCATGGATCATTAACCAATGCTTACCAGCCTAATCTAACTCTTTATGTTGAAAGCCTTTAGCTTTGTTATCTCAACCAAACACTGTTAGACAATCACTCCTGTCAGTTCATCTACCAAACACTCAACTTAGGTTTAAGTATGAATAAATATCCCACTTTCGCCAGGGGCGTCACTCATTCCTTGCTGGAAAATAAACATTCTTTCGAAAACAGGCCAGTTAATTATTTATCTATTTAGCAATGGAGGCATTGACCACAAACTCCAGTGTCAGGGTTACGCTTTCACTAACCCGCTGGACGAACTGGGCGAAAGCATCGACCTGAACCGGCTACACTCACAATGCAACTCCCTCTCTTTTTCCAACCACACATCTACAGACCTATTTCACAATTGCTCACAAAATCGTAATGTTCTAATACGTTAGGCAATTCACTTGTGTAATGGCCAAAATGAGTACTAAACGGTGTATAGGAGGATCTCAATAATCAAAGCAAGGAAAAAAACGATTTCAAAACTCTGATTCAGGAATATTTTGATTTTACAAAGCACATCATTCAATGTATGATGCATGGCATTTAGCTCATTATCAGCCAACGGAATTCTAATGGGGCGTTCACTGGAACAACTACGGTTTATCTACAGAATACTAAAGTGGCAAAGCTTAGCGAAAACTTTCAGAGTGATGGTACAGTTCATCATTCAGTACCCACGACCAACAGAGAACACACTGTAGGGCAAACGCCACTCACTCTTCCAAAGAACTGCGGTGTGCACGACAAAGGAAACACGGTGCTAAGGAGTACCTGCCACGGGCCTCCACTCGAAGGAGTGACAACACTTACTTATCTTTTGACTTATTGATGTAGATTTCTAATGATTGCGGGTCATCTAGGAGCATCCTGGGAACCTCAAATCGATGGGTGTCTGACTTCTCATAGCTGCGGAGAAAAGGTGCAGAGGATCTCAATAATCACATCGTCCAGAAAAAAACGATATCAGAATTCTTTGACACAAGAATATTTGGATTTTACAAACGGCAGCATCCCATGTACACAGCATTATGTTTTTCTAAGCAGCAGCAGACAAACATGACTGTTTCTGTGCTCAACAACGGAGCACTGTTTACCAAGCAAAGAAATAAAGCACATAGATTCACACCCTTTGATCTCAGTGTGCAATATTCGAAACAGACAGGAACATTTGGCATCGAAGATAGTTCTGAAAGATAATGTACAACCAGGACTCATGATGAATAGTGTTTTGTCAGAGAGTTAAACATCTGGATTAAAGTGTAATGAGCCTACATAACGCAGAGACCCTTTTGATCTTCTCCTAGAAAAATGTACACAGCCCCATATTGGAATCAGAGTAGCAACCTAGTAATTCTTAAAATAAACATGAAAGAAGATCTTTCTAAAAGAAGAAAGAAGGGCCTTCTAATGTCAGGAAAAAGTACCCTTTATTGTCCGAATGAGAGGCAAATTTCTTTAAAAAGGATAGCAATAGGACTTCATTGCTCAACATCCTGTGAGCCTAGGCAAATTACTTACTCACCCTGTGCCTAAAAAAAATATAACATAGACTGGTTCGTAATACAAGTTGCACATCAGCCTTTTGCAAGATAGCAATTCTGGTAAAAAAAATCAGCCAAGCGCGGGAGGGACCAAAGAGGTCGGTATGTGATGATTGACTGGTGTAGCAAAGGGAGACTGTGAACTCGTACATCAAAAAATACTAATAGTAACAATAATTATAATGCTATTGAAAAATAATAGGTTCAAGAAATAACATAACATAATGTACAATGATTAAAGATTTGATTAAATATCAGAAGTTTCTGTCAGGTGAGTATTTTGAATGTAAATAGAAAACAAATGCAGAACAGAGCAATATTATGGAAGGTATATAAGACGGTACCTCAGAGCAAGGCTACAGATTTTGAGAATGCTGAGAAAGAACAATAAGGAATAAGACAAAGCTGGTAAAGAAGAACATAAATGAACTGGACAAATGATACAGGAGAACTATGATTCTGGGCTACTACGTGAAAACTGGTTTCTATTGTTAAAGCAGGAGGATTCATTAAACCTTCTTTTTCAATCATGACATATGGGCAACGCATTTTCCACACCAACACGAATAAATCATGCATATATCAAGGCAATGCCTACAGGCTTAGCAAGAAATGGAAGTATCCCAACTTATTTCCAAAGTGCAAACTATTTTCTGGGTAGCTCATCTGTATCATTTCGCAAAGTTCATTTTCTGGAGACAGTAATCTCTTTTTGCTCACATGAGTTTAAAATGTAGTACAACAAAGAACTGTGGTTATTTTGGAAGCCGAACCCCAATAAACTTCTGACCCCTATTTTATTTGATATCAGAATTTACCTTAGACGTTTCAGAGTCTACCCTTCCCATTAATAGAATTTAGCAGAGTAAAATCATAATTATAAACTGGGACCACTTAAGAGGTGAATTCTAAATCAAAATTAAGTTTAAAGGGTTTAATACAGAATTGTCAAATAAACATTAATGATAAATGTGTATATTTTGCCATACAGGCTCAGACACAATACAAAATCACAAACAGTGATAATTAATAAAAAACTCGAAATTTTAAGAGTCAAACTCGCAAAGAGTACTGACAGCATTCTAAGGGCCATATGTACAAACACTTTTTCCCATAGACACAGAATGGGGAAAAACCTTTGCTACATCTGGCCCCAAGTGAGGAAATCTCAAAATAACTGGACAGAGTTTCAGGAGGTTGTGCATCATTAAAATTCCTAATTTGCCCTAATAAATTTTCACCCAAAACTGGACATGAGAAAAAAAGACTGACACCAGTATTACCTATTTTAAAAGCACTGTTAGGGTTAAATGTTTAACAGACTCAATCAGTCCCTTACAGATTTATGATTGAAGGCTGCAAGACAGACGAAAATAGATGTCAATTGTGAGTTCTTGACCAGGTGAGCTATCCTGACTGCCAATATAAGATAACCTTCTGGATGAAGGGAAATAGGTAGATCAATGAGGAACATGTATCTAAAATACAGGCTAGAAACAAACACCACATTGACAAAGATTCAAAGAGTAGTTGATCAAATGCAGTGGGGCAAAACTGGGATCAAACGTTTTGTATCTGGTTCTTTTTATTAGGTTGGGCAGTCTGTCCATTTGTATGATGGCCGTGTTACCGAAGGGAAAAGAGAAAAAGTTAGGAAAAGCCAATATAGGGCATCCCCGTAACCAACCAGTGAAAACATTTCTATCACTCTGGCTGGCCGTTCTTTTCAATGTCAAGACAAAGGTTCTTGTGAAAATTTAAAATCCTCACCAGCAACCTGATTAATTTGGCGACGTTGCACCCAGTTACTAGCTTTAGGATCTCAAGGTCAACTAGACCTAATATGAGAAGACACAAAATTATCGTGATCTTAGCAGACAAAATTGATTGTTCCTTTGGCAATCAGGTGTTTATAGACACAAAAATCCTTCTTTTTGTCAAATGGTGGGAGCTTTGTATTTAAGATACTGAAAAAAATAGGTGGTCATTACAACCCTGGCGGACGGTGTTAAAGCGGTGGTAAGACCTCCAACAGGCCGGCGGAAACAAATGGAATCACGACCATGGCGGAAACCGCCAACAAAGACAGCCACTTTAACACTCCGACCGCCAAGGCGGTACAAACAAACAGTGTGGCGGTCACCGCCAACAGACAGGCGGGTGACAATGTACCGCCCACTGTATCACAACCTACCAATACGCCACCTTTTCCGGGGCAGATTTACCACGAACAAAAACACGGCGGAAACAGGACTTCGAAGGGAAAACGCTCACCTCTACACACCCCACGAGGAACCAGGACGCCATGGAACCAGAGCTTCACATTTTCCCTGCCCTTATCTTCTTGCTCCTCTACCAGGAGAACGAACGCCGACGGCGAAGACCACGGTGAGTACTGCACCTACGACACAGGGGAAAGGGGAGGGAAAAACAGGGACACACACACGCAACACCCCCACCGCCACCCTCACCCACTACAACACACACACTAATACATGTTGATACATTACAGGTACACCCCCCAAACCCCCCGGAAGAATGCAAAGACAAAAGGAAATTAGTGTAACCATAGTAATATATTAAAATACAGTACGCAAAAATATATATACACTATAAACAAATATATACACCAAGAACAGTAGTCCAGGTATTGTTCCATTGAAGTCCGTGGAACACTGGGCCCACACTGCATGGGCGAGGCCCACACTCAATACCCGAACATGACGGAGAGAACACTGCAGGGGCATCAGATAGCAATAAAACAGGCACCTCAGGGGGAAGGGAAAGGGGGGGCACCTCAGCCGGTTGAGTGCACAATGCCAAATCCACGAGGGGGCCCCATGCCCACTGTTCAATCCTGGGGAGTGCAAAGCCACAGTCTCTCAAGTCACTACAGTGGGTGGGTTGCCCACTGTTCAATCCTGGGGAGTGCAAAGCCACAGTCTCTCAAGTCTCTACAGTGGGTGGTTTGCCCACTGTTCAATCCTGGGGAGTGCAAAGCCACAGTCTCTCAAGTCTCTACAGTTGGTGGTTTGCCCACTGTTCAATCCTGGGGAGTGCAAAGCCACAGTCTCACAAGTGGATAACAGTCTCCACTGGTTCTGGAGGGGGCTTTGTGCCAAGAGTGCTTCATCCTGCCAAGGACTGTGTGAGTGGATGTATCTCTCCACTGGTTCTGGAGGGGGCTTTGTGCCCAGAGTGCTTCATCCTGCTCGTGGCGGACTCAGTAGCGTCAGTGTCCTTGGCGCTCATGGGCCAGCGGTGCTAGTGGCGGCGGTGTCCTGTTCAGCGGTGCTTGTGGCGGAGTTGTCCTGTTCAGCGGTGCTTGTGGCGGGGGTGTCCTTGGCAGCGGTGCCTGTGGCGGAGGTGTCCTGTTCAGCGTTGCTTGTGGCGGCAGTGTCCTTGGCAGCGGTGCCTGTGGCGGCGGTGTCCATGGCAGCGGTGCTTGTTGTGGAGGGGTCCTTGGCAGCGACTCAGCTGCTGGCGGTCCTGTCTGGCCCAGCGGGCCTGGTGCTGGCGGTGCTGTGAGGCCCAGCGTGGCTGGTGCTGGCGGGGCTGGTGCTGGCGATCCTGTCTGGCCCAGCGGGACTGGTGCTGGCGATCCTGTCTGGCCCAGCGGGGCTGGTGCTGGCGGTCCTGTCTGGCCCAGCGGGGCTGGTGCTGGCAGTCCTGTCTGGCCCAGCGGGGCTGGCGCTGGCAGTCCTGTCTGGCCCAGCGGGGCTAATGCTGGCGGTCCTGTCTGGCCCAGCGGGGCTGGTGCTGGTGGTCCTGTCTGGCCCAGCGGGGCTGGTGCTGGCGGTCCTGTCTGGCCCAGCGGGGCTGGTGCTGGCGGTCCTGTCTGGCTCAGCGGAGCTGGTGCTGGAGGTCCTCTCTGGCTCAGCGGGGCTGGTGCTGGCGGTCCTGTGTGGCCCAGCGGGGCTGGTGCTGGCGGTCCCGTCTGGCCCAGCGGGGCTGATGGCGGTGGCCTCCTGCCCAGCGGGCATGATGGCGGTGGCCTCCTGGCCAGCGGGGATGATGGTGGTGGCCAGTGGGGCTGATGGCGTGGCCTCCTGGGCAGCGGGGATGATGGCGGTGGCCTCCTGGGCAGCGGGGATGATGGCGGTCTTCTCCGCCGTGCTGCTCTTCCCAGACTTGCTGGGTTTCTAGTGCCCCTTCCCAACCTTGGAAGGTGTTGCAGCTGACTCCACACTCCCACCTGTACCCCTGGGAGCGGCTTTGGTGGCTGGAGTCTTCCCCCTCTCCCGCCGGGCACTGGCCAACTTTTGATGCTTGACAGGTGGGGGACTGTCCGTGCTGTGGCTCCTTGCCACACTGGCTACACTGCTGCCTGCTGCACTCCAGAATCCGGTGACTACTGGCACCACTGGTCCTGGAGATGTTGTGGCTGAGGTGCTAGGTTGGGACCTGGAGAGTTGGGCCCTAGGAGACTGACGGGTGGGGGAGGTGAGGGAAAGAGGTCAAGGGTGGACAGGAAAAGTTTCTTGGGAACACTGGGACAGGTAGCTGGAGGGGGTTTGGGAGTGGAGGAAGAGGTTGTGGTTGTAGGAGGTGTACGTTTGGTGACTTTGGGTGAAGGTGCATGCGCTGGAGGCTGTCGTGAGGTGGATGGCTGTTGGGTGGGTGTGTGCCTGCGTTTGTGTATCTTGGGAGGTGGCGTCACATACACACTGGGAGAGGACACAGGGGATGTGTGAATGGTAGTGGGGGTGGTGACTGCACGTGAGCGGGGTGTGGTGGTGGGCGTGCTGGTGATGGAAGTAGTGGCTGTAGATGTAGTGCATGCAGGTGTGAGTGGAGACGAGACTGGGAGGGAGGAGGGAGACGAGGAGGAGGGGGACACAGTGGAGGCAGTGGGTGTTGGTGTGTCTGCATGTGTGTGATGCTTGCATGAGTGCCTGTGGGATGTGTGGTGCTTATGTTGCCAGAGCTTCCCTTGTGTGTTGAGGTGTGTGCATGCTGGTCTGATGGTGTGCTTGGGATAGGATGAGGTACAGGGGATTGGGCCTGGGTGGAGGAAGTTGGAGGGGGGAGGCTAGAGACAGGGACAATAGCTGCCATCAGTGCTGAGGCCAGAGTCTGAAAAGCTCGCTGAAGGGCTGCCTGACCAGAATGAATGCCCTCCAGGAATGCATTTGTTTGTTGCAACTGCCTCTCTACACCCTGGATGGCATTCAAAATGGTAGACTGCCCAACAGTGAGGGACCTGAGGAGGTCAATGGCCTCCTTACTGAGGGCAGCAGGGGTGACTGGGGCAGGGCCTGAGGTGCCTGGGGCGAAGGTGATGTCCACCCTCCTGGGTGAGCGGGCATGGGGCAAAGGCTGAGGGGCTGCTGGGAGGGCGGTGCTGGTAGGGGGGTGGCGGCTGTACTTGTAGATGCGGGGGGCACAGATGTGGCCGCCACCACAAGGGAGCTCCCATCAGAGGACGAGTCCGTATCACTGGTGTCAGTTCCTGTCCCCGCCGTGGAGCTCCCCTCGCCCTCTGTCCCACTGGTGAATTCCGAGTCCGTAGTCTCTCCCTCCAGGGCCATGTGGGATGCAGCTCCCTCCTGCTCCGGTGCCATTGCTCCTCCGCCTGATGATGCTAATGCACACAAGAACAGGGAGACCACAAAAAGGGGGGGGGGGGGGGGGGACAGAAGAAAGACATGTTGAGTGCATGCATTACCGCTACCATTGGCGGACACGACAGACATAGAAGCCCCCTGCACTACGCCGCGCACTTAGGGTCAACTGTTCAATCCCTGGGACATGGCCTACAAGGCTATGGCCGACATCTGCACACATGGATGTCACAGGAGCCTGACTAGGTGTAGTTGGCACTGTACACAGGTGGGGTGGGGTGACAAATGGTTTGCCAGAAAAAGGGGACCTACCTAGCACACTCGCCCTGGCCTAGGGAAACCCACAGCCCACCTCCCCCACCCAGACACTTCCAATGCGCGCTCAATCAGCTGAATGAGAGTGTACTCACCCCCTTGTGGCTACTATGATGCCCTCAAGCGCCCATCCAACTCCGGGTACGCCACCGCCAGGATCCTGAACATCAGAGGGGTCAAGGTGCGACGGGCACCCCTCCCACATTGGGAGGCCATCCCCAGCTGGGCCTCCGCCGTCTTCTTGCTCCAGCGGCGAATGTCCTCCCATCTCTTGCGGCAGTGGGTGCTCCGTCTGTGATAGACCCCCATGGTCAGGAAGTCCTTGGGGATGGCACGCCAGATGTCCTTCTTCTGGGGGGCGCTGACCTACATGAATTGTACAGGGGTAAAAGAAAAGTTATTACCAACTACACCGTCAGAGTCATTGGCCCCCATCCCTACCCTTGCCATGTGGCACATGCACTCACCGTCGTTTCATGCACGCCTCAATCTCCCCCCCCCCATCTTTCATCCACCCCACTCCACACAGGCATAGCCCATACAGCATTTTCCCAGTGTACTTACCAGTTTGTCTGGAGGACCGTAGAGTAGCGTGTACTGGGGAAGGACCCCATCCACGAGTTTCACCAACTCCTCCATGCTGAAGGCAGGCGCCCTTTCCCCAGACGCACAAGCCATTGTCTCTTCCAGACTGAGGTCACAGCAGCACTTGTAGTGTAGGTCCTCTCCTGTCGAAGATCAGGTATCGAGTGATTGAATAGATAAAAATGGCGGTCACGCCCGCGGCGGTGCGTACCGTCAACGCCGGCGTACTTCGTCATTGGCTCCTGGGACCCATAGGGTCCAATGTTAACCAATGCAGAATTGCGCCGCGGTCTTCGACCACCTACCGCAACGGTGTACAACGCCAGCACAGTTACCTCACATCCCACTGTCCCACCTTACAGGTCAGGCAGCCGCCATTTCAGGGGCCCACATGGCTTAATTTTTAACTGCGTCACACATATCTAGTCCTTGCTTCAACACTCATACATGCATATTTCAGATTATGAATCGTGTTCTGTGTAAGCTGTGGGTACGTACCTCTGAGTTGGTTGACTCTGTGCTCGCTGTTGTCCTTCATAGGCACCGTCCACTGGGACATGTGAGGAGATGGCGGCATCCTCCGGTGTACAGACCGCTGGTGGACCTGTCGACAATGGAGGAAAGACATGTGATCATCACCTACAGCCTTGATCGTGCCACAATCCTGGAACTGTGTGCCCAGTTGCAGCCAGACCTGATGTCAGCTATCCGCCATCCCGCAGGAATCCCCCCTCTAGTGCAGGTCCTGTCAGTACTCCATTTCCTGGCAAGTGGGTCATTTCAAACAACAGTGGCCATAGCATCAGGGATGTCCGAGCCTATGTTTTCCAACGTGTTGTCCAGAGTGTTGTCTGCCCTGCTGAAACACATGCAGAGCTACATCGTTTTCCCTCAGGTGGAGGATTTGCCTACAGTGAAAGGTGATTTCTATGCCCTGGGACATATCCCCAACATCATAGGTGCCATTGATGGGACACACGTGGCTTTGGTACCCCCGCAGGAGTTAACAGGTGTACAGAAACCGGAAGAGTTATCATACGATGAATGTGCAGATGGTGTGTTTGGCCAACCAGTACATCTCCCATGTGAATGCCAAATTCCCTGGCTCAGTGCATGACGATTACATCCTGCGGAATAGCAGCATCCCTTATGTGATGGGCCAACTCCAGAGGCACCATGTGTGGCTATTAAGTGAGCACCTGGAAGCAAGTCAGTGGGAATGGTTGTCTGGGTCTGGGGATATCCCTACAGGTTAGTGTGTGTCTAACAGTTGTCCCTCGCCATTTGCAGGTGACTCTGGTTACCCCAACCTGCCATGGCTACTGACCCCAGTGAGGAATCCCAGGACAAGGGCAGAGGAACGCTACAATGAGGCACATGGGCGAACTCGGCGGATAATATAGCGGACCTTCGGCCTCCTGAAGGCCAGGTTCAGGTGCCTCCGTATGACAGGTGGATCCCTATTCTACTCACCAAAGAAGGTGTGCCAGATCATCGTGGCCTGCTGTATGCTTCACAACTTAGCTTTGCGACGACAGATGCCTTTTCTGCAGGAGATGGTCCAGATGGAGGTGTTGTGGCAGCTGTGGAGCCTGTGGACAGTGAAGACGAGGAAGCAGAAGAAGAGGACATCGACAACAGGAACTCAGTGATCCTGCAATACTTCCAGTGAGACACAGGTAAGAATATAAACCTGCCTACTACATGTACTTTAACACTACTACTTCTCTACTGTCTGTCCTTTTCACCCAGTGTATGGTCACTGAGTTGCCACTTTCCCTTACGATTTCACAGATGTGGGTCCCCCTGTGTGACATCTGCTTTGTTTCCTCATGGACTAGAGCTGTGTGACATAGGTATGTTGACATTACAATTGAAAGAGCATTTTGACACTGTAATTGCTAATACACTATTTCGAAATCACAGACAGACTCCAGATTGTTTTGTGCTTTAAGGGTGTTTAAGTGCTCAATATTGGAGGGTGCTGTAAAATGGTGAGGGGTGATGGTGGAGGAATGTCATAGCAGAGTCCAGTCTATTAGTCTCACAGGTGCATTGCCCAAATAGGCATAGGATGTGGAGCTGGGGCAGTTTGAGGATGGACAGGGTGACAAGGTGGGACAAAAGGATGACATTCAGGGCGGTCTCATTTCTTGGCGGGTGTCTTGGCATCATTCTCTGTCTTTGTCCTGGATCTCAGGGACCGTTTGCGGGGTGGTTCTCCCTCTGCAGGGGGTGGGGTGCTGGTGTGGTGGTCCTGTGGCGGTGCCTCCTGTCCAATAGTGCCGGCAGAGGTGGTGGGCAGTTCATCGTACAGGCTAGTGTCAGGGGCCCCTTGTTGTGCCACAGTGTCCCTCCTGGTGTTGAGGACTTCCTTCAGCACCCCTACGATGGTGCCCAGGGTGGAATTGATGGATCTGAGTGCCTCCCTGAAGCTCAAATACTATTCCTCCTGCAGCCGCTGGGTCTCCTGAAACTTGGCCAGTACCGTTGCCATTGTCTCCTGGGAATGGTGGTAGGCTCCCATGATGTTGGAGAGGGCCTCGTGGAGAGTGGGTTCCCTGGGCCTGTCCTCCCCCCGTCGCTCAGAAGCCCTCCCAGTTCTCCTGTGTTCCTGGGCCTTTGTCCCCTGGACCGTGTGCCCACTGCCACTGCCCCCAGGTCCCTGTTGTTGTTGGGGTGGTGGGTTAGCCTGGGTTCCCTGTAGTGGTTGACACACTGCTGATTGATGTGTCCTGGGGACAGAGGTATGGGCCCGCTGGGTGGGTGCTGTGCTGGTGTTTCCAGAGGGGGGAAGCTCTGTGGTGGCCTGTGACTGTGTCAGGGGAACCTACTGTCCCGATGTCCCAGATGGGCCGGGCTGGTCATCTAGATCCAGTTGGACAGAGCTGCTGTCACCACTGTGGGCCTCTTCTGTTGGTGGTGTGGACATGTGTGGACCCTCCTGTTCGGTGACGTTGGGTAGGGGTCCTGCAGGGGTATAAAAGGATGCTTATTGCATCTGTGTGTGCCATGGTGTGGGTGACCGTGTACCCCAGTGCTTGCATTCCTGTGTGGGACCTTGTGTGATGATGATTTAGGGGGATGTATGGGTATGTGCAGTGGCCATGCTTTGGTGATGGGTGTCCATGCTTTGTTGTTGCATGCAGGGCTTGGAGTTGGAATGTGTGGTTGTGATATTGGGATATTTGTGAGGAGTTGGAATGCTGGGGGTGTGGGTGGGGGTATGTGATAGCATGCAGGTAGGGTGGGGGATGTAATAGCTAAGATTTGACTTACCAGAGTCCATTCCTCCATCTACTCCTGAGAGGCCCTCAGGATGCAAAATCGCCAAGACTTGCTCCTCCCATGTTGTTAGTTGTGGGGGAGGAGGTGGGGGTCCGCCGCCAGTCCGCTGAACCGCATAGTGGTGTCTTGAGACCACGGAACTAACCTTCCCGCGTAGGTCGTTCCACCTCTTCCTGATGTCATCCCTATTTCTTGGGTGCTTTCCCACTGCGTTGACCCTGTCCACTATTCTTCGCCATAGCTCCATCTTCCTAGCTATGGAGGTGTGCTGCACCTATGATCCGAATAGCTGTGGCTCTACCCAGATGATTTCCTCCACCATGACCCTGAGCTCCTCCTCAGAGAACCTGGGGTGTCTTTGCCATGCCATAGGGTGGTGTGGGTGATGTTTGGGGTGGTGTGTGTAGTGATAAGTGGGGT
Organism: Pleurodeles waltl; assembly: GCF_031143425.1. Taxonomy (NCBI): domain Eukaryota; kingdom Metazoa; phylum Chordata; class Amphibia; order Caudata; family Salamandridae; genus Pleurodeles; species Pleurodeles waltl. Next base: position 398,688,588 of record NC_090449.1, read on the forward strand.
GATATTTAGTGGTGTGTTGTGTGAGGTGCGTGGAAGTTATGTGGGTGATGGTATTGTGTGTATGTGGATTCTTGGTAGTAGTTTGTAGTGTCTCTCTCTGGCCTTCTTTCGGTGTTTTGGTCGTAGGGGTTTGTGGGTGATGTGGGTGTGTGTTTTATATTGTAATGGGTGTGTGGGAGTGGTGTGTGTATGTTTATCAGGTGTGTGTATTTTGATTTGTCCAATGTGGCTGTGTTTTGTAAGAGTGTGTGTATTTTGAGAGCAGCGGTGTGTACCGCCAATCGAATACCACGGTTGAAAGACCGCCGCATGGATTCGTGGGTCGTGATAGTGTGGGTGTATTTCTGTTGCCGTCACGGTGGAGGTTTTGTTTTCGCCAGTTTATCACTCACCTTTGGTGTGGCGGACTTGTGTGGGTGTCTCAATTTTGGCAGATTCCGAGCGGTGGGTCATAATGACCGTGGCAGAATTCCGCTGCGGCGGCGGTGTGTTGGCGGTCTTCTGCACGGCGATAATCGGCATTTACAGCCAATGTTGTAATGAGGGCCACAGTGTTTGAGCAAGAATTCCTGAAGTAGACAAACCTGTTATTCACTGAACCAAAAAGCTTGGAATCAGGTCAACTGGCTCAGTTCTGAAGCCAGCAACCGAGAAATGGAATCCGGAGGAAGTACCCAGTGTCCTAATCCCATATTGCTCTGACTATGAAGCCCTTTTTGAAATAGGTCTGAAATGGCCAATATATTTAAAGCGGCCAATGTTGCCAAGGTCGGGAGGACATAAGGAACAGGAGGATGGAGAGGACTACAAGAATAGGAGGGGTAAAAGTGGACATTTCAATGGGTGTGAGAAACTTAGCTGATGATACAGCTCTACTTCAATGTACTTAATTAATACGAAGGGACAATATTATGACAGACTGTGCGATGGAAAGGGAATGATGTGTAAATGTTCCTAACTATCAGTACTAGACACCAAGTAAATTGCACAAAATTATATGCTTGGTTTAGGCCTTCAGAGAGCTTTGTTACCCCAATACCGGAAGATGCTATTATCCGTGAAAAAGTGACCGGTGCTGGAGATTTAACTGTCCTCCAAATATAGAAACAAGTGGGCTCTGGACTTCAGCAATGAAGCTTCGACCATGGCCAGCACATTCAGGAAAATGCCAAAGAGTAGAAGGACAAGTTACCTTCATTAACGCCTTCTCTGGTAGAGACATCTATTTGCAGATTCCTTACCTTTGAATTTAGCCAGGTGTCAGTCTGGATCCAGAGACTGTTCTTGAGCAGTACCCCTGCAAACCATTAAGTGGCATTGATTGACTCTGTCCATCATCGGCGGCGTCCGCACCAGATACGAAGTTGCAGGTCCTATATAGGCACCACCCCTGCGCACTATCAGTTTCTTTTCACAACTTTCCACACCAGAAGCGTAAAGCCATGAAGAACACTGACCTCTGGGAGTCAAAACTAGAGACCTGAATGGTAGTCCCTGTCCCTAGTATGGTGGGGATGGGTGGGCTGGTAAGGAATCTGAAACTAGATAGTGTCTCTAGTGATAAGTGATAAGGCATTACTAAAGCTAAGTAGCTTGTCCATCTGACATGGACATCTAGTCGCAGATTCCTTACCTTAGAATAAACACCAAAGCAGTACCATCCCCAGAGGCTGGTCTGGTCTACGAATTAAGATCATACTACAAAGTTCTGCAGGACCGAAAAGGCAATTGCCCGCCCCTACGGACCCGACAGTCCAGGCAGTAGTATTTAGTAAATGCAGCTTTTAGCAGTGGTAAAATGAGCATGCAAGACCTCAAGGGTTTGCTTCTTAGGCAGTGCTTAGCACATTTTAATGAAGAGCACGCTCCATCTGGAGATGGTTATCCTCTGCACATTCCGACCTTTCTTCACACCCCCATAACCAACAATGATCTCATCCACCCAGAACTCTTTGGTAAAAACAAGGTAGAATGCCAATGCTCTTTTTGGGTCCAGGTGGTAAAGTCTCTCCTCTTCCTTAAAAGGATGTGGGGATGCGTAAAAAGTAGGCAAGGTGATGGATTGACCTACATGGAAGGGCATAAACAATTCTGGCAGAAAAGAGGCCCTAGTGCGAAGCACCACATTGTCAGAATAAATGGAAATGTAGGGTAGCTTATATGACAATGCCTGAAGCTCACTCACCCTGCGGGTAGATGTAATGGCCATAAGGAAGGCTGTTTTCAAAATGAGAAGTCTAAGAGGAAATTTGTGGAGAGGCTTTAAAGAAGTCCACATCAGAAATGTCAAAACTAAATTCACATCCCATTGGGGCATAATGAATGGAGAGGGAGGAAACCTATGAGTAAGGCCTTTAAGGAACCTACTTACAACTGGGGACGTAAACAAGGAAGGTTGATCAAGCAACCGTAAAAAAAGCAGAAATGGTAAGACAAAGAACCTTTGAGAGTGCCCATAGCAGATCCCTGCTGGGCCAGAGAAAGGATAAACAAAAAAACCTCAGAAAGAGGAGCAGAAAGGGGGTCAACAGACTTGTCAATGCACATTGCCACAAATTTCGTCCAACGACAGGCATATACCATTTTGGTGGAGGGACGCCGGGCTGCCAAGATTACATTACAGACTTCGGGAGGAAGGTCAAAAGCTGTCAACTGCCAAGCTCAATCTCCACAGAAGGAGGTGGAGACGGGACAGGTTAAAATGGAGAACCCTGCCCTTCTTCTGCGACAAAAGATCCTCCTGAAGGAGCAGTCTGATCGAAGGATTGATGGCTGTGTTCAATAGCTCCGGATACCAGACTCTTCGTGCCCAGTCCACAGCCACAAGGATTACTTGGGCCTAGTCATTCTTGATCTTCTTGAGAACTCTGGGCAGAAGTGGTATGGGCCGAAAGGCAGAGGAGGCAGAAGTTACACACAAAACGAAAAGCATTGCAATGTGATTGCCGCCTTTGAAACTCCAACGTGCAATACTGCTTCATTGCGTGTTCTCTGCGGAGGCAAACAGATCTAACCGAGGCTCTCCTCACTTCTGAAAGAGACACTGCGCCACGTCCAGATGGAGACACCATTCATGATTGGCTAAGCATTGTCGGCTGAGTTCACCCACTCTGGTGTTCAGAGAGCCCGCCAGAAGTTGAACCACCAGGGAAGTGCCCTGTTGTTCCAGCCACGCCCAAAGATACAGAGCCTCTTGGAAAAGGGTCCACGACCCCACCCCGCCCTGCTTATTGCAGTACCACATGTTGGTGGTGTTGTCAGTGACCACATACATGACCTTCCCCTTGAGAGAGGGAAGAAATGCTTTAATGCCAGTCTGACAGCCGGAAGCTACAACAGGCTGATGTGGAGTCCAGACTCTGCTGGAGACCAGATGCCTATGATCTCTGCCTCTCCCAGATGCCTATGATCTCTGCCTCTCCCAGATGGCTGCCTCATCCCAGGAGTGGCGCGTCGGTGACTACTGTCAGATCTGGTTGGGGAAGGGAGAGGGATCTGAGTGTCTGAGAGGGAATCAGGTGTAACTTTGGCATATTTATAGAGAACCCCAGCAAATGCAGAGGTCCGCCGTAGTTTGGAGGTGGGAGACGACAGTCAGGGTAGAGCCCGCCTTCAAAAGCCAATTGTCGAGATAGAGGAAGACTGAAAACCCTGATCTGTGCAGATGATCTGTGACCAACACCATCACCTTGGTGAATGCCTAAGGGGCGCTGATAAGAGCAAATGGAACCACTGTGAACTGAAAGTGCTTGTGACCTACTGCGAACCACAAGTAACCTCTGTGGACAGACAGGATGGGGCTATGGAAAGTCCTATGCTACCATCCAGTCTCCTGGGTCCAGGGCAGATAGAACCTGAGCTAGAGTGAGCATTTTGAACGTCTCCTTCTTGAGAAACTTATTGATGGACTGAAGGTCTAGTATAGGGTGAAGGCCTTGTCCTTTCTGGGCACCAAAAAGTAACAGGAATAACAACTACAACCTACTTCTGGCACAGGGACCCTCTCTATGGCTTCCTTAGCCAAGAGAGCCGTAACTTCTTCTCAGGGAAGTGTCAAGTGATCCTCCTTCATCTGATCCTAGGATGGTGGCATGGATGGAGGAGTAGTCACAAAGGAGAGGGAGAAGCCCCTTCAGACTATCTGTAAAACCCATCTGTTTGAAGTGATGGACTCTCAGAGGATCAGGTGAAGGAGGATCCCGCCTCCTACTGGTCCTTGGTTGGTAATCTTCAGACTAGGAAGGTTTGGAGGCAGCTGCAGAGGGGGTAGAGGGGTGCAGACTGACCAGACTGCTGGCTCCATGATCCACGAGTACGTGGATACCACATCCCCTGCCACAAACAGGCTGGGCAGGGTCTGAGACAAGAAGCCTGAAGGGGAATGGACGTGGCTGGGTACCACATCCGTAGCCATGAACAAGGTGAAAAGCAGACTAAGGGAGACAAGGGGCCGCCACCGGGCCCAACGACCTGGCAGTAGCACGAGAATCTTTGAAGCGCTCGAACACCGAGTCTGCTTTCTCTCCAGAGAGTAGGGCTCCATCAAAGGGCATGTCCATAAGATTAGCTGGGACATCACCTGAAAAGCCAGGTGTCTTTAACAGCCGTGCCGCCTCAAGGCCACTGTCGAAGCAACCGCTCTGCCCAGTGAGTCAGCCGTGTCCAGTCTACATCGGATTGTGAACTTTGCTGCATCTCTCCCATCAGCAACTGCTTGGCAAAGTACAGCCTGGGCCTCCTCCGGGACCTATGGCAGCACTTGCACAACCATATCCCACAGCGTTTGGGAATAATAGCCCAAAAGGCATGTGGTGTTCACGGACTGCAATGCCAGGCTGGCGGCAGAACCATCTTTTTCCTAAATGTTTAGCCTCTTGGATTCCCTAACCAGGGGGCATAGAAGGGACGGCGGCTTGGAAGTGAGGCTTGGATAATCAAGCTCTCAGGGGTGGGGTGTTGCGTCAGGAAACCTGGCTGACCTAGTGCAGGGCGATGGCAACGGGCAATTGTCCTGTTCTCAGGAGCACCTGTGCTGGGTTTGGGCCAGGTATCCAGTAGGACAGCCGTAAGGGCTTCATTAAAGAGAAGCAGGGTCTCAGAGGATGAAGGAGGCAGGTCGCTCCCCGCGCTGCCTCCTTCTCCATCCGTTTCTCTTCCAGAAAATCCCCTGCCGCTGCGTCCCTCCAGCCCCTCCCGCCTCCCACCTTCTCCTCACCATCCGACTCTCTTTCAGGAAATCCCCTGCTGCTGCGGCCCTGCAGCCCCTCCCGCCTCCCCTCCTCCTCACCGTCCCATTCTCTTTCAGGAAATCCCCTGCCGCTGCGTCCCTGCGGCCCCTCCCGCCTCCCCTCCTCCTCCTCACCGTCCCATTCTCTTTCAGGAAAACCCCTGCTGCTGTGTCCCTGCGGCTCCTCCCGCATCCCCTCTCCTCCTCACCGTCCGATTCTCATTCAGGAAATCCCCTGCCGCTGCGTCCCTGCGGCCCCTCCCGCCTCCCCTCTCCTCCTCACCGTCCGATTCTCTTTCAGGAAATCCCCTGCCGCTGCGTCCCTGCCGCCCCTGGGACCTCATCACATCACACTCACCCGAAATCGCCTTCCTGGCGGAAACCTGGACCAACCCCTCCTCGGAACCCGACATAGCCATCGCCACCCTAAAGGGATACAAACTCCAACGCAAAGACCGCCTCAACAGGCCAGGTGGTGGCATCGCCATCCTACACAGGGACACCATCAAAGTCACCACCAGCTCCCAAGACACTATCGACAACACAGAACACATGCACTTCCTGATCCACATTAACAACAACTCCACCCTCAGTGGTACACTAATCTACAGACCACCAGGACCACGCCCCGCCTTCTGCAACACCATCGCCGACAGCTCGCACGCCCTCACCTCCACAGACTACATTCTCCTCGGTGATTTCAACTTTCACCTGGAGAACCTCCAAGACCACAAATCTACCTCCCTCATAGAAAACCTCAGACTCAAACAACTGGTCACCGCACCCACCCACTCAGCAGGAAAAACGCTCAACGCAATTTTCACCTCAAGCCAACACATAACCTACACCCACACCACCAAACTCCTCTGGACTGATCACCACTGCGTCCACTTCTCCTTCACCAAACCCCCCACACACCACCATCAACACACCACACCCTACCGCATGTAGGACAAGATCCCCACAGAACACCTGAACTCCCAACTGGCTCACAACCCCCCCACACCAACGACCCCAACACAGAAGCACACAACCTCGCTAAATGAATCACTGCCTGCGCAGACACACTAGCCCCCCCTCAGAAAACACATCGCCACCCGCAACATCAAGAACGCCCCATGGTTCACTCCTGAACTCCAAGACTCCTAGCACAAATGCAGCCAAGCGGAGAAAATATGGCGCCAAGAACCCTCTACAACCAACTTTTCCACCCTCAAAACCACCATTCGCACCCATCACCAACGCCAAAAGAGATCACTACAAGACACGCCTTGACAACAACTCTCAAAACAGCAAAGAATTCTTCACCATCATTAATGAACTAGCCAAACCCAAAGCCAGCAACATAGACCCCTCACACACACAGCCCCTATGTGACACCCTCTCCAACCACTTCCACCACAAAATCCTGGACATCCACAACAGCTTCATACCACACACAACCACCACACACACCCCTCACTCACCCAATTCAACCCCCACTTGTGACCCCCCCACCACACTCACCACCTGGGCCCCCACTACACACGAAGAAACTGAAAAAATCATGAACTCCATCCACTCCGGCTCCCCCTTCGACCCCTGTCCACATCGCATCTACAACAAAGCCAGCCCAACCATCGCCCCCATACTCCGCAACATAATCAACTCCTCTTTCGACTCCGCCACCTACCCAGACGCCTGGAAGCATGCGGAAATCACTGCTCGCCTAAAAAAAAACAAAGCCGACCCAGAGATCCTCTCCAACTATCGCCCCATCTCCCTCCTCCCTTTCCCCACCAAGGTTGCTGAGAAACTAGTCAACGCCCGCCTATCCCACTTCCTCGAAGAAAACAACACTCTTGACCCCTCACAATCCGAGTTCCGCAAGAACCACAGCACGGAAACCGCCCTCATCGCATGCACTGACATCAGGACCAAAGTCGACAAAGGCAAGACCGTCGCACTCATCCTCCTAGACCTCTCTGCAGCCTTTGACACTGTCTGCCACCACACACTCCGCACACGCCTCCACAACATAGGAATTCGCCACAAAGCCTTAGACTGGCTCACCTCCTTCCTCACCGACCGGACCCAGAGAGTCCGCCTTCCACCTTTCCACTCCACCGCTACCAAGATCATCTGCGGAGTCCCCCAAGGGTCCTCCCTCAGCCCCACACTCTTCAACATTTACATGATCCCCCTAGCCAACATCCTCCGATCACATGGAATCACTATCCTCTCCTACGCAGATGACACCCAGCTCATCCTCTCCCTCACCCGCAACCCCACCACCGCCAAAAACAACCTACACGCTGCTCTCCTCGACACCGCCAACTGGATGACAACTAACCACCTCAAGCCCCCATAATGAATGGTCTCCGTCAAGGTTGTGTGTTGGCCCCAATTTTATTCTCATCATTTTTGGCAAATCTGCCTAGGTTGTTACGGAAGGCTAATGGGCTAAGCCCAAAAATGGATGGTGTGCATGTTTCTTGCCTACTATATGCTGATGATTTAGTAATAATGGATATGACAGAATCAGGGCAACAAAGGAAGCTAGAGATGTTTTACTCCTACTGTCAAAGGAAAAAATTGGTAGTAAATATGGAGAAAACAAAAATAATGTCAATAGGGAAAGAGAAAAGCGCATTTAATTACACTCTAGGGGGAGAAAAACTAGAGAAGGTAAAAGAGCATATGGTTCGACTCACATTTAAGATGGAAAGTTCATACTGAAACCTTAAAAAACAAAGCCTTATCTTCAGTCTGGGGATTAAAACAATTTAATAGTAAATATGGAGGTCCTTCTATCCAGCCGGTTATCTCTGCTTTTAATGCTATGGTTCGCCCCCAATTTCAGTATGGGGTGGAAGTTTCAACTTTCTCGGGGAAGCTAAATTGGGAAATAGAAGAAAGCATTTGCGTAAAGCGCATGCTTTCACTGCCCCCCTTGAGTATGTTACAAGCCATAAGAGCAGAATGTCAAATGACGGTGTGGACTTATCTGGGCCTACGAGCCGCACTGAAGTTCTGGTTAAGCATAACAGATGAAGGGTTCTGTAACATCGCAAGACTGTGTAAGAAAGAAATAATAAGTGAGTTACATTGGGCATCACAAGTGAGAGGACGGTTAAAGAAGATCTGCGTCCTCCTAGCTTTACCTGATAACCAATGGTGTGGTGTGCAAATTTCGAAGCACAATTTAAGAATAACAGCGAAGGAAAGAGCAAGAGAATTAGACCTGAAATACTTAGAAAGTAAAATATCAACCCAGGCTATGATAGCTGGATGGAGGAATCCTGAAAACTTCCCGTATATAGAGGCCCTACCTAATGCAAGACTAAGAAATTTAGTGTTACAGTTCCGAATTTGGCTGAACCCTGGATATATGGATCCAAAAGTAAAAGCGTTTCTTAAGGATAGCAAGGGTCTATGCACATGTGGCTTACAACAGAAATATACAATGCAACACTTACTTGTGGATTGTCAATGGTTTTTAGGAGTGCGCAGGAAGTTTTAAAAAACAATTTTTAAGGAATATAATATTTCTAATCGGGACCAAGCGCTTAGGCTACTTATTGATATGAGATTTTTTAATGTAACTTGTGCATTGGGCCTATTTCTAAATGACTTAAAAATGGAAATATTCAGATTTATAGGGGTTGATAGAAGGTAGGGTATAATGCGAAATGTAGTGTTTTAAATACTATAATTGATTATTATAATATTGGCTGACGGTATTTTAGAAAATTTGCCATGCTAGGTGAAGGCAAGAAATAAAATGGAGAGCCTTTTTTATTGAAGAAAAAAAAAAAAAGCACTTTATTATAAAGTAAGGAATGGAGCTCTTTTAGAGCTGTATAGAGGAAAAATTGGTTGGCATGTTGCACTTTATGAAACTATAAGAGCTTGAATTATGGAGGAAGTAAAAGGAAAGAAGAGCCTGATTACTCTAAAATTGCATTGGTATTCTAGATAACCTCGCTACGCGTAACAAGGCAAGAAATAAAACGTGGAGCATTGCAAATTGTGAAATAGCATTTAGGAGATTGCAAGGACCAGAGTCTAATCAGAACTGTATGTGGGATAATTTAAGTTGGCACCCTGCACTTTTAGGAATTGTAAGAACTTGAATTTTAATCAAATGAATTATGTAACTAGAGTTGGTTATAAGAAATAGAATGGTCTAAGAACGTTGTGTGCTAATGTAATATGTAATTTTATTGTTTTTATACTTTTAAGGCTTATGCCAAATAAAATAATTTTTTGACTGACTGACCTCAAGCTTAACTCCAACAAAACCGAGATCATCATCTTTGGCCCCAACAAAACCACATGGGACGACTCCTGGTGGCCCACCGCCCTAGGCCCCGCACCCACCCCCGCAAACCACGCACGCAACCTCCGCATCATCCTGGACCCCTCCCTCTCCATGACACAGCACATCAATGCTCTAACCTCCTCCTGCTTCCACACACTCCGCACTCTAAAAAAAAATCCTTCAAATGGATTCCCCCAGAGACCAGGAAGACAGTCACCCATGCACTCATCAGCAGCAGACTAGACTACGGTAACGCCCTCTACGCCGGCACCACACTCAAACTCAAACGCAAACTCCAGAGAATCCAGAACACAGCTGCACGCCTCGTCCTTGGCCTCCCCCGCCACGAACGAAACTCACCACACCTCAAATCCCTTCACTGGCTCTCCATAGACAAGAGAATCACATTCAATATCCTCATCCATGCACACAAATCCCTCCACAACACCGGCCCAACCTACCTCAACGAAAGAGTGAACTTCCACACGCCCACACGCAACCTCCGATCAGCCGACCTCGCCCTAGCCACAGTCCCCCGCATCCAACGCACCACCACAGGAGGCAGGTCCTTCTCCTACCTCACCCCCAAAACCTGGAACTCCCTCCCCACCAACCTTTGCAAAACCAAAGACCTCCTACTCTTCAGAAAGAACATCAAGACATGGTTGTTCGAACAGTTACCCTCCTTGTCCCCCCCGACCCCCCCAAGCACCTTGAGACCCTCAGGGGTGAGTAGCGCACTCTATAAATCTTTTTGCTTGCTTGATTGATTGATTGAAGCCCCAGGCTGAGTCACCTCTATCAGGAGGTTAGTTCTGATGCCACCAAAGGCCGCTCACGGGTCCAGGATCTCGACTGCTCTACGCACCACCACTGCAGACGAAGCTCCCTCTGCCATAGCCATGGTAGGGGTAGAGAGCATGCCAGTATCTGGCGAGGTTTTCAGTCTACTAGCTTCACCCAGGTCCGTTCGCCAGTGTATGAGGTCATGGGGCTGGTATTCTAAAGGGTCCAGCTAAGCCTCCCATTCCTCACCGTAACATAACCCGAAGGAATAAGGCTCAAGATCCGCCATAGGGGTTAAGGCCACTGTCTGCGCCAGATTCGGTGTTGTACGATGTCCGTTCGACTCCGTTTTGGAGTAGGCAATGAGGATTGGGACGGTGCTGGGCAGTCCGTATCCAGTACCGGATCCATGAGTGCCCCTCAGAGCTGAGCCCGAAGCCACTGGTGCAGAACCTGAAGGGTCCCCTGGTGGAGTTGGACTGCCCAAAAATGAGGTGCATGGCCTCATAAAACTGCTTGAGTTGGCCAGGGGTCGCACAAGCTACCGGAAACTCAGGGAGGTGCAGAGTTAGCCCAGACATAAGCTCTGCAGAGGAAGGCCTAGATTGACAGCGCTTTCGCTTCCTCATCTGCCGACGGACTAAGTGAAGCCGAAGAATGCTTCACCTTCTTTGACTTCTTATGCCTCAACTTACCCGATTGTCCCAAGGACTTGGAGTAGGACAGCGAAGAGGGGGTGCTCCATGACCAATTACAAGATCTTTCTCTGGACCAAGATCGGGACTTATGTAGCGCCAAGTGCCAGGACTCCATCAGCTTTAGAGACCGCTCCCTCAAAGCTTTGGGGTTCACAGCCCAGCACTTGCAGCACGACTTCGGGTCGTGGTTGTGCTCCAGACACCAAAGGCACATTAGATGTGGATCCATAACGGACATCGCCCTATGGCAGAATTTGCAGGGCTTGAACCCAGTCTTATGAGAAAACATTCCTTGATGCACCAGGAGTAGGAATACTATAAGATTACATGTAAATGAAAATAGCCTGGAATGTAGCAGTTAAAGTCCATTAAAATAAGTGGGAGGATTGTGCTATTGAGTGGCATGGGGCAAGGTCAGTGAGTGTCAAAAGAGGGTCAATGTCATGGCTAAAAAGAGCATGTGAAAGGAGCATATTTCTAGTCTGTCTTCATTTACATGCAGCAGTTGATGTCCATTAAAAAGTGGGAGGACTATACTACTGAGTGGCATGAGGCAGGTCAGTGAGTGTGAAAAGAGGGTCAATGTCATGGATAAAAATTATTTTAAAAATCAGCATTTTATTGATTAGAATAACTGCATATATTAACATGCACACACCGCCAATGTAAAATAAATACAAGTTAAACTAATCAAATGGAAATATACTCTTTTACATTATGAAACCTCAGTTGACTAATGTGATCACTGCAGATGTTATTGTGTGTGACCAGAGAGTCACAGAATACAATCAGGTGCAGTGAGGAATAGTGACTTGTGTATAGTGCTACAAGTCCACAGTCTTTGATAGACAGCACTGTGAATGTCATTATTTTAAAATTGTACTATACTGTATAAAAGTGGCTGCTGCAAAAAACAACTGCTTTAAAAATATACATTTTAGTGATAAGTATTCAGACTATATCAGGTGTAAATATTTTTATATGTGTCCATTGAAAGGGTGTGCTCCTTTTAATGGACATATCTATTACCTTTCAACAATAATTAATATTTGTCACCATGAAGTTGAGTGACTCCATTTATTAAATCCTACACTGGCTCCAAAGCAACCTTTTTATTTGGTGATTAAACACTGCACATATTTACATTTCTTTCAGGTAGCGGATACCTTGGTTCAGAAAGCATGTTTCTTCTTTAGTTCTCTATCTGCTTCACAGCACAGGAGCCTCCCACCCCCACCCTCTGAGATTGGGCAGTGGACCCCAATTATGGCAGTTTTACTATGAAAAAGAACATGCAGTACATGTTCCTTTCTAGCATTAGGGCCCATTTCACCACTGTTGTTCAAGCAACAGGGCCCAAGCAACTGAAGAGGGGGGCACATTTTATTTTTTTGCTGTTGTTATTTACACAAAGGGCCAGAAAGCCTGCTTTGGGCACTTGGCCTAGACGTAATGGCCCTGATGAGTGGGCAAAGTAGACAGTCTGCTTTGCAGAGATGTTGTCATACGTGCTGCCACTGCATTAGAGGCCCAGGTCATACTTTCTTCGAGCCTTGGAGCAATGGCCCAAGGGAGGGGAAAAATGAAGCAATGGAGACAACTTGATTTTAGCATCAGCGAGATGAGAGAAGGGATGATGAGAGAAGGGATGGAGAATGATGGTGTCGGATGTGAGCCCCTGTTGTTAACAAAGGTCAGAGGTGTCAGCAAGGCAGCAGCTATCATTAGTGAAATAGGTGCAGTGACACTTTTGCCAAAGGGCCCACTTCATCAATATTATGAATGCTTTACAATACAAAGGTAGGCATGGGGGCACATTTTCCTTGCTAGCATTAGGGAATATGGCACCCTTGGGCAAAAAATGGGGGTAGCTTGCAGTAGCTCTTTTTGTTTTTTCAGAAAGAGAACCGTCTTGTTTGAGATTGAAGTGATAGTCAGACATGGCAGGGAAGGAGTGAAAGAACAAGAGATAGCCCTGCTTCTGGGGACTAAAGCCATCATTAGTGCAGCAGGTGGAGTTGCATTGGGGCCCACAGCACCTCAATTGTGGGGAGTAGTGTTTTTGGTCAATTCTGCTCGTTTGATGCTGCGGCTTTTTTTTTTTTTTTTTTTAATAAGTCCCACTTTAGTGTAGATTACGAGCTACAGAAGAGCACCCCTGAAATGATCTCATGATCCCCTCCCCTTGTGATCATCCTTCCCCCTCCCACTCCCCAAATCCTTGCCATATAGATTTGGAGGGGGGGTCCAATTTCTAAACATTTTTAGGGGGCTTGGAGCAAAAAAGTTTGAAGACATTTGATTTAGATTGAAAAAGGTGTCCTTGAGGTTCAAGGACACCAGCCAACACTATGTGTTGAACACCAGTAGGGCATGGCTCCTTTCTAGAAATAAAGCAAACAAAATCTCGTGCCAACTTCCAACAAAAACACTCCCTCTATGGACAGGCTCAGCAGGGCAAGATCGAGGCGTGATGCAGAAAGCATGCACAGGTGGAAGGAGGACCATCTGCAGAGGTGGGCAAAAGAGTATGGGCTGATTAGCCAGATGACACAGGAATTTGACAGGATGGTCTCTGGATGTGAAACTGCTTCACTGGACAGGCTTGGGCCAGCAAGCTTGCCGTGGCTCTACTGTTTTTTAAAAATAATTCTAGAGAGAAGTAGCCCACCTCTCCATACAACTGCTCGCTACTGAAAGGCATGTCCACGTAGCTTGCCAGGACATTTCCCAAGAACCCAATGGAACGCATCCAAGCTTGGTGATGAAAAGGACACCACAGGGTCCAATGAACGCAGGCCACAATTCAGGTCTGTCTGGAAGCCCCTGTTTCCTAAATCTAGGAAAAGCTTTTTCATGTGGTCAGACAGGTTGATAATTAAACCAGCTGACACAGGCCATGGACATAGTAACTCTGTAGGCACATGGCATTTTCCTTGTGAAGGGCAAGGCTAACAAATTAAGACTCTGCACCCCATAGCATCCAATCTCTTAAGACTCTCAATCTGCAGGGGTCATAGTAACAGTATTTTGGTTTTACTTTGCGAAAGTGTCTGGAACCACTAGCCTTTTTGGTGGGGGGGGTGACAACAACAATGTTGGGTCAGACAGTGAAAATCTGTGCCATCAAGCAATCTGCCTGTGAACTGGCAGGCCTGGGAAGGTTTTCTCCCAGCGAGCCGATACAGGTTTCAATAGTCTTGTTAAATGGGAGCACAGAATCGGAAATTGGAGTGGAAGCCCACATGATTTTTGTCAAAATGTTTGATTTGGCTTTAGTGATTGACAAGGTTTATTCTAATGCTTCTACTTCTTTTTGCTCCACTGAAGTGAACAAAAAGGCCTCCACTAATGCAGGTGTAAGGAATATTACCTTCTAGCAATGTATCAAGGCCACTGATGTTTCGTAAATCAGGAAAACAGCACACATTTGTTTATATCAGGGGAGTTGGAAGTCAGCCTCCAAAATCATCTTTATCCTCCTAGAGTCCATATCCTGCATGACCAACTTATCAGTCAGATCTAAAATGTTCCTCCATTCAAGCAACTTTTTGGGTCCTAGGAGGAGTCTGTGCTATGGGTTTTTCATCGAAAGGGGTCTGAACTTTTTATCTGGCCACTCTGATAATGTCAGCTGACTTTGAGGACAGTGCCAAAATAAACTCAGAGTGTGGCCCAGCGGGTAACAGAGTTGTCCTAAAAGGATCTGGCGTAGCCAGGTGGAAGGCTTTAGCCTGTGTACGGTCAACCGATTGAGACAGAAATTCAAGCTTCAATGTTTTTGTGTTGGACTTGGTTCAGACAGCAAGGAAGAACCTGGTGCCAGGCAACAGCATATTGACTCCAAACACTAATGGGAGTCAAGACTTTTTCTGAAGGAAGAAGAGCACTCTGTGTCCAAACTCCATACCATTACCAGTACCCTGGAGCCTCGAACGGAGGATGCCGAAAATAGGTCCAGACATAACAATCATACTTTACTGGATTCCCGGAAGTGGCTGAGGGCTCACATTCTCTACTTATGGTACTTTTATTTTGGGAAGATTTTTGTGAGATCTTCCTTTCTCAGGAGACTTACCTGATGTGGAGCAAGAACGCTTTGGTATAACCCTGTGGGACTTTGACAAAATAGCTTGGGCTTCCAGCTTTCTGAAGGCCTTCTGGTGCATCAAGGAACAGGTGTCCCAGGCTGAGGAGTCATGTCCAGATCCTATACACTATATGCAGGTGTTTTCTGGGATTGATGCACATCTGTGACACAGCCTGAACCCTGAAATCTTAGGAGGGTATATTTGACAGTTGCTGTTTATATTAAGAGATAGTCAGAACTTTCATTTGTTTACTCCAGTGACTTATTCTGGGAATAACAGAATTTGCCAGCAATTTTTAATGAGTCACTATGCTCCCTATGGCTGTCAGTTGATTCTTTCTTGGTGCATATGCAACATTGTTTTAGGAATAACACCTTTAAAAAAACTCAAGTATGGGGGTGTGGCTGAAGTGCCTAAGATGATGGACGTGTTCTACAGACAATCTGGGGCCTCCTCTGCCATCAAACCGCCCCATGCCATTCCATCCCTTCGTTGGCACCTACCACATCGCTTCAGAACTTGAAGGATCACCTGTCTGCCCTGTGATGCCATAGGGAGGTTCAGGGATAGAGTGCTGGCCAGGCCGCTCAGAGGCCAAGATAGCGATAAAGTAGACTCCATCGAAAGATGGACTGCCTCGTTCCCCTGATCACCCTTCTGGCCAGCAGTGGGCCACAGGCTGACTGCGGGGCTCAGAGAGGGATGTGCGTAAGTCCTCCAGAGTGTTCTGGCAATGCCTGTTGCCCCCCCACCCCAGGGGCCTTCCTTGCCAGACCTTGCGGCCCATGGCTGGAGTCTCCCTGCACAGTGGGGCCTGCCTGTCTGGCAGGGGGAGGAAATGTCCATGTGACATCATGATGGAAGCAAGGCAGGCAGACCATCTCTCTTGTCACGAGGGCACCCGGCTGCCCGTGCATCCCTTATCTGCTAGGCCCCCAGGAGCAAGCGTGCTGGGTCCTAGCACTCTCTACAGTTGCCCAGGGCCTGGGCTGCAAGCCTTCTCTAGGGTGCTCCTAGTGGCTATCTTTGTCCCAAGGATGCCTGTGGTGGAACCCATGCTGAGCACCTGAGATTGAGGTACGGTTGACTTTGGCCCTGCTGGGAATCTTGGACTGTCCCATCTTGGTGAGAAAGTGTGGGCACTGCCTCATACCCCTAGACTGACCTGGATCGACACCCTCTTTGTAGAACACTCCCATGCCTGGGTGTCTAAAATTAACTCCATATTAGCAACTCCCTCCTGTTCTTCTGCCGCTGCTGGCTTTTCCTTGCCTACCCCTGGTAGTCACGCGACTGGGGCCCTGACTTTGGGGCTGAGGTCCAGCCTAGATCAACCCAACTCTATTCAAGCAAGAAGCCCACCCTGCCTAACCAAAGTACCAACCTCTGCCTTTCTACCGACTGTTTTGGGCACCCTTTCCAACAGCTTTGAGGCAGGAAAGGACAGGGGGCCCAGGTCTCAGGTCAAAACAAAAATGGATAAATTCACAGTGCAGCATCCACTGATGGACAGCTCCCCAGCCCTCCAGAGATGCGGTTGAGGCCAAGATGGGGGAGGAGGGTGCTGATATGATGCTTAAGAACCAGGATTTAAGTAATGTTGCCAGTAGGGTCGCAGAGGCAGAGGAACAGATTCAAGCACTGGAAGATGAGGTGAATTACTTAAACGCTCTGTGCTAAAACTCCATATTACTACCAGTACCCTGGAGACTCACAGGGAGGACACATAAAATAGGACCAGACGGAACAATCTATGCTTTACTTGATTCCCGGAAGGGTCTGAGGGCTTACACCCAGACACATGTTTAGAATCCTGACTCATGACATGGATGGCACAGAGGTCACATTCACCCTGGTTTGTGACTGAGCGGGCCCATCGATCCCTAGCCCAACATCCACCTCCTGGGGAGAATCCACTTTCTCTACTAATAGCTCACATCGCCAACCACAGGGACAGGGTCTCCATTCTTCTAGAGGCCTGTAGGGTGGGCGCCCTAACCCATGACTGTCATCGCATTAGGATCTTGCCAGATTATGGCAGAGGCGTTCTACAGCGAAGGAAGTCATACGATGATGTCAAGCTAAAGATATGAGCCATGATTGTACAATATATGGTTATTTTCCTGACAAAACTAAAGGTTATCGATGACTCGAAGTCCCTCTTTTTTGACACTCCTGAGGAAGCATGGGATTGGGTCAACAAAAGGCCGCCTCTCCAAAGTAGGCCATCCCAGATCTGCCATTCAGCGGCCCACACCAGCCAAACATCGCAGGACAACTCCCTCGCACTGGAGAGGAGAGGTGGCCACTTCTCTTCTGGATCTTCAGACTAGTCAGAGGTTGCTCTTGGAGTGGAGGCAGGGATGGCGCCCTGCACAGCCCAAATCTGGTATCCCAGGCGGGGGCCACAGCAATGCATGACTTATAGGCAAGAGTAGTCCCTAAATTGGACCTCGGCTGCCATTTGACTGTATTTGGCACAGAGTACAACAAGAGTTACCATTGATTTATTTTGTCTATCCTACATAGAAGGAGGCCCCTAGTATACGTATTGCCCTCACACAAGGTTGATGGCTTGTGTGTATGGATGTTGCAGGGAAACAGATGCTTCAAAGGGTGAAGTATGGGGAGGGGGGAGTGGAGGGTTGGTGGGTTTTACTGGGAACTGTTTTGCTTACGTTTTTGTTCCTAACTATTTCGTCCCTATTACTGCATTACCACATCTTGCTGTACCTGACATAATGTTCACTGCACGCCGAGATCCTAAACCCTCCTGCACCGATGGATCCGTCTCCACTCACTCACCGATTGCCTAGCTTATACTCACCCCCAGACTAAATGCAGCATTTTACATTTTTATTGTGGAATGTTAACAGTCACTTAGACTGCATTAAGAGGGCTCCTGTCCTCCAAAATGCTAGACACTTTGCACTCGCCATACTGCTCCTGCATAAGAGAAGCACTGCCTGGGGGCCCACTGCTCTCTCCTGAAGTGACATGAGAATGATCAAGTGTTCTATGCAGGATTCACACGAGGCTGCCATACTCCTACATAAGGCCTTCCCTTTAGTGGTGACCTCCACTATTTTAGAGAGCCAAGGCTCCTTTGTGGGTGTGGAGGGTCTCCTGGAAGGGCAGTGCTACAATATTTTGAGTGTTTACGTGGCCCCTCATCTCCTTACACAAGCCTTAAATGTGATTACAAATGTGATCCTTGCGTTTCCACATGGGATTACCATTATAGGGGGGACTTTATTGCCTCCCTGACCCTACCACTGACTAGTGCCCCTACGATACAAAGTCTATGCAGAGCCAAACAGTTCTCAGTTTGGCTGGACACTATGGGGGGTCTGCGACTCCTGCAAAGTGTGGCACCTCAAAGACACAGAATTTACACACACTTACGCTGTGCCTAAGATACTCTCCCACATAGACTTCCCTCTACTCCCTGCAAAGGATAAGCTGTACCTGTCTGGTGTTACGATGTTTCCCGAGGGCATTTCAGATCATTCTCCCATTAGCGCCTATCGCAAGCGACCGAGTAGTATGCTCCACTCCATTTGGGGGTTTAATGCCTGTTATCTGGTAGATGCCCAGAGCACTTAATACTTACAGTCTGAACTTCAAGCTTACTTTGACCATAAGAGGGGCATGGTCACTTTCCCTGAGACACTACAGATAACAGAGAAGGCCTCTATCAGGGAAATTTCTTCGAAGTAAAGAGAAGGCCAAACAGAGTCAAATAAATACATTGGAAACCCAAAGAGTGCATATGGAGAAACAGCTCCTGTGCACTCCATCGGTGACCCTTGATCGGCAATTGTGCATCCTCTGAGCCTCACTGAGACACTTCTCGCTTGAGGAGGCTCAGTAATGATGGAGTGTATCCACGCAGCTAGTGGAATAGGGGGACAAGAATGGTAAGCTTTGCAGATTGGTCCCAAAATCATAGTCACCGAGGTTGTGTCAGTGTTCATGGATTACTATCGACAGCTTTACACTCCCCATGTCTGTCCTTTGGTAGAACAAGACCACTCAATTCTTAAAGATATTCGGCTGCCCGACTTCCAGCATCTCTTCATGGCACCTGGATGAGCCACTGACACTGGAGGAGATTGCAGATGTGGTTAAATGTATGAAGTTAGGGAAAACTTCAAACCAAAAATTTGCGATTCACTTGCTCCCTTATCTACTGGACGTATTTCATGATGCCCTATACACTTGGCGGCTCCCGCAGAGCTAGACGTGGCCACAAAAATGGTCCTTCCAAAAGCTGGGCAACCACGTGAGTGGTGTTATTCCTGTAGGCCTACCTCTTTGATTAATGTGGAACTCAAGATTTACTCTAAAATACTCACCACTCACCTACAGCAAGCCCTTTTTTTCTTGATTCGCCCAGACCTGTGTGGCTGCATGCCTGGCCACAGTGCAGGGCACTGTATAGAAAGAGTTCAGGCAGCCCTGGCTCATGTTGAGGCCCTTAGATGCCTAAGCACCATGCTATTAAATAACTTTGAGAAGGTGTTTGACTCAGAGGACTGGTCTTACTTGTTTGAAGTACTGCAATGCATGGGGTTTGGCCCCAGATACCAGGTTTAGGTATGAATATTCTACACTGCCCTGGGTCAGAGCCGTTTCTGATTTGTAGGGGACCAGGCAAGGTTGCCCACTCAGCCCGCTTCTTTTTGCCCTCATCATTGAGCCCCTGGTGCATCTCATCTGTTGTGGGGCCCGAGTTTGGTGGTGGTGGTGAGGGTCACGGTGCGAGGAGGACAGGATAGCTGTCTATGCTGATGATGTTGTTCTCTTGATGGCTGACCCGCGTCTCTGCAGCCCTCAGCTATCATCCTTATACAAGTCAGAATCTGGCCTTGGGCTAAACTGGAAAAGGTCATTCTTGATGCCTATTCAAGGGGACCACAGCATTGCTAACTGGCAATCCTTCATTCCAGTTCGGAGATTCAGTTTTAAATATCTGGGGTTTTATATTGCCAGAGTCCCCGATCTTGTGTGGAGCCTCAATTTCACACTGTTAACTGTTAGGATGGAGCAGGACTTTAAGGTAGGACCGTCTCTTTCTCTCAATGTGCTAGTGAAATAGCTCTGTTAAAGGGAATATATCACTTACCCTGTAAGCATCTGTTCGTGGAATGCAGTGCTATAGATTCACATGCTTTGCATACTTCTGCCATCTAGTGTTGGATCCTTATGTGTGTAGTTTGTTTTTCTTCAAAGACGTCTTTCGAGTCACGAGGTAGAGTGACTCCTCTTTCTTGTTTATACTGCGCATGGGCATCGACTTCATTGTTAGATTGTTTTCCCACAGGCGGGTGAGAATGGAGTGCAGAGTAAGTGAGATGTCCATGTGAAAAAAGTGATAGGAAAATGCAATGCTCACAGGTGTATAGGGAGGAGAGTGTTTGCATGTAAATCTGCAGCACTACATGCCACGAACTGATACTTACAGGGTAAGTAACGCATTCCATTTGAGGCATGTGTAGCTGTAGATACACATGCTTTGCATAGATATAACGCACTCGCCCTCAGAAGAAGTGGTTAACCTGTGGGTGGTGCAGTTGTTTGAAATAAAGTATGTAGCAGTACCTGACCTACATTGGCTTGTTGGTGTGCTAACAAATCCACACAATAATGCTTTGTGAAGATGTGTGGTGTGAAGCATGTAGCTAGCTGCCTTACATATGTCATCTATGGGGATACTTCCTAGGAAAGCCATGATGCCCCTTTGTGCCTATTAGTGTGCTCTAGGAGGTGTAGGAAAAGTTGTTTTAGCTTTAGCACAGCTTGTTTGAATGCACTTAACTATCCATCTGGCTATGCTTGGCTTTCCTCTATGGGTATGTGAAAATGCAACAAACAGTTGTTTTGTTGTTCTGTAAGTTTTCGTTCTATCAGTGCAGAACCTGAAGGCCCTTTTTACTTCTAATTTGTGGAAAGCCCTTTCTGTGACTGATTCTGGCTGCGGAGAAAAAAACTTGTAACTCAATTGATTGATTAATGTGAAAATGGGAAACCGCCTTAGTGCGAAACTTAGGGTTGTTGTGGAAAACCACCCTATCCATGTGTAATTGGAAGAAAGTTAATCTAAGGTTAAACCCTGGAGCTCACTAACATGACTAAGTGATGTGATAGCAACTAAACATGCAAGGGGGCATGTATATAGTGGTTCAAACGGAGGACCCACAAAGCATGTAAGAACAACATTATGATGTCAAGAGGGTGCAGGTGGTGGAATAATTGTTTTGAGCCCTTCCATGAAGGCTTCGATGACTCCTTATTTTGAATAAGGAGACATGTTGTCCATTTTGAAGGAAGGCAGCCACTGCAGCAAGATGTGATCTTATAGATTTAAAAGATAACCCAGCTTTCTATAGATGAAACAAGTAACAGACAATGTCTTGTTCATTGGCTTTGAAGGGGTCAGTGTGTTTTGAATGACAGTAGCAGACATATCTTTTCCATTTTGCTGCATAGCAAGCTCACGTGGTAGGTCTATGGGATTAATATAGAATGTTCATACATTCAGGTGGAAATTTAAGGTAACCAAGTTCTATGTCCTCAGGAGCCAGATCGCTAAGTTAAGAGCCTTGAGATCTGGGTGCCTGATTTCACCAAGGTTCTGTGTGAGAAGATCCGGCCTGTTGGGGAGCTTCTTGTTAGGAATGACAGAGAGGTCTAGTAGTGTAGTAAACCAGGGTTGACACGCTCAGGTGGGAGCCACCAGGATCATTGTGAGAGATGTTTGCTGGAGCTTCTGAACCAGAAATAGAGGGAGAGGGAGAGTAGCAAAAGTGTAGTGAAATATCCTTCACCAAAGCATCCATAGTGCATTGCCACTGGATAGTGGGTGTAGGAACTGGAGATGAAGTTTGGGCATTTTGCGTTTTCTGTGGTTGTGAAAGGGTCTCCCACCTGTGGAAGTATGGAAGTAGGACTTGCAGGTGGAGTTCCCGTTCATGGACATGTTGCCGCATCCTGCTGAAGAGGTCTGCAAAATTGTTGTCCATGCATGGAGATATTCTGCCAGCAGGTGAATGTTGTGATGTAGTGCCCATTACCAAATGATCTGTAGTAGAGTATTTGTGGAGACCATGTCTTCCCATTTTTGTAGATAGTACATGGCTGTCCTGTTGTCCGTCTGGACTAGAACCACCTTGTGAATGAGGGAAGGAAGGAATGCCTTCAAGGCTAGGTGAGCAGCTTGAAGCTCTAGGTAGCTGATATGGGGACATAGGTGTTTGTGGTCCCATACACAATATATTGTGAGATCCTTTAAATATGCACCTCATCCTGGGAGTGATGCATCCATAATGACACTTGAGAATAGGGTTGAGAAAAGGCTGCACTTTTAATCGACTGTTGGGATTCTACCTTTGCAAAGAGTGTCGAGTCTGGTGGTGCATCAACACTAAATCCTCTAACTGTCCCTGCAACTGTTGTTCTAAATACTCCTGTAACAAGCACATGTGCAATCGAGCATGGGGTACTATGGCGATGTAGGAGGCCATCTTCCTTAAGAGGCGCATGACTGTCCTCACTGTAAATTGTTGGGTTGTCTAAAACTGAGGTAACAGTGTCTGAAAATTCATTCTGTACTCTTACTGAATTGGGGTAGGCAAATCCTGTTTGTGTGTTTAGAATAGCCCCTCGATATGGCTGAATCTGCTGAGGATGTTGTTGAGCCTTGGGAACACTGATGGTGAATCCTAAGCAGTGCAGCAGATCTATTGTAATCTTAATGTGCTGTAGACACTGTTAGTGAAGTTAATCAGCCAGTCATCAAGATTTGCAAATACGTGTACTTTCTATATGTGTAGATGGGCTGTCACTACTACCAGGCACTTGGTGAATACTCAAGGTGCAGTAATCACCCCGAATGGAATGATCTTGAATTGATAATGTTTCCCACCCACCACAAACCTGAGGTATTTGTGATGTGCTGGGTGTATTGGAATGGGGAAATATGTGTCCTTTAGTTCAAGAGCTGCAAGAAAGTCGACTTGTTGGAGGAGTCGGATCACGTCTTGGAGTGTGACCATATGAACATGTTCTGACAGGATGTAGTGATTTAGGGGCCTTAGAGCTAGAATGGGACATACAGACCGTCCCTTTTGGCGATTAGAAAGTGTATGAAGTATACTCCTGACCCTTGAAGTTGTAGAGAGACGGGTTCAATGGTTTCTTGAAAAAATAACTTGCCTTCCTCTTTGAGCAGTGTTTGATGCTCCAGTGATGCCCGGTGGGTGCAAGGTGGGATGTTGGGAGATGTGATAATGAGCTCCAGACAGTAACCATGTCGGATAATGTCCAACAACCACTGGTCCAATGTTATTGAATGCCATGTGGGTAGAAAATTCTGTAAATGACTACCTACAGGTGTTACTTGGTCAGGAGATTGGGAGGAAAGTCATGGTTCGGTGGTGGTGGTTCCACCATGTGGAGAAGCACTTTTGCCTGTAGCCTTGAAATTGCTGTTCCTGTAGGACCCTCTATAGTAACCTTTGGAGAAGGAATATTGATTCTGACTCTGTTGGTATGAGGTGGAGGCTTCTGAAGTGTAGTTGAGGCACCTCCATGATAACTGGAACAGTGAAATGTGCCTCGAGGTACAGATGTTTAGAGGGTCCCCCATGGACTTAGCCGCTTCACTGTCCTTTTTCATTTTCTTAAGGGTCTTGTCGACTTGGGGCCCAAAGAGATGTTCCTTGTCAAAGGGTACATTTAGGAGGTTTTGCTGTACACCGGGCTTGAACCCTGAAATACGCAGCCGTGTGTCGGCAGAACAGGATGCTGGTATTAATCCCTCTTGCTGGGGTGTCAGCAGAGTCTAAGGCACACATTTAGAAGTGTTAGAAATACGTTTGCCCTCTGTTACAAGTTCCTGTCCCCTTTTTCTGTGCAAATCTGGGAGATGTTGGAGGAGCTCCTACGCCATAGGTGTTCCAGGGATCATTATATGATGGTGTTCCAAAAGTGTCATCCCCTGGATCATGTCCACCTATATTAGTACCAGAGGATCCTAGCGGTGAGACGTCTAGGGCATCCTAAACAGACTGTGGTGGAGATTGTGAGTCTGGTGGTGGTGGGGATAAAAGGTGGAAGCAGAGGTGGGGAGAGTGGCGGGAGAGGCAAAGGACTAGTGGCTTTGTCCATTTTCTTTCCTTTTGGTGAAGCTGTCTTTTAAAGTGCCTCTTTAAAAGACAGCTGTCTTTTTGAAAATGGTGGTACTGTAGCCAGAGGTTTTGCCAGAATAGGTCCAGTCAGAGGTTGAATCTGTATCTGTTGTTCTCAATCACCCAATTTCTCCTGCAATTTATGGAGAATGGGCTCCACAGGTTTTTCGGTGGGCTTTCTTGAAGTTGGCCTTGCAGCTTTTGGATCTGAGCAGCACTTGTGTTTCGGTGCTAAAGTTCCACTTGGAGTCGAAGTGGCCGATGTGGTTAGTCGGCTCAGTACTAATGGGTGAGTAGGTGCCCAGGCTGTCGGCCTGAAGGCTTTGGCTGTTGTTTTGTTGCCAAGCCGGAGGGCGGGGCATCCAAAACAGTCTGTCAGTGATACCATGTCTGGAAGGCAGTGGCAGTCCAAAGGCCGTTCAAGACGACAATTGTGTTTTGTTGAATGTTCAACACAGGGTTGAGGGGCAGGGGGGTATAGTACTCACTGTTCCGAGTCTCCAGGGCAACATCAGCTATCTTAGAATTAGAATACAAAGTCATATTCAACAGAGAGCACCTCTTCTTCTGCAACTGAAGCTTCAGGTTGGTGTTCTTCATCAACTTCTTCCTGCCTGAAGAGGTTGGGAGTGTCCTCGGTGCTCCTCCAGTACATCTCAAGCCAGTGTGCCCGAAGGTCTTTCAGGGTTTTCTTCAAGCGAAAGGAGTGACAGGCCTCGCAATCCGCCTCCCTGTGTTTAGTAATAAATTTTTTTTAAAAACACAGATTACAGCTCTGTTGGGAGTCAGTCTGCGGATATTTGGCGTGGCAGCTAAGGCACAAACAGAAAGAGGTCTGTTTGTTTACCTGGAGGGCATTCTATGGAGGTCTTGCTGGAGAAGAAGTTCAAAGTCCCCGAAGGGCAAGGCCCTGTAGGGGCCGCGGTCAAAGCATGTCGACTAGACGAGCAATTAAATCTCAATACACAGAGGGTTAGAGTGTATTAGGAACCAAAGAGAGAGCTGTGATGGTCATGCACAATATCACCAAGAAGGAGGAGTCACTCTACCTCATGACTCGAAAGACTTCTTTGAAGAAAAAAAACATGCACACATCCGGATCCAACACTAAAGGGCACGAGTATGCAAAGCATGTGTATGTACAGACATAAATGCCTCGAACACTATGTTTCTCCCCAGGTTTTAATATACTCTCCAACACTTCCCGCTCAATATTCAGAGTCAGTGTTTTCTTTTAAGCTGAACACACTGATCCATAACTTCATATGGGCTGGTCGGCTGCCTCGCACTGCCACCTCAAAATGCAGAGAGTTGGTTTATGATGGGGGCCTGGGCATGGCAGTCATCAAGGTATATTACTGGGTGTCACAGCTGATGATGATAAACGGTTGGCTGACAGGAGGGTGACACGATCTGGTATTATTCCTGGAACTTTCGTGTCTGGGGTTGAATGGGGTCACGGGACTGCTCTACGGGCACCCTATTCCTTGCCACCTCCCGGAATTGACTGCGATGGTAATTAAGGTGTGGAGGGATACTCTGAGATTCATAAGATGGGACAAAACACTCAACTCATTCCACTGTGGGCGGGGACATGGCTTAATCACACAAACTGCCTGGCAGGTTTCCGGTCGTGGGATAGAATAGGTCTAACGTTTGGCAAAGTGGGCATCTCTGTTCCTTCCAAAACCTGCAACAACAGTTCTCCTTAGCTCATACTCAATTTTACTAATATTTACAACTCCAACACGCACTCTCTTACTACTAAGTGATTCCACTTGACATACCGAGTTCATCCCGGTGCGGGCCAAACTTCTAAGGTGCAATATCCTGCATGTATTGCACTTTGGTTATTTATGTGCCTGATGCAATGCTTCAAGTGATCTTTGGAGAACTAGGTGGGTCTCTGGACAATGCAAACTGACGTGAAGTTATTGCCTCCAAGATGAGATTGATCCTCCTCCATTATCTTCCATATCTCTTGTCCAAACGTTTATGGCATGAGGGGAAAATACCTCAACCACACTGTTTTCATTGCGCCCATACTGACGCAGATTTTTTCATATAGTGTGGTCTTGCCCCAGGCTAAAAGGCTTCTTTCATGGTGTGGAGAGATCGCTATCATGGGTCTGGATCAACAATTGTAACTCAGTCTGTCAGTGGGCCTGTTGGGCATATTAGAAGACTTGGCTGGTCTGAGGTGTTAAAGAAATTATGCTGGGGCTGGCCACTGTTGTGGTCAATAGGGATATCGCTCACAAATCGAGGTCTCCCCGGCCTCCTACCCTAGCAGAGTGGTGCCAAGGGGTGGATTGGTGCACCAAAATGGAACAGCGGCTTTATCTAGCACAGCGCTGCCCACAGAAACACACTAAGACCTGAGGCAAATGGTGGAAGGACAATGGACTTGCGGGAGTTGGGGGGAGGGGCAGTAGTTGAAATGTGATGCATTGGAATATTGTTGCTACTGTTGTAGTGGATAAGGAATATGTTGTGTTAATGGTTGTGACAAAAATAAACACTTGTTTATCAAAATAAATTAATAAACAGTAGTACTAGAACAATTCAGATGCATACCTTCACAGAGGCGCAATTGATAGTACAAAAAACACACAATGAGCATGTCTCAGGCAGTGCAGCTTGTCTGCTAATTGGGGCTTTCAAGGACTGCTAACTAACGAATGCACTTGAATAACTAAATGCTAGACAAAGAAGCACAGATATTATCAAAAGACCATTCATAAGAAAGTGCTGCCTAGGGAAAAACTCAACACCAGTGACTCAGGCAGCTGGATGGACCTATTTGTGGCATTTTTTCATGTTTCATGAGATAAGCACAATATGCCAGGAGTTACTCTTTGGAATTAGCCAAGTATGAATTAACCATAATCCTGTGCCACAGAAAACATTTGGGTTCAGTGAAGAGCATCAGCAGGGTAGGGCAATGAGGTGGACCACAGACTTTCCACCTCAACCACATCCTACTCCACAGTGTAGAATGGGGACTTGCTTTCTACAATAGTTGCTGCTGAGGGAGGGGTGGAATTAATTGCCGCCATGCAGTCTTTCACATCAGTGATTGACTGCTACCCTCAGTCAAGACCGCCAACAACAGAGGTGCATACAAGCTACCTGTTTGCAGTGGAGCATCCCAGTAGCACGGGCAGATCCTGTGCACATCTCTCCCACTGCACCTTTTCTCATGGAAGCCTTCTGCTGTCTGACTTTATCCATGGGAGCGAGGGTGGAGGTATAATGGGTACCAAAGTCGATCAGCAGTTCCTGGGTCGTCTGTAGAGCTCTCAACATGATGAGACACAAGATCACCGGATTTGTGTGGGGATTTCAATCTTCCCATTGCCAGTGCAAAGATATGCATGATTCTGGCAAGACCTTTCAGGTAGCATACTAACTATGTACCCATTGATCCTCCCATCAGCTGCCCTCTACAGTCTTGAACCTAACTTTATATTTCTTTCCAAACGAGCCAACGTTTGCAATTAAATGTAATGGTGACTCCAAGCCCATTAGGGAAATTTCACATTAACTTAATTTCAGTGACCATTTAATGATTACTTCCACTTACTAACTGAGAGCATTGTTTCGATCTCCTGTGACCTCCAGGTGCTTGCCGTAGTTGTAGTAGGTGGAACGCAGGTGGACCCTGTCATGGATTTCCGCCACTTCAATTGCTTTCTGCCACTGCCCTGAAGCCTGATAGAACTTGTTCAGCAAGTCATAGCGCTTGCAACTCTTATACAGCAGCTCAGCATCATCCTGGTGGGTACAGAAATAGACACCATAAAGTTACGGCCTGCAACTTTGGCTCAAGTTAATCCAATGCTTATATGAAGCAATGGCATACAATATTACAGTAGTGGTTAATGTCAAGAAAAGCATAAGACAGGCATTCTGTTATTGTTAAACATTGAGGCTGAATAACTAATGATACTGTTATCAAGGTAAAAACTCACCTCGAAAACCAACAAAAAATACAAGATTTAATGAAGCTGCCTTTTCAATGGAACTAAAATAGCTTGGGGGAATTAAAAACACAAGACAGACACGGTACAGAAAAATAGCACAAATAGTCTTTGATCATCTGGGCATGTCTGTGCTTGCATGCATCAGTACATTAAAGCAAGACCTATGAACATTGCCAAAACTTGTTTTAGTTCCATTGAGAAGACTGCTTCCCTCAAGTTATGGTCCGGACCACCTTCATTTTTGCACTCTGTTTTCATTCCTGAAGGGTGTGTGGGTGACAATGGTGACATGTGGATTGGAAGAGTGTGAGTGAATGGTGACTGAGGGCCTCATTACGAATTTGGCGGTCGAAATACTCCAACCGCCAAACCCACAGGGCGGAGGCAGCCATCATACTGGCTGCCTCCCCTGGTCATATTACGATGTTTCCTGTGGGCTGACAGGCGGGAACATCGTATTACGACATTCCCGCCAGTCAGACTGCCGGGAACATGCTACGGTATTGGCCTCGGCTCCCTTAAGCGGCAGACTCCTCTTCTTACCACACTCAGAGTTAACGGTCAAAATGGATGCATTGTTGCTGGGACGGAGAGGTCATCTGGGAGAGGTGGAGTATGAGAGGACTCTGGTCTCTAGCGGAGGCTCGCCTCCACATCAACGTGTTAAAGATATCAGCAATTTGCTTGGCACTAAAAGTGTTCCTCCCAACCATCAAGCGAGAACACACGCAATGCACCATGTTGAAGGAGGAGTCAGGTGTGAAGTTGATGGGAAAAAAACAGTGATGTCAACAGGTTGGTCATTTACTGGAGGTGGATTGTGACTGTTTGAGACAAGCCCACCTTCAGCAATCAGTCGTCAAGGTATGGCAATATTGGTATTCTCAACCTCTGCAGATGGGTTGCGATCACTAACATCACCTCTGAGAACACTCAAAGTGAGCTGGTAAAGACAAATGGAAGCACAGTGAATTGAAAGTGCTCTGTGGCCTACCTGAAACCACAGGTAGCGTCTGTGGGACTGTAGGACATTGATGTGAAAATATGCCACCTGCAAGTCCGTTGTTACCAGTTAGTCTCCTAGATCCAGGGCAGACAAAGGTTGGGCCACAGTAAGCATTCTGAACTTGCCCTTCTGGAGGAAGAAGTTCAGAGACTGAAGGTCTAGGATGGGGCAGAGTCCTTCCTCAGCACCAGAAAGTAATGGGAGTAGCAACCAGCCCTGATCTCTGATGCCGCACCCTTTGTATTGCACTCTTCGGCAAGAAGTTTTAACATCTCCACGGAGTACAGTCAAGGGGTGCTCCTGGAGGTGTTATGGCCTGGGTGGCATGCCCTAGGCATAGGATGAAAGAATAGGGAGTATCTGCTTTGCACGATCTGGAGCTCCCATTTATCAAGCATGGTTCTCCTTCAGCCAGGACGGTTGTACAGCTGTGGGGGGAGGGGATGGGTTCCGTGTAGCTCATTGGGCCTGGTGGCTTAGACACAGCTGGTCTGATCCCCACTCTCAAACTCAGAAGGATTAGGAGGCCTGGTGCTTTTGAGTCATATATCATCTCTGCCTCTACTTGTAGCACCTACTTAAGTCTCCAAAGGGGTGCTGCTGCTGGAAAGAACTGCAGAACTGACAGAGCTAAGCCCACTGAGAGGGAGGTGGGCTTACTCTCCTTGAGTCTTTCAAAAGTCAAGTACGCCTTCGTTCCAAACATTCTAGAGCCATGTAGGGGAATACCTATGAGGGACATCAGATAAGAAGACTGTGGAGCGAACTGAAGGATGAAGCCTAAACACTACACTGATTGCCAACTGCCATACCCAGGGAGTTCTTAAGGTGTCCAGACTGGGAGTGCGTCTGTGCCCTTAAGTTTGCCTGCGACCACCATGTCTCCAACTGCATCCAAGAGGATTTCAGCGATGGCAAGCTTGGCCATGCGATTGCGGATTACTTTCTTATTGATCATGACACCACACGAACATGATGCTGAGTCATGTTTGTAATCAAGGCACCAGTGGCAGGCACTGTGAGTATCCATTACTTGAAATCTACTGATCAAAGTCACAACAGGGCTTAAAACCTGAATCTTAGGAGGGGACATTGTCTGAATGATAGAGAAAATTTAGGAGAAAAATGCCCGTCAGATATGACAGGATTCCAGCTCCCGATCTGTGTCGGCAGGTACAAAAAGAAAGGAACTGATTTCAGCACACTGAGGTGGAGCAGATATAGTCGCCCGATGTTATGCTCATGGTAGATGGACTCGATGCAGAGGCACATTAAGTCACCTGTTGAGGCGCTAGAGAATTGATACATACGTTTCCAGTCTGTTGCCTGGGGAAATGTACAAGGTGAGGAATTCTAGGTTAGACGTCTCTGTCAGAAATTAGGTTCACAATCATGACAAGGTACAAAATCACCATTGTTGCAAGATCAGAAGGTGGAAACTCTAAAGATCAAATCAAATTTAGAAGCAAAACTTACTTAACTAATGTAATGCTCTTTCTGGTGGATACTCTAACAGCAGATTTCCCACCTTTAGAGTATATCCCTGGGGCCAGTTTGGATCCAGACATTTTCACAGCAGTGCTGGCATGCACCACAAGGTGATGCCTTGCTGCTCTGCGTTGGTCCTGCCCTCCCCCCCCCCCCCAGAAATGATCGAATAGAACCTCTACACCACTCCTGCATGTTAGATGCTTGCTTGACTTCTTCTGTGCCACTGGGCACCAAGCACAAAATAATTGTGGGAGTCAGAGTGCGGATCTCGAATTTGGGACCTTTTTAGAT
Organism: Pleurodeles waltl; assembly: GCF_031143425.1. Lineage (NCBI taxonomy): Eukaryota > Metazoa > Chordata > Amphibia > Caudata > Salamandridae > Pleurodeles > Pleurodeles waltl. The sequence continues at coordinate 398,719,658 of NC_090449.1, forward strand.
GGCAAAAAAGATGGCACCACAGAATGGTGAGGTTGGAGGGCAGTAAGGAATCTGTGGTTATCTAATGGATGCTTCTAAACACAGACTACTTGCCTTTAGAATAGATACCAAAGCATGACCAACAAAAGATGGAAGGTCTTTAAAGTGGGCTGAGTCCAAAACTTCCAGCAAGACATAATGGGAGAAATGTCCATCTCATCAGACCTGGCTGACAAGGCCGTAGTGCTATGTGAATCTGTGCACTGTCACCCATGTTGCTGCCTGCCAGATATCAAGAACAGGCACACCATAGGCCAATGCAGTAGTGCCAGCCTTGACCTGGGTAGAGTGAGCCCTCAGCCAAGAAGCAACCTTCCAAAGGACTAATTGTGAGAAATTGGGTTGTTGGTTGACTAGGGCGTGAACCATGGTCAGGCAACAGCCACGATCCCTTGCAGGGCGAACTACAAAATGTCACTAAATTAACCTGTGATTAACCCTGGGTAGCTTGTCACAAGAAACAGTCAGGCTAAACGTATAGGCAATGTGTAAAGTATTCATGAAGCACAAAAACAGTATAAACAGTATAAAGTGAAAACACATCCCAAGAAAAATTCCAAACCCATTTAGAAGCATAGAAAACATTTTAATAAATTATTTAACAGCACAACCATCAAAATCCAATTAGAAGAACTGGAGTTATGAATTCTTCAAGTTTGAGGTTCAAAAAAGGAAGATTAGATGTAATTAAGTGTTATGTATGGATCTTATGGTATTTGTACTAATTTATTTCTTAGAAATACAGGATTTGACTGACTGACAATTAATAGAACCGGAGTTATGAAATTTTAAAGTTAAAGGTTCAAAAAAGCACATCCTCCATTTTGAAAAATGACCACCTGGGCACTTTTACCACCACAACCAAGGGTCCAGGAGTGGATGGAGACTTCCTAGGGGTTAAGACTCACTCACGCTGGGTTCAGGTGCAGGTTCAAGATGATGGGAGTCTGGTATATCCCTGTGGCTCTGAACTAGAAGCCACCTAAACTAACCCTTTGAATCACTTCTGAAGTCCTGCGAGCAGGTGAAGATGGAGGGCTCCAGAGCAGGGCTGGCCTCTGATGGTTTAAGGCAGGCTCCAGGCAGCAAAGCATTCCTTCCTGCATAGTAGCAGTCTGGTAAAATGCACAGCAGGTCACAGCAGCTAGCAGTCCTCTGAAAGTCCAATAGTGGACTGACGAGTTGCCCTGAGAACCCTATTTTTATACCCTGATGCCCTTCTCCAAGAAGTTTGGAGAAGTTTCCAGAAGGATTCTTTGACGTTTCGGGAGTTTCCTGCCTCCCCGGTCCTGACTCCTAGCTTGATGCACTGACAATACAGGGTTGCTAAGCATATTGTGTGGTGGCAGAGCTCAGCTATTCAGGTGCAAGTGAGGCTGTGCTTAGCTTCGCCTGCCATCAAGGCAGGTAATGGCCCATTCAGGCTTTGCTAATCCCAATATTGTTTGCCTGTCTACGGTGAACTCACAAAGTCTCAACTGCCAAGTTACACCCAGTCATGTGACCTAAGGCGGGCTGCAGGCACAGAGGGCTAAGGGCAGGAAAATACCAACTTCCTAAAAGCATACTTTTCCAACTTGTAATGAAAAAGTAATCTTTACCATTAAAGAGTGTTTATCATTACAAGTTCATAGGTACCAAACATGACATAGCCACCACCTCTGCTTCAGGAATTACAGCTTATTAAATATAAGTAATCCTCAGTATTACCCTATGGAAGGGGTTGGCCTCGCAGTAGTGAAAAATGAATTTGGGAGTTTTTCACTACTAGGGCATGTAAAACTAAAAGATGCATGTCCTCCCTTTTAATTACACAGGACCTTGTCCTAAGGGCAGCATATGTAATAAAAGGGTAATTTAAGGCTTGACAAAGGGTTGCAAATGCCAAGTCGACATGGCAGTGGGACGCTGCCTTCAGTATGCAATGGCAGGCCCGGGACATGTTTTAAAGTGCCAATTAAGTTGATGGCACATTAACCAGCTCTGTGCCTTGGACGAGGTGATCTCATCCTCGGCGCTGGTTCCCCGGTGCCTTGGACGAGATCAGCTCATCCTGCACCCGGCCCACGGGGGGAGCGCTAGCCCTCCCCCATCAGCCCCCCACCCACACCTCCCGGTCGTGGATGGAAGGGGAACCCCTTTCCCTTCCACCCCGACCCCCCCTCGGCAATCTGATTACATCAGCGCACTTGGGGGCAGATCGGCCTATTTTGTTAGGCCCATCTGCCCCCAAGTGGGGCAGAAGCCACTTAGGCACCAGGGACAGTTTCTAAGTTCTTGGTGGCAGGGTGTTTGTCAAATGGCGAAGTATCTGTATTTGTGATTATAACAGTTTATTCCTTCTTTTTGTTCTAGTTCAAAGCTTTTGCTTCCTTTGCTGTGGGGCCTTGCGGTTTTGGCAGTAGTTGTCCTGCGGTTTGCATAGTTGCATGTTTTAGGTAAGTGAAAGCAATGTACTCCAAAGGAGTATTGTTGACATGCATGAATGACATGTTTGTAGGTGGTGTACTAAATGTAGTATTGTGTGTGAAATTGTCCTTAGATTTGGGCACAATGATATTTTTTCTTTTTAGTGGGATATCATTGTTGATTGCTGTGTCTGTGCAGAGTAGTTGCTGGTGAGTAGCTTTTTCAGGCAAGTGAGTGGTTTAGTTTTTTAGTACATAACTCTTTGTGATAAAGCTACACTTTGTTTATTACTTATTTTAGTGCTGGTGGTTGTTGGCAATCCATTTGTTAGTGAGGTTCATGGCTAGCCGCAGAGTGACCGCTCAGCAGGTTGTTGGCATGCTTTTTGAGTCATCTTCAGACCATGATTACGAGACTGACTCTGCATCTGAGGCAGAGGAGGAAGTGAGAGATTCTGGCCGTGAGTTTTCTGTCCTAGAGGATTCTTCTGATGAGGAAGCCACTCTTAGTGCAGATGAAGAGCCTGTTTTAGAGGAGGACATTGATGTGCCAAGAGTGCGGCAGCCTGGGGCTGAAGGGTTTCCCATTAGAAGACCTGACACCTGGATTGCCCCAAACATGGAGCAGCCACAGTTACCTGTATTTACTGGTCTCCCAGGGTGTAGAGTCAATACGGAAAACATTTTGCCTGTCAATTTCTTTCACTTGTTTATGGACAATGTATTTTTGGAAGAGATTGTGGAGCAGACTAATGTGTATGCAGAGCAATATTTGAGGGACAATGCTGCCAGACTTAAACCTCAGTCTAGAGCTACTCAGTGGGTTCCCACATATCTTGAAGAGGTTAAAAGATTTTTAGGTTTTACTTTTTTGATGGGGTTGATAAAGAAGCCGTCACTGGCTTCTTATTGGTCTACTAGTCCCTTGATGGCAACGGCTATATTTCCTGCAACTATGACTCGTAATCGCTATTTGCTTCTTCTTCGTATGCTGCATTTTGTAGACATTGCTTTAGCCTTGCCACGAGATCACCCTGATTGTGACCGTCTTTTTAAGATGAGGCCTGTCCTTGATCATTTTGAAGATCGGTTTTCAGAAGTCTATGTTCCGGGCAAAGAGATAAGTGTGGACGAGTCTTTGGTCCTTTTCAAGGGGCGTTTAGTTTTTAAGCAGTACATTCCTAGTAAGAGGGCACAGTATGGGATTAAATTGTATATGCTGTCAGAAAGCAGTACAGGATACGTGTATAATTTCTGGTTCTACACTGGTAGGGATTCCAGTATTGACCCTCCTGGTTGTCCGGCCACTTTTGGAGTTAGCGAAAAAAGTGTGTGGGAACTTGGTAGACGACTGTTTAACAAAGGTCCCCATTTGTACGTAGATAATTTCTACACTGGAGTGCAGTTGTTCAAGGAGTTGTTTAGAGTGGACACTGTTGCTTGCAGCACAATCCGTTCTAACCAGAAAGGCTATCCAAGGGAGCTTGTCTGTAAAAAACTTGAGAGGGGACAGTGCAGTGCCTTGCGGAATAATGAGCTGCTAGCTCTGAAATTTTCAGACAGGAGGGATGTGTACATGCTATCTACCATCCATGATGAGAGTACTTCCCCTGTGACTGTTTGGGGACAGGTTGCGGAAGCGTGCAAACCTGAGTACAACTTTTAATGCCTTTATTGTGTTCAAGGATTGTTCACCTGAATCAAGAATGACATTTGTTAAATTTCAGGAGTCGGTGATAGAGAGCCTTATTGTGGTGTAACAGGCAAGAGTTCCTAAAGTAGCAGTGTTGGAGGATGTGGCTAGATTGAAAGATCGCCACTTTCCAGATCACATTCCTCCCACTCCCAAGAAAGACTTACCCACTAAGAAATGTAGAGTATGTGTTATATAATTAGTTAGTGGTTTCTTTGTTGTTTATAAACAGGAAAAAAAGTGATGGCGGTGTGTGTGGGGTGGCGCTTGGCTGGCAGTGTGTGTGGGGTGGCATTTGGCTGGTGGTGTGCTTGGGGTGGCGCTTGGCTGGCGGTGTGCGTGGGGAGGCGCCTGGCTGGCAGTGTGCGTGGGGTGGCGCTTGGCTGGCAGTGTGCTTGGGGTGGTGCTTGGCTGGCAGTGTGAGTGGGGTGGTGCTTGGCTGGGGTGTGCGTGGGGTGGTGCTTGGCTGGCGGTGTGCATGGGGTGGTGCTTGGCTGGCGTTGCCAACCAAACATCAGTCCACACTCTCCCATCTGCTAGAGTGACTGCTGTATCAGGTATGTGGGCGTATGTAAGTGATGGACCCTTGAGTGGCGCTGTCTGTCGATGCGAGTGTTGTAATGTGCTGGGCCCGTGGCTGGCGGCGTGAATGGTCTTGTGCATATCATGTATGAAAGGTGTGTGAATGGACTGTAAAACGGTTGGTGCCTTGACGCGGCTTTACAGCCCACGAGCTGGGAGTCATTGGTTTAGTTTTTTGGCCTTTCAGTTATTAACAGTGCATTTCACTTTTGTGAAATCTCTTGTTAATAAAATTTGATCTACTGAACCATCACTCACCCACGTGCCAAATCCAACCAGTATGTGTGGTACAAATGACAAAACCTGCTCCGCTGTAATCACGCGTCTCAGCACACTTGTGACACGCTAGGTGTCTCAGGTGGGACCCTGATGATGAAGCATGCCACCAACTTGGTTGGTGGGTGAGGGGTCTTTTTCACATAACCTAAATGCGTTTCTTTTCACAATTTTAGTGTGTGGCACATCACGGACGTACGTGGACACATCAAAATGATATATTGCAAAACTACTTGTTTTTGGGGGGAGGGGGCACCTATGTTTTTGGTCGTGGGTGCGGCCTTCATCTAGGGAAACCTACCAAACCCAGACATTTTTGAAAACTAGACATCCCAAGGAGTCCAGAGAGGTGTGGCTTGCGTGGATCCCCCAACATTTTCTTACCCAGACTCCTCTGCAAACCTCAAAAATTGCTTCAAAAAGCATATTTTCCTGACATTTCTTAGTAGGATCACCGCTCCAGCACAAATTTCCTACTCCCCAGCGGTCCCCTCAGTCTCCCAAGTAAAATGATACCTCAATTGTGTGTGTCCCCAAAGCAGAGTTAGCCTAAAGATGTATAAAAGAAGAATATGTCCTTATCAACTCACTGTGCTATCCCCTCTCTCTCTACAAGCTTTTGGCCTTATTCTGTTGCAGGCACGTGGTCCACCCACACAAGTGAGTTACCCCATCTTGGATTCCCCTAGGTCTCTAGTTTTGAAAACTGCACAGGTTTGGTAGGTTTCCCTAGGTGCCGGCTGAGCTAGAGGCCAAAATTCACAGGTAGGCACTTTGCAAAAAACACCTGTTTTCTGTAGAAAAATGGGATGTGTCCACGTTGTGTTTTGGGGCATTTCCTGTCGCGGGCACTATGCCTACCCAAACAAGTGAGGTTCCATTTTTATAGGGAGACTTGGAGGAACGCTGGGTGGAAGGAAATTTGTGGCTCCTCTCAGATTCCAGAACTCTCTGTCACCGAAATGTGAGGAAAAGGTGTTTTTTTAGCCACATTTTGAGGTCTGCAAAGGATTCTGGGTAACAGAACCTGGTGAGAGCCCCACAAGTCACCCCGTCTTGGATTCCCCTAGGTCTCTAGTTTTCAAAAATGCACATGTTTGGTAGGTTTCCCTAGGTGCCGGCTGAGCTAGAGGCCAAAATCCACCCAGTATAGAATGAAAACCCACTACAAGGTGCAGCTCATTTATTGGCTCTGGGTGCCTAGGGTTCTTGATGAACCTACAAGCCCTATATATCCCCGCAACCAGAAGAGCCCAGCGGACGTAACAGTATATTGCTTTCAAAAATCTGACATTGCAGGAAAAAGTTACAGAGTAAAACGTAGAGAAAAACTGCAGTTTTTTTAACCTCAATTTGATTTTTTTTTTTGTTTCAGTTGTTATTTTCTGCAGGAAACCCTAGTAGGATCTACACAAATTACCCATTGCTGAATTCTGAATTTTGTCTACTTTTCAGAAATGTTTAGGTTTCTCGGATCCAGCATTGGTTTTACACCCATTTCTGTCACTGACTGGAAGGAGGCTGAAAGCACACAAAAATCGTAAAAAATGGGGTATGTCCCAGTAAAATGGCAAAACTGAGTTGAAAAATTGCATTTTCTGATTCAAGTATGCCTGTTCCTGAAAGCTGGAAAGCTGGTGATTTAAGCACTGCAAACCCTTTGTTGATACCATTTTCAGGGAAAACACCACAAAAGCCTTCTTCTGCAGCCCTTTTGTCCCATTGTATTTGAAAAACGAAATTTTCACTGTATTTTGGCTAATTTCTTGGCCTCCTTCAGGGGAACCCAGAAAGTCTGGGTACCTCTAGAATCCCTAGGATGTTGGGAAAAAAGGACGCAAATTTGGCGTGGGTAGCTTATGTGGACAAAATGTTATGAGGGCCTAAGCGAGAACTATTCCAAATATGCAAAAAAAGGCCTGGCACAGGAGGGGGAGAAGGCCTTGCAGCGAAGGGGTTAAGTGCTGCAGGCCCACTTGTACCATTTTATTTCCAGGCCCTGAGTATATGGTATCCAATTCTTCAGGGAAACCACATGTAAATTAAAAATGCCAATCAAGTGTATGATAATCAAATCAAGTTTTATGGAGACACAAGCACTTTAGCACTGTTTAGCAGTGGTAACATGCACAGAGTCCTAAGGCCAAAAAGTACAAATCCAGCACAAAGTAGGAGGTGGAAGGCAAAATGTTTGGGGGTGACCCTGTAGAGAGAGACATTTCCAACACTAATGCATAGCAGATCACAATGTAGATGACTATTCACCTAAACGAATGAGTTACTTACCTTCGGTAACGACTTTTCTGGTGGATACATTAGCTACCCGTGGATTCCTCACCTGATGAATACTCCCATGGTGCCAGCATTCGACGGAAATCTTCTTACTAGTCTCTGCACGTCGACGAGGACGTCACTCTAGCCCACGCGACGCCGTCTGACGTCATACAGGCAATAAGAGGTCCTCGCCGACGTGCCGATGACAGTACCAACATTTTTTACGTGCATGAGAATAATAATAACCCAATGTAATGAAAGAGCAAAGCAACATCTCTTAATATTGTAAATCACACAACATTGCAATAAAATAGCTGTAGATTTAATATAACCTTCTTTTTTTTTTTTTTTTTTTTTTAAACAAATAAATATATTTATACATACGAATCATGTATATACACAATATATATAGATTTATATATAAATATACACATATATACAAATATCATATATGCAAAATGTATTGCAACTTTGAAGACCAAAAGGAGCACACTCAAGGATTGCTTGGAGAGACCAAAAAGGCAACGGGGAGGCGGTGGGACCGTGAGGAATCCACAGGTAGCTAATGTATCCACCAGAAAAGTCGTTACCGAAGGTAAGTAACTCGTTCTTCTGATGGATACAACTACCTGTGGATTCCTCACCTGATGAATAGAGTCCCAAAGCAGTACCACGCCCGGCGGTGGGTGCCTAAATGGTCAAACCAAGAAATCCTGCAGTACTGACCGTGCAAAATGACCGTCCCTTCTGACCTCAGAGTCCAAACAGTAATGTTTCACAAAAGTGTGAAGGGACGACCAAGTTGCGGCCTTGCAGATGTCGACCACAGGAACACCCCTGGCCAAGGCCGAAGAGGCCGACTTAGCTCTGGTGGAGTGAGCTCTAATGCCCTCAGGCGGATCCTTCTTTGCCAAAGAGTAACAGATTTTAATGCAAAGAACAACCCACCTGGAGAGTGTTCTCTTGTGGACTGCCTTTCCTTTCCTCTTGCCCACGTATCCGACAAACAGCTGATCCTCCAGCCTGATATCCTTCATTCTGTCGATATAGAAGCTCAACGCCCTTTTTGGGTCCAGGCGATGTAGTCTTTCTTCCTCCTTTGAAGGATGAGGCGGAGGATAAAACGTGGACAAAGTGATTGTCTGAGCAAAATGGAAGGGTGAAACAACCTTCGGAAGGAAAGCAGCCTTGGTCCTCAACACCACCTTATCCCCATAAAACGTTATATAAGGGGGTTTAACCGATAAGGCCTGCAACTCACTCACTCTACTTGCAGATGTTATAGCTACCAGGAATACTGTTTTAATAACCAAATACCTTAAGGGGCAAGAATGCATAGGCTCAAAAGGGGACCCCATAAGGAAAGTCAGGACCAAGGACAAATCCCATTGAGGCATAACGAATGGTTTTGGAGGATATTGATTCAGAAGACCTTTCAAGAATCTGAGAACAATAGGGGATTTAAATAACGATGGTTGGTCTGGAAGACAAATGAAGGCTGACAAGGCCGACAAATAACCCTTAATGGTAGCCACTGCACAACCTTTCTGCGCTAGAGACAGTGCAAAAGACAAAACATGTGACAGATGAGCATGTAAGGGATCAATCTGTCTCTCTCCACACCACATAACAAATTTAGACCACCTATTAGCGTAGATAGATTTAGTGGAGTGTCGCCTGGCCGCTAAGATAACATCCACTACACCAGGCGGAAGAGAGAAGGAACTCAGGTTGCCCCGTTCAATCTCCAAGCATGTAGGTGCAGACTCTGGAGGTTGGGGTGTAAAACCTGCCCCTGCGACTGCGAGAGGAGGTCTGCCCTGAGAGGGAGACGGAGCGGAGGGCACAGTGAGAGTTGGAGAAGGTCGGAGTACCATACCCTCCTTGGCCAATCCGGAGCTATTAAGATGACTTGGGCCCGGTCTTGGCGAATTTTCCTCAACACTCGAGGAATCAAGGGTATGGGGGGAAACGCGTAAAGCAACTGGTCGCACCAGGTTATCTGAAACGCGTCCCCCAACGCTCACTGCATCGGATACTGGAGGCTGCAGAATAACGGGCAATGCGCGTTCTCCCGAGTGGCAAACAGATCTATCCGAGGAAACCCCCACATCTGGAAGATTAAACAGACTTGATCTGGATGGAGACGCCACTCGTGGTCTGCCGAGAATTGGCGACTGAGACTGTCCGCATGTACATTCAAGACCCCGGCCAGATGATTTGCCACCAAGCAAATCTGATGGTCCTTTGCCAATGACCATAGCCGAAGAGCTTCTCTGCAGAGAAGGTACGACCCTACTCCTCCCTGTTTGTTTATGTACCACATCGTGGTAGTATTGTCCGTCAGGACCTGTACCGACTGACCACGAAGGGATGGGAGGAAGGCCTTGAGAGCCAGACGTACAGCCCGTAACTCCAACAGATTGATATGAAACACCTGTTCCTCTGGAGACCAAAAGCCCTTTGATCTCCAGATCCCCCAGATGAGCTCCCCATCCTAGGGTGGAAGCATCCGTTATGACTGTGGCCACTGGTGGCGACTGCGCGAACGGCTTTCCCTGTGAAAGATTGTTGCCCGCAATCCACCACTTCAATTCCACAGCAGCATCTCTGGAGATCTTGACAGTACCTTCTAAATCTCCCTTGTGTTGAGACCACTGCCTTCGGAGGCACCACTGAAGAGCCCTCATGTGCCAGCGAGCATGCGTGACCAACAGAATGCAGGAGGCGAACAGACCGAGCAGACGAAGGACCTTGAGGACTGGAACTACCGCTCCATTTCGAAACATTGGAACCAATTCCTGAATATCTTGAATCCGCTGAGGCGGAGGAAAGGCTCGACTCAATGTTGTATCCAGTACTGCCCCTATGAACAGGAGGCGCTGAGAGGGCTCCAGGTGAGATTTGGGCACGTTCACCGAAAAGCCCAGGTCGAACAACAACTGGGTTGTTGACTGCAGATGATGCGACACAAGCTCCGGGGACTTGGCTTTGATCAACCAGTCGTCCAAGTAAGGGAATACTGCTATCCCCTTCCTTCTGAGCTCCGCCGCAACCACTGACATCACCTTTGTGAAGACTCAAGGTGCTGAAGTAAGACCAAACGGGAGGACCGCAAACTGATAGTGCTGCGACCCTACCACAAACCGGAGATACTTCCTGTGCGACTTGAGTATCGGGATATGAAAGTAAGCATCCTGCAAGTCGACAGACACCATCCAATCTTCCTTGTTCAACGCCAAAAGCACCTGTGCTAGGGTCAGCATCTTGAACTTTTCCTGTTTGAGGAACCAATTCAAGATCCTCAGATCCAGGATTGGTCTCAACTGACCATCCTTTTGGGGAATCAGGAAGTATCTTGAGTAACAACCTCGACCCTTTTCCTGCTCTGGGACCAACTCTACCGCGCCCTTTGAAAGGAGGACTTGAACCTCCTGTTCTAGCAACAGGAGGTGTTCTTCTGAACAATAAGATGGGTGGGGCGGGATGAGGGGCGGGAACTCCCGAAAGGGAAGGGCGTAGCCTTTCCCCACAATGCCGAGAACCCAAGTGTCCGTGGTGATAGACTTCCACTTGTGGAGAAAATGCTGTAATCTTTCCCCTACAGGAGAGGAGTGAGTGGGAAACGGTGGAAGCCTAAGGCTGCTTCCCCTGCTGCACCCCTCCAGAGGACGAGGAAGAGGCAGAGTGCTGTTGAGAGGCTCCTCTGGTACGGGCCCCACCCCTCCCCCTCCCTCTAAATGACCTATAGGGGAGGGAAGAGGCGGGTTGCTGGAACCTCCCCCGAAAGGAAGAGGAAGAAGAGCCACGCCCAAATCCCCGAAACCTCCTGAAAAATCTAGAAGAGGCAGAGGAAGAAGGAGCTTGCAGTCCTAACGATTTGGCTGTGGCTCTGCTCTCCTTAAATCGTTCCAAGGCCGAATCTGCCTTGGCTCCAAACAGTCTGTCCCCATCAAACGGGAGGTCCAGCAGGGTCGACTGCACATCCGCAGAAAACCCTGAGTTTCGGAGCCAGGCCTGTCTTCTTGCCACCACAGCCGTGCCCATCGCCCTGGCCACCGAGTCGGTCGTGTCCAGCCCAGACTGGATAATCTGGGTCGCGGCAGCCTGGGCGTCCGAGACCACATCCAAGAGACCCTGGGGGAGCTCCGTAAATGAAGACGAAATATCATCCATCAGAGCATGGATGTACCTCCCCAGAATGCACGTTGCGTTGGTGGCCTTCAACGCCAAACTGCATGACGAAAATATTTTCTTGGACTGCGCATCCAGTTTCTTGGAGTCTCTGTCTCCAGGCACCGTCGGGAAGGAACCAGGCGCTGACTTTGAGGAACAGGAGGCTTGCACCACCAAGCTCTCCGGCGTAGGGTGTCTAGAGAGAAAGCCAGGGTCAGATGGTGCAGCTCGATACCTCCTGGCCACAGCCCTATGAACGGCCGAGGAAGACACCGGCTTCTTCCACACCTCCAACACCGGATCCAGCAAAGCCTCATTAAATGGCAAGAGAGGCTCAGCTGCAGCAGAGGCCGGATGCAATACCTCTGTCAGCAAATTCTGCTTCGCCTCTGCCACCGGCAAAGGCAGGTCCAAAAAGCTCGCTGCCTTCCTCACCACAGCATGAAAGGAAGCAGCCTCCTCCGTATATTCCCCTGGAGATGAAAGGTCCCACTCAGGGGAAGTGTCCAGCCCACTGGCTGTATCCAGACCATGTAGTCCGTCTCCAGAGTCCTCAATCTCTCCCTCCTCTAAGACTCGCTGGTACTCCTGCTCTTCTAAAAGACGGAGAGCACGCCTCCTCGAATGAAGTCTCTCCTCGATATGCGGAGTCGAAATGGCCTCCGCCGACGTCGAAGAACGGCGCCGATCTCCAGAAGCATCTGACGCCGCGTCCGGCGCCACAGGCAGCTTCGGCGCCGAGGTAGGAGCCGGAGGACGAGGTCTTGGAGCCGATGGACCAACCGGAGTCACAGGGCAAAATCCTGACTTCGACGGAAGGGCAACCTCCGGGGCCGAAACATCCGAAGCCACCGGAGCGGCCACCGACGCCGGCACCGGCGCCGAGCCCACATTCCCAAAAGGGAGAAAGGGCATAAAGGGTGCCGGCCGAAGAGGCGCAGGATCACCCAACGAAAAGGCCAAGGGCCCCGAAGGACCAGCCGGAGCAGCTCCTGGAGCCATCTGCTGAAAGATGGTATACATCGCATTAAGAAACGCGGTACTATCGGCTCCAGGAGTGGGAAAAGCCGGATACTGGGGTGCCTGGATCGAGGGCGACCCCGACGCCGGCCTCGACGTCTGCGACGCCGGAGAAAACACAAGAGGCTGCACCACCTCAATCACTGACGCCTGACAAGGCGAAGTCGGTGACGCCGGAGAGGGCAACGGCGTCGATGGATGCGGCGTGACCGTGGGGCTGACCTCCCAAGTCCTCCGACGCCGAGCCGAAGGTGACCTCGAACGAGACTCCTTGCTGGAATGACGTCGTGAGTCTCTACGGCGCCGGGAGTCTCGATGACGCCGGTGAGACCTTGGCGAAGAAGACTTCTTATGATGTTTCTCCTTCTTCTTTGACTTTGCCATGAATAACTTGGCCTCACGCTCTTTGAGGGCCTTCGGATTCATGTGTTGACATGAATCGCAAGTCGAGACGTCGTGGTCGGAGCTCAAACACCATAGACAGTCGGAGTGAGGATCTGTAACTGACATCTTGCCCCCACACTCTCGACAGGGCTTGAAACCCGACTTCCTCTGAGACATTATTACCGCAGAGAAGACTACGCAGCAGACAATACACTGTAACCACGAAGGTAACAGTAGCTCCCTCGAAGATAACCGTTTCGAATGCACGGAAAAAAGGGAACTGTCATCGGCACGTCGGCGAGGACCTCTTATTGCCTGTATGACGTCAGACGGCGTCGCGTGGGCTAGAGTGACGTCCTCGTCGACGTGCAGAGACTAGTAAGAAGATTTCCGTCGAATGCTGGCGCCATGGGAGTATTCATCAGGTGAGGAATCCACAGGTAGTTGTATCCATCAGAAAAAGTCCTTTTCTACTCTGCCTTACCTTTCTTTGCTGCCAAGAACCCCACAAGAAGCTTATCATACACCCAATGGTCTATGGTGCGATAGCTGTAATAGATGTTGTCTCTTTTGGGATCCAGCTGACTGAGTCTCTCCAACTCTTTTGAGAGATGAGGTGAAGCAAAGAACTTTGGGAAGGTAATGGATTGCCCAGCGTTAAAAGGAGTCACAGCTTTTGGCAAAAAGCCAGCCCTGATCCTCAATAATGGAGAAAAACCAGAGCTTGGCTAATGCATCAAGAGATCCTGAAGCTCACTCATATGACAAGCTGAACTGACTGCAATGAAGACAGTTTTAAGAGCTCAAAGTTAGAGAGTTAGAACACGCAGCTCTGCAGTGGTTGGGGTGCCTTATAGGAACATCAGGGCCAAATTAGGATCCCACTATAGCACCACAAACTGTTTGGGAGGGAATATGTGTCACACCTTTAATTAACAGTATCACAACGGGTTGGTTGGTGCTGCAAATGCAAATAAGCCAAGAAGGCCGACAAATAATCTTTAACATTGCCCACAGAAGGACCTTACTGGGCCAAAGGCAATTAACAATAAAACATGCAACAGTTTGACTTGCAGGGGGTCTGTTTTGCAGACTCCACAACGGGCCACAAATTTCCAGTGTGAATTTACTTTGTAGAGGGACGCCTGGTCAGGAGGATGATATCCGTAGCCAAAGGTGATAGATTGAATGCAATCTTCTCCCACCACTAAATCTCCACACATTGTGGTAAAGACTGCACCTGTTCAAACGTAGAACCATGTCCTGATGCTGCAACAGAGGATCCTCCGAAGCAGTAGCCTGATCAGAGGGCCATTCCTCATGACAAGAAGGTCTGGGAACCACACTCTTCGGGGTCAATCCAGAGCCACTAGAATAACTTGGGCCTATTCACTCCGGATCTTCAGAACTAGGGGCAAGAGGCAGATGGGGAAAGGCATACAGCTGTCTCATGCTGCACTCTAGCCAGAATGCACCTTCTAGAGAGAGCTATCTTTGGAACTCCAAAGCACAAAAGTTTTGACACTGCCGAAAAGATCCAACTACGGTTCTCCCCACTGTCAGAGCATGCCCTGTGCCACCTCGGGTGCAACTGCCATTCGTGATTCACCATGCACTATCAGCTGAACTTGTGCGGGCAGGTGTTCAAAGATCCCAGCAGGTGGTGAGATGCCCTGACACTCCAGCTAACTCTAGAGACACAGCACCACTTTGCACGAATATTCAGATGTATTGCAGTGTTATATGGGCCACATTGGTTTCCACCTACAGTACACTGGAGACTGATTGGGTGCATGGTAGTGATAGAAATATGTGAGGTTGACTTTACAATGTTATGTATGTATATTATTCACAGCCCTGAAGAAGACATTGGGCTATATACCAGATGAAACATGTGTTGGCTGGAGTTGGAACTGAAGGAATAAATATGAAGAATACATCACAGTACTGAACAATACAAGACTTGTGCCTTGATCTGTACTTTTGTTATTAACAGTCATTGATTGTTAATGTAATGGGTTGTGGGTGTGTTCCCTAGAAAGAGCACCACCTTGCGAACAGTGTTGGATGGACTGTGTAATAGAACGTAACAGAGGTGTTGTACGATTGCGAGCGCCAATTTTCCCTATTAAAACACCCATGTATGTAGCACTTTGCACAGAACCGAGGTTCGCTACTCTGCCCAGCCTATTACAGAATTACATGACAGTGGTGTTGTGCATCAGAACCTGCACCAGTCTTTTCTTGATGGATGACAGGAAGGCCAGCAACACTAGGTGAATGGGCTCCATCTCCAAAAGACTGCAATGGAGCCAGGTTTACGGCAGTGATGCATCTGTGACCACCATCAGCTCTGGGTGCGGAATAGAGAGGTGTCTGCCTCAGGTCAGGTTGCAGTCGGGCGGCCACAACTGAATATCTTGCACATTCTCCTGCAAAACCTGCATTAAATCCAACAGGGTTCCTTTGTGCTGGGTCAACTGAGACTTAAGATCCCACTGTAGAGCCCTAATATGTCACCTGGCCAAGTAAATAAACAAGGTGTGGAAGGCAACAGGCCAAGAAGTCTCAGAGCTGCTCTCACCGAAATCCAGGATCGAGGCTGAAACATCGAGATCACAGCCAAATCCCCCAGACCTGCTGTGGCAGAGGAAAGGCTAAGAACAACACTGTGTCCAAGACAATTGCTATAAAAGGAAATCTTTCAGAAGGAATTAGATGTACCTTTGTCTCATTGATCAAGAACCCTAAAGACTTCAGAAACCTTGCTATAGTTTGAAGGTTGCCTACGTTGTGTGTCCGCCTTCAACACCCAGTTGTCGATGTAGGGGAAAACTGGTACCACCAACCTCCAAAGATGTGCAGAAACCACCTCGACCACTTTTGTGAACACATAAGAGGCCCTGGTGAGGCCAAGGGGGAGCATGACAAACTGAAAATGCTCCTACTCACCCTTCAAAAGTTTGTGGGACTGCAATGCGGGGGTCATGAAAGTATACATCCTGCAGGTCCAAGGCTACCATCTAGGTGCCTATATCCACAACAGACAGAGCCTAGGCCAGTTTGAGTACTCTGAATTTGTAATTCCTCAGGATGGCATTTAGTTGGTGAAATTCTAGAATAGGACAAAGACCTCCATTGTTCTTTGAGTTTGGAACCCTCTTGATGGCCCCTGTGACATTTCAGATTGCACCTCTTGAAATAGGATAGATAGATGCTCCTCTAAAATCTGCTCTGTTGTGGAGGAAGCTGTGGCGGGTCAAAAAGGAATGAAAGGGCATAGGCCAACTGAATGATCTGGAGGACCCATCTGTTAGATGCGATAAATTGTCACCCTCAGAGAAAATGTTTGATCCTGCCTCCATGGGGTTGCTGTGCACTGCAAAGGGAAAACTAAAGAGGCTTCAGGGATGATGCTGCAGGGAGTTGGACTGAGAAGGACGGTATCCCTGGTGATCTGCATAATATCCTCTTGAGCCCTATCCTCGGCTACGAAAGGACAGGGCTAACTTTTGAAGTGCAAGGGAGCCTGGTGTTGTCTATAGGCCAAACAACTGGAATAGCCTTTAGGGTCTAAACTGATGAGGAAACTCTCAGGCAGGGGTGGAGAGGTTCAAGACACCCTAGCACTACTTTCCTAAAACAGTTTGCGGTGGAATCACCCTTTTTGCCAAAAAGGCAGGATCTATCAAAGGGCATGCTCACAAGGGATGCCTGCCCATCTCCAGAAAAGCATGTGAATCCCATCCACTTATGGCAAGTAAGCACTACACAAGCTCCAAAAGCTCGCCCCAATAAATCAATAGCATCCAGACCGGCCTGAAACACATATTTGGATGCATCCTGGCCATCTTGAATAGTCTGAGCCAAGGAGACCCTGAATTCCTACTGAACTACAGACAAGATCTTGTTGGCAATGTGGCAGCCGGCATGCGCATAATGGTCTAATAGGCAGGCTGTAGAGACTGACCCCACGCTAGGCTTACCACAGAAAACACTTGTCTCCCAAACACCTCAATCCTTGTTAAATCCCTGTCTAGAGGTGTTGTGAGGAAGGCATTAGTGTTCACTCTGCTTGTGCAAGCCTGTACGACTAAACTCTCAGGAGTGGGATGCTTTGTAAGAAAGTCCGGATCTCTGTGCCTTGGTCTGTTCTGTCTGGCCACCTGCCTGTTCACCAGTGGTCAACAGCAAGGCTTGAACCAAGCACCCATAAGAGTCTTGTTAGAACCCTGTTCAGAAAGCCACGGGGCAAGAAGGGGTTACTGTGTCCAACTGTGGGCCCAGTACTTCTGGGCCTTTTACTCCTGATGTCCCAGGTCCTGAACTATTATGGATCCTGAGCAACTGGGCCAGGTACCCCTTCAGCACTTGACTCTGAGTGGTAGTGTGGATCGAAGTCTCTCAGGCTTGTTGGGTTGGAGGTACACTCAGGGAGGTGAACACAGGCTCACAACTTGAAAAAAGTGAAGCAGCAGCAATAAATTACTGTCCAGTCAAATACTTGCTTTTATGGATTGGGGGGGAAAAGGTTCTTGATGCTTTTCTGATCCTGGGTAAGTTATTTGGTTCCTCCCACAGGTGAAGAGGGGGACAAAAGGGGAGGAACAATCCTGGTAATGGTCCTCAGTCATGGCCGCTATGGTCATCATGGTGACCTTGTTCCTCTGTTGTCTGTCTCGACCAGACCACACTTTTGCTTGGTCCCAGTGGCCCGCTCTAGTATATGAGGTCACCATTTCTCCTCTATGCATTGGCTCTGGCCTGATCGGCGCATCAGCAGTCTTCACAGCAACACGACTTTGCGTACAGGATCATCGACTTGATACCGCACACAGGCTAAATCCTGATTGGCGTGGCAGCCATCTTCATGATGGCCCCAACTGCCATGAGGGATTGCTGACTTAACGGTGCACAAGAATGATGACCTGTTTGGTGCAGCAACGATAACGCCTTGCCTCATGGTAGCCCTCTACTGGCATACGAGGGTCACCGACTCTTCCCTGCACATGAACAATAACCGTCTCCTCACACCTCACTATAGAGATCCACTCAATGGGATTCCTCCAATGGATCTCACTCACTCAGCACTCTCCTCTTCCTCACAAGGCACACAGGTCTTGGCAAGCAGGCAGGCACGGGTGCTCCAGGCTCCATTGCAGGTGGTTCTGGGTTTCCTGGGTGATGTTCTCTTACCCAGCTAGGAGACTAACAGGCCCTGGCTACCAGTCCTAGTTACAGGCAGAAGTCTTGCAAAGCTTCTGGCCGCACAGCCCGACTGGCTGCTTGACAGTTAACAATTTTTGAGGTCTCAAGCTCCCCGTCTCATAGTCCAATTTCAGACCCCAAATGGGATTAGAATCTGAGTTTTTGAAGTTTACATGGGGGGGTCCACTTCCTTTTGAAGTACCCTCTCCTCTGGTCCACCTGCCTCCAGGATGCAGTATGTCACAGCAGGAGCTACTCCAAATCTTACAGCCTCACACCACATGCCATGAGAGTGACTAGAGGTCCTCACCTGGATGGCAGCCACAGTGATCCGTTTATCAAACGTTTCTCAGCCCTACTCTATTATTCTCTTATCAGCTCCATCTCCTTACTGAGATGTGCCCCAGCCTCTTCCCAGTGACCTCTCTCAAAGAGCACACTTTGAAGTGCACTGGAGAACCTAGATTTCCCTTACTTCAGTATTTCCCATTCAGCATACAGGAATTCAACAATACACAAATCTGTCTGGGGAGATTCTTTTGCCTCCTCTCCCATGTGTCTGTATTCAACCCTGGGTCTCCCAAAATGGAATGCACAGTTTTCAGTATATTGTACCACTCAAATCAAACATACACCCAGTACATGCATATAGCACACACGCATTGCACAGCCCTACATCCTTCATGCACTGTACCAGTCACAAGCACACATAAACAAAGCACATATATATATCATATAAACACACGGCACTGTAATGCATTATTCCAGTATTGTACCAGGCACGCATTCACCCAGGACATATACCACACGTGCACTGCGCAGCACTACACACAACTGCAGCACACAGCTGGGGAACCTTTAAGAGTGAGCATACAGACCTCACTCCAGTGACAAAGGTAAAAAGGACCTGTTCACTTCTACTGATCACCACACGCTATGCCGCCAGCATCACACTTGTGCTGCTTAACTCCTGGCAAAGATAGTAGCCTTTCACCACTACTAGGGTATCTCTTTTTGCACCCTTCCCGGTGCAAAAAGATTGCAATTCGTCTGGTCTGTGCTCACCAATGACAACGAAAATCAGCATTAGGGACCCAGATATCATTTGAGTTGGGGTACTCAGGGCAGGAGTTCAAGTCCATCACCATCCGAAGGACTTTTCCCTCCCAACAGATGTCAGGTACATCTTCACTGAATGTAAGTAAGGGCTCAGACAAGGCTGGCCCAGAGAACAATATCTCAGAAGGACAATTGTCTTGACTTCAACAGAAGGCAGCTGTAGGTTCAGGTTCTCAACTGCTCATCTAATTACAACAGCAAAAGAAGCACTTTCTCAGTAGGGTCTCAATGGCTAAAATGAACCCTGCATCAGGCAAAGTATTAAGCCCTCTGTCCTCTGGTAAATCCATGATAAACTGTCATCATCATAACGTGGGAGTAAGTCATCTCCATCATCATTATAGTCATCTCCAGGAGGTGGCAAACTCTAGTCAGAAACAGAATAAAGCTGATGGAGCCTCTGAGGATGGTTCTGTGGTAGTGGGAGTGCTTTATCTGAGCCAGAATGTATGGGAAACAGGTGTGCTGGAGTGGAGCCAGAGCTTCACCTCTCAGAGACAGATTTGGCTTGGAGTTAGAACTGGATTTCCCTCTGACGCCAGCAACGTCAGGACTGGCACCGATAAAAGGGGGGTGAGTGTAGACTGAGAAACCAGAATGGAAACTGGCACTGGAGTCAGTGTAGGAACCCAAGGCAGGTTTTAGGGGCTCAGACGGCATAGAAGACAGATCTGCCAGGGGGAACCTGACTGGAGGCTGCCGCTGCAGATTCTCTGGACCCAAGACACACCAGAGGGAGACTGAAGAGTGCTAAAAACAGGCAGCATGACCTCCATACAGGTCTCCACCTGATACAGCGTTGCCGAGTGTCTGGGGAATTCAGGTGCTACAGTTGCAGAATTAGCTCTTCAATCAGAGATAAAGAGCGATTGGCACTTTGATGCCTTTGTTACCCTTTTTTAGACAGAGACTTAAGGAATGGGGTTGAGTCCTGCTTTGCCTTTATATGCTTCTTCTGACTTGGACTTCGAGTTACAGGATGACTTTGACTGCAAAGAAGTGGGAGAATTCGCAAAAGAGGGAACAGGTCCCTACTTCTTTGAGACCTTTGGCATCTTTAAATGTTCCGTGGCATACGGGTTTCCTTTGCGGCCCTGGATCGGATTTGGGTGCATGAGGGCCCATTCTTCGCACTCCTTGGGGTCATGCCCGGAGCCCAAGAACCACAGGCACACCTTAAGCGGGTCCGACTTACTTCTGTTTCCGAGAATCATGGCATGATTTGAACCCTGTGCTCTTCGTTGAGCAATAGCTTACACTTGCACACTGGAATTTAATTTGAAGAAAATCACTAACTGATGAAAAACGGTGAGAAGCTCTGGGTCTGTGTTCTAAGGCGCAGAAAGGAACTGATGTCGAGGAGCAGGGGTGATGCTTATTTGCGGCTCTGCTCTATCACTTCTGGGGCGGAACGAAGCTAACGTGGAGCCACCCATGCCACCTAACAGCGTGTGGGAACACTACTGTGAAGAATCCTGGATCCAGTCTTTTGTCTGGGGAACATTCTAAAGATGAGAATTCTGCAGTCAGAAGTATCCATCAGAAACAAATTTTGGAGCAAAAACAGCAAGTCTGTGGAAATACTTTGTGCAAAAACGTGTACAAAACAATATTTAGGTGTAAAATCACAGCTGAAAATAAAATCATTCTATGTGCAAAATGAACAGTGTGTCAACCCTTTTTAGTGCAAAAAAGATTCTGAAGCAAGACCCACATCCAGATGCACAAACACACCTAGATGCCAAGCTCTGGTAGGAGTTTGCCAGCAGTTGCACAGCTGGTAGCCTTAGCTTCCAGGTACTGTGAAGGCCAGGCCAGGAGTTTGCGGAAGTGGCCAGGTCAGATACTGCTGAGGCTTGCATCCTTGGACAGGGCTATCCCATACTGCCTCCCTCAGCTGCATCATTATCGCCCTCACTTCTACTGCTGAGTCCACATCATAGGCCTGTGCTGAGGCCAGTACAAGAGAAGGCGATATACAATATAACTAATCCAGGCCTTCAGGTGGGATTAACAGCCAAAAGACCATAGCCAGAGGTCCGTAGCCAATCATTAGCTCTGCTGTCTGTTAGTAAGAGCGTATCATGAGTTCAGCAGGGGTATCCAAGACCAAGGACCACCAGTAGCTCCCTTGATACCAGGGCCACAGCACAATACTGACACAGTGGTAGCCATTGTTACCAATGTGGGGATAGGTAGCAACAGGGAGGAGGTTCCAAAAGTCATCAGGCACTGGGAAGTGTACACTAGTGTACTTACGAGCATAAGGATAACATAAGGGACTTTTTGAGTACAGTTTGGCATTCTTACTTTGTGAGGGTCTCACACGAAAGATAGCAGGTTGACATTTGAGGGATGTGTGTACATTCATCTCTCTCCCCTATGATTTGAAGAAGCCTTTTGGGGGGGCTATTTTCCTTTGCAGCAAGGAGGTCCCCCTATGATGAGAGCAGTGGCAGATGGGGATTGTAACTCAACAGGCTTGTGGTGGTCGCTTACATGGGGGGGTAGGGCTCTCCTATCTTTATGCTACATCTAGTAGCAATTGCTTTTAACAGAAATAGTTCAAACATAGCTTGAAATAGATTGTTTAACTGGTCTTCACCTCATGGAAAACTTTTTTGATGGTGTTAAATATTCTGAATAATACAAAGGGTTTAGGAAACAGAAATGTTGGTGCTGATAATGGAATGTATGTTGTCAAAAAGTCTATCCATGCTGGATATACCTTTCTTAGAACAATGTGCATTCAACAAGCATCCACTGATAAGAGTTCTCTAGTCACGCCTGCCTTAATATACCTAGGAGTTACCCAATTAAGCTATTGAAAAGTGTGGTATGTTTCTGGTCTACACATGCCTCATATCTGACCACAAGATTATGTGGTCTTCACAATGCCACAATTACACAAACTTCCCAATTTGATGCCCGAGTAAGATATCCTTTGCACAAACCTTTTATAGTTAAGAACTGGGGGGAGGCAAGGTTGCGTAATATAGATGTCAAAACGGAGGAAAAGGTGTTTACTTACTATGGCATTCCAAAGTTTTAGAGTAGTCACAGTGGAATCCATCAGTGAGTGGGCTTGTCTATTTTGCGGGGGTTGCCAAAGTAGTACATGAACGGGCCTCACGGAAAGCCCTCAAATTTTAACAATAACTTTTTGCATGAAGAGTTAGGTCAATTAAAGGGAGCAGTTTTGCTGTCAACATATAATTCAACGGTTGGGAGAAGGCCAGATCTCTGTCATAGGCAAAGTTAGATAAAGTGTCCCTGGAGATAGGTGACATTTTATTTCCCTGTCTACATAGCAAAAGCTTACATATTTTTGATGACTTTAGCAGGAATAGGCCTGAGACACCGATTGTATAAAGCATCCAAGGGAGACAATAAATCTTAATAAAGACGATTTATCCAAGCCATAAAATGTCAAGTTGGCCACTGTGACACAGGTCCTTGAATAGAATCTCTATAAGAGGTGGGCTGATATCTTCATATAATCCCTCCACCAGATTCAAGAGACACACTCCTGGGTAGTCTGTGGAGTTTGTAGCGACTGGAAAGCCGTATGTTTGTAAATCCTCCATGAACAGAAAGGCAAGCTGGTATCCTTATCCACAGAGAATCATAATTTATCTTAAAGCGAAAAAACAATGCAAATTTGTCAAATCTATGTATGAGGGACGGTAAAGATTGCTCGAGGCTCCAGCGAAAGGACAAAACATAATTTGCAAATAGTGCCAGTTTGTGCGGGTATTTTCCGACTGTGACACCATGTAAGGTAGGACTGGTGTAAAAATTCTGGGATTTCACTGACAGGGCAAATAATACTCTACAACAAAAGATAACATCCCTTTGCCCACCTTGTTAAATGTACTGAAGGTGTCCTAGCACTGTTAATCTTAACTTTAGTGAAGGTGAGTACAAAGTTAGCCAATATATATGAACTGATATCCAGGACCAATTCCATCTTTTCCAGGAATCTAAGTAAAAATGACAGGTCGATTTTCTCAAATGCCTTCTCATCAAGTAAGAGAAGAACAAGTGCAATCACTGGCAGGCAGTGACACTTTAAGGATTTAATTCCAAATGTATATTATCTACAGCCTGCCTGTTTCTAATAAAGGCTGGTTGAATCTAAGCTAACTGTAGTCAGACGTCTTTCAAACACTTGGACATTTTTGTGATTCATTTTATAACATTGTTAAGCAAAGCTATCCATCTACGGAATCTGCAGGTATCTAGATCTTTATTTCACTTAAGCACCAAGGGAAGCACATATTTCATCCTGGTACTGGTGACAGACCCGTGACTAGAAAGTAATTAAATGCTGTGGCTAGTGTGTCCATCAATAGTTCTTGACCGAAAAGCCATCGAGACTCGGTGCCTTCTGCTGGGGAAGAATCTTGATAAAGTCCTATATTTTGTTCTGGCGTATGACGTTATCTAAATTTCTTAATATCTCAGAACTAACGTTTAGAAATAAGATGGTCGCCACTTGCAAAATCAAGGATGATGGGAAATAAGTCTGATTAAAATGGGTCCCTGTTTATGTCGGGGCCATATAATCAGATGAGTCATCAGACTCCCACCCAACCAGTGCCTCACCCCCAAAGTACACACTGCGCCCTTTCTCATATTGATATGTGGTCTCGAGTTTAAACAGTGCGTTCCTTATGGAAAAAATCAACATGCGTTTAGTTTTGTTGGGGGCTAAGGACAGAAACTGGAGAGGAAAAGGGGGAAATGTCAACAGTGGACTACCTGCCTTCAACAGATACGATTCCTGTACCAACCCTTTTACAGTCTCTTTCTGGGCAAGCCAAGCCTTATAGCAAGTTCTTTCAATACTCGAGGAGTTTGAGCCGTAGCCATTAACAGTGAGGATTATTTGGTCCGATTTCTTTCCATACTTTTGCCTCCTTGTGGTCTGTGACACTTCCAGGGAAGAAGGCTCCACCTCTCGGATGTGGTGCCCTGGCAGGGTACATCCTGGTCTGTGCCTGTGTACTCCTGCAATCGGAAGGAATAGTGAATTCATCTATATAGTCAAGAAACCAAACACTAACATTCCTGGTGAACATTCACCATAGTGTAAGCCTAGCAAATGAAAAACAAGAGAACATATCAGAATGTAAGAGAAGTAAGGAAGAGGTAGCAAATGGAACTGTGCCCGGGCACTTCCTCTTCCCACAATAAACACATATGCTACCAATTACGTGATCCTAACTTTACATCACATCCTTAAACCATGTTGTAACAAGCCTGCAATAACATGGAATGCTGTAGTTACCAATGAGTCACAGCAACCATCTAATGATGGAGAGTAGCCTAGAACTGTTAAAGGTCTTTTGAGTGTAGGAATCAGATAAGGCTTCTCTCAGGTCCTTGTCTCTTTGCCGGAGCTCCTCTCATTTCTCTAAATGTGAAAACTGCTTGTCAATTGGACAAACATGTTTCTTCTTCCGTAGCCTCTGTGGGGCAAGGTATAACTAAGTGCAGAACTTCCCCCGCTTCCTCACGTGACCTGACTGCACATTGCTTTCCACCTGGAGGTGAAGATCAGGCGAAAGGGAAAGCACAATCAATGAGGAATATTTTCCTTAAATAAGTGTAATATACCATCTCTGAATTCCATCTGCTTATTGAGAGTAAACATTGTGATATCCTGGGAAATTAGAATGACCCCTCTCACAAATTGGATGTTCATCTTGCGCGAGGAGCTCACAACACTCTCTTTGACATTAAAATAAAGGACGTGGGTGGCGGGGAGGGAAATGAGACCTTTTTATTTTGTTGAAATGCAGAGTGTACACTGTCAGCGTGATCAAAGGTTATGTCAGTATCTTCAGGCACCTTTAATATTGCACGAAAAAATATCTGTGTCACGTTGGATTCCAATGTGGAGTTCACAATGCTTGCGTTGACACTTCTTATACAGAGAATGATGTGACAAAATCTACTTTGCCCACCCCAATAACTGCTGATTTTGCTCCAGAATGAACACTCTCTCCGACACAACATCACATTTATGCACTTCTTGGCCATCAAAAAATCCGAAAGATCCTCCTATATTGCTACTTTTTGGAAGAGTAATCAAGTTCTGGAATGGACTTTGTGAATGTGGGGTGCAATGGACTGATATCCTTCCTAAATGTTAGGTTCAAATGTTTGAGGTGCCCTTTTGCAGTCAGAACCTCGAAATGTATCACAGACGACAATGGTTCGAGCACATCTGCAGCAGAACCAGGCGGGGGGTCTGGCTCTCTTATGGTTCGAGAAGGATTCTATAATTGAAGGGGTCTTAGGTGCTTTGTTAGCTTGAGCACGCAAGCACTTTGACCTGTTGTAATCTAACTATGGGTTTTTAACCACGCGCCCCGCACAAACTTGTTCATGGACTTGCCTTTCAAATTTTTTTTGTTCTCATTGGAAAATGCTTAACGTTTGTCCCTCCCTGGGGCGGTTTTGTTACCGCCTTGGACACCGACCCTGCTGCATGGATAACTGCACTTTTGCAGATACATTTGACTGTGAGCAAACTTCTTTTTCCTTTTGTGCCTCTCCTTCGCGCTCATGCTCATGGTGGCCATGGCACTTTGAAGCGGCTTGCTTATATCAACTGTTTTAGTTTTCATTTTCAATTTATGAGGCAAGAAAAGTCCAGTTAGGGACTAACAACACTAACAGCGCTAACTCGAGCAAACGCTAGACCCATTGCAATGCAAATGCTTGTTTTTAGAGGAGGTCATGGCGACTTGGCACTAGCATCTTTAGTTAAAGCTCTTTGCAGGAAGTCAATCGGCCTGCACCTTTAAGCATGTTCAGTATGTCCTTCACAAAGCCAGCCACAAGACAGGTGAAGCCAGCCTTATAAGCATATAGTCGATGGTTTTTTTTATTTTCCCCTTGCAAGCAGTGATTTATATTCATGTTTGTGTTCGGTGGGGTTGGAGCCAGAACCTCTCAATAACAACAAATGTTATCTAGTGTGCTATGTGATATGCACAGAACAAATCAAAATCCTAAATTAGTCAAGGCCGGCCGCTCGTCACAAAATCACTTCAGAACCTAGATTTACATTTATGACACTGTATTACAATTGCGATTTCGTTTTTACACAGGCTGAAAGTTCACTGAAACATTTGCATAATTGCCTGCTTACACATATTTTGAATAGTTCAGTTGAACCGTTTTAATAGGCGAAGCCCCATTCAGCAGTTGGCACAATGAAGCGAGGAATACAGGAGTTAAAGAAGTCAGCCTTCATACTCAGGAAAACTATCTCCCATGGGAAGAAGAGCTTGGTACTTGTTCATTACAGACTACCTAGAGTTTTGGTCACTCACATGTTCCACTTACATTGAGATAAAGGCTCTCATTATGAACATGGCCGTCTGGGCCGTCATGTCGTCGTCGGCGGTAATTACCGCCACGGCGGTCCAGACCACCATGTAAAGAACATGGCAGACCCGCCACTTCTGAAACGCTGCCAACCTCCAGGCTTCCACCACCAGGCAGCCTGGCGGTTGGTGGCGTTTCATATCCAACAGGGCAGCGCTGCCTGCCGGATAATGAGTCAGGTTCCACCAGCCTTTCCCTGGCGGTTTACACGGCCAGGGAAAGGCTGGCGGAATGGGTGACTCGGGCCCCATGCACAGCCCCATCGCACATTTCACTGCCCGACTTACGGGCAGTGAAATGTGCGACGGGTGCTGCTGTACCTGCCGCACTGCTACATTGCCACCGGCTCCATTTGGATCCGGTGTCAATGTGCAGGCCCACAGGAAACACTGATTCCGCCCGCTGGGCCAGCTGAATGGTCTTTATGTGTCCGGCATGGGGTTCTGCGTGCTGGTGGTCTTCTGTTGACCGTCAGCGCCGAACTCAGGGGGTTTTCCTGCCGAGTTCGTAATGAGGGCCACAGTGTATTTATGTGGCACCAAAATTGTGGATTTTAGCATTGCATATTCCAACCGGGGAGAGGTCCTGGTCTGTTGAAGTGGTGTTTTCTCCCTGCTTACTTTGAAACTTGGTGGCTAGCTTTGCATTAACCATGTGTTCAACGTCTATGCACTATCATGAGTGGGTATTTTCTTTTACATCCTGAAACAAAGGTGGCTCTCACCTTGTCAAGTTATGCTGCCCGTGGACTACAGGAACCTTACAGCCGGTGGAGGCGCCCCCGGCTGTCTCTGGGTCCTTTCCGGGGCCCTGACCACAGCAGCCCTGCTGCACAACCTCCACGGCGCTGAAAGAGCTTATGGACCCTGTCAGGTCCCGTGGGATGCTCCTCCAGCTGCCCTGGCATGCCTCAGGGATGTTGAAAGTCCTTCTCCCTCGCACGGATGTTATCAGCTTTTTACAGTTTCATTAACTCATTACAAGGCTTCTAGTGCCCGATGTTGTGTCGCTACTCGGTATCCGGGCTGTGTGCGAAGTCCACCCCCCTTGATAAAAGGCGATTCACGAGCCAATCACTACAAATATGAGGCAGTGATCTAGCAACAAAACATGTCACTAAGGGGATTATTACGACCTTGACAGAGGGGTTTCTTCCATCACAAATGTGAGGGATATCCCGTCCACCCTATTACGATCTCCATTGAGTATAATGAGATCATAATACGGCGGACGGGATATCCGCCTCATTTGTGATGGAGGAAGCCCCCTCCGTCAATGTCGTAATAAGGCCCTAAGTTTGCTCCCCAGAAAAGAAAAGCAAATGCAAGCATTTATGTACTTCTTAGTTGTGGTTTATTTATTACTTTAGTGTTGTCAGACCTTTCATAACATGCAGCACTACTTAAATGTACTCTGAACAAAACAAAATGTTCGACTATGACACTGATCGGTGCGTTTATTACATTTTTAGGAACAGGCCTCCTAACATATTTCTGCTGTCTCTAAGAGCTGTAAATAATAGATTTTGTTACTGGGCTATGTAATGGTACTTTGAGAAGGTTGGAAAGAAGACTGATTTGCTGCACTTCAGACTTGTGATACCATAAAGAACTTTATATATATATATATATATATATATATATATATATATATATATATATATATATATGTATATTTACAATAGTATCCCTGAACATCACTGGACCTTTCAATGCAAGCATTTACTTAGGTGTTTTATCACTATGTAAAGCACATGATATGCATGTACACATCTGTCGGAATAAATAGCAAGTACTGAACCTTCTGCAGGATACGGCTTGATCCGAGCATCTCAGCCTTTCTCCACTAAGCAACTGATAAACTGCGCTGCACTTATGTCCTCATCACAAGTGCACCGTATACTTCTGATGTGTGCGGTAACTCCCGTGCAGTAACTACTGGGTCTAATAAAATCGGCATCCCACCGACAAATTTCAGCAGCTCAAAACTGCTGAAACTTACTGGGTGAAATATGCCTGGAAAATACTGCGACATACAGATTTTGATGCGCAAGCAGAAAATCAGCATCTTATGCCCCATTTCGCAGACAAAACTTGGAAAATGCCATAATTATCTTAGAGAAGAAAAAAAACAGATTTTATCAAGTGAGACAAATAGAGCAGAGAGCACTGCTAACGAGGCCCAAAGTTGAGTAAGAATATCATTTAGAGTTTAGCAGAAGCAGCACATCTGTAAAAAAGTAGTAGATGGTCTGTCACCCACACACAGGGTTCCCCTACTCTATTTAGAGTCACAGGTAGCGTTAGTGGGGGCCCAAATTACCTTTACGGCGTGGAGATGCTCTCTAGAGGCAACTGGGCATGGGTATGCGCCTGTTCCTCTGCATCTTAACTGGGCCGTGCCAGGTATGCTGACTTTGAGTGTATCAGGGGCTGCAGCAGTTCTACAACCATGGAGAGCGTTGGCATAGCAGGGGCCCTGTAGAGGATGATGATACCTACTATGACCCAGTGGAGGGATTGTGCACCCCCTGTGTAACAGCAGTGCAGCAAATGTAGAGTCAGGTGTTTCTAGATTTGGTGAAGAGACTGCCTGGCATTATACGAATGAACCTCCAGAGCAAGTGCACTGTGAGTTAAGAGACACAAGCAAATTGTGGATCATCTGGACAGAAAAACAGTGAATACATTGGAGATCTCCATATAGATATAATAAGCGCAGCTCTGAATTAATATCACTGCACTGTTACCGAAACTTAGACTCTCCTTTGACTGCACCCACACAGAGTTAAGCAACCTTACGGGGTTTGGAGTTTATTGTTGTTTTAATGCAGACCTTGAATGGTTAAAGACAATAATGCAAAGGCGGGTAAACAATAAACATGCAGCTCGACACAGGGCCCTGGTAGCAGAGACATAGATTCTACATTGACAAGTAAGGTGGCCGTGGCTGAGACCACATGAAGTTAAAGTGGCTATCAAAACTTCTCATTTGGCATTGAAGCATAAAATCAGCACTATTTCAACTGAGATGAATATGACTTTCCTTGTCTTTCTTGAGAATTGAGAGGCCGGATACTAGAAACAGATGCTAGAAACATGTTGCCTTAGGGGGCCTGTCAAATTGTTTTCTTTTGCCTGCGCACATACAGCCTTGGTACCTGTGCGGCACCAGAGTGCCTATCACATAGTAAATGCTCAGCTTTGAAATTTTAGACAGAGAGAGATCCAATACTCCTGAGAAAAAGAAGGTACAGGACCACTCCATATGATGGACAAACACTTAAGATTTTTTTTAATATACTCACAGTACAGTGTCAACAGAAGACATTAAGAGTGGTGAAGTGCAGACCAGGACAAAGCGGTCTTAAATAGGTTACTTTTACTACCAAATGACAATAGCTGATGAGTAGTCACACTTTTTATTGCACACAGAACTGCTCGAGATTGGTTGGATAGCTGGGAGAGACACCATCCTAATGGAGCAAAAAGCAGACAGAGGACTACGCGCAAACCTGAGAAACTAACAAGAGACCATGCAGGAAGAAAATGACAATATTGGTGCACGCTCTCCCACTGAGCTGATTTTGATGAAGAATGGTACACTGGCGATGCGGACACCAAATTCTTTGGGTTTCTTACGAGTGGGATTTTTTTGTACACAGAAAGTGGTGAGCAGCTATCTTGTTACTCTCTGAGTGATGTTCTCAGTAGGTCAGCTGGGATAAGTAAATCAACTGGCCCAGAGCAGTGGAGTGACAGCATAAGCTATGGTCATTTGTCACGCATGCTGCAGCAACTCCACCTTTCCTGCATCACCTGGCCCTACTAGGACTGGGCCTGGGTGGAGTTTGTGATGGAAATTGACCAAGAACCTCTGCCGCGCTATGTGGAGTTCAGCAGAGCGGTGGGGTGTTAGGTCATGCCA
Organism: Pleurodeles waltl; assembly: GCF_031143425.1. Taxonomy (NCBI): domain Eukaryota; kingdom Metazoa; phylum Chordata; class Amphibia; order Caudata; family Salamandridae; genus Pleurodeles; species Pleurodeles waltl. The sequence goes on from NC_090449.1 coordinate 398,750,168, forward strand.
TTTGCTCTGATTTTCAGAGCCGTATTTTTGTCCCGCACTGTAAAATCAGCGCAAATGGCACCACATGCAGCGCAAGAGGGCGCTGCTTCTTTTCTGCTACTAAAGTAGATTTTCTACTCGAGCGGCAGCTTCCTCAATGCAAACAGAAGGTTTCTCAATGCAACCATTCACGACCGTCCGTGTTGAGAAATCTCTCTGGGAGGAGGTCTGGAGTAAGATTTTCCTTGCTGGCGCTCACAAACTTAACATTGCGAGCAAGGAAAAAACTGCTCCGCTACGTGGAGTTTTTTGGAGTGAGGCGCTCTAAGCAAAGCATGGACTGAGAAAAACTCTGCAAACTCCGCAAGCAGAGCGGAGTTCACCACCCACCCTTAGCTAGGGCACCAGTTCTACAGCTCACTAGGAAGGTGGACAGGGGCATCTTGGGGTCAGATGGCAACTGGATCACTAGGAAGCCTTCCTAGCCAGTGCGGAAAAAACTCCCACAACACAACGGCTGACCTACACGGCACTGGGGGAAGAATCTGTTCCAGTGGTCCCTGTAAGCGAGTTCCCTAGAATTAGTTCAGGGAGCACAGGGTTGAATCCGGCAAGGTGCGGTGGCAGCCTACATAGTGGTTGGTGTGGCCTGCATAGCGGTGATCTTCCCCACCTTCTCTGTCATTCCTCTGCCATTGAGCTGTCATTCTTTTTTCCATTTGACAGTCTTCAAACTGATACACATCTGGCAACTGCTGATAGCCTTGCTGGTCTGGTGGCATCACAACATTCCCTCTAAAATAGTCTAACAAAGACAGAACATATTCTTGTTTTCTCTGCGTGGCAGTGTGATTTTCAACCTCCACACCCTTGGAGGACTGACTGCCCTGCTACCCCGACATCCAAGCATCGAAGCCTATCACCTTCCAAAAGAAAATGAGGTTGGGCAAACCGAGAGTATTTGCTACTCAGTTTGGTGCTCGAAGAAAGAGGAAGCAGCAACAGTAGGAGCCTATTATCAGCAACGTAAAGTCGCAAAGAACCCAGGACTCCAGTCCCCTCATCCCCGATACCTCAGATGTTCATAAAATAGGAGGCCTTCAATAACCCAAACAAATTCACATCTCTCATTGACCCTACCTCTGCAATATTTTCCTGCACAAGTGATGTTTCTGGAGTACCAGCACCCATCATTCCATTAGTAGATCATGAGCGTTTGAAGGAAAGCAATAACAATACAATTTGTGAACTCCTTGACAATTTCCTGCAACCAATGGCAGACACACACCCTCAACAAATCAACGTTGATTCCATTAGCACGTCATTAGTCCTGGAACTGCATAATCTGGCAGAATGCAACGTGGAGAATAAATGTTTGCAACCACCTCATCACTTGCCTACTTATACCCTCACCATGGAATCAAACCAGCACCACCCTATTAATGCTAAACCGGGCTCTCCTCACAAAGCATTATGCATTGCTCAAGTTCATACAACCCCCTAAAGCAGGTATGTAATCTTGGCCCTGGGTAACACAGTGATACTAAGAACCGTTGCAAATTTACAAAACAAGTTAGGAGTGCATTGCTCAGCGCCCCCTTAAAAAATCAACATGGGGTATGCTCAAGGGCTACTAACTTGGTATGGGATGGCACTCCTTCTAAATCTCGAAAGTCACATGCATCCATAAAAAAGTAATTTAACTGCACTTGAGCTGGACCCCCACGCTCAGGATCAGAGGGACACTGCCACCACAATTAAGCCCATGCTAGGCCTCATCACAGAAAAAATGCTTAATCCAACTTCTTTATCCAACTCCTTGATTTGCCCACAAGGTCAGCAAGATGGAGGGTTAACCAAGAGCCTAAAAGCAGCAATGCCTTTTCGGAACACACTATTATGATCCACACCAATGAATCAGCAAACATCTGGGCTACTTTCCTCACCACTCTTCAAGCCTTAGTAGATGCCCAGAACAACCAGTCAAATAAATTTGACATTCAAGAGGACCTGCTGAACATGCTAGTTGCACACATCTCAGGTACTGATACAAATCTGGACGATTTGAACTACCTATTTATGCGAGTAGCGTATCCAACATCTCTTTTCAAGTGCACTTTTGGCCCAATAATTGGCAAACTGGTTTCCATGCCTGACATATTGTCACTCCTGCTAGATGACATAAAAACATGTTTGGTACCATATACTATTGATACTAATAAGCCAGAAAAAGACCTGGTACACTAAAGAAAGCGAAACCCCTGTTGGGCCACCCAATCACCAAAAGCACCACGTCATCTATAACAGCTTGTCTGTTACCGGATAGTATAATGACTTTGCTGCAAAAGCAACCGATCAATCATAAATCGAAGCAAGGTACACCACTGACAGACAAAAAAAAGAGGTCAAGAAAAGGGAGAAACAAAGGAGCAAATCATCTCTCAGACAGAGATAATGTCTGTGACATTTACAGGAAATTGCCTAAGAAACCATTGACAAATGAGGAACAAAGGCATGGATCCTCAGATGCAGGGTCAACTTGTAACAGAACCCCTGAAAGAAGAATGAATGGAACCTCTATCGCAATTGATCAGCTCAGGGCCACAGATGCAACTGCTAAGGGACAAATCAATAACATCCAAGCCTGGACACACCTTTTTCTTGGTCAGTGACCATGCAAGCAGTGAGCAAAGCTCTCATCATAATCACATACACTACTTTCAGGTTGTGTCTGATCCGGCACAAAGACTGACTATCCTACTATTGTCTTCGCACCAAACAGGCATGCAACTACATAGTGATTTTTTCACCTTGCCCTACACTCAACCGTGTTATCCTTCTCCACTAGAAAATCACATGTCAAGAATCCCAGCAAGCCCTCAACTCCAGCCTTTTTTCAGCCCTCAAAGGAGCACTTAGCAAATCCCCAAAACTTTCAACCAATAGTTCTCACCCCACTGTAGTTCTCCTGCTCCCAGAGGATCCAAGGCCACGTAGCCACTCCCTTAAGAAAGGACTGGGGTTGGCTCCCACATGCCCTGCATAAACTTCCAGCCTTATGAACCGGACTCCCAAACACCCTACAGGGGTCTCCAACGAGTAGCTGTGAGCTACTGGTAGCTCTCAAGCAACCCATAAATAGCAATCCTGTGTGTAGCCCAGTCTAAAAAAACGGAAAAGTTTATATTTAAAACAAACATGTCAACCTGTCTGATATAGTCAGTATTAAAATTCTAATGATATTCGTAGCTCTAGATGATTTTCAGCAACATAAGCAGCTTTTACTACATAAAAAGGTTGGAGACACCACCTAGAATGTAAGCACTTTTAAAAGTCTGTTTTTGGATTATACCAGGGGTCAAATCGAAGCTAGGGGGAAGGGCATCCGCGGGAATGGAATAACAGTGATATATTGTGGCCCTTCAGGAATCTTAGGCAACAACCCTTCTGCCAGTCACAGGCTGTAAGCAATATACAATCCCAGCACAAAAGCAGTCAAAGTACGGGAGACCTAGAGGGGGCCTTGCAATATATATAAATAAATCCTTGAAGTGAATGCAAAGACTGAAATGGATCAGCAAATTCAAGTCCTGGAGTTAAAAAAAAAAGAAAAAATAATGGGAATGAAGGAAACACATCCCTATTCATTATAAAGATCTACATTCACCCAGACAAGGAGACGAAAAGGGCCCTCACCAGTAAACTGGTGACATTAGTATGTGATTTGAGGCATCACATTCCAACGCCTTGCATCACTCTAACCAGTGATTGTAGCATGAATCTCCTGGGAAGATAAGTTTTTACCAGCCCAGAATCTGCACTGGGAAATTGCAAGGAATTGAACTTGTTGAGATAAGATGGGTGAATACTTAATAAAAGATCTCAAATACGCCGGCCTCAGAGCAGTGAACAGCAGGACCACCGGCAACACCACAGTGTACCATACGCTTTAGGGTCTCGCTTGCATTCAAACTGGTGTCATCACACCTATTTTCCCAGATAGGTTCATTCAGAATTGAAACCTCCTTAGACAATGACCACCTTCCTCAAGTCATTGAATTAAGCCTAGTCTTGCCTGGTATCCTGAATGAACCAAAAAATCGCAGCAGTCAATTATAAAAGAATAAAATGCACTAATCACTCAATTTCCAAAATGGTCTCCTTGGCGGTAGAAACAACAAATTGTGAACTTAAACATAACAACCCAACTCAATCCTGGGAAAGGTTCTGTAACATCTGAATCGGATCTTACAACAGGGACAAGGCCGGTACCAGGATAAAAATAGTCACATCTCACCGCTCGGCAGAGAAAAATATCACTGGCCTGTTGTCTAGACAAAATGAAGCTAAATCAAGCTTTCCGAATGCTGAGAAAAATGCCTTTATTCCACCTTGTCATTAACCAATGAGAAATGCCAGAAAGGAGTTTAAGAAGCAGCAATGGGAAGACAGGAGAACACAGTCAGATGCATTTTGGGCCAAGCTGCTACATCAGTAAACAACACAACTCAAATAACGTTTGCCACATAGTAAATTCCCTAAGAAAACCATCTAATGCACTGAACAACTCCAATATACCTGGGCTACATGGGTCTTGTAGCTGTCTACAGCAGGCATCTCCATCGAGTAGCTTGTGGGCTACTGGTAACTCTCCAACTACCTGCAAGTAACTCTCCATTTTTACAGCCTATTAAATTAGATGCTTTTGCTTGTTTGAGTAATATATGTACCCCAAAACTGAAAAGCGTGATGAAAATGTGTTTATTTTCAGAACTCATTACCTGGTGTTTGGAGACAAATGGTTGGATTTCCAAATATATTTAAAGCTGATTTCGGAGTGACAACTTATGCGACTTTGGGGACATCTATTACTATTATGACCTTGGTGTGAGGGGCATTGTAGGCATATTTGTAATGTATTATCCATATAGAGGCATTCCAAATCGATAAACCCTTTTCCCTGCTGGTAACTCTGCTTGATGCACTGACGTGATCATCGAAATCTGGCCTGACAAGATCACTACTACTACATTAAAATTATTAGTAGCTCTGTATGATTTGCGTTGAACATAAGTAACTCTTTTTACAGAAAAGGTTAGAGGCCCCTGGTCTACAGAATTCTCCTCAGGACCAGCACTCAAAAGTGCCCCTGTTCTGGACAGACAAAATGCCCCATTACTGACTTGGTAGGTCAGGTCAGAGTTTAAGAAAAGTGAACAGAGTCCTTCGGTAGCGGATATCGGTCTGAATCTAATTGTGTTCCAGCAACCAAAACTACTGAAAATAATCACAGAAGCAAGGCGGGATGGTGCCCCCAGCCCAAATGGAATTCCATCTGCAATATTTAAAGAAAACCCTCCTCTTTGGTCTGGTAAATTTTCCTCGCTGTTCACCACGCATTTGTCAAAGGGTCAATACCGGATGGATCAATAATTAATCTGATCTTTAAAGGTGGAGACAGTTCCAAGCCACAAAATTGCAGCTTAATAGCTCTGGTGGATAATTAGGGCAAGTATTTTGCTACATCACTATTGGCGGACCCAAACATCTGGTCAACCACAAACAACACTACCACTCAATCACTCTGGGGTTTTAAACAGTACCAACACTCTAAACAAAAATCTTGGCTTTAGCTCTCACCATGTAGTAACAAAAAAAACTTCCTAGTTCATCTATGCTTCATCGATTTTAAATCAGCCTTTTATCGTATGGATAGAGGTAAATTGTGGGCAAAAACTTACAGAATGGGCTATTCCATCCCACTTATCGAGAGGAATTCAGCTGCTCTATACAAACACCTGGACCAGAATTAAAACAGGGATGGGACCCGCCTTTCTGGAAAGATTCTGACATATCAGGGGCTCAAACAAGAGTGTGGGCTGGCACCAGCTCTTTTTAACCTTTTTCTATCAGACTTGACGAAGGTACTTAGTATGATTAATAGTCATTCTCCACGCTTGGGTCCTTCACCCTAAACCATCTCCTGTATGCAGATGATGATTCCTCTGCAGCTCCACAAAGTTCGGCCTTTGGAGACGGATAGATGCACTATCAGTGAAAGCGCTCTGGAAATCAACAGAAGTAAATCAAAAGTAATGACCGTCACAAAACGTACAAAGAACGGAACATGGTTCCTCAATAAACTTCCCCTGGAAAATGTGGACACATATAAGTACCTGTGAGCCCTGACTGATGAAAAACGTTCCTTCTTACCACAATGACAGTCACCAGTAGGAACATGAAACGCGCTCCTTGCAGCCTTTTGTACTCTCAAATATTTTAAGGGGCCCAAGCTTTCTGCCACTATTAACTGTCATGGTGCATGTTGAGCAGATTCATCTTAAAATGGCCCTCACACGGCAATCAATAGCGAACCCAAGTGCTTTTATAAAGGGCTGTCCTAGGCTGAGGTCTGCTCTTGACAACACACTCAACCAAATGTTTTGGTCCGTGGTAATCAGCCCTCTGACGTTGTCCTTTAAGTCCTTTCTTGATGGCTCCCGGGCAGCACTCCAAGTAAATGATTTATGGGGGAAAAATATCCTTAACAAAGCGATCCCATGAATGGATGCTAGTCAACGGCTACAAGCGCCTAAAAACGGCTCTGCGTCTAAGTCAAACATATGCAGCCCACATAAGGCATCAGTTTCTCATCCTCCGCCTCGGCGAATTTCCTTGCCTGGTGGAGCAACTGTCATTGCAAGCAAAAGAGGGCACTGCATGTGGTCTATGTGGGTCACTGAAAGAGGATATGCTTCACTTGTTCTGTATCTGCCCATCTCTAAGGGACCTAAGAAGAATTCTACTGAGATCAGCATTTTTCTTGAGAGGAATAAGAACCTTCAGACAAGCTAAAAGTGTGTGTTTAAGTCCTGATGATTCCACTCTGGACTGCACACAGAAATATCATATACAGTTTTTGTTAAAATGGCAATAAGCTATTTTAAAAGTAGACAGTGCAAAAATCAACAGTTCCTGGAGAAGGTAAGTATTGTGAGGTAAGTAAGACACTTACAAGTCTCAGTTCCTGGGCATAGGCAGCCCACCGTTGGGGGTTCAAGGCAACTCCAAAGTTACCACACCAGCAGCTCAGGGCCGGTCAGGTGCAGAGGTCAAAGAGGTGCCCAAAACACATAGGCGCCTATGGAGAACAGGGGTGCTCCGGTACCAGTCTGCCAGCAGGTAAGTACCCATGTCCTCGGGGGGCAGACTAGGGTGGTTTTGTGGATCACTGGGGGGGGGGGGGGGGACACAAGTAGGCACACAAAACACACCCTCGGCTGCACAGGAGCGGCCGGGTGCAGTGTGCAAAGCAGGCATCAGGTTTTAAATAGGCTTCAATGGAGGGACCGGGGGCCACTCTAGCGTGGCAGGCAGGCACAGGGGGGCTTCTCGGGCCAGCCACCACCTGGGCTAGACAGAGGGGCGCCTGGGGGTCACTCCTGCACTGAGGTGAGGTTCCTTCAGGTCCTAGGGGCTGCAGTGCTTGGTCCAGGCATCTGGTCCCTTGTTACAGGCAGTCGCGGTCAGGGGGAGACTCTAGATTCTCTCTGCAGGTTTCGCTGTGGGGGTCCAGGGGGGTTGTCTTGGGCTACTCATAGGGTCGCAGTTGCTGGGGAGTCCTCCCTGTGGTGTTTGTTCTCTGGACCTCGAGCTGGGGGCGTCAGGTACAGAGTGTGAAGTCTCACGCTTCCGGCGGGGCGGGGAGAGTGAGGTCTTTAAAGTTGAAGAAAAGTTGCACGTTTGTTGCAGGTTGTTGGGCAGAGCCACTGCTCAAGGAAGTTTCTTGGTCCTGGGGGGGTCAGGGCAGTCATCTGAGGCTTCAGAGGTCGCTGGTCCCTGTTGGATGCATCGCTGGTTGCAGGTTTTCGACTCGGGAGACAGGCCGGTAGGGCTGGGGCCAAAGCAGTTGTCGTCGTCCGTCGTCTCTGCAGGCTTGTAGGTCAGCAGTCCTTCTTTAGTTCAGGTTGCAGGAATCTGATTCCCTGGGTTCTTGGGTGCCCCTAAATACTAGATTTAGGTGTGTGTTTAGGTCTGGGAGGGCAGTAGCCAATGGCTACTGTCCTGGAGGGTGGCTACACCCTCTTTGTGCCTCCTCCCTGTGGGGAGTGGGGCACATCCCTAATCCTATTGGGGGAATCCTCCAAAACTAAGATGGAGGATTTCTAAAGCAGGGGTCACCTCAGCTCAGGGCACCTTAGGGGCTGTCCTGACTGGTGGGTGTCTCCTACTTGTTTTCCTAATTATCTTCTCCAGCCTTGCCGCCAAAAGTGGGGGCAGTTGCCGGAGGGGCGGGAATCTCCACTAGCTGGGATGCCCTGGGGCGCTGTAACAAAAGGGGTGAGCCTTTGAGCTCACCGCCAGGTGTTACAGTTCCTGCAGGGGGAGGTGTGAAGCACCGCCGCCCAGTGCAGGCTTTGTCCCTGGCCACACAGTGATAAAGGCACTCTCCCCATGTGGCCAGCAACTCGTCTGGTTGTGGCAGGCTGGCAGAAACTGGTCAGCCCCACACTAGAAGCCGGCTTGGTATTCAGGGGGCATCTCTAAGATGCCCTCTGGGTGCATGTTACAATAAATTGTACACTGGCATCAATGTGCATTTATTGTTCTGAGAAGTGTGATACCAAACTTCCCAGATTTCAGTGTAGCCATTATGGAACTGTGGAGCTTGTGTCTGACAAACTCCCAGACCATATACTCTTATGGCTACCCTGCACTTACAATGTCTAAGGTTTTGTTTAGACACTTTAGGGGCATAGTGCTCATGCACATATGCCCTCACCTGTGGTATAGTGCACCCTACCTTAAGGCTGTAAGGCCTGCTAGAGGGGTGACTTACCTATTCCACAGGCAGTGTGAGGTTGGCATGGCACTCTGAGGGGAGTGCCATGTCGACTTAGTCATTTTCTCCCCACCATCACACACAAGCTGTGAGGCAGTGTGCGTGTGCTGAGTGGCATCAGGTACCAGGGGTACCAGTTACAAGGGACTTACCTGATTGCCAGGGCTGTGCCAATTGTGGAAGCAAAGGTACAGTTTAGGGAAAGAACACTGGTGCTGGGGCCTGGTTAGCAGGGTCCCAGCACACTTTCAATCAAAACTTAGCTTCAGCAAAGGCAAAAAGTCAGGGGGTAAGCATGCCAAAGAGGCATTTCCTTACATTAGTTTTATGTCATTTTACTAGCCTTAAAACACCAAGTTCACAGATATAATCAGAGACTGCCTTGTGTGTAGGGGAACCTCTTACTATTTTAACCCCTTAGCTGCTGGGCCGTTTCCCCCCCCCAGTGCTGAGCCCTTTTTTGGCTATTTGGGGTAGTTCGCGCTTAGGCCTTCATAACTTTTTGTCCACATAAGCTATCCACGCCAAATTTGCGTCCTTTTTTTCCCAACATCCTATGGATTCTAATGGTACCCAGAGTTTGTGGTTTCCCCTGGAGGAGACCAAGAAATTAGCCAAAATACAGTGAAGATTTCGTTTTTTCCCCAAAAAATGGGAAAAAAGGGCTGCTGAAGAAGGCTTGTGGTTTTCTCCCTGAAAACGGTACAACAAAGGGTTTCTGGTGCTAAAATCACCATCTTCCCACCTTTCAGGAACGGGCAGACTTGAATCAGAAAACCAAATTTTTCAACACAAATTTGGCATTTTACTGGGACATACCCCATTTTTACTATTTTTTGTGCTTTCAGCCTCCTTCCAGTTAGTGACGGGAATGGGTGTGAAACCAATGCTGGATCCCGGGAAGCTAAACATTTCTGAAAACTAGACAAAATTCTGTATTCAGCAAGGGGTCATTTGTGTAGATCCTACAAGGTTTTCCTACAGAAAATAACAGCTGAAATAAAAAAATATTGAAATTGAGCTGAAAACAACAGCCATTTTTCTTTATGTTTTACTCTGTAACTTTTTCCTGCGATGTCAGATTTTTTAAAGCAATATAACGTTATGTCTGTTGGACTCTTCTGGATGCGGGGATATAAAGGGCTTGTAGGTTCATCAAGAACCCTAGGTACCCAGAGCCAATAAATGAGCTGCACCCTGCAGTTGGTTTTCATTCTATACTGGGTATACAGCAATTCATTTGCTGAAATATGAAGAGTGAAAAATAGGTATCAAGAAAACCTTTGCATTTCCAAAATGGGCTCAAGATAAGGTTTTTAGGAGCAGTGGTTATTTGCACATCTCTGAATTCCGGGGTGCCCATACTAGCATGTGAATTGCAGGGCATTTCTCAAATAGATGTCTTTTTTACACACTCTCTTATATTTGGAAGGAAAAAATGTAGAGAAAGATAAGGGGCAATAAAACTTGTTCTGTTACCCAAAATCCTTTGCAAACCTCAAAATGTGGCTAAAATAACACGTTTTCCTCACATTTCGGTGACAGAAAGTTCTGGAATCTGAGAGGAGTCACAAATTTCCTTCCACCCAGCAATCCCCCAAGTCTCCCGATAAAAATGGTACCTCAATTGTGTGGGTAGGCCTGGTGCCCACGACAGGAATAGATCACACAACGGTCAATGTTGGTCCTTACATGAGGCCGCTGTTCACCCTGGGGTGATCCATTCCTGACGCAGGCACTAGGTGTAGGCACTCAAGTGGGGAAGTGTTTTTATCAGGACAGGTGAGGAATCACTGGGTGGTAGGAATTTTGTGAATCCCAGCATATTCCTGTAGTTTGTGTGACAGAAATGCGAGAAAAATAGAGTTTGTATTCAACATTTCAGCTTTGCAGGGTATTCTGGGTAAGAAAACTTTGGGGAATCCACACAAGTCACACCTCTGTGGACTCCCCCGAATGTCTAGTTTCCAGAAATGTTTGGGTTTAGTGTGTTTCTCTATATGGCCGCCAAACCCAGGACCAAAAACACAGGTGCCTGCCTTACAAAACCAGTTTGTTTTGTGATAGATAATTTTGATGTCTCCACAATACGATTTGGGCGGTGGAATTTGGGGATGAACTAAAGTGGGGAGCTCCCAAGAGAGCACTCTCTCTCTCTCTCACTCTGCTTGCCACCGCATTCACCTGCTCTCTGGGTTGGGCTAACCCACTATTACCCAGTTGCACAGACTGCTTGCGAAGGGACAGCAGGACTGTCCCCATCACCTCCCTCATAATGTACTGGAAGAGGAGTTATCGAATGGGACTCCTCCGACTGAAAAATCACTCCCAGAGTCTGCGCCATTGTCCTATCCCTCAGATGCTGTCTCAGTATCTGATGTCTCAGTCTCTGATCCTATGTCAGAGCTGTCCTCTATAACCCGAGTGACGGCAGCAGACATCCATCAAGATGCCATCTCTGCTATTGGCTAAACTGTTGCTCTAAAACACTAGCCTACGTAGACAGTCACAAAATCGATGGTGTGTGTGTGAGATACGTGCAACAGTAGAGGCCACCTTACCTGCGCTTCTTCCCTCAATCAGCACGTTCTTTCAAGACACACAAAAAACACCTTGTCACATTCCATTCGTCACAGTCTTTAGCACCTCCTGCGCCCAGTCCAACAATCATTATTGGTGCTCCCAGTCCCTCCTCCTCGGATTCCCTCATTACCACCCAGCAAAAGTGCCCTTCATCTCTCCATAGCCGCCCTCCACCCCGCACATACATTTCATTTGTATTATAGCGCAGGTAATGGCTGACTTTACTAATGTACTCAGCTATTTACATAAAATACAGATTTGCTCTTAGCAGTAGGCATATAAACCTTCTGCGCTTCTTTATGGCACTAAAACTGGCACTAGACAAGTCTGACCCTTTTGTAGCAGAAACATAATCACAATACTTACTTGACTTTTTTATTGCTGCCTAAAAGCTACAGTTGAAAAGCGGCAGTTGAAGTATGTCCATTGCTCTGAAGACGCAAGCTGCAACTGCAAGACAACTGGTGGCAAATCTATATATAAATATAAATAAATATATCACTTTTATATGTGGGTCTGGTTTTCCTGGGGGCCGATGGCAGCCCCCAGGGAAACCACACACATATTGACAAAAGTGATATATATATATATATATATATAGATCTATCTCTCTCTATATATATATATATATATATATCTATCTACATAGAAATATCTATAGATAGATCTATATATATATATACATATATCTATATATATCTATAGATCTATCTATAGATATATCCATGTACATAGATATATCTACATATAGATCTATATATATATAGATCTATTTGTTTTTTTTAGTTGTTGTATGGTTTCCTATGGTTTAAAAAAAAAAAAAGATTTAGCCGGGGGGGGGGAGGGAGGGGTGGGGGTGCTCGGTCGCACCCCCCCAGGGGGCCCCTACCTTTACAAAAAATATATATATATGATATATATGCCCCCGTGTGGGGGGAGGGCCCTACCTTTTTAAAAATAAATAAAAAATATGCCCCTGGGGGTGGGTGGGGGGTTGGCCCGTTTTCCGAGGGGGCCAACCCCCCCAAGTGAAATCCCTGGTGTCTAGTGGTGTTTCCTGGCCCACGATCGCAGCTGTGCTGCGATCGGGGCCCAGAAAACACTTTCAGAAGGCCTCGTAAGAAAGGGGAGACTCTCCCCTTTCTTGCGAGGCCTTCCTGAAACTGTTTCTTGGCCCCCGACCGCAGCTGTGCTGCGGTCGGGGGCCAGGAAACCTGAAAAGTGTTTCCTGGCCCCCGATCGCAGCTCTCCCCTTTCTCACGAGGCCTTCCCGAACGTGGGGAAGGCCGTTTGTGGCCACTTTCCCCATCGGAGCAGGAAGCGGCCACAAGGCTGCTTCCTGCTCCGATGGGGAAATCAACATTGTAATGGGGGCGGGGGGAGACACAGAAGAGCTTCCGTGTCTCCCAGGGATAAAAAAAAAAAAAAAAAATCCTCGGGTGCGGCGCACCCGAGGATTTATTAACCCCCTCCCTGGTGTCGGCCACTGGTCGTGACCCGCACCAGTGAGGTAGTGTGGCCAGTGGCCGACGCCCGCACTTAAGCGATTAATGACATATTCTTTGTTTTCTATATTCCTTTTGCTAGGGTTTTAACCAACATGTAATAAATGCATAAAATAAATGAGTGATGTTCTTGGAACGACTTTCTTAACATTGTCTTTCTCAGTGTTTGTAGGAAACATATGAAATGAGCCCGACATTGGTAAACTACTAAACTCAATATTTCTACAATTATAAAGATAATGTAGTATAAGTTAAACTGGTGAATAAATTAGAAAGCCTGCATAATAATGGTATGGCTTTTATTCTGGTGATTATTAAGAGGAACTATGTGAAGACTGACTGGTAAACGACTTACTTTGGGTTTTGACTTTAGGCAAATCACAATTGCTAAAATCGGGTGGGTCCGTGATATTAAGGTACAAAGGAAATGGCAGCATATTATTGTCAATAACAATGTAGATATGCACTTTTTAAATAACAGATCTTTGAAATGTTAAGCAGAATAATATTCCCCTGACGAAATGCTGCCTAGAGCGAAATGCATTGCGAGATCTAATTAATGAATGTATATAAACATAGATTTTTTAACCAGAGTTAATTATTTAAAATAATAATAACATTTGAACAAAGAAATGGGGACGGAGTATTGAGTGAAAACTTCTTTTATCAAGAGCAGATTTATATTCAGACTGATACAGGCGAAGTGTGTATAAAGGAAGAACGAATAATTACTTTAATTATTTGAAGTTAGGCAAAAAGTGAGTGCATAGACATTTCTGGAACAAGGATGCATAGATAAATGCACACTGGGGGTACGTTCCAAATTTAATCTAGCCAATTCCTTCATATGCTGGAGTATGAAAGTTCATTGACATAAGATGGTTTGTTTAGTTGGTATACACTTCACTTCTGTGCTCTGAATGCAGGATCCTTCTAGGTTAATAGGACAACAGCTGGCTTTAGGGGGGACTTTTCGTTCCCCTCGTCTGGTTCGCATTCAACCACGACAGGTGAGGCATGTGGCTGCTAGGGGTTCCCTCAAGCTGGAGAATCACACTGTCTACAAAAAGCAACTCTTTATATTTTTGGATATAATTATTGCGGTGGATATACCCACTTCTAGGTGTGCAGCTGGGAATGGGTATGTTTGGAACAGATTTCTGTGTTACATTTTTGCTTGGAAAATGAGTTTTAAAGGAAACCTTTGTTTTTGTACCGCAGGATATTACTCTTTGTACCCCATCCTGATTTTGATGAGCTTCTTAGTATATGGCCCGAAGAGTAAAACAACTGTCTTGGAAATCCCACGGAATAAATAAATAAACAAAAAGACATAAGGTTTTAACACTTTCTAGGAGGCTGGGAGATGGGATCACATTTCTTCAAAAGATCCACCTTAATCGGATGGAAAATGAAGGGGACAAATGTTTTCTTCCTCTGAGTCCACTTTCTCAAGGAGAGTGGCCATTTGGATCAGTGCAGGGGTGCTTCTTTGGGCCATAACAGTACAGTACTGAAAGATCCTGAAGGGAGACATGTGGCACTGCCTGGCACCTCTGATGGATACAAATTGTATTTGGTAAATGTTTGTGCCCCTTCAGTGATGGATGAGTAGCTTCTGACCCTGGTCTCAGTGATCTCCCCGCTGCCTTGCTCCTCGTTTCTGCTTCCCAGCTTCAGCACACAAGGCTGCCGGTTCGATCCTGCGATCCACCTGGACTAACTCAATGCCTTGTGTGATTGTTGTTTGTAAAGAGTTTTTTTTATAAAGTGTAATTACAGTCTAGTTTTTCTGGACCCTTAGAAGCCCCCTTCTGATTTGTCCCCTTGCTGTGCCCTGTTGTTGCCTGTACTTTGTCTGTTTTTCCAGCTGTGTTTTCCCTCCCCCATATGCCACCCTCCTGCATCCCTGCCAGCCCCTTCCACTTCCCAGGACTAACTATGAAGGCTGCTGTGTGACCCCCAGTGAGTAGCCTCTGACCCCGGTCTCAGCGCTCTCTCCCGCTGCCTTTGTCTTGCTCCTTGTGTCGGCTTCCCAGCTGCAGCACACAAGCCCATGGTCCACCCGGACTCACCCACTGCCTTGTGTAATTGCTGTAATTGTTGTCACAGTAATTGTTTTTTGCAAAGTGTAATAACTAGTTTTTCTGGACACTTAGTTGCCCAGTTCTGTTTTGACTCCTTGCTGTGCCCTGTTGTTGCCTGCACTTTTTTTGGCAGTTTTTTCCCAAAGAAACCATGCATATGCCACTGCCATGCGGGTGGACGCTCTGTCTCCCACCTTGCCACCAATGCCTGCAATGCCCTTCCCCTCCGCATTTCAGAAAGGGACTGAAAACCTGGCTTTTCGAATAAACATCTGCAACAAGCACGTGGACACCCACTCCGGTGACAAGCCGAACTATACAAATAACACCAGATTGAGTGAGTGATTGATTGATACGTTCTTTACAAAATTATCTGATGTAGTGATGCTATGGCTAGGTGTGTCCATGGCAACTTTAATTGTTCCATGGTGGGTGTCTTGGATATTTACACATGACCTCCTTACCTAGACTCAAGGATGAACAGCGTATAGAGCTGGAAGTTTCCTCACTTGTGAGGAACTGTCAGCCTCTGTAGCAAACCTGCAATGGGGAAAATTTGAGGCTGAAATGGATTACTTGTTGAGTTCTATAGCTGTTACTCCTAACTAGGCTACTGGTCATGTGTGAGGAATTATTGGTTTGCGTCAGACTCCCTTATTTTCTAAAAGTTGCGATAAGTGTAGTAATCCTAAGCCCAATAAAGACCTGACTGATTTCAAGTCGTATTGCTCTGTATCAGTGTTAAACACGGACATGAATATTATCAGTGGAGAAGTGCAGGGAGAGTTTTGAGGTTTTTTTTTTTAGCTCTCACTCCTTCCAACTAGGCTACTGGTATTGTTTGAGGAGTTATTGGTTTGAAGCAGACTCCCTTATTGTCTAAAAAAAAATGTGACCACTCTAGTAATCCTAAACCCAATAAAGACCTGACTAATTTCAAGTAATATTGCTCTTCATTAATGTTAAACGTGGACATGAAGATTATCAGTGGAAAAGTGCAGGGAGACTGTTGATGTTCATACAGGAATTTAAAAAACCAAGATCAGTCAGACTTTATACCAAGGCAGAACACCATTGTAGAAACCTACATCCTCTGTGCAGATGACACTTTTTTATATCTGAAACCTTTTGATATTTGGCACTTGTATGCTGAGGACTCCTCATCATCTGGAGTGAAAACAGCTTCAGCTCCGTCATTGTCAAGCTCCACATGAGATCATTCATTTTTTAAATAGTGACCAGCAAACCCATATTTAGACAGCGGAACAAACTCATCTCAACAAGCGGAGAAGCTTTACAAATGGCTTCCAGAAGGCATCAACAGACTCATTCTTTTCAAGACATCTGCATGATCAAACCATCGACCTACAACCACTTTGCTCAACAAAGACAAAGATACAAAACAACAATGTACTCCTGTGTTAGTAGAAGAAAATTAACAGCCACCATAGCATAACAATACTTATCTGAAACCAGATGCTCAATTTGGACAAATGCCATATCAAAGAACTTTTAAGGATCCTCAAGGAATTATGCAACACAAAGTACGCCATCTGCAACAGACCCCACTCTTAATATTTCTGCAAACCTTTTGAAGATTACCTAATTCCAGAAATAACAATTCTGTACACCACCTCAGAAACAATATACCCACCGTCCAGCCCACTCAGACTTAGAAGAAGAATGCAACTACTAAAAGACTTCGGAACCTGATCTTCTTCAGTCAACTATCTGAACTAGACAAGGCAATGGTCCAAATTGCCTGCTCACCATCAGAATGTTATTCAAATGTGCAAGGACATCCTATTCTCACTTATTGTTGCCACCTCTCTTAGGGCTCTCTTTAGCCACACTATTAATTCAGGCAGAGAGAAACATAGACCCCTAGAAAGACCCAGAGAAATATTGCAAGCCGAGAAAGAGAGGACCAGTGAGAGTAAGTGAAAGAAACCCACCAGTGCTCTAAAGTAAAAATAATATATATATTTTATGAAATGTTATTTATTTCAATACCTCTTTGATTGGTGAAAAGGTCCCTTCAAAGCAATAAGGGTGGAGTGAGCAGGAGTGATGAAAAAGAAGAACAAAAGAGGAAGAAGAGGATTTTTCATGGCGTGGTCTTCATCAAGAAATTGTGGCCCAAGTTTAGAGAAGTTTTGCTCAGGTACTGCAATGCAATGCAAAAGATAATGTCACTTTACTTACCATTTTAAAGTTCTTCATGCACAGAGCCAAATTGTAGTGTCAAGCAAGTGCAAACTTTAGAAAATGTGGATCCTCGTTCTTACTGGATGAAGCAATGGTGCTTTATTGGTAATTGGCCTGAGCATCTGATTAACAGTACGTAATCAGAGTAAAAGGAAATATAAATGGGAATATGAGGGGACACTGAGTGGAATCAGGAAATGAGAGAAAGTTATAGATGAGGGTCTACTAGGTAATACGGTCGGCCAGACAGGGACCATTTGAGGAAGGAGACTGTGTCCAGAAGTGAAGAGAGAGAGAGAGAGGGAAGTGGGATGCATACAAACCTTCCTGGAGGGCAGAGACAAAAAGGGTTAGAAAACACATTTTTAACCACGTGTAGGGGGTGTGCTCAGTTAGCAGAAATGGCAGTGCTTGAAATGTAAATACTAAGTGCATGTATTTAAAGTCTTGTATTACCTGCTGCATACTGCAAAGGGCCACCAAGCTATCACTGAAATTATAATGAGATTGGGAATATGATTGCCAACCCTATTATGTGTGCTCTCTTCCATGACTTTTGGTAATGCCATGTCTAACTCTCATTCATTCTTTTCCTTACATTGATTACTCCCATTTCTCTAAAACATTTTAAAATTAAATGTCTGATTTGGCCCAATCATTCCTGCTAGAAGCCAGTTTCATGCATTTATATTTCTGCAAGAGGTGTGTTATACTACTAATCGCAGTTTACTCAAGACGTCTAATTTTAGCATCCCTTTTTGTCACACACATTTTCAGGCTTGTTTTAACTGGGTTGTTCTTCATGCAATATTTGCACAAAAAGATTTACTATGTAACATTTGGCAATTTCCAATGTTCCTGGGAATGTTGCACATTTGGTTATAGATTCTGTCTTGTTAAAGAATCTTGAGTAATCCTTGGTCCTCAATTTCTGTACTTCATGTAGGTTTCTAATTGCCAACATCTTTAAAAATTGTGGGGCATGTTTTCAGCAATGGGATTGCTCAAGCAGAGACCGTCAAGAATATATGATAAAAACAAACTCAGGTTGACCATGTAGAAGGAAGAAGCTCAATATTCAATATCTAATGTCATAGACAGCTTGGACGTGTCACCCCGACAATGTCGCAAGAGAGGTGTCTCCTGTAGTAACATTCCATTCTTCAATTAATACAACTGTATTACTTTCTGATTAATGTAAAATGAATGGCACATTAACTAGTGAACTGTGCTTAAACTGCATGATGTTACATCTTGTCATTCTGAAACCAAGGGCCCAGTGTGTTTTAAAATGCACTATTCCACAAATAAGTTCCAGAAAATTGACATTCTACACTAGACTTTTCCCCCAGAGAAGTTAAAGGAGCTGCAATGTTATTCTGACTAGGCTCTGAAGATGGCTCTGCCTGCCGTCTTCAAATTCTAGCCCCAACCCCACTTAAAGTCTGTGTAAGAATCCATTTTGTATTGCTCCTTTTCTTTAAAACACGTGTAGTTTGAGCATTCTCTCTGAACGCACTGCCCATCACATATGTTATCTTATGTATATTTGTTTAAGTAAAATAAGCCTGGCTCCACACCACAGGCTTGCAGCTGGTTTCTTTCCCTAGCTGGGGCACGTTACTCATTATAATCATGTGGTAAAAATAACTAACCAACCTCGGCTGTTGTATTTTGGGGAGGGAAAGGCTGATATCTATACCTCTGAACCACGCAATCCTTTGAAGGGTCTCAAGAATGTGGGAAGTCAGGCAGCTGCAGAAGGGAGTCGAGGACAAAGCAGGGAATGGAACTGGTGTGTGGAAACTGATTACCTCCTTAAAATATCTGTATGACGTATATCATTATTTACATACTTTGTGTATCCTTTGATGTATAAGTATAAATATCACTGTTAAACGCTCCATGCTAGCACACTTTACTTTGGGCCATGGATGCCAGTTGTAAAATTGTCCTCTTTTGCTGCAGTAAAAATAAATAGACCTTTGGTCATTGATTTTTCACTCCGGCTCTCCGTGTCAAAACGTCTTTTAAATGCATTTGTAAGTATCTCTAAAAATGTGCCTTTCATCTGGTTCTAGTTGCATGCTTGGGGATGGGTCTATTGCATCACCAGCTTCAATCTGAAACTTCGACTTGTCTGATGCCGCAGTGGCCATCGAGCACCAGGAGAGCTCTGGGAGCACAGGAGTCTGCCACCCCCTACTTCCAACCCTATCTAACAGCAATTCTTGCAGGGTCGAAGGAGACTTAATTCAATCCCAGTGCCTTCAGGGCATTGCTCCGGCTACTTTTCGGATCAAAGCCACCCGTGGCAGTTATCATCAATGTAAAAAAGGAGAAGGCAGGCATCTTCTCAATAATGCCTTCTGCTTGCATCGACCCTCCAACCAAGATTTTCAATGTGACTGTTGGAATCACTACTGTTTACAAACGCAAAATGCAATGAATAGAGTTGGGGAACATGACACTTGGAAGTATTAGGGTCAATAACAGTGCCCTAGCTCCACAGCTCAGAGAGGGCACATCACGTCAGGTCCTCTCCATAGCCACACTCCTCAAGAAATACATTTAATGTTGAAGGAATTAAGGCCCTGATTCCAACTTTGGCGGGCGGCGGTAGCCGGCAATCGGCCGCCATGCGGCCAAAAGACCGCTGCCGGCATTCCAACATTCCCGCTGGGCCGGCGGGCGCTAACCAAGTTAGTGCCCGCCGGCCCAGCGGGAATGAGGCCGCAACACAGAAGCCGGCTCCGAATGGAGCCGGCGGTGTTGCGGCCGTGCGACGGGTGCAGTTGCACCCGTCGCGCTTTTCACTGTCTGCTAGGCAGACAGTGAAAAACTGGCCGGGGCCCTGTTAGGGGACCCCTGCACTGCCCATGCCAGTGGCATGGGCAGTGCAGGGGCCCCCAGGGGCCCCAGGACACCCCTTACCGCCAGCCTCTTCCTGGCGGTGAAAACCGCCAGAAACAGGCTGGCGGTAAGGGGGTCAGAATCCCCAGGGCAGCGCTGCTTGCAGCGCTGCCCTGGCGGATTCGCCCAGCCGGGGCAAAAACGGCGGGAAACCGCCGGCCCCGGTTTTCCGACCGCGGCTTTACCTCCACGGTCGGAATGGGCTTGGAAGCACCACCAGCCTGTTGGCTGTGCTCCCGTCATTCGTGGCGGGTCAGAATGACCCCCTATGTGTTTTAATAGTCAGACCCATAAGAAACAACAGCACCAAATTTCCCATTGAGCCACAGGGACCAAAGTCAGGGGAAAACGATTTTGAAGAGCACTATGGTCGCTAAAAATAATTTTTAAAAAAGGTACCTTACACCAAGAGTTTTGATCCCAGGGGATAAAAAAGCATGGCCAAATGGCAGCGATAAATCCCTTTACTATGCTGAAAGTCAATCTATTTAAGCTACAGATATGTGGGGTATAGTACTTGTCATACATCATAAGGGTATTCCAAATCACGAGAAGTTCCTTCATAAGGTCATAGAACTCTAGGGTGATCTGCAACAACCTAATAATGTACAGCAGAGGATACTTGATTTCTCATAATATATTGTCACATCATCACTCTTCCCACAAACTACTTGGATCCCTATTGTCTTGTGCCTTCAAAAAAAAAAAAAAGAAGGGTATGGTTGCAAGCATGAAGAACAAAAACAGACTCTGTAGAGCAAAATTAAACACACTAAAAAGCTGTTAGTATTCGTTGATGTTGGAATCGGTTACATGCAAGCTACATGAAAAACTGCTGTAGCTCAGAACGTGTAAAACATGCATGAAAAAATATGTTTTTCCTGTAATGACCAATAGCGTGTAAAAACAAACATCATACCGTTACATTTCTCCTTTAAGCCCATCCCGGTTTATTTTAGAAAAACAAAAGCAGAAGAACGAAAAGCTAATTCTCATTTTGCATTGTTTAAACTGCAGCTCTAATGACGCTCACTGGCCTGTCATTCACCTTGGCTGCTGGCTTTGGTATTAGGCATTACGATGTCACAAATCAACAACAAAAAACTATTACAGTTGAGCAGCAACATCATTTTGTTATTATAGGGGAACAGAGATATCACAACTCTACTATTATAAAGAACATTTAGACAAGGTTTTATACAGAGATTTCAGACTCCCATGTATAATAAAGAAAATTGCAAACTATTAACTATGCCTTTAGTCAAAGGTTCGAAATACCTCATCATATAAGAAATCATCACATCAAATGTACAGCTAACATCCAATAAATAAACAATATAAATTACAGTTAGCACATCACAAATAAAATGGAGTTACGCAAACAAAAGCTCCCACAGAAAGACATACAGTAGCATCAGCTGTCATATAAAGATAATGAAATGCGGGACTGCACTAACGAAAACTCAGCATTTTTAAAGTAGGTAATACAAATCTTCTCCTAAAAGGTTTTTAAAATTTGCAAAATAAGGTAAAGTGCATCAGTGTCTGGAGGGAAATGTCATCATAAGGGCACACAAACCTACATTTGGAGTCGAACGGTCCCAACGGGAAACGGAGGTTGCAACTGATGGAACCCACACAGAACCTAGCTAAAAGCACCCTTTTCCATACATTATTAACCTGTGAAAGATATGGTCAGTACCCTGACAGGTCTTATACATACAAAAAACTCTCAAAGATGGTTTCTTTAATTCCTTTGGCTACCTAGCAGCAGAACAAAAACTCGGAAACTCCTTCCTGGCCCATTCGGCATCCATTTTGTTCAATCGATGTGGTAATGAAAACAATTCAGGTTGTCCCAAACTGTTGGCAACATTTCTGATATAATTCAACCAGGGTATTCTAAGACCCACATCACAGGCCAACAAGTCTGAGAAGATCTCCCTATTAACTGGAGTGTGCATATTCCCCCAGATCACAATCCAGAGGAGTAAAGGTGCAAGCTTAACATGGTCTTCCACATAACCCAGTTCTTCATGCAGAGAGAAATATGGACTATTGGGCGTAACGCCAAGCAAGCACCAAAAAAGCGGTCCTGTTGTATTCAATGGCAGTCCTGGAACTCCAAATAGAGGCCCCAAAGGTTAAGACAGGCAAACTCTATAATTTGAATACCTCCAATAAGGGCAGAACAGAATTTTTGCCAATTCTAGACGCAAGCCCGAAAACAGCTCCCACAGAGGTATTAAGGTGAGAACAATACCTCGAAATACAGAGTAACCAACTATCTCTGGCCTCAAAGGTTAATCCAAAATAGGAATACTCATTAACCCGGCTGATCATTTGTCCCATTATCACCAATGGCCCAGGTTAACTCTGGGGCTTGCCATACATTGTATAATGTGTTTTAGATATATTAACTTCTAAATCTAGGTCGTCCATATATCTGACAAAAGCATCAATAACTCCTCATAAACCGTTAAACGTGCGAGAAAGCAAAACTGCGTCATCGACATACAGTAAAGCCAGTATGTGTTTGTCTTTTACAGTTGGTAAGTCCTTACCCTGGGAGACCAAGAAGGAGTGCAGAACGTTAACATATAAAATAAATAAAATAGGAGCTAAAACACACCACTGACAAGCTCCCCTAAAAGCATTAAAAAAGTTAGTGGACTAACCCTCCATGCCATACCTAACTAAAGCACTAACTCCCTCGCGCAGGGCCTGTAAAAACTCAACAACTGGGTGGGGTAAGCCCAACTTATAGAAAATTCCCCAGAGTTTGGAGCGGTTAACCCAATCAAACGCACTACTGAGGATCATTAAATCAAGGTATAAGGTTCCTTTTTTGGCAATCGTGTATTTCCCACTCATCAAATGCTTGTTCATACATTGCTCTTGGGTCCTAAGGCTTTCCTGAAACCCATACTACACAGGCCACATAATCAAATTTCCTTGTACCCAACTCTATTCTGTGTAAAATAATTTGCTCCAGGATCTTTACCATTGAATTCAATAATGAAATGGGTCTATAACATCTGGGATCTGTTCTGTTGAACAAGTTACTTACCGTGGGTAACAAATTATCTGGTATCACGCCAGAGCAGGTTCCAGTGGTCCCAGGACTGGTGCAAAGTGGAATGTGCAAGGAGGGCACCAAATGTGCCCTTTAAAGCAGTCAGGTGGCATGGGGAGGCTACTCCTCCCCAGCCCAGTAACAGAACATTTTCCCGCCTGACAGGACCTCACTGCAACTTACGGTGCCTGCTGCCAGTGGGTTGCTTGTGGGTGCTCCGACTGCTTCTGCTGGCTCTCCTGTCTCTGGGTCAGCCCGGACATCCCTCCAAGGGTCGAGTCCCCAAGACCTTACTGGTCCACCACAGCACTACAAAACTTTCAACAGCTCCATTTGCCTGTGTTTGTTGGCGGTCCTACGACCATTGACCAGTCTGCAGTCCAGCCACCGAAGAGGGACAGCTCGCAGGTGACTTCAGGGAGTCCTCTGCAGCTCCTGGATCCCGCAGTGGGACTTTATCCATCACCATCGATCAGGATCTTAAGCTACAGAAGGGTTGGCATTGGCTCCTGCCCCACCTGGAAACTCCCATGTGGACTGGACTTTGTCCCCTTCTTTTGCAGAATCCGCCGCCCTTGTTTTCCACTGGTCCAATCCTGCTTCTGCATTTTCCAACTGCAACATCACCGTGTTAGCCTAGTGGAAAACTGGGTAACTTATCTGCACCCAGCCACTGGGGATCTTCTAGGTACTTACCTCTTGGGGTTCCACTCTCCCACAGGGCTTGTCTAACTACTCCATACACTCCAGTGGGGGACACCCATCCAGATTCCATATTTTTTTAGTATATGGTTTGGCCCCCCAAAAGGGCCCTTGCTAATTTATGTTTTTCCTGAGACCTTACCAGTGGATATCTTGTGTGTTCATAAGTCCAGAGGGAGGTATAACAATGGTAGTCTACAACCTTTATTTTTGCAACACTGTGTGGTTCCTTTCATGTGTGATAAGTTACTGTGTGACTACTGTGGTACTGCAAGTGCTTCACATGCCTTCTAGATAAGTCTTGGCTGCTCACCACAGCTACCCTAAACAGCCCTGGCTGTCTAGACACTACAACACTAATTGGGGTTTGCCTGGACCCAGTATAAGGTGTAACACCTTAGGTGTCCACCACACACTGGGCCAGCTTCCTACACCAGCCTCCGGGGAAGCAACCAGACCACTAGCCTCAGTCAATTCCTGTGCCCAGTCCATTTCAGGATACTCTAGCAGGTATTCTAGAGGGTCCAGTGACACCTCCAAACTCTTCCATACCCATAAGAAAAAAGGGTCAGGATTCAACCTAGGATGAGTAGACCTCATCAAAGATGGATCCGGATTCGAATGATGCCGTTCTGGCTACGGGTCGATAGGTATAAATATTGGGTCGATGATGATTGTGTGCCCAACCGACGTCGGGAGTCTTGCCGTCTTTGCTGGCACTGGACAAAGTCCTGTTGGCACGACCGACGTCGGCAAAGATCTGATAGCAGATCCAGAGGGACCCTCCAGAGCCGCCTTCTGACCCGACAGTGCTGAAAGGTGAAGCAGGGTGGTCGTTCTGCCCAAAAATGTTGCGCATGGCCTCATAAAATTCTTTTAGCTGGGTACATGTGGCACCGGTTCACGGAAAGTCAGGGAGGCGCAGAGCCGACACAGAAGTAGGCTTTGCGGATGTAAGCCTGCAGCGTCAACGCTCTTCCTGCATCGCATCGTCCGAGCGACGAGGCGAAGGTGAAGAACATTTGGCCTTCTTCTACTTCTCCTTCTTGTGACCCGAGTGTGCTCAGAACTTCAAGTGGGACGAAGAAGAGTGGGGGAGAGTCCATGAGCAGTTTTGTGACATTTCTCTCAAATGAAACCGGGAGCTATGCGGAGTCAAGTGACAGGCCGAAATGAGCCTTGGGGATTGCTCCCTCAAAGCCTTGGGGTCATGGTCTGGCACTCGAAGCACGACTTTGGGTCGTGGTCGTGCTCCAGACACCACAAACACATGAGGTACAGATCCCTCACTGACAGCATTTGGTGACAGCAGTCACACAATTTAAACCAGGTCTTCAGTGACATCTTCAAAGCACCAAAAAGGTCAAACAATTCAACAAAACGGTTGAGGTCAGTCAAACAACGACTGAGGGTAGCTCTCTCCGGATCTGCGAATATGCTGATGCGTAAACAAAAGAACTGATGTCAGCGTGCTGCCTGTATACAACCGCAACGGCATCACGGCAACCACAACGCCAATGGCGGATGCAGAGTCGACCGATGCAACTTAATGGTGCGCAAGGGTACTGCTCAAGGGAAAATCTCTGGATCCAGTCTGATGCCTGGGAGAAATTCTAAGGTAAGGAATCTGCAACTAGAAGTTTCTATCAGATACCTTTTTTGAAGAAGAGAACTATACTAGCCATGTCTCCTGCATCATCACAATAGCAGGCAGAGATATATTCTGTCCCTTCCTCATCATAACGCTTGTTTTTAAACCCTGCGACATTCCAGCATTCAAGATGAAACAAAAGAGTATGCCCCAGTTGGGATATCTAGTAAAGGACAACTTACAACACCACTATCTGGGGTACCCACAGCCTCCAGGCATCTGTAGAATTACAAATAGGTAGCAGTCAATCAGTGTCTTCGAGGCCAGATAGAAGCTGGCCTGGTGTGTGGTGGATACCTATGGTGTTGGCACCTTGTACCAGGTCCAGGCAACACCTATAAGTGAAGTGTAGGCAGTGTCTAGGAAGCCAGGGCTCTCTAGATGTAGCTTTGGATGATCAGCCAAGACTTATCTAGGGAACATGAAAAGCTTATGCAATACCACTATAGTCACACAGCAACTTATCACACATGAAAGAACCACACAGTGTTACAAAAATAAAGGTTATTTATTAAAGTAGCACAACACTAGGGGAGGGCCAAACCACATACTAAGAAAGTGGAATGCAAAGTTAAGTCCCCCGCCCAAGGATATTGAGTTGTTAGAGGGTAGCTGGAAGAGCTAGGGACTCCAAGAGGTGAGTACTTAAGTGACCCCCAGCGACCAGGAGAGCAGAGGTAAGTACCTGGTCTTCCCAAGGACTAACAGGAGGACTTAGAAAAGGGATTGTGCAAGAACAAGGCCAGTCTGGAAGAAACCAATGGTGGATACTGAAAGAAGAGGACCTGCAAAAGAAGGGGACAGAGTCCAGTCTATGATGGAGCGTCCAGTGACGGCAAGAGCTACTACCCACCCCTCTGTGGATGAAGAACCAGGTCGACGGAGGAGGAAGAAGACCAGCAGTGGCGCCCAGGAGCTGATGAAGAGGAGTCCTTGGAGCGGAGCAGATGGTGTCCCACGTCGGTTGTCAGGTTGCAGTTGGTAAGTGGTGTAGGAGAACTGCCAACACGCCTTGGCAAATTCAAGAGGAGCAAAATAAGAGTTGCAAGGCTGAAGAGGAGCAGCAAGGCCCAGGGGACTCGATCCTTGGAGGGGAGAACTGGGTGACCCTTAGCAGTCAGGAGAGCCAACAGAAGCAGTCACAGCCCCCACAGGCAATCCACTGGCAGCAGGCACAGTAAGTCTCAGTGAGGCCCAGTCAGCACACCTGAAGAGGAGTCCCACGTCACTGGAGCAGCAGAGAGGAGACTGTGCTTGGCAGGAAGAAGTGCTGGGGGCCGGGGCTACTCGAAGCCTGAAGATCCCATGGAGCAGCAGACAATAAGCCTTGGTGTAGGAAAGTACCATCTTGCCTGGCATGTTACCCCCATTTTTCACTGTATATATGTTGTTTTAGTTGTATGTGTCACTGGGACCCTGCTAGTCAGGGCCCCAGTGCTCATAAGTGTGCCTGAATGTGTTACCTGTGTTATGACTAACTGTCTCACTGAGGCTCTGCTAATCAGAACCTCAGTGGTTATGCTCTCTCATTTCTTTAAAATTGTCACTAACAGGCTAGTGACCAATTTTACCAATTTACATTGGCTTACTGGAACACCCTTATAATTCCCTAGTATATGGTACTGAGGTACCCAGGGTATTGGGGTTCCAGGAGATCCCTAAGGGCTGCAGCATTTCTTTTGCCACCCATAAGGAGCTCTGACAATTCTTACACAGGCCTGCCACTGCAGCCTGAATGAAATAACGTCCACGTTATTTCACAGCCATTTTACACTGCACTTAAGTAACTTATAAGTCACCTATATGTCTAACCTTTACCTGGTAAAGGTTGGGTGCTAAGTTACTTAGTGTGAGGGCACCCTGGCACTAGCCAAGGTGCCCCCACATTGTTCAGGGCCAATTCCCCGGACTTTGTGAGTGCGGGGACACCATTACACGCGTGCACTACATATAGGTCACTACCTATATGTAGCTTAACAATGGTAACTCCGAATATGGCCATGTAATATGTCTATGATCATGGAATTGCCCCCTCTATGCCATCCTGGCATAGTTGGCACAATCCCATGATCCCAGTGGTCTGTAGCACAGACCCTGGTACTGCCAAACTGCCTTTCCCGGGGTTTCACTGCAGCTGCTGCTGCTGCTGCCAACCCCTCAGACAGGCTTCTGCCCTCCTGGGGTCCAGCCAGGCCTGGCCCAGGATGGCAGAACAAAGGACTTCCTCTGAGAGAGGGTGTTACACCCTCTCCCTTTGGAAAATGGTGTGAAGGCAGGGGAGGAGTAGCCTCCCCCAGCCTCTGGAAATGCTTTCATGGGCACACATGGTGTCTATTTCTACATAAACCAGTCTACACCGGTTCAGGGACCCCTTAGCCCTGCTCTGGCGCTAAACTGGACAAAGGAAAGGGGAGTGACCACTCCCCTGACCTGTACCTCCCCTGGGAGGTGCCCAGAGCTCCTCCAGTGTGCTCCAGACCTCTGCCATCTTGGAAACAGAGGTGCTGCTGGCACACTGGACTGCTCTGAGTGGCCAGTGCCAGCAGGTGACGTCAGAGACTCCTTCTGATAGGCTCCTTCAGGTGTTGCTAGCCTATCTTCTCTCCTAAGTAGCCAAACCCTCTTTTCTGGCTATTTAGGGTCTCTGTCTTTGGGGATTCTTTAGATAACGAATGCAAGAGCTCATCCGAGTTCCTCTGCATCTCTCTCTTCACCTTCTGCCAAGGAATCGACTGCTGACCCACTGGAAGCCTGCAAAACTGCAACATAGTAGCGAAGACGACTACTGCAACTCTGTAACGCTGATCCTGCCGCCTTCTCGACTGTTTTCCTGGTGGTGCATGCTGTGGGGGTAGTCTGCCTCCTCTCTGCACTAGAAGCTCCGAAGAAATCTCCCGTGGGTCGACGGAATCGTCCCCCTGCAACCGCAGGCACCAAAGAACTGCATCACCGGTACCCTGGGTCTCCTCTCAGCACGACGAGCGAGGTCCCTTGAATCCAGCAACTCTGTCCAAGTGACTCCCACAGTCCAGTGACTCTTCAGTCCAAGTTTGGTGGAGGTAAGTCCTTGCCTCCCCACGCCAGACTGCATTGCTGGGAACCGCGACTTTTGCAGCTACTCCGGCCTCCGTGCACTTCCGGCGGAAATCCTTTGTGCACAGTCCAGCCTGGGTCCACGGCACTCTAACCTGCATTGCACGACCTCCTAAGTTGTTCTCCGGCGACGTGGGACTCCTTTGTGCGACTTCGGGTGAGCACCATTTCACGCATCCTCGTAGTGCCTGTTTCTGGCACTTCTGCGGGTGCTGCCTGCTGCTGAGAGGGCTCCTTGTCTTGCTCGACGCTCCCTCTGTCCCCAGAAACAATTGGCGACATCCTGGTCCCTCCTGGGCCACAGCAGCATCCAAAAACACTAACTGCACGATTTGCAGCTAGCAAGGCTTGTTGGCGGTCTTTCGGCGGGAAAACACTTCTGCACGACTCTCCACGGCGTGAGGGATCCGTCCTCCAAAGGGGAAATTTCTAGCCCTTGTCGTTCCTGCAGAAACCTAAGCTTCTACTGTCCAGTAGCAGCTTCTTTGCACCCACAGCTGGCATTTCCTGGGCATCTGCCCATCTCCGACTTGCTTGTGACTTTTGGACTTGGTCCCCTTGTTCCACAGGTACCCTCGACTGGAAATCCATCGTTGTTGCATTGTTGGTTTGTGTCTTTCCTGCAGAATTCCCCTATCACGACTTCTATGTCCTTTGGGGAACTTTAGTGCACTTTGCACTCACTTTTCAGGGTCTTGGGGTGGGCTATTTTTCTAACCCTTACTATTTTCTAATAGTCCCAGCGACCCTCTACAAGGTCACATAGGTTTGGGGTCCATTCGTGGTTCGCATTCCACTTTTGGAGTATATGGTTTGTGTTGCCCCTATCCCTATGTGTCCCCATTGCATCCTATTGTAACTATACATTGTTTGCACTGTTTTCTAATACTATTACTGCATATTTTGGTATTGTGTACATATATCTTGTGTATATTTGCTATCCTCATACTGAGGGTACTCACTGAGATACTTTTGGCATATTGTCATAAAAATAAAGTACCTTTATTTTTAGTATATCTGTGTATTGTGTTTTCTTATGATATTGTGCATATGACACTAGTGGTACTGTAGGAGCTTCACTCGTCTCCTAGTTCAGCCTAAGCTGCTCTGCTAAGCTACCATTATCTATCAGCCTATGCTGCTAGACACCCTATACACTAATAAGAGATAACTGGGCCTGGTGCAAGGTGCAAGTACCCCTAGGTACTCACTACAAGCCAGTCCAGCCTCCTACACTTGGTAGCTGTCAGAGTTGCGGTGCACAGTGGTTCTGTCCTGCAAGGAGAAGCAAAAGCTCACCGTCTCCCAAGTTGGACTCTTGCAGAGAGGACCAAGGGGACCACTCCAGATCCAGCGAAGTGACTCCTTCACTACAAGGGAGATTCCTTTTTGCTTCTTGGTGCAGACTGACGTCTCGCCGACTCCAGGGGATGCACAGCCAGGGAAATGCTGCAGTTGCAGGAAGGAGCCGGAGAAACAATGTTGCAAAGCGAAGTCATCGCCGGAGTTGCAGTCTTGTCGGTTCTTGAAGAGTCCAGTTGCAGTTCCAGTGACAAGAATTCAAAGTAAACAATGCAGAGAAGTCCTGGTAGAGTTTTGCATGTCGAATCTGGGGACCCACCCGAAAGGGAGTCCCTGAATAGCCATAAAAGGGTGATTGGTCACCTAGTAAGGTCACCACCTATCAGGAAGGATCTGTGACGTCATCTACCTGACCTGGCCACTCTGATGCTCCCAGGGCCCTCTGCACATTTTGGTTTCAAGATGGCAGAAACGAGTGGCCACCTGGAGGAGCTTTGGGTGGTGATGGACAGGGGAATGGTCACTCCCCTTTCCTTTGTCCAGTTTCATGCCAGAGCAGGCACCAGGGGTCTCTGGACTGGTGCAAACTGGTTTATGCAAGGAGGCACCAAATGTGCCTTTCAAAGCAAACCGGTGACTTGTTACCTATTTCCAAGGGAGAAGGTGTTGCCTCCATCTCCCACAGGAAATCCTTTGTTCTGCCTTCCCCTGCTTGAGCCGGTCAAGCAGCAGGAGGGCAGAAACCTGTTTGAGTGGTGGCAGCAGTGCAGGCAGCCTGGAAAACCCAAGAAGACTAGTAGGAGTAATACTGGGGGGTCCTCTAAGGGGCACCCAGAGTGCATGGAATCATACAACCTTTACTGGCAACAGTATTGGGAGATGATTCTAACATGTTTGATACCAAACATGCCCAGGTTTGGAGGTATCATTATGTAGCATGACACAGATAGTGACCTGTGTCCAGTACATTGGTAAAATGGTTTCCCCGCACTTATGAAGTCCAGTGCAATGGCACTGGAGTTCGCAGGGCAACTCTGCTCATGCAGGGGTGCCCTCACACAGAGACCTGCATCCTGCCCTCTGGGCTAGGAGGGCCTACCTTAGTGGTGACTTACAGTGATCTGGTGCAGTGACCTGTGGTGAAAGGGTGCATGCACCTTTTCACAAGGCTGCAAAGGCAGGCCTGCAGGCACATTTTGCTTGGGCTTCCATGGGTGGCACAATACATGCTGCAGCCAATAGGGAACCACTGGTGCCCAATGCCCTGGGTACCTAAGTACCATATACTAGGAGCTTACGAGGGGGCACCAGTATGCCAACTGTGGAGCGTGCGAAGGTCCCAAGCATCCAAATTTAGAGGGAGAGAGCACAATCACTGGGGTCCTGGTTAGCAGGGTCTCAGTGAAAACCGTCTAAGCACACTGATGATAGGCAAAAAGTGGGGATAACCAAGCCAAAAGGTGGGTACTTACACTAGTCATGAGGAGGGGCCATCCCGCATCCTACCTTAATTAGCTGAAGATAGCCGAAGCACCATCTTCGCCTCAGGCTGTAAGTGTTTATAAAAAAAAGACTCCAAAGGGGCCAAATAAATTACACTGGACAGTGGCCCATGTTGTTTATTAGAAAAAATGAAACGATTAGCTAACCTTGTGTATCAGCAGATAATCGCAATACAGCCCCTCTTCATCAGCATATCTGAGGGGCCAATCCATCCTATCCTCCTAACCAAAAAATACCCTTGTATTCCACAGGGTGAGTTCTTGCTCAACCAGAAGCAACCCTTGTTTTTAAGTTGAACAGTGAAATTCGCCTTCATCTGTGGCAATGGTGGTACATTTGTCAGAAAAGCAACAAACGGGCCGCAGTCTTATGGAAGGGTTAACTACAAAATGATTACCAACATACACATCAGCACCTGGCCCACCTCTGTTCGGCATGACAAGTGAACCTTAAGCAGAAAAGGTCGGGTTGCCTTTCTTAGCTTGCAACATTGATGTGACTTTGGAGTAACCCAACTGGGGGACATGAAGAATAGCTTTATTTGAGTCAAGTGGGTCAGTTGAGTCTGTTGAATCAATTATAGTGATCAAGCTCCTCCCTGGTTGATTTGCTGCTTCCCTAGTTATGCCATTTACTGGGGCAGTGCTCACTAGACTGGGTAAAGCATTGTGCAGTCCCAACAACTTTGGAACCATTGTCTCCAGGGAATTCAGCTTTTCCTTCAAGGGAGCTGAACATGCTTCAATTAACTTCTTAAATTGCTCTAAAAGGTCAGCTGGAAAGGTTTTAGTGCCTTCACTGCCAATGCTCTCGTTAGCCAAATGATGTGAATGAGCTGGGGCAT
The DNA here is from genome assembly GCF_031143425.1 of Pleurodeles waltl. Taxonomy (NCBI): domain Eukaryota; kingdom Metazoa; phylum Chordata; class Amphibia; order Caudata; family Salamandridae; genus Pleurodeles; species Pleurodeles waltl. The sequence continues at coordinate 398,782,456 of NC_090449.1, forward strand.
TATTATCAAGATTCAGTACCCCCTTTTTCCTTATATTAGACATGCTTTTGGCCTGACACTTCCTTTTCGTTGGGGGGGCTGTCTTCACTCAATGACAAATTGCTCATACAATTTGTATATATCTCAAGCAATAAACCATCCAACTCTCCAAAGCCTGTGAAGAACTTACCGCCATGCCTATGGTAGAGATAGAAGTATCCCCAGGGATTAGATTTACTTGGGGTATAAGTCGGGAGTGCTCTGTTGCTCACTAAATTCAAGAGAAAGGCTTCTCTCCGCCAAGTCTATTTCCTTCATGACCACCCCTACTGCTCGGCCAAGAAAGAATTCAGGATTGTGCTAAGAGGTTCCTGGTAGAAGCTGACCGAGTCCTTGGCCTCCAGTACCTTTCTCTTCCCCATCTTGGCCTCCAGTACCTTTCTCTTCCCCATCTTGGCCTCCAGTACCTTTCTCTTCCCCATCTTGAGACTGAGGTAGGGACCACACCCTAGGATTACTGTACGTGGGTGATAGGCAAAGCCCCCAAGACAAAAAGGGTCTTGTGATAAGGAGGTTTCTCCCACAGCAGCCACCCAGTACAGGACAAAGTTAGTCTGCTTTAAATGAGAAAAAAGTGGGGGGTGCACTCATCAATAAGTCCTGTAGGCAACAGCCAAGAGAAATGGCCCAGCCCAGACTCGGCTGGCCCTCTCTTGGCCCGGTCTTTGCCTGGGTGCTGCAAGACTCAAGTGCTCCAATGGGGGCATGGCGGCCTCTGCTATCTTCCCCGCGCTGCAGGACTCACAAGCTCCACTATAGTACCTTAGTGCACTGTGATGCGAGCGTGGTAGCCTCCCAGCTGATCAGGATTCTGGTTCCCGTAGTCCTGAGCTGCAATGAGAGTATGGCAGCCTCAGTGCTATCCTCCACTAAAAAGCCTAACTTGGAACCAAGTCAAAGGTACAGGCCATTAGTTACAGTACACTATTATAGTTGACAGTTGTTGAGCAGATAACTGGACATCTAGGATTTCAGCGTGCAGGTCATAGGAGGCGAAAAACATAATTTCAAGATCCAATTGTAGAGTCTGAAGTCTGGGGGAAACTGTTTTTTATGGGGGGAGGTAAAAGTTAAGTTTGTTATAGGCTGTATATTTTGGTAGGCATGGAACTGCGTAGTCTGTGAGTATAGCAGATGGAATCTGGTAGGTCCACCCATATTTTTATCCTTCACACATCAAAAAACATGAAATCCGCTGACTTGGGGAACAATGTGAATATGTTCTTCTGCACCAAAAAAAACAGGGATGAATGAGTGATTGATAAATAGCCATTATGTTATTTATCTCATGAACTGCTTTGTCTGGTGTGTGTGAAGTTGGAAAGTTAAGTGTTGTGGTGTACTCTTTTTAATCAACTTAATTTAAGAGACGGCAGAGAACATGCATTACACCTAAAGGTATCCTATAATCAGTGCTTCATTTGTGCTTGTTGTTTCCGGTGCTGAGCACCGGCACTTATTTTTGAGGGCCTGCGCTTAGTTTTCTGTCTGAAGCAGTTGCTGTGAGCAAAAGACACGTGGGAGAGACGGAGGAAGAGAAAAACGAAAAAGCGTCAGGAAGTGGAAAAGCAGGAAGCTGACAGAGTGAGCTGAAGGGACAGGGAGTGGCTGTAAATGGACTGAAGAGGCCCGAGGTGGCTTCAGGATTACGAAGACAGTATTATGTGCCCGCACTTTTAATTGCAGCAGCCGAGCTTTGAGCACCGGCACCTTTTTATTTACAAATTAAACACTGGTCCCAACAAAGAGACAACCTTACTTGGAAGCCTTAAGCAAGACTTAAGAGGTATAACCTGTGGATTCCAGGTGGGTACATTCTGGAGAGTTTGCAAGGCGGCAGCAAGACATCCCTTTTGGTGTCACTAGTTTGTTTCTGCTATTGGTCACATCCATGAACCAAGCACAACACACCAAGCCAAGCGCCTAACTTTGTACATCAATTAGTAAATAAATTGGTGAATGCGTAATAACATGATTTCTGTGTGGCACTTACATAAAACTTCTAAACACTGGGCTTGACCTTTAAGTAAATTAATAATTTATTGCATGTTCCAATAGGTGTAGGAAGCGTGCCCACCACTGGATAACAGTTGACATCAGAGACGTTCCTCATGCACTTGGTGGGCCCCCAGAAGAACAGGGTGAAGGGGCTAGACCAGTGCTTAATTTGTAAATAAAAACTGCCTGTGCTCAAAGCCCTTCTCTTAAACACGCAGCTGCTGCAATTAAATGTGCAAACACAGAATACTAAGGCAGCGTAATCCTGAAGCCATCTGGGGCCTCTTCAGTCCATTTACAGCCACTCCCTGCCCCTTCAGCTCACTCTTGCAGCTTTCTCCCTTTGTGACGTTTTTTCGTTCTTCTCTTCCTCCCTCTTTCCCATGTGTGTCTTTCGCTCGCAGTAAATGCTTGAGGCAGAAAAATAAGTGCCGGTGCTCCGCACCGGACACAACAAGCACAAATTAAGCACTGGCTCCAACACTTCTGTGTCTCGTGGTTATTCATAGGCTATATACAAGAGGTGGATTTAGGAGAAGCAAAGACCTGGCAATTGAGAACTCCTACCAATTGCCGCACAAAAGACTGTATCTATATGATCACATGTCCTTGCGACCTGAGGTATATAGGTATGACAACTAGAATGGTGAAAATCCGCATTAATGAGCATCGCAGCACTATCAGATGTAAGAGGTCCTCCACAAAACTGACTAATCATTATATTGATAAACAACACACTCCTGATGACATTAAATGGATTGTTCTTGAGACCATTAAAGACAACAGAGATTGCACCACAAGACTTTTTGAGAAGGAACAGCGGTGGGTTTTTAGGCTTAAGACCCATATCACTGGACTCAATGATGATATTCAATGGACCAGTTTCATCCACTGATTACTTTATACAGTGGTTGTCCCTATCCTTTTCCCATTACCTACTATCTTGGGGTCCGAATTTTGAAAAATAGATATTTTTTTCAAGTTTTTATTTTAAGATACCCGAACTGGGTTCCTATTTGTATTCTGGAAGCCCTTGTGAGTCAGCTATTACAGCCCTACCTCATAATATCTGTTGTTCTGACTCCCTGTTTAATAATGGCCGACACGATTCTGTCCGCCTCTTTAAATTTTTCACAAGAGTCCTTCTTCTCTTTTAGTTACTCTCTTCTCTTTTTATAACCCCGACTGAATTCACTCTCCCTAGTTCCGGGGAACATCGTTGAAAGTAGGTCACCCGGCTGGGTCGGTTCCACCAACAAGTAAGTGCTTCTCTGGGGGCTTTTTTATGCCTCCTGGTACCTTTACCTTGAGACAAATGATATTACGTTCTGAACCGCGCTATTTAGCGCGTCATTTCTTTACTTCGGCCGTTATGTGTATTGCCTCTGCATCTGTTTTTAGTTTTGAGGCAGTCAGTAAAACGCCAGTAAAAAGACCGACACCGCGCTATTCAGCACGGTATACCCGAGCCTCTGTATCTATTTTAGTTTTGAGGCATTCGCTAAAACGCCAGTTAAAAGACCGACACCGCGCTATTCAGCGCGGGATACTCGAGTTCCGGCCGCCTTTCGGTTGCGGACCGGAGCCGAGTGGAGATGAGTTTTTGATCTCCACACACCTTACTTTCTGTCCCGGCTTTGGCTACACTTGTCCACGGGTCAGAGATGGGGTAGGACTATCTTTGTGACCTGCCTCGTAACAAATATCAGACGCGCTCACTGACGCGCCCTTTTTGCTAATTAAAAAATGTTTTCTTGATACTGTTGATAGTTCCTGTCCCTTAACCAAGGGTGTCTATTAACCCTTGAGCTGAGCGTTTTTAACACACAATGGATGAAGGATTTAACTACCTATAAATTTCCTGACCAATTATTTATTAAGTACCTTTGTCAAGTATTTTTTCTATCGACCACGTTTGACAAATATTCCGCTACTACAAGAAATGTTCATATTAAACTAGATGGGATATTGATTATACTTTGCCTATTACACACATATATAGGCTTAGTGGAATACCATTGAACATCTTATCCCTCCAGCGCTATTTTATTATTTTCCTGATTTGAGTTGCACAGTCTTATGTGACTATGATATGACTTATGATTGCTTCTAGGACAGGAGAAAGGGTTTGTTTTACTTTGCTTGTCATCATTTATACATATTTCTTTGACAAATACCTCGACTACGAACCATACTAATATGTGATGTCAGGTCTGTCTATTTTAAATTTGTATTTTTATTCTTATATGTATACCTAGACTAGAGTGGATTGCTTCAAATAGATGCTCTCCCCGATGAGGCCCTGCATTTAATTTTTTGTGGGTAAGCATTGTGATATACATGCATAGGAATTCTATACCATTTCACTTGTTGGATGTTAAGCACATGGCACCTTTGGGGTTTCTCACGAGTGTATGGGGTATTATTTCCAGACATCGAGCACATGTTACTTTTGCCAACAATTATTTCTTTTGACACGTGTTTCTTTTACCCTTATAGGCTTTGTTCTCCCTAATATGGGAGGTCCAAGTGTTTAAAGGATTAGGTGCGTCTTTAAGGTCCTGACGAATCGCGTAAGATCATTTATTGACTATAAATTAGCGAGAAACATGTTGACCTATGATGTAGAGTAACACAGGGGATCCTGTGTTTACTTGTTTTGTTCCTACTACTCCCCAATGTGAGAGTGAGTAGTTGTAATAAGAAATTCTTCTTTTTATGGGGAGTGTAGACATTATTTTACTATTTCCCTATCTATTGTTTTTAATCTTGCCAGAGGTACCAATATTGAATTAAATTTATGATCATATCCTACCTATAGGTATTTTTAAACATTATTATACCAATCCTCGAATTCTTTTGACCGGTTGTGCATTTTCCTTCAAAAGATCTCCGGCAAAGAGCCCCCACGTGGGGCCCGTCAGGCATTGCAGCGCCAGCCTGACGAGGAGCACAGCCCTATGATGAAGCATGTCACCGGTAGGTGAGTGAGGGCTTGTGCTTCAAAAGAAAAATTTGTTTTCCTTGGTATGCAGAACCTTTCGGTCTAAAAGGAACTCTCTTTTTGGAATCGTGTGTGCAATTTTTGATTTATACAGCACCCCCCTACCAAACTCTGGCCTGATTGTGTTCCTAAACTGAAAATAACAGTGTGTCGGAGAATTCCCAGGGTATCAAGATGCTGGCGAAACAACACCCAGGGTCCGATCATAAAGGGGTTGCATTTTGCCAGTACAAACTGTGCATTATTACTATATAATTTGCAATTGTGCGTGTGGAGTTAATAAATTAACAAATTAGGGAGTCGGATTACGGGTGAATGGGAAGCACAGGCAAATAACACGTTTTCCCAATTCGTGAATTTCCCGTATTTGCTAACAGTGCATTTGTGCAATTTGCATGCGTTAGCTTTTTTGCTGCAGAAAACCGTGGATAGAAAAACAAGCCGCCTGGGGGCAGGCGCTAATCTCACTATGGATACAAACAGCAGTTTGCAACAGCAATGGAATTTGCAGTCCCATGGGATTAGGTACCAAGAGCTCACAGGCCTTATTAAAGATGTATATAATTAAAAACCACACACACCAACAAAACAGCCACTAAAACATAAAGGTAAGCGTTTACTAACACACACACACACACAAACAGAAACACTCGCACACCAACGCACAACAACTTCTACACAACTACTCAATCACACTCACACTATATGAAACTGCACCAAATCACCTAAAGCACTCGATGCTTATGCTGCAAAGCGCTCTGAGGATGAAAATAAATCATTTAAATACATGCTTGAAATCTGATAAACTTCCAGCCTCTTGTCTCAAGATAAACCCTTTTTTTTTTTTTTTAACAATAGGCATAGGCCAGGATTCTAGTTCAATACTTAGTTTGTTTTCCTCCGCGTGTTGTTCCCACACACTCTCTGGTGCCGCTTGTAAGATACACATTTACATTTTGTTGTGAATAGGCCAGGGTTCTAGTTCAGTACTTAGGCCCGGATTTAAGAGGGACTAGCGCCATTCCAATGCCACAGTGCCATTTTTTTTATGCTAATGTGGTGTCAGAAGGGCAAAAACGCCGCGCTATATTTACAAAGTGGTGCAATGCTTTCATTGTGCTACTTTGTAACCCCTTTTCCACGTTATGCCTGTGCCAGGCATAATGCATGCAAGGGGGCGTTCCGGCACTGGTGGGGGGGGGGTGAAAAAAATGGGGCAAAGAAATTTAAGAGATTTCTTTGCGTCTTTTTTATCAGCATTTGAGGCTCCCATTGTTTTCAAAGGGCCTCTGGGTGCTTTGCAGGATTAGAGTCATAATTTTTTACACTAACTCTGCAAAGCGTCGGACTAGCGTAAACAATTCTGATGCTAGTCACCCTGACTACCGCCATGGTGCACCGTATTTTAAATATGGCACACACATGGTGGCTTCAGGGGGGCTGTAAGGGGCGCAACAAAAGTGGCGCTGCACTAGGTGCGGCGCTACTTTTCACAAATCTGCCCCTTAGTTTGTTTTCCTCCATGTGTTGTGTTAGCCCCAAAACAGGTCCCCATACAATTACAGAGTCACGAGACATAGCAGTACAACATAAGTCAAGTGCAACAAGAAGAAACATTAGGCTGAAGTAGAAAACTAAACCTTCGATTAACAAGATTGGTGGAATGGGTGAGTGAGCAGGTGAATGAGTAATGGGTCAACGGAAGATGTGTGAAGGTGACTGACTGAACTGCAGATTGAGTGAGTTGGATGTTGAATCAATGGATTTGAGAAAGCCGGCGAGTCGACACAGGAGCACATTTCAACTATGCGGGAAAGTGGCATACCAGCATTTGTACAGGGGGGTAGCCTTAATGTTGGTGGCTGCACCGTTGCCTCCAGCCACCATTTCAACAATAGAAAGTGGTTTTAGTCGTGGTTTCATGTTGGAGCACACTGACGCCATTGTAGGTTTTCTCTGTAGTTTGTGAACTCTTTTTAGCTCTGCATGCTTCATGTCGAGGGGCTCCAGTGGCCTCTGGGCACCGGTCACTCTTTGACGCTCCTCAAATCTTGCAGCATGAAAGATGCTGCTTATTTCAACCTGGCATTTGCAATTGTGCCGCCGATATTTTATACTTATGTATGGTGCCACGACATTTCTCACTATATTATCCTTGAAATACGCAGTGACTATGCTTTGAGATGCCTGGACACATGTGCACTCTCCTCTGATGCATGGCTCATGGATGTTTGGAAAGTGTCGTTTCTTCTGGAAGGAAGCCAGAGTAAAGGGATGTCTCACCCACGAAGAACATATCTCCCACACATAAAAAATACATGTAAACAACCACACAAACACTTGTAGACAGCCTTACAACAAACACAGGCAACCACACCCAAGCAAACACACATATAGTAGTCACTGATTATATTCACCACACAGTCTTGCAGAACACAGATTACCCAACAAGAGGTTTATTTGCTGGACTGGAAGTAAAATTATATAATGCCAGCCTTAGGGAGGATGCTCATTAATCCCACACAGGTCATCTTCTCCGTCATAACTGCACTTTCACAATTGCTTTATTAAACTTCTTGCTTTCTCAAATTTGCTTGAAAATGCACCAACTGCCCACTCTTTTTTTCTAAATTTTCGAGGGGGGAGGTGGGGACACTCCTATCTCAGTTGAGCTCGCTCACTACGCTCCTTTGCCACAGGGCACTTATCTGGAACTTTTAGGCCCCACCACTTTCAAATGTCACCAGCCGCTACTGACCTGACCATCATACATGCTAGGGAGGTTAAAGGGCCCAGGCCAACTGAGACACAGGCATGTTTCTGAGAAAGTGAGACCCCATTTTCTGTTACTTTAAAATACAACGAGAAATGTAAAATGGGAATTGGTTTTCAGAGGGTCCTTATCATCCCCAGATCAGTGCTTAATTTGTGCTTGTTTCCGGTGCGGAGCACCAAAACTTATTTTTGAGGGCCGGTGCTTAATTTTCTACCTCAAGCATTTACTGCGAGCAAAAAGCACATTTGGGAAAGATGAAGGAAGAGAAAAACGAAAAGCATCACAAATAGAGCAGGAAGCTGCAGGAGTGAGCTGAAAGGGCAGGGAGTGGCTGTAAATGGGTTAAAGAGGCCCGAGATGGCTTCAGGATTACGCTGCCTCAGTATTCCGTGCTCGCACATTTAATTCCAGCAGCCGCATGTTTCAGAGGAGAGCTTTGGGCACCGGCACGTTTTTATTTACAAATTAAGCACTGCCTATAATCCTTTTCTTACATATGCTTTCCGGCAAAGGAAAGTGAGAGAAAGAATCCAAGAAAAATATTCTGTTATCAAAAGAGAACATGAAACACACGAATAGAAGTGCATCTGAACAGCCCCCACTACTAGAAAGAAACTATCTTACAGTTTTGAACAAATAAGATGATGTTTAAGCTTTTAAGTGGTTAGGCTCCCATGTTTTGCTTTAAGTTTGGGGCAGTTTGCACTTGGATCTTCATAACTTTTTTTCCCTCAAAACGTATACAGGTCAAAATTGTGTCACATTTTTCCCCACGTTTGCGATTTAAAGATACACAGGGTTTGTGGATCCCCTCGGAAAGAAAAAAGGAAATAGCCAAAATGCAACAATTATTTTTTAAAACTGTCCTGTGCAAGAACGTGCCAGTTATTTTCTAAAACAGAATCTATGAAAGGTTTGCTTGAGTTACGACAACCCTCGCTCCAGATCTTATGAACAGACAGAGGGGTAAAAAAAATATATATATAGTAAACTACAGGGTTTGCAATTTTGTACATGTACTACATTTTTTTTATTTCTGCTATTTGCCAATTTAGGTGTGACGTATGTGGTGGAAACAGGTTTGAAACCAATCGTTGCACCTAGAAAGCTATAGTTCTGAAAAGTAGAAAAAAGTCTAAATTCAGCACGGGGGCCATTTGTGTAGATAGCTCATTGTTTTTTAAATTAAACTGATAGTTGAAATAAACACTGAATAGTTTGGCATAGAGGGTGATATAAAAATATAACAAATATTGTTCCATCCATCTTAGTCTTCTGCCTAAAGGATATATAGGCCCTCATTACAACCCTGGCGGTAAATTCCACTTACGGCCGCCAAGATACCGTGGTGGAAATCCGCTACAGGTGTTACGACCCACATCTCGTAATCCGCCACAATACAGACCCACACACAAGTCCGCCACACCAAAGGTCAGTGATAAACTGACGATAGCAAAACCTACACCGTCATGCCAACAGAAATACGCCCACAGTATCACGACCCACGAATCAACACAGCGGTCTTTCAACCATGGAAATCCATTGGCGGTACACAACGCCGCAGTTCACATACACACACATTTACAAAACACAACCACATTGGACAATTCAAAATACACACACCTGACACACACACACACACCACACCCACACAAACACACTCGTAAAACTATAAAACACACACCCACATTACCCACAACCCCTTACAACAACATTTTTGGAAGAAGCAGAGAGAGAGAGAATAGCAAACACAACACCAGCATCCACAGGCACACAACACCATCACCCATACAACAAACACGAACCTCAAAGAACACACCCCAACACAACACATCACACAACACAATAAACAGCACCCCACACATCACCCACACCACATTATGGCACCTCAAAGACACCCCAGGTTTTCTGAGGAGGAGCTCAGGGTCATGGTGGAGGAAATCATCCGGGTAGAGCCACAGCTATTCGGATCACAGGTGCAGCAGACATCCATTGCAAGGAAGATGGAGCTACGGCGGAGAATTGTCGACAGGGTCAACGCAGTGGGACAGCACCCAAGAACACGGGGTGACATCAGGAAGAGGTGGAACAACCTACGGGGGAAGGTGCGTTCCGTGGTATCCAGACACCAGGCAGCCGTACAGAGGAGTGGCGGTGGACCCCCACCTCCTCCTCCACAACTAACAACATGGGAGGAGCAAGTCTTGGCAACAATGCATCCTGAGGGCCTCGCAGGAGTAGCAGGTGGACTGGGCTCTGGTAAGGCAAATCTTTACTACTATATCCCCCACCCTACCTGCATGCCATCACAAACTCATACCCCTACCCTTACACCCATCACCCCTACACCTCACAGATACCCCACTATCACAACCCAGCATGTAACACCAATGCATGGACACCCATCACAGACCTGCATGGACACCCATCACCAAAGCATGCCCACTAGAGAGACTCAGCCAGCCCACAAAATCACCACTCACACAAGGGCCAAGGCAATAATGCAAGCACATGAGTAGAGGGAAACACACCCATTGCACAGGATGGCACACACAGATACAATAACTATGCATTTACACCCCAGCAGGACCCCTACCCAACGTCACCGGACAGGAGGTACCAGCCATATCCAGTCCCCCCACAGAAGAGGCCCACAGTGATGACAGCAGCTCTGCACGCCTGGATCAAGATGACCAGCCCGGCCCATCAGGGACCTCTGGACAGTCGGTTACCCTGCCACAGTCACAAACCACCACTGAACCTCCCCCCTCAGGAAACACCACCAGAGCACCCACCCAGCGGGCCCATGCCACTGCCCCAGGACACATCAATCAGCAGTGTGTCCACCACTACAGGGACCCCAGGCAAACCCACTAACCCAGGACGATCAGGGACATGGGCTCAGTGGCAGTGGGCACACGGTTCAGGGGACAGAGGCACAGGATAACAGGGAAGCTGGGAGGACAGGCCCAGGGAACCGACCCTCCACGAGGCACTCTCAAACATCATGGGAGCATACCACCATTCCCAGGAGACCATGGACACAGTACTGGCCAAGTTACAGGAGACACAGCGGCTGCAGGAGGGACAGTACCTGGGGATCAGGGAGGACTTGAAGGCCATTAAAACCACCCTGGTCACCACTGCAGGGGTGCTGGCAGACATGCCCAACACCATGAGGGACACAGTGGCACACCAACGGGCCCCTGATAATAGCCTGAACGATGAACAGCCCTCCACCTCTGCCGGCGCTAGTGGACAGGAGGTCCCGCCACAGGACCAACAGGCCACGAGCACTCCACCCCCTGCAGAAGGAGAACCATCCCGCAAATGGTCCTTGTGATCCAGGCAGAAGACAGAGAACATTGCCAAGACACCGCCAAGAAATAAGACTCTCCTGATTGTCACCGTTCTGTCCCACTATGTCACCCTGACCACCTTCAACTGCCATTACTCCACTTCCTATGCCCCCTTGGACAATGCACCTGTGATACAAAGAGAATGGACTCTACGGTGGACGTTCCTCCACCATCACCCCAGCCCATTGCACATACCCCTCCACTGATTAGCACTTAAATAAACACCCTTTAATCACCAAACAATCTGGAGTCAGTCTGTACTTTCACAAGTGTGTTATTACAACCTCTCTGACAAATATCAATGTAACTGTTCATTTGCACATACCAAAGTATGACAGTTGTTGGGCAGCAGTGAACATAGCAGAAGGCAGAATGTGGTACACAGATCTGTGAAAAGGAAAGGCAAAGTGAACTGTCAGGGTCCATACACAGAGGTAAAAAGGCAGACTTATACAATGCCCTACAGTAGTATGATATGAGAGGAGCAGTGCCAGTCTCTTACCTGTGTCTCACTGGAAGTACTGCATGATGATGTTTTTTCGGTTGTCTATATCTTCTTCTGCCTCCTCTTCTTCACTGTCCACAGGCTCCACAGCTGCCACAACACCAACATCAGCCCCATCCTCCTGCAGAAAAGGCACCTGGCGTCGCAAAGCCCGATTGTGCAACATACAGTAGCCACGATGATCTGGCACACCTTCTTCAGTGAGTAGTATAGGGAGCCACCTGTCAGATGGAGTCACCGGAAGCTGGCCTTCAGGAGGCCAAAAGTTCACTCTATTATCCTTCTAGTTCGCCCATGTGCCTCACTGTAGCGTTCCTCTGCCCTTGACCTGGGATTCCTCACTAGGGTCAGTAGCCATGACAGGTTGGGGTAACCAGAGTCACCTGCAAATATCGAGGGATACCTGTTAGACACACACCAACCCTTAGGGACTCTCCCATACCCAGACACCTATTCAAACTGTGTGGGGACCTTGGCCTCACCTATTAGCCACACACGGTGCCTCTAGAGTTGACCTATCACATAAGGCATGCTGCTATTCCACAAAATGTAAGCGTCATGCACAGAGCCAGGATACTTGGCATTCACATGGGAGATGTACTGGTCTGCCAAACACACCATCTGCACATCCATGGAATGGTAGCTTTTGCATTTCCTGTACACCTGTTCATCCCTGCGGGGTGGGACAAATGCTAAATGTGTACCATCAATGATGTTGGGGATATGTCCCAGGTCATAGAAGTCACCTTTCACTGAGGGCAAATCCTCCACCTGAGGGAAAACGATGTAGCTGCGCATGTGTTTCAGCAGGGCAGATAACACTCTGGACAACACGTTAGAGAACATTGGCTGTGACATACCTGAGGCCATGGCCACTGTTATTTGAAATGAACCACTGGCAAGGAAATGGAGCACTGACAGACAGGACCTGCACTAGAAGGGGGATTCCTTTGGGATGGCGGATAGCTGATATCAGGTCTGGCTCCAACTGGGCACACAGTTCATGGATTGTGGCACGATCAAGTGTGTAGGTGATAATGATGTGTCGGTCTTCCATTGTTGACAGGTCCACCAAGGGTCTGTACACCGGAGGATGACGCCATCTCCTCATCTGCCCCAGCGGATGTGCCCTATGGAGGAGAAGGGTAAGCAGAGGGTCACATACCACATAGGTTGCACAAGGGTGTTTTGCACTATTGTGATTTAATCGGTGTGTGGCGCTGTCTGTCCGTATTCCTGCCCAAAAGTACTGTGACGCAGTTAGGTGCCCTGCCATGTGGCCCCCTGAAATGGCAGATGCCTGACCTGTAAGAAGGGACAAGGGGAAATGAGGTAACTGTGCTGGCGTGGTGCAGCGTCGCGGTAGGCAGACGAAGACCGCTGTGCAATTCAGCATTGGTTATCATTGGGCCCTATGGGTTCCAGAAGCCAATGCGATATACGCTGGCGGTGACGGAACGCACCGCCGCGGACGTGACCGCCATTTTCTATCTGTTCACTCACTTGATACCTGACCTTCAACAGGAGAGGACCTACACTGCAAGTGCTGCTGTGACCTCAGTCTGGAAGCGACAATGGCTCATTGTCTGGGGAAAGGGCTCCTGCCTTCACTTCGGAGGAGTTGGACAACCTGGTGGATGGGGTCCTTCCCCAGCACACGCTACTCTACCTTCCTCCAGACAAACAGGTGAGTACACTGTGTGTATGGTGGATGGGACCTCAATGTATGGAGTGGCGTTGATGGAAGATACTTGGGGGGGGCTGTGGCCAGCATGTGAGGATGGTCAGTGTATGTGTATCAGGGCATGTTTGAGAAGTTGTGGCCAATGAGTAATAATAACCAGATGGGGGAGTAAAAGCCATTCTTACTTTACCTTTCCTCTAGGTCAGTGTCAGGATACTTCAATTCGATTTCCTCAGAAGCAGAAGATAACTCCTCAGTCCCGACCCGAGCTACTCACAACGAATATTAATCCTTCGTACTGAGTACCCCGGAGGGGGAAAGGGGAATGGGATGGTAGAGAGACTGCCACAGAGATGATGAACGCCAGTACTCAGTCTGCCTCTTCACATCTAAGATTGGATACAGCACCTGCAAGAGTCACAGTCGCAATTACTAGGGACATACAACATCAGTTTTTTCACTTTCTACTCTCAACACTTAATTCTCTTTAATTCTATTATTTCTTCACTCACCCTGAGTTCTCTGTAGCCTTGCTTCTCTCTATAAAGGATAGCTCTTCTTAAAAAAATGCTTATTACTGATTCTGGAAGAACTTCTCAACCTTTGTTAGAGATTGGTTTTATGTTGCTATATATATATATATATAGTTGGTGATAATGCGTTCTTCAAATCAGCTGATGTTATTTAATTTCTCCTGTCTTATTGTGACTTCTAACAATACTTGTATTTGTAAATGCTTGTTTATTAAAGTTCGTTTCTCCTTTCTTACTTCGACATTTGTTGATAACTTGTATTTGTAAATGCTTGTTTATTACAGTTAGTTTCTACTTCCTTACTTCGACATCTGTCGATAACTTGTAGTTGTAAATGCTTGTTTATTTAAGTTTGTTTCTCTTTTAAACTCTATTTTGGTTTATTACCATTGAATTTGTAAATGCTTATTTGTTAACAGTTCGTTTCTCCTTTAAACTTGGCCTTTGTTTATAACCTTGACATTTGTAGATACTTGCTCTTTTAAAGTTCGTTTTTTCTTTGACTTTAATATCTTAAACAAGAACCTTGTAAACATAAGGTTAATTCATACATTAACTCTGTAGCCTTGCCGACTTCCACGGGAACGGTCTACTATCAAACTCTTCGAATAAACCTTGACAATATTTATCCGTTTTCTGTAATATAATCTTCAAATGTAATTTTACCTCACAGGAGTTTCTGTTCTGAAGCGCGCTCTCTCTCCACACAGGTGATTCCTGTCAGACCTCAGTTGAAGTGCAAGGCTTCCAGCTGGAGAGCGCGTAACCTAGCAACCAACCGATTGCAAGACTAGAACTGTAACTAACCTTCAGGACTCACAGCGGCCATCTTGGATCTTCTCTTCTTGATTCTTCCTTTGAAATAAGCGCAAGATTACTCTGCAAACCTTCTTCCAGTTTGGGCTTTGCTGTCTCCACTGAGGATATCTCTTTGCTTTTCTCATGCACTTCTTTTATTTGACTTGGCAGGTTTGTGTGGTCATGACAGTCAGCACCCACCAGAAGATGGGAATATGGCGTGCCATCGCCAAGGAAGTGCAGACTCTGGGGGTCTATCATAGACGGAGCACCCACTGCCGCAAGAGATGGGAGGATCTGCGCCGCTGGAGCAAGAAGACGGCGGAGGTACAGCTGGGGATGGCCTCCCAACGTGGAAGGGGTGCCCGTCGCACCATGACCCCCCTGATGTACCGGATCCTGGCGGTGGCATATCCGGAGTTGGATGGGCGCTTGAGGGCATCACAGCAGCCACAAGGGGGTGAGTACAGTATCATTCAGCTTACTCTGCGCACTTTACGAGGTGTCGGGGTGGGGGAAGTGGGCTGTGGGTTCCCCTAGGCCAGGGCGAACTTGGTAGGGTAGGTCCCTTGTTAGGCAGCCTCCATGGCACTTCAACCCCAATAGTGGAAGTGGCCACCTACACTTAGTCAGGTTCCTGTGGGTTCCAGGTGTGCAGCAAATGGGCTTAGGCATAGTCCTCCATGGCCAGGTGATTTTCCTAAGAACTGGCCTAGTGCATAGGGCTGCTCCATGTGTGTTGTGTCCGCCAACGGTAGTGGTGTTGCTGGCATTGACCATGTGTCTCCTCTGTCTTTCCCCCCCTTTTTGTTTTGTCACCCTGTCCTTGTGTGCATTAGCATCATCTGGCGGAGGAGCAGTGGCACCGGAGCAGGAGGGAGCTGCAACCCACATGGCCCAGGAGGGTGAATGTACGGAGTCTGAAGGCACCAGTGGGACGGAGGGCGAGGGGAGCTCCACGACAGGGACAGCAGGGGACACCAGTGACAGTGACTCCTCCTCTGATGGGATCTCCCTTGCGGTGACGAACACCTCTGTGCCCACCGCAACAACAGGTACAGCCGCCACAACCCCTCCCAGCAGCCCTTCAGCGTGTTTCCCGTGCCCGCTCACCCAGGAGGGTGGGCATCTCTTTCGCCTCAGGCACCTCAGGCCCTGCTCCAGTCAGCCCTGCTGCCCTCAGTGAGGAGGCTACTGACCTCCTGAGATCCCTCACTGTTGGCCAGTCAACCATTCTGAATGCCATCCAGGGTGTTGAGAGGCATTTGCAACAAACAAATGCATACCTGGAGGGCATTCATTCTGGTGTGGCGGCCCAACAGAGAGCATTTCAGGCTCTGGCCTCAGCACTGACAGCAGCCATTGTCCCTGTGTCCAGCCTCCCCCCTCCAACCTCCACTACCCCGACCCAATCCCCTCTACCTCAGCCTATCCCAAGCACACCATCAGACCAGCATGCACACACATCAACACACAAAAGTGGGTCAGGCAAACATAAGCACCACACATACCACAGGCACTCACACAAGGACCATCCCCATGCAGACAAACCACCATCCACTGCCTCCACTGTCTCCCCCTCCTCCACCTCCCTCCCAGTCTCGTCTCCACTCACACCTGCATGCACTACATCCACAGCCACTACCTCCATTTCCAGCACACCCATCACGTGCAATCACCACCCCCTCTACCATGCACAAGTCCCCTGTGTCCTTTCCCAGTGTGTCTGTGAGCCCTCCTCCCAAATTACACAAATGCCGGCACACACCCACTGAACAGCCATCCACCTCACAACAGCCTCCAGCCCGTGCACCTTCACCCAAACTCAGCAGACGTAAACCTCCTACAACCACTACCTCTTCCTCCACTCCCAAACCCCCTCCATCTTCCTGTCCAGTGTGTCTAAAAAACTGTGCCACCTAGTGAGGCCAAGGACCACCCTATTCCGCCACCTGCCAAGGTAAAGAAGGGGCCCGCATGCTGAAGGGAAAAGCTGCACCTAACACCCAGCAAGGCCTCTTCCAGAACCAAAGAGGACAGTGCCCAGGTCCCAGCAGAGACTTCCGAGGTGGGGAAGGGACACAAGGGCAAAGGGAAGTCAGCTCAGGGCACGGAGCCTCCGTGTGAGGGGCTGGTGTCACCCCTTCTGCAAGACAGAACAGCAACCTGTACGGCGGTGGCCACTGCTGCAACAACCGCCACCTGCATGTCTACTGCCTCTACTACAGTCCCCAGCATCATCCCCAGTGGGCACTCCTCCGAGACTGCAGGAGACGGCCTGGTGTCTCCCTCCACAAGTGCAGACACCTGCACCACCGACAGCATGTCCGCCGCAGACACCGCCGCAGCCACAGCCACCTGCCCCGCGACATGCCCACCCAGTGCCACCACAGCGGACATCAGCAGCATCCCCAGTGGGCACCCTTCCGAGACTGCAGGAGACATCCTGGACCCTGCACACACTACATGAGGCACCACAACCAGCACTGGCGCTACCAGCAGTTGGTAGGCCTCCATGGAGTATCATGCTACCTGTTTCTTAGAAATCTCGTGGCTCAGACATCCAGGTGAGGGAATGGGAACTGCCACACCGCTGGTGCAGCATCACTGGGCACCATGCCCCCTCCAGAACCAGTGGAGAACAGCATCCACTCACCCAGTCCTTGGGAGGATGAAGCACTCTGGGCACCAAGCCACCTCCAGAACCAGTGGAGAACAGCATCCACTCACCCAGTCCTTGACAGGATTTAGCACTCTGGGCACCATGTCCCCTCCAGAACCAGTGGAGAACAGCATCCGCTAAATAGACTGTGGCTTTGCACTCCCCAGGATAAAGCAGTGGGTAAACCACCCACTTGAGAGACTTGAGAGACTGTGGCTTTGCACTCCCCAGGATAAAGCAGTGGGCATGGAGCCCCCTCGAGGAGCAGTGGCGTCGTCCCATCATCCGGCTGAGGTGCCCCCCTCCCCTTTCCCCTGAGGTGCCTGTTTTTTTCCGACCTGATGCCCCTGCAGCATTCTCTCCGTTTTGAGGCAGGTGTCATGTGTGGGCTTCGCCCATGCTTTTTGGGACCGCTGGTCCATGGACATTTCATGGAACAGTATACGGATTTGTGTAGTTGCTGTAAATATTTGTATGTACTGATGATTTAAAGTTATCTTGGCTTATCGGGATTTGCGATGTTTACACTCGTTACAATCATTTCATTTGGTCCTTGGATTCTTCCAGGGGTGACGGGGTGTATCTGTGATGTGTTTGTGTGTATGGAGTTGTGGGTGGGGGTGGGAGTGTTGCATATTGTGTGTGTCTGTCACTCTCTTTTTCCTCCCCCTCTTCCCCTGTGTGCTAGGTGCAGTACTCACTGTGGTCGTTGCCGCCGTCTTTGATGTTCCTGGTAGATGAGGAGGTAAACCAACATTGGTAACACCTGTAACTCGGGCTCCATGGCGTCCTGGTTCCTCGTTGGGTGTCGAGAGGTGAGTGGTTTCTGTTCCAAAATCTGTTTCCGCCGTGCTTTGATGGCGTTGGTACCGCCCCGGAAAAGCTGGTGGATTGGTGCCTTGTAATAGTGTGGGCAGTACATTGTCTTCCGCCTGTCTGTTGGCAGTTACCGCAGCAGTGTTTGTTGCCACCGCTGTGGCGGTCGGAATGTTAAAGTGGCTGTCTTTGTTGGCGGTTTCCGCCATGGTCGTGATTCCAATTTTTTTTACCGCCGGCCTGTTGGCGGTATTACCACCGCTTTATCACCGACCGCCAGGGTTGTAATGAGGGCCATAGTGTTTTTCGTTGTCCAAAAACATTCAATACCCAAAGCCTTCAGAAGAGCGGCAGCTTGAAATTGTGCACCAATCATGCATCAATTCATGTGGTAAAACACAACGAAGTAAAAATGGGTAAAAAACAACCATTTTTTAAATGAGCCCATGAAAAGGAGTTTAGGAATACTGGGTAGTTATGCTGCTCTGAATTTGGGTTACTCACAGTATTGGGATTTTGAAAAACATTCTTTCTTGAACACTCACCTACATGGATGCAAATATTCTACTGCTGTATATTCCCATACTTCCCCTGATATAAACTGGCCAGAACCCATAGACACCTACAAAACAAAGCCAGACATTTCTGAAAACTAGACACTCAGGGGAGTATATGGTGTGACATGTATGGTTGCAACTATGTTTTCCTACCCATAATGCCCTAAAAGATTTAGCTATAATCACAGAATTACCTCATATTTCTATGAGAGAAAATTCAGGGATCTGCAGAATTCCTACCACCCAACATTCCCACACTTCTTCCTATAAAAACAGTACCACAGTTTTGTGAGAGAGTTTATCCAAGGCAAGAATGGCTACAAAATATACCATGGAGACAGAAATATTTTTCATATGAAAATCACTCATTCTGGTGATGGGGGTAGCTGTAGTGTTCAGGCTGAGCTTAGCCACTACCCAGGAGTAAATACTAACACCGATATTTCTGAAAGCCAGAGACCCATGAGAGTGCAGGGTAGAGTGACTTGTGTGGATCTCACTATGTTTTCTTACCCAGAATGCAACAGAAATATTACACAATGGCTAAAATCATGGATTTACCTCACCTTTCCATAGAGAAAGTTCAGAAATCTGTAGAAATCAACAGAATTACTACCAACAAGAATTTTTACACTTCTCTCAATAAAAACAGTACCCCGATTGTGAGGACTGTGTGAAGTAACAGACATGTGGATGAGGTCTTCACATGGTTACATTTTTGATCCATTTCTATGATGTGCATCAGGTCGCTTCACACAAGGGTGATGCATTTTAATTAGGATATATGTGGGAACACAGGGTGGTAAGACTTTAGGCACTGGCTGGAAGGGCCCGAGTTCTCTGTCACATAAATATGGGGAAAATAGTATTTTTGTACTTGTACTTTGAAGCTCCTGGAGAAGACAACGTGGAGGAATCTACATAAGCCACACCAGGTTGGGTCCCCTAGGTCTCTTAGTTTCAGAAATTTCCAGAATTGGTAATGTTCTCCAGTTGCTAGCTGACCCAGAGCCCAGACAGGTGAGACATTCATCATGGAAAATCCTGCCTCTTTCAAGCTATCTCTGGTGGTTTAATGTGTGGATCATGGACTGCCCCTCCTGTGCCGATCCCCGAAAAGGGATCCATTAGAGAGCAGAACCATTGGAAAGCCAGCCGCCAATCTGTGAGGTGCACCCTCACCAAGTGGCCAACATCTTGCTGCAGTTAAACTCAGCCTGCACGCCCACCCATGAACTGCCTGAACAATGGACCGCAGCTCAATCGACCGTGGGCATTCAGCAGGTGATTGACTGTTGGCCTCATCCCTTCCACTCAATCTGGCCACCAGAGGGGCCTGTACCGGCTGCAGCAGTGGGGCGGCCTGCCTCCCACTGAGGATCCTGCAGCGGGACCAGGCTGCACTTTTCTGAGTGCCGGCTACTTCAGTCACCGCCTCTTGTCAATGGCCCCTTTGTCCACCGCTACATAGAACACCATTAGGGGTCACCTCAATTGCCTCCCTCCCAAAGGTTCGTCGTACAACTGCACCCCTCCCTCAGTGCTCCTGTGGTGGGTCTTGGCAGCAAGGCACTGAGTACTGGCTGTTGTTCATTGCCGTCTATTGTTGTCAGCGTCTGCCCTGCATTTGCACGGCATATTGCTAGGTGTAGTCTCAATTCCCATCCCCCAACGACCCAGGAGTTGCTGCACAGCCACATGAAAGGTACGTGGGCCAACAGGCCTGATGTATTGCCACTGTCTCACACCTGCAACTTGCTGACTGATACACAGGGTCCCAGGGGAAGTCCAGGGCAACAGGCCTGCCCCTGAAGTAGTATCTCTCAAAACTCTGCAGCCACTAGTCATACCATCATCGCCCAGATGGCAGCACAGTGATGGCTGGCATCCGTGTGATGCATGGTGGCCCACCAGTCTGTAATTGTTGCCCTCTGCCCTGGAGGCCCCTGAACAAGCGTTTCCATAGTAACCACTTCACACCACTCTTGGGCCACATTGAATTGCACTGCCTCAGCGGAGGTGTCTGAGACTGCCCCCTCGAGGAATCGCCTTCCCTGGCTTGTCCCTCCACTGCGCTCAATGCTATCTTCCTCTACTTGGCATCATGGTGCACACACACAATACGAAGGAGGACTCCCAAACCCATCTATGCCTGGAAGCCATGCCCCCCGATCTGCAGCCCACTGGTGCCCACAGTGCAATGCACCCACATGCGGAGAATAAGCTTGATGTTATATAAGCTGTAATTGGCTCAACAAAGGAAGCCCTGAAATCTAAAATCAACTCCCTGGTGGTGGATCTTAACCTCCTGTTGACCATCGTAAAATGGCCAACCTAGTCTGTACTGTTGAAACCACTTTAGCAGATCTCACACCTACCACAAAAAGCCACACTTCTCAATTAGAGGATATGACAGATCACATGAAAGCTCTTAAAGCCAGAATCGACGACCAAGAGGATAAAGCCTGGCGCAATATGATTCAACTCATTGTGCTCTCCGATAACATCGAGGGGACGTTGATGATCACCTTTCTCAAGGACTGGCTCCAGGAGGTGATCACCCTAGAGAGTCTTTCGAAATTCTATGCACTGGAATGCACAACACAGGGTGCCTGCATGCCACTTCCCCACATCCAGGGGCTCTCCCAGACCTGTAGTAGCCTTCTACATTTTCGTGACAGGTACTTCCTACTTTGCAAGGTCCGCATTGCAGGCCCTTTATAGGTCGAGAAAGCAAAAGTCTAAATTTTTCAGAACTACACTGCAGCTGTACAGTGGCAGAGGGCATCCGTCTTTGCCCTAAAGAAGTGGCTACCCAATCACATACGCCTTACTCTTTCCAGCTATATTGCGAATACACATAGATGACAAAACCACACTCTTTAAACCTCCTGAAGAGGCCTGTGATTGGATCAATACCTACGATAGCCCTTCTCGCCCAGCGCACCCGGCAGCATCATAAGGACAGCCAGTTGAAAGTAACAATGTTCATGGTGGCACGGACGGTCACACCCCACACCACATCAAGGGCGCAATAGCAGGAATCAGGCACTGGCTGTGGCAGCCTTGAATGGGCGCACCACTGGTGGGGTGAGTATCAATGTCTCCTTGGAGGAGGAGGAGGCCAGATCGGAATGGAGCACCTAAACACGACTGTCCTTAGTGGGTCCTGTTGGGGAGTCGTATAGTTGTTTGTTCCCTTTTGAGGGTACTTCCCTCTCGCTGGGCTGTTTATCACTGTTACATTGTCTTTGGAGGGGCTGAGCGAGGAAGGAGAGTGGTTGGCTCTCCTGGGCTCGAGCACTGCTACACTACACATGGCCAGACTAACTGCAACTCTCAAAATACTTACGTTGAATGTCAGTGACCTTGATTCTCCTAAGTGTTATAGGGTTCGAGTGCACCTCAAGAGAGGAGGGATACCGGTAGGGTTTCTCCAAGAGACAACTCACACAGGCTGAAAGGTTTGTATTGCAAAAGACCTGGAGGAGAAGGATATATGCCCCCACCTGTTCTTCCTTTGCTCAAGGGGTTTTAATATGGGTACTTTCAGGAATCCCTTTCCATACTCAAGTGTAGATTATAGACCTGGAGGGTCGATTTGTAGTTCTAGGGGGCAAACTTCACGGAAGCAATATCGCCTTTCTCAATCTTAACACCCTGAACACTGGTCAACATGTATTTCTGTCCTCAGTAGCTCCATACATTGTCAGGCTTATACAATACCCACTACTAGTGTGGGGAGGGTGACTTTAATTGTATTACAAATATTGCTCTTGATAGGTCACATCCCCTCCTCACCATGTCCCTTATTCACACCACCACCCAGCTCTGCCGCACTTGGATTGCAAACTGGGGCCTAGTCAAAATCTGCTGGGCCCACCACCCACTGGGCTCCTCCTATTCATATTACACAGGCCTGCATGACCTCTCTGTTCATTTGGACACACTCCTCTGCACTGCCTCCTTACATAACCAGGCCATCCAAGCCGGAACACCTTGCCACAACTCATCCCAATCACAACCCTTTATTGCGGTCTGTTAGAAATGGGGTATCTAGCTGAAAGAGGTTTGCAGTCTGTCCAAGTAGGGATCCTCACTGTAGTCAGGGTAAGGGTGTCACACAGAGAAGATAACCCCTGCTCACCCCCTTGGTAGCTTGCTCACAGGCAATGTGTAAAGTATTTGTACCCACACACAGTAACACAGTGAAAACACCATAAAAGTATTCCACACCAGGTTAGACAAATAGCCAATATTTATCTGAGTAAACAAAACCAAAAAGACAAAAATCCAACATACACAAGCAAAGGAACAAATCTTAAAAGATTAAAATCTCAGTAAAGCACTTAGAAACACAATAGCTCCAACTGGGGCTATATCGACATCTAGACGGAGTCGTTCCCATCAGTCTGACGCCACTCGCAAGGGAGTGCAGGTCAGTCACGGAGTCGCACGGACCCCAGGTACAGTACCTTTTGAAAACGACGAGGAAACAAAGATGTTGTACGGAGTCAGCGAGGTGAGGCATTACTGGAGCTGGTGCGGCGTCAGTTCCTTACTGCTACCGGTGAGGTGAGGCGTGGGTACCGTACTGCAAGGCAAGGGAGGTGAGGCTTCGGCTCCTTAGGGTTGCAGGGAAGGTGATGCGGCGTCCGTGGCGAGGCATCTGTTTCTTATGATCCGGCTGGGTTGATGAATCCAGCAGGTCAAGATGTGAGCAATAGACTTCACGGTGTCATGATCAAACCACCTGGCCCCACAGGTGCTGCAGCAGAGTTGGGTGTCATGAATGTGAATGACACAGCACTCAGGACTCACACTATGGTGGGACTTCAGAGGCAGAGCAGTGGTGTTTGTCCTGCGGCATCGGTTGCATGTGTTGCACTCAGCGGGGATCACAGGTCTGGTGCAGGCAGAGGCAAAGAGTCAGAAAGCAGTGCCAGTTCCAAAGTCGCCTTGTTTCTTCTTGGTTACACCAGAACTCACTCCCAATGGTCCAGGAACTGGATTTGGCACCACTTGGCGAGTTAGGACTCTCAGCAAGAGAGACCAGGTGCTGGCAGATGAAGTCTTTGATGCCCTTGAGACTTCTAACAGGAGGCAAGCTCAGTCCAAGCCCTTGGAGAACCTTTGCAAGCAGGATGTAGAAAGCAAAGTCCAGTCATTCACTCCGAGGGCAGAAGCAGCAAGCAGCAGTACAGCACAGCAAGCAACAGGCAGACTCTCCTATGCATATAACTCTTCTTCCTGGCAGAACGTCCTTAGTCCAGAAGGAATCTAAAGTTGTGGTCTCAGAGGTCTAATACTTATACTTATTTCTGCTTTTGAGGTAGGCAAACTTCAAAGGAAAGTCTTTGTAGTGCACCAGACCCCGCCTTTCCTGCCCTGGCCCCAGACACACTCCAGGGGGTTGGAGAGACTGCTTTGTGTAAGGACAGGCACAACCCTATTCAGGTGCAATTTTCAGCTCCTCCCACCACTCTAGCCCAGGAACACCCATCAGGATATGAAGGACACACCTCGGCTCCCTTTGTGTGACTGTCTAGAGTGAATTCACAAACAGCCCAACTGTCATCCTGACCCAGACATATATTCCACAGGCAGGAAGAGGCACAGAATGGTTAAGCAAGAAAATGCCCAATTTATAAAAGTGGCATTTTCGAATCATACAATTTAAAAACCAACTTCACCAAAAGATGTATTTTTAAATTGTGAGTTAAAAGACCCCAAACTCCTCATCTCTATTTGCTCCCAATTGGAAATGACACTTAAAAATATTTCAAGCCAGTACTCATGTTACCCTGTGGGACAGATAGGCCGTGCAACAGTGAAAAACAAATTTAGCAGTATTTCACTATCAGGACATGTAAAACACACCAGTACATGTCCTACCTTTTAAATACACTGCACCCTGTCCATGGAGCTGCCTTGGGCCTACCTTAGGTTTGACTTATATGTAGTAAAAGGGAATGTTTGGGCCTGGCAAGTATGCGCACTTGCCAGGTCGAACTGGCAGATTTAAACTGCACACTCAGGCACTGCAAAGACAGGCCTGAGACATGTTTGCAGGACTACTCATGTGGGTGGCACAATCAGTGCTGCAGGCCCACTAGTAGAATTTGATTTACAGGCCCTGGGCACATATAGTGCACTTTACTAGGGACTTACTAGTAAATCAAATATGCCGATCATGGATAAACAAATCACTAATACCACTTAGACATAGAGCCCTTGCACTTTAGCACTGGTCAGCAGTGGTAAAGTGCCCAGAGTCCTAAAGCCAGCAAAAATGAAGTTCAGCATAGGATCATAAATAGGAGGTCAGAAGCCAAAAAGACAGGTTATAACCCTGCAGAAAGGGCCATTTCCAACACTGTCCTTTACTTGAGCTATGCCAGACCTTCTGTACCTTCCAGAAAGTTTAACGTCTTAGTCCTACATGACCCTGCTTTTCGGGCAGGTTGAGTGACACTATAAGCAGTGTGGGAGGTTTTCAAATTGATTGTCCGAGGACAATGCACAGCTAATGTGGTTGGAATTTGAGCCCAAATCCATAAGTTCAGGTGCCAGGAGGATGTTCTAACAACTTTGCAGATGCCCCTGGAAGGTGCCCCTACCCCCCAGATCATCTTCGAGCAGAACAGGAAAACCTCATTGAACTCATCGATTGTACAACTATTGGGCCTACACCACCAGGGCAGATAATGCGCAGGACAAGACCAGGAGCCTATTGTGTTTGCTAGCCAACCCTTCCAAATCTTCCAACTATATACATCTGACAAATCCGACAACGGGGTGGTATATACCCAGGCAGAAATCCATGAGATCTTAGCAACATATTATGCCTAGCTCCATGCCCGGCTACAGGTGGCCCACCTCAACTTATGAATGATTCTACCCCTGCAGCCGATAGAGTGAGGCTCCTAGCTATGGTTGTGACCTCTTTGGGAGGAGGTATGGAGGGCCATCAAGGCTCTGGCCTGAGGTAAGAACACTGGCACAGACTGACTGCTCTTAGCATTCTACTCAACTTACATTGATACCCATGCCCCTTCATTGACCAAGCTATTTAACACAACAAGGGATACCAACTCTCTTCCACTCTGCGAACCATTGCTAGTTGTTCTCCTTAAGAAGGATAAACTCGAGGAGCTGGTCTCTTCCTATAGATCCCTGTCTATGCTAAACTTTGACTATAACATTTTAAACAAAATATTGGTGAACAGACTGCTCCCCCATGTAAAAAGCCTTGTACACGAACATCAAGCAGATTCATCCCCCTTTGAAGCAAAGCTAATAATATCCACCAGCTGGTGCAGGTCATACATTTTGCTCCAAATACATACCCGAAAGCTCTGGCCATAGCAGTAGATAGCGAGATGGCTTTTGACTCTTGGAGCTGTGACTATCTCTATGCAACAATAGCAAGTATGGGCCTGGCTAGCAGACTTGTCTACTGGAAAACGCCTTCTGTGTATGCACCCGGTGGCCTGAGAAAAAACTGGCACTACCATTTCAGAATCACATGCAAATGGGAGAGGAACGCTTTAAGTGTCTTCTTTCACCTATACTCTTTGCTTTGGCAATTGAGCCCCTCACCCGCACACTTCACATTGGACACCATTACCAGAAGTTACAGATAGATGCTGCATCCCTTTATATCTCCCTCTATGCAGACCACCTACTCTTTTATACTCAGGGAGAGCGCTCTGATGATGAGGGAGCCATCGCCGCATTAATGGAGTTCAGGTACAACTTGTGGTATCAATGTACTTGCTCTTTGGCAAGCAGAGAAGCTGGTGCTGCTATTGGTCTGCATGTTTCCTTTCATCTACAGTATAACTTTAATATGAATTATCTATTTCCAGGATTCAGAGTTAGATTCATCACCAAAAGTCCTCTGTACTGTTTTTCTTCTGCGGTAGACGGAAATCCCTATGCCTCATGACGTTGGTTTTCCCCAGCTAGTCTACCTATCCTCTTTGATACAGCCAGCTCCCAACTTCCTCTACTAGGTGACAAAACGCCTTGTCAAAAATCACAAGACAGAGGGGTACTGACAGGAGAGGTTTTAACCTATCTAAGATCCGACCACCCGAGGGCAGGGGTATGTACAGAAAAAACAAGGTACTTACCTTCAGTAACACCTTATCTGGTACAGACGCTAGCTAGCCGCACATTCCTCACCTTCGAATTATTCCCAGGCATCAGACTGGATTTGGAAATTGTTTGTGAGCAGTACCACTGTGCACCAGTAGGTGGCGTCGTTCAACTTCAAGTGGCATTGTTGTTTGTGCCTGAAGTGACGTGGACGGTGCCTATATAGGTGCCACTCCAGCACACTGACATCAGTTTCTTTTCGCAACTTTCCACGCAAGAAGTGCGAAGTCACGAAGAACACTGACCACTGGTGTGTGGAACTCGGACACTTAAAAGGGAATAGCCCTATACCTTGAAATCCGTTCACAGAGCGGACAGGATGGGTGGGTCAGTAAGGAATCTGCAGCTAGATAGAGTCTCTACCAGACAAAGCGTTAGCAAAGGTAAGAAATTTGTTCAACTGATAGAGACGTATAGCTGCAGATTCCTTACATTAGAATGGATACCCAAGCAATACTTCCCAGGAGGAGGCTCTCCAAACTCAGTTTAGACTAGCAAGTACTGCAGAACTGAATGGGCAAAGTGCCCTTCCCATGGGACCCGATTGTCCAGGCAATAGTGCTTGGTGAACATGTGCTGTGAGGTCCATGTGCTGCCTGGCAGATGTCCAAGACCAGAACTCTGCAAGTAAAGGCAGTGGTCAGAACCTTTGCTCTGGTGTAATGAGCACGCAAATCCTCTGAGGGTTGCTTTTTGGCCAATGCGTAACAGACCTTAATGCAGAGCACAATCCACCGAAAAATGGCTTGTTTCTGAACAGCCTTTCCTTGCATGGCACTGACATATCCAATGGAGAATTGACCATCCATCCAGAATGGTTTTGTGCAGTCAAGGTAGAACAATAATGCTCATTTTGGGTCCAGCTGGTTGAGCCTCTCCTCTTCATAAAAGGTAGGCAAGGTGATGGACTGGCCTACATGGAATGCAGTGACTACCTTCAGCAAGAATGATGCTTGCGTCTGAAGGACTGGCCCTCAGGGCAGATTTAATTGGCAACAGGAAGGCACTCTTGCTGGTGAGGAGCCTAAGAGCACAGGTATAAAGTGGCTCAAAAGGAGAGCACATTAGAAAGGTAAAAACCAAGTTAAGGTATCATTGAGGCATAACGAAGGGAGCTGAGGGAAACAAATGCTACAAACCTTTAAGGAACCTATTTACAATAGGGGACTTGAAAAGGGAGGGCTGATTTGGCTGCTGCAGAAAAGCATAGAAAGCAGACAAATAACCCTTCAACGTGCCCTGTGCAGAGCCGTGCTGGACCAGGGTAAGACAAAATAAAACAACTTGGGAAAGGGGTGCAGATAAAGGGTCAACCTGTTTAGCTGTACACTATGCCACAAATATGTTCTAACAGCTGGCATGTAATGTCTTGGTGGGGGGACGTCAAGCTGCCAAGTTACCATTACAGACTTCGGGTGGAAGGTCGAGATTTGTCAGCTGTCACACTCAATCTCCATGCAGTAAGGCGGAGGGCTGACAGGTTTGGGTAGAGAACCTTCCCCTGCTGCTACAAATAAATAACTTCCCTAAGGGGCAGGCTGACCAGAGGACAGAGGGCCATACTCAATAGCTCAGGATACCAGACTTGCAAAGCCTAGTCTGAAGCCACCAGGATGACTTGGATCTTGTTGATCCTCACCTTCTTGAAACCTCTGGGCCAGAATGGTATTGGCAGAAAGGCATAGAGGAGCACGAAGCTCCACTCAAGATCAAAAGCATCTCTGAGGGAGAGCAACCTTGGACCCTCCAACAGCTGACATTGCACGTTCTCGGCAGAGCTGAACAGATCTAACTAAGGGCCCATTCTTAATCTGCTAGGCACTTTTTGCTGAGTTTGTCTGGCGCTCAGAGAGCTCGCCAGGTGTTGAACCACCAGGGAAATGCCCTTAAGTTTCAGCCATGTCCAGAGGTGCAGAACCTGCCTGACAGAGGGCCCACAACCCTACCCCGCCCTGTTTGTTGCAGTACCACAATGTGGTGGTGTTGTTTGTGAACAACTGCACTAGCTTTTCCTTAATGGGGGGTAGAAGGGCTTTCAGTACTAAACGGATTGCACAGCCCTCCAACAGGTTGATGTGGAGTCTGGATTCCACGAGAGACCAGAGTCCTCTGATCTCCACCTCTCCCAGATGGCCACCACATTCCAGAAGTGACATGTCTGTCACTACCATCAGATCTGGTAGGGGAACGGAGAGAAGTTTGCCGCTGACCTAATTGTGGTCCATCAGCCACCACTGCAGAGCGTTAGCAGTGCCCTCCAATATCTAGACCATGTTGGAGAGATTCCTCTGACGCTGTGCCCATTGGAACTTCAGGTCCCACTGCAGAGCACACATATGTCAACAGACAACCATCACTAGCAGGATGCCATGAGGCCACGCAGCAGTAGAATCAGTCACACCGATTCCAATGATAGAGGCTGAAATATCTGTATCATAGCCTGAATATCCTGGACTCACTGTTCAGGAGGATAGGCCCGAAACTGCACAGCGTCCAGAACAGCTCTGATGAAAAGGAGCATCTGAGAAGGGATCACATGTGACTTTGGCACGTTGGTAAGGAAATTCAGCGAAAGCAGAAGGTCCGCCATAATCTGATGGTGGGAGACGACCACCTGGGGTGAGGTCACCTTTATCAGCCAGTCATCAAGATAGGGGAAAACTAGTAACCCATTCTCTGTAGAATGGCTGCACCACTGCCAATACCTTGGTGAACATCCAAAGTGAGCTGGTAAGGCCCAAGGGGAGCACAGCAAACAAAGTGCTTGTGGCCTACTGTGAACTGTAGGTAACATCTGTGGGTAGGCAGAATAGAAATGTGGAAGTATGCGTCCTGCAAATCCAACGATATCAATCAGTCTCCCGGGACCAAGGCAGGCGGGACTTGAGTGAGCATGCGTATTTAGAATTTCTCCTTTTTTAGGAAGAAATTGAGAAGTTTCAGGTCTAGGATAGGAAGAAGGCCTCAGTCCTTCTTGGGAACCAGAAAGTAATGGGAATAAGTACCACAACCTAATTCTGATGTCTGCACCTTATCTGTGGCTCGCATGGCCAAGAGAGCTGCCACTTCATGTTATGGGTTATGAGTTATGGGATGTGGTCCTCTGTCAGCCTGTCGTAAGAGAGTGGCATGGGTGATGGCGGGTAGTCACAAAGGAAAGGGATTAGCTCCTTCGGATAATCTGGAGAACCCAGTGGTAGGATGTTCACGACCTCCAGTGGTGCATGCAATGGTGTATCCTGCCTCCCACTGGATGCCCATGATGGTTGGAGGGCAAACTAAAGAGGTTTGGAGGCTGAGGCTGCTGGGAAGGTGGTGGATGGCCCAACCTCTAGTTACCTGACCAAGGAGGTCTGTGGGTACCTTGTCCTCAACCACACAAAGGCTAGGAAGCATAATGTGACTGTAAACCCCTTGGGGGACCATGAGAGGAACAAAAGGTGGACTGAGGTTAGTGAGGGGTCATGGCAAGGCCCAAGGGCCTGGCTGTAGTCCTGCTGTCCTTGAAGTGCTTCAGATGCTGATTCCCTCTTTCCTCTTAAGACACGGGAGTCATCGAGGGGCATGTCCATAAGCAAAGCCTACAAATACAAAGACAACATGGTGACAAATGGAATGCTTGACTTAATCTCAGCCACTGGCAGTTGCTTGGGCCGCATCCCACTCCATCATTTTTCGCCCACCATGCCTCCTCAGTTTGAACCAAACCATATGCAAATCAGTCTTGACCCTGCTCCTCATTGTAACAGTCCTGCCTGAGTTTCCAGGCCATGTTTTCCCTGAACCGAAACACAAGCAACCTACAAATGGTGTCACCCTAGTTAGGGCTTTTCCAGTCCAAGGTTGCTTGTTCCGGTTCAGGGTGGACCTGGCCTCCAAAGGCACAGTCAGCTCTAGACCCATGTCTGGCCAGGTCCTCCCTGAACTGTTCTGGTTCAAGAAGGACCTGGCACGCCAGTTTGGGTGTTCCAGAAGCCAGTCTGTAGCTTTGGTGTTGAGGAATGCTTGAGTAGTGGGTGTGGCCAAGGATGTGAGCTCAGGCAGCTCGGTAGTGGCAGTCATGAGCCCTTCTGAGGGGTCTGACGCCGCTTTTTTGCTTTCTCGGCTTCAGGCTTGATCACCAAGAGGTTGAGGACAGGAATACTGTGGTTGGAGCGGCTCGGCTCCAGTGTGGCAGTAGTAGAGGTGGATTATCCAGCAACTGGAGTAGAGAGAAGTGAAGGTAATTCCCAATTATAGTCAGTACAGTTAAAGGGCTGTCTGCATAAGTGCTGAATAGCATCTGCAGCCCTTTGTAACTCAACTGACCATATTTAAAGCTGTGTTTCTTCTCTTCTTTTAGAATGGATTTATTGTAACCCTCAGCCTGAGCAGTAGTCATTTAAATTGGGCTACTTCAGATGCCACCAGCACCAGAAGCACCAGCATATTACCAAGTCACTTATAACCTTTTGTCCTGATAAGATTGGGTGTGGCTTGCCGGTCTTGGAGAACTTCCACCCATTATGATCCTCACCTTATATTATTGTGCTACTGTTTTAGGGTTCTTCAGAGGGAAGTACAAAGGCAAGAAATCTCAGATCAGGTATAATTCTTTCCACCAGACTGTCAAAAAGCAAACGCTAACCCTCTAAGAAAAAGAGCATCCCATCTGGGAATTTTAAAAGGGAGTAGCATAATTCTGGCGTATGTCCATAAACAATCTGAAGAAAATTTAATTTCAAGCTTAGTAGCGCGGACAATGCTGAATGGGAAGCCAAAGGCTGAGGATACTCATCTTATGGTGCCTGCAAAAGGATCTGCAGAGGCGCATACCCCAAACCATAAACATCATCAAATGTCCCATTGCTTTGAAAAAAAATTAAGTTCATCTAGGGATTGCTCAGTAGTCTGCAGCTCACTAACTAGGAATGTTAAGGAGGCCCAACAAGTCTCTCTGGCCTCAGTCTTCTATAGTGTTGGATTATACCCTACCAGATATTTTTTCCCTTTAAACTAGATTAGGGGTATGGAATTACCGCCTGATAAACCAAAAGTGCAGAAAAAGACTCTGGAAATGTTTTCTAGTACCCTAGTTTGCCAATTTCAGCATTATCAAACATTTTGGTGTCCCCCGATATGTTGCTGAACCCACCTATTAGCATTTAACTGGATTATGTGTGTATTTCCAAGTCACTGCATAGCGTAGAGCATATTTTGTCGTCTAGTTTGTCTTTACTGGAGAAATCCACAGATAGTTCTGATCATATTCTAGGTATTTTAGCAGTAATACTTATAGAATTACCCGTAAAACCAGCTGGCGACAGGAATATGATCAGTGTACAAAGTCCTGTGCCTAGGCTAAGGGAGGCGAATGTTCAAGTGGGGGGATCCCAGGCTTAAACCCCAAGAGAAGGTCAAAGGATGTGACCTGTCAGTAGACTTATCTCATCGGGAAGCTCTCTTTAATGAAGAAGATCTTGCAGACCCAGAGGTTAAAAACAAGAGGTCAGAACTTGCTAGTCATGCTTCTGATCTAGGAAAAAGTAGTGAAATTCTATCAATCTTTAAAAAAGTACAAATGGAGAAAACGGCTGCCATTATTCAGGAATCTGGCTACAAGCCTGGTAAAAGAAAACAAAGAAGGGTTAAAAGGAACTTAAGGATAAATAAGAAAAGTCTAGGAAGGGTGAAACTCCCCATTATGGGTCTGCACTTGGAGGTGCCAGCTGTTCAACAAACAATAACTAAGGACTGTGCCTCTGATTTCCAGGGGATGGATTTCTTTTCAAATTTGAGTGGTTGAATAATGCTGACTCATTGCCCAGTTCATCAGTCTGTTCAGACGGGCCATGATGCAACAGCTCCCTCACTGGGTAACGTCACACAACGTTTGAGCAATGGATCCAGGTCCATTAGATCAGAGGCTGATCAAACGTGGGATAATGGAACTGTAGCTGGCCATATGAGGATGATGATTGGGTCCTTCAACTGGTGGACATTTTTGCTGACCCTGATGTGGAATCTGATTAAATTGATCATGCATTTTATCTCTTTTTAAATTCATCTTTCAGTTGGTTAAAATATCATCTAAAGATATCTCCTGATTTGTTATCCCTAAAACCAATGCTATAGCTGCTCCCTGGCAATTTCTATGGGTCCATTTTTAGTCCAGGACAATAGCAGATTAAGTTGGGAATTCTCTAGATGAACTAGGGCAGCCATGTGTTGATATTTATGACACATTCATTCAACAGTCTTTATTTACAAGAGAGTTGCCAATATATGAAAAAGCTTTGGTGGAGTGAAGGGGGGCACAATTTACTCAGCACAACTATGAACCTCTGGCAGAGGGCACGTGGCCACGAGAGGGTAGTGTCTGATAGGATTTGTATTGTTAAAACAGGGAAGGGGAGGCAATCTTTACTAATCAGGATGTATCATTAGAAAAGAATGATAACAACTAGAAATGGATTGCGGGAACAATTCATTAAAAATAGATGATGTCAAAACCTCTATACTGTAGATCCTGATGAAGTTGGGGTTCATTTTTTGAATAGTGCTGGTTTGAAAAGGAATTTTGAATCTCTTTTGTCTGTTTTGGCTGATAAGAATGTTATGATAACTGCATTGCAAGAGACCTGGGAATTGGAGGAAGTGTTGTTGAGTGACTATGTAGCGTTCAGTGTGAAAACAGGTAAAGGCCAATTTGGTTGCTCCACTGGGGATTTAGCTGTTATGACATCTGTAAAAAATGAAACACCTGGGGTCATTTTATTTAAGGAATTTGCTGACTATCTGACTATGTCAGTTAAAGGTCTTCCATTAAAATATGAGGATAAAACGAAGAAGTGTGTTCAAATTTAGTATTCATCAATACGTACTTCCTCTTGAAAAAGCAAGAAAAACTATTAAAAGAGCTCTCAGTTTTGTTGGAAAAGGTCCACTTGTATTTCCCAAATGTACCATGCCTATTGATGGGCAACTTTAATGCAAATATTCCATTCAACTAATCCATGGATGAGTTGCAACTAGAGAAAAAAAATGGTCTGGGGATCCCATGCCTAGTTTTGCTGTGCCAGCAGGGAGATGGGATTGGTCAACAATAAGTCACGCTGTTAGAAAGCCTAAATATGACGATTATTAACGCCAGATGTGTAGGGGATCAGCCGCCCAGCTCACTTTTGCTAATGGGGGGAGGGGTGCACTATGATTGACTACGTAATAATTTAATCTGAAAATTTTGGTATAGTAAAAGATCTAGCAGTAGGTGACTTAGCAGTTAGTGACTGTAAACCGCTTGTGCTCTCCCTGCATAGCAGGTCTTATTTAAGAGACCATTGGCAGAACAGACAGCTAATTTTCTGCTGGAATGAGTGTAGAGTGGTATGGTTAGGAAAATTAAAATGCCACACCATAGATTGAGGGAGTTGTTGAAAGCTCAGACTACTTTAACAACTCAACACATAGTGCAGAACTAGGAGATTTTAAAGACCTCCATAAGAGATGTGGCAATCATGGGCTCAAATAGTTGTCAGGGTAGGAAGGACACATTTGGCTCGCCTAAGGCACGAGCTAAGGTCACATTAAATAAGAACATAAGGGAGGTTTATAAAGCAGATAAGGCTAACATGGAGTGCCTACTTAAATTACATAGGAAAACCTATAAGGTAATAAGACAAATAATGTGGGAAGAAAAAGAGAATGTGTGGAAGAAGGCAAGTGTCTCTCTTTGAACTGGAAGTCTCAAGGGCTTTTGGAATATAGTAAACAGAGTGCTTGGACTGTTTAAAAAAATTTTATCTGTACCAGACTCTGAAAAAAATGGGTTAGGTAAATATCTGAGTTGTATAAATTCAAAGAAGCAGAAAGAGGAGTAATGGGGAGCATGGACACTGTCCATCTACAGAAGAGGTTGGGGGAGAGCCATTTGGTCCCGTTCAGTCAGTAGTATTGAAGCTATAATAAAAGGTTTGAAAAACTCTAGGGCTCATGGCACCGGTGGCCTCTCTTCAGATATAATCAAACTTAACCCTAGTCTGAGGGCACAAGTCCTGACACCGGTGTTTGGAGCGGCTGACTTACCAAAAACCTGGAAAGGAAGTATTAGGGTTCTGTTGTATAAAAAGGGTGAACGGGACCTGCCCTTAAGCTACTGTATGATTACCATGTTGGAAATTCCTAGTAAGATTTTTGTGAAACACATGCTGGAGTTATTGGAAGATTAGGAAAGTGATGTTACAATTTTACCCAAGGTCCAAATGGGTTTCCGTAAACGGTACTCAACAACGGATGGCTATTTATTATTAAATCTTCTCGCTGACAAACATGCCCTTAAAAGCAAACAGCCCCTTTATGTGTCATATATCGATTTGTCAACAGCGTTTAAACCTATAAATAGGTTATTGCTTTGGGAAAAGATGTGTGAATGGGAATGTCCATCAGGCCTATTACATTTGATAATTGAACTACATGAAGGCTCATGGACAAGGGTTGAGTTAGGGGGCAATGGAGTCCTGTTCAGAAAAATAGCCACTCCCAACAAACTTGGACAGGGGTGTAACTTGGCTCCGCTCCTGTTTTTAATCTATATTGCAGATGCTATGGTAAGATTAAGCCAGGTTCGATCTTTTCTACGAAAATTAGGATCATAGGCCATTTCAGTAATATTTTATGCCAATGATACTGTGCTGTTGGATCTTATGCTGGTTGGCTTTTGAAGGCAACTGGATGTCTTTTCGGAATACTGTCCAACAATCTGAAAATAAATACAGCTAAAACAAAAGTTATGGTCTTTTCGAAAAAGAAGGGTGCAGTCCACTAGATTTAAGTGGTGGTTTAGTGGCGTTCAGGTGGAATTGTTAAAGAACACAGATGTTTAGGTCTTCTCTCCAGATATAATCTAAATTTCAACCCCCAGATGATATTCAGGAAGTGTGGTCCAAGGCTATTGCATGAGATTTACATATGGTGGATCTTGCCTTGGGTCATAAGTTTGTCGAAGTCCAAAGAGAAACTTACAATGCAAAACTGTAAATTTATTGTTGTATGGATGTGAGACCATGCCAGTGAAATTTAAAAAGTGGTTACAGATTATTGAAGCTAATATCTGGAAAGGATGACTCGGCTTGCTGAGTAGATCTGTTAAAAGCTCCTTGAGATTAGAAGTGGACCTCACTAACAAACAGTGGATCATTAAATGTTGGGCCTGTCTCTTATAGTAGGAGGAGGGTTACTTAAGGCAAATAATAAAACCTTACCTGCAGGAAACGTATGTAGGCCAATGGGTTGTTAATCTTCAAGATATCGAGTCCTCTTTGAATACTTCAGAAGAGAATGAATTGCAAAGTATGTCTATAGTGCAGCAGAAACAAATAATAAAACATGGGATAAAAGAGTTCTTGA
Source organism: Pleurodeles waltl (assembly GCF_031143425.1). Lineage (NCBI taxonomy): Eukaryota > Metazoa > Chordata > Amphibia > Caudata > Salamandridae > Pleurodeles > Pleurodeles waltl. The sequence continues at coordinate 398,818,734 of NC_090449.1, forward strand.
GGAAGGGTGCTATAGATAAAGTGCGTAATAGAGATAATCTGCATCATTCAATGGAGTCAGACTATGATAGGCATACCCACCAGTATCAGCAAGATAAAATGCCTATATCAGGAAGTGGGCCCTGAAGGATAGGCTGGGGCAGGTCAATGCCTTCATAAAGTGAAAATCGTTTAGACAGGCGGAAGCGGTAAGTGGCAATTGTCCCTTCAGTCAAAACGCTCCGTGGTCCTTTCCGCATATAACTGTATCTTGCACATGTTTTGATAAACCTAGAAGAGGTCTGCTGCTCCCTGTTTTTAGAATTTTACAGGTTCAACGTATTTCTGATTTAATGTCAGTAATTTTAAAGTGTAATAATATAACTGCGTAATGCCGTTGGGAACTTTTTGCCTGGAGTTGCTGAAAGGCTAGCAGAATTGAGTAGCTTATAACATTAGATTTATTTTTATGGAATGCCGAGGTCTGACCTATCTATCGATGTACCAATGTACTGTGGCTTCAGTGAAACTGATTTTAATTGACGAGTGTTATAGCTAGAACCATGAATAGGATGGTTGTGCACTGTATTTACTCTCAATTCATATATTAGGCTCACATTGCCTGAAAATTAAATGTTAAATTCGTTTTCTCTACTGTTGTATCTGCATTTTGCCCAAAAACAATAGTATTTTGCACTAATGTTTCAGTTATAACTTTCTTTCGCATAAAGAGAATAGTATTTTGCACAAATATTAACAATAGGTTTTTCTATAGCTAAACCTTTGTGTGGTCCTCAGAATAACTCGCACTCATGATCTGGATTTTGCTTTTACTGTATGTAACCTACAAAATCTCATTTTCCCCATATTTTGTAAAAAGGATGAGAGGTCCACTTTTGCCCTGTAATAGCTGTACTTTGCACATTATACATTTTTTAGTTTGTTTAATTAATAAGGGAACAGGCATTTTGTATATTTTGCACCTAAATAATTGCATTTTATTACAGAAATTGTTATACCCAAGGTAATCCTGGCTTGTGGATTTTCAGAATATTTTGATCGCATGAATAGAAGGTTTTAGACGTAATAACATCTAGATTCCAAAAAAGTTATTTATGTTGAATGAAGATTTTAATAAATATGATGCACTTTAATTAATGATATTGTATGTAAATGTAATGTTTGTATTGCCTAATTGGCATGATATCAAACTGTCAACAAGATTAAAACTCTAAACTAAACAATGGTTCTAATCCAGGCGTGCTGCCAAAGGGCCATTGACGATAAAACCACTCTGCTGAGTGAGTTGGTTTTATCCAGCCCACAGCAAATGGCGAATTTAGCTGCATTTCTCCCAGCAGCCATAGCTTGGAAGACTATGGCTTGGGCCTCCCCGAGACCATAGGCAACACCTGCGCAACCGAGCCCCAGAGCGAGTCCAAAAGGCATGCAGTGTTTACCGACCACAAAAGCAGGCGGGTGGAAGAAAACATCTTCTTTCCCAAGGTATCCAGCCTCTTAGATTCCCTATCTGGTGCAGTGGTATGCAATGCACCAGGGTTTACTCTGGAAGTGTAGGCTTGGACCACCAAGCTCTCTGGGATGGGGGGCTTGGTGAGGAAATTCGAGTTGCCTGGGGCAGGGTGATGGCAGTGGGCAATTGTCCTATTCACAGGTGCCCCAGTGCTTGGCTTGTAACAGGCTCCGAGTAGGACATCTGTGAGGGTTTTGTTAAACTGGAAAACCAGCTTGGATGAGGCGACCCACGGCTGAATCAACTTCATCAAGATGCTCGTCTTGACAGACATGGAGGGTAGTTGAAGGTCCAGAACCTTAGCCACCCTCCTCACCACCGTACCAAATGAAGCTCCTTCCTTCATAGCCACAGTACGAGGAGAGACCAAGCCACTATATGGAGAAGTGGCCAGTCCACAGCCATCTGCTAAATAATAAAATCAGGTGTTCTCAGTGAGATCTAGGGGCTGGTATTCATCATGGTTCAGTGGCCTCTCCGAGTCATCTCCAAGTCCCAGCTCAAATGAACAGGGTGCACGCTCTGACCTGGGTGAAATGCCTCCAGTCGACACCAGAGACTGTGTCGGACAATGCCCATACTGCTCTGTGTCGTAGTCGGGGATGAATAGGGGGAGTACGCCGTTGGTGGTGCTGGGGACGTTTGTAGAGGAGCCCGGATCCAGTCATTAATCCAAGGAGTCTGACTAGCACCTGGGGGTGAACCCGCTGGCAGAAGACCAGTAGGGGCCCCTCCCGAACCCATGGAGCCCAAAGGAGCTCCAGCAAGAACCAGCTGCCCAAATATGAGGTGCATGGCCTCATAAAATTCATGGAGCTCAGTGGGGATCGCTCTAGCTCCCTGAAAATCACAGAGGCATGGAGATGGCGCAGGCACAGGCTCAATCGTGGAACCACGCCTCAAATCCAGATGCTCCCTCATCTTGTCGGATGACTTTAACGGATGGGATGAAGTCAAAGACCTCTTTGACTTTTTGTTCTTCTTATGCTTGTGGGAATTATCCTAATGCTGAGATTACTTTGCAATGACGAGCGCGTGGAATGGCTGTGCAACTGATATCTGGACCCTCCTCTCGACTCAGATTGAGTCCCTTGTGGCATCTAATGTCCAGCAGCAAGGAGCTCAAGAGACTGCTCCCTCAAGGCCTTGGGGTGCATGGCACGTCAACTGACACAGGTCTTAGCGTTGTGGTTGAGACACCAAAAGCAGACAAGGTGTAGATCCATCACCGACATTTGCCAGTGACAGGCACCATAGGACATGAAACTGGCCTTCCTCATGAACATCCCTGCCACACCAGGAGACACTGTCAAAATTCTTTGACAAAAGGGTTGTAAATAGTTAAGTCAAAAAGTGACCGGAGGTAGCTCCATGGAAGTTAATTCACCAAAATACCAGGGGTAGGGGAAGTGACATCACACGCCATTTCTTCTTTACTTTCCCTCACACACTTATGCTTACACAAACACACATTCACTCATATATACTCTCTTTTATACTAGTACACTCTCACCCTCAAGCATGCACACAACATACATTTAAAAGTGTTTTTCATTACTCATCGCTAGAAAGGAGGGTCATATTCCAGCTAATTGCACTCCATTTTTTATTACACCAATAGTGAATCATATATTATTCACTTTTAATGTAATAAAAAAAAAACGTATTGAAAATAAGGAAGTGGAGCCCCAAGCTGGCCCATAAGGACGAGCTGCCACTGTATTCCGTGCACTGATTTTCCACCCTGATGACCCCTAAATGACATCCAAGGGTAAATGTTTCCCAAATCAGCACTGACTGGCATAGAAAAAAAAGAACTGATGTCAACGAACTGGGCTGGAGCCTATATAGGGACTGTGCATGTCAAGTATGATGTGGACAATGCCTCGCCAAGTGGAATGACGTCACCTACTGGCGCAAAGGGGTACTGCTCACGAACAATTTATGGGCCCAGTCTGACACATGAGGATAATTCTAAAGTGCGGAATCTGCGTCTAGAAGTCTCTATCAGATGTAATTATATTGAGGCCAACAAGCCACAAGCCGTAAGTCACTATTTTAGGTGCAGCTCGACATTACAGTATGATCCCAGCCTTTGGAGCATTCAAGAAGAGCAACACTGTAAATCTTATATTTGCATAAAACAGATCTACCCAATAAATCTTCCTAAAACCACACCTTGAATTCATTGAGAATCCTGCTCTATTGCACATCTATATGTTTAAAGCGTTGTTTTGGGCCATTCAGTAAGGAATACATTCTGCTAGACCCCAGTCAGCATGCCACAGGGCAGACAGGGTCTATTGGACTTCAATCGTGGTGGCTGAGGTAATTTGTCACTGGTCTCTTGGGCTGACCGAGTGACTAATAGAACAGACAGCTGGAGAGCAATTTAAGAGGACCCAGGCATAGGTGCACCCCAAAGGCTCTCTCAACGGTTCCATGCAGCATGATGCCGAAGCCCGGAAGGGCTGCAATTGGCTTTTGTGATCAGCTCGTGCAGGGCTGCAACTGTTCCAGATTGTGATCAGCATGTGCTGGGCCGTAACCATGGAAGGGTGGTCATCCCATGCAGGGCTGCAACTGCTGCAGGCTGTGATCCATCTGTGTGGGGCTCAGATTTTTGACAGTGGGACTGGCCCTACTCCAGCAGAATTTATGACAAGTTCATGCGGGGGCTGCAACTGCCAAGTGTTGCAAGGCCATGCCTGGGGTGTTGCCAGTTGACCATATGCCCCCAGCATGGTCTCAACTGCCAGATCAAGAGACCAGAGACACTTACCACAGACTCAGGTGGAACCTCTTCATCTCAGGACTTCTACTTCCTGGACGCAGAAGACTCAGAGTGGTCACACACCCAACACGACCCAGCACATGAAGTGGGAGGTCCTCAAAGAATACCTGCCAGAATGCCAACACTCACTAGAATGTGCAGGGGTGCCTCTGAAAAATGGGTTGAATGAGTGAGACCGGAAAGGAGTAAAATTAACAAGTGAGGTATGAGACTAAAACACTGAGCACACATACTGTTTGGGAGGTTATTGCACTGCATCTGTACTACATTCATGGTACTGCTGCTGTGCCCCAAACTGATACAAGGGGCAACCTACTATAGTGAGTACAGAAAGGGAGAGCTGGTGTGCTGGAAAGCGTCCAGAGAAAATTTATTATTTTCAGCTATTGATAGTCACAGGTTTCTTAGGCACTTAGGGCCATATGTACGAACACATTTTCCCATAGACATAGAATGGGTTAAACCCTTTGCTACATCTGGCCCTATGTGTAGGGCACAAGTTGAGAATTTAACAATCTCCAGAAACACGTAAAGGAATTTAAAGTCCAGGCCATTGTTTGTGCTTAGAAAAAGAAAACACTTTTTATTAGACAGCTGTACTCAATACTACACAACTCACGCTTTTGTTGGGCGGAAGGAGGCGGCACCGGCTTCCCAAGGGCAGGAGCCCTTTAAACTTTCTTCAGCGCTCCCGCCTCACGGGACGCGCTTTTGCTGGGCGGAAGGAGGCAGCACCGGCTTCCCAAGGGCAGGAGCCCTTTAAACTTTCTTCAGCGCTCCCGCCTCACGGGACGCGCTTTTGCTGGGCGGAAGGAGGCGGCACCGGCTTCCCAAGGGCAGGAGCCCTTTAAACTTTCTTCAGCGCTCCCGCCTCGCGGGACGCGCGCGGGCGGCGCCCGGGCCAAGGGCGGGCCCGTCCTGCGCCCGTCAGCGACCGGAGGAGGCCGGGCTGGGCCATATTATTTTCATCTTGATACTGAGGCCGGTGACTAACGGACGAATATCCTCCAGTCACCCGGACACCATACCAACATAGGTGAGCAGTATTCTAGGCCCTTCTGTTGTTTCAGCCTCCTTAACAAGGCCCTAGCGGAGCAAATTGAGGGTGGGAACAGGGGAGAAAAAGCACCTATAGAAAAAGACTGATAAATTTTGGGTTGGATCAAAAGCGTTTTATTAAGCCAAGACGGGCAGACGGAAGTGGGGGGTGCTTCTGGAGAAGGCCGGCAATAATAAGACTCTAGGCGGTTTCCTTCAAAAAGCGGTTGAGGCATTAGAAAAGGAAATTGAATTGGTGGAGCGCCGTCTAACTGCCCCGTCATTGATGGAGGCCCCACCGAAAACTCCAGCACAATTCCTTCACCCACCCGCTTCTCAGCCTGCCCCGGCAATTCCACCCCCAACCACCCAATTGTCTGCTGCAGAGACCCTGGAAATTGTTATACAGCCTCCAGAATCTACACAGCCTCTTCCAGATAGGTCTGAATCCACTTCAGAACACAGCTCAAAGGGCAAAAGAAAACGAGGGGAGGCAAACTTAAAGAATAAACGGGCCCGTGTTTTGAACTCCCCCAATCTTGCCGTGCCTACTCAGACCAAGGACTACATACCAGCCCAAGCTCTTAAGAGTGACGGTTCAGAAATAGCCCACATAATAGATTACATAAAAGACGAGCTCTCTAAAAAGCTATACCCTATAACAACTCGCCTATTAGCCATTGAGGAGAAACTTGATGGTCTCATCAAGCTCAATCAGATGACCATCTCTTCCTCCCTAGAACCACAGTATCTCCGCCAAAATTTTCCATTGAGCCCTCCAGGCAACAGTGCCAGTAGTCTTCCCTCATCATTGAGCACGGACCATAACCCTCGAACGATCTGTCCTGATTCTTCATATCAACCAGCGAAGGCTCCAACTGTTAGACTGGACAATGTCTTAAAAGCCAATTGTTCTAAGACTACTTCCCTCTTCTCAAGGGGAAATAACGTAATTGCTCCTTCTAATAATATGGGTATAAAACTTCATAACAATACCCCTGATCAGATCCACCCTCCACCAGATCCGATGCATAGGGATCAAGGAAGTAATATGAGAACTTTACACCTACCACCAGAAGCTTGCCCTTATGTGCTTGTTATCACGAGTGTTCCCAAACTTAAAACCACCATCTCCGAAACATTTACGGAACTGAAAAACAAGGTCATCCATTGGCTACATAGACACGCTAGATTTGCTTTTCACATGGTACCCTCAATATTAATGGTGAGGAGGGTGGGTTGGGTGGGTCCACTTAAGAATCCTGGCACGGGTGATTGTATTGTTATCAACTTTGATGCACCTTCCCTTGTACAGCAGCTTCATTTGAATGTGTGTCAATCTAACCCTCTAGGGGGAGAAATTTCTCTGTGTAGACTACAGGCTTTCTACCCTCACAAAGTTGTACCAGCTACCAAGGGGGCGACAAGGCCACTCAGAGGTGCCACCAATTTGCAGAGGCAGCCTGACGCCCAGCTGAGATGTAGCTCCAACTCGCTTTCTGAAATCGATTGACTAAAAACTAGCATTGTACACTGCTCACTCCAGCCTCAAGGTTTCAGAAACTGGGATAAGAAGCACCCTATAGTCGGAAATATTGAAACATATGTAATGGGGTTAGGTAATCCTGAGGTCGACCAGACTCCTACTGCAGATACCAGAGATTCTATGCCAACCCCCGCGCCTGCCCAGCTAGACCCTTCTAAGATGGAAAACAGTATCCCTCTTTCCTTCTGTGATCAGAGTTTGGAAACTTGTAGTAGTGGGGGAACAAGCAAGGAGGGCAAGGCGAATGAGACCAATTTAGCTCCGGATTTAATAGGCCCCAATAAGTATGGGTATTCACCACCATTTCAGGCACTCAAATTGTTCACGCCATGCCCCGATTTAGACGGGGCAAGTAATATTTTGGGTGACAATGTAGTGGGAAGGCCAAATGAGGCCGGTATAGCTACGAACGAAAAGGGTATAAAATCTCCTCATGGCACTCCATTTGCAAGAGGGAACCTTATGGTTGAAGTTCCCCATGACAAAATAGATGGTCCAGACACCGTTCTTAGCTGGAACATTGCTGGGCTGGAGAACAAAATGAGTATTCCTGAATGGGGCAAATTCATAGATGAACATAAAATGTGTCTTTTCCAAGAAACATGGGCACTGGAGCCCAAATATAGAATTGGTTATAAAAGTTACTGGGTCCCAGCAAGAAAGGTTAACTCAGGGAGACCCTCAGGTGGGCTGCATATATGGCTTAGTTGCTCCCTTAAATCCCGGATTGAAACAATTGACTTGGGCTGTCCCGATTTGATGGGCTTATCATTATCAACCCTTAGTGAGAAACCACTTCTAATAATTAACATTTATAACAGCAGCTTGGGTAGCAAATAGGAGTCGGACCCACTGACTACTCTGGATAGCCTCCTCTCTTGTAAATCATCTTCCCATTTTATTCTTATCGCAGGGGATTTTAATGTCACTTTTGAACCCTACTTGTTGGCTCAGGAACTATATAAAGATGTGGACGCCTATTGGGGTATTCCTCAACTGGTGTCAAGCAAAAGACCGAAAACAAATAGACTAACACATCAGGTTGTGGATATTACATTGGCCCATGGCCTCCGGGCCTGTAATGGTTGTTCCCGCTCGGACCCTGATCTCCACCCTACATTTAGGCGTGGAACACAGAAGAGCCAGATAGAGTATATTTTGCTTGACATCCGGCTGTGGTGTCATATGGTAGACATGAATATTGTAGAACATGAGGAAAGTGACCACGAGCCATTGATCTTATCTCTCAGGAGTTTATTACCCCTACTTGAAGCCCCTTGCCCTAAGATTTATGAGCAACAGCTCGCACTGACCAATAACAGACGAAACGCCAAATGGGAATCTATGAGTACTGATACAGCCCTAATGGCATCTGTGTACAGACAGCTGGCCGATCATATGGAATGCATGCCCCAGCTTTTAGAAGATAGTGAAGGGCTCATAGTAGCCCACACACAACTATTTCATTCTCTCAAACATCTTTTTACTAAAGAGGCTGCTAAAAAAGTCAAAAAGAAGTGCAACGCAAGGTGGTTCAATGTTGCATGCAGGGAAGCACAGCACAAACTATTGAGAGCTTTAAGAGGGGGACAGTCAGACCACATAAGGAAAGCCAGGAAAGACTACAAACAGGAACTAAGCAGAGCCCGTAGGAGATGGGATGAACTTAGATGGGTCTCCCTCCTGGAATCTGCTAAAACAAATGACACTTCGAAATTTTGGAAACTGGTGGCTGATGCCAGTGAAGGATCTAACCGCTTGCCTGGTGCTTCAATACTCCCTGTAGAGTAGACAGATCACTTTTCCCTATTATATTCTGGGACTCCAGGTGCTACTACCATGGAACTGAATCATATTATGACCTTTGAGACCCCCCCAATTGAATTTACCCTGGCAGAAACCAAGGCTGCGATTGTTTCACCGAAGTGGGGAAAGGCCCCTGGCCTTGACAAAATTCCAGGCGATCTGTACAAGACAAACCCAGGTGTATGGGCCCCATACCTGAATCTGATTTCCAATTCAGTAGCTGCAGGAGCACCTGTCCCGAGCTCCTGGATGGGAGCGGAGATAGTCCCCATCTTTAAGAAAGGCAGCCCCTCTGACCCTGCCAATTACCGTCCAATCTCCTTACTTGATAATTTCCCAAAACTTTTTGCAAAACAAATCTTGTCCCGTCTAGAAGATTGGATTCTGGAATTTAACGTTATTTCCGACCTGCAAGCAGGGTTTAGGCCAGCTGTCAGCACCATAGATCAAGTTTTAAGATTTCTAACAATCAAATGGAAAACTGTGGAAGTAGGAGGGGGTAACCTTTTTGTAGTTTTTATTGATCTTAGAGCAGCATTTGATTTGGTCCCCAGAAACCAGCTATGGCTGACACTAGCCAATATGGGCATCCCACATGATCTTCTGAAACTTATCGCCCGATTACACGAGAACACCTAGGCACAAATTAGGAGCAGTAAGGATGGTGACTTAACAGATCCAGTGGCTATTGAGAGAGGAGTCAGACAGGGCTGTGTCCTGGCTCCTACCCTTTTTCTTTTATACATAAATAATTGTATTAATTATTTAGTAAATTGCACTAATGACTCCCCAAAGTTGGCCGGGATTAAAGTGCCATGCTTACTCTATGCGGATGATACCATCCTATTGGCCAAAACATCCATGGGAATCCAAAATTTGGTCAACCAGTTCTGTGCATTTTGCAGAGATTACGGGTTAGATATCAACGTTAAGAAAACCAAACTCATTATATACAGTGCCCCGAACAAGAAGCTTAGAGCAAATATAAAGATGGACTCAGTCCGCTTGGAGAGGGTAAAGGAATATGACTACCTGGGCATTAGATTATCTGATAAGGGTAGCTGGGATGCAGCTATCAGGAAAGGTGCACTTACCATCAGCCAAAGATGTGGAGTGCTAGAACGGAAGGCTAGTACTGCAGCAAGCCCCCCTCTGACTCTTATCTCTGAAATTTACAAAGTCCAAATCCGTGCCGCTGCCCTATATGGAGCGGAACTCTGGGGGTTCACATAGACATCTGGGCACCCTTCAAACCAAAGAAAACAATTTCCTTAAGCACATATCTAGACTCGGAAAGGGCACGCCGAAGCTCCTTCTAAGGCTAGACTTGGGTTTAAACAGCATCAAAGACACAGCATACCTAAGGCCACTTCTATACTGGGTTCGACTATGGAAAACGGATGAACTCGAACCCTTTAGGACAGCAGTCAAAGATTTAATATCACCTTGCCATGGATGGGAAAAAGTTCGCTGGTTAAGGGAGATGAAAGCAGCTTGGGTCAAATTGGGTTTATCCCATTATTGGGAGAATCCTGAGATGATTCCTGCTAACGCTAGACTGCTGATCAAAGATCGATATTGGGGGAAAATCTATGAGGAATTTCTAGGCTCAAATGGGTCAGGTCTGCTGACAGCAGAGTTTCTGCTGGTCAAGCACGAACCTTTGCCTGAAAGTTTCCTGGATCTCCCTATACCAGCCCGTGCCCGCACTTTACTTCTCCAGTTCAGATACGGAACACTGGCGGTCAACAGCTTCACAGCTCGTTGGACGTCTAATAGTCCTATGTCTGACAAATGTACAATCTGTCATCTATGCAAGGAAACTCCTGAGCATGTCCTATTTTTCTGTCCCCTGTATAAACGCCCTAGAGGAAAGTGGATTATTCCTCTGTGCAAAACACTGGTACTACAAAACCGAACCAGTGTTTACAGATTATGTAAATATGATACTTCCATGCTGATAGTAAGCTCTGTTTCTAAATATTTGTCAGCAGCATGGACAATCCGTAGTAGGATTATGTCAGATCTCAATCCACTGGCTGAAGAACGGTTTAGTAGTTAGCAGATTTGGACTGTTACAATAGTAAGAGATTTTAAATATAATTATTAGAGCTGATCTATTGAGGATTTTAGATTGTGTCCCCGTGTATGCTTTTCAATGGGTTGCCCCAACCAAAGCGATTCACAGTTTTCTAGTATATATTATTTTGTAAAACCCCAAGACCCAATTTATTTGACCAATTCACTCAAGAGAAGAGGTCAACCTAGGGCACCCTTTTTGTACTGTTTGGCTTCTAACTTTTGTAAATATGAACTATTCCATGTAGTTTTATGATCTACTTTTATGCATAAATCAGTTTTAGAACAATTTTATATGTATTATTAGAAAATATTTGGTATACAACTTTCTATTCTAAATTGATTTTTATTATCTTAGCACACAGCACTTTGCAAATTGTAAGATTTAGGTACCATTTTAAATGTCTTTAATCACCTATGAAATCTTCTAGGAACCACTACGAACCTTTATTTTTTTTTAAGTATAACTTGCTCTAGAACAGTTTTCCCTAAGCACACCTTGAGAGGTTCTGGCATACCATTTGTTTCTCCTTGTAACCGTTCTGGTAAATGGCACTTTTTTTTTTATCTGGGAAGTATAAACTGTGGAATTCTTACTTAACCTCTGGCCTGTTTGGATAAATAGTGTGCTAACTGTTAATGCTCCCTTTTTATGTGATGGTTTATGATTTCTACCTTTTTATATGTATGGTTATTTTAAATTTTTTAAATGGCCTAAATTTAGGCCGAATAAACTATTGAATTGAATACACAACTCAGTTCTGCATGCAGGTCACAATGATCACAGTTTTCTCTTGTGAATATTATGCCCCTTACCCATCACCCTGTGTGCTCTCTCCCACCTAGGTTAACCTAGTTCGATCTGCCTGCCACTGTTTACTCAGGTTCTTTTCCCCAGTGTCATAGTAGCTAGGAAATATGTCCTTAGTCCCTTGTACTTCTTTCAGCGTGTTTCCAGTGGCTTAACCCATTGCAGGTGGATACCTTCAATGATCGCGTGCTGTTTCAGTGGTGGCCACTTGAGGAAGGGCACCGTGGCTCACATCTTTTCGAAGCATGGATGTCATTGATGGTATGGTATCACTCGACAGTCCTCAGCACCACTGTGTGGGTGCTTCTAGAAGTCACAGGCTGCTTCTAGGCTGACGTAAATGATCGTCATGGCAGTTGCGATCCCGAGCAAGGCCAATGTGCATCTAAAGGCAGTTGAAGCAAACCCCAGCTGGCAAGGACACAATCAGGCAGTTGCAGCCTCACCAGTGGCAGTACACATGGCACGACATATGCAGCCCTCACCTGGAATAATACATATTGTATGTTAAATGTAGCCCTGACCTGGACCGGTATGTATGGTAAAGCAGATGCAGCCCTGACCTGGGCTGAGATACATAGCAAGGAAGATGCAGCCTGTCTTGACCAGTGTGCTGATGTACAATTGCTCAGTTTTTGTCAGGATCCAAGGAGAGATACGGTGCAGGAAAGGTTGCTCCTGGCTTCACTCTCTCAGGCAGTTTCCTTTATCTGGGTGTTTCTACACCAGAAAAAAGCTGGGCTTCTCCTCCTGGACAATCTCTCCTCCTGTATGGTCAGGTATGCTCACTTCATCTCTCAGCAGGCAGGATTCTAAGTACTAGGCAGACCCACAGCTTCTCAGCCAAAAATGTAGATTTCAGGGATGTCTCCCCATCAATGGGAGATGGCTGTCAGGCAGACAGCAGCCCTGGCCAAAGAACAGTCCTTCAAGTAGTCTGAGGAGCAGCCCCATTCCTTGATGATGACAAATTTAGAACTGAAACAAAGTGGGGCAGTTTGGGTCCCACTTTTCTCCATATTTTCTAGGCACCGGACATGGATCCATTGTCTCGCAGTTCAGAACTGGTTTGGGGGAGTTCTCTTTCAAGTGTCCTTCTTCGGCCAAATTAGACACAGACTTTGTGTAAAGTGATGCTTCTTACAGCAGGATGTACAAATGGACACAATGAAGTGTAAGGTTTGTGCACACAGTTGTCATCAGCCTCTCTGAAGCAGTAATCTGGGATAAACAAAACAGTCCTGACCTAGCAACCACCTCCCAACAGGAATGCAGTCCCACCCTCTGCCACTACCATCTAATAAATTGAAGTGCTTGGAAAGAACTAAACAGCAGGCCCTTACTTACGAAACCCTCAGGAATTTCTAAAGGTACATTGATCTCCATCTTCCTGAATATCTGAATCTCCATCCTCCAGCAACAGGAATGCCGCCTATACACTTCCACTGCCTGAGGAAGCTGTCTTCATCCTTCATCTTGTGTCATGGTAAACCAGTGGCATCCTAAATGGATCCCACTCATTTCCGTATTCAAACCCATACTCATGGAGTCCAACTACTACACATGTGCTCCACCCATACTACACACCCACTCAGCATACACACTGAATATAAGAAGACCGTTCTGGGTTTTCACATAACAGCAGAACTTTAAATGAGAGAGGCCAGGAGGCCACACGCTCATTGATGCAGATAAAAAGATTTTGTCTACTATATGAGATCACAAAACATAGCATGCTCCACTACCACTTTATGTGCTAAACCTAAGGCAGGGACATTAGTCCTCTGTCCACACTCAGGTTATGCTTGGTGTACCCTTCCAGAACCTAGGACTGGTTCTGGACCTCACATTGTCAAAGTATCTTTATGCACATGCTAGGTTAGTATAATGCCAAGGCCAAAAAATAAAGGTTTGGGTACCGGATACAAACCATCAGGCACTCAGGAGCTGTGTACATGCTTGTTTGCCATGTATAGGACAATTGCGTCCCAGCACATTGTCTATTTTAAGCGTAATAGAAGCATTTGCGCTTTCTGAGATTGTGCTCCTGAACATCAACAGTCATGGTGATTGGAGACAGATGCTCTATCAACTACATTAATAACAATTCAAAAGTTAACTATGCAGGCTATATGAAAAACTGTTTTGCACCCTCGGATACCAGTTTCAAAATGTGTGCCTTTATTGAATGACTCAGATATGCAAGTTTCAGGATTATTATTTTAAGGCCAAGGTTTTCTAAGAAATCAAGTCAACTGTGAACAGATGGTGAGATCTGCACAATTTGCGTACAATGTTAACACCATTCAAAATGTGTCATTTAAACACTATAAAAAAACATAATGAGTTTCTGCAAAAACATAAGAACATGCATTTTTATCTCTTTCGTATACTGAAACATGATCTCCCAGATATCCTTACCAGCATGCCAAGCTGTATTGCCAGCATGGCCATTTTGGCTTCCAGTTCTTGTTCTCGTTCAGCTTCCCTAAGTGCCTTTGCCCCTCTGGCATGACCCATGTTCCCTAGGCATACTTTGGCAACATCCAGTCTCCTCGTCTTGACGCACATCCGTGCCATATTCTCCCAGACAGCCTCACTGGAAGGAGAGGAAACAATAAGAACATCCAAGTTAAGTAACTAGTATAAGATGTTAGTATCTGCACTGATTCCTAACATTTATCAAGGATAAAGAAAGTCTACAACATACACATTATTATGAGCAGTCAAAAAACACTTTCAGAGTTTATAAGTTATAGAGAAGGAAAGTAGCTTTACAAAGACACGAGAGGCAAAATATATATGGACATATATATGGACCTCTGGCTAGTATATAGATATAAAAGATAACGGCAAACCTATGAGGTTCAATTGACTCAAGTTACGAGAGTCACTGTGACCCATCATGACATGTGAAAGACTACTGCCAATAGCGTTCAGTCTTTTTGGAGGAGCTACCAAACAGCTTTTGGCACTGAATGAATGGTCACTGTACCTCAATACTTGAATATCAAAAGTGATAAACGCAATGGAATAGATTAACTCAAAACAACCTTCAGACATGTTCAGTAGACACATAACATAGAAATAATGGCAAGTAAAGGCCTACACAGACAACAATCAAGCCCCAAATGTCACAAAAGGTGCTAACCACTGTGCTCCACTTTAATGTATTACTTTAATACCAATGTTTCTGATTGGTTGTCCATGCTTACTGCAGACATGTTAACCTTTCTTAATATTCTAATGTGGCTAAATGCACTCAGGGAATGTTCTTGCGCTTAATGGGTAGTGCAACAGATGCCTCCTGGATGCATTCAACTACATTTATAAAGCGTGTTGTTACTGCTTGTATGGCAATGCCACCTTTGGAGGCATATAGGTGTATCCATGAGAAGGGAAGTGGCTGGGGAGGCAAGCCACATAAAAGTAGACAAAAGTATTGTTTATTGAGTTCTTGAGACTTCCTCCAGTTGTTTGACTTAGGGGTTGTAGTTGTATAATGCAGCATTTGCATGTTGTGTAAACAGCGTTGAGATGCCTTGCAGGGCGTTCCCAGTAAAGCAGTGGCACTGCATATGGAAGCTTGAGAGGCATGTGTACAGATTAACAAAGGGCCTATATTTGTATGCTCAGTCAACATGCATGAGGATCATTGATGGGATCAACTGAATTTAAAGAGATAGCAAATGATCCATCTTTTGAGTTCACCAAAAGTCCTGTTGTTTCTTTAAATGTTCTTGCCACGAAACCCAGGTCAGACGGTAGATAATTCTTTATTTTGTATTGAACAAGTTACTTACCTTCGGTAACCAATTATCTGGAAGAGACTATCTAGCTGCAGATCCCTTACCTTAGAATTCCCTGGCGTCGGCTTTGAAACCAGAATTTTTCTGTTGGGCAGTACCTTGCGCACGCCATTGTTCGGATCTGCGCGCATCGCCCGGCTCCGCGTGGCGTCATCAGAGTCGTTGGAGCTGTCTATGACATCACGGTTGTCTATATAGATGCCACCTCGGCGTTTGTACGTCAGTTTTTTTACCACAACTTTCAACGCCAGAAGTGCAGAGTCATGGAAGAACCAACAGTATTTAGTTTAGTTTTTTTCACTTGATTGTTTGAAGAAAAATACATGCCTTGGAGAAAGGCAAAAATACTGGCACGCCACAAGCTAATGCAGTGGTAGCAGCTTTCCCTCTAGTAGAGTGAGACCTCAAGCCCTCTGGGGGCTGCTTCTTGGCCAAAGTGTAGCAGATACTTATACAGAGAACGACACAGCACAAAGTGGACCGATTCTGTACTGCCCAACCCTTCTTTGCACCAACGTACCCCACAAAGAGTTGGTTGTCCACCCGGAACTCTTTTGTGCAGTCAAGGTATAACGATAACGCTCTTTTTGGGTCCAGCCGATGGAGACGCTCCTCTTCCTTAGAAGGATGCTGTGGTGCAAAGAAGGTGGACAGGATTATATTTTGACCCAGATGGAAAGGCGTCACCACCTTGGCGAGGAAAGAGGCACAAGTTCTTAATACTACTTTTTCAGGCTATATCGTGAGATGTGGCAGTTTTGATGATAAAGCCTGCAGCTCACTCACTCTCCTGGCAGATGTAATTGCCATAAAAAAGGCTGTTTTAGTAGTGACCAGCCGGAGAGGACAGCTATGTAAGGGCTCAAAAGCAGCGCACATTAGGAAAGTAAGAACAAGATTAAGATTCCACTGGGGCATAACAAAAGGCACAGGTGGAAACATATGAACAAACCCTTTAAAAAAATCTTTGTACTATAGGAGACTTAATCAAAGAAGGTTGATCGGGCAAGCATAGAAAAGCTGATAAGGCACCAAGATAGCCCTTGAGAGTCCCTAAAGAGGAACCCTGTTGGGCAAGAGATAAAATAAACAAAAGGATATTAGACAGAGAAGAAGAAAGAGGATCACCAGACCTCTCTGTACAATAGGAAACAAAACGTTTCCATCGGCAGGCGTAAATTGACTTAGTAGAGGGACGCCTGGCTGCCAGAATGACATCACAAACTTCGGAAGGGAGGTCATAAACCATCAACTGTCGCCGCTCAACCTCCATGCATGAAGCCGCAAAGTTAACAGGTTCGGGTGGAGAACCTTCCCCTGCTGCTGCGACAGAAGATCCTCCCAAAGAGGCAACCCGATTGGAGGATTGATGCTCATTTTGAGAAGCTTTGGTTACAAGACTCTTCATGCCCAATCCGGAGCCACAAGGATAACTTGTGCCCAGTCGTTCCTGATTTTCTTGAGAACTCTGGGCAGAAGTAGTATGGGCAGAAAAGCATACAGGAGGCCTGAACTCCACACGCAACAAAAAGCGTCGCCTATCGATAGCCCCCTTGGAAACTCCAATGCGCAAAACTGCTGACATTGCGTGTTCTCTGCGGAGGCGAACAGATCTAACCAAGGCTCTCCCCACTGCTGAAAGAGTCCTTGCACCACCTCCGGATGGAGATACCATTCGTGATCCGCTAAGCATTTTCGGCTGAGCTCGTCTGCCCTGGCGTTCAGAGAACCTGCCAGCTGTTGAACCACCAGGGTTATGCCCTGCTGTTCCAGCCATGTTCAGAGACGCAGAGCCACACCGCCCTGCTTGTTGCAGTACCACATTGCGGTGGTGTTGTCTGTGAATACCTGCACTACCTTCCCTTTTACAAGAGGAAGAAATGCCTTTAATGCTAGTCGGATCGCCCAAAACTCCAACAAGTTGATATGGAGCCCAGATTCCACCGGAGACCAGTGACCACTGATCTCCACCTCTCCCAGATGGCCGCCCCATCCCAGAAGTGACGCATCTGTCACTACTGTGAGATCTGGTTTGGGAAGGAAGAGGAGTCTGCCTTTGACCCAATCGCAGTTCACTTACCACCACTGCAGATCCCTTACAGTTCCCTCCGAGATCTGAATCACGTCGGTAAGATTCACTGCAGAGCCCTCATATGCCATCTGGCATGCTTGACCAATAGAATGCAGGAAGCCATGAGTCCCAACAGCCTCAGAGTCTGTCTCACCAAATCCAGGATAGAGGCCGAAACATCAGTATCAAAACCTGAATATCCTTGACTCACTGCTCGGGAGGATAGGCCCGACACTGCACTGTGTCCAGAACAGCTCAGATAAAAGTGAGCTTCTGAGAGGGAGTCAGGTGTGATTTCGGCACATTGATAGCGAACCCCAGCGAGTGCAGGAGGTTTGCCGTCGTCTGTAGATGGATGACGAGAGCCTGGGGCGTGGGAGCCTTCAACAGCCAATCGTCGAGGTAGGGGAACACTGAAATCCCTGACCTGCGCAAATGAGCTGCCACCACCCCCAATCACCTTCGTGAACACCCAAGGGGCACTGGTGAGATTGAGAGGGAGCACGGTAAACTGAAAGTGCTTGTGGCCCACCTTGAACCGCACGTAACTCCTGTGGGCTGGCAGGATGGGGATATGAAAATACGCCTCCTGCAAGTTCAACACTACCATCCGGTCTTCTTGATCTAGGGCAGACAGGACCTGAGCAAGAGTGAGCACCCTGAATGTCTCCTTCTTGAGGAAGAGATTGACGTCCCTTAAATCCAGGATAGGGCAAAGGCCCTTGTTCTTTTTGGGAATTAGAAAGTAGCGGGAAGAACAACCACTGCCTACTTCTGATTTCGGGACCCTTTCTATGGCTCCCTTGGCCAAGAGAGGTGTAACTTCCTCGCAAATCAAAACCAAATGGTCCTAAGTCAGCCGTTCTTTTGTCGGAGGGATAGAGGGAGGAAAAGACTGGAAGGGGAGGGAATATCCCTTCCGTATGATCTGCAGAACCCATTTGTCTGTTGTGAAGGAAAGCCAGTGAGGGAGATGAAATTGAATCCTCCCTCCAACTGGACGGACATGGTCCTGCAGAACCACACTAGGAGGGCTTTGGCGCAGTGGATGGGGGCTGTGTGGTGGCCGACCGCTAGCCAGACCCTCTGGGTCTGATGGTACCACGACCACGTCCTCTTTCGGGATGGTGTGAAGCCTGAGGACGGTGGCTAAGTTGAGGCTGGCGTGATACAACGCCCCTTCCGAAGCCTTGAAAGGGGCGGAAGACAGACTGCTGCCGTGCTGGCACTGAAAGGCCCAAGGATCTGGCCATAGCTCGAGAATCTCTGAACCTCTCAAGCGCGGAGTCTGCCTTCTTACCAAAAAGGCGAGAGCCATCAAAAGGCATGACCATCAAACTTGACTGGACATCCCCCGAAAAGCCAGTTGAACGTAGCCAGGCGGGATGACGTAGGGCCACTGTCGATGCAATCACTCTGCCCAGCGAGTCGGTCGTGTCCAGTCCACACCTGATAGTAAGCTTGGCTGCGTCTCTCCCATCCTTGACAGCCTGGGTGAGAGTGTCCCGTACGCCCTCCGAGACCTGGGGCAGCACCTGAGCCACTGTATCCCATAAAGTATGGGAATAACGGCCCAATAGGCAAGAGGTGTTTACTGACCTCAATGACAGCCTGGAGGAAGGAAAGATTTTCTTTCCAAACTGATCCAGCCTTTTGAATTCCCTGTTTGGGGGAGCTGAATTGAAGGCACCACAGGAGGTAGAGGCTTGGACCACCAAGCTCTCCGGGGTGGGGTGTTGGGTCAGGAAACTAGCGTTGCTCGAAGCGGGTCTATGGCAGCGGCCGACTGTCCTATTCACAGGAGCCCCTGTGCTGGGTTTGGACCATGTTCCCAGAAGGACGTCCATTAGGGCCTCATTGAACGGCAACATCAGCTGTGATGTTGTCACCCCCGGTTGAAGCACCTCTGTCAGGAGATTCATCCTGACTGGCACCGTGGGCAAGTTTAGGTCCAAGACCTCAGCTGCCCTACGCACCACCGTAGCATATGAAGCTCCCTCCTCCGTAGCCACATTAGGAGGAGAGAGCATACAAGTATCTAGAGATGTGTCCAGTCCACTGGCCTCCCCTAGTTCCTCGTACCAGTCCTGTTCATGTTCTAGGTCGTACTCTAAAGGGTCCTCAGGCCCCTCCCATTCCTCTCCTGTGCCTGGCTGTTCAGAATAATGCTCAGACAATGATTCGGGATGAATTGGCACTGTTGAAGTCGGAGTGGGCGTTGTACGATGTTGCTCCGGATCATCCGGAATGAGGATGGGGCTACCACCGGTGGTCGGCAGTGGTGGAGGAAGCGTCGACTTCAGACCTGGCACCAGAGGAGGTCGACTATGAGGGACCGGCGCCGGTCCAGATCCGGTATCAGATCCTGGGGTCCCCAAAGGCACTGAGGCCAAAGCCGCTGATGTCGAACCAGATGGGGCC
Organism: Pleurodeles waltl; assembly: GCF_031143425.1. Lineage (NCBI taxonomy): Eukaryota > Metazoa > Chordata > Amphibia > Caudata > Salamandridae > Pleurodeles > Pleurodeles waltl. The sequence continues at coordinate 398,838,621 of NC_090449.1, forward strand.
CCTGCTTATCCAACGGGGCCCAAAGACCCACCAGCGTGTGCAGGCCGCTCAAACACAAGGCGCATGGCTTCGTAAAATTCCTTTATTTGAGCGGGGGTCGCTCCGGTCCCCGGAAAAGCAGGAAGACGCAGAGTCAACCCTGGCGACGGCTCTGCGGAATGGCGCTCGGAACATCGACATTCCCTTGACGCCTCGTCGGCCGACGGGCATGGCAAAGTCGAAGTCTGCTTGGACTTCTTCTTCTTCATGTGCCTCTTACCTGACTGATCATATGACCTCGAATGCGAGGAAGAGGGCTTGGGGCTCCGGGAGCGGTACAGCGACATCCTCCTACTGCAGGACTGTGACCTCCTCAGAGTCGTACCGACTGAAGACGGCAGTCGGGCCGCAAGAACCTTGAGGGATCTCTCCCTCAAGATCTTCAGAGCCGTGGCCTGACAGTCAGAGCACGAAGTGGAGTCGTGATCCTTCTCGAGGCACCAAACGCAAACTTAATGTGGGTCCGTTACTGACATAGTGCGATAATATGAACCACACGGATTGAACCCAGTCTTTCTCGAAGACATGCTTCCAACAATGAAAAAAAACTCAAAAAGGGTAGCTCTTATCCTGATCTGAGCTTAACCAGCGTGGAAGCAAAAGAACTGACGTACACGTGACGAGGTGGCGTCTGTATAGACAACTGTGATGTCATAGATGGCTCCAACGATGCCGACAATGCCACGCAGAGCCGAACGATGCCACCCAACGGCACACACAAGGTACAGCTCAGCAGAAAAATTCTGGATTCAAAGCTAACGCCAGAGAGTTCTAAGGTAAGGAATCTGCAGCTAGAAGTCTCTATCAGATAGTATGTACAGTGCCAATGACCATGCGTACCATGATGATTTCAATAAGGGGTTTAGGTGTATGAGAAGGCAAAGTTATCAGACGTGCCTTTTAGAATGAAGAGTTAAACTCTGGTGGTATGTGCAAATTTTGCTCTGAAGGAAGCACTGATCTATTGTACCTAACGCACAGTGAGCGAAGTGGAGGGCCTTGAAGGAGACTCTTCAGAGATGCGAACAAGTGCAGAATGCACTGTTAGAAGAAGAGTTGCTACCTTTGGTATCCTGGGCATCTAGGTACCGTTGACTCTATCAGCTATATGATGCTAGCTATTATCTTACTCAGAAATCTGTAACAGGCTCATGTCATGATACAGTGTGTTCAGAGGGTGCATTAGAATCAGATCGGGGCACAGAGGCGGAAGAAGTTTAGAGTGTGGGTATAAGATAACAGATCATCAGGAGGTAGCAGCATACCATAAAAACATTGCGACACCTCAATATTTTTTTTCAAGCATGATAGATATACAGATCAAGCAATACTTCTACAGGACCAACTCACAGTTGGGGACATAATTTAGAACTGATTATCTGCCATGAAGACTGACAATTCATCCTGCACTCAAGACATTTGACAGTCATCATATTCTAGAATGATGCATGTCATAATTCCAACTAAGACACATCAAAAGTGATAACTTTAATTTCTATCAAAATTGAACACAAATCAAAAACCTTAAATCTACCAGATAACAACCCAGTAGTAGCAGCACCCAAAAGTAATTATTTAACTCAATATATGATCGACTCTTGGTGTTAATTCCACATGGTTTAGATGCACTATGATGCATAACTATGACCCGAAAAAAGGACAAAAAGTTCTTCACAAAATAAGAGTATAATAAATAACATATGAATGAAACAAAAGTTCTTTGTTAATGTAACCTTTCAATCTTTGTTACGTCTAAAGGAATCTTAGATGACCATCATACTGCTTAGAGTATATTGTCCTGCTGTGGTTTACAAATCTTTTGCTCCCTACTCAACCCCACTCTTACTTCCATTTTCAAATTCTCATTGGCATCAAGTGGCAGGAGCCCAGAAATTAAATCTGCTCCGTTCACCCACTTCCAAAAAGGCTCACCTAGACACCACTGACCATGACTGCTGGCCCATCTTTCATAGACGACACACATGAGAGCAAAAACTGCCAACATATCAGCAACATCACACATAGCTGGAGCCAGATGAAACACCAAACAAAACAGCCCCGAACAGCTGGCAGAGAAACAAATGACAGTAGTGTCATTCAGAGAGTTCGAACATTAACCAACACACAAACAACCCCATTGAGGCCCACAGCAGGAAGAAAAAATTGATGGATGTAAAGACACCTCAATAAACATTCAATAAATAAAAATCTGAAGGAAGTGTTCCAGTGTAGCTATCCCTACCTTGGAGGCCGACTGGTGAGAGGGATGAGAACCTTTCATTTAATAGAGTACCAAAACATCTTCCTTCACAAATACCATTGACTGACTACAAAACCAGTTAACACACTTGAGGGGAGAAGCCTGTCTCTTAATGAAAGGTAATGCTAAGTGATAGCAGAATGAAAGCATTAGAAGAGAATCTCAGATTGCCACCTGATGCAACAGCAGCACATGGCACATTCCAAACAACACCTTCAAACTAGACATAAAGAGGATCAAATTGCATAGTAACAACAAACCATGGGCAACATGATTGGCATAGTCCTAACAGATAATCCCTTAAAATAACCCACCTATGGTTATAATTTGGGCTTTCTTTTTTAATGGTCATTCGCTTTCTTTATTTTTCTCCTGCTCTCTCTTCTTTACCTCTTCTGTACACTTTCCTCTCTTCTTGTACCCACTCAACTTTTCTGTCTGTTAACTTGTACTCTTCTTTCTGACGATCAAACCTGTGTTTCTCTCTCTCTCTCCCTAGACTATTTCTCCTACTCACCGTTAGCTTTCTGGAGGGTCAGTGCAAGATTCAGGGTCTCAGGAAATTCAAGTCCACATGCCATCCCTGTGGTCGCAGCCATTCCTCTGGCAGAAAGGGCCGTTAAGCTCTCTGGAGACTGTTTCCTGGCCAGGGTGTAGCAGATTTTAATACAGAGAATGACCCAGCGTGAAATGGTTCTCTTCTGTACTGCCCGACGTTTCTTTGCTCCAACATATTCCACAAAGAGTTGATCATCCACCCAGAACTCTCTTGTGTGGTCAAAGTAGAATGACAATGCTCTTTTTGGGTCCAGACAGAGTTGCTCCTCTTCTTTATAGGGATGTGGAGGAGTGTAAAAGGTGGTGGGCAGCGTGACAGATTGTCCCAAATGGAATGGGGTCACTACTTTTGAAAGAAAAGAGTCCCTAGTGGGAAGCAACACTGTGTCTGGAAACACAGTCAAGTAGGGAAGCTTGGATGACAAAGCCTGCAACTAACTCACCCTTCTGGCGGATGTTATTGCCAAGAGAAAGTATGGTAAGCAACTGGAGGGGACAATTGTACAGCGGTTCGAAGGGAGCACACATGAGGTAGGTGAGAACCAAATTTAGATCCCATTGAGGCATGATAATGGGCGGAGGGGGAAACATAAGTACAAGCCCATTGAGAAACCTATTTACAATAGGGTACTCAACTCCTTCGCTGCAAAGACCCCCCACACACTGTGCTAAGCCTTTTTTGGCTATTTGGGGTACTTCCCGCTTAGGCCCCCATACCTTTTTGTCCACATATGCTATCCACACGCTAAGCTCAGCCGGCACCAAGGGAAACCTAGCAAATCTGTATATTATTGAAAACTAGACACCAAAGAGAATCCAGGATGGGGTGACTTGTGTGTCTCTCACCAGGTTCTGTTACCCAGAATCCCATGCAAACCTCAAAATTTGTCTAAAAACAAACATTTTCATCACATTTCTGTGATGGAAAGTTCTGAAGTCTGAGGGGAGCCACAAACTTCCTTCCACCCACCATTACCCCAAGTCTCCCTATAAAAATGATACCTCACTTGTGTGGGTAGGCTTGGTGGCTGAAACACAAAATGGCCAAAAACACAACATGGACCCATCGCATTTTTGCACCCAAAACAGGTTCTTTTTTTGCAACATGCCTAACTGTGGATTTTGGGCCCTAAGCTCAGCGGGCACCTAGGGAAACCTACCAAATCTGTATATTTTTTCAAACTAGACACCAAGGGGAATCCAGGATGGAGTGACTTGTGTGGCTCTCACCAGGTTCTGTTACCAGAATCCCTTGCAAACTTCAAAATGTGTCTAAAAACACCTTTTCCTCTCATTTCTGTTATGGAAAGTTCTAGAATCTGAGGGGAGGCACAAACTTCCTTCCATCCAGCATTCCCTCAAGTTTCCCGATAATAATGGTACCTCACTTATGTGGGCAGGCCTAGTGCCGCAAAATGAAGCGGCCGAAAACGCAACTTCGACCCATCACATATTTCCATCTAAAACTGATCCTTTTTTTGCAATGTGCCTAGCTGTGGACTTTTGGCCCTAGCTCAGTCGGCACCTCGGGAAACCTAGCAAACCTGAAAATTTTTCCAAAACTAGACTCCCAGGGGAATCCAGAATGGGGTGACTTGTGTGGCTCTCAGCAAGTTCTGTTACCCAGAATCCCTTGAAAACCCAAAATATGTCTAACACACACATTTTCCTCACGCTTCTGTGATGGAGAGTTCTGTAATTTGAGGGAAGCCACAAACTTCTGTCCACCCGGCATTCTCTCAAGTCTTCCGATAAAACTGGTACCACACTTGTTTGGATAGGCCTGGTGCCCGCAACAGGGAAGGGCTCAAAACATATTGTGTAGACATCAAAATTATTTATCACAAAATGACCTGTTTTTGCAAAAAAAGGGGGGGGGGGGGGGGGCTGTCACTTGCATTTTTGGTCCTGGGCTCAGCAGCCATCTAGGGAAACCTACCATTTCTGAAAACTAGACACCCGAGGGAGTACAGGTAGGTATGGCTTGCAGGGATCCCCCACCATTTTCTCACACAGAACCCCCTGCAAACCTCATATTTAGCTAAAAAATATATATATCTTCACATTTCTGTATGGGATCACTGTACAGGCAGAAATTTCCTAACACCTAATGTTCACCTCGGTCTCCCAGTAAAAAATGATACCTCACTTGTGTAGGTGGACCAAGTGCCTGTGACAGGGAAGGGCCATAAACGTGTTGTATGTTTTTAGGCTGACTCTGCTTTGGGTACCCACATAAGTGGGGCAGAATTTTTATCAGTACAGATGGGGCACTGCTGGGTGGTAGGAAGTCTGTGGATTCCAGTAGATTACAGAAGTTTCCATCACAGAAATGTAGGGAAAATGCATACATTCAGACAAAGTTGGAGGTTTGCAGGGCATTGTGGGTAAGAAAAATGTGTGTTTGGGTTTCAGAAGTATCTGGGTCTGGTAGGTTTTTCCAGGTGGCAGCGTACCTTAGTCCAAAAAGTGAAGCCACTCACCAATGCACGTGGGACGATTTGGGGAGTTAGCCAAGCTCTCTTGGCCCATATGTAAAATCAAAACCCAAAATAGTCAAATGTCCTCTTGCTTGCAATTGGGATGAGACATTTAGACCGTGGGTGTGCCCCCCAAACCCCAACCTTTCAGTTCAGGTGGAGGGGCATAATAATGCTCATGGTGGTGGGCAGCCCCAACCCCTCTATTTTTTTTTTAATTCCCTGGCATCTAGTGGGCTGTCTGCCCCCTCCCCGCCGAGAGCAGATCGGTGGTGATTACCCATCTGCCTGCCGGGGTGTGGGGTGGCAGAAATACTTTGTTCCCATTTATTTGAGTTGGGGGTATGGCCATACCCCCGCCACTCTTTTCTTTGTCAAGTGGGTTTTCTGTCCTCCGGAGGGGGGCGGAATGGGACAACCGATAGTTTACCCCTACCCCTATACATAATAAAGAAATGTAGACCCTGGTGTCTAGTGTGCTTTCTGTCTCTCCTCCCCCCCCTGGGGACAGATCAGGGGCTTTTGCCCAGACCTTCTCCCGAGGGAGAGCAGAAAAACTAAATTATTCCCCAAAAAATGTTGAGGGAGCAAAGGCCCTTGCCCAACGGGTTGCTCCCCCTCCCTAGTGTCTAGTAGGTGGAACCCTGCTCGGGGATTGGGATTGCCCTCCTGCGGCGATCCCCAAGCAGGGATCCACCTAGGAGGAGTATCATTAAAAAGGGGAGATTCTCCCCTTTCCAATAATACCCCTCTCATCTGCCTCACTACTCAGGGGGCTGAGACACCCCCTGAGCACCGAGGGAGGGAAAGTGAAATGAGCTGATCGACTCATTTCACTTTGGTTTTCATTGAAATTACGTCAGCGCTCCACGCATGTGGATCGTCATTTAAACGAAAACAAAGAAACTACTTTGGGAGATGGGGAAGCTCCAATCTGTTCTTTATTTTCTTCCACTTTAATAAAAGGAAACAGCCAATGAGTTTCGTCCACCACATGTGTACTTGCTCAGGGCAATAATATTTTAACTCTTAAGGGAAAGCTGAAGTCATCAAGAGTATATACCTCTGTAAATTATGCGGTGCATGTCCCCTTGCAGAATCCATGTAGCCTTAATATCACACAAAATGGCTCCAATTTGAGTTGAGTTCAAATATATCCCGCCACAAGCCGTTTCCAATAATTTAATGAAACACCATGGTAAAACCACCAGCCAGTCTCCTTGGTCTAGGGCACACAAGACCTGAGCCAAAGTGAGCATCTTGAATTTCTCCTTTTTGAGGAGGAGATTGACTGTTTGGAAGTCTAGAATAGGGCAAACATTTTTGTTCTTTTTGGGGATCAGAAAGTAGTGGTATTACCAACCGCAGCCTACTTCTGATATTGGAACCCTCTCTATATCTCCCTTGGCCAAGAGGGCCGTAACGTGCTCTCAGAATAAAGACATATGATCCTCCGTCAGTCGGTCATGGACTGGCAGTATAGGGAGAGAGTAAGATGCAAAGGGGAGGGAGTATCCCCTCCGAATGATCTGCAAGAGCCATTTGTCCTATGTAATGGACTGTCAGTGGAGGAGATGTGTAAGGAAATGCCTCCTTGATATGGTTACCCCCTGACTTTTTGCCTTTGCTGATGCCAAGTTATGATTTGAAAGTGTGCTGAGGCCTGCTAATCAGGCCCCTAGCACCAGTGTTCTTTCCCTAACCTGTACTTTTGTTTCCACAATTGGCACACCCTGGCATCCAGGTAAGTCCCTTGTAACTGGTACCTCTGGTACCAAGGGCCCTGATGCCAGGGAAGGTCTCTAAGGGCTGCAGCATGTCTTATGCCACCCTGGGGACCCCTCACTCAGCACAGACACACTGCTTGCCAGCTTGTGTGTGCTAGTGGGGATAAAAAGACTAAGTCGACATGGCACTCCCCTCAGGGTGCCATGCCAACCACTACAGGTATAGATAAGTCACCCCCCTAGCAGGCCTTACAGCCCTAAGGCAGGGTGCACTATACCATAGGTGAGGGCATAAGTGCATGAGCACTATGCCCCTACAGTGTCTAAGCAAAACCTTAGACATTGTAAGTGCAGGGTATCCATAAGAGTATATGGTCTGGGAGTCTGTCATGCACGAACTCCACAGCACCATTATGGCTACACTGAAAACTGTGAACTTTGGTATCAAACTTCTCAGCACAATAAATGCACACTGATGCCAGTGTACATTTTATTGTAACAGACACCCCAGAGGGTACCTTAGAGGTGCCCCCTGAAACCTTAACCGACTACCCGTGTAGGCTGACTGGTTTTAGCAGCCTGCCACACACCAGACATGTTGCTGGCCACATGGGGAGAGTGCCTTTGTCACTCTGTGGCTAGTAACAAAGCCTGTACTGGGTGGAGGTGCCTCTCACCTCCCCCTGCAGGAACTGTACCACCTGGCGGTGAGCCTCAAAGGCTCACCCCCTTTGTTACAGCACCCCAGGGCACTCCAGCTAGTGGAGTTGCCCGCCCCCTCCGGCCACGGCCCCACTTTTGGCGGCAAGGCCGGAGGAGATAATGAGAAAAACAAGGAGGAGTCACTGGCCAGTCAGGACAGCCCCTAAGGTGTCCTGAGCTGAGGTGACTCTGACTTTTAGAAATCCTCCATCTTGCAGATGGAGGATCCCCCCAATTGGGGTAGGAATGTGCCTCCCTCCCCTCAGGGAAGAGGCACAAAGAGGGTGTAGCCACCCTCAGGGATAGTAGCCATTGGCTACTAACCCCCCAGACCTAAACACACCCCTAAATTGAGTATTTATGGGCTCCCAGAACTCAGCAAGATAGATTCCTGCAACCTAAGACGAAGAAGGATCTGCTGAGCTGATAAACCTGCAGAGAAGAGGAGACACCAACTGCTTTGGCCCCAGCTCTACCGGCCTGTCTCCCCACTTCTAAAGACACTGCTCCAGCGACGCGTTCCACAGGGACCAGCGACCTCTGAAGCCTCAGAGGACTGCCCTGCATCTAGAAGGACCAAGAACTCCAGAGGACAGCGTCTCTGTTCCACAAAGACTGCAACTTTGCAACAAAGAAGCAACTTTGAAACAACACACGTTTCCCGCCGGAAGCGTGAGACTTTGCACTCTGCACCCGACGCCCCCGGCTCGACTTGTGGAGAACAAACACCACAGCGAGGACTCCCCGGCGACTACAAGACCGTGAGTAGCCAGAGTTGACCCCCCTGAGCCCCCACAGCGACACCTGCAGAGGGACTCCTGAAGGCTCCCCCTTACCGCGACTGCCTGCTTCAAAGACCTGACACCTGGTAAAGACACTGCACCCGCAGCCCCCAGGATCTGAAGGATCTGACCTCCAGTTCAGGAGCGACCCCCAGGTGGCCCTCTCCCTTGCCCAGGGGGTGGCTACCCCGAGGAGCCTCCCCCTTGCCTGCCTGCATTGCTGAAGAGACCCCTTGGTCTCCCATTGAAACTTATTGCGAACCCGTGGCCTGTTTGCACACTGCACCCGGCCGCCCCGTGCCGCTGAGGGTGTACTTTTTGTGCTGACTTGTGTCCCCCCCGGTGCCCTACAAAAACCCCCTGGTCTGCCCTCCGAAGTCCCGGGTACTTACCTGCTGGCAGACTGGAACCGGGGCACCCCCTTCTCCATTGAAGCTCATGCGTTTTGGGCACCACTTTGAGCTCTGCACCTGACCGGCCCGGAGCTGCTGGTGTTGTAACTTTGGGGTTGCCCTGAACCCCCAACGGCGGGCTACCTTGGACCCAACTTTGAACCCCGTAGGTGGTTTACTTACCTGCATAAACTAACAAACACTTACCTCCCCCAGGAACTGTTGAAAATTGCACTGTGTCTAGTTTTAAAATAGCTATATTCCATTTGTGTGAAAACTGTACATGCTATTTTGCTAATTCAAAGTTCCTAAAGTTCCTAAGGGAAGTACCTTTCATTTAAAGTATTGTTTGTAAATCTTGAACCTGTGTTTCTTAAAATAAACTAAGAAAATATATTTTTCTATACAAAAACCTATTGGCCTGGAATGGTCTTTGAGTGTGTGTTCCCCATTTATTGCCTGTGTGTGTACAACAAATGCTTAACGCTACCCTCTGATAAGCCTACTGCTCGACCACACTACCACAAAATAGAGCATTAGAATTATCTCTTTTTGCCACTATCTTACCTCTAAGGGGAACCGTTGGACTCTGTGCATGCTATTTCTTACTTTGAAATAGTACATACAGAGCCAACTTCCTACAAGATGATATTGGATTCTCCCACCAACTGGGCACCCATGGTCTTGCAGAACCATACTAGGAGGACTTACAGGATGCAGCTGCTGAGGGGTTGGTGTCAGATGACTTCTGGCTACCTGACCCATGAGGTCAGAATGTACTGAGTCCACGTCCTTGCACAGCTTGGGAAGATTGCGCAGGATAGTGGCTGGCATGGTGGCACGCCCTTTCTGTAGCCAGGAAAGGGGCAAAAGGCAGACTAGGAACAAAGGCTCACTGAGAAGCCCAGGGACTTGGCCATAGCCATCAAGTTCTTGAAGCACTCCAGTGCAGAGTCTGCCTTCTCTCTGAAGAGACGAGACGCGTTGAAGGGCATGTCCATGAGGTTGCCCTGGACATCCCCAGAAAAGCCAGATGTCCTCAACCAGGCGTGCCATCTACAAGCCACTGTTGATGAAACCGCCCTGCCCAGTGAGTCAGTGGTGGTCCATCCATACCTAATGGTGAACTCTGTTGCATCTCTCCTGTCTTTCACTGCTTGGTAGAGGACAGCCCGGGTCTCCTCAGAGATCTGTGAGAGCACCTGCACAACCGTATCTCACAGAGTGTGGGAATAGCAGTCCAAAAGGCATGCAGTGTTCACCGACCCCAATGCTAGGCTGGCAGAACAAAACATTTTCTTTCCAACGGTATCCAGCCTTTTTGGATTCCTTGTCTGGGGAACAGCAGAGAATGCCCTATGGGAAGCTGAGGCCTGGACTATCAGGCTCTCAGGGGTGGGGTGTTGGCTGAAGAAACTTGTGTCACCTCAAGAGGGGCAATAGCGGAGGGCAATTGTCCTAATCACAGGAGCTCCTGTACTGGGCTTGGACCACGTTCCCATCAGGTCATCAGTCAGTAGTTCATTGTAGGGGAGTGAGGCTCTGAAGAGGATGCTCCAGGTTGAAGCACACTTCCGTCAAGAGGTTATTCTTGACTGCCACAGAGGAGGATTTCATGGTCGAGGAACTCCGCTGTCCTCTTCACCACCATTGCATATGATGCTCCCTCCTCCATAGCCATGGTAGGGGGAGAAAGCAAACACGTATCTGGAGATGTGTCCAGTCCACTGCCCTTTCAGATCTCAGCTACGTCTAGTGTGTCCCTCAGCAACCTCGCCAGGAGCCGCCACCTGGGGGGTCCTCCCTGGGCTCTGGTGGATGGAGACCCTACCGCTTCTATGTGTGCATGATCAGAAATTGATATATCTGAGATTACAATGGTGTCAAGGGCTTGTAATAGCTTATGAGAGAGGAAGAAGTAGTCTATGTGGAAATATGTGGCGTGGACGTGGAAGTAAAAGGTGTAGACTCGCTTGTCTAGGTGCTGATAAATCTAGTATGTCCTGCTTTAGCTGTGCTGACATGACTCCTGTCAACTGCTGTGTATTAGTGTGTCTGTCCAAGTCAGGGTCCCACACCATATTCGAAGTCCCCCGCTACTATAATGTACCCCCTAAGTCCCTCCATTTGGGACTTCAGTATGCAGCGCAGGTAGGCATCCTGAGCTATGTTAGGCACATATATGTTCAGCAAGGTGAGGCGTTCTGCACCTTTCTGTAGTTGTATGGTCAGTTATTAACCTTCTCTGTCCCGGATAACTTTTGTGATGTATGGGCTATGGTGTGCTTTGCAGAATATGGCCACCCCCAGCATCTTGGTATCCGTATACACCCATTATCACCCAGGGTATTTTGAATGAACCATCCTATGCCTATTTATCCCGTGTATATGCATCTCCTTGAGGAAAACATTGGGGTCATTTTGGAGAATATACAGCCTCAGCTGATTACACTTGTGCGGAGAGCTGAGCCCCCTTATATTTAGAGATAATAGTTTCATACCACCCTCCCCCCCTTAAATTACTCATCTGGGAGCAGGTGGCTGTTTGTTGTGCCTACTTCTGGGTTCCGGCTTGTCCGTTTGGGGACCACAGTCCCCCCCCCCCGCCTTGCATATCTGGTAGGACCATGTGTCCCCCAACCACATCCCAATGACCTAGTGTAGACCTGAAAAGTAACAGATGAGAACAACATTCAAAAACAATCCTAGGCCAACGGGGCCCAACAGATGTAGCCGTCCTTGTTAGGGAGCCGTGTGGAGTCACATGCTTCTCCATGGATGTGTCACCCCCCAAGTGGACGAGGTATCTGGGGCAGGCCAGCAACGTACATAGAGATGTTGTGTCATTCATTCAAGAGTATGGAGGATGATCTCGGGCCGGTGACGTCAGACAGGTAAGTACCAACCAGTGAATAGCCAGGTCCAGGAGCAGACAACTACTAGGCATCAGAGCGGTGGTCCTTTCCAGCAGACCCCACGCCGGACCGCGTAGGCGAAGGTGGATTGTTCATGTTCAGCAGGTTCTGTATAATGTCTGTCTGCGTGTCCTGTGAGGACGTCGCCTCCCAGCTCCTGTCTGAGCAGCTCCTCCCCACTGTGGTCCAGGTGGACCAGCAGATCACTGGTGGAGCTCTCCCGCTGGGAGGAAGTCATGACTTCCTCTAATATAGGGAGACCCAGCAGCTGTTTCGCCTCAACAAGCAAGCAGAGTGCACATCTTTTACTCTCCCATTCAAGGATTAGGGCAAAAGGATGACCCCACTGATATTTGACATTTAACGTTCGTAGCTTGACAGTTACCACTTTGAAGTCTTTGTGTCTCCTTAAAGTGGTATTGGCAGGGTCTTGATATACTTGAATCCTGTGTCCCTGGTACTCTAGGCCGGTGCTCTGTTGCGCCACCTGGATGATGGCTTCTTTTTCTCTGTAGTAGTGTACCCGAACCAGGATGTCAGACATTATTTCGGTGGCTTTTGTTCTCTCAATCTCCCTACTTGAGTTGGAGCTCAATGTGCTGCTCTTCCAATATTGCCATGCACCTCCAAAGCATTTCTTGATCTTCTGCTCGCGCGTCTTCAGTGCGTTTAAGGTTGTCCACCCTCTCACCAACCTCAGTCACCCCTTTCTGGACTTCTCGGGTGCAGGATTTGAGGTCGTCTTTGAGGGAAGTAATCTCTGTCCTTATTTCTTGGAGGAGGTGGTTCATATAGTCCTGCGTTATGGACGTGAGGGAGTGACGCTGCCTCCAACACCCACTGGGACATGCTTTTCGCTTCCCTGGTGGCTCCCGGGGGCTTGGTCCACATGGCGATAATGGGGGTCTCCCTGGGAGCCTTAGTGCGTGGCATGTTGCAAGTGATCCCCAGGGAGTCCCCCTCGGCTGTGTCCAGGTTAGGCGCTCCCTGCCAGTGCACATTTATGCCTGCCCTCACTACACCCCGGCATAGCAGGCCACACTCCTACCAGGCAGACTCGGCGGAAAAGGGGGGGGGACCCCTCAAATATGGGTACAACCACCCAGCTCCTCACCTTTGGCAGTCCCTTCGCATTTCAGTCTACCCCACCTTTCTTAGGTGCTGCGGGGCCACACCAGTTTTCAGCCGCCCCGCACCCCGCCTTGCTATGAGGTCCTCCAGGGGTGGGGGGGTCGGGGGGAAGCATGAATCAGTCCAGGCTTCAATGGACCCACAGTCCTCCGTTGCCTCCCCCATGCTCGGCTCAACTGTGGGCCCTCAGGCCGCGTCTCCAGCCAGCCCCTCTTTCTAGTTGGGGCTCTAGCCGGTGCCCTTATCCGTTGATCCGGCGTCCCGGCTCTCAGCCCCTGTGTCCGTGCTGTATGTAGCAGGCCCCAGACCCCGCCAGCCCAAGCACAAGCCCTGCAGGCTGTCGACCACCGCGCGGGGAGGTGACAGACCCACTCAGGCCGGGCCCCCGCAACCCCCTTCCACCGTTCGCCTGGGGCCCACTTACTGGGGGTCCACGGGCTACCGCTCCAGGTCACGGCCCATCGATCAGATGCCCACCACTCCACCCGCCAAGATGGCGGCTCTGGCTAGGCCTGGTCACGGCATTTCCTCAGTCGGCCGGCTTTTCAAGTGCTCTCCCTACCAACAACAGCCCGCTTGTCCTTCTCAGATCCTTTCGCACTGAGCAAATGCAGATCCCAGGTCTGGTGCGGCAGAGGATGCTGTTTTATTGTCCCCAGAGCCCGGAGCTCCTCTGCTGCAGCTCTTACTCTGTGTGCATGCTGGCCACACCACCATTGTATAGAATTGTTAGAAGGGGTGTGACTCCATCTGGTGTGCCTGCTGGACCATGGGTCCAATGTCGTATTCACTGAGAGGCTTCCCAGCGCAGTACTACCATGAGACATTCCTGCCTTTCATGTTGATGGCCCATATAAACTTGCCTTCTCTAGTGCCAAAGAAGGTGTTCTTTCACAAATTCAAACTTTGCAGGAGTCTGTGGCGCGGATTGTGGCATCACAGACATCCGGCGGCACCATGCCGGTGCTGCATCATTTGATTCGAGTCCCTGTGGATTGGGCGGTCCAGGTTTCAAAGTCTCTGACACTGGTACTGGTGTGGCTGGCACCGATTGTCTCCTCCGGCACTGCTGCTGAAGTCCAGGCATAGATTGAGCTTTCCAAAAAGCAGGTGTTTTTTGGGGGGGGGGAGTATGGCTCTGAAGTCGGCCAATGCTACTTGTCCTTTGGGCCGCTATATTTATTCCTTGATGAATTTTGGCAGGACAGTGTTCCACAGCTGCTAGGAGATGTTCAGGAACACTTTGCAGAACTGTTGAATGACAGTTAATTGGCAGCAAGACAAGTTATCCAGTCCGGCCTGGACACTGCTGATTCAGTGGCTGGGGCAGTGGGAACCTCAGTCTCTATGTGAAGACACGCTTGGCTGGGAGTGTCTGGATTCTCACCTGGCATATGAGCCACTCTAATGGATTTGTCTTTCGATGGTGCAAGACTGCTTGGCGCCAAAGTTGATTCTGCCTTGGAAAGGTTCAAGGACAGCAAAGCGACAGCAAGGTCTTTGGGCCTTGAGTCTCAGCGTAGAGACTACAGGTCACTTCTCAAGTTCCAAGGTTGGGCCAGAATTATTCCTTTTATGGCAGGCAACAGTTCAACAGCAGCAGCAGTCTGCCAATCTGCTTTAAGAGTCCTACAGAGGGCATGGCAAAGGGAGACAGCAAGGAGCTGCCAATCAGCCTTCCTCCTCCTCTTCCTCTTCTTCCCCAGTCAACGTCGTGGAAAGCAGCCCTAATTCCTCCTTCTTGGAGCATGCTTTGCCAGTGGGAGGAAGGGTGTCCCATTTTCTACCAGAGTGGCAGCCCATAATATCAGACCTGTGGGTGTTGAGTGTTGTAGAAAATGGATACAGCCTACCCTTCCAGGAAATTTCCCCCACCCTTTCCTCCTCAACAAAGTTTTTGTTCAGAAGAACATCATCTGCTCCTCCAACAGGGGGTCTAAACCCTACTTCAAAAGGGTGCAGTGGAGTTGGTTCCAGAACAGGAATGGAGTCAGGGATGCTATTATCGGACTTCTTGATTTCCATAAAGGAAGGTCTGATCCTACCCCTCAGGGTTCTGAATTGATTCCTCAAACAGAAAATGATGACCTTGTTACATGTACTTCTTGTGCTGGATAAAGAAGCCTGGATGGTTTCAATGGATTTGCAGGATGTGTATTTTCTCATTCCCATGTAATCACACAAGAAGTATCTCTGCTTCAGGGTGAGCTCTCACCATTACAAGTTTGCAGTCCCTCCATTTGGTCTTACTTCCACACCTCGAGTCTTCACAGATGTGATGGCTGTGGTTGCAGCACATCTCAGAAGATGAGGAATACTGGTACTCCTTTACTTGGACAATTGGCTGCTCAAAGCCAAGTCTCCAGAGTGGGTGCTGCATCACTTGCAGTTGACAACTCCTTTGTTAACGAACTTGAGCTTTTCCATAAACGTGCTCAAATCTCACCTGGAGTCCTGTCACCACTCCCTGTTCATAG
Organism: Pleurodeles waltl; assembly: GCF_031143425.1. Lineage (NCBI taxonomy): Eukaryota > Metazoa > Chordata > Amphibia > Caudata > Salamandridae > Pleurodeles > Pleurodeles waltl. The sequence continues at coordinate 398,854,084 of NC_090449.1, forward strand.
GGGCAGCACAGGACACTACAGTGAATCGTGCCTATCCTTCTCCTTAGGGGATTCAGGACATTCAGGCTATGATTCCAGTGTCTGAGTGGAGCAATGGTTCTAGTTCTGAAGGCCTTGAGCCTGCTTGGTCTGATAGCCTCCTGCATTCTGTTGGTCACCCATGCATGCTGGTACATGAAGGCCCTCCTGTGGTGCCTCCGTAGGCAGTGGTTTCAACACAACGGAGATCTTGGAGAGTTGGTCAAAATCTCCAGAGACACTGAGATGGATCTTCGATGGCAAAGTGTGGACAGCAATCTATCTCAAGGGAAGCTGTTTCGTCCTCCAACTCCAGTGGCCACATTGATCATGGATGCTTCCATTCTAGGGTGGGGAGCATGTCTGGGGGCTCTGGGGAGCAAAAGACTTTGGTCTCCAGAGGAACAGTTGATGCTCATCAACCTGTTGGAATCAAAGGTGATATGTGAGGCTCTCAAGGCCTTCCTCCCTTCCATTTGCAGTCAGTCAGTCAGTGCAGGTCTCAGCAGCCAATAATACCACACTGTGGTACATCAACAAACGGGGAGGATCTAGGACTCTGGTCCTGGCTCAGGACCTTCGGATTTGTATAGTGACAAATAACATGGCCAGAGTTCTGAATGTACATGCAGACAGTCTCAGTCAACATTATTCAGCCGATCACGAGTGGCATCTCCATCCGGAGGTGGTGCTTCACATCTTCTGGCTATGAGGGACACCTCAGGTAGATGTGTTTGCCACTCAGGAGAACGCGCACTGCCTGTTGTTCTGCTGCCTCCAGCATCTGATGCAGGGGGCATTGGGGGACGCCTTTCGATTAGACTGGGGGTCCTAACTGTTCCCTCAAGTTCTGAGAAAGATTCGCTATGACTGGGCCCAAGTCTCATTAATAGCCAAGGATTGGTCAAGAAGGGTGTGGTACACAGAGATTCCTCACTTCTCAATTTGCCCTCCTCCTCCTTGATAGGGAAGACTTCCTCTTGCAGTTGCAGGGGCAAGTGCTAAACCCCTACCTCCAGTGCCTACACCGACATGCCTGGAGATTGAACTGGGCAACCTGAGTACTTTGTCTCTTCCCCTTGAAGTGGTGGATGTTATTTTATCGGCTAGGCAACACTCCAACAAGTTCGTTTATGCTGACAGATGGGCTAAGTTTGTAAAGTGGTGTGAAGAAAATTTGGTTGACCCTCTAAAAGCCCATTTGTCTGATATTTTACGTTTTGCACTTTCCCTAGTGCAACAAGATTGTGTAGTTGCAACAGTGAAGGGATATATGTCTGACCTTATGGCATTCCTCTGTTTACCAGACTAGCCTTCCCTGTCTAAGTCTCCTCTAGTGCTAAGGTTTATTAAGGGACTTACAAATAAGTATCCTCCCACTCCGTTTATCATGCCTCAGTTGGATCTTAATTTAGCACTAACTTACCTTTTGGGTACACTGTTTGAACCCTTGCATAATTGTCCTTTGAGACTACTTACTTTCAAAACTGTTTTTCTGGTTGCCATAATATCGACCAGACGTGTTAGTGAATTGCAGGCATTAAGTGTGAAACCTTCCTTCACGACTTTCAATGCAGATAAATTGGTATTGAGAACTAGGGCTGCCTCCTACCAAAGTGGTTACTCCTTTCCACATCGGCAAATCTATTAGTTTGCCTACTTTCTATCCTCCCTATCCATCTAAGGAGGAGGAAAGGCTTAATCGCTTGGTGCCTAAAAGGGTTGTGAGCTTCTGTATTGACATGACACGTGCAAAATTAAAGGAAAGGCTGTGTATAAGAAGACATCGTCCAGATGGATCATCTTGTGCATAAAGATCTCCTAGGCCATGGCTAAAAAAGAGCCACCTGAAGGTATTAGAGCACACTCTACTAGAGCTAAGTCTTCTACTTTCGCTTTAGCTAGAAGTATACCAATAGTTGACATTTGTAAAGCGGCAACTTGGGCTTTCCTCCTCACTTTAGCGAAGCACTATTGCTTAGATTCCGAAGTGAGGAGGGACGGTTACTTTGCCTGTTCTGTTTTGCAGGATTTTTTGCTATAGGCAGACAGGCCTCAGAGTGCGGGACTGCTTGTGGATTCTATGCAGAAGGTGAGGAATCCACAGGTAGGTGTATCGATCAGAAGAACAAGTTACTTACCTTTGGTAATGCTTTTCATGGTGGGTACAGTATCTACCGTTGGATTCCACTGAACCACCCACCTCCCTGTTGCTTGTCTGCATATATTCCAAAAACAAATTAATGTATGTATTGCTTAGATAATATAAATATTTGTATATATGTATGTACTGGGACGTAGTGTTGCATTTGTATGACGATTTCACCCCTGCACCTCGAAGGCACGAAAAAAGTGGGAGGAAACTGACATCAGCACGCCAACGAGGGCTCCTATTGGCTGCAATGATGTCACACAGAGTTGTGTGCGATGCCATGGCATTATGACATCCTCGTTGACGTAAATAAAAGTTTCCGTGGAATGCTGGTGCATTGGGATATTCAGAAGGTGAGGAATCCACAGGTAATTAATGTATCCACCAGAAAAAGCATTACCGATAGTAAGTAACTTGTTCTTTCAGTCTTTTGGAGCTCCGTGCAATCCAGCTGGCTCAGGAAGCCTTCCTGACAACCATCAGGGGAAAACTGATGCAGGTCCTCATGGACAACATGACCACCCTGTTATACTGCATCAAGTATGTTGGAGTGGTAACCTAGATCTTAAGCCATGGGAACCTTTTGGATGGCTGGTTTAGCTGTCTCTCCAGCCTCATGTTGTCTCCAAAATAGCATTTAATTTTGCTTAAGGAAAATGGGCTTTAGATAAGCCCCTGGCCGTTATTCATCATGCGGAGTTTCATTCACATATTAGTTCAGCCTTTCAGAACAGCATACATACAGTCTTCTTCAGCCATTGCTTTTGTTGACAATGGTTGGCTCTGCCTAGTAGACAACGGCTGGCCTTCAGAATTTCAGGTAGTCTGACTAATAGAAATGTGCCTGCTTACTCTGTGTTAGTCTGCACTTAAGGAGATATTTCCTTTAGACCATCTTCCAGTAGCTCACCTGCAAATGTAGACTAATGTCAAATTAGTAATGAGAATACCAGCAGCTCCACTGCAAACTTCTTACATGGAACACTAGGCATCACTGCTGCAAGATTCAAAACCATGCCACCATTTTGAAATGGTATTCTACAAACTCTAGCATTTTTTTCAGACCAGTGCAAAGTGTTACTTTTTAATTTTTTTAGTGAAGCACTTGCCCCCCCCCCTCCACCCCCACTTAGTTGGCATTTTTTATTTATTTCTATTTCTTTTTAATTTTAGCATATACTTACACTACAAAGAAAATCACTTCCTACTTTTTTGTAGGGGTTTGGGACTTTTTTATGCCAAGACTCTTCCTCCCAAAAAGTCTGAAAGCTCAGACTCACAAGCTGTGCAGTGCTGATCCAAGTGTGACTGATGGGAGATTAGATAAGCTTGGTGGGCATTCAGGCTTTAGTGTAGCTTACTACAAGACATTTGAATTACACTACTAGACCAATGCACCAGATAATCAACCTGAGTCTCCTATGAGACCATCAGAAACTCTGCTCCTTCCTACTGAGTGGGGTAAATGTGTATGGGCAGTTTGCTTGCATGAGCGCAGGATAGGCACCATGTTTTGTGAGTGCACTGTGAGGGATGTATTTGTGAATACGCTATTAACATTGTCTTTTGTGAGTTAAGGTGAAGTGGTCTATAGGTTTAAAGTTGTGCCTGTGTGAATACAGAGTGACACCTTCGTCTATGTGAATGCAGCATGAGAAATGTGCCTATGCGAGGGCAACAGTGAGTGTTGGGTGCCTGCATATGTCTTCAGGTGCATGCACTTTAAAACGGCCAAACCTACTGACTTTGGTAATACTTTTTAGGGTTATGGCTTTGACTTGTAGAAGAACAAGTTATTTACCATCGGTAATGCCTTATCTGGTAGAGACAATATCTAGCCGCTGATTCCTTACTTTTGAATTTCCCAGGGGTCAGACTGGATCTGGAAGATTTATTGTGAGCAGTACCACAGGCGTCAATTGTCTCCATGCGGCACTGTCCATGCTGGAAGTGACTTCCCCGTCACCTATAAAGGTGCCACCGCAGCACACTGACGTCAGTTACTTTTCACAACTTTCCATGCCAGGAGCGAAGAGTCATTAAGTGCACTCCCACTGGTGTGTCCAAACTAGGGCCCTGAAAGGGAGTATCCTTAATTCTAGAAATCTGTCCGCAGAGCGGGGAGGATGGTGGGTCATAAGGAATTTGCAGCTAGATACTGTCTCTCCCAGATAAGGTGTTACCGAAGGTAAGTAACTTGTTCATCTGATAGAGATTTCTAGCCGCAGATTCCTTAGCTCTGAATAGATACCAAAGCAATACCGTCCCCGGGTTTGGCTATAGACAAATTAGTTAAACTAGGAAGTCCTGAATGCCATCCCTGCAGACATGAATGACCAGGCAGTAGTGTTTGGTAAATGTGTGCACGGATGCCCACATTGCTGCCTGGCAGATGTCCAGGACTGGGACTCCACGTGCTAACGCAGTGGTTGCAGCTTTAGCTCTGATGGAATAAGCCTGCAAGCCTTCATGGGATTGCTTCTTAGACAATGTGCAGCAGATTTTGATGCAGAAAACGACCCAACGCAAGATAGTTTGTTTCTGCACCACCTGACCTTTCTTCGCACCAGCATCCCCGACAAAGAGTTGGTTGTCCACCTGGAACTCTTTTCTGTGGTTAAGGCAGAACAATAATGCTCTTTTTGGGTCCAGACGGTAGAGTTGCTCCTCTTCGTATAAAAGGGTGTGGAAGAGCATAGAAAGGTGGCTAGCTTACAGATTGGGGCACATGAAATGGTGTAACCACTTTTGGGAAGAAAGACGCCCTAGTGCAAAGCACCAGTTTGTCTAGAAAAACCCACAAGTAGGGAGACTTGGATGACAAAGTCTGCAGCTCACTCACACTCAGGGCAGATGTTATTGCCATGAGAAATGTTGTTTTGAGTGTGAGCTGTAGGAAAGTACCATCTTGCCTTGCATGTTACCCCCATTTTCACTGTATGTATGTTTGTTTCTGCCTATGTGTCACTGGGATCCTGCTTGTCAGGACCCCAGAGCTCATAAAGTATGTCCTGTATGTGTTCCCTGTGTGGTGCCTGACTGTATCACTGAGGCTCTGCTAACCAGAACCTCAGTGTTTATGCTATCTCTGCTTTTAAAATTGTCACTGCAGGCAAGTGGCTAATTTTACCAATTCTCATTGGCACACTGGAACACCCTTATAATTCCCTTGTATATGGTACCTAGGTTCCCAGGGTATTGGGGTTCCAGGAGATCCCTATGGGCTGCAGCATTTCTTTTGCCACCCATAGGGAGCTCAGACAATTCTTACACAGGCCTGCCAGTGCAGCCTGAGTGAAATAACGTCCACGTTATTTCACAGCCATTTTACACTGCACTTAAGTCACTTATAAGTCACCTATATGTCTAACCCTCACTTGGTGAAGGTTAGGTGCAATGTTACTTAGTGTGTGGGCACCCTGGCACTAGCCAAGGTGCCCCCACATTGTTCAGGGCAAATTCCCCGGATTTTGTGAGTGCTGGGACACCATTACATGCGTGCACTACATATAGGTCAATACCTATATGTAGCGTCACAATGGTAACTCTGAACATGGCCATGTAACATGTCTAGGATCATGGAATTGTCATCCCAATACCAGTCTGGTATTGGGGGGACAATTCCATGCATCCCCGGGTCTCCAGCACAGAGCCTGGGTACTGCCAAACTAACTTTCCGGGGTCTCCACTGCAGCTACTGCTGCTGCCAACCCCTCAGACAGGTTTCTGCCCCCCTGGGGCCTGGGCAGCCTGGTCCCAGGAAGGCAGAACAAAGAATTTCCTCTGACAGAGGGTGTTACACCCTCTCCCTTTGGAAATAGGTGAGAAGGGCTGGGGAGGTGTAGCCTCCCCCAGTCCCTGGAAATGCTTTGATGGGCACAGATGGTGCCCTCTCTGCATAAGCCAGTCTACACCGGTTCAGGGATTTCCCCCCAGCCCTGATCTGGCGCGAAACTGGACAAAGGAAAGGGGAGTGACCACTCCCCTGACCAGCACCTCCCAGGGGAGGTGCCCAGAGCTCCCCCAGTGTGTCCAGACCACTGCCATCTTGGATGCAGAGGTGTGAGGGCACAATGGACAGCTCTGAGTGGCCAGTGCCAGCAGGTGACGTCAGAGACCCCTCCTGATAGGTGCTTACCTTTCTCAGTAGCCAATCCTCCCCTGTGGGCTATTTAGGGTCTCTCCTATGGGCATCTCACCAGATAATGAATGCAAGAGCTCACCGGAGTTCCTCTGCACTTCTCTCTTCAACATCTGCCAAGGATCGACCGCTGACTGCTCCAGGACGCCTGCATAACACAACCAAGTAGCAAGAAGACTACAAGCAACATTGTAGCGCCTCACCCTGCCAGCTTTCTAGACTGTTTCTTGGTGGTGCATGCTCTGACGGCTGTCTGCCTTCACCCTGCACTGGAAGCCAAGAAGAAATCTCCTGTGGGTCGACGGAATCTTCGCCCTGCCAACGCAGGCACCAAACTTCTGCATCACCGGTCCTCTAGGTCCCCTCTCATCGTGACGAGCGTGGGCCCTGGAACACAGGAGCTGGGTCCAAGTGTCTTCGACAGTCCAGTGGCCCTTCTGTCCAAATTTGGTGGAGGTAAGTCCTTGCCTCCACACGCAAGACAGTAATCCTGTGTACTGCGTGAACTGCAGCTGCTCGGGCTTCTGTGCACTTTTGCAAGACTTCCTTTGTGCACAGCCTAGCCCAGGTCCCCAGCACTCCGTCCTGCATTGCCCAACCCGCTGAGTTGGACTCCGACATTGTGGGACCCTCTTTTGTCACTCTGAGTCCACCGCTGTCCTCAGACCTTCTAAGTGCCTGTTCTGCTACTTCTGCGGGTGCTGCCTCCTTCTGTGTGGGCTCTCCGAGTTGCTGAGCGCCCCCTCTGTCTCCTCCTCCAAGGGGCGACCTCCTGGTCCTACGTGAGCCCTAGCAGCACCCAAAATCCTCAACCGCGACTCTTGCAGCTAGCAAGGCTTGTTTGCGGTCTTTCTGCGTGGAAACAACGCTGCATCCTCCAGCACGCTGTGGCACATCTTCTGACCAAAGGAGAAGTTCCTGGCACCTTCCGTTGTTGCAGAATCTTCGGCTTCTTCCACCCGGAGGCAGCCCTTTTGCACCTTCATCCGGGGTTTAGTGGGCTCCTGCCCCCACTGGACACTTGCGTGACTCTTGGACTTGGTTCCCTCCCTTTACAGGTCCTCAGAACAAGGAATCCGTCTTCAGTGTTTTGCAGTCAGTTGTTGTCCTTGCAGAATCCCCTATCTCGACTTTACTGTCTTTCTGGGGTAGTAGGGAAACTTTACTCCTACTTTTCAGGGTCTTGGGTTGGGGTATCTTGGACACCCTTAGTGTTTTCTTACACTGCCAGCAACCCTCTACACACTACACTAGGCCTGGGGTCCATTTGTGGTTTGCATTCCACTTTTGGAGTATATGGTTTGTGTTGCCCCTAGGCCTATTTCTCCCTATTGCATTCTATTGTGATTCTACATTGTGTGCACTACTTTTCTAACTGATACTTACCTGTTTTTGGTTTGTGTGCATATAATTTGTGTATATTACTTACCTCCTAAAGGAGTGTATCTTCTGAGATACTCTTGGCATATTGTCACTAAAATAAAATACCTTTATGTTTAGTAACCTCTTAGTATTGTGTTTTCTTATGATATAGTGCTAAGTGATATAAGTGGTATAGTATGAGCTTTGCATGTCTCCTAGTTCAGCCTAAGCTGCTCTGCTATAGCTACCTCTATCAGCCTAAGCTGCTAGAACACCTCTATTCTACTAATAAGGGATAACTGGACCTGGCACAAGGTGTAAGTACCACAAGATACCCACTATAAGCCAGGACAGCCTCCTACATGAGCAGTCAAAGGGCACAATTGTGTAGAGGCTCAAAAGGAGCACACATCAAAAATGTAACAACCAAATGAAGGTCCCACTGAGGCATTATGAAAGGCAAAGGGGGGGGAACAAATGTACAAGACCTTTGAAGAGTCCATCCTAAATAAAGAGGGTTGGTCAGGCAGCCACAAGGAGGCCGACAGAGCAGAAAGACAACCCTTTACAGTACCCAAAGCCCAGCCCTGCTGGGCAAGGGTCATAATATGAAGAAGGACATCAGAGAGAGAAGCGGGAGGCAGGTTGACAGATTTTTCTGTACAATATAATACAAACTTTTTCCATCAGCAGACGTATACCGTCTTGGTAGAGGAACGCCTAACTGACAGAATAACATTACAGACTTCAGGAGGAAGGCTGAAAGGTGTCAACTGTCGCTGCTCAATCTCCCCGCAAGAAGGCAGAGAGCGCTGCTGCTGTGACAGAAGATCCACCAGGGGGGCTGCTTGATAGGAGGATCAATGCTCAACTGCAGAAGCTCAGTACCAGACTCTCTCTGTGCCCAGTCTGGAGCCACAAGGATTACTTTGGCCAAGTTGTTCCTGATTTTCTGGAGAACTCTGGGCTAGGGTGATATGGGCGGAAAGGCGAACAGGAGGGCTGAGTTCCACTCAAGATGAAAAGCGCTTACAAGCGAGATCCAACTTGGAAACTCCAGCGTGCAAAACCGCTGATATTGCGCATTCTCAACGGAGATGAACAAATCTAACCATGGCTCTTCCCATGGCTGAAAAAGATCCTGCACCACTTCCGGATGGAGACTCCACTCATAATCCACTTAGCATCAACGGCTGCTTTTGTCTGCTCTGACGTTCTGGGAACTTGCTGGATGTTGAAACAGCAGGGATATGCCCTGATGTTCCAGCCATGTCCAGAGACGTAGAGCCTCTTGACAAAGGGGTTCACGACCCCAACCCGCCCTATTTGTTGCAGTATCACAATGTGGAGGTATTGTCCCAGAACACTTGCACTAACCTTCCCTTGATGGAGGGTAGAAATTCTTTCCATGCCAGTTAGATTGTTCTGAGCTCGAGCAAGTTGATGTGGAGTCCAAATTCTGTCAGAGACCAGTGTCCTCTGATCTCCACCTCTCCAAGGTGGCCGCCCCAAACCAGCAATGATGCATCTGTCACTACGGCGAAATCTTGTTGTGGAAGGGAGAGGGATATGCCTCAGACCCAATCGCAGTTTGCTAACCACCACATCACGTCTTTTGCAATTCTCTCTGCGATCTGGACCATGTCAGAGAAATTCCCCTGATGCTCTACCCACTGGAACTTCAGGTCCCACTGCAGAGCCTGCATAAGCCATCTGACATGTGTTCACAGCAGGATGTAGGAGGCCATGAGGCCCAGCAGCCTCAAGTCATTCTCACCGAAATCCACACTAGAGGCTGAAACATTGGCATCATAGCCAGAATATCCTGGACCCGCTGCTCAGGAGGATAAGCCTGAGACTGCACTGTGTCCAGAACAGCTCAGATGAAAGGGGGTCTGAGAGGGAGTAAGGTGTGATTGCTGCATGTTTATAATGAACCCCAGCAAATGCAGAAGGTCCGCCGTAGATAGCAGCCAGTCATTGACATAAGGGAAGACCGGCACCCCTGATCTCTGCAAATGTGCTGCAACCATCACCCTCACCTTGGTGTCTACCTAAGGGGCGCTGGTCACAGGGAGCACAGTAAACTGGAAGCGCTCATGGCCTACCATGAACCGCAAGTAACGTCTGTCGGCAGGCAGAATGGGAATATGGAAATAAACGTCCTGCAAGACCATCACTACTATCGAGTCTCCTGGGTCTAGGGCAAACAAGGCCTGAGTCAATGTGAGCATCTTGAACTTCTCCTTCTTGAGGAGTACATTAAGAGTTCACAGATCTAAGATAGGCTGAAGACCTTTGATCCTTTTTGTGTATCAGAAAGTAGCAAAAATAGCAACTACTGCCTACTTTTGACATCGGAACCCTTTCTATGGCCCCATCGGCCAAGAGAGCCATGACTTCCCAAGGAGCTAGGACAAATGATTCTCCATCAGCTGTACATGAGATGGAGGCATTTGGGGAGGGTGGGATTCAAAGAGGAGGAATAGGCCCCTCCGAATGATCTGTATGACGCACCTGTCCGGTGTTATGGATTGCCAATGGTGGAGATGATGGCGGATTCTGCCACCAATTGGACACCCATGAACTTGTAGTGCAAGATTAGGAGGGCTGAGACTGCTGGGGGTGTGGGGTTGGTGGATGTAGCAGCCTTCTGGCTACCTGATGCAAAGGGTCGGTATGAACCACTCCCTCATCCGCGCAGAGGCTGGGAAGCTTGCGCGGGCTGGTGGCTAGGATAGGGTTGGCACCATTAAAAGCCCCTTCTGTAGCCACAAAAGGAGCAAAAGGCAGATGGAGGATGATGTAGGGCAGCTGAGTGGCCCAAGGACTTGGCCGTAGCACATGAGTACTTAAAGCGCTCCAGCGCCAAGTCTGCCTTGTCTCTGAAAAGATGATTGCCATCAATGGGCATGTCCATAAGGAAAGCCTGGACATCATCTAAAAAGCCAGAGGTTCTCATCCAGGCGTGGTCCTGAAGCATCATCATTGTGGAAACCGCTCTGTTCAGCGAGCCGGTCGTGTCTAAACCACACCTAATGGTGAACTTCGCTGCATCTCTCCTGTCCTTGGCGGCTTGGGAGAGAATGGCCTGGACCTTCTCCAGGACCTGTGGCAGCACTTGCGCAACAGTGTCCAAACAGTGTGGGAATAGCACCCCAATGGACATGTGGTGTTCACTGACCACAATGCCAGGCTGGTGGAAGAAAATATCTTCTTTCCGAAGCTATCCAGCTTCTTGGATTTTCTGTCCGGGGTGCATCAAGGAACACACCATGTGAGGTAGAAGCTTGGACTACCAAGCTCTCGGGGTGGAGTGTTGGGTGAGGAAGATTGGGTCTCCATGTGTGTGTGGCCATGGCGATGGACAATTGTCCTATTCACAGGAGCCTCTGCGCTGGGGCTGGGCTTGAACCAGGTTCCCAGTAGGGCAGTGGTTTCCAATCTGCGAGCCGCAGCTCCCCAGTGCGCCGTCAAAACTAGCCAGGGGCGACACACACACTTTGGGAACCACTGGCCTATTCTCATCTTCCAGGCCTGTCTCCATTAGCCTGTTGTTTATTTCACAAAAACGTTATCTTGTGACACTGAAAATATGTTACAGGCTGTAGCCACAAGATGGCAGAATAGGCCCAGCACTTTGAACATTATTATGCTGAACAGGAAGTGCAATAGGTTTTCACAGAATTTTGCAAACTAAGTGAACGCAATATTTGGAACACCGCTGTTAAGCAGATATCCAGATGGAAAAGAAACAGAACAGCAAAGGCCAGCTCAATCAAAGTGAACATTGTGCTTTGCCAAATCATCAATAGTGATTTCATGCTATAATAACATTCAACAAAATCCTTCACACGCTCCTCCTTCTTGAATGCAAAATGATGGCACAATGTAATTGTATGTACAATCCTTATAATAAGGAGGTGAATTTCTTTTCAACCTTGGCACCAGGCAGGCAAGAGAACTTACATCTTCAGTGTAATAAACCCTTTTTTGCCACGCTCTGACTCCAGCTCATGCTTCATATCATTTTCACCATTCTGCATATGTTTACGTGTGAGTTACTCTAACCGACTTAGACTACTTCCAGAACCTTCAATAACTGAACCAAGCTGTAATCTTCAGTCCTGGACAGCTCTTATGCTCAATTGTTTTGGCCAACCTACTGTGCTTGTTACACACCGCTTGGGTAATAGTAATCCTAAAGACATCACTTTTCATCCAATCAGCAGCTTACCTTTGTGTTTATCTTGAACCTTCTCTACTTTCTACTGCAGATCACCTGTTAAGTAAAACCAGCCTTGTGCTTCCAACCCAAATTTGGACAAGCTAAGATCATGATATCCTATCATGCAAAAGAGCAAATGCACATTGTATTGTATTGTAGCAATCATATAGTGCTTACTACCCCTGTGTGGGGCTCTCATGTACTTGCCTTCATGAGTAGCATGCTACACAATATAGGGTGTGTGTTTTGAAGGATGTTGTTTTCGCTTTTTGATCCTGTGTGGGAAGTATTTTTATGTTGTGCATGACAACCACTGAGGTACGGTTATGGGACACAGTGCGTAGATGTATGTTTGATAATGAGGTGTATGAAACACAAGCAGTTTTGTAGTTTTCAGCATTCTGGTAGCTCTGAACATCTCTGCAGGTTCTTTATGTTATTTCTTATGATTACAGTCTACTTAGCTAGTTAATGCACTGGGCTGTCCAAGCTAAGATTTTGTGTACAGTTGTACACAGCATATGTTCCAATTTTCCATTTTAATAGCCATATAAGCCATTTTTAACTGGTGATGGTACAACAGTGGAAACAGAGGGCCGGGTGGCAGCTATTAAAAATTGAGAGGCCTCCTGTAAACTGCATACACTGCAGTGCACCAAATGCTATTTTTTAAAACAAAAATTAGTTTTAAAATATCCCATTTGGCATGCAAACCCCAGTGCTCAGGAGTATTGTTTCTGACTCAATAAATTTAAGTTTTCAATTTAAACAACTGTTATATTTTTTTATTTTGTTTTATATCATTACAATACCTTCATCAGCTTCAATCCAATTATTTTCAGGGAGAAAAATGGAAGTACTCCCTAGGCCAGGCTTAGATCCCCTCATCAACCAAATGAAAAAAAAAATAACATTATAGGGATTCGCAGCCAACAGCAAATAGGTCAAGGGAGCCGTGGTTTGAAAATGTTTCTCCATTACTGCTTTGTTGAAAGGTAAATAGAAAATAAAAGAGGGTGTAATAGTAGGGGATTAATGGCGCTCAGGTAAACACTTGGCCAAGTGTATCTTCAGGGGTTGCCACCACAAGGGAAAACACCCATCCCTCCGAGGTTTCAAGAAAACCCAACAAGAAACAATTTAACACAATGTGAGGCCCCCTGTCAGTATAATAAATCAACAACTTTTCTTCAAGAGATTAAAAAATCAAGTGAATGATGTTATGACACAAGTAGGTCAAATTCAAGTGAGTTAAATTCAAAGGAATGCAGTCAAAAGAGTTTCACATAAGTCATTTCACAGTCCATTCTAATCCAGAGATTTATTAGAAATGTCTTCTTTTTTTACAGCATCATCCATGGAAAAACAACCTTGAGCCAACACGTGTTTCGTCATGGGGAAGTTCTCTAGTTCCCAACGACTTCTTCAGGGCTGTTCAGTTGCTCAATTGTCCGGAATCCAATATTTGAAAATACCGATTTATTCAATGCTCCTATTTAGTGCCAAGTGCTCCAGGTACGACGAGTGTGTGTTACCAGAAATGCCTTGTTGCGAGTACGTCGTACCTGGAGCCAGTGGCGGCTGGTGACATTTGAAAGTGGTGGGGCATAATAGTGCGGGCTGAGTGCCCAGTGGTGAGCATGTGTAGTGAGTGAGCCCGACCGTCACAAGGGGGGCTGGGGGTGGGGGGAAGGTTCTCCCCTGGGAAATGTTTGAAAGAAGAGAGGGCAAATGGTACATTTTCAAGCAAATCGGAAAGCAAGAAGGTTAATAAAGCAATTGAGAATGTAGTTATTACATCAATAAAGAGATTCCAAATGATAATGACGTAGGTAGCCGCTTATTTAGTATAACCAGAGACTTTCACTTCACAACCCCCAAACACACCCACTCACTTATAAGCACTATGTATTTATTTACTTTTGCCTTCTCAATATTTTGATAACTGTGCACCTCCTTCGCACACAGTTGCACAGAATCACAATTGCAACTGGAATAAGTGACTATTACTCTGTTTGTTCAGTAGAGAGGCCATGGACCCATTGACAGGTACTGTGAGAAATTTGTAGTGCCTTCAGCCTTTACTTCAGAGCTCTCAATGGTGGCCCATTAAAAATGCCTGAGGGCAACTTAGTTCAAAGTATGCACTGTACATAGAAATAAGCTACACAAACATACAGAAATACAACATCCTGCAATCTTAAGGAATGCAAGATTAAGTAAAACATGCGAAATATAAACTGGAACAGAGGGCCATATGTATGAACACTTTTTCCCATAGACACCGAATGGGTAAAAACCTTTGCTATATCTGGCCCTAAATCACCGTCATGGAATACCTTAACGTTTTATGCATTCATTTGTTCAGAAATTGATCAGTGTTATTTGCCAGTTGTGGATGGATGGATTGGTGGATGCATGCAGGTCTGTATGGATGGATGGATGGATGACTGGTGATGTGGATGGATGGGTGAGGGGATGGTTGTGTTTGAAGAGGATGAATGGATGAATAAGAAAATATGTTGATGGGTTAATGAATGAATGGGTGGGTTATGGATGGATGGAAGGATAGATGAGGTTGTGGGGTGAATGGAAAGAAGGGGTGGATGGATGAATTGGATAGAAGAACAGATGGTGTTGTGGAAGGATGGATAACCTGGTGAATTGAAATATGGCATGGATTGATGAGTGAACGGATGGTCAAACAAATAGTTTTGGTGGCAAGATGGATGGAATAGATGCTGGAAGAGGTGAATTCATTCATGGATCCCTAATGGAAGGGAAGGAGGGAGTGCCACACAAGGGTAGGATTGAGACTGGGCGGTCGAGCCCTTTGCCCTGCAGGGTACAGAAAAAGTCAGACCCAGGCAAGGGTACGGGGTTGGGTTTTAATGGCCCGGTGCAGATGGCATGTCTGTATCCAGCAGTGCAAGGACATGCAAAGGTCACGTGGCCCCTTATCCCAGAGAGAAGCTGGCTCCCCTCTGCAGTTACAAACTGGGGGGAATTTTAATGTCCCCTGAAGCAGATGGCATGTCAGTGTGTGCAGCAGTGCCAGGACATGCAAAGGCCATTCGTGCCCCTTATCCCAGAGAGGAGCTGGCTCCCCTCTGCACTATTAATACTGGGGAAGTTTTAATGTCCCTGGGAGGAGATGTCACGTCAATGTGTCCAAGAGTGCAAGGACGTGTAAATGCCAGGTGTCGTGTCCGTGAGGCCAGAGAGAAGCTGGCTCCCACGGTGTCCAACTGTGAAGGGATGTGCAGTGCAGAGACCACCTGATTCCCTAGTCCACAGAAAGCAGCTGGCTCCCATCTACACGTATGGGACTGGGGGAGTTGGAACGCTCCGAGGCAGAGATGGCACGTCACTGTGTCCAACAGTTCAAGGAAGTGCACAAGCCACCAGTGCCCCCTGTCCACAGATGACAGCTGGCAGTCTGTGTGTGTGCTGTATGACACAGGAGACTAATGAAAGGACCTGCACAGACCCCTCCTTGGACAGCCATAGACCATCAGCACTACTTTCAGTGCCATAAGCGCCGCCACCAGAAACAGGTCACCCGGATTACTATGACATAGCTAATGATTTAACTTCCATCTTCCGGATTCTGAAATTTTATACAGGAAGAAAGTTTACGTCCTGAAACGTTCCTTTGCAGGCAGAAACAAGGCTGCTGTTTTACCTAGTTAAAAACACCAAAGGGGGGTTGAAATGAAACCCACAAGTACACCCCAGTGTGAGGGATCGGAAAGAGGTGGGCATTTCAGCACCAGGTGACACCAGACGAGAAATGAGCCAGCCTAGAAGGCAAGAGCGCATCTGTGCTTTAAACATATGCGTCAAGCAGGATGGCCTCTGAGCTTTCAACGGACCAGCTCGGCCTGTTCAGGCCCTGGTAAGAGGCCAAAGAATTGACTGGGTAACCCGGATGACCTCCCAGGCAAACACCGGTCACCAACAACAACAACCCCTTTGACACAGACATACTAACACACACACGTTATCCTAGGCAGCAGCTACACACAGGTATATATGATGTGTGCTGAGACTTGTGACCTTAGGCATGCGCGCACGCAAATACACACAGACACATACTAACCCACACATGCTAACACAAACACACACACACACAGCAACACACGTGGGCATACACAGATTAACACACACGTACGCCATCCTACACAGAAGCCACACACAGAGGTATACGGAATCTGCGCTGAGACTTGTGACCTTAGACAGGCACGCAGGCAAATACACACACATACTAACCTTCAGCTACTACACACACAGTAACACGTGCGCACACACTCTGATACACACAGACTGTCACTCATTTATTTTCCACTCAGAAGAATATAGATGTGTTTGATATAACAATTGGACACAGTACCACTGACTACAGCACACCAAAACCTAGAACACACACTTATTTCCACGTTCTGTCTTCCACCCATAGACGGGGCAATTCACAAACACAAGTTCAGTTTAGGGGCACAAACATCTCAATTTATACGTTTAAAGCCACATACCATGGTACTTGTACTGGGGTAGCAACATTTCCGAGCTGCAAGCAGGCCCTCCAACGCAGTGCTTGAAATGGAAAAATTAAAGTGCAGGTACTCTGTGCCAGAGTACCTGCATGTTTCCGAGAAGTGCCGGTACTCTCCAATTAAAAGTATTACGTTTTTCTGGAGATGTGCCAGTACTCTCCCTCTCAAAATAAAAAAGTGCCGGTACTTAGTACCGGAGAGTACAGGCCCATTTAAAGCACTGCTCCAACGATATGTCAAGGAAAGCGGGGCTGGTGCTTAGCCAAGTCTTCATCTGCTGCCTCCATGTCAGCGCGTGAGCCCCAAACGATGCCACAGCTCCTGCTGATCAAGCAGAGAGTCAGTGCACTCGAATGAACTGTGTCATATAGAAGCGCCATGTTAATATGAAGCCCGCCCTCTGACAACCTTGCTGATTGACACACAGTCTTGGGCAGCACAGGGCGTAAGCCTAATGTGCCCACGCTGTGTTCAATCAGCGAGGCATGCCTTTCATCGCAGAGGGGTGTGGCTTTATGGTCTCGAAGCCCAAAGAGGACCAGGGCTATGAAAATATAAACCCTGTTAAACCTGCGACAAGTGGAACATGCGCACTAAGCACATGTGCCAGTGAAACTTGCCTGACCCTGCCTGGTGAACCTGTACACACGTAATGTATCATGAAAATAATAAAATAAACAAGATCAAAGATAGGAAATATGGCCTGGGCGGAGCCCCTACGCCCTCATGAAAAAAACGCCCCTGCCTGGAGCACTTGGCACTAAATAGGAGCATTGAATAAATCGGTATTTTCAAATATTGGATTCCGGACAATTGAGCAACTGAACAGCCCTGAAGAAGTCGTTGGGAACTAGAGAACGTCCCCATGACGAAACACGTGTTGGCTCAAGGTTGTTTTTCCATGGATGATGCTGTAAAAAAAGAAGACATTTCTAATAAATCTCTGGATTAGAATGGACTGTGAAATGACTTATGTGAAACTCTTTTGACTGCATTCCTTTGAATTTAACTCACTTGAATTTGACCTACTTGTGTCATAACATCATTCACTTGATTTTTGAATCTCTTGAAGAAAAGTTGTTGATTTATTATACTGACAGGGGGCCTCACATTGTGTTAAAGTGCTTTGTTGAAAGGTAGCAGGAGTTCAGAAGAGGAAGCTCACGGTTGTAGCACTTTCATCAAGATGTTAGTCTTGACTGCCACCAAAGGCAACTCGAGGTCTAGGGCCTACCTTAGATTCCCGCTTCATCACCATTGCATATGTTGCTCCCTCATCCGTAGCCATGGCAGGGGGAGAAAGCACGTAAGTATCTGGAGATCTATACAGTCTGCTGGCATCACCCAGATCCTCAGACCAGACTATGCTTTCCTGGCCTTCTAACTGGTATTCTAAAGGGTCCAGTGACTCCTCTCATTCTTCCCCACTGCCAAGCCCTTCAGAATAGGACTCAGGTGCCGACCTAGGACACATGGGTCCTGCCAGTACCAGGATCACCACTGGATGACTCCGTTCCGGCTCTGTGTCAAATTCGGGGATCCAAATGGGGATGGTGCCACCGGTGGGCACCAGGAGCAACGGTGTCAGGACCGGCATTGGAGAAGGATCTGGTGGCACGACTGGTGCTTGTCCGGATCTGTGATCAGATCCACAGGGGCCCACGGGGCCAAAGGTACCAACGAGGAACCTGATGGTGTCCCCTCTGACCTCACGGGGCCTGAAGGTGCTCCGGATTGGTCGGCCAGTTCAAATATGCAGCACATAACCTTGTAAAATAGCTTTACCTGAGGGGGTCACTCCAACTTCTGTAAAAGTGGGGAGGCGTGAAGTCGAACCTGGTGATGGCTCCACCGAACCGTGGCTCGATCGCTCACGTTTCATCGAGTCGATGGATGAGAAGCCAAAGCACACTTTGACTTCCAGTGCTTCTTATACCACTTTCCCGAAAGTCCTGATGACTTGGATTGGGAAGATGAGGACTAGGGGTTCCTAGAGCGGTCCTGCGACCTTCCCCTTGATCAGGACTGTGATCTCCTACAAGTTGTGCAACGTGACTTCACCTGCTAGACTGCTAGCAGCTTTAGGGACCGCTCCCTCATAGATTTCAGTGCCATGGCCTGGTAGCCCGAGCACAACTTGGAGTTGTGGTTGCGCTCTAGACACAACAGACACACTAGGTGTGGATCCGTAACTGATGTGGCTCAGTGACAGGCACCACATGGTTTAAACCCTGTCTTTCTCAAAGACTTCCTGAACACACCTCAAAAAGGAAGTTGACAAAACATTGAAAAAAGTCTGGCAAAACACCACAGATAGGGTAGCTCTTCTCTGGATCCAGTCTGATGCCTTGAAAATTCAAAGGTAAGGAATTTGCGGTGCAGGGAGTGGAAATACAATAATATGTGCATGAGAGTGATAGTGAGTTTTGATACGGTAAATGTAGACCCTGTTGAAGGAGGCTGAGGAGTGTCTAGGGCGGCTAACAGACTGAGGCGTCATCCTCGTGAGGGGTCCAGTTTCTTTTCTTGCACCTGGGCCCATAGCAACCTAGCTATGCCACTATTGAGACAGCAAGAGCTTACAGACATGGGAGCCAGCTTGAGCATATACCGGCTCCGTTGCAGCTTCACGGTTTGAGCCAGAAGTGCTCTGGAACTGTGTAGTACAGGGGATAGGGCGCAAGCCCTGGCATGCCCTCACGGTAGTCTTTAGTTGCAGGAGGGGAGGATACGATGCAAATGGGCTGCTCATTTTGACAGAAGTGTGCTCACGCCATGAGGTTCATTTGTTTTGCTGTGTGAAGACTCGTTGTATACTGGTCACCAATGACAATGTAGTGTTAAACAATGTAAACACCCATGAGCTGCCCCGGCAGGTCCAAATCGTGACTGGCAGCCCCTGAACAATGCAGGTCGGAGCCTCAGCCCAAACAAGCGAATGTCTGAGAGGGCTGAACCAATGCCCCTTTGTATGTTTAGTGCGGACATAAGATTTGACTAGATCAAAGTGTCAAGCCAGGCGTAAAAAGAATAAGTGAATGAAATGCAAACGGAGACACCAAGCAGCGAGAGCAACGAGCACTGGCCGCATTTTTTTTTTAGAACACTAAACATGTTTTTTAAAAGCGAAACATAATACTTTTCTGGAACGACTGCGGAAGGGACATGGAACACTTAAGGACGCAGTTACCATTAAACGTGAAGAGTGTGATGTGGGCATGTGGCTCTTCCGAGTTTTAGACCGATCACTCACAGGAACGTGTTCATGTGTACAGAAACGTGTATTATGTCCCTCAGCCAACGGGGCTGTTTCCATTTCCCAGTTCAAGGAATGAGGCTTTTAAACCAAATCGGATGGTGGGAGAAGTAGCCCTGTGCCAGACTCCTCCCCTACATTCCGAGCAGCCTTCCTCCAGATACGGACACATCCCGGGAGTGAGACCATCCTACGTCCGGAGAAGGCGGCCCGTCGATCGAACTCCCACATGGGTGCCACTGCGGGAAAGAACCCTGTGCAGGATTCACCGTGCCCAGGCAAACCAAGCAATGAACGTGCGGGGGCGGCGAGGTAGGGAGGCAATGGGCTCCCGCACCGCTTCTCAGTTTTGGAATGTGCATCTATCCACACGTTACTCCGTCAAGAATCTTACTTTTCAGAATCCAAAACAGTTCTTCTGAGCAGTGTATGGTACGTATCAATTAAATTATTTATCAGCCGAAACTACTATTCTAAGCACCAGGATAGTATCCGGAGAAAACATGGAACCGTAACGCGAAAAGATGTCGCAGAATATATTGATGGTCCCCTGAGTCCCCCATGTCTCGCAGATACTCCTTGAGGTGAATTTGGGGGAGACGGGCTGAAGGCGGTACCGCCCCCCACCCCGCAGGGGCCTCCGTTACGCCCTGTATGAGAAAGCAGGTTTTCAATAATTTCGTGGCAAACGTCGAACTTCGCCGCCGCTTCCAAAGATGATAAGCCTATGACCGTAATATTTTTACCACAATGTGACCTGTGCTGTAATTTCCGTGGATTTCGGGTCATTATTTAAACGGGTTCCAGTCGAGGGCGTTTGTCGGACAGTGTAACCAATATAAGTCAATTGAGAAAATATCCAGGGGTAGCGTAAGTGACATCACATGCCATTTGACCTTTACACTCGTTAACATGCGCGTAGGCACACAATCACAAATACATACACTCTCACATAAATTTACCTACACCATCCACAACATACATTTAAAACCAGTTTTACTTTCCTCAGCTGCTAGGGAGGGTCATATTCCACCAAACCGTACACCATTTTTTATTACATTATCAATCAATCATAGCATTTGTAGAGCGCACTATTCACCTGTGAGGGTCTCGAGGCGCTGGGGGAAAGGGCAGAAGGGGGTGCTGCTACTGCTCGAACAGCCAGGTCTTGAGGTGTTTCCTGAAGGTTAGCAGGCCCTGTGTCTGTCACAGGTGGATAGGAAGAGTGTTCAACGTCTTGGAGGCAAGGTGGGAGAACGATCTGCCACCGGCAGTCGTTCTGTGGATGCGTGGGACAGTGGCGAGGGCAAGGTCAGCAGAGCAAAGCTGGCGGGTTGGGGTGTAGGAGGAGAGTCGTCTGTTGAGGTATTCTGGTCCGGCATTGTGCAGTGCTTTGTGAGAGTGAGTGAGAAGCTTGAACGTGATTCTCTTGTTGACGGGGAGCCAGTGCAGGTCTCTAAGGTGGGCTGTGATGTGGCTGTGGATGCCCAGAATAAGGCATGCAGAGGCATTTTGTTTGCGTTTCAGTTTTTTCTGGAGCTTGGCCATGGTTCCTGCATATAGGGGTGTTGCCGTAGTCCAGTCTGCTGCTTACGAGGGCTTGGGTGACCGTCCTTCTGATTCCGGTAGGGAACCGTTTGTAGATCTGAAGCATACAGGTGTTAAAGTAGGAGGAAAAACGGCGTTGACTTGCTGGGTCACTGATAGCGATGAGTCCAGGATGAACCCCAGGTTGCGTGCGTGGTCGGTGGGTGTCTGTGCCATTCCCAGTGTGGCAGGCCACCAGGAGTCGTCCCAGGTGGAGGGGGTGGAGCCGAGGATGAGAACCCCAGTCTTGTCAGAGTTCAGTTTCAGGCAGCTGTTCTTCATTTCTTCATGGAGGTTGGTTTTGGCGGTGGCGGGGTCCTTGGTGAGGGAGAGGATATTTTATTCACATTATACTGAATAAAATATTATAGTGAATAAAATATTATTCACTATTAGTGTAATAAAAATTAACAAAAAAGTAAACTGCACCCCAACTGACGTACATAAAGACGAGCTGCCTCTGTATTGTTGGCACTGACTTTGCCACCTTTGAGGCCAGGGGTCGCAAATGCAGTGCCAAGGACAACGCACAAGGGACAAGGGACAAGCCAGGGGTCGCAGCTGAGACCCCCTAAATTACATCCATGGTGTAACCTGCATTCTGGTGGCTGTAGTCATGGTCAAAATGCGTTAATAAACTATGAAAATAATCCTGAGTACAGTGGGAGCGAAGGAAGAGTGTATGGCTAAGTGGGGGGAGCTGATGGTTAATGCAAACACTAACGGGTCACTAATTCTGTCTGGTGCATTCAGGGAGAGTAATGTGCTTTTATAATGCTACAAAGTGCCAGAGTGTGCCATAAATCACAATGAATATCTAAGGGCCTGATTCAGATCTTGGTGGATGGGGTTACCCTGTCACAAATGTGACAGATATCCAGTCCGCGATATGACAATTTCATTATATCCTATGGAAATTGTAATAAGGCGGACAGAATAACCGTCAAGTTTGTGACAGAGTAATTCGTCCGTCAAGATCTAAATCAGTCCCTATGTCATTTGTTTAAAAAAATGTATTACACACAAGACAGGCTGTAGCAAAATGGGTAAAATGATTCAGTATTTAAGTGCTTCAAAAGTTACACTTTTAGTAATATCCAACTAGACTAACTGTTTTAGGTCTTGCCAATCAAACCCTTTACAGACTATACCAAAATCCTACAGTGGGCTTTCACTGGTTGGCTTTATAGACAATCTTATTTCCTTGTGTCTTATTCAGTGGCTTTTCTTCCTCTTGTGTTCGGCCCTCCCATGCAATATAGCCTGTGTACCATCCTTTTGATTAGCTAACATATCATCTTATTGCTCGCAGTAGGGAAACTAGATTTTTTTCACTTCTGTTAAGGCACCACATGAGAGTGCATGTGTTTTCAGGATCTCTGCCACATGAGAAGCTTCCTCCACACCGAATCCCTGCACTCTTTCCACAAGCGCTGCATGTTCCTCCTTCCTCCCCCACACAAGTGGTGCTTTTTATGCCCCCCTACCCCCTGTGCTACATGTTGCTGTCCTAGTTACGCCCTGTCCATTGCTTCCCTCTCCTAGGCTTTATTTTACTAAATTATTTCACCCTCCCCACCCATTGTTGCTCCTCCTCACCCGATCTCTGTTGCTTCCCTCACTTATGCTCCATCACTGATCCTCCACTGCTCGAAGTAATACAAAAATAATAGTCCAGGAGCTACCACGTACTGTCAACTCTGCTGTAAAAAAAATAAAAAATACTTTCCTGTCTATAATTCCAGCGCTCTGACTGTAGCCTTCCATAATTCTTGCGGTCTGATTGTAGCCATCTATATATAGTTCCTGCACCTTGATTGTAGCCCGTCTTTAGTTCCTGCATCTTCTAACTGTATCCACTTCCTATGCTTTCTGATTGTAGCCCATCCACAGTTCCCGCATCCTCCAATTGTAGCCCATCTATGGCTCCTGCACACTCTCATAGTAATCTCTCTATGGTTCCTATGCTCTCTTATTACAGCCTGCCCATATTTCCTGTGTCTTCTGATTGAAGACCGTCTATACCTACTACGCTGTCTGACTGTAGCCAGTCAGTCACTAATTCCTGTGCCCTCTGATTGTAGCCCACATTAAATTCCTGCAACCTCCGATTGTAGCTAGTCTACCGTTTCTGTGACTCTGATAGTAGACTGTAAATAGTTCCTGCACCCTTTGAATGTAGCCTGTCCATAATTCATGTGCCCTCTGATTGTACCTCGTATATAGTTCATGTTCACTCTAACTGGAGTATGTCCTTGGTTCTTGCACCCTCTGACTGTAACCCGTACACAGTTCCTGTGCCCTCTGATTGAAGCCTATCTATTGTTCCTGTGCTTTCTTACTGTAGCCTGCCTATATAGTACCTGCTCCATGATTGTAGCCTGTCTGCTTTTCTGGCGCTCCTGGACTATAGCCTGTCTACAGTATCGTAATCTGACTGAAGACTTTCTAAAGTTTCTGCACACTCTTGATCATAGCCTGCCTATAGTTTATGTGTCATTAGATTATAGCCCATACATAGTTCTTGCGTCCTCTGATTGAAGCCTACGCCGCACTGGAAAGTAGGAAAATCGCGCTGGATCCGGGTTCCAACAGCTATATCTGTCTGGATCTTGTTGACCCAGGAAAACAAGCTTAATTTGTTCTGGTGTAATTTTCCGACACAAGAACACATTACAGCAACACCTGCTCGTTGCCTGTGTCCCTTCGGAGCAGCTAACCGCAGGCAGAGACAGGACTTTCTTATTTTCAGTTGTAGCTGGACACACACAAAAGCTTAATTTAAAGGACTATCAGACCCCCTTTTGCTTGAGTATAATGAGTATAAAACTGGATGGTGGCTATCTGGAACCTAACACCGAAATGGCAAATCAATGGAAGAATACAAAGGTGCACAGCATACTATATCTTCACAAGTATGCACAGCATATTATCACTTTACAATTACATAAGAAAAACGATGATTTGGAGTCAGGTTTTTAACTTTGAGACTTTGTACTTATGAACTGGAAGTAACAAAGTGATCCAAGTGTCAATCAGTAGCCCACTCACCTATCTAAATAGAAAAAAAACAATTCTGTGATCTGCATGTTACCCAATCTGCTTGGCAATAGGCACATTAACCCTCTATGTTACTTTATGAATCAAAATTGTGACTGGACAAAACACAGAACTCTCCAAAAACTGTGTTAACCACTTGAGTTATCTTACCACTGTTATAATCCCCTGAGAATTGCTGGGCACATATTGATCTCTGCAGCAGGTCTTATCCCTGTAAGATATTTAAAATGCAGCCTTTTTGTGGTCAATTAAGTAATCTAGAACACAATTATTGACACATATGTCCTTGTTGCCAATTTCGTGCAGTGTTACATCTTTTAAGAAGGAGCTGGCTCTGTCCACACTGGAAAACAACATTATCTAAAGTGAGCGTGAGCCTAAAAGTTGCTGTGTTGGGATAGAGAAACTGAATGAGAAGGTGAGGAGTTAAAGGGGGGAGGAAAGGGCGAATTGAGTACATTTGGAAGACCAGCACTGCCAGGAGTCATTCGGAGGGTCAGCTGGAGAACACTGTGCACTGCGAGACAGCAAAGAGGGAACTGGGGGCCTTGAGAGAATGCAATGCAATATTTCTAATGTTATGTAGATGGATTTGTTACCCTCCCAATTTCAGTTTTGTCGACCTCAGAAGGATGAAATACTTAGCCAGGCCAGCCTTGACAGAATGTAAACATAACCAGCAGGCTGGATGCTAATCACTGCAGGTAGCACATTACCCAACTTTGTTATCTCTGGAGCTAAACGTGATTTCCTGTAGGGCATGGGTACTCACAAACATTTTCCCAGGGACCACAAAGTTTGGTCTGTGGTGTGACCGAGGGCCGCACTGATGCTAGCAGCGTGGTGATCAAAGGGAGGAGGGGCCTCTGGATGGGTAGGGGTCATGGGGGTTTAAGGGGCAGCAAAGCATATAGATCTAGCAGCTGAATCGCTCAATGTGAAACCAGAAAACCTGGCATTCATCCCAGCTTCCCCACTTTACCAAATTGTGTGATCCTAGGCAACTGTTTTATTTCACATTCCCTTCATTATTGCATGTAGGAGGACATAACAATGCATGACTTCAGTATGTGTGCTGTGAGAACCCTTGTCCTGTGTTTTATTTAATAAACTATGAAGTTGTTCAAGTATAATAGCAAATCAGGCCAATCAAAGATTGCAGATAACAACTGATTTAATTCATTATTGGCATTGTTATCAAGGTGAGGGTATGAATGAATGTTTCTGAATTTATATTTGATATCTATTGTTCTAAAAAAAAAAAATCTCCATGCACTGATGTAGTAAGATTAAATGGTCCTGTGTATAAATGAAAAACACCTTTTGAATTTTTAAGGACCCTTATCATAGTTGGAGACATTTGCTGCAAGATTTCTTTAAAAAATGTAAGTGTTCCTGCAGTTAAGCGGTTCAGGACTCATTCCTTACTTCCCTCATCTTCAATAATGTTTAAATAAAGTATTGCCTGTTGAGTTCAGTAAACAGCAGCCTAGTGCTACTGCTGCCCTGGGGGGCCGCATATAAAGGTCAAAAGGGCAACATAAGGCCCCCGGGCCATACTTTGAGTATCACTGCTGTAGGGGATCTAAATCACGTGCCATCTTGTGAATCTATATCAGGCATTACCATTCAAGTCTTTTAAACTTGGCACCAAAATCAGCTTTGTCTGTAATTTAAAATGTGGATTGTCTCAAGAGACAGGAGACCGAGGAACAGTGTGGCCCAGGGAGCATTGAATGTTTAGAGGCAAGGGCAGTGTGAAGGATCAGAATAGATGGAGGGGCATGGGATGTGTGGAGTAAAGGAAGAGCAAGAAAATGTTGGGGGATTGGACAGATGAGGACAGATGAAGACAGAGCGTCACTGGCTGCGTGGCGTGATCAGCAACCAGTGGAGAAACCAGGGTGAGGGAATGGGTAGATAGATATACTAAACATCTGGGTGGAAAAACAGACCCAAAGTGTGGGCTGAAGGAAGACGGGACAGGTACAAGTCAGTCATGGATTGAGATGTGTAGCAAGAGACAGATTAGTGGAGAAACTGGGGATAACAGATACACTGGTGTTGAGACAAAGGCAAAAGGATACTTTCGGACACAAGATCTAGGTATGGATGGAGATACAGGCCAAAAACGGAAAGTGAGGGCCAAAGGAAAGGTGGAGAGGCAAGGACATTGAGATGAATGGTTAACAAGGTGAATGGATGAATGGGCAAGTAAGACCAAGGGATGAGGGGAAGAGACAAGGGCTAGGCAAAGAGACAATGCCAAGTGTAAATAGCAAGTCGAGCAGTAGAAGCAAGGAGGTACACAGTCCAGAGATGGGTGGAGAGACAGTGCCAATGGATTGAAAGAGGAAGACAGTGAGAGTTGCTTCTGGAGTGGTATTTTATAAAAATAAAAAAAGGGGGCAGTACACCCTGAGAGAAAGTAGCCCTCAAAAGGATAAGTCAGAGCAGTACCCTGAGGGGTTTCAGAGAGAGGGGACAGGGCCATTCTCTATAGGACAAGAGAGGGCAGTGGGCCCAGAGGGTAGTACTCTAAGCAGTTAGTCTGAGCAATACACTGAGAAGGGCATCAAAGGAAGTCTGCACCAACATGTCAGTGGTACAGTAGTGCATTGAGGGGACTATAAGTGTTTTGAAGCAGCACACTTTGAGAAAGCTGCATCCAGAGAGGAGATTTTCAAGGATGGGACTGCATCCCAAGAGAGAGCAGCACACTGAGAAGAAAGACAGAATAGCATAATGATGGGGGTGCAGACTGATGAGAGAGCAGCTTGACAGGCAGAAGAAACAAGGTGGTATTATAAGAGATAGTAGTATCATAAAGAGACATCAGCACCAGCACTCTGGGTTCTCAGGGAAGGGGCAGTGGCTGAGAAATAATACTCAAGAGCGCACCAATGCCCTTAGAAAGGAGTACTAGAAGTAAGAGTTCAGAGTAAGAACAGCACCCCAACAGTATGTGTGTTTTCGTGAGGGACAGAGGGGAATTCAGATGAGAGAACACTGCCGGCGGGAGGGAGTATTCAGAGAGATAGCAGCATGCTCAGAAAAACAAGACAGCATCGGGAAAGGAGAGAATGACACTCTAATGAGGAGGCAGATGTAGCAGCCAGAGAGTGGGTAATCACACTTAAGTAGGGGGCAATATCCTAAGACAGAGATTCACATACCATGAGTGTGATAGAAAATCACTTTTTGAAAACAACAGAGCAGCTCCCCAATGGAGGAAGTTACCAGATTCAGATAGCAACAGTGACAGAGAGCTTTAAAGCAACACACTAAAATAAAGTGTGGGTAGCAAACTAGGCAGTTGGAGCCTTTCAGTACACTTAGGAGAGAGGAAGCTATTGGCATACATTGGAGACATAATAGCACCACTGCAAGAGAAGAGCAGTACCTTGGTGAGCAATAGGTGGACAACTCCCTGAGGAGAAATACTTTAAATTATAAACAGATTAGGTCATTGGAAAATGTATATTGGAGGCCATAGTTTTAACCATTATATCATGAACATTTCTGACAAAACGCAGTAGGCCTGACTTACCTATTGTGAAAATCATATGTTAAAGCCAATAGGCCGCTAAGGGTGGGTGAATTAAGGATGGGTTTCTATCACAGTGTGTTAAAGTGCCTATAGACGTGTACTGCGTTACAATTGAGCAGGACCAAATAAGTTATGGAAACGAGCTAGTCATAAAGGCTGTAGGCCTCATTGGTTCATTGGGAACGTTTATGTCAGGTGTCATATTTCTGATTTGGTGTTTTGAAAAGTTACAACAAAAGAAGTAGGCCTGCCAAATGTATTTTAAAAAGGGTTTGCTAACACCAACAGGCATTTAAGAGTGGGTTGCCGTTTGGGTGTATTAAAGGATATAAACAAAATGTTTTGTTAAATATAATCTCAACGTTTTTTTTTGTGATCAAGGATCTCAGAAATGGTTATCCCCTCTGACAAACACTTGGGGTTGAAGATTTGTAATGGGATAATCCTTACTAGGCCATTTTCAGAGGGGCTGTATATTATTGTGCAAAATATATTTCTGTATATATTTGTAATCTTATGACTGTATACTTGATGATTGCAAGTTAATGCATAATACAAGAGACCTCAGTTGGTTATGGTGACAAGCCACTGATGAAGGCAAAAGGCTTGGCTGGTTCATTGGGACAATTTGTAGGATGCCATAGATCTAATGTGTTTATTATGAAAAGATGACCTAGTCAGTAAACCTACCTTATTTCACGCATATTAAAGTCAATGGATCTTTAAGGGTGGATTGGCTTTACACTGTTTACATGGAATCTCGCAGATTATTGTCATAAACAAGTCTTTTGGTGTTGGTTACCCCCTCTGTCAAATCCTGGCAGTATACAATTTGAACTGCTACAATCCATGCCAGCCCTTTATGGGATAGGTTGAATATTGTGTTACCTTTTCTAACATTGTACATATTCTTACTTTGAAGACTTTGTGCCTGATGATTGCTTTCTAGGAAAGCTCATGCTCAATGAATCAGACCTGAGTTGGTTATGGTGAGAAGCCAGTGACAAAGGCTGTATGTAGGCTTGACTGTTGCATTGAGCAATGGTCTGTTCTGATCTGTCTATTAAGTTACAATAAAGACAGTATGTCTGACTTACTTATTGTCAAAAGCTTAGATTACATTTATTGTAAAGAAAGAAGACCTGATTTACCTATTGTGAAGTGTTTTTTATCAAAGCAAAAACACCTTTGGGGTAAATTGTTTTTGTACTATGTTGAAGGCTGTAGAACGGAATTTTGTAACAAGGAATCTCACAAATCATCTTAGTATGCAAGGGTTTTGATATTGGTTTTCCCCATGAATTATCCACTGGGTTATCAGATTTGCACTGGGATAGTCCTTGTAGACCTCCCTAAAAGGAGTTTTGCAAACATTAATTTTATAGGGATTAGTGATTTTGCTGAATTTTTGCCTGATGGCTGCCTTGTTAGAAGGCTACTGATAAAGGTTATAGGCATGATTGATTCATTAAGAAAAAGTAATATCCAATTCCATAGGGTCAGTCTATTATAAACAAATTACAACAGATGCAATATGCCTGACTTATTGTGAGAATCATATATTAACACCAATAGAGTTTTACGCAGATTTGTATTACACTGTGTTAAAGTCTGTATACAGGTGTTTTCTTACACAGAATCTCCAGATTATTGTAAATGACACACATTGCAGTGTTTGGCAGCTCCCTAGGCAGTCCCACAGAGCCTTACATTCTTTTATTTTATTCTGCCTTTGCTTGCTGGGCTTGGGTCTCTTTTATTGCAGAGGAGTAAATGCAAGAATGACTCATCTGTGGATGGAGGCATTCTCATTCTTTGCCTCATTGGCAATGTGTGTGGCCCCTTCCCCATTGCATGGCATGCTAGCTCCGCCTCATCCCTCTGTGGGTTATCTCCGTCCTACTGCTTGGTGAGTTAGGCCTCCTCTAGCTGGGCCTAGCTACAGATCTGGTGTCCTGAGCGCAGCCTGCCCGTAGCTCCCGTTCAGTCTAACTGTGACCTGTTGAACTGTTTCCCTCTTCAGCCGCTCTGATTCTGACCCTAATGTAACCTCTCTCCTCCTCTTCCCTGGGCTCCCTCCTGTTATCCATGTATTTCTAGTTTACCATTCGATTTTCTCTCCCTGCTCGTTTCCCTTCGTCAACAGAATTATTCGTTCTACAGAGTATTTGTCTCTACCTTTAGTAGTAACCTTCTCCTCCCCCAGGCGCTTCCTGGTCCCCATGTCCCCCCTCCCTCCATCTTCTTTCAGCTCAGCTGTTCCAGCTCCCCTCAACCTTCTGTTAGCTTTCAAAATAGAGAGGCCTCTTCAAGTCAGGGTCAAAGCCATGGAATGCGGTATAGGGAGGGGTCGGAGGAGAGGCGCGCAAGTTACAACTGCTAGTGCCAGTATATGTTAACTTCGCGGCTACTCCCTGAAAGCACCCAAATATCACCCCGCTAATAACGCACTAGGTGGATATGGCCGTTCGGAGATTCTTGGGTATATCGCACGTGAAGATATAGGGCTCTAGCATAACGGCCCGCCCCAAAACATGAGAATCTCGGTGTGCTCAAAAGCGGGCGCACACTTTTCCCGCCCACTGCCTGCCTGAGAGGCGAGGGGGTTGCTTTTCTCAGCTCACATCTGAATGCCATTAAAGCAGTTGGACAAATCGAGGCCCGAAATTAAGAGGAATGTGGGCCAATCCGGGGGTATTTCGCTCATCCTCACAAAACGCCATTAAATTGTATTCTATGAACGACAGTCAAATGATGCGCGCAGGACACTAATAGCTTGCATTTATACAGTGCCGACAAATTACTCATTTATAAACAGTAGCTGCTATCTCCTTTCAAAGAATACAAACGTTAAACGTGTTCATAAACGCTAAACTATTAGTACAAAATACAGATGTATTTTAGGGGTAAAATTGTTTGTAATCTGAACCTCAACTCAACTCTGTGCCCCGAGCTCTCATATTTGTCAAATCAAGCGAGTCGTCAGAAATAGGTTATCTTTTGTGTTTAAACACAAAAAGAAACAAGCATTTGTAACACAATAGGTCTCGCGTTTGAGTTAGAGCTATTTGCGTTGTAAACTCTTAACCGGATTTACATAAACTGAAACTGAAACTGAAAAGTAAGCGAGCCGACGGCCACTATAAGCATGAAGGAGACACACAAAAGGAAACATTAGTTCGCTCACAGTCAAAAGTATCAGCACAAAATGCAATTATCCATGTAACAGGGTCTATGCCATGCAAATCGCTTGACTACTGTCCAGCGAGATTGCGCTGCGTAGGAAATAAAAATACAAAGTAGACCAGAAGCCATGCGGAAAACACAGCGCCTCGTATGTTTTCAGTAGTTTACCGGTGCTCTCGAGGAGGGCTAAACACCGGAAAAGGCATGACGTATGCATGCCTTTCACTAATGAAATAATGCAAATTTTGAAAGGCAAGCCCACAAACCAACCAAACTGATGGGCGTGACAGTGGTTAAAAGCCCACAGAGAGATTACAACAGGGGCCAGAGGTAAGTGATTGCTCCAGTAAATAACTTAAGCTCTTTGACAGTAGCGAAACCCATCTTATTTTTAACACTTTGTTTTAAAATACTTTTAATCTCTTAATTCGCCGTACTCTGCTGCTAGCGTTTTCTTCCACTGCCGGTGCCCGTGTTCAGAGGCACTCGGCAGCACTTTTTTCTTTTAACTACTTTACGTCTTGTTTCCGCCCTCACCAGCTCTCACTTCTATCCACTGCCTACTTTTCATAACCCCTTCCACTCTATCTACATTGGTGGGACTGCCATTTCTGTCCCATTTTCTGCCCGCCATATTGGTCGGCACTCTAGTTGTTCCGCATTCATTTCAGATGCCCAATTTAAACTGCGCTATGCGCCGGCCGCGCCTAAGGCAAGCCCATCTGCGCCTGGGAGAGCCCAGAGGCCAGACATGCTGCCGGAGGAAGCTCTAAAAGATTAGTCTATTCTCGCCAACAGCTGTTGGCTTGTAACAAATCTCTTCAGGATTCAGCCCTCTCTGTTTACACCCCTGACTCTGCAAATTGGGCTTGCCACAACTGCATTTGGACCCCTTCTAAGGATTTGTCACCCCCTTCTATTAACATTAGTAAACATCTTGGCAAACCTTTTCTGATTAACTGTCGTTCCTTATCTGCGCATAGCCTACATATTTTTTCATTGCTAGAAGAATATCTTCCAGACACCCTGTTTTTGACAGAAACATGACTTAATGAAGATTCCGCCCCAAAGTACTAAGGTTTTTACCGCAGGATTACTCAATTATCCGCTTAGACAGACCCCATGCAAAGGGTGGAGGGATTGCCATTATCCATAAAAATTCTATTAAACATTCTACTACTCCCCTAGATAATCCCGGATGTGAAAGTCTGTTCTTCTCTGTAACTCTCAATGCAACATTCACTTTCCCTGGAATATTTATCTATTGTCCCCCCAGTCCCTGTGGAAGATTCATATAGGCCTTGCCAGATTTTGTAGAGGGCATTTCCTGCAAAACCCCTAATTTCACCATACTTGGAGACTGCAATATTCAAGTAGATAATATACACTGTCCCTCTGCCAAAATGCTCCTTTCCAACCTGGCGGCATTAGATTTAACCCAACTCATTACAGGACCTACCCACAGTAAAGGACATACGGACGACTTAATCTTTAGTAATCTTTCTAATTTTCTTCTTTATACCCCTCTGATCTGAACAGATCACTACTTACTGTCAATTACTCTACCCAGTGGAGTCCCTTTCCCCCACCAACCCCCTATAAAGTCAACCTCCCGCCAATGGTCAAAATTGGATCCTATGAGCTGGCAGGACACTCTTCGTCTGACATCCCTCAACCATAATGAGCTCGGTATTGGCTCTAAAGAGACCTTTAATAACTGGATTTCTACCTCCCTAGATAGTCTTCTTCCTGTTAAGACAACTATTAGAAGGTCCAATCATAAGGCCAAACCTTGGTTTACATCCCAATTGTCAGAACAAAAAAAAGAGTGTAAGAAGCTAGAGAGAAGGTGGAGGAAAGACTACAGCATTGCCACAAAAAAAGTATACAGGACAGCTATTAGAATCTACTATGAGAGAATTAAATCAGCTCAATCTATATTTTACAGTGCTAGAACAGAACAATCTGCTAATTCCCAGAAAGAGATTTTCCAGATCTTTAAAGAACTTACTGATATCTCCTCTGGTGATCCTCCTACAGAAGGCTCCATTGATCATAGTAATGATTCTGGCAGATTTCTTCCAGAAAAAGATCACGGATATATATTCCTCCTTTCAGGTAGTTTCCGGTCAAGAAAGAGATGGTTACTCGCATATCAGCCCCCGGAGCTCATCGGCTTCACTCGCAGTCTTTCAGCCTCTGACGGAGGCATTGGTCACCAATTACTTGCATAGTATAAAATCAGGTTCTCCCCTTGACCCTGCCCCTCAGTCTACTTTAGCACTGGCTTCCAACATAATATCTCCCATGTTGACCAACATTCTCAACTAGTTCTTAACCTCTGGATTTATACCTCAATCCCTTAAACATGCTGTTGTTAAAGCCCTACTGAAAAAACCCAAGCTCGACCCCACACTGCTAAGCAACTATAGGCCTATTGCTCTTCTTCCAATTCTGTCTAAGATAATGGAAAAGCATGTCAACACTCAGCTAACATGTTTCCTAGAAGACCACCCTTCTCAGATGGGTTTCAGGCCCCAGCACAGCACAGAATCAGCCTTACTAGTAGTCATGGAAAGCACCCGCCAATTGTTAGATCACGGTGGGCACGCAGCTATCATTCTGTTAGATCTCAGGGCCGCATTTGACTCTGTGGACCATAACATTCTCCTCCAAACACTTTCTGCCATAGGAATGGAAGGCACAGTATTGACCTGGTTCTCTTCATTCATGAAGGATAGAACCTGTCAGGTCCTTGACCGCTCGTTTCTGTCCAACACACTTTCCCTCACATGTGGGGTCCCCCAGGGTTCCTCGCTGGGCCCCACACTTTTTAATATCTATCTTTCTTCTTTAGCTAAAGTCATGGAACCTTATGGCCTCTCCTTGGTCTCATATGCTGATAACCTACAGTTAGTGGTGTCACTTTCCAACAAGGATATCTCTCATTCAAATTTCTCATTGTGTCTGGCAGACGTAGCAAATTGGATGACTGAGTACAAACTTAAACTTAATGATGGAAAATCTGAAGTAATGATTGTGGGCAATTATGCCCCTTTTAATTCTCCTGCACTACTTCCAGAGGTTTTTAAAAACCTTCATACCCCGAAAGACTACATAAAGAGTCTAGGCTTCTGGCTAGACCGTCGTCTCATGATGGACCAGAAATCCAAAAAAGATCGCCTCTTCCTGCTTTACCCTCTTAAGAACTATGAGGAAAATTCTCAATCTCCTGCCTCCTCTTGACAGGAGACTTCTTATCCAGGCCCTTATATTGTCACGACTGGATTACAGCAATTCTCTGTTTCTCAGCTCCCCTGGCTACGTGATAAGGAGATTGCAGGTAGTGCAAAATGCGGCTGCGCGATTACTCAAGAATATACCTAGACATATATCGGCCAAACCCGTTTTAGTCTCCCTCCATTGGCTACCTATAAGACAACGCATTCATTTTAAAGCCCTATGCATGATACACAAAGCCCTTTATAACAAGGGTCCCAGATTTCTTAACCATCACATTTCATTCCACGACCTAGCAAGGACTCTCAGATCCTCTGCTGCCCTGCTAGTTCATACTCCTCGATTCAAGAGAACTATGTGGGGAGGTAACTCTTTCTTAGTTAAAGCTGCTCATCTCTGGAACGCCCTTCCCTTAGACCTCCAACAAGAACATCGGGAACTAAATTTTCGTAAAAAACTGAAGACCTTCCTATTTGCATCATAATCCTTTCTTGGGTTTTTTGCCCTGAGATGTCACTTACCTTTTCAGCGCTGGAAGGCCGTTTGGTAGCCATGCGCTCTATAAATTCCCTAAACTAAACTAAACTAAACTTGCGCGCTCAACCCTAAAAATGGATGTTTGCACTTAGGAAGAGGACCCATTCGTATTTTCAATTGGAAACCCACGGAGTTTCAACGTTGTCTAACCATACCTACTATGAAAATGTTGTGCTTAAATGCATAATGACCCTGCTCATAGCTTTTGAACAATGAGAGACGTGAGGTTTAATGACCAAGGAAAGCCTTAAATAGGACCAATAGAAATATCAGATGCCTGACACCTACATACCACACCAAGCACAGAGAGGGGCAGGATCGCACCTCAAAGGGGCAGTGATGAAAAGGGCGCTGCTTTCTGGGGCCCACCAAGAAAGTGTGTGCGCACAAGAACTGTTATATTCTAAGTGGGAAAGGAGCTGCTTTCTATCTAACGCAAACTGGCTGAGTGTCTTCTGCGTCACATTTCCAGGCTCCGCCTATTCCAGCAACCCATCGACCACCCACCATACAAGCATGGGATGCTGGTAGATGCCACTTAATTTTCAAATTGCCTGGCAGGGAGGATTAATGGTGGCGGGGTCTCCTGCTCTGGCATGATGGCAGGCAAAGGCGTAAGAGACACTATTTCGCAGGTTTGTTTAAGAACAACCTATGGGAGAGCCGAGCCAGAGGTCTAATTTGGCTCTAAGAGCCAAAGCATACACAGAGCCATCTAAAGATGTAAATCAAGCATCAACTGTCATGAAAAAATATGATCTAGACTTAAAAACAAAAAATATTTTTTTCAACATTTCTCGGTGTCTCAATTAAGCATGTACGATTATACCACTACATTTAATATCATCTATTGAAAGTAATACATTTTTTTAATAAATGACACATTCAAAAACAACCTCACCCCCTCGTGACGTTGCCAGGACCTACCCAAGATCTGTCAGTTTATCACGTTCTCTAGTTATACAGCCTACACCGTTATTTAATTTTAAGAAAGATTATTTCATATTAACCGATATATAAGCTAGGTTTCTGCAGAGCACAGATCTTGTACTGAATTACGCCAATGCCCTGTCAAACCGGATGGTTAAGAAAAATAATGCACAGTGAAGTTAAGCAATTAGCCGTGGATCACACAATTATGTTAAGCAGGGATGCCAGGATTTTAGTACATGACTGCAAATAGTGTAGTTCAGAGACTAAACGGTTACATCCGCCTCTCTTCCGTTTAACACCAAAAGTCAGTGCTTTTTGTTTGGTTATTGAATTAGTGGAGTTCTATAAATAGACTTATTGCACCTTAAAACTGACACTGTAAACACACACACACATACTCAAGCGTAGTCATACAATTTAAAGGTGTGCTTTACTGTCATTGAGGTATTAAGCCTCTCCTTAAATCAGCTATTTCACAAGTGAGGTCAGTCAGAAGTAACATTATCATAAATAGTAGCTGATGCCTTCCCTTACTCTGTTGGTTCGCCTGTGTAAGAGATTAGAGTACTGGTTAAGGGCTGACAACCCACATTAAACAATAACCACAATCCTTGTCAAGTTCAGCCACTAAAGTCACTAAATTATCCTGAACTCAGCCCTCTGGTAGGTATGGCACAGAGCAGACATGTTCTCTGTAAAGTGTTTATGCAGTACTCATAACAGTATACAGTCAAAGCACAACACAAGAACTATCCCTAATTTAGAAAAATAAAATGAATTGTAATAAATCACCAAAATCCAATGTGTAGAACTGGAGTTATTAATTTTTGAAGCTCAAGTGTAAAAATAGATCCAAAAAGCATAAAGCACTAACTGTAGTCATCTAGATATGTTTGACTGGGACAAGGGTAAGGATTACGGCAGAGAACAGTGGAGCATAGGTCAGACTCAGGGATCAGATTCGTTCCAGTGAAACGATTTACTTTCGGACTTAGTCTCTGGAATGGAAGTCAACAATCTTCAGTGAGGCAAGGCA
Source organism: Pleurodeles waltl (assembly GCF_031143425.1). Classification (NCBI taxonomy): domain Eukaryota; kingdom Metazoa; phylum Chordata; class Amphibia; order Caudata; family Salamandridae; genus Pleurodeles; species Pleurodeles waltl. The sequence goes on from NC_090449.1 coordinate 398,890,923, forward strand.
AAGAACCAGGGGCCAAAGACAGCTAGGCAATGGACTATGTTGAATAAGGTCTTTGTTAAGTCATTGATTTTTGGCAGGAAGGTTCAGAGTAGGAGAAGTTTGAATTTCGCACTTAGAGAAAGTCTCTCACGGACGGATACTTTTTGCACCTTTGCCAAGTGAAGATTTCTGTTTTGGATTAGTCACTTTTTTGGAGCTTGGATTTTTCCAGCAGGGCAAGGCTGCAACTAAAGACTGCTTCATGAGGGTGGTTACCTTCTCCACCAAGTCCCGCTGAATTGCATTTGCTGCTGCAAAGAAGATCATAGCAGGAGCAACCCGAATCTTTGGCCAGTACCAACGCACCATCATTGGATCGGCTCAGCAGGTTGGTCCTGGGTCCCTCGCCATGCCTCAGAGCAAATATATTTGACAAAAATGTCTCTAAGTCCAAGGATTCAGGATTTGGTGTGAGGACTACACTCCCACCAGCCAAGGGACCAGGACCTTCGGTACAATACTTGGGTGTCAATGCTCACTTGAGCAGATGCCAGCAGCAGGGTCCAGGTAAATTCTGGTTGTAAGTATTCACTTGGGAGTGCAACAAAAAGGCCTCTTCAAACTTTATAGGTCCCTGTAGCCTGTACAGGTGATCAGCTAGTTCACAGGGCTCTGCTCAGGTCACTGACAGGAGGTCCAGATAGCTTCTGTTTTTCTACAGGTTCAGAAGCGGTCAGAGGAATGTACTGGGGATGCTACATTTATGCCCAGTTCCAGCCTGTAGGTGGGGAAAAATCCAAGCACTCCCAAGCCAAGGGGGTAAAAGTTTGCAGGGGTGACCAAGTCTAATTTCGCAACACTTCTGAGTGTTTTACTGTAAAACAATTCCACAGTACCCCTCTCTCCCTAACAACATTGGGGTATAACCTTTCTTCCCCTGTGCAGAGCTTGTACGCTCACCTTAGTGCTGTTGCCAGAAAAAAAAATGAGAAACCATTGCTCTGTGGTCACTCAAAAATCTGTTCTGGGTCTTTTCTCTCCCACTGGCTTGGTGCCTGCCTGGCTAGTGGGAAAAAGGAAGGGGGCAGTCCCAGGTGCCAGCTACATGTGCCTGTGACACAGTAGGCTTCTCTGAAGTCAATAAAGTTCCTGGCCAAAGCCGAGATGGTTAGCCACAGCCAAGGCATTTTTCTCAGCTTTAAGAACAAGTTCACATCTCATCAAGGGTGCTATTCTGTTCCTGGGTGACAGGTGGACGCTTCTACAGTCGGGCTTGCAGAAGTTTTAGGCAGATAACACTCCACTTTCTTAAAGTGCCTTGTTAGACCTGACATCCTTAGAGTGGTCATGCCCCAACGTTTTGCCTGCCTCCCTCCACTTTTCTGACACTGTTTTTGCTGGTTTTAAGACTCTGAGCACTTTACAACTGCTAACCAGTGTTAAAGTGTATATGCTCTCTCCCTTACATACAGTACCATTGATTCATCCCCAATTGGCATATCTGATTTACTTATAAGTCCCTAGTAAAGTGCACTGCATGTGCCCAGGGCCTGTAAATGAAATGCTACTAGTGGGCCTACAGCACTGATTGTGCCACCTACATAAGTATCCACTTACCCATGCCTCAGGCCTGCCACTGCAAGGCCTGTGTGTGCAGTTTAATTGCCACTTTGACTTGGCATTTAAAAGTACTTGCCAAGCCTTAGACTCCCCTTTTTATACATTTATGTCAACCCCAAGGGAGGCCCTAGGTAACCCACAGGGCAGGATGCTATGTAGGTAAAAGGCAGGACAAGTACTTACATGTGTTATATGTCCTGGTAGTGAAAAACTACTAAATTTGTTTTCCACTACTGTGAGACCTGCTCCTCTCATAGACTTCTATTAGGTCTGCCCTCATATACTATTTGAGTGGTAGGTTCTGATCTGAAAGGGGTAACCAGGTCATATTTAGTATGGCCAGAATGGTAATGGAAAATCCTGCTTATTGGTGAGGTTGGATTTTATATTGCTATTTTAGAAATGCAACTTTTAGAAAGTGCACTTAAAACCATCTGTGCCTTACCGCCTGTCTCCAATCAACGACTGGCCTGGGCTGGTTGACAGCTCCCTTGTGCATTTCATCCAGACAACCACAAACACAGGACACTCAGTCACACCTGCATTCATCTGAATATTGAATGAGTCTTCACTGGGCTGGAAGGGTGGAGGGCCGACACTTACATTTCAAAGGCCAGTGGCCTGCCCTCACAAGGTGGATTGCCAAACCCCCTTACTGGGACCCTGAACTGTGCACTTCAGAACCACTCTTTGAAGTCTCCTCCACTTTCAAGGCATTTATGGGTAAGTAAACTGGGTCTTTGATCCCACCAAACTAGACACTTCTGGACCAACACCTGCACAGTCTCAAAGGAGCTTACCTGGCTGCCCAAAGGACTCATCTGGACTGCTTTGCTGAGAAGGTCTGCTGCCCTGCCGTTGCCCTGCTGCCCTCTGACTTTGCTGAGAAGGACTCTGCCTTCCAAAAAAGTGCTCTCCAGGGGCTTGGATTGAGTTTGCCTCCCGTTTTCTGAAGTCTCAGGCCCAAAATGACTTAATCTCTGCAGGAAACTACTTGTGCGTCGAAAATTGTCACACCGCCTGCCAAAATCGATGCAAAGCCTGCATTGTGACCGAGAAATCGCCGCACAAACTACCGGAATGACGCAGCCCCGACTTCCTGACTGGAAATTCGGTGCAGCGCCTACAGTGCGACAAAAAATTAGACAAATCGCCTACCGGAGGAATGCAGCGCCCGTGCCTTCTTCGAGCATCAAAGATTTTCCCTGCATCTTTCCTGGGCGTCAAAATATTCCCGCACCGCAATGAGGAACCAAGAATGCGTGCTGAAAAATGATGCAAAGCCCTTGCAGCATGAGAAGAAACAATGCATTGTCTTTGCTGCATAGGAAAATTTCACACAACACCCTATTTTTCCACCCATCTCCTCCTCTGCGGTCTCCGTGTGTCATTATTTTTGACACATACCAGGTACTGAGTGCAACAAAGAGACAACTATTTATTTCTTGGGATTAAGACTCTTTTATATCTTTCAAAAGTGATATGTCAGCTTGTACTTATTGGATCTTTTCGTTTTTACCTTATTTTATTTGGATAATTATTATCTATTTTTCTAAACCTGTCTTGTGTATTCTTGTGGTGTTTTCACTGTGTTACAGTATGATTTATCGCGCAAATACTTTACACATTGCCTTCTAAGTTAAGCCTGATTGCTCAGTGCCAGGCTACCAGAGGGTGGGCACAGGATAATTTGGATTGCGTTCAACTTACCCTGACTAGGATTGTGGTCCCTACTTGGACAAGGAGGTATACCTCTGCCAACTAGAGACTCCATTTCTAACATGCCTGTTCTAACATATTAATTACAAATCCAACTTTACCAATGAATTGAGTTTATAAAAAATATAAAGAACAAGAATGAACTATGCAGCTGTTGCCTCAGCGGAGAGAGCCGCCATATTAAATGTAATATTGTATCCTAATACTTTCCTTTGGAGCTAAATCTGCAACTGTGAAAACAGCCTTTTAAATGTAAGGGCATTCTTAAAATTAAACTTTTATGTACCCTGTTTTAATGGCAGTAAGGCCTACTTAGTGTTGCTTACTGATATTTAAATGGTGGGTTTAGATCAGCCAAAACCCACTGGTGACTTAACTTATAGTCCCTGGGTACACTTTAGGTACCATATACTATGGATTTATAGATAAAGTAAATATGCCAATTAGACATGCAAATTTCATCATGTTAAAAGGTGCAGGACAGGAACTTTACCCTTGGTGAGCAGGGGTAAAGTGCACAGGGTCTGTTTAGTAGTTTACTATCCAAACTAAATGTAAGACTTATGTTAGAGGAAATATGTGAATTGCCAAAAAAACACTACCTCCCGTAACATGGTGTTGTGATCCCCGCACATTCCTGAGCCCCAGTGAAACCGCATTTGTTGCACTAATGATAGGTGTTGGCCTGAGTAGCAGCAGGCTGTCTTCTCTGCATTTTTCATCCCTTCCCACCATGCTTCTCCATCACTCCAGTTCTGAAACAGACTCTGTTCCTTTCAGAAAAACCTTAGCTCCCACATGCTGCTATTTCTGTAACAAGGGTGTCATCAGCCCTATGCTAACAAGGGCAATCGCCCCACATGCCCGTTTTGTAAAGTAAGACAGTCATAACTGTGATGCAAGGGACCCATTTACACAATTAGGCCCCAGTGCCACTGCACCTGCTTCACTACTGGTAGCTACTGCATTGTGAAGCAGGTAGTCCAATGCCCTTTGTTAAAAATATGGGCCCTCATTTTCCCCATCCCCTTTTCTGCTATGTCTTTTAGATCCTCTGCTTCAGTATTCCCCTCACTCGGGGCATTTGTCCAAGGCCCAGAGCAACACTACACAGCAAGGGTGCACAGAGCCCTAACACATGCAAGGACGTATAGTAAAACGGCCATAAGAACAAGTTACTTACCTTTGGTAACGCATTATCTGGTAGAGAGACTAGCTGAAGACTCCTTACTTTAGAATTTCCAGGCATCAGCTTGGAATCCAGAAATTTTGCTGATCAATACTCTTGTGCGTGCCATCGGGTGGGTAAGTTCAGAATCCACAGTGTCGTTGGTGTTGTTGGAACCGTCTGTGACGTAACGGTCACCTATAAAGGCACCACCTAGACGCATGTACGTCAGTTCCTTTTCCACTAACTTCCACGCCAGAAATGCAGTGCCATGGAAAAAACGAACAGTTTGTCTGTGCAAAAACTAGGGCCCTGAAAGGCACAATACCTGACCATATTAGACGTGTCTGCAGAGCAGGGAGGCATGGGTGGGTGTAAGGAATCTGCAGCTAGAGTCTCTACCAGATAATGCGTTACCAAAGGTAAGTAACTTGTTCATCTGACAGACACTTCTAGATGCAGATTCCTTACCCTAGAATAGATACCAAAGCCATAACCTCCTGGCAGTGGGCTGCGGACAGATCTTCACACTAAAAAGGCTTGCAGGACCGAATGGGCAAAGTGCCCTTCTCTATGGACCTGATTGTCCAGGCAGTAGTGTCTTGCTAATGTGTGCAATGATGCCCACGGTGCTTTCTGACAGATATCCAGGACTGAACACCTTGTGCTAGCGCAGTGGTAGCAGCCTTGCCCCTGGTGAAATGAGCCCTCAAGCATTCAGGAAGCTGCTTCCTGGCCAGTGCATAGCAGATCTTAATGCAGAGAATGATACAGTGCGAAATGGTTTGTTTCTGCACTGCCTGATCCTTCTTTGCTCCCACGTACCCCACAAAGAGGTGGTCATCCACCCAGAACTCTTTTGTGTGGTGAAGGTAGAACAACAATGCTCTTTTTGGGTCCAGCCAGTGGAGTCACTCCTCTTCTTTAGAGCGATGCGGTGGAGCAAAAAAGGTGGGCAGGGTGATGTTGTGATCCAGGGGAAATGGGGTCACCACCTTGGGGAGGAAAGAGGCGCGAGTTCTAAATACCACCTGCGGCTTAGATGAGACATCCTGCATCTCACTCACCCTCCTGACAGATGCTATTGCCACTAAGAAGGCTGCTTTGATGGTGAGCAGCCAGAGGGGACAGTCAGAGGGGCTCAAAGGGAGCACACATGAGAAATATGAAAACTAGATTTAAGTCCCACTGAGGCATAGCAAAGGGTGTAGGGGGAAACATGTACAAGCCCTTTGAGAAATCCTTGTATAATAGGTGATTTGGATAATGGAGGCTGATCAGGCAGGCGAAGGAATGCCGATAAGCCAAAAACATAGCCTTTGAGAGTGCCCAAGGCAGAACCCTGCTGGGCAAGGAATAAGATAAAGAGAAGAATGTCAGAGAGAGAAGCAGAAAGAGGCTCAATAGAGCTCTCTGCACAATGTACAATAATATACAAAGCGTTTCCAATGGCAGGCATGTACCGTCTTAGTGGAGGGACGCCTGGCTGCTAGAATAACTTTACAGACTTCGGGAGGAAGGTTGAAGGCTGTCAACTGCCGCCGCTCAATCTCCACGCATGAAGGCGCAAAGCTGATGAGTTCGAGTGGAGAACCTTCCCTGCTGCTGCGACAGAAGATTTTCCTGAAGGGGCAGCCTGATCGGAGGATCAATGCTCATTTTTAAGAAGCTCAGTATACCAGACTATCCATGCCCAGTCCGAAGCCACCAGGATTGCTTGGGCCAGTCGTTCTTGATTTTCTTGAGAACTCTGGGCAGAAGTGGTATGGGCGGAACAACGTACAGGAGGCCTGAACTTCACTCGTGACTAAAAGCGTCACTGAGCGAGTGCCACCTTGGAAACTCCAACATGCAAAACTGCTGACATTTCACGTTCTTTGTGTAGGCGGACAGACATAACCAAGGCTCTCCCCACTGCTGAAAGAGTCCATGTGCCACCTCCGGGTGGAGACACCACTCATGATCCGCTAGGCATCAACGGCTGAGTTTGTCTGCCCTGGCGTTCAGAGAACCTGCCACGTGTTGAACCACCAGGTTTATGCCCTGCTGTTCCAGCAATGTTCAGAGAAGCAGGGCCTCTTGACAAAGGGCCCACGAGCCGACACTGCCCTGCTTGTTGCAGTACCACATTGTGGTGAGTTGTCCGTGAACACCTGCACCATCTTCTCTTTTACAACAGGAAGAAATGCTTTCAATGCCAGTCGGATTGCCCGGAGCTCCAGTAAGTTGACATGGGGTCCATATTCCGCCGGATACCAGAGGTCACTGATCTCCACCTCTCCCATGGGGCCGCCCCATCACAGAAGTGACACATCTGTCACTACTGTGAGATCTGGTTGGGGAAGGGAGAGGAGTCTGCCTCTGAACTAATCGCAGTTCACTATCCACCACTGCAGATCTTTTGCAATTCCCTCCAAGATCTGAACCGTGTTAGTGAGATTCCTTTGATGCTGTGCCCATTGGAGTTTCAGGTCCCACTGCAGAGCCCCCCTATGCCAGCTGGCATACTGACTAACAGGATGCAGGAGGCCATGAGGCCCAACAGCCTCAGAGTCTGTCTCACCAAAATCCAGGATAGTGTCCAAAACATCGGAATCATAACTTCGATAGCCTGGACTTGCTGCTCGTGACGATAAGCCCGAAAATGTATTGTGTCCACAACATCTCCAATGAAAGGGGGTGTCTGAGAGAGACTCAGGTGTGACTTTAGCATGTTTATAGTGAACCCCAGCGAATGCAGGACGTTCGCCCATAGTTTGAGGGTGGGTGATGACAGCCTGGGGCAAAGGAGCCTTCAACAGCCAGTCATCCAGGTAGGGGAAGACTGAAACCCTTAACCTGCGCAGATGAGCTGCTACAACTGCCATCACTGGTGAACATCCAAGGGGCACTGGTAAGACCGAAGGGGATGACAGTAAACTGAAAGTGCTCGTGGCTTACCTTGAACTGCAAATAACGCCTGTGGGCAGGCAGGATATGGATGTGAAAATACGCATCCTGCAAGTCCAACGCTACCATCCAGTCTCCTTGGTCTGGGGTAGACAAGACCTGAGCCAGAGCGAGCATTTTGAATTTCTCCTTTTTGAGGTAGAGATTGATGTCCCGCAAATCTAGAATAGGTTGAAGACCCTTGTTCTTTTTGGGTAGCAGGAAGTAGCAGGAATAACAACCACTGCCTACTTCTGACATTGAGACCCTTTTTATGGCTCCCTTGGCCAAAAGAGCTGTAACTTCCTGGTGGAGCAAGACTATGTGATCCTCCATCAGCCATTCTTTTAATGGAGGCACAGAGGGAGGGAAAGACTGTAAGGGGAGGGAATAGCCCTTCTGTATGATCTGCAAGACCCATTTGTCCGATGTTATAGACCATCAGTGAGGGAGATGAAATTGAATCCTCCCTCCAACTGGAGGCGTATGGTCTTTCAGAATCACACTAGGAGGACTTGGGTGCTGTGGAGGAGGGGGGGCTGGGTGGTGGACAACTTCTGTCTGGACCCTCTGGGTCTGAAGGTAACACAATCGTCCCTGCACAGGATATTGACCTGACGGAGGATGGTGAATGGTCTGTGGATGGCATGGTACCCTGCCCCTTCCGAAGCCTTGAAAGGGGCGAAAGACAGAATGCTGGCGAGGGGTCGCCAAGAGGCCCAAGGACTTGGCTGTAGTCCAGGAGTCCTTGAAGCACTCCAGCACTGAGTCTGCCTTTTTGCCAAATAGGCCAGACACATCAAAGGGCATGTCCATAAGGTTTGCCTGGACATCCCCCGAAAAGCCAGATGTACTGTTGCGTAGGTTCTCATAATCCTAATGAGACTACTGGATTTAGGCGACAGAATCACTTGTACTGCAGAGGACTGAATCTGATCCCGCACCGTGTGACACCTGTCAGCCTAATCCAGGTTTGTTCCGGCAAACTAACAGTGCCTCACCTCCACCCAAGAGCAGGGATGATTAGGGCAACCGGGCGCATGACGTACATGACTCCTCAGGAGAATTGTTGTCACTCAGATCTCATCCGTTTCTCTCAGTTACATTATTCTCATGTATGCAAGGACAATCAGAGGCAGAGTAAAGTTCAATAAGGTTTTATTGAAGTAACTGCATCTCAGATAATAAAGCATGTATTGCAATAATTAGGATGATGAAGCACAATATGATTAAAATTGTGAAGAGGAGAGTAAAACACAAGAATAACGCTAGCATACTGTCACTAAGGTTTGTAGGGATAGTTCCTACCTAAGCTGTGTTAGAGCATAGCATGTTAAGCTCTAATTCTGCCTTTCAGGTTTCCCCAGGGAAGACGTCATCCCTCATACCTGAACAAGAGGCCTGTAGTCTACATAAGCAGCTGCAGCGAAGCAATCAGCATACAGTTGTGGTCATCTAGCTGTAATCACCTTCTAATGTACATGGGTCAAAGTAGTGTTTTTATAATAAAACATCTGATGTTCCAAGAAAAGATCCCCACACGTAAGAGTGTGTATGTTTCTGTGAACACTGGAGACAAAGCGTACCACTTTTGCTGGCAACCTATCTTACTGCAGCTTTGAGAAAAGCACAGAATTAAAGAAAAGTATTGTTTAAGAACGCAGTGCTGACCTAGGCGAAGAACAGCTAGCTAGAGAAAATAAAACAAGACCGCAAATGTGGCTAATGTTAAAATAATATGACGAAGCTCAGATAAAATATATCTAGTTTAAAGTGCACAGCAGCAGGCTTAGTGTGCTAAAATAACGTGTATAAAGCTGTAGCTAAAATGGCTACACAACAGTACGAAGCCAGGCGTGGCGACGGAGGGCCACCGTCGGCGAAATCGCTCTACTCATCGAGTCAGTCGTTTCCAAACCACACCTGATAGTAAACTTGGCTGCATCTCTCCCATCTTTGACTGCTTGTGAGAGTGTTGCGCATGCCCTCTGGGACTTGAGGCAGCACATGCACCACCGTATTCCATAAAGTAGGTGAAAAACTGCCCAATAGGCATGAGGTGTTTACTGACCTCAATGCCAGGCTGGAGGAAACAAAATCTTCTTCCCATCCCTCTTGGATTCCCTATCCGGGGGAGCGGAAGGGAAGGCACCATGGGGAAGTGGAGGCTTGGCCCACCAAGCTTTCCGGGGTGGGGTGTTGTGTGAGGAAGCTCGGATCACTCGGAGCTGGGTGATGGCGGCGGCCAACTGTCCTATTTACAGGTGCCCCTGTGCTGGGTTTGGTCCACATCCCCAGCAGGACATCCATAAGGGCTTCATTAAAGGGGAACATTGGTTCCGATGTGGAAACCCCCGGCTGAAGCATCTCATTCAGGAGATAAGTCCTGACCAGCACCATAGGCAGATCTAGGTCCAGGACCTCAGCTGCCCTATGAACCACCATAGAATACAATGCTCCCTTCTCTGTAGCTACCGTAGGAGGTGAGAGCATGCCAGTATCTGGACAGGTGTCCAGTTCTCTGGCCTCTCCTAACTCCTAATACCAGTCCATTGGCTCTAACTGAGACTCCAGAGGGTCCGAGGACCCCTCCAATTCCTCACCAATGCCTGGCTGATCACAGAAAGGCTCAGGCAATGATATGGCACCTGTTGGCGCCATAATCGACGTTGTGCAACACCGTTCTGACTCGGATATTAGAAGGGGGCTCGCGGCACCAGTGTGCGCTGGTGACACTGGGAGCGTCGGCGCCAGGAGCAACGCCGGAGGAGGCCGACTGTGTGGACTCTGCGTCGTGCCAGATCCAATATCGGATCCTAGAGTCCCCATCGGTGCCAAGGCTGAAGCTGCCGGTGTGGAACCTGATGGGGCCCCTGCCGACCCCACGGGGCCCAAAGGCGCACCGGTGGGGCAAGCCCGCTCAAATATGAGACGCATGGCCTCGTAAAACTCATTCAGTTGAGCAGGGGTCGCTCTGGACCCTGGAAAAGGAGGGGGGCTTGAAGACAGCCCTGGCAACAGCTCTGCGATACGTGCCTGGAACGTCAATGTTCCCGACTCGCCTCAACAGCAGATGGGTAAGGTGAAGTCGAAGTCCGCATTAACTTTTTCTTCTTCTTGTGCCTCTTCCCCGAGTGCCCAGAGGACCTCAAGTGGGACGAAGAGGGCTTGGGGCTTCTAGAGCAGTCCCGCAACCTCCTCCTCGACCAGGACCATGACCTCCGACGGGAACTGTCGGGCCACCATTAGCTTCAGGGACTGCTCCTTCAAAGCTTTCGGAGCCATGGCCCGGCAGTCAGAACACGACTTTGAGTCGTGGTCTTGGTCTAAACACCAGAGACATACCTTTTTTTAAAAATTGCATTTATCAGTAAATACAACCAAACAGAACACTCACCAACATGGCAATCACAAGACATAATTGACACATTAAATTGACGAACCCAGTAGCAATAAGATGCCAATAGTTTGTCCAGCAACCCCCCATCCCCTCCTCCATCAGGTATCCCCCACGAGGAGAGGACCTATGGGCAGCTCCACAAACAATGGTGTGACAGGTCTCAGTCTTGTGCGTTGTAGTTCATGGCGATGAACGTCGAATGAGTAAGAAGAGAACAGGAGGAGAGGGAAGTACAGGGAAGAGAGGGAAAAAGAGGGGGGAGGGTCTAAGCAGCAGCTACATCTTCCCCACACAAAGGGAGCAGTATCTCCTCCTCCAGGGAGGGGGGGTGGCATTGACTATTCCAGGACAAGAGCTATGCGTTAGCGGCCTTGTACCTCCTTACGGCCCAGACTCAAGAAATGATCGCAGGAGGGGCCAGATATCTTGAGGCCGGGAATTAATCGGCACCAACTCCCACTAGGCCATTTAATTGTTCCTGGCAGTCCACAGCGCCATTCAGCCATTCGCTGCAACGGGGTGTCTGTTTTCTCCCCCAGTACATCGTCACCCTACGCTTAGCCAGCAACAGCAGCAGCCCCACCAGCTTCTTATAACCTGGAGGTACCTCCTTAACATATCCCAGGAGACCAACCTTGGGGGAATGAGGCACCACACATCTGACCATCATCTCCCCTATCGCCCCCAGCACCTCTGTCCAGTAAGCCTGCAAAACACCAGAGACATACCTTATGGAGGTCCGTTACCGACATGGCATGGTGGCAGGCGTCGCACAGCTTGAACCCTGTTTTCCTAGATGTCATCCTTCACATAGACAACAAAAATCTTCCACAAAAAATTTAAAAAAAGGCCTGTCAAAAAAGATAGAGGGTAGCTCGAATTCTGGATCTGAGCTTTAACTGGCACGGAAGGAAAAGAACTGACGTACGCGCGCCTGGGTGGTGCCTTTACTGGCAACCGTTAGGTCACAGAGGGCATCAATAACGCCACGTGGATCCAAACAACGCCACCAAACGGCACGCGCAGGGGTACTGCTCAGGAAAACTTCCCTATTCCAAGCTGACGCCTGGAAATTCTAAAGTAAGGAATCTGCAGCTGGAAGTCTCTGTCAGATCTGGAGTTTAGTGGGCCCATCAGATCACTGGGCCCCACCACTGCACTTGCTGCACTGATGATACAGCACTGTGAAGCACGCCGTCCCCTCTGCCTACTGCTCTGGGCCGTCACTCCTAGGCTTAATTCCCAAACCAGGCTGTCTGTCCCTTTGTGTAAAAAACAACTAAAAAAAAAAAAAGCAGGAAAAAAAAAATCTTGTCCTGTGTTGCTTGGACCCTGTTCCCTGTGCAGCAAGGGTGACCTGGGCCATAATGCTAGCAATGGGTCTCCACACCCATTTTTGCTTGTAAGACTGCAATAACTGAAGTGCAGTGGCTCTTCACACCCCTGTCCATAGTGCCAACACACCTGCAGGCCATTAAAAAAAGGTACCAATATCTCCCACACATCCTCAGGATCCCTCTGAGTAAACTGTGTCTGTCCATTTGTAAACCAAAAGATTAGCCCCCACATAGCACCCCGCTCCTCTGGGCCATCTCTTTAATGCTGCACATTGATCTCAATCCTTTCCTCTTTCTCCAGGGCCACTAGTCTGAGGTCCCAGGTGTCTCTGGATCCGAATCTGACCTTGCTGCCCTGCTCCCTGCTGCCACCAGGACTCATCTGAAAAGAATTTTCATGTGAACAGAGGTTTAAGTGGGGGGTGCTATAGGGACACACATGTCAAAGCGTTTTTAATTTTACATTGTTTTTGTTTAAATAAAAACTGTCCCTGAATGGTTGGGGTAATATAGGGGTGTTATCAACTGACTTCTTGGAAGCATCCTTTTCACAGACACTTAAACAATTTGTATTAGGTACAGTCCCTTGAGCTATTACTAAAATATATACTTTGATAGCACTTGTTTTATCTTAAATTCTAAAAAATAATTTTGCAGCAGACTATCTTATACTGTGTGTAATGCAATGTTAAGATAATGACTTAAATATTCACAGTGCTTTCTGTTACAAGCTGGGACCTCGCAGTGCTATAAAAAGACAAAACTATTCCCAATGTGCCAACCAGGATTCAATTCTGTGATGCTCTGAACACACCAACACACACACCGTTGCAGGGTTTGCATCAACCAAATGAGGTGTCATAAGGTAAAAGTGTCTTTCCCACAGATTACTCTAATTTGCGTTTATTTCTGCGTTATTTTATATGCAGTTACGTAAAGGTAAAAAACGAGACACTGAACAGACTGTTTTGTTCTATTTAGCCATGTCTTTAATCCCACCCACTCAGGACCACAGTTCTCGTGTGTTCTTTTTAGAAAGTCAACCACTGCATGTAATTTAAGACATCCTTGAAACGTGCCAAATAAACTAATTCATGCTTCCAGTTTAGCTTCATTCAGAAATACTTGTGAGGCATTTGCGACCCTTTGGGAGTACAACCGCGCGCCCCACGCTTTCGGGATCTGTTGCAGCTAGTCTCAAAATCGGCTCCGCCAACTGAAGCAGTAACGTTTGATTTCTGCTCAGTTATATCAAATGGGTAGGGCTGGAGTGGAGTTCATTGTCCATCTGACATGCCCCTGACCCTTCCTCAGTTCCGGAGGCACCCGACTATCAGAAAACTGAAATGTTCCCCTTGGACTAACTAGTGAACCTGTCAGTAATTGGACGAATTGGGCAGCATCCACTATCTTAAGCCTCGTTTAAGAAGGGATAGTTAAAGATCATTAATGTCCAGAAAATGAATGTTTTTCACTTTCCTCAGTCTCCTGTAGAATTTTGGCATATTGGAAGCGTCCCACAGATTGTGGCATTATTCTGAAAATTTGGTGTCTGCGTTCCCCGGCTGATAGAACACATGAAGAGGTAGAGCTGACACCTAACAGGCAGAGCGGACATGGACAGACACGCACGCAAGGTTCTCTCCCACTTCCTAAAAGTGAATGTGGCTAGCATGTGTACTCCGCCTTTCTACACCACTCCTCCGTCCTCCTGAGTGGCCCTGTCTAATGAAGAAGTCCCACCAGTGTGCAATGGGACAATCTGTGGAGTGAGTTATAGAGGATTGGGTCTCACCCCTGAGCAGGAGAGCGTATCGTGCGGTGCAAGGGCAGACTGTGCTCTCTAAGGGTGCAATCATGTTTGGAACCCCTCTGGGTGAATGACAGGCCCAAGAACTTGTTTAAGTGACTATGTCCACATAACGCAGGTAATAAGGGCCGCACCCAATACATTTCTGAGCAGAGGGCCTAAACACCCTGATAGACTTGGGAAGGGAAGCAAGAAGACAAATGATTTCCCTTGGTTAGTTTTCATACTGGACTCCTCAACCTACATTACACCCCGGGCCCTAGATCTTACCTAGGCTGGAACATCTCCATCTCCTCAGTGAAATGAAGGGCATCCTTGTAGAGCAAACCAAGCACAACCCCCTAAACTGTCACTTAAATGTAATGGGACCCAGTAGGTTGGAGGTTCTGTCTTAATCTGAAGTGAACTCTAACCTGTCTTGCTGTTGAATCACTTTGCACACGTTTTCTGAGATCTGCAGAAGAGTCTACAACTAATTAGTCAGAATCGAACTCACACCTGCGGCTGATTAACATCTGAACGTGCTAAAGAATGTACATACATGCGCCACACAGCCTTCTCCGCCTAACCTGCAACATTATCTCCTCTCAATCTGTAGTAGAACTGAGACCTAATCAATCAAAGATTCTTCCTCGAATCCCCCACACAAGTCCACCCTGGGTACCCACAAAGCTGCAAGTCACCATAAATCACAAAAAGGGGCGTAACTTGCTGCAAAGGATGGTCTCAATCTACGGAGTCTACCATGCACCTGGTTCAAGATACCACCTAGTCCCTATCCGCCCGGTACCTCTCTATTCTACTGAAGCGTTTATCACCAATTTGACAATTATCTTCCAGAGTTCCTCTTTAATCTTCTGATCAGGGCTGAGCCGCGACAATGTGTTTCAGTGTCCAGCAGAACCCACTCCGGATAAGCCACTGGGATATGTTTTCATAGTGCCGTATGAAGCTCCCGGTGACCAGTGCCAGTGAACGCTACGTGCAGCAAGGGGTGCTTTCTGAGACCTCTTATCCCACTAGCGTGACGTGCATGTGTGCGTGCGTTCTGAAAGAACCCTAAACAAAAACAAACAAACTCGGTGCTCCTCCAGTGCACTTAAAAGAGGCAAATTGTGGTAAAGCCAGATGTTCCACTATAGGGAGAAGGGGGTCCAGTTCAGATTCCACCTTGTCGCAAATCCCAGTTTAGCATTAAATCTGATTAGCCACGGTCCAGTCAAGCTCCTCTGGAGCGGCTCCTGACCTCTGGGTATTCCTTCCGGCCTGACCCATTCCTCAGAGGGGTGACAGAGTTTATTCGGTCCTGGTGGCTGCAGGGAGATGTGGCCGAATGCAGGGGGCACCGTGCCAGGGATAGCCATACTAGACGCGGAAAAATGCACGGGTATAGATGAGGGAAGATACCTTTTTTTCAGTCAAGTGGTACGCATGCCTCCTAGTGGTGGGACCGTAAAGTATTTTTTTAAGCTGTGCACAATCGGCATCCCGCAAAATACCTGACAGCCGCACGCTCTTACCGTGCACGTGCTCCCGGCTTCCCATTTTACTATCTGTTTAATATTCTGACCAGTGGAAGGGGACATGCTATGTGTGTCTTGAGAACAGTAAAGAGTCTTGGGATAGCAATACAGACACCATAAAGGTGACGTTCTCCCACTCGAGTGTTCCTGCTCTGGCTTATTGCCCATCCGCGGGTCAATTGTCATCAAGACAAGAGAAAGAGAGCAGAACATCAGAAGCATTCGGCAGCCGTTATCTATATGCGAACACATCTAAGAACACATCTCGGCAACATGCATTGCTTCTAGAGGATGTGGGTAAAAGTAGTGCCTCCCCAGAAATGCACGTGGATCCGCCCACATAATGGCTTTCTGGAGAAAGCAAGGGAAACTGCTTGAGGTCTGGTGGAGAGTGCCTAGGTACTCGCAAGAGGGGCGTCGAAGGAGCACGGCTGGATACACAATGTTATCCATAATCCGGAGGTGCCCCGCCTTGCTCTGCTCAACTACGAAAGATGGAAAGACAGAAAAACAAAATTCCATGCTACTGTCCCAATAAAAATCTAAAAGCAAGCTCGACATCCATCTCATGAAGAAAACCAGTCGATGCCCTCATTAAGAGGACGAAAGCTTGGACCTTTGGGACAAAGGAGGATTTTAGCCAAGCAACAACATAGTCTTCATGAAAAACCATGGCCAGTTCAAAAGTATACAAGCCCTGCAGCTCAATGAAACTACGCCTTGTAGAAGTAAAAACTAGAAATGCTAACTTCCAGGATAGCAATTTTACATCAAATGAGGAAATAGGTTCCTATTGATTATACATTAGATGGGAGAGGATGTCAGGTTCAAATTCAGTATCTCAAAACATCACCTGATCTATGGGGTGGAAGATAGATGGACAAGTCCAATCAGTGTCCTCGTTGGTGGTAAAGGTCTCCAAGTTCACTTCTGTGTGCACCTACTGTAGCTAATAGATCTTTGTGTCAAATTGAGCACATTATTCCATCTGCTGCTTCAACAGATAAATGTTGTTGACCACAGTACACGTGAAAGGATCATTCTCCTTGAAAAGTGCATATGTGCAATACCTTATCCACTTGATTCTGTAACCGGACCTTCTTGTGGGACTTCTGGCAACTACCAGGACATTCTGAATAGTACAGAAAGGTACTAGATGAGTGATGGTCAGCTCTACAGGAACCATGTACTCAAGATGCACAGCTAGAATACAGGATGGAGAATGGCCCCTTTGCCTCCCTAAAGGGATAGCGGATCAATGTACGCTGCAGAGCTCCCCCAGCCCGTTTCAGATATAGGAGCTCCAGAAACCAGAAGTAGGAGGGACAGGTCGAGACACCTGGATAACTGAATTTCATAGATTGTCCTTAACTTTCTAGAGGACTATAGGAAAGAGTCTGCTGAGAAGGAAGGCACAGAGGAACTTCTTTGACCAACTGATCAGAACATGGTTTCTCTTAGAAATGGGACCTACCCAGGAGGTAAAGTTCTTGTATTTGGTGCAGATGAGAGGCAAAATAAATGAGCAATCTTTATTGTTTAGTTAATTAAAACATACAATTAAAAAACATACATTGTTGCCCATATTAGACTAGTACGATTTGTAAAGCATTATTACTATGTTAGTGCTCAGTCGTAAGAAACGTGCTGGGTGCATTATTTCCTAGGAGACTAGTAAATAGGGGTCTGAAAATTTGGAGATAGCATCATAATGTATGACTAGTGATGAAAGCAATTGGTGGAGAGCTTCTAGTGTTCTTTAATTTTATTTTTGGGCTATAACCTTGTCGGCCCGATGTTATATCACAGCATATAGGATACATCCTTTAGAAATAGTTACAATAAAGAAAATGCACTATGGTCTTGCATGATATCTATTAGAACACATGGAATTGGGGATTTTTGGTATAATCTAATTTATAATATAATGGTCTCATCTATACTTTTTATATAGTTGGTTTAATGGAGACAATTTATTCATAGTAAATATTTTGGACATAAGTACAATGGCAATAGGACATTG
This sequence comes from Pleurodeles waltl, assembly GCF_031143425.1. Lineage (NCBI taxonomy): Eukaryota > Metazoa > Chordata > Amphibia > Caudata > Salamandridae > Pleurodeles > Pleurodeles waltl. Next base: position 398,908,430 of record NC_090449.1, read on the forward strand.
AAATTAATTTAAGCACCCGGAATTGTGTTCCAGTAAAATGGAACCAGATATTTATAGACGAGAGAATACACAGATAAATCAGGAAAGGAGGAAACTATATTCGGGTCATTATTAGATAATCAAAAAGAAGGTAAAAATGAGTAATAGTTGTTAGTGGTGTATAATAAGGCACTAGGTCATTGATTCATAGTATTGTTTGGGAGATACAAGTGATCTGTAAGCTAATATACCCATGGGTAATAATTGAAATAGGAGACTTAATGATTAGAATTGGTTCGGTATGCCGTAACATATATCAAGTTCATCCCGCAGTCTGTTTTTCATGGTTATTTTATTGAGCAAGAATAGTCTGTCCTCTGTGCTCTCTAACTCACACAAGGACATTGCACAAGTCCGTCTTCTATCGCTATCATGGGGCCGCGGGCTTTAAAACAACTCATTTGAACGAGATTAGGTTTCGTACACGGAACGTCGGCGTACTCGCGGCGCAGGAATTGGATACGGGTAAGAGATTTATTGAACTTTAGGAAACCAGTTTATTCGAATCACGGGGAGCAGATAGTGGCATAATTGAACTCTTTATAGCATTATAGGAGACGAGGTCGAACACGGATTTGGGCTAATAATTTCAACAGCCCGTACGGATTGATTTGGAAGATTGGTGAGTGATGATGGGAACCATAGAATAGAGAGCTATGGGAGACTGTTGATCACAGGATATTAATCAATATCTTTACTCATATGGTTCTAGCATATATACAAGGAACTTGATACTTGAGAAACGAAGGTTTACAAGGTAATGAGCAGTATTACATGGTGTGAAATTAAGACACCTAATATTTATATATATCTTTTGGGTCTAAACACTTTGGGCATAATAGGAATTACAGAATTTTCATTCAAACTTGTGGCACCCCTAGGGCATATTATTTAAGATTGAGCATGCATCACATAAGGTACACTGGGTATTCTTACCATTTGTGCACAGTGTGGAAATTTCATCACGATTTAGGTTCCAATACAGTATTCTATACTAAGTTAAGGGGATATCACGGACTGGTTGAGATCGACCACTTGCATGATTCCTACTGTTGGACAAGGGGATGTGACACCTTCACCTACTTGTACCTGTATATATTACTGACATTAATTATTGATTTGTTAATGATGGGTAATACTATTCTAGGAGGTCCTGAGGAAATCATGGGGTACACCCCGGATGAAACATGTGTTGACCTGTGACCTATTTGGATGATTTCTTTGTTGATCAAAGACTGACATTGGACCTGTGACCTATTTGGTTGATCTGTTTGTTGATCAAAGACTGACATTGGATAAAGGAATTTATTTCGTTTGGATTGGATATATTGATTGGACTGCTGATTTTACATTATTATGAATTAAACATCTACTGAACAATGTAAAGGATAACTTTGTGAACATATTGCTGATATTGTATTTGTAACACCCTATTACAAATTGTTGTTATTGATTTACACGTGTGCCATTACCTATTGTATTGTTTAGATAACAGTCTTGTTATCAAATTAAGGTGTTGGGGGGTGAAACCTGAGTTCTGAGCACCATGTTGAATAGTTTTCGGTACATGCAAATAGATTGGGAAGTAGGAGCGCCAAGTCACTCATAATTTCACCCTCTAATGTTTAGTGCTGGGTGCATTAGTAAAGAAAATAAGTGCAGCACATGAGTCATGGAACTGGGTTCTGAAAGAAAGTGCTTTGTAGGATCATTAAAACAGGGTAATGAATGCTGGTCAGCCGGTCATGGAGTAGGGCTCTGAAAGAAAGTGCTTATTGCATGCATTAAAACCAGGGAGTGAGTGCTAGCCAGTGCAAGTGCTATTAGACCCTAGGGGCCAAAGCAGGCAGTAGACTTAGGGCCTGATTCTAACTTTGGAGGACGGTGTTAAACCGTCCCAAAAGTGGCAGATATACCACCTACCGTATTACGAGTCCATTATATCCTATGGAACTCGTAATACGGTAGGTGGTATATCCGCCACTTTTGGGACGGTTTAACACCGTCCTCCAAAGTTAGAATCAGGCCCTTAGTTGGCTGAGAGGTAGTGAATGGGAGAAAGAGCTCGAGACATGTACCATGTGACTGCGATCAAGGGGGCACACCAAATATAGTCCCCTAGGGACATTGTGCGAACATGGGTGGGCATTAGAAAGCGACCATGCTCTGTGGGCCAGCTTTGTCAATTTTGTTTCGTCATAAATTTCAGGAAATTCCAACAGTGTATTAGAACCTCTCCTTGTAGGCAGGTTATAATTGCCTGCCTGCATGTAGGAGTTCTGATCCTTATAAAGTGCTGTTTCAACAGACCTCTTCACTCTGGCAGTAAGGTGGGGGCAGGTCCAGACGATGTGACAAATATGTTCCTTTGGAAAATGACAGAGCCAACAAGCGGTCTTGGTAGCTCTTCTTCTCCAGACCAGGAGGTTGCAACACGTAGGGAAGCAACCTAACCAACGGTTCAGCAGCCTTGGTTTTGCCTTTAGTATAAGCGACTCCCCAATGTACGGCTGATGCTTTAAAAGTCCCTATGAGGCTATTATCATCTAGGCATATGACCTTTTTGACAGCAGAGCTTTGTCGTTGAGAGAGGAGAGCTTTTTAGAAGCAGAATTTATGGCTCTATTAAAAGTTCGCTGGGAGAGAGTTAAGGACCTCAGCCTGAAATGTCGTTAGAGCCTGTTTTAAATAGTTGTGTGCCAGAGTGTTTCCTAGATCAGAGATAGATTTCCACACGATGCTAGTAAGTGTGTATCTCAGCTCATTTTTCAGCTTGTAACAGGTTTTTAGATACGCACCAAGGCTATTTGCCTTCTGTCTATGAAGGCAGAACTCCAGGCGTATTTGAGCTGGTGAACTGGGAGATTAAACAGCCGCCGGTAAGTGCTAGTTTTGGTGTTGTCAATTATTTTATCAGCTCTCCCTCTAAGAGCCTCTGAACAGCATGCTATTGAAGGGAAATGTTCAGCAGCCATGACCTGTAGGAGCGATTGAAGAGACAAGCCTTTTAGAGAGTTCCTTAAATGCAAAAAACAGATGTAAAGGAGCTGTTTTTCTATTGTATTGAGCTGCACTGTTTGTTAAGCAAGCCACCTGATTTGAAGATTACACCTAAGTATTTATATTCCGTAGCGGATTCCAGGGCTGAGCATCCAGATAAACAATAGGTGGCTGAGTTCTTCTTGTGCTGACTAACATGGACTTGGTTTTGTTGAGGTTAACTTGAAAATGTAGCTGATGCGTTGATTAGTTGTTGCAGGCCGACTCTCGTGTAGCGGATGCGCAGATTAGTCGTTGCAGGCCGACTTACGTGTGACAGATCAAAACGTCATCAGCATACAGCATGTGAGAAGCTCTAAATCCAGAGGGATGCAAATTGATGATTTTGAGTGTAGAGGTCAGCTCCGCCAGATACAGATTAAACAAAAATGGTGCTAGGACACGTCCTTGTTTGAGGCAACAGGTTTTTAACTCAGGTGGTGATCCCAAGCATCAAAAACAGAGTTGAGGACTGCCCAAATGACTTCCCACTCATGAGGAGTGTGTAGATATCTGATGATGGAGATGGCCCTAAGGCCGAGCATACCCACAACGTGAGACTCCAGAAGAAAAAAAACATTCTGAGAATTCACCCACTCCCAGATCTTCATTGACAGAAAGCAGGATTAGAAGCCATGAATGTTGCCTTGTATATTCTTGGTGTATAACAGGAATGTGGTATTGTCCAGAAGAATCATGACTATCCTGGGCTTGGCTACTGGCATGCTTATATGGAAGCATGTATTCCAGGTAGTATTCCCGCACTGTTTCCAGCTATTTGAAGCATATTTCCGCAGAATGGGGAATAACTGCTTGGACCCGGAGTTAATAGGTCTTTACTGGGCAGTTTTTCTCAATTCCAAAGAAACTAAAACACTCACGTTCCCTGCATGCTCTTAGCAGGTGGAAATTGTCAGAGTGTGCCTTTGAGGGGGTGGGGGTTAAGTGTGAAAGGGCAGCAGTGCAGGGCACACTTGTACCTGTTGAGAGGAGCACTCTCTGCTTTGTTGTACTGTTGCAGGGGTACTGACGTCCACAGGCCCTGCTCTTGCAGCAGCAAAAACAGGACCAGTACCTCCATGCCGAGAATTATCAGGTATAGAGTATACAGACCCAATATGCCAGGCCCGGAGAGACTTATTTCACCCAGAGTTATTACTTCAGGTGAATACCCCAACCCATAATGAGATAATGCATGTAAAGCCTAAATCACAGCTCCACCAAGGGGAATTGTAACAAACTGTTGGGCAGCTCTTAACTCAGATAATATCAGAGCTTCAAATTCCAGTTCAACTCTAGGTGGGACAATAGTGCATTACCACCATTTACTATATGTTTGGTGAATTTCAGAGGTTGTACAGGGCTTTTAAACAATGTTATCATTAAAATAATGCTTAGGAAGGCACCTCGAGGACTAACATTTTAGATACTGTATTGGTAAGGCCCGAGTTTGCCCCATGAAAGTTTTGGATTATATGTTTATATTTCAAAGTTTGTGTTTTTGAAACGTTTTTTCTACCTTGTGCAAATACAATCTTTCAACCGGATTAAACCATGGGTGACAGTGAAGGCCATAATGTCCCCCAGCAGGAGGCAATGCAGAAAGCTGAAACAACAGACTACGTCTGGCGATTCAAATCTTTAAATGCCTGCTCTTCACAGCAGGAGGTGTTGTAGAGACCAGACAATAAACAGCAACCACCGGAAATCTATTGCCTTAAGCTCTATATGTCCCCAGATGAAGGTATTGCGGCAAAGCATAAATGACTGGAGAGGTTGAAGCAACTCTCTATGAGCAAGAGGCACTCTAGGGAAATGGATGCCTTGATTACACATTTCAGTGCTGTAGCTCGTCATTTATCTCACTCTCAATATAAATGTTAAATGTGGATTCAGGTTATTGGCCGTATTTTAAGGTAAATACTCTCAAGATATTACAAGTAACCCATCCTCAAGGAGTGCATACGTTCTCTGTTTACAGACACACCTAGCAGGACTAAAAAGGGACTCACTCACAATCATCTCTACCATAAAAAAAATCCCCCCCAAGAAGACTTTTCAGAGAGAGGTGAGGGCAACAGCAAGGTCGAGCCCATCCAGCTCTAAAACTACCCTGGGAGCTCCGCTGAAGTTTCTGCCTCTCTCCAAGGCTCTGGTACTCTGGCTATGTTGTCGGGAGGCGAGAAATGCAGTCCTGGAATAGGTTTGGGGGATGGGAATGGAGAGGAAGAGATTAGAACAAGTCTTCAGTAGTCTTTCCCAGCCTCCTTCCTCTCAGGAAATATATCCTGCACATGTCTGGCTGAGCGGAGGCAGGAGCCTGTGTTTGCTGCAGTCCTCGGATACGCCCGAAGCCCAACCAAAAAAATAAAACTGTCATTTCCTCTTGACTGAGCTGAGGGGAAAAAACAAAAAAAAACAGCAGCAAGCACTAGTGCTTTAGTCCCTGAACACCGACCCAGGCGATAGGTCTCCACAGCGCACCTGAGGCCTCGCACGGCCTGACAGCAGCAGTGAAGTCCAGCTAGTACCCACTGCACCATCGACACCTGCAAATCGGTCCCTTGGGATTGGAAGGCTAGTTATATTTCTGGAATTGGCCAGCAGTGTCCAACTATAATTAGCATTCAGCTCGAGAAACAATTTATGGAAACTGGTCCTCAATTCGTTGTAGACCCCTTAGGAGAAGCAGGCTTACCTACTCCTTTGAAAATAAACTTCACAAATGTTCTTTCCTCGTTTTTTGCAGTTGGAACGTTGTGGATAGGATTCTCAGCGTCGCCAGTGGATGAGCTACATGAACAGCTGCCCAGCATCTACAGATCCACGTTTTCCTTGAAGAAAGCAGCAGCAGACCTTTGAGGAAAATCACCTCGTTCCCACTACCCAGTGTGGAGTGTTGTGTGTCTCGGTACCCTCTCACTCAGATCCTGACACAAATGGATGCCCTCATTCTCTGGATCCCTGGTGCGGAGATAGCACTGCAGGAGGGTGGATAAGAGAAAGTTCCGCTGGACACCGGATATCTTGGGGCATTTCTCCCAACTTCTCTGGGCTCTGAGCTTTCTCTGTGGACCTCTGAGAATGAGTGGTGATGTCCTTTAGCAGCCCCTCACACTGATCTTGTGACTTCCTTCCGATCAAAGCACCTGTCAAGCAACCCCTGTCTCGGAGCTGAGGGTCCCCAGGCACCTCAGGCTCAGGTTCAAAGGGAGGCTGTGGCCGGTGCTCGGCTATGACTGTGCAGAAGCTAGTGGCCACGGCAGTGGCAGTGGCCCTAGTCTCATTGATTCTCAACAATGCAGCCGCCTTCACTCCCAACTGGGTGTACCAAACCCTGGAGGATGGACGTAAGCGCAGCGTGGGTCTGTGGAAGATGTGTGTGCAAAGCAGAGTGACTGCCAGCCTCAAGCCTGGTCACACAGAAGAGAGATCCTGTGAAACAGTCAGCTGGGGCTCCGAGTCAGCTGGGATGCAAGAATCTCGCAGCACTGTCAAATGTAAGTTTACGTTGGTTTTTAATAATGTTTCATAGAATGATTAAACTGTAAGACTTCACCGAACCATTCTTCCTACGCCCACTAGCGCACAGAAATCTCAGTAATACTGATAAACTATGGATCCCTGGATCATCGTGTCTGAAATGTAGCTAAAATAGTTACCAATGTATACTTTGCAAGGAAAGTGGATTTGCGACAGGGGAGTGGGTGTAGGCAAGGTTGGCCACTTGAAAGACTGAGTCAGGTTATTCTAGTTGAATATGATGTGTTCAGACGATACTGATAAGTGAAGTCATTTCTGGGCAAAAAGAGACACTTGGGCAAAAACACATAAATAATGTGGTAAAATTGTAATGCAAATAAGAGGATTATTTAAAATATTTTCTAAAGAGTAGAAATTAGTAATGGGACACTGGGAACAAAATATACACAGAAAGACTCCGAGGTTGATGCTAGCTCTATGCAACGGGACACACACAACACAATTTGCAGAACATTAGCCTTTTCTGAAAATAGGCAGATATAGACTGTAAACCACATAGAGGTTAAGAATTAGTACAGTGCAAAGTTTTGCTAAAATACACCTATTATTAAGTTGAAAGTACAGGTTTTGAAAATCCTTAGCAGTTATTTATTTATTTTTGTAGTAGATATATTTTGATTCTCAGTGTAAAAGTGCAAATTAGAAGTTTTTACAAACTATGCTGTAGACTCAGTATGCATGTACCGCAAAATGTTTGTAGTAGATAGTTTAACACAGACCTTCATGGAAATTCCTGGTGTAGAAACCACAGTTCTGTTAATGTACTAGGACTCCGATAGGTTGTTGGGTCTGGACTTAAGTTGAGGTGCCGAGACCATCACTGTGCTAATGTGGTAAGGCTCCTCAATCCATGTGTCAATTTCTCTGCTATGATGCAGGAACCACTGCTGTAATCACGTCCTAGTGGCCACTCTCTTGTCATGCAGCAGGAACAATGATTACACCAATATAAAAAAACACCAGTGTTCACTGAGCCCAAGTCTTATTCGCATACAGGATCCATTGTTTTACTGATGTACAATTATCAGGTTTGATCTCCTTGCATGACCCATCGCTATATTAACATACCGGGAAGGCCAGTCATTGTATTGAACACCCTGCAGCCCCTGGGTTCATTAAGTCCATTCCCATGCACTTATACCGGTACTGATTCCATACTAATGTATTACATATAGCCTTGGGAAAATTCTGTCCAGTCCATACTGATGTGCACAAATTATCATAATATTGGCAATCTAAGAAGTATCTGATCATCGGGTCCAACAGCGCGTGAAGTAGGACTTATCACCAAACTAACGTACTGGGACCCATGCATCACTGTGCCGAACCTTCAATGTGTCATAGGGAATACTGCTATATTAATGTATCAGGAACCCCAGGTCATATTTTCACATTCCTTTGATATTGTACAAGAACTACCAATAAAGTGTCCTAACATCCAATAAGCCATCAAGTACACCTCCAATGTAGGGCAGGAATCCTTGCAAGAATGTACCAGACCTGAAATTCATAAAGACGTTAACTCACATTATACGAAAATACTAAGATTGCCTCTAGGCTGTTGGGTCCACCTCCTATAGTTGGGCATGGAGCATCTCTGACCCACGGCTCCCTGGGCAGGAAAAAATCCAGTGCCACCTTAGGGCATGCCTACTCCTACTCAGTTATTGACTCTCTGCTAAATTAATTAATGTAGCAGGAGTACCTACGTCAATGAGTCTGCCTCTCTGCTGTGAGACAGAAAGCACCACTACAGTAAAGCACCGGGGCTCCCAGTTGGAAATAAACATCCAATGATGTAGGACAACCCCCCTAACATACTGGTAAACTATAGATTATTACATTTCTTCCTGTCAAGTAGCAATCACTGCTGTAATATTGGACCAGTCACCTCGATTCACTGTATTTAACTCTAGCAAAAGTGCATGAACCATCGATATAGGGAAAATAGTGTTCAATACTCTTCTCTCGGGCATGGAATCAGTGATTTACTAATATAACACCCCCCCCACCCCTTGAGTCCCTGTGCCCAGGCCCAGCTGTGGTAACAGAAACAACTGCTAGACGTCTACGTTTTGCTGGCCTGGTGGAGACCAGCTTTGACTGCATCACATGGAAAGCAAGTCTATTAAGTCACTGTCTGTGGATCTAACACAAATGTGTTATTTCTCTAGTTTTAAAGCATTAACTCTTGCAAAACTATGTTAAACCATTACAATCATTAGATTTCAATAATATTTTTACAGTTTATTAAATACCTTCAGAATCTGCTTTTTTGCACTAAACATATCAAGTTATTAGTTTTTCTTCATATGTTAAACTACAGAAGTCTTTTCATTAGTTTTGTCACATTTTCTCAGGTTTATCCACGAACTTAATCATAAAATGTTACCAGGACTGAATTCTAAACGTTAGTTTGATTACTAGTCCACTAAAAAATGAAATTATTGTAAATTTCTACTTGCTGTACTTACTTTAATGTAGCCTTCCAAAGTATTTAACTCTTTTGCTACTGAATTACACTGGCATAACGTATTCATTATACAGTCATCAAAATATAACCATCAGCTTCTTGGTCTGTATTTAAGTTTGCCCTAGGTGCACAGTTTCGAAAATATCTGTGTTGAATTGCACACCTTTTCACCAATGTGTTCCCTTCGATGCAGTAAATTAAAGCTGGGTAAGGTAAAGTGGAAAGGGCTCAAAGTGGGTCGATCTGTGTCAAAAGATTTCACCATGGTTGAAAGTATTATGAAAAATGAAACCAGTAACACACTGTGTCACAGGCATTCAACACCGATAAAATACAATTTCACACACTGGGAAACAAATTGTATTCATGCCAGTTGCAGTAATCTTTTCAATTGCACCACTGGCCTGAGTGAATGGCCATTAAGGACATTTGTTTAATACCAGCACACCCTTTCTGGGGTTTAGCACCATCAGCAAATTCTACTTTTGGATCCACTAAATAACTGCTTCCACTATTATCACCAAGGATATCACCAAGATTTTTAAATGATTGTCATTTACATGAATTTGTCATCTTCACCAACATCTATGAAACACAGTCGCGAACATCCGTGTCTTGTATTAAAGCCTTTCACTAGGGGCTCTAGTAATTCCCACAGTTGCACCAGTAATATTCAACAACAGCCTGCTTCAACACCCATTCTAGTTATCAGTGATATTCAGAAACAGGGGCGGCTCCTCTGTGAGCGCAGAGGAGCGTACACATCCCCTCGCCCCCCCCCCCAGCAGCAGCTGAAAACCTTTTCAAGAAAACAATAATAAATGGTGTTAATTATCATTTTCTTGAAAAGGGGCGGGCCACAGGCTATGACGAGCATTTGAGGGGAGTGCACAGAGCACTCCCTTCAGAGCACATGTGTGTTTGGCTGGCCATCTCGGGCCGACAAAACACACATGCGCAGTGGGCACTCTCCAGCCCAGCAACTGGGAGTGCCCTGGCTTGGAGCTCCCAGCCAATCCTGACGCTGAGCAGCGTCAGGATTGGCGCAGGGCAGGCTGGGAGCCTGTGCCTGCAGAGGAGTGGATGGAGCGGCGGCAGCAACGGTAAGTGTTTATTATTTTTTATTTAGTTATTACATTTTTATTCCGGACAACCCACGCGCTGCCCCGCCCTTTCTGCTTGTCGCGAGCTGCGACTGTTTAGAAATGCTGTCAGCTGTTCCAAATGACAACCAGACATAGCTGTTCATTACATGTTAGTCTGAGTGCTTTCCTTGGAGAGGATACAACTATGATAGAATCCGTATGAACTGGGATTCCTAAACACAAAATCACTAAGGGCAGAAACACTGGGCCCGATGTTAGTGGGTGAGCTTCTGCACTGAGAAAAACTCTTTTATACTTTGGGGAAAGTATTGCAGATACGGCCCAGCCCCTATTTGACCCCTTCCTCATGAAGGAGGAAGCATGTTATGCTCCCACAGTCACAGGGGAGCCTTCAGCCCTGCAACCCTTTCTCATAACCTACCTTGCAGCCTGCCCTGGCATAACATGAAGACTTGTCCTTGAATGCAAACACTATGTCTGGGTGATTCCACATCTCTCCACACCAACAGAAGAACAACACCTTTCAAGACATTCAAGCATTGCATCAACTCCCTGTCAGACCCATCTATTTGTCACTCTACAGAAAAGTGCGATGCCATCAACTGCTTTGGTGAAAAAATCCAGAAGATTAGGCAGCACATCAGCAGCACCACGTCTGCTTCTTCTCTTATGACCACCCCTTGTGCAGAATCCTACAATGGTCAGACTTCAAAGCCCTATCTCTCGCAGACACACTTAACTCGCTAAAAATGTATTACACTAATATTTCAGCAAAACTGTCTTTGGGGACTCTCTCCCACCCCTACTCACTATTGCCAATGCCGGTCTCATTCAAGGCATCTTTCCAGAATTTCTCACGATAGGCCAGATCCTCCCACTCCTAAAGAAACCTACACTAAACCATGAGGCGCTTGCTAACTACAGTAACATTACTCACCATTATTCAGTGGCAAGATAATTGAAAAAGCAGTGTATGTTCAACTTCAAGATCGTATTAATGCTAACCATCTCCTTTACAACTACCAATCTGGCTTCAGATCATGCTGCAGTACAAAGACTGATATCTTACACAACGTAGACCAGGCCTTCCTAACCCATGCTTCCTGATATTGCTGGACCTTTCAGCAGTTTCGATACAGTCAACTAGCCAACCCTCATATGCACTCAAGTGACTCAAAATGGATTCTTGGGAAATGTCCTTCACTGGTTCTTCTCCCACTTTTCGAATTGACCCCACTTTGTTTACATGGGCATCCCCAGATCTTAAATGAACTAACACTTGCGGAGTCCCCAAGGGTTTCATATTGTCTTTTTTCATCTTCATCCTCTACATGGAACAGCTTGGTTCTTTACTCATAGACAAAATCATTATGTTTCACCAATATGCTGCTGATACACAACTCTACTTGAAAGTCTGGTTCAGAAATCCAATGCCTAAAACACTGCCTCCAAATCATACAGTCTTGGAAATTCAGTATCTACCTAACGCTGAACCGAACCATAAAGAAATTCCTGTTACTTGGTGAAAAACCACAAACAATACAATCCTGTCTCAATGACAGGAACCTTGATCTCCTTCAACCACAACTTTCACCGGGTCAGTTGGATTCATCCTGGGTACCAACATCATGCTCAAGGAAAACACTGCCAAAAAACAAAGATGGCCCTGCTACCAACTCTATTCAAAACCAAGTTCAAAACTGCTGTTCAAGCCCTCGTACTCTCACATTTAGATGGTAGTAACACACTTCTCCATGACCTCCAATACTCCATACTGGTGCCCATTATGAGCATCATACACGCCACACCACAAACATCCAGGGTCTGAGGAAATATGATTGCATCACCTACATCCTGATGAAACTTTAATGGCTCCCCTTTTCATACTGCACCATCTTCAAAACTAGCTGTATCATTTGCACAGCCATCACAACCAGCAATCCCACTTATCTTGCAAATAAGCTCACTGGAACACAGCAGCAGGCCTTTTCCATTTATGCACCCAGGAACTGGAATATTATCTCTGCACCGACCAGGACTGCCCCAACGCTACTAAAATTTAGAAAGGATATGAAGAGACAAGTCTTTAAAGAGCACTATATCACAATGCATTTGCCGTCTACAACACAGCTTACATGCCTATCACTTGTTGACTGATGCTTCTCTTTGACCATGTACAGCACTGTGCTGACTTTTTGCTAGGTGCACACTATAGAAACATCACACACATAATACCCCTGTAGTCTTCCATCTATGCTTATCTGAAGCAAGGCACACTATGGGAGTCAGATTACGAACGTGAGAGGAGGTGGGTAGACTGAATGTAGTACAGGGAGAAAGGGGTTTTCAGGTACAGTTATGTAGAAAAGGAAGTTTGGTGAGCAGAAAATGTAGACTAGGATCGGGGGGGCGCAGCCATTAAGGATGACAAAAAATTCAGGTGAGCACCCCAACTGAGGGAGGTGGGGAAAAAGAGATAGTGTTTGGAGAATTCTGTAACATGGAGGCATAATATATGTTTGAAGAAAATCCATTCCATTTGGATGCAGGCCACAACAAGGGGGTAGATAGTTTGGCTGGTGGTAGTATGGGTAGGAAGGTACAGTAGTGGCAGTAAAATAGGATATGAATTCAGACACTGAAGTGGGTGAGGGGACATAACAAATGGGGGTAGCAGTGCAAATTGAATGAACTGGGCGAGAGAGGTACTGTTAGGAGAGATTAGTTACAAATGGTTTTATAATTCTGCAACAAGATGTTTGCTTGATGAGAACCCATTCAATCCTGATTTCTACCTCTCTACCCCCGACCACATCACTTTCTGCCTTCACTAACATTCCTCGTTGTACTATACAAGACTATAAACAGAAATAAATGTTCCTACTGCAGGACTGAATTGGTATCCTCTATGGTACATTGACTTAAAAAGTACTCCCTTGGTTCAATAATTTAAGTTATTTAAGTTTTGTGCGACTTTGGCTGTACCAAGAATTACTGTCCATGCATGCTCAGGACTACAACCAAAAGCCAATTTCATGCAGAAACAGGTGACTTTTTCAAACTGTACAATAGATTTTGGTGTACAAAAGTGTTCTTAAATGCAGCAAAAACACAATAGTGAACATGTTGTCAAAGTAAATATGTATGAGAGCATTCCAAGGGCACAAAAAAGTCAGTAATAACTCTGCAAAAACAGTGAAGTGGGTGGTGGCTTCTTACGCGGTTGGTTGTATTAATTTATGTTTTTGTTCTTTCTTGATGTGGTCTGTATGTCCTCTGCAGTACAGTTTGACATGATGCGGGCCTGTAACCTCATCGCCACCGTGGCCCTGACAGCCGGGCAACTCATCTTCTTGTTGGGACTGCTAGAGCTTCCGATCATCTCTCAGGACTCACAGTGGTGGGAGGAAGCCATTGCTGCTGTCTTCCAACTTGCCAGTAAGTAAAAACACACCAATTATGTTTATGCTCATGAGGGTCACTGAGGCTGGAGTATATCTTTTTTCAGGTGTATCGTGGAATAAAGCATCACAGAAGACAGCTCACTTTTCACTCTGTGCCAACAGGAATGAAAAAGCTTCCAGAACAGTGTTCCCAAATTGTGGGTCGAGATCCACTGGTGGGTTGTGAGGTGGTTATTAGTGGGTCGTTAAAGTCCTGGTCTGTATGTAAGTAATTATTTTAAATGATTAGCCTTAGTTCTGCATCAATGCGAAGATGCTGAACAATATCTCCAAGTACAGTTTGAAAATAAACCCTTTCAGATATTCCCAAGCAAGGTTCTGGGTGCACCTTTCAGTATTTGTTGCTGTTGTTTTTTACTTCACAAAGCCATTTCAACAGAGAATGTACTCACTATATGTGATCATACAAAACCATAAAACTTGTATGTGACTTTCATCAATTGAGAAATATGGATGTAGTCTAACTCACGAAGTTGCTGACTTTGGATCTGGGGAACGAGGTTTGAGTCCCGGTGCTGGCAGAAAATCTTTTGAATCTGGGCAAATCAGTTAATTGCCCATCCAGGCTTATAATATAATGGATCTGATTGTGTGTAACGTAATATGGTCCTCATGTAAATGCACTTGGGTTAGGTTTGCGCTATATAAAACCCCCCCACCCAAAAAAAAAAGAGAGAGAGTGTGTGTGTACTGTTTTCCAAAAGGCACCACTGGGCCTTTTTTCTTTTTTTTTTTAAATCACAAAAAATGGATGTCAGGCCTTACGCCCCACTTTGCTGCGGCAGATGGGGTTTCTCAAATTTACTAAAATGGCTCGCTTCAACAGCAATATTTTTCAGAAGCCTAGTGATTTTACTGAATGGATGCCACAGACGAGCACCTTACGCACAAAATTGTTTGAACACCAGTCTCCAGTGCACTTCACCATCTGCCAATTTTATCTTAGCCACAGTTCGATTTCGAGGGGTGTGGTCAAGGTCATGACGTTTACAAACAATTGCTGTTATTACATTAAAAAAACACACCCCACCTCATGTCCATTAAAGCTAGATGGGTTGCGAACGTTTGCTGTTCTAAAAATTTGGTTGTAGTTCTGAAATGTTTGTGAAGCACTGTTCTAGCATTGCAGTCAATGTAAACTACAATACCGAAAATCATATATGAATTAAGGAAAAAGGAAAGGTATTGTACTTCAATTCAATAGGTGTATGTGTAAAGAAAGCAAACAAAACCTTGCCTACAGCATATGCAGGATGCCAGGGAGACCTTGTACCAAATAAATGTGGCAGGCAGGACATGGAGGGAAAATGCATTAGCATCATGTAGCATGACATTAATGGACAGAACCAGACACCAACTCAAAACCTCTGAAAGACGTCAGGTTGTGCCCATGCTTCTCATTCAAAACCTTGCATGTTTTACACTCTTGGGTACACTATTATTGGCAATGATGTGATGTCATACTTAAGGTAGAAAGTAGAGGAGAAATACAAGGGAGCACAGCAAATATTAATAATAATGAGCTGGAAACAAAAAGGTTTCTAACAGTAGTTTGGAGAACTAAGAATAAACTCAAACATACATCCTGACACCACGGAAACTGTATTAAAAATATTTATATTCTCAAAAGAATGAACATGGCAAACTACTACACGAGAGGTTTCATCATGGAAAGACATAACTATAGGATACAATCCTTTGAATAATATGTAAACGCAACAACTGATTTATAAATTAAGTTTGGACATGATACTTAAATGGACTGAGAAAAATCAGGCTAAGGACCTTATGATGCTAACTGTTTTAATTGAAATAATTCATTATTGTTAGGTGTCTAAGTCTGTCTTAATTCCACAGAGTTTACTTTAACAGTTTAAAATATGTCAGGAAGTATCATGTCCATGTGTGTCACAACAAGACCATTTAGCCACAATGTGCACCCAAAACTGAGAAGTAACGACCTTCCTTGAAGTCAGAAAGAGTCGTTGTCATGTTTTTTTTGGAAACGTAAATCAAAAATCAGCACAGGAGATTCAAGGGAAATAGTCTCCATAACCTCAAAAACAGAATATCAGATTGACTTCCGCGCATGGAAATAAAAATAATTATATGAACACATAACTTGTACACTCTTCACTGCACACTGAGGCACTGGACTGAGCTGGAACTATCATACCCAACAAAATGTTATTTTAAATAGAAACCAGCTTGAGAGCCATTTATGAGAAAAGTCATGTTTACCCTAGCAATAAAAGTATACTAACCTAACTTAAATCTCTGAGGACACCTCTCTAATCACTCTTGATTACAGGCTCCACATTATAGACAGTCCAGCGAACTCCGCTGAGATAGAGTTCATCTTTGAAAAATACCAGAATACAAGTTAAGTTGCTGCCCTTTTGTAATGGCTTGAAGACATACCTTCTCTGTCTTAAGGTGAGTACCTCCTTTGAAAAATATCACAGTACCTGCTAAGTTGCTGTCCTTTTGTAATGGCTTGAAGAGATACCTTCTCTGTCTGTAAACTCAATTAGGTTTTCACTTACACGTGATCAGGCAATGCCAACTCCTTTTTTGTCAAGGGTTTTTCTTTTAACAATTTGCAATTCAAATACAAAAGGCTAACGTCTTTGCCCATGAAATTATTAAATTCGGTTTCTAACTATAAGGACTTTCTGTTTTCCCTCTTTTTTGTGACACTGCATCTTACTGTGTGGTGGGGTCACTACGGATACTACAGTTAGCAGGTTTCCTTATTTTTTTGTATTTGGAAAAACTGCAACTACTTCATGTCAAGCATCAAGCCAAAACTAGGTGCTACCATCATCTCATTTATTTTTGGTTTCATAGTGCAAACGTGGCCCAAGGGCATTGAGGCCTGGAGAACGTTGTTAAGGGAGTATCAGGAGGATCCTACTTGGCAAGGTGAAACACAGTTTGCTGAATAGATTGCGATTAAGATTACATTGTGATAAGGTCTGTTTCTGGGCCATCTTTCCTTTTTTTTTGCACCATCGAATCCGACATAGAGCTGTTCGCCGACCAATCTACTTAGAAACTAAAGACCCATTTAGGATCCAACAGGTGGCAGGGCGACAAGCACCCAAAATGACATCCATCATCTCCAATGGAAAATTAAAGCCTCTCAGTTTGTTCCGCTCAATCTCCACCATGCACGGAGGTGTAGACTGTGGAAGATGGAATTCAGTACTCCGTCCTGTTGCTAGATGCACATGGTCAGCAGTTCAGAGAACCAGACTCTCTGGGCCGAATCCTAGATTAGTAGAATCGGCTGCCCTCAGTCTTGTCTGACTTACTTTAGGACCTATGGGCTCACCAGTGTAGGCAAGAATGTGGATAGGAGGCTTTGATTGATGTTGATTTATTGAATCATCATTGATATCTTCTAGAGACCCTCAAGGAGAAAACTCGGGAGCACAGGAGGGCAGACATTGAGTGACTGTCGAGGTAGTGAAAAGATTTACTAAGATACTGTGCGCCACTTCAGATTGCACATGCCACTTGTGATCAGTAAGATGACATCACTTGAATTCACCTGCGGTGATGTTGAGGGATCCCACTAGATGACTGACCGTCAGGTAGATTTCGAGGCATTTTAGCCACTGCCACAGCTCCAGAACGAAACTTCTGCTTCCAGACAGAAGGAATGGGACCCCACTCTGCCCAGATTGTTGCAGTACCACATGGCAGTCAAGTTGTCAATACCTGTATCGACTTTTCCTTGATAGAATGCAGAAAGGACCTGAAGGCCAGAAGCATTGTGCGCAGCTCCAAAGACTGATATGATGGTGCTGCTCTATTTTACATAAACCAGAGCCCTTGATCTCTATTCCATCCAGGTGACGTCTTCAAGGCAGAATGGATGCATCTGTCACCATTGACACCTATGGAGGAGTAGGGCACACAACACGCTAGTATTTGACATTCATCACACCTCATTGGAGACACAAATTTAGTCTGTGAGGCATTCCCAATTCTAAGCCCACTCCAACAAAGATTCTCTTGAAGGGCCTGTGTAAGCCGATGATTATGAGGCACCCAAAGGATGCAAGATGCTTGAAGACCAAGCAGTCTCAGAACCATCAAGATTGAGAGAGCAGCTCTCACTCAAAACATAAGAATCATGGCTCAAATGGCCCAGACTCTGCGGTGCGGAAAAGATATCAGACAACCATGTTCAAAATGGTCACAATGAAGGGAAGCCTCTGAGAGGTGGGGCTTTGACTTGTTGACTGTAGACCACAGAATGGACAGTAATGTGATGGATAATAGCAGGTGGGCCAAGAGTAGATGAGGTGAACAGGCCTTCAATAGACAGTCGTTGAGGTAGGGGGTACCTGATACATGACTTGCTAAGTTGAGAAGCTACTACTGAAATGATCTTTGTAAAACCTTGACGGGCCAATTTCAGGCCCAAGGGAAGAACAATGACCCAGAAGTGGACCAACCCCAATCAAGTAAGTTATTTTGAGAGTTTTGCTCCATACTATCCCCTACATTTAGCCCCTAGCCTCAAGAAGTCATATATATTTGACAAAACTATGTTATGCTGTATTTGAGTTGCTATCCCTCAACTGAACCCAGGAGAAAACATTCTCTGCTTGGGCCAGTCAAGGAAACTGCTTACTGAACTTAACTGAAATACAATCTTAGTCCTCACAATCTTAATGTCTTCTCCTATCTTTAAACATTAGGTTTCGGACTGCTTAGAAAAGGCTCAGTTTGGGTATGAAGTGCTACAAAAATCCTCAGAGACCCTCAACAAGTTGTGCAGTTCACTGAGCTGGACACAAGCACCCAACCTCCACTGCTAGACATAGTAGAGTGGGAAGGTTCAGTCATGGCACAAACAGACATTATGTTTAATTCTATCTTTATCATGTTGCCAAATATGATAGTTGTGAACTCTGTAAAGTCTGGCCAAGTTCCATAACAGTGGCAATCCTTTGGTGAGAGGGGCCCCTAAGTCTCACCATTAAAACTACTCACACCGCTAATGTTGTGTAATGAGTAAGATGGAAACTATGGAGCCAGAAGGCATTATTTTTTTTTAGTCCCAGCCTGTCCTTGTGACAAAATGTGTGCTTATGAGCAATCACTGTTAGACATATGTGTTTGCTCCTTTTTTTTTTTTTAAACACAGATAGAACTTGAACTAAACACTGACAGTAAATATGTGACAAGAAACCACAACTGTAACCCAAAAATAATTGAATTTTTACTAAAGGGGGGAGGGGAAGGACACCAATTCGCATAGCACACTCATGAAAATTATGGATCTTGAAATAAAAAGTTCTGCACTGTGGTGTTGGTGCTCCTCCGTCACCAAAATGTTAGAAGATGTTCAGATCACATCCTTCCTACCATTTTGTCCCCTTAATTGCAATTATGGAATAGGGGTGGATGAGCCACTGACAGCTTGAGCCAACTGCCTGGATCAAATAGAGGTTCTCTTGGATCCTCAAGCCAAATAAAGCCAAGCTTCATGTGTCTGCTACCCACGCTCCCACCGTGTGCTCTAAGAACGAAAAACAAAGCATTAAGTTGATGTAAAATGCGAGAGAGAAAGAGATACTCATCTAGTGGCTGAACTGCACACTGTGAAACCTGAAAACCTGGGATCACTCCTGGGTTCCCACTGGCCCAAACTGTGTGCACCTAGGTAATGAGTCCTTTTTACTTTGCTTCCTTTTCCTGAATTATCAGATGTGCTCTGTACAAAACACTCTTTTGTGTTTGATTTAATGGACCCCAATGCTGGTCCACGTATAAGACCAACCTAGGCCACACAAGGGTGTCCATGACAATTGAGTGGCCTCTCAATTCATAAATGGCATTGTCATCAGGGTGGGGGGAAGAAGGGACATAAATGTGTCTAAGTAATGTTTAAAAAGTGTCACTTTCAATGAACAAGTTACTTACATCTGGTAATGCCTTAACTGGTAGGGACATACTCTAGTTGCAGATTCCTTACCTTTCAATTTCCCCCAGGCATCAGCTCCACCGGAAGATTTTCGTAGCAGTACCCCTGCACGCTGTTAGATGTCGTCGATCGGATCGGCATCCACACAGGAAGTAACGTCACAGGTCCTATATAGGCGCCACCCTGCCGCACTTATGTCAGTTTCTTTTCACGACTTTCCATGCCAGAAGCACAGCACCATGAAGAACACTGACTCATGGTGCGCCAAAACTAAGGCCCTGAAAGGGGAGTCCCTGTCCCTAGAAATCAGTTCACAGAATGGGAGGATAGGTGGGTCCATAAGGAATCTCCAACTAAAATATACCTCTAGCAGGTAAGGGGTTACCAAAGCAGGGGTGTGGAATTTATTAAAATATCTACTTGTCCAGGGGACAGGTAGCTTCTCAAATCTACTTGTCCTGTAAAAAGATCTACTTGTCCCTTTGGTGCCATGTAGTGTGGCGACAAATTATGGCAGCAATCTCATTATGTAAGAGCTCTGATAATAGCCTCTCTTATTATGCCAGGGCTACTACCATAGTAGGGCTTGAATACTTGCAGTTTCAATCCCCACTGTAGCAATTTCCTTATTTTGCCACCTTTCTGCAGATCTGCATACTGGGGCTGGAGGAAGCAGTAAGCAATAGTTCCAGGGCTGGAATGCCTTTGAGTCTGCGAACCTACTAACATGCATGTTTTAAAGATTTTCACCAGCTTCTCTCTAATATTTTCCCACAATAAGAAAGGTTGGACATTTACTCCTGACAATGGCAGAATTAGAACTTCTTTCAGGGTTGGAAAGAAAGTGGCTGGAGGGAAAATGAACTTGCAAATGCTCAATAGATTTTCACATGAGCAAATCTACACATCGTATTTAACCATGCTAAAATACAGTTCACAAATATTTTATAGGGGTACGACATATACCATGGGTGCACTTTTGTGACTTTCTTTAAGAATTTGGGGCCACATGTAGGTAGGTTCAGATTTGCGAGTCGCAAATCCGAATGTAGGATGGTGTTCCTGACACTATCTGTGATTCGCAAGGGCTTCGCAAATGCCCACCTCATGAATAATCATGAGGTGGGTCGCAATTTGCGACCCCCTTGCGAATGGCGGCCCTCACAGGGATGGTGGCCTGCTGGAGACAGCAGACCACCATGTCTGTGACTGCTTTTCAATAAATAAATAAAGCATTTTTTTTTTTTTTGTATTGCAGCCCGTTTTCCTTAAAGGAAAACGAGATGCATTACAAAAACGAAAAATGAAACGTTTTCGTTTCATTTTTTCAGAGCAGGCAGTGGTCCACAGGACATGTTTACAGTGACATTCACTTTTGCGAAAGTGTTAGCACCCATTTGAAATGGGTGCAAACTGCGATTGGTTTGCGCCCGCGGTCACAAAACAATCCTACATTGCACTGGGAGTCGCAATTAGGAAGGGGACACCCCTTCCTAATTGCGAGTCGCAAACCCGTTTTGCGATTCGGTAACCAGGTTAAAAAGCTACCTACATGTGGGTCTTGGTCCCTAATTAGGTCTGGTGTTAACAAAGACATTTTGTTTTTATTAAACTTCTATTCCTCTCTCTTTCGGCTGGCTTTACTGTGAGTGATCGCATTCTGCTCTTCCACAAGGAGCATATTGGCACACAAAGTAGTTTTGTTCAGTGTCAGGAACTACAGTGGCAATCAGTGACGTAACGAAACTGGAGGGTGCCCCTTTGCAAAGAACATGGAGGGTGCCCCCTCTCCAAACTCACTCGGGCAGGTGCTGTGCTGAAGGGGCCCCCTGGAGGGCGGCTGCGGGGCCTTTGTTATGCCACTGGTGGCAACGTGTGCTTTTAGAGTTCAAAAACTTTTTGGGGGGGTTTTGCCAGTGTTTGTTACAATGTTGAGGGCCTGGTAGGTCCCACAACAATAAAGTGTTACAAAAGCCATGTCAAAACAAGACACACATTGAAACTAAAAGACTTATAAAAATATGTCAGATCAGTTGGCTTTGTCAGTGTTTGTTTATTTTCATGCTTCCATAATCGTGTTGAAAATGGTTACACTGATTTTCCATTAGAAATATTTTTGGGAAATACTAGCATGCATCAACACATTTTACTAAATGACACTTCATTTGCATCTAATCAGAGAGCATTCTGGGAGCATTATACTTAGCCTCATAGCCTAAACTTTTCAAACATGTGTATACACGTTTGTTTTTTTTGTACTGGAACCAACGTCAGTAGTGAAGTGTGACCTTAATACATTTATTTACAGCACTCACCCTAATAATGAAGGCTTTCAAATAATGAACCATAAATACAAGTTCGAACAGCATTATCTTTTGGAAACACATTACCTCAACTGCAGAGAGTTCCACTCTCTGTAAACTGGCAGCCAAAGAGTTTGTGCTGCAGAGGGTTGGGCCTACTTGTCCCAAGGACAAAGTAAACATAAAAACTTGTTGCCCTTGACCCCAAACAAGATGTCCCGGGCGTCGGGCGATACGAATTCCACATCCCTGCCAAAGGTAAGTAACTTGTTCATATGATAGAGACTTCTAGTTGCAGATTCCATACTTTTGAATAGATACCCAGGCAATACCATTCCTGGAAGTGGGTCTGTGAACCTAGATCATACTGGAAAGTCCTGCAGGACTGAACGGGCAAAGTACTTGTCCTTACAGGCCTGACTGTCCAGCCAGTAGAGTTTGGTGTACGTATGCAGAGATACCCACATTACAAATCAAGGACTGGAACTCCGCATGCTAAGAGTTGTCGCAGATGTAGCTCAAGTAAAATGAGCATGCAAGCCCTGAGGGGGTTGGTTTTTGGTCGGTGCGTAACAGATCTTAATCCAGGGTATGACTCATCTGGAGATAGTCCACTTCTGCACTGCCCGACCTTTCTTCACACCCACATAACTGACAAAGGAGTTCTTTTGCACGATCAAAGTAGAAAGTCAACGCTCATTTTGGATCCAGGCGCTGGAGTCTCCCCTCTTCCTTAAAGGATGTGGCAGTGCATAAAATGTAGACAAGGTGATGTATTGGCCTACATGAAAGGGCGTAATCACTTTTGACAGAAAAGAGACCCTATTGCAAAGCACCACTTTGTCAGGATAAATGGAAAGATAGGGCAGCTTAGATGACAATGCCTGCAACTCACTCACCCTGCGGGCAGATGTAATGGCCACAAGGAGGGCTGTTTTCAAAGTGAGTAGCCTGAGAGGACAATTGTGGAGAGGCTAGAAAGGAGCGCACATCAGAAATGTTAAAAACAAATTCAAATCTCATTGGGGCATATAGAATAGGGATGTAGGAAACATATGTGTAAGGCCTTTAAGGAACCTACTTACAATAGAGGACTTAAACAAAGAAGGTTGATCAGGCAACCTCAAAAAAGCAGAGACTGCAGACAAATAACCTTGAGAGTACCCATAGCTGAGCCCTTCTGGGCCAGAGAAAGTATAAACAACAGCACCTCAGAGAGGGGCAGAAAGGGGTCAACAGAATTGTATGTTCACCATGCCACAAATTTCTTCCAATGACAGGCGTGTACCGTTTTGATGGAGAGATGCTAGTTGCCAAGATAACGTTACAGATTTCAGATGGAAGGTCAAAAGCTGTCAACTGCTGCTGCTAAATCTCTACGCACAAAGGCGGAAAGAGGACAGGTTCAGATGCAGAACCCTCCCCTGCTGCTGCAACAGAAGATCGTCCCAAAGGGGCAGTCTGATCGAAGGATCAATGGACATGCTCAACAGCTCAGAATACCAGACTGTCCATGCCCAGTCCGAAGCTACAAGGATTACATGTGCCCAGTCGCCCTTTATCTTCTTGATAACTCTGGACAGAAGTGGTATGGGCAGAAAAGCGTATAGGAGGCCTGATTTCCACTCAAGATGAAAAGCTTCTCAGAGTGATTGCCGCCTTGGAAACTTCAACGCGCAAAACAGCTGATGTTGTGCATTCTCTGTGGAGGTGAACAGATCTAACGAAGGCTCTCCCCACTGCAGAAAGAGACCTTGCTCAACCTCCGAATGAAGAGGTCATTCATGATCCATTTATTTTTTACATTTTTCTGGCGTTCATAGAGCCCACAGATGTTGTACCACCAGCTATATGCCCTGTTGTTCCAGCCACATCAAGAGGTGTAGAGCTTCTCGACAAAGGGTACACGACCCCACTCCACCCTGCTTGTTGCAGTACCAGATGGCGATGGCGTTGTCCGTGAACACCTGCACCATCTTCTCCTTGACAGAGGGAAGAAATGTCTCCAATGCTAACTAGATCACACGGAGCTCCAACAGGTTGATGTGGAGACTGGATTCTGCCACAAGCCAGATGCCTCTAATCTCCACTTCACCCAGATGGCCGCCCCATCCCAGGAGTGATGCATTTGTCATTACTGTCAATTCTGGTTGGGGAATGGAGAGTGATCTGCCTCTGACCCAAATGCTGTTTGTTAACCATCAAACGGGTTCTTTTGTTTATCCTTTTTTAAGTCCAGCAGGGCTCTGATTTGGGCACCCTTAAAGGTTACCTATTGGCTGTCTCAGCCTTTTTTAGACTGCCAGACCACCTTCCCTTTTTACAATTCTTACACAGGACTGCCACTGCAGCTTGAGTGAAATAACGTCCACGTTATTTCACAGCCATTTTACACTGCACATAAGTAACTTATAAGTCACCTATATGTCTAACCCTCACTTGGTGAAGGTTAGGTGCAAAGTTACTTAGTGTGTGGGCACCCTGGCACTAGCCAAGGTGCCCCCACATTGTTCAGGGCAAATTCCCCGGACTTTGTGAGTGCGGGGACACCATTACACGTGTGCACTACATATGGGTCAATACCTATATGTGGCATCACCATGGTAACTCCAAACATGGCCATGTAACATGTCTAGGATCATGGAACTGTCACCCCAATACCAATCTGGTATTGGGGGGAAAATTCCATGCATCCCCGGGTCTCCAGCATAGAGCCCGGGTACTGCCAAACTAACTTCCTGGGGTCTCCACTGCAGCTGCTACTGCTGCCAACCCCTCAGACAGCCTGGGCAGCCTGGTCCCAGGAAGGCAGAACAAAGGATTTCATCTGAGAGAGCTGTTACACCCTCTCCCTTTGGAAATAGGTGTGAAGTGCCTGGGAGGAGTAGCCTCTCCTGGCCTCTGGAAATGCTTTGAAGGGCACAGATGGTGGCCTCTCTGCATAAGCCAGTCTACACTGGTTCTGGTGTCCCCCCAGCCCTGCTTTGGCGCAAAACTGGACAAAGGAAAGGTGAGTGACCACTCCCCTGACCAGCACCTCCCACGGGAGGTGCCCAGAGCTCCTCCAGTGTGTCCCAGTCCTCTGCCATCTTGGATGCAGAGGTGTGAAGGCACAATGGACAGCTCTGAGTGGCCAGTGCCAGCAGGTGACGTCAGAGACCCCTCCTGATAGGTGCTTACCTTTCTCAGTAGCCAATCCTCCTCTGTGGGCTATTTATGGTCTCTCCTGTGGGCATCTCATCAGATAACGAAAGCAAGAGCTCACCAGAGTTCCTCTGCACTTCCCTCTTCAACTTCTGCCAAGGATCGACCGCTGACTGCTCCAGGACGCCTACATAACCGCAACAAAGTAGCCAGAAGACTACTAGCAACATTGTAGTGCCTCATTCTGCCAGCTTTCTCAACTGTTTCCTGGTGGTGCATGCTCTGAGGGCTGTCTGCCTTCACCCTGCACTGAAAGCCAAGAAGAAATCTCCTGCGGGTCGACGGAATCTTCCCCCTGCCAACGCAGGCACCAAACATCTGCATCACCGATCCTCTGGGTCCCCTCTCATCCTGACGAGCGTGGTCCCTGGAACACAGGAGCTGGGTCCAAGTGTCTTCGACAGTCCAGTGGCCCTTCTGTCCAAATTTGGTGGAGGTAAGTCCTTGCCTCCCCACGCCAACTGCGTGAACTGCAGCTGCTCGGGCTTCTGTGCACTTTTGCAAGACTTCCTTTGTGCCCAGCCTAGCCCAGGTCCCCGGCACTCCGTCCTACATTGCCCAACTCGCTGAGTTGGACTCCGACGTCGTGGGACCCTCCTTTGTGACTCTGAGTCGACTGCGGTCCTCAGATCTTTTAAGTGCCTGTTCAGGTGCTTCTGCGGGTGCTGCCTGCTTCTGCGTGGGCTCTTCGTGTTGCTGAGCGCCCCCTCTGTCTCCTATTCAAATGGGCGACCTCCTGATCCTTCCTGGGCCCTGGAGCACCCAAAATCCTCAACCGCGACTCTTGCAGCTAGCAAGGCTTGTTTGCGGTCTTTCTGCGTGGAAACAACTCTGAATCCTCCAGCACGCCGTGGGACATCTTCTGACCAAAGGAGAAGTTCCTGGCCCCTTCCGTTGTTGCAGAATCTTCGACTTCTTTCACCCAGAGGCAGACCTTTTGCACCTTCATCTGGGGTTTAGTGGGCTCCTGCCCCCCTGGACACTTGCGTGACTCTTGGACTTGGTCCCTTTCCTTTACAGGTCCTCAGGTCCAGGAATCCGTCCTCAGTGTTTTGCAGTCAGTTGTTGTCCTTGCAGAATCCCCTATCTCGACTTTACTGTCTTCCTGGGGTAATAGGGTAACTTTACTCCTACTTTTCCGGGTCTTGGGGTGAGGTATTTTTGGACCCCTTAGTGTTTTGTTACACTCCCAGCGACCCTCTACACACTACACTAGGCCTGTGGTCCATTCATGGTTTGCATTCCACTTTTGGAGTATATGGTTTGTGTTGCCCATGGCCTATTTCTCCCTATTGCATTCTATTGTGATTCTACATTGTTTGCACTACTTTTCTGTTACTTACCTGATTTTGGTTTGCGTGTATATTTTGTGTATTTTACTTACCTCCTAAGGGAGTATATCCTCTGAGATACTTTTGGCATATTGTCACTAAAATAAAGTACCTTTATTTTTAGTAACTCTGAGTATTGTGTTTTCTTATGATAAAGTACTATATGATATAGGTGGTATAGTAGGAGCTTTGCATGTCTCCTAGTTCAGCCTAAGCTGCTCTGCTATAACTACCGCTATCAACCTAAGCTGCTAGAACACCTCTAATCTACTAATAAGGTATAACTGGACCTGGCACAAGGTGTAAGTACCACGAGGTACCCACTATAAGCCAGGACAGCCTCCTACAGTAAGGCCAAAGGAGAGCACATGAACTTAAAGTGCTCGTGGTCTACTGTGAACACCAACTAACATCTGAGAGCAGGCAGGACGGGAATATGAAAATAGGCGTCCTGCAAGTCCAACGCTACCATCCAGTCTCTTGGGTCCAGGGCTTATAAAACCTGAGCAAGAGTGAGCATTTTTAACTTCTCCTTCTTGAGGAAGAGATTGAGGGATTGAAAGTCTAGGATAGGGTGAAAACCTGTGCCCTTTTTAAGCACCAGAAAGTAATGGGAATAGCAATCAAGACCTACTTCTGGCACAGGAACCCTTTCTGTGGCTCCCTTGGACAAGTGAGCCATAACTTCCTCTGCCATCTGATCTTAGGATGGTAACATGGATGGACAGGTAAGTCTTGAAGGGGGGGAGTAGCCGCTTTGGACTATCTGCAAAACCCACCTGTCTGATGTGATGGATTGCCAGTGGAGCAGGTGATGGTGAGTCCTGCCTCCAAATGGCCACTGGTAAGGAGTCAGACTTAGAAGGCTTAGAAGCTGCTGCAGAGCTGACTGGCCAGGCCACTGGCTCCCTGATCCACAAGGTCAGTGGATCCCACGCCCTCTGCCACGCAGAGGCTGGGCAGCACGCCCGGTACGGTGGCTGGCTGGGAATGGATGCAGGAATAGGCCCCTTATGTAGCCGTGAAAGTCAGACTGGGGATGAAAACCCCCAAGAGGCCCGAGGACTTGGAAGTAGCACGAGAATCCTTGAAGCTCTTTAGGGCCAAGTTTTCCTTGTCTCCGAATAGACGAGTGCCATTGCGTGGGCTCTCATTATTCTAAATGAGACTACTGGATTTCTAGGTAGCAGGATCGATAACGGTGTGGGGGACTGAGTCTGACCCACGTGTAAAGAACTCTGTCACCCTAAATCCGTTTTTTGCTCCGGCTAACTAGCAGTGCCTCATTTCTCCCATGTGGAAGGAATGATTTGGCAGCCGAGCGCATGACATCTTTGGAACTTCTCAGGGAAGTCGTGGTTACTCAGATCCAAACCAACTCTCTTATTTCCAATATGATCTCATATACAAATGACAAAGACAGTATAAGTTTTATATAATGTTTTAATAAAACGACTGTATTTTAGATATTAAGGCGTGAGCCGCAATAACCAGAACGATACAACACAGTAGGATTGTGATAGTTACCAGGAGAGTAAAACATAAAAACAAAGCTATCATATTGTCAAACAGTTTCTACTCTCCCTCTGCTTGTTCTATCTAGAGCACAGCATGTTAAGCTTCTAGCTTGCCTATTAGAATCACTATGGGGATATCAGCCCTCATACCTGAGCAAAGACCTGTGATCTTGGTTCAGCATCTGCAACGAGGCAGTCAGCGTCAAGTTGTGGTCCCCTGGTCGGAATCTCCCTCTTGCGTGTACTGGGACAAGGAAGTAATTTTATAACTAACATGTCAGCGTGATCACAATATGTCCCTACGCAGGAATGCCCAGTCTAAACTCTTACCACGTCTATCGGCAATGTACCAGACTGTATCCTTGACTGAAGCACAGAGTAAATATGTTATGGAGAACTCCAGTGCTGAAGTAGGCAAAACAGTGTGATATGAATAAAAAACAACACCGTAGAACTGGCTATTTGAAAAATAACAGTACGAAGCCTAATAAAAAGCATGTAGAGCAAAGTGCACAGAAGCTCTAAGCTATTAGCAAATGAATAAAATATATTCAGGGCAAAATGCACAAAGGCCTAAAGCCTGAAGCTAAAGCGCAATGAATACGTAAAACTAACCACACTACAGCAATGTCCATCAAAGTAGCCTGGATATCCCCCAAAAAGCCAGACGTCCTCAACCAGGTGTTGCGCCTCAGGGCTACTGTCGAGACCAATCTCCCCAGTGAGTCCATCGTGTCCAGTCCACAACAGATAGTGAACGTTGCTGTTCTCTCCCATCAGCAACTGCCTGAGAGAGTACAGCCCAGTCCTCCTCCGGGACCCGTGGCAGCACTTGCACAAACGTATCCCACAGCGTGTGGGAATAACAGCCCAAAAGGTATGCAGTGTTTATGGGCCGCAATGCAAGGCTGGAAGAAGAAATATCTTCTTCCCAAGTGTATCCAACCTTTTCGATTCCCTATCCGGGGTGCTGCAGGGAATGTGTCCTGGGAGATGGAGGCTTGGATGACCAAGCTCTCAAGGGTGGGGTGTTGCATCAGAAAGCTAGGGTCCACTGAGTGAAGCCATGGCAGCGGGCAATTGTTCTGTTCACATGAGGCCCTTTGCTGAATTTGGACCAGGTAACCAGTAGGACATCCGTAAGGGCTTAATTATAAGGGAGTATGGGTTCAGAGGAAGAAACCCCAGGCTGAAGCACCTCTGTCAAGAGGTTAGTCCTGACTGTCACCAAAGGCAACTCAAGGTCCAAGACCTCAGCTCCTCTTCTCACCATCACTGAGTAGGAAGGCCCCCTCCTCCGTAGCCATGGTAGGAGGAAAAATCATTCCTGTATCCATAGAAGTATCCAGTCAACTGGCCTCACCCAAGTCTGTACGCCTGTCCATGGGGTCTTAGAGCTGGTACTCTAAGGGCCCAATGACCCCTCCCATTCCTCAGCATAACCTATCTCATAAGAAAGGGGCTCAGGCTCCCACATAGGAGGCAAGGCTCCTGCTGGCATCGGAGTCAGCGTCGTACGATGCCCATCCGGCTCTGTGTCGGAGTCAGAAATGAGAATGGGGATGCTGCCACCTAAGGGCAGTGCCAAGAGCGTCGTCGTCAGGACTGGCGTCAGGGAAGGTTGGGGTGGTACAACTGACGCTGGTCCAGATCTAGGACTGGATCCATGGGTACCACTCGGCAAGAGGGTCAACGCTGCTGGCGTGGAACCTAAAGATGCCCCTTCCAAATCCGCAGGGCCTGAAGGCGCTCCAGCGGAGTCGGGCTTCCCAAAAGTGAGGCGCATGGCCTCAGAAAACACACAAAGTTAGGCAGGGGTTTCTCCGGCTCCTGGAAACTTAGGGAGGCATGGAGTCAGCCCAGGCA
Organism: Pleurodeles waltl; assembly: GCF_031143425.1. NCBI lineage: Eukaryota > Metazoa > Chordata > Amphibia > Caudata > Salamandridae > Pleurodeles > Pleurodeles waltl. The sequence continues at coordinate 398,938,259 of NC_090449.1, forward strand.
CAGGTTCCTCAGAACGAGGCATAATGCACCAATGCTCCCTCGTAAGCCAACAGACGAGGAGAAGTTGAAAAACACTTTGACTTCTTGCTCTTCTTCTTGTGCCTCAATTTACCTGATCGTCCAGAGGACTTGGAGTGGGACAATGGTGGAGGACTCCATGACTGCTCCGGGGACCTTCCTCTCGACCCGGGCCTCGGCTTGCAGGTAGTCGAGTGTCGGGGTGCTATCAGCATCAGAGACTGCTCCCTCAAAGCCTTTGGATGCATGGCCCGACACAAGGAGCACGACTTTGGGTTGTGGTTGCGCTCCAGGCACCAAGACGGACGAGGTGCGGATATGTCACAGGTATCGCCCAATGACACGACCCACAAGGCTTAAACCCGGCCTACCTCGATGACATCCTCAAGACACCAGGAGTAGAAAAACTTGAAAAATCTTAGACAAAAAGTTGAAAAAAGGCCAGGCAAAAAGTGACTGAGTGGTAGCTCTCTTCGGATTATAAAGAAAAGGACGGACGTAAGTCTGCCGGGGGGGGGGACTACATAGGACCTGCGGCGTTGACGACGACTGATGCAGATCCAATCGACGCCACCTAATGGCACGCAGGAATACTGCTCAGAAAATTTTCCAGATCAAGCTGATGCCTGGGGGAAATTCAAAGGTAAGGAATCTGCAACTAGAACTCTCTATCAGATAAATGACTCTCAAAACAGTGATATAATTTAATGTGCTAAGATCTGCATGTTAAAGAAATATTATTTTCAAAATTTTGAAGAAATTATCATATTTGTACGTTTGTTGCACAATGTCTTTCAACATGAAGTTGTTTCTAAAGATAAGTGGTGCAGGACAACTTCTGTGATTCTTTTATTTCAGTTAATGTGTAAACAAATGCCTGCCCATTTGTTTTAATATCTTTCTGGTTGTTAGTGCTCAGTCAAGCAAAAAACAACAAGTGTTGTTGTTCACCAGGGGGCCAAAGGTCAGGAGTGTTGCAAGCAGCCCCAAAGCTTTACAGTGAGTACCACTGCCCTAATAATATGGCAGTGTAATGCTGGTTTCATATTTGAAGAGGATGATGAGAGCGGTGGAGGCTGAGTTGCATGTGGAGGTCGATAGGCAGTGTACGTACCTCTACTTACCTATGATGGCGAGGGAGATCCAGCAAGCAGAGATATCCCCACAGTGAGAGGTTCCAAATGTCACCATGTTTTCTGTAACAGAATTTACACCATGCAGCACGCAAACCCACCACTGGGCTGTAGCTAAATATTTATGCCATGCCAGTTACAATAAATGTGGCCCAATAATATTATTTGTAGCAAATGTACTAATAAATAGAGTCACATATTTATCACTACAGTGCAGAGGTAACATTCCATATAATCACCAGAGTGCAGCTTGACTGACTTAAAAAAACACAGCCTAATGTCTCAAAGATTCCACCCTAAAACCACTTTACAAAAAAACTGATCATGCCTTCAATGTAGAGATATTGTAATTGTATCTAAATGACCAGCTCAACCCCTTGTGCTTGAATTCTTTAAATACCTTTTGTTTATAACAAGTGCATATGAAGACCTAGAATGGCACAACCATACATGCAAATTCTGCTGTGCCTAATATGTTATGTATTACTATCCTTAAACGAGTGGGCGCCTTATTATCCCATTCCATGCTTCGTTTCTTGAGTCATGCGCCTTCCCCACACTTAAAATACAGAAAAGAAGAGCATATTACAAGCTAGGTACCTGCGTGTGTGTGTGATATATGCCAATATTTTAGAAGAGGAAAGTGGGAGATATAAAAAAAAAAAAATCGGGAGAATATACTTCCCGCGTTGATTTCTATTGAAGGAGAGGCAATTTGAGGCGGGAGACAACCAAAATAAAAAAAATTATCCGTTTAGGAAATAGGGAGTTTCCCGCTTGAATCTGGTCAATTGGTGGGGGTGAGATAGAGAGAGCGCGCGCGCGAAGTCCTGACTGTAGCACTGTGGTGCGCGGGTCTCGACGCATCACTCAGGCTAGGAACAACATTTCTTTCGGCTCCGTTGGGCCGAGCCCTCCTCCCCGCATAAGATCTTCGTGTGTGTGTGTTTGCACACACTGGAGAGGAAGTGCACTGCGGCTCGTGCAGATCCGTTCTGTCAGTGACACACACAGCTCAACGGACAGGGCCATTCTTCTCCCCGCCTTCTAATTTTAGAAAGGCTTTTTTCCTGCGCTAGAGAGTCCGTTTTACCCAAAGGCAGAGAGAGACTCGAGGGCGCCAGGATATCCCGATACAGGAGGAGGAAATGCCTGTTATTACCTGTTGCGTTAATTGAGCCTTGAAAGCCATGGGTTCAGGAGGAGACTGAAGGAATCATGGAAGAAGGAGACGAAAGAAACCGTGGAAGATAGGAGATGGAGGAAGGAAATGACGAATAGAAGAGGCCCGAAAGATTGGTATTGTGCGGAATTGGCAGGAGGAAGAAAATGGTGAAGAAGATGGAGACAAGTGGTGAGAGAACGGACTGGAAAAAACATGGTCGAGCGGATAGAACAGGAGAACTATGAATGATGATCATAAGGACTGGTAGAGCCGAGGGCTGGGAGGATTCATCAATAAGGTAGCTGTCGGGATACGTAGTAGTCTGCAGGTGACGAGTTCAAACCCTGGCAAAGCAGACTCAGCTTCCTCTCGTTGCTAAGTCGGCAAATTGCCTGCCACCATTTCAGATAAGGTCAATATATGTTGCAAACATTAGAAATGTCACGTGTGATTAAGTCCTTTATAAAAATAAAAAAATATATATTTTTACCGGAATAGTGGTCGAGGAGGACTGAGTAAATGGGATCTAGAGTTATGGTGGATGGGTGTGAACTGTATAAATGGTAGCGAGAGGGGTATCGAGGGAGAGTTCTGTAGCCTGGGTGTTACACCCACCCCCAAGGGGTCCCTATGCAGTCCATGATCAATGAATATCTATGAGATATGGGGTACTCGGGGGCCGTCGTTACATTCTGTAGGGGTTGGGCCAACGTTGTGGATTTCACCACTGGACTATAGGAACGATAAAGAGGAGAGGCTGACGCAATGATAAACTGGTAGAGAGTAAAGATTCGGAAGAACAGAGTGGGCCCGGGGAAGGTAAATGGTAGAGGGAAGGGAACTCAAATGGTAGAAGGAGGCGAATGGAAAAATTGTGAAGCAGGGGAGACTGGGGAATGGTACCAAGTAAGAGAATGGAGGAATAGCGAAGGAGACGACCCTGGAAAAACGGAGTTAAGGACTGGCAAACGTTGCAGGGACAAGACAGAAAATGATGCAGGGGACAGTGGTAATAGACAAGGGATGAGGCCCGGGAGCAAGAAAAATAGGGGATGGAACAAGAGGCTTATGGAGGTGATGGAAGAATCGTGGAAAGAAGGTAACTTGATAAATGGTAGAAAGGAGGAAACAATAATGGTAGAGAAGATACAGCAAGGGTAATGGTCAAGGAGACTGGGGAAGGGAATAGCTAGAAATTATAAATAAAAACACATTACATTTTAGTCATAAAGGTTTCTATGGAAGGTGTGTAACAAATAATTTATTCTGTTGCTGTCTGGGGCACTGTTCATATAAGATTGATGGGATCAATCTGTCTGAGATGTTTGGAGTAAGCTCTAAATATTAAAATAAAAAGTGGAGAATGTATAAACGGAAAGGGGACTGACGAAGTGAAAAATGGAAAACTAAAGGACTTGCCCATCACAATATAAAATGCTGGCAGACAACTAAGCCTATAAACTTACAATGCCAATATTCTCGGTCCAGGTTTTGTCAAAGGAGATAATTCACACCAAAATCCTTGCCTACAGAAATTTGAGAGATTTCATATAACTAAATACATGTCTGCAGGCTGTAACACGGTGGAGTAACAGTCCACCCTTAAAGACCTATTGTCTTTAACACATGTTTCATAATAAATATATTAGGCCTACTGGCCTTTGTTGTAAAGTTTCATACGGAACAGATCAGACTTGTGCATCTGAAATACATTTTCCCAACAAATCAATTAGGCCTGTAGCCTTTATCATTAGCTTCTCACCATAACCAAACCAACTATTATATGGAGTATAAGCGTTCCTAAAAAAAAACAATCAAGTATACCATTCTAGAGTTACAAATGTGTTCAAAATAACAGCTGTGAAAAGAATATGATCAGTCATAAGAAGGTGTAATAGGGATTACTGTAGTGCAAACATTCTAGCTCCACGGTTTGTGTGGTAGTGGGACAGCAATACCAAAACCCTTGCCTACTATGGCAATTGGTGAGATTTCATGCAACAAAATACCTGCAGACAGGCTTTAGCACAGTGTATTAACAATTCACCATTAAAAGCCTATTTCTTTTATCACATGCTTTTCGCAATAGGTAAGTCAGCCCGACTGGCTTTGTTGTAACGTATCATAATAAACAGTTCAAACCTGTGAAAGCTGACATACCTTCTCTCAATGAACCAACAAGGATCATAGTTATGACAAGTGGTTTGACACCATACCCAAAATAAGTCTACATGGGTGTGCATAAGCTTGCCACCTTCATGTATACAGCTATAAAATTAAGAATATGTACACAAGTACATTTGGCAAAACAATATACCACCCCTCTCAAAAGAAGCTAATAAGGATTATTGGTGAACATCTTCTATACTCTGGGTTTTATCAGAGGGGAGATATCCAACCCCTGAACCTTTGCCTACTACGGTGATCTGTGTGCTTCATTTAACAAAACACATGTCCACAGCCTGCTATAAGTGTGATAACAACCTACTATTAAAAGCCTAATGGCTTTGATAAATGTTTTTCATAATAAATGATACAGGCTCACTACCTTTGTTTGACATAATCCAAATAAACCAATCAAACCTGTGGAATCATACTTAACTCTTCCCAGTGAACTAATCTGGCCTGCAGTCTTTATCATTGCTTTGTCACCATAACCAACCCGGCCCTCTGTATTGAGGGTAAGCTTTCCCACAGGGCAACCTTGCAATGCAGTCATAAAATCAAACAAGCATTTGAAATGCAATGGGTCTCGCATTCGCTCGAGTTAAATCTATTAGCGTTATAAACTCCTAACCAGACTTTTCTTGCCAAATAAACTTAAAATGGAAAGTAAAACAGTTTCACATAAGCGAGCCGACGGCCACCATGAGCGTGAAGGAGACACACAAAAGGAAACAGAAGTTTGGTTGCAGTCAAACCAGTCGGCAAAAGTGCAGTTATCCATGTAACCATCAAGAGTGAAATTATCCATGTAACAAGGTCGATGTCATGCAAAGCGCTTAACTTCTGCCCAGCGAGATCGCACTGCGTAGGAAATAAAAATAAAAAGTAGTCCAGAAGCCATGCGGAAAACAAGGAGCTTCGTATGTTTTCAGTAGTTTACCAGTGCTCTCCGGGAGGGCTAAACACTGGAAAAGGCATGACGTTTGAATGTCTTTCACAAGTGAAAACAAGCAAATTTTAAAAGGCAACAGAGAGATTACAACAGGGGCAAGAGTGCTTGCGCACTTGACCCTAAAAATTATTACATAATTAATCTGGCAGAGCAAAGCACTATCTTTTTTTCTAAGAGGACCTAACAAAGATTATCAATGTGCACATATTTTCGCAGTGGTTTGTCAGAAGGTGTACCCAACACATAAACCATTGCCTACTACAGTGATCTGTGACAATTCACAGCAACGTATCTCAATGCAGGTTTTAGTAAAAAGATAACAATACACCCTTTAATACACATTGACTTTAATACATGCTTTTCACAACATATGTCAGGCCTACTGCTTGTCATTTTTATAATGGACAGGTCAGGTCTACATCTTTGATCACTGGCTTGCCACCATAAACAACTCAGTCATGCTGTATTAGGCCTGAGCATTCCACCAGGCAACAAGTGCAATACAAGTCCTGTATTTTTGTGGAAGCACCCAAACTTCACCCAATCAAATGCTATGCTCGAGAGAACCAATATGTGGGCAAAGTCTAAGCCCCTCACAGTAGTAAGCTCTTTTTTATTTTGATCGTATATGGTTGGGCAATAGCTGTACGTGTGAAGCCAGACATAAAAAGGGAACGTCTGTTTCACTGCTTCAGAAATCTCAGTTTGAACCCCTGAGTACTGACCAATTTCAGGCCAGTTTCCAGCCAGCCTATTTTGGTCACATTATTAGAAACAAAAAGGCAGACTTCCGGAATTCGTAGTGTAGGAAAGTGCCCTTTTTGACGTTGTCACCCCGACAATTTGCTCTCTGGTACTGAGGTTTTTCATCTGAGGTGCACTGGGTTCCTGCTAAACAGGTCCCCGGTGCCAGTGCTCTTTCCCTAAGACAAGGTTAATTGTGTACAAATGGCACACACTTTTGTACCTCTGTAAGCCCCTAGTAAATAGTACCTCTGATACCTATGGCCTGGGTACTAGAGAGGGTCCCTAAGGGCTGCAGCATGTATTCCGCCACCCTGCGTGTCATGGTGCAAGCCATGAGAAAATACAACACAGCACACAAATTGTGTGCCGTGCTCCACCCACTGTATCTAAATATATGTAAGTCATCCCTACAGTAGACATCAAACCCCTAAGGCAAGGTGCACTGTATTTGATGTGAAGAGATATCTGCATGAGCAGATATGCCCTGTGATGTATATTTTGATTACTAGATGTTGCGAGTGAACAGGGAAGCCATCTTAAGGCATGTACTGGACACTCGTTATTACGAGTTCCCCAGCTACATACTTGCTTCACTGAAACCTATGGTGTTTTGTATCAAACACCTCATCCTAATAAATCCAGACTTATGCCAGTCTTGGATTTAACATGCCATGCACCCAGAGGGCTCCTTAGAGGTGCCCACTGAAACCTAGTAGCATTCTGGTTGACTGGTACTGACCAGCCTGCCACCACAGACATGTTTCTGACCCCCTGGAGGTGAAAGCCTGTGCTCTCAGAGGCTAGAAAAAATGCCTGCTCCAGAGGAAGGCTTTATCACTTTCTTCAGCAGAATGGCTAGTGAATCTGCATACCAAGGCCAGGGATTTCAAAGACCCTGTCACCTTTGGTATGCAACCCCGGCTTCCCCCCAGATCCGGGAGTTGCTACTCCCTGCCTTGAGGCCTATTTAGCACCAGGATAGATGGGAAATTAGTTAACTGGGAGGCGTGTCCCCCTCTGGGGCTAGTCACACCCCTAAGGTGGGCTATCTGAAGTGGACAATCGAGCAAGGGTTCCACCAGCTTGTTGTTGGTGTAACTGGAAATTCTGGGACAGGGTTATGCCCACTTCCCACAGGAAGTGGTCATATAAGGAGTGTCATCACCCCATGGTTAAGTAGCCCATTGAAAACTACCCTACACTTCCCTAAATGCCCCTAAATTGAGTATTTAGGTGGCTCCCTGACACCAGTAACTTAGATTTGTCTGACTCAAGAAGAAGAGGACAAATAAGAGCCAAAGATGAAAGAACTGTGGACTGCTGGTGGACTTTTGTTTTGAAATCCTGCCTGACTACCTGCTTCTGTCCCGACTATCTAAACAACCCGAATCATCCAGCAGCTGTGGGAACTCCAAAAGCCTCGGAGGATCTCCAGCACTTCGCAACATTGTCAGTATCTCCCTTGGAGTGGATGAGTCACTTTTTTGCAGCCTGCAGACACCAAGTGCTATGTCCGCCGCACCCTGCTGCTGACCACCAAAGTAACCGATGCAGGAGCTGCCAAGGAGGAGGTCACCATGCTCCCAGAAGTCGTCCCTGTTTCCCTACCAAGTCTGAAGACACCAAGACCAACTGGAGTCCTCCTGCACCAATCCCGAGGGTATTGGACCCTTTGGAAACTCAAAGCTTGTCTGTAGTCCAATCCGGACTACAACTCCATAATCAAGGACCAGCCATCAAGGGATGTCAGCAACGCAGTGACCCAGGTGCCCTGTTCTGTCCCTTTTCTGCAGGTTCACTCAACAACTGTGGGTGCCTTGATGCAGGAGAACTAACCACAAAGACCCGCTGCACCCGAGCACCCTGACCAAGGTCCATAACACCCAAAGGAGTTTCCTTGCTCGCAGGACCCTACAGAACAAGCCCCCCATTGGGAGCTCCCAGACATGTCCCCAAGTCCCCCTTTGCAGTCTTTTTTTAGGTGGCCCCCTTGTCCCCAAATGTGGAGTGCGCAAAGCACTTGACATACCAGCACCACTACACCCGGACGCCCAAGGGCAGGTAAAACTGCACTGCTGGCGTTTTTAGTGACCTTTCCGCCCTACCACTCTAAAACCTACAAGGGACACCTGAGAACTGTCTGTAAGGACCCCCTTGCAGTAAAAGTACGTTCAAGTCTTTATAGCGTAAAAATGCATTTGAGTAAAAGTGTTACTGACTTGTAAAACTGATATAACTGCAACACTGCTTATCTTCTTTGAAGTTTTCTGGTGTTGAATCATTATATAAACAAAATAACTGTTTTCTCTAAACATTGGACTCAGGACCCTTTTTGTGTGTATGTATCATTGACTCTGTGTTCAACAAATGCTTAGCACTACCTTCTGATAAGCCTATATGTTTGGCCACACTACCACAAGAGAGCTTTTGGGATTTTTACTAAACCCCTGTAAGCCAATAAGGGTCGCCTGTGCTATTTGCATAGTTAACCTCTACATTTGGTTTCTCTACATAGATAGCCAACTTCCTACACCTAGGCATTCAAGCTATCTAACCCCATACTGTGAGGATTCCATTCAAGACACAATACTGAATGTGCTGCACTGGGTTATGGAACAATGGCCTTCATTTCAGAGACAATGCCTGTGATCATGCTGGATTTGTCCTTATTTAACACAGTGGACCACACTTCTCTTATTGGCAGGCTTTTATGAAGTTGTCCCAAGGCACCTAAAGTGTGTTTGGTAAACAAAGATAACATTGTGACTTTGAGAGCTGTAAGTCTTGGGGCTTTTTTCACAAAGATACATTTATACATGAATACATTTACATGTGTGAATTTACTCTTGAACTTTGTAGTAAATTTACTAATTTTGTCTAGTCAGCATTTCCAAGTGGAAATTTGCTACAAATTGTAGACTTACAAGTCTCCACCCCATGAAACAGGCGGTGGTCTCCAGCCCATGAAACAGGCGGTAGAGACAAATTTCCGAGTCTAAAGTTACTACACACAAAAGAGGCCTAAAACAGTAGTAGCTCAGACCTGGAGGAATTCCAGCACCACACATGGGCAACTACTGGCACTGTGTCATCCTTCCATAAAAAATAATAAGGACAAGGCCTTAAAATAGAACCCCATAGCAACTAATGTTAATAACAAAAGTAATTTAAAACCATATCGATTTAATTTAATGTTAAATCATTATATATAAACAATATTATTTTATGATAAAATATTTTCCTAAATTTACTAAGTGCTAATTAAATGAACTTAAATAAACTATATGCATAACTATTTGTAATTTATAATACATAATAAGTAAATTCAAATAAATGCAATTATTTTACTTTATGTGAGTTTCTAAAATAAATCTTTAAATCTTATTTTAATTTTATTGTATACATTTTATATATTTTAATATGGTTAAATTAATAATTAAATTAATAATGAAAAAGTTAATTAACTTTGGTAACACTCTTTCGGATGAGTACTCTATCTAACTGCAGATTCCACACCTTTAGAATATCCCAACGAGTCAGACTGGATCACAAAGATTAAAAAAAGCAGCGCCCTCGCTTGCCAGCAGGTGGCAATGTAGGCCTCCACACAAACTTCATTCTGCCCTGGAAGTGATAAATGGAGCCACGTGTAAGAGTCACCCTTGTGCGCTGACATCAGTTTCTTCAACTCTGTGCACGCCATCAGACACAGAGCTAAACATTTATCAGTTATACCAGTGTACAGTTTCCAAGTCTGGAAAGTAAGCCATTCTCGAGAATAGAGAGGATGGTAATGAATCTCCAGATAGATAGAGTATCTGCCAGAGTGATACCGAAGGGTAAGTAACTTGTCCTTCTGATGGATGCTTCTAACCGCATAATAATCCTCACATTTAGAATGGATATCAAACCACTACCTCCCTCTTAAGTGGAGAGTCTGGGGAATGGTTGAGACCAAAATGTCCTACAGAACCGAACAAGCAAAATGCCCTTCTCATTGGATCTGGCTGTCAAGGTTGTAGTGCTTGGTGAACGTGTGTACTGATGCCCACACCGCAGCCACACAGATGTCAAGTACAGGCACACAGTTGCCAGCGCAGTGGTGGAAGGTTGACCCTGATGGAATGGGCCCTCAACCCCTCTAGAGGCAGCTTCTTGGCCAGTACATAGCAGATGTGGATGCAGAGGACTATCAACCTTGACATAGTCCTTTTCTGCCCTGCCTTTCTTTGTCTGAGAAAACTACAAAGAGGTGATCATCCACCCAATGGTCATTTGTGTTGTTGATCTAGAAACTCAAAGCTCTTTTAGAGTCCAACTGATGGACAATCAGCTCCTCTTTCGAGGGGTGAGTAAGGGCAAAAAACGTTAAAAGAGTGATGGGTTGCCCAGTGCGAAACACAGTGACAAGATTAGGCAAAGAGGCTGCCTTCATCCGGAGTACCACTTAGGGTATCAGTCGCGGTCGGACCACTGCCAGTGCGGTGGTCCGAGTGCCACAATATGACCACGGGTTGCACCGCGGTCGGACCACAAGGATTAGTCGTTGTGGCGGTTCTAATCCGGCAGGGCAGACCTACTCTGGGGACTACGCCCCCCTTCTCTGCCAGTGATTTCATGGCGGCAACACCGTCATGAAAAGGCTGGGGGAGACGGGCTGAAGGCGGCCTCCATGGCCAGCACCGTCGCAATGTTGCAGACAGTGAATATTGTGATGGGTGCAGGTGCACTCTACGCACTACAGCATTGCCGCCGGCTCTATTACAAGCCGGAGACAATGCTGTAGGCCATTTTCCGCTGGGCCAGCGGACAGAAACTGAGGTTCCGCCCACTGACCTAGTGGGAAACTCATAATTGTCCCGGCAGGGAGGCTGCCACATTGGCAGCAACCTACCTGTCGGAACTTTTCCGTCCACCAAAGTCACAATGTAGTCTTTAGTCTGGAAAAACGTAGCATAAGGTGGCTGCATTGAGACAGCGGGGAGTTTACTCCCAGGATTAACCAAGGTTACCACAACCATAAACACAGTCTTCAGAGTCAGGAGATATAATGAACTACAGTGCATTGTTCAAATGATGTGTACACGAGTAAAGTGAGGACCAAATTAAGATCCCACAATGGCATCTCAAAGGGTTTTGAAGTAAACAAATGAATCAAACCTTTTTAGAAACCTCATCACACCATGTGTTTTCTGAAAGGATGGCTGGTAAATGTAAAAGGGTGACAATTAACATTTAATGGTAGCCACTGCAAGTCTTTGCTGGTCCAGGGGTAAAACAAATGACAAAACATGTGAGACCTTGGCATGTAAGAGATCGGTATTGCCACATCTCACCTACACAGACCTTTTTAGAGGAGCGCTGTGCAGCAAGAATAACATCCACAACCTCTGAAGATGTTATGCAGTCAAATGTCATCAACAGAAACTAGTCATACAAATACACATGAACAGGTACGGCTCAGAGGATTATCATTATCTTTTCAATTCTTTATTTTTTTTGTACAAAAATATATTCTTACATCTTTCTTTTGTACATTTTTGTTGTCTAACTAGACAGTACATCATTAATATCTTAAACACAGGTTTTAATGAAAACAGGATTGGAATTAATAAAGAAATATAACATGTCCTCTCATCCACAGCCATACACACTGCATCCAACTCCTTTTCATCATGCATGCATACAATTGTTAAAATGTTGTTTTCTGTAACAACACAAGTCTTTATGGTTCCCTAAGGTATCACTCATTTGATTATCTTCAACATCGGAAAACACATATTTAAGTTTCTTTATACATTATTCAATTATGTTATTAAAGATCATTTATCTTTTTTACTTTTGATAACAGAAGCCCTGTCCTCCACTCTATCTGGAATGCATCTCTTTTTGGAAACTCCAGCATGGCAAAGTTTTGAATTTGTGTGTTCTCTGCAGTGGCGAAAAGATCTACACAGGGTTCTCCCCATGGCTGGAAGATACCCTGTGCCACCTCGGGTGTAACTGTCATTTTGATCCGCCAGGTTCTGTCAACTTAGCTGGTCCACTCTGGCATTTAATAACCCTGCCAGGTGGTTCAAGACGAGGAAATGCCCTGGTGCACAGGACTCAGAATCCATCCCGTTCTGCTTGTTCTAGTACCACATGGCAGTCTTCCAGTGATGGATGGCAGGAAGCCCTTCAGAGCCAGAAGGATGGCCTGCAACTTTAACAGGTTGGTGTGGGGACAGTTCTCTGCCGGAGACTAGAGTCGTCTATTCTCCACCTCCCCACACGACTTCCCCATCAAGCAGTGATGTATCTATCACCAACTTCAGCTCTAGGTAGGGCAGGGAGAGAGGTCTGTCACTGGTCCAACTGTGGTTGAGCCACCACTTCATGTCTTTTACAGTCTCTGCAGAAACCTCGATGGGATAAAGATGGGTTCCCCTGATGCCGAACCCACCCTGAGATTTCAGGACTCACTGCAAAGCCCGCATATACTATCTGGCATAGTAGACAAGTAGAATGCAGGAAGCAAAGAGGCTGAGAAGCCTCAGAGCCACTCTTGGAGAGACCGAAACATTGGGATCATAGCCCGAATTTCCTGGGTTCATTGTGGAGAAGGGAAGGCCCGAAACTGCACCGTATCCAGAATGGCTCCAATTAAAGGGAGACTCTGAGGAGTCCAGTGTGGTTGTGACACATTGATTGTGAACCCCAACAATGTCACATGGTTCACTGTTGACTACTGTTGACTAGAGGTGGTCTACGACTGACCGGTGAGTCCACCTTCAAGAGCCAGTTGTGAGGGTAGGAGAAAACTAGGTTCCCCAACCTCCGAAGGTATGCAGTGACCACTGCCATCACTTTTCTGAATATCGGATGGGCCCTGATGAAACTAGGTCCTTGGCCGGGATACTTCTTTTGCCACTTCTTGGAGAAAGATGGACAAATACTTTTCTGAGAGTTGTTCTGATGTAGGTGGAAGGTGCAGTGAGTCAAAAAGGAATAGCCTTGTTGAACAATCTGGAGGACTAACCTGTTGGATGTCATCTTTTGCCACCCTTGGAGGAAATATGGTATCCTGCCTCCCACACAGTGGTCATGTGCTGCTTAGGGCAAACTAAAGCAGCTTGGAGGTACATGCTGGAGGAACAACACCATATACCCGCAGCACAGGAGTAATGCTGTTTACATTTACCCAACCCAGTCTGGCACCTGGAAATATATGCTAAAGGTGAGGAATCTGTGGTTAGAATAATATGTCCGAAGTAAAGTTACAACTAGCATCTTTTCACATGTAGACATAGTTTCTGCCACTAGGACCGAGATTTCCCTTTAGTAAAATATAGGGAACATTAAAAAAGTTTATTAATCTTAAAATACAAAAAGTAAAGATATTATGTTAAATATTAATGTATTTTTTCTATTTAAAACAAAACATGCTACAACACTTAACTATGAATGAAATACTCATTAATTTAAATATATTAAATCATTTATTTATAAGAATTCAACCTAAATTAATGTTTATATTTACTTCTTATGCATTAAAATTACACACATTTATATGTAGAATTAATTTAAATATATCTTTTAGAAAATTACATATTTAAAAAGTCAGAATAAACATATTTATTTTAACATTATTTTCTAAATGGTTCTATTTTCCCTGGCTCTATTTCCCTGTTATTTTCTACTGGAGATTGCTGCAGTACCAGTACCAGTGGTTGGCCATGTGTGGTGCTGAACTTACTCCAGGTCTGGGCTGCAGTACATTTACTACTGTTCTGGGTCCTATGGCTGTAGTAACCTTAGAAGTACAGTATGTGCATAGCAATGTGCTTACTCTTTTGTGGATGGGTGTCTGTCCCTCCCCCAAAACATGTTTACCCCCTACCCCATAAATTCCTCTTTACTCATCTTCTAAGCCCCTCCAATTTAATAGTAAGTGTGTCCCATTTTGCAGCCACTTCTCAGGTTCCTCCCCCATTTGTACTAAGTAGTCAACTTATGTGTGTGAGGATCTCCATTATAGAAAAGATAGGAGGGGCGAAGGTAGAGATGTAAACTCATAGGTTTGTGTACTGCATATTGTAATAAGAAGTACTACTTTATGTACTACAAAATGCAGAATGCAGTATGCAAATCGGGCCACTAGTAATTAGGGTGTGGCATTATGGCCAGAGTTGCGGACTCTGGAACTGGGGAACCAGGTTCTAGTCTTGGTGTCAGCTCAACACCTTGTAATTATGAGCAAATCACTTATTCTCCCCATGCCTAAAAAAACAAATGTGACCTTTTCAATGAAACAAATGTTCGTGTTAAATGATCCAATAACTACGGGGTCATGTTTGCGCTATATAATACTGAAAAAATATAAATAAGTTAAATCGTAAGCTGAGGTAATCGACCTTGGCACTAAAGGCAGAACCAATTTGACTTATTTTTCTGTCCCTGCATTTTCTGGCTAAAACATTCCTGCATCTACCAACATCCTGCACTTTTATTTCAACTGTAATATGAGCCTAGACTCTCAGACTGTATCAGTTATCAGTAGCTGCTTCAACTAACTGGCCGTGTTACAGCAAACCCTACCTCTGTTACGTGCTCCTCAGAATGTTTTTACGGTGGATGCAACTGCCAACTAGATTGGGTTCTGGAAACAGCCTTTGGGCATGTGTTTTTATGTCTCAAGCTAACCACCTACAGAGAGTTAGCATGCAGCAGGCTTTTTAGTTTTTAGCCTGAGGAGGGGAGACCATTTCACTCAAGCAATGTATTTTTATTCAACATTTCACCGAAAATTAGACCCAGCCATAAGCAAAATAGTTTTGGTCCTGCTCTAAAAGGCACAGCCCAGCCTGAATTGCCAAGCCAGGTACTCTTTGAATTGGAATACAAACAACACAAGATCAATTTTGGCCTGTTAGACCTGGCATCCTTGGTATGGTCTCCCCTGTCTTTTTTGCGCTGCCACCCATGTTTTGACTGTGTGCTGGACTCTGTTTTTGCTGGTTTTGTTACTCTGGGCACTTTACCACTGCTGTATGTGTAATTGGCTTTTCCATGATTGGCATATTTGATTTACTAGTAAGTCCCTAGTAAAATGCACTAGAGGTGCCTAGGGCCTGTAAGTCACATGCTACCAGTGGGCCTGCACCGCTGATTGTACCACCCACATGATTAGCCCTGTAAACATGGCTCAGACCTGCCACTGTAGTGTCTGTGTGTGCAGTTTTAAACTGCCAATTCGACCTGGCCAGTGTACCCACTTGCCAGGCCAAAACCTTACCTTTTATACAGGTAAGACACCCCTAAGGTAGGCCCTAGGTAGCCCCATGGGCAGGGTGTAGTATAAGTTAAAGATGGGACTTGTACTGGTGTGTTTTACATGTCCTAACAGTGAAATACTGCCAAATACGGTTTTCATTGTTGCAAGGCCCATCTCTCTCATAGGTTAACATGGGGGCTGCCTTTAAGTATTTTGATTGAAGTTTCCCTTTGGGAGCAGACAGAGACAAGGATTTTGGGGTCTCTGAACTCACAATTTAAAAATACATCTTTTGATAAAGTTGTTTTTTAGACTGTCAGTTTGATAATGCCACTTCTAGAAAGTGGACATTTTCTTGCTTAAACCATTCTGTGACTCTGCCTGCTTGTGTATTCCCTGTCTGGGACAGACTGACAGTTCGGCTGTTTGTGACTCTTCACTAGACAGTGACACAAAGGGAGCTGGGGAGTACCCTTAATTTCCTGATGGGCCATCTGGGCTAGAGTGGAGGGAGGAGTGGTCACTTACACCTGAAAGGGCTGTGTCTGCCCTCACATAATGCAGTCTCCAACCCCCTCCTGTGAGTTTGGAGCCAGGCCTGGGCAAGGCATGATCTGGTGAACAATAGAGCCTTCCCTTTGAAGTTTGCCTACTTGAAAGGCAGAAAGGGGTATAAGTAGTGGACCCAAAACCCCAGATTTTTACTTCTGGAACAAAGAGGAACCTCTGCCAAGGAGGAGAACTGGAGGAGGAGTACTGCCCCTTTGCCTGTGACTGTGCTTTGCTGGGTTGGCCTGCAGTTGCTGATTCTGCCTGAAAGAGGACCAAGACTGGACTTTGTGGTATATTCCTGCTTGTGAAATGTCTCCAAAGGCTTCGACTGAGCTTGCCTCCTGTTTTTAGGTCTTAACGCATCAAAGACTTCCTTTGCCAGCACCTTGACTCTCTGCTGAGACTCTTGCCCTGCCATGTGGTGCCCTATCCAATCCCTGGGCCCTTGAAAGGGGAAGCTGGTAGAACAAGGGCTGAAATCCACGCACAGGAAGCCATACCTGGAACATTTTGACGCACTACCTGCTCCGTGGTTGTAAAAACAACGTGCCACCCACCTCGCAGCTGAAATCATCACACCAACTGCATCGTGGCTGGAGAAACAACACAACACCTGCTTGCAGTTGCTGAAAACAATGCAAACCCCACGTAGTGCTTTTTTCTTTCATTGTGCGTCCGGATTTCACATGCATCATCACTGGGCGTCAAAATCATTATGAACCTGCGCGGACCAGAGGTGCCCCGTCCAGAAATTGATGCATTGCTCCCTTGTGGGCGAGAAAAATGATGCCTCACTAACTTTTTTCCGCACACTTGCCTGCAGCTTTATTTGTGATGCAAACCTGGTACTTTGTGTAACAACAACGTTTCAATTGTTTTCTTTGGAGTAAGAATCTATTATTTAAAAAATTCATGACTTTACTTGTGTATGTTGGATTTTTGTTGTTTTGGTCTTGTTTGGTTTAAATAAATATTGGCTTATTTTTCTAAACTGGTGTAGTGTTCATTTTGTAGTGTTTGCACTGTGTTACTATGTGTGTTGGTACAAATACATTATACATTGCCTTTGAGGTAAGCCTGCCTTCTGGTGCAAAGCTACCAAGGGGGTGAGCAGGGGTTATCTTAAGTGTGTGTCTCCATTGCTCTGACTAGAGTGAGGGTCCCTGCTTGGACAGAGTGCAAACTGACTGCCAACCAGAGACCCCATTTCTAACACAGCCTACCTGGACCTCTTCAGTCGGGTGAAGCTTGTTTCCAGTGGCCCAGTGAGCATGGGTACGAAAAAAATTAGTCTTGGCTGGTAGTTCTTTGGTGATTTAGTGAGTGCCCACTAATACATAGTGCTTGGCATTTTCAGAGCTAACTGGCAATACTTGTTTCAAGGCTTAAGCAGGCACCCCGAGTTCCCAAAATCCTGAAGAATTGGCCTGACAAGTAGTCCGGAGGCCCTTGTCCACAGAGGGTTAAAGTGAGACACAGTCAGGCGTTGACACTAATCTGGGGCAAAAGAATGAAGAGGGCATACAGTTGTCATGAAATGGGATCATCCATTAGTCTTTGCACAGAGTGAGATGATTCGACCAGGAACAACTTTCCTAAGCAAATCAGGTGGACCTGTGATATTCAACAGCAAGTAACCACCTCTTAACAATCATACAGTCTTTGAAAATGGACAAATGTTCTGAACAAATAGACAAATGGAGAGAAAAGCAAAACTGAAATAACTGATTAGATAACAGTGTAAACAATGTGACTAGCTCTCCAATACCACTGATTGAGTTTGTGCTGTTTGTGCTCTATGAAACTTCAAAGCGCCATGGAGTGCGAAGGGGAGAGACAAAAGAAAACAGTATATTTGCAATCATGCAATAATCCATGTAACGGGGTCAGTCTGCAAAGTGTAACAAAAGAACCTCAAGGCGGGACAAAAGTAAATCATTTACCAATGAAATCAAAGAATTTTTGAAAGGCAAGGCTAGGAACGAATTAAAGTGAAGGGCATGGGGGTAAAGCCCAAAGAATAGATTACAACAAGTCAAAAAGTAGCGTTTGCACGCTGCTATGCTCAATCTAAATAGGGGACAAAAATTATGTAACTGGGAGGGGTAGTGGAGGGATGGAGTGGGCAGCACATGAGCATTAAGAAGTGAACAGAGAAGCAGCTGCGGGAGAGTGGAGCAGGTAAAGTCACAGAGAATGAGGGAGTGGCAGAGCAACTTTGCTAGAGGTGGCGGGGTTTATTTTTTTATTTATTTTTAAGGCAGTTTGGGATGAGTGGGGAAATAAACAAACAAGCTGGGAGAGAGGCACAAGGCAGGGGATTTGAGTATGACTAAATGTATTACAAAATGTAGTTTGTGGCTAGGCCCCTATGTATTGTTTTTTCTTATAGATTTACTGTGGTTTCCCACTCTTCTGTGTACTGATTATATAAGTGCAGAATTTAATTTAAGTCTATGTAGGGGAACAAGATGCTTCCTAAAAACACATTGGAAGAAACATTAATTTGTCCGCAGATATGAATACATGATAAGGAAAGATGGAGCCTTTAAAACACAAGTGTTCAAAATTGTTCTCTTATAGTTGAAACCATGCCGACAGGATAAATTCACAACTGAATATGGCAAAAAGATTTACCAACCCCAGAACATAAACAAGATTAAATCACTTGTCTTTTATGCTTACAGAAAAGGTGTCAATAAACAGGCTTTTACAAGATAGTGTCCTTTCCGGGCTACGTGGAATAAACTTCCACAGTTGATGTCCCTTGCATTGACTCAACAACTGTAGCCTAATTGAAATCTCTACTAACTTGTGCAAACTGTTTCTAACTTGTCTAGACTGAAAATACACCCGATAAAGGAACTGGTGCCTTGGTACACTTGGACTATAAACTATTTGTTATTGTAGGACGCCGGCTCAGTTTATGGTGTACACCTATGGTGTGGCACCCTATACTGAGTCCAGGCAACCCTTAGAGATAATGAATAGGTGTCCAGATAGCAAAAGCTCTCAGGGGTAGCTGAGGTGAGCAGCTAAAGCTTTTCCAGGGGGACTGTAAAGCACCTGGAATACCACAGTAGTCAGCCAGTAATTCACTCACAAGGAAGAACCACACAAGTGTTGCAAAAATAAGGGATACTTTATTATAGCACTAATACTAGACTATCATTTTTATATCTCCCTTTGGAGATATATACACACAGCATATACACAAAATAACCATCAGAAATGGTATAAAAATACACAGGGCCCTAAGGGACGGGCCAAACCATATGTTAAAAAAGTGGAATGTGAAATAGTGAACCCAACAAAGGTAAGTGTGGTAGTTAGCCAGGGGCTGGGGCCAGATAGAAACATCAGAGGTAAGTACAGTAAGTGTCTTCAGCAAGCTGGTGCAAGGTAGTTACCCACCCAGTTGTCCCATAGGCTAACACAGAGAGCAGTGGTTGGAGCTTGTGGAATTCAGGACCCTTCCCAGTGGGCCCTGAGGAAACCAGCAGGCAAGAGAATGGAATGAGAGTGCCCCTACCCCAAGATACCCAGAAGACTGAGTACCCTCAACCTGGGAATCCGGATGCAGAGGGGAGAAGGGACTCTCTCTGAAAACTGTGGATGCCTCTGATTGTCCATTCGCTGTCACAACCCATGGATCAGGCCGGTGGAACCCTGGGATGGATTCCAGATGTGGAGGACCTGCAAAGGGAGGGGACAGAGTCCAGCACCTTTGGAGGTGCCCAGATGGTTATGTCCACCTTCCTGCAGGTGACATTTCTGCAAGTCGGTGGAAGAAGTCCAGATGCGGGGTCCTTGAGCTGCAGACGATCCCAGGAGTCACCTACGAGCTGTCTCTCAACAGTCGCCAAATTGCAGGAGGGTCAGTGACCAGCCAGGTCACCAACATGCACTGGCAAATGCAAACGGAAGCTGAAGACGTGTTTCCAAAGTTTTGGGGACCAACAAAGTCCAGGAGACTCTACCCAGAAGGGGAAGTCAGGGCTGGCCCTCAGCATCCAGGAAGGCCAGCAGAAGTCGACAAGTAACTCCCAGGCGACGGACACAGGGAGGCCTCATCAGCACAACAAAACAGAAGTCCAACTTCGCAGGAGCAGGAGGACAGGGGCTGATCTTCAAGTTGCAGAGTGCTGGAGACTGGGGCTTCCTAGTGCCTGAAGATCTCCCGGAGAAAGAGTGAACAAGCCTTGGCAGGTGCAACAGTCGCAGTGCACAGGGGCTCAAGTCCAGTGGCAGGATCAGGGGTCCACAGTCTCCCAAGGTAGTTAGAAGACAAGCAGGAAGCAGAGGAGGCCACAGACCCACCACATGTGTTGCTGTCATTGGATGTCTGAGGGACAGCAGGCTCCACCAGCCGTTCAACGTCATCTTGAGGTGCTTGTGGTTGCAGGGTAGTGACTCCTTCACTCCAAGGGAGATTCCTTTGTGCTTCCAGGTGCAAACAAAGTCCTTGTGACCTGAAGGATGCACAGCCTTTAGATGTTGCAGAATTCTTGCAAGATCTGGAGAAACAATGTTGCCGTCGGAGCCTTCCCACCAGAAGCAGAAATGTTTTGGTTCCAAAGCAGACCAGCAGGAGTTCCAGAGGCCAGGAGCAGAATATGTGCTGCAGAAAGTTCCATGGAGAGTCTTGCTCAACAAATCTGAGGACCCACTCTTGGGGAAGCCCTTACGCAACTCTGAAAGGCTGTTGGTCACTCTCTGTGGTGACCCACCTATAAGATGGGGTCAGGGACGTCATCAACCTGGCCTTAACCAGTCATATGCGCCCAGGGTCCTCTGCCAATCTTGTTTACAGTATGGCAGAATCAAGTGGCCACCCGGCAGAGGTCGGTGCACCTCACTAGGGGAAAAGCTGGACGGGGGTGGTCACTCCCCTGTCCTTTGCGTAGTTTCACCCCAGAGCCGGAACCAGGGGTTCCAGAACTGTTGCAAACCGGATTATGTAAGGAGGGCACCAAATGTGCCCTTCAAAGCAGTCTGGTGGCACTCAGAAGCCACCCCACCCCAGCCCCTAAATACCTAATACACATGGGGAGGTGGTCGCACCTCTCCCGTGCAGGAAATCTTTTGTTCTGCTTCTACAGCCTAAGCCTGGCTCACCAGCAGGAGGGCAGAACAGTGTCTGGGGTCAGCAGCATTTTGGGCTGCCAGCTAGACCCCATAAGGCTGCATAGGCATGAAGTGGGGGATCCTCTAAAAAAACCTCCAGAGTACATGGTATCATGCAACTGAAACTCGAATCTGTGTAGTTGCATGATCCCAACATGTTTGATGCCAAACATGCCTAGGTTCGGAGAAGCCATTATGTAGTTGGACCATTTCTGTTGACCAATTTCCACTACATACCTTAAGATGGCTTCCCCACACTTACAAAGTCCAGGAATAGGCCTGGAGTCTGTAGGGGCACAGGGTACCCTCACACTTAGGGACATGCACCCTGCCCTTGGGAAGAATGGCCTACCAGAGGGGTGACTTATAGTATCTAAGTGCAGTGACCAGGTTAGATGGTGAAAGGGTGCATGAACCATTTCACGTAGGCTGCAATGGCAGGCCTGCAGACACAGTTTGCATGAGCTCCCATGGGTGGCACAATACATGTTGCAGCACATGGGGGACCCTTGGTGTACCAATGCCCTGCGTATCTAAGTACTATATACTAGAGACTTACATGGGTGCACCAGAAAGCTAATTGTGGGTGTAAAAACTTTATCAGCAACCAAATTTAGGGGAAAGAGCACAGTCACTTGGGTCCTGGATAGCAGGATCCCAGTGAACTACAGTCTAAACACACTAACATCCGGCAAAAAGTGAGGGTAACTATGCTAGAAAGATAGCACTTTCCTACAGTTATGTTATCTTAGGCCATTTATAAAGTGCATGATTACCCGGATGGCATATCCTGGCACTACTAGCGTACATTAATGAATAGAAAGAAGAGACCATTATCAGGAAAAAAGTGCAAGAGTGGTCACCTCCATTTTCAGAAAAATCTCAGTACTTTAAGACTTTCCTAAAATTGTAATAGACAATACACGGCTTGAACAAGTGGCGTGTATCTACTTTAAAGAGTTGAGTTGATGCCCTCCCCATTCAAAATACAGAGAGTAGTACCTTGGGTTGTTACTGTCCACAAACTTTTCTGAATAATTAGTTTCCATGCTTACTATGCCAACGGGCCCACACTGTTTGCAAACCATTCTAAAGAATTATTTCTCCTGCTGATGGTGCCAATGGGTGTGTGTTGTCTCCAACCATTCAGGAGACTTAGTTCCCTGCCAACAATGCCAATGGGCCCCTATTGCCTACAAGCCATTCCGATGATCTAGTTCCCCTGCCAACAATGACTACAAGCCAACAAGCCACTTTGGCTAAAGTTACTATCTAATAGAAGTTCAAAAAAAAAAAAAAAAAACTGTTGACCTAGTTTCCATTTTCAGAAGTAGAACTAAGTAGACAGAGGGGTGCTCTAGAGTAAACACAACATTACTACTGCGACATACTTGGATGTAACAGAAGTTCATGGGCATTGCTGCATTATGATGCCAGCCTCATAAGAACGTACATTTTAACTGCTGATGCTCAGCTACCCTAGAAGTGCAGAGTGTCACAGATAGCCACAACGGCACAATGTTCACATTTGTCACAACCTTCTGCTGTCATTTGTATCTTGGAAAAGGCAGACATTTTTTGTGCCCTTCCAGCATTGCCGCTAGTCATTTCAAACCGCCACATGTTGGCTGGTTTCAAATGAATAACTTCAACCACCTGTGTGGGTCTTCGCGCTGCTTTTTCTTTATTTAAAGTTTAAAGTAGGGCTGGATTTGTACCGCACACATAAAAGTAACCCCGCGAGGACCTCGGAAGGAAGGAAGGAAGAGTGAGGAAAGCACTCTGCTCGCCTATGGCTCGCTCTTTTTCGAGCCTTGTTCCGCTTTACTCACAGGAAAGAGGCCTATTTGGTTTTCGCAACATACACTGTGCAAATAAAGCAGCTAACGGTCAGCAGTAACAAAAGGCAGTCATTCTGGATAGTGACAACGTTTTTACCGGTGTTCTGTAATACACACCATAGGCATGAGTAGCAGAGTGGAAGGTAACCTCGCACAGAGGAATGTACAAAGCACATACACAGTAATGATAAAGGCAAGAGCGCCATCCACCCCTTTGCCCCCACCCAAGCAGCAGCAGTGCAATCGTCCCTCACATATCACAGATGTGACTCGGGCATCTGCAGCCCGTGCTTCCTCAGACATAAAGACTGTGTATAACGTGCAGGATTGTCAGATTTTGTCAAGTGAAATGAGGTCTTTTTGGCGGCTCATTTTAGCTGGAAGGAGTTCCCGAATGATGAGGATGTGACTAAGGACTCCGTGGTGGCAGTGTGAATTTGCAGTTAGATCAACTCGAATCTGAGTTGTTTTTACGTTGTTTGCTTCCTCCCAAATGATTAGGGGATCAATCGCGTTCGACTAAAGCATGATGTGATGCATGCCACCTTAAATTCAGTTCTGGCCTCGGGGTGGGTGGGAGCAGTGGAGTTGCTTTAGTATCATGGTGATCTGATATCCGCTTGCAGGAAAGCAGAGAACGTGGCGAAAATTAACTCGACTCCTACCTAGTGCTTGGACCTCACATTTAAAGCCAATGCAGTTAGTGGACGAAGAGTCTTACAGTTTACATAGTAAGCCTAATGTAAGCCAGGCAGACTTCATGGTGAAACTGATCTGAGATTACACTCACAGGGAGTAATCAAAACAGAAGCCAAGAAACTGGACTTCATTTGATGGACAAGGGTGAAACCATCAGGTGTAAACTCACTCACCCTTTCCGGGTTGAATTTGCTACAGTGGGATGTGCAGGAAAAACATTTTTTTCTCTGGGTTACGCCTGAGAACGTTGTAAACCTTCCAGTGAAAACGTCATATTAACTTCTTCCGCATGACACCAAAATACAAGTCATAATTATACTCGTAAGAATTATACATCAATTTATACCCTGGAGATATCTGTGAGTCTTACTGGCTAGCCTCTAAAATAAATATGTTATTAAGATCTTTCTGAATGGGACCAAAGTACTGAGAAGTGTAGGTTAGATGGTAGTGCATGTCAGAGGGCTGTTGCTTTGAAAGAGAAGCTCCTTCAATGCAGAATCTCTTTTAAGTTTGTTTCAGTTTAAAAACATTTTGCATTTGGAACTTAGTCCTGTCTCTGCGAGGTATGTTATGAGTCTTTATTTCAAATCTAAGTATTGACCGAAGATGGATGTGAGCTGTTTTTTTCTCATTCACTGACAGCCAGTGAAGCTATCTCAAAGTCATGAAGATATGGTCCTTCCGATGTATGCCTATGACTGCACCTGCTATGGTGTTCTGAAGTAGTCAGTCTTGATGTTGGAATTTGTAGGTGCTAATATAGGAAGTGCTGAGATACTCCAGTTTGACGCTATTACCTTAGCAATTATGATTCTATGCATGTCCTCTAGCAGGGTGTAGGATGCTGGCCTTCGATATGGTGCACTAAAAAGAAATATACTGTGCAGAGAGTCCAGTTGGCCCCCATTTGGTTGACAGAGGCAAAAGTAGATAATACTAACGCACTGTTTTGTGGTAGTGTGGGCGAGCAGTTAGACTTATCAGAGGGCAGTCCAAAGCATTTGTTGCACTCACAGAGGCAATAAATGAGACAAACACTCAAAGAACAAATCCGAAACTAATTTAGGAAAATAAAACTTCTTTTTATATCGTTTGAAACCAAGAACCTTGTGAAACAGTAAGTACTGTTTATTATTATTTCTTACAGCTAAGAGTTCAAACCTGTGCATCTTTACGCACACTAGTCCAATGGAAGGAAAAGTCAGTAATTCATAAAGGTAAGTACAGTTGGTTTCAGGGGTTCACCTTCTGGGTTTAGAGATGGAGGAGCCCAAGGTCCAAAGTACTACTAGCAGTTCAGCTGGAGCTCCCTGAATAACACCGGGAGCAGGGTGCTGGTGAGGTTGTAGCCAGGCAAGCTACGGAGACAGGGGTCGGGGGGGTGCGGGGCTCAAGATGGAGGGAAACAGGCTGCACAGAGGGACTTGGGGACAGGTTCGAGAGCTACAAAACGGGAGCTTGGGTCACAAGGGGGCACATTCAGTTCTTTGGGATCCGGGCCGGGCAGCTCGGATGCCGAGCAGTTAGGGTGGCTGGGCTCTGTGTGCAAAGATGCTTCTCGCATTTAAAGGCCAATAGCTGGCAGGAGTAAATCAGGAGCGCTGCGCCACTCATGAAGTGGGTCTCAGAGGTGCCAACGTCCCTCGATGGCTGCTTGGTCCTGGTGCAGTGGGAATACAGAATGGACTCTCACTGTTGGTGCTTGGTGCAGGGCGTCCAGTATCCCAGCGGTTGGTGCTGCACGGCTCCATTTGATCCTGGTGTCGTCACACTTGGTGAGGAGACAGTCCTGGTTATCCTGAGCACAGGTAGCTCCTCCTGTTCGTCTGCGGTGTCGGACGGGGCTGGGGACATGCAAGGACCTGACTCTACTTTTCGGTGCCTGCGGACTGCCTGGAAGTAGATACTCTACTTCGAGGGAGACTGACGGCAATTTGTGGTGTGATGGCAGGCTACCCAAAGCTTTGGTAGATACACAGTTTTGCAGGATAGGTCACTTTGTTGCAATTGTTGAGTGGTGCAGGCCAGTAGGGTTTCAAGTCAAAAAGTCTACAGCTCTTTTGCTGTTCTCAACAGGCAGTCACTCTTCTTCATCATTTTTCTCTTGGTCCGTCGAATCTGAATTCTTGGGTTCAGGGGTGCCACCTAAATACTCAATTTAGAGGAGTTAAGGGCAGTGCCAGGTAGGAGTCAATGGGTTTCCTACCCTTGAGGTGACAACACCCCCATACAACCACTTCCACTGAGAAGTGGGCATAACCCTGACCCTAGAATGCAAATTCCAACCAAATAATGATGGAAACATTTGAAAATTGATGTCCACATCAGCTGGTCCACCTTAGGGGCAGGACTGGCATGATGTGGGCACACCTCCTAATCGTACTAACTTTCCCGCCTGTCTTGCTGCCAAGAAGTGGGGTAAGGATAAAGGGGTGGTCTTCTCTGCCATCTGGAAAGAACTGGGTCGTATAACAAAGGCGGCTGATCATTTGAAGCATCCTGCCCTGGAATGTCCATCTTGCCTGGAAGATGTGATAACACCTCCACCCAGAACAGGCTTTGTTCCTGGCCAACGAGGGTGCTGGCTATCATCACAGGAGGTCACAAATCTGTCTAGGTTGGATGTGCTGGTTTAGACCAATCAGTCAACATATAAGCAGTCAGGTTAGTTTTCAGGGGGCACCTCTGATGTGTCCTCTGGATGCATGTATTAGTGAATCCATCACTGGATTCAGTAAGAGTTTATTAATATGAGATGTTTGATACCAAACATCCCTATGCTCAGAGAAACCAACATGTAGCTGGGAACTCGTATTGGCCAGTGTCCAGCACATGTATCTAAAATGCCTTCCCTGCCCACTTACTATGTCTAAGAATCGACAAAGACATAACAGGGGTATATCTGCTAATGCAGATATGCCCCCACATGTGAAATAATGCATCCTGCCTTAGGGCTTTAGGCCTGCTGTAGGGATGACTTACCTATATCACATGCAGTGGTGGAGGACATGTCACGCAGGGATGTGTGGCAGGTCATGTTTTCACTTTTGTCTGCACCAAGAAATGGCAGCATTGTGTGCGTTGATGGGAGGTCCCTGAGGGTGGCAAAATTCATGCTGCAGCCCTTAGGGAACTTCTTTAGTACCCCAGGCCCTAGGTACCAGGGGTACTATTTACTAGGGACTTACAGAGAGTGCTAAAGTTTGTGCCAATTGGGAGAAACAACTTTACAATTTAGGGAAAGAGATCTGGCACTGATTAGCAGGAATCTAGTGTGCTTTCAGTCAAAATCACATCAGATACCAGGCAAAAGGTGGTAGCCATACCAAAAAAGGGTGCTTCCCTACACAGGGGGTTGGGATGTTTCATTATTTTATTAATTTCAGATGATAACTGATAGTTGAGATAACTTTGTTTACTTGAATGTCAAAAAATTGTCAAAAACACTTTCAGAGTTTTCACTTTGTCCTGTAGGCGGATTTCACTATCACCCGATTTTCAATAGTTTGCCTTAATGTTGCTTTTCATGAAAATCATGATTCAGTAACATTAGTGTTGCTCTATTTGTCCTGAACCCACTTGCCACTCCCCTACACATTTTTGTTTCAACAGACATTTGAAGCTGGTAAGTCACTGCACTGTCGAGAATCTGAAATTGGAAAAGGATGTTGGTGATTTGAAATAGAAAAAACAAATAATTAGTTGGGTTATAGGAGGTGCCAGAATCTTTCTCTATTCCTTTCTAAATAGAGGAGGCACGAATACCCTGACAGCTTTTCCACAATACGCATTAGATCTTCTTTCATCAGTTCTTTGAAAGCAAAGGAGTCCTTTACTTTGAGACAAAAACTGTGTATCCAGACTGAATTAAATTAAGTGGTCCTGCCTTGATTGTCCTTTGTTTGAGTGCAAATCTGATTTTTTAATATTGTTAGTGAAAAATTGTTGAAAGGTATCAAACCCCTTTGAGGGGGAGGAGTTAATGGCAATTAACTCCCACTCAAGTGCGTTCCCTAGATTCCTAAGAGTTCTACATAATTCCTAAGAATTCCTAGAATAGTCAGTAATCAAAGATTTCAATATCTTTATCTCATCTCACCTTTCTTATGCACTCTCATAAGGATCTTGACAAGATTCTCTTCTGTAATCGTATTCAGTCATTTTCTTTCTAACTTTCATAGAATCTCTTTAAGCTCATCGGAGAACTAACAACTCTGCTTGTATCTAGGTATCATTTTGCCCATTCTAATCTAGATATCTATGAACAAATTTGATCGAGACTCTGTTGTAATTTACCACTTCATTTAAAATGCCTTAATTCAGAGGGATGTGTCTTTCAAAATTCAGAAAGGGTGTCTGGCTTAAGATTTTATCACTTTGTGTTGTTTTCCACATCATCTTATCTCACCGCAGTTTTGTCTGGCATAGATAGCATTTGAAAGTCAATTGTATTATGACCTGACCAATCCAATCTCAGACTCATTAGGTATGTTACTAATATTGGTATTATTTGTCAGAATCAAATACCAGATGTGAACCTACTCGTGTGGGTTGAATAGAAATTTCGGAGAACATGTGCCCCATACAGACATTCCTAGTTCTGTTGCTGCTTTATATCCTTGCCCACGAATCCAGAGGTTCAAGCTACTCCACATTATTACACTTAATTTTGCAGTGACAGGTGTCAGAATATTCTACATAAACTCTATCAAAAAACTGTTCACTTCTCTTTCGAAATCAATAAACAAACATTAATGCTATCAAAACAGCGGAGCGAGTGCATAGTTTAATCATTATTC
Organism: Pleurodeles waltl; assembly: GCF_031143425.1. Lineage (NCBI taxonomy): Eukaryota > Metazoa > Chordata > Amphibia > Caudata > Salamandridae > Pleurodeles > Pleurodeles waltl. Next base: position 398,966,717 of record NC_090449.1, read on the forward strand.
TTTTCAGAGTTTTATGAGTTGGCATAAAGAACAAGTTACTTACATTGGGTAATGCCTTTTCTGGTAGAGACATAATCTAGCCACAGATTCCTTACCTTAGAATTCTCCCCCAGGTGCCAGTCTGGATCCAGTCATTTTTTCCAGCAGGACCTCTGCGTGTCGGAAGCGGGCAACATGCGACTCCGTAGCAATGTCATCCACCGGGTATGACATCGACGGAGTCCATATTATCCCCTCTTTGAAGCTTTGATGCCAATTTCTTCTGTGATTGTTTTCCGTGCCAAAAGAATAAGTTACTTACCTTCGGTAACGCTTTTTCTGGTGGATACAATAACTACCTGTGGATTCCTCATCTAAAGAATTCTCCCCTTGCGCCAGCCCTCAATGGAAATTTCTTCTAGCTCTGCACGTCGACGATGACGTCACAATCGCCCGACTCCACGCGACGCCACATGACGTCATCCAGGCAATAAGAAGCCCTCGTCGACGTGCAGATGTCAGTTATCACCATTTTTTTACGTGCCATAGAGGCGAACAGGTTAAACCTAAAGAGCACACATTCATCCAGAATAGATGAAAATAAAACATTTAATATAAAACTCAATAAAAATCACAGTTATGAATGCTCAATCCGAGACAGAAATAAATATATATATATGTATAAATCCAGTCCAAAATGTCCCTTTCACTATCTTAATGTGCAAAGGAAAAGTATATACAATGAATACAACTACATGCATAAAACAGCTATATAGATATATTACAAGATCAAGGATGCACACCCAAAGAGATCTTGGTTTGACCAGTCAGGCAACGGGGAGGTGGGTGGGACCGTGAGGAATCCACAGGTAGTTATTGTATCCATCAGAAAAAGCGTTACCGAAGGTAAGTAACTTATTCTTCTGATGGATACACCTACCTGTGGATTCACCTAAAGAATAGAGGGCCTGATTATGACCGCGGCGGGCGGCGGTCGCCGCCCGCCATGCGGTTCCCGCCAAATGACCGCACCGCGGTCACAAGACCGCGGCGGCCATTCTGGCTTTCCCGCTGTGCTGGCGGGCGACCGCCAAAAGGCCGCCCGCCAGCACAGCGGGAAAGACCCAGCAACGATGAAGCCGGCTCCGAATGGAGCCGGCGGAGTTGCTGGAGTGCAACGGGTGCAGTAGCACCCGTCGCGAATTTCAGTGTCTGCTAGGCAGACACTGAAATTCTTTTTAGGGCCCTCTTACGGGGGCCCCTGCAGTGCCCATGCCATTGGCATGGGCACTGCAGGGGCCCCCAGGGGCCCCGCGGCACCCCCTACCGCCATCCCGGTAGGGGGTGTCAGAATCCCCATGACGGCGGAGCGCGCTCCGCCACCATGGAGGATTCTCACGGGTAGCGGAAGTCGGCGGTACACCACCGACTTTCCGTTTCTGGCCGCGGCTGAACCGCCGCGGTCAGAATGCCCAGCGGTGCACCGCCAGCCTGTTGGCGGTGCTACCGCGGTGATTCGCCCTGGCGGTTTTTACCGCCAGGGTTAGAATGACCCCCAGAGTCCCCAAGCAGTAAAACCTCCGGTGGTGGGTGCCCGAATGGTCAAACCAAGAAATCTTGCAGCACAGAGCGAGCAAAATGGCCATCCCTCCTAACCTCAGAGTCCAAACAGTAATGCTTGGCAAAAGTATGGAGGAACGCCCAAGTCGCTGCCCTGCAGATGTCAGCCACAGGAACACCTCTAGCCAAAGCTGATGAAGCTGCTTTGGCTCTGGTGGAATGGGCACGAATCCCCACAGGTGGATCCTTCTTCACCAAAGAATAACAGATCTTAATACATAGAATGACCCACCTGGATAGCGTTCTCTTGTGGACCACTCTACCTTTCCTCTTCCCCACGTATCCAACGAAGAGCTGTTCATCCTGTCTGAACTCTTTCGTCCTGGCGACGTAGAAGCTCAGAGCTCTTCGCGGATCCAGCCGGTGGAGCCTCTCTTCCTCTTTGGATGGGTGAGGTGGAGGGTAAAAGGAAGAGAGAGTAATCGACTGCCCCAGGTGAAAGGGTGTAACAACCTTCGGTAGGAAAGCCGCCTTGGTCCTCAACACCACTTTGTCCTTAAAGAAAGAAAGGTATGGGGTTTCCACTGAGAGAGCCTGAAGCTCGCTAACCCTTCTGGCAGATGTTATGGCCACCAGAAAAACAGTTTTAAATACTAGGTACCGTAAAGAACAAGAATGCATTGGTTCGAACGGAGCCCCCATAAGAAAAGTTAAGGTCCCACTGAGGCATAACGGATACCTATTAGTGAGTCCCTTTAGAAACTTTAAAACAATTGGTGATTTAAAGAAGGACGGTTGATCAGGAAGGCACAGAAAAGCAGATTGTGCAGACAGATAACCTTTAACAGTGGCAATTGCAAAACCTTTCTGTGCCAGATGGAGTGCAAATGAGAAAATGTCAGATAAACCAGCTTTTAAAGGATCTAAACTATTCTCTCCACACCAGTTTGTAAATTTAGCCCAACGATTAGCATAGATGGACTTGGTGGAGTGTCGCCTGGCCGATAAAATAACTTCCACCACATCTGAAGGGAGAGAAAAGGAACTCAGATTGCCCCGTTCAATCTCCAGGCATGAAGATGCAGGCTCTGGAGGTGGGGGTGTGGAATCTGCCCCTGCGACTGCGAGAGGAGGTCCACCCTGCAAGGGAGACGGAGCGGAGGGCACTGAGAGAGTTGGAGTAGGTCCGAATACCACACCCTTCTTGGCCAATCCGGTGCTATTAAGATGACTTGAGCTCGGTCTTGGCGGATCTTCCTGAGAACTCGAGGAATCAAGGGTATGGGGGGAAACACGTAAAGCAACTGACCCTTCCAGGACATCTGAAACGCATCCCCCAAAGCTCCTTGCACCGGATACTGGAGGCTGCAAAATAGCGGACACTGCGCATTCTCTTGAGTTGCAAACAGATCTATTTGTGGATATCCCCACATCCGGAAGATACCCAGAACTAGATCTGGATGAAGACGCCACTCGTGATCGACCGAGCTGCGTCGACTGAGAATGTCCGCATGCACGTTCAGGACTCCGGCCAAATGATGTGCAACTAAGCAGATCTTGTGATCCTGAAGCCAGGACCAGAGACGAAGAGCTTCTCTGCAGAGAGGATACGACCCCACTCCTCCCTGTTTGTTTATATACCACAACGCGGTCGTGATGTCCGTTAGAACTTGGACTGATTGACCGCGAATGGAAGGGAGGAAGGCCTTGAGTGCCAGACGTACTGCCCGCAACTCTAACAGATTGATATGCAACTTCTGTTCCCCTGGAGACCAAAGGCCTTTGATCTCCAGGTCCCCCTGATGAGCACCCCACCCTAGAGTGGAAGCATCCGTTACCACCGTGGCCACTGGAGGAGGCAGCGAGAACGGCCTTCCTTGAGACAGGTTGTCGACCGCTGCCCACCATCGAAGATCCTCCGCAGTGTCTCTGGAGATCTTTATCGAATCTTCGAGATCCCCTTTGTGTTGAAACCACTGCCTGCGGACGCACCACTGGAGAGCCCTCATGTGCCAGCGTGCATGAGTGACCAACAGTATGCAAGAAGCAAACAGACCGAGCAGACGAAGGACCTTGAGGACTGGAACTACCGCTCCATTTCGAAACATTGGAATCAAAGCCTGGATGTCCTGAACCCGCTGGGGCGGAGGAAAGGCCCGATTCAATGTCGTGTCCAATACTGCCCCTATGAACAGGAAGCGCTGAGAGGGCTCCAGGTGAGATTTGGGTACATTGACTGAAAAACCCAGGTCGTACAACAATTGAGTCGTCGACTGGAGATGGCACCGCACGAGCTCCGGAGTTTTGGCCTTGATCAACCAATCGTCCAGATAGGGAAATACAGCTATCCCCCTTCTTCTGAGCTCTGCTGCTACCACCGCCATCACCTTCGTGAAGACTCGAGGTGCTGAAGTAAGACCAAAGGGAAGGACCGCAAACTGATAATGCTGTGATCCCACTACAAACCGGAGATACTTCCTGTGCGATTTGAGGATCGGAATATGAAAATACGCGTCCTGCAAATCGACCGACACCATCCAGTCTCCTTCGTTCAACGCCAAAAGAACCTGTGAGAGGGTCAGCATTTTGAACTTTTCCTGTTTGAGGAACCAATTCAAAATCCTCAAGTCCAAAATCGGTCTCAGTCGACCATCCTTTTTGGGAATCAGAAAGTATCTTGAATAACACCCCTGACCCCTCTCTTGCTCGGGAACCAACTCTATTGCACCTTTTTGTAATAGGGATAATACCTCCTGCTGTAATAGGAGAAGATGGTCTTCCGAACAGAAGGATGGGTGGGGAGGGAAGGTAGGAGGGAATTCCCGAAAGGGAAGAGCGTACCCCCTCTTCACAATGTCGACAACCCAGGAGTCCGATGTTATGACCTCCCACATTGGAAGAAAAGAGGCAAGTCTCCCCCCTACCGGAGACGAATGGACAGGGAGTGGTGGAGGACTACGGCTCCTTTCCTTGCTGCACCCCTCCCGAGGAAGAGGAAGAGGCAGAGTGCTGCAAGGTAGCTCCTCTCGTACGGACTCTGCCCCTGCCCCTGAAGGATCTGTAAGGCAGGGTAGAAGTAGATTGTTGTGGTCCTTGCAATCTTCCCCGAAAGGAACCACGTCCAAATCCCTTAAATCTCCGAAAGCCTCTAAAGGAGGATGAGGCCGACGACTGGAATCCCAAAGACCTAGCAGTCGCTCTGCTTTCTTTAAAACGTTCCAGGGCAGAGTCAGCCTTTGTGCCGAAGAGCTTCTCTCCATCAAACGGAAGATCAAGGAGTGTGGCCTGCACATCCGACGAGAAGCCAGATGACCGAAGCCAAGACTGCCGCCTAGAGACTATGGTCGTGCCCATAGCCCTAGCCACCGAGTCCGAAGTGTCCAATCCAGACTGCATCACTTGCATCCTAGCCACCTGAGCATCCGCTAATAGTTGCAGCATCTCCTGGGACAAATTAGGGTGGCCCTTCGCCTCTTTTTCCATGAGGGCATGGATGCAACGCCCTAGTATGCATGTGGCATTGGAAGATTTTAGGGCCATACTGCAAGATGAAAATGTCTTTTTAGCAGTATGGTCCATCTTTTTTGACTCCCTGACCGCAGGGGCCCCAGGAAACGAGCCAGGAGAGGATCTGGATGAACATGAAGCTTGCACCACTAGGCTCTCCGGAGTTGGTTGTCTGGAAAGAAACACCGGATCCCCAGGCGCCGTCCTGTACCGTCGAGCCACCGCTCTGTTGACCGCAGCGGTGGACACAGGTTTCAGCCAGATATCCTTAATGGGGTCCAGCAGAGCCTCATTGAATGGTAGAAGAGGCTCAGCAGACGTCAGATGGAGGACTTCTGTTAATAAATTTCACTTGACCTCCGCGGTAGGAAGGGGAAGATCCAAAAAGTCTGCAGCCTTACGAATGACTGCGTGGAAAGAAGCAGCTTCCTCTGTGACCTCTCCAGGGGAAGCCAGATCCCATTCCGGGGTAGTGTCTAGGCCACTAGCTGAGTCCAGTCCCTGGAAGTCACCAGAGGGCTCTATAACTTCACCTTCCTCCAGGTGTTGCCTCGCGTACTCCTCTTCCTCCAAGAGACGAAGAGCCACGCGTCTTGACTTAAGTCTTGACTCCAAGCCTGGAGTTGACAAGGCGTCGGCCGACGCCGAAGATCTTCGTCGGCGCCGAACCTCGGATCCGTCCGAAGCCAGAGGCTCCGGCTCCAAAGGGTTCTTAGACGTCGATCGGATCCGAGGCGAATCCGACGGCGCCGTAACAGGTGTAGCCATCCTGGGTGACGTCATAGGCACCGGCGCCGCTTCAGGTGCAGCAGATAAAAACGGGGTGAACAGCGCCGACCTGTAAGACGCCGGAACACCCAAATCATAGGCCAGAGGGCCAGACGGACCTGCATGACTTCCACCCGGTGTCATGGAAGTAAAGATGTTATACATAGCGTTTAAAAACACTGCAGGATCCGATCCCGGAGTCGGGAAAGCCGGGTACTGCTGCTGCTGCACCAGCAAAGCTGCCGAAGAGGGTCCAGGTAACTCCTGGCCAGAAGAACCCTCAGGCCTCTGGGGAGGCTCAACCTCAAAGACCGACCCGGGTGACATCAGGGTCGTCGGAGGCGGACGGGTGACGGTCGGGCTTATCTTCCACGTCGGCCGACGCAGAAGCCGATCTAGATCTGGACCGTCCCTTGCTCGATCGGCGCCGAGATCCATGACGGCGCCGAGAGTCACTATGATGGTGACGAGACCTCGAAGATCTCGACGAAGACTCCCTCCTATGACGCCTCTCCTTCTTCTTCTTGGACCGGGCCAAGAACAACTTCGCCTCCCTCTCCTTAAGTGCCTTAGGGTTCATGCGTTGACACGAACCGCATGCCTCGACCTCATGGTCGGAACTAAGGCACCAAAGGCAGTTTTCGTGGGGGTCGGTAACCAACATCCAACCCCCGCACTGGCTACAAGGTTTAAAGCCGGATTTGCTAGGCTGCGACATCGTAACCGCTGTTGGAAACAGTAGCTCCCTGTGAGCCTCGAAGAATTAACCGTTATTCGGGCACGGAAAAGAGGGAACTGACGTCTGCACGTCGACGAGGGCTTCTTATTGCCTGGATGACGTCATGTGGCGTCGCGTGGAGTCGGGCGATTGTGACGACATCGTCGACGTGCAGAGCTAGAAGAAATTTCTGTCGAGGGCTGGCGCGAAGGGAGAATTCTTTAGGTGAGGAATCCACAGGTAGGTGTATCCATCAGAAAGAGGATGTTGCAGTAATCAAGTCCCAAGATAACCAAGGATTTCACAATCAGTTGGCATATTTGCTGGGAACAGCAGCCCAAAATGGTCTTAAGGTTCCTGAAGTTGCCAAAATAGTGACCGGCTAGCGTTTTCACTTGTATTTCAAAGGATAGACAGAATCAGGGGAGAACCCAAAATTCGTGGCCACTCGAGAGGTGTCTATGCCTACCTAGCAGGAAAATCTCTGTTTTGGTGGCATTAAGTTTTAGGCAATTATAGTGCATCCATCCAGACCCTGCATTTAAGCAGCTTTTTAAAATTGGAACAGTTGCTGGGCGATTCTGCAAACAAAGAAATGAGCAACTGAATGTTGTCAGCGTACAACACTAGTAAGATTCTGAAAGATTTCACTACTTCAGCCAGTGGTCTAACATAAATGTTAAAAAGGGTAGGGCTGAGCATCGAAACCGGAGGAACACCGCACAGCAGTGTTCTGTGGGATGACACAAAAGTGTGGGGGGCAATCACTTGAAACTATCGTCCTTTTAGAAATGAGGCAAACTAGGACAGAGCTTTGCCCTGTACTCCAAATTCAGAGAGGTGTAGTAGTAGAATTGCACGGGAGACAGTATCAAACGCCCAATTTCAAAGAATCAGATCCTGGGATCTGCAGACATCTATGGAGGTGCGAACGTCTGCCGTGACTGTTAAAAGAGCCATTTCAGTGCTATGAGATGCTCAAAATGCATTCTGAGAGACATCAAGTATTTGATTTTGTTCTGGAAAATTTGTAAAGTTGTTCACATGCTTCACCACCACCTTGGATAAAAAGGACAGCAGGGAAATGGGATGGTAGTTTTCGGGCTGAGTAGTGTCTAGCATGGGCTTTTTTAAAAGAGGGATAACCTTGGCATGTTTCCAGGAAGCTGGTACTTCTGCTGTACTCAGAGAAAGGTTGGCTATTTCTAGAAAGATAGGGATGTTACTTTTCTAAAATTTCAAAATAAGATTACGTTTTAACGAGTCATTCGAGGATCCCGATTTTACTTGATGCATTAAAGTGGAGATTGTGTCAAATTCCAGCAGGGCCAATTGGTCCAAGCGTGGCCATTGCATGGGATGTGTCCCCGATATCAACGATGGGAGACCTAACTGTTATGAAGTAAGGAATTCCTGAACAAGAACGCAGAAGTGCTGTAACTACCTCCGGAGGATTAGAAATATTAGGACACCCAGTAGAATAAAGTGAAATGAACCATAACGTTCAAGGAACATGTGACAGCTACCAGAATCCACCATAAAATGGAAGATAGCCATCAACACAAACGATGACTTCATGGCAGTGCCCAAGAATAAATATGTAAACATCTGGAGGCTCTGCATGGTGTGTGGCCTCTTGTCTAAGAGGGACATGCAGCAGCCAAGGAACAGGACCTTGTCTGTAAGCAATAAGTATCACCTATATTCTTGCGGTGAGGAGGCAGTTTAAGGACAAGACCAGCAGCACAAGAGTAAAGTGCTGTGAGCATGAACCACACAAATATAAGATGGACCATGCACCACCAGTGCTGGAAAATCCAGCAGCAAGAGCCCATGCTGCTGAGGTACAACAACAGTAGCTTGCTAAAGAAGTGCAAGAATGCATGGTTGTGGACTGGAAGTTCCACTTGCATCACTGTTACTGATGGGAGAATAAGAGCCCCTCATGAGAAGAACAATATTAGAAAGAGAAGCATAGGTAATGTTCCAAGATTAAAGCAAGTGAAACAAGAGATTCATCATAATAGGCACTTGTTTAAGCGGTGAGCCATGCACCAAGCTATAAGGGATATCAAAGTACAAAAAAGATATATAGTAACGCCTATAAGTCATACAGAAGATGCTCTAACAGAGCAGGGAACATACCATAATGGTAACTCGCTCTTGGGCATATAGCCCTTCTTCAGAGAAAAGGAAAAAAAAACTGTTTCAACAGGTGCTAAGCCCACTTAAGCCAACAAAGGATATACTTCCCAGACAGCAACAACAAAAAGCTGTCATAGAAAGCCTTACGAAAAATATTAATAACTGCAGACGGCAGGAACATCTCACCAGAAAGTGGAATGGTTCAGACTGAAGCGAAAAAAGGGAGCTGAATCTTGGACACAACAGGAAGTATATAAATCCACTTTGGAATGTGTCCATCCATAAGTATAGGAATACAGATTTAAGAGACTTTTTCACCCCGACTGTTTCTAAAGCATTGCAATACAGAATTGACATGTGTGCCTCCAAAAAGCCAGAGTGGCTACAAAATAAGCACTGTCTCGACCTACTGAATCTGTGGTGTCCATACCACACTTTATTGCAAACCTAGCTGCCTCTCGCCCATTCTGGAGTGTCTGGGCGAATTCGCTCTGGGTCTCCTCCGGAAGCGAAGGCAGCAGGCACACCACCAAATCCCTCAAGGCATGGCAAAAATGGCCCAGAATACAAGCAAAGTTTAACGGCTGCAGGGCTGAGCTGGCCGAGGAGAAAATGTTTAGTTCACAAGGTTCCGGCCACCTGGACTCCGTGTCCGGAGAGACGCTAGAGAGGACACTGGGTTCAGAAGAGGTTGTAGCGGCCTGCAGCACAAAAAGTCAGAGTTCGATGCCAGAAAACACAAACTAGTGCACCCCGGGGTGGGTCGGTGTCTATGGACCGTTCCACAGGGGATTCCTAAAATGGGGTTTGCCCAGGCTCCTAATAGAAGCTCATACAGTGCTTCACTGTATGGAAGCATAGGCTTGGGCCTGGTGAAGCACTGTTATCAAGGTAAGTGGTCACCTCCATAGAGGGGAGCTGCAAATCTAGGACTGCAGCTGCCCTCTTCAGCACCTCGATGAATGAGCGACCTAAGGGGGAAGGTTGTATTGATGTCCAGAGCCATGCAAGGACTCAAGGCCACTAGCCTCACCCAGCTCTGTCAGCCAACAGAGGAGGGCGGATAGTTTTGTTCCTCTGGGCTGCTAAACCCCAAACCCCTCCTTCACCCCCGAAAGCCTGTTCCCCCAGAGGAAAAACAGCAAATAATGGTATAGAAGAAGAAGGGAAGGCGTCCAAGCCGGATGAACGATGGTGACGTACACTCACATGAATGGCTCCTGAACAGACTCATGATCCCCAGGACCTCTAATAAAACCGGCGATGATGCGGGGCCTCCGCCAGGATCTTCATGCTCTATTCTTGCAACCTCTTTGGACGAAAGCGCACTCCTTGAAGTCATGTTGTTCCCCGAGACACCACATACAAACATTCTGAGGGCCTGTGGCTGACGTCTGCCTGCCACAGGACCCACAGGGTTTGAACCCCGAGGACATGTAGAACAAAGGGAAGGCACACTGTTCCCTCAACAAGAATTTGTCAAAATAGGCCAAAACAGCCTGAGGAACTCTTCTCTAGATCTGCATTGTAGCGCAGAAATGAAGGAACTGGTGTCAGTGGGTCGGAGACGGGATTATGTGAACTCCATTGATGTCACATCCGGTGGATGATGTTGCTACGGAGTTGCATGATGCCCTCTTCCAACGTGCAGAGGTACTGCTGGAAAAAAATCTGGATCCAGTCTAGCACCTGGGGGGAGAATTCTAAGGTAAGGAATCTGCAGCTATCTCTATCAGATTAGAATTACAGGGCAAAGAAGTTTACATTGTAATTCTTTCAGCCAGCAGACTATCCGAAGTAGCATATCCCTGCAAAGCTCAATCAAACACTCTAGAAAATATGGTAGGACCATGCAGTGGGGTCACTTTATCCCACTTCAACATGTAGACTCATTCACTTGCATCAAAGTAAACACCACTGTATGTTTTTATAAAGGGTGGCAGCTACAAGATCCATTATTTAAAAAAAGGACAAATGTAAAACTCTTATGCAGGATGGCCAGAAGTAACAGGTGCTTGATTCAGCTTGTCACTTACATGCCTGTTTTGGTCTCTTCTTCAGCAGATGCCAAAATGTACAAGCTGTTTCAGTTAATAAGAATAAGGAATTTGCAATAGATCAGTCTGTGTATAATGTTTTCCCCCAACCTATCTGCGTGGTATTTTCTCCCCACACCAGAACTACTCATAACCCAAAGAAAATTCTGGGATAACAGAATTTTCACACTGCACTATTAAAATATGCTGTTGTGTCACACAGCAGATGTTAACAAAAAACATAATTGTTTCTAATCAGGTTTTCCACAGATCTAGGACTATGAATTTATAGGACTATTTATTTATTTAGCCCTTTTATGTTATAAGCTAAGTATGATGCCATCTGGATGCTTGAAAACAGGTCTGACTCCATAAATTCTGCAAGTTCCCTCATGCACATAGTAACAAAGAACAAGGATAGGCCGATGGTCTACAATGGTTTGTTTTTCAAACTCATGAGAATGTACCATTGGGTGGGATACAAATAGTAACTGTTCACTGCAGGGAGAGAATAGGGCGTTGGCCTTGTCTGCCTCATGGTCACTCTGACTCATCAACTGAGCCCAGGTCTTAGAGGAGACTCAGGAGGAGTATAGGGAGTCTGGAATACAAAGTCATGACAAAGTTTTTCCAAAAAAGTTACTCTTAGGTCTTTCATGAAACCAGTTCATTTTATATAACTGTTGAGGCCCTTATTTATAAAAGCTGCATTGATCCATACTCAGGCACAAACGACTGCACCCAAATTGAAATAAAAAATTGTCTGCAAATTTTGCAAGGACTCTTATTTTTTCCTCACAAACACAATAAACTAAATAGGTAAAGTAGTAATATGTTATGTGAGTGTAGGAGGCTGGCCTGGCTTGTAGTGGGTACCAGCGGTACTTACACCTTGTGCCAGGTCCAGTTATCCCTTATTAGTATAGAAGAGGTGTTTCTACCAGCTTAGGCTGATAGAAGGTAGCTATGGCAAAGCAGCTTAGGCTGAACTAGGAGACATGTAAAGCTCCTACTATACCACTTATATCATATGCACAATATCATAAGAAAACACAATACACAGTTACTAAAAATAAAGGTACTTTATTTTTATGACAATATGCCAAAAGTATCTCAGTGAGTACCCTCAGTAAGAAGGTAAGTATTATACACAAGTTATATGTACACAAACCAAAATTAGGTAAGTAAGAGCAAGAAAAGTAATGCAAACAGTGTAAAATTACAATAGGTTGCAATGGGAACACATAGGTAGAGGGGCAACACAAACCATATACTCCAAAAGTGGAGTGCGAACCACGAATGGACCCCAAACCTATGTGAGCTTGTAGAGGGTCGTTGGGACCGTAAGAAAACAGTGAGGGTTAGAAAAATACCCCACCCCAAGACCCTGAAAAGTAGGAGTAAAGTACACCTACTACCCCCCAGAGAGCACAGAAGTCGTGATAGGAGGATTCTGCAGGAAGAACAAACACCAGCAGTGCACTGACAACGGATTTCCGGACCTGAGTACCTGTAAGACAAGGGGACCAAGTCCAATAGTTGCGACAGTGTCCGGGGGGGCAGGAGTCCAGGAAACCCCAGCTGAAGGTGCAAGGAAGCTGCCAACGGTTGGAAGAAGCTTGGAGTTCTGCAAGAAAGAAGAGGACTAGGAACCTCTCCTTTGGAAGAAGGATGTCCCACGTTGCGATGAAGCTTGCAGAGGTGTTCCCACGCAGAAACACCACAGACAAGCCTTGCTAGCTGCAAGGGTCGTGGTAGAGGTTTTTGGGTGCTGCTGAGGACCAGGAAGGACCAGGATGTCGCCACATGGAGGAGGAGACAGAGGGGGCGCTCAGCAACTCAGAGAGCCCTCACAGAAGCAGGCAGCACCCGCAGAAGTACCCCAACAGGCACATGGAAGAAGAGTGAACCGGAGTCCACGCGAAGTTACAAAAGGGAGTCCCACGAGGTCGGAGAACAACTCAGAAGGCTTTGCCCTGCAGGACGGAGTGCTGGGGACCCTGGCTTGGCTGTGCACGAAGGAAATCCTGGAAGAGTGCACAGGAGCCGGAGCAGCTGCAAATCATGCGGTACACAGCTTTGCAGTCTAGCGTGGGGAGGCAAGGACTTACCTCCACCAAACTTGGACTGATGAGTCACTGGACTGTGGAAGTCACTTGGACAGAGTTGCTGTGTTCCAGGGACCACGCTTGTCGGGATGAGAGGGGACCCAGAGGACCACTGTTGCCGTCTTTTGGTGCCTGCATTAGCAGGGGGAAGATTCCGTCGACCCACAGGAGATTTCTTCGGAGCTTCTGGTGCTGGGTGAAGGCAGGCTACCCCCAGAGCATGCACCATCTGGAAACAGTCGAGAAAGCTGGCAGGATTAGGTGCTACAATGTTGCTGGTAGTCGTCTTGCTACTTTGTTGCGGTTTTGCAGGTGTCCTGGAGCAGTCAGCAGTCGATCCTTTGGTAGAAGGTGAAGAGGGAGATGCAGATGAACTCTGATGAGCTCTTGCATTCGTTATCTGAAGAATTCCCCAAAGCAGAGACCCTAAATAGCTAAAAAAGTAGGTTTGGCTACTAAGGAAGGAGGATTGGCTACCAAGAGAGGTAAGAGCCTATCAGAAGGAGCCTCTGACTTCACCTGCTGGCAGTGGCCACTCGGAGCGGTCCAGTGTGCCCCCAACACTTCTGTTTCCAAGATGGCAGAGGTCTGGGACACACTGGAGGAGCTCTGGGCACCTCCCCTGGGAGGTACAGGTCAGGGGAGTGGTCACTACCCTTTCCTTTGTCCAGTTTCGTGCCAGAGCAGGGCTGGGGGATCCCTGAACCGGTGTAGACTGGCTTATGCAGAGATGGACACCATCTGTGCCCATCAAAGCATTTCCAGAGGCTGGGGGAGGCTACTCCTCCCCAGCCCTTCATACCTATTTCCAAAGGGAGAGGGTGTAACACCCTCTCTCAGAGAAAATCCTTTGTTCTGCCTTCCTGGGCCAGGGCTGCCTGGACCCCAGGAAGGCAGAAACCTGTCTGAGGGGTTGGCAGCAGCAGCAGCTGCAGTGGAAACCCAGGAATGGCAGTTTGGCAGTACCCAAGTTCTGTGCTAGAGACCGGGGGGATCATGGAATTGTCACCCCAATACCAGAATGGTATTGGGGTGACAATTCCATGATCTTAGACATGTTACATGGCCATGTTCGAAGTTACCATTGTGACGCCATACATAGGTAGTGACCTATGTATAGTGCACGCGTGTAATGGTGTCCCCGCACTCACAAAGTCCGGGGAATTTGCCCTGAACGATGTGGGGGCACCGTGGCTAGTGCCAGGGTGCCCACACACTAAGTAACTTGACACCCAACCTTCACCAGGTGAAGGTTAGAACTATAGGTAACTTATAAGTTACTTATGTGCAGTGGTAAATGGCTGTGAAATAACTTGGACGTTATTTCACGCAGGCTGCAGTGGCAGGCCTGTGTAAGAATTGTCAGAGCTACCTATGGGTGGCAAAATAAATGCTGCAGCCCATAGGGATCTCCTGAAACCCCAATACCCTGGGTACCTTAGTACCATATACAAGGGAATTATTTTGGTGTACCAGTATGCCAATGTGAATTGGTAAATTTAGTCACTAGCCCGTTAGTGACAAATTTGGAAAGCAGAGAGAGCATAACCACGGAGGTTCTGGTTAGCAGAGCCTCAGTGAGACAGTTAGGCACCACACAGAGAATACATATAGGCCACAAACTTATGAGTACTGGGGTCCTGGCTAGCAGGATCCCAGTGACACATAACAAACATACCTACAACATAGGGTTTTCACTATGAGCACTGGGCCCTGGCTAGCAGGATCCCCGTGAGACAGTGAAAACACCCTGACATATACTCACAAACAGGCCAAAAGCGGGGGTAACAAGGCTAGAAAGAGCATATGCATAATATGTTCCAAGATTTTCTGCATGGTTATTCAATATCTAATATTAAGGCATAATCTTGTAATGCACATAGGAATTATATTGTAAAAAAAAATTGCATTAATTCATTATTATAGGATTAAATTTGAGATTAGGAAAGATTAAAATATCTATATTTTATTACTACTTTCAATCTAAGGCAGCATTTCAAATTGTAAATGTTAGGTGTCTACAGCAATACGCTTTACATCAATAGATTATGTTGCTGCAAATCTCGTCTGGCACACTTCTTAGTCCATACTATGTTTTAAGTCCTTCTGTGTTTAATATGTTTTAATCAGCATTTGGGGAGTGTGCCTACAGACAGTGACAACGGAATTTGAGTATTGCCTCTCGTAGATTTTGCAGTGTCTCTTTTTTGTAATGAATATTTGTAATGCTATTGATTGTGTACAGTTCTTTTATAAAGCCTCTCAGTATAGTTTATTATATTATATGTACATCTGGACAAAGAATGTCCAAAAAACATTATTTTACCACTGCTAATGCTACATATACAGGATGTCACTGTGTTAGATGATAATGCCATTTATAAGATGGTATTCCTTTTTACTCCTTCACCAAGAACTCTTTCTTAGAGAAAGTTTGCCTCCGCCTGTTACAGTTAAAAGGAAGCTTTATACAGAGGAAGGATGGGGCTGCCTAAACAACTACATTTTGATGTGCATTTGAAGGGAGTAATAGTTTCAAAAGTGTTGATAGAAAGGGAAGTCAATCCAGTATCCAGTAGATAAATGCCCTGACCTCCAATTTAACTTAATTTGTCCTTATGTGGAGATATGCCCATATAGCGGCCTTGCTAATTTCTACAACTGGAACTCCTCTGCTTAGAGCAGAGAAGGTAGATTAGGCCCTGGTAGAATGGGCTCCTTTACCTTCTGGGGGCTCTTTCTTGGCCAGAGCCTAGCAGGTCTGATTCAGAGAATGATTCCTCTGGTCAGTTTTGGTACTGCTTTGTCTTTCTTAACACCTCAATATCCAATGAATAGCTAATCATCCAGCCAAATGTCTGTGGTGTGGTCCAGGTAACAGCTGAACGCCTGCCTAGAAAGGTAGATGGGAACTGAGAGCCTGTAACTCACTTACCCATATGGCTGAGGTAACTGCCACTAAAAATACTATTTTCAATGTCAACAGTCTTAAATAACAAATATGCAGGTACTCAAAGGTATTTACCCACTGGGAGATAAGGAAGCAAGTTGGAGAAAACAGATTTGTTAACTCCTTCAGAAAACACATCACAATGGGGGACTTAAATAGGGAACACAGACAACAAAGCTAAATACCCTTTAACAGTGTCTGTCGTACAACCTTTCCGAGCAAAGGAAAGTCTGAATTGTAAGACATGGGGCAAAGCAGCCTGAAAGGGTTTACAATGTCTGCACACCAAGCAACAAAACATGTAATTTACTAACATATACGTAACAGTGGTTCTTCCTTACATAAATCTGTTTTCTGTAGATGTCCATGAAGTAGCTTTCTTTTGGAAATTAAAAAGAAAGTCTGTTTTACAATGCAGTGCAGGGGTTTAATTTTAGCTCGAATATATTCAGGTATAAATGAAAGGTTACTGCTAACATAAACTAAACCTTTGTTTTGAAAGCAATCTCTGACCAGTTGCTTGTTGCATTTAGGGGGAGTCCCATCATTTTTATGGGAGTACCCAGCCTCGCCAGGCACCATGTGGCTATACAACCCTGCTCTGGATACAAAAGTGAGAGCTAACAATCACTTTAGTTTATTCTTAATCCTGGTTTATAACGAAGGGCTTTTTATACTGTTGCAATTCAGTATCCTCTAACCTGCTAGGTGTTAAATTAAGTGGCACTGATGTATCATTAGCTGGCATATCATCATTTCGAGTTAATATGGCAACATTCCTCTCATCTGCAAAATTAATTTTGAATATGCCAGTGCAGCAAATGGCCTCTTTTATGATTGGCTGGGTTTGGGATCCAGGGTTCAGGCAAAGGGCCTGTGAAGGGAAGTGGCCGAGCTCACAGAAGGAGTTTTATTTTGGGCTGAGCAGGAAGTCCCATCCTGCTTCCTGCTGACAGATGATTAATATATGCTGTTCCTTTTGATGGCGAACACTGGCTGAGCTTGACTTGGGCGGCAGCCTCAGGGCGACTCATGCTTGGGCGGCAGCAATGAGTAGAAAACGAACACGTAGCCATCCGATGGGAAAAAGATAAGACGTTCCATGGAAGGACTCGATTCAGAGCCAA
This sequence comes from Pleurodeles waltl, assembly GCF_031143425.1. Lineage (NCBI taxonomy): Eukaryota > Metazoa > Chordata > Amphibia > Caudata > Salamandridae > Pleurodeles > Pleurodeles waltl. The sequence goes on from NC_090449.1 coordinate 398,983,615, forward strand.
ACAGTTCGGCTTTGGGAAATGACACAGGAAACATTACAAGAATAGATCTCGAATCTTAAGTAGGTAAAATGTCGATTCCGTGATCGAACAGGTAGCCTTCAAAGACAAAGTTCAAATGTGAATCTCTCTCTCCTGACAGTGCTGCTTACATTTTTTAATCATGGTGGTTGATGTTTACTTATCTTTCCCTAACTGCAACGAGAGATTTTTTCAAGTGAACTGTGACAATCTTAATGGGGTACAAGGAGTGTCAAAAGTAAAGTTTTTTTCTAACACAACAACATTTCAAAATATTTCAAAATTTGGCAGCCATTAGGAAAGCACAAAGGATGCACATTTTTAATTCTGAAGTGTGATGGCAACACAGATTTTAATAGGATCAGAACAAATTAAGAAATTTAGTGATGCACACAAATATTTGAAAACCTCTTTTCTACACATTATCACGTGTACGTTATATAGTTTTATCAGTAAGAGTGTATGTCACAAAACATTTGGTGGCCATTTCAATGGAAAATGTTCAAAATGTGCTTTCTGTAAATGTTAATAAACTACTGAACCTTTTTTAGTAATATATGTGCAACAACATGCCCCAAAATGCACCACGAGCTACATTCTACACCCTTACCACTCTCATTTTGAATAGTTGTGTCGCATTTGCTGTACTTTTTCTTTGTGTGACACTTGGATTTTTTACAGTCCCTGTGACTTGACTGATGGCAGCACTCCTGCTCTGAAAAGTGTTCCAGCACCACTGCAACTACCATAGCAGGTACATTTGGACACAGTGACAACCTTTGAAACAATAAAACACAAAGATGACTGCAGCTGCTGCAATCTTTACATCTGCCTAATGCCCACTGGAACATCTATTAAGATGTCCACCTAAGACAAATGGCACCCTTAACTTCATGTAAGAAGAAAGTCTCAGCTTGTGACGGAGGCCATAATGTTACAGGGCGCTATTAAACAGTGGTAACTGGATGCTATCAGAGTTTGAGCATTCCTCATTGCCACCTCATTAACACTGTGACATGTGGGTCAAGTTAAAGAAAGTGAAGATGGCTAGGACCAAAAGGACTGGTCCAACTGCCATGGAAGTGGCCCATGACATTGAAATGCAGACGTTGGCTCTGCCGCTAGTCTCAAAGCTGCTGCCCACCTCATTCTCCACCACCTTCTTTTCTTATTGTTTTACATATTTTCTCTGAGAGGTGGCCCTTCTGTCATGTCAACCTCTGCTTTTTATTTTTAAGCAGGATCCCACCCATGCCCTGGATGGTGGTGTTCTACTCCATGTGCCCCATTTCTCTCTGCTGCTGTTATTCTTCCCCATAACACCGAACCCTCCCCCAATCCTTGTATATGTTGCACCAGTGTGCACTAGATGAGAGAATTCCAGCATGGAGTAGTCAACATACGAGGATAATAACACTGAAAGTGTTAGTGTGGTGAGACATTTAACATACCACGAAGGATCTGCTAACAACACATTTGTAATTTAGGCTTGAATGACATGGACATAAACAATCTGAGAGAAAGGGTGGCATGTCAAGGTGAGACCATTAACAAAACAGATTGAACCCAGGCGGAATGACAAACAAGCAAAAAATGCAAAGGGTGGCAAGATCCTAATTTAGAGCCATTAACAACAACGGCCGAACTGCAGATACGAATGACACATGCTCAGTCTGCCGGGGAGGGAGAAATGCAATGCTTAGGAATGATAAAAGAGTTTGTACTGTAGGCTAAAGTGGGCATTCTTGACATTTCTTTTCCTTATCATTGCAGGTTTCGTGCTTGTTATCGGATTGGTGACCTTCTACAGGATTGGACCCTACACTCACTTGTCCTGGTCCTGCTACTTTAACATTGGAGCCTGCCTGCTTGCCACACTGGCAGCCGCCATCCTCATCTGGAACATCCTCCACCGGCGGGAGGACTGCATGGCGCCACGTGTTATTGTCATTAGCCGTACTCTGACCGCCCGCTTCAGGCGTGGCCTAGAGAATGATTATGTGGAGTCACCTTGCTGAGAGTAGGAGTAGGGAGGGGAGAAATTTCTTTGCCTCCCTCTTTTGTATAATCAGCAAAATCTGTCACTTAAAAAGCATGAAGGAGCCAATAAATGAGCAGTAGAGGTAAATGAATTCAGGAAGGAAAGGGTAAATGACCTGTTGCACTGGCTTTCCCTTATTAACTAAGGCATAATGCAAACTTCAATCCATCAATGCATATCAGAAAAAAATTATTACATGAGCGATTCCAAGTATATACAGCATGAAGGAGTGTACGGAAAACGGACACAAGAATCTACAGGAACTGCTCACAGGCTACATGATGTTGTGAAAATCACACTTTTGTAGTTAATATCGACATAGCAGAAAGGACTTGTTGGAAGATACCTGGAGGAAATCTGTCAGTCAGGCTTGGGGCAACTATGTGATATCAAAACCAAACTATAAGTGAGAGAAGTCGTGAACATCATAATATAAGAAATGAAAATCATATGATCAGGCAAGATAATGCACAAACATTTCTTAAAAAGGTAAACATGACCGCTTAATAAAAAATAAAAAAAATAAACAACTAAACACTATGCAACAACAAAGACTCAAGATAGAAAAAATTTCATTTATCTAAAGTAAAACATGTTAAGAATAACAAGAAAAGCATGATTTGGACATAAAGTGCAATAAGGACCAGCCCACATGACAGAAACATAGAAGATAGGGCCTGATGTATCAACAAGTTTGATCAATTCTGTGTCTGTGGGTAAATGTGTTCATACTTAAGGGCCCTAAAGAGCAAGCCAATATCTGAAAGAGGCTCACCCAAAGCTCACTACATATTTACTGAACAAAAGTGGCATTTGGCTTCACCAAACCTAACAGCGACAAACGCTTGTAAAAGAAAGAGGACTTGTGCTGGTGGAGTGTAATATCAAGATGTAAAGCATACCAATACAAGGAAGAAATCTCATGTTATTCGAATAGTATAAACTAATGGAGTACTGGTCAGGAACAGTAAAAGAAGTGGACACGTGATGGAGAACGAGAACTGCACAGAACGGACTGTATAAGCTTCCAATGAACAATGACTTGAGTTAATGCAGTATTAACAAAAAAGCTGGTCTGCCCGCAGAAAAAAGAACAAATAACTAAGAAAATGCAAGATAAATGTAAAGGAAATTGAGACAAAGGGCTATATGTACTAAGTTATTTATTGATCACAAACCCTGCAAAGCCCTAAATTTTAGGATTTGTGACCGCTAAATCACTTTTTCTTATTTACTAAACCCATTTTGTGACTCAGAAAAGTTTTCTGGATTCCCAAAACATTGTTAAATATTATTACTGATTCGCATTTTGGAAGGAGCAAGTTTTGGGCGCTCCTGTCAAATTGCGAAACTGTACCATATATATCCACTGTTTGCCGTTGTAACTCCGATTACAAACTATTTATCAGTTACCAACTCCCAAGTTGGGGGGTACCTGATGCACCAAAGGGAATTGGTCCCTCTGGTCCCCTTTGCCTGTGGAAATCAGGGTGGTACCTTGGGGAAAGTAGGCAGTTGCAAGCGGATGACTGCCAACTCTTACTAAAGTTTTTCAATAAAATGTAAATCTGCCTAGCACGATTACGGATTTGTTTAATAATCTGTCTGTTAAGGAAATATTATATCCTACACACGCTGCAGATGGTCACCGCTCTTAAACAATTTATTTCAATACTACATTTTTCTGCTTCTCAGAAGCTTACTACACTTCTTCATAATACTATCTTCATATGCATGTTAACAACTTTTATGCCTCTACTTCTAGGAACTCTTTGCCTGTATCTTTCAAAATCTCCTGTCTGCTACACAAGAGTTCTTGGCTGTAATTACATCAACATCATACCTGTACTACATGTGGCCACAAAGGTGGCCCTCCTAAGACCTGTCTGGACCTCCAATTTCGAATAATCTATCAGCGCCAGCTAGGATCTCATGCAAGTGATTTACAGTGCTCCTTGTCGGTCAATTTAGATAATATCTGCTTTTCCCTGAGAGAAGCTCCTGACTGATCTTTACAATAAATTCCATGCATCTCTATGCATGCCTCAGACACACCACAGGACAGTTTTATCTGTGCTCGGACCTGCCCACTGATACAGTGATGAATTAGTAATAGAAAAGGATGACGTGTTGCCAACCATACTGTTTCCCTTGAACCAAATCAATGAAGGCTGTCCAGGATGCCTGGGATAGCCTGCTTGTACTGCTTATTTTCTTCTGCTTGGGCTCATGCCAGGGCCTCCAAAGATACCCTTTTGTGTATCCAAGAACCCCAAGGTAGCTTGCGTTTAATAACAATCTCAGTGTTTGCTTCCTCCAACCCTCATATGCTGTACGGGGCTCTTGTTCCAGCCTGTGCTATCTGGAACATAATGCCTGGGCTACCATGCATGTTCTGCACACTTCTCACTCCCATATATTACTGCAAATTGGCACCATGCCTTATTAATTTAAAGTTGGCCCATCTTTTCCAGATCACCTCCAAGGACAAGCGTGAAGCAGGGTCTTTACAGCAGCTGATGCTTAGATTCTCAATGAGGGTTCACCTGAAGGGATGTGAAGCCTGTTCCCCTTCCATAATCATTCAATCAATGACAACTCTATAACAAGGCATCTGAGTTGCTTCCTCATCGAGAGCCAATCTCAGAATTGAGAGATAAGCTCCAATGATCATGTTATGTTGGGTAGCCTTTATAGTCTACCAGTATGGCACCGAGACTGGAATCAGCTCTTACCCCATTTCTTCAAAAAGGTAATTTACAGGGTTGACAGTACTCATGGTCTTCCTATTTTTGGCCTTGCGTCATCTCTAGAACTATCCCATGGAGGCAGATGGAGTATTTAAATTACCACACCCAATCTATTCTTTGACTCCCTGCTTCTACATTAACAGAGCTCATTAGTCCTGTTAATGAAATTATCGTAATGCGGATCTGCCATCTGGAAACCAGATCAGGCTGTTGTCTCATACCACATAGAACAAACTATCCTCATACGTTTTTTTTGGTAACAAATACCAGTAATTTAGAGTGGTTAAACATACCCTGACTTCTGCCAGTCCACTACACCCTCTACATCTTTTGCAAACATGGCTATCCCACTTACAGAAACTCCATATCTGCTGACATATTTAACGCTATCAAAAGCCTTTTCCACTGTCTTGGTTGTCGTTATCCCCCGGAAATTTTATTTTTAAATGGAAGCTTGTGGATATTTTACCTGGGTGTACCATAATGCAATATTTTATTTAAATTATTACTGGAATATTTAAGGTATTAGATTTTTTGCAGATATCATAAAAATCATCCTCTATTATTGTATGCTAAGTTGTACACTTGGATCCCTGACAAAGGCTATAGTTTGTACGGCTGTGTTTACATATAAATAATAAATACAATGTAAAACTTTAAAGCACCAGTAAATGCAATTCTGTATTTTTTTGCTTCGTTGAAAACCCTATCCTTTAGTTCCATGTAGCAGACCCTATCCTTTAGTTCCAAGTAGCAGAGGAATATTTCAAAATGGCTACGGAATTGCAAGTACTTAAAACAATATGAGACACATAGTGAATACAGTCTTATGACAGTTTGCAAACTGTGATGCTCCAAGTACGTCAGACACTGGGATATTGGTATTTTCAATGTCACAGTGGGGTAATAAGATTTGGACACAGTGGTAAAAAGTTACCCTCATGACGTTAATTCTCCCTGCATCATATCTTTGGAATCATGCTCCATCTGGAGTATCCCTGTCAATGCTGGCCACACTGACAAAGACAAGAGGTGGACTGTTACAGAAAAAATAACTCTTAGCGCCACATGACAAAATCCCTGCTGGACCAAATCCTGGGTATATAGACTCCGGTTCCACATAACAGGGTCATATGATGAGAGTCAATGGAATCAAATAAATATAGTGTAACCATGGGGTATTTTCCGATTTACGAGGTCTTTCCTAGCACATCAGACACCTATTCCTTTGACATGACTTCAAATGTATCTTATTAAGGTGGGTCTTTCTACAGCACAAGTATACTATTTTAATATAATGTAGAATACATGCTTCTCTTCCAGGGGATCCTCATCAATAGTCATAAACATTGAATATTCCCGCCCTTGTGCGGGGACCCCGGAGCATATATAAAATACACACATATAAAGTATGAAATATGCACGAAAAATATATATATAGCATTTTTAGTAGACAAATTTTCATACTAAACTCATATATATATGTGTGAAACAGCAATGCAGACTATAATCATAAACAGGCTAAAATGCTTTATTTCTATGAAGTATTTTTTTTTTTAAAGTTCTTTTCAAAATTACAATAAGAGAAAAAATATCTACCAAAGCTCCACAACTGGGCCTAGGGAAATAAGCAGTAGCAATCATCAGAGAAAAAAGAGAAAACACTACATTGAAAAACAATGGAGCATTCTTAGCCAATAGGCTGCATGCAGGTTAACACAGGAGAACCATAAAAACTTTGGCACCGTGCCTTTAAGACCCTGAGCACCTCCAGTATCCCACCATGCCTCAGGGGTGAAGGAGAGGTGACAGTTGGTTCACAGTTAGGTTAGTTCTTTTTTCCGGCTTCTTCTGAGAGGATCCTGGAGCATTGAGCTCTCAGTTTTTCTGGGTTTTTCTCAGAAAAATACTTCAGAAAAGCGTTTTTTCCACCTTTACTCGACATCTAACATCATTGTCTGAGTCTGGAAATTTTTTCATGACTAAAAAATGCCTTCACTTTTTGTGAAATGCCCTTCCTGTGGGAAGAAGGCCCAGTCAGATCCACACACACTCTGCATTGTGTGCTTGCCTCAGAGTCACTGCCCTGACACTTGCAAACACTGCAAGAACATGTCAAAAAGAACTCTGAAGGACAGGGAGAAGATCAGGCTTCATGGGCTTCACGAGAGGCAAAAAAAATCATCCTCTTCGCTTCCCAGGTAGCCAACAAGCCATTCTCAGGAGAGACAGGCTAGATCGACGTCAGCAGGTAGGAAGATACCTGTTTGCTCCCCGTCGACGTCGTCGCTGCCACCATCTCATCGTCATAGATCGCCGTCGACGGCCACCCGACCGACGTCGAAGGATACGGCGTCGAGAGAACATAGCCACCGCAGGGGCATATCTCCTTCGACGGCAACCCGCTGATCGACGTCAAGCCATCACCGGCGTGCCCATTCGCCGCGAAGGCCTCGCACCCCTCGACGTCAAGGAAGGCGACATCGAAATCGCCTCAGCGGCGAGAACAAGGATATCCGCCGTCGGCGGCCCACCGCTCGACAGCGAGGCACACGGCGGCGAGCAGGTCGTGGTCCAGGGATCGCCGGTCAACGTCGAGGCACTCAACGTCGAGACAGGAACAACCGATGGCGCTCCCTTCGACGTCGTTACAGCTGTCGACGTCAACACAGGTTTTACCTGTCTTGCAGAGGGCAGAGCATCGGCTTCCGCCGACAGATAAGACCACGCCATCTCGGGTGGTATCCATAAGAAGTGGTTCATCTCGGTCGAGAGCTGCATCGTCTGGGCATGTCTCGCCCATCAATTTGTCACCGAGGTGGTTGGAGAGCCTTAACAGACCGACGGCCTCCCCGGACTCGCAGTATTCGAGGATGTACTCTCCTACTGCCTCTCTCCCGAGAACAACATCTCAGACAGCGCGGGCAGGACTGGCTCGTTCTGCTTCTCATCAGTCGACCACGAGGCCTGGGCGCTCTGCTACAGCATCTCGCAGCAGGTCACGCTCCCAGAGACGATCTAGGTCACGGTCAAGACACAGAAGGTCGCCCTCTTGGTCATCGTCAGGGTCATCCGTCAGACAATATTCCCCCACCTTAACGGATTCTCCACCAGCTAGGGTTTCCCCGGTGGACGACATCACTACCTTTAATGAGGCACTTATCAGGGGAGCACAAAAGCTAAACATAGAGGTTCCAGAACCGTCAACCTCCTTATCTGTCATTTTTGAAACTCTGCAGCATAGGGTGGTTTCGAAAAAGCTGCTGCCGCTAGTGCCTGGTCTGTTGCAACCAACCATGGACACCTTTTTAGCGCCAGCCACCCTCAAATCAGCTCCTGCTAGGATCTTGAAAAAATATAAAGCGCCTGAACAAGATCCTTAATTTCTCAGGACGGATCCGCCGCCGGACTCAGTCATATTGGCCGCAGCCAGAAAAACACACTCAGTAGCATCATCCTCCACGGTTCCACCTGACAAGGAGAGCAGACATCTAGACTCTCTGGGGAAGAAAATGTGCGGCACTACGGATTCTATGATGAAGGTCTCCAGCGCTTCTGCACTCCTAGGCAGATATGACCGTTCACTTTGGGACTCTCTGAACAGGTTCGCAGACAAATTGCCTAGGGAGGACAGGCAGGACTTCCAGGAGATCCTTCAAGGAGGGATGTCTGGTCTCCAACCAGGTCATCAGCGCAGCGGCAGATGGGGCAGACTTAGCTGCACATGGATACGCACATGGGGTTTGTGCAAGAAGGTCTTCCTGGTTGAGACTGACTGGATTAAAGCAGGAAGCACAACAGCGTATCTTAAATCTTCCGTTCAACGGGAACTCGCTGTTTGGTACCCATACAGACGAAGAGATGGCACGCATGAAGACGGAAGTGGACACCATGAGGGCAGTAGGCCTGGAGAGAAAAAAGGACTTCAGGAGACGGTATAGGCCTTACGACAGGCGCCCTTTCCAGCAGAGGGTTCAAACCCCTCATTGGTCCCAGAGGCCACAGCAGAGGCAAGGACGCCCACTTTTTCAGTCTCGTAAGGCCATGAGGGAACGAGGGTCAAGTAGACCACAGCAGTCCACACCCAAAGCGCCAGCCAAACAATGAGACTCGCTTCCCTTAACACTGTGCACCACTCCGGTGGGGGGAAGTATCACAGACTTTATTGACGAGTGGCGTGGTATAACAAAAGACAAATGGGTGCTCAACATTGTCGAGAATGGGTACTCTCTTCTTTTCCGGCAACCTCCACCGCACTTGCCACCAACCAAATGCAATCCGTCTCACGTCAGCCTATTGCGCAAAGAGGATCACGCCCTTTTACGAAGGAAAGCAATAGAAAAAGTTCCAGTCGCGCACAGAGGGAAGGGGGTATACTCCCATTATTTTCTGGTAGCGAAAAAAGGCAGAGAGGGCGTTTTCAGACCGATTCTGGACTTACGACTACTGAACAAGTACATAAAAAAGCAAAAGTTCAGGATGCTGGCCCTTCACCAGATTTTCCCTCAGCTACATCAGGGGGACTGGATGTGCTCCATCGACCTGCAGGATGCGTATTTTCACATCCCGATCGTTCCCAAGCATCGGAAATTCCTGCGCTTCCGGATAGCCTCACAGCACTATCAGTTGAAGGTGCTACCATTCGGCCTGAAATCCACCCCTCGCGTTTTCTCGAAATGCATAGCAGTGGTAGCGGCACATCTACGGAAGCAAAAAATCTTCATTTACCCATACCTAGACGACTGGCTACTGAAAGCCTCTTCTCCGGAACAGGCGAGAAGCCATCGGGACATTGTGCTCAAGGTTTTCAGGTCTCTAGGTCTACAAGTCAACTACCAAAAGTCCACCTTGATTCCAACGCAGAATCTCCACTACCTGGGAGCAATACTAGATACAGAGCTCGAAAGAGTGTATCCTTCGGAAGAACGACTATTATCAATAAAGAAAAAGTGTCAAGACCTGTTGAAATCCGACGCACCTACGGCCCGTCAGGTGACATCTCTACTGGGTTCCATGGCCTCATGCATTTTCATTGTCCCGAATGCCAGGCTACATATGAGGCCCCTCCAAGAGGCGCTGGACAACAACTGGAACCAGAGCACAGGCCGCTGGGAAGACAGAGTGTGGCTACCGATAGGAGCGCGACAGTCATTACAATGGTGGATGCACAGACCTCACCTGTCAGTGGGAGCTCCGTTTCACCAGGTAATTCCATCCAACACTCTGGTAACGGATGCGTCTCTTCAGGGATGGGGGGCTCACCTAGGTCCCCTTCAAGCTCAGGGCCTGTGGTCTGACAACGAAAGGGAGTACCACATCAATCTGCTGGAGCTTAGAGCGGTCCATCTGGCTCTCAAGTCTTTTGCTCCATCGATTCAGGGGAAATATCTCCTAATACAAACGGACAATACGACTACAATGTATTATTTGAACAGACAAGGGGGAACGAGATCCCTACCCCTATCTAGGGAGTCTCAAACAATCTGGTATTGGCTCCTGGCGAGAGGAATGTCGCTTACAGCGGTTCACCTAGCAGGTCAACAAACCGTGGAGGCAGATTTCCTGAGCACACACCTCGAAGACGCCCACGATTGGGTCCTGCACGACGATGTCGTCGAAGACATCTTCGCTCAATGGGGTCGGCCTCAATTGGATCTCTTCGCAGACGAGGTAAACAGGAAATGCCCAGACTTCGCATCCAGGTTCTACCGTCCGGGATCTCGAGGGAATGCCCTGTTGATCGACTGGTCAGGGATATTTCTCTACGCTTTTCCACCGATCCCCCTCATACCGGCGGTGATCAACAAACTTCACAGATCCAGCACCAGAATGATTCTCATAGCTCCGCAATGGCCCCTTCAGTTCTGGTACACAGATCTCCTCAACCTATCGGAACAACCTCACAGGAGGCTGCCGTGCAGACCGGATCTTCTTTGCAGGATGGAGGGCAGGGTGCTTCACCCCAACCTACCCTCTCTGAGCTTGACAGCATGGCTCCTGAATTCCTGCAGTATGGGCAACTAGGGCTCTCGCAGGAGTCCATGAACATTTTGAAGGAGTCCAGACGACCTTCCACGTGGCGTTCTTACGCGTTCAAGTGGAAGAGGTTCTACATATGGTGCTGTCAGCAAGGTCAGAATCCCATACTGGCTCAGGAGGAGGTCGTACTGTCTTACCTACTCCATTTGGCAAAATCCGGTCTGCAGGTATCATCTATTAAGGTACATTTATCTGCCATTACAGCCTATCGTAAGTCACCTTCTCAGGAATCCTTTTTTACGAGACCAGTAGCCAAGGATTTCTTAGAAGGTTTGAAAAAAGTTTTTCCACCCATTCGGAAACCCTCCCCTCCATGGGAGCTGAACATGGTACTATCAAAACTTATGGGCCCTCCTTTCGAACCTATACACAAAGCCTCTTTGCAACACCTTACGTGGAAGACGGCTTTTTTGGTAGCCATTACTTCCGCAAGGAGGGTCAGTGAAATTCAGGCTTTGTCCTCCAAAGAACCGTACACAGTCTTCCACGAGAATAGAGTGGTTCTACGAACTCACCCATCATTCCTACCCAAGGTGGTGTCAGAATTTCACATCAATCAGACTATTTCTCTACCAACTTTTTTCCCCAATCCGGAGACTCCGGCGGAGAAAGCTTTGCACTCCCTAGATCTGAAAAGAGTGCTAAAATGTTATTTGGATAAAACCAAACTGATTAGACATTCCAACCACTTGTTTATAAATTATGGTCATTTGAGAACAGGGGAGGCAGCATCAAAACGAACCATATCTAGATGGATAGTTTCTTGTATTGTTAATGCATACCAGTTGGCTAACAAACAACTACTTGCTAGGCCTAAAGCGCATTCCACAAGAGGAAAGGCGGCTACTGCTGCCCTCCTTAATAATGTTCCAATCTCTGAAATTTGTAAGGCTGCTACATGGAAGTCTGTACATACATTTACTAGACATTACTGTTTGGACTCAGATGCGAGAGCAGACGCCCAAGTTGGGCAAGCATCTCTGAGAAATTTGTTTGCATGATACATATTTATTCCTGCACTTCTATTAGACAGTCCGCAGAGTTAAGGGATGGGCTTGCTAATCTATTCAATGTTTATGACTATTGATGAGGATCCCCTGGAAGAGAAGGATAAGTTACTTACCTGTAAATCCTAGTTCTCTTCCAGGGGTATCCTCATCAAAGTTATAAACAACCCACCCTCCTCCCCGGACGCACGTCTCCTAGAAGTGCAGGACAGACTATCTTTCGAATCGGCTACACAGCTTGTCACCGTAAAAAAGTACTGACCTAACTGTGAACCAACTGTTTCCTCTCCTTCACCCCTGAGGCATGGTGGGATACTGGAGGTGCTCAGGGTCTTAAAGGCACGGTGCCAAAGTTTTTATGGTTCTCCAGTATTGGGGTGTCTTTCATAGATTCACATGCTTGAATAATTCCCCGTCGTCGAAGTGGGAGTCCCACGGTACATAGAAAGCAATAATTAGAGAAAAATAGTTTTTTTTTTTTTTTATATATTGAAGTCAATAGGAGAAACACCTTCAATTGTAGAACTATCAGCCTCTTTAGAAAGAGCCCAAATTTCAGCCAATCAGGCGTGACCACCCCTTTAGAATCCTCAGCACAGAGGCTCAGTCTCTCAGATTTTCTACCGCACGTGGTGTGTAAGGGAGTCTCCCTGAGCTCTGCTCAGTTTTCTATCTCTTCAAGAGAAATTCTTAGAAACTTTCACTTTGCTCTTATTGCAGAATTTTTTCCATCATGTCTACAGTAAGAAAAGGTCTGTTTAGGCCTTGTGGGACCTGTGGAAAATTGAGACTTCACTGTGAGGACCCTCACAAGGAATGTATCTACTGCCTACATCCAGAGCATAAGGTCAAGGACTGTAAGATCTGCAGGACCTTTCCCAACAAGACTCTGAGGGACAGAGAGGCCAGGCTCCTACTTTGGCTCCAGAAAAGAAAGGCCAGAGAAGCTCTTTCTGAGGAGGAAGAGAGTGACACTTCAGTGACCTCAAAGAAAAGGAAGAGGTCTGTGGAGAGCCTATCCCCCAAGAGCAGTAAGTCAGCTAAGAAGCTGCATGCATTTAAGGACAAGCCGGAGGAACTACCTTCAACATCCAAGGTAGCATATGGCAAGGTTCACTCAGAGCCATCCACACCTGCTTCTTCATCAAAGAAGCTCAAAAGGCCTTCAAGTTCACTGCCACCGTCGGCGTCCAGAAAATCTACACCGTCGACGACACCGTCGACGAGCGCTCCGTCGATGACAGGCCTTCCTTCGTCGACGACTACAGCGACGGCCACGTTTACGGCTCCTTCATCACCGATGATCGTAACTTCGTCTCCGCTGTCATCTACGACGATAAGGTCGGTGAGTTTGAAGTATGGTCCATCGTCGGCTCACACCCTGAAGATCACAAAGAGGCCGTCGACGGGTAAGAAGCTGAAATCTTTACCGTCAACGCATTCATCGATGAGTAAATTCAGAAAATCTCCGTTGATTTCACCGACGAAAGTACCGACGACGCACCCATCGACGACAACCCCGTCGACGGAAAGCGTGGCAATATTGACATCGTCGACGGCAACCTCGTCGACGCTGGCGGCACCGATAGCGACTTCACCGACGACGGCTCCGTCGACGCCTACACCATCGACGAGAACACCATCGACGAGTGCTCCGTCGACGGCGGCTCCATCGACGACTCATTATCCTCATTTTGGAGCATCTCCTTACCTGCCGCAGAGAATTCTACCTATAAAGAGCAAGTCTTCTCTATTGCTTCCATCACATACATCGCCCAGTAAGGTCACACCAATTCCTCCGCAGCATCTATTTGCTGACGAAGATGATGACGATGATGTTTATTCTGATGATGGCTTCTTTCCGGTGGCACGTAGTCCATCTGAACTACGCATTAAGTGCCAAGAGGAGGATGAAGAGGAAGATCTCCAGCCTTATTCAGACCAGCAGGATCAAAGTCACCTACAACTTCAAGGACAACAAGAACAGACAGTTCAGATGCCGGTCTCGTTGATAAACAACCTTCAACAGATGATGCAGGATTATTATTCGAGATTTCCTCCACCTGGTTCTTCTACCCTGGTACAACCTCCACAGACACCAGTGTCCACCCCGGCTAGACCTTCAGAATTTCCGGACCCTACCACAGCACCTTCATCTACTCAGGGTATTGCTTCACCTTCATCCGAGGACGAGCAAGAAGAAGGTGAGATACAGGACTCAGACTCTCTCATTCCTGAATGGGATGAGTATCAAATCCAAACTCCATCTCCTTCTACACCACCACCAGTGGACTCTCCACCGCACGACATTGGTGGCTTCCATAGTGTCATGGAAAGAGCTGCGAAAAGATTCCAGCTGCCAATTACATCGAAGCAGTCAGACTGTTTTCTTTATGACTTCAAAGAAGATACTAGGAAGTCTGTAAGGGCCATACCCATTGTTGATTTCATTTGGGAGAAAGGCCTAAAGGTCATGCAGACTCCATCCTCCATTCCCGCAGTCTTGCAGAGACTTGAGAAGAAATATAAGGCACCAGACAATTCCCCAGCATGTTTGATTAGCCATCCTAAACCGGATTCGGTCATTTCGCAGGCAGCTCAGAGGAGGTCCAGGAATCCATTGGCATCTCTGACTGCCCCCCCAGACAAAGAAGGACGTCGTTTGGACTCCATAGGGAAAACGTTTTCAACTATGGCGGCCACCACTGTTAGAGCAGCAAACTCTCTAGCAATCCTGGGGAGATACGATCGCCAGATGTGGTCTGACATGTCACAATTCATAGACATGTTACCTGAGGACAGTAGAGTAGAAGCACGTAAGATTCTACAAGAAGGTGAAAAGATTTCAGTTGAAATCATACTCTGCCATTGATGTTTCCTCTACAGGTTTTCGCCAGTTGGCCGGGGCGCCGTACTCAGGCGCCAGGGGTGGCTCAAAGCTACTTCTTTTAGGCCTGAAGTTCAATTAAAGATTCTGGACATGCCGTATGATGGCGAGCTTTTGTTTGGCAAGCATGTCGATGATGCGTTGCAGTCTATTAAAGCAGACACTGAGACAGCCAGATCTCTGGCAACGCTACAATACAAAAGACAGCCTTTTCGGGGAGCGAGAGGGAGAGGAACCTTTTCATATAGAGGAGGCTCTCAACAATATCGTCATTACTCCTCTTACCAAGGTCAATTTCGATCAACCTTTGGCCAACAACAACCGCATTCCTTTCGTCCACAGTCATCCGCTCACTTCAGGCAACAAACAAGAGGAAAGTCGGCTTTCAAGGCCAAGGAGACGGCAAGGAAGCACCGACCCTCATCAAGTGTCTGCACCCAGCCCCTATATCAACACTCTTATAGGGGGCAGAATTTCCAAATTTCGACACCAGTGGTCCAGAATAACTTCAGACAAATGGGTACTGGATATTATCAACCGGGGACATACACTAGAATTCAACCAACCTCCCCCTCATGTACCACCAAGAGGTCCCCGCCAGCCCATCTCAACGAGCTTATGGATCAGATTGCTATTTTAATGAAGAAGGGAACAATAGAGGTCGTACCAAGGAGCCAGAGGGGAACAGGTTTTTACTCTTGCTTTTTCCTTATCCGGAAGAAGACAGGGGACTGGAGGCCTATTTTAGATCTTCGTTCGCTCAACAAATACCTCAAGAAACAATCTTTTCGCATGATCTCCCTTCAAGACGTCCTGCGCCTGCTCAACCCAGGGGACTTTATGACATCGTTAGATCTTCAGGACGCATATTTCCACATTCCCATTCACCCCAATCATCGGAAATTCTTGCGATTCAGGGTTGCAGGCATTCATTACCAGTTCAGAGTGTTGCCTTTTGGCCTCAGGTCGGCCCCAAGAGTATTCACCAAGGTTTTGGCACCGGTGGCAGCCCACCTCAGACAATTAGGGGTACAGGTGTTCCTGTATTTAGACGACTGGCTAATAAAGGCACGAACAACATCGAAGGCTGCCAGAGACACGGAGACATGTCTATCCCTTTTCGGAGCTTTGGGCTTGACAGTCAATTACCCCAAGTCTCACCTAGATCCTACTCAGAACATCACTTTTCTAGGAGCCATCTTGGACACTGTTCACGCGAAAGCCTCTGCTTCACAGGACCGGCGAAAGAAACTTCGAGACTTAGCAGCACGTCTCGGCAAAAGAAAGTCCGCTTCAGTGCGGACTTACAAGTCTTTTCTGGGGATGCTATTGTCTTGCATTCCATTGATAAAAAACTGTCGTCTGCACATGAGGACACTTCAACAGCAATTAGACAATCAATGGAAACAAATAGAAGGCTCTTTCGACGATGTAATCCGAATAACCCCATCAGCAAAGCAGGCTTTCAAGTGGTGGAAGGATACTCCCCTCGTCTCAGACGGTCTGTCATTTCTGAAGGACAAGACCATACACGTAATAACAACAGATGCATCCCTAGAGGGATGGGGTGCTCATTTGCAGGATCTTTCAGTGAGGGGGAAATGGTCCACTCAAGAATCGACTCTCCACATAAATGTATTGGAGTTAAGAGCGGTTGCCTTGGCACTCAAATCCTTCCTCACAAACATCAGGAATTCTTCAGTCTTGATAAGAACAGACAATACCACGGTCATGCATTACATCAACAAACAAGGAGGCACAAAATCTCGAGCATTATCTCTAGAGGCGCAAAAGCTGTGGCATTGGGTAATTCAACATCGAATCTTCATCAGAGCAGAACATCTCCCAGGGATCACCAACACCTGGGCAGATGCCCTAAGCAGGACTCGAACCAGCTGCCACGAGTGGGAACTCAATCAGTCAGTTCTCGACTGTCTCTTTCGTCGTTGGGGCAAACCCAGTCTAGATCTGTTCGCGACCAGAGAAAACAAGAAATGCCAACACTTCGCAAGCTGGCGACCGCAGAAGGGATCAAAGGGGAATGCGTTTTTGATCAGATGGTCAGGGATTTATGCATACGCTTTTCCCCCGCTTCCACTCATCCCGAGACTTCTGCAAAAGATGAAGAGGGAACCATGCAGGGTTCTATTAATTGCTCCCAGATGGCCACGCCAGTTCTGGTTCACAGAACTTCTATTACTTTCGGAACAACCTCACGTTCGACTAAAGACAATACCGGAATTGTTAACAATGAACCAGGGTCAGGTTCGTCATCCCAACCCGACATCTCTTCGTTTATCAGCCTGGCTCCTGAATTCTATGAATTCGATGGACTAGATATCCCTCCAGATTGCAGGGAGGTGCTTGCCTGTGCCAGGGCTCAGTCTACAAACCGAACATATAAGTTCAAGTGGAAGAGGTTTTGCTTATGGTGCTCAACTTCCAACGTTCATCCTCTAAGGTCCTCTACTTAACAGATTCTGCCATATTTATTGCATTTGGCTAAATCCGGCCTTTCACATTCCTCTATCAGAGTGCACCTGGCTGCCATATCCCGTTTCCGACGGACGTCTCAGTCACCTTCTCTATGGTCGTCCAGAATAATAAAGCAATTTCTCAAGGGTTTATTTAGGATGTTTCCACCAATTCATCGTCCTGCGCCGCAGTGGCATTTGAACATTGTGCTCTCCCAATTAATGAAACATCGTTTGATCCCATTCATAGGGTGGATCTCAAATTCATTTCTTTTAAAACAGCCCTTCTTCTGGCCTTGACGTCAGCGAAGAGGGTCAGCGATATCCAAGCCTTCACAATTTTCCCACCTTTCCTCCAATTCAAGCCAGAGGTGGTCATTTTGAGAACTAATCCAAAGTTTATACCTAAGGTTCCATCATCTTTTCACCTAAATGAACCAGTGGTTCTCATAACATTTTTTCCAAATCCACAAACTGCAGCGGAACGAGCTCTACACTCTCTAGACATTAAACGCTGTTTAAAATTTTATATACAAAGGACAAGCGACTTCCGTAAATCTGAACAACTATTTATCAGTTATGGAAAGATCAATAAAGGTAAAGCCGTTACTAAGCAGACCATAGCGCGCTGGATCTCTTCTGCCATACAGTTGTGCCACCAGTTGGCAGGGAAGCCATTATCATCCAGTGTCAGAGTGCACTCCACTAGAGCGGTATCCACTTCAGCAGCTCTGTTCGCTGGAGTCCCACTGAACCAGATCTGCAGGGCGGCAACATGGACACGTGCTCACACTTTCACCCAGCACTACTGCCTAGAAGCTACGGACAGAATGGATGCTGCGGTAGGACAAGCGGTATTACGTAATTTATTTGCATAAGGTGAGCCAATAACCTCTTACCCTCCATCCTCTATGTACTGTTAGAAGGATAATTTTATGTATATAGATCTATGTGTGTGTGTATATGTATATATATATATATATATATATATATATATATATATGTAGTTTATATAGGTAATATGGTTAACGGTTGATTTGCAAATGTTAATTACCTATATGAGTTCAGATAGCATGCGTTATACACAGGCATACTATTGGTGTCACAGAAATCAAACATTTTTTCTTACTGCTGGCTATTCTGATTCAAGCATGTGAATCTATGAAAGATACCCCAATACTGGAGAAAAAAATGAGTTACTTACCTGTAACTGTGGTTCTCCAGTATTAGTATCTTTCATAGATTCACATGCGACCCACCCTCCTCCCCAGAGGGGCTCGCCTCCTTTGTTTTTTTTCCGGTAATCTCTAGTGCGGAGAAATCTGAGAGATGGAGCCTCTGTTCTGAGGATTCTAAAGGGGTGGTCACGCCTGATTGGCTGAAATTTGGGCTCTTTCTAAAGAGGCTGATAGTTCTACAATTGAAGGTGTTTCTCCTATTGACTTCAATATATAAAAATAAAACAAAAAGATTTTTCTCTAATTATTGCTTTCTATGTACCGTGGGACTCCCACTTCGACGACGGGGAATGATTCAAGCATGTGAATCTATGAAAGATACCAATACTGGAGAACCACAGTTACAGGTAAGTAACTCATTTTCTTCTCCTGTGTTAACCTGCATGCAGCCTATTGGCTAAGAATGCTCCATTGTTTTTCAATGTAGTTTTTTCTCTTTTTTCTCTGATGATTGCTACTGCTTATTTCCTTAGGCCCAGTTGTGGGGCTTTGGTAGATATTTTTTCTGTTATTGTAATTTTGAAAAGAACTTTAAAAAAAAAAAGAAAAAAAAACTTCATAGAAATAAAGCATTTTAGCCTGTTTATGATTATAGTCTGCATTGCTGTTTCACACATGTATATATGAGTTTAGTATGAAAATTTGTCTACTAAAAATGCTATATATATTTTTCGTGCATATTTCATACTTGATATGTGTGTATTTTATATATGCTCCGGGGTCCCCGCACAAGGGCGGGAATATTCAATGTTTATGACTTTGATGAGGATACCCCTGGAAGAGAACTAGGATTTACAGGTAAGTAACTTATCCTTATGAACCACATCACTGACACTGACTGACTGATAATGACAAAACTATGATTAAAGTAGTATTTTATGGAAATGCAAGCAATTTGGGCTTTTTGCTCGATAAATGATTCGCTCCATGTGACACCAGAATACCTACAATGTTCCTATGGATTTCACAAAAATTTGCTCCTAATTTTGTAACTGTGCATTTCCGTCTTTTAGTTTTAATTTTCTATTACAGATCAACTATAGGGTGTGACTACGGGGGCATGCCTCCCACTCTCCTAATGAAGAACGACTGGATCGTAAAATAGGGTGAGAAACTATCAAATTAAAAGTAACATTATGTTTTTCCACTTTCCATCTGTGCTGTGTGGCATGCAGTGCTTAGTACAGTGTGTAGACACCACATGTTCATTTTGTACAACATCACTGTAATTGATGTATAATCCAATAGAAATTAGATAGAACACTGCACTATTTGCATGCTTCTGTGCATTGCTGCCCGTGGTTTTATTTAGATTATTTTTTTAGTAATTTTGAGGACACGGTTTGTGTAACAGAGTGCATATTTCTCTTTTTAGACCCCAAATAAATGTTCAGAATAAATAACAAGGGGCAATTAAGCCTAGCTGTTTGCCTAATATGTTACATGTCGAAGGTCCAGACAAACAGGGACAGGACAATTGATCAAGGCCAAGACACATTTCCAGGGCATACAACTAGTCCTTATGAAATCCTTGGACCCGTAGTGGCCAATTAAAGGAAGGATGAAGCATTTTGACTCCTTAGTAGCTGTAGGGACATTATTTCCCTCCAACATCCACACATATTGTTTTTTTAACAACACCAAGGGAACCCTATATTAAAGGGAAATCTGGGTGCCCCCAGGAGATTTTTATTCAGTAAGACCCAGGAAGGAAAATATCAGGAGTGCTCCCTGGAATATAGTAGAGCCCATCCTGGTTTATAGGTACAAAGATGAAAACCAGTAATGAGGCATGCCACTAATAGAGTGAATGACAGTCTGGAAAAAAGGAGAAAATGTTTTCTTCGGTTCTCCATACATTGCACTCTGTTGGAAGGTGCAAATTGATAAGAAGGGTTATAGGATACCGTTAAGTGTATTGAGGTAATAGCAATACCAGTAACAGTAGAACAGGTAGCAATAGTTACAGCATAAACAGTCGGTTCTCTGCAGAAGCGGCCCAGCCAGGTCTGGGTGAAGCTTGTGGTGCCACCCGCTCGCCACTTGCCTTCTGGCTTCCTTGTATTCCTGTAGCCTGGGGACAGCAGCAGCCAGACACCTTCAACTTGGGGGAACTCCAGCTTCCAGTCACATTTTGTACTTCACTCCCCGGAGCAGGAGGAGTAACCCACAGGCATCGGCATCAGCACCCACAATGGGGACTGAAGAAGGGTGTGAGGAGAGTATGAGGACCCGCAGCTCCCTGCTCTTAATGGCACATGACAGGATACAAAATCTAATGAGGCGAGAGAAGGCAGCCCCCAATAAACAGGTGGGCGTGCCAAAGGGGGGGTATGAAACACGCTGCAAGGCCCCAACCTACAACACAAGTGGCACCAAAGGGGGCAATGGCCTCAAAAGAGTGTCTCCCCAGGAGCAGTCACAAGGGAGAACCCAGACGGTAAAGGGAGGAACTAAAGGTATCCCTGAGTACTTTATGCTACTGGGGAAAATCACCACTAAAAAACAACAACAAGGAGGGGCGAATATGGGAGATTCGGAGGAAGTACTCCTGGTCCCGTGTGTAAAGCTCCCGACAATCAATAAATCAAAAAAAGGGTACACACGGTTCCAAAATTGCCAGAAGGTTTCTTTCACACTAAATGGTTCTGCATTCAATGGAAACCAAAAATGGTCGAAGCAAGGGCCCTCACTCACCTTCCGGTGACATGCTTCATCATAGGGCCAAGCTCCTCGTCAGGCCGGCACTGCAATGCCTGACGGGCCCCACACAGGGGCTCTTTGCCGGAGATCTTTTGGAAGTGATGTACAGCCGGTCAAAAATCGTGAAGGATTGGTGTAAGAGTAATTAAAAATGACTAGAGGTAACAGATCTGCAAATGTATTCTAATACTGAAACCTCTGACATGATTAAAAACAATACACAGGGATATGGTAGATTAATGTCTACACTCCCCATATAAAAATAAAGTAGTATAGTTGCTACGTCTCATAATCGAGAGTAGTAAAAAAAGGGAGTAAACACAGGATCCCCTGTGTTACTCAATATCATAGGTCAACATGTTTCTCGCCTTTTTTTTTTTAGTCAATAAATGATCTTAATGCGATTCTTCAGGACCACAGTACATACCTAATCCTTTAAGCAATTAGGACTTCCACAATACGGAAATCCAAAAACCCTCCAAATATTAAAGGTAGGGCCTCATCGGGGAGATTTCAGGCTTTGAAAAGCCACTATGGTTTAACGTGGATACAAGGGTGCTGTACCACCTACGCCTGCTGATAGTCCCCGGAACTATGGTATCCACGTTAAACGTTAGTGGCTTTTCAAAGCCTGAAATCTCCCCGATGATGTTAGCCGTCATCATTGTAAACTGGCTATTGGAACAGGCTTCAACATCGGTCATAATATTAAACATTTATATTAACCCCAATGCAACTCACAAACAGCACCTATTAGACACCACAGAAAATGAATTGCTATCTCTAAAAGCCTCATACAGGAATGCTTCCTGGCTCATCAATGGCAACTTCAACCTAAACATGGCCAACCATGGAAAAAGAAGCGCCAGAGAAGGGGTCTTGGATCAGTGCCTGGGCATCCGCAGCAAGTATTACGCTTCAGGGACATGGACAAATGTGATCATCCTCTTGGAGGCATTTGGACTGAGGGCCCTGAACGGTCAATTCCCCACAGACTACCCAATGAACCCAACACACAAATCAAAGAATTCGGCAAGCACCCTACATTACTCATTTGCATCTATAGCTTTCTTCAAATTCATTCATGCCTTTAGCATAGAAGTTAGATGCGAAAGTGACCATCATCCACAAGTTATGGAATTCATGAACAACCACCATTTAAAGGCACAGATACATAACATAGGGTCACAGGTTCCAGGAAGCCATCTACACCATGTAATATGGTCAATCTTGTGTTTGGGGAAATAGGAGGCATGAAAAACAAGCTTATTACCCAATCCAGGGGCCCAGGTGGACACAATCATCAAATGGGAAGCAATGTTAACATCACTAAATAACCAGCTAGCTTCCATACCACAGCACAGGGTTGGTCCTCCACAAAACAAAAATCAATGGTTCACACAATCCCTAAAGCAACAAAGGGAACAGCTGAACAAAGCAGCAGGAGCCCTAAAGAAACAACACATGGACACCAGCCAACTTGGTGTCTTCCATGAACTAAGAAAGATATACGAGAAGGCAATCTGGGAAGCAAAGCAGGCACACCGTGACCAGGAATGGATCCAAATTGTCGAGGCGTGCAAACAAATGAACAGCCACCCCCTGTAGTCCACTGTCAATCAACTGGAGCATGGGGCTGCAGGGATCCTAAGTAATACCATGCCAGAGGTGAAGTGGATCGAGTATATCTCCAAACTATACAGCTGTCAGGAAGCGGCAGAATGCAATTCTAGCTCAAACTACAAGCTGAATCCCCTATCCTTCTTAGTACAAAATATAGAAGGACACCTTAGACGCTGCAGAACTAATAAAGCCCTCGGTCTAGACATCATCCCCACGGGGGTCTTAAAACATGATCTGGAATTTTGGTCTGACCAACTTAGCAACATGTTCACTGCCTGCTTCACAGAAAACAAAATCCCAGATTCTTGGAAAGGGGCAATTCTCCATCCAGTCTACAAGAAAGGCCCCTATGGGAACCCAGGCAGCTATGGTTTGATCACTCTGCTCGACACTGATGCAAAATTATTCGCGGACTGCTTGTTAGCGGAATTGAAAGACTGGGCGACCAAACTGAATCTAACTCCTCTGACCCAAACAGGCTTCCGTCCCTCATCGAGCACCTCTGACAACCCGATAGCACTAGCAATGTTTGCGAAAAAATATACAAAAAAAGAAAATGGCCTTGTACACCTGCTTTGTGGACCTATCTAAAGCTTTTGACTCTGTGGAACGGCACAGACTGTGGAAGAAGTTAGTAGATCTCAATATTCCACCAAACCTGCTAAGAGGAATACAGTTTATATATTCTGACAACCTGGTTAGAGTAAAAGTTGGCAGCAATGAAAGAATGTCTACTAAAATCCAGATAGAAAGAGGCATTAAGCAAGGATGTGTACTAGCCCCAATGTTATTCCATTTATATCTGGCAGATCTGTGCGCACATTTGAACTCTTCCAGTTCCCATCCCTCCAAATTGTGCCACCAACCCCTAACAGCACTACTATACGCAAACAACATTGTCTTGTTGAATCTTTCAAGCACGGGGCTCTGAAGATTGCTAACTACCCATAATCAGTATTGCAAGACCAACATGCTACTGTTAAACCTAGAGAAAACCAAGGTGGGAAACCAGCTACTGTGCACGAGTAGTAGCTACATATACCTGGGTGTCTGGCTGCAGGAGCGGTGTCTCTGGTATATGGCTTGGAAATATATCTTGGCAAGGTTAATGATTTCCTGAATATTGCACAGAGTAAAGTTTTCCGCTTTCTTTTCCGCCTGCCATACAGTTCTTCACCAGCATAACTGAGATTGGAATTTGGGCTACAAGACCAAGCCGTGGTACATAACGGAGCTATCCTCAAATGTGCCTCTCTACTAAGACAGGCGCCCCCAAACACACTAAAAGCACTTATCTGGGAGGAAACAGGCCGGAGCACGTCGGATGACTCAAATTCATGGTCTGACAAAATTGTCTTGGCAATCAAGCAACTACAGGCAGAAGAGCTATGGCAAAAGACCTTACCACATAAATCATTTAAGCAACTAATAAACAAATCAAGCAGCTATCGTGGAACAAAGACAAAGACAAGTTCAGGCAACGATCTTATTCATGGATGACTATTAACAGGAACAATGCCCTAACAGCACAACTATATCTGGGAGAAATACTAATAAAAAAAAATCTCTAAAGACAAAAGTGCTGCACGCCAGGTTTGGTCTACTCCCTTCACTGGATGCAGTTCCAAAATGGCTCACACCCTCACACAACGGTTAAGTAAGCTATGTGCACACCATCAGGAAGACTTCTTACACTTTCTATGCATATGCATAAAGGGCAGACATCACAGCACATGGCATGTGTGGCAACATTCATATTAAAAGCAGAACACCGTTTGAAGCATGCACCAATAATTGTGAAAGCTGATGGAGCTATTCAGCTCATGACTACGCAACTTTGTTAGTGCTAATCACACACTCAGCCTAGATGTAGAACTTTAAGGACAGCATTGAGTTGGAGGGGACAGTTCATGCTATTAACCCATGACGAAACACACAACCTTATTTAAGTGGGTTTCCAATAACTTATCTTGGTATCAGTGTTTTAACTCTATGTGAATTAGAAACCCCAGTAGGTAATTTTTGGCTTTCCTGTTTTAATTTATAATGCTTTTATGTACATTGCTGAATGCAATGATTTTTATTAATCATGCAATAAAGATATATTTCTTTCAAGTCATAATAGCATAGCCAGCAGCTGCAGTGCTACATAGCCACAAGTACTAGTAGTAGAACAAAGACTTTCGTGCCATTAGTAATAGTAAGTAGTCCTCGGGGTACTAATGGCAATTGTAACAGTGGTAATTGTATTATGCATGATAGTAATGTTAGCACTGGAAGAAATACTAGTAGTGACAGTAGACAATGTTATATTGGCAGAGGTTTAACTGAAGGCAACACTCAAAGTAGTATTAGTTTCAATGTTTGATTTCAAACAAGTATTTGAAATGACACTCTTGGATATTAACTCGATGTAACGGACCTTGTAATGTTAATGCACACTGTACAGGAAACAAAGTTGTTAAATTCACATCTGTGTTTAGAAGTAGATATATACATAAATTAGGATCTGATGAAAAAACATAAACCTGCCAGTAGTGCTTAGTATTCTAATATAGGGTGTTGTTATTGACTGGATCTCCATTTTATGATTTCCAATGAGTTGCAACATTTTTCATTGGTAATATTGCATAACATTCTTGTTTTGTGTACATGTTTGACATATTTGCATATATCTCTATTATGTGTTTGCAGCATGTTGCTGGGGATCAAATGCTTTGCACACTACTGCCATCTCGTTAAGAACACGTTGGTGTAACTGTCCTTAAAACTTTGTTTCAAACATCTCCCATCATGTAGGAGGCTGGCCTGGCTTGTAGTGAGTACCAAGGGGTACTTACACTCTGTACCAGGTCCAGTTATCCCTTATTAGTGTAGAAGAGGTGTTTCTAGCAGCTTAGGCTGATGGAAGGTAGCTATAGCAGAGCAGCTTAGGCTGAACTAGGAGACATGCAAAGCTCCTACTATACCACTGGTGTCATATGCACAATATCATAAGAAAACACAATACACAGATATACTAAAAATAAAGGTACTTTATTTTTATGACAATATGCCAAAAGTATCTCAGTGAGTACCCTCAGTATGAGGATCCCAAATATACACAAGATATATGTACACAATACCAAAAATATGCAGTAATAGCAAAAGGAAGTAATGCAAGAAATGTAAAGTTACAGTAGATTGCAATAGGAGCACATAGGTATGGGGCAACACAAACCATATACTCCAAAAGTGGAATGCGAACCACGAACGGACCCCAAACCTATGTGAGCTTATAGAGGGTCGCTGGGACTGTAAGAAAACAGTGAGGGTTAGAAAAATAGCCCACCCCAAGACCCTGAAAAGTAGGTGTAAAGTGCACCTATAACCCCCAGAGAGCACAGAAGTCGTGATAGGGGGTTTCTGCAAGGAAGACCAACACCAGCAAAGCAACCAAAGTGGATTTCCGAACCTGAGTAACTGTGAAACAAGGGGACCAAGTCCAAGAGTCGCGACAATGTCGAGAGTGGGCAGATGCCCAGGAAATGCCAGCTGAGGGTGCAAAGAAGCTGCCACCGGATGGTAGAAGCTGTGGATTTTGCAAGAACGAAGAGGGCTAGAAACTTCCCCTTTGGAGGATGGATGTCCCACGTTGTGAAGAAGCTTGCAGAGGTGTTCCCACGCATAAAGACCGCAAACAGGCTTTGCTAGCTGCAAGGGTCGCGGTTAGGGTTTTTGGATGCTGCTGTGGCCCAGGAGGGACCAGGATGTCGCCACTTGGATGAGGAGACAGAGGGGGCGCCCAGCAAGCCAGGGAGCCCTCACAGAAGCAGGCAGCACCCGCAGAAGTACCGGAACAGGCACTTGGAAGAGGAGTGAACCGGAGTCCACCCGAAGACACAAAATGGAGCCCCACGACGCCAGAGGACAACTCAGAAGGTTGTGCACTGCAGGTTAGAGTGTTGGGGACCCAGGCTTGGCTGTGCACAAAGGAAATCCTGGAAGAGTGCACAGGAGCCGGAGCAGCTGCAAATCACGCGGTACCCAGCAATGCAGTCTAGCGTGGGTAGGCAAGGACTTACCTCCACCAAACTTGGACTGAAGAGTCACTGGACTGTGGGAGTCACTTGGACAGAGTTGCTGAGTTCCAGGGACCACACTCGTCGTGCTGAGAGGGGACCCAGAGGACCGGTGATGCAGTCTTTTGTTGCCTGCGGTTGCAGGGGGAAGATTCCGTCGACCCACGGGAGATTTCTTCAGAGCTCCTGGTGCAAGAAGGAGGCAGGCTACCCCCAGAGCATGCACCACCAGGAAACAGTCGAGAAGGCGGCAGGATAAGCGATACAAGGTTGCAGTAGTCGTCTTTGCTACTTTGTTGCGGTTTTGCAGGCGTCCTGAGCAGTCAGCGGTCGATCCTTTGGCAGAAGGTGAAGAGAGAGATGCAGAGGAACTCTGGTGAGCTCTTGCATTCGTTATCTGAAGAATTCCCCAAAGCAGATACCCTAAATAGCCAGAAAAGGAGGTTTGGCTACATAGGAAGGAGGAAAGGCTAGTAACACAGGTAAGAGCCTATCAGAAGGAGTCTCTGACGTCACCTGATAGCACTGGCCACTCAGAGCAGTCCAGTGTGCCAGCAACACCTCTGTTTCCAAGATGGCAGAGGTCTGGAGCACACTGGAGGAGCTCTGGGCACCTCCCCTGGAAGGTGCAGGTCAGGGGAGTGGTCACTCCCCTTTCCTTTGTCCAGTTTCGCACCAGAGCAGGGCTGGGGGATCCCTGAACCATAGACTGGCTTATGCAGAGATGGGCACCCTTTGTGCCCATCAAAGCATTTCCAGAGGCTGGGGGAGGCTACTCATTCCCAGCCCTGACACCTTTTTCCAAAGGGAGAGGGTGTAACACCCTCTCTCTGAGGAAGTCCTTTGTTCTGCCTTCCTGGGCCAAGCCTGGCTGGACCCCAGGAGGGCAGAAACCTGTCTGAGGGGTTGGCAGCAGCAGCAGCTGCAGTGAAACCCCAGGAAAGGTAGTTTGGCAGTACCCGGGTCTATGCTAGAGACACGGGGGATCATGGAATTGTCCCCCCAATGCCAGAATGGCATTGGGGTGACAATTCCATGATCTTAGACATGTTACATGGCCATGTTCGGAGTTACCATTGTGACGCCATACATAGGTAGTGATCTATGTATAGTGCACGCGTGTAATGGTGTCCCCGCACTCCCAAAGTCTGGGGAATTTGCCCTGAACGATGTGGGGGCACCTTGGCTAGTGCAAGGGTGGACACACACTAAGTAACTTTGCACCCAACCTTCACCAGGTGAAGGTTAGACATATAGGTGACTTATAAGTTACTTAAGTGCAGTGGTAAATGGCTGTGAAATAACGTGGACCTTATTTCACTCAGGCTGCACTGGCAGGCCTGTGTAAGAATAGTCAGATCTCCCTATGGGTGGCAAAAGAAATGCTGCAGCCCATAGGGATCTCCTGGAACCCCAATACCCTGGGTACCTCAGTACCATATACTAGGGAATTATAAGGGTGTTCCAGTATGCCAATGTGAATTGGTGAAATTGGTCACTAGCCTGTTAGTGACAATTTGGAAAGCAGAGAGAGCATAACCACTGAGGTTCTGGTTAGCAGAGCCTCAGTGAGACAGTTAGGCATCACACAGGGAACACATACATATAGGCCACAAACCTATGAGCACTGGGGTCCTGGCTAGCAGGGTCCCAGTGACACATAACAAACATACTGACAACGTAGGGTTTCCACTATGAGCACTGGGCCCTGGCTAGCAGGATCCCAGTGAGACAGTGAAAACACCCTGACATATACTCACAAACAGGCCAAAAGTGGGGGTAACAAGGCTAGAAAGAGGCTACTTTCTCACACATCACAGCTCGCAAGCCGCATATGTTTTGGAATAAGAGCAAAGCTTTTCAGTCTATGCATCTGTGTGATCTAAAGCAGCACATGCTCCCAACGGAAAAAGTTACTTGCTTGTAACAAATAGCATAATGTGCAGTGCTGCAGATTCACATGCGCCCTCTCACCTTCCTGCATGCAAGCTCACACTGTAAGGTTTTCAACAATTATTAGCCTCAAATATATATTTACATTACACCAGTACACAGACTATTTTAGTTCACATTACTACTTACTTTAACTTGTTTTTTTTGGGGGGGTGGGGGGGGGAAACAGGATCTAAGGTGAAGCTATATCCTGGTGCATTGTGGGTTTTGGGAATCACAAGTCATCAAAACCAAAACCTCTACTTCCAAGAAAAGAAAAAAACATTTACAATGTCCTGCCCAACACTAAAAGGCAGGAGTGTACAAAGTATGTGACTTGCCAGCACTACAAAGTACAAACCAATTGTTACGAGTAAGTAATGTTTTCCCTCCACCTAGAGTTTTGTTGCATGTGTTGCACATGGACATAGAGGATCATCTGAATACCGTGACATAGCCCAGAGTTTTCAGCTGGCCTCAGTCACCCTTGCACTTTGCAATCAGGAACCATCTTAGGTTTTTGAAGGTGAGGCTTGATGTAACAAGCTTTGACATACCCAATATGCCCCACCTACACAAGAACTGTTGGCTTTCCCAATGTGTTTTAGCCAAGTTGTACACCAGTGTGGCTGCTGTTCAGCATGCCTAAAAGTTAGTGGTGTAGAGGAGAGCGGCATGGAGTGACAGAGTCGAGTACAGTGAAGTGTTGCAGAAGGGAGTGTCAGAGTGAAGTATTGTAAAGGAGAGTGGAGTGGTGTAGACTGGAGTTGTGTAGAGTCGAGAGGTGTAGAGTCAAGAGGAGTAGAGTGGAGAGGCATAGAGAGGAGAGGCATAGAGAAGAATAATGGAGTTGTGTGTTGTAGAGTACAGTGGAATGGCATAGATGTGTAGAGTGTAAGAGTGGGTTGGCATATAGTGAAGTAGAGTGATGTGGAGGAATGTGGAGCAGCATAGAGTGGAGTAGTGTTTTGCAGAGGGGAATGGAGTGTCACGGAGGGCAGTGTCACAAAATGGAGTGTTGTAGACTGGAATGGAGTATTGTAGATTGGAGTGGAGGGTCATGGAGTGGAGCATCAGATTAGAGAGTCAGTGTATAGGGTCATGGAGTGGAGGGTCGTGGAGTGTCAAAGAGTGTGGCATAGAGATGAGTGAAGTGTCGTACAGTGGAGTAGTGTAGAGTGGAGTGTTGTGGAGCCTAAAGATTATTAAGTGCATAATTCATATATGACAGAACAGGGGATATCTCCTCACTATTGGAGATTTCGACCCATAGGTAATGATGTAAAGGATAATCTTTTGAAAACTTAAATTTATAGCAAAACTTTAAAAAGGCCCCTTCCCTTGCTATTGCCTGACTAACGAGGCCGAATCCTAGACAACCTTGGGCAGAGATGCTGATCTAGGCCGACAAAATAGATATTTAGACGTTCTTATTATCATTTTATCCTTTAAGTCTGATTCTCTCCCACACAGAGCTTCACAACTGTAGCTGATAATCAGAAATGATCTGACATCCATTAATTTTAGCATTTGGTTGGGTGGAGGGCCCTTAAATGTTTTATAGATAGAATTAAAAGCTGAGGACAGAGCTCATGCCTTGGCATTAATAAGCGGCTTGTATGGGTGAAAGGATCATGCAAAGATTACTCCCAAATATTTGTAGTACTGAGTCACTGCAAATTGACAGCTATCAATAAACCATTAGCCTTCTTGTCAATTTTTTTTTTTATCAATTACCATTATTTTAGTTTTGTTTAAATTGACTTCTAGATTATTAGGGAATGTGTACTCTTGATAATTCTTTATAAACCAACTGGGGATTTGTTGATGAGAAGGAGGAAGAAGAGATGGACCACTGTGACCCAGGGACACGGTCAATTTGGATTCATCCTTGAAGCATACATTCTAACATACCAGGGATGCCAGAGATGATGTGCCAGCTACAGAAAAGTCCTTTATCCCTAAAACTGGAAATGTCATGCGTAACCTGTCAGTGTCAAGTGAATATGCTCTCTCCGACAGCTCATCAACGTTGTCGGCCTCAAGTGATATGCCTACAATCACTCCACAAATGGCTGATGTCATATATTCTCATAATGTGAATGCGTCTGTTAATGTCTTAAATGCAAAAAAACATATGTATGTATCTGTGTCTCCATAATATTCTTCGGTGCACTGTTTGACTTATATACTGCCATTTCTGCTAAGATATTAGCGTATAGGGTAGCCCTCTTCTTACAAATGAGAAGGAGTTGCCTGGCCTTGTCTGACCACATTACCTGACTACCTTGGCCCGTTGGCCAGGTCCGGCCCTTTCAAATCCTCCATCGCTACTACTGCTTGTCCTGAGGCACAGACTCATTCTAGCCGCTTCCATCCTACTTCCCTTTCTCTCACAACTTTTTGCATCTCTTTTTGCCACTTTTTCTTTCTTTTTATCTGTGCCCTTTAGCACTTTTTCATTCCTTTTGCCTCGCTCTTACCACTCTTATCTGCTTTCACTCACTTTTTCTCTCTCATATCTTTTGTCTTTTTTTTTTTTTGCTTTCTTGGTGACTTAGTGATTTTGTGTCGCATTTTTGTCTGATCTTGCATTCTTACACATTTTTGTACCATTGTTTTGCTTTCTTTTGCTCCCTTTTCTCTCAATTTTGCCACTTTTTTGTCTCTTTTGCCAGCCTTGCCTCCTCTTACTTTTATTTCCTGATTTACTGCCTTGTTGTCTCCTCATGCCATTTTCTCACCTGCTGTTTCTAGCAATCACCTCCAGCATCTCTCCAGTTATTGTCCCCAGCCCCACCCACAGGTTCTCTTCCCCCTGCCAGACCCTCTTAAGGGTGGTTGCAGCGAGGAAACATGTAGTGATCACGGTGCGGAGTGCCAAAGGAAAGTCTATCAGTGGCGTCTGCTGGCAGCCCACATTGAGTGCCAGGACCCATGGTATAATGCCACCCCCTAGATGCTACCTTAGCTCATCCTTCCACGTTCTGAACCCAGAACACATCTTCCCACTGTTCTGTGGACCACTCCAATTAACATCGAAGGTGTGTTCTCTGTGATGGTTGCTGCTTCTTCTGCAACCATGTAAGCACAATCCCTCTCACCACACATGCACTCCTGCACCCAGCAACAAAGACACAACCCACTTACAACCCTCATTGGTCTGCACCCTACTGAACACCTGTTCTTTCACCAGTCAGTAAAAATCTGGGATGTCCTTCAGGACCTCTCTCCATACCTACTCTTTACACAAAGACCTGTCTCAAACCTACATCAGCCTCTGAGACTAGATGACTGCCACCCTCCTGGGATACAAGATCACCAGACAGTACAGCCCATAAACCTGGAGGAGGAATTACAATCATCTACAAGGAACACATCTATTGCACCCTCATTGAAGCTGACCCCGGAGACAATCTGGCATTCAAACTTAGTATCTCTAACAACATCCCGCTGATGGAAGCCCTGCTCTAATTGCCACCAGGGCCATGAGACTAATTTGGAAACCCCATCGCAGACATCATTGCGCCCTCCCCACACATACTCAACTCCAGCTCCTTCATCCAGCATGGTGACCTCAATTTCCACCTAAAGGACCTCACTGATCCAAACAACATAAACGTCCTGCACAGCCTGAAAACATTCAGCCTCTCCTAAAAGGTTTTAAAAATCCCACCAACATCGCCGACCACCTGCTAAGACCCATATTTACCAAGTTTGACATCATCTTGGTAGGAAAACCTGCTCGTCCCACGTGGACCGACCATTGGCTTGTCCGCTTCGACCTTCACTGCGGCCACCATTGAAGAACCTCTCCTCCTTAAGACCACCACTACAACTGGAACACTATCTCCAACAAAACCTGGTCCACAGAACTGCAAAACCTCCGCCCACCACACCAAGATGCCTCCGCCTGCTCTACAGACAGTTTCAATCTCTGGCTCCCAGTCTGTGCATGCAACATGGCACCTCTCAAATCTAAGACCACCACTAGGAACAGACCAGAAGCTAACTGGTACAATGACAACCTTTGATGCACCAAGCAGCTTGAGCGCCAATGGAGACTCACACACAACAACAGTGACAAACAAATCAGCCCTCCGTTAATATCACCAACAACTGAAAGCCACCAAGCATTCAGCCCTAACAGAGCAGATAGATAACATCACTAACAGTGCAAAGGAATTCTTCTCTAGCCTTAAAAAGTTCACCATACCTGCTACAAACTCCACCTCCATTGCTCCCTCTCAGGAGATATGCTCCTAGGTCACACTTTACTTCTGCAAAAAGATAATCACTATGTAAAAAATCTTGCCACCCTAACTGAACCCTTCCACCCAGCAGTCCTCTTCAGAGACTACAGCTTTCCAGGAACCAACCTGACCTGCTGGCCCATCATTACCCACACAGAAACCTACCCTGTCATGTGATCCATGATCTCTATTAACATGCCACCAATTTGCCATTACTTAAGAACCCCACTCCAGATCCATCCGCATTAGCCAACTACAGACCCATCTCATTGCTTCCTTGCCAAGCAAAAGTACTGGAGAAACTGATCATCAGGAGACTAGCTAGCTAGCTAGCCAGGAGACTAGAAAACCACCACCAACTGGACCTATCCCGAATCAGTCTTCAGATCTAATTACAGCACCAAAACCGCCCTCCTCAATGCAAGTAATTACATCTGGACCATCATGGACCAAGGCGACTCCGCAGCCCTCATCCTCCTTAACTTCACTCCCCCCTTCAATACAATCTCCCACTCAATCATTATCCATTGCCTTCACGAGTCAGGAATTTGTGGAGAAGCCTTCACTTGCCAACAGCGTAAGAACCTTCAGAATCAACATAATTTTAATCACCGACAACATACAACTCATCCTCTTGCTCTGCAAGGACACCACTAATACCCAAGAAAAGTTCCTCAACTGCATGTCAGAAGTAGCAATGTGGATGAAGTCCAACTACCTCAAATTCAACTCAGACAGGAACGGAGGTAGTATCTTTTGGGAAAGATCAAAATCTTTGATCCTCAGCTTGATGGCCATCAGAACTTGGTCCCACCCCAAGCACCTCCAGACAACAACAGGAACCACTGAATCATGGTCAACAACAAGCTATCAATGGCTTGTCAAGTCAACTTAAACATCTCTTTCTCCTTCCTCACCCTCAAAATCCTGAGTAAAATCATCAGGTGGCTTCCACTCAACATCTGCCAAACAATCACCGAAGCACTCATTACCAGCAAGCTAGATTGCAGAAAAACTGTCTACGTTGAAATCTCCGCCCAACTCACCAAGCGGCTCTTGGCTATTTGGAGCCCAGCTGTTGGAATCCCACTCAACCTCCCTTTAAACACCCATATTTCTTCCTATCCCAGAGACCTCCACTGCCTTCCGATACGTAAACATTCTCAATTAAAATTACTCATTGTGAGAAATTGTGAGTGTTGGTCGAAGGGGGATGACAAGAACTTCAATGACAATCCTAATTGTTGTAAGGGTAAACCTCAAAAGTCATTAAATACACCTGTGCTTAACCCTCTGGTATTTTGGCACAAAGCAGTAAGGCTTAAACTAAAGGCCATATGAAAGTATTTATGTAGTACCAAGGCAGTGAAAAAAGTCAAAATGCTAAACAACACAAAACCTAAAATGAAATAAAAAAAGAGTCAATGTTAATAAACAAAATGACACCAAAATAACAAAAATCCAATAAGAGGAACCCGAGTTGTACATTTTTAAAGTTTTATGTAAAAAATGCTCAAAGGAGCACAACATGCCAATGATAGTCAATGGTAGTGGTAGAAGAGGATCCAGACACAATCTGACGCTGAGCATGGGGGAGCGCAGGTTAGCTATACTAACTAGGTTTGAGCTGATCAAAGATTTTACCTTGTGACATCAGTCCTTTAAGTCCCATTCCACCACAGAAGTACACTTCTAAAGCCCCACAAGCACCTCTGTGGTGGCACTTAGAGACTCACAGGGTGAAACAGAAGCAACAGGCAGAGTTCAGTCCAGAGATCTAGTTGCCACTGGTTAGCTGGGCAGCTACTGGAAAAGGCCACTTGCTGTTTGTTGTGCCCCTGTACGTTTAACAGAAGGTCAGCCTAATGACCCTTGGAGTCCGCTTCTTTATGATAGGTACAAAAAGGAGAGCAGGTCCAGTCTTCATGGCTCTTATCAGGTTACAGACAGAAGGGTGGCCCTTCTATTGCTCTCAGATCCAGAGAGTCTTCTTCAATCAGTGCCTGGAGGTGTCATATATATGCCTGGCACAAGCTAGTGCATCCGAATGACCTCTGGGGATGCCCTCACCATTGGGGTAAAGGTTACCAGGGCTAACCCTACCTATTTTGGGAATTTGCAAGAAAGCTAGAGTGTTCGGCCACACTAAAGGTGGGCTCTGAGGGCTGGGTGTGTGTGTGTAGTGTGTACTACGGTAATCATAGTGTCCTCCCACATCTAGCACCAAAATCCAGTTTGGGGCAGTCACTGTATCCCCAAAAACTCAGACAGCAGTCTGGTGAAACAAAGCTGACTTTTCAGCAGCCAAACAGTGAATGTACAAGAGCTGTTTTGGTACCCACCCACACCCAAGCTTTGTGTCCCTGTCTGGGAGCAATACACATCTCACCACAGAGGATTCATCCAGCTGCCAGGTGACAGTTGAAGGCTTACATGCTTTAGGCACAAAAGTGGTTACTTTTTAAATGAACTAGTTGCTTAACAATTAGACAAATTGTGATTTCACTGTTAAACTGCATTTTGAAATAACTCTTAGAATGAGTCTCTGAAATGTTTCTCTAGCTGCTCCACAATGGAATGTAGCCCTGATTATATGTAATGGGGTAATCCAGTGTTGATCTGTAGGAAGCCAGCCTTGCCACAGTGAAAAATGACTGGGAATTTTTCACTGCCAGAACATGTAAAACATTAAATATACTATTAAAATGCAAAACACCCTGCCCTATAGATCTTTAAGGCCTACCTTAGGGGAGACTTATAAGTATTTAAAAAGAAGGTTTAGGGTTAGCAAAAGGTTTATTTTGCCATTTCGAAATGGTGGTTTCAAATTGCACAATAAGGCTGCAATGGAAGGACTGAGCCATGTTTTGCAGTGCTACTTTAGAGGGTGGCACGAGTCCTGCAGCCCACTGGCAGAGTTTAATTTGCAGGTCCCAGGTAGTACTGTATACTAGGGACGCAGAAGTAAATTAAAGGTGCCAGTTATGTGTATGCTAATTTTATCATGTTTAAAATGGAGAGCACAGGCACTTTATTGCTGGTCAGCAGGGTTGAAGTGCAAAGAACTCTATGGCAAACAAAAAAGGGGGTTCAGCAACTGAAGACAAAAATATGGGCTGACCCTGTAGAAAGTGCAAATTTCCAACAATCACACACATACAAAGCACTACACAAATTAGGTGCCACCTACATGAACAGCAGTATCAACTTCCACACCCCCATTAGACACCTCCGCAAAGCTATCCTCCTGCTCGTCACTGTCCCCATCCCAAGAGCCAGAGCTGGCAGCCACACCATCTTGCACCTGGTTCTTAAAGCCTGGAACATACTCCTTCTTTACATTAGGGCCACCAGCTCAGTTCCAGAATTCAGAAAGAAACTGAAAACATGGCACTTCACATGAGACCCAGATAGGGCAGCTAGCAATCCACCCATCTCATTAGCGCCAGGATACCCTTCCGGGTGAGATGCACACTTTACAAGCACACTTAATATGACATAACAGATCTAATGCACCCAGAACAGTGTGGCTTAGTCCCCAGGCGCAGTAGTGCTGCCAGCCTCTGTACACTATTTCCTATGATAGAGACTATTTCCTATGATACATGCCCTTCCTGGAGCCCTTATGCAACAGCAATTTCCACAGATATGGAAAAAACGTTTGATTCTCTCAATTGTCTATACTTAACTCAGACACTCAGTAAAATGTGGTTCGGACTGGAAATCATAACTTGGGTTTGTATATTATATACATGCCCAATTGCTGTGCTCTCCGCCTAGTTATCAATAGAGGGACGAGACAGAAATGGTCAGTGTCCCCACTGCTCTTTCCCCTCACCATGGAACATTTAGGTTGCTATACACATGAGTCTGGCGCACAATATGGCCTGCCTATTTATTTGGGCACCATCATGTCATCTCCTTATATGTGGTTGATTAACATATACTTTCCTTTGGTTATGAACTTTCTTGTGGAAGTCTAACTAACCACAGGTTCCTCACCTTCTGAATAGTCTCCAGGTGTAAGAGTGGATCTAGATACTTTAAAGCAGTATTCCTGCATTCCCCTTGGTGGCCTTGCATGGCTCCGCACTGACACTACTCTGCTTGGGAAGTGATGAACGGAGGCACATATAAAAGCCACTCATGCACACTGACACCAGCAGTTTCTGAGGGCATCCCTGCCATCAAAAAAGAGTCCATCGACAGATTGGAATGACCAGTGTACAGATTTCTAGATTGGAACTTTTTTAGATGGAAAAAGAGTCCAGTTACGCAAGCAGTTAAGGGTAGCAGAAGAGTCAGTGAGGAATTTGTTTGTCAAAATGAGTATCAACCAGAAAGATCATTAGCAGAGGTAAATAACAGGTTCTTCTTATGGATACTTATAACTTCAGAGTCCTCATCTTGTTAGTAGATACCATAGTATTAACTCCCTACATGATGGGTCAGTGTACTGGCTTGGATCAAAATGTCCTGCAGGACAGAGCAGGCAAAATGTCCATTTCGATACACCTGACTGTCGAGGCAATAGTACTTCGTAAATATATGTAAATGCGCTCATACGTCAACACAGCGGTAACAGCTTTGGGTCTAGTGGAATGAGCCCGTAAGCCTTCCAAGGGTTGCTTCTTAGCCAGTGCATAGCAGATCGTGATGCAGAGAACAATTTATCAGGAAATGGTCTGTCTTTACACTGCCTTGCCCATGTTTACCACAGAGAATCCTACAAAGAGCTAATCGTCCAGCCGATTTTTTTTTATGCCATCTATATAAAAACTTAAGGCCTTTTTGGGTCCCAAACAATGACGTTTCTCCTCCTCCTTAGAGGGATGTAAAGCAAAGTATGCCAGAGGAGTGACAGACTGCCTGAAAGGAAATGGAGTGACTACCTTCAGCAGAAAAGAAGTTTGGTTCACTCAACACCAAATCCGGGAAGAATGTTATATAAGGTGGGTTCGGAAAGAGCCCGCAGCCCGCTCAGAAGCCTAGCCAATGTTATGGCAATGACAAAGATCATTTTCAACACCCAAAGTCTTAAATGTTAAGTGTGCAGTGCCTCAAAAAGGGAGCATATCAAAAAAGTGAGAACTATTTTCAAGACTCACTGCAGCATTGCAAAAGATTTTGGTGGAAAATAATGATGTAAATCTTTCAAAAACCTTGTCACAACAGGTGATTAAAATATAGAAGGTGGAAACAGCGAGCACCAAAAAGTTGAAAGAACTGACAGATAGCCATTAACAGTACCCAAAGCAAGTCCATGCTTGACAAGGGACATAATAAACAACAAAATATCAGACAACTTTTGGTTTTTAGGTGAACAATTTGTCAGGTCCCGCACCTATCTACAAATCTGTCCCAATGGCTGGCAAACACCGATTTTGTAGAAGGATGCCTAACTTCCAAAGTGACCTCAATGACCTCAGAAAAGGTTGAAGGTCAACTGCCGCTACTCAGTCTCCAATGCAGATGCATACTGTGCAGGTTTGCGTGCAGTACACTGACCTACTGCAGTGACAGAAGTTCCTCTCGAAGTGGCAGTTTTATCGGAGGATATATGCTCTTGCCCAGAAGTTGATGGCACCACACTCCCTTGGCCCAGATCATGTGTTACCAAGAAGGCTGGGGCCAGGTCGACCCTAATCTTGTTTAGAACCCAGGGCAGTAGAGGTAGTGACAGAAAGGTGAGCAGGAGTCTCAAGCTCCACTCCAGACAAAAGGGATCTTCGAAAGAGCTGTCTTGCAAACTCCAACATCCCGAAGTGCTAACATTATGCATTCTCGGCAGTGGCTAAAAGATCAAGCCAGAGTCCTCTCCATTGACGGAAAATACCCTGTGCCACCTCCAGGTGTAACTGCCAATTACAATCCACTAAGCATCGGTGGCTGAGTTTACCCAATCTGGCATTTAGAGATCCCAGGGGAGAGCCTCTCCCACTCAACAGCTGCTCACCAGAGAAATTCCTTGGCAGTTCAGCCACTTCGGGGACCGATCCCAAACAGCTCTTATTGCCCCACATATTGTTGTATGAACCAAGAACTAACTGTGGTTATTGTATACTTGTCAGCCATATCAGTGAAAGATCTAAGGATTTCTGAGTAAAAAAACTGCCCTATGTTCCAAATTTGAACAGGGAGCAAAACCACATCCCACCCTGCTGGTTGCAGTACCACGTGGCTGTTTGTGTGCACCTGGCATAAGTCTTCCTTTGATAGTGGGCAGGAAGACCTTCAATGCCAGGTAAATCGAGCTCAGCTCCAACAAATTGATGTGGAGCAGAGCCTACATTGGAGTGAGCATCTTGAATTTGTCTTTTCGAAAGAAGGCACTTATAGGTCGAAGATCCCAAAATGGACAAATGCCCCCATCCTTCTTCGGCACAAGGAAGCAGCGGGAGTAACACCAAGTTCCTACTTCCAAGGATGGAACTTTCTCAAGGATCCGTTTTGTCAAATAAGCTGCCACTTCCTAATGTAAAACAGAAAAATGGTCTTCCGTCAGCTGTCCTGATGGTGGTGGAAGGAGTGGTAGGGTAGAAAGAAATGGGAAGGCAGAGCCCGATGGATGATTTGTAGGACTCACTTGCCTCGATAAATGGCCTACCAACCCTCTAGGAAATACTGGATCCTGCCTTTGGCAGGGTAGTTGTGTGCCAGCAACAAATGACTAAAGCAGTTTTGCAGCTGCGGATACTCGAGGGGAGTGAGACTGACCTGACCTGCACGTTGTCTACCCTGTGCTGGGCATTGTTTCTGAGAACTACAGCCTTAGGCACGAAAGGGGGCATAGGTTTGCTGAGGTGGCAGAGGAGCCTGGAGTTGACAAAAATAAAAACTGACAGTAGCCAAGGAGAGGGTGAAAATGGTGGAATTTTCTGGTTGGAGCAGAAAGACCCAAGGGACGTGCTTTGGCCTTACTCTCCTTAAACCGTTCATAGGCCTAGTCCGTTTTTTTTTTTTGCCAAAGAGTAGAGAGTAGAGTAGAGAGCTGTCAAACGGCATGTCTATCAGGGATGCTCGAACATTCCCAGAGGGGCCCATAGACCTCATCCAGGCATAATGCTAAAGTGCAACACTAGTAACCATTGCTTGGTCAAAGCAGTCAGTCATGTCTAAGCTGGATCATATTAAAAAATTCACTGCATCAACATAAGGGTCGTGCTGCGACATCACTGACAGACACTGAAACTTAGGCCAAGCCCCTGAGAAATACTCACAAGGTGAGGAATCTGCTGCTAGAGGTATCTATCAGAGGTTTTACTAAACCTAAAAGACATATGCCCCAGCTGTCCTTTAGTAATTTTGAATGCGTGATGATTTTGGTAGCATGACCATACTTTAAAGTTAATGTGTCCAAAACATGCCAGCTGACTGGGTTTTGCATACCGACCATCACCACAGTCATGGCCCGAGTTGAAGGCACGCACCTTTAAACATCTGTGAGTCTGTGTGACCAGAGACAGAATGAACACTCTTTCTGGAAACTTACTAAGAGCTTTGGTGGCAACTAGGGTTCTGGTGGCATTTGGTTACATCTCCCACTCTCCCCGATGGGCACGGTTACCTTGTCAAAAATAATTTCTCTCCCCAACATTTCATCTTTCTTAACTATACCATTAAAAAGTCTTTCTGACCTTACTACTGCGCTAATCAAATTCCTGTGGGGTACGAGGAGCCATAGAGTAGCTCTTAACAAGATGATTATTTTTTTCCATGGAGGGTGGTTATAGTGCATCTGACTACGAAGCTTACTATTGGGCCGCAAAGCTCCAGTGGGTGGGACAGTGGCTGACACCATCATGTAACCAGGAGTGTTGCATAAAAAAGGCTGAGTTCCAGGGAGTTCCCGCTGCTGACGACCTACTGGGGTGGTGGAGAGAGGTGGATCTTTGGTAGGACATCTCTATTTGCTGACGTAGACAGATTCTGCTGGCGCAGGTACTTGTAGAAATTCCAGGAGTGAAATCCTTATGCACTGGAAATCAAAATAGCACTTCCAGAAACAAACATCTAGTGGATCTCCAATGTTCAAATTTGGAACATAGGGCAGTTTTTTTACTCAGAAATCCTTAGATCTTTCACTGATATGGCTGACAAGTATACAATAACCACAGTTAGTTCTTGGTTCATACAACAATATGTGGGGCAATAAGAGCTGTTTGGGATCGGGCTCCGAATCAGACAGGGACTGACTGCGCCCTCTAGATACGGCTGACATGGCATGGGGAACTCTATATGATTACTAACCTTTATGAAGCAATGTGAATGAATCCAACCTCTGATTTGACTAAGCTGAAAGACAGGTGGGACGAAGAGCTGTCAGATTCAGAGTGGGCAGCTGCACTGTGATATGTTGATAGCGTGATGCATAATGCCAGACTGAACATTAGTAATTAATAAATGTGTTTATTTAGAACATAGTCTCTCAAACTAAATTAATACATGTTCTAATAAAATAGGATTAAAAAAAATAAAAACTAACATCAATTACAGCTATTAAAAATCTACCCAATTAACATATTATATTAGATCTAGAAATTGCATTGCAAACGGAAACGTTATAGCATACATATGCATTATTATTCTACAGTTAATGAGGACTGCCTTTGAAAATAACTTTTCTTGAGATACAAAGGGTAAACCAGCAATCACAGTATGCAGACTTGTACCTCTCTCCCCCAGGGCAGAGCTACAAATACTGTCACTGTCTAAAAATAATTTAGAACCATCTGGGTGAGCCTAAAAAGAATGTAATTCTATTCTAAAATTTAATAAAACATCACACATCATTGGATTTGGTAAGTCATATAAATAGGGTATGATAATAAATTCTTGCCATGAATCACACAACCACCTTGCTGACCCTCTTCAATGCCAAATATTTTGTCTTTTTTCCCTCAATTCCACTGTACAGTTCTTTTAATGGTTATTTCTTTTTTTTGTTTCCTTTACTGGAAAATCAATTTTAAAATCCTGCAATTTAAGCTTATTTCTGTCCCAACGATTGTTTTCTCAAAATATTTGCCACTTTACCTCATTCTTGGTTATTTTATTTCTACAATATCTGAAGACTTTTAGGTGACCTGTTGTTATCAACTTCCACCTCATTCCAGGACGATTTTACTCCTCTTTTTGATGTAAGCATAGTATTAAATAGGTCCTCACTGCTTAAATGTTTCTCTGAAATTGAGAACCTGAGGTTAATTGAAGGTAATTATATCAATTTGGTTTCCTTATTACCACTAAGGTCTGGCTTTGTTCTAGGATAACCTTTTATTCTAAAATGACAGTAAATAGGATATTAAAAAATTCTGATTGTTTGCAATGTAGAGGGATAGACGTCATCCCTATCCAAAAAGATGAGGGGAGGCAAGATATTGGCATGGTCCCTCATTGGAATATTGTTATGGGTAAGAGACAGCTACCCCCCAGGGATTCTACTTTTAACAGAGGATCCCAGTTAGATTTCAAGGGGTTAAAAGTCCACCTAGGCAAACATGGAAGACAGGTATCCCTTACTGACCTTGCTTTACTTTCCACAAGTACCACATCAAGATGAGTTTCTTAGATGGGACTGGTTACTGAGTGTTTTATTCAGTGCTGCCCAGAACAGTTGCTTGTGAAGCCCCCATAATTAGCAATGAGCTCAAGGTTATTTCTTGGAATGCAGCTGGAATAAAGAATAGTAGGGAGAAACTATATTTTTTGTGCTCATTAAAAGCAGATGTGGTATGTCTCCAGGAGACATGGGGTGTGGTGGGCCTGGTATATTAAGTTTTTCTTACTCTGGATTGTGAAACAAAACCTTCTAGGAAAGGCCATGTAAAGCGAGGGGTAGCATGTTTGCTGTCTATTAAACTTAAGTGGAGGTAAGCGTGTTATAAGGATCCAAGTAATTTGTTTATGGTAGTAACTTTGTTTACCATGGAAGTCACCAATGTTACCACCCCACCGCTGATAAATGCTTATATTCCCCCACAGGGTGTCTATGATTATCTTTTATGTGAGGGTTTCTCTTAAATTAAAAAAGTTGCTGATAAGGATCAGCCTCTGCATTCATTTTGGTAAGGGACATACATTTCAAAATATCTAACTTCGCCTTAGAGCAATTGCAGCATATTGAGAAACAAACAGGAGAGAGAAAGTGTTGCTGGCCCAGCTGAAAAAGTCTGACTGTATTATAGTTAACGGGAGGTTACCTTCGGATTCTCCAGCAGCATACAGGCATAGAGCCCCTGGGGGGTGTCTATCTTGGAATATGCTGTGGTAGGTTGTATTTCGTTCTGTCTTCTGGGTGACCTAAAGGTCTCAGATCTTCCACTTAGTGATCATAGTCTGCTAGCCTTTTCTTTGAACTTTAATAAGACCCCTACGAGCTCCTGGAAATTGGATGGGGCCACCTTCAGGTTTAACAAGAAGACAGGGCGGACACATTGGGATTATAAAACAAGTATGGGGCTGAAAGTCAAATTAGAAGCTACCCTTGATACTTTAGATAATTGGGTAGGAAATTAAATAGAATGTTTAATACGTTTATGAAGAGGTTAATAAAAGATGTTAATTAAAAAAATAAAAAATAAAATAAAAAAAGGAATCGGACTAGCCTAGGGTGGCCCCTCTTCCTGTTTTATTATTAAATAGGGAAATAATTGCACTCATTAGAGAGCAATACTTGGCTCAAGATCCCGATAGGAAAGCTAAAGTGCTCCTATTAAAGACGAGAAGGGCTCGAGTAAAGGCCCGCTAGAAGAGAAAAGAATGGGATAGGCTCTGGAATACATTAAGGGAGGCAGTTGTAAAAGGTCAGTCCAGGACCTTTTGAAAGTTAGTTGGGGACGTCTGTGGAGTGAGAGCCAGATCCCTCCCTTTACCTATCGACCGTTAACCTATTGAGGAATCAAGATAGGTATCTTTTATTAACGGCCTTTGTTTGGCAAATTAGGGAGAGATTAATGAACCTTTGGTAAAAGGGGTTTCTGGTTCTTATGGCCTTCCCTCCGAAGAAGAGATTATGGTTGCAATCCATGGAATGCGTACTTCAGCAGCAATGGGGCTAGATGAAATCCCTATATCCGAATTAAAACAAAATATATTACTCAGAAGTAAAATCCTTTGCCTGTTCTTTAAAAGCAGCTATAAAACTTAATGGATTCCCCCATCTTGGACGGGAAATGTTATAGTCCCACCTTTCAAGAAGGACAACCGTAACCTTCCAGAAAATTATCGTCAGATCGCCCTTCTTGGTGCAGTGGGCAAAGTCTTTGCTAAATGTGTACTGGCCCAACTTAATGAAAGGGTGGAAGAGAATATAATCCTCCCCGTGGAGCAAACAAGATTTAGGAGTAGACATGGAACGCTTGATAACATAACGGCCCTTCAGGTACTAATTGAAAAATATGTTGTAACTAGGAGAGGAGTCTTATATGCAGCTTTTGTAGACTTCTCCACAGCTTCTGATCAAGTAGATTGCCCTTTGTTGTGGAGTAAGCTTTTAAACTTGGGTATGCCGGACCCCCTTTTAGACTTAGTCATTTCCTTTCATTC
Organism: Pleurodeles waltl; assembly: GCF_031143425.1. Classification (NCBI taxonomy): domain Eukaryota; kingdom Metazoa; phylum Chordata; class Amphibia; order Caudata; family Salamandridae; genus Pleurodeles; species Pleurodeles waltl. Next base: position 399,028,188 of record NC_090449.1, read on the forward strand.
GGATACTTGGTATAGGGTGATCTTCGGTGGGGGTAGGCGTTTGTTCCAAGCTATTCCCATCTTAAACGGCCTAAAACAAGGCTCTCTATTAGCCCGCTCCTCTTTTCCCTTTATACTTCTGACCTCCCAGACTATTTGTCTCTAAGCAAGTGTATGGCGCCATTACTCAGAGGAACCCCTATTGTTTGCTTACTTTATGCAGATGACACAGTACTCTTTGATCTTATTCCAAAAGGGTTAAATAGTCATCTGCAGGCTTTACAACAATTTGCTGATAAACATTTCTTGAAGATTAATGTGACCAAAAGTAAAACCATGTGTTTCCACAGAAGGAAGAAGCCAAAATATGGAAATTATATATGGACCTTGGGTGCCAAAACACTAGAAATTGTAAAACCATATATTTTTTTTATTTTGGGAATTTGAGTGAGAAAGCACATATAGGAAATAACACGACCAAAGCCCTCTCTCAGGCTAAAGGCTTAGGTGCGCTTTCTGAGGCCACATGGAGAAGGAATTTCTCGCTCTTGTTAGGTCTATCGAGCTAAAAATCCTGCCTCTTTGCTGTATGGCTTAGCATTGATCAACATCTCCAAATGGAGTTTTTTGAATGTGGAAGGTTGTGTTCTTAGAAGCCTAGCTTCAGCGCACACAACCTCCTCCTCTGTAGCGGCCTCAAGTCTAGAATTTGGTCTGAGATGTGCTTTTGCCCAGGGTTTTGCAGGGGTACCTCGCAAAAAGTGATGAAGGCTCCCTAAGTTCATGTATAAAGAAAGAAATCTTGGGTGCTCTAAAAGATAAATTATTAGTCCAAAGGAATTTTGCTGTTTCAATTAAGATGCTGCAATTAGATCCCCTTTTGGTATTTTCATTTTCTATACAGCAATTAAAAGCTAGTTTAAAACAGGCTACATGGTCCGTAAGTGTTAGTTTAGATAGGAAGACATGTACCTAGAAAAGGGGCTGCCAAAATGTAACAGACGTCTGTATGGTAATTAAAGTACAAACTTATATTTCCTGGAACTTACCACATGAATTGAGACATTTTTGGTATCTCTTGAGGCAGTGTATGATTCCACTAAACCCTTTGTTGGCTAAGTGATATAGTACTTCACCGATTTGCAATTTGTGCCAAAGCGGCTCCGAAGACCTCAACCATTTTCTCTTTCTATGCCCCTGCTCTATTATCATCTTGACCAATTTGTCTGCAATTGACCATTCTCTCTGCCCCAATGTTGTTAAATTCTCTCTATGCCCCTCCAAATGAAATACTTTGATATAGAGTTTTTAACTTTAATAAGTGTTTTTTAAACTTGTACTAATGATGTACTAATGATGTTTTGGAATCATTGAAATTGAGGATGCTAGGCATCCGTATTCGATTCACTTAGGGTTTTTAATCCAATAAGGCTACGATAATCATTTTGACCTATTTTGTATGTACAAAAGTTTGGTCACACTGTGAAACTGATAAGATGCCTTATTATTCAACTCACTAATGTTTGTGAGTAATCCGATAAGGCTTATGTCGTTTTACTTTGTTTAGAGGCACAACAGTCACTTTACCTATTTTCTATGTGCAATTGTTTGGTCATATTGTGAAATTGATAGGATGTTTTTGTAAAATGGAGAAGATGAAATTGACAAGATGTCTCTTTTTTATTGGATATTTTAAAGAGCTTTTTTTACGATAAATACTGTTTATTTGTACCTTATATATAATAATTGCTTTCCTCTCTTGTAACTAAATGCCCTTTGTGTTTTTTTATGAGGACCTTTTTGAAGTTACGCAACATAAATAAAAATAAACTTGAACTTGAAATCTCTAAAACCTTCTTCCTCAATCAGGATCAAGTGATTGGCCTCAATACAGCCATTCAGATGATTGAATAATAATTCCGCAAAACAATTAGCACCAACGTTGACCAATACTTTTTTGGGTCAAGCTGATTTTCTTTTATATATTGGCTTAATAATTTCTTCTTTACAGCTTTATGGTCTGGAAAGCAAAATTCTGCAAAGAACCTGTACAAATTTGCTAGCCAACCAATCGATATCTGTTTCTACTAATATTGCAAGCAGATCATTAGAACCTGCTTATCTTGATAAGTTGAATGAGGAAATTGTCCTCATTTATGGAACCTGCAGTAAAAAGATACACTAATTCTTCATCAGCTGTAAATATACATACATATTCTGTTGACTAACAAAACCTATCAGAGTACAATTTCTTTAAATATGATACCCACATTTAATTAAGGACTGTACACCTTAAAGCATGATTGACATACCTGCTGCATGGGATGCATGGGGGTCACTCCTGGACAAAGCGTGGGCCAGGCTCAGCCCAGTCTTTGCCTGTCATTGCTTGGTGGAAGATGGGCTGGGCTACCCCTCTTAGCAATTCGTCCAAACCCAGGCTACCAATTCTGCCCAAGCCTTTATTAATCAAGGAATCCAAGTACAGAACAGTAAAGACATAGGGGGTCATTACAACATTGGCGGTAAAAGCTGCTTACCGCCGTGCAGAAGACCGCCGATACACTGCCCGCGGCCACGGAATTCCGCCACAGCTATTATGACCCACATCTCGGAATCCGCCGAAATTCAGACACCCACACAAGTCCGCCACACCAAAGGTCAGTGATAAACTGGCGAAAACAAAACCTCCACTGTCACGGCAACAGAAACACGCCCATGCTATCACGACCCATGAATCCACGCGGCGGTCTTTCAACTGCGGTATTCCATTGGCGGTACACACCGCCGCGCTCAAAATACACACACATCTCCAAAACACCGCCACATTGGACATTTCAAATTACACCACCCCATGTCACACCAAAGACACCCCAGGTTTTCCGAGGGGGAGCTCAGGGTTATGGTGGAGGAAATCGTACGGGTAGAGCCACAGCTATTTGGATCACAGGTGCAGCACACCTCCATAGCCAGGAAGATGGAGCTATGGCGAAGAATCGTGGACAGGGTCAACGCTGTGGGACAGCATCCAAGAATTCGGGAGGACATCAGGAAGAGGTGGAACGACCTACAGGGGAAGGTGCGTTCAGTGGTCTCCAGGCACAACATCGCGATTCAGCAGACTGGCGGCCGACCCCCACCTCCTCCCCCACAACTAACAACATGGGAGGAGCAGGTCTTGACCATCATGCATCCAGAGGGCCTCGGAGGAGTCGGTGGCGGAATGGACACTGGTAAGTCAAATCTTAACTATCATATCCCCCACCCTACCTTCATGCTATCACACACCCCCACCCCCACCCCCTCCCCTGTCACTCCAACTCCTCACTAATGTACTAATAACACAAACCACCCATCCCAACACCAAGCCCTGCATGACACAACTAAGCATGGTCACCCCTCACTAAAGCATGCTCACTGCACATACCCATAACACCCCCCCAACCATCATCACACAAGCCCCCACACAGAAATGCTTGCACTGGGGTACACGCACACCCACCCCATGACACACACACATGCAATAATCATGCTCTTATACCCCAGCAGGACCACTACGTAACGTCACGAGACAGGAGGATCCAGACATCCCCACTCCACCCACAGAAGAGGCCCACAGTGACGACAGCAGCTCTGGCCAACTGGATCCAGATGACCAGCCCGGACCATTGTGGGCCTGGGGACAGTCAGTTCCCCTTGCACAGGCACAGCCCAACACTGACCTTCCACCCTCTGGTAATACCAGCACAGCACCCACCCAGCGGGCCCATACCTCCGTACCCAGGACACGTCAATCAGCTGTGTGTCCACCACTACAGGGAACCCAGGATAACCCACCACTCCAACAACAACAGGGACCAGGGGGAAGTGGTAGTGGGCACACGTTCCAGGGGACGGAGGCCCAGGAACACAGGGGAACTGGGAGGGCTGCTGTGCGCCAGGGGGCGGACAGGCCTAGGGAACCCACTCTCCACGAGGCCCTCTCCTCCATCATGGGAGCATACCACCACTCCCAGGAGACGATGGCAACGGTCCTGGCCAAGTTTCAGGAGACCCAGCGCCTGCAGGACGAACAGTATTTGGGGTTCAGGGAGGAGCTCAGAACCATCAGCTCCGCCCTGGGCACCATCGTAGGGGTGCTGAAGGACATACAAAAGACCATGAGGGACACTGTGGCACTCCAAGGGGCCCCTGACACTAGCCTGGACGATGAACTGCCTACCACCTCCGCCGGCGCTAGTGGACAGGACGCCCCGCCACAGGACCACCACACAAGCACCCCACCCCCTGCAGACGGAGAACCACCCCGCAAGCGGTCCCTGAGATCCAGGAACAGGACAGAGCAAGATGGCAAGACCCCCGCCAGGAAATGAGACCACCCTGATTGTCCTCCCACTGTCCCACTTTGTTACCCTGTCCAGATTGGAACTGCCCCAGCTCCACTTCCTATGCCCATATGGGCAAAGCACCTGTGAGACGAATAGACTGGACTCTGCCATGGACATTCCTCCACCATCACCCTTCACATTTTACAACCCCCCTCCATTTTTGAGCACTTAAATAAACACCCTTGAACCACAAAACAATCTGGAGTCAGTCTGTGATTTTGAAAATGTATATTAGCTATGACCATGACAAAATACATTCGAAATTTTAATGTCAACATACCTATGTCACACATCACAAGCCCATGAAGGATGCAAGCAGATGACACACGTTGGTAACCACACCTGTGAAACCGGAATTGAAATGTACAACTCAGTTACCAAATACTGCTTCAAATTGACAGACAGGATAGAGTAGAAGTGTGAAAGTGAATGTAATAGTAAAAAAAATGTTCTCACCTGTGTGTCACTGGAAATATTGCTGTATGACTGACTCCCTGTTGTCAATGTCTTCTTCCTCCTCATCACTGTCCACAGGCTCCACAGCTGCCACAACACCGTCATCTGGACCATCCTCCTGCAGAAAAGGCACATGGCGTCGCAAAGCAAGATTGTGAAGCATCGAGCAGGCGATGATGATCTGGCACACCTTCCTTGGTGAGTAGAATAGGAAACCACCTGTCATATGGAGGCACCTGGACCTGGCCTTCAGGAGGCCGAAGGTGCGTTCGATCACCCTCCTAGTCCGCCCATGGGCCTCATTGTAGCATTCCTCTGCTCTGGTCCTGGGATTCCTCACTGGGGTCAGTAGCCATGACAGGTTGGGGTAACCAGAGTCCCCTAATAGCCACACCCGGTGCCTCTGGAGTTGACCCATCACATACGGGATGCTGCTATTCCGCAGGATGTAGGCATCATGCACTAAGCCAGGGAACATAGCATTTACCTGGGAGATGTACTGGTCTGCCAAACATACCATCCGTACATTCATCGAATGATAACTCTTCCGGTTCCTGTACACCTGTTCACTCCTTCGGGGGCGACCAGAGCTTCATGGGTGCCATCAATAGCACCTATGATGTTGGGGATATGTCCCAGGGCATAGAAGTCACCTTTAACTGTAGCCAAGTCCTCCACCTGAGGGAAAACGATGTAGCTCCTCACGTGTTTCAGCAGGGCAGACAACACTCTGGACAACACGTTGGAAAACATAGGCTGGGACATCCCTGATGCCATGGCCACTGTTGTTTGAAATTACCCACTTGCAAGGAAATGGAGCACTGACAGCACCTGCACTTCAGGGGGGATTCCTGTGGGATGGCGGATTGGTGACATCAGGTCTGGCTCCAACTGGGTATACAGTTCCTGGATTGTGGCACGGTCAAACCTGTAGGTGATGATCAAATGTCGCTCCACCATTGTTAACAGGTCCACCAGCGGTCGGTACACCGGAGGATTCCGCCATCTCCCCAAATGTCCCAGCTGACGGTGCCTAAGAAGGACAACAGTGACCACAGAGTCAACAAATTCTCAGGTATGTACCCACAGCTACACAGAACATGACACCAAATACAAAACTCTTCCTGTATGTGTGTTGAGTGTAGGCCTAGGTATGTGTGACGCAGTAGTAAATGAAGCCATGTGGGCCCCTGAAATGGCGGCTGCCTGACCTCTAAACTGGGACAATGGGATGTGAGGTAACTGCGCTGGCGTTGTACACCGTCATGGTAGACGGTCGTAGACCGCGGCGCAATGCTGCATTGGTTAACATTGGACCCTATTGGTCCCAGGAGCCAATGATGAAGTGCGCCGGCGGTGGTGATATGCACCGCCGCGGACGTCACCGCCATTTTCTATCTGTTCAGTCACTCGATACCTGATCTTCGACGGGAGAGGACCTACACTGCAAGTGCTGCTGTGACCTCGGTCTGGAAGAGACAATGGCTGCTGCGTCTGGGGAATGGGCCCCTGCCTTCACTGCTCAGGAGTTGGAGAAGCTCGTGGACGGGGTCCTCCCCCAGTACACGCTACTCTACGGTCCTCCAGACCAACAGGTAAGTACACAGGGAGCACGTTGTATGGGCTATGCCTGGGTGGAGAGGGCTGGATGTCAGTAGGAAGGGGGCAGAGTTCTGCGAGCATGAAGGACTGTGAATGCATGTGCCACATGGCAAGGGTAGGGATGGGGGCCACTCAGTTCGACGGTGCAGTTTGTAATGACTTCTCTTCTTCCCCTGTACATGTCATGTAGGTCAGCGCCCACCAGAAGAAGGACATTTGGCGTGCCATCGCCAAGGACGTCCGGACCCTGGGGGTCCACCAGAGACGGAGCACCCACTGCCGGAAAAGATGGGAGGACATTCGCAGCTGGAGCAAGAAGACGGCGGAGGCTCAGCTGGGTATGGCCTCCCAACGTGGGAGGGGTGCCCGTCGCACCATGACCCCCCTGATGTTCCGGATCCTGGCGGTGGCCTACCCTGAGTTGGATGGGCGCTTGAGGGCATCACAGCAGACACAAGGGGGTGAGTACAACATCATTCTGCGGACTTTGCGCGCAGTGGAGGGGTCTGGGTGGGGGAGGAGGGCTGTGGGTTTCCCTAGGCCAGGGCGAGTTCCGTAGGCTGGCCCCTCCGTAATGCAGGCCATGTGCCACTACACCCCACCTCTGTAGAGTGCCAAATACAGGTAGACATGCCCCTGTGTCATCTATGTGGACAGAGGACACTCATAGCCATGTAGGCCATATTCCAGGAATTGCATCTGTAGAGGCCAAGAGCACGGCGTAGTGCAAGGGGCTGCTGTGTGTGTATTGTCCGCCAACGGTAGCGGTAAGCCATGCACTCAACCTGTCTTTCTTCTGTCGTCCCCCCCCCCTTTTTCTGCGCTCCCTGTTCTTTTGTACATCAGCATCATCAGGCGGAGGTACAGTGGCACCGGAGCCATGGAGGGCCACACCACGGACTCTGAATACACCAGTGGGACGGAGGGCGAGGGGAGCTTCACGTCAGTCACCGGATCAGCAAACAGCGACACGGACTCGTCCTCCGATGGGAGCTCCCTTGTGGTGGCGGCACCATCTGTGCCCCCCACTTCTACAGGTACGGCCACCACCCCCCCTACCAGCACCGCCCTCCCAGCAGCCTCTCAGCCTTCGATCCGTGCCCGCTCACCCAGGAGGGTGGGCATCACCTTCGCCCCAGGCACCTCAGCCCCTGCCCTAGTCACCCCTGCTGCCCTCAGTGAGGAGGCCATTGACCTCCTCAGGTCACTCACTGTTGGGCAGTCTACCATTGTGAATGCCATCCAGGGTGTAGAAAGGGAGTTGCAACACACTAATGCATTCCTGGAGGGCATTCATTCTGGTCAGGCTGCCCATCATCGAACCCTGCAATCTCTGGCCTCAGCACTGATGGCAGCCATTGTCCCTGACCCCCTCCAGCTACCCATCCCAGTGTTCGTCAGAAACGTTTCCTGAGCAACGTTGACCTCTGTGCCACCACCCCCACCCCTCCAATTCATAGGTCCTGTAGTAGCACCTCAGCCAAAAAAAGTCTGGTACCAGTGGTGCGTGTTAGAGGTCTGTGGAGTGCACCGGCCACCAGGGCAGCCAGTGTGACACGGAGCCAAAGCACTGCCAGTCCACCCCCTGTAAAGCACCTTAAGTTGGACAGTGCCCGACGGGAGAGGGTGAAGACTCCTGCCGGCAAAACAGCTCACAAGGGTCCCGGGGGGAGTGCAGAGTCAGCTGTGACTCCTCCCAAGGTGGTGAAGGGGCAGAAGAAGTCTCCAAAGTCTGGTAAGAGCAGCACGGCAGAGAAGGCTGCCATCCTCCTCGCTGGCCAGGACGCCACCACCAGCACTATCGTCACTGGTCCAGAGACCACCGCCAGAGTCAGTGCCCGGGAGGGCACCACTATCGTCACTGTCCGGAGACCACCGCCAGAGTCAGTGCCCTGGAGGGCCCCGGCAGCCACAGCCCCGCTGGGCACTGAGGGACCGTCCTGCCACACACCGCTGAACAGGTCAGAGACAGCAAAGTCAAGCACCGCTGAACAGGGCAAAGACCGCCATGGCAAAGCACCGCTGAACAGGTCAGAGACAGCAAAGCCAAGCACCGCTGAACAGGGCAAAGACCGCCATGGCAAAGCACCGCTGAACAGGGCAAAGACTGCTGAACAGGGCAAAGACCGCCATGGAAAAAGCACCGCTGAACAGGTCAGAGACAGCAAAGTCAAGCACCGCTGAACAGGGCAAAGACCGCCATGGCAAAGCACCGCTGAACAGGGCAAAGACCACCAACTCAAGCATTGTTAGCCCATGTGCAGCTGGGACAGTGACGGAACTGGGACCGTCACGGGGAGCGTGATGCACTCTGGGCACCAGTCCCCCTCCAGAACCAGTGGAGACATGCATCCACTACCTCTGTCCTGCACAGGATGAAGCACTCTTGGCACCAGTCCCCCTCCAGAACCAGTGGAGACATGCATCCACTACCTCTGTCCTGCACAGGATGAAGCACTCTGGGCACCAGTCCCCCTCCACAACCAGTGGAGACTGCATCCACTTGAGAGACTGTGGCTTTGCACTCCCCAGGATGGTACAGTGGGCAATCCACCCACTGTAGAGACTTGGGAGACTGTGGCTTTGCACTCCCCAGGATGGTACAGTGGGCAACCCACCCACTGTAGAGACTTGAGAGACTGTGGCTTTGCACTCCCCAGGATGGTACAGTGGGCAACCCACCCACTGTAGAAACTTGAGAGACTGTGGCTTTGCACTCCCCAGGATGGTACATTGGGCAATCCACCCACTGTAGAGACTTGAGAGACTGTGGCTTTGCACTCCCCAGGATGGTACAGTGGGCAATATACCCATTGTAGAGACTTGAGAGACTGTGGCTTTGCACTCCCCAGGATGGTACAGTGGGCAAACCACCCACTGTAGAGACTTGAGAGACTGTGGCTTTGCACTCTCCAGGATACATCAATGGGCATGGAGCCCCGTTGTGGATCTGGCGTGGTGCTGTAATTCAGCTGAGGTGCCCTCCCCTTCCCTCCCCCCTGAGGTGCCTGTTGTATTTCTATCTGATGCCCCTGCAGTGTTCTCTCCGTTTGTGGACAGGTATCTAGTGTGGGCCTCGCCCATGCTTTGTGGGATCAGTGGTCCACGGACATTGATATGTGCATAACTGCACTACTAATCATGATGTATAATTTCTAGTAAGTGTATATATATATATCTGTATATATATGGTTACTGTGTTTTGATACATTACAATGGTTGTACTCATTTCCTTTTGTCTTTGCATTCTTCCAAGGGGGTTGTGGGTTGTTACTGTGATGTTTGGAAATGCATTGGTGTGTGTGTTGTAATGTGCGAGGGTCAGGGTGGGGGTGTTGCGTGTGTGTGTCCCTGACTTTTGCCTCCCCCCCTCCCCTATGTCGTAGGTGCAGTACTCACCGTTGTCTTCCGCGCCGCCGTTGCTGGTGTTCGTTGAGGAGCAGGAAGACAAGCGCAGGGAGTATTTGGAGTTCCGGCTCCATGGTGCCCTCCTTCCTCGTGGAGTGTGTTAAGGTGAGCGTTTTCCCATTGCAAAAGCTGTTTCCGCCGTGTTTTTATCCACGGTGAATCCGCCCCAGAAAAGGTGGCGGATTGGTGGGTTGTAATCGTGTGGGCGGTAAATTGTCTTCCGGCTGTCTGTTGGCGGTGACCGCCGCGCTGCTTGTCTGTACCGCTGTGGCGGTCGGAGTGTTAAAGTGGCTGTCTATGTTGGCGGTTTCCGCCACGGTCATAATTCCCTTTTTTTCCGCCAGCCTGTTTGCGGTATTACTGCAGCTTTAACACCGTCCGCCAGGGTTGTAATGACCCCCAGAATATGAAATGAGCCTCTCTCATTCTCCACTTTAGATTCAAGAGTCTTGGAATGTGTCCTTAGCTAAGCGCTCTGGATATGCTCATACTAGCTGCTTTGCACTCACTGGGGACAGCTTGAGGGGCATAACATTGATTGTTTATGCTCCAAAAACCTTTGTTTTAAGACCCGAATGTTGTGCAAGCTTATCTATCTTCCTATTATACCTTTTTTCCTATATTTTTTTGCCTTAACCATGGGCAAGAGTAAAATAGGTGGAATTTGTAAACTTAATCCCAACCCTAAGGGTATCAACTTAGACTCCTTTTTGGAACGGGCTGTAAGGTGTTGTATCTAAGGAGACTGCATTAACAGAAGCAACTGTTCATAGAATTGGCCTGTTCAATACTAGCAACCACTGACCATTTTCCTGCTTTGGGTTGTGGTCCCTTATTGGAGGCTAACCAAGCCTTAAAACTTGACACACAGGATGAAGCTGCTGGCACTGGCTTGTCACCTTCAAATAAATCGGGACCTGCAGCAACGTAACAAAGCACAATTCATGCCCAAAGCCTACAGCTAGCGTGGAAAATCTTCCATGGAAAATTCTTCTGTGACCATGGTGTTAGGAGGGAAAGTGTTTACTTTGAATATGTTCAATGATAAATTAAAGGGAATGATCGTGTTTTGTCTGGGCGCACTAATCGAGTGGTTGAGTAATACAGAAGGTATTTTTACAAAACTTGTAGGATCAGCCCAAGTCCCATCCCTTATATCAATGGTACCCACCCATATTTCTTCCTCTAATAAAGCAACAGCACCTGGGCTACCTCCAACGAGCCATCTCATGCCTCAGTCTGATGGTGTGTAAACTACACTACTTAACCCCACTAATGCTAGTAAGAATGTGATGAGGGCACAAAGACAAATCAAAGGAGACATGAAACTAGTGAGAGCAGTCCCCCGGAGACAGAGACTTATACAAGTCCAAATTTATTAACTCAGCCACCACCTTGTCATTTACTACCTGTAACTTGCCCTTATGTGGATTTTTTGGCCAAAGCTCCGGTTCAATCAAGGAAGGCCATTGAGACTACCAACCAACCGAAGTACAAGGTTTGTCAAAGGCTTACTTTAATACTGCACATTATTATAACTTATTATTGCTGAGAAAGATGGCTTGGGTGGGTGCTTATCTTGCAAGGTTCAGGGAAGACTGTTTCATTATAAATGTTTAACAGCCCCAGCTGGCTAAAGATCTCCTGTTACCAGAACCATTAAGGTCACTGCATGAAGACTGCATCAGAAGCTTACTCTTGGGATTCATTTACAGTCACCTAACATCCATTCTCATAATCATGTCATTCGAGTCCTGCCTCTTCCAAGACCTGTGGATCCCTTTTCAGTCCATAATCATTTTCAACCTCTGTCTGACCAGAATCAGCTGCAGTGACAGGGAAATTGTGAGAAGAAAGCTTATTTGGTGGCCGAGTCCCCCTTTATTATAACAGGCAAGATCCTGGGTGAATGCCTTGTGGCTAGCCACCCTTTGCTGCGAGTGAACATGGTATGTAGAAACAGATCAGGAATAGCATCCAAATTAACTGATGAGAGCTGGGTGATTTATATTAAAACTTTTGAAGCTATTATCAAATAGGAATCTTTGGCTAAGGACAAAATAAACCTGGGAGAATACTCTAGCTACTTCCTGCCTGCCTCACCCACTTCCTCTAGAAGAGTCAATGGTGGGCATTTCACATTGTTTAGGACTCTTTTGAGTTTAAGGTAATTTTAACATCCCTGTCTCATCCTAGTATACAAATCTTCTAGTAATCTGCTCTGTGCATTTTAATTTATTTCTCATTAGTTCTTGTAATCATGTTTGTTTGAGGGATAATTTATTTAACACAGGAACCCTATTTTGTGTGTTAGACAAACAGAGAGACTGATGTAATTCTCTTTCACGATGTTTCAGGATTGTACTACAGAGCCATTTTAATGTGAAAGTAAGAGATAGTCTCACCATGATGGACTGATTTTACGTTCACATCACAGGGTGCTCCTCTACGAAATTAGATTTCTAGGGGATTTCATTGCTCAAACACTTTTCTGTTTTTGATCTGTACAACATAGTTGAAGTTCTTTGGAAAGCTGAGAGGTAAATCCTGAGTTTTATAGGATGTGGGTGCAGACAGTAATCAACAGTCTTTGCCTAGCAGACTCTATATACTTTTGTCCAGTCTGAGGGCACCAGGGTGAATGTATTTAGTGACCACAATCCCAATGACTTGGCATTAGCCAAAGCAGAAGCCACATAAAACCAGCCAAGAAGGGAGTCACAGACTTGGTAGTCAAAGACAAGGGCATGAAGCTAAGATGTAAATTGGCTGATATTTGATTACTTTTTGGTAACACGTTTAGGGAGCACCCCAACTTAATGTGTGCCTGTCTCACAATAGTAGCCCTGGGGGACCATAACTGATGCTTTTGTTTGCCTTGGTTGCTACATTAGAAATTCCCTCCAGAACAACAAAACCTGAACATCTAGTCATCTTGATTAAAGCTCTGGGGTATTAAGAAAGGTAACTGTTTCTCAAACCAAGGAGTAACACATGCCTCATTCAATTCTTAGTCTCATTGTGTTCCACCTAGGATTTGGTCAATCTGTTTGCATTCTGTTCAAGTACCACTGATGCAGTGTAGGAAACAAACCATTTAAGCCCTTGCTGGAAAGTTACAATCGAAAGTGCTCGCCAATCTGAACTTTTGAGCTGGTATTTGGGGATATTGTTGAAGAAAGAGCCTTCAGGTAGAAGAAAATCCCAGGAGTCTTCTTGGTCTACCTCTCAGCAGTTCTCACTATTATATGCATGAAGAACTTGGTCTTGGCTGTGTGAAGGACCACTCTTAACAGACAAATCATTGAAGATTTCTTAGCCTGGGACCTTGGTTAGAAAATGTCTTGGCCCCTCTATATCACACTGGTGGTTAATGATCCTAGGCAGACAGGATATATATGACAACCCACAACTGATCACCTGCTGGGAAAGAACATGGACTAAGAATCACTTTAGAGAACACGGGAAATATATCAGACACAGTAGAGCCTTCAGTGAACAGATAATTTTGCAAACGACTTTGGAGTTGGAGCCATACCTAGCTTTGGTTACAAACTCTCAGAAAAGATAATTGCTAACAAGATTTTTATTGGGCTTTGTACGCAGTCTTCCTAAATTTCCCATTGGGTCAATGTGTCAGCATCTGTTCTTATCTGCCCTGTGAGGAATCACCCCCGTACACATTGCAGCATTTTGTGTTACTTTGTAAATTTCATCAATCTTTTTTACATCGTTTTTTAATTCCTTGCTGCTTTTCCTATGATGCACTTTATTTGAATTCTTTTAAAACTTTTTTTTACAGTTGTTTGATTCTGTGGTTTTAAAACTCAAATGGTATTAGAGAACAAAAAGAAGCCAAACAATCAGGAGATGGAAGCAGCTAAAAATCTAGAAGGAGAAGATCGCACTGATATTTTTTCTCCTTTTGGACAGCTAGAGCCACCATTTTTGGGTAGTGGGTGCTCTAGTGGTTCCAGGTCAGGTTGCTTGAAAAGGCGCTAGACGGTCAGCTCACGTTAGTGTCCCACGTCAGTTTTGATACCCATCCCTCCCTAGCAGGTAATAAGCTCCTACATTATAGCAAAGATGCTTTAAGTAGTCTTGGCCAGCGCATAAATGTCTGGCCCCACCGTTTAGTGTCTCTGACATGCCCTATTACACATGCCCTTTATGTAATTTGCACTTGACTACCTCACCTCTACAGAAGGACAATGAGCCTATTGAAATACACAAGGAGGTTAAGACTCGGTTTTTGGCAGTGCTAACTGATGCACAATCACTGCCTAAAAATGCCGCCCACATTTGTGACCTGTTAGAAGGAGAGTGTTTGGATTCTTTTTCTCGACAGAAACGTGGTTGACCGATACCACTTACCCTGCCATTGCCATGGCCATCCCTAAGGGTTTTAAGATGTATAAAAAAGATCGACTAAGGAAAAGGTGGAGATTCAGCTTTGGTTCTAAAGGAAGCTTGGGAATGCTACCCTTCTGATATTGAGGGCCTGATTGAAGCAGAGGCAATGGGTTTCTGCATCACTTTGTCCCATCAACAGTTGGTAGCGGGTGTGCTAATTTATAGATCAGCAGGACTGTTCGTTAAATTACTTGAGATAGCATTAACTCACTTAGCAGTGAGATATGCCCATTTCCTGGTCCCAGGGGATTTAAATATACATATGGACAAAGTGGAAGACAGTGTGACAAGAGAGCTCAGAGATATTATGGTACACTTAGAGCTCAGCCAATCTATAGCTAAACCTACTCATCAGGCTGGACACATACTAGACCAAGTGTTTTCCAACAAGTTACTGTTAGTGGAACATACTGTACCTATGGTCTGGACTGGTCATTATTTGATAAAATCTTCATGGCAGGTTTTAACTAAAACTGCCGGCTCCAATGCTGAGTGTGTATCAACATATCGAGCATCTCATAAAATTCAACCAAAAGAATTTACCTACGCCACAGAAGCTAGCTCGTCTTTTTTGGTATGCTAACCTAGAGAAGGACACAGAGCTGCAGGACCATTGGATTATGTATGCCATCAATACTGCATCCCTTCCTCTCCCCTGCAGAACCAGCAGAAGTAGGCCATCCTGCCCTTGGTTTTCAGATAAGATTAAGGTGGAGAAAAAATGTTTTAAGATTCTTGAAAGCCAGTGGAGGTGAGAGCATAATATAGATGCTAAATAATAGTATGAATTAGCTCCTAAAAAATACCAAGTGGATATCTGAGCAGCAAAAAAAGTCTAGAGAATGTTTAAAATATTTACAGCTCCATCGGCGAGTGTTAGTACCCACCATGCATCTTTCCAGATGAACATTCAGAATATTCAAAGCAGTCTGTCTAATGCATCAAAGGCAGGTGCAGAAATAATTGACAAATTGCAGACTAAATGGACATACCTAGCCTATACTACTCCATCTAATTTCAAGCCAGTAACTACAGAGAGCGCTCTGCAAGAGCCCGCAGATCTTGATACACCTAAATTATTAGAGAAAGGGGTGTCCATATTCAATCCTCTGATTAATAGGGTACTCAACATGTCTTTAACAACTGCTATAGTACCCTCTTCCTGGAAACAAGCTAAGATCTTGCCCCTACTAAAAACAACCTTTGGCTGATCCTTACAGCCCCTCTAACTACAGGCCTATTTCTCTTGTTTCGGCCTTCTTTAAGATCTTGGAAAAACATGTGAACCATCAGCTCTCAGGCTACTTGGAGCCCAATAATCCAGTTCACCCTAGCCAATCAGTCTTTAGGCATTGTTTTAGCACAGAGACTGCGCTAGTGGAGGTGGCAGAATACATCGAAAGCACTCTTGATAGGGGGTGCAAGGCTGTGCTGATAATGTTAGATCAGTTGGCCACCTTTGATACTGTCCCCCACTCAAAACTCCTAGAGCATCTCCATGCTATTGGGGTGTCAGGATTAGCCTTGGACTAGTTTGCCTCATTTTTGGCCGGTCGGACTCAACAAACTTAGATCCCGCCTCACTCAGCGAAACCAAATGAACTAATGGTTAGAGTTTCCCAGGGCTCAGCCTTAAGTCCCACCTTGTTCAATTTGTATCTTACTCCTTTGGCCTGGATTGCTGAAGCACTTGAGGTAAAAATTATATTTTATGGTGACAATTCGCACCTGTTGTTCTCTTGTGGTAAGGGTGAAGAACTATCAGCGGCGATGATTAAATTCTGTCTGTCTATCGTTTTCCAGTGGCTGGCTAGCTACCAGTTTAATTGCAATGCTGACAAAACGGACATTTTGTTTTTTGGTAATAACACGCCAGAATTCTGGAAAACCTTTTGGCTGGATGATGCCCCAACCAGGAAGGTGCAGTCTATCCTTCAAATGTCAAATTAGTTCTGCAGTTGGTAGGTACATTGGGATAATGCACTCTTTGTGGAAATGTCTACACTTTCAGAAAAACAGTTGGTGATTCAGGCCTTGATCACCATAAAATAGGACTATGGTAATTCCTTGTATCTTGGACTAACTGAAGAACAACTAAATAGACTCCAAGTAGTCCAAAATACCGGAGCCCGCCTACTGTTGAACTTGCCATTCAGAACATGGATGTACTCTCAATTACGAGCTCTGCACTGGTTCCCTATCAAAAAAAAGAATTCTGTCTAAAGCTCTGGTATTGTTACATGGTACTTTGTACCAGTGTGGTGCTGGTTACCTTAGAGCTCGGTTTAGCTTTATAACCTTCAGAATAATTTGAGATTGGAGAACAAATTGTTAGCTACCATTCCCCATATACGTCAAGCCGGGACCCAGGGGTATACCTCTGAGTCATCAAGGTGTTCTGGCGTGGGTTAAGCTCCCACTGGAGTTTCAAGCTCTCATCAACACAGCAATGTTTAAAAGGAATCTTAAGACCTGGCTTTTTGTGCAAATCTAGGGCCTTCTATGTGCATTGATTATATCTGTAGGAACGCACCGCAACACTCTTATGAGTAGCTGTGCATGTTAAAAGCGGTCATATCTTTGATAAATGTAGACCAGCACTTTATTTTTTACTCATGATGAAAAATCTGGAAATGTAACTGCTACATCATCAAGAATGTAATTTTGAGCTGTTCTTTTATCATTATACTTTAACAGAGATGGAGAGTATAACTAAGAGACTGGCAAGCCCAGTAAGAGAAACCAGTGAATCCCAATCCACGCCGAGAATGGAACCAAGCGATAGAAGCACATAGGCAGGCACCCAAAACAGACCCAGCCCACACATAGCTTTCATTGAGAGTAAAGGTTTGAAGACAGATGGACCTCAGACCCCCACCCCACCGACAGACATGGCAAGCAGTGTGAGCGACCCGCCATCCCCACGATGTGCCGGCGTGCCCTGGGCTGACATTTCCCCCCGCTCAAAAATGGATATGTCATAGTACCCTCAAGTCAACAACTACAAAAGCCATTCGCACAAAGCCGTATAGTTGGCCTCCTGGGGTCTGTTCTTTCTTTTTTCACCCCTTCCCCCTTTTCCCTACCCCCAATTAGCTAGCACCTAACCCTTTACACCATCCTCCCAAGTTACAAGGAAGAAGGGGTTTAAGTTTGTTGTTCGATTGTTGATTATGCAGAATAGTGACATGAAGAAAGGAAATGCGCTTGAACAAGTAAAAGAACACAGTTTGTTGAATAAAGAAAAATAAGACTAACGTTAATAAAAAGATCAAACAATAAACGAAAAGTACAACATAGAATCAGGAACACAAATGCATGTGAAATAAACAGGTAAGTAACTGTATAACAGCAAAATGTTAATAAAAATATATTCAAAAAAAAAAAAAAAAACAGAGCTGAAGTACGTGGCTTCCTTTCACTACATTTTTTTTCCCATGACGGTTTAAAACCATTTTCTGTCCCAGTCTTCTTGAGTTTTTTTTCTTCTTTTTTTTTTTTTAAGCCTTGTTCATCAAACCAAACTGCACTCTTTGAAACATTCCTGTAGTTCGGCTCTTCCTTTTCATATTATCCGCTATACAGTTGACTGCTTTCTTAATTAGACCATTATACCAATCTATGACATCCAATTCTTTGATTTTCATATTACCTAAATCCATTGTTTCCTCAACCTGAGATAGAAAAGCTAGATGTTCTTCTTCAATGAAAGTTGTTAAATAATTTAAAAATTCTACTTTCAAGCTTAAGTTTTTTTTTTATTAAAGCTCATCTTTATGTCTAAATATGCTCTTAAAAGAAAGTGGCCACTGCCTTTTAAATTTATTACATGAAAATCCTTCAGCAACTCAAAACGGCATGCTTGCCTAAAATGTAATCTTTTTGGACATTTAGATGCCCTGCATGAACGTTTGAGCTGCAGGACTATCTGATTTAGGGCGCCCATTCGAGCACACAGAACCCCAAATATTTAATCCTTTCTAGTAATCTGAAGCCGCCTTGAAACTGTCAAAATTCGGAAAAACTGCTGTGGGCATATGAAATGCATCCATTAATCGTGGTTACACTGTGATTCCTGTGAGGGATTCAAACACAAGTTTAAGTCTTCATTGTTAATAAGACATTTTGATAAATTGGAACATATAATACTCAACTCTTCATTAAAGAGATATTGCTGATTCGCTCGCTCTAAATGCCTTATCTCCAAAGTTACATAATCAGTCATTCTAAACAAGCTTGTGATTGATGTTGAATTACTAAACATGTCGACATTACATGCCTGAATCCAAATGCATTTTGCATCTATATGCCTGATGTTTGTTGCTAGTTTTGTAGATTTTGAAGTAACAAGACTCATTCCCCCGAAGGAAGACCAGTGGCCAAAATATTCACTTGAGTATATAATTGTGAAAAAACTTCAAAATGTAATTTTTCATCCAATAACCAAGTCGCCTGTAAGCAGATAATATCATTCTTTTCAAGACTTTTATTAAAATATTCAAAGTTTCTTCTTCATGCCCCCAAGTAGGGATCAAATTAGCATAACTATTACTCATAAGCAGTTATCTACCATATGTTTCATGTTCGTCCCTTGGTACAGTTACTTTTAAATTGCCTGACTGAAGTTAATGCAATCTTTCTTCACTGTGTCTATTTCACTCCTCACAGGTTACACAGAATGTTTCCAGGGATCTCTCCTGCACACCTCAGAAGCACTATAAAGGATGCTTCCTTCATTCACATGGTGTGGGCCTGCCCACGCTTGTGCGGCTACTGGCAGCAGGCAGTGGTCAAGGTGTATGCCTGGATGGGTACACAGTAGTTAGGCATGGCAGGAGCGAACCTAATCTTATGTCTAGGCTCAAAGACGACAAGTACATTAATTGCTTCAATGAATTGTCATGAATACTTGCCAAAAGAGCATGTTCCTATATAGGTCCCACGACGTCCTATCCGGTGCGCACAACACCGACAAAAGATGAAGAGCTGACTGATGCCACCTGATGGCGCACAGGGTACTGCTCAAGAAAAGTCTCCAGATTCAGAATGACACCTGGGGGAAATTCTATGGTAACAAATCTGCAACTAGAAGTCCCTATCAGATACGTCCATATGCATAGGTAGAGTATCTTGCTGTGGGTGCACATCATGCTTACACTGTAACAATGTGATGGAACTATCAATGCTTATTTGCTCAATATTTTGTTTTAGAAAAAAAAGTAAAATATTTTTTTTTTAAACTAATTCCTTATCACAGTGGAAACATTTAAAATGATACAGAGTACAAATCAGACGCCTTGAAACTGGCCTTTATGGTTTTAAGGCACTTGAAAACAGTCACAACCCCTACCCTACAAAACTTGTAAGATGACATGCACAAAATGGCTGCCTTTGAGAAATTAATAAACGGAATAAACGATAAGCTGCAGCAATTTGAAGGAATCTTGGGACGGTTTCTAAAAATGGATAGTGGAGATCACTTAGGTCACTAAGGCTTTGATTTGCACTTCAATACTATTGAATGGGTAAATAAAACTGTGAGACAGCTGACACTGGACTGTACTGCCTAGTCCTCCCTCTGTTAATAAGGTAACATATCAGAAGTTCAGATGGGTAACTGCATAAAATAGCTCAAAGCATGTCCTAGGGTTTGCCCTGACACTTTTTATGATAAAGTTCTAACAGGGACAAAAATAAAGGGTTCTCAGAATGACATGATGTGAGCCAGTACCAGAGAACTAAAAATCCTTAGATTATTTTCTCTTAACCTTTTCAATTTTCATAGGTAAGCAGACTTTGTACATTAGTGCAAAACTCTGTATCTTCTATCTTCAAGCAAGAATGGTTTAACTAGCATGGAAGAAATGAGTCAAACTAATATCTGAATAATGAATAAAGATGTACCACATCTTGACTTGTTAAAACATCTTCTGTATGTTTTACTCAATGTGAATTTATATAATCTTCTGTATGTTTTACTCTATGTAATTTATATGAGGGATAATATTTGTGCAGTTAAGAATAAGGAGACTCAAAGACTGAAATACAATAAAAATAAACTGTCCTTTAAATCACTCAACTCAGAAGGAGTTCACTTCCCGTACAGCTGTTGTCTGATCCCGGCCCGCAGCTTCCCTTGGGGACACATAGTGCTCACAAGTGCTAGAGCACTCCTGCTCCACAGGACTCAACGCCGAAGGACATCCCTGCTCACACTGCTTTTGTTTGATCTTGGCCCGCGGTTAGGGTGGGACTACATCCCCAGCTTTACTTGGGGCCACAGCTCACTTATAAGCGCTCAAGCAATCCTGCTGCGCAGGACGCTCCCAGGTGTGGACCAGATCGTGACCAGTTGAGGCTGGGCCACAGATTTTGGTCCCTCCATTCCACTTATTATCCTCAACTTTAATGCTGGACTGAAAGTCAGATCTCTAGGGAAAAGAAAATATGCAATGTTGCCCTCTAAGGGGCGCCCAACTAACTGCCACCATCACAAACATTATTACAAATGGCATGGGAGCAATTAATAGCAAAACTGAATGTTTTGAGGAGAGGCTGGGAGCCACCAAGAAAGCTCTTTTAATAACCCTGGCTGTGAGTACTATGGTGAAATCTCACACATCTTGTTTCAATGTGAGCAATGAAATTATTACTGATGCCTCAAATCCATGCATATTTAATGGAAACCTTGCAAATGACATTACTAACACACAGACTGATCTTAATGGAAAGACAAACCCTCAACTAAAAAAACAAAAAATAATGTCAAACTATCACAAGTACTAACAAGCCTACAAGCTCTGGTAAAGCTTTAATTGCGACACAATCTACTGCAGACAATAGGAATAATCAAGGGAGGGGCCCTCATGGAGAGGAACCCCCAACATGTACTTTACTCATCAATGCCCCTGAAGTAGCCCTCACCAAAATCTTCGATCCAATGCTTGCTGTCCTTAAGACTATAAATTCCTCATTGAAAATCTTAACTGATCAAGGGAAAACTAAGGTGGATAGCAAGAGTACAGGTTCTATTGAAATTTTACATGTACAAAGACCCCACTCATGTTGTAACATCCTTTCCTATGCAGGGACAAACACCATATCAGAGAGTGGATGCCGGGGTAACAAGGAACACTAAGGTCTTGTTAATTCCAACACACTGAGAAACGATCTTCCAACAGCAAGCACCACTCAGGCAGCAGACCGACTAAAAAATGTTCATCACCCAGTAGACATAGGCCAATGTAGGACAGATAGAGCCGGTCAGCAAAACCAGAGGAAGGACCTGAAAGTAACCAACAGTGTCCTCCAGCTACTGCCTGTAGGAAAGTAGCATCTTTCTGGTATAGTTACCCCCACTTTTTACCTGGTGTCTGTGTTTAGACTGTAGTACACAGAGGGAATCCTGTTAACCAGGACCCTAGTGTCAGTGTTCCCTCACCTAAATTGAGTTGTAAGGTGACTTTTACAACTCACAATTGGCATACTGGTGCACCCATGTAAGTCCCTAGTTTATGGTAGTTATGTAGCCAGGGCATTGGTACACCAGGGTTCCCCCATGGGCTGCAGCATAAATTGTACCACACATAAGGGCCTATGCAAACTGTGACTACAGGCCTGCCATTGCAGGTGCATGCACCCTTCACTCCTGATATAAGGTTTGCCTTCTATCATGGTCACTGCACACTGACCCTGTAAGTAACACCTGATGTAGGGACTTTAGCCCAAACGCAGGGTGCATATTCCTAACTATCAGGGTACCCCTGCATGAGCAGGGGTGCCCCTACAAATCCCATATTCCATTTCCCGGGCATTGTAATGGCAGGGAAGCCATCTTAAGGTATATAGTGGACACTGATCAACACGAGTTGTCCAACTACATACTGGCTTCACCGAACATAGGCATGTTTGATATCAAACATGTTAGAATCATGCAACTAAACTGATTCCAGTGCTAGTTGCATACCACCAACTAGGGGATCCCCTATGTCTGCCTGTACAGTCTTGTAGGGCCTGCATGCCAGCCGATGCTACTGCCGATCCCAGACATTGTTCTGCCCTGCTGCTGCTGAGCCTAACCTGGGCAGGGGAAGGCACAACAAAGGATTTCTTGTAGGACAGGTGCGACCACCTCTTCTTTAGGGTGGGATGGGTGCCTCTGAGCACCACCAGACTGCTTTGAAGGGCGCATTTGGTGCCCTCCTTGCATAAACTAGTTTCCACCAGTGAAGGAAACCCCGGTTCCCGCTCTGGTGCAAAACCACACAAAGGACAGGGGAGTGTCCACCCCCCTGTTCAGATCCTCCCCTAGGGAGGTGCACAGAGCTTTCCCAGGTGGCACTCGATTCTGACATCTTGGAAATAAGATGAGCAAAGGCCCCTGGGAGCATCTGACAGGTTAGTCCAGCTAGGTGACCTCCCTGACCCTCTCTGATAGATGGGTCACTGCAGTAAGTGTCCAATCCCCTTCCTGGGTTACTTAAGGGCTCCATTGAGGGTGGGACCCCACATTTGTCTGCAAGACTTTAGGAACCATCTGCAAGTCTCCTCTGCAAGACACTACTGCAACCTGGACACCAGAACCGCTGCTGTACTTTGCTCGAATCAGAAGCAAGACTGTAATCAGTTGGAGGGCCCCTACTGCAACTTTGTTTCCAGGTTCTGCAAAGACTTCTGCTACCCCGTGGCTGTCCATCCTCCAGAGTCACTGGGACTCTGCTTGCACTTAGGAAAGCAAGAAGGGATCTCCCTCTGAGTAAAGGGGTCACTCCCCTGCATCTGCCGGCACCTCAACGATGACTGGCTTGTGGATCCTGCTGTCAGATGGACTCTCCAAGGTGGTGGTTCTGTGGCTATCTAGAGCTCTGACCTATCCTCCTTGCAATTGGGAAGTTTGTGGTCCCTCGCTAGAGACACTTGGCTTGAACCCCTGTGCATCACGGCTTGTTGGCTCTTCAGCCCAAAGACCTCATAGCTCCAAGAAGCCCCAGCCTCCAGCACTTTCCAGCTCTAAGAATGGCACCCTCTCTACAACTTCTGTGACGTGGGCATCCCCTTTTGCTGTGCTGCTGAGGCCTCCCTTTGAATCCTTGTGCCTGCTGCCAAAGGGTCCTACTGGTGGGCTCCAATGATTCCTCCTGGCTCTCCTACTTGCTGAAAGCTGGCCCTCACCTAACTGCCATGGTTGGGTCACATGGATTTTGCTGGTCCCCACAAATCCTGCAAACTCAGTGCAACGCTTCTCTGCATTTGCCAAGGCTTGTTGGTGGCCCCGCTGACCACTGACCTCTCAGCAATCCAAAGAACAGCATTGGACAGCTTGTGGATGGCTCTCGGGATCCTCCTGCATCACCTGCACTCAACAGCTGCACTCCTTCGTCCATATGCACTGCCTAGGCAGCTCTGGGTGGTCTGGACTCTGTCCCCTCTCTCCTTAGGTCCTCATCCTCTGGAATCCATGCCTGGGTTCCACCAACCTGGTCCACGGGTCACAACAGCAGCTGGACATCCAAGACACCCACTGACTTCAACGGCCGGTTCTGACACAAATTCACCCCCATGCAACTAGGTTCTCTGGTGTAGGTACTCCACTTCTGGGTATCCATGGGTGGGGCCACTATCCAACCTACCTTGTCCCAACAGGTTTCCTCAGGGTCCACTGGGAAGTGTCCTAAATGTGAAAACTCCATCCGCAACTTCCCCATGTTAGCCTGTGGACACTGACCCGAGATTTCTACTCTGCACACGGGTGCCTGGGGAATCCTACCCACTTAACTTTGGGGATTTAGTACTTCTCCAGTCCTAAGGGCCCTTGGCTGGTAGTTGGGGGTTGGGAGTAATTTTCCCATTCCTTTTTTTTAGTATATGGTTTGGGCCCCCTGTAGGGGCCCACATTATTTTGTCCCTTTACTTACCTTTTGCTATTGTGTAATTTTGTATGACCATATCCTCGGTTAGGAGATATACCAAAGTTAGTTCTAGAGTGTGTGTTACAACAAATATCACATATTTTTCTAACACTGGTGTGGTTCTTTTCTGTGTACACTTCACTGACTGACTGACCTGTGTGGTATTTGCAACCGCTTTACATCCTCCTGGATAAGCCTTAGCTGCTCTCCACAGTTACCCCTATGAGAACACTGGTTATCTAGAGCCGCCTACAAAATCACTGAGGGTTGCCTGGATTCAGTACAGGATGCCTTACCTATAGGTGTACACAATATATTGAGCCACCTCATACACTGCCCAAAGCCACACTGCTGGTTATAGTCTTAAAACATGGACCAGCATTAAACCCCAAAAAGGACGGGGATAATTATCAGCTAAAAAA
This sequence comes from Pleurodeles waltl, assembly GCF_031143425.1. Taxonomy (NCBI): domain Eukaryota; kingdom Metazoa; phylum Chordata; class Amphibia; order Caudata; family Salamandridae; genus Pleurodeles; species Pleurodeles waltl. Next base: position 399,052,764 of record NC_090449.1, read on the forward strand.
TCAAGCTGTACATCGGCTGACAAAATCAGAGTTATACAGCTGTGAAACCCTATTCAGAAACATAATTAATATGCAACAGGGTCATTGGGTAAGACCCAGTCGAAAAGAGGAGCAGATCTATTGCATAATTGGAACAAACATATTATTGGGACTCTGCTGAAAACGTTAATTTTAGCTTGTCCTTCCCATACATGTATCATGGCAGTACCACTGGGCTATTTTTACAAACATACCGGCACAAGTTCACTAAAAGTTTCTACCCGTGAGGTATCTGTTCACAGCCCCTTTGTAATACCAACATATAATCGATTCACACCCCTTGAACAAGTTGACTGACTGCTGAACATAGGGAAGTTATCAGCTTATACTGTGCGAAATGGTCGATCTGAGAGTATAAACCTCAAATGTAATACTGAAAGGTGGACATCGACCAAGAAAGAGTGTTTGGACATGATTCCCTCAAGCTCTTGCACCAGCATTAGAGAGATGATAGAGCCCTTTGTCAAAGAGATACAGAGTCCAGTTAACCTAGTGGCTGATAAGACACAGATGACTATTAACAATACTAATTCTGTAACAGCTGCCCACTCTTGTCCAATTTCAGATGATGCAGTACAATCTATGGAACCTAAATATGATTTTAAATGTAGGTTTTGGAATGCGGCTGGCCTTGCTAGTAAGGTGGAGAATGGTGAATGGATCTAAACAATTAAGAACTTTAAGACTGTGTTTACAAGAGACTTGTGCCTGTGAAGAGGTCCACATAGATGGGTTTTTCTCTATCCACACCCCGCAGGCAAAATCAAGGGGGGCACCACTGAGATGGTTTGCTAATTTTGATTTTAACTACTATAGACAAGGGGATTTATAAAAACGAACCTTGATCCCCCCCATTTCCAAATTGCCTTTTTCTTGCATAAACCCAGGGAAATGCTTATCATTATTTCTATCATCATAATTTTATCTCTAGCAATACAGATGTAGCAGCCTCCCTTAAACAGTACCTTAGTAAGATTTTAATTGAGTCTAATATGGATTTTACTGTGATCTGTGGAGGTGATTTTAATTGTAGGTTGTGTCCAATTTCTAAAAGTTCAGTGTGTTGTCTGACAGGACATTATACTGAGAATCACTCTCTTTGAGCACAGCCCATGTGGAGACATTTTTAATTCCATGTAAACTAAGTATTCCCTTTTTCATGTCATTAATCTTGCAATTCATCCTGTAACTGGACATGTCACTTACAATGGAAGAGGCACGGGCAGTCTTATTAATTTTATTGTGCTTTTGCAGCAATATAAATCCAAGGCCACTGATTTTTCAATACTGCATAATTGTTTGAGCGACCATTACCCCCTAGCTGTTTCCTTTGATTTGGGTAATGAGAAGCAGTGTGGCGCACCTGTCACTATGCCAATAGTTTTCAAAAGGAACAAGGGTATTCTACGCAATTGCGCCATGATGGACTCAGAGGCCATGCCGAAAGAACTAGCAGATAGTAACAGGGAGCAGGTAATGATCTGCTTGGATAGTGAACCAGATCCTAGGCATGTGCTGCAGGCTTTTGCTGGAATTTGTCTCTCTGTCACTGACATCCTGCTAATTGAGAGTAAGTTTAGGGAGCCCAAGCCGCAAAGATGGTTTGATGGAAAGTGCTCAAATGCTCATAGAGATGTTATTGCTGCTTTGAAGCAGGTGCCACGGGACAGGGGTGATGAGATCCTGTAAACAGAATTATAAACAGGCAATTGCACATAGGAAGTTTGCTATCAGGCAAGAAGCTTTGGAAAAATTGCATGAAGCTAGTGTAAGGAATGATTTTTGTCTTTTCTGGAAAACGGTGAACACCCCTTATTTCGTAGACACTCACAATACCCCTATCAATGTCACAATTCCACCACTTAAATGAGTTGAGTACTTCTCCAAGGTATATGGCAGCGATGCTGAATTCGATAGTGCCCATGACATTGTAATAATCAGGTGTCTCGGGTGGGGTGGAGCTAGCTCCTCCCACCTTGAAAGTGGTTAGATGTGTGGTTTAACAGAGCATCAGAAATAAGGCTCCCGACCCGACAGATTGCCTGCTGACCTTTTCATTGATAATCTTGGACTATGGGCACCTTACTTACTAATTATCTTGCAGTGTGCTGTTGTGGTTGGTCCAGAAAAATAATGGTGAAACTCTATTATAGTCCCTACATTTAAAAAGGATGACAGAGCAGACTCTCGGTGTAAAGACCCTATCTCATAAATAATTCAACAAGTAAAGCTATGGGTAGAATCTTTACTGAATTGGCGGGCAAGTTGGGTGTCTGAGAAGGGTTGCTTTTCTGAGGGACAGTATGGATTCAGAGATGGCCTTGGCCCTGCTGACCAATGTCTCAACCTCCATCTTGCAATTACCAAATATACAGTGGCAAAAGGCTGTCTCTATTTAGCTTTTACGGCACTCACCTCAGCTTTTGACTGGAGGAACAGAGAAATGATGGCAAAAAAATGGCTGAAATGGGTGTAGATGGGGCACTGGTAAATTTTTTGGGCCAGCTGCATGAAGACGTGTATGGCTGGATAAGATATGGGGGAAATGGGGAGTGCACAGCGCCCATCGAAATGAATCGCAGTCTGAGGCAAGGGTACGTGTTGGCCCCATTCCTACTTGTTCTTTCTATACATTAATGATCTAGACACCTGGTTAAATATTGGAGCGGAGAGGCAGGTACACCTAGGGTGGACTCTAGGAAGCTCCCTGCCATGCTTTATGCAGATGACTTTCTTAATGTCAAGAATTAGTGTGGGTCTACAGAAACTGCAGGACAAACCTGTACTATTTATGAACGAAGAGGGCCTAAGGCCATCCTCTGCCAAATCACATGTGATGGTAGTTGGGAATATACGCCCTAGCCTGAAGCCATATTATATTAATGGTGAAAAACATTTTGATATCCTAACTTTCACCTACTTAGGAACACTGTGTGATTGTAAATGCACATAGTTGCCAGGGGTAGCTTCTTCGCAATGGCGAAGGAGCATCTCTCCCCACTGCCTAAGCTAGGAGATGAAAGACTAAATGATATTTAATTATCATTTTATCTTTCATCTGCTGGCTCAGCCAGCAGTGTGTTCAGGGTGGAGCAGGGCTGGGCTGTGGGAGGGAGGAGAGTGCACTTAGTGTTCATTTGTGTTTGGCCAGACGTCTGAGGCCGGCCAAACGCAAAGGCGCACTTAGGGTTCTCCAGCTTGGCTGTATGCATAGCCGGGCTGGAGAAACAGCACAGACCCCACGCTCGTGTCTGAGTGGCACTCTGAGCCACTCCGACCAATCCTGATGATGCCTACATGCTATGTTTAGCATGTAAGCAGTGCCAGGATTGCTGGGGCATCTGTGCTGGTGTCCCAGCAAATATTGGGACACCACATGAAGATTAGAGGAGCAACGCAGCAGGAGGCAGCAACGATGGGAACAAGGTGCTTTTTTAATTATTATTATATTTTTTTTTTATTTGTCCCACCCATGAGATTTGCGGCAGCTGCTGCTGATAGTTGCATCCAATTGACGTTAGAAAGGCTTGGTTTGATCAACCCACTGAAGCCCTATTTCGATTTGCTGGGAAGTTGGGCTCTAAAACTATGGATGTCATGATTAACATCTATGAGGCATGTTGCCACTACGCTGTGACATATGGAGCTGGGTTTTGGGATACTGTGACACCTCGAACTTACAGATTAAAGAAAATGTGTTTCTGAGAAGGCGCTTGTCCATACCCAGCAGCCTTACCATATTCCTCTGCCACATAGAACTAGGTGTATGGAGCCTGGAAGATCGTATTAAACTAGTCCCACTCATGTTATGTCATTCAATTTATCTAAACATGAAACTCTGCTTAATCAAGAAATAAAAAATGATTGCCCATTTCCTGAATACGCATATAGTATCCCATGGCTGAGATATGTATGTTAAGGAGCAACTTGCCATGTTAGGGAGAGTTGACTATTTTGACAAGCCGCAGAACATTACTACGGACCCAAAACATCAGTTAAAAGAGGATTTTCTAGCTCTATGCAAAAGGCACAGAGAAGGTTTAGTGATAGGAAAGAAGAGGGAGGCCAGTTACCTTTCATGAGTAACCACGGACTCAATGCTGCCATATCTTTTGTTTCCATTTCAACACTCCCAGATATTTTATCTAGTGAGGTTTAAGATGAACATAGCCCACTTTTTAGGGTTGAGCCTGCAAGTGCATGCGCTAGCGCATGCGTCTCGCTGGCGAGAATCTGTTGAGTTCAATACAGGACTTGGAGCCCACCTGTCAATCACCATTTGTTGGTTTGCGTGGCACTCTTCTTTACAGCCTCGCAATTCGCCAAGGCACACCTGCCATCACTTCCGTTTCTCGGTGTGGAGCAGGGATCAAGTACTAATTGATGCACTTTAATTAGTGCCCGTTCGCTGTTCTTGACGTGATTGAGGTACTATTTGTTGTTTTTAACTTCGAGTGTCCCCAAACAGAAGGCTTGTGACTGGCAAAAACGTGTCCAGCAGGACAAACAAAATTGCAAAGTTTTATTTTTTAAAGATAACTTTATTTTATTTTGCCAAGATGTCTTTTCTCAGCCTCTTCTAATGTGTTTTTTTTTTGTTTTTGCTCGTGGGCGCTGTTGTCAAAAGATGACAATTAACTTGTTCGAAATATGTGAGACCTATTGCATTGCAAATGCTTTTTAGATTTGTACACCAGAAATCTTTAACTTAAGTCTGCTCTTGAACCATGCCCTTGTGAATCATGTTCTGTGCAGTCTATGCTGCACTTTTTCTTTTTTTGGTAAACTATATGCTGCACCCAGGAAAAAATCTTTAATCTGGCTGTGAGATCTATGAACACTAGAAAATGAAGGCATGTCCTGCTCTACTTACTTATTTCTGCAGCTGTGAGAATGAGAAGCCTAGTGGGGAGATAGTATTTTAAGGTGATGCACCCTGATGACTGTGCAATTTTATTTTTATCTTAAATGTTTACATCTGTATAAGGCATTTTGTGACCTTAATCAAAGAGATGGGATGGCTCGGTGAAGACTGTGATGAACACAAGCACTCTGCTGATGTTTTTTAATTTCTTTTGCACAACGCACTTTTGTGGTTTCACAAGTGAGTTGGATTAGTTGGGTTAAAGGAAATGTTAAAATCACTTGAATTCCTATGTTCACATCTGCACTGGGTATTTTATATCCTTTTTACTAAAGATGGTGTTTTTGTGATTGAAATATTATATCAATATGTTATTTTTAATAGGTTCAAACGTCGTGATGTACTGTAATGATGATTTTGTGGTTTTTAACCAAATAAAGATTATTCTGATCTCATCTGTCCTCTAAATCAGAAATACAGGAAGCCTCAGAGGTGCAGAAGATTCAGAAATAAAATGCACCACATGCGAAAACAATGACAGCATTAAAAATATAGGAGGCCATTATGACCCCAGCTGTCGGCGGTAATATGGAGGAAAGTACTGCCAACAGGCTGGCGGTACTTTCCTGTATATTATGACATTGGCGGTTTGGCTGAAGCCAAACCACCAAAGTACCACACTGACCGCTACAGGGGTAACGGCCATTGAGCTGGAAACAAGGATCCCCAGCCCGGCGGCTGTCACTTGCCCGTCTGCGGGATTATGACCCCGTCTACCGCCACGTTTTTCGTGGCTTCCTTACCGCCATGAAAACCATGGTGGTAGGCACTATCAGTGACAGGGAATCCCTTCCCTGTCACTAACAGGGGTCTCACCAACCCCCCTCCACAGCTTCCCCCCACCTCTCCAGACCCCCTCTTCATAAACGCCCCTCCCTTCACACACATGCATACACACACCCATTCCTACATTCATCCACGCATCCATTCACACACATCCACACACACTTGCATACATACACGCAGAAATGCATTCACACACCTCAACATACATGCACTCACACCCCCAAACATGCACACACATACAACATGCAACACACTACCGCAAACACACACACAGACATACACCCCCACACACAACACACCCCACCCCCTCTCCTGTCGAAGCACCTACTTACCTGTGTCCGGGAGTCCTCCGGTAGGAGACGGGACTGGGCGCTGCCGCCAGCAGCATAGTCCGCCAGCAGAACACAGCCAGGCCGTATTATTCACATAGTACGGCCAGCGGCAGTCTACTGGTGTGGCACTGCTGCTGGCAGCAGCGCCACCTTAACGCCATCCGCCGCCATGGCCACAGTCGGATTCCCGCCATCCTTCTAGCAGAAATCCGGTAGCGGTCATAATTTGGCGGACGGTCGGTAGCCGCGACAATGGTCTTTTGGTGGCTGTCAACCGTGGCGGTAGGTGGGTTTTACTGCTGGGGTCAAAATGACCCCCATAGTTTCAATATCCTAGTCTGGTATTAAAGCCATACAGATTGATGCTTCTCTTTCAGTAATTTTCTAATGGACGTTGCAACTTCTGCAGACTCCTTCCATAAACACCCTCCAAGCATCTCACTGGATCCGCAACAGTCAATATATAATAGCATTTCATAAGGCGTCAAGTGGCATCATGTGCTGTCATAAAAAAACAAGATCTCCTGGAAGAGGAGTCAGTAAAAGAACAAAAGGAACAGGCATGCTGGCTACAAGTGGGAAGTGCCAGAAAAGTAAGGCTCACTTCCTGCCTTAGATCCTGAAAAAACGTAACAAGTGAGGATGCTAGAACTCATGACATAGTGAAAATGTTACTTGCAATCCTAGTTCTGCTTTGTGCAGATCTTCATTCAAGTCATAAAAGCAGACTATTCCAGTCTATGTGCAGGAACCGTGTAATACTTCAAATTCAAATAAAATCTACATTTAAATAGGATGTAATGTGGCATTTTAGAATGTAGGTGCCATCGCCATAGCCTAGCTGGCTATTTTTTCATAATTCGCAATTACAAACAAAAAAACATTTGCAGCTCCAGCTCTTCATTCTGCTTCCCAAAGAGGTTCTACGGTCACAGGAAATAAAAAAAAAAGCTGAAAAGAGGAAAAGGTAGCCTGACACGCAGAACGCAAAGAAAAGCTGAGAAACATGTACTGTTCCTTCAAGGAGCCAGCAGTTTACATATCCCAGCATGGTTTGTACTGGCATTTTCCCAACAGCCTCAGTCCTTCCTGCCCAAGATGCTGAACAAACGTACAAGTGGGGATAGTTTGTCACCTGGAAAGTGGACAATGCATGTCATATGGAGAGAAGATTCAGTAAGAAAACACCAAAAAATGGTAATGTGGCAGGTATCTTTTTCTGATAAGATTTTGCAGTCATGCTTGCTGGTGAAGACACAATTACCAACCATTTGGGGAGACAACACAGTAACACCAGCACTCTTGTACTGTAGCAGTCAGGGAGGAAGATTATACATTTTCTGCATACTGTCATCTTTCTACTACAATGCTACTTTCAGAAAATACGGTAGCGAATATAAACATCTACTGATTTCATGCTGTGGTTTTAAACACAACATAATGGTACACAAGCAGCAACTTCAATAACACCTTTGCCTGAACTCTGGCTATTCTTTAGAGGGAACCATAGACAAACACGAAACCAGAAAATGCTCAGCTAATGTTAAGCAGGTTTTTTTTCCACAGCGTATGCAGGGCTTAACTGAGAAACTAGTATGGGTTTCTGCACATTAAGTGGATAAGGTGTATTACAATGGTAACAAAGCAAGCAAGGATGGCTTCTATAAGAAAGGACTAGCAGGATTAAGAATGAAGACTTCAGAAGCAATCAGAGGAAGCTGAGGAGCATCACTGAAAAGAGGAACATGAGTAAGAGAAGAAAGGAAATTACATCAAAATAGGATTCTAGACAAAGATGTAAGGAAACAGGGCTTGGAAATGAGGAAGGAGAGAAAAGCTTTTATGGGACGGCATCACAGGGGACAACGGAATGCATGGAGAAACCTTACATTGATTAATGAAGTAGTGTGAGAGAAAGTCATTGTAGGAGAAAGGGCGCTGAAAAGAACTTGTTCTCCCACCTCTTGATGAGCTTGATAGACTTGAAGGCCTCATCCATATCCCCAATGGTAAGATAGAAGCTGAAGTTCAGCATAGCTTCACGTGTGTTCTTGTCACAATCCTCCAGCCCGACAAAGTCCCGCAGAGGCCTTTTTGACACCATCTGGGGAATCCAGGAGGAAGACCCAACTTCAGCTTTTGCATCTTTATCTTTCTCTCCAGACTGAAAAAAATGACAGAGTTGAGACAAGTCACTAGTGTGACCTTTTTACTTTTATAGTAACAAATCAGCATCTTGAAGAGGTAGGGTTCTGCAGACAGTCAAGGGTTGTGACATACAAGGCAAATGAAAGATCTGAACTAGGAGTATAGCCACAGTTTAAACATATACAATCTAATGTAAGGATTACTAGAGACGAAACATGAAGTTATGAGGCAGGTGTGCTAGCAGAATGTAGGTATGTAGGTTCAACAACATTTGGTTCTAAAACCAGACTGAACTTGAAACGTTCAAACGTAAACTAAAGACACTTTTTTACACAGTGAGGTTAGTTAATACATTTGACTATCTCTGTAGAAGCTGTAGAGCCAAACACAATAAAGTATTTCAATATGGCAACAGAAAACAGAGATCTGTTCATTAAGAATCAAGAGTAGAAATCTTTACGTGCCAATTAATTCTAGGATCTTAAAATGTGTGCGATCATTATATTGGCATATGACCTTATCATCTTGACAAGATACACCATCCCAAAACTAGAGGGCCAACTCATTTCTGTACACACATTTTTCAACCCCTGCTATTGTTGCTGCATTTTCCCCCAAACCCTAGAACATAAGTTGCAATAAAATGTTATGTACTTGTAATCCTAGTTCTACTTTGTATGGATCTTCATGAATGTCATACGAGCAGACTATATCCGTCTGCGTGCGAGGATCTTGGAATACTTCAAACTCAAATATTTTTTTTTACATATAAATAAGGTGTATGCTAGCATTTCCGAATATAGGTGCAACCTCCATAGCCTAGCCGGCTATTTTTCTTAATTCCCAATTTTACAGATAATACAATACTGCAGCTCCAGCTCTCTATTCTGCTGCACAAAGAGACCCCAAGATCAAAGGAAATAAAGCTGAATAGAGAAAAGGGTAGCCTGATAAGAAGAATGCAATGATAAGCTGAGAAAGAGTGCATTTGTTCCTCTAAGAAGCCAGCAGCTTACATATCCCAACATGCTTTATACCGGCAGTTGCGCACCAGTCTCAGTCCTTCTGAAGGAGCTCACACATTGTAAAGCTCACTGAAGAATGTCTTGCCACTGGAAACAGAGACAAGGGGCAGAGGGGGTTGCCTATGACTTGAATGAAGATACCTACACAGTAGGACTAGGGTTACAAGTAAGCAAGCTGCCTTTTGGCATCGAAGGATCTTCACTGATAGTCATAAAAGTAGAATAAAATGCCAAACAAATACTTTAATTGATGGTGTTTTCAGCATAAACATCATGTTTATAACAAATGAGTTGGCCATCTTGAAATGGTACAACAAATATACATTCCCTAATGGTCTAATGGGTTAGAGGAAGTGGCTAAGCGGGATGCTGTGCACTGCAGGTGCAATGAGCAGCCTGTTAGCATTGCCTGGAGAGCTTTAGTATCCTATTAAGAAGCATAAGAAAATAGTAAAGAAATCAAAGAGGAACTATAAAAGGAGAAATTTTAAACTAAATGACTGACCGCGACCAAGAAGCACAAATATTTTCAGTTTGATGTGCACACGATCAGAAACTGCCAACTATCACAGGGAAAGAGGCTCAATGCTAATGTGGACTCAACCATTACCCCCATGTAGTGCACTGACATGGATGGAAGCAGAGTGTAACTGAAACTCAGGCAGACCAGTGGCAAAACAGAGCGAACCCAAAGGCACACTATGTTGCTATATGGATATATATTTATGCTTACTGGTGTATGCATTATATAATTATTTTTTATTACAAGATCCTGACACACAGCTAGGAAGACATTTTATTATTATAATGCAAATCTGCTCCCTACAGGGTTTGTCAGCGGCAATCATCACCAACATGTTTCCCTACAAAGGGATGTGACATTTCATGTAATAAAATATCTATCTGTAGGCTTTAGCTGTTATGATTGGCTTATCAACATAACCAAATGAGGCCTCCTGTATTAAGCCTGAGCTTTTCCACAAGGCAGCCATCAAGCAAACAGCCATAAAATGACATAGTATACAAAATTACAGTTGGCAAAGCAAAATAGTATCTCTCCTAAGAGGGCATAAAAGGATTCTGACAGTGTACATCTTTTATGCCCACAGTTTGTTTGAGGAAGTAACCAACACTAGAATCCATGCCTACTACAGTAATCTGTGAGATTCTATGTAAAAATATCCATCTGTAGGCTATAAAACAGGAAAATAAGAATCTAACCTTAAATGCCTGTTCACTTTAACATACGCTTTTCACAATTAATGTCAAGCCTACTGCCTTTATCGTAATGTTTCATTATCAACAAACAGGCCTATACCTTTATCATTGGCTTGCCATCAGAACCAAATCAGACCGACTGTGCTGGTCATAAGCCATTTAAAAAAAGAAACCATGAGGTATACCGTAATAAAATTACAAATAGGTACAAAATGTTTATGCAATTTGACAACAGGTAACACCTGTAATCTGAAGTCACCCTACTAAAATATCTTAATAAGGAACACCACAGTAGGCTAACACCACCAAAATATTTCCCTATAGTAATCTGCGAGATTCCATAAAACAAAATACCTGTCTGGAGGTTTTAGGACAGTGTCATAATAATCCACCATACTCTAAATGTATATTCCCCACCTTTAGAATATTGACAGGGGTCAGACTGGATCTGAAACAATTTCAGCAATGCTTTTTTGTGCCAATATGTTGTGGTGTGCGATTCCACAAAGGCTCTGTACCTTCCCAGAAAGGACGGAGCCGAGCTACATATAAGCAGTACCATTGTTCACTAACATCATTGTCTTGCTTGACTCAGCACCCCCAGGAACGGAGCGTAAAACAATTGTCTGTACCAGTGTGGAGATTCCTAACTTGGGTCTTTTTCCGATGTTAAAAATAGGCCACCCCACAGAACAAAGGGGTGGGATGATGGTGAGGAATCTGTGGATAAGGTGTCCGCCAGAAAGAGTGTTACCCAAGTAACTTGTTCTTCTGTTGGAAACCTCTAATGGCATATTTCTCACCTTTAGAAAGGATACCAAAGCAGTACTTCCCAAAGGTGAAGGGTATGAGGAGTGAACTAAGTGTAGACTCAAACTAAAAGGACCAGCAGGACCAAACAGGCAAACTGTCCTTTCCATCAGATCTGAAAGTTAGGAAGCAGTGCTTCGTGAATGTGTGTAGAGATGCCTACATCACAGCTTGGCAAATGTCAAGGACAGGTACTCTGTGTGCCATTACTGTGGTAGCAGCTTTAGCACTGGTGGTATAGGCTTTCAGCTTTTTGGCCAGTGCATAGTAGATCTTAATAGAAAGGAACCGTCCAACCTTGACAGAGACCTCTTCTGCACAACCTTCTCTTTTTTCGCCCCAGAGAACCCCATAAAAATCTAAATGTCCACTGAATGGTTTTCGGTATGATGGATGTAAAGCTTAAAGCTCTTTTAAGGTCTAATGGATGGAGCCTCTCCTACTCTTTCAAAGGCTAAGGAGGAGCAAAGAACACTGGGGTAATGTTGGTTTGCCCAAAGTGAAAAGGAGTCACACTTCAGGCAAGATAACCGCCTAATTCCTCAGCACCAGTTTGTGTGAGAGAAATAAACTGTAGGGTGGTTGCACCGATAATGCCTGAAGTTTACTCACAGGATGAGCTCACGTGACAGGAAAGAGAAAGGCAGTCTTTAAGGTCAGGAGACACAACAAGCAGCAGCACAATGGATCAAAGGGGGTAGACTTGAGAAATGTCTAGACCACGTTAAGGTCCCATCGTGAAATCACAAACAGATGGGATAAAACGTGTAAACATTTAATAAACTTTATCACACTAGGTGATCTAAACAAGGACGGCTGCTCCAGCAAAAATAAAAAAGGCCCAACAAATACCATTTAATTGTGTCCACTGCAAGGCCTTGCTAGGTCAAAAACAAAACAAATAATAGTATTTACAACAGTTTAGCTTGTAATGGGTCTGCCTGTCTTGCACAGTCCACACCATATATATGCACAAGAAGATCTTCTCGAATTTGGAGGCTGATCGGAGAGTAGATGCTCATTCCCAGAAGTTCCAAGTACCACACACTCCTTGTCCAATCCAGAGCCTCTAGCAAGACTTGGGTCTGATCGTTCAATATCTTTTTCAGAACTCTGGACAGGAGAGGCAGGGGTGGGAAGGCGTATAGGTGCCCTGGGTTCCATCCCAGTCAGAATACATCTCTTTGCAAGTGTCTTTACAGAAACTCCAACATGCAAAACCATTCACATTGTGCCTTCTTGACAGGTAAAAAGATCTGACTAGGGTGCCTCCTACTGCATGAAGAATCCCTATGCCACCTAGGCGTGTAGGCGCCATTTGTGATCCACCCAGAAACCACCAGCTGAACGTGTCTGCACTGGCATTCAAGGATCCCGTTAGGTGGTTCACGATAAGGCAAATTCTCCCGAGCTCCAGCCAACACAAGAGACACAGAACCTCTTGCCATAGGACCCATGAACCTACTCCACCATGCTTGTTGCAGCACTACCTGGCAAGGGTGTTGTCCATGAGAACTTGCTCCAACCTCCCCTTGATGGATGGCAAAAGCCTTTCAACACCGTCTGAATGGCCTGCAACTCCAGCAGGTTGATAAGGAGCCAGATTTTTGCTGGAGATCAAAGACCTCCGATATCCACCTCCGTGTGCTGCTGGACAAATTGTCATTGAGTAGCCACCACTGCAAATCATGAACAGTTCTCTTCCAAACCTGAATGGGATCTAGCTAGTTTAGTTGGTGGTTGGCCCACTGGAACTTCAGACTCCACTGCAGCAACAGTATACATCATGTGGAGCAGTCGACAAGGAGACTCCAGGAGCCTAAAAGACCAAAAAGCCTCAATGCTGCTCTCACCAAAATCCAGGACCAAAGCTGAAATACTGGATGATAGTCCAAATGTCCTGGACTCATCTAAACTGAGGGGAGGCACCTAAAAAGTACCATATTCAAGACAGCTACAATGCGAGGAAGCCTCTGGGAAGCAGTAATAGCAAACAGCAACTTCAGCTCATTGAGTGAGAAACCTAATGGTGTCAGAAGGTGCACCGTCGTCTTGAGGTGATCTACGACTGACTGGGGTGAGCCCTCCTTCAACAGCCAGGCACTAAGTTAGTGAATAATTAATATTTCCAACCTCCTATGATAGACCACCGTGGTCATTTTCATGAACACCAGCGTAACACTGGTGAGGTTGAAAGGGGGCACGGCAAACTAAAAATGCTTCAAGCCTATCATGGGTAACATCTGTAGGCCTTCAGGGCGGGTATATAAAAATGCATGTCCTGCAGGTCCAACTACACCATTCAGTAGCTCGGGTCCAGGGTAGACAGAATCTGGGCAAGCATGATCAGTTTGAATTTGTCCTTCCACAGAAAGGCACCCAGAGGACAAAGGTCTAAGATCTGCCTAAGGCCCCCATTCTACTTCAGCATAAGAAATTAGAGAGAGTAGCAACCCTTCTCTATTTCTGAGTATAGAACCCTATTGATGGCTTCGTCAGAGAGTAAAACATGCAGCTCTTGCAACTGAATAGACAGGTGTTACCCTCAGATTCATTCTAATGTTGATGGAAGATTCAGCAGAGCAGAAAAAAGGGGAGGGCACAGCCATGCTGAATGATATGAATGATTTGAAGAACCCATCTGTCTGACATAATGGATTGCCACCCTGAGGGAAAGTGCTGGATTCTGATTCCCACAGGGTGGTTGTGCACCACTAATGGGCAGCTAAAACAGCCTGCTGGCTGTTGTCTCAGCTGAAGTGGACTGGGAAGACTGGTGCCCATGTAGGGCGGCATGTTGCCTGCCCGGCCCTCATTCCTGGTCTCTAAAGGCCTGGAGTGATTACAGCAAAAACTGGGGAAATTGGCACTGCTTATACTAGTCCCCCAGAATAGCACTGGAACTTCTGAACTGGCAAGGAAACTGTTTCATAGGTGTCAAAAGACCTAGAGAATGTGAAAGTTCCCTAATCTACTTGAACCATTTCAAGGCAAAATTGGCTTTTTCACCTAACAGCCATTGAAAGGCATGTCTGTGAGAGAAGCCCGACCATCACACCAGCGCCAACCACCCTTCCCAGACAACAAGTAGTATCAAGGCTTGATTGAATCACATATGTGGCCTCATCCTGACTATCTTAACTAGTATGAGCCAGTGATGCACCCCCCTAGATCTTCCAGGACCACCAGCACAATCTCACTGACCATGCCCCACTGGGCATGCATGTATCAAACTGTATTGACTGACCTCAATGCTAGACTAGCAGAAAATTGTACCTGTTTTCTGAATGCCTTAGCCCTCTTACACTCCCTAAATGGGAGAGTCATGAGGAATGAGTTGGGGCTCACCTTATTAGTTGAAGCATGAATAACCAGACTTTAAGTTGGATGCGTAGTGAGGAAATCAGGGTCTCTAGGTACCGCTTGGCTACCTGCCTACTCAAGGGTGGGCAAGAACAGAGTCAAGGGTCGGCAAGAACAGTGTTTTGACCAGTAGCCCATTAAAGAGTGGCCTCATGGACTGAAAGTAAGTGCTCAGTTGAGGTTGGCCCACGCTATAAGATCTCTGTAAGGACATTTGTCTTAACTTCAGCAGAGGGTAGCTATAGGTCTAATTACCACTGCAAAGGAAGCACTGTGTTCCCCTGGAGGTCCAAATGGCAGGTTCAACCACATATGAGGTGAATTATCAAGTTCACTGGCTTCTTGTAAGTTCATGTTAAAAGCAATATTTATGCAGCATAGAAACAGTGATGAAGTGAAAACACAAGAAAAATCCCATACCAATCTAGACAAATAGAGTAAACTATAATAAACTATTTGACGCCTACATGACACAAATCTAATCAGTAGAACCAGAGCTACTAATTTTTAAAGTTTAAGGTTCAAAACAGCACCTAAAAGATAAATTTGCCAACAGCGGATATCTATTTGCACAAGACCGGATCAAAGTGGAAAGTTAAGGCCAACATCGATGGAGCGCAGTTCAGATACAAGAATTGGATTGGGCCAAGTCAGCGCTTACCTTCGGACTTAAGAAAGAATTTGAGAAAAAAAAATGTCATAGAACATAGAAGTTCTGCGGGACAAGGCTGTTGGAGTTCCCAAGGAGGAAGGGTCATCATCAGATGCCAGTGGAGGGCAGAAACAATGAAGATTTCTACATTTGGACTTAGTTCCTGAGATTGAAGTCGAAAATCTCCAGCAGGGTGAAGCAGATGACTATAACAGAAGGCAGTTCCACAAGGCCGGATAACCCTTTGGTAAAGGACTGCTGAAATTGTTTTCTGCAGAGAGACAGGGAGAAGCCGTGAAATCAATCCAACTGATGATGCACCTCAGGCAGATAGGCGAGCACAATGGTCCCGGTCTCCTCTTGGTTCTCAGAGCACCTTTTGGTCAAATTTTGTCGAACTCCTCAGTTTTGAAAAAATTCCATCTGGGCATGTTTAGCACCAAAACCACGAGTCCAGCAGAGTATGTAGACTTCTTTAGGACTCACTTAGGCTGGGTCCTGGTGTGAGGTCAAGATAGTGGAAGCCTGTTAAGTGCCTGTGGCTCTACATAGGAGGCCCTTGGAATCACTTTTGGTAGTTCTGGATACAGGTGTAGATGCAGGGCTCAACAGCAGAGCTGGCCTCTGACAACTTAAGGCAGGCTCCAGGCAGCAAAGCTGTCCTTCCCGGTACACAGCAGTCTGGCAGAGTGCACAGTAGGTCACAGCAGCAAGTAGTCCTCAGAGTTCGTCCGCAGGACCAGTAGTGCACTTAAGCCCGGGTCTGTAGGTCCTATTTTTATTTCCTCATGCCTTTTCTCCAGGAAGGAGGGAGAAGTTTCTGGACAGGTTCTTTGAAGTTCTTGGAATTTCTCAACTTCCCTGCCCTGGCTCCAAACTGGCTGAGATGACAATACAGGGTTGTTAGGCCTATAGTGAGGAGACAGAACACAGCTTATTCAGGTACAAGTCAGGTTGTGCTCAGCTCACTGCATCCCCCCTCCCACTTTCACTCCAATTGATGGCCCATTGAGGCACACCTAATCCCACTACTGTATGACTCGCTGGGAGGAATTCACAAAGTCTGTCAGTTACCCCCAGTCATGTGACCCACAACAGGCTACAGGCACAAAGGTCTAGGGGCAGGGAAATGGCAACTTTCTAAAAGTGGCATTTTCAAAACTGTACTGAAAAAATCTGACTTTACCAATAAGAGGGTTTTATCATTACAATTCCATAGATACCAAACATGACAAATCTAGCTCTTCTTATTTAGGAATCAGCGGTGGTGGCCTCAAATCTGGTGTCCCAGCATTCACTGGGACACCAGCACAGTCTCCCCAGCAATTCTGGTGTTGCTCTAATACTAAACCTAACATGACAGCAGTGCAGGATTGGTCTGAGTGGCTTGGTCAGCGGCTTAGTGCGCATATGTGTTTGGTCGGACTGTCAAACACAAATGCGCACTTAGAAGTGCCCACACTCCACTCCCCCTCCCCCCTCCTGTGGCCCAACCCATTCCTGCCCCTCCCTTCACTTGCTGCTACCTGAGCAAGGAGCTGAAAAATAAAAGGATAATTAAATATTTTCTTTTATTTTACAGCTCCTGGCTCTTAGCCAGGGGGGCAACGCTCCTTTGCCATTGTGAAGGAGCCGCCCCTGTGAGGAATTACAGTTTATTAATCATGAAAAGGAATCCCCAATGTAATGCTATGGCAGTGGTAGACTGTGCAGCAGTGAAAAACGAATTTGTGAGTTTTTCACACTCAGGACATGTAAAACTTAACAGTACATGTCCTACCTTAAAAGTACCTTGCCGTATGGGTTACCTAAGGCCTACCTTAGGGGTGACATATGCATAAAAAGGGAGTTAAAGGTTTGGCAAGGGTGTTTAAATGCCAGGTCGACTTGGCAGAGCGACACTGCATTCAGGCTGCAATGGCAGGCCTAGGACAAGTTTTAGAGTGCTACTTAGGTGGGTGGCACAATAAATGCTGCAGACTCCCTAGTAACATTCAATTTACAGGCCCTGTGTATATGGTATAACACTCTGCAAGGGCCTGACAAGTAAATTAAGTATGCCAAATGGATATAAACCAGCCCCAAGGCCAACAAAAACGAATTCAGCAAAAAGTGGCCAGGGCCAACACTCCCTATTATTGAAATAGCTTCAAAGATAAGTGAGTTGTCATTGTCTTGAGTGAGCTTGTGCCTTCTAAGACAAAGACAACTAATGTTCTTGCTTGTCTTCTGCCTCTGGGCAACCTTTGGTTAAAGATGACTTCTGTTCTTGCTGATTTTGCTGTTGGGGTTAATAGAACCACTGATTAGAATAGGAACAGCATTTGTCTAATGAAAATTGAGATTTAAATGCCAATAGTGGCACTGTCTGAGTCTGGGGGGAATAAACCCAAGGTCGATGCCTCTGTGTAGGCACCAACAGGGTAAAATAGTGTTTAAATAATTTGATGGAAAAGCCATTGGGCCCAAAGTTCTGCCTGACTGAAGGTCATATATAGCCCTGTCCTCTTCCTCGGCTGTCAGAGACAGATCCAGCTCTCGGGTCAGAGAGGTAGGAATCCCAGGAGGCTCCGGAGGAATACCTAATGGCAGGCACAATCCTATTGGACATATCTTGAGTCACCAGCCTATATAGCATCTTGCCTGATTTATCTCCCGATTTGTATATCCTTTGAGTCAATGCCCTCCAGCACTGTTTTGCCTTCTCCAGGGACGTCTGTCTCAATTTAAATTGTGCGGTCGGCAGTAGGGGACCTGTCTCACCCAGGTTCAAGGTGAGGATCTGGGTCTTCAATTCTGTTATTTGTGCCTGCTGCTCTTATTCTTTCGTTGTATGTAACATATGAGTAGGCCTGGTAGAGTAGGCGCACTCGCCACCCACAGCGTCGCAGACGAAGACACCAAGCCCATATTGGTCTGGAAAACAGTTTGCAGTTACTCCTCTGCGAACACGGCACAATCTGCGTTCATCAGGAGCCATGCACTGAATCTCCACTTCAGACAAAGGGCACCAGGTCGAGCTCCCCATTCAAGAAAAATGGGGCCATGGTCAGATATGACCCACAGTAGGATCTGAAAGGATTGTAATGGCAAGAGGTCACCAGCCAGTAACCAGAGGAGGTCAATGCTAGATTCTGTGTTGTGAGTTGCAGACAGGTGTGTGTGTAAGAGTGCTGCATGGGGTTCCATATATATCACTCATTGCAGAGACCCATGGACTCTGCCCAGGAAACCAAGCACGTGGAGCGCAACAGTCTGCCTGGGTTTGGGGTGTTGGAGGTGTCCCTCACATGATCTGGGACCACATTAAAGTCACCACACCTATTAGGGTTGCTCCCGGGGGGAAGGGCCACTATCAGGGACAGCTTCGCCTGTAAGGTCGGTTGTAGGAGCTGTTAGGGAACATAGCATGAGACAAACTTTTAGTGCTTTGCCGCCATGCACCCTCCAATCCCCACTTACCTCCCTTAGAAGTCTTCATGTACCTTAGTTACTGTCAGAGGAATGATTTTGTCCAGAAGGACAGTGAACCCTCTCGACCCTCTAGTAAATTCCACATGGTAGACATGATCATACCCAAACCGACCTGTTCGTGTAGGTGCCCCCTAATTAACAGTCAACTCTGCCCGTTCAGAGCAGCAAGGAGAGGATCAGATCGAAGAGTCAGACACATTCTCTGTGGACCTGAATAGCAACGAGGTGTTAGAGAGATTCATGTCAGGCTCTGTCATATTCAGGTTCTCCTCAACAGGGGGGGTGCGTGCTGATGTCTGGCTCCTGCCCCGTCCCGATCGGGCCTTCTTGGATCTGGAGCGTTTCCTTCAATGTCCCCGAACAGGGAGTTGTGGTGGTGGGGGGTTGGGTGGTGAGGGTATTCTACCACAGTTATGAATCTGCCTGGTTCCCTGGAGCCACAATGGTCGCTGCTCTGTCGCCCACTTCTAGGCTTGCTTGGGAGATGTAAAAAAAAGAAGGTCTACAAGTCAAAAATAAACTTGATATGGGCTGGGAATAGAAGCATGTATCAGTTGTTGAGCTCATGGAGCTTTTGTTTGACTTCTTCGAAGGAGCGCCATCTCTGCTGAACCACCCAGGTATAGTCTGGGAAAATCAGGATTTTAGTGTTAAGATGTTGCAGAGCCTGGTGATTCTGAGCCTCATGCAGGATAGTATTGTAGTTTTTAAAATTAAGGAGGTACACTATTACCGGATGTGGAGGGGCCCCAGGCAGAGGCCTCTCAGTTAGGGCCCAGTGTGCCCAGGACCAGAACCAGTCTTCCAGAAGGTCGCTCATCCCAGAGCCCTCCACCTACTCCAAAAGCCTAATAAAATGTAGATTGTTGCACA
This sequence comes from Pleurodeles waltl, assembly GCF_031143425.1. Taxonomy (NCBI): domain Eukaryota; kingdom Metazoa; phylum Chordata; class Amphibia; order Caudata; family Salamandridae; genus Pleurodeles; species Pleurodeles waltl. Next base: position 399,072,408 of record NC_090449.1, read on the forward strand.
TAAAACAATCTTTGGTGTCTTCTGCCCTTTCATCTAGAGTAGCCATCATGGACATAATTTTAGATACTTAACATTTGAGAGTCACCACATAGTCTTCATTTGCAGAGATTCGTTTTTCAGTCTAAGTCACACCACATAGTCTTCAGTTGCAGAGATTCGTTTTTCAGTCTAAGTCACTCTCATCGCAACTTTGCATGAGTCATGACGCAGAAGGAAGAGGTCAATTTGGAGGGGGGGGTGAGGGGGGTTTGTAGGGCTGGGGGGGTAGGGGAAATACCCGTTGGCTCCCCTGTTGTCAGGTGCCGAGATAGTGCATTGACCCATTTTAGTCTGATCACTGTAGATGGGGGCTTAGCACACCCCATCACTAGATACAGGATGGGAGAGGATCGCAGAACTTAAGGTACAAAAGAGCAGGCCCAGCTTGCCACAGGGCAGCACAAGCAGCCTGCCCCATCGAGTCCCAGGCCTTTCAGAAGAATGTTGCGGTGGCATACAGCACGACAGCAGAGTGGGTGAGACTTGTAGATGGGACGGGTAGAGCAGTCCAGTGGCACTGACCCTCTTGCCTCTGGGCAGCACGAGCAGTTGGTGCTGATCAGCCCAAGTCTGCTCCGGAGGGGGAGCTGTGAGTCTGCGCAGATAGAGTGGGGCTGGTTGGGATACATGCAAGGCGAGACCAAAGTGCCTCCAGCACCCTGTCTAGATCCCTCAGCAGCCTCAGTGGCAGCAATGCCTGAGCCTAAAGGGGCCCGAAGGTACATCTGCCAAGTCACCAGCAGTCCGGGAACAGAAGAAAGATTCCCAATGGCTAAGTCTTAGGGTTGTTAAGGCAGTGTACCGATATCAGGGCGATTGTGCAGTCTCTCACTGTTTTTCACCTCCCAGGAGAGACAGGGTTAGTAATGGACTTTAGAACAATGTCATGCGGGGCCCCCCAGGTGTGCATCTCGTCCCTGTACAGATGGTCTATGTGGCAGTGGAATCGCAGCCTCTTTTGGCAGGTCTCTCAGCTGCCTTCACGCCCTGCAGCAGCCTGTCACCAACTGCCAATGGACCATGTGACAAACAATCGCAGCCCTTCCTCTGTGGGCGGTCAGCGCCCTGGGGCCTGCCCACTCCCCAGCGTATAGTAGTAGAGTTTCGGGTGAGTAGGATCCACGTTTGCCATGACACCCCCTCAGCCAATAAGTCCTTGGGGAGAGGCTCTAGGCAGTCCCAGGCATGCACGTCAGTTATTGCAAAGCAAGTCTTGTCGCCGCAATCACGGCGGTACCACTATGCGGGCTCAGTGCGCACTGCATCAGTGCCAGCCTGACCCTACCCAAGGCATGCAGCACCTCACCCCCAGAGCCATATCACGTTGCATAGGTGAGGGACTATAGATCCACTCCCCTGTCTAGACAGCATGGTAGGACTGTTCTTGTGTTTTACATTTTTTGTTACATGCCTGCTCCTGTTGTCTTTCATTATTCTTGTATTGCTATGCACGTATTGCTATGCACCTGCTTTTATCTAAGATGCAGATATTTTAATAAATGCTTATTTAAATATATTCTGCCTCTGTTGTCTTTGCCTGAGTGAGATCTTGGTAACTTTCAGGCAGGGCCCAGGCCTCGCCACTGCAGTCCCAGCAGATCTTCAGGCGTGACTGCCTCAGCTCTGCCCTGAAATCACTCCCTGAGCGGGACTCTTAGAGAGCCCGGAGTGCTTCCATCACAGTTGCTGGGTCATACGGGGAGGGCTCTGCCTACCCCACCAGCCCTGCTGGAGAGTGGGTGGACCTCGGTTGCACCCTCAAAAAGGGGGAGCACCCATAAGCCGCCATGACGCAGCTAAAGGAATCTCAGCAGCCACCACTTGGGCCAAGGCGGAGCCCTACCTAGTCTCAGCAGAGAGCTTCCAATCCATCTTCAGTGATCAATAAGGGGGTTGAAAAAGGGGCACAATAGGGGGCCACTGGAGGGGAGCAAAGTTGCCCTGTCACGCACGATTAGAGGAGATGCAGGTCGGGCGACAAGAGCGCTGCTAAGGTTCGACTGTTATGTGGGGGTTCTTGGTCATGCCCTGACTTTCCACAATTTTACCAAGCAGTTAGGACCCAATTCTCCCAACTTTATCCACGCCCAAGTATCTGTGACTGTAGGAAGTTGCCTCTGTATATACTATCTCAAAGTGAGAGATAGTTTGCACAGAGTCCAAGGTTTCCCCTTAGAGGTTGATAGTGGCAAAATTAGATAATACCAATGCTCTATTTTGTGGTAGTGTGGTCGGGCAGTAGGCTTATCAGAGGATAGTGCTAAGCATGTGTTGTACACACACAGGCAATAAATGAGAACACACACTCAAAGACTTAACTCCAGGCCAATAGGTTTTTATATAGAAAAATATTATTTTCTTCATTTATTTTAGAACCGCAAGATTCAGAATTTATGTAAGTACATAAATTGTAAGGTACTTTAAACAGGTAAGTATGGAACTTTTCATTAAAACAGTAATGTACACTGTTTTGGCACAAATAGCAATAAGCTATTTTGAAAGTGGACACTGCAAAAATCAACAGTTCCTGGGGGAGGTAAGTATTGGTTAGTTTCTCAAGTAAGTAAAGCACTTACAAGTTCAGTCTCCTGGGCATAGGCAGCCCACCGTTGGGGGTTCAAGTCAACCCCAAACACCCAGCACTAGCAACACAGGCCCCGTCAGGTGCAGAGCCCAAAGTAGGGCCCAAATAGCACAGGCGCCTATGGAGAACAGGGGTGCTCCGGTTCCAGTCTGCTAGCAGGTAAGTACCTGCGTCCTCTGGGAGCAGACCAGGGGGGTATTGTAAAGCACTGGGGGGTCCCAAACAGGCACACAAAATACATCCTCAGCGGCACAGGGGCAGCCAGGTGCAGTGAGCAACGTAGGTGTCGGGTTGTAGATAGGAATCAATGGAGAGACCCGGGGGTCACTCTGGCGATGCAGGCAGGGCACAGGGGGGCTTCTCGGGCCAGCCACTGACTGGGCTAGGAAAAGGGCCACCTGCTGGTCACTCCTGCATTGGTAGTTGGTTCCTCTCGGTCCTGGGGGCTGCGGGTGTGCAGTGCTTCTTCCAGGCGTTGGGTTCCTTTGTTACCGGGCAGTCGCGGTCAGGGGGAGCCTCTAGATCCTCTCTGCAGACGTCACTGTGGGGTGCAGGTGGTCGACTCAGGGTGTCCACGTCGTTTGAGTCACCTGGGAGTCCTCTCTGTGGTGTTGGTTCTTCTGGACACGAGCCGGGAGCGTCGGGTGCAGAGTGTGAAGTGAGGAGTGAGGCTGGAGTCTCTTTAAGGATGGTTTCTTTGTTGCAGTTTTGGACAGAGCCACTGTCCTCTGGAGTTTCTTGGTCCTTTAGGTGCAGGTCAGTCCTCCGAGTCCTCAGAGGTCACTGGTCCCGCTGGACACGTCGCTGTGCAGGTTCTCTGAGTCTGGAGACAGGCCGGTAGGGCTGAGGCCAAGTTAGTTGTCGTCTCTGCCGTCTCAGCGGGGCTTTGAGGTCAGCAGTCCTTCTTGTTTCAGGTTGCAGGAATCTGAGTACCTGGGTTCAGGGTCACCCCTAAATACTCAATTTAGGGGTGTGTTTAGGTCTGGCGGGCTGTAGCCAATGGCTACCGTCCTGGAGGGTGGTCACACCCTCCTTGTGCCTCCTTCCTGTGGGGAGGGGGGGCACATCCCTAATCCTATTGGGGGAATCCTTCAAAACAAGATGGAGGATTTCTTAAGGCAGAGGTCACCTCAGCTCAGGACACCTTAGGGGCTGTCCTGACTGGTAGGTGACTCCTCTTTGTTTTTCTCAGTATGTCCTCCTGACTTGCTGCCAAAAGCGGGGGCTGTGTTCAGAGAGGCGGGCATCTTCACTAGCTGGAGTGCCCTGGCTTGAGCCTTTGAGGCTCACGCCAGGTGTTACAATTCCTGTAGGGGGGAGGTGTGAAGCACCTCCACCCAGTAAAGTCTTTGTTCCTGGCCACGGAGTGACAAAGGCACTCACCCCATGTGGCCAAAAACCAGTCTGGATGTGGCAGGCTGGCAGAAACTGGCCAGCCTAGCACTAGTAGATTGATTGGTATACAGGGGGCATCTCTAAGATGCCCTCTGTGTGCATTTCTCAATAAATCCCACACTGGCATCAGTGTGGAATTATTGTGCTGAAAAGTTTAATACTAAACTTCCCAGTATTCAGTGTAGCCATTATGGAACTGTGGAGTTCGTGCTTGACAAACTCCCAGACCATTTACTCTTTATGGCTACCTTGCACTTACTATGTCTAAGAATTGGCTTAGACACTGTAAGGGCATATTGCTCATGCAACTATGCCCTCACGTGTGGTATAGTGTACCTTGCCTTAGGGCTGTAAGGCCTGCTAGAGGGGTTACTTACCTATGCCACAGGTAGTGGGTTGTGAGCATGGCACTCTGAGGGGAGTGCCATGTCAACTTAGTATTTTTCTCCCCACCAGCACACACAAGCTGAGAGGCATGTGCTGAGGAGTCCCTAGGGAGACATAATACATGCTGCAGCCCTTAGAGACCTTCCCTGGCCACAGGGCCCTTGGTACCAGGGATATCATTTACAAGTGAATGATCTGTGTGCCAGGGCTGTGCCAATTGTGGAGACAAAGGTACAGTTTAGGGAAAGAACACTGGTGCTGGGGCCTGGTTAGCAGGGTCCCAGCACACTTTCAATCATAACTAGCATCAACAAAAGGCAAAAAGTTAGGGGGTAACCATGCCATCAGAGGCATTTTCCTACAGTGACTATGACTTCAATACATCTTGACTCATGCACTAGACAAATCTAGTGCAGTGCTAAAGCTGTTAATGTACATAGCCCATGAGATGTTAAGCCTCGTAGCACATCACAAACTACCAGATCACTTGCCTTGCAGCACAGATTCCATGGGACTAGCGATTACATATTGTATTATTCAGCCCACAATATGTTCTGTAGAACAGATTATAGGCTTGTGACTAATTTTCTAAGATAATTTCTCTTTCATGATTTGTCTGTTCATACATGCCTCTGGCCCTGCATGCAGAACGAATCCCCTCGGAAGCTCACCTCAAAATAGTGTTTCTCTTGTAGGTAAGGACATCCTTTAATGAAAACTTTGAACTGAATGTGGTCTTCGTTCTGTCAACTGACAAACAATGGCAGACCATTAAGGCCCATACCTGAGGCGTCTACATCGCCAAACACTCTAGCATGCTCCGAACAATGAATGATTGGTAGAATTGGCTCAAATCAGACATCTGGGAACTTGAGTGAAAATACATGGGCATTAAAGATAACCAGATACTTGGGATTTTGGTGGTGATATTCATAAAAGCTAAGAATATGGCAGACCATGAGTTGTGCTATTTGGGGAAGTATGCTGCAACTGGAAAATACAGAGAGTGAGGGCGCGGGTCAACTGCTGGCCTGAGTGATTTGTCCATCCTGGTCTTTGTCCAATGTCATCTCTGACAGAGGAGGGATATTTAAAATGCTCATTGCATATTATTCAGTCCTATATGACACTAGGCCGAGAGTCACAAAGGGAGAGTCTGTGGGCTTTTTAGAGAAAGGCACGAAGACCTAGCTAGACAACATGGAGAAGGAACCGCTTCTACAGCCGATCTTGATTGCTAAAATTGAAATGGCAGTCTATGATATACCTGCGGGAGGGCTATAGAGAGTGATGGGCTGCCCACCAATTTCTTTAAAGAGTATATTAGCATATTAGCCTACCAAACACTGGATATCAATGAATAGATGAGGGATTGCAGTAGATTAAATCAAACTCCGAGAGAGGCAATCAATGTTGCAGGATTGAAATCTGGCTTTGTCTGGCTGGGGCACCTGGGTTTCATATGTCAACATACTGCTGCATTTAAAGTATGCACCATTTTCTACTTCACTGCATGTGTCTTGGGATGGCTTTTGAGGCCCTGCACATTTATGAGTGAATGCTGGGGTATTTATGATTCTATCAACACTGGCAGCCATATGCAACAGGACTGTCTGCTATCTCTATTGCTCTTCCCCATCACACTGATGCCTTGGTCTGCATACTCCTTGAACATTAATCTCACAGATGTCTCCTTATTGCTAAAGAGAATTCTTATAACTGTGTGTGTAAGACACAGTACAATATAAGTGTAAGCCATCCATAAGCATCCTATCACTTATTCAAATCTACTGCCTTTGTTGACCTGGCAGGGCTCTGCATTAATTCGAGTGAATGCAAGATTTCATCTTTGATCTGAAATACCACCCATTGCTATCACAAATTCTCCCTGATGTGGGATGAGTCAAAGCTCCACTGTCTAGGTATCCTACTGCACCACAACACAGTGATTATCCTGCTGGAAAACTATGACACCGCAGTGGTGAACACTGCAGAGATAGTTACCTTCTGGTCTTCCCTTCCATTGTAACTGGTGGTACAACTGAGCCTAATCAAAATGGTGATATTTCCCAAATTTCTATATCACTTAATAAATATCAAATTTTCTTTGCCAATGCATTCCTCCATAATATCTTGTCCCTGCTGAAAAAATGATCTTGGCTGCTAAATAGACCCATATTGTCTGGAACATGCTGACAAAGTTATTTAGCAAAAGAGGAGTTCTTATCACCAGTTCTAGAGGTAGATTTCTACATTGCACATGTGCAATTCACACATGACTGGCTATACCCAATGTCCATTCTTCCTCAATAATGAAGAGTGACATTGCCAATTTTATGTATTATGCTTGGTGCTGCTTGTTAAAACAGCCACATTGGCAGGGCATTTTTAAAGAACACTCCCTGATAATTGCTGTTCTACTAACCTCCTCCTTCAATCTTGACACTGCTGAGCTACATACACAAGGTCCCCAGAAGGTTAGAAGAGATGCTGCAATAATGGTGCTGTTGGCAAAGAGTAGTGTGGTGATGCGTTGGGTTCCATTGCCCAATATGGAAGAAGTCAAGGACTTGATATTTTATCATGAGACAGGAGAGAGGCACCCCTTCTTCTTTGTGACCAACATAGATTTGGAGGCTTCTTCAGGCACATCTAATATAGAAGGATGGAGTAGATGTATAAGCTTGTGCTTGGAGGAGGACAGTGGCTGTGCAATGAATTGCTGAACTGCACAACAAATCTTTTGAGATGTGGGATGTAATGCTGTTGAGAAGTTGGAGGTATTCCAATGATCACAGATTTCGTTAATAGCTGAAGGAAGGATCATATTGGTCTTTAAGGTCAGTTTTCAGTCTAACTTCCTAACAATGCTTAGGAAAGCAGATCTATGATATTACTGAGCAAGCGTTAATGGTAATTGTTGGATTGTAAGGACAGGATTCATATGCAAGCCTACATTTTCATTATTCTTCCTAACCTGTTTTTTCCTTCCCTCAAGATGTTAAATAAAGTTTAAAAAACACTAGTTCTATGATCCTCTCAACATGAACCAGAAAAAAAGAACTGAGGCTATCATGAAACCGGCAGTACAAAGCATGATGGCATATGGAAGTGGCTGGGTTCTTAAAAGAATAGTATGTTTCTGAGTATATCTTTGTGTTCTGCATATCACATTCCTTTTTTTGCTCTACTCAATTGTACTTCCTATGACCCCAGTGCCTCTTTGGGCAGTAGAATATAGAACTGGTGCAATAATGCTGCCATGTGTAAAATCTGGGAATTCAGAATAAATTAGCCTGCTATGTATGGAGTTTGCAACATAATTTGAAAATGCAAGATCACGCTTAACACAAATATACCTTCTGGTACAGGGATTTGAAGTGTTCTGGGATGCTTGAATGTAGGTAGAAATGTACATTTAGGATTAGCAATTAAGTTCTTAAGATGCAACATCCATATTACATCAAAATGAATAGGCTGGAGTACAAATGTCTCATAAAGCAGTATTCAAACACTACTGGAAAACACCGTTCTAAAGCAAGGAGCTATTCCATGCTTGACAAATAGTAACACATTACCTGAGTATGTATTAGTAAAAATGTAAGCCTTTTCTTCTAAATGTAAATTTTCAAAGGCAATTGGAATGCATCTCCTGGGGATGGCTTAAAGGTAGCCTAAGTGATGCATTCCAAAAACTAACAGAAAAACTATCCTATGTGCACAGAAATCTTTAATCATGCATTGAGTGAGATAAAACATCTTAGTGCTAGCATCAACGCTAAACAGGTCATCCTTCAGTGGTGCAAGCTTTAGTTGTACTCCTCCACCCATTTTCACTAGGCTGTCTTTTATAAAAGTAATGTATCTGAGAGACACCTGGATGGAGCTTTGAATGTGAAGTATTAACTGAGTATCTACCTAGCTCATTATCCAGTATAAAATCCTGGACTTCCCGTGTATGGAGGATCTTTAGTCAGGTGTTATTCAGTGGTATCTGAGCATGTCTAGAAAAAGTGTCAGTCAATGTGCATCATTTCAGGATCCTCAATTAACCTGGCAGAGTGTTAATGCCAGTTTCTAGAGGGAAATTGTTGCTTACCAAGATAATATTGAACAACACTGTGATAAAAGAGGAAGTGTGCATTATTTTACAATAAATTTATACTGGTAAACCATAGAGCTAAAATTTTGATCCACAAAAGCAGTAGGTGCTGCATCAGATGAACTAGTAAATGTGGAACAGTCAACATATTAAAGAGTCCATGAAACGTATATATCTGTAAGAGCAGTTTCAATAAATCAATTACCTTTATGTAGCTATAAGAACAGTTTCAATCAATCAGGATTTGTAAGTGAGGCTAATCACCCGAGAGGGAATCCAATCGCTTACAGGTCCCAGAGAAGGTGGTGAGTTTCTTAAGTATTAGTTTCTTTAAAAGATTTAGGGGGTTATTACAACTTTGGAGGAGGTGTTAATCCTTCCCAAAAGTGACGGTAAAGTGACAGATATACCACCAGCAGTATTACGAGTCCATTATATCCTATGGAACTCGTAATACGGCTGGGGGTATATCCGTCACATTTGGGACGGATTAACACCTCCTCCAAAGTTGTAATAACCTCCCTATTCTTGTCCCAAAGGCGTGGGGTAGCGCAGACCACGTTAAGAGACCCAAACAGAATGCTAATCTATATCACCTCCAGTATGTGAATGCAGGCCTCTGTTGACATCATAGCATGTTGTCTCCTCCATGCAACAGCCTGTGATAGAAAGTAGAATTTTGAACATTTATTTTCCTGGTTTTCAAATGCCTATGCTTCTACAATACTGAACAAGGTACAGTTGTTGGACATTTTCCACTGCCAAGGGCTACAGACTGCCCTGGGAGATAAACCATCACCATAAAAGATTCATCCTTTGGAGTGCAATGTTAGGTTATAAACGTTTTCATGTTGAAGTAATAATAGACTATAAAACATGTTGGTACCGATTACCACGAGGGTAAAAGGTAAGGTGAGTCTCAGGTACTCAGCACCTCAGGACAGAAGGCCCTCACCCACCTATTAGGTGGCATACTTCAACCCTGGGCCCCTACTGGCACTCCTAAACCCCTTTGTGTTTGAAGTAACGATAAACTATTCAATAGCCCAAAGAGGCTTCTAAAGTGTTGATGGGATACCAAGACTGGCTATTTAAGTGACTGATGAAATCACTGCCGGACAAGGCTTACCTTGAGCATACACAGTCCCAGTGTCAGTATCAGCATTTGGTTGTTGTGGTGGCTAAGGAAGGACATGGAGTATGGAATATCTCTGGGTGAGACAGCTCTAGCCTTACTTTAATTTGACAAAGCATTTCCTATGTTTCTTCCCCAGACCATACAGTGAGATGTTGGCAGAGGAATCTATTCGGTGGCTGGGGTTGGTAGATGATGCTGTGTCCCTTGCGGCAAGCATAGATAAATCTTGCAAGGGAGTTTGAGCAGGACCAATATCCACCACTGTTGTTCAATACTGTGAAAGCTGCTGTCTAGGGACCAGTTCACTGGTCAAAAAGACTAGAGAAGGTTGGGCTGAAAATTTCAGGAAGCCTAGCTCATTTAGTGAAAAGCAAGGAGATGGTGCCTTACGACTCATTAGAGGTCTTGAGAATAACTTTTCAGGTGAGACTGAAAAGTACAGTGATGGCCAGAGCACAGGCCTCCAAGGACATCCTAAAATTTAAGTGACAGCAGTTTTGGGAGTATGAGGATGTTAACCTTTTGGTAACAGTATCTATATCAGTACTGGTGTAGTACAGCTGCACACTCTCATTGTAAGGAAATGCCTCCTTGGCATGGTTACCCCCTGACTTTTTGCCTTTGCTGATGCTAAGTTTTGATTTGAAAGTGTGCGGAGGCCTGCTAACCAGGCCCCAGCACCAGTGTTCTTTCCCTAACCTGTACTTTTGTTTTCACAATTGGCACACCCTGGCATCCAGGTAAGTCCCTTGTAACTGGTACCCCTGGTACCAAGGGCCCTGACGCCAGGGAAGGTCTCTAAGGGATGCAGCATGTCTTATGCCATCCTGGGGACCCCTCACTCAGCACAGACACACTGCTTGTCAGCTTGGGTGTGCTGATGAGGACAAAACGAGTAAGTCGACATGGCACTCCCCTCAGGGTGCCATGCCAACCTCACACTGCCTATGCAGTATAGATAAGTCACCCCTCTAGCAGGCCTTACAGCCCTAAGGCAGGGTGCACTATACCATAGGTGAGGGCACCAGTGCATGAGCACTGTGCCCCTACAGTGTCTAAGCAAAACCTTAGAAATTGTAAGTGCAGGGTAGCAATAAGAGTATATGGTCTGGGAGTCTGTCATACACGAACTCCACAGCACCATAATGCCTACACTGAAAACTGGGAAGTTTGGTATCAAACTTATCAGCACAATAAATGCACACTGATGCCAGTGTACATTTTATTGTAACATACACCCCAGAGGGCACCTTAGAGGTGCCCCCTGAAACCTAAACCGACTATCTGTGTAGGTTGACTAGTTCAAGCAGCCTGCCACACACCAGACATGTTGCTGGCCACATGGGGAGAGTGCCTTTGTCACTCTGTGGCTAGTAACAAAGCCTGCACTGGGTGGAGGTGCTTCACACCTCCCCCTGCAGGAACTGTAACACCTGGCGGTGAGCCTCAAAGGCTCACGCCCTTTGTTACAGCACCACAGGGCACTCCAGCTAGTGGAGTTGCCCGCCCCCTCCGGCCACGGCCCCACTTTTGGCGGCAAGGCCGGAGGAAATAATGAGAAAAACAAGGACGCGCATTGGAGGAGCCGGGAGGAGGTGTCACTGCTGCAGGGCAAGGAGCCCTTTAAATTCACATTCCGCTCCCGCCGTCGCGGGACGCGCATTGGAGGAGCCGGGAGGAGGTGTCACTGCTGCAGGGCAAGGAGCCCTTTAAATTCACATTGCGCTCCCGCCGTCGCGGGACGCGCTTTGGAGAAGCCGGGAGGAGGTGTCACTGTTGCAGGGCAAGGAGCCCTTTAAATTCACGTTGCGCTCCCGCCGTCGCGGGACGCGCGCGGGTGGCGCCCGGGCGAAGCACGGGCCAAGGGCAGGCCCGTCCTTAGCCCGTCAGAGACCGGAGGAGGCTGGGCTGGGCCCCCCCTCTTTCATCCGCATTACAACAACAGTAGGCCTCTTCCATAAGCTTCTACTGGCATCCGGAGGATATCATCCAGAGGGCTGTTCCTAAACAAATCCAAAACAAGCACCCAGCTAACGAGTGAGACGCTGCCACCCCCGGAAGAGGGTTGTTAGGCAGGGCCAGTTACTACAGTGACAGGACATTCAACTCATAAGAAAGGGAGCTGTCTTCCTTTTCTTCTTTTCTTTTACCACTGTATTTTGTGTTTATTTGATCTTACGGGCATCTTCTTAACATGGGGAAAAGAAAGGCTATAGATTTACCAGCGCAATCCAAGGGTACTAAAATCGCAAAAAAACGCCCAAGTAGACCTATGAATCTGGGTACACCCAACGGGTCTAACCCATTGGATGAAATAGACCTCCTAGTTAAAGAAGTTGAGTCTATGTTAGGTACACAAACAACTATAGGGGCAAATAATCCAAAGAGAGGCCCCCGTAAGGATAGGAAAATCCCAGAGATATTTAAAAAGAAGGGGTCAAGGGATTCTATAGATACTATAACAGGGGCTGATGGAGATGGGGGCCCGCATAACCGTAGGGGCCCCTTCCCAAAATCCACTCATAACATAGCGAATCCTCCAGTATCCCAGTGGGGTCTCCCACATGTACCACACACACCAACTCTCCTACCACTGACCCCGGTGATCAAGGTGGTCCCTAGCTTATTCTGTACTAATCGCTTTGAACCTCTATTAGCAATAGAGGATTCGCCCGTGCCCACGAGTGTGCCCAAGTGCAAGCCAGTAGTTGGAACACCCAACCCTAGTGTTATCTCACCGATCCCCCAGTTCGAGTCGGAAGGCAAAGAACCTGCAGCTAGTAGAGACAACCTGGCTACAGTCCTTCAGAGAGTCGATGAAGTTAAGGGATTGGTTTTAGTATTAATAGATCTTATGAAGAGCAACCGTGCGCACCAGCATGGAAACAACCATGCTTGTGCAGGAATTTGTAAAGTTTGTGGGGAGGTCAGGGGGGAAGAAGCTTTCCCATCATCTGCCCCAACAAAGGGGACGGAGTTAAGGGATAATTCTTGTCTCCCCATTAGAGGGGGGACAGCTCTTCAAGGGAGGGAAGATTACCGCTGTGATCCCAACATAGATAATATGAGGCCCAGAAGGAGGTCTACAAATGTACCTAGACACGGAGACCGTCAAGGTAACTGGTCAAGTAATTTAACCAGTGACAGAGCTAGAGGTAGGACCAGTAGACCCGACCCACCGGAAACTGTCCAAGAGTCCAGTTTTACACAAACCCCTAACAGGTTACACAAGATCCCCTATAATAACATCACTCTCTCTCGCTACAATATTGAGAGTACAGTTACTAAAGAACAGGACCTGCCTACAAGTCAGGGAACAAACAAAATCTATTTGACTAATGTTCCAAAACTATCGTCAGGGTTAGCTGAGAACCAAGCTTCCTTGATTAACAAAGTCATACACTGGATACGCTCCCGACGAAGTTGTCTCTCTGTTATTCGTTCTGACATAATATCGGCCAAAGGAAGCAGCATTACAGGGACCAATTTTGACACAATAACTATTTATTTTGAAGACAAGTATATGGTGACACAATTAATGGATTTTGATTCTCGTACCTACTTGGATAACGCAACAACCAGGGGGGGAATAAGACTCATGTTACACCCACATAATTCTGGACCAGCCATGGGACCGGCAGGATTCGATGGTTTAATTAATTCCCGTGGAGGTGCTGTACAAAAGGAAGCTACTAATCTCAGGCTGCTGCCTAATCCTGTATGACTGACTACTGAATTAGTAACTAATGTGACGGCCCGCTTCAAGGCCTTACATTTGACGGGGGATGATAAAGCACCATCATTAGACATTTGTAGTAATAACCCGAGGGCGGTAGATGCTGGATGCACAACCGTGGTGATAAACCAAGATAAATGTACGTTAGAACTTATGTCATGGAACGTTGCCGGCCTGGCAAAGAAATTAGATGATGGTGAATGGGCCTCTTTTATTAAAAAAATAGACATATGTCTGTTTCAGGAAACTTGGGCGGAGGATGCTACTAATATAGATGGATTTCTCTCATTTAGCGCACCTGCTATACCTCCAGAGAAGGGGAGGGGCCGGGCAAAAGGTGGGCTCTTATTACTTGTTAACAAGAATCTGCAGTGTGACTATAAGCTTTTGGAAATTGATTCTGTAGATCTAAAAGCCATGTGTATTACGTTCAACAGAAGATTATCAATTGTTATTGTTAATGCTTATATACGATCGGTCCCATATGGCTCTGAGTCCCATACCCTGGCTATTCTGTCCGAATTTGTAGGAAGCCTCCACCCCTCAACTATTCTAATCATAGCTGGAGATTTTAACTGTACATTCGAGCCTTCTATTCTCATAAGTGGTTTAACTGATGAAGAAGATGAGCAGTGGGGGATCCCACAATTATCCACTACCCGGCCTTGCAAAAAATCTCGGGTGGCCATGCAATTAGCCACATTATGTTTAAACCATGGCCTTAGGGCCTGTAATGGTAGAACTCCATCTGATATGAACAGCGCACCAACTTTTAAAAGGGGCATGTCTATAAGCACTATTGATTACTTCTTGGTCGATGTTAGGTTCTGGCCCCATTTGGTAGATATTAAAGTAGAAGTGAGATGCGATAGTGACCATTTCCCCTTGCTCCTTACCCTTTCTGGAGAAATGTTAAGGAGAACACTTAACAACTATGCTACAATAATTCCGCCACCTTGCTGGAACAACAAATTCACTAAGATTACTTGGCCAAAAGTGATGTCCAACCCTCACCATATTAGAGCAATATATCAAATTTTCTTAAATAGTTTGGCTGAGTACGAAGATCAGGCTGTGGGGAATATTCCGATTCTCAAAATACATGACAGCATGACCACTCAGCTACGGGGGTTCTTTTATAAAACAAGGCGGTCAAAGCCACATGAAGGGAAAGGGGCACGCAAGGGATGGTTTGATGAGAGGTGCTCAAAGGCTAAGTCTGGGTTAAGAGTAGCAGTAATGTCTGGTTCCCAGGGGGAAATTAAACAAGCTAGGTCCTTATACAAAGTAACTTTGTCTAATGCAAAAAAGCGGTGGGAGGATTCCCTGTGGCAGGAATTATTAGATGCTTCCAGAGAGAAGAATAACAAGCGTTTTTGGGAACTTCTGTCTAAAAGAGAAAATGGAGGTAGGAGTTGTCCCAGCAACCATATTCAACCAGAAAGTTGGGTAGAGCATTTTACTACTCTTTATGCCCTACCAGAGGGCCCAATGGACACCAATGTGGTCCACTCTCCAACAAAACTGTTGGAATTCAATTCCAGCATGGCCCTCCAAGTGGAGGCCCAATGTGTCCCTGAGGGTTGCCTCATCTTTAAAGTAGAAGAGACCCTTGAGGCTATAAATAGCCTAAAACCTGGCAAAGCACCTGGACCAGACAAGCTTCCTGGAGATCTTTATAGATCGGAACCATATATCTGGTCCTGGTATATTAATGCCATCTCAAATAGCATAGCTGCAGGGGGGCAAATTCCAGGTACATGGAAGGGGGCAGAGATCATACCCATTTATAAAAAAGGAAATGCTAATCTTCCAGCTAACTATAGGCCAATTAGCCTTATAGACAACCTACAAAAGATCTTTGCTAAACAAATTTTGCAGAGGCTAATCAATTGGGTTGAGGAGTACCAAATCCTTTCCCATTTACAGGCAGGGTTTCGTGCAAAAACTAGCACGATAGAACAGGTCTTTCGATTGGCCATATTACATTGGAAATATGTTCTTGTTGCCAAGCAGTGCCTGTATGTGGTATTTATAGACCTGCGATCGGCTTTTGATCTGGTCCCAAGAGCCAAACTGTGGGAAGTGCTGGGTAGATTGGGAGTCCCAGAGGATCTATTACTCCTGTTAAAACGACTACATGAGAACACTTATGCCCAAGTGAGGTGGGGTGAACAAGGCGAACTGACAGAACAGATCCCAATTAGAAGGGGAGTTCGCCAAGGTTGTGTGCTAGCCCCCCTACTGTTTACCATATTTATCAACGAAGTAGTAAAGGCTGTGTCCATAGGCCAGAATGATGCCCCTTCCCTGAATACACAAAAAATCCCCATCCTGCTCTTTGCCGATGATTCACTTCTCATTTCTAAGACACCAATGGGGTTGCAAACCCTTGTTGACCGGTTTAACCAATTTTGTAGCGATCATGGGTTGGAGGTTAATATTAACAAAACAAAACTGATGGTGTTATCCAAGGGACCTAGGAAAAAATGTTCCATTCATATTGAGGGAGTACCGTTGAAGGAAGTAAGCTCTATAGATTACCTGGGAGTTAGGCTAACTAGTAAACTATTATGGGAAGAGCAGATTACAAAAAGTGCAGGGCTCCTACAACACAGAGCCTCATCTATATTGCGTTTCTATCAAAGCACCTCTACAAAAGTTGTTTCCCCAGCAATAAAAATTTATACAGCTAAGGCTCAAAGTGCAGACCTGTACGGAGCGGAGGTATGGGGTTACGCTAACTGTAACAAGATCAGTGTGGGGGAAAACAATTTTGCAAGGGCTTTAACTGCATGTCCACGCACCACACCCCTGCTTCCATTATTTCTAGATCTGGGGTTAAGCCGAGTAGCAGATCTAGCTACTCTAAGACCTCTCCTTTATTGGATCAGGTTATGGATAACCCCCGAACTAGATATATATAAGACCTCATTACTCGATCTATTGAAATGCCAAAACGCTATTACTCTTCCCTGGATTCGCCATGTGGCCCATTGGCTTCGGCTATTGGGTCTGGGTGATTATTGGGAAAATCCCCATAAATTAGAGGCTATTGGTCTTATGTTAAGGATAACTACATAACCCACAAATCCCATGGTCGCTTAACTAATTCCTTCATTGATATTAAATGGTCCCCAAAGTTTGAATCCTATCTGGATGTTATACCGGATTTGCAGGGCAAGAGCTTATATGCAAGGTTTCGTTTTGGCTCTTTGCCCTTGATGTCATTGATCCATAGGTGGGGGTCGATTAATCTTCCCGATATATGCCCTGCCTGTGGCAGTACTTTCGAAACCATTGAGCATTTCATGTTCTTCTGCCCAGCCTATGCGATTCCGCGATTAAAATGGATTCGCAATATTTGCAGGGACATGGGATTCAAGAACTGCTCTTTGGCTCTTCGGGTTCTAAAAAGCCATAATTCAGCCGACGTAATTCTTTCAGTAAGCAAGTATTTAGCAACAGCTTGGCGCATACGATGCCATCTTCAAAAAGTAATTTAAGGTCTCATTTCTTTTATAGATAAGTTTTAGAGTCATATGTGTAATTCAAGTTATTGTTTTAATGTTTTTACACCAATTTATAGATGTGTATTTATTTATTTACTTAAGAATTATTTATTATCTTGTTTTTATGTGCTTTTATGGTCAGTGATCGAATAAAGCTGATGATGATGAAGGAGGAGTCACTGGCCAGTCAGGACAGCCCCTAAGGTGTCCTGAGCTGAGGTGACTCTGACTTTTAGAAATCCACCATCTTGCAGATGGAGGATTCCCCCAATAGGGATAGGAATGTGACCCCCTCCCCTTAGGAGGAGGCACAAAGAGGGTGTACCCACCCTCAGGGCTAGTAGCCATTGGCTACTAACCCCCCAGACCTAAACACGCCCTTAAATTTTGTATTTAAGGGCTCCCCAGAACCTAGGAACACAGATTCCTGCAACCTAAGAAGAAGAGGACTGCTAAGCTGAAAAACCCTGCAGAGAAGACGGAGACACCAACTGCTTTGGTCCCAGCTCTACCGGCCTGTCTCCCCACTTCTAAAGACACTGCTCCAGCGACGCTTTCCCCAGGGACCAGCGACCTCTGAATCCTCAGAGGACTGCCCTGCTCTAGAAGGACCAAGAACTCCCAAGGACAGCGGCTCTGTTCAACCAAGACTGCAACTTTGTTTCCAAAGGAGCAACTTTAAAACAACTGTGTTTCCCGCCAGAAGCGTGAGACTTGCTACTCTGCACCCGACGCCCCCGGCTCAACTTGTGGAGAACAAACACTACAGGGAGGACTCCCCGGCGACTGCGAGACCGTGAGTAGCCAGAGTTGCCCCCCCTGAACCCCCACAGCGACGCCTGCAGAGGGAATCCTGAGGCTCCCCTTGACCGCGACTGCCTGTTTCTCAGATCCCGACGACTGGAAAAGACTCTGCACCCGCAGCCCCCAGGACCTGAAGGATCCAAACTCCAGTGCAGGAGTGACCCCCAGGAGGCCCTCTCCCTTGCCCAGGTGGTGGCTACCCCAAGGAGCCCCCCCTTTGCCTGCCTGCATCGCTGAAGAGACCCCTTGGTCTCCCATTGCTTTCTATTGAAAACCCGACGCGTCTTTGCACACTGCACCCGGCCGCCCCCGTGCTGCTGAGGGTGTACTTTCTTTGCTAACTTGTGTCCCTCCCCGTGCCCTACAAAACCCCCCTGGTCTGCCCTCCGAAGACACGGGTACTTACCTGCTGGCAGACTGGAACCGGGGCACCCCCTTCTCCATTGAAGCCTATGCGTTTTGGGCACCACTTTGAACTCTGCACCTGACCGGCCCTGAGCTGCTGGTGTGGTAACTTTGGGGTTGCTCTGAACCCCCAACGGTGGGCTACTTTGGACCCAAACTTGAACCCCGTAGGTGGTTTACTTACCTGAAAGAACTAACAAACTCTTACTCCCCCTAGGAACTGTGAAAATTGCACTGTGTCTAGTTTTAAAATAGCTATATGTGATTTATTTGAAAAGTATATATGCTATTGTGATTATTCAAAGTTCCTAAAGTACTTACCTGCAATACCTTTCATTTGAAGTATTACATGTAAAATTTGAACCTGTGGTTCTTAAACTAAACTAAGAAATTAAAATGTCACTTACCCAGTGTACATCTGTTCGTGGCATTAGTCGCTGCAGATTCACATGCTGTGCATAGTCCGCCGTCTGGTGTTGGGTCGGAGTGTTACAAGTTGTTTTTCTTCGAAGAAGTCTTTTCGAGTCACGAGACCGAGGGACTCCTCCCACTTCGGTTCCATTGCGCATGGGCGTCGACTCCATCTTAGATTGTTTTCCCCGCAGAGGGTGAGGTAGGAGTTGTGTATGCTAATAATAGTGCCCATGCAATGGAATAAATACGTATGTACAAAATTAAGGTTTAATGTAATATATTTACAAATGTACAAATGTTCAAGATCTACTTCTAAACGGCTACAGGCTCCCGGGGAGGAGGGTGGGCGCATGTGAATCTGCAGCGACTAATGCCACGAACAGATGTACACTGGGTAAGTGACATTTTCAGTTCGGTGGCATGTGTTGCTGCAGATACACATGCTGTGCATAGACTAGTAAGCAGTTATCTCCCCAAAAGCGGTGGTTCAGCCTGTAGGAGTTGAAGTAGTTTGAAATAAAGTTCTTAGTACGGCTTGACCTACTGTGGCCTGTTGTGCAGATAACACATCTACACAGTAGTGTTTAGTAAATGTATGAGGCGTAGACCATGTTGCTGCCTTACATATTTCGGTCATTGGAATATTTCCTAGAAAGGCCATAGTAGCACCTTTCTTTCTGGTTGAGTGTGCCTTTGGTGTAATAGGCAGTTCTCTCTTTGCTTTAAGATAGGTTTGGATGCACTTTACTATCCATCTGGCGATACCTTGTTTTGAAATTGGATTTCCTGTATGAGGTTTTTGGAAGGCAATAAATAGTTGTTTTGTTTTCCTAATTTCTTTTGTCCTGTCAATGTAGTACATTAGCGCTCTCTTGATGTCTAATGTATGTAGTGCTCTTTCAGCTATTGAATCTGGCTGTGGGAAGAACACTGGTAATTCCACTGTTTGGTTTAAGTGGAAAGGTGAGATAACCTTTGGTAAGAATTTTGGATTTGTTCTTAGAACGACCTTATTTTTGTGTATTTGAATAAATGGTTCTTGTATGGTAAACGCCTGTATTTCACTTACTCTTCTTAGAGATGTGATGGCAATGAGAAATGCAACTTTCCACGTTAAGTATTGCATTTCACAAGAATGCATGGGTTCGAAAGGTGGACCCATGAGCCTTGTCAAGACAATGTTGAGGTTCCATGAAGGAACAGGTGGTGTCCTTGGTGGTATTATTCTCTTTAGGCCCTCAATAAACGCTTTAATGACAGGTATTCTAAATAGGGAAGTTGAATGAGTAATCTGCAGGTAAGCAGATATTGCTGCGAGATGTATTTTTATGGAAGAGAAAGCTAGATTTGATTTTTGTAGATGTAGTAAATATCCTACTACATCTTTTGGAGATGCATGCAATGGTTGGACTTGATTATTATGGCAGTAACAAACAAATCTTTTCCATTTACTTGCATAGCAGTGTCTAGTGGATGGCCTTCTAGCTTGTTTTAGGACCTCCATACATTCTTGTGTGAGGTTCAAGTGTCCAAATTCTAGGATTTCAGGAGCCAAATTGCTAGATTCAGCGATGCTGGGTTTGGATGCCTGATCTGTTGTTTGTGTTGTGTTAACAGATCTGGCCTGTTGGGTAGTTTGACATGAGGTACTACTGACAGGTCTAGTAGTGTGGTATACCAAGGTTGTCTTGCCCATGTTGGTGCTATTAGTATGAGTTTGAGTTTGTTTTGACTCAATCTGTTTACTAGATATGGAAGGAGAGGGAGAGGGGGAAAAGCGTACGCAAATATCCCTGACCAATTCATCCATAGAGCATTGCCTTGAGATTGCCGGTGTGGGTACCTGGATGCAAAGTTTTGGCATTTTGCGTTTTCTTTTGTTGCAAATAGATCTATTTGAGGTGTTCCCCAAATTTGGAAGTAAGTGTTCAGGATTTGGGGGTGAATTTCCCATTCGTGGACCTGTTGGTGATCCAGAGAGAGATTGTCTGCTAGCTGGTTCTGGATCCCTGGAATAAACTGTGCTATTAGGCGAATGTGGTTGTGAATTGCCCAATGCCATATTTTTGGTGTGAGGAGACACAACTGTGTCGAGTGTGTTCCCCCCTGTTTGTTTAAATAATACATTGTCGTCATGTTGTCTGTTTTGACAAGAATGTATTTGTGGGTTATCATTGGTTGGAATGCTTTCAACGCTAGAAATACTGCTAACAATTCTAGGTGATTTATATGAAACTTTCTTTGATGTACGTCCCATTGTCCTTGGATGCTGTGTTGATTGAGGTGTGCTCCCCACCCTGTCATGGAAGCATCTGTTGTTATCACGTATTGTGGCACTGGGTCTTGGAAAGGCCGCCCTTTGTTTAAATTTGTACTGTTCCACCATAGAAGCGAGATGTATGTTTGGCGGTCTATCAACACCAGATCTAGAAGGTGACCCTGTGCATGTGACCATTGTGATGCTAGGCACTGTTGTAAGGGCTGCATGTGCAATCTTGCGTTTGGGACAATGGCTATGCATGAGGACATCATGCCTAGGAGTTTTAAGACCATCTTTGCGTGTATCTTTTGTGTTGGATACATAGCTTGTATCACCTTGTGAAAATTTTGAACCCTTTGTGGACTTGGAGTGGCTATCCCTTTTGTTGTGTTGATTGTCGCTCCTAAGTATTGCTGTGTTTGACACGGCAAAAGGTGTGACTTTGCATAGTTGATGGAGAAACCCAGTTTGTAAAGGGTTTGTACAACATAATCTGTGTGGTGTAAACACTTTGTTAGCGAGTTGGTTTTGATTAACCAATCGTCTAGGTACGGGAACACGTGTATTTGCTGCCTCCTGATATGTGCAGCTACTACTGCTAGACATTTTGTAAAGACTCTTGGTGCTGTCGTTATTCCGAATGGCAACACTTTGAATTGGTAATGTATTCCTTCGAATACGAACCTTAGGTATTTCCTGTGCGAGGGATGTATCGGTATATGGAAATACGCGTCTTTTAGATCTAACGTTGTCATGTAGTCTTGCTGTTTCAGTAGTGGTATTACGTCTTGTAACGTGACCATGTGAAAGTGGTCTGATTTGATGTAGGTGTTTAGTGTTCTGAGATCCAATATTGGTCTCAGACTTTTGTCCTTTTTCGGTATTAGAAAGTACAGTGAGTAAACTCCTGTGTTCTTTTGTGTTTTTGGTACTAATTCTATTGCGTCTTTTTGCAGTAATGCTTGAACTTCTAGTCCTAGAAGGTCTATATGCTGTTTGGACATCTTGTGTGTTTTCGGTGGGACGTTTGGAGGGAGTTGGAGAAATTCTATGCAATAACCATGTTGGATAATTGCTAAGACCCAAGTGTCTGTTGTTATTTCCTCCCATGATTTGTGGAACTGGCTTAGTCTCCCCCCCACTGGTGTTGTGTGAAGGGGTTGTGTGACTTGTGAGTCACTGTTTATTCGGAGGGGTTTTGGGACCCTGAAACTTTCCCCGGTTTCTTGGGAATTGGCCACCTCTGTATTGGCCTCGAAAGCCACCCCTTTGATATTGTCCCTGGTAGGTAGGTGGTCTTGTTTGTGAGGTGCTGGCTTCTGTGGCTTGACCTCGAAACCCTCCTCTGAAAGTTGTTTTGCGAAATGTGCCATATGTGCCTCTGCCCTGCGGGGAATAGAGTGCGCCCATGGCTTTGGCTGTGTCAGTGTCCTTCTTCAATTTTTCAATTGCAGTGTCCACTTCTGGGCCAAACAATTGCTGTTCAATGAACGGCATATTGAGCACTGCCTGTTGTATCTCAGGTTTGAAGCCAGATGTGCGCAGCCATGCGTGCCTCCTGATTGTCACAGCAGTATTTATTGTTCTTGCAGCTGTATCTGCTGCATCCATAGAAGAACGTATTTGGTTGTTGGAGATATTTTGCCCCTCTTCAACCACTTGTTTCGCTCGTTTCTGGAATTCTTTGGGGAGGTGCTCGATGAGATGTTGCATCTCGTCCCAATGGGCCCTGTCGTATCGCGCTAGGAGCGCTTGCGAGTTGGCGATGCGCCACTGATTTGCAGCTTGTGCCGTAACCCTTTTCCCAGCTGCATCAAACTTGCGGCTCTCCTTGTCCGGAGGTGGTGCGTCGCCTGATGTCTGCGAGTTGGCTCTTTTACGAGCTGCTCCTACGACTACTGAATCTGGTGTCAGTTGTGATGTAATAAAAGCAGGGTCTGTGGGCGGTGCCTTGTATTTTTTCTCCACCCTTGGAGTTATTGCTCTGCTTTTAACAGGCTCCTTGAAAATCTGTTTAGCGTGCCTTAGCATTCCCGGGAGCATGGGAAGGCTTTGATAATGGCTGTGGGTGTAGGACAGGGTGTTAAAGAGGAAGTCGTCCTCAATAGGCTCCGAATGTAGAGATACATTATGAAATTCGGCTGCCCTAGCTACCACCTGTGCATATGCTGTACTGTCCTCAGGTGGTGAGTGTAGGAGGCTGGACTGGCTTGTAGTGAGTACCAAGGGGTACTTGCACCTTGCACCAGGCCCAGTTATCCCTTATTAGTGTATAGGGTGTCTAGCAGCTTAGGCTGATAGATAATGGTAGCTTAGCAGAGCAGCTTAGGCTGAACTAGGAGACGTGTGAAGCTACTACAGTACCACTTAGTGTCATATGCACAATATCATAAGAAAACACAATACACAGTTATACTAAAAATAAAGGTACTTTATTTTTATGACAATATGCCAAAGTATCTTAGAGTGTACCCTCAGTGAGAGGATAGGAAATATACACAAGATATATATACACAATAGCAAAAATATGCAGTATAGTCTTAGAAAACAGTGCAAACAATGTATAGTTACAATAGGATGCAATGGGGAAACATAGGGATAGGGGCAACACAAACCATATACTCCAAAAGTGGAATGCGAACCACGAATGGACCCCAAACCTATGTGACCTTGTAGAGGGTCGCTGGGACTATTAGAAAATAGTGAGAGTTAGAAAAATAACCCTCCCCAAGACCCTGAAAAGTGAGTGCAAAGTGCACTAAAGTTCCCCTAAGGACAAAAGAGTCGTGTTAGAGGAATAATGCAGGAAAGACACAAACCAGCAATGCAACAACTGTGGATTTCCAATCTAGGGTACCTGTGGAACAAGGGGACCAAGTCCAAAAGTCACAAGCAAGTCGGAGATGGGCAGATGCCCAGGAAATGCCAGCTGCGGGTGCAAAGAAGCTTCGACTGGACAGAAGAAGCTGAGGTTTCTGCAGGAACGAAAAGGGCTAGAGACTTCCCCTTTGGTGGACGGATCCCTCTCGCCTTGGAGAGTCGTGCAGAAGTGTTTTCCCGCCGGAAGGACGCCAACAAGCCTTGCTACACGCAAATCGTGCGTTTGGCGTTTTTGGACGCTGCTGGGGCCCAGGAGGGACCAGGAGGTCGCAAATTGGACCTGAAGAGAGAGGGGACGTCGAGCAAGACAAAGAGCCCTCACTGAAGCAGGTAGCACCCGGAGAAGTGCCAGAAACAGGCACTACGAGGATGCGTGAAACGGTGCTCGCCGAAGTTGCACAAAGGAGTCCCACGTCGCCGGAGACCAACTTAGAAAGTCGTGCAATGCAGGTTAGAGGGCCGTGGACCCAGGCTTGGCTGTGCACAAAGGATTTCCGCCGGAAGTGCACAGGGGCCGGAGTAGCTGCAAAGTCGCGGTTCCCAGCAATGCAGCCCAGCGAGGTGAGGCAAGGACTTACCTCCACCAAACTTGGGCTGAAGAGTCACTGGACTGTGGGGGTCACTTGGACAGAGTCGCTGGATTCGAGGGACCTCGCTCGTCGTGCTGAGAGGAGACCCAAGGGACCGGTAATGCAGCTTTTTGGTGCCTGCGGTTGCAGGGGGAAGATTCCGTCGACCCACGGGAGATTTCTTCGGAGCTTCTGGTGCAGAGAGGAGGCAGGCTACCCCCACAGCATGCACAAGCAGGAAAACAGTCGAGAAGGCGGCAGGATCAGCGTTACAGAGTTGCAGTAGTCGTCTTTGCTACTATGTTGCAGGTTTGCAGGCTTCCAGCGCGGTCAGCGGTCGTTTCCTTATCAGAAGGTGAAGAGAGAGATGCAGAGGAACTCGGCTGAGCTCATGCATTCGTTATCTAAAGTTTCCCCAGAGACAGAGACCCTAAATAGCCAGAAAAGAGGGTTTGGCTACCTAGGAGAGAGGAAAGGCTACTAACACCTGAAGGAGCCTATCAGCAGGAGTCTCTGACGTCACCTGGTGGCACTGGCCACTCAGAGCAGTCCAGTGTGCCAGCAGCACCTCTGTTTCCAAGATGGCAGAGGTATGGAGCACACTGGAGGAGCTCTGGACACCTCCCAGGGGAGGTGCAGGTCAGGGGAGTGGTCACTCCCCTTTCCTTTGTCCAGTTTCGCGCCAGAGCAGGGGCTAAGGGGTCCCTGAACCGGTGTAGACTGGCTTATGCAGAATTGGGCACATCTGTGCCCAACAAAGCATTTCCAGAGGCTGGGGGAGGCTACTCCTCCCCTGCCTTCACACCATTTTCCAAAGGGAGAGGGTGTCACACCCTCTCTCAGAGGAAGTTCTTTGTTCTGCCATCCTGGGCCAGGCCTGGCTGGACCCCAGGAGGGCAGCTGCCTGTCTGAGGGGTTGGCAGCAGCAGCAGCTGCAGTGAAACCCCAGGAAGGGCAGTTTGGCAGTACCAGGGTCTGTGCTACAGACCACTGGGATCATGGGATTGTGCCAACTATGCCAGGATGGCATAGAGGGGGCAATTCCATGATCATAGACATGTTACATGGCCATATTCGGAGTTACCATTGTGAAGCTACATATAGGTAGTTACCTATATGTAGTGCACACGTGTAATGGAGTCCCCGCACTCACAAAGTTCAGGGAATTGACTCTGAACAATGTGGGGGCACCTTGGCTAGTGCCAGGGTGCCCTCACACTAAGTAACTTTGCACCCAACCTTTACCAGGTAAAGGTTAGACATATAGGTGACTTATAAGTTACTTAAGTGCAGTGTAAAATGGCTGTGAAATAACGTGGACGTTATTTCACTCAGGCTACAGTGGCAGGCCTGTGTAAGAATTGTCAGAGCTCCCTATGGGTGGCAAAAGAAATGCTGCAGCCCATAGGGATCTCCTGGAACCCCAATACCGTGGGTACCTTAGTACCATATACTAGGGAATTATAAGGGTGTTCCAGTAAGCCAATGTGAATTGGTAAAATTGGTCACTAGCCTGTTAGTGACAATTTAAAAGTAATGAGAGAGCATAACCACTGAGGTTCTGGTTAGCAGAGCCTCAGTGAGACAGTTAGGCACCACACAGGGAACACATACATGCACACCTATGAGCACTGGGGCCCTGTGTGGCAGGGTCCCAGTGACACATACATATAGGCCACAACCTTATGAGCACTGGGGTCCTGACCAGCAGGGTCCCAGTGACACATAACAAACATACTGAAAACATAGTGTTTTCACTATGAGCACTGGGGCCTAGCCATCAGGATCCCAGTGAGACAGTGAAAACAGTGACAAACATCCTGACATACACTCACAAACAGGCCAAAAGTGGGGGTAACAAGGCTAGAAAGAGGCTACTTTCTCACAGTGAGGGTTTAGTTGGGTACGACTCTGGGCTATTGTCCGATACTGGAGCATCATAGAGGTCCCATGTTGCCTGATCATCCTGGCTCATGGTGGTATGAGCTGGTGATGGTGGTGGAGTCTGTGCCGGTGATACATGAGTTGACTGGGGTGGAGAGGGTGGTGGAGTTGCCCTCTTTACCACCTTTGCTTGTGGTGGCTTGTCTTGTTGCTGGAAGTCAAGCTTCCTTTTCCTTCTGATTGGGGGAAGAGTGCTGATTTTCCCTGTACCCCTTTGGATAAAGATCCGCTGTTGCGTGTGATCTACCTCTGTAGTTTGTAATTCCTCCTCAAATCTGTGTCTTTTCAGTTGGGAGGAAAGTGATTGTTCCTCTGAGTAGGAACTGGTTTTTGGTTCGGTTGCCGGGTGTTTTGGCACCAAAACCGTGTCTTTAGTTGTTTTCGGCTCCGACAAGATCTTTCTCTTTTTCGGTGTCTTGGCCTCTCGGTGCCGACCATCTTCGGTGCCGCTATCTCTGTGCCGAGCAGCTTCGGTGCCGCTGTCTCTGTGTCGAGTAGCTTCGGTGCCGCTATCTCGGTGTCGAGCCTTTTCTGCACCACTCTCTCGGTCCCGAGAGTGTTGCGCGCCTGTGTCTCGACCTGAGTCGGACGACTTCGGCACCAGCTCGCCCTTTTTCGTGCCGATGGACGGTCACCTACTTTATGGGTTATGCCAAGGCCTGTTGGCAGTGGCGTCCCCTGGGCTTTGTCTGTTTTCTCGTGTGATCTTTCTTTCAACGTCTTACTCACGGTTGGTTGCTCGTCGACGTCGAATTCTTCGGCGTCCGAATCGCAGATGGAGAAAGTTTCTTCTTCTTCTTCCTCCTCGAACCCTCGTTGTCCTGTCGGCGTGGAAGCCATCTGCAACCTCCTGGCTCTTCGGTCCCTGAGCGTTTTTCTCGACCGAAACGCGCGACAGGCCTCACACGACTCTTCCTTGTGCTCGGGGGACAGGCACAAGTTACAGACCAAATGTTGGTCTGTATAAGGATATTTACTGTGGCATTTAGGACAGAATCGGAACGGGGTCCGTTCCATCAGTCTCGATGTTGCACGCGGTCGGGCCGACCAGGCCCCGACGGGGGATCGAAAATACCCCGAAGGGTTACCGGAGCTCTTTAAGGCTCGGTGTCAATTTGCCCTAACTATCCTGAGACCGAACGAAACAATACCGACGAATTTTCTGTTGATTCTGACTAACTTTCCGACCCGAAACACGGAGCGAAAAGGAACACGTCCGAACCCGATGGCGGAAAAAAAACAATCTAAGATGGAGTCGACGCCCATGCGCAATGGAACCGAAGTGGGAGGAGTCCCTTGGTCTCGTGACTCGAAAAGACTTCTTCGAAGAAAAACAACTTGTAACACTCCGACCCAACACCATACGGCGGACTATGCACAGCATGTGTATCTGCAGCAACACATGCCACCGAACATATATTTTTCTATACAAAAACCTATTGGCCAGGAATTGTCTTTGAGTGTGTGTTCCTCATTTATTGCTTGTGTATGTACAACAAATGCTTAACACTACTTCTTTCATAAGCCTACTGCTCGACCACACTACCACAAAATAGAGCATTAGTATTATCTCTTTTTGCCACTATCTTACCTCTAAGGGGAACCCTTGGACTCTGTGCATACTATTCCTTACTTTGAAATAGTGCATACAGAGCCAACTTCCTACACTCATATTATCCTTTTTGTCCATTTCAGTCCTAGCCTTGTGATGCACAAAGTGCCATCCAAAGAAGGGCTTGGTAAAGGTTCCCTTATCGGTGAATAACAAGCTCACTCTTCTTTTCCTGAATGCTGCGGTTTTCGTCTCCATATAAAAGGCTAGGATATTTCATATCTACCAGGCACTGACTCAGCGGACTCAGAAATCACCAATAAGGATGTACTGGTATAGTGACGGTAGTAAGGCTCGTGTTTAAATGCAAGGAATCTGTTGAACTGCAAATTTAGCTTGAAAAGCATGGCCAACCCTAGTGTGCTCTAAGCCTTTTTGGTGCTGTTCTCTGCTGTACCATTATGGCATTCTGGTCTGAACAGGTTCCCCAGGTCCATAGAACTCCATATGTTGTGGCAGGATGCTTTCCCACCTACAGGTTTGTGGAACTGCATATGCCTAGAAATGTTGCCTTCTGAATGAACTGGAGGTTCTGGTAGTGGAGAGGCAACTCTTACACTATTCACTGATCTCACAACTCTCTAGTCCAAACAATCCAATCCTTCTCCAAGGCCAATGATCCGTAGGACCAGTCTGACCTCTGACAACGGATGTCTCATCCTCTGCGGCCTCGGCTGGATTCCTGCACTGAACAAACAGAAACTCATCAGATGGATATTCCCCAGACAGGACATTTAGGCCTTCTGGGGATCAGCAATCAAAGAATAAAGTCACACCAAGTGACTTGAGAGGGGCATGTGTAAAAAGTTGATATGAACAAACACATCTTCAAGGCAAAGGAAACAGAAGAAAAAGAGTGATGCCCACAAAACGTAAAGAGTCACAAACTAACCAGAAAAACTAAAGGGTACTCTGATAACTGGGGACATACAAATGAGGGGTGGTAGCTACACATAAGGAGAGATGAGAAGCATCTGCAAAAAAATCGCAGTATCGTTTGTCACGCTATTTTATACAGGCATACTCAAGAGGCTAAGACGAAAGCGTAACTGATACTGTTTTCACTCAAAAACATCTGCTGCGCACTGTTCCCTCCAGTAGCCTATTGGAGGCAAAATATTTCCTGGTATTATTTTTATGTCCACTATCATTTTGCACAACGTCTCACAACATGTCGTTACAGGTGCTTTTGTGAGTTTGCCTTACATAACAGAGAAGTCAAATAACACCAACCCAGACAATGGCAGGAACACTTGTATTTTCTGCACGACCTCAGTTAGACAATAGGCAATGTACCACGGTCAGGACAATGCTTACAGAGGATGAGTAGAAGGGTTGGAGAAGGCTATCTAGCGAGGGTAAAGAACCAAGGGCAGGGATTAATTAATGGTCAGTACTCACGACTGGGCGATAAACACAACCCCTCCGAAATAACAACTGATTGCATTGGGAAGGAAAAGTAAATCGTGAGGAGAAAGAAATAAAAACATTAAGCTATAGATACGAAAAGCAATTAGGGAAATGAATACAGAACAACATTAATATTTAGTGTAAGCAATTTCGTGGACCTTTCATATTTTAAATCAAACAAAAAAACATGCACTGTTGAGTCTGCAGTGCTCAGAAAAGACAAACATAAATGAATTTCATTAAACTGAACACACAATGAAAGTCGTGACGAAGTAGCAACGAAATCTTCATTCCTTAAGAAAACGACAGAATTTTACAGTAAAAAAGTACAAACCAAAGTTCAGTACCAGCAGGTATCAGTATGAATATAGTTTCCAAAAATATGTTAAGTGAAATGTAAGCAGATAAGGTGAGGACATGATGGTTCACATTAATAAGACAACATTTAGCGTTACGTGAAGGGGGGGAGAGACTGTGATAAATGATGCTGACAGTATTTTTTTTAAAACAAACGATTATTTATTATCACATATCAACTGTTATTCATTGAAGAACAAACATGTTATCAAAACAGGCCAGTCCATATTATGTCCCCCATTATGCTGCGGCGGGCACTTCCGAACTCCTGCAGAGTCGAATCACATCGTGCTTCGCCCCTATTACAGCCGTATTACAAAACAGCAAGGTATCTTGACAGTGTTTAGCTGCCCAAAGCACACGACTTGGCGACTCAGTTCCTATTCCTCACCAATAGCTCTCATCACTGTTTGTATATCTATTTCGGACAATCCCATACGTTATGTAGCAACGTGGATTGTTGGTAATACCCTGAGGTCGCATGAGGGTATAATAAACACAGTGACATTTTTTTTTTAATTGCATCAGACTAAAGCCTAGTCATATTGCAATCTCACATGGATATCTAAAGGCTTCGCACAATCAATGTCCTCCATGGTACACAAGACTTGCTTCCACTTATTCCTAAGATTATCTGGGGCAGTGGAGAGTTGAAAAGCAATGGCCAATATATTTCCGACATAGCATCTCTACTTAAAGGGGCCACTAGTAATCTGTGTTCGAGCGGTGATTCTTTTGGAATGTCCTGCATTAGGGCACAGTATTTGGTCAAGACATGCCATATTTGCATGTATTTAACGTATTGAGAATCCACTATCTTATACTGATGCCTAAGCTAATGGGCGGTCATTTTAACATTGACATAAGAACCGCCTCCCCCCGCGGTGATGGACTTTACCATGCCACTGCAGCGGTGACCATCCGTCCGTCAGATCATGAGCACTGCCTGACTTCCGCCACAATAAGGGCGGAAATCCGGCAGTGTTCATACTGCACCGCCCCACCAGTAGAACACCGCTAGCCGTATTCTGAGCTGCAATAATGCCTAGCTGTGTTCTGCTGGCGGGACGCTGCTGGTGGTAGCAGTACCCCTTACCTGCCAGACGACCTCCTCGCCCAAGGTAAGTCGGGCATCCGACAGGGGAGGGGAGTGAGGGGTGTTGTGTGTGAGTGCGTGTGTGAATGCTTCTGTGTGTTGTATTGTTTGTGTGTGAATAAATGCGTGTAAGAATGGTGAAGTGAATGCGTGTCTGCATGTCAGTGAGTCTGAGTGTAAGAATGTCTGTGTGTATGTCTGCACGAATGCATATGTGTATGCTAGTGTATGTGAATGAGTGTATGCGTGGTGCGTGTGGATGGATGTGTGCCTGTATGCGGGGAGGGGGGCGAGGGGCGCTGTGACTGTAGTGGGGGGAGATGTGTGTGTGCGTTTAGGGGGGTGGGGGGGCGAATGCGTGTATCGGAGGGGGTGGGGGTATTCTAACTGGGGGGCTGAGAGGGTGTTTGGATAGAAGGGGGTTTGGGGGTGTCAGGTAAGTGTTGGGGGGTGGGGGAGCCACCTACCGGTGACAGGGAAAGAATTCCCTAAATAGACTTAAGGGTCTACTGTCATGGTTTTCATGGCGGTGCTAATGCCATGGAAACCATGGTGATAGGCAGGCTCATACCACCATGGCGGTATGAGTGGTGAAGTGGCGGTTTGGCTGTAACCCACCACACTCATAATGTGGTGGTATGTACCGCTGGCCTGTTGGCGGTAATACCGCCACATTAACTCTGGCGGTCAAAAGACCGCCAGGGTTAAAATGAGGGCCATAGTTTCTTGGCGACCCCAGAAATAACCCATCTTAGGCGTACCCAAGAAGGTCCCATTTTAGAAATCCCTCTACTTTCCTCACATCCACCATATCACAGAATCCCACAGCAGGTTTCCCAAGTGATTTTATTTTCCCATCCCATAGCTCAATTCTCCCTCTTCCAGATCTTAAGAACCATCCTTGTGTTGGAACGTGTAACCTCTGTGTCTCCGAACCTTTTCAATTCCTTCTGATGGCAGCTAATACCGTGGCTTCTCGCTGTTGTGAGTATTAGCATTCGTTCACCACTAATAACTGTGCAGCCCACTAATATAGCTTTAATTCGGGCAAGGCTATTCTTACATTGAATAAACAATGCAATTGATTAAACAATGCCTCATGAGGGGCCCAATGACTCATGAGGGGCCCCCTATTAAACAATGCCTCATGAGGGGCCCCTTTCATTTACCAACTGAAAAAAGCCTTTTGGAATCTCACAGGGGTTGCTTTGCAGCATATACAAAAAATTGGGCAGTGTAATCATTTT
Organism: Pleurodeles waltl; assembly: GCF_031143425.1. Taxonomy (NCBI): domain Eukaryota; kingdom Metazoa; phylum Chordata; class Amphibia; order Caudata; family Salamandridae; genus Pleurodeles; species Pleurodeles waltl. Next base: position 399,104,299 of record NC_090449.1, read on the forward strand.
GTATAACGCTGCCCTTCTCATCACTGAAAGTTCTCCAGGGTTCCACGTCTGTCTTATATTCCTCAAACAAATGTAGCCGCATTCCGGTGCATACACTCGCTGGGGTCCACTGTAATGGATCCTCCCATATGCTTATATCCCTCATTCTTTTCATACATTGTATCATGCAAGTCCAGTCTCTCAGAGGGTGCCAGACTCTGACCGGGTATGCACCGATTTATTTCAATTGATACACATGCCTGTGTATTTGATAAATATCAGCAGAATTTCAAGAACTCTAGGAATGGATTTTTCAGGGTCTGCTTGATAAAGAAGGATGTCACATGCGTAGAGACAATGAACATTCTACCATTCTGAGGCTTAGTGAATACATCACATCAGTGCATGTATTCTAGCTTATTCCACCAGTGGCCCAATAACGAGCACGTACAACTGGGGATGGAGTGAGCAGGTCTATCTTGTTCCGCAACCCAGCGGGAATACCTCAGACAGTCCCATTCACTTGTACCTGGGCAAGTGGTCTAGTACACAGTCATTAGACTCACCCTCCATTCTCGGCAAAGCCCATTTTACATAACTCTGCCATCAGATGGGTACCCATCTCGCCATCAAGGGATAAGAGAACTATTGTTTCCTGTATCAAATCTCTTCTGAACAAGGCCCCATACAATTGCCTGAAGTGTTGTGCTGATAGTATTCAAATTAACACCTTTGCTTAAGGAAGGGTAGTCAGTCTAGCTAGGTGCTTATTTCTGCCTCAAACCACTTCTCCTCTGTTTTAAATACCAGCACATGAAATAAGCCACTTTATGACTTCAAGGTACAATCTCAACTGTTCACAGCATGAATTTCAGTTACAGCTAACTTACACAGTGCCCGAATTTACATAACATCTCCACACCAACTACTTGGTGCAAAAAATAACAATAATGGGAACTTAGCAATCCTAAACACTACTTGCATATGTGCAAGAGGCACAAATAACCACTTTGCTCATGCCATACAAAAAAATGGTATTGGAACCAAATTTCTACACAACCAAGAGTATCAAAATACCAGTACAAAAGTAACATCACAAATTATATTACTTGACACCCACACAGAAGGCACAATATATATTGATCTGATGACATGCATTTAAAAGCGACAGTTCTTTTTATAAATGACACTCAAGAAGTGTTGACATACAAAAAGTCTGACAAGACGTACACAAACCAAGTGTCATCTTAAGACTTTTTGGGGCCCTGGGCAAAATATACTTTGGTCCCCCCTATTCATTGTAAGTTTGAATAGTATTACTTATGTTCTAATAATTCAAATAATATTGTATTCAAATGTTCACACAAAATAGCTGAAATATGTTTTGCTGAAACCCCAAATCCTTAAAATGACACTGGATAGAGAGAGAGAATCAGAGAGGAAGAAAGATATATGCAGTGACAGAGAAATAAATGAAAGTGAGATCACTGAAATATATCACTTTACGAAGAGGGCCTCTTGAAGGGGGGAGCCCTCATCAGGAACCAAGGAAGCAACCAACCAAGGAACCAATTAACCAAGGAACCAATTAACCAAGGAACCAACCAACCAACCAATCAACCAACCAACTAACCAACCAACAAACCAACAAACCAAGGAACAAAGGAACAAAACAACCAACCAAGGAACCAACTAAGCCTACCAGGGAACCAACCAGCTTACCAGGGAACCAACCAACTTACCAAGGAACCAACCAACCTACCAAGGAACCTACGAACCTACCAAGGAACCTACCAACTATGCAGCCAACCAACCATGGAACCAACCAATATAACCACACAAAAAAACAACCAAGGAACTAAGCACCCAACCAATGAACCAAGCAAGCAACCAAGCAACCAACCAAGGAACCAATCAACCAACCAAGGAACCAATCAACCAACCAAGGAACCAATCAACCAACCAAGGAACCAATCAACCAACCAAGGAACCAACCAATCAACCAATGAACCAACCAACCAACCAAGTAAGGAACCAATCAACCAACCAATGAACCAACCAACCAACCAACATACATATATATATATATCTCCCCTCCCCCACACGATTAGGCCCAAAACATATTCACCCCACAATAGTGTGCCAATCCAGACATCCCACAGTACCACAAGTTTACAGCTATGGTAGGCACATGGTATACAAATGGCAATAATATAACACAACCTACTTATTTCACATTCAAACAGAAATGAACAGTGTCCAAATCACAATTTGGTCTGTTTCATGCCAGAGCTAGCATGACAAGAACTGAATACATTTCTGGGTTGGTGCAACCCATTTAGGTTGCCACTATAGGCCGCCACAAACTGTTACTTACCTGTGGTAACGCTCTTACTAATGGACAATTTAACTTTCCATTGAATCCTTTCCTAGATATATGCTAGATCAGGAAGATGTTTAACAATTCATCCCTAACACCACAAGCTGGAGCCAGAGCAATACAAGCTGTAGATCCAAAAATTACAACAGAAAGTTAAGTTTTAGCTCTATAAAAATACCATCCACAACGGTGGCATTTGGTGTTACCAAATTTCTCCTCTTCACAAAAGGCATAATACAAGAGCCTCCCTGAGTAAATACACAGAACAAGCATCACAAAAGTGCAACAAACAGTGCAGAGGTGCGGGGACAGAAGGCAATTCCCAGGAAGATAGAATATCCATGACAAACTGCGTTACTGAAGTAAAGCAACTTGTTTGCTAATACTTCTATCCTTAAATGCATCCAGAAAGACTTTCACAACAATGCCAACAATAGGAATGCACGCAATAAAAAAAAAGGAAATGTTGCTCCACAGCTCTGTCAAGGACAGGTTTCCACGGTCTGATTGTTCAGTAGTTCATCCATAAAAGAAAGAGACAACTATATCCCAGTAATTTAATGTATTGCAGCTCCTGGGAGAATCAGTATGGATGTCAAAGATAAACCAAGTTAGGGAAGATCTGTTTGCATAAAGAGAGAAAACCTGGTGAAAGATCATTAAAAAGCCTTTTGAACTAGATAAACTGTTCCAGGACGTCAAATAAAAAAGACATGCATCTTCAGAAAAGATCCAGAAGGTGGAAAAGCAATATGACAACATAGTCCAAGGGCTTGTTTTTAGAGAAGGCAAAGGCAGTCCTCCAGGAAAAAGAGCATGGAAATGAAGCAGAAACAATACAGGGAGTGCAGAATTATTAGGCAAATGAGTATTTTGACCACATCATCCTCTTTATGCATGTTGTCTTACTCCAAGCTGTATAGGCTCGAAAGCCTACTACCAATTAAGCATATTAGGTGATGTGCATCTCTGTAATGAGAAGGGGTGTGGTCTAATGACATCAACACCCTATATCAGGTGTGCATAATTATTAGGCAACTTCCTTTCCTTTGGCAAAATGGGTCAAAAGAAGGACTTGACAGGCTCAGAAAAGTCAAAAATAGTGAGATATCTTGCAGAGGGATGCAGCACTCTTAAAATTGCAAAGCTTCTGAAGCGTGATCATCGAACAATCAAGCGTTTCATTCAAAATAGTCAACAGGGTCGCAAGAAGCGTGTGGAAAAACCAAGGCGCAAAATAACTGCCCATGAACTGAGAAAAGTCAAGCGTGCAGCTGCCACGATGCCACTTGCCACCAGTTTGGCCATATTTCAGAGCTGCAACATCACTGGAGTGCCCAAAAGCACAAGGTGTGCAATACTCAGAGACATGGCCAAGGTAAGAAAGGCTGAAAGACGACCACCACTGAACAAGACACACAAGCTGAAACGTCAAGACTGGGCCAAGAAATATCTCAAGACTGATTTTCTAAGGTTTTATGGACTGATGAAATGAGAGTGAATCTTGATGGGCCAGATGGATGGGCCCGTGGCTGGATTGGTAAAGGGCAGAGAGCTCCAGTCCGACTCAGACGCCAGCAAGGTGGAGGTGGAGTACTGGTTTGGGCTGGTATCATCAAAGATGAGCTTGTGGGGCCTTTTCGGGTTGAGGATGGAGTCAAGCTCAACTCCCAGTCCTACTGCCAGTTCCTGGTAGACACCTTCTTCAAGCAGTGGTACAGGTAGAAGTCTGCATCCTTCAAGAAAAACATGATTTTCATGCAGGACAATGCTCCATCACACGCGTCCAAGTACTCCACAGCGTGGCTGGCAAGAAAGGGTATAAAAGAAGGAAATCTAATGACATGGCCTCCTTGTTCACCTGATCTGAACCCCATTGAGAACCTGTGGTCCATCATCAAATGTGAGATTTACAAGGAGGGAAAACAGTACACCTCTCTGAACAGTGTCTGGGAGGCTGTGGTTGCTGCTGCACGCAATGTTGATGGTGAACAGATCAAAACACTGACAGAATCCATGGATGGTAGGCTTTTGAGTGTCCTTGCAAAGAAAGGTGGCTATATTGGTCACTGATTTGTTTTTGTTTTGTTTTTGAATGTCAGAAATGTATATTTGTGAATGTTGAGATGTTATATTGGTTTCACTGGTAATAATAAATAATTGAAATGGGTATATATATTTTTTTGTTAAGTTGCCTAATAATTATGCACAGTAATAGTCACCTGCACACACAGATATCCCCCTAACATAGCTAAAACTAAAAACAAACTAAAAACTACTTCCAAAAATATTCAGCTTTGATATTAATGAGTTTTTTGGGTTCATTGAGAACATGGTTGTTGTTCAATAATAAAATTAATCCTCAAAAATACAACTTGCCTAATAATTCTGCACTCCCTGTACAGTTGGTCAGTCCTGCCAGGAGTAATGTAATTCATGACCAGAGATTGCTATGACATCATGACAGAGAAAACAAACCTGGTAGTATAGAGGCACCACATTGGAAAGAGAACAGAAAGTAAAGGGACAAAGAAAAATATTACAATTATTCTCAGGGCAAAGCTCCCACAGTGGATGCATGGAAACACCACAGGAGCAATGCGGTAAGGACAGCATGTAAACAGTAGGGCAAACACAAGGAGGACAATTAAAATCATGGACAGAAGTTATCATGTAAGCTTGTAAAGCTCTGGGCAGGAGCTGTGACATAGGCACAGGAGTACTGGTAAAGAGCCATGGGTGAGGCTTGGCAGTGCAGGCAAAAGCTGATTCAAGCGTAAGCATGCTGGACAAAAGCTGCAACACTGACATGGGCACACTTACTTGTAAGACAGGAACATCTAATGTGCGCTGCGGGGTATGAGGTGTGTAAATTCGGAAAAGAAACTGTGAGAAATGAGGCACAGGAGAATCTGGTAGAAGCTGTGAGGGTTGAGGCCTGGCCGATGTTGAGACAAAGTGAGAGTGTAGCCAGGGCAAGCTGACAAAAGCAAGCCTTGCTCCATGCCTCAGAGTAATGCTTGATAAAAGTATGAAGACATCTTTTTGTATCAAATCATAACATAACTTGAAGGAGCTTTACTCTGAGAATTAGTAAAATAATGTTGGCCATGGTCCTCACTATTTGCAAGGGAAATTTCACTGTTATCTTACTGCTCATAGTTTGAAGTCTTCTGGTCTTTGTTCTCAATTTTGTTGCATAAGATTAGGTGACAGGGTATTTTTGGTTATAGTGGATGAACTTTGGAACTTTCTGCCTCCTTCTCTGCAAATGTTACATCAGCTGCTGCTTTTTCAAAAAGCCTTAAAGTACTGTCTTTTTACACAATATCGCTGACTGCTAGCTAACATTCTTACCTTAGCGCCATGATATCTTTTCAGATTCTAGATATATGATATATTACTATCACATAACATAGAGGTAGAGGACAACCCAATTGGAAATGTACAATTACTTAGTGTTTCCTTGCTGCAAAGAAGCCAACAGATAGGTATAGACCATGAAGCCTTTTGAATTAATGACCAAGGAATTTAAGGCCCTATTAGGATCAGGCTAAAGCACCTCATTCACCCCCTTAAAAGAAAGAGGCAACAAAAAAACAAAGGTGGCAAAAGAATGCTTTACATAAGTTAACACTGGCACAGTCTTTGGTACAAAAGAAGGAAGTTCCCTATGTATTAATTTATCAAATAGAAAACTGTGATAAAGTGGCTTCACTCAAGGAGCTTAAAGCTTGCATACTCTTCCAATGTAGATAATGAGCTTAAAAAAAAAAAAAACTTCTCCAATGTAATGAATATCGCTGATAATGGAGAAAAACATAACTTTTCAAGAACCTCTCATTTACAAAAAAAATAGTACTAAAGTAAGATATCACACGAGTAAAAAAAAAAAAAACAGGTGCAAAGTATCTCACAGACCTTTCAGAAATTAAACACCAATGAGAGGTAAAAGAACAAGCATTTGCATTGCAATAGGTTTTGTATTTGCAAGAGTTAGAGCTGTTGGTGCTGTAAATGACTAATTGGACCTTTCTTGCTACATAAATTGGTCAACTCTACCTCATAATTTGGTCCCTTCCTGCCACATAATTCCGGTGGCCCTCAAATAAGTAAAGCACTTCCTTTTACCTTTTTCCTCTTTATGCAGCAAAAATGAAAATGTTTCCATTTAGCATCCTAATTTAAATCTGCCATGCTAATTACAATAGAATTCCACTTTCGCCACCCCACCATCAGAGTTGCCGGCTGGCTAACACAACTCTGAGAAAGGGTAGGAGAGGGGAGGAGAGAGGGGAGAGGAGGAGAGAGGAGTGGAGAGGAAATGAGAGGAGAGGGGAGGAGAAAGGAGTGGAGAGGAAATGAGAGGAGAGGGGAGGAGAAAGGAGTGGAGAGGAAATGAGATGAAGATGGAGATGGAAATGGAGATGGAAATGGAAATGGAGATTGACGCTCCCTAGAAGCACGCTGGGTTCTCAAAAGTGCTTTTCTCGTGTTCCGGTCCTTTATTTAGTCTGACATTCTGTGAAAGAAAACTCTACTCCTCCAGGAATGGAACACACTACAAAAATACTAGTCAATATAAATACCTCAGTGTAGGCGACGATGCAGTCAACATAGGATGATAAAATGTACATACAGCACCAGATTCTTTGTTTTAACTATAATTTCGGAAAATATATATAGGTTTCACTGCAATAAGTCAATAATGAAAATGACAAACCAGGAATGGCTTGTATTGCTTTCGTGAGCAGGGACTTCTAACCCCACATTTATGTCTGATGCCTTTAAGTGGACTGATAAAGGGAAGAAATATGCAAACAATAACAATAAATATTACAGAACTTGACTCGAGTCGTGCCCTCAGACAAAAAGCAGCGCTAAGGGTTAATGTGACTGCTGCAAAGAATGTGTAGCATATAGATAACATAATTATATATTTTAAAAATAGCACAGCAGTAAGCATTTGTAATGGTGTCTTCAAAGAAGGAAGAAAATGTATTTACAAAATTGAAGAATACCACAAACGCCATAGGAAAGCCTTCAATATGGATATGATACTGTTTGTTCATTAAATGGAGGGGTTATGCCCCGTAAAGAGTGCTGGACGTTTATGGATGATAAAAAACACTATGGGGTCATTAAGACCCTGGCGGACAGCGGAGAAGCGGTGGTAAGACCGCCAACAGGCTGGCGGTCTTTTTTTTCCACTTCTCCGTTCCGCCCGCCAGAGCGAAGACGACCGCTGGGCTGGAGACCAGGGTCTCCAGCCCGGCGGTCGTCACTATACCGCCGGCGGTATTTGGACCCAGCTTACCGCCATGGATTTTCTGCGGTTGGAACCGCCATGAAATCCATGGCGGTAAGCACTATCAGTGCCAGGAAATTCCTTCCCTGGCACTGATAGGGGTCTCCTCCACCCCCCACCCGACTCCCTCCCCTACACCACCCCTGCCACCCCACAAAGGTGGCAGGAGCCCCCTCCCCACCCCGACCCCAACATCACATCACTCATGCACACACGACACACACGCATGCACCACCAACACACATACACGCACACACACCGACATACATGCAAACATCCACACACACAGTCAAACACGCACACCCACATTCAAACATACATGCACACAACCATGCAGACATATCTACAGACATACACGCACTCATTCCCATACTCACGACACCCCAACAAGCATACAGGCACTCAGACATCCCCACTACATACACACACCCCCATGCACGCACACAAACCCCCTCCCCTCACGGACGATCGACTTACCTGGTCCGACGATCCTCTGGGAGGGGACGGGAGCCATGGGGGCTGCTCCGCCGACACCGCACCGTCAACAGAACACCACCACGCCGAATCACAGGACGTGATTCGGTGGGCGGTGTTCTGTTAACGTGGTGGTGGAGGTGGAGCAACCTCCACTTCCCCGCCACCCGCCAGTATGGCTGTTGGCGGCTCTCCATCCGAAAAAGGACAGAGAGCTGCCAACAGTCATAATACGCCGAGGGGCAAACCGCCACCACTGGCGGTCTTCCGCACGGCGGTCTTGACAAAAGACCGCTGAGGTCAAAATGACCCCCTAAATTCCCCGTTCACCGTTCGGGGTGACATAGCGTCAAAAGGCAAGTATCACAGAAGAGAAGCCTTACCTCATATGGCCTCGAGCAGCACTCTCATGGGACTTCAAGCAGTTGCCTCGCGATTCAGCTTATTGCCAGCCTCCCTGCTGTGATTGCTTCTCTAGCTTAATACTGGGCAAGAACCAGAGTGAAATAACAAGCATGTCACGCGGTACATTCGCGGTAAAGTCACCTGACAGCATCAGAGATAAAACTTATTTCATTGAGGATAAGCAACATTAAAGAGAGACTACTCAAACACTTGTACATATTCATGACTGTTACACCAATAAGTTGTGTTTTTGAATTTTTTTTGTGTTTTTGAATTTTTTTTTATTTGTCCTCATTTGTGTTGTCTGTAGGCTATGGGAGCTCTGAGCTCTATTGAAAGCAGGGTGCCACCCACCCAAAGGGGGACTTATCGTCTCCACCTGCCTCAGCACGGCTCACAAGCTACTCTAAACCCGACCAACAAAGGCAGAAAAAGAGAAACCTTCCTTAAGAGCCCTCTGCTCAGTCTAACATTAGCAAAGCTGTCGGTATCCCTTTATCGTAGGACACTCCCTGCCTCATTATGAGCCATACCTTCTTTCCCTTGGTTCCAAAAATGTTGTTCTTTTTTAAAAAGAGGTATTCCTGATTAATTTATTTATGCTTCCTACAGAGTTAGTCCACTGTGTTAATGTTGGAGAGGAAGGGAGCACACACCTCATGCATATTTCACGTTGCGCTAAAAAAATAGTATAAAAAGTAGGTATTTCTGCAATCTGTGCATATTTAGTGTAAGCCCGTCAACGTCCAAGACACCAAAGACGATCGAAGAAAGGCTTACCTCCACTTCTAATCCCATGACATCTCTAATCACTTTACCAATCTGTTGCCAAAAGAGCTGTATCACAGGACACTGCAAGAACATTTGTATATCATTTGTCTGCTTCTTCACTGCAATCAGGGAAGCTCCTCACTCCTTGCCCACTCAATTTTGGCAATATTTTGGTGTCCAATATGCTCTATGTATTGTAAAAAGATGATTTCTTCTTAGGTGTGCAGATTTACATACTTTCCAAAGTATAGACATTGATATTTGCCATAAGGTTGTAACATCTCTTGACGGCAGGTCACTTCCCCAGATCTCCATGGGCAAGCTGAACTCTTCCTACCCTGGGTCTACCAGCATTCAATACCACTGTGAAACCTCTTTGCATCTAGGAGTGCTTTCTTATAATTTTTCTTCCCAGATACTGAGATCCTTTCGTGCTTAAAAGAAACCTTCGCCCAACTCGCCAGCTGATAATATTTGAATTTGGATAAAGTTCCAAAAGTTCAATTTAGGAAGAAAGACCAATAATTTTTTGACAAAATTAAAAGCATGTAGTTAAATATAAAATGGAGGTGTGAGCACTGTGCAGACCGAAAGAAAGTCCTGGCCACTATATGCAAACAAAAAGCGCAGCGTGCTGAGCTGCAACTATTAAAGGAACTGGAATGACTCATGCGCTTCATGGAAACCTGATAGAAAATGGAGAATGTGTGGCACAAGGACCAGAGCTGCTGACTTGGGAACTGAGGACCATGGTTCGAGTCACGACGTTGGCTCAACATTACTTAATCTCCCCATGCCTACAAAAAATTATTATGTCCTTGTCTTTGTTCTCAATTTTGTTGCATAAGATTAGGTGACAGGGTATTTTTGGTTATAGTGGATGAACTTTGGAACTTTCTGCCTCCTTCTCTGCAAATGTTACATCAGCTGCTGCTTTTTCAAAAAGCCTTAAAGTACTGTCTTTTTACACAATATCGCTGACTGCTAGCTAACATTCTTACCTTAGCGCCATGATATCTTTTCAGATTCTAGATATATGATATATTACTATCACATAACATAGAGGTAGAGGACAACCCAATTGGAAATGTACAATTACTTAGTGTTTCCTTGCTGCAAAGAAGCCAACAGATAGGTATAGACCATGAAGCCTTTTGAATTAATGACCAAGGAATTTAAGGCCCTATTAGGATCAGGCTAAAGCACCTCATTCACCCCCTTAAAAGAAAGAGGCAACAAAAAAACAAAGGTGGCAAAAGAATGCTTTACATAAGTTAACACTGGCACAGTCTTTGGTACAAAAGAAGGAAGTTCCCTATGTATTAATTTATCAAATAGAAAACTGTGATAAAGTGGCTTCACTCAAGGAGCTTAAAGCTTGCATACTCTTCCAATGTAGATAATGAGCTTAAAAAAAAAAAAAAACTTCTCCAATGTAATGAATATCGCTGATAATGGAGAAAAACATAACTTTTCAAGAACCTCTCATTTACAAAAAAAATAGTACTAAAGTAAGATATCACACGAGTAAAAAAAAAAAACAGGTGCAAAGTATCTCACAGACCTTTCAGAAATTAAACACCAATGAGAGGTAAAAGAACAAGCATTTGCATTGCAATAGGTTTTGTATTTGCAAGAGTTAGAGCTGTTGGTGCTGTAAATGACTAATTGGACCTTTCTTGCTACATAAATTGGTCAACTCTACCTCATAATTTGGTCCCTTCCTGCCACATAATTCCGGTGGCCCTCAAATAAGTAAAGCACTTCCTTTTACCTTTTTCCTCTTTATGCAGCAAAAATGAAAATGTTTCCATTTAGCATCCTAATTTAAATCTGCCATGCTAATTACAATAGAATTCCACTTTCGCCACCCCACCATCAGAGTTGCCGGCTGGCTAACACAACTCTGAGAAAGGGTAGGAGAGGGGAGGAGAGAGGGGAGAGGAGGAGAGAGGAGTGGAGAGGAAATGAGAGGAGAGGGGAGGAGAAAGGAGTGGAGAGGAAATGAGAGGAGAGGGGAGGAGAAAGGAGTGGAGAGGAAATGAGATGGAGATGGAGATGGAAATGGAGATGGAAATGGAAATGGAGATTGACGCTCCCTAGAAGCACGCTGGGTTCTCAAAAGTGCTTTTCTCGTGTTCCGGTCCTTTATTTAGTCTGACATTCTGTGAAAGAAAACTCTACTCCTCCAGGAATGGAACACACTACAAAAATACTAGTCAATATAAATACCTCAGTGTAGGCGACGATGCAGTCAACATAGGATGATAAAATGTACATACAGCACCAGATTCTTTGTTTTAACTATAATTTCGGAAAATATATATAGGTTTCACTGCAATAAGTCAATAATGAAAATGACAAACCAGGAATGGCTTGTATTGCTTTCGTGAGCAGGGACTTCTAACCCCACATTTATGTCTGATGCCTTTAAGTGGACTGATAAAGGGAAGAAATATGCAAACAATAACAATAAATATTACAGAACTTGACTCGAGTCGTGCCCTCAGACAAAAAGCAGCGCTAAGGGTTAATGTGACTGCTGCAAAGAATGTGTAGCATATAGATAACATAATTATATATTTTAAAAATAGCACAGCAATAAGCATTTGTAATGGTGTCTTCAAAGAAGGAAGAAAATGTATTTACAAAATTGAAGAATACCACAAACGCCATAGGAAAGCCTTCAATATGGATATGATACTGTTTGTTCATTAAATGGAGGGGTTATGCCCCGTAAAGAGTGCTGGACGTTTATGGATGATAAAAAACACTATGGGGTCATTAAGACCCTGGCGGACAGCGGAGAAGCGGTGGTAAGACCGCCAACAGGCTGGCGGTCTTTTTTTTCCACTTCTCCGTTCCGCCCGCCAGAGCGAAGACGACCGCTGGGCTGGAGACCAGGGTCTCCAGCCCGGCGGTCGTCACTATACCGCCGGCGGTATTTGGACCCAGCTTACCGCCATGGATTTTCTGCGGTTGGAACCGCCATGAAATCCATGGCGGTAAGCACTATCAGTGCCAGGAAATTCCTTCCCTGGCACTGATAGGGGTCTCCTCCACCCCCCACCCCGACTCCCTCCCCTACACCACCCCTGCCACCCCACAAAGGTGGCAGGAGCCCCCTCCCCACCCCGACCCCAACATCACATCACTCATGCACACACGACACACACGCATGCACCACCAACACACATACACGCACACACACCGACATACATGCAAACATCCACACACACAGTCAAACACGCACACCCACATTCAAACATACATGCACACAACCATGCAGACATATCTACAGACATACACGCACTCATTCCCATACTCACGACACCCCCACAAGCATACAGGCACTCAGACATCCCCACTACATACACACACCCCCATGCACGCACACAAACCCCCTCCCCTCACGGACGATCGACTTACCTGGTCCGACGATCCTCTGGGAGGGGACGGGAGCCATGGGGGCTGCTCTGCCGACACCGCACCGTCAACAGAACACCACCACGCCGAATCACAGGACGTGATTCGGTGGGCGGTGTTCTGTTAACGTGGTGGTGGAGGTGGAGCAACCTCCACTTCCCCGCCACCCGCCAGTATGGCTGTTGGCGGCTCTCCATCCGAAAAAGGACAGAGAGCTGCCAACAGTCATAATACGCCGAGGGGCAAACCGCCACCACTGGCGGTCTTCCGCACGGCGGTCTTGACAAAAGACCGCTGAGGTCAAAATGACCCCCTAAATTCCCCGTTCACCGTTCGGGGTGACATAGCGTCAAAAGGCAAGTATCACAGAAGAGAAGCCTTACCTCATATGGCCTCGAGCAGCACTCTCATGGGACTTCAAGCAGTTGCCTCGCGATTCAGCTTATTGCCAGCCTCCCTGCTGTGATTGCTTCTCTAGCTTAATACTGGGCAAGAACCAGAGTGAAATAACAAGCATGTCACGCGGTACATTCGCGGTAAAGTCACCTGACAGCATCAGAGATAAAACTTATTTCATTGAGGATAAGCAACATTAAAGAGAGACTACTCAAACACTTGTACATATTCATGACTGTTACACCAATAAGTTGTGTTTTTGAATTTTTTTTGTGTTTTTTTATTTTTTTTTATTTGTCCTCATTTGTGTTGTCTGTAGGCTATGGGAGCTCTGAGCTCTATTGAAAGCAGGGTGCCACCCACCCAAAGGGGGACTTATCGTCTCCACCTGCCTCAGCACGGCTCACAAGCTACTCTAAACCCGACCAACAAAGGCAGAAAAAGAGAAACCTTCCTTAAGAGCCCTCTGCTCAGTCTAACATTAGCAAAGCTGTCGGTATCCCTTTATCGTAGGACACTCCCTGCCTCATTATGAGCCATACCTTCTTTCCCTTGGTTCCAAAAATGTTGTTCTTTTTTAAAAAGAGGTATTCCTGATTAATTTATTTATGCTTCCTACAGAGTTAGTCCACTGTGTTAATGTTGGAGAGGAAGGGAGCACACACCTCATGCATATTTCACGTTGCGCTAAAAAAATAGTATAAAAAGTAGGTATTTCTGCAATCTGTGCATATTTAGTGTAAGCCCGTCAACGTCCAAGACACCAAAGACGATCGAAGAAAGGCTTACCTCCACTTCTAATCCCATGACATCTCTAATCACTTTACCAATCTGTTGCCAAAAGAGCTGTATCACAGGACACTGCAAGAACATTTGTATATCATTTGTCTGCTTCTTCACTGCAATCAGGGAAGCTCCTCACTCCTTGCCCACTCAATTTTGGCAATATTTTGGTGTCCAATATGCTCTATGTATTGTAAAAAGATGATTTCTTCTTAGGTGTGCAGATTTACATACTTTCCAAAGTATAGACATTGATATTTGCCATAAGGTTGTAACATCTCTTGACGGCAGGTCACTTCCCCAGATCTCCATGGGCAAGCTGAACTCTTCCTACCCTGGGTCTACCAGCATTCAATACCACTGTGAAACCTCTTTGCATCTAGGAGTGCTTTCTTATAATTTTTCTTCCCAGATACTGAGATCCTTTCGTGCTTAAAAGAAACCTTCGCCCAACTCGCCAGCTGATAATATTTGAATTTGGATAAAGTTCCAAAAGTTCAATTTAGGAAGAAAGACCAATAATTTTTTGACAAAATTAAAAGCATGTAGTTAAATATAAAATGGAGGTGTGAGCACTGTGCAGACCGAAAGAAAGTCCTGGCCACTATATGCAAACAAAAAGCGCAGCGTGCTGAGCTGCAACTATTAAAGGAACTGGAATGACTCATGCGCTTCATGGAAACCTGATAGAAAATGGAGAATGTGTGGCACAAGGACCAGAGCTGCTGACTTGGGAACTGAGGACCATGGTTCGAGTCACGACGTTGGCTCAACATTACTTAATCTCCCCATGCCTACAAAAAATTATTATGTCCTTGTGTAATGTAGCTGGTATTCATGTAAAGCCTCCAAAGTTAAAAGAAATAGGTAAATAAACAAGAAGGCATCCGCCCTCCCTCCCACCAACGGGAATCACATGCAAGCACACTCGGCGCAGAGAGCCGAGGGACTGCAGATATGACCAAGGTAACAGCCTTGTTTACCGCAAAGCTAAGCTGAGACCAAAAATGCCCGGCAAATGAAAACTGAAGTTTTGCCGAACAAGAGCGGGAAACGAAGAAAAAAGTTCCCTAAAAAAGAAATAAACAGGACAAAGCGTAATTTTACAATAGTTGTTTCCTGCTCCCAAAGAGAAAAAGAGGGACAAAGAGGGATGAGTGACCACTAGCAAGGAAGGATTTTTAAGTGACAATGAAATGTCTAAGCCCACAGAAGCAGTATACTTAAAAATATACAAGAGGCTGTATGCTTACTCTCAACCTAAAAATGAAGGAATGCTGTAGTGGCTGTCCAGTGTCCTTTCAGTGTACAAACATAAAGAAGTTCTCTTGCCAAGCACATAGCAAACTGCAGAACCATCAATATTCCAGTTGCTATGGGACTGACACCACGATGGACACTGACATTTCACCTTTATAATTATACCAATATAAAAGAGGAACAGTTGGCAGCGAACACCTTCATCTATAGGGGATTAAACTGCTAATGATTTCTACTTGAATCCCAAGCCTTAAAGCAGAGTGTTTGCAGATACCCAGGAAAGGCAGTCTGTGAATTGGTCAAAGAGTGAGCTCAAAAAAGTCTGGAAGCTTGGCCTCTCTCATCCAGCCTAGGCCATAGGATGCCCTCTGCTATGTATCCTTTAATTTTCTGATTCCTCTTCTGTATTATGGTTAATGGAGGTAATTGCAGTGGAAAAGCTAAATAAAGACTGCTGAAGGCATCTACAAGTGAACTCCATTGGCGAAATTCAAGAGAAAAGAAAATATATAATTTCTGGTTTGAAAGGGTTGCAAAATGCACAGTTGACTGCGTGGCCTAACTGAGAGACGTCAACAGCAACACATTCATCAAATATCAAACTGATAAGCATCTCTGGACTTACATTGTTCATTCTATGCAGTGAGCACCTGCACCAAAATATCTTTACACGGAGTCGACAACCACAGTTCCATTGACAAGCAATTAACTCTACAGAATCCTACCCCTAACCTTCTGCTGATACAGTACTTGGCAAATCAAATGTCAGTTAATGTAAGACTAGAAACAGGTCATCAACAAACAGCTCACAACAGGCATATTACCTTAGTCATTGGTAAAGAAAACAGACGGCGATTGAGAGGAATTTCGACAGATTTTGATGAAAAGATGCGAGCAAGGGAATATATTTGATGAGTGTTGAATCGAAAAAGTGCCTTGCATGGTGATATACCTGTATCTTTTACATAACTGCCCTATCTGTGGCATTTGGATCCCTGGTAACAATTTGTAATCATGGTCAAATACGGATCATTCGTGTGCACCATGACATAGGCCTGTCTTACGAGTTGTGGTATGGTTAGACAAGAAGGGGCACACAACACGCTACCCTTATAGAGGAGAAGGGCTGCTGCAATTACAAGGCGAAAAGTAACATGAGCATAGTATTGGCAGTATATCATTTTGTAATAAGTAATCAAAAGCATTGCCAGGCCATTGGCCCACTCAACTGGAGTTCCGTTGATGTGTGCTTAGCTCGCTCTTGGCCTACCTCAGGATGAATGGAGGTCTGGGAACGTTTACACAGCACATGTTATGTATGTGTGCCTGGAGCACAGAATGGCCATGTATGGAAGTAGTATACGGAAAGCTACAAGCAGCGTTGCGTGCAGCACAAGTGCCTGTAAGTGGTACAGGACAAGAGACCTGTGGGTCTAGATTGGGAACCCCATGTCTGGCTGGAGGAACATATATCAGTAGGGGATTTGACACAGATTGATTTGTGGATTTCTGCATTCCTAGCTCGTTAAGAGAAGAGCCAGGCTCGTAAGTATACTTCAAAAGGGGATTTTATTCTGGAAGAGCTCACTGATCAAAGAAGCCTGGGCGTATCTCAGCAAGAAGTGGGAACTGATAAGGGAATCATGGCACCGATCAGGCTACCTGTCTGTGTGTGCTGTTGTGATCGCCTAATGCCAGTTGGGGGTCATCTCCCTTGGTGCAGCACTGTGAAGACAGAAGGGCCGCTGCATTGTACAGAAATGAGACCTGAAAAGGACATTGCCTTATTGGTATTGCTGTGACCACCCACCCCCATGCTAGGTGGAGGCCCTGGAGAAGATTGATGGCTGTCACTCTGGTGCATTGCTATAAAGAGAGAAGGTCCATCGCCTTCTGCAGTGCTGTGACCTGAAGGGTCCTTCGCTTTTTGAGCTGGTGTTCGCAACCCTAGGTACGCCAGGAGGGGGCTGTGGTGAAGTAAAAGGGCCATTATCCTGAGGCAGCGTACAGCCGTGAAAAAGGAGCATGTGGTGACCCATGGAAGAAGAGTACCAATTCAATTATCTGGCCCAGGAACACCCAAAAATTGCTGCCAGATTCAGAAAGACTTAGGGGGTTATTCTAACTTTGGAGGAGTGTTAATCCGTCCCAAAAGTGACGGTAAAGTGACGGATATACCACCAGCCGTATTACGAGTTCCATAGGATATAATGGACTCGTAATACGGCTGGTGGTAAATCCGTCACTTTACCGTCACTTTTGGGACGGATTAACACCTCCTCCAAAGTTAGAATAACCCCCACAGTGTGACCGGAGGAGTGCGTGGATGCAAGCAACTCTGACAGTAACATCCAGATCTCTGCTCATCACCAGGCCACATACACAGACTCTGACACTCCACCCCAACACTCCAGCGAGAGTGGTTAAAACTGAATATCGGAGCCTTAGGAGGAACTTGCCCTGACTTGCACGCTACGGCGTGAGGACACTGACTTTCACCAAATCAGTATTGGGGGTGGAATTAGCAAACCTCCAATGTTGAATTAAGTCGTACTAGGATATTACCACATTTTGGGTGTGGCTTCACTTTCCTGTAAAGGACAAGTTACTTACCTTTGGGACCACCTTATCTGGTAGAGACTATATCTAGCTTCAGATTCTTTACCATTGAATTATCCTCAGGCGTCACAATGGATCCAGAAGATTTTCGTGATCAGTACCCCTGCACGCCGGCAGAAGGCAAGAATCAGCTCTGTGACCGTTGTCGCCATCGTCCGTGCTGAAATGACATTGCAGTTGCTATACAGGAGCCACTCACGTTGACATCAGTTTCTTTTCACATCTTTCCACTCCAGAAGTGAGGAGCCATGAAGAACACAGACCACTGATATGTCAAAACTAGGGCCCTAAAAGGGAAGTCCCTGCCACTAGAAATCCGTTTGCAGGGCGGGGACGATGCGTCGGTCAGTAAGGTAACTGCAGCTAGATATAGGCCCTCATTACAAACCTGGCGGTCAAAGACCGCCAGGGCTGTTTTGTCGGATTGTACCGCCAACAGGCTGGTGGTGCAATCCTGTGTATTATGACCGTGGTGGAAGCGCCGCGGTCGCACCGCCGGGACAGGCGGTTGGAATCCCCCAGCAGCTCTGCCCAGGGGATTACGAGTCCCCCTTCAGCCAGCCTTTTCATGGCGGTAGGAACCGCCATGAAAAGGCTGGAGGAAAGGGGAGTCGCGGGCCCCCTGCCACGGCCCCATGGAGCTTTTCACTGTCTGCATAGCAGACAGTAGAAAGCCTGACGGGTGCAACTGCACGTGTCGCACTGCCGCAAAACCGCCGGCTCCATTTGGAGCCGGCTCCCGTGTTGCGGCCAACATCGCTGCCGGCCCAGTGGGGATCTCATAATGGCCACCTCGGGAGTGCGCCGCATTGGCGGCCGCACAGCGGTTACAACTTGGCGGTCGCCGCCTGCCAATGTTGTAGTGAGGACCATAGTCTCTACCAGACAAGCCATTACCGAAGGTAAGTAACTTATCCATTTGAGAGACTTCAAGCTGCGGATTCCTTAACTTTGAATAGATATCATAAAGACCTATAGGACCAAACGGGCAAAATGTCCATCCCTATGAACCTGACTGTCCAGGCAGTAGTGTTTGGTAAACGTGTGCCAAGATGCCCATGCTGCTGCCTGAGAGATGTCCCAGACTGGAAGTCTGCGTTCTATCGTAGTTGTCGCAGCTTTAGCTCTGGTAGAATGAGCATGCCAAATCTTGGAGGTGGGGGGGGATTGCTTTTGGCCAGTGCATAGTAGATATTAATGCAGAATACAACCCATCTGGAGGTGGTCCACTTCTGCACTGCCCAACATTTGTTCGCACCCACATGCCTTACAAAGAATCAGTCATCTACCCGGAGCTCTTTTGAACAATCAAGACAAAACAACAACATTTTTTTTTTGGTGAGGTTTCTCCTACTCCTTAGAAGGATGTTGGGGTGCGTAAAAAGTAGGAAAGGTTATAGATTGGTCTACATGAAAAAGCATGACTACTTCTGGCAGAAAATAGGCCCTAGTGTGAAGCACTACTTTGTTAGGATAAAAAGAAAGGTAGGGCGGCTTGGATGATAAAGCTTGCAGCTCACTCTTCGGGCAGATGAAATTGCCACAAGGAAGGCTGTTTTCAATGTGAGAAGCCTGATGCTTGGGTCTCCCATACAGCTTGGAGTTTTTTCCGGGTCACATGAACGCTTGTATTATATTCAAGCTACAAACGATGTGCCTGAGAGTGGCATTGCCTCCTTCTTATTCTTATTGCAACTTAACACCAATGGGGCTACTACTGGTCACAGGCTTAAATGCTTCCCATAGTGTGATCTGAGATTCAACATACCCTATGTTAATTTGGAAGAAGTATTCTATTTCTTCGAGCAGGTGGGAGGAGAAGATTTTGTCGATCAACCACCAAGTATTAAGCCTCCGTATACTGCCACCTGGAGCAGTGACCCAGAGAAAACATCAGTGGCGAGTGATCCAAGATGCCAAGGGGAGAATCATGCCCTCAGTATGAAGTAAGTATCTATCAGGCGCAGGAAGAAACAGTCAAAACTAGAAAAGGATTTGTGGATGCAGGAGAAGTAGATATAGGCTGTGCTGGTAGGATGATGTGAGTGCCTAGTACCTAAGAGTGCTACGAAAATAGCAAAGTCGCAAAAGGTGCAGGGAACATTTTGTGGAGAAGAAATCCTGCACTTGGGGAACCTCTTGAAAAGCCTAAATGAATTACACTGGTGAAGTAAATCATCTTCAGAAAGGAAAAAAGAGAGCCAGACAAAAGGGACTCCTGGAAAACTAAGATGCCAGGAAACTAATGCTTGGCTGCCTTGAAGACAGATCCCTCTTGATTTTACAACATGAAAGTATAAGCTCTGGAGGCGTGGTAATTCAACTGTACTGGCCCTGGAGGTCATCTGTGTGACAGTAAATGTTGCTCCAAAGAAAGGTCCCATGACAGGCTCTGGAGAGCATGTGCCCCTGCCACAAATACACCATAGGAAGCTGTAGCTATTTGGCCTCAGCGCACACGACCATTCTGCATGTGCAGTGATGGGGTTTTTGTAACACATAATGAGATACAGGGGAGGGTTCTGGTCTGAGGGGCACACCTTATGCACCCTCCTCTGAACAAGTGTGACTACTTCAGCTCACCCAACTATAAAGGATTGACAGTGGTGGCAGCAATATCAATCCTAGTAGGAGGACAAGCCCGTTTACGTGTCACCTGCTAGGAAAAGTAGCCTGACAGCATCGCCAATGTTTTAAATTTCGTCTGCCAGTCCTCTGCAACCAAGTTCTTTGCCCATTTATGCAGGATGACCTGGAGGACTCTGCCAAGAAATTCCAAGGGTATTATGGTGAGAGTCAGAGAGAGGAATCTTAACCAAAGGAGACAAAGGGCACCTTTGAAGTTAGGAAGCTCCCCCTGCTCTTTGCTGGCCCACTGTTCTCTGAAAAGAATACACCCACACGCAAACAGGCAGTTAAGTGGGGCAGCCTCTCATGCCTGTGTGTCCCAGTTTTCAGTTACTCTTTGCTGAGAACTAGTCTTCCTGTTCACGCTTGTGACAAAGACCATGGCTGAGCCAGTCTGTGTGGAAATAGCAAAAGAACAGAGCTGTCCAGACCATTCAGATAACTGCACTGCTGTATTATACAAGTGTTATCTCCAACTTGGGAACAAAGATAGGACAGAAACCTATAGTCAGAATGTCAAGATTTTCTCACCAGAGGCCTGTGTTACCACACCAGTGATAACCGAAAGATTTCTTTATGCCCCAGGGTTGGGGTACCTATTGCCAACTACCCTTGCCAGATTCAAGATCAGAAACCAAGGGAAATGTAGACTAGTGTGCCAGGAGGGATTGTCTGGAACTTGCTGCAAGGGAGAGAGCTGTCTGACTGCTCAGCAAAGCTAATGTTGGTACCACTCAAGAAGACAACACTGCTTTGGGGGGGGCAGAGAAGGTGCCTAAAGGAAACTAAGCTGCTAGTGTGATGAATTTCTTTTTTTTTTAAACATTTTTATTTATAATTTTGAAATATGCCAGGGAACAAACAAACAGCAATGCAGTTCAGGCATGGGAATGAAATCACAGAAAAGGAAAGAAAATTATCAGTACATGTCGTAAATATCAATGTCAATTTACAATTCGCAAACAAGCAGGGCATACAGACATAAGTACATTAATCTTTACACAAAAAGGATAACGTCAGCAGTGTGGGCTCAACCTTGACTGGCCTCAACAGATGCCTGGGACATAGAGAGGGAAGTGTCTCAGCAGTTGGCAGATATCCTTAGGTCTGGAACTCACAGGTTGTAAAGTAGCGTATAATTCACAATATTATGAGACTGGCCAGCCCAGAATGTGTATTGGGCACATTTGTGGATTCCCATCTGAGGGCTATCTCTCGTTTAGCCAACAGGAGTGAAAGTACAGTGAGACCTCTAATGGTCTTAGGTAACTCGCCTGTGTATCCAAGAAGAGCTACCTCACCCCAGAAAGAACTGATCCTTAGACAGGTCCAGGCCATGTGAAGAAAATCGGCAATCGCTGCGCTGCATTTGGGGCACGCACTGGAACGGTTCGAGTCAATATGGGCAATATCTTTGGGTGCAATGTATATTCTCCTAAGGAACTTAAAGTGAACTAGCTTATGATGCTGTTTGGGTGGGACAAACCGGGTCTCCGTGCAGCATAAGTCCCATACCTTCTGCGATAATGAATTACCTACATACTTCTCCCAGGATTCCCCGAGTCGAGCGTCCACAATCGAAAGAGCTTTAATACAAGTCTGGATACCAAGCGTGCCCCTGCGTCTGCAGTAACCACCAAGGTAAGTGGAGCGAACTCTGCAGGAGCCAAAGGATACGTGTAATAGCGTGCCTGCATAGCTTGTTGCAGCCAGCAGAGTACAAAGTGTAAGTTCATGGAGAATCTGTGGTGCGTGAGAATATGTGGTCATCTGGGAAAACATCCCCGAAGGTATGTAGGGTGAAAGTGCGTAAAGTGCACTGGACTAGTGTCTCTTGAGTGATAGGTATAAAGGGATTATTGTTTAGTGCCAAAGCAGGAGAGTATAGCGTGTCGCAGTAAAGCACAGAAGCCAGTTTGCACCATGCCCAGCTGGTGGTGGAAAGAGTTTGAATATCGCTGCTATGTAATGGGACACCCCCAGGCAGGAGGGCATTCAGCAGGACATGGGTTGAAAGGTCTCTCTCCGGGATAGAGTAAGAGAGACGAGCAGCCAGCTGATACCAATGATATGTGTAGTGGCACTGCACCACAAGGTAGTAGAGCTGAAAGTGTGGGACACCAAATTCACTGCGCTCATACAGGATAGTCAAGACCTCCCAAAGAATGCGTGAGAGGCAATCAGCCCACACCAGACGGTTAAGCAGGCTGACTGGCGTTATGAAAAAGGGACTGGTAAGTAGGATCCAAATGTTTAAAACAGATATAAAATTTGTGGTGGAACCACCATTTTAAGGAATGATATTTGGTCAGCCATGGATATCAGTAGTTTTACCCATCTATCTACCTGGGCAGTAAATCTATTCACCGCAGGTCCACAATTGAGCCGCAGTACCTGCTACCTGTCTCTGTGTATGTGAATACAAAGGTATTTCACCGAGTCGGGGCACCAGCGCAAGGGAAACTCCGTCTCAGACGGCTGCGTAGCATCAGTCAATAGGAAAAGCTTTGATTTAGCCCAATTGATACAAAGCCCTGGGAATGCACAAAAACAAGTCACCTCTTCCAATAGTGGTACAAGGTTGATCTCTGGATTCCAGACGAACAGCAAGATATCATCCGCGTAGAGCGATACCAACAGAGGTACTGAAGTCCATCGCAGCCCTCTATGCATCTGACTTTCGCACAAGTGGTGCACTAATGGGTCCATGGCCAGAATGAAAAGCAAGGGGGATAGAGGGCAACAGAGCTGTGTGCCTCGTGTTATGGGGAAGAATAAAGAGAGCTCACCAGTAAGCCGTATAGCTGCCGTGGGCCACAAATATAACAGGGAAATCAGATTGGTGTAGCACCAAGGGAACCCGAGCTTTCGAAGGACTGTGTACAAAAAGGGCCATTTAAGTGAGTCGAAAGCCTTTTCAGCGTCTAATAACGCAACAGCTGCTGGAACCTCAGGGGACACTCTGATTAGCACTGCGAATATAGTGCATAGGCTACTGGAAGTGGAACGGTGAGAAATAAAGCCGGACTGACCGAGGAAAATTATTGTCTCCAACAAAAGGGATAGATGTGTAGCTATCATCTTGGCTAAAATCTTATTGTCAAAATTAATCAAGGAAAGAGGGCATTTGGACCTGCAATTTAGAGGGTCTTTACCAGGTTTCAGTAATAGAGCTATGACCACCTCTCTCGTTGATTCTGGTAGGGCCCAGGTCTCAAGGGCCTCGGCGTACACTGAGAGGAGGTGAGGGCTAAGAATAGCCTTAAATTGATTGTAGAATGCTCCGGTAAACCCATCCAACCCCGGGGCCCGAATCCCGGCCAATGAATCCATCACTTGTGATATCTCTTCGACAGAGAAAGGCTCACTATGTTGCTGTTGGGCAGATGACAACCAGACCATAGCGATATTTTCAAGGTAGACCTGTAGTGTCGAACCCAAAGACCCTGTTCTTGCAGTATAAAGACTGGAATAATGTTTTCAAAAACTCTGCCAGAACCTCAGTGGTGCCAGCAGCAATACAGCCGTCAGGTCTTTGAATTTCGAGTATATGGGATACGGGACAAGATGGTGGGATCAATCTGGCAAGCAGTCTCCCAGGTCTGTCTCCCTCCCCAAATCCACGGGCCTTAGTATATTTGCTCATGTATTGCACCTCTCGCTCCACCAAGTTGTTAAATTCCTCAAACAGTACCTTTTGAGGATCCAGTCAGCGTCAACATCCATGGATTCACGGTCGAAGTCGGCAAGCTGCGCCTCGACCCATGCAAGACCTTTACGTATGGCC
Organism: Pleurodeles waltl; assembly: GCF_031143425.1. Lineage (NCBI taxonomy): Eukaryota > Metazoa > Chordata > Amphibia > Caudata > Salamandridae > Pleurodeles > Pleurodeles waltl. The sequence goes on from NC_090449.1 coordinate 399,128,515, forward strand.
TGCAGTACACCATCGTGTGTTGAAATGAAAATACCTTTGATGTATGCCTTGAAGGCATCTCACAACACCGCCCAAGTGTCCACCAATCCCTCATTCAGTTTAAAAAAAAGTCGAGCATTGATTTGCGCAAGGATGAACAAAACGGCGCGTCCAACAATGGCATGTCTGGGAACCTCCATAATTTCCTGCCGCTGCAAACCGCAGGAATACAAAGAGTTAATAATAGCAGGGAGTGGTCAGAGAGTGTCCGAGGGAGATGCTGAACCGCTGTGATCCACTGTGCAGTAGCACCCGCGAGAAGCCAATAATCTATGCCTGACCAGGTGCTGTGGGGTGCAGAGCGGAAAGTATAAGCTAATGCAACAGAGCCGTGCGGTCGGCAAGGGTCCTGAAAACAAAAAGCGGAACAGACATCCTTCAGCGCCTTAAGGGAGCGGGGCATAGATGACAGGGAATGTGAAGTGGTATCCGATGCTGGATCTATTGCCAAAATTAAGTCTCCACCCATAAGGATATGATCTGTGTCAAAGCGATCAATATGTGAATGAATATCTCGGAAAAATTCAGGGGAGTCAATATTGGGTGCATACACATTGAATAGCAGGATCCTCCGGCTCTCCCATAGACCGCGACCATTACATATCTGCCAACGGAATCTACCTGGGTCAACAGTGGTCGAAACAGCACAGATTTGTGAACCAGAATACAAACCCCACAGGAGTAGGTGTTATAACTCCTAAAGTACCGTTGTGCGCCCCAAGTGGTAGCAAATGGGGGCACCGCGCCAGCTGCAAGGTGTGTCTCCTGCAGGAATGCAACTTGCACTGCATGCCTGAGAATATACTGCAGCACCATCCTGCATTTACAGGGATTATATAAACTGCGTACATTCCAGATCATGAACATGAGCCCCAGAGCGTTTTTGTGAAAGAAGGCCGCTATCCCTCTGTGTGAGTCATGTGTAGCCATCTGTGTCAACTGTGTGGATGGGAATAAACTGCATTGCAAAACAAAAACAACATTACATTGCGCAACTTGAGAAAAGAAAACACCCCTCCCATCTCCACACCCTGTTGCCTCGGGGCCTCAGAGGTGCGTAGGCCGATGGCTGTGGGCTGCAACAAACGTAGTGGCTGTGCCCCTCGTATGTGCTGTCCCGGTAACCACTTAGTGCCCTCCCTGCTCCTCACCACATATCGGATGTCATCTGCCTGATTTTCAGGTCCTCGCGTATTTAAACGCCGATGTTAGGGGATCCTCTGCCGGTGCTTCAGAGCTGCACGGCCATTACGGTCGGTGGCCTGGCCACACCCCTAGTGTGATACATTTCTGGGTTAAGGGTTGAGGTCCACAGGGCCTGGGTGTTCCACAACTGCAACAACAACTAAAGATGAGGGTTTTGTGGAACTGAACAGGGAGTAGGTGCTACCACATCATCTAGCACCAAGAAGGGTCCGAAGTGCTGGACAGCTTTCAACCGCTTCTTGAGATTTGGGTTGTGAATAACCAATAAGTACTGAAGGAAGACTGACACCAGAGGAGGAGACTGAATGTGCATGGAGTACTCACAGCTGCGACCCATTATGGGCACTTGGCTTGTTCAAGTGGGAGGTTTAGTGATTAGGCCCAAGGAAGACCTAAGTTACAAATCCCATGGCAAGCCCCACTGGCTGCTGTAACTTGGGTTGCAGTTAATATAAACTGAAGGAATTACCCCGCCATCAGAATATCCGATTATTTACAGTGTGTGCTACCCAAAGAATCCATTCATAGAATCACACAATTATTTCTAGAAATATTTTGTTTACACAATTTCATTAATTATTTGTAATTTTTTGCCCCTCTGTTAATGAGAATCAGGGGCATTCAAAGGATAAACAATCATAAATATTTAATCCCCCACATTTAAAAAAAAAACACAGATAAGAATGTCTTACATCCAAAAATGACCCGGGGTGATCTAAGAGACACACTTCGACTGACCCAATAGACACAAAAAACAGTTTGCAATACTGTGATGACTATAGTGAGCATAAGAATCCACCCAACGAGTCCCAGAAACAGTCCTTTGTAATCAATATTCAAAAGGCTCGTAATTGCATTTCATTTAGCCCATCCAGAAATACCTACAGTGGCCTGATGTTAATGTTTCGGTCTCTGCCTTCAGCATATAGCAGATGAGACCATCTTAGAGTAGATTGTCCATAAAAGGCTCAAGTCCTCAAAATCAAACTTGAAAACGCAAAACCACGATCAGAAATCCAAACTGCCCAGAACACAAGGAAATACGTCTCATGTGAACATATGCTGTGGACCAATCACTTCAAACCATATGATGAAGACCAAGGCCAGACTAAAAGCTATTGTGAGCCAATACCATACTTCAAGGATGAATATTTGTTTAAAAAAACATTAGAAAAATAGAGCTAAACATAAAAAAGACTTACCCTATAGTATGAAAAAGACAAACCTGCATCAATCTGGTTGTAAATGTAGCTAATACCACCTACCGTGCATGGAAAATATGAATTCTCAAATCATCATGTACGGGAGAAAACACTTCTGAAGGGGCTAAACTCAATCCTAATTGTAGGCAATTTTAAATATGATCACTAGAAATGAAAAAGCTATTCAATAAACCATTAATAACTGAGCGTTATCCACTTACAGGAAAGCAGCCATGGATACCCAGACCGTTGGCTTCCCCAAGCATTAATCTATTAGTACGTGGCCTTCATATCAAAGTTTCTAAATAGCACTGTATATGGCCAACACATTGGGAAACGTGCGTGCCTCATGGATACCGATGTTTCGCCAAATTGGAACATATCCAGGAACATACAAATGTCATTGTTCAAAATCATAAAAAATCAAATCTAATTGACAATCATTGTAATTGAAAATAACTGAAAGTTATAACTCCTATAAGTAAACAGAACCTTCACAATTCAAAAATATAAGCATTATATTGGGAAAAGCACTGCAGTGTGGAGTGTCACCCTGTAAGGAAATGGCTCCCTGTTGCAATTACCCCACACTTTTTGCCTGATACTGATGCTGACTTGACTGAGAAGTTTGCTGGGACCCTGCTAACCAGGCCCCAGCACCAGTGTTCTTTCACCTAAAATGTACCATTGTTTCCACAATTGGCACACCCCTGGCACACAGATAAGTCCCTTGTAAAAGGTACAAGTGGTACCAAGGGCCCTGTGACCAGGGAAGGTCCCTAAGGGACACTCTAAGGGACCCCTCACCTAACACATGCACACTGCCTTTGCAGACTGTGTGTGTTGGTGGGGAGAAAAAGGCAAAGTCGACATGGCATCCCCCTCAGGATGCCACGCACCCAAAATACTGCCTGTGGCATAGGTAAGTCACCCCTCTAGCAGGCCTTACAGCCCTAAGGCAGGGTGCACTATACAGCAGGTGAGGGCATAGCTGCATGAGCAATATGCCTCTACACTGTCTAAGACTATTCTTAGTCGTTGTAAGTACAGTTGTGGCCATATTAAGTATATGGTCTGGGAGTTTGTCAAAAACGAACTCCACTGCTCCATAATGGCTACACTGAATACTGGGAAGTTTGGTATCAAACTTCTCAGAATAATAAACCCACACTGATGCCAGTGTTGGATTTATTAAAAAATGCACACACAGGGCATCTTAGAGATGCCCCCTTTATTTTACCCAATTGTTCAGTGCAGGACTGACTGGTCTGTGCCAGCCTGCTGCTGAGAGACGAGTTTCTGACCCCATGTGGTGAGGGCCTTTGTGCTCTCTGAGGACAGAAACAAAAACCTGCTCTGGGTGGAGGTGCTTCACACCTCCCCCCTGCAGGAACTGTAAAACCTAGCAGTGAGCCTCAAAGGCTCAGGCTTCGTGTTACAATGCCCCAGGGAACTCCAGCTAGTGGAGATGCCCGCCCCCTGGACACAGCACCCACTTTTGGCATCAAGTCAAGGGGAGATAATGAGAAAAACAAGGAGGAGTCACCCACCAGTCAGGACAGCCCCTAAGGTGTCCTGAGCTGAGGTGACCCCTGCCTTTAGAAATCCTCCATCTTGATTTTGGATGATTCCCCCAATAGGAATAGGGATGTGCCCCCCTCCTCTCAGGAAGGAGGCACAAAGAGGGTGTAGCCACCCTCAAGGACAGTTGCCATTGGCTACTGCCCTCCCAGACCTAAACACACCCCTAAATTCAGTATTTAGGGGCTACCCAGAACCTAGGAAATTAGATTCCTGCAACCTGAAGACAAAGAAGGTCTGCTGACCTGAAGCCCTGCAGAGAAGACGGAGACACCAACTGCTTTGGCCCCAGCCCTACCGGCCTGTCTCCCCACTTCAAGAAAAACTGCAACAGCGACGCAGCCCCCAGGGTCCAGCGACCTCTGAAGCCTCAGAGGACTACCCTGCATCTAAAAGGACCAAGAAACTCCAGAGGATAGCGGCCCTGTTCAACAAACCTGCAACTTTGCAAAAAAGAAGCAACTTTTAAAGACCACACGTTTCCCGCCGGAAGCGTGAGACTTTCCACTCTGCACCCGACGCCCCCGGCTCGACCTGCGGAAAACTAACTCTACAGGGAGGACTACCCAGCGACTGCGAGCCCGTGAGTAGCCAGAGTTGACCCCCCCCTGAGCCCCCACAGCGATGCCTGCAGAGGGAATCCAGAGGCTCCCCCTGACCGCGACTGCCTGCTTCAAGGAACCGACGCCTGGAAAACACACTGCACCCGCAGCCCCCAGGACCTGAAGGAACCGAACTCCAGTGCAGGAGCGACCCCCAGGTGGCCCTCTTCCTAGCCCAGGTGGTGGCTACTCTGAGGAGCACCCCCCTTGCCTGCCTGCATCGTTGAAGAGACCCCCGGGTCTCCCCATTGAATCCTATTGCAAACCCGACGCCTGTTTACACTCTGCACCCAGCTGCCCCTGTGCCGCTGAGGGTGTACTTTTTGTGCCTGCTTGTGGGACACAGAAAACCCCCCTGGTCTGCCCTCCGAAGTCACGGGTACTTACCTGCTGGCAGACTGGAACCGGGGCACCCCTGTTCTCCATTGAAGCCTGTGTGTTTTGGGCACCTCTTTGACCTCTGCACCTGACCGGCCCTGAGCTGCTGGTGTGGTAACTTTGGGGTTGCCTTGAACCCCCAACGGTGGGCTACCTTGGACCCAACTTTGAACCCTGTAAGTGTTTTACTTACCTGTGAACTTAACAGGTATTTACCTCCCCCCAGGAACTGTTAATTTTTGCACTGTGTCCACTTTTACAATAGCTCATTGCCATTTTTGTCAAATCTGTACATGCTATTGTGATAATTCAATGTTCCTAAGATACCTGAGTGAAATACCTTTCATTTAAAGTATTGTTTGTAAATCTTGAACCTGTGGTTCTTAAAATAAACTAAGAAAATATATTTTTCTATATAAAAACCTATTGGCCTGGAATTGTCTTTCAGTGTGTGTTCCTCATTTATTGCCTGTGTGTGTACAACAAATGCTTAACACTACCCTCTGATAAGCCTACTGCTCGACCACACTACCACAAAATAGAGCATTAGAATGATCTCTTTTTGCCACTATCTTATCTCTAAGGGGAACCCTTGGACTCTGTGCATGCTATTTCTTACTTTGAAATAGTACATACAGAGCCAACTTCCTACACACCCATAATGGACTGGTCAAGGATACATATTGTGTATGGCAATGTATCTCCTACACAGAATCCTATAAACCCTAATTCAAAAGAAGGAAGGTTAAACGAAGCACAAGCTGCACTAATGAACCAATAGAATGTAGAAGTATTGCAATAATTTCTATATAACTGTTATACATTTAAATAACTCACACTGGTTTCCAAAGACTGTATGTAACTACAATCTTATTTGATCACGTATCTGGGATTTGGTTAACAAAGAGAAATCCATCTAATAAAGACTCGTGTTTGCTATGTTATAGAGGGTAGAAAGCGCTCTGGCACCCTCCAAATACGTGTCTAACAATAGTTGTGATACTATGTAATCTGGAAAAAGATACAAAAGGCAAATATACACATGCAGGGAGGCATAAAAGGAGATCACTATATCACTAAAATAGCAGGTGGACCATCATTATTAGGGAATACAGGTCCAACGAACAGTACTAAAAATTAATTCATGGTACCAAATTTACAAAGACTTTATAAAAAAAAATTGGTTCAAACAGAATTACATGCTAAATTTCTTACAGATTGCCTTAATATAAATAATTTATCAACAGGTTTACAAGTAAAAATATACCCATTATCTTTCCAGAAGACAAAGAACTTAAAGTGCATTTCAGCTATGCGTGTAAAAAATACTTACACACGGATGGTGTTAAGCATAGAAATAGCTCTGGAACACATTAAAAAAATAAAAACTGAAATTTCTGAACTTGTAAGATCAAAGCATATCAAATGTAAAGGAGTATTTGGACAGATTATATTCTACAATAAATAAATTCCAAGAAATTAACAACTAAAAAAAGAAACAGACACACTTCAAAAACGTATTCGTAGATGTAATAAAGAACGAACACAAGCATATTTATAATAAAAAGACTTACCATCAACAGATCAGTGACCATACTGACATTCCAGCTCCTAAAACAGTCACATTCTAGGATACAGACAGTAGGTCTAGTAATCAAAGCAACAATGCCCTAGTGTTAAGTAACCAACCATCAACTTCCATTCAATCTTTTTTTTAGGTCGGGGGATGGAGCAGAGGGAACAGAAGAAGATGAAACAGAAATCAGTATACACCGGTCAACCTCAAACCCGGAACCACTATTATGACAAATCCAGAACCACAATTATTTGATCATCTCCTCAGATACCATACCTATTTCAATATTTCTGGTTATACTTCAAACTTTTCTAAAACTGAAGCCTTGAGTGCAGGACTCTTTTGTTCAAACATTTAAAAATGAATCATTTACCACATTAATGGAGGTATTTCATTTCTTCAGATCCATCTGTTTAAAATACTATTTTTCTATTCAAGCATCTGAGCCTACCTGTAAATAAGAGGTTTCCAATGTTCTTCTACATTCTACCTTCTTTCTCACACAATGCCACAATAATTACTGAGCTTTGAGAATGTGGCAATATCTGAAATCAATGCTTATATTTACCCACAACCAATATTTAAAATATAACATGTCAAAAGCTCAATATGAAGCTGTGAATCCTTTGGCATCCTAAAACAATATTGTAATAAACCCAGCCAATAAGAGGGGAAGGGGTTGTTTTACAAAACAAAAACAATTATGACACTGAAATGTTGCATCAATTTAACAATCAGGAACACTGCAAAGAACTGTACAGATATCCTACTCCATCAGTGGGAAAATAATGATATGACATGACACCTATATGTCTTAATGATGCACAGCTTAGTGCAAAAGAGTTTGCCTATTTAAACAAAAATGATTGGCATTTTATACACTGTCAAAAAATCACAAAGATAGTTCAGATCATCCATGTAGCCCAACAGTGGCAGGATGTCAATCAATCCCTCCAACCTTAAGCAGAATATGTTGATTTAAATATCAAACCATTTCTTTACTTGCCAGATCATATATGGTAGACCTGGCATCCTTGGCATGGTTTCTCCCTAACCTTTTGCCTTCAGACCTCTTGTGTTTGCTGACTTACTTCGTTTGTGCTGGCCTTAGGATTTTGCTCACTTTACCACTGCTAACAAGTGCTAACGTGTATGTGCTCTTTCTCTAAAACATGGTAACATTGGCATATACCCAATTGGCATATTTCATTTACTTATACGCCCCTACTCAAGAGCACTATAGCCCTCATTACAACCCTGGCGGTTGGTGTAAAAGTGGAGGTAATACAGCCAACAGGCTGGCGGTAATTAACGCCAAATTATGACCATGGCGGATAGATCTCCGATAGATAGCCAGTTTACCACACCGACCGCCAGGGCGGAAACAGGCATCACGGCGGTAGCCGCCTACAGCCAGGCGGAAGTCAATGTTCCGCCCACCATATTAAGACATGCCAACCCGCCATCTTTTCTGGGGCTGTACCAACAACATCAAAAGCATGGCGGAAACACTGCACAGAAGGGAAAGGACTCACCATTGGAGATACAGGGAAGAACCACGCCGCCATGGAGCCCGAGCTGTATGTCTTCCCCATGGTCTTCTACGTGCTGCTCCACCACCAACGACGGCGACGGCGAAGATGACGACGGTGAGTACAGCTGCCTAGCACACAAGGGAGGGAGGGAGGAAAACGACAGTGACACACACACACACACACACCACACACACAACCAGATACACGACAAAACAAGTTATTCCCTCTAAATCGGCTGAATAATGCAAGGACAAAACTAATTTACTAAAGTGAATGTAATAAGATCGACACAGTATATATAAAAAATGTTGCCAATGTAACAGATATTTACAATTGTACAGTTCAAGGGACACTGCCAGTCCTCAGTTTGCGTGGGCCACATGGCCACAGGCCAAAATCCAAGGCCTCGCTTGTCACCTTGATCAACACGGAGAGGACACAGCAGGGGCATCAGTTGGTAAATAGGCAGGCACCTCAGCCGGGAGGTGAAACAAGACCACTGGTTCTGGAGGGGGCAACATGCCCTGTGCGTGGTCCTGGGGACTGCAAGGCCAAAGTCTCTCGAGTGGGTAGCTTGCCCGCATGCTCTGGAGGGGGAAACATGCCCTGTGCTCTGTCCTGGGGAGTGCAAGGCCACAGTCTCTCGAGTGGGCGACTTGCCCTCATGCTCTGGAGGAGGCAACATGCCCTGTGCTTGGTCCGGGAAGTGCAAGGCCACAGTCTCTCGAGTGGGTGACTTGCCCACATGCTCTGGAGAGGTAAACATGCCCTGTGCTTGGTCCTAGGGAGTGAAAGGCCACAGTCTCTCAAGTGGGTGTCTTACCCACTGGTTCTGGAGAGGGCATCGTGCCCTGTGCTCTTGATCCTGGGGAGGCTGGGGTTGGTGGGTGTCTTACCCACTGGTTCTGGAGGGGACATTGTGCCCTGTTCTCTTGATCCTGGGGAGGCTGGGGTTGGTGGGTGTCTTGCCCACTAGTTCTGGAGGGGGCATCGTGCCCTGTGCTCTTGATCCTGGGGAGTGCAAGGTCACAGTCTCTCAGGTGGGTGTCATAACTAATACCCACTTACCCACTGGATTTGCAGGGGCCAGGCCGCACCACAGCCCATGGAGGCAGGACTACATACCGTCCGCAGGCAGTGACGGCTGCTTAGTGGTGGTAGTGGTGCTGCTGCACCTGCTGGTGGGGGGAAGCTGCTGCCCATCCCCTGCAGCCTCGGACAGCTGCTCAGTGGCGGTAGTGGTGCTACTGCTGGTGGGGGGGAAGTTCCTGCACATCCCCTGCAGCCTCGGACGGCTGCTCAGTGGTGGTACTGCTGCTGCTGGTAGGGGGAAGCTCCTGCCCATCCCCTTCAGCCTCGGACGGCTGCTCAGTGGTGGTTAGTGGTGGGGGCTCAGTCACAGTTCCAGCCCCAGGCCCCTTGCTCTTCCTGCCTGCTGGTACAGGTTCCTTGGTCTTCCTGGCAGCAGCTGGGACAGGCTCCTTACTCTTCCTGGCAGCAGCTGGGGCAGGCTCCTTACTCTTCCTGGCAGCAGCTGGTGCAGGCTCCTTGCACTTCCTGGCAGCAGCTGGGACAGGCTCCTTACTCTCCCTGGCAGCAGATGGTGTAGGCTCCTTGCTCATTATGGCAACAGCTGAGACATACTCCTTACTCTTCCTGGCAGCAGCTGGGGCAGACTCCTTTACCTTGAGGCTGCCTGGTGCAGGCTCCTTCACCCTCAGGACATGTGTCCTGGCTCCTTTCCCACCACAAGTCGGTATGTTGACGACTGGACCCGTGGACTGGATGGCTGAGGTGCTTGGCTGGGTTCTTCTCACCCTAGCCAGACATGCAGGACGGGGGGAGGGGTAGGGAAGAGGTCAATGGTGGATAGGATATGTTTTTTAGGGACACTGTGGCGAGAAGAGGGAGAAGGTTTGGGAGTGGAGGAAGAGGGAGTGGTTGTAGGAGGTGTCTGCTTATTTTGGGTGCAGGTGCATGGGCTGGATGCTGTTGTGAGGTGGATGGCTGTTGGGTGTCTGAGTGCTTGCATTTGTGTACCTTGGGGGGGGCACAGACACAGTGGGAGAGGACACAGGGGACGTGTGCATAGCTGTTGTGGAGGTGTCTGCCAGTGAGGTGTGTTCTGCTAGGTGTGGTGGTGATGCTGTTAGTGGATGATGGTGTAGTGTAGACGGAACTGGAAGGGAGGTGGAGGAGGAGGAGGACGAGGACGAGGGGGACACAGTGGAAATAGTGGATGTTGGTATGTCTGCATCTGGATGGTGTTTGTGTGAGTGCCTGTTGGGTGAAGTGTGCTGCTTGTGTTTGCCAGAACCACTCTTGTGTGCATGCTCGTCTGCCTGTGTGCTTGGGATAGGTTGGGAATGAGGAGATTGGGATTGGGAAGAGGAAGTTGGAGGGGGTAGGATGGAAACAGGGACAATGGCTGCCATCAGAGAGGAGGCCAGAGCCTGGATTGATCTCTGTTGGGACACCAAGCCAGTGTGAATGCCCTCCAGTAAAGCATTAGTCTGTTGCATCTAGGCTGCCAGCCCCTGGATGGCATTCACAATGGTTGACTGCCCTACAGAGATGGATCTCAGGAGGTCAATAGCCTCCTCACTCAGGGCAGCAGGGCTCACTGGGGCAGCGCCTGAGGTGCCTGGGGCGATGGAGATGCCCACCCTCGTGGGTGAGCAGACTCGGGCAACTCAATGAGGGGCTGCTGGGAGGGTGGTGCTGGTACGGGCTGGCGGCTGTACCTATAGCTGGGGTGGTCTTAGAGGTGTCTGCCACCACCAGAGAGCCACCACCAGAGAGCATCCATCAGAGGAGGTATCTGTGTTAGAACTGTCCCCTCCTGTCTCTGCCGTGGTGCTCCCCTCGTCCTCCGTCACACTGGTGCCCTCAGTGTCGGTGGACTCTGCCTCCTCGGTCCTGTGGGATGCAGCTCCCTCCGTCACCGGGTCCTCTGCTCCTCCACCAGATGATGCTAATGCACATAAGGACAGGATGACAAAACAAAAAGGGGGGGCGAGAGACAAAGGATACACTTGGTCAATGGCTGCACCAACACCACCGTTGGCGTACATAGCACCCTCACACACAGGGAACAGGCCTACGCACTATGCACTGCACTACCAGTGATATTGCTAGCCACCAAGGCATGGGAAGAGGCACACACTGCCAAATCCGGCGCACCTGGGACCCACGCAGCCTTGACCAGTAGTGGATGCCCACGAGCTAGGTAGCAGGACTATTCCTTCAAAACCCTAGCCACCAGGGGACCTAAGCAGCAATGTCAGGCCTGGCCTAGGGGCACCCACTGACATCCCCCACCCGGATACCACCCCATCAGGCGTTAGTAGTAATGATGGGCACTGTACTCACCCCCTTATGGTTGCTGTGATGCCCTCAAGCGCCCATCCAGCTCAGGATAGGCCACTGCCAGTATGCAGGCCATCAGGGGGGTCGGGGTTCGACGGGCACCCCGTCCTCGTTGGGAGGCCATCCCTAGCTGGGCCTCTGCGGTCTTCTGTGCCCAGAGTCTCAGGTCCTCCCACCGTTTCCGAAAGTGGGTGCTCCGCCTGCCGTAGACCCCCCAGAGTCCGCACGTCCTTGGCGATGGCACGCCATATACCCTTCTTTTGATGGGCGCTGAACTGCAGAGGCAATACACACAGGAAAATAGTATTAGTCAGACAGTCCTGCCTGTTACACTTATGGCCCATCATACCCCTTCACATCACCATTTACACACACATGGCCCAGCACACAACCAATATAGTGCCCAGAGGACATCCACCCACCCCCCCTTACACGAGGCCTTCACAGACATCACTCCATGCATTCATGCCACATGCATCGTGCCCACAGTGTACTCACCTGTTGGCCTGGAGGGCCATACAGCAGTCTGTACTGGGGTAGGACCCCATCCACCAGTCTCTCCAACTCTGCTGAAGTGAAGGCTTGGGCCCTTTCCCCAGTCACACGGGCCATTGTAGGTTCCAGACACAGGTCACAGCAGCACATGCAGTGTAGGTCCTCTCCTGTTGAAGATCAGGTAACACTTGAGGAATCTGATATAAAATGGCGGTCACGTCTGTGGCGGTGCGTACCGTCACCGCCGACGTAGATCACCACTAGCCAACGTAACCCATGGGGCCCAATGTTACCCAATGAGGAGTTGCACAGCGGTTCCCAACCGCCTCCCGCAACAGCGCACAACGTCAGCGGAATTACCTCACTTCCACCTGTCCCTCCACACAGGATAGGCGGACACCATTCCAGGTTTAGGGGGCAAACCTGGATAATTGTTGCATCACTGTTTAAATTTGGACATACTGGAAAATTCCCACTGACCCATTACACATTAACAGCATGCAATGTTCTGTTGTAGCCCAATCTTTTATGAACAGCTCCTCACTCTTTTGGCCCATAGACTGCTACCGCTGCGGACAAATAGGCGATGAAGACATACCATCGTGTACAGACCCCTGGTGGACTTGGCAACAATGGAGGACAGGCACATTATCCTCACCTATAGACTTGACAGGGACACAATCACAAGGCTGTGTGCCCAATTGGAGCCAGACCTGATATCTGCTCTCCGTCGCCCCAGTGGGGTCCCCCCTCTTGTGCAAGTTCTATCTGTGCTCCATTTCCTGGCAACTGGTTCTTTCCAAGTGACAGTGGGCTTGCCAGCAAGAATGTCACAGCCAATGTTCTCAATAGTGCTGACCACAGTGTTGTCTGCCCTGATCAAACACATGTACAGCTACACTGTTTTCCCCCAGGTGGAAGATTTGGCCACAGTGAAGGACGAGTTCTATGCAATGGGACATATACCCAACATAACTGGGGCAATTGATGGAACACATATTGCATTAGTCCCCCCGTTAGAATGAACAGGTGTACAGAAATCGTAAGAGTTTCCACTCTCGAAATGTGCAGATGGTATGCTTGGCGGACCAGTACATCTCCCACGTCAATGCTAAGTATACAGGGTCGGTGCATGATGCCTTTGTCCTGAGGAATAGCAGCATCCCAAATGTGATGGGCCAACTATAGAGGAACACGGTGTTGCATAATAGGTGAGCCCTGGTCCTCACCCAGTATATGTTGGTGTATGGGTATGGTGTGGGCCTTATAGGATAGCGTGTGGCTAAATGTTGTCCCTCAATATTTGAAGGTGACTCTGATTACCCCAACCTATCTTGGCTGCTGACCCCTGTGAGGAATTCCAGGACAAGGGCAGAAGAACGTTACAATGAGGCACATGGGTGAACCAGAAGGATTATAGAACGGATCTTTGGCCTCCTGAAGGCCAGTTTCAGATGCCTGCTTCTGACAGGTGGATCCATGTGTTACTCACCCAAGAAGGTCTGCCAGATAATAGTGGCATGCTGCATGTTGCACGACCTTGCCCTGAGACGCCATGTGCCTTTTCTGCAGTAGGAGGAGGCTGAAGATGCCCGTGTGGCAGCAGTGGAACCTGTGGACACTGAGGATGAGGAGGCAGAGGATGAGGACAACAGAACAGCAGTCATCAGACAGTACTTCGAATGACACACTGGTAAGAGAGTGCTACTTCACATTTCATTATAATTATATTTAATTTCTATGCCACTGGCATGCTGTTATTTCCCACTTCTATGCCCATTTACTCTACCCTTTAGTAATTAATTTAACAGATTTTGGTGCCTCACAATAGTTCCTAGTGTGATCACTGCAGCCAGCTACAGGTCATTAACATATGCTCATTTACTGTACAGTTGAATTGCATTGTTTGAACCTGTTTAAATGAATTCACATTTAAAATATTTGACATACTCCATATGTCTATTTTTTTCCAAGGGTGTTTATTGAAGTGCTAGGTAAATGAGGGGCAAGTGCAATGGGATGGAGTGATGATGGAGGAAAGTCCAGGGTACTGTTCCTGTCTATGTGTAGCACAGATGCATTGTTCATGGGGACATAGGAAGAGGAGCAATGGCAGTTCAAGGTAGACAGGGTAACTGAGTGGGACACAAGGATAACTATCAGGAGAGTCTCATTTCCTGGCAGTGGTCTTGACAATAGTCTCTGGTTCACCTTCTGCAGGAGGAGGGTGCTGGTGGCCTGTTGGTCCTATGACGGGGCCTCCTGTCCACTAGCGGCAACGAAGGTGGAAGGCAGTTCAGATGCCTGGCTAGTGGCATAGGCCCGCTGTTGTGAGACTGCCTCCCTCATAATATTGGCCATGTCTGCCAGCACCCCTTCTATGGAGACCAGGGTGGTGTTGATGGCCTACAAGTCCTCCCTGATCCGCTGGTACTGTCCCTCCTGCAGCTGCCTGTTCTCCTGCACATTGTCCAGGATCTGGCCCATCGTGTCCTGGGAATGTTCGTAGGCTCCCAGGATCTCTGCAAGTGCCTCCTGGAGAGTCGGTTCACTGGGTCTGTCCTCTCCCTGGCACACAGCAGTCCTCCTAGTTTCCCTGTTGTCCTGTGCCCCTGTCCCATGAACAGTGTGCCCACTGACCCCAGGCCCCTGATTGTCTAGGACACACTGCTGATTGATGTGTCCTGGGGACAGAGGTATGGGTACGCTGGGTGTGTGCTGTGGTGGTGTTTCCTGATGGGGGAGGCTCTATGGTGGTGTGTGACTGGGCCTGGGTAACCGACTGTCCAGAAGTCCCTGATGGGCCAGGTTGATCATTCAGATCCTGAAGTCCGGAGTTGCTGTCATCACTGTGGGCCTCTTCTGTGGGGGGACTGGATATTGCTGGCACCTCCTCTCCGGTGACATTGGATGGGGTACCTCTGGGGATGTAAATGCTGTGTTATTGATTCTGTATGACATACTATGCATCCGTGGCTTGCCCTCTTTGTTTGTATTTGCCCTGGCAGTTTTCACTTGTGTACGTTGGTATGTGGTGGGATAGGTGATTCTCTCAAGTGTGCATGCTTTTGTGATAAATGTCCATGCAGGTCTGTGAATGGTGTCCATGCATTGGTATGGCATGCCGGGTTTGGGATGACTGAGATGTGATGGTGGGGGGTGGGGGAAGTGGTGGAGTGATGGGAGTGAGGGTGGGGGTAAGTGATGGCTTGCAGGTAGGGGGGTAGTAGTAGTATACAGTTGATTTACCAGAGTGCAGTCCTCCTCCTACTCCAGCCAGGCCCTCAGGATGCATGATTGCCAATACTTGCTCCTCCCATGTTGTTAGTTGTGCAGGAGGAGGTGGGGGTCCACTGCCAGTCCTCTGTACAGCTAGTTGGTGTCTTGCTGCAATGGAACATACCTTCCCCCGTAGGTCGTTCCACCTCTTCCTGATGTCATCCCTGGTTCTTGGGTGCTGTCCCACGGTGTTGACCCTGCCCACGATTCTCCGCCATAGCTCAATCTTCCTAGCTATCGGTATCTGCTGCGCGTGTGCTCCAAATAGCTGTGGCTCTACCCTGATGTTTTGCTTCACCATGACACTTAGGCTCCTCCTCTGAGAATCTGGGGTGTCTTTGTGGTGCCAATGGTGTTGTGTGAGTTGTGTAGGTGAGGGTGTGTAGGGTGATGTGTTGGAGTGTGTGATGTGGGGTACGTGGGTGGTGTATAGGTGTAGATAGTGTGTGGCTCTGGTTTTGTCTGTGGTTGTGGTGTCAGTCTTGTGCCAATGATTTGTATTTGTAAGGGGTTGTGGGTGTGTGTTTTATAGTGGTGTGGGTGTGGTGTAGGTATGGATGTCAGGTGTGTGTTGTTTGAATTGTCCAATGTGGTGGTGTTTTGTTTGAGTGTGTGTATTTTGAGCGCGGCGGTATGTACCGCCAATGGTTTACCGCTATTGAATGTCCACTGTGGTGATTTATGGGTCATAATGTGATGGGCGTAGTTCTGATGGCATAACAGTGTGGGTTTTGATACCGCCAGTTTATCACTGACCTTTGGTGTGGCTGAATAGTGACAGTTTGGCGTATGTGTGTCATAATATGGTAAACGTATATCCGTGGAAGCAGCGGTATGTTGGTGGCAGTCAGTGTGGTGGTAATTGGGATTTCCCGCCAATGTCATAATGAGGGCCTATATGTGCCCCGGGCCTGTAAATTAAATGCTACTAATGTGTCTGCAGCACTGATTGCGCTACCGACTTGAGTAGCCCTTTAAACATGCTCTAGGCCCAACCATTGCAGAGCCTTTGTGTGCAGTTTTGAACTGCCACTTCTACCTGGCAAAATAAACTTTTTGCCAGGCCCAAACCTTCCTTTTTAATACATATAATTCACCCCATAGTAGGCCCTGGGCAGCGTAGTGGGCAGGGTGCAATGTATCTAAAAAGTTGGACATGTACTTTTTAGTTTTACTTGACCTGTTGTTGAAAAAAATGTCAAGTTGTTTTTCATCATTGCAAGGCCTATCACTCCTATAGGTTAATATTGTAATTGCCTTATTACACTTTATAAGCGTAATTTCCAAATGGTAGGAGATAACCCCTTCAAGTTTGGTGTCTGTGGAATCACAATTTAAAATCCTAACTTATGGTGAAGTTGGATTTTAAATTGCAATTCTGAAAACGGCACTTTCAAAAAGTTTGCATTTCTTTGTCTTAACCAATTGGTGACTGCAGCCTGTCTCTGGTTACATGGCTGGGTGTAATGGACAGTTGGTCTTTGTGTATTCCTCCTAGACAGCCACACACAATGCAAGCTTAGGTGAGACTTTATGGGCCATCCTGGGCAGGATGGGAAGGAGAAGCTGGACAAAGCCTTACTTACACCTTATTAATGTGTTCTGTCTCCCACACAAATGGCTGCCTACCCCCTGTAGTTAGTCTAGCACCAGGGAAGAGAGGGCATGACATCTGTGCAATTCAAAAAAAGTCTTTGAAGTCTCCCCCACATCAAAGGCACCAGTGGGTATAAGAAGTGGACCTCAGACACCACCACTTCAATACACATCTGGACATGTGGATACTCTGCCAGGAAGAAGGACTGCTGCATGCTGAAGGACTGCCACTCTGCTGGACTTGTGCTTTGCTGTGATGACCTGTTGCCTTCTGCCCTCTTACACTGGAATGAGAAGGATTGGACCTGCATCTCTTGAACCCAGAACCTAGAGTGACTATAAGCAAGGGCTAGTTGGATGGCCTCCAGATCTGAAGTCTCAGGAACACAAAAGACTTTCAACTACCCTGCTTCTGCACCTGGATTCAGTCATCTATGAGTATACCCTGTCAAGTTGTCCCACCCAAGTCCTGAACCTCTGGAAGGGAGCTTACGGTGTTTACCAGCGGAACCAATGCATGCTCTCTGCTGAGTGCATCTTCTCAGCTGAGCGGCGCATCCTCAAACAGACTCGCCGCATCACTGCTGCTGTGTGGATTAGACTCACAGAAGCCTTGCATTACCGCCACATTCCTTATCTTGGAATCAGTGCATCATCTTCAAAACCACCACTGTGCAAAG
This sequence comes from Pleurodeles waltl, assembly GCF_031143425.1. NCBI lineage: Eukaryota > Metazoa > Chordata > Amphibia > Caudata > Salamandridae > Pleurodeles > Pleurodeles waltl. Next base: position 399,146,053 of record NC_090449.1, read on the forward strand.
CTTCCCTGGAGCAGGTCCTCACATCCCTCATCAACAGCAGCCTCGATGACGACACAACCGCTCAGCATAGCAGCTTTTCCGCTCAACGGAACAGACGCAGTGCCTCCCCGGCGCAACGCATCGCCAACACCAGCCTTTGCATTGCAAGCCCTGTCTACGGGAGCCTTGACATCGACGCAACAGGACCTTGCACCGTATCCTCACCGCATCTTGGAATCAACACATCCACCGGCTGCGGGACACATCTTCGACTTGGATCCCAGTAACGCTCCACAACCATGATTAAGGTCCTTTGTTCAGCGTGCCAAACTGGGTACCTGTAACCTGCTCGCACTCCATCATGGTTGGCTTTTATTCTGGTCCGGCATGTCCAGATATCCCCGGTTGGTGCTTGGCATGGGCAGTGCAGGGCCCCCAACGCACAGCCCTGTCATGCATTTCACTGCCTGAATTACGGGCCGTGAAATGCGCGACGGGTACTGCTGCACCCGCCGCACTGCCACATCAATGTTCAGGCCCAGTTTCTAGCTGGGCCGGCGGGCGGAAACACTGTTTCCGCCTGTCGGCCAAGCTGAATGTTCATTATGTGGCCAGCAGGAGGTTCTTTTTCGCTGGCGGTCTACTGTCGACCGTCAGCACAGATCTTGGCGATGAAACCCGCTGAGATCCTAATGACCACCTATATCTGGCTGCAGATTTCTTACCTTTGAATTCTCCCCATCAAACTGGATCCGGAAGACTTTTAGTGAGGAGTACCCCTGCGCACCAGTTGGTGGCTTTGATCAGCTTTGTGTCTGTCATTGGCATTGTTCGCACCAGAAGTGACATCGCAGTACTTAAATAGGCACCACCCTGGCGCTCTGGAGACAGTTTCGCTTCACAACGTTTCCACGCCAGAAGCGCGGAGCCATGAAGAACATTGACCACTGCTGTGTAACAACGAGAGCCCTGTAAAAGATACGCCCTGTCACTATAAATCCGTTCGCAGAGCGGGCAGGATGGGCGGGTCAGTAAGGAATCTGCAGTGAGATATAGGCCCTCATTATGACTGCGGCAATCTTTTCCCAAGACCACGGCCGCTGAAAGACCGCCATATTATGACTTCCACCGGATATCCACACCACCGGCGGTGGGATATCCGGCGGCATTCACTACGGCAGTCTGCAGCCCTTTTTCCAGTTCCACTGCCACACCAGAAAAAGACCACCCACAGAATTATGACCAGTAATTCTGTGTGGCGGTCTTTGTCTGGTGTGGCAGTGCTGGGGGTGGAAGCGCCAGGTCCTCTCCCCTCACGGTAAAAGCACTGCGTCGGAAGAAGGTTAGTGTAGTATGCAAGGGGAGGGGAGTGGGGGTGTATGAATGGGTTTGTGTGAGTGTATGTATGTGTGTCATGAATGTGGGGGGAGGGAGGGGGAGTGATTGTGCATGCATGCGTGTGTGTCTGTGTGTACATGTGGTGATGCGTGTGTGTATGCATGTGGAGGGGGTGGGGTGTGTGCATGGGTGAATGTTTAAGAGGTAAGGGGGTGTGAGTACGTGCAGGTGCATGTATGTTTGTATGCATATATGGTATGTGAATGTGTGCGCGTGCAGTGAGGTACGATTGGGGGTGGGGGTATGGTTCTGTGAAGATGAGTGAGGCAGGGTGGGGGTTGTGTATGTATGTATTTAGTTGAAGGAAGTGGGGGCAGGGATAGAGAGTGTATGGGTATGTATGCATGTCTATGGGGGTGAATGTTGTGAGTGCGTGTGAGTGGGGGGGTTTCTGTGTGTGATTGTGTGTGAGTGTGGGTGCATGCATGCAAAGGTGTTTGGGGGGTATCCTTGCCACAACGGGATACCTTTCAGACAGCATTTTGAAGATAAGTAACTTGTTTTTCTGATAGACACTTCTAGCTGCAGATCACTTACCTTTGAATAGACACCACAAGCAATACCATCCCTTGAGGAGGGTCTCCAGACCAATTTCAGAAAACTAAGTCCTGCAGAACCCAACGGACAAAGTGCCCATCTCTACGGACCCTGCTGTACAGGTGGTAATGTTTAGTGAATGTATGCAGAGAGGCACACGTTGCTGCCTGACAGATGTCCAGGACCAGAACTCCGCATGCTATCAAAGTGGTCGCAGCTTTATCTCTGGTATTATGAGCTAGAAACCCATCAGGAGGTTGTTTCCTGGCCACGTCGTCCACCCGGAACTCACAGGTACGGTCAAGGTAGAATGCGCATGCTCTTTTTTGGGTGCAGGCAGTGGAGTCTCTGCTCTTCCTTAGGAGAATGTGGGAGTGCGTAAAAAGTAGGCAGGGTGACTGACTGGCCTGCATGAAAGGGTGTGACCACCTTTGGTAGAAAAGAGGCCCTTGTACGAAGCACCAGTTTGTTAGGATAAATCGATAGGTATGGCGGCTTACCTGACAAGCCCTGCAGCTTAGTCACTCAAAGATGGTTGTTTTCACTGTGAGAAGCCTGAGGGGACAATTGTGGAGAGACTTGAAAGGAGCACACATCAGAAACATTGGAACTAAATTAAGGCCCCCAGGGGCATAATGAATGGGGAAGGAGGGAAGAGATGAGTAATACCTTCGAGAAATCTACATACAATAGGGGACTTAAACAAAGAGGTTTGATCCGGCAACCACAAGAAGGTAGAAATGGCAGATAAATAGCTCTTAAGAGTGCCCAGAGCAGATTCCTGCTGAGCAAGAGAAAGAATAAAGAGTAAGACTTCAAAAAAAAGGGAGGGGGGGGGGATGAAAGGGGATCAACAGATTTTTCTGCAAATCATGCCACAAATGTCTCCTAATGGAAGGTGTATACTGTTTTGGTGGAGGGACACCTGGCTGCCAACATGATGTTACAGACTTCAGGAGGAAAGATGTCAACTGCTGCCGTTCAATCGTCACGCAAGAAGGCAGAGAGTGGGTGGAGAGGTCTGGGTGAAAAACCTTTCCCTGCTGCTGTGACAGCAGATCCTTCTGAAGGGGCAGCCTGATCAGAGGATCAATGGCCACGCTCAGTAGCTCGGGATACCAGACTCTCCGTACCCAGTCCAGAGCCACAAGGATGACTTGGGCCCGGTCATCCCATATCTTCTTGAGAACTCTGGAAAGGAGTGGTATGGGCGGAAAGGCGTACCTGAGGTGTGAATTCTACTTAAAACGAAAAGTGTCTCTGAGTGAGAGCTGCCTTTGAAACACCAGTGTGCAAAACTGCTGACATTGCAATTTCTAGGGGAGGCGTACAGCTATAAACCAAGGCTCTTGCCACTGCTGCAAGAGACCTTGTGCCACTTCCGGGGGGAGACGCCATTCATGATCCACTAGGCGTCTGTGTTCCTCTGCTCTGGTGTTCAAGAGTCCGGCAGGTGTTGAACCACCGGGGATATGCCCTGATGTCCCTGTAATGTCCAGAGATGCAGAGCCTCCTGACAAACGGTCCACAACCCCACCTCACCATGTTTGTTGCAGTACCCTATTGCAGTGGTGTTTTCTGTGAACACCCTCACTAGCCTTCCCTTGATGAAGGGTAGAAAAGATTTGAATCCCAGTCAGATCACCCAGAGCCTCAACAGGTTGATTTGGAGTCCAGATTCCACTAGAGACCAGAGTCCTCTGACCTCCACCTCTCCCAGATGGTTGCCCCATACCAGAAGTGACACATCTGTCACTACTGTCAAATCTGGTTGGGGAAGGGAGAGGGGTCTGCCTCTGACCCAATCGCGGTTCATTAGCCACTACTGCACAACTTTTGCAGTTCCCTCCAAGATCTGGAACATGTTTGAGAGACTCCCCTGATGCTGTGCCAACTGAAACTTCAAGTCCCACTGCAGAGCCCGCATATGCCATCTGTCATGTCTCACCAGCAGGATGCAGGAGTCCATGAGTCCCAACAGCCTCAAAATCAGTCTCTCCGAAATCCAGAATAGAGTCTGAAACATCGGTATCATACCCTGACTATCACAGACTCAGCCATCAAGAGGACAAGCCCAAAACTGCCCAATGTCCAGAACAGCTCTGATTGAAACAAGCGTGTGTGAGGGAGTCAGGTGTGATTTTGGCACGTTTATAGCGAACCCCAGGAAATGCAGGAAGTTCGCCCTAGCCTGGGATGAGCCCGTCTTCAACAGCCATTCGTCGAGATAGGGGAAGGTCAGTCAGAACCCCTGATCCCTGCAGATGAGCTGCAACCACTGCCATCACCTTGGTAACATCCGAAGGGCACTGGTAAGGCCAAAGGGAACCACAGTGCACTGAAAGTACTTGTGGCCCATCTTAAACCACAGGTCATGTCTGTGGGCATTCTAACGCTACCATTCAGTCTCCTGGGCCAGGGCAGACAAGATATGAGCCAACATGAGCAGCCAACGTGAGCATTTCTCTTTCTCGATGAAGAGATTGAGAGCTCATGGATCTAAAATAGGGCGAAGACCTTTGCCCTTTTTGGGAACCAGAAATTAGCAGGAATAACAACCACAGCCTACTTCTGGCACTGGAACAGTCTTTATGGTTTCCCTGCCTAGAGAGTCGCGACCTCCTGGCAGTGAAGGCACAGATAATCCTCCATCAGCCGGTCATGAGATGGTGGCATAGGGGGTAAGGGGACTCTCAAAGGGGAGGGAGTAGCCTCTTCGGACAATCCGCAAAAGCCACCTGTCTGATGTTATGGACTGCTAGTGGGTCAGGTGATGGAGAATCCTACTGTCAGCTTGGTGTCTATGGTGGAGAAAGGCAGACTGGGGGGGTCTGTAAGCTGATGCAGTTGGGGGGGGAAGGGGGCAAATTGACGAGACCAATGGCCTCCTGAACCATTAGGACTGTGGGTACTGCATCCCTTGTCCATGCAGAGGCTGGGAAGCATGAGCATCACAGTGGCTGAGCGGGAATTGGTGGGGCTGGAAGCCATTGCCATAGCCATGAAAGGAGCAAAAGTCAGATTTTGGGGGACCGGGGCTGCCACAAGGCCCAAGGACTTGGCTGTGGCCCACGGGTCCTTGAACCACTCGCGCTCCAAATCTGCCTTGTCTCAGAAGAGATGGGTACCATCGAAGGGCATGTTAATAAGGGAAGCTTGGACATCCGCCGAAAAGCCAGACGTCCTCAGCCAGGTGTGGCGCCTCAGGGCCACTGCCATGAAAACCGTTCTGCCCAGCTAGTCTGTTGTGTCAAGTCTGCAACTAATTGTGAACTTTCCTCCATCTCTCCCATCGACAACACCCTGAGAGAGTACGGTCCGGGCTGCCTTTAAAACCTGTGGGAGCACTTGCACAACAGTGTCCGACAGAGTGTGGGAATAACAGCCTAAAAGGCATGCGGTGTTCATGGACCACAATGCCAGCCTGACATAAGACAACATCTTCTTCCTAAATGAGACCAGCCTCCCAGTCTTCCCTGAGGCCTTGCCCACTGGACTATGGCTCAGGCTCCGATCTAGGAGGCAAGACTCCTGCTGGCACTGGAGTTGGTCGATACCAATCCAGCTCCGTGTTGGGGATGACATCTGTTATGAAACCGCGGGTGGGTGCTGATGGCTCCGGGAGTGTTGCCACCAAGAACAGCGCCAGGGAAGGTCGAGGTGGTACGATCGGAACCGGTCCAGATCCAGGACTGGATCCTTGGGGGCTCATTGGTGCTGGAACAGAAACTGATGGGACCCCCCTCTGACCGCTTGGGGCCTGAAGGGACACTAAAGGCACACTAATGGGGTCAGACTGTCCAAAAAGGAGGCAAATGGGCTCATAGAGCTCCGTGAGTTGGGCAGGGGTTGCTCCAGCTCCCGGAAAGTCGAAGAGGCGCAGTGTCTGTCCAGGTGCAGGCTCCCAGAAACAAGGCACAGAATGCCAACACTCCCTCATCAGGCAAGGACAATGGACGAGAAGAAGTCCAAGACCCCTTCGACTTTTTACTCTTCTTCTCGTGCCTTGACTTCCACGATTGTCCTGAGGTCTTGGAATGGGACGAAGATGACTTCCCGTGACCTTTCCCTCAACGTGCCTAGAGTTGCATCCCGGGCTGCCATCAGCTTTAGGGACTGCTCCCTCAAAGCCTTCAGATGCATGGCGTGGCAATCAAAGCACAACGGGTCGTGGCCGTGCTTCAAACAGCACAGAGGGGTGCAGATCAATCACCAACTCGGCTGGTGACATGCTTCGCCAGGCTTAAAGCCCGTTTTACCTGACAACATCCTCAACACACCAGGAGGTAAACCTCAAAAATCACTAACAAAAAGTCAAAAAGCCCGGATCAGCGTTGGCTGGTGCAGGAAGAAAATAACTGACACTAGCACACCTGGGTTGCGCCTATTTTAGGTACTGCGATGTCACTTTGACAATGCCAACAACGAATGCAGAGCGGAGTGACGCCACTTACCGGCGCACAGGGGTACTGCTCATGAAAAACCTTCTGGATCCAGTCTGACGCCTGGGGAGAATTGAAAGTAAGTAATTTGCAGCTAGAAGTCTCTATCAGATTAATCTAGTTCCCTGATATTGAAATAATTCCTTCAGGGTTCACTGTGTGTTTAGATTAAATGTAGACAGCCACCTGGGAGATTTTCTTGCCCTATTGTTATTAAGGTTGTCTGAGGTCGCAGGCGTCAAAGCCCTTATAGTAAAGTGTAGCCCTGTCAGCTGAGCGGGGTCAGGACTGAAATGCTCCTGCTCGGTGGGCCTTGCAGGACGCATACCACCCAGGAGTCACTGCACACTGATCAGTGACCACTGCAGGTGCTGCATGCCCGAAGGACCTTCATAAACTTTCCACTAAGGGTATAAAATGGCATGGCACACTAGAAGGGAGTCAATAGTGCACACCTATTTGAGAAACTGAAATGCTATCTTGAGGGTGAGCTAAACTATGAATAACCTCAAACGTCAAACCAAGATCCACCTTGAAGGGCCAAGGTCAATGCACTTTACCACAAAGACTGTCTCCCAAATTGTCCTGGATAGTATTTCCCATTAGTACCAGCGATGAAAACCCAATGAAATCATGTAAAGTATTTTCCTTTCTGTGTGTCAGCAATAAAACACATTTCTTTTTACAAACCAATGTACTAGCTCGACAGTCATTTATTGTTATCTGATGTCGGTTGAACTCTGAGTCTTAAGCCGCACATCACCACCCCAGTAAGCCTTTGGATTCGCAGCTTCACAAGCCTGATGGTGAGGTGATAAAGCGGTGTACCTGGTGCTCACATTTGGGTTCAACAGTGAGGTTAATCCAGAGAGCAACAGTGATAAAAAGCTGGGATTGTCTCAGTCAGGGCAATTTAACCAGTCTGCCCTGTGACTCCTGAAAAAGTTTCCACAGTAGAGTCCAAAACAAGGGACACATATTGACTCTTACGCAACATCTAGAAAAAAATCGACATGCCTGTGCATGATGAGTTGGAGTTGTAACAGGAGCAAATACCTTGTGAACAAGAAACCCATTATCCCCAACGCATACATTTCCAACTTGAAGATTCTTTATTCCACCCTGCGAGCACACTGTGGATCTAAAACAGGAGGTACACTGAAAGATCTTTCTCACTGCAAGTTGTCAATTCACGTCATTGGGAACTAATCTACACCAACTGTCCCACAACCCAAGACATCATGAACTAGTAATAATGAATGAAAATATTAGGTCACATTTAATCAAGGCAGACGTCATAGGACCAGTTAATGATATCCGTATAAGGATCTGTAATGATAGATTAGTCTGAATGGCAGATAAAGGACTTTAGTGTGTAGGTGATCCCCTGCTGCTTCAACATTTGAAAGATTTGTGAACATTTAATAGCACCAATTAGACATTTTTAGTCATGATATAACAGAAAACAACTTGCCAGGCCTTCATAAAGTCTTGTTTACCAAAGCTCCTGTACACAAGTGATATGGTAAGTTACCTTCCACCCTTGTTACTGGATCAGGACAAAGGCATTTGGCTAATGTTTCTTCAGGTAAAGCAGCATCAGAGTCCATGGAGGCTGAGAGGAAGGACTGTGAAGGTCTGACCCTTTACTGGGATGCAAAGGGTCTATTTCTGGATTAGTGTCCCTTTTCAGAGCACATTGTCCATCACGTGGTGAGGAAGTACTGGACTTCAGTGAAGCCAGGCTATCCCACAGGGCTCCATTTATTCTTTTTCTTGCACCAGGTCAAATGCTGCCTGTAGAGTGTTGAAAAATAAAATCTTAAACTAAAATAAAAACTATTTTTCACAAGAAATAGAAGCACATACCGAGTATCATTTTTGTTTAACTGCCTCAAATGATTTTCTTTGCATCTGAACCAGCAGAAAGCACCCTGATCCTGTGTGATTTGTAGCATATTTGTTTCGAGCCCCCTTTAGCGTTTAAAGTTTCATGTTGGTCTACAGAGTTGAGCAGTGGTAATTCTCCTTGAGGGGATTTTGAGTGAGGACTCGGAACATTCTTCCACCAGGAAGCATGAGGGCAAACTATCAGCAGGGACAATGCTTCAGATCCAGAGCTGGTACTGGGCTCCTTTGGCTCGCTCTGGGAACCCAACAAGGGGTAACTTGTGGTGTTGTGCATGGCTCTCACTAACTTCAGCTGCATCTTCCAAGGTAATGGATGTTCTTGTTAGGCATGTGACACAGGCCTGGATGCTCCTGGCTTTGTCTTCAAGTTCACCAATTCAGCCTTCTGCTTAGGTGACCCGGTCCACCACGTTTCTGAGCTCTTGGTTTAAAAGTGATACGTCCATGCCTACTTTCCTAATCTTGATCTCTATGCACTCTGAGGACCTGGAGAACATTTGTTAAATTAGACATTGCATCTTTTGAAGTCTGAGTAGCTTCAACTGAGCAAAAGGGGGCACTGGCAGTGCTCCAGTCAAGGCATCAGGAGCTAAAGGGAGCCTAATGGATGCTTCTTTGTCCCACAGCTGGTTTGCTGACTAGACTGGATTTGTGCAGGGCCTACTCTTCTAAAGGTGGAAGATAATCAGAGTGTTGTCACTCTCCCCTACAGGTAACAAGGATGGGCTGTGTCACAGGGTCAGTGTCCATCCTGTAAAATTTGGTTCTGAAGGGATTTATTTAGGGCCTGGTAGACTTTTCAAGACCAAAGGTACCAGAAGAAAAAGGTGTTGCTTGGTGCACTCTTCATATTGAAGTGGATTAAATCAGTGAGTTTGCAGGATACTCTAATTTTCCTGTGTGAGAAGGGACCTAAGCTCAGGTAACTTCACACTCCATCCGCTATCAGTCCAAGGATCCTTGTGCAGTAAACCTGCTAGTAGTCTCAGTGTATGTAAATGGACTGTTCAACTGCCTGAGTTGGCTCCACTTAAGAGGTCAAAATAGGATGCATGTAATGTAGCTGAGGAACAGGATACCCTCAACCTGCTCTGGCCTCCAGTACACTGCTGTATCATGTGTGTAGGGGGTTGGGGGAAGCACTACTTTTCTTGGGAGTACAGCACCAGATATGAATCCGGGACTTCCCTTCAGTGTGGTATGCTGATACCGGGCAGCGCTCTTCCCAGATGTCACAGCAGTTGGTATAAAGTGGGTACCAAATACCTCCAATATTATCAGGCCCCACTGCCTTCACCATTACAGGGCAAAGAATGGTGATTCTCCACTTATTGGTTATGACAAAGTCTCACAGGAAGGAGCTTTCATTAGGTCAGTATACAGGAGATTTGCCCCAGGGTTCAGTAGCAATCAGCTACCTGGCATTCCCAGAATAGCAGCCTGAGTCATCAGATGTGCCCAAAAGGAGACCATACAAAACATCCAGCTCCACCAGGTCTAGACACAGAGACCTCATGATTTGCAGATCGGTGAAGTGTAGGGACATTTTTCACTGTGGGCTGTCCCCAGCCCTGCGCCTCCACTGCTTCCTTAGGTTCTGCCTTGAGAGCAGTAGGCTAAGTATAGAGCAGGGACCACCAACCCTTCATAGGGAGTGAGCCCAGACAGATTTATGGTATGGCAGTTTCTATGCTGAAGCAAAAAAAACAAGTGATGGACGGAATGCTGAACAATGTCAAAATATTCACCCCAGTACAGAGATCTGGGCCTAAATCCATCTTTTTTTGCCACCCATGCCATTCCAGTTTGGACCCAGCCATGTGCAAATCAGTCTTGACCCTGTTTCCCATGGGAACAGTCCAGCCCGAACTGCTAAGCCAGGTCCTCCCTGGACTGGACACAAGCATCCTAGGACCGGTTTCAGGGTATCACCCTTCATCAGCCAGGCTAGCCAGTGGCATGGGGAGCAAGGGACCCACGTCTGGGCATACCCTTCCCACTTGAGGCAACAAATGCAAAAAGAAGTGATGGACGGAATGCTGAACAATGTCAAACATTCACCACCAGTACAGAGATCTGGGCCTAAATCCATCGTTTTTTTTGCCACCCATGCCATTCCAGTTTGGACCCAGCCATATGCAAATCAGTCTTGACCCTGTTCCCCATGGGAACAGTCCAGCCCGAACTGCCAAGCCATTTTCTATGCTGAAACCAGAATGAAAGGCATATTGCTATTCCACAAGCGGTTAGTCATTGGAATTACTGTATCCAACTGATCTGTGATGCATCTCTTTCTACGAGTATCCTTGTTTTAACAAGTGGGAGGATGCTGGTCAAAGGCTGAACAGCAGGTTGGGATTGAGAGCTCCCCTTTATCCAGCATGCCAGAATTTATGGTACAGCAGTTTATATGTTAAATGCAAGTAGGAGAGAGAGCTCCACACCCTAAGAGGACAGAGCACGCACCATAATAACCAAAATAATTAAAAAAGTCTCCCCCTGGGAAGCATCACAAACACTCCTGTCACTAAGACATCTCACACACCATTTTCAAATATACCTTAGTTATTGCAAAATCTGTGCCGCAACAATGCAGAAGAATTCACAAAAAAACTAATGTATTAAGTAACAGATGGTTTATTATTCATTCTAAATTACATGCAAAACGGGTGGCAAAGCCCATTGAAAATATTCACTCATTTTTTAAGAGTTCAGTCATCACGTAAAATAAACAACCCCTTCACACAATATGACGCAAGAATATTGGAAAAAAATGTTTTTTCGAAAACAAAACCCATAATAACCACAAATAATACATAAAGGGAGAAATTACTAAAACAAAGATCATCAAATACATTAGTATGATGGTACTGATCTGCTACAACATTGTATCGGATACAAGATGTAATTCACAATTCACATTCAATTGTATACCGAAAAGAATGGCTTTGATGCATTTCGGTGTTTATTCTGATATTCTACCACCTTCTTCAGGACCTAACAAAAATGGGCATGCCAGCATTTAGCTGACTGACCTACTGATTTGCCAGCTCAAAAGCGATGGACAAATAAAAGAAAATGTATTCTCAATGGATACTGCATCTGAGCCACAATGACTTAATATACATACAAACAAGTTGTTTACCTTCAGTGACGGTTTATCAGGTGGATACAGTATCTACCTGCAGATTCCTTACCTTTTGACTATCCTCAAGCGCTAGCTTGGACTGAAAACTTTTCAATAGTCGTCCCACACTGATGGGGAGTGTCTGGTTGAAGATGGCTCCGCATGTGGCCCCGCATGAGGTCAATGGAGCCATAAAGTGCCCCTGTCGGCCTTGATGTCAGTAATCATCCAAGATTCTAAACAATCCTTTGAGGTGAACGAATTAAGCCAACATCAAAAGTTTAGGTGCAGTTTTCATTGTACTCCATATACAAATATAAAGAGATGAGCAGGACTATTGTGGTATTTTCAGATACGCAACAGGCAGGAGGGTGGGTTGATGAGGAATCTGCAGGTAGATACAGGATCCACCAGAAACAGCGTTAGCAAAGGTAACTTGTCCTTCTGACAGATACAGCTACCTGTTGATTCTACGTCTGCTGAATAGACACTGCAAGCAGTCTCACACCCAGAAGTGGATGCATGTCTATCTAAACCAAAAAATCCTGTAACAAAATGTGTGAAGTGTCCCTCCCTCTTCACCTTGGAATCCAGGCAATAATGTTTCACAAGAGTGTGAAGGGGAAACCAGGTCGCTGCTTCAAAGATATCAGCTACAGGTACACCTCATGCAAGAGCACAGGTAGATGACTTTGCTCTAGTGGAATGTGCACAAATACTTTCTAAAGGTTCCTTGCAGGCCATGGCACAGCAAACCTTGATGCAAAGAATAATCCATCTGGCGATAATCCGCTTGTGGGTTGCTTTTCATTTTTCCAACATATCCATTGAAGAGTTTATCATCCAGCCTGAATTCATGAGCTCTATTCACGTAGAAGCTTACAGCTCTCTTATGGGTGAGACAATTACGTTTTTCCTCCCCTTTAGTAGGGTGTGGAGGATGGTAAAAGGTGGACACTATGTCTGCGAACGCGGCCTTGATGAGCCAATCGTCCGGATAAGGGAATATTGGGATTCTTGATCTTTTGAGAGGTATCGCTACCACCGTCATCACCTTCATGAAGACTCGAGGGGCAGAAGTGAGGCCAAATGGAAGTGCAGAGAACTGATAATGTTTGGACCCCACTGTGGAACGAAGATACTTCCTGTGTGACTGCAGGATGGGTATATGGAAGTAGGCATCCTGAAAGCCTACAGACACAATCTGGTCTTCTGCTTCAAGTGCTAGAAGAACCTGAGCTAGGGTCAGCATTGTGAGCTTTTCCTGCTCGAGCAACCAATTCAGAATCCTGGGGTCTAAAATTGTATGAAAACTGCTGTCCTTTTTGGGGATCAGGAAATACAGTGAGTAGCATCCCTTACCACGTTCGTGCTCTGGAACCAACTTCACTGCACCTTTTATGAGCAGGGACAGTATCTCCTGCTGGAGGAGCTGTAGATGTTCCAGATCGAAGGGATGTGTCTGAGAGAGAATAGACTGAGGAAATTGTCGGAAGGATAGGTAATACCCCAATTCCAGAATATGTAATACCCAGGAGGACTAATGTTACGCACCTTCATCAATATAGAAATTGAGATATCCTTCCTCCCACTGGTAGTGTGTGGTTTAAGAAGGGGACACTAGGGCTGCTTTCCTGCATTTGCGGAGGAAGAGGACGATGAAGAAAGAGGAGAAAGCAGGAGGGCTTGCTGTCTTCCTCTAGTACGCCCTCTGTAAATTTTGTAAAGGGAATTTGATGCCTGTTGTTGTTGCACTGAATACTGCTGACAACCCCAAATGAGAACCCCTTGCTGATGTCTCAAAATCTTTTAAATTTAATGTAGTCTTTGGTCTGTGACTGACAGTACTGTGACTCTTCTCTCATTGTTCTAAAGAAGAATCTGCATTTGCCCTAAACAGTTTGGGGCCGTCAAATGGCAAATCCATAAGAGTATTCTGCACATATTGTAAAAAAACAAAGTTTCTCAGTAAGGCATGGAGGTTGACTGATAGTGATGTGCCCAAAGTTCTTGCAATTGAGTCAGCAGTACCACGTCCTGATTGTATCCCTCGTTTAGCCACCACTTGCCCATCATTAATTAGGTTGGAGAAATTGGTTTGGTCCTCTGTCATGAGTTTAAGTATGATATTTTGTGCTTAGTCTACCAATGCATGAATATATCTGCCTAGGAGGCAGGTCGCATTCAGAGCTTTAATCGCCATGCTGACAAGATCTTTTTGGCAGATTGTTCCATTTACATGGATTCTCTGTCAGAAGGAGCAGGTGGAAAGGAACCAGGATTAAGCTTTGATAAGCAAGAGGCGTGAACTTTCTGGAGACAGATGTGACAATAGGAAGAATAAGGGCCTGATTTAGATTTTGGCAGATGGATTACTACATCACAAGCATGACAGATATCCTGTCCGCTGAAAGATAAATCCCATGATCTCGTACGGGATTTATATTTCGGGGGACAGGATATCTTTCAGTGCAGTGCTGGTGGAGAATTTCCCTCTGATGACTAGAGAAGAACCAGTTGAGGCAGCATTGTTTGTGCCATCGGAGATGTGGATGCCGAAGCTGGAGTTGGCCAGGGATACTTGACCAGTGGCATAAAGGGTGAGAAGTGAGCTTGCTGGTATGGCAGAGGTACGCCACCAAATGACCAGAGTAGTGGACACATTGGGGCCTGCATGAGCACCAGATGGTTTCATGGCTCTGCTGAAGACGTAAAACATAGCATTAACAAATCGGCTTGAATCCGTGCTTGGATTTGAAAAAGTAAGGTATATGGTTCTCTTCATGGGGTAAAGGAAACGACTCTGCAGGATTTAGTGGGTCCATTGCAGATGGTACTGGATGTGATGTCACTGGCACTGAGCCATTAGGGCCAGTCGAGATGGAATATTCAGAATCGGAACAGGGTGACCTCGTCTTGGTCTTAGTCAGAGAGTGGTTAAGGTGTCACTGACATCAGAGACTTGACTTTCGAAGATCTATGATGGGATTCCTGGTGCCCTTCTTCCTATGTTTTTCCTTCAAAGATCTGGAAGAATGAGACCACAGTGATTTAAATCTTGGAAGTTAATTCTGTCAACCTATTTTTTAAATCCCATGCCCTGGCCATGAATAGCTTGGTTTCTCTTTCTTTAAGGCTTTAAGGTTTATTTGCTGTCAGCCTATATAAGTGGAACATCATTGTCCGATCCCAAGCAGATAGATTTTTTGAGGTTCAGAGATGGACATTTGATCCCCACAATCTCGACGTGGCTTGAATCCCAACTTCCTCGGTAGTGATATGGCCTACGAGATCCCCTGGGTCTCTAGCACAGAACCCGGGTACTGCCAAACTGCCTTTCCGGGGTCTCCACTGCAGCTGCTGCTGCTGCCAACCCCTCAGACAGGTTTCTGCCCTCCTGGGGTCCAGGCAGCCCTGGCCCAGGAAGGCAGAGCAAAGGATTTCCTCTGAGAGAGGGTGTAACACCCTCTCCCTTTGGAAACAGTTGTGAAGGCTGGGGAGGAGTAGCCTCCCCCAGCCTCTGGAAATGCTTTGATGGGCACAGATGCTGTCCATCTCTGCATAAGCCAGTCTACACCGGTTTAGGGATCCCCCAGCCTTGCTCTGGCGCTAAACTGGACAAAGGAAAGGGGAGTGACCACTCCCCTGACCTGCACCTCCCAGGGGAGGTGCCCAGAGCTCTTCCAGTGTGCCCCAGACCTCTGCCATCTTGGAAACAGAGGTGTTGCTGGCACACTGGACTGCTCTGAGTGGCCAGTGCCATCAGGTGACGTCAGAGACTCCTTCTGATAGGCTCTTACCTTTCTTACTAGCCTATCCTCCTTCCTAGGTAGCCAAACCTCCTTTTCTGGCTATTTAGGGTCTCTGCTTTGGGGAATTCTTCAGATACCGAATGCAAGAGCTCACCAGAGTTCCTCTGCATCTCCCTCTTCACCTTCTGCCAAAGGATCGACCGCTGACTGCTCAGGATGCCTGCAAAACTGCAACAAAGTAGCAAAGACGACTACTGCAACCTTGTATCGCTTCATCCTGCTGGCTTTCTCGCCTTTTTCCTGGTGGTGCATGCTCTGGGGGTAGCCTGCCTCCTTCTTGCACCAGGAGCTCTGAAGAAATCTCCAGTGGGTCGACGGAATCCCCCTGCAACCGCAGGCAACAAAAGACTGCATCACCAGTCCTCTGGGTCCCCTCTCAGCACGACGAGTGTGGTCCTTGGAACTCAGCAACTCTGTCCAAGTGACTCCCACAGTCCAGTGACTCTTCAGTCCAAGTTTGGTGGAGGTAAGTCCTTGCCTCCCCACGCTAGACTGCATTGCTGGGTACCGCGTGATTTGCAGCTGCTCCGGCTCCTGTGCACTCTTCCAGGATTTCCTTTGTGCACAGCCAAGCCTGGGTCCCCAACACTCTAACCTGCAGTGCACAACCTTCTGAGTTGTCCTCCGGCGTCGTGGGACTCCCTTTTCTGACTTCGGGTGGACTCCGGTTCACTCCTCTTCTAAGTGCCTGTTCCGGTACTTCTGCGGGTGCTGCCTGCTTCTGTGAGGGCTCCCTGACTTGCTGGGCGCCCCCTCTGTATCCTCATCCAAGTGGCGACATCCTGGTCCCTCCTGGGCCACAGCAGCATCCAAAAACCCTAACCGCGACCCTTGCAGCTAGCAAGGCTTGTTTGCGGTCTTTCTTTGTGGGAACACCTCTGCAAGCTTCTTCACGACGTGGGACATCCATCCTCCAAAGGGGAAGTTCCTAGTCCTCTTCGTTCTTGCAAAACACCAAGCTTCTTCCATCCGGTGGCAGCTTCCTTGCACCCTCAGCTGGCATTTCCTGGGCTCCTGCCCACTCTCGACACTGTCGCGACTCTTGGACTTGGTTCCCTTGTCTTACAGGTACTCAGGTCCGGAAATCCACTGTTGTTGCATTGCTGGTGTTGGTTTTCCTTGCAGAATCCCCCTATCACGACTTCTGTGCTCTCTGGGGGTTGTAGGTGCACTTTACACCTACCTTACAGGGTCTTGTGGTGGGCGATTTTTCTAACCCTCACTGTTTTCTTACAGTCCCAGCAACCCTCTACAAGGTCACATAGGTTTGGGGTCCATTCGTGGTTCGCATTCCACTTTTGGAGTATATGGTTTGTGTTGCCCCTCTACCTATGTGCTCCTATTGCAATCTATTGTAAATTTACACTGCTTACATTACTCCTTTTGCTATTACTGCATATTTTTGGTATTGTGTACATATATCGTGTGTATATTTGGCATCCTCATACTGAGGGTACTCACTGAGATACTTTTGGCATACTGTCATAAAAATAAAGTACCTTTATTTTTAATATATCTGTGTATTGTGTTTTCTTATGATATTGTGCATATGACACCAGTGGTATAGTAGGAGCTTTGCATGTCTCCTAGTTCAGCCTAAGCTGCTCTGCTATAGCTACCTTCTATCAGCCTAAGCTGCTAGAAACACCTCTTCTACACTAATAAGGGATAACTGGACCTGGCACAAGGTGTAAGTACCTCTGGTACCCACTACAAGCCAGGCAGCCTCCTACACAAGTGTCATCCACCGTGGGTCAGACTCAGTCCCCCACATCGTGGACGATCTTGCTGCTCAAAATCCAGTAGTCTCATTAAGATAATGAGAGCCTACGCGACAATGGTAGGCATAGCCTGATCTCACAGCCACACTGGTGGGTGGTGGTTGTAGTACACAAAAAATAAATAAAAGGATTTGTGAGTCGGAAAGGAACTGGGTCTGGGACTGAAGTATTGAGACAGGAACACTGTCCCCAGCCGCTATTTCAGGCACCAAGGATTCTCGAGTCACGATCCCAGTGCAACCTTCTGGGTTTGAAGCTTGTCCTGGTTGTATGAAACTAGGTAAAATATTAACTAAAAAAAAGAAAGAAGAGAAACTACCAAGCACTTTGGGATCTGCAATAGTCCAAGGCTCTGCACCCATCCCCACCTGCACTTGGGCAAAGGCCGTAGGCAGAGGGGGTTTTCTGACCTGTGGATGATTGGATGCAGGGCTGTGTGCATCAGGGGTTGGGCATATGCCCTGGGCAGTGTGTGGCAGATTGTTGAGTGGCTACATAAATCTAGATCTATATCATTATATAAACAGAAAGTGTGAAGAGTCTAACATGCCCAGATGTTGTACAGTACCATCCAAAACTCTATTACAGGCCACATTTTCAGAATTTTACACTGTATTTTTTACCACAACATGCTCAAACCTACGTGGCAGCACAGATCTCACAAACTGCCGCCTTCATAACTGAATAGTGAGTAAAAGGGGAGCTGATAGGCTTACACTATAAGAGGTAAAAAGGCATTCTTTCATTGTAATTCTCCAGTTGCTTCTACTACTATGATGCCGTGTACTGGCAGCTGCCTTACAGATTCAGCTGACATTTAAAAAAATCATACAAAAGAACCCTCTGGAACAATATGTCACCATGGATGGACAAATCGATTCTCTGTAAGACTACCTATGAAGGAGGTTTGGGAGTCCCAAAGGTTAACAGATAGATACAAGCTGAGCTGTCCACCTTGCAACTACTTTGTGATGGTTGTCTACTAAATATAACATGTCTTAGTGCGAACTAGAGCAGGAATCGTGCCAACGGGCACTAAAGAACTTCTGTGAATGCCTCCAAAAACACGCAATCTTCAGGGACTCCTCGTGTCATCATTTAAATTCACCCTAACATACTGGAACAGAGCTCTGAGAACCTGTCTGATAGCTATCCCCACCCCCGTTTGATACTGATTATGAGTAATACAGAATTCTTACTGCCGGTGTATATATTAGGTGGACAGGTTGTGCCCATCCAAGTTAGGGGCATTATTTTATTAAGTCACTTTAAAGACAAGAGAACAATGTGTCAATAACTTCCTACTAGGCCCAGGAGATCTATACAGACAGACCCAACTACTTCACTGGGCACAACAGGAAATACAGCAGGGTGTGGGAAAGGATACCATGGCTATGGAAGTTCTGTTATCGAAAGGAGGCATGTCATGGCAAATATCCATTCTATTTAGAATATTAGAGGTGAGACAACAACATTAAACATGACAACATGTAAGGGAATTGCAGGAGGGACTTTAGATAGGTGTTTTTTCAGAGTACTTGTGTGTCCTTTTGGCTGAGAGTTTCTAAATCTTCTTTCTATACACAACATAAAGAAAATGCTTACTAAGCAATGTTGAAATGGCACCTCCAACCAGTGAGGCTGAAAGCAATGTGTGGCACCTGACATATTTTCTGGAGGGGATGCAATGAGATAGGCTCTTATCTCCATATGTGGTAGACATTTGCAGCATCAAGGGATTCTCAATGTAAGTTTTGATATTTAACAAAGAGATCAGCAATGTACAACTACCAGCAGATCTGCTTGCTATTTTGCAGAGGGCATTGGCCGAAGTGTCTACATGCCCTGTTCTCAACGACTAGTAAACTAATCTAGTACTTTCTACCAACATTTAACTATCCATAGAGGAAAAATGGAGGAAGCTGATCTTCCATACATTGAAAGTTTGGCACCTCTATGCCATGGAGAAATTAACGGCCAATTAGAGCTCAAATAACAATCATCAGTTGTGTGTTTGTACTTACCCTACAACATGAGTAGATTTCACTGCAGGAGATGGTCTTTCTAGATAATTTTGTCAACAGCTGGAGACTATAACAGAAATAATAGTGTTACATCAATTCTGTGGAGCCCACACATGTTGACACTGAAGGGGGCATAACAGTTTTTTCCCCTCTCCACCTTCAAAACTATTTGCTTTTTTCCTATTTGAATTTGTTCCTTGGAATGTGGAAATATAGTTTATCATTAACTTTGCCCTTGATCACCTGTATGCACGTCAACTCCAGTATAATTTGTAACTGTGCTTGCCCATGATAAGAAAACTTTAAATAAAATGTTTTAAAAGGACATCAAAATAGACTGTGATGGGAGAGAACATACATTTTGGTTGGGTCAGAAATAAAAGGTATGGAAAAATGACTTCATATTGACGGCTGATAGGTCTGCAGCCTCTCTGCTGACACCATAAACACAATCTGTTCCATTTGAAAGGACAGGAAACCCTAGTCAAAGGGTGTTTAATTTCTTTCACAGTGCCCATGTATTGCTTGTGAAGATTTAAATGCTTTCATTGTCTGATCTCCCAAGAAATGCCACCAACTTCAAGGATACCAGGTTGTGCAATATATGACCTGGCAATCTGGTTAAACTATTTAGTTTGCATGGCAACCTCTTTTGCGACTTGATAACGATTTGTTACAGGTTCAGGAACACCAGGCCTTGGCCGGTCTGGTGTTGATCATTGTTGCTTGACAATGCTGGAGTTTCAGTTTGACCCCAGGTATCAAAGAACTCAGAGGAAAAGTGTAAAATAATGTCCTTGCTTAGTTCATTAAAAGGGCATTTCCCAATGAACTTAGTTATGGTAGTCTGGGCACAAGGTGTTGTATTGTTTTGTTTTGAGATTTTGCCAACAGAGATAGGATTGAAGAGCCACATTCTATGAAGATTTGATGAAGAATGGGATTGCCCAAAAACCATCCATGATTTTGTTCATAAAATTGGCTTCGAAACATCCACCTGCTTTTTTAGGATTCCTGATAAAAGTAAACTTCTTTTGTTGATAGACCCATGGTCAATGATCACAACTGGATCTTTTATAACTCCAGCGACAGAGGTCTTGATTTTGTTCACCCATGTTCGTTCAGGTAGTGCATTGCCACTGTGTTGCTCATCTGAATAAGAATCTTGCTCATTGTCAGAGATGGACGGACAGTCTTGAAAGCTAGGTGGACTACATTGAGTTCCAAGTAACTCATGTAATTAAAGCTTTCCTTCTTTGATGAAAAACCTTGCATAGGGCTCCTCAATAGGCTTTCCATCCTGAAAGACATATCGATCACAATTGTTAGGGTTGGAGTTTCCTGCTTAAAAGAGATCCCTTGGAGTAGATTCTCTTTTGTAGCACCATTAAAGAAATGTTCCTGCTATTGTAAATATGCAGAGTTTGTGATCCCAGTTGTTCTCCCTTTGAGACCAGTGATCTTACAATAACTGCTAGGGAAGTTATAAAAGAAATATCAAATTCAGGACAAGAGAAGTGCAGAGAGGCTTCGACCTAGAAGGGAAGAATAATTGTTGGGCTGATGATTTGAAAGTTGGTGTGATGATTTGCAAGTCTTATTCAGAAGATGATATACCCTTCCAGAATGATGACATCAACTTTAGGATGTTTATCTGTAGACCTAGAATGAGTAACTGAGACTTTGCGTTCAACCTTTGTGAGCTTTCTCCGGCCAGCTGGTGTAAGGACTGAGAGGGAGACGGCGTGGATCGGGGGCCTGTAGTGTCCACCTGGGTTCCCATGGGGTTCGGTAGATGGAAGACTCTAAAAGTTTAAGGCTAGCCGATCGCGGGCTGTGAACGAGGCTCCTGCACCCCACACCGTCAGATATTATAATCACATCGAGAGAGAGAGAGAGAGAGAGAGAGAGAGAGAGAGAGGAAACATCTGGAAGCACGGGAAGTGAGGAGAAAGGGAGTGGTCTTTGAGGGCCCCATGGGGCAGCTTTACTGCGCGCTTGCGGACATGGATGTGCTCATCCTAGCTGGGCACAAGGCCTATAGCCCTTAATAGCCCTGAACCTTGCTCGGTCTGGGCGGCAGGTCCGGAAAAGCCATTGCTTGATAGACTTCGTGGCACGGGCCACTAGGGTGTTGCTTTGGACAGTGCTATATCTACAAAATAGAAAACAGCAGCCATGGGTAAGGACAGAGCGACACAATCCCACACCACCAGTACTATCACCCAGTACACCACGAAGCGCCAGTCAATACATCGGCTAATGAGTCAAGGAGATGAAGAGTCAGCAGGGGGCCTGCTGGCAGAGGAGGCAGAGCTCTCACGAGCTGACCTACTCACTGCTATACAAGGCACCAGAACGGCACTGAAACACAAGATTGAAACAGTCTCTATTGATGTCAACTTACTGTGTGCAGACTTGAGAAAGGTAGCGGACAAGGTTGAGACAAGGAGAAGTTGTCACATTGACGTGACAAATGGCACACATGACCACAGTCACCCAAGACCTGGAGCAGCGGTTGGAAGATGCAGAAGGAGGCTCCCGCCACAATAATATTCAAGTACTGGGAATTTCAGAAAAGATGGAGGGAACGAAGATGGAGTTTTTCTTGGAAAAATGAATGAAATAGGCACCAAACTAAAACCTCAGGGCCTGTCACAATTCTTCATCATGGAAAGGGCACACAGGGCCCTGACCCCCACTCCCCCTCCGGGAGCACCTCTCTGTGCACTGATTGCAAAAATCTTAAACTACAGGGACAGAGATTGTATTCTACAGGCAGCTCGTGAACACCAGATACCACAGATCGGTAGTAGCCCTATCACGATATACCCAGTATATACAGCAGTATATGCTGCTATACCCAGCGCGGCTGAAGGTCCTGTTTCAAGGGGAAGGCTCTATACTTTGATCATTCACAGATCTGGGACTGGTTAGACATGCAGAAGGTGCCATCTTCCTCCCAACCGGGTGAGGGTCAGAGTCAGGAGCGGGGGTTCCCGATGTCAGAGGTGGGAGTGCACCCCGCACGCAACAGCTGAGGCCTGCTCAGACCCCCCACCTTCCCGGACTGCAGCGGGTGACCATACATGAGGATGGCACAATGCAAGTACAGACAATAGAGGAGCACAGCCAGAGTCCCAGTGCAAAGTTGTTAGTGCCTGATCCTGGGACGTGAGCGTGAACTGTGGAGAAAATAGATATCCAGTTCAACATCATCCCTGACACTGTTCTACCTGTGAGTGACAAACTTGGACAAACATGACACCCCATATGTAAACCTACTCGATATCCTGAAGAAGGGACTCCATGAACCTGCTGCAGGAACTTATAGTGGAGCTTTGGTCTGGGGAGGAGGGTTTAGGAAAAATCTATGGATCATAACATGGACCCTAGCCATGGGAGTGACAAATGGGAGTAAAAAGCAGTACGAAGTAGGTACCTCTGAGATTGAACTACCAAGAGGAGGAACTTCAACAGACTTAGTAGTTTACAGTGAACAAGAAGAATCAATGGATATACTGGTCAGGGGAGGCGAACGGGGGTTGTTTCAGAGAGTTACATCTTTTGGTTACTGTCACTGTCCTGGCACAGAACGTGGGTGGGCATTGTTAGACTGCAGGTTGAGCTGACACTGTCCTGGGGGCATGGGGGAGTGTTATGTTAGTTCTTGGTTTTCTCATTTCTTGGTTGGAAGTTTACTCTTTAGGCAGTCAAAGACTCAGTCCATACACATGAGGGGGGAAGGCCTACCAATAACATGGGTAAACAGCGATGGGGGAAAGATACAAACGTATTACTTAGAATATTAGGGGGATGGGCTCCTTTCGGGAAAAACATAGGATACGCTCCTATCTAAAAAGGACAAAGAATCAGTATTGCATGTTTGCAGGAGACACACCTAGACAACTCAGGGGCAACTAGATTAGTGAACAAGCGGAGAGGGCAGTTATATCATTTCTATTACTCTTCCTACGCTAGGGGCACCCTCATTTGGATGGCACCCGGCCTGCCATTCTCCCTGACCTACATGGAAGTTGATGTAACCTGACGGTATGTCATGGTGCTGGGTTCCTGGACGGCCGTGCACTCACACTACTTAACACTTACGCCCTAACGTAGACGACCGCATATTCCTTTTGTCCATGCAAGAACTGACGGTGCAGGAAGTGGGATCCCCCTTGCTTTAGCTGGGTGTTTTTAATTGTGTGCTGGAAGGGTAACTCTTCAGGAGCCCCTAAAGTGCAAATACAAAGCCCTTAATTACAGCGTCCCTCGTGGATGTCATGCATCAATACCTGGAGTCAGTGGAACACAACACTACGGCGTATACCTGCCACTCACCTACACATAACACATTGGGCAGACTAGAATAGGATATTGGAAGCAGTTATTGAGAGACTCGAAGACTTGGAAATAATGCAACTGGGACGATTTATCTCGGGCCACTCACCAGTGTGTTGTGAGATGTCATGGGGTAGTCACCCTTTGGGCCACAGGTACTGGAGGATGCCGTCAGGGGTCCCAACAGACCCGCAGGAAAGGCGAACCCTGGCCAGTGCGGCGACTGACTACCTGGGGACAAACGGGGGATCAATGGGTTACAGGGCTACAGAGTGAAAAGCTATGAAGGCTGTGGTAAGGGGAGCTTGAATGGGATTAACGTGCGGAGTTCGCTAGCAATTGCAGTTAGAATTGCACAGGGAGGAGAAGCACTTGGCTGAATTACAGATGGGGGGCCAGCAGCAAGGGAACAGGCACACAGACGAAACCGCAGTACACAGACGGATAGGAGATATCTGGGATAGACTAAACGAGCTGGATAGTGGCTCTAGACACATTAAATAGAACGTACACATTGGGGGGACTGGAGGTCCTGCTATTGGAGTTTTATTACTATGCGGCACAGATGGCTAGACACGGTTGCCAGCTGGGAGACGTGGCTGCTGACGGGATTGATAGAGGTAAACAGACTCCCGGAACTATTGATGGAGAGGACAGGAGCTGGCAACTAGAGTCAGGAGGCGTGGGTGGGGGCTAGCACCCCTCACAAGGATAGAGCCTGTGGCGCGCAGAAGCAGCCCAGCAAGGTCGGTGGTGCAGTTTGCTCTCCATAGTGTGCTCCCACGCATCTGGCCAGGCTATTTCAACATTTAGGAGCTGCACATAAGTGTTCATCAGTGTTGTTTCAATGCTGTTCCAATGACCAACGTCAGGGACAGTTCCACGGACTGTACTAGTAACAACCAGCATTAGTAACAACCAGCATCAGTAATAACCATGCCTTAGCTGGGGTTTTGGATGACCCTGTGAGATCTTTGGGCTGAGCCTTCCTTTTGCGTAGCTAGTGCATGCAAGTAATTATAGCTGACCATAACCATCCACCTATTGCCACTGCCACAGACTATCACCCATCTATTTCAACCATCTGAAAAAACTATTCCAAGCACTCCACTATCACAAAAGATTCTGTTGCGTGTTCTGCTTCAAAAAACGTTTTATTCCTGCATCGTGAAGTAATATAATTCACTGTCTTGGTTTCATCACCAGACTGTCATCAAATAGCATCAGTAGCCAACACGTGCTTCTTCCGCATTGCTGGAGTAATCAGCAGACTTCATCAGGGCTACAAATGTCAAAGAACATAACATCAGGAATACTCTCTATTGGCAAAGTACACAGCGTCTCCAGAGACGCCCCATGTGCTCTTATTGTAGATCAATATTCATCAGAATGAGTACAGGTAGAAAGAAAGAAAATTCCAGTTTGAGGGACAAACCACAACGTAAAGAGAAAGCAAATTAAAAGCAGAGTCGAAATAAGACCCTAGTACATACAGTATGTAGAACGTGTACATATAAATACCTAGCATCAAGTCAAATAAGAGTGGAAAATAAAACCAGCGTGCTCACAGCAAGCATCAGTGTGTGTGTGTGTGTGTGTGTGTGTGTGTTTTTGTAGGTGTGTGTGTGTGGGTGTTTGTAGGTGTGTGTGTGTGTGTGTGAATCCAAATACATGCTACTCTATGTACGCCAGTGAAATGGTGAATACTTACCTTGATTCTTATCCAAATTATCATGCTACTAACCTCAAGCTCCATATTAAGCAAAATTGTGCCACTGTGGCACTTAATTACATTCCTAGACTATCTGTGGAGTGTATACATTTTTAAACTTTATTTTGATTTTATACAATATAACAAATCAAGGTAACCTTGCAAACAAAGCGTCGGACATGTAAGGGCAGTGGCTTAACCTAACTCAATAACGCCGGAGCAGGTTTGGGGCAAATGGATGTCCTGTCATTGTGTCAGGGTGGTATGAATGGAATTCCAATATGTGCGGATTGGGGAACAAGTCCAAGTTAAATGAGTGAAGTCAGCATGCTCAGCAGAGCATTTCAGACAGGAATGCAAGCGGGAGGTATCTAGCTTGGCAAGCCTCTGCAACGTTATGCAAGTGCGGTGTACGTATTTGCAGTGCAACAGTTTGAGCGGATAATTAGTGGAGATAAGCTTATTCTGAGCACAATAATAGTACGACTGTTTATCGGACACCGAATGTCCCAAGTGGCGCTCCCATGCAATTCTAGATTTCTCCGCTCTGATAGGCCTTAACTTGAGGGAGGTGTTGTAGAGTTGAGATGTCCAATGTGTGCTATCTGGAGACACAATAATCAAAAAAGTGGAGAGAATTTGATTGGCTCATGTGGGTACGTAGGCAACGTAGCACGCAGAGTACTGAGTAGGTCGGTGTAGGATGAAACTATCCATGTACGTTGCATTGAGCCCCTCTAACAACGTGGCAATGGTTTTCAGGGTGGCTTTACTACAGAGGTCACCCAAGGAGTAAAGCTGATGAGCAGTTAATGTGCGTTGGGTCAACTGTTCCAGGGTAAGCAGAAGCCATGGATTCCCTGATAGGGGAAGGTGTGGGGAGTACAAAGTGTTGTGTCCTAGGTAACAAAGTAGCTTGGACCATGCCCAGCATGTGGTGGGAAGCATCTGGATTTTCGTCAGGTTTCTAGGGAGTCCCTGTGACAGTAGCATGGACAGGGAATAGGGGAGAGCCTGTGTGTGTTCAGGTTTGAAATATGGAAGGGGTGGAAGGTTAATGGAGGGGTGATGGACGAATAGAAGAATATCAGTGGTGTACAGTAAAGCTAACATGGAGCCTTGATGGAACCTTAATCCACGATCTAAGTGGCACTTCTGGAAATAGCTCACAAGAGGGTCCATAACTATGATAAATAGCAACAGAGAAAGCGGGCATCCCTGACAGGTGCCTCGCATAGTGGGAAAGGTTCTGACAGAGTGCTGTCTATTTGAAGCCGTGCAAGGGGGGCTGTGTAAAGCAGTGTAACTAAGTCTCCAAACCATTTAGGGGATTCCCAACTTTGTTAGGGTGGTGTGCAGAAAGGGCCATTTGAGAGAATCAAATGTCGTTTCAGTATCCAAGAACACTGCTACCACCAGTAGGCCTAGAGAGATTTGATTGATCACAGCAAAAATATTGCGAAGATTTATCGCTGTCGAGTGATGAGGAACAAATCCAGATTGCACAGGGGAGATCATTCTGTCCATAAGGAGGGTAAGAGGGGTAGCGATAACCTTAGCTAATATCTTATTATTGTGATTTAACAACGATAGCGGTTGATAAAAAGCACAGACATAAGGAGACTTGCCAGGTTTCAACAGAAGTAATAACAGCCTCCCGAAAGGTAGGAGGAGGAGTCCCAAGCTGCAAAGATTCCGCATATACTTGAAGCAGATGCGGGGTCAGCATATCCTTGTAGGTCTTATAAAAAATCCCATGGGGTGGGGGGGCATTTAGTCCTGGGGTCTTTGATCCACTCAGAGAATCTATGGCCTGGGATATCTCAATGCATGTAATAGGGGAGGCTAGAAATGTTTGTTGGCCGCTATGCAACCACATCATGGCGACATCTGACAGGTAATCCACCAGAGCTGCAGTTGGTCCGTCAACCCTAGAGGTGCATAGTTGACAGTAGTATGTTTAGAAATTCCGAAACAATGGTAGTGTTTGTAGTAATCTCGGTGCCATCCTCAAGTTGTAAGGCCCTGATGTACGTGGCCTGATATTGGGGGCGCAGGTGGCGAGCAAGTGTTCCCCCAGGTTTCTCCCATTCTCCATGGCGGCAGGCTCTAACCTATTTACTGAGATCGGCAACCTCATGTGCAGCTAGAACATAAAATTCATGCAAAAGCTTTGATCTTGCATGTATGGATGTAAGCAGGTCTGGTTATCGATGTTGGTAAGTTGTTTTCCCACCTTGGCGAGATCTGCTTGGATAGCACGGAGTACTCCAGAGTGCTTAGCTATACAGATGACTCTTATGAATGCCTTGAAGGCTTCCCACAATATGGAATGGCGCTGGACGGAGCCAGCATTCAATGTAAAGTTTTCAACAATGGCCTCTCGAAGCTTCGTGCGAAATGCTTCATCCTGTAGAGCATTCACCGGGAAACACCAGGTCCTAAACATCGGAGTGGTAGAAAGAATGTTAAGTCTGGCCACTACAGGAGAATGGACTGATATGGTTCAGGGAAGTTGGAAAATATCAGTCAGCCATAAGAGTACTGAAGGGGGAAAGTACTAGTGGTCTAAGCCTGTCCAGATGTTATGCGGTGACGAATAAAAAGTAAAGTCGGACGTGTGATGGTGTTGGGCAGCTTATGCATCCAACATTGAAAAGTGTCCAATAGGTCAGTGAATGTGCGTAAAGAGTGAGGTTTAGTTAATCCAATGGAGCCTGTAGGTTCCAATAAGGGATCACAGGTAATATTGAAGTCACCTCCAAGAAGAATATAGTTGACAACCATGTGATCCAATCGTGTCCGGAGATTGGAAAAGAATTCTGGGGAATAAACATTTGGTGCTTAGACACTGACTACTAAAACCGGGACACCCGCCAGGTCACCACGTATCAACAAATACCACCCTTCTGGATCAGAATCAATGGTGCAGCAGTTAAAAAGGATACTCATATGAATCAATATACATACCCCACAGGAATAAGAGCTATAACATGCGAAGTAATGGTGAGGGCTTCACTGTGCAGCATAGGAGAGATCAGGACGATGAGATAGGTGTTTTTCTTTTTAAGAAATGCCAGCTTTATGCCATGTCAATTGAGATAGGATAATACCTGTTTCCCTTTCTTAGTGTTGTTAAGGCCCGTAATATTCAAAATCACACATGTAAGTCGTGTGAGTATAAGCATTGTGCAGCAGTACAATGATGGTGAAGTATTTGGACTAGGAGGGTGA
This sequence comes from Pleurodeles waltl, assembly GCF_031143425.1. Lineage (NCBI taxonomy): Eukaryota > Metazoa > Chordata > Amphibia > Caudata > Salamandridae > Pleurodeles > Pleurodeles waltl. The sequence goes on from NC_090449.1 coordinate 399,174,353, forward strand.
GTTAAACAGCCAGAGAGACCTCAAAGAGGAGTAGATGTCAGCTTCAGTGGTAATATATAGCAAAAACAACCCATACCAACTCCCCCCACCCACACAGGTGAGTATAATCCCCAGTGGATCCCAAAAAGCAACGGAAAACTCAAACAAGTAACCATGTTGGCATACACCAAGGAGGTGCGGCAATACTCCCAAGGTGGGGGAGGTGCTCAGCATTAAAGTGTGTTAAAGACAGCATGTCAAGCGCAGACAATGTGATAAATATTCTTCTAGAGTCTTAGAGTAACAACATCTACCCGGTCTTAGAGCATGTATTGTATCAGCTGTCATAGTGAGGAAGTTTTAGGTCATTCTGAGGCATGGGCGTCCTGCGAGGAATTGGAGACGTGGGGCAGAACCCGTGGACTTATGGCGATTGCATCTAGACACCCCCAGTTGACGTAGCTTGCAGAAGGATGCAGCCTCAGCAGGAGTGATGAAGATGTGATGCTTGATGTCCAGTTCTATGTGCAGCCTCGCTGGATGTAACATTGCGTATTGAGTGTTACTTTTCTGGGGCAATGCCTTTGTGTCTGCATATTTGCGATGCGCATCCTGGTCCAGCTGTGTAAAGTCCGAATATATGGAGATGGACATACCTTGATACTGAAAAAGACTCCTTTTCATGAGTCAGACGCAGGGCGGTGTCCCAGAAATTCAGAAGCCTACCAATTATGGGCGCGGATGGGCCCCCGGGACGGGGCGCTGGCCCAGTGATCTACACGCCCTCTCCACAGCGAAGGTGCTTGTAACAGCTTCTCTGCCAAATAGATCCACAAGACATTTCTCCACAAGTCTGTCCATACGGCTAGTGTTTGTCATCTCTGTCACTCCCGTAATATAAACGTTATTGCGGCCTTTAAGTCCTAATTTTTTAATGCTACCATTTTCAGGAGGTGCTCCATCCTTTCAAGATGCTTTTGAGTATCAGTGCAGCCATCCTCTACCTTAGATATCCAACGCTCTGCCCCATCCATTCTGGTAGCCTGGTGATCAATGCGCTCATTCATGTGATCAAGCCTCACAACAAGGTTATCAAAGCAGGAGTCTATGGCCTGGAATCCTTCCCAGAGCTCAGGCATGATTGTCGCTGTGCTGTCGGAGGGAAGGACTGAGATAGCGCCAGGTCCGGAGTCCTCCAATGTAGGTCCATCCATAGGGACCGGGTTAGGAGTTTCACTGGTTTTAAATGTTAGTTGCTTCTGTCTGGGGTCACCACGACCCATGTAGTAATACAGTGGTAAGGACTCAGTGTTTTGGCAGAGGATGCAAGTAAGGCTGTGCAGCGGGGGGAGAAACTGGACTGTAGTCAAAATGTATTGAGGCGCAGTCGCCTACACCACCATCAATGCACCAGCTCGTGGTGAGCAGCCCTTCAGTGAAAGAGAACAGGTAATAGATGTAAGACGTGGCCCGAAGCTTGGAAACAAGTAACTAGCAAGGGTGTGACAGCTCTGTAGGTAAGTAGAGGTCTCGCGTAAAAACACAAAAATTGAGTCAGCCGCGGAGAGGGCGCACCGCGCAGGCAGCACGGCCGGCTGCCGTGGAGATGAGGGGGGACACTGGCACATCGAAAGGAGAACAGCAAAATGGGTGACTCACCGCCGCAGTCTGTGGTTTAGACTACAGGATGCTCTTCAAACTAGGGCAGTCGATGGAGCCAAAATGCAGCCATCTGATAGTGGGTGCATGGTCACCACTCAGGATGAGGGCGCAGAGTTGAAGTGCGCCAGGCCCAACTGCTGCGCAGCATCGCATGTCCCAGGAATAAAAGGGCAGGCCCACAGCACCTTAGCAGCAGCCCAGCAAGCTCAAGGCTCACCTGGCAGCACTAGGGTCGGCCGCCCAGCACAGCCACCAGCGGGGAGTTGGCAGGCACAACCAGAGCCAGCAGTGGGCAGAATAGTGGGAGAGGCACCACCCCGTATGAGCACCGCCTGGGCCCAGTGCCTCGCAGGCAGCCCCAGGTCCAAGAGGCTGGCCTGCCCGCAACCGGGCCCCTCAGCAGCCGGAAGGATCACAGGTAGATTAGGCGGCCAGCAGCACCTCCAGGAGAACAGCTGGATCAGGTGGCTCCCCTCGTCTCAGCCTGGTCTAGGCGGGCCGCAGAGGCCCTATTCTCAGGCCCACAACCGCCCCTATTGCGGCGGGGTCTCGGAGAGCTGCGTCAGGCCACAGTGGCCGGTACTCCACGCCGTAGCAGAAACCACCCACCCGGCACGTTTATTGCAGACATTTTAGACCTCAGATAGTACAGGAGGGTGGCTCATGGCATCTGTGGGCCAGTAGGTTCCATATGGCGTCTGCAATGCACGATATTAGGCAGAGTCCCCTGGAACTTCGTGATCGAGTGCCCATTATGGTCGACGGTCAGGCCACGACCCTCCGCTGGAGTAGATAAAGCATCAAAATCAAACTCAGATCCCCGAGTCCTATGCACAAAGTACACTGTGCGTCCACTTGTGTACACTCACCTAAATGACGTAGTATGGAGCCAAGTATACAGTATCCTTTCCGTATGGCACAAGTATACTGTTCTGTAAAACATGAAACCCAAGATCATCTATCAGCCAATATATTTTTTATCAAAGCCCAGGCCAAATATAAACCCTACATAAGTCCACTGACCTCTGAAAGTAGTTCAGTCTCACCACGTGGAGTACCACAGTCTACAAAACACGTGTCGTGGGGTCGCCAAATTGGGTATCACATTTATAGGGAGTTACAAGTAACATCAACAAAGGACCAACACCTCATAACTGAAGTAAAAAGTGATCCGCCACCTTAAAAGGATCATCTTTCTTTTACTGTTTTATTCAGTTATATTGGCACATACGTAGAGGAAAGTGCATTTCAAAGTCTGTTGACTAATGCTTAGCATCTTAATCTAATAAAAGGAATAAATGTGGGAAGAGAACCAGAATTTTATCAAAGCCACTATGAATACATAATCACCTAAAGTAAACACAAATGACAGACCAGAGGTGTGGGACACCTTCATTATCCAATGTGTATAATAATTTAGTAATTATCTCTCAAAGTCAACCACTACTCAATAGTTCATGACAAAGATAGAATTTTGTCAAAACTACTATAAGTACACTATCACCTAAAATGAATACAAATGTCGGGCTAGAGTTGCAGGACACCTGTTGTAGTACAATGTGTGTGGTCATAGGCTAGGAAATGCTCTCTCGAAATCAAATGCTGCCCATAGTTCATGAATAAGGCAAATCTCTCCTACACCTCCAACTATATTAAGACATAAAACTAATAGACTTCATCCTATTGACACTTCTTATTACTAGATCTTCATGAGAAGAGAAGCCAAAGTAACAACATCACACCAGTACAGTCTCAAGGCACCAGGTTAGCCCAACATGTAGAAGAGGAGAGAGTAGATAGAGAGTAGGACTCTATCTGCAATGGGTACCACAAACTGTTAGTCATTGATTGCTATCAGCAATACAAATATAAAGTGCAAGAATACATCAAGTCGGTTAATAAACACGTAACAGAATGAAAGCATGAAAAAAATGAAGGATATGGGGGGAGGATAAGGTCCAAAGTCCAGATGTCAGAGTGTACAGCTTTTCAATCTGAACACTGCATGACACTTTAGTTATTCATGAATAAACTGTTATATATATTCAAATGCCATCCAGATATATCATGTACTGCGCCATCCATATACGATGTAGAAATAATGTAACAACATTAATCCTCCATTCCTAATAGGGAAACTACTTATTCATCCAAAAAATAATGCAATTCATTATCCACATAAAGACGCATGTCAACTGCTTTTAGTCTTAATATCCAAAGTGCTTCCCGCCTTCTCAGTTTCAGCTTTCAGTTCCCTCCCCTGGCATCCATATGAACCATTTCAATACCATGAAATGTAAAAGTCCAATGAGTATCCTGCTTATCACATTGTAATGCATAAGTTGCAAATTGTGATTTCCCATTGCCTTGCTTAACTGCCCTTAACTGCTCCATTATTCTTTCTCACAGTGTGCGAATGGTATTACCCACCTACAATGTATCACATTCCCAACTCTGTACATGTATAACAATTATAGTGGCAGAATTTATATTGTTATTGATCTTATATGTACAACTCCTATTGTAGTTGAACATCACAGCTTTGTCTCTCACTAATCTACATATCCCACATTGGCCACAACTGCAGAACCCATTAGTCCTGATTGACTACCATGTTTCCTTCGCCTCGGTAAAAGAGCAACTGGGACTCAGTAAATTTCTAATGGTCCTATCCCTCTGGAAAGTCAAACACAACCATCTTCCCCACTCGTCTAAAACAAAACAAATTAACATCAATGGCCAAGATTCTGGAATATGTGACTTAATCAACTGTGAAAGCATCTATGTAATATATCTTACTGTTTGCCCCTGTGATAAATATTAAATTGAGAATATGATTAGACTGCTCAAACATAGGATACAGGAAATTGTTTGCAATATACAAAGAGATGATGTGCATTTCCCATTGGTTGAACATTTTACATTGTGCCACCAATGTACTAGGACTTTTTCCTTCTGTGGTCTCCAGAAAATAAAACCTCATCCCCGAGGGGACTTGGAACTAAAATTATGACAACATGAAAGTTCGCCTATCATTCGGTTTGATACTGTCCGATATGGTTTAAACAAAAATGCAGAATGGCACTATTGGTTACTTTAATTATTAACTAATATGTATTCTAAATGTTTCTACCTTTAACTATACATAATACCATGGTTTGCATACTATTTTTGACATCAGACTGCTACACAATAAGTTCATGAACTCTGTAAAACTAGCATTAGGATTACATATTATTATCAGTTTCTTGTCCTAAGTAGAACTAGGACCATAATTATTTTTAGTGACACGTCAGTATTACGTCTGTTTGAGTTTGACTTGTTTGAATTGTTAAATTAGTTAATGTAATTTTCACTATTCTATTCCATTGAAAGACACTGTGTTTTTCTTTTCTAAGATGGTCACCCCCGTTTTTGTAATTAATTTTTTGTAATTAATTTTTGTAATTAATTTTTTTGATTAATATCGATTACTGTAATCAAAGTAGGACTATCTCTCAGGTTTCTTTTAAATTATTCTGTTGGTCGCTTAGGCTCTTTTTTCAACTCTTACATAACTAGACGAGTAGGAGTGCCCAACTATATTGAATTAATTCAAAGAGGATATGCTATAACATTGTCTAGCGCACGTTTAATTTTTGCATATTTGTAAGATGGCCGCCCCAGTATCTTTATTTCTTAAGGACTGATTTAGTCAATATTATCGAGTAGGATCATAAGAGGCGTTCTAATTTTTCTTTTCTCATTTAGCAATATTTTCCCTTGCTGTTTAAGATGGCCGCTTGTTGGTCTTTATTCCTTCACTCAGATTAATTGAAATTAAGTAGGATCATGTTTTTCGTTATAGATTATTAACCCCTTCTGTGCCGAGGACGTAGAGGTTACGTCCTTCTGCACAGTGCTGCTGTGCCGAGGACGTAACCACTACGTCCTCGGCACACAGCCCAGAGGGAGCGCTCTCGCTCCCTCTATGTGCTTCCCCCCACCCCCCAAAGTCAGGGATGGAAGGGGAAGACCTTCCCCTTCCACCCCGATCCCCCCACCCCCCCATAATGACGTCAGCGCGCGATTGCGCGCTGACTTCATTATGGGGATATCGCCGCACAGGAAGCCATTTGCTTCCTGTGCGGCGTTCAGAGAAGAGGTGAGTTCCTCTTCCTGGTGGGTGGGGGGTTTGGGCCAAAGAGGCACCGGGGGAAAGGAAAGGCTTTTCCTTTCCCCCAGTGTCTCTTTGAGCATTCCTGCTGCCCGATCGCATTGCGATCGGGCAGCAGGAATGCCCACTAGACACCAGGGATTTTTTTTTGTTTGTATTTCCCAACTGTTTCTGTCTTGCGGGGAGCGGCCCCTTGGGCAAGGGTCGCTCTCCTTTAGGGGGCAATTATTTACGGTAATTTCTGCCCCCCTTGGGGGCAGATTGGCCTACTTTTTAGGCAGATCTGCCCCCAAGGGGGGCAGAAAACACTAGATCACCAGGGATTTTTATTTATATGTGTATTTATGTGGGGGGGGTGCCCCCTTGGGCAAGGGACGGCCCCCCAAGGGGGCAGAGAACTGTTGGCCTTTTCTGCCCCCCTTGGGGGCAGATCGGACTATTTTTTTTAGGTCCATCTGCCCCCAAGAGGGGCAGAAGACACTTAGGCACCAGGGATTGTGTGTGTAGTGGATGGGGGGGCGGCCCCTTGGGCAAGGGTCGCTCCCCTTTGGGGGGTATGTCTTTTAGGGCCATTTCTGCCCCCCTTGGGGGCAGATCAGCCTATTATTTTTAGGCTGATCTGCCCCAAGGGGGGCAGAAACCACTAGAACGCCAGGGATTTTTTTTTATGTGTTTATTTTGGGGGGGGCGTCCCCTTGGGCACGGGGCGCCCCCCCAAGGGGGGCATTGACCTGTTGGCCATTTCTGCCCCCCTCGGGGGCAGATGGGCATATTTTTTTAGGCCCACCAGCCCCCAAAGGGGGCAGAAGCCACTTAGACACCAGGGATAGTGTGTGTGTGTGTGTGTTAGTAGATGGGGGGGGGGCCTTGGGCAAGGGTCGCCCCCCACTTTGGGGGCACATGTACCCAGGCCATTTCTGCACCCCTTGGAGACAGATCAGCCTATTATTTTTAGGCTGATCTGCCCCCAAGGGGGGCAGAAACCACTAGAACGCCAGGGATTTTTTTTATTTGTTTATTTTTGTGGGGGGGGGGCGTCCCCTTGGTCACGGGGCGCCCCCCCCCCCAGGGGGGCATTGACCTGTTGGCCATTTCTGCACCCCCTGGGGGCAGATGGGCCTATTTTTTTAGGCCCACCTGCCCCCAAGGGGGGCAGAAGCCACTTAGGCACCAGGGATAGTGTTGTGTGTGTTTTTTTGTTTTTTTTGTTTGAGGGCTGTCCCCTTTGGCAAGGGTCGCTCTCCATGGGGACACACTAGTAAAGGTATTTTCTGGCTTCCTTGGGGCAGACAGGCCTATTTTTGTAGTAGGCCTATCTGCCCCTATGGCAGAATCCACTTAGGCACCAATTTCTAAATGTTTGATGGTGGGGTGTTTGTCAACTAAAGAAGTCTTTGCATTTGTGATAAAAACATGTTTTCCTCCTTTTTGTTCTAGTTCAAAGCTTTTGCTTTATTTGCTGTGGCTCCTTGCGGTTTTGGCGGTGGTTGACCTGCAGTTTGCACAGTTGCATGTTTTAGGTAAGTAAAAACAATTTACTCCAAAGGAGTATTGTTGCCATGCATGAATGACATGTTTGTAGGGGGTGTACTAAATGCAGGATTGTGTGTGAAATTGTCCTTAGGTTTGTGCACAATGATATTTGTTATATCTTATTTCTAATTTGCCTTCCTTTCTTTCTTTTTAGTGGGATATCATTGGTGATTGCTGGGTAGTTGCTGGTGAATCAAGCTTTTTCAGGCAAGTGAGCGGTATAGATTTTGAGTTTATAACTCTTACTAAGAAAGCTACACTTTGTTACTTGTCTTACACAGTGCTGGTTGTTGGTGGTGAATTTGTCCAGTTAATTTTAGCAAGAGAGATCATGGCTAGCCGCAGGATGACCGCTCAGCAGGTGGCTAGTATGCTTTTTGAGTCACAGTCTGATCATGACTATGAGACAGACTCTGCATCTGAGGCAGAGGAGGAAGTCAGAGATTCTGGCAGTGATGTTTCTGTTGGAGGGGAATCTTCTGATGATGAAGCCACACTCAGTGCAGATGAAGGGCCTGTTTTAGAGGAGGACATTGATGTGCCAATAGTGCAGCAACCTGGGGCTGAAAGGTTTCCCGTTATAAGACCTGATGTCTGGGTTGCCCCAAACATGGAGCAGCCAGAGTTGCCTGCCTTTACTGGTCTCCCGAGGTGTAACGCCAATACAGAGAACTTTTTGCCTATCAATTTCTTTGAGTTATTCATGGATGATATGTTTTTGGAAGAGATTGTTGAGCAGACTAATTTGTATGCGGAGCAGCATTTGAGGGACAACGCTGCTAGACTTAGGCCACACTCTAGAGCTGCCCAGTGGATTCCCACAAATTTGGAGGAGATAAAAAAGTTTTTGGGTTTGACTTTTTTGATGGGGTTGATAAGGAAGCCGTCACTGGCTTCTTATTGGTCTACTAGTCCCTTGATGGCAACAGCTATATTTCCTGCGACCATGAGTCGTAATCGGTATTTGCTTCTTCTTAGGATGCTGCATTTTGTTGACAATGCATTAGCCTTGCCACGAGATCACCCAGATTCTGACCGTCTTTTTAAGATTAGGCCTGTCCTTGATCATTTTGTAGATCGGTTTTCAGAGGTCTATGTTCCAGGCAAAGAGTTAAGTGTGGACGAGTCTTTGGTCCTCTTCAAGGGTCGTTTGGTTTTTAGGCAGTACATTCCTAGCAAAAGGGCACGATATGGAATTAAATTGTATATGCTGTCTGAAAGTAGGACAGGATATGTGTATAGTTTCCGTGTGTACACTGGTAGGAATTCCAATATTGACCCCCCTGGTTGTCCTCCCACTTTTGGAGTTACTGAGAAAATTGTGTGGGATCTTGGTAGACGACTGTTCAACAAAGGTCACCATTTGTATGTAGATAACTTCTACACTGGTGTGCAGTTGTTCAAGGAATTGTTTAGAGTGGACACAGTTGCTTGTGGCACAATCCGTTCTAACCGGAAAGGCTATCCAAGGGAGCTTGTCTGTAAAAAACTTGAGAGGGGACAGTGCTGTGCCTTGCGGAACGAGGAGCTGCTAGCTTTGAAATTTTCAGACAAGAGGGATGTCTACATGCTAAGTACCATCCATGATGAGAGTACTTCCCCCGTGACTGTTTGGGGCCAGGTTGCTGAAGTGCGCAAACAGGTGTGCATTTTAGATTATGATAAGCACATGGGAGGTGTAGATAGAGTTGACCAGAGGTTGGAACCTTATACTGCTATTCGTAAGTCTTACGTTTGGTAAAAAGAAGTTAGCACTTCACCTCTTCCACTTAGCAACCTTCAATGCTTTTATTGTGTTTAGGGATAGGTCTCCAGAGTCAAAGATGACATTTGTGAAATTTCAGGAGTCAGTGATAGAGAGCCTTATTGTGGTGGAACAGGCCAGAGTTCCTAGAGAAGCAGTGGTGGAGGATGTGGCTAGATTGCAAGATCGCCACTTTGCTGAGCACATTCCTCCCACACCCAAAAAAGACTTTCCAGCTAAGAAATGTAGAGTGTGTTTTCAAAGAGGTATCCGGAGGGAGACTCGAATGTACTGCCCAGATTGTCCTTCAAAGCCTGGGCTGTGTGTCGGTGGTTGTTTTAAGAATTACCACACCCAGAAGAATTTCTGGGAACAACCATGAGTGTAAACTCATGTCTGTTTTGTATTTTCATGTGTTCAGTTTCATGGTTAGCATTTCTGTCATGTTCTTAGTTAGAGCTTTTGTGTTTGTAGTTTTTTAATTCTTTCTACTTAGTTAGGGGTTCCTCTGTTTAAAAAAAAATAAATGATGCCATTGTGTGTGGAGTGGGGCTTGGCTGAGAGTGTACATATTGACTTGCTGTTGGCTACTGCAACACACTGCCAGCCAAACACCAGTCCACACACTCCCATCAGCTGGTGTGATTGTTGTATCAGGCATGTGGGCGTATGTAAGTGATGGGCCCTTGAGTGGCGCTGTCTATCGATGTGAGTGTTGTAATGTGCTGGGCCCGTGGCTGGCGGTGTGAATGGTCTTGTGTGTGTCATGTATGAAAGTTGTGTGAATGGACTGTAAAGCGGTTGGTGCCTTGTCGCGGCTTTACAGCTCACGAGCTGTGAGTCATTGGTTCAGGTTTTTGCCTTTCAGTTATTAACAGTGCATTTCATTTTTGTGAAAGCTCTTGTTAGTAAAATTTGATCAACTGAACCATCACTCACCCTCGTGCCAAATCCAACCAGTATGTGTGGTAAAAATGACAAAACCTGCTCCGCTGTAATCAGGCGTCGCAGCACACCTCTGACACGCTAGGTGCCTCAGGTGGGACCCCGATGATGAAGCATGGCACCAACTTGGTTGGTGGGTGAGGGGTCTTTTTCACATAACCTAAGTGCGTTTCTTTTCAAAATTTTAGTGTTTGGCACATCACGGACGTATGTGGACACATCAAAACGATATATTACAAAACTACCTGTGTTTGGGGGGGAGAGGGCACCTATGTTTTTGGTCCTGTGTGCGGCCTTCATCTAGGGAAACCTACCAAACCCAGACATTTTTTAAAACTAGACACCCCAAGGAGTCCAGGGAGGTGTGGCTTGCGTGGATCCCCCAACATTTTCTTACCCAGACTCCTCTGTAAACCTCAAAATTTGCTTAAAAAAGCATATTTTCCTGACTTTTCTTCGTAGGATCACCACTCCAGCACAAAATTCCTACTCCCCAGTGTTCCCCTCAGTCTCCCAAGTAAAATGACACCTCACTTATGTGGGTCCCCAAAGCAGAGTCAGTCTAAAGATGTATAAAAGAATATGTCCTTATAAACTCGCTGTGCTATCCCCTCTATCTCTACAAGTTTTGGGCCTTATTCTGTTGCAGGCAGCTGGCCCACCCACACAAGTGAGGTATCATTTTTATCGGGAGACTTGGGGGAACGCTGGGTGGAAGGAAATTTGTGGCTCCACTCAGATTCCAGAACTTTCTGTCACCGAAATGTGTGGAAAATGCGTTTTTTTTAGCCAAAATTTGAGGTTTGCAAAGGAATGTGGGTAACAGAACCTGGACAGAGCCCCGCAAGTCACCCCATCTTGGATTCCCCTAGGTCTCTAGTTTTCAAAAATGCACAGGTTTGGTAGGTTTCCCTAGGTGCCGGCTGAGATAGAGGCCAAAATCTACAGGTAGGCACTGTGTTCAATGAAAAAATGTGATGTGTCCACGTTGTGTTTTGGGGAGTCTCCTATCGCTGCCGCTAGGCCTACCCACACAAGTGAGGTATCATTTTTATCGGGAGACTTGGGGGAACGCTGGGTGGAAGGACATTTCTGGCTCCTCTCAGATTCCAGATCTTTCTGCCACAGAAATGTGAGGAACATGTGTTTTTTTTAGCCAAATTTTGAGGTTTGCAAAGGATTCTGGGTAACAGAACCTGGTCCGAGCCACACAAGTCACCCCATCTTGTATTCCCCTAGGTCTCTAGTTTTCAGAAATGCACAGGTTTGGTAGGTTTCCCTAGGTGGCGGCTGAGCTAGAGGCCAAAATCTACAGGTAGGCACTTTGCAAAAAACACCTCTGTTTTCTTTCAAAAATTTGGATGTGTCCACGTTGCGCTTTGGGGCGTTTCCTGTCGCGGGCGCTAGGCCTACCCACACAAGTGAGGTATCATTTGTATCGGGAGACTTGGGGGAACGCTGGGTGGAAGGACATTTCTGGCTCCTCTCAGATTCCAGAACTTTCTGCCACAGAAATGTGAGGAACATGTGTTTTTTTAGCCAAGTTTTGAGGTTTGCAAAGGATTCTGGTTAACAGAACCTGGTCCGAGCCACACAAGTCACCCCATCTTGGATTCCCCTAGGTCTCTAGTTTTCAGAAATGCACAGGTTTGGTAGGTTTCCCTAGGTGGCGGCTGAGCTACAGGCCAAAATCTACAGGTAGGCACTTTGCAAAAAACACCTCTGTTTTCTTTCAAAAATTTGGATGTGTCCACGTTGCGCTTTGGGGCGTTTCCTGTCGCGGACGCTAGGCCTACCTACACAAGTGAGGTATAATTTGTATCGGGAGACTTGGGGGAACGCTGGGTGGAAGGAAATTTGTGGCTCCTCTCAGATTCCAGAATTTTCTGCCACAGAATTGTGAGGAACATGTGTTTTTTTAGCCAAATTTTGAGGTTTGCAAAGGATTCTGGGTAACAGAACCTGGTCAGAGCCACACAAGTCACCCCATCTTGGATTCCCCTAGGTCTCTAGTTTTCAGAAATGCACAGGTTTGGTAGGTTTCCCTAGGTGGCGGCTGAGCTACAGGCCAAAACCTACAGGTATGCACTTTGCAAAAAACACCTCTGTTTTCTTTCAAAAAATTGGATGTGTCCACGTTGCGCTTTGGGGCGTTTCCTGTCGCGGGCGCTAGGCCTACCCACACAAGTGAGGTATCATTTTTATCAGGAGACTTGGGGGAACGGTGGGTGGAAGGAAATTTCTGGCTCCTCTCAGATTCCAGAACTTTCTGCCACAGAAATGTGAGGAACATGTATTTTTTTAGCCAAATTTTGAGGTTTGCAAAGGATTCTGGGTAACAGAACCTGGTCCGAGCCACACAATTCACCCCATCTTGGATTCCCCTAGGTCTCTAGTTTTCAGAAATGCACAGGTTTAGTAGGTTTCCCTAGGTGGCGGCTGAGCTAGAGGCGAAAATCTACAGGTTGGCACTCTGCAAAAAACACCTCTGTTTTCTTTCAAAAAATTGGATGTGTCCACGTTGCGCTTTGGGGCGTTTCCTGTCGCGGGCGCTAGGTCTACCCACACAAGTGAGGTATCATTTTTATCGGGAGACTTGGGGGAACGCTGGGTGGAAGGACATTTGTGGCTCCTCTCAGATTCCAGAACTTTCTGCCACAGAAATGTGAGGAACATGTGTTTTTTTAGCCAAATTTTGAGGTTTGCAAAGGATTCTGGGTAACAGAACCTGGTCCGAGCTACACAATTCACCCCATCTTGGATTCCCCTAGGTCTCTAGTTTTCAGAAATGCACAGGTTTGGTAGGTTTCCCTAGGTGGCGGCTGAGCTAGAGGCCAAAATCTACAGGTAGGAACTTTGCAAAAAACACCTCTGTTTTCTTTCAAAAAATTGGATGTGTCCACGTTGCGCTTTGGGGCGTTTCCTGTCGCGGGCGCTAGGCCTACCCACACAAGTGAGGTACCATTTTTATCGGGAGACTTGGGGGAACGCTGGGTGGAAGGAAATTTGTGGCTCCTCTCAGATTCCAGAACTTTCTGCCACAGAAATGTGAGGAACATGTGTTTTTTTAGCCAAATTTTTAGGTTTGCAAAGGATTCTGGGTAACAGAACCTGGTCCGACCCACACAAGTCACCCCATCTTGGATTCCCCTAGGTCTCTAGTTTTCAGAAATGCACAGGTTTAGTAGGTTTCCCAAGGTGGCGGCTGAGCTACAGGCCAAAATCTACAGGTAGGCACTTTGCAAAAAACACCTCTGTTTTCTTTAAAAAATGTGGATGTGTTCACGTTGCGCTTTGGGGCGTTACCTGTCGCGGGCGCTAGGCCTACCCACACAAGTGAGGTATCATTTGTATCGGGAGACTTGGGGGAACGCTGGGTGGAAGGATATTTCTGGCTCCTCTCAGATTCCAGAACTTTCTGCCACAGAAAAATGAGGAAGATGTGTTTTTTTTAGCCAAATTTTGAGGTTTGCAAAGGATTCTGGGTAACAGAACCTGGTCCGAGCCACACAAGTCACCCAATCTTGGATTCCCCTAGGTCTCTAGTTTTCAGAAATGCACAGGTTTGGTAGGTTTCCCTAGGTGCCGGCTGAGCTCGAGGCCAAAATCTACAGGTAGGCACTGTTTTCAATGAAAAAATGTGATGTGTCCACGTTGTGTTTTGGGGTGTCTCCTGTCGCGGCCGGTAGGCCTACCCACACAAGTGAGGTATCATTTATATCGGGAGACTTGGGGGAACGCTGGGTGGAAGGAAATTTCTGGCTCCTCTCAGATTCCAGAACTTTCTGCCACAGAAATGTGAGGAACATGTGTTTTTTTAGCCAAATTTTGAGGTTTGCAAAGGATTCTGGGTAACAGAACCTGGTCCGAGCCACACAAGTCACCCCATCTTGGATTCCCCTAGGTCTCTAGTTTTCAGAAATGCACAGGTTTGGTAGGTTTCCCTAGGTGGTGGCTGAGCTACAGACCAAAATCTACAGGTAGGCACTTTGCAAAAAACACCTGTTTTCTTTCAAAAATTTGGATGTGTCGACGTTGCGCTTTGGGGCGTTTCCTGTCGCGGGCGCTAGGCCTACCCACACAAGTGAGGTATCATTTGTATCGGGAGACTTGGGGGAACGCTGGGTGGAAGGACATTTCTGGCTCCTCTCAGATTCCAGAACTTTCTGCCACAGAAATGTGAGGAACATGTGTTTTTTTAGCCAAATTTTGAGGTTTGCAAAGGATTCTGGGTAACAGGACCTGGTCCGAGCCACACAAGTCACCCCATCTTGGATTCCCCTAGGTCTCTAGTTTTCAGAAATGCACAGGTTTGGTAGGTTTCCCTAGGTGGCGGCTGAGCTACAGGCCAAAATCTACAGGTAGGCACTTTGCAAAAAACACCTCTGTTTTCTTAAAAAAAATTGGATGTGTCCACGTTGTGCTTTAGGGCGTTTCCTGTCGCGGGCGCTAGGCCTACCCACACAAGTGAGGTATCATTTTTATCGGGAGACTTGGGGGAACACTGGGTGGAAGGAAATCTGTGGCTCCTCTCAGATTCCAGAACTTTCTGCCACAGAAATTTGAGGAACATGTGTTTTTTTAGCCAAATTTTGAGGTTTGCAAAGGATTCTGGGTAACAGAACCTGGTCCGAGCCACACAAGTCGCCTCATCTTGGATTCCCCTAGGTCTCTAGTTTTAAGAAATGCACAGGTTTGGTAGGTTTCCCTAGGTGGCGGCTGAGCTACAGGCCAAAATCTACAGGTAGGCACTTTGCAAAAAACACCTCTGTTTTCTTTCAAAAATTTGGATGTGTCCACGTTGCGCTTTTGGGCGTATCCTGTCGCGGGCGCTAGGCCTACCCACACAAGTGAGGTATCATTTTTATCGGGAGACTTGGGGGAACGCTGGGTGGAAGGAAATCTGTGGCTCCTCTCAGATTCCAGAACTTTCTGCCACAGAAATGTGAGGAAGATGTGTTTTTTTAGCCAAATTTTGAGGTTTGCAAAGGATTCTGGGTAACAGAACCTGGTCCGAGCCACACAAGTCACCCCATCTTGGATTCCCCTAGGTCTCTAGTTTTCAGAAATGCACAGGTTTGGTAGGTTTCCCTAGGTGCCGGCTGAGCTACAGGCCACAACCTACAGGTAGGCACTTTGCAAAAAACACCTCTGTTTTCTTTCAAAAAATTAGATGTGTCCACGTTGCGCTTTGGGGCGTTTCCTGTCGCGAGCGCTAGGCCTACCCACACAAGCGAGGTACCATTTTTATCGGGAGACTTGGGGGAACTCTGGGTGGAAGGAAATTTGTGGCTCCTCTCAGATTCCAGAACTTTCTGCCACAGAAATGTGAGGAAGATGTGTTTTTTTAGCCAAATTTTGAGGTTTGCAAAGGATTCTGGGTAACAGAACCTGGTCCGAGCCACACAAGTCACCCCATCTTGGATTCCCCTAGGTCTCTAGTTTTCAGAAATGCACAGGTTTGGTAGGTTTCCCTAGGTGGCGGCTGAGCTACAGGCCAAAATCTACAGGTAGGCACTTTGCAAAAAACACCTCTGTTTTCTTTCAAAAATTTGGATGTGTCGACGTTGCGCTTTGGGGCGTTTCCTGTCGCGGGCGCTAGGCCTACCCACACAAGTGAGGTATAATTTGTATCGGGAGACTTGGGGGAACGCTGGGTGGAAGGACATTTCTGGCTCCTCTCAGATTCCAGAACTTTCTGCCACAGAAATGTGAGGAACATGTGTTTTTTTAGCCAAGTTTTGAGGTTTGCAAAGGATTCTGGTTAACAGAACCTGGTCTGAGCCACACAAGTCACCCCATCTTGGATTCCCCTAGGTCTCTAGTTTTAAGAAATGCACAGGTTTGGTAGGTTTCCCTAGGTGGCGGCTGAGCTACAGGCCAAAATCTACAGGTAGGCACTTTGCAAAAAACACCTCTGTTTTCTTTCAAAAATTTGGATGTGTCCACGTTGCGCTTTTGGGCGTATCCTGTCGCGGGCGCTAGGCCTACCCACACAAGTGAGGTATCATTTTTATCGGGAGACTTGGGGGAACGCTGGGTGGAAGGAAATCTGTGGCTCCTCTCAGATTCCAGAACTTTCTGCCACAGAAATGTGAGGAACATGTGTTTTTTTAGCCAAATTTTGAGGTTTGCAAAGGATTCTGGGTAACAGAACCTGGTCCGAGCCACACAAGTCGCCCCATCTTGGATTCCCCTAGGTCTCTAGTTTTCAGAAATGCACAGGTTTGGTAGGTTTCCCTAGGTGGCGGCTGAGCTACAGGCCAAAATCTACAGGTAGGCACTTTGCAAAAAACACCTCTGTTTTCTTTAAAAAATTTGGATGTGTCCACGTTGCGCTTTGGGGCGTTTCCTGTCGCGGGCGCTAGGCCTACCCACACAAGTGAGGTATCATTTTTATCGGGAGACATGGCGGAACGCTGGGTGGAAGGAAATTTGTGGCTCCTCTCAGATTCCAGAACTTTCTGCCACAGAAATGTGAGGAACATGTGTTTTTTTTGCCAAATTTTGAGATTTGCAAAGGATTCTGGGTAACAGAACCCAGTCCGAGCCACACAAGTCACCCTATCTTGGATTCCCCTAGGTCTCTAGTTTTCAGAAATGCACAGGTTTGGTAGGTTTCCCTAGGTGGCGGCTGAGCTAGAGGCCAAAATCTACAGGTAGGCACTTTGCAAAAAACACCTCTGTTTTCTTTCAAAAAATTGGATGTGTCCAAGTTGCGCTTTGGGGCGTTTCCTGTCGCGGGCGCTAGGCCTACCCACACAAGTGAGGTATCATTTTTATCGGGAGACTTGGGGGAACGCTGGGTGGAAGGAAATTTGTGGCTCCTCTCAGATTCCAGAACTTTCTGCCACAGAAATTTGAGGAACATGTGTTTTTTTAGCCAAATTTTGAGGTTTGCAAAGGATTCTGGGTAACAGAACCTGGTCCGAGCCACACAAGTCACCCCATCTTGGATTCCCCTAGGTCTCTAGTTTTCAGAAATGCACAGGTTTGGTAGGTTTCCCTAGGTGGCGGCTGAGCTACAGGCCAAAATCTACAGGTAGGCACTTTGCAAAAAACACCTCTGTTTCCTTTAAAAAATGTGGATGTGTCCATGTTGCGCTTTGGGGCGTTTCCTGTCGCGGGCGCTAGGCCTACCCACACAAGCGAGGTACCATTTTTATCGGGAGACTTGGGGGAACGCTGGGTGGAAGGAAATTTGTGGCTCCTCTCAGATTCCAGAACTTTCTGCCACAGAAATGTGAGGAAGATGTGTTTTTTTAGCCAAATTTTGAGGTTTGCAAAGGATTCTGGGTAACAGAACCTGGTCCGAGCCACACAAGTCACCCCATCTTGGATTCCCCTAGGTCTCTAGTTTTCAGAAATGCACAGGTTTGGTAGGTTTCCCTAGGTGCCGGCTGAGCTACAGGCCACAACCTACAGGTAGGCACTTTGCAAAAAACACCTCTGTTTTCTTTCAAAAAATTAGATGTGTCCACGTTGCGCTTTGGGGCGTTTCCTGTCGCGAGCGCTAGGCCTACCCACACAAGTGAGGTATCATTTTTATCGGGAGACTTGGGGGAACGCTGGGTGGAAGGAAATTTGTGGCTCCTCTCAGATTCCAGAACTTTCTGCCACAGAAATGTGAGGAACATGTGTTTTTTTAGCCAAATTTTGAGGTTTGCAAAGGATTCTGGGTAACAGAACCTGGTCCGAGCCACACAAGTCACCCCATCTTGGATTCCCCTAGGTCTCTAGTTTTCAGAAATGCACAGGTTTGGTAGGTTTCCCTAGGTGGCGGCTGAGCTACAGGCCAAAACCTACAGGTAGGCACTTTGCAAAAAACACCTCTGTTTTCTTTCAAAAATTTGGATGTGTCCACGTTGCGCTTTGGGGTGTTTCCTGACGCGGACGCTAGGCCTACCCACACAAGTGAGGTATCACTTTTATCGGGAGACGTGGGGGAACGCTGGATGGAAGGACATTTGTGGCTCCTCTCAGATTCCAGAACTTTCTGCCACAGAAATGTGAGGAACATGTGTTTTTTTAGCCATATTTTGAGGTTTGCAAAGGATTCTGGGTAACAGAACCTGGTCCGAGCCACACAAGTCACCCCATCTTGGATTCCCCTAGGTCTCTAGTTTTCAGAAATGCTCAGGTTTGGTAGGTTTCCCTAGGTGGCAGCTGAGCTACAGGCCAAAATCTACAGGTAGGCACTTTGCAAAAAACACCTCTGTTTTCTTTAAAAAAATTGGATGTGTCCACGTTGCGCTTTGGGGCGTTTCCTGTCGCAGGCGCTAGGCCTACCCACACAAGTGAGGTATCATTTTTATCGGGAGACTTGGGGGAACGCTGGGTGGAAGGAAATTTGTGGCTCCTCTCAGATTCCAGAACTTTCTGCCACAGAAATTTGAGGAACATGTGTTTTTTTAGCCACATTTTGAGGTTTGCAAAGGATTCTGGGTAACAGAACCTGGTCCGAGCCACACAAGTCGCCCCATCTTGGATTCCCCTAGGTCTCTAGTTTTCAGAAATGCACAGGTTTGGTAGGTTTCCCTAGGTGGCGGCTGAGCTACAGGCCAAAATCTACAGGTAGGCACTTTGCAAAAAACACCTCTGTTTTCTTTAAAAAATTTGGATGTGTCCACGTTGCGCTTTGGGGCGTTTCCTGTCGCGGGCGCTAGGCCTACCCACACAAGTGAGGTATCATTTTTATCGGGAGACATGGCGGAACGCTGGGTGGAAGGAAATTTGTGGCTCCTCTCAGATTCCAGAACTTTCTGCCACAGAAATGTGAGGAACATGTGTTTTTTTAGCCAAATTTTGAGTTTTGCAAAGGATTCTGGGTAACAGAACCCAGTCCGAGCCACACAAGTCACCCTATCTTGGATTCCCCTAGGTCTCTAGTTTTCAGAAATGCACAGGTTTGGTAGGTTTCCCTAGGTGGCGGCTGAGCTAGAGGCCAAAATCTACAGGTAGGCACTTTGCAAAAAACACCTCTGTTTTCTTTCAAAAAATTGGATGTGTCCAAGTTGCGCTTTGGGGCGTTTCCTGTCGCGGGCGCTAGGCCTACCCACACAAGTGAGGTATCATTTTTATCGGGAGACTTGGGGGAATGCTGGGTGGAAGGAAATTTGTGGCTCCTCTCAGATTCCAGAACTTTCTGCCACAGAAATTTGAGGAAGATGTGTTTTTTTAGCCAAATTTTGAGGTTTGCAAAGGATTCTGGGTAACAGAACCTGGTCCGAGCCACACAAGTCACCCCATCTTGGATTCCCCTAGGTCTCTAGTTTTCAGAAATGCACAGGTTTGGTAGGTTTCCCTAGGTGGCGGCTGAGCTACAGGCCAAAATCTACAGGTAGGCACTTTGCAAAAAACACCTCTGTTTTCTTTCAAAAAATTGGATGTGTCCACGTTGCACATTGGGGCGTTTCCTGTCGTGGGCGCTAGGCCTACCCACACAAGTGAGGTATCATTTTTATCGGGACACTTGGGGGAACGCTGGGTGGAAGGAAATTTGTGGCTCCTCTCAGATTCCAGACCTTTCTGCCACTGAAATGTGAGGAAGATGTGTTTTTTTAGCCAAATTTTGAGGTTTGCAAAGGATTCTGGGTAACAGAACCTGGTCCGAGCCACACAAGTCACCCCATCTTGGATTCCCCTAGGTCTCTAGTTTTCAGAAATGCACAGGTTTGGTAGGTTTCCCTAGGTGGCGGCTGAGCTACAGGCCAAAATCTACAAGTAAGCACTTTGCAAAAAACACCTCTGTTTTCTTTAAAAAAATTGGATGTGTCCACGTTGGGCTTTGGGGCGTTTCCTGTCGCGGGCGCTAGGCCTACCCACACAAGTGAGGTATCATTTTTATCGGGAGACTTGGGGGAACACTGGGTGGAAGGAAATCAGTGGCTCCTCTCAGATTCCAGAACTTTCTGCCACAGAAATTTGAGGAACATGTGTTTTTTTAGCCAAATTTTGAGGTTTGCAAAGGATTCTGGGTAACAGAACCTGGTCCGAGCCACACAAGTCGCCCCATCTTGGATTCCCCTAGGTCTCTAGTTTTCAGAAATGCACAGGTTTGGTAGGTTTCCCTAGGTGGCGGCTGAGCTACAGGCCAAAATCTACAGGTAGGCACTTTGCAAAAAACACCTCTGTTTTCTTTCAAAAATTTGGATGTGTCCACATTGCGCTTTTGGGCATATCCTGTCGCGGGCGCTAGGCCTACCCACACAAGTGAGGTATCATTTTTATCGGGAGACTTGGGGGAACGCTGGGTGGAAGGAAATTTGTGGCTCCTCTCAGATTCCAGAACTTTCTGCCACAGAAATGTGAGGAACATGTGTTTTTTTAGCCAAATTTTGAGGTTTGCAAAGGATTCTGGGTAACAGAACCTGGTCCGAGCCACACAAGTCACCCCATCTTGGATTCCCCTAGGTCTCTAGTTTTCAGAAATGCACAGGTTTGGTAGGTTTCCCTAGGTGGCGGCTGAGCTACAGGCCAAAATCTACAGGTAGGCACTTTGCAAAAAACACCTCTGTTTTCTTTAAAAAATGTGGATGTGTCCACGTTGCGCTTTGGGGCGTTTCCTGTCGCGGGCGCCAGGCCTACCCACACAAGCGAGGTATCATTTTTATCGGGAGACTTGGGGGAACGCTGGGTGGAAGGAAATTTGTGGCTCCTCTCAGATTCCAGAACTTTCTGCCACAGAAACGTGAGGAACATGTGTTTTTTTAGCCAAATTTTGAGGTTTGCAAAGGATTCTGGGTAACAGAACCTGGTCCGAGCCACACAAGTCCCCCCATCTTGGATTCCCCTAGGTCTCTAGTTTTCAGAAATGCACAGGTTCGGTAGGTTTCCCTAGGTGCCGGCTGAGCTACAGGCCAAAACCTACAGGTAGGCACTTTGCAAAAAACACCTCTGTTTTCTTCCAAAAATTTGGATGTGTCCACGTTGCGCTTTGGGGTGTTTCCTGTCGCGGACGCTAGGCCTACCCACACAAGTGAGGTATAATTTTTATCGGGAGACGTGGGGGAACGCTGGATGGAAGGACATTTGTGGCTCCTCTCACATTCCAGAACTTTCTGCCACAGAAATGTGAGGAACATGTGTTTTTTTTGCCAAATTTTGAGGTTTGCAAAGGATTCTGGGTAACAGAACCTGGTCCGAGCCACACAAGTCACCCCATCTTGGATTCCCCTAGGTCTCTAGTTTTCAGAAATGCACAGGTTTGGTAGGTTTCCCTAGGTGGCGGCTGAGCTACAGGCCAAAATCTACAGGTAGGCACTTTGCAAAAAACACCTCTGTTTTCTTTCAAAAACTTTGATGTGTCCACGTTGCGCTTTGGGGCGTTTCCTGTCGCGGGCGCTAGGCCTACCCACACACGTGAGGTATCATTTTTATCAGGAGACTTGGGGGAACGCTGGGTGGAAGGAAATTTGTGGCTCCTCTCAGATTCCAGAACTTTCTGCCACAGAAATGTGAGGAACATGTGTTTTTTTAGCCAAATTTTGAGGTTTGCAAAGGATTCTGGGTAACAGAACCTGGTCCGAGCCACACAAGTCACCCCATCTTGGATTCCCCTAGGTCAGTGGTTCCCAAACATTTTCGACCCACGGCTCCCTTGATCTATTGGCCACTGGCTGCGGCTCCCCATCATGTTACTTTTTGTTGGCGGGTGGGGGATGTAAGCCTGGCCTAGGGAGTACATCCATTTTTCTCCCTGAAAAGAATTGGGATGACGCCAATGAAGGTATTGTAATTCTATATATAACTGTAAAAAATAAAAATGTAACAGTTGTTTAAT
Source organism: Pleurodeles waltl (assembly GCF_031143425.1). Classification (NCBI taxonomy): domain Eukaryota; kingdom Metazoa; phylum Chordata; class Amphibia; order Caudata; family Salamandridae; genus Pleurodeles; species Pleurodeles waltl. The sequence goes on from NC_090449.1 coordinate 399,196,154, forward strand.
TACAGCATGCATAGGGTTTTTTAGTAAGGGGAAAATATTGGTTGACGGTAACCCTAGTAAAATGGGCAGGTCTCATTTTTATGTAGTTATAACATAACTGTTTAAATATTGTGAAATGTAGAATCCCTTTAGTTGTGTTTAACCACCAGAGGGCGCTCAAGGACAAAATTAAAAAAGAGCTGCTACAACTGAGTAGTTTTATTTTGTACGAACTGGCCCAAGGGCTATAAATATCAGTGGTTCCCAAACTGTGTGCGGCGCCCCTGGCTAGTTTTGATGGCGCACCAGCGAGCCGCGGCGCACAGATTGGGAACCACTGCCCTAGGTCTCTAGTTTTCAGAAATGCACAGGTTTGGTAGGTTTCCCTAGGTGGCGGCTGAGCTACAGGCCAAAATCTACAGGTAGGCACTTTGCAAAAAACACCTCTGTTTTCTTTCAAAAATGTGGATGTGTCCACGTTGCGTTTGGGGCGTTTTCTGTTGCGGGCGCTAGGCCTACCCACACAAGTGAGGTATCATGTTTATCGGGAGACTTGGGGGAACGCTGGGTGGAAGGAAATTTGTGGCTCCTCTCAGATTCCAGAACTTTCTGCCACAGAAATGTGAGGAACATGTGTTTTTTTAGCCAAATTTTGAGGTTTGCAAAGGATTCTGGGTAACAGAACCTGGTCCGAGCCACACAAGTCACCCTATCTTGGATTCCCCTAGGTCTCTAGTTTTCAGAAATGCACAGGTTTGGTAGGTTTCCCTAGGTGGCGGCTGAGCTAGAGGCCAAAATCTACAGGTAGGCACTTTGCAAAAAACACCTCTGTTTTCTTTCAAAAAATTGGATGTGTCCACGTTGCGCTTTGGGGCGTTTCCTGTCGCGGGCGCTAGGCCTACCCACACAAGTGAGGTATCATTTTTATCGGGAGACTTGGGGGAACGCTGGGTGGAAGGAAATTTGTGGCTCCTCTCAGATTCCAGAACTTTCTGCCACAGAAATGTGAGGAACATGTGTTTTTTTAGCCAAATTTTGAGGTTTGCAAAGGATTCTGGGTAACAGAACCTGGTCCGAGCCACATAAGTCACCCCATCTTGGATTCCCCTAGGTCTCTAGTTTTCAGAAATGCACAGGTTTGGTAGGTTTCCCTAGGTGGCGGCTGAGCTACAGGCCAAAATCTACAGGTAGGCACTTTGCAAAAAACACCTCTGTTTTCTTTAAAAAAATTGGATGTGTCCACGTTGCACATTGGGGCGTTTCCTGTCGTGGGCGCTAGGCCTACCCACACAAGTGAGGTATCATTTTTATCGGGACACTTGGGGGAACGCTGGGTGGAAGGAAATTTGTGGCTCCTCTCAGATTCCAGACCTTTCTGCCACAGAAATGTGAGGAACATGTGTTTTTTTAGCCAAATTTTGAGGTTTGCAAAGGATTCTGGGTAACAGAACCTGGTCCGAGCCACACAAGTCACCCCATCTTGGATTCCCCTAGGTCTCTAGTTTTCAGAAATGCACAGGTTTGGTAGGTTTCCCTAGGTGGCGGCTGAGCTACAGGCCAAAATCTACAGGTAGACACTTTGCAAAAAACACCTCTGTTTTCTTTAAAAAAATTTGATGTGTCCACGTTGCGCTTTGGGGCGTTTCCTGTTGCGGGCGCTAGGCCTACCCACACAAGTGAGGTATCATTTTTATCGGGAGACTTGGGGGAACGCTGGGTGGAAGGAAATTTGTGGCTCCTCTCAGATTCCAGAACTTTCTGCCACAGAAATGTGAGGAACATGTGTTTTTTTAGCCAAATTTTGAGGTTTGCAAAGGATTCTGGGTAACAGAACCTGGTCCGAGCCACACAAGTCACCCCATCTTGGATTCCCCTAGGTCTCTAGTTTTCAGAAATGCACAGGTTTGGTAGGTTTCCCTAGGTGGCGGCTGAGCTACAGGCCAAAATCTACAGGTAGGCACTTTGCAAAAAACACCTCTGTTTTCTTTCAAAAATGTGGATGTGTCCACGTTGCGCTTTGCGGCGTTTCCTGTCGCGGGTGCTAGGCCTACCCACACAAGCGAGGTATCATTTTTATCGGGAGACTTGGGGGAACGCTGGGTGGAAGGAAATTTGTGGCTCCTCTCAGATTCCAGAACTTTCTGCCACAGAAATGTGAGGAACATGTGTTTTTTTAGCCAAATTTTGAGGTTTGCAAAGGATTCTGGGTAACAGAACCTGGTCCAAGCCACACAAGTCACCCCATCTTGGATTCCCCTAGGTCTCTAGTTTTCAGAAATGCACAGGTTCGGTAGGTTTCCCTAGGTGCCGGCTGAGCTACAGGCCAAAACCTACAGGTAGGCACTTTACAAAAAACACCTCTGTTTTCTTCCAAAAATTTGGATGTGTCCACGTTGCGCTTTGGGGTGTTTCCTGTCGCGGACGCTAGGCCTACCCACACAAGTGAGGTATAATTTTTATCGGGAGACGTGGGGGAACGCTGGATTGAAGGACATTTGTGGCTCCTCTCAGATTCCAGAACTTTCTGCCACAGAAATGTGAGGAACATGTGTTTTTTTAGCCAAATTTTGAGGTTTGCAAAGGATTCTGGGTAACAGAACCTGGTCCGAGCCACACAAGTCACCTCATCTTGGATTCCCCTAGGTCTCTAGTTTTCAGAAATGCACAGGTTTGGTAGGTTTCCCTAGGTGGCGGCTGAGCTACAGGCCAAAATCTACAGGTAGGCACTTTGCAAAAAACACCTCTGTTTTCGTTCAAAAAATTTGATGTGTCCACGTTGCGCTTTGGGGCGTTTCCTGTCGCGGGCGCTAGGCCTACCCACACACGTGAGGTATCATTTTTATCAGGAGACTTGGGGGAACGCTGGGTGGAAGGAAATTTGTGGCTCCTCTCAGATTCCAGAACTTTCTGCCACAGAAATGTGAGGAACATGTGTTTTTTTAGCCAAATTTTGAGGTTTGCAGAGGGTTCTGGGTAACAGAACCTGGTCCGAGCCACACAAGTCACCCCATCTTGGATTCCCCTAGGTCTCTAGTTTTCAGAAATGCACAGGTTTGTTAGGTTTCCCTAGGTGGTGGCTGAGCTACAGGCCAAAATCTACAGGTAGGCACTTTGCAAAAAACACCTCTGTTTTCTTTCAAAAATGTGGATGTGTCCACGTTGCGCTTTGGGGCGTTTCCTGTCGCGGGCGCTAGGCCTACCCACACAAGCGAGGTATCATTTTTATCGGGAGACTTGGGGGAACGCTGGGTGGAAGGAAATTTGTGGCTCCTCTCAGATTCCAGAACTTTCTGCCACAGAAATGTGAGGAACATGTGTTTTTTTAGCCAAATTTTGAGGTTTGCAAAGGATTCTGGGTAACAGAACCTGGTCCAAGCCACACAAGTCACCTCATCTTGGATTCCCCTAGGTCTCTAGTTTTCAGAAATGCACAGGTTTGGTAGGTTTCCCTAGGTGGCAGCTGAGCTACAGGCCAAAATCTACAGGTAGGCACTTTGCAAAAAACACCTTTGTTTTCTTTCAAAAATGTGGATGTGTCCACGTTGCGCTTTGGGGCGTTTCCTGTCGCGGGCGCTAGGCCTACCCACACAAGCGAGGTATCATTTTTATCGGGAGACTTGGGGGAACGCTGGGTGGAAGGAAATTTGTGGCTCCTCTCAGATTCCAGAACTTTCTGCCACAGAAATGTGAGGAACATGTGTTTTTTTAGCCAAATTTTGAGGTTTGCAAAGGATTCTGGGTAACAGAACCTGGTCCGAGCCACACAAGTCACCCCATCTTGGATTCCCCTAGGTCTCTAGTTTTCAGAAATGCACAGGTTCAGTAGGTTTCCCTAGGTGCCGGCTGAGCTACAGGCCAAAACCTACAGGTAGGCACTTTACAAAAAACACCTCTGTTTTCTTCCAAAAATTTGATGTGTCCACGTTGCGCTTTGGGGCGTTTCCTGTCGCGGGCGCTAGGCCTACCCACACACGTGAGGTATCATTTTTATCAGGAGACTTGGGGGAACGCTGGGTGGAAGGAAATTTGTGGCTCCTCTCAGATTCCAGAACTTTCTGCCACAGAAATGTGAGGAACATGTGTTTTTTTAGCCAAATTTTGAGGTTTGCAAAGGATTCTGGGTAACAGAACCTGGTCCGAGTCACACAAGTCACCCCATCTTGGATTCCCCTAGGTCTCTAGTTTTCAGAAATGCACAGGTTTGGTAGGTTTCCCTAGGTGCCGGCTGAGCTACAGGCCAAAATCTACAGGTAGGCACTTTGCAAAAAACACCTCTGTTTTCTTTCAAAAAATTTGATGTGTCCACGTTGCGCTTTGGGGCGTTTCCTGTCGCGGGCGCTAGGCCTACCCACACAAGTGAGGTATCATTTTTATCGGGAGACTTGGGGGAACGCTGGGTGGAAGGAAATTTGTGGCTCCTCTCAGATTCCAGAACTTTCTGCCACAGAAATGTGAGGAACATGTGTTTTTTTTGCCAAATTTTGAGGTTTGCAAAGGATTCTGGTTAACAGAACCTGGTCCGAGCCACACAAGTCACCCCATCTTGGATTCCCCTAGGTCTCTAGTTTTCAGAAATGCACAGGTTTGGTAGGTTTCCCTAGGTGGCGGCTGAGCTACAGGCCAAAATCTACAGGTAGGCACTTTGCAAAAAACACCTTTGTTTTCTTTAAAAAATGTGGATGTGTCCATGTTGCGCTTTGGGGCGTTTCCTGTCGCGGGCGCTAGGCCTACCCACACAAGCGAGGTACCATTTTTATCGGGAGACTTGGGGGAACTCTGGGTGGAAGGAAATTTGTGGCTCCTCTCAGATTCCAGAACTTTCTGCCACAGAAATGTGAGGAAGATGTGTTTTTTTAGCCAAATTTTGAGGTTTGCAAAGGATTCTGGGTAACAGAACCTGGTCCGAGCCACACAAGTCACCCCATCTTGGATTCCTCTAGGTCTCTAGTTTTCAGAAATGCACAGGTTTGGTAGGTTTCCCTAGGTGGCGGCTGAGCTACAGGCCAAAATCTACAGGTAGGCACTTTGCAAAAAACACCTTTGTTTTCTTTAAAAAATGTGGATGTGTCCACGTTGCGCTTTGGGGCGTTTCCTGTCGCGGGCGCTAGGCCTACCCACACAAGCGAGGTATAATTTTTATCGGGAGACGTGGGGGAACGCTGGATTGAAGGACATTTGTGGCTCCTCTCAGATTCCAGAACTTTCTGCCACAGAAATGTGAGGAACATGTGTTTTTTTAGCCAAATTTTGAGGTTTGCAAAGGATTCTGGGTAACAGAACCTGGTCCGAGCCACACAAGTCACCTCATCTTGGATTCCCCTAGGTCTCTAGTTTTCAGAAATGCACAGGTTTGGTAGGTTTCCCTAGGTGGCGGCTGAGCTACAGGCCAAAATCTACAGGTAGGCACTTTGCAAAAAACACCTCTGTTTTCCTTCAAAAAATTTGATGTGTCAACGTTGCGCTTTGGGGCGTTTCCTGTCGCGGGCGCTAGGCCTACCCACACACGTGAGGTATCATTTTTATCAGGAGACTTGGGGGAACGCTGGGTGGAAGGAAATTTGTGGCTCCTCTCAGATTCCAGAACTTTCTGCCACAGAAATGTGAGGAACATGTGTTTTTTTAGCCAAATTTTGAGGTTTGCAAAGGATTCTGGGTAACAGAACCTGGTCCGAGTCACACAAGTCACCCCATCTTGGATTCCCCTAGGTCTCTAGTTTTCAGAAATGCACAGGTTTGGTAGGTTTCCCTAGGTGGCGGCTGAGCTACAGGCCAAAATCTACAGGTAGGCACTTTGCAAAAAACACCTCTGTTTTCTTTAAAAAAATTTGATGTGTCCACGTTGCGCTTTGGGGCGTTTCCTGTCGCGGGCGCTAGGCCTACCCACACAAGTGAGGTATCATTTTTATCGGGAGACTTGGGGGAACGCTGGGTGGAAGGAAATATGTGGCTCCTCTCAGATTCCAGAACTTTCTGCCACAGAAATGTGAGGAACATGTGTTTTTTTAGCCAAATTTTGAGGTTTGCAAAGGATTCTGGGTAACAGAACCTGGTCCGAGCCACACAAGTCACCCCATCTTGGATTCCCCTAGGTCTCTAGTTTTCAGAAATGCACAGGTTTGGTAGGTTTCCCTAGGTGGCGGCTGAGCTACAGGCCAAAATCTACAGGTAGGCATTTTGCAAAAAACACCTTTGTTTTCTTTAAAAAATGTGGATGTGTCCATGTTGCGCTTTGGGGCGTTTCCTGTCGCGGGCGCTAGGCCTACCCACACAAGCGAGGTACCATTTTTATCGGGAGACTTGGGGGAACTCTGGGTGGAAGGAAATTTGTGGCTCCTCTCAGATTCCAGAACTTTCTGCCACAGAAATGTGAGGAAGATGTGTTTTTTTAGCCAAATTTTGAGGTTTGCAAAGGATTCTGGGTAACAGAACCTGGTCCGAGCCACACAAGTCACCCCATCTTGGATTCCCCTAGGTCTCTAGTTTTCAGAAATGCACAGGTTTGGTAGGTTTCCCTAGGTGGCGGCTGAGCTACAGGCCAAAATCTACAGGTAGGCACTTTGCAAAAAACACCTTTGTTTTCTTTAAAAAATGTGGATGTGTCCATGTTGCGCTTTGGGGCGTTTCCTGTCGCGGGCGCTAGGCCTACCCACACAAGCGAGGTACCATTTTTATCGGGAGACTTGGGGGAACTCTGGGTGGAAGGAAATTTGTGGCTCCTCTCAGATTCCAGAACTTTCTGCCACAGAAATGTGAGGAAGATGTGTTTTTTTAGCCAAATTTTGAGGTTTGCAAAGGATTCTGGGTAACAGAACCTGGTCCGAGCCACACAAGTCACCCCATCTTGGATTCCCCTAGGTCTCTAGTTTTCAGAAATGCACAGGTTTGGTAGGTTTCCCTAGGTGGCGGCTGAGCTACAGGCCAAAATCTACAGGTAGGCACTTTGCAAAAAACACCTCTGTTTTCTTTCAAAAATTTGGATGTGTCCACGTTGCGCTTTGGGGTGTTTCCTGTCGCGGGCGCTAGGTCTACCCACACACGTGAGGTATCATTTTTATCAGGAGACTTGGGGGAACGCTGGGTGGAAGGAAATTTGTGGCTCCTCTCAGATTCCAGAACTTTCTGCCACAGAAATGTGAGGAACATGTGTTTTTTTAGCCAAATTTTGAGGTTTGCAGAGGAATCTGGGTAACAGAACCTGGTCCGAGCCACACAAGTCACCCCATCTTGGATTCCCCTAGGTCTCTAGTTTTCAGAAATGCACAGGTTTGTTAGGTTTCCCTAGGTGGCGGCTGAGCTACAGGCCAAAATCTACAGGTAGGCACTTTGCAAAAAACACCTCTGTTTTCTTTCAAAAATGTGGATGTGTCCACGTTGCGCTTTGGGGCGTTTCCTGTCGCGGGCGCTAGGCCTACCCACACAAGCGAGGTATCATTTTTATCGGGAGACTTGGGGGAACGCTGGGTGGAAGGAAATTTGTGGCTCCTCTCAGATTCCAGAACTTTCTGCCACAGAAATGTGAGGAACATGTGTTTTTTTAGCCAAATTTTGAGGTTTGCAAAGGATTCTGGGTAACAGAACCTGGTCCGAGTCACACAAGTCACCCCATCTTGGATTCCCCTAGGTCTCTAGTTTACAGAAATGCACAGGTTTGTTAGGTTTCCCTAGGTGGCGGCTGAGCTACAGGCCAAAATCTACAGGTAGGCACTTTGCAAAAAACACCTCTGTTTTCTTTCAAAAATGTGGATGTGTCCACATTGCGCTTTGGGGCGTTTCCTGTCGCGGGCGCTAGGCCTACCCACACAAGCGAGGTATCATTTTTATCGGGAGACTTGGGGGAACGCTGGGTGGAAGGAAATTTGTGGCTCCTCTCAGATTCCAGAACTTTCTGCCACAGAAATGTGAGGAACATGTGTTTTTTTAGCCAAATTTTGAGGTTTGCAAAGGATTCTGGGTAACAGAACCTGGTCCGAGTCACACAAGTCACCCCATCTTGGATTCCCCTAGGTCTCTAGTTTTCAGAAATGCACAGGTTTGGTAGGTTTCCCTAGGTGGCGGCTGAGCTACAGGCCAAAATCTACAAGTAGGCACTTTGCAAAAAACACCTCTGTTTTCTTTCAAAAAATTTGATGTGTCCACGTTGCGCTTTGGGGCGTTTCCTGTCGCGGGCGCTAGGCCTACCCACACAAGTGAGGTATCATTTTTATCGGGAGACTTGGGGGAACGCTGGGTGGAAGGAAATTTGTGGCTCCTCTCAGATTCCAGAACTTTCTGCCACAGAAATGTGAGGAACATGTGTTTTTTTAGCCAAATTTTGAGGTTTGCAAAGGATTCTGGGTAACAGAACCTGGTCCGAGCCACACAAGTCACCCCATCTTGGATTCCCCTAGGTCTCTAGTTTTCAGAAATGCACAGGTTTGGTAGGTTTCCCTAGGTGGCGGCTGAGCTACAGGCCAAAATCTACAGGTAGGCACTTTGCAAAAAACACCTTTGTTTTCTTTAAAAAATGTGGATGTGTCCATGTTGCGCTTTGGGGCGTTTCCTGTCGCGGGCGCTAGGCCTACCCACACAAGCGAGGTACCATTTTTATCGGGAGACTTGGGGGAACTCTGGGTGGAAGGAAATTTGTGGCTCCTCTCAGATTCCAGAACTTTCTGCCACAGAAATGTGAGGAAGATGTGTTTTTTTAGCCAAATTTTGAGGTTTGCAAAGGATTCTGGGTAACAGAACCTGGTCCGAGCCACACAAGTCACCCCATCTTGGATTCCCCTAGGTCTCTAGTTTTCAGAAATGCACAGGTTTGGTAGGTTTCCCTAGGTGGCGGCTGAGCTACAGGCCAAAATCTACAGGTAGGCACTTTGCAAAAAACACCTCTGTTTTCTTTCAAAAATTTGGATGTGTCCACGTTGCGCTTTGGGGCGTTTCCTGTCGCGGGCGCTAGGCCTACCCACACAAGTGAGGTATCATTTTTATCGGGAGACGTGGGGGAACGCTGGGTGGAAGGAAATTTGTGGCTCCTCTCAGATTCCAGAACTTTCTGCCACAGAAATGTGAGGAACATGTGTTTTTTTAGCCAAATTTTGAGGTTTGAAAAGGATTCTGGGTAACAGAACCTGGTCAGAGCCACACAAGTCACCCCATGTTGGATTCCCCTAGGTCTCTAGTTTTCAGAAAGGCACAGGTTTGGTTGGTTTCCCTAGGTGGCGGCTGAGCTACAGGCCAAAATCTACAGGTAGGCACTTTACAAAAAACACCTCTGTTTTCTTCCAAAAATTTGGATGTGTCCACGTTGCGCTTTGGGGTGTTTCCTGTCGCGGACGCTAGGCCTACCCACACAAGTGAGGTATAATTTTTATCGGGAGACGTGGGGGAACGCTGGATTGAAGGACATTTGTGGCTCCTCTCAGATTCCAGAACTTTCTGCCACAGAAATGTGAGGAACATGTGTTTTTTTAGCCAAATTTTGAGGTTTGCAAAGGATTCTGGGTAACAGAACCTGGTCCGAGCCACACAAGTCACCTCATCTTGGATTCCCCTAGGTCTCTAGTTTTCAGAAATGCACAGGTTTGGTAGGTTTCCCTAGGTGGCGGCTGAGCTACAGGCCAAAATCTACAGGTAGGCACTTTGCAAAAAACACCTCTGTTTTCCTTCAAAAAATTTGATGTGTCCACGTTGCGCTTTGGGGCGTTTCCTGTCGCGGGCGCTAGGCCTACCCACACACGTGAGGTATCATTTTTATCAGGAGACTTGGGGGAACGCTGGGTGGAAGGAAATTTGTGGCTCCTCTCAGATTCCAGAACTTTCTGCCACAGAAATGTGAGGAACATGTGTTTTTTTAAGCCAAATTTTGAGGTTTGCAAAGGATTCTGGGTAACATAACCTGGTCCGAGCCACACAAGTCACCCCATCTTGGATTCCCCTAGGTCTCTAGTTTTCAGAAATGCACAGGTTTGTTAGGTTTCCCTAGGTGGCGGCTGAGCTACAGGCCAAAATCTACAGGTAGGCACTTTGCAAAAAACACCTCTGTTTTCTTTCAAAAATGTGGATGTGTCCACGTTGCGCTTTGGGGCGTTTCCTGTCGCGGGCGTTAGGGCTACCCACACAAGCGAGGTATCATTTTTATCGGGAGACTTGGGGGAACGATGGGTGGAAGGAAATTTGTGGCTCCTCTCAGATTCCAGAACTTTCTGCCACAGAAATGTGAGGAACATGTGTTTTTTTAGCCAAATTTTGAGGTTTGCAAAGGATTCTGGGTAACAGAACCTGGTCCGAGTCAAACAAGTCACCCCATCTTGGATTCCCCTAGGTCTCTAGTTTTCAGAAATGCACAGGTTTGGTAGGTTTCCCTAGGTGGCGGCTGAGCTACAGGCCAAAATCTACAGGTAGGCACTTTGCAAAAAACACCTCTGTTTTCTTTCAAAAATTTGGATGTGTCCACGTTGCGCTTTGGGGCGTTTCCTGTCGCGGGCGCTAGGCCTACCCACACACGTGAGGTATCATTTTTATCAGGAGACTTGGGGGAACGCTGGGTGGAAGGAAATTTGTGGCTCCTCTCAGATTCCAGAACTTTCTGCCACAGAAATGTGAGGAACATGTGTTTTTTTAGCCAAGTTTTGAGGTTTGCAAAGGATTCTGGTTAACAGAACCTGGTCTGAGCCACACAAGTCACCCCATCTTGGATTCCCCTAGGTCTCTAGTTTTCAGAAATGCACAGGTTTGGTAGGTTTCCCTAGGTGGCGGCTGAGCTAGAGGCCAAAATCTACAGGTAAGCACTTTGCAAAAAACACCTCTGTTTTCTTTCAAAAATTTGGATGTGTCCACGTTGCGCTTTGGGGCGTTTCCTGTCGCGGGCGCTAGGCCTACCCACACAAGTGAGGTATCATTTTTATCGGGAGACGTGGGGGAACGCTGGGTGGAAGGAAATTTGTGGCTCCTCTCAGATTCCAGAACTTTCTGCCACAGAAATGTGAGGAACATGTGTTTTTTTAGCCAAATTTTGAGGTTTGAAAAGGATTCTGGGTAACAGAACCTGGTCAGAGCCACACAAGTCACCCCATGTTGGATTCCCCTAGGTCTCTAGTTTTCAGAAAGGCACAGGTTTGGTTGGTTTCCCTAGGTGGCGGCTGAGCTACAGGCCAAAATCTACAGGTAGGCACTTTACAAAAAACACCTCTGTTTTCTTCCAAAAATTTGGATGTGTCCACGTTGCGCTTTGGGGTGTTTCCTGTCGCGGACGCTAGGCCTACCCACACAAGTGAGGTATAATTTTTATCAGGAGACGTGGGGGAACGCTGGATTGAAGGACATTTGTGGCTCCTCTCAGATTCCAGAACTTTCTGCCACAGAAATGTGAGGAACATGTGTTTTTTTAGCCAAATTTTGAGGTTTGCAAAGGATTCTGGGTAACAGAACCTGGTCCGAGCCACACAAGTCACCTCATCTTGGATTCCCCTAGGTCTCTAGTTTTCAGAAATGCACAGGTTTGGTAGGTTTCCCTAGGTGGCGGCTGAGCTACAGGCCAAAATCTACAGGTAGGCACTTTGCAAAAAACACCTCTGTTTTCCTTCAAAAAATTTGATGTGTCCACGTTGCGCTTTGGGGCGTTTCCTGTCGCGGGCGCTAGGCCTACCCACACACGTGAGGTATCATTTTTATCAGGAGACTTGGGGGAACGCTGGGTGGAAGGAAATTTGTGGCTCCTCTCAGATTCCAGAACTTTCTGCCACAGAAATGTGAGGAACATGTGTTTTTTTAAGCCAAATTTTGAGGTTTGCAAAGGATTCTGGGTAACATAACCTGGTCCGAGCCACACAAGTCACCCCATCTTGGATTCCCCTAGGTCTCTAGTTTTCAGAAATGCACAGGTTTGTTAGGTTTCCCTAGGTGGCGGCTGAGCTACAGGCCAAAATCTACAGGTAGGCACTTTGCAAAAAACACCTCTGTTTTCTTTCAAAAATGTGGATGTGTCCACGTTGCGCTTTGGGGCGTTTCCTGTCGCGGGCGTTAGGGCTACCCACACAAGCGAGGTATCATTTTTATCGGGAGACTTGGGGGAACGCTGGGTGGAAGGAAATTTGTGGCTCCTCTCAGATTCCAGAACTTTCTGCCACAGAAATGTGAGGAACATGTGTTTTTTTAGCCAAATTTTGAGGTTTGCAAAGGATTCTGGGTAACAGAACCTGGTCCGAGTCAAACAAGTCACCCCATCTTGGATTCCCCTAGGTCTCTAGTTTTCAGAAATGCACAGGTTTGGTAGGTTTCCCTAGGTGGCGGCTGAGCTACAGGCCAAAATCTACAGGTAGGCACTTTGCAAAAAACACCTCTGTTTTCTTTCAAAAATTTGGATGTGTCCACGTTGCGCTTTGGGGCGTTTCCTGTCGCGGGCGCTAGGCCTACCCACACACGTGAGGTATCATTTTTATCAGGAGACTTGGGGGAACGCTGGGTGGAAGGAAATTTGTGGCTCCTCTCAGATTCCAGAACTTTCTGCCACAGAAATGTGAGGAACATGTGTTTTTTTAGCCAAATTTTGAGGTTTGCAAAGGATTCTGGGTAACAGAACCTGGTCCGAGCCACACAAGTCACCCCATCTTGGATTCCCCTAGGTCTCTAGTTTTCAGAAATGCACAGGTTTGGTAGGTTTCCCTAGGTGGCGGGTGAGCTACAGGCCAAAATCTACAGGTAGGCACTTTGCAAAAAACACCTTTGTTTTCTTTAAAAAATGTGGATGTGTCCATGTTGCGCTTTGGGGCGTTTCCTGTCGCGGGCGCTAGGCCTACCCACACAAGCGAGGTACCATTTTTATCGGGAGACTTGGGGGAACTCTGGGGGGAAGGACATTTGTGGCTCCTCTCAGATTCCAGAACTTTCTGCCACAGAAATGTGAGGAAGATGTGTTTTTTTAGCCAAATTTTGAGGTTTGCAAAGGATTCTGGGTAACAGAACCTGGTCCGAGCCACACAAGTCACCCCATCTTGGATTCCCCTAGGTCTCTAGTTTTCAGAAATGCACAGGTTTGGTAGGTTTCCCTAGGTGGCGGCTGAGCTACAGGCCAAAATCTACAGGTAGGCACTTTGCAAAAAACACCTCTGTTTTCTTTCAAAAATTTGGATGTGTCGACGTTGCGCTTTGGGGCGTTTCCTGTCGCGGGCGCTAGGCCTACCCACACAAGTGAGGTATAATTTGTATCGGGAGACTTGGGGGAACGCTGGGTGGAAGGACATTTCTGGCTCCTCTCAGATTCCAGAACTTTCTGCCACAGAAATGTGAGGAACATGTGTTTTTTTAGCCAAGTTTTGAGGTTTGCAAAGGATTCTGGTTAACAGAACCTGGTCTGAGCCACACAAGTCACCCCATCTTGGATTCCCCTAGGTCTCTAGTTTTCAGAAATGCACAGGTTTGGTAGGTTTCCCTAGGTGGCGGCTGAGCTAGAGGCCAAAATCTACAGGTAAGCACTTTGCAAAAAACACCTCTGTTTTCTTTCAAAAATTTGGATGTGTCCACGTTGCGCTTTGGGGCGTTTCCTGTCGCGGGCGCTAGGCCTACCCACACAAGTGAGGTATCATTTTTATCGGGAGACGTGGGGGAACGCTGGGTGGAAGGAAATTTGTGGCTCCTCTCAGATTCCAGAACTTTCTGCCACAGAAATGTGAGGAACATGTGTTTTTTTAGCCAAATTTTGAGGTTTGAAAAGGATTCTGGGTAACAGAACCTGGTCAGAGCCACACAAGTCACCCCATGTTGGATTCCCCTAGGTCTCTAGTTTTCAGAAAGGCACAGGTTTGGTTGGTTTCCCTAGGTGGCGGCTGAGCTACAGGCCAAAATCTACAGGTAGGCACTTTACAAAAAACACCTGTTTTCTTCCAAAAATTTGGATGTGTCCACGTTGCGCTTTGGGGTGTTTCCTGTCGCGGACGCTAGGCCTACCCACACAAGTGAGGTATAATTTTTATCGGGAGACGTGGGGGAACGCTGGATTGAAGGACATTTGTGGCTCCTCTCAGATTCCAGAACTTTCTGCCACAGAAATGTGAGGAACATGTGTTTTTTTAGCCAAATTTTGAGGTTTGCAAAGGATTCTGGGTAACAGAACCTGGTCCGAGCCACACAAGTCACCTCATCTTGGATTCCCCTAGGTCTCTAGTTTTCAGAAATGCACAGGTTTGGTAGGTTTCCCTAGGTGGCGGCTGAGCTACAGGCCAAAATCTACAGGTAGGCACTTTGCAAAAAACACCTCTGTTTTCCTTCAAAAAATTTGATGTGTCCACGTTGCGCTTTGGGGCGTTTCCTGTCGCGGGCGCTAGGCCTACCCACACACGTGAGGTATCATTTTTATCAGGAGACTTGGGGGAACGCTGGGTGGAAGGAAATTTGTGGCTCCTCTCAGATTCCAGAACTTTCTGCCACAGAAATGTGAGGAACATGTGTTTTTTTAAGCCAAATTTTGAGTTTTGCAAAGGATTCTGGGTAACAGAACCTGGTCCGAGCCACACAAGTCACCCCATCTTGGATTCCCCTAGGTCTCTAGTTTTCAGAAATGCACAGGTTTGTTAGGTTTCCCTAGGTGGCGGCTGAGCTACAGGCCAAAATCTACAGGTAGGCACTTTGCAAAACACACCTCTGTTTTCTTTCAAAAATGTGGATGTGTCCACGTTGCGCTTTGGGGCGTTTCCTGTCGCGGGCGTTAGGGCTACCCACACAAGCGAGGTATCATTTTTATCGGGAGACTTGGGGGAACGCTGGGTGGAAGGAAATTTGTGGCTCCTCTCAGATTCCAGAACTTTCTGCCACAGAAATGTGAGGAACATGTGTTTTTTTAGCCAAATTTTGAGGTTTGCAAAGGATTCTGGGTAACAGAACCTGGTCCGAGTCACACAAGTCACCCCATCTTGGATTCCCCTAGGTCTCTAGTTTTCAGAAATGCACAGGTTTGGTAGGTTTCCCTAGGTGGCGGCTGAGCTACAGGCCAAAATCTACAGGTAGGCACTTTGCAAAAAACCCCTCTGTTTTCTTTCAAAAAATTTGATGTGTCCACGTTGCGCTTTGGGGCGTTTCCTGTCGCGGGCGCTAGGCCTACCCACACAAGTGAGGTATCATTTTTATCGGGAGACTTGGGGGAACGCTGGGTGGAAGGAAATTTGTGGCTCCTCTCAGATTCCAGAACTTTCTGCCACAGAATTGTGAGGAACATGTGTTTTTTTAGCCAAATTTTGAGGTTTGCAAAGGATTCTGGGTAACAGAACCTGGTCCGAGCCACACAAGTCACCCCATCTTGGATTCCCCTAGGTCTCTAGTTTTCAGAAATGCACAGGTTTGGTAGGTTTCCCTAGGTGGCGGCTGAGCTACAGGCCAAAATCTACAGGTAGGCACTTTGCAAAAAACACCTTTGGTTTCTTTAAAAAATGTGGATGTGTCCATGTTGCGCTTTGGGGTGTTTCCTGTCGCGGGCGCTAGGCCTACCCACACAAGCGAGGTACCATTTTTATCGGGAGACTTGGGGGAACGCTGGGTGGAAGGAAATTTGTGGCTCCTCTCAGATTCCAGAACTTTCTGCCACAGAAATATAAGGAAGATGTGTTTTTTTAGCCAAATTTTGAGGTTTGCAAAGGATTCTGGGTAACAGAACCTGGTCCGAGCCACACAAGTCACCCCATCTTGGATTCCCCTAGGTCTCTAGTTTTCAGAAATGCACAGGTTTGGTAGGTTTCCCTAGGTGGCGGCTGAGCTACAGGCCAAAATCTACAGGTAGGCACTTTGCAAAAAACACCTCTGTTTTCTTTCAAAAATTTGGATGTGTCGACGTTGCGCTTTGGGGCATTTCCTGTCGCGGGCGCTAGGCCTACCCACACAAGTGAGGTATCATTTGTATCGGGAGACTTGGGGGAGCGCTGGGTGGAAGGACATTTCTGGCTCCTCTCAGATTCCATAACTTTCTGCCACAGAAATGTGAGGAACATGTGTTTTTTTAGCCAAGTTTTGAGGTTTGCAAAGGATTCTGGTTAACAGAACCTGGTCCGAGCCACACAAGTCACCCCATCTTGGATTCCCCTAGGTCTCTAGTTTTCAGAAATGCACAGGTTTGGTAGGTTTCCGTAGGTGGCGGCTGAGCTACAGGCCAAAATCTACAGGTAGGCACTTTGCAAAAAACACCTCTGTTTTCTTTCAAAAATTTGGATGTGTCCACGTTGCGCTTTGGGGCGTTTCCTGTCGCGGACGCTAGGCCTACCCACACAAGTGAGGTATAATTTGTATCGGGAGACTTGGGGGAACGCTGGGTGGAAGGACATTTGTGGCTCCTCTCAGATTCCAGAACTTTCTGCCACAGAATTGTGAGGAACATGTGTTTTATTAGCCAAATTTTGAGGTTTGCAAAGGATTCTGGGTAACAGAACCTGGTCAGAGCCACACAAGTCACCCCATCTTGGATTCCCCTAGGTCTCTAGTTTTCAGAAATGCACAGGTTTGGTAGGTTTCCCTAGGTGGCGGCTGAGCTACAGGCCAAAATCTACAGGTAGGCACTTTGCAAAAAACACCTCTGTTTTCTTTCAAAAAATTGGATGTGTCCACGTTGCGCTTTGGGGTGTTTCCTGTCGTGGGCGCTAGGCCTACCCACACAAGTGAGGTATCATTTTTATCGGGAGACTTGGGGGAACGGTGGGTGGAAGGACATTTCTGGCTCCTCTCAGATTCCAGAACTTTCTGCCACAGAAATGTGAGGAACGTTTTTTTTTAGCCAAATTTTGAGGTTTGCAAAGGATTCTGGGTAACAGAACCTGGTCCGAGCCACACAATTCACCCCATCTTGGATTCCCCTAGGTCTCTAGTTTTCAGAAATGCACAGGTTTAGTAGGTTTCCCTAGGTGGCGGCTGAGCTAGAGGCCAAAATCTACAGGTTGGCACTCTGCAAAAAACACCTCTGTTTTCTTTCAAAAAATTGGATGTGTCCACGTTGCGCTTTGGGGCGTTTCCTGTCGCGGGCGCTAGGCCTACCCACACAAGTGAGGTATCATTTTTATCTGGAGACTTGGGGGAACGCTGGGTGGGAGGAAATTTGTGGCTCCTCTCAGATTCCAGAACTTTCTGCCACAGAAATGTGAGGAACATGTGTTTTTTCAGCCAAATTTTGAGGTTTGCAAAGGATTCTGGGTAACAGAACCTGGTCCGAGCCACACAATTCACCCCATCTTGGATTCCCCTAGGTCTCTAGTTTTCAGAAATGCACAGGTTTGGTAGGTTTCCCTAGGTGGCGGCTGAGCTAGAGGCCAAAATCTACAGGTAAGCACTTTGCAAAAAACACCTCTGTATTCTTTCAAAAATTTGGATGTGTCCACGTTGCGCTTTGGGGCGTTTCCTGTCGCGGGCGCTAGGCCTACCCACACAAGTGAGGTATCATTTTTATCGGGAGACGTGGGGGAACGCTGGGTGGAAGGAAATTTGTGGCTCCTCTCAGATTCCAGAACTTTCTGCCACAGAAATGTGAGGAACATGTGTTTTTTTAGCCAAATTTTGAGGTTTGAAAAGGATTCTGGGTAACAGAACCTGGTCAGAGCCACACAAGTCACCCCATGTTGGATTCCCCTAGGTCTCTAGTTTTCAGAAAGGCACAGGTTTGGTTGGTTTCCCTAGGTGGCGGCTGAGCTACAGGCCAAAATCTACAGGTAGGCACTTTACAAAAAACACCTCTGTTTTCTTCCAAAAATTTGGATGTGTCCACGTTGCGCTTTGGGGTGTTTCCTGTCGCGGACGCTAGGCCTACCCACACAAGTGAGGTATAATTTTTATCGGGAGACGTGGGGGAACGCTGGATTGAAGGACATTTGTGGCTCCTCTCAGATTCCAGAACTTTCTGCCACAGAAATGTGAGGAACATGTGTTTTTTTAGCCAAATTTTGAGGTTTGCAAAGGATTCTGGGTAACAGAACCTGGTCCGAGCCACACAAGTCACCTCATCTTGGATTCCCCTAGGTCTCTAGTTTTCAGAAATGCACAGGTTTGGTAGGTTTCCCTAGGTGGCGGCTGAGCTACAGGCCAAAATCTACAGGTAGGCACTTTGCAAAAAACACCTCTGTTTTCCTTCAAAAAATTTGATGTGTCCACGTTGCGCTTTGGGGCGTTTCCTGTCGCGGGCGCTAGGCCTACCCACACACGTGAGGTATCATTTTTATCAGGAGACTTGGGGGAACGCTGGGTGGAAGGAAATTTGTGGCTCCTCTCAGATTCCAGAACTTTCTGCCACAGAAATGTGAGGAACATGTGTTTTTTTAAGCCAAATTTTGAGGTTTGCAAAGGATTCTGGGTAACAGAACCTGGTCCGAGCCACACAAGTCACCCCATCTTGGATTCCCCTAGGTCTCTAGTTTTCAGAAATGCACAGGTTTGTTAGGTTTCCCTAGGTGGCGGCTGAGCTACAGGCCAAAATCTACAGGTAGGCACTTTGCAAAAAACACCTCTGTTTTCTTTCAAAAATGTGGATGTGTCCACGTTGCGCTTTGGGGCGTTTCCTGTCGCGGGCGTTAGGGCTACCCACACAAGCGAGGTATCATTTTTATCGGGAGACTTGGGGGAACGCTGGGTGGAAGGAAATTTGTGGCTCCTCTCAGATTCCAGAACTTTCTGCCACAGAAATGTGAGGAACATGTGTTTTTTTAGCCAAATTTTGAGGTTTGCAAAGGATTCTGGGTAACAGAACCTGGTCCGAGTCACACAAGTCACCCCATCTTGGATTCCCCTAGGTCTCTAGTTTTCAGAAATGCACAGGTTTGGTAGGTTTCCCTAGGTGGCGGCTGAGCTACAGGCCAAAATCTACAGGTAGGCACTTTGCAAAAAACACCTCTGTTTTCTTTCAAAAATTTGGATGTGTCCACGTTGCGCTTTGGGGCGTTTCCTGTCGCGGGCGCTAGGCCTACCCACACACGTGAGGTATCATTTTTATCAGGAGACTTGGGGGAACGCTGGGTGGAAGGAAATTTGTGGCTCCTCTCAGATTCCAGAACTTTCTGCCACAGAAATGTGAGGAACATGTGTTTTTTTAGCCAAATTTTGAGGTTTGCAGAGGAATCTGGGTAACAGAACCTGGTCCGAGCCACACAAGTCACCCCATCTTGGATTCCCCTAGGTCTCTAGTTTTCAGAAATGCACAGGTTTGTTAGGTTTCCCTAGGTGGCGGCTGAGCTACAGGCCAAAATCTACAGGTAGGCACTTTGCAAAAAACACCTCTGTTTTCTTTCAAAAATGTGGATGTGTCCACGTTGCGCTTTGGGGCGTTTCCTGTCGCGGGCGCTAGGCCTACCCACACAAGCGAGGTATCATTCTTATCGGGAGACTTGGGGGAACGCTGGGTGGAAGGAAATTTGTGGCTCCTCTCAGATTCCAGAACTTTCTGCCACAGAAATGTGAGGAACATGTGTTTTTTTTAGCCAAATTTTGAGGTTTGCAAAGGATTCTGGGTAACAGAACCTGGTCCGAGTCACACAAGTCACCCCATCTTGGATTCCCCTAGGTCTCTAGTTTTCAGAAATGCACAGGTTTGTTAGGTTTCCCTAGGTGGCGGCTGAGCTACAGGCCAAAATCTACAGGTAGGCACTTTGCAAAAAACACCTCTGTTTTCTTTCAAAAATGTGGATGTGTCCACGTTGCGCTTTGGGGCGTTTCCTGTCGCGGGCGCTAGGCCTACCCACACAAGCGAGGTATCATTTTTATCGGGAGACTTGGGGGAACGCTGGGTGGAAGGAAATTTGTGGCTCCTCTCAGATTCCAGAACTTTCTGCCACAGAAATGTGAGGAACATGTGTTTTTTTAGCCAAGTTTTGAGGTTTGCAAAGGATTCTGGGTAACAGAACCTGGTCCGAGTCACACAAGTCACCCCATCTTGGATTCCCCTAGGTCTCTAGTTTTCAGAAATGCACAGGTTTGGTAGGTTTCCCTAGGTGGCGGCTGAGCTACAGGCCAAAATCTACAGGTAGGCACTTTGCAAAAAACACCTCTGTTTTCTTTCAAAAAATTTGATGTGTCCACGTTGCGCTTTGGGGCGTTTCCTGTCGCGGGCGCTAGGCCTACCCACACAAGTGAGGTATCATTTTTATCGGGAGACTTGGGGGAACGCTGGGTGGAAGGAAATTTGTGGCTCCTCTCAGATTCCAGAACTTTCTGCCACAGAAATGTGAGGAACATGTGTTTTTTTAGCCAAATTTTGAGGTTTGCAAAGGATTCTGGGTAACAGAACCTGGTCCGAGCCACACAAGTCACCCCATCTTGGATTCCCCTAGGTCTCTAGTTTTCAGAAATGCACAGGTTTGGTAGGTTTCCCTAGGTGGCGGGTGAGCTACAGGCCAAAATCTACAGGTAGGCACTTTGCAAAAAACACCTTTGTTTTCTTTAAAAAATGTGGATGTGTCCATGTTGCGCTTTGGGGCGTTTCCTGTCGCGGGCGCTAGGCCTACCCACACAAGCGAGGTACCATTTTTATCGGGAGACTTGGGGGAACTCTGGGTGGAAGGACATTTGTGGCTCCTCTCAGATTCCAGAACTTTCTGCCACAGAAATGTGAGGAAGATGTGTTTTTTTAGCCAAATTTTGAGGTTTGCAAAGGATTCTGGGTAACAGAACCTGGTCCGAGCCACACAAGTCACCCCATCTTGGATTCCCCTAGGTCTCTAGTTTTCAGAAATGCACAGGTTTGGTAGGTTTCCCTAGGTGGCGGCTGAGCTACAGGCCAAAATCTACAGGTAGGCACTTTGCAAAAAACACCTCTGTTTTCTTTCAAAAATTTGGATGTGTCGACGTTGCGCTTTGGGGCGTTTTCTGTCGCGGGCGCTAGGCCTACCCACACAAGTGAGGTATAATTTGTATCGGGAGACTTGGGGGAACGCTGGGTGGAAGGACATTTCTGGCTCCTCTCAGATTCCAGAACTTTCTGCCACAGAAATGTGAGGAACATGTGTTTTTTTAGCCAAGTTTTGAGGTTTGCAAAGGATTCTGTTTAACAGAACCTGGTCTGAGCCACACAAGTCACCCCATCTTGGATTCCCCTAGGTCTCTAGTTTTCAGAAATGCACAGGTTTGGTAGGTTTCCCTAGGTGGCGGCTGAGCTAGAGGCCAAAATCTACAGGTAAGCACTTTGCAAAAAACACCTCTGTTTTCTTTCAAAAATTTGGATGTGTCCACGTTGCGCTTTGGGGCGTTTCCTGTCGCGGGCGCTAGGCCTACCCACACAAGTGAGGTATCATTTTTATCGGGAGACGTGGGGGAACGCTGGGTGGAAGGAAATTTGTGGCTCCTCTCAGATTCCAGAACTTTCTGCCACAGAAATGTGAGGAACATGTGTTTTTTTAGCCAAATTTTGAGGTTTGAAAAGGATTCTGGGTAACAGAACCTGGTCAGAGCCACACAAGTCACCCCATGTTGGATTCCCCTAGGTCTCTAGTTTTCAGAAAGGCACAGGTTTGGTTGGTTTCCCTAGGTGGCGGCTGAGCTACAGGCCAAAATCTACAGGTAGGCACTTTACAAAAAACACCTCTGTTTTCTTCCAAAAATTTGGATGTGTCCACGTTGCGCTTTGGGGTGTTTCCTGTCGCGGACGCTAGGCCTACCCACACAAGTGAGGTATAATTTTTATCGGGAGACGTGGGGGAACGCTGGATTGAAGGACATTTGTGGCTCCTCTCAGATTCCAGAACTTTCTGCCACAGAAATGTGAGGAACATGTGTTTTTTTAGCCAAATTTTGAGGTTTGCAAAGGATTCTGGGTAACAGAACCTGGTCCGAGCCACACAAGTCACCTCATCTTGGATTCCCCTAGGTCTCTAGTTTTCAGAAATGCACAGGTTTGGTAGGTTTCCCTAGGTGGCGGCTGAGCTACAGGCCAAAATCTACAGGTAGGCACTTTGCAAAAAACACCTCTGTTTTCCTTCAAAAAATTTGATGTGTCCACGTTGCGCTTTGGGGCGTTTCCTGTCGCGGGCGCAAGGCCTACCCACACACGTGAGGTATCATTTTTATCAGGAGACTTGGGGGAACGCTGGGTGGAAGGAAATTTGTGGCTCCTCTCAGATTCCAGAACTTTCTGCCACAGAAATGTGAGGAACATGTGTTTTTTTAAGCCAAATTTTGAGGTTTGCAAAGGATTCTGGGTAACAGAACCTGGTCCGAGCCACACAAGTCACCCCATCTTGGATTCCCCTAGGTCTCTAGTTTTCAGAAATGCACAGGTTTGTTAGGTTTCCCTAGGTGGCGGCTGAGCTACAGGCCAAAATCTACAGGTAGGCACTTTGCAAAAAACACCTCTGTTTTCTTTCAAAAATGTGGATGTGTCCACGTTGCGCTTTGGGGCGTTTCCTGTCGCGGGCGTTAGGGCTACCCACACAAGCGAGGTATCATTTTTATCGGGAGACTTGGGGGAACGCTGAGTGGAAGGAAATTTGTGGCTCCTCTCAGATTCCAGAACTTTCTGCCACAGAAATGTGAGGAACATGTGTTTTTTTAGCCAAATTTTGAGGTTTGCAAAGGATTCTGGGTAACAGAACCTGGTCCGAGTCACACAAGTCACCCCATCTTGGATTCCCCTAGGTCTCTAGTTTTCAGAAATGCACAGGTTTGGTAGGTTTCCCTAGGTGGCGGCTGAGCTACAGGCCAAAATCTACAGGTAGGCACTTTGCAAAAAACACCTCTGTTTTCTTTCAAAAATTTGGATGTGTCCACGTTGCGCTTTGGGGCGTTTCCTGTCGCGGGCGCTAGGCCTACCCACACACGTGAGGTATCATTTTTATCAGGAGACTTGGGGGAACGCTGGGTGGAAGGAAATTTGTGGCTCCTCTCAGATTCCAGAACTTTCTGCCACAGAAATGTGAGGAACATGTGTTTTTTTAGCCAAATTTTGAGGTTTGCAGAGGAATCTGGGTAACAGAACCTGGTCCGAGCCACACAAGTCACCCCATCTTGGATTCCCCTAGGTCTCTAGTTTTCAGAAATGCACAGGTTTGTTAGGTTTCCCTAGGTGGCGGCTGAGCTACAGGCCAAAATCTACAGGTAGGCACTTTGCAAAAAACACCTCTGTTTTCTTTCAAAAATGTGGATGTGTCCACGTTGCGCTTTGGGGCGTTTCCTGTCGCGGGCGCTAGGCCTACCCACACAAGCGAGGTATCATTTTTATCGGGAGACTTGGGGGAACGCTGGGTGGAAGGAAATTTGTGGCTCCTCTCAGATTCCAGAACTTTCTGCCACAGAAATGTGAGGAACATGTGTTTTTTTAGCCAAATTTTGAGGTTTGCAAAGGATTCTGGGTAACAGAACCTGGTCCGAGTCACACAAGTCACCCCATCTTGGATTCCCCTAGGTCTCTAGTTTTCAGAAATGCACAGGTTTGTTAGGTTTCCCTAGGTGGCGGCTGAGCTACAGGCCAAAATCTACAGGTAGGCACTTTGCAAAAAACACCTCTGTTTTCTTTCAAAAATGTGGATGTGTCCACGTTGCGCTTTGGGGCGTTTCCTGTCGCGGGCGCTAGGCCTACCCACACAAGCGAGGTATCATTTTTATCGGGAGACTTGGGGGAACGCTGGGTGGAAGGAAATTTGTGGCTCCTCTCAGATTCCAGAACTTTCTGCCACAGAAATGTGAGGAACATGTGTTTTTTTAGCCAAGTTTTGAGGTTTGCAAAGGATTCTGGGTAACAGAACCTGGTCCGAGTCACACAAGTCACCCCATCTTGGATTCCCCTAGGTCTCTAGTTTTCAGAAATGCACAGGTTTGGTAGGTTTCCCTAGGTGGCGGCTGAGCTACAGGCCAAAATCTACAGGTAGGCACTTTGCAAAAAACACCTCTGTTTTCTTTCAAAAAATTTGATGTGTCCACGTTGCGCTTTGGGGCGTTTCCTGTCGCGGGCGCTAGGCCTACCCACACAAGTGAGGTATCATTTTTATCGGGAGACTTGGGGGAACGCTGGGTGGAAGGAAATTTGTGGCTCCTCTCAGATTCCAGAACTTTCTGCCACAGAAATGTGAGGAACATGTGTTTTTTTAGCCAAATTTTGAGGTTTGCAAAGGATTCTGGGTAACAGAACCTGGTCCGAGCCACACAAGTCACCCCATCTTGGATTCCCCTAGGTCTCTAGTTTTCAGAAATGCACAGGTTTGGTAGGTTTCCCTAGGTGGCGGGTGAGCTACAGGCCAAAATCTACAGGTAGGCACTTTGCAAAAAACACCTTTGTTTTCTTTAAAAAATGTGGATGTGTCCATGTTGCGCTTTGGGGCGTTTCCTGTCGCGGGCGCTAGGCCTACCCACACAAGCGAGGTACCATTTTTATCGGGAGACTTGGGGGAACTCTGGGTGGAAGGACATTTGTGGCTCCTCTCAGATTCCAGAACTTTCTGCCACAGAAATGTGAGGAAGATGTGTTTTTTTAGCCAAATTTTGAGGTTTGCAAAGGATTCTGGGTAACAGAACCTGGTCCGAGCCACACAAGTCACCCCATCTTGGATTCCCCTAGGTCTCTAGTTTTCAGAAATGCACAGGTTTGGTAGGTTTCCCTAGGTGGCGGCTGAGCTACAGGCCAAAATCTACAGGTAGGCACTTTGCAAAAAACACCTCTGTTTTCTTTCAAAAATTTGGATGTGTCGACGTTGCGCTTTGGGGCGTTTCCTGTCGCGGGCGCTAGGCCTACCCACACAAGTGAGGTATAATTTGTATCGGGAGACTTGGGGGAACGCTGGGTGGAAGGACATTTCTGGCTCCTCTCAGATTCCAGAACTTTCTGCCACAGAAATGTGAGGAACATGTGTTTTTTTAGCCAAGTTTTGAGGTTTGCAAAGGATTCTGGTTAACAGAACCTGGTCTGAGCCACACAAGTCACCCCATCTTGGATTCCCCTAGGTCTCTAGTTTTCAGAAATGCACAGGTTTGGTAGGTTTCCCTAGGTGGCGGCTGAGCTAGAGGCCAAAATCTACAGGTAAGCACTTTGCAAAAAACACCTCTGTTTTCTTTCAAAAATTTGGATGTGTCCACGTTGCGCTTTGGGGCGTTTCCTGTCGCGGGCGCTAGGCCTACCCACACAAGTGAGGTATCATTTTTATCGGGAGACGTGGGGGAACGCTGGGTGGAAGGAAATTTGTGGCTCCTCTCAGATTCCAGAACTTTCTGCCACAGAAATGTGAGGAACATGTGTTTTTTTAGCCAAATTTTGAGGTTTGAAAAGGATTCTGGGTAACAGAACCTGGTCAGAGCCACACAATTCACCCCATGTTGGATTCCCCTAGGTCTCTAGTTTTCAGAAAGGCACAGGTTTGGTTGGTTTCCCTAGGTGGCGGCTGAGCTACAGGCCAAAATCTACAGGTAGGCACTTTACAAAAAACACCTGTTTTCTTCCAAAAATTTGGATGTGTCCACGTTGCGCTTTGGGGTGTTTCCTGTCGCGGACGCTAGGCCTACCCACACAAGTGAGGTATAATTTTTATCGGGAGACGTGGGGGAACGCTGGATTGAAGGACATTTGTGGCTCCTCTCAGATTCCAGAACTTTCTGCCACAGAAATCTGAGGAACATGTGTTTTTTTAGCCAACTTTTGAGGTTTGCAAAGGATTCTGGGTAACAGAACCTGGTCCGAGCCACACAAGTCACCTCATCTTGGATTCCCCTAGGTCTCTAGTTTTCAGAAATGCACAGGTTTGGTAGGTTTCCCTAGGTGGCGGCTGAGCTACAGGCCAAAATCTACAGGTAGGCACTTTGCAAAAAACACCTCTGTTTTCCTTCAAAAAATTTGATGTGTCCACGTTGCGCTTTGGGGCGTTTCCTGTCGCGGGCGCTAGGCCTACCCACACACGTGAGGTATCATTTTTATCAGGAGACTTGGGGGAACGCTGGGTGGAAGGAAATTTGTGGCTCCTCTCAGATTCCAGAACTTTCTGCCACAGAAATGTGAGGAACATGTGTTTTTTTAAGCCAAATTTTGAGGTTTGCAAAGGATTCTGGGTAACAGAACCTGGTCCGAGCCACACAAGTCACCCCATCTTGGATTCCCCTAGGTCTCTAGTTTTCAGAAATGCACAGGTTTGTTAGGTTTCCCTAGGTGGCGGCTGAGCTACAGGCCAAAATCTACAGGTAGGCACTTTGCAAAAAACACCTCTGTTTTCTTTCAAAAATGTGGATGTGTCCACGTTGCGCTTTGGGGCGTTTCCTGTCGCGGGCGTTAGGGCTACCCACACAAGCGAGGTATCATTTTTATCGGGAGACTTGGGGGAACGCTGGGTGGAAGGAAATTTGTGGCTCCTCTCAGATTCCAGAACTTTCTGCCACAGAAATGTGAGGAACATGTGTTTTTTTAGCCAAATTTTGAGGTTTGCAAAGGATTCTGGGTAACAGAACCTGGTCCGAGTCACACAAGTCACCCCATCTTGGATTCCCCTAGGTCTCTAGTTTTCAGAAATGCACAGGTTTGGTAGGTTTCCCTAGGTGGCGGCTGAGCTACAGGCCAAAATCTACAGGTAGGCACTTTGCAAAAAACCCCTCTGTTTTCTTTCAAAAAATTTGATGTGTCCACGTTGCGCTTTGGGGCGTTTCCTGTCGCGGGCGCTAGGCCTACCCACACAAGTGAGGTATCATTTTTATCGGGAGACTTGGGGGAACGCTGGGTGGAAGGAAATTTGTGGCTCCTCTCAGATTCCAGAACTTTCTGCAACAGAATTGTGAGGAACATGTGTTTTTTTATCCAAATTTTGAGGTTTGCAAAGGATTCTGGGTAACAGAACCTGGTCCGAGCCACACAAGTCACCCCATCTTGGATTCCCCTAGGTCTCTAGTTTTCAGAAATGCACAGGTTTGGTAGGTTTCCCTAGGTGGCGGCTGAGCTACAGGCCAAAATCTACAGGTAGGCACTTTGCAAAAAACACCTTTGGTTTCTTTAAAAAATGTGGATGTGTCCATGTTGCGCTTTGGGGTGTTTCCTGTCGCGGGCGCTAGGCCTACCCACACAAGCGAGGTACCATTTTTATCGGGAGACTTGGGGGAACGCTGGGTGGAAGGAAATTTGTGGCTCCTCTCAGATTCCAGAACTTTCTGCCACAGAAATGTAAGGAAGATGTGTTTTTTTAGCCAAATTTTGAGGTTTGCAAAGGATTCTGGGTAACAGAACCTGGTCCGAGCCACATAAGTCACCCCATCTTGGATTCCCCTAGGTCTCTAGTTTTCAGAAATGCACAGGTTTGGTAGGTTTCCCTAGGTGGCGGCTGAGCTACAGGCCAAAATCTACAGGTAGGCACTTTGCAAAAAACACCTCTGTTTTCTTTCAAAAATTTGGATGTGTCCACGTTGCGCTTTGGGGCGTTTCCTGTCGCGGACGCTAGGCCTACCCACACAAGTGAGGTATAATTTGTATCGGGAGACTTGGGGGAACGCTGGGTGGAAGGAAATTTGTGGCTCCTCTCAGATTCCAGAACTTTCTGCCACAGAATTGTGAGGAACATGTGTTTTATTAGCCAAATTTGGAGGTTTGCAAAGGATTCTGGGTAACAGAACCTGGTCAGAGCCACACAAGTCACCCCATCTTGGATTCCCCTAGGTCTCTAGTTTTCAGAAATGCACAGGTTTGGTAGGTTTCCCTAGGTGGCGGCTGAGCTACAGGCCAAAATCTACAGGTAGGCACTTTGCAAAAAACACCTCTGTTTTCTTTCAAAAAATTGGATGTGTCCACGTTGCGCTTTGGGGTGTTTCCTGTCGTGGGCGCTAGGCCTACCCACACAAGTGAGGTATCATTTTTATCGGGAGACTTGGGGGAACGGTGGGTGGAAGGAAATTTCTGGCTCCTCTCAGATTCCAGAACTTTCTGCCACAGAAATGTGAGGAACGTTTTTTTTTAGCCAAATTTTGAGGTTTGCAAAGGATTCTGGGTAACAAAACCTGGTCCGAGCCACACAATTCACCCCATCTTGGATTCCCCTAGGTCTCTAGTTTTCAGAAATGCACAGGTTTAGTAGGTTTCCCTAGGTGGCGGCTGAGCTAGAGGCCAAAATCTACAGGTTGGCACTCTGCAAAAAACACCTCTGTTTTCTTTCAAAAAATTGGATGTGTCCACGTTGCGCTTTGGGGCGTTTCCTGTCGCGGGCGCTAGGCCTACCCACACAAGTGAGGTATCATTTTTATCGGGAGACTTGGGGGAATGCTGGGTGGGAGGAAATTTGTGGCTCCTCTCAGATTCCAGAACTTTCTGCCACAGAAATGTGAGGAACATGTGTTTTTTTAGCCAAATTTTGAGGTTTGCAAAGGATTCTGGGTAACAGAACCTGGTCCGAGCCACACAATTCACCCCATCTTGGATTCCCCTAGGTCTCTAGTTTTCAGAAATGCACAGGTTTGGTAGGTTTCCCTAGGTGGCGGCTGAGCTAGAGGCCAAAATCTACAGGTAAGCACTTTGCAAAAAACACCTCTGTATTCTTTCAAAAATTTGGATGTGTCCACGTTGCGCTTTGGGGCGTTTCCTGTCGCGGGCGCTAGGCCTACCCACACAAGTGAGGTATCATTTTTATCGGGAGACGTGGGGGAACGCTGGGTGGAAGGAAATTTGTGGCTCCTCTCAGATTCCAGAACTTTCTGCCACAGAAATGTGAGGAACATGTGTTTTTTTAGCCAAATTTTGAGGTTTGAAAAGGATTCTGGGTAACAGAACCTGGTCAGAGCCACACAAGTCACCCCATGTTGGATTCCCCTAGGTCTCTAGTTTTCAGAAAGGCACAGGTTTGGTTGGTTTCCCTAGGTGGCGGCTGAGCTACAGGCCAAAATCTACAGGTAGGCACTTTACAAAAAACACCTCAGTTTTCTTCCAAAAATTTGGATGTGTCCACGTTGCGCTTTGGGGTGTTTCCTGTCGCGGACGCTAGGCCTACCCACACAAGTGAGGTATAATTTTTATCGGGAGACGTGGGGGAACGCTGGATTGAAGGACATTTGTGGCTCCTCTCAGATTCCAGAACTTTCTGCCACAGAAATGTGAGGAACATGTGTTTTTTTAGCCAAATTTTGAGGTTTGCAAAGGATTCTGGGTAACAGAACCTGGTCCGAGCCACACAAGTCACCTCATCTTGGATTCCCCTAGGTCTCTAGTTTTCAGAAATGCACAGGTTTGGTAGGTTTCCCTAGGTGGCGGCTGAGCTACAGGCCAAAATCTACAGGTAGGCACTTTGCAAAAAACACCTCTGTTTTCCTTCCAAAAATTTGATGTGTCCACGTTGCGCTTTGGGGCGTTTCCTGTCGCGGGCGCTAGGCCTACCCACACACGTGAGGTATCATTTTTATCAGGAGACTTGGGGGAACGCTGGGTGGAAGGAAATTTGTGGCTCCTCTCAGATTCCAGAACTTTCTGCCACAGAAATGTGAGGAACATGTGTTTTTTTAAGCCAAATTTTGAGGTTTGCAAAGGATTCTGGGTAACAGAACCTGGTCCGAGCCACACAAGTCACCCCATCTTGGATTCCCCTAGGTCTCTAGTTTTCAGAAATGCACAGGTTTGTTAGGTTTCCCTAGGTGGCGGCTGAGCTACAGGCCAAAATCTACAGGTAGGCACTTTGCAAAAAACACCTCTGTTTTCCTTCAAAAAATTTGATGTGTCCACGTTGCGCTTTGGGGCGTTTCCTGTCGCGGGCGCTAGGCCTACCCACACACGTGAGGTATCATTTTTATCAGGAGACTTGGGGGAACGCTGGGTGGAAGGAAATTTGTGGCTCCTCTCAGATTCCAGAACTTTCTGCCACAGAAATGTGAGGAACATGTGTTTTTTTAAGCCAAATTTTAAGGTTTGCAAAGGATTCTGGGTAACAGAACCTGGTCCGAGCCACACAAGTCACCCCATCTTGGATTCCCCTAGGTCTCTAGTTTTCAGAAATGCACAGGTTTGTTAGGTTTCCCTAGGTGGCGGCTGAGCTACAGGCCAAAATCTACAGGTAGGCACTTTGCAAAAAACACCTCTGTTTTCTTTCAAAAATGTGGATGTGTCCACGTTGCGCTTTGGGGCGTTTCCTGTCGCGGGCGTTAGGGCTACCCACACAAGCGAGGTATCATTTTTATCGGGAGACTTGGGGGAACGCTGGGTGGAAGGAAATTTGTGGCTCCTCTCAGATTCCAGAACTTTCTGCCACAGAAATGTGAGGAACATGTGTTTTTTTAGCCAAATTTTGAGGTTTGCAAAGGATTCTGGGTAACAGAACCTGGTCCGAGTCACACAAGTCACCCCATCTTGGATTCCCCTAGGTCTCTAGTTTTCAGAAATGCACAGGTTTGGTAGGTTTCCCTAGGTGGCGGCTGAGCTACAGGCCAAAATCTACAGGTAGGCACTTTGCAAAAAACCCCTCTGTTTTCTTTCAAAAAATTTGATGTGTCCACGTTGCGCTTTGGGGCGTTTCCTGTCGCGGGCGCTAGGCCTACCCACACAAGTGAGGTATCATTTTTATCGGGAGACTTGGGGGAACGCTGGGTGGAAGGAAATTTGTGGCTCCTCTCAGATTCCAGAACTTTCTGCAACAGAATTGTGAGGAACATGTGTTTTTTTATCCAAATTTTGAGGTTTGCAAAGGATTCTGGGTAACAGAACCTGGTCCGAGCCACACAAGTCACCCCATCTTGGATTCCCCTAGGTCTCTAGTTTTCAGAAATGCACAGGTTTGGTAGGTTTCCCTAGGTGGCGGCTGAGCTACAGGCCAAAATCTACAGGTAGGCACTTTGCAAAAAACACCTTTGGTTTCTTTAAAAAATGTGGATGTGTCCATGTTGCGCTTTGGGGTGTTTCCTGTCGCGGGCGCTAGGCCTACCCACACAAGCGAGGTACCATTTTTATCGGGAGACTTGGGGGAACGCTGGGTGGAAGGAAATTTGTGGCTCCTCTCAGATTCCAGAACTTTCTGCCACAGAAATGTAAGGAAGATGTGTTTTTTTAGCCAAATTTTGAGGTTTGCAAAGGATTCTGGGTAACAGAACCTGGTCCGAGCCACATAAGTCACCCCATCTTGGATTCCCCTAGGTCTCTAGTTTTCAGAAATGCACAGGTTTGGTAGGTTTCCCTAGGTGGCGGCTGAGCTACAGGCCAAAATCTACAGGTAGGCACTTTGCAAAAAACACCTCTGTTTTCTTTCAAAAATTTGGATGTGTCCACGTTGCGCTTTGGGGCGTTTCCTGTCGCGGACGCTAGGCCTACCCACACAAGTGAGGTATAATTTGTATCGGGAGACTTGGGGGAACGCTGGGTGGAAGGAAATTTGTGGCTCCTCTCAGATTCCAGAACTTTCTGCCACAGAATTGTGAGGAACATGTGTTTTATTAGCCAAATTTGGAGGTTTGCAAAGGATTCTGGGTAACAGAACCTGGTCAGAGCCACACAAGTCACCCCATCTTGGATTCCCCTAGGTCTCTAGTTTTCAGAAATGCACAGGTTTGGTAGGTTTCCCTAGGTGGCGGCTGAGCTACAGGCCAAAATCTACAGGTAGGCACTTTGCAAAAAACACCTCTGTTTTCTTTCAAAAAATTGGATGTGTCCACGTTGCGCTTTGGGGTGTTTCCTGTCGTGGGCGCTAGGCCTACCCACACAAGTGAGGTATCATTTTTATCGGGAGACTTGGGGGAACGGTGGGTGGAAGGAAATTTCTGGCTCCTCTCAGATTCCAGAACTTTCTGCCACAGAAATGTGAGGAACGTTTTTTTTTAGCCAAATTTTGAGGTTTGCAAAGGATTCTGGGTAACAAAACCTGGTCCGAGCCACACAATTCACCCCATCTTGGATTCCCCTAGGTCTCTAGTTTTCAGAAATGCACAGGTTTAGTAGGTTTCCCTAGGTGGCGGCTGAGCTAGAGGCCAAAATCTACAGGTTGGCACTCTGCAAAAAACACCTCTGTTTTCTTTCAAAAAATTGGATGTGTCCACGTTGCGCTTTGGGGCGTTTCCTGTCGCGGGCGCTAGGCCTACCCACACAAGTGAGGTATCATTTTTATCGGGAGACTTGGGGGAACGCTGGGTGGGAGGAAATTTGTGGCTCCTCTCAGATTCCAGAACTTTCTGCCACAGAAATGTGAGGAACATGTGTTTTTTTAGCCAAATTTTGAGGTTTGCAAAGGATTCTGGGTAACAGAACCTGGTCCGAGCCACACAATTCACCCCATCTTGGATTCCCCTAGGTCTCTAGTTTTCAGAAATGCACAGGTTTGGTAGGTTTCCCTAGGTGGCGGCTGAGCTAGAGGCCAAAATCTACAGGTAAGCACTTTGCAAAAAACACCTCTGTATTCTTTCAAAAATTTGGATGTGTCCACGTTGCGCTTTGGGGCGTTTCCTGTCGCGGGCGCTAGGCCTACCCACACAAGTGAGGTATCATTTTTATCGGGAGACGTGGGGGAACGCTGGGTGGAAGGAAATTTGTGGCTCCTCTCAGATTCCAGAACTTTCTGCCACAGAAATGTGAGGAACATGTGTTTTTTTAGCCAAATTTTGAGGTTTGAAAAGGATTCTGGGTAACAGAACCTGGTCAGAGCCACACAAGTCACCCCATGTTGGATTCCCCTAGGTCTCTAGTTTTCAGAAAGGCACAGGTTTGGTTGGTTTCCCTAGGTGGCGGCTGAGCTACAGGCCAAAATCTACAGGTAGGCACTTTACAAAAAACACCTCAGTTTTCTTCCAAAAATTTGGATGTGTCCACGTTGCGCTTTGGGGTGTTTCCTGTCGCGGACGCTAGGCCTACCCACACAAGTGAGGTATAATTTTTATCGGGAGACGTGGGGGAACGCTGGATTGAAGGACATTTGTGGCTCCTCTCAGATTCCAGAACTTTCTGCCACAGAAATGTGAGGAACATGTGTTTTTTTAGCCAAATTTTGAGGTTTGCAAAGGATTCTGGGTAACAGAACCTGGTCCGAGCCACACAAGTCACCTCATCTTGGATTCCCCTAGGTCTCTAGTTTTCAGAAATGCACAGGTTTGGTAGGTTTCCCTAGGTGGCGGCTGAGCTACAGGCCAAAATCTACAGGTAGGCACTTTGCAAAAAACACCTCTGTTTTCCTTCCAAAAATTTGATGTGTCCACGTTGCGCTTTGGGGCGTTTCCTGTCGCGGGCGCTAGGCCTACCCACACACGTGAGGTATCATTTTTATCAGGAGACTTGGGGGAACGCTGGGTGGAAGGAAATTTGTGGCTCCTCTCAGATTCCAGAACTTTCTGCCACAGAAATGTGAGGAACATGTGTTTTTTTAAGCCAAATTTTGAGGTTTGCAAAGGATTCTGGGTAACAGAACCTGGTCCGAGCCACACAAGTCACCCCATCTTGGATTCCCCTAGGTCTCTAGTTTTCAGAAATGCACAGGTTTGTTAGGTTTCCCTAGGTGGCGGCTGAGCTACAGGCCAAAATCTACAGGTAGGCACTTTGCAAAAAACACCTCTGTTTTCCTTCAAAAAATTTGATGTGTCCACGTTGCGCTTTGGGGCGTTTCCTGTCGCGGGCGCTAGGCCTACCCACACACGTGAGGTATCATTTTTATCAGGAGACTTGGGGGAACGCTGGGTGGAAGGAAATTTGTGGCTCCTCTCAGATTCCAGAACTTTCTGCCACAGAAATGTGAGGAACATGTGTTTTTTTAAGCCAAATTTTAAGGTTTGCAAAGGATTCTGGGTAACAGAACCTGGTCCGAGCCACACAAGTCACCCCATCTTGGATTCCCCTAGGTCTCTAGTTTTCAGAAATGCACAGGTTTGTTAGGTTTCCCTAGGTGGCGGCTGAGCTACAGGCCAAAATCTACAGGTAGGCACTTTGCAAAAAACACCTCTGTTTTCTTTCAAAAATGTGGATGTGTCCACGTTGCGCTTTGGGGCGTTTCCTGTCGCGGGCGTTAGGGCTACCCACACAAGCGAGGTATCATTTTTATCGGGAGACTTGGGGGAACGCTGGGTGGAAGGAAATTTGTGGCTCCTCTCAGATTCCAGAACTTTCTGCCACAGAAATGTGAGGAACATGTGTTTTTTTAGCCAAATTTTGAGGTTTGCAAAGGATTCTGGGTAACAGAACCTGGTCCGAGTCACACAAGTCACCCCATCTTGGATTCCCCTAGGTCTCTAGTTTTCAGAAATGCACAGGTTTGGTAGGTTTCCCTAGGTGGCGGCTGAGCTACAGGCCAAAATCTACAGGTAGGCACTTTGCAAAAAACACCTCTGTTTTCTTTCAAAAATGTGGATGTGTCCACGTTGCGCTTTGGGGCGTTTCCTGTCGCGGGCGCTAGGCCTACCCACACAAGCGAGGTATCATTCTTATCGGGAGACTTGGGGGAACGCTGGGTGGAAGGAAATTTGTGGCTCCTCTCAGATTCCAGAACTTTCTGCCACAGAAATGTGAGGAACATGTGTTTTTTTAGCCAAATTTTGAGGTTTGCAAAGGATTCTGGGTAACAGAACCTGGTCCGAGTCACACAAGTCACCCCATCTTGGATTCCCCTAGGTCTCTAGTTTTCAGAAATGCACAGGTTTGTTAGGTTTCCCTAGGTGGCGGCTGAGCTACAGGCCAAAATCTACAGGTAGGCACTTTGCAAAAAACACCTCTGTTTTCTTTCAAAAATGTGGATGTGTCCACGTTGCGCTTTGGGGCGTTTCCTGTCGCGGGCGCTAGGCCTACCCACACAAGCGAGGTATCATTTTTATCGGGAGACTTGGGGGAACGCTGGGTGGAAGGAAATTTGTGGCTCCTCTCAGATTCCAGAACTTTCTGCCACAGAAATGTGAGGAACATGTGTTTTTTTAGCCAAGTTTTGAGGTTTGCAAAGGTTTCTGGGTAACAGAACCTGGTCCGAGTCACACAAGTCACCCCATCTTGGATTCCCCTAGGTCTCTAGTTTTCAGAAATGCACAGGTTTGGTAGGTTTCCCTAGGTGGCGGCTGAGCTACAGGCCAAAATCTACAGGTAGGCACTTTGCAAAAAACACCTCTGTTTTCTTTCAAAAAATTTGATGTGTCCACGTTGCGCTTTGGGGCGTTTCCTGTCGCGGGCGCTAGGCCTACCCACACAAGTGAGGTATCATTTTTATCGGGAGACTTGGGGGAACGCTGGGTGGAAGGACATTTCTGGCTCCTCTCAGATTCCAGAACTTTCTGCCACAGAAATGTGAGGAACATGTGTTTTTTTAGCCAAGTTTTGAGGTTTGCAAAGGATTCTGGTTAACAGAACCTGGTCTGAGCCACACAAGTCACCCCATCTTGGATTCCCCTAGGTCTCTAGTTTTCAGAAATGCACAGGTTTGGTAGGTTTCCCTAGGTGGCGGCTGAGCTAGAGGCCAAAATCTACAGGTAAGCACTTTGCAAAAAACACCTCTGTTTTCTTTCAAAAATTTGGATGTGTCCACGTTGCGCTTTGGGGCGTTTCCTGTCGCGGGCGCTAGGCCTACCCACACAAGTGAGGTATCATTTTTATCGGGAGACGTGGGGGAACGCTGGGTGGAAGGAAATTTGTGGCTCCTCTCAGATTCCAGAACTTTCTGCCACAGAAATGTGAGGAACATGTGTTTTTTTAGCCAAATTTTGAGGTTTGAAAAGGATTCTGGGTAACAGAACCTGGTCAGAGCCACACAAGTCACCCCATGTTGGATTCCCCTAGGTCTCTAGTTTTCAGAAAGGCACAGGTTTGGTTGGTTTCCCTAGGTGGCGGCTGAGCTACAGGCCAAAATCTACAGGTAGGCACTTTACAAAAAACACCTGTTTTCTTCCAAAAATTTGGATGTGTCCACGTTGCGCTTTGGGGTGTTTCCTGTCGCGGACGCTAGGCCTACCCACACAAGTGAGGTATAATTTTTATCGGGAGACGTGGGGGAACGCTGGATTGAAGGACATTTGTGGCTCCTCTCAGATTCCAGAACTTTCTGCCACAGAAATGTGAGGAACATGTGTTTTTTTAGCCAAATTTTGAGGTTTGCAAAGGATTCTGGGTAACAGAACCTGGTCCGAGCCACACAAGTCACCTCATCTTGGATTCCCCTAGGTCTCTAGTTTTCAGAAATGCACAGGT
The DNA here is from genome assembly GCF_031143425.1 of Pleurodeles waltl. Taxonomy (NCBI): domain Eukaryota; kingdom Metazoa; phylum Chordata; class Amphibia; order Caudata; family Salamandridae; genus Pleurodeles; species Pleurodeles waltl. The sequence goes on from NC_090449.1 coordinate 399,232,122, forward strand.
TTGGTAGGTTTCCCTAGGTGGCGGCTGAGCTACAGGCCAAAATCTACAGGTAGGCACTTTGCAAAAAACACCTCTGTTTTCCTTCAAAAAATTTGATGTGTCCACGTTGCGCTTTGGGGCGTTTCCTGTCGCGGGCGCTAGGCCTACCCACACACGTGAGGTATCATTTTTATCAGGAGACTTGGGGGAACGCTGGGTGGAAGGAAATTTGTGGCTCCTCTCAGATTCCAGAACTTTCTGCCACAGAAATGTGAGGAACATGTGTTTTTTTAAGCCAAATTTTGAGGTTTGCAAAGGATTCTGGGTAACAGAACCTGGTCCGAGCCACACAAGTCACCCCATCTTGGATTCCCCTAGGTCTCTAGTTTTCAGAAATGCACAGGTTTGTTAGGTTTCCCTAGGTGGCGGCTGAGCTACAGGCCAAAATCTACAGGTAGGCACTTTGCAAAAAACACCTCTGTTTTCTTTCAAAAATGTGGATGTGTCCACGTTGCGCTTTGGGGCGTTTCCTGTCGCGGGCGTTAGGGCTACCCACACAAGCGAGGTATCATTTTTATCGGGAGACTTGGGGGAACGCTGGGTGGAAGGAAATTTGTGGCTTCTCTCAGATTCCAGAACTTTCTGCCACAGAAATGTGAGGAACATGTGTTTTTTTAGCCAAATTTTGAGGTTTGCAAAGGATTCTGGGTAACAGAACCTGGTCCGAGTCACACAAGTCACCCCATCTTGGATTCCCCTAGGTCTCTAGTTTTCAGAAATGCACAGGTTTGGTAGGTTTCCCTAGGTGGCGGCTGAGCTACAGGCCAAAATCTACAGGTAGGCACTTTGCAAAAAACCCCTCTGTTTTCTTTCAAAAAATTTGATGTGTCCACGTTGCGCTTTGGGGCGTTTCCTGTCGCGGGCGCTAGGCCTACCCACACAAGTGAGGTATCATTTTTATCGGGAGACTTGGGGGAACGCTGGGTGGAAGGAAATTTGTGGCTCCTCTCAGATTCCAGAACTTTCTGCCACAGAATTGTGAGGAACATGTGTTTTTTTAGCCAAATTTTGAGGTTTGCAAAGGATTCTGGGTAACAGAACCTGGTCCGAGCCACACAAGTCACCCCATCTTGGATTCCCCTAGGTCTCTAGTTTTCAGAAATGCACAGGTTTGGTAGGTTTCCCTAGGTGGCGGCTGAGCTACAGGCCAAAATCTACAGGTAGGCACTTTGCAAAAAACACCTTTGGTTTCTTTAAAAAATGTGGATGTGTCCATGTTGCGCTTTGGGCTGTTTCCTGTCGCGGGCGCTAGGCCTACCCACACAAGCGAGGTACCATTTTTATCGGGAGACTTGGGGGAACGCTGGGTGGAAGGAAATTTGTGGCTCCTCTCAGATTCCAGAACTTTCTGCCACAGAAATGTAAGGAAGATGTGTTTTTTTAGCCAAATTTTGAGGTTTGCAAAGGATTCTGGGTAACAGAACCTGGTCCGAGCCACACAAGTCACCCCATCTTGGATTCCCCTAGGTCTCTAGTTTTCAGAAATGCACAGGTTTGGTAGGTTTCCCTAGGTGGCGGCTGAGCTACAGGCCAAAATCTACAGGTAGGCACTTTGCAAAAAACACCTCTGTTTTCTTTCAAAAATTTGGATGTGTCGACGTTGCGCTTTGGGGCATTTCATGTCGCGGGCGCTAGGCCTACCCACACAAGTGAGGTATCATTTGTATCGGGAGACTTGGGGGAGCGCTGGGTGGAAGGACATTTCTGGCTCCTCTCAGATTCCAGAACTTTCTGCCACAGAAATGTGAGGAACATGTGTTTTTTTAGCCAAGTTTTGAGGTTTGCAAAGGATTCTGGTTAACAGAACCTGGTCCGAGCCACACAAGTCACCCCATCTTGGATTCCCCTAGGTCTCTAGTTTTCAGAAATGCACAGGTTTGGTAGGTTTCCGTAGGTGGCGGCTGAGCTACAGGCCAAAATCTACAGGTAGGCACTTTGCAAAAAACACCTCTGTTTTCTTTCAAAAATTTGGATGTGTCCACGTTGCGCTTTGGGGCGTTTCCTGTCGCGGACGCTAGGCCTACCCACACAAGTGAGGTATAATTTGTATCGGGAGACTTGGGGGAACGCTGGGTGGAAGGAAATTTGTGGCTCCTCTCAGATTCCAGAACTTTCTGCCACAGAATTGTGAGGAACATGTGTTTTATTAGCCAAATTTTGAGGTTTGCAAAGGATTCTGGGTAACAGAACCTGGTCAGAGCCACACAAGTCACCCCATCTTGGATTCCCCTAGGTCTCTAGTTTTCAGAAATGCACAGGTTTGGTAGGTTTCCCTAGGTGGCGGCTGAGCTACAGGCCAAAATCTACAGGTAGGCACTTTGCAAAAAACACCTCTGTTTTCTTTCAAAAAATTGGATGTGTCCACGTTGCGCTTTGGGGTGTTTCCTGTCGTGGGCGCTAGGCCTACCCACACAAGTGAGGTATCATTTTTATCGGGAGACTTGGGGGAACGCTGGGTGGGAGGAAATTTGTGGCTCCTCTCAGATTCCAGAACTTTCTGCCACAGAAATGTGAGGAACATGTGTTTTTTTAGCCAAATTTTGAGGTTTGAAAAGGATTCTGGGTAACAGAACCTGGTCAGAGCCACACAAGTCACCCCATGTTGGATTCCCCTAGGTCTCTAGTTTTCAGAAAGGCACAGGTTTGGTTGGTTTCCCTAGGTGGCGGCTGAGCTACAGGCCAAAATCTACAGGTAGGCACTTTACAAAAAAACACCTCTGTTTTCTTCCAAAAATTTGGATGTGTCCACGTTGCGCTTTGGGGTGTTTCCTGTCGCGGACGCTAGGCCTACCCACACAAGTGATGTATAATTTTTATCGGGAGACGTGGGGGAACGCTGGATTGAAGGACATTTGTGGCTCCTCTCAGATTCCAGAACTTTCTGCCACAGAAATGTGAGGAACATGTGTTTTTTTAGCCAAATTTTGAGGTTTGCAGAGGATTCTGGGTAACAGAACCTGGTCCGAGCCACACAAGTCACCCCATCTTGGATTCCCCTAGGTCTCTAGTTTTCAGAAATGCACAGGTTTGTTAGGTTTCCCTAGGTGGCGGCTGAGCTACAGGCCAAAATCTACAGGTAGGCACTTTGCAAAAAACACCTCTGTTTTCTTTCAAAAATGTGGATGTGTCCACGTTGCGCTTTGGGGCGTTTCCTGTCGCGGGCGCTAGGCCTACCCACACAAGCGAGGTATCATTTTTATCGGGAGACTTGGGGGAACGCTGGGTGGAAGGAAATTTGTGGCTCCTCTCAGATTCCAGAACTTTCTGCCACAGAAATGTGAGGAACATGTGTTTTTTTAGCCAAATTTTGAGGTTTGCAAAGGATTCTGGGTAACAGAACCTGGTCCGAGTCACACAAGTCACCCCATCTTGGATTCCCCTAGGTCTCTAGTTTTCAGAAATGCACAGGTTTGTTAGGTTTCCCTAGGTGGCGGCTGAGCTACAGGCCAAAATCTACAGGTAGGCACTTTGCAAAAAACACCTCTGTTTTCTTTCAAAAATTTGGATGTGTCGACGTTGCGCTTTGGGGCGTTTCCTGTCGCGGGCGCTAGGCCTACCCACACAAGTGAGGTATCATTTGTATCGGGAGACTTGGGGGAACGCTGGGTGGAAGGACATTTCTGGCTCCTCTCAGATTCCAGAACTTTCTGCCACAGAAATGTGAGGAACATGTGTTTTTTTAGCCAAGTTTTGAGGTTTGCAAAGGATTCTGGTTAACAGAACCTGGTCCGAGCCACACAAGTCACCCCATCTTGGATTCCCCTAGGTCTCTAGTTTTCAGAAATGCACAGGTTTGGTAGGTTTCCCTAGGTGGCGGCTGAGCTAGAGGCCAAAATCTACAGGTAAGCACTTTGCAAAAAACACCTCTGTTTTCTTTCAAAAATTTGGATGTGTCCACGTTGCGCTTTGGGGCGTTTCCTGTCGCAGGCGCTAGGCCTACCCACACAAGTGAGGTATCATTTTTATCGGGAGACGTGGGGGAACGCTGGGTGGAAGGAAATTTGTGGCTCCTCTCAGATTCCAGAACTTTCTGCCACAGAAATGTGAGGAACATGTGTTTTTTTAGCCAAATTTTGAGGTTTGAAAAGGATTCTGGGTAACAGAACCTGGTCAGAGCCACACAAGTCACCCCATGTTGGATTCCCCTAGGTCTCTAGTTTTCAGAAAGGCACAGGTTTGGTTGGTTTCCCTAGGTGGCGGCTGAGCTACAGGCCAAAATCTACAGGTAGGCACTTTACAAAAAACACCTCTGTTTTCTTCCAAAAATTTGGATGTGTCCACGTTGCGCTTTGGGGTGTTTCCTGTCGCGGACGCTAGGCCTACCCACACAAGTGAGGTATAATTTTTATCGGGAGACGTGGGGGAACGCTGGATTGAAGGACATTTGTGGCTCCTCTCAGATTCCAGAACTTTCTGCCACAGAAATGTGAGGAACATGTGTTTTTTTAGCCAAATTTTGAGGTTTGCAAAGGATTCTGGGTAACAGAACCTGGTCCGAGCCACACAAGTCACCTCATCTTGGATTCCCCTAGGTCTCTAGTTTTCAGAAATGCACAGGTTTGGTAGGTTTCCCTAGGTGGCGACTGAGCTACAGGCCAAAATCTACAGGTAGGCACTTTGCAAAAAACACCTCTGTTTTCCTTCCAAAAATTTGATGTGTCCACGTTGCGCTTTGGGGCGTTTCCTGTCGCGGGCGCTAGGCCTACCCACACACGTGAGGTATCATTTTTATCAGGAGACTTGGGGGAACGCTGGGTGGAAGGAAATTTGTGGCTCCTCTCAGATTCCAGAACTTTCTGCCACAGAAATGTGAGGAACATTTGTTTTTTTAAGCCAAATTTTGAGGTTTGCAAAGGATTCTGGGTAACAGAACCTGGTCCGAGCCACACAAGTCACCCCATCTTGGATTCCCCTAGGTCTCTAGTTTTCAGAAATGCACAGGTTTGTTAGGTTTCCCTAGGTGGCGGCTGAGCTACAGGCCAAAATCTACAGGTAGGCACTTTGCAAAAAACACCTCTGTTTTCTTTCAAAAATGTGGATGTGTCCACGTTGCGCTTTGGGGCGTTTCCTGTCGCGGGCGCTAGGCCTACCCACACAAGCGAGGTATCATTTTTATCGGGAGACTTGGCGGAACGCTGGGTGGAAGGAAATTTGTGGCTCCTCTCAGATTCCAGAACTTTCTGCCACAGAAATGTGAGGAACATGTGTTTTTTTAGCCAAATTTTGAGGTTTGCAAAGGATTCTGGGTAACAGAACCTGGTCCGAGTCACACAAGTCACCCCATCTTGGATTCCCCTAGGTCTCTAGTTTTCAGAAATGCACAGGTTTGGTAGGTTTCCCTAGGTGGCGGCTGAGCTACAGGCCAAAATCTACAGGTAGGCACTTTGCAAAAAACACCTCTGTTTTCTTTCAAAAAATTTGATGTGTCCACGTTGCGCTTTGGGGCGTTTCCTGTCGCGGGCGCTAGGCCTACCCACACAAGTGAGGTATCATTTTTATCGGGAGACTTGGGGGAACGCTGGGTGGAAGGAAATTTGTGGCTCCTCTCAGATTCCAGAACTTTCTGCCACAGAATTGTGAGGAACATGTGTTTTTTTAGCCAAATTTTGAGGTTTGCAAAGGATTCTGGGTAACAGAACCTGGTCCGAGCCACACAAGTCACCCCATCTTGGATTCCCCTAGGTCTCTAGTTTTCAGAAATGCACAGGTTTGGTAGGTTTCCCTAGGTGGCGGCTGAGCTACAGGCCAAAATCTACAGGTAGGTACTTTGCAAAAAACACCTTTGGTTTCTTTAAAAAATGTGGATGTGTCCATGTTGCGCTTTGGGGCGTTTCCTGTCGCGGGCGCTAGGCCTACCCACACAAGCGAGGTACCATTTTTATCGGGAGACTTGGGGGAACGCTGGGTGGAAGGAAATTTGTGGCTCCTCTCAGATTCCAGAACTTTCTGCCACAGAAATGTAAGGAAGATGTGTTTTTTTAGCCAAATTTTGAGGTTTGCAAAGGATTCTGGGTAACAGAACCTGGTCCGAGCCACACAAGTCACCCCATCTTGGATTCCCCTAGGTCTCTAGTTTTCAGAAATGCACAGGTTTGGTAGGTTTCCCTAGGTGGCGGCTGAGCTACAGGCCAAAATCTACAGGTAGGTACTTTGCAAAAAACACCTTTGGTTTCTTTAAAAAATGTGGATGTGTCCATGTTGCGCTTTGGGGCGTTTCCTGTCGCGGGCGCTAGGCCTACCCACACAAGCGAGGTACCATTTTTATCGGGAGACTTGGGGGAACGCTGGGTGGAAGGAAATTTGTGGCTCCTCTCAGATTCCAGAACTTTCTGCCACAGAAATGTAAGGAAGATGTGTTTTTTTAGCCAAATTTTGAGGTTTGCAAAGGATTCTGGGTAACAGAACCTGGTCCGAGCCACACAAGTCACCCCATCTTGGATTCCCCTAGGTCTCTAGTTTTCAGAAATGCACAGGTTTGGTAGGTTTCCCTAGGTGGCGGCTGAGCTACAGGCCAAAATCTACAGGTAGGCACTTTGCAAAAAACACCTCTGTTTTCTTTCAAAAATTTGGATGTGTCGACGTTGCGCTTTGGGGCGTTTCCTGTCGCGGGCGCTAGGCCTACCCACACAAGTGAGGTATCATTTGTATCGGGAGACTTGGGGGAACGCTGGGTGGAAGGACATTTCTGGCTCCTCTCAGATTCCAGAACTTTCTGCCACAGAAATGTGAGGAACATGTGTTTTTTTAGCCAAGTTTTGAGGTTTGCAAAGGATTCTGGTTAACAGAACCTGGTCCGAGCCACACAAGTCACCCCATCTTGGATTCCCCTAGGTCTCTAGTTTTCAGAAATGCACAGGTTTGGTAGGTTTCCGTAGGTGGCGGCTGAGCTAGAGGCCAAAATCTACAGGTAGGCACTTTGCAAAAAACACCTCTGTTTTCTTTAAAAAAATTGGATGTGTCCACGTTGCGCTTTGGGGCGTTTCCTGTCGCGGGCGCTAGGCCTACCCACACAAGTGAGGTATCATTTTTATCGGGAGACTTGGGGGAACGCTGGGTGGAAGGAAATTTGTGGCTCCTCTCAGATTCCAGAACTTTCTGCCACAGAAATGTGAGGAACATGTGTTTTTTTAGCCAAATTTTGAGGTTTGCAAAGGAATCTGGGTAACAGAACCTGGTCCGAGCCACACAATTCACCCCATCTTGGATTCCCCTAGGTCTCTAGTTTTCAGAAATGCACAGGTTTGGTAGGTTTCCCTAGGTGGCGGCTGAGCTAGAGGCCAAAATCTACAGGTAGGCACTTTGCAAAAAACACCTCTGTTTTCTTTAACAAAAATTGGATGTGTCCACGTTGCGCTTTGGGGCGTTTCCTGTCGCGGGCGCTAGGCCTACCCACACAAGTGAGGTATCATTTGTATCGGGAGACTTGGGGGAACGCTGGGTGGAAGGAAATTTGTGGCTCCTCTCAGATTCCAGAACTTTCTGCCACAGAAATGTGAGGAACATGTGTTTTTTTAGCCAAGTTTTGAGGTTTGCAAAGGATTATGGTTAACAGAACCTGGTCCGAGCCACACAAGTCACCCCATCTTGGATTCCCCTAGGTCTCTACAGGGAGTGCAGAATTATTAGGCAAACGAGTATTTTGACCACATCATCCTCTTTATGCATGTTGTCTTACTCCAAGCTGTATAGGCTCGAAAGCCTACTACCAATTAAGCATATTAGGTGATGTGCATCTCTGTAATGAGAAGGGGTGTGGTCTAATGACATCAACGCCCTATATCAGGTGTGCATAATTATTAGGCAACTTCCTTTCCTTTGGCAAAATGGGTCAAAAGAAGGACTTGACAGGCTCAGAAAAGTCAAAAATAGTGAGATATCTTGCAGAGGGATGCAGCACTCTTAAAATTGCAAAGCTTCTGAAGCGTGATCATCGAACAATCAAGCGTTTCATTCAAAATAGTCAACAGGGTCGCAAGAAGCGTGTGGAAAAACCAAGGCGCAAAATAACTGCCCATGAACTGAGAAAAGTCAAGCGTGCAGCTGCCACGATGCCACTTGCCACCAGTTTGGCCATATTTCAGAGCTGCAACATCACTGGAGTGCCCAAAAGCACAAGGTGTGCAATACTCAGAGACATGGCCAAGGTAAGAAAGGCTGAAAGACAACCACCACTGAACAAGACACACAAGCTGAAACGTCAAGACTGGGCCAAGAAATATCTCAAGACTGATTTTTCTAAGGTTTTATGGACTGATGAAATGAGAGTGAGTCTTGATGGGCCAGATGGATGGGCCCATGGCTGGATTGGTAAAGGGCAGAGAGCTCCAGTCCGACTCAGACGCCAGCAAGGTGGAGGTGGAGTACTGGTTTGGGCTGGTATCATCAAAGATGAGCTTGTGGGGCCTTTTCGGGTTGAGGATGGAGTCAAGCTCAACTCCCAGTCCTACTGCCAGTTCCTGGAAGACACCTTCTTCAAGCAGTGGTACAGGAAGAAGTCTGCATCCTTCAAGAAAAACATGATTTTCATGCAGGACAATGCTCCATCACACGCGTCCAAGTACTCCACAGCGTGGCTGGCAAGAAAGGGTATAAAAGAAGGAAATCTAATGACATGGCCTCCTTGTTCACCTGATCTGAACCCCATTGAGAACCTGTGGTCCATCATCAAATGTGAGATTTACAAGGAGGGAAAACAGTACACCTCTCTGAACAGTGTCTGGGAGGCTGTGGTTGCTGCTGCACGCAATGTTGATGGTGAACAGATCAAAACACTGACAGAATCCATGGATGGCAGGCTTTTGAGTGTCCTTGCAAAGAAAGGTGGCTATATTGGTCACTGATTTGTTTTTGTTTTGTTTTTGAATGTCAGAAATGTATATTTGTGAATGTTGAGATGTTATATTGGTTTCACTGGTAATAATAAATAATTGAAATGGGTATATATTTTTTTTTTGTTAAGTTGCCTAATAATTATGCACAGTAATAGTCACCTGCACACACAGATATCCCCCTAACATAGCTAAAACTAAAAACAAACTACAAACTACTTCCAAAAATATTCAGCTTTGATATTAATGAGTTTTTTGGGTTCATTGAGAACATGGTTGTTGTTCAATAATAAAATTAATCCTCAAAAATACTACTTGCCTAATAATTCTGCACTCCCTGTAGTTTTCAGAAATGCACAGGTTTGGTAGGTTTCCGTAGGTGGCGGCTGAGCTACAGGCCAAAATCTACAGGTAGGCACTTTGCAAAAAACACCTCTGTTTTCTTTCAAAAATTTGGATGTGTCCACGTTGCGCTTTGGGGCGTTTCCTGTCGCGGACGCTAGGCCTACCCACACAAGTGAGGTATAATTTGTATCGGGAGACTTGGGGAAACGCTGGGTGGAAGGAAATTTGTGGCTCCTCTCAGATTCCAGAACTTTCTGCCACAGAATTGTGAGGAACATGTGTTTTTTTAGCCAAATTTTGAGGTTTGCAAAGGATTCTGGGTAACAGAACCTGGTCAGAGCCACACAAGTCACCCCATCTTGGATTCCCCTAGGTCTCTAGTTTTCAGAAATGCACAAGTTTGGTAGGTTTCCCTAGGTGGCGGCTGAGCTACAGGCCAAAATCTACAGGTAGGCACTTTGCAAAAAACACCTCTGTTTTCTTTCAAAAAATTGGATGTGTCCACGTTGCGCTTTGGGGTGTTTCCTGTCGCGGGCGCTAGGCCTACCCACACAAGTGAGGTATCATTTTTATCGGGAGACTTGGGGGAACGGTGGGTGGAAGGAAATTTCTGGCTCCTCTCAGATTCCAGAACTTTCTGCCACAGAAATGTGAGGAACATGTTTTTTTTTAGCCAAATTTTGAGGTTTGCAAAGGATTCTGGGTAACAGAACCTGGTCCGAGCCACACAATTCACCCCATCTTGGATTCCCCTAGGTCTCTAGTTTTCAGAAATGCACAGGTTTAGTAGGTTTCCCTAGGTGGCGGCTGGGCTAGAGGCCAAAATCTACAGGTTGGCACTCTGCAAAAAACACCTCTGTTTTCTTTAAAAAAATTGGATGTGTCCACGTTGCGCTTTGGGGCGTTTCCTGTCGCGGGCGCTAGGCCTACCCACACAAATGAGGTATCATTTTTATCGGGAGACTTGGGGGAACGCTGGGTGGAAGGAAATTTGTGGCTCCTCTCAGATTCCAGAACTTTCTGCCACAGAAATGTGAGGAACATGTGTTTTTTTAGCCAAATTTTGAGGTTTGCAAAGGATTCTGGGTAACAGAACCTGGTCCGAGCCACACAATTCACCCCATCTTGGATTCCCCTAGGTCTCTAGTTTTCAGAAATGCACAGGTTTGGTAGGTTTCCCTAGGTGGCGGCTGAGCTAGAGGCCAAAATCTACAGGTAGGCACTTTGCAAAAAACACCTCTGTTTTCTTTAAAAAAAATTGGATGTGTCCACGTTGCGCTTTGGGGCGTTTCCTGTCGCGGGCGCTAGGCCTACCCACACAAGTGAGGTATCATTTTTATCGGGAGACTTGGGGGAACGCTGGGTGGAAGGAAATTTGTGGCTCCTCTCAGATTCCAGAACTTTCTGCCACAGAAATGTGAGGAACATGTGTTTTTTTAGCCAAGTTTTGAGGTTTGCAAAGGATTCTGGTTAACAGAACCTGGTCCGAGCCACACAAGTCACCCCATCTTGGATTCCCCTAGGTCTCTAGTTTTCAGAAATGCACAGGTTTGGTAGGTTTCCGTAGGTGGCGGCTGAGCTACAGGCCAAAATCTACAGGTAGGCACTTTGCAAAAAACACCTCTGTTTTCTTTCAAAAATTTGGATGTGTCCACGTTGCGCTTTGGGGCGTTTCCTGTCGCGGACGCTAGGCCTACCCACACAAGTGAGGTATAATTTGTATCGGGAGACTTGGGGGAACGCTGGGTGGAAGGAAATTTGTGGCTCCTCTCAGATTCCAGAACTTTCTGCCACAGAATTGTGAGGAACATGTGTTTTTTTAGCCAAATTTTGAGGTTTGCAAAGGATTCTGGGTAACAGAACCTGGTCAGAGCCACACAAGTCACCCCATCTTGGATTCCCCTAGGTCTCTAGTTTTCAGAAATGCACAAGTTTGGTAGGTTTCCCTAGGTGGCGGCTGAGCTACAGGCCAAAATCTACAGGTAGGCACTTTGCAAAAAACACCTCTGTTTTCTTTCAAAAAATTGGATGTGTCCACGTTGCGCTTTGGGGTGTTTCCTGTCGCGGGCGCTAGGCCTACCCACACAAGTGAGGTATCATTTTTATCGGGAGACTTGGGGGAACGGTGGGTGGAAGGAAATTTCTGGCTCCTCTCAGATTCCAGAACTTTCTGCCACAGAAATGTGAGGAACATGTTTTTTTTTAGCCAAATTTTGAGGTTTGCAAAGGATTCTGGGTAACAGAACCTGGTCCGAGCCACACAATTCACCCCATCTTGGATTCCCCTAGGTCTCTAGTTTTCAGAAATGCACAGGTTTAGTAGGTTTCCCTAGGTGGCGGCTGAGCTAGAGGCCAAAATCTACAGGTAGGCACTCTGCAAAAAACACCTCTGTTTTCTTTCAAAAATGTGGATGTGTCCACGTTGCGCTTTGGGGCGTTTCCTGTCGCGGGCGCTAGGCCTACCCACACAAGCGAGGTACAATTTTTATCGGGAGACGTGGGGGAACGCTGGATGGAAGGAAATTTGTGGCTCTTCTCAGATTCCAGAACTTTCTGCCACAGAAATGTGAGGAACATGTGTTTTTTTAGCCAAATTTTGAGGTTTGCAAAGGATTCTGGGTAACAGAACCTGGTCCGAGCCACACAAGTCACCCCATCTTTGATTCCCCTAGGTCTCTAGTTTTCAGAAATGCACAGCTTTGGTAGGTTTCCGTAGGTGGCGGCTGAGCTACAGGCCAAAATCTACAGGTACGCACTTTGCAAAAAACACCTCTGTTTTCTTTCAAAAAATTTGATGTGTCCACGTTGCGCTTTGGGGCGTTTCCTGTCGCGGGCGCTAGGCCTACCCACACAAGTGAGGTATCATTTTTATCTGGAGACTTGGGGGAACGCTGGGTGGAAGGAAATTTGTGGCTCCTCTCAGATTCCAGAACTTTCTGCCACAGAAATGTGAGGAACATGTGTTTTTTTAGCCAAATTTTAAGGTTTGCAAAGGATTCTGGGTAACAGAACCTGGTCCGAGCCACACAAGTCACCCCATCTTGGATTCCCCTAGGTCTCTAGTTTTCAGAAATGCACAGGTTTGGTAGGTTTCCCTAGGTGGCGGCTGAGCTACAGGCCAAAATCTACAGGTAGGCACTTTGCAAAAAACACCTCTGTTTTCTTTAAAAAATGTGGATGTGTCCACGTTGCGCTTTGGGGCGTTTCCTGTCGCGGGCGCTAGGCCTACCCACACAAGCGAGGTATCATTTTTATCGGGAGACTTGGGGGAACGCTGGGTGGAAGGAAATTTGTGGCTCCTCTCAGATTCCATAACTTTCTGCCACAGAAATGTGAGGAAGATGTGTTTTTTTAGCCAAATTTTGAGGTTTGCAAAGGACTCTGGGTAACAGAACCTGGTCCGAGCCACACAAGTCACCCCATCTTGGATTCCCCTAGGTCTCTAGTTTTCAGAAATGCACAGGTTTGGTAGGTTTCCCTAGGTGCCGGCTGAGCTACAGGCCAAAACCTACAGGTAGGCACTTTGCAAAAAACACCTCTGTTTTCTTTCAAAAATATGGATGTGTCCACGTTGCGCTTTGGGGTGTTTCCTGTCGCGGACGCTAGGCCTACCCACACAAGTGAGGTATCACTTTTATCGGGAGACGTGGGGGAACGCTGGATGGAAGGACATTTGTGGCTCCTCTCAGATTCCAGAACTTTCTGCCACAGAAATGTGAGGAACGTGTTTTTTTAGCCATATTTTGAGGTTTGCAAAGGATTCTGGGTAACAGAACCTGGTCCGAGCCACACAAGTCACCCCATCTTGGATTCCCCTAGGTCTCTAGTTTTCAGAAATGCTCAGGTTTGGTAGGTTTCCCTAGGTGGCAGCTGAGCTACAGGCCAAAATCTACAGGTAGGCACTTTGCAAAAAACACCTCTGTTTTCTTTCAAAAAATTGGATGTGTCCACGTTGCGCTTTGGGGCGTTTCCTGTCGCAGGCGCTAGGCCTACCCACACAAGTGAGGTATCATTTTTATCGGGAGACTTGGGGGAACGCTGGGTGGAAGGAAATTTGTGGCTCCTCTCAGATTCCAGAACTTTCTGCCACAGAAATTTGAGGAACATGTGTTTTTTTAGCCACATTTTGAGGTTTGCAAAGGATTCTGGGTAACAGAACATGGTCCGAGCCACACAAGTCGCCCCATCTTGGATTCCCCTAGGTCTCTAGTTTTCAGAAATGCACAGGTTTGGTAGGTTTCCCTAGGTGGCGGCTGAGCTAGAGGCCAAAATCTACAGGTAAGCACTTTGCAAAAAACACCTCTGTTTTCTTTCAAAAATTTGGATGTGTCCACGTTGCGCTTTGGGGCGTTTCCTGTCGCGGGCGCTAGGCCTACCCACACAAGTGAGGTATCATTTTTATCGGGAGACGTGGGGGAACGCTGGGTGGAAGGAAATTTGTGGCTCGTCTCAGATTCCAGAACTTTCTGCCACAGAAATGTGAGGAACATGTGTTTTTTTAGCCAAATTTTGAGGTTTGAAAAGGATTCTGGGTAACAGAACCTGGTCAGAGCCACACAAGTCACCCCATGTTGGATTCCCCTAGGTCTCTAGTTTTCAGAAAGGCACAGGTTTGGTTGGTTTCCCTAGGTGGCGGCTGAGCTACAGGCCAAAATCTACAGGTAGGCACTTTGCAAAAAACACCTCTGTTTTCTTTCAAAAATTTGGATGTGTCCACGTTGCGCTTTGGGGCGTTTCCTGTCGCGGGCGCTAGGCCGACCCACACAAGTGAGGTATCATTTGTATCGGGAGACTTGGGGGAACGTTGGGTGGAAGGAAATTTGTGGCTCCTCTCAGATTCCAGAACTTTCTGCCACAGAAATGTGAGGAAGATGTGTTTTTTTAGCCAAATTTTGAGGTTTGCAAAGGATTCTGGGTAACAGAACCTGGTCCGAGCCACACAAGTCACCCCATCTTGGATTCCCCGAGGTCTCTAGTTTTCAGAAATGCACAGGTTTGGTAGGTTTCCGTAGGTGGCGGCTGAGCTACAGGCCAAAATCTACAGGTACGCACTTTGCAAAAAACACCTCTGTTTTCTTTCAAAAAATTTGATGTGTCCACGTTGCGCTTTGGGGCGTTTCCTGTCGCGGGCGCTAGGCCTACCCACACAAGTGAGGTATCATTTTTATCTGGAGACTTGGGGGAACGCTGGGTGGAAGGAAATTTGTGGCTCCTCTCAGATTCCAGAACTTTCTGCCACAGAAATGTGAGGAACATGTGTTTTTTTAGCCAAATTTTAAGGTTTGCAAAGGATTCTGGGTAACAGAACCTGGTCCGAGCCACACAAGTCACCCCATCTTGGATTCCCCTAGGTCTCTAGTTTTCAGAAATGCACAGGTTTGGTAGGTTTCCCTAGGTGGCGGCTGAGCTACAGGCCAAAATCTACAGGTAGGCACTTTGCAAAAAACACCTCTGTTTTCTTTAAAAAATGTGGATGTGTCCACGTTGCGCTTTGGGGCGTTTCCTGTCGCGGGCGCTAGGCCTACCCACACAAGCGAGGTATCATTTTTATCGGGAGACTTGGGGGAACGCTGGGTGGAAGGAAATTTGTGGCTCCTCTCAGATTCCAGAACTTTCTGCCACAGAAATGTGAGGAAGATGTGTTTTTTTAGCCAAATTTTGAGGTTTGCAAAGGATTCTGGGTAACAGAACCTGGTCCGAGCCACACAAGTCACCCCATCTTGGATTCCCCTAGGTCTCTAGTTTTCAGAAATGCACAGGTTTGGTAGGTTTCCCTAGGTGCCGGCTGAGCTACAGGCCAAAACCTACAGGTAGGCACTTTGCAAAAAACACCTCTGTTTTCTTTCAAAAATATGGATGTGTCCACGTTGCGCTTTGGGGTGTTTCCTGTCGCGGACGCTAGGCCTACCCACACAAGTGAGGTATCACTTTTATCGGGAGACGTGGGGGAACGCTGGATGGAAGGACATTTGTGGCTCCTCTCAGATTCCAGAACTTTCTGCCACAGAAATGTGAGGAACGTGTTTTTTTAGCCATATTTTGAGGTTTGCAAAGGATTCTGGGTAACAGAACCTGGTCCGAGCCACACAAGTCACCCCATCTTGGATTCCCCTAGGTCTCTAGTTTTCAGAAATGCTCAGGTTTGGTAGGTTTCCCTAGGTGGCAGCTGAGCTACAGGCCAAAATCTACAGGTAGGCACTTTGCAAAAAACACCTCTGTTTTCTTTCAAAAAATTGGATGTGTCCACGTTGCGCTTTGGGGCGTTTCCTGTCGCAGGCGCTAGGCCTACCCACACAAGTGAGGTATCATTTTTATCGGGAGACTTGGGGGAACGCTGGGTGGAAGGAAATTTGTGGCTCCTCTCAGATTCCAGAACTTTCTGCCACAGAAATTTGAGGAACATGTGTTTTTTTAGCCACATTTTGAGGTTTGCAAAGGATTCTGGGTAACAGAACATGGTCCGAGCCACACAAGTCGCCCCATCTTGGATTCCCCTAGGTCTCTAGTTTTCAGAAATGCACAGGTTTGGTAGGTTTCCCTAGGTGGCGGCTGAGCTACAGGCCAAAATCTACAGGTAAGCACTTTGCAAAAAACACCTCTGTTTTCTTTCAAAAATTTGGATGTGTCCACGTTGCGCTTTGGGGCGTTTCCTGTCGCGGGCGCTAGGCCTACCCACACAAGTGAGGTATCATTTTTATCGGGAGACGTGGGGGAACGCTGGGTGGAAGGAAATTTGTGGCTCCTCTCAGATTCCAGAACTTTCTGCCACAGAAATGTGAGGAACATGTGTTTTTTTAGCCAAATTTTGAGGTTTGAAAAGGATTCTGGGTAACAGAACCTGGTCAGAGCCACACAAGTCACCCCATGTTGGATTCCCCTAGGTCTCTAGTTTTCAGAAAGGCACAGGTTTGGTTGGTTTCCCTAGGTGGCGGCTGAGCTACAGGCCAAAATCTACAGGTAGGCACTTTGCAAAAAACACCTCTGTTTTCTTTCAAAAATTTGGATGTGTCCACGTTGCGCTTTGGGGCGTTTCCTGTCGCGGGCGCTAGGCCGACCCACACAAGTGAGGTATCATTTGTATCGGGAGACTTGGGGGAACGTTGGGTGGAAGGAAATTTGTGGCTCCTCTCAGATTCCAGAACTTTCTGCCACAGAAATGTGAGGAAGATGTGTTTTTTTAGCCAAATTTTGAGGTTTGCAAAGGATTCTGGGTAACAGAACCTGGTCCGAGCCACACAAGTCACCCCATCTTGGATTCCCCTAGGTCTCTAGTTTTCAGAAATGCACAGGTTCAGTAGGTTTCCCTAGGTGCCGGCTGAGCTACAGGCCAAAACCTACAGGTAGGCACTTTGCAAAAAACACCTCTGTTTTCTTCCAAAAATTTGGATGTGTCCACGTTGCGCTTTGGGGTGTTTCCTGTCGCGGACGCTAGGCCTACCCACACAAGTGAGGTATAATTTTTATCGGGAGACGTGGGGGAACGCTGGATGGAAGGACATTTGTGGCTCCTCTCAGATTCCAGAACTTTCTGCCACAGAAATGTGAGGAACATGTGTTTTTTTAGCCAAATTTTGAGGTTTGCAAAGGATTCTGGGTAACAGAACCTGGTCCGAGCCACACAAGTCACCCCATCTTGGATTCCCCTAGGTCTCTAGTTTTCAGAAATGCACAGGTTTGGTAGGTTTCCCTAGGTGGCGGCTGAGCTACAGGCCAAAATCTACAGGTAGGCACTTTGCAAAAAACACCTCTGTTTTCTTTCAAAAAATTTGATGTGTCCACGTTGCGCTTTGGGGCGTTTCCTGTCGCGGGCGCTAGGCCTACCCACACACGTGAGGTATCATTTTTATCAGGAGACTTGGGGGAACGCTGGGTGGAAGGAAATTTGTGCTCCTCTCAGATTCCAGAACTTTCTGCCACAGAAATGTGAGGAACATGTGTTTTTTTAGCCAAATTTTGAGGTTTGCAAAGGATTCTGGGTAACAGAACCTGGTCCGAGCCACACAAGTCACCCCATCTTGGATTCCCCTAGGTCAGTGGTTCCCAAACATTTTCGACCCACGGCTCCCTTGATCTATTGGCCACTGGCTGCGGCTCCCCATTATGTTACTTTTTGTTGGCGGGTGGGGGATGTAAGCCTGGCCTAGGGAGTACATCCATTTTTCTCCCTGAAAAGAATTGGGATGACGCCAATGAAGGTATTGTAATTCTATATATAACTGTAAAAAATAAAAATGTAACAGTTGTTTAATTACAGCATGCATAGGGTTTTTTAGTAAGGGGAAAATATTGGTTGACGGTAACCCTAGTAAAATGGGCAGGTCTAATTTTTATGTAGTTATAACATAACTGTTTAAATATTGTGAAATGTAGAATCCCTTTAGTTGTGTTTAACCACCAGAGGGCGCTCAAGGACAAAATTAAAAAAGAGCTGCTACAACTGAGTAGTTTTATTTTGTACGAACTGGCCCAAGGGCTATAAATATCAGTGGTTCCCAAACTGTGTGCGGCGCCCCTGGCTAGTTTTGATGGCGCACCAGCGAGCCGCGGCGCACAGATTGGGAACCACTGCCCTAGGTCTCTAGTTTTCAGAAATGCACAGGTTTGGTAGGTTTCCCTAGGTGGCGGCTGAGCTACAGGCCAAAATCTACAGGTAGGCACTTTGCAAAAAACACCTCTGTTTTCTTTCAAAAATGTGGATGTGTCCACGTTGCGTTTGGGGCGTTTCCTGTCGCGGGCGCTAGGCCTACCCACACAAGTGAGGTATCATGTTTATCGGGAGACTTGGGGGAACGCTGGGTGGAAGGAAATTTGTGGCTCCTCTCAGATTCCAGAACTTTCTGCCACAGAAATGTGAGGAAGATGTGTTTTTTTAGCCAAATTTTGAGGTTTGCAAAGGATTCTGGGTAACAGAACCCGGTCCGAGCCACACAAGTCACCCTATCTTGGATTCCCCTAGGTCTCTAGTTTTCAGAAATGCACAGATTTGGTAGGTTTCCCTAGGTGGCGGCTGAGCTAGAGGCCAAAATCTACAGGTAGGCACTTTGCAAAAAACACCTCTGTTTTCTTTCAAAAAATTGGATGTGTCCACGTTGCGCTTTGGGGCGTTTCCTGTCGCGGGCGCTAGGCCTACCCACACAAGTGAGGTATCATTTTTATCGGGAGACTTGGGGGAACGCTGGGTGGAAGGAAATTTGTGGCTCCTCTCAGATTCCAGAACTTTCTGCCACAGAAATGTGAGGAACATGTGTTTTTTTAGCCAAATTTTGAGGTTTGCAAAGGATTCTGGGTAACAGAACCTGGTCAGAGCCACATAAGTCACCCCATCTTGGATTCCCCTAGGTCTCTAGTTTTCAGAAATGCACAGGTTTGGTAGGTTTCCCTAGGTGGCGGCTGAGCTACAGGCCAAAATCTACAGGTAGGCACTTTGCAAAAAACACCTCTGTTTTCTTTAAAAAATGTGGATGTGTCCAAGTTGCGTTTGGGGCGTTTCCTGTCGCGGGCGCTAGGCCTACCCACACAAGTGAGGTATCATGTTTATCGGGAGACTTGGGGGAACGCTGGGTGGAAGGAAATTTGTGGCTCCTCTCAGATTCCAGAACTTTCTGCCACAGAAATGTGAGGAAGATGTGTTTTTTTAGCCAAATTTTGAGGTTTGCAAAGGATTCTGGGTAACAGAACCTGGTCCGAGCCACACAAGTCACCCCATCTTGGATTCCCCTAGGTCTCTAGTTTTCAGAAATGCACAGGTTTGGTAGGTTTCCCTAGGTGGCGGCTGAGCTACAGGCCAAAATCTACAGGTAGGCACTGTGCAAAAAACACCTCTGTTTTCTTTCAAAAAATTGGATGTGTCCACGTTGCACATTGGGGCGTTTCCTGTCGTGGGCGCTAGGCCTACCCACACAAGTGAGGTATCATTTTTATCGGGACACTTGGGGGAACGCTGGGTGGAAGGAAATTTGTGGCTCCTCTCAGATTCCAGACCTTTCTGCCACAGAAATGTGAGGAACATGTGTTTTTTTAGCCAAATTTTGAGGTTTGCAAAGGATTCTGGGTAACAGAACCTGGTCCGAGCCACACAAGTCACCCCCTCTTGGATTCCCCTAGGTCTCTAGTTTTCAGAAATGCACAGGTTTGGTAGGTTTCCCTAGGTGGCGGCTGAGCTACAGGCCAAAATCTACAGGTAGGCACTTTGCAAAAAACACCTCTGTTTTCTTTCAAAAAATTGGATGTGTCCACGTTGTGCTTTGGGGCGTTTCCTGTCGCGGGCGCTAGGCCTACCCACACAAGTGAGGTATCATTTTTATCGGGAGACTTGGGGGAACGCTGGGTGGAAGGAAATCTGTGGCTCCTCTCAGATTCCAGAACTTTCTGCCACAGAAATTTGAGGAACATGTGTTTTTTTAGCCAAATTTTGAGGTTTGCAAAGGATTCTGGGTAACAGAACCTGGTCCGAGCCACACAAGTCACCCCATCTTGGATTCCCCTAGGTCTCTAGTTTTCAGAAATGCACAGGTTTGGTAGGTTTCCCTAGGTGGCGGCTGAGCTACAGGCCAAAATCTACAGGTAGGCACTTTGCAAAAAACACCTCTGTTTTCTTTCAAAAAATTTGATGTGTCCACGTTGCGCTTTGGGGCGTTTCCTGTCGCGGGCGCTAGGCCTACCCACACACGTGAGGTATCATTTTTATCAGGAGACTTGGGGGAACGCTGGGTGGAAGGAAATTTGTGGCTCCTCTCAGATTCCAGAACTTTCTGCCACAGAAATGTGAGGAAGATGTGTTTTTTTTAGCCAAATTTTGAGGTTTGCAAAGGATTCTGGGTAACAGAACCTGGTCCGAGCCACACAAGTCACCCCATCTTGGATTCCCCTAGGTCAGTGGTTCCCAAACATTTTCGACCCACGGCTCCCTTGATCTATTGGCCACTGGCTGCGGCTCCCCATTATGTTACTTTTTGTTGGCGGGTGGGGGATGTAAGCCTGGCCTAGGGAGTACATCCATTTTTCTCCCTGAAAAGAATTGGGATGACGCCAATGAAGGTATTGTAATTCTATATATAACTGTAAAAAATAAAAATGTAACAGTTGTTTAATTACAGCATGCATAGGGTTTTTTAGTAAGGGGAAAATATTGGTTGACGGTAACCCTAGTAAAATGGGCAGGTCTCATTTTTATGTAGTTATAACATAACTGTTTAAATATTGTGAAATGTAGAATCCCTTTAGTTGTGTTTAACCACCAGAGGGCGCTCAAGGACAAAATTAAAAAAGAGCTGCTACAACTGAGTAGTTTTATTTTGTACGAACTGGCCCAAGGGCTATAAATATCAGTGGTTCCCAAACAAGGGTGCGGCGCCCCTGGCTAGTTTTGATGGCGCACCAGCGAGCCGCGGCGCACAGATTGGGAACCACTGCCCTAGGTCTCTAGTTTTCAGAAATGCACAGGTTTGGTAGGTTTCCCTAGGTGGCGGCTGAGCTACAGGCCAAAATCTACAGGTAGGCACTTTGCAAAAAACACCTCTGTTTTCTTTCAAAAATGTGGATGTGTCCACGTTGCGTTTGGGGCGTTTCCTGTCGCGGGCGCTAGGCCTACCCACACAAGTGAGGTATCATGTTTATCGGGAGACTTGGGGGAACGCTGGGTGGAAGGAAATTTGTGGCTCCTCTCAGATTCCAGAACTTTCTGCCACAGAAATGTGAGGAAGATGTGTTTTTTTAGCCAAATTTTGAGGTTTGCAAAGGATTCTGGGTAACAGAACCCGGTCCGAGCCACATAAGTCACCCTATCTTGGATTCCCCTAGGTCTCTAGTTTTCAGAAATGCACAGGTTTGGTAGGTTTCCCTAGGTGGCGGCTGAGCTAGAGGCCAAAATCTACAGGTAGGCACTTTGCAAAAAACACCTCTGTTTTCTTTAAAAAAATTGGATGTGTCCACGTTGCGCTTTGGGGCGTTTCCTGTCGCGGGCGCTAGGCCTACCCACACAAGTGAGGTATCATTTTTATCGGGAGACTTGGGGGAACGCTGGGTGGAAGGAAATTTGTGGCTCCTCTCAGATTCCAGAACTTTCTGCCACAGAAATGTGAGGAACATGTGTTTTTTTAGCCACATTTTGAGGTTTGCAAAGGATTCTGGGTAACAGAACCTGGTCAGAGCCACATAAGTCACCCCATCTTGGATTCCCCTAGGTCTCTAGTTTTCAGAAATGCACAGGTTTGGTAGGTTTCCCTAGGTGGCGGCTGAGCTACAGGCCAAAATCTACAGGTAGGCACTTTGCAAAAAACACCTCTGTTTTCTTTCAAAAATGTGGATGTGTCCAAGTTGCGTTTGGGGCGTTTCCTGTCGCGGGCGCTAGGCCTACCCACACAAGTGAGGTATCATGTTTATCGGGAGACTTGGGGGAACGCTGGGTGGAAGGAAATTTGTGGCTCCTCTCAGATTCCAGAACTTTCTGCCACAGAAATGTGAGGAAGATGTGTTTTTTTAGCCAAATTTTGAGGTTTGCAAAGGATTCTGGGTAACAGAACCTGGTCCGAGCCACACAAGTCACCCCATCTTGGATTCCCCTAGGTCTCTAGTTTTCAGAAATGCACAGGTTTGGTAGGTTTCCCTAGGTGGCGGCTGAGCTACAGGCCAAAATCTACAGGTAGGCACTTTGCAAAAAACACCTCTGTTTTCTTTAAAAAAATTGGATGTGTCCACGTTGCACATTGGGGCGTTTCCTGTCGTGGGCGCTAGGCCTACCCACACAAGTGAGGTATCATTTTTATCGGGACACTTGGGGGAACGCTGGGTGGAAGGAAATTTGTGGCTCCTCTCAGATTCCAGACCTTTCTGCCACAGAAATGTGAGGAACGTGTTTTTTTAGCCAAATTTTGAGGTTTGCAAAGGATTCTGGGTAACAGAACCTGGTCCGAGCCACACAAGTCACCCCATCTTGGATTCCCCTAGGTCTCTAGTTTTCAGAAATGCACAGGTTTGGTAGGTTTCCCTAGGTGGCGGCTGAGCTACAGGCCAAAATCTACAGGTAGGCACTTTGCAAAAAACACCTCTGTTTTCTTTAAAAAAATTGGATGTGTCCACGTTGTGCTTTGGGGCGTTTCCTGTCGCGGGCGCTAGGCCTACCCACACAAGTGAGGTATCATTTTTATCGGGAGACTTGGGGGAACGCTGGGTGGAAGGAAATCTGTGGCTCCTCTCAGATTCCACAACTTTCTGCCACAGAAATTTGAGGAACATGTGTTTTTTTAGCCAAATTTTGAGGTTTGCAAAGGATTCTGGGTAACAGAACCTGGTCCGAGCCACACAAGTCACCCCATCTTGGATTCCCCTAGGTCTCTAGTTTTCAGAAATGCACAGGTTTGGTAGGTTTCCCTAGGTGGCGGCTGAGCTACAGGCCAAAATCTACAGGTAGGCACTTTGCAAAAAACACCTCTGTTTTCTTTCAAAAAATTTGATGTGTCCACGTTGCGCTTTGGGGCGTTTCCTGTCGCGGGCGCTAGGCCTACCCACACACGTGAGGTATCATTTTTATCAGGAGACTTGGGGGAACGCTGGGTGGAAGGACATTTGTGGCTCCTCTCAGATTCCAGAACTTTCTGCCACAGAAATGTGAGGAACATGTGTTTTTTTAGCCAAATTTTGAGGTTTGCAAAGGATTCTGGGTAACAGAACCTGGTCCGAGCCACACAAGTCACCCCATGTTGGATTCCCCTAGGTCTCTAGTTTTCAGAAATGCACAGGTTTGGTAGGTTTCCCTAGGTGGCGGCTGAGCTACAGGCCAAAATCTACAGGTAGGCACTTTGCAAAAAACACCTCTGTTTTCTTTCAAAAAATTTGATGTGTCCACGTTGCGCTTTGGGGCGTTTCCTGTCGCGGGCGCTAGGCCTACCCACACACGTGAGGTATCATTTTTATCAGGAGACTTGGGGGAACGCTGGGTGGAAGGAAATTTGTGGCTCCTCTCAGATTCCAGAACTTTCTGTCACAGAAATGTGAGGAACATGTGTTTTTTTAGCCAAATTTTGAGGTTTGCAAAGGATTCTGGGTAACAGAACCTGGTCCGAGCCACACAAGTCACCCCATCTTGGATTCCCCTAGGTCAGTGGTTCCCAAACATTTTCGACCCACGGCTCCCTTGATCTATTGGCCACTGGCTGCGGCTCCCCATTATGTTACTTTTTGTTGGCGGGTGGGGGATGTAAGCCTGGCCTAGGGAGTACATCCATTTTTCTCCCTGAAAAGAATTGGGATGACGCCAATGAAGGTATTGTAATTCTATATATAACTGTAAAAAATAAAAATGTAACAGTTGTTTAATTACAGCATGCATAGGGTTTTTTAGTAAGGGGAAAATATTGGTTGACGGTAACCCTAGTAAAATGGGCAGGTCTCATTTTTATGTAGTTATAACATAACTGTTTAAATATTGTGAAATGTAGAATCCCTTTAGTTGTGTTTAACCACCAGAGGGCGCTCAAGGACAAAATTAAAAAAGAGCTGCTACAACTGAGTAGTTTTATTTTGTACGAACTGGCCCAAGGGCTATAAATATCAGTGGTTCCCAAACTGTGTGCGGCGCCCCTGGCTAGTTTTGATGGCGCACCAGCGAGCCGCGGCGCACAGATTGGGAACCACTGCCCTAGGTCTCTAGTTTTCAGAAATGCACAGGTTTGGTAGGTTTCCCTAGGTGGCGGCTGAGCTACAGGCCAAAATCTACAGGTAGGCACTTTGCAAAAAACACATCTGTTTTCTTTCAAAAATGTGGATGTGTCCACGTTGCGTTTGGGGCGTTTCCTGTCGCGGGCGCTAGGCCTACCCACACAAGTGAGGTATCATGTTTATCGGGAGACTTGGGGGAACGCTGGGTGGAAGGAAATTTGTGGCTCCTCTCAGATTCCAGAACTTTCTGCCACAGAAATGTGAGGAAGATGTGTTTTTTTAGCCAAATTTTGAGGTTTGCAAAGGATTCTGGGTAACAGAACCTGGTCAGAGCCACATAAGTCACCCCATCTTGGATTCCCCTAGGTCTCTAGTTTTCAGAAATGCACAGGTTTGGTAGGTTTCCCTAGGTGGCGGCTGAGCTAGAGGCCAAAATCTACAGGTAGGCACTTTGCAAAAAACACCTCTGTTTTCTTTCAAAAAATTGGATGTGTCCACGTTGCGCTTTGGGGCGTTTCCTGTCGCGGGCGCTAGGCCTACCCACACAAGTGAGGTATCATTTTTATCGGGAGACTTGGGGGAACGCTGGGTGAAAGGAAATTTGTGGCTCCTCTCAGATTCCAGAACTTTCTGCCACAGAAATGTGAGGAACATTTGTTTTTTTAGCCACATTTTGAGGTTTGCAAAGGATTCTGGGTAACAGAACCTGGTCAGAGCCACATAAGTCACCCCATCTTGGATTCCCCTAGGTCTCTAGTTTTCAGAAATGCACAGGTTTGGTAGGTTTCCCTAGGTGGCGGCTGAGCTACAGGCCAAAATCTACAGGTAGGCACTTTGCAAAAAACACCTCTGTTTTCTTTAAAAAATGTGGATGTGTCCAAGTTGCGTTTGGGGCGTTTCCTGTCGCGGGCGCTAGGCCTACCCACACAAGTGAGGTATCATGTTTATCGGGAGACTTGGGGGAACGCTGGGTGGAAGGAAATTTGTGGCTCCTCTCAGATTCCAGAACTTTCTGCCACAGAAATGTGAGGAAGATGTGTTTTTTTAGCCAAATTTTGAGGTTTGCAAAGGATTCTGGGTAACAGAACCTGGTCCGAGCCACACAAGTCACCCCATCTTGGATTCCCCTAGGTCTCTAGTTTTCAGAAATGCACAGGTTTGGTAGGTTTCCCTAGGTGGCGGCTGAGCTACAGGCCACAATCTACAGGTAGGCACTTTGCAAAAAACACCTCTGTTTTCTTTCAAAAAATTGGATGTGTCCACGTTGCACATTGGGGCGTTTCCTGTCGTGGGCGCTAGGCCTACCCACACAAGTGAGGTATCATTTTTATCGGGACACTTGGGGGAACGCTGGGTGGAAGGAAATTTGTGGCTCCTCTCAGATTCCAGACCTTTCTGCCACAGAAATGTGAGGAACATGTGTTTTTTTAGCCAAATTTTGAGGTTTGCAAAGGATTCTGGGTAACAGAACCTGGTCCGAGCCACACAAGTCACCCCATCTTGGATTCCCCTAGGTCTCTAGTTTTCAGAAATGCACAGGTTTGGTAGGTTTCCCTAGGTGGCGGCTGAGCTACAGGCCAAAATCTACAGGTAGGCACTTTGCAAAAAACACCTCTGTTTTCTTTAAAAAAATTGGATGTGTCCACGTTGTGCTTTGGGGCGTTTCCTGTCGCGGGCGCTAGGCCTACCCACACAAGCGAGGTACCATTTTTATCGGGAGACTTGGGGGAACGCTGGGTGGAAGGAAATTTGTGGCTCCTCTCAGATTCCAGAACTTTCTGCCACAGAAATGTGAGGAACATGTGTTTTTTTAGCCAAATTTTGAGGTTTGCAAAGGATTCTGGGTAACAGAACCTGGTCCGAGCCACACAAGTCACCCCATCTTGGATTCCCCTAGGTCTCTAGTTTTCAGAAATGCACAGGTTTGGTAGGTTTCCCTAGGTGCCGGCTGAGCTACAGGCCAAAACCTACAGGTAGGCACTTTGCAAAAAACACCTCTGTTTTCTTTAAAAAATGTGGATGTGTCCACGTTGCGCTTTGGGGTGTTTCCTGACGCGGACGCTAGGCCTACCCACACAAGTGAGGTATCATTTTTATCGGGAGACTTGGGGGAACGCTGGGTGGAAGGAAATTTGTGGCTCCTCTCAGATTCCAGAACTTTCTGCCACAGAAATTTGAGGAACATGTGTTTTTTTAGCCTCATTTTGAGGTTTGCAAAGGATTCTGGGTAACAGAACCTGGTCCGAGCCACACAAGTCGCCCCATCTTGGATTCCCCTAGGTCTCTAGTTTTCAGAAATGCACAGGTTTGGTAGGTTTCCCTAGGTGGCGGCTGAGCTACAGGCCAAAATCTACAGGTAGGCATTTTGTAAAAAACACCTCTGTTTTCTTGAAAAAATTTGGATGTGTCCACGTTGCGCTTTGGGGCGTTTCCTGTCACGGGCGCTAGGCCTACCCACACAAGTGAGGTATAATTTTTATCGGGAGACATGGGGGAACGCTGGGTGGAAGGAAATTTGTGGCTCCTCTCAGATTCCAGAACTTTCTGCCACAGAAATGTGAGGAACATGTGTTTTTTAGCCAAATTTTGAGGTTTGCAAAGGATTCTGGGTAACAGAACCCGGTCCGAGCCACACAAGTCACCCTATCTTGGATTCCCCTAGGTCTCTAGTTTTCAGAAATGCACAGGTTTGGTAGGTTTCCCTAGGTGCCGGCTGAGCTACAGGCCAAAACCTACAGGTAGGCACTTTGCAAAAAACACCTCTGTTTTCTTTCAAAAATTTGGATGTGTCCACGTTGCGCTTTGGGGTGTTTCCTGTCGCGGACGCTAGGCCTACCCACACAAGTGAGGTATCATTTTTATCAGGAGACGTGGGGGAACGCTGGATGGAAGGACATTTGTGGCTCCTCTCAGATTCCAGAACTTTCTGCCACAGAAATGTGATGAACATGTGTTTTTTTAGCCACATTTTGAGGTTTGCAAAGGATTCTGGGTAACAGAACCTGGTCCGAGCCACACAAGTCACCCCATCTTGGATTCCCCTAGGTCTCTAGTTTTCAGAAATGCACAGGTTTGGTAGGTTTCCCTAGGTGGCGGCTGAGCTACAGGCCAAAATCTACAGGTAGGCACTTTGCAAAAAACACCTCTGTTTTCTTTCGAAAAATTTGATGTGTCCACGTTGCGCTTTGGGGCGTTTCCTGTCGCGGGCGCTAGGCCTACCCACACACGTGAGGTATCATTTTTATCAGGAGACTTGGGGGAACGCTGGGTGGAAGGAAATTTGTGGCTCCTCTCAGATTCCAGAACTTTCTGCCACAGAAATGTGAGGAACATGTGTTATTTTAGCCAAATTTTGAGGTTTGCAAAGGATTCTGGGTAACAGAACCTGGTCCGAGCCACACAAGTCACCCCATCTTGGATTCCCCTAGGTCTCTAGTTTTCAGAAATGCACAGGTTTGGTAGGTTTCCCTAGGTGGCGGCTGAGCTACAGGCCAAAATCTACAGGTAGGCACTTTGCAAAAACACCTCTGTTTTCTTTCAAAAAATTTGATGTGTCCACGTTGCGCTTTGGGGCGTTTCCTGTCGCGGGCGCTAGGCCTACCCACACACGTGAGGTATCATTTTTATCAGGAGACTTGGGGGAACGCTGGGTGGAAGGAAATTTGTGGCTCCTCTCAGATTCCAGAACTTTCTGCCACAGAAATGTGAGGAAGATGTGTTTTTTTAGCCAAATTTTGAGGTTTGCAAAGGATTCTGGGTAACAGAACCTGGTCCGAGCCACACAAGTCACCCCATCTTGGATTCCCCTAGGTCAGTGGTTCCCAAACATTTTCGACCCACGGCTCCCTTGATCTATTGGCCACTGGCTGCGGCTCCCCATTATGTTACTTTTTGTTGGCGGGTGGGGGATGTAAGCCTGGCCTAGGGAGTACATCCATTTTTCTCCCTGAAAAGAATTGGGATGACGCCAATGAAGGTATTGTAATTCTATATATAACTGTAAAAAATAAAAATGTAACAGTTGTTTAATTACAGCATGCATAGGGTTTTTTAGTAAGGGGAAAATATTGGTTGACGGTAACCCTAGTAAAATGGGCAGGTCT
Source organism: Pleurodeles waltl (assembly GCF_031143425.1). Lineage (NCBI taxonomy): Eukaryota > Metazoa > Chordata > Amphibia > Caudata > Salamandridae > Pleurodeles > Pleurodeles waltl. The sequence goes on from NC_090449.1 coordinate 399,260,092, forward strand.
CATTTTTATGTAGTTATAACATAACTGTTTAAATATTGTGAAATGTAGAATCCCTTTAGTTGTGTTTAACCACCAGAGGGCGCTCAAGGACAAAATTAAAAAAGAGCTGCTACAACTGAGTAGTTTTATTTTGTACGAACTGGCCCAAGGGCTATAAATATCAGTGGTTCCCAAACTGTGTGCGGCGCCCCTGGCTAGTTTTGATGGCGCACCAGCGAGCCGCGGCGCACAGATTGGGAACCACTGCCCCAGGTCTCTAGTTTTCAGAAATGCACAGGTTTGGTAGGTTTCCCTAGGTGGCGGCTGAGCTACAGGCCAAAATCTACAGGTAGGCACTTTGCAAAAAACACCTCTGTTTTCTTTCAAAAATGTGGATGTGTCCACGTTGCGTTTGGGGCGTTTCCTGTCGCGGGCGCTAGGCCTACCCACACAAGTGAGGTATCATGTTTATCGGGAGACTTGGGGGAACGCTGGGTGGAAGGAAATTTGTGGCTCCTCTCAGATTCCAGAACTTTCTGCCACAGAAATGTGAGGAAGATGTGTTTTTTTAGCCAAATTTTGAGGTTTGCAAAGGATTCTGGGTAACAGAACCCGGTCCGAGCCACACAAGTCACCCTATCTTGGATTCCCCTAGGTCTCTAGTTTTCAGAAATGCACAGGTTTGGTAGGTTTCCCTAGGTGGGGGCTGAGCTAGAGGCCAAAATCTACAGGTAGGCACTTTGCAAAAAACACCTCTGTTTTCTTTCAAAAAATTGGATGTGTCCACGTTGCGCTTTGGGGCGTTTCCTGTCGCGGGCGCTAGGCCTACCCACACAAGTGAGGTATCATTTTTATCGGGAGACTTGGGGGAACGCTGGGTGGAAGGAAATTTGTGGCTCCTCTCAGATTCCAGAACTTTCTGCCACAGAAATGTGAGGAACATGTGTTTTTTTAGCCAAATTTTGAGGTTTGCAAAGGATTCTGGGTAACAGAACCTGGTCCGAGCCACACAAGTCACCCCATCTTGGATTCCCCTAGGTCTCTAGTTTTCAGAAATGCACAGGTTTGGTAGGTTTCCCTAGGTGGCGGCTGAGCTACAGGCCAAAATCTACAGGTAGACACTTTGCAAAAAACACCTCTGTTTTCTTTCAAAAAATTTGATGTGTCCACGTTGCGCTTTGGGGCGTTTCCTGTCGCGGGCGCTAGGCCTACCCACACAAGTGAGGTATCATTTTTATCGGGAGACTTGGGGGAACGCTGGGTGGAAGGAAATTTGTGGCTCCTCTCAGATTCCAGAACTTTCTGCCACAGAAATGTGAGGAAGATGTGTTGTTTTAGCCAAATTTTGAGGTTTGCAAAGGATTCTGGGTAACAGAACCCGGTCCGAGCCACACAAGTCACCCTATCTTGGATTCCCCTAGGTCTCTAGTTTTCAGAAATGCACAGGTTTGGTAGGTTTCCCTAGGTGGCGGCTGAGCTAGAGGCCAAAATCTACAGGTAGGCACTTTGCAAAAAACACCTCTGTTTTCTTTCAAAAAATTGGATGTGTCCACGTTGCGCTTTGGGGCGTTTCCTGTCGCGGGCGCTAGGCCTAGCCACACAAGTGAGGTATCATTTTTATCGGGAGACTTGGGGGAACGCTGGGTGGAAGGAAATTTGTGGCTCCTCTCAGATTCCAGAACTTTCTGCCACAGAAATGTGAGGAACATGTGTTTTTTTAGCCAAATTTTGAGGTTTGCAAAGGATTCTGGTTAACAGAACCTGGTCCGAGCCACATAAGTCACCCCATCTTGGATTCCCCTAGGTCTCTAGTTTTCAGAAATGCACAGGTTTGGTAGGTTTCCCTAGGTGGCGGCTGAGCTACAGGCCAAAATCTACAGGTAGGCACTTTGCAAAAAACACCTCTGTTTTCTTTCAAAAATGTGGATGTGTCCACGTTGCGTTTGGGGCGTTTCCTGTCGCGGGCGCTAGGCCTACCCACACAAGTGAGGTATCATGTTTATCGGGAGACTTGGGGGAACGCTGGGTGGAAGGAAATTTGTGGCTCCTCTCAGATTCCAGAACTTTCTGCCACAGAAATGTGAGGAAGATGTGTTTTTATAGCCAAATTTTGAGGTTTGCAAAGGATTCTGGGTAACAGAACCTGGTCCGAGCCACACAAGTCACCCCATCTTGGATTCCCCTAGGTCTCTAGCTTTCAGAAATGCACAGGTTTGGTAGGTTTCCCTAGGTGGCGGCTGAGCTACAGGCCAAAATCTACAGGTAGGCACTTTGCAAAAAACACCTCTGTTTTCTTTAAAAAAATTGGATGTGTCCACGTTGTGCTTTGGGGCGTTTCCTGTCGCGGGCGCTAGGCCTACCCACACAAGTGAGGTATCATTTTTATCGGGAGACTTGGGGGAACACTGGGTGGAAGGAAATCTGTGGCTCCTCTCAGATTCCAGAACTTTCTGCCACAGAAATTTGAGGAACATGTGTTTTTTTAGCCAAATTTTGAGGTTTGCAAAGGATTCTGGGTAACAGAACCTGGTCCGAGCCACACAAATCGCCCCATCTTGGATTCCCCTAGGTCTCTAGTTTTCAGAAATGCACAGGTTTGGTAGGTTTCCCTAGGTGGCGGCTGAGCTACAGGCCAAAATCTACAGGTAGGCACTTTGCAAAAAACACCTCTGTTTTCTTTCAAAAATTTGGATGTGTCCACATTGCGCTTTTGGGCGTATCCTGTCGCGGGCGCTAGGCCTACCCACACAAGTGAGGTATCATTTTTATCGGGAAACTTGGGGGAACGCTGGGTGGAAGGAAATGTGTGGCTCCTCTCAGATTCCAGAACTTTCTGCCACAGAAATGTGAGGAACATGTGTTTTTTTAGCCAAATTTTGAGGTTTGCAAAGGATTCTGGGTAACAGAACCTGGTCCGAGCCACACAAGTCACCCCATCTTGGATTCCCCTAGGTCTCTAGTTTTCAGAAATGCACAGGTTTGGTAGGTTTCCCTAGGTGGCGGCTGAGCTACAGGCCAAAATCTACAGGTAGGCACTTTGCAAAAAACACCTCTGTTTTCTTTCAAAAAATTTGATGTGTCCACGTTGCGCTTTGGGGCGTTTCCTGTCACGGGCGCTAGGCCTACCCACACAAGTGAGGTATCATTTTTATCGGGAGACTTGGGGGAACGCTGGGTGGAAGGAAATTTGTGGCTCCTCTCAGATTCCAGAACTTTCTGCCACAGAAATGTGAGGAAGATGTGTTTTTTTAGCCAAATTTTGAGGTTTGCAAAGGATTCTGGGTAACAGAACCTGGTCCGAGCCACACAAGTCACCCCATCTTGGATTCCCCTAGGTCTCTAGTTTTCAGAAATGCACAGGTTTGGTAGGTTTCCCTAGGTGGCGGCTGAGCTACAGGCCAAAACCTACAGGTAGGCACTTTGCAAAAAACACCTCTGTTTTCTTCCAAAAATTTGGATGTGTCCACGTTGCGCTTTGGGGTGTTTCCTGTCGCGGACGCTAGGCCTACCCACACAAGTGAGGTATAATTTTTATCGGGAGACGTGGGGGAACGCTGGATGGAAGGACATTTGTGGCTCCTCTCAGATTCCAGAACTTTCTGCCACAGAAATGTGAGGAACATGTGTTTTTTTAGCCAAATTTTGAGGTTTGCAAAGGATTCTGGGTAACAGAACCTGGTCCGAGCCACACAAGTCACCCCATCTTGGATTCCCTTAGGTCTCTAGTTTTCAGAAATGCACAGGTTTGGTAGGTTTCCCTAGGTGGCGGCTGAGCTACAGGCCAAAATCTACAGGTAGGCACTTTGCAAAAAACACCTCTGTTTTTCTTCAAAAAATTTGATGTGTCCACGTTGCGCTTTGGGGCGTTTCCTGTCGCGGGCGCTAGGCCTACCCACACACGTGAGGTATCATTTTTATCAGGAGAATTGGGGGAACGCTGGGTGGAAGGAAATTTGTGGCTCCTCTCAGATTCCAGAACTTTCTGCCACAGAAATGTGAGGAACATGTGTTTTTTTTAGCCAAATTTTGAGGTTTGCAAAGGATTCTGGGTAACAGAACCTGGTCCGAACCACACAAGTCACCCCATCTTGGATTCCCCTAGGTCTCTAGTTTTCAGAAATGCACAGGTTTGTTAGGTTTCCCTAGGTGGCGGCTGAGCTACAGGCCAAAATCTACAGGTAGGCACTTTGCAAAAAACACCTCTGTTTTCTTTAAAAAATGTGGATGTGTCCACGTTGCGCTTTGGGGCGTTTCCTGTCGCGGGCGCTAGGCCTACCCACACAAGCGAGGTATCATTTTTATCGGGAGACTTGGGGGAACGCTGGGTGGAAGGAAATTTGTGGCTCCTCTCAGATTCCAGAACTTTCTGCCACAGAAATGTGAGGAACATGTGTTTTTTTAGCCAAATTTTGAGGTTTGCAAAGGATTCTGGGTAACAGAACCTGGTCCGAGTCACACAAATCACCCCATCTTGGATTCCCCTAGGTCTCTAGTTTTCAGAAATGCACAGGTTTGGTAGGTTTCCCTAGGTGGCGGCTGAGCTAGAGGCCAAAATCTACAGGTAGGCACTTTGCAAAAAACACCTCTGTTTTCTTTAAAAAAATTGGATGTGTCCACGTTGCGCTTTGGGGCGTTTCCTGTCGCGGGCGCTAGGCCTACCCACACAAGTGAGGTATCATTTGTATCGGGAGACTTGGGGGAACACTGGGTGGAAGGAAATTTGTGGCTCCTCTCAGATTCCAGAACTTTCTGCCACAGAAATGTGAGGAACATGTGTTTTTTTAGCCAAGTTTTGAGGTTTGCAAAGGATTCTGGGTAACAGAACCTGGTCCGAGCCACACAAGTCACCCCATCTTGGATTCCCCTAGGTCTCTAGTTTTCAGAAATGCACAGGTTTGGTAGGTTTCCCTAGGTGGCGGCTGAGCTACAGGCCAAAATCTACAGGTAGGCACTTTGCAAAAAACACCTCTGTTTTCTTTCAAAAAATTGGATGTGTCCACGTTGCGCTTTGGGGTGTTTCCTGTCGCGGGCACTAGGCCTACCCACACAAGTGAGGTATCATTTTTATCGGGAGACTTGGGGGAACGGTGGGTGGAAGGAAATTTCTGGCTCCTCTCAGATTCCAGAACTTTCTGCCACAGAAATGTGAGGAACATGTTTTTTTTTAGCCAAATTTTGAGGTTTGCAAAGGATTCTGGGTAACAGAACCTGGTCCGAGCCACACAATTCACCCCATCTTGGATTCCCCTAGGTCTCTAGTTTTCAGAAATGCACAGGTTTAGTAGGTTTCCCTAGGTGGCGGCTGAGCTAGAGGCCAAAATCTACAGGTAGGCACTCTGCAAAAAACACCTCTGTTTTCTTTCAAAAATGTGGATGTGTCCACGTTGCGCTTTGGGGCGTTTCCTGTCGCGGGCGCTAGGCCTACCCACACAAGCGAGGTACAATTTTTATCGGGAGACGTAGGGGAACGCTGGATGGAAGGAAATTTGTGGCTCTTCTCAGATTCCAGAACTTTCTGCCACAGAAATGTGAGGAAGATGTGTTTTTTTAGCCAAATTTTGAGGTTTGCAAAGGATTCTGGGTAACAGAACCTGGTCCGAGCCACACAAGTCACCCCATCTTTGATTCCCCTAGGTCTCTAGTTTTCAGAAATGCACAGCTTTGGTAGGTTTCCGTAGGTGGCGGCTGAGCTACAGGCCAAAATCTACAGGTACGCACTTTGCAAAAAACACCTCTGTTTTCTTTCAAAAAATTTGATGTGTCCACGTTGCGCTTTGGGGCGTTTCCTGTCGCGGGCGCTAGGCCTACCCACACAAGTGAGGTATCATTTTTATCTGGAGACTTGGGGGAACGCTGGGTGGAAGGAAATTTGTGGCTCCTCTCAGATTCCAGAACTTTCTGCCACAGAAATGTGAGGAACATGTGTTTTTTTAGCCAAATTTTAAGGTTTGCAAAGGATTCTGGGTAACAGAACCTGGTCCGAGCCACACAAGTCACCCCATCTTGGATTCCCCTAGGTCTCTAGTTTTCAGAAATGCACAGGTTTGGTAGGTTTCCCTAGGTGGCGGCTGAGCTACAGGCCAAAATCTACAGGTAGGCACTTTGCAAAAAACACCTCTGTTTTCTTTAAAAAATGTGGATGTGTCCACGTTGCGCTTTGGGGCGTTTCCTGTCGCGGGCGCTAGGCCTACCCACACAAGCGAGGTATCATTTTTATCGGGAGACTTGGGGGAACGCTGGGTGGAAGGAAATTTGTGGCTCCTCTCAGATTCCAGAACTTTCTGCCACAGAAATGTGAGGAAGATGTGTTTTTTTAGCCAAATTTTGAGGTTTGCAAAGGACTCTGGGTAACAGAACCTGGTCCGAGGCACACAAGTCACCCCATCTTGGATTCCCCTAGGTCTCTAGTTTTCAGAAATGCACAGGTTTGGTAGGTTTCCCTAGGTGCCGGCTGAGCTACAGGCCAAAACCTACAGGTAGGCACTTTGCAAAAAACACCTCTGTTTTCTTTCAAAAATATGGATGTGTCCACGTTGCGCTTTGGGGTGTTTCCTGTCGCGGACGCTAGGCCTACCCACACAAGTGAGGTATCACTTTTATCGGGAGACGTGGGGGAACGCTGGATGGAAGGACATTTGTGGCTCCTCTCAGATTCCAGAACTTTCTGCCACAGAAATGTGAGGAACGTGTTTTTTTAGCCATATTTTGAGGTTTGCAAAGGATTCTGGGTAACAGAACCTGGTCCGAGCCACACAAGTCACCCCATCTTGGATTCCCCTAGGTCTCTAGTTTTCAGAAATGCTCAGGTTTGGTAGGTTTCCCTAGGTGGCAGCTGAGCTACAGGCCAAAATCTACAGGTAGGCACTTTGCAAAAAACACCTCTGTTTTCTTTCAAAAAATTGGATGTGTCCACGTTGCGCTTTGGGGCGTTTCCTGTCGCAGGCGCTAGGCCTACCCACACAAGTGAGGTATCATTTTTATCGGGAGACTTGGGGGAACGCTGGGTGGAAGGAAATTTGTGGCTCCTCTCAGATTCCAGAACTTTCTGCCACAGAAATTTGAGGAACATGTGTTTTTTTAGCCACATTTTGAGGTTTGCAAAGGATTCTGGGTAACAGAACATGGTCCGAGCCACACAAGTCGCCCCATCTTGGATTCCCCTAGGTCTCTAGTTTTCAGAAATGCACAGGTTTGGTAGGTTTCCCTAGGTGGCGGCTGAGCTAGAGGCCAAAATCTACAGGTAAGCACTTTGCAAAAAACACCTCTGTTTTCTTTCAAAAATTTGGATGTGTCCACGTTGCGCTTTGGGGCGTTTCCTGTCGCGGGCGCTAGGCCTACCCACACAAGTGAGGTATCATTTTTATCGGGAGACGTGGGGGAACGCTGGGTGGAAGGAAATTTGTGGCTCGTCTCAGATTCCAGAACTTTCTGCCACAGAAATGTGAGGAACATGTGTTTTTTTAGCCAAATTTTGAGGTTTGAAAAGGATTCTGGGTAACAGAACCTGGTCAGAGCCACACAAGTCACCCCATGTTGGATTCCCCTAGGTCTCTAGTTTTCAGAAAGGCACAGGTTTGGTTGGTTTCCCTAGGTGGCGGCTGAGCTACAGGCCAAAATCTACAGGTAGGCACTTTGCAAAAAACACCTCTGTTTTCTTTCAAAAATTTGGATGTGTCCACGTTGCGCTTTGGGGCGTTTCCTGTCGCGGGCGCTAGGCCGACCCACACAAGTGAGGTATCATTTGTATCGGGAGACTTGGGGGAACGTTGGGTGGAAGGAAATTTGTGGCTCCTCTCAGATTCCAGAACTTTCTGCCACAGAAATGTGAGGAAGATGTGTTTTTTTAGCCAAATTTTGAGGTTTGCAAAGGATTCTGGGTAACAGAACCTGGTCCGAGCCACACAAGTCACCCCATCTTGGATTCCCCTAGGTCTCTAGTTTTCAGAAATGCACAGGTTTGGTAGGTTTCCGTAGGTGGCGGCTGAGCTACAGGCCAAAATCTACAGGTACGCACTTTGCAAAAAACACCTCTGTTTTCTTTCAAAAAATTTGATGTGTCCACGTTGCGCTTTGGGGCGTTTCCTGTCGCGGGCGCTAGGCCTACCCACACAAGTGAGGTATCATTTTTATCTGGAGACTTGGGGGAACGCTGGGTGGAAGGAAATTTGTGGCTCCTCTCAGATTCCAGAACTTTCTGCCACAGAAATGTGAGGAACATGTGTTTTTTTAGCCAAATTTTAAGGTTTGCAAAGGATTCTGGGTAACAGAACCTGGTCCGAGCCACACAAGTCACCCCATCTTGGATTCCCCTAGGTCTCTAGTTTTCAGAAATGCACAGGTTTGGTAGGTTTCCCTAGGTGGCGGCTGAGCTAGAGGCCAAAATCTACAGGTAGGCACTCTGCAAAAAACACCTCTGTTTTCTTTCAAAAATGTGGATGTGTCCACGTTGCGCTTTGGGGCGTTTCCTGTCGCGGGCGCTAGGCCTACCCACACAAGCGAGGTACAATTTTTATCGGGAGACGTAGGGGAACGCTGGATGGAAGGAAATTTGTGGCTCTTCTCAGATTCCAGAACTTTCTGCCACAGAAATGTGAGGAACATGTGTTTTTTTAGCCAAATTTTGAGGTTTGCAAAGGATTCTGGGTAACAGAACCTGGTCCGAGCCACACAAGTCACCCCATCTTTGATTCCCCTAGGTCTCTAGTTTTCAGAAATGCACAGCTTTGGTAGGTTTCCGTAGGTGGCGGCTGAGCTACAGGCCAAAATCTACAGGTACGCACTTTGCAAAAAACACCTCTGTTTTCTTTCAAAAAATTTGATGTGTCCACGTTGCGCTTTGGGGCGTTTCCTGTCGCGGGCGCTAGGCCTACCCACACAAGTGAGGTATCATTTTTATCTGGAGACTTGGGGGAACGCTGGGTGGAAGGAAATTTGTGGCTCCTCTCAGATTCCAGAACTTTCTGCCACAGAAATGTGAGGAACATGTGTTTTTTTAGCCAAATTTTAAGGTTTGCAAAGGATTCTGGGTAACAGAACCTGGTCCGAGCCACACAAGTCACCCCATCTTGGATTCCCCTAGGTCTCTAGTTTTCAGAAATGCACAGGTTTGGTAGGTTTCCCTAGGTGGCGGCTGAGCTACAGGCCAAAATCTACAGGTAGGCACTTTGCAAAAAACACCTCTGTTTTCTTTAAAAAATGTGGATGTGTCCACGTTGCGCTTTGGGGCGTTTCCTGTCGCGGGCGCTAGGCCTACCCACACAAGCGAGGTATCATTTTTATCGGGAGACTTGGGGGAACGCTGGGTGGAAGGAAATTTGTGGCTCCTCTCAGATTCCAGAACTTTCTGCCACAGAAATGTGAGGAAGATGTGTTTTTTTAGCCAAATTTTGAGGTTTGCAAAGGACTCTGGGTAACAGAACCTGGTCCGAGCCACACAAGTCACCCCATCTTGGATTCCCCTAGGTCTCTAGTTTTCAGAAATGCACAGGTTTGGTAGGTTTCCCTAGGTGCCGGCTGAGCTACAGGCCAAAACCTACAGGTAGGCACTTTGCAAAAAACACCTCTGTTTTCTTTCAAAAATATGGATGTGTCCACGTTGCGCTTTGGGGTGTTTCCTGTCGCGGACGCTAGGCCTACCCACACAAGTGAGGTATCACTTTTATCGGGAGACGTGGGGGAACGCTGGATGGAAGGACATTTGTGGCTCCTCTCAGATTCCAGAACTTTCTGCCACAGAAATGTGAGGAACGTGTTTTTTTAGCCATATTTTGAGGTTTGCAAAGGATTCTGGGTAACAGAACCTGGTCCGAGCCACACAAGTCACCCCATCTTGGATTCCCCTAGGTCTCTAGTTTTCAGAAATGCTCAGGTTTGGTAGGTTTCCCTAGGTGGCAGCTGAGCTACAGGCCAAAATCTACAGGTAGGCACTTTGCAAAAAACACCTCTGTTTTCTTTCAAAAAATTGGATGTGTCCACGTTGCGCTTTGGGGCGTTTCCTGTCGCAGGCGCTAGGCCTACCCACACAAGTGAGGTATCATTTTTATCGGGAGACTTGGGGGAACGCTGGGTGGAAGGAAATTTGTGGCTCCTCTCAGATTCCAGAACTTTCTGCCACAGAAATTTGAGGAACATGTGTTTTTTTAGCCACATTTTGAGGTTTGCAAAGGATTCTGGGTAACAGAACATGGTCCGAGCCACACAAGTCGCCCCATCTTGGATTCCCCTAGGTCTCTAGTTTTCAGAAATGCACAGGTTTGGTAGGTTTCCCTAGGTGGCGGCTGAGCTAGAGGCCAAAATCTACAGGTAAGCACTTTGCAAAAAACACCTCTGTTTTCTTTCAAAAATTTGGATGTGTCCACGTTGCGCTTTGGGGCGTTTCCTGTCGCGGGCGCTAGGCCTACCCACACAAGTGAGGTATCATTTTTATCGGGAGACGTGGGGGAACGCTGGGTGGAAGGAAATTTGTGGCTCGTCTCAGATTCCAGAACTTTCTGCCACAGAAATGTGAGGAACATGTGTTTTTTTAGCCAAATTTTGAGGTTTGAAAAGGATTCTGGGTAACAGAACCTGGTCAGAGCCACACAAGTCACCCCATGTTGGATTCCCCTAGGTCTCTAGTTTTCAGAAAGGCACAGGTTTGGTTGGTTTCCCTAGGTGGCGGCTGAGCTACAGGCCAAAATCTACAGGTAGGCACTTTGCAAAAAACACCTCTGTTTTCTTTCAAAAATTTGGATGTGTCCACGTTGCGCTTTGGGGCGTTTCCTGTCGCGGGCGCTAGGCCGACCCACACAAGTGAGGTATCATTTGTATCGGGAGACTTGGGGGAACGTTGGGTGGAAGGAAATTTGTGGCTCCTCTCAGATTCCAGAACTTTCTGCCACAGAAATGTGAGGAAGATGTGTTTTTTTAGCCAAATTTTGAGGTTTGCAAAGGATTCTGGGTAACAGAACCTGGTCCGAGCCACACAAGTCACCCCATCTTGGATTCCCCTAGGTCTCTAGTTTTCAGAAATGCACAGGTTTGGTAGGTTTCCGTAGGTGGCGGCTGAGCTACAGGCCAAAATCTACAGGTACGCACTTTGCAAAAAACACCTCTGTTTTCTTTCAAAAAATTTGATGTGTCCACGTTGCGCTTTGGGGCGTTTCCTGTCGCGGGCGCTAGGCCTACCCACACAAGTGAGGTATCATTTTTATCTGGAGACTTGGGGGAACGCTGGGTGGAAGGAAATTTGTGGCTCCTCTCAGATTCCAGAACTTTCTGCCACAGAAATGTGAGGAACATGTGTTTTTTTAGCCAAATTTTAAGGTTTGCAAAGGATTCTGGGTAACAGAACCTGGTCCGAGCCACACAAGTCACCCCATCTTGGATTCCCCTAGGTCTCTAGTTTTCAGAAATGCACAGGTTTGGTAGGTTTCCCTAGGTGGCGGCTGAGCTACAGGCCAAAATCTACAGGTAGGCACTTTGCAAAAAACACCTCTGTTTTCTTTAAAAAATGTGGATGTGTCCACGTTGCGCTTTGGGGCGTTTCCTGTCGCGGGCGCTAGGCCTACCCACACAAGCGAGGTATCATTTTTATCGGGAGACTTGGGGGAACGCTGGGTGGAAGGAAATTTGTGGCTCCTCTCAGATTCCAGAACTTTCTGCCACAGAAATGTGAGGAAGATGTGTTTTTTTAGCCAAATTTTGAGGTTTGCAAAGGATTCTGGGTAACAGAACCTGGTCCGAGCCACACAAGTCACCCCATCTTGGATTCCCCTAGGTCTCTAGTTTTCAGAAATGCACAGGTTTGGTAGGTTTCCCTAGGTGCCGGCTGAGCTACAGGCCAAAACCTACAGGTAGGCACTTTGCAAAAAACACCTCTGTTTTCTTTCAAAAAATTGGATGTGTCCACGTTGCGCTTTGGGGCGTTTCCTGTCGCAGGCGCTAGGCCTACCCACACAAGTGAGGTATCATTTTTATCGGGAGACTTGGGGGAACGCTGGGTGGAAGGAAATTTGTGGCTCCTCTCAGATTCCAGAACTTTCTGCCACAGAAATTTGAGGAACATGTGTTTTTTTAGCCACATTTTGAGGTTTGCAAAGGATTCTGGGTAACAGAACATGGTCCGAGCCACACAAGTCGCCCCATCTTGGATTCCCCTAGGTCTCTAGTTTTCAGAAATGCACAGGTTTGGTAGGTTTCCCTAGGTGGCGGCTGAGCTAGAGGCCAAAATCTACAGGTAAGCACTTTGCAAAAAACACCTCTGTTTTCTTTCAAAAATTTGGATGTGTCCACGTTGCGCTTTGGGGCGTTTCCTGTCGCGGGCGCTAGGCCTACCCACACAAGTGAGGTATCATTTTTATCGGGAGACGTGGGGGAACGCTGGGTGGAAGGAAATTTGTGGCTCGTCTCAGATTCCAGAACTTTCTGCCACAGAAATGTGAGGAACATGTGTTTTTTTAGCCAAATTTTGAGGTTTGAAAAGGATTCTGGGTAACAGAACCTGGTCAGAGCCACACAAGTCACCCCATGTTGGATTCCCCTAGGTCTCTAGTTTTCAGAAAGGCACAGGTTTGGTTGGTTTCCCTAGGTGGCGGCTGAGCTACAGGCCAAAATCTACAGGTAGGCACTTTGCAAAAAACACCTCTGTTTTCTTTCAAAAATTTGGATGTGTCCACGTTGCGCTTTGGGGCGTTTCCTGTCGCGGGCGCTAGGCCGACCCACACAAGTGAGGTATCATTTGTATCGGGAGACTTGGGGGAACGTTGGGTGGAAGGAAATTTGTGGCTCCTCTCAGATTCCAGAACTTTCTGCCACAGAAATGTGAGGAAGATGTGTTTTTTTAGCCAAATTTTGAGGTTTGCAAAGGATTCTGGGTAACAGAACCTGGTCCGAGCCACACAAGTCACCCCATCTTGGATTCCCCTAGGTCTCTAGTTTTCAGAAATGCACAGGTTTGGTAGGTTTCCGTAGGTGGCGGCTGAGCTACAGGCCAAAATCTACAGGTACGCACTTTGCAAAAAACACCTCTGTTTTCTTTCAAAAAATTTGATGTGTCCACGTTGCGCTTTGGGGCGTTTCCTGTCGCGGGCGCTAGGCCTACCCACACAAGTGAGGTATCATTTTTATCTGGAGACTTGGGGGAACGCTGGGTGGAAGGAAATTTGTGGCTCCTCTCAGATTCCAGAACTTTCTGCCACAGAAATGTGAGGAACATGTGTTTTTTTAGCCAAATTTTAAGGTTTGCAAAGGATTCTGGGTAACAGAACCTGGTCCGAGCCACACAAGTCACCCCATCTTGGATTCCCCTAGGTCTCTAGTTTTCAGAAATGCACAGGTTTGGTAGGTTTCCCTAGGTGCCGGCTGAGCTACAGGCCAAAACCTACAGGTAGGCACTTTGCAAAAAACACCTCTGTTTTCTTTCAAAAATTTGGATGTGTCCACGTTGCGCTTTGGGGTGTTTCCTGTCGCGGACGCTAGGCCTACCCACACAAGTGAGGTATCATTTTTATCAGGAGACGTGGGGGAACGCTGGATGGAAGGACATTTGTGGCTCCTCTCAGATTCCAGAACTTTCTGCCACAGAAATGTGATGAACATGTGTTTTTTTAGCCACATTTTGAGGTTTGCAAAGGATTCTGGGTAACAGAACCTGGTCCGAGCCACACAAGTCACCCCATCTTGGATTCCCCTAGGTCTCTAGTTTTCAGAAATGCACAGGTTTGGTAGGTTTCCCTAGGTGGCGGCTGAGCTACAGGCCAAAATCTACAGGTAGGCACTTTGCAAAAAACACCTCTGTTTTCTTTCGAAAAATTTGATGTGTCCACGTTGCGCTTTGGGGCGTTTCCTGTCGCGGGCGCTAGGCCTACCCACACACGTGAGGTATCATTTTTATCAGGAGACTTGGGGGAACGCTGGGTGGAAGGAAATTTGTGGCTCCTCTCAGATTCCAGAACTTTCTGCCACAGAAATGTGAGGAACATGTGTTTTTTTAGCCAAATTTTGAGGTTTGCAAAGGATTCTGGGTAACAGAACCTGGTCCGAGCCACACAAGTCACCCCATCTTGGATTCCCCTAGGTCTCTAGTTTTCAGAAATGCACAGGTTTGGTAGGTTTCCCTAGGTGGCGGCTGAGCTACAGGCCAAAATCTACAGGTAGGCACTTTGCAAAAACACCTCTGTTTTCTTTCAAAAAATTTGATGTGTCCACGTTGCGCTTTGGGGCGTTTCCTGTCGCGGGCGCTAGGCCTACCCACACACGTGAGGTATCATTTTTATCAGGAGACTTGGGGGAACGCTGGGTGGAAGGAAATTTGTGGCTCCTCTCAGATTCCAGAACTTTCTGCCACAGAAATGTGAGGAAGATGTGTTTTTTTAGCCAAATTTTGAGGTTTGCAAAGGATTCTGGGTAACAGAACCTGGTCCGAGCCACACAAGTCACCCCATCTTGGATTCCCCTAGGTCAGTGGTTCCCAAACATTTTCGACCCACGGCTCCCTTGATCTATTGGCCACTGGCTGCGGCTCCCCATTATGTTACTTTTTGTTGGCGGGTGGGGGATGTAAGCCTGGCCTAGGGAGTACATCCATTTTTCTCCCTGAAAAGAATTGGGATGACGCCAATGAAGGTATTGTAATTCTATATATAACTGTAAAAAATAAAAATGTAACAGTTGTTTAATTACAGCATGCATAGGGTTTTTTAGTAAGGGGAAAATATTGGTTGACGGTAACCCTAGTAAAATGGGCAGGTCTCATTTTTATGTAGTTATAACATAACTGTTTAAATATTGTGAAATGTAGAATCCCTTTAGTTGTGTTTAACCACCAGAGGGCGCTCAAGGACAAAATTAAAAAAGAGCTGCTACAACTGAGTAGTTTTATTTTGTACGAACTGGCCCAAGGGCTATAAATATCAGTGGTTCCCAAACTGTGTGCGGCGCCCCTGGCTAGTTTTGATGGCGCACCAGCGAGCCGCGGCGCACAGATTGGGAACCACTGCCCCAGGTCTCTAGTTTTCAGAAATGCACAGGTTTGGTAGGTTTCCCTAGGTGGCGGCTGAGCTACAGGCCAAAATCTACAGGTAGGCACTTTGCAAAAAACACCTCTGTTTTCTTTCAAAAATGTGGATGTGTCCACGTTGCGTTTGGGGCGTTTCCTGTCGCGGGCGCTAGGCCTACCCACACAAGTGAGGTATCATGTTTATCGGGAGACTTGGGGGAACGCTGGGTGGAAGGAAATTTGTGGCTCCTCTCAGATTCCAGAACTTTCTGCCACAGAAATGTGAGGAAGATGTGTTTTTTTAGCCAAATTTTGAGGTTTGCAAAGGATTCTGGGTAACAGAACCCGGTCCGAGCCACACAAGTCACCCTATCTTGGATTCCCCTAGGTCTCTAGTTTTCAGAAATGCACAGGTTTGGTAGGTTTCCCTAGGTGGGGGCTGAGCTAGAGGCCAAAATCTACAGGTAGGCACTTTGCAAAAAACACCTCTGTTTTCTTTCAAAAAATTGGATGTGTCCACGTTGCGCTTTGGGGCGTTTCCTGTCGCGGGCGCTAGGCCTACCCACACAAGTGAGGTATCATTTTTATCGGGAGACTTGGGGGAACGCTGGGTGGAAGGAAATTTGTGGCTCCTCTCAGATTCCAGAACTTTCTGCCACAGAAATGTGAGGAACATGTGTTTTTTTAGCCAAATTTTGAGGTTTGCAAAGGATTCTGGGTAACAGAACCTGGTCCGAGCCACACAAGTCACCCCATCTTGGATTCCCCTAGGTCTCTAGTTTTCAGAAATGCACAGGTTTGGTAGGTTTCCCTAGGTGGCGGCTGAGCTACAGGCCAAAATCTACAGGTAGACACTTTGCAAAAAACACCTCTGTTTTCTTTCAAAAAATTTGATGTGTCCACGTTGCGCTTTGGGGCGTTTCCTGTCGCGGGCGCTAGGCCTACCCACACAAGTGAGGTATCATTTTTATCGGGAGACTTGGGGGAACGCTGGGTGGAAGGAAATTTGTGGCTCCTCTCAGATTCCAGAACTTTCTGCCACAGAAATGTGAGGAAGATGTGTTGTTTTAGCCAAATTTTGAGGTTTGCAAAGGATTCTGGGTAACAGAACCCGGTCCGAGCCACACAAGTCACCCTATCTTGGATTCCCCTAGGTCTCTAGTTTTCAGAAATGCACAGGTTTGGTAGGTTTCCCTAGGTGGCGGCTGAGCTAGAGGCCAAAATCTACAGGTAGGCACTTTGCAAAAAACACCTCTGTTTTCTTTCAAAAAATTGGATGTGTCCACGTTGCGCTTTGGGGCGTTTCCTGTCGCGGGCGCTAGGCCTAGCCACACAAGTGAGGTATCATTTTTATCGGGAGACTTGGGGGAACGCTGGGTGGAAGGAAATTTGTGGCTCCTCTCAGATTCCAGAACTTTCTGCCACAGAAATGTGAGGAACATGTGTTTTTTTAGCCAAATTTTGAGGTTTGCAAAGGATTCTGGTTAACAGAACCTGGTCCGAGCCACATAAGTCACCCCATCTTGGATTCCCCTAGGTCTCTAGTTTTCAGAAATGCACAGGTTTGGTAGGTTTCCCTAGGTGGCGGCTGAGCTACAGGCCAAAATCTACAGGTAGGCACTTTGCAAAAAACACCTCTGTTTTCTTTCAAAAATGTGGATGTGTCCACGTTGCGTTTGGGGCGTTTCCTGTCGCGGGCGCTAGGCCTACCCACACAAGTGAGGTATCATGTTTATCGGGAGACTTGGGGGAACGCTGGGTGGAAGGAAATTTGTGGCTCCTCTCAGATTCCAGAACTTTCTGCCACAGAAATGTGAGGAAGATGTGTTTTTATAGCCAAATTTTGAGGTTTGCAAAGGATTCTGGGTAACAGAACCTGGTCCGAGCCACACAAGTCACCCCATCTTGGATTCCCCTAGGTCTCTAGCTTTCAGAAATGCACAGGTTTGGTAGGTTTCCCTAGGTGGCGGCTGAGCTACAGGCCAAAATCTACAGGTAGGCACTTTGCAAAAAACACCTCTGTTTTCTTTAAAAAAATTGGATGTGTCCACGTTGTGCTTTGGGGCGTTTCCTGTCGCGGGCGCTAGGCCTACCCACACAAGTGAGGTATCATTTTTATCGGGAGACTTGGGGGAACACTGGGTGGAAGGAAATCTGTGGCTCCTCTCAGATTCCAGAACTTTCTGCCACAGAAATTTGAGGAACATGTGTTTTTTTAGCCAAATTTTGAGGTTTGCAAAGGATTCTGGGTAACAGAACCTGGTCCGAGCCACACAAATCGCCCCATCTTGGATTCCCCTAGGTCTCTAGTTTTCAGAAATGCACAGGTTTGGTAGGTTTCCCTAGGTGGCGGCTGAGCTACAGGCCAAAATCTACAGGTAGGCACTTTGCAAAAAACACCTCTGTTTTCTTTCAAAAATTTGGATGTGTCCACATTGCGCTTTTGGGCGTATCCTGTCGCGGGCGCTAGGCCTACCCACACAAGTGAGGTATCATTTTTATCGGGAAACTTGGGGGAACGCTGGGTGGAAGGAAATTTGTGGCTCCTCTCAGATTCCAGAACTTTCTGCCACAGAAATGTGAGGAACATGTGTTTTTTTAGCCAAATTTTGAGGTTTGCAAAGGATTCTGGGTAACAGAACCTGGTCCGAGCCACACAAGTCACCCCATCTTGGATTCCCCTAGGTCTCTAGTTTTCAGAAATGCACAGGTTTGGTAGGTTTCCCTAGGTGGCGGCTGAGCTACAGGCCAAAATCTACAGGTAGGCACTTTGCAAAAAACACCTCTGTTTTCTTTCAAAAAATTTGATGTGTCCACGTTGCGCTTTGGGGCGTTTCCTGTCACGGGCGCTAGGCCTACCCACACAAGTGAGGTATCATTTTTATCGGGAGACTTGGGGGAACGCTGGGTGGAAGGAAATTTGTGGCTCCTCTCAGATTCCAGAACTTTCTGCCACAGAAATGTGAGGAAGATGTGTTTTTTTAGCCAAATTTTGAGGTTTGCAAAGGATTCTGGGTAACAGAACCTGGTCCGAGCCACACAAGTCACCCCATCTTGGATTCCCCTAGGTCTCTAGTTTTCAGAAATGCACAGGTTTGGTAGGTTTCCCTAGGTGGCGGCTGAGCTACAGGCCAAAACCTACAGGTAGGCACTTTGCAAAAAACACCTCTGTTTTCTTCCAAAAATTTGGATGTGTCCACGTTGCGCTTTGGGGTGTTTCCTGTCGCGGACGCTAGGCCTACCCACACAAGTGAGGTATAATTTTTATCGGGAGACGTGGGGGAACGCTGGATGGAAGGACATTTGTGGCTCCTCTCAGATTCCAGAACTTTCTGCCACAGAAATGTGAGGAACATGTGTTTTTTTAGCCAAATTTTGAGGTTTGCAAAGGATTCTGGGTAACAGAACCTGGTCCGAGCCACACAAGTCACCCCATCTTGGATTCCCTTAGGTCTCTAGTTTTCAGAAATGCACAGGTTTGGTAGGTTTCCCTAGGTGGCGGCTGAGCTACAGGCCAAAATCTACAGGTAGGCACTTTGCAAAAAACACCTCTGTTTTTCTTCAAAAAATTTGATGTGTCCACGTTGCGCTTTGGGGCGTTTCCTGTCGCGGGCGCTAGGCCTACCCACACACGTGAGGTATCATTTTTATCAGGAGAATTGGGGGAACGCTGGGTGGAAGGAAATTTGTGGCTCCTCTCAGATTCCAGAACTTTCTGCCACAGAAATGTGAGGAACATGTGTTTTTTTTAGCCAAATTTTGAGGTTTGCAAAGGATTCTGGGTAACAGAACCTGGTCCGAACCACACAAGTCACCCCATCTTGGATTCCCCTAGGTCTCTAGTTTTCAGAAATGCACAGGTTTGTTAGGTTTCCCTAGGTGGCGGCTGAGCTACAGGCCAAAATCTACAGGTAGGCACTTTGCAAAAAACACCTCTGTTTTCTTTAAAAAATGTGGATGTGTCCACGTTGCGCTTTGGGGCGTTTCCTGTCGCGGGCGCTAGGCCTACCCACACAAGCGAGGTATCATTTTTATCGGGAGACTTGGGGGAACGCTGGGTGGAAGGAAATTTGTGGCTCCTCTCAGATTCCAGAACTTTCTGCCACAGAAATGTGAGGAACATGTGTTTTTTTAGCCAAATTTTGAGGTTTGCAAAGGATTCTGGGTAACAGAACCTGGTCCGAGTCACACAAATCACCCCATCTTGGATTCCCCTAGGTCTCTAGTTTTCAGAAATGCACAGGTTTGGTAGGTTTCCCTAGGTGGCGGCTGAGCTAGAGGCCAAAATCTACAGGTAGGCACTTTGCAAAAAACACCTCTGTTTTCTTTAAAAAAATTGGATGTGTCCACGTTGCGCTTTGGGGCGTTTCCTGTCGCGGGCGCTAGGCCTACCCACACAAGTGAGGTATCATTTGTATCGGGAGACTTGGGGGAACACTGGGTGGAAGGAAATTTGTGGCTCCTCTCAGATTCCAGAACTTTCTGCCACAGAAATGTGAGGAACATGTGTTTTTTTAGCCAAGTTTTGAGGTTTGCAAAGGATTCTGGGTAACAGAACCTGGTCCGAGCCACACAAGTCACCCCATCTTGGATTCCCCTAGGTCTCTAGTTTTCAGAAATGCACAGGTTTGGTAGGTTTCCCTAGGTGGCGGCTGAGCTACAGGCCAAAATCTACAGGTAGGCACTTTGCAAAAAACACCTCTGTTTTCTTTCAAAAAATTGGATGTGTCCACGTTGCGCTTTGGGGTGTTTCCTGTCGCGGGCACTAGGCCTACCCACACAAGTGAGGTATCATTTTTATCGGGAGACTTGGGGGAACGGTGGGTGGAAGGAAATTTCTGGCTCCTCTCAGATTCCAGAACTTTCTGCCACAGAAATGTGAGGAACATGTTTTTTTTTAGCCAAATTTTGAGGTTTGCAAAGGATTCTGGGTAACAGAACCTGGTCCGAGCCACACAATTCACCCCATCTTGGATTCCCCTAGGTCTCTAGTTTTCAGAAATGCACAGGTTTAGTAGGTTTCCCTAGGTGGCGGCTGAGCTAGAGGCCAAAATCTACAGGTAGGCACTCTGCAAAAAACACCTCTGTTTTCTTTCAAAAATGTGGATGTGTCCACGTTGCGCTTTGGGGCGTTTCCTGTCGCGGGCGCTAGGCCTACCCACACAAGCGAGGTACAATTTTTATCGGGAGACGTAGGGGAACGCTGGATGGAAGGAAATTTGTGGCTCTTCTCAGATTCCAGAACTTTCTGCCACAGAAATGTGAGGAAGATGTGTTTTTTTTAGCCAAATTTTGAGGTTTGCAAAGGATTCTGGGTAACAGAACCTGGTCCGAGCCACACAAGTCACCCCATCTTTGATTCCCCTAGGTCTCTAGTTTTCAGAAATGCACAGCTTTGGTAGGTTTCCGTAGGTGGCGGCTGAGCTACAGGCCAAAATCTACAGGTACGCACTTTGCAAAAAACACCTCTGTTTTCTTTCAAAAAATTTGATGTGTCCACGTTGCGCTTTGGGGCGTTTCCTGTCGCGGGCGCTAGGCCTACCCACACAAGTGAGGTATCATTTTTATCTGGAGACTTGGGGGAACGCTGGGTGGAAGGAAATTTGTGGCTCCTCTCAGATTCCAGAACTTTCTGCCACAGAAATGTGAGGAACATGTGTTTTTTTAGCCAAATTTTAAGGTTTGCAAAGGATTCTGGGTAACAGAACCTGGTCCGAGCCACACAAGTCACCCCATCTTGGATTCCCCTAGGTCTCTAGTTTTCAGAAATGCACAGGTTTGGTAGGTTTCCCTAGGTGGCGGCTGAGCTACAGGCCAAAATCTACAGGTAGGCACTTTGCAAAAAACACCTCTGTTTTCTTTAAAAAATGTGGATGTGTCCACGTTGCGCTTTGGGGCGTTTCCTGTCGCGGGCGCTAGGCCTACCCACACAAGCGAGGTATCATTTTTATCGGGAGACTTGGGGGAACGCTGGGTGGAAGGAAATTTGTGGCTCCTCTCAGATTCCAGAACTTTCTGCCACAGAAATGTGAGGAAGATGTGTTTTTTTAGCCAAATTTTGAGGTTTGCAAAGGACTCTGGGTAACAGAACCTGGTCCGAGGCACACAAGTCACCCCATCTTGGATTCCCCTAGGTCTCTAGTTTTCAGAAATGCACAGGTTTGGTAGGTTTCCCTAGGTGCCGGCTGAGCTACAGGCCAAAACCTACAGGTAGGCACTTTGCAAAAAACACCTCTGTTTTCTTTCAAAAATATGGATGTGTCCACGTTGCGCTTTGGGGTGTTTCCTGTCGCGGACGCTAGGCCTACCCACACAAGTGAGGTATCACTTTTATCGGGAGACGTGGGGGAACGCTGGATGGAAGGACATTTGTGGCTCCTCTCAGATTCCAGAACTTTCTGCCACAGAAATGTGAGGAACGTGTTTTTTTAGCCATATTTTGAGGTTTGCAAAGGATTCTGGGTAACAGAACCTGGTCCGAGCCACACAAGTCACCCCATCTTGGATTCCCCTAGGTCTCTAGTTTTCAGAAATGCTCAGGTTTGGTAGGTTTCCCTAGGTGGCAGCTGAGCTACAGGCCAAAATCTACAGGTAGGCACTTTGCAAAAAACACCTCTGTTTTCTTTCAAAAAATTGGATGTGTCCACGTTGCGCTTTGGGGCGTTTCCTGTCGCAGGCGCTAGGCCTACCCACACAAGTGAGGTATCATTTTTATCGGGAGACTTGGGGGAACGCTGGGTGGAAGGAAATTTGTGGCTCCTCTCAGATTCCAGAACTTTCTGCCACAGAAATTTGAGGAACATGTGTTTTTTTAGCCACATTTTGAGGTTTGCAAAGGATTCTGGGTAACAGAACATGGTCCGAGCCACACAAGTCGCCCCATCTTGGATTCCCCTAGGTCTCTAGTTTTCAGAAATGCACAGGTTTGGTAGGTTTCCCTAGGTGGCGGCTGAGCTAGAGGCCAAAATCTACAGGTAAGCACTTTGCAAAAAACACCTCTGTTTTCTTTCAAAAATTTGGATGTGTCCACGTTGCGCTTTGGGGCGTTTCCTGTCGCGGGCGCTAGGCCTACCCACACAAGTGAGGTATCATTTTTATCGGGAGACGTGGGGGAACGCTGGGTGGAAGGAAATTTGTGGCTCGTCTCAGATTCCAGAACTTTCTGCCACAGAAATGTGAGGAACATGTGTTTTTTTAGCCAAATTTTGAGGTTTGAAAAGGATTCTGGGTAACAGAACCTGGTCAGAGCCACACAAGTCACCCCATGTTGGATTCCCCTAGGTCTCTAGTTTTCAGAAAGGCACAGGTTTGGTTGGTTTCCCTAGGTGGCGGCTGAGCTACAGGCCAAAATCTACAGGTAGGCACTTTGCAAAAAACACCTCTGTTTTCTTTCAAAAATTTGGATGTGTCCACGTTGCGCTTTGGGGCGTTTCCTGTCGCGGGCGCTAGGCCGACCCACACAAGTGAGGTATCATTTGTATCGGGAGACTTGGGGGAACGTTGGGTGGAAGGAAATTTGTGGCTCCTCTCAGATTCCAGAACTTTCTGCCACAGAAATGTGAGGAAGATGTGTTTTTTTAGCCAAATTTTGAGGTTTGCAAAGGATTCTGGGTAACAGAACCTGGTCCGAGCCACACAAGTCACCCCATCTTGGATTCCCCTAGGTCTCTAGTTTTCAGAAATGCACAGGTTTGGTAGGTTTCCGTAGGTGGCGGCTGAGCTACAGGCCAAAATCTACAGGTACGCACTTTGCAAAAAACACCTCTGTTTTCTTTCAAAAAATTTGATGTGTCCACGTTGCGCTTTGGGGCGTTTCCTGTCGCGGGCGCTAGGCCTACCCACACAAGTGAGGTATCATTTTTATCTGGAGACTTGGGGGAACGCTGGGTGGAAGGAAATTTGTGGCTCCTCTCAGATTCCAGAACTTTCTGCCACAGAAATGTGAGGAACATGTGTTTTTTTAGCCAAATTTTAAGGTTTGCAAAGGATTCTGGGTAACAGAACCTGGTCCGAGCCACACAAGTCACCCCATCTTGGATTCCCCTAGGTCTCTAGTTTTCAGAAATGCACAGGTTTGGTAGGTTTCCCTAGGTGGCGGCTGAGCTAGAGGCCAAAATCTACAGGTAGGCACTCTGCAAAAAACACCTCTGTTTTCTTTCAAAAATGTGGATGTGTCCACGTTGCGCTTTGGGGCGTTTCCTGTCGCGGGCGCTAGGCCTACCCACACAAGCGAGGTACAATTTTTATCGGGAGACGTAGGGGAACGCTGGATGGAAGGAAATTTGTGGCTCTTCTCAGATTCCAGAACTTTCTGCCACAGAAATGTGAGGAACATGTGTTTTTTTAGCCAAATTTTGAGGTTTGCAAAGGATTCTGGGTAACAGAACCTGGTCCGAGCCACACAAGTCACCCCATCTTTGATTCCCCTAGGTCTCTAGTTTTCAGAAATGCACAGCTTTGGTAGGTTTCCGTAGGTGGCGGCTGAGCTACAGGCCAAAATCTACAGGTACGCACTTTGCAAAAAACACCTCTGTTTTCTTTCAAAAAATTTGATGTGTCCACGTTGCGCTTTGGGGCGTTTCCTGTCGCGGGCGCTAGGCCTACCCACACAAGTGAGGTATCATTTTTATCTGGAGACTTGGGGGAACGCTGGGTGGAAGGAAATTTGTGGCTCCTCTCAGATTCCAGAACTTTCTGCCACAGAAATGTGAGGAACATGTGTTTTTTTAGCCAAATTTTAAGGTTTGCAAAGGATTCTGGGTAACAGAACCTGGTCCGAGCCACACAAGTCACCCCATCTTGGATTCCCCTAGGTCTCTAGTTTTCAGAAATGCACAGGTTTGGTAGGTTTCCCTAGGTGGCGGCTGAGCTACAGGCCAAAATCTACAGGTAGGCACTTTGCAAAAAACACCTCTGTTTTCTTTAAAAAATGTGGATGTGTCCACGTTGCGCTTTGGGGCGTTTCCTGTCGCGGGCGCTAGGCCTACCCACAGAAGCGAGGTATCATTTTTATCGGGAGACTTGGGGGAACGCTGGGTGGAAGGAAATTTGTGGCTCCTCTCAGATTCCAGAACTTTGTGCCACAGAAATGTGAGGAAGATGTGTTTTTTTAGCCAAATTTTGAGGTTTGCAAAGGACTCTGGGTAACAGAACCTGGTCCGAGCCACACAAGTCACCCCATCTTGGATTCCCCTAGGTCTCTAGTTTTCAGAAATGCACAGGTTTGGTAGGTTTCCCTAGGTGCCGGCTGAGCTACAGGCCAAAACCTACAGGTAGGCACTTTGCAAAAAACACCTCTGTTTTCTTTCAAAAATATGGATGTGTCCACGTTGCGCTTTGGGGTGTTTCCTGTCGCGGACGCTAGGCCTACCCACACAAGTGAGGTATCACTTTTATCGGGAGACGTGGGGGAACGCTGGATGGAAGGACATTTGTGGCTCCTCTCAGATTCCAGAACTTTCTGCCACAGAAATGTGAGGAACGTGTTTTTTTAGCCATATTTTGAGGTTTGCAAAGGATTCTGGGTAACAGAACCTGGTCCGAGCCACACAAGTCACCCCATCTTGGATTCCCCTAGGTCTCTAGTTTTCAGAAATGCTCAGGTTTGGTAGGTTTCCCTAGGTGGCAGCTGAGCTACAGGCCAAAATCTACAGGTAGGCACTTTGCAAAAAACACCTCTGTTTTCTTTCAAAAAATTGGATGTGTCCACGTTGCGCTTTGGGGCGTTTCCTGTCGCAGGCGCTAGGCCTACCCACACAAGTGAGGTATCATTTTTATCGGGAGACTTGGGGGAACGCTGGGTGGAAGGAAATTTGTGGCTCCTCTCAGATTCCAGAACTTTCTGCCACAGAAATTTGAGGAACATGTGTTTTTTTAGCCACATTTTGAGGTTTGCAAAGGATTCTGGGTAACAGAACATGGTCCGAGCCACACAAGTCGCCCCATCTTGGATTCCCCTAGGTCTCTAGTTTTCAGAAATGCACAGGTTTGGTAGGTTTCCCTAGGTGGCGGCTGAGCTAGAGGCCAAAATCTACAGGTAAGCACTTTGCAAAAAACACCTCTGTTTTCTTTCAAAAATTTGGATGTGTCCACGTTGCGCTTTGGGGCGTTTCCTGTCGCGGGCGCTAGGCCTACCCACACAAGTGAGGTATCATTTTTATCGGGAGACGTGGGGGAACGCTGGGTGGAAGGAAATTTGTGGCTCGTCTCAGATTCCAGAACTTTCTGCCACAGAAATGTGAGGAACATGTGTTTTTTTAGCCAAATTTTGAGGTTTGAAAAGGATTCTGGGTAACAGAACCTGGTCAGAGCCACACAAGTCACCCCATGTTGGATTCCCCTAGGTCTCTAGTTTTCAGAAAGGCACAGGTTTGGTTGGTTTCCCTAGGTGGCGGCTGAGCTACAGGCCAAAATCTACAGGTAGGCACTTTGCAAAAAACACCTCTGTTTTCTTTCAAAAATTTGGATGTGTCCACGTTGCGCTTTGGGGCGTTTCCTGTCGCGGGCGCTAGGCCGACCCACACAAGTGAGGTATCATTTGTATCGGGAGACTTGGGGGAACGTTGGGTGGAAGGAAATTTGTGGCTCCTCTCAGATTCCAGAACTTTCTGCCACAGAAATGTGAGGAAGATGTGTTTTTTTAGCCAAATTTTGAGGTTTGCAAAGGATTCTGGGTAACAGAACCTGGTCCGAGCCACACAAGTCACCCCATCTTGGATTCCCCTAGGTCTCTAGTTTTCAGAAATGCACAGGTTTGGTAGGTTTCCGTAGGTGGCGGCTGAGCTACAGGCCAAAATCTACAGGTACGCACTTTGCAAAAAACACCTCTGTTTTCTTTCAAAAAATTTGATGTGTCCACGTTGCGCTTTGGGGCGTTTCCTGTCGCGGGCGCTAGGCCTACCCA
Source organism: Pleurodeles waltl (assembly GCF_031143425.1). NCBI lineage: Eukaryota > Metazoa > Chordata > Amphibia > Caudata > Salamandridae > Pleurodeles > Pleurodeles waltl. The sequence goes on from NC_090449.1 coordinate 399,285,951, forward strand.
CACAAGTGAGGTATCATTTTTATCTGGAGACTTGGGGGAACGCTGGGTGGAAGGAAATTTGTGGCTCCTCTCAGATTCCAGAACTTTCTGCCACAGAAATGTGAGGAACATGTGTTTTTTTAGCCAAATTTTAAGGTTTGCAAAGGATTCTGGGTAACAGAACCTGGTCCGAGCCACACAAGTCACCCCATCTTGGATTCCCCTAGGTCTCTAGTTTTCAGAAATGCACAGGTTTGGTAGGTTTCCCTAGGTGGCGGCTGAGCTACAGGCCAAAATCTACAGGTAGGCACTTTGCAAAAAACACCTCTGTTTTCTTTAAAAAATGTGGATGTGTCCACGTTGCGCTTTGGGGCGTTTCCTGTCGCGGGCGCTAGGCCTACCCACACAAGCGAGGTATCATTTTTATCGGGAGACTTGGGGGAACGCTGGGTGGAAGGAAATTTGTGGCTCCTCTCAGATTCCAGAACTTTCTGCCACAGAAATGTGAGGAAGATGTGTTTTTTTAGCCAAATTTTGAGGTTTGCAAAGGATTCTGGGTAACAGAACCTGGTCCGAGCCACACAAGTCACCCCATCTTGGATTCCCCTAGGTCTCTAGTTTTCAGAAATGCACAGGTTTGGTAGGTTTCCCTAGGTGCCGGCTGAGCTACAGGCCAAAACCTACAGGTAGGCACTTTGCAAAAAACACCTCTGTTTTCTTTCAAAAAATTGGATGTGTCCACGTTGCGCTTTGGGGCGTTTCCTGTCGCAGGCGCTAGGCCTACCCACACAAGTGAGGTATCATTTTTATCGGGAGACTTGGGGGAACGCTGGGTGGAAGGAAATTTGTGGCTCCTCTCAGATTCCAGAACTTTCTGCCACAGAAATTTGAGGAACATGTGTTTTTTTAGCCACATTTTGAGGTTTGCAAAGGATTCTGGGTAACAGAACATGGTCCGAGCCACACAAGTCGCCCCATCTTGGATTCCCCTAGGTCTCTAGTTTTCAGAAATGCACAGGTTTGGTAGGTTTCCCTAGGTGGCGGCTGAGCTAGAGGCCAAAATCTACAGGTAAGCACTTTGCAAAAAACACCTCTGTTTTCTTTCAAAAATTTGGATGTGTCCACGTTGCGCTTTGGGGCGTTTCCTGTCGCGGGCGCTAGGCCTACCCACACAAGTGAGGTATCATTTTTATCGGGAGACGTGGGGGAACGCTGGGTGGAAGGAAATTTGTGGCTCGTCTCAGATTCCAGAACTTTCTGCCACAGAAATGTGAGGAACATGTGTTTTTTTAGCCAAATTTTGAGGTTTGAAAAGGATTCTGGGTAACAGAACCTGGTCAGAGCCACACAAGTCACCCCATGTTGGATTCCCCTAGGTCTCTAGTTTTCAGAAAGGCACAGGTTTGGTTGGTTTCCCTAGGTGGCGGCTGAGCTACAGGCCAAAATCTACAGGTAGGCACTTTGCAAAAAACACCTCTGTTTTCTTTCAAAAATTTGGATGTGTCCACGTTGCGCTTTGGGGCGTTTCCTGTCGCGGGCGCTAGGCCGACCCACACAAGTGAGGTATCATTTGTATCGGGAGACTTGGGGGAACGTTGGGTGGAAGGAAATTTGTGGCTCCTCTCAGATTCCAGAACTTTCTGCCACAGAAATGTGAGGAAGATGTGTTTTTTTAGCCAAATTTTGAGGTTTGCAAAGGATTCTGGGTAACAGAACCTGGTCCGAGCCACACAAGTCACCCCATCTTGGATTCCCCTAGGTCTCTAGTTTTCAGAAATGCACAGGTTTGGTAGGTTTCCGTAGGTGGCGGCTGAGCTACAGGCCAAAATCTACAGGTACGCACTTTGCAAAAAACACCTCTGTTTTCTTTCAAAAAATTTGATGTGTCCACGTTGCGCTTTGGGGCGTTTCCTGTCGCGGGCGCTAGGCCTACCCACACAAGTGAGGTATCATTTTTATCTGGAGACTTGGGGGAACGCTGGGTGGAAGGAAATTTGTGGCTCCTCTCAGATTCCAGAACTTTCTGCCACAGAAATGTGAGGAACATGTGTTTTTTTAGCCAAATTTTAAGGTTTGCAAAGGATTCTGGGTAACAGAACCTGGTCCGAGCCACACAAGTCACCCCATCTTGGATTCCCCTAGGTCTCTAGTTTTCAGAAATGCACAGGTTTGGTAGGTTTCCCTAGGTGGCGGCTGAGCTACAGGCCAAAATCTACAGGTAGGCACTTTGCAAAAAACACCTCTGTTTTCTTTAAAAAATGTGGATGTGTCCACGTTGCGCTTTGGGGCGTTTCCTGTCGCGGGCGCTAGGCCTACCCACACAAGCGAGGTATCATTTTTATCGGGAGACTTGGGGGAACGCTGGGTGGAAGGAAATTTGTGGCTCCTCTCAGATTCCAGAACTTTCTGCCACAGAAATGTGAGGAAGATGTGTTTTTTTAGCCAAATTTTGAGGTTTGCAAAGGATTCTGGGTAACAGAACCTGGTCCGAGCCACACAAGTCACCCCATCTTGGATTCCCCTAGGTCTCTAGTTTTCAGAAATGCACAGGTTTGGTAGGTTTCCCTAGGTGCCGGCTGAGCTACAGGCCAAAACCTACAGGTAGGCACTTTGCAAAAAACACCTCTGTTTTCTTTCAAAAATATGGATGTGTCCACGTTGCGCTTTGGGGTGTTTCCTGTCGCGGACGCTAGGCCTACCCACACAAGTGAGGTATCACTTTTATCGGGAGACGTGGGGGAACGCTGGATGGAAGGACATTTGTGGCTCCTCTCAGATTCCAGAACTTTCTGCCACAGAAATGTGAGGAACGTGTTTTTTTAGCCATATTTTGAGGTTTGCAAAGGATTCTGGGTAACAGAACCTGGTCCGAGCCACACAAGTCACCCCATCTTGGATTCCCCTAGGTCTCTAGTTTTCAGAAATGCTCAGGTTTGGTAGGTTTCCCTAGGTGGCAGCTGAGCTACAGGCCAAAATCTACAGGTAGGCACTTTGCAAAAAACACCTCTGTTTTCTTTCAAAAAATTGGATGTGTCCACGTTGCGCTTTGGGGCGTTTCCTGTCGCAGGCGCTAGGCCTACCCACACAAGTGAGGTATCATTTTTATCGGGAGACTTGGGGGAACGCTGGGTGGAAGGAAATTTGTGGCTCCTCTCAGATTCCAGAACTTTCTGCCACAGAAATTTGAGGAACATGTGTTTTTTTAGCCACATTTTGAGGTTTGCAAAGGATTCTGGGTAACAGAACATGGTCCGAGCCACACAAGTCGCCCCATCTTGGATTCCCCTAGGTCTCTAGTTTTCAGAAATGCACAGGTTTGGTAGGTTTCCCTAGGTGGCGGCTGAGCTACAGGCCAAAATCTACAGGTAAGCACTTTGCAAAAAACACCTCTGTTTTCTTTCAAAAATTTGGATGTGTCCACGTTGCGCTTTGGGGCGTTTCCTGTCGCGGGCGCTAGGCCTACCCACACAAGTGAGGTATCATTTTTATCGGGAGACGTGGGGGAACGCTGGGTGGAAGGAAATTTGTGGCTCCTCTCAGATTCCAGAACTTTCTGCCACAGAAATGTGAGGAACATGTGTTTTTTTAGCCAAATTTTGAGGTTTGAAAAGGATTCTGGGTAACAGAACCTGGTCAGAGCCACACAAGTCACCCCATGTTGGATTCCCCTAGGTCTCTAGTTTTCAGAAAGGCACAGGTTTGGTTGGTTTCCCTAGGTGGCGGCTGAGCTACAGGCCAAAATCTACAGGTAGGCACTTTGCAAAAAACACCTCTGTTTTCTTTCAAAAATTTGGATGTGTCCACGTTGCGCTTTGGGGCGTTTCCTGTCGCGGGCGCTAGGCCGACCCACACAAGTGAGGTATCATTTGTATCGGGAGACTTGGGGGAACGTTGGGTGGAAGGAAATTTGTGGCTCCTCTCAGATTCCAGAACTTTCTGCCACAGAAATGTGAGGAAGATGTGTTTTTTTAGCCAAATTTTGAGGTTTGCAAAGGATTCTGGGTAACAGAACCTGGTCCGAGCCACACAAGTCACCCCATCTTGGATTCCCCTAGGTCTCTAGTTTTCAGAAATGCACAGGTTCAGTAGGTTTCCCTAGGTGCCGGCTGAGCTACAGGCCAAAACCTACAGGTAGGCACTTTGCAAAAAACACCTCTGTTTTCTTCCAAAAATTTGGATGTGTCCACGTTGCGCTTTGGGGTGTTTCCTGTCGCGGACGCTAGGCCTACCCACACAAGTGAGGTATAATTTTTATCGGGAGACGTGGGGGAACGCTGGATGGAAGGACATTTGTGGCTCCTCTCAGATTCCAGAACTTTCTGCCACAGAAATGTGAGGAACATGTGTTTTTTTAGCCAAATTTTGAGGTTTGCAAAGGATTCTGGGTAACAGAACCTGGTCCGAGCCACACAAGTCACCCCATCTTGGATTCCCCTAGGTCTCTAGTTTTCAGAAATGCACAGGTTTGGTAGGTTTCCCTAGGTGGCGGCTGAGCTACAGGCCAAAATCTACAGGTAGGCACTTTGCAAAAAACACCTCTGTTTTCTTTCAAAAAATTTGATGTGTCCACGTTGCGCTTTGGGGCGTTTCCTGTCGCGGGCGCTAGGCCTACCCACACACGTGAGGTATCATTTTTATCAGGAGACTTGGGGGAACGCTGGGTGGAAGGAAATTTGTGGCTCCTCTCAGATTCCAGAACTTTCTGCCACAGAAATGTGAGGAACATGTGTTTTTTTAGCCAAATTTTGAGGTTTGCAAAGGATTCTGGGTAACAGAACCTGGTCCGAGCCACACAAGTCACCCCATCTTGGATTCCCCTAGGTCAGTGGTTCCCAAACATTTTCGACCCACGGCTCCCTTGATCTATTGGCCACTGGCTGCGGCTCCCCATTATGTTACTTTTTGTTGGCGGGTGGGGGATGTAAGCCTGGCCTAGGGAGTACATTCATTTTTCTCCCTGAAAAGAATTGGGATGACGCCAATGAAGGTATTGTAATTCTATATATAACTGTAAAAAATAAAAATGTAACAGTTGTTTAATTACAGCATGCATAGGGTTTTTTAGTAAGGGGAAAATATTGGTTGACGGTAACCCTAGTAAAATGGGCAGGTCTAATTTTTATGTAGTTATAACATAACTGTTTAAATATTGTGAAATGTAGAATCCCTTTAGTTGTGTTTAACCACCAGAGGGCGCTCAAGGACAAAATTAAAAAAGAGCTGCTACAACTGAGTAGTTTTATTTTGTACGAACTGGCCCAAGGGCTATAAATATCAGTGGTTCCCAAACTGTGTGCGGCGCCCCTGGCTAGTTTTGATGGCGCACCAGCGAGCCGCGGCGCACAGATTGGGAACCACTGCCCTAGGTCTCTAGTTTTCAGAAATGCACAGGTTTGGTAGGTTTCCCTAGGTGGCGGCTGAGCTACAGGCCAAAATCTACAGGTAGGCACTTTGCAAAAAACACCTCTGTTTTCTTTCAAAAATGTGGATGTGTCCACGTTGCGTTTGGGGCGTTTCCTGTCGCGGGCGCTAGGCCTACCCACACAAGTGAGGTATCATGTTTATCGGGAGACTTGGGGGAACGCTGGGTGGAAGGAAATTTGTGGCTCCTCTCAGATTCCAGAACTTTCTGCCACAGAAATGTGAGGAAGATGTGTTTTTTTAGCCAAATTTTGAGGTTTGCAAAGGATTCTGGGTAACAGAACCCGGTCCGAGCCACACAAGTCACCCTATCTTGGATTCCCCTAGGTCTCTAGTTTTCAGAAATGCACAGATTTGGTAGGTTTCCCTAGGTGGCGGCTGAGCTAGAGGCCAAAATCTACAGGTAGGCACTTTGCAAAAAACACCTCTGTTTTCTTTCAAAAAATTGGATGTGTCCACGTTGCGCTTTGGGGCGTTTCCTGTCGCGGGCGCTAGGCCTACCCACACAAGTGAGGTATCATTTTTATCGGGAGACTTGGGGGAACGCTGGGTGGAAGGAAATTTGTGGCTCCTCTCAGATTCCAGAACTTTCTGCCACAGAAATGTGAGGAACATGTGTTTTTTTAGCCAAATTTTGAGGTTTGCAAAGGATTCTGGGTAACAGAACCTGGTCAGAGCCACATAAGTCACCCCATCTTGGATTCCCCTAGGTCTCTAGTTTTCAGAAATGCACAGGTTTGGTAGGTTTCCCTAGGTGGCGGCTGAGCTACAGGCCAAAATCTACAGGTAGGCACTTTGCAAAAAACACCTCTGTTTTCTTTCAAAAATGTGGATGTGTCCAAGTTGCGTTTGGGGCGTTTCCTGTCGCGGGCGCTAGGCCTACCCACACAAGTGAGGTATCATGTTTATCGGGAGACTTGGGGGAACGCTGGGTGGAAGGAAATTTGTGGCTCCTCTCAGATTCCAGAACTTTCTGCCACAGAAATGTGAGGAAGATGTGTTTTTTTAGCCAAATTTTGAGGTTTGCAAAGGATTCTGGGTAACAGAACCTGGTCCGAGCCACACAAGTCACCCCATCTTGGATTCCCCTAGGTCTCTAGTTTTCAGAAATGCACAGGTTTGGTAGGTTTCCCTAGGTGGCGGCTGAGCTACAGGCCAAAATCTACAGGTAGGCACTGTGCAAAAAACACCTCTGTTTTCTTTCAAAAAATTGGATGTGTCCACGTTGCACATTGGGGCGTTTCCTGTCGTGGGCGCTAGGCCTACCCACACAAGTGAGGTATCATTTTTATCGGGACACTTGGGGGAACGCTGGGTGGAAGGAAATTTGTGGCTCCTCTCAGATTCCAGACCTTTCTGCCACAGAAATGTGAGGAACATGTGTTTTTTTAGCCAAATTTTGAGGTTTGCAAAGGATTCTGGGTAACAGAACCTGGTCCGAGCCACACAAGTCACCCCCTCTTGGATTCCCCTAGGTCTCTAGTTTTCAGAAATGCACAGGTTTGGTAGGTTTCCCTAGGTGGCGGCTGAGCTACAGGCCAAAATCTACAGGTAGGCACTTTGCAAAAAACACCTCTGTTTTCTTTCAAAAAATTGGATGTGTCCACGTTGTGCTTTGGGGCGTTTCCTGTCGCGGGCGCTAGGCCTACCCACACAAGTGAGGTATCATTTTTATCGGGAGACTTGGGGGAACGCTGGGTGGAAGGAAATCTGTGGCTCCTCTCAGATTCCAGAACTTTCTGCCACAGAAATTTGAGGAACATGTGTTTTTTTAGCCAAATTTTGAGGTTTGCAAAGGATTCTGGGTAACAGAACCTGGTCCGAGCCACACAAGTCACCCCATCTTGGATTCCCCTAGGTCTCTAGTTTTCAGAAATGCACAGGTTTGGTAGGTTTCCCTAGGTGGCGGCTGAGCTACAGGCCAAAATCTACAGGTAGGCACTTTGCAAAAAACACCTCTGTTTTCTTTCAAAAAATTTGATGTGTCCACGTTGCGCTTTGGGGCGTTTCCTGTCGCGGGCGCTAGGCCTACCCACACACGTGAGGTATCATTTTTATCAGGAGACTTGGGGGAACGCTGGGTGGAAGGAAATTTGTGGCTCCTCTCAGATTCCAGAACTTTCTGCCACAGAAATGTGAGGAAGATGTGTTTTTTTTAGCCAAATTTTGAGGTTTGCAAAGGATTCTGGGTAACAGAACCTGGTCCGAGCCACACAAGTCACCCCATCTTGGATTCCCCTAGGTCAGTGGTTCCCAAACATTTTCGACCCACGGCTCCCTTGATCTATTGGCCACTGGCTGCGGCTCCCCATTATGTTACTTTTTGTTGGCGGGTGGGGGATGTAAGCCTGGCCTAGGGAGTACATCCATTTTTCTCCCTGAAAAGAATTGGGATGACGCCAATGAAGGTATTGTAATTCTATATATAACTGTAAAAAATAAAAATGTAACAGTTGTTTAATTACAGCATGCATAGGGTTTTTTAGTAAGGGGAAAATATTGGTTGACGGTAACCCTAGTAAAATGGGCAGGTCTCATTTTTATGTAGTTATAACATAACTGTTTAAATATTGTGAAATGTAGAATCCCTTTAGTTGTGTTTAACCACCAGAGGGCGCTCAAGGACAAAATTAAAAAAGAGCTGCTACAACTGAGTAGTTTTATTTTGTACGAACTGGCCCAAGGGCTATAAATATCAGTGGTTCCCAAACAAGGGTGCGGCGCCCCTGGCTAGTTTTGATGGCGCACCAGCGAGCCGCGGCGCACAGATTGGGAACCACTGCCCTAGGTCTCTAGTTTTCAGAAATGCACAGGTTTGGTAGGTTTCCCTAGGTGGCGGCTGAGCTACAGGCCAAAATCTACAGGTAGGCACTTTGCAAAAAACACCTCTGTTTTCTTTCAAAAATGTGGATGTGTCCACGTTGCGTTTGGGGCGTTTCCTGTCGCGGGCGCTAGGCCTACCCACACAAGTGAGGTATCATGTTTATCGGGAGACTTGGGGGAACGCTGGGTGGAAGGAAATTTGTGGCTCCTCTCAGATTCCAGAACTTTCTGCCACAGAAATGTGAGGAAGATGTGTTTTTTTAGCCAAATTTTGAGGTTTGCAAAGGATTCTGGGTAACAGAACCCGGTCCGAGCCACACAAGTCACCCTATCTTGGATTCCCCTAGGTCTCTAGTTTTCAGAAATGCACAGGTTTGGTAGGTTTCCCTAGGTGGCGGCTGAGCTAGAGGCCAAAATCTACAGGTAGGCACTTTGCAAAAAACACCTCTGTTTTCTTTAAAAAAATTGGATGTGTCCACGTTGCGCTTTGGGGCGTTTCCTGTCGCGGGCGCTAGGCCTACCCACACAAGTGAGGTATCATTTTTATCGGGAGACTTGGGGGAACGCTGGGTGGAAGGAAATTTGTGGCTCCTCTCAGATTCCAGAACTTTCTGCCACAGAAATGTGAGGAACATGTGTTTTTTTAGCCACATTTTGAGGTTTGCAAAGGATTCTGGGTAACAGAACCTGGTCAGAGCCACATAAGTCACCCCATCTTGGATTCCCCTAGGTCTCTAGTTTTCAGAAATGCACAGGTTTGGTAGGTTTCCCTAGGTGGCGGCTGAGCTACAGGCCAAAATCTACAGGTAGGCACTTTGCAAAAAACACCTCTGTTTTCTTTCAAAAATGTGGATGTGTCCAAGTTGCGTTTGGGGCGTTTCCTGTCGCGGGCGCTAGGCCTACCCACACAAGTGAGGTATCATGTTTATCGGGAGACTTGGGGGAACGCTGGGTGGAAGGAAATTTGTGGCTCCTCTCAGATTCCAGAACTTTCTGCCACAGAAATGTGAGGAAGATGTGTTTTTTTAGCCAAATTTTGAGGTTTGCAAAGGATTCTGGGTAACAGAACCTGGTCCGAGCCACACAAGTCACCCCATCTTGGATTCCCCTAGGTCTCTAGTTTTCAGAAATGCACAGGTTTGGTAGGTTTCCCTAGGTGGCGGCTGAGCTACAGGCCAAAATCTACAGGTAGGCACTTTGCAAAAAACACCTCTGTTTTCTTTAAAAAAATTGGATGTGTCCACGTTGCACATTGGGGCGTTTCCTGTCGTGGGCGCTAGGCCTACCCACACAAGTGAGGTATCATTTTTATCGGGACACTTGGGGGAACGCTGGGTGGAAGGAAATTTGTGGCTCCTCTCAGATTCCAGACCTTTCTGCCACAGAAATGTGAGGAACGTGTTTTTTTAGCCAAATTTTGAGGTTTGCAAAGGATTCTGGGTAACAGAACCTGGTCCGAGCCACACAAGTCACCCCATCTTGGATTCCCCTAGGTCTCTAGTTTTCAGAAATGCACAGGTTTGGTAGGTTTCCCTAGGTGGCGGCTGAGCTACAGGCCAAAATCTACAGGTAGGCACTTTGCAAAAAACACCTCTGTTTTCTTTAAAAAAATTGGATGTGTCCACGTTGTGCTTTGGGGCGTTTCCTGTCGCGGGCGCTAGGCCTACCCACACAAGTGAGGTATCATTTTTATCGGGAGACTTGGGGGAACGCTGGGTGGAAGGAAATCTGTGGCTCCTCTCAGATTCCAGAACTTTCTGCCACAGAAATTTGAGGAACATGTGTTTTTTTAGCCAAATTTTGAGGTTTGCAAAGGATTCTGGGTAACAGAACCTGGTCCGAGCCACACAAGTCACCCCATCTTGGATTCCCCTAGGTCTCTAGTTTTCAGAAATGCACAGGTTTGGTAGGTTTCCCTAGGTGGCGGCTGAGCTACAGGCCAAAATCTACAGGTAGGCACTTTGCAAAAAACACCTCTGTTTTCTTTCAAAAAATTTGATGTGTCCACGTTGCGCTTTGGGGCGTTTCCTGTCGCGGGCGCTAGGCCTACCCACACACGTGAGGTATCATTTTTATCAGGAGACTTGGGGGAACGCTGGGTGGAAGGACATTTGTGGCTCCTCTCAGATTCCAGAACTTTCTGCCACAGAAATGTGAGGAACATGTGTTTTTTTAGCCAAATTTTGAGGTTTGCAAAGGATTCTGGGTAACAGAACCTGGTCCGAGCCACACAAGTCACCCCATGTTGGATTCCCCTAGGTCTCTAGTTTTCAGAAATGCACAGGTTTGGTAGGTTTCCCTAGGTGGCGGCTGAGCTACAGGCCAAAATCTACAGGTAGGCACTTTGCAAAAAACACCTCTGTTTTCTTTCAAAAAATTTGATGTGTCCACGTTGCGCTTTGGGGCGTTTCCTGTCGCGGGCGCTAGGCCTACCCACACACGTGAGGTATCATTTTTATCAGGAGACTTGGGGGAACGCTGGGTGGAAGGAAATTTGTGGCTCCTCTCAGATTCCAGAACTTTCTGTCACAGAAATGTGAGGAACATGTGTTTTTTTAGCCAAATTTTGAGGTTTGCAAAGGATTCTGGGTAACAGAACCTGGTCCGAGCCACACAAGTCACCCCATCTTGGATTCCCCTAGGTCAGTGGTTCCCAAACATTTTCGACCCACGGCTCCCTTGATCTATTGGCCACTGGCTGCGGCTCCCCATTATGTTACTTTTTGTTGGCGGGTGGGGGATGTAAGCCTGGCCTAGGGAGTACATCCATTTTTCTCCCTGAAAAGAATTGGGATGACGCCAATGAAGGTATTGTAATTCTATATATAACTGTAAAAAATAAAAATGTAACAGTTGTTTAATTACAGCATGCATAGGGTTTTTTAGTAAGGGGAAAATATTGGTTGACGGTAACCCTAGTAAAATGGGCAGGTCTCATTTTTATGTAGTTATAACATAACTGTTTAAATATTGTGAAATGTAGAATCCCTTTAGTTGTGTTTAACCACCAGAGGGCGCTCAAGGACAAAATTAAAAAAGAGCTGCTCCAACTGAGTAGTTTTATTTTGTACGAACTGGCCCAAGGGCTATAAATATCAGTGGTTCCCAAACTGTGTGCGGCGCCCCTGGCTAGTTTTGATGGCGCACCAGCGAGCCGCGGCGCACAGATTGGGAACCACTGCCCTAGGTCTCTAGTTTTCAGAAATGCACAGGTTTGGTAGGTTTCCCTAGGTGGCGGCTGAGCTACAGGCCAAAATCTACAGGTAGGCACTTTGCAAAAAACACATCTGTTTTCTTTCAAAAATGTGGATGTGTCCACGTTGCGTTTGGGGCGTTTCCTGTCGCGGGCGCTAGGCCTACCCACACAAGTGAGGTATCATGTTTATCGGGAGACTTGGGGGAACGCTGGGTGGAAGGAAATTTGTGGCTCCTCTCAGATTCCAGAACTTTCTGCCACAGAAATGTGAGGAAGATGTGTTTTTTTAGCCAAATTTTGAGGTTTGCAAAGGATTCTGGGTAACAGAACCCGGTCCGAGCCACACAAGTCACCCTATCTTGGATTCCCCTAGGTCTCTAGTTTTCAGAAATGCACAGGTTTGGTAGGTTTCCCTAGGTGGCGGCTGAGCTAGAGGCCAAAATCTACAGGTAGGCACTTTGCAAAAAACACCTCTGTTTTCTTTCAAAAAATTGGATGTGTCCACGTTGCGCTTTGGGGCGTTTCCTGTCGCGGGCGCTAGGCCTACCCACACAAGTGAGGTATCATTTTTATCGGGAGACTTGGGGGAACGCTGGGTGAAAGGAAATTTGTGGCTCCTCTCAGATTCCAGAACTTTCTGCCACAGAAATGTGAGGAACATGTGTTTTTTTAGCCACATTTTGAGGTTTGCAAAGGATTCTGGGTAACAGAACCTGGTCAGAGCCACATAAGTCACCCCATCTTGGATTCCCCTAGGTCTCTAGTTTTCAGAAATGCACAGGTTTGGTAGGTTTCCCTAGGTGGCGGCTGAGCTACAGGCCAAAATCTACAGGTAGGCACTTTGCAAAAAACACCTCTGTTTTCTTTCAAAAATGTGGATGTGTCCAAGTTGCGTTTGGGGCGTTTCCTGTCGCGGGCGCTAGGCCTACCCACACAAGTGAGGTATCATGTTTATCGGGAGACTTGGGGGAACGCTGGGGGGAAGGAAATTTGTGGCTCCTCTCAGATTCCAGAACTTTCTGCCACAGAAATGTGAGGAAGATGTGTTTTTTTAGCCAAATTTTGAGGTTTGCAAAGGATTCTGGGTAACAGAACCTGGTCCGAGCCACACAAGTCACCCCATCTTGGATTCCCCTAGGTCTCTAGTTTTCAGAAATGCACAGGTTTGGTAGGTTTCCCTAGGTGGCGGCTGAGCTACAGGCCAAAATCTACAGGTAGGCACTTTGCAAAAAACACCTCTGTTTTTCTTCAAAAAATTTGATGTGTCCACCTTGCACTTTGGGGCGTTTCCTGTCGCGGGCGCTAGGCCTACCCACACACGTGAGGTATCATTTTTATCAGGAGAATTGGGGGAACGCTGGGTGGAAGGAAATTTGTGGCTCCTCTCAGATTCCAGAACTTTCTGCCACAGAAATGTGAGGAACATGTGTTTTTTTTAGCCAAATTTTGAGGTTTGCAAAGGATTCTGGGTAACAGAACCTGGTCCGAACCACACAAGTCACCCCATCTTGGATTCCCCTAGGTCTCTAGTTTTCAGAAATGCACAGGTTTGTTAGGTTTCCCTAGGTGGCGGCTGAGCTACAGGCCAAAATCTACAGGTAGGCACTTTGCAAAAAACACCTCTGTTTTCTTTAAAAAATGTGGATGTGTCCACGTTGCGCTTTGGGGCGTTTCCTGTCGCGGGCGCTAGGCCTACCCACACAAGCGAGGTATCATTTTTATCGGGAGACTTGGGGGAACGCTGGGTGGAAGGAAATTTGTGGCTCCTCTCAGATTCCAGAACTTTCTGCCACAGAAATGTGAGGAACATGTGTTTTTTTAGCCAAATTTTGAGGTTTGCAAAGGATTCTGGGTAACAGAACCTGGTCCGAGTCACACAAATCACCCCATCTTGGATTCCCCTAGGTCTCTAGTTTTCAGAAATGCACAGGTTTGGTAGGTTTCCCTAGGTGGCGGCTGAGCTACAGGCCAAAATCTACAGGTAGGCACTTTGCAAAAAACACCTCTGTTTTCTTTCAAAAAATTTGATGTGTCCACGTTGCGCTTTGGGGCGTTTCCTGTCACGGGCGCTAGGCCTACCCACACAAGTGAGGTATCATTTTTATCGGGAGACTTGGGGGAACGCTGGGTGGAAGGAAATTTGTGGCTCCTCTCAGATTCCAGAACTTTCTGCCACAGAAATGTGAGGAAGATGTGTTTTTTTAGCCAAATTTTGAGGTTTGCAAAGGATTCTGGGTAACAGAACCTGGTCCGAGTCACACAAGTCACCCCATCTTGGATTCCCCTAGGTCTCTAGTTTTCAGAAATGCACAGGTTTGGTAGGTTTTCCTAGGTGGCGGCTGAGCTACAGGCCAAAATCTACAGGTAGGCACTTTGCAAAAAACACCTCTGTTTTCTTCCAAAAAATTTGATGTGTCCACGTTGCGCTTTGGGGCGTTTCCTGTCACGGGCGCTAGGCCTACCCACACAAGTGAGGTATCATTTTTATCGGGAGACTTGGGGGAACGCTGGGTGGAAGGAAATTTGTGGCTCCTCTCAGATTCCAGAACTTTCTGCCACAGAAATTTGAGGAACATGTGTTTTTTTAGCCACATTTTGAGGTTTGCAAAGGATTCTGGGTAACAGAACCTGGTCCGAGCCACACAAGTCACCCCATCTTGGATTCCCCTAGGTCTCTAGTTTTCAGAAATGCACAGGTTTGGTAGGTTTCCCTAGGTGGCGGCTGAGCTACAGGCCAAAATCTACAGGTAGGCATTTTGCAAAAAACACCTCTGTTTTCTTTAAAAAATTTGGATGTGTACACGTTGCGCCTTGGGGCGTTTCCTGTCACGGGCGCTAGGCCTACCCACACAAGTGAGGTATCATTTTTATCGGGAGACATGGGGGAACGCTGGGTGGAAGGAAATTTGTGGCTCCTCTCAGATTCCAGAACTTTCTGCCACAGAAATGTGAGGAACATGTGTTTTTTTAGCCAAATTTTGAGGTTTGCAAAGGATTCTGGGTAACAGAACCTGGTCCGAGCCACACAAGTCACCCCATCTTGGATTCCCCTAGGTCTCTAGTTTTCAGAAATGCACAGGTTTGGTAGGTTTCCCTAGGTGGCGGCTGAGCTACAGGCCAAAATCTACAGGTAGGCACTTTGCAAAAAACACCTCTGTTTTCTTTCAAAAAATTTGATGTGTCCACGTTGCGCTTTGGGGCGTTTCCTGTCGCGGGCGCTAGGCCTACCCACACACGTGAGGTATCATTTTTATCAGGAGACTTGGGGGAACGCTGGGTGGAAGGAAATTTGTGGCTCCTCTCAGATTCCAGAACTTTCTGCCACAGAAATGTGAGGAACATGTGTTTTTTTAGCCAAATTTTGAGGTTTGCAAAGGATTCTGGGTAACAGAACCTGGTCCGAGCCACACAAGTCACCCCATCTTAGATTCCCCTAGGTCTCTAGTTTTCAGAAATGCACAGGTTTGGTAGGTTTCCCTAGGTGGCGGCTGAGCTACAGGCCAAAATCTACAGGTAGGCACTTTGCAAAAAACACCTCTGTTTTCTTTCAAAAAATTTGATGTGTCCACGTTGCGCTTTGGGGCGTTTCCTGTCGCGGGCGCTAGGCCTACCCACACACGTGAGGTATCATTTTTATCAGGAGACTTGGGGGAACGCTGGGTGGAAGGAAATTTGTGGCTCCTCTCAGATTCCAGAACTTTCTGCCACAGAAATGTGAGGAACATGTGTTTTTTTAGCCAAATTTTGAGGTTTGCAAAGGATTCTGGGTA
The DNA here is from genome assembly GCF_031143425.1 of Pleurodeles waltl. Lineage (NCBI taxonomy): Eukaryota > Metazoa > Chordata > Amphibia > Caudata > Salamandridae > Pleurodeles > Pleurodeles waltl. The sequence goes on from NC_090449.1 coordinate 399,301,140, forward strand.
ACAGAACCTGGTCCGAGCCACACAAGTCTCCCCATCTTGGATTCCCCTAGGTCTCTAGTTTTCAGAAATGCACAGGTTTGTTAGGTTTCCCTAGGTGGCGGCTGAGCTACAGGCCAAAATCTACAGGTAGGCACTTTGCAAAAAACACCTCTGTTTTCTTTCAAAAAATTTGATGTGTCCACGTTGCGCTTTGGGTCGTTTCCTGTCACGGGCGCTAGGCCTACCCACACAAGTGAGGTATCATTTTTATCGGGAGACTTGGGGGAACGCTGGGTGGAAGGAAATTTGTGGCTCCTCTCAGATTCCAGAACTTTCTGCCACAGAAATTTGAGGAACATGTGTTTTTTTAGCCACATTTTGAGGTTTGCAAAGGATTCTGGGTAACAGAACCTGGTCCGAGCCACACAAGTCACCCCATCTTGGATTCCCCTAGGTCTCTAGTTTTCAGAAATGCACAGGTTTGGTAGGTTTCCCTAGGTGGCGGCTGAGCTACAGGCCAAAATCTACAGGTAGGCATTTTGCAAAAAACACACCTGTTTTCTTTAAAAAATTTGGATGTGTACACGTTGCGCCTTGGGGCGTTTCCTGTCACGGGCGCTAGGCCTACCCACACAAGTGAGGTATCATTTTTATCGGGAGACATGGGGGAACGCTGGGTGGAAGGAAATTTGTGGCTCCTCTCAGATTCCAGAACTTTCTGCCACAGAAATGTGAGGAACATGTGTTTTTTTAGCCAAATTTTGAGGTTTTCAAAGGATTCTGGGTAACAGAACCTGGTCCGAGCCACACAAGTCACCCCATCTTGGATTCCCCTAGGTCTCTAGTTTTCAGAAATGCACAGGTTTGGTAGGTTTCCCTAGGTGGCGGCTGAGCTACAGGCCAAAATCTACAGGTAGGCACTTTGCAAAAAACACCTCTGTTTTCTTTCAAAAAATTTGATGTGTCCACGTTGCGCTTTGGGGCGTTTCCTGTCGCGGGCGCTAGGCCTACCCACACACGTGAGGTATCATTTTTATCAGGAGACTTGGGGGAACGCTGGGTGGAAGGAAATTTGTGGCTCCTCTCAGATTCCAGAACTTTCTGCCACAGAAATGTGAGGAACATGTGTTTTTTTAGCCAAATTTTGAGGTTTGCAAAGGATTCTGGGTAACAGAACCTGGTCCGAGCCACACAAGTCACCCCATCTTGGATTCCCCTAGGTCTCTAGTTTTCAGAAATGCACAGGTTTGGTAGGTTTCCCTAGGTGGCGGCTGAGCTACAGGCCAAAATCTACAGGTAGGCACTTTGCAAAAAACACCTCTGTTTTCTTTCAAAAAATTTGATGTGTCCACGTTGCGCTTTGGGGCGTTTCCTGTCGCGGGCGCTAGGCCTACCCACACACGTGAGGTATCATTTTTATCAGGAGACTTGGGGGAACGCTGGGTGGAAGGAAATTTGTGGCTCCTCTCAGATTCCAGAACTTTCTGCCACAGAAATGTGAGGAACATGTGTTTTTTTAGCCAAATTTTGAGGTTTGCAAAGGATTCTGGGTAACAGAACCTGGTCCGAGCCACACAAGTCACCCCATCTTGGATTCCCCTAGGTCAGTGGTTCCCAAACATTTTCGACCCACGGCTCCCTTGATCTATTGGCCACTGGCTGCGGCTCCCCATTATGTTACTTTTTGTTGGCGGGTGGGGGATGTAAGCCTGGCCTAGGGAGTACATCAATTTTTCTCCCTGAAAAGAATTGGGATGACGCCAATGAAGGTATTGTAATTCTATATATAACTGTAAAAAATAAAAATGTAACAGTTGTTTAATTACAGCATGCATAGGGTTTTTTAGTAAGGGGAAAATATTGGTTGACGGTAACCCTAGTAAAATGGGCAGGTCTCATTTTTATGTAGTTATAACATAACTGTTTAAATATTGTGAAATGTAGAATCCCTTTAGTTGTGTTTAACCACCAGAGGGCGCTCAAGGACAAAATTAAAAAAGAGCTGCTACAACTGAGTAGTTTTATTTTGTACGAACTGGCCCAAGGGCTATAAATATCAGTGGTTCCCAAACTGTGTGCGGTGCCCCTGGCTAGTTTTGATGGCGCACCAGCGAGCCGCGGCGCACAGATTGGGAACCACTGCCCTAGGTCTCTAGTTTTCAGAAATGCACAGGTTTGGTAGGTTTCCCTAGGTGGCGGCTGAGCTACAGGCCAAAATCTACAGGTAGGCACTTTGCAAAAAACACCTTTGTTTTCTTTAAAAAATGTGGATGTGTCCATGTTGCGCTTTGGGGCGTTTTCTGTCGCGGGCGCTAGGCCTACCCACACAAGCGAGGTACCATTTTTATCGGGAGACTTGGGGGAACGCTGGGTGGAAGGAAATTTGTGGCTCCTCTCAGATTCCTGAACTTTCTGCCACAGAAATGTGAGGAACATGTGTTTTTTTAGCCAAATTTTGAGGTTTGCAAAGGATTCTGGGTAACAGAACCTGGTCCGAGCCACACAAGTCACCCCATCTTGGATTCCCCTAGGTCTCTAGTTTTCAGAAATGCACAGGTTTGGTAGGTTTCCCTAGGTGGCAGCTGAGCTACAGGCCAAAATCTACAGGTAGGCACTTTGCAAAAAACACCTCTGTTTTCTTTCAAAAAATTGGATGTGTCCACGTTGCGCTTTGGGGCGTTTCCTGTCGCAGGCGCTAGGCCTACCCACACAAGTGAGGTATCATTTTTATCGGGAGACTTGGGGGAACGCTGGGTGGAAGGAAATTTGTGGCTCCTCTCAGATTCCATAACTTTCTGCCACAGAAATTTGAGGAACATGTGTTTTTTTAGCCACATTTTGAGGTTTGCAAAGGATTCTGGGTAACAGAACCTGGTCCGAGCCACACAAGTCACCCCATCTTGGATTCCCCTAGGTCTCTAGTTTTCAGAAATGCACAGGTTTGGTAGGTTTCCCTAGGTGGCGGCTGAGCTACAGGCCAAAATCTACAGGTAGGCATTTTGCAAAAAACACCTCTGTTTTCTTTAAAAAATTTGGATGTGTACACGTTGCGCTTTGGGGCGTTTCCTGTCACGGGCGCTAGGCCTACCCACACAAGTGAGGTATCATTTTTATCGGGAGACATGGGGGAACGCTGGGTGGAAGGAAATTTGTGGCTCCTCTCAGATTGCAGAACTTTCTGCCACAGAAATGTGAGGAACATGTGTTTTTTTAGCCAAATTTTGAGGTTTGCAAAGGATTCTGGGTAACAGAACCTGGTCCGAGCCACACAAGTCACCCCATCTTGGATTCCCCTAGGTCTCTAGTTTTCAGAAATGCACAGGTTTGGTAGGTTTCCCTAGGTGGCGGCTGAGCTACAGGCCAAAATCTACAGGTAGGCACTTTGCAAAAAACACCTCTGTTTTCTTTCAAAAAATTTGATGTGTCCACGTTGCGCTTTGGGGCGTTTCCTGTCGCGGGCGCTAGGCCTACCCACACACGTGAGGTATCATTTTTATCAGGAGACTTGGGGGAACGCTGGGTGGAAGGAAATTTGTGGCTCCTCTCAGATTCCAGAACTTTCTGCCACAGAAATGTGAGGAACATGTGTTTTTTTAGCCAAATTTTGAGGTTTGCAAAGGATTCTGGGTAACAGAACCTGGTCCGAGCCACACAAGTCACCCCATCTTGGATTCCCCTAGGTCTCTAGTTTTCAGAAATGCACAGGTTTGGTAGGTTTCCCTAGGTGGCGGCTGAGCTACAGGCCAAAATCTACAGGTAGGCACTTTGCAAAAAACACCTCTGTTTTCTTTCAAAAAATTTGATGTGTCCACGTTGCGCTTTGGGGCGTTTCCTGTCGCGGGCGCTAGGCCTACCCACACACGTGAGGTATCATTTTTATCAGGAGACTTGGGGGAACGCTGGGTGGAAGGAAATTTGTGGCTCCTCTCAGATTCCAGAACTTTCTGCCACAGAAATGTGAGGAACATGTGTTTTTTTAGCCAAATTTTGAGGTTTGCAAAGGATTCTGGGTAACAGAACCTGGTCCGAGCCACACAAGTCACCCCATCTTGGATTCCCCTAGGTCAGTGGTTCCCAAACATTTTCGACCCACGGCTCCCTTGATCTATTGGCCACTGGCTGCGGCTCCCCATTATGTTATTTTTTGTTGGCGGGTGGGGGATGTAAGCCTGGCCTAGGGAGTACATCCATTTTTCTCCCTGAAAAGAATTGGGATGACGCCAATGAAGGTATTGTAATTCTATATATAACTGTAAAAAATAAAAATGTAACAGTTGTTTAATTACAGCATGCATAGGGTTTTTTAGTAAGGGGAAAATATTGGTTGACGGTAACCCTAGTAAAATGGGCAGGTCTCATTTTTATGTAGTTATAACATAACTGTTTAAATATTGTGAAATGTAGAATCCCTTTAGTTGTGTTTAACCACCAGAGGGCGCTCAAGGACAAAATTAAAAAAGAGCTGCTACAACTGAGTAGTTTTATTTTGTACGAACTGGCCCAAGGGCTATAAATATCAGTGGTTCCCAAACTGTGTGCGGTGCCCCTGGCTAGTTTTGATGGCGCACCAGCGAGCCGCGGCGCACAGATTGGGAACCACTGCCCTAGGTCTCTAGTTTTCAGAAATGCACAGGTTTGGTAGGTTTCCCTAGGTGGCGGCTGAGCTACAGGCCAAAATCTACAGGTAGGCACTTTGCAAAAAACACATCTGTTTTCTTTCAAAAATGTGGATGTGTCCACGTTGCGTTTGGGGCGTTTCCTGTCGCGGGCGCTAGGCCTACCCACACAAGTGAGGTATCATGTTTATCGGGAGACTTGGGGGAACGCTGGGTGGAAGGAAATTTGTGGCTCCTCTCAGATTCCAGAACTTTCTGCCACAGAAATGTGAGGAAGATGTGTTTTTTTAGCCAAATTTTGAGGTTTGCAAAGGATTCTGGGTAACAGAACCCGGTCCGAGCCACACAAGTCACCCTATCTTGGATTCCCCTAGGTCTCTAGTTTTCAGAAATGCACAGGTTTGGTAGGTTTCCCTAGGTGGCGGCTGAGCTAGAGGCCAAAATCTACAGGTAGGCACTTTGCAAAAAACACCTCTGTTTTCTTTTAAAAAATTGGATGTGTCCACGTTGCGCTTTGGGGCGTTTCCTGTCGCGGGCGCTAGGCCTACCCACACAAGTGAGGTATCATTTTTATCGGGAGACTTGGGGGAACGCTGGGTGGAAGGAAATTTGTGGCTCCTCTCAGATTCCAGAACTTTCTGCCACAGAAATGTGAGGAACATGTGTTTTTTTAGCCAAATTTTGAGGTTTGCAAAGGATTCTGGGTAACAGAACCTGGTCCGAGCCACACAAGTCACCCCATCTTGGATTCCCCTAGGTCTCTAGTTTTCAGAAATGCACAGGTTTGGTAGGTTTCCCTAGGTGGCGGCTGAGCTACAGGCCAAAATCTACAGGTAGACACTTTGCAAAAAACACCTCTGTTTTCTTTCAAAAAATTTGATGTGTCCACGTTGCGCTTTGGGGCGTTTCCTGTCGCGGGCGCTAGGCCTACCCACACAAGTGAGGTATCATTTTTATCGGGAGACTTGGGGGAACGCTGGGTGGAAGGAAATTTGTGGCTCCTCTCAGATTCCAGAACTTTCTGCCACAGAAATGTGAGGAAGATGTGTTGTTTTAGCCAAATTTTGAGGTTTGCAAAGGATTCTGGGTAACAGAACCCGGTCCGAGCCACACAAGTCACCCTATCTTGGATTCCCCTAGGTCTCTAGTTTTCAGAAATGCACAGGTTTGGTAGGTTTCCCTAGGTGGCGGCTGAGCTAGAGGCCAAAATCTACAGGTAGGCACTTTGCAAAAAACACCTCTGTTTTCTTTCAAAAAATTGGATGTGTCCACGTTGCGCTTTGGGGCGTTTCCTGTCGCGGGCGCTAGGCCTAGCCACACAAGTGAGGTATCATTTTTATCGGGAGACTTGGGGGAACGCTGGGTGGAAGGAAATTTGTGGCTCCTCTCAGATTCCAGAACTTTCTGCCACAGAAATGTGAGGAACATGTGTTTTTTTAGCCAAATTTTGAGGTTTGCAAAGGATTCTGGTTAACAGAACCTGGTCCGAGCCACATAAGTCACCCCATCTTGGATTCCCCTAGGTCTCTAGTTTTCAGAAATGCACAGGTTTGGTAGGTTTCCCTAGGTGGCGGCTGAGCTACAGGCCAAAATCTACAGGTAGGCACTTTGCAAAAAACACCTCTGTTTTCTTTCAAAAATGTGGATGTGTCCACGTTGCGTTTGGGGCGTTTCCTGTCGCGGGCGCTAGGCCTACCCACACAAGTGAGGTATCATGTTTATCGGGAGACTTGGGGGAACGCTGGGTGGAAGGAAATTTGTGGCTCCTCTCAGATTCCAGAACTTTCTGCCACAGAAATGTGAGGAAGATGTGTTTTTATAGCCAAATTTTGAGGTTTGCAAAGGATTCTGGGTAACAGAACCTGGTCCGAGCCACACAAGTCACCCCATCTTGGATTCCCCTAGGTCTCTAGTTTTCAGAAATGCACAGGTTTGGTAGGTTTCCCTAGGTGGCGGCTGAGCTACAGGCCAAAATCTACAGGTAGGCACTTTGCAAAAAACACCTCTGTTTTCTTTAAAAAAATTGGATGTGTCCACGTTGTGCTTTGGGGCGTTTCCTGTCGCGGGCGCTAGGCCTACCCACACAAGTGAGGTATCATTTTTATCGGGAGACTTGGGGGAACACTGGGTGGAAGGAAATCTGTGGCTCCTCTCAGATTCCAGAACTTTCTGCCACAGAAATTTGAGGAACATGTGTTTTTTTAGCCAAATTTTGAGGTTTGCAAAGGATTCTGGGTAACAGAACCTGGTCCGAGCCACACAAATCGCCCCATCTTGGATTCCCCTAGGTCTCTAGTTTTCAGAAATGCACAGGTTTGGTAGGTTTCCCTAGGTGGCGGCTGAGCTACAGGCCAAAATCTACAGGTAGGCACTTTGCAAAAAACACCTCTGTTTTCTTTCAAAAATTTGGATGTGTCCACATTGCGCTTTTGGGCGTATCCTGTCGCGGGCGCTAGGCCTACCCACACAAGTGAGGTATCATTTTTATCGGGAAACTTGGGGGAACGCTGGGTGGAAGGAAATTTGTGGCTCCTCTCAGATTCCAGAACTTTCTGCCACAGAAATGTGAGGAACATGTGTTTTTTTAGCCAAATTTTGAGGTTTGCAAAGGATTCTGGGTAACAGAACCTGGTCCGAGCCACACAAGTCACCCCATCTTGGATTCCCCTAGGTCTCTAGTTTTCAGAAATGCACAGGTTTGGTAGGTTTCCCTAGGTGGCGGCTGAGCTACAGGCCAAAATCTACAGGTAGGCACTTTGCAAAAAACACCTCTGTTTTCTTTCAAAAAATTTGATGTGTCCACGTTGCGCTTTGGGGCGTTTCCTGTCACGGGCGCTAGGCCTACCCACACAAGTGAGGTATCATTTTTATCGGGAGACTTGGGGGAACGCTGGGTGGAAGGAAATTTGTGGCTCCTCTCAGATTCCAGAACTTTCTGCCACAGAAATGTGAGGAAGATGTGTTTTTTTAGCCAAATTTTGAGGTTTGCAAAGGATTCTGGGTAACAGAACCTGGTCCGAGCCACACAAGTCACCCCATCTTGGATTCCCCTAGGTCTCTAGTTTTCAGAAATGCACAGGTTTGGTAGGTTTCCCTAGGTGGCGGCTGAGCTACAGGCCAAAACCTACAGGTAGGCACTTTGCAAAAAACACCTCTGTTTTCTTCCAAAAATTTGGATGTGTCCACGTTGCGCTTTGGGGTGTTTCCTGTCGCGGACGCTAGGCCTACCCACACAAGTGAGGTATAATTTTTATCGGGAGACGTGGGGGAACGCTGGATGGAAGGACATTTGTGGCTCCTCTCAGATTCCAGAACTTTCTGCCACAGAAATGTGAGGAACATGTGTTTTTTTAGCCAAATTTTGAGGTTTGCAAAGGATTCTGGGTAACAGAACCTGGTCCGAGCCACACAAGTCACCCCATCTTGGATTCCCCTAGGTCTCTAGTTTTCAGAAATGCACAGGTTTGGTAGGTTTCCCTAGGTGGCGGCTGAGCTACAGGCCAAAATCTACAGGTAGGCACTTTGCAAAAAACACCTCTGTTTTTCTTCAAAAAATTTGATGTGTCCACGTTGCGCTTTGGGGCGTTTCCTGTCGCGGGCGCTAGGCCTACCCACACACGTGAGGTATCATTTTTATCAGGAGAATTGGGGGAACGCTGGGTGGAAGGAAATTTGTGGCTCCTCTCAGATTCCAGAACTTTCTGCCACAGAAATGTGAGGAACATGTGTTTTTTTTAGCCAAATTTTGAGGTTTGCAAAGGATTCTGGGTAACAGAACCTGGTCCGAACCACACAAGTCACCCCATCTTGGATTCCCCTAGGTCTCTAGTTTTCAGAAATGCACAGGTTTGTTAGGTTTCCCTAGGTGGCGGCTGAGCTACAGGCCAAAATCTACAGGTAGGCACTTTGCAAAAAACACCTCTGTTTTCTTTAAAAAATGTGGATGTGTCCACGTTGCGCTTTGGGGCGTTTCCTGTCGCGGGCGCTAGGCCTACCCACACAAGCGAGGTATCATTTTTATCGGGAGACTTGGGGGAACGCTGGGTGGAAGGAAATTTGTGGCTCCTCTCAGATTCCAGAACTTTCTGCCACAGAAATGTGAGGAACATGTGTTTTTTTAGCCAAATTTTGAGGTTTGCAAAGGATTCTGGGTAACAGAACCTGGTCCGAGTCACACAAATCACCCCATCTTGGATTCCCCTAGGTCTCTAGTTTTCAGAAATGCACAGGTTTGGTAGGTTTCCCTAGGTGGCGGCTGAGCTACAGGCCAAAATCTACAGGTAGGCACTTTGCAAAAAACACCTCTGTTTTCTTTAAAAAAATTTGATGTGTCCACGTTGCGCTTTGGGGCGTTTCCTGTCACGGGCGCTAGGCCTACCCACACAAGTGAGGTATCATTTTTATCGGGAGACTTGGGGGAACGCTGGGTGGAAGGAAATTTGTGGCTCCTCTCAGATTCCAGAACTTTCTGCCACAGAAATGTGAGGAAGATGTGTTTTTTTAGCCAAATTTTGAGGTTTGCAAAGGATTCTGGGTAACAGAACCTGGTCCGAGTCACACAAGTCACCCCATCTTGGATTCCCCTAGGTCTCTAGTTTTCAGAAATGCACAGGTTTGGTAGGTTTCCCTAGGTGGCGGCTGAGCTACAGGCCAAAATCTACAGGTAGGCACTTTGCAAAAAACACCTCTGTTTTCTTTCAAAAAATTTGATGTGTCCACGTTGCGCTTTGGGGCGTTTCCTGTCACGGGCGCTAGGCCTACCCACACAAGTGAGGTATCATTTTTATCGGGAGACTTGGGGGAACGCTGGGTGGAAGGAAATTTGTGGCTCCTCTCAGATTCCAGAACTTTCTGCCACAGAAATTTGAGGAACATGTGTTTTTTTAGCCACATTTTGAGGCTTGCAAAGGATTCTGGGTAACAGAACCTGGTCCGAGCCACACAAGTCACCCCATCTTGGATTCCCCTAGGTCTCTAGTTTTCAGAAATGCACAGGTTTGGTAGGTTTCCCTAGGTGGCGGCTGAGCTACAGGCCAAAATCTACAGGTAGGCATTTTGCAAAAAACACCTCTGTTTTCTTTAAAAAATTTGGATGTGTACACGTTGCGCCTTGGGGCGTTTCCTGTCACGGGCGCTAGGCCTACCCACACAAGTGAGGTATCATTTTTATCGGGAGACATGGGGGAACGCTGGGTGGAAGGAAATTTGTGGCTCCTCTCAGATTCCAGAACTTTCTGCCACAGAAATGTGAGGAACATGTGTTTTTTTAGCCAAATTTTGAGGTTTGCAAAGGATTCTGGGTAACAGAACCTGGTCCGAGCCACACAAGTCACCCCATCTTGGATTCCCCTAGGTCTCTAGTTTTCAGAAATGCACAGGTTTGGTAGGTTTCCCTAGGTGGCGGCTGAGCTACAGGCCAAAATCTACAGGTAGGCACTTTGCAAAAAACACCTCTGTTTTCTTTCAAAAAATTTGATGTGTCCACGTTGCGCTTTGGGGCGTTTCCTGTCGCGGGCGCTAGGCCTACCCACACACGTGAGGTATCATTTTTATCAGGAGACTTGGGGGAACGCTGGGTGGAAGGAAATTTGTGGCTCCTCTCAGATTCCAGAACTTTCTGCCACAGAAATGTGAGGAACATGTGTTTTTTTAGCCAAATTTTGAGGTTTGCAAAGGATTCTGGGTAACAGAACCTGGTCCGAGCCACACAAGTCACCCCATCTTGGATTCCCCTAGGTCTCTAGTTTTCAGAAATGCACAGGTTTGGTAGGTTTCCCTAGGTGGCGGCTGAGCTACAGGCCAAAATCTACAGGTAGGCACTTTGCAAAAAACACCTCTGTTTTCTTTCAAAAAATTTGATGTGTCCACGTTGCGCTTTGGGGCGTTTCCTGTCGCGGGCGCTAGGCCTACCCACACACGTGAGGTATCATTTTTATCAGGAGACTTGGGGGAACGCTGGGTGGAAGGAAATTTGTGGCTCCTCTCAGATTCCAGAACTTTCTGCCACAGAAATGTGAGGAACATGTGTTTTTTTAGCCAAATTTTGAGGTTTGCAAAGGATTCTGGGTAACAGAACCTGGTCCGAGCCACACAAGTCTCCCCATCTTGGATTCCCCTAGGTCTCTAGTTTTCAGAAATGCACAGGTTTGTTAGGTTTCCCTAGGTGGCGGCTGAGCTACAGGCCAAAATCTACAGGTAGGCACTTTGCAAAAAACACCTCTGTTTTCTTTCAAAAAATTTGATGTGTCCACGTTGCGCTTTGGGGCGTTTCCTGTCACGGGCGCTAGGCCTACCCACACAAGTGAGGTATCATTTTTATCGGGAGACTTGGGGGAACGCTGGGTGGAAGGAAATTTGTGGCTCCTCTCAGATTCCAGAACTTTCTGCCACAGAAATTTGAGGAACATGTGTTTTTTTAGCCACATTTTGAGGTTTGCAAAGGATTCTGGGTAACAGAACCTGGTCCGAGCCACACAAGTCACCCCATCTTGGATTCCCCTAGGTCTCTAGTTTTCAGAAATGCACAGGTTTGGTAGGTTTCCCTAGGTGGCGGCTGAGCTACAGGCCAAAATCTACAGGTAGGCATTTTGCAAAAAACACCTCTGTTTTCTTTAAAAAATTTGGATGTGTACACGTTGCGCCTTGGGGCGTTTCCTGTCACGGGCGCTAGGCCTACCCACACAAGTGAGGTATCATTTTTATCGGGAGACATGGGGGAACGCTGGGTGGAAGGAAATTTGTGGCTCCTCTCAGATTCCAGAACTTTCTGCCACAGAAATGTGAGGAACATGTGTTTTTTTAGCCAAATTTTGAGGTTTGCAAAGGATTCTGGGTAACAGAACCTGGTCCGAGCCACACAAGTCACCCCATCTTGGATTCCCCTAGGTCTCTAGTTTTCAGAAATGCACAGGTTTGGTAGGTTTCCCTAGGTGGCGGCTGAGCTACAGGCCAAAATCTACAGGTAGGCACTTTGCAAAAAACACCTCTGTTTTCTTTCAAAAAATTTGATGTGTCCACGTTGCGCTTTGGGGCGTTTCCTGTCGCGGGCGCTAGGCCTACCCACACACGTGAGGTATCATTTTTATCAGGAGACTTGGGGGAACGCTGGGTGGAAGGAAATTTGTGGCTCCTCTCAGATTCCAGAACTTTCTGCCACAGAAATGTGAGGAACATGTGTTTTTTTAGCCAAATTTTGAGGTTTGCAAAGGATTCTGGGTAACAGAACCTGGTCCGAGCCACACAAGTCACCCCATCTTGGATTCCCCTAGGTCAGTGGTTCCCAAACATTTTCGACCCACGGCTCCCTTGATCTATTGGCCACTGGCTGCGGCTCCCCATTATGTTACTTTTTGTTGGCGGGTGGGGGATGTAAGCCTGGCCTAGGGAGTACATCCATTTTTCTCCCTGAAAAGAATTGGGATGACGCCAATGAAGGTATTGTAATTCTATATATAACTGTAAAAAATAAAAATGTAACAGTTGTTTAATTACAGCATGCATAGGGTTTTTTAGTAAGGGGAAAATATTGGTTGACGGTAACCCTAGTAAAATGGGCAGGTCTCATTTTTATGTAGTTATAACATAACTGTTTAAATATTGTGAAATGTAGAATCCCTTTAGTTGTGTTTAACCACCAGAGGGCGCTCAAGGACAAAATTAAAAAAGAGCTGCTACAACTGAGTAGTTTTATTTTGTACGAACTGGCCCAAGGGCTATAAATATCAGTGGTTCCCAAACTGTGTGCGGTGCCCCTGGCTAGTTTTGATGGCGCACCAGCGAGCCGCGGCGCACAGATTGGGAACCACTGCCCTAGGTCTCTAGTTTTCAGAAATGCACAGGTTTGGTAGGTTTCCCTAGGTGGCGGCTGAGCTACAGGCCAAAATCTACAGGTAGGCACTTTGCAAAAAACACCTTTGTTTTCTTTAAAAAATGTGGATGTGTCCATGTTGCGCTTTGGGGCGTTTTCTGTCGCGGGCGCTAGGCCTACCCACACAAGCGAGGTACCATTTTTATCGGGAGACTTGGGGGAACGCTGGGTGGAAGGAAATTTGTGGCTCCTCTCAGATTCCTGAACTTTCTGCCACAGAAATGTGAGGAACATGTGTTTTTTTAGCCAAATTTTGAGGTTTGCAAAGGATTCTGGGTAACAGAACCTGGTCCGAGCCACACAAGTCACCCCATCTTGGATTCCCCTAGGTCTCTAGTTTTCAGAAATGCACAGGTTTGGTAGGTTTCCCTAGGTGGCAGCTGAGCTACAGGCCAAAATCTACAGGTAGGCACTTTGCAAAAAACACCTCTGTTTTCTTTCAAAAAATTGGATGTGTCCACGTTGCGCTTTGGGGCGTTTCCTGTCGCAGGCGCTAGGCCTACCCACACAAGTGAGGTATCATTTTTATCGGGAGACTTGGGGGAACGCTGGGTGGAAGGAAATTTGTGGCTCCTCTCAGATTCCAGAACTTTCTGCCACAGAAATTTGAGGAACATGTGTTTTTTTAGCCACATTTTGAGGTTTGCAAAGGATTCTGGGTAACAGAACCTGGTCCGAGCCACACAAGTCACCCCATCTTGGATTCCCCTAGGTCTCTAGTTTTCAGAAATGCACAGGTTTGGTAGGTTTCCCTAGGTGGCGGCTGAGCTACAGGCCAAAATCTACAGGTAGGCATTTTGCAAAAAACACCTCTGTTTTCTTTAAAAAATTTGGATGTGTACACGTTGCGCTTTGGGGCGTTTCCTGTCACGGGCGCTAGGCCTACCCACACAAGTGAGGTATCATTTTTATCGGGAGACATGGGGGAACGCTGGGTGGAAGGAAATTTGTGGCTCCTCTCAGATTCCAGAACTTTCTGCCACAGAAATGTGAGGAACATGTGTTTTTTTAGCCAAATTTTGAGGTTTGCAAAGGATTCTGGGTAACAGAACCTGGTCCGAGCCACACAAGTCACCCCATCTTGGATTCCCCTAGGTCTCTAGTTTTCAGAAATGCACAGGTTTGGTAGGTTTCCCTAGGTGGCGGCTGAGCTACAGGCCAAAATCTACAGGTAGGCACTTTGCAAAAAACACATCTGTTTTCTTTCAAAAATGTGGATGTGTCCACGTTGCGTTTGGGGCGTTTCCTGTCGCGGGCGCTAGGCCTACCCACACAAGTGAGGTATCATTTTTATCAGGAGACTTGGGGGAACGCTGGGTGGAAGGAAATTTGTGGCTCCTCTCAGATTCCAGAACTTTCTGCCACAGAAATGTGAGGAACATGTGTTTTTTTAGCCAAATTTTGAGGTTTGCAAAGGATTCTGGGTAACAGAACCTGGTCCGAGCCACACAAGTCACCCCATCTTGGATTCCCCTAGGTCAGTGGTTCCCAAACATTTTCGACCCACGGCTCCCTTGATCTATTGGCCACTGGCTGCGGCTCCCCATTATGTTACTTTTTGTTGGCGGGTGGGGGATGTAAGCCTGGCCTAGGGAGTACATCCATTTTTCTCCCTGAAAAGAATTGGGATGACGCCAATGAAGGTATTGTAATTCTATATATAACTGTAAAAAATAAAAATGTAACAGTTGTTTAATTACAGCATGCATAGGGTTTTTTAGTAAGGGGAAAATATTGGTTGACGGTAACCCTAGTAAAATGGGCAGGTCTCATTTTTATGTAGTTATAACATAACTGTTTAAATATTGTGAAATGTAGAATCCCTTTAGTTGTGTTTAACCACCAGAGGGCGCTCAAGGACAAAATTAAAAAAGAGCTGCTACAACTGAGTAGTTTTATTTTGTACGAACTGGCCCAAGGGCTATAAATATCAGTGGTTCCCAAACTGTGTGCGGTGCCCCTGGCTAGTTTTGATGGCGCACCAGCGAGCCGCGGCGCACAGATTGGGAACCACTGCCCTAGGTCTCTAGTTTTCAGAAATGCACAGGTTTGGTAGGTTTCCCTAGGTGGCGGCTGAGCTACAGGCCAAAATCTACAGGTAGGCACTTTGCAAAAAACACCTTTGTTTTCTTTAAAAAATGTGGATGTGTCCATGTTGCGCTTTGGGGCGTTTTCTGTCGCGGGCGCTAGGCCTACCCACACAAGCGAGGTACCATTTTTATCGGGAGACTTGGGGGAACGCTGGGTGGAAGGAAATTTGTGGCTCCTCTCAGATTCCTGAACTTTCTGCCACAGAAATGTGAGGAACATGTGTTTTTTTAGCCAAATTTTGAGGTTTGCAAAGGATTCTGGGTAACAGAACCTGGTCCGAGCCACACAAGTCACCCCATCTTGGATTCCCCTAGGTCTCTAGTTTTCAGAAATGCACAGGTTTGGTAGGTTTCCCTAGGTGGCAGCTGAGCTACAGGCCAAAATCTACAGGTAGGCACTTTGCAAAAAACACCTCTGTTTTCTTTCAAAAAATTGGATGTGTCCACGTTGCGCTTTGGGGCGTTTCCTGTCGCAGGCGCTAGGCCTACCCACACAAGTGAGGTATCATTTTTATCGGGAGACTTGGGGGAACGCTGGGTGGAAGGAAATTTGTGGCTCCTCTCAGATTCCAGAACTTTCTGCCACAGAAATTTGAGGAACATGTGTTTTTTTAGCCACATTTTGAGGTTTGCAAAGGATTCTGGGTAACAGAACCTGGTCCGAGCCACACAAGTCACCCCATCTTGGATTCCCCTAGGTCTCTAGTTTTCAGAAATGCACAGGTTTGGTAGGTTTCCCTAGGTGGCGGCTGAGCTACAGGCCAAAATCTACAGGTAGGCATTTTGCAAAAAACACCTCTGTTTTCTTTAAAAAATTTGGATGTGTACACGTTGCGCTTTGGGGCGTTTCCTGTCACGGGCGCTAGGCCTACCCACACAAGTGAGGTATCATTTTTATCGGGAGACATGGGGGAACGCTGGGTGGAAGGAAATTTGTGGCTCCTCTCAGATTCCAGAACTTTCTGCCACAGAAATGTGAGGAACATGTGTTTTTTTAGCCAAATTTTGAGGTTTGCAAAGGATTCTGGGTAACAGAACCTGGTCCGAGCCACACAAGTCACCCCATCTTGGATTCCCCTAGGTCTCTAGTTTTCAGAAATGCACAGGTTTGGTAGGTTTCCCTAGGTGGCGGCTGAGCTACAGGCCAAAATCTACAGGTAGGCACTTTGCAAAAAACACCTCTGTTTTCTTTCAAAAAATTTGATGTGTCCACGTTGCGCTTTGGGGCGTTTCCTGTCGCGGGCGCTAGGCCTACCCACACACGTGAGGTATCATTTTTATCAGGAGACTTGGGGGAACGCTGGGTGGAAGGAAATTTGTGGCTCCTTTCAGATTCCAGAACTTTCTGCCACAGAAATGTGAGGAACATGTGTTTTTTTAGCCAAATTTTGAGGTTTGCAAAGGATTCTGGGTAACAGAACCTGGTCCGAGCCACACAAGTCACCCCATCTTGGATTCCCCTAGGTCAGTGGTTCCCAAACATTTTCGACCCACGGCTCCCTTGATCTATTGGCCACTGGCTGCGGCTCCCCATTATGTTACTTTTTGTTGGCGGGTGGGGGATGTAAGCCTGGCCTAGGGAGTACATCCATTTTTCTCCCTGAAAAGAATTGGGATGACGCCAATGAAGGTATTGTAATTCTATATATAACTGTAAAAAATAAAAATGTAACAGTTGTTTAATTACAGCATGCATAGGGTTTTTTAGTAAGGGGAAAATATTGGTTGACGGTAACCCTAGTAAAATGGGCAGGTCTCATTTTTATGTAGTTATAACATAACTGTTTAAATATTGTGAAATGTAGAATCCCTTTAGTTGTGTTTAACCACCAGAGGGCGCTCAAGGACAAAATTAAAAAAGAGCTGCTACAACTGAGTAGTTTTATTTTGTACGAACTGGCCCAAGGGCTATAAATATCAGTGGTTCCCAAACTGTGTGCGGTGCCCCTGGCTAGTTTTGATGGCGCACCAGCGAGCCGCGGCGCACAGATTGGGAACCACTGCCCTAGGTCTCTAGTTTTCAGAAATGCACAGGTTTGGTAGGTTTCCCTAGGTGGCGGCTGAGCTACAGGCCAAAATCTACAGGTAGGCACTTTGCAAAAAACACCTTTGTTTTCTTTAAAAAATGTGGATGTGTCCATGTTGCGCTTTGGGGCGTTTTCTGTCGCGGGCGCTAGGCCTACCCACACAAGCGAGGTACCATTTTTATCGGGAGACTTGGGGGAACGCTGGGTGGAAGGAAATTTGTGGCTCCTCTCAGATTCCTGAACTTTCTGCCACAGAAATGTGAGGAACATGTGTTTTTTTAGCCAAATTTTGAGGTTTGCAAAGGATTCTGGGTAACAGAACCTGGTCCGAGCCACACAAGTCACCCCATCTTGGATTCCCCTAGGTCTCTAGTTTTCAGAAATGCACAGGTTTGGTAGGTTTCCCTAGGTGGCAGCTGAGCTACAGGCCAAAATCTACAGGTAGGCACTTTGCAAAAAACACCTCTGTTTTCTTTCAAAAAATTGGATGTGTCCACGTTGCGCTTTGGGGCGTTTCCTGTCGCAGGCGCTAGGCCTACCCACACAAGTGAGGTATCATTTTTATCGGGAGACTTGGGGGAACGCTGGGTGGAAGGAAATTTGTGGCTCCTCTCAGATTCCAGAACTTTCTGCCACAGAAATTTGAGGAACATGTGTTTTTTTAGCCACATTTTGAGGTTTGCAAAGGATTCTGGGTAACAGAACCTGGTCCGAGCCACACAAGTCACCCCATCTTGGATTCCCCTAGGTCTCTAGTTTTCAGAAATGCACAGGTTTGGTAGGTTTCCCTAGGTGGCGGCTGAGCTACAGGCCAAAATCTACAGGTAGGCATTTTGCAAAAAACACCTCTGTTTTCTTTAAAAAATTTGGATGTGTACACGTTGCGCTTTGGGGCGTTTCCTGTCACGGGCGCTAGGCCTACCCACACAAGTGAGGTATCATTTTTATCGGGAGACATGGGGGAACGCTGGGTGGAAGGAAATTTGT
Organism: Pleurodeles waltl; assembly: GCF_031143425.1. Classification (NCBI taxonomy): domain Eukaryota; kingdom Metazoa; phylum Chordata; class Amphibia; order Caudata; family Salamandridae; genus Pleurodeles; species Pleurodeles waltl. The sequence goes on from NC_090449.1 coordinate 399,318,706, forward strand.
GGCTCCTCTCAGATTCCAGAACTTTCTGCCACAGAAATGTGAGGAACATGTGTTTTTTTAGCCAAATTTTGAGGTTTGCAAAGGATTCTGGGTAACAGAACCTGGTCCGAGCCACACAAGTCACCCCATCTTGGATTCCCCTAGGTCTCTAGTTTTCAGAAATGCACAGGTTTGGTAGGTTTCCCTAGGTGGCGGCTGAGCTACAGGCCAAAATCTACAGGTAGGCACTTTGCAAAAAACACATCTGTTTTCTTTCAAAAATGTGGATGTGTCCACGTTGCGTTTGGGGCGTTTCCTGTCGCGGGCGCTAGGCCTACCCACACAAGTGAGGTATCATTTTTATCAGGAGACTTGGGGGAACGCTGGGTGGAAGGAAATTTGTGGCTCCTCTCAGATTCCAGAACTTTCTGCCACAGAAATGTGAGGAACATGTGTTTTTTTAGCCAAATTTTGAGGTTTGCAAAGGATTCTGGGTAACAGAACCTGGTCCGAGCCACACAAGTCACCCCATCTTGGATTCCCCTAGGTCAGTGGTTCCCAAACATTTTCGACCCACGGCTCCCTTGATCTATTGGCCACTGGCTGCGGCTCCCCATTATGTTACTTTTTGTTGGCGGGTGGGGGATGTAAGCCTGGCCTAGGGAGTACATCCATTTTTCTCCCTGAAAAGAATTGGGATGACGCCAATGAAGGTATTGTAATTCTATATATAACTGTAAAAAATAAAAATGTAACAGTTGTTTAATTACAGCATGCATAGGGTTTTTTAGTAAGGGGAAAATATTGGTTGACGGTAACCCTAGTAAAATGGGCAGGTCTCATTTTTATGTAGTTATAACATAACTGTTTAAATATTGTGAAATGTAGAATCCCTTTAGTTGTGTTTAACCACCAGAGGGCGCTCAAGGACAAAATTAAAAAAGAGCTGCTACAACTGAGTAGTTTTATTTTGTACGAACTGGCCCAAGGGCTATAAATATCAGTGGTTCCCAAACTGTGTGCGGTGCCCCTGGCTAGTTTTGATGGCGCACCAGCGAGCCGCGGCGCACAGATTGGGAACCACTGCCCTAGGTCTCTAGTTTTCAGAAATGCACAGGTTTGGTAGGTTTCCCTAGGTGGCGGCTGAGCTACAGGCCAAAATCTACAGGTAGGCACTTTGCAAAAAACACCTTTGTTTTCTTTAAAAAATGTGGATGTGTCCATGTTGCGCTTTGGGGCGTTTTCTGTCGCGGGCGCTAGGCCTACCCACACAAGCGAGGTACCATTTTTATCGGGAGACTTGGGGGAACGCTGGGTGGAAGGAAATTTGTGGCTCCTCTCAGATTCCTGAACTTTCTGCCACAGAAATGTGAGGAACATGTGTTTTTTTAGCCAAATTTTGAGGTTTGCAAAGGATTCTGGGTAACAGAACCTGGTCCGAGCCACACAAGTCACCCCATCTTGGATTCCCCTAGGTCTCTAGTTTTCAGAAATGCACAGGTTTGGTAGGTTTCCCTAGGTGGCAGCTGAGCTACAGGCCAAAATCTACAGGTAGGCACTTTGCAAAAAACACCTCTGTTTTCTTTCAAAAAATTGGATGTGTCCACGTTGCGCTTTGGGGCGTTTCCTGTCGCAGGCGCTAGGCCTACCCACACAAGTGAGGTATCATTTTTATCGGGAGACTTGGGGGAACGCTGGGTGGAAGGAAATTTGTGGCTCCTCTCAGATTCCAGAACTTTCTGCCACAGAAATTTGAGGAACATGTGTTTTTTTAGCCACATTTTGAGGTTTGCAAAGGATTCTGGGTAACAGAACCTGGTCCGAGCCACACAAGTCACCCCATCTTGGATTCCCCTAGGTCTCTAGTTTTCAGAAATGCACAGGTTTGGTAGGTTTCCCTAGGTGGCGGCTGAGCTACAGGCCAAAATCTACAGGTAGGCATTTTGCAAAAAACACCTCTGTTTTCTTTAAAAAATTTGGATGTGTACACGTTGCGCTTTGGGGCGTTTCCTGTCACGGGCGCTAGGCCTACCCACACAAGTGAGGTATCATTTTTATCGGGAGACATGGGGGAACGCTGGGTGGAAGGAAATTTGTGGCTCCTCTCAGATTCCAGAACTTTCTGCCACAGAAATGTGAGGAACATGTGTTTTTTTAGCCAAATTTTGAGGTTTGCAAAGGATTCTGGGTAACAGAACCTGGTCCGAGCCACACAAGTCACCCCATCTTGGATTCCCCTAGGTCTCTAGTTTTCAGAAATGCACAGGTTTGGTAGGTTTCCCTAGGTGGCGGCTGAGCTACAGGCCAAAATCTACAGGTAGGCACTTTGCAAAAAACACCTCTGTTTTCTTTCAAAAAATTTGATGTGTCCACGTTGCGCTTTGGGGCGTTTCCTGTCGCGGGCGCTAGGCCTACCCACACACGTGAGGTATCATTTTTATCAGGAGACTTGGGGGAACGCTGGGTGGAAGGAAATTTGTGGCTCCTCTCAGATTCCAGAACTTTCTGCCACAGAAATGTGAGGAACATGTGTTTTTTTAGCCAAATTTTGAGGTTTGCAAAGGATTCTGGGTAACAGAACCTGGTCCGAGCCACACAAGTCACCCCATCTTGGATTCCCCTAGGTCTCTAGTTTTCAGAAATGCACAGGTTTGGTAGGTTTCCCTAGGTGGCGGCTGAGCTACAGGCCAAAATCTACAGGTAGGCACTTTGCAAAAAACACCTCTGTTTTCTTTCAAAAAATTTGATGTGTCCACGTTGCGCTTTGGGGCGTTTCCTGTCGCGGGCGCTAGGCCTACCCACACACGTGAGGTATCATTTTTATCAGGAGACTTGGGGGAACGCTGGGTGGAAGGAAATTTGTGGCTCCTCTCAGATTCCAGAACTTTCTGCCACAGAAATGTGAGGAACATGTGTTTTTTTAGCCAAATTTTGAGGTTTGCAAAGGATTCTGGGTAACAGAACCTGGTCCGAGCCACACAAGTCACCCCATCTTGGATTCCCCTAGGTCAGTGGTTCCCAAACATTTTCGACCCACGGCTCCCTTGATCTATTGGCCACTGGCTGCGGCTCCCCATTATGTTACTTTTTGTTGGCGGGTGGGGGATGTAAGCCTGGCCTAGGGAGTACATCCATTTTTCTCCCTGAAAAGAATTGGGATGACGCCAATGAAGGTATTGTAATTCTATATATAACTGTAAAAAATAAAAATGTAACAGTTGTTTAATTACAGCATGCATAGGGTTTTTTAGTAAGGGGAAAATATTGGTTGACGGTAACCCTAGTAAAATGGGCAGGTCTCATTTTTATGTAGTTATAACATAACTGTTTAAATATTGTGAAATGTAGAATCCCTTTAGTTGTGTTTAACCACCAGAGGGCGCTCAAGGACAAAATTAAAAAAGAGCTGCTACAACTGAGTAGTTTTATTTTGTACGAACTGGCCCAAGGGCTATAAATATCAGTGGTTCCCAAACTGTGTGCGGTGCCCCTGGCTAGTTTTGATGGCGCACCAGCGAGCCGCGGCGCACAGATTGGGAACCACTGCCCTAGGTCTCTAGTTTTCAGAAATGCACAGGTTTGGTAGGTTTCCCTAGGTGGCGGCTGAGCTACAGGCCAAAATCTACAGGTAGGCACTTTGCAAAAAACACATCTGTTTTCTTTCAAAAATGTGGATGTGTCCACGTTGCGTTTGGGGCGTTTCCTGTCGCGGGCGCTAGGCCTACCCACACAAGTGAGGTATCATGTTTATCGGGAGACTTGGGGGAACGCTGGGTGGAAGGAAATTTGTGGCTCCTCTCAGATTCCAGAACTTTCTGCCACAGAAATGTGAGGAAGATGTGTTTTTTTAGCCAAATTTTGAGGTTTGCAAAGGATTCTGGGTAACAGAACCCGGTCCGAGCCACACAAGTCACCCTATCTTGGATTCCCCTAGGTCTCTAGTTTTCAGAAATGCACAGGTTTGGTAGGTTTCCCTAGGTGGCGGCTGAGCTAGAGGCCAAAATCTACAGGTAGGCACTTTGCAAAAAACACCTCTGTTTTCTTTTAAAAAATTGGATGTGTCCACGTTGCGCTTTGGGGCGTTTCCTGTCGCGGGCGCTAGGCCTACCCACACAAGTGAGGTATCATTTTTATCGGGAGACTTGGGGGAACGCTGGGTGAAAGGAAATTTGTGGCTCCTCTCAGATTCCAGAACTTTCTGCCACAGAAATGTGAGGAACATGTGTTTTTTTAGCCAAATTTTGAGGTTTGCAAAGGATTCTGGGTAACAGAACCTGGTCAGAGCCACATAAGTCACCCCATCTTGGATTCCCCTAGGTCTCTAGTTTTCAGAAATGCACAGGTTTGGTAGGTTTCCCTAGGTGGCGGCTGAGCTACAGGCCAAAATCTACAGGTAGGCACTTTGCAAAAAACACCTCTGTTTTCTTTCAAAAATGTGGATGTGTCCAAGTTGCGTTTGGGGCGTTTCCTGTCGCGGGCGCTAGGCCTACCCACACAAGTGAGGTATCATGTTTATCGGGAGACTTGGGGGAACGCTGGGTGGAAGGAAATTTGTGGCTCCTCTCAGATTCCAGAACTTTCTGCCACAGAAATGTGAGGAACATGTGTTTTTTTAGCCAAATTTTGAGGTTTGCAAAGGATTCTGGGTAACAGAACCTGGTCCGAGCCACACAAGTCACCCCATCTTGGATTCCCCTAGGTCTCTAGTTTTCAGAAATGCACAGGTTTGGTAGGTTTCCCTAGGTGGCGGCTGAGCTACAGGCCAAAATCTACAGGTAGGCACTTTGCAAAAAACACCTCTGTTTTCTTTCAAAAAATTTGATGTGTCCACGTTGCGCTTTGGGGCGTTTCCTGTCACGGGCGCTAGGCCTACCCACACAAGTGAGGTATCATTTTTATCGGGAGACTTGGGGGAACGCTGGGTGGAAGGAAATTTGTGGCTCCTCTCAGATTCCAGAACTTTCTGCCACAGAAATGTGAGGAAGATGTGTTTTTTTAGCCAAATTTTGAGGTTTGCAAAGGATTCTGGGTAACAGAACCTGGTCCGAGCCACACAAGTCACCCCATCTTGGATTCCCCTAGGTCTCTAGTTTTCAGAAATGCACAGGTTTGGTAGGTTTCCCTAGGTGGCGGCTGAGCTACAGGCCAAAATCTACAGGTAGGCACTTTGCAAAAAACACCTTTGTTTTCTTTAAAAAATGTGGATGTGTCCATGTTGCGCTTTGGGGCGTTTTCTGTCGCGGGCGCTAGGCCTACCCACACAAGCGAGGTACCATTTTTATCGGGAGACTTGGGGGAACGCTGGGTGGAAGGAAATTTGTGGCTCCTCTCAGATTCCTGAACTTTCTGCCACAGAAATGTGAGGAACATGTGTTTTTTTAGCCAAATTTTGAGGTTTGCAAAGGATTCTGGGTAACAGAACCTGGTCCGAGCCACACAAGTCACCCCATCTTGGATTCCCCTAGGTCTCTAGTTTTCAGAAATGCACAGGTTTGGTAGGTTTCCCTAGGTGGCAGCTGAGCTACAGGCCAAAATCTACAGGTAGGCACTTTGCAAAAAACACCTCTGTTTTCTTTCAAAAAATTGGATGTGTCCACGTTGCGCTTTGGGGCGTTTCCTGTCGCAGGCGCTAGGCCTACCCACACAAGTGAGGTATCATTTTTATCGGGAGACTTGGGGGAACGCTGGGTGGAAGGAAATTTGTGGCTCCTCTCAGATTCCAGAACTTTCTGCCACAGAAATTTGAGGAACATGTGTTTTTTTAGCCACATTTTGAGGTTTGCAAAGGATTCTGGGTAACAGAACCTGGTCCGAGCCACACAAGTCACCCCATCTTGGATTCCCCTAGGTCTCTAGTTTTCAGAAATGCACAGGTTTGGTAGGTTTCCCTAGGTGGCGGCTGAGCTACAGGCCAAAATCTACAGGTAGGCATTTTGCAAAAAACACCTCTGTTTTCTTTAAAAAATTTGGATGTGTACACGTTGCGCTTTGGGGCGTTTCCTGTCACGGGCGCTAGGCCTACCCACACAAGTGAGGTATCATTTTTATCGGGAGACATGGGGGAACGCTGGGTGGAAGGAAATTTGTGGCTCCTCTCAGATTCCAGAACTTTCTGCCACAGAAATGTGAGGAACATGTGTTTTTTTAGCCAAATTTTGAGGTTTGCAAAGGATTCTGGGTAACAGAACCTGGTCCGAGCCACACAAGTCACGCCATCTTGGATTCCCCTAGGTCTCTAGTTTTCAGAAATGCACAGGTTTGGTAGGTTTCCCTAGGTGGCGGCTGAGCTACAGGCCAAAATCTACAGGTAGGCACTTTGCAAAAAACACCTCTGTTTTCTTTCAAAAAATTTGATGTGTCCACGTTGCGCTTTGGGGCGTTTCCTGTCGCGGGCGCTAGGCCTACCCACACACGTGAGGTATCATTTTTATCAGGAGACTTGGGGGAACGCTGGGTGGAAGGAAATTTGTGGCTCCTCTCAGATTCCAGAACTTTCTGCCACAGAAATGTGAGGAACATGTGTTTTTTTAGCCAAATTTTGAGGTTTGCAAAGGATTCTGGGTAACAGAACCTGGTCCGAGCCACACAAGTCACCCCATCTTGGATTCCCCTAGGTCTCTAGTTTTCAGAAATGCACAGGTTTGGTAGGTTTCCCTAGGTGGCGGCTGAGCTACAGGCCAAAATCTACAGGTAGGCACTTTGCAAAAAACACCTCTGTTTTCTTTCAAAAAATTTGATGTGTCCACGTTGCGCTTTGGGGCGTTTCCTGTCGCGGGCGCTAGGCCTACCCACACACGTGAGGTATCATTTTTATCAGGAGACTTGGGGGAACGCTGGGTGGAAGGAAATTTGTGGCTCCTCTCAGATTCCAGAACTTTCTGCCACAGAAATGTGAGGAACATGTGTTTTTTTAGCCAAATTTTGAGGTTTGCAAAGGATTCTGGGTAACAGAACCTGGTCCGAGCCACACAAGTCACCCCATCTTGGATTCCCCTAGGTCAGTGGTTCCCAAACATTTTCGACCCACGGCTCCCTTGATCTATTGGCCACTGGCTGCGGCTCCCCATTATGTTACTTTTTGTTGGCGGGTGGGGGATGTAAGCCTGGCCTAGGGAGTACATCCATTTTTCTCCCTGAAAAGAATTGGGATGACGCCAATGAAGGTATTGTAATTCTATATATAACTGTAAAAAATAAAAATGTAACAGTTGTTTAATTACAGCATGCATAGGGTTTTTTAGTAAGGGGAAAATATTGGTTGACGGTAACCCTAGTAAAATGGGCAGGTCTCATTTTTATGTAGTTATAACATAACTGTTTAAATATTGTGAAATGTAGAATCCCTTTAGTTGTGTTTAACCACCAGAGGGCGCTCAAGGACAAAATTAAAAAAGAGCTGCTACAACTGAGTAGTTTTATTTTGTACGAACTGGCCCAAGGGCTATAAATATCAGTGGTTCCCAAACTGTGTGCGGTGCCCCTGGCTAGTTTTGATGGCGCACCAGCGAGCCGCGGCGCACAGATTGGGAACCACTGCCCTAGGTCTCTAGTTTTCAGAAATGCACAGGTTTGGTAGGTTTCCCTAGGTGGCGGCTGAGCTACAGGCCAAAATCTACAGGTAGGCACTTTGCAAAAAACACATCTGTTTTCTTTCAAAAATGTGGATGTGTCCACGTTGCGTTTGGGGCGTTTCCTGTCGCGGGCGCTAGGCCTACCCACACAAGTGAGGTATCATGTTTATCGGGAGACTTGGGGGAACGCTGGGTGGAAGGAAATTTGTGGCTCCTCTCAGATTCCAGAACTTTCTGCCACAGAAATGTGAGGAAGATGTGTTTTTTTAGCCAAATTTTGAGGTTTGCAAAGGATTCTGGGTAACAGAACCCGGTCCGAGCCACACAAGTCACCCTATCTTGGATTCCCCTAGGTCTCTAGTTTTCAGAAATGCACAGGTTTGGTAGGTTTCCCTAGGTGGCGGCTGAGCTAGAGGCCAAAATCTACAGGTAGGCACTTTGCAAAAAACACCTCTGTTTTCTTTTAAAAAATTGGATGTGTCCACGTTGCGCTTTGGGGCGTTTCCTGTCGCGGGCGCTAGGCCTACCCACACAAGTGAGGTATCATTTTTATCGGGAGACTTGGGGGAACGCTGGGTGAAAGGAAATTTGTGGCTCCTCTCAGATTCCAGAACTTTCTGCCACAGAAATGTGAGGAACATGTGTTTTTTTAGCCAAATTTTGAGGTTTGCAAAGGATTCTGGGTAACAGAACCTGGTCAGAGCCACATAAGTCACCCCATCTTGGATTCCCCTAGGTCTCTAGTTTTCAGAAATGCACAGGTTTGGTAGGTTTCCCTAGGTGGCGGCTGAGCTACAGGCCAAAATCTACAGGTAGGCACTTTGCAAAAAACACCTCTGTTTTCTTTCAAAAATGTGAATGTGTCCAAGTTGCGTTTGGGGTGTTTCCTGTCGCGGGCGCTAGGCCTACCCACACAAGTGAGGTATCATGTTTATCGGGAGACTTGGGGGAACGCTGGGTGGAAGGAAATTTGTGGCTCCTCTCAGATTCCAGAACTTTCTGCCACAGAAATGTGAGGAACATGTGTTTTTTTAGCCAAATTTTGAGGTTTGCAAAGGATTCTGGGTAACAGAACCTGGTCCGAGCCACACAAGTCACCCCATCTTGGATTCCCCTAGGTCTCTAGTTTTCAGAAATGCACAGGTTTGGTAGGTTTCCCTAGGTGGCGGCTGAGCTACAGGCCAAAATCTACAGGTAGGCACTTTGCAAAAAACACCTCTGTTTTCTTTCAAAAAATTTGATGTGTCCACGTTGCGCTTTGGGGCGTTTCCTGTCACGGGCGCTAGGCCTACCCACACAAGTGAGGTATCATTTTTATCGGGAGACTTGGGGGAACGCTGGGTGGAAGGAAATTTGTGGCTCCTCTCAGATTCCAGAACTTTCTGCCACAGAAATGTGAGGAAGATGTGTTTTTTTAGCCAAATTTTGAGGTTTGCAAAGGATTCTGGGTAACAGAACCTGGTCCGAGCCACACAAGTCACCCCATCTTGGATTCCCCTAGGTCTCTAGTTTTCAGAAATGCACAGGTTTGGTAGGTTTCCCTAGGTGGCGGCTGAGCTACAGGCCAAAATCTACAGGTAGGCACTTTGCAAAAAACACCTTTGTTTTCTTTAAAAAATGTGGATGTGTCCATGTTGCGCTTTGGGGCGTTTTCTGTCGCGGGCGCTAGGCCTACCCACACAAGCGAGGTACCATTTTTATCGGGAGACTTGGGGGAACGCTGGGTGGAAGGAAATTTGTGGCTCCTCTCAGATTCCTGAACTTTCTGCCACAGAAATGTGAGGAACATGTGTTTTTTTAGCCAAATTTTGAGGTTTGCAAAGGATTCTGGGTAACAGAACCTGGTCCGAGCCACACAAGTCACCCCATCTTGGATTCCCCTAGGTCTCTAGTTTTCAGAAATGCACAGGTTTGGTAGGTTTCCCTAGGTGGCAGCTGAGCTACAGGCCAAAATCTACAGGTAGGCACTTTGCAAAAAACACCTCTGTTTTCTTTCAAAAAATTGGATGTGTCCACGTTGCGCTTTGGGGCGTTTCCTGTCGCAGGCGCTAGGCCTACCCACACAAGCGAGGTACCATTTTTATCGGGAGACTTGGGGGAACGCTGGGTGGAAGGAAATTTGTGGCTCCTCTCAGATTCCTGAACTTTCTGCCACAGAAATGTGAGGAAGATGTGTTTTTTTAGCCAAATTTTGAGGTTTGCAAAGGATTCTGGGTAACAGAACCCGGTCCGAGCCACACAAGTCACCCTATCTTGGATTCCCCTAGGTCTCTAGTTTTCAGAAATGCACAGGTTTGGTAGGTTTCCCTAGGTGGCGGCTGAGCTAGAGGCCAAAATCTACAGGTAGGCACTTTGCAAAAAACACCTCTGTTTTCTTTTAAAAAATTGGATGTGTCCACGTTGCGCTTTGGGGCGTTTCCTGTCGCGGGCGCTAGGCCTACCCACACAAGTGAGGTATCATTTTTATCGGGAGACTTGGGGGAACGCTGGGTGAAAGGAAATTTGTGGCTCCTCTCAGATTCCAGAACTTTCTGCCACAGAAATGTGAGGAACATGTGTTTTTTTAGCCAAATTTTGAGGTTTGCAAAGGATTCTGGGTAACAGAACCTGGTCAGAGCCACATAAGTCACCCCATCTTGGATTCCCCTAGGTCTCTAGTTTTCAGAAATGCACAGGTTTGGTAGGTTTCCCTAGGTGGCGGCTGAGCTACAGGCCAAAATCTACAGGTAGGCACTTTGCAAAAAACACCTCTGTTTTCTTTCAAAAATGTGGATGTGTCCAAGTTGCGTTTGGGGCGTTTCCTGTCGCGGGCGCTAGGCCTACCCACACAAGTGAGGTATCATGTTTATCGGGAGACTTGGGGGAACGCTGGGTGGAAGGAAATTTGTGGCTCCTCTCAGATTCCAGAACTTTCTGCCACAGAAATGTGAGGAACATGTGTTTTTTTAGCCAAATTTTGAGGTTTGCAAAGGATTCTGGGTAACAGAACCTGGTCCGAGCCACACAAGTCACCCCATCTTGGATTCCCCTAGGTCTCTAGTTTTCAGAAATGCACAGGTTTGGTAGGTTTCCCTAGGTGGCGGCTGAGCTACAGGCCAAAATCTACAGGTAGGCACTTTGCAAAAAACACCTCTGTTTTCTTTCAAAAAATTTGATGTGTCCACGTTGCGCTTTGGGGCGTTTCCTGTCACGGGCGCTAGGCCTACCCACACAAGTGAGGTATCATTTTTATCGGGAGACTTGGGGGAACGCTGGGTGGAAGGAAATTTGTGGCTCCTCTCAGATTCCAGAACTTTCTGCCACAGAAATGTGAGGAAGATGTGTTTTTTTAGCCAAATTTTGAGGTTTGCAAAGGATTCTGGGTAACAGAACCTGGTCCGAGCCACACAAGTCACCCCATCTTGGATTCCCCTAGGTCTCTAGTTTTCAGAAATGCACAGGTTTGGTAGGTTTCCCTAGGTGGCGGCTGAGCTACAGGCCAAAATCTACAGGTAGGCACTTTGCAAAAAACACCTTTGTTTTCTTTAAAAAATGTGGATGTGTCCATGTTGCGCTTTGGGGCGTTTTCTGTCGCGGGCGCTAGGCCTACCCACACAAGCGAGGTACCATTTTTATCGGGAGACTTGGGGGAACGCTGGGTGGAAGGAAATTTGTGGCTCCTCTCAGATTCCTGAACTTTCTGCCACAGAAATGTGAGGAACATGTGTTTTTTTAGCCAAATTTTGAGGTTTGCAAAGGATTCTGGGTAACAGAACCTGGTCCGAGCCACACAAGTCACCCCATCTTGGATTCCCCTAGGTCTCTAGTTTTCAGAAATGCACAGGTTTGGTAGGTTTCCCTAGGTGGCAGCTGAGCTACAGGCCAAAATCTACAGGTAGGCACTTTGCAAAAAACACCTCTGTTTTCTTTCAAAAAATTGGATGTGTCCACGTTGCGCTTTGGGGCGTTTCCTGTCGCAGGCGCGCGGCCTACCCACACAAGTGAGGTATCATTTTTATCGGGAGACTTGGGGGAACGCTGGGTGGAAGGAAATTTGTGGCTCCTCTCAGATTCCAGAACTTTCTGCCACAGAAATTTGAGGAACATGTGTTTTTTTAGCCACATTTTGAGGTTTGCAAAGGATTCTGGGTAACAGAACCTGGTCCGAGCCACACAAGTCACCCCATCTTGGATTCCCCTAGGTCTCTAGTTTTCAGAAATGCACAGGTTTGGTAGGTTTCCCTAGGTGGCGGCTGAGCTACAGGCCAAAATCTACAGGTAGGCATTTTGCAAAAAACACCTCTGTTTTCTTTAAATAATTTGGATGTGTACACGTTGCGCTTTGGGGCGTTTCCTGTCACGGGCGCTAGGCCTACCCACACAAGTGAGGTATCATTTTTATCGGGAGACATGGGGGAACGCTGGGTGGAAGGAAATTTGTGGCTCCTCTCAGATTCCAGAACTTTCTGCCACAGAAATGTGAGGAACATGTGTTTTTTTAGCCAAATTTTGAGGTTTGCAAAGGATTCTGGGTAACAGAACCTGGTCCGAGCCACACAAGTCACCCCATCTTGGATTCCCCTAGGTCTCTAGTTTTCAGAAATGCACAGGTTTGGTAGGTTTCCCTAGGTGGCGGCTGAGCTACAGGCCAAAATCTACAGGTAGGCATTTTGCAAAAAACACCTCTGTTTTCTTTAAAAAATTTGGATGTGTCCACGTTGCGCTTTGGGGTGAATCCTGTCGCGGACGCTAGGCCTACCCACACAAGTGAGGTATCATTTTTATCGGGAGACGTGGGGGAACGCTGGATGGAAGGACATTTGTGGCTCCTCTCAGATTCCAGAACTTTCTGCCACAGAAATGTGAGGAACATGTGTTTTTTTAGCCACATTTTGAGGTTTGCAAAGGATTCTGGGTAACAGAACCTGGTCCGAGCCACACAAGTCACCCCATCTTGGATTCCCCTAGGTCTCTAGTTTTCAGAAATGCACAGGTTTGGTAGGTTTCCCTAGGTGGCGGCTGAGCTACAGGCCAAAATCTACAGGTAGGCACTTTGCAAAAAACACCTCTGTTTTCTTTCAAAAAATTTGATGTGTCCACGTTGCGCTTTGGGGCGTTTCCTGTCGCGGGCGCTAGGCCTACCCACACACGTGAGGTATCATTTTTATCAGGAGACTTGGGGGAACGCTGGGTGGAAGGAAATTTGTGGCTCCTCTCAGATTCCAGAACTTTCTGCCACAGAAATGTGAGGAACATGTGTTTTTTTAGCCAAATTTTGAGGTTTGCAAAGGATTCTGGGTAACAGAACCTGGTCCGAGCCACACAAGTCACCCCATCTTGGATTCCCCTAGGTCTCTAGTTTTCAGAAATGCACAGGTTTGGTAGGTTTCCCTAGGTGGCGGCTGAGCTACAGGCCAAAATCTACAGGTAGGCACTTTGCAAAAAACACCTCTGTTTTCTTTCAAAAAATTTGATGTGTCCACGTTGCGCTTTGGGGCGTTTCCTGTCGCGGGCGCTAGGCCTACCCACACACGTGAGGTATCATTTTTATCAGGAGACTTGGGGGAACGCTGGGTGGAAGGAAATTTGTGGCTCCTCTCAGATTCCAGAACTTTCTGCCACAGAAATGTGAGGAACATGTGTTTTTTTAGCCAAATTTTGAGGTTTGCAAAGGATTCTGGGTAACAGAACCTGGTCCGAGCCACACAAGTCACCCCATCTTGGATTCCCCTAGGTCAGTGGTTCCCAAACATTTTCGACCCACGGCTCCCTTGATCTATTGGCCACTGGCTGCGGCTCCCCATTATGTTACTTTTTGTTGGCGGGTGAGGGATGTAAGCCTGGCCTAGGGAGTACATCCATTTTTCTCCCTGAAAAGAATTGGGATGACGCCAATGAAGGTATTGTAATTCTATATATAACTGTAAAAAATAAAAATGTAACAGTTGTTTAATTACAGCATGCATAGGTTTTTTTAGTAAGGGGAAAATATTGGTTGACGGTAACCCTAGTAAAATGGGCAGGTCTCATTTTTATGTAGTTATAACATAACTGTTTAAATATTGTGAAATGTAGAATCCCTTTAGTTGTGTTTAACCACCAGAGGGCGCTCAAGGACAAAATTAAAAAAGAGCTGCTACAACTGAGTAGTTTTATTTTGTACGAACTGGCCCAAGGGCTATAAATATCAGTGGTTCCCAAACTGTGTGCGGCGCCCCTGGCTAGTTTTGATGGCGCACCAGCGAGCCGCGGCGCACAGATTGGGAACCACTGCCCTAGGTCTCTAGTTTTCAGAAATGCACAGGTTTGGTAGGTTTCCCTAGGTGGCGGCTGAGCTACAGGCCAAAATCTACAGGTAGGCACTTTGCAAAAAACACCTCTGTTTTCTTTCAAAAAATTGGATGTGTCCACGTTGCACATTGGGGCGTTTCCTGTCGTGGGCGCTAGGCCTACCCACACAAGTGAGGTATCATTTTTATCGGGACACTTGGGGGAACGCTGGGTGGAAGGAAATTTGTGGCTCCTCTCAGATTCCAGAACTTTCTGCCACAGAAATGTGAGGAAGATGTGTTGTTTTAGCCAAATTTTGAGGTTTGCAAAGGATTCTGGGTTACAGAACCCGGTCCGAGCCACACAAGTCACCCTATCTTGGATTCCCCTAGGTCTCTAGTTTTCAGAAATGCACAGGTTTGGTAGGTTTCCCTAGGTGGCGGCTGAGCTAGAGGCCAAAATCTACAGGTAGGCACTTTGCAAAAAACACCTCTGTTTTCTTTAAAAAAATTGGATGTGTCCACGTTGCACTTTGGGGCGTTTCCTGTCGCGGGCGCTAGGCCTACCCACACAAGTGAGGTATCATTTTTATCGGGAGACTTGGGGGAACGCTGGGTGGAAGGAAATTTGTGGCTCCTCTCAGATTCCAGAACTTTCTGCCACAGAAATGTGAGGAACATGTGTTTTTTTAGCCAAATTTTGAGGTTTGCAAAGGATTCTGGGTAACAGAACCTGGTCCGAGCCACATAAGTCACCCCATCTTGGATTCCCCTAGGTCTCTAGTTTTCAGAAATGCACAGGTTTGGTAGGTTTCCCTAGGTGGCGGCTGAGCTACAGGCCAAAATCTACAGGTAGGCACTTTGCAAAAAACACCTCTGTTTTCTTTCAAAAATGTGGATGTGTCCACGTTGCGTTTGGGGCGTTTCCTGTCGCGGGCGCTAGGCCTACCCACACAAGTGAGGTATCATTTTTATCGGGAGACTTGGGGGAACGCTGGGTGGAAGGAAATTTGTGGCTCCTCTCAGATTCCAGAACTTTCTGCCACAGAAATGTGAGGAACATGTGTTTTTTTAGCCAAATTTTGAGGTTTGCAAAGGATTCTGGGTAACAGAACCTGGTCCGAGCCACACAAGTCACCCCATCTTGGATTCCCCTAGGTCTCTAGTTTTCAGAAATGCACAGGTTTGGTAGGTTTCCCTAGGTGGCGGCTGAGCTACAGGCCAAAATCTACAGGTAGGCACTTTGCAAAAAACACCTCTGTTTTCTTTCAAAAAATTGGATGTGTCCACGTTGTGCTTTGGGGCGTTTCCTGTCGCGGGCGCTAGGCCTACCCACACAAGTGAGGTATCATTTTTATCGGGAGACTTGGGGGAACACTGGGTGGAAGGAAATCTGTGGCTCCTCTCAGATTCCAGAACTTTCTGCCACAGAAATTTGAGGAACATGTGTTTTTTTAGCCAAATTTTGAGGTTTGCAAAGGATTCTGGGTAACAGAAACTGGTCCGAGCCACACAAATCGCCCCATCTTGGATTCCCTTAGGTCTCTAGTTTTCAGAAATGCACAGGTTTGGTAGGTTTCCCTAGGTGGCGGCTGAGCTACAGGCCAAAATCTACAGGTAGGCACTTTGCAAAAAACACCTCTGTTTTCTTTCAAAAATTTGGATGTGTCCACATTGCGCTTTTGGGCGTATCCTGTCGCGGGCGCTAGGCCTACCCACACAAGTGAGGTATCATTTTTATCGGGAAACTTGGGGGAACGCTGGGTGGAAGGAAATTTGTGGCTCCTCTCAGATTCCAGAACTTTCTGCCACAGAAATGTGAGGAACAGGTGTTTTTGTAGCCAAATTTTGAGGTTTGCAAAGGATTCTGGGTAACAGAACCTGGTCCGAGCCACACAAGTCACCCCATCTTGGATTCCCCTAGGTCTCTAGTTTTCAGAAATGCACAGGTTTGGTAGGTTTCCCTAGGTGGCGGCTGAGCTACAGGCCAAAATCTACAGGTAGACACTTTGCAAAAAACACCTCTGTTTTCTTTCAAAAAATTTGATGTGTCCACGTTGCGCTTTGGGGCGTTTCCTGTCGCGGGCGCTAGGCCTACCCACACAAGTGAGGTATCATTTTTATCGGGAGACTTGGGGGAACGCTGGGTGGAAGGAAATTTGTGGCTCCTCTCAGATTCCAGAACTTTCTGCCACAGAAAT
This sequence comes from Pleurodeles waltl, assembly GCF_031143425.1. Classification (NCBI taxonomy): domain Eukaryota; kingdom Metazoa; phylum Chordata; class Amphibia; order Caudata; family Salamandridae; genus Pleurodeles; species Pleurodeles waltl. The sequence goes on from NC_090449.1 coordinate 399,334,705, forward strand.
GTGAGGAAGATGTGTTGTTTTAGCCAAATTTTGAGGTTTGCAAAGGATTCTGGGTAACAGAACCCGGTCCGAGCCACACAAGTCACCCTATCTTGGATTCCCCTAGGTCTCTAGTTTTCAGAAATGCACAGGTTTGGTAGGTTTCCCTAGGTGGCGGCTGAGCTAGAGGCCAAAATCTACAGGTAGGCACTTTGCAAAAAACACCTCTGTTTTCTTTCAAAAAATTTGATGTGTCCACGTTGCGCTTTGGGGCGTTTCCTGTCGCGGGCGCTAGGCCTAGCCACACAAGTGAGGTATCATTTTTATCGGGAGACTTGGGGGAACGCTGGGTGGAAGGAAATTTGTGGCTCCTCTCAGATTCCAGAACTTTCTGCCACAGAAATGTGAGGAACATGTGTTTTTTTAGCCAAATTTTGAGGTTTGCAAAGGATTCTGGTTAACAGAACCTGGTCCGAGCCACATAAGTCATCCCATCTTGGATTCCCCTAGGTCTCTAGTTTTCAGAAATGCACAGGTTTGGTAGGTTTCCCTAGGTGGCGGCTGAGCTACAGGCCAAAATCTACAGGTAGGCACTTTGCAAAAAACACCTCTGTTTTCTTTCAAAAAATTGGATGTGTCCACGTTGTGCTTTGGGGCGTTTCCTGTCGCGGGCGCTAGGCCTACCCACACAAGTGAGGTATCATTTTCATCGGGAGACTTGGGGGAACACTGGGTGGAAGGAAATCTGTGGCTCCTCTCAGATTCCAGAACTTTCTGCCACAGAAATTTGAGGAACATGTGTTTTTTTAGCCAAATTTTGAGGTTTGCAAAGGATTCTGGGTAACAGAACCTGGTCCGAGCCACACAAATCGCCCCATCTTGGATTCCCTTAGGTCTCTAGTTTTCAGAAATGCACAGGTTTGGTAGGTTTCCCTAGGTGGCGGCTGAGCTACAGGCCAAAATCTACAGGTAGGCACTTTGCAAAAAACACCTCTGTGTTCTTTCAAAAATTTGGATGTGTCCACATTGCGCTTTTGGGCGTATCCTGTCGCGGGCGCTAGGCCTACCCACACAAGTGAGGTATCATTTTTATCGGGAAACTTGGGGGAACGCTAGGTGGAAGGAAATTTGTGGCTCCTCTCAGATTCCAGAACTTTCTGCCACAGAAATGTGAGGAACATGTGTTTTTTTAGCCAAATTTTGAGGTTTGCAAAGGATTCTGGGTAACAGAACCTGGTCCGAGCCACACAAGTCACCCCATCTTGGATTCCCCTAGGTCAGTGGTTCCCAAACATTTTCGACCCACGGCTCCCTTGATCTATTGGCCACTGGCTGCGGCTCCCCATTATGTTACTTTTTGTTGGCGGGTGAGGGATGTAAGCCTGGCCTAGGGAGTACATCCATTTTTCTCCCTGAAAAGAATTGGGATGACGCCAATGAAGGTATTGTAATTCTATATATAACTGTAAAAAATAAAAATGTAACAGTTGTTTAATTACAGCATGCATAGGTTTTTTTAGTAAGGGGAAAATATTGGTTGACGGTAACCCTAGTAAAATGGGCAGGTCTCATTTTTATGTAGTTATAACATAACTGTTTAAATATTGTGAAATGTAGAATCCCTTTAGTTGTGTTTAACCACCAGAGGGCGCTCAAGGACAAAATTAAAAAAGAGCTGCTACAACTGAGTAGTTTTATTTTGTACGAACTGGCCCAAGGGCTATAAATATCAGTGGTTCCCAAACTGTGTGCGGCGCCCCTGGCTAGTTTTGATGGCGCACCAGCGAGCCGCGGCGCACAGATTGGGAACCACTGCCCTAGGTCTCTAGTTTTCAGAAATGCACAGGTTTGGTAGGTTTCCCTAGGTGGCGGCTGAGCTACAGGCCAAAATCTACAGGTAGGCACTTTGCAAAAAACACCTCTGTTTTCTTTCAAAAAATTGGATGTGTCCACGTTGCACATTGGGGCGTTTCCTGTCGTGGGCGCTAGGCCTACCCACACAAGTGAGGTATCATTTTTATCGGGACACTTGGGGGAACGCTGGGTGGAAGGAAATTTGTGGCTCCTCTCAGATTCCAGAACTTTCTGCCACAGAAATGTGAGGAAGATGTGTTGTTTTAGCCAAATTTTGAGGTTTGCAAAGGATTCTGGGTAACAGAACCCGGTCCGAGCCACACAAGTCACCCTATCTTGGATTCCCCTAGGTCTCTAGTTTTCAGAAATGCACAGGTTTGGTAGGTTTCCCTAGGTGGCGGCTGAGCTAGAGGCCAAAATCTACAGGTAGGCACTTTGCAAAAAACACCTCTGTTTTCTTTCAAAAAATTGGATGTGTCCACGTTGCGCTTTGGGGCGTTTCCTGTGGCGGGCGCTAGGCCTACCCACACAAGTGAGGTATCATTTTTATCGGGAGACTTGGGGGAACGCTGGGTGGAAGGAAATTTGTGGCTCCTCTCAGATTCCAGAACTTTCTGCCACAGAAATGTGAGGAACATGTGTTTTTTTAGCCAAATTTTGAGGTTTGCAAAGGATTCTGGGTAACAGAACCTGGTCCGAGCCACATAAGTCACCCCATCTTGGATTCCCCTAGGTCTCTAGTTTTCAGAAATGCACAGGTTTGGTAGGTTTCCCTAGGTGGCGGCTGAGCTACAGGCCAAAATCTACAGGTAGGCACTTTGCAAAAAACACCTCTGTTTTCTTTCAAAAATGTGGATGTGTCCACGTTGCGTTTGGGGCGTTTCCTGTCGCGGGCGCTAGGCCTACCCACACAAGTGAGGTATCATTTTTATCGGGAGACTTGGGGGAACGCTGGGTGGAAGGAAATTTGTGGCTCCTCTCAGATTCCAGAACTTTCTGCCACAGAAATGTGAGGAACATGTGTTTTTTTAGCCAGATTTTGAGGTTTGCGAAGGATTCTGGGTAACAGAACCTGGTCCGAGCCACACAAGTCACCCCATCTTGGATTCCCCTAGGTCTCTAGTTTTCAGAAATGCACAGGTTTGGTAGGTTTCCCTAGGTGGCGGCTGAGCTACAGGCCAAAATCTACAGGTAGACACTTTGCAAAAAACACCTCTGTTTTCTTTCAAAAAATTTGATGTGTCCACGTTGCGCTTTGGGGCGTTTCCTGTCGCGGGCGCTAGGCCTACCCACACAAGTGAGGTATCATTTTTATCGGGAGACTTGGGGGAACGCTGGGTGGAAGGAAATTTGTGGCTCCTCTCAGATTCCAGAACTTTCTGCCACAGAAATGTGAGGAAGATGTGTTGTTTTAGCCAAATTTTGAGGTTTGCAAAGGATTCTGGGTAACAGAACCCGGTCCGAGCCACACAAGTCACCCTATCTTGGATTCCCCTAGGTCTCTAGTTTTCAGAAATGCACAGGTTTGGTAGGTTTCCCTAGGTGGCGGCTGAGCTAGAGGCCAAAATCTACAGGTAGGCACTTTGCAAAAAACACCTCTGTTTTCTTTCAAAAAATTGGATGTGTCCACGTTGCGCTTTGGGGCGTTTCCTGTCGCGGGCGCTAGGCCTAGCCACACAAGTGAGGTATCATTTTTATCGGGAGACTTGGGGGAACGCTGGGTGGAAGGAAATTTGTGGCTCCTCTCAGATTCCAGAACTTTCTGCCACAGAAATGTGAGGAACATGTGTTTTTTTAGCCAAATTTTGAGGTTTGCAAAGGATTCTGGTTAACAGAACCTGGTCCGAGCCACATAAGTCATCCCATCTTGGATTCCCCTAGGTCTCTAGTTTTCAGAAATGCACAGGTTTGGTAGGTTTCCCTAGGTGGCGGCTGAGCTACAGGCCAAAATCTACAGGTAGGCACTTTGCAAAAAACACCTCTGTTTTCTTTCAAAAATGTGGATGTGTCCACGTTGCGTTTGGGGCGTTTCCTGTCGCGGGCGCTAGGCCTACCCACACAAGTGAGGTATCATGTTTATCGGGAGACTTGGGGGAACGCTGGGTGGAAGGAAATTTGTGGCTCCTCTCAGATTCCAGAACTTTCTGCCACAGAAATGTGAGGAAGATGTGTTTTTTTAGCCAAATTTTGAGGTTTGCAAAGGATTCTGGGTAACAGAACCTGGTCCGAGCCACACAAGTCACCCCATCTTGGATTCCCCTAGGTCTCTAGTTTTCAGAAATGCACAGGTTTGGTAGGTTTCCCTAGGTGGCGGCTGAGCTACAGGCCAAAATCTACAGGTAGGCACTTTGCAAAAAACACCTCTGTTTTCTATCAAAAAATTGGATGTGTCCACGTTGTGCTTTGGGGCGTTTCCTGTCGCGGGCGCTAGGCCTACCCACACAAGTGAGGTATCATTTTCATCGGGAGACTTGGGGGAACACTGGGTGGAAGGAAATCTGTGGCTCCTCTCAGATTCCAGAACTTTCTGCCACAGAAATTTGAGGAACATGTGTTTTTTTAGCCAAATTTTGAGGTTTGCAAAGGATTCTGGGTAACAGAACCCGGTCCGAGCCACACAAATCGCCCCATCTTGGATTCCCTTAGGTCTCTAGTTTTCAGAAATGCACAGGTTTGGTAGGTTTCCCTAGGTGGCGGCTGAGCTACAGGCCAAAATCTACAGGTAGGCACTTTGCAAAAAACACCTCTGTTTTCTTTCAAAAATTTGGATGTGTCCACATTGCGCTTTTGGGCGTATCCTGTCGCGGGCGCTAGGCCTACCCACACAAGTGAGGTATCATTTTTATCGGGAAACTTGGGGGAACGCTGGGTGGAAGGAAATTTGTGGCTCCTCTCAGATTCCAGAACTTTCTGCCACAGAAATGTGAGGAACAGGTGTTTTTTTAGCCAAATTTTGAGGTTTGCAAAGGATTCTGGGTAACAGAACCTGGTCCGAGCCACACAAGTCACCCCATCTTGGATTCCCCTAGGTCTCTAGTTTTCAGAAATGCACAGGTTTGGTAGGTTTCCCTAGGTGGCGGCTGAGCTACAGGCCAAAATCTACAGGTAGGCACTTTGCAAAAAACACCTCTGTTTTCTTTCAAAAATGTGGATGTGTCCACTTTGCGCTTTGGGGCGTTTCCTGTCGCGGGCGCTAGGCCTACCCACACAAGCGAGGTATCATTTTTATCGGGAGACTTGGGGGAACGCTGGGTGGAAGGAAATTTGTGGCTCCTCTCAGATTCCAGAACTTTCTGCCACAGAAATGTGAGGAACATGTGTTTTTTTAGCCAAATTTTGAGGTTTGCAAATGATTCTGGTTAACAGAACCTGGTCCGAGCCACACAAGTCACCCCATCTTGGATTCCCCTAGGTCTCTAGTTTTCAGAAATGCACAGGTTCGGTAGGTTTCCCTAGGTGCCGGCTGAGCTACAGGCCAAAACCTACAGGTAGGCACTTTGCAAAAAACACCTCTGTTTTCTTCCAAAAATTTGGATGTGTCCACGTTGCGCTTTGGGGTGTTTCCTGTCGCGGACGCTAGGCCTACCCACACAAGTGAGGTATCATTTTTATCGGGAGACGTGGGGGAACGCTGGATGGAAGGACATTTGTGGCTCCTCTCAGATTCCAGAACTTTCTGCCACAGAAATGTGAGGAACATGTGTTTTTTTAGCCAAATTTTGAGGTTTGCAAAGGATTCTGGGTAACAGAACCTGGTCCGAGCCACACAAGTCACCCCATCTTGGATTCCCCTAGGTCTCTAGTTTTCAGAAATGCACAGGTTTGGTAGGTTTCCCTAGGTGGCAGCTGAGCTACAGGCCAAAATCTACAGGTAGGCACTTTGCAAAAAACACCTCTGTTTTCTTTCAAAAAATTGGATGTGTCCACGTTGCGCTTTGGGGCGTTTCCTGTCGCAGGCGCTAGGCCTACCCACACAAGTGAGGTATCATTTTTATCGGGAGACTTGGGGGAACGCTGGGTGGAAGGAAATTTGTGGCTCCTCTCAGATTCCAGAACTTTCTGCCACAGAAATTTGAGGAACATGTGTTTTTTTAGCCACATTTTGAGGTTTGCAAAGGATTCTGGGTAACAGAACCTGGTCCGAGCCACACAAGTCACCCCATCTTGGATTCCCCTAGGTCTCTAGTTTTCAGAAATGCACAGGTTTGGTAGGTTTCCCTAGGTGGCGGCTGAGCTACAGGCCAAAATCTACAGGTAGGCATTTTGCAAAAAACACCTCTGTTTTCTTTAAAAAATTTGGATGTGTCCACGTTGCGCTTTGGGGCGTTTCCTGTCACGGGCGCTAGGCCTACCCACACAAGTGAGGTATCATTTTTATCGGGAGACATGGGGGAACGCTGGGTGGAAGGAAATTTGTGGCTCCTCTCAGATTCCAGAACTTTCTGCCACAGAAATGTGAGGAACATGTGTTTTTTTAGCCAAATTTTGAGGTTTGCAAAGGATTCTGGGTAACAGAACCCGGTCCGAGCCACACAAGTCACCCTATCTTGGATTCCCCTAGGTCTCTAGTTTTCAGAAATGCACAGGTTTGGTAGGTTTCCCTAGGTGGCGGCTGAGCTAGAGGCCAAAATCTACAGGTAAGCACTTTGCAAAAAACACCTCTGTTTTCTTTCAAAAATTTGGATGTGTCCACGTTGCGCTTTGGGGCGTTTCCTGTCGCGGCGCTAGGCCTACCCACACAAGTGAGGTATCATTTTTATCGGGAGACGTGGGGGAACGCTGGGTGGAAGGAAATTTGTGGCTCCTCTCAGATTCCAGAACTTTCTGCCACAGAAATGTGAGGAACATGTGTTTTTTTAGCCAAATTTTGAGGTTTGCAAAGGATTCTGGGTAACAGAACCTGGTCCGAGCCACACAAGTCACCCCATCTTGGATTCCCCTAGGTCTCTAGTTTTCAGAAATGCACAGGTTTGGTAGGTTTCCCTAGGTGGCGGCTGAGCTACAGGCCAAAATCTACAGGTAGGCACTTTACAAAAAACACCTCTGTTTTCTTTCAAAAATGTGGATGTGTCCACGTTGTGCTTTGGGGCGTTTCCTGTCGCGGGCGCTAGGCCTACCCACACAAGCGAGGTATCATTTTTATCGGGAGACTTGGGGGAACGCTGGGTGGAAGGAAATTTGTGGCTCCTCTCAGATTCCAGAACTTTCTGCGACAGAAATGTGAGGAAGATGTGTTTTTTTAGCCAAATTTTGAGGTTTGCAAAGGATTCTGTGTAACAGAACCTGGTCCGAGCCACACAAGTCACCCCATCTTGGATTCCCCTAGGTCTCTAGTTTTCAGAAATGCACAGGTTCGGTAGGTTTCCCTAGGTGCCGGCTGAGCTACAGGCCAAAACCTACAGGTAGGCACTTTGCAAAAAACACCTCTGTTTTCTTTCAAAAATGTGGATGTGTCCACGTTGCGCTTTGGGGTGTTTCCTGTCGCGGACGCTAGGCCTACCCACACAAGTGAGGTATCATTTTTATCGGGAGACGTGGGGGAACGCTGGATGGAAGGACATTTGTGGCTCCTCTCAGATTCCAGAACTTTCTGCCACAGAAATGTGAGGAACATGTGTTTTTTTAGCCAAATTTTGAGGTTTGTAAAGGATTCTGGGTAACAGAACCTGGTCCGAGCCACACAAGTCACCCCATCTTGGATTCCCCTAGGTCTCTAGTTTTCAGAAATGCACATGTTTGGTAGGTTTCCCTAGGTGGCGGCTGAGCTACAGGCCAAAATCTACAGGTAGGCACTTTGCAAAAAACACCTCTGTTTTCTTTCAAAAATGTGGATGTGTCCACGTTGCGCTTTGGGGCGTTTCCTGTCGCGGGCGCTAGGCCTACCCACACAAGCGAGGTATCATTTTTATCGGGAGACTTGGGGGAACGCTGGGTGGAAGGAAATTTGTGGCTCCTCTCAGATTCCAGAACTTTCTGCCACAGAAATGTGAGGAAGATGTGTTTTTTTAGCCAAATTTTGAGGTTTGCAAAGGATTCTGGGTAACAGAACCTGGTCCGAGCCACACAAGTCACCCCATCTTGGATTCCCCTAGGTCTCTAGTTTTCAGAAATGCACAGGTTTGGTAGGTTTCCCTAGGTGGCGGCTGAGCTACAGGCCTAAATCTACAGGTAGACACTTTGCAAAAAACACCTCTGTTTTCTTTCAAAAAATTTGATGTGTCCACGTTGCGCTTTGGGGCGTTTCCTGTCACGGGCGCTAGGCCTACCCACACAAGTGAGGTATCATTTTTATCGGGAGACTTGGGGGAACGCTGGGTGGAAGGAAATTTGTGGCTCCTCTCAGATTCCAGAACTTTCTGCCACAGAAATGTGAGGAACATGTGTTTTTTTAGCCAAATTTTGAGGTTTGCAAAGGATTCTGGGTAACAGAACCTGGTCCGAGCCACACAAGTCACCCCATCTTGGATTCCCCTAGGTCTCTAGTTTTCAGAAATGCACAGGTTTGGTAGGTTTCCCTAGGTGGCGGCTGAGCTACAGGCCAAAATCTACAGGTAGGCACTTTGCAAAAAACACCTCTGTTTTCTTTCAAAAATGTGGATGTGTCCACGTTGCGCTTTGGGGCGTTTCCTGTCGCGGGCGCTAGGCCTACCCACACAAGCGAGGTATCATTTTTATCGGGAGACTTGGGGGAACGCTGGGTGGAAGGAAATTTGTGGCTCCTCTCAGATTCCAGAACTTTCTGCCACAGAAATGTGAGGAACATGTGTTTTTTTAGCCAAATTTTGAGGTTTGCAAAGGATTCTGGGTAACAGAACCTGGTCCGAGCCACACAAGTCACCCCATCTTGGATTCCCCTAGGTCTCTAGTTTTCAGAAATGCACAGGTTCGGTAGGTTTCCCTAGGTGCCGGCTGAGCTACAGGCCAAAACCTACAGGTAGGCACTTTGCAAAAAACACCTCTGTTTTCTTCCAAAAATTTGGATGTGTCCACGTTGCGCTTTGGGGTGTTTCCTGTCGCGGACGCTAGGCCTACCCACACAAGTGAGGTATAATTTTTATCGGGAGACGTGGGGGAACGCTGGATGGAAGGACATTTGTGGCTCCTCTCAGATTCCAGAACTTTCTGCCACAGAAATGTGAGGAACATGTGTTTTTTTAGCCAAATTTTGAGGTTTGCAAAGGATTCTGGGTAACAGAACCTGGTCCGAGCCACACAAGTCACCCCATCTTGGATTCCCCTAGGTCTCTAGTTTTCAGAAATGCACAGGTTTGGTAGGTTTCCCTAGGTGGCGGCTGAGCTACAGGCCAAAATCTACAGGTAGGCACTTTGCAAAAAACACCTCTGTTTTCCTTCAAAAAATTTGATGTGTCCACGTTGCGCTTTTGGGGCGTTTCCTGTCGCGGGCGCTAGGCCTACCCACACACGTGAGGTATCATTTTTATCAGGAGAATTGGGGGAACGCTGGGTGGAAGGAAATTTGTGGCTCCTCTCAGATTCCAGAACTTTCTGCCACAGAAATATGAGGAACATGTGTTTTTTTAGCCAAATTTTGAGGTTTGCAAAGGATTCTGGGTAACAGAACCTGGTCCGAGCCACACAAGTCACCCATCTTGGATTCCCCTAGGTCTCTAGTTTTCAGAAATGCACAGGTTTGGTAGGTTTCCCTAGGTGGCGGCTGAGCTACAGGCCAAAATCTACAGGTAGGCACTTTGCAAAAAACACCTCTGTTTTCTTTCAAAAAATTTGATGTGTCCACGTTGCGCTGGGGGCGTTTCCTGTCACGGGCGCTAGGCCTACCCACACAAGTGAGGTATCATTTTTATCTGGAGACTTGGGGGAAACGCTGGGTGGAAGGAAATTTGTGGCTCCTCTCAGATTCCTGAACTTTCTGCCACAGAAATGTGAGGAACATGTGTTTTTTTAGCCAAATTTTGAGGTTTGCAAAGGATTCTGGGTAACAGAACCTGGTCCGAGCCACACAAGTCACCCCATCTTGGATTCCCCTAGGTCTCTAGTTTTCAGAAATGCACAGGTTTGGTAGGTTTCCCTAGGTGGCAGCTGAGCTACAGGCCAAAATCTACAGATAGGCACTTTGCAAAAAACACCTCTGTTTTCTTTCAAAAATTGGATGTGTCCACGTTGCGCTTTGGGGCGTTTCCTGTCGCAGGCGCTAGGCCTACCCACACAAGTGAGGTATCATATTTATCGGGAGACTTGGGGGAACGCTGGGTGGAAGGAAATTTGTGGCTCCTCTCAGATTCCAGAACTTTCTGCCACAGAAATTTGAGGAACATGTGTTTTTTTAGCCACATTTTGAGGTTTGCAAAGGATTCTGGGTAACAGAACCTGGTCCGAGCCACACAAGTCACCCCATCTTGGATTCCCCTAGGTCTCTAGTTTTCAGAAATGCACAGGTTTTGGTAGGTTTCCCTAGGTGGCGGCTGAGCTACAGGCCAAAATCTACAGGTAGGCATTTTGCAAAAAACACCTCTGTTTTCTTTAAAAAATTTGGATGTGTCCACGTTGCGCTTTGGGGCGTTTCCTGTCACGGGCGCTAGGCCTACCCACACAAGTGAGGTATCATTTTTATCGGGAGACATGGGGGAACGCTGGGTGGAAGGAAATTTGTGGCTCCTCTCAGATTCCAGAACTTTCTGCCACAGAAATGTGAGGAACATGTGTTTTTTTAGCCAAATTTTGAGGTTTGCAAAGGATTCTGGGTAACAGAACCCGGTTCGAGCCACACAAGTCACCCTATCTTGGATTCCCCTAGGTCTCTAGTTTTCAGAAATGCACAGGTTTGGTAGGTTTCCCTAGGTGGCGGCTGAGCTAGAGGCCAAAATCTACAGGTAAGCACTTTGCAAAAAACACCTCTGTTTTCTTTAAAAAATTTGGATGTGTCCACGTTGCGCTTTGGGGCGTTTCCTGTCGCGGCGCTAGGCCTACCCACACAAGTGAGGTATCATTTTTATCGGGAGACGTGGGGGAACGCTGGGTGGAAGGAAATTTGTGGCTCCTCTCAGATTCCAGAACTTTCTGCCACAGAAATGTGAGGAACTTGTGTTTTTTTAGCCAAATTTTGAGGTTTGCAAAGGATTCTGGGTAACAGAACCTGGTCCGAGCCACACAAGTCACCCCATCTTGGATTCCCCTAGGTCTCTAGTTTTCAGAAATGCACATGTTTGGTAGGTTTCCCTAGGTGGCGGCTGAGCTACAGGCCAAAATCTACAGGTAGGCACTTTACAAAAAACACCTCTGTTTTCTTTCAAAAATGTGGATGTGTCCACGTTGCGCTTTGGGGCGTTTCCTGTCGCGGGCGCTAGGCCTACCCACACAAGCGAGGTATCATTTTTATCGGGAGACTTGGGGGAACGCTGGGTGGAAGGAAATTTGTGGCTCCTCTCAGATTCCAGAACTTTCTGCGACAGAAATGTGAGGAAGATGTGTTTTTTTAGCCAAATTTTGAGGTTTGCAAAGGATTCTGTGTAACAGAACCTGGTCCGAGCCACACAAGTCACCCCATCTTGGATTCCCCTAGGTCTCTAGTTTTCAGAAATGCACAGGTTCGGTAGGTTTCCCTAGGTGCCGGCTGAGCTACAGGCCAAAACCTACAGGTAGGCACTTTGCAAAAAACACCTCTGTTTTCTTTCAAAAATGTGGATGTGTCCACGTTGCGCTTTGGGGTGTTTCCTGTCGCGGACGCTAGGCCTACCCACACAAGTGAGGTATCATTTTTATCGGGAGACGTGGGGGAACGCTGGATGGAAGGACATTTGTGGCTCCTCTCAGATTCCAGAACTTTCTGCCACAGAAATGTGAGGAACATGTGTTTTTTTAGCCAAATTTTGAGGTTTGCAAAGGATTCTGGGTAACAGAACCCGGTCCGAGCCACACAAGTCACCCTATCTTGGATTCCCCTAGGTCTCTAGTTTTCAGAAATGCACAGGTTTGGTAGGTTTCCCTAGGTGGCGGCTGAGCTAGAGGCCAAAATCTACAGGTAAGCACTTTGCAAAAAACACCTCTGTTTTCTTTCAAAAATTTGGATGTGTCCACGTTGCGCTTTGGGGCGTTTCCTGTCGCGGCGCTAGGCCTACCCACACAAGTGAGGTATCATTTTTATCGGGAGACGTGGGGGAACGCTGGGTGGAAGGAAATTTGTGGCTCCTCTCAGATTCCAGAACTTTCTGCCACAGAAATGTGAGGAACTTGTGTTTTTTTAGCCAAATTTTGAGGTTTGCAAAGGATTCTGGGTAACAGAACCTGGTCCGAGCCACACAAGTCACCCCATCTTGGATTCCCCTAGGTCTCTAGTTTTCAGAAATGCACAGGTTCGGTAGGTTTCCCTAGGTGCCGGCTGAGCTACAGGCCAAAATCTACAGGTAGGCACTTTACAAAAAACACCTCTGTTTTCTTTCAAAAATGTGGATGTGTCCACGTTGCGCTTTGGGGTGTTTCCTGTCGCGGACGCTAGGCCTACCCACACAAGTGAGGTATCATTTTTATCGGGAGACGTGGGGGAACGCTGGATGGAAGGACATTTGTGGCTCCTCTCAGATTCCAGAACTTTCTGCCACAGAAATGTGAGGAACATGTGTTTTTTTAGCCAAATTTTGAGGTTTGTAAAGGATTCTGGGTAACAGAACCTGGTCCGAGCCACACAAGTCACCCCATCTTGGATTCCCCTAGGTCTCTAGTTTTCAGAAATGCACATGTTTGGTAGGTTTCCCTAGGTGGCGGCTGAGCTACAGGCCAAAATCTACAGGTAGGCACTTTGCAAAAAACACCTCTGTTTTCTTTAAAAAATGTGGATGTGTCCACGTTGCGCTTTGGGGCGTTTCCTGTCGCGGGCGCTAGGCCTACCCACACAAGCGAGGTATCATTTTTATCGGGAGACTTGGGGGAACGCTGGGTGGAAGGAAATTTGTGGCTCCTCTCAGATTCCAGAACTTTCTGCCACAGAAATGTGAGGAAGATGTGTTTTTTTAGCCAAATTTTGAGGTTTGCAAAGGATTCTGGGTAACAGAACCTGGTCCGAGCCACACAAGTCACCCCATCTTGGATTCCCCTAGGTCTCTAGTTTTCAGAAATGCACAGGTTTGGTAGGTTTCCCTAGGTGCCGGCTGAGCTACAGGCCAAAACCTACAGGTAGGCACTTTGCAAAAAACACCTCTGTTTTCTTTCAAAAATATGGATGTGTCCACGTTGCGCTTTGGGGTGTTTCCTGTCGCGGACGCTAGGCCTACCCACACAAGTGAGGTATCACTTTTATCGGGAGACGTGGGGGAACGCTGGATGGAAGGACATTTGTGGCTCCTCTCAGATTCCAGAACTTTCTGCCACAGAAATGTGAGGAACATGTGTTTTTTTAGCCAAATTTTGAGGTTTGCAAAGGATTCTGGGTAACAGAACCTGGTCCGAGCCACACAAGTCACCCCATCTTAGATTCCCCTAGGTCTCTAGTTTTCAGAAATGCACAGGTTTGGTAGGTTTCCCTAGGTGGCAGCTGAGCTACAGGCCAAAATCTACAGGTAGGCACTTTGCAAAAAACACCTCTGTTTTCTTTCAAAAAATTGGATGTGTCCGGGTTGCGCTTTGGGGCGTTTGCTGTCGCAGGCGCTAGGCCTACCCACACAAGTGAGGTATAATTTTTATCGGGAGACTTGGGGGAACGCTGGGTGGAAGGAAATTTGTGGCTCCTCTCAGATTCCAGAACTTTCTGCCACAGAAATTTGAGGAACATGTGTTTTTTTAGCCACATTTTGAGGTTTGCAAAGGATTCTGGGTAACAGAACCTGGTCCGAGCCCCACAAGTCACCCCATCTTGGATTCCCCTAGGTCTCTAGTTTTCAGAAATGCACAGGTTTGGTAGGTTTCCCTAGGTGGCAGCTGAGCTACAGGCCAAAATCTACAGGTAGGCACTTTGCAAAAAACACCTCTGTTTTCTTTAAAAAAATTGGATGTGTCCGGGTTGCGCTTTGGGGCGTTTCCTGTCGCAGGCGCTAGGCCTACCCACACAAGTGAGGTATAATTTTTATCGGGAGACTTGGGGGAACGCTGGGTGGAAGGAAATTTGTGGCTCCTCTCAGATTCCAGAACTTTCTGCCACAGAAATGTGAGGAACATGTGTTTTTTTAGCCAAATTTTGAGGTTTGCAAAGGATTCTGGGTAACAGTACCTGGTCCGAGCCACACAAGTCACCCCATCTTGGATTCCCCTAGGTCTCTAGTTTTCAGAAATGCACAGGTTTGGTAGGTTTCCCTAGGTGCCGGCTGAGCTACAGGCCAAAACCTACAGGTAGGCACTTTGCAAAAAACACCTCTGTTTTCTTTCAAAAATATGGATGTGTCCACGTTGCGCTTTGGGGTGTTTCCTGTCGCGGACGCTAGGCCTACCCACACAAGTGAGGTATAATTTTTATCGGGAGACTTGGGGGAACATAGAATAGCAAAAGAAGTGTTATTGCCCCTTGTCTTTATCTACATTTTTCCCTTCCAAATGTAAGACAGTGTGTAAAAAAGACATCTATTTGAGAAATGCCCTGTAATTCACATGCTAGTATGGGCACCCCGGAATTCAGAGATGTGCAAATAACCACTGCTTCTCAACACCTTATCTTGTTCCCATTTTGGAAATACAAAGGTTTTCTTGATAGCTATTTTTTACTCTTTATATTTCAGCAAATGAATTGCTGTATACCCGGCATAGAATGAAAACCCACTGCAGGGTGCAGGTCATTTATTGGCTCTGGGTACCTAGAGTTCTTGATGAACCTACAAGCCCTATATATCCCCGCAACCAGAAGAGTCCAGCAGACGTAACGGTATATTGCTTCCGAAAATCTGACATTGCAGGAAAATGTTACAGAGTAAAATGTTTTTTTCACCTCAATTTCAATATTTTTCTTTTTCAGTTGTTATTTTCTGTAGGAAACCCTTGTAGGATCTACACAAATTACCCCTTGCTGAATTCAGATTTTTGTCTACTTTTCAGAAATGTTGCGGTTTCTGGGATCCAGCGTTGGCTTCATGCCCATTTCTGTCACTGACTGGAAGGAGGCTGAAAGCACAAAAAATCGTAAAAATGGGGTATGTCCCAGTAAAATGCCAAAATTGTGTTGAAAAATTGGGTTTTCTGATTCAAGTCTGCCTGTTCCTGAAAGCTGGGAAGCTGGTGATTTTAGCACCGCAAACCCTTTGTTGATGCCCTTTTCAGGGAAAAAAACACAAGCCTTCTTCTGCAGCCTCTTTTTCCAATTTTTTTGAAAAAAACTAAATTTTCACTGTATTTTGGCTAATTTCTTGGCCTCCTTCTGGGGAACCCACAAAGTCTGGGTACCTCTAGAATCCCTAGGATGTTGGAAAAAAAGGACACAAATTTGGCGTGGGTAGCTTATGTGAACAAAAAGTTATTAGGGCCTAAGCGCGAACTGCTCCAAATAGCCAAAAAAAGGCTCGGCATAGGAGGGGGAAAAGGCCTGGCAGCGAAGGGGTTAATGTTGACTTGCCTTTAAGATGGCCGCCGACCGTGGCTTTGTTTCCATCATCGGCCAGTTGAAATTAAAGAAGGACTATTTCGTTCTTATCTCAATATGTTGTCCTGTTCCTAGGATGGCCGCCTCCGGGGTTCCGTTGCCTATGGGGTTAGCAAAAATCAAAGAAGGACTATTTTTCCTATCCAAATAAATATGGCTTTGAACATAAACGCCGGGCCTATGGCACAGTCACCTCTGTAATAAGGGATTTATCCCCTGATTTTTGGTGTACATCTATATGTGAGTATTTCTTTCTAAGAAATAGTCTACATTGGACTTCTTATTTTTTGCACAACAATTATAATTTCCCCTATTATTCGGGCTTCTAATCACGTTTTTCGGCAACTATTGCACTCCTCTCTTTTATATTGGCAGTACTCTATAATGAGGGTGAGATATGTACAACAGACTTTATCTAAATTGGTATCGCAATAGCAAAATAACATTTGATTAATTCAGCTAATTTTGGTCACTGTTACTATTTCCTTTAAACTGATATGTTCAAGATTTTGTTTATATCACTTATAACGAAAAGAAAAGGGTGTATTAACATTTGTCTGTACCTTCTAAACATAACGTTTTCAATCTCTTGCTGTTTTTCAGCACTTGTGCTTTGTATTGGTGGTTTATTTTTATTTAATGGCACCTTGGATTACTACTTATACTTGAGATTTCAATTTTATGGAGTTAATGTCACATTCATATGATTTGTTTAGTGAATGTTAATATAGGTAGTTCAACAATGAATGTACTTTTTGCATATTTTCCATTAATATACAGATGTGTTCCTTGATTAACTAAACATGATAATGGAGTTTCATAAGAATCTACTTTAAGAATACTTGAATAGGTATTATACTACTTCACTACACCCTAGCATGGGTAGATTAATACATGGGAGACTCTAATGATCTATCGCTTGCTTCGCGTCACTCTTTTTACTCTTGACATAATGCTTAAACTTTCACTTTGTGATGGCTTTTATAGATATCTATTGTTTGGTGCCTTGCTTAATACAGTGTGGTTTGTTTCAGAATATATTAATTGTTTTTTCATTTCCTTCGCTCTTGGGACCTTTCCTCTGTTTAGTGTGATTGATTTATTAGCACCCACCTTTTGAATCGCACAGATCTTATACCTATATTGGTGTTTTATCTGTAAGGTAACTTACACACGAATTTCGGAGATGTTTTTCCCCTTTTTTCCACTTTTGAGCACGTGGGTGATATTTTAAATCTCCTTATATTGTCTTCTTATTAGAAGAATGGATGTCCCTAATTTGTTTTTGTATTCCTTACAGCCTTGAGAAAGCCCCAGGTTTACGTACACGTGTCGGCATTTTCTTTTTCATCTCTGCACGTTATATTAGTTTTGTGCTTTTCATCAATGTACTTAGTAATAAACCTTTACTGGACCTACTGACCTGGCTGGATATGCTAATTCAAACCAGAATCTTGATGTGAAGGTATGGACTATTTGTTGAAATAGGGGTTTACCAATATCTTGTTTCTGAAATATCCTCACTGAGGGTAATATAAGGGGTCCACACCTCCTTGGTAACCCATATCCTTTTCACAAAATAATACATGGGCATTAAGAAAGAGAGCGTTGGACC
The DNA here is from genome assembly GCF_031143425.1 of Pleurodeles waltl. Classification (NCBI taxonomy): domain Eukaryota; kingdom Metazoa; phylum Chordata; class Amphibia; order Caudata; family Salamandridae; genus Pleurodeles; species Pleurodeles waltl. The sequence continues at coordinate 399,351,684 of NC_090449.1, forward strand.
CGTCTGGAGTGTATATCTTACCCACTTATCGTGGCATTCTGATCAACCAGTCGGTTAATCCATTCAGTATGGGAGGCCTTCCTGCATGTACTGGGCTTGGGTCTTTCCCCTTGGCCCAGTTGGTGTTCTGCAGGACACTGTTGTTGATCGCGAAGTGAGGTGGCATTACTGCCATTTCTTCCCCCCTAAAATCTTGTCAAAACCTTATAAATTGGCTTCTCAAATCACAGATATCTCGAGGTGCATTGAAGGCGGGAGAGGGTGACAGAGAAGTGTTGCAAAAGCTCCAAGAAGCTGTGAGAGAACTGTGAAGGGGATGTGGGACGGGAAGGTACCTGTGGGCCCTAACCCCGCAGTATGGGTCAGAACCATTATTGGCCTGGTGGCAAAATTAGCTATTGCAACCATAGGGTTGAGCCAAGTGCTAGTGGAGACGGCCCGGCCAGGTCCAGGTGCAGGTGCAGGTGCAATTTGAGTGAGCTACTCCACCTTTCAGCACATCCTTATCACACAAGACAGAAAAATCTGTTAGAGTCAAAGATTGCCTCTGCTTCTGCAACTCCACTTGATATAATGAGATCAAGGCGCTCCTATGAGACCCCACAAAAGAAAAAAAGCGGAATAGAATGAAGATGGAAAAACCTACTCTAAAGAATGACCTGTACGTCTCTTCTCAGGATCTGAATGCCTCCATAAGTATAAAGCAGGGGCCTTCCTTGGCCAAAGGCACAGGTATTCAACTCCAGTTTAACAGCGGAGCTGCTACACAACCTTCCATAGTGGACTGCTTTAGATGCTCAGAAAAATCGCTCAAAGCAGATGGAATGCCCCCAAATATTCCAAACATGTCAGCCATAAGTCACAGGAAAATACCTACCACCACCAGTAACTACTCCACCTCCTAGAGAGTGGTCCCCGGAAGAAGCTTAGCAACCAAACATAATCCAGTCCTCAACATAAGCAAACATACTTTAGATAGAGCTGCAATATCAATCATTGAGTTGGGTTCTCACACAATGGTTGTAAAGGCACAAGTACATACCAATTTGGGGTATTGCCCCTCAACCCCCCTTCGCCAAGGGCTGAACTGACATTGGAACTGGAAAAACAAAGTCCCCCCGAAATGCAAGGCCGAAGGGAGACAGCATGCCCGACATTAACACCGCCCAGGACACAACAAGTCTTGATCTAAGCATGGATGAATCAGTCATAGATTTTGAACCATGCCAAAAAGTTCCTATAATAACCTCGGTGATGCCCCGCAAATATCGACACTGAATGATAAGATTGCAATTAGTGTTATTTCTGTTCAGAGAATAACAGGCCCTGATTGGCTTAACGGGAAGCGTCATATAGATCTGTTTAGCCCAGTTCCCATAATAGGATCATAAGGAGGATCATTTGTATTCTATGAAAAACTCATTCAAGTGGGGTGATCTTATGATAATAGCAACCCAGTGGACGTTAACTCACTAAAGATTTTCCTTAGGTTCATTCTGGGATATGGAAAAGCATGCTTAGCACTATGGTTGCAATAACCGCTGCATTACATTTCTACTTTGATAAATTGAATATATAAGTGGAGCTGCTTAATACTCTTGCCCTCTATGTTGCAAGGATTAACTCTAATTTACTCAAACTGACAAATTTAGTTGCAAAAGCCCAATAAGACACTAACAACCAATTAGTTACATGCACTTGTGCTTGTATCTTAGACAATGTTTCAGACCTTTGAAAAATAGTAGGTGTCCTCATGAACGAAGTGAAAAACATGTCCTTTTATCAAAATGCTAAGCTTGCGGCAATACCTCTTCTAACTCTTGGCATGAGCCAAAGTGCTTGTCAAATTCACAAAGGTTCAACTGTACAAACTGACCAACCGGTACTAAGCGATAAAATCTCCACAGAGAAAAAAGGCAAATCATCAAACGTTCAGTTTGATCCTGTAATTGGAAAAGTTGGCTGACGTGGTGTCACTATGGGAGGAGCCATAAAACAAAGTTATTCATGTATCAAATGACTCTTTTTCACCAAACTGCTCCAACGCAAAAATTGGGCTAACAAAAAGGGCCAGAAAAAGGTTAAGAAAGGCATAGAACGGAGTTAAGAAACTAGCCACTTCCGCAGAGTTGGATGAGAATCCAAAGGAGTGCTACCCAATTTTCAAATCTACCTTCCAGGACAACCATAATACACAACTTAATATGGTGGAGACAGGGGACGCTCCTCCAAAACATAGCCAGTGAAACTGAACTAATTTTCCTCCAGTGCTCCTAACGAACGAGTTACTTACCTTCAGTAACGACTTTTCTGGTGGATACATTAGCTACCTGTGGATTCCTCACCTAATGAATACTCCCATGGCGCCAGCATTCGACGGAAATCTTCTTCCTAGTCTCTGCACGTCGACGAGGACGTCACTCTAGCCCACGCGACGCCGTCTGACGTCATACAGGCAATAAGAGGTCCTCGCCGACGTCAGTACCAAATTTTTTTACGTGCATGAGAACAACAACCCAATGCAATGAAAGAGCAAGACAACATCCCATAACATTGTAAAATACACAACATTGCAATAAAATGGCTGTAGATTTAATATAACTTTTTTTTTTTTTTTTTTTAAACCAACAAATATATGCAAATCATGTAAATACACAAAGATATATACATATATATATACATATAAATATATACAAGTATCCATATATACAACATCTATTGCAACCTTGAAGACCAAGAGGAGCGCACTCAAGGATTACTTGGTAAGACCAGAAAGGCAACGGGGAGGCGGGTGGGACCGTGAGGAATCCACAGGTAGCTAATGTATCCACCAGAAAAGTCGTTACCGGAGGGAAGTAACTCGTTCTTCTGATGGATACAACTACCTGTGGATTCCTCACCTAATGAATAGAGTCCCAAAGCAGTATCACTCCCGGTGGTGGGTGCCAAAATGGTCAAACCAAGAAATCCTGCAGCACTGACCGTGCAAAATGGCCGTCCCTTCTGACCTCAGAGTCCAAACAGTAATGTTTCGCAAAAGTGTGAAGGGACGACCAAGTTGCGGCCTTGCAGATGCCCTCATGTGCCAGCGAGCATGCATGACCAACAGTATGCAGGAGGCAAACAGACCGAGCAGACGAAGGACCTTGAGGACTGGAACTATCGCTCCATTTCGAAACATTGGAACCAATTCCTGAATATCTTGAACCCGCTGAGGCGGAGGAAAGGCTCGATTCAATGTTGTATCCAGTACTGCCCCTATGAACAGGAGGCGCTGAGAGGGCTCCAGGTGAGATTTGGGCCCGTTCACCAAAAAGCCCAGGTCGAACAACAACTGGGTTGTTGACTGCAGATGATATGACACAAGCTCCGGAGACTTGGCTTTGATCAACCAGTCGTCCAAGTAAGGGAATACTGCTATCCCCTTCCTTCTGAGCTCTGCCGCAACCACCGACATCACCTTCGGGAAAACTCGAGGTGCTGAAGTAAGACCAAACGGGAGGACCGCAAACAGATAGTGCTGCGACCCTACCACAAACCGGAGATACTTCCTGTGCGACTTGAGTATCGGGATATGAAAATAAGCGTCCTGAAAGTCGACAGACACCATCCAATCTTCTTTGTTCAACGCCAAAAGCACCTGTGCTAGGGTCAGCATCTTGAACTTTTCCTGTTTGAGGAACCAATTCAAGATCCTCAGATCCAGGATCGGTCTCAACCGACCATCCTTCTTGGGAATCAGGAAGTACCTTGAGTAACAACCTTGACCCCTTTCCTGCTCTGGGACCAACTCCACCGTGCCCTTTGAAAGGAGGACTTGAACCTCCTGTTCTAGCAACAGGAGGTGTTCTTCTGAACAATAAGATGGGCGGGGCGGGAGGGGGGGCGGAAACTCCCAAAAGGGAAGGGTGTAGCCTTTTTCCACAATACTGATAACCCAAGTGTCCGTTGTAATAGTCCCCCACTTGTGGAGAAAATTCCGTAATCTTCCCCCTACAGGAGAGGAGTGAGTGGGAAATGGTGGAAGCCTAAGGCTGCTTTCCCTGCTGCACCCCTCCAGAGGACGAGGAAGAGGCAGAGTGCTGTTGAGAGGCTCCTCTGGTGCGGGCCCTACCTCTCCCTCTAAATGATCTATAGGGGTGGGAAGAGGCGGGTTGCTGGAACCTCCCCCGAAAGGAAGAGGAGGAAGAGCCACGCCCAAATCCACGAAACCTCCTGAAAAACCTGGAAGAGGCAGAGGAAGAAGGAGCTTGCAGCCCTAACGATTTGGCTGTGGCCCTGCTCTCTTTAAATCGCTCCAAGGCCGAATCTGCCTTTGCTCCAAACAGTTTGTCCCCATCAAACGGGAGGTCTAATAGGGTCGACTGCACGTCTGCAGAAAACCCCGAATTACGGAGCCAGGCCTGTCTCCTCGCCACCACAGCCGTGCCCATCGCCCTAGCCACCGAGTCGGTCGTGTCCAGCCCAGACTGGATAATCTGGGGTGCGGCAGCCTGGGCTTCCGAGACAACATCCAAGAGTCCCTGGGGAAGCTCCGTAAAAGAAGATGAAATATCATCCATAAGAGCATGGATATATCTCCCCAGAATGCAAGTTGCGTTGGTGGCCTTCAACGCCAAACTGCAAGATAAAAATATTTTCTTGGATTGCGCATCCAGTTTTTTGGAGTCCCTGTCTCCAGGTACCGTCGGGAAAGATCCAGGCGCTGATTTCGATGAACAGGAGGCTTGCACCACCAAGCTCTCCGGCGTAGGTCTTGAAAGAAAACCAGGGTCAGATGGTGCAGCCCGATATCTTCTGGCCACAGCCCTATGAACTGCTGAGGAAGATACAGGCTTCTTCCACACCTCCAACACCGGATCAAGCAAAGCCTCATTAAACGGCAAGAGAGGCTCCGCTGCAGCAGAGGCCGGATGCAGCACCTCCGTCAATAAATTCTGCTTCGCCTCTGCCACCGGCAAAGGCAGGTCCAGAAAGTTAGCCGCCTTCCTCACCACCGCGTGAAAGGTAGCAGCCTCCTCCGTATACTCCCCTGGAGATGAAAGGTCCCACTCAGGGGAAGTATCCAGCCCACTGGCCGTATCCAGACCATGCAGTCCATCACCAGAGTCCTCAACCTCTCCTTCCTCCAGGACTCTCTGGTACTCCTGCTCTTCCAAAAGACGGAGAGCATGCCTCCTTGAATGTAGTCTCTGCTCAATACGCGGAGCCGACATGGCCTCTGCCGAAGATCCTAGGTACTATCGGCTCCAGGGGCGGGAAAAGCCGGATACTGAGGTGCCTGGATCGAAGGCGACCCCGACGCCGGCCTCGACGTCCGCGACGCCGGAGACATCACAAGAGGCTGCATCACCTCAACCACAGACGCTTGTCCAGGTGAAGTCGGGGACGCCGGAGAGGGCAACGGCGTCGATGGATGCGGCGTGACCGTGGGACTGACCTCCCAAGTCCTCTGACGCCGAGCCGAAGGCGACCTCGAACGAGTCTCCTTGCTGGAATGACGCCGTGAATCTCTATGGCGCCGGGAGTCTCGATGACGCCGATGAGACCTTGGCGAGGAAGACTTTTTGTGATGTTTTTCCTTTCTCTTCGACTTCGCCAGGAATAGTTTAGCCTCACGTTCTTTGAGGGCCTTCGGATTCATGTGCTAACATGAATCGCAAGTCACGACGTCGTGGTTGGAGCTCAAACACCAGAGACAGTCGGAGTGAGGATCTGTAACGGACATCTTGCCCCCACACTCTCGACAGGGCTTGAAACCCGACTTTCTCTGAGACATTGTTACCGCAGAGAAGAACTACGCAGCAGAAAATACACTTTAACTACTAAAGTAACAGTAGCTCCCTCGAAGATAACGTTTCGAATGCATGGAAAAAAGAGAACTGACGTCGGCAAGGACCTCTTATTGCCTGTATGACGTCAGACGGCGTCGGCGTCGTGTGGGCTAGAGTGACGTCCTCGTCGACGTGCAGAGACTAGGAAGAAGATTTCCGTTGAATGCTGGCGCCATGGGAGTATTCATTAGGTGAGGAATCCACAGGTAGTTGTATCCATCAGAAAGAGGAAAGTATACCACCCAAAAAAGGATATAGTTCTACCCCCACTGGCAAACAAGGAGGTCTGCCAAATAAAAGTTCTCAAAGCGTCACAGCGAAATATTGTGAATAACGCACATAAACAAAACTGAGCAATCTTAAAGATCCTTAACTGACAGTGGAAGAAATCCTGTTAACTCACAGTCATCTTCACTCTTTAAAGGATCCTGATTTTTTTTCCAAAGTCTCAAGGCTCGAGCCCAGGTACAGAGCACTCCAGTTGAAAATATGCAGGTACCAGTTAGGTTAATCACACTTCTAACACCACCAAGATCATTTTTCAACCTTTGCATGAATCCAACGGCTCCTATGACATCCTTAATCGTGTTTATATATTGAAATTGACAGCTTCAATTCCAGTGCTCTCACACCTTACGTCAGATTATCTTGAATCTGTAAAATTCAAGCAAGATCCTTTTAACCATTCACGAGAATCTACATTTACCATATGGTCAAATACTAGCACTGTGAATAAGGTATTTGAATGCCGAACACACTTTGCAGAAAGGGGATTTGAAGAAGGAAGCGCAACCTACCATAACATCATCTAAGAGCTCCAAACAAAATACTGAACTGTTACGAGGAGCTATTGCCCCTCTTTTTAATCCAATAAAAATCTCAGGACTCACAATCACAAATTCAACTTCAGGATTTAGCATCTGTCAACAAATTCCTAAGAGGCAAGTCCTAATGAAGAATTAGGCATGGCTCCCAAAAATCTTATTAAAAAACAAATCAGAAGGAGAGGACTGATGGTGGAATAACCACCAAATCTCAAGTGCCCATACATCTATGCTCTTGGAACGTGATGACCTTGGAAGGCTGCTGGATGATCAAGACACAATACACTTCTTACAAAACTATGAAATATTGATGTTCCAGGAAACATGGAAAGAAGAAAATACTCCAGTTATTAGTTACCATGAATTTACCATTTCAGCCACTTGTACATCTCTACAAAGCCATGCCAAAGGAAAGCTCTCAGTATATATACCCTCAGAATCTTATGCCAAGATCCAAGAGATTAATTTACATTTGACCGTGCTGCAATGTGTAAAATTACATTTTTATTTGCCATTCATTTTAATTAACATTTATCGCAGTACTAGGAGATCACTTAAAATGATCTAGCGGGCCACCTTGTTGGAAATTGTCAAAACACTTGTTTATCAATATCCAGCAGCAAGCCTAATTATTTCTGGCAACTTCAATATTCATTTAATCTCCATAGAACCATCTGATTAATCCAGAAGTATCATTGCTCAGTCTTATTGCGATCGTTTACAAAAACTACGCCTACTGAATCAATGAAAAGTCCCCAAATGAATCAATAACTGTGCCGACCTTTAAAAACTCCAAGCATCACTCTATAATAGACTATAATATTATCTTAAATGATTTGCCCTCTAATATCATTAGGTATTCTGCCACACCACAAGTTGAAAATGATCATATTTCTCAAGTTTTAAAATTAGATGTACCTGTATATTGTTTACCGAAATCTAATATGCTTCATCAAGTTCCATCTTCCTATAATTTGAAAAGGCTGGTCTAGCAGTCAACCAAAAAGTTGGAATAATGAGTTTTGCGGAAAATCTAATTTGCTCTGATGTACCGAACGAAAGATCTATAGTGGAGAAATGTAACCAAGTCTGTACATTTTTAATAGAAAACTTTCCTGCTAAAAACAACCGAAAGGGTAGTTCCATTGTAATTACTCAAAACAGGTGGTTCTCGCTCAAGCTGTACCAACAAAAGAAGGCTCTTAATAGACCCGCAACAGCAGTCTTTCAGCAGATATATTCTTTAATATTTTCTCCTTGTAAACAAACATTGAAATCCTTAAGAAGGGCATATAAGAAAGAGATATGGAGGGCAAAAATAGCATATCATGAGAAGTTGTGGAACAAACTGCTTTGTGCAAACAAGTCTAATAGTATCAAGGCATTCTGAGGAATTATTAACAGTCTTGAAAATGGTGGTAATAGGGCTAATAGTGTCAATGTTTCTGAACCTGTTTGGGATGACTTAATCTCCAACCTGTAGAGTGCATGAGTCGAATCTCCCACAGAACACAGATGACAGTGGAAAACATTCTCCCCGGTAAAACCAAGTGATCAATGGGTAAGTGATGACAACAGAAACCTAAATACTCTCAGGAACTTGAGTTTCCAGACAGATGTAATGCCATCATTTGGAACTGAGTCATTAAATAAGGAAAAGATATTGGCCCTTTTTAGTGGGATTAGATCAAACGGAGCCCCTGGGCCAAGTGAACTCTAATGCTACCTTTAGAGCTAAACCAGATCTGTGGTCAGAGGTCCTGACTCCACTTTACAACAAGATTCTACTCATGAAGTCAGTCCGACTCCTGGCAAGGAAGTATTTTGAAGCTCATTTATAAAAGAGGCCCCTTCGGCAACCCAGCAAACTATTAGCTACTAGCCTTGACAGACGTCGAAGCAAGTGTCTTTGCCTATCGCTTACTGGAAGAACTGGAGGAATGGTCAGAACTGCATCATGTAATCCCTATTTATCAATCGGGATTTTGAAAAGAACAGTCCACAATTACCAAACTATTGACTCTAAACCTAATGGCAGAGACAGTAATTTTCAAAAGGCAAAAGCTGTACATCTGCTTTATCGATCTAAAGGCAGCCTTTGTCACTGTTCCACAAGAGCTGCTAAGGAAAACGTTAGAGGCACGGAGGGAGTGCAGCGCAAACTTCTTGATTTGATCATTCTTCTCTATATTAATATGTGGGTTCAGGTGAAGCTGGGGAATAGAACCAGCTTGATTTGGTGAATGAGCACCTACAGTGGCCTAAAGCAAGGATATGTGCTTGCACTGTATTTATTCAATGTTTTTATGGTTGAGTTGTATCACCATCTGCACACTTACCTAAATTTGCAAATTGCCATCTGAAATACCTACAATACGCTGATGATACCATATTAATCAGCCGTACACTTATAGGCTTACAGAGGTTAATCAAGTCTTTCGATGAATACATATCAACTAATCGTTTGGAACTGAATATTAAGAAAACTAAAGCAATGTGAGTAGGGCAGCCTGCTTTCAGAACCTGAACTTGGCAAGTAGAGGAAAGCCTACTGAGTCAGTCAAGAGTTATAAATATCTAGGCATTCTATTTGATGACAAAGTCTCATTTAAAGGCCAATTTAATCTTTTAAGAGCTAAAACCTTTTCTTCCATGTTTGCCTTTAAATCATTGTGTGACAAATAAATGTGCCTATCTGATGATCATTCAGTAAAAATCATAGGGGGCAAAGTTGATTCCAGTGCTAGCCTATGCCTCAGTCATCTTTCGAGGAATGGATGCTAAACTACTGGACCAGTTACACATTAAGGCCTTTAAATCACTTTTCAAGATTCTGAAGAACAATGGCCATGTGGAAATTAATTTGGAGTTTGTTCTCAGTAGTTAAGTCCTAGTGAAACAGGCCGCATTTCTAAAAAGCCTACACACTACTTACCCAAGCATGGTTCTCTAGCAAATTTGGGTTAGCAAGAAATCAATAACTCTGATTATACTGGTGCTTGGAGCTCTTACTTATCAGTGTACTTTCACTCTTTTGACTACAAGCCAGCTGGGCCTTTAGAAATGAATAAAGTTTACTTCAAGAACTTCTTAAATTTAGTGATGAAGCAACTTTCTTTTATAGCAGATATTCTTTAGCAGCCAAGCTTGATTGGACAGTAATAAACTCCTATAACCTCCTACGAAAAACTTGAGGTCCAGCCTTACCTGCGTTCATACTTACTATCTCACATGATGGATGCATTACTCAAGTTGAGACTTGGCAGATATCCAGCTAAAGACTGTTGGCTGCAATTATGACCAACAACCTTTTGTAGGTTTTGTAGCTGCTCAAAAGAAACCTTACTGCACATAGTTTGTGTCTGACCTCGCCTGCTACATGCATGACCAACTCTGTTAAAACCACAGTTCTTAGATGCAAGAGTAAGAACTTGTGGTCAACGCTGTTATGATCTGGGAGGTCAATGCCGCTGATCTGACAACATGAGTTCTTGAACAAGGCAGACAGTATGTTTATACCTGTATCCTAAATGCCCAGTTTATATTTACATATGTGGTTCACCGGTTTGAACAAAACATTTTAATCCCCTGCTAAAACATAGATAGTAAGATAAGCACTTTAGTTCTAACTTGTACATATTTGATCCCATTTTACTGTCAATATGTAATGGTTAATTATGTTTGGTAATGCTTTTAGGAGCCAATTCTTGCTTTCTTATTTTATAAAGTCTAGAATCAACTGAAAAAGCCTAAGCACTTTAGAGCCACCCTGCATTACCTCAAGAATATGATTGGTGTTGTTGTTGGGAGTCAATTTTTGTAGGCCTGATAAATTTGTAAACTGTATCTAGATGATATACGCTTGAAGCTCTTTAGTTTTATGACGTTTAGATCTCGATTGTGATTGCAATACAGTTGACAGAATTCATTTTTTCAAATGTGTCTATATTGTGATGATTTTTATTAATCAGAAAATAAAATCCTTTCATTATTATTAGTAGACTTGAAATGTTCAGAGTAGAGCTATTTTCACAATAGTCAGTATACACCAGTTGAATATGACCATTCCCACTCCAACAGGTGTAAAGATACCGCTCCCCCACAGGAGTGACAAATGAAGAAGAGTGCATTATGGAGTCACTGAGGCTGTTTGTGGGCAGACATCCTTAGGCACTGGCTGTCTGTGTGTGAGCAGTTTTAGTTTTTGGAGCCATTCAACTGGTAAGCTATCTCTGGTGCTGCTGCTAGTATTGTTGTTTATGTTGCTAGGGTTTGAATACTTTAAGGTTACCTATGGAAGTCTCTGTGGTTGCATTGAGAGCTGAAGATATTTTTTTCTTTTTCCCCCAGAGACCCACAGTTAAGAGTCTCTGCATTATTCTTCAGCCTCATCAATATCCCCTAAGTATGTTGTCCAAACAAGGATGACCTTCAGAATGAAAAGCTAAGAATTTTAAGTTGTGCATGAGACTTAAGTGTAGTAGTGCACAGGCAGGATGAACATCACAAGGAGATTCCATGGTGGTGCTCAGATGCCGCAAAATCCACTGAGCCTACAGCCACACTAATAAACTGGTTGGATACAAGACAACCTCCCCGGCATCAGTAAGGAACTGATGCTGCATCGGCTCCAGCTACGCCTCACCTCCCCAACTCTGTGAAATATCTTTGTTTCTTCATCATTTTCCAAGGTACTGAACCTGGGGTCCGTGCAACTCTGTGACCGGCCTGCACTCCCTCGAAAGAGGTGTCGGACTGTTGGAAGTGACTCCATAAAGATGTGATAGCCCCAATTGGAGATATTGTGTTTCTAAGCGCTATACCGCATTTAATCTTTGAAAATGAGTATCTTTACTTGTTTATGTTGGATTTTTGTTGTTTTGGTCTTGTTTTCCTCAGATAAATATTGACTATTTTCCTAAACTGGTGAGGAGTACTTTTGGGGTGTTTTCACTGTTTCTCTGTATGTGTACAAATACTTTACACATTGCCGCTGAGATAAGCCAAACTGCTCGTGCCACGCTACCAAGGGGATGAGTAGGGGTTATCTAGATGTGTGGCTACCTTACTCTGACTAGAGTGAGGGTCCCTATTTGAACAGGGTGCAAAACACTGCCAACTAGACACCCCATTCCTAACAGATGGCATGATGGTGGCAGAGCCGTTGATGAATTATGTGATGATTATGACTGGATAGTACGGATGAACAAGTTCATTATCTTGGTAACACTCTTTCTGGTGGATACTCTATCTAACCACAGATTCCTCCCCCTTTTGAATTCACCAAAGCACTATACTGGATCCAGAAAATGTTTTCAGGAATTCCTCCTGCATGGAGATGGGTGATACCATCAGAGTCCAGGGCTACCTCACCTTCAAAAGTGATGACACGAGTCATATATAAGCAACACTCTTCCTCAATGACATCAATTTAAATTTGAGAATTCCGCACACTCAGACTGGAGAGAAAGTAACAGACTAGGAATTGTTAAAGTGTGAAATATCTAATCTGGGACCTTACTAACACCTAGAAACCCACTCCACAGAATAGAGAAGTAAGAGGTTTGGTGGGAAATCTGCAGTTAGAGAGTAGCTGTTAGAAAGATTGCTATCAAAGAGTAAACTTGTTCTCAGATGGATACTTTGAACTGTAGATGCATCTTTTTAATAGATACCAAGCAGTACCGCCAAAGCAGAGCAGGGCATCCGAGGAGTGAATTTCACACTAGGAAATCCTACAGATCAAATGGAGAAAAATGCCGTCCGGGTATAGCCCACAGTGGGGTAGTTATGCCTAGTGAAGGCATGAACAGATGTCCAATTAGCCGCCAGGAAGATGTCTTTTTGACTGAGGCATGGCACACATCCATGCAAAGAATTATCTAACTTGATAAGGTTGGTTTCTGGACTGTCTTTCCAAGGTGATGCTATATAATGGCTGCACTGATAGCGCCTGCAGTTCACTTACACTGTGTGCTGATGTAATCACAACGAGGAGACTGTTTAAGGGCCAGATGCAGCAGCATTGAATAAACTCGAAAGGTGTGCACATCAAGAAGATAAGAACCAAATTAAGCTGCCACTGCAGCATAATAAAGGATATTGGGAAATCTATCTGGAAGTCCTTTCGAAAAATGCATCAAAACTGGTGACTTAAATAAAGATCCAAATGTATAGGGGCCTGACAAATAACATTTAATGGTGCACATGGCAAGACATTGCCAAGCTAAAGACAGTACAAGAAGGAGAACATCTGAAACTTTAGTTTGCAGCGGATCGACTTGAAGCTCCTCAAAACAGGCCACAAACTTTGCCAAAGAATAGGCTTTGTGAACTGTATGGGCAGACCGAATCTGCTTACCTGGTTCTGCTCCATCTACATGCATTGAGATGTAGGATGTTGAGGATGGGGTGCAGAACGCTGCCCTACTGCTGAAGAGTACTACTCCTGAAAAGATATGCAGAGTGAGGGACAGACGCTCAGACCATATCGGAGTACCAGCCTATCTGGGCTCAATCAGGGAGTATTAGAATGAGCTCAGTAGGGTTCCTTGCAATCTCCTTCAGACCACAAAGAATCAGGGAACCTTGAGCTCGAAAATCTAGAAAAAAAAACTCAAACTAAGATTTCTTGGAGGAGGTGAATAGATCTAATCAAGGCATGCTTGCCTGGGTAAGTACTAAGGGCCTGATTCTAACTTTGGAGGACGGTGTTAAACCGTCCCAAAAGTGGCGGATATACCACCTACCGTATTACGAGTTCCATAGGATATAATGGACTCGTAATACGGTAGGTGGTATATCCGCCACTTTTGGGACGGTTTAACACCGTCCTCCAAAGTTAGAATCAGGCCCTAAGTCTTGAACAACCTTTGGATGTAGTGGCCACTCATGGTCAACTAGATGCTGAGTTTATCTGTAATGGTGTTCAAGGACTGCATCAGACGAACAACAGCTATGGACATCCACTGAAGATCCAGCCATAGCCACGGCCTCATCATATCCTGGCATACCACATGAGCATGTGACCAAACACTGCCCCCAGTGTTGCAGTACCACATACTGGTTGTGTCATAAGTTAGAACATGCACAGGATTGCCCATGATAGAAGATAGAAAGGCCTTGAGGGCCAACCATATGACACATGGATCCAGAAGATTGATGTTGATGTGGTGCTTCTCCCTCCAGTAGAATGCTCTGATCTACACTTTGTTCAAAAGCCCCCCACAGCCCAGAGTTGATGCATCTGTCAACCCTGTGAGCTCTAGGTCAGGTAGGGATAACACATGCTACAAGTCATATTGGAATCCTTTATTTTAATATTTTTACTTATATTTTTCAACTATCCAACATCCTAACATTTGTCCAGCAGTGAGCTCATACACATATTCAAGTACGATTCCAGAGTCATATCTACACAATCAACATTAGCACAATCATGCCTATTTGTGCCATCCGGATACTTGAGAGGTGTCACTCTAAGTGCATTTGCAACTTCCCCTCTTTATTTGGAAGTGAATCCTAACCAGGAACCACGTTATTCTTTTTTTTCTGATTTTAGTGGTGACCATTCAGAACCCATTCCCTAGCTGCCCGACTCCAATCTGGATAATTTAGGAGGTAATTTTTATCTAATGCATTGCTATCCTTTAGTTTTCAGTCAATTTGCTCATCATTTCCACCCTGCAACTCTCTGATCAGTTCTAATAATTTTCAATTGTATTTCTTGTGATGGGACCACTTTATCATATGTTTGTACCAGCTCGTTATGATGGGTCCCCTGTTCGACAACTAATGCATCACTATGTTGTGTTTCGCAAATCACAGGCATAGGGCCGCAAATTTGTATTGTATTGTATTCTCCCTTGTTTAGGTATAATGCCTAACAGTTAACGCCGTTTCGCGACTCAAGCCAGGCCCCAGCCACTTGCCTGAGTCTTGACACTACTCCTTCCCAGTACAGTTATAGTACCCTGCACAGACAGGTCTTACGTAGGAATGATACCTCCCCCTCACTGCATTTATGGCATGCTAAGGATCTATTGGGGTATAGTCTATGTTATCTGTAAAGTGCTAGGTATGTACGTTCTGGTAATTAAAGTGCATCAGTTTGAATCTAGCGTTACTTACTATGTCTTGTATTTATGCTTAAGTTCTCACCAATTCGGCATTCTTAAGAGAAGTCTGCAGGTCTCTATCCCAAGTCCATCTTGCTTTCAGCAATATAGGTAATCTATCTGTTTACAATGCTTTATAAATGTGTGATACAAGGCTCCTGCTCTACCACCCCTTTAACAGTAGGCCCATTCTGAGAGAGACCTCTGGTGCAGTCGAGAAGTCTGTTCAAATCTCTCGAGCTGTTTGGGCTAGCTTAGCAAACTGCAGGAACAGCACAACCTAACCCCAAAGGTGTCTTGGGTTTCATCAAAGGTTAAAACCCTATCCCAAGGGCACAGGTCCTCCAGTATTAAGCAGCTTCCCACTCACCATGTAATTAGACATATGGTGTTACGTATCTGATGAAACGGTTGAGCCACTCAATTTGTAGAGACCTACTGAAGATGCTTCAACAACCTCTCTACCCCAGTTTCCCACAACACCACCACCTGTCTATCTGTGGAGCACCCAGTAGCTGATTTGTGCCCCGTATTAAGCAAACTGGTAAAATCTTCTTTGCAACTTTACCCCTAAGGAGTTTTTTCCTCAGTTCACATCTTCTTCACTCTTTTAGCTACATGTTGGAGTTGTGTGGGCATATAAAAAAAGCTCCAGGTGGGCAAGCCCAACCCACCCTGTTCTCTGTCAGCACGTCCAACTGGACTCTAGTCCTCTTTTACGCCCACACCACCAAAGTGAGAAGGCTATCCATTTCATGAAACGCTGACCTTAGAATTGGGCACATAGCATTTTCTAGTATATATAAACATCAGGGAAACATGACCATTTATGCGAATGCAACTCTACTAATTATGGAGAGTTGGAGGGAGCTCCAGAGATTTGAGACCTAAGCCCTTGTAAGACCCTGCATAAGTTCAGGGTGGAATCCTTCAACCACCATTGAAGGTCGCAAAGCACTTCGTCCAACACACAGATGATGTCTGAGAAGCACTACCAGTGTAGAGCACACTGAATATGTAGGTTTCACTGCAGAGTTTGCAAGCCCCAACAGACCTTCAAAATACACAAGGGCAGGAGACCAAGCAGCCTGAGAACCATCAGGGCTGGAACAGAGAACCAAGCCTGAAATACTGGGATCATATCCCAAATGCCCCACCTCTGCAAAACTTGGCACAGTTACTGGTGCCGAAGGAAGGGAGACACTGACAAAAAATATCTCAAAATGGCATTACAGAACAACAAGGAGTCATGCAACCTATTAAATTCATAAGAGTTCTGGATGAAATGTGGACGGTCAGGCACACTGGTACACCTACTAGGGCCCAGGCACAAAATTAAAAGATACTGGAAGGAAGTACTGATGGACATGGAATGTGATGCTTCGTACCACAATTCTGAAAGATCCTGGGCTTCATGCATTTCTTTCTTACCATAGAAACTTCGAGAGTTTACATTCCCTAAATTTCTCAGACTAACATTCACAAATGGCAGAGACTAAGACATCTTTTATGTTAAACAAACATAATAAACAATTACAAATCATAAGTAGATACTACGGTTGTGGTGCACAAGGAGGGTCACAAGTTCCACCATTTCCCTAATGAACAGTCTACCATTACGAGAATGTGACCAAAAATGATAGTGCTTTGAGACTAATGGCATACATTTAAAAAAAAAAAATTGTGCACTGGTGATCTGGAGGCCTTCGAAATATAACCCATTTCTCATTTTGTTTTTAACTGTTTGTGTTGGTTGTTAAGCTTGGTTTTACCAGAGGAAGCTTCAATTCCCTCCACCTTTTAACAAGTATAATGTTTACATCAAAGACAGACTTGCCATTGTTTTTTTTTAACTAAATAGGTCGAATCATGTGATGCAGATCATATTAACTGCACTTTAAAGAAACTTCTATAAATTAATTGGTTAATCTTTGGTGAGGTATTCTGCTTATGTGATCTTTGCAATTATGTTACAGTGCTCCTTTTAAAAGAGGAATTCAATTTGCATGACCAATAGCGTATTTCTATCTGACATAAGGGTTAGACTGATTTAAGACACTGCATGGATCAAATTATTTTTATTGGGTGCACCTCTCTGCTGACATATTAATTGCAGAATGGAATTTTGCCAACTGTGTTATTATTGGTTGTGTTAGAATGATATGCCAACTGGATACCTGGTACTAACCCTAAGCGTTGCAATGGCAGTCTCTGCTGTGTAGTTGTAGTTATGATGTTTGTACTTATGGTTCAGAAATACTTTACACTGTGAAGGCATTTTTTGACTGGTTTATACATTTTGTCCCGTTTACATATTTTGCATGACTTCCGTCAGTCTACTAAGTCTGTTAAGGTTCAGTATACCATGTTTCATACAGATCGGTCAACAGGAAAACAAGTTAAGTGATTGATTTACAGGAGAATAAATGTTTTCTTATTTTAGTTCCTAAAGAAAGTTTTGCTGATGCATACTGCCCATAAGACGTAATGGATTTATACCAACCTTGACATGAAAAAAGAACTTTCATCAGCAATTGCTTTTACTGGTTTGATGTAAATCTGTTTTGCAGTTCTTTTAGACATTAGTGTTTAAAACTAAGTGCAGAGTGGGCTTGAAAGGGTTACTGTATATCTCGCTGCTTTAGTCCATGGAGGTTCAGATACTTAATTTAAACAAGCATTTTTGCAATGCAATGGGTCTTGCGCGTTTGCTCGATTTAGAGCTATGAGCATTGTAAACTCCTAACCGGACCGTTCTTGCCACATAAATTGAAAATGAAAAGTAAAACTGTTTCACTTAACTAACCGGACTTTTCTTGCACATAAACTGAAAAGTAACAGTTTCATATAAGTGAGCCAGCAGCCGCAATCAGTGCAAAGCAGACACACAAAAGGAAAGAGAAGTTCGCTTGCAGTGAAACATATCGGCAAAAGTGCAGTTATCCATGTAACCGGCAAAAGTGCAACTATTCATTTAACAGGGTCGATGTCATGAAAAGCGCTCGACTACTGCCCATAAAGAAAAAAAGTAGTCCAGAAACCATACGGAAAACATCGAGCCTTGTATGTTTTCAGTAGTTGGTCAGTGCTGCCGAGGAGGGCTAAACACTAGAAAAGGCATGACATATGCATGTCTTTCACTAATAAAATCAAGTGAATTTTATAGGGGAAGCCCACGAACCAACCAAACTCATGAGAGTGACATGGGCATGGCTACAAGCCCACAGAGATTACACCAGGGACAGAGCACTTTGCATGCGACCCTAAAATGAAAGGCGAACGCCCATTGGACGACATACCTTTTTTCCCAACACACTTTTCAGGACACCAAACTGAAAGGCCAGTTTTCAGACCTGAAGCCAATTAGCTGGCCACAAGAAAAAAACATTTTCTTATGACAGCTATTTTATGAAGAGAGGTAAAGACACAAGTCTCAGAGTTTCATGAAAATCACAAGAGGGGGTGTGGAATCCACACTCAAACCCCTAGAACACAGCTACGGTTCCCTTGAAAGACTGCTAAATAACGAAAAAAAAAAAAAAAACACTTAATTGTTCACAGCACTCCATGAACTACATTCACTCAAAATAACAACAGTAGTTTTAAATCTATTTTTCAAGGCTGCGGATGCAGAGAAAGTAAGGTGTCCCAGAAAACCTGACCACGGACTTTGACCACCATCTTAGCACATCAGCGAGCTGGTGATCTAGAAATCTAGCTTGTGGACTGTTGATACATAGGGAGGTCTTTTAAAAATTAAACACACACAAGTAGCAGCATAAAATAATCTCCCTTTGTGTGACCTTCACTCAAATCTAAAAATAAGAGGATCACATATAATGAACTCATCTTCATACAAATACATGGTTAGGCGTCCTGCCAGGTGAGCTTAGACATGGAATGTCTAGCAACAAAGCCTGGAACTCCTTTGACGTTCACAGACTATTTGATAATTGACAGACCAATCAGTGTTTCTCATTGGCAGGCAAATCTGAAACACCAACCTTGTACCATAAAACAAAGGGAAGATCCCCCGTTTCCACCTGAGCACTTTTTTATAACAAACTTTTTTATATGAAGAATAATACAGTGATCGACAGTAAAGATAGCATCTGACACCCCTAATGCACACATAAAAGATATAGCAGATAAACAGGTTCTATAAGGGGAGGGTATTGCTGAAAAGCACTTTTGCATAGTATAATGCAGTACCATTGATCTGAAAACAAACAACATAATGTGCATAAACCTCGCTCCCCTCTCCCCATTAAGAAAGAACAAAAGAAAAAAAAAGAAAAGAAAAAACCCCAAGAACAAATTAAGGTGTGTAATGGTGGTAAGCAGCGTTAGTGCATGAGAAGGGAACAGGCTAAAGAAGTTTGTGAAAGCAATTTGGCATAGGAAGGGAAACCGTGATTAAAAGGATAGGTAAAGGACTTGTTAATAATTAAAACTGGAAAATATTTAATGCAGAGTTTGTGTGGGGCAGGAAAATAGAGAGAGTCCCTTCAACAGGTATCCCACTACTGGGCCTCAAGTGTATTCAACATTTTTATATTTATCTAACAAAATGTCTGCCATCCTTTCCATAGTAACTGCTTGCCCTAGCCTGGTATGCAACTGAGTTAGTGACGGTGCGTCTTGTTTCTTCCACGCAGATGCAATGGTCATCTTGGCAGCTCCCAGACACAGTCACAGTATTGTCCTGTCGCCAGTTCTTTGACTGATTAGAGATAACAATAGGATGGAACTGGTCATCGGTCAACATGGAGATCAAGGATTTACTAACAAAAAGTCCAGCCTGGAATTGGCGCAATGGGCGTGGGAGAAAAATGTATAGTTCCTGGCAGCTCAGGTGGCAGCTATGAGACCTAGTGAGGAAAAACTTGTTTTAGGGTTTCAGGGAAGCTCCCATTGATTGCTCTGTGGGGGTGTGTGCTATCTGTCCCTGAATCGCAAGTTAGGTTGATATCTCCCATGAGGAAGATCTCCCCTTCTCCAAATCCAACCAGTAAGGTTAACAATGCGTGTAGAAAAAGGGACCCAACTAGTGTTGGGGGCATATATTGAAGCAAAAGTAGCCGTTCACCCTGCAAACAGTTCTTTCACTAACCATATCCTCCCCTCCCTATTAGTTTTACAAGCCTCAGGTTGAAATTTTATAAAGTATCTCCCAGGCTAATAAGGAGCAGCAGCCCTCAACAAACGCTGCATATAAGTTGTAAATGTCAATTGCCTAGGGTGTCCTTGGTAGTGGGAATTCACGGCCCTCGCGCCCCCATTTGCCGCTCCCTCCCGCCTCCCGCCTCCCAGCTGCTCCTCCCTCCCCCCTCCCTTCTTAATGGCTGGCGCTGCGCGTCGCGAGTGAGCGACCTCTGACCTGTTTCAGGTCCTGAGCTCGCCCCCCACGACCGCAGCACCAACCTGCTGCCTCCTGCCTCTGTCCCCTGACCACGCTGCTGTTTGCGTGTTCGAGGCCCTCCTCCACCCGCAGGCATCCTCCTGCGCCTCATCCCTGGGGTCTAGTGGGCTCTGACTAGCTTCGCTTGACCCGTGTGCCGCTTCCGCCGTCCCGTAAGTGTTTTTTCATTTTTCTCGCTTTTTCAGCGCCTCGCCGCCGGCGCTTCTGCCCCCTTTGTGCCCCCCTGATTGCTGTCTCCCCGATCGTAAATTGTGCCATACTGTTTTTCTGATTGTGTGATTTTTCTTATTGTATCTGCTCGTATTTTGCTCGTTTTTCAGTGTTTCTGCCCCTTGTGCGCTCCTCGTTCCCTGCCGATGCCTCCCTGCGGCCCCGCCCCCCTCGCGCCCCCATTTGCCGCTCCCTCCCGCCTCCCGCCTCCCAGCTGCTCCTCCCTCCCCCCTCCCTTCTTAATGGCTGGCGCTGCGCGTCGCGAGTGAGCGACCTCTGACCTGTTTCAGGTCCCGAGCTCGCCCCCCACGACCGCAGCACCAACCTGCTGCCTCCTGCCTCTGTCCCCTGACCACGCTGCTGTTTGCGTGTTCGAGGCCCTCCTCCACCCGCAGGCATCCTCCTGCGCCTCATCCCTGGGGTCTAGTGGGCTCTGACTAGCTTCGCTTGACCCGTGTGCCGCTTCCGCCGTCCCGTAAGTGTTTTTTCATTTTTCTCGCTTTTTCAGCGCCTCGCCGCCGGCGCTTCTGCCCCCTTTGTGCCCCCCTGATTGCTGTCTCCCCGATCGTAAATTGTGCCATACTGTTTTTCTGATTGTGTGATTTTTCTTATTGTATCTGCTCGTATTTTGCTCGTTTTTCAGTGTTTCTGCCCCTTGTGCGCTCCTCGTTCCCTGCCGCTGCCTCCCTGCGGCCCCACCCCCCTCGCGCCCCCATTTGCCGCTCCCTCCCGCCTCCCGCCTCCCAGCTGCTCCTCCCTCCCCCCTCCCTTCTTAATGGCTGGCGCTGCGCGTCCGCGCCGCTGGCGCGTCGGAGGCGCGCCAGAGGCAAGCCCGTCTGCGCCCGTCCGCGCCTGGACCGCGCCCAGCGCCACACTCCCTGGCCCTCGCGCCCCCCGCATCCGCTACTCGATCAACGAACTCTGCGCCTTCAACCCCGGCCCCTCCACTGAATGCTACCGGGCATCCCCGAAGCACACGAAAGGACCTTTTTCCTGCCGTACCTGCAACTTCTCCTGCACCAGAACGACCATTCCAACCACGAAAACATCCAACCCCAACCACCTGAACTGCATCCTCATCAACACCCGCTCCGCACGAAAACACGCCATCGAGCTCTGGGATTTGCTCGACACCACTGCTCCTGACGTGGCTTTCCTGACCGAAACCTGGTGGAACGACTCCTCGTCTCCGGACATCGCCATCGCCATACCGGATGGCTACAAAATCACCAGAAGAGATCGAACCAACGGAATCGGCGGCGGAATAGCCATCGCTCACAAAGCTACCCTCAAAATCCACACCCACTCGGACGACACCCTCAGGACAGCAGAACACCTCCACTTCCAGATCCACACGGACCCCAACACGACCCTCAGAGGAACCCTCATTTACCGCCCACCAGGACCAAGAGCCCCCTTCAACGACACCATCGCCGACCTTGCAAGCACCCACGCCCTCGCTTCCCCGGATTACATCCTCCTGGGAGATCTGAACTACCATCTGGAAAATGCCAACGACGTCAACACCGCGTCACTGACCTCCAACCTCCTCAACCTCGGTCTCCGACAGCTAGTCAACACGCCTACCCACATCGCCGGTCACACCCTTGACCCCCTCTTCACCTCTAGCAACCACATTTCCTTCAACCACACCTCCGAACTCCACTGGACTGACCATCACTGTGTCCATTTCACCTATAAGAAAACCACAGAGCAACACCGCATCCAGCTACCCCCCCACCGCCGCTGGGGCAAAGTCACCCAAGAACAACTGACCAGCACCCTCAGCAACAACCCTCCACCCGACGCAATCGACCCGAGCACAGCCGCCATCAACCTCCATCAATGGATCCTCGACTGCGCCAACACCCTTGCCCCTCTCAAGAAACCCACCACCATCCAAGGAAAGAAAAAACCAGCCTGGTTCACAGATGATCTCACCACCTCCAAAAGCAACTGCCAGAAGCTCAAAAAGAAATGGATCCAAGAACGCACACCCGACAACCTCGCCGCCCTCAAAAACGCCAACCGCGAACACCACCAACGGATCCGCACCGCCAAGCGCGCCCACTTCACCGAACGCATCAACAACAACGCCCACGACTGCAAAGAACTCTTCGGCATCGTGAAGGAACTCTCCAATCCGAAAGCCAACTCCAACGACATCCCGCCCTCCCAGAAACTCTGCGACGATCTCTCCACCTTCTTCCACCAGAAAATCACCACCATCCACGACAGCTTCATCACCGGTTCACCGCCAGACCTCACCCCTGACGTCTCCTCCCGCGACTGCCGCCTCACCGCCTGGACCCACGTGGACGAGGCAGAAACCATAGCAACCATGAACACCATCCACTCAGGCTCCCCCACGGACCCCTGCCCCCACCATGTTTTCAACTCAGCCAACGCCACCATCGCCCCCGAACTCCGCAAGACTATCAGCCTATCCTTCACTTCTGCCACCTTCCCGGACAGCTGGAAACACGCAGAAATCCAACCCCTCCTCAAAAAACCCAAGGCTGACCCCAACGACCTCAAAAACTTCCGTCCGATCTCTCTCCTCCCTTTTCCAGCGAAAGTCATCGAGAAGATCGTCAACACTCAGCTCACCTACTTCCTCGAAGACAATTCCATCCTGGACCCCTCACAATCCGGATTCAGACGAAACCACAGCACTGAGACTGCCCTCCTCGCCGCCACAGATGACATCAGACATCAAATGGACAACGGCGAAACCTCAGCCCTCATCCTCCTCGACCTATCAGCCGCTTTTGACACCGTCTGCCACCGCACCCTACTGACCCGCCTCCAAGATGCCGGCATCCAAGATAAAGCCCTCCACTGGATCTCATCCTTCCTCTCCGACAGAACGCAGAGAGTCCGTCTCTCCCCTTTCCGCTCCAAAGCCACCAACCTCATCTGCGGCGTCCCCCAAGGATCCTCCCTCAGTCCCACGTTGTTCAACGTCTACATGGCCCCCCTCGCTCAACTGGCCCGCCAACACCACCTCAGCATCATCTCCTACGCCGACGATACCCAGCTCGTCCTCTCCCTGACCAAAGACCCGCTCACCGCCAAAACAAACCTCCACGAGGGACTAAAATCCATCGCCGATTGGATGAACAACAGTCGCCTGAAACTCAACTCCGACAAGACGGAAGTCCTCATCCTCGGACGCACCCCCTCGGCCTGGAACGACTCATGGTGGCCCTCCGTCCTCGGACTCCCACCCACCCCTGCCAGCCACGCAAGAAACCTCGGCTTCATCCTGGACTCCGCCCTCACCATGTCCAAACAGGTCAGCGCCGTCTCCTCCTCCTGTTTCAACACCCTTCGAATGCTCCGCAGAATCTTCAAGTGGATTCCAACAGAAACCAGAAAGACGGTGACCCAGGCCCTCGTCAGCAGCAGACTTGACTACGGCAACGCACTCTACACAGGCATACCAACCAAAGACATCAAACGCCTCCAACGTATCCAAAATGCCTCCGCCCGACTGATCCTCAACATACCTCGCCGAAGTCACATCTCCCCTCACCTAAAGGAACTCCACTGGCTCCCGGTAGACAAGAGGATAACCTTCAAACTCCTGACCCACGCTCACAAGGCACTTCACAACACCGGACCCTCCTACCTCAACACCAGACTCAACTTCTACACTCCAACACGTCAACTCCGATCCGCCAACCTCGCCCTCGCCATCGTACCCCGAATCCAGCGCAAGACATCCGGCGGCAGATCCTTCTCCTTCCTCGCCGCCAAGACCTGGAACTCTCTCCCCACATCTCTTCGCCAGACCCAGGACCTCCTCACATTCAGAAGGCTCCTCAAGACCTGGCTCTTCGACCGCTAATCCAGCAGCGCTCCCCCCCCCCTCAGCGCCTCGAAACCCTGACGGGTACATAGCGCGCTTTATAAATACCATGATTGATTGATTGATTGACGGGAGGGCCAGGTGCAGCAGCACTCCAGATCAGTGTTTCCTCTGGGGTTTCGGGTGTCACTGAGAGAGACACAGTCCCCTCCCCCAACAGGCAGGTTGGCTTTCCGTGAGATTTTCAGAGTTTCCGTTCAGGTGCTGTGTGGCCTCTAGTGATAGGCCTAATAAGGCTGCTGCCTCCTGTAGTTCTGTAAAATGATAGCTTTGGTTTTGGAAGCCAAATGTGAGACCAAAGGGTAAAGTCCAATGATATTTAATGTGTTCGTGGCACAGCTTGTCAGTGACAGGGCACACTTACAATCGGTGTGCTGATGTACCTGGGACTATGTCTTGAACTAAGCAACCTGTGGACCCCTGGAACGGTATTTCCTCCATCTTTCGTGCCACTTGTAGAATTGCTTCATTGACTTTACAAGAATTACGTTTTGCCAGGATGTCTTGAGGATGCCCTCCCTCACCAGGAGTCTGCAGGCCCTCTCAATGGACTCTGTCCAGTTTAATCACTGTCTAAGTACTTCTGAGAACAAGTCTATCACATGAGCTTCAAGATCCTACAGGTTGCGAATGTGCATATTATCTATTGGGATCTGTTTTCCAAACCTTCACATTTGAGTAGAGATGCTGGAGTTGAGTGTTGAGAAGATCTGTGCAGGACTCCATCCGGGTAAGGCACTGTTACAGGTCCTGGACTTTAGTGTCAAGATTGAGAGTTCTGGTGCACCTCTTGTTGGAGAGAGATAAATTTAGTGTTGAATTCGGTCTTAAAGGCTTCAAGGGTGGATGTCAAGTCAGCCTTCAATTCTGCTCAAAGTTCATTCTTAAAGTCTGTCACGAGGAGAGGGGCTGTCCTTAGTGACGGTCATTATGTCGGAGTGTTTGGTAGTCTGAGTTTCTTCTCTCGCCTCTGCAGGCATAACGTAACTTGAGACTCTGTTGAACTGAGCTTTTTTTCGGCAGCATAGAATCTATGTTTGTGGTCTGCAGAGGGTACACTTGAGTCTTAGACATGTTAAAGTAACTGGTGAGGCAGAAGAAGGCAGTCTGACCATCCGCTGGAAGTCCCAATTAAATCCTAACTGTGATATGGCGCAGTTTCATCTTGAGAGGTATTCGTTGTTCGTGATCCCCCATCTGTGCCGCCGGGTAGATAGGTCGCCAGAGAAGGCCTAGGAAATGGGCAAACTGTTACTGGCCTCAGGTATGTTTAGGAAGCTGGATGCATGCTCCTCGTGTGGCTTTGATAATTCAGCTGGGGGTGTCTTGGGTGCTAATTAGGCTGTGTGTTTGGGGCCAGACTCGGATGGAGACACATAGATCCTTGCCATTTCTGGCTTCCAGGGCAGGTGTGGCGCTTAGCAGTGGAAATGGGGTGAGTACAAGGGCTGTCCGGTAGCACCTCCATTGTGGTGGATATATGGAATCATGAGTGTTGCTGTCCGTCTCCCCCCCTTCTACTCAGAGGCCACCAAGAACATCTGTGGCGTCCCGCAAGGCTCCTCTCTGAGCCTCAATCTCTTCAACCTCTACATGGCCCCCCTAGCCACCATTGCCAGACACCACGCACTCAACATTGTCTCATACGCCGATGACACTCAGCTAGATATCTCCCTCACCAACGACCCGCTCACACCCAAAGCCAACTATCACAACGGAATGAGGGCAGTCTCAGCCTGGATGAAGGCGAGCTGCTGTGAGAAAGTAGCCTCTTTCTAGCCTTGTTACCCCCACTTTTGGCCTGTTTGTGAGTATATGTCGGGGTGTTTTCACTGTCTCACTGGGATCCTGCTAGCCAGGGCCCAGTGCTCATAGTCAAAACCCTATGTTGTCAATATGTTTGTTATGTGTCACTGGGACCCTGCTAGCCAGGACCCCAGTGCTCATAACTTTGTGGCCTATATGTATGTGTTCCCTGTGTGATGCCTAACTGTCTCACTGAGGCTCTGCTAACCAGAACCTCAGTGGTTGTGCTCTCTCTACTTTCCAAATTGTCACTAACAGGCTAGTGACCAATTTCACCAATTCACATTGGCATACTGGTACACCCATATAATTCCCTAGTATATAGTACTGATGTACCCAGGGTATTGGGGTTCCAGGAGATCCCTATGGGCTGCAGCATTTCTTTTGCCACCCATAGGGAGATCTGACAAATCTTACACAGGCCTGCCAGTGCAGCCTGAGTGAAATAACGTCCACGTTATTTCACAGCAATTTACCACTGCACTTAAGTAACTTATAAGTCACCTATATGTCTAACCTTCACCTGGTGAAGGTTGGGTGCAAAGTTACTTAGTGTGTGGGCACCCTGGCACCAGCCAAGGTGCCCCCACATTGTTCAGGGCAAATTCCCCGGACTTTGTGAGTGCGGGGACACCATTACACGTGCAATATTCATAGGTCACTACCTATGTATAGGGTCACAATGGTAACTCCGAACATGGCCATGTAACATGTCTAAGATCATGGAATTGTCACCCCAATGCCATTCTGGCATTGGGGAGACAATTCCATGATCCCCCGGGTCGCTAGCACAGAACCCGGGTACTACCAAACTGCCTTTTCAGGGTTTGCACTGCAGCTGCTGCCAACCCCTCAGACAGGTTTCTGCCCCCCTGGGGTCCAGGCAGTCCTGGCCCAGGAAGGCAGAACAAAGGATTTCCTCTGAGAGAGGATTTCCTTTGGAAATAGGTGTGAAGGCTGGGGAGGAGAAGCCTCCCCCAGCCTCTGGAAATGCTTAGATGGGCACAGATGCTGCCCATCTCTGCATAAGCCAGTCTACACCGGTTCAGGGATCCCCCAGCCCTGCTCTGGCGCAAAACTGGACAAAGGAAAGGGGAGTGACCACTCCCCTGACCTGCACCTCCCAGGGGAGGTGCCCAGAGCTCCTCCAGTGTGCCCCAGACCTCTGCCATCTTGGATTCAGAGGTGTTGCTGGCACACTGGACTGCTCTGAGTGGCCAGTGCCAGCAGGTGACGTCAGAGACTCCTTCTGATAAGCTCTTACCTCTCGTAGTAGCCAATCCTCCTTCCTAGGTAGCCAAACTTCCTTTTCTGGCTATTTAGGGTCTATGCTTTGGGGAATTCTTCAGATACCGAATGCAAGAGCTCACCAGAGTTCCTCTGCATCTCCCTCTTCACCTTCTGCCAAAGGATCAACCGCTGACTGCTCAGGACGCCTGCAAAACCGCAACAAAGTAGCAAAGACGACTACTGCAACCTTGTATCGCTTCATCCTGCTGGCTTTCTCGACTTTTTCCTGGTGGTGCATGCTCTGAGGGTAGCCTGCCTCCTTCTTGCACCAGGAGCTCTGAAGAAATCTCCCGTGGGTCGACGGAATCTTCCCCCTGCAACCGCAGGCAACAAAAGACTGCATCACCGGTCCTCTGGGTCCCCTCTCAGCATGACGAGCGTGGTCCCTGGAACTCATCAACTCTGTCCAAGTGACTCCCACAGTCCAGTGACTCTTCAGTCCAAGTTTGGTGGAGAGAAGTCCTTGCCTCCCCACGCTAGACTGCATTGCTGGGTACTGCGTGATTTGCAGCTGCTCCGGCTCCTGTGCACTCTTCCAGGATTTCCTTCGTGCACAGCCAAGCCTGGGTCCCCAACACTCTAACCTGCAGTGCACAACCTTCTGAGTTGTCCTCCGGCGTCGTGGGACTCCCTTTTCAGACTTCGGGTGGACTCCGGTTCACTCCTCTTCTAAGTGCCTGATCCGGTACTTCTGCGGGTGCTGCCTGCTTCTGTGAGGGCTCCCTGACTTGCTGGGCGCCCCCTCTGTCTCCTTATCCAAGTGGCGACATCCTGGTCCCTCCTGGGCCACAGCAGCATCCAAAAACCCTAGCCGCGACCCTTGCAGCTAGAGGGCTTGCTTGCGGTCTTTCTGCGAAGGAACACCTCTGCAAGCTTCTTCACGACGTGGGACATCCATCCTCCAAAGGGGAAGTTCCTAGACCTCTTCGTTGTTGCAAAACACCAAGCTTCTTCCATTCGGTGGCAGCTTCCTTGCGCCCTCAGCTGGCATTTCCTGGGCTCCTGCCCACTCTCGACACTGTCGCGACTCTTGGACTTGGTCCCCTTGTCTTACAGGTACTCAGGTCCGGAAATCCACTGTTGTTGCACTGCTGGTGTTGGTTTTCCTTGCAGAATCCCCCTATCACGACTTCTGTGCTTTCTGGGGGTTGTAGGTGCACTTTACACCTACCTTACAGGGTCTTTGGGTGGGCTATTTTTCTAACCGTCACTGTTTTCTTACAGTTCCAGCGACCCTCTACAAGCTCACATAGGTCTGGGGTCCATTTGTGGTTCGCATTCCACTTTTGGAGTATATGGTTTGGGTTGCCCCTATACCTATGTGTTCCTATTGCAATCTATTGTAACTTTACACTGCTTGCATTACTTCCTTTTGCTATTACTGCATAATTTTGGTATTGTGTACATATATCTTGTGTATATTTGACATCCTCATACTGAGGGTACTCACTGAGATACTTTTGGTATATTGTCATAAAAATAAAGTACCTTTATTTTTAGTATATCTGTGTATTGTATTTTCTTATGATATTGTGCATATAACACCAGTGGTATAGTAGGAGCTTTACATGTCTCCTAGTTCAGCCTAAGCTGCTTTGCCATAGCTACCTTCTATCAGCCTAAGCTGCTAGAAACACCTCTTCTACACTAATAAGGGATAACTGGACCTGGCACAAGGTGTAAGTACCTCTGGTACCCACTACAAGCCAGGCCAGCCTCCTACAGCTGCTTCAAGCTAAACACTAAAAAAACAGAAGTCCTTGTCATCTGCAA
Source organism: Pleurodeles waltl (assembly GCF_031143425.1). Lineage (NCBI taxonomy): Eukaryota > Metazoa > Chordata > Amphibia > Caudata > Salamandridae > Pleurodeles > Pleurodeles waltl. Next base: position 399,380,834 of record NC_090449.1, read on the forward strand.
CAACCACTCAGCCTGGGAGATCTCGTGGTGTCCCACTGCCCTTGGAAGTGCTCCAGCCCCCACCAACCACGACCACAACCTCGGATTCAACCTGGACTCGGCACTCTCGATGAACCGTCAAGTCAGCGGAGTCTCCTCCGCCTGTTTCAACACCATACTTGCTCCGGAAGATCTTCAAATGGATCCCAACCGAATCCAAAAGAACAATCACCCAAGCCCTTGTCAGCAGCCACTTGGACTACTGCAACGCACTCTACGCCGGAACCACCACCAAGGTACAGAAGAGACTACAACGCATCCATAACGCCTTCGGCAGTCTCATCAAGAACGCCCCCAAACACAGCCACATCTCCAACATACTGAGAGACCTGCACTGGCTCCCAATAGACAAGAGAATTACATTCAAACTTCTCACGCACGCATACAAAGACCTCCACAACGTTGGACCTGAATACCTCAACTAAAGACTCCATTTCTACATGCCCACCAGGTAACTCCGCTCCACCGACCTCGCCCTCGCAGCTATCCCACGCGTCTGGAAGGCCACAGCCAGAGGAAGGTCCTTCTCCCACCACGCCGCCAAGACCTGGAACTCCCTCCCCAGCCACCTCAGAAGATCTCCCACTCTATCACAATTCAGAAAGGACCTCAAAACTTAGCTCTTCACCTGATCCCCTCTGACCCTCACTTAATGCTACCCCTTCTCCCCCACCAAGCGCCTTGAGAGCCTAACTGGTGATTAGCCACGCTTTACAAATACACTGATTGATTGATTGCTGGGGTGAGCCGAGAGGGTACCAGGCAGTTAGGTTGCCATATTAAAGTCAGGAATGTTGGAGTAGGTATGCCTTGGAGGAGGCGCTGGGCAGTTTCGTGGGCAGTGAATTTCAGGCGTGACCCATCCACGCAGTGCCCCTCAGGATCGTGGGCGCTACAGGTAAGGGCAACATTGGGTAGGCAGAGTGCTAAAGTAATGTCTCTTGGTTGAAGGGGGAGTCACGTTCCATGCAGCGTGGGCCTTTCCCGACCCTCTGGTGGCCAAAAAATGGGATGCTGCATGCCCCCACTCTTGCCCTCACCTTTTTCTCGTGTCTTCCTAATGCCTGTTGTTTCTAGAGGTGGCGGGTGCATCCACCTCTCTCAGCTCCAGTGGTATTGAGTCTCTGCTCGTTGCAGCGGCCCCATCACCATCTTTCCAGCCCTAGATCCTCGTAAGTTCAGGGTGATCTCGACCCATCAAATGGGACACCACACCGGTCAGCCCTCCTCCGTATCTCCCCACTTTCCACGGGTTGTAGATCATGGGAGAGAAGTTTGAGCAGCATAATGGGTCAGTAACCCGGGATCGCCGCTATGGCTGCAGTGGAGCTCTCGTGGATTACATCCACTCAGCCATCTTGGTTGGCCACGCCCACCACACCAGGCAAGGCGGTCAGCAATTGGTGGCAAGACCATCTTCATTTGCAGGAGGAACTGAGAGTGGGGATGAAGTGGGATGCCCTGGGGGGAGATTATGAACCAGGGGAGAACATCACAGGACACCATCATCTGGTAATTTTTCACTTACCCTGAGGGTGAGAAGTAGTAAAGAACAAGTTACTTACCTTCGGTAACGAGGTATCTGGTAGAGACTCTATCTAGCTGCAGATTCCTTACCTTAGAATTCCCTGGCGTCAGCTTCGAATCTGGAGTTTTTCTGAGCAGTACCCTGCACGCGCGCCGTCGGGCGTCGTCGTTCGGATCCGCGTGCGTCGACCAGCTCTGCGTGCGTCTTCAGCGTCGTTGGAGCCGTCTATGATGGCACGGTTGTCTATATAGACGCCGTCTCGGCGCGCGTACGTCAGTTCTTTTCCACAACTTACCACGCCAGAAGCGCAGAGTCATGGAAGAACCAACCATTATGGATTTTACCTCTTTGACTGTTTGAAGTAAAAATTCTTTCATGCCTTTAAGAAAGGCAAAAATGCCAAAATCAAAAATATACATATGTACACATAAATACATATATACATATATATATATTTACATAAGAAAAATATCCGCAGAGCGGGGAGGCTTGGGCGGGTGTAAGGAATTGGCAGCTAGATAGAGTCTCTACCAGATGCCTCGTTACCGAAGGTAAGTAACTTGTTCATCTGATAGAGACTTCTAGCTGAAGCTTCCTTACCTTCGAATAGATACCCAAGCTATAATCCATGGCGGTGGGGCTGAAGGAGATTTTTATACCAGAAAGTCCTGCAAAACAGACCAGGCAAAATGCCCCTCTCTTCTCACCTGACTATCCAGGCACTAGTGTTTTGCAAACCTGTGCAAAGAAGCTCACGTTGCAGCCTGACAGATGTCCACTACCGGTACGCCACGTGCTAACGCAGTGGTAGCAGCTTTCCCCCAAGTAGAATGAGCTCTCAAGCCCTCAGGAGGCTGCTTCTTCGCCATAGCATAGCATATTTTTATACAGAGAACGACCCAGCGTGAAATGGATCGTTTCTGCACTGCCCGACCCTTCTTTGCACCAACGTACCCCACAAAGAGTTGGTCGTCCACCCGGAACTCTAAGTGCGGTCAAGGTAGAACGATAACGCTCTTTTTGGGTCCAGCCGATGGAGACGCTCCTCTTCCTTAGAGGGATGCGGTGGTGCAAAGAAGGTGGGCAGGGTGATGATTTGACCCAGATGGAAAGGGGTCACCACCTTGGGGAGGAAAGAGACACGAGTTCTTAATACCACCTTGTCAGGATATATCGTGAGATACGGTGGCTGTGAAGATAAAGCCTGCAGCTCACTCACTCTCCTGGCAGATGTAATTGCCACCAAAAAGGCTGTCTTAATAGTAAGCAGCCGGAAAGGACAGTTATGCAAGGGCTCAAAGGGAGCACACATAAGGAAGGTAAGAACCAAATTAAGATCCACTGGGGCATAACAAAAGGCACAGGCGGGAATAGATGTACAAGCCCTTTCAAAAACCTCTGTACTATAAGTGATTTAAACAGAGATGGTTGATCGGGCAACTGAAGAAAAGCCGATAAGGCTGCAAGATAGCCCTTGAGAGTCCCTAAGGAGGAAACCTGCTCGGCGAGAAACAATATAAACAAAAGGATGTTAGACATAGAAGAAGAAAGAGGATCAATAGACCTCTCTGTACAATATGAAACAAAACGTTTCCAACGGCAGGCATAGATCGACTTAGTAGAGGGACGCCTGGCTGCCAGAATGACATCAGAGACTTCGGGAGGGAGGTCATAAACCATCAACTGTTGCCGCTCAATCTCCACGCATGAAGGCGCAGAGTTGACAGGTTCGGGTGGAGAACCTTCCCCTGCTGCTGCGACAGAAGATCCTCCCGAAGAGGCAACCTGATTGGAGGACCGATGCTTATTTTGAGAAGCTCTGGATACCAAACTCTCTGTGCCCAATCCGGAGCCACTAGGATTACTTGGGCCCGGTTATTCTTGATTTTCTTGAGAACTCTGGGCAGAAGAGGTATAGGCGGAAAGGCGTACAGGAGGCCTGAACTCCATTTGCGACGAAAAGCGCCGCCAAGCGATAGCCCCCTTGGAAACTCCAACAAACAAAACTGCTGACATTGCGCGTTCTCTGCGGAGGCTAACAGATCTAACCAAGGCTCTCCCCACTGCTGAAAGAGTCCTTGCGCCACCTCAGGATGAAGACACCATTCGTGATCCACTAAGCATTTTCGGCTGAGTTCGTCTGCTCTGGCGTTCGGAGAACCTGCCAGGTGTTGAACCACCGGGGTCATGCCCTGCTGTTCCAGCCATGTTTAGAGACGTAAAGCATCTTGACAAAGGGTCCACAACCCCACCCCGCCCTGCTTGTTGCAGTACCACATTGCAATAGTGTTGTCCGTGAACACCTGCACCACCTTCCCTTTCACAACAGGAAGAAATACTTTTAATGCTAGCTGGATCGCCCGAACCTCCAGCAAGTTGATGTGGAGCCCGGACTCCGCCAGAGACCAGTGACCTCTGATCTCCACCTCCCCCAGATGGCCGCCCCATCCCAGAAGTGACGCATCTGTCAATACCGTTAGATCTGGTTGGGGATCTGGTTGCCTTTGACCCAATCGCAGTTCACTAACCACCACTGCAGATCTTTTGCAGTCCCTCCGAGATCTGAACCACGTCGGTAAGATTTCCCTGATGCTGTGCCCATTGGAACTTCAGGTCCCACTGCAGAGCCCTCATGCGACATCTGGCATGCTTGACCAACAGGATGCAGGAAGCCATGAGTCCCAGCAGCCTCAGAGTCTGCCTCACCGAAATCCAGGATTGAGGCCAAAACATCGGTATCATAACCTGAATATCCTGGACCCGTTGTTTGGGAGGATAAGCCCGATACTGCACTGTGTCCAGAACAGCTCTGATGAAAGTGAGCTTCTGAGAGGGAGTCAGGTGTGACTTCGGCACATTTATAGTGAACCCCAGCGAATGCAAGAGGTTCGCCGTCGTCTGGAGGTGGGTGACGAGAGCCTGGGGCATAGAAGCCTTCAACAGCCAATCGTCCAGGTAGAGGAAGACTGAAATCCCTGACCTGCGCAGATGAGCTGCCACCACCGCCATCACCTTTATGAACACCTGAGGAGTACTGGTGAGGCCGAAAGGAAGCAAGGTAAACAAAGTGCTCGTGGCCCACCTTGAACCACAGGTAACGCCTGTGGGCTGGCAGGGTAGGAATGTGGAAACACGCATCCTGCAAATCCAACGCTACCATCCAGTCTCCTTGGTCTAGGGCAGACAAAACCTGAGCAAGAGTGAGCATCTTGAATTTCTCCTTCTTGAGGAAGAGATTGACGTCTCTTAAATCCAAGATAGGGTGTAGGCCTTTGTTCTTTTTGGGAATCAGAAAGTAGCGGGAATAACAACCACTGCCTACTTCTGATATCGGGACTCTTTCTATGGCACCCTTGGCCAAGAGAGCTGTAACTTCCTCGCGGAGCAAAGCTAGATGGTCCTTCATCAGCCATTCCTTTGTCGGAGGGATTGAAGGAGGGAAAGACTGGAAGGGAAGGGAGTAGCCCTTCCGTATGATCTGCAGGACCCACATGTCCGTGGTGATGGAAAGCCAGTGAGGGAGATGAAAACGAATCCTCCCTCCAACTGGATGGACATGGTCCTGCAGAATCATACTAGGAGGGCTTGGGAGCAGTGGAGGGGGCTGTGTGCTGGCCGACCTATGGCCAGACCCTCTCGGTCTGATGGTACCACGACCTCGTCCTCTTCCGGGATGGTGTGAAGCCTGAGGACGGTGGCTGAACTGTGGTTGGCGTGGTACTACGCCCTTTCCGAAGCCTCAAAAGGGGCGAAAGACAGACTGTTGTCGTGCTGGCGCTGAAAGGCTTAAGGATCTGGCCGTGGCTTGAGAATCCTTGAACCTCTCAAGCGCAGAGTCTGCCTTTTCGCCAAAAAGGCGAGAGCCATCAAAGGGCATGTCCATCAAGCTGGACTGGACATCCCCTGAGAAACCAGTAGAACGTAGCCAGGCATGGCGACGTAGGGCCACTGACGATGAAATCGCTCTGCCCAGCGAGTCGGTCGTGTCCAAACCACACTGGATCGTAAACTTGGCTGCATCTCTCCCATCCTTGACAGCCTGGGTGAGAGTGTCCCGTACGCCCTCCGGGACCTGGGGCAGCACCTGTGCCACAGTATCCCATAAAGTATGGGAATAACAGCCCAATAGGCAAGAGGTGTTTACGGACCTCAATGCCAGGCTGGCGGAAGAAAACATCTTCTTCCCAAGCTGATCCAGCCTCTTGGATTCCCTATCCAGGGGAGCGGAAGGGAAGGCACCACGGGAAGTCGAGGCTTGGACAACCAAGCTCTCAGGAGTGGGGTGTTGTGTCAGGAACCTAGGGTCGTTGGGAGAGGGCCTATGGCGGCGGCCGACCATCCTATTCACAGGAGCCCCTATGCTGAGTTTGGGCCACATAACTAGAAGGACGTCTGTAAGAGCCTCATTGAAGGGCAACAACAGCTCTGATGTTGTCACCCTCGGCTGAAGCACTTCTGTCAGGATATTCGTCCTGACTGGCACCGTAGGCAAATCTAGGTCCAAGAACCCAGCTGACCTACGCACCACCATAGCGAAAGAAGCACCCTCCTCCGTAGCCACATTAGGAGGAGAGAGCATACCAGTATCTGGAGACGTGTCCAGTCCACTGGCCTCCCCTAGATCCTCATACCAGTCCTGTTGCAATCCAGATTCTAAAGGGTCCTCAGATCACTCCCATTCCTCTCCTGCGTCTGGCTGATCTAAATAATGCTCAGACAATGATCTGGCCGAATTGGATCCTGGGGTCCCCAAAGGCACCGAGGCCGAAGCAGCCGGTGTCGAATCCAAAGGGGCCCCTGCTGACCACACGGGGCCCAAAGACCCACCGAGGGTGCAGCACGCTCAAAAACTAGACGCTAGGCCTCGTAAAACTTTTTTTATTTGAGCGGGGGTTGATCCGGTCCCCGGAAAGGGGGGAAGACACGGAGTCGACCCTGTCGACGGCCCGCAGAACCGCTCTCGGAATGTCAACATTCCCTAGATGCCTCGTCGGCCGACGGGCGTGGCGAAGACGAAGTCCGCTTGGACTTCTTCTTCTTCTTGTGCCTCTTACCTTCGGATGACTTTGAATGTGAGGAAGAGGACTTGGGGCACCGGGAGCAGTGCCGCAACCTCCTCCTGCTGCAGGACCGTGACCTCCGAGGAGTTGCGCCGACCGAAGACGAATGTCGGGCCGCAAGAAGCTTAAGGGATCTCTCCCTCAAGGCCTTCGGGCGCCATGGCCTGAAGGAGCACGAGGTGGATTTGTGGTCCTTTTCCAGGCACCAAAGACAAACACGGTGTGGATCCGTCACTGACATGGTGCAATGACACGCACCACACGGCTTGAATCCTGCCTTTCTCGAAGATATGACTTCAAACAGTTCAAAAAGCATTGACAAACCGTTGAAGGAGGGTAGCTCTTTTCCAAAACTGCGCTTAACCGGCGCGGAAGGAAAAGAACTGACGTACGCGCGCTGAGACAGCGTCTATATAGACAACGTGATGTCATAGACGGCTCCAACGACGCTGACGCACACAGAGCTGGTCGACGCACGCGGATCCGAATGACGGCGCCCGACGGCACGCTCGCAGGGTACTGCTCAGAAAAAACTCCGGATTCGAAGCTGACGCCAGGGAATTCTAGGGTAAGGAAGCTGCAGCTAGAAGTCTCTATCATATACATCCACACTGTGAATGCAAGTGCTACGACCGGAAACTCAGTGAAGGACACCAAGGGCTGTACTAATTTTTACCATGAAAAGCCAACTCAAGTATGAGAAGGAGGGCACAAGGTGTTAGTGGGAGAGACACCGAGCAGAGATTGAGCTTAGTTGCACTCTACCAAGCATGCCCCAGGAGAATCACCAGGAGGATAGCATAAACCTGCACCTGAGGGTCTAGGCCCAAAATTGCATGAAATGCAAGGTGCAAAGCTAGTGTGGTGAACCAAGTAAAAAACATAGGAGAAGAAAAATGGAGGAGTATTATAAAAACATTTCAGTTTAAAAAGAAAAAGAACTTAAAGTAGCTGCTTGCCATAAGAGTTTGAACAAAGTAATAACAAAAACAAGTCAAAAGAAAAGACAAAACATGTTTTAAGATCTAACCTGTAGCTCCCAGAAGAGTTTCTTTTGAGTACCGCTAAAATAAAAAAGAATTAGGAGCTTGCTCTGCAGCCAACCCCCAGTGAGCATGGCTTGAAAGCTGTGCACTGCTGGGGTTGGATGCCCATGATGTGTTTTGTGCAGGACTTGGCCAAATGCAAGGACCTGCATTTAATCCCTGTAGAGCGTAGTCAAAAGTATTGCACAGCAGAGATTGGTCATCAGTTGTGTGTTGGGCCTGCAGGCCCTACAAAAAACCCTTGCTAAGCACAGGTGAACGCTTTGCACTGGGATTTTTTTGACACCTGTGGTGATGTGGCTGCAGGGCCTGGGTGAAGGCCAGGGCCTGTGACTACAGCCCGAGCATTACAGCCTAAGGTTTCGCGCAGCATGTTTTAGTGAAATGTGGCGGGCTAGCCAGGCCTCTTGCCTACTCCCACTGAGCACAACCTGGACAATGGCTGCGTACAGCAGGAGTTGCAAATGAAGGATAGTACAAAAAAATATATATTCACTAAAAAAACATTTAAACATGGAGTGATGGGTTTATCTCAAATATGTCATCACAGGTTATGGCATGGGTTGTGAGCATTGGTAGCCATACCTCGTTAATTTCAGTGGTTAGTTGTGTTTGAGCCAGAACCATAACTCAGTTTTGCAGTGTATAAATGTGCTTTTTTTCAGTGAATATCTAGGCTAGTTGTGTATTGTATTTAAAGTATACTTTTTAACGGTGTAATTGCAAACACAAATAAATTACTACCAGTAATAAATTAAATAGTTTCAGAATGGAAAACTAGATAAACATCTGTCTTTCCATGTAAAGTTGTATTGTAGAATTATATTACCTCCCATAATATTTTCTGGTTTATCAGTGGAGCAAGAGGTGACCTACAATACGTTGTGATGGTCAACAGTGTAACGAAAGGCAGATTTTGAGGTACTTTAACACCGTTGGAATCTCTTTACCTTCTTAATAAAATAGTAATGTGGCACTTCAATGCCCAAAAGTGCCTGGTGAGTGGCTTGCCTGGCGAAGCTGTCCTGGAGCAGGAGGCCATACTCTTGGGTGCTAAAGAAAGACATGATCCACACATCCACCTACAGAAGGAGAAAACAAAAACAGTCAGGCTGAAAAAGGCAAAAGTCTCTTTCAAGGCAGATCAAGGGCCCTTTAATGGGTAAGGGATATCATTGGTTTGTTACAAGTGTGATTTTATGACAGACCTAGACATGAATGCGAGGGAAGGATCAAATGAAAAAAGTACTTATCTTCAAACTAATTCTCCAGTTTTGTTATCTTTCATTGACACTCAAATGCAATTGTCCACAACTGCATATTTCTCTGAGGAAAGTGATTCAAAAGAGTGTTGCATATGAACTTACGGAAAAGTCTATCTTTGAAGTGATTGATGTGAGGTAGTTAAATAAGCCAGTCCTTGGATTGGATAGGGTATGTTGGTTAGATGATGAAAAAGTTACTGACATTCAGTTATGTATTTTTTATGGATATTCTACAGCAACATGTACGAAACACTGGTTGCAAAATACAAGTCGTAAATTGCAACCAGTGTGGAATTTTATTAAACAACCTATGTATTAATAGGTTGGTTCACAAAACTGTAATACAACTTACCTCATCAATATTAATGAGTTAAGCCAAATATTGCGCTTCACTACGATAGGTGGCCATCACAGAAATAGTGGCTTCCTGGAGTCAACAGGTCACCATGTTTGTGATTGCTTTTTAAATATATTTTAATGCTGTGTATTCCCCCCAAATGAAATGGGGCTGCATTAAAAAAATAAAATAATAAATACACTACTTACTCCTCAACAAACATTATTTGTATTTACATTCACAAAGCGTCCAAGGCAATTCCTTCCCTTTTGCCAATGGCTTACCATCTGTTGGAAAGTGGGTTACTGGCGGTGGTAAGTATTAACCTAGCACGGTGATAAGGCCACAAACCAAATATAGGTTCAGTAAAGGTCTCCGTAAATTAGCCCTTTGCTCAACCCTTGGTAGCTGTAACCGAGCAGGCAGGCCTAACTTAGGAGACATGAGTGTAAAGCATTCAAAAACACCAATACAGTAACTAAGTGAGACACAACACACTTACATCCCACACCAATTTATAAACATAGGTTATATTTTCATGAGTAAACAGACACCAAAACAACAAAAATCCAATGTAGGGAACCAAAGATATGAATTTTAAAAGAAGAAACACTTTCTAGCGCTTAGAAACACAAAGTGCCAACTTTACCAACATTTTCCAAACTTCAGGAGGTGTTTCCTGAAGTCCTTCTTGCAAGTCCAAAAGGTCCAAAACACACATCCAAGTGTCTGGAATCTCCTGGTTGGTCCTTGAAACTGGAGATATTATTTTTTTAAAGAATAAACACTTCATAGAGCTTAGAAACACAAAGCGCCAACTTTACCAAATTTCTCCAAACTTCTCTAATCTTCAGGAGGTGTTTCCTGAAGTCCTCCTTGCAGGTGCAGAGGGTCCAAAACACAAATCCAAGGGTCTGAAATCTCCTGGAGGGTCCTTGGAAAGCCGGACCACAATTCCCACAATGCACCTGGCCAAAACCTTAAAAGTCCACTGGATGCACTCCAGGCTGGGGACTCTTGCTGGGGATGATGCAGGTGATGCTCTGTTAACCTGTAGTTGCAGGGAGTATGTCCTGAGTCCTTCTTGAAGCAAGGCGTCGTCCCCAGGGCTGCAGTGCCAGATTGTGTAGCAGGCACATTTCACTCAGAAGTGCAGGCCAAGGGTGCAGATCCCGATTCCAGCAGGGCACTCTTTCTTTCTCTTGTAGTTTCAGGCAGCAGACCTGAAAGGCTATGCACATCTCACATATTTATTCCCAGCTCCTGGGCATCAGGAAGGGGGCACTCAGCCAACAGAATGCAGAGTGACGCCGAGATGCATGACTACTTCCTCCAAAGTGTGGCATATTCCTGTCCCAGAAAGCAGAATTCTTCCAAAATCCATGATGACTGAAATTTCAGCACAGCAGTAAGAGCTGTTTAAACCATCCTCCAGTGTGGCTCATTTCCACTGCTCTCCTCCTCCTAACATCTGCAAATTCCTTCCTTAAGGCTGGTAGCTGGCTGAGGGGTCCAGAAGGTAGGGGTTAGGTGATCTGGCATTCCCTCCTATCTTCCTCTCCTTTGAGGCTGTATGTTTTATTACCCCTTCCCCTGCTCTGACATTCCTGTGTAGCCCCAGATCTGCCCTTCACCAGATAAGCCCTCCCCTGGACAGCCACTTATAACTTAATCAAACAGCTATGCTAATCCTGTGAGCACTGACCAATCAGAGACCTTAAGAAGGCTGGATTTTGGCTTACAGAAAGAAAAACCTAATAACTTATTTTCTGTACACATTGTGATAAATTCACCAATGTCAAATTGCTGGATTTAACAAAACAAACCTTTTAAATCCTTAAATGACTTTTCTTTAGTATAATAACCAAGAAATACAATAGAGCAATGATAGCCTATGAAGGCCAGTATCTATAATGGGGGGAAATGAAATGATCAGTTTTTTCCTAATTAAGGTTTCTAAAACATATTTTAAAAGGCCCCTGCTTATAGTTACATGAGCCATCACCCCTGATACACCTAGGGGAGACCCTGGGGGTACCTAATGCGAAAATAAGATTGATCATCACATTTAAAAAGCCCACAGCACCAAAGTCGAATTGGGACACCAGTCTCCGGGTACAGAGTCTGGCTGCATTTAAAAATGACAGAAAACCTCCAGCAGTGCCCACATGCAAAGGGCAGTAATTCTCCTGGGCCTCTACTTCCATGCCCTATTATGTACTAACGCCTTATAGGTAGTTGGCACTCCCTTGCCACATTATTTACTAGGGATTTATAGGGGCTGTCATGCAAATGGTAGAAATGTAACTTTTAAAGACACGCTGCAAGGCAGGCCTGCATTTAAAAGGACAGTAAGCACACAGCAGTGCACACATGCAAATGCAGAAATTCTGCTGGGCCTCTAATCTCCATGCCCTGTTATATACTAGTGGCTTATAGGCAGATTGTACACCCTTGCTCTTTTATATACTAGGGATTTACAGGGTCTGTCAGGCCTATTGGAAGGGTGCCTTAACACCTAGTGATCTCTACTACATGTGTGTGTTTTAACATGTGTTCACTGGTGACTTGATGTCGGAAACACTTTTTGAAGTCAATGGAGGCCTCGGTTTTTCTGCTGCAGTCGCGACCCATGGAACGCAAAGGTGGATTCCGGACGAGAAGAAACTGAAAAAGAAGGGTAAGTGTCCAGGCCACTCGGAGCTGTTCAGGCAGTGCAGATAGGCAATGCCCACCCTCTTGGAGGTGAAGTCCAGCTGTGGAGTCCATGGGGATGCAGAAGATCCCTGTAGTCACACACAAGCTGTCCCACGTCGGTCGCCGGATTGCAGGAGGGTCAGTGGCCAGCAAGGGCCACCAATAAGCCTTGGCAAATGCAAACAGCAAGGAAGACACTGAGGCCTCAGCAGCACAACATAATAGAAGTCCCACGTCGCAGAAGCTGCAGAGTGGAAGCTGATCTTGGAGTTGCAGAGTGCTGGAGGCTGGGGATTCTTGGAGCTTGAAGATCACTTGGAGAAAGAGCCAACAAGGTTTGGCAAGAGCAACAGTCTCGGTGCACAGGGGTTCCGTACCAGTGGCTTCAGGAAGGGTCCACTAGCTCCCAAGTTGGTCAGAAGACAAGTTGGATCCGGAGAGGACCACATCTGTGAGTAAAGCCTTTTCATTGTCCGTGGAACAGCAGGATCCACCAGCCGGTGGTTGTCGTCTTGAGGGGCCTGCAGATGCAGGGAAATGACTCCTTCACTCCAAGGGAGATTCCTTCTTGCTTCTTAGATGCAGGCAGAGTCCTTGTGACCCTGGATGATGCACAGTTACGGATGTTGCAGAAATATTGCAGGAGCTGGAGAAACAATGTTGCAGCTGGAGCCCACCCAACAGTCTTGTTTCAGTTCCAAAAGCAGATCAGCAGCGGTTCCGGAGGCCAGGAGCACACAATGGCTTGCAGAGAGTTCCCTAAAGAGTTTTGCTTGATGAATCTGAGGACCCACACCCTCGGGGAGCCCTTAAAGGGTCCTTAAAAGGGTCACTCTATGTGGTGACCCACCAATCAGAGGGGGGTCAGGGACGTCGTCTGACTGGCCTAACCAGTCAGATGCTTCCAGGGGCCTCTGCCTACCTTGTTTCCAAGATGGCAGAATCAACCGGTCACATGGCAGAGCTCTGTGCACCTCCCTGGGGAAGGAGCTGGACAGGGGAGTGGTCAATCCCCTGACCTTTTTGTAGCTTTGCACCACAGAAGGAACCAGAGTTCCTGAACTGGTGCAAACTGGATTATGCAAGGAGGGCACCAAATGTGCCTATCAAAGCAGTCTGGTGGTGCTCTGAGGCCACCCCAGCCCAGAGTCACTTATTTTAAAGGGAAAGGTGGTCACAAATCTCCCTTGCAGGAAATCCTTTATCCTGCCTTCCCCTGCTTGAGTTAGGCTCATCAGTAAGAGGGCAGAACAGTGTATGGGGTCGGCAGCAGCGTGGGTTGGCAGCCAGACCCCATAAGGCTGCACAGGCAGAACTGGGGGATCCTCAAGGAACCCACAAAGTACATGGGACCATGCAACTAGTACTGGAATTGGTGTAGTTGCATGATTCTAACTAGGTTCGGAGAAGCCATTATGTAGTTGTACTACTCGTATTGACCAGTGTCTACTGCATATATGAAGATGGCTTCCCCGCACTTACAAAGCCCAGGGAATGGAGTCTGGAGTTTGTAGGGGTACCCAGCTCATGCAGGGGTACCCTCACACTTAGGTACAGGCATCCTGCCCTTGGGCTGAAGGGCCTACTAGAGAGGTGCCTTACAGTCCCCAAGTGCAGTGACAATGATACAAGGTAAGCCTTATATCTGAAGTGAAAGGTGCATGCACCATTTCAATCAGGCTGCAATGGCAGGCCTGCAGACACACTTTGAGTGGCATAATACACGTGGTAGCCAAAAGGAGACCCCTGGTGTAACGATGCCCTGGGTACTTAAGTACCGTATCCTAGGAATTTACATGGGTGCACCAGTATGCCGATTGTGAATGTAAAAATTTACCAGGAACCAAATTTAAAGTTGTGCACGAACACTCTGATCCTGATTAGCAGGATCCCAGTGTAGTACAGCCTAAACACAGTGACAGCAGGCAAAACGTGGGGGAAACTATGTCGGAAAGCTGCCACAAGAAGGCAGACAGAGCAGAAAGATACCCATTCAGAGTGCCCAAAGCAGAGTTCTGCTGGGCATGGGTAAGAATAAAAAGCAAATTGTCAGAAAGGGAGGCAGAAAGTGGGTCAATGGACGTTTCTGTACATTATGATACAAATCGCTTTGAACAACAGGCGTATAATAACGTCTTGGTGGAGGAATGCCTGGCTGCCAGAACAACATTACAGACTTCAGAAAGAAGGTTGAAAGCTATCAACTGTTGTGGGTCAATCTCCATGCAAGAAGATGAAGAGTTGACACGTTAGAGTGGAGGACCCTCCCCTGCTGCTGCAACAGAAGATCCTCCCGAAGGGGCAGCCTGATCGGAGGATTAACACTCATTCATAAGCTCAGGATATCAGACTCTATGAGTTCAGCATGGAGTCATAAGGATGACTTGGGCCTGGTCGATCCTGATCTTCTTGAGAACGCTGAGCAGGAGTGGTATGAGCGCAAAGGCGTACAGGAGGCCTGAGCTCCACTTGAGGTAGGAAAGCATCTTGGAGCGAGAGCTTCAGTACGGCCACCTGGTACTGCAGAAAACAGGGTGGGAGCCTCTGTCAAGAGGCCATGTGTCTCTGGGCATGGCTGTAACAGCAGGGCACATCCCTGGTGGTTCAACATCTGGTAGTATACCTAAACGCCAGAGCGGACAAACTCCACTATGAATGCCTAGCGGATCACAAGTAGTGTCTCCACCCGGTAATGGCACAAAGTCTCTTTCAACATGGAGAGACCTAGTTAGATCTATTCGCTTCCGCAGAGAATGTGCAATGTCAGCAGTTTTGTGCACCGGAGTTCCTCAGGGTGACAGAAGAAAACATTTTCTTACCCAACCTATCCGGCCTCTTGAATTCCCGCCCAAGGGTGCAGCAGGGAATGTGTCATGGGAAGTAAAAGCTTGGACCAGCAAGCACTATAGGGCAATGTGTCAGGTGAGGAAGTTCGAGTCCCCTGGTGTGGGAAAATGGCAGAAGGCAATTCTCCAATTCACAGGAGCCCCTGTGTTGGGTTTGGACCAGGTTCCCAGAAGGACATCAGTGAGGATTTCATTGAAAGGGAGCAGAGGTTCAAATGAGGAAGCTCCCAGTTGCAGCACCTCTATCAAGACGTTAGTCTAGACGGCCACTGAGGACAACTTAAAGTCCAGGACCTCAGCTGCCCTCTTCACCACCATAGGTACCTCCCCCTCCTCAATAGCCACAGTAGGGGGAGAAAACAGAGATAGGTCCAATCTGCTTGCATCACCCAGTTCCTCACACCAGTCCATATCCTGCTCTTCAGACTGGTATTCTAATGGGTACAGTGACCCTTCCCATTCTTCTCTGAGGCCTAGCCCTCCAGAATAATGCTGAGACATCAATTTAGGACACAAGGGTCCTGTCAGCGCTGGAATCAGCATCAGTAGATGTGGCTATGTGTTGGATTCGGGGATTAAAATGGGGCCCTGCACCGCTTGGCAATGTCTGGACCATCGGAACAGCGTCAAGGAAGGTCGCAGTGGCACAACCAGCACCGGTCCAGATCCACGACTGTGTCCACTGAAGCCAGAGCCAAAGCTGCCAGTGCAGAACGAGATGGGGGACCCCTCGAATTTAAAGAACCATGCCGCAAGCGCCGATGTTCCGTTGTTGCGTGGGTCAATGGACGAGAAAAGCACGGTCTGACTTATTGTGTTTCTTATGCCTCTTACCTTAATTTCCCAACAATTTCAAATAAGACTAGGAGGACCTGGGACTCCTGGAATGATCCCTTTAACTTCCTCTCTATCGGGACCAAGACTTCCAAGAAGTTGCGTGCCAGACCTCTTGCAGCTTTAGGGACTGCTCTCTCAAAGCCTTCGGTGCCATGGCCCAGCAGTTGGAGTTATGGTCGTGCTCCAGACACCACAGATACATTATGGGGGTGATTCTAAGCTTGGCGGGCGGCGGTAGCCGCCCGCCAAGCGGGAACCGCCAGAAGACCGTACCGCGGTCAAAAGACCGCGGCGGTCATTCTGGGTTTCCCACTGGGCTGGCGGGCGACCGCCGAAAGTCCGCCCGCCAGCCCAGCGGGAAACACCCTTCCCACGAGGACGCCGGCTCAGAATGGAGCCGGCGGAGTGGGAAGGTGCGACGGGTGCAGTTGCACCCGTGGCGAATTTCAGTGTCTGCAAAGCAGACACTGAAATTCTTTGTGGGGCCCCCAGGGGCCCCACGGCACCCCATACCGCCATCCTGTTCCCGGCGGGCGAACCGCCAGGAACAGGATGGCGGTATGCGGTGTCAGAATCCCCATGGCGGCGCAGCAAGCTGCGCCGCCATGGCGGATTCCCATGGGCAGCGGAAAGTCGGCGGTACACCGCCGGCTTTCCGCTTCTGGCCGCGGCTGTACCGCCGCAGTCAGAATGCCCGGCGGTGCACCGCCAGCCTGTTGGCGGTGCTACCGCCGACCTCCGCCCTGGCGGTAATTACCGCCAGGGTCAGAATGACCCCCTATATGTGGGTCCATCACCAACATGGTGCAATGACAGACACCACAGGGTTTAAAACCGGTCTTCCTCGATGACATCCTCGATACACCAGGAGGATAACTTCAAAAAACGTTGACAAAAAGTAGCAAAATGGCCTGTCAAAAACTGACAGAGGGTTAGCTCTTCTCTAGGATCTGCACTGATTGTCACAGAAAGAAAAGAACTGATATCAGCGCACCAGGGTGGAGGTGAAACGCACGTCACTTTCGGCACAGACAACGCCGACGCATGGAGATGACCGATGCCATCTACCAGCGCGCAGGAATACTGTTCATTAAAAATCTTTCAGATCCAGTCTGATGCCTGGGTAAATTCAAAGGAAAAGGAATCTGCAGCTATAAGACTCGATCAGATTAGAGTAGTAAAGCCATCCATCATAAAAAGGTAGAGGAAAAGTAAGGAGAATTTTGTCTACCCAAAAACAATTCTTAGGGAAGGCTGACCAACTTGAGCATCAAACTCTGAAATATGACTTCCGGTATTAATGTTCTGTGAACATATACACAGATTACCAAGTGGAATCTTTACAAATCTCTGAAACAAACATTTCTTAATAAAGAAGTGTCATAGCAGTTTTTAAGAGAATAGGCTTTATGACCTTCCTTGAAGATTCTTGTTCTCCAACAGATAACAAAGAATAATACAGGAAAACTCCACCTTGAAATGGATTGTTGCATAATGGCTAAACCAATTTGAACATGCCTCTAATTGATAAGTAAGTGATCTGACTGCCTAAGGTCTTTAGTCTTTTCCAGATACAATTTAAGAATATCCAGACTGTGAAGGGATCTTTCTGCAGGAGAAGATGAACTCTTAAAGAATGTCTGTAAGAAAATGGTGTGACTGACATGGAAATCTGACACATCTTTAGGCAGATAACCTGTATGAGTAATCTTAACCAATTGGTTCTTCAACAGATTAAGACTCATGGCAAGGAAGACTTCGTATTTCACTAACTCTGTGAGCTGAGGTAATAGCTACAAGAAAAGCAGCTTTCAAAGTCAAATGCTGGAGGAATGTTCTACATATTGGCATGAAGGCGCACACAGCGGCACAGAGAGGTCCATGGTACGCTCCCATGTGGGATAAGGACTGGAACTGACATCTTCCTAATACCCTCTAAACAGCTTTGACCATTTGACCATTGGCACTTTGGGAAAAAGAGGCTTGTGAAGGACTTTCCTATAGGTAGAAATGGCTACAAGGTCTACCTTAATCGAGGAAAAGTGCAACTCTAGACAATCTAAAGAGGGATGGTAAGGAAATATTTCTTATTTGTGGCTTTTGTAAGGATTAAAGTTATTCTGCATGCACCAGATGCAAAACCTCTTGCATTAAAAAACACACAGGAAGTTCTGGTTGATGGACCTCTTTTAGAATGTTTACACAGTCTTCAATCCTGGGGATTTTTGGTTTACTGGATCTGTAAAGAGGTCTATCTGAGGACAGCATCAAACGTGGACAATTTCTTGCAATACTTTTTGTTTAACACTCACCTGTGAATTTCCAGGGGTGTTTTTCTGAGCTAGTCTACTTGATTTTGAACACCTAGTAGATAGGAGGATGTAATCTGTGGGTTCCAGGTTATCAGCCACTTCCAAATCAATTGAGCTTCCAGTTACAGACTTTTGGAATGTGCCGCTCTCTGCTTGTTTTAATGTGAATTTTTTGACATATTGTCTGTTTGCACCAACAGAGCTCCTATCTTGACAGGTAAGAGGAATAAATTGAAAGCCAGATGGACAGTTCTCAATTCTAGAAGGTTGATGTGATAACACTTCTCTTTGGCCATGTCCCCAGTGCTTAAAGGTGATCCATGTGCACACCTCAATATATGAGAGAGACATCTGTCACAACTCTTTACATCAGGGGATCCTGATGAAAAGGTAATAACAACAGGTATTTCAACAGGCACTACAAATGTGCAGGATCCTGGAGCACTTGAATCCTATTTTTAAACGAACATGCATATATTTTTTTTCTATTGGAAAGCTATGCTGGTCAAATTTAATCTACTTTCACAAACCTTTTTTTTAAAAAGAGAAAAATGTTAAGTAGGATTGTGCAGACTGGCTGTAATGACCTGAAAAACTGAGCTGTCTCCTTTAAGGCACCACTTGCCACCACTTGAATTGTAAATTGAGATAGTGTAATTGTGTCTTTCCAGTTACTGATCTGCTGGCAACACTGGAGCTCTATTCACCAGAAAAAAGCCCATATGCTGTCATGCACGAGGTACTAGCAGAAACCTATTGACACTAGTAAAGAGAATATTAGAATATTTGAAGTGCGGATGGATTTACAGTCTATAGAAAACTGCTACAATTCAGTCAGGTAGATGATAGCTTGTTTTCAAATTGATACACTTTTTAAACTTACAGAAGTACAGCATCTAGGTAGTGATTGGACAGGACTGATGGAAATATTGATTTAATGAGGTTGACTTGCAAACGCAGCCAGAAAGGGACAGACTGAGTTGTTTGATGATAACACAGGGCCTTACATGGTTTCAAGGCTTTGATCAGCTAGTCATCTAGAGAGAGAGGCAATTATTATCTGCTTCCTTAAATATGATGCTATCACTGACACTCATTTGTTCTGTTTTCCACTCTTCCAAGTGATATGGGATGTTTCCCGCTACCTGAGTGTGTAATGGAAGAGAGGGCTAGGAAAAATCAGTTTTTTGCTATAGGCTTGGCAAAGGCTTCCCTATGTCTACTGATGGCTGTTATCCACCCATTCCCTTGATGGATTGTGCTGGAGATAATAATGTCTCCGTTGCTGGTGTTGTTGCTGGGACCACTGAGGGTGTTGAAGCCTCTGTGAGAAATACAGCCTGTCTAAGGACTTTTAGAGGTGTTATTTGAACTTCTTATCAAGATCTACAGCTTTCAGTGTTTCAGCTTTTTCCATTTCAATTTTCATAGTTTCCATCTCATCACCCACCTGACAGCCAAACAGAATGTTCCCCAAAAGTGTAAGATTCAAAATCTTTTGTTATTTCAGTTTTAGAACTAAGAATTTTGTCTTCACATTAGAGGATCAGCAGCAACGACTGTTTGGTTTGAGACTAAGTTTTCCTCGAGGAGAACCTCCTCAAAGCCTCTTCATCCCTCGAAGGACAACTTCCAGGTGAAGAGCTGGAGGAAATCTCCAACAGACAGGTGATATCTACTTAGAAAGGCATTCAAACTAGTAGTCTTCATTACAGTGGCAGGTGTTTTACTTATCTTTCTCCCTAATGAGTCCAGGAGTTTGTTCTCCTTATTCAGAGCAACAATGGAATTAAGGATTATGGCATGGTTCCTCACTGCTGTCAAAAAATGACAGAATCTGGCTAAGGATCTGTGTGCAAAAACAGAGGGTATTTACCTGGACGTTTCTATTTTTTCAGGAGTCTGGAAGGTGCAGATTTGGTAGAGACAGGAATAAGGAACAGCTACACCGCTGATTCTAATGAGCCTTACACTAAAGAGAGTAGAGGGCTCAAAGCCGAACTATGGTGCAGAATGTTGAATATCATTAAGTGAAAGACTGGGTCACAAATATTTGCATTTCAAGCTTCACAGTTCCTGTGAGCAACACCGCCTTTAAAGTGTTGATTGTTAACAATGGATGACACTTTGGATGAAGAAGGCTCCACCAAGGTAGATGAATATCCTCTGATGGAGGAAAAGGGTGATGAAAAAATAGCCATTCTTGGAGATAAAGAACTTGCAGGACATATTCCTTGCTTGCCTGCAGTGGTGCAAATGAGGCTACTTGGAATAACTCTTGCCTCAAGAACGTAAATATCTGTGAGAACTGGTGATATAATCTTTAAGATATTGTAGGAAGAGATTGAGGCATATATAACGTCTGATTCTGAGGACAACAGGGTTAAAATAAGCCCGGCAACCAAGTATATTACAACAGTGTGTTATTTTGGAAGGGAAGAAAAGAATTTAAGGGAAGGGAAGGAAATAACTTAAGTCACATGACCGGATTAGTACTACGACATCTTCTGAAAATATGGTATATTATATTATATTTAATACAGAAAGGCGAACGTTGTGGATTAGTAAAAAATGTTGTATTTCTATGTTGAATGTCAAAAAATGATATGAAGCACACACTTTCCAATGACGCAGCATAAAATGTAAGCTTGCTGTGCAATAAGAATTGATGTTCTAAACTGTTATCTTGATCACACACAATGCTTACATGGCCTATATATTTTGTTTGAGATTTTAAGTAGAGTGAAAGGTTTGGAGTGGTGAAATGAGGTTGAATGAGTATGAATGGGGTGTAAAAGTGGGGTATATATGTGGATGTGAATGTCTTTTCACTTTTGATGTATTATATTAATGAATGCAGAGATTAGGTCAAAGACACTCATAATTAATAAACATTAAGTTACACATGAAAATTTATTTTGTCTGAGCCTTCTATAGATATTTGAGACATTGTTACTGAAATATACTTGGTTGCTGGGATTATTTTGACACTGTTTGCATTTTCCCTACCCTATGAACCATTATCTGCTAACAGGGGGTCCCCTCTGTTTGCAGATACTGAGGAGAAGCCGGAGTAGTGGCGGCCCAAAGAGTAGGCAGAGGACCCTCTGGGAGACCATGGGTGAAATGGGGTGATGCAAATCCCTTGGTGATATAGTGGGAGGAAAATGTACCACAGCTTGTATCTCATGAGAACATGAGTAAACCTGTGAGTACTCTGAATAAGATGCATCCGGTAGCCTCTTCGTTTTCAGCTGGAAGACCTGATCAGCAGATATCTCCACATTCATGGGTTTGACTTTCAATGATGCTTCGATGCTGAGGTAATCTTTGACGGCGACCTGGCAGTGCTGGCAATCGGACCGTGGTCCATTTGCCACTATCATAATAGAATGCTTGGACCGCCCTGTCTGCAGCAGTACGACCTCCATCGCAAGTGTGGCAGTCTTGAGACCGCAACTCTCGTAATGAGGGCCTTAGTGTGCTTGCTAGCAGACTTGTTGCATAAACATACTTCCCCACCACTCACACAACTCTGAACCCATTGGGAGACCGACACGGGTGCACCATACACGGACAAGGAATGGTCCAGCTTGTTGGAAAGCCCAACATACCACGCAACACCAGTTTTCGAATG
The DNA here is from genome assembly GCF_031143425.1 of Pleurodeles waltl. NCBI lineage: Eukaryota > Metazoa > Chordata > Amphibia > Caudata > Salamandridae > Pleurodeles > Pleurodeles waltl. The sequence continues at coordinate 399,402,438 of NC_090449.1, forward strand.
ATTCAATACTATATTACCCAAATGGCCTACCTAACATCTTCTGTAATGCCTTACATGGTAGAGATTCTATCTAGCTGTAGATCCCTTAACTTAGAATTAGCCCCTGGTGTCAGACTGGATTTTCGTAAGCAATATGACTGCTCGCCAGTAGGTGGCATCATTTGCGTCCGCATGGCATCGTCCACACAAGACGTGACATGAACGTTCCTATAGATGCCATCCCAGTGAGCTGATGTCAGTTTTTGTTTGGGAGTTTTCACGCTAGGAGGGCAGAGCCACCAAGAACAGTGACCACTGGCATATGGAACTAGGGCCCTCAAAAAGGAGCAGCCCTTTACCTATAAATTTGTTCACTGAGTGGGGAGGATGAGTTTGTCGGTAATGAATCTGCGGCTAGATAGAGTCTCTAACAGATAAGGTGTTAGCGAAGGTAAGTAATTTGTTCATCTTATAGAAACTTCTAGCCACAGATCCCTTACCTTAGAGTATATAACCAAACAATACCTCTCTAGAGGAGGGACTATGAACTTTATTTGGACTAGGAAGTCCTTCAGGACCAAATGGACAAAGTGCCCGTCCTGATGGACCAGACTATCCAGGCAGTAGTGCTAAGTGAATGTATGCAGTAAGGCCCACTTTGCTGCCTGACAGATATTCAGGACCAAAACTCTGCTTGCTAATGCAGTGGCCGCAGCCTTTGCTATGGTTAAATGAGCATGTAAACCCTCTGGGGGGTTGCTTCTTGGCCAGTGTGTGGCAGATCTTAATGCACAGCAAAATTAATCTGGAGATGGTTCATTTCTGCATGGTCTTCCCTTTTTCGGCTCTGACATATTCTACGAAGAGTTGATCGCTCGTTGCATGAGGCCAAAGTAGAATGACACCGAAGCTTAAAAAGTAGGCAAAGTGATGGACTGGCTTACGTGGAACGGGGTGACTACCTTTGGCATGAAGGTTGCTTGAGTCCGAAGGATAAGGTTGTCTGGGAGAAAGGAGATGTATGGAGATGATAGTGCCTGCTGCTCACTGACCCTCAGGGCAGATGTAATTGACAACAGATAGGCCGCCTTGAAAGTAAGAAGAATAAGAGGGCAGGTATGAAGTGGATAAAAGGGAGCACAGAATAGAAAAGTAAGAACCAACTTAAGGTCCACTGTGGTATAATGAAGGAAGCTGGAGGAAATAATTGTTGCAAACCTTTAAGGGATCCATTTACAGTAGGGGACTTGAAGAGGGAAAGCTGATCTGACAGTTGCAGGAAAGCAAAAATGGCAGACAATGCAGAGCCTGCTGGGCCAGGGTAAGGATAAACAAAAGAACTTAGGAAAGGGGTGCAGATAAGGGTCAACCTATTTGGCTGTACGCCATGCCACAAAGCAGTTTCAACGGCCAGCATGTACCGTCTTGGTGGAGGGACGCCGAGCAGCCAAGACCACAATAAAGACTTCGGTGGAAGGGCAAAAAGTGTCAACTGTCATGGCTCAATCTTCATGCATGAAGGCGGAGCATTGACAGGTTCAGATGGAGAACCCTCCCCTGCTGCTGAGAGAGAATATCCTCTTGAAAGGGCAGCCTGAACAGAGGACTGATGGCCATGCTCAACTGCTCAGGATACCAGACTCTAAACCCAGTCCGAACCATAAAGAAACCTTGGTCAGGTTGTTCCTGATCTTCTTGAGAACTCTAGACAAAAGTGGTATAAGCGGAAAGGCATACAGAAGGTCTGAGCTCCACTTGGGACGAAAAGTAACTCCGGGCAAGAGCCGCATTGGAATCCCCCGCGTGCAGTATTGCTGACATAGCCTGTTCTCTGCAATGGTGAACTCATATAACTAAGGTGCCCCCCCCCCCCAACCCTTCCCCCCCTCCCCATTGATGAAAAAAACTGCACTACCACCGGGTGGAGACACTATTCTTCCTGATTTGCTGGCATCTTCAACTGAGTTCATTGCTCTGGCGTTCAGACTCCACCAGATGTTGAACCACCAGGGAAATGCCCTCATGTTCCAGCCATGCCCAGAAAGGTAGGGTCTTGTGACAGAGTCCACAACTCCACACCACCCTGTTATGATGGTTGGAGGGCAACCTAAGGACGCATGGAGGCTGTGGCTGTCGGATTTAGTGGACTGGCCTGACGTCTAAGAATCTGATGCAAGTGGTCTGTGGATACCGCATCTTTGGCCACGCGGGGGCTGGGAAGCTTGCGTGCCATGGTGGTTGAGTGGGGAGAGGCTTGGCTGGAAGCCACTTCTATGGCCACGAAAAGAGCGAAAGACTGACTGGGTTTGACGCGGAGCAGTGGAAAGTCCCAAAGACCTGACCAAAGCTCTGTTGTCCTTAAAGTGGTCTAGCACTGAGTCCGCCTTATCTCTGCAGAGATGGGAGCCGTCCAAGAGCGTGGCCATGAGCGAGGTCTGGACATCCCATGAAAAGCCAGAAGTTCCAAACCAGGTGTGGCACATAAGGGCCAGCAACAGCGAACTTAGCTGCGTCCCTTGTCAGCAATAGCTTGGGGTGAGGAAGATGTGGTCCCTTAGGGTGGGGCGACGTCGGTGGACAATTGTCCTAATCACAGGAGCACCTGTGCAGGGGTTGGACCAGGGCTCCAAAAAGATGTCTGTGAGGGCTTCCTTAAACGGATGAAACGTTTTGGAAGGGGTGACTCCTGGCTGAAGCACCTCTGTCAAGATGTTTGTCTTGAAAGCCATGGAGGGCAGCTGAAGGTCTAGGACCTTGGCTGTCTTCCTCACCAACAAAGCAAATAAGGCACCCCTCCTCCATGGTAGGAGAGACCAAGCCAATATCTGGGGACGTGTCCAGTCCACTGGCATCTGCCAAATCCTCACACCAGTGATATCTAGGGGCTAGTATTCTTCAGGGTCCAGTGGACCCTCCCATTCGTCCTCAAGCCCTAGCCCATAGGATGGCATGGCTTCAGTCGGTGCCACAGTTGGAGTCAAATGAAACCCATCTGGCTTCATTTTAGGGTAGGGGCAGCGCCGGTTCAGAGACGTCCATGAATCCAAAGGGCCCGGCCGCCACTGAGGGGTAACCCGCCGGTCATAGACACAGTAAGCGGCCCTCCTGAACCAGTGGGGTCCAAAGGCATTCCAGTGGGAACAGGCCGCCCATATATGAGGTGCATGACCTCATAACGTTCTAGGAGTTGGGTTAGGGTTTGCTCCAGCTCCTGAAAGGTGCGGAGATGGCCTAGGCACCAACTCAACCTTGGAGCCAGGCCTCAAATGCTGACGCTTCCTCACTGGATGACTTCGACAAACAGGGTGAAGTTGAAGACTTCTTGGACTTCTTGTTCTTTTTATAATTTGTGGAACTTAAACGAAATCCCAGATGACTTTTAGTGTGACAATGAGCATGTGGAGTAGCTCCACAATCGATCACAGGACCTTCCTCTCGACTGGGATCGAGAACGTCACAGCATTGCAAGTTGAGTGGCAAAGGCACTTTCTGATGGAACTGGGGTGCATGGTGTGAAAATCAACGCAGGTCCTGGCATCGTTGTCGTGCTCGGGGCACCAGAGGCAGACGAAATGTGGGTCCTTCACCGACATTTGCTTGTGATAGGCAACTCCGGGCTGAAAACCATTCTTCCTTGCGGACATCCCTGCCACACCAGGAGGCAATATCTAAAAAAATATTTGACAAAAGATAAAAAAGGGTGAGTCAAAAAGTGGCTGTTGGTAGCTCTTCAGATCTGCTCTGGCTGAGGCGGAAAGAAAAGAACTGATGTCAGTGCACTGGGGTGGTGCCTTTATAGACATCACGCATGCCACTTCTGGCGAAGATGACACTGATGGCACCACGTGGAGCAGAACACCACCACCTTCCAGCAAGCAGCGGTACTGTTTGCAAAACTGTTTGTGGATCCAGCCTGAAACATGGGTATAATTCTAAGGTAAGGAATCTGTAGCTAAAAGTCTCTATCAGTTACTGTTTTCAAGATAAAGGACACCTGAGGGCAATTTTTCTTAATATTTACCCCACAATAATATGAACAAAGATCTCTGCTGCTAACACAGCATAAATCCCACCCAGATACACAAGGTATCTTGGGTGAGGACCTGAGGATATAGCATACCACTAGTGTTACTGGTGGGTGAGGCTCCTTTTAAACACAGGGAACATTTTGCTTGTACAGAGGGTAGATCAATTAGCAATGAGTTTTCTCTCTTTTGGAGTTAGACAAATTATTGCTCTTGGCCTGTCACAAATCTCTTCAGACTCAAAATGTAGAGAGTCATGCACACGCCTGTCAAACTCACTGAAAACCTAAAGAAATAAAACCACATCCCCCTGTCCCTGAAAGGATCTTTACTAGTGACATATAAAATCCTGCTTCTCTACAAAATCTGATACATCACCTATGAAGGACTAACACATTTCATGCTTACCTTACCTAACTGAATAACTCAACATCTGGCAAAGTCAAAGAAACATTTGATGTCAAGGCACCGGAATCAAGAAGTGAATAAAAAATTTAACCAGCCGTCTCAAGTTACACAAAGCTATGTGACATATTTTAATCATTACCTCTATCACCTGCACACTCAATGTCAATCATTTGTTTTAACTTCTAATTTACTCTCTTTCCCTATCAAATCCTATTTCATACTCATTCCCCCCCCCCAGTTCTTGTTTTTTTCCATTTCTATTTTACTCTTATGTTCTTTCTGCTCCTTGCCTACCTGTCTCTTCGCTATCTCTTTCACAGCCCTTTTCTTATTCCTTCTTCTTTATACAACTGGTTTCCGTGCTACTGTTTCCACCACTCTAGATTACACACACACAGTCTCTCCTCCTTGTGTCCTAATGTTTCCACTCATGCACTTGCAATACTGACCCCACTAGATTTGCATTATATATTAACATCCTGAGGGTGGAAAGAGAAGCAATATTATCAAAAGCTTTAGTACCATGTTTCCAGTCCTTTCAAGATTCTTCTCATGTGCCTGTCTGGAGCGCTTCTCTTTCCTTGTGTCTGGGACTGCCAACTCTGCTTCACAGACAATCAGCCGTGGTTCAGTCTGATCCCAGAAATGACTAATAGGTATGCGGTGCAACAGGCCAGTATTCTCCAGTACATTTCTACAGATAAAAAAATTAACATGTTAAGGGAGAATTGTGGTTATTGACAACACTGCAGAAAAACAAACCATCAAGAGCTTCTCACACTGATAAGGCAGTTGTGGCCATGGAGTATTAGCATAGACCAGTGTTTCCCAAAGTGTGCGGCGTGGCTCCCTGGTGCACCATCAGAACTCACCAGGGGCGCCGCACACTTCTAGGGAACACTGAAATGCTTTCATTTTCATACTACCCTAGGGCCCCTTTCTAAAAATACATCACATTTAGAATGAAGCTGACAGGAGTTTGAAAAAGAAGGAATCACAGTGGAAATAAATCAAACTTGTTAGGGTTTTGCAATGTTATGTTGTAAGTTGTAAAACCAGTCAAGTTTGATTTGTTTCCAGCGTGAGTCTCTCTTTCATACTACCGTACAGCTAACAAAGCTGCATGGTAGTATGAAAGAGAAAGACTTCATCCCAATTATTTTTTAGGGAGAAAAATGGAAGTGCTCCCGAATCCTGGCTTACATCCCCTTACATAACGGGGAGCCGCAGCTAATGGGCAATAGGTCAAGGGAGCCACGGGTCGAAAAAGTTTGGGAATCACTGGCATAGACATTAAAATATTCCTTGCCTGTGAGGCCTCTTGTCTGGGGTCCTGGGGCAGTCAGGGTATTGAGTGTTTACCCTGGAGACCCTTAGGCTCTCAACACTCTTGCACCTCAACTGGAAAACGGTTTTCCCCCCTTTATGTAGTTGACTCTCCAAGGTTAGCAAGGTTGAGAAGTCAAGACTTACTCTAGGAGATGGCAGGGAATAGAAACTCAAATGCAGTACGACACAGTAGCTAATGTTGAAACTCAATAGCCAGCGCCAAATCTTCCACAATAGTACTTTTTATTTACAGGTAAGTATAAAGAGAGCATTTAAAATAGGATAAACAAGGAAAACAAGAAAGTAGAAGATATGCAAAAAGCTACATTTTCTTTCTTCATTGGTCCCCATGGTCATTGTTATCCTGTGGGACTTCATTCCTATTGACTGTGGAACATCTAGACTCATCAAGTCTTTTATTACACTATTTCCAAATAGGTTTAATCAGAGGGGCTGAGGTGTCAGACAGAAATAATACAGTGTGGCAGTCGTGCTTGGACACTTCCGGCTCTCTGTTCCAAAGAACGCATACAAGAACAAGTCAGTGAGTTGAAGTAGTAGAGTATTCAATCTCCGAAAATAGTAAAAATTCCTGTCTCCCCTTACAAAAATATACACTATTACAACAGCAAAGATGCTCACCTTCTATAACATTCTTTCTGATGCATAAATCATCTCCTGCAGGTTCCTTACATGAACCTTTTCCCACATGCTAGACTGGCTCTTTATATTTTTCCAAAAACAGCAAACTACTTACAGCAGATGGCACTAAGACATCAATGGCAAAACCAAAGGATTCCACTGGACCTCACCTCAGAATTCGCATATAATGTGCAACAGAAGCTGGTAACTCCACTTTCACCTGTTTTTACCGTGCTCACATGGAGCCAATAATAATAATAATACCTAAAACTAGAAGAAAAAGCTACTTGCTTGTATGCCGATCTCTTCATTAACATCACGCACACTGAAATAGTCCTGCCTGGGTGTGGAATCTTGGAACACATTTTTCAATACACATTTTATGTGGATTTTTTTTTTCTTAATGCAGACTAATTAGAACTGCATCTTATCAAAGGCTACATTTATCTAGCATCATATGTCTTATTTTTATATTGAATTTTAATTACAAACTGTTTAAAATAATCTTTGAAATAAAAGGACATGAGGACATGTCCAGAATGGTGATGGAGTGAGAGCGCTTTCTCCCCGCTCTATGCCTCACCCGTTTAGCGCTGTTCTCCGCTGTCTTCTCTGGGGCAGCCAAATATTGGATTGGGGCAGTTTAAGATGGGAGAAACTGGACAAATGGGAACTTGAAGCTGGGCAGGATTCGGACTGCAGCTGGGTGAGGTGAGCCATCTACACTTAGGAAAATGGTAGCCGCAATGTACAATGGTGACCACTGGGGGATATTTCTGGCCACACATGTACTTCTGGGCACAGGAAGAAAGCAATCCTGCCCCTTGGACCACCACTGCCTACCCGCTGCAAGGTCTTGAGACACCTTTGGTGCGGGATATGAAGCGGGGCCCCAGACAGCATGGAGATCACAAATTATGACTGCGGAGCACATAGGGCAATAGAGCCCATCACTGGGGACAGCACCAATAGGGAGCAGTGAGATGCTGTGGTAAGAGCACCAGGTCCCATCGAGCTGGCAGCCTACGCTGCCTCCAGCTCTTTGAACACAGCTGGGGAAGAAATGCCTGATGTGCGCGGGGAGGACACCTGGTGATACCTAACTGGAATCCAGGCGCAAAGCCACCCCAGGGACACATTGGGTGGTACTGTGGACTCCACCTGCACTTTGTGGGTGATATATCGACAAGTGCAAGCCCCGAAGGTGGCATCCGCACAAGGAGTAGTGAGACTAACATACGAGGCCCGGTGACCTGCCCTGGACAGCTGCTATCGGACTCTCAGGATGTTTTATGATACGATTGGATCCTGGTGTTTCTTGTGGAGTCCTGGGTCTGATATTGAACGTGGCTGGAGAGGCTGCAACATCTTAGAAGTAGGATCACACTGCTGCCTGATTAAACCATCAACCCTTGATGTGATCTGACCTCTTGTCCTCCACTGCAGGCAAGTGAAACAAAGACCTCAGTGAAGGACTCCACAAAACACAAAAATTATGCAAACTTAAAGAATATCCTAAGCAAGGATGCGGCAAAAAAAGTGGAAAGAGGTTGGAATATGCAAGAAGAACACAGAGATAGTCGGGAAACCTACCCGCAAAAATTAACACAAACCTTGATGAAGGCACCCCTTACATGCACCTTCAAAGAAGAATTCTTTGGCAAATTTCACAGTGATAATGCAGCACTGAGATTAGAGATTGCCTAGGAAATAAAGGAGGTGAATTATGAACTGGGACACTTAGGTCAGTGGGTCTCCACACTGGAGACCGCAGGAGACTTCAGGGAGGAAGAACTGGAGGTTTTCCAGAAAAAGAGTGTGGAACTCCGTGATCAAAACGAAGACACCTCGAAGATCTGGAAAACAGATTACGGAGTTCGAACATATGCATCAAGAGTATACTAAGCAAGGACGTGGGTACACTAGAGGATTATGTCAAACGTCTCTTTCTCAAAATTCTCTCTGGCCCGGCTGCGAAAGATGTCCAACTGGACCACACTCAAGAGGTGGGTAAATATGGTGAATCCAGGAGAGACCCACAAGACATCCTCACATGTGTGCATCACTTCGAAGAAAAGGAAGCCAGAAGGAAGCCATAATGATAGCGGCTCGCAAGGCCAGGGTGGTCTCTTTTGATGCATACTTTACATTGAATAGGATCTGTCTCCACTGCATATGAGGCAACAATTCCGACCTACCACAGCCTACCTCAGAGTACAAGGCATGTGATACTGCTGGGACACCCATTTAGCTTGACCTTTACTGTTTCTGGTGCAACCCATACAGTTTGAACATCATAAGAGGCTCACGTAATCCTAGACTTTCCAGACCAAACACAAGACTACTCCCTGACCATTTTCACGCAACAGAAGTCGGAAGCTGCACACCATGGGCAGGGCAGTGGGCCAGGATTCCCATTAAACACTTTTCACTCAAGCCCTCTCAAGATGTAATACAGTGAGAGAGGGAAGCAATTATAGACAAATTACTGATGAATAACACAGAGGAGGGGGCAGATGGCAGTGACCATCCCCCACATGTGAAGCGGAAATAAGGCTGACTCCATGGACAAAGGTATTACGCCAGATTACCAGCAGCCTCATGGGGGTGTGCGGGAGGTGGGAGCTGTCAGGAACAGAGAGTTTGTGAGGGGGGCTTAGATACAGTACAGTAAGTCACTGCAGGATGGTAAGCAGGTGTAGGGGGGATTTGTTTGCTGCAGACAGACATGATGACGGACCCAATGGGCTGGGCTAACGCGAAAAGGGTACTCAAAAATGTGTTATATTGTTGTTAGAGCAGAGACACTTAATTTAAAACTGAAGGACTACTATAACAGGGACACGAACACTTGGCCTACACATCTGAGGGACAGAATCTGCAATAGGGTGACCCGAAACATTACGCATCACAACTCTATTCACCTGGTAAAGATACTGAGCTTTAATGTTAGAGATCTTAATGCTCCAGCAAAACCCCTAGAGCTGCTCACGCTCCTAATCAAGTCAGGCTGTGATGTCTTCCTCCTACAAGAAACCCACCACATCAAACAGGACTGGTCCAGACACTGATTCCCCTGGTTCACCAGACAGCTATATTCTTCTAGACCTAAAAACACAAGTGGGGGGGAGGGGGGGGGGGGGGGGGGCGGCGGGGAGCTTTGGCCATCCTTCTTACTATCAAATACTAAGGAGAAATTATCTTGACACACACAAATACTGGTCTGACTATTACCAGTCCATCTTTCACTGTTACTCAAACTATAATTTTGGATTGTGCTTATACTCCTGGTAATAATCAGGAGAAATTCCACACTGCTGTGCTCTCACAGGTTCAGACATGCTCAGATCATGAAATCCTGGTTGGAGGGGACCTAAACATAGTGATGAATAATGTAAAACACTGATGAGCCTAGCGGGCGGAACGGGGGTCTCTTCAGAGGAGGTTTTGACTGGATTTGAGTTCTAGGGCTAGTGGATATCTGGAGGGTATTAAACCCTACACAATGGGAGTATATTTTTCTCTCCACATTCTTAGTAGAACATGTATTTCACTTTGTGCTTTCTCCAAGGCTACAGTCAGATAGGGTTGCCGACAAACGTGCTATGCTGTGTCTCCAACATTCATAGAAAACACATACTCATACGTGGGGACTATTTCTTAGAATGTCAGCTCTTTTATTAGAAAAACACCCTTTTGTCCTAGACATGTTAGAGGGAGATTCAAGCCAGATAACCATAACTGTATGCTGATTGCTTCGTTTGGGCTACCTGCTTAGATGGCCGGACCCATGAACCACGTGGTGATGGTGTCTCTCTAAACTACAGGATTCTTCCTCCAGGTATGAGGGATGACATACCCCCATGGGGGTGGGGACCTGAATGGCAGATCAGGCTTATTACGCTGGGCTCAAACACAGTGTAGGTAGGACAAATATATATCACTCCTAGTGACAGTAAGGTAGAACTGTTCTTGTGTTTTACTCTGTTAGTCACTTGCTTGTTTTTTATTGTGTTTTATCATCCTAGTTATTGCAATGCATGCCTTTTTAATCGAAGATGCAGTTATTTAAATAAATCCTTATTGAACTATAATCTGCCTCTGTTGTCTTTGCCTGTATGAGACTTTTTGGTAACTGAGAGAAAGGGATGGGATCTGATCGACCACGATTCCCCTGAGGAGTCTTTCTTGTCATGCGCCCGGTTGCCACAATCATCTCGGCTAAAGATGAGGCTCTGCTTGTTAGCTGGAGAACCTGGATTAGGTCGACAGGCATCCTGTGGTGTGGAATCATACTTGGTACTCATAATCCAGGTGATCCTGTCTTCCAAATCCAGTAGCCTCATTAGCATAATGAGAACCTACGCAACAAGTCAACATTACACAGGGGCAGAAAAGCGTGGTTGATTCCAGGTAGCCAGCTTATAATCTGTTGCATGTAAACTTGGAGTTGTCTAATGTTATGAAGACCCCACCAATTCGGATGAGACGACTGCCATCTGAATGAGTCCAGGAGATTAAAACTTCACCCCTAAAACGCTACTTATGGTAAAGCACTCAAAATGGTTTTTTTTTCGTCTGGATGGTCCCAACGGTGCTCATGGTTTTTAACTTTTTGAAAGATTATTTGTCTTTCCACAGGGAGAGCCATAACCTGGTTGGGAACAGTGTTTTGTTCACTCATAGGGATACTCTGTATATTTGCGTTCATTATGCTGGGAAAGCCACAGAGGTGCAGTGAATGTTGGTATATTAGCAAATGTATGTGGCACATAGCGATATAACCCAATTTCTAAGGTTATAGTTCAGAGATATGGAACGCTTATGTTTCAATGGTGCATAGGACTTGGTTTGGACTACCTTCCATGCCTTCTTCCCTTTCACCAAGAACAGAATCTATCTGGTATTTACTTACACACTGAACCTTTTATATGGTAGATGTGGCTGATAGATAAAGGGGGTCATTCTGACCCTGGCGGTAAAATCCGCCAGGGCCAACGACCGCGGGAGCACCGCCAGCAGGCTGGCAGTGCTCCCTTGGGCATTCTGACCCCGGCGGTACAGCCGCGGTCAGAAACTGAAAACCGGCGGTGTACCGCCGGTTTTCCGCTGCCATGGGGATTCCGAGCCTCATACCGCCTTCCTGTTCCTGGCGGTTTTGACCGCCAGGCACAGGATGGCGGTATGGGGTGTCGTGGGGCCCCTGGGGGCCCCACCAAGATTTTCAGTGTCTGCCATGCAGACACTGAAAATCGCGATGGGTGCAACTGCACCCGTCGCACCCCTTCCACTCCGCCGGCTCCATTCGGAGCCAGCATCCTCATGGAAGGGTGTTTCCCGCTGGGCTGGCGGGAGGCCTTCAGGCGGTCGCCCGCCAGCCCAGCGGGAAACCCAGAATACCCGCGGCGGTCTTTTGACCGCGCTGCGGTATTCTGCCGGCGGGACTTTGGCGGGCGGCGGAAAGTCAGAATGACCCCCAAAGTGTTTTCTGGCAAAGTCATGAGATATCCAGACGCTATCTGCATGGACTTACTACGGGCTCGAGACGCACTCTGTGGGTACAACGTAACTTGCTAGACATTGCAATGGTGGACTAATTGACACACAACTTTTTGGTATTGAGAGGCCACGGGACTGTTATGTTTTTTGGTTTAAGGAATAAGGTTTAATATGTCGCATCTGCACTGTGCAAATACACACATTAAGAGTGTACACTTGTGGGGCGTGGCCACGGGCGTCAAGATGGCGGTCGCACTCTAAGAGTGCTCCGGACCCCTCCGTCATCCGCCCAAATCCACTGCCACATCCGATCCTGCTTCCGTCCCAACCGGGACTCGAGGGGTGCCTCGGCGCCCCCGGACTCCGGGAGCTTAAATCCAGAGCTCGGGAGTGCCTGCAATCGTTAGGAGACAGCGCCGACCCGGGAGCTGGGCCGCGCCCAGGACAGGGACCGCCCTGCGGCCGGGGCCATCGGACGAGCACCACATCGGTCCCGGACGGCCGGGACCGATCGGGGCCACCAGGGCCGCGCCTGGAGACATCGCGCCATCCGGTGCTCCCGGAGAGAGGTCCGGCGGGCGGCCGCGCGCGGAGTCGGCGACGCCGGAGGCGAGCGGATCCGGACCTGACGGGCTCTGGGGACGATCGGAGCCCCGTGGATCGGTGGACCCGGCACCGGGAGCCTGAGTACCTCTACTCCGCAGGAAGCGGAGCAACCCTGTAAGGTGAGAGGGACAAAGGGACGCATACTGGAAATCCGCACCTCAGAAACCCCGAGAGATAACACGCCGCCGGGTGGGCCTGGGGCCTGATCGCCGGGACCTGCTGGACTTTTGGCCGCGGACCAGGGGGGTTGCCCCCCCCCAATCGGAGGACTACCCACCGGCTCCGGCTCCGAACTCCCCGCGTAGAGCAGGGCGATGCGGAGGAAAGACAGGGGTCCCGACACATGTGGACCCGATTAACGAGGTCCCTGAGACCGCGCCTGGAGGGGGAAACTTGGCCCACCGAAGGACAACACCTGAGTGGCACGGCAACTCCGTGAGGAACACAGTGGGGACCAAGGGCTCGCCCTCGCCAGGGACCACGAGGGCCCCCGGGGGAGACAGGCCTCGGGGTGACCCCGGGTCACGGATACCCCGCACCCTGTGAGACTTTGAACGCCATGGACACACAACGGGGGCCCCAAGACATCGACCGGTTCGCCCGATGAAAGATCGCCCGGAGGAATCCGACAACTAGACGATCTCCCATCTCCGGTCCTGTTGGGGGGTGAGCTCCCTTCCCTGCCGACTGATTCCCAAGACACACCGCGAGGGGAACAGAGGATCTCATCCTCCTCTACGGATCTGGGGAGGAGCCTGGGGCCCTCGCCTCTGGGCGCTGCTCGGCCTCCGGTCGCCCCCTGGATGGAACCCCTTCCATGGAGTGGAGTTCCTGACTCGGACCCACCCGGGCGGGTATCAAGGGACCCTTGCCATTGAATTGCTCTGCTCCCACTAGACTATATCCGCGCTTGCTTGATACATCGGACAACATGGGTAAAGACAGAGCCTCCAGACAGACGCAGCTGTCCCAGCAGAGGATCGACCAATTTACCACGCCATCGGTCCCCCGAACCGGAGGTGACGCTCCGCCCAACGAACAGACGACAGACGGGGTCAATACTATCCTGCTTGCAATTCAAACCTCGCAACAAGCAGTGGAAACCAAGATTGGAGAGGTAAGAGAGGAGATGGGCCTCGTAAGACAAGACCTCAGAAATGCTGTGGGCCGTATTACGGAGGTAGAGAACCGTGTCTCGCAGACAGAAGATGACTTGGCCGACCTTAGAACCAAGGTGGCTCAGCTACAAACTCGAACCGGCGAACTCCATCGCAGGGTGGAAGATGCAGAGAACCGCTCCAGACGCAACAGTCTACGATTCGTGGGCGTCCCGGAGGGGGCGGAAGATGGCAAAGCTACAGAATTTCTGGAGACCTGGATTAAATCCTGGATGCCGGAGAACTCCCTTTCACCATGGTTCGCGATCGAACGAGCGCATAGAGCCCTGGCCCTGCGGGCCCCCCCGGGCGGCGCCCGAAGACCCATGATAGCGCGCTTTTTCAATTTCAAAGATCGTGATGCGATCCTTAGAAAGGCCAGATCCTCCCCCGACCTCTATTGGGACAATCAGAAATTTTTGGTTTTCCCAGACTACACCCGAGAAGTTCAAACCAAGCGCCGGTCGTACGAACAGGTGAAACAGAAACTGAGAGCGATGCAACTCTCCTATATGCTCCTCTTCCCAGCCCGCCTTAAAGTAATCCTCACCGGTAAGGCGCACTTCTTTGAGTCACCTGAGGAGGCATGGGACTGGCTGACGGAGGAAGGCATCGGAAACCGAAGAGGTCCAACTGATCCGTCTGGGGGACCCCGAGAGACACACCCAGGCACACCAACGTACATACGGAGAGGTCGAAGACGCACCAGGTCCAGGAGGGGAAGGCTGAGGGACTCTAACGCCCTAACAGGCGAGGATGCCCATCCGATCCCGGACCCCCCGCCGGGAGGAGACTCGATGGGTCACCCCGGAGACCAGACCTCGAAAGAAGAGCAAGGAGTGGACCGTTTGAGCCAATCTCCCGAACTTGGTTGACACTGGCCTTACATGTATTGAGCTCCCCCACACTGGGACGCATCGGCGGAGCTGGACGACATCTTATGCGATTGGTGCTAAAGCACATCCACGACGGCATCACGCCGAGCACCCCAACGACTTTATTAAGGGCAGGGGTTTTTCGTTAGTTAATTGCAATAGATCCGACGCACCGGAGGGGTCCACCACTCCACTCTATGGCAGTCTACACAGCTGTGTTGCCCCCGTTGGGCATTAGGGTGACAGATGCTTCAAAGGTAGAAGTATGGGGTGGGGGGAAGTTAGGGAGTTTGAAGCTCACGTTAGGGCTTAGTGAAGTAGTTGTAATAAGTTACCATAGCAATGCCTACACTTACCACTTGGTTCCTCTCCAGTCAATATGCCTGTTTCTGGGCCCCCGGTCAGGTCCCCGAATTCCCGTAACACAAAGATGGCACACACCACCTCCGCATTGACACAGATTCTCTCCTGGAACGTTAACGGCCTCCTAGATAAAATTAAAAGATCAGCAGTGTTTAATACCTTGCGCAGATATGCCCCCTCAGTGGTCCTCCTACAGGAGACCCACTTACTCGGGACCAATTGCCCAATCCTAACACGGGGAGGTTTTGATAAAGCCTTCCATGCGGGCTTCTCGAGAGGTTCCAGAGGGGTAGCCATCTTATTCCACCGGTCGCTACCCATAATGGTGACAGCCACCCAGTCAGACCCGCAGGGTAGATTTGTAACGGTGACTGGCATGCTACACGGATCACCGATCAACTTTGTTTGTGTGTACGCCCCCCCTGCTGGATTTGATACCTTCCTACTAACTCTCCGCCACGTGATTATAGGACTCCCGCAGGGAATCACACTTATTGGGGGCGACTTTAATTCGGTCCTAGACCCTAAATTAGATGTATCTGGACCTATCTCGACCACCCGAACTGGGAGAGCAACCAAATTAAAGGGTTGGACAGCAAGCCTAGGCCTGTGCGAGGTATGAAGGACTTGGCACCCCAAAACACGACAATACACGCACACTTCGGCGGCTCACCACTCCCAGGCAAGGATTGACCTTGTGCTCATGCCCGCCCTGGACGTCCCTAGAGTTACTGGCGCTGAGATATTACCTCGAGGAGTCTCGGACCACTCCCCAGTACGAATCCGGGTAGGAGACACAGCTCTAAATCAACGTCCTATATGGCGCATGAATGCATGGTACCTACAAAATAACGATTTCACTCTCGACATAAGGGACCACCTTACCCAATACTTTAACCAAAACCTAGGAACCGTACAAACCCCGGGCACACTTTGGGCGGCATGTAAAGCCACACTTAGAGGCTATGCCAAGTACCGTGTGCGCGCCCGCGAACGGGCACGAGACTCACAGGTGACAACCCTCGAAGCCAAGGCCCTAGTCCTGGAGCGGTCTGAGATCACCGCGACATCAGCGTCGGCGTTGAGACGCCTAACAGTGATTAGAGAAGAAATAAGACAGTTAGTGTTTGAGGCCGCTAAGCACACATGGAGGGCGTCGGCGGCGCGCGTGTATGGATGGGGTGACAAAAATGGCAAACTCCTCCACTGGTTGGCCTCGAGGCCGCTAGCCGACAGAGTTATCCCAGAGATCGCGGACGAGACAGGCTCAATCGCGAGGACCCCCAGAGAAATCGCTATGAGCTTCACATCATACTACGCTCAGCTATACGCTGCGCGGCCCCCGCCCTCGAACCGAGAGGGAATTCCCCCTTCTTGAGGACATAACCCTCCCCAGAATCCCGCAGGCAACCAGAGAGATCCTGGAGGAAGCCATAAACCTGGCCGAAATAACAACGGCCATATCCGGTCTAGCGTCAGGCAAAACACCCGGACCGGATGGCTTCCCGTCCGAGCTCTACCACAAATGCGGGGACATTCTAAGCCCTCATCTGCTTAACATGTTCGATGAAGCAGTGAAGATAGGCCACTTCCCCACCGGAATAGACCAAGCCACAATAGTGGTGATTCCGAAGACCCGTCCACCTTCGCGTGACCGTTCAGCCTACAGGCCCATCTCCCTGTTGAATGCTGAGATTAAAGTGCTCTCAACAATACTCGCTACCAGACTGAAGGTAGTGCTTCCCTCGCTGGTACACCCAGACCCATGTGGCTTCATGCCCTCACGTAGCACCAGACACTGCATTAGGAGACTGCATAATGCTCTGGCTCGCCGTGATACCTTGACCAGGTCCCCTCTTGCCCTCCTTCTAATAGACTTTGAGAAAGCCTTTGACACTGTGGATTGGTCGTACCTAGAACAAGTTCTAGTGAAGAACGGATTTGGACCCAAATTCCGAGGCCTAGTAAAATTGCTTTACTCCAACCCGACGACTCGCGTTCAAGTAAACGGGGTGACATCCGATCCATTCCCCATCTGTCGAGGGACCCGCCAGGGATGCCCGCTATCGCCACTACTTTTTGCCCTGGCAATTGAACCATTGGCAAAACTACTGAGAGAAGACCCACTAGTAACAGGCTGGGCATGGCCCGTAGGACCGGAGGACCGAGTAGCATTGTATGCCGACGACCTCCTCCTTTATCTCTCTAACCCGGCAATGAGTGGCCCGCGAATCCTAGACCTCCTGGAGCTCTTCTCACAAGCCTCGGGCCTCACCCTGAACTCTAGCAAATCCTTACTGATCCCACTCCACCCCTCGAGAGACTGTGTAAGCTGGCAGAAAAACATCCCAATCCGTCGCAATAGTTTCAAATACCTGGGGGTTTACATAGCTCTTCTTCCTGAGCTGGCTTGGGAACTAAATATTACACCTCTCCTTAAAAACTCCAGAAAAGACCTTCAGCGCTGGCAGAATCTGCCACTCAACACACTGGGGAGAATAGCTCTATACAAAATGATGGTGCTCCCCAGATTCCTATACCAACTGCAAAACTTCCCACACCTAATCCCACGGAAATGGTTCAACGAAGTCGAGACTACGGCACGCCAATTCTTGTGGCACGGCTCCCGCCCCAAACTAGCCTTTGCCACATGTCAAAGAAACATATACGAGAGGGGTCTGGGAATGTCCAACATCCATTTTTACTATCTAGCCACACACCTACTGGTGATTAACGACTGGCTATCGGGGGGATGGTCCGACCCTGCGTACAGATTGGAACTTCAGGAGATGGGCTACAACGGGGTTTTCAACGCCCTGTTTGGAGGCGTGATTCCGCAATCTATCCCAGAGGTGATCAGATTGGCTCTTACAGGATGGCGAACAGCACAGAGGGCCACGGGTTGGTGGGCTCGCATAACTCTTCAGACACCTCTCTGGCATGGGAAATGGCTAAAGGAAATCTCCACACTAGAGGGCTTTCGAAAGTGGGACAATATTGGGATAACTACACTTGGTGACATCTGGGGCGACTCACACATTCGGCCCTTTGAAGAGCTCCAGAAAACATACTCCCTAAACAACACCCAGTTCCACAAATATCTACAGCTCAGACACGCTCTACTGGTACACGTACGACCAGGGGACATTATCCCAGAGTATAGACCACTGGAAACAAAAGTTATGATGGGGTATTTAAACAAAGGGGGCACATCCCAAATATATCGTTCCATCCTTGATAACACATCCCCTCCCCTCGAGGAGCTCCGCCGGAAATGGGAGGGCTGGGTGGGCCCCATGGAAGATTTAGACTGGAGAGAGGCACTAATGGCCCCCCGAACACTGGCCATATCTACACGATTTCAATTGCTACAGGCCCTCTTTTTACACACTGCCTACCTTACCCCTAAAAGGCTCCACCGGGCGAATCTTCGACCCACGGACGAATGCCCCCGGTGCGCTCAACCGGGAACAGACTTCTTCCACATGGTCTGGGCCTGCCCAATTATAGAGGCATACTGGAGGTCAGTTTTAGGGGAGATCTCTGAAGTAATGCAATCAACAGTGGAACTATCCCCGACTCCACTATTACTGGGGGCAATGGGCGAGATAGGGCTGAACAGGTCGAAGCGTACATTCCTGGGAGTAGCCTGTTTGGTAGCAAAAAGAGACATCATGTCGGAATGGAAGGCCGCAAAAGCGCCGACCCTTAGCAAATGGAGGCGAGGAGTGGATTGGTGTGCAGGATGTGAAAAAATGGTGTACGAGGCGAGAGGCTGCCCTGAAAAACATAACAGAGTGTGGGGGAGTTGGATGGGTCTACTGGCTGACTGATTAACCTAAGATAGCAGAAATCACCATGCAACCCCCCCAAAGAATAAACCACCCGGGATCTGTGGGGCAACAATCCCTGCTCTGTGTGGGGGAGGGGCCGAATCCAGGCCAGACGGGGTGGAACGCAGACCGATCTCCTTCAGGCGTGGCCTCAACAGGGGTTATCAAACTAATCTATTCTAGTATTACAATGCAGGGACCAAAACTATATAAACCCCAACAACCTAAATCTCACTCTAGACTTTAGGTAGGCTGTGGACCTGGTGAGACCCCAGGACCCACTGGACGAGCGGGACGGAAAGGGCAATTGGTACATCGTGAGGAGGGCGCTATGGTATTGTTATATGAGTGATTTTATTCATCGCTATGATGTTTTCTCGTTGTGTTTTTTCTTTTTTGTTCTTCTCTAAAATAAATACAAATCTTTATAAAAAAAAAAAGAGTGTACACTAGTGCATATATTTTAATTGATACCCATACTGATCCCTTTTGTGTTCTTGTAAAGCCCAAGGTTTCAAACTTCTTGTTTAGTCCTGAGGAGGCCGGAAGTTATTTGTCCCGAAACCTATCAACCTTTTTCAATAAGGAGTCCATAACAAATGGAGAAAGATTTTCAATATGAAGAATACCAGCCTAATCACACTGGATGTAGAATATATAGACATCAGGCAATTGGTTTATTGGACTACCTTTAGATGGATCTAATGCAGTGGTTCCCAACCTTTTGACTTCTGTGGACCCCCCACGTTATCATTACTGGAATACCTGGAGCCTCATTGAATCTTTATTGGAATCTTGGGACCCCCCAGTGAGTCATTACTGCAAGCTGGGGACCTAATCTTTTAATAGTATTTCATTTTCTAAGCAGTTGCTGACCCCCTGAGGAGGCTATGCGGACCCAGAGGGGTCCCCGGGCCACAGGTTGGGAACCACTAAACTAATGGACAAAGAAAATATTAGGGTGTGTGTGTATGATATGAATAAATATGTGGTTTGTGTGTATTTTATCATGGACGTTTTTTAGGGTAAAAAGTGAATTAAAATATTGACTCTACATTCTAGAAGTGTTTTGATATAATTGACTGAGGTGTCAAAACGTATGTGGTTGAATAATAACCAATGTCCAATAATAATTCAGCTATTATCGTAAACATAAAGTTGCAGTATCTATCCCTCAAAAATCATAGTGTGTATTTCACTTGGGCCGCCTGGTTCAGACGTGTACTTGCGGGGACATGATGGTGAAACCCTTGACTGCCCAGAAACCAATCTTGGGCCCCAGTGGGGATGCTGCTCGCCCTACCCCACTGATCACACCCTGGGAGCCCTAAATCAGTTGGGGGCCACTCTGCAGGAGCACTCTGCGCAATTTGAGAAAGTGCTCCATGTTATAATAGACACCAAATTATCTTAAAGCCAAGATTGATGCGGTATCCTTGAATTTGAATCTCCTCAGAGCTGACCACCTTAAGTTGATGCTGAATCCGCCCTGACTACTATGCGACTGATGCTAAACGATGTCCAGACCCAACTGGCAACCACAGCAGAGCAGAAGAGGCTGAAGGGCATTCAAGGCCCAATAACATTCATTTTGCTGGCTTTACCAGAACAGACCGAAGGCCAGAGTGTTAAACTCTTTCTCAAGAACTGTTCGATATCCACAGTGCTGGAGAACAGGGTCGTTAAGTTGTTCTCTGTGGAATATGCACATTGCATACCTGGCAGATGCCCTCCTCTTGAAGCTCCATCGAGTCCTCTCATTGAGCGCTTTCTAAACCACAAGACCAATATGTGATTATACAGCTGTTTCGAACAAAGGGCCCCTGGCAATTTGAGAATGGGATAATCATGGCCTACACTGACTTTACAGCGGAGATACAGCGTCTTCATAACTCTTATAGGAAGGTCAAACAAAGACTATGGCAGCTTCAACTCAAGTATGCCCTTTTCTACGCTGTGAAACTTAAAGTAGTGGATGGAAAGACATCCCACTTTTCATCATCCCCTGAGGATATGTGGACCTGGCTTCATGCTGAGGGACTGGCGACTGCCTCTGAGGAGGTCCAACGGGATGGAGAATGTCTATTATCCTGACCCTGCAGTAAGAGACGTAAATGTGTCAAGAATTGCCCTACTCAGAATCAGGTGGCCAGGGAGCAGGTCTGGGCTGTGGGGGAAGGCTTTGCAGCGCAGCACAAACCCTTCTGAGGCCCTCAGATTGCATCATACTTTGAATGCTAGCTCAGACATTGTTGACTCTGAGACTTTGACAACGGATACAGTCCTCGAGCCTACCCTCTCACCTCAGATAGGTAATGATCTGATTTGAACTACTGATACCACTTTCACCCCAATGTACCTTGAGGGTTGCTGCTCACTTTGATATACCAAGCATTACTACGAATGTGGACCGGATGTGCCAGCAACCGGAGCGGGCCTGCCCAGAGGAGCACATAAACAACTAGGGGACCATGCATCACAAGGTTTCTGAACTGGACATGTTCTGGTCCTCTACGAGTTTTTCTCTTGTTATTTGTTATTGGCTGGGGACATAAGTTCTGCCTGGCCGGGGAAGGGAGTGGGTATGGGGTTTTCTTTAAATTAGCACTGTCAATCTTTTGGAGTCTTTCAGGTGTGTCTGAGGTTTCTAGCTTGGGCTTCTGTACAAGGGGCATGAGAGTGACGACTGGTGTTGAGATGGGCAGATGGTCCCTAATATTACACTTTTGGGGGATGGCAGTGATGGCACGCTACACAACGCACTTTGCCAGTGATTTACATGGGTACTCCCACAATTAGCTCCATCCCACGATACAACTTTGTGACATGGAACGTAAAGGATATGGCTGCTCCTGCAAAGCGCTACCACACATACTTATCTTAAGCGTTGTCACACACACACATATCGCTCTGTAACAAGAGACACACTTGATGCTGCAGGAAGTCCACAAAGTGCGAACAAAATGGAGGAGACAAGTGTATGGTATTTGCACTTAGGCCTATGCACGCAGAGCCCTGATATGGATTGCCCCAGGGGTCCCATATGTGGTAGATACTCATAATGAAGATAAAGAGGTGCGATATGTGATTGTAGAGGTGCATATAGATGGGTCCCCACTTATGATAGTGGGCATTTACTCGCCCAACAGTAAACAAAGCTCCTTTCTCAACACTCTCACCGCTGCGCTCTTTAGGGACCTGAATACCCAGAGTATATGGGTGGCAATTTTAATTGCATCGCTGACATAATCTGCGTCTGATCCACTTCCCGCTGTAAAGTGCTCCGTGAGTAGGGATAGCACAACCCTTCAGGGTTTGAATGATGCCTAGAGGTCTCCATGACGTGTATCGATTAGGTCACCCCAATGACAGCAAATTTTAATTCTATTCCCAGTCCATGATAAGCATACCAGATTGGATCTCTTCTCACTCGTGCATGGATCGACTGGGTGCACAGATCATTAATACAGAGTACTTACCACGCACTCTGTTGGATCATTGTCAGCTATGGTTAACCCTCTCCTGGGTGAGACCATGCCCTAGGACACCAACATGGCGCTTGCAAACGGAAGAGCTCTCTGATCCCTCATTGAGGGAAGCCCTTGCTGCAAACATCACCCAACACTTCAAAATTAACAAAGGCACTATTTCATCCAAGGCACTGGAGCGGGTCGCATACAAAGTGGTTATAAGGAGCCACTGTATGTCGACAGCATGCGGCATCTTCCAGGTGCTGACTGAAGAATTGGGGTCCCTTGAACGTGATCTGCACTACCTTGAGCTAACGGTGGCAACAGCTTTTGCAGTTGCGGCAACAATACAGTGAATCCGAGATGTGCCTTGGGCAACACGATTACAGGAAAAGGTTGTCTCCTCTACATGCAGAGGGGCCCACTCGGCAAGGATGCTAGAGTGGCTGGTGATAGGGGATCAGCAGTGCTCACTGATCGGAGCAATCCTTCTGAGAGATGGCACATTTGGGCACCTCATAGGTGGATATTAATGCAGTTTTCCATGAGTATTATCAGATCCTGTATGACATACTCTGGAGGCACTGATTCAAGTAAAGGAACGATGGACAACTATTGCCCAGATTGCTCGTAGTAAGACACCGGGCACGGACGGGCTGCCTATTGTGGACCATACCACATTCACCACACATCTTACTCAACACCTCCTGGATGAGTTCAAAGAAGCTGAGACAGTGGGTCAACTGCCAGCCACGCTACGTGAGGCAGTGATTCTGGTTCTCCACATGCTGGGTCGCAACCCCTTGGATGTTCGTTCCTACCGTCCACTCTCACTCCTGAATCTTGATTGCAAGATACTTGGAAAAGTGCTAGCCAATTGGCTCCTACCTGCGATACACATGCTGGCCCGTGTGGATCAACCAGGGTTTATACCTAGATGCAACACCTTCCGCAATGTTAGTCACCTGTGTTGCCTCTTGCAGGCTGCCCCAACTGGGCTCCTGGACAGAAGGCGGTATCCTTTAACACAGAGAAGGCATTCCACACCCTGGGGTAGGACTACTTATGGGTAACTTTGGAGAGCATGGGTTTTGTCCTGAACTACATCAAATGCATTCGTACCCTGTATGATTACCCCATAGGTGATCGAAACACACCAGAGCATGGGCTCACGGCACTAGACGTTTTCGGGAATTTGGCTCTTGGACTTACCATGGTCCTTAACATTGACTATCCTTTACCAATTTTGGATGCCTTTTCCAGTGTGTCACATTAATACCGGCAAACCTAGTCACAGACTATTTGATGCAAGGACTCTACTTTTATTTCCGAGATTCATATACTTATCTTGCTGTTATCATTACGCCTGAATAGCCTTGAAAAAGTCACCAGTGTGACGAAACACGTGTTGGCTGTGTTTGGAGTGATGCTCTCTGTTTACTGAATGCAACTTCTCCCATAATAAAAAAACTCACATTTCAAGACAAGATTTGAATACCGACGTGCCTGTTTTTTTCATTTACTCAACCTAACCTAACACTACGGAGTGTCAAGACTCTTTTTTTCTTACTGTTGCTTATTGTGTGCTGTGATCTGGTTCTGCTCTTGGTTGGAAATATGACTGGTTTCCTAATTCTATTTGTAGGAAACAGAGGGAAATGCAGTCAGATGGGCAGAAGCCATTAACGGAGGGCAAAATAAACACTATTAGTTTAGGAAACCAGCAGTGAGAGTGTGTGTGTGTGTGTGTGTGTGTGTGTGTGTCTGTGTGTGTGTGTGTGTGTGTGTGTGCGCGTTGCAGTTGCTCCAGTTCTTTTTTCTGCCCCATGTAAGAAGATGCTTGAATACAGTGCTGGGGTGAATTTCAGACTCTTTTTTCTTCTTCTTTCATCATTCGACATTCTAGTGGATAAAGATATGGTCTCTACTAAGTATGGCAAAGTTAGCTTTCAAGACACACAGTAGAGCGAAAATATTCATGAACATTTGCGGGCCATTAGTGATTTACCTAACCAAGGACTTTGGGCAACTTAGAAGCCCAAAACGACTGCCAGTATTACAAACAACTGATGTCATAATCTATAAATCGCTGCTAGATTCCATCATGTACCTACGACCAAACTAATGTCAAAGGTTATCTATTGTAAAAAGATTTTTGTGATAGTGTCACTCTGTGATGCTTTAAGGTAAATCTGGAAATAGCTTAATCTCCTATAGTACACTGTGTGCTCATCATTTCACGTGGGAAACACTTACTTTAGCCAGTGTTTAATCACCAAGTGAATTCCATGGAGATGAGATCTTGATATTCTCATGGAATCATTTGAGATGTGTTAAGATGGCTGGGACAGTATTAATGGTTTTTACGTTTGAGTACACCCACAGTGGTTGGCCCAATTTTTAAACTCCAGTATGAACAGCTTTCCTTCAGCAGGTAATATGCTCGTCACTATCCAAACTTTACTTACAGTGTGCTTATAATTCGCCCCTCCTGTCGGTACGTGAAAGGGTGTGCAGCGCTTTGGGCATTCTTAACACCTAAAGTATGTGACTTACACAAAATGCTGTGCTATCTTCTCTATCACACAGTGACAGGGTCCGTGTCGGGGACTCTGCTATCGGGTGTCTCCGATTATATTTCGCTTCCCCAGGAGAAGCCTCTTTGTAGTCGCAATCATGTTCTTCAATGTTTCCAGTTTCCTGCTGTAGCCTTTTTATAAACACCTCACAAGTTCAGTATATGTGGAACAGCTGACTAATTCTATTATTGATGGTTACTTCATCTCCAAAATAGGCACCAACACTTGAGAAAGTATTTGTCGAATTATGACACAGTCACAATGACTTGAGGGATGCTAGATATATGAAATGCTCATGGTACATATTCACGTGGCTTACTGGGTCTGCATGTCTTTGACTGATTTACATTTTTTTTTACAGGAGGCCTATCAAGACGTTTCCATGAACGGCTCATAGGCTATCACATTAGTGGGCACGTGGTAAATGTTAAACTTTACGATTTCAACTTGATGGTACTTAACTAATAGCATATAAACAAGGTCCTGCTTGTTCTTTGCATTACCTTCTTGCATGTTTTATGCAGGTCTGCAGTGTACCTCGGATGGCAAGTTGGCCCTATGGCCCAAATTAAATTGCTCCTTGATTGACAAGATCCTCCTCTGGTTCGAATGAAACATGCTGGCCAGACGTAAATAAAAGGTCGTACACTTAATTTTAGCAGTATGCTAAGTAGTCAGCTCAAAAAAATTCACAGGTTATGTTGGACACATTTTTTAATTAAACACAACGCAGAAAAAAGTAATGTCTTGCCAGACAGAGGGCCGCTACATGTATAGGGACATGACACAGCTGAGCCATCTGGACTGGGGCAGGATTACAAAATCTGGAAGAGCAAGCTGATATGACTGACGTTAGCACGTACATTTCCCTCTCGCTTTCTTTCAGAGAAGTACGCCTGTGATGAAAAGCCTGGGGCATAGTAATGAACTTTGAGTGTTGCCTTTGGTTGCTTATGTGAGGTGTCTCCTATCCTTTTAACGTGATTTGTGTATTCACCACAGAACTCTGTTGAAACAGATGCAAAAAGTAGTCTACTGAGCTTAATACTGGCCAGTTTTAAACCCTAGACCGTTTGGGGCTTCATGACGAAGCAATGTGATGTTTAGCAGGGGTTTATTAAATATTACAGTGAGTGAAGGGCACCCCTTCTAATTTTTCCCACATCTGGGCTCCTTTTTTTGGGATGACTATGAGTAATCAAACGAACATTAAGGGGGGGAGGTTAGGAGGGCTAAACACACAATATCTGGTATATAATGAGGTGGGAATGGAGAGATCCCTGAAATGAGAATGTATACGAACTACTGACAGACAGACAAACCAGAGAATGCCCAGCAGGGTGGTATGAGAAGGTGAGGAAAAAGGTGTGGGAATGGGATTGGGTTCTCTTTCGGTTTCCTTGTCTATCTTGGTCACTACTTGCATGGAGATAGCTGTCAACAACGAAATGTTAGACCGTGAGCCTGTAAGGCAGAAATCACATGTTATGCTAATAAAAAATCTCAGGAAATAAGCCACTTTTGGTGGCTTTCCCTCACAAAATGTAGGAAAATAAATTTCCAACTTGTGAAAAGTATAGGATGTTGGTGAAAGAAAGCAAATGAACCCTTAGTGGTTGGTCTGTGGGGTTTACCTATTTGATTCTCACCCTGTGTAGGATAGTCAATTTTGCCAACAAATGTTGAAAAGGACCCTAAAGAACAGAGAAGGCACTTATTCAGAAACTTACAAAGACTGTGTTTAAGATGCAGAATTTAATGAAAGACAGGAGCAATAGAATAAAACATTCACAGAAGAGGCTACTTCCACTGACGACCTTCTCTGACTGTCCAAAGACTCCCATATGGGAGAACCAGAGGGAACAAAAAAGGTACATTGATGTAGTGGTATTAATCGCATCACTATTCAATTTTAAAAACATTCGCTATTGAGGTATTCAATGTAGTCACATTAACCAAAAAGAAAAGTCTTCATCTGTGTAATCATCCTCACCACCTGTCACCAAAGAACTGTACACCAAATATAGTAATCACGTAAGGTGATCATGTCCAGAAAGCTTTGCAGCTGCCAGACAACCGACTGTCCTGCTTTTACACCTTTCATGATTCTTCAATTAGTAAATATTTTTGTAACTAGGTAGCAATGTTCGAATTCATGTCGCTTTAATTTAAAGCTTATGCTAGATCTACAGAGGGGCAGCTGAGAATGATATTATTTAATATATTGGAAAGGATGCTATTAGCACTTAAGCAACGGGTTTATGAAAATGGCACTAGAACTCACAAATTATGTTCAAGAGATTATGTGTGTAAAAATGTGTGCACGTATGTGGTATTTCTATTGCACAAAACAAGCCAAAAGGCAGTAAAGTCCTGCAAAGAGTCAAAGAGAAAATAAAGTCAGGTAGTGTGGGAGCAGTAGCTGGTTTGTGGATGTTTAATGCATTGTCAGGAAGAGCTCTTTAAAGAGATTCTTCTTTTCTTTCCTAAATATAAGCAGCATTGAGGCGGTTCTGTTGTATACAGGGATGTTGCCCCAGATCCTGGGTGCATAGTTAGAAAAGGCCCGCTGCCTTGTTTTTAAAAAATTTTTTTAACACTTCTAAGTCGGCAGTCCGATGGTATCCTGGCACCAGGTGTGCCAGGAACCACAAGAAAAACTGCGCTTCTAAGCAAGATAAGCGGTGAAGCTGGTAGTGACTGCTTTGTAAATGATGCAGTTTGTTTTGAACATGGTGCAAGCCATTAAATGTAGCCAATGGAGTTCTATCAGGATGAGAGTGATGTGAATATATCTTTAGGCCAAGGATGAGACTTACTTTGGCATGTAAGATGACCTAAAAGGCTGACAAGTGTGGACTCTGGGAGGCCATGAAGCAGGGCATTACCAACATCCATATGTAAAAGTAAAGGGGCTTCAACAGTAGTTCTGAAGTCGATTTCTGGAAGAAACTATTTTGCTTTCTTTAGAAGAGGGAGCTGGCACCAAGACACCTATATTTACTTGCAATGTATTCCTTGAGGGTGCGGCTGGTGTCCAGGCTGAATTCAAGTAGTTTGTCATTCAGTTAAAGTTGGGGTTCAAAACTGACAAGGTTTGTGTAATTGAGCCAGTTTTTTACTGTTTGCTGTTTGTGGTTCTTGGCAAATAACAGGAATTCTGTCTTGGATGGGTTGAATATCAGGAAAAGGCAGGACATCCTGGTCTGGAAGATGTGTAGGCTATATTTTAGGCATTGGATGTCTGAACCAGAGAAGACATTTAAAGCAAAGTAAGGTACCATTAGCTTATTGGTGAATCTTAATGCTATTGTCCGTGAGTCAAGCACCAAGTTTCTCCATTTAGAGAATGAAGATGACAGAACAATATGGAAGACTGGGAAACTCCATAGAGATCTTTTGGGACATGGAGGCACCCATGTGAACAAACTGGTGTTGGTTGGAAAGGTAGGAGGAGACAAGTGAAGGACATTGCTGTTGAGTCCCATTCGAGACTCCAGGGTGTGTATGTGGACAGAATGTTCAACTGAGTTGAAAGTAGCTTAAAGGTTCAGCAATGACTAAAGACTGTGGTCATTTTCATCAGCAGTCAGGAGAGCACTGGTTACGGTGAGTATGGTAGCATTTTCCATGGTACAGCATGATATGAAGCCAGACTGCTATTTGTGCAGGGTAGTTAGCATTATTGTGATCTTAGAGTTGAATACAGACTGTTTTTTCAATTATCTTGCAGATGAATGGTAGGTGAGTGAAGGGTCGCTAGTTGACAGAGTTATCAGAGTCTAGTGTAGTTTTCTTTAGGTGGGGACAGCTCTGGCCTGCCTTGAGAGCATCCGAGTAGATGCCTTGAGAGATGGAGGCATTGATAATGGTACCTACAGGTGAGAAAGCTTTGATGAAGTACAAGAGGAACACACTATCTTCATAAGAAGCAAGTGGGGTAGATCGGCAATAGATAAGGTGTTGAAAGCTGGCCAATGTGGCATTCTAGAGGGAGAGGTGGGAATAAGATGAATCAGGCTTAGAGAATAAGGAAAGAGGTATCAGAATGAAGACAAACAGAATGATACACAGTTTAACTGTTCTTAATGGAAAAATGGTATTTAAAGTTAGGAAGAAAACTGATAACTCATTTCTTTTACTAATTAATGTTTTGTGTTTAATGTGGTGCAATACTCACTCTGAACCAGATGCAATCCTACTCACTGATGGAGGCATGGGTAATGGACCTGAGAGCCCAAACAAATGTATGTGAAATCCAAGAGACCATTAAAGGTAGAAAATTCAATAAAGTGCTAGGCCCAGACTGTTTTACTGGGAACTTTATAAGACCTTCTCATCCAAAGTGACCCACCTTGATGAGAGACGTATTCCACTCCTTTGGGAAGGATGCTAATATCTTTGATTCGTAATCTAGGGAAGGACTCCTCACTTTGGGTCTTCAAACAGGCATACTGTCTTACATATTGTTTACATGAAGTTCTACATGAACGTGTTGGCTACCTAATTTTAATTGGTGCTCCTCTCTTTGATGCAGTAGGATCATTAGGTTTGTTAAGGTTTTTAAAAATTTAAATAATGTTTACAGACTGGCTTGTCTTCTCAAAAAGCTGATATCATGTTGGTCTTACTTCAACACAAAGAATTACTTTGACAGGGTGTGGAGGTTCTTATGCAGAGTGCTATTGGGCAATTTGGGCTCAGAAGGGATCATTAACATAGTAAATGCAGGATATCAGGAAATCAGAGCAAGGGTTTATTTAAGGTGTTTTCTCCAAAACCCACCTATTTTTTTTAATCTAACAAGAGGCATGAAAAAGGGTTGCCTTTCCCTCTCTCTATTGAACCACCTGCCATGAATATTCGCTCATTCTCATAAATTAAAGGCATTTCTTTTGGAGGTCTTGAACACAAGAATCCTTTTTCGCAGTGGATGTAATGAGATCCTTGAAGAACCTGCTGGGCTCAGCTCTACCCTTGATGGAGATACTAGGAAAACTTTGGGAATTTCCATTACAAAATAATTTCCAAAACACTGGAGAGGCTACCCATCAATCTGAATTAACGTAAGTAGTTACATACCATATTAGCGCCAGATTGGTTAAATATGTAGGGGTCCGTATGACTACCTTCAATTAACAGGTCTTTATGTGGTCAACATCCTAAAACAAGTCTGAGAGATATGAGCTGATTAATAAAGGTGGAGATATCTTGGTTGGGTCAAATCTCAGAGTTTAAGAAAAATGTCACACCAAGATTATTATACAATGTCCAGTCCCTCCCAACTCCTATAGAACAAGTCTTGGTGACCATCTCAAACAACTTTGTTGTTCAGACACAAGACTCTTATATACTTCGATTTGATCGAGAGTTAAAATCTTTAGGATGCAAGGCTTGCCTGTGGTTCCCATCCCAGCTGGAAGTACACAGTCAAGGCAAATCACACTCTACTACACAGTAGGAATCAGCTACAACATTTCTCAAGTTACTGAAAGTCTCTTAAGTGGGGAGATGATGCTCGTGCGGACACCGCCACAAGTAAAGTGTTTGCTTCATAAGAATTGATAAGATAAACTGTACCACAGAAGGCTGGAAAATAGGTCTGCAGAGCAGGACATTTTAAAGTTATAATGTGATTTTGTTCCTTTTCTCTTTAGTGATCCCCTCATAATGTTTACTGCTAGGACATGGAGTGGCTTAGTTCACTTTAAGTGAAAAGCTCTATGACTGAAATTTAATGTATGTGTTATAGACCCAGCACAATAAAATGATTTAAAAAGTGAATAGATTATGCTGTAACACCAAAAGCAGCATAAAATGTTATAGCTAGGCCTCCAACGGTAGACTCTTTATTCAAAGCAGTTCCAGAACACATATAGGTTAAGCCATTTAAGTGTGGGGCTCTGTCAGCCGTCTCATGAGGAATAAACATGGCAGTGCCACTAGTAAACATTATACTGTTGACACACTGTAACCAGCAGGCAAAACCACAAATGTTCCAGGACACAACATGTACTTCTACAAGCCCCTGAAATTCATTAGGAGCGATCAAAGGAAAGAAAGCTCATTTATGAAGACTGACAGCCAAACTGGCTTCACAGAGACAATCTTTGACACTTTTGGTAGTATTATAACTATCAGAATAGCACAAACGTCACATACAAAAATTATTACTTTAATCTGGTCTTTATACTTGCAGCCAACATCATTTAATGTTCGCTACACATTACTGGTAGACTCATTTTAAAAATGCATGATCTGCTTATGTGCTAACCCATTTCCATCTGCTGTTCCTGTACGATTTCACTCTGTGTGAAATTAATATTAACTGACTACAGTACGGGTTCCATTACTGGTGCTAGAAGCTGTTTAGAGGACATATTTCTAGTCCTTCCTGTCATCGGCTCTAAATGGTACCAAGCCTATGCTGAAATCTGATGGGCGTTTACATGCAGATGCACAATGCACAGCCTTCAGTTTGGCTTGCAAATGGAGAGCATCTACTATTGCCCCAAAGAAGTAAATACATAAGGCTGGAATGAGCCAAGATATTTTGCTCTAAGAGAAGACATACTCACCTAAAGGAGTGATTGTAACAAACACGGTTGTGTGAAGCAGCTCAGGAGAGAACACTAGCCAACTGTCTGGGTAAGGGTAGATTAAATGCCCCTTATGATTTATGTGTTACACACCACTGTCATTAAATTTGTGAATACTCTGGAAAATTAGACCAATCCAAACACAACCTCAGCAAACTAAAAAATGATGATTTACAATTGCATTAATTTTCTGTCTTATGGTCATAATAGGAGATGGGGGCTAAGGGTTCTTTTAGAGTAGCAGATGTGTTGCTGGCCATATTTAGAGTGTGCCTCTGTGCACTCTAAATAGGGCCAACAGGACATCTGATGTTCTAGTTGATGTGCAGCATCCACTAATCACAAAATACCTCTAAATAAGGTCGTAACATCCTGAAAGGCTAGAGAGACCAACCATTTTTATTCCTTAATTTCTTGCAGGTCCTGCATAGCTATTTTGAACTTCTCTCTTTTTAGGAACTCGTTCTTTGATCTAGAATGAGGCATAAAGCTCTCTTTCTATGGTATTGCAAAGTGTCTAGACTAACAACCCTCCCCAAACTCTGAGGAAGGATCAAGATATTTGTGTCACATGTAGAGAGTTGTATAATGGAGGTTGGGAGTTGGCCTCCTGCATGATCCCCTGGTCCGAACTTCTCTATTTCCACTTCTGAAGGAAAGCAGATACCCATCCCCAACCCTGAGATTTCTGTATCAGCAGTATCAAGGCCTTAATGTTTTGGAGTTGAAGGAGAAGACCTTGTATATCTACTTCTTCCCTCATCCTCGACTCTGTATGAACCAAAAAAAAAACAGTTGTTTTGTCAGGAGTTGCAACTGACATAGCTGCCTAGCAAAAGGATGGTTATTGCTTCTAAATTCGCTATGCTGCTACTCAAGACATTTGGATACTGAAATAACATTGAGAGTATAGGTAATAGTAATAAAGCCATGTTTAGACTTCTCTGAGAATGAGTCTGCCTTCTCTCGAAACAGAAGCTGCCTGTTGAGTGACTAATTGAGCAATTTGCTTTTACTTTCCCTTGGTCCTCATCCAGGCATTGCTGTGCAGTACTGCACTGGAAACTGTGGAACTGAGTACTTGACCAACAGTATGCAAGACAGTCTGTATCACCTGTTTGATATGTTCATATCATCCTGAAGCAGTTCTTAAAAAGGACGACCCTCGAAGTCCTCCCAAGGTCAGAAGAAGTCCAGTCACTACTCTGCTACCAGTTGCCCAGCACAGCACAATCAGAGGTTTTCTTCTTTCGGCAGTAACTCATCTTCTGGGCAACCAAACTGCATTCCAACAACTCTCTTGGGTCCAGCAGACTGGGGCGCAACTTTTGAGCATCAGGTCATGGTCTCTCAGGCTGCACAGTGGCAAGGAGCGCCGATCTGGTGATCTAGGCTACCAACTCGCCTCCGCAGGCTTCTTCAGCTTTTGCAGCCCGGTGCTGCAAACACAAAGTCAGCCAACTGACTCTTGGAGTTCTCTGCTTCTGGCCTTGCTCGGGAGACGTCTTTTCCCACAGCAAGACACAACAGGCACAGTCCTTTCCTTCACAAGCCCAAGGAGACGCAGGTTTAGTCCAACTTCAGTGCAGCCTTTATTTTGCTGATTCGAGGGTCCACAAGGCAGTCCTTCTAGGGTCATATTCTCCAGCAAAATCGGAGTGCCGGGTGCCACTGTGCCCCTTTTACACCCAAAAGGGGCATCAGAAGATGTCGCAGTCACTGGCCAATGGGCCAATAGATTCCCTCCAGTCTGATGACAGCATCCTGTGAAGTGTGGCATCTAGCTATCCCAGAGTGCTCTATTCTGTCCACTCCCAAGAGGTTGGTACTCCTCCTTTGTTGTTTGAAGCTTGGTAGCCACTCCTAGGGGTGTGGCTTAAAAGGGAGGCTTGGCTTTGGTGTTGCTTTAAAGGGCACAAAACAGTATCTTTTGATTTACAAAGGCACCAGAGGGAATGGAAATTGGGTCAGTGACTGACATAAGTCCGCAAGCTGGTATGCAAGTCTTGCAGTTTGGTGGATTTAGGAGACATTCTCCACATAAATGTAAAAAAAAGAGACAAAACATTACCAAGGAAACATAGTGCCTCTCCATGGTACCTCTCTGAAGACACAGAAAAAATGAACAGACTGCACTGGCTCATATAGCACATTATATGTCACTCTGCATAGAGTCTCTCTACTCTGCAATCAAAGTTTCAGCCTGGCATCTGGGAAGAAGGTTCAAGTAAAGAGTTTGTGGGAGAACCGAAACAGTAGAATTAGAACAACAAAACGTTTAACTTCTGGAATTTTAACAGGTAGAGAGATGGTTTATATTGCTCCTTTAAATCTTTCATTCGCGGGATGCACCCAGGCAAAGCCCGGGCCAAGGGCGGGCCCGTCCTGCGCCCATCAGATGCCGGGCTGGGCCACATCTCTTTATTCTACGTCTTGGTTGGGGGCCAGTGATAAGAACTTGAACCCATAGTAGTGAGGCCTGAGGAGTTTAAGTTTATTGCAGATGAGGCGTATTATTGCAGTGCTTTAGCAGGGTTCCAGTTGGTGGAAATAGAGGAGCCAAGTGTGCATAAGTGAGTGTTTGATTAAGGAGCGTCCAGAAAAGCGAGAAACGTGACTGCTGGCTAAAAAAAAAAAAAGAAAAGGGAAAAGATGGGCAGACGGAAGGGGGCGGTATCCCAGGAAAAACTTGGTAACAACAAAACCGTAGATGGATTTCTCCAAAAAGCTGTTGGATCGCTAGAAAAGGAAATAGAGATGGTCGAGCGCCGTTTAAATGCTCCCATACTTTTGGCCACCAGTTGTCAATCATTATCCTTACCGCAAACTCCAATACAGCTTCTACAGTCACAAGACCCACAGATTGCTTTAGTTACCTCACCCCCCATCCTTTCTAGAAACATCCAGGAGCCCACCGTTGTGACTTTGGACGACGCCACTGTAACATCTGAACCGGCACTGTTGATGCCGGGCCCCTCGAAGGGTGTGTCTACACCCAATCTAGAGTCTAATACAAAAGGGAAAAGGAAACGAGGTGAGGCAAATTTAAGGAATAAACAAGCTCGCACTTTAAGCTCCTCCAATCCTGGACCCGCAGCTGGGAACAAAGATTACATACTATCCCAAGAAAGCACTATTGAACGATCGGTATTTGACTGTAAAATAGAACATATAAAAAAAGACTTCTACAAGAAGCTTCACCCTATAGTAACCCGTCTACAAGCCATTGAGGAGAAACTGGGAGGGCTTATTAAGTCTCAGCTGCTGGTCACTCCCCCCCAAGTGGATTCTCAATCTCATTGTCAATCCTTTCCTTTGAGTCAACCTTGTGTTAGTGACAGCAGACTTCCTTCACTAATGGGTAAGGGCCTCATGCCTTCAAAGAATTGCCTCGATCCCATGTGTCAATCAGAGGGGGACCCAATCGACAGGTTGGCCATTACTTCAAAGGACAAGCGTTCCAAGGTTTCCGCCTTCTCCTCGAGGGGAACTGGAGGAACAGTTCTTTTTACAGCAACGGAAATTCAGAAAGCTAACTCTGCTCATGATCACCAACAACTAGGCCCCCTGGAGAAGGTACAGACTAATGGTGGGAGTAGGTTGAGAGCTCTACATCTTCCACCGGAATCATGTCCATACGTTCTTGTCATCAAAAATGTTCCTAAACTTAAAACTAACATCTCGGAATCCTTCACTGAACTGAAAAATAAGGTCATACATTGGCTACACATTAATGCTAGATTTGCCTTTCACATGGTACCTTCAATATTAATGGTGAGGAGGGTGGGTTGGGTGAGTCCATTGGAGAAGCTTGGTATGGGGATTGTATTGTCATCAATTTTGACTCACCTGTCCTAAATAAGCAGCTTTCTCTAAACGCCTGCAAATCTAATCCCCCAGTGGGGGAAGTATCTCTGTGTAGACTTCAAGCTTTTTATCCCCAAGCAGTCATATCAGTCATTAGTGGGTCGTTATCAGCTCCCAGAGGCTCCTCCTGTTCTCAGCCGCAGCATGCTCCCCAGTTAGGATGTAGATTTTCTTCATCCCCCCTTTCTGAGGTAGATTGACTCAAAGACAGTCTCCCACAGGGATCACCTAAATCCTCGGGAATTAGGCATCTAGACAGGGATTATTTTATATCTAGAGCTAGTGAACCACGGGGATTAGGAATAAGTAGCCCAGAGGATGAGCAGACTGTTAATGCAGTTTTTAGAGGCCTCACACCAATCTCTCCACCCACCCAGATAGAACCTTGTAATCTGGAAATTAGCCAGATTTCCTCCTGTTGTGAAATGAATGGGATGATCACCACCCCAGGAGCCAGTGAGGTGGGAGGAGCCCATGTGAGTAATCCAGATTCGGAACCAATAGGTCCCAACAACTTTGGGACCATTTTATCCGTCATGGCAACTGAATTTAACATGACTGGCTCCGAACCTATTGGGGTGAGAGATCCTTTGGGAGACAAAGTAGCGGGAAGTGCCAATGAGAGCAGCCTAGCTATGATCGCAAGGGGTATAAGCTTTTTTGCAGCACCCCACCTATTAGAGTGCAATCCCCGGCTGAAGCATTGCAAGGCAGAGCAGATGTGTTAGACACAGTTCTCAGCTGGAATATAGCTGGGCTGGAGAACAAAATGCGAATTCCTGAATGGGGCCAATTTATAGACGAACTTAGATATGTCTTTTTCAAGAAACATGGGCGTTGGAGCCCAAACATAGAATTGGTTTTAAAAGCTATTGGGTCTCAGTGCGCAAGGCGACCTCTGGGAGACCCTCAGGTGGGTTGCTCATATGGCTTAGTTGTTCCCTTAGGTGTCAGGTCGAAGTAGTAGATATGGGTTATCCCGATTTACAGGGCTTAACAGTATTGACCCTTAAGGAGAAACCGCTCCTAATAATTAACATCTACAGTAGGAGTGTGGGTAGTAACTATGAGTCCGATGTTTTGACTATTTTGGATAGTCTTCTTTTCAGTAAAACTCCTACTCATTATATCTTAATTGCAGGGGATTTCAACGTTACTTTTGAGGCCTACTCTTTGGCCAGAGAATTATATAAAGAAGAGGATGCCTATAGGGGCATCCCCCAATTGGTTTCGAGCAAAAGACCCAGAATGAATAGAACAGCTCATCAAATTGCTGACATCACACTCGCACATGGTCTTCGGGCATGTAATGGCCGCTCCCGCTCAGACGCTAATCCCCATTTCACCTTTAGGCGTGGAGCCCATAAGAGTCAGATTGATTACATTTTATTTGACATTCGACTGTGGGGTCATATGGTTGACATGAGGGTTCTAGAACATGAGGAAAGTGACCATGAGCCACTGATCCTATCGATCAGGGGTCTGCTATCTTTACTTGAAGCTCCTTATCCTAAGGCATATGAACAGCAGCTTGCTCTGACAAATAATAGATTTAATGTCAAATGGGAGCCTGTTAATACCTCCTTAGGTTCTCTTACATCATTATACAGTTTATTGGCAGACCAAATGGAGCATATGCTTCTGTACTCAGAGGATGGCGATGGGCTTTTAGCAGTTCACACAGAACTATTCAACTCCTTAAAGCAATTCTTCACCAAAGAGATTGTTAGTAAATCAAGAAAGAAGTGTAGCGCAAGGTGGTTTAGCAATACATGCAGGGAAGCACAGCATAAGTTATTGAGAGCCCTGATAGGGGGACATATAGAGCATATAAGACAATCAAGGAAGGACTATAAGCAGGAACTTAGCAGGGCGCGCAGGAGCTGGGAGGAGTCTAGATGGGCTGCCATTCTGGAGTCTGCAAAAGTTAACAACACTTCTAGGTTCTGGAAACTGATTGCAGACAATAGCGGGGATCCCTGTCTCCAGCCTGGTACCTCAATCCTTCCCGCAGTGTGGGCCAAGCACTTCGGCCGATTATATTCAGGGCCAGCTGAAGTTATTTCTAGGGAACCAGATGATATCACGATTTCCGGGGCCACCCCAATTAAATTTACCTTAGCAGAAACCAAGGCTGCAATAGTCTCATTGAACTGGGGAAAGGCTCCGGGTCCAGATAAAATTCCCGGTGACCTTTATAAGACAAGACCTGATATATGGGGCCCCTTATTTGAAACTGGTCAGTAATGCAGTTGCTGCAGGAGCTCCTGTCCCGTGCTCCTGGAAGGGAGCGGAGATAGTTCCTATTTTTAAAAAAGGTAGTCCCTGCGATCCTGCTAATTACCGTCCAATATGTTTACTTGATAATTTCCAAAAAATCTTTGCGAAGTAAATCCTGTTCCATCTTGAAGAATGGATTTCAGAGTCCGAAGCCATTTCTGATATACAGGCAGGGTTTAGACCCACAGTCAGTACCATAGATCAAGTCCTGAGGTTCCTAGCAATCAAATGGAAGACCGTGGAAGTAGGAGGGGGTAATTTGTATGTGGTTTTTATTGACCTCAGAGCCACATTCGATCTGGTTCCCAGGAACTTGCTATGGCTGACATTATCTAACATGGGTGTTTCCAAAGGTTTCCTGAAACTTATTGTTCGACTGCACGAGAATACCTAGGCACAAATTAGGAGCGGTAAGGACGGCGATCTAACAGACCCAGTTGCCATCAAAAGAGGAGTTAGGCAAGGCTGTGTTCTAGCCTCTACCCTCTTTCTCCTATATATAAATAATTGCATAAAATACTTAGCAAACTGTATCAATGACTCGCCTAAGCTGGCAGGGAAGAAAGTTCAATGTTTCCTTTATGCGGACGATACTATCCTGCTAGCTAAAACATCTATTGGAATCCAAAATTTGGTCAACCAATTCTGCGCATTCTGTAGAGATTATGGGCTGGACGTTAAAGTTAAGAAAACAAAACTTATGATATATAGTGCCCCGAAAAAGAGAATGAAAACAAATATAGTAATGAACTCAATCCTTTCGGAGAGTGTCTTGGAGTATGATTATCTGGGCATTAGGCTATCGGACTTGGGCAATTGAGATGCAGCTATTAGAAAAGGGGCACTCGTTATACGTCAAAGAAGTGGGGCACTAGAACGCAAGGCAAGAGCTGCAGTGAGCCCTCCTCTGAACCCTAGCTCCGAACTATATAAAGTCCAAGTCTGTGCTGCTGCCCTGTATGGAGCAGAATTTTGGGGTTCCTATGAAAATCATTTTCTCAGACATATATCCAGGTTAGGGAAGGGCACACCGATGATCCCTCTCAGACTCGACTTAGGAATAAATAGCATTAAAGATACAGCGGGTCTGAGACCGCTTTTATATTGGATCTGACTATGGAAAACTGAAGAACTGTAACCTTTTAGGGTGGCAATCAAAGATCTTATAACACCCCAACAGGGATGGGAAAAAGTTTGTTGGTTGAGGGAGATGAAATCAGCTTGGGATAAGCTGGGTTTCCCCCACTATTGGAAGAGCCCCGAGTTGATCCCTGCTAATGCCAGGCTACTGGTTAAAGGGGGATATTGGGGGAAAGTCAATGACGAGTCCTTTCATTGTAACGGGATAGGCCAGTTGGAGGCAGACTTTTTGCTGGTCAAACACGAACCCCGGCCTGAGAATTCTTTGGACCTCCCTATACCCGCACGTGCCCGTGCTCTATTCCTCCAGCTTAGATACGGTACTCTATTAGTTAACAGTTTCACGGCCTGTTGGTCGACAAGCAGCCCCACGTCTGACAAATTTATAAATTGCCACTCATGCAAGGAAACACCTGAGCACGTGTTGTTTTTTGTCCCTTATACAAGAGCCCTAGAGGAAAGTGGATTATCCCTCTGTGCAAAGTTCTGCTATTGCATGACCGAGCAAGCGCCTACAGAATATGCAAATATGATTCATCTACGTTGGTAGTAAGCTCAGTCTCCAAATATTTGTCAGCAGCCTGGTCTATTCGCCTTAGGACTATCTTAGTCTCTGGTCTTTGAGTTGGATAGGGGCCCAGCAGCTTATGGATGGGGATTTCAATTAGAACCATCTTTTTTATAGTTATTAAAAAATAAATAAGAATGCTTGTGTTGCCCTACTTTTGGATTAGTCCCAAGGATTCTAGGCTTTTTATTTTTGTTAGGTTTTTTTATGTGATTTACATCCTAATCTTGATGTGGAACTCTGGTTAACTAGTGTGTGTACTTTAAAAATCCTGCTGCTTTTATATGTAGAATTACGGTCCAGGAATATTGGTGATTATCCGGTTATGATTTCTGGAATGTTTATCTTATTTTTAATTGTCCCTAACCCTGGGTTTTGGTGAATTTACTATTTATTTATTTTTCTCTTTTTTTCAATTTATTGTGCAGCCATATTGATATTGAATGCAGTTTAAAACAGTAGATTATTCCATACAATTGTATGTGCAATTTTTTAGTTCCAAGGTCGAAACAAAGTACCTTTTAACAACTAACTTATAGTATTATGGCACATAGCACTTTATAAGTAATATGAATTACTTCTCATGAAGGATTTTATTTGAGAAGTTGTGGTTTCAAAAGTGTACATATATGTATGTTTAGTTTAAAGTATACAGCACTTTATATCTTATATAGATAAGATTAGAAATGTATCAGCTCACAAACTCTTTTTGTTAAACTGCACTGGCAAATGGCATTCAACATGGTGAGGAAGTAATAAGTCAGGAGGGCTTCCTGTCACCTGTTTTAGTCTTTTAAGGAATGCATTAATTGTATTTGTTTTAGTGATGGTTATGAGTTTTATCTTTGTTATGTATGGATGTTTTACTGTATTTTAATGGTCTAATTCTAGACCGAATAAACAATAAAGTAAGTAAGTACTACATACAATACACAGATTTAAAAAAAATGTTTCA
The DNA here is from genome assembly GCF_031143425.1 of Pleurodeles waltl. Classification (NCBI taxonomy): domain Eukaryota; kingdom Metazoa; phylum Chordata; class Amphibia; order Caudata; family Salamandridae; genus Pleurodeles; species Pleurodeles waltl. The sequence continues at coordinate 399,442,612 of NC_090449.1, forward strand.
CGTCTACCAACATCATGCTATAAATGAAATAAGATGCACTGTTCAAAAAGAAAGGATTCCATTCCACCAATTAGGGTAGGGGGTGTTTTCAGTCCCCACTTGCATTAGTCTACGGGAACAGTAGCCCTAACTCACCATTGGGTGACATGCATAAGGGGGAAGTACAGAAAACAATGATCTGATTCCCTACCAACAACTAAATGTATGTCGACCACTCTAATTAGAGATCTAGATATTATGGAACTGTGTGTAGGTATTCCCCACACTACAGAACTGCTAGTCATTGTCAATATGTTTCGCGCCTAATACAGTCACACGGATCAGGTGGCAATTCTTCAGGACCTGTTTTTGTGCCTAACCCTGACTAGGGGAGTAAAAAAGCTCTACTCCTATTGCCTATGTAAGAAATACCTGAAACCTTACGTTGGAATCATAAACTTCTGAATGTGGAGACCTACTTAAGTCAGGTACATGGGCCCCTTTTGGATCGCATGGATACTAGCCGCTCTTCTATCAAGACAATTTAACTGAAGAGCGTCACGGTCAGTTTGACCTTCCCCGTCGTCCAAGCTCCCCAGATTACCAACATCATAGACAGTAATTTCCTTGGTAAGTTTTAAAAATTTAGTTTTTCAATACTACAATATTATTTTCAAAACAAGTGAATGAAAACTCTGTCCTTAAGCAGTGAAAAACACATTACGACAAGATGTACTTAGACTGATAGGTTCAAGGGAAAATATACCTCGTTATTTAGTTTCCTGACTTCATAAACATTTTGTGTTTCACATTATTTCTATTCTTCATAATGACACTTAATTGCCTATCATCGTTTCAACCCCAGATCTTTGCAGTGGAGTCTTTGTCAGGACTGCGATGTAGTATCTATACCATCAAGATAATAGTCCACCCACCAAATTAAGATGTGAGCATGCCTCAGGTTTAATCACAGCGGAGACTACTCTGTATCCGCCATGATTAAACCCCTCAGACGGCCTTGTGGAGTAAGGGCCGTCAGAGACAGACCTCTTGTTCCACCAATCTAATTTGGATGGGTTGAATTAGAGATCAGTTTTCAATGCTCATCACCACCAGGAAATCCCTGGTATTATGAAGCAGTAAAAATTGCCAAGTACTCCCCTTGCAATGGGAGAGAACTACTATGATGTGCGGAGCCTTTTGAGGATTTTCTTTTTTTAAATAAAAAAAGAAAATAGTTTGGTCCAGGGCAACAAACTGTAAACAGCATTGTCAGGAACCGACGTAATAGTGGTTCCTGCCAGTTCTTTAGAAATGACGCCAACTAGGTGGTCATTTCTAAAGTTGGTGAGCACAGTAGTCTCAGTCTGGCACTAGCAACAGCCTGGCAGGTGTTAAGTTCTCTGCCAGCCCAATGGAAATTACTCTGTCTGCCAAAGTATAGATCAGGCAACTAAGTAACTAAGGAAGTTGAGAAATCTAATTTTCCATAATACCACTGGTGAGAACTTAAATGGAGAACTATGGATCTGAGCAAGTTAGACTGTCAGATAAAATATCTATGTTTACAATCATAGGGTCCGAAACAGATTTGGGCTATCCTTTGGAGGACTGTAGCTCCTGAGGAGATGATAAAACGAGTCTGTGATGGGTAGGTAGGTATTTACTCGCTGGAGGGTGCCAGGAAAGCACTGACTATGGAACCCTCCCTAGGCGATGCATAATGTTGCAATTTACAGACCTCAAGGGTGATATTCATGAGGGTGTCTCTTTCTGCACGGTTGTTGTGATGTGAAGTCTGGCAGCAGATAAGAATTGGGATTCTGAGAATGTGTCACATAAACTACAGAAGACTATTCTCGTGTGCATTATCAACTGTTGCACCATAACCTGGGGAATCCAGACATTGCCTTCACTAGATTTGTCTACCTGAGGATTTTGCAGTCCAAAACAAAATAGAAATGTGTAGAGCAAGTACACTTCAAATCCGAATACATAACAAGAGAAAGAAGAGAAAATTTACACCTTATATAATCAGTTTCCCATAAGTAATTTAAATCGCAGAATTTGCTTGATAGGAAATGCACCTCAGTGTAAAAAACTGCATTCCTATCCCAACAAAAGACTAGTATGATGGCTATATTGACTGTTCATAGGTTTTTGTGAAAGACACTTTTGATTGGCTTTGTTTTCAGAATTTCTGACCTTATTGTGATAGAAATGTAGTCTGCAACATTATGCTTCTTAATCAGAAAGTGGCAGCTAACTGCAAAGACACATTTTTTGCTATCCAATGTTCCAATGGTTCTCAGGCAGGTCGCTCCCCTCACCACCACGCAGCCTCCAGTGTGACCGCTCTCGCTCCTGTGCCCTGTGCTCCTGTGCCCTGACTGCCTTTCCCGCCTCCAGTGACCTAGCGCCAGCGTCCTCTTCGTTTTGTGCCCGAGTGCCTGTGTCCGCTCTTTCTTCTGTACCCCGAGTGCCTGTGCCCCTGGTATTGTTCCACTGTACTTTTTACCTTTGTGCCCTTACTGTGTTCTTTTCTCTTCCAGCCTCGCCGCGTCACCCCATCGCCGCCCGTTTGTTTCCCGCCGCTACACTCCGGTAGCTCCGCCCCCTTGCTCCCCATTGGCTGCCCGCTCCCACTTCCCAGCTGCTCCTCCCTCCCTCTTCCCCTCATATGGAGGCCGCGCCCAGCGCCAGACCCCCTGGCCCCCGCCGCTGCGAGCCTACCCGCCGGACCTACGAAGCCGCCACCCTCATCGCACTCAACACCGGCCGGATCCCCGGGTGCTGCCGTGCCGCCCCAAGACGCACCCACGGACCCTTCACCTGCCAATCCTGCAAGTTCTCCTGCATCCAGACCCGCAGCACGCCCGCCAAACCAAGCACCAGCAGCAACCACCTGAAGTGCATCCTGCTCAACACCCGCTCCATCCACAGACACGCCGTGGAACTCTGGAACCTGCTCGACACCACATCTCCAGACGTCGCCTTCCTCACAGAAACCTGGTTGAACGCCTCCTCAGCGCCCGACATCGCCATCGCCATCGCCATCGCCATCCCGGACGGATACAAGATCACCCGGAGGGACCGCGTCAACCAGAGAGGAGGAGGCATCGCCATTGTCCACAAGAACACCATCCGCATCACGACCAACTCCGACGACACCCTCACAGCTGCCGAACATCTCCACTTCCAGATACACACCGACCCCAAGACCACACTCAGAGGCACCCTCATCTATAGACCCCCAGGACCCCGCACACAATTCAGCGAAGACATCGCAGACTTCATCAGCCCACACGCCCTCCCCTCCGCTGACTACATCCTCCTAGGGGACCTCAACTTCCACCTGGAGAACAACGACGACAACAACACCACCACCCTGCTGGACAACCTCGCCAACCTCGGACTCAAGCAACTGGTGAACACCCCCACCCACTACGCCGGACACACGTTTGACCCAGTCTTCTCCAGCAAGTACATCTCCTTCAGCCACTCCACCGGACTCCACTGGACAGACCACAGCTGCGTCCACTTCAGCTTCAGAAAAAACACGACTCACCACCACCCACAACAGGCTCCCCGCAGGAGCTGGAACAAGATCACCACCGACCAGCTCTCCTCATCACTGAGCCAGAACCCTCCCGCCAGCTCAGCGGACCCCAACCAAGCAGCCAACAACCTTACACAGTGGATCACCAACTGCGCTGACAACCTCGCACCTCTGAAAACCCATCCCATCAGGCCCAACAGCAAGAAAGCCTCCTGGTTCAACAACGACCTCAAGAACTCCAAGAAGAACTGCCGCACCCTCGAGAAAGCCTGGCGAAAAAACCCGACTACAGACAACATGACCGCCCTCAAGAACGTGTCCCGTAAACACCACCAGCTGATCCACACCACCAAGAAGACAGCATTCAAAGAACGACTAGACAACAACGCACACAACAGCAAGGAACTCTTCAGCATCGTCAAAGAGCTCTCCAACCCCAGCGCCGGAAACAACAACATCACCCCCTCACAAGACCTCTGCGACTCACTCGCCTCGTTCTTTCACCGCAAGATCGCCGACATACACAACAGCTTCGGCGCACAGACCACGCACCCAACCACCAAACCGATGCCCCCCAACACCACCCTCCACGCCTGGACCCCAGTCAGCACCGAAGACACCATCCATACGATGAACACCATCCATTCCGGATCACCAACCGACCCATGCCCCCACACGTCTTCAACAAGGCCGACTCCGTCATCGCACCCCATCTCCGGGACATCATCAATTGCTCCTTCAACACCGCCACCTACCCGGAGAGCTGGAAGCATGCCGAACTCAGCGCCCTCCTGAAGAAACCATCAGCAGACCCCACCGACCTCAAGAACTACCGCCCCATCTTGCTCCTCCCGTTTCCTGCCAAAGTCATCGAGAAGACCGTCAACAGACAGCTGGCCGCCTTCCTCGAGACTAATGGATCCCTCGACCACTCACAGTCCGGCTTCCGAGCCAACCACAGCACCGAGACCGCCCTCATCGCAGCCACTGACGACATCCGAGCCCTGCTCGACAATGGGGAAACAGCGGCCCTCATCCTCCTGGACCTCTCCGCAGCGTTCGACACTGTCTGCCACCGCACCCTAGTGCAGTGCCTCAGCAACATCGGAATTCAAGAGAAGGCACTAGAGTGGATCATCTCGTTCCTCACCGGAAGAACCCAGAGAGTCCGCCTCCCCCGTTCAGATCCGAGGCCACCAATGTCATCTGCGGCGTACCACAAGGATCATCACTCAGCCCCACCCTCTTCAACGTCTACATGAGCCCCCTCGCAGCCATCGCACGCCATCACAACCTCAACATCATCTCCTACGCCGACGACACCCAGCTGATCCTCTCCCTCACCAACGACCCAGCCACCGCCAGAACCAACCTGCACGAAGGGATGAAAGACGTAGCCGAGTGGATGATGAACAGCCGCCTGAAACTGAACTCAGACAAGACGGGAGTCCTCATCCTTGGATCATCACCCTCTGCCTGGGACGACTCCTGGTGGCCCCCTGCCCTGGGCAGCGCACCCAAACCAACGGACCACGCACGCAACCTGGGCTTCATCCTGGACTCCTCCCTCTCGATGACCAGACAAGTCAACGCCGTCTCTTCATCATGCTTCAACATCCTACGCATGCTCCGAAAGATTTTCCGATGGATCCCCACCGAAACCAGGAAGACGGTCACCCAGGCACTCGTCACCAGCCGACTGGACTACGGTAACACCCTCTACACCGGAACCACGGTCAAACTACAGAAAAGACTCCAACGCATCCAGAACGCCTCCGCACGCCTCATCCTTGACATCCCCCGACACAGCCACATCTCCGGACACCTGAGAGACTTGCACTGGCTCCCCGTCAGCAAGAGAATCACGTTCCGCCTCCTCATCCACGCACACAAGGCCCTCCACGACCTGGGCCCCAGGTACCTCAACAACCGCCTGACCTTCTACACACCCACCCGCCAGCTACGATCGACCAGCCACGCCCTCGCCGCCGTGCCACGCATTAGAAAAGCCACCATGGGAGGAAGATCCTTCTCCTACCTGGCAGCCAAGACTTGGAACTCCCTCCCCATCCACCTCCGTCTGACCCAAGACCACCTCTCCTTCAGGAAGCAACTCAAGACCTGGATGTTTGAGCAGTAGCGGTCCCCCCTCCCCCAGCGCCTTGAGACCCTCCGGGTGAGTAGCGCGCTATAAAAAAAAAAAAAAAAAAAAAAGAAGAAACAGTGCCCATCAGAATATTGGCTGCACATTATATATTCTCTCAGTCAGAAAACAGAAAGGCAACATAAAGACACATGGAGATGTAGATTGTAGGTCCCAGGTAAAAGGGTCTGGCAAGGGGGTTTGAGCAGTGTTTGTACATTGTTACACATCACTGATACATATAGGTCTGTTTGCTCGCTTAGCATTAGGCTTCAGAGATGATTTGAGGGAGAACACCTCCAGTTCAGTCACTAATTTTGTTCTCACTTTGCATATTTTATATAACAATTGTTTATGACAGGGTCAAATCAACAGAGACTAAAGAAAAGTACAAGTGCTATAAAAGAAGCTGAGATGCAAAATAAAACAAATCCCCTACTTGGAGTCCGGCTCTTGCCCAGAGAGGGATGAGGCCTCCACACCATCTGTCCTGCCGGTCCAGAAATCGAAGAAGGTCATTGTGTCCATCTCCACGTCATAGAAATACATTTTGGAGTCTGGTGTACCTTCAGCCTGTCAATAAGAGAACATGAATTACAGCACCTGTGCATGGATGGCAAACACTGAGACATGAAGGCTATGAAAGTAACATATGTAATTTAAAAGAGAAGAACCTGATGGTAACAATCACTAGGGTGGCAAAAAGTATTTTCAAGGTTTCTCACTATACATAACCTGCTGTCAAAAGATAATATTACACATGCTAAGGAGTAGGGTTGCCACCTAGTCAGCATTTTCATGCATTTTCATGTCACTTAGTAAAAAACACTGGGAAAGGCAACAAAATCCAGTATTTTTCCCTCAAGAAATGCAAGACTAAAAAATAAAATAAAATAAGAATTTTTTGTTTTAGGAGGGAGGTAGCTGAACTATTCCTAAATGATTGTTAATGTAAAAAGAGACAGAATAACTATGACAAAAAAGGGAATACATAGGCTTTCACAAAATCTATTTTTCAAACACCTGGCTAGTTCAGAATCTCAAAACATAAACAAAGGGCTGGTATTTTCTTCTGAGGAAGATGGCAACCCTAAGGCATTGACGTGTACCATCAAACGTTTTGCTTGGGCACAGGTAAATGGATTGGCTCAGGGCTCGCAAGCTGAGGCCCAAAGTCATATCACAGCACTAGCAAATGCCACAATCAGCACACTGAACGCTAAAGATATAGGATTACAGGAGCTAGGGGAGATCACACGTCCTCATCCCCAATGGAAACCACCCAGAATCAAAAAAACACAGTCTTTTATGCACAAACACAGATTTGCAAACCCTAAAAGAAACACATACACCCCCCTAAAAAGAAATCTATTGGAATCACAACTGTTGGGAAAAACAGTTACTAGAAGACACTGTCTACAGGGAGTATAGAATACACATATAATCTCAGGACCCAACAGCCTTGGGAATAGTCCACTTTAATACTCCAAAGACGTTACATACCTTTGCTAACTCTCATTCAGATGGAGAGCATATCTTACTGTAGACTTCTGACCTTCTGAACATTCCCCAGGCATCAGACTGGATTTACAGCACCTCTGCACGGTGACAGGTGGCGTTCTGCAGCTCTACACAAATGTCATTCCGTTCTGAAAGTGACATGCAAGGCCACATATTAGTGGCACCCAGTTGTTTTCTAGGCCGTCTGTGCCACCAGATGCAAAACCCTAAAGCTGATTGGATTTGCCCAATTTGCAGATCTCTAGAACTGAAAGCGTATTAGATGAAAAAGGAGTCTGGTTCACATAGTGGGGAGGATGGGATATTTGGTGAGGAATCTGTGGTAAGATAAAGTATCCACCTGAGAAAGCATTGCTGAAGGTAAGTAACTTGTTCTTATGATGGCTGCTTCTAACAGCAGATTCTTCACCTTTTGAATAGATATCAAAGCTGTACCTCCTGGGTGGTGGGTCGATGAACTGGCTCATACCAAAAGGTCCTGCAGAAATGCACAGGCCAAATTCACTTTTCTACGCACCTGGCCATCTAGAGAGTAGTGCTTTGTGAATGTATGAAGCAACACCCATGAAGTAGCCGGACAGATGTCTAGGACAGGCACTCTGCTTGCCAAGGCAGAGGATGAAGCTTTGGACCTAGTGGAATGAGCCCGCAAACTTCAGGTGGTGGCTTTTTATTCAGAACATAGAAGCTTCTGATGCAGTGAATGATACAACAAGAGATCGTCCTTTTCTGTACTGCCTTGCCTTCTACTCTCCAGCGAATCCAACAAAGAGCGCACTGTCCACACAATTACCGCTACTATGATCAATGTAAAAGCTGAAGGCTCTTTCAGAATCAAAATGATGAAACCTCTCTTCCTCCTTAGAAGGGTGGAGTGAAAAATGTGGGGTAGGGTGATGTTTTGCCAGACGTGAAAAGGAGTGAAAAATTCAGAAGAGGAGAAGTTTACGCTCTCAACACCTGCATGCCCAGAAAGAATGGCATATATGACGGGTTGGCAAGATGGTTTGTAGCTCACTGATGTAGCTCACTGATGTCGCACTGATGTTATTATGATAGGGAAGTCTGTCTTGAGAGTAAACCAGTTCAAATGGAGTACACGTTAGAAATGTGAGGTCTAAATCAGGTCCCACTGGGCCTTGAAGAAAGGAATAGGTTGAACACATGACATAAACCTTTAAAAAACACATCACAGATGATTTAAATATGAAGTCTTGACCCGACATCCTCCAAAAAGCTGAAAGAACAGACAAGTTAAACTATGCTCAAAGAAAATCCTTGCTGCGCTAGGGGCAACACAAAAAAACAATACTTCAGACAGACTGGCCTGAAGTGGATCAATCTTTAGAGTATCACACCAAGCCACAAACGTGTTTAACTGGCAAGCATATGCTGATTTTGTGCAGGGGAGCCTCACTGCCAAAATAACATATCTGACTTCAGGAGAAAGGTTGAATGCAGTCAACTGTTGCAGCTCAAACTCAAAGCATGGAGATGAAGATTGCACAGGCCTGGGTGCAGGACCATACCAAGCTGCAGTGAAAGAAGATCCTGTAGCCTGATCAGAGAAGAAATGCTCATGCCCAGAAATATCAGACACCACACTCTTCATGCCTAATCCTGTGCCACTAAGATCACCTGGGCTTGGTTGTTCTTGATCTTTAGAACTCTGGGCAGGAGAGGCAGCGGCAGGAAGGCATACAGGAATTCTGAATTCCACTCAAGGAGGAATGCATCTTTGAGAAAGAGACTCCTTGGGAATCTAACGTACAAAAGGGCTACCTTTGCACATTCTAGATGTGGCGTGAAGACTAAGCCAAGATTTTCTATATCAGTGGAAGATATGCGGCACGAACTCCAGGTTTAAGGGCTATTAGTGATCTGTTAGAAGACGACAGATGAATTTGTCCACCCTGGTGTTTAATGATAACCAGATTGTGTGCCACCAGGAAAATCCCCTAGTGAGCTAGCCACTTCAAGAGGCATAGTGCGCTTCCTAACATACAGTCCATGACCCCACCCTGCCCTGTTTGTTGCAGTGCCATACGGTGGTGGTACTGTCCATGAGCGCTTGTACCAGCCTCTCTTTAATGGATGACAGAAAGGCTTTAATGACAAATGGACAGCCCATCACCCCAATAGGATGATATGAAGTCAGGCTTCCCGCAAAGTCTAGACGCCTCTGATCTCCAACTATGTCAAATGGCCTCTCCAACTCAGAAGCGAGGCATCTGTCACCACTGTCAGATCTGGATGGGGTAAGGAGAGGGTTCTACCTCTGAACCAAACACAGTCCAGAAACCACAATTGCTGGGCTATTGCAGTCTTCTCTAAAATCTGTCTCTAAGTCACACAGATCACCCTGTGCTGTCCCCGCTGGAACCTCAAATCCCACGGCACAGACTGCATATGCCATCTAGCATGCTTCGCCAGCAAGATTCAGGAGGGCAGTAGTCCCAGCAGCGTCAGAGTCATCCCCACTGAGATCCAGGACAGAGGATGAAACATCAGGATAATGGCCTGAATCTTCTGGATTCCCCAGAATAGTTCTGATGAACGGAAGCAACTGCAAAAGGCTGGAGCGTGACTTTGGAACATTGCTTAAGAACCCCAAAGGTTTGCTGTGGTCTGGATGTGGATGATGACTGCCTAGAGCGACCCCACCTTCAGCAGCCAGCAGTCGAGTTAGGGGAAGACTGGAACCCTGACCGCCGAAGATGTGCTGCCACTGCTGCTATCACTTTCGCCACCACACAAGGGGCCCTAGGGAAATCAAAGGGAAGCACGGCAAACTGAAAATACCATTGCCCCACCATGAACCACAGATAGTGACTGTAAGCCTGTAGAAAGGGATGTGGAAAAAAGACATCTTGGTGGTCCAATGCTACCATTCAGTCTCCAAGGTCGAGGCCAGACAGGACCTCGGTGTAGGTGTGCATGCTGAATTTTATTTTTCACAGGAAGGCATTGCGAGGTTGTAGGTCTAGCGTAGGACATAAGCCTCCATCCTTCTTTGGGAACAGAAACAATGCAGGACTAACAGCTAGTGCCAATTTCCGAAGCAATTTCGTTGGTGAAATCAATGTAGAACGACAACGCCTTTATTAGGGCCAATAGATGCAGTCTCTCCTCTTCTTTAGAAGAGTGAGACTGAACAAAGAAGGCCGGCAACATGACATTCGGGCCAACGTGCAAGGGCATGATCACTTTTGGTAGGAAGAAGGCATGCATATGGAGAACCAGTTTCTCTGGAAGAAGTTGAGGTAAGAAGGGTGTACAGAATTTGCCTGAAGTTCGCGGACTCTCCGGGCTGATGTAATGCCCACTGAGAAGACTGTTTTGATGGTCAAGAGATGTAAAGAGATGTAAAGGACAACTGTGCATAGGCTTAAAGGGTGAGCACATCAAAAATGTCAGAACTGAGTTAAGGTCCCTTTTGGGCATTATGAAGGGTTTCAAAGGAAGCAAATGTTGGAGTCCTTATTAAAAAATGAGTCACCATTTTTTCCTTGAACCCAGCAACCGTAAAATGGCCAAAACATACCCATTAATTATGCTCAAAGCAAAGGTTTGCCAGGCTAAAGACAGACCAAACAACAAGACCTCGGACACAGGTGAAGAGAGGGGATTAACATTTTTATCGGAGTGCCAAGCCACAAACTTGTCCCAATTACAGGCGTATACGGTCTTACTTGAGAGACACCTGGCTACCAGGGTGACATCACATACTTCTGAAGGGAGGACAAAGGCTGTCAGCTGTCGATCCTCAATCTCCATGCATTAAGACAGGGCATGAGCAGGTCCAGGTGCAGAACCACGTCATGTTGCTGTGACAGCAAATCCTCCTGAAAAAGCAGCCTGATCAGATGATCGACCCTCATGCTCAGGAGTTCAGGATACCTCAGGAAAGAGTTGGAATCTATTCCAAAGGAGATGAGGTTCGGCAGCAATACTGAACAGCACGTTTATGCACTCTCGCCTTCTCAGGAGTTTGAGAGTGTTGTGAAAGCATGCAATACATATTGGACTTCTTGTGATTCTTTTTTGACTTACCTGAGGACTTTGACCGAGTCCAAGATCTGCCACAGGAACAGGACTTTCCTCTTGACCTCAACTGGCCACAGTGTTAAGTCTTTTGGTGTTTGGTGACGTAAAGCTACCACTCACAGGCCCCTAAGGCCTTGAGGTTCATCTGGGAGCAGTCACTGTAGGTCTTGGAGTCATGTTACATCACCCAGCACTGCAGACATACCTGATTGGGATTTGTCACTGACATGCTTGTGACAGTCCATACAAGGGTTACACGCTGTATTTTTAAGGGGTGACATCTCCTTTACACACTGGTATCTTTTTTGTGATTAAGTCAGGTAGAACTGTCTTCATCAGAAACTAGAGGTAGTTCCGGATATGCATCTAGTGGCGCCGAAAGAAAGGAACTTGTCAGTGCAGATCGGTGGCCCTTACATGCAGCCCTACACATCACTTCTGGAGCGGAGCACAGCAGCATCGAGCCACACAATACCACCTGTGTGCAGGGATGCTACAGAAAAGTTTCCGGATTCAGTCTGATGCCCAGGGAATATTCAAATGGTGAAGAATATGGGGTTATAAATCTACATCAAAAAAAGCCGACAACTTTCTGCATACTGACAGACAGAAAAACTAACAGAGCCATCTTAAGGGCTTTTGGGACCCTAGCTGAGCATACATTTAGGGGGGTAAGACACAAGACTTAAAAGTGATAGGAAAAGCACAGATATAGAGGACAGACTAGATTGTCCGAACGCATACCCAAAAAGACTAAAATGGCATAAATGTAAAAGTTTAGTTTGTAATAAATTTTAGCAAAATGTGGGCTCTACTATCTGCTCCTGCGGGAACATTTTATACAGAAATAATACATACAGAACACTATAAACCATTTCAGGTAGAGACTACTAGTTCAAAGAGGCCAAGTAAAGGTCAAACGTTGTGCTGCTTTAAAAGCCATAAATTCATTTTTAAATAGTGGTTATTCAAAGATGATATGTCGGATATGTTTTGATTACAAAAAAGTTAATTCTTTAGTCGTCAAAGTTTTAATCACCTAAAAGAATATGTAGACGAACTTTACTTCTTTCGAACAACAGCACGTTTGGACACAATGGAAATTTATTGGGCCTATGATCTGATAAAAAGTTTGCGGCACGCTCTAGTGGCCGATGTGTGAAACTTGCGAAACAGAACTTTGGTGCATTGTACCTGTTTAACAATATACATACCCGAAATATCGATACAGATATGTCATTACCATAATATCGATTTACGAAATATCATAAAAGTAGGTGCATATTTAATGTTAACAGCTTCGTCTGCCATCTCTAAATTTTGGGTAGTTCTATATTTCGAAGGCAATACTGTGGGACAATGCCTAGTGGATCTATCAAGTTACTCCTGTACGATGGCTAGGTCCTATTCCCTTGCAGTGTAAAGTCAACGACGCAACCTTACAGATGCAATAACAAAAGTAAAAACACCTTTTGCCTCAACATAAGCCTTTGTTTCAAGAAAAGGGAAATAGCTTCCTCTTAAGTTGTGTGATAAATATATGACTATAAATAAATAAATAAATAAATGAACTAGAAAACATAACCAAGGAAAGAATGACTACCCTATGTCGCTACAAACCAGACATATGGTCCGTGTATCGCCAGAGTGCTCCCTCGTTGAGTGAATGTCGTGAACACCTGAACCGCACACCCAAATACAAACAAGCCTTTGCAATGCAATAGGTATTGCATTTGCTTGAGTTAGAGCTATTGACGTTGTAAATTCATAACTGGACTTTTCTTGCCAGTCAACTCTGCCTCATAAATCGGTATTTTCCTGCCACATAATTTACAGTGACCCTGCATATAACTAAAGTGCTTCATTTACCTTCTTCCTCTATCTGCAGCCAAAAATGAAAATGTTGCCATTAAGCATCCTAATTTAAATCTGCCATGCTAATTCCAATAGAATACCACTTTCACCACCCCACCATCAGACTAGCTGGCTGACTAACACAATTCCCCCAAAAAAGAGACAAGACCGCCAAGGAGGAGTAGCAAGAAATAAACTAGAAGGGTCACCAAAACATATGAAGAGTGTTAAAAAAAATCATAGTGTAATAAGGATGTTAAGTCAGCCTGAATCATGGCCATAATAGCAAAAACAAGAGATTAATAAAACATATATAATTATCATGTAAACCCAATAAAGACCTACATCAGAAATAAACTTTTGCCATTATACTGCAATGCTCAGAACAGCCCCTAGAGGACACCCCAATGAAATTAGCATCTGTAAGAAACATGGCCATTTTATCGTATAGTCAGCCCCTAGAGGTCATAACCACATGAAGAGAAAATGTCAGAAAGTAATGTAATGTAACCGTATATTTAGTCCCTACAGGGCATAGCGCATTACACATTTTAGGGTTAGCAGGACTACTGCAATGAAATTACAAACAAGGCCTTTAAAACACAAACTACTCCCAGCTGTAATACACAAGTTCCAACCATGAGAGCGCTTAAAAAGACACTGAATGGTGGGAGGGGTTATTACTTTGGGGTCCCCAGTTACCTATTGTGGGCAACCAGCAATGATGCAGACAGAAAAAGCATGTTGCCATGAACGTTTTGATGGTGGTACCATTGTCATAGGACCACCACAGGCTGAGTTATGGGCAAACATGTTTTATAAAAGTAAGGGCCTGCAAAGCATTATGGGCGAGTTTACTGCGTGCAGTGAATATTGTAGTATTGGCTCTCCCGCTGTGTTGGGAGAGCCGCTTTGTGGATTTCTCTGTTTTTTACGTAAATCATTTATCAATTACAAGTGTTTTTGTGAAAGCTATGAAGCGAGAAGAGGAGAGCCAAAAGAAAGGAGTCTGATTAGGTAACAGTGTGAACAATGTGACCAGCGCTTCAATACCGCCAACGGAGTTCACGCTGTTCTGCCACGGAGCACGAAGTAGAGAGACACAAGAAAAAAATAGTTCGCCCACGCTGAAGTATATCGCAATCGTGCAATAATCCATGTAACAGGTTTAGTCTGCAAGGCGGTAACAAAACCGCCCCAAGGCGGACAAACGTAAAGCATTTACCAATGACATCAAGGGATTTTTGAAAGGCAAGCCAACAAAAGAGTCAAAGTAAAGGGCATGAGATGGGCGTGGTTAAAAGCCCACAGAATACTTACCACAGATCCAAATGCGCTTGTGCACTCAACCTAAAAAAGGCGCTCTGACATACACAGGCACAAACTCGCCAGGTTTGCGCATGGCCCGCAGTGGCATACCAAAGGGCCCCCACAGCCCCTGTGGTGCAGAAGGGGGGGTCTGAGCTCCAAGTGGTCCCCTCACCACAGTACCCTGGGCTGCCAGCTCCGATTGAGTTCGGAGTGGGGCCCCTGCATGTACTTTGCAGGGGGGCCCCTTAAGTATTGCTACACCACTGCATATGTGCTAAAGAGAGTGCAGCAGTGAAAGACAGAGAGGTGGTTTCAAAACCACCGATCCAGCTTTCACTCCAGGAAGACCTGCCTCTGTAATGGGGTCAGGGACCCCCTGCATTGGGCTGCAGACTAAGACATCAGGAGTCCTCATGAAGAGCACTTCAATCACAGGGCTGCAATAACTGTTTTCGCCTTCCTCGGTGATGCACAATTTAGTGTGACACCAAACAGACATTTTGTCCATGCACCTATGTGAGAGATACACAAGGGTTCATGGGCAAAGACATTCCCTTGACTGCAGGACTGCAAAATGTGCAACCACATACGTGTTTTACAGAACTGGTAATGCAAGTGCATGTGCCCCCTTCCATCACACTAAAGTGCCCCCAGAGAATAACCACTTGAAGACATTCGGCCCCTGGTTGCAAATGCATTGTAACATTTTGTATGCCACTTCGAAGCAAATTTGCATTCTTACAGAGCTGTCTACGGTGCAGGGTGAAAGTCTTCATCTTGGTGTGGTCATCTGGCAATGTGTGTTTTTGGGAGTGACCTATGTGGGAGGGGCTGGGTGTTATGTTTAGGGGTCGGAGGTGGGCTCCAATTGTGTTGGTGCAGACTTGTGTAGTTATGAATAAAAATGTGAGATACAAAGAGTGGCGCTGTATCATACTTACCATCACCTACTGTTGCAAAGCAGCCAAATCTTTACTGCTTTCCAAAAGTCAAAGTGGATGTTCATATTCCTTATTTGAAAAGGGGTCAAGCTTCACATTTTGGCAATCTGTATTGTAAATAAAGTCCACCAATGCAAATGTTGCTGTACCTGTGAATCAGGCGCGTCTCCTCTGCTATGGCGGAGGTTCGTCACTCCTCCCCAAGCAGTAGTCTCTGCAAACCTTTAACAATAAAACAAAAGGCTGTGTTTATTATCGTTTTATTGTTGAAGGGGAAGGGCCATGGGGCGTGACAGGGACCTCAGTCCGCATGTATGCTACACATGCGCACTTGGCTCCCTCCAACCAGAAGCTGTGTTAGAGAGAGCAGGCAGAGTGCCCTGCTAGGGACTCTGCCCAATCCTAATGCCAGCAGCATAAAAGCAGCGCTAGGATTGGCAGCAGGCAGGCTGGGAGCCTGTGCTTGTAGTGGAGATAGAAAAGTGGGGAGGTGCGGTGGTGGTGAATCAGGTAAAGGATTTATTTTTAATTTGTCGCCGTCCCCGAACCCCCCTGACACACCTGGCCCCTTTTCCAAGCCACGAGCCGCTCATTCTGTGAATGCTAGTGCATTCCTCTGGCCTGTTCCTGTCTCTCGTGGGTGAACTTTATAGAGACTTTACTGTAGCGAGTACATACTGAAACTGGGCAGTCACTGGTATTTGCTAGTAATAAAGGACTGAAGGCTGTTTATAAGAGCATTAGGCTATAACTTCTTGATTTGTGATATTCCAGAGAGTTCTCGAGCCTTCCTTTTTAAGTTGCCTTTGCTTCATTTATTTGTGGGCTTGTCACCCAGTTGTGACTTCGGGGACCTTGCTAACTAGATTAAATAAATTCCTGTGGGCCACTCTTCTGTCACTCCTGAGTGGACCCTATATACACAAGGCTTCTTCAACAAGTAGCTTGTGAGCTACTGGTAGCTCTCAACATACCTGCTCTTTTATCTGCAGCCCAGTTTTTTAAATTAAAAGCATTAGTTTAGCTAAAATAATATATGTATAATAAACTGAGAAGTTTATATTTGAGACGAAATGTGCATTTTCAGAACTTTTCAAGCTGATGATTGGTTAAAAATGGTTGACTTTTCAAAATATATGTGAAGCTTATATTTAAGGGATTAAACATGCCGTGTGGGGGAGACATTACTGATACAAGAAACCCGGGGAATGTGGTATTGCTGCTATGGCTTTTATATATTTCCCCAGCAAAGGAATTTCGGGCCAGATGTATGAATCTGGCCCATTGCGATTCGGTAATTGCGATTTTTAAGAAATCGCAATTACCGACTCGCAAAGGGCCATGTATCACATTTGCGATTCGGTAATTGCGATTTCTTAAAAATCGCAAATGCAATTACCAAATCGCAAATTGCGATACTGGTCCCATTCGCAGCTATGGGCCTGTTGGCCCATAGCTGCAAAATTTTTCCATTTCCTAAATTGCGATTTCTGAACCAGAAATCGCAATTTGGGAAATGCAAAAGGCCAGGGTGCTGGGGGCCTAAGGCCCCCTCTCCTGCACCCCAAATTTGTTTTTTTTACCATGTAAAGTACACACATGCCAACAGGGCATGAGTGCTTTACATATTAAATTAAAAAATGCAATTTTACTGCATTTTTAAATTTCGCACCAGGTTACCACCTGGTTGCAGACAATGGTATTTTGCATGTGGAAAATACCATTCTGCGAAAAATCGCAATTTGCGATTTTTTGCAGAATTGCCTTGCGACATGGATTTTGCGAATCGCAAATTGCGATTTGCAAAATCCAGGTCGCAACGCAGAAAATCGCAATTTTTGCGATTTTCATTTTGTGGTCTGCGAATGCCTTTGATGCATTGCAGACCACGATTTTGCACTCACAAACGGCCGATTTCGCATGTTTGCGAGTGCAAAATATTTTGATACATCTGGCCCTTCATGTTTACATGACTTGACAACCATGCCTGATACACTGAGATGATTTCTGCTGGCAACCTTGCATACGGTCACCACTAATCTAATCTTGTACTGTTTGGTCTCAAAACCAACTCTTAATAATATTAATAGCTCTTGATGATTTTCACTGAGCATAATTAGCTCTTATAACAAAAAAAGGTTGGAGACCCCTTCTATATACTGTTACAGTGGATGTCTGTGTGCTGCATATTTCTGGTCTGAAGCTCCTGGGTGGACTCCAAAGAGGTTTTAGCCCACTGTACTTTTGGATGGCACTATAGAGCATTCTTCTTACTCCATGTAATCAATGCATTCTGGGGTCGGCAGCTCTGACACTTCTGGTGGGACTTTATAGAGCAGTGGTTCTTAATATTTGAACTTCTGTGGACCCCTAAATCTTCATTATTGGAATCCAGGGACCACTGCTTAGTCATTATTGGAACCTGGGGACCTCAGCCTGAGCAATTTCAGTGAATTGAGCCACAAAACAATATACACAAATACAAAACAAACATTAATCAAATAAATACATGAATGATTATTTTTTTAAATTCACAAATGATTTTTTTATTTTAATGGGAAGATTGGAGTTTTGTAAATTCAATGAGGCCACCCATTGTCCATACTATACTCACATGCTTACTCAGACGCACTGCTCCCACAAATCACTCTGAGGATACTGACCAATTTGAAATTCCTTCATATTTACAGAACATTATAAACATTTTCAAGTGTATATATGTTTTCTTTCATTATATAGACTTTATTAATCTGCTAATGTTACTTGATTTTCTAAGCAGTTGTGGACCCCCTGATTATGTGTCAGGGACCTCTAGGGTTCTCCAGACCACAAGTTAGGAACCGCTGCTAAAGAGCCTTCCACTTGGTTCCTATAACTAGTACATTCATGGAGGTTGCTCCCCTCTTGCTTCTGGGAGGACTGTAAGATACTTTTTATCCTTGCTGCCTGTAACCTGTGTTTTCTGTGGGTTGCACTTCGACTACCAGCGTCACAATAACCACTCTCCTCATCAGGCACAAAATCAAAAAGCTTCCCACACAGACCACAGTGCAATTCAAAACTCTTTCAAATGTGCACTTGTGGAAAAACACACCATCTCCGGGGGTTCTCGACACTCCCATAGCCAGGACACCATTTGACTGCAGACTAAGAAGTGTAAAAAAAGAAGAAAAAAAAGGCAGCCGGCCTTTTCTATCTATGTACTCAGGATCTGGAACAACATCCATCACAACTACCCTAATATTGGTCTAATTTAAGAAAAAGTTTGACTTGCCTCTCTATAGAACACTGCAACACAGTGCTTTAACCATCCACAATCCAGTTATCTCTTGTATAATCTGTTGGCTTTATGCCTATTTTTTACCATGTAAGGTACTCTGCTGCCTCTTGGCTAGGTTTGCGCTATATAAATTCCATATACATGCACTTAACTACAGTGTAGAATTCTATTCAAGTGCTAATACACTTCAAAGCATCATCAGGGTTATGAGGTGCTAAACTAATGCAACTACATCACTATACCATGGTCGGAAACAGGGTCAGTCTAGATCAGAGGCTCGCTCTTAGTCAGTAAGTGAACATTAATATGCAACAAGACTGATGCAGTGCCATGGAAAGCTCTGTGAAGGAAGCAGAGTGCCTTTTGTTTTGCAATATGGGGTGGATGTGAAGGTCAGTGGAGATGTAAAACAAGTTACTTACCTTCGGTAACACACTATCGGGTAGACAGTATCCAGCTGTAGATTCCTTACCTTTGAATTTCCCAGGCGTCAGACTGGATCTGTAAGATTTTTGCGTGAGCAACACCCCTGCACGTCGTTGGGTGTGTTTGTGTGGTTCCGCACATCAGCATTGCTGGTGCCGTGGTCACCTATATAGGTGTAACCGAGATGCGCGGACGTCAGTTACTTTCACAACTTTCCACTCCAGAAGCGCAGAGCAATTGAGTGCACTGAAATGTGTGTGTCCAAACTAAGGCACTGAAAGGGATCATTCCTAACCCGAGGAAATCTGTCCACACAGCGGGAAGGAATAGGTGGGCGTAAGGAATCTGCAGCTAGATATTGTCTCTACCAGATAATGAGCTACAGAAGGTAAGTAACTTTTTCATCTGATAGAGACTTCTACCTGCAGAGTCCTTACCTTTGAATAGAAACCCAAGCAATACCATCTCGGAGGTGGGCTGCAGAAACATTTACTAAACTAAGAAGTCCTGTAGGACTGAATGGGCAAAAGGTACATCCCTTTGGACCCGACTGTCCAGCCAGTAGTGTTTGGCAAACGTGTGCAGGGATGGCCACTCTGCTGCCTGGCAGATGTCTAGGACAGGGACTCCAAGTGCCAACACCATGCCCGCAGTCTTTCCTCTGGTGGAATGGGCCCTTAAGACCTCTGGAGGCTGTTCCCCGGCAAGGGTGTAACAAAATTTTAACAAAGAGAATGACTCAGCGTGAAATGGTTTGCTTCTGTACTGACCGACCTTTCTTAGGTCCAACATAGCCCACAAAGAGTTGATAGTCCACACAGAACTCTTGAGGGCGGTTAAGATAGGACAACAATGCTTTTTTTGGGTCTAGATGGTGGTATTGATCCTCTTCTTTAGAGGGATGTGGAGGAGCAGAAAAAGTGGACAGGGTGACAGACTGTTCCAAATGGAATGGGGACACCACTTTAGAAAGGAAAAAGGCCCTAGTACGAAGCACCACTTTGTCTTGAAACACCTTCAAATAAGGAGGCTTGGATGATAAAGCCTGCAGCTCACTCATCCTCCAGGCAGATGTTATTGCAACTAGAAAGGCTGTCTTGATGGCGAGCAGCCGGTCTGGACAATTGTGCAGTGGTTAAACGGGAGCACACATAAGGAAGGTGAGACCAGAATTAGATCCCACTGAGGGCGAAAGGGGAAATATATGTACAAGCTCTTTGAAGAACCTATTCACAATAGGGGACTTATATAAAGAGGGTTGGCCAGACAGCTGCAGAAAGGTGGACAGAGCAGAGAGAGAACCATTAAGAGTACCTAGAACAAAGCCCTGCTGGGCAAGGGTAAGAATGAAAAGAAGATCATCAGAAAGAGGGGCAGAAAGAGGGTTGATAGATTTTTCTGTACAATGTAATACAAACTCTTGCCATCAACAGGCATATACCATCCTGGTAAAGAGACGCCTGGCTGCCAGAATAACATTGCAGACTACGGGAGGATGGTTGAAGGCTGTCAACTGTCACCACTCAATCTGCACACAAGAAGGTGCAGAGTTGACAGGTTCGAGTGAATGGCCCTCCCCTGCTGTTGTGACATAAGATCCTGCAGAAGGTGCAGCCAAATCAGAGGATTGATACTCATTTTCAGAAGCTCAGGATACCAGACACTTCTTGCCCAGTCTGGAGTCACAAGGATGACTTGGTTCTGGTCATTTCTGATCTTTTTGAGAACTCTGGGCAGGAGTGGTATGGGCGGAATGGCATAAAGGACCCCTGAGCTCCAATCGAGACAAAAAACATCTCCAAACGCGAGCCGCCTTGGAAAGTCCAACATGCAAAACTGCTGACATTGTGTGTTCTCTTCAAAGGTTAACAGATCTACCCAAGGCTCTCCCCACTGCTGAAAGAGCCCTTGAACCACTCCCGAATGGCAATGCCACTTGTGATCCACTAGGCATCAATAGCTGAGTTTGTCTGCCCTGGCTTTTAGAGAACTTGCCAGGTGCTGAACCACCAGGTTTATGCTCTGCTGTTCCAGCCATGTCCAGAGAGGCAGGCAATGTGACAAATGGTCCACAACACCACCCCGCCCTGCTTGTTACTTTACCATATGGCAGTGGCATTGTACGTGAAAACCTGCACAATCTTCCCCTTGACAGAGGGAAGGAATACTTTAAATGATAGCCGAATTGCACAGAGCTCCAGTAAGTTGATGTGGAGTTCAGATTCCAATGAAAACCAGAGTCCTCTGGTCTCCACCTTTACGCGATGGCTGCCCCATCCTACGAGTAACACATCTGTCACTACTGTCAGATTTGGTTGGGGAAGAGAGGAGTCTGCCTTTGACCCAATCACAGTATGTCAGCTACCACTGCATGTCTTTTCCAGTTCTCTCCCTGATGTTGCACCCTCTGGAACTTCAGATCCCACTGCAGAGCCCGCATATACCATCTGGTATGATTCACCAGCAGGATGCAGGAGGCCATGAGGCCCAGAAGCCTCAGAGTCATTCTCACCGAAATCCAGGACAGAGGCTGAAATATCGGTATCATAGCCTGAATGTCCTGGACAGGCTGCTTGGAAGCATAAGCACAAAATTGCCCTGTGTCCAGAACATATAAAAGGGAGCGTCTGAGAAGGTGTCAGTTGTGACTTCAGCACACACAGGGAACTCCAGCGAATGCAGGAGGCCCACCATAGTCTAGAGGTGGGAGATGAAAGCCTGGGGCGAGCCCACCTTCAACAGTCATTCATCGAGATAAGGGAAGTCTATAACACCTAATCTCCGCAGATGAGCTGCAACCACTGCTAACACCTTGGTGAACACCCAAGGGGCGCACTGGTAAGGTCAAAAGGAAGGATGATCAACTGAAAGTGCTTGTGGCCTACCTTGAACCACAAGTAACATCTATGGGAAGGCAGGATTGGGATGTGGAAATGCACATCCTGCAAATCCAATGCTACTAACTAGTCTCCTTGGCCTAGAGCAGACAAGACCTGAGCCAAAGTGAGCCTCTCAAATTTCTCCTTTTTGAGGAAGAGATTGACAGTTTCGAGGTCTAGAACAGGGCATTCAGAATGTAACGGGAATAACAACCACTGCCTACTTGTGGTATCAGAACCCTCTCTGTAGCTCCCTAGACCAAGAGAGCCATAACTTCCTCCAGGAGTAAACATAGATGATCCTCTGTCAGCTGTTTTTGTGTTGGCTGTATAGGGTGAGGGGAAGATTTGAAGGGGAGGGAGTAGCACCTCCAAATGATTTACAAGGTCCTTTTGTCCGATGTAATGGACTGCAAGAGGGGGAGATGACGTTGGATTCTCCCTCCAATAGGGCACCCACGGTCTTGCAGAACCAGACTAGGAGGGCTTAGAGGCTGCAGCTGCTGGGGGGTTGGTGGCTGAAGACTTCTAGCTACCCGATTCACAGGGTCCAAATGCACCCCGTCCACGTCCTTGCACAGCTTGGGAAGCTTGCACAGGACAGTGCCTAGCATAAGGATGGTGCAACCTGGAACCACATGTAACGTTGATAGCAACGAAAGGCAGACTGGGGACAAGGGTCAATGAGAGAACCAAGGACTTGGCCATAACCTGAGAGTCCTTGAGCACTCCAGTGATTAGTCTGCCTTCTCTCTGAAGAGACGTGGCCCAATGAAAGGCATATCCATGAGATTGGCCTGGGCATCGCCTGAAAAGCCAGATGTTCTCAACCAGGCGTGGCCTCTAAGAGCCACTGCTGAGGAAACAGCTCTGCTCAGTGAGTCAGTGGTGTACAATCCACACCCAATTATGAACTTTGCTGCATATCTCCCATCCTTCACTGCTAGGATAGGACAGCCTGGGCCTCCTCCGGGACCAGTGGCAGCACCTGCGCTACTATATCCCACAAAGTGTAGGAATAATGGCCCAAAAGGCATGCAGTATTCACCAACTGTAACAGTAGACTGGTGGAAGAAAACATTGTCTTCCCCAAGGTATCCAGTCGGGTGGATTCCCCATCCAGGGGAGGGGCAGGGACAGTGCCATGAGAAGCTGAGGCCTGGGCTACCAGGCTCTCAGGGGTGGGGTGATGACTAAGAAAACTTGGGACACCCAGGGCAGGGTGAAGGCGGCGGACAATGGTACTGTTCAGAGGAGCCCCTGTACTGGGCTTGGGCCAAGTTCCCAGCAGGATATCAGTCAGTGCTTCATTGAATGGGAGCAGGGGTTCTGAAGAGGAAGCTCCAGGTTGAAGCCCTTCAAGAGGTTAGTCTTTACAGCCACAGAGGGAAGTTTGAGGTCACGTTTGAGGTCTCTGCTGTCCTCTTCACCACCACTGCGCAAGATGTTCCCTCCTCCGTAGCCACAGCAGGGGGAGAAAGCATGGACATGGAGGGAGGCTCGAAGTTGGACCTGGCAATAGCTCAGCAGAACCCTGCCTGGAACGCTGTTTTTCTGAAGTTGTTGCGTCAGCTGATGGACGAGCAGAAATCAAAGAACACTTTGACTTCTTGTGCTTTTTATGCCTCTTAAAGTGGCCTGATGACCTGGAGTGGGACACAGAGGACTTGGGACTCGAGAAGAGGTCCAGCGATCTTTTCTTCAAAGGAGATGTGACCGCGCTCAGTGACGTTGTCTGACGGACCGCAAGCAGCTTTACGGACCACTGCCTCAAAGGCTTCGGTGCCATGCCTCAGCAGTCCGAGCACAGCCATGAGTCGAGGACGCACTCAAGGCACCACAAACAGACCAAATGGAAGCCTGTGACAGCTGCCACACGGTTTAAAACCTGCCTTTTTAGAAGACATCCTTAACACACGAAAATGTCATCAGCAAAATTGTAGGAGGCTGGCTTAGTTTATGGTTTAGACCTGTGGTGTGGCACCCTATAGTGAGTCCAGGCAATCCTTAGTGATAGTGTTTTGATGCTTTGATAACCAAAGCTCTCAATGGGTTGCTGTGGAGAGCAGTTCAGGCTTATCAAGGAGGAGTGTAAAACACTTACAATACCACAATTGTCAGTCAGTGATGTTCACACAAGAAAGAACCACACCAAGTGTTACAAAAATAAAGTATTCTTTATTATAACACTAATACTATCCTACCATTGCTATATATCTACTTGGAGATATCTACACACACAAAATATACTTAGAAACAAACAGAAAAAGCATAGAAAAACATGGGACCCTATGAAGGAGCCAAATCATGAACTAATAAAGATGTATAAGAATGGGGGTGCCCAACCAAGGTAAGTGTGTTAGGATCTCAGGGACCGGGAGGAGTATGAAATCACCCAAGGTAAGTAATAGAAATCCCCCAGGCGCCCGTGTGCAGAGGTGTTATCTAGCCGGTTGTCCCATAGGCTAACACAGGACCTTCACGGTTGGAATTTTCAGGACCCTTCCAGGAGGACCCCAAGGAAACTAGTTGGCACAAGGAAGATTGGATAGTGCCTCCACCCATGAATACCCGGGAAAGTTTGGTGCCTGCACCGGGAGCCAGGGTGCATAAGGGTAAAGCAGTGTGGGAAACATTTGTTGCAGGCAATGGGTCCCTCGCTTGTCCAGTTGCTGTCGCGACCCCTGGAACAGGTGGATGGAAACCAAGGGCAGATTCTGGACTAGAAGAACCGGAAAAAGTGTCCAGACCACTCAAAGATGTCCAAGCAGTGCTAGTAGGCAATGTCCACCCTCCTAGAGGTGAAGTTCCTACAGGTCGGTGAAGAAAGAAGTCCAGCTGCGGAGTCCAGGGGATGCAGCACAATCCTTAGAGTCACCCACAAACTGTCCCACGTTGGTCGCCTGATTGCAGGAGGGTCAGTGGTCAGCAGGACCACCAAGCATTGCCAAATGCAAGAAGAAGCCACAGGAATTTTGCAGGTTTTTAGGGACAACCACAGTAAAAGAAATTCGACCATTGGAGGGGAGTGAGGGCTGGCCCTCAGCAAGCAGGATGCCGGTGGGAATCGTTGAAGCCTTCACAAGTGACCTAATGGAAGAAGGTACACGGAGTCGCAGGGAGGCCTCAGCAGCACAACACAGGAGTCACACGCCACAGGAGTTACACGCCACAGGGGTTACAGGGTGGATGCTGTCCTTGGAGTTGCAGAGTGCTGGAGCTTCTTGGAGCTCAAAGGTCTTCTGGAAGAAGAGCCAACAAGCCTTTGTAACAGCAACAGTCACTCAAGGTGCAAAGGGGTTCAGTTCCAGTGGCTGCAGGAAGGGCCCACCATCCCCCAAGTTGGTCAGAAGACAAGTTGGACCCGGAGAGGACCACAGAACCATTACCTGTGTTGCAGAGCCTTTCGATGTCTGTGGGACAGCAGGATCCACCAGCTGATCGTTGTCGTCTTAAGGTGCCTGCAGATGCAGAGAAGTGACTCCTTCACTCCAATGGAGATTCCTTCTTGCTTCTTGATGCAAACAGAGTCCTTGTGACCCAGGAGGATGCACAGCCATGGATGCTACAGAAAGCTTGCAGGAGGCTGGAGAAACAATGTTGCGTTGGGAGCCCGCCCAACTGGATAGAGTCTTGTTTCAGTTTCTAAGGCAGATCAGCAGTGGTTTCCGGAGGCCAGGAGCAGAGGAGTCTCACAGAGAGCTCCTTTGTAGAGCCTTGCTCGACAAATCTAGGGATTCACCCTCAGGGGAGCTCTTAAGAAACACTAAAAGGGGGTTGGACACAGTCTGCAGTGACCCACCTATCCAGTCAGATGCTTCCAGGGGCCTCTGCACATCTTATTTCCAAGATGGCAGACTCAAGTGGCCACCTGGCAGAGCTCTGCGCACCTCCCTAGGGGAGATGCTGGACATGGGGTGTGGTCACTGCCCTGTTCTTTGTGTGGTATCACACCACAGCAGGAATCAAGGGTTCCTGCACTGGTACAAAACGGTTTGAGCAAGGAGAGCACCAACTGTGCCCTTCAAAGCAGTCTGGGGCTGCTGGGAGCCCACTCCACTCCAGCCCGGAGACACCCATTTCAAAGGGAGAGGTGGTCATAACTTTTCCCTAAAGAAATCCTTTGTTCTGCCTTCTCCTGCTCGATTTAGGTCCATCATCTGGAGGGCAGAACAATGTTGGGGTTATGCAGCCGTGCAGGCTGGCATGCAGACACTGCAATGCTGCACAGGAAGGTCTTGGGGATCCTCTAAGGGACTCCTGGAGTACGTGGTGTCATGCAACTAACACTGGAATCGGTGTAGTTGCATTATTCCAACATGTTTGATAGCAAACATGCCTAGGTTTGGTGAAGCCATTATGTAGTTGGACTACTCGTGTTGACCAGTGTCCACCACATACGTTAAAATGGCTTCCTTGCACTTACAAAGCCCAGGGAATAGAGTTTGGGGTTTGTAGGAGCACCCCTAGTTATGCAGAGGGCCCTCACACTCAGGGACATGCACCCTGCCCTTGGGCTGAAGGGCCTACCATAGGAAGGACTTAGAGTGCCCAAGAGCAGTGACCACGATATAAGGCAAGCCTTATATTTAAAGTGAAAGGTGCATGCACCATTTCACACAGGCTGCAATGGTAGGCCTGCAGTCACAGTTTGCATGGGCTTCCATGGGTGGCATAATACATGCTGTATCCCATGGGAGACCCCTGGCGTACCAATGCCCTGGTATCCAAGTACCATATACTAGGGACTTACATGGGTGCATCAGTATGCCAATTGTGGGGTGTAAAAGTTACCATACAACCAAATTAAGAAGATAGAGTACTGTCACCGGGGTCCTGGTTAGCAGGATCCCAGTGTACTACAGCTTAAACACACTGATATCAGGCAAAAGGTGGGGGTAACTAAGCTAGACAAATGATACTTTCCGACAAAAATGTCAAAGAAACCTGTCAAGAAGAGACAGAGGGAGTAACTCTTCTCCAGATCAGCACTAACTGGCACAGAAAGAAAAGAACTGATTTCTGCGCGACTGGGTGTTGCCTATATAGGTCACCGCAACATCACTTCTGGCGCCTGGAAGTGAATGAAGCCACTGGACAGTGCGAGGAGGTACTGCTCAAGCAAAAATGTTCTGAATCCAGTCTGATGTCTGGGAAACTCAAAGGTAATGAATCTGCTGCTAGAAGTCTCTATGAGTTATAGCAAATTTCAAGGTATAGGAGCTGACCATGGCAATCTGATGCACCAGATTCTGGAAAATGTAGACCGTATACATAATTAGAATAGAATTAGCAGGTGGACTCAAAGTGAGAGATGAGACAACTGATTGTGATGTATAATAAGAAGTATGAAATAAAGGAACCTTAAACAAAGGAGGAGGAATTGTTTACCCATTCTCCTGTGGTAGAAGGGTAAGTTTGACATCCATAATGTCTCCGGGTTCACGGCCTAGTTCGCAAGGCCAGGAGAGGGGTGATGAGAGGCCAGATTACTAAAGCGAGGGCTTCTATTCTGGAAGAGTTCAGTTTGACACAGTTGTGTGCCATCAAATGGTCCACATTAAGAAGATAGGGACCAAGGTCAGAAGGATTTTTCAGTTTCAAGACAATGTGGGAATCAATGGCATGGCTGTAGCAGGCCAGGCTGAAGGAAGTAAGAATATTCAGTTCAGGCTGCGGCTAAACACAAGTGGTGCTTAAAAATGGATCCTTGTGAAAGGCCTGTTTCAGACGTGAATTGAGAGAATGAGAGGACACAAATGGAAGGAGAAGTGGTATATTAAATCAGCTTGCTCCCACATTTCTCTCATTTAAGAAGAGATGAAGGTGGATCCCTGGCCGGAAATTAAGGTCCTTGGAAATCTGACCCTAGAAAAAATCTCTAGGAGAGATCTTGCTACAAACCTTGCAGTCATGCTCCTCAGAGGTACAGCTTCAGAGCACCTGGCAGCGTAATCCACCACATCAAGATGTACTTGTTGCCAGACTGTGAGGGGGTATCAAATGGACCAATAATGCCTATTCCCATCTACTCAAACGAACACCTTCAATTGCCAGAGCCTATAACGGTGCCTTTGTCTTCACTCCTGTCTTACCACCCATCTGGCAACCTCAACAGGTCCAACAGAACCTCTTTGTACATCCCTGGCCAGTAGTACAAAGGGTCCAACCTGTTCTTGGTTTTTCTAATCCTGTGTGACTACAAAGAGCGCTTCATGTGCTGGTCACAAAAGGAAGTTCCTGTGCACTAGTGGAACCACTAGCCTCTTGCAAGTACCTGGCTCAGGATCTACTGGTTTACTGTGAAGTAGACCATCCTTCCAGCCAACACAGTGTTTCAGGACCACTTCTTTGCTGAGCTGATCCTGGGCTTCCTTCTGAAGTCCCACAAACACAGGGCACTACTGCTCTGCCTTGCGGAGATCTTCCCAGGTAGACCTAGCAGCTAATAATCCCTAGTCAGCAAGCGACCCAGACTCCAGCAAACGGTCTGCTTCAGAGGCCTCATCCTCCTCTCGCTTTGGAGCGGAAGCGATGACCTCCATGGTCACTGCCTTACCGGAGTCTGCCCGTTTCTACAAACTACCTTGTCCTGCTTCCTGAAAATCAGAGATGATCCCAGTGTCACTCTGAGAGTGATGTACAGCCTGTGCTCTGGTCAACACTGCTAAAGTTGCCCAAGCCATAAAGGGTTCTGGTCCTAGCACTAAGCCTGGGGCAATTAAATCACTGCCCAGGAGACATCCAGCTCCTTGCCTTTCCCCTTACCCCAACATTAATCATGGCTGCCCTGTCACGGACAGTCAGGTTCAACTCTGGCAAGCAGATACTCCATGCCATCTCCACCATCTACCAATCCTGTATCCTTGGTTGCAGGGAGTATCTCCTCAGGGTTAAGGTGCCTCCTTTCAACCAGAGTGCGGAAAGCTCAGGTATCCCTCAGGGCAGGCACTTTCCTCCCATTGATACTAACTTCCTTAACAAATCCCATTGGGTTGGGATGGATGTGCTTCAGAACATCTGGATGCCCATCTTGAATAGCTCCTCGGTTGCGTGCAAAGGTCCAGTCTCTGGTACATTCACCCACATGTAACATGCTTGCTATAATGGATGTTCATGTGTCAAGTTCCTTCTCTAGACAGTCTCTCTTATAATGTCCTACTTTTTGACACATGGAACAAGTCACCATCTTCGGCTTAGAAGGACTTCCTTGCCTTCCATTCTCATGATGCTTTTTCCTGGACACACCATTATCATTCCCATGTTTCCGGAACCCTATTCGAGTACCTTGAGAATTATTCTGACACTTACCTCTGGTTTGGAACAAGTCTGTGAAGGGTCCTTCTCCTCCTTTGGCTTAGAACTATGCTGTTCCAGCTTTTTGTGAATTCTGTTAGCCAACCACTTAACAGCTACAGCAAGTTTTGTTTAATCCCTCTCTGTCAAATCAGACTGGTACTGCCTAAGTGGAGTAGAGCACTCCTCCTTGAGTTGTTCTGTCATCATCAACTGGTTAAGGGACTGACAATTCATGGCCACCATCCCTCTTACCTGCTCATTCCAATCACGCAATACTCCATGTATCAAAGATTCAAATGGAATACCATCCGCTCTCTTGCATTCTGTGGGAATTGAGCAGCTTTCAGTGCCAAACCACCTACTGACAGCTTCCTTCTTTCACTCATAGACCATCTGGTCTGCCACAGGCATCCTCACTGTTAGAAATGGGGTCTTTGGTTGGCAGTCAGGTTACCTCCTGCCCAAGCAAGGACCTTCACTCTAGTCAGGGTAAAGGAGAATTACCCTCAGTTAACCCCGCTTACCCCCTTGGTAGCTTGGCACGAGCAGGCAGGCTTAACTTCAGAAGCAATGTGTAAAGTATTTGTACCAACACTCACAATAACTCAGTAAAAACACTACAAAATGACAACACAGGTTTGGAAAAATAGGTAATATTTATCTAAACAAAACAAGACCAAAATGATAAACATCTTACACACACAAGTCAAGTTATAAATTTTAAAAAGAATAAGCGTCTTAATCCTTAGGAAACAGTGAGAATGCTGTTATTGCACAAAAGTACCTGTGTAGAGTCAAAATAAAGCCGCACGGACGATCGGGTCAGTGTGCGTCGATTCTTATCACCCGCAAGAAAGCGATGTGTCGATCCCAGACAGGCTCTTCGGGTCCCAGCAGGCTTTGCATTTATTTTCCGCGCCCAGGGATGTTGCGTTGAAAACCGGTTGCACGGTGTCTAGAAACCACGCTGCATGGGGGCTTGCAAGGTTAAAACAGCCGGCGCAGGTGTTGCATGTTGTTCCTCCAGCCACATTGCGTCAATCTCCCAGCCGCCATGCAGGTGGAGCGTAGATTTTCGCTGTGAGGCCGGTGGCGCGTCATTTAGCCCCTTCGCTGCCAGGCCTTTTCCCCTCCTGTGCCGAGCCTTTTTTTGGCTATTTGGGGCAGTGTGCGCTTAGGCCCTCATAACGTTTTGTTCACATAAGCTACCCACGCCAAATTTGCGTCCTTTTTTTCCAACATCCTAGGGATTCTAGAGGTACCCAGATTTTGTGGGTTCCCCTGAAGGAGACCAAGAAATTAGCCAAAATACAGTGAACATATTGTTTTTTTCCCAAAAAATGGGAAAAAGGGCTGCAGAAGGCAGCTCGTGGTTTTTCCCCGGAAAATGGCATCAACAAAGGGTTTGCGGTTGCAAGATCACCATCTTCCCAGCTTTCAGGAACAGGCAGACTTGAATTGGAAAACCCAATTTTTCAATACAATTTTGACATTTTACTGGGACACATTTTTACTATTTTTTGTGCTTTCAACCTCCTTCCAGCTAGTGACCAAAATGGGCGAGAAACCAATGCTGGATCCCAGAAAGCTAAACATTTCTGAAAAGCAGACAAAATTCTGAATTCGGCAAGGGGTCATTTGTGTACATCCTACAAGTGTTTCCTACAGAAAATAATGGCTGAAATAAAAAAATATTGAAATTGAGGTGAAAAAAACAGCAATTTTTCTCTACGTTTTACTCTAACTTTTTCCTGCTATGTCAGATTTTTTAATGCAATATACCGTTACGTCAGCTGGACTCTTCTGGTTGCGGGGATATATAGGGCTTGTAGGTTCATCAAGAACTCTAGGTACCCAGAGCCAATAAATGAGCTGCACCATGCAATGGGTTTTTATTCTATACCGGGTATACAGCAATTCATTTGCTGAAATATAAAAAAGTGAAAAATAGGTATCAAGAAACCTTTGTATTTCCAAAATGGCCACAAGATAAGGTGTTGAGAAGCAGTGGTTATTTGCACATCTCTGAATTCTGGGGTGCCCATACTAGCATGTGAATTACAGGGCATTTCTCAAATAGACGTCTTTTTTACACACTGCCTTACATTTGGAAGGAAAAAATGTAGAGAAAGACAAGGGGCAATAACACTAGTTTTGCTATTCTGTGTTCCCCCAAGTCTCCCGATAAAAATGGTACCTCACTTGTGTGGGTAGGCCTAGCGCCCACGAAAGGAAATGGCTCAAAACCCAACGTGGACACATCAAATTTTTTCACAGAGAACAGAGGTGTTTTTTGCAAAGTGCCTACCTTTGGATTTTGGCCTCTAGCTCAGCCGGCACCTGGGGAAACCTAGCAAACCAGCGCATTTTTTTAAAACTAGACACCTAGGGGAATCCAAGATGGGGTCACTTGTTGGGCCCTGACCAGGTTCTGTTACCCAGAATCCTTTGCAAACCTCAAAATCTGACCAAAAAAACACTTTTTCCTCTCTTTTCGGTGACAGAAAGTTCTGGAATCTGAGAGTAGCCACGAATTTCCTTCCACCCAGCGTTCCCCCAAGTCTCCCGATAAAAATGGTACCTCACTGGTGTGGGTAGGCCTAGCTCCCACGAAAGGAAATGGCCCAAAACACAACGTGGACACATCACATTTTTTCACAGAAAACAGGTGTTTATTTTACAGAGTGCCTACCTGTGGATTTTGGCCTCTAGCTCAGCCAGCTCCTGGGGGGGCAGAAATGGCCTAAAATATATTTGCCCCCCAAACCCCCCAGGGAGCGACCCTTGCCTACGGGAAAGCTCCCCCTGCGTGACATTGGTGCAAAAAAAAAGATCCCCGGTGCCTAGTTGTTTCTGTCCCCCTTGGGGGCAGATTGACCCAAAGTCCGCTGAACTTCCCCCAAGGGGGGCAGAAATGGTCTAAATACAATTTGCCCCCCAGGGGAGCGACCCTTGCCTAATGGGTCGCTCCCCATCTCTAAAAAAACAAACCAACAAAAAAACACACAAAAAAAAATTGCCCTGGCGCCTAGAGGTTTCTGCCCCCCCGGGGGCAGATCGGCCTAATAACAATAGGCCGATCTGCCCCCGGGGGGCAAAATGGCCTCAAATTAATTTGCCCCTGCCCCCCCACTCCCCCCGGGGAGCGACCCTTGCCTATGGGGTCGCTCCCCTTGCGTGACGTTGGCACAAAAAAAAAAAGATCCCGGTGTCTAGTGGTTTCTGCCCCCCTTGGGGGCAGATTGTCCTAAAATCGTCCGATAGAAATGGCCTAAATACAATTTGCACCTCCAGGGGAGAGACCCTTGCCTAAGGGATTGCTCCCCATCTGTAAAACAACAACAAAATCCCCGGCCCCCCTTGGGGCAGATCGGCCTAATTAGAATAGGCTGATCTGCCCCCCAGGGGAGCAGAAATGGCCTAAAATAAATTTGCCCCCTAGGGGAACGACCCTTGCCTAAGGGGTCGCACCCCTTGCGTGAAATTCACGAGAAAAAAAAACAACTCCCTGGTGTCTAGTGATTTCTGTCCCCCTTGGGGGCAGATTGGCCTCATAAAAATAGGCCAATCTGCCCCCAAGGGGGGCAGAAATGGCCTAAATATAATTTGCCCCCTAGGGGAGCGACCCTTGCCTAAGGGGCCGCTCCACACCTCAAAAATACAAAACAAAACCATTAAAAAAAAAAAAAAAAAAACCCTGGTGCCTAGAGGTTTTTGCCCCCCCCCCCCCCCCCCCGGGGGCAGATCCGCCTAATTAGAGGCCGATCTACCCCAGGGGGGGCAGAAAAGGCCTTAAAAAAAAAATGCCCCCGCTGGGAGCGACCCTTGCCCAAAGGGTCGCTCCCTCATGCCAATTTCATAGAAAAAAAAAAAATCCCTGGTGTCTAGTGGGCGTTTTAGCAGCCGGATTGCTTGCAATCCGCCTGCTAAAATGCTGAGATTGACTTCAAAGGGCAGGAAATTCCTTTCCTTCCCTTTGAAGCTTCTCCGGCCTCCTCCACGTGATCGGAAGAGAAATGCTTTTGCACTTCTCTTCCGATCGCGCTGGAAGCTGAGCTTCCAGCGTGATGGGGGGAGGCCTTGTGACAATCTCGCGCTGAAGTCACAAGGGGGGGGGTCGGGGTGGAAGGGGAAGGGGTTCACCTTCCATCCCTGCCTTGGGGCGGTTGGGGGGGAACCCCTCAGAGGGAGCGCTAGAAGGGGTAAGTAGCCGCGAGACGGGTGGTGCATCAAAACTTTCCCCGCACGGTGGTCTTTGCATGGATCTCTGTCCTTTTCCACCAGCTGCACCTTCCAAGGGCCCAGAGACCGGTTAGGGCACCACTTGGCAGGCAGGACTCTCAGCAGAAAGCCCAAGTGCTGGCAGAGAGAAGTCTTTGTTGTCCCTGAGACTTCAATAACAGGAGGCAAGCTCAGTTCAAGCCCTTGGAGATTCTTCACCAGTGAGAAGTCACACAGTAGTCAGACTTTGTCCTCTCTCAGGTAGAAGCAGCTACTGCAGGCCAACCCAGCAAAGCACAGTCACAGGCAGAGGGGCAGTACTCCTCCTCTAGCTTCTCCAGCTCTTCTCCCAGGCAGAGGTTCCTTTTGGTTCCAGAAGAAATCTGATCTTCAGGGGTTTTGGGTGCTCTTCTTATAACCCTTTCTGACTTTGAAGTATTGCTACTTCAAAGAGAAGTCATTGTTGTTTTCAGGATCCTGCCTTGCCCGGGCCAGGCCCCAGACACACACCAGGAGATTGGAGATTGCATTGTGTGAGGGCAGGCATAGCCCTTTCAGGTGTAAGTGACAACTCCTCCCCTCAGCCCAGATGGCCCATAAGGTTATGCAGGCTACACCCCAGATCCCTTTGTGTCACTGTCTAAAGGAGAGGTGCAAACAGCCCAACTGTCAAAATGACCCAGACAGGGAATCCACAAAAAGGCAGAGTCACAGAATGGTTTAAGCAAAAAAATGCCTACTTTCTAAAAGTGGCATTTTCAAACACACAATCTAAAAACCAACTTCACTAAAAGATGTATTTTTAAATTGTGAGCTCAGAGACCCTAAACTCCATATTTCGATCTGCTCCCAAAGGGAATCTGCGCTTTAATAATATTTAAAGGCAGTCCCCAAGTTAACCTATGAAAGGGATAGGCTTTGCAACAGTGAAAAACGAATTTGACAGTATTTCACTGTTAGGACATGTAAAACACGTAAGTACGTGTCCCACTTTTAACATACACTGCACCCTGGCCATAGGGCTACCTAGGGCCTACTTTAGGGATTCCTTACATATATAAAAAGGGAAGGTTTAGGCCTGGCAAGGGGGTACACTCGCCAAGTCGAAGTGGCAGTTTACAACTGCACTCACAGACACTGCAGAAGCAGGTCTGAGCCATGTTTGCAGTGCTACTAATTTGGGTAGCACAACCAGTGCTGCAGGCCCTCTAGTAGCATTTGATTTACAGGTCCTGGGCTCCTCTAGTGCACTTTACTAGGGGCTTAGTAAATCAAATATGCCAATCATGGATAAGCCAAAGTACACATATACTTTATACAGGGAACACTTACACTTTAGCACTGGTCAGCAGTGGTAAAATGTCCAGAGTAACAAAAAACAGCAAAAACAGAGTCCGTTACACAAAAGCAACCTGGGATGTAGAGGCAACAAGTTAGGAGATACCACACCAAGGATGCCATGTTGGAACACATGTTCTCCCCAGCTGAAAGTGGGGAGCAACTACCCAACCTCATGGGAGTTCTCATCACTAAGGCGGAAGTATCTGGACAGACCATCAGCATTTTTGTGGTCGGTGTCAGGGCAGTGTTCTACCATAAAGTCCAGTCCCTGTAGGGAGATGGGATTTTCACCCCTCATCTGCATTAACCATCTGAGGGGCCAATGGTCTGTCTGAACCTGGAAGTGAGCCCCAAACAAGTAGGGTCTAAGCTTCTTCAGTGCCCAGACCACAGCAAAAGCTTCACGCTCAATTGCACTCCACCTACGTTCCCTGAAAAGTAACCATCTGCTAATGAAGGCTACAGGTTGATCTAGGCCCTCTTCATTAAGCTGTCAGAGTACCTCTCCAATACCATGCTCTGAGGTGTCTGTTTGCACAACAAATTCCTTGGAATAGTCAGGTGTTGTGCACATTGCAGCCTCCAGGGCACCAAAAGCTGTCTGGCAAGACTCAGTCCAGATCACATTTTTGAACTGCTTTTTGGAAGTTAACTCAGTCAGGGAGGAACAATTGTGCCATACCCCTTGACAAACCTCCTATAGTATCCAGTGAGACCTAAAAAGGCTCTCAGCTCAGTCTGGGTCTTGGGGGGCTCCCAAGCCAGAATAGTTTCAATCTTTGGCTGTAGGGGTGACACCTGGCCACTCCCCACCTGGTGTCCCAAGTACACCACAGAACCCTGCCCTGTTTGGCACTTGCTTGCCTTAATAGTGAGGCCTGCCTTTTGAAGGGCCTCCAGCATTTTACAGAGGTGTTGCAAGTGTTCCTCCCATGTGGAACTGAAGACAGCAATGTCATCCCGGTAGGCGGCACTGAAATCATCCAGCCCAGCCAACACCTGATTGACCAACCTCTGAAAGGTGGCAGTCATTCTTCATACCAAAGGGCATCACTCTAAAATGGTAATGCCCATCTGGTGTGGAGAATGTAGACCACTCCTTAGCCCCCTCAGTCTGGGCAATCAGCCAATACCCAGAGGTAAGATCAAATGTACTTAGGTACTTGGCAGCTCCCAACCGGTCAATGAGCTTATCAACTAGGGGGATGGGGTGTGCGTCAGTCTCAGTGACCGCATTGAGTCCCCAGTAATCGACAAGGAAACCAGAGTGGCACCAGGAGCAGCGGGCTTTGGGACCAAAACCATAGGGCTGGCCCAAGGGCTGCTGGAAAACTCAATACCCCCAAATGCTAACATTTTAGAAACTTCATCTTTAATGTTAGCCCTAACACTGTCAGTCACTCTGTAAACTTTGTGTTTAACAGGAGGACTGTCCCCAGTGTCCACATTGTGTGTACACAAGTGTGTGGCCCCTGGGATCAGGGAGAACAGTGAGGCGAACTGACCCATCCCTGGCGACAGTCCCTCTGCTGCTCTGGGGTCAGGGAGGAGGAGAGGTTCACTCCCTCCACAGACCCATCCTTCTCTCCAGCAGACAGGAGGTCAGGAAGAGGATCACTCTCTTCCTCCACCCCATCATCTGTTGCTAGGAGCATGGACAATTCAGTCCACTCAAAGTGTGGCTCGAGCTAGTTCACAAGCTGATCCTTCAAAGGGTTCCTGGGAGTCCGCAAGTCCACCAGTTAGGTGACTTCACTCTTGCGCTCCACCACCTCAAATGGCCCAGTCCACTTGTCCTGGAGCACCCTTGGCTCCACTGGCACCTTCACCCACACTTTCTGGCCAGGTTGAAACTTGACCAGAGTGGCATTCTGGTCATACCAGCGTTTCATGTCTTCCTGCATTGCTTCCAGGTTCTCCTGTGCGAGACTCCTGAAGCGGGCAGTCTGGTTTCTCAGAGCCAGCACGTAACTAAATACATTCTGGGGGGGTTTACTAGGGGCTTTCTCCAAAGCCTCCTTTACCAGACTCAAAGGTCCCTTCATAGGGTGGCCGTACAACAGCTCAAAAGGACTAAAGCCAAGCCCTTTTTGAATCACCTCGCTGTAGGCGAACAGAGGGCATGGCAAGAGGAAGCCCTACTTATGCCTCAAGGGCTCTGACAGGCCCATAATCATGCCCTTCAAGGTGCGGTTGAACCTCTCAACCAGACCATTGCTTTGGGGGTGGTAAACTTGTACGTTACTCCACAAACCCTCCACAGAAACTTCGTATAAGTTGATACCCCTATTGGACACCTTAGGGAACAGCATGTGGGTAAAAAAACCCATCAATGCACAGCCCACCACAGGGGCATTGATTGATCTCAAAGGAATGGTTTCCAGGTACCGGGTGGCCTGGTCCACCAAGACCAGGATGAACCTGTTGCCCAGGGCTGTCTTGGGATCCATATGCCCCACAATGTCAATACCAACCCTTTCAAAGGGGGTACTAACCACAGGGAAAGGTTGGAGGGGAGCTTTGTATTCCCCCCCTCTCTTGCCACTTGCCTGACAAGTTGGGCAAGACTTACAATGAGCATCCAAGTGTCTGCGCATTAGAGGACAGTAAAAGTGGATGACAAGCCGTTCCAAGGTCTTGTCCTGCCCCAAATGTCCAGCTAAAGGCACATCATGAGCCAGACCCAGCAGGAAGGCTCTGAAGCGCTGGGGTACCACCAGCACATGGGCTGACCCAGGCTCAGGAACCTTAGGCTCGCTATATAGGAGGCCATCCTCACAGTAAATCAAATGTGATCCAGGCTCCTAGCCAGATGCCTGGTCTGCAGCCTGCCGCCGCAAACCCTCCAGAGTAGGGCATACTTTCGGTGCCTCACAGAATGCGTCTCTGGTGGGTCCCCATTCCTGCTGCCACTGTGACAGCTCAGGCACCTCGCCCAGTTCAGCAACCTGTTTCCCTCTATGCTCCAGGGCCTCCCCCTCAGGTTCAGCCTCCTCCTGGACTGCGGGAACTTCTGGGGCCGGTTTCCCACACTCCTTGCCCTTCCTCCTCCTGGCAGACACCTGGGCCACTCTTTCAGGCTCCAGGGTCTCCTGATGACCCTGACGGGCTGCCATAGACTGGGTAGACAAACACACCCACCCAGGCAGACCCAACATTTCCAAGTGTGACCGGCGTTCCACCTCCAGCCAAGGAGAATCCTCCAGGTCATTGCAAAGCAAACAATCTACAGGCATGGTTGGACTCACAGCTACCTTCAAGTAACCTGAGACCACCCCCCCATTCAAAGGTAATCTGCGCCACTCTGCACAGGCACTCTGAGTTGTCCACTGCAACTACTTGGTGAAGTACACGGGAATTTATCTGCTCTTCAGACACCAGGTGACTCCTCGCTGTAGTCACACTGCCTCCTGTGTCTCTGAGCCTCCATCCTATGTCCATTGATGGTCAACCACAGCCTGTACGTCTTAGTGTTATCACGCACGAAGGTCCTCTGGACCATCTCACTGTCCCCTAGTGAGACAAGGGTCATCTCAGCTACTTTCCACACACCTGGAACCATCTCGTCCTCAAGCGCTACACTGTCCAAACCCTGTGACTGAGCACCAGTGGGTGCCGGTGTCCACTTGGGACACTTGGGGTCCTCCCTCATGTAACCCTTCTGATCACATGCAAAACATCTATGGGACCCCTTCTCTGCAGGTTTCCGTGTAGAGACCCATGGTTTCTTTTCTACTGGGGGCTGGGATTCTTTACCCTGGGAACTAGGTTGGGGCCCTTTAGAGAACCCCCCCTGTTTACCCTTACCCCCCACTTCTTCTGATGGGGACCCTGCCCACCCCTGGCATGGTCCCTCCCATACCTCTTTTGGACCCTGGTGCTCTTTCAACAGTCCGCTTCCTGCGCAAGCTTCCTGGGGTCAGTCAGCTTGCTGTCAATTAGGTGCTGGTGCAGCTCTGGAAAACATAAACTGAACAAGTGCTCCCAAGCAATTAAATTCTAAAGCCCCATATATGATGTCACCTTAATGCCCTTCACTCAACCATTCAGTGACGTGCAAAAAGAATCAACACACTCCAACCATGTTTAGGATTTCTTCTTCTTATAGGACCTAAACTTGTACTTATACTGATCAGGGGTGAGACCATACCTTGTGAGTAGGGCGTCCTTCATGATAGAGTAAGTAGCCCCTGAGGATCCCCTAAGGATGTCAGAGTATCCCTTCCCTATACCTCAAAGTGCTTCCACAGACCTGCCCCCCAATGAGCTTCAGGGACCAGATTCATAAGGAGAGCAGACTCATACAGCTTCAACCACAAGAATATGTCATCCTCCCTTTTTTAATCCTTCACAAGGTCCTTAGGAATGTGCACCCTCCTCTCAGGCTGTACCGTATTATTGCTATCACCATCCCTACTAGACTGGCTCCTCTGATCCAGCTCACTCAAGATGAGCTCATGAGCCAACAATAACTTTTTCTCTTCTATGATCATCCTCATTTTCTCCACCTCCATCTCGTAAGCCCTCTCTACCTGTCTGTCCTGCAAATCTTCAGGGGTCAGACCCTTGGATGACACACTGCTACCAGCCCTGGAGACCCTCTCCCTGGACATAACAGGCCCACCCACTACACCATTATGTATGGATTGCTCTTCCTCCTCCTCCCCCTCTGTATGCCCCTCAGCTTCCTTGGCTGTTACCCAGGCCCCCATGCCTTCTGCAGCTCCTCATTCCTGGTGGAGCC
This sequence comes from Pleurodeles waltl, assembly GCF_031143425.1. Classification (NCBI taxonomy): domain Eukaryota; kingdom Metazoa; phylum Chordata; class Amphibia; order Caudata; family Salamandridae; genus Pleurodeles; species Pleurodeles waltl. The sequence continues at coordinate 399,482,157 of NC_090449.1, forward strand.
CTTAATGGGACAAGCAAGGTTCTTGCAGAACTGCCTCAACTGGGCAAATGTATAGTTCAGTTTCCCTAAATCAAAAGCAGCTCCAGCTGATGCATCTCCAGACTGAGACATGATGAAGAGTCAAAAGTGCAAAGTTCCAAAGGCAGAAAAACGAGTTCCCAATGAAGTTCAAAAAGTCAATGAAGGATTACCACCAAATATGGAAGTAGGGAAAAATCTAGAAAAGAGAAAAAGCAAAAATCATAAAGACAACTGGTATGTGGACACGTAATGGTCTGCACTGAAAACAGTAGTGTACACTTAATCACTGTATGTTATGTACAAACACAAGTCCAATCCCACCCGGTGATCACTAATGTTAGAAATGAGGTCTTTGATTGGCAGTCAGGTTACCCTCTGTCCAAGCAAGGATCCTCACTCTAGTCAGGGTAAAGGAGAATCACCCTCAGTTAACCCCCGCTCACCCCCCTGGTAGCTTGGCACGAGCAGGCAGGCTTAACTTCAGAAGCAATGTGTAAAGTATTTGTACCAACACACACAGTAACTCACTGAAAACACTACAAAAGGACAACAGAGGTTTGGAACAATAGGTAATATTTATCTAAACAAAACAAGACCAAAATGATAAAAAGCCAACATACACAAGTCAAGTTATGAATTTTAAAAAGAATAAGAGTCTTAAGCCTTGGAAAACAGTGAGAATGCTGTTATTGCACAAAAGTACCTGGGTAGCGCCAAAATAAAGCCGCAAGGGGGAGTGTGCGTTGAGAAAGGCCAGCGATGCGTCGATTTCTCACTAGCAAGCAAGACCGTGCATCATTCCTCCTCCGGTTGGGTCAGCGTGCCTTGTTTCTTCTCTCTTGCAAGAGAGCGATGCGTCGATCCCAGACAGGCACCTCGGGTCTGAGCAGGCTTTGAGTTGATTTTCCATGCCCAGCGCTGAAATCCGGTCGCACAGTGTCAAGAAACTGCGCTGTGTGGGGGCTTACATCGTTAACAGCAGCCGCTGCGGCTGTTGCACGTCGTTTCTCCAGCCGTGTTGCGTCAATCTTCCAGCTGCGATGCAGGTGGAGTGTCGATTTTAGCTGCGAGGCTGACGGTGCATCATTTAGCAGCCACCAAGCAGGTGGTGCGTCAAACTTTTCCCCGCACGGTGGTCTTTGCATGGATTTCTGTGCTTTTCCACCAGCTACACCTTCCAAGGGCCCAGAGACAGGTTAAGGCACCACTTGGCAGGCAGGACTCTCAGTAGAAAGCCCAAGTGCTGGCAAAGAGAAGTCTTTGTTGTCCCTGAGACTTCAACAACAAGAGGGAAGCTCAGTTCAAGACCTTGGAGATTCTTCACCAGTGGGAAGTCACACAAAAGTCAGTCTTTGTCCTCTCTCAAGAAGAAGCAGCTACTGCAGGCCAACCCAGCAAAGCACAGTCACAGGCAAAGGGGAATAACTTCAACTCCAGCTTCTCCAGCTCTTCTCCCAGGCAGAGATTCCTCTTGGTTCCAGAAGTAATCTGATTTTCAGTGGTTTTGGGTGCTCTTCTTATACCCCTTTCTGCCTTTGAAGTAGGCCTACTTCAAAGAGAAGTCTCTTTTCTTTCAAGATCCTGCCTTTCCCAGGCCAGGCCCCAGACACACACACGGGGGTTGGAGACTGTACTGTGTGACGGGAGGCACAGCCCTTTCAGGTGTAAGTGACAACTCCTTCCCTCCCCTCAGCCCAGATGGCTCATCAGGATATGCAGGCTACACCCCAGCTCCCTTTGCGCACTGTCTAGACAGGAGGTGCAAACAGACCAACTGTCAAGCTGACCCAGACAGGGAATCCACAAACAGGCAGAGTCACAGAATGGTTTAAGCAAGAAAAACTCAACTTCAGTAAAAGATGAATTTTTAAATTGTGAGCTCAGAGATCCTAAACTCCACATTTCTATTTGCTCCCAAAGGGAATCTGCATTTTAATAATATTTAAAGGCAGACCCCATGTTAACCTATGAGAGAGAGAGGCCTTGCAACAGAGAAAAACAAATTTGGCAGTATTTCACTGTTAGGACAAGTAAAATACATAAGTATGTGTCCCACCTTTAAAATACAAGGCACCCTGCCCATGGGGCTACTTAGGGGCTACCTTAGAGGTGCCTTACATGTATAAAAAGGGACGGTTTGGGCCTGGCAAGTGGGTTCACTGGCCAAGTCAAACTGGCAGTTTAAAACTGCACACACAGACACTGCAGTGGCAGGTCTGAGCCCTGTTTACAGGGCTACTAATGTGAGTGGCACAACCAGTGATGCAGGCCCACTAGTACCATTTGATTTATAGGCCCTAGGCACCTCTAGTGCACTTTACTAGGGACTTACTAGTAAATCAAATAAGCCAAACATGGATAAGCCAAGGTACACATATACTTTATACAGGGAACACTTACACTTTAGCACTGGTCAGCAATGGTAAAGTCCAGAGCAACCAAAAACAGCACAAAAAAAGTCCAGCACACAGACGCAACCTGGGAAGTAGAAGCAAAAAGTTGGGGGAAACCATGCCAAGAATGCCAAGTCTAACACTCACAGTGACGACTCTCTCTTCCAATGGCATGCCCCCCTTTGCCCCCCAGACACCTCATTTAAGGCCTGCACTTTACAAGTGACCTCAAAACTCACATACATACCATTAAAAAACATCTTGACCCTCCACATACACATGCACAAGATCTTTTGGAAAGCTGGCCACAACCTGGCCTGAAAATGGAAGTAGAGTCGCTCATCACAGATGGAGTTGATATTGCTGCCATTGTAACTTTCTCTCTCTCAAGGGCTATCCTTTCCATTTCCAGCTCTCTTTCCTTTTCCGTCTGTTTCACCTCTTACTCTGATTTTCTTCCTTTTCCCTCTGTTTCTCTTCTCTCTCTCGCATTGTTTTCTTCCCAGGCCCCTTTCTCCTGTTTCTCCCTCCTCCTCTCATCTTCATCCAGATGAGCTAGTCTTAGTTTCTCCCTCTCGAACTCTCAGGCTTTCTCATCTTCATTAAGCTTAACTTTCTTAAGTGCCAACTGGAAACACACGGTGTGTGCTAGGCTCAACCCACCCAATCGTTTTACTCATGGAAATGGGGCAGTGGTATCCTAGAAATTCGAGGTGATGTACACACGGAGATATTCCAGAAACTAAAGGCAGTGAGTGTATTGGCAAAACAATGGAAAATGCATTAGTGGACACACACAGTGTGTATCTGGGATCTATCTGTGCCAGGAGGATCCTAGAGCCTGAATCCACAGCGCTCTCTTCATGGGTCCCTACCATAGTTCGGTCCCTAGCATCAGCTACAGCCTCTTCCCTTTCACCCAGTATCTGAAACTGGTCTCTAATGAAATTAGCAAGGAGCTTTCTGTTCCTACTCCTGGGAATCCTCCACCCTCTGTCCATACATAAATCCTTTGTCTGATCTATGGACATGGTGCTGATGTCAATTCCTAAACCTGTGTTCTCTGTTGCCTATGTGTGTCATTTTTGTGCATAGAAGGAAAAAATTGATGTATTGCAGCACTGATGCAAACTAGAAATGGACAATGCCACTTATGTATCTTTGGTTCCTAAATGTTAGGTGTCCCATCGCTTGCCGTCAAATGTCAGAACCCATTGCAGAAGGCCACCAGGCATGCATGGGCTACTGGGCCCAATCGTGAAGGATGAAGCCTTTTACTCTTACTGTGTCGGGCCCAGCCTACTATGGGTCCTATGCTACTGGGCCAAGTAGTCGTTCTGCACTTGACTCCCAGTGGTAGCTGTGGCCAAGCAGTGAAGGCTCCCTTCCAGGGAGATCTAGATGCACGCTGGTGAGCAGAACTCATAACTCATTATTATAAATCAATGTCCAGTACAATACTCTTTTTTTTTCCTAAATAAAAAAAATAAATTTATTCCTAACTACACATGATAAGGTATACAACATTCAGAAGCAATAACACAATCCCCCCTTGTGGTCAGGGTACTAGTAGTAGGTATGAGGCAAATCCCTGTTCCACCCTGCTACAAGTAATGTGCTCTAGTTACTCCCCATTTACTGGTGGCCACATCCAGGAATGCAAACTATTAGACCATACTCAAGAGTTCTCCCTTTTGACTTTTAGGAATTAGGCAAAAGTGTATATGGTGCCAAAGCACCATGATGCAGTTAGTCCCTTGGGTCCCCAATGACCTCGCTTCAGTCTTACCCCGCTCCTGTGGTATGTCCGTGCTCATTGTTGCAGCAAATGTCCTCTCTTTGGGTGCTCCCAAGTAAAGATCAAGTAAAGCGAATTCAAGCCGCTCACGATGGATGCAGCAGTACCTGGCGGCACAAGCTCTGCCTGTCAAGGAGTGCTACAAGTTGGTTTCCAGTGGCTGGAGCTGCTCCAGCTTAGCAGACACAAGAAGGACTATGTTACTTACTCTGTAAGCATCTGTCTGTGACATGTAGTGCTGTAGATTCACATGCTCTGCATACTCCTGACACCTAGTGTTGGGTCTCGATGTGCGCAAGTTATTTTTCTTCAAAGAAGTTTCTTGAGTCAGAAGGCAAAGTAACTCCTCCTCTCTGTGATAATGCACATGGCCCTCGACTCCATTGTTAGATTGCTTTCCTTCAGTCGGGTGACAATGGAGTGTGAGTAAGCATTAGAAAGAGATGTCCATGCATATTAAAGTATAAGAAGATACTGCAACAGTCATAGGTGACCAGGGAGGAAGGCAGGCGCATATGAATCTACAGCACTTCATGCCACAAACAGATGCTTACAGGGTAAGTAACATAATATATTCGAGGGTATGTGTGGCTGTAGATCCACATGCTCTGCACAGACTGTAAAGCAATGCCCTCCAAAAAGTGGTGGCTATCCTGTGGGTGTTGCAGTTGTTTGAAAAAGAGTACGTAACACTGCCTGTCGTACATTTGCTTGCTGGCGTGCTAATGGAGCGACACTGTAGTGTTTAGCGAAAGTGTGTGGAGTTGACCATGTAGCTGCTTTACAAATTTCAGCTATTGGTATATTGCCCAGGAAAGCCATACATGCTCCTATTTTACAGGTAGAGTGTGCTCTAGGAGGCGTGGGCAAAGTTCTTTTAGCTTTGGCTTAAGTTTAAATGCATTTAATTATCCATCTTGAAATGCCCAATTTAGATTTGGGCTTCCCTTTCGGAGGGGGCGAAAAGGCAACAAAGAGTTGCTTGGTTTTACTAAACTCTATCGTTCTGTCAACATAGTACATTAAAACTCATTTTACTCTAGTGCATGAAGGGTCCTTTCTGCAACTTTATCAGGTTGCAGAAAGAAAACCAGTAATTCAATTGACTAGTTTAGGTGGAAAGCAGAAGCAATCTTTGGAAGGAATTTAGGGTTAGTTCAAAATACTACCCTATCTCTATGTAGTTGGAAGAAAGGTTCTTCCAAGGTTAGTGCCTGGAGCTCACTAACTCCGCTCACGATGGATGCAGCAGTACCTGGTAGTCTTAGTGAAGTGATTGCTACTAAAAAAGCTACCTTCCATGATAGGAACTAAAGAGGGAAGTTATGCAAAGGTTCAAATGGTGGACCCATAAGTCTGGTAGGTACAACGCTGAGATTCCAAGCAGGTGAAGGGGGAACTCTGGGAGGAATTACTCTTTTAAGGCCTTCCATGAATGCCTTAATAAGTGGTACTTTAAACAATGATACATGTCTGCTTTGCAGGCAGGCAGTTACAGCGGCTAGACCAGTGGTCCGCAAATGAAGTAAATAGCAGACATTATTTTTAACAGTTGCATTGAAGGGATCAATGTGTTTGTCATGGCAGTAGAAAACAAATCTTTTCCACTTAGCAGCAAAACACACTCTGGTTATGGGCTGACGTGCCTCTCTGAGAATGGTCATGCATTCTGGAGGGAGATTCAAGTATCCAAAATCTATGACTTAAGGAGCCAGATCACACGGTTGAGTTCCTTTGGATTTGGATGCCTGATTTGTTCATAGTTCTTAGTAAGACGATCCAGGTTGGGGAAAGCTTCTGGTGGGGCACTACAGAGTGCTTGAGTAGTGTGGTGAACTATCGTTGTCGAGCCCAGGTAGGAGCTACTAGAATGAGGGTGAGAGACGTTTGCTTAGCCTCGAACTACAAACGGAAGAAGAGGGAGAGGTTGACAAGCTTAGGCAAATATCTTTGACCAGTTCATTCACAGAGCACTTCCTTTGGATAGGAGATGTGGGAGCCTAGAGACAAAGTTTGGACATTTTGTGCTGTATGTGGTTGCGGACGGATCTATGTGTGGAAACGTCCATCTGTGAAAGTAGAGGAGGACTCAAGGGTGGAATTCCCATTCGTGGATTTGTTGCTGCATCCTTCCGAAAAGGTTGGTAAAGTTGTTGTCCGCCCCCAGGAGGTGTTCCACTAACAGGTGAATGTGGTGACGTATTGCCCAATGCCAAATCATCTGAGATAGGCATGATAACTGTGGAGTGTGTGTCCCCTCGTTTTTGTAGATAAAACATAGGTGTTGTGCCGCCATCTGGACAGGAGAACTAGGAAGGCTTTGAGTGCCAGATGAATGGCTTGAAGCTGTAGGTAGCTGATGTGTAGCACATGGTGTTTGGAGTTCCAGAGCTCATTGATTGTGAGGTCCTATAGATGAGCACCCCATACTTTGAGGAATGCATCCACTGTGAGAATTATCTGGGGAACAGGCTCAAGAACTGCCGCCCTTTTGATAGGTTTTGTTTGTTCCACCACTGCAGAGTGATGAGTGCAGCTGTCTACCAACACTAGATATTGTGACTGACCATGTGAGGGAGACCATTGACTCGCCAGACATTCCTGCCGCAGGCACATGTGTAGTCTTGCATGTGGTGCTACTGCAATGCAAGATGCAATCATGCCTAAAAGGCGCTGAACTGTTCTGACTGTTATGCGTTGAATGGGGTGAACCTGTTGCAGCACGGTTGTGATGTTCTATATCCTGACTGCATTCGGGTAGGCTAATCCTAGCTGTTTGTTGAGGAAAGGCCTTAGATAACGGCTGAATCTGTGAATGGATTTGTAGGAGGCTGGCCTGGTTTGTAGTGGGTACCTATGGTACTTACACCTTATACCAGGTCCAGTTATCCCTTATTAGTGAAATGTAGTCATGTCCAGAAGTCAGGCTGTCTAGGGGAAGTGTGGATGAGCAGCCAAGGCCTAACCAGGAGACATGCAGAGCTCATGCAATACCACTGGAGTCACACAGTTCTTACACACATGAAAGAAAATACTCACTGTTACAAAAATAAAGGTACTTTATTTTGGTGACACAAATGCCAAAAATACCTTAGAGACTATACTCCTTGAGGAGGTAAGTAATATACGCAGTATATGCACTAGAATGCAAACAGTTAGAAAACAGTGCAAATAGTGAAAATCACAATAGTTAGAAACAGGCTTAGGGGGGACCACAAACCATATACTAAGAAAGTGGAATGCGAAAGTCGGTTTCCCACCTAGGCAAGGGTAGTGTGTAGAGGGGCGCTGGGAGTGTAAGAAAACACCAAAGGTAAGTAATAAAACCCACCCCAGAGCCCAGGAAAGCAGGACTAAATTACAGCAAGTTTCCTATAACACACAAGAACACATGATAGAAGATTTTGCAAGAACCAGAAGAGACTGCAAGACACCAACAATGGATTCCTGGACCTAAAGACCTGTGTAAGAAGTGGACCAAGTCCACGAAGCACTGAAGAGTCCTGGGAGAACAGGAGCCCCTGCTAACCCGGATGAAGGTGCAAAAGAAGAACAACTGGTGAAGAGAACAGTCAGTACTGCACCCAAGAAGACGGATGCAGGCTCCTGGTTGGTGCAGATGATGTCCCACGCCGGGTTGCAGCCTGGTTTGTGTCTCTGGATTCCGCGAACAAGCCTTGGCACACCCAAAGCACGCGGTTAGCGAAAAATGGTGCTGCCTGGGACCAGGAGGGACCTGGTGGCCTCCAACATGCAGGAGGAAGCAGATGGGGCTCTCAGCAACTCAGAGAGCCCTCAGAAGACCAGGCAGCACACACAGGAGTCCCACAGCACGGGGACAAAGAAGGTGAAAAAGGAGTCCCACAAAGCACTACACAAAGGGATCCCACGTCGCCGGAGAACCACTCAGAAAGCTGTGCGTCGCAGGATAGAGTGCTGGGGGCCCGAGCTGCACGGTGCACAAAGAACTTTGTGGAAGGATGCCAACAAGCCTTTGCAAGTGTTAAACATGCGATGCATGGGGGTACTGTCTTGCATGAGGAGGCAAGCTCTTACCTCCACCAAAGTTGGAAAGCTGGACTTCAGGACCGTCAGGACCACTTCAGTCCACCACCTGTGTTGCTGGATCCACGCACTTCTTCAGGAGAGGGGACCCGAAGCCACTGGTCGTCGCTGCAAACGGGTGCCTGATGAACCAGGGAAGTGACTGCTTCACTTAGAGAGCGACTCCTTCATTCTTCTGGTGCAGGCTGAAGACAGGCAGCCCTTGGAGGATGCACAACCTGGAAACAGTTGCAGTTGCTGGCAGGAGCTGAAGATACAATGTTGCAGAAATCATCTTTGAGTTTGTAGAGTTCCTGGAGGGTCCAGATGCAATTTCGTCGGTATAAGGTGAAGTAAAGGACACAGAGGATTCCTGCTGGAGTCTTGCAATCCGCATCTGAGGAAACACCCAGAGGGGAGACCCCAAATAGCCCTGAAAGGGGGATTGATCAGCTACACAGGTAAGCACCTAGCAGAGGAGGGCTCTGACGTCACCTGCTGGCACTGGCCACTTAGATGCTCCAGGAGTGCCCTGCCAACTTGGAATCCAAGATGGCAAAACCCAGGGACACTCTGGAGGAGCTCTGAGTTCCAACCCTGGGGTGGTGATGGACAGAGGACTGGTCATTCCCCTTTCCTTTGACCAGTTTCCTGCCAGAGCAGGGACTGGGGGTCCCTGAACCGGTGTAGACTGGAATATGCAAGGAGAGCTACCTCTCCCATGCCTGTAACACCTATTTCCAAAGGGAGAGGGCGTAACACCCATCTCCCAAAGGAAATTCTTTGTTCTACCTTCCTGGGCTCAAGCTGCTTGAACAACAAGAGGGCAGAAACCTGCCGGTGAGGTGGCAGCAGCTGGGGCTGCCTGGAAAACCTCAGAAGGCTGATATGGCAGTACTGGGGGTCCACTGTAGAGCCCCCAGAGTGCATGGAAGTATACATCCAATGCTAGAATCAGCATTGGGGTATAATCCCAAGATGTTAGACACCTTACATAGCCATATTCGGAGTTACCATTGTGAAACTGAACATAGGTATTGACCTATGTCCAGTGTATGCGTAAAATGGTGTACCGCACTCATGAAGTCTGGGAAACTAGTCCTGGACGACGTGGGTGCACCTCTGCTAATGCAGGGGTGCCCTCACGCACAGGTACTCTGCACCCAGCCGTCAGGGTTGAAAGGCCTGGTATATGGGTGACTTATAAGTGACCTGGTGCAGTGTAAATGGCTGTTAAATGGTGCATGTGTCATTTCACACAGGCTGCAATCGTAGTCCTTTAGAAGCCTTTGCATGGGCTTCCTATGGGTGGCAAAAGTCATGCTGCAGCCCATAGGGATCCCCTGGAACCCCAATGCCCTGGGTACCTAAGTACCATATACTAGGGACTTATAAGGGTTGACCAGTATGCCAAATTAGGATGAAATACTAGGTTACCAGTATGCAGTGATACAATTTAGAGGAAATAGAGCATAAGAACTGGGGTCCTGGTTAGCAAGATCCCAGTGACACAGTGAAACACACTGACATCAGGCAGAAATTGGGGGTAACATGCCAAAAAGAGGGTACTTTCCTACAGGATGAAGGTGTGATTTCTATATGTTGATGGTAAACCCCAGTTGATGAAGAAAGTGTAGAGTGGTCTGGATGTGCTTCAGGCACAATAGAAGCGTACTGGCTTTGATAAGCCAGTCGTCGAGCTATCGGAAGACATGAATGGTCTGTCTGAGCAGATGTGCTGCAACTACCGCTAGACATTTGGTGAACACATGAGGTACGGTAGTGACTCCGAATGGGAGCACTCTGAACTGGCAATGTTTGTCCTGTATAACAAACCTGAGGTATTCTGTGAGATGGATTGGTATGTGAAAGTAAGCGTCCTTTGAATCCAATACAGACATAAAGTCGCCCTGTTGCAGCAGAATGATCATATTCTGGAGAGTTACCATATGAAAGTTGTCCAATAGGATGTAATGATTTAGCAGCCAGAGGTCTAAAATAGGCCGAAGTGATCCATTTTTTTGGGTAATCAGAAAGTATAGGGAGTATACCCCTGTTCCTTGCTGATGAAGAGGGACAGGCTCTATGGCCCCTTTGTAAAGAAGAGTCTGTACTCCTTGTTTTAGCAAATTTAAATGTTCTATGGAAAGTCTGTGTCTGAGAGTTGGATGTTTGGAGGTGTTTTGATGAGCTTCAGACAATAACGATGTTGGATAACGTCCAACACCAACTGGTCTGCTGCTATGATTTTCCAAGTGGGGGGAAAAAAGCTGTAGAAGTCCCCCAACAGGTGTTAGATGGTTGGGAGGAATGAAAAGAGAGTCATTGTTTGGAGGTGAGTGGGGTTGCGCAAGTGGAGGTACCATTTGCACAACCTTTTGAGTTGTTTCCCCCTATAAAGTTTGATCCACCTGGAGACCAAAGCGATGTTGTTGGTCAAAAGGGGCATTCAAAAGCATCTGCTGCACTTCTGGTTTAAAGCCAGATATGCATAGCCAGGCATGTCTATACAATAGTATGCTTGCAGAGTCCTAGGGTACAGCTGACGATAGAAGCTGGGGGCCTGAAGATTTTGACCCTAACACAGCGCCTGGAAGCAGAGGGCACAGGGCAGCTGCAGAGACAGGTTCAGCGCCTCGAAGCAGCGGACACAGGGCAACTGCAGAGACCGGGGCAGCGCCTAGAGGCAGAGGGCACAGGGACAAGGGCAGTGCCTCAAAGCAGAAGACACAGGGCAGCTGCAAAGACAGGGGCAGCGCCTTGAAGCAAAGGGCACAGGACAGCAGCAGGAGTCACTGGACACAGAGGGAGCAGCGCTGAGGACACCCGGGGCGCAGGACAGACAGACAGACAGCCCGGAGCCCCCGCAGGGATGGAGGGGTAAGCAGCACTTGCGTCTCGCCAGTGTTGACATATTTAGTAAACAGCGGTGGTTTTAGCTTCTTCAAACGTTATTTTTCCAGCACCCTTCGAAGCACTGCTTGCTCAGTTGAAAACGGTATTTCTTAGTCCTCTCTGTCAAACTCAGAAGAGTTACATAAAGTTTGCTCTTATTGTCTCGGAGGTCATCACAGTGCATTCTGGGAGTTGTAGTCATTAACAACGTCTAAGAATCTTTAAGTCGCATAAGCTAGACTTCGAGAACAGGCTCCTGGGGGACGTCTCGCTCCACACAGCCTCCTCCAGTGCCTGACCCTACCAGACAACAGCTCTTTATTAGGGGGCGTCTCTGCCCGGTCACTGCATAAACACCCTGGTGCCCAGGGCACGGAATTATAGGTGGTCCACTACCGGAGGGACACCAAGTCCCAGGATCCATTTTGCCCTGCTGACTGCTGGGGGAGCGGCCCCTCATCGCGGGTGCTTATAGCGCACCGCACATCACCACTGCCTGCTCCCGCTGCTGGAGGGACACCAAGTCCCAGGATCCATTTTGCCCTGCTGACTGCTGGGGGAGCGGCCCCTTCATCGCGGGCACTTATAGCGTGCCGCACATCACCGCTGCCTGCTCCCGCTACCGGAGGGACACCAAGTCCCAGGATCCATTTTGCCCTGCTAACTGCTGGGGGAACGGCCCCTTCATCGCGGGGCGCTTATAGCGCGCCGCACATCACCGCTGCCTGCTCCCGCTACCGGAGGGACACCAAGTCCCAGGATCCATTTTGACCTGCAGGAGCGGCACGGTTCGTGGTTATTGGGTTTCTACATGTTACTGACAGTAGTGTTTGCAGTGGTTTGCTATAAGAAAGGGTGCTGAACTGTAGCTCTTGGGCTAACCAGCCCTTTGAGTTCTTCCCATCTTTCACTGCATGCCACTACTAGTGGGAGTCCAAACGCTGGGCCAATATTCCTGAGTGTGTATTTAACAGAGATTGATGACATGGGGAAGCGGAATGCTGCTGATGTACCAGCACCCCCATCAGGGGTTAAGAAATCCAAAAAACGGCCTGATAAGACCTTGGTTGGGCGTTGTGCCACAAACTCAAACCAATTTAAAACAATTGACTCTTTGTTTGAAGAGGTTGAGGCAATATTGAAGAGTCCTTCCATTGCTGCTCTCTCCAATCTAGATTCCTTTCTGCCCAAGAAGATTCCTGACCTTTTTAAGAAAAAAACATCTATGCCCAGGATGGAGGTTGAGGTGGATTTGCATCCCCCTCCCAAATTTCAGGATATACTCCCCTCTCCCCCAAAGAAGACTTCGTCATCTTTAGCATCTGTGGAAATAGCAGGACGACTTCATGCTGAGGACGTCTTACCCCTTAGCTCCACGTCACCGTCTATTATTGATATTCCATACTCCAATAGGTTTTCGGTTCTCTCCTCTAGCAATACAGGACCGGAATGCCCTCAAACTGTAACTGCAGATGGAACTAACAAGGGGATCCAGGCTTGCAAGGTGGGCAGTAATGACGATTCCCAATTGGTAATCATCTCCCATAAACTGGATGATATTAATTCATTATTGATAACACTTCTGAATAAAATTTCCGATCACAAAGACCAGAAGGGAGATCCCAAGCGTATTTCGGCCAATGAGGTTGCTCTTAAACTTGATCCAGTAATAAGCACCAACGCTCCAAGTTTATCTAATTGTAACGGCAAAATTACCTCCATTCCTATTTGCAACCGGGACAGGGGAACTAATGACAGGCCATCCTGCCAGCCCATTAATAACACTAACGAGCGAACCTTTAAACCTGGTGCCAATAAATATGTTTGCTCTGTTGGGCGGCGGGATTCACGTACTGTTTGTCCTACAGTTTCGAACAAAGTCCATGGGAGATTTCTTAGAGCAGGTTTTCATGCAAGTCCCCCTCGAGCTTCTTCCTTTGATTCCGTGAGACCTACACAATCGCTTGATCCGAAAGGAACATATGGACAAAGGAGGGATGGTAATTGCTTATACTTAACTGGGGTATCCAGATTGCCACAGGGTAAAATAGAATCCAAGGATTCTCTCATTAATAAAGTAATCTTTTGGATATGTAAACAAAGGAATTGTCTTTCTGTCATCCGGTCTGATATACAAGAGGTCCGTAGACATAATCAACTGGGGTCGGATTTTGATTTTATATCTATACTCTTTTATGATAGCAGTATTGTCAACAACCTCATATCCTTTGATGCACGGACCAGTTCTCTAAGTTCCGGTAGGAAGTCGGTCCTTAGACTCTGCAGGCACCCTCCTGGAGACATGTTGTACAGGGGCTGCTGCTCAACTGGAAATCAGGCAGATGGAGTTGCTATTCTACCAGCTATCCATCTATCATCCAAGGCTGAGAATCATTCCCCTTCACTTTCCGATTTGGATTGACTATCTGCTTCTCATGCAAAAATGCCAATTACAACAAATGGAGAATGTCAGGAAGAATATAAAGGGAGTTTAATGACTGTATCTCAAATACGAACTCAATCGGTGATTTCACAACCAAAACTTAATGTTATGTCCTGGAACATTGCGGGAATAGAATCAAAGCTAGATGATCCAGAATGGTCGGGCTTTGTTAACAATTACGATGTCTGTTTATTTCAGGAAACCTGGGCTGCGGAATCGTACCATCTAGAGGGTTTCACGTCTTATTTCTCTCCTGCCCAGTCGGCTACTAGAGGATTTGGCAGATGCATAGGAGGACTTATGATCTCGTTGAATAATAGGCCAGATTGCGATCATTCTGTGATTGAATTTAACTCACATCATGTGTTGGGTATACAGCTCACATTTTGTCCTGGCTTTAGGTTAACTGTATTAAATGTATATGCAAGGTCTGTCCCACGTACTACTGAATCTGAGATACTCACACAACTGTCTGAGTTTGTAGAGTCCTTAGATCCTTCAGATTTTTTGATGATTGCAGGTGATTTTAACTGTTCTTTTGTACCTGATGGCACTATTATTACCTTAATTAGTGAGGAAGATGAATTATGGGGTATCCCTCAACCCAAGGAAATGGTTCCCTCTCCTGCATCGTGTGTATCTATGCAGTTGGCCTCACTCTGTTTAAAATATGGTTTGAGAGAATGCAACGGTCGCACTAGATCTGATCTAAATCGTGCTCTTACATTTAAGTGAGGGCTTTCTTTTAGCACTATTGATTACATTCTGGTGGATATCAGGCTTTGGTCAAGTACACTAGATATGGAAATCATTTCTCACCATGACAGTGATCATAATTCCTTGTGTCTTGTATTAACCAACCAAGCTTTTCTAAAAACGCGACACACAGAGATTACTAATGTTCCAATCCCTCAACTGAATCATAGACGAACTCGTGTTAGCTGGCAAAATGTGGCAGCAAATCCATATCAGATTAGGGATATTTATTTATCATTTCTAAATCTCTTTTCGGTTTTTGGGGAACAAGAGGTCGCTACTATACCTATTCTGACAATTCATACAGAATTGGTGGATACCATACAGGGTATTTTCTATAAAGAAACTCGCCTAAAGCGGTCACCTGATATCATCTCTTCTAACGAATGGTATAACAAGGATTGCGCTCTAGCAAGATCTAATTTAAAAGAAGCATTAAAAAACCTCATTCAAGAAGATATTGTGGATGCTAGATCTAAATATGCTAAGGCCTTGAAGCAAGCAAAAAAAAAAAGCTGGGAAGGCGGAATCTGGCAGAGGTTATTGGTTGCAGTTAAAAATAAGGATGATGGTTCTTTTCGGAGACTGCTGGCTTGCAGATCGAGAGGGGGAAATGACTCCATTAGCTCATATATTCAACCTGATAGATGGGTGACCCATTTCTCTGAAATGTATGCCTATCCTGTATTGCATGACCCTAAGGTTATCAGATATGATGATGATGTAGCTTCTACAAATAGCTCCTCTGAGAGCATTGTCTTTTCTATAGCTGAAACAACTGATGCTATTAATTCTCTGAGACCAGCTAAAGCCCCAGGTCCTGATAAGATACCTGGGGATCTGTTTAAATCTGAGCCCACTATACGGGCATGGTATATCAATTTATTGTCCAATGCCATAGCAGCAGGTGGTCCCATTCCTGATTCATGGCATGGTGCAGAAATAATCCCTGTTTACAAGAAAGGCGATGTAGGTTTACCAGCCAACTATCGACCGATTAGCCTTATTGATATTCTCCAAAAGATCTTTGCAAAACAAATTGTGGCCAGACTTACGGAATGGGTTTTGAAGAACCAGATTTTATCCCCTCTACAGGCTGGATTTCGTTCAAAAACTAACACTATGGACCAAGCCTTTAGGTTGTCACTATTATTCTGGAAGTATGTCACCTTAGCCAGACAGAAATTATATGTGGCCTTTGTAGACCTGAGATCTGCTTTTGATCTTGTGCCAAGAGAGAAACTGTGGGGAGTTCTGAACAAATAGGTACCCCCTTAGTACATTTAATCCAAAGATTGCACGAGAATACTTATGCACAAGTAAGATGGGGTAACCAGGGGGAACTCACTGACAGAATAGATATCAGGAGAGGGGTACGACAGGGTTGTGTCCTTGCTCCGACTCTTTTCATCTTGTTCATCAATGAGGTAGTGCAAGTTATTACTAATTGCCAAAATGATGCGCCCTCTTTGAATAACACAAAAATCCTGATTCTGCTATTCGCTGATGATTCTCTCTTGATCTCCCGAACACCGATGGGCCTACAGGTATTTATGTATAGGTTTAGCTTTCTTTGTGATGACTTTGGGTTGGAGCTTAATCACACCAAAACTAAAGTTATGACCATGGGACGTTGTCCCACCAAAGGATATACCATCCTTCAAAAAGGGACTCCATTGATTAAGGTTTGCTCCATTGATTACCTGGGGGTCAGAATTATTAAGGATATGCAGTGGGAGGCCCAGATTGATAAAAGCTCAACCCTTCTGGCACATAGATCTGGGGCAATTCTGCGCTTCCACAAGTCGACTATCGAGAGAGTAGTCACTCCAGCAGTAAGAATTTATCAGGCAAAGGCTCAGAGTGCTGTGGCTTACGAGGCAGAAGTCTGGGGATACTCAAATGCTGGTAAACTTTCAATAGGAGAAAATAATTTTGTAAGATCACTCTTGGCTTGTTCACGTAATACTACTTTGTTACCAATGTTTTGGGTCCTCGGACTTGCACGTATCTCAGACATTATAGCTTTAAGACCGCTGCTTTTCTGGGTACGTGTTTGGACTACTCCTGAGCTACTCACATATAAGGGATCCATCCAAGATATTTTAGACAGACCTAACGTGCTTACTATTCCTTGGTTTAAACACATATCAAAATGGTTTTACATTCTGGGTCTTAGTAACTACTGGAGCCATCCTTACAACTTAAGGAAAGAGCAGAAGAAGCATCTAAAAACAGCTTATTGGGCGTATGTCAGGGGAAACCACTTGCTTTATTTGTCTCATGGCAGATTGACTTCTCAATTTCTTGACACCAAGTGGCATCCGTGTTTTGAACTGTTTATGGATCTTATTACTGATCCATTAAGCAAGAGTTTGTATATTCAGTTCAGATATGGATGCCTACCTCTTAAATCTTTTGGCAATAGGCGGGATTCTGCTCCGTGAACTGATTTATGCCCGAGTTGTGGCACTTCTCCGGAAACCATTGTGCATTTTATGTTCAAATGCCCAGAAAATAGGATTGCTCGTCAGAGGTGGCTACGTCCAGTTTGCAAGAACATGGGGATCAGATGTTATATAGATGCTTTAAGGATTATGATGAGGGACACATCCTGTCCCCTGTTCTGTGCAGTGAGCAAGTTCCTTGCGGCTGCATGGCATATACGAATTTGCCAGCTAAAAAATTATTTTTTATTATGAGGCCCTATGATTAGGGTGTTAGTTCGCTGGATGATATTTTGGCTATCTTGAGGAACAAGGTTTAGGTAGTTATGCACTGTGTGAAGAGAAATACCTCCTTGATTTTAGTATTTATGTTTTTATACCTATCATGTATTTTTGAATGTAAGATATTTATGATTTAAAATGTTATTCTTGTATTGTGTGATTTATGCTTTGATGGTTTAAAATTAACCGAATAAAGTGATGTGTTGATGATGATGAGTATGCTTGTCTTTATGCCCTTGGCAGCTGTGTCTGCTGCATCAACAGCACATCTGATCGAGTTGTCGAGATCAGTTTACCCACTTCAACAATTTGGTGGCCTTTTTTCTTGTACTCCTCAGGCCACCAAATGGAGTACTTCCTCCATTTCATCCCAGAGGGCTCTGTCTTATCTTGCCTACAGCCCTTGAGTGTTGGCAATTCACCAGTGGTTGGTTGCCTGTACGGCCATCCTTTTACCTGATGCTTCAATGAGTTTAGACTACTTATCAGGTGGAGAGGCATCTGCTGTTGTTTGAGAATTAGCCCTCATTAGAGCATTAGATACTACCAACGAGTCTGCAGGGAGCTGGCCTTTGACATAGAGGGGGTCCGAGGGTGCAACTTTGTATTTTTGATCCACCTTTGGTGCAATAAAATGGGCGCATAAGGGATCTTTAAAGATCTCATCTGAGTGATGGGTCATCCCTTTTAACATGGGCAGATATTGGCATGCCCTAGTGGTAGAAGAAAGCGACTCACAGAGAAAACAATCCCCTGTAGGTACTTTGGGTAAGGAGACCTGATCATATGCACCTGCCCTAGCTATAAGTTCCTGGAATTACGTTGCATCATCCAGAGGCAGTGTCTTAGCTGGGTAGAGGTCTGAGTCGGTATCTCCAAGGGGCTCAATATCATATCTGCCCCATGGATCTGTGGGTGGCTGATTTACGTCATCTCCCTTTCCCTATTCCCCAGTGCAAGATTGCAGGAAACCATGTTGGAGTAACATCACCTATATCACTAAGTGAGTGATGTTGTGAAGAAGGTGGTGGCGGTGAGGGAGGTATAGGAGGTATAGGAGGTGGCGGAGGTGTAAGAGAAGCAGGGAAAAGAGGCTGTGGAGGACTGGTGCCAATGTCCTCCTCCTCCTTTTCAGGAGGTGTAGGTAGATTAATAGCCTCCTCGAAAGAAAGTACTTGCTTGGATGTAGTAGGTGTCAACTTCACTGCCTTTGCCAAAATTAGCCCGGTAGAGGGCTGAATGTAAATTTTCTTTTGCTTCAGGTCAAGCCTCTCCGTCACAGTCTCTAGGATCGGTTCCAGTACTGAAATGGAAGGTTTTGGTGCCGATCTAGGTCTTTGTTTCGACGCTGAGGTGGTTGGAGCCGAAGTGTTGGAAGCCAGGTGCTCGGAGCCGATGAGACAGATAGTCGCATCAGAACCAAGACTGGTTGGCTGTGTACAGCAGCAGAGGTTTCAACTTGGCTTTTGGGCAAGGGCCCGAGGGCAAGCATCCTTAGCAGATGGCCAGGGCCCACCATGGCCTGTCTGCAGTGGTGGCCTGGGAGCTGTAATTTCGTTCAGGACTGAATGTCTTTTGGTGGGATTGGCACAGAGGTAACTCATTGTGCGCTGTCCTGAAGGAAGAGCTTGCATCTGCATGCCAAACTCAATTTCTGAGTCGGATTTGGAGTCCGACATGCAAAAAGCATCTTCCTCTGCTGCTGAGGCCTTGTGAAGTTCCTCCTCTTGTTCAACATCGTTGTGACCGAAGATGTTGGGCATTTCTTCTACGTTTTTGCACTGCATTTCTTTCTGATGCACCCAATGACACTGCAATGTTTTCTTCGACCGAAAAGATCGACAGGCCTCACAGTTTTCCTCATTGTGGTTGGAAGACAGACAGAGGTTTGATAAAGGACAGAACTGAAATGGAGTCTGTTCCATTAGCAGTGCATCCTCATTCGAATCAGATGAGAAAGAAGGTCCGAATGGGTGAGGCCTGAAGGCTGCAAGTGGAGAACATTGAATCAACGGAAGATGATTTTCTTCTGTTTTTGAAAGGCGAAACGCAAATGAAAACAATACTGTTCGGTATAGAGGTTAACAACTGACCGAAGAAAGCCAGAAAAAGGTCTGGAACCAGAGCACCAAAGAACATGTCCGAACCTGATGGCAGAAAGAAAACAATCCAACAATGGAGCTGATGCCTGTGTGCATTATCACCAAGAGGAGTTACTTTGCCTCGTGACTTGAGAAACTTCTTCACAGAAGAATAACTTGCACAAACCCGGACCCAGCACTACATGTCAGGAGTATGTAAAGCATGTGTATCTACAGCCACACATTCCATCGAACTGTAAGTTATTCTTCACCCTACTGGGGAAGGGTATGGGGGGTAGGGAAAAAGTGGGGGGTTTGTAAGTGTGATCCTTCGCCTCCCAACCAGAGCAACACAAGGGTACATCATCTTCAGCAGCTTTATTATGTACCTCGGGAACTTCAAGAGGTGCAGCACCACTGCCCTAGTCACAGCAGTTCTCCTTCAGTCTGAGCAATGACCTGAACCCTAGACTACAGTTGTACCAGCAGCCCCTTCTGGCAGACTTGGATGCTGCAGTAATAATGATCCAGGCAAAGATTCTTCTTATACTATCTCCCTCACTACCACAGCCCTCCTTACATACAGTCACCGATTTTGGCAGTCACAAATCCTGCTCACCTTGCCCATCTCAGTTCACTGGTGACCCCTCTCTAGCATATAGAGACACCGCACAGAAGCGGTGCAGCTTGGTGCTTTCCACCCTCCGCTTCGATACAGCTCAGAACAATGCGGCCCTCTCCTGACATACGAGGGTCGCAGAGTCGATACTGCAGACAGGCAATTACACCTCGCTCAGAGAATACCCGTGCAGAGCTTCCCACTGGATCTCGTTCCCTCCAAAGCTATTCTCTCCTTCACCAGGAACACTAGTCTTGGCAAGCAGAGATGCAATGGTGTTCCAGGGCACTTGAATTTGGTGCCCTGGATGAGGTCTCCCCTCACCCAGCAGAGAGGCTAAGTCTTTGCCCCTAGTCCTGGTCAAAGGCAGAAGTTTTGTAGAGCTTCTCCTTCTGACACAGCTGGTCTGGCTGCTTGGCAGATGATACATTTTTGGGGAATTAACTTCCCCTTCTTATATTCCGTTTACAGACACCAAATGTGATTTAGGGTCTGAGTCTTTGACGTTTTATGTTGGGGTTCTGCTACCTTTGAAGTGGACACCTTTCTCTTTCTTCTTTTGTCATGAAAGACGTCTGTCACAGGAGACAATTCTCTGCAGCAGACTGATCTACAACACAATTTATGGGAGTGACCAGAGTTCACACCTGGATGCCAGCCACAGTGAAATGTGCATCAAGAGTTTAATCCCAGGCTCCTAGTCCCACTCTTTATGATTCTCTTACCAGCCCAATGTCTCTTCTTGAGATGTGTCCAGGTCCCTTTCTTGTGATCTATCACTGAATCAAAGACACAATCTCTTGACGTGCAAAGGAACCCTCTCCCTTCCCTCCAGTGTGTCTCCCTCCCAGCTCACAAGAATGCAGCAATTCACAATCTGTCTGGGGGAATTCTTGTCCTCATGTCTTCACAAGGCAGGCCAAAGGCTTCCCAAAACGAAACCCAAGGTCATCAACACAATTTAACATTACAGGCACACTCACTCAGTGTACATTCACAGCACACTTTGGGTACAGCACCACTACGTCTATTCATTATACCCTTACATGTACACATGCATTTATTGCACACACACACACAAATTGTGCACACAGTTCAGCAATAAAGCTCTCCTATATTCAACAAAGGTGGGCTTATTTTAAAACATACACTGCCAGCACACACACTCACTATGTGCACGCTGCACAACATTTCACCCTTCATGTATTGTACTTCAAGCAAGCACACACACACCAAGTACCAGCTTTCCCTGCACACACACTGAACAGCACTGCATATTTCATGTAATGTATATCTCTGGCACACATATACTCAGCACATGCACTAATGCCCCATGCACTCCACAGTACTGCTCCATCCTTCACTTCTTTAACCCCCCAACACCCCTGGCACACATACAACCAATGCAGTCACTACTCCCACAGCGCTACATATGTAGCTGATGTAGGGCCAAGGTTGACTTAAGCACAAAGCAGCAGATATTTTTAGAAGAGGAGTGAGCCAGCAGTGCTCACTCCAGTGACACAGAGTAAAAAGGTAATGATCACTACTCCTGATTACTACACAGTATGCTGCCACCACCACTCTTGTGCTGCTTAACACTCAGTGAAGGAAATAGCCTTCCACCACTATGAGCGTAGCCCTTTGGTCACCTCTCCTGATCAAACAAGACCCCACTCCATGAGACAAGTTGATGGCATGGTGCACATGCATGATCCGTGTATTGCCTATGACAAAAAAGTCAGCATTGAAATACAAACAACATTACAGTTAGGGTACTCAGGGTAGGGGTAGCGGTCTTTACCATGCAGACAACTTTTCCATCCCAACACAGAGCTTCCAAACAATTTATGTCTGGGTCTATCTCGGGGAAATGATGCCGCACTACAGAAGATGCAACTTCCAAAAAACACCAATTTTATTAATAGTCCATGGACTTTCCCAGGAGAGACACATGTGCAACACTAAAGGAGATACAGCCTCCAAAACAATCAGGAATTAAGAGATTAGAATTTATGGTCCATCTAGGAGCAATGGATGTGCAATTGTAACGATAATGTGATTACCAAAAGCACTAAAGGTTAAGAATATATGGGTGAACCCTGGTGCAATGAGGATTAAATGCTGGAAAGAGGCAGCATCTAAAACCAACAGGACTTAAGAACTGATGAGTCAACTAGAATCAATGGGGTAACAAGCTTGAACAAGATATGATACAACTTTCAAAACCACTAACAGTAAGACTTTTGGTCTGAGGGAAGGGGCATCCTTATGGGAAGGGGCATCCTTATGGAAGGCAGACATCCAAAAACCACTAATTAGGATACAAGTCTATGAGTCCACCCTGCTATGGCAGAGATGCACCCTCCAAAACTACCAGAACATAACCTTGAATTCAAAGTAGTAGGAGGCCCTATGCTACTTGAAACTGAAAACTGTCAACAAGGCATGTTATGCAGAATGTTGCACACACATTCAACAAGACAGATATGCGTATAGCTATACATCACACTACAAAAGCATTCACCATTACAAAACACAAACACGCTGGCAATTAGTAAGATTTGTTAGAAGACAGAAACAAGCACAAATATACAATGAGAATTATTTGTACATATTTCATACACATGTCAAGGTTAAGACAATATTCACAGAAGGGTTGTGAAATCAATATTGAATCACATGGGTATTAGGAGGCATACTAATGTATTATTTATAGCATGCTTGAACAGCGCAGACTGTTTTATAAAATGCATTGATCCTTGTTTTATGCCAATCGCACGGACAAGGTGCTCTAGTATGTGTTTTTATGGTCACTTTATAGTTTCTGATTAGGTATTCAGAAAAGAACAAGGTCATTGTGCCTGATTATGCACCCAGGGTCAGCTGAGTGGGAGAACACCCCTAAATGTGTATGTAAAAGCAGATTCCTCACCTTAGAATAGTCCTTGGTCAGTTAGGATCAGGAATCTCTTGAGTAGTACCTCTGCATGCCGGTAGGTGGTGTTGATGGGTTCCACCCTGGTGTCCATGTTGGAAAGGCTGTCACTATGTCAATATAAGCAGCATCCCAGAGAGCTGACATCAGTTTCTTTTGTGGCTGTTTCATTCCAAATACAAGGAGCCACATAAAACCAATGCTTTGACAGTGTGCAGATTCTAATGGGATATTTAGGGTGAAGAGCCCAGTTCACAGAGAGGTTAGAATGGGAGAGTCCCTGAGGAATCTGTGGTTAGAATCCCTACTGAAAATGTGTTAGTGAAGGCAAGTAACTTGTTCTTCTGATAGAGACTTTTATTCAGATTCCCAACCTTCAAAGCAAGCAATACCTCTCCTGAGGTGGGTCTGCGTACTGGCTCAAACCAGAACCTCCTGGAGGACTGAACAAGCACAATGCCCATCCTGACGGTCTTGACTGTCCAAGCCGTCATGCTTTGTGAATGTGTGGAGTAATGCCCATGTATCGGCTTGGCAAATGTCGAGGACAGGTACCCGCAAGCTAAGGTAGTAGTAGCAGTCTTGGTCCTGGTGGAATGGACCCGCAAGCCCTCAGAAAGCTGATTTTTAGCCAGTGCCAAGCAGATCGTAATGCAGAGTACAATCCATTGAGAGATGGTCTGTTTCTGCACAGCCTAGCTCTTTTTTACTTCAATTAACCAGATAAAGAGGCTGATTGTCCACCTGATGGTCTTTGGTGCAATCAATGAACAATGAAAGAATGTTCCTCAGGACCAGGCAATGGAATCTCTCCTTTTTCATGAAAGCATAAGGAAATGAAACAAAAGGTATACAGAGTGATAGTCTGAACAATATGAAAGGGAGTGACAATTTCTGGTAGGAAAGAGGCACATGTCCAAAGAACAGTTTGTCAGGGAAAAAAGCTGGCAATGGAAGGATGGACTGAAAGGGCTTGAAGCTCGATGAGACTCCAGGCCAATGACATGGCACCCAAGAAGACAGTATTTAGGGTCAAGAGCTGCAGAGGGCAGCTGTGTAGCAGCACAAAGGGAAAACACATCAGTAACGTGCGGACCAGAATGAGATCTTGTTGGAGCATTACAAAGGGGGTAAGGGGAATAAATGCTGCAAACCTTTCAGGAAATTAGTCACAATAAGAGACTTAAACAGGGAAGGTTGGTTCCAGCAGCCGCAGGAAAGCCAAAATAGCTGACAAGTAACCCTTTTTTGTATATGTTTATTGGTATGGTAACATATAAGAACACAGCAGTGTTACAGAAAATGTAGAGTTTGAATGTGAAGATATAACACAACAACAGACATTGGCAGAAAGCGCTATGCAGCTGTACATAGTAAGAAAACATTGCAGGCCCAAAACAAATACTAACCGGAATAAGGTGAAGAATTCACTTTAGGACATAATTAAATATGTAACTTGAAAGGGTTGCAGTTGAAAGCCAACTCATGTTTAACAAGCTTTTAGGTATCTACGACTCTTAGCACACAGGCTCACTGGCACATACTTTGTGTTTCCAAATATATTGTAACCTGATTAGACAATGAGTGCAGGAAATCTAATCAGTTCACACTACATGGAGGCCGTAAGGTTACAATGATAAAGCAAACATGGTATTAAAGTTGTATTTACCACAAATATGTATGTTTTCAAGAACAAAGAATGGCTAGTGTGCCAAGTATTGTTAAAGTCACAAATGAAGAATGTGTAGAAGGTTAGTTTAGAGTTTAAGGGTTACAGGGTCAAAGGCGTTCAAAAGTATTTCTGTTTCAATCCATAACTGCCCAGTCAATTATTATTTACTGTTTTGTAATAAAACATTGTGTGATTCTGTATGTAAAACGCTGTCTATGCTACAACAAATTAAGACTGGCTGCCTGCCAGTGTGAGGAGGTTTGATCTCCCTGTTGTGACAGTAAAGGGCTGTCTTTACATTGTCAAAGAGGTGTCTGTCTTTCATTCCATTTGTTACGTTTTTAATTACCCTGTAACACCAATGTAAAGATTTGTCATCAAATAACACAGAATGCCATCCATAAACAACCTCCCCACCTCACGCTACTGCAGTAACAGTGACACCATAATTGTATTGTATTGTAATCGTATTTATATAGCGCTTACTACCCCTGATGAGGCGTCGAAGCGCTTTTCGGCGAGTAGCAGGCTACTCCGGAACCCAACAAGAATTAGTGGTGGATTAGTATCTGGAAATATGGTTATAGTTTTAGTATTATTATGAGTTAATTTGAGCCGCGGATATGAGAGTTTGTTAGTTAGATTGAATGGAGTAATGGAGGGGTGGAGGAGGAAAGAAATCCAGAAGTGTTAATTGGGAGTATATCCCTCATTTACTCATCCCAAAGGCTTGGGATGAGTAAATGGGAATGAGGGAGGGAAGAGTCTTTGGAAGGGTTAGGGAGATCAAAGTAGCAGGGTGAGATAAATGAGGGAGAATTTAGTAGGGTTGTTTGGGAGGTCACAGTAGTAGAGTGAGCTTTGGTGAGTTAGACGTGGAAGCGGAGGGAAGAGCTTAGGCAGAGTTATTTAGGAGATGAGAGTAGTAGAATGGATTTGGGATGAGTCAGAGTGGGAATGGAGGATAGATTGATAGAGACATGACATATGATGATGGCTAGATAAGTTTGATAAGATGAGAGCAGTGATTCATAGATATCTAGTATAACAACCCACCCAGGAGCCATGCAACGACCCACCAACATGCCAAGCACAGAACAGCATACATACATATACATATATATATATATACACATACACACATGAATACACACACATGCACACATATATGTACATACAATACATAATTAGAACCATGACTAAATATACTTAGTCAAACAGATTTAAAGAGTGTGTGTGTATTTTATTGTTATGACATAGTAGAAATACATATTTTCTAAAGAACTATACATAACTAGAATTAGACACATAATAAGAAAAAATATTTATCGACATAGGCATATGCAGTCTATAGTTATTTGAATATGGTGGTTATGAAGGAAAGAGGCAACTTTTGAGTAGTTTTCTGAAGACAAGAAAGTTATCTGTGGCTGTTATATTTGGGGGTAATTAATTCCATAGTTTGGCTGCTTGAACGGAAAAGGATGTACCAACTATAGTCTTTTTCTTGTATGGTGGTGTTCTAAGGCGGGGTGCCAATCTTGAGCGTTGGTTTCTTTGTTGGATGTATTTGGTTATTTTGTTTCTAATAAAAAGTCCTGTTCCATGTATAGCTTTGTGGGTGATACAAAGCATCTTGAAAGTGCATCTTCTGGCAAGGGGTAACCAGTGTAGTGCTCTCAAGGCAGGGGAGATGTGGGCTTGCGGCATTACATGTAATAGTAGCTTGGCTGCAGAAATCTGAATCCGTTGTAGTTTTTTCATAATAGATAGAGATGATCCATGGTAGAGGCCATTGGCATAATCCAGTTTGGATAGTACAAGCGAGATAGTAGCTTGCACCTTGTGTGGAAATCCGAGGTGGGGGAAGATGCGTCGTAGAGGCTTCAAGGTGATGAAGCTTGTTCGTGCTAATTTGTCCACTTGGCCATTCATAGTTAATTTGGAATCCATGGTGATTCCAAGGTTTTTAACTTCCTTGGATAATTGAGGAGGTGGTCCGAGATTGTCAGGCCAGACGAACAGAGGGTCATTACTTTTCCAGTCACCACAAATTAGTATTTCTGTTTTGGAGGTATTTAGTTTGAGATAGCGCCAAGTCATCCACTGATCAACGGCTCCGAGGCAACTGAAGTTTTATGAGTTTTTAATGTTTTCTAATTTAAGTAGTATTTGTGTGTCATCTGCATAGTTGTAGCATGTGAGATGGAAATCATTGATCAGTTCTGGTAATGATATCATGTAGATGTTGAAAAGCACAGGTGAGATGATTGATCCTTGGGGGACCCCTGCTTTTGCGAGGTAGGGTTTGGACGAGAAGGGGGGCGAGTAGATGATATTAGCAGTGCTTGTATGCCGGCTTTGTGGAGTCTTTCATGATCAACCGTATCAAAGGCAGCTGAGAGGTCTAAAAGAAGTAGTGCAGCAACTCCATTGCGGTCGACTGTGTTTTTAAGATAACCCAGATTGCTATGAGTGCTGATTCAGCTGATAATGTTATTCATTAAATTCCAATCTACCGGACCAGAACACATACCTGAAACATATCTTTATTCTTGTAGTTCCCTGTTAATACTTGCACTGTAAACTCCTACCTGTGTGCATCCATCTCCGAGATCTAAGTCCCATATCCCTACTGTTCTCTCACGCTTCATGGTGGTCTTGCATCCCGGGGCTCCAATAAGTCACTGAGTTCCCTGCCCATGTCATGTCATGCCATGCTATGAGGCTATGATCCACTACTTTATTGTCCCTTGAGTCTTGCGCATATGCCTCTCATCTCCCGCTGCCCACTAAGCCATATCCCGCAGCCAATCAGAGATTAATGGGGGAACCTGGGAGATCCATCTGATCGCAATTCTGCGCTGATCCAGAACCAGCCCCGGGGTATCAAGCACTGATTGAGTCTCCTCTTCTAGTGCTTGGGAACCAGCCCAAGCAGACACACCCTCACACTTATGAAATTGACAAACCAGGAGCACACTCTACCACTGCCAATGAGTAACCCTTAACAGTGCCCAAGGCAAGGCCGTGCCGGTCTAGAGATAAAGCAAACAGCAACACCTCCGACACTGGTTGGTGCAGAAAGGGAGGGACGTGAGGAGCATCAGGCCACAAACTAATCCCAACGGCAAGTGTAGGCAGTCTCAGTGGAGAGACACCAGGCTGCTAAGATGACATCACAAACCTCAGGAGGAAGATTTGAAACTCTCAACTGCTGCCACTCAATCTCCATTCGTGAAGGTGGAGCATGCACAGGTTTGGGTGCAGGGCACTGCACTGCTGCAGCTGCAGAAGATCCTCACAAAGGGTGAGCCTGGCCGGAGGACCAATCTTCATATTCAGGAGTTCGGGATACCATACTCGCATGCCCAATCTGGAGCTACTAGGATGACTTAGGCCCGGTTGGCCCTGATCCACTTGAAAACTTGTGGAAATAGTGGTATTATCAGAAAGGTATTCAGGAATTCCCACTAAAAGGAACGCGTCTCCTAGCAAGAGCGACTTTTGGAACTCCAAAATGCAGAAGTGTGACATTGCGCATTCTTGGAGGTGGTGAACAGACTGAGCCAAGGTTCTCTCCATTGTTGGAAGAGACCTTGCTCAACTTTGGGGCCTATTTGCCATTCGTGATCTGCAAGGCATCAACGCTGAGTTTGTCTGCCCTGCCGTTCAACGAGCCTGCCAAGTGCTGTAATGGCAAACTTTGCTGCATTCTGACCATCCATAAGGGCTTGGTTAAGGATAGCACAGTCCTCCTCGGGAAGGGTGGGTGGCAGCTGAGCTACTGAGTTCCACAAGGTGTGGGAGAAATGGTCCAAGAGGAATACGGTGTTCATCAATCAGAAGGCCAGGGTGGTGGAAGAAAAAATGCACCTCCCAAGTTCTTTAGCCTTTTGGATTCCCTGTCCGATGGAGTGGAGAGGAATGCATTTGGGTTGACCTTCAAGGTTTAGGCCTGCACCACCAGGCTCTTGGTGAGGGGTGTTGAGAGATGAATGCTTGGTCAGCTGAGGCTGGACGATGGTTCAAGGTAACCATGCGGTGCACAGAAGCTCCTGTGCAAGGTTTGGCCCAAGCTCCCAGGAGAACGTAGGTGAGGGCTTTATTAAAAGGAAGCAAAAGCTCAGTTGCGCCCACTCCTGGGTGAAGCACCTCAGTTAACATGCTGGTCTTGATTGACTTTGACTGCCGGCAACTGCAGGTGAAGGACCTCTGCTGCCCTGTGCATCATGATGGCAACTTCCTCCAAAACTGAGCCAGAAGAAGAAATCATGCCAGAGTCTGAGGAAGTTTCCAGCCCATTGGCTTTGCCCAGCTCCTCATAACAGTTCTCAACTGGATCAGGGACTAATACCTTCTTCCTCATCTCCCCCCACTGGGAGGGGAAAGGGCTGTCAAGTGGCGGGATGTCCAGGTGTTGATAAGGCCTAAATGGTGCCAACTCTAAGTCAATGTTAACGATAGGTATGTCATTGTCAAGCGGTGCCAGGATGGATGGAGCCAGGGTGGATAAAGGCACCTATGTCAGATTGGATTCAACTGCAGATCCAGAGGGCCATCTGGCATCAGGAGTGGATTCACCGGCGATAACTGAAACGGCATACCTTTTGGCTCGGTGGCACTGGGAGGCACTCACCAGGGAGTCAGTGGCCCAAGGATGGCGTGTATGGTGTCATAAAATTCTAGGATCTGGGAAGTGTAGCTCTGGCTCCGGGAAACTCATGGTGGCATTTATGAGCAGAGTGGCCACGCAGGTAAAGTGGGGCCAACAAGCGCATTGTTTGGAGGGGGTAGCCTCTTCGACTTACCTGACTTGAAGGAAGACGTTTTTGAGCACAAAGGCTACTGTCCGCAGGAATGGCTCTGAGAGCAGCCCCAAATACAAGAAAGGGACAGAGAATGGCACAAGTCTTCTTCTTTAGCCACGCTACCAGGAGCTTCATCACCCACTCACAAATTGCCTTCGGGTTCATAGACTTCACCTGGAGCAGGCTTTGGAATCGTGATTCAACCCCAGGCATCAGATAAAGACTAAGGGGGTCATTCTGACCCTGGCGGTCGGCGGT
Source organism: Pleurodeles waltl (assembly GCF_031143425.1). Classification (NCBI taxonomy): domain Eukaryota; kingdom Metazoa; phylum Chordata; class Amphibia; order Caudata; family Salamandridae; genus Pleurodeles; species Pleurodeles waltl. The sequence continues at coordinate 399,511,615 of NC_090449.1, forward strand.
GAAGCGGCGGTAAGACCGCCAACAGGCTGGCGGTCTTTTTTCATGTATTCTGACCATGGCGGTTACCGCCATGGTCAGCCGCCGCTTCACCGTTCCGACCGCCACGGCGGTAACGACCACCGGGCTGGAGACCTGGGTCTCCAGGCCGGCGGTCGTCACATACCGCCGGCGGTATTCCAACCCGCCTGACCCCGGCTTACCGCCATGGATTTCATGCGGTTGGGGACCGCCATGCAATCCATGGCGGTAAGCACTATCAGTGCCAGGGAATCCCTTCCCTGGCACTGATAGGGGTCTCCCCCACCCCCAACCCGACTCCCTCCCCTACCCCCCCACCACCCCTGCCACCCCCAAAAGGTTGCAGGACCCCCGTCCCCCACCCCGATCCCCAACATATACACACACATACACACATACAGGAACGCATCCATGCACATACACACACCCCCTCGCATTCATGCACGCATCCATGCACATACACACACCCCCCCCGCATTCATGCACGCATCCATGCACATACACACACCCCCCCGCATTCTTGCACGCATTCACACGCCCCCTCAATATACACATACGCACACCCCCATGCACGCACACAACTCACAACACCCCCCCACCCCCCTTCACCTTACCTGTTCCTGGTGATCCTCCGGGAGGGAACGGGCAGCTCCGCCGACACCAACACGCCAACAGAACACCGCCACAGCGAATCACAGGTCGTGATTCGCTGGGCGGTGTTCTGTTGGCGTGGCGGTGGAGGTGGAGCTACCTCCACTTCCCCGCCTGCCGCCAGTATGGCTGTTGGCGGCTCTTCGTCCGGAAACGGGCGGAGCGCTGCCAACAGTCAGAATGGCCCATGCGGAAGACCGCCAGCACTGGCGGTCTTCCGTACGGCGGTCCCTCGGCGGTCTATTGAAAAGACCGCCGAGGTCTGAATGACCCCCTAAGTATGGATCAGACACAGAAATTAATCGGTCTGTGACATTCCCCACAAGCCTTAAAACAACTAGGTTTAGTAGGTATAGAAGGGTACATGTCCCTATTACTCTGGGAACAGTAGCTCAAAATAGGTCCACAAAAAGTATAAAAATATCAAAAAAAAATTAAAAAGTGGCGAACAATTGACCAAGGTTGCTCTCTGAATGCACACTGTTGGTGCAGAAAGAAAGAAACTGATGTCGGCGCACAGGGGTGGTGCTTGTATGGGCACAGGGAAGTCACTTCTGACAAGGACCACACAGATGGGGAGCCAATCAACAACAACTAGACGTGCAAAGGTACTCTTTAAGATCTTCCGGATGCAGTTTAATGGAAATATTCCATGGTGAGGAACCTGTGGTTAGAAGTCTCTATCGGAAAAGAGCCCTACCCATCCTGTTATTCAGTATTTTATTTATAGTTTGTGACGAGCGCTCATAATTTTTTATCACTCACTGCTCCATATAACTATTGCATTTTTTTATTAAAGCTGTGACTGGAACCCTAGCATGGTTTTCACTTTGGGTTTTTGTAATGTTTTAATCAGTCATGCAAATAAGCATATTATTATTATTACTGCAACAGAAAAAGATGCATCACATAATTGGGCATCATCCTGCTTGCACAAACATATCTCTAGTTGCTTCACATCTAACAGTGCACAAGAGACAGAACACAAAGCACCCATGACACAGCAAAGATTTTCTACCTAGCTGAGTATCACTAAGTTCACACAAACAGCCCTTCCCACAATAACACAGCAAAACTATCAGCAGCATTAGCATACAACAGCACAACTTCTAACAAGCATCCACATTGCTGCCAAATACGTTGCTATTTGATCCAGTTTCTGGTTTTCAAAGATAAACACAAAACCCCATTTGGAAGGCACCCAGATCTCAGTGTGAATATGGAGGCCATAAAAATAGCAGAATGTGGGCTATTGAAATATCTGTAATATAACAGAACATAGCATAAACGTTGATCTTGCAGACTGGGACATGCAGCAGATGTATTTGCTCAGCAAAGATGGTAGAAACAAACTTCACAACATTATAAATGATTTTTGTGCATCAGTACTTCTGTTGTGTCAACAAAAGCACAAAGCAAGAGTTAGCATTGTCATTACCTAAAGGAAACCAACTTAATGGCTCTGATGTCAGAATCGGGGAAATTCCCATCACTAGAAAGCTGTGCGATCTGTCCCTAAGCAGCCCAATGTTTGTTTTCCATCAGTAAACAGCACCACATAGGGTACTCCATGTTATGTTCTTAAACACACAGAACACAAGGCTTGGCTGGTCGGGTTGTACACTTAAAGTGTACCCCTGCCCATACCAGAGGGATGTGAATGCTCCATCACTCGGCTATGAGCAGACTGATGGTTGGTGGAGGCTGAATTCTTAATGTAGAGGTATAGGCTCATTTATCCCTGGGATAAAACATGTAGAACCACTCCAGTCCTCTGCTTTGACAGTCCTAGTTCATGGGAGCCTGTTACTGAAAAACCTGTGCAGTCCCCCATCAGTGGGCTTCTGTACTTTCCAGTGAGTGTGTGGCGGTTTATGACATTTACAATGAATGCTGCTTAAGGTCTACAAGTTCAGGGGTCGCTGTGCTGTGTGAGTGCTGTCTGGTGGAACTGTAGCACAATGTAGAGGATGCCGTTTAGATTGTCCTTGGGTATGCAGATTCACCCTGCAATCCCAATAACCCATCTAAGAGGGTGAAGAATCCATGTTAGGCCAGTGTTCAGCTTCAAATTAAAGGACAAAGAAAGACTAGTTTTGTGGTCCGAACAGCCCTGGACTATGATCTCTTCAGAAATACCTTAACACTACTTGGCATGTTGATGCTGTACTGTTCTTACATACAAATTTGCCCTAGGTTTGGAAATTTCTGGAAATTGGAGAGATACGGTCAGACCCCATTTTCAGGGATACTTGGCATGCAGGGGCTATAGGGCCACAATTATGGGTATTGGGCTCATGTGCCTCTGATATCTTGAGGTACATCTTACTAAGGTTCTGCAAAGTTGGTCAAATACACCCTTTGCACATCTGATTCTCAGTGTAGTGATGGACAGCATTGGAAGGGTACTTATGAAGGTAGTGTGGGAGCAGTGGTTGCTGGCGGTGTCAGGTTTTCACTCACCAAAAGGCTGTGGGAGAGGGGGCCTGCGTGCAGAGGCTGCAGGCGTCTCAGGTGAGTCCAAGATGGGTGACAGCACACTGGACTCGGTCTCTGGTAAGCTAAGGACCCGCGTTGGCACTGCTGGTTGGGGTCACCTCAGGTCGTGGACGTTCGGTGTAGTGGTCACTTCAGGTGTCTGATCTGTGAGGTTCCAGCAGCTGCGGATTCTTTTCCTTAGAGTTTCTTGTTGCAGAACAGGTCCACTGCTCACTGGAGACATGCGTTTTTGTTGAAGGCTGGACAAGTTGGCTTCTTGGGCATAGTTCTGTGAGGTCAGAAGGCAGTCCGGCGTGGTCAGCTGCTTCTTCTTTTCCTCTTCTGCAGATGCATCTCTTCTTTGTCCTCATCTTCTTAGGTCATCAGGATTTAGGGGTGCCACCAAAATACTCTTTTTAGGGGCGTTACAGGGAGTGCCAGGCGGTAGCCAATGGGTTGACCACCTTTAGGGTGACTACACCCTTCTTATGGCCGCTGGGAAGTGGCCACAACCCTAACCCTAGTGGCCTAATTCCTTCCAAGAAAGAAGGAGGAATTTGAGAAATGGTGCCAACTTCAGCTTGTCCACCTTAGGGGTGGGACTGGCATGAAGTGGGCACAGCTCCTAATCTGCCAAATTTGACCATCTGTGCTGCTGCCAAAAGTGGGGTCAGGACAGAAAGGTTAACCATCTTTGCCATTTGGAGAGACCTAGGTCGCATTACAAAGCTTAATGCCCTGGAATGTCCATCCTGCCTGGGTGAGGTGCAGGGTTTTGCCTCAGGCCCTCAAGAGCACTGACTCTCACCTTGGCGGAGCCAGAAACGCATCTGTGGAGGCAGAACTGGTCATGACCAGTCAGCCAGGTCATTAGTAGCTTGGAGGTTTTTAGGGGGCACTCTAAGGTGTCCTTTGTGTGCATTTATTAATAAATCCATCACTGGGCTCAGTGAGGGTTTATTGATATGAGGTGTTTGATACCAAACATCCTAGGATTCAGTGAAGCAATCATGTAGCTAGGGAACTCGTAATGACCAGTGTCCAGCACATGCATTTAAAATGTCTTCCTTGTTCACTCTCTATGTCTCAGAGACATAGCAGGGGCATATCTGCTCATACATATATGCCCTCACATGCGCTTTGATGCGCCCTTCCTTAGGAGTGACTTACACCTGGCATATGCAGTGATAGGGGACCTGGCACACAGGTGTGTGTGACAGGTTGTGTTTTCAATTTAGCCTGCACCAACACACACAGTCCGCGATGACAGCACTGTGTGGGGTATGGTGAGGGGTCTTTGGGGGGTGGCACAACTGGTGCAGCCCCTGAGACCTTTCTTAGAACCCAAAGCCATAGGTACCAGGGGTACCATTTACTAGGGACTTAGAGGTAGCTAAAGAGTTTGCCAATTGTGCAAAATAACTGTGCTGTTTGGGGAAAGGGATCTGGCATTAGAGACCTGGTTAGCAGGGACCCAGTACACTAATAGTGAAAGCCACACCAGAAACCAGGCAAAAAGTGGACACTAACCATGTCAAAAGAGCAAGTTACTTACCTTCTGTAACGCTTTTTCTGGTGGATACATTAGCTACCTGTGGATTCCTCACCTAATGAATTCTCCCCATGCGTAGCATTCGACGGAAAATTCTCTCTCTAGCTTTGCACGTCGGTGAGGACGTCACAATTGCCCGACTCCACGTGGCTCCGTGTGACATCATTGTGGCAATAAGAGGTCCTCGCCGCCGTGCTGACGTCAGTTCACACCACTTTTGACGTGCCTTTGAAACATATAGAGAACATCGACAATTCATACCCTTCAGGATTTGACAAAAATAAACTTTATAGAGAACCTTCACCTAAAAACTTCTCCACAACTCCTTAAAAAGGAGCATACCATCATGAACAGTCTGCAAAATTTAAATTAGTCTGAAAAACAACTATAAACATATATACATATATAGAAACAGTGAAATCAAAGCACTGAAGCGCACACCCAAGGAGATCCTGGCACAACCAGACAGACAACGGGGAGGTGGGAGGGACCGTGAGGAATCCACAGGTAGTTAATGTATCCACCAGAAAAAGCGTTACCAAAGGTAAGTAACTTGCTCTTCTGATGGATACAACTACCTGTGGATTCCTCACCTAATGAATAGAGTCCCAAAGCAGTACCACCTCGGAGGAGGGTGTCCATCTGGTCAAACCACAAACTCCTGCAGCACAGACCGTGCAAAATGGCCATCCCTCCGCACCCAAACAATAATGCTTCACAAAGGTGTGGAGGGAAAACCAAGTTGCGGCCTTACAGATTTCCACCATCGGAACACCTCTTGCCAAAGCTGATGAGGTCGACTTGACCCTGGTGGAATGGGCTCTGATCCCCTCAGGAGGATCCTTCTTTGCCAATGAGTAACATATTTTTATACAAAGAACGACCCACATGGAGAGTGTTCTCTTATGGACGGCCTTCCCCTTCCTCTTCCCCACATATCCTATAAAGAGTTGCTCATCCAACCGGAACTCTCTCGTCCTGTCGATATAAAAGCTGAGAGCCCTCCTAGGGTCCAGACGATGGAGTCTTTCCTCCTCCTTAGATGGATGCGGAGGAGGGTAAAACATCGAGAGAGTTTTGGACTGTTCCAAGTGAAATGGAGACACTATCTTAGGGTGGAAAGCCGCCCTGGTCCTCAAAACCACCTTGTCCTTATAAAAAGTCGTGAAAGGCGGGTGAACAGAGAGGGCCTGCAATTCACTAACACGTCTGGCCGACGTAATGGCTGTCAAAAACACAGTTTTGAAAAATAAATACCTTAAAGGGCATGAATGAAGTGGCTCAAAGGGGGAGCCCATCAGAAAAGTAAACACCAAATTGAGATCCCACTGTGGCATAAAAGGCATGGGAGGAAATGTATTAGTAAGTCCCCTCAAAAATCTCAAAAGTAAGGGAGATTTGAATCAAGAAGGCTGATCTGGAAGATATAAAAAAAGCCGAAAGGGATGAAAGATAGCCTTTAACAGTGGCCACAGCACAACCACGCTGAGCCAACGACAATGAAAACAATAAAATATCAGAAAGATGGGCACTTAAGGGATCAATTTTCTTCTCTTCACACCAACAAACAAAATTAGACCACCTACTCGCATAGACCGACTTGGTGGAGTGTCGCCTGGCCGATAAAAGAACGTCCACCACCTCTGGTGGGAGAGAAAAGGAACTCAGGTTGCCCCGTTCAATCTCCAGGCATGAAGATGCAGGCTCTGGAGGTGGGGGTGTAGAACCTGCCCCTGCGACTGTGAGAGGAGGTCTGCCCTGAGAAGGAGACATTGCGGAGGGCACAGTGAGAGTCGGAGTAGGTCTGCATACCACACCCTTCGTGGCCAATCCGGAGCTATTAGAATGACTTGGGCACGGTCTTGGTGAATCTTCCTCAAAACCCGAGGAATCAAGGGTATGGGAGGAAACGCGTAAAGCAACTGGTCGCACCAGGACATCTGAAAGGCGTCCCCCAACGCTCCTTGCATCGAATACTGAAGGCTGCAGAACGACGGACAGTGCGTGTTCTCCCGAGTGGGAAACAGGTCTATTCGGGGAAAGCCCCACATCCGAAAGATGTAAAGAACCAGATCCGGATGCAGACGCCACTCGTGGTCGTCCGAGAAGAAGCGACTGAGTCTGTCCGCACGTACGTTTTGGACCCCGGCCAAATGGTTTGCCACTACACAAAGCCGATAGTCCTGAGCCCAGGACCAGAGTTGCAGAGCCTCTCTGCAAAGAAGGTACGACCCTACACCCCCCTGTTTGTTGATATACCACATCACGGTCGTGTTGTCCATCAGAATCTGAACTGACTGACCGCGAAGGGAAGGGAGGAAGGCCTTGAGGGCCTAATGAATCACCGGCAGCTCTAACAGATTGATATGAAACCTCTGCTCTACTGGGGACCAATGACCCTTGATCTCCAGATCCTCCAGATGAGGAGGAGGCATCCGTTATCACCGTGGTCACAGGAGATGGCTGTGAAAACGGCTTCCCCTGAGAAAGGTTGCCTTCCGCAGCCCACCATCGGAGATCCGCTGCAGTGTCTCTGGAGATCTTTATCGACTCCCCGAGATCTCCTCTGTGCTGAAACCACTGTTGCGGAGGCACCACTGGAGAGCCCTCATATGCCAGTGTGCATGAGTGACCAACAGAATGCAAGAAGCAAACAGACCAAGCAGACGAAGGACCTTGAGGACTGGAATTACCGCTCCTTCTTGAAACATTGGAACCAACGCCTGAATGTCCTGTATCCGCTGTGGCGGAAGAAAGGCCCGATTCACTGTTGTGTCCAGTACTGCCCCTATGAACAGGAGGCGTTGAGAGGGCTCTAGGTGAGACTTGGGCACATTTATTGAAAAACCCAGACTGAACAACAACTGGGTTGTCAGCAGCAGATGATGCAACACAAGCCCCGGAGACTCGGCTTTGATCAACCAATCATCCAGGTAAGGGAATACTGCTACCCCATTCATCCTGAGGTGTGCTGCAACAACCGCCATCACCTTCGTGAAGACCCGAGGTGCGGAAGTAACACCAAAAGGAAGGACCGCAAACTGGTAGTGTTGTAACCCTACCACAAACCGGAGATACTTCCTGTGTGACTTGAGAATGGGAATGTGAAAATGAGCATCCTGAAAATCGACCGACACCATCCAATCCTCCTTGTTCAACGCCAAAAGCACCTGTGCCAGAGTCAGCATTTTAAATTTCTCCTGTTTGAGGAACCAATTCAAAATCCTCAGGTCCAAAATAGACCTCAGACGACCATCCTTTTTGGGGATCAGGAAGTACCTGGAATAACACCCCTGACCCCTTGCTTGCTCTGGAACCAACTCCACTGTGCCCTTCAATAATAGGAAGAGAACCTCCTGTTCTAACAACAGGAGATGATCTTCTGAACAAAAGGAAGGACGGGGAGGGAAGGGAGGAGGAATCTCCGGAAAGGGAAGGGCGTAACCTTTTCTTACCAAACTGATGACCCAGGAATCTGTTGTTATGGACTCCCATATGAGAAGAAAAAGAGAAAGCCTCCCCCCTACCAGAGAGGTATGAGAGACAATGGTAAGAGGACTAAGGCTGCTTTCCTTGAGGTAACCCTCCAGAGGAAGAGGAAGAGGAAGGGTGCTGCTGTTGGGTGGACCCTCTTGTGCGGACTCTACCCCGCCCCCTGAACGATCGATAAGGGAGCTGGAAGACTGCTGCCCTGGCTGCTGTGACCTCCCACGAAAGGAAGCCCCTCTACCAAAAACTCGCAGCTGTCTAAAAGATCGAAACTGGGTGGAAGCAGCCTACTGACCCAAAGATCTAGCAGTGGCCCTACATTCTTTAAAGCACTCTAGCGCAGAGTCCGCTTTTGAACCAAATAGTTTTGCCCCATCAAAAGGCAGATCTAATAGCGTAGTCTGGACGTCAGATGAAAATCCGGAAGTGCGGAACCACGCATGTCGCCTGTTGGCAACGGAAGTCCCCATGGCTCTTGCAATAGAGTCCGTGGTATCCAGCTCTGTCTGAATAACCTGCGTAGCCGCCGCCTGAGCATCCGAAAGAAGGCTACGCAAGTCCGGGGGCATATCTGGAAGAACAGTCTTTGTCGCATCCATTATAGCAGTGGTTCCCAAACTGTGCGCCGCGGCACCCCGGTGCGCCGTGACAAGTTGCCAGGGGCGCCGTGCGCATTTTTGAAAACATGAAATGCCACACTTCAGAAACGATTTATGCACGCGGTTTATACCAGCTTAACTTACGCAGGGAGGTCATTATTTTCCAGTCGAGCAGTAGACATTAGCATTTCATGTCGGGGGGATTACATGAGCCCCACCTGTCAACGTCTTGTATTATGGTTTCACCCAGCGTGAATACGTTCTTCAGCATTTACAGGCGCGCGGCAAATTAGAAAGAGACTCCGAGAGTGTTATTGCTACTCCTGTGATCCTCAGCGTTCCAAGTCGAATTTCAGCTCATTGTCGGGTAATTATTATCGTTTTTCGTAAGTGTGCATTATCTTCACACAGAATAGGGGGGAACGATTACGATGCATAAATGAAACTCGCAGACTAACATAACTGTTAATTCTCCCTGAAAACAAACGCTTTCAAATGACAGAATTTTTTCTTTCCAAAACACAAGACTAGTTAGGCCACACATAACAAAGGCGCTCGTGCTCATCATTATACACTTCTTAGGAGATTTCCCATACAAATTTCCCCAGGTAACATCTGGGGAAATTTGTGTGTGGAGAAAATGCAATAGTTGAGTTTTGTCCGAAAACGAGTGGAAACATGCGCTCCATCTGCAGTTTCCTCCAGCCCATGTAACTACGAAGGTGGTAATACCATATCAGCGAAAATTAATCTGTGGTATTAGGTGGCTCAGTGTGCAAAATAAAGATGGACTGGAGGGATGGGGTCCTGAGAAATTGCTAGTGGTTGAGATTAAATCAAGCATTTTTTTTTTTTATACTTCAGTGTGCGGGTAGGCCCAGATGTGGGCCCCTGGCACATTGTGGCACTGGAGCCAAGCAATATTTGGCTAATGATCCCTAATAAGGGCAAAACCACCAGTCATGAGATGTGTTGTGCTCTGGTTAAGGGAAGAACTGGTCAGGCAGTTTGGGCTGCACTGTTCACACTCTTCACATTGGAGCAGGGTCAAGACTGATTTGCATATGGCTGGGACTAAACTGAAGTGGCACAGTGTGCAAAATAATGATGGACTGGAATGGGGTCCTGAGAACCTGCCAATTTCCTACTGCAGCTGCTCTCCCCAGGGATGTTCAAGGAGTAGTTCCTAAAGAACGTTTTAAAAAAGTAGAATATATTGGCAATTTAAAAAAAAAAAAACAACGTTTTCAAGCACATTGGCTAAAAAAGCTATAAAGCCAAATATATATTGAGTGCCATGTGAACTTAGAAATGAAGATCTGTAATGGCGTTGGCGGAGGATAGTTAGGGGGTATGTAATTTACTTTTATTCCTGGTTGAATGTATACTGCAGTCATAATTTGAGAGATATGGAAAGTGAATATTGTTTGACAAAGAAATGCACATGTGATATTTTAAGAAACTTTAAATGACTTGGTTAGATGTAATATTTACATGTCTCTCATTTGAATGCCTCGACTCGAGTACAGGTACTTACAGAGTAGTTAGAGCAGATGGGAAACTAGTGAGCCTTCCTGACAGTTTCTTGCTAAAAATGAAACCACATGCTGGTATGGTTTGACATAGTCAGGCATGGATTACGATTCACCAAAGTTACAGTTGGAGATTGACACCATACGTACACCATGTGACCCGAATGACATTGCAGAGTTAGCCCATCGAGAGTCTTCTATTTGTTGTTAAGGGGGTAACAACTTTGCCTTGCACCATAGTTGTTAGTGCCTTCACATATTGCCCCTATCTTGATGCTAAGAATTGCACCCTGCAGAAACCACCCCTTTTTTCAAGAAACTGCAGAGTGGGAGTGTGAACGACATTGCTTAATTTGTCAATAAAAATGTGCCAGTGCCCAAAGTCCTCCTCCTAAACATGGGCTGCTGAAATTAAATGTGGGAAAACGGAATACTGAGGCAGTGTAATACAAAATCCATCTCAGGCCTCTTCAATGATTTTAAAACCACTTCCTTCCCCTTCAGCTCACTCTTGCAGCTTTCTGTTTTCTACCATTGTGACACTATTTCGTTTTTCTCTTCCTCAGTATTTCCCTTTCTTCTCTTCTCTTCTACGTGTGAACTGATTGGCATCTTTATGATTGACAATGAAGAGATTTTTAATACCGAGTTCAAGTTCGTCTGAGCAAAGTGAAGTCTCAGGTTCTTCAGAGAAAAAAGAGGATAGGAAGCGAAAAACCAAGTACAGAAAGTATGATGACAGGTATTTAGATTATGGTTTCACATGTGTACAGGTTAATAATGAGGAGCGTCCTCAATGTGTAATCTATTTAAAAGTTTTGGCTTTAGAATCCATACTTCCAAGTAAACTCAAGCGTCATCTTGAAAGTCTTCACCCAAATGTGGTTGGAAAGCCAAAGGAATTTTTCCAAAGAAAACTAACAGAAGCCAAGTTACAAAAGATCACTTTCTCAAAACAAGCCAAAGTTAACAGTAACGCCCTCTTGTCTTCTTATAAAGTGGCCTATCGTGTTGCACAGTGTAAAAAACCACACACAATTGCGGAAGAGCTGATTTTGCCTGCTGCTGTTGATATGGTAACCATCATGCTTGGCGAAGATGCTGGTAAACAGCTGCTCAAAGTGCCTCTTTCTAATAATACTATCAGCCGGAGGATAAACGATATGGCTGACGATATTAACGATCAGCTCATCTGTAACTTAAAAGGCAAAGACTTTGCACTCCAATTGGACGAGGCAACAGACAAACAAAAAGACACCCATCTTATTTGCTATGTCAGGTTTGTTAATGAAAAAAAAATAGTTGAGGATTTGTTGTTCTGTAAGGAAATGAAAGGTGGAACTACCGGTCAAGATTTGTTTGCAGTTGTGGATGATTTTATGGTACAGAATCAGATTGACTGGGAGAGATGTGTTGGAGTTTGTACAGACGGGGGTCGTTCAATGGCTGGATGCTACCAAGGACTTCAAGCTCGCATACGGTCTAAAGCACCTAATGCTATTTGGACACACTGTATAATACACAGAGAAGCACTAGCAGCAGGAAACCTCAGTGAAGAACTGCATAATATTCTGAAAATAGTCACCAAAGTGATAAATTTTATTAAAACAAGACCAATGAAAGCAAGATTTTTTGCTAAGCTGTGTGAAGACATGGGTGCCGAACACTCATGCCTCTTGTTCTACAGCAGTTCTCGATGGCTCTCTCTTGGTAACTCCCTGCTTAGGGTGTATGAGCTTAGGAATGAAATATACTCATATCTACACGATGATGAACATTGTTTTGCTGACAAATTTATTGATGCAGACTTTCTAATACAAATGGCTTTTCTTTCGGATCTTTTTGAAAAACTGAACACACTGAACAAGTCCTTGCAAGGTAATAATACTAACATCTTGCAGCTCTCAGACAAAGTTTCAGGGTTTAAGAAAAAAGTCATTATTTGGAAAGGCAGTGTAAGCAAAGGTGACTATAAATGTTTTCCTTCATTGGACAAGTTTCTGCAAGACAATGAGAAGGCATTAAAGGAGGAACTGAGGACATTTTTTGTTCTGTATTTGTCACAACTGCATTTTTACCTTCAGAAATATTTCCCAGAGGATGAAGTGGAGCCAATAAAATGGGTGAGAGACCCCTTCAATACTGAGATACCTGGGCATTTCAATAACGAGGAAGCAGAACAGCTCATTGACATTTCAAGTGACTCAACATTGAAAGTACAATTCCAGTCTCTGTCACTGCTTGAGGTTTGGTGCCAAACTCAAGATGAATACCCACTGATTAGCAAGATTGCCCTCCGTGTTTTGATCCCGTTTGCTACTTCCTACCTTTTTGAAGCTGGTTTCTCAGCAGTTGCAGTGATAAAGTCAAAATATAGGGCAAAAATTCAGCTTGAAAAAGAAATGCGTGTTGCGATCTCAAAAATAACACCAAGATTTGAGGAGCTTTGTAAAGAAAAACAATCACATCCATCTCACTAGGATTTTCCAAACATAGGCCTTTCTATTTTGTTTACATTCAGACTCCCTGGTTTTTCTTGTTAATTAAAAAACATTTACTACAGAACTTTGTTGTGTGGTTAATCTTACATGTGTTCAAAAAAGGTTGCTAATTTGTGGAAACATTTTTGGCTCTTGATATTGTATTGTTTCTGACTTAACTGAATAAAAAAAAAAGTAAACAACTTGTATTTTTATTTTGTTACCAATCGATAATACCTTCATCGCCTACATCCCAATTATTTGCAGGGAGAAAATTTGAAGTACTCCTGAGGCTGGGCTTACATCGCCCACCCGAAAAAAAAAATTACATAATGGGGAGCCGCGGGCAATGGCCAATGTAGGTGAAGGGAGCCGCCGGTCGAAAAAGTTTGGGAACCACTGCATTATAGCATGGATATACCTGCCAAGAATACAAGTCACATTGGCAGACTTTAGAGCCATGCTGCAAGATGAAAACACCTTCTTGGCCGATTGGTTCATCCGCTTGGATTCCCGGTCCGATGGTACTCCCGGGAACGAACCAGGGGCCGACCTCGAAGAGCAGGATGCGTGTACCACCAAGCTCTCTGGTGAAGGGTGTTTGGACAAAAACTCTGGGTCCCCAGGCGCAGATCTATAACGTCTAGCCACTGACCTACTAACAGCTGAAGAGGTGACCGGCTTCTTCCAAACCTCTTCGATCGGATCCATCAGGGCCTCATTAAATGGCAGAAGAGGATCCGCCATGGCTGTAGCAGGATGCAAAACTTCAGTCAATAGGTTGGTTTTAACCTGTGCTGTTGATAAGGGAAGATCCAGAAATGCTGCGGCCTTCCTAATCACCGAGTGGTAAGAGGCTGCCTCCTCTGTATATTCACCCGGGGAGGCAAGGTCATATTCTGGAGAAGGGTCAAGACCACTTGCAGTGTCCAGCCCGGGGAAGTCACCTTGGGGATCAGTGATCTCCCCCTCTTCGAGGAATTGCTGTTGATATTCCCTCTCTTCTAGCAGCCTAAGGGCCTTTCGACGAGACCTCAACTTAGCCTTGAGCCCGGCGTCGACATGGAGCGCAACAACGTCAGTGAATTGCGCCAGGAAGGCGTCATGATAGGTTCTCCGGATCCATCGGACGCTGCAGATGGATCTATCGGCGCCATGGACAAGGCACCCGCATCCGACCTCTAGGCTCCATCACCTCCGACACCGGCGTCGAAGGTCTCTCCCTCGACGTCGAGCGTTGCACTGCCGGCATAGGGGCCTGACCTGAGTCCCCAGCTGAACAAAATGGCATAAACGGCGTTGGCTTACATGGAGCCGGAACGCCGAGATTATATGCCAAGGACCAGTGGGGCCAGCCGGCGCACCACCTCCCAGAGCCATATTTTAAAAAATGGCAAACATGGCATTAAGAAATGCCGCCGGATTCGTACCCGGAGCCGGGAACGAAGGATAACCCTGCGGAGCCGGGCTGGACTCTTCAGCGCCTGGATGCACCGGCGAAGCCAGATGACTCTGAGGCTCCACAACTTCGAAGACTGACGGTGCCAGGGACGTTTGTGGTGTCGCAGGTTGAGGGGACACCGTCGGACTCACTTCCCAAGACTTGCGGCGCCGAGACGATGGAGACCTCGACTCCGACCGACTTCTGGACCGACGTCGGGAGTCACGATGACGCCGCTTCTTGTGAGACGATTTTCCCGAAGAGGACCGATGGTGCCGCTTCCTCTCCTTTTTGGACCTCACCAAGAAGAGCTTTGCCTCATGCTCCTTCAACGCCTTCGGATTCATCTTCTGGCAGGATCCGCATTCTTGGACGTCGTGATCCGAACTGAGGCACCAAAGGCAATCGTTGTGTGGATCAGTCACCGACATGCGACCTCCACATTCCCTGCAGGGCTTGAAACCCGACTTCTTTGGAGCCGACATCGCGGAAATACACAAAGTATCCCTTCCGAACAGCTAACGATACAGGTAACAGAAAAGTAACCGTTATCGAAGGCACAGAAAAAAGGTAACTGACGGCGGCGAGGACTTCTTATTGCCACGATGACGTCACACGGAGCTGCGTGGAGTCGGGCAATTGTGACGTCCTCGCCGACGTGCAGAGCTAGAGAGAGAAGTTTCTGTCAAATGCTACGCATGGGGAGAATTCATTAGGTGAGGAATCCACAGGTAGTTGTATCCATCAGAAATAGTGCTTTCCTATACATATACACCTGCAAAACACGCCGATCATGAGCTCATATAAAAGCTCAGACAGCTAATTAAAATGCTTTCCATCTGAAATGCAGAAGAACAATCAGCGAAACATAGTGCATCAAAATCGTATTTAAATTTGTGTTTTAAACTTTCTTTAGTCACCATTCAAAGCTGATTCCTAAAGTGCAGGTTCCACTGGCTCAATGGCATACGTGATCAGGTGGAAGGTGAGATATTAAGAGTACTGGCCATGTATCCCTTGTGTACAACATAAAGTGCAGCATGACACTCCATCTTGAAAAGGGCAGAGTGCAATGATACAGTGGTCTCAATTCATTAACATCATTCTAGGATATACAGACCAAACTCAGGTACTGCAAACCACAGTTAAAATCTTGAACGTAGTATAAAAAAGTATGACAGGGTGCAGATAGAAAAAAATTATAATCAAGGCACCCAGATTTCCCATTCACATAGTCAGTCAAGACCCACCAGGGGCACGAGCACTAGTTGGAACTATCAACCATTCTGACAATAGTTAACTTACATTTCCTCTATAGCCCGGGAGAGACCATGAGGCGGCTGGACCTTATTTGTTAACAAACCTGACCTTTATACAAAAAACTTTTTTTGAGTCCGCTATGCAAACAATAAGGAGTATTCAGTCGCTACCAGGGTTGCACTTGAGTAGTATTGGTTCTTTCCTTACATACAATACAGTTGTATTTCAGCTACTGAGTTTGCATTTGGGTCAACACAGTTTTCCACCTTATAGTCACATCCTTCCTAGAAATTTAGCTACTGCCCAAGCATAGAATGGTCTAGGGTCTGTTCATAGTATTTTAGAGCTACTGCATTATTCAATGTACCCATCTGAGTGCATACTGCTTTGATCAAGGTGAGCCTTGGTCGTGAATAGGCTGCACAGGCAAACAGGAGTCATTATGAGAGTTGCAAACACGGCACAATGAGGACAGATTAGTTGTGGTTGACCATTTAGATGTAAATGCATTAAGGGGTAACAATCCTAACCTGAATTGGACATATAGGCCCTCATTTTAACCTCAGTGGTCTTTTTTAAAGACTGCCGAGGTTACTCCGGGCCAAAGACTGCCAGTGGTGGCGGTCATCTGCCAACCATATCATGACTGCTGGCAGCCCTCTGCCCTTTTCCGACAGAGAGCCGCCAGCAGCCATACTAGCGGTCGGCCGTGAAGTGGAGGCTGCTCCACCTCCACCGCCACGTCATCAGAGCACCGCCCACCGAATTACATCCCAGTATTCAGCATGGCGGTGTTCTGGTGATGGGGTGCCGGCACGGAGCAGCCCCCATGGATCCCGTTCCCTCCCAGAGGATCACCGGATCAAGTAAGGTGATCTTTCCTTAGGGGAGGGGGGTGAGGGGTGTTGTGTGTTGTGTGCGTGCATGGGGGTGTGCGTGTGTGTGTGTAGAGGGGTTGTGTGAGTGCGTGTATGCATGAGCAGATGTATTGTGTGCATGGGAAATGGGAATGTGTATAAGTGGTGTGAGCGTGCGTGTAGGGGGTGTGGGGGTGTGTGTGTGGGTTTCTGTGGGGGGGCAGGGGTGGGGAGGGGGTCCTACCACCTTTGGGGGGGTGGTAGGGGGTGTTGGGGGAGGACTCAGGGGAGGGGGGAGTGAGAGACCCCAATCAGTGCCAGGGAACGAATTCTCTGGCACTGATAGTGCCTACCGCCATGGATTTAGTGGCGGTACAAATCCTCACGACATCCATGGCGTTATGCGGGGTCCTGATACCGCCGGCGGTCTAGTGATGGCCGCCGGGCTGGAGGCGGAAGTCTCCAGCCCAGCAGTCGTTACCACCCTGGCAGTCAAAGTGTAAAAGTGGCGGTTTTGCATGGCGGTAACCGCCATGATTGTAATTCCATTTTTTTTCCCGCCGGCCTGTTGGCGGTATTACTGCCACTTTTATACCGACCGCCAGGGTTGTAATGTGGGCGGTAGTTTACTGTCTGTTAGATCTGTAATAAGGTTCAGTAATTTTAGATAGCTGGCCATAGTCTTAAATTCACCAGATTAATTTGACAGCGTAACCCTATTAGTGTTCTGAGTGTTGTTCTGTGCTATCCATAACCAATGTAGTACTTTAATTATCTCTTTGTATGGAAGATGCTCAGTAGGAGAGGTATCCCTCAGCTTTAGCAGATCCAAACATCTCAAACGTTTCTTAATATAATTAAGCCAGTCTATTTTATGGGATCTATCCCGCTTGACTATTTCTTGCAGGCCTTTAGCATAAGCAGCTAGTTTTGGTTTGGCGCTCACCCTTCTCCTGGACAAAACAGATCTTATTCTTGCTTTGTCTGAAATCAGTTTCCTCCCTATATCAAGTTTTAACAGGTTAACACTGTGCTGGGGGGAGAGAAGCTAAAGATTTTAAAAATGTATTTTCAGATCTAGGCATGTCACCGAGGTTATGGAAGTTTCAGAACTCTGCACCACAGAGGCAGAACCCACAGCCTTCAAATCATAAAGCTTTAAAGCTGGAGAGATAGGCTTAATATACGATGCACAATAATGTTCCTTCAGTATCACACCCACAACTTGTTTGAGGTTTCGATGTTTTTATTGATATGCACTTTCCATGACATTCTAGATGACCACTTAATTCCTAGATAATCAAAAGCATCTACTTTCTCTAGCTCTACCCCTCCCAATGTTATCCTCCCTTTAAATGATTTGTGTTGGTTGACTGTCATGAGTGTCAGTTTTGGCTACATTTACTACTGGTCCACGTGAAGAGCAAAATTCTTCAAATCGGTTCAATTAACACTGTAAACCCCTTGGAGTATGGGCCATTAGTAAAGTGTCATCAACAAAGAGTAAAGTAGGATTTTATTTACTCTAGTTAATGATGGAGCATCAAATACAGGGACAAAAGGCTAGGGGCCAGGATGCAACCCTGACGGACACCCTTATTAATTGGAATGGGGTTTGTTTGTTGTCCCTGTTCACCCCATCTCACTCTAGCAAAATTATCCTCGTAAAGATGAATTGTGATAGAGAGGATGAGAGAGAGGATTTTTAAAGGAATCCCTTATCTTGTAAAACCTGCCACAACTTCTGGCGGGGTACCAAATCGAAGGCAGATTTCAGGTCGACAAAGGCCAATCAACATAGCCTTCCAATACAGAGTCTCAAACCAGAAAACCTGACCTATGGTACTAGTTTTCTTTCTAAATCCAGCTTGAAGCGTGTAAAGAATATTATTATCTTTAGTCCATTCATGGATTTTTCCCAACACCACACAGCAAAATACATTTTGAATGGTATCAATTAAGCTAATAGGCATATTTCTACATCCCTTTTGGAAAATTGGTACCTCAGCTCCTTTCCAGAAACTGGGAACAGGCGCGCCACTTTCTATTGCATTTGCCACTGCTAAGACGTATTTAGACCAATTGTCTTTATCATGAATGAAGATGTCACGCTGTTTACAAAAAGGTCCAAATGATCCTTTTTCAAGTCTTCATACAGCAAGTGGACACTGCAGTGGGGGGCTTGAGATCTGTCAGTTTAAAAGGCCATATAATGGTTAAACAATCAAGTGGCAGGATGTACTTTACAGGTTTCAATGTGGCAGCTTCATTTCCCCACGTCACCAAAGACAATGTATCAGGCTGTGCAACTAACCAATGCCATTTAAGTTCAGACTTGTTATTGGCTAGCTGGACAACCATAAATATCTTTCTAAGAAGGGAACTGCAGGAAAACATTTTCCCAGACAGACTTTGTGCCATAATCTGAGATCAATCAGAATATAATCAATAGGAGTTTTACAATCCGATTTTTCAAATGTAAAGGGCCCCTGGTATCTGATTTTGTCCTACCATTCATTGCCCTGAGCTCATACTCCAATATAAAAGTCTTCAATTGGAGGTGCTGTTTGGGTCCATTTTTTAATTGGAGCTAAATCAAGTTGGGGAATACCCGCTATATAATCATCATCTTCTTTGGTCAAATTAATGTCATCCCTATCCAAAGGCTCAAACATAGTGTTAAAGTACCCAGCCAGGATAACATTTGGTTGTTTCGTCTTCTTCTAGTATCTCTCTAGTGTTTGAAGCATTTCTGATTGTTTACCTCCCTTTACCCCCCTTTACCCCTCTCATGTAAACATTGTGGATGTCAACATTATGGCTCCTGTTTTCCCTAATTTGTATTCCCAATATATCTGGTGAATCAATCTCTAATAGTTTAATTATGCAATTAAGTGAAACTCTAACCCATGTTAACAATCTTCTGTACGGCTGACCACAAGCTGGAATCCAATGATTAGTTCAACCAGCTCTAAACACAAGCTCCGTACTCCAT
Source organism: Pleurodeles waltl (assembly GCF_031143425.1). Lineage (NCBI taxonomy): Eukaryota > Metazoa > Chordata > Amphibia > Caudata > Salamandridae > Pleurodeles > Pleurodeles waltl. The sequence goes on from NC_090449.1 coordinate 399,530,967, forward strand.
GTTTCCTGGAAGGTACAGCTATCAAATTTCTCAATAAAGTCATTCCAATCTTGTAGCTCAAGTTGGACTTTATACTTGCCTCGTTCTAGGAAACTACTATTTGCATGTTGGTGGCATCACATTTGGGTGTGATTTTTGGTGTAAGGGGCTGTGGGCCATATGTACGAACACATTTTCCCATAGACACAGAATGGGCAAAACTGCTTGCTACATCTGGCCCTGTGTTAGTAAAATTAATTTTGAATTAAAAGTAGTGTTTTCCTTGGTATTTTGTGGCATGCTAATTAAAGGCTGTGGGGCACTACTTCTAGGAGCCAGGATATAAAGCACATTAGCTGTGCTCAGGGAAGGAGTTCTTCTTCTCATATGAGGGCTATTAACACTGCAGATGGTCTCAAATGATGCATGTTGTGTTGGTAGATGAGAGAAACTCTTTCTGTATAGTCAATCAAGGTCCCCTAGAGTAGAATCATGTTCTGATTGTAAGCAGAAAGTATGATGAGTATTGTCTGTATGTTCTTCAAACTGTTGGTATTTGAACTGGATGGTAGAGTGGTTTGGGGGACTAGTCCTAGCATCAGGAGCCACCAGACTATCAGCTAAATTCCTGTTAGCAAATGTAAATTCAATACTATCAAATTCAAAGCCATTAACAGAGAATCTTTTAGCACCAAGAATGTCCTCCTTAATCACCAAGATGCAATCCCAAGCATGTTGTATCCAGTGTATGACTTTGTTTTTATGGAATTCTCATCCTCATGTCTTGATGAAAAAGGAAGTTTAGGTACATTAACCTTATGAATCTGAGCTGCTGACAAGAGGCCCCTATTGTAAACAAGTAGGACAGACCTCTTAATGCCATTTAACATATGATCTGGAGCTAATAATAGTGTAGGTTCAGCTACGCTAGGGTGATTTACTCTATGTCGATTATTGCCATCTGCCAGAGGCCATGTACCAGCTCTCAACAACCCATCCCGGCATTAGAATTGCGATGTTTTATTTTGTACAACGATCAGTTAACAGATGTGCCTGGAGGTCCAACTACCTGTTGATTTCAGTAAAAGAAGTACCCTAGGCCAGCCTACGAGCTAATCCCCTTAAGGGCTCCTCACACGTTCTGACATAGCTTGATGGATTATGAGGCTCATAAATGTCCCCAGATAACTTTTTCTCACAGTAGTCTAATCCGATATGGTTAGGCTCAAGTATTACTACGAGTAAATTTTTCACCATGTCCGTTAAGTGTAATATCAGTCTTAAGATCCCCTATCTCTGCCCTTAGCTCCTTCAGTGGCCATGGGTGGTGGTCTAGGGGGAATGCAGGCGGTTGTATTGTAGCTCTTTGGCCACACATCTCAGTTGGAGACTCAGAGGCTTCTTGGGCTTCTACTGCCAGTTCAAGAGGAAGGAAGCAATGTCAGCAAAATACAGTTGGCTCTAAGGGGAGTTCTTGAGGTGGATCTAAAGATTTAGGGCCATCAGTGGAAGTGGGCGAGATCACACCTGAAACAGATGTTACCTTAGCTGGTAGGTTCTGTGTTGCTTTCTTTTTAAATAGATTAGGGAGAATGAGTGATTCACACTTCACTTTCTTATTCAATGCGTCCAAGGCCCCTTAAGGTGAGCTTTTGTTGGCAATAATGATCTGATAGGGACTTCTAGTTGCAAATTCTTTACTGTAGAATTACCCCTAAGTGTCAGTCTTGATCGAGAGATTTTTCTTTAGCAGTACCCCTGCGTGCCGTTAGGTGGCATTGATTGGCTCCGCATCTGTCAACGGTGTCGTCCACGTCGGAAATTATGTCATGTGTCCTATATAAGCGCCACCCCGGCGCACTGACCACAGTTCTTTTATTTCCGCGCCAGCCAACCCCAATATGAAGAAAGCTACCCCTCGGTCAACTTGCAACTGGCTTTTTTTGACTTTTTGTCGAAGATTTTTGAGTTTAACATTTACGGGTGCTTTTAGGATATCATTGAGCAAGACCTGGATTAAGCCCTGCAGTTTCTGTCATCGGGTGAAGTCCGTGACGGGTAACCACCTCGAGTGTCTTTGGTGCCTGGGGCACGACCATGATCCAAAATCGTGCTCTGAGTGTCAGGCCATGCATCTGAAGGCTCTGAGGGAGCGGAACCCTAAAGCTGATGGCAGCCAGACGCTCAACTCCGAAGAAGTTGAGATCTCTGTTGAGAAGAAGGTTCCGGGATTGGTTGCGGAGTCCACTTTCGTCATCGTCCCACTCCAAGTCCTTGGGACGATCGGGTAAGTCAAGGCAAAAGAAGAAGTCCAAGAGGTCGAAGCACTCTTCGGCTTTTCTTCATTAGTTGGCTGACTAAACAAGAGAGTGTCGATGTTCGAGGCCTCCCTCTGCAGAGCCTGGGCCGACTCCTCACCTCCCAGAGTTTCCTTGCAGTTCATGGAAGGCCATGAGCACTTTCAGTTCCCCATGTTCCCCTTTAGCCATACCAGCACCCCTCAGGTGTTGGTGGTGGTCGCAGTTTATTTGCGCAGATCAGTTGTTTCCGTCTTCCGCTATCTTGATGTCTGGCTGTTGAAGGCAGGTCACACCAGATTGTCGTATCCCACCTCCAGACTATGGCGGACCTCCTGTATTCGCTGGGGTTCACTATAAATGTGCCAAAGTTACACCTGACTCCATCTCACATGCTTCCTTCCACTAGAGTTGTTCGGGACACATTGCAGTTTCAGGCTTATCCTCCGGAGTGGCGAGTCTAGGATATTCATGCTAGGATACCATGTTTCAGCCTCTCTGCTGGATTTCTGTGAGAATGTCTCTGAGGCTGCTAGGCCTTAAGGCCTCCTATTGGTGACATATGCCAGATGGTCTATGTGGGCTCTGCAGTAGGACCTGAAGTTCCTGTGGGCGCAGCATCAAAGGAATCTCTTGAACATGGTCCAGGTTTGGACTATATTTTGGAGGGAAATGCACAAGATCTGCAGTGGTGGCTATTAAACGGTGATTGGGTCAAAGGCAGATTGCTCTCCCTTCCGTACCCAGATCTGACAGTAGTGACAGATGTGTCACTTCCTGGGATGGGGCAGCCACCTGGGAGAGGTGGAGAACAGAGGCATCTGGTCTCTGACAGAGTCTGGACTCCACATCAAACTGCTGGAGCTCCGTGCAATCCAGCTATCATTAAAAGCATTTCGTGCAGGTGTTCATAGACCACCGCCATGTGGTACTGCAACAAGCAGGGCACAGTGGGGTCATGGACCTTTGTCAGGAGGCTCTATGCCTTTGGAAATGGCTGGAACAGCAGAGCATATCAATGATGGTTCAACTTCTGGTGGATCTCTGAACCCCAGAGCAGATGAACTCAGATGACAATGTCTAACGGATCATAAATGTTGTCTCCATCCGAAAGTGGCGCAAAGTCTCTTTCAGCAGTGGGGAGAACCTTGGTTAGATTTGTTCACCTCCGCAGAGAACATGCAATATCAGCAGTATTGCATTTTGGTGTTTCCAAGGCGGCTATTGCTCGGAGATGCTTTTCACGAAGATCAAGAACAGCCCAAGTAATCCTTGTGGCTCCAGGCTGGGCATGGAGAGACTGGTATCCCGAGCTACTGAGCATGGCTATCGATCCTCCGATCAGACTTTCCCTTTAGGAGGATCTTCTGTCGCAGCAGCAGGGAAGGGTTCTGTACCTGAATCTGTTCACTCTCTGCCTTCTTGCGTGGAGATTGAGTGACAAGAGTTGACAGCTTTTGGCCTTCCGCCTGAAGTCTGAAATGTAATCTTGGAGCCAGGCATCCCTCTGCCAAAAAGCTACACGCCTGTAATTGGAAGAAATTTGTGGCATGGTGCACAAACAAGTCAGTTGACCCCCTTTCTGCCCTTCTGAGGTTCTGTTGTTTATCCTTTCTCTGGCCCAGCAACACACTGCTATGGGCACTCTTAAAGGTTATTTCTATCATATTTCTGCTCTTTCAAGTTTGCCTGATCAACTTAAATCTCCTATTGAACATAGGTTCCTCAAAAGTCTTACACATATATTTCAGCCATCCCCACTCATTATGCCCCAATGGGATTTGAATTTGGTTCTGACATTCCTGCTGTGTGCTCATTTTGAGCCACTTCACAACTGTCTTCTGCAGGCATTGTCATCTAAGCTGCCCTACCTTTCCATCTATTCTGACAAAGTGATGCTTCACGCTAGGGTTTCCTTTTTGCCAAAAGTGGTCCCGCCCTTTCATGTAGGACTATCCATCACCTTGCCTACTTTTTAAACACCCTTACATCCTACTAAGGAAGAGGAGAGATTTCACCTTCTGGACCCCAAAAAACCATTGGCATTCTACCTTGATTGTACAATAGAGTTTCAGGTCGATGATCAACTCTTTTTCAGTTATGTGAGTGCGAAAAAAGGTCGGGCAGTGCAGAAACAGACCATCTCCAGATGGGTTGCACTCTGAATCAAGATATGCTACCCCTGAGGGTTTGCATGCTCATTCTACCAGAGCTAAAGCTGCAACCACTCTGTTAGCATGCGGAGTTCCATCTTTGACATCTGTCAGGTGTCAATATGGGAATCTCTGCACATATTTACTAAGTGCTATTGCTTGGCCAGTCAGGTCCGTAGGGATGGGTACTTTGCCCGCTTGGTCCTGTAGGACTTTCCTGTATGATCTTAGTTTCCAGACCCTCCACCGGGGGGATTGTATTGCTTGGGTATCCATTCTAAGGTAAGGAATCTGCAACTAGAAGTCTCTATCAGATGAACAAGCTACTTACCTATGATAATGTCTTATATGGTAGAGACAATAACAAGTTGTAGATTCCTTGCAACCCACCCATCCTACCCACTTTCCAAATTGATTTCTAGAGGTAGGGTCTCCCCTTTTAGGGTCTTTTTTTTATGCACTAGTGGTCAGTGTTCTTCATTGCTGTGTGTTTCTGACGTGAAAAGTCCTGAAAATAAACTGATGTCAGCAAGCAGAGGTGGAACCTATTTAGGACCTGCAATGTCAGTTCAGGCACACCTGCTGCAAGCAACGAACGTTGAGCCTATCAATGTCACATAACGGCACAGAGGGATACTGCTCAACAAAAATCTCTGGATCCAGACTGATGCCTGGAGGCAATTCTAAGTTAAGGAATCTGCAACCAGATATTGTCCCTATCAGATAAGGCAACACCTAAGTTAAGTAACCTGCTTGTTTCAACCTCTTCTATCATCAAATCTATTTCATTAAGTGCACAATTCATAGATTTCTTTGTCGCCCTACTATGTTTTGAATAAACTGCTTGAGTAGATTTACGTTTTCCCATATTAAGAAGAAGCAGTTATTACCCAAAGAATTTGGTTTCAACAATTACCATAAAAACATCAGACCATGATAGTAAAATAACAATTAAAATAACACAGAAAAAACACTCAACTGGTACAAGTTAGTGATATTTGTCAAGGCAACTGCTGGCTTAGCACAGTATGGAAATCACTATTAGTTTTTGGTCCTTACCAGAACAAAAGAGAAGACAGAATGTGAATATACTGCAAACTTTTACTCCATAAAATTTCCACTAAATCAATATAAGTCAATTGAGGACTAGTTCCATCGATTCACTACTAATATGGCTCTGCAGGTGAAGCTCACTCAACACTCAAACCCGGCGATGGGCATGTGTCTGTAGCAAACTCATCTGCATTCCTGGATGTAGTGACAATTAGGTTCCCAGTTTAAAAATGTTAAAGTATCTTCGGCCACAAAACTGAGGAGGGGTGGGCAGCCCAGCAAGCTCTGGGCTCTGACAGACTTCGATAGGCCTGCCCTTGGCCCAGGCTTTGCCGCACTGTGGGATTAAGAAGGTGCTCCTGCTGTTGGTGATCTCTGGGCCCTCCTCCTCCAAGTCTTGTTGCAGTGTGGAACAGGTAGCCCCAGGCCAGGAAAGCTGAGCAGTGAGTTCTGCACAGTGGGATGAAGAAGGCGCTGTAGTAACTTCACAACCTTGCTGCACCAGGGAAAGTCCAAAACATAAAATATCAGACAAACAGGCTTTTAAGGGGTCAAGAGAATTTTCTTCACACAACTTTACACATCTACCCCATCTGCCAGCATACAGCGATTTGGTGGAGTGTGACCTAGCCGACAATGTAAAACCACCACATCGGGGGGGGGTTATGGAAAAATAACTCAAGTTACCCTGTTCTATCCTAGGCATCTATGTGCAGGCTCTGGAGGTGGGGGTGTAGACCCTGTCGAGCAACTGCAAGAAGAGGTTTTCTCGGTGAGGGAGACGGAGCGGAGGCCACAGTGAGAGGTGAAAAAGGTCCGTGTACCACACCCTTTGTGGCCAACCCAAGGCTATTAGTATGACTTCGGCCCGTTCTTGGTAAATCCTCCTCAGAAACCAAGGAATCAATGGTAGGGAGGGAAACGCCTATGAAAGCTGGGAGCTCCAGTCCAATTGAAACGTATCCCCAATGCTACCTGCAGTGGATACTGAAGGATGCAGAACGAAAGGCAGTGCACATTCTCATGATTGGCAAACAGATCTATCTGAATGGTCCCCCATAGCCAGAAGATGTGTAGCACCACCTCCGGATGGAGATGCCACTCATGATCAGCTGAAAAATGCAGACTGAGACTGTCCGCAAATTCAGAACTCCAGCCAAGTGATTCACAATGATGCAAATCTGATAGTCCTGGGCCCAGGACCAAAGTCGCAGGGTTTCTTTGCAAAGAAGATGCAACCCCACACTTGTTTGTTGACATACACACTGTGGTAGTATTGTCTGTCAAGACCTGCACTGACTCACAGCAAATGGAAGGGAGGAAGGTCATGAGAGCCAGACATATCTCCTGCAATTCCAACGGATTGATGTGCAACAAGGAATGGTTTCTTACCTGTAACTCCAGTTCTCTCGTAGGGGTATGTCCATGATAGTCATAAGCATTGAATAGTTCTGCGCGCCTGCGGGGACCCCGGAGCACTGTTGTGAAGTATATTCTTAAGTGCAAATACCAACCCTTTGAAAAAAGGTTTGTCAAAAAACACTTAAGAATAACACTGTGCAGCCTATGTGAACAGCTACACAGGCCAAATTGTTAAAAGAAAAAAACAGTTATAGTGTAAATTCACGTTTAAACATCTATTTATTTTATAAATATATTAACAAATACATTCTCATATTTTATTTACACCTCTCATGAGAATAAAACAATGCAGGGCAGTGTAGCCCATAGGCTGCCATTATACAGACTGAAAATAGAGCTGTGCCTTTAAGAAAGTAAAGTCTTCCTGTTTCCCATCATGCACAGCGAAAGGCAGTTGCCTCAGTTCTTTTTTGGAGGCTTGTAACCTGACCTGAAGAAACAAAACATTTGTTGGAGTACCAACCTCGAAAATATTCATGTTCTATGTCAACTCCACCGGGGAGGAGGGAGGGTTGCTTATGACTATCATGGAAATACCCCTAAGAGAGAACTGGAGTTACAGGTAAGAAACCATTCCTTCTCTCGTAGGGGATTTCCATGTATAGTCATAAGCATTGAATAGAGTAGCAAGCCCATCCCCATAACCGCGGTGGAATAGACAGAAGAATACTGAGAAAACATGAATCATGCAAATAAATTCTTGAGCAAGGCCTGTCCAACCTGCGCATCTGCCCTAGCGTCTGTGTCAAGGCAGTAATGCTTAGTAAAGGTATGGACCGACTTCCAAGTGGCAGCCTTGCATATTTCTGCCAAAGGGACATTTCTCATCAATGCTGTAGTAGCTGCCTTCCCTCTAGTAGAGTGGGCTTTTGGCCTACCACAAAGGGATTTATTTGCTAACTGATAACATAACATTATACATGAAACAATCCACCTGGATAAAGATTGTTTAGACGTGCCCAACCCTGTTCTAACTGGGCCATAGTTAATAAAAAGCTGTTGTGATTTCCGTAAGCTTTTTGTCCTGTCCAAGTAAAATTTCAAGACTCTCTTTACATCCAGAGAGTGCAGAGTTCTCTCAGCAGAAGTAGTTGGATTTTGAAAGAAAGTCGGTAATTAAATTGTTTGGTTCACATGGAAGTCGGAGACTACCTTAGGTAAAAATTTTGGATGAGTTCTCATTACCACTTTCGCAGAATGAAAAACCGTGTAGGGTTCTTGAGCGCAAAGGGCCTGGATTTCGCTGACCCTACGCGCTGAAGTGATTGCCACTAGAAAAGCAGTTTTCCATGTGAGATGCTGAAGTGATGCCTTATGTATTGGCTCGAATGGAGGTAGCATCAGACGCGATAGGACAACATTCAGTTCCCATGGAGGAGATGGTCTTCTAATGGGAGGAAAAACCTTTTTTAAACCCTCCAGGAAGTCCTTAATAACTGGGATTCGAAAAAAGGAAGTTTGTGAGGGGCTCTTTCTGTATGCTGTTAGAGCCGCCAAATGTACCTTTATTGATGACAATTGTAAGCCCGATTTTGCCAAACTTAACAAGTATGGTAGAATAGACTCCTCTCCGCAGGATATCGGGTCAATGTTGTTGCCTAAGCACCACATGCAGAATCTCTTCCACTTGCTTGCATAAGTGGATCGTGTGGAAGGGCGCTTTGATTCTTTCAGGATTTCCATACAATCCTGAGAAAGTTCAAGTGTCCATATTGCACTAGCTCAGGAGCCATGCTGCCAAACTCAACGATGAGAGGTTGGGATGGGACATCTGCCCTCTGAACTTCGTGAGCAGGTCCGGACGATAAGGGAGCCTGATGTGTGGTTTGAGTGACCGGTGAAGAAGGTCTGGGAACCACCATTGGCGTGGCCATTCCGGAGCAATCAGGATCATTTTGGACTGATGTAGGAAAGTACCATCTTGCCTGGCATGTTACCCCCATTTTTCACTGTATATATGTTGTTTTAGTTGTATGTGTCACTGGGACCCTCTTAACCCAGGGCCCCAGTGCTCATAAGTGTGCCTGAATGTGTTACCTGTGTAGTGACTAACTGTCTCACTGAGGCTCTGCTAATCAGAACCTCAGTGGTTATGCTCTCTCATTTCTTTCCAAATTGTCACTAACAGGCTAGTGACCATTTTTACCAATTTACATTGGCTTACTGGAACACCCTTATAATTCCCTAGTATATGGTACTGAGGTACCCAGGGTATTGGGGTTCCAGGAGATCCCTATGGGCTGCAGCATTTCTTTTGCCACCCATAGGGAGCTCTGACAATTCTTACACAGGCCTGCCACTGCAGCCTGAGTGAAATAACGTCCACGTTATTTCACAGCCATTTTACACTGCACTTAAGTAACTTATAAGTCACCTATATGTCTAACCTTTACCTGGTAAAGGTTAGGTGCAAAGTTACTTAGTGTGAGGGCACCCTGGCACTAGCCAAGGGGCCCCCACATTGTTCAGAGCCAATTCCCTGAACTTTGTGAGTGCGGGGACACCATTACACGCGTGCACTACATATAGGTCACTACCTATATGTAGCTTCACAATGGTAACTCCGAATATGGCCATGTAACATGTCTATGATCATGGAATTGCCCCCTCTATACCATCCTGGCATAGTTGGCACAATCCCATGATCCCAGTGGTCTGTAGCACAGACCCTGGTACTGCCAAACTGCCCTTCCTGGGGTTTCACTGCAGCTGCTGCTGCTGCCAACCCCTCAGACAGGCATCTGCCCTCCTGGGGTCCAGCCAGGCCTGGCCCAGGATGGCAGAACAAAGAACTTCCTCTGAGAGAGGGTGTGACACCCTCTCCCTTTGGAAAATGGTGTGAAGGCAGGGGAGGAGTAGCCTCCCCCAGCCTCTGGAAATTTCCTTGTTGGGCACAGAGGTGCCCAATTCTGCATAAGCCAGTCTACACCGGTTCAGGGGACCCCTTAGCCCTGCTCTGGCGCGAAACTGGACAAAGGAAAGGGGAGTGACCACTCCCCTGACCTGCACCTCCCCTGGGAGGTGTCCAGAGCTCCTCCAGTGTGCTCCAGACCTCTGCCATCTTGGAAACAGAGGTGCTGCTGGCACACTGGACTGCTCTGAGTGGCCAGTGCCACCAGGTGACGTCAGAGACTCCTTCTGATAGGCTCCTTCAGGTGTTAGTAGCCTATCCTCTCTCCTAGGTAGCCAAACCCTCTTTTCTGGCTATTTAGGGTCTCTGTCTCTGGGGAAACTTTAGATAACGAATGCATCCGAGTTCCTCTGCATCTCTCTCTTCACCTTCTGCCAAGGAATCGACTGCTGACCGCGCTGGAAGCCTGCAAACCTGCAACATAGTAGCCAAGACGACTACTGCAACTCTGTAACGCTGATCCTGCCGCCTTCTCGACTGTTTTCCTGCTTGTGCATGCTGTGGGGGTAGTCTGCCTCCTCTCTGCACCAGAAGCTCCGAAGAAATCTCCTGTGGGTCGACGGAATCTTCCCCTTGCAACCGCAGGCACCAAAAACCTGCATTACCGGTCCCTTGGGTCTCCTCTCAGCACGACGAGCGAGGTCCCTCGAATCCAGCGACTCTGTCCAAGTGACCCCCACAGTCCAGTGACTCTTCAGTCCAAGTTTGGTGGAGGTAAGTCCTTGCCTCACCTCGCTGGGCTGCATTGCTGGGAACCGCGACTTTTGCAGCTACTCCGGCCCCTGTGCACTTCCGGCAGAAATCCTCCGTGCACAGCCAAGCCTGGGTCCACGGCACTCTAACCTGCATTGCACGACTTTCTAAGTTGGTCTCCGGCGACGTGGGACTCCTTTGTGCAACTTCGGCGAGCACCGTTTCACGCATCCTCATAGTGCCTGTTTCTGGCACTTCTCCGGGTGCTACCGGTTTCAGAGAGGGCTCCTTGTCTTGCTCGACGTCCCCTCTCTCGGCTGGTCCAATTTGCGACCTCCTGGTCCCTCCTGGGCCTCAGCAGCGTCCAAAAACGCTAACCGCACGATTTGCAGCTAGCAAGGCTTGTTGGCGTTCTTTCGGCGGGAAAACACTTCTGCACGACTCTCCACGGCGAGAGGGATCCGTCCACCAAAGGGGAAGTCTCTAGCCCTTTTCGTTCCTGCAGAAACCTCAGCTTCTTCTGTCCAGTAGAAGCTTCTTTGCACCCGCAGCTGGCATTTCCTGGGCATTTGCCCATCTCCGACTTGCTTGTGACTTTTGGACTTGGTCCCCTTGTTCCACAGGTACCCTAGATTGGAAATCCACAGTTGTTGCATTGCTGGTTTGTGTCTTTCCTGCATTATTCCTCTAACACGACTTCTTTGTCCTTAGGGGAACTTTAGTGCACTTTGCACTCACTTTTCAGGGTCTTGGGGAGGGTTATTTTTCTAACTCTCACTATTTTCTAATAGTCCCAGCGACCCTCTACAAGGTCACATAGGTTTGGGGTCCATTCGTGTTTCGCATTCCACTTTTGGAGTATATGGTTTGTGTTGCCCCTATCCCTATGTTTCCCCATTGCATCCTATTGTAACTATACATTGTTTGCACTGTTTTCTAAGACTATACTGCATATTTTTGCTATTGTGTATATATATCTTGTGTATATTTCCTATCCTCTCACTGAGGGTACACTCTAAGATACTTTGGCATATTGTCATAAAAATAAAGTACCTTTATTTTTAGTATAACTGTGTATTGTGTTTTCTTATGATATTGTGCATATGACACTAAGTGGTACTGTAGTAGCTTCACACGTCTCCTAGTTCAGCCTAAGCTGCTCTGCTAAGCTACCATTATCTATCAGCCTAAGCTGCTAGACACCCTATACACTAATAAGGGATAACTGGGCCTGGTGCAAGGTGCAAGTACCCCTTGGTACTCACTACAAGCCAGTCCAGCCTCCTACAATTGAGCATTGGATAACTTCTGGAGGACCGCCGGAATCAGGGGAAGCGGCGGAAAGAAATGCTCCTGACCAGCTTATCCACAGGGCATTCCCCAGTGTCCCTGGATGGTAATATCTGGAGGCGAAGTTTTGGCATTTTTTGTTTTCTGGGGTTGCGAATAGATCTATAGAGGGGGTACCCCATAGTGCGAAAATGGAATGAACAACGTCGTCGTGTAGAACCCACTCGTGGTTCTCGTCCATTACGCGGCTGAGAGCATCCGCTTGAACATTCTGGATGCCCGGCAGGTGAGTTGCTACTAGCGACATGTTCCTGGCTAGAAGCCAATGCCAGATTGTCTGAGCCTCTCTGGATAGAATCCTGGACCTGGTGCCTCCTTGTTTGTTTACGTAGTACATAGTGGCCACGTTGTCCGTCTGGAGAAGGAGAGTTTCCGCTCTCAGAGAGGGAAGGAAAGCTTTGAGCGCAAGGTGGACTGCGCGAAGCTCCAGCAGGTTGATATGATAGAGACTCTCTTTCTGTGACCACTTGCCTTGGACTCGAAGATGTTCCATGTGCGCTCCCCATCCGAGCAGTGATGCATCTGTTACGATGGTTTGAGCTGGAGGCCGATGTTGGAACGGAATCCCCACCAAGAGATTGTCGGGTAGACACCACCATTTGAGGGACTGTAGGGCGTGGAGAGAAAGGAGGACTTTGCTCTCCCATTCGTTCATTAGTTGACTCCATTGATCCTCCAGGTTTTCCTGTAATGGTCTCATATGGAGGCGAGCATTGGGAACGAGATGGATACAAGACGCCATCGAGCCCAGTAGAGAAGCTATTACTCTTGCAGTGGTCTGCGGAGTCTCTTGCAGTTGTTTGCACTTTTGGAGAATCGATAATCGTCGTTCCTCCGAAGGAAACACCTTTCCTAGATTGGTATCTATAATGGCCCCTCAGTAATGCAACCTCTGAACAGGTGTTGCTGTGGATTTCAGGAGATTTACTTGAAGACCTAACCTCTGCAACAGCTGTAGAGTCCATTTGAAATGTTGTTGTGCCTCTAGATAACTGGAGGCCTTTATGAGCCAATCGTCTAGATAGGGGTAGACAAATATTCGATGTTTTCTCAAGTGGGCGGCTACCACCGCCATGCATTTGGAAAAAGTCCTCGGCGCTGATTTGAGGCCGAAGGGCAGAACCGCAAATTGGTAATGACGTTTTCCGACGGTGAACCTTAGGAATTTTCGATGTTTCTTGGTCACCGGAATATGAAAGTAAGCGTCGCAAAGGTCTATTGCACAGAGCCAGTCGCCCTGACGAAGATGTGGGTAAATTTGGTGCAAGGATAGCATCCTGAATTTTTCTTTGCGAATCCACTTGTTTGCTGTCCTTAGATCTAAAATTGGACGAAACTCTTGCTTGTCTTTTTTGGGCACAAGGAAATACCTCGAATAAATCCCCTTCCCTTGTTGGCTGATCGGGACGGGTTCTATGGCTCTTTTTTGTAATAGAATGGTGACTTCTAACTGAAGAGCTTCGAGGTGTCGGCTGGTTGTTTTGGGTGGAACCGATGGTGGAGGGCTGGTGAATCTGAGAACGTAACCATGTCTCACAATATTCAATACCCAGGCGTCTGTTGTGATGCGTAGCCACTCGTCCAGATGATTTGAGATACTTCCCCCTACCGGAGTGGATAACGGAGGAGGGGGAAGCGAAGATTCAGGGCTTCGACGCGGGAGCCTGTCGAGTTGCCTGAGTTTGAGGTGTTGAACGACCCCTTGTCGACCTTCGTTGTGTGGAGAAACCCCTATGATGCTGCTGCTGCTGCTGTTGCTGTTGCTGGGGACGTGAAGACATCCAATGTGGAGTCTGATACCTGTGGGTGGACAGTCTTCGTTGATATGGGCGGAATACCTTTCGCTGTTCTTTCGGTCGTTCCATGCCTACTGCTTTCAGGGTATCCAGCTCAGACTTCATCCTGGCCATCTCGTCATCGGCATGAGAGCCGAACAAAGTGGAGCCTGAGAAAGGTAGATTTTGTATTCTCTGCTGTGCTTCAGGTTTAAGCGATGTAAGTCGCAGCCATGCATGTCTCCTGAGCGCTATTCCGTGAGCATAGTTATGTGCGGATAGTATCGAAGAATCTGCCGCAGCACTTATAACTTGGTTAGAAACCATAGCTCCCTTGCCCACGACCTCCAGGAAATCTTCCCTTTTGTCCTTAGGAAGATGCTCCGCAAACTGCAGTACAGAGTCCCAGAGGGCTCGATCATATCTCCCTAATAGAGCAGTGGCACTGGCTGCTTTCATGCTGATGGATGCAGTAGAGCATACTTTTCGTCCTGCAGCATCGATCTTTCTGCTCTCTTTATCTGGAGGTGAAGAGGAAGACGGTGACGTAGAATGCAATTTCTTTGCTGCCACTATAACCACCGAGTCCGGTACTGGGTCCGACCTCAAGAATAGAGGATCTTGTTCTGGTGGACGGTATTTTTTAATAAGTCTGGAAGGAGCAGACTTTGTTGCGGCCGGTGTAAGAAAAATGTCCATTGCCGGTTCAATAAGACCTGGAACCAGTGGAAGCAAAGGTCTTGAAGATGTCCTGTGATGCAAGGTCTCGAAGATTACTGACGTCGATGGAGCTGGCACCGCCAGCGGGATATTCAGTTTGGTTGCCCCTCGCACCAAGACCTCCTGGAATGTATTCACATCATCTATGGGGGACACTCTCGGGGACGGTGAGTCCGATAGAGTTGGAGAGTAGTCCCTTGTAGACGAAGAAGAATGTCTATGATGTGAATGCTGAGATCTCTGTGATTCATGACGATGGTGCCGAGAGGAAGAAGAACGTCTAGAAGAATGTCCAGAACGCCTGACAGATCGCGTTGGAGTCCTCGGAACAGGCTCTGAAGGAGGAGCCGGAAGAGGAGCCGTAGGTGTTACCGGTGTCTGCGGCAACGGCGACTGCCGAGGCGAGAGCTGTGGGGACGCTGGGAGCAGGATAAGTGAGGCCGAGGATTCCGATGTTGTATAAACCCTTCTAGGCCTCTTTGATTGTGGTCTCGACGTCGACACACTCCTCGACGTCGAAGAGCGGTGACGGCGACTTCTGGACGTCGATTCCTCTCGCCGTGGAGAACCCCTCGACGACGACCCTCGACGTCGTTGTGGTGACGGCGAACATCTCCGACGGCGAGCACACTCTCTCGACGTGGATCGTCCTCGCCGTGTCGACGGCGAGCCTGACTTGGATCTCCTCGACGTGGATCGTCCTCGCCGTGTCGACGGCGATCCAGATCCTTTCGACGCCGTGTGTCCACGTCGTCTCGACGGCGAAATGGTTGTCGACGGCGAGCGATGTCTTTTCCTCGCCGGCGATCCAGTCCTCGACGGCGAACATGTTGGCGCCGTTCCCTGTTTCGACGTTGACGTCGTCGGAGACCTGTGCCGTTTTTCAGCAGGTCTGGTAGGAGTTATAGAGGAAACAGATTGAGCCCTGGTAGAAGCCTGACCTTCTCCTCGCTCTGTGGTGGAATGGCCACTTTTTCTTCTGTCCTCTCTCGCCTGAAGTCGGATTTTCTCTCTATCACGAAGAGTTCTTCTGGAGAAGGTTTTACAGATGTCACACGACTCTGGTTTGTGGCTGGATGGAAGACAAATTATGCAGACCCTATGTGGATCTGTTTTAGCCTTTTTTCTGCCACAAGAAGGACATTTGTCAAAAAGTGAAGGCATTTCTAAACTAGAAAAACTTCAAAATTCTGTCAGAATTTAACAGAAACTAGTAGGAAATTATCACTCAATGTTAAAAACGTCGAGTGAAATTGAAATTCAAAAGATTTTTAAATGAATTTCTGTCACAAAAAACTTTGTGAGGTAGAGCTCAATGCTTCAGGGTCCTGTCAGAAGGAGCCGGAAAAAAGAACTGAGGCAACTGCCTTTCGCTGTGCATGATGGGAAACAGGAAGACTTTACTTTCTTAAAGGCACAGCTCTATTTTCATTCTGTATAATGGCAGCCTATGGGCTACACTGCCCTGCATTGTTTTATTCTCATGAGAGGTGTAAATAAAATATGAGAATGTATTTGTTAATATATTTATAAAATAAATAGATGTTTAAACGTGAATTTACACTATAACTGTTTTTTTCTTTTAACAATTTGGCCTGTGTAGCTGTTCACATAGGCTGCACAGTGTTATTCTTAAGTGTTTTTTGACAAACCTTTTTTCAAAGGGTTGGTATTTGCACTTAAGAATATACTTCACAACAGTGCTCCGGGGTCCCCGCAGGCGCGCGGAACTATTCAATGCTTATGACTATACATGGAAATCCCCTACGAGAGAACTGTTGTTCTGGAAATCATAGTCCTTTGATCTCCAGATCCCCCAGATATGCTCTTCACCCTAGAGTGCAGGCATCAGTTATCACAGTGGCCAGCAGAGGTGGAGGACAAAACGGCTTTCCTTGTGATAGATTGCCACCCACACCCCACCATCGAAGATCCACTATTTTGACTGACTCTGTGAGATCTCTGTTGTGCTGAAAGCACTGCTTTCGGAGGCAAGACTGAAGGGCCCTCATGTGCCAGCGTGCATGGGTGACCAACAGAATGCAGGAAGCATTCAGACCAAGCAGGCTTAAGACCTTCAGGACTGGAACCATCACTCCATTCTGAAACATCAGAATCATAGCCTGAATGTTTCCAATTCTTTGCGGAGGAGGGTAGGCACGTTTTCACTGTAGTATCCAATACTTCTCCTACAAACAGTGTTCACTGAGAGGGCTCCGTTCATGGAAAAGCTCAGGATGTACAACAACTGAGTGGTCAACTGCAAGTGATGCAAAACCAACTCAGGAGCCTTGGCTTTGGGCAGTCAATCATCCAGGTAAGGGAATACCAGTATTCCCCATCTTCTGACAATGCCATCACCTTCAGGAAGACTTCGGGCGTGGCAGTAAGACCAAATAGAAGGACCGCAAACTGGTAATGTTGCGACCCCACGGTGAAACAGAGATACAGTCTGTGCGATTGGGGCTGTGAAAATACACATCCTACATATCGATTGAAACCATCCTGTCTTCCTTGTCCAGGGCAAGAAGCACCTGTGCCAAAGTCAGCATTTTGAATTTCTCCTGATTGAGAAACAAATTCCTGAGGTCTAGTATCAGCCGAAAACTAAAGTCCTTTTTTGGAATCAGGAAGTAGTAAGTAACACCCCCAACCACTTTCCTGCTCAGGAACCAACACAACTGCGCCCTTTTGAAATAGGGATTGTACATCTTGTTGGAGGAGCAGAAGATGGTCTTCTGAACAAACACCTGGTTGGGATGGGAAAGGTGGGAGAAATTTCTAGAAGGGGAGAGCATACCCATTTTCTACAATATTCAAAACCCACAGGTCCGATATTAAGGACCTCCCACTGCGGTAGAAAATGGGACAGTCTTCCTCCCACTGGCAAAGCATGCTTTATGAAGGTGAAACTAGGGTTGCTTTCCTATGATACTGGCCAGGAAAGAAGAGAAAGAGGAGGAGGAAGGCTGATGGGCAGCTCTTCACTGTTTCCCTTTGCCATGTCCTCTGTAAGACTAAGTGGATTGGCTGACTGTTGCTGAGGAACTATTGCCTGCCATGAAAGAACTCCCCAGGAACTTTTGAAATAGCTTGCAGCCCTTAGACTGAGACTGAAAGCCTAAGACCTCACTGTTGCTTTGCTGTCCTTGAACCTCTCCAAGGCAGAATAAGCTTTGGCGCCAAACAGTCTTGCACCATCGAAAGGCAAATCCACTAGAGTGGCCTGTACCTCAGATAATAATCCAGATCCCCTTAATCAGGCATGCCTTTTCGTAGCGACTGAGGTTTCCAAAGCCCTAGCCACAGAATAAGCCATTTCCAGGCCTGTCCGGATAAGGTTATTCACCCCCACCTGGCTATCATTCAAGAGTTCTGCAAAGTGTCCCTGAACATCTTCTGGCAGCTTTGGAACCACAGCTATGGCAGAATCCATTAAGACATGAATAAAGCGGCCCAAAAGATAAGTGGCATTAACAGATTTCAAAGCCATACTACTCAAAGAAAAAATTGTCTTGTTGAGAAAGACCCTCAGGTCAACTTTGAAGGACAAGAAGCCTGTACCACCAAAAGTTCGGGTGAAGGGTGAATGCTAACAATAACACAAGATCCCCTGGAACAGTCTTGTACTTTCTGACAATGGGTCACGAAACTGCCGGACTCAACAAAGATTTTTCCCAACTGCCTAAGAGAGGTTCAATCAAGGCCTCACTAAAAGGCAATAGTGGCTCTGACACAGAAAAAGGTGAATGAAGTACTTCTGTCAACAAATCGGACTTAAGTTCTGCTGTAGGAAGGGGCAACTTCAATATGTCTGCAACCTTTCTTATCACTGTATGTATGACGTGACCTCAGACAGAGGCATCCCCTTTGGGGACAATAATTCCCATTCTGGGGAAGTATGCAAACCACTTGCAATGTCTAACCCCTCAATATCAGGATCATGCACAAGAACTTCACCTTCTTCCAATTCAGGAACCTGCTGTGAGCAGAAATACTGTTTTATCCACAGCAGTGGCGCCGTAAAAGACCGATCTGATAGAGACTTCTAGCTGCAAATTCCTTACCTTAGAATTACCTGGCGTCAGCTTCGAATCCGGAACTTTTCTGCTGAGCAGTACCCTGAGCGTGCCGTCGGGTGACGTTGTTCGGATCCGCGTGCGTCATCCGGCTCCGCGTGCCGTCGTCAGCGTCCATGGAGCCGTCTATGACATCACGGTTGTCTATATAGACCCCACCTCGGCGCGTGTACGTCAGCTCTTTTCCTTCCGTGCCAGTTAAGCGCAGATCTGGGTAAGAGCCACCCTTTTAAATTTTTTTGATTGTTTGAAGCATGTCTTCGAGAAAGACTGGGTTCAAACCGTGTGGTGCATGTCATCGCACCATGTCGGTGATAGACCCGCACTGAGTTTGCCTTTGGTGCCTCGAGAAGGATCACAATTCCACTTTGTACTGCGACTGTCGGGCCATGGCTCCGAAGGCCTTGAGGGAGAGATCCCTCAAGCTTCTTGCGGCCTGACAGCCGTCTTCGGTTGGGCTGCGACTCTAAGGATGTCACGGTCCCGCAGTAGGAGGAGGTCGCGGGACCCAAGTCCTCTTCCATGCATTCGAGGTCATCTGATCACTCAGGTAAGAGGCACAAGAAGAAGAAGAAGTCCAAGTGGACTTTGACTTCGCCACGCCCGTTGGCCGACGAGGTGTCAAGGGAACGTTGACGTTCCGAGCACGGTTCTGCGGAGCCGTCGCCAGGGTCATCTCCATGTCTTCCCCCTTTTCCAGGGACCGGAGCGACCCCGCTCAAATAAAAGGATTTTATGAGGCCATGTGCCTTATTTTTTAGCAGGCTGCACCCTAGGGTGGGTCTTTGGGCCCCTAGGGGTCAGCAGGGGCCCAATCAAGTTCAACATCGGCGGCTTCGGCTCTGATGGGGACCCCAGGATTCAATACCGGATCTGGACCAGCGCCGGTCCCTCACTGTCGTGCTCCTCCGGCGCCGGGTCCGACGTCAACGCTTCCCCACCACCACCGGCGCCCACCAGTGTTAGACCCATCCTTATTCCGGATGATCCGGAGCGACGTCATACAACGCCGACTCCGACTTTGATGGCACCAATTCAGCCCAGATCATTGTCTGAGCATTATTCTGAACAGCCAGGCAGAGGAGAGGAATGGGAGGGGTCTGAGGAACCTTTAGCATACGACCTAGAACAGGACTCGTATGAGGATCTAGGCCAGTGGACTTGACACATCTCCAGATACTGGTATGTTCTCTCCTCCTAATGTGGCTATGGAGG
This sequence comes from Pleurodeles waltl, assembly GCF_031143425.1. NCBI lineage: Eukaryota > Metazoa > Chordata > Amphibia > Caudata > Salamandridae > Pleurodeles > Pleurodeles waltl. The sequence continues at coordinate 399,550,614 of NC_090449.1, forward strand.
AGGGAGCTTCTTATGCTATGGTGGTGCGTAGGGCAGCTGATGTCTTGGACCTAGACTTGCCCACGGTGCCAGTCAGGACGAATCTCCTGACAGAGGTACTTCAACCGGGGGTGACAACATCAGAGCCGATGTTGCCCTTCAATGAGGCCTTAACGGACATCCTTCTGGGAACATGGTCCAAACCCAGCACAGGGCCTCCTGTGAATAGGACAGTCGGCTGCCGCCATAGACCTGCTCTAAGCGACCTTAGTTTCCAGACCCAACACCCCAACCCCAGAGAGCTTGGAGGTACAAGCCTCTCCTTCCTGTGGTGCTTTCTCTTCCTCTCCCCCGGACAGGGAATCCAAGAGGCTGGATCAGCTTGGAAAGAAAATGTTTTCTTCCTCCAGCCTGGCATTGAGGTCAGTAAACACCTCTTGCCTGGGATACGGTGGCACAGGTGTTGCCCCAGGTCCCGGAGGGTGTACGGGACACACTCACCCAGGCTGTCAAGGATGGGAGAGATGCAGCCAAGTTTACGATCAGGTGTGGATTGGACACAACCGACTCGCTGAGCAGAGCAATTGCATCGTCAGTGGCCCTACGTTGTCACGCCTGGCTATGTTCATCTGGCTTTTCGGGGGATGTCCAGTCAAGATTGATGGACATGCTTTTTGATGAGAAGGCAGACTCCGCGCTTGAGAGGTTCAAGGATTCTCAAGCTACGGCCAGATCCTTGGGCCTTTCAGCGCCAGCAAGACAGCAGTCTGTCTTTCGCCCCTTTCAAAGCTTCGGAAGGGGCGTAGTACTACGCCACCCACAATTTAGCCACCGTCCTCAGGTTTCACACCATTCTGGGAAAGGACGTGGTCATGGTACCATCAGACCCAGAGGGTCTGGCCAGTGGTCGGCCACCACACAGCCCCCTTCCACTGCACCCAAGCCCTCCTAGTGTGGTTCTGCAGGACCATGTCCATCCAGTTGGAGGAAGGATTCAATTTCATCTCCCTCACTGGCTTTCCATCACAATGGACAAATGGGTTCTGCAGATCATACGCAAGGGCTTTTCCATCCCCTTCCAGTCTTTTCCTCCCTCTTTCCCTCTGACAAAAGAACGGCTGATGGAGGACCATTTGGTTTTGCTCCGTGAGGAAGTTACGGCTCTCTTGACCAAGGGAGCCATAGAAAGGGTCCTGATGTCAGAAGTAGGCAGTGGTTGTTATTCCCGCTACTTTCTGATTCCCAAAAAGAACAAGGGTCTTTGCCCTATCCTTGATTTAAGGGAGATCCTCCTCTTCCTCAAGAAGGAGAAATTCAAGATGCTAACTCTTGCTCAGGTCTTGTCTGCCCTAGATCAAGGAGACTGGATGGTAGCGTTGGACTTGCAGGGCGTATATTTTCATATTCTCAACCTGCCAGCCCACAGGTGATACCTGCGGTTCAAGGTGTGCCACGAGCACTTTCAGTTTACAGTGCTCCCTTTCAGTCTCACCAGTGCCCCTTTGGTGTTCACGAAGGTGATGGCCGTGGTGGCAGCTCATTTGCGCAGGTGAGGGATTTCATTTTCATTTGCCCAGGCTTTTGTCACCCATCTCCAGACGAAGGCGAACCACCTGCACTCGCTGGGGTTCACTAGCAATGTGCCGAAGTCACACCTGACTCCCTCTCAGAAGCTCACTTTTATCGGAGCTGTTCTGGACACAGTGCAGTATCGGGCCTATCCTCCCGATCAGCGAGTCCAGGATATTCAGGTTATAATACCGATGTTTTGGCCTCTATCCTGGATTTTGGTGAGACAGACTCTGAGGCTGCTGGGACTCATGGCTTCCTGCATCCTACTGGTCAAGCATGCCAGATGGCATATGAGGGCTCTGCAGTGGGACCTGAAGTTCCAATGAGCACAGCATCAGGGGAATCTTACCGACGTGGTTCAGATCTCGGAGGGAACTGCAAAGGATCTGCAGTGGTGGTTAGTGAACTGCGATTGGGTCAAAGGCAGACTCCTCTCCCTTCCCCAACCAGATCTCACAGTAGTGACAGATGCATCACTTTTGGGATGGGGCGGCCATCTGGGAGAGGTGGAAATCAGAGGTCACTGGTCTCCAGTGGAATCCGGGCTCCATATCAACTTGTTGGAGCTTCGGGCGATCCGACTAGCATTAAAGGCATTTCTTCCTGTTGTGAAAGGGAAGGTAGTGCAGGTGTTCACGGACAACACCACCGCAATGTGGTACTGCAACAAGCAGGGCGGTGTGGGGTCATGGACCCTTTGTCAAGAGGCTCTGCATCTCTGGACATGGCTGGAACAGCAGGGCATAACCCTGGTGGTTCAACAGATGGCAGGTTCTTTGAACGCCAGGACGGACGAGCTCAGCTGAAAATGCTTAGTGGATCACGAATGGTATCTTCATCCGGAGGTGGCACAAGGACTCTTTCAGCAGTGGGGAGAGCCTTGGTTAGATCTGTTTGCCTCCGTAGAGAACGCGCAATGTCAGCAGTTTTGCATGTTGGAGTTTCCAAGGTGGCTATTGCTAGGCGACGCTTTTCGTTGAGAGTGGAGTTCAGGCCTCCTGTACACCTTTACGCCCATATCACTTCTGCCCAGAGTTCTCAGGAAAATTAAGAACGACCGGGCCCAAGTAATCCTAGTGGCTCTGGATTGGGCACAGAGAGTCTGATATCCAGAGCTTCTCAAAATGAGCATCAGTCCTCCAATCAGGTTGCCTCTTTGGGAGAGGCTTCTGTCGCAGCAGCAGGGGAAGGTTTTTCACCCGAACCTGTCAACTTTGCGACTTCATGCGTGAAGGTTGAGGGTTTATGACCTTCCTTCCGAAGTCTGTGATGTAATTCTGGCAGCCAGGTGTGCCTCTACTAAGTCGATTTATGCCTGCTGATGGAAACGTTTTGTTTCATATTGTACAGAGAGGTCTATTGACCCTCTTTCTTCTTCTCTATCTATTATCCTTTTGTTTATTTTATCTCTTGCCCAACGGGGATCCTCTTTAGGGACTCTTAAGGGATATCTTGCTGCCTTATTTTCTATGCTTGCCCGATCAACCATCTTTGATTAAGTCTCCTATAGTACAAAGATTTTTTAAAGGACTTGTGCATTTGTTTCCACCTGTGCCTTTTGTCATGCCCCAGTGGGATCTTAATCTTGTTCTTACTTTCCTAATGTGTGCTCCTTTTAATCCCTTACATAATTGTCCTCTCCAGCTGCTCACTATTAAAACAGCCTTTTTAATGGCAATTACATCTGCCAGGAGAGTGAGTGAGCTGCAGGCTTTATCATCAAAACCGCCCTATCTCACAATATATCCTGATAAGGTAATATTAAGAACTTGTGCCTCTTTCCAAAGGTGTCTGGTATAAATTATATCCTCAAGAACTACTGCCAGGAATTATAGCTTGGGTATCTATTCTAAGGTAAGGAATCTGCAGCTCGAAGTCTCTGTCAGATGAAGAAGTTACTGGTTACGAATTATCTGGTAGGACTCTATCTAGCTGTAGATTCCTTACACCCACCCAAGCCTTCCCGCTCTGGGGGGTGGAAGTATTAGTACAGAACACAGGTAAGTACAAGACGTACGATTCCAGTCTTCAGGATTTAGAATGTCCACAGGTCAAAGTGTAGATTGATCCCAAAAGTTCACCACCAGCAACACAGGGCCAGCTAGGTGTAGAGGTAAAAGTTGGTGCTGGTTTTAGAATGGGATCCTATAAAGACTGGGGGAACTGGAAACAGATCTGCAGGCAGGTAAGTACCTGCAACTTTTGAGGGCAGACCTTTAGGGTTTAGGTGAGCACCGGGGGTGGGGGGCCAGGAGGGCACAGGTTAGCACCAAACACACACCCTCAACGGCTCAGGGGAGGCAGGGTGCAAACACAGCGTTGGGCTTCCAATGCTTTTCAATAAGGGGACACTGGGTGTCACAGAGATGCTGCAGGCTGGGTCCAAGGGGCTGGTTCCGGGAAACCCCAGGCTAGACAAAGAGGAAAGCCGCCTGCTGAATAGTGCTTGTCCGGTGGTCGGATTCCCCATGGCCAGGGGGCTGCAGGTGCAGGGGTACATTTATGCATCGGGTATCTTTGTCTGGTTCTCTCTCTGTCAGGAGGGTCCTCTGGAATTAGGTGTCAGGCGTTGTTGTGTTGTGCAGGAGGGGTCAACCCAGGGTGGACACAAGGTCAGAATCGCCTGGGGACCTGCTCTGGACTGGTGGACCATCTGGACACAGTCCACGGGGATAGGGTGCAGATTGGGCAGGACTTGCAGACCCGGGTGGTTCTGGAGTCCTTCTTCGAGATTCCTGTGGAGAGAGCCACTCTTCCTGTGAGTTCTTGGTTCTCTGGGGGTTTGTAGAGGCCGCTGGTCCTGCAAGATGCGTCCCCTCTTTGTAGCAGGGTCTCTGAAGCTGCAGACAGGCCGGTAGGGCTGAGGCCACGTCAGTTGGTGTCTGGAGTCTTCTCTGCTGGGGTCAGCTTAGCAGTCCTTCTTTCTTCTTGATGAGGTCACCAGGGATCTGGTGAGCTAGGTTCAGGGGACCCCCTTAAATCCTAGATTTAGGGGGAGTTACAGGGGTCAGAGGACAGTAGCCAATGGCTACAGTCCCTGAGGGTGGCTACACCCTTCCTGTGCCCACTCCCTTTGGGGTGCGGGGGCACATTCCTAACCCTATTGGTCCATGTCCTCCAAATCAAGATGGAGGATTCTGCAGGGAGGGGGTCACTTCAACTCTGGACACCGCAGGGGGGAGATGTAAAGCACCTCTGCCCAAAGCAAGCTTGGTTTCTGGCCTCAGAGGGCACAAAGGCTCTCACCCCATGAGGTCAGAAACCTGTCTTTTAGAGGCAGACTGGCAAAGACCGGTCATCCTTACACTAAAGGGTTGGGTAAAATCCTGGGGCATCTCTAAGATGCCCTCTGGGTGCATTGTACAATAAATCCAACACTGTCCAGTGTGGGTTTACAGTGCTGAGAAGTTTGATACCAAACTTCCCAGCCTACAGTGAAGCCATCATGGAGTTGTGGAGTTCGTGATGACAAACTCCAAGTCCATGTACTGAATATGAACACACTGCACTTACAATGTCTAAGAATGGGCTTATACACTGTAGAGGTATACTGCTCATGCAGCTGTGCCCTCACCTGTGTATAGTGCACTCTGCCTTAGGGCAGTAAGGTCTGCTAGAGGGGTGACAACTATGCCGCAGGCAGTGGTTGGTGGGCATGGCACCCTGAGAGGGACGCCATGTCTCCTTTTCCTTTTTCTCCCCACTAGTACACACAAGATGCAATGGAAGTGTGCTAGTGTTTGGTGAGGGGTCCCTTAGGGTGGCACCATACATACTGCCGCACTTAGGGACCCTCCTTGGTAACACGGCCCTTAATACCACCAGTACATTTTACAAGGGACATATCTGTGTGACAGGGGTGTGCCAATTGTGGAAACAATGGTACAGTTTTAGGGAAAGAACACTGGTGCTGGGCCCAGTTAGCAGGATCCCAGCACACTCTCAGTCAAGTCAGCATCAATATCAGGCAAAGGTGGGGGGTAACCATGCCAAAAAAAGGTACTTTCCTACAATAGCATTAAGGAAGTTGGAGGGATCTTTTCCAGGAACAGGGCAAGCTGCTCCTGTCGAGGAGGCAGAGGAAGAACTGGAGTCAGATGGATCACTTCTGGCTCAAGATCAGGAGGCACATCTGAAGTTGAAGGTCTAACTAGACTAAAAGTGATGCCGGACAAGCTACAAGAGATGGAGCTGGAGAGCATTCAGTCGACCTCGGACGTGGAGACATGGATATCAGAGAAACATCTCTTGAAGATCATGTTGGGAACTGTGACGTTGCTTACTTTTGTGCTTTCTCTTGGATGACTTAGAGGAGTGGGGAGGTGGCGACTCTGAATAAGGTCGAGACTTTTGACATGTTCTCCTCTCCTTCCTTGCCATGGCCATGAAGAGCTTCGCCTCTCTTTCTTTCAAGGCCTTTGGGTTCACCTTCTGGCACGAAGAACAGGCTTTGACATTGTGGTCCGAGCTGAGACACCATAGACAGTCATCGTGAGGGTCAGTTATTGACATCTGACCCTCACACTCCTAGGCACAGAAAAAAGGGAACTGAGGTCAGCATGCCGTCAACAGCTTCTTATAGCTCTGATGATGTCAGACCAAGTCGCGGAGCTGTAGTATTACGACGTCCTCATTGACATTCAGCGCTATGAAGAAAAGTTTCTGTGTAATGCTGGCGCAATGGGGATATTAAAAATGAAGGGAGGAATCCACATGTATATGCATCTATCAGAAGGATGCACAAGTATGGAAGTATAAGAAACTGTGTGTCATCCTTTTAGCAGTTACAGATAAGTGATGTAAGAGAGGGATCCAAGTTGTACAAAAGAAGGTTAGAGAGGCTGACTTTGAGGTTTCAAAAGTCAGTATCCTCTAATTTAAAAGGTTTTTGAAGCAGTGCAAAGGAAACATGTTTTTTACTGCTTCTGATGAGTTCAAGCCAAAAACTACTTTTGTTAATCCAATATTCCATTTTCTAACTGCATCTCTTAATTTGACAATGTAATCAACCTATATAAACGCTATATTAGAGTTTTTCATTTTAGTCTCCAACTTACTGTAGTTTATTCTAGAATCAATAGAGATTGCTTTACCAGAGGTTTTTGCTTGTCAGAAATGATATACCACGGAGTTCCTTGCCTGATGAGGAACGTGGTCCAATATGTTTTAAAGTCTGCTAAATTACCCTCACCTTAATTTTCATCCAAGTTTTTCTAAAGAGATGTTTGGTCTTTTGTGAATTCCACAAGAATTTGTCTAATATGATGTCTAACTCTTTAAAGTTTTCATTGTATAGCTTCACAGGAGGCATTCTAATAAAGTAATTTATCATAGGTGACAATCATTTTCAATGTTTTAACTCTGTTCTACACCACAATAAACAATTTAGAGATCAACTCTCTTAGAAGTCTGAGATCTTTGTGTTTTTATTGATCACATATTCTAAGACTCTATCTTTAATTCTATTCCTAGATACTTTATACAGCCATATACCAAGCAAGCCGAGAAGATGGGTAACGAATGCCAGCAAAGTAGACAGGTGAAGCACTTTGAAGAACTGCTGAACATGACTGTGCTGCAGTCTCCACCAGACATACAGCCAGCTGACAAGGGCTTGCCAATGGACTGCAGTAAACCAACCAAGGGAGAAATAAGACAAGCCATCAAACATCTGAGAAATGGGAAAGCCAGCAGGACCTGACAGCATAGCCATGCTCTACCCCATATTTAGAAGGATCTGGGGAGAGGAAAAGGTGCAGTGAGACTGAAAGGCAACATATCTCATCAAGATCCCAAAGAAAGGTGACCTGAGTAACTATGCAAACTATAGAGGGACAACTCTTCAATCAACCCCAGGCAAAGTGTTCAACAGAGTCATCCTGAACAGAATGAAGGAACAAGTTGTGAGATCAGCAAGCTGGCTTCCTCAAAGTCAGATCATGTACAGACCAGACTGCAACAAAGTGTACCATTATTGAGCAGTTGAGGGGAATCAAACTCCCCCTTCTACGTTAACTTCATCAACTATGATAAGGCATTCAACAGTGTGGAACGAGAGATCCTTTGGAGGCTCCTCCACCACTACATTGTGCCAGATAAATTGGAAGAAACATCAGGAACTCGTACGAGGGAATTACCTGCAAGATACTTAATGGAGGACAACTCACCGAAGCCTTCGAAGTGAGGACCGGAGTCCACAAGGGTTGCTTGCACTCACCTTTTTTCTTCCTGCTGACCATAGACTGGATTGTGAAGACATCAACAGCAAGGAGAAGAAATGGGATCCAGTGGAGACCTTGGATGCAACTCGATGACCTGGACTGTGCAGACAAGCTAGCCCTACTCTCCCATACCCATATGCAAATGCAAGGGAGGACCGACAAGGTGGCAGCCATACCTGCACAATTTGGCAGTAACATTCTCAGAATCAAGAGTCAAGATCCTAAAGGCTAACACAACCAGCACAACTGCAGCCACTTTTGCAGGTAATGCACTGGAAGAGGTTGACGGCTTCACTGGGCAGGGTCACAGACAGGCAAGGCGGTATAGAACCCGAAGTCAAGGCAGAATCAGCAAAGCAAGGGCTGCCTTGATTCAGCTAAAGGAGATCTGGTGATCCAAAGACCTAAGGCTGCAAACACAGATCAGGCTTTTTAACACCAACATAAAATTGTTCCTTCAGTATGTAACAGAAACTCAGAGGACAAAAGTGACTACTACCGACTAAGTCCAGACCTTAATCAACACCTGTCTGAGGAAAATCCTCCAACTCCACTGGCCATACAATGACCTATGGCAACAGATTTTACAACTCCCTGTTCAAGAAGAAATCATGAAAAAATGCCAGGACTGGATAGGTCACACCCTCCGCCAGCCCGCATCAAACATTACTAGGCAAGCCTTGACCTGAAACCCTCAAAGGACAAGGAAAAAAAGAAGGCCAAATAACACCTGGCGTCGGGACCTTGACTGAATGCAAGGAGATGGGTTACACCAGTAGTCAAATTGAAAGAAAAGCCTAGGACAGAAGTCGCGGGAGAGTTGTGGTTGATGGCCTATACCCCAGGAGGGGTAGTAGGAGTAAGTAAGTGATTACCTAGAGAGGCCAGAGTTGCATAATATTTCTTTAGTGCACATGAAGTTCAATGATCTTACCTCAGATTTAGCTTTATTAAACGTGTGTCCTGAAACCGCTATGTGCCTATCAACTGTTGAAATAAAGGCTGGAATTGTGGTGTCAGCTAGTTCAATGAATATTAGGATGTTGTCTGCAAATGCAGACAATTTCTGTGTTAGGGCGTTGAAGGGGATGCCTGCTATTTGTTGTTGTTATTTTTGATTAAGAACATGAGTGGTTCAATGGCAGGACGAAATAAGATGGAGACATAGGGCAGCCTTGTCTTGTTTACTGTTTTTATTGGAACTGGTCAGAAAGTATGCCACCAGATCTAATTATAGCCAATGGCTGTGTGTATACATCCATAACCATTCTTACAAAGTCCATTCCTAGATTAAACCTGTGTAGGCTAGCTCTAAGACAGTGCCAGGCAACTTTATCAAATGCCTTTTTGGCATCCAAGGTCATTGCTGCAGTGGCAGTGTTTGGTTGACATGCTCTTTCTAAAACATTGCAAAACAGTTCAGTATTATCGCTAGAGTACCCTTTTGCCCAAAACATTTACTGAAGTCAATTAAACTTGGGAGACATGTATTTAGTCTGATGGCTAATACGTGGGTGTTATAGAAATTGAAAATCTACCCAGGCCAGCTGCCTCAGCCTGCTTTTGTCCCAGTATATGTCTCATTCTGTGTTATTTCTGAGGTTAAAAGACCATTTTTTTTCTCTGAAAGAGAAGGTGGGTTTAAATCAATTGGGGTATTTCAGACGTTCGATACAGGTAAGTTTGTTGTTTTTTTCATACATATTTATATGTTAAGGTTTAAAGATTTCAGCAATTTGTTGAGGTTCAGAGAAAGTTTTCTCTGCATTGTGTTTAATTGCAGAGCTGGGAAGATTTAGTCTTAATTTTAAATGAAAGACAAAGAGTTTTCTGCCTTAGTTCGAATTACGAAGTTTTAAACATTTTTGATTGTTAATCCAAACTTCACCTATTAGGCTTAACATTGTATTATACTCACATTTCTTTCTATTTAAGGGCTCTAAAGTAACTTTTGAGCCGGACATTCTCTTTTGGGCTTCCATTATCTTAATTTACCTTTCCAAGTCATTTAATCTAGTTGTGGTAGTGTTGTTCATATGTGTTCTAATGCTGAAGAAAATGTCTCTAATTGTGGATTTGAAAGAGTCCCAAATTACTTTGGGTTATAGACTTGGGTTTTCATTGGGTGAACAGAGGTAAGCGGGCGCACACGCCTGCTCCGGATCCTTGTCTCCGGGCAGTCAGGGACAGGAGGTAGGTACCAGGCGGCTCGGCTGCACTAGTCACAATGAGCGGCGAAGAGCAAGTCTCTCTGTAAGGAACTCAGCGATTATTGGACGCGCCAGCTGGGGCCCAAGTTGGGATGCAGACTTCGATTTTACAGGAAATAACTCAGGGAGCAGAGAAGGAGCTGAGATGCCCGAAACCGTGACTTAAATGGCAGCATACAGCCTCACAAGCCCCATCCTTTCCCCAGATTTGGCCCTACATCAACTCCCAGGAGAGAAACCAATGGACAACTAACAGCATTGCCTGGTCGCGCAAAATGAGGAGTGGCCCAAAGTAGTACAGGGATCACACCACGCGGCAGAGATCACAGGCGATGACTGGGGTTTAGGACGAGGGGACACCCGCGGCAACCAGAGATGGCACGGAGGTCAGAGGATGGTGACGTCCACCTTGTCTGGCCAGCGTCACTGACTACTGGCAAAAGACTTGCACAGGACCCCGGCCTGGAAACCCTCCTGCAGCTCCAAATGTGCACACACTTTCCACTGTAGTGCTAGCAATAACTCTCCCCCCAGCCTGTAAAGTACCAAAGTGAGTACCCCAGTAAGGAGGGAGAACTGACCTGAAGGCAGGGGTCCCAAAAGGGATGACAACTGGCACAGTGAAGCACCACAGAGTCCCAATCGGGTCCTGCTGTCCTCTGAGAAAAGTGACAATCACCTTAAAACCCTCGTCCAGCCCCTTTGAGTAACCATTAATAGCTCAGCAGCTGCACCAGAGCACTTGGTGCACAAGACACATTAAGGCCCTGGGGGGTCTGCAGTATATGTGGATCCCCACAAGGGTACCCTTCAACATCTGTGAGTAAACAACCAACAACCATGGTAAAAGGCAAATATGCCTCCCATCTGGCCCAGGGGAAAATCAACCAATTCACCAAGCCAACCACGAACATCCCTCAGGGAGAATCATCACCTGATGCTGATCAGATGGAATCGAATCTCTCACAGGCCACAGCCTCTATCCTGAACGCTACTCAGGACTCCAGACAAGCTCTGGATGGGATGACTGGGGTATTAAGCACGTAACTCTCTCTGCTGAGGCAGGAACTAAGGAATACAATGAAGAGAGTGATGGAGGCACAAGGGCAAATATCGGAAACGGAGGACATTCTCAGGACCGCAAAGGTCAAGATCAGCAAATTTCAATGCACAGTAAATGCACTCAAAGCACGAGCAGAGGAGGCTGATGAGCACCCGTCGCACCCCTGCAACTACGCCGGCTCAATTCTGAGCCGGCGTCCTCGTTGCAGGGGCATTTCTGCTGGGCCGGCAGGCGCTCTCAGCGGAAATGTCTGAATGGCCGCCGCGGTCTTTTGACCGCGGTGCGGTCATTCGGCGGCGGAACCTTGGCGGACGGCCTCCGCCGTCCGCCAAGGTCTGAATCACCCCCATGGACTACTGTTACAGCAGAGCTGAGAGGGGTAAGCCGCCCAAGGATACCCCCACCATAACCTGAACATATTACCGAAAGCCAAATTTTTTCATGATGTTGTGGCAATTGATGTGTCATGCATTGAGGAGATTGTTAGTTTGGAAACTGGTGAAAGGTAAGGTGGGGAGCGGGGAAGTTAGTGTTAAGTTATTGTTTCTGTACCACCCAGTACACACACAAGGGAAACTAGTACACATATAACCACCCCAAGAAGCTGACGAGCAGCAACAGTTATAGGTACAGACAGGAAATGACTAGGGCATTGACTCTCATCACATGTAACGTCAACGTCAACGAGTTGGGGAACAAAATTAAGGAAGGGCTAGACTCTAGGGCTTTAACAATCCAAAACAGACGAAGTCTTTCTGCAGGAAACACACTCCATTGGAACAAACTGTCAACTCAGTGGGAGGGGGAAATACAAGGTCCTATATCACTTTGGGTTCACAACAAGTGCCATGGAGGTAGGGACATTACTCAAGAGGTCTGTTATATTCTATCCCTCACACATATGCACAGAAAACAGTAGAGGGTATGCAGCTGCATTGGGTCCCGTCTATTATTGATAAATGCCTACAATCCACCACGCCTACACACAGACACACCAGTGACGCAACTACTGGTTGCCCTACCCCACACCCTAACAGTGTTGAGACGGGATTTTAATATGGCAGTGTACTTGCAGATAGACAGAACTAGCTCCAGACGTCCCCCGGAGCACTCCAGGGAAGATGGACAGGTTCCTACAAGCGATGGGTATGGGAGATATATGGAGAACACTACCTACAACTGCAGGACCAACGGTACTCCTTTTAGTCTGCTGCACATGCTACACACTTGAAATTTGACTATTTCTTTACCGCCTGCACTTCTCTAGGTCAGTTTACAAAAGCAGAATTCTTAGTGTGGGGGTATCGAACCACTCACCACCGTGAGTGACACTGGATACATAAAAGAGACGAGACACTTGGGGCTTGAAGATGGCAACATAGGGATTGGGTAATCCTGCATTGGTTGAGCAACTGGGGGAGGTCATGGAGTGTTACTTCAAAGAAAATACTGAGTCAGTACCGGGAGCGGACATGATCAGGGAGGCCTACACGGCCACTATCAGAAGGGTAATCATCTCTGGAGAAGTGGGGTGGAGGCAAGTCAGGGAGTAACAGGCAAAAGAGCTAGAACAACACCTTAAGTTATAGGCAGAACATGCGCAACAGCCCACAATAGAAGTTACACGCACCTTAGCTGCAAAGAGAGGAATACAGAACCAACCTACTAAGCAACCTAAAGATGCTCCTCCAGCAGAAATAGCTGTACGACGCAGGGGACGAAGTAAGGAAACTATCAGCATGGATAAACAGCCGGGAGCAGGAACAGAGACATGTTACACAGATTCACAGGCCTGAGGCAGGGGATTTGATGGGGAGCTCAAGAAGCAGCTGAAATATTCACTGAATACTTTCAAGACTTGTACCAGTCACGACTCTCACTGCAGCTGCTGGACATCGACAGCTGTGTGAAAGACTGCCCTGCGCGTGCATAAAGGGTACACAGAGGAACTTACTATAGGGGGACCTCACTGAGGAGATAAATAAGGCAATAATACAATTGCAAACTGGAAAAACTCCCACACCCAATGGCCTACCAATAAAATTTGATTAACAAAGTGATGACTAAGTTGGTTAATCCACTTCATGCCATGTCTGGTAGTCACTCAAGACCCAGACACTTTCATCAGATCTAAGGATGGCAGCAATAGCACGAATCCACAAAGACAGGAAATCTAGGGACACTTCAGTCTCTCCAATCAATACCCCTGCTTAATGCAGAAGATCCTTGCTAAGGCATTAGCCAATAGGCCGCAGACTGTGATTGCGGACCTGATCCGCCCAGATCAGTCTGGATTCATTCCATAGCAATCCACCAAGATGAGCCTGAGACACTGGTATAATATGGCCATGGCGGCTGGGATACACAAACTGATAGCGGTGGTGTCCCTAGAAGCAAACTAGGTATTTGACTCAACAGAATGCCCACCTCTCTGTCATTCTGAAAAAATGGGATTGCAACCACAATATATTGCATTGGTATGTCTCCTATACACGGCATCCATGGAAAAAGTGAAAGGAAATGGCACTTGATCAAAGACATTCCCCATCGGGAGAGGCACACGTCGGGGATGCTCTCTATCACCCATGTTGTTCCCACTGACCACTGGCAGGATGGAAACGGATCGATGCACACCAAGGGCCCAGGAGGTTATGGCAGATATTCAACACAAATCAGAAATTCTCTGGACTCAGCATTAACTGGGAACAATCGCTGCTGTTCCCAAAGGGCAGATAGAAACTGAGGGAGGTGCTGTCTCTACCCCTATCAGTGGAAACCTGCCACTTTAAGTACTTGGGCTGGTGGATCACTAACAACAATCACACACATTACAATCACAATCCAGGTGCTCTGCTGATCACACTAGAAAAAAACGCAACACATTGCCAAAACTTCCTGATCTAATTGATGGGGGAGGCGGCAATCTTCAAAATGACAGCGCTGCCAAGGTTCACCTACATACTACAAAACAAACAAGTAATCCCCTTTAAGATACCTAACCAATTTTTCACCAAGATAGACCACCTGCTACAGATTCTACTCTGGGCCAATGGCCTACACAGGATAACCCTGTGCACCATCAAACATTCCACATATGAGGGAGGAATCGTCCTGCCGAATGTCCAGAAGTTCTACGAAGCAGCAAAAATCTGGAGGAACTGGCTTTCTGACTGGATAGGCTCCAATTAGGTGAGAGGGATACCTGATACCCTGTACTGGGGGGAAATAACAGAGGACCAACTAACCCATCCCTCCACCCCCCCTTCTCAAATCCCAGTCCCCCTTCCCTATCTCCGCAACAGACACAGTGATCAAGACATGGCACAAACTAACCAGGGAGATGGGTTAGAAGAAATATTTGACCCTGATTGTTGGGTGTCCCACCATACGAAGTTGGAAAAGGGCACAGACTCATGCATGATCATGGAAAAAGCAATCTACAGAGACGGAGTGAGGAAAGCTCGCTCTCTATATGGGCCACTAAAAAGGAGTACAATATGCAGAGTCCAGTGGATCCCCAGTTGGCTTGCAGACGCAAATGTAGATAGGACTAATGCTCTATTTTGTGGTAGTGTGGGTGAGCAGTTAGGCTTATCAGAAGGAAGTGCCAAGTATGTGTTGTACTCATAGAGTTAATAAATGAGAGACACACTGAAAAAATAAATCAGAGAAAAATGTATACAAATTATACTTCTTTTTACATAATTTAAGAAACCAATAACTGTCATATGGTAAGTATGTTTTTAAATAAAAATTATTTTCAATTACAAAAGTAGACAGTGCAATTTTCAAGTTTGTCAATTTTAACACATGGAAGGAAAACAATGTTCAGCAAACACGCACTTATCAGCGACTTACAAGGCCAATATCAGATATTTAAGGTACATAATGGGAACAGGTCAGAACCACACCAGCGGGTCACTCCGGGCAGCACTGGTGCAGCCAGGTGCAGGGGTGCAGTAAGGCATTGAGTGCCTAACGGTTTTCAATAGGGATTGGTTGTCCTGCAAACAGGCTGCAGGCTCTGGCTAGGGAGCCAGTCAGGGCCAACAAACAGGTAGGTCACAAACGTGGGGTGCTCAGGGATGTAGGTACACCTATGGTCCTCTTATTCAAGGCCCGGGGCAACAGAAGCAGGGGTGTCCTTTGGTGTTGTGTTTCCGTGTACGGGAGTACTGGCGGATAGGGAGTCCTGTGTGTTAAGGCTGCCAGCATCATCGTGGAGTCCAGGAGGAGTGAAACCACAGTGGACTCGAGCTCAGGGGAGCTGGCGGATGTCGTTGGCACCAGAGGCCCTCCTCAGATCAGGTCGTAGGCAATGGGTGCAGTGGTTGCTGCTGTATTTTCTCTCACCACAATGCCTTGGTAGAGAGGACTTGTGTGCAGAGGATGCAGGCAACTTCAGGGGGTCGAAGAGGGGTGAAACCATGATGGACTCAGCCTTGGGGTGCTGGGGTACCTTGTTGGCACCAGTGGTCCACTTCAACTTGGGTCGGTGACTGCGTGTGCACTGGTCACTTCAGGTGTCGAATCTTTGCGCTTCTGGAGGCTGCAGAGTTCTTTCAAGGGATGTTGTTGGAGGGCAGGTCTGCTGCTCACTGGAGTCTTGAGTCTTTAAGGCAGGGAGTCCCTCCAGTGTTTCTGGAGAGTTTTTGGCCAGAGTCAGTTAAGGGTAGCAGATAATGCTGCAGCTCGACTCATTTTGAACATTCCTAAACATCAGTCTGTCTTGCAGGGACTGAGGAGTTTACACTGGCTTTCTATTAGGAAAAGAATTATGCTTAAAGTCTTAATTATCACACATAAGGCATTACATAATCTTGGGGCCCTATTTATCAGATCAAAGTATTTACCTAGGAGGGTTATGCACTCAGCTAATAATAGGCTATTTAGTGCCATGAATATCCTGAGCAAGATTGGGTAGCAAATGCTTTTTGCATGGTACATTGATATTGGCGGTATACACTGCTACGACGTATCAGATAGAAATAGAGGACATTCCCCTGTTTAGAAGAAATCTTAAGACATGGCTCTTCTATCTTTACATTACTTAGGATGCTCCTCATGCTTTTTTCCACCTGGTCAATGGTGTTTGGTGTCTCAGTGCCACAACATCCTTTTGGTAATTGAGCCCTTTACAAATATATTTTAATTTCATTTCACATGGCAGAAAGAGGGCTCGGAGCAGGGAGGGCCAGAATGACACGCATCACACCACAGACCAAACCAGCACTGTTGCCATGCGCCCCATCTCTGGAACCATATAGAAGGTACACTGTACACCACTTCATAGCATCCATATTGTCAGCCTGTCTAAACTCTTCGTCTTCCTTCTAGTTCTCTCAGGTGAGAGCGTCAGGGAGAAGACCCATTAAGTCTCAGCTTCTTGTCAGATGCTCAAGGGTCCACAAGGACCTCAAGCTGAGCCACAGCTAGTTATCTGGCTCAAGCCTTCGGGGCTTGTTCACTCTACAGGGACTTCTGCAGGGGCCATCTTACCAGCCAACATATTCAGGCTAGTCAGTTCCAAACAGTCACAAGAGATAAGTACAAATTATTACACAAACAAAGGATCATATATTTCCTGAAAATATCTATATCTTTTATCTTTTATGAAAAACTGCCAAATTGCTTAGGCCCTTGGGTCCTCAAACTGATTATGGTTTTCAGAAAGAGGCTTACCAAAAATTATTCCATATCAGACGTGCCTCTACAATACACACATCTGTCTCTTGCTAGACACATTTACTTGATCAGGAACCCAATGATCTGCTTTCAGGTGAGGCAACACTATACACCTGTCTAAACCCAGAAGGGTTCTGAGACTAATATTCCTTCTTAAAAAGAAAAACAAGATATTGGGCCCCAAAATAAACATGCACAATTTAAACAGTATACATCTCCACTTCAGAACAGAGATGGTTTCCCATCCCAATCAATCTATCCTACCATTGGACTGGACGGCCAGACTAAAGGAAGCTGATCAAACCAGTCCCAAAAGCCAAGACCATAGGAAATAGTGACTACAATTCATGTGGGGCCAGAAGGAGGTAGATCCCTTTACATCCCCTCCATTTGAGCTATTGTCAGTTCCTTTGTATTTTACAAAACTGATAAAATCTTTCATATTCCTCCACAGGGCTCAAGAACATAATATATTTGTCTATTTAGAGTGCATCCTCCATAAGGCTCAAAAATATAAAATACTGAATCTCCTGCGTTCCAGAAGCAATATTCCTCCTTTGGAAATGGGTTGCATGGTGAACTAACACAAATCCTGCTTACTGTTTTTCAAACAGATTAAAGGCACTATTAATTTAATAGTAGATTCACAGGCTTGAATTTTGCCACCTCTGGAAACCAAGATAAACAAAGAAACAATACCCGAGGTCACATTTGCAACTAGTGCATGATTCTTTCAAGCACAGATTCACATTGAGGGTATTTTGGCATTCTCCATGCTAGCAAGGGTTCTGGGTCCTCTACATTAGTGAGCCTTCAAAAATTAAAAACTCTTCACTTGTGAAGCCATTTTTCTCACTCAACAGTCTTAGTGTGTACAGCCAAAAGCTTCTGGAAGTACTGCCAAAGATGATATATTTCAGTTCAAGTGACAAATACATTTAAGATATCTAAGGCACAGTATGCAAACAGCATTCGAAATATAATGTGGATTACAGAATAGGGATCTTCTCCTCTCATTCGTTCAAGTGCTACACAATCTGTGGTGGTTCAGATTAATACCCACCTCTCTGTTTTTAATAAACGTAAGACCTTTCTTTATTGAAAGTTAATACAAGTCACATTTTCTGCAGGAGGTCCTCAAACCTGGAACTTTTTTTTTTAGTAACAACTGCTCCCCGTCAAATGATTGGACTCTTAAAACAAATTAAAATGCATAGCTACTCTATATAGATCAGTTTGGCATCCAGGTTATTGCCCATTTCAATTCATTTGGCTTCCAGTATGAATTATATTAATTTTCTTAGTCCATGATTTTAAGCTCAGGGAAAAACCTGTGCCAATATATATAAAAAATCCAAATAAGTACACAAATGATTAAATCACAGCTCACCTTGTTGGCTAGGATGCTGACTCGGCTGCCGTTGGCATTGCACTTTAAGGATACAATGGATCTGTAACCTGGGGCAAATTCTGCAAGATTCTTGGTGTTACAGTGGGCCTTCGCCTCCCTGCAAGAAAGAATTACATAGAAAAAGAAAGATTTTTATTTACGATGAAGAAACCAGACATACAAAACATCTAAAAAAATAATCAACCATGCATTGAATGAAATAGATTTCAAAGATTTAAATAAACATCTGCAGACAACATCTGTCATATAGGTACCATTCTGAATGAAAACCATGTTGACTTGTGGCAAATGCTTGATGAATTATAGCTAGAGAAGGATGCAAAGAATAAAGTTATAAACACAACTTGGTTACTCTTTGTAGGTAGGCTATTATGTGTTTTGCATAAACCCATCTAGGAGTGGGAAAGTAAGTAAACTGCTTCAGTGTGCCTATCAGCATGCATGTGAGCCCAGTTCATTGGAGGGTAAGCCCCCTTTCTTTCATCTGGGCCCAGCCTCGTCAGTTCCCTTTTTCTGTACAGGATACCATGCTTCTTTTCTACTTAGTATAGTCCTACTTGGGATTCAGGTCCAGTCCTTCCGACGTTTCTGCCTTTTCCTGTTTGTATTACTCTTTCCTCAGAATGGGTGGCTATTACCCTACGTTCTAACTCTTGTTTGAGGATCATAAATAAGAACATGGGGTATGGCCTATTCAGGACTGCTAAGAATGGGGTCTCCAATAATCATGAATAAACAGATACCTCAGTCAGTCATAAATCTGGCAATTATTCAATCACATATTAAGCAAACAGACTTAATTTAGGTGTGAACAGGGGTGCTTCATTTTATTGTTCAAGTTAAAAAACACAACACATCCCACACCTGGACAATAATCTAATACACACCAACTGTAGAGCCCAACTCTTTTTCTGAAAACTAATGTTAGAGGGGAGTCTCACCAACTGTATTAAATAAAACAATTTCTCATGTAATCAGCACACTATAATGAAAAACACCAAAACTCCCACAATTAACTGTTTTGGAGGATGAAGGCCAAAAGCATGTGGCACCCTCAGAAATCAATGAAATAATCCAGCCCCCGTACTAATCAGGGAGCAGTATATGTCTCAATTACTCCATGAAAGCATGAACAAACATTATTATTGCAGAAACACCCTCATTCAGCCACAAACAGGGCATTTACTCTAATTCATAGAGTTTGCCTGGAGAAATTAAACCAGTGCTCCAAGTAAGCAAAGGGATTCTAAACTGCTACAAAGCACCACGTAACATGAAATCATCATTCAACAAAATAACAGTACCCTCTTTTATTGTGCAAACACATAAGATGAAGGATATTTAAACCATTCTTCACTAACACTTGATTAGCTACAATATCCAGAGTGCTTTTGAAGTAAGTAGTTTTCCAAAGGCTGTACAAAACAAAGAAGGAATAATTGAGCACCAATCGAAACCCAGAAAGGAGAAAAAGTTCCACAACTAATCCACTCGGGCTTACATTAGCAAGTTGGACACCAAGTGCTATTGCAGTTCTGTCAAATCCATGATAATCAGTTTCCAACTACTCACTTTCGAGTACATCCGACAAAAGAAACAAAAACTGGCAACTAAATGCAAAGTGTGATGAGAAGACGTATGCTGCAGGAGTTCTAGAACAATGCACACCAAGATGCCCAAGCAAGCTTGACACTAAGCATCAGAATAGGCATAGTGGAAACTGGGTCTCATCCATGCTGAGTAGAAAGACTCAAGCTAGAGACATCAACAGCAAGCTTTTAAAGAGGTGTCTAGCCAGACCAAGATTTAATCGTTGGAGAATATCCTGGAACAAACAATGCTTCGGAATGGAGGTTAGTCAAAGGCCTATCCAACAAATGGTGAAGTATTGAACTGGTATGTTCCTCATATCAACTGATCAATATCCACACAATACATAAAGATAACCTTATTTTTCCAGGCCTCCTTAAGTATCTCACACGAAGGTATGAAACTTTTAATCTTATGTGTGATCTGGGAACACTTTATCAGCCAATTCCAAACATTTTCTAAAGCAGTCCCTGAACTCTCCTCTAATTTTATAAACAACAGTAAAAAATGTAACAACATGTAGACCATTTTAAACTCAGAAAATATTGATTTCATGCAAAAATACAAATAACTTTAGCACTCAACACTCTTATGAAATCTGAAAGGCATTGCATGAAGAAGACCTCCACTAAGTAAGTTGAAACACTTCAACGCTATGTTATGAGTAGCACAATACGAAGTACAAGAAAAGGAACATACTCATTATCTCACTCTAGTCACCCTCATTGGAGACGTTTTTCATTACAGTTACAGTGGCTGCTTGGTGAAAGCAATTTAATAAAAAAAAAAACTGTGAAACATGTTCATTTTCTGAAAAATATCTGGGCTCTACAATCTGCATATGTTTTTTTATATGTTTGCTTTCAAATTGTTTGTCAGTGGGCACCAGACACAGAATGAGGAACACTTTAGAAAAAAACAAAGAACTGCTCAGATTATTGTTCAGATGTGTGGTGTGTTGTTTAATTATTGTAGAAATAATAAATGGCCGCCCCCATGGAAGCATATAAAATTCAGTCAGTGTGCTTGATATATCATGGAGAAATTTAATGACTGATAGCCCCAACTAAGATATCAGTTTTTGAGAAACAGTCACTTAACAATGAGAGAATCAAGACGTAAAGTTGTAAAGATTTGAATTCAGGTCGTCTGCTATTGGACAAAAAAATAATCTATCTTATATGGTCAAATGCTCCACAGATAATGTTTGTAATGGAAGAGCAAAAAAGGTAGGATGTTTTTAAAGAATACAATTTCAACAGAGCCAGTGATTCTGTGACTTGTTTTATGGAAGGTGTGTAGCATAGTTCTGTAATGATCGGATGCAGAGTAAGCATTCTTATTTTAGGTATTTATTGTAGGTGGGGGAGAGCAAGGAAGTACATCCACTCACGACAAGATCTACCTCCCGCTCCCCGTTCCAAACCCAAGCTCAAGAACAATAGTGCCATGTGTCAAAGCAACATACAACACCACAACTTCTTAATGAAAACATAAGCTTTTAAAGAATAATTTAAACAAATGTTTGATAAGAGGGCTCTAAATTTCAAACGTTAAATTTTTGTTGGACCTAGACATAAGATCGTCTGACAAATTGGAAGTGTGGAAATAGACAAATAATAACGCTACTTGTATCAGTCATGTGTAAACACTGAGCTCTATTGATAAAATCATGCAGAACACAGGAAATCACACCTACTGGAAGTGTGATATGAACATTAGTCACACTAAGGAAACAGGCTGAACAGCTATTCACTTCTATGAAAGCATATTAAATGTGGTAACTCAAACAAACCCATCATGCAGCGCAGAATGGGACTTAAACGAAGATTCAATTTTGCAGACTCCTCATGCCTACAGAAATGCCAGCTGGGAGACAACAGTGAGGTAAGCTGAACCAGGGCAGAAACCAAGGTAGTATAAATACACATCTATGGGTAAGCATAACCTGGAAGTAAAAACTAAAGAACCATCTGCAGTTATGACCAGAAGAAGCTACATTGCTCCCGAGGCATAGAATTCTTATTGCCTCATGCCCAGGACATACTGTTTGGGGACAAGGACAACAGGCTTTTATGTTTACTTTTCTCACAGGAAAAGTAGGCCCAACTTCTTGAAGCACACGCCTGTTGGTTTCTAGTTTACAGTCCCACAATATAGATATTTGAAAGAGGATTGTTTGCTACTGTGGTCAAGATATGAATCCATAAGAAAATAAGTTACTTACCTGTTACTGCAGTTATCTAGTATTGGTAACTTTCATAGATTCCCATGCTTGAATCATCGAAGTGGGAGTTCCACGGTACCATGGTAAAGCAGTAGGTTAAGCTATCATCAGTTCAATAGCCTATCTATGTCCTTTTTAAAAAACGAACCAAACTTTAAGTATGACCAATCAGGTGCTAGCACCCCCTAGAACACTCCCAAGAGAGGTTGAGTCTCTCAGATTTTCAAGCACAAGTGGGAATACATCCCTAGTCATAAGGTAAGCCTCTCAGGGGAGGAGGCTGGGTCGTATGTGAATCTGTGAAAGATACCAATACTAGATAACTGCAGTTAGAGGAAAGTAACCTATTTTCTTATCCAGTATTGGATCTTTAGTAGATTCACATGCTTGAATCAGAATAGCAAGCAATATTGTAGGTAAATGAAGTATCCTTGGGGATGGTGGGTAAAAGCAATACACTTTCATAGATATAAATATACATATATATAGATATACAACTATAAATAAGTATATGGATATACATTGAAATTGTAAGCATTTATATAGAAAACCTTTAGATAAATAAGCAACAATTGTACAAAGAAGCAGGAATGTTCAGCAAATTGAAAATCATTTAAATTTAATATGAATAAACACCATTATTGAAAAAGGCTCATCTTATTGGAATAAATGGCGTAATATCGCCTGTCCCACAGCTGCGTCACTGCGCTGTGTTGACTCTATGCAGTAGTGCTGCGTGAAAGAAGGGCTTGTAAGTTTTGTTTCCACCCCCCGCTCTTGCTTTAGATATATCTCTGCATTCCTGACTGATGTTTAAGTCTCGAAACACAGGAGCCACACTTTCAAGTGCAGAAAGACTGGTTCTAGGTTTAATACTTGTCCCTGGTTCGTTGTCAGGCGCATTCACGTTTTTGGAAGGCGCATGGGTCTGGTCACTGGCAGGAGAATGATTTACGTAAACCAGTGCAGCCTGCCCACTTGGGAGCGATCAAAATGAGGAGACAGTGTTCTGCTTTCATCTTGTTAAGAACTTTGGGAGTTGTGGGAAGGGGGCATAAATGCAGCAATATTGCACCGAAAGGGCATTACCCCACAACCCTGGGAGTGGGTATCAACTGGTGTAGAACTGGCATTTAGCATTCTTGTACGTCCCGAAAAGATCCAATGCTGGTTTACCCCAGTGAGAGCATATCTTGTCCAATTCCAGTTTTCACTTGTGGCAACCGTTTCTGGTTCTGCTGAGTGTGTCTGCTAAGGTGTTGTTGACTCCTGACATGTGCTTGGCTTTCAGAGATATCTCCTGAATTGTGAGCCAGTTCCAAAGGTGTTGAGCCTCTTCAGAGAGAGAGAGACAGAGGCCTGGTTCCTCTCTGCTTGTTGACGTAATATATGCTGGTCGTATTGTCTGTACAGAGCTTGTAGAGTGAGAAGTATCACTTTCAGCTCCAGGCGATTGATGTTCATTAGGTTTTGATGTGTGGACCATTTTCCCAGGACCAGTAGGTCCTGCAGATGGCAGCCCCAGCTCTCCAAGGAAGCGTCAGTCGTGATGACAAAATCTGCAACCAGTCGGGAATGTAATGCCTTGAGAGAGATGATCTATGTGAGTCCACCATACTAATGTCTTCCTCATCTTTGGGGTAATGTTGATCAAGTCTTCGAAGGAGCCTAGTGATTGGATCCACGCTCTCTGGAGCTAATTTTGTAATGGCCTCATTTTATCCCACAGCGTTTGTATTTTGCTTTGCTTTTGCCGCCCTAAGTGCGCCAGGTATGCCCAGACGTGGGTCCCGGGCTCACTGTGCCACTGGATTCAAGCTAGCCTGGCTGATGAGGGGTGAAACCCTGAAACCGGTCCCAGGATGCTTGTTTCCGGTCCAGGGAGAACCTGGCCTGGCAGTTCGGGCTGGACTGTTCCCATGAGGAACAGGGTCAAGACTGATTTGCATATGGCTGGGTTCAAACTGGGGTGGCATGGTGAGCAAAATAATGGATGGATTAAACCCAGATCTGTGACTGGGGGTGAATGTTTGATTGGTTCCGCATTCCGTCCATCCAGTTACGCTATCCCACAGCGTTTGTATTTTGCTTTGCTTTTGCCGCCCTAAGTGCGCCGGGTATGCCCAGACGTGGGTCCCGGGCTCACTGTGCCACTGGATTCAAGCTAGCCTGGCTGATGAGGGGTGAAACCCTGAAACCGGTCCCAGGATGCTTGTTTCCGGTCCAGGGAGAACCTGGCCTGGCAGTTCGGGCTGGACTGTTCCCATGAGGAACAGGGTCAAGACTGATTTGCATATGGCTGGGTTCAAAATGGGGTGGCATGGTGAGCAAAATAATGGATGGATTAAACCCAGATCTGTGACTGGGGGTGAATGTTTGATTGGTTCCGCATTCCGTCCATCCAGTTACGCTATCCCACAGCGTTTGTATTTTGCTTTGCTTTTGCCGCCCTAAGTGCGCCGGGTATGCCCAGACGTGGGTCCCGGGCTCACTGTGCCACTGGATTCAAGCTAGCCTGGCTGATGAGGGGTGAAACCCTGAAACCGGTCCCAGGATGCTTGTTTCCGGTCCAGGGAGAACCTGGCCTGGCAGTTCGGGCTGGACTGTTCCCATGAGGAACAGGGTCAAGACTGATTTGCATATGGCTGGGTTCAAACTGGGGTGGCATGGTGAGCAAAATAATGGATGGATCAAACCCAGATCTGTGACTGGGGGTGAATGTTTGATTGGTTCCGCATTCCGTCCATCCAGTTACGCTATCCCATTGTATTTTGCTTTGCTTTTGCCGCCCTAAGTGCGCCGGGTATGCCCAGACGTGGGTCCCGGGCTCACTGTGCCACTGGATTCAAGCTAGCCTGGCTGATGAGGGGTGAAACCCTGAAACCGGTCCCAGGATGCTTGTTTCCGGTCCAGGGAGAACCTGGCCTGGCAGTTCAGGCTGGACTGTTCCCATGAGGAACAGGGTCAAGACTGATTTGCATATGGCTGGGTTCAAACTGGGGTGGCATGGTGAGCAAAATAATGGATGGATTAAACCCAGATCTGTGACTGTGGGTGAATGTTTGATTGGTTCCGCATTCCGTCCATCCAGTTACGCTATCCCACAGCGTTTGTATTTTGCTTTGCTTTTGCCGCCCTAAGTGCGCCGGGTATGCCCAGACGTGGGTCCCGGGCTCACTGTGCCACTGGATTCAAGCTAGCCTGGCTGATGAGGGGTGAAACCCTGAAACCGGTCCCAGGATGCTTGTTTCCGGTCCAGGGAGAACCTGGCCTGGCAGTTCGGGCTGGACTCATGAGGAACAGGGTCAAGACTGATTTGCATATGGCTGGGCTCAAACTGGGGTGGCATGGTGAGCAAAATAATGGATGGATTAAACCCAGATCTGTGACTGGGGGTGAATGTTTGATTGGTTCCGCATTCCGTCCATCCAGTTACGCTATCCCACAGCGTTTGTATTTTGCTTTGCTCATTTTCAGTTATGTCAGCGGGTCTAGACTTATTGCAGAGGAGATCATGCCCAGGAGCGTCTTGAATAGTCTTACAAAAACTGACTTTCTTTTGGAGATTTGTAGAGCCAGGATGGACAACCTTCATTGCCTGATAGATAGGCCTTGTTTCTGATTGCACTGAGGCTGGTACCCAAACACATTATGCTTTGACTTGGAATGGTGGAAGATTTCAGGTAGTTTACAGTGAGGCCCAATCTTTGAAACAGTGTGAGGCAGGCTTTGGTAGCTCTGGAAGGTTGATGTGCTGTTGAGGCTTTTAGCAGCCAGTCATCTAGGTAAGGGAAAACCTGACGGCCGTGCTTGCAAATTGTGGCTGTCTGTGGGGAAAGATAGTTGGTGAAAATTCTTGGAGTGGACTTAAGGGAAGGACCTAGAATTGGTAATGGGTACCGGCTACAGTGAAACCGAGATATTTGCGATGCTTGGGATGTATGGGAATGTGGAAGTATGCATCTTGCAAATCTAAGGATGTCATGAAATCTCAGCTGTTTAATAGGTGAAAGATGCTGCATAGAGTTTGCACAGAAATGTGTTCAGTTGCCTGATGTAGGAGGCTGGACTGGCTTGTAGTGAGTACCAAGGGGTACTTACACCTTGCACCAGGCCGAGGTATCCCTTATTAGTGTAGAGGGGTGTCTAGCAGCTTAGGCTGATAGAAAAGGTAGCTTAGCAGAGCAGCTTAGGCTGAACTAGGAGACGAGTGAAGCTCCTACAGTACCACTAGTGTCATATGCACAATATCATAAGAAAACACAATACACAGATATACTAAAAATAAAGGTACTTTATTTTTATGACAATATGCCAAAGTATCTCAGTGAGTACCCTCAGTATGAGGATAGCAAATATACACAAGATATATGTACACAATACCAAAATATGCAGTAATAGCAATAGAAAACAGTGCAAACAATGTATAGTCACAATAGAATGCAATGGGGGCACATAGGGATGGGGCAACACAAACCATATACTCTAGAAGTGGAATGCGAACCACGAATGGACCCCAAACCTATGTGACCTTGTAGAGGGTCGCTAGGACTGTAAGAAAACAGTGAGGGTTAGAAAAATAGCCCATCCCAAGACCCTGAAAAGTGGGTGCAAAGTGCACCTAAGTTCCCCAAAGAGCACAGAAGTCGTGATAGGGGAATTCTGCAGGAAAGACCAACTCCAGCAATGCAACAACAATGGATTTCCAGACGAGGGTACCTGTGGAACAAGGGGACCAAGTCCAAAAGTCACGATCAAGTCGGGAGTGGGCAGATGCCCAGGAAATGCCAGCTGTGGGTGCAAAGAAGCTGCCACCGGATGGTAGAAGCTGAGCATTCTGCACGAACGACAAGGGCTAGAAACTTCCCCTTTGAAGGATGGACGTCCCACGTCGTGAAGAGTCGTGCAGAAGTGTTTTCCGCAGAAAGACCGCAAACAAGCCTTGCTAGCTGCAAGGGTCGCGGTTAGGGTTTTTGGATGCTGCTGTGGCCCAGGAGGGACCAGAATGTTGCCAATTTAGTCAGGGGACAGAGGGGGCGCCCAGCAGGACAAGGAGCCCTCTCAGAAGCAGGCAGCACCCGCAGAAGTGCGGGAACAGGCACTACGAAGTGGAGTGAAACGGTGCTCACCCGAAGTTGCACAAGAGAGACCCACGCCGCCGGAGGACAACTCAGGAGGTCGTGCAATGCAGGTTAGAGTGCCGTGGAGCCAGGCTTGGCTGTGCACAAAGGAAATCTTCGTGGAGTACACAGGAGCAGGAGTAGCTGCAAAACACGCGGTTCCAAGCAATGCAGTCTGGCGTGGGGAGGCAAGGACTTACCTCCACCAAACTTGGACTGAAGAGTCACTGGACTGTGGGAGTCACTTGGACAGAGTTGCTGAGTTCAAGGGACCTCGCTCGTCGTGCTGAGAGGAGTCCCAGAGGACCGGTGAAGCAGTTCTTTGGTGCCTGCGGTTGCAGGGGAAGATTCCGTCGACCCACGGGAGATTTCTTCGGAGCTTCTAGTGCAGAGAGGAGGCAGACTACCCCCACAGCATGCACCACCAGGAAAACAGTCGAGAAGGCGGCAGGATCAGCGTTACAATGTCGCAGCAGTCGTCTTTGCTACTTTGTTGCAGTTTTGCAGGCTTCCAGCGTGGTCAGCAGTCGATTCCTTGGCAGAAGGTGAAGAGAGAGATGCAGAGGAACTCTGATGAGCTCTTTCATTCGTTATCTAAAGAATTCCCCAAAGCAGAGACCCTAAATAGCCAGAAAATAGGGTTTGGCTACTTAGGAGAGAGGATAGGCTAGCAACACCTGAAGGAGCCTATCAGAAGGAGTCTCTGACGTCACCTGCTGTCCCTGGCCACTCAGAGCAGTCCAGTGTGCCAGCAGCACCTCTGTTTCCAAGATGGCAGAGGTCTGGAGCACACTGGAGGAGCTCTGGGCACCTCCCAGGGGAGGTGCAGGTCAGGGGAGTGGTCACTCCCCTTTCCTTTGTCCAGTTTCGTGCCAGAGCAGGGCTGGGTGATCCCTGAACCGGTGTAGACTGGCTTATGCAGAGATGGGCACCATCTGTGCCCATCAAAGCATTTCCAGAGGCTGGGGGAGGCTACTCCTCCCCAGCCCTGACACCTTATTCCAAAGGGAGAGGGTGTAACACCCTCTCTCTGAGGAAGTCCTTTGTTCTGCCTTCCTGGACCAAGCCTGGCTGGACCCCAGGAGGGCAGAAACCTGTCTGAGGGGTTGGCAGCAGCAGCAGCTGCAGTGAAACCCCGGGAAAGGCAGTTTGGCAGTACCCGGGTATGTGCTAGAGACCCGGGGAATCATGGGATTGTCTCCCCAATACCAGGATGGCATTGGTGGGGCAATTCCATGATCTTAGACATGTTACATGGCCATATTCGGAGTTACCATTGTGGAGCTACACATATATGACCTATATGTAGTGCACGCGTGTAATGGTGTCCCCGCACTCACAAAGTCCGGGGAATTGGCCCTGAACAATGTGGGGGCACCTTGGCTAGTGCCAGGGTGCCCACACACTAAGTAACTTAGCACCCAACCTTTACAAGGTAAAGGTTAGACATATAGGTGACTTATAAGTTACTTAAGTGCAGTGAAAAATGGCTGTGAAATAACGTGGACGTTATTTCACTCAGGCTGCAGTGGCAGGCCTGTGTAAGAATTGTCAGAGCTCCCTATGGGTGGCAAAAGAAATGCTGCAGCCCATAGGGATCTCCTGGAACCCCAATACCCTGGGTACCTCAGTACCATATACTAGGGAATTATAAGGGTGTTCCAGTATGCCAATGTAAATTGGTAAAATTGGTCACTAGCCTGTTAGTGACAATTTGGAAAGGAATGAGAGAGCATAACCACTGAGGTTCTGATTAGCAGAGCCTCAGTGAGACAGTTAGTCATAACACAGGTAACACATACAGGGCACACTTATGAGCACTGGGGCCCTAGCTGGCAGGGTCCCAGTGACACATACAACTAAAACAACATATATACAGTGAAATATGGGGGTAACATGCCAGGCAAGATGGTACTTTCCTACACCTGAGGTTCAGGATGGGTCACCGTTTTCTGGACCTCAGAAATTCTGGTTCTCCGCCACCCCAAAACAGGAACAAATCAGGACTGCACAGGTTAAGAGGCTTCAAGATCTCAAACTGAAAAATTGGACCCCGACAAACAATCAGTGAAGGAAGCTTCCCCCCACCGACATGAGCGCAGTAGTATAGAACAATCAGGCTTCCGAGCATGGGTCCGAGGAGGAACAGCTCCCAAAGGTGACCCTGATGAGGACGGCTGACATGCTGGGCTGAGAGACAGAGGATCAATAATGCTTGATTTGGACACGGCTTGCCCAGACCAGGCTTGGAGCCTGACGGGGGCTCTAGATAGGGTCCCCCCCCTTAAAGGGACATGGCAGAGGAACTTGACCACAGGTAATTGAGAGTTCTTTCCCAGTGTTGGCCTCTGGTCATGCCTTTAAGATGTTTATTACATGGAGGGATGCTCTCTCTTCTGGGTTTGGGGTTGATACACACTGTGAATTGGGAGGGTGGTTCATTAAAAAATCACTACATGTTAAGGTGGGGGTTGGTAGTTGGGGGGCTATGTTTATTGTTTTGAACTTACCAGTTAAGGGGACAATCTACAACAGTACAACTGACAATGGGGGCCTAAGGATGGAGAGTCCTAAGTGCGCACAGAGACAATTGACCTTTGAGTTGCTACAATGCCTTCTGAGAAGTTGTCCCTTCTAATATGGAATGTGAACAGGTTGGGACACTTAGGGGGTCATTACGACCCTGGCAGACGGCGGTATTTTGAGGAAAGGTACTGCCAACAGGCTGGCGGTACCTTTCTCCAAATTATGACATTGGCGGTTTGGCTTCAAACCGCCAGTGTACCACTCTGTCCGCCAGGGTGGTAACAGCTGCAGAGCTGGAGAGTTCGGTCTCCAGCCAGGCGGCCGTCACAATCCCACCCTCGGGATTATGACCCTGCTTACCGCCATGGTTTTCGTGGCAAAATTACTGCACCCTGAGTCCTCCCCCACCCCCCTCCCCCGACCCCTCCGACATACACACACCTACACATACGCACTCATATACACACACATAGCCATGCATGCACACATACATACATACCCACACCCCGCAACACACACTTACATTGTAGCACACACGCATTCACAACACACAACATACACGTACACTCACATTCATTCATTTACACACGCAAATCACAGCTGCATGCACGCATACAAAAACAGACACACACCCACCCCCCCCTCTCCTGTCGGAGAACCCAACTTACCTGCTTGCAGGGGGTCCTCCGGCAGGAGACGGGACGCGGCGCTGCTGCCAGCAGCAGCGTCCGCCAGCAGAACACTGCCAGGCCATATCATGAAACGTTGGTTGACTTATGTTGGGGGCGCCGCCGTGGCAGTAGGCGGAATTTGCCACCAATGTCATAATGAGGGCCTAAATCGCTTAATATACAAGGCACTCTAGATATCAGCCCGACATAATTTACTTACAAGAGACCCACCTCATGGACATGCAACATAGGGCCATGGAAAGAGGGAAATATAAGGTAGTGGGTCATGCACAATACAAGTTGGGCTCTAGGGGCGTCATGGTGCTTATACGAAAATCCCTCCCCTTCCACACAACCCCTCTGTGATGTGTGGAGAGCCCTGCTTGAGCAGGAAAGAGGACACTCATATTATTCAGCTGCCCACGATGTCCACTCAAGAATAGATTATATTTTTACCACTGCAGGCATGTTACCTAGAATCACAGGGGCAACCTACTGGCACGGTGAGTCAGAGACCATGCCCCGCTACAGGTAACCATATCCTTGGGAACCCTACCACTGTGGGGGTGGGGCAGAGCTGGAGGATGGAAACTTGGCTTCTCCAAAATGTAAAAGTTGTGGAAGGTCTAGAAAAGCATCCCAACAATACTTCACCGAAAACATAGGTTCAGTGAAGAGGCTGATGTCCTTACGGGAGGCATACAAGGCCACCATCAAAAGGGGGGGGGGGGGGGGGTTTGGCAGGGGATGGTGGGCAGGAGGGAGAGGCAGAAGAGACTACTCACCCCTGAAAGCGAATTAACAGTACTAGAGACCAGGTATGCAGATTCAACAAATCAGGAGACAAATAGAGATATGGTGCAGAAAAGGGAGGAATACAATGTAGTGGCCAGAGAAGAAGTAAAACGCCAACACCTCTTGAAATGTAAACGTCTCTATGAGGCGGGTAATAAAACAGGCAAATTATTAGCCTAGATAGGTAAAAGTGAACAAAGGGACTAATTTATTAGAGGATTAAGGACAACTAAGGGAGAGGTAATTATGGAGTCCAAAAGTATAGCAGAGGAATTGGCAAACCAACTGGCAGCGTTCTACAAGTCCCACAGAGATATCCAGGGGAAGGAAATAGACAGCTTCATTGCGGACTGCCTCATGGCACAGTTATCCCCTATCCAGAGTGCAGAGCTAGAGGATGATATCAACGAGGAAGAATTGACGGAGGTGATGGGGCAACTACAGGCAGGGAAAACCCCAGAACCCAATAGATTCCCGGTAGAGTTCTTCCGAAAGCTCCATAAGTGGACAATACCACACTTACATGCAGCTTTCTTAAAGGCCTTTAAAACTGGGGAACTCCCTAGGGATTTGCAATCAGCAACGATCGTTCTGATTCCCAAACCGGATAAGCCCAGAGACCATAGTGATTCCTATTGCCCGATCCCACTGTTAAATGGTGATATCAAAATCCTGGCTAAAGCGCTGGCGACCAGACTCAGGAAAGTATTGACAACCCTGGTCCATTCGGACCAGAGTGGTTTTATGGGCGGCCATTCCACAGCACTGAATCTCAGGAGGCTTCATAATAACCTGGCCCTGACAACAAACTCAGCCAAAGGGAGAACAATACTCTCCCTGGACCCTAACAAAGCCTTCGTCTACATGGAATAAAGGTATATGTTTGGAGCCCTGGAATAATGGGCTTTGGCTCAAAATTCAGGCAGTGGTTAGGCTTCTATATGA
Source organism: Pleurodeles waltl (assembly GCF_031143425.1). Taxonomy (NCBI): domain Eukaryota; kingdom Metazoa; phylum Chordata; class Amphibia; order Caudata; family Salamandridae; genus Pleurodeles; species Pleurodeles waltl. The sequence goes on from NC_090449.1 coordinate 399,582,629, forward strand.
CAACCCCACCACAAAAGTGATGGCCAACGAGAATTTAGATTATAAAGGGGGACTAGACAGTGCTGCCCTCAGTCGCTGGTGCTGTTTGTGCTGGTGAGTGAAGGCCTGGTCAACTGGATTAGGATGGACGTGCTGATCTGGGGATGGCCGACTAGCAGCGGCAGTGAGGAATGCATCTCTCTGTAAGCCAATGATATCCTACTATATTTCACACAGCTACCCTCTTCGGTCGGACATCTGGGAGACATCTACAGTACGTTCGGTGAAGTCTATGGGTTTTGAATTAACTGGGACAAGTCATTGCTGTTCCCGGTGAGCACATGGACGCCAAGTAAAACTCTGAAATTACCTTTGATGATTTAGCTACACCGGTTCAAATATTTAGAAACTGGGATTACTAGCCAAGGTCCATATTACTATGATGCCAATCTGTGCCCCCTTCTAAAAAGATTTGAAAAGGATGTTAAGCACTGTTGGTCTCTCCCGGTCTCTTTGATGGGAAGAACTGCATTATGTAAGATAGTGGCCCCCACGTTCTCCAGAACTCGCCTTACCCTATTTCAGACTCGTTCTTCACTAGAATCAACGTCCTAGTTTGCACTTATTTGGTGGGATGGACAGCCTACAGTGGCCTTTCGTACACTGCAGAGGTCACAGTATGAAGGGGCATCACCCTCCCAAATTATCAGAAATACTATGAAGCAGTACAAGTGAGTATAGTCAACCATTGGGCCCTTGTCCCATGGGATGACCCAGCGTTTCGGGTGGACAGGGAGTCCATCCATAACAATAGCTACCTACCCTGCTCTTCGGGGGAAAACGGGGACCCGCATTCTGCCCGGCACAGTAAAGGTCATCCAGACATGGCGGACGCTCACCAGAGAAATGGGATAGGCTAATCGTCTGACCCCAAAAACACCTATCTGGGAGGACACACGACTGCCCAAGGTGACTGCTTTGCGTCTCTGGCTGAGGTGTGGAACGTGAACACGGTGGTACCTTTCTCATACCTGAAAAAGAATACCAAATGTCAAATACACAATGGCTGCAGTACACCCGGTTGAGAGCGGCTTTACGGCACAGCATCCCTGTAGCGTCAGAGACACAGGAGAATGCTCCCCTAGAGCTGAGACTCCTAGAGGGCATGATACCAGGGAAACTAACCTCTCTCGCATACAGCACTGTAATGAGAAATGCGCAACTTCACCAAACTCATTATGGGAGAGGTAGAGACGGGACTATGGGGAGCTGGGCGAAGCAGAATGGGTGGAGGCGTTAATGTTTCCAGCGAAGATGGCCAATGCAGCATCGCTCAAATTAATACAATTCAGAATACTGTACTGTGTGCACTACATTTGATGCTTGCTGCACAAAATAGGGAGGGAAGAAACTGCGGATTGCTTGTGGGAAGTGGGGATATTGGTACGTTCTATCACACCCTGTGGAGCTGCCCTAAGATTGAAGGGTTTTGGAGGAAGGTGGGACAGGCCTTGGGAGGATGCCACATGGAACCCTCAGGAACTGAAACCAGAAACAGCACTCCTGGGAATATGGGGACAAGCTGATCATACCATGTATGAAAAACTATTGATCAATCTTGGTCTCACGGTGACTAAAAAATACATAACCAGAAAATGGGGATTGGGGATACCACCAGTATACAAAGAATGGTGGGAAGGTATGGACAGATGCTGAATCTTGGAAAGGGAAGTCTATTGGAGAAGAGCCAAGGAAAAGAAGTCTGAGAAAATATGGGGAGAATGGGAGGTGGGGTAGGTGAATCACTGGAACCTCAGATGGACTCCGGGACTGGGTGGAAGCTCCAGGTATGGAGGGAGAGATAATGGCCCATGGGGCACCCAAAGGACACTAAAGGGTCTACAGAGGCACAGGCTTACAGACATTGAATGTCCATAGCGCTAGATCCACATATGTACGAAACTGCTCTAACAAGGAGATGTACCGAAGAGAAGAAGGGAGTTTCCGTTCTTCTTCTTCTTCAATGTTTTCAGATATGTATCTATGTTTTACATCACACTGCAATTAATAAAATTAACAAAAAAATTATTGTTGTAGATTGTGAAGATGACACCTTGTTTGGAGAGGTCACTTCAGGTCTTAAAGCAGTTTTTGCAACCTTTGTAAGTTTAACCTTTATTGACGGTCCCGTCAACGATGTGAACTGAGGCGTCGACAGTAAGAATTCCCTTGTGGATGGTGCTGTCGTTGAAGGTGCCGTCGTCGACAGTGCTGATGGAGACTGTGTTGTAGTTGATGGTCCTGCTGTCAATGGAGCTGCTGCCAACAGTATTCTTGTCGACTATGTCTTCATCAAAGTAATCTTCATTGACGTTGTTGTATGCAAGGTCAAATCCATTGTTAATGGTGAATTAGTGGCGGAGATTACCTTGGTCAACAAAATGGGGGCATTAATGGCTGCTGTAATTGAGGTTCTCAATGACGATGGCTTCATGGATGAGACAATTGTGGCGGTCGCCATCAATTACAACGTCAACGGTGCTCTGAGAGAAGTTTAAGTTTCTCCCTTTTCAGAGGGTCCTTATAATGTACCTTCAAGGCCTTCCTACTCTCCTCAGAAGCCCCATGGTCAGAAGATCTTGACCTTTTGTGGGGTCTCGCAAATGAATCGCTGTCCTCCTCAGAAGAGCTGGATTTCAGGGATTTAGACTTCTGCTGCCACAGAAGTAGCCTCCCCACCCTGTTTCTCAACGTTTTTTAAGCAAACATGCGGCAAATCTTGTACTCCTTTTCTTGATGTTGAGGGTAGAGGCAATAGAGACAGTCTTTGTGTGGATCATCGACATGTAGTATTTTCTTCCCACAGGACTTGCAGGATCTGAAGAGCCACTTCTTAGAAGACTCAGACATTGAAGATGTAGAAAAGCTGGGAAATATAGGAAACAACTGAGCAGAGCTCAGAGAGGCTCCCTTCACACGACGTGCAGTAGAAAGTCTGAGAGATTCAGGCTCTCATAGTTCTACAGGGTGCTAGCACCTGATTGGTCATAGTTCTGGTTTGGAACTTTTTTTTAAAAAGGACATAGATAGGCTATTAAACTGATGGCCTAGTGCCATTATAGCCTATAATAGCTTTACATACTGCTTTACCATGGTACCGTGAGACTCCCACTTCGACGACAGGGAGGTGATTTAAGGATGTGAATCTATGAAAGATCCAATACTGGATAGGCATAATTTGCTCAAACCTTACAAATGAACAATTATGAGTAGAGCTATTACTGTTCGCTGGAGTGCTCTAAGGAAATTCCAACATTAAAACTCCAGGGGTGTGGAATTCATATTGTCCTAACTCCAGGGCGTACTGCTTAGGGTCAAAGACAACAAATTTTCATGCTTATTTTATCTATCCGCTGGACAGTTAATTCCAACCCACTACAGCACAAACCCTTTGGCTACCTATTTACAGTGCCACAGTATAGATCTGTGAAAGAGGACTGCCCGGCACTAAGGCAAGATGTGTATCCATATGTTGTTAAAACATGTATGAGCAATTCATTAATACAAAACTATTTAGATGAGTGCTCTAAAGAAATGCAATGAGTGATCAGCTCAGCTTGCATCACTGTCAGAGGTTTCAGTTTAAAGATGTGTACACATATTTGAACATTTTAACAGTTTGAATTTACTTATAATGCTCCCAGATATCTCTCTGATTATATGAAAATACACACAGAAACATTATAGAAAGATTGGTTGATTACTTTAAATATAAAATGCACAACTAAACATAACTGGTACATTTCAGTGGTTTTCAGCTTTAAATTATAGCACAAATTCTACTTTAACTCTAGTAGTTTAAGTGCATTTCATAGTTTTAAAAAACATATATATTAAGGCCTCATCTCCAAAGCTAACCGTAACTTGACTTTAAGGAACTAACATTATTACTTTTCAAAAGAAGTAGACATTTTTAGATTTTTTAGATTTTAAATTGTTAACTAGAATCTATGAGCTTTAGCTTGAATAAGATCTGTGAAATAAGGGGAGAATGGGAATAGGTTAAAGTAAATTCTACAGAAGCTGGAGTCGTTAAGAGCAGGAAATACTACACAAAATGAAGCGAGGAAGTGTGGAGGACAGAAGACTTGTGAAAAAGAGTATCAAAAACGTAATTTGTGCTTACAGAAGTACAAACACTGTAGATTTTATTGACCCAGTGTAGCCCTTTAGAGCCTGGAGAAGCTTGTAATCATCCTTGTTGGGTTATCTGTCATGACATAGGAAAGGTATGAAAGGGACCGTCCCTGGAAGGTGGCAGAATCTCCCATAAAATATGTTTTTTGTAACATGAGGTCCACTGTGCCAGGATACAGTGCAAGGGTTATGTCACATTAGGACATGATGTGGGTGTATGGTCTACATATATATACTAAGTACATGTAAAAATTGTTATTAATGCGAGACATCAAAGCATGAGGTGTGACAGTGCCTTTAGTAATGAATGGTCCTGTAAAGTAGAGGAAAAAGTCAGCTTATTCCTGCCACGTAGGAAGTACTCATAATCAGATCAGCTGACCGTGATTGGTGGACTATCAATATTTAACAATGGTAATCTTCAATGTGATAATACACACTACAGTGCACATTTGTTATGTTAATTTTATAGAGTATATCAAATACCCCACGGTGTGTTCTGGCACTAGAGCATAAGATTCCCAACAAAGAAATGGCAAAATGCAGAGCCTGAAGTAACTTAAATGTGTTGTCATAATAAAGATACATCTTTCCAAAAATAACAATGCAAACTATTTGATGCCGAAGAGCCACGTTTTAACAGCTTTCCTGAATTAAAGTAAAGAAGGAATTTTCCACAGATGAATAGTAGGCTCATTCCTCAGTTTTGATGAGCAACTCGAGAAAGCCTTGCCTCCTGGATGACATTGAGTGACACACAGCAGAGCCAACAAATGTGCATAAGATGATGCTGCCACATTCTGAATGCCTTGCTATTTTCCTCAAATACAAAATCAACAAGGTGATGGGTGGAATGCTTGAATTAATCTCAGCTACTTGAAATCGTTTGGATTGCATCCCAATCCATCGTTTTTAGCCCGAAAATGCCACCACGGTTTGGATTCAGCCAGAAGCAAATCAGTCTTGATCCTGCTCCTCATGGGAACTGCCAGGCCTGGTCCTCCCTGAACCGGAACACAGACAACCTAGAACCAGTTTCATCCTAGTTAGGGCTCTTCAGCAAGGTATAGTTTTGTTCCAGTGGCACAGTGGGCCCAGGACCACGCCTCGGGATACTCTGCACACTTAGGGCATCAAATGCAAAAACAAAAAGGTGATGGATGGAATGCTTGAAATAATCACAGTCACTGGCAATTGGCTCGGCCACATCCCAATCCATTGTTTTTAGCTCACCATGCCACCTCTCGACAAAGACATACTCAAATGAGTCCTGATCCTGTTCCTCATGATAACAATCTAGTCTGAACTGCCCAGACAGGTCCTCCCTAAACCAAAACACATGCCAAGCCAGGACCTCCCTGAACTGGAACACAAGCAATTTACTGACTGAAGAGCCCATAACCAGGGCGAAACTGGTCCTGGTTTGCTTGTGTTCCAGTAGTAATAGGACTCACTACCACTACTGGAGCCCCAGGGGCATCTAGTTAGGCAGGGGCGGAACATGAATAAGCCAGAGCTCCAAAAAAGTACAGTCACACCTTAGCCTTCGCAATCCCAGCCAACCTGGATGCTATGAATTAACCCTTTAAAGTGTGCCAAAACCCTCTCGTAATGCAAATAGCTCAAACATATTTACAATAAACCAGCAATTGCACACATTTGAGTAAACTTCTACTTTCTTCCCAAGTATGGTTTACCGTTAACTGATGAATTGGCAACAAATTTTACGATGGGAGTTAACATTGAAAACACTCTTTTCTTCCCCATTTATGTCCCCCCATGCCCCAAGCAGACCTGCAAAAAACCTGAAAAGCCAAAATTTTGCCGTGAATAGTGTGTGGTTGGAAAGTTTTGTGTGGATTCATCAAACAGCATAAAATGTAATTGCAAGAGAAATATCCTCTCCCTAAAAAAGAAAAATCAGCATTTCTTGACGAATGTAGAAGAAACGTGACATACTGAAAGGAACCAATAAGATAGAATGTTTTGCCAACTATTGTGCGGATCTGAAAATTGCCTTTAAGATTTTAGCACAATTCCCCACCACTTTTTTGACGTCTTTTAGTTGGTTCTCCTCTTGTAAATGTCTGGTAAATTGTGTGCATTTCATCAAAACGCATTAAAGTTATTAGCAAATCAACAATGTTGTCAAGTTATCTCTACAATGAACCCTTTGAAGCCCATTTGTTATCCCGATGTGAGAATAATTTATCTAACAATTCTGAATGGATTCTTACCGAACCAAGCAAAGGCATGCATTTGAGTAACGTTCTACTTCCTGCCAAGTTTGAATAAGTTCCATTCATCGGTTCTTGATGAACAAGTTACTTACCTTTGGTAACGAGGTATCTGGTAGAGACTCTATCTAGCCGCAGATTCCTTACCTTAGAATTCCCTGGCGTCCGCTTCGAATCCGGAGTTTTTTCTGAGCAGTACCCTGCGCGCGCACCGTCGTCGTTCGGATCCGTGTGCGTCGACCAGCTTCACGTGCGTCATTGGAGCCGTCTATGACATCACGGTTGTCTATATAGACGCCGTCTCGCGCGCATATGTCAGTCCTTTTCCACAACTTCCCACGCCAGAAGCGCAGAGTCATGGAAGAACCAACCAATATACATTTAACCTCTTTGACTGTTTGGAGTAAAAACACTTTCATGCCTATAAGAAAGGCAAAAGTTGACAAAATCAAAAATATACATATGTACACATAGAAACATATATACATATATATATATATATATATATATATATATATATATATACACATATCCACATGAGAAAAAATTTCCCCAGAGCGGGGAGGCTTGGGCGGGTGTAAGGAATCTGTAGCTAGATAGAGTCTCTACCAGATACCTCGTTACCAAAGGTAAGTAACTTGTTCATCTGATAGAGACTTCTAGCTGCAGCTTCCTTACCTTAGAATAGATACCCAAGCTATAACCCATGGCGGTGGGTCTGAAGGAGATTTTATTTATTTATTTTTATACTAGGAAGTCCTGCAAGACAGAACGGGCAAAATGCCCCTCTCTTCTCACCTGGCTATTCAGACAGTAGTGTTTCGCAAACGTGTGTAAAGAAGCCCACATTGCGGCCTGACACCACCGGTATGCCACGTGCTAACGCAGTGGTAGCAGCTTTCCCCCTAGTGGAATGAGCTCTCAAGACCTCAGGAGGCTGCTTCTTCGTCAAAGCGTAGCATATTTTTATGCAGAGAACGACCCCGCGCGAAATGGATCGTTTCTGTACTGCCCGACCCTTCTTTGCACCAACGTACCCCACAAAGAGTTGGTCGTCCACCCGGAGCTCTTTAGTGCGGTCAAGGTAGAATGATAATGCTCTTTTTGGGTCCAGTCGAGGGAGACGCTCCTCTTCCTTAGAGGGATGCAGTGGTGCAAAGAAGGTAGGCAGGGTGATATTTTGACCGAGATGGAAAGGGGTCACCACCTTGGGGAGGAAAGAGGCACGAGTTCTTAACACCACCTTGTCAGGATATATCATGAGATAAGGTGGCTTAGAAGATAAAGCCTGCAGCTCACTCACTCTCCTGGCAGATGTAATTGCCACCAAAAAGGCTGTCTTAAAAGTGAGCAGCCGGAGAGGACAGTTATGCAAGGCTCGAAAGGAGCACACATAAGGAAGGTAAGAACCAAATTAAGATCCCACTGGGGCATAACGAAAGGCACAGGCGGGAACAGATGTACAAGCCTTTTCAAAAACCTCTGTACTATAGGTGATTTAAACAGAGATGGTTGATCAGGCAACTGAAGAAAAGCCGATAAGGCTGCAAGATATCCCTTGAGAGTCCCCAAGGAGGAACCCTGCTGGGCGAGAGACAAAATAAACAAAAGGATGTTAGAGAAGAAGAAAGAGGATGAATAGACCTCTCTGAACAATAAGAAACAAAACGTTTCCAACGGCAGGCGTAGATCGACTTAGTAGAGGGACGCCTGGCTGCCAGAATGACATCACAGACCTCGGGAGGGAGGTCATAAACCATCAACTGTCGCCGCTCAATCTCCACGCATGAAAGCGCAGAGTTGACAGGTTCGGGTGGAGAACCTTCCCCTGCTGCTGCGATAGAAGATCCTCCCGAAGAGGCAGCCTGATTGGAGGAGCGATGCTCATTTTGAGAAGCTCTGGATACCAAACTCTCCGTGCCCAATCCGGAGCCACAAGGATTACTTGGGCCCAGTCGTTCTTGATTTTCTTGAGAACTCTGGGCAGGAGTGGTATAGGCGGAAAAGCGTACGGGAGGCCTGAACTCCACTCGCGGCGAAAAGCGTCGCCTAGCGATAGCCCCCTTGGAAACTCCAAAGCACAAAACTGCTGACATTGTGCGTTCTCTGCGGAGACAAACAGATCTAACCAAGGCTCTCCCCACTACTGAAAGAGTCCTTGCACCACCTCCGGATGGAGACACCATTCGTGATCCTCTAAGCATTTTCGGCTGAGTTCGTCTGCTCTGGCGTTCAGAGAACCTGCCTGCTGTTCCAGCCATGTCCAGAGGCGTAAAGCCTCTTGACAAAGGGTCCACGATCCCACAACGCCCTGCTTGTTGCAGTACCACATTGCGGTAGTGTTGTCCTCGAACACCTGCACCACCTTCCCTTTCACAACAGGAAGAAATGCTTTTAATGCTAGCCGGATCGCCCGAAGCTCCAACAAGTTGATGTGGAGCCCAGATTCCGCCGGAGCCCAGTGACCTCTGACCTCCACCTCCCCCAGATGGCCGCCCCATCCCAGAAGTGACGCATCTGTCACTACCGTTAGATCTGGTTGGGGAAGGGAGAGGGGTCTGCCCTTGACCCACTCACGGTTCACTAACCACCACTGCAGATCTTCTGCAGTCCTCTCCGAGATCTGAACCACGTCGGTAAGATTTCCCTGATGCTGTGCCCATTGGAACTTCAGGTCCCACTGCAGAGCCCTCTTGCGCCATCTGGCATGCTTGACCAACAGGATGCAGGAAGCCATGAGTCCCAGCAGCCTCAGAGTCTGTCTCACCGAGATCCAGGATAGAGGCCGAAACATCGGAATCATAACCTGAATATCCTGAACCCGCTGATCGGGCGGAGAAGCCCGATACTGCACTGTGTCCAGAACTGCTCAGATGAAAGAGAGCTTCTGAGAGGGAGTCAGGTGTGACTTCGGCACATTTAGAGTGAACCCCAGCGAATGCAAGAGGTCCGCCGTCGTCTGGAGGTGGGTGACGAGAGCCTTGGGGGTAGGAGCCTTCAACAGCCAATCGTCCAGGTAGGAGAAGACTGAAATCCCTGACCTGCGCAAATGAGCTGCCACCACCGCCATCACCTTTGTGAACACCCGAGGGGCACTGGTGAGACCGAAAGGAAGCACGGTAAACTGAAAGTGCTCGTGGCCCACCTTGAACCGCAGGTAACGCCTGTGGCTTGGCAGGATAGGAATATGGAAATATGCATCCTGCAAATCCAACGCTACCATCCAGTCTCCTTGGTCTAGGGCAGACAAAACCTGAGCAAGAGTGAGCATCTAGAATTTCTCCTTCTTGAGGAAGAGATTGACGTCCCTTAAATCCAAAATAGGGTGAAGGCCTTTGTTCTTTTTGGGAATCAGAAAGTAGCGGGAATAACAACCACTGCCTACTTCTGATATTGGGACTCTTTCTATGGCTCCCTTGGCCAAGAGAGCTGTAACTTCCTCGCGGAGCAAAGCCAGATGGTCCTCCATCAGCCATTCCTTTGTCGGAGGGATAGAAGGAGGAAAAGACTGGAAGGGAAGGGAGTAGCCCTTCCGTATGATCTGCAGGACCCACTTGTCCGTGGTGATGGAAAGCCAGTGAGGGAGATGAAAACGAATCCTCCCTCCAACTGGACGGACATGATCCCGCAGAACCACACTAGGAGGGCTTGGGCGCAGCGGAGGGGGGCTGTGTGGCGGCCGACCTCTGGCCAGACCCTCTGGGTCTGATGGTACCACAACCACGTCCTCTTCCGGGATGCTGTGAAGCCTGAGGACGGTGGCTAAACTGTGGCTGGCGTGGTACCATGCCCCTCCCGAAGCCTCGGAAGGGGCGAAAGACAGACTGCTGTCGTGCCGGCGCTGAAAGGCCCAATGATCTGGCCGTGGCTCGAGAATCCTTGAACCTCTCAAGCACGGAGTCTGCCTTTTCGCCAAAAAGGCGAGAGCCATCAAAGGGCATGTCCATCAAGCTGGACTGGACATCCCCTGAAAAACCAGTAGAACGTAGCCAGGCGTGGCGACGTAGGGCCACTGATGATGAAATCGCTCTGCCCAGCGGATTGTAATCTTGGCTGCACCTCTCCCATCCTTCACAGCCTGGGTGAGAGTGTCCCGTACGCCCTCCGGGACCTGGGGCAGCACTTGCGCCGCCGTATCCCATAAAGTATGGGAATAACGGCCCAATAGGCAAGAGGTGTTTACAGACCTCAATGCCAGGCTGGAGGAAGAAAACATCTTCTTCCCAAGCTGATCCAGCCTCTTGGATTCCCAATCCGGGGGAGCGGAAGGGAAGGCACCACGGGAAGTAGAGGCTTGGACAACCAAGCTCTCAGGAGTGGGGTGTTGTGTCAGGAAACTAGGGTCGCTGGGAGCGGGTCTATGGCGGCGGCCGACCGTTCTATTCACAGGAGCCCCTGTGCTGGGTTTGGACCACATACCCAGAAGGACTTCTGTAAGAGCCTCCGATGTTGACACCCCTGGCTGAAGCACTTCTGTCCGGATATTCGTCCTGACTGGCACTGTATGAAAATCTAGGTCCAAGACCTCAGCTGCCCTACGCACCGCCATAGCGAAAGAAGCCCCCTCCTCTGAAGCCACATTAGGAGGAAAGAGCATACCAGTATCTGGAGATGTGTCCAGTCCACTGATCTCCCCTAGATCCTCAGACCAGTCCTGCTGCAATCCGGATTCTAAAGGGTCCTCAGACCCCTCCTAATCCTCTCCTGCGTCTGGTTGTTTCAAATAAGGCTCAGACAATGATCTGGGCCGTATTGGCTCCGTCGAAGTCGGAGTCAACGTCGTACGACTTCGCTCTGGATCATCCGGAATAAGGATGGGGCTGCCACTGGTGGGCGGCAGTGGCGGAATCGTCGGCGTCGGACCCGGCGCCGAAGGAGGCCGATGAGAGACCGGTCCAGATCCGTTATCGGATCCTGACGTCCCCAATGGCGCCGAGGCCGAAGCCGCTAGCGTCGAATCCGAAGGGGGCCCTGCTGACCCCGCCGGGCCCGAAGACCCACCCGAGGGTACAGCCCGCTCAAAAACGAGACGCGTGGCCTCGTAGAATTCTTTTATTTGAGCGGGGGTCGATCCGGTCCTCGGAAAGGGGGGAAGACGCAGAGTCGACCCTAGCGACGGCTCCACAGAACCGCGCTCGGAACGTCGATGTTCCCTAGACGCCTCGTCGGTCATCGGGCGTGGTGAAGACGAAGCCGCTTGGACTTCTTCTTCTTCTTGTACCTCTTACCTTCCGATGACCTCAAATGCGAGGAAGAGGACTTGGGGCTCCGGGAGCGGTGCCGCGACCTCCTCCTACTGCGAGACCGTGACCTCCACGGAGTCGCGCCACAAGAAGCTTAAGGGATCTCTCCCTCAAGGTCTTCGGCGCCATGGCCCGACAATCGGAGCACGAGGTGGAATCGTGGTCCTTGTCCAGGCACCAAAGATAAACTCAGTGCGGATCCGTCACCGACATGGTGCGATGACATGCACCACATGGCTTGAATCCTGTCTTTTTCGAAAACATGACTCCAAACAGCCAAAAAAGCGTCGACAAACCGTCAAAGCAGGGTAGCTCTTTCCAAAACTGCGCTTAACCGGCGCGGAAGGAAAAGAACTGACGTACGCGCGCCGAGACGGCATCTATATAGACAACCGTGACGTCATAGACGGCTCCAACGACACTGGCGACGCACGCGGAGCTGGTCGACGCACGCAGATCTGAACGACGCCGCCCGACGGCACGCGCAGGGTACTGCTCAGAAAAAACTCTGGATTCGAAGCGGACGCCAGAGAATTCTAAGGTAAGGAAGCTGCAGCTAGAAGTCTCTATCAGATATAGTGGAGAAAGATCTGAAGGAGAATACTAAATGGTTTGAAAATGCTAACAGAATCTGAGACGGCAACATAGAACCATATTACATGTTACCCATAATGTATTTAGATTCTATGTTTATTTTTAGGTAGGTAGGTAGCACAGAAAGCGCGTTTTTTCAACTAGGGATACGTTTACTCAAAACAGGAAGTGAAGGTTGAAAACAATACTTAGTTATGGAGTTATGAATGTAGGGTTTTTGAAATCACACCATTTACAGTGTTGGTGAGGCAAACACTGTGCACTAATTATTAGAATGGTTAGGCTTTGTTTAAATCTGATGATTAGTATATAAATAAAACTATGGGCAATGGTGATGGCCAGTCAAAGTAAACAATTCTGTGGCTGTTGCATTTACTGCGTAATTATGGATTTACCGCACAGGCCACCAAATTTGGCATGAAATGTTGTTAATTCTGGCTCAAACAGTTCTAAATATTTCCAGGTAATGTTCTACATAATTTTCCTTTGTGTGCCTCATAACTTAGACACCCCACTGCATAGTTTGGTCCTCCATTATTGTACTGTCCTGGTGGCCCTCACAACGGTAAAACTGGAGAGTGGATTGGGGGACTGTGATATATTACATAAGGACTTGTGGCATTTTTTTCTTATTTGATAGGTCCATGTGAAGTATGTGTTTCTGTCCCACTGCATTTTGTAAAATAAAAGAACTCAAACATGTAAATAAAAACATATATTTTGTGCTGAGTTACGAATACAGTGAAATTAACGTTTCTTATTCAAGAAATTCAAGTACCTGCGAGAGAGATCAAAGACTTTAAAATGAGCCAAATCTGTTGCAACAGCCAGGAAACTCTGAGAGACATCCAAAATGACTGGATTTCCCTCAGTCTCTGAGAACACCAACAACTGCTTGACAGTACCCTGAAAAAAACAAAAGTACACGGGTCTAATAAGATCTACTAAAATATCTTAGCACAAGGTTGATAGAGCTTGTATTTATACATTATCCCTAAGGACTTGATTAAGCCATTCAGTCCGACAGGCAAAATACTTACCACTGCAAAATAATTAAAAGCGCGAGGTACTATTATTTAATTGACAAAAAGTGGCTGCAGATTATGTACAGTTTTTCTACACATAACATATTTTGTGAACCAACCTATGTGTAAATAGGTCGGTTCAAATAACAGTGAAACACAGGGGCTACGGGGTGTCACAGAACTACCTGTCTGATTAATGTTCATTATCCAGGTCGAAATTGGGGACCGCACACCGTGAGTGTCTCCAGTCATAGGGCTGGTAGCCTGCGAGGGGCAGTAGACCATTTCTGTGAGTGTGTTTAAATAAAGAACACTGTTTCTTTTAAATACAGCTAATTTTTTCTTAATGGAAATAGGACTGAATTTAAAAATCCTCTTCCCATTTGTGAATCAGCCACAACTTCAACTTGTAAGACTTGTTAATGATTTGTGGTTTGCAAATCATTCACACATTATAATTTAGAAGGGATGACCACAACACGTTCCCCTTAAAAACTACAATTCGTAATCTAATTCTAAACCCATTTACCGATTCGGGAACACTTTTCGAATTGGTAAGTGGGTATAGTAAATACGAAAAATGCTTTTTTACAGCCACAAACCCTCTGATTTAATCAATCGCAAGGTTTGCAACCATTTAAAAGATTTGCATATGAGGCTCTTTAAAATCCTATTTCTAGAGCTGACATTTTCATCATTATTACTCTTCCAATACATCACGTCTGTTGGGTGAATTGAATTGTGATCCTCTATCTTTTTAAAGATGAGACGCACTGACAACCTCTACTAATCGCTCGATACCCCAATAATAAAGGTGAAAGGAGTATGTTTACAATAACACCTTGCTGAGACACAGTCGTTGGAGCCTCCCGGTCAACGACACACCATATCCTATGTAGGCATAACATCTAATCAGCACCGATGATTCTCTCAGGGTAAATTGTCTTAGCATTCAGTGGTAAAAAAGAAACCAGCGCTGCACTTAGAGCAAAACTCCAGGCTCTGCATGTCTCTAAGCAAGCAAGCTGCCCATAACGTTTTGAAAAAACATAATCAGCCAGAGCAGCAAGGATACCTGTGAACTGACTTCTGATGTCAAATGAGGGTAGTAAGTCTCTGGGGTAGTATATTTTACGACCCTGTGTACGTATATTTCGCAGTTTTACAAAGCCGAATTCATAGAACATAGAGATTTATGGAATGTTTTAAAGAAAAATTAGCTTGCAGAACAGTAACTACACAGTCAGGTGAAGTGGGAAAACATTTTAACAAAATCTCATCTACGAAGTCATGAAAATTGAGGGTTAGAAAACACTGATGAGAGCTCGGGGGAATAAATAATCGCGTAAACAGAAAGTGAAGCATACAGAGGAGGGGAAGCAACATGACAATGATTGTGGAAAGGGGAGGGTTGACACTGGAACTTGGGTTGAAAATGTGAAGCAACAAGTAAATCGGACTTAAAGTCGAACGTGAGGAGGTAGTAGGATAGCGGTAGAATTAGGAAGATGGTAAGTGAAGGCAGCATAGGACAGAAGGGGAGGACCTAAGAACGCTGCGTAGGATACCACAGATGAGTGGAAGAAAGGTAATAGAGGCTGCAAGGGGTATGCATGGTGATAGGCATCAGTGGTTAGCGAAGACAGAATTTATGTTTGAACAGATTTTTATTGAAAGTTTTGACAGAATCCAATAAGCAACTCTTCTCTACTCCACCTTCATAAAATACAATTCCTTAGGCCCCTCAATTACCTTCTTGATAACTTTACGGGGTCGTGCAATGTACTTAGGGGCAGTGCTCTTAATACTTTCAGCAAAGTATAATGACTAAAGAAAGACAACAGCCTGCTCCGTATCATCAGAAAACTACTCTCTAATCTACTAAGATCATGTACTATTTTTCCCATACCTAAAAGATGCCATATTTTGTGATACCAAACTAACAACGAAGGCGAAACAGTCATACCAAAGAGGATTTATGTACCCCTATCCCTGCACTCCAGAAGATTTTTCATAATAATTACCTTAAAATATAATGACTTTCCCCTAATGCCACATAATATGTATGGGTCAGTGGTGCTCTTTTTTCACACTTCTTTCGACAGGAGGACAAGTGATTGGCTCTAATGGAGTGCAAACGGGTGGGTTATAATGTCACTTCAATAACATCTTGAGATGTGATTCTACCCACACACAGTAGTGCCAACTTTTTTGAGACTATATGTATTTTTTTTCCATTCTGCAGCTTACCAGGAAAGCCCAGTTGTCCTCCTCCACTTATTCTAGAATTTCCATCTTTCTTATCAAGGTATGTAGGACTGAGTAGCACAGTTGAAGTCATCATACCCTTTTAGACTTCTACAGACCAAAATCTTGTTTTATCTGTTCTAACTGATTTATTTTCCCCATTTGAATAAATCACCACTGTAGGAGGCTGGACTGGCTTGTAGTGGGTACCAAGGGGTACTTACACCTTGCACCAGGCCCAGGTATCCCTTATTAGTGTAGAGGGGTGTCTAGCAGCTCAGGCTGATAGAAAAAGTAGCTTAGCAGAGCAGCTTAGGCTGAACTAGGAGACGAGTGAAGCTCCTACAGTACCACTAACGTCATATGCACAATATCATAAGAAAACACAATACACAGATATACTAAAAATAAAGGTACTTTATTTTTATGACAATATGCCAAAGTATCTCAGTGAGTACCCTCAGTATGAGGATAGCAAATATACACAAGATATATGTAACAATACCAAAATATGCAGTAATAGCAATAGAAAACAGTGCAAACAATGTATAGTCACAATAGAATGCAATGGGAGCACATAGGGATAGGGGCAACACAAACCATATACTATAGAAGTGGAATGCAAACCACGAATGGACCCCAAACCTATGTGAGCTCGTAGGGGGTCGCTGGGACTGTAAGAAAACAGTGAGGGTTAGAAAAATAGCCCACCCCAAGACCCTGAAAAGTGGGTGCAAAGTGCACCTAAGTTCCCCAAAGAGCACAGAAGTCGTGATAGGGGAATTCTGCCAGAAACAACAACACCAGCAATGCAACAACGATGGATTTCCTGACGAGAGTACCTGTGGAACAAGGGGACCAAGTCCAAGAGTCACAATCAAGTCGGGAGTGGGCAGATGCCCAGGAAATGCCAGCTGTGGGTGCAAAGAAGCTGCCACCGGATGGTAGAAGCTGTGGATTCTGCAAGAACAACAAGGGCTAGAAACTTCCCCTTTGGAGGATGGATGTCCCACGTCGTGCAGAAGTGTTTCCGTGCAGAAAGACCGCCAACAAGCCTTGCTAGCTGCAAAGGTCGCGGTTAGGGTTTTTGGATGCTGCTGTGGCCCAGGAGGGACCAGGATGTCGCCAATTGCGTGAGGCACAGAGGGGGCGCCCAGCAAGACAAGGAGCCCTCTCAGAAGCAAGCAGCACCCGCAGAAGTGCCGGAACAGGCACTACGAAGTGGAGTGAACCGGAGCTCACCCTAAGTCACGAAAGAGGGTCCCACGACGCCGGAGGACAACTCAGGAGGTCGTGCACTGCAGGTTAGAGTGCCGGGGACCCAGGCTTGGCTGTGCACAAAGGAAATCCTGGAAGAGTGCACAGGAGCCGGAGTAGATGCAAAACACGCGGTTCCCAGCAATGCAGTCTGGCGTGGGGAGGCAAGGACTTACCTCCACCAAACTTGGACTGAAGAGTCACTGGACTGTGGGAGTCACTTGGGCAGAGTTGCTGAGTTCAAGGGACCTCGCTCGTCGTGCTGAGAGGAGACCCAGAGGACCGGTGAAGCAGTTCTTTGGTGCCTGCGGTTGCAGGGGGAAGATTCCGTCGACCCACGGGAGATTTCTTCGGAGCTTCTAGTGCAGAGAGGAGGCAGACTACCCCCACAGCATGCACCACCAGGAAAACAGTCGAGAAGGCGGCAGGATCAGCGTTACAAGGTCGCAGTATTCGTCTTTGCTACTTTGTTGCAGGTTTGCAGGCTTCCAGCGCGGTCAGCAGTCGATTCCTTGGCAGAAGGTGAAGAGAGAGATGCAGAGGAACTCTGATGAGCTCTTGCATTCGTTATCTACAGAATTCCCCAAAGCAGAGACCCTAAATAGCCAGAAAAGGAGGTTTGGCTACCTAGGAGAGAGGATAGGCTAGCAACACCTGGAGGAGCCTATCAGAAGGAGTCTCTGACGTCACCTGCTGGCCCTGGCCACTCGGAGAAGTCCAGTGTGCCAGCAGCACCTCTGTTTCCAAGATGGCAGAGGTCTGGAGCACACTGTAGGAGCTCTGGGCACCTCCCAGGGGAGGTGCAGGTCAGGGGAGTGGTCACTCCCCTTTCCTTTGTCCAGTTTCGCGCCAGAGCAGGGCTGGGGGATCCCTGAACCGGTGTAGACTGGCTTATGCAGAGATGGGTACCATCTGTGCCCATCAAAGCATTTCCAGAGGCTGGGGGAGGCTACTCCTCCCTAGCCCAGACACCTTTTTCCAAAGGGAGAGGGTGTAACACCCTCTCTCTGAGGAAGTCCTTTGTTCTGCCTTCCTGCGCCAAGCCTGGCTGGACCCCAGGAGGACAGAAACCTGTCTGAGGGGTTGGCAGCAGCAGCAGCTGCAGTGAAACCCCTGAAAAAGCCGTTTGGCAGAACCCGGGTCTGTGCTAGAGACCCGGGGAATCATGGGATTGTCTCGCCAATACCAGGATGGCATGGGGGGGGGGGCAATTCCATGATCTTAGACATGTTACATGGCCATGTTCGGAGTTACCATTGTGAAGCTACACATAGGTAGTGACCTATGTGTAGTGCACGCGTGTAATGGTGTCCCCGCACTCACAAAGTCCGGGGAATTTGCCCTGAACAATGTGGGGGCACCTTGGCTAGTGCCAGGGTGCCCACACACTAAGTAACTTAGCACCCAACCTTTACCAGGTAAAGGTTAGACATATAGGTGACTTATAAGTTACTTAAGTGCAGTGGTAAATGGCTGTGAAATAACGTGGACGTTATTTCACTCAGGCTGCAGTGGCAGGCCTGTGTAAGAATTGTCAGAGCTCCCTATGGGTGGCAAGAGAAATGCTGCAGCCCATAGGGATCCCCTGGAACCCCAATAACCTGGGTACCTCAGTACCATATACTAGGGAATTATAAAGGTGTTCCAGTATGCCAATGTAAATTGGTAAAATTGGTCACTAGCCTGTTAGTGACAATTTGGAAAGAAATGAGAGAGCATAACCACTGAGGTTTTGATTAGCAGAGCCTCAGTGAGACAGTTAGTCATAACACAGGTAACACATACAGGGCACACTTATGAGCACTGGGGCCCTGGCTGGCAGGGTCCCAGTGACACATACAACTAAAACAACATATATACAGTGAAATATGGGGGTAACATGCCAGGCAAGATGGTACTTTCCTACAACCACTTTTAATACATCTATTAACCTCTTAGCAGAAGCATCACGTATAACTTCGACAGCAGCAACAATGACAGTTGAGGTGTGCTTGTGTCCCTCCCCTGGATGCTTAAGCACTAGCTCACTCTCTCTTGCGCTCCAAAGATCTTTATTAGACCTGCTGGTTGCTTCATCAGCCTTTCCCCTTTTGTCCTGGTGTGACCCTGGCAAGCTAGTGCACTAGTGAGAGGAGATTTCTGCCACTTGAAACACCTTGCAAAGTGTTGGGACAGATTCAATAGCACTATTAAGCTACTTTTTGGATTAAACAGATAAAGCAGCAGAGTGTAGAATCAGAGAGGGATGTGAGAGGGTACGTTTGACTTTTAATCTTGAAGTCTCCTGTTTTTGCAAAAGCCTCAACTGTTGATTGAATCGATTCAATTGATGAGTAGTGGCTTCTCTTCTTCCATCTATGATCAATCAAGCTTCTGTTTTTTGGGTGAGCTGGATGATCATATGTTTTATCATTGGCTTCTCATTGACTAATGCTTTGGCTGCTCTTAATAAAGAGAAAATTTAAACAAACAGAACTTTTTGTTAATCCAATTACACGCAGAAGGGGGAAAAGAGTGCAAACAATTTGAACAACGAACAGTGAAGCACGGAGTTTGGAACAAGTTCTCTTCGGATCTCTCGTTAGTAAACCTATAACAACCGTGGTAATTGTCACTGTGTGGGGCAGTGTTTAGAAAACGGCTGTCAAAATGGTATTAATGAACTGATCGAGGCACAGTAATCTACACACTCTGGTTCCTGTCGATTGACGTGGTGCTTTGCTTTGAAATAGTAAGAGATAAATAGATAAATTCCTTTATTTCGGCTCCAACGAGCCAATAAAGATGCAATAGATAAAAAATAGTTATAACAGTCCTATTGAAAAGTCGACAATAAATTGTTTTCATAACAAATATTAAAAGTACAGTAAGTACATAGTGAAAACATATAAAAACGAAACCCAGAAGCTGACTCCACAATTTTCATGACTGTCTAATGTCTAAAGGCCAAACTACAAATCCTCAGTGCCTTTCAGCCCTACAGCTTTCATCCTGGCAGACCATATGGGGAGCAAGTGGCTTGCAACTGAGTACACAACACGGTCACAGGTGTCGGCCTTACATATCCTTAAGGCATTTTGCTTTTTTTTTTTAGCCCAATGATACGACAGTTCGGTCTAATCCAATGAATTTCTTGTTTTTGTATGCATTACAAAAAAAGGGATATGCTCATCACTTTCTGAAGCCTGACAGTCCCACGGGTACAATTTGGCATCAGTATTTTCTTTATACCAATTACAGGTAAATGAAGCTAATGGTAAAGATCCTAGTTGAACTTTATATAACGTGCTCGTGCAGATGGTTCCTAATAAAATGCAAGAAAGGTTCATATGCTGGTATACACTTAATAAACAGGTAATGATCTGAAAGGTTACCTGTGGTCCAGCCGACATTTTGGTTTCTATGGTACAATCCCAGTAACATTTTTCACAATGTCATGGGCCCCCTCAGGGGATATCTGTTGAATGCAAACAGTATTCGCTCAAGACTAAGTTTAGCAGCCATTTTTAAATAAGAATGCCAGGGGATTTTGATTATTGCTTGGCCTCGTAGTAGCTCTCTGAGACAAGCCCTATATGGTGCCAAATCTCCCGTAGCCCAAGACCCGTTTCAGAGCTGCCACCTCTGACACGGGCCTGAGATTAAGATCAAATTGGGGTGGGAGCGTTAGAGTGACGGCGGGGAGTTTTAGAAGTGATTTTATACAATAATTTTCAGCTTTCTCAAGTGCCATAAAACTATAATGGCCCCCACAGATCTGCCCCATACAAATAAGCCTCGTAGGCTTAAATCTTTTATATTTTTACAGCAGGTGTAATAGGATAGGAAGGGGCTCTATTTGAAAACCTTAGAATAACTCCTGCTCTGTGTTTTAGGGCTAGCGTGCTTTTCTCAATCTGGGGGGACACATTTGTGTGAATCACTTAGCCTTGCTCCCAGATAATCAAATTCTGTGATTCTACCCAGTGACTTTCCATCCAGACCTGCTGGTTGCTTCAATTTGCGAAATATAAATCTTCTGTATATTATCTTTTAGGCTTATGGGTGGCGCCTTTCCAAGACCAAAGGATAGCAGATATATAATTAATATGCGGCCCCAGAACCCAGGTTCGGAGCAAAGTAAATCTGCAGGCATTCTATCCAACACAGGGGCTTTTCCGATTTTTTGGGCCTGTATTGGGGCCATAGTATGATCCAAAGTAAAAATGACTAAATCTCCTGACTGCGCCATGACAGCTAAAGGTGGAGTCGCGTTTAATTAAAAAATGTAAGGGGGAGCTTCAGTGTAAAGGGTAGAAAAATGCACCTCCCATTTCCCAGCTGGAATGTAACAAGCCAGTTGGACATGGCTTCTACGACTGTCCTGTGTGATTAAGGGCCTGATTACGACCTTGGCGGAGGCAATTACTCCCTCAAAAACATAATGGATAGCCTCTCCACCGTATTACAAGTTCCATAGGATAGAATGGAACTTGGAAAAGAGCGGGCGTTTGTGACGGAGTCACCCCCCCTCCCTCCACCTGCCAAGGTCATAATCAGGCCCTAAATGCCAAATGCACCTGGAGTGCTTATCTTTTACTGCTTCTAATAGATCTCCCCAGGTGCCAGCCTCCCACTGCGCTTTACTCATCATAACAGATCCTCCATAGTTTTACCTAGCTGCCAGGATCTCTGGTCTCTGCCTGATCTTTAAGGCTTTTATCCGGTCCTGTTTGGCGATTTTGTAAAAATTATTGAACCATTCATTATTTTTTACTTTCTGTGGAGTGTTTTTTGTTACCAACAATTTTTTTTTTTTTTACAAACACCTCTCTGACCTTATGGAAGAGTATTTCATGAAGCTTCATAGCCTGAGATAGAGAGAGGGATTTTTCTGCTTTAATGGCAAACTCCTCTGAAATCGTTTTATATATCTTGTTGATAACTTTATCCGACTTGGATATAACTGCCCACTTTACATTTATTTTGTTGTTGGTGAGTACAATAGGTGTTGGGGCTCTAGAAGGCGCTTGGAGTACTATTTCCTGGATATGGGACCTCCTCCAATCTAATGAGAGGGGAAAATTGTCACTGTCGTGGAGGTCAAGAGCCATCATGTCTGTCATTTCATGCCAGATCCGTACATCAAGCAACATATGATCCATATTGATACTACAGGTTCCTCTTGAAAATTTAGGTTTTGCCTCAATATCTGAAGAAAATCGTCCACTGGCTGCTTCTGAGCCATATGTAGCCATTACATCTATAAGCTGCAAAGCAGCTACACTCATTTTGGGAGCTTTCCTTAAGCCGGGACCCCCCAGTGTGAATCTTCTTCTTTAATCAGGCCCAATAAGGTGTCATAGGGTTCACAATAGACCTTTGCTATAAAAGCACAGTAGCACGTGCCATGCACCCTTAGAACAGAAATTAGTTATTGTCTGGGATGTGTCCTATGTTTGGGGGATAATCTTAACAACAAGAGATGAGGGAAGTCTGTTTCAATCTCTTTCAACCGGCAATCAAGAGAAATGTTGACCCACGTAATAAGGCCTCCTGAAGGGCTGCCTGCTTTTGAGGGGATTGCTTCTTTACTGAAGGTTAGATTGCCTTGTCTATGAATCTTCGTGAGGGCCCATATCCGGGCTGATGTCTCTAGTAATAGAGTGATTCTAAATCTTTCTATGAGGGAGCCCCAGTTGTCGCTTTCCAGTTTTGGACGACTCCCTGTGATGTTCCAACTTACTAAACAATGATTTATACATTTTGACCACTCTTGTCCAATTTAATGCTGTCACTTACTTTCTTTTAATGCTCTTAATGCTTCTTAATATTACTGCAAACATTGTGATTATCAGTAAAGTGAACTGTTATGCTTACTACAGCACTAAGAAAAATAATCTAATGTTTCCTAAGTGCATTAATTTGATCAACAAAAGCAATACATATTGATGCTTTAATTCTTAAGGGTAGCTCAGGTAAAAGCTTTAATAGCCTTACAGTCACAGAGCCAAAAAGCCAGACAGTCTCAAAATCTGTGATGCGGCACATCTGTTCGAGAACATGGCTGCAAAAGAGGAGATCCAAAGAATGTATGCAAACCTCTGAAAAGGAAAAAATTGAACACTATCTGAAATATGCTGCTAATCTAGCTGCAACAATAAAAAAAGAGATCTAAAGGATGATAATGCTCTATATTATATCCTATGAAAGGATGAGCGCAAAATTACACAAATAAAACATTATGCGCACAACAAGAACATAGAACTAACTTTAACAGCACAAGTAATGACACAAGAGGCCAACTGAGTCAACAACAGAACTGGACACTCTTCCAAGCATTCTGCACACGTTGATAGGATCTGGGCAAAAGATCCAACAAGATACCATGGATTGCTATCACATAGAAAGGATGTGACTGGCAAAACACAACATTCAAGGAAACACATTTTCAGTCTACATTACTTCATGGGACACAGCAAAAATGTTTGCCATATCGAACTCAACTTAAT
The DNA here is from genome assembly GCF_031143425.1 of Pleurodeles waltl. Lineage (NCBI taxonomy): Eukaryota > Metazoa > Chordata > Amphibia > Caudata > Salamandridae > Pleurodeles > Pleurodeles waltl. Next base: position 399,605,899 of record NC_090449.1, read on the forward strand.
TGCTCTCCGCAATCTCATAGGCAAAAAGAGATGACATTTAACTCAACAGCAATTACTTCAAAGGTGTGACAAAGGTGATTGCCCAAAGTACTGGAAAGACTCCGCTCACACTGATGAGAAGACAAGAAAAATACATTATCACGATTTCACTGCTGGTGGATTGTAATTTCCATAAGGAAGAAAGTAACTGAAATACAACAACAGAGTACCCGACAGGGAGCAGACTGTTTGGTAAGGTCATTTACAGAATAAACAGACAGGTACTGGAAATACTAAAACTAGTTAAGTCAACATAAAACAATCTGCATGATTATTTCTTGGACCACCTAAAAACAATGAGAAAAATATACCCAAGCTCCTGTAGAGATAAAAGTGAAAATACGGTCATCAAATGGATCTAGCAGAACCGACATAAAATCTACAGAATACACCAACAATGCACTCTGGAGGCCAAATATACCCAGATATACTCAAAAGATCCACTGACAGAATATTGTTGCCAAAAATATCATGTGAATAGCATATTGTGTCAAAGACATTCAGAGCCAAAATATCAAGATGTATTATTCTTAATAGGGGTGGACAGAAATCACTGAGTTTCACTCCGCTAAATTCTCAGGATTTATGTGAAATCTCTGCGAGAATTTGCAGTTTCCCTCAAAGAGGGGGAATTGAGCACGTCACCCTGCTTTTTAGAGCTGGAAGCTCGCTCTGCACTGTAAAAATCAGTACGAAATGTATTACGTGGCGCCCTAGATGGCGCTGCTGCTTAAGTTGATATTGCTGCCGCTCCAGTAGATTTTTTACTTGAGCGGCAGCTTTCTCAGTGCATACGGTCAAGACTGCCTGCGACCATTTGTGGTGAGAAAATCTTACCATGTGCCATTCTAGCACCTGAATATCGCGGTACGGGATGCCAATTCTTGCTCACGCTTGTCAACTGGCTGTTGGCAAACCACATGCAAGAAAAACCTCTGCCACACAGTGGATGGCGGAATTCAGCATGAACTCTGCGTTACAGGTGTAAAACGTAGTGACTAAAATTCCACTGACTCCTAATTCCTAACTGCACATCTACGTATCTTGAAAATATAGATATGGTCAAGGTATTATATTATTATATATATGGAGTTATATGTAGTACAATTTTGCAAATCCATAGAAACTTACCTTCACAATGCTATCAATGGTATTACCAGATTGCTTTTCTGAAAAACACAGGCCCGGGAACAGGGGTCATGCGTAACACAAAAGGGCTGATAGTTCACTGGTACACTTAGGACCTCAGATTCATGAACAGGACACTGAGTCAGTTAACAAGTCAATCGAAAAAATACACACAGTCTGGTAACTAGAACTCATAGCAGAATGCAAACAAAAATGCTGGAAGGCATAAACAACCTTTGATACAAAAAGATGGGTCTACATTTCCAGATGGTCCTCCACTCATTAGTCCAAGCAATTCTGGGAGTTAACTTACACTATGCAACGGTACGACCAGAGCTAATAACATCAATTTGGAAATTTGGATGTCTTATCTATCCAAATTATTATGATGAACAATTGAATGTCAAGACTCGAGTTGGGGAATGTAGTACAACTTTAGAGTTATCTAACCAAATAATAACATTGGCTGTGACACAAGCAAGTTCAACTTGGGTCCAGCGCCCATATAGTATGCCAGTTAGTCTCCTAAAATATGACCCTGAGTTATGGTCCCAACTTTTAGTAACTCTAGATCACACTAGAAGCAGAAATCATTCGAGAGATATGAAGAGGATCAGTTTTACAGCCAACCTTGAAGAAAAAAAGGATAATCCACAAAATTATAATACCATAGCCTTATTGGATAGCGACACAAAAAATATGTGTCTTTAATCTCCTTCTATTCTATTCTGGAGGTTTTGTATAGCGCATAGCTTCCCAATGGGCCTCCCAGGACTGATGACAACACAACTGTCATAAGACGCAATGGACTTCAATTTGGGAGACTAGAACAAAATAACAAGTTACTTACCTTCAGTAACAAATTATCTGGTAGAGACTCTATCTAGCTGCAGATTCCTTACCTTAGAATTCCCTGGCGTCAGCTTCAAAATGGAATTTTTCTGCTGAGCAGTACCCTGCACGCGCCGTCTGGTGGCGTAGTTCGGATCCGCGTGCACCGTCCGGCTGTGCGTGGTGTCGCCAGCGTCGTTGGAGCCATCTATGACATCACGGTTGTCTATATAGACGCCACCTCGGCGTGTGTACATCAGTTCTTTTCGCACAACTTTCCACGCCAGAAGCGTAAAGTCATGGGAGAACCAACAGTATTTAGTTTAGCTTTTTCACTTGATTGTTTGAAGAAAAAATCACATGCCTTTAAGAAAGGCAAAAATAGCAAAAACATACATATATATCCGCAGAGCGGGGAGGCTTGGGTGGCTGTAAGGAATCTGCAGCTAGATAGAGTCTCTACCAGATAATGTCTTACCGAAGGTAAGTAACTTGTTCATCTGATAGAGACTTCTAGCTGCAGACTCCTTACCTTAGAATAGATAACCAAGCGATAATTCCTGGCTGTGGGTCTTAAGGATATATTTTATACCAGGAAGTCCTGCAGGACTGAGCAGGCAAAATGCCCCTCCCTTCTCACTTGGCTATCCAGGCAGTAGTGTCTCGCAAACATGTGCAAGGAAGCCCACGTTGCTGCTTGGCAGATGTCAAGCACCGGCACGTTACAAGCTAACGAAGTGGTAGCAGCTTTCCCTCTGGTAAAGTGAGCCCTCAAGCCCTCTGGAGGCTGCTTCTTGGCCAAAGGGTAGCAGATCTTTATACAGAGAACGGCCCAGAGTGAAATGGATCGTTTCTGTACTGTCCAACCCTTCTTTGCACCAACGTACCCCTCACAAAGAGTTGGTCATCCACCCGGAACTCTTTTGTGCGGTCAAGGTAGAACGATAATGCTCTTTCTGGGTCCAGCCGATGGAGACGCTCCTCTTCCTTAGAGTGATGCAGTGGCGCAAAGAAGGTGGGCAGGGTGATATTTTGACCCAGATGGAGAGGGGTCACCACCTTGAGAAGGAAACAGGCACAAGTTCTTAATACTACCTTGTCAGGCTATATCGTGAGATACGGCGGTTTTGAAGATAAAGCCTGCAGCTCACTCTCCTGGCAGATGTAATTGCCACCAAAAAGGCTGTTTTAATAGTGAGCAGCCGGAGAGGACAGTTATGTAAGGGCTCAAAAGGAGCACACATTAAGAAGGTAAGAACAAGATTAAGATCCCACTGGGGCATGACAAAAGGCACAGGTGGAAACAAATGCACAAGCCCTTTCAAAAATATTTGGACTATAGGAGACTTAAACAAAGATGGTTGATCGGGCAAGCGTAGAAAAGCCGATAAGGCAGAAAGCTAGCCCTTAAGAGTCCCTAAAGAGGAACCCTGTTGCGCAAGAGATAAAATAAACAAAAGGATATTAGATAGAGAAAAAGAAAGAGTATCAATAGACCTATTTGTACAATATGAAACAAAACATTTCCATCGGCAGGTGTAAATCGACTTAGTAGAGGCACGCCTGGCTGCCAGAATGACATCACAGACTTCAGATGGGAGGTCATAAACCATCAACCTCCACGCATGAAGTCGTAAAGTTGACAGGTTCGGGTGAAGAATCTTCCCCTGCTGCTGCAACAGAAGATCCTCCCAAAGATCAACCTTATTAGAGGACTGATGCTCATTTTGAGAAGCTCTGGATACCAGACTCTCTGTGCCCAATCCGGAGACACTAGGATTACTTGGGCCCAGTCGTTCTTGATTTTCCTGAGAACTCTGGGCAAAAGTGGTATGGGTAGAAAGGTGTACAGGAGGCCTGAACTCCAATCGCGACGAAAAGCATTGCCTAGCGATAGCCGCCTTGTAAACTCCAATGCGCTTAACTGGTGACATTGCGCGCTCTCTACGGAGTGCGAACAGATCGAACCACGGTTCTCTCCACTGCTGAAAGAGTCCTTGCGCCACCTCGGGATGGATATACCATTCGTGATCCACTAAGCATTTTCGGCTGAGAACATGCCAGGTGTTGAACCACCAGGGTTATGCCCTGCTGTTCCAGCCATGTCCAGAGACACAGGACCTCTTGATAAAGTGTCCACGACCCCATACCACCCTGCTTGTTGCAGTACCACATTGCTGTGGTTGTCCGTAAACACCTGCACTATCTTCCCTTTCACAACAGGAAGAAATGCCTTTAATGCTAGTCGGATCGCCCGAAGCTCCAACAAGTTGATATGGAGCCCGGATTCCACTGGAGACCAGTGACCTCTGATCTCCACCTCTCCTAGATGGCCACCCATCTCAGAAGTGACGCATCTGTCACTACTGTGAGATCTGGTTGCAGAAGGGAGAGGAGTCTGCCTTTGACCCATTTGCCGTTCACTAACCACCACTGCAGATCCTTTGTAGTTCCATCTGAGATCTGAACCAAGTCGGTAAGATTCCCCTGATGCTGTGCCCATTGGAACTTCAGGTCCCACTGCAGAGCCCTCATATGCCATCTGGCATGATTGACCTATAGGATGCAGGAAGCCATGAGTCCCAGCAGCCTCAGTCCGTCTCACTGAAATCCAGGATAGAGGCCGAAACATTGGTTTTATAACCTGAATATCCTGGACTCCCTGCTCGGGAAAAAAGGCCTGATAATGCACTGTGTCCAGAACAGCTCAGATGAAAGTGAGCTTCTGAGAGGGAGTCAGGTGTGACTTCGGCACATTGATAGTGAACCCCAGCGAGTGCAGGAGGTTCGCCATCATCTGGAGATGGGTGACGAGAGCCTGGGGCGTCGAAGCCTTCAACAGCCAATCGTCGAGGTAGGGGAAGACTGAAATCCCTGACCTGCGCAACTGCGCCACCACAACCGCCATCACCTTCGGGAACACCCGAGGGGCACAGGTGAGACTGAAAGGGAGCACGGTAAACTGAAAGTGCTCGTGGCCCACCTTGAACCACAGGTAACGCCTGTGGGCTGTCAGGATGGGGATATGAAAATATGCATCCTGCAAGTCCAACGCTACCATCTAGTCTCCTTGATCTAGGGCAGACAAGACCTGAGCAAGAGTGAGCATCTTGAATTTCTCCTTCTTGAGGAAGAGATTGATGTCCCTTAAATCCAGGATAGGGCGAAGGCCCTTGTTCTTTTAGGGAATCAGAAAGTACCAGGAATAACAACCACTGCCTACTTTCCCTTGGCCAAGGGAGCCGCAACTTCCTTGCGGAGCAAAACCATATGGTCCTCCATCAGCCGTTCTTTTGTTGGAGGGATATATGGAGGAAAAGACTGGAAGGGGAGGGAATAGCCCTTCCATATGATCTGCAGAACCCATTTGTCCGTTGTGATGGAAAGCCAGTGAGGGAGATGAAATTGAATCCTCCCTCCAACTGGACAGACGTGATCCTGCAGAACCACACTAGGAGGGCTTGGGCGCAGTGGAGGGGGGCTGTGTGGTAGCCGACCGCTGGCCAGACCCTCTGGGTCTGATGGTACCACGACCACGTCCTCTTCCAGAATGGTGTGAAGCCTGAGGACGGTGGCTAAATTGTGGCTGGCGTGGCAACACGCCCCTGCTGAAGCCTTGAAAGATGGAAAAACAGACTGCTGTCATGCTGGCGCAGAAAGGCCCAAGGATTAGGCCGTAGCTCGAGAATCCTTGAACCTCTCAAGCGCGGAGTCTGCCTTCTCACCAAAAAGACGAGAGCCATTAAAAGGCATGTCCATCGAATTTGAATGGACATCTCCCGAAAAGCCAGTTGAATGTAGCCAGGCATGGTGACGTAGGGCCAATGACGATGCAATCGCTCTTCCCAGCGAGTCGGTCGTGTCCAATCCACACCTGATCGTAAACTTGGCTGCATCTCTCCCATCCTTGACAGCCTGGGTGAGAGTGTCCCGTATGGCCTCCGGGACCTGGGGCAGCACCTGTGCCACCGTATCCCATAAAGTATAGGAAAAACGGCCCAATAGGCAAGAGGTGTTTACTGACCTCAATGCCAGGCTGGAAGAAGAAAACATTTTCTTTCCAAGCTGATCCAGCCTCTTGGATTTCCTGTCCGGGGGAGCAGAAGGGAAGGCACCACGAGAAGTAGAGGCTTGGACCACCACGCTCTCCGGGGTGGGGTGTTGGGACAGGAAACTAGGGTAGCTCGGAGCGGGTCTATGGCTGAGGCCGACTGTCCTATTCACAGGAGCCCCTGTGCTGGGTTTGGACCAAGTACCCAGAAGGACATCCGTTAGGGCCTCATCGAAGGACAATATCGGCTCTGATGTAGTCACCCCCGGTTGAAGCACCTCTGTCAGGAGATTAATTCTGACTGGCACCGTGGGCAAGTCTAGGTCCAAGACCTCAGCTGCTCTATGCACCACCATAGCATAAGAAGCTCCCTCCTCCGTAGCCACAGTAGGAGGAGAAAGCATACCAGTATCTGGAGATGTGTCCAGTCCACTGGCCTCCCCTAGATCATCGTACCAGTCCTGTTCTAGGTCATATTCTGAAGGGTCCTAAGATCCCTCCCATTCCTCTCCTGGTTGTTCTGAATAATGCTCAGACTATGGTCTGGGCTGAATCGGCGCCATCGAAGTCGGAGTCGGCGTCGTACGACGTCGCTCTGGCTCATCCAGAATGAGGATGGGACTACCACCGGTGGGCGCCGGTGGTGGAGGAAGCGTCGACGTCGGACGCGGCACTGGAGGAGGTCGACTGTGAGGGGCCTAAGCCACTGACATCAAACCCGATGGGGCCCCCTGCTGACCCCGCGGGGCTTGAAGACCCAAACGAGGGTGCAGCCCGCTTAAAAACGAGGCGCATGGCCTCGTAACATTCTTTTATTTGAGCGGGGGATGCTCCGGTCCCTGGAAAAGGGTGAAGACGTAGAGTCGACCCTAGCGACGGCTTCGTGGAACCGCACTCGGAACTGCGACGTTCCTTCGATGTCTTGTCAGCTGACGGGTGTGGCGAAGTCGAAGTCCACTTGGACTTCTTCTTCTTGTGCCTCTTACCTGAATGATCAGACGACCTTGAATGCGAGGAAGAGGACTTGGGGCTCTGGGAGCGGTGCTGCAGCCTCCTCCTACTGCAGGACCGTGACCTCCTCGGAGTCGTGCCGACCGAAGACGGCTGTCAGCCCGCAAGAAGCTTGAGGGATCTCTCCCTCAAAGCCTTTGGAGACATGACCGGACAGTCAAAGCACGTGGTGCAGTCGTGATCCTTTTCGAGGCACCAAAGGCAAACTCGGTCAAAGTCTGTCATCGACATGGTGTGATGACATGCACCACATGGTTTGAACACAGTCTTTCTCAACGACATGACTTCAAACAATGAAAAAGCGAAAAAGCCTTGTTCGTCGAAGAAAGGGTGGCTCTTACACGGATCTGCGCTTAACCGGCGTGGAAGGAAAAGAACTGACGTACATGCGCCGAGGTGGCATCTATATAGACAACTGTGACATCATAGACGGCTCTAACGATGCTGATGATGCCACGCAGAGCCGGACGATGCACGTGGATCCAAATGACGCCACCCGACGGCGTGTGCAGGGTACTGCTCAGCAGAAAAATTCCAGATTCGAAGCTGACACCAGGGAATTCTAAGATAAGGAATCTGCAGCTAGAAGTCTCTATCAGATAAGTCTTTAGATGTTTCCTAAAAGCATGTGCTGACTGGTTTATTCTAAGATCCACAGGGAGGACATTCCAGAGTTTGACAGTTAAGCAGGCAGAGGAGCACCCCAGCTTTGGCTTTTTGATCCTAGGGACCAGCAAAAACCCTATAATCCTGGACCGCAGTGACCGCCTGGGAATAGGGGGGTTGAGCAGTTGCTCAAAAACCAGTGGCCCTCTCCCATGCATAGCACGATAGGCTAAGCAGAGTTTCTTGAATTGAATTATTTTCTGCTGGTAACCAGTGAAGGGCTGCTAAGGCTCGTGCAGACGAGTGGTAGTTTGGAATTGTTTAAAAGGATCCGGCCCACAGCATTCTTAACCACTCACAGCCTCACGGACTTCCCAAATAAAGAGTTTCCATAGTCCATGCCAGAGTTCACCAACTCTTGCATAACCACTGTCCTCGAGAAGCACTGTAGTCAGCATAGCAGGTTTCAGAGAGCTCTCAGAATTCCAAAACATCTAGAAGCAAGTTTTATGGTCTGTGTTTCCATAGAAAGTATACTATCATCCTAGAAAACTAGGCTTTAAGCTGATGGAGCAGAGGGTGAATGCTCACCTAGGTTGTCCTGCCAGCACAGTTCCAGCCAGTGTAAAGGGTTATTTCCGATAACTAATACTTCCATTTTCACCATTCAATTTTAGCCTGTTGTAGGACATCACGTCTGTTACCTCATTTACACAGGGATTCAGCTATTTAGGAGTTTTTCATGTGTCATATGCATAAGACACCAGCGCATGGCCGAGCACCTGCAAAATCTCAGCTAGACTGAGCATATATAGATTGAACAAAGTGTAGCTTAAGGAGGAAGCTTGTGGGACCCCACATTTTAAGTGATGGAAAGCAGAAAACAGGGATTCTTCACATCACTGAAAGCTCCTCTTTTCAAGAAAAGCTTCCAGCTATTTTAGTGCGGCTCCATAAATTCCAGCCTCCTCCATTCTCTGAATTAGGACAGGGTGGGAGATGGTATCAAAGGCTGTGCTTAGGTCTACCAGGCACTGATCCAACGTAGCCCTAGGTTCTGTGGCTGCTTGCAAGGCAGTTTTAGTGTTGCTGCTAGGTCTGAAGCCTGTTTAGGTGGAAAATAAAATAGCTTGTGTCTCCAGAAAAGAAAACAAATGTTTGTTCATGTGGTTCTCTAGGGCTTTGCATGTACCTGGGAGCAGGGAAATTAGTCTGTAATTTCGTAGTGGATCTGCTGAGGGAGTTTTTAGCAGGGGCTTCACGATTGAATGTTTCCATGCAGGAGGCACACTTACACTGTCCAAACAATGCTTGTAAATGTCTGTCAGTATGGACAGGATTGCATTGCACCCTTTCCTCAGTATGTCTGGGGGATGCTGGATCCACCGGTGATCCTAAATTGATGGTCTTTAGCATCTCTTCACTGATATCATTGCTGACTGTAGGAAATGCAATCAACTTAACCTTGGCTGAATGTCGAACATGGAGGGTCACGCTAAGACCAGGATCTTTTAGCAAGGAAGTACAAGTTACTTACCTTCTGTAACAAAATATCTGGTAGAGACATATTCTAGTTGCAGATTCCTTACCTTAGAATTTCCCCCAGGCGTCAGACTGGATCTGGAGATTTTTCTTCGAGCCATACCCTTGCACATCGGTAGGTGGCGTCAGTCGACTCCGCGGGCGTCGGTGGCGTCGTAGTCCCCGTGATGACGTCGGGAGTAGTATATAGATGCCGCCTTCGTGCAGTGACGTCACTTTCTTTTAATGACTTTCCACGCTAAAACGCAGAGCTGCTAAGAACACTGAGATAGGTGCGCCATAGCTAATGACCTGAAGTGGGAATCCCTGTCCCTGGAAATCAGTTCGCAAGCGGGGAGGGTGGGTGGGCGGTAAGGAATCTGCAACTAGAATATGTCTCTACTAGATATTTTGTTACCGAAGGTAAGTAACTTGTACATCTGATAGAGACTTCTAGTTGCAGATTCCTTACCTTAGACTAGATACCCAAGCAATGCCATCCTCGGTGGTGGGCTGTGAACCAAGATCATACTAGGAAGTCCTGCAGGACCGAACGACCAAAGTAGTCGTCCCGACGGACCTGACTGTCCAGGCAGTAATGTTTAGCAAACGTGTGCAGGGATGCCCACGTACCTGCCTGACAGATATCCAGGACAGGAACTCCGCGTGCTAACGCAGTGGAAGCAGATGTTGCTCTGGAGGAATGAGCACGCAAGCCCTCAGGGCGTTGCATCTTGGCCAAAGCGTAGCACATTTTGATGCAAAGAAGCACCCATCGAGAGATGGAACACTTTTGCACCGCATTCCCTTTTTTCACACCCACAAACCAGACAAAGAGTTGATTGCCCACCCGGAAATCTTTAGTACGATTAAGATAGAACGCCAACGTTCTTTTTGGGTCCAGATGGTGGAGTCTCTCCTCCTCATGGGAAGGATGTGGGGGTGCATAGACAGTAGGCAGGGTGATGGACTGGCCTACATGAAAAGGCGTAACCACCTTAGGAAGGAAGGAAGCCTTAGTGTGCAACACCACTTTGTCAGGGTGCACAGACAAGTATAGAGGTTTAGATGAAAGGGCTTGAAGCTCACTCGCCTGCGAGCAGAGGTGATAGCAACAAGAAGGACAGTTATGAAGGTGAGGAGCTGCAATGGACAATTATGCATCGGCTCAAAGGAAGTACACATCAAATAAGTAAGGACAAGATTGAGGTCCCATTGAGGCATGATAAATGGAGTGGGAGAAAATAAATGGGGGGGGGAGTCCTTTTAGGAATCTACTTAAAATAGGAGATTTAAAAAGTGAGGGCTGATCAGGTAACCTAAGGAAGGCCGAAATGGCAGATAAATACTTTTTAAGGGTGCCCAAAGCAGAGCCCTGCTGGGCCAAAGAAAGAATGAACAGAAGAACCTCGGATAGAGGGGCAGAGAGGGGATTAACAGATTTGTTGGTACACCATGCCACAAATTTATTCCAACGACAGGCGCATACAGTTTTGGTGAAAGGACGCCAGGCTGCCAAGATAACATTGCAGACTTCAGGTGGAAGATCAAAATTCATCAACTGTCGCTGCTTAATCTCCACGCATGGAGGTGGAGGTTGGACAGGTTCGGGTGAAGAATGTCCCCTGTTGCTGCGACAGATGATCCGCCCGAAGAGGCAGTCTGAGTGGAGGATCGATGAACAAGCTCAATAGCTCTGAAAACCAGACTCTCTGTGCCCAGTCCTGAGTCTCCAAGATGACTTGGGCCCAGTCGTTCCTGATCTTCTTGAGAACTCTGGGCAGAAGTGGTATAGGCGGAAAAGAGGCTGGAGTTCCACTCGAGACAAAAAGCGTCTCTGAGTGAGTGCCGCCTTGGAAACTCCAACGCGCAAAACAGCTGACACTGCGTGTTCTCTGCAAAGGTGAACAGATCTAACCAAGGCTCTCCCCACTACTGAAAGAGACCTTGCACCACCTCTGGATGGAGATGCCATTCGTGATCAGCTGTGCATCGACGGCTGAATTAGTCTGCTCTGGATTTGAGGGAACCCACCAGATGTTGAACCATCAAGGTAATGTCCTGATGTTCCAGCCATGTCCAGAATCGTAGTTCCTCCTGACAGAGGGTCCAGGACCCTACTCCGCCCTGTTTGTTGCAGTACCACATGGTGGTAGTATTGTCCATGAACAGCTGCACTACTTTCCCTTTGAAAGAGGGACGAAATGCTTTCAACGCAAGCCTAATCGCCAGGAGCTCCAGAAGATTGATAATGAGCCTAGACTCCGCCGGAGACCAGATGCCTCTGATCTCCACCTCTCCCGTGTGGCCGCCCCAACCCAGAAGTGACGCATCTGTCACTATAGAGAGATCTGGTTCGGGAAGGGAGAGGGATCTGCCGTGGTCCCAATGCAGATTCGAAAGCCACCACTGCAGGTCTTTTGCAGTCCCCTCCGAGATCTGGACCATGTCGGAGAGATTCCCCTGATGCTGCACCCACTGGAACTTCAGGTCCCACTGCAGAGCCTGCATATGCCATCTGGCATGCGTTACTAGCAGGGTGCAGGAGGCCATGAGGCCCAGCAGCCTCAGAGTCAGTGTAGGGAAATGCCTCCCTTGGCATGGTTACCCCCTAACCTTTTGCCTTTTATTGATGCCAGTTATGATTGAAAGTCTGCTGGGACCCTGCTAACCAGGTCACAGCACCAGTGTTCTTTCCCTAAACTTTACCTTTGTTCCCACAATTGGCACAGCCCTGGCACACAGCTAAGTCCCTTGTAAATGGTACCCCTTGTACCAAGGGCCCTGTGGCCAGGGAAGGTCTCTAAGGACTGCAGCATGTATTATGCCACCCTGGGGACCCCTCACTCAGCACATGCACACTGCCTCACAGGTTATGTGTGCTGGTGGGGAGAGAATGACTAAGTCGACATAGAACTCCCCTCAGGGTGCCATGCCCACATCCCACTGCCTGTGGCATTGGTAAGTCACCCCACTAGCAGGCCTTACAGCCCTAAAGGCAGGGTGCACTATACCACAGGTGAGGGCATAGTTGCATGAGCAATATGCCCCTACAGTGTCTAAGCCAAACCTTAGACATTGTAAGTGCAGGGTAGCCATAAAGAGTATATGGCCTGGGAGTCTGTCAAATACAAGCTCCACAGTTCCTTAATGGCTACACTGAAATCTGGGAAGTTTGGTATCAAACTTCTCAACACAATACATGAACACTGATGCCAGTGTGGGATTTATTGTAAAATACACCCTGAGGGCATCTTAGAGATGCCCCCTGAAGACCAGTCCGACTCCTAGTGCTAGGCTGACCAGTTTCTGCCAGCCTGCCATAACAAGATGAGTTTCTGGCCACATGGGGTGAGTGCCTTTGTCACTCTGTGGCCAGGAACAAAGCCTGCACTGGGTGGAGGTGCTTCTCACCTCCCCCTGCAGGATCTTTAACACCTGGCAGTGAGCCTCAAAGGCCCCTGCCTGTTGTTACAGCACCCCAGGACATCCCAGCTGGTGGAGATGCCCGCCCCTCCAGACACAGCCCCCACTTTTGGCAGCAAGTCTGGATGAGATAATAAGGAAAACAAGGAGGCGTCACCTACCAGTCAGGACAGCCCCTAAGGTGCCCTGAGCTGAGGTGACCACTGCCGTTAGAAATCCTCCATCTTGAGTTTGGAGGATTCCCCCAATAGGAATAGGGATGTGCCCCCCTCACCTCAGGGGGGAGGCGCAAAGAGGGTGTAGCCACCCTCAAGGACAGTAGCCATTGGCTACTGCCCCTCTGACCTAAACACAGCCCTAAATTTAGAATTTAGGGGCAACCCTGAACCCAGGAAATTAGATTCCTGCAATCTGAAGAAAGAAGAAGGACTGCTGACCTGAAAGCCCCACAGAGAAGATGGAGACACCAACTGACTTGGCCCCAGCCCAACCAGCCTGTCTCCAGACTCAAAGAACCTGCACAGTGACGCATCCAGCGGGACCAGCGATTTCTGAGGACTGCCCTGCACCTAAAGGACCAAAAAACTCCTGAGAACAGCAACACTGTTCAGAAACTGCAACATTTTTGCAACTTTGAAATAACTTTAACCCCTTCGCTGACAGGCCTTTTCCCCCTCCTGTGCCAGGCCTTTTTTTGGGCAGTTTGCGCTTAGGCCCTCATAACTTTCTGTCCACATAAGCTAGCCAAGCCAAATTTGCGTCCTTTTTTCCAACATTCAAGGGATTCTAGAGGTACCCAGACTTTGTGGGTTCCCCTGAAGGAGGCCAAGAAATTAGCCAAAATACAGTGAAAATTTCGTTTTTTTTAAAAAAAATGGGAAAAAGTGGCTGCAGAAGAAGACTTGTGTTTTTTTCCCTGAAAACGGCATCAACAAAGGGTTTGCAATGCTAAAATCACCAGCTTCCCAGCTTTCAGGAACAGGCAGACTTGAATCAGAAAACCCAATTTTTCAACACAAATTTGGCATTTTACTGGGACATACCCCATTTTTACGATTTTTTGTGCTTTCAGCCTCCTTCCAGTCAGTGACAGAAATGGGCATGAAACCAATGCTGGATCCCAGAAACCTAAACATTTCTGAAAAGTAGACAAAATGCTGAATTCAGCAAGGGGTCATTTGTGTAGATCCTGCAAGGGTTTCCTACAGAAAATAACAACTGAACAAGAAAAATATTGAAATTGAGGTAAAAAAACCAGCAATTTTTCTCTACGTTTTACTCTGTAACTTTTTCCTGCAATGTCAGATTTTTGAAAGCAATATACCGTTACGTCTGCTGGACTCTTCTGGTTGCGGGGATATATACGGCTTCTAGGTTCCTTAAGAATCCTAGGTACCCAGAGCCAATAAATGAGCTGCACCCTGCAGTGCGTTTTCCTTCTATACTGGGTATACAGCAATTAATTTGCTGAAATATAAACGAGTGAAAAATAGCTATCAAGAAAAGCTTTGTATTTCCAAAATGGGCACAAGATAAGGTGTTGAGGAGCAGTGGTTATTTGCACATCTCTGAATTCTGGAGGGACCATACTAGCATGTGAATTACAGGGCATTTCTCAAATAGATGTCTTTTTTACACACACTCTTATATTTGGAAGGAATAAATGTAGAGAAAGACAAGGGGCAATAACACTTGTTTTGCTATTCTATGTTCCCCCAAGTCTCCCGATAAAAATGATACCTCACTTGTGTGGGTAGGCCTAGCGCCCGCGACAGGAAATGCCCCAAAACACAACGTGGACACATCACATTTTTTGAAAGAAAACAGAGGTGTTTTTTGCAACGTGCTAACCCAGTGGTTCCCAAACATTTTCGACCCACGGCTCCCTTGATCTATTGGCCACTGGCTGCGGCTCCCCATTATGTTACTTTTCGTTGGCGGGTGGGGGATGTAAGCCTGGCCTAGGGAGTACATCCATTTTTCTCCCTGAAAAGAATTGGGATGACGCCAATGAAGGTATTGTAATTCTATATATAACTGTAAAAAATAAAAATGTAACAGTTGTTTAATTACAGCATGCATAGGGTTTTTTAGTAAGGGGAAAATATTGGTTGACGTAACCCTAGTAAAATGGGCAGGTCTCATTTTTATGTAGTTATAACATAACTGTTTAAATATTGTGAAATGTAGAATCCCTTTAGTTGTGTTTAACCACCAGAGGGCGCTCAAGGACAAAATTAAAAAAGAGCTGCTACAACTGAGTAGTTTTATTTTGTACGAACTGGCCCAAGGGCTATAAATAGCTCAGTGGTTCCCAAACTGTGTGCGGCGCCCCTGGCTAGTTTTGATGGCGCACCAACGAGCCGCGGCGCACAGATTGGGAACCACTGTGCTAACCTGTAGATTTTGGCCTCTATCTCAGCTGGCACCTAGGGAAACCTACCAAACCTGCCATTTTTGAAAACTAGAGACCTCGGGGAATCCAAGATGGGGTGACTTGTGGGGCTCTGACCAGGTTCTGTTACCCAGAATCCTTTGCAAACCTCAAAATTTGGCAAAAAAACACGTTTTCCTCACATTTCAGTGACAGAAAGTTCTGGAATCTGAGAGGAGCCACAAATTTACTTCCACCCAGCGTTCCCCCAAGTCTCCCGATAAAAATTACACCTCACTTGTGTGGGTAGGCCTAGCGCCCACGAAAGGAAATGCCCCAAAACACAACGTGGACACATCACATTTTTTGACAGAAAACAGTGCCTACCTGTGGATTTTGGCCTCTAGCTCAGCCGGCACCTGGGGAAACCTAGCAAACCAGCACATTTTTGAAAACTAGAAACCTAGGGGAATCCAAGATGGGGTGACTTGTGGGGCTCTGACCAGGTTCTGTTACCCAGAATCCTTTGCAAACCTCAAAATTTGGCCAACAAAAACACTTTTTCCTCTCATTTCGGTGACAGAAAGTTCTGGAATCTGAGAGGAGCCACAAATTTCCTTTCACCCAGCGTTCACCCAAGTCTCCCGATAAAAATGGTACCTCACTTGTGTGGGTAGGCCTAGCGCCCACAAAAGGAAATGGCCCAAAACACAACGTGGACACATCAAATTTTTTCACAGAAAACAGAGGTGTTTTTTGCAAAGTGCCTACCTGTGGATTTTGGCCTCTAGCTCAGCCGGCCCCAGGGGGGCAGAAATGGCCTAAAATAAATTTGCCCCCGCACCCCCCCCAACTCCTCCCCGTGAGCGACCCTTGCCTACGGGGTCGCTCCCCATGCGTGACATTGGCGCAAAACAAAAAAAATCCCCGGTGCCTAGTGCTTTCTGCCCCCTTTGGGGGCAGATTGGCATAGCAAAAAATCATCCGATCTGCCCTCAAAGGGGGCAGAAATGGCCTAAATACAATTTTCCCCTCCAGGGGAGCGACCCTTGTCCAAGAGGTCGCTCCCCATCTGTACAAAAAAAAAAAATCCCCGGTGCCTAGTGGTTTCTGCCCCCTCAAAAATCAAAATAGGCTGATCTGCCCCCCAGGGGGGCATAAATGGCCTAAAATAAATTTTCCCCCCAGAGGAGCGACTCCTGCCTAAGGGGTCGCTCACCTTGCGTGAAATTCACGTAAAAAACAAAAAACTCCCTGGTGTCTAGTGGTTTCTGTCCCCATTGGGAGCACATTGGCCTCATAAAAATAGGCCAATCTGCCCCCAAGGTGGGCAGAAATGGCCTAAATATAATTTGCCCCCCAGGGGAGCGACCCTTGCCTATGGGGTCGCTCCCCACCTCCAAAAAAACAGAACAAAACAAAAAGGAAAAAAAAAAAAATGATCCCTGGTGCTTAGAGGTTTCTGCCCCAGGGAGGGCAGAAAAGACCTTCCAAAAAAATGCCCCCCCGGGAGCGACCCTTGCCCAAGGGGTCGCTCCCTTAAGCCAATTTTAAAAAAAAAGAAAATCCCTGGTGTCTAGTGGGCGGAAACGCTCAGAGAGACTTCAAAGGGAAGGAAATTCCTTTCCTTCCCTTTGAAGCCTCTCTGGGCCTCCCCCACGTGATCGAAAGAGAAATGCTTTGCATTTCTCTTTGCGCAATGGGAAGAGGCCCTCTGTGATTGTCAGCGCGCAACGTCACTGGGGGAGTCAGGGTGTCGGGGTGGAAGGGGAAGGGCTTCCCCTTCCATCCCTGCCTTGGGGGGGGGGGGGTGGATGGGGAGCACATGGTGGGAGAGCTAGCGCTCCTCCCGGTTCCCGGGTGCAGGACGAGGTTATCTCATCCAAGGCACCTGGGAACCGGTGCCTTGGACGAGATCACCTCGTCCAAGGCTCCCTAGGGGTTAAAGAGACTCTCACTTCCAGCTAGAAGCGTGAGTCTTCACACTCTGCACCCGACGCCCCCGGCTCGAGTCCAGGACAACCAACACCGCAGAGAGGACTCCCAGGGGACTCCAACGACGTGGACACCCTGAGTCGACCTCCCTGTACCCCCACAGTAACGCCTGCAGAGAGGATCCAGAGGCAGCCCCTGACCGCGACAGTCTGGTAACAAAGGAACCCGACGCCTGGACCAAGCACTGCACCCGTAGCCTCCAGGACCGAGAGGGACCACCTACCAGTGCAGAAATGACCAGCAGGCGGCCCTCAGCCTAGCCCAGTCGGTGGCTGGCCCGAGAAGCCCCCATGTGCCCTGCCTGCATCGCCTAAGTGACCCCCGGCCCCTCCATTGCTTTCTATATCAAACCCGACTCCTACTTTGCACACTGAACCCGGCCACCCCTGTGCCGCTGAGGGTGTGTTTTGTCTGCTTGTGTCCCCCTCCCCCCGGTGCTCTACAAAGCACCCCTGGTCTACCCCGAGGAAGCAGGTACTTACCGGCTAGCAGACTGGAACCAGAGCACCCCTGTTCTTCATAGGCGCCTATGTGTTTTAGGCCCTCCTTTGACCTCTGCACCTGTCAGGTCCTGTGTTGCTGGTGCGGTAACTTTGGGGTTGCTTTGAACCCCCAACGGTGGGCCCCCTATGCCCAGGAGACTGACTGTGTAAGTGCAAACTTACCTGCAAAAACTAACCAAACTTACCTCCCCCAGGAACTGTTGATTTTTGCACAGTGTCCACTTTTAAAATAACTTATTGCCATTTTAACCAAAACTGTGTGTACTACTCTTTTAAATCAAAGTTCTATACTTAACTGTGTGAAGTACCTTGCATTTTATGTACTTACCTCAAATCTTGAATCTTGTGGTTCTAAAATAAATTAAGAAAATATATTTTTCAAGATACAACCTATTAGCCTGGAGTTAAGTCTTTGAGTGTGTGTTCCTTATTTATTGCCTGTGTGTGTACAACAAATGCTTAACACTACCCTCTGATAAGCCTACTGCTCGACCACACTTCCAAAAAATAGAGCTTTAGTATTATCTAATTTTGCCACTATCAACCTTTAAGGGGAACCCTTGGACTCTGTGCACACTATCTCTCACTTTGAGATAGAAAATACAGAGCCAACTTCCTACAGTCAGTCTCACCGAAACCCAAGACAGAGGCCGAAATATCGGAATCATAGTCTGAATGTCTTGAACTCGCTTTTCAGGAGGATAAGCCCGAAACTGTACTTTGTCCAGAACAGCTCCGATTAAAGGGAGCGTCTGAGAGGGAGTCAGGTGTGACTTCTGCATGTTTATAGTGAACCCCAGCGTGTGCAGGAGGTTTGTCTTAGTTTGAAGGTGGGAGATGACTTTCTGGGGCGAGTCCACCTTCAACAGCCAGTCGTCGAGGTGGGGGAAGTCCGACACCCCTAACCTGCGCAGATGAGCTTCAACCACTGCCACCACTTCCGTGAACACCCGAGGGGCGCTGGTAAGGCCAAAGGGGAGAAAGGTAAACTTAAAGTCCTTGATACCTACCACAAATCGTAGGTAATGTCTGTGGGCAGGCAGGATGGGGATGTGGAAATAAGCAGCCTGCAAGTCCACCATTACCATCCAGCCTTCTGGGTCCAAGGCAGACAGAACCTGAGCCAGGGTGAGCATTTTGAATTTCTCCTTTTTGAGGAAGTAGTTCAGGTCCCGAAGGTCTAGGTTAGGATGTAAGCCCTTGTCCTTTTTCAGCACCAGAAAGTAGTGGGAATAACAACCACGACCTACTTCGGGCACAGGGACCTTTTCTATAGCTCCCCTGGCCAAGAGAGCTGCGACTTCCTGGCGGATGAGTGCCAAATGATCATCTGGAAGGTGAGTGAAAGACAGAGGCATGGCTGGTGGAGCAGATTCGAAAAAGAGGGAGTAGCCCTTTCAAACGATCTGCAAAACCTACCTGTCCGTAGTGATGGATTCCCAGTGGAGCAGGTGATGGCGAATCCTACCGCCAACTGGATGGGAGTGAGGGGACGGACTAGGAGGGTTTGGAGGCTGTAGCAGGGGCAGAATGGACTGCGCAGAACTCTGGTTCAATGTCCCATGTGTGATTCCGTGTCCCCAGCCATGCAGTGGCTGGACAGCATAGGTGGCATGGTGGCTGGGTGGAGGACGCAACCGGGAGCCCCTTCCGTGGCCACTAAAGGGCAAAAAGCGGACTGTGGGGGGCGAAGGGCAGAGGAAAGGCCAAGGGACGAGCCGTAGCCTTGGAATCCTTGAATCTCTCCAAGGCTGAGTCCGCTTTGTCACCAAAGAGACGGGAGCCATCAAAGGACATGTCCATGAGTGACTGTTTGACATCCCCAGAAAAACCAGAAGTACACAACAAGGCATGGCGACGTAAGGCCACCGTCGTAGCAATCGATCTGCCCAGAAAGTCGGTTGTGTCCAGCCCACATCGGATATTGAACTTTCCAGCATCCCTCCCATCGTTCACAGCTTGGGAGACAATAGCACGGGCCTCCTCGGGTATCTGTGGCAGGACTTGCGCAACCGTATCCCACAAAGAGTGGTTATAGCGGCCCAAAAGGCATGCGGTGTTCACAGACCGCAGCGCAAGACTGGAGGAAGAAAACTTCTTCTTACCAAACTGTTCCAGTCTTTTTGATTCCCTGTCCGGGGGTGCGGAAGGGAATGCGCCTGAAGAAGTGGAAGCCTGGGTGATAAGACTCTCAGGCGTGGGGTGTTGGGACAGGAATTTAGGGTCGTTCAGAGTGGGCTGATGGCGGCGTGCGACAGTCATACTCACAGAAGCACCTGTGTTGTATTTGGAACAGGTACCCAAAATGACATTGGTGAGGGCTTCATTGAATGGCAAAAGGGGTTCTGAAGTAGAAGCCCCAGGCTGAAGCACCTCCGTCAGGAGATTAGACCTGACCTCTACAGTAGGAACCTCAAGGCCAAGGACCTCAGCTGCCCTACTGACCACCATACCCTCTGACGTAGCCACGGTAGGAGGAGACGGCATGCCAGCGTCAGGAGAAGTATCCAGACCACTGGCTTTGCCCAGTTCCTCAGCCTAGTCCAAAGATGGGTCATCCTGGTATTCATGAGGGTTCAGGGACCCCCTCCAATCCTTCCCCAAATTGGTACCCATAGGAAAAAGGGTCAGAATCCGACATGGGGCGAATAGGCCCCATCGAAGACAAAGGTGGCGTTAGCTGACGCTGCTCGACTCCGAGTCGTCGGGGATAAGATTCGGGTCGACGTCGATATTGGGCACTACCGACGTCGAGAGCGTCGACAATCGACCCTGCGCCGAGGAAGGTCTCAAGGGAGCCGCCGGCGCCGGTGTGGATCCGCGAGCAGATCCGGAGGTGACCTTGGTGGCCGGAGCCAAAGCTGCCGGCGCAGAACCCGAAGGCCCCTCAACCGAATCCCTTGGGCCCAAAGGCGCCTTATCGGGGTCGGTCCGCCCACAGATGAGAAGAATGGCCTCATAAAATTCTTTAAGCTGGGCAGGGGTCGCTCTGGCTCCGGGAAACTCGGGGGAAGAGCGCAGCTGACCCAGACGCAGGCTCCGAGGACGGAGGCCTTGAGCGTCGACGCTCTTCCTGCATCACGTCAGCCGAGCGAAGGGAGGGGAAGTCGGACAGCGATGGGATCTCTTCGACTTCTTCTTCTTACCTTGACTAGAGGATTTTGAAGAAGACGAGTGGTGATGGCTTTGTGAAAGGTCTCGAGACCTTCCTCTCAATCGAGACCGTGACTTACGTGGTGTCAAGTGCCGGGCCGCCATTAGCTTTAGGGACCGCTCCCTCAAAGCCTTCGGATGCACGGCCTGGCACTAGGAGCATGACTTTGGGTCGTGGTCACGCTTGAGACACCACAGACAAACCTGATGAGGATCCATCACCGACATCGTGCGGTGACAGTCCTCCCACAGCTTTAAACTGGTCTTCGGGGACATCCCTAATGCACCAAATATCTCACTTTAAAACTCGACAAAACGGTCAAAGTCCGTCAAAAGCAGATCAGGGTAGCTCTTTTCCGGATCAGTGCGTGGAGTGGAAAGAAAATAACTGACATAATTGCACGAAGGCGGCATCTATATACTACTCCTGACGTCATCACAGCGACTACAACGTCAAGGACACCACCTACCGACGCACAAAGGTATTGCTTGAAGAAAAATCTCTGGATCCAGTCTGACACAAGGGGGAAATTCTAAGGTAAGGAATCTGCAACAAGAAGTCTCTATCAGATAGAAGGATTTTATTTACCATGTCAAGGAACAAGATGGTGAACACAATGCAACATGCCTCAGAGGGAGGAGGGCCAGATAAAATCCTTGGAGGCTTCATGAGACTGTTCACCACCTTAAATAACTCTTTGGGCGAGTTAGGGGTGTTTTTTATCTTTGAGCTGAAATAACAGAGTCTTGCCTTTCTTATAGAGTATTAATAATTGTTGTGCCTTTCTTATAGATTGCCTTGCTAGACTCATGATACATTTTCCTCCAAGCCCTTTCCATCTTTTTAGCTTCCTTTTTAAGTTCATAAATTTATTTTGTGATAATATAATATTTATATTTAATATTTATATTATATCAAACTTATTATACATTTTCGTGGTAGCCCCTTCCATTATGGGGGCAGGGTTAATAATGAGCTTTCCATTGCTGCAATGTCAAGTTTTGACCAGCAACATCTGGATGGGACTGGGGGGGAGGCTGGTTGACTGTGTTCCTTGTAGTGCAAACACAAATCGAACCATAAAGTGATATGACTAATGTATTGGAATGGATGCCTCTGTGGTCTTGCCTGTAATATTGGTAAAGATGGAGTCCAGTTCATGGCTTAATCTATGAGCTGGGAGTTTGAGATGTTGGGTTAACTGTGCAGCAGCCAAATCATATAATAAAAGTTTAGCATTGTCACAACTGTCATCCTCGAAGTGCAGATTTAAGTTGCCCATTTCACAAAGTTTGCCTTCTGAAGTCTAAGTTCCGCCACTAAGTTGAGTAGCACTTAGATAAATTGGATAAATGTATACATATCTTCTCGAACTAGAAGATTGGACAATCAGAACAAATACCACTACTGTACCAAACTGCAGCCATTGGGGCGCAGGAGTGTCGTCCCAGTAAAAACAAAATGCTGTTGCCGTCAAAAATTAAAATGGTAATTAAGTTATTTATTACCATTTTATTGCTCACTACTCCTGAGCCGAGTGTTAGGGCAGGGAGGAATAGTGGGCCCTAAACTTTAAAGTGTGCATGGGGTGAAGCAAGCACAGGCCCTCAGTGCCTGAGGGAGTTTCCGAGCTAGCACACTCCAACTACTTCTGGCTCTCTTCTCTCATGCTGCTTAACTTTATCAGCAGCATGAGAGCAGAATAAGAGTGTTTGCTGTAAAACCACATGCTCCCTGCAGGACTGAGGAACACAGAGAAGAGTACAGGAGGCAGTCAGCCAGTGGGTGTGTACGTCTTTCATTTTTAATGTAACTTATGACCCACTGACAGGCACTCTCATAAACTTGCACTGCCTTCAGCCTCAACTCCAGAGATCTCAGTCGTGGTCTGTTATAAACACTGTTTATAACGAGCCATGATTGAGAGCTTTGCATTGACCCTAAAGGCATTCACAATGTCTCAGTGCCTGTCAGTAGGTCAAAATGACTGATTTGTTTTACCCCACCACTTATGCCTGCACCAGCTGCCAATACCAAACTGGTTTTAGAAAAGTATCAGGAACACTTGATAACATCATGGCCATTAATTTGATGGCGAAGAAATCCCTAGCCAAAGGTGCCACACTTTATGCCTGCTATTTTGATTATGATCAGCTCAATAGAGAACAACTTTGAAAGAAGTTAACAGTATGAGTTATACCCCTTATGCTTAGAGAGAACTAATCTTCTCGTATACAGACGCGCCTGTGTAAGGATAAAGGCATGGGATAGAACATCAGTTCGTAGAAAAATCTATGTATGTTGACCTTCCTAGTATTTAACCCCTTGGGTGCCTTGGACGAGGTGGTTATGTCCACTGCCGTGGTGCTCAGGCGCCAGGGACCTAGCCACCTCGTCCAAGTACTGGCCCCCAGGGGAAGCGCTCCCCCTGGGGGCCTCGCATCCCTTCCATGGGCATGGATGGAAGGGGAATCACTTCTCCTTCCACCTCTGTCACCCCCAAACAACCCCCGAATGGCATCTGATGACATCAGCGAGCAATCGCGCACTGACCTCATCAGAGGCTGCCCTCAGCTTCGAGCGCAGATAGGAGGAGAAATGCTAGAGCATTTCTCCTACGAGCATGTGTAGGGGGCGAGAGAGGCATCAAAGGAAAAGAAAGGCCTTTCCTTTCCTTCGATGTCTCTCTCTGCATTTCTGCTGCCCGATCACAGAAATGCTCACCAGACACCATTTTTTTTTTTTTTAATTTACAAATAAGGGGAGCGGTCCCTTGGGCAAGGGCTGCTCCCCAGGGGGACAAATTATCTTTAGGCCTTTTCTGCCCCCCCGAGGGCAGAAACCTCTGGACACCAGGGATAATTTTTTTTGTTTGTTTTATTTTTTTATATGTGGGGAGCGACCCCTTAGGCTAGGCTCGCTCCCCTGGGGGAAAAATTAATTTTAGGCCTTTTCTGCCCGGCCTATTTTTATTAGGCCAATCTGACCCCAAAGGGGGGCATAAACCACTAGAAACCAGGGATTTTTTGTTTTTAGGCCAGTTTCACGTGAGGGGAGCGACCCCTTAGGCAAGGGTCGCACCCTGGAGGGGGGGGGGCAAATTTGTCTTAGACCATTTCTGCCCCCCCGGGGGCAAATTGGCCTATTTTAATTAGGCCGATCTACCCCCAGGAGGGGCAGAAACCTCTAGGCTCCAGGGATATTTTATTTTTATTTTTTATTTTTTATATGTGGGGAGCGACCCCTTGGGCAAGGGTCGCTCCACTGGCGGACAATTTTATTTTAAGCCATTTCTACCCCCCTTGGGGGCAGATCAGCCTATTTTTATTATATCATTCGGCCCCCAAGGGAGGCACCATGGATTTTTATTTTTTTGCTTCAATTTCATGCAAGGGGAGCGACCCCTTAGGCAAGGGTCGTTCCCCTGGGGGGGGGAGGGGAATTTATTTTAGGCCATTTCTGCCCACCTTGGGGGCAAATCGGCCTATTTTTATTAGGCCAATCTGCCCCCAAAGGGGGCAGAAACCACTAGGCACCAGGGATAGTTTTTGTTGCACCAATTTCACGCAAGGGGATCGACCCCTTAGGCAAGGGTCACTCCCCTGGGGGGGTTGCAAATTTATTTTAGCACATTTCTGCCACCCTTGGGGGCAGATCGGCCTATTTCTATTAGGGCGATCTGCCCCCGGGGGAGCAGAAACCACTTAGGCACCAGGGACTGGTGTGTGTGCGTGTGTATGTGTGGTTTTGTTTGGGGGGGGGGGGAAGCCCATTGGGCAAGAGTTGCTCTCCATGGGACACATTATTCTTGGCCATATCTGTCTCCCCCTCCCCCTTGGGGGCAGATCGGCCTATTTTTGGAAGGCCCATCTGCCCCCAACGGCAGACAGCACACCAGAGAAGATATTTTTTTCAAAAAAAGAGGGTGGGGGTATGGCCATACTCCCACCTTAAATAAATGGGGCCAAAGTTGTTCTGCCCACTGGTGGGTAAATGGGGCAATTACCCCCGATCCTCTCCCCGGGGGGCAGAAAGCCTACTTGATGCCAGGGAATTAAAAAAAAGAAAATAGCAGGGTAGTGGCTACCAACCAGTATGGGCATGGTTATGCTCCCACCCCAACTGAAGGGTGTAACAGTCTTTCAGCTCTCCCCTGCACACTAAAACATGTTATCCCACTGCAAGCAAGAGCACACTTGATTATTTTGGGTTTTGGTTTTACATTTGGGCCATGAGAGCTTGTCTACCTCTCAAAATCATCCCACTTGGAATGGTTAGGGCTGCACTTTTTGGACTTTGGGACGCAGCCATGTAGAAAAATTCACAAGACCTAGATGCATCTGAAAACTAAACATCTGTGTGGGTCCATGGTGGTGTGGTTCATATGCAACCCACACCATTTTCTTACCCTCAATGCCCAGCAAACCTCCAACTTAGCTGGAAATCACACATTTTTCCCACATTTTTGTGATGGGACCTTCCGGAATCTGCAGGAATCCACAAAATTCCTACCACCCAGCATTGTTGCATCTATACTGATAAAGTCTGCCCCACTTGTCAGCTTACATTTTTTTTTTTTTAAACTACCCTTTTGGACCAGCTTTGGTTCCCCCTCAATTTCAACATGTTTATGTCTCTTCCCTGTCACAGGCACTTGGCCCACCTACACAAGTGAGGTATAATTTTTACCAGGAGACTGAGGGAAACGTTGGGTGGTATTTGTCCCAGTCGGTGATCCCACACAGATATCTGTGAAAAATGTGATTTTATTTTTTTTAGCTAAATTTGAGGTTTTCTGAGGATCGTGGGTCAGAAAACACTGGGGGATCCACACAAGTCACACCTCCCTGGACTTCCTTGGGTTTTCAGAAATGTTTGGGTTTGGTAGGTTTCCCTATACAGGGAGTGCAGAATTATTAGGCAAGTTGTATTTTTGAGGATTAATTTTATTATTGAACAACAACCATGTTCTCAATGAACCCAAAAAACTCATTAATATCAAAGCTGAATATTTTTGGAAGTAGTTTTTAGTTTGTTTTTAGTTTTAGCTATGTTAGGGGGATATCTGTGTGTGCAGGTGACTATTACTGTGCATAATTATTAGGCAACTTAACAAAAAAAAAAATATATACCCATTTCAATTATTTATTATTACCAGTGAAACCAATATAACATCTCAACATTCACAAATATACATTTCTGACATTCAAAAACAAAACAAAAACAAATCAGTGACCAATATAGCCACCTTTCTTTGCAAGGACACTCAAAAGCCTGCCATCCATGGATTCTGTCAGTGTTTTGATCTGTTCACCATCAACATTGCGTGCAGCAGCAACCACAGCCTCCCAGACACTGTTCAGAGAGGTGTACTGTTTTCCCTCCTTGTAAATCTCACATTTGATGATGGACCACAGGTTCTCAATGGGGTTCAGATCAGGTGAACAAGGAGACCATGTCATTAGATTTCCTTCTTTTATACCCTTTCTTGCCAGCCACGCTGTGGAGTACTTGGACGCGTGTTATGGAGCATTGTCCTGCATGAAAATCATGTTTTTCTTGAAGGATGCAGACTTCTTCCTGTACCACTGCTTGAAGAAGGTGTCTTCCAGGAACTGGCAGTAGGACTGGGAGTTGAGCTTGACTCCATCCTCAACCCGAAAAGGCCCCACAAGCTCATCTTTGATGATACCAGCCCAAACCAGTACTCCACCTCCACCTTGCTGGCGTCTGAGTCGGACTGGAGCTCTCTGCCCTTTACCAATCCAGCCACGGGCCCATCCATCTGGCCCATCAAGACTCACTCTCATTTCATCAGTCCATAAAACCTTAGAAAAATCAGTCTTGAGATATTTCTTGGCCCAGTCTTGACGTTTCAGCTTGTGTGTCTTGTTCAGTGGTGGTCGTCTTTCAGCCTTTCTTACCTTGGCCATGTCTCTGAGTATTGCACACCTTGTGCTTTTGGGCACTCCAGTGATGTTGCAGCTCTGAAATATGGCCAAACTGGTGGCAAGTGGCATCGTGGCAGCTGCACGCTTGACTTTTCTCAGTTCATGGGCAGTTAGTTTGCGCCTTGGTTTTTCCACACGCTTCTTGCGACCCTGTTGACTATTTTGAATGAAACGCTTGATTGTTCGATGATCACGCTTCAGAAGCTTTGCAATTTTAAGAGTGCTGCATCCCTCTGCAAGATATCTCACTATTTTTGACTTTTCTGAGCCTGTCAAGTCCTTCTTTTGACCCATTTTGCCAAAGGAAAGGAAGTTGCCTAATAATTATGCACACCTGATATAGGGTGTTGATGTCATTAGACCACACCCCTTCTCATCACAGAGATGCACATCACCTAATATGCTTAATTGGTAGTAGGCTTTCGAGCCTATACAGCTTGGAGTAAGACAACATGCATAAAGAGGATGATGTGGTCAAAATACTCATTTGCCTAATAATTCTGCACTCCCTGTATGGCTGCTGAGCCCAGGACCAAAAACGCAGGTGCCCCCGCAAAAACAGGTAGTTTTGCATTTGATCACTTTGATGTGTCCACATAGTGTTTTGGGACATTTCCTTTCGGGGGCACTCGGCCTACCCACACAAGTGAGGTAACATTTATATCGGGAGTCTTGGAGGAACGCTCAGTGGAAGGAAATCTGTGGCTTCTCTTAGATTCCAGAACTTTCTGTCACTGAAATCTGAGAAGAAAGTGTTTTTTTGGCCAAATTTTGAGGTGTGCAAAGGATTCTGAGTAACAGAACCTGGTCAGAGCCCCACAAGTCACCCCCTCCTGGATTCCCACAGGTGTCTAGTTTTCAAAAATGCACAGGTTTGGTAGGTTTCCCTAGATGCCTGCTGAGCTAGAGGCCAAAATCCAGAGTTAGGCACTTTGGGAAAAAAAAGCTCTGTTTTCTTTGAGAAAATGTGATGTGTCCATGTTGTGTTTTGGGGCATTTCCTGTTACGGGCACTAGGCCTCCCCACACAAGTGAGGTACCATTTTTATCTGGAGACTTGGGGGAACGCTGGGTGGAAGGAAATGTGTGGTTCCTCTTAGATTCTAGAACTTTCTGTCACCGAAATTTGAGGAACAAGTGTTTTTTTTTTTTTTGCCACATTTTGAAATTTGCAAAGGATTCTGGGTAACAGAACCTGGTGAGAGCCCCAAAAGTCACCCCATTCTGAATTCCCCTAGGTGTCTAGTTTTCAAAAATGCACAGGTTTGGTGGGTTTCCCTAGGTGACGGCTGAGCTAGAGGCCAAAATCCACAGCTAGGTACTTTCCAAAAACCAAGTCAGATTTCATTATAAAAATGTGATGTGTCCATGTTGCGTTTCCTGTCGCAAAGCATTAGGCCTACCCACACAAGTGAGGTAACATTTGTATCGGGCGACTTTGGGGAACACAGAATAGAAGAACAAATGTTATTGCCCCTTGTGTTTCAATACATTTTTTCCTTCCAAATGTAAGACAGTGTGTAAAAAAATACATTTATTTGAGAAATGCCCTGTAATTCACATGCTAGTATGGGGACCCCGGAATTCAGAGATGTGCAAATAACCACTGCTTCTCAACACCTTATCTTGTGCCCATTTTGGAAATACAAAGGTTTCCTTGATAACTATTTTCACTCTTTATATTGCACCAAATGAATTACTGTATACCCGGTATACAATGAAAACCCATTGCAGGGCCCGCTTTAGGACTGGTGGCGCACTGTGCAACAGTTTATGGTGGCGTCCCCCACCCCATGGCCTCCTCCTCGGTTTCACTCACTACAACTCGGCAAAGTTGCCCCTCATCTCCCCATCGCTCCCCTTACAACAACAAACACCACCATCACCTTTGTGAACACTTGAGGTGCACTGGTAAGGCCAAAGTGGTGCACAGAGAACTGAGGGTGCTCTTGGCCCACCAGAAACAACAGATAACATCAGTGGAACTGCTGGCTGAGAATTTAAAAGTAGGCATCCTACGAATCTAACACCACCATTCAATCTCTTGGGTTCAGGGTAGACAGAACCTGAGATAGGGTGAGCATTGTGAACTTTTCCTTTTGGAGGAAGAAGTTCAGTGGGTGAATATCTAGGATAGGATGAAGGTCTCAGTCCTTCTCTGGCACCAGAAAATAACAGGAGTAAAAGCCAGACATTATCTCAGAATCCGACACCCTCTCTATTGCTCCATTGGCCATGAGAGCCTAACATCTCTGCAGAGTACGGACAAGTGTCTGCTGGGATGTGTTGTGTTGTGGTGCGGGTGCCTTAACGCTGCGATGTGACAGGAGGGATAGGTTGAAACAGTGTTCCACAATCTGGAGCACCCATTGGTCAGATGTGATGCTCCTTCACCCAGGAAAGTAAAAGGTGATGCAACCTCCCATCAGGTGACTGTGTGACAGAGAGGGTGAATAAAAATTTGCCTAGTTTCGGCGGAGGTAAGTTTCAATTCTATTAAGGACACGGAAGCGAGATTTATGCTTCTCTTCCTTCGCTTTAATCACATTAATCCACAAAGAGCAGCCATTTTAAGGATAACAAGAAAAAACTACTGTTCCTAGAAACACAAGTCCATCATCCAATCGCCACTATGGGCTACAAAATAGTCCATCACCACTATCAGCTCTCCCCCTTTCTTCGCGCAAGTGATGCCAAATTTCAATAACTATGCATCCTGTTTGTAACCATCCGTCCTTACAAAAGACAGACTTCGTAAGTGACCACTGGAAATAATAGCTGTCATCAGAAATGCAAGTAAAACCGAATTCACCAAATAATTTGATCAGTCGCATGACATCACAGTATGGTCCATAACACAAATACAACATCCACTGTAAGATTGACTTACTTACTGTAAAACGGGGAGAGTTAGCATCTCATACAGATCGTTGGGTGGGATAATCCTCGCCTCTGTGTACTTAATAGAATTGAAACTTACCTTTACTGAAGGTAGACAAATTTTCATTCTATGTCAGGACCTAAAGTGAGGATTATGCTAGTTCAAAGCTTGCTCACTACCAACCAAGCCACATCCAGCACTGGTTTAAAACAATTAAAACAGAATCTCTTAAAGGAGAAGACTGAGGACTAGTCATCTGCATGCATCATGTCCACCAGATCTGCACCTAAGACAAAAAGCTTTGGAGGCCATTGCCCCTCTTGCTGAATGTGCACCAAAAACTTTGGTGTTTATCCCAGCCTCCTGCATAACCCAATTAACCCAACAGGCTATTGCGGGAGAGGACAATGCCATGTATGATTTCCTAAGCACAATGAGAAGTTGTCTTTCACACAGAGTGCGTACTTCCTCGGTCACCTCTTCATATGCTTTAAGGTATTGAACCACACACAATTTTGGTTGGTCTCTGAAGGCCAGGTAGGATATTATCCGGGTGTTAGATTTAGTGGGTCTACTCACTGTAAAAAAAAACTCCATCCGGAGATAACACTCTGCCAGGGAGATCGGGGGCCCTCCATCAGGAACCAGTCTGCAAGAAACAAGGCAAAGGATCATCACCAGTTTAGATGAAAGCTCTTTCAGAGACAAAAACCTGTTCGGCTGCCAAGAAAGAAAAGAATTGAGGACATGGTTAACATCCCACAGAGATGAAAACCAGGGTTTTGACAGAAGAGAGAGGCGAATCCCCCTAAACAACCGACATACAAAAGGATGCTCGCCCACTGGCGCACCTTCCACTGGGGCATGTCCTGCTAAGACTGAGAAACGGTCAACCAGCCCATCCTCAGCCAAACTGGAAAGAAAATTGAGCACCTGCACTACATCTGCACCCTAGGGATCCACAGTCCGTCACAAACACCAACATATCCATCTAATCCAGGCCGACTAGTATTGTTTAATCGTGCTGTCTTTCCAAGCCCTGGAGAGGAGGAACTCAGCATGTTGCGAAAGCCCTGGAAGCGTCCAGCGTCACCTATAATCTGCCACACCATCAGCCGCAGGGATCCCTCTGTCACCATCCAATGCGGAATGAGATCTGGACTCAACAGAATGTGCGGAAAGAAGGGGAGTTGGATTGGAAAATCCCAGGAAAGTTCAAACAGAACTGGAAACCACACTTGAGACTTCCACGTGGCCATTACTGTTAATATGTCTACCATTTGCCGCCATACCTGGGTCGACGCCCTGGTGATCACTGAGAAGGGGGAAAACACAAAACTCTGAGCCTGGCTCCAGTCCTTGAGAAACTTCCGCTGCTGCAGCTAGGGGGTGCGGTCTCCAAATGAAGAACCAGGGGAGTTAATGGTTGAAACGGAAGGCTAACAAGTCTACTGAGAATGGGCGCCAACTTTTCTAGAGGGTCTGAAAGACTTGGGGATCCTGTTTCCAGAGGCTTGAATCCTGGAGGTACAGAGAACATCAGTTCGCCACCTAGTTCGCCTGGCCCAGGAGGTATTCTGCCGTGATGGAAACATGATTCTTGAGGCAAAAATTCCAGAAGTCGTTCAGGAGATCGGCCAAAATTTCAGACCTGGTGCCTCCCAGGTGATTGATATAGCAGATGACAGAGACACTGTCCATCTTCAGAAGGACACAAGACTGAATCCTGCTCTTCTTCCAGCAGCAAACTGCGAACGAGCAGGCAAGGAGCTCCAAGCGACTGATATGCAAGTTCTGTTCTTGTGGTGATCAACTTCCTCCTGTGGAGAAGTCCCCACACCGGGCACCCCAGCCTGACCTGCTGGCATGGAACCAAAGATTGCTCTACATTTCCATGCTTCCATGTGGGTGAGACACTAAATTATCTCTTTTCTGGCCTTGTCCGTGAGAGCCACCAACTGGGAGCAAATCAGGCCTTTCCGCAGATGGTGGGCTTTAAAGCTCTGTAGGGCCTGATAGTGAGGGGGCTGGAAAAATTGCCTGGACCAATGAAGAGAGATCTACAAGGCTTGCAATCTGTTTCAAGGGTGTATGCGACTGGGACAGATTTTTTGCTGAAGCTTGTGCTGGGTCTTTGCCACCTTCCAAGAAGGGAGGCTCATTGTGGAATCTACCACGAACCCTAAGAAGGTCATCCACTGTGCTGGAGCTAGAAGTGATGTCTTCACATTGATAACAAAGCACAATCCTTGTAACAGGTTTACTGCCATCAGCAGCTGGAGGGCCAATTTTTGCGGGCAGTGAGCAAGAAGGAGGATGAAGTCCAGTAAACAATTAGTCTTTTCCCCTGATCATGGAGGTACTCAACTGATGGCTTTAGGACCCTTGCGAAGCACCAAGGTGCCGAACACAGGCTGAATGGAAGGGAGGCAAATTCAAAGGCCTCGGAGTGCCAGAGGTACATATCTTTTAAACTCAAGCACACCATCCAGTTCGACGGAAGCAAGACTTTGCTCAGATGAACTGCCTCCATCTTGAAGTGGCGGTACACAAACAACTTGCTGAATTTTCTGAGATTGATTACAGGTCTTCGGCCACCTTTGCTCATGTCGACCAGGAAGATGATGCTCAGGAACCTGATGGGGTATGGTATCGACCTGCAGATGACTATTTTCCTTAGGAGGGCTGTTACCTCCTTGTCGATAAGGGTGGCATTGTGTTAGGAAAAAGATATTGGCCACAGCCGAGAATTCTGCTGAAGCCAATCATTGAACTCAATAGGGAACCCCTGCACTGTCTGAAGGGCCCATGCATCGGAGGTAATAAAATCCAGGCATGGAGGAAATGTGCCAGACGGCTGCCGACAACTTATGTTGGAAAAGGTTATGACACTTACAGTTGCAGGAGCAGTTGCCAGATTGAACCTTGAATCCACTTCGTCCACAGAACTGCTGGCCTCTTGTGGGGTAGTAGTTGTTAAAGTACGAATTGTTCTGCCATTGGCCGCGCCCAGAGCTTTGTCCTCTTGGGGGAGGCATTGAAGAGAGACGGCCAGACGTGAGGGCACTGCCACAACCGGCCCCTAGGAAAACCCATGGGTTGAAAACATGCTAAATGTTAGATTGCGCCTATGTTAAAAATAAAAATATGTTATAAAAGAATGTTAGACTGCGCCTTATCCAGGGACGTAAACGTTGGCACATATTTGTGTAACTCTTTTACAAAAGGCTCACCAAACAACTCACTATGGGCTACTGCACCTGCCTCTGAGGAGGCATGGTCTCCCAGCTTGGAGTCAACCTTGATGAGTAAGGAGTGAAAACACTCTGCAGAAAGTGTGCAGTTTGCATTTCCTAGAAATATGATTGCATGCTGTGCCCACTCCAAAAGGCAATGAGGGAATGAGGGAACCAGATGTCTTGACCTCCTCCACCTTTGTCAAGAATTTTATCCAGGGCACCAAGGGCAGCTAGAAGCTTCTACTGGCAGAAGCGCCAGGACCTATCTGTACCCTTCTTAGGGTCTTTCATAAACTTTGATAGGAAGGGGGCCACCTTAGACTTGAAGTCTGGGGTAAGGGTGACCTTCCCCCTCAAAAAGGGATTTGGGCACTCCGCCCCAGGCAGTTTGGAGCTTCTTTCTCTAAAGCCTTGCAAAGACACTCCACCACCTATTTTGACACTTTATACACTGGCATCCACTCTTCCGAATAATGGCATCAGAGTCCACCATATTTGAAGAGCTGTCGGGCCTGGAGGCGGGGTTGAGGCATGGAGCCAGGTCATGGACGGGACCACCTTATCCTCAAAGTCCCCATGGGAATTCTCCCCCACTCTTCTAGTTAGTCCAGGGAGTCTGGTCACAAAGGGACGGGACAGGCTTTGAAGGGTTCGACTGGCCCCTCTGGATAGGGCACCTGAGCAAATAAACGCTTTTTAAGGCATGCAAAAACATTGAGATCAACCCCCGGTTCGCATTTTCTTTTCAGGGGTTGGAAATCTCCAAACAGGGAGTCTTGGGTGGGCTTAGCCAGCCCTGGGGTGGGGGTGGAGGACAGCAGGAGGCCCCAAGGGGTGGGGGAGTTTTGCAATTTATGTGCATGCCCACGCAATCTGATCTGTATCTGTTAGGTGTCATTTGATGGGGCCATCACCTCATTCACTGCCCTGTAGATAGCCCTGTTTACCGCCTCATAAAACTCCTCATCACATTGGAGAAATGACAGAGAGTTTTCCTCCTCCAATGTGCTTTGGAATTGCATGACATCCCCATGCCAATTAGGGGGTAGTAGTATACTTGTGGCCCGCCCTGGGGTTCCCAGAGGCAATGTGTACAGGCCTGAGGCTGAGACTATGTGTATTTGATATATATCTTATGTTTTCTAGGGCTAAGTCCTGAGCTGCGGTACAGTGTATGCTGGATATGGTGCTTGGGGGAGGTGGGGACACAGAGGATAGGGTAAATCAAAACTCACAATTGTATGGACTGAGGCCCTAGAGACATGTATGTTCCAAAGGGGGTCAGGGGGGACTACCAGAAACCGTGTCCCACTGGCCTGTTTGGCCAAGAAATGCCGACCCTGACGGGCCTAGAGAGCAGGCAATACAGACTCCAAAAGGGGTATTAAGAACTCAGGGAAATACAGACTCCGACTCAGTGTGTCACCGGGAAGCAGAGGCAAAAGGCTCAGTGGCTGAGAGGCTCTGTTGGCGCGCACCGACTCCCAACGTGAGGGAGACGTGTGCCTTGGAGCCACTGAGACGCACCAGCTACAGAGCCCTCAAGCGGGCAGAGGACCACACCACAGTCTTGACTGGGGAACAAAAGTTGCGTAAGGAGCACTTTAGCGGTTGCAGGACTGTAGCAAGGATTCTATAATACAAAGCAGGTTAAACACAAAGCTATCACATATAGGGAGACTCCTTGAATCCCATGAATCACATGACTACACAGAAAGTAGAAGAGCAAGAAAAAACAACTTAACTGGTCTGCTGGGCAGCACAGAAAGAGGGAGTGCTGACAGCGGTGGAGGAGTTTGTTGGAGTCTAGTAGCAGTGATTGGATGATGTCTTATTATGTTTTCCTGGTGTTACTGGGAACTGTAGTTTTGACGTATTAGGCCATAAAATGGCTGCTTTTTGTAGATTAATCTGATTAAGGTGAAGTAATGGCATAATCCTCACATCTGGTACTGACTGAGTTAAAACGGTTTTGCAGCAGCTGGGGAGGTGGGGTTTGGGCAGAATGGTGCCTCTGGCATTCTGGACATTGTCTGCCTGAATCACTGCCCCTACCTCAAAAGGGATGAGAGGTGTCTTGCTGCTGAGGTATTTGCAGGGTTGCCTTTACTGATATCCCTGGACAAAACCTTGAAAGGAGCGAAATTCTAGGGAGCACTACTGAACTGCCAGAGATAGGCCCATAGGGGCAATAATGTCTTTCCTCTTTTTAAATCTTTATAATTCTGAGTCTGCCTTCATTCCAAATAGCCTACAGATGTCAAATATTTGTTGGACGTCTATAGAGAAGCCTATGGAGCAAATCCAGGCGTGGCACCAAAGCACCACGTTGCTGCCAGCTACCCTACCCAGACACTCAGCCATTTCCAATACCGACCAAATGGAGAACTTTGTTGCATCCGGGCCATCCGTGATAAGGCACAGTAGTCTGCCACTCTCCCCCACAATGCATTTGAGTTCCTCCCCAGGAAGCAGCTAGTACTGAGAGATATAAGGTATAGCTTGTTTAGGAAAACATAAGCTTGGTGAACATTTCCAAGAGTTTTGATTCCCTGCTAGAATGGGTTGTTGGGAATGCATCAGGTTTGAGGCACCTTGTGAACGCCTGCATCTGTCACTCACAATGGCAAACAAAATGACAGAGTATGGATCCCTAGTAAATATTTAAGAGTAAGCAAAATATACAAAAGGATTTGGAAGAAAAATCAGTGCGGCCAGTTGACTGCACTAACAAGGAATAAAGAAACAGGAGATGCCTTGCCATGCAGTCTCACCAATTTCTAATTCATATATTTATACAATTATTTACATTTTTGCTTTTATTTGCTGGAGAACACTGTGCCTATACATCACTGTTTTATGTCTTGGTGATGACTAGTGAATGATTCATGGGTCGCAAAATCGACCTCAATGGCTATCTAGACCAGAAATTAATGATTTAACAATGTAAGTACTGAGGTGTTTTCCCATTTCAATCCCTATATTACCCCAAGTCTGTGTTTTTGTTGATACATTTTTGCACAGACATGTCTCCTTTACTTCACTTATGCACTCTGTGATGACTAAGCAAACTGAACACTTATTTATTGATACTATTTGCAAGTTGCTATGCAACTTGTAAATTTTGGAATGGCGTATTACTTCACTTCAATACATGTACTCTGTTCATTGACTGTTAAGGGATTTATTTTTTAAACTTCACAAAGCTGGACTGAGGTTTTTAAACTATTTACTATTGACCATCCACACAACCTCCATGAAACACTGCTGTAGCTGACAGCTGTAAGCCCAGGTTTCATTGAGGTTTACTGGACAGATCCACATCCTTTATAATGAAAGGAACACAGAGCAGCAGTGGAGCAACTTACGACATTTAGCTGATAAGCTCCCCAAGAAAATGTGGGAGTCCAACATCCAACTCTCGGGGACAGTGACTAAGTTGGTTGGTGCTAGGAACCCCTGGAGTGCTAGATTGGGTTATCATATAGCAATGCTGGGTGGGCTTGGATTTGACTGGGGGAGAGATATGCTCACAGATTGCTCCAGATGGTGTTGGCAGATTGCTGGAAGACTTATTCAAGTTGAATTGAGGTGTGGGAGTTGTTAATGTTATATTTTGTTCTGAGGGGTCTGATGGTTTACAGGGTTTCATGCTCTGAGTGGGCTCATAGGATTTTAGCATTAAAAGGTAATCCATCATAATGAAAGGATGGCAAATAAGCAACAAAACACAAATATATCGCCACACACCAAGGATGAGAAAGTTTAAATTAGTCTCATTTGATGTCAGAGGTCTTAACGCCCCTATAAGGTGTGTGTCTGTACTGCAGTCTTTGAGGAGGCTATGAATAGTAATTTGTTTCCTATGAGATAACCATTAACTGAAAAAAGCCTTTTAGAGGATGAGGCCCCACTCCTATCTGATGCAATAGTTGCTTCAGCTGGAAAGAACAGTGGTCAGAGCATGTATTCCTTTGGCCTTTGCATCTCATGCTGGATACTCAGTACAGGAAGGGCACACAGATCAGGGAGGCCAATCAACTGCTGAAAGGTATCCTTAGGGGTGAACTGATGTCTCCCCCTCAGTGTATGAGCCCAATGCAAGTGAGAAAACAATTATTTACAGAAAAGTATCAGATCTTATCTCTATGGATATAGGTCCTCTCTTTGTAGTGGGTGATTAGCATTTAATGATTGATGGGGAGAAGGAGACAACAGGAGAATTGATGTACAATGTCAAAACAAGTGCTCAGATGCTTGTTGTGGTATGCATCACCAGGCAGAGAGTTAATGGGACCACCGCAACATGTCTGCTAGTAGCTGGCTTGGATAAGCTTATTACGTCCCAGTATAACAGGAAATTGCCACCCCTTTTGATCTTCATTGTGTAAAGCAGGAATCTCTAAGATAGACTAAGATGGGATGATGTTCCTGCCTCTGCTCTACTGTCTACAAATACAGTTGTCACTAAATCTGGTACAATGAATTCCTATGAATGTGATACATATTGGATTACAACTAAGTCTGCATTTACAGAAAAAAACGTTAAATGTGTTAAAGTTATTTAGCAGCAAGATCTCTGTTTTATCTTCCAGTAGTTTAGAACTAGTGAACAAATGATACGATTGTGAATATGAACACTCCGTAAGAGCAGGATAATCTCACTTACATGCAGGTTACATTAGGGGGACGTTCACCCAAACTGGGGGATCGCAGTTTACACTCTAGGTTCTCACACCCACTGATCGGAGGGTGACACCCTTTTGCACTTAGTTTATCTATCTAATCACACTAATTTGGAGTAATTTTTGGATGAACCAGAGTGCAGATTTCTTTTCATTTATGTCACTTTTTTACATCTTCTGATCTATGATTTCTGCACAGAGGGTAAAAAGATGTCTTTTGAAGAATTATCAGGCTTGACAGATAATAGGGCGAACACATATGTGTATTCAGCTGGAGATGCACAATGTATATATTCTCTAATAGGAGAAATCGAGACAGCCACTATCTCTACTACATCCATCGAAAGCAACCTAAAACAGTTATTATACATTTTGAAACAAGAGATCAACCAAAGAATGCATGCAAGTAACCTGATTAGATACCACAGAGGCCAATGGATACCAAGA
This sequence comes from Pleurodeles waltl, assembly GCF_031143425.1. NCBI lineage: Eukaryota > Metazoa > Chordata > Amphibia > Caudata > Salamandridae > Pleurodeles > Pleurodeles waltl. The sequence continues at coordinate 399,643,740 of NC_090449.1, forward strand.
GGCTCAAGAATCTCACTGAAATCAACCTTATGTAAAAACAACACTAGATTTACAGACCGTTGGCATGCCATCTTAAACAAATGTTCTCTTGAGATTATCTTGTTAACAGTTGAAGAACTATAAAGAATACTTGAAGAACTCAATAAGGAGATTCGCCAACTCAAGCATGAAATAACTAGCAAGATGGAGGAGAAACAATGGGAGACCACATTGAAAGACATAAATATTCAACTAGAGCGATATAACAAGGAAATTAACGAGAGAAAGATCAGAATATGTAAGTGTTACACTATTGATTATGAATTGGGTGAAGTTTACAGCAGGGCTGAAGTATATGCCAAACAGAGACTAGAGCGACCTTCTTTTAATAAATCCACAGAAGGTGAAACTTCATCTTCTGACACTGACCAGGGTGCCTACTCACAATGCGCCTCCGGAAGTAATCTTGTGAATGCACCATCATTAGACACAGTAGGTTCTCAGACTTCAGACTGTTCTTTTTTAGGGTCAGGCCAAAACTTTATTGTAGAACCAGGAGGGGAAGTGGAACCAAAAGCCGAAGGGCAGACGACCACGAAAGACCACACCAATGGGTTTTAAGAGCAAAAGAACCTTCATGGCACTGGTCAGTCATAAAGTTTTAGATTCATTTGAATTAATCGTGAAGAAAGAACTTCAGAAAGCGTTCAAGTCCAGACCTTCGAAGTGCTGCAACATGACTAACAAAGAGAGAAATGCTATTAAGCAAGTTGCCAACAATTCTGAAATCAAGTGCTGTAAAGCTGATAAAGGGGGTGTCCTAGTCGTTTTGGACATCACAGTGTAGACATGCATTTCAACAATGGTGCTCTATACGTGAGATTGGAATCCAACCCCACAAAGGAATTTGCTCAGATATTATTTAACATTTTGAATAAAGCTACAATTTGGACACTATTACTGAGGAAGACAAAAGCTAATTGATTCAAGATTGCCCTAGAGTGTCTAACATCTATATGTTACCCAAGATTCACAAAAAATGTAATAATCCGCCATTCAGGCCAATCGTATCCACACATCACTCCATTCATGAACCGGTAGGAAGATACTTAAACCGTCACGTGAAACCACTCATGCTCAATATGAGTACTTACCTCAGAGATACCACTGATTTTTTAAACAAGATTTTTGTCCATTAACTTCACAGAGGAAGAAAGTCTGACTTTGTGTACTGTGGACATGAAGTCGTTATACACATCCATCCCACCCAATTTAGTTATCGAGGCGGTTGACTCATTCTTGATACATGCCAACATGAAGGATGATTTGAAAGTCTTCTTAGTGGAACTGTTGCATTTCACCGTATACCACAATATTTCACTTGGAAGGACCAGTATTATTTAAAACTAAATCGTACATCCATGGGAAATTGTGCAGCCCTAGGTTACGCGAATCTGTTCATGTACAGGTTCAAATTGGATAACATTTTCAACAATCCCACGTGGCAAAGATCTTCACAAGTACTGGCAGTACATTGACAACATCTTTCTGAGACTGACAGGTACTGAGGCCCAATGAATGTTCACAATCAGGCAACTCAACCTGGCGGATGATAGCATTAGTTTTACTGAAACAATCAATCACCATCAAGTCACATTCTTGAACATCAATATCTTCAAAAGAGGTTGTGGTTTAGGCACCAACGTAGATGTTAAACCAACTGATCAAAATAATATTTTACATTTCCAAAGTTTCTATCATAATTCAATCAAAAGAAATTTGCCATATTCTCAGTTACAAGGATCAAAAGGACTTCTCCTGACCGTGCTTACTGTGATCAGAGTATGAGTATGATGGTTAACCAGTTCAAACAGTAAGAGTACCCAAATTTGATCATTCAAACCGCCAAGAATTGTGTTATGAGCAAAGATAGAGCATCTTTATTGAAATCCACTCCGATGACCAAAGGGACTAAGAGAATGGTATTTGTGTCTGAGTTCTCCACAAAGAGTTCTACCTATAGGAAAACTGTACTGATATACTGGCCCATGTTACAGCCAGAAAGTGATTTTTGAGGAATTTCCAATGCTCCACCCTTGTTCGCTTATCAGAGAACACCGGACTTAAAGGAATTGTTGGAGAGAAAAGTCACTCCTACAGATAATATTTATTATAAAGGCACCATAGCTTGTTTGAACTGTAGCAGCTGCAACAACATCATCAAAGGTGTAACCATCGGGCATCCTACTCAAGGCACAGAAATCAAGTTAAAGACTGCAGATACTTGCAACTCTAGAACATTATTTACTTATTAAAATGCCCACGTGGCTCAGCTTATGTGGACAAAACTGAACATAAAACCGAAACCAGATTGAATGCACACAAAAGCAACATCAAAAACAGGAATGAAAAGTCTACTGTAGCAGTACACTATAATAATTTTGGGCATAATATAAGTCAACTAAGATTTTTGGTTCTAGAAATTGTTCCCATCAGGAAAGATGCGGATAACAGAAATAATGTGCTCAGTAGAGAACTGTTTTGGATTTTTTTTAAATGGACACTGTACATCCTAGAGGGTTAAATGACAGCATGAAGTTCAGCTGTTTCCTATAGCTGTTTTGGAATAGGTTGTTTTTTACAGGTTATTTTTTACACAACCTTTTACACAATTTAATCTTTGTTTTTAACATAATTATTGCATTATATTTCCACGTTGGTTACATTTCTACAGTAAGTGTATTTCTTTTCTTAATCTTTTTATTTTTATCTTACTCACTTATACATATATGTTTATACGTATATGTTTTTCTGCACTGAGATCTTTGACTTTTGTATTTTCTATGTTTATTTACTGCATCTTGTTAATTTGTGGGTTACTGCTTCAAGCTGTTTTTCTTTCTTACCCTGTTTTGCTCATCACTCTTTTTATTTTCTCACATTCGTTTATACAGCTGTGTTGTTTCCTTTTTCGTGATTTATTTCTACCTGCTCTTGTACTCTTTCAAGATGGTGCTCACTTTATAGTGTATTTGGTCCTTTGTTTCTTCTTTTCACTTCTGGGTTTTCGCTCGTAAGCGACAACTCTGAACGCTGAGTTTAGATTTTTCACCATTCGGGACAGTACGTACACTAACATTGGAGTTACTTGAGGGGTTGTGCAACCATACCCGCATGTAAGTGAGATTATCCTGCTCTTACGGAGTGTTCATGTTTACAATCATATCATTTGTTCACTATTTCACGCGAGTATAGTATTTTTGACACCTGAACATCGCCTTTAAATACTGCTCCTGGCCGTCAATTATTTGTTTGCTAGTTTGTTTGTTTAACTATTGGTTTCTGGTTTAACTGTTTTATATTTTGGCCGTTTGTTTGTTCTACTTTCATACCGGAGTTTGCTGTGACAGCATACATGAGCACCTCTTGTAACTAATCTATTGCACCCCGGCTGCCTGTTGTTTAGGTGTTCAACTTCTGTATTACTTTTTATTCAATTTTCACTCCAGACTTCCACATGAAAGCATGCACAGGTGTACTTAAAGTGTGCTCACGCTCGTAACACCGGTTTGTTTTTAGTGATTCATCACACTTCATGGACCTTCGCACCTCTTTACTAGTGTGGTACATTGTTTTTTTAATCCGAGTATCATTTTGATTTTTATAGGTTTTTGTTAGGATGCTATTGTGAAATGGTCTTGTTTCCTCCAACTCTTTCTTTCATCCTTGCATTCACAGGAAACGTGTCCCCTGATGAAGGGCTGTTGCACGAAATACATTGGGTTGCATTATAAACTGTTCTGTTAAGATTCAAGACTGTTTCCTTCGAATTCCGTTTTTGAATTTTCATTGGCTCTTCAGCTCAAATGACCGGAGATGAACATACTAATAAAAAGAATCATAATTAATATGCAGAATTGTTGAATGAAGATGGACAACCAACTGATAAAAGGCTGACAATCCTTTTGGAGAACAGAGACACAGTCAGAGGAGACAATGAGAGAGAGAGAGTGGGTGAGGGCATGGAGGTGGTGGAAAGGTCAAAGCAGCTGGAAATACCATCAGGTGAGAAAGAGGACAGAACAGCAAGGAATAGGCATGGTGAAGGGGACAGAACCAAAATGAAGGCAGTGGCGGTGGGTGAGAGAAATGGGAAGGGATTTAGCACAAGGAATGGTATAGAAGAGGGGTATCCAGAAAGGAAAAATGCCTCAAAAGAAGAACAGGGAAGAGAGGAATCAAGGATCAGCAGCTGGGACACCATAGTACAGTTTAGCAGTACAATCAATAAAACACAAATTTATCAGAATCACATCACAGAAGAAGTGTTTTTACATTGGGTGCCACTAAAAGCTCTAGGTTTACACAGGGTCTATGCCTATGACTGCAAAGACAAATTAAATTGTTAATGGAACATTAAATACACAGTCCTCTGTGTAATAAAGTTCTACTGGACATAACAGCTTGGTAAAGCTGTATATTCCTGTTACAGTGGCAGCATGTGAACATCTAAAGTTGCAGGTGCACATTATGGCCCCCAAAATGCATTAAGCGAATCCTCAGGAGGGTCCCATTTCTTTCTCCCCTGACAAATTATGAAAACAAATTGAGCTATACGCTACATTTTACAGCACAATGTTGAAATCTAAAAACCTCAGATTTATGAGCACCTCTAAAGAAGCAGTCATAAAAATAATATAGTCGCCTCATGTGCTCTGGTATTACAGGCACACATGACAGAAAACTGCATCACTAGAGCAAACACTAGTTTGTGGCCTGTTCCGTGCATTGCTTACAACTACCAGTGGAGGGTGTACACCACTGCCTGCTCCAAACATTGCTTCTTATGAATAGGACTGCATTGTTTGTGTTGGCTGTTACTGGACAGCATCGTGCAGCAGGGGAGCAATATTGTATATCTATCATTAGGGCCCTGCACCAACATTCTTTGACCCTTGATACCCTTCCTTTACGTGCCATCTGGTTTGTCCACTATTACTGGGCTGCAGCACTTGGGTGCAGGGCTCCTAGGGGTTGTGTCTGGTGGTCATTAGTTGACCTGTAAATTGTGTGAGTTAAATATCATCTGCTGAGATTTGCAGGTCAAGTGTTCTTGGGAGTGAATGGCTCCTAATTTCTCTCTATCACAAGTTGTTGTTGATGCACACAACTGTATTGTCATCTTTTTTAAGGTTTGTAGAATGAAGTATTATTTAGGAGATCTGTTGCTTGTTGACCACAGCGGTTGGTGGCATTCACAATTTGCTTCAGCACGTGGCTCAGTTAGGATCTTGTTTTTGCACACTGTGTGTACACTTTTTCTATGCTTGCCAATAGCAGCAGGTCAGATCCACTTTTGACAGAATTCACACTTGTGTTTAATGCTGACAGGCTATGCAGTTTGGCCTTGTGTTCTCATGGCTCCATGTGCAGGAGATGCTGTGCTCTTTTACAGAAGGGTCAACTTCTTTATGTCAGGTTTATGGATTCTATAACCTCAGATGCTGTGATTCTGCAGCAATGTACATGTGTGGGCTTTAAATGGTACTCTACCCAAATACTGACATGCACAAATAGAATATTAGGAAGATTAAGGAATAATAGGTAAATATAGGCTTACTAATCTTAACACGACATACATGCACCTTGAATATATCTCAATCTCCAACGTAGGCAGACGTGGAGTTAACAAGTAAATCTATACATATCCTCTTATTCTTACATTTACTATATTTTAGTACTTAATAATTAGGCTACAGTGTTTCTGTACATTGATATAGTGCAAATAATATTCTGACACACAACTCTGAAAGAATGATAGGATCAAGACTCTTAAATGTCCTGCTAAGTCAGTGGCAAAATTCTAGTCATGTGAATTCTATGGCAGGATTAAAAAATAAGCATTAGGCTTTCTATCTCGTCACTAAAAAGCAAAAAAATAAAAACGCATACAAACTACTTTACAAAAAAAATATCAGGAAATCAGGAAAGGCAACATTATAAAAGCTGCAAGTCACAATATCAAAAAATAACTGAATGCTCTCTCAAAGTATAACCATCTTAGCATCCTAAAAAACACTTCTTTGTTTGCTCTTGATGGCTGGTAAGTACTGTAGTGATTTGGTTTCATTGATTTTTGTGTATGTGGGTGTTGTAAGCATTGGCCGATGTTGACTTGCTCTGCATTGTGCTTTGCTTGTTGTTGCCCACACTTGTCCTTTTCACTTCAGGAGTTAATTTTACAGTGGGGCTTTACCTTCAAGGTTGCGTTTTGCTAAGAATCGTCTTTGGTGGTTAGTTGCCAGGCTCAGGCCTTTCTAAATCCTCTTCACTGTAAGGCTGACCATTTTAGGTATAGTGTTTGGCCGACTGCTGACAAATGTATCCGGGTGACACAGTAAAGTCATCAGTAATGTCTGGCAGTACTGGGGGCTCAAAGTCCATGGTTCAAGCACCCAGCATCCGCAAGTGACATTGCTCAAATGGGTAGAAGCTTTCGTTGGGAGTCCCATGTCTGGAGGTTGTCCTTCCTGCACCACCACTGGGATGAGGCAGATGAGGTGAGAACAACACCTCTATAAGCAGCTCATAGGCACTGCTCAAGCAAGATCCTCAGCAGCTGTACCATAGCTTTTCATTGTAAGGTAGGTAGCACAGTCAAAACAGTGCAGCAATAGTTCCAGTATCTGATTTTTGCTTATTTCTTTCCTGTTTGCAAGTGTGTTGGGGTAGAGCACACGTTTTCCCTCAAGTACGTCAGGAACTTTTAACGTGCCTTGGAAGTATGTGTGCCAGTATCGCTTAACACTGAGGGTGCAAAGGAATCCTAAGGCTGAACTGATTCTACCTGCTCTGGAGACTGGCACTGGTGCTTGTGGTAAGAAGACTTTTCAGGTGGAGCAGGTTCACAAGAAAAAGGCCCCATTGCAGAATGATGACTGGGACATAGCTACTTTATAAAGCTGTGCAGAACTTTCATGGCCAGAATAAGCAAGTCAGAAGGGGTCCTCTGCCTGGCAACAGAGACTCCACAGGCACCTGAACAGGATGGTGCCTGTGTCCTACTACAGATGGTAATTTGACCAGCACCCAAAAAAAAAAATGTTAAGGTCTGGACGCTTACCGGTAATCTGGTCCACATCTTCTGCTGTCTGATGTATGGGTGACTGTTTCCGGAAGCCACAATGTCACCACACACTAGAATATGTGGTAGGCAAGTGCCCTCGAGAAACTGCCATCTTCTAAGGAGGAAAAAGCTGATGGCGTAAAAAACCTCATTAATGGATAAAGAATACAGAAGGTTTAAGAAAACCAGGAGTCAGACTCCAAAGGGTTGAAGGAAACCAGGAGTCCGGAACCTGATAGTAAAATTCTTCAAGAGTTAGAAGTCAAGATCAGCAAGTGAAATAAGTGAGGAAACAAGCAAAGGAACACTGCCTTGTTGTCATGCACCCACCACCCAGACTGAAGCCTTTATACAGCAAACAAACAAAAAAAGAAATTACATCAAACATCACACAACAGAGAACATTGGGGGTTAGGAAAACCAGAAAGGAATTGAAGAAGAAATAGCCATGACGGAAAAGTGAAAGAAACAAAAAAAGAAAACCTGACTCAGACTTACTGTGGAGCAACTTTAAAGGGCAGCTGCAAGCCCTGAGGCATGTGACTGCCATTTTGAAAAAGGAGAAGCGAGGAATAGTTGTTGGTAGCTTGGGGGCATGAGGGAAGAAAGATCCAGGCGAGTGAGACTTACTGCTCAGACTTGCAGGCTTCATGTAGATTTACAGTGGCCTAGTAACAGAAAACCGCACACAAGCTATTGCAGTTCTCTGACACCCACATCACAGTTGCAACAGTATACCCTCCCCTCCTGAGTCCTCAAGTTTATCAGGAAAGGCCAGAAAAAAAAAGATAAACCAATTTGGGGGCATGGACTGACAAGTTAGTACCGAAGAACGCTCACTAGCAGGATAGCCCTTCTAGAGCAAGAAGAATGTAAGCACCCTCTGAAAGTTCGGGAATCACAGATCTCACTATATTCGTACTCTGGTTCTCCATCTACCATAGCAGCAAAGAGAGAACTCTTAAGAAATGTATTAGGCACAAAATGCTTCATCTGGGAAACTTGAAAAGTATGGGGAATCTTTAAAGGGTTAGGAAGATGCAGCCTAAAGGCAACTGGACTAATTTGCTTACTTATTATAAAGGGACCAAAAAAAATTCAGTGGCAAAACCGGATTGGCAATTTTGGAATGAGCAACTATCTGGAAGACAACCAAACGTACTCTCCCACCTAATCTCCCATCTTAAAGCTTGGAGCCGGTCTTCCTAATCTGTTTGTACTAGCCTCCAATACAGTTTTGGAATCTTGTAAATTCCAGGAAACCACTTTTCTGTCAGTGAAGTCTTTCTAGGAAGTCAGCAGCAGCAGGTTCAAGCTGAATGAACAACAGATAATAAGGAAAGGAACCAGGATGGAAACATTAGATATAATAAAATGGAGAAATCTTGGAAGCACAGAATTGTTAAACAAGATCTCTGCTAAGGATAAGAATTCTGCTCAATTGTTTTGAGTGGCATTGCAGAAATACCTCAGACATTGTTTAAGACTGTTGTGAATCTTATGAGTCTGTCCATTACATAACTGATTGTAACCAGATGATAGAGCTTGAGGGTACCAAGGATAAAGCAAACTGAGTGTCAGAATCTGGAAATAAACTGAGAGTCCCGGTCTGAGATTATTGCGTCGGGGATCCCATGCAAGCTAAATATATCGGCCAGAAATGTCCACGCCATCAGGCAAAAGCTTTTGGAGCAAAGAAAAGTGAGCCATTTTAGAAAAGAGGTCTAATGTGACCATGATCACTTAGTTTCCAGCTGAAAGGGTTAAGTCCACAATAATATCAGTGGCAATCGTATACAATAGATGAGGAGGGCTGGTTAAAAAACATGAGAAAGCTATAAGGCTTTATTGTGGAGTGCTTTGGATTATGTACAGGACAGGATTTAATATAAAGCTATACTTCCTTGCAAACAGTCGGCCACCAGAAGAACGTAAGTCTGTTTCTAGGGACGATTTAACCCCGCAATGGCCAGCTACTGTAGTATCGTAACACATTTCCTGATCCTTGGTTTGAAACACCATATTAAGGATCAACAGAGCCTGCTGTAAAAGTATAGATTCTGAGAGCAGGCCAAGGGTACTTGAGTACACAGATCATCAAGGTCTTTCTGAGAGATCGCAGAGTGAGCATGAACTCACACACTGTAAAACTGACCTTGCAAGGCAGACAGCTTCACCAGGAAGCAAATGGGCATAAGTCTATGAGTCTTAATCAAAATATCGTGCTTAGAGAAGGCAATGGCAAGAAGTCTCTCTGTAACACTGGATGTGAGTAACAAATAAATCATATTGAGAAAACAAACAGGCCTCACAAGCTTGTCTGCTGATGAAAATTTTCTCTATGGTTCGGCGATGCCTTTATACAGGTCAGTCAGTCAGCCAATAAATTCATTATTCAGCACAAAAGCCATTAAAGCATAAACATAAATACATAGTATAATAATTCATAAAACTGTCGTGGAGCATAACTTACAACCTCATAGTTGTACAACAATCTCTGTTTTTATAACACACTCTTAATAAAATTCAATAATACCTAACATATCTCTATTGACAAAAGTCTTTACAGAACTTCATAAAAGGTTTGCATTACGTAAAACCAGCCTGACTTAATAAAAATACTAAAAACATTGACCTAAGGTTTAAATATAGCAGGCAGAACAGGATGAAGTGACACGTATATTGCTTTAAAACATGATTACAATGACATAGAAGTAATTCATCTGGAATAGAGAGCTACTTTGACATATGGAAAATTTATTCTAAAAGCAATGGTTTAAATTCTTGAGCCAAATTTGATATAGAATCAGCATATTTTACTATAACCATCCAGATATACGCTAATTAAGGGGAATTTTAATCCTTATAAGATTACCTTTGATTAATTAAACCTCACATACCAGCTCTCTCATCCCTTACAAGGCATCAGAGAGCCCCCATAAAGAATCTCGTATTTCATTAAAAAAAATCGGCCTAAGGCACATGTCACATAAAAAAATCTCATATCTACCCAAAAGCCAAATTTGATATAGAATCAGCATATTTTACTATAACCATCCAGATATACGCTAATTAAGGGCAATTTTAATCCTTATAAGATTACCTTTGATTAATTAAACCTCACATACCAGCTCTCTCATCCCTTACAAGGCATCAGAGAGTCCCCATAAAGAATCTCGTATTTCATTAAAAAAAATCGGCCTAAGGCACATGTCACATAAAAAAATCTCATATCTACCCAAAAGAGACTTGCACAACGCTGAAGGGGTGGCGCACAGGGGGAGAGAGGAAGGGGGTTAGCAGGGGGAGGGAGGTATAACATTAAAAATAATAAAAATAAAAATAAAAACTTACATGTGCCGCCGCCGCCTTCACGACTGCGCTGCTCCTCTCCTCTTCCGACAGCCTGCAGACACAGACTCCCAGGATGCCTTACCCCATCCTGATGCTGCTTAAAGCGGCATCAGGATTCGCTGGGAGCGCCCAGCCAGGGCACTCCCACGTGGACTGTGAGTCTGTGCAGGCTCTCTCCAGCCCAGCAACTGTGTTGCTGGGGTAGGGAGAGCCCTGTGTACATGTGTGTTTGGCTGGCCCGAGACAGCCGCCCAAACATACATGCACACTGAGGGGGAGTGCACACTAATTTCTTGTCACCCTCGTGGCCCCGGCCCCTCTCCCCAAAAACAATAATAAACAAAGTTTATTATTGTTTTTGTGGAAAATGTTTGCAGCTGCCACTGCTGGTGGGGGGGGGGGGGGGGCAATGCCCCTCCTCCGTTATGGAGGAGCCGCCCTTGTATCTACCAGCAAGTTGAGTGCTTGATCCTGATTAATAACATTATATTCCCTAAAAATTTATTAAATTCATCTAAAAACTACAAGTAGTCCAATAAAATATGTTGGGCACTATATTTTTGTTTGAGGCCACATGTAAATAGGCCCAAATCATCCCTCATTATTGCTCTAGTTTTCTGATCCATATACCAGCGGCTTAGCCCGACCGTGAATTTTAGCAGTGCGTCCCTTAACTTAGGATTTGGCAAAGTCTCTATATAGGTAAACATTTCCTAATTTCACCACCTACGCATCATAAATTGGGTAGATACTTTCCCTGCCCAATAACCTAAATCCTCATCTCTTGCACTTTTATTTACCACGGCGTGTAGCTCCTGCTTTGGGATTTGTTCTCTGCGCTACTGAATGACAGCTAACCTAATATAATACAGCCCTTCTCTAGCCGACCTCTCACTTGGGAGGCCCAATTCAAATCACTTATCCTTATTTCCCTTGTATATTGCGCTCCCCCTGTGGGCCTCCCACCCCCCTCCCCAGGGCAGGAATGGAAGGGGAATCGTTTCCCCTATAACCCCCAATGACGTCTGATGACGTCAGCGTGCGAATGCGCGCTGCCTTCATCAGAGGTCACCTCCAAAGCGATCAGAGGAGATTAGTTTCCCCTCTGTACGGGGGCAGTGGAGGTCAGAGAGGAATGAAAAGGAAAGGAAACATTTTTCCTTCCCTTTTCATGTCTCTCTGAGCATTCCTGCAGCACGATCGCAGAGCGATCCCCACTAGACACCAGGGAGTTTGTTTTCCTTGCAGCAATTTCACGCAAGGGGAGCAACCCCTTAGGCATGGGTCGCAATTTTATTTTAAGCCATTTCTGCCCCGAAGGGGGGCAGAAGCCCCTAGACACCAGGATTTTTTTTTCTGTACTATTTTATGTAAGGGGAGTGGCCCCTTGGGCAAGGGCAGTTCCCAATGGGAGCAAATTATCTTAGGCCATTTCTGCGTCCCTTGGGGGCAGACACCACTTTGGCACCAGGGAGTGTGAGAGTGTGAGTGTGAGTGTGTGTGTGTGTGTGTGTGTGTGTGTGTGTGTCCCTTGGGGGCAGATCAGCCTATTTTTGTAAGGCCCATCTGCCCCCAAGGGGGGCTGAAAGCCCACTAGACACCAGGGAATATTTAACACAAAAAATTAAAAATAGAGGGGGGGGGGTATGGCCATATCCCCACCCCAAATAAATGGGGACAAAGTTGTTCTGCCCACCGCTGGGTAATTACCCCAATCCACTCCCCCAGGGGGCAGAAAGCCTACTAGATGTCAGGAAATAAAATAAAAAAATAAAGGGGTCGCGGCTGCCAACAAAGTATGGGCATTGTCATCCTCCACCTCAACTGAAGGGGGTAACAGTCTTTCAGCTATTCCCCCATCCCTGCACACTAAAAGATCTTATCCCCATGGCAAGCAAGAGGACATTTGATTATTTTGGGTTTTGATTTTACATTTGGCCCATGAGAGCTTCTCTAACTCTCAAAATCATCCCACTTGGAATGGTGAGGGCTGCACTTTTTGGACTTTGGGACACTGCCACCTAGAAAAATCTATGAGAACTGGACACATCTGAAAACTAAACATCTGGATAAGTCTAGGGTGGTGTGCTTCACATGAACCCTGCACCATTTTCTTACCCACAATGCCCTGCAAATCTCAAACTTTGCTTTAAATCACATATTATTGTGATGGAAGCTTCCGGAATCTGTAGGAATCCACAAAATTCCTACCACCCAGCATTGTCACATCTATACCGTTAAAAAATCTGGCCCAGTTGTCAGGCTTAATTTATTATTTTATTAAACTGCCCTTTTGGCCTGCTTTGGTTCCCTTTCAATTTCGACAAGTTTTTGGCTCTTCCCTGTCACAGGCACTTGGCCCACATACATAAGTGAGGTATAATTTTTCTCGGGAGACTGAAGGGAACGTTGGGTGGTAGGAAATTTGTGCTGGTGCATGATCCCACACAGAAATGTGGGAAAATGTGATCTTTTAGCTAAATTTGAGGTTTGCTGCAGATTCTACGTAAGAAAACACTGGAGGATCCATGCAAGTCACACCTCCCCGGACTCCTAGGTCTGGGTTTGGTAGGTTTCCATAGATGGCAGCTGAGCCCAGATGCCCACCCAAAAACAGGTAGTTTAGTCATTGATAATTTTGATGTGTCCACATAGTGTTTTGGAGGATTTCCTGTCACGGGCACTAGGCCTACCCACACAACTGAGGTACCATTTTTATTTGGATAAGTGGGGGAATGCTGGGTAGAAGGAAGTCTGTGGCTCCCCTCAGATTCCAGAAATTTGCAGCACCGAAATGTGAGGAAAAAAGAGATTTTTGCCACATATTTAGGTTGGCAAAGGATTCTGGGTAACAGAAGCTGGTTAGAGCACCACAAGTTATCCCATCCTGGGTTCCCCTAGGTGTCCAGTTTTCAGAAATGTCCAGGTGTGCTAGGTTTTCCTAGGTGGCCGATGAGCTAGAGGCCAAAATCCCCAGCAAGGCACTCTGTAAAAAATAGGTCAGTTTTCTTTGGGAAAATGTGACGTGTCCACGTTGTGTTTTGGGGCATTTCCTGTCGCGGGCACTTGGCCTAGCCACACTTTCCAAAAAAACACATCAGTTTTCAATTTGATTTGTCCATGTTGCGGTTTGGGGCGTTTCCTGTCGCAGGCACTAGGCCTACCAACACAAACGAGATACCATTTTTATCTAGAGACTTGGGGGAATGCTGGGTTGAAGGAAATCTGTGGCTCCTCTCAGATTCCAGAACTTTCTATCATCGAAATGTGAGGAAAAAGTATTTTTTTGCCAGATGTTGAGGTCTGCAAAGGATTCTGGGTAGCAAAACCTGATGAGAGCCCCACAAGTCACCCCATTCTGAATTCACCTAGGTGTCTAGTTTAAAAAAATGTATAGGTTTGCTAGGTTTCCCTAGGTGCCGGCTGAGCTGAAAGTCAAAATCCACAGTTACGCACTTTCCATGAAACATGTCGGATTTCAATATAAAAATGTGATGTGTCCATGTTGCATTTCCTGTTGCGGGCACTAGGCCTACCCACACAAGTGAGTTACCATTTTTATCGGGAGACTTGGGGGAACACAGAATAGAAGAACAAGTGTTATTGCCCCTTGTCTTTCTCTACATAAATGCCTTCCAAATGTAAGACAGTGTGTAAAAAAGAAGTCTATTTGAGAAATGCACTGTAATTCACATGCTAGTATGGGGACCCCGGAATTCAAAGATGTGCAAATAACCACTGTTTCTCAACACCCTATCTGGTGCCCATTTTGGAAGTACAAAGGTTTCCTTGATACCTATTTTTCACTCTTTATAGTTCACCAAATGAATTGCTGTATACCCGGTGCACAATGAAAACCCACTGAAAGGTACAGCTCATTTATTGACTCTGGGTACCTAGGTTTCTTGATGAACCTCCAATCCCTCTATATTCCAGCATATATTGCTTTCAAAAATCTGCCATAGCTGGAAAAAGTTATAGAAGAAAACGTGGATAAAAATGCCTCTTCTTTCACCTCAATTTCAATATTTTTTTATTTTAGCTGTTAAGTTCAGTAGGAAAACCTTGAAGGTTCTACACAAATGAACCCTTGCTGAATTCAAAATGTTGTCTACTTTTCAGAAATGTTTAGCTGTCCGGGATCCAGCATTGGTTTCACACCCATTTCTGTCACTAACTGGAAGGAGGCTGAAAGCACAGAAAATAGTAAAAATGGGGTATGTCCTAGTAAAATGCCAAAACTGTGTTGAAAAATTTGGTTTTCTGAATCAAGTCTGTCTGTTCCTCTGAGTACTAACCTTGACGGAATAGAAGTGAGGGATGGACATATATGGCAGCAGAAAGGGTAGTTTATGATAGTCGAGGGTGCCCGCGTAAATTCCAGAAAATATGGGGCACGTGGATCAATTATTATGAGCTTGAACCAAGACCGGAATCTTGATTGTAGCCAGATGATTGATCTATAATCTATATGCTACCTAACTGTTTGTAAAGTTAAGCAAATGTACATTAGTTGGTGATACTTGAATGAACTCACTGTCCTCCAAGGAAATGTTGATTATGGAATGACATACATGCTCTCCCCGTTTTAATGTTAAAATGTTGTATATGAGATGGAAGTTTTGTTGTTCTACTACTCAAAAACGAATAAATACATTTATTTAAAAAAAAAAAAAAAAAAAAAAAAAGGTTTGCCTGTTCCTGAAAGCTGGGAAGATGTTGATTTTAGCACTGCACACCCTTTGTTGATGCCATTTTCAGGGGAAAAAACACATGCTTTCTTCTGCAGCACTTTTTTCCCATTTAATAAAAAAAAATGTAGCTTTATTTTGGTGAATTTCTTGGTCTCCTCTAGGGGAACCCACAAACTCTTAGGTACCTCTAGAGTCCCTAGGATGTTGGGAAAAAAGGACGCAAATTTGGCGTGGGTGGCTTATGTGGACAAAAAGTTATGAGGGCCTAAGCGCAAACTACCCCAAACAGACAAAAAAGGCTTGGCACCTGAGGGGGGATCACGGCTGCTTCTGTTGTCATTCATCGTAGGGCTTGATTGGTGGCTTCCATTTTCTCACCTCAGGTGCGAGATGGTCTCCTTGATATGCCATTTGATGGCATGTCACTTTTTGTGGCACACGCAGATTCTGCCTTGCGTCATTTCCGTGATTCCCATGGTGGACACTAGTGTCCTTCCTTTCCTAGCACACTTCATTGTCTGTTGCGAGCATATGTGAAGTGTCCAGTTCCTCTCTGGTGTGGGCATCCTCTCCCCTTCTCTATTATGGCGTTTGTTGCATTAGTTGGGTCGCTTCAGACTCGTATTCTTGGTTGCGCTCTTGTTATCCCTGTTGGATCTTTTAGTGCTATTTCGATTCTGCTACTCCTATCAGCGAAACAGTGGTTCTGGAGCTTTTCTTGTGCTTTGGCTGGAGCAGCCTCTCTGTACAGGGAGTTACTTCCACAGCTATAACAGTATGGTCCACCATAGTTGTCACTATGGTGAGTTTCCACTATTTCTTTCGTTTCCATTTGGCGAGACTTCGTCGTGCTTGGTTGTGTTTCTACTTGTGAGACAGGCAAGGTGCCCTCTTCTCATTTGGCCTGCTTCTTGGCAGAACGTCTGCCTTCATTTGATTTTTTCTTACCATGGTTCGTGGTTTTCTGTTGTACATTTCGGCCAACATGCTGGATTTACCCTTGGCATTTTATCTCTGTTGCTAAGAGAATGGGTTGGACATTCGCTCTTTGAGCTTTTGGAGGTAGATTCTGTTTTATGCATCTCTCTTGTTTTATTTCCCATGTGGACATATATTGTTGCACTCCTTTGGGAGCCAATTCTTGCCTACTTTTGGTAGTGTCTTTCACCTCTGGTGTCCCCCCCTCGGAAGGTTTCTTTCCCCATTTTTCCAATGGGTTCTCCACTTCCTGCTTTTCCTCTGCTAAAGGCTCATATTGTGCATGTAGTAGGTTCCACTCCCTGACTCTTATGGTCAAGGAGCTATAGCTCAGTGGCAATGTCTTCTGCTGCGGGTGGTACAGGCTCCCCAGGACTAGGGTTCTTGTCCCGTCACTGTTGTATAGGGCTGCCCTTACCCCCGTTCTCCATATTTCTTCCAGGGACATTACGCCCTAGCTCAATAATTGTACCTTCAACCTTTCGAGGCACTGGCTTAACCGTTCCAGGGAGTCCATGCTTACCTAATATTTACAAAAACAAAAACAAAAAGACTTATTATGCTGTTGTACTGTCCCGGTACTGTACATTTCATTATGGGGTACTCTCCTCTATTTCATATTGTTTTATTGCCAGCTCCTTTCTGCTCATTCCTGAGATTGATCCTCCCCATGCTGTTGTTCACAGGTTCTTGCTTTCTTTTCCGCAGGTTGTTGTGGATTCTTTTATCATACTCCTGCTTCTTCAGGCAGTGCAGTTCCTCTTTTTGGCCTTTACGGAGGTCTCCTTTATTCTTGGATTTCATTCCTGGCGCCACTTTCTACTCTTTCCCCCCACCCACCCCTCTCTTTCATAGGAGGGGTATTGTGCTAGTTCCAATACTGGCTTCTGCAAGATTTTCCAACTTTCGTGGTGCCCTTTTTGTCCCTCGCCCTCCTTGTTCATGGTGATGGCCTGGGAGGTGTAATATTGTTTCTTTCCTTTTGTCGGTATTGCTTCCATTGTTTTGGTATTTTGCTGCCGACATATAGGCCCTCATTACAACCCTGGCAGTAAATCCCGCTTTCCGCCGTGCTGACGACCACCAACCTACTGTTGCGGCGGTGGAATTCCGCTACAGACATTACGACTCACAGCTCGGAATCCGCCACAATACAGACACCGACAAAAGTCCGCCACACCAAAGGTCAGTGATAAACTGGCAATACCAAAACCTACACCGTCCCGCCAACAAGAATACGCCCACACTATCACGAATCAACGCAGCGGTCTTTCAACTGCGGTAATCCATTGGCGGTACACACCGCCACGCTCTAACTACACACACACTTACAAAATACAACCAGATTGGACAATTCAAAATACACACACCTGATACACAGACACACCACACCCACACACCCAATCCAATATAAAGCACACAACCACATCACCCACAAACCCTTACAACCAAAATTTTGAAAGAAGGCCAGAGAGAGAGATTAGCTAACACAACACCAGCATCCACAGACACACAACACCATCACTTACACAACATTCACGCACCTCAAACAACACACACCAACACATTCCCTCACACATCACAACAGACAGCACCTCACACATCACCCACACCACATCATGGCACCTCAAAGACACCCCAGGTTTTCAGAGGAGGAGCTCAGAGTCATGGTGGAGGAAATCATCCGGGTAGAGCCACAGCTATTCGGATCACAGGTGAAGCAGACATCCATTGCTAGGAAGATGGAGCTATGGTGGAGAATCGTCGACATGGTCAACGCAGTGGGTCAGCATCCAAGAACACGGGATGACATCAGAAAGAGGTGGAACGACCTACGGGGGAAGATATGTTCCGTGGTATCCAGACACCAGATTGCTGTACAGAGGACTGGCGTGAACCCCCACCTCCTCCCCCACAACTAACAACATGGGAGGAGCAAGTCTTCGCAATACTGCATCCTGAGGGCCTCGCAGGAGTAGCAGGAGGACTGGACTCTGGTAAGTCATATCTTAACTACTTTTTCCCCCCACCCTACCTGCATGCCATCACATACTCCCACCCTCACACCCATCACCCCAACACCCCACAGATACCCCAATACCACAACCCACACATCCCAAAACCAAGCCCTGCATGTAACACCAATGCATCAACACCCATCACCAAAGCATGTCCAGTAGAGAGACTCATGACCCAAAATCACCAATCACACAAGGGCCACGGCAATAATGCAAGCACAGGAGTAGAGGTTAACTCACCTATTGCACAAGATGGCACACACAGATACTAAGATTATGCATTCACACCCCAACAGGACCCCTACCCAACGTCACCGGACAGGAGGTGCCAGACATATCCAGTCCCCCCACAGAAGAGGCCCACAGTGATGACAGCAGCTCTGCACACCTGGATCAAGATGACCAGCCCAGCCCATCCCATCAGGGTCCTCGGGACAGTCGGTTCCCCTGACACAGTCACAAACCACCACTGAACCTTCCCCCATCAGGAAACCCCGCTACAGCACCCACCTGTGGGCCCATCCCTCTGTCCCCAGGACACGTCAATCAGCAGTATGTCCACCACTACAGGGAACCCAGGCAACCCCACTAACACAGGACGATCAGGGACCTGGGGGCAGTGGCAGTGGGCACACGGTTCAGGGGACAGAGGCACAGGATAACAGGGAAGCTGGGAGGACTGCTGTGCAACAGGGGGAGGACAGGCCCAGGGAACCCACTCTCCACTAGGCACTCTCCAACATCATGGGAGCTTACCACCATTCCCAGGAGACCATGGGCACGGTACTGGCCAAGTTTCAGGAGACCCAGCGGCTGCAGGAGGAACACTTCCTGGGGATCAGGAAGGACTTGAAGTCCATCAACACCACCCTGGTCACCATTACAGGGGTGCTGGCAGACCTTGTCAACACCAGGAGGGACACAGTGGCACACCAACGGGCCCCTGACACTAGCCTGGACGATTAACAGCCCTCCACCCCCGCCAGCGCTAGTGACCAGGAGACACTGCCACAGAAACAACAGGCCACCAGCACCCCACCCCCTGCAGAAGGAGAACCACCCCGCAAACGGTCCCTGAGATCCAGGAACAAGACAGAGAACATTGCCAACACTCCCACCAGGAAATAAGACCCCCCTGAATGTCACCCTTCTGTCTACCTTAAACTGCCATTGCTCCACTTCCTATGCCCCATTGGACAATGCACCTGTGAAACAAACAGACTGGACTCTGCCATTGACATTCCTTCACCATCACTCCAGCCAATTTCACACCCCCTCCAATTATTTGCACAGAAACACCCTTGAATCGCAAAACAATCTGGAGTCAATCTGTGCTTTCACAAATGTGTAATTGCAAAACCTCTGGAATATAGCAATGTCAATGTACTTGTACACATACCAATGTAACACAGCTGTAGGCCAGCAGTAAACATAGCAGAGGGCACAAAGTGGGACCCAGATCTCTGAAATGGAAAGGCAAAGTAACAAGTCAGGGTCCATACACTGAGTAAAAATGACAGACTTATGCTAGCTCCAACAATATTATATGATGTGGGAAGCAGTTACATCTTCTTACCTGTGTCTCACTGGAAGTATTGCATGATGATGTTGCTTTGGTTGTCTACATCTTCTTCTTCTGCCTCCTCTTCTTCACTGTCCACAGGCTCCACAGCTGCCACAAGACCACCATCTGGCCCATCCTCCTGCAGAAAAGGCACCTAACGTCGCAAAGCCAGGTTATGCAACATACAGCAGGTGACGATTATCTGGCACACCTTCTTCGGTGAGTAGTATAGGGAGCCACCTGTAAGATGGAGGCACCGGAATCTGGCCTTCAGGAGGCCGAAGGTGCGTTCTATAATCCTCCTAGTTCGTCCATGTGCCTAATTGTAGCGTTCATCTGCCCTTGTCCTGGGATTCCCCACTGAGGTCAGTAGCCATGACAGGTTGGGGTAACCAGAGTCACCTGCAAATGTCGAGGGACAAATGTTAGACAGACACTAACCCTTAGGGACAACCCCATACCAAGACACCTATGTCACCTGTGTTGGGACCTTGGGCTCACGTATTAGCCACATACGGTGCCTCTGGAGTTGCCCCATCACATCTCAAAATGTAAGCGTCATGCACAGAGCCAGGATACTTGGCATTCACATGGGAGATGTACTGGTCTGCCAAACACACCATCTGCACATTCATTGAATGGCAGCTTTTCTGGTTTCTGTACACCTGTTCATTCCTGTGGGGGGACAAATGCCACATGTGTACCATCAATGGCACCAATGATGTTGGGGATATGTCCCAGGGCATAGAAGTCATCTTTCACTGTGGGCAAATCCTCCACCTGAGGGAAAACGATGTAGCTGCGCATGTGTTTCAGCAGGCAGACAACACTGTGGACAACACGTTTGAGAACATTGGCTGGGACATCCCTGATGCCATGGCCACTGTTTGCAAAGACCCACTGGCCAGGTAATGTCGTATGTATGTATGTATGTATGTATGTATGTATGTATGAATGTATGTATGTATGTATGTCTTATTTATAAAGTGCATTCCGACTCACAAGGAGCATCGAAGCGCTAAAGTAGAAGGTGAAAAAGAAATAACAAAACAAACCAAGCCCCCTTCCCGCCCAATCAGTTGCAGCCGGAATACTGCTAAGGAAAAAGTAGGTCAAATAGAAAGACTGAGGCTATCGAGGAAAGAGCCAAGTTTTGGCCAGTTTCCTGAACCTTAGATAAGCTGGTTCGTGCCTAATATTCAAAGGCAATGTGTAAGGAAATGCCTCTTTGGCATGGTTACCCCCTGAGTTTTTGCCTTTGCTGATGCCAAGTTATGATTTGAAAGTGTGCTGGGACCCAGCACCAGTGTTCTTTCCCTAAACTGTACCTTTGCCTAAACAATTGGAACAACACTCGCACCCAGGTAAGTCCCTTGTAACTGGTACCCCTGGTACCAAGGGCCCTGATGCCAGGGAAGGTCTCTAAGGACTGCAGCATGTCTTATGCCACCCTGGGGACCCCTCACTCAGCACATACACACTGCTTGCCAGCTTGTGTGTGCTGGTGGGGAGAAAATGACTAAGTCGACAGGGCACTCCCCTCAGAGTGCCATACCAACCCCACACTGCCTGTGGCATAGGTAAGTCACCCCTCTAGCAGGCCTTACAGCCCTAAAGAATAAGTTACTTACCTTCGGTAACGCTTTTTCTGGTGGATACAATAACTACCTGTGGATTCCTCACCAAAAGAATTCTCCCCTCGCGCCAGCCTCGACGGAAATTTCTTCTAGCTCTGCACGTCGACGATGACGTCACAATCGCCCGACTCCACGCGACGCCGTATGACATCATCCAGGCAATAAGAAGCCCTCGGCGACGTGCAGACGTCAGTTATCACCATTTTTTACGTGCCATAGAGGCAAACAGGTTAAACTTAAAGAGTACATATTCATCTAGAATGAATGAAAATAGAACATTTATTATAGGACACATTATAAATAACAGTAATGAATGCTCAATACAAGAGAGAAACATATATGTGTATATATAAACCAAGTCCAAAATGTATTTTTTGAACTATCTTAATTTGCAAAGGAAATGTATATACAGTTATTACAACTATATACAGTACATGAATCAGTTATATACATATATGCAAGGCCAAGGATGCGCACCCAAGGACTTCTCGGTTTGACCAGTCAGGCAACGGGGAGGCGGGTGGGACCGTGAGGAAACCACAGGTAGTTATTGTATCCACCAGAAAAAGCGTTACCGAAGGTAAGTAACTTATTCTTCTGATGGATACACCTACCTGTGGATTCCTCACCAAAAGAATAGAGTCCCAAAGCAGTATTACCTCCGGAGGTGGGTGCCCGAATGGTCAAACCAAGAAATCCTGCAGCACCGAGCGAGCAAAATGGCCATCCCTCCTAACCTCAGAATCCAAACAGTAATGTTTGGCAAAAGTATGGAGGGACGCCCAAGTCGCTGCCCTGCAGATGTCAGCCACAGGAACACCTCTAGCCAAAGCCGATGAAGCTGCTTTGGCCCTGGTGGAATGGGCACGAAGCCCCACAGGTGGTTCTTTCTTCGCCAAAGAATAGCAAACCTTAATACATAGAATGACCCACCTGGATAGCGTTCTCTTGTGGACCGCTCTACCTTTCCTCTTCCCCACGTATCCAAAGAAGAGCTGATCATCTTGTCTGAACTCTCTCGTCCTGGCGACGTAGAAGCTCAGCTCTCTTCGTGGATCCAGCCGGTGGAGCCTCTCTTCCTCCTTGGATGGGTGAGGTTAAGGGTAAAAGGAAGAGAGAGTAATCGACCGCCCCAGGTGAAAGGGTGTAACAACCTTCGGTAGGAAAGCCGCCTTGGTCCTTAACACCACTTTGTCCTTGAAGAAAGAAAGGTATGGGGGTTCTACAATGAGAGCCTGAAGCTCGCTAACCCTTCTGGCAGATGTTATGGCCACCAGGAAAACAGTCTTGAATACTAGCAACCGTAAAGAACAAGAGTGCATCGGTTCAAAAGGGGACCCCATCAGAAACGCTAAGACTAAGTTAAGGTCCCACTGAGGCATAAAGAATGGTGTTGGTGGAAATTTGTTAGTGAGTCCCTTTAGAAACCTTAAAACAATAGGAGATTTAAAGAAGGACGGCTGATCAGGAAGGCACAGAAAAGCGGATAGTGCAGACAAATAACCTTTGACTGTGGCAATCGCACAACCCTTCTGTGCCAGGTAAAGTGCAAATGACAAAATGTCAGATAAACCAGCTTTTAATGGATCTATTCTGTTCTCTCCACACCAGCATGCAAATTTAGCCCAACGATTAGCATAGATAGACTTGGTGGAGTGTCGCCTGGCCGATAAAATAACATCCACCACCTCTGGTGGGAGAGAAAAGGAACTCAGATTGCCCCGTTCAATCTCCAGGCATGAAGGTGGAGGCTCTGGAGGTGGGGGTGTAGAATCTGCCCCTGCGACTGCGAGAGGAGGTCCACCCTGTAAGGGAGACGGAGCGGCGGGCACTGAGAGAGTTGGAGAAGGTCTGAATACCACACCCT
This sequence comes from Pleurodeles waltl, assembly GCF_031143425.1. Taxonomy (NCBI): domain Eukaryota; kingdom Metazoa; phylum Chordata; class Amphibia; order Caudata; family Salamandridae; genus Pleurodeles; species Pleurodeles waltl. The sequence continues at coordinate 399,666,957 of NC_090449.1, forward strand.
TCTTGGCCAATCCGGAGCTATTAAGATGACCTGGGCTCGGTCTTGGCGGATCTTCCTCAGAACTCGAGGAATCAAGGGTATGGGGGGAAACGCGTAAAGCAACTGACCCTTCCAGGACATCTGAAACGCATCCCCCAAAGCTCCTTGCACCGGATACTGGAGGCTGCAATACAGCAGGCACTGCGCATTCTCTTGAGTTGCAAACAGATCTATTTGTGGATATCCCCACATCCGGAAGATATACAGAACCCGATCTGGATGAAGACGCCACTTGTGGTCGACCGAGCTGCGTCGACTGAGAACATCCGCACGTACGTTCAGGACTCCGGCCAAATGATGTGCTACCAAGCAGATCTTGTGTTCCTGAAGCCAGGACCAGAGTCGAAGAGCCTCTCTGCAGAGAAGATACAACCCCACTCCCCCCTGTTTGTTTATATACCACATCGCGGTAGTGTTGTCCGTTAGAACCTGGATTGTCTGACCGCGAATGGAAGGGAGGAGGGCCTTGAGAGCTAGACGTACTGCCCGCAATTCCAACAGATTGATGTGTAATCTCTGTTCTACCGGAGACCAAAGGCCTTTGATCTCCAGATCCCCCAGATAAGCTCCCCACCCTAAGTGGAGGCATCAGTTACTACTGTGGCCACTGGTGGTGGCAGCGAGAACGGCCTTCCTTGTGACAGGTTGTCGACAACTGCCCACCACTGAAGATCCACTGCAGTGTCTCTGGAGATCTTTATCGACTGCTCGAGATCTCCTTTGTGTTGAAACCACTGCCTGCGGACGCACCACTGAAGAGCCCTCATGTGCCAGCGTGCATGAGTGACCAGCAGTATACAAGAAACGAACAGACCGAGAAGACGAAGGACCTTGACGACTGGAACTACCGCTCCATTTCGAAACATTGGAATCAACGCCTGAATGTCCTGGACCCGCTGGGGTGGAGGAAAGGCCCGATTCAATGTCCTGTCCAATACTGCCCCTATGAACAGGAGGCGTTGAGAGGGCTCCAGGTGAGATTTGGGTACATTGATTGAAAAACCCAGGTCGTACAACAACTGAGTTGTCGACTGGAGATGACGCTGCACGAGCTCCGGAGTCTTGGCTTTGATCAACCAATCGTCCAGATAGGGAAACACCGCTATCCCCCTTCTTCTGAGCTCTGCAGCTACCACCGCCATCACCTTCGTAAAGACTCGAGGAGCTGAAGTAAGACCAAACGGGAGGACCGCAAACTGATAATGCTGCGATCCCACCACAAACCGGAGATACTTCCTGTGCGATTTGAGGATCGGAATATGAAAATACACGTCCTGCAAATCGACCGACACCATCCAGTCTCCTTCGTTCAACGCCAAAAGAACCTGTGAAAGGGTCAGCATTTTGAACTTTTCCTGTTTGAGGAACCAATTCAAAACCCTCAAGTCCAAAATCGGTCTCAACCGACCATCCTTTTTGGGGATCAGGAAGTATCTTGAATATCAGCCCTGACCCCTCTCCTGCTCGGGAACCAACTCTATCGCGCCTTTTGCGAATAGGGACAATACTTCCTGCTGTAATAGGAGAAGATGGTCTTCCGAACAGAAGGATGGGTGGGGAGGGAAGGTAGGAGGGAATTCCCGAAAGGGAAGAGCGTACCCCTTCTTCACAATATCGATAACCCAGGAGTCCGATGTTATAACCTCCCACATCGGAAGAAAATGGGCAAGTCTCCCCCCTACCGGAGACAAGTGGACACGGAGTGGAGGAGGACTACGGCTGCTTTCCTTGCTGCACCCCTCTCGAGGAAGAGGCAGAGTGCTGCTGGGTGGCTCCTCTTGTGCGGACTCTGCCCCTGCCCCTGAAGGATCTGTATGGCAGGGTGGATGCAGACTGTTGAGGTCCTTGAAATCTGCCATGAAAGGAGGAGCCACGTCCAAATCCTTTAAACCTCCTAAAACCCCTAAAGGAGGATGAGGCAGATGACTGAAGCCCCAAAGATCTTGCAGTAGCTCTGCTCTCCTTAAAACGTTCCAGAGCAGAGTCCGCCTTTGTACCAAAGAGCCTCTCGCCATCAAAGGGTAGATCAAGAAGAGTTGCCTGCACATCAGACGAGAAGCCAGATGACCGTAGCCAAGACTGTAGCCTAGAAACTATGGTCGTGCCCATAGCTCTAGCCACCGAGTCTGAAGTGTCCAATCCCGACTGGATCACCTGAGTCGCTGCCGCTTGAGCATCCGCCAGTAGCTGCAACATTTCCTGGGACAAATTAGGATGGCCCTTCGCTTCCTCCATAAGGGCATGGATGTAACGTCCCAATATGCAGGTCGCATTGGATGACTTTAAGGCCATACTGCAAGATGAAAAGGTCTTTTTAGCAGTATGGTCCATCTTCTTTGATTCCCTGTCCACAGGTGTTCCAGGAAACGAGCCAGGAGAGGACCTGGACGAACACGAGGCTTGTACCACTAAACTCTCCGGTGTTGGTTGTCTGGAGAGAAACACCGGATCACCTGGTGCCGCCCGATAGCGACGAGCCACCGCCCTGTTGACAGCAGCGGTAGACACAGGTTTCATCCAGATGTCCTTAATGGGGTCCAGTAGCACCTCATTAAAGGGCAAAAGAGGCTCAGCAGATACAGAAGCTGGGTGTAAAACCTCTGTCAACAGATGTCTCTTGGCCTCCGCAGTAGGGAGGGGAAGGTCTAAAAAGTCTGCAGCCTTCCGAATAACAGCGTGGAATGAAGCCGCTTCCTCGTGATCTCTCCAGGAGAAGCTAGATCCCACTCCGGGGAGGTATCCAGACCACTGGCTGTATCCAGACCCTGGAAGTCACCAGAGGGCTCCAAAACTTCACCCTCTTCCAGGTGCTGCCTTGCATACTCTTCCTCCTCCAATAGCCGCAGAGCCAGACGTCTGGATCGAAGCCTTGACTCCAGACCCGGCGTCGATAAGGCGTCGGCCGGCGCCAAAGATCTCCATCGGCACCGAACCTCGGATCCGTCCGACGCCAGACCCTCCGGCTCCACAGGATTCTTAAGTGTGGATCGGATCCGAGGCGAATCCAACGGCGCTGTAGCAGGTGTAGCCGGTCTTCTGGGCGACGTCAAGGGCATTGGCGCAGTTTCAGGTGTAGCAGATAAAAATGGAGTGAAGGGCGTCGATTTATAAGACGCCGGAACGCCCAAATTAAAGGCCAAAGGGCCAGACGGACCTGCATGATTTCCACCCGGCGCCATGGAAGCAAAAATGTTAAACATGGCGTTTAAAAACACCGCAGGATCCGTTCGCGGAGCCGGGAAAGCCGGGTATTGTTGCTGCACCGGCGCCGGTATAGATGCCGAAGAAGGACCAGGTAACTCCTGGCCAGGAGAACCTTCTGGCCTCTGGGGAGGCTCGACCTCAAAGACCGACCCGGGTGACGTTGGGGTCGTAGGAGGTGGAGGGGTGACGGTCGGGCTAATCTCCCACGTCAGACGGCGAGCTGACGGAGAAGCCGATCTCGATCTAGACCGTCCCTTGCTCGATCGGCGCCGAGATACGTGACAGCGCCGAGAGTCACTATGATGGTGATGAGATCTTGAAGATCTCGAAGAAGACTCCCTCCGATGACGTCTCTCCTTCTTTTTCTTGGATCGAGCCAAGAACAATTTCGCCTCCCTCTCTTCAAGTGCCTTAGGGTTCATGCGCTGGCAGGAGCCGCATGACTCGACCTCATGGTCGGAGCTAAGGCACCAGAGGCAATTCTCATGGGGATAGGTAACCGACATCCGACCCCGCACTGGTTACATGGTTTAAAGCCGGATTTCCTTGGCTGCGACATTGTAACCGTCGTCCGAAACAGTAGCTCCCTGTGAGCCTCGAAGAATTAACCGTTACTCGAGCACGGAAAAAAGGGAACTGACGTCTGCACGTCGACGAGGGCTTCTTATTGCATGAATGACGTCATACGGCGTCGCGTGGAGGCGGGCGATTGTGACGTCATCGTCGACGTGCAGAGCTAGAAGAAATTTCCGTCGAGGCTGTCACGAGGGGAGAATTCTTTTGGTAAGGAATCCACAGGTAGGTGTATCCATCAGAAGCAGGGTGCACTATACCACAGGTGAGGGCATATGTGCATGAGCACTATGCCCCTACAGTGTCTAAGCAAAACCTAAGTGCAGGGTAGCCATAAGAGTATATGGTCTGGGAGTCTGTCAAACACAAACTCCACAGCACCATAATGGCTACACTGAAAACTGGGAAGTTTGGTATCAAACTTCTCAGCACAATAAATCCACACTGATGCTAGTGTACACTTTATTGTGAAATACACCCAGAGGTCATCTTAGAGATGCCCCCTGAAAACATACCCGACTTCCAGTGTGGGCTGACTAGTTTTACCAGCCTGCCACACACCAGACATGTTGCTGGCCACATGGGGAGAGTGCCTTTGTCACTCTGTGGCCAGGAACAAAGCCTGTACTGGGTGGAGGTGCTTCTCACCTCCCCCTGCAGGAACTGTAACAACTGGCGGTGAGCCTCAAGGGCTCACGCCCTTTGTTACAGCGCCACAGGGCATCCCAGCTAGTGGAGATGCCCACCCCTCTGGCCACTGCCCTCACTTTTGGCGGCAAGGCTGGAGGAGATAATGAGGAAAACAAGGAGGAGTCACTCCCCAGTCAGGACAGCCCCTAAGGTGTCCTGAGCTGAGGTGACTGACTTTTAGAAATCCTCCATCTTGCAGATGGAGGATTACCCCAATAGGATTAGGGATGTACCCCCTCCCCACAGAGAGGAGGCACAAAGAGGGTGTAGCCACCCTCAGGGCCAGTAGCCATTGGGTACTACCCTCCCAGACCTAAACACACCCCTAAATTTAGTATTTAGCCGCACCAGCCTGTCTCCCTACTTCGAAGAAAACTGCAACAGCGACGCATCCAACAGGGTCAAGCGATCTCTGAAGCCTCAGAGGACTACCCTGCATCAGAAAACAATTACTTAAAAGGTGTTTTTTCATAAACAGATTGTACAGCCCATCATAATCATTTACACCACTGCCATTGATCCAACCATCCAGTGTTTTGACTGAGAAGTCAACATAATCAACCCAGGACTGGCTTGAGGATTTTTGAGCCCCCCTGAACATAATCCTGTACTCCTCAGTTGAGAATCCAAAGCCCTCAATCAGGGTAGCCTTCATGAGGTCATAGGATTCTGTATCTTTTCCAGAGAGTGTGGGGAGTCTATCTCTACACTTTCCAGTGAACATTTCTCAAAGGAGAGCACCCCAGTGAGATTTGTTTACTTTTCTGGTTGCACAAGCCCTCTTAAAAGCTGTGAACCATTTGGGGATGTCATCACCATCTTCATATTTTGTTACAATCCCATTGGGGATTTTTAGCATGTCAGGAGTATCTCTGACCCTTTTAGATTGCTGCCACCATTGATGGGAGCTAAGCCCATCTCTTGTCTTTCCCTTTATATGGCTAGGAGCTGTCTCTCCAAAGCCAATCTTTTGGCCATCCTGGCTAACAGGAGGTCATCTTCATTGAGGCTGCCCTCAAGGCTTCCAGAGCTGTTGGACTCCCCTGTGGGAGAAGCAACATCTCTGACTATCACTTGTGGAGTCAGGGTTGGAGGAACCTTGTTCTCCCTAACTAGGAATGGAGGGGGGAAATCGTCCTCCACTTCACTAGAATCATCCTCTATAAGGATATCTTCAGAGGGGTTGTCTCTAGCAAACTCTGCCAAAAGCTCCTGGAGCTGTACTTTGGTAGTGTTTGATCCAGTTTTTAGTTTCTTGATTCTGCAGAGAGTCCTTAACTCTGACATCCTAAGATGCAGGTAAGGTGTGAGGTTGAGCTCCACCACTGTCTCTTCTGCAGCAGACATTATTTCTCTAAAAGTTGGGATACTTTTTAAGAATCTAAAACTATTTCTAGAACTTAATCCAAACTTTTACAAAACTTTTAAACTTTAAAAGAAATTCCAACAGGGACTAACACAAGGCCCTAGCAGGACTTTAAATTTTTTTGAAAAATAGCTCAAATTAAAAAAATCAGCTACTAATGACAGTTTTTGGAATTTTAGTTGTGTGATCAGGTATTGGCTCAGTAGTCCAGCAAATGCAAAGTCTTGTACCCCACCGCTGATCCACCAATGTAGGAAGTTGGCTCTGTATATATTATTTAAAAGTAAGAAATAGTGTGCACAGAGTCCAAGGGTTCCCCTTAGAGTAAGATAGTGGCAAAAAGAGATAATTCTAATACTCTATTTTGTGGTAGTGTGGTCGAGCAGTAGGCTTATCAGAGGGTAATGTTAAGCATTTGTAGTACACACCCAGGCAATAAATGAGGAACACACACTCAAAGACAAATTCCAAGCCAATAGGTTTTTATATAGAAAATTATCTTTTCTTAGTTTATGTTAAGAACCACAGGATCAAGATTTACAAACAATACTTTAAATGAAAGGTATTTCACTCAGGTATCTTAGGAACTTTGAATTATCACAATAGCATGTACAGTTTTGGCAAAAATAGCAATAAGCTATATTAAAAGTGGACACAGTGCAAAAATCAACGGTTCCTGGGGGAGGTAAGTATTTGTTAAGTTCACAGGTAAGTAAAACACTTACAGGGTTCAAAGTTGGGTCCAAGCAGGCACAGAAAGTACACCCTCAGCGGCACAGGGGAGGCCGGGTGCAGAGTGCAAACAGGCGTCAGGTTCTCAATAGGAATCAATGGGGAGACCCGGGGGTCTCTTCAACGATGCAGGCAGGCACAGGAGGGGCTCCTCGGGATAGCCACCACCTAGGCTAGGCAGAGGGTCGCTTCTGCACTGGAGTTCGGTTCCTTCAGGTCCCGGGGGCTGCGGGTGCAGTGTGGTTTCCAGGCGTCGGGTTCCTTGAAGCAGGCAGTTGCGGTCAGGGGAAGCCTCTGGAATTCCTCTGCAGGCATCGCTGTGGGGGCTTAGAGTGGTCAACTCTGGCTACTCACAGGCTCGCAGTCGCCGGGGAGTCCTCCCTATAGTGTTAGTTTTCCGCAGGTCGAGCCAGAGCCATCGGGTGCAGAGTGGAAAGTCTCACGCTTCCGGCGGGAAACGTGTGGTCTTTAAAAGTTGCTTCTTTGTTTCAAAAAGTAGCAGTTTCTTGAACAGGGCCGCTATTCTCGGGAGCTTCTAGCCCTGAGGGTGGCTACACCCTCTTTGTGCCTCCTCTCTATGGGGAGGGGGTACATCCCTAATCCTATTGGGGTAATCCTCCATCTGCAAGATGGAGGATTTATAAAAGTCAGAGTCTCCTCAGCTCAGGACACCTTAGGGGCTGTCCTGACTGGGGAGTGACTCCTCCTTGTTTTCCTCATTATCTCCTCCAGCCTTGCCGCCAAAAGTGGGGGCAGTGGCCGGAGGGGCGGGCATCCCCACTAGCTGGGATGCCCTGTGGAGCTGTAACATGGGGGTGAGCCTTTGAGGCTCACTGCCAGGTGTTACAGTTCCTGCAGGGGGAGGTGAGAAGCACCTCTACCCAGTACAGGCTCACCTTCTGTACAGACAGAACCTGCACAAGAAGGGGGATTCCTGTGGGTTGGCAGATAGCTGACTTCAGGTCCTCAGCCACTACCTCCATCACCAGCACACCCATCACCACACACCGCTCACATGCAATCAACACCCCACTGCCATTCACACATCCCCAGTGTCCTTTCCCAGTGTGTCTGTGAGCCCTCCTCCCAAAGTACACAAACGCAGGCACACACCCACCCAAAAGCCATCCACCTCACAACAGCCTCCGGCCCATGCACCTTCACCCAAATTCAGCAAACGTACACCTCCTACAACCATTACCTCTTCCTCCACTCCCAAACCCCCTCCATCTTCCCGTCCCAGTGTATCTAAGAAGCTTTTCCTGGCTAACATTGGCCTCTTCCCTACACCTCCCCCCTGTCCTTCCCCTAGGGCCAGGCTTTCCAGGTCCAGGCCCAGCACCTCAGCCACCAAATCCCCAGGCACAGTGGTGCCAGCAACTGCAGTGTCATCTAGTGCGTCACCCATCAGGGCTGCCAGTGTTCCACCTAGCGAGGCCAAGGACATTCCGCCACCTGCCAAGGTGAAGAAGGTGCCCACATCCCGGACGGAGAAGCCGCACCTACCAGCCACCAAGGGCTCCTCCAAAACAAAAGGGGACAGTGGCAAGACACCTGCGTCAACATCAAAGGTGGGGAAGAGACACAAGCTGAAGAGCAGGTCATGGTGGCTCCAACTGAGGGACTAGTGTCAACCACTACACCAACCTGTACGACGGCGGACACCGCCACCTGCACTGCCTCCAGCACTGCCACCTGCACGTCTGCAGCCTCAGCAACAGTCCTCAGCATCTTCCCCAGTGGGCAGCTATCCGAGGCTGCAGGAGAGGTCCTGCTGTGTCCCTCAACAGGTGCAGACACATGCACCGCCGCCAGATCCTCCGCCACAGACACCGCCGCAAGCACCGCCACCAACCCCGCAACGTGCTCAGACAGTGCCACCACAGCTGACATGGCTACCATCCCCAGTGGGCAGCCGTCCGAGGCTGGAGGAGACTTCCTGAACCATGCCCAGCTTCCATGAGGCATGACTCTCATCACTGTTTGCACCTGCAGGTGGCAGGCGAAGCCGCAACAGGATGGGGTATGTCTCTGCCTCCATGGCGTATCATGCTACCTGTTCCTAGGCAATCTTGTGGCACACACACCCATGTGAGGTAATGGGATCAGCCACACTGTACGTGGAGCACTCTGGGCACCAAGCCCCCTCCAGAACCAGTGGAGAATCACATCCACTACCTCAGACCTTGGGAGGATGAAGCACTCTGGGCACCAAGCTCCCTCCAGAACCAGTGGAGAAATGCATCCACTACCTCCGTCCTTGGCAGGATGAAGCACTCTGGGCACCAAGCCCCCTCCAGAACCAGTGGAGAAAGGCATCCACTACCTCCGTCCTTGGCAGGATGAAGCACTCTGGGCACCAAGCCCCCTCCAGAACCAGTGGAGACTGTTATCCACTTGAGAGACTGTGGCTTTGCACTCCCCAGGATAAAGCAGTGGGCAAACCACCCACTGGAAAGACTTGAGAGACTGTGGCTTTGCACTCCCCAGGATAAAGCAATGGGCATGGAGCCCACTCGTGCAGCAGTGGCGTCGTGCGTACATCCGGCTGAGGTGCCTCCCCTCCCCTTCCCCCTGAGGTGCCTGTTTAATTTTGATCTGATGCCCCTGTAGTGTTCTCTCCGATTCGAGTCAGGTATCTTGTGTGGGCTTCGGCCATGCATTTTGGGACCACTGGTCCACGGACAATGATTGGAACACTATCCGGACTTGTGCAGTTGGTGTACATATTTGTATATACTGATTTTTGAACTTGCACTATCTGATTTTTCTTGATTACAATGTTTACAATCATTCCCTTTTGTCCTTGCTTTCTTCCAGGGGCTGAGGGGGTGTATATGTAATGTTGCTGCATGTATTTGTGTGTATGGTGTTGTAGGTGAGGGTGGGGGTGAGGGTATTGCGTGTGTGTGTCACTCTCTTTTCCCTCCCCCGTGTTGTAGGTGCAGTACTCACCATGGTTGTCGACAGCGTCTGTCCTGCTCCTAATACAGAAGGAGGAAGACCAGCATGGGCAGGTCGTGTAACTCGGGCTCCATGGCGTCCTGGTTCCTCATTGGGTGTCGAGAGGTGAGTGGTTTCCCTTCTGTGTACTGTTTCTGCCGTGTGTTTGATAGCGTTGGTTCCTCCCTGGAAAAGGTGGCGGATAGGTGTGTTGGAATACAGTGGGCAGTACTTTGTCCTCCGCCTGTCTGTTGGCGGTGACTGCTGCGCTGTTTGTTTCTACCGCCGTGGCGGTTGGAGTGTTAAAGTGGTTGTCTATGTTGGCGGTTTCCGCCATGGTCGTGATTCCATTTTTTTTCCACCGGCCTGTTGGCGGTATTACCGCTGCTTTAACACCGACCGTCAGGGTTGTAATGAGGGGCATAGTTTGTTCCCCTTCTTGGCATGCGTCTATGGTTCATTCCCTTGTGTTTCTTCTCTGCTTGGTCATTGTTAATTGACATTGCTTCTGTCTGATCCCTCCTGGACCCCCTATCCTCTTGCCTCCGGGATGGCTCTGTGTTTTTTCTTCCAGCTGGTGTTGTTGACACCTTGCATGTTTACTATCTTTCTTCCTTGGCCTGAGCCATGTTTGTCTTTCAGCATCTTTTTATGTCCTTCGGGACCTACTCACAGACCCTCACTCTTTAAGACTTTTGTTTCTTCCCGGCTCTCAGCTTCCTTGTTCTTCCTCCCCTCATATTCCTTAAAGAGTTTATTGCTTTGGTTTATTTGCGATTTCAAGGAACTCTGGCTTGGTGGCTAGGTCCACTGTCTTTGGTGCCACTGGCTACCCCTCTACAGGGGTTCAACTATCGTCAACACTCTTACATATTAGCAGGCTCCTTCCGTTATTCTCTGTGCTTTCTGTTGCACATTTGACTGCCTTGTTATGCGGTTGATAATTCTGCCTCCAGTTCCCCTGTCAGCTTGTTTTCTGGCATTCATTTTTGCTCTGAGTTCACACAGGAACATCTGCTCCTTCTACCTTGCCGTTCCAGTTCTTCTTCAGTGCTCTCTCTTTTTCTCCTTCTATCATTCCCTGGCTAGTGTATATCTAACCACTTTACGCGTGCAAAGGCCTTTTTGGTCTTTCCCATTTTGTTGTTGCTTTTGGGCCTGGAGCTTTTTCTCCGCTCCTTCTGAGCCTACCTCCAGTCTATCTGTACTCTTTCAGTTCTTCATTCGCTTCTCTGACTAGAGTACTCCCTCATTCTGACTGAGATTGTCGTTTGTCAAGGTTCTGCTGGTCTTTCTCCTTTGCCTCTTTGACACATTTTGGCCCAGATGTAGCAAGGGTTTTGCAAGTCGCAAACGGCGAAAATCGCTGTTTGCGAGTCGCAAAAGCCTCTGTGCTATGTAGAAAATGCATTTTGTGAGTCGGATCAGACTCGCAAAATGCATTTCCGACTCGCAAATAGGAAGGGGTGAAATGAAAGCGCAGTTACCATCCACTTGAAGTGGATGGTAACCCAGGCGCAAACGGGAAGGGGTCCCCATGGGACCCCTTCCCCTTTGTGTCTGGAAAAAAAAAGAATTTTTCAGAGCAGGCAGTGGTCCAAGGGACCACTACCTGCCCTGAAAAATACCGAAACTAAAGGTTTCGTTTTTTTTTTTCAAAGTGCAGCTCGTTTTCCTTTAAGGAAAACAGGCTACACTTTGAAAAAAAAAAGACTGCTTTATTTAAAAGCAGTCACGGACATGGTGGTCTGCTGTCTCCAGCAGGCCACCATCCCCGTGAGTGCCCTGACTGGCTATGGGGTCGCAAATTGCGACCCACCTCATTAATATTAATGAGGTGGGTCTTTGCGACCCCATAGCGACTCGCAGAAGGTGTCTGAGACACCTTTCTGCATTCCAAATTGCGAGTTGCAATTTGCGAGTCGCTGGGACTCGCAAATTGCAACTCACAATTTGGAGTTTTGCTACATCTGGCCCTTTCTATCATGTGTGTTTGTCTTTTCTGGTGCCCCTTTACAGGGTTCCATTTCATCATCCTTCTGTTTTTGTCCGCAGATTTCCCTCCCCTACGGGGGTGGTTGCTGCCTACTCTCTGGTGAAGGCTTTTCCTTACCAGCCACAACTTATCTTTTCCCCGTGGGATTGCAGTTCCTTTTCTCGCATGAGTAACTTATATATTTTTTTCTATCGCACTCTCTGTCTTGTGCCTGGTTATTCCTCTATGTTACCGGGTTGTTCTTTGTGAGACTGGTGTGGTCCGTTCGCATCCCTCCGCCAGGGGGTTGGGATTGCTTGAGTATCTAATTCTAAAGTAAGGAATCTGCAGCTAGTTGTCTCTATCAGATGGACAAGTTACTTACCTTCGGTAATGCCTTATCTGGTACAGATACAGACTAGCTGCAGATTCCTTATCGACCCACCCATCCTCCCAGCTTGCAAACTGTGTCCTCTTCAGTCTCGCTCAGGGTGGTTTTGGGTGTTTTGTAGTTTTGCTACATCTCAAGACATACCTTTTCATCTCTAGTTGGCATTTACACTGTTGCACTGTTTTTCTATTCCACTGCCAGTTTCTCTGTGGCTCTTCGTTGTTCTGCGGCTTCATGTCACCCAAGAAACTTGACATCAGCGTGTCGGAGGAGGGAATATATGGTCTCCGCCGATGTCATGTCCGGGGACATCATACCGGCGCGCAGAGGTACTGCTGAGGAAAGATTTCTGGATCCAGTCTGACGCCTGGGGAAGAATTCTAAGATAAGGAATCTGCGGCTAGTCTGTTTCTCTACCAGATGAGGCGTTACAGAAGCTAAGTAAATTGTCCTTCCTTCATATAAATTGGCCTAATTATGGCGCCCTTCCAACTCTCAGGGATTCAGCCAGAATAAAAAATGTTATGAAAAGTAACATAAAAGAGTTTTTCCCAGCAATCAACATTATTTTTTATTATCACCACTGGGAGGTTATCTGGGCCAGATGTTTTAGTTAACTTCAGAGCCAAAATTAATTCTTTTATCTTTTGAAGGAAAAAAATATGACCTTATGTCACCAACTACCTCAACTTTATTCTCCTGATCTATCCCAACATCCTTCACCCGTATAAGCTTTTTATAGGTACCTTTTGTGAAAGCAATGAAGAGTTTTAACACCTTATAGCTACCTGAAAAGGCAAAAACCTTAATAAAGGTTATTTTGGATAGAGGGTTTGAAAAGGGTGCCTGTGACAGTAGCACCTGGTCTAGTCAAGCAAATGCCAAGAGACTCTAGAGGTACTACCACAACCACAAAGATAACTACCAGTTGAGGAAAAGACTAAGGCCCCTTCTTTCTTTCAAGACATCACTGGAGAAGAGGCAACAGGAAGTGAAGCATTTACGCAGTTGCAAAAGAGGCACTGGGCTTCAAGCATACAACTAGTGTCTATTGGTTCAGGTGAAATGTTGTGCTTTTTAGACTATAAAGGACAGCTGTAGGATTGCAGTGTTCAGACACAATTATCATGTAATCACGAGAGATGTGTGGGTCTTGAGCTTGTCAGGGAATTCCAGATAGAATTCTATGACACCCTGGTGCACATGCGGAGAACACGGCAGGCAATACTCTCCTTCATTTTAACAGCTACCACCCAAGGACTCAAAAACAGGGGATCCCCTTTGGCCAGTTCCTTAGACTAAGAAGGAACTGTAACAACATAACAGACTGTGATGAAAAGGCCATCACTATCAAAGAAAAATTCAAATGGGGTATCCAAAGAGCCTTTCCGGGAAGCTTAAAAAAGAGCTAGGTTTTACCACACAGACCACCTCTTGTGGAATCAGCAAACTCAGAGTGATCTGAAATTAGTTTGTATCACGGGACATTAGGTACTCTATGAGAAAGTACATCAGATTATAAACTCCAAGTAGCACATCCCCAATAGCAACCCAGAGAATAATACCAAGATTCCAAAGCAAATGTTTACCCAATGCAGAAATATAAATCTGAAGGATAGTATCGTATGGTCACAGCTCCCCAAGGAAATTCATTTTGTCCAAAAACTATTGACGGAATACATCCCATTAAAGGAAATCACAAATGTGGTCAATGTGTGCCCTGGGATGGTGCCTTAGAGACAAACGTCCATTCACATAATGGACATACAATATGCTTGTGCTCTTTCACAAACTGTAAAATGCAGAATGTGATCTATCTGTCAACCTGCCCATGTAGGCAGGGGTATGGAGGCAAAATGGGCCACAGTTTTAATAACAATCTGCAAGAACACAGTCAGCGGTCAAACCTTGCAAAACACAAGCCCTCATGGTGAGACATTATGTGGAAAAAGGCCACCAGCTAGAAGATATAAAATGGATTATTGCAGAAAAATAGTGGCTAGGGAAGGAAAGATATAACATCAATAAGGAAACTTTGTGAAGTTACTGGAGATTCATGATGGAAACACATACTTGTGGGCTCAACAACAAAATACCTTTGGAAAATGTGATCTGCTATTGATAGTGATATCTAATCGTGACGTTGTGAAGTAGGAGTATCCCACTTTTTTTAAGTGGCTAGAGAATATCCTAGGTCTCATTCCCATTTCCCAGATGAGAGCTCCAAGGAAGGTATGGTAGGCTCTGTGAGCAACCCTAAAATTAAGGGACTCTGGACAACCTTAAAATGAAGGGGGTTAATTTCAGGGCACAATAGGTTATCACTGCCCATTTAGACATTCAGAAGGATTCTCACCTTTTCCCTTTATGTCACTTAGGAGTAGAGACCATGAATACCTAGGATTCCTACTTCAAAATACATCATGGTATCAAGTGAGCTTCCTTGAACCTTGGTTCAGGGATATGAGTATCTAATCTGTGGATGAACCACCATAATATAGAGAGGAAAGAGGAATAATAGCAGTATTCCACAGATATGGTCAAAATCTAGACCATACCAAGAATGCAGCTTTTTATAAATCTTGTATGCAGTGGGATACTTTAACCAGGGTATCTCTGTCCTCTACACATAGCATAAGATAGAGGACACTTTCAGAGTATTTTTTCATTTAAGTTAGCTGGCAGGAGCTATTTACGAACATGTCTCCACATAGAGCTGCTTAAGAAGAATGTAAGTGCACTGTTTTTCTATCCTTCTGTAATTTGATGTTACATTAGCCCACTACAAGATGGCTGTTGTGATAGCTTAGGGGCGCAGCAATGTCTGCCTTTACTGCTAACGCGCTTCAGGGCAGCACTGGTACTTGCTGGCACATATAAACACGTGCGCTTCAGCATGTGGGAGCATTGCTCACCGCCAGCGTAGGAGGACATGAATGTGAGGATGTATCAGATGAGGACCTAGGTTAGAGAAACTGTTTTCCCACAAGCTCAGAAGAGTTATTTTTGCCACTCTGCTGCCCCTCCTTGTGAGGCATTCATGCAAGGTTCTTATTAACACAGGATTACAGTTATGGGTTACCTTTCCGCAGCATTGTGCTCCCCTGTGAGCAATCACTCTGTGGAAGCACCTGCTGGTTTACTCCAAAAGGGCTGTTTTTCACCATCCTAACAATAGGCAAGTGTTATGTGTGTTTTTCATCTCATTTAATTTCCCACTAGTTCCCTACAGATAGAATTCAACCAGTTTTGCTGGCCATCATCATAACATAAAAGAGAATACATATGTGGAGAAAGAAAATCCTGCCACCCTGTGATGCCTTTACTGTAGCAATTCAGGCACAGCTGACATTTAGATTTTGGATCACTGTCCATCATTTTTTTCTATCTTCCTCCTGCTATAGTTAAAGTGTGGACCCGGTGCCAGCTCCTTTGGCCTATTATTGTAAACGTTTTGCTTTTCTCCACACACAGCAAAGTGTGCCTGGTATTCGAAATCCATTTATTATTATGTTTAACCCCTTTGCTACAAGCCCTTCTTCCCCTCAGGTGCCATGCCTTTTTTTGTCAGTTCGCGCTTAGGCCCTCATAACTTTTTGTACACATAAGCTACCCATGCCAAATTTGCGTATTTGTTTCCAACATCCTAGGTATTCTAAAGGTACCCAGAGTTTGTGGGTTCCCCTGGAGGAGACCACGAAATAAGCCAAAATACAGCAAAAATGTAGTTTTTTTTTTTATGAGAAAAAAAGGCTGCAGAAAAGGCTTGTGTTTTTTCCACAGAAAATGACATTAACAAAGGGTTAGCGGTGCCAAAATCACCATCTTCCCAGCTTTCAGGAACAGACAGACTGGAATCAGAAAACCACATTTTTCAACACAATTTTGACATTTTACTGGGACATACCCCATTTTTACTATTTGTTGTGCTTTTAGCCTCCTTCAAGTTAGTGACAGAAATGGGTATGAATCCAATGCTGGATCCCAGACAGCTAAATAGTTCTGAAAAGTAGATAAAATTCTTAATTCAGTAAGGGGTCGTTTGTGTAGATCCTACAAGGTTTTCCTAAAGAAAATAACAGTAGACCTAAAAAGAAATTGTAATTGAGGTAAAAAAACAGCCATTTCACTCAACGTTTTACTCTGTAACTTTTTCCAGCGATGTTAGATTTTTAAAAGCGATACACTGTTACGTCTGCTGGACTTTTCTGGTTGTGGGGATAGAGAGGGCTTGTAGGTTCATCAAAAACCCTAGGTACCCAGAGCAAATCACGGAGCTGCACCTTGCAATGGGTTTTCTACAGTGAAAAATATGTATCAAGGAAACCTTTGCATTTCCAAAATGGGCACAAGATAATGTGTTGAGAAGTAGTGTTTTTTTGCACATCTCTGATTTCTGGGTTCCCCATCCTAGCATGTGAATTACAGGGCATTTCTCAAATAGAAGCCTTTTTTACACACTGTCTTAAATTTGGAAGGAAAAAATGTAGAGAACACTTGTTCTTCTATTCTGTGTTCCGCCAAGTCTCCCGATAAAAATGGTACCTCACTTGCGCGGGTACGCGTAGTGCCCGCAACAGGAAATGCAACATGGACACATCACATTTTTACACTGAAATCTGACGTCCCATTTTTTGACAGAAAACAGAGCTGTTTTTTGCAAAGTGCCTACCTGTAGATTTTGGCCTCTAGCTCAGCCGGCACCTAGGGAAACCTAGCAAACCTACATATTTCTGAAAACTAGACACCTAGAGGAATTCAGAATGGGGTGACTTGTGGGGCTCCTGCCAGGTTATGTTACCAAGAATCCTTTGCAAACCTAACAATTTGCAAAAAACACGTTTTCCTCACATTTCAGTGACAGAAAGTTCTGGAATCTGAGAGGAGCCCCAAGTTTCCTTTCACCCAGCATTCCCCCAGGTCTCTCGATATAAATGGTACCTCACCTGTGTGGGTAGGCCATGTGCCCGTGACAGGAAATGCTCCAAAACACAACATGAATACATCACATTTTTCCAAGGAAAACTGACCTGTTTTTATCAAAGTGCCTAGCTGTGCATTTTGGCCTCTAGCTCAGCCGGCACCTGGGGAAACTTACCAAACCTGTGCATTTTTAAAAACTAGACACCTAGGGGAATCCAGGCTGGGGAGAGTTGTGGAGCTCTAACCAGGTTCTGTTACCCAGAATCCTTTGCAAACCTCAAATTTGGCAGAAAAACACATTTTCCTCACATTTCAGTAATAGAAAGTTCTGGAATCTGCGGGGAGCCACAAACTTCCTTCCATCCAGCATTCCCCCAGGGCTTCCGTTAAAAATGGTACCTCACTTGTGTGGGTAGGCCTAGTGCTCGCAACAGGAAATGCCCCATAACACTACGTGGACACATCAAAATTATCAAATACCAAACTACCTGTTTTTGTGTCGGGGAGGGGGGTTAGGGCACCTGCGTTTTTAGTCCTGGGCTCAGCAGCCATCTAGGGAAACCTCCCAAACTCAGACATTTCAGAAAACTAGGCACCCGAGAGAGTCCAGGGAGGTGTGACTTGCGTGGATCCCCAAGTGTTTTCTGACCCAGAATCCTCAGTAAGCCTCAAATTTAGCTAAAAAAAAAAAAAAGAATTCCCACATATCTGTGGAGGATCACCGCAGCGGCACAAATTTCCTCCTACCTAATGTTCCCCTCAGTCTCCTGATTAAAATGATACCTCACTTGTGTAGGTGGGCCACGTGCCTGTGGCAGAGAAGAGACAAAAACATGTTGAAATTGAGGGGGGACCAAAGCAGGTACAAAAGGGCAGTTAAAAAAAAACAAAAACATTTTTAGGTTGACAAGTGGGGCAGAATTTTTATCGGTATAGATGCAACAATGCTGGGCGGTAGGAATTTTGTGGATTCCTGCAGATTCCAGAAGGTTCCATCACAAAAATGCAGAAAAAGGCCTTATAAAAAAAATGCCCTCCAATGACCCCCCCCTCCGGGAAGTGACCCGTGCTCATGGGGTCGCTAACCTAATGCCAATAACACAACAAAAAAACATAAAATTCCTGGTGTCTAGTCGGCATTTCTGCAGCCTGATCGCTTCATGATCTGGCTGCAAAAATGCTCAGACATACATAAAAGAAACGGAAAGGCCTTTTCTTTCCTTCATGTCCTGTGCCCATGCCCACCCCTGGATCAGAAGAGAAATGCAAAGCATTTCCCTTCCGATCGCTCTGAAAGCTGAGCTTCTGACGGCATCAGACAATCGCACGCTGACTTCAGACGTCACTGGGGGAGGAGGGGGGTTGGGTAGTGGAAGGGGAAGCAATTTCCCTTCCATCCCTGCCCTGGGGAGGTGGATGGGAGGCTCATGAGGGAGCACTAGGTACCTGGGGGGACAGGATGTAACGGTTACTTCCTTGGCGCCTCATCGCTGCAGCCAAGGACGTAAACATTACATCTGTGGCGACCAAGGGGTTAAATATTTTATTGTTAACGCACTTTCTGGTGTTAGAACATTTGGTGATGGTGGAATGGCGCACCCCAACACGAGTGACAGTGATTTTTGCAAAGGTAATCTTGAGTCAACACTGTTGGATCCTTGGCAGGCAGCTTTGATTTGCACCAATGTGTCATGCCACGGTGAATAGGGACATGGTTTAGTGGTTCCTTCACTGGACTGTACTATGTGTGTTTTAATTGTATGTTTAAACATTTAGTCAGGCATGTGGGGCTCAGTGGTAAACGTTATTGTGTTCCTGTAGGTTCTGGAAATTTACTTCTTGGGGTCTTGATAATATGTGGTGCTCCTGATAAAGGCTGTTCATGCTGAAACGTGTGTTGAGTATATAGGACGTTTGCTACAGATGTTGAGGAAAATGGTCAAATTATTCCCATAAAATGAATCAAAATGTGTGACAAGGAGTCAACAAGAGATTTGAATTATGTGAATGTTTATTTAAGTATTGAATATTTTGATGTGAAAATTGTTTTTGGAAAAATATCCTCAAGACCTATTTTGGTGTGGAAAGGATGTTTTTAATTCAAATCATATCACCTGAGCCTTGTATGAATATTCACGAGAGGTTTCCAGAATAATGAATAAAAAAGGGAGACTGTGGTTCTGAATCCTATTTGCATTTTTGCCTTGTCCAAGTAACCATATCGAAACAGGGGGTCCCCTTTTTCTATACTAACATGCGGAGACCATGACTATAGTTTTTTTTTTAATAGGCAGAAATAATTCTGGCCAACCAGAAAGTGGAGCAGTTAGCACATAAATGGGGCCAAAGCCCAATTCCATTTACATCCAAGAGGGTTTTTAAGAGCCTTTGAGGCGCAGAAGAAAGACTGGGGCACATTATCAATCCGAAAGGAGTTCAACAGATTGCTGGTCTACCTTCATTCCAAGATGGGGGGGGATTCACCCTCTTTTGGTAGTTTTCAAAAGAGGCTTGGCTGGCAAGATTACAACTCAAAATATTAGTACTTGGATATTCCGGACTAAAAGAACAAGTTACGTACCTTCAGTAACGCTTTTTCTGGTGGATACAATAGCTACCTGTGGATTCCTCACCTTATGAATGAATTCATCCTTGTACCAGCATCTGACGGAAAGTTCTCTTCCTAGCTCTCCACGTCGACATCACAATTGCACAGCTACACGCGACTCCGTCTGACGTCACCCTGCCAATAAGAGATCCTCATCGGTGTGATGACGTCAGTTTCACCCATTTTTTATGTGCCTTTGAGGCGAACAGGTGCAAACCGACTTCCACAATAAATACATATACACATGATGCAAAATAATGAAAAACCATCATATATATATATATATATATATATATATATATATATATATATATATATATGTATATAAAGGAAAAAATATCTATATACACATATATCTATACAACCACATATCCTAGTGCAATCAGACAGGCAACGGGGAGGCAGGCGGGACTGTGAGGAATCCACAGGTACCTATTGTACCCACCAGAAAAAGCGTTACTGAAGGTAAGTAACTGGTTCTTCTGATGGATACAAACTACCTGTGGATTCAGCAGTACCGCACTCGGAGGTGGGTACCAGTCTGATTACACCAAGAAATCCTGTAAAACATATCGCGCAAAATGGCCGTCCCTCCGAACTTCACCATCCAAGCAGTAATGCTTAGCAAAAGTGTGGAGGGATGCCCAAGTTGCCGCCTTACAAATATCTACCACTGGAACTCCCCTTGCCAGGGCTGAAGTGGCCAACTTAGCCCTGGTGGAGTGAGCCCTGATTCCCTCATGAGGAACTTTCTTTGCCAGTGAGTAGCAAACTTTTATACAAAGAATGACCCACCTGGAGATCGTTCTTTTATGGACTGCTCTGCCCTTCCGCTGACCAACATACCCCACGAACAGCTGATCCTCTAGGCGAAAGTCTTTCATCCTCTCAATATAAAAACTGAGAGCCCTTCTAGGGTCCAATCGATGGAGTCTCTCTTCCTCTTTAGAGGGGTGAGGAGGAGGGTAGAAAGAAGGAAGGGTAAAAGTTTGCCCCATGTGAAAAGGAGTGACAACTTTTGGCAGGAAAGCCGACCTGGTTTTCAGTACCACTTTATCAGGGAAAAACAAGGTAAAGGGGGGGTTTTACAGAAAGGGCTTGAAGCTACCCAACCCTCCTAGCAGAGGTTATAGCAATAAGGAATACAGTCTTAAGAACCAAATACCTTAAAGGACATGAATGCATGGGCTTGAACGGTGAACCCATCAGAAATGTTAACACAAGATTTGAATCCCACTGAGGCATGTGAAAAGGCGTGGGGGGAAACTTATTAAGTAAGCCCTTAATAAACCTATTTACAATCGGAGATTTGAATAAAGAGGGCTGATCTGGGAGACAAAGAAAGGACGATAAAGCAGCCAAATATCCTTTCACTGTAGCTACTGAACAGCCTTTCTTTGCTAAATCAAGGGCAAATAACAAAACATCAGAAAGGTGGGCCTTCAAGGGATATTTCTGCTTCTCTCCACACCAACTAACAAATTTAGCCCACCTATTGGCATAAATGGATTTAGTGGAGTGTCGCCTGGACGATAGAATAACATCCATAACATTCGGTGGGAGAGAAAAAGAACTCAGGTTGCCCCGTTCAATCTCCAGGCATGTAGGTGTGAGCTCTGGAGGTGGGGGTGTAGAACCTGCCCCTGCGACTGCGAGAGGAGGTCTGTCCTGAGCGGGAGACTGAGCGGAGGGCACTTTGAGCGTTGTAGAAGGTCTGTGTACCACACCCTTCTTGGGCAATCCGGTGCCACCAAGATGACTTGGCCCTGTCTTGGTGAATCTTCCTCAGGACCCGAGGAATCAAGGGTATGGGGGGGAAACGTGCAAAGCAACTGGCCGCCCCAGGGTATTTGAAATGCGTCCCCCAACACTCCTTGCAACAGATACTGGAGACTGCAGAACAACGGGCAGTGAGCATTCTCCTGAGTGGCGAATAGATCTTCCTGCGGAGACCCACACATCTCGAAGATGTACCGGACTAGATCTGGATGGAGACGCCACTCTTGATCGGCCAAGAAGCGCCAACTGAGACTGTCCGCACGTACGTTCAGAACCCTGGCCAAATGATTTGCTATCAAGCAAATCTGATGGTCCTGAACCCAGGACCAGAGCCGCAGAGCCTCTCTGCAGAGAAGGTACAACCCTACTCCTCCCTGCTTGTTTACGTACCACATTGCAGTAGTGTTGTCCGCGAGGACTTGAACTGACCAACCGCGAAGGGAAGGGAGGAAGGCCTTGAGAGCCAGACGTATCCCCCGCAGTTCCAACAGATTGATATGAAACATCTGTTCCACCGGAGACCAATGACCCGTTCCCTCGAGATCCCCCAGATGAGCACCCCACCCTAGAGTGGAGGCATCCGTAACAATTGTGGCCACTGGGGGTGGTAGTGAGAACGGCCTTCCTTGGGAAAGGTTGCCGTACACTGCCCACCATTGGAGATCCGCTGCAGTGTCCCTGGAGATCCTTATCGAATCCTCGAGATCCCCTTTGTGCTGAAACCACTGCCTGCGGAGGCACCACTGAAGAGCCCTCATATGCCAGCGAGCATGAGTGACCAACAGAATGCAAGAAGCAAACAGATCAAGCAGGCGTAAGACCTTGAGGACCGGAACAACCACTCCATTTCGAAACATTGGAAGAAGCGCCAAAATGTCCCGAATCCGCTGAGCCAGAGGGTAGGCCTAATACAATGTTGTACCCTATGAACAGGAGGTGTTGAGAGGGCTCCAGGTGAGACTTGGGCACGTTTACTAAAAACCCTAGGTCGAACAACAACTGGGTTGTCACCTGCAGGTGATGCAGCACCAACTCTGGAGACTTGGCTTTGATCAACCAATCGTCCTGGTAGGGGAATACCGCTATTCCTTTCCGCCTGAGATGTGCTGCAACCACCTACATTACCTTTGTGAAGACTCGAGGTGCTAAAGTAAGCCCAAACGGAGGACCGCAAACTGGTAGTGTTGCGACCCCACCAAAAACCGGAGATACTTCCTGTGCGAATTGAGTATAGGGATGTGAAAGTACGCATCCTGCAAGTTGACAGACACCATCCAATCCTCCTTGTTCAACGCCAGAAGTACCTGTGCCAGAGTCAGCATTTTGAATTTCTCTTGCTTGAGGAACCAATTCAAAATCCTCAGGTCTAGGATTGGCCTCAGACGACCGTCCTTCTTGGGGATCAGGAAATATCGTGAATAACAACCCTGACCCCTTTCCTGCTCCGGAACCAACTCTTTCGCACCCTTTGATAACATGGTCAGAACCTCCTGTTGCAACAATAGAAGATGGTCCTCCGAACAAAACGAGGGACGGGGGGGAAGGGAGGCAGGAACTACTGAAAGGGGAGAGCATATCCTTTTTCCACAATATCCAACACCCAGGAGTCTGCTGTTATCAACTCCCACTTGCGGAGAAAAAGATGAAGCCTTCCCCCTACAGGAGAGACATGTTCGATAAAGTGGGGAAAGCTAGGGCTGCCTTCCTTGCTGTTGTCCACCAGAGGAAGAGGATGAAGAAGAAGGGTGTTGCTGGACTGCCCCTCTAGCTCTAGCCCTACCACACCCTCTAAAGGGTCGATAAGATGGATTGGCAGGCTGTTGGGCCGAGTACTGGGACCTCCGAAAAACCTCCCCACTACCAAACCCTTTGAATCTGCGAAAAGACCTATACGGAGCAGCAGGGGTAGCTTGTAAACCTAAGGACTTTCCAGACGCTTGGCTCTCCTTAAAACGTTCGAGGGCAGAGTCAGCTTTCTCTCCAAACAGCCGTTCACCATCAAAGGGCAAGTCAAGTAAGGTGGTCTGTACGTCCGAGGAGAATCCAGTGGACCTCAGCCACGCATGCCTCCTTGTAGCAACAGATGACCCCATCGCCCTAGCAACCGAGTATGTGGTATCAAGGCCAGATTGTATAATCTGTTGTGCCGCAGCCTGCACATCCAAAAAGAGTGTTCCAAAAAGCTTCTGCGCCTCCTGTGGCAGACCCCCGACCATAGCCTTGGCTGAATCCTGCCCAGCACACAGGTAGCGTTCACAGCCTTAAGCGCCATGCTGCAAGACTAAAAGATCTTTTTTGAAGACTGCTCCATTAGTTTAGACTCCCTATCAGACGGAGCCACAGGGAACGAACCAGGATCAGACTTTGTGGAGCAAGACGCTTGAACCACTAAGCTCTCCGGGGTTGGATGACGTGAGGGGAACCCAGGATCCTCGGTGCCCCCTGTCTCCTTGCCATCGCTCTATTAACAGTTGGAGCCGAAACTGGCTTCCTCCACAAGTCCATAATAGGCTCCAACAATGCCTTGTTGAAGGGGAGCAAAGGATCAGCTGAGGATGTAGAAGGAAGCAGCACCTCAGTCAGCAGATTTGTCTTTACCTCTGCTGCAGATAAAGGCAGGTCTAAATAGTACACTGCCTTTCTAATGACCGAGTGGAATGATGCTGCCTCCTCCGTAAACTCCCCCGGAGATGAAATGTCCCATTCAGGGGAAGTATCCAATCCACTGGCCAACCCCAATCCTTGGAATTCCTCCGAAGGCTCCATAAGCTCACCCTCTTCCAGTTGTCGGTATTCTTCTTCTTCAAGAAGATGCAAGGCCTTTCTCTGAGATCTCAAGCGGGATCTAACCTCGCCGTCGACATCGACTCCATTGACACCGAATCCCGACCAGGCACAGAAGAAGATGCATGGATCCGGCGCCGACACAGACTCCAACGGCACTTCCTTCGGAGTCGGCTGGCACACAGGTAATGGAGCCGGCTGTCCAGGGGAGCGCATCGGCTGACGCTGAGATGGCAATGGTGCCACGGATCTAGATGGGGACGCCATACCTCGAGGAGACATCATCGACATCGACCCGGTAACCTCAACCGGGCAAACCTCCCCACTACCAAACCCTTTGAATCTGCGAAAAGACCTATACGGAGCAGCAGGGGTAGCTTGTAAACCTAAGGACTTTCCAGACGCTTGGCTCTCCTTAAAACGTTCGAGGGCAGAGTCAGCTTTCTCTCCAAACAGCCGTTCACCATCGAAGGGCAAGTCAAGTAAGGTGGTCTGTAAGTCCGAGGAGAATCCAGTGGACCTCAGCCACGCATGCCTCCTTGTAGCAACAGATGACCCCATCGCCCTAGCAACAGAGTGTGAGGTATCAAGGCCAGATTGTATAATCTGTTGTGCCGCAGCCTGCACATCCAAAAAGAGTGTTCCAAAAAGCTTCTGCGCCTCCTGTGGCAGATCCCAGACCATAGCCTTGGCTGAATCCTGCCCAGCACACAGGTAGTGTTCACAGCCTTAAGCGCCATGCTGCAAGACTAAAAGATCTTTTTTGAAGACTGCTCCATTAGTTTGGACTCCCTATCAGACGGAGCCGCAGGGAACGAACCAGGATCAGACTTTGTGGAGCAAGACGCTTGAACCACTAAGCTCTCCGGGGTTGGATGACGTGAGGGGAACCCAGGATCCTCGGGTGCCCCCTGTCTCCTTGCCATCGCTCTATTAACAGCTGGAGCCGAAACTGGCTTCCTCCACAAGTCCATAATAGGCTCCAACAATGCCTTGTTGAAGGGGAGCAAAGGATCAGCTGAGGATGTAGAAGGAAGCAGCACCTCAGTCAGCAGATTTGTCTTTACCTCTGCTGCAGATAAAGGCAGGTCTAAATAGTACGCTGCCTTTCTAATGACCGAGTGGAATGACGCTGCCTCCTCCGTAAACTCCCCCGGAGATGAAATGTCCCATTCAGGGGAAGTATCCAATCCACTGGCCGACCCCAATCCTTGGAATTCCTCCGAAGGCTCCATAAGCTCACCCTCTTCCAGTTGTCGGTATTCTTCTTCTTCAAGAAGATGCAAGGCCTTTCTCCGAGATCTCAAGCGGGATCTAACCTCGGCGTCGACATCGACTCCATTGACACCGAATCCCGACCAGGCACAGAAGAAGATGCATGGACCCGGCGCCGACACAGACTCCAACGGCACTTCCTTCGGAGTCGGCTGGCACACAGGTAATGGAGCCGGCTGTCCAGGGGAGCGCATCGGCTGACGCTGAGATGGCAATGGTGCCACGGATCTAGATGGGGACGCCATACCTCGAGGAGACATCATCGACATCGACCCGGTACCCTCAACCGGGCAGAACGGCATAAACGGCTTCGTCTGAGATGGGGCCGGGGAGCCCAAAGAAAAAGCTAATGGCCCCATGGGACCCGCCAGTGCACCAACAGGGGCCATAGCCTTGAAAACCGCATACATGGCATTTAAAAATGACACCGGATCCGCTTCCGCGAGTGCAGGATAACGCTGCTGCACATCAGGCTCTTGTGGCGTCGGAGAAAACTGAGAGCTATGAGGAGCCACCTCAGACTGAAGGCGTCGGAGATACTACTTCGACGTCGAGTTGATGGAGACCTCAAACTCGATCGGCTCCATGTCGATCGGCGCCGTAAACCATGACAGCGCCGCGAGTCATGCCGATGCCTCTTCTTATGCCTCCTGGAAGAGGTCCTTGTGGTCCTTCTTCTTAGCCTTTGCTAAGAAAAGCTTGGCCTCTCTTTCCTTAAGTGCTTTAGGATTCATACTCTGGCACGAACCACACCCCTCGACATCGTACTCAGAGCTAAGACACCAAAGGCAGTTCTTGTGCGGATCCGTGAGCAACATCCTACCGCCACATTCACTACAAGGCTTGAAACCCGATTTTCTCGGGAGTGACATTGTAACAACCAAAGATACAGACTATTCAACGAGCCAGGAAAAAAAAGTTGGCGTTGAAGGCACGGAAAAAAGGAAACTGACGTCAGCACGCTGACGAGGACCTCTTATTGGCACGGTGACGTCAGACGGAGTCGCGTGGAGCTGTGCAATTGTGACGTCCTCGTCGACCTGGAGAGCTAGGAAGAGAACTTCCCATCGGATGCTGGCGCAAGGATGAATTCATTTATAAGGTGAGGAATCCACAGGTAGTTTGTATCCATCAGAAACCATGCTGTATGTTCCTGAAATTTAAGTGCGACAACCAGGTACGAAAGTTCATATATGTTCTTTTCGGCTAACAACAGCCCTCTAATGTTTGACCACACATCTTAGATACATTCTTGGTAAAAAAAAAAAAGTGGTCCATTATACAGTAATGCTAGATTTCCCTCTAAAATCATAATTTTGCGAACTCTTCATGAACTTTTAAAAACAAATTACGTAATTTTACACACCTTTAGATGGAATAGCTCAGGGATTTTGAGGGCGATGTCCTTCTTTGTTTGAGAATCTGCTCCCACACGTGTGGAAAGGAGTCACAATGCATTTTCAGTGGTTGTCAAAGAAATAATTAATTTCCCCTTACAATTTCAAGCACAGTAAGGCATTTAGGCTGGTGAACATGATTACGTCAGACACTTTGACTGGGCTTGGGCATGTTGACAGTAGTCCAGTAGGAGGAACACCCCACTGACAGCTGGGTGCAGAGAGGTATTAAGATGTTTAAACCTACAAGGCGGAAGGAGGCGAGCACTGGGTGGAAAGGGGTTGGGATGGGATGTGTTTGGCGTGGTCGCCTCTAGCTGCTTTGGTCTGCAAGACGGGTCATATGATGGGGTGATGTTTTGACCTAGAGGTATTTTCTTTGTAGTTTTTATCAAAAAATATACAAAGTTTACAAAAAATAAAAATAAGTATGAGTTGGAAGCCCTGATGCATATGGGTTGTGAACGAGGTTCTCAGATTTCTTCAGCAGTGGTCTGATAATGGGAACCCTTCCAGAAATGTTCAGTTGGCAAAATTAATGATGCTTATGTCTATTACCTAGGAAAGGGGTATAGGACCTGAAGACTTTGTATTTAGCAAGCAGAGCCTCTACTGGAAGGAGTAGGTTTCACATACTAAGCACGGTAAAGACCATTTTGACATCAGATTTTAATCTTGGCTTCCCATGGCATCCAAAGTTATGTGTTGTATAATACTTGAGGGAGATGAAGCAAGGTCGCCTCAATCCACCTTTTGTTTGTTGCTTACTAAGTATTTTGAGATGAAGGTCATATGGATAATGCAGGAAGCTAGAACTGATTTTTTTTTTTTTGGTGTGCATATTTTAAAAATGGCATACTGGTCAGGTTTATGTTGGTCTCCCAATATTTGAAATAGCACAATGTTTTCATTTAATTATAAAACAGGAGGAATTTTCTTCCCATTGTGAAGGACATTCTCAATTCTAAGAAGGCCACAGAACATTGTTTTATTTGGTATTGTAGTTTTTGGCACTGGATTAGTTTTGAGTATTCTGTTTTTTTGTCTGATTATAATTGTCAGCATTCTGATACAATGTTTGCTGATTTAATCATGATAACTCTGCTTCGGTTGCTCTTTCTATGAATTGTTTTGTCATCAATGCTGGGATGCATTAGCAAAGGCTCAGAGTATATTTTATAACAAACCATCAATGCACTATTCTTTGCATCGCAAGCCCTTTCCAAGACTGGATTAGCCTTGTGGGAATCAGATTTATGCTTGATTCCTGTACATTTGCATCAAGAGAAGATGCCTAGAGGCCCTAAGACGACTGAGAGACTGTTTTATTGGTTACTAGTGTCACATGATTTCTGTCCTCTTTCCTGGATTTTATGAGAAATGTAGTTTGGCTATTTATTTTTTTACTTTCTAAATGTTGTTTCACTTTGAATCACTTTGGGTTGTTTCCACATAGTCTTTTGCTTCATTAGGGTGCCTTCTAAGTCACGGTCTATTGAGTCAGCATTCACGTCCCCAAGTTTGGTGCTGCTGTACTCTGCATTGTGGATACATTCCCCATCAAGCCAGTTCTCATTGTTTATTCAGTAGCTGCTACCATCCTGGTAACTTCAGGTTCCTGCATGCCTTTTGGTTGGTTTTCCCCACAAGCTGTGGGTTCACTAAGGTTCTTTTGTGACCGGGGTTCCATCTTGATTCTTTTGCCTGTATGTTTGTTCTGTTGCCTTCTTGCCCTGCTATGATCCTGGTCTTCTAGTCTTTTGCTGAGGATGTTAAAGCATGATGTAACATTGAGTTTGGCTTGGCAAAGCCTTCACACAGGTATTGGGTGTCCTCCCATATATTAGTAACTCTGTGGCAGCAAATTTGACTACATTCATTGGATCATTGGTTCATATCCTGGTGCCCCGTCCATGAGATCTGGCTCTGTTGTAGTGCTTGCCTTGCAGGTTTGCCTCTGGTGGCTTGTTACTTGTTGGTCTGTCTGCAGGATTCTGTCTTGGTCACTTTGTCCAATTGTTCCAGTGGGCTGCATGATGCTGTTCATTGTCCAGGCAGTTTCGCAGAAGCATGTCTGTTTCAGATGTGGTTGATCTTGTTTCTGAGCAATGCTGTCCTTATTTTGAGGACGGACCCACAGATGCCCAAGTTGTGCCATTTCAAACTGTGGACTTAATATGGTGGCTCAATGTTGGATCCCACATCCTCAGTCCATCCTTTGGTAAGTATTTCTAAATGTGATGAGGTCCCCAAACGTGTGAGCCACCCTGCTTTATATGGTCCTTCACCTCACATACCTGCATATATCTTGGCCACTGCAGGAAGGTGGGGGGAATTGGGAGGCTTTTGTGGAGGATCCTTCAGTAAGCTATGGCGTCTGGTAGGATGGATGCAGGCACTGTTTAGGGTCTTGGGAATGGAGTGAACCAGCCCTGTCTGGACTCAGCATATGGCCTGGATGTTCCCTAATTTAGGTTGGTCCTGCAAAGAACTGAGGGACCTTTCTACAGTGGGCCTGTTGTGGCAGCATGCTGGTTCATCAGCAGGATCTTGTGCTACTCCACAGATACTCCTGAGAAGCTTGATGGCTTTTTTGCACAGTCTAAAAGCCATGGTGTCCCTTCTGCTCAAGTGGTGACAGGGGGGTGTGAATGGGGGAACTCAATGGGGGACAGAGTAGAGAAATCTTCCCATTTCCCAGGGAGTGGCAATCTTGGTTTGGGCTGCATGCACCAGTTCCTGCCCAGCCTGTACAGGGACAGGATGTGAGTAGTGGCAAAGCTTGTATCCTCACTGGTGCCTTCTTTAGTGCTGCTATGACAGATACTAGGATGAAGCAAGCAATGCGCAAAAGTTGTGCAAACACCCTCTGTGCATGCTGCTTCCTCCACAGATAGTGTTATACTTAGAGTTGCACTGAATTCAGATATGAAGAGATTTTTACTTAATTAATGCAAGAGGCATTTTAAGTGAAGCATATGAAGAAGTGTTGGAAAGCACATCTGTGTCCAGCATTCTTCACCAGAGTAATACACTGGGCTGAAAGAAGAAAAGGAGCAGATGGTCCCCGATCCAAAAGGCAAATATATTTAAAAATATTATCTTCCACTTTTTTAGCTTACTTCAGAGAGAACCTGGGGCTCCCAGAAGCAGGACCCAAGCCTAGAAGTAGTTGTGGCCTAATACTAATCTGACAGTCAACCCACTGCCAAATTGGCAAAGAATTCCACAGTTGAATGGCTGCTCCTGCACAAGTTGCATGATTATTATGAATTATGAGTTCCAGGGGTGTATTACAGAAGTGTCCTGGGGCGCAACGGCTATCTGTGCCCCCTTTGTGCAACCCTGGGGCACTTTGGCATTACAGAAGGGGCCGCAAACACTTGTACAAATAGCGCTGGTGAACATGTAGCGCCAGCGCTATCATTAGAGGGTGTTCCCAATGCAAATGAGTAAATCACTTTGCCTCTGTGTCCGCACCATATTCCCTACAAAGAGGCAACCATGCCTTTAGGAGACGCATTGAAAGTGCACCACAAAAAGGTGCCACACACTCAGGTCACCTCCCAAAGGCTGTCTTCTGGAGTGATGAAAGACGTCCACATGGACCCTGCCACAGCCATCCCTCTGCAGGTAGGTGCTGTGACTCACTGCTTCTGCCTGCATGGGGATCACTAATCCTCATAAAAGTGCGGGCAGGCCGCATGACTAGTGAAATAGGGAGCAGCTTTGAAGTAGTCCCTCAGTATCTCACTTGAATGCACTGCCTCCATGGCAGCCCGAGTTTGCGGCTACCCTGGAGGCAGCACATTCATGGTAATACGGGGCTCTCTCCCTGTTTGCACACAGCACACCTATTTAAAAAGGAGTGCCATGGCACAAACCGGGAATGTGCACCACATATGTAACCACATTCACAGTGTTGTGGAAGTAGATGTTAGCAACAACAGTGCTCAAAAACACTATTTGTTATTGCCAACACAGTAAAGACTATGTAAGGATTTAGACACCTTTTGAAAGCTACATACATTATGTAGTTCAACCCTAATTGTGAGGTGAAAAGATAGCACTAGTCATTTTGTATGTTTGCTGTTTTTGCATTTTCATTCTTTTTCCATTCATTTGAATATCAGACCATGTAAGTTTAGTTAAAAATATCATTAGACCAAGAATCATCTTCATCTCTCAAGATGTTGAAGAATAACAGGAATTAGAAAGTTGGAAAGGAAGACACAGAACTAAAATTAAGAATTGGAAGTGTATAAAGAACAGCACAAAGAGAAATGAAAGATGTCACAACAGAAGCACCTCAGAAAGGCTACCAAATTCACCTATGAGAACCCCTTTACTGAGAAGACCCAAAAAATGATATCATAACAAAAACACACGTAAGATGTAAAGGCAGAACAGCCCAAAGGATTTGCTTGACTCCTGTGTGGTCAAACCCTCTAAAAGATTTCACGATTGGAAAATACCACAACTGAGATACTCTGGCATCCTTGTAAAGGTAATAAAAATTCAATATTCTCTCTGGTGGTTGAGGTTAGTATGTCTTGCATGTTTTGTGCATTTGGACCCAAACAACTCTGTTCTCAGGCACAGATATGGAAAACTGCAGAGCTAGGCTGATAGACTGCTGTCCAATAAGCCTTGCTCTTGAGACCAAATTACATTCACAACAAATCATCTAGACAAGTAAAGTCCTGCAATTCTCCAAGAAGACAAGTGCGACCAGCAGCATTTGATGCGCTGGCTCTCCACTCCAGACAATGTCTCAACTAAAACCTTCACTGAAAATCCCCGAACACATGTGAAGACAACTGAAGGAGGTCACAATGCTACCAAAATGCTGAAACCAGTGCCTCATTTTGAAGGAAACTTCTTTTAAGTGAGGTTTAGGGAAAAGTGAAAATAGAGAAGCCTTAGATGGGAAAACAACACTTTGTACTCAAAGGGGCAGCCCTGTGTTAAACAGATGTAGTTAGTGGAGGGAAGGCACTAGCTATCCAGTTTGAAAAAAGGTGAATACTTTTCTGAGGTGTACAACCACTGGAAACTTTGTAAAGGTGCGTTGGTCTTTAGTAGTTCTGACAGAATCAAAGGTGGTATGAGCCATAAGCAATGCAGCATCCATGTTAATGGCAAAACCAAGATACTAAGTTAAAGCAGGAGCCAAGGTAGCTCAGATCTAAATGGTA
Source organism: Pleurodeles waltl (assembly GCF_031143425.1). Lineage (NCBI taxonomy): Eukaryota > Metazoa > Chordata > Amphibia > Caudata > Salamandridae > Pleurodeles > Pleurodeles waltl. The sequence goes on from NC_090449.1 coordinate 399,698,834, forward strand.
ACTATTCTATTATACTGTAGCACTGCTTTAAATGCTCCTACATGTGATGAAGCCCTTAAGTGATTTCCAGAGATCGAGCAAAAAGACACTACATTTGTTTCTCTTGGCTGCTAGAATGGCTTAGTAGAGTGTCCTAAATGGGAAGAGGTTTGGTATTGTAAATACGTGTCAGAGGGATGCTCCAAGTATGAAGCTGCATACACATGAGCAAATTTTAGGAGTTTAAGAGAGATACCCTTATATCTGCCTGATTTTTATTATAACTGAGTATGAGGTAAAGCTCTACGTTGTGAGAAATTGCAAAGGTGTGTTTGTAGAGAGTTTTAATAGTGATTTGCTACCTTATCTGAGGTCAGGAGGAGTGACTCACACTTGTTACCGCCAACATGTTTCAACACACACATGTGTAGTAATGCAAACAGTGGCATAAACAGGAAGCATTTTGGGCTCTTGAAGTTTGGAGGAAAGCATCAAACAGGTTGCCGCGTACCTGTCTCATGCTTAAGCATGGGATGATGCAGAGTAGTCAGACAGATTGGGCAACAAATTGTTGAGTATGTTTACCTTTAGACTGGAGCAGGTCTTTTGGTAAACTTGCTATGCATTTGAAGGCTCAGTGATGGGAAGAGGTGGTTGTCTTGTGTGAAGTTCGACAGTCTTCACAACTTGAATCTGGACAGCGCACTGCTTGCTAACTCTGATGTCATCCATTACAAGTGGCATAGAGGGCTCCTCTAGGGGAAATACATATAGCACCCCAAGAACACAGCTGTTTACCTGCATGATCAAAGGGTGTGAACTTCACATTGGCACCCAGTACTGTACCATCAACACATTCCTCTCCCAAACAACAATACTTAAACATGTTTTGCATTTGTTGTAGACGATGGTGACATGCTGACAGCCATGAAATCACATTAGTCTGTCATGTGGGTCAGTCAGTGAATGACATGCAAAAAGGGACACATTAAAATGCTTTAACTAATAATCTCTAGAAGCAGAAAACATGAGATACAATTCAGTAAGAAAACCATGCTGCTTTATTGGCTTGACAGTGCTGATGCACGGAAAACGAAAAAACAAATTAAGTGTGCTCATTCATAGCCTCGGTGAAGAGAGCCTTGTCCACATCTTAAAGCTGGACAACAGACTGCTGGCTAACTCGGATGTCATCCATTACATTGCTTGGGAAGAGATCCTACAAGATTTCATCAGTGGGTAGGAGAAAAACAACCAAATTCTAACACAGAGGGAGGCGGGGCACTTATAGCATGGGTTGGGCCTATCAATTAATTTGAAAAAGCACTAACATGCCAGTAGGGCTCCTGTGACTCGAACAAATACTAGAGAAACCGTATTGGGAGACCCCCCCATTATTCTCTCAAAGGGTAGCCATGCCTGCAGTGTAATTCGCCCTTGGAGATCCCAAAGTAAGATGTATGTGTGATAAAAATAGGTATACAAATATTTGGAAACTGCACCAAATGCAGTATCCCCAAAGCACCGCGACACTGCTGGTACAATAATCCTAATGATCGCTAGCGTTCAATATGCGTTGTGGTGTCTAGTACAGGCCCAGCTTGTTTTTATAGTTGTGGCATTGTTAATTTAATTGGGTACATTTTTTGGGATGGTCGAAGTCAATCTCATCATTAAAAGGTAGAAAAGTGGCTTATCCTTGAAATTGTGCGGTGGTGGTTGCATATTGAGGCACCAAATTACCCTATGCCAAATCCGTATAATTCGAATGTTATCCTCCTCAGACAGGTTGTACTTGATGAAAAAAATCAATAAAATATTTTGAAAAAAAGTGTTCATGCATCTCCAAATGGAAGTGAGCAACTTTGTTTGAAACGTGTGCACAGGAAGGTATTATTTATAAACAGAGAGCTGCAATAGATGAGAATGATTCCGTCTTTCGGAAGATAGAAAAGCTAATAACGCTGTTCCTTAATAAAAAGGCATCAGCGAAATCAGACTATTTATGTACAAAGTGGAAGTAGATGCTACAACAACTGACAAGAAATTACCGCTTGCACAGCCTGCTCGGGTACACAGTGATGGGATGAGTTATTAGAGATATTTTGACCCAATTTGCCTTTATCTTTTACATTCTAAACATTTGATTCTACAGGGTAGGACACACCTATTTTATTTTCCTAGATCTCACCTGCAAAGTGCGGACCTGCACCCGGTTCGGCTCCACTGTGTAAATGTTTTCTTCGTGCATAGCAAGGACTGGAGACTCACAGGAGAAGGAGCCTAGGTAAACATAGGGAGACAACATGATAAGGATGAAAGGCAGCCATCACAGTACATAAATGACTGCAGAGTGAGTTTCTCAGATCCACCATTTAAATATTGAGCAACCAATAGTTTTTAACAGACAAAACAATCCTGAGAATGCAAACACTCTTTTTAGGAAAACGTAAATAAGGGGCTTGGAATCCATATCACCTGACAGGAAATAATGGTTGGAATCAAGGACAACAAGTATAAATGTTTGTTTTGTTGGCTGGATTAGCAAACTAAATCCTGAGCACAAACCCATTGTGTGCCAACCTAAAGTGTGCAATATGGTTGTAGGAAAGACGATTTTTTCGTTGTTGGGAAAGATATGTATCCAGATGTACACGATGTTCAAAGCTGTGTGTGTATATATATATATGGTTCATTAAGGCTAAGTCTTGAATGTTTGCGTAGGCACTCGAAGTGCAGTGGGCAGTACATTCGGCTTGCATTACTGACAGTAATTCCAATACAAAAAATAAATAAGTTTACAAAATTAACCAATTAGTGGCTATTTGTAACGTCACCGGAATACTGTTTGTATGCAAATCATCCACAAAAAGGAATGAAAGCGAGGCTGGCAATACTTTTCAGTTTAAAATGCACCCACCTAACATTTGCACTGTGAACAAAATGGACCAAACTCACAGACAGCTTTGCTAAATTATTGCTCAATTTTAAAGGATAATTCTAAATACCTTTTCTCTATGGTGTAAAACAATACAGTTGGTATGATAGATGCCAAAATGTTTTAAAAATAACAATGGATAATTAGTGATAAAACAATTAGGGGAGTATTATGGGCAACATTAAAAAATAGGGGCCCCATTCTTTAGGAAAACCACAAAAGCGCACCCTCTATTTTAGGATCTGGCATCAATTTAGATTCAAAACTTTCAGGAGTTCACAGAAGTAGACCTGGAAACCATACTCGTAGCAAACGTTTGTGAATTCCATTTTGGTATGATCAAATATACACAATCAAATATACACGTTAATTTTTTCATGTTAGAACCCGCATAGAAGGTGCAAATTCACTTGTTAAAACCTTTTTCTGTCTTTTTTTATTTTTTTTATTTTTTTACTACAGTTAGAAAATATTTTCCTCTTGGAGAAACTCTTTTCTCTACACCCCAACTTTTTTGTTTTTGGATATGGAGGTCTCTTCTAATCCTGGAAGTCGTTTTACTTCTTCACATGCCAGGAGTAAATTTTCAACCTGTTCCAGGGTGGGAATGGGTTAGAGGGAGTTGGCGAAAGACCAATATGAAGATTTTCTTGCAAGTATATCTGTTCATAAGTGCAAAAAACTAATTTTGCTCATGTAATCTAAGCTGAAATCAGCAAATAGCTTTGAGGATCAGGCCCATAACATTTTCACTCAGACATGTGCTCACAATTATGGCACGCAAAGAACTGAGGTACAGTAGGCTGAAAATTACACAATGTGCTAAAGTGCATTAATCCTGTCAGAGTGGCTTCATCAATCTTCAGGCTGCAGCTAGGCACTGAACCACAAATAGAATCTACTGTAACACTGTGAAATCGAGTGAATGCTTAAATGTAAATTTGGCAAAGCATTTCACAAGATGCTTCCTTCGAAACGAAAGCAATGGTAAATTTCGAAAAAATGGTGTATCCTGAGCTTCGCTACAATTTGAACTTCAGCATAACAAAAGAGTTAGCATATTCAAAGACCTACTGTGATTGAAAAGCTGACTAATCAGAAAGAGTGTCTGTGAATAATCAAGTGTTTGACAGAAATGGAACTCTGATATATTCAGCATTGGGTATAATCAGAAGTGTGGCACAATCAAAGCCTTGCTAGAGCCCAACGCCTGACATAACGTGAGCCCTGGCAGAACCGGAAAGGATATTATCAGAGCTCTGAAGAATGGAATAATGTGTCAACTCACAGACTGGTATGGAATGAGACAAGATGAATTTTTATGCAGGGTAACTAGATCCATTTAATCCCTCGGATAAGTAAATAGTTTATAAAAGTCCACACTCCTGCTAAATTCTGGATCCAAGGATAATTCTATTAGAAGGGGCTTCAAGTACTGCATATTATCATTTCTACGTGAAAGAACCACAGAAATGATACACTAATATAGGCTCCAGTTTTAATATGCTAGCTATGTTGCAAAGAGAAATCACATTCTGAGTATGGTGTAGAGTCAATTAGAAGATACTGTATTCAAACATGTGCTTGAACATACTACATTCCTCTCAAAAAGAACTCCAGCTTGATGACATTAATTTCAGGAGCATGCCCTTATTTCAGAGGGCACTACAATCTAAAAACAAACCTTTTATTAGAAGGGACCATGTTCTGAACATTTTAACATTCTTTAGAAGGAAAGACTTTAGTCTGAACATGCCAACATTACACTTTGAACATACAAATATTTCTATCAGTGGTTCCAGTGCTTGATTTGTGCTCGTTGTTTCCGGTGCTGAGCACCGGCACTTATTTTTGAGGGCCGGGGCCTATTCTTCTGCCTCAAGCAGTTACTGCGAGCAAAAAACACATATGGGACCGACGGAGGAATGGAAAAATGGAAAAGCGTCACAAAGGGAGAAAGCAGAAAGCTGCAAGAGTGAGCTGAAGGGGCAGGGAGTGGCTTTACATGGATTGAAGAAGCCTGAGAAGGCTTCAGGGTTACGCTGTCCCAGTATTCCGTGTTCGCACATTTACTTGCAGCAGCCACATTTACTTGCAGCAGCCGCATGTTTTAGAGGAAGGCTTTGGGCACCGGCACCTTTTATTTACAAATTAAGCACTGAGTGGTTCTACACACAATATAGCTTTTCCCATCAGGAGGAGACAATCTGAACAGAAAACAAATTCACTGCAGCAAATTCACCAGCTGGAGATCAGCATCACAAATTTGTTGTTACTGAGCTCCATGCTACTCACTTGTACCTGCTTCTTCTTCTAGACTAGGTTGTCGAATTATACTGCTATCAACAGACAACACTCCGATCCCATCAGATTACCCTTCTTCCAGCCCCAGCAGCTCTACAGGAACTTCCAATTCTTCCCATCTAAGTCTCACATAGTTTTAGCATAATACTCTTTTGCCACAAAGAAAGAAATGCCTCCCTACAGTTGTAGTTCTCGTTCAGGGAAATCTCCAAGAAAATCCTAAGCATTGAATTGTTCTGCCCATGTGTGCAAACCTGGATGACGTTACAAAAAAACAGACATTTTCTTATTAAAAGAAACACATCTGACAGACTATTGAAGACAATATTAGATAATTTTGTATTTATGTTTCCTTAAACATTAACAACTCTAAATTAAAACTTGCTAAATAAAGAATAGTGACATGAAAATGTCATCCACAAAACTATTTTTAAAAGAAAATTGAGAAAAATAAGCCAATGTAGTTAGCTACACCGCAGACTAAAGAGGCTGAAAAACTGACACTACTCCTTCAAGGAAGTAAACGCCACCAGTCCTATCAAGCCATGTCAGTGACAGTTGCCCCAGTTGTTTTAGAATTGAGACTTAGGATTCTGTCACTTCTGCAATTAATTCTATTACCCCAACAAGAAGGAGAATGTACTGCTTATGATTTCAATAGAAATTCCCCCTGAAGGAGAACTAGGACTGCAGGAAAGCAACTCTCAAGTGTCCTTCAGGGGATATTCACTGATAAGCATGAGCAATATAATAGTAAATCCATTGCGGACATCAAGTGGTAAATGAGAAAGAAAACTCGGGATCTAATCAAAGGGATTCAGCAAGAAAGCTAGTCCTACCTGAGCAGCTTCCCTGAAACCTGAATCCAAATAATAGTGTCTTGTCAATGCATGAACTACCGTTACAAATCTTAATTATGGAAATGTTCATCAATAAAGCAATAAAAGCAGTCTTACCCCTACTAGCATGGTTCCTGGGTTTACACAATGAGGATGTATTTGGTTTCTGGTAACCGTGTACTACACAAGAAATTGTTCCTAGTGAAACATACTGTTTTGCGATGAACAAATCTGTATGAACAGGCTCACAGTTTATTAACAGAAAGCCAGATCTACGGCTGTCTTCAGCTGGAAGGGAATGATCCTGAAAAGAATGTGGTAAGAGAAATAATCTGATTATGTGAAAATCAATGACACCCTTGGGGGGGGGGGAGGCTCTATTGGTCCTAAGGACCACATTCTCATAATGGAAAACTGCCAGGTGTTTAGGAACAGAAAACCTTAATCTCCACTAAACCTACAAGTACATATTATCACTACTGTAAAACCAACCCGAATGACGTTAAAAAAAACATAGACATTTTCTTTAAAAGAAACACATCTGACAGACTAGCTGAATGAATGTGTCTTCTTTTCCATCCGCCAGATATCCCCAAATCTCTTTGTTCATCTGACCTCTCTTGTTCCAATGCTGACTTCTTTTATCCAAAGTCATTAGGGGCTTGATTTACTGTTTGTTGGACGGGTTACTTCATCACAAATGTTACAGATATCTAATCCGCCTTATTACAAGTGCATTATCCCATGGCACTTGAAATAAAGTGAACAGGATATATGATCCCATTTGTGGTGGAGTAACATGTCCGACAAACTCTACAGCAGGACCTACCTCCCCGAAAAGCATTTTGTCTATTCAACCAAGGGGCAAATTTTGGATTTTACACTCCCAGCTCATAAAGTACTGCAGCTATATCCATATTACATGAAACATTGTATACCATGATTCATACACTAGTGAAGTGGTTCTTAACCTGCGGTATTGGGACCACTGGGAGGGGGGGAACAACGACTACTCAAGTGGACTGCTTACAAAATAAAAAAATATTTGCAGATTAATAATGTGTATATAAATGAAAGGGAACATATAAATGTGAAGGATTTTGAAATAGGAGGCAAAAAATGAAGTTAGTATCCTCAGACTGATTCATGGGAGCAGCACAACTGCACTGAACAGAACAAGTGGCCTAAAATGAATTTAGAAAGACTCTAACCTTCCCATTAAAACTACGATCTGTATTTATTTTAAAGACCTGTTTTTTAATTACATAACATATTTAATCATTTATGTATCTGTTTGAAGAATGATTGCTTCTATATTTTTTGAGTATTTGTTTGCATTTCGAAAAGGCTTACACTGGGGTAGCCGGGTGCTAAAAATGACTCAAGGTGGGGTTCTCAGGTTTTATGTAATTATTAAGTGGGGGGTCCACAGAAGTCAACGGGTTAGGAAAAACTGAAGCTGTGCACCACAGAGAGCCTCTGCAACCCTCCACTGCTTGTTTGGTAGCCCGTTGTGAACACTAACATCACTACTCCAGACTCCTCCTTTTTAACCTCTCCTTTACCTTTGATATTGTATGCTCATGACAACTATGTCAGGTTTGGACTTCCCTGCAGCTTGCCATTTTGCTCTATCGCACAATCATTCAGTTTGTGACAGCATAAATGAAGATCCTATAAGTCTGACCTTGACTACCTCTTGTTCTTCCCTATATAGGGCCTCATTATGACATTGGTGGCAAATGCCGCCAACCGCCACAGCGACGGCCGCCAACATACCGTCGCCGTGGCTACCGACCGTCCATGGAATTATGACCATAGCTGGAATTCCCCAAGAAGGCTGGCGGAATTCCAGCTACGGTCATTGCGGTGGATGGCGGTAAGGTGGCGCTGCTACCAGCAACAGCGCCACGCCACGCCAGCAAAACACTGCCTACCGTATCATGTTCCATGATACGGCCTGGCAGTGTTTTGCTGGTGGACGCTGCTGCTGGCAGCAGCGCCGCATCCTGTCTCCTGCCGGAGGACCCCTTGCAAGCAGGTAAGTCGGGTTCTCCGACAGGAGAGGGGGTGGGGGTGTTGTGTGCATGTGTGGGTGTGTGTGTGACTGTGTTTGAATGCATGCATATACTGTATGTGTGTGTAATGTATGTGTGCATGAGTGGGTGTGTAAGTGCATGTTGTGTCATGTGATTGCGTGTGTGCCTGGATGTATGTTCGTGAGTGTTGCTGTGAGTGTGTATGAATGTATGCATGCGTGGGTGAATGTGTGTATGGGTGTGTATATATGTGTGTGTATGTGTGTATATGTGGGTGAGGTCCGGAGGGGGGGTGGTAAGAGGACTCTAGAGAGGGGGCAGGGGAGATCCCTACCAGTGCCAGGGAAGGAAGTCCCTGGCACTGATAGTGCCTACCGCCATGGTTTCCTTGGCGGTACAGAAACAAGGGAAAACATGGCGGTGGGCGGTGTCAAAATGCCATGGGCCGCCTAGTGACGGCAGTGTGTTAACGTGGCGGTTTGGCTTTGGCCAAACCGCCAATGTCATAATAGTGGAGGTATGTACCACCAGCCTGTTGGCGGTAATACCTCCACTATTACACCGACTGCCTGGGTCATAATGACCCCCATAATCTCTCTAGGCAACATTATCGCCCACCTAAAATTTTCATATCACTTCAAGGCAATGTTGTAGGAAGGTAGCCTCTTTCTAGCCTTGTTACCCCCACTTTTGGCCTGTTTGTGAGTGTATGTCAGGGTGTTTTTACTGTCTCACTGGGATCCTGCTAGCCAGGGCCCAGTGCTCATAGTGAAAACCCTATGTTGTCAGTGTGTTTCATATGTGTCACTGGGATGCTGCTAGCTAGGACCCCAGTGCTCATAAGTTTGTGGCCTATATGTGTTCCCTGTGTGGTGCCTAACCGTATCACTGAAGCTCTGCTAACCAGAACCTCAGTGTTTATGCTCTCTGCTTTCTAAAAATTGTCACTGCAAGCTAGTGATTAATTTTATCAATTGTCATAGGCACACTGGAACACCCTCATAATTCCCTTGTATATGGTACCTAGGTACCCAGGGATTGGGTTCCAGGAGATCCCTATGGGCTGCAGCATTTCTTTTGCCACCCATAGGGAGCTCAGACAATTCTTACACAGGACTGCCACTGCAGCCTGAGGGAAATAACGTCCACATTATTTCACGGCCATTTTCACTGCACATAAGTAACTTATAAATCACCTATATGTCTAACCTTCACCTGGTGAAGGTTAGGTGCCAAGTTACTTAGTGTGTGGGCACCCTGGCACTAGCCGGGGTCCCCCCACATTGTTCAGGGCAAATTCCCCGAACTTTGTGAGTGCGGGGACACCATTACACGCGCGCACTACACATAGGTCACTACCTATGTGTAACGTCACAATGGTAACTTCGAACATGACCATGTAACATGTCTAAGATCACGGAATTGTCATCCCCAATACCATTCTGGTATTGGGGGGACAATTCCATGATCCCCCGGGTCTCTAGCACAGAACCCGGGTACTGCCAAACTGCCTTTCCGGGGTTTCCACTGCAGCTGCTGCTGCTGCCAACCCCTCAGACAGGTTTCTGCCCCCCTGGGGTCTGGGCAGCCCAGTCCCAGGAAGGCAGAACAAAGGATTTCCTCTGAGAGAGGGTGTTACACCCTCTCCCTTTGGAAATAGGCGTGAAGGGCTGGGGAGGAGTAGCCTCCCCCAGCCTCTGGAAATGTTTTGATGGGCACAGATGGTGCCCATCTCTGCATAAGCCAGTCTACACCGGTTCAGGGATCCCCCAGCCCTGCTCTGGCGCGAAACTGGACAAAGGAAAGGGGAGTGACCACTCCCCTGACAAGTACCTCCCAGGGGAGGTGCCCAGAGCTCCTCCAGTGTGTCCCAGACCTCTGCCATCTTGGATTCAGAGGTGTTGGGGGCACACTGGACTGCTCTGAGTGGCCAGTGTCAGCAGGTGACGTAAGAGACCCCTACTGATAGGTTCTTACCTCTCTTGGTAGCCAAACCTCCTTTCTTGGTAGACAAACCTCCTTTTCTGGCTATTTAGGGTCTCTCCTCTGGGCTATTCCTCAGATACCAAATGCAAGAGCTCACCAGAGTTCCTCTGCACTTCCCTCTTCGACTTCTGCCAAGGATCGACCACTGACTGCTCCAGGACGCCTGCAAAACTGCAACAAAGTAGCAAGACGACTACCAGCAACATTGTAGCGCCTCATCCTACCGGCTTTCTCGACTGTTTCCTGGTGGTGCATGCTCTGAGGGCTGTCTGCCTTCACCCTGCACTGGAAGCCAAGAAGAAATCTCCCGTGGGTCGACGGAATCTTCCCCCTGCCAACGCAAGCACCAAAAGATTGCATCACCGGTCCTCTGGGTACCCTCTCATCCTGACGAGCGTGGACCCAGGAACCCAGGAGCTGGGTCCAAGTGTCTCCCACAGTCCACTGGCCCTTCTGTCCAAATTTGGTGGAGGTAAGTCCTTGCCTCCCCACGCCAGACAGCAAACCTGTGTACTGCGTGATTTTCAGCTGCTCCGGCTTCTGTGCACTTCTCTAAGGATTCCTTTGTGCACAGCCTAGCCTGGGTCCACAGCACTCCGTCCTGCAGTGCTCAACCGGCTGTGTTGGACTCCGATGTCGTGGGACCCTCCTTTTGTGACTCTGCGTTCACAGAACTTCCAAGTGCCTGCTCCGGTACTTCTGTGGGTGCTGCCTGCTTCTGCAGGGGCTCCCTGAGTTGCTGAGCGCCCCCCGTCTCCTCCTCCAAGGGGCAACATCCTGGTCCCCAGCAGCAACCAAAAACCTCTACCGCGACCCTTGCAGCTAACAAGGCTTGTTTGTGGTATTTCTGCGTGGAAACACTTCTGCAACATCCAGCACGCCGTGGGACATCTTCCATCCAAAGGAGAAGTTCCCAGCCCTTTTCGTTGTTGCAGAATCTTCGGCTTCTTCCACCCGGAGGCAGCCCTTTTGCACCTTCATCGGGTTTCCTGGGCTCCTGCCCCCCCTGGACACTATCACGACTCTTGGACTTGGTCCCCTTCCTTTTTAGGTCCTCAGGTCCAGGAACCCGTTGTGAGTGTTTTGCTGGTGCTTGTGGTTCTTGCAGAATCCCCCAATCACGACAACTATGTCTTTCTGGGGGTAGTAGGGTAACTTTACTCCTACTTTCTAGGGTCTTGGGGTAGGGTATTTTGGACACCCTTACTGTTTTCTTACAGTCCCAGCGACCCTCTACAATCTTCCATAGGTCTGGGGTCCATTCGTGAGTCGCATTCCACTTTTGGAGTACATGGTTTGTGTTGACCCTAGACCTATGTTTACCTATTGCATCCTATTGCGATTCTACATTGTTTGCACTACTTTTCTTACTGTTACTTACCTGTTTTGGGTTTGTGTACATTTAATTTGTGTATATTACTTACCTCCTAAGTGAGGATATTCTCTGAGATACTTTTGGCATATTGTCACTAAAATAAAGTACCTTTATTTTTAGTAACTCTGAGTATTGTGTTTTCTTATGATATTGTGCTATATGATATAAGTGGTTTAGTAGGAGCTTTGCATGTCTCCTAGTTCAGCCTAAGCTGCTTTGCCATAGCTACCTTCTATCAGCCTAAACTGCTAGAAACACCTCTATTCTACTAATAAGGGATAACTGGACCTGGCACAGAGTGTAAGTACCACAAGGTGCCCACTATAAGCCAGGCCAGCCTCCTGCAAATGTTAACAATGTATTTGTTTTTTTGGAGAGGATCTAGCGGCCATATAGCTATGCGGCTGTTCAGATACATTGAGTGAGGGTTGACATACTCCATAATGGCAGCCCAGGGTGAGTAGAGGTGGCAGCACTTTGATTGGAACCTCGTTGTAGCAAGGCAACCACTGGATGCATGTGCTAAACCTGATCCTACTTGTCCCACCTGTTAACTACCCAGACCACACAGCAGGCCCTGCAGTGCTGGGACGTTCAAATATAGCAGAGAATCCAGAGTGCCCAGCGGTCTTCCTTAAATCTCTTTGTAGAATTGGAGGCTAAACAGTAAGAGGAGGTGATTTACCCAGGGTCCAGTTGCTGATCCATAATCATGTGTTCTTTCCATTCTTCCTATTTAATTCCTTCTATTCCTTCATCAAAGACACCGGTCACACATCCATTAATCAGATGCCTATTGCTGTGCATGCAACTTAGAAAGTCTGCTATCCTATAATTTCACACCAGGAATATATTAGATTTCATAATTGAAGTCTAGTAGTTTAACAAACATGCATGGCAAACGAGGAGACGCTCTCTGTAAGCCTGTTGTGGTTAATACTTTTGTTAAAGGTTTATGATCTGTTTTCAAAAACATTTTATATCCCCATACATACTGTCTAAAATGACACAAACCCCACACACACCAGAGTCTCTCTTTCAATTACAGAATATCTTTCATCCGCCAAAGAAAGAGCACGTGACGAAAAAGCAACAAACCATTCATTACCCTTTATTCCATCTGCGATAGCACTGCCCCTAATTGTTTTTTGCTGGCATCAGTAGTTATACTAATACGATACCCGGGATCAAAACTTATCAAATATGGCGCTTTACACATAACACTCTTTAAATTATTATTATTATAAACTCCCTTTGGCACTCTTCAGACCATACACATTTGACTCTATTTTTAAGCAAATTCCTGATTGCATTAGTTTTTTTCTGCAAAATTACAAACAAATTTAGAATACAATTCTACTGGACCTAGGAACGCTCTGACTTCATTTTTGTTCGTTGGCACTGGTGCATTAGAAATAGCATTCATTAACTTCTGCTTTGCTTTGATTCCCTTTTTACTAATACTCTAACCTAAATATGTAAACTCTTCTTTAGCAAATTAGCATTTATTAAATTCCACCGTCAGTCCCTTTTGCTCCGAGGATTTTCAAAACATATCTCAACCTGCCATAATGTTCTTGCTTGGATTCTCCCATGACTAAAATATCGTCCTGAAAGAACATTACTTCATCTAAATCTTCAAAAAATTCACTCAACGAAAGTTGGAAAATGGCAGCGGCAGATGCCAAACCACATGGTATCCTTAAAAATTGGAAACAACCTACAGGTGTGATACAAGTTGTGTACTTTCTACATTCTGGGAGTAATCGCACCTGGTGGTATACAGACTTTAAACCTAGTGTTGTAAACCATTTAGCACCTTTCGTGTTTGTCAACGTTTTGTTTATACTCGATAATGGATATTGATTAATCAGTATATTTTTATTAACTTCTCTGAGGTCACCACATAATCTCACCTTAGCATTTGATCTCCTAACTACCACTAAGGGTGAAACCCGCTCAGAGGATTCAACTCGCTCAATAATGTATTCTTCCTCTAACTTTTTCAATTCTGCAACCACCTCATCTCTGATAGAGAAAGGTATGTGTCTTACTTTGTGTATGCATGGAGTAGCAGAATTTTTTTGTTCAATTTTTTGACTGAATCCCTTTAACAGTCAAACATTCCCTGAAAACACCTTGGGAAATTCCTTAAACATTGTTTCTCCGATCTCCTCTTCCATATATAACACTGGCTTAGTACTATTATGGTTAAGTATTATTCCTAGTTCTCCTTGTTTATGCCACCCTAAAACTGATGGGCCTTTTTCAGAAATATACAACTTGCACACAGCTTTCCTTCCCTTAAACGTGAACTGCTTTACACCAATTAAATTAATGTTCTCATGTATATATTCTACCTTCCACATCTGGTTTTTCTAAAGTAAATTTACTTCCTAACAATTCTTTACCAACTCCTTTATTGATAATGGTGAATGGTGAACCAGAATCCGCCATCAAAACATTAAGAAACCAATCCACTGATATTTCACACACAGGCTTATTCCTAAAAGGACGTTTTACACTGTGTATATCATATTTGAGACGAAACACACTACTGGAATCAGAACCATCCTCAAGTTGACTATATTGTGATCCTCCTGAATATATTTCACATTACCCTCTTTTTTCTTTTTACAAACTCTAGCGTAAGAACATTTTTGATTTCTTGCAGGACATTTCTTGTAATAAGGTAAATGTTCCACACTCCCTCACGTGTAACATTTCTTGCTGTTAAAGTCATCTTTTTTTTTTTTCTAAGGACACTCTTACTGCTCGAAGGTACATACTGGCAATCGTTTTTCATACGGTAATCGTTACACTTGTTTTTCTTTGTTGTTTTAACTACATTTACAAATTTGCTTTCATTTAGCGATTCTTCTACAACAGCTTTTGCACATCTACTGATTAATTCTACATTCCTCACCAAAGTAACATGACATCCTTTAAAGGAGCTTCCCCATTCACCCACAACGTATCATGTATGTTAGAGTTGTGGGCATGCATTATAATTTGATTATGAACGAGTTCTTCCTGTAAATTTTCAATCTACAGCTAATAGCTAAATGCGTAAGGGCTGCCACATAGCCATCGATACTTTCAGTTTTCCTTTGTTTACGCTTGAAAAATGTATATCTATCAACTGCCACACACACCACAGGAGAGAAATGAACATCAAGGTCTTCCAACGCATGTGTAAGTACATTACCTACTGCCTCTTGTCTTATTTGTTTTCAATTTGGTTATAGGTTTTAACACCTCCCGGACCTAAACAATGTAGGAGTACTTTCTGTTTCTTTTCTGGTAAAAAGTCCTCAGCTTCACATGTGTCAATATAATTACAGAAGTATTCTTTCCAATCCTGCCATCTCACAGATGGCTCTCCTTTTTCAGGTAGAAAAGGTTTAGGTGTTAACAGATTCAGTGAATTTAGTGCACACATTTTAACAATAAATATTCTAAGTTATTAAGATATTAGGATGCTGATAATATATTTGTTGTGTACATATAGGTGTGCCTGTCACCGTGTTGACAGACTCAATATTTGTATATTTGTAAATGTTATACCACACGCGTTGAACCTTTGAAGAAGGTCACCTTTGTATTTGTAATTTGTAACAGTGTGCTTATCACCGCGTAGACAAGCACAAAGTTTTCTTACGTTCTCCAATGAGTGTTTCTGAAGTCGAATGCCACTTCAAGGTGTCACGCCTTAATTCCCTCAAACGACAAAAGTGTCAGCGTGATGCAACTATATGCAAAAATAGCTGCTGACGTGCTAAACGTGTGTATTTAAGGCTGGTTTGGCTTGTAATTATTACACTGCACTCGTAATGACGAGATGCTCATTGGAATCGACTGAAGAAGGAGACGAGTAGCTCGTAAGCGCTAACAATGTAAGAGCTTTTTAAAATTAAATTCTCTGCTGCTCCTCGGTTGAGCATTTCTCCAATCACCAATGACTAAAAATCACAAAGAAAAAAAACGTGAATACAATTGCAGTTCCACCACGGAGGTCGTGACAGCCATGTTGGTAGATTCGAATGTGCAAACGCTCGCCGCCACAGACACTGCACCAACGCTTACTGCAGTAGACACTGCGTCAACGCTTACCGCATCAGACACTGCGCAAACACTCACCATAGCATACATTACTTAGTAACTGGCCAGTGACTACCTCTGTTCATGTTTATCCACTGTTGTGTGCTGGGGTTCATTATACATGCTTTTGCACTCTTCAGTTTCACCCAACTTTCTTGATTTTTCGCTCATCGCCGATGTCGCAATGAAATGTCCCAAATCTCATGAATGAGATAATCCTTAATTCAACCCCAGCAGATAACAATACACAGGGGAGATCTGGGATCCATGCTCCACTCTTCTTTCCTTATTCTCTCTCCAACCGACCGTCCTCCTACAACATTCTTCTCCCCCATATTCCACCCCCAAACGTTCCAATGTAGAACATGTAATAATGTATTCTATATTCCATTACCACAGGTGTTAAACAGGGTCAAATCAAAACTTCCCCACAAAGACAATAAAGAGCACTCAGATAAGGCAAAGAATATGTTTTTCTTTCAGAGGCAGCACCACCATAAAGAGAACCAAAATGAGAATGCTGCTTCCTGTGACAAAGGCATAGTCACCTCTTTAAGAAACAATGGATTTCATGAAAAGCTACATCACTCTGAAACAACAAGGATTAGGTTCCCTGAACGACTAAGTTGCATCGACTGAAAATCAGTGCAAGCCGACCAGTGTTACAAAGATAACAGAGATTTGAGGAATGCAATTTTGGCTTAAGGTGTACTACAAGACCAAAGGGCAGCTTTTAGAAAAGGACCTAAGTGCAATACTTTTTAAAGTGAGGTGTCTTAGCGCAACTGTCCACCAAAAATCCCACAGGCACGAGGGAGCTGAACTGACCACTGTTCTTTCTGAGTTGTCTGACTCCAGTAAACATGAACATGTAGCTAAAGCAATAACGGACACATCTAATTTGATGTGCAGAAGTTACAAAATTCCAAAATGCATGTGTTTCCTGATTTGAGCCTGGCAACCATGAAGCATCGGCATAAACAGCAATTTATAAAAAACAAGTAACAGATCTTGGAGTAAGAATCCCCCTTGGATTGCTCTAACATTTGTGAGTCAGAGACATCCGGGAAGTTTGTAAATCCGGAAATGAGTCAGCTTGTAGAGGAAGCAATGGAATTCAACCTTAGTAACTAAGTGCTCATCAGGTGGCCATGCCAGGGTGCTTTGCAGTATCTGATACCAGTCTAGTCAAATACTTTTCCCCCAATCGAAAGGCTGGAGGTGGCAGAATGCCATGGACAGTGTTGCACTTAATTGTGATATGGCAAGAATAGTAAGATAATTTATTGTTTTATATTTTGTTTGCACTCAGCTGCTCTCCTCCCCTTTTATCTTCTCTATGCCTTGCCCCTAAATTGTACCCTGGAAAATCTACTCAATTATGGCTGTATTATATTGAATGGTGATGATTAATATTTTCAACAGTTTGATTTTGAGATGAATGTTGTCAGGTAAAATGGTTACTTCTGTGGATTGCACATTCAATCCTATGCTCCAGTATGTCCATGTGTTTTCAATGATGAGATTTACATTTTAAAAAAATCAAGAAAGATGGATATACCTGAGATGATAGTTAGGAAGTGTGACTAGAAGTTACCAAAATCCAACTGCAGGGTGGTACATGCTAGTTTTTAGAACTCCTACAAACTTCATGTTATGTAGTTTCAGGCCGAGAAGAAATAGAGTTTAAGGAGCACAAAACCTTAACAGGGATGCTTCTCCTCACCACATTTTAGGACATAGGGAATGAGTAGATTTGTGCAGGTGGACATTAATTTAGTCCGGTGAATAATAGTCTGGTGTCAGGTTGTGATAGACAGGGTTATTGAGGTGCAGTGCTTCGAAGTCTAAAAATTATCTGAAGTCTAGAATAGGGGGTCTCTAATCTTTTTGTTAATAAAAGCTACTTATGGTCAACAAATATTGTTAGAGTTACAATGATTACACCAGAAAAGCTTACATGAATGTCTCTTTCATGCAGTATTATAAGTAGCAGTGCCAGGTACAATGTGTGTGGGTCTAATAAACAAGTTACCTACCTTTGGTAACACCAAATGTGGTAGAGACATTATGTAGGAGCAGAAACGTTTTCTTTGAATTCCCCCCAAGTGTCAGACTGGATTAGGAAATTTTGCTTTAGCAGTATCCCTGTGCCCCGTTCAGTAACGTTGATTGGCTCTGCGTCCATCGTCATCTGTGCTGGATATGACATCGCATTTCCTATATAGATGTCAACTCAGTGAGCGGATGTCTGTTTCATTTCACGACTTTCCATGCCAGAAGCGCAGAGCTATAAAGAACACTAACTACTGGTGCCACAAAACTGAGGCCCTGAATGGGGAGTCCCTGTTCCTAGAAATCAGTTTGGAGAGCAGGGAGGGTGGGTGGGACGGTAAGGAATATGCAACTAGATATTGTCTCTACCAGATAAGGCATTACAGAAGGTAAGTAACTTGGTCATTTGACAGAGACTTCTAGTTGCAGATTCCTTACCTTTGAATAGATACCCAAGCAATACCATCCCCTGGGGTGGGTCTGCAAATCAAGATCATGCTAGAAATCCCTGCAAGACCGAATGGGCAAAGTACCCATTTCTACGGCTCTGACAGTCCAGGCAGTAGTATACAATAGGCAGGGTGGTTAATGCTATAAAGTTTGCACATCCAATTTAAATGATGTATACAGTTCCAGAGAAATTCTTGCTTTTTGCAAAAACGAATATCGAGGGTGCCAGGCTGGTGTAACACCCAACCACCAAGGGTGTCCAAATGCCGACTGGAAGGCCAATCAGAATTGCAAATTGTCAATATATACCAGGGCACACCAATGTAGTCCAAAAGTATTCATCCAAGTGGAGAGGTGAATTCAAAATCCAAAAAAACACGATTGCATTTAAAATGACACTCCGACTCACGCATGCAATAAGCACGATCATTACTGACTACACAGCACAGAAGACTAACAACCAGGTGAGCACGCTCGTTTTGTTTCGAACGGGGAACGAGGACAACGCCTCCCTTAACTCTACTATTGCTTGATAACTTATACCGCAAACTACAAATATCCGCATGTCTATATATTATTTTTTAAGTCTCCAAGATTACCTTTAATTAGGCTAGCGTTTGGATCATATGTATGAGCATACAACCCTCTCCACTTCTACCCTGTTTCAACAGTTTTATGCTGCAAGCCATTGCTCTGTTTTTTACCTTACTGCCCAAGCCTCTCAATAACATTGATCACCATCGGTAAATGCCCCCATTCATAGTCATGAAGTTAACAGTAAATATTTAATATTTAAATGTCAATTTTGGTCAATTTTTATTTTGCAACTATATGACCGACGAGATGTTGTTACCATCTCTACAATGCTGCCAAGACATTTTGCGTCACATATCGAATGACTTAGTACTATCATAGGTTCTTTTTTGCCACCTACAACATTCTACTATTCATTAGCTATGATGTACCCAGTGAATGTACTCAAATTATTAGTTTTCGTGTTAACATACTCTCCCATTCACGGAATATTATATATTCATACCAATTTACTTACTAACTCTCACAATACTTAGACCTTTTGATTTAAAAAAAATTCCTTCGCAATATTTTTTGGCTTATCATGGCCTTTTCCTGGATGCATTCGCTGAAATACAACCGAGAATCCAGTAGGAATCAACAATAATCATATGCTCAAGACCTCTTAAATACATCGTCTTATTACATCTGGGAACATACTTACCGTCTAATTCCCCTGGACATTATCACCCAACAATATATTTTTAGGTATGTTACACATTTCCAATAGTATTTGAATCTTTTCACTGGCACCGTGATGGCACTACAATCACAATAAAGGTTTCTAATTTATGTACACACAGTGATTTCATAGCACTCTATTGGTGTCTTTTATGACCTTTTCAGTTCTTCCTGGTCTCCACCATCCACCTTAGCCACCCACTAAACCACTAAAAAAGATGTTTTCAGAAATCTACATTTTTCTAAATGTGGATATGCTAAAAACCTGGCATGGACCCGGCTCTCCAGGACCGACTTTGCAGAACCCTGCACTAGACGGCTTGATGACTGCAAAAGTTTTGATCTGTTTTTTACTATTTTTCTATCACCCACACTATATGATGAGAATTCCCAGTTAACATCTACAATGTTCTTACTGTCATCCACTTTTTTGCCTATTTTATCTGCAGCCTTGAGAAAGTCAATAGGACGAAACACGTGTCGGCTGTTTTTGGATGTACTATTGTTCAACAGGAATAAACTTCTATCAACCACATTAACATGTTTTTTTGGACTCTGAATTCACCTCTCCACTTGGATGAATACTTTTGGACTACATTGGTGTGCCCTGGTATATATTGACAGTCCAGGCAGTAGTGTTTGGTAAACATGCCCATGATGCCGCTTGACTGATATCAAGGACTGCAACTCCGCGTGCTAACTCAGTGGTCTCATCTGTGGCTCGAGTAGAATGAGCACCTAAACCTCAGGCGGTTGCTTTTTGGCCAGTACGTAGCAGATTGTAATGCGCAGTACAACCATCTGAAGATGGTCCGCTTCAGCACTGATCAACCTTTCGTCACACCCACATAGCCTATAAAGGCTGATCATCCACCCAGATCTCTTTTGTATGATCAAGTTAGAAGGCCAACACTTTTTTTGGTCCAGGGGGTGGAGTCTCACCTCTTCCTTAGTGGGATGTGGAGGAGCGTAAAAACTAGGCAACGTGATGAACTGGCCTATGTGAAAGGGTGTAACCACTTTTGGCAGAAAAGAAGCCCTACTGCGAGACACCACTTTGTCAGGATAGATGGAAAGGTAGGATGGCTGAGATGACAGCGCAACTCACCCTGCATGCAGATGTAATGGCCACAATGAAGGCTGTTTTTAAAGTGAGAAGCATGAGAGGACAATTAAGGAGAGGCTCAAAAGAAGCACACATCAGAAATGTCAAAACCAAATTCAAATTCTATTTGGGCATAATGAATGGGGGAGATGAAAAAGGTGTGTAAGAACTTTAAGGAACCTAAGTACATAAACAAAGCAGGTCGGTCAGGCAACCTCATAAAAGCAGAAATAGCAGACAGATAACCTTTTAGTGTGCCCATAGCAGAGCACTGCCAGGGAAAGGAAAATAACAGGGCCTCAGAAAGAGGGGCAGAGAGGGGGTCAACAGACTTAAAAGTAGACAAGGTGATTGACTCGTCTTCATGAAAGGGTGTGAACACTTTTGGTAGAAAAATAGAGCACTGTACGAAGCACCAGTTTGTTAGGCTATATCTATAGGTATGACGGCTTACCTGGGGGCCTGCAGGTCAATCACTCGACAAGCAGATGTAAGTGCCACAAGGATGGCTGTTTTCAGGGTGAGATGCCTGAGGGGACAATTCTGGAGAGAATCGAAAGGAGCACACACCAGAAAAATTAGAACTAAATTAAGGTCCCACTGGGGCATAAGAAATGGGGAAGGAGGGAAGAGATGAGTAATACCTCTGAGAAACCTATGTACAATAGGGGACTCAAGCAAAGATGGTTGATCAGGCAACTGCAAAAAGGTAGAAATGGCAGATAAATAGCTCTTATGAGTGCCAAGAGTAGAGTCCTGCTAGACAAGGGAAAGACTAAAGAGTAAATCTTCAGTAACTGGATCAACAAATATTTTTCTGCACATCATTCCACATCATTGTTCCATCGACAGGCGTATATCGCTTTGATGGAGGAATGCCTGGATGCCAAGATAACGTTACAGACTTCAGAAGGAAGGTCAAAAGGTGTCAACTGTCACCATCTTCAGGCAAGAGGGCTGAGTGGACTGGTTTGGGTGCAGAACCGTCCCCTGCTACTGCAACAGAAGATCCTCCCGATTGAGCAGTCTAATCGAAGGATGGATGAACATGTTCAGCAGCTCGGCCTACCAGACTCTCCGTGCACAGTGCACAGGTACAAGGATTACTTGGGTCTGGTCATTCTTGATCTTCTTGAGAACTATGGACATGATTGGTAAGGGCGGAAAGCTTTAAAGGAGGACTGAGTTCTACTCAAGACGAAAAGCATCTTGGGCGACTGCCACCTTGGAAACTCCAATGCAGAAAACTGCTGACACTGCATGTTTTCTGCAGAGGTGATCAGATCTAACCAAGGCTCTCCCTACTACTGAAAAAGACTATGTGCCACCCCAGGATGGAGATGCCATTCGTAATCCTATAGGCATGTTCAACTAAATTTGTCAGCTCTGGGGTTAAGACAGCCTGTGAGATGTTGAACCACCAGGAACACGCTGTGCTATTCCAGCTACCTCCAGAGGCGCAGAGCACCTTGACATAAGGTTCATTACCCCACCCCGCCCTGCTTATTCAGGTGCCACATGGTGGTGGTGTTGTCCATGAACACTTGCACCATCTGCCCCTTGATAGAGGGAAGAAATGTCTTCAATGCTAGCTGGAGTCCATGAAGCTCCAGCAAGTTGATGTGGAATCCGGATTCCACCGAAGACCAGATGCCTCTCATCGCCATCTCGCCAAGATGTCAGATCTGGTTGGGGAAGGGAGAGGGATCTGCCTCTGACTCAATCCCTGTTTGTTAACCACCACCACAGATCTTACCCCATTCTCTTCAAGATCTGGACCTTTTTGGAGAGCCCCCCGATGCTGCACCCACTGGAACATCAGGCCCCACTGCCGAGCCTGCAAACGCCATGTGGCATGTGTCACCAGCAGGATGCAAGAGGCCATGAGGCCCAGCAGCCTCGAGGCATTCTCACCAAAATCCAGGGTAGAGGCTGAAACATCGGTATCATAACCTGAATATTCTGGACTCGCTGCTTGGGAGAATGAGCCAAACACTGCACTGTCTCCAGAACAACTCCGATGAAAGGGAGACTTTGAGAAGGAATCAGGTGTAATTTCAACATATTTATAGTGAACCACAGCGAATGCAGGAGATCTGCCATAGTATGGAGGTGGGAGATGATAGCTTGGGGTGAGCCTGCCTTCAAAAAAACAATTGTCAAGATAGGGGAACAGCCAGAGAGAGAACATCCCGGGCCTCCTCCCAGACCTGTGGCAGCACTTGTGAAACCGTATCACACATCGTGTGGGAATAACAGCCCAAAAGGCATGAACTGCAATGTTAGGCTGGAGGAAGAACAAAATCTTCTTCACAAGTGCATCCAGCCTTTTGCATTCCCTACTGGGGTGTGCGGAGGGGAACACACCCAGGAAAGTGTAGGCTTGGATAGCCAATCTCTCAGGGGTTGGTGCTGAGTCAGAAAACTTGGGTCCGTGGAGCAGGGCAATGACTGTGGACAATTGTCCTATTCACAGGAGCCCCTGTGATGGTTTTGGACCAGGTAACCAAGTAGGATATCCGTGAGGGCTTCTTTAAAGGGGGAGCATGGGTTCTGAGGAGGACGCTACAGGTTGAAGCACCTCTGTCAGAAGGTTAGTCCTGACGGCCACTGAGGCAACTCAAGGTCCAGGATCTCAGGTGCTCTTCTCACCACCGTGGAATAGGAAGCTTCCTCCTCTGTAGCGACGGTAGGGGGAGAAAGCATGCTGGTACATGGAGAAGTATCCAGTTTGGTGGTGTCACTCAAGACTGTACGCCGGTCAACAGGGTCTTGGAGCTAGTATTCTAAAGGGTCCAGCGACCCCACCCATTCCTGACTGTAACCTTGTCCATAAGAAAGGGGATCAGGATCAAACATAGTAGGCAATGCACCTGCTGGCATAAGAGTCGGCATCGTACAACACAGATATGGCTTTGTGTCGGGGTCAGGAAGAAGAATGGAGATGGCACAACATGTGGGTGCGGGCGGTGCTGGGAGCATTGGGACTGGCATCGGGGAAGGTTGGAGTGGTACAACTAGCGATGGTCTGAATCCAGGACTGGAGCCACGGGTGCCCATCAGTGCTGAGGCCAACTGCATGGAACCTGAAGGGGCCCTACTGACTCCACGGGGCCGAAAGGGCAGAGATCGCTCAGGCTACCGGAAACCTGGGGAGGAGCAGATCCGGCCCAGGCACAAGCTATGCAAAGCAAGGCCTAGAACTTCGATGCTTCCTCGTCTCGTCGGCTGACAGACGAGAAGTCTAAGAATGCTTTGACTTTTTCTTGTACCTCGACTTACCCGAGGACTTGGAGTGGAACAACGACAATGGAGAACTCCGCAACCACTCAAGGGACCTTCCTCTCGACCAAGATCTCGACTTGTGCAGAACTGAGCATCAAGTGGCTATCATCTTCAGGGAACGCTCACTCAAAGCCTTCGGATGCATGGCCCAAATGTTTTTGGATCATGCTCCAGGTCCAGGCACCAAAGACAAATGAGGTGTAGATCCATGGAACCCGGAATTCCTCAATGACATCCTTAATGCACCAGGAGTTGAAAAACTCAAAAAAAACCTTCGACAAAAATCCAAAAAAGGCCAGGCATAAAATGACTGAGGGGTAGCGCTCACCAGATCAGCACTGGCTGGTGTGAAAGGAAAGAACTGATGTCAGCGTGCCGGGTGGCGCCTATAAAAGAACTGCAACATCATATTCAGCATGGAAAATGAAAACAACGGACATGGAGCCAATTGACTCCACCTAACGGTGCGCAGGGTTACTGCTCAAGAAAATTCTCCTGGGCTACGACCCCGAGGCAAGACTTTCTTCAAGATGGGAGAAGCTCGTATTTATAGCCGCTGCGGTTGCTAGGTCACTGTTGCTGAGAAATTGGCGGTCTGAATTATCTCCTACTAGTCAAGAGTGGTATAATAGGATGGTGCAAGTTAGACTTCAGGAGATGAGATATGCTAGTAGAATAGGTAGTGTTAAAAAGTTCTCTCTGATCTGGGGAAATTATTTCTTAGACAAGTTTGGCTGATCTTTCTTTTTGTTTCATTTTCTGAAAGTGACAATGTATCTTGTTGTGTACTGATGTTTCTTCTCCTGATGATAAAAGAAAAAAAAGAAAAGAAAAGAAAAGAAAATTGAAAATTCTCCAGATCCAGTCTGACGCCTGGGGAAAGTCAAAGATAAGGAATCTGCAACTAGAAGTCTCTATCAGATACTTTTTAACTGTTTTTTTTTTAAGAGCTTGCTTTTGATTTATCTGCAGCAGTCAAAGTGGAACATTATACATACAAACACACACAGGCACACCCACAAACACATATATCTCTATAAAGATATATATAAAAATCAACTATGCAGTTATAGCTAGGTCTGAGTACTCAGTGAAAGGTCAATTTGCTCAACTTTGGAACCATTCAACAAATCTGTATGAATGTTCCCCATCAAATAGCGAAGCTGACATTTCAGCAGGTTACGTTTGAGGCAGATACATTTAGGAAGGATGGGTATGACGGTTGGACAGAAAACTAAAGTAGACGTCAGAAAGGGAGTGTCTATAGTTTTAGTTTCCATGGAACATTTTGGTCTACAATATAGAAAAAAGCGATGAACAAAATTAACCAAACATAGGCTGATAATCTAACTTTACATTCTAGTGTCCACTAGAAAAATGGAATTAGGCTTTAGTCAAATGGGCTCGGTGCGACAACTGAAAATTTGGGTCCGAAGGTTCCTGTCTGTGTCACTGTACAATTTGCCTGAGTAATGCTAGACCCAAAAGGGTTTTTCCCAGACAGGCAAAATGAGTTCCAATAGCATTTTGTTTAAAGGTAGCAGCATCTCTAACACCACAGAAGAAAAATGCGAGGATTTAATAAAAAATGTGGACTCAATGTCTCAGATAACTCAAAGGCCTCTGCAGCTTAATGTACCACAGAGGTGAAAAAAGTGAATTCTTCTGAAAGAAGTCAAATGGGGTAATGGATATCCACATCTGGGAAAGTATT
This sequence comes from Pleurodeles waltl, assembly GCF_031143425.1. Classification (NCBI taxonomy): domain Eukaryota; kingdom Metazoa; phylum Chordata; class Amphibia; order Caudata; family Salamandridae; genus Pleurodeles; species Pleurodeles waltl. Next base: position 399,724,258 of record NC_090449.1, read on the forward strand.
GAGGACACTACCAAGTTCAAGGAAAATACAAGAATCGGTACTGTAAGAGAGAGGAGGTCTCCCAGTCATCATTTTCTGTCCAGCCACAGACTTTGTAGCAACAGAATACACTCTAAAAGGTTCCTCTATTCAGGTCTCTGGTTGTTGGAGAAGTGCTCTGCTCAGGATGCATCATGAAAATGGGCATATACCTCATCTTTAGATAACCCAGATGTTTGTTGACTTTGATCGTGAAAACAGTACTGAGGATGGACCTAAGGACAGAACCATAACCGACACAGACAGTATGCTACACCTTAGACAGCATTTGGGTCTTTGGACGCAATATACATGAACAAAGCCTGCGGTGGCACAGACTCAGCAGGGGCCAGGCCACAGGCCGCACGATTGCCAAAGCACTTCAGTGGGTCTACCTTTTGCGAGTTGCCCGGAGGTTAGTAGGGCTGTCCTTCATGGGGTGCGAGGATGCAGCTCAGAACTTTTGCTTAATCTTCTTTAATATTAGAACAAGCATATATTACGAGCAAGAGATCAGCTTTGGAGGTAGACACTGAGTTCCTAAACTGTCATGGAAGCAAAACCATTTCTTTGAGAAGGAAGTCAGTTTCCCCTTTCTATAGTGTTTTCTGTGTTTCTAGTGAGAAGGGCTCTTGGGAGAACATTCCCTGTTGGGAGACACACTTACAGTGCAGGGACAGCTTTCAGGAGTCCCTCTAGGTCTTTGTCACAATTACTGTGGGCCTCCCATCCTCTAAATGGTCCTCGGACACATTGAGGAGGAGATACAGTCCAATAATGGGAGGGGGGGGGGTGGTGTTGGAGCCAATATACCACATGCAGGTGCTATGAGGATCTGATTTAGACTTCTTTTCATTGCATCCACTAAAGGGATTAAACCCTTAAAAATAAGGAGGAAACATGTGACCTAGTGACTGTTGCAGGCAGAGTAATTCCATCAGTGAAGCACAAGAGTGCTCTGGACCCACCTCACTGAGGCACAGAAAAGGAGGAATGGACAACAGCATGCACATCAGCCCCTTATATGTCCCTGAGTTGCCAAATCCTGGGAAGGCGGAGCCACGAGGTAAGAAGCATGGTACATCCTGGTGGCACTGAAGAGTTAATGCAAGGGAAACGTTTTTGGGATCTAGTGTGGTCTCCTTAAGGGTGCTCAAAAGGTGTGGAATCTGCAGGAAGAATTATCCATCACAAACATTTGTAAGAATTAATGCTCCAATGCTGAATATTTATTACATCTTCACTGCTGTACAGTTTGCTGATATAAACAAGGACACATAACATTTTAAGGAAATTATTCTGGTGAAACACTGCTACTGCTAGAGCCATACACTAATTTAGTTCTAAACACCTATTTCCATTTAATTAAGCCATGGCTGCTAAACAGCACTACCCTTTGGCATGTCAGAACCCAAGCAAGAGTACTTCGCAACAAGTGACAACTGAAATGGTACCTCACCTGAAGCCCTGGCTCCAGTTACTCACAATAAAACTGTCCAGTCGCCACAGAATACCCAAGGAAATGGAGAAAAGGCCTCACAAAAGGTAGTACCTTTACCCATGACATATTACCAAGATCCTGGAATGGGCTTGTTCAGCCACACAAAAGGTTCAGTGTTGCAGGTCTGCTATGATCTCCCAGGTCCTTGCTCTAGTTTCTATTATTGACACTTGGTGGAAGGAAGCCCTGCTGAGTCAGCCCTTGTAGCTCAGTTCTGCAGGAAAAATGGTCCTAAACACATCCACAAACTTACCAACAAAAGATTAAATGGATCCCAATTGTAGTCAGTGAGTGGAGACTTGCTGGTGGCCCTGGGAAGTAGCACAAAGGAAAAGTTAATTGTGGTCACTTTCAATCTTTTAGGTGGATAATGTATCTACCTGCAGATTCCTCACCTACTGAATTATCCCCAAGAGCCAGACTGGATCAAGAAACATTTCATAGCTCTCCTATGCCATTAGGAAATGCTCACTCCATCACTGCACCGTAAAGAGCAAGGGTGTGATGTTGCTGGAGCCATACAGTGGCCAGCCTGGCGCATTCACAATTTCCCTGTCCATTTTCCCACACCCTTTGAGGCAAAAAGGGGAAATGATAGATCAATTGTGGTGGTGGAGTGCAACAACTAGGTGGGAACCTTTTTAAAATGGCGGCCTATGGCCATCTTTCAGAAGTAAGAGGTGGGCTGGATTGATGATGAATCTGCAGGTAGAGTATCTACCAGAAAGATTGTGGCTGAAGGTAAGTAACCTTTTTTTTCTCATGGATTAGTGTACCTGCTGATTCCTCTTCTACTGAATAGATTTCAAAGCAATCCGCCTCTCAAGAGGTGGGGCTGAAGGAATGGTCAGAGAAGGGAATCCTGGATTGCTGAATAAACAAAATTGCCATTCTTCCTCACTTCTAAATCCAAGCAAAAGTTCTTAGCCAAAGTGTTAAGAAATTCCCATGTTGCCGCACAACAAATCTCAGCTACTGGGACTCCTCTGGCCAGCACAGACATGGAAGAATTGGCTCCAGTGGAGTGAACACAGACTTTCTCATGCAGTACTTCTTGGCAAGGGCATGCAGAGTCTATATGGAAAGAATGATCTAATGAGATTAAATCATTTTCTGGAATGCTTTGCACTTTTGTTGCCTACATACCGCTTGAACCACAGGTCATTAGAACTAATCTCTTTCCTACAGTCAATGTAGTAACTGAAAGCTCCCTGGACGGCCAGCTGGTGTAATCTCTCCTCCTCAGTGAGAAGTGACAGAGGGTAAAAGGAAGTAATGGGAATGGGCTGCCCCAGATGAAAAGGGGTCACATCCTATGAAGGAAAGCCACGTTAGTCTTTAAAAGCAGCTTGTCCTCGTGGAAGCACATGAAAGGAGGGCTAACCAACTGTGCCTGCAGCTGACTGATGCCGTTCTTCAAGGCAATGGCCAAAGGGAAAACCATTTTAAAAGTAAGAAGACATAACTGGTCACTGTAAAGGGGCTCAAATGAAGCTCCCTTCAAAAACGAAAAAGAGAGGTTCAAATCCTGTTGGGGTATGACAAATGGCATAAGTGGAAACTTGTTTGATAAGCCCCTTCAAGATTCAGATCACGATCATGGACTTAAAAATAACAGCTAATGCAGGAGGCGGACAAACACTGATAGGGTAACAGTTGTCCCTTGATGGTGCCCCCTGCAAAATCTTGCTAGGATACAGACTGAGCATAACATGCTTTCAAATCATGCTTTCATGTGTACTTTCAACGGGTCTAAGTTCTATTCCACGAAACATACAACAAATCTATTGCACCCCCCCGGAGTAGACGGATTTTGGGGAAGTGTAACAAGATGACAATATGTTGTTGACCACCTGCAGTGGTGGAAGAGACTCAAGTGCGCCACCTGAAAACTAAGACATGAAGGTGCAGGCTCTGGAGACTGGGATGCAGAACCTGTCCCTCTGACTACGACAGGATATCCAAGCTCCAAGGTAGCTGGATTGGATTAGACAGGGAATGTCTCAAAGGTCTCCAGTGTGGGGTTATCAAAATGGCTTGCACTCAGTCCAGACTAATCTTAATGAAGACCCATTGTTTATTTTTTCCTATGGAAAATGCATGAAAAAAATAAGTGTTTTGGGTCCTCCCCCTATTTTTCTCAGCCAATGCTTTATAAATTGCCATGAAATGTTCCATGAAGGAGTTGAGATGAATGAACTTTTTTTGGAAGGTTTTGTGAAGATTCGTCAAACAGTGCCAAAGTTATTAGCAAAACAAAACATGCTCTTCCTAAGGAAACTCAGACTCGCATATGTGGCAAAAGATATCAGCGCTGCAAGCTGGAGTTTCAACTAATTTCTTCTTCAGCATTGAACTGTTCCTAGATTTACATGCTTAAATCAGAACAGCAAGCAATACACCACAATATAAAAAAATGGTAAGGCTGCTCACCTCTACTGAGAGAGGTTAAGGTGGAACTACTGCTTGCACTATATCAAGTGTCTGCATCAATATGCAGTCTTCCGACCATACAAAGTCCGAAACTGTGACTTTGTTGTTTTCCATTGATGCTCTTTAAAACCATAAGCAACACACTATTGCTCCACCAAAGTCATGGGGATTTTGAACTTTTTAGCTGCCCTCTCCAGCAGTGAATTGAAATAGGAAATGTCATACTGAGGAGATTCTGGTAGGTAGATGTTATGTCGCCTTCCTTTGGCACAACTTAGTCCTTCCACTCCTCTTCATTAGGTTCACCATGACATTAGTTCCCCTTCTGGGAGTTTGCCTTCTTCCTCAACATAAAAGAATGGGATAGAATCAAAGGTATCTTCCTCGTACATGCCTTTAGGAGTTAGTGAAACAAAATATGGGACTGGAACATGTGTTGTGGCCATGGAGGCTAAGGCTGGAGTAGGGACCGTGGGTCCTGACTTAGGTGAAGGAAGGGGGGGGAGGGAGCAGTAGGGGTGGTGACTGTGCACAGGGAGGAGTTAGTGGTCCAGATGAACAACGGACAGAAGGTTGTTGAGGGAGCAGGTTGCAAAAGGTGCATTTGCAGCAGTGTGGACATAAATGCAATGAGTACTTGCATCATCTGGAGCTCCCTACAGTAGGGATGTGAACAATAGTGTTAATAGTCCTTGGGGGCATCTCTGCTGCACAAGTCTGATGCAGGTTTTTATCCGTTTGGATACCTCCTCCTCAGAAGCCTCTTCTTGAAATTCCAGTATACAGCACACATCCAAATGTGCCACGCTGTATGTTTTATCTGCTTTATCTGAGGCTTACCCTTGATGGCTGATATCTGTGTCTCATTCCGAATCCACAGTCTGCAAAGGTAAATGGGCTGTTGACATTCAAAAGAGAGTGCAAAAAAAGTATGTATTTCCAACGTCAATGAGGTCAATGTTGATGGTGAAGGTAGAGCCATTGCCCTTGATGAGGTTGATAGAGGATGACCTACATATGTGGTAGAGCCATCCGCTGCATTTTCACCAAGGGTTTGGTCATCAACAGTGCTGTTTACATTGTCTTCACTTCTACAGTGTCCTAGTTGATGATGCTGTTGAGGGTCCGGTCACCGATGGTGCTGTCAATGTCAATGATGAAGTTCATAATGGTGGAATTTTCTTTATTGATGAGGGAGTCTGCCGTCAACAGTGAGACAGTCAATTCTCACAGGACTTGTTGACAGTTGGTTTTACGTAAAACGTTTTGCAGCATATGATCTTTATACTTTTTTTAAAGTCTCTCTGAGGACGACCCAGACTTTTCCTCAGAAGAGGTGGCTGCAGGCACTTTCTTACTGACAGATGGTGAACTTTGACTTCGCCCGTGATGAGGTAGAAATCTCAGAATCTTCTTAAGCACAACATATAGTTAGATGAAAAGCTAAAGATAGGGCTGGCTCAAATCCAGGGAGAAAGTAATTAAAGGGGTTGAGAAGGAACTATTTTGAGGTCAAATAAAGGTCAGAACAGAGCTCTTCTCAGGGACTTACTCATGTATGAAGTGCAGTAGAAATCTGAGCTATAGTAGCTTCTGGGGGAATAGGAGAGTTTAGCCCTTCAGTCTCAATGGCTGAAATTTGGGTTGTTTTAAATGAGGTAGATAAATTAGTAAAGAAACAATGTTGTTGAGGCCGCTGGTCATTTTAACATTGATTCAAGCATGTCATCATATGGAAGTTTCAACACCGGGAAACTTTCTACTCTGAGGCACTATTCTTCTCAAAGTACAGAGAAATTGTAAATTCTGTTTCCAAGGGGGGAATATTTGTCCAAACCACAGGTTTATGCAGTGCAGTTATTAAATACCATGTGCAGGTATTTAATTACCTAACTTGATATGTTTTATAACATAATTATATCTATGTACAGCTGCTGTCAGATGCTATATTTTTCTGATAGTTGCCTTACCTTTTGAGCCTCTTTAACCTCTTTTGCACGTCTGTCTGAGTCAGTGACAAGTCTAATGCTAAAGACAGCTTTGTTGTTTAAAGTCTGAGATAGCAAGATTTACATAACTTATAATTTTCTCATTCTGTACATTCTCATTTTTGACATGACTGTGAATCTACAGATAAACGACAAGATGTGAAAATTAAAAAAGGCAGAAGGCAGATGTGAACAATAAAGCGTAATATATTTTTAAAAATTAAAAGGGGGCATTATCATATAACAAACCCTGCCACTGGATCTGCTGTAAAACCTGTGGGGGAGGGTTGAGGCTTAATCATCAGACCATGAATTAATTAGATATTTCCTCAGTGTCCTTTATGAATTCCTTTTAAAACTTGAGCTTTTTTGTCCAATTTCTTGAACATTGTTATGAAATGCACAAATTGCCCCCTTTATTTTCAGAATGTTTTTGAAGAACGAGGTGAAGACTCCAAGCAAGGGATAACACCCCATCACGTTAAAAATTCATTTGTTAAGACTGGGTTTCGGCTGGCCTAACTATGGAAATAAGATTGTGATCATGGGGTCTTAGCTTCCGGTAAGTAGATCGTCAATCTTAGAACAGTCCTACCAAATGTTTGCAGGTAAATATGCCAAATGATTATCTATCCGAAGTGTCTGGAGCGGTACCTCAAAATCAGGAAATGTTTGCAGGAAGTGGAGGTTAACAGATAAATTACTATGTGGATTCTGAGTGGGGACCGTAGTTTAATAATAGCCCACTCGGTAATGAGTTGCTACACAAGATGTCTGGGGATGGGAGAAGTGTGTGTTAGGTGTGTTCCAGGTAGGATTAAGCAGTGATATATACATGAATTATTTAAATTAAAATGTCACAGCTGTAAATACTCCATATTGTGGCTATGTTAGTGACAAAAGGCTAAAAAATACAAAAATAGCATTATGGCATACTAGGATATATCAAGACAAAGAGCAAAAGCATGATTTCACCAAGTACTAATTAAATGTCTTATTTTGAAAGGAAAACAACAGGTTATGTACTGACACCACATTCCGGCACTATATAAAAGCAGATGTACTGTACATAATCTCTAACATAAATTTGCAGGTAACTTCTACAATGCTCTAAATTGTGTGGATTTTACCTGTATTTCGTAGAGTAGCTCCAGACGGCTCAAATACAGTAACTTGCTTCCCATTCCAGACTGCAATTGCATCCTTGAGATTAGACACGGGGCAGATAAAAGACGTCTTTAAATGTCTAGCCATTAATTACATCATATCCATTTCATCAAATTACAATGTGCAACAATTCGAGATTAGACACGGGGCAGATAAAAGACGTCTTTAAATGTCTAGCCATTAATTACATCATATCCATTTCATCAAGTTACAATGTGCAACAATTCACTAAACCTGCACCTTGGATTAAAAACTATACTAGGCACAAAAATTAACTAGGTCTGAAACAGAAGGCAAAGTACGCTAAGGATGTTTAATAGGTTTAGAGAGCAGCTGGAAACCTAAGCCGAAAGTCAAAATTAATAAATTTAATAAATGAAAAAATGAAAATAACCAAATGGCAAATTGACGGTAAGGACGTTTTATAGGTTTAGAGAGCAGTTGGAAAACCCAGCAAACATTCAAAATTAATAAATGAAGAAAAGAAAATAACCATATGGCAAATTAAAATGTGTATTCAACTCTGATCCAGCTTGTATGAAGTTCTGGTAGGCTTCTTTTGGTACAGACTGACATGAGAAAACCTCATAATCGGACACAGAGATGAATAACCCATTTATTTGAAAGCTTTTGCTCTGAGCTGCATAATGGAGATAATGAAAGCAGCAAGCCTTCAGATGACCTACTGTGGGGAGTAGCTATTCAGTTTATCAAGTGCACCTCCACAGAGCTGATTTACATCAGGGAAAATTTTGATAACCCCACCGGAACATACACTGCAACTGATGCTTTCGAATTTGGTGTGTTATTGATATTGCTGGTGTTATTGTTATGTGACATACGTATTGCATGTTGCTGCTAAGAGTATAAGCTTAGTGTCCCAGGCTTTCGGGACAAGTTGATGCTGAAGCATCTAAGATTACAAGTGTGTGTGTACGGATGACTTATGAACTATTCTGGAAACACTTTGCACCATGTCGGGGGTTGTGAGTATTTCTCCGAACGTTATCACAGGCTTTCAGATGGGAACACGTTGTGAATGACCCAGGTAATAATAACATATTCAGTGCTGCGGAATGGTCGATAGACAGTGAAGCTGGAGTGGATCTGTAGGGAGAAAAGAGGATGCACATTGTCAGAGAATCATTGCCCCTCGGACAGGCCTATGAAGGAGCCATGTAAACGCAAGCCATCCCTTTGATCTAGTAGATACTGCTGAGGGGAGTTTACGCTGCAGACTCCATGAATGTTTGCCAGAACTTAGTTCTATCTGGACTAAAGACAGTTCTATCTGGAATGACACTCAAAGCTACCTTAACACCTCTTCAGTTTATGATATTTACAAGCTAAGAGCTGTTCTAATTAGAATGCAACAATTTATTTTCTGAAAACTGCCTTGCACTAAATCATCAAAATACAAATGTATCCTTTCTATCCAATGTTAAAGGAAGCATTCACAACAGACAATCAACAACCGTAAAAATCTAGAATTAACCCTGTCAGTAGCCCTATACCTCTTCATGAGTCCCCACATAAACAAACTTGTCAAATCAGCTAACCTTTATCTGCATGTGTTAAAGAAGATAAAACTAATCCTATCCACTTCAATTTTAAAATCAGCAGCTATTGGCCGCCTTTCACCTAGGATTGACGTTGGCAATGCTGTATTTGAGGGCATCCCACAAAATGCCCTCATGCCACTGAAAACTGTCATCCAAGTTGCAGCAAGACTGGTGTCAGCCAACAAATGAATTGACCACACTACAAAAGAGGCCAGATGTACGACGTGATTTTGCAGTCGCAAAGTGCAAAAATCACTGGTTACGACCGCAAAATGGCCTTATATAATGTACCATTCCAATTTTGCGGGTCGGTATCCTGTTACTGACTTGCAAAACAGGGATTGCGACTCGCAATTAGGAAGGGGCATTCAAAGGGCTTCCCTTCCTAATTGCGACTTGCAGGCCCATGTAGGATTGTTTTATGACTGTGAATTTGGTTGCAAAACAATTCCAGTTAACACCAATTTCAAGTTGGTGGTAACCCATTTGCAAACGGGACCAACGGGACCACTTCCCCTTTGAGAATGGTAGTAAAAATGTTTTTTTAAGAGCAGGCAGTGGTCTCATGGACCACTGCCTACTCTGAAAAAATTAAAAGAAAACCTTTCATTTTTATTTTTGAAATGCTACCCGTATTCCTTTAAAAAAATAAAAGACAGGCTGCATTTAAAAAAACTGCTTTCTTGAAAAAGCATTCAGAGACAGGGTGGTCTGCTGACCCCAGCAGGCCACCATCCCTGTGAGCGCTGCCATTCCCAAATGGGTCACAAACTGTGACCTGTCTCATGAATATTAATGAGGCAGGTCCCTTGCAACCGATTTGGAAATGGCAAGCAGTGTGGTTAACACTGTTGTACATCTTGTTTTGTGACATGCAATTTGCAAACAAATCGTGAGTCACAAAACACAAGGTCGCACATCTGGCCCAAGGTAACACGTTTCCAGCCTGCTTATTGGCGACATTTCCACAATTGCAATTTGCCTGTTAATGGCATTGACATTTTTATGTCTTACATGTGACATCTCAAATGACACTTCATTGGAAGCTTAATTAGGGACTTGAAGAAGGTAAACTACCATAACCATGGTGCCCTCAGGTGTACACTCAATTACATTTTAGGACTGAATTGTTCCAAGCAGTACCCAGAGCATATCCATGAGAAAAATGACGATAATAGCGGTGAAATCAAACCAAATAAGTAGTCCAAATCTCTGGTTTACCAGTTCCATCAGTGTGGATCTGAGCTAAACCAGATTATTTTTGCACTGTCGTAACTGGAGTCCTGAATTTATAATATATAAATAATAAAAGACTACAAGTACCACAATGAAATTTAAATTTTTTGACTTACACGTGCAATCAGAAAACTTGAGAGCTCTGTTGCTGTAACACTATCCAAGCGTTAACTTATTACACAGCAGCTTTTCTCTGCACCAGCCACCATTCTAGACCTAATGCCAGCACTGCCTTCTATCGAAAGTAACAATCTCTCATCCATCCTCACAAAAAGTGATGGATGGAATGCTTGAATTAATCTTAACCACTGGCAATTATGCAGGCAGCGGCCCAGTTTATCGTTATTTTGCACACCATGCTTTTTGTATAGTTCAGATGACGTACTCTTGTCAGTGCCTGACTCAGAGAGATCCATCCCGGAGGCAATTGCTGAGCTACAAGGGTTTTGTGAGGGCTGTGTCTACTCAAACTTTCACTCCCAATGCAGGCTCTGTCAAGGTTACAAGCCTAACTACCACTGTAGTGGACGAAAGATTCAATTACGTACCTGAGACTCAAAGTTAACTCTTCCACAAACAAAACATTCAAAGTGAACTACTCAGACTTGCTGCAGCACCTAAAAATAGGTTTCCAGGACTGGCAATAAGCCGCATTTTCATGGTTAGGTCAAATACCAGATCCGAGCACTGAAGAGGCTCCTCTATCTTGCACAGACTACACAATTACAGGTATATAACTTTTCCTTCTCTAGTATTCAATCTTTCATAGATTCACACACATGAAACAGAATAACAAATCTACCAGCATAACAACAGATGGCAAGTAATCAAGCTACGATTCACCGTACTGAAGATGTCGTAGTACTGCCCCTCCCACTGCTGTATCTCTCTGCACTATCTCCAGCAGATTGCAGTGCTGCAAAACAGGCATGTCTGTTCTTTCATGTCACTGCCCTGCATATGACCAACCACACTTTAGAGAACAGGTCGGCTGAAGATGAAACACTTATTGTAGAGTGTGGTCTAACAGTGCCTTGGAGCAGTCTACCTCCTTTTGCACGACAAAAGATTATTGCTGCTGCTACCTAGCTTGCTATACCCTATTTAGAAAGAGCATGTCCTGTCTGTGGAAGCCTAAATGAACAAGTCACTTACCCTAAGTATCGCTCTTTCTAGTGGATACTTTAACCACGGAATCCTCGCCTTTAGAATGTCCCAAGGCACCAGACTGCATCCAAGGAATTTTAACAGCAATGCTCACACATGTCAACAGGTGGTATTGTGCGCATCCAATTGGCTCCATACTACCAAGTGACAGAGCAGAACCACATGTAAAGACCACTCCTGTGGGCTTTCGTCAGTTTCTTGTCTATTTCCATTTTCACACCCACAGACGTGGAGAAAAAATGCTGGTTACAGTGGTCCAATCTCTAACTTTTGACCTTTTTAGATGTTAAAGAGGCCATTCCCCGGAACGGGGACATGGGAGGGCACTGAGGAATGTGTGTTTAGATATAATATCCACCAGCAAGATATGAAAGGTAAGTGACTTGATCTTTTGATGGATATTTCTAACCGCTGATTCCTCAGTTTTAGAATTGACATCAAAGAAATACCTCACAAAGGTGGAGGATATGGGGAGAGGATACAGACCACAGTGCTGCAGGTGCAATCGAATGAAGTAATTTCATCACAACTGAGTGTCATGGCAGTAGTGCTTCATGAACATATGAACTGTCAATGTTCAGCCTGGCCGATGTCAAGAAGAGACACCTAGAGTGCCAAGGCCCAGGTGAAAGGGGCTCTTAGGCTGCAAGGGGCAGTTTGGTGGGTAGTGCATAGCAGATCATAATGGAGAGTATTATCCACCTTGGCAGGGTCTTCTTTTGAACCATCTTTCCCTTCTTCACACCTCAGAACCCGACTAAAAGTGAATCATCTACACACTGACCTTGCGGATAGTAGATGTAAAAGCTCAATGCCCTCTTTGCAGCAAGACAATAAGAGTCTCTTCTCCTCCTTCAATGGGGAGGCAGTGCGAAGAATGCAGGCAAGGTGACTGATTGTCCAATATGAAATGGAGAATCAACTTTAGGGAGGAAAGCAATCCAAGTCCTCAGCATCAATTTGTCCAGAAAGAGCGCCAAAGTGATGGTAAAAAGGAAGATCATTTTTAGCATCAAGAGGTGTAAAGTGCTGCTGTAAGGCTTGAAAGGGGTACCCATAATGTCAAGACCAGGCTAGCAGAATTACAAATGGTTTGGTAGCAAACATGTGTGAAACCATTTATGAAACCCATCCCAATGAGTGACTTAAACATGAAAGGTTAGTCCGATAAACAGCAATAACATACGGGCCAATGAGCAAACTTTTACTGTGCCTAATGTAGGGCCTTGCTCAGCTAAGGAGAGAACACCAGGCAACCAATTTGTCCCAGCACACAGAGCAGATTAACTTTAAGGAAGGCCATCTGGCAGCCAGTATAACATCCACCACCTTGGTACGCAGCTCAAACACACTTAGCTATCGCTGTTTAGATGTGAGTTTTGGAGATTTGGACGCAGGACTCTACTCTGCTGCCAAAATAGGAGCTCCTCCCAAATCAGAAGCCTTATCGGAGAGCAACGGCTCTGAAGCTCTGGGTACCACACTCTCATGACCCAGTCATCGACAATCAAGATGACTTGGGCCCGGTCTTTCTGGATCTTCTTCTGGACATGAGAGTTATCAGTGGAAGGCATACAGGAGTTCCTCACTCTATTCCATCCAGTCCATATTTTCTAACCAGTGCCTTAGAGGTGTGGCACTGTGCATTGTCAATGGTGGAAAATTGACCTAGCCTGGGCTCCCACCAGTGAGTGAAGATGCCCTTCACCACCTCTGGATGAAGATGGCTGTGACCCGCCAGGCAATGCCTTCTCAGTTCATCCACACTGGCATTCAGGCATCCTGCCAGGCGTCTGGTGAACAAGAAAATGTTCTATTGCTCCAACCACCCAACATAGGCTAACAGCCTCCCGGCAGAGGGCCAGGACCACACCATGTCCTGTATTTTGCTGTACCACATGGCAATAGTGTTGCCCATGAGAACCTGCACCAGCCTCTCTTTGATGGATGGCAGGAATGCCTTTAGGACCAGATGGGCTGGCCGAAGGTCCTGAAGATTTATACGGAGCTGGCTCTCCACAAGGGACCAGAAGTCTTTGATCTCTATGCCCTCAGTGATGCCCCAGCCCGGCAGTGAGGTCTGTGTGGAGAAAGGTCAGGGCCTGCTGCTGATCAGATCGGCATCCACTACAGATCTTGGGCCATCTCCCTGGTGACACTGAAAGGAGTCAGAGAGGTATCCCCGACACTGAGGCCACTGGTACTTGAGGTTCCATTGCAGGGTTCGCAAGTGGCTCCTTGTTTAGGGATGAAAAGGATGCATGAGGTCAAGAGCCCAAGAAATCTCAGAGCTAGCATCCCGAAGATCCCGGACTAATCCTGAAACATTGGGATCACAACCTGAATGCCCCAGACTCGCTGTAGTGAAGAAATCCCTTGAACACACCTGTCACAACCCCTTTCATAGGGCAATGGGGCAGTCAATGGCTACTAGGACAAAGCAAGGGGGTTAAGGCATTTCACTCCTGCTGTTCTGGGGCTCGACTAACTATGGATCCTCAACAGCTAAGTATTAAACCTTCAGCACTTGAGTCTCAGTGGTAGTGCAATTTGATCAGTCCATGGTTCCTCATGGGTAGGTAGGTGGAATGTAATAAAGGTGCAAGACTCAAAAACAAGCAATGACCCCAGAAATCCGATTGTATGGTCCAATACTTACATTTGGTAAGAAAAGAAGTATCTATTACACACACAAAGTATAATACAGCACACTAAATCAGTGGTTCTTAACCTGCCGCCTGGGGACCACTGGGGGTCTGAGAAGCCTTCTCAGGGGTCCGGGACGGCTTAGAAAATTAAATAATATTAACAGATTAATACAGTGTATATAAATAAAGAAGCAAAATATATAATTTAAAGCTTTAAGATCTTCTATAAGTGGGTAGTACTTTGAAATTGGAAGCTAAAAATTAAGCTAATATCGTCAGATTTGTAGGAAGCTGGCTCTCTAAATAGTGTACCAAAATGAGGTACACTGTGCAGAGAGTCCAAGTATCCATACTAGTGTACAGGGGCTTGCTTTAACAATCTCAAGGTGCACCATTTGTGGTACTATGTTCGAGCAGCCTTAGGCTCGTCAGAGGGGAGTTTTAGGCATCTACTGCACACAGAGTCAATAAATGATGCACACAATCAAATAAGGAAATCCGACACTAATTTAGAAAAATAACTTGGATTTTTATATTAAGTTAGAAACTAAGATTTTTGGGAATAAGGTAGGTACTTTGTGAGTTAGCAATATTTAAAAATTCAGAAAATACAACTGTCAGATATGAGGTATGAGCCTCGAATGCAGGTATGTTATCCTATTGGAAAAACATACACTGTATAGGGTCACTTGCAAACAACTTACAGGACTGTTCTGCGAGAATGAAGGTAAATAGGGGCCAAGACCCTAAAAAACACCAACAGTTTGAGTTGACCTGCCCTAGTTTGTCTGGGTATAGAGATGTTTGCAGCGTTGGTATCCTCAGATGCTACACGATAATATCATTCTGGAAAAGTACCTGCAAGAAAAAGGCTACAAGCAGGTAATGGAGAATCAGTCTGGCAGAACCCAAGAGGGGGGCCTCAGCTCTTGAGGGTCTCAGGTCCACAGAGACACTGTTAATTTCAATGGACTCGGGCTGGTGGGGTAGGGGCATAAATGTTTTGCCTGGTGGGGCAGCAAGTTTGAGGCTCTCACAGTTCTCGGTGCACATTCAGAAGAGAGGAAAGAAACACGGCAAGATGACTTCGCTCATTGAGCTGGCCTTTCTGGATGTCTCTCAACATGCAAGTAAGTAAGTTTTGGCAGCGGTAGTTTGGAGTGAACATAAACAAGCCTTGGTGCTTATAACAGACGCTGGTATCCCGGGTACTGGTGCAGTGAGCCAACAGGGTGGATCAACTTCTCAAATACTGTAAGGATCTATGAGTATGACCTCCTGGGCCATTAGCGACCTCCTTCTGGGCTGCTGCTGCATTGGTGGACCCAGTGGTATGCAGATCGTCGTACTGTACTGTGAGGTTGTGCCTTTAGGCAAGCAGCTTCTCCACTTCAAAGGTATTTGCTGGCTGGTTGCCTAAGTGCTGGCAGCCCTTCAAGGTTCTGGAATGATGCACAGGTGCAGGACAAGTCGGTTCTTTGCAACTGGCGGGACAAAAGTAGGTAAGCAGGATTTGGCTCCAAAGCTAGTCCATAGTTCTTGTGTCTCTGGCTCTTGTGTGTCCTTCTTCTTCTTGTAGTCAGGTGAATCTGAGTTCCTGGTGTCAGGGTCCACCTAAATAATAATATTAGGGGTGTTAAGGGGAGCAAAAGGTAGTAGTCAATTGAATACTCACCCCTGGGGTCACTACGGCCCCATATATGACCACTTCCTCTGGAGAGTGAACATAACTGTGTCCCAGAGTTTCTACTTACACCAAAAACAAGATGGTGGAACCCTTCTTTCGTGGAGCACATCCGGCAGCCCACCTTAGGGGTGTGTCTAGCCTGGAGGTGCAACACTCCTACTGCATAGCTAGTTTCCCACCTCTCCTGGTGCCAAATGGGCTCAGGAAAGTGGGGTGGCATTCTGCAGGTATGGAGGGAGCCGGGGTCGCATATCAAAGGTGGCAGAGGCCTAGCCATCCTGCTGGAGGAGGTGATAACATCTTCTCCCGAGCAGGCATTGTTTCTAGCCTCTGAGAGTGCATGCTTTCATCTACAGGGAGTCAGAAACTTGTCTGTGGTAGCAGGCTTGTCGATACTGGTCGACACGGGTCAGCCAGCACACTATAGCACTATTATGGTTTTCAGGGGTCACCTCTAATGTGTACTCTGGGTGCATGTAATAGTAAACCCAATACTGGCACCAGTACAGATTTATTAAGACAAGGTGTTTGATACCAATACCATAAGTTTCAGTGAAGCCATTATGTCGCTGGGTAACTTGTAATGACCAGTGTAATGACCAGTGCCCAGTACATACCTTTGCTTCCCTATTTACTAGCAGTATCTAGTAATCTAACTTGACATCACAGGGGGACATCTGCTCATGCAGATATGTTCTCACATAAAATATAATGCACCCTGCTTAGGGCTCTAAGGCCTGCTGTATGGGTGATTTACATATATTGTATGCAGCGACTGTTGCATGGCACACAGTGAGTTGGCCATGTGTGTTTTCACACATGGTTTGCACCATGTCAGGCAATCTGCATGTAATTTGTAAGAGGGACCCTTAAGGTGGCATAATACATGCTGCAGCCTCTAGGGACCCTCTTTAGTACACATGCCCTAGGTTACAGGGGTACTATTTACTACGGACTTACAGGATTGCTAAAGTGTGTGCCAACTGTAAAACAATTAGACAATTTTACCTTGTTTTAGGGAAAGAGCACTGGCACTGGGGACTGGCTTAGCAGGGACCCAGTGCACCTTCGGTCGAAAAGCTGTCAGTACTAGGGCAAAAAGTGTGTGTGGGGGGGGGGGGGGGGGGGGTGACTGTGAAAAAGGGCACTTTTCTACAAGATTTTCTTCTGTGAGAGCAGTGCAAATGCATCAAACAGAATATAGTATGGACAATGAGTGGCCTCAATTAAATTGAGAAGAGCTCCAAACTTCCCACTATAATTAAAACATTTTTATTTTTTGTATATTTGTTTGTCAGTTAAAATCTTTCATCATTTGTCTATTTGTTTGATGAAGACTTGTTTCTGGATTTTTTTTTCAGTCCAAATGAACGAGTTACTTACCTTCGGTAACGACTTTTCTGGTGGATACATTAGCTACCTGTGGATTCCTCACCTAATGAATACTCCCATGGCGCCAGCATTCGACGGAAATCTTCTTACTAGTCTCTGCACGTCGACGAGGACGTCACTCTAGCCCACGCGACGCCGTCTGACGTCATACAGGCAATAAGAGGTCCTCGACGACGTGCGGACGTCAGTACCAATCATTTTTTACGTGCATGAGAACAACCAGGCAATGCAATGAAAGAGCAAGGCAACATCCCATTACATTGTAAAAATACACAACATTGCATGAATAACTGTAAATCTTTTATATATATATATAACTCTCTCTTTTTAAAATATATATCTACACATCAAGTATATACACAAAGATATATACATATAATATATACAACGTCCATTGCACCCTCAAAGACCAAGAGGAGCGTACTCAAGGATTACTTGGCAAGACCAGAAAGGCAACGGGGAGGCGGGTGGGACCGTGAGGAATCCACAGGTAGCTAATGTATCCACCAGAAAAGTCGTTACCGAAGGTAAGTAACTCGTTCTTCTGATGGATACAACTACCTGTGGATTCCTCACCTAATGAATAGAGTCCCAAAGCAGTACCACGCCCGGCGGTGGGTGCCTAAATGGTCAAACCAAGAAATCCTGCAGCACTGACCGTGCAAAATGGCCGTCCCTTCTAACCTCAGAATCCAAACAGTAATGTTTTGCAAAAGTGTGAAGGGACGACCAAGTTGCGGCCTTGCAGATGTCGACCACAGGAACACCTCTGGCCAAGGCCGAAGTGGCCGACTTAGCTCTGGTGGAATGAGCTCTAATGCCCTCAGGAGGATCCTTCTTTGCCAAAGAGTAACAGATTTTAATGCAAAGAACAACCCACCTGGATAGTGTTCTCTTGTGGACTGCCTTTCCTCTCCTCTTGCCCACGTATCCAATAAACAGCTGATCCTCCAGCCTGAAATCCTTTGTTCTATCAATAAAGAAGCTCAACGCTCTCTTTGGGTCCAGACGGTGCAGTCTTTCTTCCTCTTTGGAAGGATGAGGCGGAGGATAGAACGTGGACAAAGTAATTGCCTGAGCCAAATGGAAGGGTGAAACAACCTTCGGGAGGAAAGCAGCCTTGGTCCTCAACACCACCTTATCCCCATAAAAAGTTGTATAAGGGGGCTTTACTGATAAGGCCTGCAACTCACTCACTCTCCTTGCTGATGTTATAGCTATCAGGAAGACTGTTTTTAAAACCAAATACCTTAAGGGGCAAGAATGCATAGGTTCAAAAGGGGACCCCATAAGGAAAGTCAGGACCAAGGACAAATCCCATTGCGGCATAACGAATGGCTTTGGAGGATATTTATTTAGAAGACCTTTCAAGAATCTGATAACAATAGGGGATTTAAATAAAGATGGTTGGTCTGGAAGACATATGAAGGCTGACAAGGCCGATAAATAACCCTTAATGGTAGCCACTGCACAACCTTTCTGCGCTAGAGACAGAGCAAAAGACAAAACGTCCGATAGATGAGCATGCAAAGGATCAATCTGCCTCTCTCCACACCACGCAACAAATTTAGACCATCTATTAGCGTAGATAGATTTAGTGGAGTGTCGCCTGGCCGCTAATATAACATCCACTACCTCAGGTGGGAGAGAGAAGGAACTCAGGTTGCCCCGTTCAATCTCCAGGCATGTAGGTGCAGACTCTGGAGGTTGGGGTGTAGAACCTGCCCCTGCGACTGCGAGAGGAGGTCTGCCCTGAAAGGGAGACGGAGCGGAGGGCACATTGAGAGTTGGAGAAGGTCGGAGTACCATACCCTCCTAGGCCAATCCGGAGCTATTAGGATGACTAGAGCCCGGTCCTGGCGAATCTTCCTCAATACTCGAGGAATCAAGGGTATGGGAGGAAACGCGTAAAGCAACTGGCCGCACCAGGTTATTTGAAACGCGTCCCCCAACGCTCCCTGCATCGGATACTGGAGGCTGCAGAATAACGGACAATGCGCGTTCTCTCGAGTGGCAAACAGATCTACCCGAGGAAACCCCCACCTCTGGAAGATTAAACGGACTTGATCTGGATGGAGACGCCACTCGTGGTCTGCCGAGAAATGGCGACTGAGACTGTCCGCACGCACGTTCAAGACTCCGGCCAGATGGTTTGCTATCAAGCAAATCTGATGGTCCTTTGCCCAGGACCATAGTCGAAGAGCTTCTCTGCAGAGAAGGTACGACCCCACTCCTCCCTGCTTGTTTATGTACCACATCGTGGTAGTATTGTCCGTTAGGACCTGTACCGACTGACCACGAAGGGAAGGGAGGAAGGCCTTGAGAGCCAGACGTACAGCCCGTAACTCTAACAGATTGATGTGAAACATCTGTTCCTCTGGAGACCAAAGACCTTTGATCTCCAGATCCCCCAGATGAGCTCCCCACCCTAGAGTGGAAGCATCCGTTATGACTGTGGCCACTGGTGGCGACTGCTGGAACGGCTTTCCTTGTGAAAGATTGTTGCTTGCAATCCACCACTTCAAATCCACAGCAGCATCTCTGGAGATCTTGACAGTACCCTCTAGATCCCCTTTGTGTTGAGACCACTGCCTTCGGAGGCACCACTGAAGAGCCCTCATGTGCCAGCGAGCATGCGTGACCAACAGAATGCAGGAGGCAAACAGACCGAGCAGACGAAGGACCTTGAGGACTGGAACTACCGCTCCATTTCGAAACATTGGAACCAAATCCTGAATATCTTGAATCCGCTGAGGCGGAGGAAAGGCCCGACCCAATGTTGCATCCAGTACTGCCCCTATGAACAGGAGGCGCTGAGAGGGCTCTAGGTGAGATTTGGGCTCGTTCACCGAAAAACCCAGGTCGAACAACAACTGGGTTGTTGACTGCAGATGATGCGACACAAGCTCCGGGGACTTGGCTTTGATCAACCAGTCGTCCAAGTAAGGGAATACTGCTATCCCCTTCCTTCTGAGTTCTGCCGCAACCACCGACATCACCTTCGTGAAGACTCGAGGTGCTGAAGTAAGACCAAACGGAAGGACCGCAAACTGATAGTGCTGCGATCCCACCACAAACCGGAGATACTTCCTGTGTGACTTGAGTATCGGGATATGAAAGTAAGCATCCTGCAAGTCGACAGACACCATCCAGTCTTCCTTGTTCAACGCCAAAAGCACCTGTGCTAGGGTCAGCATCTTGAACTTTTCCTGCTTGAGGAACCAATTCAAGATCCTCAGGTCCAGAATTGGTCTCAAACGACCATCCTTCTTGGGAATCAGGAAATACCTTGAGTAACATCCTCGACCCCTTTCCTGCTCTGGGACCAACTCCACCGCGCCCTTTGAAAGGAGGACTTGTACCTCCTGTTCTAGCAACAGGAGGTGTTCTTCTGAACAATATGAAGGGCGGGCGGGATGAGGGGCGGGAACTCCCGAAAGGGAAGGGTGTAGCCTTTTCCCACAATACTGAGAACCCAAGTGTCCGTTGTAACAGTCTTCCATTTGGTGAGAAAATGCTGCAATCTTCCCCCTACAGGAGAGGAGTGAGTGGGAAATGGTGGAAGCCTAAGGCTGCTTCCCCTGCTGCACCCCGCCAGAGGATGAGGAAGAGGCAGAGTGCTGCTGAGAGGCTCCTCTGGTGCGGACCCTACCTCTCCCCCTAAAAGATCTATAGGGATGGGAAGAGGCAGGTTGCTGATATCTTCCCCGAAAGGAAGAGGAGGAAGAGCCACGCCCAAATCCACGAAACCTCCTGAAAAATCTGGAAGAGGCCGTGGAAGAAGGAGCTTGGAGCCCTAACGACTTAGCCGTGGCCCTGCTTTCCTTAAAACGTTCCAAGGCCGAATCAGCCTTGGCTCCAAACAGTTTGTCCCCATCAAACGGGAGATCCAACAATGTGGACTGTACATCCGCAGAAAAGCCCGAGTTACGGAGCCAGGCCTGTCTCCTTGCCACCACAGTTGTGCCCATTGCTCTGGCTACCGAGTCGGTGGTATCCAGTCCCGTCTGGATAATTTGGGTCGCAGCAGCCTGGGCATTTGAAACAAGATCCAAAAGACCCTGGGGAAGCTCTGTAAATGATGAGGAAATGTCATCCATCAGAGCATGAATATACCTCCCCAGGATACAGGTTGCATTGGTGGCTTTTAACGCCAGACTGCAGGACGAAAAAATCTTCTTGGACTGCGCCTCTAGTTTCTTTGAATCTCTGTCCCCAGGCACCGTCGGGAAAGAACCAGGCGCTGACTTGGATGAACAGGAGGCCTGCACCACCAAGCTCTCCGGCGTAGGGTGCCTAGATAGAAAACCAGGGTCAGTCGGAGCCGCCCGATACCTCCTGGCCACGGCTCTGTGAACTGCTGGGGAAGATGCCGGCCTCTTCCACACCTCTAACACCGGATCCAGCAGAGCGTCATTAAATGGCAAAAGAGGCTCCGCCGCAGCTGAGGCCGGATGTAGCACCTCTGTTAAAAGGTTTTGTTTAGCCTCCACCACCGGCAAAGGCAGGTCCAAAAAACTAGCTGCCTTCCGTACCACTGCATGAAAGGAAGCAGCCTCCTCAGTATATTCTCCCGGGGACGAAAGATCCCACTCAGGGGAAGTGTCCAGCCCACTGGCCGACTCCAGACCACGCAGCCCATCACCCGAGTCCTCTAGCTCTCCTTCCTCCAGGGCTCGTTGGTACTCCTGCTCCTCTAATACACGGAGAGCACGTCTCCTCGAATGAAGTCGTTGTTCAATACGCGGAGTCGACAATGCCTCCGCCGAAGTCGAAGATCGGCGCCGATCTTCAGAAGCCACAGACGCCGCGTCCGGCGCCACAGGTAACTTCGGCGCCGACGAAAGAGCAGCTGAAGCAGATCGACCCACCGGAGTCACAGGCTGAAATCCCGACGTCGACGGGATGGAAATCCCCGGGGCCAATCCTTCTGAAGCCACCGGAGCAGCCACCGGAGCGGCCACCGGCGCCGACACTGGCGCCGAGCCCACGTTCCCAAAAGGGAGAAAGGGCATAAAGGGTGCCGGCCGAAGAGGCGCAGGATCACCCAAAGAAAAGGCCAAAGGCCCAGCCGGAGCACCCCCTGGAGCCATCTGTTGGAAGATGGCATACATCGCATTCAAGAATGCAGAACTATCGGCTCCAGGGGTGGGAAAAGCCGGATACTGGGGTGCCTGTCTCGGAGGCGACCCTGACGCCGGCCTCGACGTCTGCGCCGGAGAAAACACCTGAGGCTCCAATACCTCAATCACCGACGCCTGTCCAGGTGAAGTTGGAGACGCCGGAGAGGGCAACGGCGTCGAAGGATGCGGCGTAACCGTGGGACTGATCTCCCATGTCCTTCGGCGCCGATCCGAAGACCTGGAACGAGTGTCCTTCGAATGACGCCGAGATTCTCTACGGCGCCGGGAGTCTCAATGACGCCGATGTCTTGGAGAAGAAGACTTCTTGTGATGCTTCTCCTTCGATTTCGCCATAAACAGCTTCGCCTCACGTTCCTTGAGGGCCTTTGGATTCATGTGCTGGCATGAATCACAAGTCGAGACGTCGTGGTCGGAGCTCAAACACCAAAGGCAATCGGAATGAGGATCCGTCACCGACATCTTGCCTCCACACTCACGACAAGGCTTGAATCCAGACTTTCTCTGCGACATTATTTCCACAGCGAAAGACTACGCAGCAAAAATACACTGTAACCACAAAAGTAACAGTTGCTCCCTCGAAGATAACCGTTTCGAATGCACGGAAAAAAGGGAACTGACGTCCGCACGTCGTCGAGGACCTCTTATTGCCTGTATGACGTCAGACGGCGTCGCGTGGGCTAGAGTGACGTCCTCGTCGACGTGCAGAGACTAGTAAGAAGATTTCCGTCGAATGCTGGCGCCATGGGAGTATTCATTTGGTGAGGAATCCACAGGTAGTTGTATCCATCAGAACTTCTGAAATTTTTAGCCTTGGTCCCCACCTACCAATAATGACTGAGCTGGGGTCAGCAAATTCCGAAAATGATTCGGTGGGGGTCCATGGGTTCCAGTAATGATGAATTGGGGGGTCCACAGAAATCATATGGTTAAGAACTGCTGCACTAAGTAACACACACCATAGTCTCTCAGGGTGATCGCTGTAATACATTCCTAAGCACTGTCACCCAGGTCCTCGTCCTCCCTCCTTCATGCTAACAAATGTCTTCCTGATGGTTTAGTTGAGGTGAACCAACAGGAGCTTCCCACACTAGCACTGTTTAACAATGTCTTATTTTTTATCTCAAAGTTCAGCTTGCTACAGTGCTAATATACAAAGTTCATACAAGCCATAAAAAGTTGACGGTCCTCCTCCAATGTTACTAAGCCGCAGCCTGAAGAAGCATTTGGAAGGTGGACGCAACTTCCAGCGCACCAGCGATGAGAGAGATGCCTCAGGTCTTCCGGTGGTCAGTGTGGCGGTGTGCTAAGGTGGCTGAAGTCTAGGAATGGTTCCGGGTGCAGCAGGTGACTTCACCATTTGTGCAGGAAAGGTGATGGGCAGCAGCTGTAATCTAGTGTGTCTTTTGATCTTGAGCCCCTCTGATGCTCCGGGCCCTCCTCTGATACGGGCAACAGCCCCAATAGTTCTAGTGTTCCCCTTTTTTTTATTTAAATTATTTATAAAGTGCACCACCATCCCCTAGGTTTTATCCAGACGCTGGACAAAGGATGCCAAGCTCTATATTCTCATCACCACTAGAGGAGGAATAACCAGATCTTCAACCTTTTCCTAAATGCAGGGAGGTCCTCCATGAGATAAATTACCAGGGGTAAATAATTACAGTGGAGTGCCACTAAGTAGTTCAGAAAGCGGCCAGCCATTCTGGCTTTATTAATTCGTCTACTGCACACCAAGGCTTGACTTGAAGATTGAAGCACTCTTGTAGGCTTATAGAAGGCCACGCAATATTGCTGGCCCTGAGACACGGAGTGACTTATGGACATGGCAGAGGAACTTAAACTTTACTCTTTTCCGCACTAGAAGCCAGTGCAGCAAATTGAGGCAGGCTGAGCTTCTTCTATAGGTACTGCAAATCAATCTTGCGGCCTCCTTCTGCATGAGTTGCAAGTAATTAAATAATCGGCCATCCCTAAAGACAAGGCATTACCATAATCTAGTCTGCTCAAAATCAGCAACTGGGTGACATTCCTATGCCATAAAGCCAGAATTCAATGGAAATAATTTTCTTAGCGTGCGTAGGAGTCCAAAACATCTTCTACACACAATATCGGAAGAGTCATCTAACAAAAATCCCAAGTTCTTAGGCTCCCTTTTTGGCTTGGGGGCAGTGCCGAGGGAGGCTGGCCACCAAGTGTCATTCCACACTTTGCCCCTTCAAAAAATAAGATTTCAGTTTTATCAGCATTC
This sequence comes from Pleurodeles waltl, assembly GCF_031143425.1. Taxonomy (NCBI): domain Eukaryota; kingdom Metazoa; phylum Chordata; class Amphibia; order Caudata; family Salamandridae; genus Pleurodeles; species Pleurodeles waltl. The sequence goes on from NC_090449.1 coordinate 399,748,449, forward strand.
AATTTCAAGCCCCTTCCTGGCAACTGTTTCTAGGTTCACCACAAAACTTCGTGGTGAACCAGATGGGGAGGTTGTCAATGTTTGTTAGACAGCAGATCTCTCTCATTTTTGCAACAATGGTCCGACTGAAAATGGTGCCTCACACTTGGCCCACCTCCTGGCTCTCTCCTTCTCCTCATAGGGCACAATGGTCGTGACAGGCAGAAGCCTGGTAATCCAGGAACAGGGCAAGTGTTCTTGGCATCCTTCGGGATGGCCCCTCAGTCACCTGGGAGACTATCAGATCTTGGTCCCTGGTCCTGTTTGCAAGAGCTCAAAGTCTTGGTGACCTTGTTTATGCTGGTGAACAACATGTGGGTTTCTGATTCCCACTTTTATTCTGTTCTACCAGACACAAGATGTGATTCAGAGTCTAGTCTTTTGAAATTCTTCTGCGGGTGTGGAGCCCTCTGAACTGCCCACTCCTCTCTCCTGGTCTTTGTCAGATGGTAGACTGCAACAGCAGTGGCGGCACCAAAATTTATTGACCCACAGCACTGGTCATGTTTGCAGCTTCGGGGTCACACCTGGGAGTCAGTCTCATTGATGTATGCCTCACAAATAGTCAAAGATCTAAGCCTCACCTCGTTTACGATTCTGTGTTCCTGTAGTGTGTGCCATATCAGACCCAAAAGCCTTTCATGTGCACAGTGTGGAAAACTGCACAATATCACACATTTGGGCAATGCGCCGTCTGCACTTTTTTGATTCAACGTAAATGTCAAACTGCACCTGTTTTGGGAAAATAAATGTTGATTGGTTAAAAGAGTTTCAGCCACATTGAATATAATAAAAAAAAATCCACAGAACCACTTTGTTTCTGCTACTTTTTCTATTAAAGCATGACACCTGGCTCTGTCATAAGGAAAAGAATTAGCAGGCTTTAGATAGGAGAATCAGGCAGTGGAGCTGTGCAATTATCCCATTTACAAATTCTTGGATGGTGTGCATCTGCTGGGATTATTTCATACCCATGGTTGTTATATGTGGTGTATCAGGTCCAATGAGGTTAAAAAGGTGGCAGATGTGTCTGGTACATTTATTGCAGGCACTGTAGGAGACTGTGGTCATAAATGGAAAGCCACTGGTGATGCAGAAGGTGGTGCTTGGTGTACTGTTTACCTTTGGCGGCTTCCCTTGCTTTTCAGGGATTACATTGTAATAGTCAGCCATCATTATTCTTAGATCCCTAACAAATGCCTTTGGGATTTGTTATCAGTGAAGGATCAGAAAAACGCTCCTCTCTATAAAATGATTCATAAGGCACATCTCAAGGCAGCTGATCAAGTTCTAGATCCTCACAGAACTGCTCAGGAAAGCTTTAATGTTCACCTTCCTCATGTAGCTCCTCCACATGGGCTGTGAAGGAGTATTCATCATCTTTGCCGTATCTTTGCATTATTGCTAGCATTTCACTTTAAGCTGCATGGCGCTATATGCTGGGCTGAATAGTCATTTATCTTCAGATCCTTCCACATCCAATAATCTTATTGAAGTTTGAGATAATACTCAGGTAGGCAATATATGCTCAGAAAAAAAAGTTGATGGAACTCCAGTTTCCTATATTATAGTTATTCATGTTGTTGACACTATTTTCTTCGTGGACAGTTACCTGGCCAACAGAGGTCTTTTCGTTGACAGTGATCTCACTGATGGTGATCTGGTAATCAACTGATGTTTTATTGTTGCTGTCATCAATAGTGCTGCCACTTGGTCATCACTGTGAAGATGGCCACTTGTGAAGAATTTTTCCATTAACAGAGACCTCAGTGGACCTAGTCATAAATGTTACCGTCAGAGGTGCTTGTGAAAGAACCAGTTCCAGAATGATGGGACGAGTTCCTGAATGACTGGCCAACCTTAATGCAGGTGACAGAAAATTAGAAGGTGAGAAAGGTATTTTCTATGTTTCCAAATGGGAACAACAAGTCATAGACAGGGATGTAGTAGGCTATTCTACATTTGTAGTACGCTATTCTACATTTGTGGGACAACAGGTTTCTTTTGACATTTTTTTGGAGTCTTAGATCCCCTGCTTCTGTCGCTCCCTCCATCTTCTACTTCTATGATTCTCTCCCCTTAACTCACTCTTCAGCCTTACTGTCTTCACCCTTCATGCTCTCGTTCAGTTCTCTCATCACTTCCCTTCACCCTCACTCTTTTGCTACTTTCTCTCATCCACTTACATTTCTCTTCCCATTTCTCTCTCTTCAAACTCCCTTGCTTGCTCCAACCTCTGTCCACTTGTTCGCTCTCCAAGTAACAACATTTAGGTTACAGTTTCTATGATTTAACAGTGCTGACCTCACACTTACATTGTGAGTAACAGAGCACAGTCTTAATGAGGCCCTGAGCTGTCACTCACACTATAAGACTGAAACTATGAAAGATCCAGTAATGGATAGCAACCAGTTCTCAAAACACCTTGATGACCCTAGTGAGAGAGCCAAGAGGCAGCGCTCTGTGAGGCCTCCTGAAGGCCAACCCACGTTCAAACAGAACACTGCGCGTCAGCACTTTAAATAACCATGCTGCGCATGACAGCCTGCACAAGTTCTCCTTGCCATCCTAGATATGTGTGCATTGTGTACGCCTTTTCTCATGCCATTGTGAGAGTCTGAAGTTGCAAAGAGTCTCAAACTGATTGAAAGAGAAAAGGTGTTGCTGGGGTGGAAAGCTGAAATGCCCAAAAGGTTAATGCTGAGCTAGGTTCATAAGACGGTAAAGCCTGAAAAACTAAATTATTCAAAGACGACTTTGGATAAAACTTGGGTAATAATGCCTTGCAATAAGACAAAGTATCAATAGAACAGGAAACATTTAGGGGGTCATTCTGACCCCGGCGGTCATGGAGCGCCGGGGCCAGGGTTGGCGGGAGCACCGCCAACAGGCTGGCGGTGCCCCGCAGGGCATTCTGACCACAACGGTTTTGCCGCGGTCAGATGCGGAAAACCGGCGGTCTCCCGCCGGTTTTCCGCTGCCCTTTAGAATCCTCCATGGCGGCGCAGCTCGCTGCACCGCCATGGGGATTCTGACAGCCCATACCGCCATCCTGTTCCTGGCGGTTCTCCCGCCAGGAACAGGATGGCGGTATGGGTTGTCGTGGGGCCCCCGTAAGAGGGCCCCACTTTGTATTTCAGTGTCTGCTTTGCAGACACTGAAATACGCGACGGGTGCCACTGCACCCGTCGCACCTTCCCACTCCGCCGGCTCAATTCTGAGCCGGCGTCCTCGTGGGAAGGCTCTTTTGCACTGGGCTGGCGGGCGGCCTTTTGGCGGCCGCCCGCCAGCCCAGTGCAAAAGCCAGAATACCCTCCGCGGTCTCACGACCGCGGAGCGGTATTTTGGAGGGGAGAATCACCCCCTTAATCTGCTTGGTGTTTTATTATTGTTAGCGAACTTGGAGTCTTACTAAATGTGGTTTAACAGGTCTTTTTCAACTTCACAATATGATGAAATATTCATACCTTCACTTTAAGAGTACTCTTTTGTTTGGTTGTTCAGACCTGGTCCAACTCACATTTGGATAGGAGCAATGCCCTTTTTGAAGGCCTGCTGAAAATAGTCTTGTTCTTCTATATACCTAGTTGGCTGCTGAAACCCAGCTGGTTGTGCATGAAACAGAACTGTGAGATCAATTCCCATTCTTAACTCCCTGAGTTTGCTGTCTGTAGAATACAGCATGAACATGGTTTCCTGGCCATAAAACTTACTTCAATTAGTAGGTGTGTCACATACAATTCAGAGGAAATAGGCTTCTTATTCTGACCTCATATTTGGATACTGAAGACCATGATTAAAACCTTTTCCTTTGTTTTCAACACGTTGCTTCTGTCTCTTTGCTTGACTCCTTCTCTAGCAACCTAAAGGAGTACCAACCTGTTTGAAACATTTCTGAAACCAGTCTCGTAAGGTTCTCTTTTTACCTGGGGCTTTCCAGGGGACTTGTATGTTGATTTCTAACCATATTAATGACCCCAAAATAGGGACGAGGCAAATGTCTAACAGCAAGAACAGTTGGTCCTAGCGGACTATGGTATACTGTGCCATAGTGGGCCCTTTAACACGTACATAGTTTTAGGTGCCTCAGGGTAACTTCCTCATGTTTCTCACCATTCACCATTCTAAGGATGTGGACACATACATTACTATAAATAAGAATGGAAAGGAGCAGAATTAGTTGATCATTACTACAGAGTATAAGAAACTGGGGGTGGGTGTACTTAGTTATTGGTCATACAAACCTTTGTTACAAAGACTCCTTTTACATAAATCTCAGTGCGCAGGCTGTGTTGGACTCCCGTGCTGAAGTAGGTGAGATGGAGCTGGGTGGGAGCCACTTGCGCAGCAGCAACCTGCTGGTGAAAGTGAGACGACATCACCTGTTCGCTAAGAATAAGCACTGAACTGAGGTTCTTTACAGCCAGTAGGTTGTCCCCTGAGCCCCACTGTATAAGGGAAAGAAAAAGACAAATTAGGTCTGATCCTGGGTAAATTAGATGCCGGGCAATAAAAAAATCTCTTTAGTCCTATTACAATGTTCTTAAAACGAACTATGCAATAATGCATGTTTAGAGCCTCAAATATATACATGGGATGGTGCATTGGCTCTTAACACTACCTGAGTAACACCACGCTCATTGTTAGCATTTCCATGCAGCATCCCCTCAACATTCTGTAATAAACCTTTCAGCTCTAATATTTAAGAGAACAATACTCACATGATACAATGGGCTCTAATTTAAATGAGCTCAACGGAAGGACACAGCTTGTTTCATCATAAATAAATCTATTGGTGGAAGATCCTGTGAGAAGACACTCTCATATCATAGACTGGCATATGTTCAGAAGCAACTGTCTTGAATGAGACTTGTTCACTCCCAAAGACAACAAAAAGCCCAGCACACATCTTCAAATTCGATTAGAAGGAAGGATACGAAAAGTCCCGTGTCACTGGAAGGGAATCTTCAAGCACAGTCCTTTTTATCCGAATTATAGACTACATTTTAGATACTATTTTCTATCAAATGGTATAATGTTTCTATAGGTTGAGAAGGATTTCTCACTCAATCGGTAACAGCATGAATCTCAGAAATCTTCTTTATTTGCTTGATACAAAAGTGGAATAATCCTAATTTCAAAACTAGAGTACACCAACAATTGCTTTATCTTAGAAAACAGAAAATAAGAAAATGGGTTACTTACCTGAAACTGTAGTTTCCCAGTATTGGTATCTTTCATAGATTCACATGCTTGAATCATCCCTGTCGTCGAGGTGGGAGTCCCAGGAATCTCAACGACGGGGAATGATTCAAGCATGTGAATCTATGAAAGATTAAATTTTGGAGATGAAAATAAGTTACTTACCTGTAACTGCAGTTCTCCAGTATTGGTATCTTTCATAGATTCACATGCTTGAATCATTCCCCGTCGTCGAGATGGGAGTCCTGGGACTCCCACCTCGACCAAGGGGATGATTCAAGCATGTGAATCTATGAACGATCCGATACTGGAGAAACATATTTTGTACATTACTGATTCTGTATTTTATCAATTCCCTACGCACTTAAGTAAACTTCTGTATGTTGAGGATGTGTCTCAAAAAGAGTTTGAGTGTCACAGAATCAAGGAATGCTAAATTCTGGTTTGTGAGAGAGAAATATGGAACTCACTGAATAGAAAGGTTTATTTATGGCCTATACATTACAATTTCAACTGTATCAGATACCTGAACCACAAGCTAGAGAAGTTGGGTCAAGGGAGATTTTTGGGACAGGAGTGTCCCTGTATGGTGTACAGTTGTTATCTTGTGCTCAGTGGTGAGCATCTGTTATCCTGATCTTTGATTTTTTTGCCCAAGCCTCACACTAATCTAGTGTGTGTACAGAGTCCAAGGCCCTTCCTGGAGGTCCTGACCGTGTTGCCTGACCTGTGCACCAAGAGCTCTTTCTTTTACTGACAGTCTACTATTAGCCCTTTCGTGGGTTTAGCATGTACAATGGTCGAAACAGCATGTTGTGTTTTGGGAATCCATAGTTTTTACCAGATGTTTTTACCTATGTCACTGGAATGGAAGCCAACAGACCCACTTGTGTAAAGTAATGCTACTGCTATAAGGATTTGACGGCCATGGCCCTTATATATTAGCTCGGGTCCGAAACATGCTGAGAATGAACACCCTGCACAGGAACATTCTTCATAGCGTACTCTACATTTTCCAGTCATCCTGGACTTCCCCCTGGACATAGGCAGTATATGCTGAACCAAATGATGAAGTTTGTCTAGTGGGGAGGGACGGAGAGGTTTGCTGAAGGTTTTGTGTCTAGAAAAACAGGATGGCCCCCATTGGTGGTTGGGATGATGGGTTGGTGGGGGGGTTATGTGCTGGAGGAGGGACTGACTTGTGGGGACTTTCACCACTACTACAGGACAATTCACCTTCCCTCAACTGGGGTAGAAGAATCAGTATATATGCCAAACAGAGATTGATTGTGACAAGTCGGAGTCTCTTGTGGCAGCTGCCTAAAGGCTCACAGTCCTGGGAGTAAGTTGCTAGCCCAGAAACAGAACCTTCAGTCTTGGTACATGTGAAGACAAAGAAGGTTGTGCAAGAGGTTTGATGACTGGACCCTCAAATGCAGTGGTGGTGGCTGGTGACATTTTAAAGTGGTGGGGAGTAAAGGGGGGTATGACTTGTGAAGCGAGCAAGCTTAATGGACTAAAGTGGGGTCCAAGGTGAGTTCCCTCCCAAGAAAAATTGAAAAAAGATTGACAAATGATGCATTTGAAAGTAAATTAATTTAGTGAGAAAACAAGGTTTATAAAGCAGTGGGAACGTATAGTCTTGAAATACTAAGCATATTATCTTACTGCATTAATATGTTCAACAAATACTTTAATTTGCAAATTGTACAATGCAACAACTTCAGGTCCTTTAAAGTGCGTGCTTGGCCAGTGTTTTACACTGCATGCCGCACCAACTTTGGAAGTAAATACTCTAAGCAGGCATCAGGAAGCACCCACACACCTGCTGGCTGCAATTAATCATACAGACATATGTGCAGACAGATCTTTAAGTGGGATGAAAACAGTGGGGCCTCTCTAAAAGGCAACATATAAACTACATTTTTGTGATTCCCATAGTGTGCAACCTGGCCTGTATTTTGGTTTCTCTCTGCGATGTTATTACATCCAGACATATAACACAACAACTGACATACTCCTAAAACCTGTCAGTGCTATTGGCTTTGTCAATGGTTGCTAGCTGTTTAAGATAAATGAGTAACAACAATGATTAGTTATAAGGAATGGTTTCTTACCTGTAACTCCAGTTCTCTCGTAGGGGTATTTCCATGATAGTCATAAGCACTGAATAGTTCCTCGCGCCTGCGCGACCCCGCAGCACTGTTCTGTAATGTATTCTTAAGTGTAGATGTTAGCCTTTCTTGAAAAAAGGCCTGTTAAACCACTTAAGAATATCACTGTGCAGCCTAGGTGAAAAGCTACACAGGCCAAATTGTTTATTCTTGAGGTTGGAAATAAAGACAGCTGTAGTATAGATACACCTTTAAACACATATTTATTCTAGAAATGTAATAATAAATATATTCTCAAACTTAATTTACACCTCCAAATGAGAATAAAACAATGCAGGGCAGTGTAGCCCATAGGCTGCCATTATACAGGATGTAAATAGAGCTGTGCCTTTAAGAAAGGAAAGTCTTCCTGTATCCCATCATGCACAGCAAAAGGCAGTTGCCGCAGTTCTTTTTTGTAGGCTTGTAACATGACATGAAGAAACATGAACATTCTTTGTATTAACAACATCGTTATTATTATTGCAAATTTTCTTATGTCAACTCCACTGGGGAGGAGGGAGGGTTGCTTATGACTATCATGGAAATACCCCTACGAGAGAACTGGAGTTACAGGTAAGAAACCATTCCTTCTTTCGTAGGGGATTTCCATGTATCGTCATAAGCACTGAATAGATTAGCAAGCCCATCCCCATAACCGCGGTGGAGTAGACAGAGTAATATTGAAAACATAAATCATGCAAATAAATTCTTGAGAGAGGCCTGTCCGACCTGCGCATCTGCCCTAGCATCTGAATCAAGGCAGTAATGCTTAGTAAAGGTATGGACAGATTTCCAGGTAGCCGCTTTGTATATTTCTGTCAAAGGAATATTTCTCATCAAGGCAGCAGTCGCTGCCTTCCCTCTAGTGGAATGGGCTTTTGGCCTGCCATCGAGAGATTTATTTGCTAACTGATAACAAAAAACAATACATGAGGCAATCCACCTGGATAAGGATTGTTTGGAAGTGGCTAAACCGGTTCTAACTGGGCCATAGTTAATAAACAGCTGCTGTGACTTGCGCAAGCATTTTGTTCTGTCCAAGTAAAATTTTAAAACCCTCTTTACGTCGAGAGAATGTAGGGTTCTCTCGGCAGGAGTAGATGGATTTTGGAAGAAAGTTGGTAATGAAATGGTTTGGTTCACATGGAAGTCTGAAACGACTTTAGGTAAAAATGTTGGATGTGTCCTCATAACTGCTTTCGAAGAATGAAAAACCGTATAAGGTTTTTGAGCGCAAAGGGCCTGGATCTCACTGACCCTATGCGCTGATGTGATTGCGACCAGAAAAGCAGTTTTCCACGTAAGATGTTGGAGTGATGCTTTATGTATTGGTTCAAAAGGATGTAGCATCAGACGCGAAAGGACAATATTCAGTTCCCATGGAGGAGATGGCCTTCTAATGGGAGGAAAGACCTTTTTCAAACCCTCCAGGAAGTCTTTTATGATTGGAATCCTAAAGAAAGAGGATTGGGAAGGGCTCTTTCTATATGCCGTTAGAGCCGCCAGGTGTACTTTTATTGATGACAATTGCAATCCAGACTTCGCCAAACATAATAAGTATGGCAGAATAGTCTCCTCTCCGCAGGATATTGGGTCGACATTATTGTCCAAGCACCACACGTTCTTGTGGAGGGGCGCTTTGCCTCCCTTAGAACCTCCATGCAGTCCTGAGGTAGGTTCAGGTGACCATTGTAGGAAAGTACCATCTTGCCTGGCATGTTACCCCCATATTTCAATATATATATGTTGTTTTAGTTGTATGTGTCACTGGGACCCTGCCAGCCAGGGCCCCAGTGCTCATAAGTGTGCCCTGTATGTGTTACCTGTGTTATGACTAACTGTCTCATTGAGGCTCTGCTAATCAGAACCTCAGTGGTTATGCTCTCTCATTTCTTTCCAAATTGTCACTAACAAGCTAGTGACCAATTTTACCAATTTACATTGGCATACTGGAACACCCTTATAATTCCCTAGTATATGGTACTGAGGTACCCAGGGTATTGGGGTTGCAGGAGATCCCTATGGGCTGCAGCATTTCTTTTGCCACCCATAGGGAGCTCTGACAATTCTTACACAGGCCTGCCACTGCAGCCTGAGTGAAATAACGTCCACGTTATTTCACAGCCATTTTACACTGCACTTAAGTAACTTATAAGTCACCTATATGTCTAACCTTTACCTGGTAAAGGTTGGGTGCTAAGTTACTTAGTGTGTGGGCACCCTGGCACTAGCCAAGGTGCCCCCACATTGTTCAGGGCCAATTCCCCGGACTTTGTGAGTGCGGGGACACCATTACACGCGTGCACTATACATAGGTCACTACCTATGTATAGCTTCACAATGGTAACTCCGAATATGGCCATGTAACATGTCTAAGATCATGGAATTGCCCCCCCAATGCCATCCTGGTATTGGGGAGACAATCCCATGATCCCCCGGGTCTCTAGCACAGACCCGGGTACTGCCAAACTGCCTTTCCCGGGGTTTCACTGCAGCTGCTGCTGCTGCCAATCCCTCAGACAGGTTTCTGCCCTCCTGGGGTCCAGCCAGGCTTGGCCCAGGAAGGCAGAACAAAGGACTTCCTCAGAGAGAGGGTGTTACACCCTCTCCCTTTGGAGTAAGGTGTCAGGGCTGGGGAGGAGTAGCCTCCCCCAGCCTCTGGAAATGCTTTGATGGGCACAGATGGTGCCCATCTCTGCATAAGCCAGTCTACACCGGTTCAGGGATCCCTCAGCCTTGCTCTGGCGCGAAACTGGACAAAGGAAAGGGGAGTGACCACTCCCCTGACCTGCATCTCCCCTGGGAGGTGCCCAGAGCTCTTCCAGTGTGCTCCAGACCTCTGCCATCTTGGAAACAGAGGTGCTGCTGGCACACTGGACTTCTCTGAGTGGCCAGGGCCAGCAGGTGACGTCAGAGACTCCTTCTGATAGGCTCCTTCAGGTGTTGCTAGCCTATCCTCTCTCCTAGGTAGCCAAACCTCCTTTTCTGGCTATTTAGGGTCTCTGCTTTGGGGAATTCCTTAGATAACGAATGCAAGAGCTCATCAGAGTTCCTCTGCATCTCTCTCTTCACCTTCTGCCAAGGAATCGACTGCTGACCGTGCTGGAAGCCTGCAAAACTGCAACAAAGTAGCAAAGACGACTACTGCGACCTTGTAACACTGATCCTGCCACCTTCTCGACTGTTTTCCTGGTGGTGCATGCTGTGGGGGTAGTCTGCCTCCTCTCTGCACTAGAAGCTCCGAAGAAATCTCCCGTGGGTCGACGGAATCTTCCCCCTGCAACCGCAGGCACCAAAGAACTGCATAACCGGTCCTCTGGGTCTCCTCTCAGCACGACAAGCGAGGTCCCTTGAACTCAGCAACTCTGTCCAAGTGACTCCCACAGTCCAGTGACTCTTCAGTCCAAGTTTGGTGGAGGTAAGTCCTTGCCTCCCCACGCTAGACTGCATTGCTGGGAACCGCGTGTTTTGCAGCTACTCCGGCTCCTGTGCACTCACCAAGGATTTCCTTTGTGCACAGCCAAGCCTGGGTCCCCGGCACTCTAACCTGCATTGCACGACCTCCTGAGTTGTCCTCCGGCTTCGTGGGACCCTCTTGTGCAACTTCGGGTGAGCTCCGGTTCACTCCACTTCGTAATGCCTATTTCGGCACTTCTGTGGGTGCTGCTTGCTTCTGAGTGGGCTCCTTCTCTTGCTGAGCGCCCCCTCTGTCTCCTCACGCAATTGCCGACATCCTGGTCCCTCCTGGGCCACAGCAGCATCCAAAAACCCTAACCGCGACCCTTGCAGCTAGCAAGGCTTGTTTGCGGTCTTTCTGCACGAAAACACTTCTGCACGACTCTTCACGACGTGGGACATCCATCCTCCAAAGGGGAAGTTTCTAGCCCTTGTCGTTCCTGCAGAATCCTCAGCTTCTACCATCCGGTGGCAGCTTCCTTGCACCCACAGCTGGCATTTCCTGGGCATCTGCCCACTCCCGGCTTGATCGTGACTCTTGGACTTGGTCCCCTTGTTCCACAGGTACTCTCGTCAGGAAATCCATCATTGTTGCATTGCTGGTGTTGTTGTTTCTGGCAGAATTCCCCTATCACGACTTCGGTGCTCTTTGGGGAACTTAGGTGCACTTTGCACCCACTTTTCAGGGTCTTGGGGTGGGCTATTTTTCTAACCCTCACTGTTTTCTTACAGTCCCAGCGACCCTCTACAAGGTCACATAGGTTTGGGGTCCATTCGTGGTTCGCATTCCACTTCTAGAGTATATGGTTTGTGTTGCCCCTATCCCTATGTGCCCCCATTGCATTCTATTGTGACTATACATTGTTTGCACTGTTTTCTATTGCTATTACTGCATATTTTGGTATTGTGTACATATATCTTGTGTATATTTGCTATCCTCATACTGAGGGTACTCACTGAGATACTTTGGCATATCGTCATAAAAATAAAGTACCTTTATTTTTAGTATATCTGTGTATTGTGTTTTCTTATGATATTGTGCATATGACACTAGTGGTACTGTAGGAGCTTCACTCGTCTCCTAGTTCAGCCTAAGCTGCTCTGCTAAGCTACCTTTTCTATCAGCCTAAGCTGCTAGACACCCCTCTACACTAATAAGGGATACCTCGGCCTGGTGCAAGGTGTAAGTACCCCTTGGTACTCACTACAAGCCAGTCCAGCCTCCTACATTGGTTGTGCAGCGGTGGGATAAGTACTTTGCAGCTACTTACCACTTTTGTCATTGTACTTTTCATAAGAGAAAAATATACAAAACAAGTTCAGTGTATGTACACCTAACCAAAACGTTTTGCTTTTCTTCTCTCACTTCTTTTACTAAGTGCTGAAAAGTACATCTAAACTTTCAAAAAGTTCTTAAAAAGTTTTTAAAGTTTTTTTTCTGTTCTTTAAAAAGTTCTGAAACTTTTTCTTTCTTTTTCTGTCCCTTAAACTCTTGTCTATCATGTCTGGTACAGGCCAAACTCTTGATCTGTCCAGCATAGCTTATGACAACCTTAGCTGGAAGGAAGCAAGGAGTCTCTGCATAGATAGAGGTTTAGGGGTAGGGAAAAATCCCTCAAGACAGCTGTTGGTTAATATGCTCACTGAACAAGATAAGACCTTAGTTGGCACTTCTGGTGAGAAATTAGCTGATGGTTCCCACTCTGATTCTGGGGCACCCCTAGCAAAAGATTTGGGAGGGAATCTTTCCAACCTGCCCCTTAGCAGGCCACCTAGCATAGCTGGTACTGATGGGAATTCACATCACAGTAAGAGTGTTGCTTCACATCACAGTAATAGTGTTGCTTCTCATAACAGTAGAAGTGTCACTTCTGTAGGCCAGAATGTTAGTGTGCCATCTGTTAGGGCCAGGTCTCCCTCTGTTCATTCACACCATTCTTCTGTTTCAAGGCATGCCCAACCCACCCACCCTAATGACAGAGTGTTAGAAAGGGAGCTCAATAGATTGAGAGTGGAACAATCCACGCTGAAGCTCAAGAAGCAACAGCTGGATTTGGATAGGCAGTCCTTTGATTTAGAAAAAGAAAGGCAGAGGTTGGGGTTGGAACCCATGGTGGCAGCAGCAGTATTCCAAATAGTCATCCTGCAAAAGAGCATAATTCTACGAATATGCACAAGATAGTTCCCCCTTACAAGGAGGGGGAAGACATTAACAAGTGGTTTGCTGCACTTGAGAGGGACTGTGTTGTACAGGAGGTCCCTCAAAGGCAGTGGGCTGCTATCCTATGGCTATCTTTCAGTGGAAAGGGTAGGGATAGGCTCCTTACTGTAAAGGAAAGTGATGCCAATAATTTTACAGTTCTTAAGAATGCACTCCTAGATGGTTATGGCTTAAACACTGAACAGTACAGGATGAAGTTCAGAGAAACCAAAAAGGAGTCTTCACAAGACTGGGTAGACTGTGTTGACCATTCAGTGAAGGCCTTGGAGGGGTGGTTACATGGCAGTAAAGTTTCTGACTATGAAAGCCTGTATAACGTAATCCTGAGAGAGCATATACTTAATAATTGTGTGTCTGATTTGTTACACCAGTACCTGGTAGACTCTGATCTGACCTCTCCCCAAGAATTGGGAAAGAAGGCAGACAAATGGGTCAGAACAAGGGTGAACAGAAAGGTTCATACAGGGGGTGACAAGGATGGCAAGAAGGATGGTAAGTCTTCAGACAAGGGTGGGGACAAATCTAAAAATTAGTCTTCATCAGGCCCACAAAAACACTCTGGTGGGGGTGGTGGGCCCAAATCCTCTTCAAATCAAAACAAAGAAAAGAAACCATGGTGCTATTTATGTAAAATAAAAGGCCATTGGACAAAAGATCCCAGTTGTCCAAAGAAAAGCACCAAGCCTACTACCACTAAAACCCCTGCTGCTACACCTAGTGCCCCTAGTAATAGCAGTGGTGGTGGGAGCAAACCTACTAATAGCCAATCCAAGGGAGTAGCTGGGCTCACTTTTGGTAACTTAGTTGGGGTTGGTCTGATTAGGGAGACCACAGAGGCTGTGTTAGTCTCTGAGGGGGGCTATTGATTTAGCCACCTTGGTTGCTTGTCCCCTTAACATGGATAAGTACAAGCAACTACCCCTAATAAATGGTGTTGAGGTTCAGGCCTACAGGGACACAGGTGCCAGTGTTACCATGGTAATAGAGAAACTGGTCCACCCTGAACAACACCTACTTGGTCACCAGTACCAAGTAACCGATGCTCATAACAACACACTTAGCCACCCCATGGCTGTTGTAAATCTCAACTGGGGTGGGGGGGTTACTGGTCCAAAGAAAGTTGTGGTTGCCTCAGATTTACCTGTAGACTGTCTACTAGGGAATGATTTAGAGACATCAGCTTGGTCAGATGTGGAGTTGGAGGCTCATGCAGCAATTCTGGGCATTCCAGGGCATATTTTTGCTTTAACAAGGGCTCAGGCCAAAAAGCAAAAAGGACAGGGTGACTTGGATCCTGGAAGAATGGACCAAGTGCTCCCTAAAGCTAGGGTTAGTAAAGGTAAATCACTACCTACTATCCCTCCCTCTACAGTGAATTCAACTTCTGAGGAAGAACAATTTCCACCCTGTGCAGGACCTACACCAGAGGAGCTGGAAGCAGACACTGCTGAGCTTTTGGGTGAAGGGGGGCCTGCCTGGGAGGAGCTGAGTGTGGCACAGCATACCTGGCCCACACTAGAGGGTCTAAGGCAGCAAGCTGTCAAACAAGCAAATGGGGATGTCAGTGACTCTCACAGAGTTTACTGGGAGGATAACCTTTTGTACACTGAAGCAAGGGATCCAAAACCTGGAGCTGCCAGGAAATTAGTGATTCCTCAGGAGTACAGAAAGTTCCTCCTAACTCTAGCCCACGACATTCCCTTAGCTGGACATTTGGGGCAAATGAAAACTTGGGACAGGCTTGTCCCCTTGTTTCATTGGCCTAGAATGTCAGATGACACAAAGGAATTTTGTAAGTCCTGTGAAACCTGTCAAGCCAGTGGCATGACAGGTGGCACTCCAAAGGCACCCCTTATTCCACTGCCTGTGGTTGGGGTTCCCTTTGAAAGGGTAGGGGTTGACATTGTTGGCCCCCTTGACCCTCCTACTGCTTCAGGCAATAGGTTTATCTTGGTGGTAGTGGACCATGCCACCAGATATCCTGAAGCAATTCCTCTAAGGACCAATACAGCTCCTGCAGTGGCAAAGGCCCTCCTGGGAATCTTTTCCAGGGTGGGCTTCCCAAAAGAGGTGGTATCAGACAAGGGAAGCAATTTCATGTCTGCTTACTTAAAGGCCATGTGGAAGGAATGTGGTGTGACATACAAGTTCACCACACCCTATCATCCACAAACAAATGGACTGGTGGAGAGATTTAACAAAACTCTCAAAGGTATAATGGGACT
Organism: Pleurodeles waltl; assembly: GCF_031143425.1. Lineage (NCBI taxonomy): Eukaryota > Metazoa > Chordata > Amphibia > Caudata > Salamandridae > Pleurodeles > Pleurodeles waltl. The sequence goes on from NC_090449.1 coordinate 399,763,748, forward strand.
CCCTGAAAAACTCCGCAGGAGATGGGATATCCTATTACCTTGCCTCCTTTTTGCTTACAGGGAGGTACCCCAAAAAGGAGTGGGCTTCAGCCCCTTTGAACTCCTATTTGGACACCCTGTAAGAGGTCCTCTAACACTTTTTAAGGAGGGTTGGGAACAACCTTTAAAAGCTCCAAAGCAAGACATAGTGGACTATGTACTTGGCCTAAGATCTAGGATGGCTGAGTACATGAAAAAGGCCAGTAAAAACCTTCAGGCCAGCCAAGAGCTCCAAAAGCAATGGCATGACCAGAAGGCTGTTTTGGTTCAGTACCAACCAGGGCAGAAAGTGTGGGTCTTGGAGCCTATGGCCCCAAGAGCACTCCAAGAAAAATGGAGTGGACCCCACATAATTGTTGAAAAGAAGGGAGAAGTCACCTACTTAGTTGACTTAGGCACTGCCAGGAGTCCCCTTAGGGTGCTCCATGTCAATCGCCTGAAACCCTACTATGACAGGGCTGATCTCACCCTGCTCATGGCAACAGATGAAGGACAGGAAGAAGAGAGTGACCCTCTCCCTGATCTCTTCTCTTCCACAGAACAAGATGCTCTAGTGGAAGGTGTAGTTTTGGCAGATTGTCTTACTGCTGAGCAGAAAGACCACTGCATAAATCTCCTGGGTCAGTTTTCTGAACTCTTCTCTACTGTGCCAGGGACCACTTCTTGGTGTGAGCACACTATAGATACTGGAGACAGATTGCCTGTCAAAAGTAAGATCTATAGGCAGCCTGACCATGTCAGAGACTGCATAAAGCAAGAAGTGCAGAAAATGCTTGAACTGGGAGTGGTTGAGCACTCTGAAAGTCCATGGGCCTCTCCTGTGGTACTTGTACCAAAACCTCATTCCAAGGATGGAAAGAAGGAAATGTGGTTTTGTGTAGACTATAGAGGTCTCAACCAGGTAACCAAAACTGATGCTCACCCTATACCCAGGGCAGATGAGCTCATAGATACACTGGCATCTGCCAAGTATCTAAGCACCTTTGATTTGACTGCAGGGTATTGGCAGATCAAGTTATCAGAGGATGCAAAAGCAAAAACTGCATTTTCAACCATTGGAGGCCATTACCAATTCACAGTAATGCCTTTTGGATTGAAAAATGCACCTGCCACTTTTCAAAGGTTGGTGAACACAGTCCTGCAAGGGCTGGAAGCTTTTAGTGCAGTATATCTAGATGATATAGCTGTCATTAGCTCCAGCTGGGATGATCACCTGGTCCACCTATGGAAAGTTTTGGAGGCCCTGCAGAAGGCAGGCCTCACTATCAAGCTTCAAAGTGCCAGATAGGGCAGGGGAAAGTGGTTTATCTGGGACACCTGGTAGGTGGAGAACAGATTGCACCACTTCAGGGGAAAATCCAAACTATTATAGATTGGGTTCCCCCTACAACTCAGACCCAGGTGAGAGCCTTCTTAGGCCTCACTGGGTATTACAGGAGGTTCATAAAGAACTATGGCTCCATGGCAGCCCCTCTTAATGACCTCACATCTAAGAAAATGCCTAAAAAGGTATTGTGGACAGCTAGCTGTCAGAAAGCTTTTGAGGAGCTGAAGCAGGCCATGTGCTCTGCACCTGTCCTGAAAAGCCCCTGTTACTCCAAAAACTTCATTGTCCAAACTGATGCATCAGAATTAGGGGTAGGGGCAGTCTTATCACAACTTAATTCTGAGGGCCAGGATCAACCTGTTGCTTTTATCAGCAGGAGGTTGACCCCTAGAGAAAAGCGTTGGTCTGCCATAAAGAGGGAGGCCTTTGCTGTGGTCCGGGCACTGAAGAAGTTGAGGCCATACCTGTTTGGCACTCACTTCATTGTTCAGACAGACCACAAACCTCTACTTTGGCTAAAACAAATGAAAGGTGAAAACCCTAAATTGTTGAGGTGGTCCATATCCCTACAGGGAATGGATTATACAGTGGAACATAGACCTGGGAGTACCCACTCCAATGCAGATGGACTCTCCAGATATTTCCACTTAGACAATGAAGACTCATAAGGTCATGGCTAGTCTTATTGTCCTTCGTTTGGGGGGGGGGGGGGTTGTGTAGGAAAGTACCATCTTGCCTGGCATGTTACCCCCATATTTCACTGTATATATTTTGTTTTAGTTGTATGTGTCACTGGGACCCTGCCAGCCAGGGCCCCAGTGCTCATAAGTGTGCCCTGTATGTGTTACCTGTGTTATGACTAACTGTCTCACTGAGGCTCTGCTAATCAGAACCTCAGTGGTTATGCTCTCTCATTTCTTTCCAAATTGTCACTAACAGGCTAGTGACCGATTTTACCAATTAACATTGGCATACTGGAACACCCTTATAATTCCCTAGTATATGGTACTGAGGTACCCAGGGTATTGGGGTTCCAGGAGATCCCTATGGGCTGCAGCATTTCTTTTGCCACCCATAGGGAGCTCTGACAATTCTTACACAGGCCTGCCACTGCAGCCTGAGTGAAATAACGTCCACGTTATTTCACAGCCATTTTACACTGCACTTAAGTAACTTATAAGTCACCTATATGTCTAACCTTTACCTGGTAAAGGTTGGGTGCTAAGTTACTTTGTGTGTGGGCACCCTGGCACTAGCCAAGGTGCCCCCACATTGTTCAGGGCCAGTTCCCCGTACTTTGTGAGTGCAGGGACACCATTACACGCGTGCACTATACATAGGTCACTACCTATGTATAGCTTCACAATGGTAACTCCGAATATGGCCATGTAACATGTCTAAGATCATGGAATTGCCCCCCCAATGCCATCCTGGTACTGGGGAGACAATCCCATGATTCCCCTGGTCTCTAGCACAGACCCGGGTACTGCCAAACTGCCTTTCCCGGGGTTTCACTGCAGCTGCTGCTGCTGCCAACCCCTCAGACAGGTTTCTGCCCTCCTGGGGTCCAGCCAGGCTTGGCCCAGGAAGGCAGAACAAAGGACTTCCTCAGAGAGAGGGTGTTACACCCTCTCCCTTTGGAATAAGGTGTCAGGGCTGGGGAGGAGTAGCCTCCCCCAGCCTCTGGAAATGCTTTGATGGGCACAGAAGGTGCCCATCTCTGCATAAGCCAGTCTACACCGGTTCAGGGATCCCTCAGCGCTGCTCTGGCGCGAAACTGGACAAAGGAAAGGGGAGTGACCACTCCCCTGACCTGCACCTCCCCTGGGAGGTGCCCAGAGCTCCTCCAGTGTGCTCCAGACCTCTGCCATCTTGGAAACAGAGGTGCTGCTGGCACACTGGACTGCTCTGAGTGGCCAGGGCCAGCAGGTGACGTCAGAGACTCCTTCTGATAGGCTCCTTCAGGTGTTGCTAGCCTATCCTCTCTCCTAGGTAGCCAAACCTCCTTTTCTGGCTATTTAGGGTCTCTGCTTTGGGGAATTCCTTAGATAACGAATGCAAGAGCTCATCAGAGTTCCTCTGCATCTCTCTCTTCACCTTCTGCCAAGGAATCGACTGCTGACCGCGCTGGAAGCCTGCAAAACTGCAACAAAGTAGCAAAGACGACTACTGCGACCTTGTAACGCTGATCCTGCCGCCTTCTCTACTGTTTTCCTGGTGGTGCATGCTGTGGGGGTAGTCTGCCTCCTCTCTGCACTAGAAGCTCAGAAGAAATCTCCTGTGGGTCGACGGAATCTTCCCCCTGCAACCGCAGGCACCAAAGAACTGCATCACTGGTCCTCTGGGTCTCCTCTCAGCACGACGAGCGAGGTCCCTTGAATCCAGCAACTCTGTCCAAGTGACTCCCACAATCCAGTGACTCTTCAGTCCAAGTTTGGTGGAGGTAAGTCCTTGCCTCCCCACGCTAGACTGCATTGCTGGGAACCGCGTGTTTTGCAGCTACTCCGGCTCCTGTGCAATCACCGAGGATTTCCTTTGTGCACAGCCAAGCCTGGGTCCCCGGTGCTCTAACCTGGATTGCACGACCTCCTGAGTTGTCCTCCGGCTTCGTGGGACCCTCTTGTGCAATTTCGGGTGAGCTCCGTTTCACTCCACTTCGTAGTGCCTGTTCCGGCACTTCTGCGGGTGCTGCTTGCTTCTGAGTGGGCTCCTTCTCTTGCTGGGCGCCCCCTCTGTCTCCTCACGCAATTGGCGACATCCTGGTCCCTCCTGGGCCACAGCAGCATCCAAAAACCCTAACCGCGACCCTTGCAGCTAGCAAGGCTTGTTTGCGGTCTTTCTGCACGAAAACACTTCTGCACGACTCTTCACGACGCGGGACATCCATCCTCCAAAGAGGAAGTTTCTAGCCCTTGTCGTTCCTGCAGAATCCTCAGCTTCTACCATCCGGTGGCAGCTTCCTTGCACCCACAGCTGGCATTTCCTGGGCATCTGCCCACTCCCGACTTGATCGTGACTCTTGGACTTGGTCCCCTTGTTCCACAGGTACTCTCGTCAGGAAATCCATCGTTGTTGCATTGCTGGTGTTGTTGTTTCTGGCAGAATTCCCCTATCACGACTTCTGTGCTCTTTGGGGAACTTAGGTGCACTTTGCACCCACTTTTCAGGGTCTTGGGGTGGGCTATTTTTCTAACCCTCACTGTTTTCTAACAATCCCAGCGACCCTCTACAAGGTCACATAGGTTTGGGGTCCATTCGTGGTTCGCATTCCACTTCTAGAGTATATGGTTTGGGTTGCCCCTATCCCTATGTGCCCCCATTGCATTCTATTGTGACTATACATTGTTTGCACTGTTTTCTATTGCTATTACTGCATATTTTGGTATTGTGTACATATATCTTGTGTATATTTGCTATCCTCATACTGAGGGTACTCACTGAGATACTTTGGCATATTGTCATAAAAATAAAGTACCTTTATTTTTAGTATATCTGTGTATTGTGTTTTCTTATGATATTGTGCATATGACACTAGTGGTACTGTAGGAGCTTCACTCGTCTCCTAGTTCAGCCTAAGCTGCTCTGCTAAGCTACCTTTTCTATCAGCCTAAGCTGCTAGACACCCCTCTACACTAATAAGGGATACCTGGGCCTGGTGCAAGGTGTAAGTACCCCTTGGTACTCACTACAAGCCAGTCCAGCCTCCTACAACCATATTGTACTAACTCAGGAGCCATGATGCCAAATTCAACGATGAGAGGTTGGGATGAGTTATCAGGCCTCGGAATTTCGTGAGAAGCCTGATGTGTGGTTTGAGTGACCGGCGAAGAAGGTCTGGAAACCACCACTGGCGTGGCCATTCTGGGGCAATGAGAATCATCTTGGAGTGAGCATTGGACAGCTTCAGGAGGACTGCCGGTATCAGGGGAAGCGGTGGAAAGGCGTAAAGAAATTCTCCTGACCAGTTTATCCACAGGGCATTCCCCAACGTTCCTGGATGGTAATATCTGGAGGCGAAGTTTTGGCATTTTTTGTTTTCTGGGGTTGCAAATAGGTCTATAGAGGGGGTACCCCACATGGCAAAAATGGAACGGATGACGACGTCGTGCAAAACCCATTCGTGGTTTTCGTCCATTGCGCGGCTAAGGGCATCCGCTTGAACATCTTGTATGCCCGGAAAGTGAGTTGCCACTAGCGAGAGGTTCCTGGCTAGAAGCCAGTGCCAGATTGTTTGAGCCTCTGTCCACAGAGTCTTGGATCTGGTGCCTCCTTGTTTGTTTAAATAATACATGGTGGCCATGTTGTCCATCTGGAGAAGCAGAGTTTTCGTCTTCAGTGATGGGAGGAAGGCCTTGAGCGCAAGATGGACTGCGCGAAGCTCCAAAAGGTTGATGTGATACAGGCGCTCCCTCTATGACCACGTGTCTTGGACTCGAAGGTGATCCATATGTGCTCCCCATCCGAGCAGCGGTGCGTCTGTGACAATGGTTTGAGTTGGCGGCTGTTGTTGGAATGGAATCCCCTCTAGAAGATTGTTCGGCGAACACCACCACTTGAGGGATTGTATGGCGTGGGGAGAAAGAAGGACCCTGTTCTCCCAATCGTCCACTAGTTGACACCATTGATCCTCCAGACATTTCTGTTAGGGTCTCATATGGAGGCGAGCATTGGGAATGAGGTAGATGCAAGACGCCATCGAGCCCAGGAGAGAGGATATTCCTCTTGCAGTGGTCGGAGGTGTTTTCTAGAGCTGCTGGCACTTTTAGAGGATTGATAATCGTCGTTCCTCCGAAGGAAACACCTTTCCTTGCTTGGTATCTGTGATGGCACCTAAGTAATACAGCCTCTGAACAGGTGTTGCTGTGGATTTGGAGAGATTGACTTGAAGGCCCAGACTCTGGAGAAGCTGGTGAGTCCAGTTGAAATGCTGTTGAGCCTCTAGATACGTGGAAGCTTTTATGAGCCAATCGTCTAGATAGGGGTAGACGAATATTCAATGTTTCCACAAATAGGCTGCCACCACCGCCATGCATTTGGAAAAAGTTCTCGGTGCTGATTTGAGGCCGAAAGGCAGTACCGTAAATTGGTAATGAATTTTTCCGACAACGAACCTTAGAAACTTTCGATGCTTCTCGATCACCGGAATGTGAAAGTAAGCGTCGTGGAGATCAATTGCGCAGAGCCAGTCGCCCTGACGAAGTTGGGGGTAGATTTGGTGCAAGGATAGCATCCTGAATTTTTCTCTGCGAATCCATTTGTTTGCTACCATTAAGTCTAGAATGAGACAAAACTCTTGTTTGTCTTTCTTTGGTACCAAAAAATACCTTGAGTAGATTCCCTTTCCGTGCTGATTGATCGGGACAGGTTCTATTGCTCTCTTTTGTAATAGGGTTGTTAATTCTAATTGGAGAGTGTCGAGGTGGTGACTCACTGGTTTGGGTGGAATAGACGGTGGAGGGTTGATGAACCTGAGAGAGTAGCCATTCCGCACAATATTCAACACCCAGGCGTCTGATGTAATGCGTTGCCACTCGTCCAGATGATTTGAGCTACTTCCCCCTACCGGAGTGGGTAACGGAAGAGGGGGAAGCGAGGATTCAGGGCTTAGACGCTGGTGCCTGACGAGCTGTCTGGGTTTGCGATGTAGAGAGACCCCTTGTTGGCTTTCTTTGGGTCGAGAAGGTTCTTTGATGCTGTTGCTGGGGTCTTGAAGACATCCACTGTGGTGTTTGATATCTCTGAGTAAAGAGCCTACGGTGGTAGGGACAGAATGTTTTCCGTTGCTCTCTCAGTCTCTCGATGCCCACCGCTTTCAGAGTGTCTAGTTCAGTTTTCATTCTCGACATCTTGTCGTCAGTATGACAGCCAAACAAAGTGGAACCTGAAAAGGGCACATTTAGAATTCTCTGTTGTGGTTCAAGCAGCCCTGGGACCAGCGGTAGTAATGGTCTTGAAGATGAACGCTGGTGTATTGCCTCGAAAATAACAGAGGTTGTTGGAGTGGGTACTGCCAGCGGGATGTTTAATTTGGTAGCACCACGAACTAGGACCTGTTGGAAGATGTTCACGTCGTCTATGGGAGAAACTCTCGGAGACGGTGAGTCAGATAGAGTCGGAGAGTAATCCCTTGTGGATGAGGAGGAATGTCTATGGTGGGAACGAGGAGATCTTTGAACCGATTCACGTCGACGATGGTGTCGAGAGGAAGAAGAGCGTCTCGAAGAGTGTCGGGAATATCTTGTGGATTCCACTGGAGTCACTGGAGCGGACTCTGAAGGAGGAGCCGGCGGAGGAGCTGTAGGTGCCATGGCTGAGGAGACGGCTGAGGTGAAGCTGGTAGAAGAATGAGAGAAGCTGAGGATTCTGAGGTGGTATAAACCCTCCTTGGCCTCTTTGAGTGCCTCCTCTACATCGAAACACTTCTCGACGTCTAAGTACGATGACGACGAGTACCTCTCGGCGTTGACTCCTCTCGTCGTTGAGAGCTTCTCGCCGGTGATCTCCCTCGACGCTGATGGGATGACGGCGAACGTCTTCGACGACGAGTACTGTCCACCGACGTCGATCGTCCCCGTCGCGGCGACGGCGACCTGGACCAAGACCTTCTTGACGGCGAGTGTCTATGCCGTCTCGACGGCGATACAGCTGTCGACGTCGAGCGATGTCTCTTCCTCGACGGTAAGCCGGTCCTCGACGGCGAGCATGTTGGCGCCGTTCCCGGTCTCAACGTCGATACTCTCGACGTCGACGGAGACCTATGGCGTTTGTGAGCAGGGCTGGCAGCTGCTCCAGAGGACACAGTGAGAGCCCTGGTAGAAGACTGACCTTCTCCTCACTCTGTGGCAGATTGCCCTCTTCTTCTCCTGTCCTCTCTTGCCTGATGCGAATTTTCTCCCTGTCGTGAAGAGTTCTTCTGGAGAAAGTTTTGCAAATGTCACAGGCATCAGGTTTGCGACTTGATGGTAGGCAAATAATGCAGACCTGGTGTGGGTCTGTTTTGGCCTTTTTCGTGCCACAGCTAGGGCACTTGTCAAAAAGAGAAGGCATTCTAAAGACAGAAAAACTTTAAATTTCTGTCAGAATTTGACAGGAAAGGCTATAAAATGTTCACTCTAAATGAAAAACGTCGAGTGAAATTGAAATCCAAAGGATTTTAATTTAATTTTTTGTCAAAAAAGGCATTGTAAGGTAGAGCTCAATGCTTCAGGGTCCTGTCAGAAGGAGCCGGAAAAAGAACTGAGGCAACTGCCTTTTGCTGTGCATGATGGGATACAGGAAGACTTTCCTTTCTTGAAGGCACAGCTCTATTTACATCCTGTATAATGGCAGCCTATGGGCTACACTGCCCTGCATTGTTTTATTCTCATTTGGAGGTGTAAATAAAGTTTGAGAATATATTTTTTATTACATTTCTAGAATAAATATGTGTTTAAAGGTGTATCTATACTACAGCTGTCTTTCTTTCCAACCTCAAGAATAAACAATTTGGCCTGTGTAGCATTTCACCTAGGCTGCACAGTGATATTCTTAAGTGGTTTAACAGACCTTTTTTCAAGAAAGGCTAACATCTACACTTAAGAATACATTACAGAACAGTGCTGCGGGGTCGCGCAGGCGTGCAGAACTATTCAGTGCTTATGACTATACATGGAAATCCCCTATGAGAGAAATAATTAACATTGGAGATGTTTAAATTCTGAAATTGTGGGACTGTGAATTAAATATTATTGAGGCCTATGGAAGCTGTATGGCCTTCAGTAATGTGTGCTTCATGTTAGATATGTATGCCCTCTTCACATCTCATCCATCTGCACATTTTCAATCTCCTCTCTTTCCTCTCCAGCACTCTCTTTCCCTCTCTCCTGAATGCACTCCCTCATTTTACCACCTCCAACATACACTACACTGATTTACATTTAAGCACTTTATTTCATTTTGCTTTTGCCTTCTAAATATTTTGACCCGCACCCCCTTGAACACATTTACACTGAATTTCATTTGCAATAGGAATACATGACCATTGCTCTGTGTGCTCTGCAGAGAGACCAACCCATTGTCAGGCACTTTGCTTTGCCTTCAACCTCAGCACCAGCGCTTTTAATCAAAGCCTCTCATAAACTCCTGGCACGAGTCAAAGTATGCACTATGCAAGTATGCAAGAGAACCACAATGCATAGAAACACAGCATGATGAAACAGATAACTCTCTTGGGGGAATGCAACAATAAGTAAAATGTGAAATAAGAGGAAATAAATGGGTGATCTTTATCATTTATTGTTTGCATATCAATCCATGTTTGTGGTATTAACATTAAGGGCATGAAGATAGGGCCAGTTTTAACACCATACAGCAGATAACTGCCTTTACTGTAAGCACATGTTTCTCCCCTTGTGCTTGATTTGGATATTTGGATCCATTTCACAAGGGACAAGATCCCTGCTGGTCGTTTGGAACAATTTCACATGAAATATATACAGCAGCTCCACTTTTAAAGGAGCCAGCGATCTGCAACAAAAGCATAGAATGCAACATGGGAGAGTTTAGAGGGACAAGGGTCTCAGTACAATAAAACATCAGTACAAGAGGCTATGAGACCTACATGACTGTGGAAACATCACTTTGAAGTTACATCTGTTCTAGTTGCAAAGATCCAAATTAGACCCACTGCCTACATTCTCCATGGAATATATTAACTTTATATTAACCACAACGTGAGGCTTTTTTTATTGAATGGAACCAGTTCAATTGGAAGAGTCTCTCTCCTGGGGTTTCACACTCCAAGATTACAAACGGAGCTCTTGAATTCCAAAGGGAAAGACAGCTGGATTCATTTGAAGAATTCTGCTTTGTGGCAACTGATTAAATGGGTGATTTTTGATTTTAGATTAAAATTGTGCTTTTTATCAGAGGCATGTTTTTATGCTTTGGAGACCTTTCTGACTTTAAACGTCTTTAAGATCTGAAAGGACATCCATTTACCTACCTTTGAGGGATGGATGAAACGCAGTTAAGGACTTAGCTGCTATGACACCTACCTTGCATTTTTACAGTACCTTATTTGTAGCTGTGAAAACTTGGTATGCTCAGCAAAGTTAAATCTGGATTCTGCTGTGGACATAGGAGATGCACAACAAATTGTGCCTTCACATACAAACCAAGATATTTAAGTGCTAGCTTTTCGGTACAGCCCACTCCTTACTCCTTTTGCAAATTCTACAAGCCCTTCAGCCTAATGAAAGCTTAAAAGGAATTCCTACCCAGCAGCTGAAGGAAACATTTTCCAGACATTTCTATATTTTCCCACTTTTGAAAATTGCAAACTATCACTACTGAAACTTTGCCTCACCGTCAACCAATGATAAAAGATAGAGCTAGACTATTTCCTTTCATCAGGGACACAGCAAAAACAGCAGATTATGCTGAAGTGTCTCATACTAATAAAAAGGTTGTTTGAGCTTTCTGTATTTGTTGCTGGATAATTTTGATATGGACTATTCTGACTGAGGTCTGGACCAAGTTATCAAGAGTTGCCAGTTAAAAATAATCCCTGCTGAGAAAAGATGTTAACAGAGCAGATGGAATCGTTCTTGAGGAAGCAGGTGTAGAAGGTATAAGAACATTCTGCATCAAGACTACTTACAACATCGGTGTATAACGTTTTTGAGTCAAATGCTGAAGTTTCCCATAAAGGTCAGAATCAGTGGAGACTGTATTATTGTCCTCCTTCTGCCTGTTCGGCATGGAATCATAACACGGCACCACAAAACTGTATAAAGGATCCAGTGGGAAGGATTTGGTCTGCAAGAATGAGATTGGGTTCTGACATAGGGGGCATTGTGTCCTTGACAAGGTTTTGCAGGTTAAAGAACACGTGATAAATAAAAATCGAAGCTATGCCTTTTATCATTATATCCTTAGACTCACAGATTGCTTAATTATGTAGCATTTCTTCTCCTGCCTAAGACACTGAAGTGGTAGGGAATTTCTTAGTAAGAGAAAGAGACGGTAACAGCACAGCAGAGCAAGCATTTGGCCTTGAACCTTAAACAAATGCCAGGAACACAGGTGGGCCTTGATTCAAATGAGGTGGGGGGTAAGTGGGGACACAGGCAGCAATGTGGTAACAACCTTGACATTTGCATTCTTCTGCCTCCGGTTCTCAAGAATGAAATTTCCCACTTGCTCCATGTATGTGATATTCCTTTTAACCCCACATCAAATTTATATTCAGCTATTATTATTTTTGTGCAATATTGCTCTTTATTTCTAACCTTTTGTCCTTGAGACATATCACTCTAGCACTGACCCTTATCTGCGTGATGTTGCCATCCAGTTCAGTAGGTGTTTGGAGCTTCCAGTAGTCTTTCCCCTCTGTCTTCCAAGATTTATGACTGGCAGTAGACACTTTCCTCCACATTGCTACTCTACCTTTGTTAGTTCCGGCAGCAAGCATTCCTGCAGGATGAGAGGTAAGGCATGAGGCAACACCAACTAGACAGGTGGTAAAAAATAAAATCATATTATCAAGAGTGAAATACAAGAACATTCATTCCAACACATGGTTGGAGCCTTAGCATTCCAGTATTTACCTCTTTTGAACCTCCTTTACTCCCTCAATAAAGCTTACTGCAATAGGAACTGAATGGTTATTTTCATTTATAACATTTCAAACACTGTTTGGCCAAGTGGAAAAATCCAGCTGTGCCTTTCTACACAACCTTCTGTGATAACCCCAGAATTAATCATTATGAGTTTCTCTTCTGCTCTTTGCTTAACATAAAACCTCATGGAGAAGGGACTGCTTCAGCTCATTACAGTAAATCAGTAGGAGAACACATTCAGTTATGTTCAGTTTATTACATCCACTTACTTGCCTCATGGTACAACATTAAGGGTCCATGTTTAAACTGTGAAAAATAATTTTAGGGAGGCAGCTACATAAGAAACTGCGCAGGTATTTTACTATAAAAGTAAACCATCCATTGCTGCAGATAGTCAAAAAACTGCCACACAATGGTTCAAGGTGCACGAATGGACTAGGTCAAGAACAGTACAAAAGGGTAATCACCTCAAATGAGAAGATGGGGAAGATTAAAACTATACAAAAAAGAGAATTAACAGCACATGAGAGCTAGTCACTTACAATGTAAAAGGCAACCAATCAATAAGTGTGATTGTAGTTTGTTTGAACTACCATGGCTGTGTCAAAAAATGTACTGTATCGACCCTTCTTCCACATCCCACAGCAGGTGCTCAGTTTGATACTCGGATGAGTACCCCCCTGTAGTGTTTGCACCACCTGCTGTTGGTTTGCAAGATAAAAAAATGCCATTCTCTATTGGCGTGAAAAAACGGCACACCAAAAGTTCCACTTGTTTTAATTTATGAGTCCTCAATGAGGACAACAGCCCATTTGTACGTACCTTTATAAAGTGTGTTTATTCACTCATTCACTCGTATAGGGATGGAACTGTTGTGTGTCCAGTAGGAAAGGGGCTGTGCATAAAAAATGATCATGTAAAGTCTTTGAAGATGTGATTATCAATTAATGAGCAGAGAAGATGGGGCTGTTCTAAGAGGCGGAATTTATACCACTGAGTAATCCATGCTTAGGAACGAAACTGAAATGTGATGGAAAGCGGACAGCGGTTGAAATATTCTGAAAACAAAGAGTTCGAACTTAGGTGGCCTAGATGGATCTATTTTGAAGCCTTGGTGAGGCCAATGCAGAGTGAGGTGCTCAACTTGTGTTGATGCACATGGCAAGTGGTTAAATTGATAATAGCACACCATTCAGCACACCACTCAGGACTCCTCCCGGGGTTTCCGGACAGTCCCTGGATAAAATCCTTGAGTAAAGCCCTGTGCTAAGTCGGGCTATGTCTCCCCTGGGGGAGGGGTGGGGGCAGATACAGGGGCGAGAGCTGGAGCCAAGGCCCGGAGAGACAACGACAACCCAATCTCCAACATCAAGTTCACCTGGAATCTTGAAGCCCCCGAGGTTGGTATCTGTGGCACAAAGGGCACAGAAAATACAGTAAAATTGGAAAGAACAAAGAGCTCTCAAAATACTTGGGGGCAACTGGAAATCGGTTCATTGGGTTTTCGCCATACGTAGGATTCATGGCAAGTCGAGGAGTCAACCCGCAATAGCACAACAGCTTCACCCCTGACTCAGTGTGGGCACAAGGGACTGAGGTCGTTCGACCATTCCAACATGCTCAAAATGGGAGATGTGAAGGAAGACGAAGGCGGGTGCCCTGCTAACCCCGCAAACTCCATAAGGACCATGGCAATTGACACAGAACCTATAGAAATGAATGGTCACGACGGAGAAGTCAATGCGCTGGATGCTGAGGCAGCTCAGCTACCGGTATATGGGCTTAAAGTCCAGAATGATCTTAAGACGGGTCTTAAGTGAAAGTCTCCAAATACTAGGAAAACATATATACATAACTACTTTACAAGAGCGAGGAGTGGAGTAGGGGAACCCACCAAACTTACGGACAATCAAGTTACACGGACTGTTCCTCCCACTCAGATTTTGGAACTTGAACCGTCACTTAGGTCTACACAAATTGAGCAAGCACAAGGCTCTGCTAGTTGCGCTAAAGGTTCCAGCCTGGATGCTTCAATTACTGTGGAACTGATAAAACTGGCAGATACTGCACTAGGAGAAAGTAGGAACAGCCACAACAAGAAAAACATTACAACTAGTATCAACATCAGCCCAATGGGATTTGACCACGGATCCTAGGCAACCAGAATGGCTCCCATGGTAGCGATATCAAGACAGCTGAATATGGGGCAGGTTGTATCTTCAAGTAACAATAAATGGCAAACAGTGGTAGAGATCCATCAAATAGCACAATTTCAACCAGTGGAATCTTATGATCAAGAAATCTTTGACAACAGTCAGTCCTGTTCTAAACCCCTGCGAGGCGCAAAGGAAGTTCCCCAGGCCTTGTTTACTGCAATAGCACATGGTGGCTGGACACTGCAAGAAACAAGTGTGGAAGCGCAAGGCCGCAAAGATGAGTCTAGGGGTGCCACTGTGGAAGATATGGGAGATGAAAATCCACCAGCAAGGGGCTGGGGGAAGTGGGCAGACGAGATTACATCATAAATACCATTAATGCCTCTCTCCTAGCTGCAGTCAAAGCACTTACTTGGCAGTCACACAAGCTGGAGATCCATCTAGAACTAACCCACATGCTGAACTCCCTAAATGAAAAGCTAGGCAAGTGGTGTAAGTTGGAAAGATGGAAAGATGGCAATGTGGTTGAAGGGAGCAGCAATGATAAAATAATAGACAAACTATCGACCCTGCCAGACTTACTAACTAGCCTCATCAATCATTGTAAAGTAGCCGATGAAACTAATAAAAAATCCAGCGGCTGGACGCCGGGGGAAAAGCAGCAGGACACAGTATCTACTGAAGCAACCCGCAAAGGGGGATCTTTCAAGTTCAATGAGGAAGGCAGAAGGGAGACAGAATCAAACAACAGGCAATCCATTATTGCACATTCAACGCTGTCAATCTCTCCAGACACTATTGCCGCTGAAAACAGCCCAGAAGTGCAAGTCCCGGAAGAAACTTCCAAGCCACCGTGTGAGTTTGATACTGGGAATAAGCAACAGTTACACTAACAAGACGACAGAAGAAGTTGAAAAAACACTCAAAGCAACTAAAAAAAATAAATAGACTGAATTTTATTGGAAAAGGCGCACACTCATCCGGTATTATGCCAGTACAGCTTGAGACCTACCCAATTTTCCAGCAGAGATTGCCATCTGCTGTGCCACCCACTATCTGCTCTCAGGCACACATTACCTCATTAATTGGGGAAGACCCAGACGGCAGAGGAGATTAAAATTCTCAAACTGTCAAAAATGTGCAAAGTAGTCATAATAATCGGCAGGTAGGGCCTATAGTAAACTCCAACCAGGCCCTCCCCAACGTCAAGGGCTACGAAAAGGAAACATATGACTCAATTCCAACGACAAAACAAGCACCCTCACAGACTGGTGAGACAGAGTCTGTGAAGGGTCAAGAGCAGCTCCCTGAAGCTGAGGGGGGCGACGAGTCTATGGGAGGGGCTATCCCCTAGAAGAAACCTGTGATATATCAGTTCTAACTGGAGGGGTGGAGGAGCTCCACAGGGGCCAATGCAGCAGGGACACCCCAATATACAAACATTGGAGGTTCAAATCCACATAAAAAAGGAATGAAGAGAGCATGATGATCCCTGTCAATTGACAAGCCCAGGAAGAATCCGCACAAGGATTCAATAATCGATTAATTAGGACAGAATGGGATGCAGGAGGCAAGTCCCCCAGTATCAAGTCAAGCAAAGCAAAAATGTGACTACCAGGAAAATAAATCTACTCAAGAACTAATTCCATCCACAGAGGTAACAGAGATGGGTCAGGATTATGCCTGGAGCAGAGAACGAAGCCATCAATCGCCTGTTTTTATAACTACTCAAGAACATCCCGTCACACACAGATCAGAGTATGAGAAAGAGCACAATGGGATACTAAACATAAACACTGTAAATTCTAAGGAAAACAATGATCAGCTGGCAATAATATTCACTCCTTCATGTACATGACGGGGCCATAGGATATACTTAGCAGATCAAATATTCTGCGGCTGTTGCACCAAATACCATCACTTATAAATCACACAACAGGAGACCTCTCAACTGTAAATTTCAACACTTATGCAAGGATCAGCCAGAGAGAATCTGCACTAACAACATGGACTGAACAAAGCATGGTTGAGAGAATATTTGAATATGAGGGGTTACTGGAAAACTGGGTCATACAAATCAGTAAACCAGACATAGAACGTTACCCTCAAGTGCTGTCCATGGGAAATCAAATAACATGCCCAGTTAAAAAAACGTTCAGTGCCTTGAGGGGAACCCCGGCGACAAAACCGCTGATGGTAGATAGGAAAATTACCATACAGTTGATAAGGAATACAGGAGAGATTCAACCTGATGACACAAGAAATGGTCACAGCAATTTGGGAGGGCGGGACTGGGACTTGGCTTCCCGTAGCTTTGACAACCGAAAAGGAAATGTATTTTTACCCATTAAGGGCTCTAATTAAACAAACTGAATAATGTGATTAAGATAATCAGCTGGAACATGGCTGGCCTGGCCTCCCTAGTTTTTAGCCCCAGCATTGAGGGATTTCAGGAAACATGGACAATGGAGCCACTTACTATGCTGGGCTTTATAACAATGCCGTCCCCTGCACAAAAGAAAGCTTGTTTGGAAGACATATGGGAGGTCTTGCAACATACGTTAAATTAGATCTAGCTGTTAAATTGATTTCTAGGAAAAAATCAACTAGTGATGTTCAAGTGACAACCATATATGGCCTAACCCTTACCAAAAAACTTGTACATAAATCCCACTTTGGAAAATAAACAGACAATGGTTAAATCAATTTTATCCTTATTAATGTAATTTTTATACAAGCATCCGGATCAGGAGGCAGAGCTCCCTCAGACTCCGTAATATCAGCCTTGACACCTTTTTTTTAAGGAATACGAACTGAGAACTACCAATTGCAGTAACACAGTAGTGGGCACACTTATCCCGACATTCAAAAATATCTCAACACTAGATTACATCTTTTTAAGCCCAGCATTTATGTGTGGATGTTTAAGTCTCAAGGTGACCAACAGACATGAAAATGATCACAACCCATTGGCAATAGAAATCGATCTTGGTGCAGTGAGACATCAGCCCTACAAGGCCAGCGGACAGCAGTTATCAACTAGTTTATGCCCATTGACAAAAAGGATCAAATGGAACATGGCTTGCAAGGCAAAATACGATCTATGGAAGCAGGCCAATGGCCCATTAAACTTTAAAACCGGGACAAGCCAGATCAGCGAGCAGTGGGAAAACGTGATTAAGAATGTACACATTTCTCTTTGCAGTCCAGCGCAGCACGAGTATGTAGGGAGCAAAAGGCAAAAAGCAGACAAGTTTTTAGCAACCAGCAAATATATACAGAGCAAAAGGAAATGCAGACAGGCAGAAATGTGATGCAGAAGGAATAAAACCCCTGCAGTGGAAGCCCTTAGAAAGCAGACAAGGATAGAATACAAGGGAGTAATATAGAAGTTGAAGCAAAAGGAGATCGAGGAATGCTGGACCTATTTACATGCATTGTTGCGACGTAGCAAAAACAGAGAATTTTGGGACTATGTTAACTCTTTGCTACATGCATCTGTAAGTAAGGTCAATGTGATACCTGCCAGTGATTGGGAAAGCCATGTGGGTAATCTCTATGCGGACCCAGAGTATGCTGATGCCCAGGGTACTACGGGGTTCCAACATGACTTAGATGACCTAGAAAATACGGTGCTGTCACTGTCAAATCAGTGAAAGTGGTGCTTGGTAGCATCAGGCGTGACGGGGCACCTGGTCCAAATGGCCTTCCAGGGAACACATTTAGAGATGATCAAGATTTTTGGGCTGAACCTTTGACCACTCTATTTAATGACTTTTTACACTACTCCGTGGTCCCAGAGGCCTGAAAAGGCTCAACATTGCATCCAATGCACAAAAAAGGAGGTCCCAATCTTCCTGAAAGCTGTAGGTTAATAGCCCTAGTGGATGTGGATGGCAAGGCCTACTGGTGCACCCCTATGTCTCCTCGCCACTGCCCTGTTCACAGCAGGAGTCGTTACTGGCTTGTTCCACAAGTCCAATATAGGCTCAGTTAAAGCCTCATTGAAAGGCAGCAAAGGGTCAGCACTGGACACAGATGGATGCAGTACCTCTGTGAGCAGGTTAGTTTTCACCTCCACCACAGACAAAGGCAAGTCCAGAAACTCTGCCGCCTTCCTTACCACTGTATGGAAGGAAGCGGCCTCTTCTGTAAACTCCCCCAGAGACGCAATGTCCCACTCCGGGGAAGTATCCAGACCACTTGCAGTGGCCAAACCCTGGAACTCATCCGAAGGCTCAATCTCACCTTCCTCCAGCTGTCTATATTCCTCCTCTTCCAACAGTCTTAATGCCTTCCTACGAGACTGAAGATGTGTCTCTAGGGCCGGCATCGACAAAGAATCCATCGACGCAGACGACTTCGAACCACGGAAAGGCCCAGGAAGAGATGGATGACTCCTAGTCTCACCCGGCGCCGACACGGAGTCCAACGATGACCTCATCGGAGTCGGTTGGCAGGAAGGCGATGGAGCCGGTCTGGAAAGAGACATCATCGACGTCGGATGGCGCGGTGATGGAGTCGGCTGACGCGATGGTGGATCCACCGTCACAAGTGGTGAACTCCCAGTAGGGGATACCCTCTGCACCGATCCGACAGTCTACGTAGGACAAAAGGGCATGAATGGAGCCGCCTTGTACAGCACCGGAGAGCCCAAATCAAAAGCCAATGGTGCACCAGCAGGGGCCATAGATTGAAACACGGCATACCTAGCATTCAGAAATGCAGCCGGATCCGTCCCTGGAGCCGGGAAAGCCGGGTATTGCCGAGCAGAGGTCTGCTGTACATCAGGCTCCCTCGACGCCGGTGAAAATTGAGGGCTATGATGAGCAACCTCAAAGACAGATGGCGCCGGCGACAACTCCGGACTCCTAGGCTGAGGCGTCACAGTAGGGCTCACATCCCATGTCTTCTGGCGTCAAGAAGACCTCGACCGGCTCCGCTCCGACCGGCGCCGAGAGTCATGACGCCACCGAAAATCATGACAACGCCGCTTCTTATGCTTCTTAGGTGAAGCATGGGAGGAATCCCTTTTATGGCCCTTCTTCTTCGCTTTTGCCAGGAAAAGCTTCGCTTCATGCTCTTTCAGAGCTTTAGGATTCATGCTCTGGCACGAAGAGCATCCTTCAACATCATGCTCTGAACTAAGGCACCAAATACAATCCGAATGAGGGTCGGTCACTGACATCTGACCCCCGCATTCCCTACACGGCTTGAAACCGGACTTTTTTGGAGGCGACATTGTAACCACCAAAAAACGCTAGAATTATCAACGCGCCAGGAAGAAAAACCGTTGGCGTCGAAGGCACGGAAAAAAGGAAAGCTAACGTCAGTACGCCAACGAGGACCTCTTCACGTGGAGCCGTGCCATTATGACCTCCTCGTCGACGTAGACAGCTAGGAAGAAGACTTTCGGTCAGATGCTGGCGCAAGGACGAATTCATAAGGTGAGGAATCCACAGGTAGTTGTATCCATCAGAAACCAAGGTTTCGGTTTTTGGTCGTCAGGCTAAAAAACATCAAAGAGATTGGAATCTCGGCCTATTAAAAATAGAGACGGAAGACAAGTATCACTATCTTGGAGTTTGGCTATCAAACGCAGGGAAAACATCATATCAGGTAGCAGCACTGATAGCTAAAGCAGAGAGAACCACATATGCTTTAGCAAAACTCCATCACCGGCTCCAATCACCAACATCAGAGGCAGTTAGGAGAGTTGTTACAGCGAAATTAATACCTGCAATCTCATATGGTCACCTTGCATACCCTGGCAGGCTGATAACACAGCTGAAGAAAGTGCCAGATGAGAGCTTATAGAAGGATTTTTAAGATTCCTATACCAACTAGACATGCAGGGACACGCCTGGAATTTTACATAATAAGAATGGATATAAACTGTAAAATGGATATATTTAAGCTGTTCCATTGCGTCTGCAGGGCCAGTACTGACAGTTTGAGGGGGTTCCTGAAAGTAATCTTTAAAGATGAATCTAGTACCTGGGCCATTTTCCTCAGGGAGGCTGAGGAATTTTTTAGTTTGGCTCCCTCAAACATATTGGATGCTCTAATAACGAAGGCTCTGTTAAAAAAAGTCATTGACAGAGCTGGTTGTGCAAGCTGCTAGAGGATATGAAATTGCCATAATCCGGAATATCAGCAGAGCAAAGGGTTTAGCTGAGTCTTATATAAACACTAATGACCAACTGTATATGAAAGCAGCACTGGGAGCCCATGCGTTCCAAAGTACCCTGCAAATGCGTCATTTAACTCTCCTCGTTTGGGACTATAGACGCAACTGGACATCTACGTAGAGACACTTGCAAGAGTGTACCCTATGTAATTACCATACTGAATCAATAATACATTTAGTATGTTGCTGTCCATGCTTGGCTTCAGAGGGACGCCAACTATTAAAACCCTTATTCTTGAAATATGGTCTGAGAACATGCAAAGAAACTATAAAATATATATTTATTGCAGTGACCCCTTTGGAACTGGCTTGCCTATAAAAGGATTTTTCAGATTCCTAAACCAACTAAACACACAGGGATACGCCTGGAATTTCACATAATAAGAATGGATATAAACTGAGAACATGCAAAGAAGCTATAAAATATATATTTATTGCAGTGACCCCTATGGAACTGGCTTGCATTGGGAAATTCTTCAGTATAGTGAGAAAGGCTTTCCAGCTTGCTCGAGGGCAGCAAGGTGTGGGAACCAAAAGGGGCGATGGGGCCCCAAAAGAAACATTATTGTCAAATAGGCACCTCCCTCCATGCTAATCTTATTTTCACCACACAATGGCTTCGACTTTTGTGTTCAAGACTCTGGAGCTGCAGATACGCCAGGGGACTCTCATTTGAACTGTCTTACTTTGCTTCATATCTTTCCTCTTCATAACCTGTTTTATCTTGTTTATTCATATGTTAACTTTTATCATACCTACAATGGCACATGCCTCTGTGTTTTAATGTTTTGATTATGCAGTCACCGCTCAAGAAGTCAACTCTGAAACTCCACCTCCCTTTCCGTATATTCTGTTCAACCTGTCTAAGATAATATATGCACATTATGAAATTTAAGTGATCCCAGAATCTTATGTGACAAAAGAGGTTACAGACAGGAAATAATCTAAGCATCCCTTTTGTGTGAAAAATGGATGAAAACATTGGCGTAGGCATTTGCACTTTCAATCCTAGGATTTTAGAAACAACAGATGTGATATTAGACTCTCAGGATAGTCTTAACAGGCACTTGCACTTTCATCGCTGTGATGATAGTATTTTATGCCATTTGGTCTTTCACTTCTGAGATTTTAGAATTTACAATATCAGACGTGGTACCAGCCTTTTCTGCCAAACCCGTATATCTCCTTCGATGGCTTCACAAGAGAATGCAAGATCATGAGATACTACTTAACAGTACCAATATGACACTGATAAGCTGGCATGCCACTGTCCTTTAATACTACATATCCAGAACTGCAAACACCCATATTAAATAACTGACTTTCCTCCAGGAACTATGGACGGGGGTTTACGCGCACCACGGCTACTTTAAAAGACGTTTGCTGAAGGAGAGGTTATCCCATGGACACAATGATTGAGAAATCGCAGACTTTGTGTATTAACTGCTTCCGATACATGCAACTGGTCTACTGGCTTACATCGGGGGAATACAGACAGCACGCAGCACAAGATTTGACTCCAATGGAATCCTTACTGATTGAAAATGAGACAAGAAAAGGGATCACTCAGCTCTACAAGCAATTGGGCAGCTTGCTGACCACTACTACTACTACTACTACTAACCTCCCCAGCACACCCCATGCTGTTAAGTTGGAAACTGAATAGGGTCGGTAAACAGAAGAAAAAGTGTGGGCTCATATTTGGGAGAGGGTGGCCAAAACATAGATTTGCACACAATACAAGGAGAATGGCTATAAAATTATTATGCACTGGTATTTAACACCATCTCACTTGATAGCAATGCTTTACTCCCCCCTGGCCTGCTGGAGATGAAATGCTGAAAAAAGGTACAATAACTCATATGTGGTGGGATGTTATTCAAACCTACAGGACTGAGGTTATTGCCACAACAAAAAGTATTACCAATCTACACTTGCCACCAGATCACTACCTATAACACTGGGAGACACAGGAGAGGAATTGGAGTACCCATTGACCACTCTGAGAGGGAAACTGATAACCCGCTTGCTACTCGCGATCCACTTGACTCTGGCTCAATTTTGGAAATGCCCCAGGCACCTCGCATCGGTGCATGGATTAGTAGTATTTGGTTGATCTAAGCCATAGAAAAGCTCACTGCTATACTGAGAGATAATATATCGAAATTAAATAATTTTTTGGCTTCATTCTGAACATACTTTAACTGCAGGGATCGACCTATACTGGACCCGGGTCATTTGCCACTTTGCTCGGCCAGATCTAAAGTGTGCAACCCAGGCTCCACTGAAGATTTGGCTGCTTTCTACCCTGAGGATGTGATACAGGGTTAGAATATTTGGGATGAAGCTACATATTAAATTGATGACCTCATACTGCTGGTATACTAAGATTTGGGAACGTTTGCTTGCTCCAGTGTGTTTAATGGTGATCTGCCCTGTATATTCTTGGCAAAGGTAATTTATTCCACTGTACCACTATCACTTATTAATGTATTCTTCTTAGTGCAAGCATTTATTTTTTATTTATTTGCAATTTTACACCTGTTGTGGACGAAAATGTGTTTGTAGCAAAAGCAAGATTTTGATAACTCTATGTAACGTTTCGTCTTAGTTGAGTTTCTGATACAATGATCCATAATTTCTGTTTTATGTCAGAAGTTCAACAGATTTTATGGTCAACATGCAATGCCCAGGTATTATGCTACTAAATACCTAATGAAAAAAGACATGTTATATTTGCATTGTGACTTGGACCATGTTATCCCAAGAGCCTTCAATTTGCTTCCATTGCGTGTCCAGGTCTTGCGGGATGGGTCTCATCTACAGTCTGCAAAAGGAATGAGGACTACACATGATGACATTAGGCCTAACAAAGACTGGTACTGTCTGACTGTAACTGTTTGCTTTGCAGACCTACTCTTTGCCTTAGTTTGTAGTTTTAGCACTCTCTCCACAGATAAGAACGCAATCCCTAAATGCATGTCGAGTAATGTGGTGAGGAATTGAATTCCCAGAATCTTATGTGACAAAAGAGGTTACAGACAGGAAATAATCTAAGCATCCCTTTTGTGTGAAAAATGGATGAAAACATTGGCGTAGGCATTTGCACTTTCAATCCTAGGATTTTAGAAACAACAGATGTGATATTAGACTCTCAGGATAGTCTTAACAGGCACTTGCACTTTCATCGCTGTGATGATAGTATTTTATGCCATTTGGTCTTTCACTTCTGAGATTTTAGAATTTACAATATCAGACGTGGTACCAGCCTTTTCTGCCAAACCCGTATATCTCCTTCGATGGCTTCACAAGAGAATGCAAGATCATGAGATACTACTTAACAGTACCAATATGACACTGATAAGCTGGCATGCCACTGTCCTTTAATACTACATATCCAGAACTGCAAACACCCATATTAAATAACTGACTTTCCTCCAGGAACTATGGACGGGGGTTTACGCGCACCACGGCTACTTTAAAAGACGTTTGCTGAAGGAGAGGTTATCCCATGGACACAATGATTGAGAAATCGCAGACTTTGTGTATTAACTGCTTCCGATACATGCAACTGGTCTACTGGCTTACATCGGGGGAATACAGACAGCACGCAGCACAAGATTTGACTCCAATGGAATCCTTACTGATTGAAAATGAGACAAGAAAAGGGATCACTCAGCTCTACAAGCAATTGGGCAGCTTGCTGACCACTACTACTACTACTACTACTAACCTCCCCAGCACACCCCATGCTGTTAAGTTGGAAACTGAATAGGGTCGGTAAACAGAAGAAAAAGTGTGGGCTCATATTTGGGAGAGGGTGGCCAAAACATAGATTTGCACACAATACAAGGAGAATGGCTATAAAATTATTATGCACTGGTATTTAACACCATCTCACTTGATAGCAATGCTTTACTCCCCCCTGGCCTGCTGGAGATGAAATGCTGAAAAAAGGTACAATAACTCATATGTGGTGGGATGTTATTCAAACCTACAGGACTGAGGTTATTGCCACAACAAAAAGTATTACCAATCTACACTTGCCACCAGATCACTACCTATAACACTGGGAGACACAGGAGAGGAATTGGAGTACCCATTGACCACTCTGAGAGGGAAACTGATAACCCGCTTGCTACTCGCGATCCACTTGACTCTGGCTCAATTTTGGAAATGCCCCAGGCACCTCGCATCGGTGCATGGATTAGTAGTATTTGGTTGATCTAAGCCATAGAAAAGCTCACTGCTATACTGAGAGATAATATATCGAAATTAAATAATTTTTTGGCTTCATTCTGAACATACTTTAACTGCAGGGATCGACCTATACTGGACCCGGGTCATTTGCCACTTTGCTCGGCCAGATCTAAAGTGTGCAACCCAGGCTCCACTGAAGATTTGGCTGCTTTCTACCCTGAGGATGTGATACAGGGTTAGAATATTTGGGATGAAGCTACATATTAAATTGATGACCTCATACTGCTGGTATACTAAGATTTGGGAACGTTTGCTTGCTCCAGTGTGTTTAATGGTGATCTGCCCTGTATATTCTTGGCAAAGGTAATTTATTCCACTGTACCACTATCACTTATTAATGTATTCTTCTTAGTGCAAGCATTTATTTTTTATTTATTTGCAATTTTACACCTGTTGTGGACGAAAATGTGTTTGTAGCAAAAGCAAGATTTTGATAACTCTATGTAACGTTTCGTCTTAGTTGAGTTTCTGATACAATGATCCATAATTTCTGTTTTATGTCAGAAGTTCAACAGATTTTATGGTCAACATGCAATGCCCAGGTATTATGCTACTAAATACCTAATGAAAAAAGACATGTTATATTTGCATTGTGACTTGGACCATGTTATCCCAAGAGCCTTCAATTTGCTTCCATTGCGTGTCCAGGTCTTGCGGGATGGGTCTCATCTACAGTCTGCAAAAGGAATGGGGACTACACATGATGACATTAGGCCTAACAAAGACTGGTACTGTCTGACTGTAACTGTTTGCTTTGCAGACCTACTCTTTGCCTTAGTTTGTAGTTTTAGCACTCTCTCCACAGATAAGAACGCAATCCCTAAATGCATGTCGAGTAATGTGGTGAGGAATTGAATTTTCATCTGGGGGTTCTAGAAAGGATTTCTCCTTCTTTAGAGTGAGACTAAGTTTTTAAAGAGACTAATGCAGGTGACTGTAGAAGCCCTTGCATCTTTCTTTGACGGAGCTTTAAAGACACAGTCGCCCAAGTGTGGGCGCACTTCGTGACTGCCACTTTAGCAAGGCAGCAACTGAAGCAAGGCACTTGGTAAAAATCAGAGGTGCTAACTTGAGTCCAAAAGGAAATGCCTTGAATGAGTAGCGTTGTACTGCTACCAAAAAGCAGAGGTGTCTTCTGTGCTTTCAATGGATGGGTATATGGAAGTATGCATCTTGAACGTAAGGATGCCATAAAATCACCTTCTTAGGTGATCAGGAGGACCTTCTGCAGGGCTCAAAAGGAGTGTTTTTTTAATAAATACTTTTGAACAGTCTGAGTCCAAAATTGGCCTCCACTGTCCTGTCTTTTTTCTTTTATCAGAAAGAATCTGGAATAAAAACCCTGCCTTGTCTGGAATTAGAACACACTTTATACCTCTCCCTTGAGGTGCAGAAGGAGCGTTTCTTATTTCAGCTTGCTCAGATGGCAGTGATGTTCTTTCTTTGGTAGGCTGACAGTTGCTCTTTGTATGAATTCCAAAGTATGGCCTAAACAAACAATTTGCCTCACCCATTTGTTCAAGGTAATAGACTCCCACGTGGAGGCAAAAAAAAGGAAAAACTCATCTTTTGTCCTGCTGACATTTACATACCCACGCCTTGAATTTTGGCTGGAAGCATATCCTTGGTCACACCTGGATTGTCTTTGAGATGGTAACTTCGTGAGGCACAAAAACTGGAAATAACGGATTTAAGGTGCTGTTAAAGGCCTAAAGCCTCTGCAGTATCTGCGTCAATCTTGATAGCCTGAAGGGCCTCATCCTTCCCAAAAAAGGGAAGGCCAATAAAAAGGCATGTCTAAGAATTTTGATTGAACATAAGAAAAGTTGTGGATCTGAGCCAGCGTTGTCTTCTTAAAACAGCTCTTCCCATAAGCTGCCAAACACTTGTGTTTAAAGTGTATTTTGCTGCATCAAATATGGCTGCTGAAGTAATTTATCCTTTCTTGAGTATAGCTTTAGCAATTGCCCTTTGATCTTCTGGGATGAGATCCAGCAATTGTGCAATGTCATGTGACACTGGTCAATCACAGCAACCTAAAATAGACAGTGTTGGCTGCTTTAAGAGAAGTCTCTGTCATTGAACTGTTTCTTTTCCAAAAGGTTGTCTATACATCTACTATCTCTATTCTGGGGTCCAGAGGATGGTGTAATGTAATATCTTCTCTGAGCAACCAAAGTTATTAACGAGTCTGGCTTCTTTTGACCGTGAGACGCGCTGGGGCTGAATCTAGGGCTCTGTATTTTTCCCGACATGGAATCACTACTGGTGGTGTCTTCATAAATGTTAGCCCTTCCAACCAGACAAAGTCCAGAATTAGTATGAACTTAAAGTCTTTTGTAGCTGTTCCTTAAAGTCATAAAGGAAACATTGCTGTTCTACTGATGACATAGGAAGACTGAATTTTTTGGCAGTCCTTTTCTTCAAGGAATAGAACCATCCGATGATTCCTGTGCATTGGGTGGCAAAGTCATCTCCGCTATTAATATCGCTATCATCTCGTTGTGAGTCTTTATCAGAATACACAGAATTAGCTCCATCTTCTTCATCATCCATGTCCTCAAGAGCTGGTTGAACAAGAGACTAACAAACTAGTCTGGGAGATAGTTCCCTTGTAGCTGGGGGTGGCGGTGGTTGCTGTTGGTGGGGAGGTGTAGGCGTTACAGTGAGACTGTGGAGGCAGTACGATAGGTACCGCAGGCATTGCAGGTTGAAGAGGCTGATCCAAAGGGTACTGTGGTTTTAGGCTTTGGAAAGTATTCATCTTTTGCTGTAATGTAGTGTAATGTAGATAAAAAACACAAATACCTGCACCGCTTCTGGCTCATTACTGTTTCTAGAAGATACATACAACATAAATAATGAGGAAAGTAAACTTGATGTATGGGTGTGGAATTCCTGTAGCCCAGCACCAGGACATATTGTTTGGGGACAAGGACAACATGTTTTCAGGTTTATTTTGTCCTTGGAACAAGTAGGCTCAACCTCCTGCAACACAAACTCTTTGGCTGCCAATGTACAGTACCACATTACAGAGCAGGGCAAGGAATCCTTTTGAGGTAATATTTGTGTCCATATGTTAATGCTGTTCAAACTTGTATTATGGTTCATTAATGCAAAGCCTTTATTATTAGCATGAAAATTACATGTTGTAAGCTCAGACTGCACTACAGTGGTTCCAGTAAAAGAATGTGTACAAGCATTTGCAAACTGTAAAAATATGAGACTATGGCGGTCATTCTGACCGCGGCGGTCGCCGCCCGCCAAGCGGTTCCCGCCGAAAGACCGCACCGCGGTCAAAAGACCGCGACAGTCATTCCGGCTTTCCCGCTGAGCCGGCGGGCGACCGCCAGAAGACCGCCGGCCGGCCCAGCGGGACAGCCCCTTCAACAATGAAGCCGGCTCGGAATGGAGCCGGCGGAGTTGAAGGGGTGCGACGGGTGCAGTGGCACCCGTCGCGATTTTCACTGTCTGCTAAGCAGACAGTGAAAATCTTTGTGGGGCCCTGTTAGGGGGCCCCTGCACTGCCCATGCCACTGGCATGGGCAGTGCCGGGGCCCCCAGGGGCCCCACGGCTGTCGTTCCCGCCATCCTGGTTCCGGCGGTGGACACCGCCAGAAACAGGCTGGCGGTAAGGGGGTCGGAATCCCCATGGCGGTGCTGCTAGCAGCGCCGCCATGGCGGGTTCCCTGGGCCAGCGGGAAACCGGCGGGAAACCGCCGGCTCCCCTTTTCCGACCGCGGCTTTACCGCCGCGGTCAGAATCGCCCAGGAAGCACCGCCAGCCTGTTGGCGGAGCTTCCGCCGCACTCCGCCATGGCGGTCATGGACCGCCAAGGTCAGAATGACCCCCTATGTGTCATGCTCCCAGAATGCTCTTTGATGAAATGCAAATATTTGCAAAAGTTTGAAAGGAAGATTGATTTTTTGCTTTTAAAATAAAACTTTCAAATGGGAGCGGAAATTAACTGTTTAGGGGAAACCCAAACGGGAAATGATTCAAACAAGTGAATATATGAATGATAAAATGCTGGAGAATATTCTAACTAGAATATTCTGGTACCACAGTGTGTGAATTTCCTAATACTTGACACCCAGGACATACTGCTTGGGGGTCAAGGACAACATGTTTTCATTTTTATTTTTTCCACTGGACAAGCAGGCCCAAACCTCACAGTACAAAACGTTTTGGTAGCTAGTATACTGGACCAAAGCATTGACCTTTCAAAGAGGATCGTTCACCATAAAAATCAAGCTTTGTATCCATATCTATAATATAATTTGCTCAAACTTGTATATATGATTAAGTAATACAAAACCTTTACTATTAGAGTGAGCGCTCTATGAAAATGCAGTGAGCTGTGATGTCCGCTTTCATTACTAAAATTGGTTCCAGTGAAAATAGTACACAAATTTAATAATCTGAGGCTTTAAAACTGCTCCCGGCTTGCTCCTTGATCATATACAAATGCATGCATAATAATGATAACAATAATGGTTATGATTCACTTTCAAAATAAAATGCACACAAAAAAAAGCAACTTCAAAAATACAGGCTTTGGTAAACTGCAACTTTAAATTCTATTACTTTGTGGCATCCTTTAGTAAAACGCTTTCGATAAATGACAATATTTAAAAAAATATTAATAATGAAGAATCAATGTAACACAATTATGTGCAACATTATTGGCATCTTAAAAATGAATTATTGGTACTGCTGTCAAGTCACTCGCAGGTTTGTTCCCTTGTGTTGGCGCAGATTTACGATTTTAAGTAATTCACAAGTTTACAGAATTAAAACTGGAAAGGAACTCTTAGCAAATTGCGTGTATTCCATTTTTACATGAGAAATAATACACATATATTTTGCTCCTGTGAAAATCTGCACAGTAATTGCAAATTCACTTTACCTACATCCTTTTTTAACCTGAAAAAAGTTTTATTGCGCCCTTGTCGGTAGCACATTTGCAGTCTTTTGCAGAGTGGGACGAGATTAGAGAAGGACTGGAAATTTATATATAAATTAGTTTGTGTGTGTGCACAGACTTACAGGGTATTCCAAACCTAGAACTTTCGCTTCCCGACAACTTTCAGTCTCTATATGTACATCTGCTTGAAAGTTGGCAAGCTCAGCGCTCTGATACGATAAGTATATAGCCATAATGTTCTCCTCACTGCATAGCACCAAAGTAGAGCAAGGGGACTTTGGTACAAGACATGCTGATTTCTTAAGTACCAAGTTCCACATCCCTCTCCGTGAATGCACACTTTCCTACCAGTACACATACAATTGTAACTGGACTCGAGAGTGCTAGTGGTCTTAAATAGATATCTCCTAGTGAAAATGCCCATGGATATTGATAAAGTGATTCTGGATCAAGCAGTTTCAACCAATGGAGTAGTCTTTATCACACATGTTATTTTCTACTTACAAGAGCAGCAACAAATGCGAATCGAGACAAGAAAGAATAATAAACTAAAGAAACAAGCATTTTCAATGCAACAGGTCTCGTATTTGCTCGAGTTAGAGCTATGGCGTTGTAAAGAAAAACAAAAACGCAGCGCGATCGCACTAGGTAAAATGCAGCGCGATCGCGCTGCGTGGAAAATAAACAGATAAAGTAGTCCAGACACCATGGTGAAAACATCGAGCCTCGTATGTTTTTAGTAGTTTACTGGTGCTGTGTAGGTGGGCTAAACACAGGAAAAGGCATGACTTATGCATGCATTTCACAAATGAAAGCAAGCGGATTTTAAAAGTCAAGCCCACGAACCAATGAAAGTGACTGACGTGACATGGGCGTGTTTGGAAGCCCAAAGAGAGATTACAGAATGGACGGAGCGCTTTACGCTCGCCCATAAAAACAGGATATAAACAGAGTTCGAGGTTATTGAGGAAAAGATTGGAGTATTGAGTCTATGCCCACTGCAAATCGTGTGAGAAGGAAAACTGGGAAATTAGGTCAGACAAAAGAGCGGAGAGTAGGTAGGGGGCAGATCGTAAATAAGGAGGATGATGAAAGGGATCCTCCATCCACTTTGCTCCTTCCATATCTAGGTAGCAAGGTTGAACATGCTTCAGAGAGAGGATACATTTAAGGAACATAAACAGTAGGAAAAACTGGCATACAAGCAATGCAGTTTTGAGAAAAAAAACCTCAGCAAAAAAAGTTTAGACAATTTTAAACATTGTAGGCTCAGTATGCTGGATTAAAGTCATCAATGTGGGTTTTGTTTTCATTAGGCAGACTTTTGACCGTCCAATATACATCTTTTTTAACACTTCACGTCACAGAGGTACGGAATACAGGCATCCCTTGCAAGGCAACCAAAGGACCCAATATTTCCAAGAGTGGAAAAAATGATAAAGCAGTGAATGAGCACGTATGGAACTGAAAGATAACCACAGTCCTCCATGGCCGATTGGAACGAGTTTATAACAGTGGACTTGCCTATGGCATCACATGACACAGTTGACCTGAAACAGGAAACGGTTAAGAATTGGTATGCTCACCTTTAGTGCTGCAGTAGGATACACAGTTTATGGACTCTGCGTTTTCAAAGCCAAGTTGCTCATCCAATGAGAGGGCATAGTTCTCATCTCGCTCCAGGTCCCATAACCTAAGGCATAGAGGATCAGTCTTGTCAGAGGTCTGTTAAAATTATTTTGTTATATCATGTATGAGATTATAAAGCAGAGGTATTGAAGGAATATTGTGTGGAAAATTCAATCACTACTACAGCAACTGGAATTTCAACACGATTTAAAAAAGGCAATGTTCACACACACCTAACAGGTAGCACAAAGTTCATCCTTGACTTCAGGCAACCACAACATTTCCACCACATCCATATATTGTGTATGTGTGTCACAGTCTACACTCAAGTATCAGAGAGACACATAGCCTCTTCACAACAGACAAATACACAAAATGCCCTGATAACACAAAAAGTAACAACTGTACAGG
Organism: Pleurodeles waltl; assembly: GCF_031143425.1. Classification (NCBI taxonomy): domain Eukaryota; kingdom Metazoa; phylum Chordata; class Amphibia; order Caudata; family Salamandridae; genus Pleurodeles; species Pleurodeles waltl. Next base: position 399,795,288 of record NC_090449.1, read on the forward strand.
ATCAAAATGCCCTCATTTTGTAATTCTTACAAAGTTTCAACATTTTATACTGTCAGCAACAATGATTAAAACCACCATATATCCTTGAGTAATAATAATGCTATACTGCATTAAAGAGCATTGCTGATGAACATGGATTCCGATGACGCAGGAGACAATATACATATTTTCACTGAAAAAAACAAAGATTACAGGGACGTTATAGTTAAGTTCTAAATTTACCCGCACAAAACCATAGAAATTCAGCAGTTATAGAGTTCTTTCAAATAACTACAACTCGCGCCCTAAGGTAACTAAAACTCACACCTTCGCCATACACTTTTTTCTTCAATAATGTGACTGTTAATGTTTCATTGATATTTGTATTGACTTTATACAAGTTATCATGAGTGCTGTAATAACAGGTAATTAGCAGTGCATGGTAAGGGTCCGAGTTATAGTTACCTTGAGGCGCAAATTATAGTTACAAAAAGCATAATATGCAGGCCAAACGCTATCTTTCTGCCAAATATGGTGTAATTCCGTCCAGTGGTTCAGCCTGTAATTGTGTTCAAAGCTCCTATGAGAATTAAAATAGGAAATGCACTTTTTTTTTTTACCCCCCCCCCCCCCCACACTTTTTCTCTGTCCCTGCGTGACCGATCAGCCCAAGCTTTCCATTCATAACAAGAATCACCAGAACACTTTTTTGGAAAATTCTGTGAAGGTTGATCAAATGATGCCAAAGATACAGACAAGTCAAAAAACACTTTTTTCAATGGAAACATGGTGCCAATTAGAACTACCAAATGGTGACAGCCAGTAGGATGTATATATATATTTTTTTTTCGATCCACCTGTCACCACCAAACTCCAAATAGACAAGCATGGACACAAAGTTCTCCAGTTTCTTCAGATTTATTTAAAATTAATTAAAGCTAAATCAGTCATTAAGCGTTTCGGTCACATTGTGACATATATATATATATATCCAAAGGTCAGAGGGACGTTATAGTTAGGCTCACATTTTAAATGGATGAAACCATAGCAGTTCACCAGTGATAGAGTTACCTCAAGTAACTATAACTTGTGCCCTATTGTAACTATAACTTGTGCCCTAATGTAACTATAACTCATGCCCCCGCCATGCACAGTTTTTTTGTCAAAAGCTTTACTGCAAATATTAAGTTGATATTATCAATGATTTTATCAAAGATGTCATGAGTGGCGTAATTTGTGGGGGAGTTAGCAGTGCATAGCAAGGGCACAAGTTATAATTACCTTAGGGTAGCTCCATGGTTGCTGAAGCAAACCTTTCATCTCTGCTTACTCCATGTATATCTGCGTGCAGGGGACAGAGATGAAAACTCCGCGTTTTGGCAGCGGGACCTGTTTGACAGGTCCCGCTGTCAAAAAGCGGAATGTTTGTTGTGACTTGGTTGCAAATGTCAAAGCTGCAGCCAAGCCACAGCAAACATATATGACCTGAGTGTGGGTACCCCAGGACATAGCAGGAGTCAGCCCTGAATGGGTGGCGGTCCGGAGGGCCATCACTGGCTCCTTAAGGGGGGCCAAGCGGCCTTCCTCCAACAAGTATAGTCCCAGGGAGGTGGTGGTCCCAGGGGCTAAGGGGATCCGAAACAGACTCCTTCACTTCTTTTTAATCTTTGCCCCGGGGAGGTGGTGGTATCTGGGGCAGCAGAGGGGCTGCGCGTCCCCTTCAAACTCAAAAGTAATAAAGCTCTGGGGAGGTGGCGGTCCCCGGGGTGGGGGCCTGATGGCTCCCCACTTGTTAATTAATTATAGTCCCAGACAGGTAGCAGTCTCAGGGCTGTGGGGGAGACCAATAGGCCTCCCCACGTCATTAATTATTTTAGCCCCGGGGAGGTGGTGGTCCCCAGACCTGCAGGGTGTCCAGGTGGCCCCCCGCACTCCATTTAAAGAATGCCCCGGGACCTGGCCCAAAAACACAAAGCGTGGGAGTCCGCACTTCATTAAAAAAAAAAAAATCTCTGGGTCAACCACGAATCGCAGCAAAAACATTAAAAATATATACTTGTTAGTCTGGGGGTGGGGGAGGGGCAGAGCTGGTCCCTTTTTTTTTCTTTTCTTTTTGTTTTAACATTATTTGTGGGACTTGGCCTCCAAGTACCCAGATGGCTACCAACACTTCTTGGTTGAAGTGTTGACAGCCAACAAGATCTCAGCATGAGAACTGAAGGGGCTGCAAATCCTTCGCATCCTTATATATACAAATTTGTTTTCCCCTTAATTTCTCAAAAACTACTGAACGGATTTACACCAAAACAAAAAAAGTTCACTTTCTGGACCAGGACATACCTTTTTGTCACATTTGGTGTGATTCCATCCAGCAGTTTTAGCGCTATCGCTGTTCAGTTTTTCCTATGGAAAAATGAATGGGAAAAAAGTGTTTTGGACCCCCCCCCCCCCCCTTTTTCGACGACGACCCCCTGAAACTTTCCAGACAGCAACTGACATGACTGGCAATTTGTTTTTGGAAAGTTTTGTGAAGATTCGTCAAAGGGTGCTAAAGATATAGGCAACTAAAAAAACAATTTTTATATAGAAACTAGGTCCTAACTATAACTACCACCACTAGGTAGGATATATACAATATATATGCCAAGCTACCTTCCAGGTCCATTTAAGAAGTTCCACCATCCCAAGTCATGGACCCCTCAATGTGGTAGAAATCCTGTTCTTGATACATACATTTTATTCATTAACAAACTCATCAAAGAATCAACACCTAAAAGGATTTTTGATAACATTACCAGAGAGGAAAGAAAAGCTCTCTTCCACCTTCAACAGAGAACAGATGTCATTATAAAACCGGCAGACAAAGGTGGTGCAGTGGTTGCCATGAAATCTTGTGATTATATTGAGGAGGGAATGAGACAACTAATAGATACCAACACCTACAAACCTTTAGAAACTGATGCCACAGAGGACTTGAACAAAGAAATCAAGAACATGGTAGAAAAGTACAGGAGCTTCAACCTCATTGAAGAAACAACAGCAGATATACTTGTTCACCCCAAACCAGGACCTGGAAGATTTGATATGCTTCCCAAAATTCACAAAATGAACAACCCTGGTCGCCCCACCATCTCTGGCAATGATGCGGCCACTGAGAGACTATCTTTATTGGTTGACCTGCACCTCCAGCCCATTGTCCAACAACTTCCATCATTTGTTAAGGACACCTGTCACTTTCTTCAGATTATTGAAAAACTAAACCAAACCTACACATTTGATGATGACACTCTTCTGGCTACATTTGATGTTACATCATTACACACCAATATACCACATGATGATGGGCTTATGGCTTTGTCTGAAGCTCTTAATAAAAGAACTGTGAAAAAACCATCAACAAATGGACTTACCAACTTTGCAAGAGTTATCTTTAAATTCAACAATTTTACCTTCAATGGTAAACACTATTTGCAGATACGAGGGACATCCACGGGCACTCCGATGGCTCCTTCCTATGCAAATATTTTCATGGGAAAACTGGAGGACTATATACTTGCGAGTTCTAACATCAAACCACTGGTATGGCTGTGATACATTGATGACATATTTATAATATGGAATGCAGGAAGCAGAACACTGGAGCAATCTACAGCTTTTATCAACAGTATCCATCCTACCATCAAATTCACTGACAGCAATACTAAACAGAAGAGTCATCTCCCTTTTCTGGATGTGTTACTCATAATTCATGAACAAAAAATTATAACTGATCTGTACCACAAGCCTACAGATGCTCATTTGTGTCTAAATCGGACTTCAAGTCACCCACGGCACACTAAACTCAGCATCATCTACAGCCAAGCACTCAGAATAAGACGCATCTGCAGCAATGAAGACACTCGTAAAGACCATTTACAGGAGCTTGTTAGATTATTTAAAAAACAAGGCTATCCTCTGCATATCATTCTGCAACAAATTGACAAGTCTTTGCAGTTACCCAGGGAAGCACTTATTTGGAATACCAACAAAAGAAACAAAAGTGACAGATTCCCATTTGTGGTTGATTATTATCAATCAGCTCCCAACTACAGAAATAAAATACAAACAACTTTTCCCTTACTATCTACTTGTGAAAAATTGCAAAAGCTCTTTCCAAAACCACCATTCATTGCTTACAGCAGAGCTCCCAATTTACGATCACTTATTGTGAGAGCTGAACTTAAGCAAGCGGTAACAAATGCAGGAGTTCATTGCTGTGATTCCAAAAGGTGCATCACATGTGAATACCTTTTACAAACATCATCAGTAACTAGCTCTTAAGGACCTATGGAATAAGACAGCATCTTACATGTCGCTCAACATGCATTATTTATGTGATTCAGTGCCAACGTCAAAGCTGTAAAAAACAATATGTAGGCCAAACTGTGAATAACCTCCGTACACGATACAGGAACCACGAATCAGCAGTAATTAACAAGAAACTTGACCAGCCTGTAGCCAATCATTTTAACCTTGTGGACTATTTACTATCAGATTTGAAGATTTGGAACATGTTTTAAAAGAAGAACTATTGGACATCAGAGAAAATTTCTGGATGTGCGGTTTAAAATCACTGCATCCAGATGGCTGAACATCACTGACAATACCACTTGATTTCTGCATATCTGAAGAGTTCTCAGGACTGTATTGATTCCACATTCCAATTGGAATCTTCACTCATGATGCTTTTTGAAAATCCAGCAGTGTCAGCTGTGCAGCCACTGAGCAAACCATTGTGTACTACCTGAGGAAGGCGGAAGCTGAAACGTTGCAGTAGAAATATATTTTTGTTCTTTAGTGAGATCATCTGTTTGAGTCACTTCTTTCTTGGATATTACATTTTCTTGTGACTCACTGTATCCTTTGGGATCCAGATTTTTGCCCTGGCTGGCTGGCTGTTTTCTTGTGATCCTTCATCTTCCAGTATATATATATGGAAAATGTCACTTACTCAGTGTACATCTGTTCATTTCCGCCATCTAGTGTTGGGCCCAGAGTGTTACAAGTGTTTTTTCTTCGAAGAAATCTTTTTTCGAGTCACAGGATCGAGTGACTCCTCCTCTCGGTAATAGTGCTCATGGGCATCGACTCCTTTATTAGATTGTTTTCCCGCAGAAGGGTATAGGAAGGAGTGATAGAGTGAAAGAATGTAAATGTACAACTAAATGTAATAAGATGTCCATGCAACTACAGGCCACCGAGGAGGGAGGGTGCATGTGAATCTGCAGCACTACATGCCACGAACAGATGTACACTAGGTAAGTGAGTGACATTTTCCGTTCGATTGCATGTGCAGCTGCAGATACACATGCTATGCATAGACTAAAAAGCAGTCCTTCTCCCAAAAAAACAGTGGCTAGCCTGTAGGAGTTGAAGTAGTTTGAAATAATGTTTTAAGTTCAGCTTGACCAACACTGGCCTGTTGCTTTGAAAATACATCCACACAGTAATGCTTTGTAAATGTATGTGATGTGGACCATGTGGCAGCTTTGCATATGTCTGCCATTTGGTGTTTCCTAAAATGCCATAGAAGCACCTTTTTTCCTAGTTATCAAAAGTTGTCTTTTTGCTTTAATGTAACATGTTTGAATACATCTTACAAGCCATCTAGCTATTCCTTGTTTAGAGATAGGATTTCCTTTATGTGGCTGTTGGAAAGCTATAAAAAGCTGTCAAGAGTATGAAGAGCTCTTTCAGCAGTTGAGTCTGGCTGTGGGAAGAAGACTGGCAATTCCACCGATTGGTTAATGTGAAAAGGAGAAACCACTTTTGGCAAACGTTTTGGATTTGTCCTAAGTACAACTTTATGTTTGTGTATTTGGAAAAATGGTACCTCCAGAGTGAATGCCTGTATTTCAGTATTTCACTTACTCTTCTTAATGGAGTAATTGCTACTAAGAAAGCAACTTTCCAAGTGATAAATTGAATATCACATGAATGCATGGGTTCGAATGGTGGTCCCAATTATCTTGTGAGTACAATATTGAGATTTCATGCAGGAACTGGTGGGGTTCTTGGTGGAATAATAAGTCCTTCCATAAAGGCTTTTATGACAGGGACTCTGAAGAGAGAAGTATGTTGTATGGTTTGTAAGTATGCTGATATAGCAGTAAGATGAATTTTAATAGAGGAAAAAGCGAAATTTGCTTTTTGTAAATGAAGCATGTAGCATACAATATCCTGTATTGATGCTTTAAGTGGGTCTATATTTTTAGGCTGACAGTAGTAAACAAACAGTTTCCACTTGTTAACATAGCATTGTCTAGTTGTAGCTCTGCATGCTTGCTTTAGAACTTCCATACAGTCTAATGGAAGGTGTAAATATCCAAATTCTATGACTTCAGGAGCCAAATCGCTAAATTGAGAACACTGGGATTGGGATGCCTGATTTGACCTTTGTTCTGTGTTAACAGATCTAGTCGGTTTGGAAGTTTGCAAGGTGCTACTACTGACAGATCTAGGAGTGTTGTGTACTAGTGCTGTCGTGCCCATGTGGGAGCTATGAGTATCATGGTGAGAGTGGTGTGACGCAGTTTGTTGAGCAGAAATGGAATTAATGGGAGAGAGGGAAAAGCGTAAGCAAATATCCCTGACCAGTTGATCCACAAAGCAATGCCCTTGGACAGAGGGTGTGGGTGTCTGGATGCGAAGTTTTGGCATTTTGCGTTTTCGCTTGTTGTGAAAAAGTCTATGTCTGGTGTTCCCCACATTTGAAAGTACTGTTGAAGTACCTGAGAGTGAATTTCCCATTTGTGTATTTGTTGCTACATCCTGCTTAGTAGGGCTGCTAGCTGGTTGTGCATCCCTGGGATGTACTCCGCTAGCAAGTAATTCTGATTGTGAATTGCCCCTTTCCATATTGTTTGGGCTAGAAGGGACAATTGAGATGAATGTGTCCCTCCCTGTTTCTTGAGATAATACACTGTTGTCATATTGTCTGTTTTTATTAAGACTGTTTTGTGTCTGAGTAGAGGTTGAAAAGCTTTTAGGGTGAGAAACACAGCTAACAATTCTAAATGGTTCATGTGATAAGTTAACTGCGTTGAATTCCATTCCCCTTGTATGGTTAAGTTGTTGAGATGAGCTCCCAAACTGTCACTTGACGCATCTGTTGTTATTATGGTCCAAGGCACAGGGTCCTGAAATGGCCGCCCTTTTATTAAGTTGTTGTGATTCCACCATTGTAGTGATTTGTGAGTTTGGTGGTCTAGCAACACTAGATCCTGTTATTGACCCTGTGCTGGAGACCATTGTTGTGAGAGACGACGTTGCAGTGTTCTCATGTTTAGTCTTGCATGCAGTACTATTGCTATGCATGATGTCATCATTCCCAATAGTTTCATGATAAATCTTAGAGTGTAACTTTGATTGGGCTGTATTTGTGATATGAGGTTTTGAAAAGCCTGTATCCTTTGTGCATTTGGGTAGGCTGACACTTTTTGGGTATTGAGAATAGCACCTAGGTAAGGTTGAACCTGTGCTGGTTGAAGATTTGATTTTTGGTAATTGTTTGTGAACCCTAATGTGTGTATGGTATCTATTGTGTATTGAGTGTGTTGCTGGCATTGTATAATGTTGCTTGATTTTATTAGCCAATCGACTAGATAAGGAAAAACATGTATGTGTTGTCTTCTTAGGTGAGCTGCTACTACAGCTAGGCATTTTGTGAAAACCCTCGGAGCTGTTGTTATGCCGAAGAGAAGTACCTTGAATTGATAGTGTTTTCCTGCTATTACAAATCTTAGGTATTTGCGATGAGCTGGATGTATGGGAATATGAAAGTTAGCATCTTTGAGATCTAAGGCAGTCATGTAATCATGCTTTTGTAGTAGGGGAATTATGTCCTGCAGAGTTACCATGTGAAAATGTTCTGACAGGATATATAGATTTAGAGGTCTGAGATCCAGAATGGGTCTGAGAGTACCATCCTTTTTTGGTATGAGGAAGTATAATGAATATACCCCTGTTCCCTGTTGTGATATTGGAACCATTTCTATTGCTTTATTTAGTAATAGGGATTGCACCTCTTGCTTTAGCAGAACGTTGTGTTCTGGGGAGAGTCTGTGAGAACAAGGGGGAATATTTGGAGGAGTAGAAATTAGTTCTAGGCAGTAACCATTGTGGATAATTGAAAGCACCCACTGATCTGTGGTGATGTTTTGCCAGTGAGAGTGGAATTGTTGCAGTCTTCCTCCCACAGGAGATGTGTGGGATTGTGGGATGTTGAGCAAGTCCTTGTTTTGGGGGAGTGGTGACACTCTTGTTTGAAATTTGCCTCTGGCTCTAATTTGTTGACCTTTGTAAGAGTCTCTAAATGATCCTCTTGGATAATACTGCTGGGTTTGTTTAGGCTGTGATGTGGAAGCCTCTGTATTTTGGGATTTGAAACCTCCCCTAAACTGCTATTTGTGAAAGGAACCCCTGTAAGGTGTGGTATATAGGGCTCCCATGGCTTTTGCAGTGTCCGAGTCTTTCCTGAGTTCTTCAATAGTTGTGTCAACCTCAGGTCCAAATAGATGCTCCCTTTCAAAGGGCATGTTAAGCACTGCCTTCTGTATTTCCAGTTTAAACCTGGAAGATCTTAACCATGCATTCCTACGAATTGTTATGATAGTGTTGATACGTCTAGCTGCAGTATCGGCTGTATCGAGGGCAGATCTAATTTGGTTATTGGTGATTGCTTGTCCCTTTTCAAAAATTTGTTGTGCTCTTTTTTGATGCTCTTTCAGTAAATATTGCAAGAATTCTTGCATTTCATTCCAGTGTGCCCTGTCATACCTTGCTAACAGGGCTTGGGAATTGGCAATACGGCATTGGTTAGCCGCTTGTGTAGCTACCCTTTTACCAGCCGCATCAAACTTTCTGCTTTCCTTGTCAGGGGGAGGAGTATCCCCTGAAGAATGGCTATTGGCCCTTTTCCTTGCATCACTGACTACAATAGAGTCTGGTGGTACCTGTTGTGTGATATAAACTGGGTCGGTTGGCGCAGGCTTGTATTTTGTATCTATTCTTGGGGTTAAAACCCTAGCTTTGACAGGTTCCTTAAATATGTCATCAGCATGTCTAAGCATATTAGGCATCACTGGTAAACACTGGTAGTGTGAGTGAGTGGAGGACAGTGTGTTGAAAAGAAAATCCTCCTCCAAAGGCTCAGCATGCATCTGAACTCCATGGTATGCAGCTGCTCTAGAAATGACCTGAGTGTAAGCCATATTATCCTCTGGTGGTGAAGGTTTGGATGGATAGAGATCTGGGTCATATAAGTCCCAGGGGTCCACTGTATCTCCATGTGAATGTGTTGGTGAGGGCAATGGTGGTGGGGTAGTTGGTGGTGGAGAGAAAGAAAGCTGTAGTGAATGTGGTGGAGAAAGCTGCAAAGGTGATGGTTTCTCCTTTCTTTTAAATATCTTTGCTGTTGGTGGAGCAGTATCAAGAGTCTCTTGAAGCGCCAGCTTTCACTTGGTTTGTGGAGGACGTGAAGCAATAACTTTTCCCTTCTCCTTATGAATATGGACCCTTCTTTGTTTATTGTCCATAATCTCGAGGACTGGCTTGATATCAGAATCCTCAGAATGATATTCAGATGTTTTAACTCCTTTGGAGGATTGTTCAGTAACTGTCTTTGAACTGTATTTTAATCGTCTCAAAAGTCCTGTCTCCTCTGTATAGAAGCATTTTTTTTTTGCTCTGAAATGGTACCTAATTTTTTCAGTCCCGAAGATACAGCCTGTGATTTCAGCTCTGAAGCCGGACGTTGAATGTTCAACTCCGAAGAGTGTGGCTGTCGGCTCGGATATGGAGGTTTTAATGTGTTTGCTCGACTCCGGCAGCGAAACAGGTGTGGCCTGTTAATGTGGTGACTTGGCCTTTTACGGCGCCGAACCCAAAGGTCGGTTGCCGATAATTTTCTTTCGTGTGGAACCATGGCTTTCTAGCAGTGGTGCACCCAAGGCCTTAATAGGTCTTTTGCTAGTGGGCGTAGGGGCAGGTGTACTCACATGCTGAGCCGCAGTGATCAGTTGGCTGTCTTCATCTGAGTCTGCTTCGGAGTTGGTGTCCTGAATCGAAACAGCCGTCTGTGCCTGCTCTTCCTCTAAGGTGTCGGTGTACTCTGTATGCTTCGACGCCAACTCGAGTCTCCTTGCTCTCCGGTCACACAGTGTCTTTTTCGACCGGATCGACCGATAAGCTTCACAGTCTTCCTCTCGATGTTCAGGAGAAAGGCAAAGATTACATACCATGTGTTCATTGGTGTAAGGGAAGTTCGCATGGCATTTTCTTGTTTCCAGCTGTACTATTGGCTCGATTACAGATGGAAACACGGTCAAAACAATACAGACGGTAGAATAAAGTTAATATAAAGTTTCTGAATCGAAAGCCTCGAATGAGAGAAAACAAGTCTGAACCCAACAGCGGAAAGAAAACAATCTAACAAAGGAGTCGATGCCCATGCGCACTATTACCGGGAGGAGGAGTCACTCGATCCCTTGACTCTAAAAAAAGACTTCTTAGAAGAAAAACAACTTGTAACACTCCGGGCCCAACACTAGATGGCGGAATATATGCATAGCATGTTTATCTGCAGCTACACACGCCATTGAATATTATATATATATATATATATATATACACTTCAGTACATTTGTAGTTCACAATCTCCAAATTCATTAACCTGGGATTCCAGCTCTACTAGTCCAAAGTTTTGCTAAAACACTAATGAAAGTAAAAGGGCCCTGCTCGTTCATTCCACCACATTCATTTGGCAAACGTAAAGTTAGATATACATCAATGAACACTTTAAAAACACTCTTACTGAGCATTAGCCCTAATTCCTTAGAGTGCAAATTATAGAGATTGTACCATCAAAATCTAAATTTTCAGTTCTTTGATGTAAGAAATTAGATTATTATTTGAGCAAGGGTGGCTACCCAGCTCACAAAGTAATCACAGACTTTGTCAGGGTAAATCACTGAAGTCACTAAGCTAACCTGAGCTTACCCCCCTGGTAGCTATGGCACAGAGCAGGCAGGCTCAATTTACGGCAATGTGTAAAATATTTATTCAGTACCAAAAAATGCAACACAATAAAAATGGAGATATGATTCTTTCACATTTTTAAGCAGGAATAGCACCAGAAGCATGAAGTGGCAATAAAAGCCAAAAGCTGCCATAGACTGGGACATAGGTGCAATTTGACACTGACAGCAATGGAGAGTGGTTTGGATACACCAACTGGTTTTGCACTGGGGTTGTACTCTTTTAAAGCCCCCCTGGAACTTAAGGAAGGCATTTAAAGGCTCATAGGTGTAAAGGCAGAGGCCAACAGCAGGGTCCAATCCAGGCCCAGTTGCAGGTAAAGGTCTCTTGTAGCTTATTGTGTCACTGCAGCTTTGTAGCCTAATGAGCCTGGAGTCCACTTCTTTGTCCTGGGTGCAAGAGGGAGCAGGGCCAGTTCTCCTGGGCTCCTCTCACAGACAGGAGAGGTCCAGTTCTCCTGTGTTATTCTTCACATCCAGGAGTGCTCTCACGTGGGTGTCTGGAGGTGGCAGATTTATGCCTTGCACAAGCAAGTGAGTGGGAATGGCTTCTGGGAACACCCTAACCAATGGCGTAAAAGTTCCCAGGGCCACCCCTACCCACTTTGGGCATTTTCAAGATAGCAAAAATGTTAGGTCACACTAAACTTCATTGTCACTCTACCCACAATAAACCAAGAGACTGATGTCTGGTAGAACAAATATAGGGTTTTCAAGCAACCAGACAGTAGACACACACAAATTGTTTTGGCATCCTGTCTCCCTCCTTTTCAACCAAGCTCAAAGTGTATGTAAACCCAGCAGACCTGTCACGCAAAACATTCAAGCAGGATTTTACACTGTTATATTAAAAAGGAAGCACAGCCCTTCCCTGAAAAGTCAGATCAGGCTATTATTTGCTCCTAGGAGACACTTTGTACCTTTTTAACACCTATTTAAATGCTAATTACTGGCTGACAGAAGTGGGAGAACTAACGCAAATGTAGCCTTCAGGAACTCCAGGCAGGAAAAGGGCAACTTTTGAAAAGTTACTTTTCCCTAATATTTATTCAAAATCAGACTTCACCACTGAATTCGATTTTAGTAGCTATTAACATGTCTGTTTAATTATTTTTCTAGCTAGCCTCATTCCAGAGTTACAGTATTAAGATTTTAATCTATACTCTGCATTTCTACATAGGGCAGCTATACCTACCACAGCGGAAAAATAGCTTTTTAGTGCAAGTCAATGTAAGGTCATTTTAACATAAAATTTCTACTTTTAAATGCCATGCACCGTGCCTCTTGGGTGACATGGACTATACAGGGGTGACATATAAAGATTTAAAAGGTAGGTTTTGACCCTCAAAAGGGTTTATTTTGACAGGTCAAATTGCAGCATTTAAAATTCTGCATGCTACAGTGATAAGCCTGAAGGTATGTTTGCAGTGCCACTGTAGTGGATAGCACAATAGGTGCCACAGTCCACTAGTGACATTTAACTTACAGGCTCCGAGTACACTTTGTAGCATATACTAGGAACTTCTAGGTAAGTTACATGTGCCAGTTGGGAATACAACAGTTTCATCACGTTGAAAGGAGGAGCACAGGCACTTTACCACTGGTTAGCAGAGGAGAAATATACAACATTCTAAGAACAGCAAAAATATAGGGTGCAGCAAAAGGCGATAGTTCTGGGCGACCACATAGAAAAGACAGATTTTCCTTCACTTGGCGTAAATGTGTTTTTTGCAATAAGCTTGAATTCTTTACCTACTGACTTGAAAATTGAAGAGAAATTAGCAAAAATCCAATATACAAGAACACGTGACTGTTCACATACTTTTACTTTGAGGTACCAATAATCTTCAAATCTAAAGAAAAAAATCTCCAACAGTGGAGTATAGAATTCTATGTTCTTTAACTCACAAGACGAAAAACTGGATAATGTAAACTGAAAGGCCCAGGTTACAAGTTTTGTATATGGCGAGTGTTTGTAAAGTATCCTGCCTTGCTTACAACCCCAATGTCACTGTCACTCAGTGACAAGAGTAGAGGCAAATACTGTCACTTATCCTAAACTGGGGGCAAAGAGGCCCAAAAATACAGATGAGGTAAGGTCATCGGAGTCACAAGAGAAGCTAATTGGTGGTTCTATGGTGCTATCTTTGTTTACCGAGAGAGAATGGAGCAGGTTGTAGGTCTTTAAAGTATAACATTATCTGTCATCTGGACCACTGTAGTACTTCAAGAGTTCCCAGTAAGTCAGTAAGTAAGAGCACCTGCATCTCAGCCTCAGAGGCAACAAAAAGAAGCAGAAAGTAGTCAAGGTGAGGGGAGGAGCAAGCCTTTAGCTTAACAAAAGCAAGAGACAATGCAGTTGGACATACAAAAAGTCAAGAGAAAACTAAGGATATAGATCGGAGATAAGTTCAAACAGATGTTCAAGTCTGCAAGAAATGCCATCACGACAATGGGAGATCAGGCATGCATATGGAGCAAAAAGTAGACCACATCGAGCAGCTCTTCCAATAGGCAAGTGCAGGTAATGTACTGTTGTGGGGAAATAGCCTGGCAACTGGCAGATATGCTTTAATTGAGTTCTGGTACCACAACTTGTGTATCCTCCAAAATAGTATTCACAAACAAGTCCTTGCTCTCCTAGCAGTGGCACTTATGGACCTGATACCTGTTTCGGACTTATGGAGCCAGAACTGACACTGGTAACATCATGTTCGGGAAGGGCCCGATCGCCGCCTCATGAGTGCTAATGTTTGGGAGCTGTGAGTGGCATATGGCCAGACAGTTGTTGCTACGCAGGCCTCCAAGGTACCACAGCAGAGTTGAGTTGAGACACTAGTGTACAGAGAGGCAACATCTGTGGTAAGTCTTCAGACTGCTGTGTCTGTAGCATTCCTGGCAACTAGTGAAGGAGAGTGAAACTTACAGGACTGCAGTGGACCTCAGAAGGATAGTGATGTGAGGTGGTAGCAGCAGGATTTTGCCCGGAGGGAGTAGAGGTGGCCAGAAATATTGGCAACTGCCAGATGCCCGTGCAGCCTAGTGCCCTGTTCTAGATGTGCTTTCCAGTCCAGTCGAAAGCACGATGGAAACTGACTTCTTGGCACTGTAGAATTTCCTTAGTTGTTAAGTTAGGGGTTAGTGGCAGCACATACAAGCCTGAATAAATTTGTTGCCCCCCTCCCTTGTGGCCACAATCTTGGCAGTCTATGGACTTAAGTGACCGATGCTAGAGCACAGGGTGGCGAGAGTCCGGTTTTCCACTGACCCTCCTTATTGGTTTGGTTTCCCTTCCTACCCCCTATGATTGTGTCTCTATAGGAGTTATGCTCTAGGCTTGCATGCTCAGGGTCTGAAAGCAGCCCTATGGGGTCTGTTGTTATGTCCCTTGCTTCCACTTGGGGGTCTCTTGTTAATGCTTTGGACTAAAGTTATGGACAACTCTGACATTGGTGCATTGTGTTCAGCTCCAGATGAACTAGCAGCGGTTTGTCACCCCCAGTCTTCACCTGCTGCTGCTTAAATAATTGGTCCTTCCCTGACAGTGGTCTGTGGTTGACAAGGTTTATGCCTGTGTACCTTGCTGGGTTTCCCCTGTTGTGTGTTCTTGCTGGACAACTCCCTATATGTGCAACTTCTGCAGGAGGGAGAAGGCTGCCATAGCCAAAGATGAGACCATTTTGCCAATTCTGTTCAGGTACTGACATAGGAATAGACCATCTACCCTGCAATAGTACAGGCAGAGCTGGAGTTAAAGGTGAGGAGAGCCTGTGAACTACCTGATTACTATTAAGCGTACAGAGGCACTTGGTCACTAACACTGATGCAAAAGTAAAAAAAACAAGAAGCACATACACCTGTAAGAAAATAAAAGGACAAATGCAGTAAATGGGTCTTTGTATGCAACCGCTAATGCCTGTTCCCTAGAAAGCCACAGATAATGCACTCTATGCCAGTGTTATACTTCAAGCAGCAATCCAAGACATTAGGATTTCATTTGAGAGGAAAGTCAGCTAAGCGTATCTGTATGTCTACCATTTGCACTAGATCAGAGAAACATGGTGCACCACGCTACACAGGCCAAAGCTGCATTTCCATAGAAGATGTAATCCAAACTTTTCAGGGCATGATGACACCACTGTTTGACTCCGCTAAGTGCTGGAGAAAAGAGGGGAAGATGCGGTGAGATAACATATCGTTAAATATTGTGGGATACTGGAGAGGGAGAGGACGCACCCCTGGAACAGTCCATGATTATTTGGTTAAAAAAATGGGTGCAGACTGAAGACTTGTCCCCATGTCTCTTTACTGTATGAGAGCATAAGTCTCTGAATCCTAAGATGCCCCCACCCCATCCGAGGTCCTTGCCTTACCACTGACAGCAAGACTCCTTCACTACATGGAACATATTTGATGCAATACATCTCAGGGGGTGGTGTTTTATGATTCCTCAAAGGTGATGCTCTTTTCAGACTAAACAAAATCTGGGTTAACAGCAGCAAAAGTACTTTGTGGTAGTCAAGCAGAAGCTTTACACAATACAGTTGGGGTATATGCTAATATACACAACCAAGATGAAAGAGCTCTTGAACCGTAAACCCATTTCTTCGATACAACAGAAACCGCATGAGGCTAGGTGGAAGAAAGGAAAGCACTCATTTCCAAATCAGGGAGCAGACACTACCTGGCCACAGGCATAGCATGAGGCTATTACTGTGCCCCATAAAAGTAGAAGCTGCAGGAATAGTGCAGCACAGAGGCCTCCCTGGGTCACCTTAGCAGTAATTAGTACATGGCGAGAGACTTGAATGATGAAGCAGGCACTTCAGACCAGGACTATCCAATGAATGCTACTGCTGAGAATGCTGTAATTTCTTAAGTCAGAGGGGGATGTGCACAGCATGTAGGTTTCATGTTTTGTTGTTTTGGTTTCTTTGCTGTCCTTAGGCAGCATGGTCCCTCCCTGCCTTTGGTAAGAGGCTTGCCCTTAATGTCTACTTCTTTTTCTAAGTATGTTCCAATATGACAGCTTGTCAGATATTAATGGGTGGTTCCTTAGCTGTTGCTCGTAATACTAGTTTGGGGCTCAACATTTCTAGGAGGGGAGAGGGGGCTAGAAAGTATTACGCTTGCTCTTTGCACTACATTTAGCCACTCTGTTGTTCTTTTCCCACCGACCCTTTCCCTGAGAGTAGGTGTAGCTACCTCGCCTCTTTCCTTTATGGGACCTGGAACTGTTGTGCTGAAGCAGTGGATGTGTGAGAGTGCCTTTGCCTCTATTAGAACAAATACGTTTTATTGGCATTTATGGCAAGAAGACAGGAAAACAACTCAACAGAACAACAGTCCCCCCTCCCCGCCATGAAAACCCTCCCACCTGTAGGCCGGTCCACATTCCAACACTCTATAGAAGAAATAAACAAAAATAAAGAGCCATTGAGACCGCAAAGCGACACAAGCCCTGAAAGATGCAATAGGTAGACACTAGTTAAGAGGTACCCGTATTAAGGGGACAAACAGAAGAATAGTAGGTCTCAATCTCTGAGTCTTTGAGAAGTTTCAAAGCCCTATGCCACTTAGGGAATATCAACTCCTTGCAATCCGAGGCAATGAAGTCCAATAGAGGCTGCAATTGCTTTGTGAACTCCTTGACTGTTCCCCTGGTTCCACTAGTAGGGGATTCGTCTCACCATCAGGTTGGCCCAAAATAATAACCTCTGGGTATCCAGCAAGGTCAGCTCCAGTGATCTGCCTAATAGTAGTAACTACTGCGTCCCAAAAGTGCCAATGGTCAGGCAAGCCCATAACAAGTACACTAATGTACCCTTCTCGCCACAACCTCGCCAGCAATGTGGTCTCCTTCCTGATTTCATTTTAGCCAAGCGACTAGGTGTGTAGTGCCAATGGTATGAAATCTTGGCCAATGCTTCTCTTCCCCCTTTGTGCTGTTTGATGTGATATGTATGCATACAAATATTTCATCCCATTGGGCACCCTCTAGGGTTATGCCCATATCTCATTCTCAGGACTGTTGAAAGGGAAATTTGATGACCTAACCCTTAGTGTTTAACACAGCACATACCTTAGAGGTAGCATGGATGTTACTAGTGCAATGGATTAGAAATCACTTGAATGGTGTGAGAACCCGGGAAGCACCCTGAACAACCCCAGGAAAAGGACCCTATACCATAACTAGGTGACAAACGCGCTTTGGCTCTGACATTTCCTAGTTTAGCCTGAGCTGCTCAAAAGACTTGATGGAGTCCCCCTCAAAAATATCCTTCAGAGTTTTGCAGCCCCTGCAACCAGGCACTATATTGTTCGCTATCCAAGCCTAGGGAGAAGTCGCTGTTTCTCAAAAGGGGAGTAAAAGACGACAAAAAGGTTGTGAGCCTGCATTCAATAGCCAGTTTGTCTGTTACTTCCAAGGGATTCCTAATGACAGGTGATCTACAGAGAGTGCCCCTTCACTGAGGCCTGTGTTTCCATGGGATTTCCCACAAGGGCCCCCATGCCATAGTGTGATTTACCATACACCATTTATCAGTTTCTCGCCTGGTCAAGTGAATGATAAAGTGAAGATATCCTGCACCACATTAGAGTGCTAGGTTTGGCACGCCTAAGCCCCCCCCATCCATGGCTTAAAAGCGCATTGGTGTTCAGCCCCCAACCCCCCCAAAAGGTATGTGTAGCAGTGACTGGAGTTGCACGATGCAGTCTTTAGGGATCAAGAGAGTCAATGTTTGGAAGATGTAAAGAAACCTGATGCTCATGATGACGGGGTTCGCTCTAATGAATTGGGCTAAGAACTCCAGAATGAGGACAAACAAGAGAGGGCATAAAGGACATCCCTGTCTGGTTCCCCTTGATATGGAGACCCAACAAGACAGCATACCATTTAACCAATGCAGGCTCTCGTGGAATGATAGTCAGGCAACAAAAGAGTCCCCAAGCCCAAACCTTTGCAAAATGTTGGACATAAACTCTCAGTATAACCTGTTAAATCCTTTTTCAGTATTCAAGGAGACCAGGAGGGAATGGGCACATCAATATCTATTAACTAGAGCACCATTTTAGTGTTGTCACCTGCTTTTCACCCAGGTATAAAGCCCAATTGATTCGGGTGGACTAGGTCCCTGATCAAGTCCCGAAGGAGTCAAGTGGCCATTTAAGTAAAAATGTTAGAGTCAACATTTAATAAAGATATCTGGCGATATGATCTGCACTTTTCAGGGTCCTTACCAGGTTTAAGAATCAGGGAGATGGCATACTGACACATGGTCACTCGGTCCACTTCTACCATTTCCGGACAGACCTTCAGCAGTAGAGGAAGGAGGAACACACATAAAAGGCAGCCGTGAAGCTGTTGGGCCCTGGAGCCTTAAAGGGTGACTGATTCACGATGGCCAGCAGTAGTTCTTCCTTTTGCTAAAGGTTGCTTGAGCCGCTCCCTGTCAGAAATTCCAATCTTGAGAAGGTCATCGCCTGAGAGATAGGCAGTCCCTAATTGTGGGTTGGTGTCCTCTTTTGTACAGAAGGTTGAATAAAAGGCCTAAAAGCATTTGGCCTTGTCGGGGTCGGAAAGGAATACACATCTATTCTGGTCTTTGACTTCAGAGATGTTGGTGCAGGCTTGTTTGGCTCTGAGCACGGTAGCTAATATTTTCCCCAACTTGTTCCCAACTGTATGATATTTATTATCTACCTTAGCAAGGGAGAAGGCAGCCTTGTCAAGTTTGAGGAAGTAGGCCTTGAGTTTTAAGAAATTTCCTCCACGTGTTTTGGGATTGGGTGCATTTGTGTTTCTACTGCAGAGCTATAAGGCTGTTCTTCAGCTACTGGAAGAGGGCACTGCACAGCATGTGCAAGCAAGGGACCTATGTTATAAAGTTTCCCCTGAAAACCTACTTCAGAGTGTCCCACAGAGTAGTTGAAGACACGTCCACAGTATTGTTATGCGTAATATAGTCGGTAATACACCTAAATATGTTAGTGACGATCACTGGATCTCAGAAGAGAGAGCGTCTTGAAGCCAGCAATGGCAGCCATTTCGGGCCTGTATATTGTATGCTTGGTAGAGTGTGCAAGTTACCGGACCACTGTACGACAGGGTCAGTGGCTACTGTGTGGCTTCAAAGAGGTCCAGAATGAGGTGTGTAGAAGATAGTCAAGATGGGCATACTTTTTGTGTACACCAGAATAATGTGAGAAGCCAGTGGTCAATAGGCGGGGGTGTTGCCAGGCGTTCACTAGGCCCACCTCTTCCAGAAACACTCTCCCAGCTGCTGTTGCAGTGTGACCCCGGTTATGCTGGCCTATGTCTGTTTCTTTGTGGAGGGCTAAGTTCAGATCGAATCCTAGGATAAGCAGGGTGGTAGACCATAAGGTGGGTATGGACAGCTTCAATAAGAAAAGATTATTGCCTTGATTGTAGCCAGAGGTACACCTCTTAGGGTACTCAGAATTGCAACCCCCCTCCCATCGGTCGAACTGAAAAGGGCAACTGTTTGCAAGGAGGATCCCCACTCCTGCCGCCTTCTTGCCAGTTGAGGAGAAATAGTGGCCTGGGTAATGAAGAGATTTATATCAGGATTGGTCCTCCCTCAGTAGGTGAGTCTCCTGAATCATGACCACATCTGTGAAAAGGGAAGACAGCTCAGTCTAGACAAAGCACCTTTTGAGTGGATGGTTGAGACCCATCACATTGTAAGTAGTAATTTTAAACATAGGCATGAGAAAGTGTGTACTACTGGGTGAGCTAGGATGGAGCTCGATATCATGCCAGAAGCTCTGGTGTCAAAGGATAAGTGGTCAGGCCTAACCATTCTCCCCATAATTGCTGAAACATAACCAACAGGAAACAAAGAACAACCAATCTATCCACCAGGTCTTCCTGTTAGCCTCTAAGAATCCTTTGCACTTTCTTCCCACTTGACGAGGAAAGGCCCTGACATGTCGGCCCCCGAGGTAGAGGCCGATGGGGTGTTTATGCACAGCCCACGCCCCTCCAGTCTGACCGAGCTCCTGTTTAGTCCTCATAGAACTCCCCAGTACTCACTACCCTCTACCTCTCCCCCCTTTGGCCATCACAGCAGTCCCACTTAGGGCAGGCGGGAGGGCAAGTGGGTCCAAGGCCGAACAGAGCTAACCGGGGCCACAGCTGCCGGTATGCGCCCCGTCTCCCCACCACTCTGGGCCCACCTCTACGCTTGGGCTAGTCCTGCTGTCGATGTCTCTCCACAGAGAGGGAGAAGCAGCATGCGTTGCACTGGGGCCCCGCCTCCAGAACACCGCCCTCCTCAGCAATGGCAGGTGATATGGGGCCACTTCAGGGCTGGCAGATGAGAAAGCCTGGTGCCGCCATTTTGAGTCCGCTGTATACGCCCTGGGATGCTGGCCAACAGCACCACCACAAAGTCTCCTGCATTGCTCCTCTGAGGTGGGCCTCACTCTGAGATTCCTGCTGCAGGTGGGGGAGTAAAGCAGAGCTCCCAGGTGAGGCCCCCGCTGCGTTGATGTGCAGGAACTGGGCCAGCAACTCTTGCGACATCAATTCATCAACCCGCCATACACCCGTGGACAGAATCAGCCACGACCAGGCCCATTCGAAGCGAGCTGATGGAAAGCTCCCAGGTGTCCCAGGAACATAATTGCCCCCTCTGGAACATGCACCTGGGTGATGTAAGCTGCAAAAAAATAAAAAAATAAAAATAAAACAGTTCCTCCGCAGCCGAGAAGAGCACCACGGAATTAAGCTGCCACCGCCATCTTGGGCATGGCCTTGCCTCCTCATCTATATTACTGTACATGACTGCGTATGTGATTAATTACACACTGTGCTTGGATGGATACCTCTGGTTAATTTTCTAGTGTTTGAGTCACACTGATATTTGCATAGGGCATTGTTTGGGTGATGGACACTTTTAGAGTGAAAGATTAAAGAGAGAGGGTTAATAAATCGGGGTCTCTTAATTTTCTTCTAAGTTTAATTCTCTGGCATTTTTTGCAGGGCTCAAGAGGGTGCCCATTCTCTGCAAATCCTTTCCCTTTCTCATTACCATTACTTACTCGAATGATCAGGCAGATACACGTTGGTGCTTAGGGTGATGAAAGGTTGGCCATGGACATTTATTTACATTTTGAACTCTCTGTCTGGGACCCGCATCCACGAGGATGGATTTAGTGCTCCTTTTACAGAAGCAACCCTAAGTGTCAGCTGATTGGCAGTGATTTTTTTATTTTATCTATCATTTTTAACAATAAGACAAAAAAATGCTGCATAAATCACATGCATTCTCACTATCACACTATAGACGGATATGCCTGAAATACATGAATAATTATAACAATCAAAGGAAGGCTAGAAGGAAAAGCACAATAATGCTGAGGCTAAACACAGTGAGGCATAAAAAGTTACTTATATGAAATAAGCAGGCAATGGTCCACACAACGAGCCATGTAGCGGGCCAGTAAGTTCAATTATCTGTGTCTTCATCAACATCAGTATCGAATGGTTATAGGTAGTCCCGGAGGGGTTGCCAGATGTCCTTAGATGTGGAGCATTGCAGAACCAGACTCTAGGGCTTAACATATCCCAACAATGTCATCAATGGTTCAGGGTTAACTGCATAGTCAATAATAGTGGAAATCAAAGCAAAGACAGCCCTCAAAAATGCGTGGATAACAGTACAATTCCATGCCAAGTGTATAAAATCGGCCTGGTCTGCCATACACCTGGGACATTGATGTGACCTCATGAGATCCAACCAAGCTAGCGCCTTTGGTGTGGTTTATGCGCAGTGTGAGTACTTATAATGAAGAGACTTATGCCTGTGATTGTTAGA
This sequence comes from Pleurodeles waltl, assembly GCF_031143425.1. Lineage (NCBI taxonomy): Eukaryota > Metazoa > Chordata > Amphibia > Caudata > Salamandridae > Pleurodeles > Pleurodeles waltl. The sequence continues at coordinate 399,817,186 of NC_090449.1, forward strand.
GACCAATTTAGTCTGTATGCAGCAGCAGCGCCAGGTGGAGTCTGGAATGGAATGCCCCAAATTATGCTCCCAGGCGATCCTGGATTTCTGTGCACCTGCTGTCCGTAGAGCCATGGGTTGTTGGGGAGGGGCAATTGAGGGGAGCATAAAGACCCGCCACCCAGGTAGCACCAGAGTCTAGACCAGTGGTTCCTAACTTTTTGACTTCTGTGGACCCCCACTTTATCATTACTAAAACCTGGGGACCCCCACTGAATCATTATTGGCATCCCGGGACCCCCAATCGAGTCATTACAGGAAGCCTGAGACCCTGGCCTAAACATTCTTGACGATTTGAACCACAAAACAATACACGACAAATACAGAACTTCAGCTTTTTGAACGTATAGGACGATACGTAAGTATTTGGGGGAGTTCATGCACCACCGCAAAGGGTACTCCAGGTCGCAGGGGTCAGTGGCCTCAGTAAGTGGAAAAAGTTCTGACTTATTCCAGTTTATGGATACGCCAGAGAGATGCCCAAAGCGTATTATCTAGCATATGAGGGGAGGGAGATGTGTGGGAGAAAATCGTCTGCATACAGGGATGTTGAGTGGACCATGCTGAAACCAGAGCATCTATGAATGCGACAGCCATGCAGATGCCTGACCAGTGGGCCAAGGGAATTAATAAAAAGCAAGGTTGAAAGGGGACATCCCTGGTGTGTGCCTCTGGTCACCGGAGAGGTCTCCATGAGCATGCCATTCATCCGTAATTGTGCAGCAAGGCCAGTGGAGAGGAGCGAGATAAGATTGCGGAATCTGTTGGGCACCCCCAACTTGCCCAGCATCGCCGCAGGAACTGCGACTCCAGCGACTCAAAAGCCTTCTCGGCATCCATAAGGGTGACCATTGCAGGGGTAATCGGAGAAATCAGATTCAAAACAGCAAAAAAGTGCATAGGCTGATAGCAGAGAAGCGATTTGGAACACAGACAGTCTGTATGGGAGAGGTTATCTATTCCATCATAAGGAAAAGACGTGTGGCAGTAACTTTAGCCAGTATTTTATTATCATGATTCAAGAAGGACAGCGGGCCTAAAGGAGGGATAGAGATGTGCTGGCTTACCAGGCTTTAACAGTAAGGTGAAGACAGCCTCCCCAAGGGTGGGAGATAAAATGCCTACTTTGTGGTACTCACCATCACCCTCTAGGACGTGGGAGACAGGATGTGTTTATAAGCTTAGCAAAAATGACCAGTGAGCCGGTCGAGGCCAGAAGTCTTGGAGCCATTCATAGCATCGACAGCCTGCACTATTTCTTCGCACGCGAGAGGGGCCACTAAGCTGTCCTGCCGATAACCCTACTATGGCTACCTCAGATAGGTATTCAGCTGTCGCCGGATTATCTCTGGCTGCACAGGTCCTATTTAGAAGTTGTTAACAGGTTAGGAATGTCTGGGTGGTAGCAGCATTGTCAATGGTGGTTGTGCTATCATCTGCAAGAAGGCTCATCATGTAATTAGTATGATAGTTAGGCTCTAAGAGCCACACCAGCATGCAGCCCAGTCTCTCCCACTTCCCATACTGACAAGCCCTGGCATATTTATCCATGTATGCAACCTCGTGTCCCGCCAGGCCCTGGAACTTCAGCAACAACTTGAAGTGGCAGAATATTTGGTGGGGGGGCAGTTGTATACCGTCCAATGTGACCAAGTCTATACCCTGCAACTCATTCTCCACTCTAGACAAGCCCCCTTGAATGCTCTGAAGATCCCCAGAATGCATGCAATGAAAATGTCACATATCTTTGAAACCCTCCCGGAGTGTGGAATGTTTATCTACCAAGCCAGTGTGTATTGCAAAATATACATTGATGGTCAAGGAGTTGTGATTTGAATATGGCATCATTCAGTGCATTTTCTGGAAACCACCATTGCCGGCCCGCAAGGCCCTGGTACAGGATAAGCAATGTAGCCACAACAGGGGCATGATCAGGGAGGGTATGGGACATATGTGTTACATCTGTTAGTCAAAGAAGAACCCCTCCAAGACACATGCCAGTGTTCAATATGGGTCCAAATATTATGAGGGGCAAAATAAAACATGTAATCTTTGATCTGGGGGTGGCGGGAACATCAAGAATCTGTAATATTAGTCACCTCCCATCAGGATAAAATTGCCCTGCGAGCAACCCTTCAAAGCAGAGGCATTTTGTTAGAATTTGGGGGAATCAATGTTGGGTGCTTAGATATTGACAAGCAATACTGCTTTATCAGCCAGAGTGCTGAAAACAAGCACATACCTGCCGTCTGCATCAGCTATGCAGTCCTTACTTACAAAGAGGATACTCTTGTGAATTAAAATACAGACCCTCTGAAAATAGGAACTGTAATGGGCGAAGAAACGATTTGAGCCCCACACAGCCACAAAGGGGCAGTTGTCTCAAGGGGAGAGATGAGTCTCTTAAAGAAACACCAGTTTAATACCATGCCTATTTAAGAAAGAGAGAACTTGATTCCCTTTTCTGTGGTTGTTTAGGCCTCATATGCTCTATGTTATGGACAGGAGATCAAGCCTGCAACAGTCTCCAGGCTGGGTGCTCATGTAATGTAAGGTGATATAATGTAGCGTGTGGAATGAGGTGTCATGGCAATGCTAAGTGGTACAACACTAGTGCAGGATTTCCTAGAAGGAACTAGTTGGTCTGCTGGTAGCAGGATATGATTCAAAACGTAATCCACCAAGGTATTAAAGGATAAATTGTTGCTAATCCAATACATACAATATCATAATTAATAACTAAGGGCCTGATTTAGAGGTAAGTTTGTTGATACGGAGGAGGACTTTACCCCCACGATACAGAGGCTCCTCTGCCCAACAAACTTAGCATTGTCTGCCAGACTAGTAACAATTCTGAACATCAGCAAGAACTGCCACCAGATAAATTCCTGTCAATGATGCTATAGTTTGATGGACGGCTCCATTAAAAAGACAAAAGATTGCCAAACCTTTTATAAAGTTTTATATTTTTCAAAAACATACTTCCAAATCAGGAGTCTGTTATGGAAAATTTTAAAACCAATAGCCCCCACACCATGAGAGTTGTCTCCCATGGATTGGGGGTGGAGGTCATTATTATTATTATTATTAACTATCCCTGAAAAGCAAAAAAACATAACACTGTTCACTCTAAATCGGACAGACTATTATATGAAAACCTTCATCAGACCATCATCAGAGTAGTCAGCGACGGAGCTGGAGTGGGCTCAGTCATTGACATACTTAAAGTCCATGTCAGAAGATCATGGGTCACGCAGGGGTTACTGGGCCAAATGTGGTGGTTGTGGCCTTTTACACCTGATGTCTTGATGCCCGACCTACTATGGATCCTGAGCCTCGGGGGAAGTGTGACTGCAGGTTAGTGAATGCAACTCATTATTCAAAAGGCACACAGTAATGACAGTAAGTCTATGTTGAGTCAAATACTTATTTTTATATTAAGAAGTAGAATTGTATTTCTAACTCTACACATTCAAACTAGTTTTTCAAGTCACGAGGTATGGTGACTCCTCCTGTTGCTGGTAATGAGCATGGGCATTGACTCCGTTGTAAGGTTGCTTTTCCACAGGCAGGTGAAAATGGAGTGTAGTGTAAGAGAAAAAAAAAGAGATGATCATATAAATGAATGTATGAATACTGTGAAAGAAAACTGCAAGGGCCACAAGTGTCCGGGGAGGTGGTGGGCGCATGTAAATCTACAGCACCACATGCCACAAACACATGCTTGCTTGGTAAGTAACATTTTCTGTTTGATGGCATGTGTGGGTGTAGATGCACATGCTTTGCACAGACTGTAAAGCAGTGCCTCTGCAAAGCAGAGGCTAACCTGTGTGTGCTGCAGTGACTTGGAATAGTGCACTGCCTGTCCCACATTAGCTTTTGGCATGCTGAGACATCTACACAATAATGCTCAGTGAAGGTGTGTGGAGTAGACCATGTAGCTGCCTTACATATGTCAGCTATGGGAATGTTGCTTAAAAAGGCTATAGTTGCTCCTTTTTTCAAGTGGGGTGTAATTTAGGAGGACTAGGTAATGGCCTTTTGGGTTTGGCAAAGCAGGTCAGGATACATTTAACGATCCACCTAGCTATACCAGATTTAGAAATATGATTGCCTTTGTGAGGTGGTGAGAATGTTTTAGTTCTATCAATGTAGCACACAGGCGCTCTCCTTACGTCTAATGTATGAAGACCTCTTACAGCAACAGACTCTGGGTGCAGAAAGAAGACTGGCAATTCAATAGTTTGATTTAGATGAAATTGAGATACCACTTTTGGTAAGAACTTTGGTAATAAATTTGGAATTGTGCTGAGAACTACTTTATACTAGTGTATTTGGAAAAATGATTCTTGCAGGGTTAGGGCCTGGAGCTCATACACCCTTAAGTGAAGTGATAGCAACTAAGAATGACAACTTCCACAAGAGAAACTGAAAAGGGCATGAATGTAGAGGTTCAAATGGTGGACCCAGAGTCTAGTGAGTACAACTTCAGAGTCCAAGAAGGCACTGCAGTTACCCTTGTCAGAATTGCTCTCTTAAATCCTTCCATAAAAGCTTTAGTGACTGGAATCTTGAAAAGGAAAGAATGATGTCTGTTGTTGAGGAAAGCAGCAGTAGCTGCTAGATGCACTCATATGGTTAGGTATGCTAAGTTTGCTTTCTGCAAATTAAGAAGGTACAAAAGAATACCCTGTACTGATACTTTGAGGAAGTCCCATTGTTTAGATAGAGAGTGGCAGGCAAAAAGTTTGAATTTTTCTGCATAACATGCTCTAGTAGTGGATTTAGGTGCCTCTTTAAGAATATCCATGCATTCTTGATGCAGTTTAAGGTATCCAGACTCTGGATTCAGGAGCCATATCGCAAGATTTAATTCCAAGGGATTTGGGTGCCTGATATGACCATGATACTGATTGAGAAGGTCTAGGTTGAGGGGAAGCTTCTCATGAGAAACTACTGACAGTTCTAGAAGGTGGTGAACCACGGTTGTCTGGCCCATCAGGGGCCACCAGTATTAATGTGAAGGATGTTTGCCTGAGCTTCCAAACCAGAAAATGAATTAAAGGGAGAGGTGGAAAAGCGTAGGCAAATATCCCTGACCAGTTCATCCATAGGTCATTGCTCTTTGACTGAGGGTGCGGGAACCTGGAGGCAAAGTGTGGGCATTTTGCATTTTCTTTTGTTGTGAACAGGTCCATGTTTGGGTACCCCTACTTTTGAAAGTAGGGAAGCATGAGTTGTGGACTTGTTGCTGCATCCTGCTGAGGAGGTTGGCAAAGTTGCTGTGTTTCCCTGGGAGATGTTCTGCTAGTATGTGAATGTTGTGTTGAATGGCTCAATGTCAGATTGTCTGTGATAGATGAGATAGTTTTAGAGAGTGTCCCCCCCACCCCGGGTCTGCAGATAGTACATGGTTGTCATGTTGTCTGTGCATATTAGAACAACTTGGTTGATGAGTTGAACTATGAACGCTATCAACATGATTCAAACAGTTAGATGTTCTGGATAACTGATGTGCATAGTGTGTTGTTTGAGATCCCAGAGACCTTGGGCTGTGAGATCCTGAAGATGAGCGACTCACCCCACCTGAGATGCGACCGTTGTTAGAATGATCCATGGAACAGGGTCTAGAAAAGGCTGCCCCTTTAAGAGGTTGGTTTTGTTCCATCACTGAAGAGAGTGATGGGTGCAGTGGTCTACTAACACTAGATCCTCTATATGACCCTCTGCCTGAGACCACTGGTGTGCTAGACATTCCTGCAATGGGCGCATGTGGAGATGGAAATTTGGCACTGTGGTAATGCAAGAGGCCATCATGCCTAAAAACCTCATCATGCATTTGACTGTGACTTGGCGATTGAGGCGGAAATACGGAAAGTTGTGTCTGAAAGATTTGTATCCTTGCTGCTTCTGGATAAGCTAATCCCAGTTGGTGTTCAGCACAGGCCTGAGATAGGGTTGGATCGGAAGAGAATGCAACTGAGATTTTTGGATACTGATAGTGAAGTCTTGTGGATGAAACAAGTCGCAAGTCTATGGTGACTTGATTGTAATGTAGAAATAGTTTGAAAGTGCTGGCTTTGATAATTCAGTCATCCAGATGCAAAAAGATGTGAATATTTTGTCTGTGTGAGTGAGCTGCAACCACTGCTAGACAGTTGTTACTCCGAACTGGAGTACTTTGAACCAGTAGTGTTTGCTTGCTATCACAGTTCTGAGGTACTTGCAATACGTTAAGTGTATGGGGATGTGAAAGCAGGTGTCCTTTAGATCTTATGCTGAGAGGAAATCGCCTTGCTGAAGAAATGGTATCATGTCCTGTAGTGTGACCACCTGAAAATGCTCTGACAGGATGTAATAATTCAGAGGCCTGAGATCTAGAATAAGCCTTAATGACCTGTCCTTCTAGGGGATTAGAAAGTACAGAGAGTATACTCCTGTTCCCTGATGGTGTGGGGGAACAGGTTCTATAGCTCCCTTGCTTAACAGAGCCTGTACTTCCTGTTTGAGCAGAGTGATATGTTGTGGGGAAAGTTTGAGAGTGCAAGGGGGGATGCGTGAAGGTGTGGAAATCAGCTTCAGACAGTGACCATGTTGGATAACGTCCAACACCCATCGATCTGTTGTTATTGTTTGGCATGTCTGAAAAAATTGATGAAGACGTCCCCCGACAGGTGTTAAGTAATTGAAGGGGGGAGGTGAAGGGAGTCACTGTTTGGAGGCAGCTAAGGAACCTCTAGGGGAGGGTATTTTACCTCTTCTTCTGTTATTGTTTCCCCGTAGGAACCCTTATAGAATCCTCTATGGGAGGATGTATGTGGTTGACCCTTTTGGTAAGAAGACAAAATGTCCCTGCTTGTGCTTTTAGAGGCTGATTTGTATAATGGCTTACGAAAGGTGCCACATTAAACAGGGGTCTGCAGGGCACCCCTGGTTTTAGCGACCTCATTATCTTTCTTCATTTTTTTCAAGCAGCTGATCAACTTATCCTTATCAAGTAGTACTTCAAGAATACTTTGCTGTACCTCAGGTGTAAATCCGGAAATGCATAGCCATGCATGCCAGTGGAAAAGGACACTGATGTTGATGCCTCTTGTTGCTGTATCAGCAGAATCCAGGGCGCAGCAAATAGAACTATTAGAAACAAGCTGGCCTTCACTGACTATTTCTTGGCCTCTCTTTTTATGCTCCTCTGGGAGATACTGGAGGAGCTTCTCTAACTCGTCTCAGTGGGCACGATCATATCTTGCAAGCAGTCCTTGTGCATTAGTGATACGCCAATGGTTGGCAGCTTGGGCTGCAACTCGCTTTCCAGAAGTGTCAATCAACTTGTTCACATTCTCAGGAGGGGGAGCATACCTACCTGCTTGTGAATGTGCTCTTTTTTTATTTTTACATTAGACACTACCAAGGAATCTGACCTCTAATAAAAATGGGGTCTGACAGTGAAGCTTCATATTTTTCTCAACACGCAGTGTGATGATACGTGCCTTTTTGTGAATCTTACATGATATCCTACAGGACTAAGGTTGTTTGAGATTTCACTTTACTGTTACTCTAAATGTCTTTGGATTTTCACACAGATCAAAATATAACTATACATCTTACAAATTGTTTTCCAAATCTACCCTCTGGTCACTCCACACTATTACATTACCTTTCAGTTTTTTCCTGTGCCAGAGCATTTTTCAGCTCCGATGCACAAACGGTCAGTGCCGAGGCAGGTAACGATCTTTTCTGTGCCGGAGTGGGCGGTGCCGAATCAGAGCCCAAAGCTATTGTGCCGAAGCTGGAGATGTACGGCTTGACACCGAGGTGGTGTGCTTAGGCTTAATTTTTGGAACCGAGCTCTGTGGCATTGCATTTGAATCGGTCTTTCGGTGCCAACCATGGCCTGATGGCAGTGGTGGCCCGGTAGCCTCTGCTTCAGTGACGGTGGTTGTTCTTTTGGACTGAACAGGGTAGCCAGTACTCACGGTTGTTTGGGCTGGTGGAAGATCTTGCATTTCAAGAACAGTGTCCACGTCCGACTCAGATTCATTAACCAAAAGGCCTCTTCTCGGCTTCCGAGGCCTTGTGTACTTCCTGATCTGACTCCGACTCAACATCTTGTTGTTTGAAGTTTATGGATACCCAAGATGGCATTATGGTCCATACTTGGATTGATATCACAGTGAAGAATTCACTGCATCTGCAACGGAGCTTAGATAGTAGTATTTCAGCCAGCTCCCCCAAACTTCGAAAAATGTACATGGGATCCCCTCTTCTTGTGACTTTTTCTGCCACCATGGAAAGGTCCATCCCAGTCCTCTAATGCCCCAAGGTGAGGACTCCTGGCACACCCCAACCACGAGCCAAGTCTTGTTTAGCCGCCACCAGCCCCAGAGCACAAAAAGGAGTTTAGTGCTTATGTCCACATCCACAATATATTTGGCCTCAAGAGGGATATATGCCCCCAGTACGTTGCTGAGTTCCCTGACCACCTTTGACCAATCATCTTGAATAACTGGGCAGCCTATATTGTGTGTACAAACTTACCCCTTGCTCCACTGCATCTCACACATTATGGAAACATCTCTCTCCCATGTTGTGTAGTTGTTCTCAATCATAGTAGACTCAGTGTAGTATACTGAGTTATATCAGGCGCAGCCTGGACTTTATGGCCACCTCCCTTAGGTGCCTTACAGCCACCTTCCAGTCCACACCCTCTAACTCTCTCACATCCTTCACCCACATTTCTCTCAGCTTCATCAGTGTATCTGGCATTATGTTGTTGAGTGTCTTTTAGGTGAGGGAGATCGCCTTTGATTCAAGCTTTTCCATTAGCAACCTGCCCTTCGGGGAGTGAGGTGCAGGGGTGGGGGTTGTTGATAGATATTCAGGTATGCCTAGGTTTCAAAATTCCTCTGCTTGCCAAGCATGCCTCAGCTGTGCATATTTTAGGTATTGGTTAGGGTTCATCTGATATTACCTTTGAACATAGCATCAAGTTGGCATCCTCCAAGAGATCCCCGATCAGGGAGAACCCAAGCAAATCTCATGCCTTGAAGCCCTTGAGTTTTCCCAGTTCCCACATCCACACTCCTTCCAAAACAGGCATTAATCAGGTTATCTTACCTGTCAGGCTGATACATCTAGTGGCTTTCTCCCAGGCGTCCAATGCCACCTGCGTCGGTGGCAGCAGCTGTCGAATGCCCTTCCCTCCGTACATATAATATAAATGTAACTATGCTCATTCCAACCTGTATGTGGAGTGTCTCTGCGGTGCGAACGATCAATCATTTATGACCACCATATGTTTTGCCATGTAGTATGCCCTAGCGGCCAGGAGAGCACTCCCACCAATGTATGGATTTCGTTGAAGCATCTTAAGCGCTATTCTGGGGTGCCATCCCCAACAGAGTCTGGTGCAATGCATGTCAGCACTCCACCACTTTTTGGAAATTCAATAGGACCTCCCAGACTCCTGGACAGACACATCTCCCTGCTAGGAGTTACATAAATGCCCAAGTACTGGAAATCATCTGTTTCCACTTGGAGCTTTCGGGGGAGGGTGGTCGGATCATATGGGCCATATGGGTGGCAAAGCACCTGACTTACCCCAATGATGTGATAATCAGAGTGAGCGCCATACATTTCAAATATCTGAAGGCTGGCCCGAATCACTGTCACTGGCTCAGTGACACATAACATTATATCGTCTGCGTAAAGTGAGACCTTTTCCTCCTTTGAGTTAGTGCCTGAAAAATGTCGAATTCCCGGATATCAGGACAGGCGTGGATCTTACAGGCCGACGGCTCAATAGCAAGGGCAAAGAGCAAGGGGGGCAAGGGACACCCATGTTGGGTATCCCTTTCAATCGGGAATGTCGATGAGAGGGTGCCATTCACCCTGACCACCGATGTCGGGCATGGTACAGTATCACTATTCATTTTCTATAATTAGGGCCAAAACCAGGAAGGGCCTGTGGATTGTGGCAAACACCTTTTCTACATCCAACAGAAGAAATACATGAGGTTCCTCCCTGTGGCGCACTCCTGACATACAGTTATGTAACCAACGCAGGTTGAGCTTGGAGGACCTGCCAGACATGAAGCCAAAGCGGTCTCTGTGTATGAGCGAAACTACCACATTAAGAAGCCTGGTGGCAAGGATTGTGGACAGCACCTTCGTTTCGATGTTCAACAGGTTGCCAGCATACCCTTCTTGTGGATCACAGGGATGGTAGCTCACTGTAAATCAGGTGGCAGTTTCCCCTTGTCCTGGGCATCTTGGAAAAGCTCTAACATATACGGTCCCTGCAGCCCTGCATTTCACTTATAGAATTCAGCTGGGAAGCCGTTGGATCCTAGATTCTTCACTGATTTTAGCTTGCAATGACTGCCTGTACCTCAGCATGTGTGATCTCCTCCTACTCAAGTAGCAGTCATCCTCAGCGCACACTACTGGCAAAGCTAATGTGTCTAGGTAGTCCACAATGCACTCAGCATCAGCCAGCAGGTGTGCTCTATGGAATGAAGCATAGTACCGTTCAAAGGTCTACACAATTGCCTTAACGGTCAAGTAGACAGACCCGGATGCATTGATGATTCATCACACCCAACAGGCGTCCGCTTCCCTCCTACTCAACAAACCAAGAAAACTGCCAGCCTTGTTCTGGTGGCATACAAGCGATGTTGTGTGACTAACATCTGCTTTTTCGCCTCCCCCTGCACCACATCCAGGTAATCCATACTGAGCACCTTGATTTTGCAAAGGACTCAAAGGTCCGTCCGGACTCAGGTGGACCCCTCAAGGTTTACCACTTGGCGCTCAATTTCTTTTATCTCCGCTGTCACTCTCCACTTGCTGCACCCCAGTATGCTCTGTGCTCTATCTCTAAGAACTGTCTTACAGGCTTTCCATAGCCCAGTGACCCCCTAGAGGCGAGTGGTCAGATAGTTCTTGTGCAAAATAGCCTGTCCCATCTACCATGGCTACCTCACCTGCTGGAGCGAATATGTAGTCAATCCTGGAAAAGACCCTATGAGTCCCACCAAAATGGGAATAGCCTCTGTCATTCGGATAGTGGCACCTCCATAGGTTGGAAAGTCCCAACATGGCTTTATATTGTGCCATGGGCGTGTCCCTAAAGGGGTCCACAGCCGCGCCTGAGCAGTCCAGGTCGGGGATCATGACGTCACGGAAGTCACCTCCCATGATGTGTAAGGTGGAATTAGCCTCCAGGGGTATGGCTGCAACCTTCTCCAACGTGGGCGCTTGCAGTCAGGGATGGTGCATAGACACTCACCAGGGTGAATGATGTCCTCCCCCACAATTCCTGGACCCCTACACAGCTCCTGTTCTGGTCTACCCATGTCACCTGGCACAGGGGGTTCTGTTTGATCAATATGCCACTGCCCTAGAGCCAGAAGTGAACTCTGTGCGCACTAAAATGGTGTATGCACCCCTACCTAAGAAGCTGCAATGGGTGCCCAACAAATGTCTCTCTTGAAGAATAACTATGTCAGGCTTCAGACGTCATATATGCTGCATGACCAAACCCTGTTTAAACCTTGCTACCAATCTGTTAACATTCCAAGACAAAATGGAGTACCATGTGGCATCCTGAGACCTAACTTATGTCATGTGTTGATTGAGTGGCAATGTCCATGTTTCCACTCGCCCATGCTCTAGATGTATTGTTATCCCTGTATGCCCTTCTCTTTTAAAATCTAAATGTACCCTTCAGAACATCCAAGTGGGCACCTTCCACTCTCCCCTCCCTTCAAACACACCATCTCCTGCATACGCCCCTCCCCACCCCGAAGTCATGTCAACAAAACAACCACTCGCTAGACAGGCAATAGAGGTTTGAAGCCCACCCCCACACTAACAGTTGTTATTAAATCTTCTATAGAATGAAACAACAGGAAAATGCAAGTGTTCTTCATGTTACCCCAGTCCGCACCAGCACAACATTTTACCTTTCATGTACTTTAACTTTTACAAGAATACATACACCCAGGACATGCTTCCACTGTACATACATTGCACAGCACTATGTCTCTCACGTAATGGATCCCTCGCAGGTGTACATACACCTACTACATGCACTCACATGCATGTAGTGCACAGTATTGCTCTAACACTGTATGGTACCCTTCCCGGGCACAAATGCATCTACGCCTGTACTGTCCAGCACTTTACATGTAACTGATGTAGGGCTAGGGTGAGTTAAGCAAACAGTAGCAGAACTTTAAAAAGGTGAGTGAGTCGGCAGGCCTCATTCCTGTGACACAGGTTTAAAAGGACCTCTCCACTCCTACTGATCACTAAACAGTATGCTGTTATAACCATGCTTGTGCTGCTTAACTCCTAATGAAGGCAGCAGCCTTCTACCATTATGGGAGTAGCACTTTGGAAGCCCCTCCCTGTCCAACAAGACAGCAATCCGTGAGACAGGCCTATGTCGTGGTACACATAAATGATCCATGTTTGCCTACGACAAACAAAAATCAGCATGAGGGACACAGACAACAGTACAGTTGGGCACTCGGGGCAGGGATACATTTCCATGCAGTTGACTTTTCTGTCCCCAGCAGTCCAGCCACTTGGAAATGAGGAAGGCAGACCAAAGGTTTTGTGTAGAGGGTACTCCGCTAAGGTTGTGACATAGTACCCTCGCTGCCATACTGTAAATAAGGGCCTTATGGTCTCAACTTCATAATTTCCCCATTTTTTCAATGTTGTAATAGTGTGGAGTGACCAGAGGGTAGATTTGGAAAAAAGCTTGTAAGATGTATAGTTAGATTTTGATCTGTGTGAAAATCCAAGGACATTTAGAATAACAGTAAAGTGAAATCTCAAACAACCTTAGTCCTGTAGAATATCAAGTAAGATTCACAAAAATATATGGACTAATCCTATGTCCTGAAGTGATACTAACAGCTAAACCTAGATTACAAGGCAGGTACTGAAAATCCGATTTGTGTTTTGGCCCAAGAGTTGAACCTTGATTTGTCCAAGCATAAAGTTCTACTCCCACGTGCGTGAAAGGTTTGTTATTCAGTGGACAGACTTTCAAAAATTCTTCTATGGAGTTCTATATCACTGGGACTATGAAAAGGGCAATCTAAAAAGGCCCTTTTGTATGAGGTACAGAAATGGATATGTCAGGAGTTTCTGACTTAGGTCAAGGAGAGTATGATCCATATGAGATTTTCTGGTTTTCCACATAAGATAAAATTTAAGACACTTAGGCCCTCATTACAACCCTGGCAGTGAATGCCGCCTACTGCCGTGCTGACAGCCGCCAACATACAGTGACCGCGGCGGTAATCCGGCACGGGTATCATGACCCACACACAGAATACCGCCACAGACACCCACACAAGTCCGCCAGACCAAAGGTCAGTGATAAACTGGCGATAGCAAAACCCACACCGTTACGCCAACAGGAATACGCCCACAGTATCACGATCCACGAATCAACGCGGCGGTCTTTCACCTGCGGTAAACCATTGGCGGTACACACCACTGTGCTCAAAATACACACACACTTACAAAACTACACCACATTGGACAATTCAAAATACACACACCTGACACACATACACACACCACACCCACAACACTATAAAACACACAGCCACATTACACACAACCCCTTACAACGAAAAAAAAGATAGTCAACTGAGAGAGACAAGCCAGGAGCACCCACTCAATCAGAGGCACAGAACACCATCACCCATACCCCATTCACGCACATCCCAGCATACAAAACAAAACATCACCCACACATCACCCCACACATATCACTCACACCACATCCATGGCACCCCAAAGACACCTCAGGGTTTCAGAGCTAAGGGTCATGGTGGAGGAAATCATCTTGGTAGAGCCGCAACTATTCGGATCACAGGTGCAGCAAACATCCATTGAAGGGAAGATGGAGCTATGGCGGAGAATCATGGACATGGTCAACGCCGTGGGACAGCACCCAAGAACCAGGGATGACATCAGGAAGAGGTAGAGACCTACAGGGGAAGGTGCGTTCCGTGGCTTCAATACACCAGATTGCTGTACAGACGACCCCCACCTCTTCCCCCACAACTAACAACATTGGAGGAGCAAGTCTTGGCGATCATGCATCCTGAGGGCCTCACAGGAGTAGCAGGAGGACTGGACTCTGGTAAGTCAAATCTTTACTACTCCATCCCCCCACCCTACCTGCATGCCATCACAAACTCCTACCCTCACCCCATCACTCCACCAACTCACATATACCCCACCATCACAACCCACCCATCCCAATACCAAGCCCTGCATGCACCCCCAATGCATGGAGACCCATTACAGACTTGCATGGGCAGCCATCACCCCAGCATGCCCAATAGAGAGACTCACCCAGCCCACAAAATCACCACTCACACAAGGCCAAGCCGACAGGGAGAGCCCAATCATAGAGGGAAACACACCCATGCACAAGATGGCACACGCAGATACATTAGCAATGCATTTGCATCCCAACAGGACCCCTACCCAACATCACCGGAGAAGAGGTGCCAGCTACATCCAGCCACCTCCCCCCTCCCTCCCCCAGAAGAGGCCCACAGTGATGACAGCAGCTCTGCACACCTGGATCTGGATGACCAACCTGGCCCATCAGGGACCTCTGGACAGTTGGTTCCCCTGTCACAGTACCAACGCACCACAAACCCTCCCCCCTCAGAAAACACCAGCACAGCACCCACCCAGCAGGCCCATGCCACTGCCCCCAGAACACGTCAATCAGCAATTTGTCCACCATTAAAGGGACCCCAAGCAACCCCACAAACACAGGACGATCAGGGACCTGGGGTCAGTGGCAGTGGGCACACGGTTCGGGGGACAGAAGCACAGGACAACAGGGAAGCTGGGAGGACTGCTGTGCGACAGGGGGAGGACAGGCCAAGGGAACCGACCCTCCACGAGTCACTCTCAAACATCATGGGACTATACCACCATTCCCAGGAGACCATGGGCCAGGTACTGGCCAAGTTACAGGAAACCCAGCGGCTGCAGGAGGGACAGTACCTGGGGATCAGGGAGGACCTAACAAAAATATACACCATCCTGGTCACTATTGCAAGAGTGCTGGCTGACATGGGCAAGACCATGAGGGAGGCAGTGGCACAACAAAGGGCGCCTGACACTAGCCAAACCGAGGAACAGCCTTCCACCTCTGCCAGCGCTAGTGGACAGGAGGCCCTGACACAGGACCGACAGGCCACCAGCACCCCACCCCCTGCAGTAGGAGAACCACCCTGCAAACGGTCCCTGCGATCCAGGCAGAAGACAGAGAACATTGCCAAGACCCCCACCAGAAAATAAGACTCTCCTGATTGTCACCCTTCCCTACCCACTCTGTCACCCTGTCCACCTTGAACTGCTATTATTCCCCTTCCTTTGCCCCATTGGGCAATGCACCTGTGACCAAGAGACTGGACTCTAACTGGACATAACTCCACCATCACCCCAGCCCCTTGCACATACCCCCATACTTATTGGCACAAAAATAAACACCCTTGAAACAAATACCATACTGGAGTCAGTGTAATGAATCGAAAAAATGTATTAGTACAACATTATCAAAGCATTGCAAAGTATATGTTCAGTGAACTATAATAAAGGATGACCTCTGGTGGGCAGCAGTACATATAGCAGGAGCCAGAATGGGGCACACAGATCTGAAAATAGAGAATCCAAAGGGTACAGTCAGTGTCCATAGACAGAGGGTAAGAAGCTGCCATGTACAATGTCCAAAAGATTACTGAAATGTAAAGTTGAGTTACAGTCTCTTACCTGTGTGTCACTGGAAGTACTGCTGTATAATGTTTGTTCTGTTGTCCACATCTTCTTCCTCTGCCTCCTCTTCCTCACTGTCCACAGGCTCCACAGCTGCCACAAGACCATCTCCAGGCTCATCCTCCTGCAGAAAAGGCACCTTACGTTTCAAGGCCAGGTTGTGCAACATACAGAATGTCACAATGATCTGGCACACCTTCTTGGGTGAGTAGTACAGGGATCCAACTGTCAGATGGAGGCACCGGAACCTGGCCTACAGAAGGCCGAAGGTTCTCTCAATAATCCTCCTTGTACGCCCATGTGCCACATTGTAACGTTCATCTGCCCTTGTCCTGGGATTCCTCACTGGGGTCAGTAGCCATGAGAGGTTGGGGTAACCAGAGTCACCTGTAAATATCGAGGGACAACTGTTAGACACACAGTAACCCTTAGGGACAATCCCATACCCAGACACCAACTTATACTGTGTGGGGACCTTGGGCTCATCTATTAGCCACACCCGGTGCCTCTGGAGTTGGCCCATCACATAAGGGATGCTGCTATTCCTCAAGATATAGGCGTCATGCACAGAGCCAGGATATTTGGCACTCACATGGGAGATGTACTGGTCCGCCAAACACACCAGCTGAACATTCATCGAGTGATAGCTTTTACTATTCCTGTAAACCTGTTCATTTCTCCGGGGGAGACAAATGCCACATGTGTACCATCAATGGCACCAATGATGTTGGGGATATGTCCCAGGTCATAAAATTCAGCTTTCACTGTGGCCAAATCATCCACCTGGGGGAACACGATGTAGCTGCGCATGTGCTTCAGCAGGGCAGACAACACTTTCGACAATACGTTGGAGAACATTGGCTGAGACATTCCTGATGCCATGGCCACTGTAGTTTGAAAGGAACCACTTGCCAGGAAATGCAGCACTGACAGAACCTGCACTAGATGGGGGAATCCTGTGTGCTGGCGGATAGCTGACATCAGGTCTGGCTCCAATTTTGGATTGTGGCACGATCGAATCTGTATGTGATAATAATGCGTCTGTCCTCCATTGTCGACAGGGCCACCAGGGGTCTGTACACCCGAGGATGCCACCATCTCATCATCTGCCTCAGCGGTTGTAGCCTGTGGAGGAGAACGGTGAGCAGAAGGTCATATTTACACATAGATTGCACAACTGTTGCTGAATTTATGTCACAGAAGCAGTAAGTGAAGTCGAGAGTCAGTTGATGTGCCACAGTTAGGTGACATGCCATGTGCCCCCCTGAAATGGTGGCTGCCTGACCTGTAAGTAAGGACAAGTGGAAATGAGGTAAGTGCGCTGGCATTGGCTCCGTCGCGGTAGGCGGTCGATGACCGCAACACAACTTCGCATTGGTTATCATTGGGCCCTATGGGTTCCAGGAGCCAATGGCGATGTATGTCGGCGGTGACGGTATGCATCGCCGCGTACGTCACCGACATTTTCTAACTTTTCACTCACTTGCTACCTGACGTTCAACAGGAAAGGACCTACACTGCAAGTGCTGCTGTGACCTGAGTATGGAAGAGACAATGGCTAGAGTGTCTGGGTAAAGGGCCCCTGCCTTCACTGCGGAGGAGTTGGAGAAACTCGTGGATGGGGTCCTACCCCAGTACACATTACACTACGGTCCTCCAGACAAACAGGTGAGTACACTGTGAGCATGATGTGTGGGCAATACATGTTTGGAGTGGTGTGGATGTAAGCCACATGTTGGGGGGTGCTGAGGCGTCCTGGCCTGGGTGCTGCATGAGAGGTGGTCAGTATATGTGCGTCAGGGCATGGGTGGGAACTGGTGGGCAATGAGTATGCTGGTCCAAACGGGGGATTAATTTCCTTTTCTGCTGTCTTTTTCCTCTAGGTCTGCACCCACCAGAAAAAGGGTATTTGGCGTGCCATCACCAAGGAGGTGCAGACCCTGGGGGTCTATCACAGGCGGAGCACCCACTGCCGCAAGAGATGGGAGGACCTGCGCAGCTGGACCAAGAAAACGGTGGAGGCCCAGCTGGGGCTGGCCTCCTAAAGTGGAAGGGGTGCCCGCCGCACCAGGACCCCCCTGATGTTCCGCATCCTGGCGGTGGGCTATATGGAGTTGGTTGGGCACTTGAGGGCATCACAGCAGCCACAAGGGGGTGAGTACAGATTCTGAATCCTGACATTGCACGCTTTAGGAGCTAGCTGGGTGGGGGATGTGGGTGCCCCTAGGTCAGGGCAATCAAGGCAGGGTAGGTCCCTTGTGTGCAGGCTCTGAAGCACTCCTACCCCAATGGTACAAGTGGGCAACACCTACTGGGCAGGGTCCTGTGGGTGTCAGGTGTGCAGATGCTGGCATTAGGCATTGTACCCCATGGGCTGGTGACTACCTTATTGACTGGTTGGGCATGGCCTAGTGCATAGGGCAGCTCCCTTTGTGTTGTGTACGCCAACGGTAGTATTGTTGCTGGCATTGACAAAGTCTATCCTCAGTCTCTCCCCTCTTTTTGTTTTGTCACCCCGTCCTTGTGTGCATTAGCATCATCTGGCAGAGGAGCAGAGGCACTGGTAACAGAAGGAGCTGCATCCCACATGGGTCTGGAGGCTGAATCCACCGAGGGTGAAGGCACCAGTGGGACGGAGGGCGAGGGGATCTCCACGACGGGGACTGGAGGGGAGACCATTGACAGCGACTCCTCCTCTGATAGAAGCTCCTTGGCTATGGCGGACACCTCTGTGCCCACCCCAACAACAGGTACAGCCGCCACCCCCCCCTACCAGCACCACCCTCCCAGAAGCCCCTCAGCGTGTTTCCCGTGCCTGCTCACCTAGGAAGGTGGGCGTTTCCTTCGCCCCAGGCACCTCAGGCCCTGCCCCAGTCAGCCCTACTGCCCTCAGTGAGGAGGCTATTGACCTCCTGAGATCCCTCACTGTTGGGCAGTCCACCATTCTGAATGCCATCCAGGGAGTTGAGAGGCATTTGCAACAAACAAATGCATACCTGGATGGCATTCATTCTGGCGTGGCGGCCCAACAGAGAGCATTTCAGGCTCTGGCCTCAGCACTGATGGCAGCCATTATCCCTGTGTCCAGCCTCCCCCCTCTTACTTCCACTACCCAGACCCAATCCCCTCTACCTCACCCTATCCCAAGCAAACCTTCAGACCAGCATGCACCCAAATCAACACACAAAAGTGGCTCAGGCAAACATAAGCACCACACTTCATCTCACAGGTACTCACACAAGCACCATACCCATGCAAACACACTAGCATCCACTGCCTCCACTGTGTCCCCCTCCTCCTGATCATCGTCATCATCCACTTCCCTACCAGTAGCATCTCCACTCACACCACCATGCACTACATCTTCATCCACTACATCCATCACCAGCACGCCCATCACAACACAGCCCTCACAAGCAGTCACCACCCCCACAACCATGCACATGTCCCCGGTGTCCTCTCCCTGTGTGTCTGTGACCCCTCCTCCCAAAGTACACAAACGCAAGCATCCACCCACCAAACAGCCATCCACCTCACAACAGCATACAGCCCATGCACCTTAATCCAAACTCAGCAGACGTACACCTCCTACAACCACACCCTCTTCCTCCACTCCCAAACCCTCTCCATCTTCCCACCCCGGTGTGTCTAAAAAACCTTTCCTGGCAAACTTTGACCTCTCCCCTATGCCTCTCCCCCCCCCCGTTATTCCCCTCAGGCCAGGGTGTCAAGATCCCAGGTCAGCACCTCAGCCACCAAGTCAGCATCCGCTGTGGTACCTGCAAGTCCCAGGGGATCAAAGGGGGCACCCGTTAGGGCTGCCAGTGTGCCACCGACCCCTGCAAAGGACCAACCCATTCCACCACCTGCCAAGGTGAAGAAGGGGCCGGTATGCAGCACGGCCAAGAAGCACGACCTACCCAGCAAGGCCACCTCCAAAACTCAAGCTGCCAGTGCCAAGGACCCAGCAGCGTCTGCCAAGGTGGGGAAGGGGAAGAAAACCCAAGGCAAGGCACTTCATGCCTCCGAGGTTCCAGGTGAGGGACTGGTGCCCACCATCAGTACCGACAGCCACGCAACCTGTACCGCAGAGAGCACCGTTGCAGGCACCGCCACCTGCACTGCCATCTGCCCCAGCACAGCCCCCTGCACTGCTGCTGCCACAACAACTGTCAGCAGCATCATCCCCAGTGGGCAGCCATCCGAGGCTGCAGGAGACTCCCTCCACCACTACCAGCACCTGCACCACAGCCAGCACCAGCAGTATCTCCGACGCAGACACTTCTGCAAGCGCCGTCATCTGCACCGCCACATGCCCAGCCGGTGCCACTACATCTGTCAGCAGCAGCATCCCCAGTAGGCAGCAGTCCAGGGATGCAGGAGGCGGCCTGGAGCCTCCCCCCACCACTTGAAGCACCCCCACCAGCACCGGAACTAACAGCAGTTTGCAAACTTATTCGCCGCAGGATGGAGTCTGGCTCTGCCTCCATGAAGTATCATGATACTTGTTCCCTGCACATCTCGTGCCTCAGACACCCAGGTGAGGGAACGGGAACTGCCACACCCCAGGTGCAGCATTACTGGGCACAAGGCCCCCTCCAGAACCAGTGGAGATATGCATCCCCTATAACTTTCCTTGGCAGGATTAAGCAGACTGGGCACAAGGCCCCCTCTAGAACCAGTGGAGAAATGCATCCACTATCACTTCCCTTCGCAGGATGAAGCAGACTGGGCACAAGGCCCCCTCCAGAACCAGTGGAGAAATGCATCCACTCACCCTATCCTTGGCAGGATGAAGCAGACTGGGCACAAGGCTCCATCCAGAACCGGTGGGCAAACCACCCACTTGAGAGACTGTGGTTTTGCACTCCCCAGGGCCAAGGAGTGGGCCACCCACCCACTAGAGAGACTGTGGCTTTACACTCCCCAGGAGCAAGCAGTGGGCAAACCACCCACTAGAGCGACTGTGGCTTTGCACTCCCCAGGAGCAAGCAGTGGGCAAACCACCCACTACAGAGACTGTAGCTTTGCACTCCCCAGGAGCAAGCAGTGGGCAAACCACCCACTAGAGAGACTGTGGCTTTGCACTCTCCAGGAGCACGCAAGCAGTGGGCACACCACCCACTAGAGAGACTATGGCTTTGCACTCCCCAGGAGCAAACAGTGGGCACACCACCCACTAGAGAGACTGTGGCTTTGCACTCCCCAGGAGCAAGCAGTGGGCACACCACCCACTAGAGAGACTGTGGCTTTCAACTCCCCAGGACATCGCTGTGGGCATGTTGCCCCCTCCAGGAGCAGTGGTGTAGTACAATCTTCCGGCTGAGGTGCCCGCCCCTTCACCCTGAGGTGCCTGTGTGTTTTCGACTTGATGCCCCTGCAGTGTTCTCTCCGTTTTGAGGCAGGTGTCAAGTGTGGGCTTCGCCCCTGATTTGTTTGCCCACTGGGCCATAAACATTTGCAAAGGACAGTGTACGGCCTTCTGTACATATTGTAAATATTTGTATGTACTGTTTTTTCCAATCATTAACTTTATCTGCATATTTCAAAATATCACTCTTTGCACTCAATTCCTTTTGTCCTTGCGTTCTTCCTGGAGGTTATGGGTTGTAAATGTACTGTTGCTACATGTGTTTGTGTTTATGGTGTTGTGGGTGAGGGTGGGGGTTGGGGTGTTGCGTGTTGCTCCCCCTCCCCTGTGTGCTAGGTGCAGTACTCACCATGGTCAGCGTCGCCGTCGTCTTTTGTGTTCCTGGTGTATTAGCAGATACACCAGCATCAGCAGGACCTGAAGCTCGGGCTCCATGGTTTCCTGGTTCTTCGTTGAGTGTCGAGAGGTGAGTGGTTTCAATTCTGTGTACTGTTTCCGCCGTGCTTTTGATGGCGTTGGTACCGCCCCGGAAAAGCTGGCGATTGGCGGGTTGTGATAGGGTGGGCAGTACATTGTCTTCCGCCTGCCTTTTGGCAGTGACCACAGCGGTGTTTGTTGCTACCGCCATGGCGGTCGGAGTGTTAAAGTGGCTGTCTATGATGGCGGTTTCTGCCGTGGTCATGATTCAATTTTTTTTTTACTGCCGTCCTGTTGGCGGTATTACCGCCGCTTTAACACCGACCGTCAGGGTTGTAAAGAGGGCCTTAATGTAAATTGAACTACTGTCTCTAGTAACACTTAATTTAACTGGCACATTTTAACAATCTACACCACACTTATGTGACGCCCCTAGATTTGCACCAGATGTCCTGGACTCGCTCACTGGTGTGCCCACGATGAGGTTCCTTGTGGGCACATTTACTACATATGGCCTTGAAATGCCCGTAGGTGCATTACTTTGGACCAGGGTGGTCGATAAGCTCACACGTACCATGATAATACAGGGCACCCTTAGCCCACAGTTCTTTTTATTGGGGAACAACTGTAGGCCTAAAGGACCTAATATGGCGCACAGGTATTTGCAGCTGGCCTTAGGGTTGGCTCGGAGGCGGATGGCTATTATATGGATGGGGCAGCATGCCCGCAGGAAGAACACTGGAAAAAGAGATGAAGGGGAGTGGTCTTTGGTGGAGGAACTACACATGAAGCACAGTAGGAAGGACAAGAAGTTAGGGTATGATCTAGATGCCTGGGTGGCCCTAGGGGATACATTTGCAGTCCCAGAAGATACACCTTTGAGTGGGGATAGCACTGACTCGTAAACATAGAGGTCCATTGTTTTAGTGGGGGCAGGATATGAATGGTTGTGCTCCCTAGATGCCTTATGGTATTTGTAGTTGGTTGATTGCCTCCTGCAAATGTGTACTGTGAAAGTAATGGTGTATCCCTACAGTTGCTGGCTATGTACTGTGACTATTGTAAGAGCTGCACTGTTAATTGATGTTGATACTTTGAAACTGCAAAAATAAATGTAAATTGAACTTGCTAAAATGCTCTATGATAAGAATGAAGTAATTTGTAGTTGATTCCCTGAATCAAATATATGTGGTACACCATTAGAGAAATGCATCTTTTTTTATTTCATAAATGTAAGTAAATTACTTCAATTAAGCATAGCTTCATATAAGCTCAACAAGCTATTTAAAGGAGTCATTCAAGTCACATATATCCAGATCCACAATGCGTTTTGGGATGAACCTAGCCCTTCATCAGGATAAGATTATTCACTTTTTACAAAAGGAACAAAACAAGAACCAAACGAAGCCTTAATACTGCAAACATTTGTACATCTGACTTTTTAACATAATAAAGTTGAACCAAGAAACTGATTCATGATTGTTGAAACTGCTAAATCATTTCACAATCATTTTGAGCTGAATGCATCCTACAAATGAACCAACAAAAATCAGGATTCTAAGTATGGGCTATAGTGGATGACAGCCATGCACCCTACAATTGATTAAAAGAATATGTAAAAAAAAAAGAAAAATACCCATTTGCCTGCGGTCTGTCACTGCTGTAGACGACAAAAAGCGTCTATGACCTGGCAGAGATTCCAGCAGCAGTGCAGCTGAGAACAGAGGGGTGTCTGATGCCACAGAGTGCATATAGCAATTTGAAGGTTATGCTCCCCCTGGCACCAAACAACCCACTTCTCTGCAGAGCGTGGGGTAGCAGAGGGTGTAAAGGAATCACAAGAAGAGGTTGGCAAAGGAGACGTGGGGAAGACGAGAGGGGCGCAGTGGACTCAAGGGGTAGTGGGAAGGCGCAGGGAGGGAGAAGACCTGGAGAGGGTTAGAGGTGGGGGACGAGCGCCAAGGGAAGATACAGGGACATGAACCTTCCACTTTTTCAGCTAATATTTGTGGAATATCAAAATATCAATACTGAAGATGTATTGGATTCTTGTTTGATTACACGTAATTTCAAATTACCGTATTATCAGCAGTTAGCTAATAATAATAGAGTGAATATTCCTAGATTAAAAGTGTAAACCTGTAGTTAAAGTAGGGAATGAGAACTAATCCAAAGCAATTTTGTACCTGGCAGGAGAGATCAAAACTTCTTCTAATATGCAATGTAAGCAATGTTTTACAATGGTACAACTGCATAACGTGCCTTTTTAACTGAAAAAAATGATTTAGTGCTCCTAAAAACTGTACAAAATATGCTAAGGAAGTAGGCAGCCTAGATATATTTTGGCAATCTGATATACATTATGGAATTACTAGATGGTGGTAAATAAATACTTCATTAATATTATTCTATCACCACCAAAGATCCACCTACTTCACTAAAGTTCATGGGGATAAGCAATGAAAACTTTCAGGTGATGAAGAGAGCAGGTTCTGGGTGCAGTAGAGCCCAAAGGAGGAATGCTGCAGCAGGGATGAGGGGGACACAAAAGAAAAAGAGTAAAGAGAAAGTTTCATGCACATAGCAGCAGATCTGATTCTCTTTCACTCACTTCAGGCCTGCATGCTATTTGCAGAGAAGAGGGCCTTCAGCATTTGCAAGACAAGCAGTGTTACCAGACAGCCATCAGAGGAAATGCACACCTCTGTTTCCTGCTGGCCTAGTGCGTACCCATCTTTTACCGGTCCAGAGGCAGGTAGAGTTAATAAAAAAGCTCAGTCTTTTTTAAAATTACATTTTTGGAGGCAAAATTGGCCAGAACAAAAGCTAAAATTTTGAGATGTTTTTTTTTGCAAATCACAAAATCCTGGGGGAGGTAGCCGGGGTAGACAACAGGGCAGTACAGAATCGAATTAGCAGGAGTCAATATATTTTTATATGCAGCATGTGCAGAATGTTTTCTTTAAAGGATACTTTGCCTTTTTAGGTCTTGTGTTAGGCAAGAACTTTTGATTTTACTTAAATTAGATGTACAGAATACTCACATATAGGAGTTTTCAGCCAGCACTTTTCATTCATTTTTTTGTTACTTTTTCATTCACATGTATCTTCTGCCCACTGCAGCATGCATCATGGGGCAATGGGTCATCTTACTTCAGCCATTGGCTAACTTCACTGTGAGTGACTGCATTTTGTCCCTTCACAAGGAGTACAATCATATGCAAAGTAGTTTCCTTATGTGCAGGTGTAGGAAAGTAGCCTCTTCTAGTTGGTTACCCCCACTTTTGGCCTGTGTGTCAGTGTGTTTGACTGAGTCTACTGGGATCCTGCTAACCAAGACCCCAGTAGTTATGCTCTCTCCCTTAAATGTTGTTGTTGCTTACTGGTAACCCAGTATTTCACCCACAATTGGCGTACTGGTGCTCCCTTATAAGTCCCTAGTACATGGCACTCAGGGCATTGGGGCTCCAGGGGATCCCTATGGGCTGCAGCATATATTTTGCCACCCATAGGAAGCCTATGCAAAGGCTTCTACAGGACTGCCACTGCAGCCTGTGTGAAAAGGTGCACCCACCCTTTCACTGCCATTACACTGCACTGCAGAGGTGCCCCCACAACCTCCAGGACCATTTTTCCAGACTTCATGAGTGCGGGAACGCCATTTTACGTGTGTGCTGCAAATACCTATGTCAAGCTGCATAATGGTAACTCCAAACATAGGCATGTTTGGTATCAAACATGTTGGAATCATACCCCAAGGCTTTTGCAAGCAGTGGTTGCATGATTCCATGCACTCTGGGGGCTCCTTAGAGGGCTGCCAGTACTGCCATTCCAGCCTTCTGGGGTTTTCCAGGCAGCCCCAGCTGCTGCCACCCCTCAGACAGGTTTCTGCCCTCCTGGTGCTTGAGCAGCTCAAGCTCAGGAAGGCAGAACATAGGATTTCCTTTGGGAGAGGGGTGTTACACCCTCTCCCTATTGGAAATATGTGTTACAGGCTTGGGAGGGGTAGCCTCCCCGGCCACTGTAAATGCTTTGAAGGGCACATTTGGTGCACTCCTTGCATAACCCAGTCTACACCATTCAGGGTCCCCGAGTCCCGGCTCTGTCACGAAACTGGGCAAAGGAAAGGGGAGTAACCACTCCCCTGTCCATCACCACCCCAGGGGTGGTGCTCAGAGCTCCTCCAGAGGGTCCCAGGGTTTTGCCATCTTGAATTACAAGTTGGCGGGTAACGCTGGGACCATCTGAGTGGCCAGTGCCAGCAAGTGACGTCAGAGCCCTTCCCTGGTAGGTGCTTACCTGTGTAGGTGATCAATCCCCCTTTAAGGGCAATTTAGGGTCTCTCAATTGGGTAGGTCTTTCGATTTGGATTGCAAGACTCCAGCAGGAATCCTCTGCATCCTTTACTTCAACTTCTTACCGAAGAAACTGCAGCTGGACCCTCCAGGAACTCTACAATCTGCAACAAAGAAGAAAAGATGACTTCTGCAACATTGTATCTTCAGCTCCGGCCAGCAACTGCAACTGTTTCCCAGTCGTGCATCCTCAGAGGACAGCCTATCTTCAGCCTGCACCAGAAGAATGAAGGAATCTCCCTTGGAGGGAAGGAGTCACTCCCCTGCTTCAGCAGGCACCTCTCTGCATCGTCGACCGGCGGCTTGGGTCCCCTCTACTGAAGAGTTGCGTGGATCCAGCATCACGGGTGGTGGACTGAAGTGGTCCCAAAGGTCCTGACGTCCTACTGTCCAACTTTGGTGGAGGTAAAAGCTTGCCTCCCACGCAAAACAGCACCTCTGTGCACTGCATGTTGTGCAGTTGCCAAGGCTTGTTGGCATCCTTCCAAGAATTTATTTGTGCTCTGTGCAGCTCTGGCCCCCAGCACTCTATACTGCGACGCACAGCTTCCTGAGTGGTTCTCCGGCGGCGTGGGCTCCTTTATTGTAGTGCTGCGTGGGCCTCCTTTTGTACCTTGTTTGTCCCCGTGCTGTGGGACTCCTCTGCGCGCTGCCTGTTCTTCTGTGGGTCTCTGAGTTGCGGAGAGCCCCCTCTGATTCCCCCTCCTGGGTAGAGTCCACCAGGTCCCTCCTGGTCCCAGGCAGCCCTATATTCCGCTAACCGTGAGCTTTGCGCATGCCAAGGCTTGTTGGCGGAATCCAGTGACGCAAACCAGACTACAATCTTCCATCCAGCATGGGACATCATATGCACCAACCAGGAACCTGCATTCGTCTTCTTAGGTGCAGTACTGACTGTTGTTCCTCACCAGTGGTTCTTCTTTTGCACTTTCATCCGGGTTAGCAGGGGCTCCTGTTCTCCCTGGACTCTTCTGTGCTTCTCGGACTTAGTCCCCTTTTTCCAAAGGTCTTCAGGTCCAGGGATCCACTGTTGGTGTCTTGCAGTTTCTTCTGGTTCTTGCATTATCCCCTTTCTTGTGTTCTTATGTGTTCTAGGAAAGTTACTGTGATTTACTCATGCTTTCCTTGGCTCTGGGGTGGGTTCTATTACTTACCTTTGGTGTTTTCTAATACTCCCAGCACCCCTCTACACACTACACTTGCCTAGGTGGGAAACAGACATTCACATTCCACTTTCTTAGTATATGGTTTGTGTTTCCCCTAGCCGCATTTCTAACTATTGTGTGTTTCACTATTCTAACTGTTTTTACACCTGATTTTACATACTAGTGTATATAATTTGTGTATTACTTACCTCCTAAGGGAGTATAGTCTCTATGGTATGTTTGGCATTTGTGACACAAAAATAAAGTACCTTTATTTTTGTAACACTGAGTATTTTCTTTCATGTGTGTGAGTACTGTGTGACTACAGTGGTATTGCATGAGCTTTTCATGTCTCCTCGATAAGCCTTGGCTGCTCAGCTACAGCTACCACCAAAGTGCCTGGCTTCTAGACACATTTCACTAATAAGTGATAACTGGACCTGGTATAAGGTGTAAGTACCATAGGTACCCACTACAAACCAGGCCAGCCTCCTACATCAGGGGCTACTATTGCAATGTGTTCTTTGAGAGACCAAAAAGTATTTTTGACTTCAATCCATTTTTCAGGTTTTTAGATTGACGAGGGCCAGGCAGTTTTCTCAACAAAGTTTTCAAAACACGTTGACAAAACAATCACTGCCATGCCAAAAGGCTTGTGACCAACACTAAGCCTGTTGGTTTTGCCAATGCTTGTTTTAGAATGCTCACACAAAATGGTTATTTTGGTAGTAAATAGGAACCATGCTGCTAAGCTGCCAAATTCAATGAAAAATGGTGGGGGTGCAGGGCTTTGTCCTAAGCACTGCGTAGGACATCTGGCTTTAACATCACTGACAAGGCAACTCAGGTCAATTATTATCATCTTCATTTGAAATGTTTCAAGCTAATAGAAACTTTCAGGGTGAGAGATAGTCGTGTAAATGCATACAGAAAGAAGTATGACCATTTCATCAAAATTATATTCCTAATTAATAGGGCCTTTGGTTATCTTGTGACTTAAAGATGATGCTCTGGCACTGACAAGCATTCTATTTATAGATTTTTGTCTTTGTTGGAAGATGTGTTCAAAGCACTTTCTCCAAGATAATTAATTTATGGCTATCTGAGAAAGAGTCAGTTTTTGCATTTCGGACTCTTGAGAGATGGGTCACTGTTATATAAAGTTCCTGAGCAACCAGTACATTTAAAATAGCAGCAGCATTTTTTTAAATGGCCCTTCATTAAAGATCTATATTCTCTTAACAAAACAAAAGGTTGCAGGGACGTTATTGTTCGGTTAAGATTTCACACAAATAAAACCATAGAAATTCAGCAGTGATAGTTATACTTATCTCAAGAAACTATAACGTGCCCTAAGGTAACTATAACTCGCGCCCCTACCCTGCACAATTTTCTCATCAATAATTTCACTGCTAAAGATGCAGTGATAATATTATTTGATAGATGTCATCAATGATGTAATATGTTGGGTAATTAGCAGTACATGGCGAGGGAGTGACTAACAGTTTTTAGGGCACAGTTTCTTGAGATAAGTATAACTGCTGAATTTCCATGCTTTTGGGGTGTAAAATCTTAACCTCATTTTAACTTCCCTGTAACCTTTATTATTTCAGTGAATTTCTGAGGTTTTTTAACATCTATGTCCCAACTATAACATCCTTGTAACCCTTATTTTTTCAGTGAATTTCTGTTTTTTTTTTACTGGTAAGTAATATGTAATTACCTTACATTAATCTAACCCCTGCCGTGCATGGCCTTTGGCCATGCTTGATGTAGGGGTCAGCTCGTAGGCTAGGCGCTGCAGTCATCTCCCCACCCCTGTAGGCACTCAATCCCACCCACACAAGGCCTTCAACCGTACGCAATGAGAAGTCAGCCACCAAATGCAGGCAACCCGGGAGGGGAGTACATAGCCTCCCTCCCCAGGCTGTAACTGACACCGGGGATCCCATTCCCCAGGGCCAATTGCTTAATTTATCAAGGAGGGGGTAAGCAGCCCCCCTCCCCTGGCCAATTTCAGCCCCAGGGACCCCATCTCCTGGGGCCTGGCCATATTTTATATTGGGAGAGGGGCATGCAGCCCCCCTCCCCGGGCCGATTTCCGGCTCCAGGGGACCCATCTCCCAGGGCTGGCCATATTAAGAAGGAGCAGAGGCATGTAGCCCAGCTTCACAGGGCTTATACAAATATTATTTGTGGAGGGGGGCTGCTTTGCCACCCTCCCTGCACTGATTTTGACCTCAGCAAGCCAATCTCCCACAGCCTGCCCACATTATTCAGTGGGAGGTAGTCACACAGCCCCCCTCCCTGGGCCAATATTGGCCTCAGGTACCAATCCCCGTGGCCTGGCCAAAATTAGTGAATAGGGAGGAGTGCCAGGCGGCCCCCCATCCCTGGATTGATTTTGGCCCCAGCATCTCCTGGGGCCTGGCCAGTTAGTGGCGGGGGTCCTGGCCTTACACAGAGCGCCCAATGCTTCATTGTTGGAGCCAGCTCGCTGCCTCCAGCAGGAGCCGGCATTGCTCCTGCATGCAGGGTGCAGCAAAAAATGAATTTCTAATCCTCCTGCCCACTGGGAGCGGACTTACTGTTTGCTCTTGCTTGGGAGGAGCTGTCAAATAGCTGCTGCAAAGCGAGGGCAAATTGCTATCTCCTGAGGGTGGGCACCTCGGGACATAAGGAGCCAGCCCTGGAGGGTGACAACAGTCCACAGGACCATTCATGGCTCTAGAAGGAGGTGCGCAGATCCCAGCCATATAAAGTGCATGGCCGTCTCCCGGGTAGGCGGTGGTCCCCGGGCCGAAAACTGCCTGGGGAGGGGAGGCCACGTGGTTCCTCTCTCCCTTTAAAGTAAAGGCCTGGCTTGGGGAAGGTGGTGGTCCCCAGGCCAAACAAGGTCTGGGAGGGGGGCCGTATGGATCACCTCCCCATTTTGGTTATTGGCCAGGCCCCGGGGATGGGGTCCCCGAGGGCCGTAATAGGCTTGGGAGGGGGCCGAGCGCCCCCCTCCCCTTATGATATATATTCATATACCCATAAGGACCTGGCCCACCTGAAGAGCAAATGGAAAAATAAGTGTTAGAGAACGCATTTGTGCTTTTTAAAAAAAAATCTGTGTGGATTCACAGATTCTCTGAAATTTTAGCAGCAAAACTTTAAAAAAGAAACGATTTTTGGCCCTGGTGTGGTCCCTGTGGGACCCCAGCACAAAGCCTATGGGATCAGGGTATTCCCATCCTGCCCCCTTCTTTTTTTTTTTTTCTTTGTTTTTTAAAGTCTTGGGACTCGGCTGACTCAGAGTCCCAAGGTGGCTGCCAAAACTTCTTGACGGATTTGTTGCCAGCCAATCAGATCTCAGCATGGGATCTGTTGGATCTACGGAGGATTCGCATCTCTAGGTATCTATATTTCTTTTTTCTTAAATAACTCCAAAACTATCTAAAGGATTTACACCAAATTACAAAAAGGCCTCTTTCTGGACCAAGAATTACCTCTGCCCGAGTGGCGCCACTGGGCCCCATTGACAAAACTGCAGACTTCCGGTTGACTTTCAGCCCCCCACAGGTCCCCAGCACCCAAGCCTCCACGTGGAAAGGGCCGACGGGAACCCAAGGTGCGAGGTGGCCAGGAGGGCCAAGGAGCATGAGAGGGGTGACCAACCCCTCCACCCCAACAGACCTACTGACCTCTTGAGCCCTGCTGAGGCCAAGAGGTGAGGCACATGATGTGGGAGGTGTGAGCAGGTCTGAGTGGAGGACTGAGTGAGCAGTAGGCAATGGGAGCTGTGGGGCGGCAGGACAAGCAGGAGGTGGCAGGAAGCAGCAAGTGTTAGGCTGTGGCACTACACATTGCATGGAAGCAGCTGGCATTAAGCCAGTGCGGCTTGTGCACGTGCTTCGGTGTTACTGCTATGGAATCTTCTGTGCCTCGCCATCAGCCACCGTCTACCGACCACTGACTTTGGACAGCTAAGCAAGCCAAGCAGTCATCCACTCTACCCAATACACAGCTACAAGACTCACTGGGCAGAAAAGTAGCAACCGATTTAAAGTAACCAAAGGCCCTTAAACAGCCCCATAAAGAAGCATAGCCCACCTCCTTCCTGTTGGGTACAGGCTTGGCTACCAGGAGATCAGCTCAATTGCAACCTTGCGGAACAACAAAGGACATAAGGAGCTGTTGACATCAAAAGGGTCTGATAAAATACTTGAACGACCTGAACGAGACCCTAGGGGGCACCTAAACACAAACTTGAATGCAGCACATCAGGGCGAGCACCAGCTTTGCAACAGGCTGGAAAAGTTGCCAACAGAGTTTTCACTCAGAGGAGGATAGTGAATGGGACTTATGTGCATTCCCACTTTGCCAGTCAGGAAAGAATGATACAAAAGGGAAACCAAGTGGTGAAATGAGTAAGTGAGAAGGGCACAAAGAATGCTCAGGAGTGATGCCAGGGTTCAAGAAGACAGCATACCAAAGAAAACCATCTCAGACTGAGGCTAATAAACAAGGGGATAAGCAGAAGGGCAAACAAGAAAAAAAGATTATAACCTTGACTGACTACTTCGCTAGAATATCAACAGGAAATGTTTTCATGGTCGCAAATACTGACACAACTGCCCCCCTCCCCAACCCCCAACAATGTTAATGACGGGGGTGACAATTGTGCAAGTGTATTCTGAACATATGGAAGAAATATCGATGTGAAATGATCTAACAGACATGAAAATTCATGAGCTAGAAGGACTCCCGGGAAGCCCACATGCAATAAGGACAGAGACTCCATATCAAGTTCAAAGCCTGGTTAACAAGGAACACGCAGAGGGCAAGTTGCATGATAATACACAGGACTGCACCACTGAAACAAACTGTAATCTTACAACTAACCAAGACAAACTATTCACACCCATAAACTCTTCCTTGATGGGGTGATAAACGCACTCACATGGCAGCTGCACAAATTAGAGATTCAGATGGACACTATGCAAACCATAGCCCTCAGCATATCTAACATGCAGGTATGTGGAATTCCTATAGCCTCAAGCCCAGGACATATTGTTTGGGGCCAAGAACAACAAGTTTTCACATGTATTTTGTCCTTGGGGCAAGTAAGCCCAACCAGCAGATGCACACACCCTTTGGCTGCCAGTTTACAGTACCACATTATGGACCAGTGAAGGGAATTACCTGCAGTTGAGGTAATATTTGTGTCTATATGTTAATGCTGTCCAACCTTGTATTTATGGTTCATTAATGCAAAGTCTTTATTATTAGAGTGTGCTCTTTCATGGGACTTCACTACTGACAGTGGTTCCAATAAAAAAATGTGTATACACGTTTCCAAAGTTTAACAATATGAGGCTACATATAATGCTCTCTAACTAGATGCAAATATTTACAGAAGCTTGAAGCAAGATTGATGAGTGTTTGATTTCAAAATAAAATGTTCACAAAAAAGGGACCAGAAAAAAAAAAAAAATACTGTGAAACTTTTGGTACCATTTCAATGAAGCATCACTGAGTAAAATGTGTTGATGCAGAAGGAGAGGCTGTCTACTGAGTTACAGGACTCTGCCTAGCAGAAGTGCCTGGGGTCTGTGAGAACGATCACACAGAATGCTCGATTCAGATTTACACAATTTAACTAACTACACCACACATACTTTCCCCAGATAATATTGGGAAAACGTAACCAGGAGCAAGGGCGATACACCACAGATGCCAACAGGCTGACGCAGATTTTCTTCATGTGGTGTGGCTCCATCTGGTAATAGTTGGCTTCTGGCAAACAGTAACCTCCTATATATCAGATATCACCACCTCCATTTTGCCATATAACCCTGTGAATTGCCTCCTTCATTCTGGGGTAGTGACACAACAGACGAAACAGTTAAGGGGGTTTTCAGGGCCCAGCACTTGTATTAGCAAAAACATTGCATTGCCACGACCTGGAAGGCAGGGACTGCCCACCTAGTCACTATGTGACAGAATGACGTGGTCCATTGGGTGTCTGCAGAGCTTTCGGTTCAAGCGGATGCCTGGGCCCAAAATGGGAGGTGTAACATTATGGAACAGTGGGATGACTACTTAACTAGATTAAGGGTTGTACTTATTCCACCTGATCAAGCTATCGATGGCTAGGCATGGCAACCAGCGCTGCTGCTCTTTGTGTGCTGTGAACCACCAATTGAAAGACACAGCTCCAGTCTTCCTTGGGATTGTAGTAGAGGGAAGGGGGTGGGGCAGGAGTATGAGCTGATTTGGCTATTTCTCTGGTTGTTTATTTTTTTATTATGTTTCATGGTTCTGATGTTCAACTAGACTCATATACCTTCACCTTTTAGCTATGGGTGAGAGGATGGTTCTTTCCATAGGATTGTCTTTCTCTTTCCATTGGTATATGCATAGACTGCAGTACTGGGCATCTGGGCAGAATCAGCCCGCACAACAGTACTGTAGTGTTTTCTAGAAGTAAAATCAGTAAAACATTTTTGGAAAGAAAAATAGTAAAATGTGTTGACGCTTGCTAGTATATCCCAAAAATATTAATTAAGATAAAATCAGTGAAATTAGTTTTATCAAGATTATGGGAAACATGAAAATAAACAAACATTGTCAAAGGCAATGGGTCTGACATTGGTGGTCAGTCTTTTGGTTTTGTCAATGCGTGACATGGCTTTTGTTAAACTTTATTGTTGTGGGAGTTTCTGAGCCCTCACCATTGTAACAAACATTGGCAAAATATTTTTATCTTAAACAGCCCATGTTGCCACAGGAGTTCCTTGCACTGAACAAAACTACTTTGTGTTCCGATACTCTCCTTGTGAAAGAGCAGTTTGCTGTCACTCACAGTGAAGCCAGCCAATTGATGCATAGAGAGTGATAGAATTTTAATAAAAACATAAGGTCCTGGTTAACACCAGACATAATTAGGGGTCCAATTGTTAACTAAAGTCACAAAGTGCACAATGGTATATATCTTTTCATTAGTGCAGATTTACGTATTTCATAAATTCACAATAACTTACAGAAGTTAACCAGGAAATCGTACACTTAGAAAATATCCATAAATGGTATTTTAGCAGGAGCAAATATGCATGTGTAGATTTTCTCATGCAAAAATGTGAGTGTTTACACGTTCACATTCCCTCCAACCATTTTTTTCCCAACACTAGAAGACGTTTTACTTCTGTCCTTGTCAGGAGTAAGTTTCCAGCCTTTCTCAGTATGGGAAAAGTTTAAGAGCTCGCGAAACCCTTATAACATGCAAGTTAGTAGGTTTGCACAGACTCAAAAGGGCATTCCAAGCCTGGAACTTTTGCTTACCACTACCGCCAGCCCCAGTATGTAGATTAGAGGAATGTTGGCAAAATAAAGAAATTGCTAATATTCACACCCTACTACAGTATTAGCCCTGGCATAATCAACACAGCTATTATCAGAGCTCTTTTTTAATTAGACTGCTGCCATAATTTGTCGCTGCTCTACATGCCACCAAAGGGAAAAGTAGATCTTTTTTTAAAGGGTAAGTAGATTTATGAAACAGCCTGTCCCATGGACAAGATGATAAATTATTAAATTCCACATCCCCTGTAAAATGGCCAGGAAGTTGGACAATATCGATAAAAGGGTTACATGGAATGAATGCCACTTCTCAGTGATTGTGGAAAAACTGTCAAACTTACCTGACGCGCTAACAACAATGATAATGAATTTGAAAAGCATTAAACAGTCAGGAGAAACAAACATAAGAATAGTAAAAGCCAGCCTTGGGGGGACATACAGAAGACCCAAGGCCAAAAGGAGCTCCCCAAGCCTTATTAAGGCTGGAAGGAAAAGATTCAGAAAGTAAGTGACCTGAGTTAGAAATTGCCCAAGAAAATTCCAAAAAGGTAGCTCATGTCATTGACAATAATTCTGAGGTGAGACAGGAGGATATGAAGCCCACAGCTAATGAAGATGGGGCATTAAACCGTAGCACTAAACCACTAACAAGGCGGGCTAAAAAATGGCTTAAAGAAAAGGCAAAAGATGCAAAAGAATAAGAGCCAAACGAAGGGGCAGGAATTAACAAATCCTAGGGAACCAGCTCCATCAGAAATCTCAATTGGTCAGACTCAGACACACGTTTAACAACTAGCAGACCCAGGCAGTGCTAACTCAAATCTCAGAAAATCGAGCACTTTTCGATATAAAGAAAACCTGGGAAGAAACAGAAGAAGTCCTTCATAAAAATAGTGTCATAAGAGATCCAATGCAGGAATCAGGATGTGGGGAAGCACAAATCCGAACAAGGGAGAATCTGCCAAAACGGGAAACCGGGATTAGCTGTCCAAGATCCACAGGAAGGAGGGTGGTAACCTGGCAGAGGAACCAACATCAGATAAAATGAAATGTACTGCAGCAGGAATATTAAGGGGCAGGAGGAATATTTTTAAGTTATTTCCACCACATCCCCTCTCTATAGGATGTAACAAGTAAGGACATCCTCAGCATTCAATTTGATGGTTGTGCCAACAACAACAGCCAGGAGCACACAATATCAACAAGGAAAGATGCAGCCCTGTCGAAAAGGGTTCTCATGGACAGAGAAAGGTTTGCAGACTGGGGCATCTTGGTACAAGAAAAAAAGGAAAAGAAGTACCCTTATGTGCTGGTCTTGAGAAAGCAAAACAAACCAGACCCTCCAAATGAATGCGAGACAAAACAAGGCCTGCTATGGGGAGTACCAAGAAGTCAATTAAACTCCAATTTCAAAAATCTAAGCATATAGTATAGACCAAACAAGAGCTCAATTGAAAAAGGACTGTCTGGCTAGTGGAAACTAGCATGAGGAGGCCTGCTGCTGGCCAACACTTAATATGTGTGGCAGGACTAACAACTTCACCTAGCACAAAAGCTGCCCATCAAAAGCCTCAAAGCAAGACACTTCCTACTGCACCCATCAATATATTAAAAACATCACCATAAAACGTATATATCCTGGAATGTTGCTGTTGTATCTTGGATATTAACAAGTAATGCAACCACTAAAAAACTGCAGGAGCAGCTATAGTCTGCCTTTACGAAACCTGGGCAATAACTCACTCACCTGGAGGGATTCTCAGAACTAAACAAACCAGCTAACAAACCACACATTTTTGGAAGACCATTGAGAGGAATATCAATTTACGCTGATCACTCAACAGAATTAGCAATTAAAGAAATTAAGGTGGAATCAGATATGCTGCAGGCAGTCACAGTTGAAAATATCTGGATAAAACAAGCAACTATTAATAAATGTATATCTCAATGCTCTTGGCCCTAAGAAGGTGGAAATAACAAAAATGGTGATAGCCTAGCTGGAAAAGTTTCTGGGTGAATACCCAACACTGAACAGGTGATTTCAATTTACACAACGTCAGCGTTGATATAATAAATAAAGGGAGATGCACCCGGCAGAAATGAGATTCAACAACTTTCTGCAATCGTACAATTTTGCCCCCACGGAGGCATTGGCAACAAAT
The DNA here is from genome assembly GCF_031143425.1 of Pleurodeles waltl. Classification (NCBI taxonomy): domain Eukaryota; kingdom Metazoa; phylum Chordata; class Amphibia; order Caudata; family Salamandridae; genus Pleurodeles; species Pleurodeles waltl. The sequence goes on from NC_090449.1 coordinate 399,853,847, forward strand.
TATAAACCAGACAAATTCTGTGTTCACTACTTCAATAACTGCACAACTATTAATTACATCTTCCTAAGTCCAAACCTCAAAAGAAATCCTGTCACGCTTCGCACTGACCCACCAAGAGGCCACTGATCATGCAAAGCTCAGAGCTGACCTCAATCTCCAAGGGAACTTCTGAGAACATATACTGCCAATTAATCACACAAACGGAGTCGAACTATCCAATGGAATGCTTACCAGGCAGCCAAATTAGACGTTTGGAAGAGCACTTGGGAAGGCAGACTGGCTGACACAAACAATGCCCATAATTAACATCTGGGCCGCCTGGATCACAGACTTATGATCCCCCTTAGTAGGGGCAGGAAACAGGAAGAAAGTGAACAGACCCCCTACAAACAATGTACAAACTGGGTTACAACAGACAACTAAAGGACTGCACCTGCAAGCTAAGGCGGGCCAAAGGAGCCCATCAGAGAGCAGGAACCACTGAATCAGGGAGAAACTTAAAAGAGATAAACAAGGAACACAAAACTCTTGTTTGGCAGCTAAAACAAAGGCACTTAGAAGCTAAATGGATTAAAATCTACGAGCTATCAAAAAATAACAAACAGAAGCACTTTTGGTTATATATCACCATACTGGAAAATGAAAAAACTGATAGGCACAATTCCATGGCTGAGGAAGTGAGGCAAACCTTTGTAGTGAACCAGAAATGCCTGTCCAACTCCCAGTAAGGGCCAGCAAGGAAAGCATACATCCCACAAATGAAGGAATCACAACGATGAATATGCAGTCAGTATTGAAAGTAATAAGATAAGAAAGGAAGGGGCTCCCGGCCCTGACAAACTTCCAAGAAGAATGTTCAGGGAAGACCCAGCATTCTGAGCCGCTGTCCTCTTTCATGCAGATTGTGCCAGACGTTCCGGAAGCGTGGCGAGGGTTGCTACTAAAATCAATATTTAAGAAAGGTGATAACACCGACCCAAGGGCAGTTTAACTATCTTCACATCAGCAACCTGTCTTACATCGCACAGCAAGCCAACATCAAGGACAACATGCCAGTGTTTGCCTGCTTCGTAGATTACTCTGCAGCATTTGAAAAACGTATGCATCCTTGCCCCAAAACTTCAATTTATATACAGCAGATCTGGGTAAGGAGCTGCAAAGTGCCAATCTAGCTACAACAAAGAAGGTCAGAAGAAACTGTACTTATTGCAGTACATGGATGACTTGCTACTTTCTGACAACACGAAATAGGCCTCCAGAAGGGGGCTAGATGCCTTACACATCTATAACTAAAGTAACGATCTAGCTGCCAACCCAAATATAACCAAAGTGATGATATTCGGCCATTATGCAAGAAAGACACTGCACAAATAGAGGCTGTGCTCCCAGACCATAACATCTGCAAGAAGGCACAATTATCTTGGGACATGGTTCAGTGATAAGGGGAAAGTGGCCATATATAACAGGATAAAGACAAAAGCCCATGCAACCATATAAGCCCTAAGTAAATTGCACAGAAGGTTATACAGCCCAACAACTGTAGCAATCAGGAGAGTTATCAAAGCAAAATTGATGTCTACAAAGTAGGCTATGCACAACAAGCTTTTTCAGGGCAATGCAAGACTTTACTTGAGAAGGCTCAGTGTCAGGGGTAGTAGCGCATTTTTCGGCTACCAAGATATACACGCAATAGCCTGATACGACTGGAGTTCAGCCTCATGTAGCAAAAATATGAATGCTTGGGCATGCATGAAAAATATTACTATCCGATCCTAAATGCCCCAGAAGGATTCAAGAAGGAGGAATTAAAGTCAATATATGTAGAAAAGAACACCCCGGAGCAGTTGGAGACTTTAAATTTGGCAACTGAGAACGGGACAACAGAAGTAATAAACTATATGGCCATAAAGAGTGCAATAAATAAACAAGTCCACCGGTTACCATGGGAAGCAGACATTGCCAGACACAAAGGAAAACAATGGAAGTCGGCCCCCATTGCATCCTTCGAGGCTCACAAAATATAGCCATACCTTAGCCAGGCCTTTGGGAAGAAGTGCACGAAAGAGATCCTCTTGGCCAGGAAGGAGCCTTTGCTGATAAAAGTGTTCAAATAGAGCTGAAAATTGTTATCTCACATTACAGGAGGCAGGTTATGTAATTGCAGAAAGGAATCGATGTTGCATCTCATTTGATGTTGTCCAGCCTTCTTACAGCCACAACGGAAATTGTTAAGACCAATTTTCCTGTCTAAAGGGGCGCAGACGTGTGTAGAACCAATAATGTCTCTCTTCTCTTGTTCTGCGCCCTTGTGTTTGTCCAGATTTGGAAAATTCATGAAGGTGGCAAGAACCACCCTGAAGGAATACACATGGCAATGTGCCAATAAAGATAAAAACTAACATGGGAGACTCAGCTGAACATCTGTGTTGTGCATAGACCTAGCACTTTATCCTGCTCTACTACACATGATTTAAAGTGTTCATTCACTTTGTCTAAAAACTGTTGATGCTGGTGTTCTTGCTTTTATTTTTATAATGTTTATAATATTTAATTAAAACAAACCACTCCAAAAGTAGCCATGTGGCAACATGCCAACTGTAATGCTCTCCGTATTTAACCATTGACTCCATTTTGTGCTTTGCTTAGCTCCAGATGCCATCACATCGGCGGAGCAGGTAGTTTTCCATGCACCGCTTATTTTCCACACATAACATTTTGATGCTCTTCTTCCTAGCACAAAGTTACACCGTGTTGGAATAAAACATGGGGGACATGGAAGGTACATGATAAGAGAAGGCTTCGGCCCTGGGAATGTTTCCATCAAGGAAAAGTACATCATCTGTGTCTGCAAATGGCATCGGGCAGGGCCTGTTCCTTTGTATGTTTTCGATGCAGATCAAGCACAGCCAGCACTTGAACTTCATAACTTACGCCAAAGGAGGTGGAGGTTGTCAGAACCATCCTCTTGGGTTTGTTTAAGGTATATATAAGGTGGGGAAGCTTGGCAATGAATAAGAAGGAGTTTGCTTAAAGGTGGACGCTCGACTCAGGGTAAAATATCCCATGTTGGAACAATCTCCTACTGCCTCAGCCATCCAGGACTCCTCGGCTTGATGTTGGCAAGGATATGAAGAAGCATTTAAATTCTTAATTATCTAGCTGTGTGATATATATATATATATATATATATAATATATATATATATATATTCACTGCAAATTCATTGTTGATGTATTGCACTTTTCTGCCTAACATCATTATTCATCTGCATTGATTATTTTAGTATCTGCATGTGTTTTGCTGCATTCAAGTTAAACGTTCATGTTAATATTTTAGTATGTCCTCATTTGAGATCTGGGAAGTGCCATAATAAATTAATTTCTCAGAAGAGTTCTGCATTCCTTGCATTCTTCAGCTTTGTTCCCTCTTAATCTGAAGCTAAGCAGAACACCAACCAGGACAGAAAAAAACTACCTTGGAATGACTCTGCCACCCATTCTGTGAAGTTGCACATAGACCTAGCATTTTACTCTATTTATTTACACGTTTAAGATGGTCATCATTGTTCTTCACTTTGTCTAAAATATGTTGATGCTGATTTTTTATTATAGTGTTTAACTGACACGAAAGCTTTTACGAAAGGGCATACCATGTCTTAGGTACTAGTTGAATCTGTAATTCATCTGTATGAAGGATGTAACATTTTGTTTAGCTGTATGAGGGAGACTCCTCACTTTGGACCCAATTTAGATCTCGGCAGAGGGGTTACTCCTTTGCAACGGTAACAGAAAGCCCATCCGCCGAAATCTAAATTCCATTGTTTTCGATGAGATTTAGATTTTGACGGACAGGATATCGGTCACTGTTGCGATGGAGTAACCCCTCCACCAAGATCTATATTAGGCCTTTATCGCACTAATCCGCATTGCTCCAAGCCGCTGGCTGATTTTCAGCTGCACTTAATTTATTTGGGAGACACTGCCACCCAGCTCGCTTTCATGCACACAGACCTTGTGTAGGAGGCTGGCCTGGTTTGTAGTGAGTATCAAGGGGTACTTACACTCTGCACCAGGTCCAGGTATCCCTTATTAGTGTAGAAGAGGTGTCTAGCAGCTTTGGCTGATAGAAAAGGGTAGCTTAGCAGAGCAGCTTAGGCTGAACTAGGAGACATGCAAAGCTCCCACTATACCACTAGTGTCATATGCACAATATCATAAGAAAACACAATACACAGATATACTAAAAATAAAGGTACTTTATTTTTATGACAATATGCCACAAGTATCTCAGTGAGTACCCTCAGTATGAGGATAGCAAATATACACAAGATATATGTACACAATACCAAAAATATGCAGTAATAGCAATAGAAAGCAATGCAAGCAATGTACAGTCACAATAGATTGCAATGAGAGCACATAGGTATAGGGGCAACACAAACCATATACTCTAGAAGTGGAATGCGAACCACGAATGGACCCCAAGCCTATGTGAGCTTGTAGAGTGTCGCTGGGACTGTAAGAAAACAGTGAGGGTTAGAAAAATAGCCCACCCCAAGACCCTGAAAAGTTGGTGTAAACTGCACCTAAGTTCCCCAGAGAGCACAGAAGTCGTGATAGGGGAATTCTGCAAGGAAGACCAACACCAGCAATGCAACAACGATGAATTTCCGGACGAGAGTACCTGTGGAACAAGGGGACCAAGTCCAAGAGTCACACTCAAGTCGGGAATGGGCAGATGCCAGGAAATGCCAGCTGAGGGTGCAAAGAAACTGCCACCGGATGGTAGAAGCTGTGGTTTCTGCAAGAACAAAGAGGACTAGGAACTTCCCCTTTGGAGGATGGATGTCCCACGTCGTGAAGAAGCTTGCAGAGGTGTTCCCACGCAGAAAGACCGCAAACAAGCCTTGCTAGCTGCAAGGGTCGCGGTTAGGGTTTTTGGATGCTGCTGTGGCCCAGGAGGGACCAGGATGTCGCCAATTGCGTGAGGAGACAGAGGGGGCACCCAGCAGGACAACAAGCCCTCTCAGGAGCAGGCAGCACCCGCAGAAGTGCCAGAACAGGCACTACGAAGAAGAGTGAACCGGAGCTCACCCGAAGTCACAAAAGAAGGCCCCACGACGCTGGAGGACAACTCAGGAGGGCGTGCACTGCAGGTTAGAGTGTCGGGGACCCAGGCTTGGCTGTGCACAAAGGAAATCCTGGAAGAGTGCACAGGAGCCGGAGCAGCTGCAAATCATGCGGTACCCAGCAATGCAGTCTAGCGTGGGGAGGCAAGGACTTACCTCCACCAAACTTGGACTGAAGAGTCACTGGACTGTGGGAGTCACTTGGACAGAGTTGCTGAGTTCCAGGGACCACACTAGTCGTGCTGAGAGGGGACCCAGAGGACCGGTGATGCAGTCTTTTGGTGCCTGCGGTTGCAGGGGGAAGATTCCGTCGACCCACAGGAGATTTCTTCGGAGCTTCTAGTGCAGAGAGGAGGCAGACTACCCCCACAGCATGCACCACCAGGAAAACAGTTGAGAAGGCGTCCGGATCAGCGATAAAAGGTTGCAGTAGTCGTCTTTGCTACTTTGTTGCGGTTTTGCAGGCGTCCAGAGCAGTCAGCGGTCGATTCCTTGGCAGAAGGTGAAGAGAGAGATGCAGAGGAACTCTGATGAGCTCTTGCATTCGTTATCTAAAGGCTTCCCCAAAGCAGAGACCCTAAATAGCCAGAAAAGGAGATTTGGCTACTTAGGAAGGAGGATAGGCTAGCAACACAGGTAAGAGCCTATCAGAAGGAGTCTCTGACGTCACATGCTGGCACTGGCCACTCAGAGCAGTCCAGTGTGCCAGCAGCACCTCTGTTTCCAAGATGGCAGAGGTCTGGAGCACACTGGTGGAGCTCTGGCACCTCCCAGGGGAGGTGCAGGTCAGGGGAGTGATCACTCCCCTTTCCTTTGTCCAGTTTCGCGCCAGAGCAGGGCTGGGGGATCCCTGAACCGGTGTAGACTGGCTTATGCAGAGATGGGCACCATCTGTGCCCATCAAAGCATTTCCAGAGGCTGGGGGAGGCTACTCCTCCCCAGCCCTGACACCTTTTTCCAAAGGGAGAGGGTGTAACACCCCCTCTCTGAGGAAGTCCTTTGTTCTGCCTTCCTGGGCCAAGCCTGGCTGGACCCCAGGAGGGCAGAAACCTGTCTGAGGGGTTGGCAGCAGCAGCAGCTGCAGTGAAACCCCGGGAAAGGTAGTTTGGCAGTACCCCGGCCTGTGCTAGAGACTCGGGGGATCATGGAATTGTCTCCCCAATGCCAGAATGGCATTGGGGTGACAATTCCATGATCTTAGACATGTTACATGGCCATGTTCGGAGTTACCATTGTGACGCTATACATAGGTAGTGACCTATGAATACTGCAGGCGTGTAATGGTGTCCCCGCACTCACAAAGTTCGGGGAATTTGCCCTGAACGATGTGGGGGCACCTTGGCTAGTGCCAGGGTGCCCACACACTAAGTAACTTAGCACCCAACCTTTACCAGGTAAAGGTTAGACATATAGGTGACTTATAAGTTACTTAAGTGCAGTTGTAAATGGCTGTGAAATAACGTGGACGTTATTTCACTCAGGCTGCAGTGGCAGGCCTGTGTAAGAATTGTCAGAGCTCCCTATGGGTGGCAAAAGAAATGCTGCAGCCCATAGGGATCTCCTGGAACCCCAATACCCTGGGTACCTCAGTACCATATACTAGGGAATTATAAGGGTGTTCCAGTATGCCAATGTGACAATTTGGAAAGCAAAGTGAGAGCATAACCACTGAGGTTCTGGTTAGCAGAGCCTCAGTGAGACAGTTAGTCATCACACAGGGAACACATACAGGGCCCACTTATGAGCACTAGGGCCCTGGCTGGCAGGGTCCCAGTGACACATACAACTAAAACAACATATATACAGTGAAATATGGGGGTAACATGCCAGGCAAGATGGTACTTTCCTACACCTTGCACTTTATCCTGCTCATTTGCACATTTTAAGCTGGTATTTGTTGTTTCTCCTCCCTGTCGAAAACCGCCGACTCTGATGTGTTCACAATAATATAAAAGCATCATTAAATTTTGCAGTGTTTCTCTTTCTATACATAATTTTTAGTCATGAGTGCTTTCATACTTTTATATTCGAAATGCAAAGTACAGCACCACTTTTTTTTAATACTTTTTGTTTATTCCTATTTATTACTGCGATTGTACTGACTACAGAATTGCAATGATTTTAATTAATCTTGCAATAAAACTGTATTAATTCATTAATACATTCCTTTCATCATGTTTTTCAGTCAGGTCTACCGCAAGGAGGGATGAAGAGCTGTGACTGACAGTTTCAGCACTGGTTACACTAAGCCTAACAATACTCCTACGATGAGGAGACTTTTTAAAACTATAATAATATAAGCGACCCAGCTGCACTTTAACCTCACTATATAGACCTGCAGACAACTGTTTGTGTTTTAGATGCTGCATTGTAGTTCTGAGAAGGAGTTATTTGGGATTAACAACAGTCTAAAATTGAGAAAACCTGTTCTTAGTTAAGCTCTTGGAGGGTGCTCCACAACACATTGGCATATTGTGTATGTTAATATGAAGTGTTCTGGGGTCCCGGCACACAGTGGAGAAATATCATAGCATTCTTGGCTATTAACGAATAGTTTTCCTAAGAAAAGGAACAACCGTTTTCCTTCTTTTTGTTAGAACCACATATCCTGACCCGGATATCAGTAGCAGAAATGCAACACAGACTCAAATACGATGAGCAAATCCTCTACGTTCTCTAATAAGACAATATGTTAAATAAAGCTATAATGAGTGAGCCTTATCACCATTTGTCTAATGGGACAATCCCATCTTCAGGCTTTCATATAATGCCATAAACTCAATATAAACGGTACTTTATTTAAAAGAAAAGTGGCCAGCAAACTGAGCAAGGGTAATGTGATTGATAAGTGTAGTTTCCAGGAGCTGCTGAAATTCTGTTGCTCTCTACGGGTACGGCTGAGCCATCGCCCAATCCTGCAGCACAAGGTAGATGGAGTCTCTGTCATACCCTTTTACTATAATTTACCAGGCATATGACACTGCAGGTGTGAATGCTTACCATTTATTACCTTAATCTCTTGTGGTGAAAGCATGGGACGCATACAGGGCAAGAATAGACACAAAATTATTTTGACACCGTAGACATCAAGAGAATGTATGGCTGATGCCCAGAGCTTTACTTTAGTGTTATGGAAGTTGTTTAGACTACAAAATATCTAGGTTCACAAAATATAGGTAAATGCACAATAGTGATAATTATTGAGCACAGGCATGGCTAGGCTGCCTTCGCCCAAAGGGGGTCATTTTAGGTAGGCTTTGGCACGAGGGGCAAGTAGTTCCAAGATGTTTTTAAGGACACAGATGCTATGTTGGTGACCTTTACAGCTGCACACCCCATCTCGCTCATGTTCCAGTGGATGTCACATTCCCACAAGGAGTGAAACCTATGATGAAGCAGGTCACATAGCATGGATGAGCACTCAGTGTCCTTTCAGCAAAAAGCCATACCACACAAACATACACTTCTGAGAGCCAACAACAGTAGGATAATTATAGAGTCCCCAGTAAGTAGTTCTGACTAGGAGAATAGCATTCATTCGTATGTGGTGGAAATTTGCCCTTTCTGCAGGGTCACCCAGATTTTTGTTTGCCAAACCATGTTTTTGCTGGCTATAGAACTCTGTGACATCACACCTGTTAACCAGTGGTAAAGTGCTTGCACTTCTCCATTTAACATAATGAAATTGGCATAGTGACTCACATATTTAACTTACCCATAAATCCCTAATATATCATACCAAGGTGTTCCAAGGGCCTATATGTTAAATGTCACAGGGGGACTGCAGCACCCATTGCGCCATCCAGTGACAGTGTAAACATGATTGCAGGTTGTCCGCCAGTAGCCTGGCTGTGTAGGTTTAAACTGCAAATTCAACCTGTCAACATAAACATTTGTGACAGGCCTAAAATCTCTCTTTTATATATTTATACATCACCTTACTACCCATTAAGACAAGGAGCATGGGATTTAAAAGTAGGATATGAAAAGTTTAATTAAACATGTCCTTACAGTGAATAGCACCTCAAAGTGATTTTCATTGTAGCAGGGCTAGATGTTCCATAGGATAGCATAGAGATACAATATTACGTTTATTATATGCTAGCTCTGGCTAGGAAACAGCTACAAATCTAATTTAATTTTTGGACCTTTTAAAATATCACAACCCCAATTCCCTAGTGAAGTTGGATTTGTAAAACTCATTTTGGAACGATGACTTTTAAAAACTCACCTTTGCCCTGCTTGAAGTCCATGAAAGCTAAATCTGCATTTTGTGCTTTCCTTTCTGCCAGCCACTAATTAGCATTTCAATGGGCTTGACTGAGGTGTGAACTTGCTTCCAGGACAAGGACAAAGGGCCTTGGGTGTGGGAGGTATTGTTATGTCCTTGACAGAATGGCCTATAGGCTGGGCCCAAAGACTTTTTAATTTCAAAGAAGCCTACCATGTCACAAGCAGATGTAGCTAGCACCCAGATATGCACCTTTTGTCTCTCTAGTCAGGCTCGGCGCTGTCACAGTGGGTTGCTTGTTGACACTACAATTGCAGATCTACTGTACTGTTAAGACCTGCTTTACAGGTCAGCTGGATTTTTCATATGAAATTGGAGGCACACTTCAAAGGAGGGAAAAAGAATGCCAAACCAATCTGCATGTATCCACTCCCTGGTTGCTGAAAGCTCAGCTTTGTCCTATAAGATCCCTGTCTCTAAGTTTGTTGAGAAGCAGGGACTGCGTGAAACTGGATGTGTTACATGTGGGAGGACACTGGGATTATCATAGTAGACCCGCCGCACCCCACACACACAGTCCAAGATTAGTGTGGTTGAAGACTTGATCATCTTGAAAATGCCCTAAGTGTGTAGGGCTTGCCCTAAAAACCTTTACCTCATTGGTTAGGGAGTCCTCTGGGGGTTTTCTCACCCACAAGCTTGTATGAAGCATAAATGTGGCATCAGCAGGCACCCACTTTAGAACACTACTGGACCTGTGGAAGATCAAAAGATGACGGAACCTGCTGTCCGAGAAAAGCATAGAAAACTGGACCTGCACTCCATTTGTACGGAAGATGGAAAAATGGACTCAAAGGATCATAAGGTGATCCCTTGTACAAGCTACAAGAGGCCTTTTCCTGCAACTGCACAGCTGACCAGTAGCAACTGGACCCTCCTGTTGGCTTATGGCTGACACCCTATGAATCTCAAAGTTCCTCCCCTGAGGGGCTTTGAAGTGTACTCCTGTGGTGGTTAGGGACTTAGAGGACTTAAGTCAAAAGTTAAAAACTATTAGTGTATCCGGTCTGCGCTCCATTGCGGTGAGCATCAAATTGCGTCTTTGTCCTGTTCTACAGCGACCGTTGGCTATAATTGTCACTTCATGCTTCTTTACGCTATCCCTACTAAAACATTTAAAAATGAATATATCCGGTTCCCCTTGTTTAATTTTTGGCATTTTGTTAATTAAATTGTACTCTATTTTTCTAATTTAGTTTGGGATTTTTGTTGGTTTGCAATTCTAGTACTGCATAAATACTTTACACATTGCCTCTAAGTAAGCCTGTCTGCTCTGTGCCATAGCTCCCATGGGGTTGAGCTCCGATTTAGGCAACAACATGCCTTCTTGTCTTTTTCTTTCTTCTATTTATATTTGTGGCATGTGCTTGCACAAACAAAATATAAAAAATATAACTGTCACATGAGCTTGCCAACGCCAGGCCTACTGAGGAAGGGTTCTGAGCAAGAGGCAGATGGAGGACGGAAAACAGACAACAATGAAGGGAAGGAGGAATGGAGGGAGAGCGAAAGAGAGAGATATATGGTAGAGTAGAAGTAGAGAGAGTAGCATTGTGGTTATCAGCTTTAATATTCATAGTACAAAGTTGCATGGCTGGTAGAGTTTAAGTTCAAATGAGAAACAAGGTTCGTTGAGCAGCATTTTGTTATCAAATGGATTATGAAGTTATCGCTCTAATTTCTTATTCCATCTTCTACAGAGACATTTTTCAGGACATTTTTTTTCCACAATTTCAGTATGTATGTACTATGACCATATCACAATCAATTGGCTATGGATTTTTAATGTCATTACCAGTTTGTGGGTGTTGGGAAGCCTATGAATCTTACTGACTGAATGACATAGCAACCAAACAACCAACCCACAAGGCTGAAGTCATGCCATCTCACAAATGAAGCTGTGTGAACAGCAAAGATCCACCCAATAGGAAGAGGCTAACTCAGGACTCTCCTGTCCCTCATGCAGGGTACAAGAACAGTATGTTCAACATCAGCATGCTAGAAATGTCCTCACCTGATGACCGTCTCCCCTGTGGCTGTGATAAGAAGGCTGCGTTCCACCCAAACAATATCAGCTGACACACCAGTCTTACCACTTAACTTTACCTGTGGATAAACATGGAATTGTTAGCTAACATCCTGGATCAAATAGGAGTTCAGTCAGAAAATAAATGTACGCTTATGGAACTAACTTCGTTAACAGCACTGGTTTATACACTCAAATAAGTTATAAGGTAGAAAGAAAACTCTATCAGGGCCCAGTTTCTCAAATACCATAAACCGGAGGCCCTGGATGACTGTTGATGACATTTGGCACCCTACATTTCACTCTATCACCTCTTTTTAAAGATGACAACTATGATAAGGCATTCATGTTCGTGAGGTCCTTTGGTGAGCACTGCTTTAAGACAACACTCCGCAAACCCATCTTCAAAACTCCTATTTATATAATATGTCCCCCAGATATGTATTGTCTGAATTGCAGTGAGATCCAGCACCCTAGGAGCCTCCCACCTGTCTCCTGCCCCTGTACTGCCCTCCACACTCAACATCATCTTTATTCCAGAACCAATCACTATCTCAACCCTCCCGGCTACTTTCACTTCACACCCTATGTCATTTATGTGCTATGTCCACTGCAACTCTACTACTATCCTTACTGCCTTAGATGAATAATTAATTCCATTTCTTTTGATTAGACTTTCATCAGCGTTAATCGAGAAAGTAAAATTGGGTGTGGAATGGTGTAACTGCAATACGCACAACCTTTATACACAAACATGCACAATCAGACTCTTGACCACACTCTAGTGCTTGATAGTGGCACTGAAGTTCAATGCCTCAGGGCCTATCACAATCACTATTATCACCCACAGGGAAAAACAATCCCTTGATTAAAAAGTGCATTGATCATATCACCTCCAAACTACTTGGGCCCAACAATAATATTTGCTAATGACTTCAGTCTGTGTACTCAATCCAAATGATTCCTCTACCTCCCTTCTCTCCTGATTTCTTATTAATAATTACTAAATCAAGCACTCCCTGCACATTCAAGGCAAGACCTTCAACCTCATTATTGCGAATAAGGGCAGTCCACTGACTGACAACTCAGTACAGCTCTCTGGTACGACCAGGCTTCATTTGATTTTCTATGTCATTTTCATCCATGAAGAAACATTTTCAAAGCCAAATCTGCATCCATTAACTTAGGAGGTTTATTTGGCTAAAGGCAGCCCGGGATACTCTTTGCAATAGTAAACCCTGCTTCTGATCTCCTGTCTACTTTTGCTCTTGGTTCCTGAAAAGCATGTCTGGAATTCACCAGCTTTCTTGACAGAATGTCAAGAACAGTTAAAATCTCCCTTGACCTACTATCCAACAATCCACCTCAAACACTATGCAGAAAGTCAATTAAAAAAATTGGTCTCTCTTCATTGGAAGATCTTAGTGTGAACTCTTGAACACATTCTCCAAGCACAAATCCTTCACTTATTTCTCAGATCAAATACAGGCTATTCTCACTGAAGAATTGGGCAGACACTTAGGTGGTCATTACGAACATGGCGACCATGCCGGCGGTGGCGGAATAACCTGCCAGCCGGCATGGCGGGCCATGCCGCCACATAATGAACACCCTGAGAGCCGCCATCGGCGGCCCTCACTCACCGCCAGGCTGCCTTCGTCAGGCAGCCTGGTGATGTTTGGAATCATTATCCGACAGGGCAGCGGTGCTGTCCCTCGGAGTCGGATAATGATCCCTAATCCTCCAGCCTTTCCCTGGCAGGTTTCTCTGCCAGGGAAAGGTTGGTGGAGGGGTGCACCGAGGCACCCATGGGGGCCCCTGCACTGCCCATGCAAATGGCATGGGCAGTGCAGGGGCCCCTGTGCACTGCCCCATCGTGCAGCTGCACCCGCCGCACAGAGGCATTGGCGGCGGCTCCATGTGGAGCCGCCGTCAATGTCCCTGCCAGGAATTCCTGTGGGCCGGCAGGCGGAAGAACGAGTTACTTACCTTCGGTAACGACTTTTCTGGTGGATACATTAGCTACCTGTGGATTCCTCACCTCATGAATACTCCCATGGCGCCAGCATTCTACGGAAATCTTCTTACTAGTCTCTGCACGTCGACGAGGACGTCACTGTCTCGCACGCGACGCCGTCTGACGTCATACAGGCAATAAGAGGTCCTCGACGACGTGCGGACGTCAGTACCAATCATTTTTTACGTGCATGAGAACAACCAGGCAATGCAATGAAAGAACAAAGCAACATCCATTATATTGTAAAAATACACCACATTGTATGAATAACTGTAAATCTTTTTTATGTACATATATATATATATATATATATAAAACTCTTTCTTTTAAAAATATATACACACACCAAGTATATACATAAAGATATATACACATATACCCATATATATATATAAATATATTATATATATACATCTATTGCACCCTCAAAGACCAAGAGGAGCGCACTCAAGGATTACTTGGCAAGACCATAAAGGCAACGGGGAGGCGGGTGGGACCGTGAGGAATCCACAGGTAGCTAATGTATCCACCAGAAAAGTCGTTACCGAAGGTAAGTAACTCGTTCTTCTGATGGATACAACTACCTGTGGATTCCTCACCTCATGAATAGAGTCCCAAAGCAGTACCACGCCCGGCGGTGGGTGCCTAAATGGTCAAACCAAGAAATCCTGCAGCACTGACCGTGCAAAATGGCCGTCCCTTCTAACCTCAGAATCTAAACAGTAATGTTTTGCAAAAGTGTGAAGGGACGACCAAGTTGCGGCCTTGCAGATGTCGACCACAGGAACACCTCTGGCTAAGGCCGAAGTGGCCGACTTAGCTCTGGTGGAATGAGCTCTAATGCCCTCAGGAGGATCCTTCTTTGCCAAAGAGTAACATATTTTAATGCAAAGAACAACCCACCTGGATAGTGTTCTCTTGTGGACTGCCTTTCCTCTCCTCTTGCCCACGTATCCAATAAACAGCTGATCCTCCAGCCTGAAATCCTTTGTTCTATTGATAAAGAAGCTCAACGCTCTCTTTGGATCCAGACGGTGCAGTCTTTCTTCCTCTTTGGAAGGATGAGGCGGAGGATAGAACGTGGACAAAGTAATTGCCTGAGCCAAATGGAAGGGTGAAACAACCTTCGGGAGGAAAGCAGCCTTGGTCCTCAACACCACCTTATCCCCATAAAAAGTTGTATAAGGGGGTTTTACTGATAAGGCCTGCAACTCACTCACTCTCCTTGCTGATGTTATAGCTATCAGGAAGACTGTTTTTAAAAACAAATACCTTAAGGGGCAAGAATGCATAGGTTCAAAAGGGGACCCCATAAGGAAAGTCAGGACTAAGGACAAATCCCATTGCGGCATAACGAATGGCTTTGGAGGATATTGATTTAGAAGACCTTTCAAGAATCTGATAACAATAGGGGATTTAAATAAAGATGGTTGATCTGGAAGACATATGAAGGCTGACAAGGCCGATAAATAACCTTTAATGGTAGCCACTGCACAACCTTTTTGCGCCAGAGATAGAGCAAAAGACAAAATGTCCGATAGATGAGCATGTAAGGGATCAATCTGCCTCTCTCCACACCACGCAACAAATTTAGACCACCTATTAGCGTAGATAGATTTAGTGGAGTGTCGCCTGGCCGCTAATATAACATCCACTACCTCAGGCGGGAGAGAGAAGGAACTCAGGTTGCCCCGTTCAATCTCCAGGCATGTAGGTGCAGACTCTGGAGGTTGGGGTGTAGAACCTGCCCCTGCGACTGCGAGAGGAGGTCTGCCCTGAAAGGGAGACGGAGCGGCGGGCACGTTGAGAGTTGGAGAAGATCGGAGTACCACACCCTCCTTGGCCAATCCGGAGCTATTAAGATTACTAGAGCCCGGTCTTGGCGAATCTTCCTCAATACTCGAGGAATCAAGGGTATGGGAGGAAACGCGTAAAACAACTGGCCGCACCAGGTCATTTGAAACGCGTCCCCCAACGCTTCCTGCATCGGATACTGAAGGCTGCAGAACAACGGACAATGCGCGTTCTCTCGAGTGGCGAACAGATCTACCCGAGGAAACCCCCACTTCTGGAAGATTAAACGGACTTGATCTGGATGGAGACGCCACTCGTGGTCTGCCGAGAAGTGGCGACTGAGACTGTCCGCACGCACGTTCAAGACTCCGGCCAGATGGTTTGCTATCAAGCAAATCCGATGGTCCTTTGCCCAGGAGCTTCTCTGCAGAGAAGGTACGACCCCACTCCTCCCTGCTTGTTTATGTACCACATCGTGGTAGTATTGTCCGTTAGGACCTGTACCGACTGACCACGAAGGGAAGGGAGGAAGGCCTTGAGAGCCAGACGTACAGCCCGTAACTCTAACAGATTGATGTGAAAAATCTGTTCCTCTGGAGACCAAAGACCTTTGATCTCCAGATCCCCCAGATGAGCTCCCCACCCTAGAGTGGAAGCATCCGTTATGACTGTGGCCACTGGTGGCGACTGCTGGAACGGTTTTCCTTGTGAAAGATTGTTGCTTGCAATCCACCACTTCAAATCCACAGCAGCATCTCTGGAGATCTTGACAGTACCCTCTAGATCCCCTCTGTGTTGAGACCACTGCCTTCGGAGGCACCACTGAAGAGCCCTCATGTGCCAGCGAGCATGCGTGACCAACAGAATGCAGGAGGCAAAAAGACCGAGCAGACGAAGGACCTTGAGGACTGGAACTACCGCTCCGTTTCGAAACATTGGAACCAAATCCTGAATATCTTGAATCCGCTGAGGCGGAGGAAAGGCCCGACCCAATGTCGTATCCAGTACTGCCCCTATGAACAGGAGGCGCTGAGAGGGCTCCAGGTGAGATTTGGGCTCGTTCACCGAAAAGCCCAGGTCGAACAACAACTGGGTTGTTGACTGCAGATGACGCAACACAAGCTCCGGGGACTTGGCTTTGATCAACCAATCGTCCAAGTAAGGGAATACTGCTATCCCCTTCCTTCTGAGCTCTGCCGCAACCACCGACATCACCTTCGTGAAGACTCGTGGTGCTGAAGTAAGACCAAACGGAAGGACCGCAAACTGGTAGTGTTGCGATCCCACCACAAACCGGAGATACTTCCTGTGTGACTTGAGTATCGGGATATGAAAGTAAGCATCCTGCAAGTCGACAGACACCATCCAGTCTTCCATGTTCAACGCCAAAAGCACCTGTGCTAGGGTCAGCATCTTGAACTTTTCCTGCTTGAGGAACCAATTCAAGATCCTCAGGTCCAGAATTGGCCTCAAACGACCATCCTTCTTGGGAATCAGGAAATACCTTGAGTAAACTCCTTGACCCCTTTCCTGCTCCGGGACCAACTCCACCGCGCCCTTTAAAAGGAGGACTTCCACCTCCTGTTCTAGCAACAGGAGGTGTTCTTGTGAACAATACGAAGGGCGGGGCGGGATGAGGGGCGGAAACTCCCGAAAGGGAAGGGTGTAGCCTTTTCCCACAACACTGAGAACCCAAGTGTCCGACGTAACAGTCTCCCATTTGGTGAGAAAATGCTGTAATCTTCCCCCTACAGGAGAGGAGTGAGTGGGAAATGGTGGAAGCCTAAGGCTGCTTCCCCTGCTGCACCCCGCCAGAGGATGAGGAAGAGGCAGAGTGCTGCTGAGAGGCTCCCCTGGTGCGGACCCTACCCCTCCCCCTAAAAGATCTATAGGGGTGGGAAGAGGCAGGTTGCTGATATCTTCCCCGAAAGGAAGAGGAGGAAGAGCCACGCCCAAATCCACGAAACCTCCTGAAGAATCTGGAAGAGGCCGTGGAAGAAGGAGCTTGGAGTCCCAACGACTTAGCCGTGGCCCTGCTCTCCTTAAAACGTTCCAAGGCCGAATCAGCCTTAGCCCCAAACAGTTTGTCCCCATCAAACGGGAGATCCAACAATGTGGACTGTACATCTGCCGAAAAGCCCGAGTTACGTAGCCAGGCCTGTCTCCTTTCCACCACAGTTGTGCCCATTGCTCTGGCTACCGAGTCGGTGGTATCCAGTCCCGTCTGGATAATTTGGGTCGCAGCAGCCTGGGCATCAGAGACAAGATCCAAAAGACCCTGGGGAAGCTCTGTAAACGAAGAGGAGATGTCATCCATCAGAGCATGAATATACCTCCCCAGAATACAGGTCGCATTAGTGGCTTTTAACGCCAGACTGCAGGACGAAAAAATCTTCTTCGACTGCGCCTCTAGCTTTTTTGAGTCTCTGTCCCCAGGCACCGTCGGGAAAGAACCAGGCGCTGATTTGGACGAACAGGAGGCCTGCACAACCAAGCTCTCCGGCGTAGGGTGCCTAGATAGGAAACCAGGATCAGTTGGAGCCGTCCGATACCTCCTGGCCACGGCTCTGTGAACTGCTGGGGAAGATGCCGGCTTCTTCCACACCTCTAAAACCGGATCCAGCAGAGCGTCATTAAAAGGTAATAGAGGCTCCGCCGCGGCTGAGGCCGGATGCAACACCTCTGTCAAAAGGTTTTGTTTCGCCTCCACCACCGGCAAAGGCAGGTCCAAAAAACTAGCTGCCTTCCGTACCACTGTATGAAAGGAAGCAGCTTCCTCGGTATATTCCCCCGGGGACGAAAGGTCCCACTCAGGGGAAGTGTCCAGCCCACTGGCCGACTCCAGTCCACGCAGCCCATCACCCGAGTCCTCTAGCTCTCCTTCCTCTAGGGCTCGTTGGTACTCCTGCTCCTCTAGTACCCGGAGAGCACGCCTCCTTGAATGCAGTCGTTGCTCAATCCGCGGAGTCGACAACACATCCGCCGAAGTCGGAGATCGGCGCCGATCTTCCGAAGCCACCGACGCCGCATCCGGCGCCACAGGTAACTTCGGCGCCGACTGAAGAGCAGATGAAACGGATGGACCCACCGGAGTCACAGGCAGAAATCTCGACGTCGACGGGATGGAAATCCCTGGGGCCAATCCCTCCGAAGCCATCGGATCGGCCACCGGCGCCGACACTGGCGCCGAGCCCACGTTCCCAAACGGGAGAAAGGGCATAAAGGGTGCCGGCCGAAGAGGCGCAGGATCACCCAAAGAAAAGGCCAAAGGCCCAGCCGGAGCACCCCCTGGAGCCATCTGTTGGAAGATGGCATACATCGCATTCAAGAATGCGGAACTATCGGCTCCAGGGGTGGGAAAAGCCGGATACTGGGGTGCCTGACTCGGAGGCGACCCCGACGCCGGCCTCGGCGTCTGCGCCGGAGAAAACACCTGAGGCTCCAATACCTCAATCACCGACGCCTGTCCAGGCGAAGTTGGAGACGTCGGAGAGAGCAACGGCGTCGAAGGATGCGGCGTCACCGTGGGGCTGACCTCCCATGTCCTCCGGCGCCGATCCGGAGACCTGGAACGAGCCTCCCTTGAATGACGCCGAGATTCTCTACGGCGCCGGGAGTCTCGATGACGCCGATGTCTTGGAGAAGACTTTTTCTTGTGATGCTTCTCCTTTGACTTGGCCATAAACAGCTTCGCCTCGCGTTCTTTAATGGCCTTCGGATTCATGTGCTGACACGAATCACAAGTCGAGACGTCGTGGTCGGAGCTCAAACACCAAAGGCAATCGGAATGAGGATCCGTCACCGACATCTTGCCTCCACACTCACGACAAGGCTTAAATCCAGACTTTCTCTGCGACATTATTTCCACAGAGAAAGAGTACGCAGCAAGATATACACTGTAACCGCAAGAGTAACAGTTGCTCCCTCGAAGATAACCGTTTCGAATGCACGGAAAAAAGGGAACTGACGTCCGCACGTCGTCGAGGACCTCTTATTGCCTGTATGACGTCAGACGGCGTCGCGTGCGAGACAGTGACGTCCTCGTCGACGTGCAGAGACTAGTAAGAAGATTTCCGTAGAATGCTGGCGCCATGGGAGTATTCATGAGGTGAGGAATCCACAGGTAGTTGTATCCATCAGAAACAATGTTTCCGCCTGCTGGCCCACAGGAATGTACATTATACGGCCGGCGGGGATCAGGGGACGCTGGCGGTCAGTGGTTTGACCGCCGTGTTCATAATGAGGGCCTTAATACCTTACTGTACCATCTTTGAGTCTTCTTGATCTTAAAAAAGGGGTCTGTTGACCTAGGCATCCTTAATAACTCTCATCCAGTCTGAGGCTCCCCTTCTTTGCATATGTTCTTGAGAGTTGTGTGATAATCTTCTGCCTGGATTAAAAGGTGGTAGCACAATAGAAACTAACATTCTAATAAACAATTATAACACAATAAGCATTTTTAGAAACTGAGACTCTTACTGCTGCATCTACTTGATCTTTTGATTGCCTCCGATATAGTGGATGGTATATTAAGAAACATTAAGACACTGCACAGGATTTGAGGCCAATCACGGCAGACCAAGATAGGTTTGAGAAAAATCTGTTCCTTTGTAACAAGGAGTACTTCATTACTTCAATTAAGCAGCACCATTCTTCGACTTCCATCATTAACCCACTTAAGACATTCTAATGTATTGTGGGCCAAATACAACTCTCAGTAAATGTTTCCTCCACTGACATCTCCCATCTAGCTCAGTTCTGCCAAGTGTCACAAATATTGGTTTATTAATAACGTGTTTATATAAAGCTCTCACAATAAAGCAAGTACCAATGACTGAGACACAATCAGCTGACGAAATACTAAGTGTGTGTCATCTTGTTAAGTGAGACATCTTCTCAGGATGTGAAAGTGAAACGGCAAGTCTCATAGTTCACCCTGCTTTTAGATATATACCAGAACCAGCTGTGCGACACATTATATGGCCCACAAGGCATCTGATATTTTCTGAGAACTCTCTGTCCTGACAAACAAGTTACTTACCTTTGGTAACGCCTTATCTGTTAGAGACATAGACTAGCCACAGATTTCTTACCTTAGAACTCTCCCCATGCGCCAGACTGGACCCGGGAAACTTTACAGCAGTACTTCCGTGTAGGAGGCTGGCCTGGCTTATAGTGGGTACCTTGTGGTTCTTACACCTTGTGCCAGGTCCAGTTATCCCTTATTAGTAGATTAGTAGTGTTCTAGCAGCATAGGCTGATAGAGGTAGCTATAGCAGAGCAGCTTAGGCTGAACTAGGAGACATGCAAAGCTCCTACTATACCACTGGGGTCATATAGCACTATATCGTAAGAAAACACACTACTCAGAGTTACTAAAAAGAAAGTTACTTTACTTTAGTGACAATATGCCAAAAGTATCTCAGAGGATATACTCCCTTAGGAGGTAAGTAAAATACACAAAATATACACGCAAACCAAAATCAGGTAAGTAAAACACTTAGAAAAGGAGTGCAAACACTGTAGAACACAATAAAATGCAATAGGAGACAATAGGCCTAGAGGCAACACAAACCATATATTCCAAAAGTGAGTCAGGAGCCCACTAAACCCCAGATGAAGGTGCAAAAGGGCTGCCTCTGGGTGGAAGAAGCCGAAGATTCTGCAACAACGGAAGGTGCCAGGAACTTCTCCTTTGGTCAGAAGATGTCCCACGGCGTGCTGGAGGATGCAGAGTTGTTTCCACGCAGAAAGACTGCAAACAAGCCTTGCTAGCTGCAAGAGTCGCGGTTGAAGATTTTGGGTACTGCCAGGACCCAGGAAGGACCAGGAGGACGCCCCTTGGAGGAGAAGACAGAGGGGGTGCTCAGCAACAGAGAGAGCCCACGCAGAAGCAGGCAGCCCCCCCAGAAGCACCTGAACAGGTGTTCAGAAAATCTGAGCACGGCCGTTGTCTCAGCACAACAAAAGAGGGTCCCACGAACTCGGAGTCCAACTCAGCGAGTTGGCAAATGCAGGACGGAGTGATGGGGACCTGGGCTGTGGTGTGCATGAAGGAAGTCTTGCAAAAGTGCACACAAGCCCTAGCAGCTGCAGTTCACACAGTACACAGGATTACTGTCTGGCGTGGGGAGGCAAGGACTTACCTCCACCAAATTTGGACAGAAGGACCACTGGACTGTCTGGGTCACTTGGATCCAGCTCCTGTGTTCCAGAGACCACGCTCGTCAAGATGAGAGGGGACCCAGAGGAGCGGTGATGCAGACGTTTGGTGCTTGCGTTTGCAGGGGAAGATTCCGTCGACCCATGGGAGATTTCTTCTTGGCTCCCAGTGCAGGGTGAAGGCAGACAGCCCTCAGAGCATACACCACCAGGAAACAGTCGAGAAAGCCGGCAGGATTAGGCTCTACAATGTTGCTGGTAGTCTTCTTGCTACTTTGTTGTGGTTTTGCAGGCGTCCTGGAGCAGTCAACGGTCGATCCTTGGCAGAAGTCAAAGAGAGAAGTGCAGAGGAACTCTGGTGAGCTCTTGAATTCGTTATCTGAAGAGAAACCCACAGGAGAGACCCTAAATAGCCCTCAGAAGAGGACTGGCTACCTAACCAGGTAAGAGCCAATCAGGAGGGGTCTCTGACGTCACCTGCTGGCACTGGCCACTCAGAGATCTCCATTGTGCCCTCACACCTCTGCATTCAAGATGGCAGAGGTCTGGGACACACTGGAGGAGCTCTGGGCACCACCCCTAGGGTGGTGATGGACAGGGGAGTGGTCACTCCCCTTTTCTTTGTCCAGTTTCGCACCGGAGCCGGGGCTGAGGACTCCCTGAACAGTTGCACACTGGCTTATGCATGGAGGGCACCATCTGTGCCCTTCAAATCATTTCCAGAGGCTGGGGGGAGGCTACTCCTCCACAGCCCTTAACATCTATTTCCTCTCTCAGAGGAAATCCTTTGTTCTGCCTTCCTGAGACTGGGCTGCCCAGGCCCCAAGGGGGCAGAAACCTGTCTGAGGGTTGGCAGCAGCGGTAGCTGCAGAGAAAACCCCAGCGAGCTAGTTTGGCAGTACCCGGGGTCCATGCTGGAGCCCCGGGGATGCATGGTATTGGGGGGACAATTCCATGATCTTAGACCTGTTCGGAGTTACCATTGAGACGTTACACGTAGGTATTGACCTATATGTAGTTCACAAGTGTACTGGTGTCCCTGCACTCACAAAGTCCTGGGAAATTGCCCTGAACAATGTGGGGGCACCTTGGCGAGTGCCAGGGTGCCCTCACACTTAGTAACTTTGCACCTAACCTTCACTAAGTGGGGGTTAGACATATAGGTGACTTATAAGTTACTTAACTGCAGTGTAAAATGGCTGTGAAATAACATGGACGTTATTTCACTCAGGCTGCAGTGGCAGTCCTGTGTAATAATTGTCTGAGCTCCTTATGGGTGGCAAAAGAAATGCTGCAGCCCATAGGGATCTCCTGGAACCCCAATACCCTGGATAACTAGGTACCATATACTATGGAATTATGAGGGTGTTCCAGTGTGCCAATCAGAATTGGTCAAATTAGTCACTAGCCTGCAGTGACAATGTTAAAAGCAGAGAGAGCATAAACACTGAGGTTCTGGTTAGCAGAGCCTCAGTGATACAGTTAGGCACCACACAGGGAACACATACAGGGCACACTTTATGAGCACTGGGGTCCGGGCTAGCAGGATCCCAGTGACACAGGCAAAAACAAACAAACATACATACATACAAGTAAAAATGGGATTAACATGCCAGGCAAGATACACTCTGCATGTGGGTGGAGGGTGCTGTGCTACTCAGTATCACTGTCTTCCCCCGGATATGATGTCGATTGAGTCCATATAATCCCTCCTCCGACGTCAGTTTCTTCTGTGACTAGAATCCGCATAACAACACAGAGCCACCATAGAAACTGGCAATGTAACAGTGTGCCAACAAGAGAGATAGATGTAAATTTGAATTATAACTACTAAATCAAAAGATAATACCAAGAAAGGGATACTGAGGTAAGATAAAATAGTAAGAAGAATGGGGAGGATGGGTGGGTCGGTAAGGAATCTGCGGCTAGTCTGTCTTTATCAGATAAGACGTTACCGAAAAAAAGGTAACTTGTTCATCTGATAGAAACAACTAGCCGCAGATTCCTGACCTCAGACTTAGATGCCAAGGCAATATCAATCCAGGAGGTGGGTCCGCAAACATTTCATACCCAAGTCTGACATATAAGCAACCAGTCTAACTGAAGGCAGAGTAGATCAGTCCTGAGAGAGACAAAGGTGATAAAGAACATTCGTCTCACCAGAAGAGCAGTGGAAAGACCCACAGAACATGTCAAGAAGACATAGAACATCATGGAGAGTGGAGCACATGGCAATGAAAAATGCATCTGTCGGTAGACAACAAGCAATAAGAAAATAACCATAGCCCTAAGAAAGGAGCTGTACCAATAAAGAGCGGAGGAGTAAGGTGCAAGACCACCACAACAGGCACTGAGATGAATGGAATGGAACACCTAAAAAGGGGGATCCGCAGAAGACAAGAAAAGAGGAACAGTGAAGCATGTGTGCTGCCTCAACCAGGATGCATAGGTAAAACCAGCGACAAGCAGAAAACTCAACGCTGGTAGGGAAAGGAACTCAAAAGACAGAGTGCACACCTCCAGGAGCACCAAAGGAGAACCTGTAGAGAAGTGTGGAAAAGAACTGTAATACATATAGAAAGGGAAATCTGAATAGACATAAGATGAAAAGCAAACAAACACACACACACAGATGTAATGACATGGGTGCGTTTGTGCATACGTTTTTATAGATATGAATAGTGTCAAGATAGGCAAATATAATATATTGAATTGATAGAAAGAAAAAGGCTGAGCAAACAGCAACACAGTAGCAAAATAAAGGAGGGGGAGAAATCATACCCCTCAAGGAAGAAGAAAAAATCCAGTCTGTCTGAAGAGCATAACAATGGATAGAAACAAATGCACTATAAGGGCAACAGAATGTGACCCCTGCATGTAAGAAAACGAGTATGGTCGTACATAATGAAGACAGAAAGAGGGACACTTCAAACCAAAGGTGTACCAAAAACCCAGTGGGGATCTAAAACATAGATATGAAGCAGAAACACCGCTTCCCACCGCACCAGTGGGAAAGGACAGCCCTAAAAACATAGGATGTTTCCCCAAAAAGGGGGGGAACTGAATGCACCAGTAAAGTCCTTATTTATACAGTACAAAGAGTGCCTCTAAAGCGGTGTAAAGCCGAGTGGGCATGCGCACCACCAAAAAGTGAGGTGCCATCAAAAGGCATGTCAAGCAGAGATGCCTACAAAGCCTCCAAAAAACTGGAAGGACGTAACCATGCCCGCCGACGCACAGCCTCTGAAACGGCCATAACCCTTCCAACAGAATCAGTGGTATCTATACCACATCTAATACTAAGCTTGGCAGCTTGCTGACCATGCTGTACTAAGGGAACCAGAATATTCCTAGCCTCCTGTGTGAGAGAAGGCAAAATGTGCTCCACTGAGTCTCACAAGGCGTAGGAGAAGCAAGCAAGGACACAAGAAGTGTTGACTGAATGCAGGGCAGAGCTAGATGAAGCAAAAATGCACTTATCAAAAGCGTTCAGCTGTCTGGCCTCTCGATCTTGAGGAACAGGAGAGACATGAGTAAGACTGTGCAGCTAAAGCAGTTTGCAGCACAAAGCTTTGGGTAGTCAGATTCCGACTGAGGCAAGATGGATCATCTGGGGCTAGTCTGTTTCTATGTGAAATAGAGCTTTCCACAGCAGGCCCAGATACCGGCTGGGCCCAAACTCCCAAAACGATATCATAAAGAGCCTCACAAAAAGGAAGGACCGGCTCTATATAAGACGGGTCAGGATGTAAGCCATCAAGCAAAGGGTCCGTGGACAACTGAACAGTAGGAAGTTGTAAGTGCAACACTTCCGGAATGAGCTTTAACATGTCTGTTAGAGCAGAACTTGCCTCTGAAGCCAACCCAGGGGATCACAAGAGGCTGGAAGTCGGTGAGGAGTTCAGGCCACTAGCGGTGCCCAGTTCAAATAACCATTGCAATTGTTTAAGTGGAATGGTTTCGGAAATGGGAGACTGACAATCCAAACCAGACCCCTCGAAATGGGGAACTGGAGAGTGGGCCCCAGAAGACAAAGGGCAATAATCCAAGATAGCCGACTCCATCAGCACTGCTCCCTGCGTCGGGGATCAACGTCGACGACGTAGAGAGGGTGAGACCTCGACATCAAAAGATTCGCCGAGCAACTCCAGTGAGACGACAATCGGGCACTGAGCAAAGTCAATGGGACCACCACCACCAGAGTCGGCAAGGCAGAGCCCAATGCCGATAATGAAGCTGGTAAAGAACAATCATTCGTCGGACGTGGAAGCCATAGGAGGTCCTGCACCGCACTGAACCATCTTCTGAGACAAAGTCAAAGGGGGCCCAACGGGCACTGAGGATGAAGCCTTCGGTCAAGATCCTGTCAGGGCACCCTCCACCTCCTTAGGGCTTGAAGGCACTCCAGAGGCACAAAAATGGCATGTAGGAACAAGTACTAGCTCTGCATCTGGGCAAGAGTCACCCCGGTGCCAGAAAAAACAGGAGACGTGGGCCAGACTCCTGCATAGACTCATACTCAGAAGAACGGGAGGCTTAAAGCCAGAAGGCATACACTCTGTTCCAGCTGACAAAAATCGTCAAAACGGGAGGCCAAAATGGCCCAAGGATCTGCTTCTCTGGATCCACGTTGTAGTGCGGAAAAGAAGAAACTGACATCAGCACGTCAGAGGAGGGATTATATGGACTCTGTCAATGTCATGTCCGTTAGACAACATCGATACAGAGTCATATGGCGCCCTCCACCGATGCACAGAGGAACTGCTGTAAACATTTTCTGTATTCAGTCTGGGCCTGGAAGGAATCCTAAGGTAAGGAATCTGCAGCTAGTCATCTCTGGCCCTGAGTGGACTGATGTTGGTTTATTTGAACAATTATAAATTTAATTAACCCCTTCAATGTGGGCGTCAGGTAGGTGCCCCCTGGGGGATTTTTTTTTAAAAAAATTTTTTTTTTTTTTTTTAGATGTTGTAGGGTTTCCCTGGGGGCCATTTTGCCCCCCCAAGGAAACCATACAACAACTAAAAAAATAGATCTATATATATAGATATATCTATGTACATGGATATATCTATAGATATATCTATGTAGATAGATAGATATCTATAGAGATAGATCTATATATCAATCAATCAATCAAAGAGATTTATAAAGCGCGCTACTCACCCGTGAGGTGAGCAGAGGTTTCGTGTGGGGGTGTGGAAGGTGACTCTCGTTGAGGTAGGCAGGGCCTGTGTTGTGGAGTGATTTGTGTGCGAGGATGAGGATCTTGAAGGTGATCCTTTTGTCAATGGGGAGCCAGTGGAGGGATTTGAGGTGTGGAGAGATGTGTTCGTGTCGGGGGAGGTCGAGGATGAGTCGTGCTGCTGAGTTCTGGATGCGTGTAGTTTGCGCTTGAATTTTAGAGTGGTGCCGGCGTAGAGGGCGTTTCCGTAATCAAGTCTGCTGCTGATGACTGCGTGAGTGACAGTTTTTCTGGTCCCTGTGGGGATCCATTTGAATGTTTTTTTCAGTATACGGAGTGTGTTGAAGCATGAAGAGGTGAGAGCGTTGATTTGTTGGGTCATCGAGAGGGAGGAGTCTAGGATGATGCCAAGGTTGCATGCGTGGTTGGCGGTGGTGGGTGCAGAGCCTAGCGTGGTGGGCCACCATGAGGGGTCCCAGGTGTTTTTGTGTGGGCCAAAGAGGATTATTTCGGTTTTGCTTGAGTTGAGTTTCAGGTGGTTGGCTGTCATATATATATCACTTTTGTCAATATGTGTGTGGTTTCCCTGGGGGGAAAAGGGTCAGACTTGTCTAGTGGCAGTTTTAGTGCCATAAAGAAGCGCAGAAGGTTTATATGCCTACTGCAAAGAGCAAATCTGTATTTTATGTAAATAGCTGAGTACATTAGTAAAGTCAGCCATTACCTGCGCTATAATACCAATGAAATGTATGTGCGGGGTGGTAATGAGGGAAATCCGAGGAGGAGGGAGTGGGAGCACCAATAATGATTGTTGGACTGGGCGCAGGAGGTGCTAAAGACTGTGACAAATGGTATGTGACAAGGTGTTTTTTGAGTGTCTTGAAAGAACGTGCTGATTGAGGGAAGAAGCGCAGGTAAGGTGGCCTCTACTGTTGCACGTATCTCACACACACCATCGATTTTGTGACTGTCGACGTAGGCTAGTGTTTTAGAGCAACAGTTTAGCCAATAGCAGAGATGGCATCTTGATGGATGACTGCTGCCTGCACTCGGGTTATAGAGGACCGCTCTGACATAGGATCAGAGACTGAGACATCAGATACTGAGACAGCATCTGAGGGATAGGACAATGGCGCAGACTCTGGGAGTGATTTTTCAGTCGGAGGAGTCCCATTCGATAACTCCTCTTCCAGTACATTATGAGGGAGATGATGAGGACAGTCCTGCTGTCCCTTCGCAAGCTGTTGGTGCAACTGGGTAATAGTGGGTTAGCCCAACCCAGAGAGCAGGTGAATGCGGCGGCAAGCAGAGAGAGAGTGCTCTCTTGGGAGCTCCCCAATTTAGTTCAGCCCCAAATTCCACCACCCAAATCGTATTGTGGAGACATCAAAATTATCTATGGCAAAACAAACTGGTTTTGTAAGGCAGGCACCTGTGTTTTTGGTCCTGGGTTCGGCGGCCATATAGAGAAACACACTAAACCCAAACTTTCTGGAAACTAGACATTCGGGGGAGTCCACAGAGGTGTGACTTGTGTGGATTCCCCAAAGTTTTCTTACCCAGAATACCCTGCAAAGCTGAAATGTTGAATAAAAACTCTATTTTTCTCGCATTTCTGCCACACAAACTACAGGAATATGCTGGGATCCACAAAATTCCTACCACCCAGTGACTCCTCACCTGTCCTGATAAAAACACTACCCCACTTGAGTGCTACACCTAGTGCCTGCGTCAGGAATGGATCACCCCAGGGTCAACAGCTGCCTCATGTAAGGACCAACATTGACCGTTGTGTGATCTATTCCTGTCGCGGGCACCAGGCCTACCCACACAAGTGAGGTATCATTTTTATCGGGAGACTTGGGGGAACGCTGGGTGGAAGGAAATTTGTGGCTCCTCTCAGATTCCAGAACTTTCTGTCAGCGAAATGAGAGGAAACATGTTTTTTAGCCACATTTTGAGGTTTGCAAAGGATTATGGGTAACAGAACCTGGTCAGAGCCCCACAAGTCACCCCATCTTGGATTCCCCTAGGTCTCTAGTTTACAAAAATGCATAGGGTTGGTAGGTTTCCCTTGGTGCCGGCTGAGCTAGAGGCCAAAATCCACAGCTAGGCACTTTGCAAAAAACAGCTCTGTTTTCTGGCAAAAAAATGGGATGTGTCCACGTTGTGTTTTGGGGCATTTCCTGTCGTGGGCGCTAGGCCTGCCCACACAAGTGAGGTATCATTTTTATCGGGAGACTTGGGGGAACATAGAATAGCAAAACACGTGTTATTGCCCCTTATCTTTCTCTACATTTTTTCCTTCCAAATATAAGAGAGCGTGTAATGCCCTGCAATTCACATGCTAGTATGGGCACCCCGGAATTCAGAGATGTGCAAATAACCACTGCTCCTCAAAATCTTATCTTGAGCCCATTTTGGAAATGCAAAGGTTTTCTTGATACCTATTTTTCACTCTTCATATTTCAGCAAATGAATTGCTGTATACCCAGTATAGAATGAAAACCAACTGCAGGGTGCAGCTCATTTATTGGCTCTGGGTACCTAGGGTTCTTGATGAACCTACAGGCCCTTTATATCCCCGCAACCGGAAGAGTCCAGCAGACAAAACGGTATATTGCTTTCAAAAATCTGACATCGCAGGAAAAAGTTACAGAGTAAAACATAAAGAAAAATGGCTGTTGTTTTCAGCTCAATTTCAATATTTTTTTATTTCAGCTGTTATTTTCTGTAGGAAAACCTTGTAGGATCTACACAAATGACTCCTTGCTGAATTCAGAATTTTGTCGTCTAGTTTTCAGAAATGTTTAGCTTTCCGGGATCCAGCATTGGTTTCACACCCATTCCTGTCACTAACTGGAAGGAGGCTGAAAGCACCAAAAATAGTAAAAATGGGGTATGTCCCAGTAAAATGCCAAATTTGTGTTGAAAAATGTGGTTTTCTGATTCAAGTCTGCCCGTTCCTGAAAGGTGGGAAGATAGTGATTTCAGCACCAGAAACCCTTTGTTGATGGCATTTTCAGGGAAAAAACCACAAGCCTTCTTCGGCAGCCCTTTTTTCCCCATTTTTTGGGAAAAAAATAAATTTTCACTGTATTTTGGCTATTTTCTTGGTCTCCTCCAGGGGAAACCACAAACTCTGGGTACCATTAGAATCCCCAGGATGTTGGAAAAAAAGGACGCAAATTAGGCGTGGTTAGCTTATGTGGACAAAAAGTTATGATGGCCTAAGCGCAAACTACCCCAAATAGCCAAAAAAGGGCTCAGCACTGGGGGGGGGGGGGGGGGGGAAGGCCCAGGAGCTAAGAGGTTAAATAATGTATTGAAGGAGGAGTGGACAAATAACACAAACATAAAAAAATATATTGTAAAGCTGGACTCATGAAAAATGCCTTTCAAATTAATATGCCTAAGTTTCAGAAATTCTTTTGTTAATAATATAGACAGTGACAATACTTGATATATGCATTTTATGTGTTTTGCAAAATCAAAACTAAGTATAACATCTGGAGTGGGGGAACACCAATCCTTGTTTATTGGTTATTTTTATGAAATCAGTTATTGACAACTCATCCACTCATATGGTTCTCCTATGTGGGTCAATAAATCACCTACTACGTTGTCCCACTCTGTTTCACAATAGGCTTACACAGTATTGAACAGGCAGTCAGAGTGGAACAGTTACCATGGCAATCTCCTGCTATCCTAAGTGTGGTTAGGTGGCGCACTTTTAGATATCTTGGGTAAATATTGTATGTTCAGATATACTGTATGCTGTCTGTGCAAGCATAGCACTTTCTATATCACCTCACTATCCTACCTTGTGCACCAAGCTTTGGCATTATTCTGTGCTCAGGCTGGGGAGCACATGCAACAAAGCTCAAGTAAGAGGCACTACTGAGCCAACCCATTAGAAAGGTCCTCACCACTGACTCCGCTGACTTTACCTATGGCTCTGTGCACAATTCTCTGGACTAGTTCTGCCAGTCACTTATCATCTGCCCTAGTCCAAAGTCTTCCATATGTACAGAGACTATGTGAACAGTGGAAAAAACCCAAACGTTAGTACCACAGTTGCCGAGTGATAGTCTTGTGATAGTCTTGTGAGCCTCATGTGATTCTTCCCATTTTATGAGTAAGAACTGAAGTCCGAAGATGAAAAATTAGTTGGCTAAAAAGCAGGTCTGAGGGAGGATGTCTGACAATCCACAGGAACACCACTGATTTGCCTTGTTTACTCAAAATCTCTTGCCTGTTCAAACAGCTGAAATCCCTGGGGCAAATTTCAAGGTTCCACTCTGAGAATCACCTACTTCTGCAACCCAAGAGTTAACGGGACCCCCATAATGTTAAACAGTAATTAAATACTAGTGAATCGGGGGGTGTTCTACCTAAGAGAGGTCTTCCTTTCTCAGTTAACTTTTTGTTTGCACACTTTCCTTTTTTCCTCACCCTCAAAACTCATTACTCCATGTTTTTCCCCACAGAGCCAAGAAGGCTTAGTCCTTTAGGTCCTTTCCTAATTACTTCAGGCCCACTTTTTGTCTATCCTTGTTTTTCCCCTCTCCACAATTCTAACTGCTTTCCCTATACAGTTTTTGTTTACAAATTCCTAAAGGGGGTCTGAGACAGCTTTTGAGTGAAGGGGAAGGGGACCCACAAGGTTAACGTAACAGTAGTTCCAGTAAAGGCAGCAGTGTGAACCATCAGCGCCTCAATTCCCTCTCCAGTGTTAAGTGTGCTACACAAATCCTCTTAACATAACATAATGGAGCATATTTAATCAGAACTATTGTGTATCATTCTGATGATGGGGACTGGGTTTCTACACTGCACTTAGTATTGTTTACCTAAATTTACAAAATAAAATAAAAATTCATGGTAAAGATAAAAATAAAATAAAAATGCAAATGTAAACCATGGTAAGGAAGGCAGCAGTTTTGATGAGTTTGTTGGAACAGGTGCAAACGAAGAATAAATCAGGGGTGACAGGAAAACTTTAACTGTTTTTTATTCCACTCTTTGCAGAATCACATATATGGATCTTAAATCTGGCTGCCTTAATATGGCATTTACTGACCTAAGGGAGACATTTAATTCAGTTGATTGTTTGAAGTCATGGAACACCTTAAGCAATCTTGAAGATGACAGAGGCCTGTTGAAGGCAATCTAACCTCTTTGTCAGAATAAACTGCAAGGTTTTAATATGGGTTACAGAACAATTTACTTAATCACTGTAGTTCTGCATGGGCTCTGCCAAAAGTATGTATTGACTCCACTCCTCTTTAATTTTTAAACAAACTTGAAAAAGCCTTGCTAGACATACCCCATTTGAACAGTTATCTCATCCTGTCCTGATATTTGCCAATGGTGTGAATTTCCTTTCAAGGAGCACCAAGGCACTGAGATACCTTTCAAAACAAATTATGGATTCACTGAAGGCCTTTTGCCAACAGAGGTAAAAAACATGGCACCAGTCTCTATGAAACAGACTTTCACATATTCTATGGGTACTCTTGAAAAGATATGCTCCTTTGACTACCTTATGCCTAGGTTACCCTAGTTTGGTTCCAAGTCAAAGAAAAAGGAGAAGTCATAGCTTGGCTTGTCCTTCTGAAGGCATCCCGAGGTCCTGCTTGGCTGGCACAATTTTCTAACGTAAGGTGGTCAGCAATAGGTCCCAGATGTCCAAGGTCACCATCCTCCAAAAAATAGGCAGACAAAAGAGGAGCACGCCAGCTGCCATGGCAGCATCTTTGCAGTAGCAAGCAAGGTGTTAGGGCAGGTTTCAGCTGTAACAGGACTACAAGGACTGCTGCATTTTGTAGCCCAATTACACTGACATGTCCCTCAACAGTTTATTTGCAATAGTGACCAAGCTAATGGGAAAGTTGTCAGCTGACTTGGTCCTTCTTGGGGGCGTCATCTGGCTAAATAATGAAGCCCGAACAGTTATTACCTGTCCACGAGCATTGGTTTTAGTATCAAACAGGGAAACTGGCCGGATGACAGCTGTACAAGACCTCTTTCACCGCCCAAAAAAGGGGGATAAAGGAGTCCTAAGGAAGCTGAGAGCTGCTCCAGTATATTGTTTGCAATAGTGAACAGGCCTATGGAGGGAAATTATTAGCTGCTCAACCACTGCGGACTTGTGGATCTATGAAAAGTTCCCTAAAAAAAATAAAGTTAAAGGAAAGTTAAGGTCTCCTGGAATGCCTACAGTGGCTGCTGCATAAAAACTAAAAAACATAAGGTAATTACAACTGAAGGTACTAGCTTCAAAAGTAGATATATTCACTGTACATTATTGGGACACAACGACAGATGCTAGAAAGCTAAAATATGTTAAACTCAGCATGTAAAAAAGCTTCAAAAGGAGCAAGAATATTATAAAGAGTTAGAAAACAACTGCAAATTGCAAGTAGCGAAGCAAGGACTTAGAAGTGTCCACAAAATGCACTTACTCTTCTTTTTCCAAGTCACACAAGAAAAGTACACGCTGTTTCAGAGGCAATGCAAAAGACAGACCTATTGTTGTGTCTACCTCCCCTTCTAACTGCCATATAGAAGTGAAAAGTGCAGACTGTTGGATGGAATGTTTGACTTAATTTCTAGGCACTGGTAATTACTCCGGCTGCATTCCAGACCATCATTTTTTGGGGCACTATGCCACCTCAGATGAGACCAATGCCACATGTAAATCAACCTCAGTCCTGTTCCAATTGGCCAAGTTCAGCCCGAACTCCCAAGCCAGGTCTCTCAGAGCTGAATGCAAGTAACTCAAGAAAGGTTTCAGCGTATTTGGGCCTTTTCAGTCAGGTGCAGCTTGATTCCAGTGGCACAGTGAGCCCGGGACCCATATTAGGAAATATCCATACAATCAGAGTATCACAAATGCAAAAAAGCTGATGGGTGGAATGCTTGAACTTATCTTAGTCACTTGTTTTTTCAGTAGATACCTTAAGTGCAACAGGTAATCTGGAAAAAGGCCCTATGCGCACTGTGCCGTATGACTCAAGTAGTACCTCACAGAAGTGACCTAAGCAGGTCAAACCCGGTCTGAGGTTGCTTGTGTTACCATCATGAAAGGTCTTAGCCAGCAGGTCAGGCTGGACAATTCCTATTTGAGAGGGAGCAAGACTAATTTGCATAAAGCTAGATTCTGTCTAGAAATGCAAAGTGGGAAACATATGATGGTCTGGAGTGTGGCCCAGAGCAACTGCCAGTGGTTGACATTCATTTATGCATCCTTTCCAACACCTTGTTTTTGCAGTAGACGCCCTACATGCATTGAGCATGCCCAGAAATGGGTCCCATGCTCACTGTGCTTTAGGACTTAAGCTATGCCTCACTGAAGAGACTTAAGTAGGTTGAAACCGGTTTGGAGTTGCTTGTGTTCCCATCCAGGACGGGGAACTGGCCTGGTAGCTCAGGCTAGACTGTTAAAATTGGAGCAGGACTAGGACTGGTCACTGTCTAGAATGGTGAAGTAGGTGAAAAACTATGGTCTGGAATGCAGCACACAGAAATTGTCAGTGGCTGAGATTAACTCAAGTATTCCTTCTATCACTTTGTTGTTTTTGCAGTAAATGTCCCAAGGGCAATGGGTATGAGATTATGTGGGTCCAGGGGTGACTGTACCATAGGACTCATGCTATACTTCAGTGATGAGACCTAAGTAGATTTAAACCTGTCTGGGGTTGCTTCTGTTCCCATATGGAGGAGTTCAGGCTAGACTGTTCGTACTAGAGTAGGACTGAGACTGTAAGGGCTGTGGGGGCTGGATCAGTGAGATGCATCTTCCCTTGCTATTTATTGCATCTGGCTCAGTCCTTACCATCCTGAGGCAGGCAAGCCTGCCTTCATACAAAGGAAGAAGGTATGGGAATAAGTAGTAGGATATAGGCCTGAAACATAGACAGGATTCAACAAAGAAGGTGACTAAGAACTCAGGCATGTTTACCCTCCCCTTTTTTCCTTTCTTTATCCCTTGTCTCTATTTTTAGTGTGTTATTTTTGTTTTATTTTCTACAATGTTATTTTCACTTTCTTTCTGCTCATACATACACTAACGTATGAATTAGAATGAATAGTGGCGATTTGGCTGAGACGTTTGGTGTTTAGAGCTTGTCTCGCTTCATTTGTAGACATTTCTTGTTTTTCAGGTTCATGGATGGTTCTTGAAAACCTGAATTCATTAATGTATTACTATATCAGGCTACTCATTTTGAAAATGTAATATGAATGTGGTGAAAAGGGGAATTGGTTATGGGATAAAGTCACATTAGAGAGAATAGTGGTGTATACGTGGATGGTTCCTCGTTACAATTATTGTTTTCCAATCCATTTGAGGGAGTTAACTGAGGCTCAAAGTAAATAGGGTGATCAAACTAACAGACCACATAATTCATTGTAAAGAATAAAAATGTAAAAATGTCCCTAAAACTCCAGAGCAAAACAAAACCATGCTTTGTTCACAATTCCATGTGTACTTCCACATGTTAACCTTGACTTCTATTGCCATTTTAATTCTGCCACATCACCTACTGTACCTTCATACGTTCTTCAGCTTCACCTTCTGGGCTGATGGTATACTGGGCCAGCAGCAGGTTCTCCGTCACCACTACCAGCAAATCCTTCTTCTCAATGAAGAGCAATGTTCGCACTGGACTGTCTGTGCACAGTGCCTGCATTGTCCTTCCTTTCTCATTCACACAATGCACAGATCCTACAACAAACACAAATTATGTATTCAAGAAGGCCCTTAGATTTCTAGGATACAAGAAAATCAGCAGTTCCTACACATATATTTCTGTGAAAATTGGGTTTGATATATTTTCAAAACTATTATTTGTTCAGCAACAATGTAAAAAAAAGTCTAGTTTTGGCTATTATTTAAATACTCTTGCAGTACGCTGCGCAATAGCAATTACAATTCACATGTTACTTTGGGCTAACTGACAGGTGGTCCATGGTTGTTAATCTGATAAATGTAGACAATTGCAGATACAATGAACAGGGAGATGAGATTCATACCTGAATTAAGGTTTTGTAGGAAAGTACCATCTTCCTTGGCATGTTACCCCCATTTTTACCTGTACGTCAGTATGTTTTTGCCTATCTCACTGGGATCCTGTTGGTCAGGACCCCAGTACTCATAGTTTTGGCCTAATGTGCGTGTCTGTATAGTGCTCGACTGTGTCACTGAGGCTCTGCTAATCAGAAGCTCAGTGCTTATGCTCTCTCTGCTTTTAAATTGGTCACTGTAGGCTAGTGACTTCATTTACCAATTTCAATTGGCACACTGGAACCCCCTTATAAGTCCCTAGTATATGGTACCCAGGGCATTGGGGTTACAGGAGATCCTTATGGGCTGCAGCATTTCTTTTGCCACCCATAAGGAGCTCAGACAAACCCTTTCACAGGCCCGCCTTTGCAGCTTCCGTGAAATAGAGCACACACTATTTCATAGCCATTTTCACTGCACTTAAGTCACCTATATGTCTAACCTTCACTTGCTGGAGGTTAGGTGCAAAGTTACTAGGGGCCAGATGTAGCAAAGTTTTGCGAGTCGCAAATGGCCCGAATCGCTATTTGCGACCCCGCAAAATCGGAAATGGGATGCAAAAATCCCATTTCCGACTCCAAAAAGCGATGCGAGCCGTTACCGACTCGCAAAAATTGCAACCCCATTTTGCGACCCGCAAATAGGAAGTCGCAATTTGCGAGTCGCAAACCATATGCAATTGCAACTCGCCCAGTTTGCATGTCCCATTTACCACTAACTCAGAGCAGGTGGTAATCATTACCAAAGTATAAAAGGAGACCCAGAAGGCATCTGGGTTACTCAAGATGGCGGAGATATACCTGATAGCAGTGAGGAGGAGAGTCCACGCAGCCCAGCAGAGGAGGAGGAGGAGCCAGAGACAGGAGACGATTTACAGAACAAGGCAGACTATTTTTCAGCAAACTGAGGAAGAGATATATGACAAATACCGACTTAGCAGCGCAGCCATACTAGAATTAATTGAATTACTAAAACCACAGCTAGAACGCCAGATTCTGCGCGGCTGCGCCATCCCTACGCATGTGCAAGTGCTATGCTCACTGCACCTCTTGGCCTCGGGGAGCTATCAGGGGGTCATTGCTGTGGCAGGTGGGGTATCTCAAAGTGCACTATCAAGGTTCCTCAGGGCATTCCTAGATGCCATACTCACACACATGTCTCACTTCATATACCTATCCAGGAATGAGGCAGAAATTAACAGCACCAAGTTGGAATTTTACCGGATTGCCAACTTTCCCCATGTCATAGGGTGTGTAGATGGGACACATATTCAAATATGCCCCCCTGCTAACCTGGAATATCTGTTCCGCAACAGAAAGTGTACCCACTCACTCAATATTCAGGTTGTTTGTGACGCTCATTATGTCATCACTGACATTGTCGCAAAATTTCCAGGCAGTACCCATGACTCATACATTTTTAGGCACAGTGGGATACACCAACGCCTGGAATGTGGGGAGTTTGGAGACGGATACCTCCTAGGTAGAGCTGCATACACCTCGTAGACATACACACAGATCAATGTGCACACCAACCAGGACTTTCGAACAGTGTAATGTTTGTGCCCAACAGGTGACAGTGCATATGCACTATGGCCATGGATAATGACTCCGTTCTTAACACCCAGCAATGATTCTGAGAGGCGATACAACAGTGCACATAAGAGGACCAGGAACCTGATTGAACGCACCTTCGGATTGCTGAAAGCAAGGTTCAGATGCCTCCACCGCAGTGGAGGTGCCCTCCAGTATACCCCCATTACAGCATTCAAAATTGTTGTCGCATGCGCCATCCTGCACAATATTGCCACCCGACGTGGGCTCCCTCTCACCCCTGCAGACCCTGATTCTGAGGATGAAGAGCAGGAGCAACCACATCGCAATCATGGGGATCGGAGCATCGCAAATCAAGGCAGACTGAGACGGCAACACATCGCAACACAATACTTTGGAAGGTACGTGTCAACTTCAAACATATCCACCTATTGACCAAACACTCAATTTGTTAAGTGGAACCAAAAAACTATTTAATATGTGCAGAAATTGAACTATTTACAATGACAAACTGTTCATGTACTTCAAAAAGCCAACCATGCATGGGGCACATTGCCGTCATGTGCCCCAACATCAGGGACAGGGTTTAGTCTATGACCTACGGCGGCCTCTGCCAGCCTGGCTGGTCCCAGGTTGTTCTGCAGTGCTCTGCCTGGTACTCCCACTCCGGAGCACCCTAGTGTCACTGGCAGAGACACTGCTCACAGTGGAGCCCTCTTCGCTGTCCTGGGGGGTGTCCCCTGTACCCCTGTACACATGCCATGCCTCCATTAAATCGATCACATGTGTGATCCGGCCCAGGCCTCTTGCCACATCCCCTGCAAAGTGGCCCATTTCCACTTGGAGGCCGACTGTCCTTCTTGACTGGCCAGTGGTGTTGACTGCCAGTCTGCCAATTGATGAGGCCATCCTGTCCAACATCTGGAGCAGCTGGCGGTCCCTGCGCCGCCCACCCTCGCTCTGTGACAGTAGTCCAGCCACCAGTTCCCGCATGGACAGGGCTAGGTCCCCAGTGTTTGTGCCAATAACGTCCAATTGGGCATGAAGCTGCTGCATGCTGGTCTCATTGCTCCTCACAAAGCGGTGCAGAACCCCACTAATTCTCCCTAACATTTGGTTCTGCAGGCGCTGACCACGGAGCAGTTGTACCTCGGTCATGGTGGTGGATGGACGCCCGGACTCAGCCTGCAGCCCTGCTCTCCTCAACCTGCGTCGCCTGCGCAGCGGTGGATGCCCTGTGAGCTGTACCGTGGCACTCCTGGCTGCCATGCAGACACTGAAAATCGCCACGGGTGCTACTGCACCCGTCGCACCCTTCCCACTCCGCCGGCTCCATTCGGAGCCGGCTTCCTCGTGGGAAGGGGTTTCCCGCTGGGCTGGCGGGCGGCCTTCTGGCGGTCGCCCGCCAGCCCAGCGGGAAACACAGAATAACCGCGGCGGTCTTCTGACCGCGCAGTGGTATTCTGGCGGCTCCCGCCAGCACCGCGGTTACCGCGGCCGTCAGGAGTCAGAATGACCCCCTATGTGTAGCACTTTGTCATTTATGACTCAGTTAGGATTTTCTTGGATAATCCTGCTGAGTGTTTCTATGAACGTCTGGAAAGTGAACTGCTGCTATGATTTGCATATCACTTGCTATGAGCCATTGAAATTGCTTGTGTTTCAAGAAACAGCAGCCTAGATCTGGACTCTCCAAGCTTGTTCATGTAATGCAGTGTTGTACTGTCATCAGAAGATGCAAATAACTGTTTTTTAATGATCGGATAAAATATCTGAGAGCCTCTCATCTCTAGCAGCTTGAAATAAAATAGGGTCTCTTTGTGGAATCATGTCCCTTATACTCTGGAATGATCCATACTATTTACTCAACCTATTAAGGAAGCATTTGTTCCCGTGCTTTGATTCAATATGTCTTGGTAATATGGGACTCCTCTGAGGAGATTTTTGCCCTTGCAGCAACATAGAACAAAATTTCTGCCAGGGTCAAAAGTAGTTAGCAATCCCACTTATGCGAGTACTGGAACCACTGACAGTCCAGACACTGTAAAGTGGCCTTAAGAGAAAATGAGTGTAATGCACAGGAAAATTCAGGATGTCATGGAGCGTGATAGGGAAGAGATTCAGCAGTTCCTTTCAATGTCTTCGGAATATTGACACTTCAGGATAGAAAACAGTCTCTCCTCCGAAGGAAACATTTTTGCCGCTGGCGTGTAAAGCACCACTCATAAGTGGTGAATGCACTCTGTTGGTACCAAAGTAAACTTTGCTTCGTTGAACTGTAGACCATACTATATAAAAACATCAAGAGTTTTCTAGAAATGTGGCAAGACTTCTTGCAACTTTGATGCCTTTAATAGCCAGCTGTGTAACACCTTTTTTTAAAAGAAAAAGTCTCACATTTATGTTTGTTTTATTTTTATTTGTCAGCTGTTAAAATGCAGTAAACTGTTTTTTTGTTTTTTTTAAGAGGTATGCACCTGACCACCTACTGCACCTATTCTGTCCATTTATTCGAGTTGTGGATACATTTTGTAAAAGGTTAGCATCAGGAATTTCTCATTCTTTATACATTCTCTTGTTATTTCCAATGGGTCTGAATTCTTGCTTCAGTCCCTTTTTTTCAAATCATGAAATAACAGTATAAGAGTAATAAAGTCCCTTTCTTCTTTGTGAAGAGTGATGATCTCTTGTTTAAGCTTCTTAAACTCGAAATGGGAAAAATGCTTTGAAGGAATGGCTGGAGATGACGTGAAACTCAGTGAATAGCCATGCTGCACAATATTCAGCAGTTGTCTGTCTTTCGTGTGCTTTGCCGCTGTTCACAGTGTTTCATGGTGCTTCCTCCAAGTGAATGAGGTACTGCAGAGGGGTAAGGGTGGAGTTACTGCTTACCTCCTGCCTGGGATTTTCCTAAGGCCACTGATGGTTGTTG
The DNA here is from genome assembly GCF_031143425.1 of Pleurodeles waltl. NCBI lineage: Eukaryota > Metazoa > Chordata > Amphibia > Caudata > Salamandridae > Pleurodeles > Pleurodeles waltl. The sequence goes on from NC_090449.1 coordinate 399,894,005, forward strand.
ACCACCTCTGCCTCTTGAATCTTTTTATGTAGGTACGACTTCTGATGTTGAGACTGATGATGTTGAGGGCCCTCAAGGGTTTGGACCTACAGCAGCAAGAATCAGTGATCATAACCTCTGTAGTGCTTCTTGCACTCATTTTTCTTTTCAAGGGGTACAGATTTCGAATTTTCCATTTTGTTCTTAACCCACTGCATTCCCTCATCAGCACGAGTTCCAAGAATTGGGGGTGCACAGAAAAGCAGATTTTGGCTATGTCTCTGCCTTTCAGGATTCAGTCCTTTGAGCCTCAGTCAGTACAAGGGTTGAATGGCTAGGCTGTAACAGTAATAACAGATCACAAAGTTGGAGGAATCTGCAGCTGCACCCATGATCTGGTATGAAACCGTTATCCACACAGTCAATACCCACTCCCCAAAATCGTCTATGTATTCAAAAGGGAGTTTATTAGATAAAAGTTCCAACAAATCTCTTAGGGAATGTATCATATCTGCCACGTTTTACTTTCATGGTAGCAGCTTTTATGAAGAGGCCAATGTGCCACACGTATTCCTCCCAACAGAGTTGAGGGATTAGCTTTTTCATGATGGACTGCAGTTTTTGGAGCAGTAGATTTGATCATGGAATCTGACTATGGATCAGCCCTTGAGAAAAGATATTACTGATACATGGCGTTCTATTTCAAGGGGGCGATTTTATTGAGGTTGGTGTCGGAAAAGGTTTCATTAGTGGTGCCAAAAGCCCTGAAACAAGAAGAAGCAAGGCTTTGCTGCTGAGCAGTGATGCAGTGTCTCTAAGACAACAGACGCTGAAGTTATAACTGTAAGCAATAGAATATTAAGTTTTGTGGCTGCGCATCAAATCTTCATTTACTGTGTTAATGTTGTTGAGAGGTTAAACTCTAAATTAAGGCTAATTTTCAAGGGTGGATGAATACCTGCATAGGTCTAAGAGAAAGCAGAATAGATCTGTGTATGTGTGGAACACCCTGAGTGGCTGAAATGATGCCTGTGATATTAGGATGGAGAGCTTGATTTCCTCCCAAGCACGCTACCTCTAGTCCTAGAAGAGTGTGCAGGAGTGGTACAGGGAGGTCAACTACTTGCAGCAATTACAGCAGTGCCAATAAACAAAAACTAGAATCTGACCTGTGAAGAAGCCTTCAAGCAGAGCACACAAAATATAAATTTGATTGCATGTTTAGTTGGCTCTGCCCAATCTCTACATCATTTGTGTTCAAAATTTCAAAACTGCCACTGAAATCACAGAGGCTATTAAGATCTGGTCATAATACATCAAACGTCCATGTGTAGAAAAGATACTGGATAAAAGTTTGTGATGGACTGCAATGGATGAGAGGCAACACTGACACACTGTGAATTACAGGATTACATATCATTGGTGGTTTCATACCTGTAGGAAGCTGGCTCTGTACATACTATCTCAAAGTAAGAGATAGTGTGCACAGAGTCCAAGGGTTCCCCTTAGTGGTAAGATAGTGGCAAAATTAGATAATACCAATGCTCTATTTTGTGGTAGTGTGGTCGAGCAGTAGGCTTATCAGAGGGTAGTGTTAAGCATTTGTTGTACACACCCAACCAATAAATGAGGAACACACACTCAAAGACTTAACCCCAGTTTTTATATAGAAAAATATATTTTCTTAATTTATTTTTAGAACCACAAGTTCAAGATTTGAAGTAAATACATAAAATGCAAGGTACTTCACACAGGTAAGTTAGGAACTTTGAAGTAGAGCAATAGCATACACAGTTTTAGTAAAAATGGCAATAAGCTATTTTAAAAGTGGACATAGTGCAAAAATCAACAGTTCCTGGGGGAGGTAAGTAAATGGTTAGTTTGTCAGGTAAGTAAGACACTTACAAGTCCAAGTTCCTGGGCATAGGCAGCCCACCGCTGGGGGTTCAAGGCAACCCGAAAGTTACCACACCAGCAGCACAGGGCCGGTCAGGTGCAGAGGTCAAAGAGGAGCCCAAAACACATAGGCACCTATTAAAAACAGGGGTGCTCCGGTTCCAGTCTGGCAGCAGGTAAGTACCCGCGTTTTCGGAGGGCAGACCATGGGGGTTTTGTAGAGCAGTGGGGGGGACACAAGTAGGCACACAAAACACACCCTCAGCGGCACAGGGGCGGCCGGGTGCAATTTGCAAAACAGGCGTCTTGTTTTGTAAAGGATTCAATGGAGGGACCCAGGGGTCACTCTAGTGGTGCAGGCAGGGCACAGGTGGGCTTCTTGGGCCAGCCACCGACTGGGCTAGGCAGAGGGTTGCCTGGAGGTAACTCTTGCACTGTTCGGTTCCTTCTGGTCCGGGGGGCTGCGGGTGCAGTGCTTGGTCCAGGTGTCGGGTTCCTTGTTACAGGTAGCCGCGTTAGAGGGAGCCTCTGGATTCTCTCTGCATGCGTCGCTGTGGGGGTCCTGGGAAGTGACCTTGGGCTACTCACGAGGTTGCAGTCGCCTGGGAATCCTCCCTTTGGTGTTGGTTCTCTGGAGCCCAAGCCTGGGGCGTCGGGTGGAGAGGGTGAAGTCTCATGCTTCCAGCGGGAAGAGTGAAGTCTTTAAAAGTTGCAAGAAAGTTGCTAAGTTGTTGCTGTTGTTGAGCAGAGCCGCTGCTCAAAGGAGTTTCTTGGTCCTTTGGTTCAGGGCAGTCCTCTGAGGCTTCAGAGGTCACCGGTCCCTGTTGGATGCGTCGCTGTTGCAGTTTTCTTCGGGTCAGGAGATAGGCCGGTAGGGCTGGGGCCAAAGCAGTTGGCGTCTCCGTTGTCTCTGCAAAGCTTTCAGGTCAGCAGTCCTTCTTCTTGGTTTAGGTTGCAGGAATGTCCTTTCCTGGGTTCTGTGGAGCCCCTAAATACTAAATGTATGGGTGTGTTTGGGTCTGGTGGGGCAGTAGCCAATGGCTACTGTCCTGGAGTGTGGCTACACCCTCTTTGTGCCTCCTCCCTGAGGGGAGGAGGGCACATCCCTAATCCTATTGGGGGAATCCTCCAAAACTAAGATGGAGGATTTCTAAAGGCAGGGGTCACCTCAGCTCAGGGCACCTTAGAGGCTGTTTTGACTGGTAGATGACGCCTTCTTGTTTTTCTCATTATCTCCTCCAGCCTTGCCGCCAAAAGTGGGGGCAGAGCCGGAGGGACGGTCATCTCCACTAGCTAGGATGCCCTGTGGTGCTGTAACAAAAGGGCTGAGCCTTTTAGGCTCACCGCCAGGTGTTACAGTTCCTGCAGGAGGAGGTGGGAAGCACCTCCACCCAGTACAGGCTTTGTTCCTGGCCACAGAGTGACAAAGGCACTCTCTCCATGTGGCCAGAAACTCGTCTGGTTGTAGCAGGCTGGCAGAAACTGGTCAGCCTAGCACTAGGAGTCGGACTGGTATTCAGGGGGCATCTCTAAGATGCCCTCTGGGTGTATTTAACAATAAACTCCACACTGGCATCAGTGTGCATTTATTGTGCTGAGAAGTTTGATAGCAAACTTCCAAGATTTCAGTGTGGCCATTATGGAACTATGGAGTTCATATATGACAAACTCCCAGACCATATACTCTTTATGGCTACCCTGCACTTACAATGTCTAAGGTTTTGCTTAGACACTATAGGGGCATAGTGCTCATGCACATATGCCCTCACCTGTGGTATAGTGCACCCTGCCTTAGGGCTGTAAGGATTGCTAGAGGGGTGACTTACTTATGCCACAGGCAGTGTGAGGTTGGCATGGCACTCTGAGGAGAGGGCCATGTCGACTTACTCATTTTCTCCCCACCAGTGCACACAAGCTGTGATGCAGTGTGCATGTGCTGAGTGAGGGGTCCCCAGGGTGGCATAAGACATGCTGCAGCTCTTAGAGACCTTCCCTGGCATCAGGGCCGTGGCACCAGGGGTACCATTTACATGGGACTTAACTGGGTGCCAGGGCTGTGCCAATTGTGGAAGCAAAGGTACAGTTTAGGGAAAGAACACTGGTGATGGCGCCTGTTTAGTAGGGTCCCAGCACACTTTCAATCATAACTTGGCATCAGCAAAAGGCAAAAAGTCAGGGGGTAACCATGCCAAGGAGGCATTTCCTTACAATACCCAAGATATTGTATAACATCCCAATATAAATAAAAATTGGCTCATTCTTTCCCTCCCTCGAATGCTTACTATAGACTTATTTGATCACTTACCAGCACACCTCAAACAGTCCTCTGGATCAGCTTGTTCTGTTCTTTCTTGTAAAGGGTCCATACATTTAATAATTGATCTTATTTCTATATGCTTCTACTATGTAAATGTACTGTTTCAATCATTATGTAACATGAATGACAACTAACTGGCTCACTTGTTCCATAGAGCACATTTTAATAAAACCTACATTATGTCTGTGTTACTGAACATTCTAAGGAAATAAGTCAAGACGTAAACAAATGTTAGAGAATGTAGGTACTCAAAACTTGGCCAAAGGAGGAGGAGGAAGTATTATCCTGAGGTGAAGTGAAGTGATTGATGTCCATTCTCATTCCAATCCGTGGTCCTCTGTAAAAGATTTGCCTGAGTAAAGTTTGAAAGGATGAAGTCATCACTTGGTTCACAAAACACTATTCGTTTTATTTGCTTAGGTGTCATTGACTCGTTATGTTTTCCTCTTCTATGGATGTTTTTTCCATAATTGCTGTCACAAGCAGTGAGGATTCTACTTGTTCATTTCAAATCCATTAAATTTGTGTTTGATTCAACACCGATTTTTATCTCAACTCTACTGTGGGCCCTAGGCCACCTTAGGTTTCAAAATACCCACTTCTAAGCCAAGAACATTGACAGTAATTGTTGCAAACCTAATCTCTGGCCAATCGTTTGTCACCCCACTTCTAAATGGAGGTATGATTTCCATTATAGTTTTCTGCCACAGATTACTTTATGTAACAACAACTCAAGTCTGTGAAGCCTTTCCTTGGGGACCTAAGGCAGTTAGGGTATATTATGCAAAAACCAGTGCAGATCATGTAACGTGGATCTGATATCCTAGGAACACCCAGCCACTTCACTCTGTGGGGAAGCAAAGATGAGCAACTAAGGCTTATTCAGGGAGGTGGTGGGGATCAGAACCTCAGATACAGCATGACCAGTTAATGACATAATAAACTCAATAATCAGCCAGTGCTATGCCTTTAAAAGAGCCCTGCATCAATTTTGCGGTCAAAAACCGTTTTTTCTTTTTTTAATTAACAGGCTCAGATCACTTCTCCCACTTCTTTCACCAAAAACCCCTGTACTTCTAACATGTGTCAAGGCAAGATTTGACTACTGCAAAGACCTTTACTCTGGCCTTCCTAAGGATCTTTTGACTAAGCTGCAACACATCCAGAATGCTGCTGTTCGGCCCATTTCTGGATTCTGTAATGGAACCCATGTTTAAACTGCAAAGTTTTGAACTGGCTCAAATTTCTGAACCGATAATATTTAATAGGATAAACAATTTTAATTGTATTTTGTGCATAAAACATAAATAGCACAGTCAATGTGCCCTGTCACAGACCACCCCCTCAATACACATACATAGGACCAACAGTCATAACCTCAGACCATAAAAGTCCCAACATTTGCCCTAAATATTCCCAAGCTTCTGTGGACATCCCTGGGCCTCTCCTGCTGGGCGCACCAGTCCACTCCTGCCTGCCAGGCAGCCAACAAAGGAGGGGTCTTGGAATTCCATCCCCAGGCAATGTCCCGCTTGGCTACCAGTGTGGCCACTCTTACAAAAGCACACAAAAAAGCCACTCTCCAGCTCAAGAAGACCACATGTGTAATGTCCAGCGAATCGGGGAACCTTACAGAATGCCCATTACTTAGTCAAGCCCTATCAAGGTCAATTCAGCCTGATAGACTGGGTCACTCCAATCAATCAATCAATCAATTAATCATGGATTTGTAAAGCGCGGCTAATCACCCATTGGGTCTCAAGGTGTTGAAGGTAGGTGTGCTGCTCAGTCGAAGAGCCAGGTATTGAGGTCCTTCCTAAACTGCTTCAGTGAAGCGGTCTGTCTGAGCTTGAGGGAAAGTGTGTTCCATGTCCGGGCTGCTAGGCAGGAGAAAGATCTTCCTCTGCTGTACTTTTCCTGATCTTGGGGACGGCTGCGAGGGCGAGCTGGGAGGAACGGAGATGTCTGTTGGGTATGTAGAAGGTGAGGCAGTGGTTGACGTAAGCTGGTCCTAAGTTGTACAGTGCCTTGAAGATGTGGATCATGAGTTTGTATGTGATGCACTTGTTGAGTGGGACCTAGTATAGGTCTCTGAGGTGGGAGGAGATTCGGCTGTGTCTGGGGATGTCCAGGATGAGTCTGTCCACATTAATCCAGTCGTTCTCCACAACCACCTGAGATGAAATGCAATAATGGTTAAAGTCTGCAATCCCTCGACTTCCGTCGTGGGGCAACTGTCAGCAGCTGTCAAAGGCAATGCGAGGCCAATCCCTGGCAAAGGGCGAGATGAATGATGGAGTGAAGGACCGTAAACCAATGGGTGGGGACAAGGATGGGACAATTCTGCAAGTCATAAATGAAGCAAGACAGCACCATCATTTTAAAGAGGGCCACATGCCTGAGCACATGGAGAGGGAAAATTACCCCATTGCTGAAGGTCCATCTTCATTTTAGCCACCAGCGGGGCCAGATTAAGTGCCAAAGCCAGCTTGGGACGCAGGGAAATACAGATACTCTGATACTAGAAGGTCAGGTGATGGACTGGAATCGCAGACTGCCAAGGGCAGACACCTGAATCGCCCCATACTGGAACTACAAGTGATTTTGCTGCACTGATGCAGAGGCCAGTGGCCTCTTCATAGATACTCAAAAGTTCCAGACAGGGGGGCCTGAGGACTACAGGTTCGCCGAGGAAAGCAGAACGTCATCTGCATAGAGCGCATTATGCTTCTCTGGACCATTGTCCCACAACCAGCCATGCACCCTAGTGTCACAGTGCAGGAGCTGCGCCAGGGGCTCAATCGCTAGAGCTAAGAGGAGAGGAAAAAGACGGCTATGCTGGTAGGATCCCTGACCAACAGGGAAGGGAGAGGAGACCGACCCATTTGATGCAAACCTGTGCCAGTGCTGTTGAGTACAAAAGCTTAATACGATTGAGGCCGTGTCCAGCTCCTGGAGAAAGGCACCCATTTGAACAACCTCTGAATACATGTCTAGGAGTTGGAATGAAAATGGACGGAAACCTAAAATAGTATTTGATAGGAAGCCCATCAAGGCCTGGGGTCTCAAAGGAGGGCATGGCTAAAAGTCTGGCCTGAATCTTATAGGCTGTGATTGGCAGGTCCAGACTTTGGGCCAGTGAGTGAGGGATCCCAGGGAGAGGGATCTCAGCCAGCAGCGGGTACACCACCTCCCAAGTTTGACGAGGCCTAGGTGGATACAATTCCCAGTAAAAGGTAGTAAACACTTGCAGAATATCAGGTGTTCAGACCTCAGTAACCCTAATGTGCAGAACCACTCTGGATGCAGCCTCTCTGGTTGCCAACCAGTAAAGGAGTTTCCCAGACTTGTCACCATGCTCATTGACTCGTGGGGCTGTGACCATCCAACATTGCCTGGCACCCTCCAGGGAGACGTGGCGCAACTCTGTGCGGGCTACCAAATGGCGAGCAACTACAGCCCGCGCTCCGGGGCAAGGATTTGGGACTCAAGGAAAAGATCCTTTAAAGATTTCCAGATATACGCTTACAAAACAAGCAGGCCATTAGTTTTCCAGACATTGCCCATTGCTGTAAAATGTACTACCCTTGGATATTGAAAGTGATATCTCAATCCTAAGCTATGGACATTTATTAATACCAGCACCAAGAGACCCCATAATCATTGGTGGGTCTATATAAATTAGCTTTATCAATAGTGTTTATATTTACATGTCAGTAACAAACAATGAAAATACAATACAGAACGTAAGTCAAAAAGTGCTAGCACCTTCTGGAATCAAGATACACGCCCAAAAGTCATTTAGTGCAAAAGATGCTTAGGAATCCATGCAAAGTTGAGAAACTGGACTCGAAAATCCAGGGGTTCTTGATCTAGACAGATCCTCTACTATAAATCCACAAAACCTATGGACTGTCCTAAACAGTCTCTTTGGTTTACTCAAAATATTTTAATTCTGAAAAGGTACTGCTGACAATTGGAGAGAACATGGCATCTATCCCTGACCCTGTCTGACAACGAGAAGTATGTGGAAAGTTAAAAAATAGAATATAAAGGAATCAGACTACTGAAGATTTATTTTTAACCCAGTAAAATTGAGAACGCTAAATCTTCATTCAAGTCTATTTTCAAAATTGTGAAAGCTGTGTCTTCCACTAAAGTGGCTGCACTTGCAGTTAATTCATTGCACTCCAGTTGTGATGCGCTGGCTCATTATTTTAAGGACAAAATTTGATAAATTCAAACCGGGTTTGATCCCGCAGACCCCCAATCTACATGCCGGTGACTTTTTGTGGGCCCCAAGCTTAAGGAATTTGCTCCAATTTCCAGCCTGGAAAAGGCATCTCTACCAAATAGTTTTTCATCTGGTTCACCAAACAGTCTTTGTCCCCCTTCATTTCTAAAATTAGGGGCTCCTTCATTTATTCCAATGATGTGGACTGTACTAACCTCTTCAATTGCCACATCCAGATTACATGATTCCTGGAAAGCTCCAGTCGTGATTCCCGTTCTGAAAAAGGTTAATATTGATCCTTCCATCTAGGCAAATTTTAGGTCCTTTGCCTTTTCCCTCCACCGATTAAAATGCTATTTTCATAAATTCTTTCATTACTAAATGTCTTCATTGCAATCCAGTTGTGATGCTCTGGCTCATTATTTTAAGGACAAAATCCAATCAATTCAAACTGGGTTTGAGCCAGCAGAAGCCCCAAACTACGTACTGGTGACTTTTTATGGCTCCCAAGCTTAAGGAATCTTTTCCATTTTCCAGCCTGGAAATTGTGTCCCTACTAAATAGGGGTTTATCTGGTTTGCAAAACTATCCTTGCACCCCTTCTATTCTAAAATTAGGGGCTCCTTCACTTATTCCAATAATGTGTTCTGTACTAACTACTTCTATTGCCACACCCAGATTACCTGGTTCCGGAAAAGGGCTAACGCTGATCCTTCCATCTGGGCAAATTTTAGGCACATTTCCCTTTTACCTGCGACGGCTAAAATGCTAGCCTCATATAAATTCTTTACTTACTAAATTTCTTGAATAACGTGACATTTTAGACGCTTCTCAATTTGGTTTCCGAGCTGCACACAGCACAGAATCTCTTGAGCTCACTGCTTCTGAGAGTCTGAAATAAATTCTAAATAAAAACGGTTCTGCAGACCTTATTCTGCTTGATTTGTTGGCAGCTTTCGACACCATCTCTCACAACATGTTGATTCACCGTTTGATGAAGAATGGTGTCAGTGGGCAGGAATTACAATGGGTTGTAAACGTTCTTTTTCTTTCAGACAGAACTTTCTCTGTTCAACACCGCCTATTCTTCTCAGCTAACTCATCGGAACTTATGGAGTATCCAAGCGCTCTGCGTTGAGCCCCATGCTGTTCAATATAGCCCCATGCTGTTCAATATCTATCTTGCTCCTTTGGCCAAACTTATCTGGGGCTACTGCTTTGAGGTATGGTTTTACGCAGATGACACAATTATCCTCCTGCTGAGAATGATGGACTCACCAGATACAATTCTAGACAGTGCCTGCTGGCCGTTGCCTTCTAGATGACACAAAACCATCTCAAGCTCAATACGGATAAAACTGAGCTGGCTATCGTAGGTTCTAACTCACAGATTTGGAATAGTGCCTGGTGCTAGGGTCTTCTCCGACGTCAGTAATTCAGGGATAAAATCTGACTTTCAACTATCTTTCGATCTACAAATACAAAATGTAACGACTATCTGTTTTGGACTGCTGAAAGTGCTATGTGAGATCTTTCCTTGGGTACCTCTTACAACCAGAAAGACTGTTATACATGCACTGATTACCTCTAGAGTTGAGTGCTCTAACGTGCTGTATCTGAGGGGTTGCAAACCAACTGCAAATAATACAAAATACTGCTGCCAGGCTTCTACTGAACATTCCCTGGCATTGTTCTGTAGCTAACAGACTAAATGATTTGCACTGACTGCCTATAGAAAAGAGTATTCAATTGTAAACTATACCACATATCCTCAGAGCAGTTTTAAAGCAGGACCCTATGAGATTTCAGAGGATATTTATTTTCCTTCTATGTTTCTAGAAGAAATCTACGAGCTTCTTCTTTTTTCATACAAGCCCCTAGGTTTCGTCACAAGAGACGCAGTTATGGAACAACCTAGTTCTGGCTCTCTTCTTATAATCAAGCTGCTTTTGAAACCGTTGGAAACATGACTTTTGACAGATGATTTCATTTTTGCTTCCCTTTCATATGGTATCTTGTTGGTGGGTTGGAGTCTCAAGGTTAGGATAGTCAGGCTCTTTTCCGAGTTAGTGCTGCACTTCACAAATGCATCATTTCATTCACTTTCTCTGCTCAAGGGCACCTCCCCTCATGGCAACAGCGCTCATTTGGAACAAGATACCACGGACCAGAAGACAGTCCTGCTACCAGATGTTTTACTTTGCTTAGGTTATTCATACCATTGACAGCACTTTAAGCAGAGCCTGTGGGGGTGGGCGTCATGGGGCAGAGTGCAAGACAGCACTGCAATGGTTCTTCACTGAAAGGAAGGGTGCATGGTATCACACCCATTTGCTGAAACCCTGCACTTAGTTTTTGACTTTTTTTCTGGTGCTAAAATACAAAGCTTTTCAGGATAGATACTCTTCTTTTGCATGCAAGCTAGGTGGTTCTGAAGGGAGCTTGTACCATTGGTAGCACAGTGAGTCCAACCATGAATGGGAAGACTCTACGACGACTCAAGATGCAGAGGTTATGAGAGCCAGCTGCTGTAAACAGCCAATGGCAGGTTGCAATTGGCTTAAAGCTGGAGCTTCATGCTGTGCTTAATTTGAGCCAGTGTTTTCCGGTGCGTGGCACCAGCACTTAGTTGCCAGCGCCAGTACTTATGACAGTCTGCCAAATAGTGGCACTGTTTATCTAATTGACAGATAAGTACCTGAGGAGTTGTATATTGATTCAAAATAAATTAATGATGACTAACACCTGCCACCCAAATCATTCTTATAGCTTTGGGGGCCTGGAATACTCTGAATTACCACACTTGTAGGAGTGTGATGGTTAGTAGTTCTTTTGGTATGTAACTGGCAGCCCAGGCAGGGCAATGGTTGATTCAAGCTGCAGTGGCCTCTTGACGAGGGCCCTGGCACCTATAATTTTAGAAGTTAAGCACTGGCTTTAAGGCATAAACTACTTAATCTAAAAGAAGGAGGGGATGTGTAGAAAAACAGGAAGAAGGCAACCCTAAAACTAGTCCATAAACAGTGGTTACACCCACTAGGAATCCACTCAGCACTAGACAAGAAGGAGCCAAATCATACTGATTGGTGGTAAAAAAGTAAACCAACAGCGGCAGAGCATGCCAAATATAACATATCTGGTACCAGCTTGCAAATTTTAAACAGCTACAGAAAAAGTTTTCAGTCGTGTCACTATGCACTTCCAAACCCACAAGTTGAGAATAGAAAAGTGAAGACAAAGGTGTAAGACGTGAGTGTATCTGCCTGAAAACACTAAGATAAGGATCACAATGAATGACAGCAAGTTAAGCATCAGCAGTTCCCTCGAAAAGCATTAGAGGAACATTCTTTAGGATCTTTTATCCACAAAGCGCAAACTTTGAGTGGCGGTGTTAATGCAGTGAGTTCTGGGATGAGGCAGCATCCTATTATATTAACCCATTTACTGCGGGAGCACCTGCACCTTGGAGTGCCAGATAATGTTTCCAATGTTTGCAGAGGCTTTTAGGAAACAATGAAGAAGCATTCCCCTTGCCATTTGTGGCTCAGGTCCATGACGATTCTATACATGCCAATAAGGCATGCTTTGTGCACTTTTTATGACATACATATAAGCCAACTGCCCAGTCAAGGGGTTAAAGTGACACAGCCAAATTGTTATTTAGGAACGATTTTGATTATCAAAATGTCTTTCATAAATGCAGTGAAAAGCGTTTAGATATAATTTAAGTTATGGTTTCCATCCTTTTTAATCAACATTGCTGTCTAGAACAATAAGTCTAACACAATAAGTCTAGCATTTTCTTGAGTTAGAGCTATTGGCATTGTAAATTCATAACAGGACTTTTCTTGCCTCATAATTTCGTCTTTTCATGCCATGTAATTCCAGTGGCCCTGCATATAACTAAAGCATTTCCATTTACCTTCTTCCTCTATTAGCAGCAAAAAATGAAAATGTTGATATTTAGCATCTTAATTTAAATCTGCCATGCTAGGTCCTTTACTCAAGTCAAGTCAAGTCAAGTCAAAATTACTTTATTCGGCGGTTAGCCACAAAAGTAAACATGCATACATAAAGATCATCATAAAATACAGTACTTATGACATTCATTAAAAATAAGTCTATTAAATCAAAATTTACCACCCAAACTTACTAAAACAGTAAAAAATAAGTACTTATAAAAACATATATAACAATGAGACAATATAGTAAAAGGACAATGCCTAATTTCTCTTAATAAATGATCACATTACCAATTCATATCGATTTCTAATAGTGATAGCGGATTTAATAAAACTAAGAATAGAAATACAAATTTGTTTGGTTGAGAGGCTTTGAATGCCAATCAATCCTTCTTTGTAGGAAGAAGTGTGCAAATTACGCAAAATGGGTAATAAAAAGGATTTCCTGGGAACCGAGTAAAGTTTACAAAATAAGATAAAGTGGCAAGTACTTTGTTTTGAAAAGTTATCACAAGGGCATGGAGGTAATGTTTTTTCCCCACACACATTTTATCGGAAACGCCACTCTAAAATGGATCAGATTAAATCTAAAAGATACGAGTAAAGAATATAAAGAAGGGGTCGGGAACCAAACAAAATAAGGTTCTAACGAGTCTGATGATAAAATTTGTGTATATGAATTAAAAGAGCTCAGTTTCTCTGCCATTTGGTATCTAAGATTCATGACATACTCTTTATGTCTAAGTTTGACAATTTCTTTCGCATTAACTGTCATGAGCTCTGGTTTAAAATACATAAACTCTAAATCCAAGTTTCGGAAGCCATTGTGAACAAAGTTTAGCCATGGAATTTTGTTACAGTTTGATAATAACAAACAATCTTTTACACAATCTTGTGTTAAAGAAGCCGCCGGATTTGACCATACTTTTATCCATAGCAAAAGTGGGGCAATATCTATCAGATCTGTAATATAGCGGATTCCTAATTCCTGGCATAAAATGTTCGCTATGTTCTTAGGTACCATAAGTAGCCGATGAAGGAATTTATTCTCTGCAAGCTGCAAAGTGTTTGGACTAATATATCCCCAAAGGCCACCCCCATAGATTGCCGCCGAAACACATTTAGAGTTGTAGAGCGTGAGAATCTGATGGACCGGTCTATGCCCTAATCTACGGGCAAAGTGAAAGATTGCCTCAACATTTCTTACCAATTGTTGAAGCTTAAAATTCAAATGGAATTTCCAAGACAGAGTGGAACTTAAATATAGACCTAGATAGCAAAAGTCTTTTACCTTTGTCAGGGTATTCCCCCCCATTCTAAAACATCTGGTACGAGTATTTTTAGGGCCGCAGGTCATAACATGTGATTTTTTAAAATTGACTTTCAAATCCAGCTCTCGTGTGTGTGTTAAAAAAAGATCCAAGAGAGTCTGTAGACCGTTGGCCGTGCGGGCGATTAAAACAGCATCACCGGCATATAATAAAATTGGCAATTGTCTAAAACTCATCCTTGGGAGATCCTTACCATTTTGGACCAAACAGTTGTGCAAGCCATTTATGTACAATAAAAACAGGAAAGGTGCCAGTGTACATCCCTGTCTGACACCTCGAGTGGAAGCAAGGAGATGGGACCTTTCACCGTGTTGACCAAACTGGATTAAAATATGGAGGTCAGAGTATAAGCGTTTGATCAAAATTAGCAAATCTTGCTCAATCCCCATTTTATCCATTATAACCCATAATTTTGCTCTATTTACCATATCAAATGCACTAGACAGGTCTATGAATGCTAAATGGATAGGTTCCCTTTTGGCAATTACATATTTACTGAGGATAAGATGTAAGTTTAAGACCTGGTCCACTGTACCTAATCCAGGCCTAAACCCATATTGAGTTGGCGATAAAATGTTTGACCTTACAACCCAATCCTCAAGCCGGGTCAGGATGACACTCCCCAGAATCTTTGCAGTAGAGTCTATTAAAGAAATCGGTCTATAACAGAAGGGGTCAAGCCTGTTACCCTTTTTGAAAATTGGAACGATAACTGCCGTTAGCCATGAAGAGGGAATAGCGCTTTGAATAGCACTGTTCAGAACGTTTGTGATTAGTGGAACCCACAGATCAGGTAGAGATTTAAATAGATCAACCGGTATCCCATCAGGGCCAGGGGCTTTCCTTAGTTTCATTTGAGTTATTGCTGCACTAATTTCGTGTGCCTCAAGTAAGATGGCGCTCTTAGCTGGATTTGGAGTAGCCAAACGTGGGAGGCCACATCCCTCCCCTCCGTCATTGGGATTATCTGCCGATTGAAATACAGATGAAAAATGGTCTACCCAAACCCCCTCTGGTATCAAACAGTCATCTTCCCTGTTTTCCTTTCCTGAGAAATATGGCTGATTAACCACCTTCCAAAATTTAGAGGGATCCCTTAGTTCTGTTGCTGCCATAAGGTCTTCCCAAGCGCTAGTACGTACTTCATTCTTTCTTTCTTCTAGGACTGATTTATATCGGCCCCTGGCCTGCTTAATTAAATCCTGATTACGTGGAATGGTTTTGATCGCTAACTTTAAATCTCTATGGGCAGCCGTACAGGCAGAGTTAAACCACCGTTGAGGTTTTGCACCTTTGGGATGTTGGGCACACAACAATGCCTGAGAAATAGCACAACTTAAAGATTCAAAGGCTTTAATAAGGTGGAATGGGGTCCTTTACTCAATCCAACAGTCTCCTAAGACCAGAAACATCAGTACTTTTTTCGAGGTTGGTGTCAGAAGAAGCAAACGAGGATGCAAAAGAAAGCAAATAGAATAAAATAGTGTATTGCATGACTTTTTCACCCAGAGCATTGTTATAGAGAGGTATCCTATTCATATATTATTTACAGCAAAATCGATGATGTTTAAGCTCAGCGATTTTAGGAAAGTACCATCTTTCTTGGCATGTTACCCCCATTGTTTACCTGTATGTCAGTATGTTTTTGCTTGTCTCACTGGGATCCTGCTGGTTAGGACCCCAGTGCTCATAGTTTATGGCCTAATGTGCGTGTGTGTTTTATGCTTAACTGTGTCACTGAGGCTCTGCTAACCAGAACCTCAGTGCTTATGCTTTTAAATTTGTCGCTATAGGCTAGTGACTTCATTAAACAATTTCAATTGACACACTGGACCCCCCTTATAATTCCCTAGTATATGGTACCACGGTACCCCGGGCATTGAGGTTCCAGGAGATCCTTATGGGCTGCAGCATTTCTTTTGCCACCCATAAGGAGCTCAGACAAACCCTTCCACAGGCCTGCCATTGCAGCCTGCGTGAAATATTTCACAGCCATTTTCACTGCACTTAAGTAACTTATAAGTCATCTATATGTCTAACCTTCATTTACTGAAGGTTAGGTGCACAGTTACTAAGTGTGTGGGCACCCTTGCACTACCAAAGATGTCCCCACATAGTTCAGGGCCAATTTGGGGATGCCATTACATGCGTGCACTACATAGAAGTCAATACCTATATGCAGCTTCACAATGGTAACTCTGAATATGGCCATGTAAGGTGCTAAGATCATGGAATTGTCCCCCTATTCCAAATCTGGTATTGGGGAGCCAATTCCATGCATCCTGGGGACTCCACCATGGACCTCCAGTACTGCCAAACCAGCTCTCTGAGGCCTGCAATGCACCTACAGCTTATGCCACCTCACAGACAGGATTCTGCCCTCCTGGAGTCTGAGCAGCTCAGTCCCAGGAAGGCAGAACAAAGCATTTCCTTTGGGAGGAGGGGGTTACACCCTCTCCCTTTGGAAATGGGTCTAAAGGCTGGGGAGCGGTAGCCTTCCCCAGCCTCTGGAAATGCTTTGAAGGGCACAGATGGTGCCCTCCTTGCATAAGCCAGTCTCCACCGGTTCAGGGACCCCCAGTCCCTGCTCTGGCGCGAAACTGGACAAAGGAAAGGGGAGTGACCACTCCCCTGTCCATCACCACCCCAGGGGTGGTGTCCAGAGCTCCTCCAGTGTGTCCCAGACTTCAGCCATCTTGCTTTGCAAGGTATGGGAGCACTCTGGAGACCTCTGAGTGGCCAGTGCCAGCAGATGACATCAGAGACCCCTCCTGATAGGTCCATACCTGATAGGGTAGCCAACCCCTCTCAAGGCTATTTAGGGTCTGTCCTGTGGGTTCTCTTCAAATTCTACTTGCAAGTTTCCAGCAGGACTCCTCTGCAACTACTACTTCATCCTCTGACCTCGGATCAACCGCAGACTGCTCCAGGAATCGTTGTAACAGCAACAAAGTATCCAGAAGGGCTACTTTTCCTCTGCAACTTCAGCTCCAGCCAGCAACTGCAACAGTTTCCACGGTGTGCACGCTCTGGGGACTCCCTGTCTTCACCCTGCACTAGAAGGACCGAAGAAATCTCCTGTGAAGTGACGGAGTCACTTCCCTTCTCACGCAGGCACCTTCTAAGTCGAGGACCGGTTCACTTGGACTCCTCTCCTAGAGACGAGCATGCTCCTTGGAACTCACCGGGTGGACCCCATCGATACAGACTGTCCTGAGGTCCTGCTGTCCCAGTTTGGAGGAGGTAAGACCTTGCCTTCATCAAGAACGACAATACCCCTGTGCACTGCGTCTTCACCTTCTGAGGCCTCTGGGCACTATTTGCTAAATTCCTTTGTGCACAGACTGGCCCAGGTCCCCAGTACTCCATCCTGCGATGCTCAACTCACTGAGTTGTTCTCCGGCGGCGTGGGACCTTCCTTTGTAGTGCTGCACCAACTGCATTTTGCACCTCCTTTGTCCCCGTGTCCTGGGACTCCCGTGGGCGCTATCTGGTGTCCTGAAGGCTCTCTAAAGTGCTGAGAGACCCCTCTTCCTCCTCACACAGAGTTGGGGCCCACAGGTCCCTCCTGGGTCCAGATAGGGCCATCGACGCAAAACGCGACTTTGCCGGAACCAAGGCTTGTTGGAGAATTCCAGCACCAAAACTCGCCTGCATCCAACTTCTCTTCGTGGGACATCCAGTGCATCATGCAGGAACCCGCTGACATCTTCTCTGGGTGCATTTGTGCAGTCTTCGTCCAACCGGGGACTCTTCTTTTGCACCCTCTTCTAGGTTGGCAGGGGCTCCCGTCCTTCCCGGAACTTCTTTTGACTTCTGGACTTGGTCTCCCTCCTTTGCAGGCCTTCAGGTCCAGGAATCCCCCATTTGTTCTTTGCAGTCTTGCTTGGTTCTTGCAATAACTCTAATCACGACTTGTAGTGTATCCTAAGAAAACGTACCTTACTTTACTCCTGCTTTTCTGGGCTCTGGGGTGGGGTAATTTACTTACCTTTACTGTGTTCTTACTCTCCCAGTGATTCTCTACACACTACACTTGTCTAGAGGGGAATTTGTGTTTTGCATTCCACTTTCTTAGTATATGGTTTTTGTTGCCCTAGACCTATTTTCTCCCATTGCATTCTATAGCATTTCCTATTGTTTGCACTATCCTATGTCTAATTACTTATCTTATTTTGGTGTCTAGTGTATATATTGTGTATAATACTTACCTCCAGAAGGAGTATTGCCTCTAAGATATTTTTGGCCTTGTGTCACCCAAATAAACTACCTTTATTTTTGGTAACACTGAGTATTGTCTTTACTTGTGTCTAAGTACTGTGTGACTATAAGTGGTATTGCAGGAGCTTTGCATGTCTCCTAGTTCAGCCTAAGCTGCTCTGCTACAGCTACCTCCATCAGCCTAAGCTGCTTGGACACTACTACATTTCACTAATAAGGGATAACTGGACCTGGTGTAAGTACCCAAGTTACCCACAACAAACCAGGCCAGCCTCGTACAGCGATCACTTAGGGCACACACAAAATAATACAAACGAAGCAGCACAAAAATCAAATGTAAATGCGTCAGGATTAAAGTCAGTGGCCCACGAGCCCCTCCATGTGAACAGTCTGGATATGCGATAAAAGAAGTGCCAGGGCTTTTATCAAGGGCAGTCATGAGTGTTCAGTTAAAAGGGTACACAACTGGCACCCTGTGTCTGCATCTTATGACGGGCTGGGTGTGCCTGTAGCGTCCTAAATATGCTTGACTGCATAGGGGAGCCCCGGATGGCGCAAATAAGAATGACAATTTCATGCGTCTGTGTGTAGCACAAGTAGCACCGTGACATTCAGAAAACAAGTCATACCGAACAACAATCGCGGGTGGGAAATGCACAACTATGACACATAATGGTGCAAATTCCCATAGCGCTGCATTCGCGTGTGTATCAACAGCAGCATCGACCAATCAACAAGGACGTGGGCAGCACAAAGGCTGCGCTGAAAGGGAGAGGATAGTGCGGACATTGACCAGTCAGTCTTGTGCCTTCGATGGCCGGCATACTCGGAGGAGCTAAGCACCATTTCAGACGGTCCGAGCCCCCAGAACTGCACGTCAACCCCGGGCACTCCAACACTGGTTCTAAACAACTCCTCAACACGCGGGTCGGTAAAGCAGCCCTCCGATCCACTGTACTCGTTATGCCATGCAGTGCGGCTGCAGTGACGGGTCAGGCATGCAGACGGCACTGGGGGGTTTATACCGCAAGCAGGGTACCACGTAGGTCCATTGCGCCCCTGAGTGTCAGGTGCTGTGGAGTGCACTTGTGACAAGGAGCTGCTGCCGTACAGCAGTACTGAAACGGGCACCCACGAAGACTCAATCCTCTAAAGTATGTGAGAGCAGAAGGACATGCAGGGAATGTACTGAAAGGGGCACCCTGGAGTACCTCCACGAGCGGTGCCACCCGCAGCCCTCACATTAACAAAGAATCCCACTGCACCCCAGCAAATCTAGGCATGCCCAGACCCTCCCTCCCGTGCCAACTCCATAGTATATGCATTACAAACGAGCGCGATTGTGCTGTGTAAAACCTTGAATGAGCCAAAAAATGATAACTGGACTTTTCTTGTCCCCTAAATTGTGCAGGTGGGAATACAACCCAGTAGAGGACACGTGGCAATGCGTATGTGCAGCAGTGGCTGCTGCAAACTCAAGGGGAGGGGCGGGCGTGGGTAGGGATAGGGAAGGGAGGAAACTTAACAAAATCATTAAAATAAAAAATAAAAAGATAACGAGCTTTGTAAAACCTTGAATTCGCTCAGAAGCGCTTGGGTAAACAATAGAAGTAAACTGGTAGTCATGCAAAGCGCTTGATTACTGGCCAGCGAGATCATGCTGTATAGAAAAGAAAAAGTGGACCAGAAACCATGCAGAAAACATGTAGCTGCATATGTTTTCAGTAATTGGCCAGCACGCTCGAAGAGGGCTAGGTCAAAAGCCCAACAGAAAGACAACAGGTCGGAAGTGCTTGCGCGCTCGACCTAAAGAATAAGTTACTTACCTTCGGTAACGCTTTTTCTGGTGGATACAATAACTACCTGTGGATTCCTCACCTAAAGAATTCTCCCCTCGCGCCAGCTTCGACGGAAATTTCTTCTAGCTCTGCACGTCGACGATGACGTCACAATCGCCGGACTCCACGCGACGCCATATGACATCATCCAGGCAATAAGAAGCACGCGTCGACGTGCAAACGTCAGTTATCACAATTTTTTGCCATAGAGGCGAACAGGTTAAACCTAAAGAGTACATATTCATCTAGAATGAATGAAAATAGAAACGTTTATTATAAAACACATTATAAATAACAGTAATGAATGCTCAATACAAGAGAGAAATATATATATATATATATATATATCCAGTCCAAAAAGTCTTCTTGAACCATCTTAATTTGCAAAGGAAATGTATATACAGTTATCACAACTATATACATGAATCAGCTATATACATATAAACAAGACCAAGGATGCGCACCCAAGGAGTTCTCGGTTTGACCAGTCAGGCAACGGAGAGGCGGGTGGGACCATGAGGAATCCACAGGTAGTTATTGTATCCACCAGAAAAAGCGTTACTGAAGGTAAGTAACTTATTCTTCTGATGGATACACCTACCTGTGGATTCCTCACCTAAAGAATAGAGTCCCCAAGCAGTAAAACCTCCGGTGGTGGGTGCCCAAATGGTCAAACCAAGAAGTCTTGCAGCACCCAGCGAGCAAAATGGCCATCCCTCCTAACCTCAGAGTCCAAACAGTAATGCTTGGCAAAAGTATGGAGGGACACCCAAGTCACTGCCCTGCAGATGTCAGCCAGAGGAACACCTCTAGCCAAAGCTGATGAAGCTGCTTTTGCTCTGGTGGAATGGGCACGAATCCCCACCGGTGGATCCTTCTTCGCCAAAGAATAGCAGATCTTAATACATAGAATGACCCAACTGGATAGCGTTCTCTTGTGGACCGCTCTACCTTTCCTCTTCCCCACGTATCCAACGAAGAGCTGTTCATCCTGTCTGAACTCTTTCGTCCTGGCGACGTAGAAGCTCAGAGCTCTTCGCGGATCCAGCCGGTGGAGCCTCTCTTCCTCTTTGGATGGGTGAGGTGGAGGGTAAAAGGAAGAGAGAGTAATCGACTGCCATAGGTGAAAGGGTGTAACAACCTTCGGTAGGAAAGCCGCCTTGGTCCTCAACACCACTTTGTCCTTAAAGAAAGAAAGGGATGGGGTTTCCACTCAGAGAGCCTGAAGCTCACTAACCCTTCTGGCAGATGTTATGACCACCAGGAAAACAGTTTTTAATACTAGGTACCGTAAAGAACAAGAATGCATTGGTTCGAACGGAGCCCCCATAAGAAAAGTTAAGACTAAGTTAAGGTCCCACTGAGGCATAACGAATGGCGTGGGTGGATACCTATTAGTGAGTCCCTTTAGAAACTTTAAAACAATTGGTGATTTAAAGAAGGACGGTTGATCAGGAAGGCACAGAAAAGCAGATAGTGCAGACAGATAACCTTTAACAGTGGCAATTGCAAAACCTTTCTGTACCAGATGGAGTGCAAATGACAAAATGTCAGACAAATCAGCTTTTAAAGGATCTAAACTCTTCTCTCCACACCAGCTTGTAAATTTAGCCCAACGATTAGCATAGATTGACTTGGTGGAGTGTTACCTGGCCGATAAAATAACTTCCACCACATCTGGAGGGAGAGAAAAGGAACTCAGATTGCCCCGTTCAATCTCCAGGCATGAAGATGCAGGCTCTGGAGGTGGGGGTGTAGAATCTGCCCCTGCGACTGCGAGAGGAGGTCCACCCTGCAAGGGAGACGGAGCGGAGGGCACTGAGAGAGTTGGAGTAGGTCCGAATACCACACCCTTCTCGGCCAATCCGGAGCTATTAAGATGACTTGAGCTCGGTCTTGGCGGATCTTCCTGAGAACTCGAGGAATCAAGGGTATGGGGGGAAACGCGTAAAGCAACTGACCCTTCCAGAACATCTGAAACGCGTCCCCCAAAGCTCCTTACACCAGATACTGGAGGCTGCAAAATAGCGGACACTGTGCATTCTCTTGAGTTGCAAACAGATCTATTTGTGGATATCCCCACATCCAGAAGATACCCAGAACTAGATCTGGATGAAGACGCCACTCGTGATCGACTGAGCTGCGTCGACTGAGAATGTCTGCACGCACGTTCAGGACTCCGGCCAAATGATGTGCAACTAAGCAGATCTTGTGATCCTGAAGCCAGGACCAGAGACGAAGAGCTTCTCTGCAGAGAAGATACGACCCCACTCCTCCCTGTTTGTTTATATACCACATCGCGGTCGTGTTGTCCATTAGAACTTGGACTGATTGATCGCGAATGGAAGGGAGGAAGGCCTTGAGTGCCAGACGTACTGCCCGCAACTCTAACAGATTGATATGCAACTTCTGTTCCCCTGGAGACCAAAGGCCTTTGATCTCCAGGTCCCCCAGATGAGCTCCCCACCCTAGAGTGGAAGCATCCGTTACCACCGTGGCCACTGGAGGAGGCAGCGAGAACGGCCTTCCTTGAGACAGGTTGTTGACCGCTGCCCACCATCGAAGATCCTCCGCAGTGTCTCTGGAGATCTTTATCGAATCTTCGAGATCCCCTTTGCGTTGAAGCCACTGCCTGAGGACGCACCACTGGAGAGCCCTCATGTGCCAGCGTGCATGAGTGACCAACAGTATGCAAGAAGCAAACAGACCGAGCAGATGAAGGACCTTGAGGACTGGAACTACCGCTCCATTTCGAAACTTTGGAATCAAAGCCTGGATGTCCTGAGCCCGCTGGGGCGGAGGAAAGGCCTGATTCAATGTTGTGTCCAATACTGCCCCTATGAACAGGAGGCGTTGAGAGGGCTCCAGGTGAGATTTGGGTACATTGACTGAAAAACCCAGGTCGTACAACAATTGAGTCGCCGACTGGAGATGGCACCGCACGAGCTCCGGAGTTTTGGCCTTGATCAACCAATCGTCCAGATAGGGAAACACAGCTATCCCCCTTCTTCTGAGCTCTGCTGCTACCACCGCCATCACCTTCGTGAAAACTCGAGGTGCTGAAGTAAGACCAAAGGGAAGGACCGCAAACTGATAATGCTGTGATCCCACTACAAACCGGAGATACTTCCTGTGCGATTTGAGGATCGGAATATGAAAATACGCGTCCTGCAAATCGACCAACACCATCCAGTCTCCTTCGTTCAACGCCAAAAGAACCTGTGAGAGGGTCAGCATTTTGAACTTTTCCTGATTGAGGAACCAATTCAAAATCCTCAAGTCCAAATTCGGTCTCAGTCGACCATCCTTTTTGGGAATCAGAAAGTATCTTGAATAACACCCCTGACCCCTCTCTTGCTCGGGAACCAACTCTATTGCACCTTTTTGTAATAGGGATAATATCTCCTGCTGTAATAGGAGAAGATGGTCTTCTGAACAGAAGGATGGGCGGGGAGGGAAGGTAGGAGGGAATTCCCGAAAGGGAAGAGCGTACCCCCTCTTCACAATGTCGACGACCCAGGAGTCCGATGTTATGACCTCCCACATTGGAAGAAAAGAGGCAAGTCTCCCCCTACCGGAGATGAATGGACAGGGAGTGGTGGAGGACTACGGCTGCTCTCCTTGCTGCACCCCTCCAGAGGAAGAGGAACAGGCAGAGTGCTGCAAGGTGGCTCCTCTCGTACGGACTCTACCCCTGCCCCTGAAGGATCTGTAAGGCAGGGTAGAAGTAGATTGTTGTGGTCCTTGCAATCTTCCCCGAAAGGAACCACGTCCAAATCCCTTAAATCTCCGAAAGCCTCTAAAGGAGGATGAGGCCGACGACTGGAGTCCCAAAGACCTAGCAGTCGCTCTGCTTTCTTTAAAACGTTCCAGGGCAGAGTCAGCCTTTGTGCCGAAGAGCTTCTCTCCATCAAACGGAAGATCAAGGAGTATGGCCTGCACGTCCAACGAGAAGCCAGATGACCGAAGCCAAGACTGCCGCCTAGAGACTATGGTCATGCCCATAGCCCTAGCCACCGAGTCCAATCCAGACTGGATCACTTGCGTCGCAGCCGCCTGAGCATCCGCTAATAGTTGCAGTATCTCCTGGGACAAATTAGGGTGGCCCTTCGCCTCTTCCATAAGGGCATGGATGTAACGCCCTAGTATGCATGTGGCATTGGAAGATTTTAGGGCCATACTGCAAGATGAAAATGTCTTTTTAGCAGTATGGTCCATCTTTTTTGACTCCCTGTCCGCAGGGGCCCCAGGAAACGAGTCAGGAGAGGATCTGGATGAACATGAAGCTTGCACCACTAGGGTCTCCGGAGTTGGTTGTCTGGAAAGAAACACCGGATCCCCAGGCGCCGTCCTGTACCGGTGAGCCACCGCTCTGTTGACCGCAGAGGTGGACACAGGTTTCAGCCAGATATCCTTAATGGGGTCCAGCAGAGCCTCATTGAATGGTAGAAGAGGTTCAGCAGAAGCAGACGTCGGATGGAGGACTTCTGTTAATAAATTTCTCTTGACCTCCGCGGTAGGAAGGGGAAGATCCAAAAAGTCTGCAGCCTTACGAATGACTGCGTGGAAAGAAGCAGCTTCCTCCGTGACCTCTCCAGGGGAAGCCAGATCCCATTCCGGGGTAGTGTCTAGGCCACTAGCTGAGTCCAGTCCCTGGAAGTCACCAGAGGGCTCTATAACTTCACCTTCCTCCAGGTAGCCTGGCGTACTCCTCTTCCTCCAAGAGACGAAGAGCCAGGCGTCTTGACTTAAGTCTTGACTCCAAGCCTGGAGTCGACAAGGCGTCGGCCGACGCCGAAGATCTTCGTCGGCGCCGAACCTCGGATCCGTCCGAAGCCGGAGGCTCCAGCTCCAAAGGGTTCTTAGACGTCGATCCGAGGCGAAACCGACGGCGCCGTAACAGGTGTAGCCATCCTGGGCGACGTCATAGGCATCGGCGGCGCAGCAGATAAAAACGGGATGAACGGCGCCGACCTGTAAGACGCCGGAACACCCAAATCATAGGTCAGAGGACCAGACGGACCTGCATGACTTCCACCCGGCGTCATGGAAGTAAAGATGTTATACATAGCGTTTAAAAACGCTACAGGATCCGATCCCGGAGTCGGGGAAGCCGGGTACTGCTGCTGCTGCACCGGCGCCGGCAAAGCTGCCGAAGAGGGTCCAGGTAACTCCTGGCCAGGAGAACCCTCAGGCCTCTGGGGAGGCTCAACCTCAAAGACCGACCCGGGTGACGTCGGGGACGTTGGAGGCGGAGGGGTGACGGTCAGGCTTATCTCCCACGTCGGACTACGCCGAGCCGACGGAGAAGCCGATCTAGATCTGGACCGTCCCTTGCTCGATCGGCGCCGAGATCCATGACGGCACCGAGAGTCACTATGATGGATCTCGACGAAGACTCCCTCCTATGACGCCTCTCCTTCTTCTTCTTGGACCGGGCGAAGAACAACTTCGCCTCCCTCTCCTTAAGTGCCTTAGGGTTCATGCTGTTGTAGTTTAGCAGCGATTAGATTAAGCATTAGCAGAAGACATCTTGTATTTAGTAACTATTGTGAACATTTCGCGGAATCCATTTTGTATTCATGGCAGCCATTTTCTTTGTCACATGCTGCCATGTGCTCACCATGTGCTCTGTCCTACCTTTCTGTTAAATACTCTTGAAAATCTGCCTAGTGACAAGTTATATTTAGCATCTCCCACTTTCGCACATGCTCAGTAAGGTCTGCAGCTGTTAGTCCTTGAAAACTGTCAGCTCCTCCTACCTGTCGACTGTGCATTTCCACATGACCTTACATGTATGCAAGTCTTGCTTCTATAATTGTACCACCTCCTTTTAGCCCCTGCGTGGGTATAAAAGGACCATGCTCTCTCAGTTCAGTGTGCTACTTCAAACATTACCAAAGGGTGCTGTTTGAACTGTAGTACCATCTCATGAGGTTAATAAACTTTGTCTTTTATTTCAGTTTCTGTGCCAACTTCTTCCTACATGGTCTGAGGACTTTGTGCAGAGAAAGGTGAACCCCTTGCACTAGTAGGCCTTGCTGAGGCTTACTTCAACAAATTGGCGCCCGAACAGGGACTCATCGGCGACTCGGATGCCCCACGGATTGGTCGCGACGAAGGATTGGGATCTCGCTGCGGACGATCAATTCCTGAGGAGACCAGAGTCTTGGCAACCACGGCGTTTTTCCCTTCCTTCTGATTTGACCATCCAGGTGGCGCCGGTCCTCGACTGAGATCCTTTTTGTTCATTCGTCATGCAGTGACCATTTGGTCGTCTTTAGAACTTGGCAGTTGGAACCTGGACACCCTGTGATTGGTAACAGCCGTTTTACGGCACTTGCTGTGGGTTTTGATGCCTTTGTTTGGTAATGTAGTTTAGCACTACTTACTGTGGCGCTCGTGTTTTGGGTGACTAGTCAATTTGTGTCCTTTGAATTGATATATAAATTGCAATTTATATAGGCAGGTAATGAGGAGAATTTTCTCCAATTTAATTTTGATTTGAACTGCACCTTAAGTGCTACTTTGATTATAATATTGCATATTCTGCACTATTTTTGGTATGCCTGTTTTTAGCGCACTTCGTAGGATGTGTCGCTTTTGTAATGGTACCAATTTGAGACTGGAAGAGTCGCAACCGGCACCCCCAGAGGGGACACCAAATAGAGATATGTATGTTAAACATGGTCTTTCTTCTATAATGTACAGCACATTATGGAATAAATACACTCGTGCGGATCCTGAGTTACGTTGGCCTATGCATGGGTCATTTGATTTGCGAAAGATTGAGTATGTGGAACAATGTATGTGTAAGCGGAAGTCTAGGCAAGATATGTTTGACTGTGTACGAATGTGGGAGAAAGAAGTGCGTGGACGAGTGAAGCGTGAGCAAGCCTTGCTTGACAAAGAGCAGCAGAAGAATGTATATGTGAAAGCATTGGAAATAAGAAAGAAAGAAATAAATGACTTAAAGGAGCTAGAAGAGAAAGAACGTAAATTACAGGTAACTGGCCAATACACCGTTAGGCAACCTCTCTATCCTATCCTTAATAAACCACATGATGATTTTTTGTTACTAGATCGCCCTCCACCTCCGTATGTCGTTCCTTCTGCCCCTCATGAGTTAGCGAAGGTCTCCAGTTCGGAGCAACAGAAGATGCGGGACAGTCGCTCTATGTTGCCTGCTGACCGTGCGTCCGAGCTTAGATCTATTGCTCGTAAAACAATTTGTAGCGTTGGCTCTGCTTCTGAACTTTTAGATAACATGAAAGGGTGGACGGAAAAGGAGCAGCTATATTTTACTGAGGCATTTGTCTCAGAAGTTATTGAACTATATCGGAAATATTCTGATGAGTTAGAGCCCGATGATGTAGCAGCTGATCATAAGCAAATGCGTGATGGTCTTTTTGTTTTCTCCCAGGTGGCTGATGCAATCAGGCGTTTGGTGAAATTATGTGTTGCAGCAGACCGTTTGCGAGAGGAGAAAAGGGCCGTGGACGTAGTCGCACAGATATCTCAGACTGGCGAGGTGCAAGCTTCCATGTTTGGAACAGATAAGATTATGATAGTTCACGCGAAACCAATGCCGGAGGCTGCGCCTTTGTATGTTCCTCCTAAAGGATCAGGTACAAGTGATGATAAAACTTCTGTTGATGCTAAGGGTTATTTTATTTATAATTGGGTGTATACTCCTTGGAATAGGGCAGATGTAAAGGCACTTAAAACAGCATTACCTGACCCGCGGGAAAATACAGCCGCCTTTTATGAGGAAGTTGAGGAAGCAATTAGTTCTTGTACTATGACTTCGGACAACTTGATTCTTTTGTTTACCCTGAAGGTGTGGCTCTCATACAATATGTCGATGATATTTTGTTGGCAGCTGATACCCCTGAGCAATGTGAAAAGTGCACTTTGTCCTTACTTTCTTTTCTTGCTTCACACCATCATAAAGTGTCACGAAAGAAATTGCAATATTGTAGACCAAAGGTAACCTATTTAGGTCACCTTTTGTCTAAGGAGGGCCGTGCACTTACATCAGATCGTATTCAAGCAATTTTAGACACACCAGTACCCTCTACTCAGAAAGATGTTCGTGCATTCCTTGGTCTTACTTCTTTTTGTAGGCAATGGATATTAGGGTTTTCACACATTGTCAAACCTTTGCTAGCACTTTTGACTAAAGATACTCCAATGCCCCTCCCATGGACAGATCAATGTGAGACTTCTTTCCGGCAGCTACAACAAGCCTTTTGTTCAGCACCAGTGTTAGGTACTCCAGATTACATGAAGCCTTTTGCACTTTACGTACATGGGAAAGATGGATGTGCATTGTCAGTTTTAGTACAGACACATGGCGATAAGCAGCGTCCCTGTGCATATTTTTCAGCAGTACTTGATCCTGTCGCTCGAGCGTTGCCTGGGTGTTTTTGTTCAGTTGCCGCAACAGCTCTGTCAATACATCAATGTGAAGGGATAGTTTTGTCACATAAGCTGTTGGTGTTAGTACCCTATGCGGTTGATGCTCTTTTAAATCAAACAAAGATACAACATTTAACTAGCGCTCGCCTGATAGGCTATGAATTGACATTGCTGGCTCCTCACATTACACTGAAGAGATGTGCAACACTAAATCCAGCCACTTTGTTGCCATATCCGGTGACTCAGCCTCAGTCACAAGAAACACATGATTGTATATTCCTTACCGAAGAACAGACAAAGGGTCGTATTGATTTACAAGATACACCCCTTTTAGATGTAGACGGGGAACTGTGGGTTGACGGGTCTTGTTTGAAGTTGCCTGATGGTACGACCTCAGCTGCATATGCAATCACCACAATACACACGGTAGTGGAGACAGCTCGTATACCACAGAAGTCAGCTCAAGCAGCTGAACTAATAGCTGTGACACGAGCATGTGAGCTTAGTACTGACTTATGTGTGAACATTTACACAGACAGCCGCTATGCTTTTGGAGTGGCTCATGATTTTGGTTTGCTTTGGAAGGAGAGAGGCTTTCTCACATCCCACGGGATGCAGATAATGCACGGAGAATTAGTTCATATCCTCTTGACTGCATTGACATATCCAAAGGAACTAGCTATTGTGAAATGTAGTGCACACAAGAAAGTGACCGATAAGATAGGGCAAGGTAATGCTCTTGCGGACCGCGTAGCACGGGAGACTGCAATGCAGCGAAGTACTACTTCTATGTATGTAGTGAAGTCACAAGCTGAACGTTGGCATAATGCTAGACAAGACGTATTAGATATACAGAAATCTGCTTCTGTGAAAGAACGTGAGCAATGGTCTGAAGATGGAGAATTGGATGATATGGGCTGTTGGCGGAATAAGCAGATGGATAAATGGAAATTGCCTATAGCTTTTGTACAACCTATAGTTCAGATGGCACATGGGCTGGCACATGTTGGAGCTTCAACAATAACGAAGTTGCTTACGCAAGTTTGGGAGCATCCAGAAATTTCCAGTACAGCTAAGAGAGTAGTACAGTCTTGTTTGATCTGTTTACAATACAATCCTGGAAAAGGGACACATACTCCTGTGGGAGGGTTTGCTACACCAACTGCACCTTTTGAAGTTCTACAAATGGATTATATTCAGCTTGAACGCTGCAACAATTTAAAGTATGTCTTGGTGGTGGTATGTGCCTTCAGTAAATGGATAGAGGCGTACCCCACAAAGGATAATACTGCCATTACCACAGCGAAGGTGCTTTTGAAATAATTTTTCCCTAGGTTTGGTGTTTGCAGACTTTTATGGAGTGATAACAGACCTCATTTTGTTGGGGAAGTTATTAAGTATGCCCTGAAAGGCTTAGGGATCAAACAGAAGTTCCATGCGGTTTTCCACCCACAATCAGCAGGGTTGGTGGAAAGGTATAATGCTACTTTGAAGCTGAAGTTAGCGAAGATACAGGCTTCAACATCCTTAACTTGCCCGGATGCATTACCGTTGGCATTATTGTCTATTAGGTCAGTGCCACACTCTCGACTTGACCTTAGCCCATACGAAGCGGTTTTCGGGAGGCCAATGAACATTTGGGGAGTTCCTAAGCCAAATTCTGTATATGATGTACCTTGTGTCCTGATGAATGATTATTTGGCACAGTTAACCGACAATTTAGTTTCTATTCATCAACAGGTTCGAGAAGCACTTCCTGACAGATCTACAGGTGAAGGCCATGAACTCCGACCTGGTGGCCAGGTGATGATTAAGTCCTTTGAAAGATCAAGCAGCTTGGAACCAAGGTGGCGAGGCCCAGAACAGGTGCTCCTTGCGACAAGGACAGCAGTTCGAGTGACGAACCGAAAGAATTGGGTCCATAGTACTCACTGCAAGAGAGTGCTACCTACCTTGGTGGAACCTGCTGTGCTGACCGATCATCGAGAGATTTTGACTACGGAGAAAGGCCGTGCTATATCACCTGACGAATCTGCAGAGGTCTTCCCGGACCATATGACTTCTGGAGTGTCACAATATAATTTAAGACCGAGGAAAGAATCTGAAAATGTTTTGAAAAAAAACTGGTTGAGCTACCGCCCTGGGTTAGTGAAACGGAGAGCCAATGTGGCAAGGGGGGGGATCAGCCATGCATTAGAGTAGTGACACCCGTCTTGGCCCGTGGTGAAGAAATCAGCGGCTGCCCAGGGATAAGAGCTCCAACGATTGTTTTTAGTACATTTCTGAAAGGGTCAATTATCACTGTTGCTAAAATGAATAACAAACTGATCATTAGTACTATGGGGTTTGTTGTTGTTTTGGTGGTTATAGCAATAATGACCTGGTTTGTTGAAAAGAAGGCTCCTGCTCGTGAGTTTTTTGTTGCCACTACTCCAGTACCAGAGGATCACTATTACTTTACGCTTCCCTATCAGGAGCAGAAGCACCGTCAATCATACTTCAATAATACCTTCATTCAGATGTTGCATCAAACTCATAATGCTACAAATACTACTAACTGTTGGGTATGTGGAATGATACCTGCGCATCAAAAGAAAGGAGGAACACCTTTCATTCCTCTTCCTTTTTCACACAATGGTTCTTGTCAAGCTTGGTACACGCTTTTGTTTGCATCTGGAAAACGTACAGAGTGCAGACTTCTTTTTGTTCTGCTCCATGTGTATTACTGCTTGTATGCCTACCAAAAGAAATATTACAGAAATGAAAGCACAACATATGTTAGATAAGGAAATAGCTGAAATGATGAGCATAAATATAAAAGATGAATATTTAGATTATCCTAGAAAGATGAATGTCTTCAGCTAATGCTGAAAGGGTCGTCTGTTGTAGTTTAGCAGCGATTAGATTACGCATTAGCAGAAGACATCTTGTATTTAGTAACTATTGTGAACATTTCGCGGAATCCATTTTGTATTCATGGCAGCCATTTTCTTTGCCACATGCTGCCTTGTGCTCACCATGTGCTCTGTTCTACCTTTCTGTTAACTACTCTTGAAAATCTGCCTAGTGACAAGTTATATTTAGCATCTCCCACTTTCGCACATGCTCAGTAAGGTCTGCAGCTGTTAGTCCTTGAAAACTGTCCGCTCCTCCTACCTGTCGACTGTGCATTTCCACATGACCTTACATGTATGCAAGTCTTGCTTCTATAATTGTACCACCTCCTTTTAGCCCCTGCGTGGGTATAAAAGGACCATGCTCTCTCAGTTCAGTGTGCTACTTCAAACATTACCAAAGGGTGCTGTTTGAACTGTAGTACCACCTCATGAGGTTAATAAACTTTGTCTTTTATTTCAGTTTCTGTGCCAACTTCTTCCTACATGGTCTGAGGACTTTGTGCAGAGAAAGGTGAACCCCTTGCACTAGTAGGCCTTGCTGAGGCTTACTTCAACAATGCACTGACACAAACCTCATGCCTCGACCTCATGGTCGGAACTAAGGCACCAGAGGCAGTTTTCGTGGGGGTCGGTAACCAACATCCGACCCCCGCACTGGCTACAAGGTTTAAAGCCGGAATTTCTAGGCTGCGACATCGTAACCGCCGTTGGAAACAGTAGCTCCCTGTGAGCCTCGAAGAATTAACCGTTATTCGGGCACGGAAAAAAGGGAACTGACGTTTGCACGTCGACGAGGGCTTCTTATTGCCTGGATGACATCATATGGCGTCACGTGGAGTCGGGCGATTGTGACGTCATCGTCGACGTGCAGAGCTAGAAGAAATTTCCATCGAAGCTGGCGCGAGGGGAGAATTCTTTAGGTGAGGAATCCACAGGTAGGTGTATCCATCAGAAAATGTCTTTAGAAAAGCAAAGTAAAATATTTTAAAGGTAATCTCTTTGAAACAAGGGTTTCCAGAATCTCAACCAAGGGAGGGGGGCATTCTGTTTCTTTTGGAAACGGGTAACCGCTAATACATATTGGATTAGTGTAATTTCTTCAGCACTCTGTGACAAAGGCGAGAGGCTGCATTCCTACACAAAATTTGACATCTATTTTTTAAAATGCAATAGTTCAGGAAAATCCACAGACCTCTGGCTCTGCATAATTTTTGCTTCTCTACATGCAAGTTCCAAAATGCTGCCATTCACACTCCCATATCCAATAGGTATATCGTAACAATTCAAGCTATGGTGTGGGCAGCAACTGAGAGCAAGTAAGCCAGGAGCTAGGACCCCAATGGCTCTGTGATTACTTCTTGACAAACATGAACCAAAGTTTACTAGGGCTTGCTGCTTGTTACACAGGAATTCTTTATACAGTTGTTCATGGTTTATAGTATCCTTCGCTCCTAAATCAATGTCTAAAGTAGAGGGGAGATTCTCTTTGGCACATTTAAAACCTTTTAACAAATGTATTTTCGCTCATCGATACAGAAAGGCAAATCATGGAGGCCCACAAGAACATACATCCAATAGTGCTGCGAATAAGGCATATTCTTCATATGCCTTGAGTTTCACAGACACCACAAAATCGTATTATTATTTTAATAAATCTCAAACTTGCAGCATATTTAGGTGTCATCAATTCATGGTTTTTGGTACAGATCAGAACATTTAAAGCTATTCATTAAGCAGACGCCTAAATAGCTATCATTGGTGAAGTTTCGTATTACAGAAACCTTCTAACATCAGACTATAACTAATTAAGAACACTTTGGGCCTCATTCTGACTTTGGCGGGCGGCGGAGGCCGCCCGCCAAAGTACCGCCGTCAGAATACCGCTGCGCGGTCAAAAGGCCGCCGCAGTAATTCTGAGTTTCCCGCTGGGCTGGCTGGCGACCGCCAGAAGGCCGCCCGCCAGCCCAGCGGGAAACCCCCTTCCATGAGGATGCCGGCTCCGAATGGAGCCGGCGGAGTGGAAGGGGTGCGACGGGTGCAGTTGCACCCGTCGCGATTTTCAGTGTCTGCTTGGCAGACACTGAAAATCTTGGTGGGGCCCTGTTAGGGGGCCCCTGCAGTGCCCATGCCAGTGGCCAGTGGACGCTGGCGGTAAGGGGGTCGGAATCCCCATGGCAGCACTGCCTGCAGCGCCGCCATGGAGGATTCCCCAGGGCAGCGGGAAACCGGCGGTACCGCCGCGGTCAGAATGCCCATGGATGCACTGCCAGCCTGTTGGCGGTGCATCCGCGGTCGTTGGCCTGGCGGTAGTCTACCGCCAGGGTCAGAATGACCCCCTTTATCTCTAGTCGCATGCAAGAACTTATTAGTGGCATTACAATCTTTTCATCTACCATGTAAAGGCTGCCACATACAACAGACATTGACCTTTGCCTCAAAGTGTTTGAGGGAAGATTGTGTGCATACGGCGAGAAAGCAGGAGGAAAAGTATGTCACACTTCTACCCTCAACACAATTGTATCTCACATACACTCAGTGGCAGAAGCGTCCCATTCTCACCAACTGACACTGTCTGTAGTCACCCAAATCTCAGTGCCTACACTGGCAAAGAAAAGGACACAGGTTCTAAAGACACTTCTAAAATTAGAAGCAAGAGCCCTCACACATCCAATGGATGTCATGCTTCATCATAGGGCTAGCTCCTCATCAGACTGGCGCTGCAATGTCTGATGGGCCCCACAAGGGGGCTCTTTGCTGGAGATCTTGATTTTTTCTGCGTTTGCGGCGACTGCTAAGGCAGGTATAAATTTAAACCTACCATCAGGGAAGAGCCGGAGTGGAAAAGAGTTAAAATAGGCCTTGAGTTGTGTAGCATTCTATGTAAGTTACTTGTAATCCTTCAGACGGTGAAATTCAACTAGGGAATGTAATATAGCTTGGGAGAATTTTTTTTTGGTCCTGATGAAGCGCCTTGTGATCCGTAGGGACCTTTTAGGCGCGAAACATGTTGACCTCATATAATAGCTAAAGGGAGATTGTTCCTAACAGCTTTTTTGGTCTGGTCGAATGGTGAAACATTATTCCGATCCCACTCCCCGTGTTTTTAATTTTGACCGAGATCCTCAATACCTAATAAAATATATAGTTTTGAGGCCTTTGAGCCAATTTTAAAGCTTTTCCACTCCTGCTCTTCCCTGAAGGTGAGTTGAAATTTATACCTGCCTTAGCAATCACGGTACACGCTGAAAAAATCAAGGTCTCTGGCAAAGAGCCCCCTTGTGGGGCCCGTCAGACATTGCAGCGCCAGTCTGACGAGGAGCTAGCCCTATGATGAAGCATGACATCAACTGGATGTGTGAGGGCTTGTGCTTTTAATTTTAGAAGTGTCTTCAGAACCTCTGTCCTTTTCTTTCTCTTTCTTGTTTGGAACAGTGTACTCTATTGATTTGCATAACGTTTAGGGAGGCTGTACACTGAACCATGTTAATCTCCCAGTCCCTCTTACATTTGATAGACCTACACTGGCAAAGCCAATAGGTCTCGCCTATACAAGAGCTATTGGCCTGGTAATGTGTTTTAGCCATGTTGTACACCAGTATGGCTGCTGTTCAGCGTGACTAAAAGTTAGTGGCACAGAGTGAGTTGGAGTAGATTGGGCTAGATTGGAATGGGGTAGATTAGGGTGGGATAGATTGGGGTAGAGTGGAGAGGTGTAGAGTGGAGTTGGGTAGCTTGGGGTAGAGTAGAATGGGACAGATTGTAGCAGGGTAGACTGAGCTGAGTAGAGTAGGGTAGACTGAAGTAAGGTAGATTAGGGCAGACTGCAGTAGATTGGGGGAGATTCAGTGGTGTGGAGTAAAATAGATTGGACTGGGGTAGATTGGAGTGTGGGTGATTTGCGTGGGGTAGATTGGAATGAGGGAGTGGGATAGACTGGTGTGGTAGATTGGAATGAGGAAGATTGTGGTGGAGTGCGGCAGTTCTGAGTGGCATGGGGTACACTGGAGTGGGGTAGACTGGAGAGGATTGAAATGGGGTAGATTGGGATAGAGTAGGGTAGATTGGGATGGAGTAGAGTGAGGCTGATTGGCGTGAAGTGCAGTGGGTTAGACTGGGGTGTATGTAATGGGGAAGACTGGCGTTGGGTATACTGGTTGGATTTCAGTAGGGTAAACTGAAGTGGAATGAGGTAGAGTGGAGAGGGGTAGACTCAATTGAGACAGATTAGTGTGTGTTAGTTCAGAGTGGGATACACCGGGTAAATTTGAGTGCAGTAGATGGAGTTGGGTAGACTGGAATTGGGAGAGGTAGAATGGGGTGATGTAGAGTGGGGTGGGGTGAAGTGGGGTGTGGTAAAGTGGGGTGGAGGTAGATTGGGGTGGAGGTAGATTGGGGCAGGGTGGATTGGGGTAGAGTGGGGTAGATGAACGAGTTACTTACCTTCGGTAACGACTTTTCTGGTGGATACATTAGCTACCTGTGGATTCCTCAACTCATGAATACTCCCATGGCGCCAGCATTCGACGGAAATCTTCTTACTAGTCTCTGCACGTCGACGAGGACGTCACTCTAGCCCACGCGACGCCGTCTGACGTCATACAGGCAATAAGAGGTCCTCGACGACGTGCGGACGTCAGTACCAATCATTTTTTACGTGCATGAGAACAACCAGGCAATGCAATGAAAGAGCAAGGCAACATCCCATTATATTGCAAAAACACACAACATTGTATGAATAACTGTAAATCTTTTTATATAAATATATATATAAAACTTTCTCTTTTAAAATATATACACACACCAAGTATATACACAAAGATATATACATATATACATATATATAAATATATATTATATACACATCTATTGCACCCTCAAAGACCAAGAGGAGCGCACTCAAGTATTACTTTGCAAGACCAGAAAGGCAACGGGGAGGCGGGTGGGACCGTGAGGAATCCACAGGTAGCTAATGTATCCACCAGAAAAGTCGTTACCGAAGGTAAGTAACTCGTTCTTCTGATGGATACAACTACCTGTGGATTCCTCACCTCATGAATAGAGTCCCAAAGCAGTACCACGCCCGGCGGTGGGTGCCTAAATGGTCAAACCAAGAAATCCTGCAGCACTGACCGTGCAAAATGGCCGTCCCTTCTAACCTCAGAATCCAAACAGTAATGTTTTGCAAAAGTGTGAAGGGACGACCAAGTTGCGGCCTTGCAGATGTCGACCACAGGAACACCCCTGGCCAAGGCCGAAGTGGCCGACTTAGCTCTGGTGGAATGAGCTCTAATGCCCTCAGGAGGATCCTTCTTTGCCAAAGAGTAACATATTTTAATGCAAAGAACAACCCACCTGGATAGTGTTCTCTTGTGGACTGCCTTTCCTCTCCTCTTGCCCACGTATCCAATAAACAGCTGATCCTCCAGCCTGAAATCCTTTGTTCTATCAATAAAGAAGCTCAACGCTCTCTTTGGATCCAGACGGTGCAGTCTTTCTTCCTCTTTGGAAGGATGAGGCGGAGGATAGAACGTGGACAAAGTAATTGCCTGAGCCAAATGGAAGGGTGAAACAACCTTCGGGAGGAAAGCAGCCTTGGTCCTCAACACCACCTTATCCCCATAAAAAGTTGTATAAGGGGGCTTTACTGATAAGGCCTGCAACTCACTCACTCTCCTTGCTGATGTTATAGCTATCAGGAAGACTGTTTTTAAAACCAAATACCTCAAGGGGCAAGAATGCATAGGTTCAAAAGGGGACCCCATAAGGAAAGTCAGGACCAAGGACAAATCCCATTGCGGCATAACGAATGGCTTTGGAGGATATTGATTTAGAAGACCTTTCAGGAATCTGATAACAATAGGGGAATTAAATAAAGATGGTTGGTCTGGAAGACATATGAAGGCTGACAAGGCCGATAAATAACCCTTAATGGTAGCCACTGCACAACCTTTCTGCGCTAGAGACAGAGCAAAAGACAAAATGTCCGATAGATGAGCATGCAAAGGATCAATCTGCCTCTCTCCACACCACGCAACAAATTTAGACCATCTATTAGCGTAGATAGATTTAGTGGAGTGTCGCCTGGCCGCTAATATAACATCCACTACCTCAGGCGGGAGAGAGAAGGAACTCAGGTTGCCCCGTTCAATCTCCAGGCATGTAGGTGCAGACTCTGGAGGTTGGGGTGTAGAACCTGCCCCTGCGACTGCGAGAGGAGGTCTGCCCTGAAAGGGAGACGGAGCGGCGGGCACATTGAGAGTTGGAGAAGGTCGGAGTACCACACCCTCCTTGGCCAATCCGGAGCTATTAAGATTACTAGAGCCCGGTCTTGGCGAATCTTCCTCAATACTCGAGGAATCAAGGGTATGGGAGGAAACGCGTAAAGCAACTGGCCGCACCAGGTTATTTGAAACGCGTCCCCCAACGCTCCCTGCATCGGATACTGAAGGCTGCAGAACAACGGACAATGCGCGTTCTCTCGAGTGGCGAACAGATCTACCCGAGGAAACCCCCACCTCTGGAAGATTAAACGGACTTGATCTGGATGGAGACGCCACTCGTGGTCTGCCGAGAAGTGGCGACTGAGACTGTCCGCACGCACGTTCAAAACTCCGGCCAGATGGTTTGCTATCAAGCAAATCCGATGGTCCTTTGCCCAGGACCATAGTCGAAGAGCTTCTCTGCAGAGAAGGTACGACCCCACTCCTCCCTGCTTGTTTATGTACCACATCGTGGTAGTATTGTCCGTTAGGACCTGTACCGACTGACCACGAAGGGAAGGGAGGAAGGCCTTGAGAGCCAGACGTACAGCCCGTAACTCTAACAGATTGATGTGAAACATCTGTTCCTCTGGAGACCAAAGACCTTTGATCTCCAGATCCCCCAGATGAGCTCCCCACCCTAGAGTGGAAGCATCCGTTATGACTGTGGTCACTGGTGGCGACTGCTGGAACGGCTTTCCTTGTGAAAGATTGTTGCTTGCAATCCACCACTTCAAATCCACAGCAGCATCTCTGGAGATCTTGACAGTACCCTCTAGATCCCCTCTGTGTTGAGACCACTGCCTTCGGAGGCACCACTGAAGAGCCCTCATGTGCCAGCGAGCATGCGTGACCAACAGAATGCAGGAGGCAAAAAGACCGAGCAGACGAAGGAACTTGAGGACTGGAACTACCGCTCCATTTCGAAACATTGGAACCAAATCCTGAATATCTTGAATCCGCTGAGGCGGAGGAAAGGCCCGACCCAATGTTGTATCCAGTACTGCCCCTATGAACAGGAGGCGCTGAGAGGGCTCTAGGTGAGATTTGGGCTCGTTCACCGAAAAACCCAGGTCGAACAACAACTGGGTTGTTGACTGCAGATGATGCGACACAAGCTCTGGGGACTTGGCTTTGATCAACCAGTCGTCCAAGTAAGGGAATACTGCTATCCCCTTCCTTCTGAGTTCTGCCGCAACCACCGACATCACCTTCGTGAAGACTCGAGGTGCTGAAGTAAGACCAAACGGAAGGACCGCAAACTGATAGTGTTGCGATCCCACCACAAACCGGAGATACTTCCTGTGTGACTTGAGTATCGGGATATGAAAGTAAGCATCCTGCAAGTCGACAGACACCATTCAGTCTTCCATGTTCAACGCCAAAAGCACCTGTGCTAGGGTCAGCATCTTGAACTTTTCCTGCTTGAGGAACCAATTCAAGATCCTCAGGTCCAGAATTGATCTCAAACGACCATCCTTCTTGGGAATCAGGAAATACCTTGAGTAAACTCCTCGACCCCTTTCCTGCTCCGGGACCAACTCCACCGCGCCCTTTGAAAGGAGGACTTGCACCTCCTGTTCTAGCAACAGGAGGTGTTCTTCTGAACAATACGAAGGGCGGGGCGGGATGAGGGGCGGGAACTCCCAAAAGGGAAGGGTGTAGCCTTTTCCCACAACACTGAGAACCCAAGTGTCCGATGTAACAGTCTTCCATTTGGTGAGAAAATGCTGTAATCTTCCCCCTACAGGAGAGGAGTGAGTGGGAAATGGTGGAAGCCTAAGGCTGCTTCCCCTGCTGCACCCCGCCAGAGGATGAGGAAGAGGCAGAGTGCTGCTGAGAGGCTCCTCTGGTGCGGACCCTACCTCTCCCCCTGAAAGATCTATAGGGATGGGAAGAAGCAGGTTGCTGATATCTCCCCCGAAAGGAAGAGGAGGAAGAGCCACGCCCAAATCCACGAAACCTCCTGAAGAATCTCTAAGAGGCCGTGGAAGAAGGAGCTTGGAGCCCTAACGACTTAGCCGTGGCCCTGCTTTCTTTAAAACGTTCCAAGGCCGAATCAGCCTTAGCCCCAAACAGTTTGTCCCCATCAAACGGGAGATCCAACAATGTGGACTGTACATCTGCCGAAAAGCCCGAGTTACGGAGCCAGGCCTGTCTCCTTGCCACCACAGTTGTGCCCACTGCCCTGGCTACCGAGTCGGTGGTATCCAGTCCCGTCTGGATAATTTGGGTCGCAGCAGCCTGGGCATTTGAGACAAGATCCAAAAGACCCTGGGGAAGCTCTGTAAACGAAGAGGAAATGTCATCCATCAGAGCATGAATATACCTCCCCAGGATACAGGTTGCATTGGTGGCTTTTAACGCCAGACTGCAGGATGAAAAAATCTTCTTCGACTGCGCCTCTAGCTTCTTTGAATCCCTGTCCCCAGGCACCGTCGGAAAAGAACCAGGCGCTGACTTGGACGAACAGGAGGCCTGCACCACCAAGCTCTCCGGTGTAGGGTGCCTAGATAGGAAACCAGGGTCAGTTGGAGCCGTCCGATACCTCCTGGCCACGGCTCTGTGAACTGCTGGGGAAGATGCCGGCCTCTTCCACACCTCTAACACCGGATCCAGCAGAGCGTCATTAAATGGTAACAGAGGCTCCGCCGCGGCTGAGGCCGGATGTAACACCTCTGTCAAAAGGTTTTGTTTTGCCTCCACCACCGGCAAAGGCAGGTCCAAAAAACTAGCTGCCTTCCGTACCACTGCATGAAAGGAAGCAGCCTCCTCAGTATATTCCCCCGGGGACGAAAGGTCCCACTCAGGGGAAGTGTCCAGCCCACTGGCCGACTCCAGTCCACGCAGCCCATCACCCGAGTCCTCTAGCTCTCCTTCCTCTAGGGCTCGTTGGTACTCCTGCTCTTCTAATACACGGAGAGCACGTCTCCTTGAATGAAGTCGTTGCTCAATACGCGGAGTCGACAATGCCTCCGCCGAAGTCGAAGATCGGCGCCGATCTTCAGAAGCTACCGACGCCGCATCCGGCGCCACAGGTAACTTCGGCGCCGACGGAAGAGCAGCTGAAGCAGATGGACCCACCGGAGTCACAGGCCGAAATCCCGACGTCGACGGGATGGAAATCCCCGGGGCCAATCCTTCTGAAGCCACCGGAGCGGCCACCGGCGCCGACAGTGGCGCCGAGCCCACGTTCCCAAACGGGAGAAAGGGCATAAAGGGTGCCGGCCGAAGAGGCGCAGGATCACCCAAAGAAAAGGCCAAAGGCCCAGCCGGAGCACCCCCTGGAGCCATCTGTTGGAAGATGGCATACATCGCATTCAAGAATGCGGAACTATCGGCTCCAGGGGTGGGAAAAGCCGGATACTGGGGTGCCTGTCTCGGAGGCGACCCAGACGCCGGCCTCGGCGTCTGCGCCGGAGAAAACACTTGAGGCTCCAATACCTCAATCACCGACGCCTGTCCAGGTGAAGTTGGAGACGCCGGAGAGGGCAACGGCGTCGAAGGATGCGGCGTAACCGTGGGACTGACCTCCCATGTCCTTCGGCGCCGATCCGGAGACCTGGAACGAGTCTCCTTTGAATGACGCCGAGATTCTCTACGGCGCCGGGAGTCTCGATGACGCCGATGTCTTGGGGAAGAAGACTTCTTGTGATGTTTCCCCTTTGACTTGGCCATAAACAGCTTCGCCTCACGTTCCTTGAGGGCCTTTGGATTCATGTGCTGACATGAATCACAAGTCGAGACGTCGTGGTCGGAGCTCAAACACCAAAGGCAATCGGAATGAGGATCCGTCACCGACATCTTGCCTCCACACTCACGACAAGGCTTAAATCCAGACTTCCTCTGCGACATTATTTCCACAGCGAAAGACTACGCAGTAAGATATACAGTGTAACTGCAAGAGTAACAGTTGCTCCCTCGAAGATAACCGTTTCGAATGCACGGAAAAAAGGGAACTGACGTCCGCACGTCGTCGAGGACCTCTTATTGCCTGTATGACGTCAGACGGCGTCGCGTGGGCTAGAGTGACGTCCTCGTCGACGTGCAGAGACTAGTAAGAAGATTTCCGTCGAATGCTGGCGCCATGGGAGTATTCATGAGGTGAGGAATCCACAGGTAGTTGTATCCATCAGAATGGAGTAGGTTAGACAGGTGGAGCGGGAAGGGCAGATTGGAGTTGGGTGTACTGGGTACAGTGGGTTAGAGTAGATTGGAGTAGAGTGAGGTAGATCAGAATGGACTAGGGTAGCGTGGAGTAGTCTGGGTGGACTGAAATAGGGCAGACTGTGGTAAAGTAGGGTGGATTGTGGTAGAATGGTTTGGTATGGACTGGAGTGGGGTAGATTGGAGTGGAGGGGAGTGGGGTAGGCTGTAGTGGGGCAGAGTGGAGTGGGATAAATTGTACTGGGGTAGACAACAGGAGTAGGGTAGAGTGGCATAAATTGGGTGGAGTGGGGAAGGTTAGGGTGGAGTAGAGAAAACTGGAGGGGAGTGGGTGGAGTTGATTGAAGGGGAGAGGGGTAGATTGGCATGGGGCTACATTGGTGTGGAGTGGGATTAGGCTAGATGGGAGTGGGGTGAACTGAGGCAGAGTGAATTAGATGGGAGTGGATGGGGACATATGGAGTGGAGTGGAGTAGATTGGAGTGGGGTCGTTTGAAGTGAAGTGGGGTATATTGAAGTAAAGTGGGGTAGATTGGGCTGAAATGAGTGGTGTGGGGTTGCTTGGGGTGAGGTAGAGTACGGCAGATTAGAGTGGCGTGAAGGGGGAAAACTGGAGTGGGCAGATTGGAGTGGGTAGACTAGAGTAGGGTGAGGTAGACTGAAGAGGAGTGGGGTAGACCGCGATAGTTTGGGGTAGACGGGAGTGGGGTGGGGTAGGCTCGGGTGGAGTGGAGGGTGGTAGACTAGGGTAGATTTGAGTGGTGAGGGGTAGATTGGAATGGAGTGGGGATGATTGTTTTAGAATGGAGGTAGTTACACTGGGGTGGAGTGGGGTACACTGGAGTTGGCTGGGGTAGATTGGAGAGGGGTTGACTGGGATAGACTGATCATACTGCGGTAGACTGGATAAATTAGAGCTCAGTAAACTGGAGTGGAGTGGGATAGATTAGACTGGAGTAGATTGGAGTGGGGTAGACTGGAGTGGGATGGGGTAGATTGGAGTGGGGTAGATTGGGGTGGGTAGAGTGGTACGGGAGTAGATCTGACTGGGGTGGATGGGGGTACAGTGAGTTAGATTGTAGTGGGGTAGATTGGGTGGATCGGAGTGGGGTAAATTACAGTAGATTGTAGTGGTGTAGACTGGAATGGAGTGGGGTAGACTATGGTAGATTGGAGTGGGCTACAGTGGAGGGGATTGGGGTAGACTGGTGAGGAATGGGAGAGATTGGAGTGGAGACTTGAATGACATGTGGTAGACTGGAATGCAATGGAGTAGACTGGAGTTGGAGTGGAATGGGGTAGATTGCAGTGGAGAGCGTTGGGGAGGAATAGAGTAGGTTGGAGTGGGGAGGAGTGGGGTAGGTTTGAGTGGGGACAACTGGGGTAGAGTGGAGTGGGGTGGATTGTGGTATACTGGAGTGGGGTGTAGTGGACTGGAGCTGAGTGGGGTAGATTGAGGTAGAGTGGTGTGGGGTGTATTGGAGTGAGGTGGGATAGAGTGGGCTAGATTGAGTGGAGTGGGGTAGACTCAGTAGAGTGTAGTGTGGTATACTGGAGTGAAGTGTGGTATACTGGAGTGGAGTAGACTGTTGTGAAGTGGAGTGAGGCAAATTGGAGTAGGATGTAATGGAGTGGATTGGGGAAGAATGTAGTGGAGTGGATTTAGGTAGACTGGAGTGGAGTGGGGTAGACTATAGTAGCGTAGAGTGGAGTGGAGTGGTGTGTCGTAGACCGGAGTGGAGAGTCGTAGAATGGAGTGGTGTGGCACATGGTGTAAAGGCAGAGAGTGGAGTAGAATGTTATAGAGTGGAGTGGTGTAAAATAATGTGGCATAGTGGTGAGTGTGTGTGGTGTGGCAGTGCATTGCCATTATAGTCAACACATTTTCAATTGAAATGGCCACCACACTTGCACAGACATACACTTCTACTGCACACAAATGATAATGTGTGGAAATGTCATCACCTAGTGTGTTGATGTGTTTTGATCATATTCAAATATTTGTTTCCACAACATTACAGAGTTATAAACAATGGGCTTCATTAGTACTTTCCTAATTCAGCACAGTTCTTTTTTGTTGTGTGCT
Organism: Pleurodeles waltl; assembly: GCF_031143425.1. Taxonomy (NCBI): domain Eukaryota; kingdom Metazoa; phylum Chordata; class Amphibia; order Caudata; family Salamandridae; genus Pleurodeles; species Pleurodeles waltl. The sequence goes on from NC_090449.1 coordinate 399,937,614, forward strand.
AGAAAAAACACATCCTATAGCCTCTTGTCTGACATTGGTACTCAGCAGCAATGTCACATAAATTATCTCACTTTGAAGTCAGGGAAAGAAAAGTCAAGACTAAGCTCCCTTGGCTGGCTGAGCCTGACATTTGACCTTTGTTTTTGAACGCACATCAAATGTGACAAGATAAGAGTAAAATGTAAAGGCCTGTTAACAGAAAGCTAGTACCCGGCAGAATACAGTAAACAAGGGATGCTCCAAGGACGGCACAAATAATCTGGACAACCTACAAAAATTAAAGTCAGCAAATATAAGGCAAGAAACTGAGTTACAAACCACAAAGTCAAAAGTAAGCAATGGGTGAAATGCATTCCCAGGGAAGCTTTCAGAATGCCCACAAGAAGTAGTTAGCAAAACCAGACTTCTGCACTGTCTGGTAGGCTTCCATCTGAAAAACATATAACAGTGCCACTCATAAAGTAAAAAATTTGGAACTGGAATAAAGGAAGGGTCATTAAAGAGCAGAAGAGTGAAATTAATCACCATAATATATTGCTGAAAGGAGAAGGAGGAGATTACATATAAAACGTTACATTTTTACAGGATGGACAAGAGTACAATAACACCATTCGGTAAATAAAAATATCCCCAAGTTCATAAGCAATAAATACATTTATTACCACTACATACAGTTCCAAGCTTCAGTAAATTCACAGGTTCACATGCTTAAATGTATTCCCTACTGTCAACCTGGGAATCCTCAGCAGTTCATGTTTTAAGAGCAATGATTACATAACTCATATAACAATGCTTCAGCCATGCACGTTGGGCAGCCTTGCTGCAAATCTGGTCAATGGTGTGAAAAGACACTGCACTCCACGCAAAGAATTTCAAAAGGATTAACAAAGCTCAGATTTTCAAAACAACAAGAGTGTAAGCAGGGGTGCCCCACGAAAGGGGTGGAAAGAGGGCTGCATGTGAATCTATGAAAAGTATGAAAACTCGAGAACTGTAGTTGTTGGTGAAAGATTTTATATCAAATGTTTTGTATTTTACTGACATTAAATTATAAACACAAAAATCTTATTAACTGGTTTGTTCCCGTTTAGATTTACCATTGGTAATGTAGGCCTGTATTTAAAATAGCTAATCTTCATCGCCATTCTGTTTTGTGAAAGGTGAATATTTTATTTCTAGGTGAAGCTTCAATTAACAAACACAATGTTATTTTGCTTTATTTCCCATTTGAAATGTTTTGCTTTTCAGTGTGATAATCATGGATTGTTGTAATTGGCAGGCTACTCTCGAAGGCACCTGCAGAATACAGGCTTGTCAATGTATCTCATGTAAGTTTGAAGGACACAGATAGAAGGTGCGTTGAGATGAATTCTGAGAAGCTAAGGAGTACACAATTATATAATTTCAATTTAACCTTATTGTAGTATTGGAACTGTGTGTAGGTGTAAAAACTGTTAGAATTGTGTGATTTAACCTAGTGCCTAGTAGATTATGGTAGATATTGCTTTACTCTGGTTTTGAATACAGTTTACTGCAGAGTAGGAGGTTTTAGGGTACTCTCATTATGGGAGACCTGACTCTTTTTAACCCCTCGGCCTTATACTAGCTTAACCTCTCTTCCGTATGTGACTTTGGTTCGATGCAACTACATATTATTTGGTGTAATCATATTTGATTAAAATATACTAATTCGTTGATTTTTGCCTTCTGTAAACGATTAACTTATATTAAACCTTATGGTTTGAAACTTTATCCTTCTCGGACTTTCTTGTGAAGTCTACAATGCTTCACATTCTTTAAATTTACTAATTTGTTGAGAAGCCTCAGTTTTTGAATTCCGATTCATCAGATAGTGCTTTATGAACCCCGAAATTTGCACATATAAAAGTGCTAGCATAAGTCATTAGTTTCTAGCACTGGATCCAATTATGGCTACAAAAGCAGTACGATAAAGGGTAAGAATAGCAGAAGTTGGGGTGAGGTTCACCTTAATTAAACTGGTTTCTTAGCACAGCTAGTCCAACAGCAGTGTACAATCCTGATTGGATGCTGCGGCAATAATGCTTCAGGGTGGTGTGGGGCGTCCATGCAGCTGTTTTACAAACATCAGTAAAAATATTCCTATAAAGAATTATTCCCTTTTGGCTATGTCTGGTGGAGTGGGCTACATCATTGTCTGCTTAGGCATGACAGAGTGATGCATGTCACAATTCATTGGAAAATGCTTTTTGTATAGAGTGGCCGGCCTTTTTGGTATTGGCAAAGGAGGCAATTAGCTGGCTGGTAAGTTGGAAGACTTTCGTCCTGTCCATATAATATGTCAGACAAAGTCTGATATTGAGAAAATTAAGTAACCTTCCAGCCACTGCAGAAAGGTCAAGACACAAAGTTGGTAAATGGAGACTCATTGAGGTAAAGAATAGTTGGCACTTTAAGAATGAAACACAAGTCAGTGTGCAGAGTACTCTTGCTAAACTTTGTGAATGAATCTTTGACAGAGAATCGTTAAGCAAAACAACCATTGTCAAAGGAAGCATCTGCAGTGGAGCCTTGTGAATGAGCACGAAGGGCTCTCATGGGCGCATCCAACACATTTGAGCTCCCAGGCTGCTGGCTGTTTTACAAGTGATGAAAAAGTAAGTAATAACCTGCTCATACACTCGTTGAGCACTTTGATAAAGAAAAGAGATCAGGAGGCCTAATGTATTGTGATACAGATGCCTTATGAACACATGCAGATTAGTTACTTGAGGTTCACTTTGGCCAACAGGGTAAGTACGGAGAGTTCTCATGAGATTGTATTTAGAGAGGGGTTATGTTCTTGGACATAGCCTAGAGACAAAGACTTTGATACTGAAACTTGTCCTGGCTCCAGAGGCCTGATTACCACAACTCTATAACCCCAGACAAAGCCACTAGGATGATCCAACTAGGCTCTTCTTTGCTTTTTGAAGAGAATACTGGAGCTCAGGGAGACTGTAGGAAAGGGATAGGTAAATATCCCATGCCAGAGTCAAAAGCATTTCTCCTTGATTCCCAGGACAACACTATCTGGACACGAAGAACGGGTGTTTTGTGTTTTCCAGAGCTACAAATAAATTCAACTGCTATATCCCTAGTCGGTGAAAGACCAGATCTAGTTGCTTAGGGTCTAGTTCCTAGTGACGGCAATTTATGTCTTGTCTTTTCTAGGTGTCAGTAAACAAAAAAAGCTATTGTAAATCTCATGAAACATGCCCTTAAACAGTTTAGGAACTCTGGAGACATACATGAGTATGTGACTGTGGGGCTGATAGGGTTGACTTCAACCATCATAGTGTGGAAAACTGTCACAGTAGTTTACTTACCTCGAAAGTCAGGCCTAAAGTGCATATTCAAGCTCTAGTGACAAACAGCATCGTGGGATCTGGTCATCAACATGGTTGCTGTAGAGGATTTGTGATTTCTCTTCAAGTTCCTGCAGTGTGTCTCCATTGTCATCATTACTGTGCCCCCACCGAACACACTTGAATGGAGAGTGGTTCAACAGTTGTTGATGCTTAACTATCAATGAGAAAAGTTCATTGAGGCAGAACATTGAGATGAGAAGGGTTGAGGAGCATGTTCAGATGAGGTTTGATAATCAAGAAAGCTGTTGGCAAAAGCACTGAAAACACAGGGGTTTGGTGGGGATTGCTGACATTAATGAAGTGAATACCTGGATTACAGAGCCTTTGATAATGGAATCTTTCTAGGAGGGGCCAAAACGGCAGAGAAACCTACTATGCATGGAGTGAAGGCTTCTGCTGCTTTGGCAACAATGAGGCTACTGACTGGGTGTCATCTGTGGCCATAAATACTGTTGATTCAGTGTCCTTGGAAGGTGTGGTCCTCCATGCTGCAGGGGTCATCAACGATTATTTTGACACCAACGCCAGGTTTTAACCCAAAGCTTCATCTTCAGGAACAGAAGTCTGCTCCTTCGAAGCAGAAGGTTCTAATGTGGAGGGCTGCATCTTTGAAGAAGAGGGGCTAGCAGGCACTTCAGAATGTCTTGAAACCACTGGTTTAGGGAGCACTACAAACTGATTTAACGCCAGAGAACAACGATTCAAGTGAAAAAAATAACAGCCTTTTCCTGTCCATCAGCTCACTCACTACCTGTGATGATGTGGAATGACTGCACGATTTGTGTGGATTAAAGGAGCGTATGTGAAAAACGCTTTTTAAACACTGGCAACCGGGTATTCCCAGCTCAACAGTAGGAAATGAATTAGGCATGGTACAAGTCAGGTCAGAGTAACACAAAGTTACAAAGGCAATAAGCCACGCAGAATTATCCTAGACACCTCTGTGACTTGCACTATCCCTAAAAGACATTTCATAACATGTAATAATGTTTTTCGAAGGGAATGTGCATTCATTTTTTTAAACTTTATGGCATGTTCATACATCATATCACATATACAATATTGATCGGCATACCGAGTGTAAGTATTGCAATCACACAATGGTAGAAGTCATGGCGACCAATTAGTCAAAGATGGTGTGTACCATAATAGTCTGTAATTGTGGGTGTGAGGGCCCTTAAAGGACTGCCCCGTAAACTTCAGCCCCATATGACATACTTTATATCTGTTTAATGTGTGTCATGGTAAACAGCTGTACTATCAACTTTTGTGTTCTGCAATACTAGAAATTTTCAAGTATTTTTGTACCCAGGTGACTGCTAACAAAATCAAAATGTGTCAGCGGCCAGTCAGCGAGTGTCATCTATCGTCGGCTTACGTATAGGGGGTATGTGTGAGAAAATGGAAGGAGAGTGTCCGTCAGGAGCCACAACTGCCCGACTGTTGTGCGAGGAACGCAGTGATGAGCAGCATGCTTCCACCGAGAGTTGACGTCCACCCCCACCTAATCAGGCCTCCCCCTCCCCACTCAGATTCACCTCTATATTCGTCTCCTGCAACTGGCCAACGAGCGTGATCAGCTGCAGCGCCAGTCTCTAGTTCATCCAACACTTCACTCTATATCTCTAAATCACGCTCAGCATTCTCATCTGAGCAGACCAGTTTTAGTCTCCTCTCCTCTCCTCAGCTATCTGCCATTTGTTAAGCCCACTATCCATTTGTTAAGAGCTGCAGGTCAGGGCTGGTCCAATGTATCTCATTTAGACAGCACCAGTCCTAGCGGGTCAAACCTACGCCACATTTTGGTCCCTTTTTTGGGTGGCGTAAGTACACCAAACAGACAGTGCTTGACCGATGTCTTGATCTGAACCCCCGTGATCCCTTTCAGGTCATTCAGAATGTAGGCCAAGTAGTTTCGTAGCTTAGGGTAATCTCAAATCATGTGTAGGAATGACACTGGCTCAAATCTGCAACATGGGCACCCAGACGAGCATGTCGCATAGCTTTTTGGAGCCTCTGGGGGGGTAAGGCAAGTACGATGCAGGTATTGGAACTGTGTGAGATTGAACTGGGCGTTGCTAACCACTCCTCGCACCTGAGCAAATGCCCATAGCCACTCAGTGTCTGTAAGGGGGCCGACAGGTCCCCAGAACATCTATACCAAATCACCTTCATGTCCACTTTGCGGTCCATTTTCAGAGCCTTGTATATGCAAGATATCATTCCTCTAGTAGTGCCTGAGTCCAACAGGAACCGCAGTGTATGGGGCTCCTCTGGCTCCATGGGGATGGAAGGCCACATCATTCATACTGTACAGGAGATCTTGGCGTACTGTAGGAAGTGGCGGGGGAGCCGGTAGCACTCCCTGGCTTAGTTCACTGTAAGAGATACCTCGTTTTGATACAGATCTCTAGCAGCCTTGCATCCCCCAACGTACTACAGGAAGAGGTCCATTACCACCTGTATCTGCCTAAAACCCGGCAGCCATCTCAGTGGCAGCAGCCGCACATCTGGAGACCTGCAGAGTACTACCGTAACACCGCGCTCCCACACCTAAGCCACCTGGTGAACCATAAATGGGGCTTCGAAATGTGACTCCATTCCCCTTTATCAGGAATCCTGGAAGGTCTGCCACTCCCTCCCATCAAGCCAGGAGAGCCCGGTCTCCTGTCGGACCCTCCGTTCACCACTGCGCAGCATATTGCAAAATCTTCACAAAGTAATACATTTGTAGGTCTGGGACACCAAGCCCACAAGTTCCATGTCCAGTTTCAGTGCCCCCAAATTTATTCTGTTCCAGCCGTCTACCCATGTTCGGGATCTAAGGAGGCTATTTAGTTTGGTGAATGTGGCATGTGGGGTACAGCACACAAAGTTCTGCAGCACACAGAAGCAACGGAAAGTAGGACCATTCTACTAAGAACCGCCCTTCCCATGATGGAGAGGGGAAGGCGGTCCCAGTACTGGATGGAGGCCTCAAGATGGATGATCACCACTCCCTTATTTAGGTCGTAGTAGTCTGCGGCCAAGTGAGCCACCGACAGACCCAGGTAAAGAAAATGGTCACACTCCCAGTCAAGCTCTGCCTGGGACAGGACCGCGACATCTACAGAGATGGAGATGATGCGCTACTCTACATCAGTCACACCTCACGCTTGGTGCCTGCATTGTTGGAAATAATGACTGCTTTTGAGAGTGTCTCTGGCTTACCCATCAACCACAGGAAATCAATCCTTTAATCATGGGCAAGCCTGGCGGGGGTAGATTTTGCGGTACTGCCCCAGACAGGGAATTAGAGGTTCATCGAGAAATTTTTAAGGGCTTCTGGGGTTGTGCGTGGGCCTTTACTGTATACACCCACCGAGTGGTCTCACAGCGATGCATTATTGCTAGCCTGGGTTTTCATTCACGAACTGTCCAGGTGCTCTGACGATAGGTTAAGGGTGGGGGGTGCTCCCATCACAGCAGTCACCCCAGACGTCTTCCCGTTTTACCCCACTCCCGAGGTAGCAGCTACCGGTATTTGTATCTATTCAGACAATCTATCTATCCCACATATCGCCAAGATAGCGTTGTGCCTGTAGCATGGTGTTGCAGCGCTCTGCTATTGCAGGGCTTGAGCGTTGAAGAGTCCACCAGTGCTTTCTCCACTTCCAGGAATTCCTTTTCTGGAAACTATTGCGCGCTGCCAATTCTGGAGAGGCATTCCCCACGAGTCACCATCTTCAGTGTGTCCCACTCCAGCTCTCTATCTCCCTTGGACAACCAGTTTGTGTCAAAGAACCAAGGGCCAGATGTAGGAAACAAACAATTTGCGACTCGCAATTTGCGAGTTGATGCGACTCGCAGAATGCGAGTCGCAAATCGAAATGCAGGTAAAATAACAGTGCCGAAATAGCGACTCGCACCCGGAGTCGCAACGCAGTGAGCGAGTCCGCCGATTGCGAGGTCGCTTTTTGCGACCGTGCAAAAAACAAACTCGCAATTTGCGAGTTGCTATTGCATATGGTTTGCGACTCGCAAATTGCGACTTGCTATTTACGGGGTCGCAAAATGGGGTCGCAAATTTTGCGAGTCACAAACGCCTCACATCGCTTTTTGCAAGTCGGAAATGGGGTTTTTGCATCCCATTTCCGATTTTGCACAGTCGCAAATAGCGATTCGGGCCATTTGCGACTCGCAAAACTTTGCTACATCTGGCCCCAAGTCGTCATGTTGCGGAGTTCCCCTCAGAACAGTGCATTCTTTGGTGCCTCGGGCAGCTGACACCATAAGGGGAAACGTGGGCATACTCCCCCCACTCCAGAAAAACTGGAGTAAAGTCTGAGAGAAAATGGCCCACAGTCTGGACAGAAGGCACCGTCGTTGCCATCTCACCGAAATTAGAAATCGGTATAGCAGGTGTATTCTCGAACCCCGCGGTGTGTCGCATGCCACACGTCTATACCATGCAGGCGGCCCATCACTGCATGAAGTGCTTCTGCCATACGTGGTTTGGTGCGTGGTCGTGGGGAATGTCTGTCAAGGCCGCCATCCAGCAAACAATTAAAGTCGCCGGCCCACAGCAAGGGCAGCTACCCCAGAAACAAGTCATTTCCAGGTTAGACACTGTTAGGGTTCAAACCAGGAGCAGCGATTAACAAAATTGTGTCTTACATCCTGCTTTACAAGACACAGCACTTGTGTCTGCAGGAACAACAGAGAACATATTTTACTCTTACATCAGAAGGTGGTCTGTGCCAGGGCCATGGGAGAACAATTCCCAACAGGCTGCTACAGGTTGCTCTTACCATCTGCTGCGCTGACAAAGAAGCTGTGTCCGTCCTGGGAGCCGACTTTTATTTGAGGTCCTCTGCCAGACTTCCTCCAGTTGAACATGTCCAAGGCTCTCTCGTCACCACTAACAGCTGCCTTCGCCAGCAGTGCCACGTCCCTGCGGGTAGTAAGCCTATGTTTAAAACCAGAGCTTGACTCTCCCTTCCCTCCTTCCCTGGCAACCAAGGTCCCCCCAAGACACAAAAAAATGATCATTTGGTCGCAACTCATGCACACCAGCTACTGTTAACTTGATTTAAGCAGTGTATACATTTAATTGTATAACATGAATGATATTTATATATAAACATGCTTTTGAATGACCAATTATGTAAATATGTTGTACTTTCCTCTTGTAAGAAAACAATTTTCTGCTTTGTCTGCACAGGTATATTATTTTAAATACAGGAGTGGTGGTGTGAGTGCTTTCCCATTACTTTAATCCTGCTCTGGGCACATCCCAATGGCGATGTAAAATTTAATTAAAATGCCACTGCAGGAACCAGTTTGTACTTCAGGACCCACTAGCCATTCCCGCCTGTCACATTCCTCCCAACTAAACTTTACCTAGAGCACAGTGGTTAAAATATGTAATAACAAACAGAAATAAATATATACAAGAAAATATATTTTGCACTTGAGTCTACACTTTCAGAGAATATTAAACTAGTTCCGAACTGCACACATCCACCATCCGAAAGCCATTCAATACTCCCACATCACTCAAACCACACAGTCACTCAGTGGTGTGGGTAATGACTCTGGTAGTAGGCACATGTCCTGACAAAACAGGCGCATAACATGTGGGGCCAGATGTATCAAGCAATTTTGCATTTGCAAACGGTGAAAATCGCAAAATTCAACCGTTTGCGAATGCAAAAATTCCTTTCAAAATGTATGAGAGGCATTTGCTGTGCAATTTAAAGGAATCGCAACAATAGCGATTCCTTAAAATAGCGACCCCATTTAGAGAATCGCAAATTGCCAAAGCACAGGTATCAAGCATTTTCTAAATGCGAATTGGGCATTTAGGAAATGCAATTGCCACCAAATCGAATTTGGTGGTAAGCATGTGCAACTTTTATAAATGCATTTTTAAAAATGACATGTAGCACACACATGCCCAAGGGCATGTGTGTGCTTCACATGTCCGCAAATATTTTTTGGGGGTGCATCAGAGGGGGACTTAGGCCCCCAGCAACCTGGGGTTTGCATTACCTAATTTGCGAATTCCTAACTGGAATTCGCAAAAAGGGAAATGCAAAAACATTCGCACCCATGGGCCTACAGGCCCCATAGGGATGAATGGAGTTCCATTCCCTAATTGCGATTCGGTAATAGCGATTGCGAATTTTAAGAAATCGCTATTACCGACTCGCAAATTTCATACATCTAATTTTGCAAGTCTTAAATAGCGATTTCAAAAGATTTGCTATTTAAGAAATGCAAACTGGGAGCTTAATACATCTGGCCCATAGGGTGATATTTTCAAGTTATGCAGGTACTGGTGGGTTCAGTGTCTGTGCTTGAAAGTCCCTGCGGTGTTTGGACACAGCAGGCACTTATTTGGTTGTAATGTCATAATAGGTTTCGGCACTTGTGCAAATGAGTCATACATTCAGTGAAGACACCTAAGCATGCCAATGAGCATCTCCTATCTTCACATTTCTTTTTTATACACAATTCAATTGCCATTTTAAGACTAGCTCCAACACAAAAAAAACATTAAAAAAATCCTTAACAATGCCATCCGCAACACCTATAAATATCTTCAAAAAGAGTATAGCGATATCAAGATTTCTGTTCTATATAGTTAGTGACCATACACTTATCAACTCAGGACAGAGCATGACCCTCCTAATGTTACGCAAACAGATTGAACAGGTTCCCCCACAGGCCTCACATCCTAGCATTGTTAAGTGGCCGTCCTCCCACTTGAAATATTGGTGCTTTGAGCAATAAACAGCAATCGATACAGCTTATTTATTCTATGATCTCTGGAGCCCCATTAGATCTCCAGCATTTGGATATTGCTCATTTAGCGAATAAGAGTCCCATGTTGAGAAGAAAAGGTAAGATACCTGTAGTCCTGGTTCTGCTTTGTAGGAATCTTCATTGAAGTCATAAACCCTTTTTTTTTTTTTTTATTGTTCTGATTATTTTAGATGAAAGGCAAAGAGAATAAGAAACTTCAACATTGCAACACTGTCCCCATTACACATAGGCAGTCATTGTTACCCCAGTAGCATTTCTACCACCAATTTACAGGGACCCAGTCCAGATGTCACATCTGGCTGACGTGCTGCTCCAAATCCTACCCTGGGAGAGTGGTGGTGGGTTGGGGGGTGGGGGTGGGGGGGGGGGGGGGAGTTTCAATTTATCACTGACTTCACACAGGAACCACATATGATTATTATTTTGGTTGTTTTATTTTCATTCTGAGATACCATGTGAAGATTGTGCATTGTGTTTTATGAAGTGATTATGCTGTTCATGTTAGCTGATACATGCTAGGTTTTTAGGGCTACGGCTGGATAAAAGCTTGTTTTTGGACAGCTGCATAAAGGTACACCTGCTGCTGTGGTACAATATTGAAAACACACGTCACTAACCTTGAATATAAGATGAGAAGAACTTAGACGAGTGGGCTTGTGACCTGTCAGTGACCTGCCCAAAGAAGGTGCACTCCAAGTGTGCATGTCAGTTTGGCTGGCCATCCGAGGCCAGCCAAAATGACATGCACACTTAGAACTCTCTACCCGAATGTGGTGGAGACCAAGTGCAGGCTCCCACTCCCTCCCTGAGCGGCATTTCATCTCACTCAGGCTAATCCCAGCACTTCTTTCATGCTGTGTAACAGCATGAAAAATGCGTCTGGATTGGGTGGGGAGGAAGGCAGAAGCACTGAGGCGGAGGCAGCATCAGAGGTGAGGGGGCACAGAGCAGCAGGTAAGTGTTCTTTTTTTTTTGTAATTATTTGTCCCCCACTATGCGTGCTGTCCCACCAGCCCTTCCTGCCAACAGCCGCCCCTGGGTGGCACTGCTCCTAAGTGCGTCAGGATGGCTCAGTCCCAGAATCCTCAATTGGATTCTCCCATTTACAAACCAACTTATCTCCTACAGATGTCCAAGAAGATGTTTTAGACAAACGGTGTAGAGAAGGCCCTACAACTATTCGATGGGCAGCACGATATAACTGGCAAACATATCTGTGTAAAATGGACAATGAGTTTGCCTGTGTCCCTGAAAAAACTACTTTGGGTGCTCCTAAGGTTCTCGCAGCTGCCATGTAGACTGGATAGATCATCTTGGGCACGATTAACATACCTGGTGTTATTCTGGTACTTTCATGTACTTCGAGGATTTGACGCTCACTCATGATCTGCCCGGGGTCAGCCAGCGGCGGACGTGTAATTGTAGGCATTATGGTTGTAGGAATCAACCGTCACTATATCACACTAGCTCTTTTGAGTCATAAGTTCTATTACATCAGAGAGAAGAACTAAAAGACTCCAAAAGGACTCATACGATTTAACTATGTCTACAGGACCAATCTAACACCAGATTGCTTTTATGCCATGTCATATACCTGGATATATCCCTTGTTAGGTCCTACTGCAGCCAAGATGGTGAGGCATTCAATATGTTACGTCATGTTCAGCTTTGAGATGGTGGTGGGATGATGTCAGTGATTGTCTCACAGATTGGACAGGTGAACGAGACGTGGGGACGCCCAAGATATATCTGTTGGGACTTATGCCCAGAGCCAAAACTATCAGATGCTACATTAAGTTAGTGTACTTGGCCCTCGTCCTTACCAAGTGACATATCGCCTGGAGCTGAAGGTCAGTGACGGTTCCTGACATCACGAAGTGGAAACTGGATTTACTCAAGTCCACCAGGGTGGAAATGAATGCCAGTTCACAATACAAAGGAGGTGTGTCTGGGTTCAGGCTAATCCTGGAATGGGAACTGATTATTGAGACCATCAGCTCTAAGTCTAAAGATAAACCACGAGAGTGGCACATTTAATATATATGTCTTGGTCTCCACTATACAAAGATAATTGTATATTGCTGCAAGACTATTGTATTTAAGAGCTTGCTATGTTTCAGACTCCAACAGATTGAAGGAGCTGGGGGGGGGGGGGGTGAAAGGGATGGGAGGTTAGTTTTATATGCAAATGCTGTTGCTGGCTCTTCAAGTGTAACCTGAATAGACCATATCTGGAACTTGGTAACAGACGTCTTGGCCTTTATATACCATCATCACAACAAAACTGATGTACTTGATGTAATCAAGAGTGTGTGGTAAAATGTTGGTGTAGAATAGTCTTTGGTGGTACTTAAGCGCTGTACTTTATGGTTGTCCATTAAAATTATAATAAACAATACTTGCAAAAAAATTGCAGTACTTGTCATGCAAAACCCCTTTACAGATTGTGTACATGAAGGTACAAATGCAGTCCGAAAGACTTACGTTAAGGGTAAAGAAAAAAAAAGAGATCTGTCCATTTAAGAAGCTGGGAGACACCCCTTCCAACAATGCATTGTACTGACAGCTGCCTCTCAGAGCCAGATCTTGTTTTAATAATGAGACCCAGCAATATCTATGTCCAAATGTAATTGATAGGGGAGGCAGTAGGGTTGTTGATGACTTCAATTACAATTCCTATGATACAGAACAAGGACTACAGGTAAATAACCTTTTATTCTGTATTGTAGGATCTTTAGTGATAGTAATACATTCTTGAACTGAGTCACAATCTTATAATATAGAATGAGGCCCACGGGAGGCAAAAGGAAATTAATTGTTTTAGAACTCTGTCATATAGACAATTACTTAATTTGAAAAGATTTCTGAGTATTTCTTATCCAATTTTAGCTTCTGCCTGAGTGTATGGCTCCAGACAGAAGTGTCTAGTAAAGGTATGCAATACCTTCCACATCACTTCCTCTGAAACAGCACAGACAAGGATAGGTCTAACCCAGGCTGTAGTTTCAGTTTTTCCCCTTGTGGAATGGCCCCTGGGCCTACCAGGAAGAGGTTTGTTAGACAGCAGATAACAAACAGGAACATGCTACTATCTTACCCATCTCGTAACAGATTGTTTGGAAGTAGTCAGACATTCCCTAATGTTACCTTAGTTGGCAATTTATTGTTTAGACCTCTCAATGTCCTTGTTCTTATCTGAATATAAACATGGGACTTTCCTGACATCTAGTGAGTGAAGAGTCCTCTCTGCTGGCATACATGGATTTGGGGAGAAAACAGTAAGAGTAAAGATGATGATATTCTTGCGTGGAAATCAAATACCACTTTAGATAAGAAGGTAGGGTCAGTCCTTAAGACTATTCTATGAGCATAAAAAATGATGAAAGGGTTCTACTTCTGTTAAGAGACTTTCATACACTAACCCTTCTTGCTGGTGTAGTTTCTACTAAAAAGTCTATTTTCAATGACACATGCTGCAGAGTGGATCTCTGTATGGGCTGCAAAGGTTGGTTCATCAGTTTTGAAAACATCAAGTTGAGCTCCCATGGAGGTGATGGTCTTTTATTGGTGGACTAAAATTACACCTTTCATAAAGTCTTTAATAACTTGCCTCTTAAAGATGGACAACTGCTGCAGAGAATTTCTACAAGTAGTTATGGTCACTAAATGTACCCTTAACGATGAAATGTTCTGCTTTAGTTAACCTAAATGTAGAAAGTATGTTACTATTACATTTCCTAGTATGCTATGGAATTATGGGCACTGTCCTCTATGACTGTCATTCAGGACCAGTTCTTGCTTTTCCTCATGATATTGACTGAGAAAATAATTCTCCTGATTCTATATCCCTAGGATATAAATCACCGTCCAGACCTCTGGCCAGGGCCCGGTGCCAAATGTCTTGCGCCTGCAAAAATAATTGTCTTCATTTTATTCCACCCTGTTTGTTGGTATAGTGCATGATCATGTTATGCAGTTCCTACACAGATAGTAGGATTGGGTATACAAGAACAAGAACTTCAGAATGTAGAGACTTAGGCCCTCATTCCAACCCTGGCGGTCTATGACCGCCAGGGTGGAGGTCGCCGGAAGCACCGCCAACAGGCTGGCGGTGCTTCATCTGGCATTCCGACCACGGCTGTAAAGCCGCCGTCGCCCAGCCGGGTCCGGCGGTTTCCCGCCGGATTACCCCCGGCTGGGAGAATCCTCCATGGCGGCGCTGCAAGCAGCGCCGCCATGGGGATTCCGACCCCCTTCCCGCCAGCCTGTTTCTGGCGGTTTTCACCGCCAGTAACAGGATGGCGGGAACGGGTGGGCACTGCCCATGCCACTGGCATGGGCAGTGCAGGGGCCCCCTAACAGGGCCCCAGCATGATTTTCACTGTCTGCATAGCAGACAGTGAAAATCGCGACGGGTGCAACTGCACCCTTCGCACCCCTGCAACACCGCCGGCTCCATTCGGAGCCGGCTTCTATGTTGCAGGGCCTTTCCCGCTGGGCCGGCGGGCGCTCCTTTGGCGGGCGCCCGCCGGCCCAGCGGGAAAGCCAGAATGGCCTCCGCGGTCTTTTGACCGCGGAGCGGCCAATGGCGGTGGCCGCCCACCGCGGTCAGAATGACCGCCTTAATCTACATATATAATCAGTAATTGATGGTTTGTTTTGGTTAGCTCACAAAACCACACTCAAATCCCTAAACTGACCAGGGTGATCGATATTATTGGTAACCTCGAACATGACACTGTGATTCCAAAGGAATCCGTTGAAACAGATCTAACTTTTCATTTGGTCACTCTTGCATGACCAAGGTAAACACAATAAGTTATGAAAATGCATTTTCAAACATTTATTGAAATTATTGGATTCTTGACATGAGCTGTGATTATTAGAAAGATGAGACATGTTCCTGTAATCTGCATTGTTAGAATGGTAAACAATATAAACAATTCAACCATGTTCATTGTTACTAATGTTGGTTCACGCCTATCTGCATCTAATACTATACTAAAGAGGGCATAGACGGAGTACCCTTCTGCCAGATCAGCTGGGGGATTCTAATTCCTATACCATGGTCTTAGGTGTCAGGAAGCCAGTCTAAGTGTACAGGTTATCTTCCTCTGCAGGATGGAGGTCGGAGTCAGCAGGGTTGCACCTCAGTCACAGCGGGCACAGACACTTTTTATATAATAAAAACACTCTCCCTACTGCACTGTGACAGAGGTGCATAACAGCTACTTTGGTTTGTCTAGTAAAAACGGGTTGTCTCCTAACAAGCACAGAAAAGGAAAACAAGGGTATTGTGTTCTGACTGCACATCCCTGGACTGTATGTGCAGACAATGGGGAGATAGTGCCTACGAGCAATAAATATGTGTAGAGCACATTTCCATGTTAGCAGAAAAGCATGTGAAAAGTTGCCATTAGAAAGAGACGTGAAACTAAAAGTGAAAATTTACACTGGAGACCTAGCTCGGACCATGCAACACCATCCCCATTGTGGGAAAGGAATGTATAAAAGACGGAATCACTCCAAATACAGTCTGAAATACAGAACCAAATCTAGATCCAATCATTTTGTCTTAAGAAGGTAGGGCAACTTTGAAATCAATAGTTTCTTGGGCAGATGCTAGTGCCAAGTCTTTTTGAAACAATAAGAGTCGGCTTAAATTATCAAAGTTAATTTTAGAAACAGGGACTATTACCCACAAGGTAATTTCCCAGCTGTGTGTGTGGGAGGATGCAATATATTCATACAGCAAGTCATGACCCTGAAGCAGTTACAATATAAGGGACACCTGGCTTCAGAATCAAGGTACTGCCATTAGAAAGGAAAAAAAAAAAACTGGCCTAATCAAGGATATGGAAACTCCCTTCAAATAACACGCAAAGTTAGCCATGAACACACTGCACGCTCCATCCAATGTTCTCTCTTTACAAAAGTAATGAATGGCCTAAGGAAATTCTGCATTCGTTTCCACTAAGAAAAAACTCTGTCTCCACTCACACATTTGTGATCGAATGTGATGGAAGAAACCAGCTTTCCTGCAAAATACTTCCACCTACCTGTTAGTATCTGCCTACTTGAAAATGTTTAATACATGATATGAAATTAAACATCGAGTTTGGTAACGAAATGAAAACATGGATCAATCATATATCTGAAGGCTTTTCTGAAGAGCAGTTTCTCTAAAAGCTCGCTATTAAGCATAGTGTAAATCGTATCTTTCTTTGCCATTACCTTTTGGATAAATGAGCAGTCGTGGCTCGCGCTTACTGAAAGGGGCAGGGCGGCGCACGCGTGAGCAGGGGGGATTGAATAAATTAAATATTAAAAAACACTTACCTTTTGCTCCCCTGCCACTCATGTGACTCCTCCCGTCTCGCTGGTGCTGCAGGCACAGGCTACCAGCCTGCCATGGATTGGCTGGGAGACCCCTGGCTGGGTGCTCCCAGGCAGACTGGAGCCTGTGCAGGCTCTCTCCAGCCCAGCAACAGAGAGAGCCCTGTGCCCATGTGTGTTTGGCTGGCCCGAGATGGCCGGCCAAACAAACATGCGCTCTGAGCACACCCCCAGTGCACATCACCCCTGTGGTCCCACCCACTTTTCCCCCAAAAAACTATCATAAACACAGTTTATGATTGTTCTATGGGAAAAGGTTTACAGCTGCTGCTGCAGGCAGTGGGGGGGGAGGGGAATTTGGAACGCTCCTCCACCCCTAAGGAGACGCCCCTGTATGTGAGATGTTATAAGACAAAAACAATTCTGCTGCATTCAAATATTTCCATGGCTCTCTGTTTGATTTTAAAACCTGCAAAGTTCAGCTCAATTGCAAAATCGATCTTAATTGACTTTGACCATGTAAAAGTGCAGACATGTCATTTTGTATGATATAAAATGCAGATGACAACATTATTCAATGAATATATACAAGTAGACAATGTAGGCATGCCATTATCAACAAAAGTCAATGCTTTTTCAACATTTTCTTTATCAATTTGAAGCAATTGTTGAACAGCTTCTTGTGAAGATTTCCAAATTTCATTATAAATGGCATTTAGGCAACATTTAAAACTGAAAGATCTGGGATCTAATAACAAATCTTGTAAATTTATGTTGTCTGAAAGAAGTGAAAAGTGTTGCCTAACAGTGGATAAGGTGGAATGTTCTAGCCACTGTGGGCACAACTTACCTACCCTATAGGTAGTTACTACACCCAAGTGTTGTGACTGAACAGGCTGTGGGCCTGGTCTGCTAGCTTTAAAACCAGTGGAGGGGGTTAAAGTGTGTATATGGCAGCCATTAGTGTCAAGTGGCCACACCAATTTACCCATGTGAACCGGGAAAGTGAAGACTTGTATGTACTATTCTGCACTATTTTATTAAGCTAATCTTCTGTGAGATGTATGTACTGTAGACATTTGCCAAACCGTTTAATGGAGGAAATGCTAGGTTAACATTAGCTAATCCAAGACATGTAGTCTGTTGTACTGTTTTGTTTAAAAATATAATTTGTTGAGGGATTAGACAAGCCCTAAATAAAGCATCAATGCCCTGGACCTGCCAATGCTGGGTACCCCAAATTGATTTTAAATCAATATTGCCCTTCCTTTATTCATAGCCTTGTAGTATCAATTGGTAATAAAAGACTCCAAATAAATCAATTATGTTTGTGTCAGCATATTCATCTTTGCTTGGGAAGGTGTAAGCATTTAGTAAAACAAAACCGGATTTGGGGGGAAATGACCAGAAAATTTGGGAAAATTTTTCAAATACTGTTGGGGACTCCCTACAGGCAGTGTTTCCACTGTCTATAGTTAAAAACGACACGTGGAGTGCTTGCTCTGTGTAAACAGTGATGTGCATAATGATGATAGCAAAAGATTTCCGCATAATAAGTACAAATCCTCGTTTGTGAGAACTGCATTGGATTCCAGTTTAGATAGCATATTTCAAACAGTTGCAACATCCCATTCATCGAAGATGGGACCTGGGGGTAACAAAATTGTCCATATCAATTTAAAAAACTTAAGAAGTTTGCAAGGTTTCTGTGGGACCAAAAATGTCATAGGGAACTATCATCCTTAACAATACCATCATGAACAGGAAACGTAGAAATATTCACAGGGACAAGTGTCTTCAGACCTTTTGTGAGGAAGAACAGTACTTCAGCTACCAGTTCTGGAGAAGAGCGATATGGGAGATAGGGTCCATTCAATAGCAGAACGAAAACTGTAACATCCAATTCAGATGAAGAGAAAAAATAGTGCAATAAAAATCCAACGCTAGGACCATAGAGGAATCAAAGAAGTATTTTGCAACCAAAACCATAGCCCGTGTGCACCATGCAAGTAAGTATGCAAAGAATTTGAAGAAAAAAATCACCAATGTTGGCAAAATCACCAGAGGACGTCTGTGCAAAGACAGGGGCCTCATTAGGCGAAGGTGAGCAGGTAGGCATCTCCAATGGTGTTTGATCATATATAATTTCATTATTAGGAGCAGCCGCTGAAAGCTGTGCACCTAAATCAGAAACATATTGTGTATTGTCACTAGTAACAGGCATCAAGGAAATTTCAGCATCCTAAGTCCCCCATCGGGGAGTAGTAAGATGAGGGCTGCTTAATACATGTAGAAGGATCTCTTACAAGGTACGGAGAGGAGATAACTAAATACCTAGATATCCTCATGGCCTACTGTGGAGATCTGGCCAGCTGATGCAATTAGACCAAATCAATGGAAACGTTCTATCTGTTTACAACCACCAAGCAGTGGCAAAATCAATGTTCGAGTACCTTGAACAGCAAGGACAGGCATTGGAACTCTATATGACAGGCCAAATTCTTTCTTATCTGCAATCATCTCCTGTACTAGATCCCCAACTTTAGGAATTCAGCCAGAAGTTGATGGTTGCTCTTTTACTTTATCAGTGGCAGAATGTTTAGAGTTCAAATTTGAGCGCTCATTCCACTTGACTTATATCAAAGGGTACATCTGCCGCCACTGTGCCAGGGATATTACGATCTGGAACACGCATTTGAACTCCAAAACGGACCTCATAGGGGGTCCAACCAAACAAAGATCTTCTAGGCAGATTATTTAAAGCTCTCTGGCCTCCATACAGGTGATGAGTCCAATACCTGAACGTACTACTCTAACTGTTATGGACTGCTTTAAGCCACAGTTCTTCGGTTCCTATCAAATTTTCCTTAGGATGATAGGGGTGGAATAATGCACAGTAACACCCAGGGTTCCCATGGTGTCCAGGTAAGCCTTAGAAGCAAAAGTCGGTCCCTGGTCTGACTGCAATGCTGCTAACGCATATGTACAGTTAAAGACCTGCAAATCTTTAATAACAGTTTGAGTGTCAGCCAATTGCTGTAGCCACCCCCATAGAAATCAAAAACACAAATCGACAGCCAATAATATTAATTTAAATGCACCATCCATGTGAAGTGGCACGGGTGTGTAATTCCTATAGCCTGATATCCAAGACATATTGTTAAGGGTCAACAGCAACACGTTTTCATATTTATTATGTCCTTAGGACAAGTAGGTCCAACCCCCTGCAACACAAACCCTTTGTCTGACAATTTACAGTACCACTTTATGGATCAGGGAAGGGCACTGTGTACAGTAAATGTAACATTTGTGTCCGTATGTTAATGCTGTTCAAACTTGTATGTATGGCTCATCAATGCAAGGTCTTTATTATTAGGGTGAGTGGGCTAAGGAAATGCTGTAAGTTTGGACTGCACTACCGATAGTTCCAGTATGAAAATGTGTACACACAGTTGCAAAGTTTAACAATATAAGGCTAAGTATAAAGCTCCCAGAATGCTCTCTAAACAGGAGCAGATATTTGAAGAGCCTCAAAAGCAATATTGAGGATTCTTTGCTTTCAAAATCAAAACATTCATTATAAAAATGCAACTAGGAAAAATAGGCTTTGCTAAACTACTCTGAAATTTCAGGGACCATTTCCTTGGAGTATCATTCAGTAAAATGTGTTGAAGCATGCTAGTATTTCCAAAAAATAGATCCATAATGAAAACATCAATGTAACGAGTTTCAACAGGATTATGGGAAACATGAAAACAAACAAGCATTCGCACAGCCAGTAGGTTTGGCCTTAGTCATCAGCTTTTGGTTTTGTCAATGCATGCCTTGTTTTGACATGGTTTTGGTAAAACCTTATTGTGGGAGCTGTTGGGCCCTCACTATTATAGCAAACATTGGCAAAAAGCAAAAATATTTTTGGTCCCAAAAAGCACACATTGCCACCTCAATTCCTAGCACTGAGCAAAACTACTTTGTGTGCCAGTATGCTCCTTGTGAAACAGCAAAATGCTGTCATTCATACTGAACCTTGCACCTAGACAGAAAGAGTCAGAATTCTAATAAAAACCAATGGTCTCGGACCAATTCTTAAAGGAAGTCACAAACGTGGTATATATTCATGCATTAGTGCAGATTTACGACTCATGAATTTACAGAAGTAGGCCAGGAAATGGTACTTCGAGAAGATATTTTGCGAACTGCATTTAGCTTGCGCAAATATGTATGTGCAGATTTGCTCTAGCAAAAATGTGTTGAGCAGGTCCAAGTTCATTTTCCCTCCAATAATTTTTTTCCAACTGTTAGGAATACATTTCCAAGTTTTCTCAGTATGGGAAAAGATTAGAGAAGAGCTGGCAAAAATTCCTAAAACATGCAAGTTCGGAGATTTGCAAAGATTCAAAAGGGCATTCGAAGCCTGAAACTATTGCTTACTGCTACCTACAGCCCCAGTATGTACCTCTGTGGAAAGGTGGCAAAATAAGAGATATGCTAGTATTCATACCCTACTTTAGTATGAACCCTGGCATAATCAGAGAGGCCTTATATAATGAGATTGCTCCCATAATTTGTCGCCGCACTACATGGCACCAATGGGACAAGTGGGTTTTGTTACAGGGCAAGTAGATTTTTAAAGCAATCTGTCCTGTGGACAAGTAGATATTTTATTAAATTTCACACCCCTGAGTGGTCCGAAATGATCTTAATAGACACATTGTAGTGGTTTGTTAGAAACTTGCATCGGTGTCTGTGGTGGGCGGGAAATGGTAGAACTTTTAATTTGTCGACAAATGTCACAACAAAGAACATACTTTGTAGTCTCTTTAAAAAGAACCTGCCACCAGTAGTGTTTCTGTAACAAGGAAACTGTAGCCACCACAACAGCATCGGCAGACGCTAATCGTTCATGAGCAGCAATTATTAATTCTAGCCTGCTGTCCTGGATGGGTATCCCTTGACCACCCACCCCAGGCATGCAGGCAAAAGGAGTATTTTGGGCACTCAACAGATATAGGAGTATTTTGCTGGAAAGGTTTTAGCTAGGTGTGCCATTAGCCGAGGCAGTGACTGCAGTCATAATGTCAATCTATTCTTGTATGTCAACACGTAATCACAGCTAACTTAACAGACTGAACACCCGCTTTAGCAGCTTTATCAGCCAATGAATTACCTACCACATATACTCCAACACATGGATGAATCAATGTGTGAATGACATGAGCCTGTGGCAAAGTATCTTTGAGAGCTGCCAACTTTCTCTAAAGCAATTTATACTTGATAGTGTTATCTTTAGAGTATCTGAATTCAATTCAATTCAATCTTTATTCAGTTCATAAAGATAGACCATAAAAGTGTACATAATACAACGTTACATTAAATAATTCACAAAATATGCAAACTCACAGATAAAATTGTATAAATAAAACTACGACCTTTCCCTGCTGGATGCTTAAAAAGTAAAAATAAAAAATAATCTGTATTTTAAAATCACAATTAAAAATCATCCTATTCAAAATGCATAGTGCGTCAAGAACGTACTGTAGAGCAGAGGAAAGATCTAACACATTCACATGTCTCTGCATTTGTTAATTGCTGAAGATAACAGTAAGACCCATCACAATGCTTAAGATTTCTACATTTTAAAAAGGGTATTAAACGTCTCCTAGTATATAACTTATAATAGTCACAAAAGAAGAGAAAATGTCCCATCGATTGTTCCAAAATCTCATTACATGGGCATACTCTACTCTCTAATGTCTACTGGTAACTCAGGGGGAACAGAGCAGGTACTTAACAGTGCCAGGGCTGAGTCGGAACAATAATGAATGGGCCCAGTGATCCCCCATAGTCCATAGACCGTATGAAATTCTTCTGGCAGCTAACTCAAATAATTTTTTTCCTTCAGCCAATTTGGCCATACATAATGCTGCATGGGTGCCAAAGACCCTGATGAGCTAAAATTCACCCCAAGATAGGAAAAGGTGCCAGTGCTAGTTATGGGGTGGCTACCCACTCTGATGATCACATGTTTAATGCTCTTAGGACCACACAACATAGTTAATGATTTAGTAAAATTAGTTGTTAGATCAAAAGTGGTCATAAACTGCACAAATGAGTTTACTAGCCCATGCAATGTGTTGGGGGTGCGAGCCATAAGTACGGCGTTGTCCCCTTACATAAAACTGGTAATTAGACGCTGTTAACCTTGGGTACATCAGTGGTATTAAAAATGAACTCCGAGGATAATGAATTGATATAAAGAATAAATAACAGTGGGACAAGAACGCACCCCTGCCTAACTCCCCGGTTGACATGTTTTGTTTGATACCTTGCCAGTCTGGCCTTACCTGACTCCCGCCTTCATATTAATATGCAACAATATCAACAAATGGACCAGATTCGGGTCAAGCCCCATCTCAAAAAAGCAGCTCCCACAGTTTGCTTTGACTGACACAATCAAAGGCCACAGAAAGGTCCATAAAAGCCAAATAAATGGAGGCCTTCTTGGCCACTGTGTACTTTTCAATAATTAACTTTAGATGTAACCTAAAATATGAATCCATTCAAGCATCAATAATGTAAATTATTATTATAGGACTGGACGCAGTAATAGGAATCACATATTGTAAGTGTTGGAAATTCTAGATCCATATTATGCAGTTCAAGAACCGAAGCTTCCCAATTCAGCCTGCTAAGCGGTACGGTCATCGAAAGTTTCTGTATAGGTTTTTTTTGTGCCTCAAATTTTCCAACTTTCATGAGATCCTTCACTGCAGAACATGCTGCTGAGGTCTTATGTTTAGTATCAACTGCGGGCTGGGTTGACCCATCAGTGTATATATAATATATTCATGCTGATCTAGAGGCAACCTTTAATTTGACATTTGGGGTATTCTTGTTCATACTGGAGAAACCCCTGTGTTCTTAGTGTACGGTCAAAAGCGTAATCTACATCAGTACTGCTCACAGAGGTGGTCCACAGGATTCATCGTGTATGTAAGGCTCTGGAGGAAGGAATGCTCACCTTTGTCATCTCTGGGCTGGAATGGGAGACACCACAATTAGGCGTTTCCTCTGAGTAAAAGGATGTTCATTTAGCACAGCTGGTCGAACTGCAGTCAGAATGTTTTCTGTTGATGCAAAATGCATTTCTGCATTAGAATATAAATGTGATTTATATGCAATCGGTATAGTTTCACCTTCATTAAAAGTCCCATATGTTGAACCAGTAGAACCCTCAATTATGCAGATAACTAAACTGGTGGTGTTAACATGCAATATTTTGAGAATTATAATATGTTCTTTAGTCCAATGTTTGTCTGAAGAAGCATGACAAATGAAATGGTACAACAGTTTAACCCATTGTACATAATCTGGTATGCATGTTCTACCAAAATTTTGAAAGCCTAAAAAGTGATCTTGGTTTTCTATGTAATTATAGAGCACACTGCTCTAAGAAGTGGGGTGCAAGGCTTCTGCCTTCATGTCATAATTTATATCCTAGAAATAGGACACTAAGAAAAGCAATTTTAGATGTGTGTTTAGATCATCATCTGTGAGGTAAATGTTATCAACGTAAGACGACGATTGAGAGTCAATTGTTTGGAAAAATGATGTCATACGGGTAGCAAACAGACCTGAACTGTTCTTATACCCTTGAGGAAGCCTACAGAATCTTCTCTGAGTCTCAAACAGTAAACACGATCAAATGTCTGCTTCCGTCATTATATTTTGACAGAAAAAGCAGTGGAAATGTGTAATTGTATATTTTTAACAAAGTTGTTCATCAGAGCTGTAATACGTGAGTTTTCTATAGCATAAGTGCGTGCACAACTGTTTAAATGTCTATATTCTAAGACTATGCAATAGGAATGATCTGGTTTAGCTATAGGAAATAAAGGATTATTCACAGAAGAGATGCATAGTTCAATGACACATTGGATTTCTAATTGTGACAGAATTTCCCTAACAGGGCGTTTAGCTTCATGTTTGTTATGGTACTGTGGCTGCACTTTTGGGATGGACCTTATTGGTATAATATAATATGATGTGGTGAGTCTTTATCCCAGCCCGCTTGATTGCAGGATAATGCCAGGGCTTGAGCAAGAGCCCACTCAGCAGCATTTACATCTTCAGGAACAAGAACAGAAAAGGATGGTAATATTACATCCTCCCCCTGTGAAACTTCTCTAACATACTCAGGGCCCATTCTACCTCAGATAAGATAATGCTATGGGCATTAGACAAGGTGTGCCAGAAGATTACTTTAATATTATGCAATATATCACACCTCGATTTGGATACCTAAATCATAAAGTCTATCAGGACTGCTTAGCCACTCATCTGGAGTTTCAACTTGTATGAAGTCATTAGTCGGTCTTGCCACCAGAAACTTTTAAAGAGTCCGGCTAACTATTCTGACCTCTGCTGTGCAGTCAAGCTGTGTTTTCGCCCACATCTTGTTCAGAACAAGTATTTGTGGCATATTTAGCAGACATTCCTGCCACAGTATTCTTTTTGAAGTGTGGTTTTTGTTATGGAAGTTTATCTTCCTTTTTTATGATGAGATCCTTTTTTGTTTTTATGTACTCCTTCTATCCGTGTTTGCCTTGACCTACTATCTCTGAATTTCTGTCTGAAGAGTCCTGAAAGGAATGAGAAGGATGTGTATCAGAATACTGATACCTATCAGGCTGTTTAATTGTATCACCATTATGTAAATTGTAACGCTTTTCAGTGGACTCCGATTGAAGAGATCCATTCTGTGTTTTTGTTTTGTCATTTTTATCCCAGTGCTTTTAGAAGACTCGGGTGGTATCTGTATCATATTTTGTTTTAAGATGTGGGCATGCCAGGCCTTGCTCCCAAATTATCATGCCGTATAGATGCTTAGGTATCAGAATTAAGGAGGTCTTGTTCCTGGTCCACATCAGGAAACAATGCAAAACGTTGGTGCATTGCCAAAGATGCTGTCTCCCCTTTAATATTACTTAAAAACATTTGAGGTTACTGGGGAAAAATTGTCAATTAATTTCATCCTCAAGTCCAGGGCAGGAGCCACTTCAGGGTCACTTTGAATTTGCTTTACCACTTCAGGCAAAACAGCAACTGATGGCGTACCATGTGTAACAGTATATACGGCAGCAAAGACAGTACCCCATGCGCATTCTTCAGCTAAGGGAACCATACCAAGTCGAAGACACATAGGCCCTCATTACAACCCTGGCGGTAAATCCCACTTTCCTCCGTGCTGAAGACCGCCAACATACCGTTGTGGCGGCGGAAATCCGCTACAGGTCTTACGACCCACATCTCGGAATCCGCCACAATACAGACACCCACACAAGTCTGCCACACCATAGGTCAGTGATAAACTGGCGATACCAAAACCTACACCATCACGCCAACAAGAATACGCCCACACTATCACAACCCACGAATCAACGCGGTGGTCTTTAAACAGCGGTAATCCATTGGAGATTCAAAATACACACACATTTACAAAACACAACCACATTGGACAATTCAAAATACACACACCTGATACACATACACACACCACACCCACAACACTAAAACACACACCCACATTACCCACAAACCCTTACAATGAACACATTTGGAAGAAGCCCAGAGCGAGAGATTAGCAAACACAACATCAGCATCCACAGACACACAACACCATCACCCATACAACATCCATGCACCTCAAACACACACCAACACATCTCCCCACACATCACAACAGACAGCACTTCACACATCACCCACAACACATCTTGGCACCTCAAAGACACCCCAGGTTTTCAGAGGAGGAGCTCAGGGTCATGGTGGAGGAAATCATCCGGGTAGAGCCAGAGCTTTTCGGATCACAGGTGCAGCGCACATCCATTGCAAGGAAGATGGAGCTATGGCGGAGAATCGTCGACAGGGTCAACGCAGTGGGACAGCATCCAAGAACACGGGATAACATCAGGAAGAGGTGGAACGACCTACGGGGGAAGGTGCGCTCAGTGGTATCAAGACACCGGATTGCTGTACAGAGGACTGGCGGAGGACCTCCACCTCCTCCCCCACAACTAACAACATGGGAGGAGCAAGTCTTGGCAATACTGCATCCTGAGGGCCTCGCAGGAGTAGCAGGAGGACTGGACTCTGGTAAGTCATATCTTTATTACCATATTCCCCCCACCCCACCTGCATGCCACACATACCCCTACCCTTACCATCACTCCCATCACTCCATCATCTCACATATGTCCCACTATCACAACCACACATCTCAATACCAAGGCCCTGCATGCAACACCTATGCATGGACCACCGTCACCAAAGCATGTCCAGTACAGATACCCACACAGACCCCAAACCAACTATCACAAAAGGGCAAACACAATGATGTAAGCACAGGAGTAGAGGGTACCTCACCCATTGCACAAGATGGCACATACAGATACTAAAACTATGCATTTACACCCCAACAGGACCCATACCCAACGTCACCGGACAGGAGGTGCCAGACCCCACAGAAGAGGCCCACAGTGATGACAGCAGCTCTGCACGCCTGGATCAAGATGACCAGCCCGGCCCATCAGGGACCTCTGGACAGTTGGTTCCCCTGCCACTGTCACAAGCCACCACAGACCCTCCCCCCTCAGGAAACACCAGCACAGCACCCACCCAGCGGGCCCATCCCTCTGTCCCCAGGACACGTCAATCAGCAGTGTGTCCACCACTACAGGGAACCGAGGCAAACCCACCAACCCAAGAAAATCAGGGACCTAGGGTCAGTGGCAGTGGGCACACGATTCAGGGGACAGAGGCACAGGATAACAGGGAAGCTGGGAGGACTGCTGTGCGACAGGGGGAGGACAGGCCCAGGGAATCGACACTCCACGAGAGACTCTCCAACATCATGGGAGCATACCACCATTCCAAGGAGACCATGGGCACGGTACTGGCCAAGTTTCAGGAGACCCAGCGGCTGCAGGAGGAACACTACCTGGGGATCAGGGAGGACCTGAAGTCCATTAACATCACCATGGTCACCATTGCAGGGGTGCTGGCAGACCTTGTCAACACCATGAGGGACACAGTGGGACACAAACTGGCCCTTGACACTAGCCTGGACGATGAACAGCCTTCCACCTCCGCCGGCGCTAGTGGGGAGGAGGCCCCGCCACAGAGCCAACAGGTCACCAGCACCCCACCCCCTGCAGAAGGAGAACCACCCCGCAAGCAGTCCCTGAGATCCAGGAACAAGACAGAGTACATTGCCAAGACTCCCATCAGGATATTAGACTGAATGTTACCCTTCTGTCCCACTTTGTCACCCTGTCCACCTTAAACTGCCATTGCGCCCCTTCCTATGCCCCACTGGACGATACACCCTTGAGACCAAGTGACTGGACTCCGCCATGGACATTCATCCACCATCAACCCAGCCCACTGCACACCCCCCTCCACTTATTAGCACAGAAATAAACACCCTTGAATCATAAAACAATCTGGAGTCAGTCAGTGCTTTCAAAAATGTGTAATTGCAACATCTCTGAAATATAGCAATGTCAATGTACTTGTTCACATACCAATGTTACACAGCTGTAGGCCAGCAGTAAACATAGCAGAGGGCACAAATTGGGACCCAGATCTGTGAAATGGAAAGCCAAAATGACAAGTCAGCGTCCATACACAGAGGTAAAAAGGCAGATTTATGCTAGGTCCTACAATAGTATGAGATGTGGGAAGCAGTTCCATCTTCTTACCTGTGTCTCACTGGAAGTATTGCATGATGATGTTGTTTCGGTTGTCTACATCTTCTTCTTCTGCCTCCTCTTCTTCACTGTCCACAGGCTCCACAGCTGCCACAAGACCAGCATCAGGCCCATCCTCCTGCAGAAAAGGCACCTGGTGTTGCAAAGCCAGGTTGTGCAACATACAGAAGGCCACGATGATCTGGCACACCTTCTTCGGTGAGTAGTATAGGGATCCACCTGTCAGATGGAGGCACCGGAATCTGGCCTTCAGGAGGCCGAAGGTGCGCTCTATTATCCTCCTAGTTCGTCCATGTGCCTCATTGTAGCGTTCCTCTGCCCTTGTCCTGGGATTCCTCACTGGGGTCAGTAGCCATGACAGGTTGGGGTAACCAGAGTCACTTGCAAATATCGAGAGACAACTGTTAGACATCCTCCAAACATTAGGGAATCTCCTATACCTAAACAGCAAATGAAACTGTATGGGGTCTTTAGGCTCACCTATGAGCCACACACGGTGCCTCTGGAGTTGCCCCATCACATAAGGGATGCTGCTATTACTCAAAATGTAGGCGTCATGCACTGAGCCAGGATATTTGCCATTCACATGGCAGATGTACTGGTCTACCAAACACACCATCTGCACATTCATAGAATGGTAGCTTTTCCGGTTTTTGTACACCTGTTCATTCCTACGTGGGGGGGGGGGGGGGGGGGGTGGGGGGGGGGGGGGGGGCAGAGGAGACAAATGCCACATGTGTACTATCAATGGCACCAGTGATGTTGCGGATATGTCCCAGGGCATAAAAGTCACCTTTCACTGTGGCCAAATCCTCCACCTGAAAGAAAACGATGTAGTTGCGCATGTGTTTTAGCAGGGCAGATAACACTCTGGACAACACGTTAGAGAACATTGGCTGGGACATCCCTGATGCCATGGCTACTGTTGTTTGAAAAGACCCACTGGCCAGGAAATGGAGTACTGACAGGACCTGCACTAGAGGGGGTATTCCTGTGGGATGCGGATAGCTGACATTAGGTCAGGGTCCAACTGGGCACACAGTTTCTGGACTGTTGCACGATCAAGTCTGTAAGTGATAATTATGTGTCTGTCTTCCATTGTTGACAGGTCCACCAGGGGTCTGTACATCGGAGGATGCCGCCATCTCATCACCTGCCCCAGCGGATGTGCCCTATGGAGGAGAACGGTGAGCAGAGGGTCATACAACACATCGGTTTCACAATGCTGTATAGCACAATAGTAAACTATTCTTTGTGTGCCTTTGTCTGTCCGTATTCATGGCCTAAATAGGTGTGATGCAGTTATTTGGCCTGCCATGTGGCCCCCTGAAATAGTAGCCCCTGACCTGTAAGGTGGGACAAGGGGAAATGAGGTAACTGCGCTGGCGTTGTACACCGTCGCAGTAGGCGGTCAAAGACCACGGCGCAAGTCAGCATTGAGTATCATTGGGCCCTATGGGTTCCAGGAGCCAATCACGATGTACGCCGGCGGTGACGGTACTCACCGCCGCGGACATGACTGCCATTTTCTATCAGTTCCCTCACTTGTTACCTGACCTTCAACAGGAGAGGACCTACACTGCAAGTGCTGCTGTGACCTGTGTCTGGTAGCGACAATGCCTACAGTGTCTGGGGAAAGGGCCCCTGCCTTCACTGTGGAGGAGTTGGGGAAACTGGTGGATGGGGTCTTCCCCCAGTACACGCAACTGTACGGTCCTCCAGACAAACAGGTGAGTAAAATGTGTGCAGGGTGGATGGCACATGATTGTATGGAGTGTCGTGGGTGGGAGAGACGAGGGGGGCAACAGTCCAGCATGTGAGGATGGTGTGTGTATGTATGTCTGGGTGGGAGGTTTGTGGCCAATGTGTGAGAAGAACTGTACGGGAGAGTGTAGGAGGCTGGCCTGGCTTATAGTGGGTACCTTGTGGTACTTGCACCATGTGCCAGGTCCAGTTATCCCTTATTAGTAGAATAGAGGTGTTTCTAGCAGCTTAGGCTGATAGAGGTAGCTATGGCAAAGCAGCTTAGGCTGAACTAGGAGACATGCAAAGCTCCTACTATACCACTTATATCATATAGCACAATATCATAAGAAAACACAATACTCAGAGTTACTAAAAATAAAGGTACTTTATTTTAGTGACAATATGCCAAAAGTACATCAGAGGATACCCTCACTTAGGAGGTAAGTAATATACACAAATTATATGTACACAAACCCAAAACAGGTAATTAACAGTAAGAAAAGTAGTGCAAACAATGTAGAATCACAATAGGCTGCAAAAGGAAGACATAAGTCTAGGGGCAACACAAACCATATACTCCAAAAGTGGAATGCAAATCACAAATGGACCCCAGACCTATGGGAGGTTGTAGAGGGTCGCTGGGACTTTAAGAAAACAGTAAAGGTGTCCAAGATACCCCACCCCAAGACCCTGAAAAGTAGGAGTAAAGTTACCCTACTACCCCAGAAAGACCGAAACGTCGTGATAGGGGATTCTGCAAGAGCCACAAGCACCATCAAAACACTGAAGACAGATTCCTGGACCGGAGGACCTGTAAAGGAAGGGGACCAAGTCCAAGAGTCACAAAAGGGTCCAGGGGAGGCAGGAGCCCACCAAACCCCAGATGAAGGTGCAAAAGGGCTGCCTCCGGGTGGAAGAAGCCGAAGATTCTGCAACAACGGAAGGTGCCAGGAACTTCCCCTTTGGTGAGAAGATGTCCCACGGAGTGCTGGAGGTTGCAGAAGTGTTTCCACGCAGAAAATACAGCAAACAAGCCTTGCTAACTGCAAGAGTCGTGGTTGAGGATTTTGGGTGCTGCTGGGGACCAGGAAGGACCAGGATGTCGCCCCTTGGAGTAGGAGACAGAGGGGGCGCTCAGCAACTCAGAGAGCCCTGGCAGAAGCAGGCAGCACCCGCAGAAGTACCGGAACAGGCACTTAGGAGATCTGAGGACAGCGGTGAACTCTGAGTCACAAAGAAGGGTCCCACGACGTCGGAGTCCAACTCAGCGAGTTGGGCAGTGCAGGATGGAGTGCTGGGGACCCAGGCTAGGCTGTGCACAAAGGAATCCTTGGAAAAGTGCACAGAAGCCGGAGCAGCTGCAGATCACGCAGTACACAAGATTACTGTCTGGCGTGGGGAGGCAAGGACTTACCTCCACCAAATTTGGACAGAAGGGCCACTGGACTGTGGGAGACACTTGGACCCAGCTCCTCTGTTCCAGGGACCACGCTCGTCAGAATGAGAGGGGACCCAGAGGACCAGTGATACAGAAGTTTGGTGCCTGTGTTGGCAGGGGGAAGATTCTGTCGACCCACGGGAGACTTCTTCTTGGCTTCCAGTGCAGGGTTAAGGCAGACACCCCTCAGAGCATGCACACCAGGAAACAGTCGAGAAAGCCAGCAGGATGAAGCGCTACAATGTTGCTGGTAGCCATCTTGCTACTTTGTTGCAGTTTTGCAGGCGTCCTGGAGCGGTCAGCGGTCGACCCTTGGCAGAAGTCGAAGAGGGAAGTGCAAAGGAACTCTGGTGAGCCCTTGCATTCGTTATCTGAGGAATAGCCCAGAGGAGAGACCGTAAATAGCCAGAAAAGGAGGTTTGGCTACTGAGAAAGGAGGCTTGGCTACTGAAAGAGGTAAGCACCTATCAGGAGGGGTCTCTGACGTCACCTGCTGGCACTGGCCACTCAGAGCAGTCCAGTGTGTCCCAACACCTCTGTATCCAAGATGGCAGAGGTCTGGCACACACTGGAGGAGCTCTGGGCACCTCCCCTGGGAGGTGCTGGTCTTGGGAGTGGTCACTCCCCTTTCCTTTGTCCAGTTTCACGCCAGAGCAGGGCTGGGGGATCCCTGAACCGGTGTAGACTGGCTTATGCAGAGATGGGCACCATCTGTGCCCATCAAAGCATTTACAGAGGCTGGGGGAGGCTACTCCTCCCCAGCCCTTCACACATATTTCCAAAGGGAAAGGGTGTAACACCCTCTCTCAGAGGAAATCCTTTGTTCTGCCTTCCTGGGACTGGGCTGCCCAGGCCCCAGGGGGGCAGAAACCTGTCTGAGGTGTTGGTAGCAGCAGCAGCTTCAGCGGAGACCCCAGAAAGGTAGTTTGGCAATACCCGGGTTCTGTGCTAGAGACCCGGGGATGCATGGAATTGTCCCCCCAATACCACAATGGTATTGGGGTGACAATTCCATGATCCTAGACATGTTACATGGCCATGTTCGGAGATACCATTTTGCACACGTGTAATGGTGTCCCCGCACTCTCAAAGTCCAGGGAATTTGCCTTGAACAATGTGGGGGCACCTTGGCTAGTGCCAGGGTGCCCACACACTAAGTAACTTGGCACCTAACCTTCACCAAGTGAGGGTTAAACATATAGGTGACTTATAAGTTACTTATGTGCAGTGAAAATGACTGTGAAATAACGTGGACGTTATTTCACTCAGGCTGCAGTGGCAGTCCTGTGTAAGAATTGTCTGAGTTCCCTATGGGTGGCAAAAGAAATGCTGCAGCCCATAGGGATCTCTTGGACCACCAATACCCTGGGTACCTAGGTACCATATACAAGGGAATTATAATGGTGTTCCAGTGTGCCAATGAGAATTGGTAAAATTAGTCACTAGCCTGCAGTGACAATTTTAAAAGCAGAGAGAGCATAAACACTGAGGTTCTGCTTAGCAGAGCCTCAGTGATACAGTTAGGCACCATATAGGGAACACATATAGGCCACAAACATATGAGCACTGGGGGCCTGGCTGTCAACATAGGGTTTTCACTATGAGCACTGGGCCCTGGCTTGCAGGAACCCAGTGAGACAGTAAAAACACCCTGACATATACTCACAAACAGGCTAGAAGTGGGGTTAACAAAGCTAGAAAGAGGCTACCTTCCTACAGAGAGTAACATCCATTATAACTTCACTTTTCCTCTAGGTCAGCGCCCACCAGAAGAAGGGGATTTGGAATGCCATCGCCAAGGCAGTGCGGACCCTGGGGGTCTACCATAGACGGAGCACCCACTGCCGGAAAAGATGGGAGGACCTGCGCCGCTGGACCAAGAAGACGGCGGAGGCCCAGCTGGGGATGGCCTCCCAAAGCAGAAGGGGTGCCCGTCGCACCAGGGCCCCCCTGATGTACCAGATCCTGGCGGTAGCATATCCAGAGTTGGATGGGCGCTTGAGGGCATCACAGCAGCCACAAGGGGGTGAATACACTCTCATTCAGCTGACTCTGCGCGCATTACAAGGTGTCTGGGTGGAGGAGGTGGGCTGTTGGTTCCTCTAAGCTAGGGCAGACGCGCAAAGGTAGATCCATTGATTTGCAGCCTCATTTCCTGTCCAACCTCAAAGGTGGTATTTGCCCTCTACACCTAGTCAGGCTCATATGGCTTCCAGCTGTGCATAACATGGTTCTCGACAGAGTCCCCTATGGGCAAGTGCTTTTCCCCTGCCCTGTTAGTGCATGGCTTAGTGCATAGGGCTGCTCCCTGTGTGTTGTGTCAGCCAACAGTAGTGGTGTTGCATGCACTGACCATGTGTCTCTTCTGTCTCCCCCCCCCCCCCTTTTATGTTTTGTCACCCTGTCCTTGCATGCATTAGCATCATCTGGTGGAGGAGCAGTGGCACCGGAGCAGGAGGGAGCTGCATCCCACATGGCCCTGGAGGGTGAAGTAACGGAGTCCGAAGGCACCAGTGGAACAGAGGGCGAAGGGAGCTCCACGACGGGGACAGGAGCAGACACCAGCGACATCGACTCCTCCTCTGATGGGAGCTCCCTTGCGGTGGCAGGCAAATCTGTGCCCACCGCATCAACAGGTACAGCCACCACCCCCCCCTACCAGCACCCCCTCATCGAGTTTCCTGTGCCCGCTCACCCAGGAGGGTGGGCATCTCCTTCGCCCCAGGCACCTCAGCCCCTGCCCCAGTCAGCCCTGCTGCCCTCAGTGAGGAGGCTATTGACCTCCTGAAATCCTTCACTGTTGGGCAATCTACCATTGTGAATGCCATCCAGGGTGTTGGGAGGCATTTGCAACAAACAAATGCATACCTGGAGGGCATTCATTCTGGCCAGGCGGCCCAACAGAGAGCATTTCAGGCTCTGGCCTCAGCACTGATGGCAGCCAGTGTCCCTGTGTCTAGCCTCACCCCTCCAACTTCCTCCACCAAGACCCAATCCCCTGTACCTCAGCCTAACACAAGCACACCATCAGACCAGCATGCACAATCATCAACACACAAGAGTGGACATGGCAAACATAAGCACCACACATCCCACAGGCACTCACACAAGCACCATGACCATGCAGACACACCAACATCCACTGCCTCCACTGTGTCCCCCTCCTCCACGTCCTCCTCCTCCCTGTCTCGTCTCCACTCACAACTGCATGCACTACATCTTCATCCACTACCTCAATCACCAGCACGCCCATCACCACACACCGCTCACGTGCACTCGCCACCCCCACTACCATTCACCCATCCCCTGTGTCCTCTCCCAGTGTGTCTGTGAGCCCTCCTCCCTAACTACACAAACGCAGGCACACACCCACCCAACAGCCATCCACCTCACAACAGCCTCCGGCCCATGCACCTTCACCCAAATTCAGCAAACGTACACCTCCTACAACCACTACCTCTTCCTCCACTCCCAAACCCCCTCAGTCTTCCCGTCCCAGTGTGTCTAAGAAACTTTTCCTCGCAAACTTTGACCTCTTCCCTACACCTCCCCCAGTCCTTCCCCTAGGGCCAGGCTGTCCAGGTCCCAGCCCAGCACCTCAGCCACCAAATCCCCCAGCACAGTGATCTCAGCAAGGCCGGTCACATCGCGGGCGCCACCCATAAGGCTGCCAGTGTGCCACCTAGTGAGGCAGAGGAGCAGGCCGTTCCGCCACCTACCAAGGTGAAGAAGGTGCCCACATGCTGGAGGGAGAAGCCGCACCTACCAGCAAGCAAGGACTCCTCCAAGCCAAAAGGGGACAGTGGCAAGGCACCAGCAGCGACATCAAAGGTAGGGAAGGGACACAAGCCGAAGAGCAGGTCAGGACAGGGCACGGAGGCTCCGGCTGAGGGATCAGAGTCTCCCCTTCTGTCAACCACAACATCAACCAGTACGGCGGTGGACACCGCCACCTACACCGCCACCAGCACCGCCACCTGCACGTCTGCTGCCTCACCAACAGTCCCCAGCATCATCCCCAGTGGGCAGCCATCCGAGGCTGCAGGAGACGTCCTGCGGTGTCCCTCAACAGGTGCAGACACATGCACCACCGCCAGCACCTCCACCACAGACACCGCCGCAACCACCGCCACCAGCCCTGCGACGTGCTCAGACAGTGCCACCACAGCTGACTTGGCAATCATCCCCAGTGGCCAGCCGTCCAAGGCTGAAGGAGACGTCCTGAACCCTGCCCAGCGCACATGAGGCATAACTCCCAGCACTGTTTGTACCAGCAGGTGCCAGGCGAAGTCGTAGCAGAGTGGAGTGTGTCTCTGCCTCCATTGAGTATCATGCTACCTGTTCCCAGGCAATCTCGTGGCACACACACCCAAGTGAGGGAATGGGACCTGCCACACTGCATGTGAAGCACTCTGGGCACCAAGCCCCCTCCAGAACCAGTGGAGATTCACATCCACTACCTCAGTCCTTAGCAAGATGAAGCACTCTGGGCACAAAGCCCCCTCCAGAACCAGTGGAGATTCACATCCACTACCTCAGTCCTTGGCAGGATGACGCACTCTGGGCGCAAAGCCCTCCAGAACCAGTGGAGATTCACATCCACTACCTCAGTCCTTGGCAGGATAAAGCACTCTGGGCACAAAGCCCCCTCCAGAGCCAGTGGAGATTCACATCCACTACCTCAGTCCTTGGCAGGATGAAGCACTCTGGGCACAAAGGCCCCTCCAGAACCAGTGGAGAAAAGCATCCACTATCACTTTCCTTGGCAGGATGAAGCACTCTAGGCACAAAGCCCCCTCCAGAACCAGTGAAGAAAAGCATCCACTACCTCAGTCCTTGGCAGGATGAAGCACTCTGGACACAAAGCCCCCTCAAGAACCAGTGGAGACTGTTATCCACTGGAGAGACTGTGGCTTTGCACTCCCCAGGTTAAAGAAGTGGACAAACCACCCACTGGAGAGACTTGAGGGACTGTGGCTTTGCACTCCCCAGGATAAAGCAGTGGGCAAACCACCCACTGGAAAGACTTGAGAGACTGTGGCTCTGCACTCCCCAGGATCAATCAATGGGCATGGAGCCCCCTCGTGGAGCAGTGGCGTAGTCCGTTCATCCGGCTGAGGTGCCCCCCTCCCACTCCCCCTGAGGTGCCCTTTTATTTTCCATCTGATGCCCCTGCAGTGTTCTCTCCGTATCTTGTGTGGGCTTCACCCATGCATTTTGGGACACTGATCCACGGACAATGATTTCATTAATATCCGGACTTGTGTAGTTGGTGTACATATTTGTATATACAGATTTTTGAATTTGGCCTATCTGATTTTTATTGATTACACTCGTTACAATAATTTCCTTTTGTCCTTGCGTTCTTCCAGGGGGTGGCGGGGTGTATATGTTATATTGCTGCATGTATAGGCATGTATGGTGTTGTAGGTGAGGGTGGGGGTGTTGCGTTTTGCGTCTGTGTGTCACTCTCTTTTCCCTCCCCCCTCCCCCCTCCCCTGTGTGCTAGGTGCAGTACTCACCGTGGTCGTCGCCGGCGTCTTTGCTGCTCCTGATACAAGAGGAGGTAGACCAGCACGGGCAGGACCTGTAGTTCAGGCTCTATGGCGTCCTGGCTGTTCGTAAATTGTCAAAAGGTGAGTGGTTTCCGTTCCAAGTCCTGTTTCTGCCGTGCTTTTGATGGCGGTGGTACCGCCCCGGAAAAGGTGGCGGATAGGCGTATTGTAATACATTGGGCAGAACCTTGTGTTCCGTCTGTCTGTTGGTGGTTACCGCCGCGGTGTTTGTTTCTACCGCCGTCGCTGTCTAAGTTGGCGGCTTCCACCATGGTCGTGATTCAATTTTTTGCTCTGCCGGCCTGTTGACAGTATTACCGCTGCTTTAACACCGACCGCCAGGGTTGTAATGAGGGCCATAGTGAGAATTCTAAATTTATCTTGGGGCCCTGTATGGGGAAACACTGCGCCAAGCTTATTTGTTTTTCTTTGTGCAATCTAAAATGGAATTTCCGCCCATTTGGTGGGTATTTTACCCATAACAGCATTATCACTAACTGGACTATTAGCAGGCACAGCGAACTGTGACTGCCCAGGTTGAACAGCCCTTGCTGGGGCAGTAGTTACTTATGCATAACAAACTGCATTAAATGTTGATACAGTCTAACTAATTGAGTATAAAGACCAAGCATATCATGATTATTTGATGTTCCTGCACTTGATGTGTAGCCGGCTAAGACTGTCCAGGTTGTCCCATCATTACTGAGAGGACCTAGTCTTACATGCTGGAGTGTGTGTGTGGGAGGGCGCCTCTGAACCAATTTTGATGTACCTAGATTGTTAATGGTATTCCTAAATATTCATAACGGTTATATGCAGCTGAATCTGCTGCCTCAGTGTACTTATGAAATTTCTGCGTATTAACCAGAACTTCAGGAAAATTAACCTAGCAATAAGAAACTTCGCAATTATAAGCTTTCTGTGCCTCAGCCACGAAGGTTACATCTCCCTCGTCATTGAAGAGCCCATGTGCAGTTAGATGTGCAGTTACTGCCTGTCTACATTTAACAGGAATAATCACTAGTTGTGCCATATTTAATGAATGGAATTCAAAAAAGGTGATAATATAGTGGGGTAATCCTTTTAAACCTTTCAAGCTTGAACAACCTACAGACATAAATAGGTGCTTCTTATTAAGCTAAGGCAGATGAATGCTTTTCACCTCAGATGTCTCAATGTAGAGGTGAAAAGGGAGCCTTGGGCACATGCGAGAAAACTACTCGGGGAAACCCTTTAAATAAGTACCTGACCTAAAATATTGGACACCATGTTATACGGTTCGTAAGAGGTTAGTAGGACTGTGTATATAACAAGAATAGACCATAGAGACTTAGGGCCTGATTTAGAGTTTGGAGAATGGGATTACTCCTTCAAAAATGTGACGGATATCCCGCCCACTGTATTATGATCCCATTATATCCTATGGGTATTGTAATATGGTGGACAAAATATCCGTCATGTTTGTGACAAAGTAACCCATCCGCCAAACTTAGGCCCTCATTCTGACCTTGGCGGGCGGCGGAGGCCGCCCGCCAAAGTCCCGCCGTCAGGTTACCGTTCCGCGGTCGAAAGACCGCGGCGGTAATTCTGACTTTCCCGCTGGGCTGGCGGGCGGTCTCGTTCAGACCGCCAGCCAGCCCAGCGGGAAAGAGGCCTCCACGATGAAGCCGGCTCGGAATCGAGCCGGCGGAGTGGAAGCTGTGCGACGGGTGCAGTTGCACCCGTCGCGTATTTCACTGTCTGCGCAGCAGACAGTGAAATACATGTAGGGGCCCTCTTACGGGGGCCCCTGCAATGCCCATGCCAGTGGCATGGGCACTGCAGGGGCCCCCAGGGGCCCCGCGACCCCCCCTACCGCCATCCGGATCTCGGCGGTCCGACCGCCGGGATCTGGATGGCGGTAGGGGGGGTCAGAATCCCCGCGGCGGTGCAGCAAGCTGCGCCGCCGCGGAGGATTCAATGGGGCCGCGGTACACTGGCGGGACCCCGCCAGTGGTGCCGGTCCGACCGCGGCTTTACCGCCGCGGTCGGAATCCCCATTGAAGCACCGCCGGCTTGTCGGCGGTGCTCCCGCGGTCCTCCGCCCTGGCGGTCAAAGACCGCCAGGGTCAGAATGAGGGCCTTAGTCTCTCTCTGAATATATATATATATATATTGCTCGACAATTTACCGGAATCCAGAGGATTACACCTGTGGTGGTCCGAGCGTGGATCTGGACATCCAAACAATTACAACACAATATCCTCGTAAATCAAAGGAAATGCTCGGACACTTTTGAAATTACATGCATTCTTTAATATAGCGATACTTCCAACGCGTTTCAGCCGTAGCCTTGATCACGGCTACGGCTGAAACACGCTGGGAGGAAGTGTCCGAGCATTTCCTTTGATTTATGAGGATATTGTGTTGTTTATATATATATATATATATATATATATATATATATATTATATATATATATATATATGAATGAAAATCAGTAATTGTTGGCTTGTTTCAGCTAGCTCACAGTACCACATCTAAACACCTAAACTGACCAAGGAAACAGATGTTATCAGTAACCTTGAACATGACACTGTAGTTCCCAAGAAATCCATGGAAACTGATCTAACCTTTTGTTTGACCACTCTTGCATGCCCAAGATAAACACATGAAATAAACAGAAATGCATTTTCAAAGATTTATTTAAATGATTGTATTCTTGCAAAGAAAACACCATCTGTAATTATTAAAAAGATGCAACATGTCACTGTAATCAGCATTGTTAGAATGGTGAACGATATAACATGTTAATCGTTACTAATGTTGGCTCACTCCTATCTGCATGTAATACTATATTAAAGAAGGCATAGCATGAGAACCCTTTTGCCAGATCATTTGGGATAGTCTAACCTCCATGCCTTGGTCTTAGGTGTCAGGATGCAGGTCTGAGTGTACAGGTTATCTTCCTTTGCAGGATGGAGTTCGGAGTTAGCAGGGCTGCATCTCAGTCACAGTTCACAGTGGTTCAATGATCATCTGTTCTCCTGATTGAGTGAAGCATGGACGCTGTATATATAATAAAACACTCTCCAATCGCACTATGACAGGGGTGCAGAACATGTGCTTTGGTTTGTTTAGCAAAAACTGGTTGCCCCCTTATGGGCCCCTTATGAGCACAGAAAAGGAAAACAAGGGCAACACATTCACAGCACATTCTTGTATTACCAGAAAAATATGCAAAAAGTCTCCAACAGAAAGAAAAGTCAAGCTAAAAATAAAAATCTAAAATGGGGCATGGGCCATGCAAAAATAGTGGTGTTGTCAGGATCATTATGCATTTCCTTGAGAGGGAAAGGAGAAAAGCTTAGACGGCCAAGTGCACTGTCTTCAGTTCCAGATGATTGATGTAAGAAGTCTTTTCTTTGTCTGTCTTTAGACCTTAAGTTGTCAGATGGTGCATGTGAGCTCCCCATCCTGATAGGGAGGAATACGTGACTATGGTATGAATTTAGCTTTTGTTTCTGAAAAGGAACTCCAACTACCAAATTTTGAGTTTTTCACCACTATGCCAGGGAGTGTAGTGCCGATATCATATGATGCATGTTGTCTTCCCATTTGTCACTTTTCAGAGACCACTGACCTAGATGGCACTGCTGAAGAGATCTCATGAACAGTCTTGCATTTGTTACTAAGAAAAAAAAGAAAGTATTTGACTGGACAATCACTTATTGTTACTATTTAAGATATCTTGAATTCTGAGCCTGTCTCCACCCCTCCTCCTCAATTTCCCCTGTGTCTACCTCCCCTGAGAAGCCTTGGACTGCTCGACCTGTACTACCACTGAGAGTTAAGTGCTCAAAGGGTACTTGGACCAGTTGCTCAGGATCCTTAGTAGGCCAAGCCTGGGACATCAAGTGAAAAGCCTCAAACCCTACGCCTGGGCCTTGTAGCTCTTTTCCGCCCATGGCCTTCTGAACAGGGTTCTGACAATTGGTGGCAAGCGGTGGGGCGCCTAACTTTTAGGAGACTTAGATACAGGTGTGGTATTGGCCATTTCTAATTTACAGCACTAATACAATAAGTCCAGTTTTTATGCACAAAGTCCGCACACACAGAAAATGGAAAACACACGGTTGGGAATAGACCTCAACACTAAGGGGGTCATTACAACCCTGGCGGACGGTGTTAAAGCTGCGGTAATACCGCACACAGGCCGGCGGACAAAAAAAGGGAATTATGACCCTGTTGGAAACCGCCAACAAAGACAGCCACTTTAACACACCGCCCGCCACGGCGGTACAGACAAGCACCGCGGCGGTCACCGCCAAAAGACAGGCGGAAAACAATGTACCGCCCATAGTATCACAACCCGCCAATCCGCCACCTTTTCCGGGGCGGATTCACTGTGGATAAAAACACGGCGGAAACAGCTTTTGCAATGGGAAAACGCTCACCTGAACACATCCCACGAGGAACGAGGACTCCATGGACCCGGAACTCCAAATACTCCCTGCCCTTGTGTTTCTGCTCCTCTACGACCAACATCTACGTAGGCGCCGAAGACAACGGTGAGTACTGCACCTACGACATGGGGGAGGCAAAAGTTAGGGGGACACCCACCAAACATCCCCACCCCCAACCTGGCATAATACAACATACACCCCAATGCATTCACAAAAATCACAGTAACAACCCACAATCCCCCCGGAAGAGTGAAAAGACAAAGCGAAATTCGGTCAAACATTGTAATGTGGCAATATACATGTCATACAAAAATATACTAATAAATATGAAAATCAGCCATAATTATATACAATACGAGAAGTAGTGCAGATATGTACATAACAATGTCCGTGCACCAACAGTCCAAAAATGCATGGGCGAGGCCCACAAAAGATACCTGACCACAATCGGAGAGAACACTGCCGGGGCCTCAGATAGAAATACTACAGGCACCTCAGGGGGAAGGGAAGAGGGGCACCTCAGCCGGATGACTGCAAAGCCAGATCCACGACGG
Organism: Pleurodeles waltl; assembly: GCF_031143425.1. NCBI lineage: Eukaryota > Metazoa > Chordata > Amphibia > Caudata > Salamandridae > Pleurodeles > Pleurodeles waltl. The sequence continues at coordinate 399,979,658 of NC_090449.1, forward strand.
GGCTCCATGCCCATTGATGTATCCTGGGGAGTGCAAAGCCACAGTCTCTCAAGTCTCTACAGTGGGTGGGTTGCCCACCGTGCCATCCTGGGGAGTGCAAAGCCATAGTCTCTCAAGTAGATGCAGGTCTCCACTGGTACTGGGGGGGGACTGGTGCCCAGAGTGCTTCATCCTGTGCAGGACAGACAGAGTGGATGCAGGTCTCCACTGGTTCTGGAGGGGGACTGGTGCCCAGACTGGATGAGTCTCCCCGTGAAAAGTTCCAGTCCTGTCACTGTCCCAGCTGCACATGGGATAAGGATGCCTGATGTGGCGGTCTACTCATTCCTACCCGGTGCTTGCCCTGTTCAGCGGTGTTTTGCCATGGCGGTCTTTGCCCTGTTCAGCGGTGCTTTGACATGGCGGTTCAGGACTGTTTAGCGGTGCTTTGCCATGGCGGTCTTTGCCCTGTTCAGCGGTCTTCACCATGGCGGTGCTTGCCCTGTTCAGCGGTGCTTTGCCATGGCGGTCTTTTCCCTGTTCAGCGGTCTTCACCATGGCGGTGCTTGCCCTGTTCAGCGGTGCTTTGCCATGGCGGTCTTTGCCCTGTTCAGCTGTCTTCACCATGGCGGTGCTTGCCCTGTTCATCGGTGCTTTGCCATGGCGGTCTTTGCCCTGTTCAGCAGTGCTTTGACATGCCGGTTCAGGACTGTTCAGCGGTGTTTTGCCATGGCGGTTCAGGACTGTTCAGCGGTGCTTTGACATGGCGGTTCAGGACTGTTCAGAGGTGCTTTGCCATGGCGGTCTTTGCCCTGTTCAGCGATCTTCACCATGGCGGTGCTTGGACTGTTCAGCGGTGCTTTGACATGGCGGTCTTTGCCCTGTTCAGCGGTGCTTTGACATGGCGGTTCAGGACTGTTCAGAGGTGCTTTGCCATGGCGGTCTTTGCCCTGTTCAGAGGTGCTTTGCCATGGCGGTCTTTGCCCTGTTCAGCGATCTTCACCATGGCGGTGCTTGGACTGTTCAGCGGTGCTTTGCCATGGCGGTCTTTGCCCTGTTCAGCGGTCTTCACCATGGCGGTGCTTGGACTGTTCAGCGGTGTTTTGCCATGGCAGTCTTTGCCCTGTTCAGCGGTGCCTTGACATGGCGGTTCAGGACTGTTCAGCGGTGCTTTGACATGGCGGTTCAGGACGGTTCAGCGGTGCTTTGCCATGGCGGTCTTTGCCCTGTTCAGCGGTCTTCACCATGGTGGTGCTTGCCCTGTTCAGCGGTGCTTTGCCATGGCGGTCTTTGCCCTGTTCAGCGGTGCTTTGACATGGCGGTTCTGTTACGGACATTGGTGTGTGGCATGACGTTCCCTACACTGGGCATTGGTGTGTGGCATGACGTTCCCTACACTGGGCATTGGTGTGTGGCATGACGTTCCATCATAGCCCTCCTGGGCTCTGACTCCCGCGGTGGCAGTGGTCTCTGGACCGGTGACGATACTTGGGCCCTCCTGGGCACTGACTCCGGCGGTGGCGGTGGTCTCCGGACCAGTGACGATACTTGGGCCCTCCTGGGCACTGACTCCGGCGGAGGTCTCCGGACCAGTGACGATACTTGGGCCCTTCCGGGCACTGACTCCGGCGGTGGTCTCCTGACCAGTGACGATACTTGGGCCCTCCTGGGCTGTGACTCTGGCGGTGGTCTCTGGACCAGTGACGATACTTGGGCCCTCCTGGGCTGTGACTCTGGCGGTGGTCTCTAGACCAGTGACGATACTTGGGCCCTCCTGGGCTGTGACTCTGGCGGTGGTCTCTGGACCAGTGACGATACTTGGGCCCTCCTGGGCTGTGACTCTGGCGGTGGTCTCCTGACCAGTGTCGATACTTGGGCCCTCCTGGGCTGTGACTCTGGCGGTTTTCTCTGGACCAGTGACGACGGTGCTGGCGGTTGTCTCTCGACCGCCGGAAATGATGGTGCACTTCTCCGCCTTGACACTCACAACAGGCTGGGCAGACTTCCTCTGGCCCTTCCCCACCTTTGGTGGAGTCACAGCTGACTCTCCAATCCCCTTGGAACCCATGTCAGTTGTTTTCCCACCAGGAGTCTTCACACAGTCCCGTCGTCCACTCTCCAATTTTAGAGCCTTTACAGGGGGTGGGCTGCCAGTGCCTTGGCTCCGGGTCACACTGCCTGCCCTGGTGGCCGGTGCACTCCACAAACCTTGAACACGCACCACTGGTATTGGAGGCTTTGTGGCTGAGGCGCTACGACGGGACTGATGAATTGGAGGGGGGGTGGGGGCAAAAAGGTCAACTTTACAGAGGGACAGTTTCTGACGAACACTGGGATGGGTAGTTGGAGGGGGCCTGGGAGTGGAGGAAGAGGAGGTGGTTGTCGGAGGTGTCACTTTAGGTGTTTTGGGTGCAGGTGCAGGTACTGGAGGCTGTCGTGAGATGGATGGATGTTGGGTGAGTGATTGCCGGCGTTTGTGTACTTTGGGAGGGGGCGTCACAGACACACTGGGAGAGGACACAGGGGACATGTAAATGGCAGTGGAGGTGGTGAGTGCAGGTGAGCGGCTTGTGGCGCTGGGTCTCCTTGTGTGATTCATGGTGCCTGTAGATGTGGTGCATGCAGGTATGTGTGTAGACGAGACTGGGAGGGAGGAGGGGGACACAGTGGGGGCAGTGGATGTTGCTGTGTCTGTACGTGGGTGAGGCTTGCGTGAGTGCCTGTGGGATGTGTGGTGCCTATGTTTGCTTGAGCTACCTGTGTGTGCTGACTTGTGTGCATGCTGGTATGTAGGTGTGCTTGGGATGGGCTGGGGTACAGGAGATTGGGTCTGGGTGGAGGAGGTTGGAGGGGGGAGGCTAGACACAGGGACAATGGCTGCCATCAGTGCTGAGGCCAGAGATTGCAGGGTTCGCTGAAGGGCAGCCTGACCAGAATGAATGCCCTCCAGGAATGCATTACTGTGTTGCAACTCTCGTTCTACACCCTGGATGGCATTCACAATGGTAGACTGCCCAACAGTGAGTGACCTGAGGAGGTCAATGGCCTCCTCACTGAGGGCAACAGGGGTGACTGGGGCAGGGCCTGAGGTGCCTGGGGCGAAGGTGATGCCCACCCTCCTGGGTGAGCGGGCACAGGGCGAACGCTGAGGGGCTGCTGGTAGGGCGGTGCTAGTAGGGGAGGTGGCGGCTGTACCTGTAGAGGTGGGGCGCACAGATGGTGCCGGCACCACAAGGGAGCCCCCATCGGCGAACGAGTCCGTGCCGCTGCTTGGTGATCCGGTGGCCGACGTGAAGCTCCCCTCGCCCTCCGTCCCACTGGTGCATTCAGAGTCCGTGGTGTGGCCCTCCATGGCCATGTGGGATGCAGCTCCCTCGTGTTCCGGTGCCACTGTACCTCCGCCTGATGATGCTGATGTACAAAAGGACAGGGAGAGCAGAAAAAGGGGGGGGGGACAGAAGAAAGAGAGTTTTGGTGCACGGCATACCGCTACCGCTGGCGGACAAGACAGACACAGCAGCCCCCTGCATTACGCCATGCTCCTGCCCTCTGCACATGCAATTTCTGGGATATGGCCTACATGGCAATGGTGGACATCTGCGCACATGGATGCCACAGGGGCAACTATACCTCGACTTGGCACTCTGCTGAGGTGGGGTAGAGTGCCACATGGCCTACATTACGGAGGTGCCTTGCCTACCGAACTCGCCCTGGCCTAGGGACACCCACAGCCCACCTCCCCCACCCAGACACCTCCACTACACGCAAAGTCCGAAGAATGAGAGTGTACTCACCCCCTTGTGTCTGCTGTGATGCCCTCAAGCGCTCATCCAACTCCGGGTAGGCCACCGCCAGGATCCAGAACATCAGGGGGGTCATGGTGCGACGGGCACCCCTCCCACGTTGGGAGGCCATCCCCAGCTGAGCCTCCGCCGTCTTCTTGCTGCAGCGGCGAATGTCCTCCCATCTCTTACGGCAGTGGGTGCCCAGTCTCTGGTGGGCCCCCAGGCTCCGGACGTCCTTGGCGATGGCACGCCAAATGTCCCTCTTCTGGTGGGCGCTGACCTACATGACATGCACAAGGAAAGAGGAACAGTCATTAGCAACTGCACCGTAGTTGTGAATGGCCCCCTCCCTACTCTGGCCATGTGGCCTATTCATTCCCATGCATTAATGTTCTAATGAACTCTGCCCCCTTCCCTCTTCCAACCAGCCCTCTTCACCCAGGCCTAGCCCATACAACGTGCTCCCTGTGTACTAACCTGTTGGTCTGGAGGACCGTAGAGTAGCGTGTACGGGGGGAGGACCCCGTCTACCAGTTTCTCCAACTCCTGTGCAGTGTAGGCAGGGGCCCTTTCCCCAGACGCAGCAGCCATTGTCGCTTCCAGACGTAGGTCACAGCAGCACTTGCAGTGTAGGTCCTCTCCTGTCGAAGGTCAGGTATCGAGTGATTGAACAGATAGAAAATGGCGGTGACGTCCGCAGCGGTGCGCATCATCACCGCCGGCGCACCTGTTCATTGGCTCCTGGGACCCATAGGGTCCAATGTTAAACAATGCAGCATTGCGCCGCGGTCTACGACCGCCTACCGCAACGGTGTGCAACGCCAGCGCAGTTACCCCACAATCCCATTGTCCCAGTTTAGAGGTCAGGCAGCCACCATTTCAGGGGCCCACATGGATTAATTTACCTCTGCGTCACACATGGCTAGGCCTACACTCAACACACATACAGGAAGGGTTTTGTGAGTGGTGTAGTCTTGTGTGTAACTGTGGGTACATACCTGGAGAAATAATGACCGATTCGTTGCTGTTGTCCTTCGTAGGCACCGTCAGCTGGGACATTTGAGAAGATGGCGGAATCCTCCAGTGTACCGACCGCTGGTGGACCTGTTGACAATGGAAGAGCGACATGTCATCGTCACCTACCGGTTTGACCGTGCCACAATCCAGGAACTATATACCCAGTTGGAGCCAGACCTGATGTCACCAATCCGCCATCCGACTGGAATCCCCCCTGACGTGCAGGTGCTGACAGTGCTCCATTTCCTTGCTAGTGGGTCTTTTCAGACGACAGTGGCCATGGCATCAGGGATGTCCCAGCCTATGTTTTCCAATGTGTTGTCCAGAGTGCTGTCTGCCCTGCTGAAACACGTATGGAGCTACATCATTTTCCCTCAGGTGGAGTATTTGCCTGCAGTAAAAGGTGACTTCTATGCCCTTGGACATATCCCCAACGTCATAGGTGCCATTAATGGGACCCATGTAGCTCTGGTCCCCCCCACAGGAGTGAACAGGTGTACAGGAACAGGAAGAGTTATCATTCAATGAATGTACAGATGGTATGTTTGGCAGACCAGTACATCTCCCAGGTAAATGTTATGTTCCCTGGCTCAGTGCATGACGCCTACATCCTGCAGAATAGCAGCATCCCTGATATGATGGGTCAACTCCAGAGGCACTGTGTGTGGCTATTAGGGGACTCTGGTTACCCCAACCTTTCCTGGCTATTGACCCCAGTGAGGAATCCCAGGACCAGGGCAGAGGAACGCTACAATGAGGCCCATGGGGGGACTAGGAGGGTGATCGAACGCACCTTCGGCCTCCTGAAGGCCAGGTTCAGGTGCCTCCATATGACAGGTGGATCCCTATTCTACTCACCGAAGAAGGTGTGCGAGATCATCAGCGCCTGCTCCATGCTCCATAATTTGGCTTTGCGACGCCAGGGGCCTTTTCTGCAGGAGGATGATCCAGATGACGGTGCTGTAGCAGCTGTGGAGCCTGTGGACAGTGATGAGGAGGAAGCTGAGGAAGAAGACAACGACAACAGGGAGTCAGTCATACAGCAATATTTCCAGTGACACACAGGTGGGAACATTTTCATGTTTAACATTACATTAACTTTCACACGTCTACCTCTATCCTGTCTGTCGGTTTCAACCACTATTCGGTAACTGAGTTGTACCTTTCGATTACTGTTTCACAGGTGTGGTTACCAACGTGTCATCAGCTTGCATCCTTCAAGAACTTGTGATGTGTGACATAGGTATGATAGCTTTACTATAGGAAACGCATTATCACACTGTCATTGATAATACAAATTTACTAATTCACAGAGTGACTCCAGATTGTTTTGTGTTTTAAGGGTGTTTATTGAAGTGCTAATTATTGGAGGGGGTTGTATAATGGTGAGGGGTGATGGTGGAGGAATGTCCATGGCGGAGTCCAGTCTATTAATCTCACAGGTGCACTGCCCATCTGGGCATAGGAAGTGGAGCTGGGGCAGTTTAAGTATGGACAGGGTAACAAGGTGGGACAGTGGGAGGACAAAGAGGGTGGTCTCATTTCCTGGCAGGGGTCTTGCCATCTTGCTCTGTCCTGTTCCTGGATCTCAGGGACCGCTTGCGGGGTGGTTGTCCGTCTGCAGGGGATGGGGTGCTGGTGTGGTGGTCCTGTGGCGGGGCGTCCTGGACACTAGCGCCGGCGGAGGTGGTGGGCAGTTCATCGTCCTGGCTAGTGTCAGGGGCCCCTTGGAGTACCACGTGTCCCTCATGGTGTTCTGTATGTCCTTCAGCACCCCTATGATGGTGCCCAAGGCGGAGCTGATGGTCCTGAGCTCCTCCCTGAACCCCAAATACTGTTCCTCCTGCAGGCGCAGGGTCTCCTGCAACTTGTCCAGGACGGTCGCCATCGTCTCCTGGGAGTGGTGGTATGCTCCCATGATGTAGGATAGGGCCTCGTGGAGAGTGGGTTCCCTTGGCCTGTCCGCCCCCTGTCGCACAGCAGCCCTCCCAGTTCCCCTGTGTTCCTGTGCTTCCGTCCCCTGGACCGTGTGCCCACTACCACTGCCCCAGGTCCCTGTTGTTGTTGGGGTGGTGGGTTATCCTGGGTTCCCTGTAGTGGTGGACACACCACTGATTGACCTGTCCTGGGTAGGGAGGTTTTGGCCCGCTGGGTGGGAGCTGTGCTGGTGTTACCAGAGGGTGGAAGGTCAGTGTTGGGCTGTGCTTGTGCAAGGGGAACCGACTGTCCCGAGGCCCACAATGGTCCGGGCTGGTCATCAGGATCCAGTAGGGCAGAGCTGCTCTCGTCACTGTGGGCCTCTTCTGGGGGTGGAGTGGTGTTGTCTGGACCCTCTGGTGTGGTGACGGTCCTTCGGGTTCCTGCAGGGGTATAAGAGCATGATTATTGCATGTGTGTGTGTAATGGTGTGCAATGGGTGGGTGTTTGTGTACCCCAGTGCAAGCATTCCTGTGTGTGGGTTTGTTTGCTGATGGTTAGGTAGTTGTTCTGGGTATGTACAGTGAGCATGCTTTGGTGAGTGGTGACCATGCTTAGTTGTGTCATGCAGGGCTTGGTGTTGGGATGGGTGGTTTGTGTTAGTAGTACATATGTGAGGAGTTGGAGTGATACGGGAGGGGGTGAGGGTGGGGGTGCGTGATATCATGCAGGTAGGGTGGGGGGTATGATAGTTAAGATTTGACTTACCAGTGTCCCGTCCTCCACCGACTCCTCCGAAGCCCTCTGGATGCATGATGGTCAAGACTTGCTCCTCCCATGTTGTTAGTTGTGGGGGAGGAGGTGGGGGTCCGCCGCCAGTCCGCTGCACCACGATGTTGTGCCTGGGGACCGTTGAACGCACCTTCCCCCGTAAGTCGTTCCACCTCTTCCTTATGTCCTCCCTATTTCTTGGGTGCTGTCCCACGACGTTGACCCTGTCCACTATTCTGCGCCATAGCTCCATCTTCCTGGCTATTGATGTGTGCTGTACCAGTGAGCCAAATAGCTGTGGCTCTACCCGGATGATTTCCTCCACCATGACCCTGAGCTCCTCCTTGGAGAAGCGGGGGTGTCTTTGGCGTGACATGGGGTGGTGTGTGTGATGTGTGGGGTGGTGTATGTGGTGATGAGTGTGGTGATGTGTAGTGGTGTGTTGTGTTTGGTGCGTGGATGTTGTGTGGGTGATGGTGTTGTGTGCCTCTGTGTGATTGGGTTGTCTATTCTGTGCTCTCTCTGTGTGCTTCTTTCTCAATTTTTGTCGTAGGGGTTTGTGGGTGATGTGGGTGGGTGTTTTATATTGAATTGGTTGTGTGGGAGTGGTGTGTGTACGTGTATCAGGTGTGTGTATTTCGAAATGTCCAATGTGGCGGTGTTTTGGAGCTGTGTGTGTATTTTGAGCGCGGCGGTGTGTACCGCCAATGGAATACTGCGGTTGAAAGACCGCCGCGTGGATGCGTGGGTCGTAATAGCATGGGCGTGTTTCTGTTGCCGTGGAGGTGGAGGTTTTGTTTTCGCCAGTTTATCACTGACCTTTGGTGTGGCGGACTTGTGTGGGTGTCTGAATTTCGGCGGATTCCGAGCTGTGTGTCATAATAGCTGTGGCGGAATTCCGCGTCCGCGTCGGTGTATTGGCGGTCTTCTGCGCGGCGGTAAGCGCCTTTTACCGCTAATGTTGTAATGACCACCTAAGTCAATTGGTCAGATGGAGGATTCATGTAGGGCCAAAGGTTGGCGGATTCCCAAGAGGAGGTCGGAGAGCTCCTTGCTAATTTCATTAATAACTAAAGGTGCTGGGTGAAAGGAAAGAGCCTGTAGGTTATTCTGGAGAAAAATACCAACATTAGAAACCCAGGAAGAGTGCACTGTAGATACAGACTTAGGATTCTCTTAGGACAGTTCTTACCCATACACACAAAGAGCGCATTTTGCAGAGTTTCACTAAGACACTCACCACCTTTAGTTTCCAGAATGCCCAAAGTGTGTGAGGCAAAGGCCAGATAGTTTGAGAGGGAGAAGCTGAGACTAACTCACCAGATACAAAAGAAGAGGAGGCAGCAGAGGCCGGAGAAATGGGCCTAGTAAGATAAATTGTGAAAGAGTGAAAAGAAACAGAGAGAAAGGGAGGAGAAACAGAAGGAAAAGGGAAGAGAGGTGGAGAGGGAAAGGTCAGCCCTCGAGAGAGGGAGACACTGAGGATGGTAGCAATGACAACTCTATCTGGTATATGTAACTCAATGTCCAGTTCAGGCCAGGTTGTGAACAAAATTCCAAGAGATCTTGTGCATGTATATGTGGAAGGTAAGAACATCTTGGAATGGTTTGTGAGCTCTGAGCTTGCTTGTAAGAAGCAGGCCTAGAATGTGGTGTCTATGGCAGCTGCCTTAAAGGGCTGCAAGCCACTGGAAAGGACAGCCGTCATTGGAAGGATGTCTGTGGCAGACCAGAAGGTTTATGAAAGAAGGAAAGAGGCTCTGATTAGATGGTTTGGGCTGAAGCCAGGTCAGTACCATCAGAGGTTACAGCACAGCAAGAAAGCAGAAGGTGTTCTGTTTGAAACTTGAATTCATGAAGTACTGTGTTATTTAAATGACTAAACAAGAGGAATGGAGGCTAAGGACATTCAGTGCCTTAATAAGTTAATGGTGATAGAGCAGCTCAAGGAGAAGTACTCTACCACACATGAGCAAAACCTGTCTCATCTGACACAATGGGTCACTGGAGTGAGGCTTAAATAAACATTCATGTAAAGTTCCACAGCTGTATGCTTAATTCACCCTTGTACATCAAGTTAAAATGTACTGCTGTGCAGTGTATGTGTGCTGTATGCATGTGTTGTGTGTATGTGTGCCTGTGGAAAGTACAGCACATGAAAGATTCTGAGTTTCATTTAGGGAGGCCCTTGGCTGACTGAAGAAGTATTGGGAGGAAGAGGAATCCCCCAGACACATTTGTGGATTGCCGTTTCCAGTGAACTGTGTGGGTCACACACTGGAGCAAAGAGAGCCAGGCTCTCTTGCACACTTCAAAGGGTGCTCTTTGATTTCAAAGTGAGGTCACTGGGAAGTGTCCTGGACACATCCCCAGAAGGAGACAGGGCTGATAAGAGAATCCTAACGAGTAAGGCCGAGAGCCTGGGGTAACCTTTTGATACACATATCACTATGTCTGTCATCAAGGTGTGAACCTCTAGTCACTTCCATGGCCTATGTTGTGGGGCTTTCATATTTGCAGTTGCTCCTACTGTGACAGACTGCTTTCGGAATGAAGGTTAGGGCAGAGGAGAGGGTACTTCAAAGGGAAGCAGACCCCCAACACAAATGTCAAAGACTCAGACCCTAAATCACATTTGGTGTCTGTAATAGGACAATAAGGGAAGATCAAGGCCCCCAAAATTGTCAGATCAAGGCCCCCAAAATTGTCAGCTCAATGCCCCCAAAACCGTCAACTGTCAACCAGCCAGAAAGGCTGTGCGAGGAGATGCTCTGCAAGACTTCTGTCCGGGACCAAGGTTATGGGCAAAGGCCTGCTATTCTCCCAGCTGGGTAAAGGGACATCATCCTGGGACATCCAAGACCACCAGCCCCTCCAGCACCAGTACCTTCCTGCGTGACATGACCAGTATGCCTTGTGAGGAAGAGGAGATTGCTAGAGGGAGCAAGGCCTAGTAGGGAATCCTGGAGAGAGGATAACTGTTGCCAGGCGTGAGGTAAGGGCTGCTGCACCAATCAGGTTGTTGCCTGTGTGGAAGTTCAAGTCATCACTGCCGCCTGTGTCTGGAATGTAAGTAAGCAGCTCATATGGGAGAGGTGGCTGTTGCAAAGTCTGCCATGCCGATCAGGCCATCGCCCGTGTTCAGTGTATAAATCGGCGACCCTGTGTGGCAGAATGTGCTTCCGTGAAGAGAAAGCTGTTGTAGTGCCGAATGGGCCATTACCCGAGTAAGAAGCAGGTGTGGTGACCCTGTTTGCCAGAGAGGGCCACCGTAAAGAGACTAGAATCGTAACCTGGTTGATGTCATCTTCACAAGAAGTCATCATGGTGACCCGTGCACGCCATAGCCCTAGCAAGGATCGGACCCAGAAGCAGTTGAAATCAACCCCAACTGTGAGGAAGACCAAAAGAACAAAAGAAACTTACTGTTGCATCAGAGAAGCACAAGGATACCCAGTCTATTAAACACTAGACCTGTGACTTTGGGGCTCTGTGTATTGTTTGTGTATCAAAACACTATAAGGGGGTGAGAGGGAATTCCTGTCCGACCTCCCTTAACCAATAAATCTTCACACAATAAGGACAAGGAATATAGTCAAGTATCAGAACCCGAATGATTAAAAAAGCAACAATATTTTGAAAAAACGGCCCTCACCCACAAATTGTGGCATGCTTCATCATAGGGCCCTGCTAATACACTCCAAAAATATAAATCCCCTTTGGAGTGGAGCAGTAAGGGTGGGGGAACATGTACTCACAATAGACAAAACCAACAATTATGGCACAGGGACCAAAGACGGACAACAGAAAAAAATATATATAAAACTGACTCAGGCTGACCACTTGTCCTATTTTATTCCGGTACAGCCTGGACAGGATTAAAATGTTATTGGTGGTGTTTTTAGGAGCAAGTAACCTGTACACCCCAATCTCTGAAGAGGGTCAACATGTTTCGGCCTGTTTCTAATGCCAGCTAGGGTCATGCGGCCTTCATCAGGACCTTCGTCATGTCCCCGTATTATAAGAGAGAGCCCTACCTGTCCTTTGATCAGGAGGCTAGTTAATTTGTGCCGCTAGATACTCTGTCATTTGTCAGCACACTCAGTATTCTGTGGGGAAAAATAAGATTAGGATCCACAAATCAGTGGAGTATGGTATCCTATAACAGTCCCCAACTCTTCACCTTATGTGTGTAAGGAAAAGATAATTAAGCTTGTGCTTAAAAAATCCCTAAGTATAGTGCATTATGTAATAGGAAAGATAACACCTATCTAAATCAACCCGTGTTGATTAATTCACATCAATATATGCACACCCAAGTGGGATATACCCAGGTCCATAGTCAAGAAGGAAAGGCTGATCAGGGTACATTTACCGAGTTTCATAAATGCCTGTTTTCATCAGAGCCGGGTGGGAGCACCACCCTGTAGTCACACACTGCATGGGGATAAATCATCATAAATTTGACATTAAGGAAGTAGCTGTATATAATCTAAAATGGTTTAATCCTTCCGGTTTTCCAAACAATTAGTGCAGGGTATATAAATAGTCTTCTATCAAAAAAGCTTATGTGTCTAATAATTACTGTGATATTGTGTTTCCGCTTGCCGGCCTGTTCCTGTTTCCAATTATAGTAGAGGGTGTATTTCATTTTAATTCTGTTGTCTCTCATACCCCTGTTGCCAATAGTAGCATCTTGTAAACATTAATTCAGCCTGCCGGCCCTGAGTACACAACTTCCAGAATGTCCCTGTTGTGCTCGTCGACTCAAAAATATATAAACATCCGTGTCAACGGGTGGATGTAACTGTGATATGGGCGTGACGGCAAGCGTGCAGATAGTATGGGCGGAATAATAAGCGTGCCGTAAAGTAAGGCCCCGGACCCCCTCCTTACTTCGTCAAGGGTCCAGTGCTGTCACTTGTTGCCTCTACCCGGTTCCGCGTTGAATCAGGAATGCGGAGCCGGTCATCACTAGAAAAACGTTTCCGGGTGTGACGAGAACCCTGTCACACCAGGAAACTAGACCGGCTCATTCCTTTTGAGTGGCGGCCATCTTGGGTGAGATCGGAGTTCTCTATCCCATCCAAAGCTTATGAAAATTCCGGATTTGATGACATAAACAGTATAATGAAGGCACATAATATAAAAGGGGGGGACCTGGCTGAAAAACTGGCCTAAATCCAGAAGGAAGCTCAACTCTGTACCAGAAGAGTCATTGACAAATCAATAAGTGAAAAAGGTTTTGTGATTAAAAATAGTCATTCATTCAAAATATTATTGTTAGTGTATGCCTTATTTCACCTTATTGTCGTATATAAATACTCCTTTTGTCATAAAAGAAAGTATTTGATTAAACAATTATATATTGCTGCTATTCAATGTATTTTGCGTTGTGAACCTCTGTTCTACCCCTTGTGCCTATCTACAACACACACAGAGAAGCCTATGAGTGCTTGACCAATGCAAACACTGAAAGTCAAGTGTTGACGGGGTACTTGGCCCAGTTGTTCAGGATCCACAGTAGGCGGGCCCTGGGACATCAGCAGTAAAAGGGTTCAACCTGCCTTGCTGTGCCCGGTAGCTCCTTCTTGCCATGTGACCGTCTAAAAGGGGTTCTGACATTCACCATTCATTCTAAGCATCTCATCGTCAGTGTGCGGTCTGAAAAGGGTAAATCTGCAATCTTAAGCGGAACCTTGGGTTTTAAGGAGGACAGCCGTGGGAAGATAAGCAGTTGCCAAAACCTCAATTGAGCCTACTGCTGCACTAATGACCAGCTAGAAACAAAGGAGCCTCCCTCTGACATTTCGATAAAGTTTCCTTGACAATGTTTTGGCAATCCAACACAAATGATTTTATGCTGTCCCATATTTCTCTATGATATAACCTAGGAGGGCTGTAGCACTTGCAGTTTTCAAGTGTGTGGAGACTGTCCCACCCATCTTCCATCCAGTTGCATCCAGACTTGTGTTCTCTCTCTAGAGGAGCAGCTAGATATTGTGTGGAAGCATTATTTCACTAAACTGCTATGACTATAACTGAAACAGGCTAGGGATAAGGTTTTAGGAATTCTGGGTCTTGATGAGGAGGCTTATATTTCTTTAGTAGCTGCTTTCACAGTTTCTGTAGTCATACATTTCTCCTCAGCCATGTCTAGCAGACACAGGAGAAGAGGAAATAGAGGCCTACTGTAAGTCCCTGGTGGTATGTCTCCAATATGACATATACAACTGGTTGAGGTGTCTACAATGGAATTATCAATTTCGCTACTCCACTGGCTAGAACTTATTGGAATGTTAAAATACTGCATTTTGGACAGACTCTGGATGGAGAATGAGCCGGTGAAGTTGGAGTGAGAGTAGAGTCTGAAGAGACAAAATAAGGAGAAATAACTTAAGTGTGAACTCTATCTTCTGCTGACAGGGGTGCTCAGTGGTAATGCAGTTGTAGGATAGAAGGGTTTCCACTTCTTCAAGAGACATGGAGTTAGCCTTAGAGACCATCTTTATTGGAGAAAGATCCTGAGGTACTAGAGATGTTTAGAATGGATCTTCAAAAGGAATTCTAGTCCTCAGCGAAAGATCTGAATGTGCGGCTGGTTCCAGCTCCTCGACCATTCTATGGCGATGTAATGGAGAAACTGTAGTTTCTTCTCTTCGACTCTTACTGGAAAAAGAGTATTAGAGTGCAAGAAAGAAATGTCCAGGATAGAAAGAAACAGAGACCATGCTGAAGATGAAGATAAAGATAAAGTGATTTGTGACCTTTAGATGTCATTGGAGAATATTCTGACTGATGTGTTCTAGGGCTCAGGTCTGCGTCACTCTTGGGTCTCTGCTGCGTGGCGGCGAATAGGTCAATGTCATTCTGACATGAGATGCAAACAATGATGGAAATGAGACCTCTTTGTCATTGATCGTGAATGTTTCTATGTTAATGATTTAGAATGCTGCTGATATCGAGGTTGAGTTGCAACCGAACCATCGTTTGATGGGGAACAAATGAAGGCCAAGCACCTTGACAGCTGTGTTTTCAGCATCAATGTGGTGTTCAGCGTCAATGCTTGATCATGTCAACTTGTGTCTGCCACTTGAACTCTTATCTGTAGATCCCCCTCTGTAAAAAACCTCTCTCAGATGGTGGCACACTTAACACAAGGATGTTGAGAAGCTGATCTTCTAGTCTTTCTTCCGCACACTTCATTTCTTGAATTATGCTTACTTCTCTGATGCCTTCTATTGTCTTTGAGCGTCCTCTTAGACATTTCCTTGCAAATGTCCAATGTGACCGAATGAAATACAAGGAGAAGACTCCACAGACTTTAGGAGCATCTGTAGCTCCTTCAGTTCCACATGAATAGCACTTGATGACGAACTGGTGGCGAGTTCAAGGTACTAGCTGAGCACTACTGACAGAGTGTGGGCAGTCTCCATACCAAAGCCTGGATCAGCGTCAAACGATGTAATAAAATACCCAAACATGCACGAGGCATTCAATGCAATCAGGTACGAGATTCTTCTGCATAGGTACAAGATTCTTCTGCATTTTCCACAAACATATTGGTGTGAAATATACTTAGTGGAGGTACTTAGATCTGATCAGACAGACAATGGATGAATTTGTTAAATCCCTCTGGACCATCTTGACCACCCTCTGCTCCTCCTCTATCAAAAGTCCCAGGTCTCTTGCACATCACACACTAAGCAAGGCAAGGGAATCTGGTACAATTATGACAAGATTCCTAAAGAGCAAGTTACTTACCTTCGGTAACGCTTTTTCTGATGTATACACTAGCTACCTGTGGATTCCTCACCTAATGAATTCTCCCCAATGTGCAGCATTCGACGGAAACTTCTTTCCAGCTCTGCACGTCGGCGAGGACGTCACAATTGCCCAACTCCACGCGGCTCCATCTGACATCATCGTGGAAATAAGAGGTCCTCGCCAGCGTGCTGATGCCAGTTTACACCATTTTTTACGTGCCTTTGAGGCGAACAAGTGAATATCGACATTCCATACTCATTATGATTGTATCCAAGAAAACTTTCATAGAAAAGGTAAACAAATAATAATAGCAAACAGTATCAATACATATTCGCAAAAACACATAGCCATAAATATACACCAATATATATATATATATATACACACACACACATATATATAAATATATCCTCTCATAATCCAGCAACAAACAAATATACATATATACACCCAAGGAAATCTCGGTATGACCAGACAGACTACGGGGAGGCGGGTGGGACCGTGAGGAATCCACAGGTAGCTAGTGTATCCACCAGAAAAAGCGTTACCGAAGGTAAGTAACTTGCTCTTCTGATGGATACAACTACCTGTGGATTCCTCACCTAATGAATAGTCCCAAAGCAGTACTGCCTCGGAGGTGGGTGTCTGACTGATCATACCAAGAAATCCTGCAGCACAGACTGCGCAAAATGGCCAAACCTCCTCACCTCCGAGTCCAAGCAATAATGCTTTACAAAGGTGTGGAGGGACGCCCAAGTTGCAGCCTTACAAATGTCTGCCACTGGAACACCTCTAGCTAAGGCCGATGTAGCCGACTTAGTCCTGGTGGAAGGGGCTCTTATACCATCAGGAGGAACTTTCTTTACTAATGAATAACATATCTTAATACAAAGAACAACCCACCTGGATAGTGTTTGTTTATGGGCGGCCTTCCCCTTCCTCTTCCCCATGTATCCGACAGAGTTGGTCCTCCAATCGGAACTCTCTCGTCCCATCTATGTAAAAACTCAAGGCCCTCCTTGGGTCCAGTCGATGTAGTCTCTCCTCCTCCTTAGATGGATGTGGACGAGGATAGAATGACGAGTGAGTGATAGACTGCACCAAATGAAAAGGAGTCACTACCTTGGGGAGGAAAGCCGCCCTGGTCCTCAGCACCACTTTGTCCGTTTGAAAAGTCGTAAAAGGAGGGTGAACACAAAGAGTTTGAAGCTCACTTACACGCTTAGCAGACGTGATGGCCGTAAGAAAAACAGCCTTTAGGACTAAAAAATCTCAAAGGGCAAGAATGTAGCGGCTCAAAAGGAGAGCCCATCAAAAAGGTTAAAACCATATTTAAATCCCACTGGGGCATAAGAAACTGAGTGGGAGGAAACCTATTGGTAAGCCCCTTCAAAAACCTCAATACTAAAGGGGATTTGAACACATAGGGTTGATCAGGAAGGCATAAGAAGGCTGAGAGGGCCGAAAGATAGCCATTGACAGTAGCAACAGCGCAGCCTTGTTGTGCCAAGAACAATGCAAACATCAATATTTCTGACAAATGGGCACTTCAGGGATTAATTTGTCTCTCTCCACACCAATCAATTTAGCCCATCTGCTCGCATTGACAGATTTGGTGGAGTGTCGCCCGGCCGATAAAATAACGTCCACCACATTCTTTGGGAGAGAAAAAGAACTCAGATTGCCCCGTTCAATCTCCAGGCATGAAGGTGCAGGCTCTAGAGGTGAGGGTGTAGAACCTGCCCCTGTGACTGCGAGAGGAGGTCTGCCCTGAAAGGGAGACGAAGCGGAGGGCACAGTGAGGGTTGGAGAAAGTCCATGTACCACACCCTTCTAGGCCAATCCGGAGCTATTAAGATGACTTGGGCCCGGTCTTGGCGAATCTTCCTCGGAACTCGAGGAATCAAAGGTATGGGGGGAAACGCGTAAAGCAACCGGCCGTTCCAGGCATTCTGAAACGCGTCCCCCAAAGCTTCCTGCACCGAATACTGGAGGCTGCAGAACAATGGGCAGTGCGCGTTCTCCAGAGTGGCAAACAGGTCTACCTGGGGAAACCCCCACATCCAAAAGATGGAAAGGACCAGATCTGGATGAAGACGCCACTCGTGATCGGCCGAGAGCAGCCGACACTGTCCGCACGCACGTTTTGAACCCCGGCCAGATGGCTTGCTATTAAGCAAATCCGATGGTCCCTTGCCCAGGACCAGAGCCGCAGAGCCTCTCTGCGGAGAAGGTACAACCCTACTCCTCCCTGCTTGTTGATGTACCATATCGCGGTCGTGTTGTCCGTCAAGACTTGAACAGACTTGACCGCGAAGGGAAGGGAGGAAGGCCTTGAGAGCCAAACGTATCACCTGCAATTCCAGCAGATTGATATGAAACACCTGCTCCACTGGAGACCAACGACCTTTGATCTCCAGGTCCCCCAGTTGAGCTCCCCACCCCAGGGTGGAAGCATCCGTTATCACCGTGGCCACTGGAGGTGGTAGCGAAAAAGGCCTTCTTTGAGAAAGGTTGCCATCCACAGACCACCATCGTAGATCCGCTGCAGTGTCTCTGGAGATGTTTATCGACTCAGCAAGATCCCCACTGTGCTGAAACCACTGCATGCGGAGGCACCACTGAAGAGCCCTCATGTGCCAGCGTGCATGAGTGACCAACAGAATGCAAGAAGCGAACAGACCGAGCAGACGAAGGACTTTGAGGACTGGAACAACCGCTCCCTCTCGAAACATTGGAATCAATGCCTGAATGTCCTGAATCCGCTGTGGCAGAGGAAAGGCTCGATTCAATGTTGTGTCCAGTACTGCCCCTAAGAACAGGAGGCGTTGAGAGGGCTCCAGGTGAGACTTGGGCATGTTTATCGAAAAGCCAAGACTGAACAACAACTGGGTCGTCATCTGCAGGTGATGCAGCACGAGCTCCGGACACTTGGCTTTGATCAACCAATCGTCCAGGTAAGGGAATACTGCTGTTCCCCTTCCTCCTGAGGTTTGTTGCAACCACCGCCATCACCTTCGTGAAGACTTGAGGCGCGGAAGTAAGACCAAAAGGAAGGACCGTAAACTGGTAGTGTTGCGACCCCACCACAAACCGGAGATACTTCCTGTGTGACTTGAGAATGGGAATATGGAAATAAGCATCCTGCAAGTCGACAGACACAATCCAATCCTCCTTGTTCAACGCCATAAATACCTGTGGAGAGTCAACATTTTGAATTTCTCCTGTTTGAGGAACCAATTCAAAATCCTCAGGTCCGGGATAGGCCTCAAACGCCCATCCTTTTTGAGTATAAGAAAATATCTTGAATAACATCCCTGACCCCTCTCCTGCTGGGAACCAACTCCACTGCACCTTTTGACAATAGGGATAGAACCTCCTGTTCTAACAACAGGAGATGGTCTTCTGAACAAAAGGAAGGACGGGAAGGGAAGGGAGGAGGAATCTCCCAAAAGGGAAGGGCATAGCCTTTCCTCACCACACTGATGACCCAGGAGTTTGATGTGATTGACTCCCACATGGGAAGAAAAAGAGACAACCTTCCCCTTACTGGAGATACATGGGACGCAATGGTTAGAGGACTAGGGTTGCTTCCCTTGTTGCACCCCCCCGAGGAAGAGGCAGGGTGCTGCTGTTGGGTGGCCCCTCTAGTGCGGACTCTACTCCGCCCCCTAAAAGATCTGTAAGGGAGACTTGAGGGCTGCTGGCCTGTCTGCTGCGATCTTCCACGAAAGGACGCCCCTCGTCCAAACACCCTAAGACGTCTAAATGATCTAAAAGGGGTTGAAACAGCTTGCAGGCCCAAGGATTTCGCCGTTGCCCTACACTCTTTAAAGCGCTCCAATGCAGAGTCAGCTTTAGTGCCTAATAACTTATCGCCATTAAAGGGCAAGTCTAACAAAGTGCCTTGGACATCCGACGAGATCCCAGACGTACGTAACCAAGCATGACGTCTGGTAGTGATGGAGGTTCCCATGGCTCTAGCAACCGAGTCCGTGGTGTCCAGTCCTGATTGTATGACCTGCATCGCCGCAGCATGGGCATCCGTAAGGAGTCCTTGCAAGTCTTGGGGCATATCAGGCAACGCCGCTTTAGCTGCATCCATAACAGCATGAATGTATCTACCCAGGATACACGTAGTGCCATGCTACAGGACGAGAAAACCTTCTTTTCCCGACTTCTCCATCCTTTTGGACTCCCTGTCGGATGGCACACCAGGGAAGGAGCCAGGAGCAGACCGCGATGAACAAGACGCGTGTACCACCAGACTCTCCGGAGACGGGTGTTTCGAAAGGAACTCAGGGTCCCCTGGAGCTGATCTATACCTTCTGGCCACCGACCTGTTCACCGCCGATGAAGAAACAGGCTTCTTCCAAACCTCGACGATGGGATGCATAAGAGCTTCATTAAAAGGCTGCAATGGATCCGCAACAGCAGTGGCAGGATGTAGCACCTCCGTCAGGATATTCGTCTTGACCTGGGCAACAGGAAGCAGGAGTTCTCAGAAATCAGCAGCCTTTCTGATGACAGAATGAAACGAGGCTGCCTCCTCGGTATACTCCCCTGGTGAGGCTAAATCCCATTCTGGGGAAGTATCCAGCCCACTGGCAGTTTCTAACCCCTGAAAGTCACCCAGGGACTCCACAATCTCCCCTTCCTCAAGGAGCTGTCTCTGGTATTCTCTTTCCTCCAACAATCTGAGGGCCTTCCTTCGGGAACGCAACTTTGCCTCCGGCCCAGGCGTCGACAAAGAGTTGGCCGAAGTCGAAGAGCGTTGTTGAGAAGGTGTCACCACACGATCTCCGGACCCATCCGACGCCGGAGATGGATCCATCGGCGCCGTGGACAACTGATCTCCACCCATCGACGCCATCCGACTTCGGGACGCCTCCATCTCGATAGACACCGGCGTTGAAGGTCTTTCCATCCGACGCTAGAGATGGATCCATCGGCGCCGTGGACAACTGATCTCCACCCATGGACACCATCCGACTTCGGGACGCCTCCATCTGGATAGACACTGGCGTCGAAGGTCTTTCCACCGACGTCGACGGCTGCACAGCCGGTACCGGCCTAGTGTCCCCTACCGGACAGAATGGCATGAACGGCGTCTGTCTATAAGGAGCCGGAGCACCTAAATTAATTGCCAAGGGACAAGTGGGGCCAGCCGGCGCACCACCTACCGGCACCATGCTTTGAAACATGGAAAACACGGCATTAAGGAATGTCGCTGGATCCGCCCCCGGGAGTAGGGAAGACAGGATACTCCTGTGGAGCCGGAGCCAGACCCGGATCCTGGACATCCGGATGCGCCGGAGATGAGCAAGGACTCTGAGGCTCCACCAGTTCAAAGACTGACGGCGCCATGGAAGTCTGCGGAGTCGAAGGCTGAGGAGTCTCCGTCGGGCTGACCTCCCATGACTTATGGCGCAGAGCAGATGGAGACCTCGAACGGCTCCCTCTGGAACGACGCCAGGAATCGTGATGGCGCCGCTTCCTATGACTCTTCGCCAACTTCCCCGACGAAGATCTACGTTGACTCCTCTTCTCCTTCTTAGCTTTTGCTAAAAACAACTTGGCTTCACGCTCCTTCAGAGCTTTGGGATTCATTTTCTGGTACGAACCACACTTCTGAATGTCATGGTCCGAGCTCAGACACTATAGACAGTCGTTTTGCGGGTCAGTGACTGACATCCGACCTCCGCATTCTCCGCAAGGCTTGAACCCTGACTTCTTCGGAGCAGACATCCCGAAAAAGCACAAAGTATCCCTTTCAACAGCAATCGACACAAGAGCTGGAGAAATAACTTATCGAAGGCACGGAAAAAAGGGAACTGACGTCAGCACGCTGGCGAGGACCTCTTATTGCCACAATGATGTCAGACGGAGCCGCGTGGAGTCAGGCAATTGTGACGTCCTCGCCGATGTGCAGAGCTGGAAAGAAGTTTCCGCTGAATGCTGCGCATTGGGCAGAATTAATTAGGTGAGGAATCCAAAGGTAGTTGTATCCATCAGAAAATTCTGGTTAATCCCTTCAGTTCTAATTTGCCCATAGTCAGCTTCACCTTGAGTAGACTGAACTCAGGGACAGCCTACAGTACTGTCTAATATATCCCCATACACCGGAGCAGGCCTGGGACTGGGCGACAGAATAATGAGACTTGAGATCGGCGTCATGGAGAGGAGATGCTGGACCATGGACAACAGACCCTGGTGGGACCCTGCCTTCCGGTGCATCTGCGGAGGAAGCGATCCCAGTCGCGACAGGCCCGGACAGTGGCCGCGGGGTGACGAGGGAGCGCCAATCACCACCCGGCTAATGACCTGCAGGAGGAACATGTTCTGGATGCTGATTTGATAGCTGCTCCTGCACTATTTGCATAGGCTGAGACAATCCCGACCTCCCAGGAGTGAACAGGAGGATGCGGGGTAACCCCTGTGCATTGCACCCGGGGGGTAGTGCCTGCCCGGGGCACATGGCCCAGTAGGGGCAGTAGCCAAGACTAATGTGCCAAATGAATCATACTATTAGCCGAGGTCAGGTGGCACATCCGCAATTAAGGCACCGCCAGAATGCATGAACTCCCAAACTTTGCTGTTTATTTGCTAGTTAGCAATGTGTTGGGTTAGGGCGACAGATGCTTCAAGGGGCAAAGTGTGGGGTGGAGGGTGTTGGGGGGAGGTTGGGTTGTTGCTATGAGTTGTTCTTACTCTAATTATATTAACGTTTTCCTTTTTAGGTTTGTTACATCTACAGTGAGTGCTGTGTGCAACCATATGTGATCCATTGGTGCCTTGAGGGGCCAGCACGTAGGGTGAAACAGATTAGCAGCGGGGCAGTGGGTGCGCCAAGCTCCACCTAACATGCCCGCAATATGCTCAAGTTACTATTGTTGAACGTCAGTGGCCTGTTAGATCATATTAAGAGATCCGTTGTGCTGCAATATACCAAGAGGTATTGCCCAGACATACTCCTCGTACAGGAGACCCACCTGGCTGAGACCCAAAGTATTTTTCTTGGACATTTTGGATGTGAATGGGTGTTCCACACTTGATTTTCCAGGGGATCCAGATGGGTGGCCTTCTTGCTCCATAGGTTACTGACCCTAACGTCCACGCCGCTCCTCAGGGGAGATACATAGGTGTGGAGGGATGCCTAGCTAGCAGGTTAATCACAAGTTTGTGCTATGCACTCCCCCAGCTCCTCGGTTCCAGGCACACTGACTTGCATAGCTTGCTGGGCTCCCTCCCGCAGGGCACCACAGTTGTTGGATAGGACTTTAATGGGGTACTGGACCTGCTTTGGGACACCTTTGCTGACCCCCATCTAGGCAGATATGGCTCCCAGCAGTAGACCCCTTAGGGCTGACCTCTGTGCAAATACTGGCGCGTGGGATCTCCGATCATGCGCCGAGCTTGATGAACTGGGGGACTCCTTTGCAGACCCGATGCCCAATGTGGCGCTTAAGTGCCTGGTACTTGAAAGAACACTTTTGTGTTGAATATCTTCTTCAACAAATTGACCAATACTTTAAAGAGAACGCAGGTTCAGTGACCTCGAAGGAGATCATATGGGCTGCTAGCAAGCCCTCCCTGAGGGGGGTCAATAAGGGATACATCCGACAGCAGGAGGCCAAGCAATCGCAGAGGGTGACTGAATTGTAAGATTAATTTATTTACCTGGTAGGTCTAGCTCAGCAGGCCGGGGATGGGGAGACGGAGGAACAGTTGGTGCTCTTGTGAACAGAGATTTGGCAAATATCACTTGCAGAGGCCAGGCAGTGCTGGCAGACTTCAACCCAGAGGGTCTATGAGTCAAGGGACAAGGCTGGGAAGCCTCTGTATTGGTTGGGACCCGAGATATTCTCGGCCCGGGTGGTACCCCTCACTAGGGACTGGTCTGGTGTTGCTCGGGAGGGCCTGGAGGAGACAGCACGCACCTTTGCCTCCTATTATGAGGACCTCAACACCCGAGTGCCCCAGCCCCCGGCAGAGCAGGAAAACCCCATTCTGAAAGATATTCCACTACCTTCTATTCTGGCGTCCTTGGCTGCAGAGCTGGATCTGCCTCTGATGGAGGAGGAGGTATACTGTGCCATATTGGGCCTCCAGGCTGGGAAGACCCCAGACCACTCCCCACAGAATACTACCAGAGGTTCCGTCAGCGCTTGGTCCTTAATCTTGTGAATGCCTACGAAGAGGCAACTCGACGAGGCACATTCCCCCGGCCTGTACTGTGATACCATTGTGGAAAAACCAAAGAGTGGCTTATCCCGCGGCCAAAGCTCCTCATACCAGCCCATCTCGCTCATTAACGCGGACGTTAAGATATTTGCTAAAGCGTTGGCTACTCGACTGGCCCGCAAACTGCCTTTCCTTGTTCATCCGGACCAGTGTGACTTCATGCCGGTCAAGAGCACGAGTTGTTGCCTGAGACGGGTTCAAGTAGCACTCTCCCAGACGGACAGACTGGAGGGTGACATGGTGCTCTTTCTAGTGGATTTCCACAAGACCTTTGACACCCTGGGGTGGAACTTCCTGCAAGAGGTACTAACCCACATGGGTTTTGGTCCAAAGTTTAAAAGGATGGTTCATCTCCTCTATCATGATCCCTCGGCACAAGTGCAGATCAACGGCATCTTGTCGGACCCCTTCCCGATTAGGCAAGGAACGTGCCATGGCTGCCCTCTTTCGACACTACTATTCGCCTTGGCCATTGAGCCGCTGGCACGCCTCCTCCAGGGGGGACCCGCTTACGGATGGCTGGCTATGGGGTAATGGCTGCGAGGATCGTGTATCTCTGTACACACATGATGTCCTGGTGTTGCTGAGGAGGCCTCAGGATTCCAGGCCCTGATGCTTTGAGCTGCTGACACTCTATGGTGAGATCTCGGCCTGTGCCTGAACCATGGGAAATCGGTATTGGTGGAGGTGCAGGGCCAGGCGGGGGGAAACGAATTGTGTCCCACAATCCCGGTAAAACGTAATGCCTTCAAATACCTGGAAATCCATCTCTCGATGATCCCAGAGTTGGCCTGGGAACTAAACTTCGAACCCCTTACACAGGACTTGGCTTCAGACCTGGGCCGGTGACGACACCTTCCCCTGAACCCTCTGGCCCGCACTGCTCTTTTTAAGTCGATCTGTCTCCCCTGATACTTGTACGTCTTGACAAACTTTCTGTAGTTGGTGCCTCGGGCCTGGTTCCGATCCCTTACTTCTAAGCTCAACTCCCTTATATGGGCGGGAGGGCGGCCTTCAACTCCGCGCGGAAATCTCCATTTGAGGACGGGATAGAAAACTGGACTTATACATCTACTACCTGGCGGCCCAGATGGTCCCCATTAATGAGTGGTTTAACAGGGTTGGGCCTGTTCTGGCTTACCGTCTGGAGATCTGGCATCCTGGATTTGAGGGCCTCCTGGGACTGCTATACGGAGGCCGGGTTCCTGAGTTGCCCCTCAGTGTACACAAGTGGTGGTGAAGTGCTGGAGGGCGGCTCTGCGGTTGATGGGGTGGGAGCGACACCTCACTAAATTGACACACTTATGGCAGGGCACATGGCTCCGGCAAGTCTCTGAGTTAGAGGGGTTTAAACAATGGGACATGTTTGGAATTACTTATCTGGGTGACATGACTAATACTGAGGGGCTGATGTCATTCCAGCAGCTGAAGGATCACTATGCATTGGCTAATACTCAGTTTTTCTGTTTCCTCCATTTGCGTCACACTCTGGGAACTCATCTGCCTCCGACCTTGTCTCTCCCTGATCACAGCCCTTTTGAGGCGAAACTCTTGATGGGAAGACAGGGGAGAGTGCCATTACCCAAACCTACTGCTCACTACTCACTAATGCACCAGATGGACTTGCTGGGTTACGCAATAGGTGGGCGGCTTCGGCGGGAGACTTGGACGAGGACGACTTGAGGGATGCCTACCTCGTACCCCGAGAGCTAGCAATATTGGTGTGTTTGAGGATGGTGCAGATTAACTATTTTCACATGACATACCTCACTCTGCGGTGCTTGCGATACATGAGCTCTGGGACCTCTGCGGGATGCGCGAGGTGTGGTCAACTGGGGGCACATCTCTTACATGTCGCCTGGTAATGCTCGAAGGTGTGCTTCATCTTGGAAGGGGTGGGGCGGGAGGTTTCTGTGACCCTGGGGCGCTTGATTGACTTGACTGTGAGGGTGGCGATATTGGGCCTTTTGGAGGAGTTGGGAGGGACCAGAATGGAGAGAACATTCATTGCACTTGCCTGCCGAGTGGCCAAATTAGATATTGCGCAACAATGGAAACGTCCAGAGACGCCGTCAGTCATGAAATGGTGAGCAGGGATGGACTGGTCAAAAAACAATTTATGAGGCGCGGGCAGTCCTCAGAAGTATGAGCCGATCTGGGGGAAATGGAGGACACACCGTGGACTGAACTACTAAACAGTGTATTTGCCCTGGGCCGGGGAGGAGGGAATTGGGTAATCAAGTGTGAATCATGTGTGGATCTGTTTTAAGTACCTGTGCTCTTCAGTACTCACTGTAATGTTGTTGTCTTTTGTTCCCTATTTCAAAAAGAAATAAACTTGGATATAAAAGAAAAAAATATCCCCAGAACACGTCACAATAGCAAGAATTCTAAAGTTAGGACGTTTGGAGAAAACACAAAATCAACACATCTGTCAATGATTTAATGTGATATGTTGCCCGGACATCGTCTAGCTTTAAGATACTGATAGGGTCCCATGGTCTGAAATCCATCAATGTTGGGACCTGCCTCAGCCATGTTTTGAACCAAAGTTTCTCCCAATCCCACCAAACGTGACACACCGCCTCATGTGAGCATCAAGTAACTTCATTAATTGTGGCCCTGTCTATCTGATGTGGGGAAGAACAAGAAGGAAAATGTCCTACATAATGAATGAGAGAATCTCCGTGACCTGAAGAGGTTTCCCAAACAGCATTCCTAGATTAAACCAAACCCTTGTTTAGTTAGATGTACAACTCAATTTGCTTCCTAACAAAATCAGTGAAGCCTTCATTTATCATCTACATGGCATTTAAACAACAAATCCTTGTTTGTCACTCAGGGTGACAGCCCATCCACAACTCCACTGGGAGTGGTCAGAAATATCTCTTCAAAGATACATATGTTAACGATCCAAAGGATGCCAAAATTAGAACAAAACAATAATCAAGACCTGGAAAATAAAGGTGTCCCCCGCGAAATGAGAGTAGCCCGGTTCTTGTGGGCTTCTAGTGCACCCAGTAGCCACTCCCAAGGGTGTTTTCCCAGTCTCTGAGGAAAGAGTTCACATGTGTGCTAGCAGTCCACAGCCCCTGGAAAACCAGGTCTCTGTTCATGATTGCACTCAAGTCATCTCCCAGGAATGTCACATACTGAGAGGAGTGTATGGAAAATGTTTGCTGTACACTTGGTCAATAAGGGAGGTGCGGCATAAACATTCAGAAATGTCCCTAAATAGACTGACATTATGATATATCTACACTACTTGTCTAACAGGCAGTACTTATTATAAAATGGAGGGATATTTTAGGACGGCTGCCCTTCTTGAGTTTTGTAGGAAACACACATGTATAACTTGTATTTAGCCATGTCAGCCTAGAAAGCCACATCTGGTGCTCAGTAGGTACATCTACTGCAGCATGAGCAATTGCAGTCAGCATTTCTTGGCAAATAGTAGTATAACCCTGGCTGATTTTGTCATTAATGGCACTACCATTCCAGGTAAGGACCATGAAGCTGCCCAACTCAGTCACAGTGTCAGCAAGAGTTATCACCTAATATCAGCACATGTATGATGTACTTAAGAAGTGACTCATCAAACCCATAGTCGCCCCAATTACATGAATTCTATACTTTCACCACAGAAGCATGTGTCGTCCCTGGTGAATCTCACTTCTAAAGCATGGATGTGATTAGAAATCCTTCAATCCCAGCCACTCCCCAGCCACCTTAAACCCACTCCCACTGAAGCTCGATTGTCCCTCTGAGTTATTCCAGCTACACCCAGGATTAAATGCACCAAGTAACAAAGCATCTAAGGTAGTGATCGTAGTACCACTTAGCTTAAAAGATTAACCAGCAAAATACCCAGCCACCAATAAGTGGAACAATCCCTCTAGAGACTTGAAAGAAATGCCGTTGGGAGAGCACTGCAAAATCAGTGTCATTCAATTTGAATCATTCAAGATTGCCTGACAGCAGGTGTTCTGGGTCACAGCTGTCCTCAGCTTTCTCAGACGCCTCCTCCAACTGCATATATCAGACAATGGCCTTGCCCCACCCTGACAAGGCTCTGGCTGGCCACATTGAAAAATAAAATGGTAAAACAAGCTGAAATTGTATCCTTAATTTAAAGGTTTCTGAAAAGGGGCTTCCAAAATATGTTTGGCCTAGGGCCTCCAAAATTCTTAAGACGTCCCTGCGGATAAGTTCACATGAATAGCGCCTGCTTGGCATCACTTCTTCTCTTTTCATTTCTCGCTCTGCCTCGCTACAAGCAATGATGAAGGAGCCTAAGCACCTTATGTCTCTGTGGTTCCATGGCAAGTTCCTTTCATTCAACAATCCAGTCCACACCATCTTGGTGGACTCAAAAACATGTAAGCAGAAATGAACATTACCTTTAGCTTGGCTACAAAGAACAGAATACACTACAAGTATATCACTGGTATTTTTTTCTAGACGTCTTACTGCACCGCCCTGTACCAACTTAGTATAATCTAGAAAGACCATAATGTGTCAGGTCCTACATCACTTGACCAAGACAGTGTGCCATTGTCAGCACTGTGTCATAGTCTTTGTAATTAAAAAACTGTGAGATAATTGGTATAGGGACTGCCCCCGCTGGGATCTTAACAGCAATGCTCTGTGTGCCCACTCCACCACAAAGAGGATAAGTGATCGTCAATAGGAAGAAGGTAGCCACTCCAGCCCTAGGGTTTCGCAAGACAAACTGTTTTGGTTAGCCTGTCCCTCAGCATCCTTCACCTAGACTTCAAAGATCTTTGAAGGTACCATCCAATTGGAGAAGCTTCTGCTGGTGGTCCTGAGACTTGACCTTGTGCCACACTCTGGTTGGCCACTTTGAGCAGGTCCAAGATCAAAATACTTACAGTAGGACATCAGTGGAAGACAATTAAACGTAATTCAAATCCCTGTATATTTGGAGCAGAGTTTGGGGCAACAGCCAGGTGAGTGGATTTAGCTAGCTTGTTGAGTTTCCCTTGTTTGGTAATATATACTCCATTTTCATGGCCATTTTCAAACTCATTCTAACATCCCTGCCCTCTAGCCAAAGTTCAGCAGCCAGAAATCACTGCTAATCTTTGTTAAGATGGTTTGTAGACCTATCCCCTTCATGCACGTAGCAGAATAGAGTCCATATATTAAGTTCTCTTATTAAAGGTTAACTCCAGATACCCGCAACAAGAAAGATCAACTCCCCACTGATTGGAGCTGGTTAGGATTGCCAGCTAGGACACTGAGTCCATCTCAGAAATATGGACAGGTGTGTGTCAAAAGGTCAGACTACCAATTGAACACACCCTACTTAGACACTCCAAATAGGTCCAACTAATTCACTGAGAAGACATCCACCACACCAAGTAGTACTACCGGGTCTGTATAATTACATCTAGCTGAAATGTCCCCTCACCCCCAAATGACTCCTAGCAAAAGCAGTGGAATGGCACAGAGTGCTGTTATCGACCTTCTTTGACCACCTGCCACTTCAGTGATTACCCTCTGGTTACAAGGATATGTGCACCAGCTAGCAGGTATTGTGGCCCCATTTTCCACAAATGGGCCCAATTGTCCTATCCTGTAGGGCTATAGTTTATGATTACCCTTTGATAACTATCTCGAGGGTCGACTAGACTGGTTCAAGCTTCGGGGACACAGCCATTACACATGCTACCTGTTCCTCCATTAAACAGCATTAGTGCATTGCAAATTAACTAAGGTAGACCTTGCCAGCAAAGTATCAGCTGTCTGCAGGTACACCTTCAGCATCTTGGTCACCCTCGTGCAGCAGTTACAGGTATGCTCCACTGTGACTCAAGAAGCACCTTGGAAGATCAGTAATAGTGCAAATAGGATAAGTGAGAGCATTACTGGGGTTTCCTTAACAGGAGCACTGGAAGGGGATGCCTGCCAACTTGGCCTGAGAGTGCATCCTCTCCACCCATCATATTCACAACTCTCGAACTAAAAGCATGCTATCAAGCGAGCGACATTAGTATGGAGAGCAAAGTCAGAGTACTAATTTCCTTTTCTCACCAGCAAAGACATTTCAGAGTGCCTGAATAGAAATGAAATTAGAAATGTCATACAAATAAAAACAGTTTAAAGAAACCATGAGTGAAATAAAGGGTAAGAGGGGGAGTGGAGAGTCAATACTCAAGACCATGGCTCAGGTAATACGTGGAGAAAGTATAAATGTGCAGTAGAACACTAAATAGAACATACTTTACTAAATGCAAGAACATTAAAAAAAATCAAACAGGGGGCTTGGAGGGGGAGCAAATTATTGATAAGGGGCCCCAGCTCAGGCAGGGCAACTATTCCCTCACATAAAACATATACAATTGGTATAAACAAGAAAATAACATCTGGGACCAGCGTTAGACTTTGAAACAAAAATATTTTTGTAAGCTTTTAGAGAACCTAGAAGATTTTACTTGAAGGAGTGCTAGCTCTAAAGTTATGGATACTGATCCCAAGCTATGTTACTGAAGAGAAGTGCACACGGATGGGTGACAGATAAACTCCAAAAGAAGTACAAAAAACAAGTTGACAATTTCTCCAGGAGTCACCTTTGAATGAAACAAGGGACAAATTTACACTTTTTCAGAGAGAGACGATGCATACATTTTAGAGCTGCTATTAGAAGAAACAAGTGAAAAGGAAATATCAACAGTAAAGAGGTGGGTTCATTTGGAAAGAATAGCAGGGACATACATGGTTAAGTGGAAGAAATAACACAGGAAGTAGAATGCCAAACGTTTCACAAACATGCATGGTAACCACTCATTGGAGGCTAATCCCTTAATCAAAGAATACCAATTTTGATTTTGAGTCTTACAGATATATCCATTGTTGAAGCAACAAAATGTGATAATGAATTTAGAATTGTTTGATACTTCCTGGAGAATACTGCATAACATGCCTGACACTTATACTTGATATATCTGTCAAAAGTGGGCACACTGACATCACCAGCTGAAAGTGCAGAGAGTGATCACCTACATTAATTATTTAGTGAATTTCAGATATAGGTCAACAGCATGTGAGTCAATCATTCAAAAGATCAGAAGATCTCATTTCTAATCGACTGAGAATTTAATAGGAAAAGAGTGTGACTATTTCATAGTAAAAATTCATCTGAGGGATCTAAGTTCCACTAACAAGTGCAATGGACCTATGACAAAACTGTCACCCATCGGTAGAGACATAAACTTGTATAAACCTAAAGCAAACCTTCTGAGGACACCAAACGTAAGAGGGCCAGAATACAATTCTTAAAAAAAGAGGGACTCTCTATGCGGCACAAGGGAAAATCTTGGTGGCAAACTCAGAGTTATAATGGTAAATAATTCATTAGTGGTGCAGCCTCATTATTGAGGCACATCATAAAGGAGAACCCCAACTTCTAAGACCTGCCACTGCTGACACATCCAATTGAGGAGTCCTACCACTACAGTGACTCTATTCCCTTTACATTAAAAATAATGACTAGTTAAGTTATTAAGTGTGTAAATAATAATTGTGACAAATAATACAAAATGTAATAACGAACTACTATCCTCTTACTTAAAAATGTAATTTGTCAGATGAGAAAAAAATGCCATTTTTGGAGAGAGGCCTTTTACAAAAGAAAGAAGTCCGAACTGAATTATATAGGCAAAGAGAAGACAGTGGAGGGAAGTGAGGCACAGAAGATCTGTCGTCTTCTGCAGACATTGAGAATGAGGTGAACTAATATGTTCTACATTATTCGAATCCTTAGACTACTAAACATGAGAGGACAAGAGGAAGTTATCACCAGAGTCCAGGCTAGAGGAGGTGAGTGCTTTGTCATCACTGATTTTATCCAGGAACTTTAATATAACAAAGCTGACTCACTAGATGCAGGTGAAAGGAGAAGGTGGTAAGAGCAATGTAGGTATGCCACATAGAAGAGTACAATAGATCAAAGCAATAATCAAGCACTAGGGTTTTGCTTTGAGCCAAGTAACTCTGTGCTGAGTTAGCTACATTTACAAGTGAATGATTCCTGGTACATTAGGGAGCAATGAGAATGGACATCAAAGCTGTCACCTACTACAAGGAGAATTGGGGTCCTGTCAGCACAGGAGTGGTAACAATCATATAAATGACAAGGCAAGAGGATATACATAAATATTGGAGAGAAGATGGTGTGTGAAAGACATTTTCAGAATTCAGACAAAAAACACACTGAGATTGAGATATGTGGTGAGACAGAGTGACTGTTTGGATCTGTTGCAGAAGAATAAGAAAATGAAGGAAAGAGCAGTGCCCCCAGTTTTAGTCATAAAAGAGGAAGGGGTGTGTAAATGCTTTGAACGTAATGAAATGATGAGAAGCATTAAGATGCAAATGCCATTGGAATCGGGAGCATTGAGAGCACATCAAGTACAGAGATCAGGAAACTGATTAAGTGCCTTTAGAGAGGTGGAAACAAGCTTGATAAATCATAAAACAGGAATTGATTAACTCAAAAGATTGTGTTGATTTGATAGGACACTATATGCTGAATGAATTAAGGAGAAAACAAATATGTTAAGGATCGGACCAAACCAGTTTGTGCCTTCATGCCTGCAACAGAGGGAATTGAGGACAGGAGCATTTTTGTTTTTAATCAAAACTGGTGGTATGAATTGTTCTAGTGATTACATCTGGGGCAGTGTGTAGGTCAAAGAGCGGTCAGTTGGAATCTCACCAATAGGTTTTCTTTACTAGTCTTGTAGACCACACACCATTCCAGGGCTTTCCTGTTGTACTATGCCTGCCTCTGTGATTACCTCTAGGACTTCTCCATCTACTGGTATAATTTAACCTCCAAGCTTTGACTTAATAGCTGCTCTTGCTCTATTATAGCATCCCACTCTGATTATCTAGATACCATATATATTGAATACCTTCTCCAGAATCATGCATGTAAATAGATTAGCTTCCAATTCTCTCTAATTATCTATTTCTGACATCTACCAGTATTGCACATCTTGACACCAGTGTAAGGTGAGGAATGTGGAGGCGATAACTGTAAATTAAGACTTCCTCTCTACATGTCTGCTATTAGAGTCAAAGGAGAATGGTATCTGTCTCCAAAGCGCCCATTTTGGCTACAATTTACAAAGCAGTTTTGTCCGGTCAATGTTCATAATTGTTTACAAGCAGTAGTGAAGGCTTATGATTCTAAATAAATAATTCCTAGTGAAGTTCGATGGTTTATGTACTATTCCTTATCAAATTGTTGCAATATAACATATAATATAGAGAAGCCCAATCAGCATTATAGGTTAGGATACTTTTCCAATTCAGTATGATCAAGCCTCCACCTTCCTTCTATTACTGTGTGGCGCAGAGGCAAACTATGCAGTCCTATCCAATCACAGAAAAAGGAAACTGATTAAACAACACAAGAGCCCGCTAGAGCAAGGATCTGGGATTCGATGTGTTAGGATCAGATCCACTTGCAGGTATCACTGCAGAAAGTCAGCCTGGCAAAGGAAGGGACATAAAGAGTGTTCACAAATCATGTCCAAAAGAGAAATTAGCTGATGAGCGGCGGACAGCATACTTACTATGCAAGCTTCAGGACAGTGGAGCACTGCCATGTCAACTTGTACCACAATCAATGTCCTGGTCGCTAAAGGACCTAGCTAGAATCTAGGAAGCTGTGACCTACCCAACCAAATCCAGACTGTTAGCACAGTATCGCCTAACAGCTACAGGGGGGGTCTAAGTTTCTAGAATGTTGGTGTAAGGGGTCTTGATGCTGAAAAACACAGTTCTGAAGGGAAGGATTCTGCTAATCTGTCATTGGGCAAAGAATTCTGGAGCAATGGGTTTTGGTAACTGTGACTCGGAACACAGACTTGATCCTGCATCTATGTGAACTGAGAGGACAGGTCATTCCACTGGCCCTGGCACAGGGTCGGGGAGACAGAACAAAATAATTTAACTAGGACATCATCACATTAAGATAATTAGGACAGCGGCTGGAGACAAAGAAAATCAAGCAGACTCAAGTTAATCCAATGTGGGAAATTTGTAGCTACACCAAGAGCACTTGTATGCCACTCTTTCATTTTTTCAGGCACCTTAGAAACAATATTGAAATTACAAAATTCACAATAAAAACAAGGCAGACGGATTGAAGACAAACTTTACATTCTGAGGCAGAGGGATCATTCAATGTTCGGGGAACAATTCTTAGGCTTAAGGAAACCCCCCTTCATAAATTACTGCACAAAAAAAGCAATGGCAAAAGGGAAACCTTTAAGAAAGATAATGTGAACAAATTAACAAAACTGAAAATAATTCAATGAAAAGTAATAAGTGACATATATAGGAAGTCAACAGATTACTGTAGTGCAAATAGTTTTATTCTGTACTTCTGAGAACTGCATGCTTTTGAAAGGCCAGCAGATTTCTGAAAGAAAAGCACTTCAAGCGAACATTTGGTCTCCCCATGAATTAAAGAGACTAGTCTTCGAGGGGTCAACAAGAACTGTGCTTTGAAGAATCAAAGTCAAATGCACTTATCTGAAATAAGGGCCAGATTAAATAATCTTGCAGGGGTTTGAATCACCACTGAAGCTAGAAGGAAATAGCAGGAACAGAACGTCTGAAGAGTTTTAAGTCCTAGTTACAAAAAAGTAAGGAATTATCATGTACCTGAAAGCTGGGTGGGGTGTGAAGCCACATATTTAAAAAAAACTGATTTATGAGATTAAAGAGAATTAAGAGATGAGGATGACTCTATGAGAAAATACCTTTCAAAGGACAAGTTGCCATAAGTACAGTAGACTGACAACATGCTGGACTATGGAATACCTTTACAAGGTATATGCCATATTTAAACAGCAGAAAACTGGCATTTTTAAATGTAAAAACATATTGCAGCCAAATGTGTTAAAATTGCATGTATTTTACAGGGTAAAAATAAATACTCTATTAGCATTTAAAAAGGTATATAAAACATTACATTTTACTCCTAACTTTAATGTCTAGACTACGGAGCAAAACATGTAAAGAATTAATAGAAATGATAATAGATGGGCAGCAGCCATGCAAAGCCGAAATCAGAACATTATTTCTTTAAGGAGTCAGTACTTTCAATACACCGTCATGCCTTGCACTGGGAAAGCTTCAGTTCTTTTGATGGTGATAATGGGCGTGTGTAAAGATCACTTTTATGCCATGCTTTAGCATTCAAGAACCCAAGCTGGGGAGGAAGTTGGGTTGTTTATGACTTTAATGATGAAGCATTAGAGTCATAATGCTTACCATTAATACAATGGTAAGTAACTTTCCATTTGCATTTTAGGATCTCCACTGATCGTCAAACACTAAAATAGAAACACCACCAAGCAATAGTGATTTGAAAGACCAGGGGAGGTAAGATTTATTGATTAAACAGCAAGGCAAGAAGCCTCATTCAAGTACCTTTCTTGGAGAAGCCTGACCTAGTACCTCATCTGCTCTGGCATCTGCTTACAAACAACAGTGCTTAGCAACTGTATGACTGGAACTCCAAATAGCAAGTCTTAAAATGTCACTTACAGGGACATTTCATAAGAAAGCAAAATCAACTTCCTTTCTTCTTCTTGCATTTGGCCTCACTGGAAGGACAGGTTTAACAGTTTACAACATACATAAAAAGTAATCTATCTGGAAATGGAGTGCTTGGATGCAGCGAACTCTGTGCCTACAGGGCCATAATAGGCAGTTAATTGACCAAACATCCTAATATCTGTGGTTTAAATATGTCTTATGTGTATAGAGACTGTTCTGTCAGCAATGTAGGAATTTTTAAAAAGCACAGGCAGTGAGATGATCAGACAAATGAAATTATGACACCACTTTAGGCAGGAAGGAAGGATGAAGGCATTATAGTGTAAAGATGCTGATCCAGAAAAATCTAACACACTCCAAACAGAAGCGACTGAAAAAATGTTTTTAAAAATCTGCCTTCCAGGTAAAATGCTGCAATTACATTTTATGTGTAAGCTCCAATGCCATAGACGTTAACTTACAAAAAGACTATACTAAATTCTAAAAGAAGTGAAGCTTTCCGAATTAGGTGAAAACTATCTTTAAGCCCACTAAGAAGTCCTTTATTAGTGGAACTCTGAATAAGATGTTCGGAGATAAAAAAAAAATCTGTAGGCCATATCTGCTGTCATGTGTACCTTGATGGCAGAAAACTGAAACTCCAGCTTAGTCAGCTGAAAAAGGTAAGGCAGAGCAGTTCTTTGCAGATTATAAGGGTCTATATGCTTTTACTAGCACCAAGTGTAAGCTTTCCATTTGAACGCATGTCACTATATGTCTAATCTACCTTGGATTCCAGTATGGTGATATATTAATGGTACCAGAGAGCTGGGACTCAAGATGGCAGAGTAGAAAGGTGAGTCCCACAGCCCAAAAAAAACTAATTGCATCAACATTCGGTATGTTCCTGCAAGCAAACCCTATCTGAGTGAAAGTCTGGCTACCAGATTGCGAGAGACTCTGGTGGTCCCAAAAATGGTAGCAAAAGGGTAAAATGCCTCCTGTCTTGTGGGATGGGCCTGACTCAGAGTTAAACTGAGAAGTAGTTGCTGGGACTTGGGCCTGCGCGTTGTGCATGGGCCCCGAAGACTAGGTGTGATGGACTCTACAATATCGCTATTCCCTGATTTTAAAAAAAGAGTTGCAAATGTGCGCCTTGCTTCCTGCAGCAAAAACTAAACTACACAAAACAAATGTACCATATGCCAAGCACTACCATTATGCTTAACCCTAATGGAAAACAACATTTCCTCACCAAAGGTACAAGAGGTGCATACTTCATCAAAAAGATGAAATTTGACCAATAAGCTGGAATGGAAAACCGCACAAAGGATAACTTGAACAGAGAAATAGACAATGCTGATCCATGAAATGTCAAAAATTAGTGAGGCTCATTTGACCTAAAGGTGAAGGACCATCTCACCTGAGTTATGAACCAAGCTTGCACAGCTATGACTAGACAGGGCAACATATTGTTTTTGCCTATGGATATGGAGATATAGCCTGAATAACTGTACTGCCACTTCACAGGCACTATGAAAGCTAGTTGCCATAAATTAATATACAAACATTGAGAAACTCAGGCACCACCTACCAATAGCAGACTCAGAGCATCAGTCTACAGGCGCACCACAATAAAAGCCTGATTTACGCAATGGTTGATTGGTTATTCTTAATGGGGACATTTGAGGGAATAGCAAGTTGATTGGGGATTGGCATGGTTAAAGGGAAATAAAATATTAAAACTGTGAGACAACAATGATAACATTAGGCGAACCATGTACTCTGGAAGACCTGCAATATGCATAGATACCTGCGCACCTGTACTGATACCAGTGGTGGCAATGATGGGGCACCCCAGAAATATACATATCGTTAAGCCAGCCATTTCGCTAAAATGTAATATATGGAATGTAAGAGGCCTAAACAATTGCATGTAAATCAAGGCAGGTCTTAACATGTCTGTAACAGCACAATTTTCACATAGCACTACTCTGGGTTATGGACCTCACCCGTACACTAGAATCCAAATTCACACTGAGTGCCTTTTGTTACTTTTACTCAAACTTCATCTATACTAGAGGAGTGGCAATAATCGTTAATAAAAAGGGCACACCTTTCACACAGAGGTCTGCCTATGAAGATACAGAGGGCTACATTCAGTGAGTACACATAGCCTATTAAAAGGCATAAATAGTTAACACCTATGGCCCTAACTGATTTACCAGCAGACGGAGGAGAAGGTTGCTGCCTTCCTTTGTCCATGCGGGGAAGTACTACTTATTGATTTAATGAAAGCAAATAACGACCCAGTAGACTCTTGCTAAATTGCTAACAGCTAGATTGCTTTCCCTCATGCCGAATATCATCCTTCTGGAACAATCAGACTTTATACCCTGGAGAACGGCACTGCACAACTTGCTATGAGCATCGCTGTACCAAGTCATGTTAAATCCAATATCCAGGTTGCCGAAATCACACTAGATGCTACTAAAGGATTTGGCCCTATAAAGTGGCAATTCTTATGCAGAATGCTTGGGCGCATGGAAATAAGTCCTTGGTTTATAAAAATTGATTTAAGTTCTGTTTATGCCTTTAACAGCCCACCTAATCTGTTTACTCCACCAGTATCACAAGCAGCACCAGAGATGGGTGCCCCCTCTCATCCTTACTGTCTGTATTTTGTCAAAAATACAGGAGATAACCTCTCCCTAATCATAAGACACATGATTCGGAGAATTACAAATGCTATCTAATATCTTGACAAAAAATGAATGCTTAGTTGCCAAAATATACCTCAGCCTATATCTGGCATAACAAAAATATAAAATCCAATAAAACCACTATATTCTGAGAACACTGTGCTGACAAAGGAATTATTCTCATTGAGGATCAAGACTCACAAGAAGGCCTTCTACCTTTTTCGACATTGACAGCCAGATTTAACCTAGATGACATGGTATTTTACAACTTCTTGAAACAATAAAAACATAATCAGAATACTAGTAAGAAATCACTCATCTGACCTACACATCCTACCACACAATTGACCCTCTCAAATGTTACCTCAAAAACCAATTAAGGATCAAATGAGGCGCACAAGACACATCGTCTAACATGCACTTACTCTTATATGCAACCTGGCAAAAGATTTGGAAACCCCCATTCATCTCACCCTGCACAAATTTTAATCCCGCCTAATTACTATCCAACAAGCATATCCCCAAAATCCTGTCTCATGTAAAATTACAACCATAAAACTGTAACTATTGCATTGCTAAAGTCATAACATGTCACTACTCACATTTCCATTTTATAAATATAAATCACCTAATTTAGGCTGCTCTAGAAAAGAACCAGTTTAAACTTGCTCTGCACCAACGTTACTTTGGAATGAATGGTAACTTATTTGAAAAGGGGGTTGCAATCATGTATGCACAAGTTTGTAACTATATGCTTTTAGTCTGTATCGTTATACAATAACGATTTTTGTAATCATATAAAGGAGTCGGTTTAAAAAATGTATTTGGATTATTTTTTTTAATACCTGTTTAAAAAAATTGGCTAATGCAATGTATTCAAAGTATGTTGTCTTGACAGATAGAGAACAGTTGATATTTTAAGGAACATTCCAAAACAGACAATACAATGATAGTGTGCATTCTGTTTTCCTGGCTAATTAACTTTAATAAAGTATCATTACTAGTTAACAATGACCTACCCCCTACTAAATGCGGGCGAGCGCTTCAGTGTTGTTTTGTGGCTGAGATGCAAGAAGATAAGGTATACAAGGGATATAAGAGGTATTCACACTGCTAAAAAGTATGTACATTGTGTAAATTTTCAGTACTGTTCAGCAGAAGAATAACATTGAAATCAAACGTCATAATATGCCAGTGGGGCAGATAGAAATATTCAGGATTACTTTTTCTCACAACCTGAAAGTGGTCCATGCAATCACCTCCTAAGGTAAGTTGTGCATATACAGTGACAGACACTGAACAAGAAAGCTGCATCACTCAAAGTGTAAAAGTCAAACCAAAGATCACGTAAAGTTTGTTTATTTCAACAAGGAAAGGGAACACACATACTCAATGCGTTTGGCAGTCTTTATCTGCCATACGATTCTTCAAAGGGAATTCTGAAACAACAAAGCATTCACTATACTTACTCGCCAGGTGGGAGGGGCTTAAAGGTGCAATGAGACAGCATCTTTCCATACTCGTGTTTCACTAAAGGAGCACCTTGTACCCGGCCTCGATGGTCCAGCCGCCACATCGCAAG
This sequence comes from Pleurodeles waltl, assembly GCF_031143425.1. Taxonomy (NCBI): domain Eukaryota; kingdom Metazoa; phylum Chordata; class Amphibia; order Caudata; family Salamandridae; genus Pleurodeles; species Pleurodeles waltl. The sequence continues at coordinate 400,019,002 of NC_090449.1, forward strand.
AACACCGCTCTGAAAAACAGAGAAGCTGTTTCAATTAATATATTTAGGAGCAGACCTCCAGCGCGTAATTAGAGGGAGCACTGTGCAATATGTACTAGAACTACAGGATGGATAATTTTGAGAAACATGTGATGTCTGGGAGCAAATCAAGAGAGAAACAGTCCAGCATATTTCAGGCTTCCTAAAAAAAAGTTCCTTATCATGAACAATAGAACTCCCGAACTCAGTCAAAGCTAATCTCAAAAGGTTTAATGAAAGACTATTAAACAGCCTTTTCGGAGGGCACATAGGATTGGACCCTCGAACAGAAGCTAATAGAGCGAAAGCTGAAAGAGGTTTCATTGGCAATGTTTTTTTCTCTTTTGTCCAGATATCCTTTGATGGTGCTCGTTTCTGCTGTAAACATTGAGTGATTATTAGATAGATTCCCTGTAGACACTTAAGTGGGTATTATCTGTTGTATAGTCTGAGCATGTAAGTGTGCAGTGTAATGCTATCGAGGCTTATGGAAGGTCACTGGAAAAAAATCTTACTGTACTTACCATGTATTTCCATATTCTTGATTTTGGAACAATCCTGCTCTAAGGTTTTTGTCAGCGACATCGTTTGTCAGTTGCTGCCTGTTGCCTGAGCTGGTCATTGATTTTTCAATTTGAGAATACATTCTTCTAGAAAATTTCACTTTAGTTCCGCTGCATTACTGCAACATTTTGGCGACCACCTATAGAGGAACCATACTGACAAGGTTTTCCTAAGGTGGTCTGAGGATTTTCTTTTCGTGGACAGGCCCCGCTGGAGCTTTTGAGGTGTTGGTGGCAAACTGTGTAGCGTATTGCTTTGGGAATGCTGCCGACTTTAAAGGTCTGGAAGCGTTCTCCGAGCATATCTGTTTGGAGAACTGAGTTTAACACCCACTCCTCCTGCTGCATCAACGGGTGGGAAGCACTGTTGACGAGACAATACACCCTTGCTTGGAACGCTCCCAGCAAGCTACAACATTACAGAATGACCCGAATTTAGAACGTAAATGTCACAACATTGGAAGCCATTTTAAGGAAGAGTCTGGATAATCGTATCTACCTATATATTTTCTGGAAAGCAACACACGTGGAGCAACTCGTTTGGTTTAACTTATAAGGCTGCAACTTCACCACTCCTTAACAGAAGCGGAGCACTGGATGACAGCTTCAGGACTGCAACATCTGCATTGTTAAGTTCTTAACACTGCTGGCAGGTTATCGTGTGAGGAGATCGGCGCAAGGAGAGCGATAAATGAAACACAACACGCAGTGGTAATCTAGGGGAAACTGCCGTTCTGGCGCGAGCACCAGAACCTTTATTACGTGGCTCCATGACGTCAGAAACCAACCAACCAGAACAAAACATTGAGAGGGGTTTCTACGCGACCGCATACCAGCGGCTCGTGTAGATTACCCCTAACCAAATAAACCCATCGGTAGCAACATAACATTCCTCCTCCACTCGAAAACAAAAATAACAAATTGACAGACAAAAAAAAACAATACAGCCTCACGCCAATAACATGACTCATGGCAATGTCCATTAAAAAAAAAACACTGCATGCATGTCAAAAATTCCGGAATACTCTAATTGCACACATAGGGCCTGATTACAACTTTGGAGGACGGTGTTAAACCGTCCCAAAAGTGACGGATATACCACCTACCGTATTACGAGTTCCATAGGATATAATGGACTCGTAATACGGTAGGTGGTATATCCGCCACTTTTGGGACGGTTTAACACCGTCCTCCAAAGTTGTAATCAGGCCCATAGTCTTTCATTTTAACAGGAGCTGATATTCGGGAACGCAAAGTATATTTATCCCTGCCTCTTCTCAGCACAGTACCAGTCGGGGAAGAACTGTCTAAAGACTTGCCAGTAGGCCTCTCTGTAACGACAATATCATCTGATGATTCAGTCTCATCCAGGGGCAAACACAGGTCCTCAGCAGGGAGCCTGTCCTGTGCTTGAGAACCCTGGTCTATACATTCCTTCGGCAGGATAATAGGTGTACCCAAAACTGGCTCCAGAGAATCATGTATGGGCAAATAATAGGGTTTAAAGAAAGATACATTCCTAGTCACCATCTCCTTATCTCGTTGGGCAGTGACCATCGTGCCTTTCACATTCACCACTGTCCAAGGGCTAGCGTCAAATGGGAGCTTGAACTTGCCTCCTGCATGTCTATTTTTTACCAACACCCGGTCTCCCACTCTCAAACGTCGCACCCGGGCTCGCCTCTTCTGAGACATCTGATCATTCATCACTTGACGACTTCGCAAACGACTAGAGACTTGATTATGAAACCCACTTGAGGTATTAACTTGGGGCAACGTATCTCTCACACCCTCTACACGACACACTTCACTAGGAATAGCGCCAGTGGTGCCATGGGGAGTTAGGCGGTACTCCCTCAGAAACTCAAACAGAGCACATTCCACATCCTTTTCCTGATAAACCGCAATTCTCAGCACTTTATTTAATGTTCTCATAAATCGTTAAACTTCCCCATTAGCTTGGGGACAGCGAGGGGTGATTTTTCGATGATAAATGTCATGTGACGCTAGATATTCTGCAAACTCATTGCTCGAAAAAGGGGGCCCATTATCTGTTCTCAGTTCTTTGAATATGCCATGGGTGGCCATGATCTTTTCCAAACATGGCACAACTCGATCAGTAGTGGTAGAGGTCAGAACCTCCACCTCTGGGTATTTGGAGAAATCGTCTATGGCAACCAACATATGGCGCCCATCAGAAAGACTGCCTAAATCCACACTTACTCGATGCCATGGAGTGGGGGGAATTGGCTCTGTTATGATCGGAGCGGGCAAATCAGCAGGTCTGAGGATTTGACATGTGTGGCAATGTCGAATCGTCTGTTCTACCCTGGCGTCCATGCCAGAAAACCATACTTTACTTCTCAGTCTCGCTTTGGTCTTTACAATCCCCTGATGGGAGATGTGAGCTAAATCAATCGTTCGTTGCTGCAATGCTTCAGGAATTACCAAACAATGACCTCGCAGTAAGCACTCTTCCGGTGACACCACCAACTCTTGTCGAATATTGTGCAGGGAAGACAAAGTTACTTTGGCTTCTGTCGTTCTACGACACATGTCTTGTTTTAGTAAATGCCACTTCCCATCACGAACACACGATATGGCTAACTGCAGCACTTCGTCTGCTTGGGTGGCCTCTTGAATTTCCTGGACTGAGATGGGACGTGGTCTTGACCGTTCCACCACCAATCTTACATACTCCTCCACATCCTCCGATTCCTTTTCCTCCTGAGTAGTGAGGGGTCTGGTGTGTCTAGACAGATAATCTGCCGGGTTTTGGGCTCCTGGTCGATACAACACCATAAATTGATATTCCTGGAGCTGGAGAATCCACTTTTCTATCCTGGGTGGGGGTTGGGATGTGGATTTGTTGAACAGGGGTATCAAAGGCTTGTGATCAGTATTTACTGTGAACGGATGGCCGTAGATATACAAATGAAAATGACGACAGCCCCAATGGACCGCCAGCGCCTCTTTTTCTATGTGTGAATAGCGTTGTTCTGTGGTCGTCAAAGCTCTACTCGCATAGGCTACCGGGGCCCATTCACCATCTGTTCCCTTTTGAGATAAAACTGCTCCCAGACCTACGGGACTGGCATCCACAGATATCTCAGTGTCTTTAGAAGAGTCAAAATACACCAACGTGGTGTCTGCCGACAACGCCTATTTAGTCGCTTGAAAAGCCTCATGCTGGCGAGCCGTCCATTCCCACGGAGTGTGAGTTTTCGTGAGTTCTCTTAACGGCGCCGTGAGAGATGTCAGATTAGGAATAAATCTTCTGCAGTAGGTCACCATTCCTAGAAAACTGCGAACACCTGTGACGGAGGTAGGAGGACGTGCCAACTGTATGTCAGTCACTTTTTCTGGATCAGGCCGGACCCCTTGTGTCGACAAATGATAGCCAAAGAATGCAATACCTTGTTTCAGGAATTCGCATTTCTTCCTGTGTAGCGTCAGTCCGTTTTGTCTAAGTCTGTGGAAGGTAGCGCGGAGTCTCTTGAGATGCCCTTCCACAGTGGGGGTATGCACAAGAATATCATCACTCACGTTGATGACCCCTTCGAGCCCAGCTAACACACCACGAATCGTGTCCTGAAACACTTCTGCGGCACTGGCAATGCCAAAACTGAGACGTTTGTACCGCCTCAGCCCCACATGAGTTGAAAATGTGGTTATGGCCCTTGATTCAGGAGCAAGCAACAGTTGGTGATATCCAGCCCGAAGGTCCATCTTAGAGAACCACCGTGACCCACTTACCTCCGCCACAATGTCATCCACCGTTGGTGTGAGGTGCCGCTCCCTCCAAATGGCCATATTCGGCAACCTCATATCCACGCATATGCGCACCTCACCTGGTTGTTTTGGCTTTCGAGTTTTGACTATGGGCGACACCCATGGTGTCGGCCCCTCAACTTTTTCAATAATGCCAGCTTTTTCCAATTTGGCCAATTCCTCTTCCACCTTTGGCCTCAGGTGAAATGCTATGCGTCGATGTTTCAGGGCTATAGGTTCAATCGTTTTGTCAATGTGTAGTTTCACTTGTCGTTCCTTCAAACAACCAATGCCTTGGAAGATGTCTGCATATTCTTCTTCCAGACTTTCTACGGCACCCATATGAACACTGAAAGCAAAAGTGACTAGTTCCAGTTCCTCGGCCGTGCGACAGCTCAGTAACATCCCTGTTCCAGTTTTCGTGACATACACCTTTGCTTTGGTGGCAATGTCCTCATGTACAATGTCTGTCGTGAACACACCCACCAGAGGAATTGGGGTTGCCGACCCAAATGCATATACCTGCACGGTGGTGGGCCGAAGTTGGGGACGAGTTGGAAGCTGCCGGAATACCGACTGTGCCAGTATGTTTATCGAGGCCCCAGTGTCAATGAGATCAGGCACTTGATGACTATCAATTTTCACGGTGCACCTCGGAATTCTCTTCCCCCGACCATTGCCTGGTTGAGTGGTGTGAATAATATACACCGTGCCTTCCGGTTCGTCATCATCATCCATGTCTAGAACCTCATTCTGTTGTTGGATGGTTTGAGCTTCATGTATCATTTTCCGTCCCCCTGACTTAGGCTTCTTGGCCGACCTGCAGACTTTCGCAAAATGGTTGAAACGTTGACAATTTGTACATTGCTTCCCCATTGCTGGACATTTTCCTTGGTGCAGATACGCTCCTCCACACATGTAGCAGGTGCGACCCCCTCCCTCAGATTTATTCTTTTCCTTTTTCTTTATAGGTATCGCCGCCACCACTGCATTCACAGGTTCTGTCTTTATAGGTTTTACAAGTGCTGACTCCATATGTGCCGCCCTCACACGCGACAGTTCCTTGGAGTGCCCCATTTTAGGTATGTCCACCATTGACATACCTGGGACTTGTAAGATATGTTCCCTCAGCTTGGTAGAGTGACAGCCTTGAATAAACTGCGCACGGATCTCATCAGCCGTATCAGGTAATGTACATGTACTCGCTAACTCCCTGAGTCGGGGATAGAAGACATCTACAGACTCTTCCGGAAGTTGCCTTGCTTGCCTGAGAAGGAAACGCTCATAGTCTGGATTCGCCAACGGCTCGAAATATGCTGTGATTGCACGTTTCATAGTTTGATATGTGAGTGGGGGACCATCTTCTACCACCGATTTGCTAACCTTGTGGACCGCAGGCCCGCCCAAATGCAAAAGCATCGGCCTTCTTCTTTCAGGGTGTATGGCTGCTGCCTCAAAATAGTTCTCCAAACGCTCCACCCATGTTCTCCATTTGGCAGCATGTGCTGATGGAGGACCATCGATTAGGAACGGTTCCAACGCCGGGAACAAATTCATGTTGCTGACAGGGTATGCTTGCCAATAGGGGCCACTTGCAACTAGTGTTGACGTCCACTCAATGATCTACAGTGTCCCAAGTACTCTGTATTGTCTGCGCAGGCACCTAGTTATTTGTCCACCCAGCAAATGTGCAGTCCTACTGCCACCCCACGAAAACCGTTAAGATAGGTTTATTTTTCACTTTTCTCACCTGCACTGCCTTCCTTTAGTGTGATAGCAGTATGCACTACCTCAATGTTGTGTCTTCTCCCTGCTCCTGTCACTCACCAAGAGTCCTCTACTTGGAGGAAACAAACATTCTATGAGAGAGGCACCATTTTTTTTTTAATGGCAACAAAACGTAGAAATTGTGGAGGAGTACATAGCTATCTTAAGGATCCCAGGAGCAACATTTGACATTGAGAACTGTGTAGAAGTATATAATAGGGACCAATTCGTTTTTCACTTCCGTATCTATAAAAATGTAAGCGCGTCTCCTTAGCTGCAGGGATCTATCTCTAATGGAGATTATTCAATTGTCAGAAAGTATGAGTCTATTGTTTCTAGCAAAATTCTGGCCAATTATCATGGTACTATTTAATGTTAGTAGTGAATGTGATCCTGCCTCTGTGTGTGATTTGTTTTCGCAGGAAACATCTTTCAAAGGTGGTGTTAGAAGGACTCAAAACATCTGTTTAGATTAAGAGGTTCTAGGACCCTTAAGGGTAATAGTAATAATTGACCACCCATAGGCAAAGGAAGTAATATTGTTAAAAGTGGGCCATTTCAGACAGTGCACAAAAGTAGCAAATTACTTATCAAAGTTATCAGTATTGAAAGTGTATCTGATGAATGTAGCAAGAATGTCTTAACAGTTTTGTTAACTGAGGAGATTGATGCTGAATTTAATATGTCAAAAGCAAAAGTACAATGGTATGATGATTGTGTAGGAAATATAACAAAGCTTATAATGTCAGACTTTAAGTCACTGATTACAATCATTTTTTATCTTAATTTTAATTAACTTTAGGGCTTGAATGTTTTTCAGAGCATAACTAATGTGCACTCCAAAGTCTATTGTGAGCAGAACAATGTTGTGGTAGGACAATAATAACAAAGACTTACAGGGCAATCAATGGTAGAAACATATTCAGATGGCAACACCTTGCAAGATCCGGCTTAATGATGAAGCCTGGTGCAGGTAACCCAGTTGCTGTGTATGATATCATTCTTTCTGTGGTGGGCGGGGTAAATGAGGGCATGGATGAGAAGGTGGATAACAATTTAAGTATATTCCCTAGAGGTTTTCAAGAGTGAGTAGGGAATTTAAGTCTTTCTGAACACCACGTAATAGTGATAACACAATTTGTGCCTGTAAAACAAAGTATTACCTGTATCCTTGAGTGTGAGGAGAGAACTCCTAGCTCTTTTAGGTAAAATGTGTTTTGAGGGTATCATTCAGGCAACAGCCTCATCGGACTGGGTCAGTTTAGTAGGGATTGCTCACTATCAATTTGGCGACATTCATCAGTGTCCTGATTTACACCCCCATAACAAGAATATATTGGTTGACTGCCATCCCCTACCAAAAATACTTGATGTAGTTGGTAACTTAGGTCAGGCTAATTACTTTTTCATATTGGATTGAAGATCCTTGTATCATTAGATCCCACTCACCTCTAGATCTCAGGTGTGGAACATATATACTACACTTTTTGGGGATTTTAAAGTCTTGTGCTTACCATTAGTGCTTGCCTCTGTTACAAGTGTATTTCAGAAACTGATGAACGCATCGTTAAGCAGCAGACCTGGAGTGAAAGCATTCCAAGATGATCTAATTTTTTCAGAATCACCTGCTGAACACAACATTATCCTAGAAAAGGTGTGGAGTATTGTCAATGAAGAACAAGTTACCTACCTGTGGTAACGCCTTATCTGGTAGAGACATATTCCAGTTGCATATTCTTTACCTTAGAATTTCCCCCAGGTGTCAGTCTGGATCTGGAGATTTGTCTTGAGCAGTACCCTTGCGCACCGCCCAGTAGTGTTGGTCGGCTCTACATCTGTCGGTGGAGGCAAATGTGCCACATGTGACATTGCGGGACCTATATAGGTGCCACCCTGGCGCAATGACGTCAGTTTCTTTTTTACAACTTTACACGCCAGAAGCGCGGAGCCAAGAAGAACGCTGACCACTGGTGCGTCAGAATTAGGGCCCTGAAAGGGAAGTCCCTGTCCCTAGAAATCAGTTTGCAGAACGGGGAGGATGAGTGGGTCAGTAAGGAATCTGCAACTAGAATATGTCTCTACCAGATAAGGCGTTACCGAAGGTAAGTAACCTGTTCATCTGATTGAGACTTCAAGTTGTAGATTCCTTACCTTTGCATAAATACCTAAGCAGTACCATCCTCGGAAGTGGGTCCGCAAACCAAGATCATACTAGGAAGTCCTGCAGGACCGAATGGTCAAAATACCCGTCCCTTCTGCCCTGACTGTCCAGGCAGTAGTGTTTAATGAACATGTGCAGAGAAGCCCACGTTGCCGACTGACAGATGTTCAGGGCTGAAACTCTGCGTGCTAACACGTGGTTGCAGCTGTCGACCTAGTAAAGTGAGGGCGAAAATCGTTCTGGGGGTTGCTTTTTAGCCAATGCATAGCACATTTTAATGCAGAGACCGACCCATCTAGAGATGGTTCTCTTCTGCACTTCCTGACCTTTCTTTGCACCCATATATTGTAGGAAGCTGGTTCTCTATTTGTTGTACCAAAAAGTACAATGTGCAGAGAGTCCAGTTGATCCCCAATTGGTTTGCAGAGACAAAAGTAGATATGAATAATGCTCTATTTGTGGTAGTGTGAGCGAGCAGTTAGGCTTATCAGAGGCGAGTGCTAAGCATTTGTTGTACTCACAGAGGCAATAATGAAACACACGCTCAAAGAATAAATCTGAGACAAATTTAGAAAATTAACACTTCTTTTTATATAGGTTTCAAACCCAAGAACTTTGCAATCAGGTAGGCACTTGTCAAGCATAAATACTTTTCAGTTTAAAAAAATCAACACTTGGTACAATTGTCAGAGTTCTTCAATTTTAATCTATGGAGGAAAACAATGTTCAGCAAACACAGGGTTAGCAACAATTTACGAGGCCAATCTCAGGGAGTTAGGGCAAGTACTGGACACTAACCAGAGCCACACCAGCAGGTCCCTCCAAGCAGCACTGGGGCAGCCAGGTGCAGGCGTGCAGTAAGGTGTTGGGTGCCCAATGGTTTCCTAAGCCAGTCGGGGACAACAAGCAGATAAGTAGTAGACTTGGGGTGCTCAGGGACATAGGTGCACCTTTGGTCCTTTTCTCCATGGCAAAGGAGTGGCTGGTACTGGGGTGTCCTTAGCCGTTGGGTGTCTTCATCCAGGAGCACTTGCAGTCAGGGACTCCTGGGTACTGAGGCTGCAGGTGCCGTCGGTGAGACCAGCAAGAGGGGAGCTAAGGGGGACTCGACTTCAAGGTAGACGAGGGATGTTGATGGCACCAGTGACCCTTCTCAGATGGGGTCAGGGGCGAAGGGTGCAGTGGTTGCTGGAGGTGTCAGGTTTTCCCTCACCACAAGGCTGCAGGAGAGGAGGGCTGTGTGCAGGGGCTGCAGGTGACTTGGTGAGACCACACTGGACTCAGACTCTGGACAGGTGGGGAACCTTGCTGGCACCGTTGGCTGACTTCACCTTGATTCATGGACATCGGGTGCAGAGGTCACTTTGGGTGTCGAGTCTTTGCTGTCCTAGAGGCTGCAGAGTCCTTTCTTGAGACTTTGTTGTAAAGCAAAGCCATTGCTCATTGGAGTCTTGAATCTTTATGGAAGGCAAGCAGTCCTCCTGGGTTTCTTGGAGGCTCAGCGGAAGGACGAGTCGTCTTTTGGGGCACAGCCCATCGCAGTTGGCAGGCAGGCTGGTGGCACTGGTTCCAAGTCAGCTGCTTCTTCTTTTCCTCCTGTGCAAGTGCAACTCTCCTTTGTCCTCTGCTTCTTAGGTCGTCAGGATCTGAGTTCTAGGGTTCAGGGATGCCACCTAATTACCACATTTAGGGGTGTTACAGGGAGTGCCAGGCGGTAGCTAATAGGATCCCCACCTCTAGGGTGACTACACCCTCTCTATGACCACTTCAACTGGGAAGTGGGCATAACCCAAACCCTACAGGCCTAATTCCTTCCAAACAAGATGAAGGAATTTAATAAGTAGTGTTCACTTCAGATCGTCCACCTTAGGGCTGGGACTGTCATGAAGTGGGCACACCACCTAATCTGCCTAATTTTCCCACCTGTGCTGCTGCCAAACGTGAGGTCGGGAGGGGGGGGGGGCTCGGTCATCTCCACTATCTGGAGAGACCTGGGTAGCATTACAAAGACGACTGGGCCTTTGAAGATTAATGCCCTGGAATGTCCATCCTTCTTGGGTGAGGTGATAACACCTCTGACCCATGCAGGCTTTTGTCTCTGGCCCTCAAGAGCACTGGTTGTCACCTTGGGTGGCCAGAAATGCATCTATGGTGGCTGAACTGGCCAGGACCAGTCACTCAACACACTAGTATTTGGTAGGTTTTCAGGGGTACCTCTAAGGTGCTCCCTGGGTGAAGTTATTATAAATCCCTCACTGGCATCTATGAGGGTTATTTATTCTGAGATGTTTGAGATCAAACAGCCCTATACTCAGAGGACCATCATGTAGCTGGAAAACTTGTAGTGACTGGTGTACAGCACATGCATTTAAATGGTTTCCCTGCTCATTTACCGAGAGTGAGAATTGACAAGGACATTGCAGGGGCATATTTGCTTTTGCAGCTATACACTCACATGTAATATAATGCACCCTGCCTTAGGGCTGTAAGGTTACTAAAGGGGTGACTTACACATATTGCATGCAGTGCTTAGGGACCTGTGAGCCATATTGTGTTTTCACATTTGTCTGGATCAAGACACGCAGTCTGCAATGGCACCTGGTCATGTGCTTGATGAGGGGGCCCTTAGGGTGGCCCAATTTGTGCTGCAGCCCTTAGGTTCCCGCCTTAGTACCCCAGGCCCTTGGTACTAGGGATACCATTTACTAGGGACTTACAGTGGGTGCTGAAGGTTTTGCCAACTGGGAAAAATGACTGTGCAGTTTACACCAGAAACCAGGCAAAAAGTGTGTGTGTGTTTGGGGGGGAGGCGGGAGAGAGGAGGAGGAGGGGAGTCATGATCATCATGTCAAAAGAGGCACTTTCCTACACATACTGTACACAACAAAGAGTTGATCATCCACCCGGAACTCTTTGGTACGATCAAGGTAGAACGCCATCACTCTTTTTGGTTCCAGGTGGTGGGATCTCTCCTCTTCCTTAGAAGGATGAGAGGGGGGGTGCGTAAAAAGTAGGCTAGGTGACGGACTGGCCTACATGAAAGGTCAAAGGGAAAACCAAAAGGAAGCCCTGGTGCGAAGCACCACTTTGTCAGGATAGATGGAAAGGTGGCTTAGATGAAATGCCTGCAGCTCACTCACCCTGCAGGTAGGTGTAATAGCCACAAGGAGGGCTGTTTTTGACGGCAGCAGCCTCAATGGACAATTATGGATCTCGGTTGTCCAGCTGCTGTTGCATCCCGTGGACCAGGTCAGAGGTACCCAGGAGTGAACTTCGGAAGAAGAGGACTTAAGGAGAGAAGGGACAGAGTCCAAACAACCCAGAGGTGCCCAGGCGATGCAGGAGGATCCCAGGAAGTCATCTACGAGCTGTCCCATGCTGGTCGTCATATTGCAGACGGGTCAGTGGTCAGCAGGAGCACCAACAAGTCTTAACAGATGCAAAGAAGTGCTGTACGGAGTTTGCAGGAGTTTTGGGACCAGCAAGGTCCAGGTGACTCAACCTTGACAGGTAGATCAGGGCCAGCCGTGATACAGCAGGAATTGTTGAACGCCCCAACAGGACCCTCTAGTAACAGGCACATGATGTCCACAGGGAGACCTCAGCAGCACAGTAAAGAAGGATGACCACATCGCATGAGATGTAGAGGGGATGTCGTTCCTGGAGCTGAAGAGTGCTGGAGGCCAGTGCTTCTTGGAGCTCGGAGGTCTTCAGACTGAAGAGCCTATAAGCCTTGGCAACGACAAGCAGACGTGGTGCACAGGGGTTCCAGCCAATCAGCTCCAGCGAGGGACCACAAACTTTCCAGTTGCAAGGAAGATAGGACAGACCTCTGAAGAGCCACAGAACCACCACTTGCGTTGCAGAGTCTAGGAGAGTCTGTGGGACAGCAGGTTCCACAATCCGGTCATTGTCGCTGAGGTGCCTTCGGATGCAGGGGAGTGACTCCTTCACTCCAAGAGGGATTTCTTCTTGCTTTCCTTAGTGCAGAGTCCCAGTGACTGTGGAGGATGCACGGCCACGGGGTTGCAGAAGTCTTTGCAGAAAGTAGAAACAAAGTTGTAGAAGGAGCCCTAATAGTGGTTACAGTCTTGTTTCTGGTTCCAGCGAAGAACAGTAGCAGTTTTGGTGTCCAGGTTGCAGAAGTATCTTGCAGGGAAGACCTGCACAGGGTTCCTGAAGTCTTTCAGACAAATCTATGGTCCCACTCTCAGGGGAGCCCTTAATTAACCCAGGAAAGGAGTTGGGCACTAACAGCAATGACCTACCTTTCAGAGGGGGTCAGGGAGATCACCCAACTGGACTAACCAGTCAGATGCTCCCAGGGCCTCTACTCATCTTATTTCCAAGATAGCAGAATCAAGTGGACACCAGGCTGAGCCTCCTTAGGGGAGAAGCTGGACGGGGGGGGGGCACTCCACAGTTCTTTGTGTAGTTTTGCACCAGAAGAGGAAGTGGGGGTTCCTGTACTGGTGCAAACCGGTTTATGCAAGGAGGGCACAAAATATGCCCTTCAAAGCTGTCTGGTGGTACTCAGAGGCACCCCCATCCTGGCCCTTAGACACCTATTTCTAAGGAAGAGGAGGTCAAACCTCTATCCTACAGGAAATCCTTTGTTCTGCTTTCCCCTGCCCAAGTTAAGCTCAAAAGCAGGAGGGCAGAACAGTGTTTGGGGTCAGCAGCAGCACGGGCTTGCATGCAGACCCTGCAAGGCTGTACAGGCAGATATGCGGGATCGCTTAGGGAACTCCCAGAGTACATGGTACCATGCAACTAAGACTTGAATCAGTGTAGTTCCATGATTCCAACATGTTTGATACCAAACATGCCTAAGTTCGGTGAAGCCATTATGTAGTTGGACCACTTGTGTTTACCAGGGTCCACTACATACCTTAAGATGGCTTCCCCAAACTTACAAAGCCCAGGGAATGGTGTCTGGGGTTTGTAGTGGCACCTCTGTTCATGCAGGTGTGCCCTCACACTTACAACCCTGCCCTTGGGCTAAGGGCCTACCTTAGGGCTGACTTACAGGGTCAGAGTGCAGAGACCATGATATAAGACAAATCTTATAACTGGGGTGAATGGTGCATGCACCATTTCACGCAGGCTGCAATGGCAGGCCAGCAGTCACAGTTTGCATGGGCCCTCATGGATGACACAATACATGCTGCAGCCCATGGGGGAGGACTGGTATACCAATGCCTTGGATACCTAAGTACCATATACTAGGGACTTACTTGGGTGCACCAGCATGCCAATTGTGGGGTGTAAAAGTTACCTTACAACTAAATTTAGGGGAGAGAGCACGGACACTGGTGTCCTGGTTAGCAGGATCCCAGTGTATTACTGTCTAAACACACCGACACCAGGCAAAATGTCGGGGTAACTATTACAGAAAAAAGCATTCTTCCCTACAATGCCACTCTTCATGCCCAGTCCGGAGCAAAAAGGATTACTTGGGTCTGGTCGTTTTTTACTCTTCTGAAGAACTCTGAGCAGAACTGGTATGGGCGGAAAGGCGTATCTCCACTTGAGACTAAAAACACCGCTGAGCGAGTGCGCCTTAGAAACTCCAATGTGCAAAACTGCTGACATTGTACGTTCTCTGCGGAGGCAAACAGATCCAACCAAGGCTCTCCCCACTGCTGAAAAAGACCTTGCGCCACCTATGGATGGAGACACAATTCGTGATCAACCATGTATTGTCAGCTGTCGGAAATGCCCTGATGTTCCAGCGATGTCCAGAGGCATAGAGCCTCGAAAGAAAGGGTCCACAATCCCCCCGCTTGTTGCAGTCCTACAGGGCGGTGGTGTTGCCCATGATCACCTGTACTACTTTCCCTTTAAGAGCGGGAAGGAATGCTTTCAATGCCAATGTGATTGCCCTGAGCTCAAAAAGATTTATGTGGAGTCCGGATTCCGCCAAAGACCAGACGCCTCTGATCTAAGCCTCTCTCACGTGGCTGCCTCATTCCTGGAGTGACTGTTACTACTGTCAGATGTGGTTGGGGAAGGGAGAGGGATCTGCCTCTGACCCAATCACAGTTCAAGAGCCACCACTGCAGATCTTGCACTGTTCCCTCCAAGATCTGGACCATATTAGAAAGATTACCCTGATGTTGGGCCCACTGGAGCTTCAGGTCCAATGCAGAGCCTGCATATGCCATCCGGCATATATCACCAGCAGGATGCAGGAGGCCATGAGGCCCAGCAGCATCAGAGTCATTCTCACTGAAATCCAGGACAGAGGCTGAAACATCAGTATCATAGCCCGAATATACTGGACTCGCCGTTCAGGAAGATAAGCCCAAAAACAGCACTGTGTCCAGAACATCTACGATGAAAGGGAGAGTCTGTGAGGGAGCCAAGTGTGACTTCGGCACGTTTATAGTGAACCCCAGCAAATGCAGGAGGTCCACAGTAGTCTGGAGGTTGGAGACAATAGCCTAGGGCGAGCCCGTCTTCAGCCAGTCATTGAGGTAGGGGAAGATTGAAACCCCTAACCTGTGCAGATGAGCTGCAACCACCGCCATCACTTTGGTGAATACCCGAGAAGCACTAGTAAGGCTAAAGGGGAACATGGTGAGCTGAAAATGCTGGTGACTTACCATAAACCACAAGTTAAGTCTGGTGAGTGTCAGGACGGGAATATGGAAATAGGCATCATGCAAATACAACGCTATCATCCAGTCTCCTAGGTCAAGGCAGAACCTCAGCCAGAGTGAGCATTTGAACTTCTCCTTCCTGAGGAAGAGATGGAGGGACCAAATGTCTAGGGTAGGGTGGAGGCCCTTGTCCTTTTTGGGCACCAGAAAGTAGCGGGAGTAACAACCACAACCTACTTCTGGCACAGGGACCTCTCTATGGCCACGACAGGGTAACCTCCTCGTGAGAAGTGCCAGGCGATCCTCCTTCATCTGATCGTAGGATGACGGTATGGAGTGAGGGGAAGTCTCGAAGAGGAGGGAGTAGCCCCTTCGGACTATTTGCGACTACCCCCTGTCTGATGTGATGGACTGCCAGCGGGGCAGGTGATGGTGAATGCTGATACCGAGTGGTCCTTGGTGAGGAAGAGTCAGACTAGGAAGGTTTGGAGACTACTGGGGGGGGGGGGCAGTGGAACGGTGGACTGGCTAGACTGCTGGCTCCCTGATCCATGAGGATGTTGAATTCCACGTCCCCGGCGACGCAGAGGCTGGGCAGCAAGTGCAGCACAGTTGCTGGAGGGGAACGGACGGGTTTGGCTCCTCTTCTGTAACCACAAAAGGGGGGAGAAGCAGACTGAGGGCAGTGAGGGGCAGCTGCGAGGCCTAAGGACCTGGCCGTAGCCCAGGACTCCTTAAAGCACTGAAGCACAGAGTCTGCTTTGTCTCCGAAAAGACAGGTGCCATTAAAGGGCATGTCCATTAGGGTGGATTGGACATACCCAAAAAAGTCAGCCGACCTCAACCAGGCATGGCACCTCAATGCCACCGTCAATGCAACCCATCTGCCTAGTGAGTCGGACGCATCCAGCACACATCGTATTGTGAACTTCACTGCGCCTCTCCTGTCAGAAACAGCTTGGGGAGGAATGGCCCAGTTCTCATCCTGGACCACTGTCAGCACCTGCGCAATCGTGTTCCATAAAGTAAGGGTTTAACAGCCCAAAAGGCATGCAGTGTTCACAGACCACAATGCCAGGCTGGAGGAAGAAAACATCTTCCTCCCAAGCTGATCCAGCCTCTTGGATTCCCTATTGAGGAAGGGAAAGCACCCGGGGGAAGTAGAGGCTTGGATAACCAAGCTCTGAGGGGTCAGGTGTTGCTTTAGGAACACTAGGTCATTTGGAGTGGGTCTATGGCAGCAGACGATGGTCCTGTTCACAGGGCGTTCAGAAGTGGAAGCTGCAGGCTGAAGCACCACTGTCAAGAGGTCAGGCCTCACTGCTACTGAAGGCAGCTTGAGGCCCAGGACCTTGGCTGCTCTTCTCACCACCATAGAATAGGACACTCCCTCCTCCATAGCCATGGTAGCGGGAGAAAGTCAGTGTCAGGAGACGTGTCCAGACCACTGGCTTCACCCAGGTCTATCCACCAGTCCACGGATCTTCAAGCTGGTATTCCAAGGTGGTCCAGCGACCCCTCCTAATCCTCGCTGTACCCCCAACCCAAGACAATAAGGGTCAGGATCCGATCTAAGGAGCAGGGTTCCTGTTGAAGTTGGAATCAGCAATGTGCAATGTCGGTCTGGCTCCGTGTCAGAGTTGGCAATGAGGATGGGGTCAACGTCGACACCAACAGGGGGCATGGGCGGCGTCAGGAGTATCAGAACCAGCATCAGGGAAGGTTGAGGGGGTACAACCAACACCGGTTCAGATCCATGGATGCCCCCCTGAGGCCAAAGTAGCTGGTACGGAACTTGATGGGGGCCCCTGCCAACAAAACAGGGCCCGAAGGTGCTCTAGCGGAGTCAGACTGCCCAAATATGATGCATATGGCCTCATAAACTGCTTGGAGTGGGGCAGGGGTCGGTCTGACTCCTGGAAATTCGGGGAGGTGCAGAGTTGACCCAGACGCAGGCTCCAAGGATGGAGTCCTGGAACGACGATGCACCTTTTCCCTCATCATGTTGGATGACAGACAGGGTGAAATAAAAAAACGCTTGCTCTTCTTCGACTTCTTTTTGTGCTTCGACTTATCCAACCATCCTGAGGACTTAAAGGAAGAATAGGGGCTCTGCGACCGCTCTCAGGCCCTTCCTCTCGACTGAGATTGGCAGCGACATGGAGCTGAGTGCCGGGCCGCAATGAGCTTTAGGGACCACTCCGTCAAAGCTTTCAGATTCATGGCCTGACACTCAGGGTACGACTTTGGGTCATGGTCGCACTCCAGACACCACAAGCACACGAGATGCAGATCCATCACGGACATCACCTGATGAAAGGATCCGCAGGACTTGAACCCAGTCTCATGTGACAATATCCTTGATGCACCAAGGGTAAAGACATTCACAAATCTTCAACAAAAAATTTAAAAAAATTAAAAGTGACCCGGGGGTATCCGATCTGCGCTGGCTGGAGCAGAACGAAAAGAAACTGACATTAGTGCGCTATAGAGGTCCCGCAACATTATATCCGGCACGCACAACGGCAACGACGGACGAGGAGCCGATCGATAACATCTGAAGGCGTTCAGGGGTACTGCTCAAGAAAAATCTCCAGATGCAGACTGACACTTGGGGGGAATTCTAAGGTAAGGAATCTGCAACTAGAATTCTCTATCAGATAATGTTATTACTGTGAGGCAAGATCAATGTAAATTCCTCATCAAAGAAGGTGATTATTTAAGGCATACCGTAACCTCTACTGGAATTAAACCAAATTTTTTGGTATTGTTCAGGCGATCAAAGACGCAACACCAAAACTAAATAAGAATGCTTTACATTCAATGTTAGGGTTCAGTAAGTAATATGCAATCTTTGTACATAGATATTCATTTGTTGTTCAACCGTTCTGTCAATTACTTAGAAATGGAGAAAATGTGTTTGTTCAGAAGAGGACTGATGTTTTTATCAAAGTTATACAGCTTATTATAGAGGCAGCTGCTCTAAATCCTTATACAGCAGGTAAAAGATATTTTCTTACTGTGGATGCCAAAGAAGAGAGGTTAGAGGAAGTCCCAACTTAATGGGTAAGCAGGAAATAAATTACTTTTTTTGGTTCCCACTGTTTGAGATCAGCTGACGTGAATTACAGTGCGATTGAGCGCAATGTTTTAGCCAGAACTTGGGCTGTTAAGAAATTCAAAACTTACTTGTTAGGTTCACACTTTGATATAGTCACTGATCATAAGCCACTGCTTTTTTGGTTGAATGGAAATGGTACAGGAAAGACCTGGAAAGTTATTGGCTTGTCTTTAAGAACACAATATTCTAATCAAAATCATTCAAAGATGAAGGAACTACAGGACTGACTATTTGTCAAGTGTGATACCTTTATGACGCATGGTCATGGGTAGTTACACTAGTTGATTCTGGAGTGGTCTCTACACCTCATAACCATTTAGTATTACTGAGAACCTCGCTCACTTAAGCAATTTTCAGACCAAGGTGAGGCCCTTATCTAAAGGGCTTAGGCAGGCAACAAGGTCTAATTTGAAAGAAAATGATTATGTTACTTTTACTTTACTGTTCAACCTGACAACTGAATAATATTATATTTTTCCTTTTGAGCCGTCATCTGTATTTGTCTCTTTCTCGTCTTGGGCATGTCCTGACCAGAAATATGATCCAATAGAGCAAGAGTAGATATGAAATTACATAAAGAAACACGCATTTTCAATGCAACGGGTCTCACATTTGTTTGAGTTAGAGCAATTAGCGGTGTAAAGAAAGAAATACGCAGCGCGATCCCACTATGTAAAATGCAGTGCGATCACGCTGCGTGGAAAATAAACAGATAAAGTAGTCCGGACACCATGGTGAAAACATCGAGCCTCGTATGTTTTTGGTAGTTTACCGGTGCTATGTAGGTTGGCTAAACACCGGAAAAGGCAAGCGGATTTTAAAGGGCAAGCCAACAAACCAATGTAAGTGACTGACATGACATGGGCATGGTTGGAAGCCCAAAGAGAGATTACAGAATGGACGGAGTGCTTTGCGCTTGCCCATAAAAAGGATGGAATAGAACAGGCTTATGGACACACTATTAGCGACTGTAACCGGTGATTAGTGGATGGTTAAAAAGTGTTGCAGATATCATTTCCTGATTTTGAAATATGTAGTTTCTTAAGTGTTATTGTTGTTTCAATATTTGTAGTAGCTTTTAAAGGATTGCTGGAGTAGGAATAAAGAAAAGGTAATGCATAATCCTGGCCTCTGTGTCCTTAATGGAACTGAAACTTTCCATTAGGAATACTATGGTGTTTTTACTTCTTATTCAATTGTCTACTCTGTCACACATCCTATTTCCTAGAGCCGAAATCCACACACTAAACTGCATAACTTCAGGTTTAGGCTTATAGTTTTGGATAAGAAGGGTATTTAAACAAACGCAAATCCATACAGGAACATACATGGATCTGTGACACTAGATGGCTGTCATGCATGTTTTGTATACAGACATTACATACAACAGAAAAAAAAGACAAGATAACTAAAATGGTCTACTTACTTCTGATAGAGAAATTCAAAGCAGGAATTGTAAGCATAGCCTTAAACATTTCAAACAGGTGGCAGTGAATTATAAGTAAAACAGAAAGACTGTGCAATAACAAGGAGTAGCAGGAGGAGTCCGCAAAACCAGAAATTACATATTAAAAGCTCTGTCTGAGAAGACTGTCACTATCTTGTGCCGAATCCATTTGCTCATTACTTTTCTGCTCTATTTCTTTAAAGACAAATTCTATTTGTTGATGGACCTTGTTCTTTTATCACAAATTTTGTTGTGGCTTGCCACACTGACCATATCGCAGCATTCACTGGGTGGGGGTGCAAGCTTCTAATCTCCCATGGTGCTAACATTTTCTTTTTTAGCTAAGTTTTTCAGATTTTCTGGTTTTAGCTTGTGTTTTTAAGTGCAATATTAATGAAATGTCTTTGTTAGTCATTAACATATAGAGTGTCATTGTGCTGGGTAGTAATTCAGACACTCAGTGTGCCCTTCCACAACGCCACTCATCTTTCTTGAACAATGTCTATATTAAGGGCTTTCTCCATCTGTCCCATTTAGGGCATCCTTCAAAAGAGCACAATGCTCCTAGTATGCTGAAAATATCAGAATCAGGCCCCCTTGAAAGTCTTACAAAACATTTTTAACTGTATTATTATCCACTGTTGCATTTACAACTAACATAGCCTATCACATTCATCCGGCCTGAATTCCGTCTTACAGTACTCAAAAGAGCTGATCTTAATTCCGGCAAACTTGTAACACAAAACATGACATAACTCCATCAGTGACCTACATTCCCCTCTTTCCAACTAAGAAACTTCCCCAAGGACAAGACAGAAGTGATTTGCTTACAGTTTCATTCCACTTTTTTCGCATGCCAGTTATTTTGCAAGTTAGCCTCCCACACTAGTTAGTGGCGACTAGGCAACAAACTGCTTAACACAGCTCTCTTTGGATGCTATTCGCCAAAACATTCTATTCCAGTGAAATGAAGCTGTTAAGCTGTAACTAAACCATACAGGGACTCATTAGGTACTCAAAACTCCACTGGGCAAACAGGAAGGTAGTGAAGTATGTGTGCCAGACCAAAGACAGTGGGAGGAACTGAGAGAGGAGGCAGCAGTGAGGTCTATAGCTGATGGCTTAATATCCATGTGCCCTAGTACTCCTCTTAAGCATGGAAGACAACAAGCCCTAGGACAGTGGCGTAGCACTTGCATCCAGCAGAAACGTCTTGCAGTGGTAATGATTCAGCACCAGTGAAGAAGGGCCCTGATTTTCTTTGCTGTTATTCCATCTCAAGGATGGACTGGACATTAACTGCAAAACGGTTTGAGTGGAGGCCAATATCCAGTGAATAGCTGTAGGAAGTTGGCTCTGTATATACTATTTCAAAGTAAGAACTAGTGTGCACAGAGTCCCCTTAGGTAGTGGCAAAAGTAGATAATTCTAATGCTCTATTTTGTGGTAGTGTGGTTGAGCAGTAGGCTTATCAGAGGGTAGTGTTAAGCATTTGTTGTACACACACAGGCAATAAATGAGGAACACACACTCAAAGACTTACTCCAGGCCAATAGGTTTTTATATTGAAAAATATATTTTCTTAGTTTATTTTAAGAACCACAGGGTCAAGATTTACATCAAACACTTTAAATGTAAGGTACTTCACTTAGATACTTTAGGAACTTTGAATGAAAACAATATCATGTACAGTCTTTGTAAAAATGGCAATAAGCTATTTTCAAAGTGGACACAGTGCACAAATCAACAGTTCCTGGGGGAGGTAAGTAAAGGTTAGATTAGGAGGTAAGTAAAACACTTACAAGTCTCAGTTCTGTGGCTTAGGCAGCCCACAGTTGGGGGTTCCAGGCAACCCAAAAGTTACCACACCAGCAGTTCAGGGCCGGTCAGGTGCAGAGGTCAAAGAGGTGCCCTAAACACCTAGGCGCCTATGGAGAACAGATGGGTGCTCCGGTTCCAGTCTGCCAGCAGGTAAGTACCTGCGTCCTCGGGGGGCAGACCAGGGGGTTTTGTAGAGCACTGGGGGGGACAAAGGTAGGCACACAAAACACACCCTCAGCGGCACAAGGGCGGCTGGGAGCAGTGTGCAAAGCAGGCGTAGGGTTTTAGGTAGGAAACAATGGAAGGACGCGGGGGTCACTCTAGCATTGCGGGCAGGCACACGGGGGGCTCCTGGGGGCACCCACCACCTGGGCTAGGAAGAGGATCGCCTGGGGGTCACTCCTGCGTCGAAGTTTGGTTCTTTCAGGTCCTGGGGCGGAGGGTGCAGTGTTGGTTCCAGGCATCAGGTTCCTTGTTACAGGCAGTCGTGGTCAGGGGGATCCTCTGGATTCTCTCTGCAGGCGTCGCTGTGGGGGCTCAGGGGGGTCGTCTCTGGTTACTCACGGGCTCGCAGTAGCCGGGGAGACCTCCCTGAGGGGTTTGTTCTCTGGCTCTCGAGCCAGGGCGTCGGGTGCAGAGTGTGAAGTCTCACGCTTCCGGCGGGAAACGTGCAGTCTTTGAAAGTTGCTTCTTTGTTGCAAAGAAGTAGCTGATTTTGAACAGGGCCGTTGTTCACTGGAGTTTCTTGGTCCTTTAGTCCAGGGCAGTCCTCTGAGGCTTCAGAGGTCACTGGTCCCTGTCGGATGCGTCGCTGGGGCAGGTTTTCAAAGTTGGAGAAAGGCTGGAAGGGCTGGGGCCAAAGCAGTTGTCGTCTTCTTCCTTCTCTGCAGGCTTGTAGATCAGCAGTCCTTCTTGTTTCTTCAGGTTGCAGAAATCTAGTTTCCTAGGTTCTCGGGTGCCGCTCAATACTAAATTTAGGGGTGTGTTTAGGTCTGGGAGGGCAGTAGCCAATGGCTACTGTCCTTGAGGGTGGCTACACCCTCTTTGTGCCTCCTCCCTGTGGGGAGGGGGGAACATCCCTAATCCTATTAGGGGAATCCTCCAAAATCAAGATGGAGGATTTCTAAAGGCAGGGGTCACCTCAGCTCAGGACACCTTAGGGACTGTCCTGACTGGTGGATGACTCCTCCTAGTTTTTCTCATTATCTCCCTGGACTTGCTGCCAAAAGTGGGGGCTGTGTCCAGGGGGCAGGCATCTCCACTAGCCGGAGTGCCCTGGCGCATTGTAACACAAAGCTTGAGCCTTTGAGGCTCACTGCTAGGTAATACAGTTCCTGCAGGGGGAGGGGTTAAGCATCTCCACCCAGTGCAGGCTTTCGTTTCTGGCCTCAGAGAGCACAAAGGCTCTAACCCCAGGGGGTCAGAAACTCGTCTCTCAGCAGCAGGCTGGCACAGACCAGTCAGTCCTGCACTGAAGGATTGGGTAAAATACAGGGGGCATCTCTAAGATGCCCTCTGTGTGCATTTATTATTCTGAGAAGTTTGGTACCAAAATTCCCAGTATTCAGTGTAGCCATTATGGAGCTGTGGAATTCGTTTTTGACAAACTCCCTGACCATATACTTAATATGGCCACACTGTACTTACAATGTCTAAGAATGGACTTAGACACTGTAGGGGCATATTGCTTATGCAGCTATGCCCTCACCTGTGGTATAGTGCACCCTGCCTTAGGGCTGTAAGGCCTGCTAGAGGGGTGACTTACCTATGCCACAAGCAGTATTTTGTGTGCATTGCACCCTCAGGGGGATGCCATGTCGACTTTGCCTTTTTCTCCCCACCAACACACACAATCTGCAAATGCCAGTGTGCATGTGTTAGCAGAGGGGTCCCTAAGGGTGACACAACACATGATGCAGCCCTTAGAGACCTTCCCTGGTCACAGGGCCCTTGGTACCACTAGTACCTTTTACAAGGGACGTATCTGTGTGCCAGAGGTGTGCCAATTGTGGAAACAATGGTACATTTTTAGTGAAAGAACACTGGTGCTGGGGCCTGGTTAGCAGGATCCCAGCACACTTCTCAGTCAAATCAGCATCAATATCAGGGTAAAAAGTGTGGGGGGGGGGACTGCAACAGGGAGCCATTTTCCTACGGTAGCTATTTACGGTGACTGTTAAAGTATTTCTAATAGCCACACTGGCTTTAAGGGGACCTAACAGCATAAAAGTTAAAGTGGAAAGACATCCCTAGAGTTCACATGGCAAATCTGTGATTTGCCTAGAAATGTGGCATTAAACAGCAAGAAGAGGACTTCGGAGAAGACAGAGGGAGAAGAAACTGTTTGCTGACAGACCCTGGAAGAGGGAAGACTAAGGGACCAGTAGCTATCTCTATTCCAGCCTGGAACTTAACAGAGTTTATTCTCAAAAACTTGATGAGCAATTGTACAGTAAGGTCACTGATGGAATTGCAGTCCAGCTGAAAAGCATGACAGGTGGGATGATATGTACCTAAATGAGGAAAGAGGCATTAAGTGAGCTTTTTCCCTACACTGGGAAAAGCGTCAGCCCACCTGGAAAAGTGGCTCCTACATTCACGGGCAGGGGAGCTGTCTGAATGGAAGAAAGAAGAATCCCAGGTGAAATTAGAACTACAAAAATGACAGTTACTGTAGGGAGCTGGGTTCTGGATGCAGTACTCCCTCCCCACTTTTTGCCTGGTTTTTAGATGCAACTTTGACAGAAGTTCACTTGGTATTTGATAACCAGATCCCCAGGACCAGTGTCCTTTCCCTGAAACAAGACACCTGGACACTTGATCCTGAAGTGACCAGGCCCTTCAGCCCCCTCTAAGTCCCTAATAAATGGTTCCCTTGGTATCTAGGCATCGGTACTCAAGAGTACCCCTCTGAGCTGCAGCACAACTTGTGCCTCTCTGAGGGACCCAGCAACAACCTTATTCAGACTGCCATTGCAAGCTGTGTGACAAGGTTATTCCAAAAGTGAAAACATAACATGGCACACAGCTTGTGTGCCATGTCCCCTAACATGGCCTTTATGTAATATATGCAAGTCACCAATCTAACAGGCCTTCCATCCCTAAGCCAGGGTGCATTATAATACATGTGAGGGCATATCTGCATGAGCAGACATACCCGTGGTATGTCTTTGTTGATTCTCAGATATAGTAAGTGACCAGGGAAGCCATTTTAAAAGCATGTGCTGGACACAAGTCACTACGAGTTTCCCGACTACATTATGCCTCTTCTGAATATAGGTATGTTTGTTAACAAACATCTCAGATTAATAAATGATGCCAGTGAGGGATTTATTAATAACTGCACCCAGGTGGCACCTTAGAGGTGCCACCTGAAAACCTACCAGCTACTAGTGGGTTGGCTGACTTGTCCTGACCAGTTCAGCCACCACAGACGCGTTACTGGCCTGCCAAGAGGAGAGCCAGCACTCTCAATGGCCAGAGACAAAAGCCTGCACTTGGGGGAGGTGTTATCACCTCACCTAGGCACGATGGACATTCCAGGGAGGGGAGCTTCAAAGGCCTAGCCTGTTTGTTGTCCCCAGATGGCTTCCAGCCAGAACCTGCAGCCAATCTTCACGAGGGATAAACTCCCATAGGAAACCATTGGGCACCCAACACCTTACTGCATCAGGCTGCCCCAGTGCCGCCCGGAGTGACCTGCTGGTGTGGTTCTGATCAGTGCCCAATACTTACCTTAACACCCTGAGATTGGCCTCATAAGTCGTCGTTAACCCTGAGTTTGCCGAACATTGTTTTCCTCCATAGGTTAACACTGAAGAACTCTGAAATTGCACTATGTCGATTTTTTAAACTAAAAAGTATTAGGCTTGAAAATGTACTTACCTTGTAATGAAGTTCTTGGGTTTAAAGTATATATAAAAATAACGTATTTTTCTAATTTGGGCTCAGATTTATTCTTTGAGTGTGTGTTTCATTTATTGCCTCTATGAGTACAACAAATGCTTAACACTACTCTCTGATAAGCCTAACTGCTCGCTCACACTACCACAAAATAGAGCATTAGATCTATATACTTTTGCCTCTGCAAACCAAGTGGGGATCCACTGGACTCTATGCATGGTGTACTTCTTTTTAGTGCACCATATAGAGAGCCAGCTTCAACAGGTACAAAGACTGAATCTGTCCAGAATATTGTAATTGTGTCTCATCAGGTCCGACCCTTGTACCTGGGTCAGACTGGCACCCAATCAGTATGTCTAATATTTATTGAATTACACAAATAAAGTACAGCCATCGTCGCAGGAAATAAAGAACCAATAGAAGGTGAAGCTGGACAGTAGCTTAGTGATGCAGAAGGTCCCAAACCTATGGACTCATTGAACATGATAAGATCAGGAGAGCGAGTAAGAACAGAAAGTGAAGCAAACTTGGTGATTATGGAATTAGACCATGAAATTACATATGAAGAAATAAAAAGCATTAACAAAGACACTTGCAGTTCCAATAAGACAGAAGTAGCTAAGCAAGATGTCAGCAGAGAGCTTGAAATTAAGGAGGAGATATGAGAATAATGTCTCAACAGGACATCAGATGATGTGTTGTGAGCACTTGATTACAGCTCAATATCCTGGTTATCATTCATATAAAGTGTTACTGTCTTTTAATGAAAGACACAAATTGCGAATGCCAGAGTTGTTTCAGTTGAAATGACCAGACTATTCAAGTTAGTCCTGTGCTTGCTGCTGTAAATCATTCTCTACCCTGTGCCAGCAAAGCATGTTTGTCTAATCTACCTTTGACTGAGTGACTCCCTTGTCCTTTTGATAAAGCTGTTGTTTCAAAATTATTGATGAGCTTTTCATCCAATCTGTATGGAGAGTGCCAATATGTTATATTTACTTCATTGAACCTTACTGATCAACCTGAAAAATCAGATGATCAAGACTAGCAAAAGTCTTGTTATGTTGAAGATATTACATTGTGAGGATTTGGGTGTACTATGTGGTATAGCTGGGAAGCTGTACCATGCAGTACACTCACAAATACCGTCTTTGGTCTAGTCAGGTACGTTTACTTAACATTAAGCTCAACCCTGGGTAGCTTTGGCTGTGAGCAGAAAGGCTTAGCAAAGGAACAATGTGAAAAGCATTTAACAGCACCAAACAACAGAATAAGGAAGCCACCCAATATGAAATAAACAAGATACCAATTTATAAAAGTAGAGCAGATTTTTATACATTTTTAGAGACCATAACAATCAAAATTCACCAGACTGTTCAGGAGATACAAACTTTAGAAAGAATAATTAACTTTTATATCAATCGCAAACACGTGTTGGCAAACGAAAAGTTTTGAAACTTTTGAAAAGTTTGGAAAAGTTAGTTCAACAACTCTAGCCCGAGTTGGGCAACCAAGTCTAAGGGGGCGGAAAGGATACTGTGGACACTTACCTGGCCACTATAGCGTTTTTAGGGCAAGATCTGAACTTTACAGGATGACTGTTATAGGAGACAATGGAATAGTCCTGATGCTGAGGAATGCAGGCTAAGATGCTCAATGATGCTCCAGATGCTATGCAGGCCCTGGGGGTTATGTCCAGTCAAGTCTTCAGCCCACAGGTGAGTGGGGATGACTCTGTCCAAAGATCTCGGGGTCCCACAAAGTCCTCTATGCAGGGTTCCAAGGGCTGCCGGAGCAGACCCTGCGCTTTGGCAACACAGCGGTCGCAGTGCAAAACATTAGTGCGGCTAGTGTCCCTCTTAGTCCAAGAATCCTGTCACAACCAACACCCACAGGTCCAGAAGACACGGATGCACCTTTGGCTATCTCTAAATTGTCCTTTAGGGTGTCTGTTAGTGGCAAAACCTTTGCGGTGACTACTAGAGATGTGATTAGGACTCTTTCAGCTTTAATGTCCCCAATACCATTCTGGGAGGTCAGCCAACTGACCCTTGGAGTCTCTGTTTCAGACTGGGGATGGAAATGTGCTTTTCCTCGAGCCAGGCATGCAGAGCTGGGTCCAAACTCCGCTAGCACAAAGTGCAAT
This sequence comes from Pleurodeles waltl, assembly GCF_031143425.1. Classification (NCBI taxonomy): domain Eukaryota; kingdom Metazoa; phylum Chordata; class Amphibia; order Caudata; family Salamandridae; genus Pleurodeles; species Pleurodeles waltl. The sequence continues at coordinate 400,046,325 of NC_090449.1, forward strand.
GCTCCAGCAGCACAGCCTCTCTTTGTGCGCTACCAACAGGTTCAAAGTGGTCTTCTTCTCATCCTTCTTCCAAATCCAGTGAGTACCGAGGGTCAACGTGCCAGGAGAGCCATATTTATCCCAGGAAATTGCCCTGAGGGTACAACGTGGTCACTAACCAATGGGCAACTGGGTTCCCTACTACCTGATGATGATGATCCTGTGATGAGTGGCATCTGGCTATCCCAGAATGCCACATTCTTGCCCCCTTCTAGATAGTATGACGCTTCCTTGGTTGTCAGGAGAAAGGTATCCCATCCGAGAAGTGTGGCTACCTGAGGGCAACACACCCACTGTAAAACCGATTTGGGGGCCATTTTACCCTCTCTCGCCCTGTCTTCATGTTGTCTACAGGAACAAAAGGCATCCTACTCAGGGGTGTTAGGCAAGGGGGCCCATCAAAAACCACTTCCCCTCTGAAGCTCGCCTCTGGGCTAACACTTGTGAGGCTAAAGGACGAGCAGAGAAAAGAGTGGCATCTTTCTAAAAGTTGCCTTCCTACAATAGTGACATTAATTTCGACCTGGCCATTAGGTCACATTTAATGCCACAATTAATGTCATAACTTATATGACCTAGGTTGGTAGTTCCAGTCAAAATGTCGGCCAGGTTGGGATGCCACCCGGTAACCCTGCGTTAGACAATAGGGCTCCCAACTTCATCCACAGCAAAACAACATTTTGGAAGTGTTGCTGTTATGATGTGTCAGAAAACATATGTCTTAGTTAACAAAATACAGCTCCCTGCCATAGGACTCCATAGGCCTTTCTTAGGGGAGACATATATATAATTTGTTAAGGGATACAGTGACTTTGCATTGGTTTGCAGTGAAAACACTGTTCTACCAGTCTGCAGTGTCTGCACCTTGTCACACGAAGGGTGGCACAAACAGTGCTGTAGCCCTGAGCGGACACTTTGACTTACATGCACTCCCTCCCACATACTAGGGACGTACAAGTAAGTCTGGTCATGGCAATTGGGTGTATCCAATTTGACATGAAATTTGTATGGGGTTGGGACACTGGTACTGAGGTCTGGTTAGCAGGCCTTAGAGTGCACTCTGAGTCAAAAAAATAGTGGTTAGTAGTCCAAACGGGGGAAACAAGTGGGGAGAAACCTGCAAAAAGCATGTTTCCTTACATGCAAATTCAAAGAAATTGGGCAATTCATCTTTATTTAAATAAGCATATCAGAGCTTCTGTAAATAGGTGATCTATCCTCCAAGGATTGTCACTGTGGGGGCTTGACTGAAAAAGATTTTGAACTGAACTTACTTACTGTATTTAAGTTTCCCGTTAATTCTAAAGTGACTATTCAAGACATCAGTTATAAAGACATATAGTATTTGAAATGGTCTTTTGATTGTGGAGTGATACTAAATATTTTTAATGTATACAACTGTGAGGTAATCAGACACTCTTTACACTACAAGGAAATGTCTTGAAAACTAATGTGGGTGACTATTTCTTAACAGAGGGGAAAACGATCAGATACTGATTGCAGGTGATTTCTGATATCTAATTTGAACCTCAAGAAGAGTAGAAGAGGATATTTATTAAGGAATAGACAAACGGGGGCTGCCAGAAATATCTATTGCCAAAAATGGCCCTTGGAACATAAAACTGTTTTCCTAAAACATCATTCCATTCGTTCACTGTTAATATGTACTGCCAAACGTGTCCATATCTCATGAATCATCATAATGTGTCTTCTGTTTGAGAAGAGGGCATTCAGTGTCCCGAATCTGGAGATATATACATCCAGGAACAGTTTGTGTTGTATAGTCAAGAGGTGCAGCTGACGAAGGGTACTCAGATAGCTGATTGAAACAGCAATATTAAAATGTTGGGCTTGGTATGAATTGGAACAATGTCTAGAATTTCCTCAAACCTATTTGGCACGTATACCTAAAGCAGATTATATACCAATTGCACTAGCAAAAGAGAAATAGGTTATTGTTTCTCTGCAGAGGGCTGACATCAAGGGGCGCAAACTACATAAAACACATTCATATACTAACTGATGAAACACATGCTCAGAGATATATACCCAGCCGTCCCCCAGGGAAGCACAGAGTTGACACCAAAATTATACAGTTGCAAGATATAAGGTAATGGGTGTCCAAATTATATGAAATGGCTGATGAAGGGTGATACCCTGAAATCTGTCCCAAGATGCTTGTTTCCGGTCCAGGGAGGACCTAGCTTGGCAGTTCAGGCTGGACTGTTCCCATGGGGAACAGGGTCAAGACTGATTTGCATATGGCTGGGTCCAAACTGGGGTGGCATGGTGAGCAAAAGAACGATGGATTAAACCCAGATCTGTGACTGGGGGAGAGTGTTTGCATTGTTCAGCATTCCGTTCATCATCCTTTTGTGTTACATAGATACTGGACATAGATCTTGACCTGAGCATAAAGTTACAACTTCACCACTGATAGTACTGTTGCATGAGAGATACTGAAAAAGATCAAGAACTTTATCTGATTAGCCCTTCTAATGGCCAAGCAGTAGGGGGACCTGCAATAGATGAAAGGTTTGTCCCCCAAGAAGGCAGGCAGGCCACAAGATCTTGTAATATGTAGTGAGCAAGCTGACACCTTCCACAGCCTGTAGCCTTTTCACACAAGATCACAAGATATTTGGATGCCGCTGTGAACCTACTTCTCTCTTAGAAAGAGGGAGGGCTGGAACTGAGTAACAGCAGGATAATGGAAGAAGGCTCTAAGCTACAAAAAAATGAGGTGTGATTTTTTTATGGTGTTCAGTAACACCATTTACACTTATAAACATGTAGGACTCACAGCATTTGCAGTGATATGGTATACCAATTTATTCGCTCAAAATAAATGATATGCCTACGTTGTTGATGAATGAAACTAATGTAATATGTATGTTTTTTCATATTTTTACTAAACAGAAGAATACAAAAGTTCATACATATAATTCACATAATTCATAAACATTGAATCTAAAATCAAAATATGTAATCAATCGTATACGACTAAGAGAGCATAATTAACCACTAACATAGCAATGCTTCTGATCTTTGATTAAATTCGGACATAGAACCCTCCTCCCCATTTATTATTACAATCTGATGTTCCATTTCATATGCTAAGTTAAGCTCTCTTCACCATTCAAAGTACAAAGGTAGTACAATAAATTGCCACTTCATAGCAATCAAGTCTTACAACTGACAACACATTAAAAAAATAAAAAAAATAATCAAGAAAAAAATCAAGTTGTCAACCTTGAGATCTAATAAAATATTAAGAGGGTTGAACTGGACTGCAGTTAAATATATATCATTTAATTTAGCAGAGATGGCAGTTCAGAATTCTCTCCAGTTTGGACAACTAACAACTACATGTAAAGTACATGTAAAGTACCTGTGGCCGGGCAGAGGTATCAAGGGCATCTCTTGGTTGAGTTACACCATTTAATGAATTTTGCCGGAGTGATATAAATGCTGTAGTTTATATGACAGACTTGGCACTTGAGCATAGTTGACGTAATTATTTATTTATTTTTTAGAAACTGAATTTTATTGATATTTTAGTCAAGTAATCACAGTGTTACGTAACCATGGGCCTTCGTATGAGACTGATTTTTAGACTTGCACAATACAAAACTCTGCAGAGTACAAATGTTTTAAAGCATCCCACGATATGTTATCCACTTCCCCCATATTTGTTCGTGTTTCTTGGTGCAGCCCCATGATATATAGATGGCTTTTTCCCGTGTGGCACACCTGTCCATTGCCTGCTTCCAAGGAACCAGTGTTGGAAGGGAAATTCATTTCCAGGATCTGGCAATGTCTTTTTTGGCTGGTGCCACCCCGATCCCCAAAAGAGTCCAGTCCCAAACTGTGTTGCTAATTCAGTCCAGCACTCTCAAAAGTCCGATATCGGGGCAACAGACTATCGGTCTCCCAATCACTCTAGAGAGCGCGGTGAGGGTTGTTTGCCAGTAAAGGCAATCTGGGGATATTCCCATACCAGGTGATAGAAGTGAGCATGTAGCTCCAAGCAACGACAACAAGCCGGTGTCACCAGCGTGCCAGAGCTGCATCGGGGTTATATACGGCATTTGAAGAAAATCAAGCTGGACGAGTCAGAGCCTCGATCACATCACCTGTACTTTAGGTGACATGCGGGCGTCAGTACAGTTGGAGCCATCTAATGGGCCTGACCATTGTTCCCACCAGGATCCTGGAGAAATTAACAAATCTATGGAGTTACTGGTGAGGGATTTTTAAATCTGAGAGATCCCCTTTCCTCCAATAAGCCTGTAGAGTCAAGCTCTCAGAGACTCTGATCACAGCTAGTCGGAGGCGGAAGGGCAAGCAGAGCGATACCAGGGAGAAAAGTGAGTTGTTGCATAGCGGAGGCTCCAGTGTGGTTGAGTAAATAAGTTTTCAGCCAGCTCTCCGTGTCGTGTCTCATTCCTGTGCTCCTGACATGACAACAGGCAAAAAGGGAGAGAGCAGCCACACACGCGGCAGTCAACCCGTTCCTATGGCTCACCAGAGGGTGCGCTCAGAGGATCTCTGTGGGCACATGCCTCGTGCTCGCAAGCCTGACAACCTTCTGCACAGTGACTCTGCGGCCGCAAATGCTAGCAACCTTGAGCCTGGCTCCCTTGCAGCCACCTGAGCCGCATGACGACCGCATGACGACCGCATGACGACCTTCAGGGCTCCTCCTCCGCATCTAGACAACCTTCAGGCCTCCTCTCGCAAAACACAGAGCCTTGTTGAATGTGCCAGCGCCCCAGGCATTATTCCTCTGCTGACGGCCGTCTTGAATTGGGGAGGCCTACATAGGTACCCAGGCCATCTACATTACTGGTGGCCATCTTGAAATGGGGAAGCTTACACCAGCATTCATGCTGTATCATGTGCTGGTGGTCATCTTGAATTTGGAAGGACCACCACTTTGCGCCAACCTCAAGCTTGCTGTCTGCCTGGCAGCCAACTTATAGTGAAACTATCCCTAGCTAATTCCTGCTTTGCACTGTCAATCCACTGATAACAGCTGTTTCTAGTGCGTGCTAGACACACGCACTGTTTGCACACCTCTCATCTACTCTGTAAGCGTAAGGTGTTAAGGTGGGTACCTCACTGTGAGCTCCAATGTCCATTGGAACACGGCCCAAATATGACGTTACAGCATTCCGGAAGTCGCCACCTAGAACACATAATCAAAAACAGTTGATTCAGCGAAGTTTCCTGTGAGGAAGCCATGTGGTTCTGAATCATAGATGGTTGTCAATCTGAAGCCTTGACGAGACAAATGCTTAGAGAAACACACTCCATCAAGATGCTAGCCATAACCCGCGCTGAGAAGATTGTGCAGATACGCAAGTGGCTGACATGAAAGTGGGTGCTACCACCTCAAAGTCAGTGCTAGCCATAGCCATAGCCATGCAAAGTTAAGCACAATCCACGGACTTCTCAAAACTGCAAGATGATGCTACAGATGTGGGTTGGCATTTCCTCATGGTGAGCAGTGCCTGGCCCTCGGACAGGTGTGCAAGTGCTGTGGCATAGAACACCATTTAAAATCTATCTGCTGCGCCTAAACAAAGTTCCAACCTTCAAACCGCAGTAGACGTAAAACAATGAAAGTGGTGAGAACCGACACAGTTGCAAATCAGGCAACATAACCTGCCATCACTTACGGGCTGACATCAAAGCATCGAGAGACCAGATGCTCACTTCGCCCTCCTCTCAATACAGCACATAACCAGCCAGTGATAACAAGGAAGACAATACCTTATGATGATGCTGACACACACCTCTGATGCCCAACGACTCACTGTCACCCTCTCACTGAAAACGTGCACCATGAACTTCATCAACAGTGACGCGTTGGTTCACACCCACCATGGCCTGAATCTGTGCCTACTAGACAAAGGGCGCTCTGGGATCTTCTGCCAGCCAGAAAGCAAAAATCTCCTGAGCCTTGACATTATTGAACCATCCAGAAACACAGCAAAGAGTGGAGTTGTGACTCTGAAGAGATCAAGGCCTTCTACAAAGTCAGGGATGAGCAGGCAGTCACACAAGAGGGACTTGCTCTCAGAGGATCATGCATCATGATCCCAAAGAAACCCCGCAAACAAGCCACTGACATGGCACTTGAATGACACTGAGGGATCGCTGCAACCAAAAGGACAGACTATATTTCCCTGGTTTAGATGCCATGGTAAAGAGGGAGCTGTGAAAATGCCACCTGTGCACCTGCCTCTTGCCAGCCACATGACCACTGCCTCTGGAGATGTCACGAATACTCGAGAATGTGTGGGAGAGGATAGCAGTTGACGTCTTCGATCCACTTGTGTCTGGCAAATATCTTCTAGTGGTAGTAGACAAATACTCCCAGTTCCCACTAGTCAAAATGGCCTCACCCACTAGAGCTGCCAAAGTAATCAGGATCCTGGATGACATCTTTGCAACGTGGGTATTCCCCCAAAATCCCAAGTCTGACAATGGGCTACCATTCCCAAGTGGTAACTTCAAAGAATTCCTGAACTGCTTAGGAATTGAGCATCAATGGATAACCCCACTCTGTCCTCAATTTAATGGGAGAGTAGAACGATTTATGGGAACCCCTAAGTGAACTGTGAAAAAAGATATGGAAGCAGAACTTGCGCTCGAGGAAACCCTCTGTCAAGTTCTGCAAACTTACTGGACCACCCTGCACTCAACAACTGGACAAAGTCCTGCCATGCTCATGCCTGGCAGATCTGTTCACACCAAACTATCACAATGGTCATGAACGACACGTGAGCCCTAACACAGACAAGGGCACTGACCAAGAAAATGAAAATGACAAGCACAAGCACATGCGAAGTGGGGAGCACAGAAAGCACTCCCTGAAGCAGGCGACTGGGTAGTAGTCAAGCAGAGACAACAGAAGAAAATTGACATCCCCCATTTAACACCAAGCCGCTTCAAGCCAGGGTCATGGTCACAGCATCCTCAAGGCCACAAACCCCACTCAAAACAATGACAAACCTTCAGCAGCGACACTAAATCCTGAGGCACTGGCGGATGTCAAGGGTGATCTCATGGGTAATGAACCAACTCCTCCAGTGGTAACAACTCGGTCAAGCTGAGTTGTGACCAGGCCTCAATGGCTTATTGAAGACATCTGAACTCAGCAAGAACAATGGGGTCCATATTTAAATGGGGAGAGGTGTAGAGACAGGCTCTCTAGGACCCTATGATTGCCTCTGACCAAAGTTGTGATGATACAGCCAGCTGGAGGCGGAAGGAGAGAGGTTCCAGAGAGAAAAAAAAGTTAGTTGTTGCACTGCAGAGGTTTGAGCGTGTTGCTGCCCCGCAAGAAATGCTTGAATAAAGATGTTTTCAGCCAGCTCCCTGTGACGTATATAATTCGTCTGATCCAAACAGGACAGGCCCCATAATGATTTGCGATTTCAAGGGACTATTTCCAGGGACATTTGCAAGGAAATCTCGATGTTGGTCGAGGGTGTAGCATTGTTACAGGTACCCAAAGATTTGAGTACTATGTAGGCCAAATTCCCCCTGTGGAATCTTATTTTAATGTGTGTGCCCTGCCAAATATCTCCCACTATTGAAATTCTTATTTTATCCCATCCGCTAAATCCAGATAAGGAGGAGCTGGGATTCAACTATCTTCCTGTCCTGAGAGGGGTCTTGAGCATCATCCTCTTGTCTTATCTAGTCCATTTTTGCGCTGAGCACCAAGTCAGGAGAACCACCCTTGTGAGATCAGGGAGGTGTGCTGGGACAGGGCTTCTGTATAGCATCCCTCTAATATTGTCTAGGCCTAAGACAGCCACCTCCAACCAGAAAGCTGGATCGCTCCAGCCTCAGCTCAGCCAATCATTTACCACCAGCAGGTGGGCTGCCCAGTAATAGAGTTGAACGTCTGCCATACCCAGCCCACCATCCCAGGTGGCCAGGGTGCATTCCCCAAAGGCAATGTGAGAGGGGCGGTTCAAGGAGTGTGCATATTTAGGGTTGGAGGATGCAAAACCAGAGTTGTGACAGGAGCAGGGGATAGTTTTCTACGGTGTACAGCAGGTGGCGCCACACATTAATTTTAAATAGGGCTATGCAGCCCAGAACTGTAATAGGTAGTTCCACCCATCGATTAAAGTCTGTCGTAAGTCGGGACAGTAGGGGCTGTATACTGAGATTTCAGGTGAGACTTGGGTCAAGGGCTATGTGCATTTCCCCAGTATCGGAAACCAAGTCTGCATAGCGTGAATTGCGACTGCCATTCTTGCTCAGTTTCTTGTCCTGTCAAAGGGACCAGGACTGATTTTAGTCAATTAATTTGTAGTCCGTAGGTGTTGCCTTATAAGCGGAGTATCTTTAACATACGAGGGATCGTAAAAGATGGTCAGGAGATTTATTAAAGAATATTGTCTGCATATACGGCAATGCCGTTTTTGGTCGCCAGTCGAAGCCCCACACCTGGGCATCACACTTGATCCAGGTCACCAGTGGCTCAATAGCCAGTGCAAAAAGAAGAGGTGATAAGAGACATCACTGGCGGGGGCTGCGGTCACTTGCAAAGGGAGTGGAGAGAGTTCATTAACGTGGACCTGGCCTCTGGGGTTGGAATACAGCAACCAGGCTAGCCTTCTAATCCTGGGTCCCAGGCCCACCTCGCCTTCCCCTCACCCTGAAAGATCTGCTGACGGAATCAAATGCCTTTTCAAAATGTAATAGGAGAGGACCAGTTTGGTCCCCTAACAGTGAGAACGAGTAAGAGCCACGTGCACCCTGAGGAGACAGTGTCTAGTGCTCGTGTTGGGCATAACTTTGCACTAGGCAGGGTGTATCAGGTGTGGAAGGACTGCATGTAGACGGTTGTCCAGTCTTTTAGCATAAATTGTGATCTCTTGGGGCGATAGGATGTGCACCGTTTCAGATGTCGGTCAGGCTTTGGCAGGACTATAATTGTCGCCAGGTCAAGTTCAGGAGGAAAGAGTGCTTTGTCACCTGCCTCTTCATAGAGGCCCAGGAGGTCAGGAGGCTCAGGTGGGCCTGGAGGTTTCAGTAGTAGTCCATGGCGAACTCATCTGGGACTGGTGTCTTCCCTGAGTTCATATTCCAAAGGGCCAGAGTAATTTCTTCCAATGTAAGGGAGAAGTCCAGGTCTGCTCTATTGCTCCACATGAGTTTAGGCACAGGAATGTCTCACACAAGGAGAGTTTTGGCCTATCTTGGGGGCCACTCTCTGGGTCATATAACATACTGTTTGATCAGCAATTCTGAATGCTATGTCTGTGACTGTGCCTGCCACTGCTCCATCGTTAATCTCAATCGAAGGAATGAACCGCAATGCCATCTCTCTCATCACAAACCAGTAGAGCAGCTTCCCGGACTTATCCCCCCCTTCATAGACTCTCCATGTCAAGGCCAGCCTTTAAGTTCAAGGATGGTGGAGTTAAATGAGTTGTTTGTTGTTTTTTGGCTCAATTCCTCCCCTTCATGTAGAATCTCACCAAGCCCCAAAGGTCGGCCTTATGGGCCATCAATAGGGTGTCTGGAAAATTCATGGTGCGGTGATTCAGTTCATAATAGTTTCCCAGCTTCTGGGCTAGGAAGTCCCTAAATTTGCTTTGTTGCAGGTGCCAGTCATTGAGTCACCACACCGGGTGGGGACCTGTGTGTTGTTTTTGAAAGGTGTAGGTTACAGAGGCGTTGCCTGAAGTGCTTTGAAGTAATATTTGTGTGCCTGTGGTGTAGGGAAAATTGAAGGCTGGGAACAGAATTAGGTTGATGTGGGAAATTGATTTTTTCTGTTGCAGAGACACAGGTGTACGCCGAAGTCCTGGGATTCCCCACTGTCCATGTATCACAAAAACTCTAGCTTTCCGTCCAACTTTTTAGCCCCTCCCCTCTGTACCCCTAGTGGCACCTAGCACCAGTGAGGGAACTATGATGTCGTTAAAGTTCCCTCCAATAAAGGCAGACCCCTGAGGGATTCGGAGGACCTGTTCACGCAAGCTATCCATAGTGAATTTCGCTGAAGTGGGAGCAACATATACGCTGATAAAGTGGTGGATGTGTACATTTACGCTGCTCTCCACCACAACATTTCATTCCAGGGAATCCAAGTGGACCTGCGAGACTACTAAGGAGAATGCCTTATGAAGAAACACCGCTGTTCCTCTGGAGCCCCCCTTATACCCGGCATTGTCAATTCTGCTAAACCCACATCTAGCCAGGAAGCAGCAGCTGGTACCTAACAGGTGGGTCTCATGCAAAAGCAAGACCACAGGGCCATATCGTTTGGCAAAGCAAAGTACTGCATACGTTTAATACTGTCATTAAGGCCACTGATGTTGCACATCATCAAAGTGAAGGGGTTCATCGTAAAGTAGGAGGCATGAGTGGTGGACACCAACCTGTCTTTTGTGCGTGACTGGCTAGTGGTGAAATAAGTCAGTGTAGGAGTAGAATTCAAGTTCTGTGATTGTAGTGGTTACTGTGGTGTTGTGACAAGCAAGTACACTTCCTAAACTATAACACAAGAAAACTAAAATCAACAACTTTGGTAAACATTTGTATCCCTCCCAAAAAACCCAACCCACACTTCCCCCAGAATCATCTGATGCCCGCCCCCCAGAACAATGAAAACAAACTTGGGTGTAAGCCCAGAAAATTCCTCTCTGCCTAGATCCACACTTACCCATTATGACTGAACTGGACTGTGGTGCTAACATGATGTAATAAAGTAGAGTCAGAGAGTCCTTATGTTGTATCCGTCTCGTCTGTTATGGCTCACAGGCTGTGGGCCAAGTGGGCAGCCGCTGCAGTGGTTGCCCCTGGGGGCTACGGGGCCCAGTCCCCGAGTGAGGATCTTCTGTCTCTGAACAGGAGTCCGCTGCTGACCCCCCACATCCCCATCTTTGTAACTCCCAGCGTCGAGCAGACAGCCCAGTGTGCTCCGCAGGAGGTGGGTCCCTAGTCAGGCACTGGGTTGGCTGTCTGGGCTTGCAGTTCTGTTGCCCATTCCCATGCTGATTCGAGGGTGTCAAAAAGATGGTCTTGGAGTCATGGGTGACCCTGAGTTGTGTTGGGAACCGCACATTCATCACCCGGAGTTTCACTTTGACTTAGTCGTAGGATTTCAGGGCCTGCTGAACTTTGCGGGTATAGTCAGACAATATCATGATTCCTTGTGATTGATGGGTGGAGTTCCCAGATAGTTGGGCCTTCTGCAGGATTCTATTGCGGTCTCTGTAATTGGAAATTTTGGCAATGATTAGGTGGGGTGAGGCTCTTGGGAAGGGGAAAGTCTGGGTGCCAACGACCTGTGGGCCCTCCTAACCATGAAGCAGGCTGACAACTGGGAGCTGGCACCCATGAGGTGAGCAGATCCTCCAGGAAGTGTGCTGGGGCTGAGCCCTACATCATCCTCAGAAAACCCACAAAGCAAAAGTTGCAGCACTGAGGTATATTCTCCACGTGTTTGGCTTGCTGTTCCAGTCCTCTTGTGGAGGTCACCATCCTGGAGACTGTGGCTTGGAGTTTGCCCACGGTGTCGACCAGCAAGACTCATATCTTGGTTTTACATGGCTCTGTCTGTGACTCCTCACAGATTTTGCTGCAGGAAGGACACCTCCTCCCTCACTTGTTCACTTTTAGAGTTGAGTGCCATTCAGAAGGCCTGAATCGCCAGTAGGATGGCCCCGATGTCTTCTGTCGGGGAGGGAGCCTGTGTGGTTGTCACCGGATCCTGACCCCGGTAGGTACTTGATGCTGGGGATGTGTATTTGCCTACATTAGACTGTCCCTGCTGTAGGAAACCGGACCCTTGTTGCAGTATCCCCCTCTTTTTGCCTGATATTTAATGCTAGCTTGACTGAGCGTGTGCTGTTCTTTCCCTAAAACTGTACCATTGCTTCCACAATTGGCACACCTCCAGCCCACAGTTAAGTCCTTTGTCAAGGTACCAGTGGTACCAAGGTCCCTGTGGCCAGAGAGGGTCCCTAAGGGCTGCAGCATGTATTGTACCACCCTAAGGGACCCCTCACCAAACACATGCACACTGCCAATGCAGAGTGTGGGTGTTGGTTGGGAGGAAAAGGTAAAGTCGACATGGCATCTCTCCCAGGGTGCCATGCCCACTAACCTCTGCCTGTGGCATAGGTAAGCCACCCCTCTAGCAGGCCTTACAGCCTTAGGGCAGGGTGCACTACACAACAAGTGAGGGCCTAGCTCCATGAGCAATGTGCCCCAATAGTGTCTAAGTTATTTCTTAAACTTTGTAAGTGCAGTGTACCTATATTGAGTACATGGACTGGGAGGTTGTCATTACCAACTCCACAGCTCCATGATGGCTTCAATGAAGACTGGGAAGTTTGGTATCAAACTTATCAGCTCAATACACTCACATTGATGCCAGTGTTGGGTTTATTGTAACATGCACACAGAGAGCATCTTCGAGATGCCCCCCTGAAATTCACACAGCTCTCTAGTGTGTGGGTAACCGGTCTATGCCAGCCTGCCGCCACCAGATACGTTTCTAACCCCATGGGGGTGAGAGCCTTTGTGCTCTCAGGAGTCAGGGACAAAGCCTGCCCTGGGTGGAGGTGCTTCACACCTCTCCCCTGCAGGAACAGCAACACTTGGCAGTGAGCCTCAAAGGCTCCTGCCTTTTATTCTGCTGCCTCAGGACAATCCAGCTAATGAAGATCCCCCCTCCAGAGCCCTCTGGATCCACGAGTCCTGCCCACTCTGCATCCGACGCCCACGGCCTGAGTCCATACAGCCCACCTGACCAGTGAGAGTTCCCAGGCGATTCTGACCTCGAGTACACCCCAGGTTGACCCCTCCTGGCCACCAGGATGACATCTGCAGCCTGAAACCAGAGGTCTCCCTTGACCGTGACTAGATCCTGTGAAGATACCGGACGCCTAAAGGTACCCCTGCACCCACAGCCCCCTGGCCTTGGGGAACCCAGCCGACAGTCCATCGACATTCAGAGGAGTCTCAACTTACCTGCCCAGCCATTGGTCTTCTTCAGCCAACCCCCTGGACCAAGCCTGCAGCCTCTTTGTGAACCCAGAGTTCCTCACTGAAAAGCATTGGGCACCCGACGCTGTGTTTTCACCCTGCTCCTGGCCACCCCTTTGCCGCTGAGGGTGTGTGTTTAGTGCCTATCTGTGCCATCCTGTGTGCTGATCTAAACCCCCATGGGCCCGTGTGCAAACCCATGGGTACTTACCTGCAAACTGCTCTCTTTTGAGCACCCCCAGTCTCCATAGGATTCTGTTGAGCGCCTGACACCAACTTTAACTACTGCACCCGGCCTGCCCAGTGTTGCTGGAGGTGCTCCCTTGGTGTCTTCCTAAAGTTTGCCCTGTGGACACCTTAAACCCGAAGAATGAGACCGTAAGTCTAGTACTTATCTATAATCTGTGTATGTACTTTCTCCCCATTAGGACTGCTTTGCCGTCAATGAAAATGTCACTGTATCTACTTTTGATATTGAAAATTATTACTGACCTGAAAACTGTTTTAACTGTGAATTAAAAACAAAGTGCATTTGATATGTGAAAGTGATACATTCTTGAAACTGTACTTACCTGCAACAAAGATCCTTCTGGTTCTAGAAGCAAAGTAACAAAGTATATTTGTTTATACATAAAACATTGAAGTTGAGTTAATCATTGAGTGTGTGCCTCATTTCTGTATGGTCCGTGTACAACAAATGCTTAGCACTACCTGCTGACATACCTAACTGCTCTACCACAAAAGAGAGCATGAGTATTATCTACTTTAGCCTCTGGGGAACCCATGGACTGTGCACACTATACCTCACTTTGGTACAGTATATACAAAGCCAGCTTCCTACACCTGCAGTTTGTCAAGGCCCATGGCTCAGCAGTGTGGCTCAGTGTTGCCGACTGGCAGGGAAACAGAAGGCGAGGTGGGCCACTGGTGCATGCTCTCAGAATGGAAAGGGAGGTGTTCAACAGCCCGCTTGCTCCACCAATGTATTAGGTGGGCAGCATGTGCAGCCAGAGCCTGCCATCTGAGTCCAGTTTCATCCTGTGAATCCGGGTTGTGAGGTGCATTGATGGGCTCCTTTGTTTGCAGTCCTGGGCATGGCCACCTGTGGTTTCCCGGCAGCTGTGTCTTTCCGGGTATCAGGTGTATGGGATCTCTCCCTATGGGGCTGGAGGAAGGGCTCCCCCTATGCGAGTCCAGACAACTGTGCCCCACCAATCCACATGAACGTAGCTAAGTGCCCTGACCTGAACTCCAAGCCCAAGGGTACCTGGATTTTCCTATTGTCCAAAAGCAGGGTCCCACGCCGCTGCAGTAGGTGGTGCACGGTGTCAGCCTTACACTCCTGGTGAGCCACAGGCCCATACGGCACCTTGTGTACGGCGCCACCGGTCTACTGCTGAGCGGAGCGGGAAGGTAGCAAAGGGAGGTTCCGTCCACAGCACCAGTTGGCGCAGGCCCAGTCCTACAGTGCAGGAGGAGCCCCCAACCAAAGCATCCTGGTGGACACCCAAATGTTCCCCCCGATGCGTGTCCCCAAGCTTAGCCCCAACACCACATGGACGCCATCCTCGTCACAGGCCTCAACCTGTACAGCACCCTCGTCCTCCGCTGCTGCTGCTATAGCCCCCAGATCGTGCATGGCTATCTCCTTGACAGCTACAGCCAAGCCCCGCAAAAGCGGGGGCCCTGTCACCATTAAGGCTTCCATCAGCCCAGAGGAATCTTGTAGTACAGGCGCAGTCAGTCTGGACCTCTAATGAAGAGCAACGACCATCCTAGCCCGCGAGGCTTAGTCCCCAATAATTTAATGGTTTTAAGGAAAAACATTAATGATATGGTCTTGATCATCAGGCTCATATAGTCAACTAGACCATTTAATGGACCACTGTAGAATGGCTTCTGGTTTATTTTTAATCGGGTAGACGTATTGCTCAGAAATTAGACTGTTGTTATAACACAACAGCATCTGAATGGTTGGAATGATATAATCTGCAGGTATTTATAACATTAATTTCGATACAAGTTGAAATTGCCTTGTAACACTGAAGAGAATTCAAGAAGGACCCCTCCTTCTTTTAAAATAATACATTTTTCAAGGGAGGTGGTGGTCCCCCTATTTAATTTTCTGTTTGTAGCCTCAAGAAGGTAGTAGTCCTCAAGGCCTGGGGTCTGCACAGCCCCAACCATACTATTTTTTTTTGTTGCCCTGGGGAGATGGTGGTCCCCAAGGCCCAGGGCAGTTCCGAGCGCTCTTCCATCTAATGTTGTATTTCTAGCCCCAGGGAGCTGGTGGTCACTGGGGCAGAGGTACGCCCTTGGAGGGGGGTCCTGTGTGCCTCCCTCTTTTCATATTATATCCACGCATGCCCCTGGGACCTGGCCTACCCAAAGGCTAAGTTAACAAGAAGCTCAGGAGACTGTGCTTGGTTTAAAAAAAAAAAAAAAAATGTCAAATCCTCTGCAGATTTTGCTGAGAATTAAAAAAAAATGTTTTTTACCCTGGCAAGGTACCAGAGGGACCTCAGCCCCAAGGCTAGGTGGTTAGGTTACTCCAACCCTGCCCCATTTTCTTTTCTTTTTTTAAAGAATTCCTTTGGGACTCCGCTTCGGCTGAAGTGTTGGCAGCCAATCAGATCTCAGCACAAAATCTCCGGGATCATGTAGTCTCAGCATTCCTAGATATCTAAATCTCTTTTTCATTTAATGACTCTAAAGAAACTACTAAACGGATTTACAACAAATAATAAAAAGCTGGCTTTCTGCCAGATATGGTGTAATTCAGTCCAGCGGTTCAGGCTGTTATAGTGTTCAAATTCCCCATGGTAAATTGCATGAGGAAAACGCATTTTAGTACCTCCCTTTTTCTCAGTTCCCGCTTGACGAATCCCCCTAAAACCTTTAAGACAGGAGCTGAACTGACTGTTATACTAGTTTTGAAAACTTTGTGACGGCACCAAAGTTATTGGCAAAACAAAAACGGTTTTCCTATGAAACTACATCCTAACTATAACTATCTACTGCCACCCGTCAGTTGCCACTATGTAGCAATAGTTAGGTCAGAGTTTCCACAGGAAGAATATTTTTTGTGTTGTTTAATAGCTTTGACACCGTTTGAAAATTTTTTCCGAAACATTAAAAAAAAGAGCATCAACCTCAGCTTCTTCCTTGAAAGGTTTGGGGTAATCTGTTGATGACAGTTGAGAAAAAGGGGGTTCCCAAAACATTGTTTTCCCGTGTTAACTCCCATAGGAAATTTTGGGAAAAATGCAGAGGAAACATCTGAACAGAACTACACAAAATTCGACAGAAAGTTTAAACTTAATCAAAAAGCACACTTTTCATTTTTTGGTGTGAATTTGTTTAGCCATCTTCAATAAATTTGCATTTAAAGAGGTGCTTGGAGTGTTCATAAAGGAAACAGGTATATCGGGACTGTTGGTCTTGTGAGAGTCCCATGGGTCTTCTGCAGTACCATAAATTAATAAAATACAGTAATCTTATTTGTTGAGAGAATTTATTTTCCCAACTATGTATCTGCATCCTATTGAACAGACTGAAAATGGCCAGATTACATTGAGTTTTCATTTTAAACAACTGCCCCAAAACAAGAAATGATGTCATTAATACACAATGAATATATAAAAAGTTTCACAAACCTTTATTTAAAAGGAAATGTGAGTAATTATTAGCCAACACCCTGGCATTCTAAGCATAGTGAAAACTGGCACTGTGCACTTAAGAACCTCACAGCACCTCCTATATCCCATCATGCCTCTCAGGTGACAGTTAGGTCAGGTCATTTTTACGGCAATTAAGATTCTTGGGCACAGAATTTGCTGAGAGTCGTAATAGATTATGTCCACAAAGGTGGGAGGGTTGCTTATGGCTCTGATGAGAATTCCCCTGGAAGAGAACTAGGATTACAGGAAAGAAACGTTCCCTTCTCTTCCAGGGGATCCCCATCAATATACATAGGAACTGAATAGAATAGTGAGCCCTTCCCACAAAATGTGAATTTGAAAACAAGAGCAGCTCTAATAGTTACTGGAAAAGATTCCTCAAAGAAACCTGTCTAACTGAATATCTATTTTAGCATCTGATTCCAAACAATAATGCTTAGTGGTGGTATGTGCAGATCTCCATGTAGGAGCTTTGCAAACTTCAGAAACAGGTGAGTTCTTGTCACCATCTTATTGGAATGGAATACTGTGTATGTCTCTTGAACATAGGACTCGAATTTCACTTACCCTACGAGCTGAAGTGAAGACAACAAGAAAAGCCGCTTTCAATGTGAGATGCTGCAAAAAGGCTTTATGTATCGGTTCAAACTGCGATCCATCCGTTTGGAAAGGACAGTATTAAGTTCCCACTGAGGAGAGGTTGACCTGATTGTAGGGAACACTTTTATACGGCCTTCCAAAAAGTCTTTGACCACTGGAATTTTAAAGAAAGGCCTCTGTGAAGAACATTTTCTATAAGATGTAATGGCCACAAAATGCACCTTAATAGAAGAAAACTGCTGTCCAGATCTAGCTAAATGGAAAAGATCTGGAATGACCACATCCTCTTGACACAAAGTCGGATTGTGATCATTTTGTGTACACCATAAATGAATCCTTTTCAATTTGAAAGAATATTATCTTCTAGTAGAAGGTCTTTTAGCCTTTCTTAAAATATCCATGCATTCTTGAGAAAGGCCTACATTTTGGAGGCATTCAGGAGCCATGCTGTCAAGCTCAGTGATGGAAAGTTGGCATGTGGTATCTGATCTCCGAACTTGCACAGGAGATCCTGTCTGCACAGCAATCTCTTGCGTGGTCTTTCTGTGTGGTGCCATTAATACCATCCTGGTTCTGGATTTGTACATTTTGACAATCACTGTTCATATGAGAGGAACTGGGGGAAATGCATAGAGAAATTTCCCTGTCCAGTTCACCAAAAGGACATTCCCATTGGACCCTGGTTGGATGTTCCTAGATGCATACTCTTGGCATTTTGTGTTGCTTCTGTACGCCAACAAGTCTATTTGAAAGTTTTCCCATTAATGAAAAATATCTTGCACAAACCCGTCGTTTAAGATCCAGTCGGGATTTTTGTGGCAATTTCGACTGAGAGAACCTGCTTGAGTATTTTCAACCCCTGGGAGATGAATGGCAATTATGGTTTAAATTTGGTTTATTAACCATTTCCTAATGGCTTGGGTCTCGAGAGACAGAGGGCAGGAGTGAGCCAGCTAGAACTTTGTATAAAGCTACACTAATGGCAAGGAAGACAGAACTTACCGAGTTACCATGGGTGGGCCTTCTGATCACAGGAAAACTAAAGAATTCAAAACTATTTTGGCAGGTGATAAACTATCCTTTGTTTTCAGTAGGACTCCCGTCTAATAATGACTGCGAGATTTCACCTGACCCATGGGTTTCCCATTTTTTCTGCAGTTTTTAATTCTAAGACGGACCAAGATTGGAAAAGAGATCCAGGAGTTATGTTTTTAGATGACCATGAAAGTGCAGCTGATTTTATTTTGACTATCGAGATAGAGGATGTTGCATACGGAATTAGAAGGAGTAAACGTGGTAAAGCTCTGGGTCTGGACGGTGTCCCTGTGGACCCGTTTAAGGAAAACAGAGCTCTGGGCCCCACTTCTTACAAATGTCTTTCGTGCTGCAGTAACAGGCCGCCTTCTACCCTCTTGGAAGGAAGCAGTTATTGGGCCTATCTTCAAGAAAAGGAATAAATCAAATCCTGCCTCTTAACGCCTAATTTCCTTATTGGGCTCAACTGTAAACATATTGGGGAGGGAGGGTCTCTTGGCGACACTGGAACATTGGGCAGAGATAAACAACATTATCTCAGATCTTCAGTATGGGTTTAAATAATGCACTGGGACAAAAGAACAGTGTCTTAAACTCTCTCTTCTAATAGGAAAATATGTTTATGCTAAAATGTCTGCTTTGGACATCAAGTGCATTTGATACTGTAAACAGGTCCAAATTATGGAACATGCTGGAAGATTTAGAGGTGGAAAAACTGTTAGTTTTATTGTTACGTAGACCTCACTGGGACAACTTTGTGAATATTCTTTATTGCCCATCTGGAGATCTTACTTTTGCTATAAAATGTCAATAGGGTGTATGCCCAAGTTGTATTCTAGCCCCTTTTTGGCTTTTAATTCACATAAACGGCCTTGAGCGTCATCTCCTGCAGATGATGATAGATATCCAGTGGGTGGGAATTGCTATATCCCTACTCTTCTCTATGCTGATAATGCAGTACTCTTAGCTAGGACTTCTAATAGCCTTCAACGGTTGCTGAATGGATTTTTAGAATTTATGAGTGCCCTGGATCTGAAGGTCAATGAATCCAAGTGTTTTATTCTAATTTGTGGGACAAAAGAATAAAATATAAAAGTTTTATATATGCTCGTCGGAAAGGTTGACAAATTTAATTATTTAGGTGCCCCTTTTGATTCTAAACTTAAGTGGGCATCTCTGTTGACACAGAGATCCCTCTAGTTTTCTAGAGCTATTGAAGGGATTTTCCATTTTGCCTGCACTTTGGGACACAAACAATAAAGGAAATGAGGATACTGTTTAAATCAAAATGCACCTCTGTAGTGTCCTATGGGGCGGGGGTGTGTTGCACAGTAGCACTATTAACCTTCAGCAAATACAAAATAGCTACCTCAAAAGACTACTGTCGGTTCCCAGCAGGTACAGCCACCTTTTTTTTGTCACCTAGAGGTCAGCTTGCCCTACATTGAAGATTTACTTGGACTTGCATGCTCTGGGCTAAGATAAAGCAGTCAAGCAATCTTGGCCTTACGAAAAGCATTATTTTAGACTGTATGGCATTGAAAAAGGGGGCTGAGATCCCTGGTTATCCTATATTAGGAATACTTGTTTATCGCTGGAACTGCTTGAGTATGTAATAACCCGGAACTGATAGTCCTAGCTATCAAAGCTCGGATTAAGTCACTTTTGGATGACCATCACCAGCAGGTTCTCTTAGCTGACGCTCTAAAGATGCCATCATTGGAGGCATATTTTCTATTAGATCCTGCTTTCAAGCTATAGTTTTATTGTTTGTAGAAAACAGTCAATTTAGATTTTACCTTACCAGGCTTCGCTTGAACATACTACATTTGTCTTTTGTGTTCCCGCAACAAGGCATATGGTCTGACAACCTTTCACCCTGACCTTGTGACAACTGTTCTGTTGAATCCCCTGTTCATTTAATGCAGTTTTGTTCATTGTATGAGCCTGTTCGTATTTGTTTTCTCTCTGCCATCTAGTGTTAGGCCTGGAGTGGTATAAGTTGTTTTTCTTCGAAGAAGTGTTCTGAGTCACGGGATCGAGTGACTCCTCCTCTCTGGGATGTTGTGCATGGGCCTCGACTCCTTTGTTAAGATTGTTTTCCAGCAGGTGGGTGAGAAAGGAGTGAAAGGAAGGAAAATGTAGGGAAAGAGATGTCCATGCAAAATGTAAATTCTAATGTACAAATATATACAAATATAATGTAACTACAATGGCCACAGGCTTCTGAGGAGGAGGGAGGGAGCATGTGAATCCACAGCACTACATGCCACAAACAGATGCTTAAAGGACAACTAGCAATCTGTTTGATGGCATGTGTGGATGTCGATACACATGCTCTGCATAGACTGTAAAGCATTCCCTCCATAAAAGTGATGGCTAGCTTATAGGAGTACAGTTGACTGGAAAAATGTATGACCTGACCTACATTGGCTTGCAGGTGTGCAAGAACATCCACACAGTAGTGTTTTGAGAATGTGTGTGGAGTGGACAATGTAGCTGCCTTACAAATGACAGCTATAGGAATGTTTCCAAGGAAAGCCATAGTAGCACCCTTTTTTTTAGTAGAGTGAGCTGTAGGGGAAACAGGTAAAGGTCTCTTGGCCTTAGCATAACAAGTCTGTACATGTTTGACAATCCATCTGGCTATGCCCGATTTGGATACTGGGTTACTGTTATGA
The DNA here is from genome assembly GCF_031143425.1 of Pleurodeles waltl. Taxonomy (NCBI): domain Eukaryota; kingdom Metazoa; phylum Chordata; class Amphibia; order Caudata; family Salamandridae; genus Pleurodeles; species Pleurodeles waltl. The sequence continues at coordinate 400,067,392 of NC_090449.1, forward strand.
GTTAAAGAAAAAGCTATAAAGCGTTGCTTGGCTTTCCTAAACTCTTTAGTTCTGTCAATATAGAACATGATTGCTCTTTTGACATCTCGGGTGTGAAGGGCTCTTTCTGCAACCAAGTCTGGTTGTAGGAAGAAGACTGGTAGTTCAATGGACTAGTAAAAGTGAAACTGAGTAACTAATTTAGGAAGAAATTTGGGATTAGTGCGAAGAATTACTTTATACCTATGAATTCGAAGAAAGGTTCTTCCAAGGTCAGTACCTGCAGCTCACTAACTTGCCTTAGTGAAGTGATGGCAACTAAGAAAGCCACTTTAAATGAGAGAAATTAAAGGGGACATGAATGGAGTGGCTCAAATAGGGGACCCATGAGGCACAATGTCAAGGTTTCATGATGGTGTAGAGGGTACCCTAGGTGGAATTATACGTTTAAGACCTTCCATGAAAGCCTTAATGACAGGAAATCATGTTGTCTGTTCTCTAAATATGCTGCTACTGCTGCAAGATGGAAGCATAGGCTAGATCTTCTTTCTGTAAGTGGAGCAAAGAGCAGACAATTTCTTGTACTGTGGCTTTTATGAGGCCAATATTTTTTAGATTGACAGTAGCAAACAAAGCGTTTCCATTTTGCAGCATAACATGCTCTAGTAGTAGGTATAAGGGAATGTCCATGCACTCTGAAGGCAAGCTTAAGTAGCCAAACTCCATGACCTCAGGAGCCACATCGCAAGTTTGAGGGACTTGGGGTGTGGATGTCTGATTTGACCTTGATTTTGAGTGAGAAGGTCCAGCCTGGTGGGGAGCCTCTTGTGGGGGACTATTGAGAGTTGCAGAAGTGTGGTGAACCAAGGCTGGTGTGCCCAGGTGGCAGCTAGAAGCATCATAGTGAGAGATGTTTGCCTGATCTCCGAACCAGAAATCGAATGAGAGGGTGAGGTGGAAAAGCGTAGGCAAACAACCTGACCAATTCTTTCATAGAGCATTGCCCTTGGATAGTGGGTGTGGATATCTGGAGGCGAAGCTTGGGCATTTTGCATTTTCTGCTGTGGAAAAAGGTCTATGTGAGGAGTTCCTCACTTTTTGAAGTATGACTGGAGGACTTGTGGGTGGAGTTCCCATTGGTGGACTTGTTACTGCATCCTGCTGAGCAGGTCTGCTAAGCCATTGTCTTTTCCGCAGGTACTCCGGCACCAGGTAAACAGCCTACTTCCATATCGTTTGAGAGTGTAGTGAGAGTTGAGAAGACCGTGTCCCCTACTTTTTTTTAAGTAAGGCATGGCTGTCATGTTGTCCATCCGGACTAAGACAATCTTGAATACAGCCTGAAGTTCCTGGTAACTGATGTGTAGGGACTAGTGTCTGGCATCCCAAAGGCCCTACACTGTTGGGTCTTGAAGGTAAGCACCCCAACCTGTTAATGACGCGGCTGTGGTCAATGTGACTTGAGGTACAGGATCTAGAAAAGGCTGCCCCTTCAAGAGGTTTTTGGTGTTCTACCATTGCAGAAAACAGTGAGCCTTTGCAGTGTAACAATACTAGATATTCCAGATGACCCTGTGACTAAGACCATTGGCGAGACAGACATAGCTGTAGGGGACGCATGTGTAGTTTGGCATGTGAAACTATGGTGATGCAAGAGCCATCATCCCCAACATACACACAATGTTCCTGACTGTGCAAGTTTGGTTCTCTTGATCCTGAGGGAGGAGGGCCCGCAAATTCTGGACACAAGCCAGGTTGGGATATGCCAACTTAAATTGCACATTCAGAATGGCCCCTAATTAAGGTTGTACCTCCAAGGGCTGGAGGTGAGATTTGGGAATACTGAAAGTGAAACCCAGGTTGGAAAGGAGATTTAATGTCAACGGAGTGTGCTGTTGGCACTGGTGTAACGTGCTGGCTTTGATAACCCAGTCATCGAGGTAGGGGAAGACGTGAACATTCTGCCTTCTCAGGTGTGCTGCAACTACTGCTAAGCACTTTGTGAATACTCTGGAAGCGGTAGTGACTCCAAAGGAAAGGACCTAGAACTGATAATGTTAGCCTGCAATGACCAATCTTAAGTATTTTCCATGTACATGGTGAATTGGAATGTGCAAATAGGCATCCTTTAGATCTAGAGCTGTCATAAAGTTGCCTTGCTGTAGGAGCGGGATGACATACTGAAGGGCGACCATGTGGAAGTGTTCTGAAAAGATGTATTTGTTTAAAGGTCTGAGGTCCAGTATTGTTCTGAGAGACCCGTCCTTTCTGTGAATCAGGAAGTCTAGGGAGTATACTCCTGACCCTTGATGTTGTGGTGGAACGGAATCTATGGCCCCTTTGAAAAGAAGGGTGTGGACCTCTTGTCTGAGGAGGGTCAAGTGTTCCTGAGATATCTTGTGAGTGTTAGGTGGAATAATGGGAGGAGTAGTGATAAGCTCCGGACAATAAACATTTTGGACATTGGCAAGGACCCACTGGTCCGTGGTGATAGTGTCCCACGTGGAGTAGAACTGTTGGAGACTTCCCCCTAAAGGAATGATCAGGGAAAAAGGTGGAAGTAGTCACTGCTTAGCAGTGGAGCAAGAACCATATGTGGCGGTGCATTTTCCCCTTCTTTTGTTGTTGGACCCTTTGTAAGATTTACTGTAAAAACCTCTGGTGTGGGAGGACTGAGGCTGTCTAGGGTATGAGGTAGACACCTCTGAGCTGGAAGATTAATATGAACTCCTGAACCCAGGCCGACAAAAGGAACCTCTTTGTGTAGTGGTTTAAGGGGCAGCCATGGCTTGGCAGTGTTGTGTCCTTTTTGAGCTTCTCTAATGTGGTGTATATCTGTGGCCCAAAAAGGTGCATGTTGAGGACTGCCTCCTGGACCTTCGGTTTAAACCCTGAACAACACAGCCAAGCATGTCATCTTAAAATGACACTGGTGTTTATGCCGTAACCTGCAGTATCAACGGCATCACAAGTGCACCTTATTGAATTGTTGGAGATGGTTTGATCCTCAGCAACAATCTGTTGTCCTCTTTTACGATGCTCCTCGGTTAGAAACTAAAGCAGCTCCTCAGTTTTGTCATAGTGGGCCCAGTACCACCAGGCCAACAGGGCTTGGGAGTTAGCTATGTGCCAGTGGTTTGCGGATTGCGGCGCCACCCTTTTCCCAGCTGCATCGATTCTCTTACTCTCCTTTTCCGGGGAAGGAGAATCTTCAGTAGCCTAATAGCCTATTTAGGAGTCGTTGTTGCCATGATGGAGCTGGGTGGAACCTGTGCCCTGATGTAGAGAAGGTCAGAGGGGGGGCTGCATTATACATTTTATCCACCCTTGGCATGATTACTCTGGAGCAGACCGGCTCCTTGAGAATGTCTTCTGCATGCCAAAGCACGCCAGGGTGCATGGGGTGGTGAAGGGGAGGTGGTGGAGGTGAACATGGGGGTGGTGGAGGTTGAGAAGTAAGAGGTGGAGGAGGGGTTGGAGAAGACCTGCATGGAGGGTTAGTAGCCTTGTCCTTGGTTCTCTTCTTAGAAGGGACAGGAACATCCAAAGTCTCTTGAAAGGATAGTTACCTTGTAGGGGGCACATGAGAGGAAGGAGTGGTGATGATCTGACCTGTGCCCCTTTGTATCTGGAGTCTGCACTGTCAAGCATCCATTTTCTTCAGAACGGGCTCGACCAGAGATGGGCTAGTGGAAGACTGGCCTGAGTCTCTGATTTCCTGATTAGGGGGTCCTCTATTCTACTGTGTGCCAATGTAAGCACAGGAGAACTGCTACCCATTTAGTTAGAGTTCAGGTTCAGATGCTCTAAATCTAGGGAGACATAGAGCCCCATTCAATACCAGGGAAAAGGTGTCTACTCTTTATACTCCCTCGTTCCCAAAAATAACTACTCCCTCACACCAGTCCTTAACCTCCAGTCCTTCAACAGATATGCACTGTCAAACATTTTCACATGTGTATCCTACAGGATGTCATCACCCTGCTGTAACAAAGCAACTTCATGGCCACATGATCACAGTAAACCAGAGGGACGCCTATTTGACATCTTCATTCATCCGGCTCCTCTGCATGACTTATGCTTCATTGTAAGTGGTAAACACTACCAGTCCAAGAATCTACCCTTAGGTATCACCACAGTCCTAAGAGCCTTAACCAAGTGCTTAGTGGTGGTAGCCACTCACCTTAGGAGGGAGGAACACATGTTTTCCCCCTACAGGGACAACAGGCTGATCCAAGAGTACCAGTGGACAAGAATGCCTACCTGACTTCCAGGCTGCAATTTCCCTTCTGCACAGCCTGGGGTTCACAGTGAAAGCCACCAAATTATATTTGGAGCTGCCAAGCTTTCCTAGGGTCAGTCCTAAACACAGTCATAAGCAAAGCTTACCCTATCATCCAAGAGGTACAGGCCTTCCAACAGCTTCAGCCTCTTGTTCGTCCACTCGGGCCACTTCCAGTTCTCACAGTAATGCATCTTCTAGGAATGATAGCCTTGTGCACTGCTATACTGCCCTACGTCAGACCCCATGTGCGCCTGCTTCTGGAGTGCCTGTCAGGACAGTGGTCACATGCAGTGAGGCAGCTGCAAGATCTATTGTTGATAGGGGCCAGCACTCATTTGCTTTCTGCTGTGGTGGAACAGCAGCAATCTTTTGTGAGACAGGCCTTTCACCGATCAGTTCCATGGGGGACCATCACTACAAATGCAACTTTAGCCAGCTGGGGGAGCTCATCTCAATGACATGACAGACCAGGGTCTGTGGCCACCTCAACAGCGAGGTCTCCACATCAACCTCTTAGACTGTTAGCCACTCATTTAGCTTTCAAAAAGCCTTTCTTAAACTGATTAATGACAAAGACTGCCATGTTCTGCCTCAAAAGCAGGGGACACACTCTCCCCACAGCTGTCAGCCCTTGGGTAGCAAATCCTTTCATAACAGCTGGGAAGGCCTTCAATGCAAAAGGGAATTGCCCTCAACTCCAAAAGATTGATGTAAAGTTGAGTTTCTGCTGGAGATCAGAGACATCTGATCTCCACCTCACCCAGATTGCCTCTCCTGCAGTGATGCGTGCGTGATGATCATCAGCTCTGGGTTTGGTAAGGAGAGGGGCCTGCCACTAACCCAATCTCAGTCCAGGAGCCACCACAAAAGATCTTTTGCAGTCCTATCCGAAATCTGGATACAATCAGACAGTTATCCCTGGTGCTCTGCTCACTGGGATTTGAGGTCCCACTGCAATGCCCACATGTGCAATCTGGCGTGTTTGGCTAGCAGGGTGCAGTATGCCAACAATCCAAACAGTCTCAGAGTAATCTTCACTGAGACCCTGGACAGAGCAGGAAATATCAGGATCATAGCCTAAAAGTCCTGAACTTTCCGTTCCTAGAGAAAGGCACAAAACTATACAGTATCCAGAGTAGCTCAGATGAACAGGAGTGTCAATGGAGGAGTCCGTTGTGACTTCTACACTTTGATAGTGAACCTCAATGATGTTAGAAGGTTTGCTTTCATCTGAAGATGGTTAATGACTGCCAGGGAGGAGCCTGTCTTTGGCCACCAGTCGTTGAGGTAGGGAAAGCCTGGAGCCCCTGACCTCCAAAGGTTTTCTGCTATCACCAAATCACTTTCGTGAATTCCCTTGGTGAAGCCAAAATAGAGCACTGTGAACTGAAAATGCTCCTGGACCACTGTGAACAGCAGTTAGCTCATTTAGGCCAGCAGGACAGAGACGTGAAATAAGTGTCCTGCAGGTCCAATGCCATCATCTTGTCTCCACCGTCTAAAGCAGATAGAACCTGAACTAGTGTAAGCATTCTGAACTCATCCTTCCACAGGAAGGAGTTGAGAGGGTGAAAATCTAAAACAGGACTAAGGGCTTCATTCTTCTTTGGTAGAAGAAAGTAGTAGAAGGAACACAGATTTCCTACTTCCAAGACTGGAACCCTCACTATGGCCCATTTGTCCAAAAGGGCCTGCACTTCCTACTGTAAGACAGGCAAATGGTCCTACGTCAGCTCCCTTAAAGGCAATGGAAGGTGTGACGGGGTAAAAATGAATGGGAGGGCATAGCCTCAGTGGACCACTTGGAAAACCACTTGTCTATCGTGAAGGCCTGCAATCTATGGAGGAAATATTGGATCCTGCCTCCGCGATAATGCCTGCATGCTAGCAAGGACACACTAAAGCAGTTTTGCAGCTGTTGAGGGGATGAGGGACTGAGCTGTACATAGTCCCTGATGTTATAATTGTCTCTGAGAAACATGGTCTCTGCCACGAAAGGGCTGAAAGGTCTGCTGGGCTGGAGGAGGAGTTTGGAAACAGTGACAAAGCAAGCCTCTACCATAGCCACGGAAAATATGAAACGGCTGATGCAACTGCCTTTTAAGAGCAGAAAGGCCCAAGAAACGTGCTATGGCATAGCTCTCCTTGAAACATTCCAATGCTGAGGCCACTTTGTCACCGAAATGGCAAGAGCCGTCAAGCCACATATCCATTAATAATGCCTGGACATACCCGGAGAAGCCCATAGACCTCAATCGCCATAGCACTGAAGAGGCATATTGGTATTTATACTTCATCCCAAACAATCAATCATGTCCAGGCCAGATCTAATCGCAAACTTTGCAGCATTGTGGCCATCCTGAATAGCCTGGGAAAGTGACATCTGAAGTTTGTCCGGGACAGTAAAAAAAACCTGTGCCATCGTAACCCACAAGGCATGGGAGTAGTTGCCAAGGAGGCACCTATCATTAACCTACCTCAGAGCAAGCTTTGTTGAGGAGACAATCTGCTTGCCAAATGAGATTTTCTTTTAACTCATGGTCAGTTGAGTGCTAGGAACGATGTTGGGGCTGACTCTGCAGGTGGATGCCCGTACCACCAGATTCTCAGATATCTGGTGCTGTGTTGAAAGTTAGGGTAATCAGATCAGAAGAAGAACAATGGCAACAAGCAACCAGTCTATTGCAGAGTGGCCCTGAATAAGGTTTAGCCCAGGTGCCTAATAAAATGCATGTTAGAGTCTCACTGAATGCAAATAGTGACTCAGTGGCAGGACACAAGTCCACTATCAGGTGAAGTGTCAAGCCCACTGGCATCCTGAAGCTTTTTTCATCACTTTACACACTGCTGAAGAATCATGTGCTAAGAAGCTTGTGAGAAGACCAGGGAGATGCTCCGGATCCTCGCCTTATAATGCAGAAAGAAAGGAAATTACGTCAGAGCACATGGATGGCACTTACATGCGGTTTCACTCTTCACTTCCGGAGTGGAACAGTGTTGCAGTGGAGCCATACAACACCATCCATTGACACACAGGAGGACTGCTCTAAAAGTTTCCAGATTCAGTCGCCTGGGGAATATTCACAACATGAGGAATCTGTGATTAGAAGTATCCATTATAACTGAGATTTATCGGATGGATAATCTGTTTGAATGATCTTGGCGACCTCAAGTTTTTGCCTCATAGCAGAAACCTTTTCCTGCTGTGTTTATTTTGGGTTCCGGTGGTCCATCATTTTCTCAAATCTAGCTCTTCCAAGGACAGACTTAGGGGTTTATTCATGACATTATGTAAGCTTCATTGTGAGAGCAGATTTGGTTCTGTATTAAGTTTGATGTCCATTTGCTTCTGAGAACCTGACCCAGGCTTGCACTGAATATCTCCCTCACTGGTTGCATGATTTAAATCAAGTTGAGCTAATGTTTGCAGTGCAGAAGCTGGAGTCTGGGCATTTAGAGGAACATGGGCCTTTGTATCTACCATTGGGGTATTTTGCTCCAGTGTGCTCATTAATTGTACAGCCTCTGGAGTACATTGCTCAAGAGGGCCAGACTGACATGGCATGCTCCGAAATATTACCTCCTCGCTTTCTTTTCCATTCACTTCTGTATCACTCATATCATGAGTGGAATTATGGGACAGTAAATACTGAATTTCGGTACTGAAGACTTAGCTATGATTGTTGCTATTGTTCACGCACAGGTTAGCCAATTTATTCAAGCTGGATATATAGCTGATCTCCAGGCTCCCAGCAATAGGTGCTCCCCTCTATTTAGATCATAGCAATGAGTTATTTTTGACAATGAAATACGTACACTCTAAAGTGAGACTTTCTACCGCCAAAAATTGTAGTAGCATTGGCATTTTTGTTATTGCCACTTGCAATTACTCCTTTTTATTGCCAAAGAAACTAATCTGGTCAACCTCCTTCTCCATTTGCTATGAAATATACTCTTATATCCACTCTAGTGGGCCACTGGCTCTCTCATGGCTTACTCTGCTCACCCATTACCTTGTTAGGAGGATCATTAACAGCAGACCTAAAAAAGTGGGTTGTTCTTAAGATTGAAGCCATAGTATCACATTTCTGTTTACCACCCACTCAGGGGAGAAGGAGACCATGGCCTTCAATTCACCAAAATGTCAGGGGTAGCGTAAGTGACATCACATACCTTTGGATCTTGATGGCATCACAGGAAGTAACATCATGCGACTCTTGACCCTGATTTTTTTCCAGGAAGGCATGTCACGTGATTAACATCACAACAATTGACATCGTTGAAATTCCATTATAACTGCATAATTAGTATAACAGCATAACAAAGACACATGTGTATTGCAGACACCATTCTGGTGCTGATAGATCTTTGAAAGTTCTAGAGTATCATACCAGTCCTGAATTATAGTGAGCAAAGCGAGTAGGCAAGACTTCTGATAGAGGGTTTCTCCTCCCACCCCACACTAGAGGAAAATTTTAAAAATAATGCAGTGAAATTAAGCATTTTAAAACACAATTTTCACTTAAATTTGCTAAAATGCCATATTCACAGAAAGGGCACTTCTTAAATGTTCCAATCCTTTCATTGTGTGCAAAGCCAATTAAACTTGACGTTCCCCAGGAGTTTACATTTTTTTCAAAATGTGGTATGGATAACCACATATATTAAAATGTACCTCCATGTGCCAGGGCCATAATTTTATCATGGTTGTCTGTATATTCTGTGACAGCCACCTTATATCAAAAATGACATAAATATGCCAGTGCCAGAATTTTCCAATTGATGCTCTTCATATATCAGAGGTAACCCTTTTAACAGAAATTACCTCAGTATGCTTGGACCAGCATTTTGTCAAGGCTGTCAACCTCCCATATGCCAGGTTGTCCATCTTTAGGACAAGAACTGCCTCAAGTGAGCTAGTGTTGGGGAGAGATTCACTATAAAACACAAATCGGGATTTGTGTTGGATAGTATCCCAAAGTTATGCAACTTTGCATTATGCGCTTCTTTGCAGTCATTCATGGGGGGGCATTCCACGGGTGGTGGAATGAGTGTTTGAAGCAAATCCCTATGTACAACATTGGTAAGGACAGGAATTTGCACCAAAATCTTACGACTCCGGAAGGCAGGAACACTCGTTTTTCCAACTTTGCATGGGTGCTGCATTGTACAGTACACATACAAAGTGGGACAAACCTTAAAGCATAGTTTCCTTACCAGAAGGGACCCCTTCATATATTTAATACCATTTTTACTTATCACAGCTACCAGAAAAGGTCCCATTCCAGCTTGCTGTGTTCCATTTTTTATTACACCAATAGTGAATAAAAGAATGTTATTTACTATTAGTATAATACAAGTGGGCAGAAAATAAGGAATGCTAAGCTTCCCTGTGTTCTTGGCACGGATTTTTCCACCTCTGAGACCAGGCGTTGCAAAAACAGTACCAGGTATTGCACACGCAAGCCGGGAGTCGACCCCTAGTGACCCTCAAAATGACGTCCACAGGATAGAGCTATCCCGCCCCAGGCCAAGGGTTTGCGATGGAGAGAGTTTTGAAACTCACCAAGGCAGAGCGTAGTGCAGGAGTCTGCCGGAGACCCTGCCGTAGGCAGAGAAAAACAGGATTAGTGCTGCATTCACAAGGAGCTTGTGGGAGAGTCCAAAGAACCAGTACCAGTCAGCTTAACATAGCTGGACTCTTCAAGGGACAGAAATGGGAAACTTCTCAAGAACAGCTTGACAATGAAAAGGGTACTGTGTACTATAAAGGACCCTGTACAGAGGAAACGAACATCTTTATCACAACAAATGGGTGGGGAATAGCTTAAAAAGATCCTTTGAGATAGATGGTCCCCCGCCAAGTACTTCCAAAACTTAACCAAACTACCCTGGAGAACCCCAGAGACTAAAAGACAGATTGTGGTACGAACGTATGATACCAAAGGAGCAATTTTGGCTAACGCTGCAATAATTGCTAAAGAGTAGCATTGCCACCTGGCTGTTTTTATATCGGCATGACCGGTATTTTAATATGCCTGCTGTTACAAAAGTTAAAAAATTCACCAAAAGCGATCTTTTTCCTCCTTTTCAGTGAATAATTTAAACAGCAAATGTAAGAGAAAAACACTTTAAAATGTGTTCTATAGCTGCCTTAATGACCCCTGTCTGAAATTAAAATAAACAAGGACAGAAAGTCCATGGTAAAAATTTATACAGACGATTTTATATAACGTTCTACTTAAGAATCATGTGCAGTACTTTGCTGATTTTTAAAATGTGAACAGATGACCTGTAAGTGAAAACCTATTGAAGAGTAATTTCACTGCTCATCTTCTGATTTATTCCTTCAGAACCATTTATAAGCAGTGTTATGTCGTGTGTGATTTAAGTAAAATACTTTTACGGGGGGGCCTCCGAACTGAGTGGGACAAGCTGGGACCGGATGTGAGGGGGAGGCTGAGCTGTGTACTAGCGAGACCCTGGCCTACTGATCTTTGATCCTGCTTTTAAGTGAGACTGTTCTTTGAGAGGGGATGGATGAACGAAAAGTCACAGAAATGGGCCGAGGGGGGGGCAAACCCCACCAGACTAAGGCAGCGGAGACCAAAATGGATGAATACACATCGCCCAGGGACTCCTGTACCGGGCAGGCATCAGGAGTAGCAGGGGAGGTCAGATGGAGGCCAAGCACTATAATTGGTGTCCTGCTATGTTCCCCTGCATCTGTTGCAGGCTACATGTGCAGCGATTGGATCGTTATTGGCGTCGCTACCGGCCGGCTTCACACTGGTAGGGGGTGACTTTAATGAAGTGCCAGATCCGTTCTGGGATGTTTCTAAGGAGCCTAGCTCCGCCCGTTGCACCCGATCTGCGAGCCTTAAGTGCTGGACAGACTCGTGGGGACTCTGTGATGTATGGAGAGTGTGGCACCCACGTGAGCATACCTTCAACCATCGGTCTGCCGCCCACCATACCGAGGCCCGCATTGATCTTATGTGGGCCCCAGCAGCGGACGTAATGAGTCTGAGGTCTACTCAAATCCTTTCTAGGGTTTATCCGGCCATGCCCCACTGTTCGCCGAATGGGGTGTTGTGTCTCAGACACATCAACCACTCTGGAGGCTCAATGCTTGGCACCTGAGGTCCCTGGAATGTGCTAGTTTCGTGGAGGGGGGAACTCAAGGCTTTTATTCAACGAAATGTGGGCTCAGTGGCTTCTGGGGTGACAGTGTGGGCGGCCTGCAAGCCAACAATGATGGGTATTATCAAAAGCTACATTTGTGAGCAGGAGCAACGCCAGCAGGTGCGCTGTGAACAACTTGAGGCTCAGATACTGGAGTTGGAGGGGCGTGCTAGACACCCAGATGCACTAACAGTGTAAAGCTAACTGGTCCTGGCACGGTCAGAACTATGCCAAATATTTCTTGAGGAAGATAAACAAAGCTGGCAGGCATTTACTAGGAGAGTGTACGAGATGGGTGATAAGTCAGGTAAACTGCTCTATTGGTTGGAGACGCACGGGGCAGTTGCCAGAGTGGTGCCTGCCATAAGAGATGGAGAGGGGAACACTCAAGGGGAGTTAGACACGATTGCCAAGCCTTCGCAGCTTATTACCAAGAACTGTATGCCAAGGATCCCCTCCCACACCTGGTGGAGAAGGATTCCCTGGTCTGGGACATCCCGCTACAAATTGTCTCATGTACCTTTGCCCTGAAACTGGACCGGCCGCTAACAGCGGAAGAGGTGGATGCCGCCATTGCAGAGCTTCATGGGGGTAAAACCGTCGGGTCTGACAGCTAGCCAATCGAGTATTACAAAAAATTCTGCTCTTTGTTGGTACCTCATCTCCTGAATCTTTATGAAGCAGCCCTTTTAATGGGGGCCTTTCCCCTGAACTTGATTGTGCCACGATCGTGGTCCTTCCCAAGGAGGGGCAGGCTCCAGACCTGTGTGTGTATCATATCGGCCAATCTCCCTTATCAACGCTGATATAAAGATATATGCTAAGGCGTTGGCTGCACCACCTTATTCATCCGGATTAATGTGGCTTCATGGCCGGCATGAGCATGCGTCATTGTATCCAGCGAGTTCAGGTGGTCTTATCCCACGGCTCCTGCGCCAGTAGTCCCCTGGCCCTTCTCCTTATAGATTTTTGTAAGGTATTCGACACAGTCTTGTGTGAATACATGGAGGTAATCCTGGCACGCATGGGGTTGGGATGATCCGTCTCCTGTATCAACACCCCACGGCCCAGGTTCGGGTGAATGGGGTGCTCTCCCAGACATTTCCAATTTGTCGGGGAAAGCAGCAGGGTTGCCCCCGGTCCCTGCTGCCCTTCGCATTGGTGATTTAACCTCTGAAGTGTTTGCTGCGGAGCGATCCCCTGATGTGGGGCGGGAGATGGGGAGAGGGAATCGAGGACAGAGTGGCGCTGTATGAGGACGACGTGCTGGTGCTTCTTAGTGATCCGCCTGCATTTGGACCCAGATGCGTGGAATTGCTGGAACGATTTGGGGAGGTGCCTGGGCTCCGTGTCAACACCCGAAAGTCTGCCTTGGTGGAGATTAGGGGGGATGTAGAGGGCCGACTGTGGTGTCCCCAGGTCCCCATGTGGAGAAACGTATTTAAATCCTTGGGGGTCCACGTTTCCCTTCTGCCTGACTTATCGTTGGTGCCAAACTTCGGGAACTTGTCGGCACGTCTGGAAAGGGACCTGCAGCATTAGAAAGATCTCCCTCTCAATCCCTTGGGGCGCACTGCCCTCCTTAAAATGATGTGGCTACCTCGATACCTGTACACCCTTGAGAACTACCCTTACCAAATACCAAAGGAGTGGTTCCGCACTCTCACATCAAAATTTACCAATTTAATTTGGAATGGAGGGCGGCACAATGTGGTTATTCATACCGTGCGGAAGTCCCCATATGAGGGGGGCATGGGTGTCCCAGATGAATAAGTTGCTTACCTTCGGTAATGCTTTTTCTGGTGGATACATTAACTACCTGTGGATTCCTCACCTAAAGAATTCTCCCCCTCGCGCCAGCTTCAACGGAAATTTTCTTCTAGCTCTGCACGCCGACGATGACGTCACAATCACCTGACTCCATGCGACACCGTATGACGTCATCCAGGCAATAAGAAGCCCTCGTCGACGTGCAGAGCGTCAGTTATCACCATTTATTACGTGCCTTTGAGGCGAACAGGTGAACATTGACCTTGAAGAGAACATAATCACATCAAATGAAGTGAAAACGCAACATTTATTACAATAAAAATAAAAAGAAACTAACGGCAACTGTTGCATATGGAAACAATGATGTCAGTCAAGTTCAATCATGTTTCCTTGAATTATCTAAACCAGAGAAAGAAATACATATATACATGCCATAACTATATACATGATCCAAGCATATACGTATATACAAGACAACGGTGCTCACCCACGGATTTCGTGGATGACCAGTCAGGCAACGGGGAGGCGGGTGGGACCATGAGGAATCCACAGGTAGTTAATGTATCCACCAGAAAAAGCGTTACCGAAGGTAAGTAACTTATTCTTCTGATGGATACACCTACCTGTGGATTCCTCACCTAAAGAATTGAGTCCCAAAGCAGTACTACCTCCGGAGGTGAGTGCCTGAATGGTCAAACCAAGAAATCCTGCAGCACTGAGCATGCAAAATGGCCATACCTCCTAACCTCAGAATCTAAACAATAATGTTTGACAAAAGTATGGAGGGATGCCCAAGTTGCCGCCCTGCAGATGTCAACCACAGGAACACCCCTAGCTAAAGCCGAAGAAGCAGCCTTAGCTCTGGTGGAATGAGCACGAAGACCCACAGGTGGTTCTTTCTTCGCTAAGGAATGACAAAGCTTGATACAGAGAATGACCCACCTGGATAGCGTTCTCTTGTGGACTGCTCTGCCTTTCCTCTTCCCCACGTATCCAACGAAGAGCTGATCATCTTGCTTGAACTCCCTCGTCCTGTCGACAAAGAAGCTCAATGCTCCAGTCAGTGGAGCCTCTCTTCCTCCTTGGATGGATGAGGCGGAGGGTAAAAGGAAGAGAGAGTAATAGACTGCCCCAAGTGAAAGGGTGTACAACCTTCGGGAGGAAAGCCGCCTTGGTCCTTAACACCACTTCGTCTCTAAAGAAGGAAAGGTATGGAGACTCTACACTAAGAGCCTGAAGCTCACTCACTCTTCTGGCCGATGTTATGGCTACCAGAAATACAGTCTTAAAGACCAGCAAACGCAAAGAACAAGAGTGCATTGGCTCAAATGGCGATCCCATTAGAAATGTTAATACCAAGTTAAGACCCAACTGTGGCATAACAAACGGAGTGGGCAGAAAGCTATTAGTGGGACCCTCAACGAACCTCAAAACAAGTGGAGATTTAAACAAGGAGGGTTGATCTGGGAGGCACAGAAAAGCCGACAGTGCTGATAAATAGCCCTTAACTGTGGCAACTGCACAACCCTTCTGTGCCAAGGAAAGAGCAAATAATAATATGCCAGACAAGCGACCCTTTAAGGGATTAATTTGGTTTTCTCCACACCAACCTACAAATCTAGCCCACCTACTTGCATAGATCGATTGGGTGGAGTGTCGCCTGGCTGATAAAATAACATCCACCACTTCCGGCGGGAGAGAAAAAGCACTCAGATTGCCCCGTTCAATCTCCAGGCATGAAGGTGCAGACTCTGGAGGTGGGGGTGTAGAATCTGCCCCTGCGACTGCGAGAGGAGGTCTACCCTGTAAGGGAGACGGAGCAGAGGGCACAGAGAGAGTTGGAGAAGGTCTGAATACCACACCATTCTCGGCCAATCCGAGGCTATCAAGATGACCTGAGCCCCGCCTTGTCGGATCGTCCTCAGAACTCGAGGAATTAGGGGTATTGGAGGAAACACGTAAAGCAACTGACCCTTCCAGGACATCTGAAACGCGTCCCGAAAGCTCCTTGCACCGGATACTGGAGGCTGCAAAACAACTGGCACTGCGCGTTCTCCTGAGTAGCAAACAGATCTATCCTCGGACACCCCCACATCTGGAAGATGTAAAGAACCAGATACGGATGAAGACGCCACTCGCGGTCGACCGAGATGCGTCGACTGAGAACATCCGCACGTACATTCAGAACCCCGGCCAAATTTCTTAGTACCAAGCAAATCTGGTGATCCTGAAGCCAGGACCAGAGTCGAAGAGCTTCTCTGCAGAGAAGATACGACCCCACTCCTCCCTGCTTGTTTATATACCACATCGCGGTAGTGTTGTCCGTCAGAACCTGGACTGACTGACCGCGAAGGGAAGGGAGAAAGGCCATGAGTGCCAGAGGTACAGCCCGCAACTCCAACAGATTGATGTGAAACCTCTGTTCTACTGGAGACCAAAGGCCCTTGATCTCCAGGTCCCCCAGATGAGCTCCCCACCCTAGAGTGGAAGCATCCGTTACAACTGTGGCCACTGGCGGAGGCAGCGAGAACGGCCTTCCTTGCGACAGGTTGCCAACCGCAGCCCACCACTGAAGATCGACCGCAGTGTCTCTGGAGATCGAATCCTCAAGATCTCCTTTGTGCTGAAACCACTGCCTGCGGACGCACCACTGAAGAGCCCTCATGTGCCAGCATGCATGAGTGACCAGCAGTATGCAAGAAGCAAAAAGACGAAGCAGACATAGGACCTTGAGGACTGGAACTACCGCTCCATTTCAAAACATTGGAATCAACGCCTGAATGTCCTGAACCAGCTGGGGCGGAGGAAAGGCCCGATTCAATGTTGTGTCCAGTACTGCCCCTATGAACAGGAGGCGTTGCGAGGGCTCCAGGTGAGATTTGGGCACATTGATCGAAAATCCCAGGTAGAACAACAACTGAGCTGTCGACTGCAGGTGATGCCGCACGAGCCCTGGAGTCTTGGCTTTGATCAACCAATCGTCCCGATAGGGAAACACTGCTATCCCTCTTCTTCTGAGGTCTGCTGTAACCACCGCGATCACCTTTGTGAAGACTCGAGGTGCTGAAGTAAGACCAAACGGGAGGCTGCAAACTGATAATGCTGCGACCCCACCACAAACCGGAGATACTTCCTGTGCGATTTGAGGATCGGAATATGGAAGTACGCATCCTGCAAATCGACAGACACCATCCAATCTCCTTCGTTCAATGCCAAAAGAACCTGTGATAGGGTTAGCATCTTGAACTTTTCCTGCTTGAGGAACCAATTCAAAATCCTCAGGTCCAAGATTGGTCTCAACCGACTATCTTTTTTGGGGATCAGAAAGTATCTTGAATAACAGCCCTGACCCCTCTTTCCTGCTCCGGGACCAACTCCACTGCGCCCTTTGACAATAGGGATAACACCTCCTGTTGCAGTAACAGAAGATGGTCTTCCGAACAGAAGGATGGGCGGGGAGGGAAGGGAGGAGGGAACTCCCGAAAGGGAAGAGCATACCCCTTCTTCCCAATGTCTATGACCCAGGAGTCTGATGTTATATACTCCCACATGGGAAGAAATTGGGCAAGTCTCCCCCCTACCGGAGGCACGTGAACAGGGAGTGGTGGAGGACTAAGGCTGCTTTCCTTGCTGCACCCCTCCTGAGGAAGAGGAAGAGGCAGAGTGCTGCTGGGTGGCTCCTCTCGTACGTACTCTACCCCTGCCCTTGAAGGATTTGTAGGGCAGGGAACCTGCAGATTGCTGTGGTGCCTGGAACCTGCCACGAAAGGAGGAGCCACGTTCAAAACCCCTAAACTTCCTATAGGATCTGAAGGTAGAGGAAGTGGCTACCTGAAGTCCCAACGACCTCGCTGTGGCTCTGCTCTCTTTTAAACGCTCAAGGGCAGAATCTGCTTTTGTCCCAAAGAGCTTTTCTCCATCAAAAGGCAGGACTAGGAGAGTAGCTTGCACATCCGAGGAGAAAGCTGATGAACGCAGCCAAGCCTAACGCCTCAACACTATGGATGTACCCATAGCTCTTGCCACGGAGTCCGAGGTGTCCAACCCAGACTGTATCACCTGGGTCGCCGCCGCCTGAGCGTCGGTTAATAGATGCAACACCTCTTGTGGCAATTCAGGATGACCCTTTGCCTCCTCCATAAGGGCATGAATGTAACGCCCCAAAATGCAAGTTGCATTGGTCGATTTCAAGGCCATGCTGCACGAAGAAAAGGCCTTCTTTGCTGCCTGGTCCATTTTCTTAGACTCCCTGTCCGCAGGGGTCCCGGGGAATCAACCAGGAGCTGACCGGGAGGAGCACGATGCCTGAACAACCAAACTCTCCGGAGTTGGATGTTTGGAGAGAAAGTCCCGGTCACCTGGAGCCGCACTATAGCGTCTCGCTACCGCCCTGTTGACAGCTGTAGAAGTCACTGGCTTCCTCCAAATATCTTTAATGGGGTCCAAGAGAGCCTCATTGAAGAGCAAGAGAGGCTCCGCCACTACCGAAGCCGGATGCAGCACTTCAGTCAGAAAGTTTATTTTCATCTCTGCAGCAGGAAGAGGAAGATCCAAAAAGTCTGCAGCCTTCCTTATTACCGCATGAAAAGATGCAGCTTCTTCCGTATACTCCCCTGGGGAAGCTAAATCCCATTCAGGGGAAGTGTCAATGCCACTTGCTGTGTCCAAGTCTTGGAAATCACCTGAAGGCTCCAAGATCTCGCCTTCCTCCAAATGCTGTCTGCTGTATTCCTCTTCCTCCAGAAGGCGTAATGCTAATCTCCTGGATCGGAGCCTGGATTCGAGTCCCGGCGTCAATAAGGCGTCGGCGGACGCCGAAGATCTTCGCCGGTGCCGCTCTACGGATCCATCCGACGCTGGACCCTCCGGCGCCACAGGCAACTTAACTGTAGACTGGATCCATGGAGAATCCACCGGCGCCGGAGTAGCAGACATTGTAGGCGTCACAGGCCTCCTGGGCGACGCCAAGGGCATCGGCCCCGAAGCGGCTCCAGAGGGCAGAAATGGCATAAAGGGTGTCGGCTTGTAAGGAGCCGGAGCACCCAAGTTAAAAGCCAAAGGGCCTGACTGACCCGCATGTCCTCCACCAGGTGCCATGGTGGAAAAGATATTGAACACTGCATTTAAAAATGCAGCAGGATCAGTACCCGGTGCCGGGAAAGCAGGATAACCTTGCGGACCCGGCGCCGGCATAGAGGCCGATGATGGACCAGGCATCTCCTGCTCCGGAAAAGCCGCCGGTTCCTGGTGAGGCTCGACTTCAAACACCGACAAGCGTGAAGTCGGAGAAGCAGGAGTCGTTGGAGGCGGAGGAGTGATGGTCGGGCTAACCTCCCACGTCGGACGGCGCCGAGCTGACGGAGATCTGGATCTGGACCTGGACCGGCCCCTGCTCGATCGGCGCCTAGAGTCGTGACGATGCCGAGAGTCCCCATGGCGGAGATGAGTCTTTGAAGATTTCGAAGAAGACTCTCTACGATGACGCCTTTCCTTCCTTTTCTTAGAACGGGCTAAGAATAATTTCGCCTCTCTCTCCTTAAGTGCCTTAGGGTTAATGCGTTGACACGAACCGCATGACTCAACCTCATGGTCGGAACTAAGGCACCATAAACTATTTTCATGGGGGTCAGTGACGACATCCGACCCCCACACTGGTTACAAGGCTTAAGGCTAGATTTTCTTGGCTGCGACATAGTAACACTGAAGTGCAACTGTAGCTCCCTGTTAGCCTCGAAGAAAAAACGTTACTCGAAGGCATGGAAAAAAGGGAACCGACGTCTGCACGTCGACGAGGGCTTCTTATTGCCTGGATGACGTCATACGGTGTCGCGTGGAGTAGGGTAATTGTGACTTCATCGTCGACGTGCAGAGCTAGTAGAAAATTTCCGTCAAAGCTGGCGCGAGGGGGAGAATTCTTTAGGTGAGGAATCCACAGGTAGGTGTATCCATCAGAATTATATATTTACTACTTAGCTGCCCAGGTGGTGACCATAAATAATTGGTTTACAGGGGGTTGGGATGACCCGGCGTATCGACTTGAGATCCAGGAGGCAGGCTTTGGAGGCCTACTGGATATGCTTTATGGCAGCGGGGTTCCTGTACAGACTGCGGGGGGGCGGGGGGGAAGGGGGAAGAGAAGGGTCCCCGAATACGACCATTTTGGGAGGGGGTTGGTAAGGAAATGGCAGAACTCCTGGGGCGTCCTATAGATTTAAGCTCCAAGGTGGGGCTACTGGGGCTTTTAGAAGAACAGGTATCTTGAGAGCCACGAGCACCTACACCCTTCTCAAATGGGTTTCAGAGCTCAACACAACACGGAATCGGCACTCCTTACTGTAACTGAATCGGCTCGTCAACTTTTAGATCAAGGAGGTCATGTCGCTATTATCCTTCTTGATCTTAGTGCAGCCTTCGACACTGTTGATCATACCCTCCTCTATGACAGACTTTCCAAGACAGGGCTAGGAGGCTCAGCCCTCTCTTGGCTTTCCTCTTTCCTTACAGGAAGATCCTTCCAAGTTTTGGATCGTTCTTTTCTGTCTGACGTCATGCCTCTGACCTGTGGAGTCCCGCAGGGCTCGTCTTTGAGCCCTACTTTGTTTAACATTTATCTATCATATTTGGCCACAGTAGTCGCTCCCCATAATCTTCCAATGGTCACTTATGCTGATGACACGCAATTGGTGGTATCTTTCTCAAGTAGTGGGGACTCTTCTTCCGCCAACCTGGCAGACTGTATGAAAGATATTGGGAATTGGATGACATTATCTAAACTTAAATTTAATGACAGCAAATCGGAGGTTCTGATTGTAGGCAATGGCACCCCTGCAGTCCCTCTGGCAGTGCATTCTGAGGCTTTTAACAGCCTGCCTCCCCCAATGGCACATGTAAGAAGCCTAGGTTTTTTGCTTGATCCCCGTTTGACAATGGAGCTGCAGGCTAAAAGAATCTCTTCAGTCTGTTTCGGCTTTATTAGAAGTCTCAGGAAGATTCTTAATCTTCTGCCGTTTACTGCCAGAAGAATTCTTGTACAGGCCTTAGTTCTCTCTCGCCTGGATTATGGGAACTCTCTATATCTGAGTTCCCCAGAGTATGTAATAAAGAGGCTGCAGGTTGTGCAGAACAATGCAGCTAGACTTCTTATGAACACCCCTAGGCACCTTTCTGCTAAACCGGCGCTTGCAGCTCTTCAATGGCTCCTGATCAAACAGCGCATTCAGTTTAAATCCATGTGTTTTGTCCACAGAGCCATACACAATAGGGGCCCCCTCTTTCATAGAAAACGGATCTCTCTTTATGCTCCCCCTAGACTCCTCAGATCTCGATCTTCTTGACAGGTTCATATTCCTTATGTCAAGAGATCATGGGGAGGTAACTCGTTTACCATCAGGGCTGCGCGGCTCTGGAACGCTCTGCCCCTTGAACTTCGTCACGAATCCTCAGAACTTCTTTTCAGAAAGAAGCTGAAAACCATCCTTTTCCACAGTTAATCTGCCCCCTTTCGGTCTTCCGTGGTTCATTGTGTACTTTAGCGCTGGGATGCCCCAGGGTAGCTATGCGCTCTATAAACTCATAAACTCAAACTCAAACCCATGGGCTGACCGCATATCTGTAGGTGTTGCGTGCCTGGATGCCAAGAGAGATATTGCTCGTGGATGCAAGCTTCCCGGTGCTGCTTTGCTGGAGGGATAGAGGACAGGGGCGGATTGGTGTGCGCAGGAAAAAACAATCTATGGGGATCGAGGGTGTCATGAAAAAGATGACAAAATAAGGGGGAAATGGTGGGCCTATCATGATCTTTTGTTGTAATGAACCGCCAAGCGCTGGTCGTCCAGCAATGGACTGTGTCCTATGCCTTGTGCTCACAATATTGTCGCTGTTGGACCTTATTTGTGTGTGCACTGTTTTCAAACTTTCTGAAAATAATAATAATTTGGTTTAAAAAAAAAAAGAGTTGTGTAAGTTGGTTTATTGAGTTGTGAGTTTCAAAACCCTCTGAGTTCTGAGTCTCACCTCCCTGAAGAAAGTGCTGGACTACTAGACTTCACTATACTGAGTCTCAAGTGCTGAATTTGTGTGCTTGCTCTGCGTTTTGGGTCCATTAGGATGGATCAGCCACAGGACACCAGTGGTAAATGACTCTGATTGCCACAGTTGTATCCCTGACTATCTTGGTCTCCAAAACAAAGTTCCCACAGTGAGGGTAAGTGGCTAAGCATGCCAGTTACGGGACAAAGCAGGTTGAAATAAATATTCAGACAGCTTAGAAGATGGCAGTGAAAAGGCCTCACCAACAGGCTACCCACGTGAATTTTCCACAGTAGGTGCAACTCTGATGGTAGGGGACAGATTGGTCTATTGGGAAATTAAAGCTTTCCTCATCAAGTAGGGTTAGTTGGAGCTGCTTGCTGGGGCAATGGGACCGTCTCTTAATTCAACCAAACTAGTTGTCCTGAAGCTTGACTTTACTCCCACTGTTAAGAAGGTCTGTATCCTGTGATGAACTGGAGTCCACAATAAGGCCCAGACCTTAATTATCAAGAACGTCAGGCATGGAGATGCTAGGAGGAGCTGAAACAAGCTTGAGATCTTCTACAGGTTAGTCAGAGAGGCTAAGGTTTTCTAAAGCAACTCAAAACCTGTAGTTCTGTTAAATCTATTTGTTTCACTCACAAATAAATCCTACCATGCTTTTGTAAAGGCATCAGCCCTGCTGTATTATGTGCAATTATGATATCAAGTACAAAGAGACTTCCAGCTAATCGGAGCCCAATCTTAAAACTGGAACTGAAACTCCACTGTCTCATTTAATTCCCAAAGGGCTGAAGCAGTCACTGAATTACCAACATCAGTCCCCCAAATCAACTGCCACCTCAATCCCAGGTATACAGGCAAGATGCTTGGAAAAAAATAAAAGTGACCAGATAAGGGGACACAGTAGTCGGAGGGTAGTTAGACAGGTTAGAAGGAATTCTGCAGGAGGCAGATGACTGCTCTGGATATCCTACATGAACTTAAAAAAAACAATTGAACAAGATGAAGCAAAAGCTTATCAAGAAGGTGGTTGTGATCAAATACAAAAATGAAAGTCTTAAATTGGAAAGTAGAAGTATTTCTCTCCCAAGTCAGAGAAAACGAGGAAGCACAAAGTATTCCTGAGAAGATGTGCCAAACTCATAAAACCCATAAAAAACATAAAACTGACACAATTATCAAGAAACTATCATGGAAAAAACAAGGGTCTGGAGAATAGGTCTAGCAGGGCAGACCTCTAGTTTGTAACTAGAAGGAATAGAAGGACCTCAATCAATGGAAAATGTTCTGAGTAGTTTAATATAAAAAATGTTTCTTATTCCAGAATGACTCCAAAATGCCTTAATATCTGACTATTGCTAAAGTTCATAGGACACTAGCTCAGAAATATTTCAAGGAAACATTTTCCTGCATTACTACATATTTTTAGGGCTACCACTGAAAGAGAAAGTCCTGCAAAGGTCCAAGAGGTTCAGTCCATTAAGTCTACATTTGTCTGCTCCTTCCACGTGCTTCAGGATCTGACAGTTGATATGGCCCAGCCATCAAGAGAAAGGAGATTCTTGATCATAGGTATTTCATGTTATGCATGGTCATAACATCATTACATTCTAAAGTTCTTAACCATTGTCCTCCTGACAAGAAACACGTTCAATAGTCTGGAATGTACATGCTAGGTAAATTGATATTACAGTAACATAAAAATAGAAATTGTGTCATTATCATTAATCTGTACATTCTGAATATAAAAATGACAATTGAGAGTTGACAGGACTCTGTGCCTTCGTATCATTAAAAGATATAACTTACATGGATTTTCCATTGTCTTATGCTCCTCATGTAGACAACAATAATTAATAAAAATGATTAATTTTGCCCTTGTGGTGTAAATATATGTTTGTGGCAATTGTTCCCGCTTAATCTATTTAAGATAGAGTGAAAAGGGCACTTACGCTATCGCCAGATACTAGGCGGCTGCCATTGGGGCTCCATTCTAAGACAGTGACAGCTGACCCATGCGTGGTGGGGACAGAGTGCTGCTCCTTTTCTTGCTCATTGAACATCAGTACTTCGCCATTCTCCCAACCCACAGCCAAGATGCGCTTGTTGGGGTGCCAAGTAAAGGAGACAGCCAGGAAGGGGCGTTCCAGGTGGGCACCCGGAACATGCTCACCCTAACAGGAAGGAAAAAAAAAACATTTTCAAGCCATTATAATTTATAAGCCTTTCACTAGCTCATTCATTTCTGTAACAACACAAGCGTCAGAAAAGTCAAGATGTATAGCAACACAAACCTTTTTATATGACATGTTTTACATCATTAGAGTTTATATTCTTCCACAACACAACACTTTACATAAATTAAGAAATCATGAATTTGGATGTTACACTGACTCCTTTAAAGACAGTTTCATAATCATAAATTAAATGCCACAAAATCCTTTTTATATGAATTACTTCCTATCATTTATCCATGAAAAACCAAGGCCTTTTGCAAAACCAAGTCCACTGTAGTTTTATTTTTACCTGACCTTATTTTTGTCCCAAGTATTATTGGCATCAATGCAGTCTAGTGATATGAGCTGTAGCTGTATGAATCAACCACAGGGTTTGTGGTAATCGGGAAATTGTAGGTTTTGAGAACAGATGTGCACAGGCAGACCTGTCAGTTTGTGGGTCTTGGTACTGAAAATGGCCTGTAGTGGGGAGGAGTATCAGTATCAAAAATGAAGTATACTAGCAACAGGGGTTGGGGGGGGGGGGGGGTGAGATACCTGCATTCTTTACCAGAATCAGAAGAGAGAACTATGCTTTCACTTTCGACCCAGGATAATCACATTACATAACTGAAACTACTCTACTTATTAGTAACCAGACTACAACCCATTTGACTTTAGAAAATAAGTAGAATCGAAGTCCCTTTTTCAGGTCTCTTTATCCTCCATATTAGCCTCCTCCTTTGCTGCTCAGCAGCAACTTAATGACTGTTATTTTAAATCTAACGTTTTGCCTTTATGGTGAATGCTTTCATGAGGGGTTATCCTTCATGAAACAGATAATAGTGGTTTATGCTTTATGAGCTATGTGGAAAGGAATAGGTTACTTACCCTGTAAGCAGCTATTCGTGGCATGCAGTGCTATCGACTGATATACCCTGTATACTCCTGCTACGAGGAGATAGCCCAGTGATGAAACTGGTCACCCTCATGGGTGCTTGAGGGCTCTCCTGATACTATGGGTATCCCTAGCTGATTTCGTCCCTGCATCATTTTCACCCTCTTAACAACCTTTGGAACAGTGTACTTATTTGGTTTATAGTGCAGTTCGGGAGACTGTACACTGGACCAGCAATCTCCCTGTCCCACTTTTGTATTATTTTGTATACTCCTGCTATCGAGCATTGGGTCCAGATGTGTGCATGTTGTTTTTCTTGAAGAAAGTTGTTCAAGTCACAAGGTACAGTGACTCCTCCTTCTCCTTGATACTGCGCAAGGGCATCAACTCCCTTGTTAGGATTGTTTTCCCACAGGAGGGCGAGAACGGCGTGTAGACTAAGTGTGAGTTATGAGATGTAAATGTGAGAAAGAGTAAAAGAAACTGCAACGGCCACAGGTGTTTGGGGAGGAGGGTGGGAATATGTAAATCTACAGCACTGCATGCCAAAAACAGATGCTTACAGGGTAAGTGACATATTACATTTGAAGCATATCTGCCTGTAGATACACATGCTTTACATAGACTGTAAAGCAATCCCCCTCAGAAGCGGTGGCTAACCTGTGGGTTTTGCAGTTGTATGAAAAAGGGTATGTAACACTGCCTGACATACAGGTGTGTGGTGTAGACCATGTAGTTGCTTTATATATGTCAGCTATGGGAAGGTTTCCTAGAAAGGCCATGGATGGTTCCTTTTTTCAAGTAGAGTGTACTCTGGAATCAACAGTAAAAAGTATTTTAGCCTTACCATAACAAGTCTGAATGCATCTTACTATCCAGTGCTTATGTATGTTTTGGATATAGGGTTGCCTTTGTGTGGAGGTGAAAAAGCAACAAGTTGTTTACTTTTTATGAAAGTTTTAGTTGTATCGATATAGAACAGAAGGGCTCTTTTAACATCTAATGTACAAAGAGCTCTTTCCACGACAGAATCTGGCTGTAGGAAACAAACTCGAAATGTAATTGATTGGTTGAGGTGAAACTGGGAAATCACATTAGAAAGAAATTCAGGAATGGTGCAGCAAACCACTCTGTCTCTATGAAGTTGGAAGAAAGGTTCTTCTAAGGTTAAAGTCTGGAGCTCACTTTAACATCCAGATGTCACCTTCCAAAAAAGAAATTGAAGGGGACATGAGTGTGGGGTTTCAAATGGGGGGGGGGGGGCATGGTTATTAGAGATAAAGCAGCCTTGAGCTTCTAGAGTACTGTAGGTTATGCTACTTCTAAAGTCATTAATCTAAATTCCGATCAGTGTAATACCTGATATAAAGTGTATTTAAGGCACAGAATCTTACACAATATGGGCTTAGAATATTGAAATCAGATTTTAATTGATCTGACTTGAACTTAGTACCTTGCACTTTACACCATACTGTGGTCTCTTTCTACCACGCTTCCTGGTCTTACTGCTGCCTTATCGACTAATTAATTAAATGTAGCATATATTTCTTGTAGCTTGGAGTAACAAAGCTTGTAATGCTTGTACCCATCACTATGCACTTTATATTTTATAAAGAATGCAGATAGCATTTTCATCCTTTCCCTAGTTCTAGAGCTCGCCAAGTGGTATAAATCAAGTATGTCAAGATTAGACTGAGAAAATCATTGAATAACGGTGGTTGGTAATATGGATTGTGAGCACTGAATCTAGATTCAAATTGATTTGATTTAGTCTCAGCACCTTGCATGTTAGGGAGAGTTCTACTGAAGATTGTTATGTTTGCGTCCACTATCATGCATCTTAGATTTTAGACCTTATCTAGAATGTTTACTCTTTGATCTGGAATAAGGTTATGTGTATAAATTATGTATGCTAGGTTTAGACCCAGGACACCATTGAATAATGTCGACCTGAACAAAATTTAAACGGTTATATGGTTGCCTATTTAGTTGTAATTTGATTAATTGTTTGAATTATGATCTTATTGTATCACTGCTTTTAGGACGTGTTTTATTGATATTTATGTATATGTTTTACTATTTTTGTATTGTCATTTCATGGCTTACAGACGAATAAAGGTCTTTGATGAGTGAGTGAGTCTTGTAAGGACAACATTAAGGTTCCATCAAGATGGAGGTGGAACCCTTGATGGAATAACTCATTTGAGATAGGCAGCCATTGCAGCGAGATGTAATCGCATAGATGTGAACACTAACCAAGCCTTTTGTAAGTGAAGCAGGTAGCAGACAATGTCTTGTACCGTGGCATTGAAAAGGTCTGTTGGTTTTCAGTGACAGTAGCAGACAAAATGTTTCCACTTTGCTGCATAGCAAGCTCTAGTGGTGGGTCTATGGACTTCCTTAAGAATGTGCATACATTCTGGTGTCAAATTAAGGTAACCATACTCTATGACCGCGGGAGTCAAATTGCTAGGTTGTGAGTTTTGGTATGGGGTGCCTGATTTCTCCATGGTTCTGAATGATAAGGTACGGTCTGCTGGGGAGGTTCTTGTGGGTAACAGAGAGGTCCAGTAATGTGAACAAGGGTTGACAACTCCAGGTGGGAGCTATTAAGATCATTGTGAGAGACCTTTGCTGGAGCTTCCGAACCAGAAATGGAGAAGAAGAAATGTGCAAAGAAATATCCTTGACCAACTCATCCACAGCATGTTACACTCAGAAAGTGGGTGTGAGAACCTGGAGGCGAAGTTTGGGCATTTTGTGTTTTCTGCGGTTTTGAAAGGGTCGGTGTAAGGGAACCCCCATCTTGGAAGTATCGAAGTAGGGCTTGTGGGTTGAGTTCCCATTTGTGGACTTGTTGCTGCATCCTGCTTAGCAGGTCCGCAAAGCTGTTGTCCATGCCGCTATCAACTGAATGCTGTGACAGAGCCTATTTCCATATGGTCTGTGATAGATGCAAAAGTTGCAGCGATCCTGTTACACCCCAATCCCTCCAGTCCACTCTCCCCTCATTTTTTAGATAATACATGGCTGTCATATTGTCCGTCCGGATTAGGACAACCTTGTGAATGAAGTGAGGAAGGAAAGCTTTCAAGGCTAAGTGAATAGCTTGAAGCATGAGGAAGGTGATATGATGACCCTGGTCCTTGGTGTCCCATATATCCTGTATCGTGAGATCTTCCAGATGTGCACTCCATCCTGTAAGTGAGGTGTCTTGTGAGAGTTATGTGGGAGTCCAAAAGAGGCCACTCCTTCAACATGCTGTTTGCATTCCACTATTACAGAGAATGATAAGTTTGGTGGTCTACCAACAGTAGGTCCTGAAAGTGGCCCTGTGACTGAGATCACTGACGAGCTAGACATTCATGCAATAGTCACATATGTAGACGGGCATGGGGTACCATTGCGATACAGGAGGCCATCATCCCTCGAAGACTCATGAGTGTTTTCACCATTATCTGCTGATTTGGCTGACAATGAAGTAATAAGGCCTAATCAATTCGAACTATTGTGGAACTGGAATAGGCTAGAGCATTTGTGCTTTCAGTACCGCACCCAGATATGTTTTTATCTATAGAGATTGTAGATGGGATTTGGGCACACTGATTGTGACTTCCAAGCTGTGAAGGTGGTCTATTGTTACCTCAGCATAGTGGTGGCTATTGTTGCTGGTTTGTGGCTTTTATTTGTCGTCTGGGGAGATGGGTCGCTACTACTGCCAGGCATTTGGTGAGAACTTGTGGTGCAGTTGTGCCCCCGAATGAAAGGACTTTGAATTGGTAGTGTTTTCAGTCCACCGTACATCTCTGAAATTTGCGATGAGCTGGATGGATTGGAATGTGAAAGTATGCATCTTTGAGGTCTAGTTTAGTCAAAGTCACTGTGTTGAAGCCGTGGAATAAGGTCTTGCAGTGTGACCATGTGAAAATGCTCTGAAAGAATGTATTCTTTAAGTGGCCTTAGATGAAGGATTAGCTGCAGAGAGAGACGCCCTTTTTGGGTATGAGGAAGTATGGAGAGTATATTCCTCAACCTTTGTGCTGGAGATGGACGGCTTCTAATGCTCCTTTGAGAAGGAGAGCCCGAACCTCCTGTATGAGTAATGTTTGATGTTCAATTGAGAGCCGATGAGTGGAAGGTGGAATGTTGAGAGGTTTGCTAATGAGCTCCAGATAATAACCAGCACCCACTGGTCTGTTATCTGTTCCTAGATCGGTAAAACATTACGTTTGAATTCCCCCAACATGTGCAGTATGATGGGGGCAAAGCAAAGTGGTGAAGCACTTTTGACTCTACCTTTGATGCGGTTTCCTCTATAGGATCTGCTATAGTAGGATTTTGTGGGAGAGTACTGGTCCGGCCACACTGGTAAGAGTAGGAGGCTTCTGGGGCAGTGGTCTTTGAGCCTCCGTGATAGGAGGAGCAGTGAAAGAAGGCTCTAAATGTAGGGATCTGAAAAGCTCTTGTGGACTTAGCTATCTCTGCATCCTTTTTCAAAGGTCTCATCGACCTGTGGGCCAAAAAGATGATCCCTGTCAAAAGGGGAATTAAGAATGCTCTGCTGGATATCAGGCCTGAAGCTGTAAATGCGCAGCCATGTGTGTCCTTGAAGGAGTACCCTTCTATTAATACTCCTGACTACTGTGCCCGCAGAATCTAGTGCACATCTAATGGATGTGTTTGAAATGAGTTTGCCTTCAGTAACCAATTCCTTCCCCTTTTGCTGTGCTCATATGCAAGATGTTGGAGGAGCTTCTCCATCTCATTACAATGAGCACAGTCTTATAATGCTAATAAGTCAATGTCATTGGCAATGTGCCATTGGTTTGCAGACTGCGCTGCAACCCGTACCTGCAGCGTCAATTCTCCTGCTTTCCTTGTCAGGCGGCAGGGTGTCTCCTGATGTCTGGGAATTCTCATGTTTCCTAGCACTTGTTACCACTAGGGAGTCAAGTGGTACTTGCCCTTGAACGTATGCTAGGTCTGAAGGAGAGGCTTTTTACTTTTTAATCGAACCTGAGTGATAACAAGTGACCTAACAGGATCCTTAAAGATTTCGTCCGCATGGCGGAGCATGCCTTTTAACATGAGCAGGTATTGTGTGCTTCTGTGAGAGAAAGAGAGCGTCTCAAACAGGAAATCCTCTTCTAGAGGTTCTTTATGTAGTTGTATCCCATTAAACGTAGCCATTCTCAACATAAGCTCCTGGTGATGGGTGTACTGGGTACAGGTCTGCATATGGGTGGATCTACATCATATGAGCCCCAGGGTCAGTGTTTTTAGAGATAAAAAGAGTCATCTGCATAGTCAGGGGGGCCGGTGTCATGTCCGGTGGAGCCACAAGGAGACATATCTAGCGGCTCTACATCAGAGTGTGGTGAATGAGGCATGTCTGGTAGAGGTGGTGGAGGCAGGGTGGTGGAGAAGGTGGTGTCAAAAGCAAAGGGCTGGTGGCCTTGTCTTTCTGGATGGAATGGGCACAACCCAAAGCATTCTGGAGTAAGGGTTCCTTCTTGGAAGGTGGTGGTAGAGAAGGTGATGGTTTGCCAGTTTCTTTCCAGATTTAGGCTGAATCTGGATCTGCTGTTGTTTTGAGTCGAGTATCTCTTGCAGTTTGTTGAGAATGGGCTCCAAAGTAGTCTCAACAGTCTTTTTCTGCACCAACTTTGAGGATTTTGGCTTCAAGCTGATCTTTAGTTTTGATGTCAAAGCTGTTGACGGTCGGGTCAACCCAGAGGGAGGGAACGCCACAGTGGTTGCTGGCACCAAAGCTTTTTGCTTCGAGTAGTGTTTTGGCGTTGATCCGGAGAGTCCAAAATGGATTCTCAGAGCCATAGCCGAAAGTCAGTGGTGGCCGGAGGGCCTTTTGCTGTGGAGGTGTGTCTTTCAGTGGATTCAACTTGAGGCTGAGTGTCAGAGGGTAGCATACTCACTGCTCCAGTCTCCATCGATACGCTGGTGATCGCTAACTCAAATTCAGGATCAGATTTCGAGCAGGCCTTGATGGAAAAAGCCTCTTCTTCAGCCACTCAAGCCTCTGGTTGGTGCAGGATCCTAATGTTTGAAGAGGTCGGGAGTGTTGTTGGCCGATCTTCGGTGCATCTCGAGGCAGTGTGCTCGACAATCATTTTTTAGCAAAAAGCTTGCCAGGCTTCAGAGTCAGCCTTCCTGTGGTCCGGGAAGAGAAACAGGTTACTGACCTGGTGGGAGTCAGTCCTGGGGTATTTTGTGTGGCAATGCACACAGAACCGAAATGGCGTTTGCTCCAGCACCGGGAGGGCATAGTTTGAAAAATGGACCGCAATGAATCCGCGTCAACTCGAAAAGACAAAAGAGATCCGAGAATGGTCTTGACTCAGCACAGTAGTACACACTTCCGAACTCGATGGCAGAGAAAAAACAATCTAACAATGGAGTCAACACCCATGTGCAGTATCACCTAGAAGAGGAGTCACTCTACCTCATGACTCAAAAGACTTTCTTTGAAGAAACATGTAGTTTAACATGGTTTTGCATTTTAGCACAGCATATGTTCGGAAGCACTTTCTCAGTCTTGGCCCTCTCTATGCATGGTGACCCTACAGTCAGAGGAAATACCACCCCATAGCCTGGATCCTCAACTTGGAGAGGATGCAGAGTGCAGCTGTGCAGCAAACTTCAGAAATGTGAGTGGAGACCAAGTACCCCCGTCTTCTCTCAGTGGCTACAGTCACTAAAGACTTGTGCTTCATCATCACAGTCAGCGTGTGAAATGAAAAGCAGTTTCAGGATTCCGGGTGGCCGAGAAGGACACTGAAGTGGACTCTCCCTCCCAGGAACTAAGCTTGCAGCTCTTTAACACGTGAAGAAATTTCTCATTGTTCAAAAGCTGTGACTTGGGCAGTAAAAGGTGCAGTTTGAAACCACACGAATGAAAGGGACAAAAGGGAATTGCACTGTTAAGATAAATATATTGTATGTTGCCAGTTTTAAGTTTAAATCGGTTTTCTTGATTTTTAAAGAAAACATTTAAATAACATCTCACCTACATTTACTGGCCGGTGAGGAACAATAGCAGGTGAGGGAGAGGTGGAATGGAAAGGTAATAGTGGAAAGAAGGGAGGAAAACACTAAGGTAAGGGGAGGGGATGTCGACGGACCGACAGGGTTGTGCCAGTGGCCTCCAATAAGTGAAGCAGTAACAATGCCCACCCTGTGGCTTGGAAGTGTATTTGGAATCTATTCTAAGAGGTCTCAGTCGACATTGCGTTCTGTGTGTGAGAGACAAAGTATGCGTAAGTACGCAGGGCTGGTTCATTCCCTGAATTCCTATGAAAGGAACCGTATATAGGGTCCCCAAATCTTATTGAATTGGGGCATCTTTTGGTCTATGACGGCTGTCAATGTTTCCATGCCAGGGAGTTTCTAGATTTTATAAAGCCAATCTAGCTCAGTGGGTAATTTGGAGGTGCTCCAGCGCGATAGCATTACTTGTTTGGCGATGCATAGGCCCAGAGTTATAGCCCATCTCCTTGTGGACTTCAGAGGGTAATTCAGGGTGTGCGGGGCCCAACAGAAAATAGCTCAGGAACCTGGGTAGGTCAACTTTGTACATTTTATCAATGGCAGCTAGGACTACAACTCAGTATTAGTGTAGAATAGGACAGTGCCAAAGAAAATGGGTCAGGGTCCCCACCTGTCTGCAGCCCCTCCAGCAATGTGCATCCCTGTCTCGCTTCCAATGAGCTGTTCTGGCTCAGGTGTAAAACCAATAGTGTACTGACTTAAAGAGTGTTTCCTTGCTTGAAGCACGGCGGGCTGAGGTATTGGCTCGTTTCAGGATGTCCAACCATTCTTTAGGAGTGAAAGAACTTTGCATTCTTTTTCGCAGTGCTGCTGCACCACCTATTTGGTTGAGACCAGAAGTGCATTGAAAAAAGCAAAGATGTTGGAAAGAAAATGTTTATCTGTAGGTCGGGTAAGTAACCACTTTTCAGAGGGCAATAAGGGTCGTCTAGCATGGGGGAGGATGACAATTTGCATGACCCAATGGCGGATTGTAACGTACTGCCAATGTGAGGTTCAGGGAAGGCAATAATGAAGCTGGATCTGGTGAACATCCATTAGCCCTTCATGGTCAAAGAAATCTCCTGTTTTGCAGTTGGCTTGCTGCCATTTTATGTATGTAGTGCCTTGGCATGTTTGGGGAAAGTTGGGATTCCCAATGATAGGGGACTGGGGGAGATGCAGCAGGATAATTTCTTTGGCAGCTGCACCCTGTCCCGGGAACCCATAGTTGCTTTAAGAATAGGGGACATGTACACCCCAGGTAGTCTGTGAGGTTCAGGCAGCCAGGGCACCTTCCAGATATGGATGCCAGCGACCGCCTGGTCCATAAAACACCAGTGTTTCTCTGAATAGGGCCTGGTCCGTTCCACCAAGTAACGGAGTTGTGCACCTCTCCATGTGTGAATTGCTTTCTGTGTTAAGGATAAAGGGAAATATGTGGATCTTGTTTGAATTTGCCTAACCATTTATTTCTCCCTTATCAAGGGCCCCACGGTAACACATTTCATCGCTCTTTTAACAACATCGACAATTCTCTTCAGCGGGCTGCAGAACCTGCAGTTGTGTCTGCGGCACACTACAGGGTGCTCTTTCATAAGCACAGCGCAGTCGTAGAGATGTGCTGCAAGCTCCTCTGTTGGACGGTGTGCAATCAACATTTAAAGAAAGCGGCAAGCCCACATTTCCTAGGAAATGCAATCTGTGCATTGTTCACAGACCACAGGAGGTCTCTCCTTATTAAAGTGGATCCCAAACTGGGAGACTTAGTTTCTTCTGAAGTAGACCCCATTACACAAGGGCGACCCTCCGCGGACTCATTTTTCAAGGAACTGGGAAAGTCTGAAACTACCTTTACTTCCCTGGAGAAAGCCAGGTTTCAATGAAGCATATATTTGCTCTTAAAGTTTTCTCCAAGGCCAGTCGTGGTAAAGGGCGCATGGGTGGCTGCTCCTTTACAACAGCTATCACCAGGGGCTCTCGCCGAGGACAATGGCAGAACCAGTCTAAGTTCAGAGGCTTCTACCCATCCAGAGAACCACGCCACCAAGGTACCAGGGGAGGACCTCACAGAAGTTTCCACAGCAGTACTTCTGCTAAGTGTTGTTCCTTCTTCCCAATTAAGAGTTGGGGGAGGCAAGGGGGGAGGAGGGGCTGACCAAATTTGTCCACAATTGAGAACGTATTACATCAAACTCCTGTATCTCCCAATCAATGCAAGGTTTTCATATCTAATTGTATGAGACTCTCTGTCAAAGACAGCTCTGTTGACCTCTCCTGTTCTCAGAACGAGACTCCCTCCTGATTACACAGTTAGTGGAAGGCCTATTAAACAAAGAGGATATATTTCTTTCTGTCATCCACCCACGGGCTTAGTCAGCAATCTTTTCTTTGCAGAAAAGTGGGACCGAGGCCAGCAGCTTGTTATCAATCTGCGAGAAATCAAAGAGTGGCTTGTTTATCGCCACTTTAAAATGGAAGGAATTTACCTTCTGAGGAATATTTTGAGACCAGCTGACTGGACGAGGCATCTGGATGTGAAGGACGCTTACCTCACCATCTCCATCTTCCCAACACACACCCCAGATTGCTTCAGTTTGTGTGGCGAGACCAACCATAAAAGTTCACCTCCTTGCTTTTCGGCCTTTCCTGTGCACCCTGGTGCTTCCCTAAGATGCTATGTCCGGGCATGGAGACCCTATGGGCTCAAGGAATCCGCCTAACAATCTATCTGTACGAAATCCTCATCATGGACCATTGTCCATTGAAACGTCAAGAACATCTCCAAACAGCTGTACAACTTTTGGAAGGTCTAGAGTTCATCATCAGTACGAAACATTTGCTGCTCCTTCTGGCACAACAAACAACGTTTCTGGGTTTTGTAATAGACTCCAGCAACAACACTCTGAGCCTTTAGCAGAAAATAACTGCGAAGATCAGACAAGAATCTATCACTGGACTGGATCTGGTTGAGGCACGTAGCATGAACAGTGGGACTACTTTCCTTTTCTATTCAAGCAATCTTTCAGGGTCCTCTCCACCATAGGACCCTGCACGAATAAAAGATCACCACTTATGCAGAGGATTGATGTACACAGAAAGGGTTCCTGTGATGGAAGGTGCAAAGGAGGAAATGAGATGGTGGCTTACACATTTGAAGTCATGGAATGGAAGAGCACTCTTCAGTTCCAATCTAGATATCATTATAGAATCAGATGCCAGCAGAAGCGGCTGTGGAGCCCATATCGGCGTCTTAACCACTGGAGGGAAGTGGTCTGCTGAAGAACAGAGGTTGCATATCAACTGTCGGAAACGTTTTGTGGGCTGGTTTGCTTTAAGTTGCTGGGAGACGGCACAGTGTTGAGTGTTGCTGAAGACAGACAATGTTTCAGCAGTATGCTACATCAACTATCGCGGAGGGACTCAATGAAAAACCCTATCGTAGTTAGCCAAGAACTACTGGAGCTTCTGCCTGGACAGCAACATCTCAATGATAGCAGAACACTTTCCTGGCAAAGGACAATGAAGTTGTGGACTGGAACTCCACATTCCTCCAGGACATCAGTCTTTGGAAGCTTCACCCAACAATCTTCATGGCGACAGAGGAGCAACTGGGCCCGTTCACCGTGGATCTATTTGTATCACGCCTAGATCACCTACTCGAGAGATTCTTCAGCTGCAGATGAGACACCCACGCAGCAGAGACGTATACGTTTCTCCAGGGTTGGAGCCAAGAAAAATTATACACATTCCACTCCTTAGCAATGTTTGCAAGACTATCAGCTCAGGTGAGAAGACACAAGGCAGTGTTGGCTATAATAACCCTGAGCTGAAGATTGCAAGTCTGGCATCCAGTTCTGATGGAATTTTCTTGGGATTCTCCAAACCTTCTTCCGCTAGTGCCAGATCTCCTCCAGCATCTTCATGGAAATCCCCTTCACTTAGTTTTGAACAGACAACTGCTTATCATGGCGTGGAAGATGTCAGGGAACAATGGAAAGTCCAAGGACTTTTGCAAGAAGCTCAACATCTCCTATCATGGGCCTGGTTAGAAGGAACAAGTGAAAGATATAAATTCGCGCAGAGGAGATGGCCATGCGCGATCCACAGAAGGACGTGGATTCTGTGGGATTCAATGTTGTCCAGATTCTCCCACTGAGGGGCCTTCAGAGGGGTGAACACCCTTGGGTGTGAAAACTGATGAGGGCTATACGCCTGTCACTTCCTCCTGAACCAAGGTACTCAAGCCTTTGGGATGTGAATGATGTCCTTAACCTATTTTTGTCATGATAAAGCAATAAATACTTATCTAGGAAGGAGCTGTCAGGGAAGCTGGCCATATTGCTGTGCCTCACATCCTGCAGAAGAGTTTCAGATGTCAGAGCACTCAACATTACAGGTAGAGTGTTCACCCCAGATGAGGTTACAGTCAATTTATTCAGACAAACAAAATGTAATTTGAGGTTGATTTCATATCCAGCACTCGATGAACACCCCAAATTGTGTGCAGTGAGGTGCATTAAGGCCTATGAAGATATGACTTCTGAGTTTCGTCTTCCAGGTAAAAGGCAACTCCTCATGTCCATCTGCAAACCATTCTAAGCGGTCTCCTCCCCTACTATAGCAAGATATATATATTTCCATTTTCCATATTTTATAGATATATATATATATATATATATATATAATATGGAAAATGTTGCTTACCCAGTGTACATCTGTTCGTGGCATGTAGTGCTGCAGATTCACATGCTATGCATAGCTTTCGCCATCTAGTGCCGGTCTCGGAGTGTTACAAGTTGTTTTTCTTAGAAGTCTTTTTTTGAGTCACGGGATCGAGTGACTCCTCCACTCAGTCATATTGCACATGGGCTTCGACTCCTTTGTTAGATTGGTTTCCCGCAAAAGGGTGCAGGAAGGAGTGGTAGAGTGAAAGAATGTAAATATGCTTTAAAATGTAATAAGTAAATATTATGTCCATGCAAATATAAATGTATATGCATATGTACAAATAAGAAACTGCAATGACTACAGGCTTCCGGGGAGGAGGGAGAGTGCATGTGAATCTGCAGCACTACAAGCCACGAACAGATGTACACTGGGTAAGTGACATTTTCCGTTCGATGGCATGTGTAGCTGCAGATACACAGGCTATGCATGGATTAAAAAGCAGTTGCTCGCCCCAAAAAGAAGCGGTGGCTAGCCTGTAGGAGTTGGAGTTGTTTGAAATAATGTGTTTAGGACAGCTTAACCAACATTGGCCTGTTGCTTTGAAAATACATCCACACAACAATGCTTTGTAAATGTATAAGGAGTGGACCATGTGGCAGCTTTACATATATCTGCCATTGGTATGTTTCCTAAAAATGCCATAGAAGCACCTTTCTTTGTAGTGCAATGAGCTTTAGGTGTTATCAAAAGTTGTTGTTTTGCTTTGATGTAACATGTTTGAATAGATTTAACAATCCATCTAGCTAATCCTTGTTTAGAGACAGGATTACTGTTATGTGGTTGTTGAAAGGCAATGAAAAGCTGTTTAGTTTTTCTAAATTCTTTTGTTCTATCCACGTAATACCTTACAGCTCTTTTAAGGTCAAGAGTGTGAAGGGCTCTTTCAGCAGTTGAATCTGGCTGTGGGAAGAAGACTGGCAATTCCACTGTTTGGTTAATGTGAAATGTGTATACAACTTTGGCAAAAAATTTAGATTAGTTCTAAGTACAAATTTATGCTTGTGTACTTGGAAGAAGGGTTCCTTAAAAGTGAATGCCTGTATTTCACTAACTCTTCTTAATGAAGTAATTGCTACTAAGAAAGGAACTTTCCAAGTTAGAAATTGAATCTCACACGAATGCGTTGGTTCAAATGGTGGGCCCAATATTCTCGTGAGTACAATATTTACATTCCA
The DNA here is from genome assembly GCF_031143425.1 of Pleurodeles waltl. NCBI lineage: Eukaryota > Metazoa > Chordata > Amphibia > Caudata > Salamandridae > Pleurodeles > Pleurodeles waltl. The sequence goes on from NC_090449.1 coordinate 400,104,709, forward strand.
AGTCGGAACTGGTAGGGTTCTTGGTGGAATAATATGTTTTAGTCCTTCCATGAAGGCTTTAATAACTGGAACTCTAAAGAGAGGTATGTTGTATAGTTTGCAAGTATGTTGATATGGCAGTGAGATTAATTTTAATAGATGAGAAAGCTAAATTTGCCTTTTGTAAATGAAGTAGGTAGCATACAGTATCTTGTACTGATGCTGTAAGTGGGTCAATATTTTTAGATTGACAGTAATAAACAAAACGTTTCCACTTGTTAGCATAGCATTGTGTGGTGTAGGTTTGCATGCTTGTTTGAGAACTTCCATATATTCTAACAGAGGTTGCAAGTATCCAAATTCTATTACTTCAGGAGCCAAATCGCTAAGTTGAGAGCACTGTGATTGGGATGTCTGATTTGTCCTTTGTTTTGTGTTAACAAATCCGGTCTGTTGGGAAGTTTGCAGTGAGGTACTACTGACAGATCTAGGAATGTTGTGTACCAATGTTGTCATGCCCACGTGGGGGCTATGAGTATCATGGGGAGAGAGGTTTGACACAGTTTGTTGACCAGAAATGGAAGCAGTGGGAGAGGGTGAAAAGCCTAAGCAAATATCCCTGACCAGTTGATCCATAGAGCATTGCCCTTGGTGTGGGTTTCTGGATGCGAAGTTCTGGCATTTTACATTTTCACTTGTTGCGAAAAGGTCTATTTCTGGTCTCCCCCACTTTTGAAAGTACTGTTGAAGTACCAGAGAGTGAATCTCCCATTTGTGTATCTGTTGGTGTGTTCTGCTTAGCAGATCCCTTAGCTGATTGTGTATTCCTGGAATGTATTCTGCTAGTAAGTGAATGTGATTGTAAATTGCCCATTTCCAAATTGTTTGGGCTACAAGGTACAGTTTTTGAGATGAATGTGTCCCGCCTTGTTTCTTTAAATAATACATGGTTGTCATATTGTCTTGTGTTTGAGAAGGGGTTGAAACGCTTTTAGGGCAAGGAACACAGCTAATAATTCTAAATGGTTTATGTGATAATTTAACTGTTTTGAATCCCATTCCCCTTGTATGGTAAGGTTGTTGAGATGAGCTCCCCAACCTATGATTGATGCATCTGTTGTTATTGTGGTCTGAGGCACAGGGTCCTGAAATGACCACCCTTTCATTAAATTGCTGTGATTCCACCACTGAAGGGACTTGTGTGTTTGGCGGTCTAACAACACTAGATCTTGCAATTGACCCTTTGCTTGAGACCACTGTTGTGAGAGGCACTGTTGTAGTGTTCTCATATTTAGTCTTGCATGCAGTACTATTGCTATGCAGGATGCCATCATTCCCAATAGTCTCATGATAAATATTACTGTGTATTGCTGATTTGGCTGCATCTGTGGTATGAGGTTTTGGAAAGCTTGTATCCTTTGTGTATTTGGATAGGCTAAGGCTTTTTGTGTGTTGAGAGTAGCACCTAGGTAAGATTGAACCTGTGCTGGCTGAAGATGAGATTTTTGGTAATAGATAGTGAACCCTAATGTATGTAGGGTTTCTATTGTGTATTGAGTGTGTTGTTGACTTTGTATAATATTGCTTGATTTTATTAGCCAGTCGTCTAGATAAGGAAAGACGTATGTGTTGTCTTCTTAGGCAAGCTGCTACTACTGCTAGACATTTTGTGAATACTCTTGGAGCTATTGTTATTCCGAATGGCAGAACTTTGAATCGGTAGTGTTTTCCAGCTATCATAAACCTTAGGTTTTTTCTGGGAGCTGGATGTATGGGGATATGAAAATATGCATCTTTGAGATCTAATGCAGTCATGTAATCTTTTTTTGTAGTAGTGGAATGACGTCCTGCAGAGTTACCATGTGAAAGTGTTCTGACAGGATATATAGATTTAGTGGTCTGAGATCTAGAATGGGTCTGAGAGTGCCATCCTTTTTGGGAATGAGGAAGTATAGTGAGTATACCCATGTTCTGTGTTGAGATTTTGGAACTAATATTATTGCCTCTTTTAGTAGTAGCGATTGTACTTCTTTATGTAACAGAACGTTGTGTTCTGGGGACAGCCTGTGATAACGAGGAGGAATGCTTGGAGGGGTAGAAATCAATTCTAGGCAATAACCATTGCGGATAATTGAAAGTACCCATTGGTCTGTGGTGATATTTTGCCATTGGGAGTGGAATTGTGCAGTCTGCCCCACACAGGAGATGTGTGGGGTTGTGGTATGCTTATGAATTCACTGTTTTGACGGAGTAGTGACACTTTTTGAGGCCTGGAATTTGCCTCTGGCTCTGAAATGTTGACCTCTATAAGAGCCTCAAAATCTCCCTCTCTGGTATTGTTGTTGGCCTTGATTAGGTTGGGAGGTAGAAGCATCTGTAGATTGGGGCTTGAATCCTCCTCTGAATTGTTGCTTACGAAATGAGCCTCTATAAGGTGTTGTGTATAGGGCTCCCATTGCTTTAGCAGTGTCTGAATCTTTCCTGAGTTTCTTGATTGTGGTGTCAACCTCAGGACCAAACAGGTGTTTTTTATTGAAAGGCATATTTAATACTGCCTGTTGTATTTCTGGTTTGAATCCAGAAGATCATAACCATGCATGTCTGCGTATGGTTATAGCAGTGTTAACGCTCCTAGCTGCTGTATCTGCAGCATCAAGAGCAGACCTTATCTGGTTGTTACTTATTGCGTGACCTTCTTCAATAATTTGTTGAGCCCTCTTCTGATGTTCTTTTGGCAGGTGTTGTAATAATTCCTGCATCTCGTCCCGGTGTGCCCTATCATATCTTGCTAGCAAGGCTTGTGAATTGGCAATGCGCCATGGTTAGCTGCCTGTGTAGCTACCCTCTTGCCAGAAGCATCAAACTTCCTGCTTTCTTTGTCAGGGGGAGGGGTATCCCCTGATGATGGACTATTGGCCCTTTTTCTGGCAGCATTGACAACAACAGTCTGGAGGTACCTGATGTGTGATTTAAGCTGGATCTGTAGATGCATGCTTATATTTTTTATCTATCCGTGGTGTTAAAATCCTAGCCTTAATAGGCTCCTTAAATATTTCGTCTGCATGCCTGATCATGCCAGGCAGCATTGGTAGGCATTGGTAACGTAAATGTGTGGCAGACAGCGTATTAAAAAGGAAATCCTCTTCTAATGGCTCACTATTCATAAGAACCCCATGGTACTCAGCTGCCCTAGAGATGACCTGTGTGTATGCAGTTGCATCTTCTGGTGGCGAAGGTTTACAAGGATAGAGGTCTGGGTCATTAGTTAGTATGGGATCTGGATCATACAGATCCCAATGGTCAATTGTATCACCATGCGAATAAGTGTGTGAGTGAGTTGGTGAAGGTAATGGTAGTGGGCTAACAGGTGGTGGTGAAAAAGAAAGATGTGGCAAATGTGACAGAGATTTCTGTAAGGGTAATGGCTTCTCCTTTCTTTTAAAAATCTTTGCTGGTGGTGGAGCAGTATCAAGATGTTTCTGAAAAGCCATCTTTCTTTTTGTTTGTGGAGGAGGTGCAGCAATGATCCTCCCAGTCTTTGTGTATATGAATCCTTGCCTGCTTTTCATCCATGATTTCAAGAATATGTTGAATGTCAGAGTCTTCAGAAATACATTCTGATGTTTTTGGTGATTTAGAGGACTGTTCATCAAATGTCTTTGAGCTCTGCTTTAAAGTCCTTGTTCCTCTGCGTAAGAATACTTTGTCGGCTCCGAAGTTGGCAATTTTTTCGGTCCCGAAAATACAGCCTGTTGTTTCGGCTCCAAGGCAGGACGTCGAGGTTTCGACTCCGAAAAGTGTAGATGCCGGCTCAGTTCGGATGTGGAGCTTTTGGTAGATTTGCTCGACTCCGGTATCGAAGTTGGTGAGGCCTATTTCGGCGCCAAACCCGAAGGTCAGTCGCTGATTATTTTCTTTCGGGTCGAACCATGGCTCTCTGGCAGTGGTGCACCCAAGCCCTTTGATGTTTTTTTTTTTTTTTTAGGAGTGTGTGACCCGCCATGATGAGTTGGCTATCCTCCTCCGGGTCTTCTTCGGAGTCGGTGTCCTGAATGTAAACAGTGTTGATGTATTCTGTAGTCTGCGACGCCATTTCCAATCTTCTGGCTCTCCGGTCATGCAGTATTTTCTTGGATCGGAATGACCAACAGGCTTCACACTTTTCTTCTTGGTGGTCGGGAGAGAGACAGATTACATACCAATAGTTGGTCTGTGTACGGAAATTTAATGTGGCATCGAGGACAGAATCGGAATGGAGTCCGATCCATCAGGCTTTGGCGTGGTAGGCCTGAACAGGCCCGAGTTGGGCACTCGCGCCCAAAAGGGCATAATTTGGTTTTTGAAGGTACTATCGGCTCAACTATAAATGGAAACACGATCAAAACAATACCGAGGACCAAAGAAAGCTACATAGAGTTTCCAAATCGAAAATCTTGGAGCGAGAGGAAACATGTCCGAACCCGACAGCAGAAAGAAAATAATTTAACAAAGGAGTCGAGGCCCATGCGCAATATGACAGAGAGGAGGAGTCACTCGATTCCATGACTCGAAAAAATACTTATTCGCCCAACACTAGATGGCGGAAGCTATGCATAGCATGTGTATCTGCAGCTACACATGCTATCGAACATGTATATACACACATATATCTGCTCTTTGTAATGCAATGAAAAAAGTCCTAGCTTTCCTAACTTAGAAGCCATGTTTAACATATAACCGTAACCTATATTTCCAATGAAGCAACAGGAAAGGAAGGCAAAACTTATGCAACCAATGGTAACCCTGCTAGTCCCATAATAGTCCTTCCTTGATTATCAACCCCCTGCCCACCCCCCCACCCCCCCACCCCCATTTTTTGAGGCAGCCAAGATCATCTTCATCCTGCATGTTATTCGTTTGTACACTTCAATCCCTATGAAGTATACGGATCTATCCCAGTATAATTGGAATGGCTGATCTACAATTTCTTGGCAGTAAGTGCACTAACTAATTTTTCTTTTCTCTTCACATTTTGGTTCCTTTTCTTTTCAGTCTCTCTTTACAACTTAATTCACCTTTTTAGATCAGACTACAGATAGCTTTAACTGTCAGTTAGACCTTTTATTATTAGTGCTTTAAAATATGCTAATATTGTCTTATCTCCACTCCTGGGAGTCTTCCTATTGCTCTATGCTGTTAGCTGCTTGGCATAGAGACTGCCTGCATTGAATGAATGACTGTTTTACATTTAAAAGCTGCACACATTCAAATTTTTATCACATAAATGCAATCTATTTAGCACTTTCTTTTTTTTTTTTTTTTTACACAGCAGCAGTTTTGTTGAAATTGCCCAGAAATGCAAGGCAATGCTAAGGGGCTTCTCATATCCAGTGCATAAGTTCTTCTCTAAGCAACCCCACTGATGATTAGTATTTCTTCTCTCCCCACAAGCTTCTCATTGGTAGGTAAGTTGTATGAGTCCACCTATGGAGAGTGCTGATTTTCAATGAATCATGGCACAAGTGAAGGAGCATAAACAAGACCACTCTTACCCCTCACATCTCCACATACTTAAAGTACAACTAAGAAATTGTTACAACACAAGGGACTTTGGGAGGGGAGGAGCCAAAATTATTAGTATTAATATACTAATACAACAAAAATAACTGTTTGGCGTAGTGGGCGACGTAACAAATAGAAACTTTACATGTATGTGGTAAGATGTATACTCAGGAGTATTAAGTGTGATTAAATGTACAAGGATTTAAGTAAGCCCCAGTTAACATAAATAATATTGAAAAGGAAAGACAGGAACACAAACCAAAGGAAAGAAGAAACTGGGAGAAGGGTGGGAAGTGGAAGTGGCAGAGGGCAACAAGAAAAGAAAGAGGGGTTAAAGGGAGCTTGGGGGAGGAGGAGGAGGAGGATGTGATGAAAAGGGGAAGAGGCTAAAGGACAGGAGTTACGGGATGTGTGATACAAAGTGGACATCCAAGGGACATGGGGGAGGTGACCACGGAGGTGTTTGCTGTGAGTGGATTATTGAGGGAAACTAATAATATGTGGACATGTGTGTTTGTAAAGAGTATTGGAGATAGGAGTTCTTTAAGGTAGCATGATGTCAAAAGCGTACGAGTCCAGATTTGCCCATATTTACATTTTCTCTCTGAGGCCAGATGAGTAAAGTTCTTTAGGGAGTTGTCTGCACCTCTGGTAAATTGGGTCTATGCCCACCAAGTATGGATTAATAGTTTGGATAGATCCACTCGGTTAGGATTGACTTTAGATCTAGTGTTAGTAGTATATCTAAGAGGAAGCGTTTCTCTTCATTTAAAGCCTGGATGACTTCGGGAGGGAAACCTAGGGCTATTGAGGTGAGGCCTGGAGACCATTTAGTATGTAGGATCTATGATATGAAATTCTTGTCCTCATTCCAGAATGAACACTACAATTAACAGTTGAGGAGCATGTGCTGGAGAACACCTGTGTCCTTCCTGCAACTGAGATCAGTGTCATGGAGCCCAAATTTGAAAGGTTTGGAGGGTGTCTGTTGAGGCATGTACGATATCCACAATCTGTACAGTGCCAGGGGGGAGAGGGGGCAAGGGGACCAGCCCAGATAGAAGGCCAGTTTAAGTTAGTAGGGGATTGGGTATTTTAAAGAAACTCATCTCTCTTGTATGGTTTTGAAAGGGTGGACGACTTGGAAGATAAAAAGGTGTACATTTTGGATGCTATGTGCCCATTTCAAGTCATCTTTATGAGTTAGGATGGAAAGTCTGGTGTTTTAGGTGGTTTATGTCTCGCTAGGATGACTCCGAGATTCAGAAATTTATAGCTGTCTATGTCATCTAATTTGAATTGTATTTTAATGTGGGAAAAGGCTATAGGATTTGAGGGAGTTACCAGGTGCCCAATGTAAAGGATCCACTTCTGAGCCCAATCTTCAAAGTATAACATTTGCCCATTATGTTTGATATTATCATTAAGCCATATCGAGGCAAGGGTGGATTATTTCATTTTGTTCGTGATTTATTGCCAACTTTCTGAAGAGTCTGAGAATGTTCCACCACGGATAAATGAGAAGTGTTCTCCCACTATCTTTTAGTTTTGGGCATGGAAGCCAGAGAGAGTGGCAAAGCAAGTTTTTTTTTCTACTGCAAGCCAAATGGGTGGAAGGTTTGAAGGCAGGACAAGCCAGGTGTGAGTTAGTCTCACCCGATGTGCAGTATGAAATTCTTGTCCTCATTCCAGAATGAACTCTACAATTAACAGTTGAGGAGCATGTGCTGGAGAACACCTGTGTCCTTCCTGCAACTCCTACGAGAGTTTTAAGCTTCCTAGAGCTTTAGGTAACCTTAGTTTTCAGAAGACGATTCTCGGATCTCCCAAACAAAAATGTTGATTAGGAGGTTAACTTTAGTGAAAAAGCTTTCCGATGGGGGGATGGGAGGAACATGCTTATTAAAAAGTTGTTGAACGGGGAGAACATCATCTTGATGGTATCAATACAACCCTACCAAGTAATTAATTCGATCATTCACTATTCAAAGAGGTCTTTAATATTAGATAAGGTTAAGTTTTCATTATAGTCAATCAATTCTATCAGGTTATGAGTAAACCATATGCCTAGGCATTTTACTCTATTTTGTACCCATTTGAGAACAGTGGTACTTATTAAAGAAATGGCTGCAGTGGGTGTTGAGAGGGAGAATTTCTGTTTTGCTATTATTAAGTGTGTAACCAGATACTCTAGCATGATCATTAATCATGGGCAATAGACTGGGGATAGCAGAGTTGGCTTTAGACATAAAAATTAAGACATTGACTGTCTAAACCGCTAGTTTTTGTGGGCTGAGGATAAGGGGATCCGGGGACTGCATCATTCTCTCTAATGCTGATGAGTAAAGGTTACAAGCATAGTAGAAACTGCAGTGAAGAAAGGGTGCATCCCTATCTTGGGCCTCGGTAGAGATTAAAGATGTTTGATAAGTTCCCATTGAAAGTAATATTAGCTTTGGGCTCATCATATAAAGTTATAGACTCATTTTGGCCAATTTGGGACCAAGGTTGAAAGCTGTGAGTAATGCTTGCATAAACAGCCAGGAGACCTTGTCAAATGCCTTTTCTGCCTCGAAAGCAATTGTGCAAGTTGATTGTGTAAGGGGGTGTGCCTTTTAAATAGCATGACTAAAAGTCTAATACTATCTGTACTATAGCTACCTCTGAGGAATCCTGTTTGGGGGGGGTAATTGTTTTGTGGATCAGCTCGAGTCTAAAGGTTAGTATCTTTGCATAGGTTTTGCAGTCTGTGTTAATTAACAATTATGGGCAGTAGTTTTTAGGGTCAGAGGGATCTTACCCATCGTTTGGGATGACATTTATGATAGCTTCTCATATTGTGCCTAGTATTGTTCCCAAGTTTGTATAGTGGGAGACGAGGTCCTTAAGGTGGTGGATTAAGAGAGAGCCCCCACGTGTGATAGAAAGAGGCCGGGAAGCCATTGGGCCAGGGTTTTTACCAGGTCTGAGTGATTTTATGGCTTTCTCTATTTCTGATAAGGAAATGGGTACTTTGAGTGTGTCTTTCACTTTTCGTCAATTCTCAGAATAGGAAGTTTGTTAAGGCATTTCTCCTAAGTGCTGTGACTATTTTTTGCACAAAGAATCTGATCAAATTGTTCAAAGTGTGTAGGATGTCTCCCTCCCTATCAGAGGGAGCGCCTTGAGTCCTGGTGATGGAGGTTATTTTCTGTCAGCAATAGTTTTGTTCGAGAAAGGATGATATCTTCCCACCTTTGTTGTGGCCTCAAAATCTGACTCCTTTGTTTCTATTAACAATGAGGTGTGCTTTATTACTTAAAAGTTTGTTGTACTCTTCCTTTAATTTTGTCAAACAGCTTAGTTGTGATCTGTCAAGGTTTTGTTTTAATTTCCTCTCAAGGGGCTTGAATTTACTTTGTATACCATCTAAATGTATGTTGTCCTGCATGTTTTTCTTGCCCATGACTTTGATCATGTGACCACTGATAGTGCCTTTAAGGGCATTCCAAATTATTTTTGAATTTGGGCCAGAGTTCCTGTTGAAATCTAAATATTATTTTATTTTTTATTTAATCATTTCCCTAAGCGAAGGTTGTTCATTCTCCAGGATCAGGTTTTAGAAGCCAACTTGAAAATGTCATAGAAGACTGAGATACATGCATGGTCAGGTGCAAGTAAAATCAGATTCAATGGAGTGTTTAGAAGTACTAGGCACATGTAATGTGTCCACTAAAACGTAACTGATGCAAGAAAATAGATTGTGAAAGTGGTAGAAGAATGTATAATCCTTGTCATTGGGGTCTGTCAGTCTCCAAATAGCTTTCAATCTATGGGTATTGCATAGGTTGAGCACTTGTTTATAGGATTTGTTAGGTCTGAAGAAACAACTGGAGATTCTGCCCAGAATTCCATTCCAGGGGGATAGAAGTTCCCACCTACAATTAATCTCGAAATAGCAGGGGTGAATAAGATTATTTTTATTCAGTTGGGTATAGAAGTCAGGGTGATCGCTGTTAGGGTCATATATATTTATAACAAAGTTCTGTTTCATCTTCTAGTTATGAGTGACCTGCCTTATGGGCCAATCTCATAGGAAATAATATAGAGACCAGAAGACTGAAAGATCAGTGTCATGATTCTGTTTTTCTTTTTAATTGCAGATGTACATGTCAGTGAATCACCCAGTTTTTGAATAGTAGTATTGTTTCTTTGCGGTCCATGTTGGTTTCAAGCAGGAGTACAATGTCCTCTTTAGTTTGTGTAGATAGTCTAGAATCGTTTGAAGTTTAAAGGGGTAGTTTAATCCCCTCACAATGAGGGACAGGACATTTAAGTTATGCATTTAAGTCAGGTTAAAGCAGTGTATGTATTGAGACCTGTGAGTTATACTGTTATCAGAAAAAGTAAGGAAGACCAACTCATTGGGTAAGGTTAGGGGAGTGGGGATAGGAAATAGCAGGGGTATCACTAGGGTAGGGGGCAGAGGGGACAGGGAGGATTGGGGAGGTAGGAAGGGAATGATGAAGAGATAGAAAGAGAAAAGACAATAAATCTAAAAATAAAAACCCATTTCAAAGAGGGACTAACCCACCCTATTCAGCCTCACCAAAGTGAAAGCATATAGTCAGCCGGTGGAGGCCACAAGGGGCCTGACCCAGTAGTTACGATCCTGAAAAACTACACCAATATAGCTAATACGCATATGTGTTAAACGTGTCTTATCCCAGAATAAATATCAGCTGGGTTGAGGGCTAGATCCAGGTGTCGTGGAATTGCTGGAGTTGCATTATAAAGATCAGCCTGGTTAAACTTAAGTAATAACATTGGGCTAGATGTATCAAAGCCTTTTACCCATTCTATGTCTATGGGAAAATGTGTTCATACATATGGACCATTGATCCATATGAGTGTCCTAACAAATGGAACTTTAGAACTTCCATCTAGACAAACAGTAACTGTTTTTAACAGGAAGGGCTGGCGCAAAGGTAAAAGTTGCACAATGGATTCTGAGAAAAGGAAACCTATTTGGATTTTTATGGGAGAGAACAGAACATCAAGCAGTAATGGACGACATCATTATAACATCATAGTATGAGCAACAATACGTTCATCCTGTATTTCATTAAGGGGAGGGAGTAAAACTAGGGGGAAAGATGTATAACTGTTGGATTCAAAACAAAGGATGTCAGAATGAATTAAGTCATCCATTAACCTCACAGATGGTAGATGTTTAAGGTATGAATATAAGCTGACCTCGGGTTTTGCAGAGCTGAGAGCGGTTTGATGTAGAGGTGAGCCTTAGTACATGATAAGATTAGTATGGGGGAATTAGTTGGAAAGTGGTTGGGTTTGTACAATAATTAGAGTAAGCAACCTTCAAAGTGTAGTAGCAGGTTATGGATTAAGAGTAGTAGTGTGAGTAATATGTTTAGTAGAAACGTAGTATTCACCTGTACCGTATTAGTATGAATAATGTGGTTATTAATGAGAAAGAGTGGTGTGAAGAGCTACAATAGACCCCAAGGTAGAGGTAGTCGGAAGGGGTTTGGCAAATAGCTAATTATATGTTGGTAGAGTTTTAGAGTGCATTGGTGTACTTATCTGATGCTGGTTAGTGTCTAGTTCATACCTTACTTGGTTAGAGAGAGCAAGCTGGTAAACTGTATGCTAACCCAATCTGGTGGGCATGTGCGAGTCCTGGATTTTGGCAATGGAAGAGTCCATGTCTTTGGGATCACTGAAGACTCTTTTCCATTGAAGGTGGTCTTCAGCCATGCAGGTCGAATGAAGGAAGATTGTGTGGTGAGGTCTGTGAGGGTCTTCCTCCTGGACAGGAAGGACTAATTTTTCCTTACAGTGTCGTTGGAGTAGTATTGGGCAATGCCTATAAAGACTCCTTGCCACATAATTTTCCGCACTTTCTTCGTGTGCAAGATGATCTGTTCCATGTGTATTAGAGAGGTCTGAAGAGCAAAGCTGTAAATTAGGAGATGTTTTTACAATTATGCGTAGGAACTCAGTGGGCAAGGGTTATTTGAAAGTCTTTGTCAAAACTGAGACCTAGAGCTAGACATTTTTTAACAAAGGTGGCTTAGGAATTTGCATGTTCTACTGCACCCCTGGGAGACCAAAAATGCAGAGGTTTCCTCTCCTATGGCAGTCTTCTAGGTTGGTGTTGCTCCTTCCAGTTGTGTGATCCTTGCCATGCTACTGTTTGAGCGCTGGGCAAATTCTGCTTATAGTTCTCCAGGTTGCTTATCCATGACTTGGCCTTTGATAGCCTTCCTACCAGGGAACAAACGTCCTGCTTGATGCAGGCAAGGTCATTGTGCATCATGTCTGTGCTGGCTTTTGTGGACTGTCCGAATCTGGTGTGGGGGGTGTTTTCATGTTTGGATCTGTTTTGTCCAGATTTCAGGTCCTTATGGTTCCCTTTGGTGCCTTTAGGGTCCTTTGGTTAGTGTCAGCCATGATGTCAGATAAAATCAACATTGAGATGGCTCTGCAAGATGGACAGCGGTGAAAGCAGTGGTTAAGGACCTTCTAGAGCACAACTGGGTCATAAGAGGAGCATGTTTTCCATCATGAAGAAAGAAAGCAGTGTAATGGGATCAAAGTGCTCGTGGTATTTGGATTGGGATCAGAAGATGATATCTCCATATAACACTGAGTCTACGTGAACTCTAACTCCATTTTCAGGTCAGGCAAAGAGTGCAGGATGAAACCATTACAGGGAGGGGTAAGAGATGTAAGCGACAACCCTTCCAAGGCGTTAGGTAAGATTAATTCACAGTGGGTGCGCCATAATGCAGAGCTACAAGTTACACTATACGCTGCAAGATCAGTGTGAAACACTGTATGTGAAGAGGTTCTGTCCCCAGTGGCTGCCATTTTGAGGTCAGGCATCATACGGGCAGAACGTGTATTTTCAACAACTCCATTGGGAGAGAGGGAAAATTAAAAAAAAGTAGTTTGCAGGCAGAGCTACATCTTCTGACCGTGAATTTCTGCACCTATGTTCAGGATCGGTATGTGGCAGGATAAAGCCAAATTAGCTGTTGGCGTAGCAGCACACGGAATTTAGGCGCCCATCTTCTCGGGAGGTAGCCGCGCCCCTGATAAGAGTAATATTTTGATCTGCTACCACACATACTATTACCATCCTTGCAAGAAACTGAAAAGGAACTTTTTTCTCAGAGGCAGGGAAAGGTCTATGCGGACCTGTTACGTTCGGAGCCCAAAATCTGAATGCTTTACATAAATCTTATTTCTACTGACTTCACTGTCAGTGCTTCAATCTCTTCCTCATGGAAGGGAGCTGAGATTCTATGTGAGGACCGGCGCTCGGATTATGTTTAACTCTTTCTTTAATTTCCACTCAACAGCCTCAATCAAAACATTAACAAATCAAAGACTACAAAGCTCAAAAGTCTTTGCTGCAATGAAAACAGCCATACAGACACAGTCCATAAATATGGCCATCCAGGACCGCACTTCCTCTTTCTTCGCGGGGAAACAGCCAGATAAGTGACTTTCTCCTTTTTGACGCATATTTTGTGCTTCAAACTGCACAAAGTAATTGTGTGCCCTTTTGCATTGTTGTACTTTTTATTGGGAGTTTTTATTGTAAACTCCATTGTACTGTTTATTTTGGTATTGTTCTCCCGCTTTCTGCTATGGGAGCCATGCTCCCTATCACGCGATCAGAAGCCGTTGCCCTCGGAACAGCAGTGACCTCCATGCACTGCTCTGAGCGATCAGCAGCTTCGCAGAGGCTGCTGGAGTGTCTTGGGCGTTTCCCTTCCCAATCGCGATGGTCCCTGGGAAGCGTGTCGCTCTTGAAGCATGAAAGGGGCTAGAAATTACTTGCAGTGTTACTCTACAACTGTCTGAGGGCATGGGAGGGGCTCGGCTCCTCTCACATTCCTCGAATTCCTGGGCTTATGAGTCGCTGTTGATTCCTTCCATTTTCAGCGGCGATCGCACACCAGCCCGCGGAGGTTGACCTCCCTTCACCTTCTAAGCCCATTACAGGCTCCAGATAAACGGTTCCTCCGAGGAGCTAGTTTTTTCCCCTGCCCATTATTATTTAGAGGACAGCTGTCGTTTTTTTTCCTTCTCCTTGGTTTTTTTTCTTTTCAATAAGCCTTTGCAAAGCTAAGAGTTGTTTGCCACTGCTACTTGTCTGGCGTATAACAAATAAGCATTGGCTTGGGTAAATCTGGTTGTTGAACCAGGCCTGTCTAAGGTTTTTTTTTTCTTCCTCCTGGACTGTGATACGCCATATGTCAGATGGCCAATCAGACTAATACAAGTTGGGAATCTGTAGAAACAACCCATTCTCTCCTACCTATTGATGAGGAGTTGGTGGATGTAATTGATGCCTCATGAGAGCGGCTGGTTGCTAAAACCTTACAACCCAAGGCAGTAGCTGCTAGGGCTGTAAGTCCGAAGTTCCATGACATCCCCGGCTGGGGAAGGCCCAAGGCCCCTACCGCCTGTCAATGCGCATGGGTCCTCCAACTCAGCTATACCAGAGACCAGTGCTAAAACACCAACTTCCTCTTCCGACACTTTTGAGTGGTTACATTTGGTCTTTCCGAAAAGACGCCTGGATGCCCAAGAACCGCAAGACAATTCCTGTTCCCCCCAGTGTGACAGGTGAAAATGCTGGGGAGGACTTAGATAACCATGATGGGGACAAGGGGGATGAGCTGGGCCCGAGTAGACCACGGGAGCCGGATGGAGGCGCAAAGGGAGTCAGGCTGGATGATGCTGAGGATGAGGGCGACAAGGACACCAGTGTGCCGGGGATGCTCAACCCAAAAGACATTTACCATCCTTGCTCGACGGATTGGGTTCCAATGTGAAAGGTGGCCAGCCAGATACACACGCCCATGGACCAAGATGTGCGGGGGCACCTGAGGGTGAAATGTCCAAGACCTTCTCTGGCCAATAAAGTTGCCTCCACACCGGAGATTGATTTCCAGATGGTAATTTTTATTGTCAAGTTCATTAAAGACTTTAAATTAGGTCTTGATTGATCCTGAAGGGCTTTCCAGGATACGGTCCTGGCTATTCTGGGACCTCTTACAAAGATCTTGGATATGGCGAAAGATGCCATTGAGTCAGGTAACCTCATTGACCCAACTGTTCTTTCCAGATGGGTCCAGCGTGCCTTGTGTTTTCTGGGCAATGCGAACTGCGCCCCCTTCACGCAAAGGAGACGCTCTCTATTGATTAAAATTGAACCCCGGTTGGGTACATTGGCCTCTACGTAGGCGGGTCCTGTCACAAAAGGGGGTCTCTTTGGGGATGCCTTTATTAAGGAGATTACCTGCTTCGTCAATACCTTTTCCTCTCTGGATAAGACACAGCAATCTATTAAAAATGTTTTAAACCAACAATTTTTTTATGGTGCCGGAATAGATGGGGAGCGCTCCTCTGGCCACAAACAAAGAGATCCATGCAGTGGATGGATCAAAAACGCTTCAGAGGTTTTTACCCCTCACAAGGACATGGCAGGGGTCATGGCGACAGAGGACAATATCATGAGCAAGCAATGCACAGTGAGGCGTCTGTGGTAAGCTATACTTCTTCTTTCCCTTGCGTGGTAGAGGGGAGACCTCAGTGGTTCACTCCAAAAGTGGACATCCATTACAGGGGATGCTTGGGTCCTCCAAACTATTCAAGGCTTTCACACAGAACTTTACAGGACCCCAGTTCTACAGGCTAATCCACGACCTAAAGTGTTTTCAAGGGAAGACTCACAGGTGGTGGATCACAAGGTGGTCGAGCTTCTTAGGAAAGGTGCAATAGCCCACACGATGTTACACCTGAGAAAGTTTGTGAGCAACATTTTTCTTGTTGAGAAGAAAGACAAAGGCCTCGACCTTTTATCAACCTCAAGTCTTTCAAAAGTTTGGTGGTATATCGCCATTTAAAAATGGAGAGTATTCACCTCCTCAAGGACATCCTTCTACCCAGCTACTGGTTAGTGAGACACAACCTAAAGGATGCCTACCTCACAGTGCCCATCTTACCGCCTCACAGACGGTTCCCACAATTAGAATGGGACGGTCAGGTCTACGAATTCACATGCCTTCCCTTCGGACTTTCCTCAGCAATGTGATGAGACTGGTTATAGAATGGCTGCAGGCCACGGGAGTCAGACTCTTTGTCTAATTAGACGATATTCTCCTGACGCACCAGAACAAGGAGACCCTCCGCCAACAACTGGATTTGACTAAAACCCTCCTACAAGACCTGAGTTTCCTCCTGAATTGTCAAAAGTTGGAGTTCAGCCCAGCCCAATGAATGCTTTTTCTGGAGTTCGAAATAGACATGGTGCAACAGTTTCTTCGTCTTCCCCAGAAGAATATGGTGTTGATTAGCAGGGAGCTGCGGAGAACGCTGGAGAGAGAGAACATTTCTTTATACCAATTTGCCAGGATAGTGGGCCTCCTTTTATCGTCAATTTAACAGATTTTTCCCAGACCCCTACACATTCAGGCACTCAAGAGTCTGGAATGCTCTACATCGCAGACGAGGCCTAACATATGACCAGGAGATCTCCCTCTGCCCGGAGGCTCACACAGAGCTTCATTGGTCGCTTGATCACATGCATGCCTGGAATGGCAAAGCCAGGTGGTCAGTGGTCAGAACAAGAAAATATCTCTCCAAACTGCCTGGAGCTCCTGGCAGGCTCGTTTGCCGTTCGGAGCCTAGCAACCAACAGAGTGTTGTGTTCCATCCTTCTGAAGATGGACAACATCTTTGCAGTAAGATATATCAGTCGTCTGGGGGTAAGCGATCCAAGGTTCTGGTGGACTTGGCCAAGGAATTCTGGGCCTACTGTATCCAACACAACCTGTCAGTGACGGCAGAATATGTTCCCGGGAGAATTAATCAGATGGCAGATTAGCAATCTCGCCATCTAAAGGACTACAGCAACTGGCAGTTGGATACAGTCATTTTTCAACATATCATAGCCCAATGGGGTCCTTGTCAAGTGAACCTTCCTCAACCATCAACTACCCGGATTATTCAGTTGGTGGCCAGACCCTCTGGTGGAGGCTACCAATGCAGTTCTACAGGATTGGTCCCAGGTTGAAGGTCATGCATTTCCCCCCTTTTCAATGATAACCAGACTGTCAACCTTGGTCATGCGGCAGAAAGCAGAGGTGATCCTGGTGGCACTGCTCTGGAGATCTCAAGCCTAGTTTCCAGTTGTTCTGGAACTTTCTATGGCTTCTCCAGTCCGACTTCCCCAGACCCCTCAGATGCTGAGGGATCCACATTGCAACTCACATTCGCTGGTTCAGGAAGGCAATCTCACTCTGAAGGTGTGGAGAATTACAGGGGTCACTGGGAAGTCCCAGGCCTTACAGCACAAGCTGTGTGTCCCTTATCAAACAAGCCTGATCCGACTCTACACTTAAGCGATATGGCTCTGCCTGGCATAGAACGTTACGTTGGTGTTTGCAACAGGATTTGGATCCCGTGGGGCAGATGAGGTTCAGGTGATCAATTTCTAGTCTGAGTTGGTAGACAAAGGGTGGGCATATTGTACAATAAACACACGCAGATATGCTATTTCTGCGGGCCACATTTCCCTTCATGATGTCCCTATAGGGGAACACCCTTTGCTGTGTCGTCTCCTCAGAGTTGTTCAGTTATCAATCCCACCGAAGCCGCAATACTCCACACTCTGGGACGTTAATGTGGCGTCACAAACCCTTCAGTGTTGGCAAGAAAATCAGTACCTCCCTCGCAAAGAACTATCTGGTAAGTTGGCTATGTTACTATGTTTAATCTCTTGCAAACGAGTGTCACATGTTCGTGCCTTGGATATCATGGCACATATGTTTACTCCGGAAGTTGTCTCCTTTACGGTCTTGAGACAAACCAAATCCAATACCAGGGTGGTTCATTACCCCTCTTTTCCTGGCCATCCTAAGTTATGTGTGGTCCGTTGTTTGAGAGAATATGAGACCATGACCGAAGAGTATCGCCCTGATGGGACAGCTCAATTGTTCATCTCTCTCAAGAAACCCTTTAAACCAGTGTCACCTTCTACCATCGCCCGTTGGGTTCTTCAAGCATCGGGGATCGATACGTCCTCTTTTGGTGCTAACTCTACTAGGGGAGCCATGGCTTTGAAAGCTTTTTCTTTGGGAGGTAAGTTAGAAGACATTCTCAGAGCAACTGATTGGTCATCAGAATCTACCTTTAAAACGTTCTATTTCAAGCCGATTCTGAGCATGGCTGCTCTTGTTGTCAATCAGCTTTAAACTAGCATAATCTGAGCCTCCGGTCCTGACATAAAATGTAAAACTTCCTAGCCATCATGAAGGAAAGTTTCAGTTCTATTAAGGACACTGAGGCGTGGATTATCCCTCCGAACATTCTCTCTATTTGTTCACCCCCCTGACAGTTTGGCAGTTCAACTTGAGGATAAGTATGCACAGTTTGGTGTTCTATGTTGTCAATGTATGCTGTGTATGACACTGTGTTTCTTTCTAGATGGTACAGTTTATCTTTTTTTCCTCTGCGCCTTGTCAATTCTGTTTGACTGCTAGTGATTCATGATTCCAGGTTTTGGGTTTCACAATTGGTTTATATCTGGTTCTTTGTTTGTTTTTCCTTCTTAGGATCGAATCAAAAACAGGACTTTTGAAAGGCACCGGGTATTAGGCAGCACACTCAAAGAAAGTGGAAGTGCGGTCCTGTATGGCTATATTAATGGGACTGCATCGCTATCGTTGTTTTCATTGTTGCAAAGACTTTTGGGCTTTGTAGTCTTTGATACATTAATGTTTTGTTTATTAAGGCTGTTGAGTAGAAATTAAAGAAAGAGTTAAGCATAATCCTCGCCTGCAGGTCCTTAATAGAACTGAAACTTTCCTTCACGATAGCTAGGAAATTTTACATTCCTTATGATCAATCTGAAGATGTTGGCGAGGTGAATCCTTATGTCGCCTTTGTCAATCTTAAAGCTGCATTTGACCAGGTTCCAAGAAGGAAGCTCTGGGAAGTGCTTGCCAAATTGGTAATTCAACTCTACCTTTTAAAAGTTATATTATGCCTGCATGAAAATGATTTTGCTCAGGGCCCACAGTGTGAATTAACAGGTAAGATTAGGGTTGACCGGATGTTTGCCAGGGCTGTGTTTCAACCGCAACAGCTGTCTTAGCTTCTTGTCTAAATATTAAAATGATGACCTGAAACTAGTTGGGCAGAGGGTTCATGCCCTGCTCTTTGCTGATGACACCCTGCTCATCTCTAAATCCCCCGAAGGACTCTAAACTCTGCACTACAGGTTCTCTACTTTCAGTGACATGAATGTTTTGAAAGTCAATGCTCAGATGATCAAATGTATGTGTTTTAATCATCAGAATTTGTTTTGGGTAGAAATGAGGCTGGGGGAGAATCACCTTGAGAGAGTCAATGAATTGGACTATTTGGGGATTAGGCCGACTAATTCATGGATGCCACAAATCATAAAAAGCACTCTCCTCATAAAGAATCCGGCTTTGACAGTTGTCAGGTTGCTAATCGCATTTCTTCATACCCAATTTCCCCTGCAACAGAAATTTACAAAGCCCAAGCAATCAATGCTTCTCTTTACAGCGCTGACCCATGGGCCCAAACCAAAGGATTGAAGGGAAAACATTTATAAGGTCTTTGACAAATCTTGGCTAGAATACTCCTCTACGTCCTCTCCGACTATATATCTTTGACTGAAGCCTGCTGTAACACTCACCAGATTGAGGTGTATTAAATATTGGATTTGTATTATGTGTGTAGATGAACTAAGTCCCTTTAGAGGTGCGCTTCATGATATTATCACCCAACCTCAAGCAATGAAGTTCCCTTGGCTAAGTTATATCAAGAAGTTCCTATTAGAACTTTGCATGAGAGACTGCTGGTATAATCCATCTTCTATTTAGTTAACCATAGTCATCAGAGTAAAGGCCAGGTATTGGGAATTACTTATGGTGAAGGGTAACTCTTCTGTAGTGCTAGGCACTTTACACAAGTGTTTTTGCACCATAAAGTTGTTATTAAGTACAAGGAATGTTTAGATCATATTAACCCATCAGTTTTAAGATCCTTGTAATTAACATTTTGATTGGGGGGTCCAGCAAGATGGCCAACAGACGTACACAGTGTGAGTGCTCAGTCGGTCCCAGGAGGAATCCTAAGCAATCTGGCAGGATAACCAGCCTTCACATCCTGAAAATTAGTCTGACAGGTGGTACAGGCTGCAGCATTACTTTGTGACTGGACTGGGCAAAAATCTGAATGGAAGTCCAAGGACTGCTAGCCTCCATTTTGGATGGGCGCTGCGAAAGCATCCTCATCAGAGAGGGCCTCCTGCTGAAAGGATGAAGGAGCGCCCTCAGGAGATACATGGCTGATGGCAAGATGAAGCAGCCGGCGGGAAGTAAAAGAGAGGTGAATGGGGCCGGATCGTCCAGCAGCCACAGCCACGGCCTGAGCGCACTCTGTTGACCTGTTGTACTGCCAGTGGAGGCTGCAATGGAGCGCAGGTCTGAAGAGAGAGTGCACTGGACCAGCTGGCAGCCACCAGTGTGTTTGTCCTGGGGGCCCTGTGAACTACCAGAAGGCAGAGGCGGAGAGCTGTTTTTCCAGCTCGGATGGCAGTGCCCTTCGACACAGAAGCATACGGGTGACGTGGCGGTGGAGGTGAGGCCTCACCTCTACAGCTCCCTGCTCTGTCAAGAGTGCGGATGCATGTACATTAACATTACTTAGAGACAGGCACGGTGCAGAAGATGGACACTAGGATGTGAGAGCGATGCACCGGAGCCTGTCCCAAATTAAGCACCCCCGCTGGAGGTGTAGACTTAAAGCTGGTGAAAGATACGATGTCTAGAGGGGCCCAGGGGAAAATCATCAACCAATGCATTACACTGCAGGCCCTGCCACAGAGAGCCACAAGACTGGAGGAATTCCAGAAGTCCCAGGACCCCGAGACACCGTGAGAGGAAACATTCAGAGCAGAGCTATTGCAGGCCATCCAGAGCAGTCACAAGGACATAGAGGGCAAAATGGAGACGTCTCAGTAGATATCAGTCTTCTACGGGTAGACCTCCTTAAAGTGGTCGAAAGAGGACAGGTGGTAGAGTGCTCAGTAACAGATGTGCAAACTGAAGTCAAAACCCTCAAGGGGCAAGTGGCACAGCTAAAGGCAGTGACCTCCATCATGGAGGACAGGAAGGAGGATGCCAAAAATCGGTCACAGGTGCAAAGTGATTCCTATAAGACTGAATCCACTGAAAACTTAAACCCTTTGGCCTGTCTGCGATATCTGCTATGGAGCAAGTGCACCAGGTCCTGGTGACTAGAGCCTCCTTAGGGGCCCCTCTCACAACACACATACTGATTTACGGTGACAGGGACGGTATCCTCAGAGCAGCCTGAATGGCTACATAATGAAGGTACGAAAATCACGCTATCATAGCGTTTCCAGATTAGACTAGCGGGGTTCTGGGTGCGGGGTAAATCCTACTGAGTGTGATGGGCCTACAGTACATGTTGCTCTTTTCTACCCTCTTGAAGGTAGTGGAGTGGTAGGAAGCTACTTCTTTGAAAGCCAGGAGGAGGTCTGGATATGGTTGATGGTGTGCAAGGGGAGGCATGGCAGGGGGGAGTGGAAGCTGCACTTGGCAAAATCCGAAAATAATCACTGAAGATGATCAGACAATGAGGAGAGCGGAAAAGTCCTCTTTGGATTAGTCCAGCGCTTCAGGTGCTGACTTGGTGCCACTACGGGATGATGAAACAAGTCATTCATTTGTAGGAGATACCCCAGGCAAGATCTAGGCGGACAGCAGAAGCATGGGCCAGCTCGGATAAGATGCTGTTAATGAGAGACCTCACTAATGGGACTTGAACCAGTCCTAGTCAACGACTAAGGGACTAGTCTGCTGAACTGGATTAATCTGGCAAAGAAAATAACACAACTGATTGGGCATGGTTGCCTTTCGTCCTCTCCAGTAATGCACAGAAGTACTCACAGCAACAGCAATCAGATGTATGAGATGAAAAGCCAACTGCAAATCGTCTCATGGAATGTCACTGGTATCACGAGAGTCCTTAAAAATGATTCAGAATATCAGTCCTTGAGGGGTGCTGATATACTTTGTGTCCAAGAAACCTAGCTAACAAATCTCTTGGCAATCACTGGATTTTATGAAGTGCATCGATCTGCAATAAAAGGAAACATCTTTGGGAGGCCATCTGGTGGCCCCTCGATATACTTAAACATCGGCTTGGATCTAAAAGTAAACAATATTCCTGTCCAGGATGACATGCTACAATCAATCACATTGGAAGGCCTAAAACCAAAAGGCCGCAGGCTAAAGTCTTTAATAGTTACCCTCTATTTTAACTCCTTCGGCTATGGGAGGGCCGCAAGGATGTCTCAATTAGTTGAAACTTTGGATGCTGTGCTTTGCGAACATGCTGGTTATAATTTCATTATCTGCGGTGACTCTGATATTTGGGGATAGGGGCTAATGACCTTCAGCCAGTATATCCAGCAACTGAGTAGCTTCAACGTTTGCTTCTGTTCAACATACTCTTGAAAAGAGTTTTCAGGCACAAAAGTATATAAAATCTTTTCAGGGTAAAAGCACTCTTGATGATATTTTCGCCTCAGAAGTTATCAAGTGTCTGGAGATCGTTGAAATTCTTCACACTGAAGCTAGTGACCATTTACCCTCCCTCGTAAAATTGAATATGAACCTAAGTTGTCTGGACACCCAAAAGACACTTGGGACTTCACAGGGAGATGAAAACTTACAGATCACCAAGCAAATAAAATGGGGGCCAATCTCCTCTTAAAAATGTAAAATCTGGAGAGCCTCCAAGGGACCCTCCATGTCATCCCCAACGGGTGAAAATCTGCAGACAAAATGGCCAGAAATTATCTAGGATGTCCGTCATAGCGTAGGCCCCTCTCCATCCCTTCAGCAGATCTACGCAAATCGCCTCCCTCAGTGCCCCATAATAGAAAGTAAGCGGAAAC
This sequence comes from Pleurodeles waltl, assembly GCF_031143425.1. Taxonomy (NCBI): domain Eukaryota; kingdom Metazoa; phylum Chordata; class Amphibia; order Caudata; family Salamandridae; genus Pleurodeles; species Pleurodeles waltl. Next base: position 400,127,270 of record NC_090449.1, read on the forward strand.
TCCAAAGGTTGCATACTCCGGGCCCATGCCAAACAACACAAGCAACTGATCTGGTCCTTACAATGCAAACAGGCATACAGGGAGTGCTTAAATATTATTATCTACAAGGTAAACACAACCAGGTGGATTTATGGAGGTACATCAAAAATAAGATGAGCCAGGAAGGGCCACGAATTAATGTGATCAATGCACACACCTGGATAAATCATGTGATTAAACTGTATGCAACCGATTCAGCCGCCCTGGTGGATCCTTTGGCCAAAACCTGCATACAGAATATACATCCAGACTACCACTTAGTTCCTTCTCCTAGGGAAACCTCTACCATCTTGCGTGGCATTAGGGCTACCGGTGCTCCAGGCCCTAATGACATTCTTGCACAAGTCTTTCAGGAAGATATTGAGTTCTGGTCGTCAACTCTTTCAACACTGTATTGCTCATGTTTAGAGACTCACTGTATTGCTCATGTTTAGAGACTCAGGAGGTATCCACCAGCTGGATGGGCTCCATTCTACACCCAATTTACAAGAAAGGGGACAGGCAAGTCCCAGCTAACTACCGTCTCATCACCCTACTGGATATCGAAGCTAAGGTTTTTGCTTCAGTTCTCCTAAGAGAGTTGGAAAATTGGGCTGAAGCCAATGGGATTGTCCCATTTTGTCAAACAGGTTTAGGACAAATTCCGCAACCACATATAATATAGTGGCTCTTTCCTATTTAACACACCAGGCAGCCACTAATAAGTCTGCCACTCTTTATGCCTGTTTTGTAGAATACTCCGCTCCCTTCAATGCGGTGGACAAAAACCAGCTATGGAGGGCGGGGTATTCCAAACAAAGTATTGAGGGCAATAGTCTCACTATATACATCAACCTGGGAGAGGGTCAAGCTGTCACGCACTACCATTAGCAGGATAAACCCCACTGACAACAGCCTAAAGCAAGGGTACACCCTAGCCCCTCTTTTATTTAATCTATACACAGGAGACATGTGCCTGGCCATAAGACAAGCTAACTTGATACCGCCGAAAATTGGGAACCTCCAAATTACCCTCTAACAATATGCAGAGTATATTGTCCTGTTAGACAACTCAAGAATTGGGCTTAAAAAAGCACTAATTGCCCTCCACGAATATAACACAACAAACAAAATGAAGGCAAACGCTTTTAAGACCAAAGTAATAACCTTTGGGGGGGGGGGGGCATCTAAATATCAGAACATAGGTCCCCTCAAGATCAGCAGAGCAAACTCATATAATTACTTAGGGGTGTGGTTGACTCCGAAGGGAAATTCTAAAATTCATCTGTGCCATCTTAAACCAAGGCTGAATTTATAATACCATGAGTATGCCAGTTAAACAACCTCACAGAAAGCCCTTCTTCAGTGACGATCCAACAAGTGCTCAGGGCATCTTTCTTACCAGCGCTAAACTATGGTCACAAAGCTTTTCCGTAAGAACGCACAAAATTAGTGGAAAAGCTTCAAGTCAAAGCTTATAAGAGAGTGTTTAAGCTACCGCAATATATTAGGGGGTGTCTGATAAGGCTAGAACTCGGCCTGGAAGGACAGAAGTGGGCCAATATGGGCTCTTATTTGAAATACTATCATAGGATTCTTATAGCTCCACCCAACACATTGAAATCAGCCCTTCGCCCCATTTTTGACTTAAAAACGAATCCTTGGTCGCAGTATTTAACTAAAGAGTCTGAATTCCTCCAATAGATCAAACAGTCTGCTATTAAGACTGTGTTGAAAAGGCAGATGAAAATACTTTCTCTGATAACTGACCAGGCAAAACTGAGCAGTACACCTGTGTTAGCGGCTGTGGCAGCATCCTACACCAACAGCTCGCACCACTTGTCAGCACAACGGTATTTGATGTGTATGACTGGGAAAGCCTGCTTGACACAAATCATGGCTGCAAGATTGTTAGCCCTCAGAATCCAGGGGATGAACCCAAAATGGCACTTCCTTTCCATGATTGTAAATTGCAGGCTCTGCGGATATAAAACTGAGCCATTCAATCACCTGTTATGCCGCTGCCCAGCACTGATGAACGTTCGTCGCACTTTATTAAAACCTCTTTTTTTTAACGTCACAGAGTAAGAACTTGAAATGAGGCCAGGTCACTAGTGTTTACTTTGAAGGAGCCATCTGATCTAGCTAAAGTTGGAAAGTTTGTCTATCAGTTACAAAAGCTGCTGAACGAAAGTACCATACCCACCCAGACTTCTACCCCTTAAAGCAGAAGGAAGTGGTAATGTTTTTGTAATTCTTATACAGCCTTAAAGGATTAATCAACAACTTACTGCCTTTCTAACAATTTATTGACATTGTCTGGCCATTCTGGGTGTGGTACGTTGCACATTTTAGCTGGAAATAGTTATATTTTATCATGTGATTTGCACTGCTAATTACCTCTTTTTAAGTTTTAGGCCTTTGATCAATAACGATCATGAAATATTGTACATATGCTTTTTTATACTTTTGGAGTAATTACTTTGCTTGTAAAGAAGTGTTTTGCTGAGCTCTTACTTTTTGAATATTTGTTTTATGATTTTAGGTTGTAGTCTTATAGGCCCATTGTTGTTTTTCCATGGGCCTAGTTAGGGAAATGTATGTGCCTTCCGTAGAGATTGATCCCACTTGATTGTAAAGATTTTAAATAATCATACAATAAATTTACTTTAACCAGTTACGGGATGAGAATACTAACAAGGTACTCAGGGCCAAACCTAGGGGCGCCTGGTTGCAGCTATCGCTCACACTTTGTTTCATCATTGCATTTTTAAACAGTGGTTAGTTGTTTTTAGAGTGTGAGAATTATGATACAAAGTTGTTTTTTTCTTTCAACCACAACACAGAAAGGAAGAGTACAGTTTGCTTTTTTAAAAGGTGAACTAGTGATACACCTGAGCGACTCATTAGTTTGGGAATGGGATGGGGACTCCCCAAACGGAATGGGGGTGGGGGGACTATTACTCACATGTTACTAGAGACGGGGGAACAGTTGCCTCAGAATAGTGTACTGCATCCAGATCAGGGAGAATGGATGTGATGTCAGGCTGGATGGTGTAGAAGTGGTTGGGTGAGGAGGCAAAAGTGGGGGTGGGGGGTTTGTAACATGAAGCAAACATTTGTGACTTTGAACGTCCAGGAGATGGATAAATGCTCTAAGAGCTACAGAGTGTACTTTTATACCAGGAGATATAATGTGAAGACTGAATGGTTAAGAAAGACACACTTGCTAGAGACGGAGGTGGCAAAGGCTCAGGAGGAAATAGAAGTGATGCATGTATGCGGCCACCTATTCTAATTACACTAGAGGGGCAGGTGGGGAGGATGGGGGGTGGGGAAGGGCAGACAGTGATCACCTTAAATAGGCAGGTGCTATATGATAGTCAAGGGGTACTGGAAGGTTTTTACACATGCCTGGTTAACACCTACACCACGAACAAGGATGACAAGACTTTATTCCTAAACCTGATACAGCTTGTAGCCCATACATACACACACGTCTTTTATAAGCAGGGACAACTGTGTGAGGAGGTTAGATAGGTACCCTCCCCCATTCCAGGCCAGAAAATAGATATGGTGGCAACTCTGATGCAGGGGATGGAGCACCTCCACTTGCTGGATGGACGGCAGCACCATTATCTGATAGATCTCAAGTCCTCCTACTATTCTTAAGTGAATAAGAGACACAGTAGGTTGGATTATGTCCTGGGGCACAGGGAAGACATAAAGATCTACCAGAACTACTTATACTTAAATCGGAGCCTCTAAAATTACTCAGCGCTATTGGTCACTCTGCTCATGAGGGGCACTAGACCCAGGATCCTGCTTTGGACCCTGAACTCTGAGGTACTGACAGATGGGAGATTAATAGAACACATTAAAGAGTTTACTACACATTATTTTCAAGACAAGAGAGGTACTGCAACAGACAGGTCAATGGAAAAGGAGGCATACAAAGTAACTTTGTCAGGGGAATGCATGGCCATGATATATGGAGTAGGGAAGGAGCTAGTGAGAGAACTCCGCGATCATAAACAAGCATGGCTAGATGTTCACACCAACTTTTTGCTGGATGAATGCGGTCAAATCCTGAACATTAAACAGCAGGTGGAGGAGGTCTGGAACAGGGTGGAAAAGTACACACAAAGAACGCATAGGCAACAACTTTCTGGGAAGGCAATAAGTCCGGCAGAATGCTGGTGTGGTTACTTAAGAGGGAGTAGTCAGACCCCTATCCTGTGCCTATTCACACATGGAGGAGAGGACACAGTTGACAGGAACTGTATTAGCATGACCTGCATGGAATTCCTCAAATAGGGATTTGCTGAGGGGCGAGAGTCATCGGCCAATGACCTGCTTAAATATTTGCGAGGAGCTGGACTGCTACAGCTGACGAAGGACCGACAGCTACAGCTTGAAATATCGATTGAGCTATCAGAACTACAGGAGATTTGAGTCCCTCACTGACCAAACATTCAATGGTTTCCAAGCAGAAGTGTACCTACAGATGCTGCCCTCATTTTCAGAGCATCTATTAGAGGTCTATCATGAGATGAGGGAGAAGGGGTGTTGCCGTTCAGCATGCGTGCACCAGTAATGGTACCGACCCAGAAAGTGGGGTGGAACCCATACTGCTTGACCTCCTTTCCGTCGCTGTCTATGGTGAACACACGTTAAAACGTTATGTACAGTACATGCCAATAGGCTTCTCAGGGTGGCTGGGACACCTATCCACCAGATCAAATGGGGTTTATACCCGGGAGAAGCAAAATGGGCAACCTCAGCTAGCTTGCACATATCATGCACTCACTTGCAGACTCCTCTATACCAGTGGCCCTGGCTGTTATGAACTTAGAACAGGTGTTTAATACTGCTGGATGGCAGAACATGTGAGCAGTCCTGTAGGGCATGGTGTTCGGACCGAACCTTATTAAATGCTATCTGCAGAGCCTGTAAGCAAGGATGCGCATTAAGAGCATAGTGTCCGAGGCTTGGCACCTGGGCAGTGGGATCAGGCAAGGATGTCTGCTTTCCCCAGTGCTGTTTGCACTGGTGGTAGTCTGTGGAAGAGCCTGCTGCCCTGGAGTATAGAAGTAAATGGCAGACCAAACAAAGTGTCCTTTTATGCAGAAGATGTGCTGGCGTATCCCAACAAGCCTGACAAGGCCGTGCCACGGATCCTATAGGAGCTTGACAAGTTTGTGGCTGTGTCCGGACTGCATACAAACAGGGCAAAAAGCCACTTGCTCCCGGTGGGAAAACTGGAAGGGCTGGAGGTGGTTCCTTCTCAGGGGCCATGACTGTGCTGGGAAGTAGAAAAGTGTAAGTACCTCAGAATGCAGATAATGAAAGCCACAGCAACACATTATGATCTCAATGTGGGGTGATGCTGACGGGCCTGGAAAACTCTGTGGTATTCTGGGTCAAACTGCCCTTGTCTCTTATGGGTTGTGTTTCAGTGGCTGAAATGGTGTTGCCTCCCAGAAGCCTGGACGTCTTACAGAATGCAATATACCCAGTTCCAATGGTGGCATTTTGACAGATTCAGCTCAACAGCCTTGTTTGGTGCAGGAAGAGGAGCAGATTGAAAATATAGGTCCTGAAGCTCCCCCTTGCAAGGAGTCTTCCTGATCTGTTCCTGTATTATGCTGCAACACAGCTGCAGCATGCGGCCAGCTGGTCTGATGACAACTATAGGCAGGAGAGGAATTTCCTGGAGGAGGTGCCGGGGCATAATCACTCCATGATCTCATCCCGATGGCCAGGGGAGTCCAACGGGCTACCCAATACTTAACTTAGCAGGTGGCAGAGATATGACACAGGGTAGTTTGTAAAACCTTGAGGAGAACTCTCTTTGCGGAGCAATTGCCACTGAGGGACCTCTGCCCTTTGCTGCACTCTTGACTGACATAACATATGCCCAGTGGTGCGAAGGTGGCTGTCAGAATGTGGAGGACCTCTACTTTAATGACAGGTTCTTCACTGTTTATCAGGTGCAGGTACAATTAGGAGTGGGTACAGGTCAATTTTACAGTAGGCGAGGCAGGCCTATATGGCCCATCACATGTGGACTACATTTCCTGACAAACTGCAGGAACATGACGTGCTGCGACACCTACTGGACCTAGTGCGATGTACAAATCTATTTACATATTAACACAAGGCCCTCCTGGAGGACAAGGGAGATGGAACAAAGAGGGCTAAGGGGCACTGGGATGAAGTCAACCAATGTGAATTGATAACACAGAACTGGACGAAGGCATGTGCAGAGGTGAAGCAGGTATTGCCGAATGCAAGATACAAATTGATTCACTTCAATTACCTGGATCAGGCGTAGTTAACACCCCACAGGCTGACTCTGATTGACACAAGGTGCGGGATGCTGGAGGATGACTTCAACCACATAACATGGGTATGTCCCAGCAGCGAAGTAGCTAGCTGCTGGGAAACAGTGATAGAGCAGTTGACACATATAACGACAAAGCAGCTGGAACAGACAGTTAAAAGGTGCCTGCTGGGTATTTTGAAGAAAAGTAAGTGGAAGAAGTTGCTTGATGAATGGCGGTACTTGGACTAATGTTACCATAGAAAAGGACGGCAATGCATTGGATGTCACCACAGCCCCGTCGTATTACGGTGTGGCGGAAAGACCTACTTGAGTAGGCTATAGGGGACACTCACTTTATGACGTTCACAAGATGGGATGATAAGACCGTGGAGGATCTGGCTAAATGGGTTGGGGGGGTCGAAGACTGATAGCATTATGGGCCAGCAAGACAATGGCTTTTCTTGAAAGCTCATGGGGAACTTCTAGACCTAGGTAGGATGTACAGCAGGTACTGGAGTCTCAAGAACAATCCAGTGCATCTAACATGATGAAATGTATGTACAAAACATATTTAGAATTGTCTGTCTGCAATGTTTCACTGATTGCCTACTTTGCACTGATAATGCAATGTTTCAATTTGTTTTGGAAAACTAAATAAATAAATATTTTTAAAAAAGTTTAAATGCGGTGTTCTATGACTAGCCAAATTCACATTATGTTCTATTAAGCCTACATTATTTCCTTTATGCCTCACGGCAGGAGCTAAGAAACATTTCTTGTTTTTTGTGCCAATTATTCTAGAGATAGCGCTACATCGGTTGCTCCCTTAATGTCAGAATATGGGCATATCAGACAAAATGGATGCTCTGAGAATATGTAAACTGACTCAAGAACGTATATTGTGTATACGGTTTCTAAATTTCTGTATGCAGCATGGCTGATAAGATCTACATCATTGGGTAAATCGGACATTTGTAATCTATAACAAGTATTTGCTGTATTAAACGCATGCTATTAAACAAATGTTTATTATTAAGTGTTTTTAGGATTTTAACCGCTTTGGTGCTGAGGACGGCTTGGAGCTGTCCTTTGCTCAGCTCCGATGGGCGTGTGTGAAGGACAGCTCCAAGCCGTCCTAGCACCCACCCACAGGTTAAGTGCTGGTGCTCCCCCCGTGGGCCGCTCCTCCTAACCCACCCCCACCAGGGAGGCAGCTGAAGTGCACCTCTGCTGCCATCCCTTCCCTTTCCCCCAGCGATCCTATAACGCTGGTGTGTAACATGTATGCCAATGTCATCAGAGCAGGCCGGAGGCACTGAAGAGATTTGCTTCCATTGGCGTTTAGAGAATGAGGTGAGTTTTCCTACTGGAAGGTCAAGAAGTACAAAGAGGCACCAGAGGGAAAGGAAAGAGTTTTTTTTTTCCCCCGTTGTTTCTTTGCAATGCATTCCTACTGTGCAATCGCGGGTGGGGCCGCCATTATAGGTGTCGCAATCGTGCATCCACTAGCAAGAGGGATTTTTTTTTTTTTACTGCATTTGTAGATATTGTGGGTAGAGGAGTAGCCCCTTGGGCATGGGTCTCTCCCAATAATGTGGAATTATTCTGGCTTTTTTCTGCCTCCCCAACCTCCCCCCCGGGACAGATCGGCCATATTTATAGGCCCATCTGTCAGCAAGGGGGGAAGAAAGCCACTAGACCCCAGGGATTTTATCTATTTATATGCTGGGGAGCAGCCCCTTGCGCAAGGGCCTGGGGGAAATATTTAGGCGTTATCAGTACCCCTGGAGCAGGTCGGCCATATTTTTAGGCCATCTGCCCCCAAAGGGGGGGCAGAACGGCAGAAAACCACTAGACACTAGGGATTTTATATATTTATATAGTGGGGAGCAGCTCCTTGGGCAAGGATCGCTCCCCATTTTAAGGGCAATATTTTGGCCCTTTTCTGATCCCCATCGGAGGCAGATCGCCATATTTTAGGCCCATCTGCCACCAAGTGGGGAAGAAAGCCACTAGACACCAGGGGTGATGACATTAATATGTCGAGGAGCGGCCTACTGGGGTTGCTCCCCATTATTGGGGCAATATTTTGGCTGTTTTCTGACACACACAAACGTGTGTGTGTGTACTGACATTTGGCTGGTGGTGTGTGTGTGCACTGGCATTTGTCTGATGGTGTGTTTGAACTGGGAATTTAGCTAGTGGTGTGTGTGTGGACTGGCTTTTGGTTGGCATTTGGATGGTGGTATGTGTTAAGTGGTGTTTGGCTGGGGTAAGAGTCACTCCCCTCTAGAGTGGCTATTTCTTTCCTTTGCTTTGAGTCTCCCTTGGGGTTTAGATCGGACATTTGAGATGCTGATCTGCACCCAAAGTCAGACTTCATAGTGTTTTATGACGGTTATATTTCTTGTCCTCATTTGCATTTGTGATCGTAATGTTTTATTTCTCCTTTTAATTCTAGTGAAAAGTTTCTGATTTCCTATGAGTTGACTACTGTTTGCAGTTTACGTAGTTGTATGTGTGCCAAAGTTTCTTTGGATTTGTGCAAGATGCGTATTGTGTTCTCCTGTGTGTAATTTTCTTTTGCTTTTTCTTCCTAGAGGGATATCATTGGCGCTTGCTGTGCCTGTGCAAAGTAGGTGCAGGTGATGTTAAAAATTTAGTGTCTCTGGCAAATAAGTGGTATTGTTTTTGAGTAAATAGGTCTTTGTGTGTTTTGCAATGATTGACTTTTACTTCCAGATTACTATCAAATCAAATCAAATCATTAACATTTATAAAGCGCGCTACTCACCCGTGCGGGTCTCAAGGCGCTAGGGGGGAAAAAAGGGGGGGTTATCGCTGCTCGAACAGCCAAGTCTTTAGGAGTCTCCGGAAAGCGGAGTGGTCCTGGGTGGTCCTGAGGCTGGTGGGGAGGGAGTTCCAGGTCTTGGCCGCCAGGAAGGAGAAAGATCTCCCACCCGCCGTGGAGCGGCGGGTGCGAGGGACGGCAGCAAGTGCGAGGCCAGCGGAGCGGAGGGGGCGGGTGGGGACGTAGAAGCTGAGGCGTCTGTTGAGGTATTCCGGTCCCTTGTTGTGGAGGGCTTTGTGTGCGTGGGTGAGAAGACGGAAGGTGATCCTTTTGCTGACTGGGAGCCAATGCAGGTGTCTCAGGTGTGCGGAGATGTGGCTGTTGCGGGGTACGTCGAGGATGAGGCGGGCCGAGGCGTTTTGGATGCGTTGCAGGCGGTTTTGGAGTTTGGCGGTGGTCCCGGCGTAGAGGGTGTTGCCGTAGTCCAGGCGACTCGTGACAAGGGCATGGGTCACGGTTTTTCTGGTGTCGGCGGGGATCCAGCGGAAGATCTTGCGGAGCATGCGGAGAGTGAGGAAGCAGGCGGAGGACACGGCGTTGACTTGCTTGGTCATGGTGAGAAGAGGGTCCAAGATGAAGCCGAGGTTGCGGGCGTGGTCTGCGGGGGTCGGTGCGGTGCCGAGGGCCGTGGGCCACCAGGAGTCGTCCCAGGCGGACGGGGTGTTGCCGAGGATGAGGACTTCCGTTTTTTCAGAGTTCAGCTTTAGGCGGCTGAGCCTCATCCAATCTGCGACGTCCTTCATACCCTCTTGTAGGTTGGTCTTGGCGCTGGCGGGGTCCTTGGTGAGGGAGAGTACAAGTTGGGTGTCGTCGGCGTAGGAGGTGATGATGATGTCGTGCTTGCGTACGATGTCGGCGAGGGGGCTCATGTAGACATTGAAGAGTGTCGGGCTGAGCGATGAGCCTTGAGGTACGCCGCAGATGATCTTGGTGGGTTCTGAGCGAAACGGAGGGAGGTAAACTCTTTGGGAGCGGTTAGCGAGGAAGGAGGCGATCCAGTCCAGGGCCTGGCCTTGGATCCCGGTGGAGCGTAGGCGGGTGATTAGGGTGCGGTGACAGACGGTGTCAAAGGCAGCCGAGAGGTCGAGGAGAATGAGGGCGACTGTTTCACCGTTGTCCATCAGGGTTCTGATGTCGTCTGTGACTGAGATGAGGGCGGTTTCCGTGCTGTGGTTGGTTCGGAATCCGGTTTGTGAAGGGTCGAGCAGGTTGTTGTCTTCCAGGAAGGTGGTCAGCTGTTTGTTGACGGTCTTTTCTATTACCTTGGCTGGGAAAGGTAGAAGAGAGATGGGGCGGAAGTTTTTCAGGTCGCTTGGGTCAGCCGTAGGTTTCTTTAGTAGGGCGTTGACTTCAGCGTGCTTCCAGCATTCGGGGAAGGTAGCAGAAGAAAAAGAAGAGTTGATGACGGTCTGGAGGTGCGGGGCGATGATGTCGTCGGCTTTGTTAAAGATGAAGTGCGGGCAGGGGTCCGAAAGGGCGCCGGAGTGGATAGAGTTCATGATGGATTTGGTTTCTTCCGTGTTGATGTGGGTCCAGTTGTTGAGGGTGATGTCCGGGGAAGCGGGTTCAGTGGTGTATGGTTGGGTCTGGTGTCCGAAGCTGTCGTGGAGGTCGCTGATCTTGCGATGGAAGAAAGTGGCGAGGGATTCGCACAAATCCTGTGAGGGCGTGACGGCGTTGGTGCTGGCGCTGGGGTTGGAGAACTCTTTGACGATGCTGAAGAGTTCTCTGCTGTTGTGGCTGTTTTTGTCTAGTCTGTCGGTGAAAAAGTTCCTTTTGGCAGTGCGGATCAGGTGGTGGTGTTCGCGTGTAGCGTTCTTGAGGGCGGTCATGTTGTCCGCGGTGTGGTCCTTGCGCCAGGCCTTCTCAAGGGCACGACAAGTTTTCTTTGATTCTTTGAGGGTGTCAGAGAACCAGAGAGGTTTTTTGGTGTTGGTCTGTCGATGCGTGCGTTTGAGGGGAGCAAGGTTGTCAGCGCAGTTGGAGATCCAGTTTGTGAAGTTGAGAGCTGCGTCGTTGGGGTCGGTGGTGAGGGTGGGTTGGTTGGCGGCGAGAGCGGAGAAGAGTTGCTCTTCAGGGATCTTGTTCCACTGTCGACGAGGGGTGGGTTGAGTGCGGAGGTGGGAGGTCTCGCGTCGGAATGTGAAGTGGACGCAGCTGTGGTCGGTCCAGTGTAGGGCAGAGGTGTGGCTGAAGAAGACGTGTTTGCTGGCGGAGAAGATAGGGTCGAGCGTGTGTCCGGCGATGTGGGTGGCGGTGTTCACCAGTTGTTTGAGGCCGAGGTTGGCGAGGTTGTCGAGCAGGGTGGTGGTGTTGGGGTCGTTGTTTTGTTCCAGATGGAAGTTGAGGTCGCCTAGGAGGATGTAGTCCGGTGAGGCGAGGGCGTGCGGGGAGATGAAGTCGGCGATGGCGTCGCTGAAAGAGGCGCGAGGTCCGGGAGGACGGTAGACGAGGGATCCTCTGAGGGTGGTCCTTGGGTCGGTGCGAATCTGAAAATGCAGGTGTTCAGCGGCGAGGGGGGGGTCTTCGGTGGAGGTGGTGACGCTAATGGAGTCTTTGAAGATGATGGCGACACCTCCTCCTACTTGGTTGGTGCGGTCTTTTCTGGAGATCTTGTAGCCTTCGGGGATGGCGGTAGCGATGTCTGGAGCAGAGGAGGCGTTCATCCATGTCTCCGTGATGAAGGCGACGTCCGGGGCTGTGGAGTCCAGGAGGTCCCAAAGTTCAACGGCGTGCTTGTGGACGGAACGAGCGTTGATCAGGATGCACTTGAGGTGGTTGATGGCGCGTGGGCTTGTGGTCGTGGTAGTTGCGTGGTGGAAGATGCGTTTGCAGGAGTTGCAGGCGAAGGGTCCATGGGTGCGTTTGGGGTGAGCTAGGAAGCAGGTTTTGGAGCGCCCTGGGTTGAGGGCGTGGAGGGTGGTGGGGTCGTAGCGGATCAGCGGGGCTTGGGGGAGCTGGGGACCAGGGGTCGTGGCGCTGGGCGCGGGCCAGGCGCGGACGGGTGCAGACGGGCTTGCCTCTGGCGCGCCTCCGGCGCGCCCGCTGCGCGGTCGCGCAGCGGCCGCCATAAGAGGTAGGAGGGGGGGGAGGGGTCAGCTGGGGGCGAATGGGAGCTGGGGGGCGGGGGCGTGCAGGAGGTCGCGGCGGGAAAGCGCGAGGGAGGGGGGGGACAGGTAGAGTGAGAGGAGCTGGGGGAGGGGGTTTAGGGTGGAGGAGGGTGAGTGTTAGGAGGTTTGGAGATTAGGGAGAGAGATAGGAGTAGGGTTGTGAAGATAGGGGAGGGGGGTTTGTAGAGGTGGGTGAGGGAGAGAGGTAGAGTGAGACGATAGGGAGATAGGTAGTAGAGGGGGTGGCGGGAGGGGGGGAGAGATAGAGAAATAGATAGAGAAAATAGATAGAGAAGTCGATAGATAGGGAAATAGATAGATAGACAGATAGGTAGGTAGGAGGAGGTGGAGAGTGGGGGAGTTAGATAGTGAGATAGGGAGCTAGAGAGATAGGAAGATAGGAGGAGTGAGGGAGGTAGATAGCGAACGGGTTAGCTAGGGGTGAGAGAGGGGGAGGCGAGTGAGGGAGGGGGATGAGGAAGGAGCAGGAGGGCAGGCTCGGGGGAAGAAGACGGAGGAGGTAGAAGAGCCGAAGACAGAAGACCAGAAGACAGAAGAACAGAAGACCGGAAGAACAGAGAAGAACAGAGAAGAACAGAGAAGAAGAACACAGAAGCACCGAGAAGAACAGAGAAGAAGAACACAGAAGACCGGAAGAACACAGAAGAACAGAAGGGAAGAACAGAAGAACACAGAAGATGATTGCAGAGGGGGAGCGAGGAGGAAGAGACAGAGAGGAGGAAAAGAAGCAGGAGCAGGAGAGAAGGTGAGTGGCGCGGGGCAGGGCGAGGGGCTGGGAGGAGGGGGGTACTTACAGTTAGGTGGGTCTCAGGAACACAGGAACTCGGGAACTTGGAGGAGCTGCAGCGGCAGGGGGAGCGACCTACCCTTGGGTCTGTCAGTAGTTTTACATTCTGTTTGATAAAGCCACAGTTTGCTTATTACTTATTGTGCACAATGATGGTTACTGTCGACTTATTTGTTGTGTTACTTTTATTAGTAAGGATTATGGCTAGCCGCAGGATTACGGCTCAGCAGGTAGTCACCTTACTTTTTGAATCTTCCTCTGACCATGATTTTGAGACTGACTCTGCATCAGAGGAGGAAGTCCAAGATTCTGGTGGTGAATTTTCTGTCTGAGATGAATCATCTGATGACGAAGCCACTCTCCGTATGGAAGAAGTGCCTCTTTTAGGCGGGAACCCTGATATGCCTATAGTGCAGCAAGAGGCATCTGGATTGCAGCCTGGGGCTGATAGGCTTCCCATTGGAAGGGATGACATCTGTGTTGCCCCAAACATGGTGCAGCCTTTGTTGCCTGCCTTTACTGGTGTTGCAGGCTGTAGAGTTAATAATGAAAACTTTATGCCTATAAATTTCATTCAGTTGCTTATGGACAATGTATTTTTGTATATGACTGCTGATCAGAGTAATCTGTATGCTGAACAGTATTTGAGGGACAACAGTGCCAGACTTTAGCCTCACCCGGTGGACTTCCACAAATCTGGATGAGTTGAAGAAGTTCTTGGGTTTAACTTTTTGATAGGCTTGATAGTTTTATAGTTTTTTAATTTATTCATGCTGCAGAACTTCAACGAGGTCCACATAAGAAAGAACAAAACATCAAATCAATTTTCCCAAAAAAGAAAAAAGAAAAAGTATTGCACATACGAAAACATAATTGTCATATCTTGATAGCATCATAATACTTATTAGATTACTATGATAAAAGAGCTAAAATGAATACACCATAACTTCAATGTTAAATCAAATATCATTAATATAATTTTAAGAAAAAAGTTAAAAATTCTAAAACAGAACATTTAATTTGGAAGTGAATACAGTGTATTAAGGAGCACTGGAGCAGAAGAAATAGACAATTGCAAACAGATAGGCCTCCACCACTTCTGCCGGTGGGGTAAAAGAGCAGGACATATGAACAGGACATGATTAAGATCCTGAATGCCCATTTGGCACCAATCACATATTGGCAATATGCTGTACCATTTAGACAAGGGGTTTAATGGGAGCAAGCCCTGTCTTATAAGGAACAAAAAGTGTCTCAGGCTGTGAGGCAAATTCCAATAGGCATAACACTGCATTTTGTTTACCAAGTAAGAGTCAGTCACAAATTGACTCAGCCTTTTCTTCGAGCATGTTTCTCTGTCCAAATGAAAACTTAAATTCCAGGTGGCTTTTTTTAAGACTCAACTTTAATTGCTGTGTTGATAGCGATAAAACTACTATGGGGTTCAAATGCAACATATCTATAGCTGCCATAAAGTTCCTCCGAATTACTGATTTATCTTCAAAACTGCCCAAGATTTCTTTCTTTATACAAGATCTTAATGAGTCGTCATCGCAGTTTACAAGGTATGCAGCCCAACGCACTAGCCCTGCAAGGCCCTGAACAAAGGCATTTCTCAAGCCAAATTCCAAACTTAACGCTGCTACGTAAGAGGCTGACTGCACAGAGATAAAGCTTCTAAGAACACAACCCTCTATTGCGTTTAGAGGGCCCCATTTAGAAACATCAATTAGTTCTGTACCATACACCAGGGAGGCAGGAATGTTAGCGCAGTAGACCTCTAGCAAGAGTGAAAAATGCCTTCTTCCTGTGGCTTTATAGAAGGTATCTAAGCCTTTGGTCTGAGAAAGAGCTTTGGATATATTTTTTTCCTATATGGGCCTTCTCACTTAGGTTTCCACATACTGTCTTCCCCAGGAAAACATAAATTAACATTTTCTAATCTATGGGGACCCAAGAACCTTGCATAATTTCTATAGAGTGGTTTCTTTCTCCCATGGAAACACATTGTTTTACTTTTGCTCACATTTACCTTCATGAAATGAGCATCTGTGAATTGTTGTAAGGCCTGCAGGTGACAACTTAACCCTGTAGGGGTTACATCAAAAATTATTATGTCTGCATAAAGTAGACTAACAATAGCCTTTCCTCCGAGTAAAGGGACACTTACTTTGAGTCAGAAAGTTTGGAAAGTCATGGATGTAAAGAGAAAAGAGAAGCCTTGTTTTAGCCCATTAAGAGTGGGAATAACTTGTGACAGGCCCCTGTCCCCACCCATAAGCACCCTACACCAGGTATCTGAATGCAGAGCAATCACTACATTTAAGAGGGGGCCTGGTATATCCAATTTCAGCAGCTTATTCCACTGCAAAGGACAATCTAATTTGGCGAAGGCTGTGGAAAAATCACCAAAAGTTGCATAGAGGACCTCACCCTTACTACCACATATTTTTCTTTTTAAGCCTGAAGGGCGGTTATATTATCAAGGGTTCCATGTTTACTCCTGAACCCAGTTTGTTCAATATGGAGAATTGTATTTTCTACCACCCATTCATTGGTGGGCCAATACACATTTGGCAAAAGCTTTACCCACTGCATCGAGGAGGGCGATCTGACGATAGTTTTCTGGAGAATTACAGATGCTCCTCTTGAAGAGAAGGACTAAAATACTTTCTGTCCAGGATGGAGGAATAGTGATGGATTTGTAATTTTTGTTTTTAAACAGAGAATTTTACTCCAGAGTAGCGGATTTTATTTTAGAACAGAGATGGGAATCTCGCCAGGCCCCATTGCAGCCGAGGCACGCATTCCTTGAATTTCAGTTGTAATCTCCACTTCGGTCCGGGGTGTCATGTGGCGGCAGATTCTTCTTTGCTACAAATTATTTAGTCCCTCCATTCACCACATAAAGACCCCTAAAAAAGGAGACCTATTTCTATTCCTCTATGGATAAAGGGAAAGACCTAGCTCTCGTACCACAGCCAACTCCAACTAACGTCCAAAATGTCCAGGACTTGCATTTGACTGCAGCCTCCCTCAATTTAATCCATAGTTTATCCCATGCTTCTCTCTTTAGACGGGCTTTCATTCGCACCCTTCTCCTCTTTAATACCTTCACCTTCACTTTCCTATCAATATCAAAAGCCAAATATTGTTCCCTAACAAGTGTGTTTTTTTCCATATTCAGGGAAGAAGAGGAAAGGGGGTCACCCTAGGGCGATTCAGTGAATTTTTCTGTTTATCGTTGTTTACTATCTGCGTCATAAACTTACTAAAACTTTCGATTTAATTCCCAACCCAATTACCTAAAATGCCAAGCTTGGCCTATAATTTGACTTTCAACCCCTTACTTGACCTAAAATCCCAATGAATCCAACCTGTCTTCTTACTGAGGCATAAAGCAGATCTATCCTCTTTCCAAGGACTCGTAGGGTATGTATTGGTATTCAAGGAGAAAGCTAGCCGGCTATGATCGCTAAGCAGGGAATTTGCCATCTTTAAATCACCCAAAAGATGAAACAAGGAACAGTTTACTATCATGTAGTTCAAGATGGACCTCCCCCAGGTGCTCTGTGAGTGAAAGCTGCTGGAGAATCAGAGGGTAACCTCCCATTAATAATAATACTGTCAGTTTTTTCTAGCTGGGTCAGCAGAGTTCTCCCTCTCTTATTTGCTTTGAAGTTCGAGCAGAAGTTAGCGGAAGGGATCGGCAAGGCTTCCTCTTTTTCAATATTCCAAGTTTGATATAGGGAAAAATTAGATATCTTGCAGTTTAAATCTTCTACCAGAATAAAATGTGGAGGTTCATCTTTTACAGCAACTTTTTTGATATAAGAATAAACCTTAACCAGGAGCTCATCATAGATGCTCTCAGGGGGAATATATGAATTTATCAGCAATGAGGGTAATGTTCCTTGTTTGTTTCCAGAATTAAACACGGTTACCACCAGAAACGAATCGCTAGGATCTTTACAACACTCATACCTCCATTTAAATTTGATAGACAACAGACAGGTCACCCCTCCCTTTGCATGTCCCCATCTCAAAGGGCTTTGCTTCACACTCCAAGGTAAAGAAATGATGAAAGGCTAGACCCCCTACGGTCCATGTCTCCTGGAGACATATTACATCTGCATTTGAAGATATCAAAAGTTAAAGCTCCTGCCTGTTCTGTATTCCGGCTATATTCCAAGAGAGGATTTTTAATTTATTGCTGGTTATAAGAGCCTTGCAAGCGCCCACTGTGGCAGGCACTGGATAAGGCACCCGGTAATCAATCCCATCTAGATAATTCATCTTCACATACTACTGGAGAAGAGGAACTAGAGGCATCCCTAAGGGATACCTGTCTACCATGATTACCTTTATGGACTTTCAGCCCCTTATAATCTAGCGGGGACCCTTTACTGCAGGTGGGGATCGGGAGGATGGACTGCCCTTTGCCAATTGCATTAAAACCATAGGATGCCGCACCTAAGGGATGCCTCCCCTAATCTTCCATAAGTGGGATAATCCCCCTACACTGAAAACATTCTGAATTACTTAATATCATATTTGCTTTGGGTTTGGAGTGAATCAAATCAAATCAAATCATAAATATTTATAAAGCGCGCTACTCACCCGTGCGGGTCTCAAGGCGCTAGGGGGAAGGGGTTACTGCTGCTCGAAGAGCCAGGTCTTGAGTAGTCTCCGGAAGGCGGAGTGGTCCTGAGGATGGTGGGGAGGGAGTTCCATGTCTTGGCCGCCAGGTAGGAGAAGGACCTCCCACCCGCCGTGGTGCGGCGGATGCGAGGGACGGCGGCGAGAGCGAGGTTGGCGGAGCGAAGAGGACGGGTGGGTGTGTAGAAGCTGAGGCGGCGGTAGAGGTATTCGGGTCCCTTGTTGTGGAGGGCTTTGTGTGCGTGGGTGAGGAGTCGGAAGGTGATCCTTTTGTTGACGGGAAGCCAGTGCAGGTGTCTCAGGTGGGCGGAGATGTGGCTGTTGCGGGGTATGTTGAGGATGAGGCGGGCGGAGGCGTTTTGAATTCGTTGCAGACGTTTCTGGAGTTTAGCGGTGGTTCCTGCGTATAGGGTGTTGCCGTAGTCCAGGCGGCTCGTGACGAGGGCGTGGGTCACGGTCTTTCTGGTGTCGGCGGGGATCCAACGGAAGATCTTTCGGAGCATGCAGAGGGTGAGGAAGCAGGATGATGATACGCCGTTGACTTGTTTGGTCATGGTGAGAAGTGGGTCCAAGATGAAACCGAGGTTGCGTGCGTGGTCTGAGGGGGTCGGTGCGGTGCCAAGGGCCGTGGGACACCAGGAGTCGTCCCAGGCGGTCGGGGTGTTTCCGAGGATGAGGACTTCCGTTTTGTCAGAGTTCAGTTTCAGACGGCTGAGTTTCATCCAATCTGCGACGTCTTTCATTCCATCTTGCAGGTTGGTCTTGGCGCTGGTGGGGTCCTTGGTGAGGGAAAGTATCATTTGAGTGTCGTCGGTGTAGGAGGTGATGATGATGCTGTGTTTGCGTACGATGTCGGCGAGGGGGCTCATGTAGACATTGAAGAGAGTCGGGCTGAGCGAGGAGCCTTGTGGGACGCCGCAGATGATCTCGGTGGGGTCAGAGCGAAAAGGTGGGAGGTAGACTCTTTGGGAGCGGTTGTAGAGGAAGGAGGTGATCCAGTCCAGGGCCTGTCCTTGGATCCCGGTGGAGCGGAGGCGGGTTATTAGGGTGCGGTGACAGACGGTGTCGAAGGCAGCCGAGAGGTCAAGGAGGATGAGGGCGACTGTTTCTCCGTTGTCCATCAGGGTTCTGATGTCTTCTGTAACTGAGATGAGGGCGGTTTCTGTGCTGTGATTGGCTCGGAATCCGGACTGAGAGGGGTCGAGTAGGCTGTTGTCTTCAAGGAAGTTGGTAAGTTGCTTGTTGACGGTCTTCTCTATGACTTTGGCAGGGAAGGGGAGGAGCGAGATGGGGCGGAAGTTCTTCAGGTCGCTTGGGTCCGCCGTAGGTTTTTTCAGTAGGGCGTTGACTTCAGCGTGTTTCCAGCTCTCGGGGAAGGTGAAAGGTTTTCCTAGATTTAAAACTCAACTCTATGGGCAATGAGGAAACCAGTTTGATGTCATTATCTTCAACTAATCTTAAATTCATTATTTCAGAAAAACATTTAAGTAGAGAAGATCTATTTAAAATTAAATCTCCATCAAAAAGTGGGATGAAGTCCAAACTACAAGAGTCCACATAACACTCTGACGCCTTTGTCCCTTTTAACGCCAATTGACTTTTTCTAGTATAAGAATCTAGAAAAGGAGCAGCCATAGGGTTTAGGGAAGAGGGCGTAAAATATGTTTGCAGCCTATAAGCATCTTCCTTCACAGCAGGGGTTCTCTCAATAATTGACTTTACTGGGTTTTTTTTTAGGATCAACTGCTGCATGTGCTAAAGAGGGAATTTCCTCCGGGCTCTCAGTGTTAGATAACTTATCCATGATGTCTCCAAAACTTAACTTCCTTCGACCTTTCTTCTAAATTCTACAATTCGATTTTTTCATTCCTTTACGTGATATTTCCCTCTTTCCAGATTTTACTTGCTTTAAATCGCCAATGCATGGCACCTGTTTAGGGCAAGATTTAAAAATCAGAAACAAGTCCTGCTCAACAGCCTGCTCGGTTGCATGAGGGTTTTCACTCAAATTCTTTTCAGTAGAAGAGTTATTGAAGACAAACCGAATAAAGTCGACTGGACTATCTATACAAGGAACTTCTTTGGAGCATTTCTTGCTGTGAGGTTTTCCTGCCTGGGATCTGAAATCTTTTTGACAACAGACTTCTTCACGATGGATCTTTCTATACATTAGTGGTGATCCTTCTACACAAACAGATTTCCTTGGGCCTGAAAAGATATCCTTATTATTCTTAGTCAGTTATTTTAATAGTGCCATCACCGTATCAAAGATACATTCAGATCCCCCAATTAATTTTTCTAATAACTGTAAAATTAAAGTTAAAAGTTTTTCCAGACACTGTAAGGTATTTGACATTTTTGTTTCTTGATCGGCAGGTTGACAAAAATGCATTCCACTTACTGCCAGGTCTGGAGTAACTGATGAGTTCGAAAAAAATGAAGGATGATTTGATGGAGTACTATTGAAAAGTTGCAAGCAGTACTAGATAGGTATATAATTTCAGGGTGTACAATGGTAGGGATTGCTCCACTGACCGCTCTGGTTGTCTGTTCACTTTTGAAGTCAGTGAGAACGTTGTGTGGGAACTTGGCAGATGACCTTTTAACAAAGGTGACCATTTATACGTAAATAACTTCTACATTGGTGTGCAATTGTTCAAGGAAGTGTTCAAAGTGGACACTGTTGCTTGTGGCTCAATCTGACCTAACCGAAAAAGTTATACTAAAGAGCTTATATGTAAAAAGCTTTAGAGGGGGCAGTGCCTTGCGTAGTGATGAACTTCTAGCTGTGAAATATTCAGACAGGAGAGATGTCCTCATGCTGATAATCATTCATGATGAAAGTACTTCACCTGTGACTGGGCTCCGGTTGCTGAGGTGCACAAACCTTTGTTCATTTTAGACTACAATAAGCACATGGGTGGTGTAGATAGAGTACATCAGAGGTTGGAGCCTTACACTGCTGTTGGGAAGGCTTACATTTGTTATAAGAAGCTAGCTATCCATTTGTTTCTTTTAAAAACCTTCAATGTAGTATTCAAGGACTGTTCTTCAGCTTCAAAGATGACTTTTGTTCAGTTTCAGCAGTCTGTGATACACAGCCTTATTGTTGTGGAGCAGGGAAGTGTTCCTAGAGTTGGAGTAGTGGAGGATGTTATTAGAGTGGAAGATCACCACTTTCCTGATTACATTCCCCCCATGCCCAAAAACCGTTCCCTGTAGGACATGTAGAGTCTGTGTCCAAAGAGGCGTGCAGAAGGAGAGCTGTATGTACTGACTGAGTGACCTTCTAATCCTTGGCTATGTGTGCCTGCATGTTTTAAATTGTACCACACAAAACAGCATTATTGGGAGCCACCATGAGCGTAAAGGTGGGTTATTAGGGTGCGGTGGCACACAGTGTCGAAGGCAGCCGAGAGGTCCAGGAGGATGAGGGCGGTTGTTTCTCCGTTGTCCATCAGGGTTCTGATGTCGTCAGTGACTGCGATGAGGGCGGTTTCTGTGCTGTGGTTGGCCCGAAAACCTGATTGGGAGGGGTCGAGCAGGTTGTTATCTTCAAGGAAGGTGGTCAGTTGCTTGTTGGCGGCCTTCTCGATGACCTTGGCCGGGAAGGGGAGAAGAGAGATGGGGCGGAAGTTCTTCAGGTCGTTGGGGTCAGCCGTGGTTTTTTCAGGAGAGCGTTGACTTCCGCGTGTTTCCAGTTCTCGGGGAAGGTGGCAGATGCGAACGAGCTGTTGATGATGCTCTGGAGATAGGGGGCGATGATGGCGTCGGCTTTGTTGAAGATGTGGTGGGGGCACGGGTCCGAGGGGGAGCCAGAGTGGATGGTGTTCATGGTGATTCTGGTCTCTTCGGAGCTGATGGGGGTCCAGGCATTGAGGGTAGTGGCTGGGGCTGTAGGTTCAGTGGTGGGCAGCGGGGTTTGGGGTCCGAAGCTGTCGTGTAGGTCGGTGATCTTTCGATGGAAGAAAGTAGCGAGGGAGTTGCAGAGTTCTTGTGAGGGCGTGATGGTGTTGGAGCTGGCGTTGGGGTTGGAGAGCTCTTTGACGATGTTGAAGAGTTCTTTGCTGTTGTGGGTGTTGTTGTCAAGTCTCTCTTTGAAAGATGCCCTTTTGGTGGAGCGGATCAGCTGGTGGTGTTCACGGGTGGCGATCTTGAGGGCTGACATGTTTTCTGCGGTGTGTTCTTTGCGCCAGGTTTTTTCGAGGGTACGGCAGGATTTCTTGGATTCTTTGAGGGCGTCCGTGAACCACAGGGGTTTCCTAATGTTGGTCTCTCTTGGGTGGCTTCTGAGAGGGGCGAGGTTGTCGGCACTGTTGGTGATCCACTGTGTGAGGCGGAGGGCAGCGTTGTTGGCGTCGGTGGTGATGGCTGGTTGGTTATGGTTTAGAGTTGAGAGTAGCTGCTCTGTGGAGATTTTGTTCCAGGGCGATTTTCGCAGTTTGCGTCATGCAAAAAGCTTTCTACATCTGGCCCTTGGTGCCTTGTCGCAGCTTTACAGCTCACATGCTGTGAGTCACTGGTTCAGTTTTTGGAACTTTCAATTATTAACAGTGTATTTCATTTTTGTTAAATCTCTTGTTAATAAAATTTACATTCTGAACCTTTCACTCACCCTAGTACCCAATTCAACCAGTGTGTATGTGTACTTAAGGAATGGATAGTTGTGCAGTAATATTTGTCTTTTTCTGTCTTTCTTTGCCAAGGTATACATTGTCTCTAAGGAAAACCTACCAAATCTAGATATTTTCATAAACTAGACACCAAGGAGAGTACAGGGTGGTGTGCTTCTGGTGGGTGCCATCAAGTTTTCTTACCCACAATGCCCTGCAATCTCAAAATGTAACTAAAATCACATTTTTTTCTTGCATTTATGTGCCATATTCTTCCAGAATCCGAAGGAAACCATGCAATTCCTACCACCCAGCATTTCCTCGCTCATCCCAATAAAAATGCTGCCCAACTTGTGTGGTTGGGGCTAGTGCCTGCGACAGGAATAGATCAAACTAACAATAAAGGGAACCCTTGCAAAGGGAACCCCATTTACCTTGGTTTGACTTTTTTTGCCGCAGGCACTGGGCCCAGCCAAACAAGTGAGGTACCATTTTTATCTGAAGACTTGGCAGGAGGCTGGGTGGAAGGAAATTAGTGACTTTCATCATATCCCAGAACATTCCATCACAGAAAAGTGAGGAAAATATGTTTTTAGTCACATTTTGATGTTTGCAAGGGATTCTGGGTAGCACAACCTGGTGAGAGCCAGGCAAGACACCCCATCCTGGATTCCCCAATAGTACTGCTAGATCAACATGCACCTGAAAGAACATTTACACCAACCACAAATGGATAAATATGCCTTCTTTACTCAAGAAACTTGATCTCAAGGGAGAGTCAAGCGGAAGACTGATTTTTCTGAAGCTACCAGGCCTACTTTTACAAAAGAAGCTGTAATTGTGTCAGTACTCAAGGACCTGCAGCATACTATGTACCAAATTGAAAACAAAATACTAGTACTTGAAAAAACATAATGGATGATGTAAAGACCCAAGTCGTAAATCTTAGCAGGAAAATGGAACCCTAAACCATTGCATGTCTGCAGTTGAGGCTACAAAGCAGGGGCTGAGGCACAAGACTGAGACCCCACAAATTTCCAAGTTTTGCTTAGGCATCATAATCTAGAAATTAAAGTAGAATTGTCAGAGAATGAAGATAAGGCTGGCCAATTCAAAAAGCTACTCACTCGTCGTATGGCAAAAATAAACATGCTCTCCAAAATACATATGTTTCTTAATCTCAGTCGTCATATTGCAGTACAGAGCCGGTTTGCCGGCCTTCAAGAAAGAGTTACTCATACAAGGGGATGAGTGGCTGCTGGTGGAACTCTGAGCCCAAGGCAAGGAAAAGCTATTCATGCCTGCAAATCCAGAGGTTATGAGGCACTACTTCTCATGAACAACTGTGTTAGACTTGCCAACTTTGGTATAGTCCCCCAACTTTTTCCCTCTACCTTCCAGGTTGCTTCTGTGTGCTGGACTCTGTTTTTGCTGTTTATGTTTGCTCTGGACACTTTACCACTGCTGACCAGTGCTAAAGTGTAAGTGTTTCCTGTATAAATTGTATGTGTACATTCGCTTATCCATGTTTGTCATATTTGATTTACTATTAAGACCCTAGTAAAGTGCACTAGAGGTGCCCAGGGTCTGTAAATCAAATGCTACTAGTGGGCCTGCAACACTGATTGTGCCACCTACATTAGTAGCCTTGTAAACATGGCTCAGACCTGCCACTGCAGTGTCTGTGTGTGCAATTTTAAACTGCCAATTCGACTTGGCCAGTGTACCCACTTACCAGGCCTAAACCTTCCCTTTTTATACATGTAAGGCACCCCTAAGGTAGGCCCTAGGTAGCCCCATGGGCAGGGTGCAGTTTATGTTAAAGGGGGGGGGGACATGTTGTCTTACATGTCCTGACAGTGAAATACTGCCAAATTCAGTTTTCACTGTTGCAGGGCCTATCTCTCTCATAGGTTAACATGGGGGCTACTTTTAATTATTATTAAAGTACGGATTCCCTTTGGGAGCAGATAGACATGTGGAGTTTGGGGTCTCTAAACTCACAATTTAAAAATACATCTTTTAGTGAAGTTGGTTTTTAGGTTGTGTGTTTGAAAATGCCACTTTTAGAAAGTAGGCATTTTCTTGCTTAAACCAAGTGGTGCCCTAACCTGTCTCTGGGCCCTTGAAAGGTGCAGCTGGTGAAAAGGACAGAAATCCATGCAAAGACCGCTGTGCAGGGAAATTTTCGACACACCACCCACCTCACGGCTAATAAGTAATGCGCCACCGGCCTCGCATCTAAAATAGACGCTCCACCTGTATCGCGGCTGGGAGATTGACAACGCAGCTGGAGAATTGACGTGCAATACCCCCAGCGGCTGCTGTTAGTGACGCAAGCCCCCACACAGCACGGTTTCTTGACACAGTGCGACGGAATTTCAATGCAACATCGCTGGGCACGAAAAATCAACGCAAAGCATGCCTTGACCCAAGGTGCCAATCTGGATCAACGCATCGCTCTCTTGCGGGAGAGAAGAAACAACGCATGCCGACCCGACCGGAGGAGGAACAACGTACAGTCTCGCTAGCGAGTGAGAAATCAACACATCGCTGGCCTTTTCCATTGCACACTTGCCCGTGCGGCTTTATTTTGACGCTACCAAATATTTTGTGTGCTAACAGCGTTCTTACTGTTTTCTAAGGATTTAAGACTCTTATTCATTCTAAAAATTCATATCTTGACTTGTGTATGTTGTATTTTTGTTATTTTGGTCTTGTTTTGTTTAGATAAATATTACCTATTTTTCTAATCCTGGGTTGTGCCATTTTGCAGTGTTTTCACTGAGTTACTGTGTGTGTTGGTACAAATACTTTGCACATTGCTTCTGAAGTTAAGCCTACCTGCTCGTGCCAAGCTATCAAGGGGGCGAGTGGGGGTTAACTGAGGGTGATTCTCCTTTACCCTGACTAGAGTGAGAGTCCTTGTTTGGACAGGGGGTAACCTGACTGCCAACCAAAGACCCCATTTCTAACAAACTGACTAAATGATCAGGCTAACTAAAGGCACCCCATCCCAACTGAGTGTCTAGTGTGCTAGGGACTTAAAGATAACCCAAGATGCAGCCCGATGCCAGTCCCCAGATTTGGGGAAGTGAGGCCATTGGACTCCTCATCCTCCTCCAGGCATGATAAGCCTCTAGACCTTGCTTTTTACCAGCCAGTGTGGTTTAATGCCCCATCCCTAACACGTCTTCTATTAATTTCAATTTAAAGCAGAGAAGACTTGATTTAGAGACTGCAGGGCCTGAGAGATATACTTCTGTCCCCATGGACTAGCTTGTCATTGGGCTGATGTTGGCCCAATGCATCCCCTTCTCTGTTGGACCCCTTACGAGTAGCACAGTCGTACGTTACGACTGTACGGTGGGGGTGTGAAGCAAAGGCCCCTTGTGATTTCTCAAATGTGTCTGGATCACATGTAGAAGCGATAGGCCCCACTGACACTATTATGCAGGTCATTGCAGACTCTTGCACTGCAGCTGAAAAAAACTGGTGAGATGGGCTTCGATGTACTGTTTCTGCAGATGTATGTTGTTACACCAGGATCTGTCCATACAGTGAGTAGATAGGGTCACTGAGGGCAGAGGAAGAATTGCTGAATCAGGGAACACAATCAACACACTCAAATCCATGGTTTCTCATCTGCTTACCTTAAGACCTTAACTGAAAGGACTGAGGCTGCTGAAGGATGCGCTGTGTTTTATTATCTTCCCCGAAAGAGTGGAAGGGACACTTCCAGAACTGTCCCTTGAGTTGTGGCTGAAAAATATCATTCTGCTAGACAAACTTTCACAATGTTTTATCACCAAAACAGCCCATTGGCACAGAAGCTACGACCGGGCGCTCAACCTCAAGCAATCATTGCCAAAATCCTGAATTACAAATACTGAGAACTGATCCACAGAATAAGTTTCTTCCTTGGTGAATTGATCACAGATCATCAAAATATTTCAAGGGTTGCTCAAACTCAGAGAGTTTTTTGAGGAGGTCAAAAGCAAACTCTAAGCCTTAAACCTACAGTATAGTATACCCTGTTGAACTGAAGGTTATTTCTCAACTGAATTCCTTTTTTTCTAACACACCGGACCATGCATGGGAATGCCCCAACACTGCCCTGATTTGGAGATTTTCCCGGAGTGTTTCATATCTTTTACAGATAGTAAAACCTATACTCATGCTTCTCCTGGGAGAGGATATGTGGATAGGAGGGGGACCTGGGAACAAGGGGCCAAGGCTATCTATCTTAATTGGGCCAGCCTGTGGTGAGCCTTATGGACGGATTTGTGGGGAGCATTCCCAATCTTAAATGAACACCAGACTAGAAGAACTTTTAGATTTCTCCTACTTGCTTCTCTTCAGCACTAAGTTAATACTTTGGGCTCTGAGGTCTATATGCTCTCTGGGCCACACCATCTACTGTTTTATTGTTATTGTGCTTATTTCTTGGTTACTAAGGTATAAGGTGGGGTCCTGGTGGATAGATAGTTCTACTTCTACCAACTGGATGCATAGGTTATCCATGCTTTTCAACAGATACTTCTCATTTTGAGGAATAGGAGATTTGGGGTTATGTTGGTTGTTTTATGATCCCACATTTCCTTTGTTCTTTCACCGTCCCTCAGAAATCCCGGGCATTGCCACTTCTACGATTTTTCACACAACTGCCATGGCTGATGAGATAAGAGACTAGCCCCCCTTTGACGTCTGTTCTGGAATATCAGTGAACTTTAAGACCCAATTAAACATGGGCTATCCTAAAAATTGCAAAATACTATGGTCCCAAACATTTTTGTACTTCAGAAGACACACTGTATGGACACACAATGTAATCTACTGGCCCGGTACACTTTCCACCAAGTCTACCACTCTAGATTTATGAGCAGCTCTCTGGGAGTGGCCATACTTCTAAAAATTGACAGTCAAGGGATATTTAACCTAATTGCAGGTACTCTCTCCAACCTCCCCCTGATATTGATTAATGTTTATGTGGCCCCTGCTATTTCAACTTCCTTTTATCAGATTGTGGACAAAGTTTCCCAAGATGCCTCATTGGGCTACTGTTCATGGGTGGTGATTTTAATGACCTCGTGGATGTTTTGCTTGATCACAAAGTGTCCCATCAGCACCTGGTTATCAGATACTCCTCTGGCCTCTTTTGTGGCCATGTATGGCGTATGTGATGCCTGCTGCCAACTGCATCTTACAGAACAGCAATATACATTCTTAACCATCGCACACTAATCCTTATCCGGGCTCTACTACTTTCTCCTCACAGCAGCCGATACCAAACAGGACACTCCATATCACATTCATCCACATAGTCTCTCATACCACTCACCCATCTAAATTATGATTGGTACAACTGTACCCAAACACAGAGGCATGTGACTTATCACAAAAGAAGTGCGGGGATCTATCAGAGAAGGACAAATTTGCAATATTTTGCACTTAATGGTAAATTGGTAGATTCATTGACTACCTTATGGGAAACCCTCAACCAGTAATCCATGGTAAAGCTATCAGTAGTCTCTCCTACCTTAAGCATTACAATCTAGATAAAATGGACTGACAGGTGCAGACCTACTATGGCCTCAGCAGCAAACCTAAGATGACCCTTCTGAGCCAAACCTCTATGAACTTCAACAACACAAATTGTAACAAGGCCAATCACTACGTAGTAGTGCAAGACTTCTGCGATGTACCTCTCCAAGTCGGTTCTATGAGCATGACAACATACCAGGCAAGCTACTGCACTGGCTATGTTGTTGAGAGGACAACAACAGAGTTAATATAGGTATTCATGACACTGGGGACACAATTGTCACTCAACCGTAAGCGACTGGTCTAATTTTTGCTCTGCATTATAAACGGTTGTACCATACAAGGGGTGCAGAGGCCCACAACTCCCCTTTGGAATTTCTAGAGGCCCTTCCAATGCAGACTGTTCTGCCCTAGACAGTGACATCACACTAGAAGTATTAGGTGCCACAAGTAAACTCAAAGCACATAAAACCCTATGCCCTAACAGCTTCCTTCGTGAATTTTTAAAAACCTACTCATACTTGTTTGCTTTCCTCGAGATGCACTGGCGCCCTTCCCAAAGGTCCTTGTGAGGCCATTATTAGAGAATAATATTAGAAAATATATATTGAGTGATTTTTGCTCCTTCAAATATATTTGTTTTAGTATTAATACACTCATGAAAGTATTGATGATTGTGTAAACTCTAGTTGTGTGGTGCTGAGATGATGATAGGGACCACCCCCTGTTGTTGTTTACATCTCAAGCTTGTTGGTAGGATATAATGTATTTTCCTTCATGTTGTTAGCTGGGAAATCAATTACTGCACATTCTACTGTAAAATATGCATTCTATGGTTGTGCTTTATTGTATTTCTGACAATAACATACATCTACTGAATAAACGAAAAGAAACATGATTTCAAACCTGTGGTGAACTTTGCTATGTTATTGGAGACTAATGCTTTGAAAACGCGTAATCCTCACCTCTGGACCTGCCTTAGCATGTACAGCTTTGTGAAGAAAAGTTTAAATGTCAATAAGGCTATAGAAATAAGGATTATCCCTCCTGGTCATTGAATACATATAAACTGGAATGTATTCCATGCACACAGCTTGAAAAAGTAATATGTTACAACTTTGAAAAATATTTAACAGAACAAATTCAAGTGTTGAAGATTTGAGTTGACTTGGCTGCCAAGAGTGAGAGCATACAATCTTCAATGTTGTCAGAATGGATTAGGACCAGAACTAATGGATGTAACATAAGATGCACATGTTAACCACTTGCATGACGAGGATGGCTGGGAGCCGTCCTCTGCCACGATGCTTGTGTGTGTCGAACGCCAATCAGCGGTCCACGCATATGGCACTTGAAATCCCTCTGGGATTTAATTTGGTGTTTTTAGCCTTGTTTGTTGGGGTAGAGCTTTCCCAGCAACCAAGGCTAAAAATATCCCCAACCTGAAATGACGATCTGAGTACTGACATCAGAACAGGGGGAAATGGTAGTAAAATGAGCCGATTGGCTCATTTGTTTTCATTTTCTTCGGTGCTCACGGCCATATCTCAGCCCCCTGAGCACCGATTCCAATATGAGAAGTACCGATGGAAAGGGGAGAATCTCCCCTTTCCAAAGGTACTGTTCTCTAGTGGATCCCTGCTTGG
Organism: Pleurodeles waltl; assembly: GCF_031143425.1. Classification (NCBI taxonomy): domain Eukaryota; kingdom Metazoa; phylum Chordata; class Amphibia; order Caudata; family Salamandridae; genus Pleurodeles; species Pleurodeles waltl. Next base: position 400,156,847 of record NC_090449.1, read on the forward strand.
GGACTGTCTCAGGAGGTTGATCCCCAAGCAGGGAGCCACTGCACTAGGCCACCAGGGAGGGAGGAGCGGCCCCTTGGGAAATGGCTTTTGCTCCCCCTTAATTGTTTTGCGCAGTACAGTCTTACTGCCCCCCGCGTGGCAGATGGTGGCAATAGCCTCTAATCTGTCCCCCTTGCCGGATAGACAGCCACCTTGCCACCAGGGATTGTTTTTTATATTTAGGAAACGGTGGGAGCTGCCCAGAATGGGCAAGGTAATGCCCCCACCCACCCTCAAAAACAGGCACAGGCTTTCTGCCCCCCTAGACGGCAGAAAGCCCACTAGACACCAGGGATTTTATTATTATAATTATTATTATTATTTTTAATAAAAGATGAGTGGGGCTGCCCACCATGGGCATAGCCATGCCCCCACCCCACATAAATAAGTACTAAAGTCTTTCAGCCCCCCCTGGAGTGCAAGTAGGGTAATTACCCCCGATCAGCCCCTCAGGGTGGGGGGGAGAAAACCCACTAGACACCAAGGAGTTTATTATTAATTATTTTTGTTTTATAAAAGGGGGTGGGGGCTGCCCACCATGGGCATGAACATTCTTCCACTCCACATAAATAGGGACCAAAGTATTTCCTCCGTTGGGGGGGGGGGGGGTGTACAGATAGGATAATTACCCCGATCTGCCCACTGGGGAGGAAGAAAGGCAACCAGATGCTAGGGATTTTTTGTTTTGTTTTGTATTTTTGGATATCTATTCCACCACCCAAATAAATGGGGACAGTTTTTCTGCCCCACTCCCCTGGAGAGGGCAGAAGGAGGTAAGATGACAGCCCACTAGACACCAGAGAACACCACTAAAGGGGGCAAGTCCTTCTGCCCCCCACATCCCCCAGATTAAAGATTAAAGCATCTCATGCCAATGGCAAGCAAGAGGACAACTATTTAGGGCACTGATTTTACATATGGGCCAGGAGTTACATATCGTCCCACTGGCAATGGTGAGCAGCTGCACTTTTTGGACTTCGGTATGCTGCCACCTTGAAAAACATACCAGACTCGGACACTTCTGAAAACTAAACTTCTGGGGGAGTGCAGGGTGGTGTGCTTCACATGCACCCCACACCATTTTCTTTCCTATAATGTCCTGCAAACCTCCAACTTTGCCTGAAATCATGCATTTCCCCTACATTTGTGCGAGGGGAACGTCCAGAATCTGCAGGAATCCACAAAATTCCTACCACCCATCATTGCCCCAACTGTACTGATAAAAACTCTGCCCAAAGCAGAGCCAGCCCAAAAAACGTATGAGAAGAAAACTTCCTTTTTGACCTGCTTTGGTTCCCTCTCAATTTCTACACGTTTTGGCCCTTCCCTGTTGCAGGCACTTGGCTCAAGTATGCTAGTTTGCTAGGTTTCCCTCTGTGCCAGCTGAGCTAGGGCCCAAAATTCACAGAAGGGTATGTTTTTTGTGGAAAAATGTGCTGTGTCCATGTTGCGTTTTGGGTAATTTCTTGTTGCAGGCACTAGTCCTACCCACACAAGTGAGGTGCCATTTTAATCAGGAGACTTAGGGCAAGACAGAATAGTAGAATAAGTGTTATTACCAATTGTCTCTCTCTCTGCATTTGTGCCTACAAAATGTAAGGCAGTGTGCACGAACAAAGTAATTTTGAGAAATGTCCTCTAATTCACATGCTAGTGTGTGTATCCCCAAATTCAGAAATGTGCAAATAACCACTGCTTCTGAACTCCATATCTTGTGTCCATTTCAGAAATGCATGTTTCCGTGATACCTATTTTTCACTCTTTAAATTTTGCCAAATGAATTACCATGTACCCAGTACACAATGAAAAACCATTGCAAGGTGCAGCTCAGTTATTGGCTCTGGGTACATAGGGTTCTTGGTGAACCTACAAGCCTTAAATATCTCTGCAACCAGAAGGGTCCAGCGGACGTAAAGCATATTGTTTTTGAAAATCTGCCACAGTCTGAAAAAGTTACAGTTGAACAGGTAGGTACCAATGGCAGTTTTTTCAAGTCAATTTCAATATGTTTTTTATTTCAACACTTACTTTCTATAGGCAAAACCTTAAAGGATCTACACAGATGACTCCTTGCTGAATTTGGAATTTTGTCTACTTTTAAGAAATGCATAGCTTTCCCAGATCGACCATTCGTTTCACACCCATTTCTACCACTAACTGGAAAGAGGTTGAAAGCACAAAAAGTAGGAAAAATAGACTGTGTCCCAGTAAAATCCTAAAACTGTATTCCAACATGCCATTCTGCTTTCCACCTGCTATTTTCACCACCATGTTACTCACAAATACACTGCCCAGGTTAACAGGTTTTTTTTCCAGGACTATCCATCCCTGTCACAGAATATTTGTTGGCAACCTATATGTTTTTGTGCATGCTGGCACTGAGGTGAATGTGCAGTGTTATAATTCTCTTTCGATAAAGGTTTGAATATTATTTTGCAGGGATGCACACAATCTTCCTGGTGTGTAATGTCCATCTCTATCTAGTTCACTGCTCTCACCATATTCTAGCAATGCTTTACCTAGACTCAAAGAGGAGAAAAAGTGACAGCAAATTCACAGTGGGATATGTTTAAGGGTGTGTACAATTTGCTTTTTGTTCAATTATATGTTTTTTTGGAACAATTTTCTGAAATTACGCGTACTGAGGAAAAATATAGATCCGTCATTTAGTGCTATATTTTAACATGAAATGTTCCCTTGCGTCAATGTCTGATGCATTTTGTGGAAAGCAATAGCTTGGAAAACACAAGAGGCTCAAGTAACAGCTGCTCAAGTTTTAGCTACTAGCATTATTCCTGAGCATTTGCAATTAAATTTTGCTGTGGAGAGCACGTCATTATGCGAGCTGGTGTAATGATGTAATTCCACATAGCAAGTGTAATGCGAGTTTCCTGAAAGTGCACAAATTATGCCAGCATAATTTATACTTTACCCTGGCCTACATATAGTATCCATTACCATTCGGCTGTGAGAATTCTATCTGGTAGAGACATATTCTAGTTGCAGATTCCTTACCTGTGAATTTACCCCAGGCGTCAGACTGGATCCAGAGAATTTTCTGAACAGTACCCCTGCGCGCCGTTAGGTGGTGTCAATCAGCTTCGCATCTGTTGTCAGTGTTGTCCCTGTCGGATATGGTCAGTTTCTTTTCACGATTTTCCATGCCAAAAGCACAGAGCCATGAACCCCGACTACTGGCACGTCAAAACTAAGACCCTCAAGGGGGAGTGCCTGTCCCTAGAAATTAGTTTGCAGAGCGGGGAGGAAGGGTGGGTTAAGGAATCTGCAACTAGAATATGTTTCAAACAGATAAGGCGTTACCAAAGATAAGTAACTTGTTCATCTGACAGACTTCTGGTTGCAGATTCCTTACTTTTAAATAGATAGCCAAGCAATACCAACCCCAGAGGTGGGTCTGTGAACCAAGATCATACTAGAAATTCCTGCAAGACCGAACAGGCAAAGTACCTGTCTTTACCGATCTGAATGTCCAGGCAGCAGTGTTCGGTGAACACATGCAGGGATGCCCATGCTGCCACTGGACAGATATCAAGGACTGGAACTCCGCATGCTAACACACTGGTCACAGCTTTAGCTCGAGTACAATGAGCACGTAAATCCTCAGGGGTTGCTTTGTGGCCAGTGCGTAGCAGATTTTAATGCAGAGTACTACCCATCTGGAGATGGTCCGCTTCTGCACTGCCCGAACTTTCTTCGCACCCACATAGCTTACAAAGAATTGATCATCCACCCGGACCTCTTTGGTATGATCAAGGTTGAATGCCAAAGCTCTTTTTTGGGTCCAGGCGGTGGAGTCTTTCCCCTTTCTCAGAAGGATGTGGGAGTGCGTAAAAAGTAGGCAAGGCAATAGAGTGGCCTACATGAAAAGGTGTGACTACTTTTGGCAGAGAAGAGGCCATAGTGCGAAGCACCACTTTGTACGGATAGATGGAAAGATAGGGCGGCTTAGATGACAATGCCTGCAGCTCACTCACCCCTTGCAGGCAGATGTAATGGCCACAAGGATGGCTGTTCTCAAAGTGAGAAGTCTGAGAAGACAATTGTGGAAAGGCTCAAAAGGAGCACACATCAGAAGTGTCAAAACAAAAATCAGATCCCGTTGGGGCATAATGAATGGGGATAGAGGAAACAAGTGTAAGACTCTTAAGAAACATAGGAGACTTGAACAAGAAGGGTTGATCAGGCAACCTAAAAAAACAGAAATAGGCAAATAACCTTGAAGAGTGCCCACTGTAGAGCCCTGCTGGGCCAGATGAAAGGATAAACAATAGGACCTCAGAGGGAAGGGCTTAAAGGGGTTCAAAAGACTCGTCTGCACACCAGGCCACAAATATGTTCCAGTGATAGATGTACACCGCCTGGCTACCAAGACTACATTTTAGACTTCGGGCAGAAGGTCAAAAGCTGTCAACTGTCACTGCTCAATCTCCACACTAGAAGGCAGAGAGTTGACAGGTTCATGTGCAGAACCCTCCCCTGCTGCTACGACAGAAGATCCTACCGAAGGGGTAGTCTGATCGGAGGATCAATGGACATTCTCAACAGCTTGTATGAGACTCTCCATGCTCAGTCCGGAGCCACAAGGATGACTTGGGCCTGGTCGTTTTTGATCTTCTTAAGAAGTCTGGGCAGAAGTGTTATGGACGGAAAGGCGTGCAAGAGCCTGAGTTTCACTTGAGATTAAAAGCATCTGTGAGTGATTGCCACTTTGGAAATTGCAACGCACAAAACAGCTCACATTGTGCATTCTCTGCGGAGGCAAACAGATCCAGTAGACATTTTTGGCTGAGTTTGTCGGCTCTGGCATTCAGGGAGTCTGCCACATGTTGAATTACCCTGGATATGGCGTGCTGTTACAGCCACGTCCAGAGGTGCAAAGCCTCTTGACAAAGGGTCTACTACCCCACCCGCCGTGCCTGCTGCAGTACCACATGGCCGTGTTGACTGTGAACACCTGCACCCTCTTCCCCTTGACAGAGGGAAGAAATGTCTCCAATGCTAGGTGGATTGCACAAAGCTCCAACAGGTTGATGTGGAGTCCCGGACTATGCCGGAGACCAGGTGCCTCTGATCGCCTCCCAGATGGCCACCCTATCCCAGGAGTGATGCATCTGTCACTACTGTCAGATCTGGTTGGGGAAAGGAGAGGAATCTGCCTCTGACCCAATCATGGTTCGTTAACCACCACTGCAGATCTTGAGCAGCTCAGATGAAAGGGAGCGTCTGAGAGGGAGTCAGGTGTGACTTCAGTATATGTATGGTGAACCCCAGCGAATGCAGTTAGTCCCCGTATACTGGAGGTAGGAGACAACTGCCTGGAGCGCGGCTGTCTTCAACAGCCAGTGGTTGAGATAGGGTAAGGCTGAAACCCCTGATCTACGCAAATGAGTTACGAGCACTGTCATCACCTTGGTGGACACCCAAGGGTTGCTGGTAAGGCCAAAGAGTAGCACGGTGAACTGAAAGTTCTTGTGGCCTACTGTGAACTGCAAGTAACGTCTGTGGCCAGGCAGGACAGTAATATGGATTAAGCATCCTGAAAGTCCAATGCTACCATCCAGTCTCCTGGGTCCAGGGCAGATACAACCTGGGCCAGAGTGCTCATCTTGAACTTCTCCTTCTTGAGGAAGAGACTGAATGATAGGGTGAAGGCCCTTGTCCTTTTTGAGTACCAGAAAGTAGTGGGAATAGTAACCATGACCTACTTCTGGCATGGGAACCCTCTCTATTGCTCCCTTGGCCATGACAGCCATAACTTACTCGCAGAGAAGGGACAAGTGATCCTCCGTCATCCAGTAGTAGGACGGTGGCATGGATGGAGGGTTAGTCTCAAAGGGGTGTGAGTATCCCCTTTGGACTATATGCAAAACCCTCCTGTCTTTGACGTGATGGATTGCCAGCGGAGCAGGTGATTGTGGATCCTACCTCCAACTGGACCCTGATGGGGAATGAGACCAGGAAGGCTTAGAGGCTGCTGCAGTGGGGTAAGGGGCTAGGGCGGGGAGGCTGGGGGGCAACTGGCCAGACTGCTGGCTCCCTGATCAGGGAGGGCAGTGAATCCCACGCCCTCAGCCACACCGAGGTTGGCCAGCATGCGCGGCATGGTGGCTGGCCGGGAATTGACATGGTCCATTAAAGTAGCCTGGACATCCTCTGAAAAGCTAGACATCCTCAGCCATGCGTGGCGCCTCAGGGTCACTGTCAACTAAACCGTTCTGCCTAGTGAGTCGGTTGTGTCCAGTCTGCAAAGGATGGTGAACTTTGCTGAATCTCTCCCATCGGCAACTGCCTGAGAGAGTATACCCGGGCCTCCTCCAGGACCAGTGGCAGCACTTGCGCAACCGTATCCCACAGTGAGTTGAAATAACGGCCCAAAAGGCATGCAGTGTTGTTCACAGACCACAATGCTAGGCTGATGGTAGAAAAAAAATTCTTTCCAAGTGTGTCCAACGTTTTGGATTCTATTATCCTGGAGTACAGAAGAGAATGTGCCTTGGGAAGTAAAGACTTGGATAACTAATCTCTCAGGGTTGGGGTATTGCGTCAAAAAGCTTGGGTACCCTGGAGTGGGGCGACGGCAGTGGGCAATTGTCCTGTTTACAGGAGCTCCTGTGCTGGGTTTGGACCAGGCACCCAGTAAGACATCTTTGGGGGCTTCATTAAAGGGGAGCATGAGTCCCGAGGAGGAAGCTTTAGCCTATAACACCTCTGTCTGGAGGTTAATCCTGACAGACACCGAAGGCAACTCAAGGTCCAAGACCTCAGCTGCCCTTCTCACCACCGTGGAATAGGAAGCTCCCTCCTCCATAGCCACAGTAGGGTGGGAGAGAGAGCATGCCAGTATCTGGAGAAGTATCCAGTCCCCTGCCTCACCCTAGTCTATACGCCAGTCCATAGGGTCTTGGAGCTCGTATTCTAAAAAGTCCAGGACCCCTCCCGTTCCTCGCCATAACCTAGGTCATAAGAAAGGAGCTCAAAATCCAATATAGGAAGCAAGGCTCCTGCCGGAGTCGGCGTGGTACGACACCCATCTGACTCTGTGTTGAAGGCAGCAATGAGAATGGGGATGGCTACCCCTTGGGTGCGGGAGTGGTATGACCAATGGCAGTGCTTCTTGGTGTCTAGGCAAACGTTGCCAGCGCAGAAGCTAAAGTGGCCTCTTCTGACTCCACGTGGCCCGAAGGCGCTTCATCGGTTTCGAACTGCCCAAAAAGGAGGCGCATGGCCTCAACTTCTTGAGCTGGGCAGGGGTTGCTCCAGGTCCTTGAAACTCAGGGAGGCGTGGAGCTAGCCCAGGCAGAGGCTCTGCAGAGGAAGGCCTCGAATAGGGAGAAGCCAAAGAACGTTTCGACTTATTGCTCTTTTTCTTGTGCCTCGACTTATCTGATTACCCCGAGGATTTGGAGTGGGACAACGATGATGGAGGACTCCACGACCGATCCATGGACCTCTCTCTCAACCGGGATCTCAAACTGCATGGATTTGAGCGTTGGGTTGTCATCAGCTTCAGGGACCACTCATTCAAAGCAGGCGGATGCATGGCACAACACTCCCGAGAACGGCTTTGAGTCATGGTCGCACTCCAGGCACCAAAGACACACATGGTGCGTATCTGTCACGGACAACGTCCGATGACAGGAACTGCAGGGCTTAAACCCATTCTTCCTTGATGACATCCTCAACGCACCAGGAGTTGAAACCTCAAAAAAATCTTTGACAAAAAGTATTTAAAAAAAAAAAAGCCAGTCAAAAAATGACTGAGGGGTAGCTTTCCTCAAATCAACACTAGCTGGCGTGGAAAGAAAATAACTGACATCAGTGCGCTGGGGTGGTGCCTATACAGGACTCGTGACGTTATATCCAATGGTGACGATGGACGTGGAGCTGAACAACGCCATCTAACAGCATGCAGGGATACTGTTTAGAACATTTTCTGGATCCAGTCTAACGCCTGGGGGAAATTCACAAGTAAGGAATCTGCAACTAGAAGTCTCTATGAGATTTGAAGATTCCTCTATGTTCAGGGTCTTTTTCATCACAAGTAAGGGGTCATCAATGTAACTCATCTTCCTCTGGAAGCTGTTAAAGGCCTCTAAAATCAGAAAGTCAGTCTTACCCAGACTGTTATGTCACAGTCCCGATCCTCTCTTGGAAATCAAGGTCAGTTTCACCCCTTTCCAGACAAGAAACAGGCTTGGGCTGAAAAAAAATGAACTTTTATTCTTTTTGGTCTTTTTTTTCTTTCATTGTTATTTTATCAGTCCTTCTGCAGTATTCAGAAAGAATTTGTATAGTGCTCATGTCATGGGAATTCCATAACCTTCTTGAGCAAACTGCAACAAGTCATTTGGACAAAGTAGAGCAGGTCAATCAGCCAGCCGTTCCACAAACCTACCAGCCCTCTCCTGGGTGGTCAGCTGACACATATACCCCTGCAGCTGGCTTCACATACAATCTCGCTTGTCACAGCTAAAGAAATGAGGACAGGTGTGCAAGGCAGGTGACTGAAGTCTGAGCACCAGTGTAAATAAAGACGCCCGAAAATTCTATAAGTCCGGGCTCTCTACAGTCAGTTTGACAATGTGCCAAAGCCAACTCTACAGCGATCTCAGATAAACAAGCAGGAGCTTGGTGGACATTATTTCAGAATAGCTGACTGCACTGGTGGCATTAGCAAACGTCTACGTGTTGCATGCTGCTAATACGTAGGTCCCAACACAAAAGCACCCCACTGATTCCAGAGTGCGTCCTCTAGCTGGATATTTCATCTGCCACCATTAGCTACACCTTCTCCCACATCTGTTCTTCACAGGATGGACCAATGACAGAATACTGAAAACACAAGTCTCCTCAGCAGTCCAACTTGTCATTGTTTGTTAAAGTCACATGTTATGCTCATGTCATCTGTGGCTGCTGGAAACTGTAGTTTTTCCTCAGATATGTAACATTCATTTACTGTGCTACTTTGATTTTCACAAAAATGAAAGCCTTGTCCTTGCCTTTGTGTCAATAAAAGAAATTAGACTTTTCTTCAGGCCCAGCTAGGAAATCTTCAAAACCACTGTAACCAAAGGGTGGAATAACAACTAGTGACTATCATATTGAAACAACAGTCCAAGAAAAGATCAAGGTAAAACAAACATGACCAAATCTTTCATTTCAGTGGCAATAGGGTGGTGTGGTGGGTAGGAGAAGGAAAGCAATATACAATGAAGGTCTAAACACTTACAGGTAGCCCTGCCTAAAGGAAAGCATTTACACTGAGGAAAGTGAAGAGATAACCATAGCTTAACAGAAGTTAAACTTCATTTCACATCCTAGCTTTACACATTCAGGAAAACAAATATTGGCAAACCTAATAGGTCGCGCCTATGCAAGAGCTATTGGCTTTGCCAATATGTTTTAGCCATTTTGTACTCCAGCGTGGCTGCAGGTCAGCATGGCTAAAAGTTAGTGACGAGGAGTAGAGTGGCGTGGAGTGTCTTAGAGCGGAATGGCATATCATGTTGTGTACTGCAGTGGCACAGAGTGGAGTAGCGTGGTGTACAGTGGAGTGATGTAGAGTAGAGTGGATTGATGTAGAGTGCATTGGCGTAGATTGTTGCAGAGTAAAGTGGCGTAGTGTAGAGTGCATTGGCGTAGATTGTTGCAGAGTAAAGTGGGCTAGAGTGGAACAGCATAGAGTTAATCAGTGTACAATGCAGCCTGGATCAGAGAGTTGCATAGTAAAGAGCAGTGGCGTACAGTGCAGTGGCACAGAGTAGAATGGCGTACAGTACAGTTGCGTAGAGTGCAGTGCAAAGTAGAGTGGCATAGAGTGCAGTGGTGTAGAGAGGTGCAGTGTAGAGTCATGTAGAGTATAGTGCAATAGAGTGCAGTGGCCCATACTGCAGTGACCCAGAGTGGAGGAATGCAGAATGGAGTGGTAAAGGGTGGAGTGGCCTAGAGTGCATTGGCATAGAATGCAGGAGTGCAGACTAGAGTGGCATTCAGTTCAGTGGTGAAGAGTGCAGTGTTGCAGGGTAGAGTCTTGCAGAGTGCAGTGGTGTGGAGTGGTGTAGAGTGCACTGGTGTTGAGTAATTTGTCACAGACTAGAGGGTGCAGAGTAGAGTGGCGTGCAGTGGCGCTGACTATTGTGGTGCAAAGCAGAGTGCAGTGGGATAGAGTTGAATGGCATAGAATAGAAGTGGTGTGGCTCAGAGTGGTGCCGAGTCATGTGGAGGAGAGTGTTGTGGTGCAAGGTAGAGTAGAGTGGCAGAGAGTGTTGTGTATTGGAGTGGCATAGTGTGGAGTCACAAAGAGTGGCATACACTGGAGCGGCATAGAGTGGACAGCTGTAGAGTGCATTGCCGTAAAGTGCTGCAGGGTATAGTGACGTAGAGTGCAGTGGCATAGAATTTAGCAGCAGACAATGCAGCATGGAGGAATGTAGTGGTGTAGATCAGAATGGTGCATAGTACAGTGCAATGGCATAAAGTGGAGTGGTGCAGAGAAGAGTGGCATAGAGTGTAGAGGCATAGAGTGGTGCAGAGCAAAGTACAGCAGTGTTCAGAGGCATAGAGTGCAGTAGTGCAGAGTAGCGTGGTGTAGAGAACTATGAAACCGACTACAGTGGTTCAAAGTAGAGTACAGGGATGTAGAGTGGATGTAGAGTGGCTTAAAGTGGTGTGACTTAGAATGGCATGGAGTAGTGCGATGTAGAGTGCAGTGGCGTAGATATATTGTTTCAGAGTAGAGTGAAGTGGCATAGAGTGGAGTGGTGCAGGGTAGAGTGCAGTTAGGTAAAGTGTCTTAGAGTGTAATGGCAGAGTAAAGTGGTTTAGAGTGCAGAGGCATAGAGTGCAGTGGTGTAAAGTAGCTTATAGTGGCATACAGTGGATTAGAGTAGAGTGTGGGACGTAGAGTGGAGTGCTACAAAGAAGAGTGCATTGGCGTAGAGTGTATTGGCTTATGGTGCAGTGGCGTAGAGTGCAGTGTTGCAGAGTGGCATAGAATAGAGTGGAGTTGTGCAGAGTAGAGTGGAGTGGCCTTGACTAAAGTGGCAAAGAGTGCAGTGGTGTAGAGCAAAGTGCAAACAGTACATTGCCAAGGAGTAGAGTGATGAAGAGAAGAGTAGAGAGGGGCAGAGGGTGGATTGGAGTGGGATGGACTGAAATAGGATGGGGTGGGGTGAATTGGGGTAGAGTTGGGTGGACTGGAGTAGTGTGGGGTGCTTTACAGTGGGGTGGATTGTAGTGGAGTGAGGTGGAGTAGAGGGGGCGGACTGGAGGGGAGTAGGGTAGATTGAAGTGGGGTGGACTCAGGGTGGGGTGGACTAGAGTGGGTTGGGGAGGACTGGATTGGGGTGGGTCGAACTGATGTGTTTTGAACTGGATTGGTGTGGGTTGAACTGGATTGGAGTGGGTTGGGATGGGATGGAGTGGGGTGGATCAGACTGGGTGGATCAGAATAGGGTGGATTGGAGTGAAATGGATTTGATAGAGTGGGGTGGATTAGGGTGGGTGGATTGGATATGGGTGGGGTGGATTGGACTGGGGTGGGGTGGGGTGGACTGGAGTCAGGTGGGATGGAGTGGAGTGGCTTGTGGTGAATTGGACTGGAAGGGGTGGCTTAGATAGTATTGGAATGGGGGCTCACTGGAGTGGGGCAGAGTGGATTGGTTTGGGGTGGGCTGACTGGAGAGGAGTGAACTGAATTGGAGTTGGGTAGACTTAGGTGGTTTGGAGTGGGATGGATTGGACTGGAGTAGGGTTGATTAATGTGGACTGGGCTGAATTAAAGTGGATTTTATTGGAGCAGGATGGATTGGGGTGGTGTTAGTGGATTGGATTGGAGTGAGGTGGATTGGGTAGTGGTGTACTTGAATGTAGTGGGGTGGAATGGAGTGTTTGGCCTGGGTTGGATTTGAGTGGGGTGGGATGGATTTGAGTGGGGTGGGATGGATTGGAGTGGGGTGGGATGGATTGGAGTGGGTTGGGATGGATTGGGGTGTGATGGATTGGAGTGGGTGGGATGGATTGGGGTGGGGTAGGATGGGATGGATTGGGGCGGGGTGGGATGGATTGGAGTGGGGTGGGGTGGGGTGGGGTGGATTGGAGTGGATTGGGGTGGATTAGAGTGGATTGGGGTGTGAGGGGTGGATTGGATTGGGGTAGATTGGACTGGATTGGAATGGGATGGGATGGACTGAATTGTTGTAGGATGGACTGAATTGTAGTGGGGTGGATTCTGGTGGATTGGGGTGGGGTGATTTGGGATGGAGTGGGGTGGATTAGGGTGCATTGGACTGGATTGGAGTGGGGAGGATTGGAGTGGGACACATTGTTTTGGATTGGAGTAGGGTAGACTGGAGTAGATTAGAGTGTGGTGGGTTAGTAGGAGTGGGGTGGGTTGGAGTGGAGTGGATTGGATTGGATTGGGGTGAGCGGTTTAGGTTGGAGCTGGTGGAATGGGGTGGGGTGGATGGGGCATACTGCACGGTTATGAGTTAAAGCATCATTTTAGAAATTACACATAATAAAGAAACAATGTTGCTTTGTAATATTTATAACAAGATAATCGTCCTCTTTTGAGAACAGCACCCACGAGCAAAAACACATGAAAACATGAGTGCAAGTGGAAAAAGACGACTTGGCAAAATAAAAGGGAGTTAGCTGTAAAAATAAAACTTTGCAAATTTGTTTATCCTGGTGGGCAAGTTCTGGCCAGTCACAAACCTTCTGTTTGCAGGGCGCTAGAAGTGAAAAAGGACAAAATAATATGTTTGTTAGGAGGAGCAAACAGACACTGATTGAGTTGAATCGATCAGTGCTTGGCCCCTGCTCCACAGAGAAAAATTGAAATTATGTCTGGCCTGACATATTACGAGGCTGTAAAGAAGAGTGCCACACAAGCCAACAAATGGTAAGCAACAGCTGAGCTCCAAGCTCTTTACTGTACACGACAGAGTCTCACAAGCGAGACAACACCGTTAGAGCATGTACTCGAAGACCTGACCCTAAAAAAAAAAAAATATGCTTCATTTGTGCTTTGCTCTTTCTTTTTTTGGAAATTTCGTTTTTATTGTTTTTTGATAGTAAAATACACTATAAAAACAACAATCGGTGCAAATTGACATATTAATAGGAAAAATCTATCAAATTTGTATTCATGGCAGTACAGTCAAGAGCGCCTGTACACATATCCAAATTAGTGTGTTTACTGAACATGACCCTCAGAGCTTCATAGTGCCGGAAGCCAAGTGTTCTAGGCAGCTACAGGGCAGATATCACAAGGTTACAGTTGACCATCATGATCACACTACTGACAGACATAAAGGGCTTCACATCACTCCTCATCACTAGAGCCTTCTGTTGAATCATTTACATCGTTTTCCCCAAAATTATTAAGGCGAGAAATCCACATGATCACATCCGAGGCCCCCCTGTCCCTACAGGCAGTACCCATATGTACCTTTCCTGCCACTCCTCACTCAAGTAGGTCCTGTTGACATGAAGACATTAGGGGTGCTCGGGTACTCATCCAACAAACGGCCACTCTTCTCTTGGCCAGCAACAGAGCCAGCTGGGCCATTTTGGGATGCATTCTTTGGCCCCTGGGCTGCGGCAGCACTCCCAAGAGGCAGGCTGACAGGGTCAAGGGAATCTCAATGCCCGTCACCTCTATTATTTTTGGCACTACAGCCTCCCAGAATCCCTGAACACCCGCACACATTGAGGCCAGATGCAAAAAACAGCCTGTAGCTCCCCACATCAAGTGCACCGCACCCCCCTATTGGGAGCTATTCTTTTTAAATGTTTGGAAGTCACATATTTACAGTGTAAGAAATTAAAATGGAGCAACTTGAATCTATGATTGCAGGACACTTTCCTCACCAACGCACACACACACGTGCCCATTCGGCATATGCTACCAGCTCCCTCGCCCAGGCATCCCTGCAGGACACAGGGGCAACGTCCTATCATTTTAAAGGTCGTATAGAATAGTGATATATGGTGCCCCCCACCGATGTAGGCCACCCAAAACCTGAGCGGGATGCAGGGAGCCCAGCCCAGACCTCCCATGCAACACTTCCCACTTTAGCATACTATAGTAATTGACCGGGTCCGACCTCAGCAGTTTCCCGGGCATCCTGAAACATGATAAACACCTACAGAGGGGTACAGGTCCCCCCTGTCTGACAACCCCCTGCCCTCCAACGATCCATGGACATGTTGGCATCGATCGCCCTAAATGGGGCGAGGTCCCAAATATGCAGCTCTCTACCGAATGGTGCCCTGTGTATCACCTTACACACAGTTGCCTCCTAAATCAACGCGGTCTGCTTCACCAGATATGGGACCTCCTCCCCAGACCGCCCTTCCGGCATCAGTAAATGCACCAGCATGTCGTTTCCCAGCATACCTAGGAGAATCCACTTCTCCCAGTTGTCCGTCTCCATCAACCATCTCGCTGCATGTTGTAAATTAACAGTGTAATAATAATGTTGCATGTCAGGTATAGCAAAACCGCAATCTTCCAAATCACGTTTAAGAACCGATAAGGCCAATCTACACTTCGACGTCCTTCCCAGGCAAGTGAGATAAGCAAACTATCAAACTTACCAAAAAATGTAGAACGGAGCGGAAACATGGCGCTCTAAACCAAGTAAAGGCAGTGTGGAAGGGAAAACCATCTGGGCCACTGCCGCCCTACCTATCACAGACAGGGAGTCTACTCCAGAACGCCACAGAGCTCTCAAGATTTGTCATGACTCTATCCTCACTTAAATGCTCATACTTGTCCTCGGTATGAACCACCCATATACCAAAGTATCTAAAGCCCTCCGTTTCCCAGCGGAGGCCACGTTCAGGCAATCAATCAGTGGACACACCCACCAGGCTGCCAAGCGGGAACAGGAGGGACTTTCCGAGGTTGACCCGAAGGCCAGAGACACTGCCAAAGGTTCTCGGCACAGCCCGACCTGGGTTGTGAACATAAACCAGTGTGTCGTCCGCATAGAGAGAAATAACATGTGGAGTCCCCCAGCAGAATCCCCTATGCCTCCAATTCCCTATGCAGAATGATCGCCAAGGGCTCAATGGCAAGGGCAAACAGCAATGGCGAGAGGGGACTGCCCTGACTGTTACCCCTCCCCACCTCCCATTCCTCGGAGAGGTCATCGCCAATCCTAACACAGACCATGGGACTAGTATGCAGAAGTCACACCCAACCACAAAAGAAGGGGCCAAACCCCATACCCCGCAACACATCCATAAGGTACAGCCACTCCACTGTGTCAAATGCCTTTTCCAAGTCGAGTGAGACTAGGGCCAACTCACGGTCACTATCCATTGTTTCATGCAATACATGTGTAAGTCTCCGAAGATTGAGAGTAGTACTGAGTGCTGGCATAAAGCCACACTAGTCTTCATGTACCAGTGTGTGGACTACCATCGTCAAACGCGATGCCAACAAATTACATAGTATTTTGATATCTGTATTGAGCATTGGGAGAGGCCTATACGACGAGGGGTCAGTAGCATCTCTCAGAAGATGGCAGAAGGCAAATGATACCCTCCCTCAATAGTGCGTGGCAGTATCCCACTGTCCGAAGGATCACCAGCAATTTTTCCCTCATTGTGACAGAGTAAGCTTGATAAAATTCTACACGGAATCCATCCCCGCCTTTAACTTTAGAATTACTGAGGGCCTGCATAGCTACTCCCAATTCTTCTGTGCCTATCTCATTCTCCAATTCCTGCATAAGTGCTGGGTTCAACATAGGCAGCCCCACACCATCCAAATATGCCTCTATCTGCCCCAGCACGGTATACTCCCCGGAGATGCTCCACAAATGCCCCCAAGATATCCTGGCAACCAGTCGCCAATGTCCCATCGGGTGTCCAAACATGAAATACGGGGGAAGTTCTTGCTCCCGTTGTAATATCCACTCTAGGAGTTTCCCCAATTTGTCCCCGTCCGTATAAAGCCGCTGATGATACACCCTAAGTGTACACTGGTCTAAGGAGTCCCAAGTCGTTTGCACCTCCCTTTAAACCCGGAGCAACTCCTGTAATAGCCCCTGTGATGTCACCGCCGAGCCCTGCAGAACTGCCAATTGGCATTCCTTCGCCCCCAGAGTGGCCTCTAACTGGCGTCGCACACCAAATGTTGCACCCATGCAAGCACCACGCATGACAGCCTTAAGGGCTTCCCAGTCGAGTGCCCTAGTGGTAGCAGACCCTCAATTAACCTCCAGATAGTTTGCAAGGGCAAGGCACCTCAACATACGGTGTCCATTAAGAGATCCGGAGGCATGTGCCAGCTGCACGCACGTTGCAGACACGAACCCCATTGTATCTGAGCAACACTAGCGCATGATCCAAGAGAAACCTCCCCAGTTGTGTCACTCCCACTAGACACTGCGCATCTGTGCTACTCACTAGTATGCGATCCAAGAGGCTACAAGCGTTGTGAGTCAGGGAATCGCATGTGTATTCGCAACCCTGTGGATGCAGATACCGCCGGCTATCATGGAACCCCAAATTACACATGACCTCTGCAAGACAGGACGACATCAGTGGTTTAGTGCCCTGCTTGGGTGGATTGAGGCCCATCTCTCCATCTAGGATTCAATTGTAATCCTGCACCCAAATCACCGGTGTTCCAAGACTGCCCACCAGAAGCTTCTGAACATGTGTGAAAAATAATTTATCACCCACATTGGGTGCATAAGTATTAAGTAGCGTGACAGCCCTGCCATCCAACGTACGCTGAACCAGTATAGAGCGCCCTTCTATATCTGTCTTGCTGTATACATGTCGGAAGGGCACCCCAGGCGCGCTCCAAATGGCAACCCCCGTGCATAGGAGGAGTAAGTAGCTGAAAACAATTGTCCCCTCAATTTCTTCCCTAGCCACTGAGCCTCATCCCCCCAGGAGGTGGGTTTCCCGCAAATAGGCAACCTGTATCTTATGGCACTGAAGGAATGACTGAACCCTGTATCGCTTGGAATATCCCTTTAAACCCTGGATGTTCCAGGTCAAGATATTTGTATGTTCAGCCATGATAAACTACAATACTTTTCTGACCCTAACAGGCAGTGCCTCCCCTCTGACCAACTGCCCACACATGCCCTTGCATCCCTCAGACAGGTAGAGTGGGAAGCCTCATATGCACTGCAAATAGCCAACCACCCTCCGAAACAACGAGTGGTATAGAACAATCCAACCACCCCCCCATCTCCCCTCACCCCAGACAGGCAGTATAACAACAGTAACACCACACACTGCACATCCATTAAGTACCATGCTGTCAGGACTCACACCCTAACCCCAAAACTCAGAAAGATGGCCTACCACATGAAGTGGAGAGAAGGCTCCCGTCCCCATAGCAAATGCTGACCCAACCAGCCAGCAAATGCAACCAAAATCATAGCACTCATGTCATTTCACAGCTGTACGTCAAACAGAATCATTATCCCAGAGCTTCAGCACCAAAGCGAGCAGAGAGAGAAGAATAGAGGAGATCATCAAGAAAAGAGTAAATAAACCATTCATAAAGAAAATACGATCAGGTGGCCGTGTCATTCAAGTTCACGTCTGCCTCCGCAGACTGCCCTGTCCTCATTGAGACAGGCATCGCATCCTGGTGCATCAGTGCCATCTTCCTGAATTTCGACCCTAGTCAAGCTCTCCCCTCCTCTCGAAGATGACTCCCGCAGTCTTGACCTCCAGGAATCCCAATCGAAACCCGTGCACTTTATTAGTATAGTCTGGATAAATGGAGATCCTGCGGTTATTGAAGCGAGACAAATCCGTTTCCCGGCTAGCACGAAGTATACAGTCCCTGTCTTTATAGTTGAGTATTTAGGCAATAATGGCTTGTGGCGGCACTCTGGGCTTAGGGGGAAACACAAATGCACGGTGTGCCCGTTCGATCACAAAAAATGTAGACAGTCCAACTGGCTTCAGCACATCTCATATCCGTCGCTCTACAAATGCTTCTACAGCAGACCCCTCGGCTCGCTCCGGGAGCCCATTGAAATGGACACTGTTACAACGGGACCTGTTCTCTATGTCCTCCACCCTCGTCTCAAGGGTCCCCTATCTGGAGGTGACCTCCGCCATCTGTCTCCGCAATGTGGCGACCTTCGCCTGGAACTAGGATATTGAGCTCTATGTAATTTGCACCCTATCTGACACCTTCTGAAGGTCTGCCCAGAGGAGGTTGACCTCAACGGCAACCGATTCGATCTCCCCTTCAAGCGCCATCCTAGATCCATGGATCGCAGCAAGCACCTCCGCTCTAGAGGGCTCCCCATCAGTTAGGTCAGCCCCCATGTCCTCTCCAGACCCAGCCCGGCGAGGGCCGAGCGCTTACTTTTTCCCCATAGATGGGGTCTGAAACTTATCACCCAGAACCACCCCCCCACCACCCGGCCAAGGCAACACACTAAAGGGGTCTGCCAGCAAAGTCAGTCACATTGGAGGGGGTGCAGTGGGAAGGACAGCCTCCACAATCCCAGATTACCAGGCGGCCACCAGTGCATGGAGCAGACCTCCTGGCCCCCAGGCCGAAGTTCAGGGCCTCTATCCAGAGAAAGTCTCTCTTTCACCCACCCCGCAAGTGGTACGGCACGAACATGGACCCGTGCCTAAGTCAAAAGCGAATGCCCCGAATTATTCCACAACTGGCAGAATTCCGTAATTACGCTCAAGGCTGTGAATGCTCGATGGGCCCTCACACTGTGGAGCTCAACCTCCTCTGGGGCTGGCAGGGCCAACCCAGCTCCAGCATGTGGCCCTCCCAGCCCGATTCCAAACAGCGCAGCCGGGGCATACTACCAATCAGACTCTCGGGGTCCCCGCTGATCACTCACCGCAAGATCTCACTGGAGCCCAGATGCTCCAACAGGCATAGTCCATGGGCAGGCAGGCGCAAAGCCTGCATATGGGGGCCCAGCTTCTCAAGGCCGAAGCGCCATCTCCCGGCCTACTCCAAGGTCATCTCCCCCAGCTGCAACAGGAAAAGCAGGGAGGCCCCCTGGGGGACCCCCAACCGTGGCGAGGCTTGGCCACAGGGTCCTCTCCGCAGCGCCATCTCCTACCGCCACTCACAACAAACAGCGGCTGCATCTAACGAAACTCACCGCCCACTGCCTGGGTATGCGAGTCCCCGTTCGTCAACGCCGCTCCAAGCCGCAGCCACTCAGGGCGACACTCACGATCCCACGGAGCTGCGATCCAGGCCGCAGACACCTCAGTCACTAGGCAACAATGAGGGGAATCAGCAGCTAAGCAGGCCTAACAGCAAGCCCTGGCTGGGCAGGATTCCTCAGTATATTGCCGGGGATATATGGAGCCTCTCAGAGACGCGTCCTCTCGGTCATCTTGCGTGGCCACGCCCCCATGCTTTGCTAATCCTGATATATACTGAAATACTTGCAGAGTTCATTTAAATGTAGTTGTGTGCTAGAAAAAAACCTTTCCTCTACCCCCAGTATCCAGCACAAGTGTTGCATAAATCCTCTCACTTTGAAGTCAGGAAGGCCAACACCAAGCTCCCTCATAAGACCAAGCTTGACATTGACCTCTGTCTTTGAATGCACAGTAAATTTGACAAAATCAGAACACGATTTACAGGGCTGTTAACAGAAAGGAGCACTCATAGAAGAATACAAGGAGAAGTAGTGTGAAAAAGCTTTGCTCCTTGGGAGGGACAAACTAAACCTGGATAGCCTAACACAAGTAAAGCCAGGAAATAGAAAGGTAGGGAAAAAACTAATGACCATCACTTTGAAATACTGGCCCATGGAGCGATAAGGGTCAAAAAGCACAACTAAATATTTCAATTCAGTGAAAAAAGGGGATGGGTAGAGTAGGTAAGGGAACACAATGCAGTACGAGGATGTTAAACCTGAACGTTGGCCATGCCTAAATGAGAGAAGCATGATTTTCTCAACACAGAAAAAAGCCATCAGTGTAATAAAAACTAACAAAAATGACTACATACAGGTTGGTGCGAGGAAGAAAAGTGAAATTCAAATACATTGGGGAAAACTCTTAGAGCAAATGAAGCCTACCTGCCCTTGATAAATATCCACGCTTCCCGCAGAGGCATCATTCACTGACATGACCGCCAGAAGTGGATGAAGACTGTGCCATGAGATTTGCGAGGGAACCCCAGCGGATTCTGGAGCATCGATTCTGTTGTCGAGGTAAACAGCCATTTTGAGGCACACTTCCAGTTAGCATCCAGATCTGTAGAAAAAAAAGTAGGAATACAATTAATCTTTCATGGAATGCCATTTGTAGCTGCCAAAAAAACTCCAAAGCGTTGGTATTCATAATACCAAATTGCTCTTTAACGCAGTGTCACTCTGAGGGGACTTCACCAGAAATGTTCCTGGTTCTCATGTATTTGTTTGCTGCTTGTCACCATTTTTGTTTTACTGTGAGTATCCAACCCATACACACCAGAATGGGTAACCCCAACATTGATTTGCCTGAACCATTAAATGGGACTAATATGTTAAGATTTTAGCAGTACTCCCTACTATTATTTTTCTTATATGCATTTATTATATATTCATTTATTATGAGCTTTCCCTTAAGGATGCAACATTGGATACAGACTTGTTTCATAGATTTGTAAAGTGATGAAACACAGCAAAAACACATTTTAGGCACACTGCAAATTAGACAAATATATACTTGATGAGAAATGTAGCAATAGAAATTAGGATAAATTATATATCAAATGTTTGTTCTAAATGTAAGGAAGGGGTCATTAAGGTTTCTCTTGAAAAAAAAAATATGCTAACACCAGAAGAAGTGGGTTTCAGTACAAGGATAACAAGTGACTAAATGTCTCTGGCCTTGATTATTTTTGCTGCTGGCCTTTTGAGCAGAGAGGACACCGCATCTGTGAATTTGTACTTTTAGGTATGTAGGACCAGAGGAAATCTGCCCCTAGCAGTAAAATAAAGAGACTACTCTTCCTGCCTCAAACTAAGCATTCATGCCTTTGGCAGACCTTTCATTCAGAGGCTATTAAGAGTGTTTTGCTCATTTTCCCACCATTCTAAAAGATAATACAACAACATCTTCTGAAGAGTTCTCACCCAGGCGTCCACATCAAAAGGCAGAAAACAAGCAAGGCTCCATGTTGGGTCATAAGAAAAGAAAAGAGGCCACTAAAACTCACAGCACTTAAGCAGCACTCCTCAAAAATCCAGTTAAATCCCATCCATGTTATCATGCAGCACCTCCACCACCTCACTTAAAAGCAACCACTCGCTTCGAACATATGCTCCAGCCTAAGCAACCTTATCATCATTCCACTTACCACATCAAATAAATTGGACATGTATGTCATTTCATGCTGATCAATGCTCAGGCAACAGAAATGTAGCAGCAGGCATCTCAAACCTCACACCCAAACACAACTTCAAAGGCCATTTTATTACAGACTTGGTTGTTCTAAAACAAGCCCCAAATTCAATCACCTGGTTCCACAATATTAAACACCATGCACACGGGCTGAATCAACAAAGCCAGATGAACCTTTGTAGCAGATGTAATTCCCAACACCTTCCTCTCACCAAATACTGACATTTATGCACTCCAGTGGACATCCACACCTCTCCCAATCTTCCCTCCGTCAGGAGATTACCATTGGCAAACATGTCACATTTGTGGCATTCTCAGGGAATAGTATAGCTCCTTTAAGTGAGGAAACCCCAATACATGAGCTACTGCCTCCCTTGTCAATTGGTCAAAATAATTCTAACATCTACTTATGGCAAACCATTGGGGTTATTCCAGAGTCTGACCTGTTTTGTAGCAACAGCAAAAGTAAACGGTTAGGAGAGTGGGAGCTGGCCATGGCCCAGATGTAGTTTCCCACCCCCCATGGAAGCAGACATTCAAAGGACATGGTGCAGACAAAATGCAATTTTTTAATTTTTACAAAGACTAGGCATACTTATTCATTACCACTGGGGGATCAAGGTGATACCAGTGAGAGGGCTAAGGGAGGAGGAGGAAGGCAAAGAAAACCAAAAAGGTACTTTAAGAGTCGATATCTGTGGTGGAGGGTAACACTCACAGAAATGCATGACCATGTCTACCTTGTGCATCAGTTCCAGTACTGCCCATGGGGGGAAGGAAATGGTTCTCATAAGAAAGAGGGCAAGAGCAAAAAAAAAGTTTGGAATCCAAAATGGCGGCCGGATTTCCCGGCTGATCGCCACAACCGCTCTAGCCCATCTCCAGATCACACGCGGCTCCCACTCACCCGCGAACGCTGTGCGCCTGCAGCACGGACCGCTGCGGGTGCTTCACGGCTTTCTGGCGGCCTCCGCTAGGATCGGGGCTGGGTCGGCAAGCACCGGAGGGCCCTGCAAGAAGATGCGAGCGCGGCGCTCGCCCTAGACCCGCGCTCCTGCTCCTCTCGACCGAGCCCGACCCCTGCCGTCTTTTGGCAACATTGGCTGGCCTGTGGGGTGTGTGGGATGCCCTGATGGCACCGAAGCTAAACAGGACCCCTCGCTCCTTACGGGCACGGCAGAACCAAGATCCAGGAGGAACCAGAAAGGACAAAAAGCTACCGGTCCCCGGATTGAAGGAGCACAGCAATCCTCAAGGGAAAGGGGACCTGCATAAAACAACCGACATGGAAAAAGACACCAGGTACTCTGTTCCAACAATGTTTACTAGCGTGATGCGGCTTAAGCAAAGGTCCACGGAAAAGGCAGTATGTGATTCGCAATCTAACGTGCCAGGAGTCAATGATGAGCAGGTACCTGTTGCATCTACATTTCTTGAAGTACTCACTCCTATATGTGATGCAGGGGGGAGGGAGCCACCCAGTCGAGAGACTGATAGTACAAGTCCAGGAAAGAGCGGGGAGGTGGTGGCCCCCCCCCCCAATGGGGTGTGAGAAATTATCTGAGCAGGAACCCAAAGATTCAAATCAGGGGCCTCAGGAATCTAATCCAGAGAAATGTGAAATACAACCTTGTACGTCAAGCTGCAAGTTAAACTCGCAACAAGCTGAGGGTATGGCCAAGTCCCCAACAACATATGAGACTACCCCCCCAGCTCCAGTCCAGAGGGGAAAAGAGGCAAAACTAGTAAACATTGATCAGGGGCCATTAGATACAGCAGAAAACTTTTTCTCTCTCTCCGATCAGTCTAGAGACTCAGACTTAGACGAAGAAATCCCCTTAACAGACTCAGATATTGAGAGTAGCTCTGCAGCAAGTATCTGGGTATCCAACTACTCAACATGTAGAAGAAAATCAGTCGAGCAAACTGACGTTAGGAGTAGTTCAGGGGCCAAGCTTAGGAGAGACCCGCTTAAGCCTCAAGAGGAGGATGGTGAAATGCAGTGGGACTATACGGCCACCCAACAGGCCTTTTCGAAAAGTGATTCGGCCTGCAGTACTCTAATGCCCCCTTCCATGGGTGGCCCTGCAGAGCCTCCCTCGTTGGATCTTATCTACAGGACAATGGTTCAGAATCATGAACAGGCACAGAGGGAGAGCAGGAAAATGAAAGCAGCAAACAGACAGTTACAATTATCCATTAAAAAAGTGGGCAAATCTTGCCAGGACATTGGTGCACGCATCGCCACCATGGAGACTCGAACTGAGGAGCTGGAGATCGAAGTTAAAGCAGCAACAGCACAGACGACGACACAAGGACAGCAGATCTCGGATATTCAATGGAAACTGGAAGATGCGGAAAACCGCCAGCGGCGGAATAACTTGAGGATTTTGGGTATAGCAGAGGACCTTGAGGGGCAGGATACCAGGGCCTACATAGCTTTACTTTTTAAGAAAGCATTCCCAGACCTGATTGGGTGGGATTGGGAAAAGGAGATTCAGAGAGCACACCGTTTTCCGTTAATGAGGAAAAAACAAGCCTTGACCTCTGCCGGTAGAGACCAGAGCTATCCACGGGCTATTATAGTGTATTTTGGTAATTTTGTATTGAGACAGGCTGTGTTTGAAAAAGCTCGCCCCAATTCAAAGGTGATGGTGGAAGGTGTATCATTCTTTAGTAGGCCAGACTTTGCACATACCACTGTAGAGAGACGGTGGCGACTCAGGCAGATGATTGCTCAATTCCAAGAGTTGGGGGCGGAAGCCTACTTGTTAAGCCCTGCACGTCTAAAAGTTGCCTATAAAACAACTATAAGATTTTTTCTCTCAGAAATTAAGGCAGGGGAATATGTACAGCAACTGAAAACTGGTCAAGTGCAGGGGGTACGGGAGAAGGGGGGGGGGAGGGTTTGCCGTAAATAGCCATTTATATGTAAATGTATGTGATACTGATAGGGGGTAGGTAAACTCCCCCCCCCCCCCCACTCGCTCTCTACTCTCCCATTTTTTTTCATGTATTTTTTTTGCCCTTTTTTTTTTATTTTATTTTTTTATTGGTCAAGGGTTTCGATCGGGAGGGTGAAGAAGAGGGGCCGCGGGTAAGGATTGGTAATAGATATGTGAAGTTTTTTTTTTACGTATGGGTGGGCTAATGGGAGCGGGACTGGCAAATACCATCTTACAGGCTCAGGAGCCTGGCGATTCCATTTGTAGGGGTAAGGGTTGGGGGGTGGGTTAAAGGAGGGGGGGGGTCACAGGGACAAAAAGGATAATGGGACACACAGCAGGGGGAGTGGGGATGGCTCTCATCAGTGGAAAAAGAGACAGGGTGTGAAAGCAGCAAATTTGAATGGGGCATACAGGGGAGCCAGAAGGACCAACATCCATGAAAATGGGACAGTTAAGTGAAATACGTATTGCCACAGTAAATGTTTGTGGGCTCAATAATAACAAAAAACTGCAGCTTGTAGGAGAGGTTTTCAAGTCATGGAATGTCGATATTATTTGTATGCAGAAAACACATATCCCAGTTACACAAAAGCAACTAATGGAGTTTTATGGCTGGAAGCTAGCAGTTTTTACACGACAACACACAACCACTAGAGGGGTCGCGATATTAACTCGGATCAGTACTTTGGTTATACATAAACAATTCGCTGATAAACTCGGCAGGCTGGTTCTGTTGGAATGTTCGGCTAAGGGGCTAAGGTTCACTCTATGTTCTATTTATGGAACTAACACAGATGATCCAGAGATACTGGATTGGCTTAATTTAGAACTTGCGACCTGGGCAACACCTATCATAATGTGTGGAGATTTCAATATACATTTAGATAATAAAGAACCCATTCTGGAACAAACACTCTACCTGGGTAGAAAGAATAAAGTTTTTAGGGCACTTCAATCATTGGCCATTAATCATGGTTTGATCGACGTCTGGCAGCTGTGTTGCCCGCTGGACTCAGGGTTCACCTTTTTCTCTGCCCCGCATAAGAAATTAGTCAGGTTAGACTATTTTTTTGTGACAGCCTTTCTACAAAACCAAATAAGGATCAACAGACTTCCTAGAATCATATCAGACCATAACCCATTGGTTTTGGCTTTAGAGATTGGGAGAAAGGGCCCGCAGCCTAGATCTTGGACATTTGATAGGGCACCATTAGCCGATCCAGGGTACATCCAAAAAATGAAGGAATGGATCCCGGAATTCTTTAAGATAAATCAGGACTCTGCTTCTTGCCAGACAGTTTGAGATACATTCAAAGCCGCTGTCAGAGGAGAAACCCTGAGCTATGGGTTAAGAAAGGAGAAAATACGCATGGATCAGTTAAAATTAGCTCAGACAAAGCTGGTTAAAGCAGAGCAGCGACTAGGGGAAGTGATCCGCAGCGGAGTAGAGATCGCAGACATTTTGTGTGAGGTGAATATCATTAAGGAAGAAGCCACTAAGATTTTTATGGATAAGGCTGCTGTAAAAATTTTTGTATATCGCCAGAAATGCTATGAGTATAGCGGGAAAGTGGGCCAACAGCTGGCCTTAAGAATAAGACAAAAGCAGGTATTTGGGAGCATTAAAAGTTTAGTGAATGAAGAGGGGCGGATGGTACACAACGGTCCAGAGATTATGGAAGTTTTTAGAAGATTCTATCAAAAATTATATACCCAGGAAGAACAGCCCCAAGAAGAGGAAGGGATTGATGCTATGGGCAATGAGATATCAGATCAGTTAAGAGAGGAAGATAAGGCAGTTTTAGAAGCACCTATGACATTGGAAGAATTGGAGATAGCAACCCGCGCCTTGGCAAGCGGGAAGGCCGCAGGGGGGGATTTAATTCCTCTGGAATTCTACAAAGTTTTTTTTGTGGAGATATGTAAACAGATGCTTAATTTATTTATTGAAGTACAAGCAGGGGCTCCTCAACCGGCCTCCTGGGGGGAGGCTAAGATAGTAGTCTTTTTGAAAAAGGACAAGGAACCCACGCAGCCTGGTTCATATCGCCCAATTTCTCTAATTAACAGCGATGCCAAAATCTATGCTAAAATACTTGCCAGTCGCCTGAGTTTGGTAATCTCAGGTTTAGAATCTCAATGGCAGCATGGCTTCATCCCGGGGAAGAGCACGGCAGATCATATAAGACGAGTCATCATGTTACTTGATGTTAGCGCAACAGCCAAGCTTCCCATGGCAGTAATCTTGCTAGATGCGGAAAAAGCTTTTGATCGGGTTCACTGGCCCTTTCTATGGTCTGTCTTGCGTAAAAATAACACCGGTCCCGGGTTTGTTAAAGCAATTCAACAGCTTTATCACAAACCAACGGCTACGATACAAGTTGCCGGGCTAAAGTCGACCTCAATCAGTATCCAGAGAGGTACGCGACAAGGGTGCCCGTGTTCACCACTGCTTTTCGCACTATATATTGACCCCTTGATCAGGAGAATGATCAGGAATGATCGGATCATTCCAGTCTCATTGAAAGGAGGGTGTACTAAGATTTTAGCATATGCAGATGATATTGCGGTGGTGACCACGGACCCCAGGACTGCTATATTGGAAATAGAGCACGAAGCCCTGCAGTTTGGGAAAAGATCTGGCTATTTGCTGAACAAAAGTAAATGCCAAATGTTGGTGAACGACTCAATAGATTTTAAGGATGAGCGGGCACTGACACAGGTACAATATTTAGGTGTTAAACTCACAGTAAACCTTGACGAAGTTGTGAAAATAAACATGGGCCCGATTTTAACAAAGACTAGGAAAGATCTCGCTCGCATTAACAATCTACATTTGTCACTTATGGGACGTTGCAACGTGATAAAAATGGTCTTTCTACCCAAAATACTCTATCTCTTTAGAACAATTCCTCTAGAGATTGGGCAAGACTGGTTCAAACTAATAGAGGAATTGGTTAATAGTTTCATTTGGTCCTATACAAAGCTGCGCCAGGCTTTTCACTATATGACTCTTCCTAGAGAGAAAGGGGGGTGGGCACTTCCCAACTTTAAACTTTATTATCTGGCAGCAGTGCTTCAGTATGCACAGACACTTTATGTCACAGATAGATCCGGGCAAGATGCTCTCCCTTCGATATATACCCTGATTTTGGGCAAAGAAGCAGATGCAGTCTTTCTGCGGATTCAGGAACCCAGCTACTACAAAAAGGTTAAATTTAAGGTAATCTATGCTGCATTTAAGGCATGGACCCAGGTTAAGCGCAAGATAGGTATAGGACGAATCTGCTACTACACTCCCTTGTGGATTACTCCCACGTTTCCGGCGATATTTAAAGACCACTATTGTTTGAGGTGGAGTAACCGGGGCATTCATAAAGTCGGGGACCTTTTTCATTCTGGCAGCCACTTCAAATCATTTGAGGAACTGAGTGTGGAATTTGCGTTGGAAAAAACAGACTTTTTAAATTTTTTACAGATTAGAGCTTTTTTACTAACTAGTATGACCCAAGGTTGGCACATAGACAAGATGAAACTAATGGAAGTTTCACGACACCCCACTAGCTGCGGCATTAAAAACCTGTATCCGTTGCTTCTAAATGCTATATTGGATGACCGGGTTTTACTTGTTAAACAATGGGAAGGACGGATTGGAGCTAAAGAGATAGAGGTCTGCGAATCTATGGAAATGGCACGGACTGTTTTATTGTCTGCGAACCCGCAAGCTCAACATTTTATGGTATTGTATAATTTATATTATACACCTGCTAAGATCGCGAGCTTTGGTAAAACGATGGGAATCATGTGTCCACGATGTGGTTGCCCGAATGCAGATCTCTGTCATATGTTTTTTCAATGTGTAAAACTGGAAAGTCTGATTACCGGGATATCCGATATATTGAAGAAAATCTTGAAACAGACTATCTATCTGACACCTCAAATGGTTTTGCTGGGAGTTGATCATGTAGTCTGTAATAGTCGAGATAGATATTTCCTGTTCATAGCAATGTCGGTATTTTACAGCTGCATAGCATCTCTGTGGCGTGATGTAGAACCCCCACGATTTAATCAATGGTTTTCACGACTTTTATCTATGTATCACTTGGAGAATAGCCTGTATGAACTAAAAGGAGCAGCGGCCGGTAAAAGACTCACTAGAGTTTGGGCACCCTTTTCTGCATGGCTCTCGGGGCCTCGAGAATATGTTAATTAAATAAGTAATCTTATATGAGATCTTTAAAAGCAGAAACTATGACTATAGATTTAGAATAGAATGCATGTTTCCCCTGTATGACAACATTGATGTACTTACGACTTTTATTTTTATTTTTGTTTCTCTTCTTTTATGTTGCAAACATGTAACCCGCTGTGTGTTCTAAATAAATAAAAATAAAATAAAAAAAGAAAGAGGGCAAGAACTGGGCTAAGACTGACTGAGTTGAGAACTACTAAATCAGTGATATTGTTATGATATTTATGTTTTGACCGCTGACTCCACGTTGCACTTAGCCTAGAAGCACACTGTCACATTTTGCCTATTCACTATATTTTAGCATTAGCCACTGCCACGTTAAAAGCTGCAAGTAGTTTTCCACATTATACAATGTGCACATTTTTATTTTTCGTGTTCTTTCCCACCATGGGCTTAGGCTGATAAGAATGTACTCAGACGGCAGGAAATGGTCTTGTTTTGAATTGGCTCCTGGGGACTGTGGCCAAGTACCGACGTGTTATTTTCAAAGCTGGCCTAAAGCAATCAGCATTTTTTGAATACATAAACTTCTGCATTGAGAGGGAGGTTCTAGAATTTTCCTCTCTTATTTGTTCAAAGTATAAGAGGCCACGACCAGATAGACCGGGGACAAAGAGTGTTTGCAGATCTCAGGCATATCCAGGACGCTGGAGTGTCTCATCCTTCCCATGAGGGTAATTGATCTCTCTCTCCTCAATCGATTCTGGGATCTGGCGATCTGATGCTGAATAGGAGGGAGATGAAGTTGTGCCCTTGCCTCTTGGTGATGCATATTTTTTATTTCTATTTGCTTTGCATTATAATATAGATACATATATTTGCTGTGTATATTGCAGTGGAGAATCATTTGTACACGTTTTCATTTAATAGCTGTGACCATTTTTAAACGTGTACTTTCAGCATGCTAATCTCCTTTTACGAACCATGCGACGTGAAATAATAAATGTCTTCTTTGGACTAAGAAGTGCATTCCAGAGATTTTTGTCAGTACATGAGTGTTTCAGCTCGGTCATTAGTGAAGCAAAACAGATATGCTGCTGTCTTAGCCGAAGTCATGGAAGCAGAGTAGGTGATCTTTCACCCCAGTGCCTCTTTTTTGATCGTGAAATGTCATTTACTACTACTAATGAAAGTTGATCTGAAAGAAAATTCTAAAACATCAGGCGGATACCTCATTACATAACGTAGACAGAACAAGGGACTCTGGGATCCAAAAGAAAGTATTGAGTGAGCCTAGAGGAGTGAGGAGAGCAGGACAACACTTAGCAAACCTATTTGCTCTTTCGCTGACATGGCAGCAACCGATCAAGTGCTTTGTCTCTCACCTTTTGATGTGCAGGGTGCCAGGCTAGCTGTTAATCTGAATAGGGCTCATCTGCCGTTGAGAGCCTTCAAACACCTTGATAGGGAGGTAATGTGAACACACTTGGTAAAAATGTTGGCTTAATTCGTCCTAGCTGGAATAAGTGGAATTTTGGCCTTTTGCAGCTTGTGCAATTTCTAGTCAGACTGCCAGCCTTGGTTCCTCTTTCCCATTCTTGAGTGTACTGTTTTAGCAATAGACAGTTTACCTGCCTTTAAAATGACAAATAAAATAATATGGTGGATGGCTACTGCTAATGTCACCAATTTAAATTCTTGGTATCCTTTTTCTCATTGACATCCTCTCTGCCTCTCGTATTTCGCTATATGGAATAATGGGCCTTCTCTGATTCCCCAACTTTCTGGTGTGCGGACACGCAGCATCCTGCTGTCCCTGTGGCTAAGCTGGTAAGTCTTTTTATAATTTGTGCATCTATCTCTCGCATACCCTCACCCAACACCCTCTGGTGGTCATCAGGCATGACATAAAAACACTTCCCCATATAGACTCAAACAAAAACATCATCCCAACCACACACCCTACACGGTACGTCTATAAATGATTTTATTTTAGAGGATCAGTATTCAGTCTCATATTCTTCGATTAATGTGGCACTGTCCATTGCTGAAGGTCTGGGGAGGGGTGCTCTGATGGCAAAGAGCAACATTAAGTCAGATTTTCGCTTGCTCCCTGTTCATTCCAATGACTTCCAATTATTGGGCATGCAATTTGACGGTCAATGGCTATTTTCTTGGAACACGGGTGACCCATTACTTAAATTACTTCTTTTGTATGGGTCAATTTCACACAGACGACTATTAGCGAGTGCTGCAAAGTTTCTAGGTGATTATGGCGGAACTGGGGAGTTCCGCTAGCGACAGTGAAGACAGTGGGACCCAGTACAGTACTGTCTTTTTTTGGCATTGAAATTGATTCAGAAGCAATGGAGACCTGCCTACTGGCAGATAAAATGCGGACCATGAAAATATTGTAGACAATGTTGGCAAAGCAGAAGGTCACAGTCAAGGAGATATAGGTGGTGTGGTGGCATCTCAACTTTGCATGCAGGTTAGTGAGGGTGGCTATGACATTCTGTAGGCGGTTGGGGTTGGCTCTGTCTGGTCCAACATTACCCCATCCCTATATCCGACTGTCTGAAGAGACGAAGGAGGATTTGGGCATGTGGCGCTTCTTTATGAACTCATCTACCTCATCTGACTTCAAGTGGGATACAGTGAGGAGAATTATTTTTGGTCTGTACTGGCAAGGCCAGTGGTGTGCTGAAGAATGGCCAGTAGCAAGGAAGCGCAGGGGTTAGGGCATAGCCTTTTTGGAGTTTATCCCTTCAGTGGTAGTGGTTTCCTTGTGGGGGGAGCAGCTAGCACATAGGAGGGTGCTGTTTCACATTGATAACTTGGCCACGGTTCAGGCGGTGAATAGACAGTCTGCAATGGACGCTCTAGTGTGGGAGTTGTTCTTCATTTCTGCAGTGTCTGAAGCATGACGTTCTGTTACGTGCACAGAACATACCTGGAGTGGACAATGACACTGCAGATGCTTTGTCTCATTCACAGTGGTAAAGGTTCCATGGATTGGTCACAGAACAGTACACAGTCAGGACCAGGTTGCCGCAGACATTATGGACAGTAGGAGACAAAGGATGCTGCAGGTGGCTGTAGGGCCATGACGATGAGGCGGGCCTACAGTCAGGTGTGGGTGGATTTCCTGAACAAAGGCATTTGATGGAGGGGACGCCAAGGGCCGGAAAGACGATGTAGTGGAATTCGTGCTATTTCCCGATGTTGGCAGTACTCCGGAAGGCCCTTACCCACGTAGGTGTTGAGGCTAAGGGATGTGCTACACAGTCGTTCTGCATAGGGATGGCGGCTGAAGACAGCAGGAGGGTGCGGAGTAGAGAACGCAACAGGAGACTGGGGAGGTGGGCATGGATTGCTTTCAGTGCTATGTAAGGGGGGGGAAGCAGGGAGAACTAGTCATGGTAATGGCTTGACCTTGTGTTTTGTTTTTGAGAAGCTCCAGGGTTTCCACTATGGATCGCAGAACATTCCTTTGTAAAGTAGGCTGAGAGACAGGCAAAGTACCTTCAGCAACAACCTAGGCTTCGACCCCTCCAAGTTACAAGTTCACTGACAGAAACAAGGGGGTATGAGATGGCCAGAATTGTTGCCGTTTTTGAATAATCTGATGTTGAGGGGACAGTGTCCCTATGTCTTACTTGTTCATTTGGGCTAGAATGACCTAGGAGCGGAGTAGCACTTGTGCATTC
The DNA here is from genome assembly GCF_031143425.1 of Pleurodeles waltl. NCBI lineage: Eukaryota > Metazoa > Chordata > Amphibia > Caudata > Salamandridae > Pleurodeles > Pleurodeles waltl. The sequence goes on from NC_090449.1 coordinate 400,189,132, forward strand.
TATGAAAGATGATTTGGTGGAAATTCTGACGTAATGGCCAGACTGTCATGTTATGTGGACTGAATTTATACAACGGGGGCATGGCAGAGAGCTGTAAAGCTGATTGCTCTTAAAAAGACAAGAACAAAGGTTAGCAAGGAGATGAGGACATTCTACAGGCTGCGAGGAATAGGCCAAATCGAGCAGAAGGACTTGACACATGACGCCTCTGAGTTCTTCTGTGGGGACTGGGTGCACCTATCCTTTATAGGCATGGAACTATACTTGTTGCAGGTTCGCGAGGTGAATGCAAAGGCCCTTGACCTCCATTAGACGGCCCCTAGAATACGGCTCAGGCAAAGGTGGGGTGGCAGTAAAAGGAGGTGCAATGACCCTCCTTTTTCTGGGTGGCAGTTGGCAGAGGGGTTGGCTTGGGTTAGCCAAGTTTATAGTTGCTGACAGCAGCAATCCAGGAGGAAAGGGGACGTGTAGACAAGCACAAACATGAACGGGGCAGGAAGTTTAAGGTTAATTAACAAGTTAACTTAGTTATGGTTAATAGTTGCAGTGAAACTGTTGAGAGGTTAAAGGCTCAAGTGAGGAAGTTTAGCCAAGGAAGGGGGAGAACATTACGAGTGTAAGTTTGTGGGGGGAGGGGCATCTTAGGGGCAGTTTAACATAGGTAACTGGTTTCTATAGTGAGGTTTAGTTTTTTAAGGCATTAAGGCCCAGTTTTATTTGTGATGTGCATCTGTTTCAATAAAGCATCCTTTTTCACACAAACACTGTTATTGGCCTGTGCTGCACCCCTATTCCCCAATAGTATATCAGGGGCAGTCAAACACAGGGAGGTCTGGTCCCCGGGGTAGTTTTGGGAATGGAGCAGTACAGTGACTGCCCCGGCGAAGGGGTTATGGGGTAAACTGGGGGGTGGGGGGAGGAAGAAAGTGACAGGCCACCAGTAGGCGGCGGTGACTGTCCCCTCTGGAGCCCCCCTTGCTCTAGAGGAACTGTCGCTGCCAAGGACTCGATCTGGGAGAGGGCCCGTCAAAAGAGTCCCTTCCCCACTCAGGGTACGATTCAGACTAGGGGGTCGCATCACCAAGCCCCAGCAGCAAACAAGTTGGACAAATATGAAATCCTTTGTGGTGACTGATGAGAGGGGGGCATGGCAGACAAGGCTCCGGGCAGAGACACTAAAAGTGGAAAAGATGCAGCAGAACCCTTGCTTCAGGATATTATGGGTGCTATTCATGGCATTTGTACGACGTTGGAGCTTCTGGAGTCAAAAATCGACACAGTGGCTACTGAAGTCACCCTCTTGCAGGCCGATTTGAGAAAGGTTAGTCAAAGAACCACACAAACTGAAAAAACTCTGGCCCAACATAAAAACGAGTTGAAATTGATTAAAATCAAGGTAGAACAACTACAGAGAGAGCGCATGGCACTCCAGGTGCAATAATATCCGGGTAGTGGGGGGCCTGGAAAGGGCAGAGGGGCCCGAAGTAGAGCTGTTCTTTTATACTCTAGGTGGTGAAACCCAAGAGACTGTCCAAATTCTTCTCTATGGAGCCTGTTCCTCCTCTGAGACCAGGGGCCCGCTGGGAATGATTATTGTGCGCATCTTTAATCACAGAGACAGGGATGGGATTTTAATGGCTGCGCGCACCAAGGATAAACTCCAATTTGAAAATACAATGGTGCAGATCTACCCCAACTTCATCCTCAAGGTCCAACAACAAAAGACATTTCTGGGAGGTGAAACATCACCTGCGAGAGCAAGAGATTAAATATATGATGCTGGTCCTGGTGCGCCTTAGGGTGCGTCATGAAGGCAAATCCTAGTCCTTCAACACGCTAGAGGAGGGATGGAGTTGGTTCAAAGGCTGGAGACCCTGACACAGTGGGTGTGGATGGTGGGTGAGTTGGAGGCTACGCGACTCCAAAGAGAGAAAACCGACAACACTGACGACGAGGCTTTGGAGAGGCTGGATCACCCTCCCCCTCTTTTCGGACAGAGATTTGTAAACACTTTGGATGCACTTGGAAGGTTCTGCAGACAACTTGAATTATCGCCAAGGTCGTCCGCAGCAGGGGGCCTCCTTCTCCCACCCATTCAACATTTGTATGCATGCTTTGAGACTGATGTTTGGGACTCTCTCCTAGGGTAAGAGGTGCTGGCTAGCAAGCATGATTGATGTAGCTGATCCAGTGGTCCACTTTGATGTATTAACTGTTCGCGGGTAGGAGTTCTTGTCAAAATGAGGGGAATGTTGTTGCTGTTAGAGCGACCCGCACCATGCAAATTGAAGGTGACAGGTAGTTTGAAGCCTGTACTGCAGGAGGCGGGGTGGGAGGTAGTTGGAGGGAGAAAGTTTTTGTTACCACGTCATTGGCACGCTGCTGGATCATAACCCTGTGCCCAGTACAAGCATAAGTTGAGGCTAAGTGCCCTAGGACTACAAGACTGGACCTTTAGTGCCTCATAGAAACATGCACGCTTATGTAGAAAAGGGGGTAAGTTAACCTTTCTGTCTTAGAATGTGAAAGGCCAAGGAGCAATATTAAGAGAAAGATTATTATGTAATTCTTGGGGCGTCATGACCCAGACATTGTGATGATACAAGAAACTCATCTGAAAAGGACTGAAGTAAATATGTTAAACAAGCAAGGATATAAAATGTTTGCTCATGCGGACTTCACCTCGGACTCTGGGAGGTGAGGATCCTGTTGATAAAATCTATACCTTTCACTATGCATTGCACCTGGGCTGATGGCCAGGGGAGACACGATGCTCAGTCGGGCACATGGGTTGGGTCAATCTTAAAATTATGTGCAGTGTAGGTCCCACCCACATTAAAAGCGCAAACCCTGAGAGACTTGGGGGAAGTACTTCTACAGTTCCCAGATGGGCCCGGGGTTTACATTAACCATATACCAGACGAGGAGATAGATTGAGATCCCCCAGGTGACAGAGGATCACACATGTGTGGACTACCAACCTTTCTGGAAGCCATGGGACTGGGGGGACATTTGGCGGACTCTTGATCCTGGGAAGAAACACTTTACATACTACTCGGGTCACACAATATCTCCATGTGCATAGACTACCTCCTCACCAAGCATGCATCTTTGGCACGCTTCCTAGATGCCAGAATTATAGTACGAGGAATATCAGACCTTGTACCTCTGTGGGTGAACCTCAGGAACCCTGCTCGCGGGCCAGGGAGATGTGGAAGTTAGCACCCTGGTATCGGAGAAACAAAGGTATTATGGATGGCATCAGAATGGGCACCAAACTATATCTACAAGAAAAGGTGGTCACGTGGAGTCGCTGGCCACCTTATGGGAGGCCTATAAGTCAGTCTTTTGTGGCCAGGCTATGTCACTTACAGCAGGGGAAAAAAGTAAAAAAATGAGAATGGCTCAACAGGCTTGAGGAAAAAATACTAAAAGTGGGGATATCTCTTATGTCCAAGCAGCCTGGCAAGCTTTGACTTAAGCAACAAGAGTACAGGGACCTGGCAGAGAACACACCCGGTAGCACTGTTCTTCCCATCCAAAGGAGGGTGTACGAGGTGAGGGACAAGGTGAGACGGCTACTGTTGTAGTTGGGCCACAGCGAACAGGAGAGAAGCTGGGTTCATGAACTGCAGACTGAGAAGGGCGAGGTAGTCAAGGGCAATGGGAAATTGCTGAAGAATTTGTACACTACTACCGCTCCCTATATAGCAAATTCACCATGCGATCCCACACAGAGATTAGGGAGTTCCTGGGGGATATTACAGTGCAAGAGCTCATGACCAAGATGAGACATGACATGAATGCAGACATTACTGAGGAGTAGAGAGCCTTGGGGATTAGGGACATAAAGGGACCAAATTGCCTCCCATCAGTGTTATGCAGAAAATTGGCAAGCAAGCTGGCCCTGCACCTATGTAACATGTTTCAGGACACGAAGCGTCAAGGTGAACTCCCGTGCGACCAGAGATTAGCTACTATTGTGGTTATCCACAAAGAAGGGAAGCCACATGCAGATTTTAGCCTCCTACAGGCTAATTTTGCTCTTGTATGTTGAGGGTAAAATCCTTACTGAACTAAGGAGAGTTATACAGGCGCTAATACACCCTGACCAGTCGGGTTAGGAACGTGGTTAAATCTCAGACACCTATAGGCTTGTATCGAGGGCACTAGGACAGGGTCTGAGCCAGCAGCCGTCATGTTGCTTGATGGGGCTAAGGCTTTAGAGGCGCTTGTGTGGGAGTACCTGTGGGGAGAATTAGAGAGATGGGGATTGGTCCAAACTCCATAGAGTGGGTAAAACTACTGTATAGTGAGCCATTGGCATGTGAGAGTGCAGTTCCATCTGTTTCAGTTACACCGGGGTACCCGGCAGGGGTGCTCACTGTCACCAATGCTCTTTGCCCTGGCTCTGGAGCTTCTGGCATGCTGGGTGTGCAGAGCCCCGTTAGTGTGTTGTCTAGTTTGGGGAGTGGAGAGGAAAGATAGAATATCACTATATGGGGATGATATCCTGATGTATGTGTCTGACCCAGAGGTCTCCTTTTCCACACTACTTCATATCTTCCATCTCTATGGAACCTACTTGGGGTACACAATAAAATGGGTGAATTCCCTTCTCTATCCCTTGTGTGCATGGGTCAAGCAACAGACCCTCCCAGAGGGTTTGGTGATGGAAACTGTGGGATTCAAATACCTAGTGATGCACTGTCTAGTAATATGTCACTAGGCAGCGTGAGCTCTTCTACACAGCCAACCTATACTCCGTGCCAGAACACAACACTGGCGATTGCTCCCACTTTCACTCCTGGGGTGAACAGCAATGTATAAAATGAGTATCCTACCTGCTGCACCCCACCTGGTACAATTGAAAAGCTACAGAAAGAGGTAGCCTGCTTCATCTGGGCAGATAAGCATCCCTGGATGACCCTGAGTCACCGACCCACAAGTGAAGGCTGGTTGGGCATTCCGCATCTTTACATATATTATCAAGCGGAACAGCTCCACTATCTATTTGAGTGGTTGAGGCCAGAATCCAAGAAGCCATGGATCTTCATGGACTGGGTGATAGGTGGGTTTACTCAGAAAGCTGCAACGGCCCTGGGGTCTTTATTCATCCCCGGTAACGGAGACCACACTCACAGCCTGGGACAGGGTGGCCCTAGCGGGGAGCCTGACAACATTTTGGTCCCTCCTGATTCCCATACTAGACAACTCAGATTTTATGCCTGGGAAAAACTGCTGGTCATTTCGTTGGTGGCAGTCTAGCGGATGCAGGTCCATCTGTCATCTTTATGATGCGGACGAGGTCCGATCCTTCGAACAACTAAAAGCCGAGTTTGGACTGAAAGAATCAGAGAGACACAGATACATACAGGTCCACCAGTGGGTCACACACCCTGCCATCCGACCTGGGGCCCAGAGACTGTTGACACCCTTCGAACAAGTACCCTGTTATGGGATAGCGATATGTTGGCTGAGGTGAGGAGTATTGAAGGGTTTTCTGGGTGGGACCTGAAGTGCATCTCAATGTTGGGAGATGTGTGGAAGGGGAAGGAATTGATTGCCTGGGAGGCGCTGCAGGCAGAATATGAGATGGCACTTAAGGACATTTTCTGATTTTACCTGCTGAAACATGCACTATAGATGCATGTGGAGTGGGGGAAGTCATTGGAGGATGCCTCACCACTACAGAATAGATTGTTGACAGAACCACTCCTCAAAAATGAAATCTGAAAGCAAGTTGATGAATAACACCCCCAAACTCTTATTAAAATTGAAGGAGGCCTGGGAGACAGATGTTGGGAAGCTAGGGGAGGAGGAGTGGGAGAAGGTGCATGGATTTGTGTAGGGCTGCAGAGCGACAGGTTTACGACGGTAGAGTCTGCCCCCTCAAGTGGGAGAAAGTATGGCATATGTTTGGGCCATTTCGTAACCTCCTGGATGTCCCAGGAGTAGTATGCCATTTGGGATGAGGATCATGGATACCAACTGCCTTGTTTGTGGGGTGTGCTGGGGCTGAGGGTTGGAAGGGCTGATATGGAGAATTCCATTGAAACTATGATGTGGTATCCTGTGAGACACTTTGTGGAGACATGGGTATTTCTTGGTTGTGTTTTACTACAAAATAAAAACGGCTTTATAAAAAACAAGTTTTTTTTTTGCACATTCTGTAAGAAATCCTGAAATTACATTCTCCCCCGTGGACTTTGTGCTGCACCTCTCTGCCCTACACCCTTTCCATCACCAACAGAACACTGCCTTATTCTACCCTAGTAACGCACAGACCTAAAACTAAACTGGAATAAAATGGTTACATGTCAGAGTCCTGCATACCCCAACACATCACAAAGCAGGCCAAATGGGAGCCTACTCCGTAATAGGGACAACAAGGTGTTAGACTACAATAGACACTTACCCTAGGATGAGGCTCTAAACTCTGGTGGCTTTAATGAGGCCACCTTAAGCAACTGAGTGCCAAGACAGGGCATTCATCACCCTGAGGATCAATTCTCAAACTGTGACACCTCTACCTTCCATGAAGGCAAATAAACAAGGGAAATAAAGTGGAGTGCACCATTAACCTGAGCTATGAGTACATCACCTATATCCTCAGTTTGCAGGCCCACATTTAACTTCTCCTTCTAATAAACTATCTTTACTTTTATTCCTGCTACAAATTCTGGCACAACACAGAAATATATACATTTCAACACTTCTCTATTCCCTGCTCTAAAATGTACAAAAAGGACACCCAGATTTGGGGGGAGCTTCAGTGCAAAATTGAGGGTTAACAATGTTATGTAACTGCTGATTACCTAAAAAGTATCTGTAGATTAGAACCACAATGGGTTTTCTTACCATGAATACACAAAGATGAAAAGAAGAACAACCAATCCCATAATATTCACATTGCCTTGGTTCTAACTTTTGACTGCTGAAGGATGGAACGAATGCATTGGCTTGCCTTGTGCTTTTATCCGTGTTATTTCTCCCACAAGACAATTAACACTGACTACTTAACCCCACAAAAGAACACCTAACACCATGTTAATGTATAAAAACATCTTTACTTTTGATAAACAACTAGTTTAACCTTGCTACTTTAAATGTTCAATTACAAAAACAACGAACAACTAACAATACATTATAGGTAGTCTGTACTAAAGGCAACTAACACAGCTCCAATAACTCAAATCTGGGATGTTATCAGCCATCCAACAACAATCTATAGCTAATCGTAACACCATCTTTCTAATCTTACCCACAATGTCATACTTAAATAGCACACACTGGGCCGAACTATCTCACCATCACTCAGATAAAATGGCTCCAAAGACGTCAAATTGGTAAAGTGTTACCAAATCAATAACAGTGTCACTCACCGCACTAACATACATCCTAGAAACACACAGATTACGTTAGCATAAACAAAACAGACACACGTGCACCCAAAATGTCTTCATAAAACATCGACCTAGGTTGTGATGCTTGAGTAAAAGGACTATATTCCGGCTGAACAAAGGACAATTGGTCAATACCGCCAAAAAAGAGACATTCATTTGGCACACCCACACACAAAATATTAAGCATCTTCCTAGACTAAGTTCACTAAACTCTCGTATTAACTCACACAAACTGAAACTAAACACAAACTGTGGACTAACCACGCACAACCAATCACGTGATCAAAAAATGTCTCCTGCAGTCCATTTATAGCCTTCACAGATCTGTGCAAAATGGAGTCAAGATAGGGGATTCACAGCCGTGCCATAACAGGACTGTTTCGATACCAATGCAAATAACATAGCTTAACTATTTTTTACTGGAATCGTCGCTATCCATATAATTATGCATTTGCAAAACATCTAAGTCTGCTTGGTCTTTATCGCTCAATCTGTTGATTAAATGAGAAAAGACCTTCCCTTATAGTAAACTCGCAATAACAGACATATATATTTTGTTGCAGGTGTGCTAAACCCACAGGACCACCATGGAGTATTCAATATTGAAGAGCAATCTAAACAACTTGAAAATATACAAATACATAAACTAATATGCAAATATATACTACTGCTTATAAATTTGCAGTGATAAAGGTCATAACATAACCCCTTTGCTCAATTATATGTTCAGATTGTGTCACACTAATTTTTATATGAATAGTCAAATAAGCCTCTATCATAAACAAGCATTGGCAATGCCAAAGGGTCTAGCTTTAATGTGCTAAGACATGCAAACGAAGGCATTCACAATGCTGCAATTTTGCCTGTGTTTCATCTGTTAGCACATTAAAGCCTGTCATATCACTTCCACTCACAAAATGCACATCGCCTACACTCACTTGGGGACAGAGTTCCCCCTACACAGGTTCTACGCTCATCCTACTCCTGAAGAGGTATAACAGTCACCTTACACTCAACAAGCCTCATCACTCAGCCACACTCTCGCTCAGTCACACTGCCACAATACATACTGTACTCACAGAGACATCTTTCCTGTGATCATGCAACCAACTCCACATCCTACATTTTCACACCTTAACCCCCACTTACACAGTCAACCTGCTTACCCTACCACTCACACAGAAAAGCTGCTTAGCCTGGACTGAAGCAACTTCCCTAGCTTACCCCAGACTCATGCGGCTCCATCGCTCACCCCACACACATTCAGCCGCTACTCCCACACATACACAGTCCAGGCGGGCGCACACACACAGTCACAGGTGCTCACCTATCACACATACAGAGGCACGGCACTCATCTCCCACATATAAAGAGGCACAGCATTCACCAAGTCACCCTGCACTCACATAGGCACACCGCTCACCCTGTACTTAAAGGCACCCTCACACTACGGTCACACACTACCCTTAACCTGCAGTCAGACCGTTCCCAGGACCTGTTGCGCTCTCCCAGCGTAGGAAAATGGAGTGGCCTGGCAGAGGAAGATAGAAAGGGGTCACACAGTGTGGTTATTTGAGGGACGCTTGTAGTGCTATTTGATAGATGATCGCTGACCAAATACATACAGGCTGGATTGTTCTGAAGCATATATCAATCTGAGCACTAAGTGGGGTATGTTGCACAAATCCTTTAACAGATGTCATAGACCGGGGATTCCAATGACATGGAATGATATAAACACAGAATAATGCATAAGGGCTGGAAAGAGGGTGCTTGGGGTGCTGCAGCACCCCCAAAATAACCATAGTGGAGTTCAGAAGATGAATGTGCAATAAAGATGCCTTTACATTTTTTTCTATCTTGTCACGTTTGCTGAGCGTTCAAAGACAAAGGTCAAATGTCAGGCTATGACTTCTGGCAAATTGCTGCTTAGTCTTTTATTATGATGGTTGATGTTTACTTACCTTTCTTGAACAGCAACATGAAAGTTTTTTCTTTAAGTGAACTATTTGGCAATCTAACTGCGGTACAGGGAGTGTGAAAGGAAAGGGGTTTTTCTAACATACAGCATCCATTTTAGGACATCCTCATTCCTCACTCCTCATCCCTACTTCTCAACACTGCTTCTCATCCATCATCCCTACTTCTCATCCATCATCCCTGCTTCTCTTCCATCATCCCTACTTCTCATCATCATATATCATCCCTACTTCTCATCCATCATCCCTACTTCTCATCCCTGCTTCTCTTCCATCATCCCTGCTTCTCTTCCAACATCCCTACTTCTCATCCATCATATATCACCCTTACTTCTCATCCATCATCCCTACTTCTCATCCATCATACATCATCCCTACTTCTCTTCCATCATCCCTACTTCTAATCCCTCATCCCTGCTTCTCATCCCTGCTCCTCATCCCTACTTCTCATCCATCTTCCATCATTCCTACTTCTCATGCCTCAGCTATCATCCCTACTCCTCATCCATCATCCCTACTCCTCATTCCTCATCCCTCAGTCATACCAACACATTTTCAGTTTTGTGAAACACACCTCCACACTGATTGGTTGGGAGCAGCCAATCAGAGTTATGAGAGAGAGCTGCATTCTATTTCAATGAAAAACAGCCTCCTCATTGCACATGGTGGGTGAAGATGGAATAGAGGAAATGCAACTGTGTGTTTGTTTCCAGTGAATTCAAGGCTGTACAATATTTCATTTTATTTAACCCAGTGTTTTTCTGTTTGCACAGGCCTCTGCAGAAAGCTCTGCTGGTTTGGGAAATACAAGGAGTTAACAGCCTGGGCCATAAATCAGCTCTTGGAGAAAGGGTTATACAGGTCATCTACAGTTCAACCGAAAACCTTTCTGGTTTCAGTTTCATATGTAGAAACAAAATGTTTAAAATCAACTCTGGTGACAGTGCAATCCAATTCATCCAAACCTTTTCTAGTTTCATTTTTATTTGTAACAAATAAAATGTTTAAATCTGAGCCTGCTTTTTTTGTAACAAATAACATGTTTACATCTGAGGCTGCTTTTATCTCTGAGAGCTGTTTTTTTTTCTTTTCTGAAAACAGAAAGATTTTCGATGAACTGTATAACCCTTTCTCCAAGAGCTGATTTGTGGCCCTAGCTGTGGGCTCCTTGTATTCCCCAAACTAGCAGAGCTGTAAAAATGCAGCTCTCTCTCATAACTCTGATTGGCTGTTCCTAACCAATCAGTGTGAAGATGTGTTTCACAAAACTGAAAATGTGTTGGTATGACTGAGGGATGAGGAGTAGGGATGAAGGATGAGGAGTAGGGATGATGGCTGAGGGATGAGAAGTAGGAATGATGGATGAGAAGTAGGGATGAGAAGTAGGGATGATGGAAGAGGAGTAGGGATGAGGAGTACGGATGATGGAAGAGAAGTAGGGATGATGGATGAGAAGTAAGGATGATGTATGATGGATGAGAAGCAGGGATGATGGATGAAAAGTAGGGCCGATGTATGATGGATGAGAAGTAGGGATGATGGATGAGAAGTGAGAAGTAGGGATGATGTATGATGCATGAGAAGCAGGGATGAGGCGTAGGGATGATGATGAGAAGTAGGGATGATGGCAGAGAAGCAGGAATGATGGATGAGAAGTAGGGGTGATGGATGAGAAGTAGGGATGATGGATGAGAAGTAGGGATGATATATGATGGATGAGAAGTAGGGATGATGGAAGAGAAGCAGGGATGATGGAAGAGAAGTAGGGATGATGGATAAGAAGCAGGGATGAGATGCAGGGATGATGTATAAGAAGCAGGGATGATGGAAGAGAAGTAGGGATAATATATGATGGATGAGAAGTAGGGATGATGGAAGAGAAGTAGGGATGATGGACGAGAAGTAGGGATGATGGATGAGAAGCAGGGATGAGAAGTAGGAATGAGGAGTGAGGAATGAGGATGTCCTAAAATGGATGCTGTACTAACACACAACCACATTTTTGATACCTGTGAACAAACCGTACAAATATTTCAAAATTTATTAGCAGTTTCGAAAGTACAAATGAAGCACATTTGAATTCTGAAGTGCGATGGAAACAGATTTAAACAGGATCAAACCTAATAAAGACACTTGACGATGTACAAATGATAAATATTTGAAACCCACTTTCTACACATTATCATTTATACACTATGTAGTTTTATCAGCAAATTTAGTGGCCGTTTCAACGGAAAATGTGCACAAGGTGCTCTCTGTAAATGATAATGTGCTTCAAAATGCACCACAAACTACATCCTACACCCTTACTACTCTCCTTCTGAATTGTCGTAGCTCACTAGCTACACTTCTTTGAGTTACATTTGGAATCTGGACATTTACAATCACTTCAGTGATGTAACCTTGATGGCAGCACCCCCACTTAGAAAATTGTTCCAACACCACTGGGATGGTGTGTAATGGGTGAGGGGCACAAATACTGCAAAGCCTCTCACAAACATGTAATACCCCATGTATAAATAGACCAAAAAAACAGTACACCATAAGTAAAAACGGAGAGGCAGCCAGAAACCAAGATACATAAGAAAGCACAGGTGGATCATGACGTGGATGTACAGTGAACACAGACAAGCAATCACTTGTGAACATATAGGGAATCTTAGAATGATACTAATCAGGGATAAACCGAAAGATATGAGGAAACAGCAAGGGGACAAATGAGACTGATGCAGCTTTGTTTCATATGAACTCCAGGTTACAAGATACCCGTGTCCAAACAGAAACACTTTCTCCAGAAACCCTACAGGGCTACTACAAAAGCAGGCCAAAACGACAAGGGAAAGAGGGACAAAGGAAGGCAGCATTATGGGGCCTGCCAGAAGGGTGGTTCAACAGGAATGCGGGACCTTCTGAGAGGGGAGCTGGAGTGAGAAATTAAAGAGAAGGGGGTGGGCAGCATTACAGAATTTGCCTGAAACTGGCAAATGGGAGGAGCATCCAGTGGGAACTCAACTTACATCAGAGTAGTTTTCACTGTCCAGTAACTGACAAATTGCTCTCAAGGCGTCCACTAGCGATGCCTAGCGCACTCGGCACAACAAGGTGCCTGACATTCATCCTAACTTTTAACGTGGCAACCATCTTAAGTGAGTGGAAATCCTTTAGTAGCCAACAGGGGTGCAGCAAACAGTCTTTTTAGACCATACTTGCATATTCTGCCCAATCAAATTCTGTATTCCAGGTACCAACATGTTGGTGGTGCCTAAGTCTCTCTCTTGGTAGTACTTCTTGAAGCTCTTTTTTGTTCATCATGTAAGGTAAAGCGACAGCCAGACCTAAAAAAGTAGACATTTCTCTCCAGCACAGTGGACTCCGACATGTGAGAATGGCCACCTAGTTTCCGGTTGCTTCACTCCTATTAAAAACATCCTTCTTCAAGCTGCATAAAGTACTCTGGGCCAGAGCAAAGCTCACAAAGGCAGGCCTTTTCTGACTCCTAAATGTCTTTAATTTGTTGCACTCGACAAGGTATAAAGCTTTCATGTCTAATATTTGTGGTTAGATAAATTAAGGCCATTGTAAAAAAAAAATCTTGCCAGTTAATTCATTAGTCTCCTAAGTCATAGAATGCAATATCCATAGCACACCAGATTATGTTATCTGCTATAATAATAGGAGCATCACTCAAATATATATTAACTTGCTCCAAAACGAGCAAAAGATACAGTTCAGCTGAGGGATCTGATTTCCTATTACAAGATAATTCACATTGAGACCTCTAGAACAGAAAAACCTAAGCATTCCTTTATGTAGGAACTCCTACACACGTTTCTGAATAAACAGATTTGTTAATTGCGCTTTATCATTTTAAATTTGGGGTCAAGAGCTAAGTGCTTTTCTCTTTTACAACTTCACTTTTCCAACCTGTAGTTGTTACCCACCCCCATAATTCTGTGCTTGTTCATTTATCAGCTTGTCTGTAGGTTTGGCCGTTTTAGTTGTGTGCAATGGAGCTTATAAACTCATGACTGATGTCATTTTATTTGTATTTTTCCCCTTGATTTATAACTGTAAATCAATAAAAATTCTTACTGAAAAGATTATTTTATAGCATTTTCCAAAAATATGATTTCATGTGTTTAACAAAAACAGATCCTCCAAGATCAGGCCTCGAAAACTGCTCTTGCCCTATCAGTTTAACAAATACAATTAAATGAAGGTCAATATCCTAGAACTCTCTAGGAAACTCTACATTTCTGCAACCTTTAAGAGCGATCAGCGATTGTCTTGATTCCTATCTCCTCTGCATGTGTTTTTCCCACGTGCCAATACAAAATCTAATTGTCTAATCCATGAAAACATTAAAAGCAAACCTCTTGGTCACACTTGCATCATCTTAGTAATCCATGCATTTAATTAAACAATTCTTGTCTGTTGTGTATTGCTACTAACAAAACTGGTTTTTATTACATTCATGATTGCCTTGCTCTGTCCTGTCTCTCTGAACACTGGTAGGGCCCAACGCCAAGTGAAATAGACCATTTGTTTACTGAAACATCCAAATCTATATTGAATCCTGAACTCTTATCACTCGACTCTCTAAACTTCCCACTGTGTAACCGAGCATGTGAGGAATTTACAATTTTAAACCTGTCTCTCTATTACTGCCATTCCCATACACCAGAACTTCTCCACCTCACAGCCCCTCTCAATCATTCTGACCCTCAATGTACATTCTTCTACCAGTTTTGTGGGTACAATAAAAGGATGGGTTTACATGAGGAGAAACATCTATTAAAACACTTATAAATTGATCTCAAACCGGTCTTCATTAAAAACCCATGCCAGCGGCGCTGATGATGCTGCTTACACAAGCTACTACAATCCTATCAGTGCCCATTTTTAGGTAGAGCGTAAGCGGTTGACCAGGTGTATACTTACGTATACTTATACTATGGGCTTAAAGCAATTTCATTTGTTGGTTGTAGTGTCCTTTAAAAATGTGTGCTCACTAGTGATCAGTTCTGCCTTTTTCTCCCTCCTTTTTCTGTTTCAGAGCAGTGACCAAGTACTGTATTGTTTATCTGTAGCTGTGACGGACTAGTTTTGACATTTCTTTGGTGCTCACCTTTCACTGTGGGTGTTTTAGGCTGGGAGCTGCCTGTGTTTTATTGCAGCATTCCGGTCCTCCCATCTCGCTGACATTTGTTTTGGCTTTATTCCAGTGATGTCCTCGTTTATCTATGGCTCCTAAATTAAGCTCATTTTTGCTAAACAAACACCTGGTCATTTAGCTCACTGCTCACAAAAGCCACAATATGCCCTTTCTGGTAGAATGTAGCTAAACCTAGAAGCAATGATGTGAAACTGCATCGCAGAGAGTCGCTCTCTCCTGGGCCCCTCCCTGCCAGCACTCATGACATCGCACACAGGGCACTGCTTATCTCCTTTATTGGGGCCATAAATCTTCTCAGGCTGCTTTTCTAACTTCAATAGAGCTTTGTTGAAATGTGAGGCAAAAATGCTTGCAAGACTTTTCATTCTGTTAACATAAAAACACTGTCCTTGGCCCAAAGGGTGAAATTCCCTTTCTGTTCACATTCAGTATATTTTTCACTTTGTTTGCTTAGCCAACATTGCAGCCCAACACAGTCTGCCTTCTGTATCCCTTGTTTTTGGTTGTATTACCTCTTCCGCCTTTCTCTCAATGCAGCGATATCACGTTCTTTTTGGTTTTCCAAAAGAGCCTATCAACACCCTTGCTCATCTTTCACAATGCCATATACAGCCCTTTCATTGGTCTCATTTTATTTTGTCTTCATGTTCGTACTCGCCGCGCTTAGTTGTGTTGCTGTAGGTCGTGCATGTTTCCTCAAAGCATCTCCTAATGTGCAGTGAAGTTTTTACATAAATATTTAGTGCTTTGCCGGGGTTCTCTTAAGTATGGTTCAATCGGAAAAGCATAGTAACAAGCACTGCTTGAGAAAAATGTATTCTGCTGCTGCACCTTAAATTTGATTTACTGAGAATTATTTCTGCTAGTAAAAAGCAAGCGGTAACTACATTATGTACGCCTTTCTCACTGCCGGTTTGTAGTCTGACTGACCGGGATGGTGACCCGCTACCTTTTATGAGGGCCTTATACTACAGGGGTCTTCTGAAATAAGATGCATTTAATTGCTGTGGGAGGCAAAAGAAATGACTAGTCAACTTGGCTACAAAAAGGCTTACTATCCACATCCCTTTTATGCTGGATATATATTTTAGGAAGAATGGCAAGTTGAAACTGCCAGCGTTGCACCAGTGCACAGGATTTGACAAACAGCACAGAAAGAAAGCGTGGATCGCTTCATTGTTTGTCGTCTTTCTGATGTGTGACATTTCCGTTGCAACAGAAGTTTTATTCCTCTGCACAGAGGAGTAGTTATGAGATGGTACTTCATAATGGTATATATATTTCAGTTTGGGTGATTAATAGGTGGGAGAATAGTAACTGCGGATTCATTGAAACCTGGTGTAGTTATTCGGACTGTATAAAATTTAAGCCATGCAGCCTCCACTTCTCATCTAGTTGGAAATGAAAACACGTCTTCAACACACACCCATCTACCTTTGTTTGTAAAATATTTTTTTAGTGTATTCACAATGAACATAATTGATATGAGTACTGGTGAATGAAAAATGAACAGGCATGCATGTGAATACGTACCCACTTATAGAGAAAAGTGCTGTTTGAAATATTTAAACAACTGGTGAATCAAGAAGGTATTCAAGCAATAAATTAGTGTGGTAGTATGGGTAACTTTTATTGCTAGCTGGAGATTGTTGCGGTGCTCAAGAACTTAAACGTGCTCTTCAAGTCAGGAAATGACTTACAATATAGACAAGCACACCTCACCTCAGTAACGTAAAAGTCTTAGAAAACAAATAATTGAAAATAATGCGTAACTGAAAGCCATGTTATGGAGTTTTCCTGTACGGAATTGGAAAGCTAGGATTAGATACATGAAAGTACAACGTAATGGAGAGGGGGTCCCTCTGAGGTGGCAAAGTGCATTTAAAGATCTTGAGGAAAATGTGTGGCTCTGTGGATTCTGTAACCAGAGCTTGCAATAGTGATACTCCGCAAATTCAGTTCCATTTGGAATCCCTTTTCATGTTTCATATTGAAATGGATGTCACTATGCTGTACAATAGTTTCTGATCCTTCCTGGCCTTTGTTTGAGAGGGCAGTAATGCTCCCAGAACAGTACAGTATAACCAGAATCTTCAGAAGCATGAATTCACCTGGGGCACAATTTGTGGGTGAACAGTTTGGAGTGCGAACCCTAGCATGGGCCATTCTGCATCTCTCTCCATCTGCTAGACAGCTGCGGCTCCTCCGCTATGGCGGAGGAGGGTGGCACCCCCACCAGCAGCAGCATCTGCAAAACCATGTCTCAAAGAGACAGCGCAAGCGCGGTCTAGGCATGACCTAAAACAAATCTTGGAGGGGGCTCAGAGCCCTCCCATTACTTACCTCTCCTTACCATTGGCTGGCTCCGACATCACTATAATCAGCATCGGCTGGCTCCCAGAAGGGCCTCATTTCCTTGCATCCTGTTGGTCAGCAGCTCATTACTCACCATTGTCTCCCTCCCTTTCCTTGCTCCCGATTGGTCAGTGCTCCTCCAGTCCTCCGCTTCCTCCTCCTGGGATTGGAGTCTTCGTCCATGCCGTGGCGCATTGACCAAATACTTCTTCCGGTGGCCAGTCCTTTCTCTGACCACATTCTTCCCCAAGGTACTTTTTATTTTTTATTTTATTTTTTTACGTTTATGTAGTCCGTCTGCTGAAGCCCCCTGTCTATGCTTTTCCTGACTTTCTTCTTCCACCCCTCTGTTTGCCCAAATCTCCCTGCCCCACCCTTGTCGTACTGCTTCCCTGTCCGTCGTACTCCCACTGTACACCACGCACCATGCACCCTCTGGCTCTCCTGTTTGCCAAACATGCATTTTAACCCGACTTCCCCCTTGTTTTCACCCACCACACTTCCACCTGCCCCTCCTTGGAATGCTTTATTGTGGCTCCCTTGATTAAACATGTTGCACAGGAGCATGAGGTGCTGTATAACAAATCTTAAAGTAAATAAAAATAAAGCGTGATGGCGGGTTCAATGCTGGCTGCGCCACAGCGCTTTGCTTTTATGTACTTTAAACTATACTACACAGCAGCTCGTGTTGCTGTGTAACAGTTTTAAAAGACACTGTTAATAGGAATAGATCTCACATAGGCCAAACATATTGACTATGCCAATGCTTGTTTATGTTGATCACCATTATTGGCAGGGCATGAGGACACTACATTAGGGGACTCTATCCTACAGTTTAAGTGACAACACCAAGAAAGAAGGGGCAGCAATTACAACAAAACATGGTGAAAGTATGGTTATTTAACTAGTAAAACAATTGCAGGAAGCAATGTTTTGGTGCTGGTTAATGTTACATCATCCAGAGTCTTGGAGGTGAACAGACAGCCTGCTTATGCAGCTGATCTGACCATGGATGCAGCAATAAGTGTGATATATGTCAAAGTCATGTATTTCCTTCAAAGAATCTTGTGGGTAAGAAAGAAAGATGGGGTTGCTAGAATGAATCGGACCATTACAGTCTAAATCAGTGGTTCCCAACCTTTTGATTCCGGAGGACCCCCACTGAAACACTACTGGAAGCCAGGGACCCACAAGAAATTTGTATAATTTAAATTTTAAACATTAAAACAGTAATTCACAAAAAAAGCACAAGCAAGTACGCACCAAACAAATACTCAAATTACTAAAGATATAATTATTTTATATTTAAAAAATATGCAAAAATCAAACATTTTTAATGGGAAGGTTGGTGCTGCATCTTGGCGACTAACTTTTCAATGTTTGGTCTTATTTAGGAAAGATCCCTCTCCAGGTCAGATTCAAAATTTCCCAAGCAATTTCTGTTCTTGTTTTTTAGGTACATAAGATATGAGAAAGCTTTTTCACATAAATATGTGGTGGGGATAGGAAAAAAAATCATAAGGGTCTCTCATATCTCCATAGCCTCTATGTCACATGTATTTCATTTGTTTTATAGCACCTCTCATACCACTGTAGGGTCTCTGAGCACTTTACAAGGGACTGCAAGGTGTAGGACTCACGTCATCCACACTGGTAGCATCTTTTAAGAGTGCATAGTCTGGCAAAGAACATAACACAGTAGTTAGCGCTGACTTTATTAATAAGAATATATTTATACGCAAGCAAACCTTTTTTTTTTTTTTTTTAAAGCAGCATAAGGCTAATGAAAGACTGGGGATGGGGTAACTTTGCAATCTGTGCCCTGCTGTTTGCATGCAACTATTTTTAGCACTGTGCTAAATGAGGGTTCTAACTTATGAGCTGCACAGTAACAAAAGAATCTCAGAGACAAAAGCAGTTAACCCACTGTAATATGCACATAAAATACTTTTCTTTGTATTATACACATTCATTGCAGCTACCGTATTAACCATCTGTGCTACCTTAGATGAGTCAAAGCTGCTACTAGACAAAACTATCTCCCTCCAGCAGACAAATTAATCACCAGAGTTATCTTGACGCTTTTATTATTGCCTGAAAGCTGACGGTTGTACAGGGAACTGTGCAGTGCTTTTAAAACTGGTACACAAATAAAGTCTTAAATATAAAAACACCCACTTATTCCTGTAAAGAGGCCCAAAACCAGGCCTGCGGACCACTTGGGAATGTGTCACGGAGCCCGGGGGGTCTGCGGACCACAGGTTGGGAACCACTGGTCTAAATGCTCTGGTACATTATGTGAGGCAGCATTACAGTCTAACTGCTCCCTCTGTAATTCCTTCCATCTCTAGGATCATCACTACTTCGCTATTTGTGCACTTCTGATTCGGTCCCATTATTCTTAAATACATCTCCATATTCCATTTACTCCTCTATAATTTGGTCACTAATATTTTCAAAACATTGTATCTTGTGCGCTCTCTCAGAGCCCTTATACTTTGTTGTTTCTTCACCTATTCTTCTGCCCTACAGGTCAAGTGTTAGAATTTTATCTGTATCTTTCTCTTCTCATGTACTCCTCTTTTTAAACTGACGAGCCTTGTGCCACAATTTTTATTTCTGTGTTCCTTTTCAATCCTCATAAATGTAAGCTCCTATCATTTCTCCCTTATTTCCTTGCTTTATAAGTCACGGACCCTCACAACCTCATATCCTCTCTATATTAGGGGTGTCTGCACGCAGAAATGGCAGAATCAGGTGACTCTGTGTTATCCTTGTAATGCAGAGTTCCGGCAAAAGATCTCGAATTGCCGTTTGGCAGACTTTTTCCTGCAAGGCTCCAGTAATGTGAGCGAGAATTGGCATCCCCCACCATTATTTTCTAACATGGGCAGTCGCAAGTAGTGGTGGCCAGAGGGCTGCTTCTTGAGTAGATTTGCTGCCACTCGAGTAGATTTTCTATTTGAGTAGCAGTAAAATCAACTTGAATGGCTGAGCACTCCTGCACACCACATGGTGCTGTTCATGCCTTTTTTTTCAGCGCTGCTCACGCTGCTGGCACTAAGCTGCAGCGTGAGCAGCACAACATACACATCTTCTGCCCATTGGCAGAACTCTGCAAAATCTCGCTTAGTTTTTATGCAACTCAATGGAATTCCGCATAGTGAAACTCCACCAGTTCCACCCAAACCTACTCTATATAACCATGTTGTTCATATATTGATTTATTCACAATTACCTTTCTTTGTTGCCTTGCCTCAACTTACCTGCATTCATCTTCTCTCTCAGCTCCCCTCAGTTCTCCACTTAAAACTAAGTCTCTTTCAAAGAGCAAAACAGTTAGACCACAGTAGGTCTGAGACTCCCTGACTCACAACATCATATACAGATCCTGTTATATAGTGGGTTCCACAGTTTACAGTTTAGTAGTCAGAATGATTAGCCACTTCTTCGTTCGTATCATCCAAGGTATCCTTAATAGTAACACATTCTCTGTTACTAGAGACATTAGGGGTATAACTATTACGTGCACTTCATACAAGCATGAATCACAAATCTACACCTAGCAACTCTTAAAACAATCCTACATGCTGCTGCCAGATTGGTCTCAAGGACAGGAAAATGTGAGCATATATCTCTAATATTTATGTTATTAAACTGGGTCCCCATAAAAGGATGGATTTCTTTTAACTAGTATGTCTCACTCAAAGAAATCCATGAGAATACACTAAACGTTCTTTCCAACAAACCTGGAATCTCAGGTGGATAATAGCAAGTAAGAAGCACAGATGGCGACCGGTCTAAGAACCCAGCTTTGATACAATCCTACACACTGAAGCAATCCTTCTCTAGAACTACCCCAGGACTGGAGATAACACTACATTACAAGTTTATGATACAATGAAAACGGTATTGAGAGGGTTCCGCAAATTCCCCATAGCGCACAGATGGAGAGAGCTCATGGAACAATTGCAGGCCGACATTAAAAATGACAATAGCACCCCACTTCCTGAGGGCCTAACATACAGAAAGCAATAAGGCTGTTCATCATCCACACAACACGTCCTCACTAAATGTAGCCTCAGTTGCACACACTTGGCAGACAGGACTACTAACCCTGCTGTTCTAGCAGTAACATGAAGGAGCTGCTGGCTAAACATAGGTGGAGCGGACAGTCTGCTCGCTCAGACTACCGGGGCACCCTCAAAACAGGCCCCAGTGGTGGCTTTTTACCCCCCCCCCCACTCCTCCTGTGCCTTAGATGTGAACCCTTCTGACAACACATAACTACTGGTTCATAGAAGTGAGCTTAGACAAAACGTTCTTCAACTGTTATCTTTTCACAGAGCTGGGTTTTTCCACAAGCTACATGTCACCGCACCTGTGATCTGTCAATCAGTTGCTTCAGGTCTGGGTCGCAAAGGTTTGCCTGACCCCATATTTCTGACTCAGGGTTGATGAGGCGGTCACATCTGGTGGAACTGACAACAGTGACAAGAGTTTGTTGTTATGCACACACACACCTCTATGTTTTATAGACTTTAAAAGTGCTTATGAACACGGTGATAGAGCCATCCTTTGGGGAAAGTTGTGAAGCTGGGGCATGCATGAAAGAATTTTATGAAGCACTGAAATGCTATATGACAAAACCTGGGTGCAGATTAAGTTAGTTGACGGCACAAAGCTTTCGAGAAGGATCCTAACAAATGCTGGTCTGAAACAAGGATGTGTCTTGGGCCCGCATCCTGTTTAACCTTTTCATGGCTGATCTTTCCCCAAAGCTGGATAAAACAAACTCACACTCCCTGAAGTTGGGAACTCTGCCCATAACACACCTCTCATACGTAGATGATATAGGCCCTCATTATGAGTTTGGCAGGTGGCAGAGGCCGCCTGCCAAACTCTTACTGCCATCTGAACATCAATGAGGCCAGAACACCGCAGGCCCTATTACAAGCATTCCGCTGCGCCGTCGGTCGGAAACAGCATTTCTGCCCGCCAGCCCAGTGGAAAACAGGGCCTTAAATTGAAGCCGTCTCGTAATCAAGCTGATGGCAATGTGGCGGGTGCAGCAACACCCGCTGCACTTTCCCCTGCCCGTAATTCGGGCAGTGGAAAGCAAGACGAGCTATCAATGGGGGCCCCTGCACTGTCCATGCCAAGTGCATGGGCAATGCAGGGCCCCCAGGGGGCCCCTGACACCCCCATTCCACCAGCCTTTCCATGGTGGTCCACCTGCCATGAAAAGGCTGGTGGATTGGAGAGTCGTAATCCCCAGGGCAGTGCTGCATGCAGCACCACCCTGGCGGATTACAACCGGCGAGACTGACAGGCAGTCGACTGGTGGCAACCTGGTGGTGTCAGTGGTCGGACCGTGGTGGCTCCGCCACGGTCCTACCACGGCAGTCGGACTGCCACGACCGCGACGGTCCGACTGCCACTGGGAGTCTGGTGGTCTTAAGACAGCCAGACTCGTAATGAGGGCCATTGTCTTATTGAGCCATACAAAAGTGGGTCTACAGCAGTTAGTTAACACCATGGACAACTTTGCAATAAAAATTTATTGAAAATCAATAGCAGCAAGTCAAAAACCATGTCCATGGGAAGTACTTTTAACCCTGTACTCAATCTTAAGTTAGGCAATATAGGATTGGAAGAGATCAGTCATTACAAATATCTGGGCCTCCAAACAGATGTTAAGCTGAACTTTGTAGCGCAAAAACAATATATCATGCAGAAATGTAAAGCGCTGACATTTGCCTTTTGCGCCTTGGCCAGAAGGTTGAATGGGTCTTTTTACAAACCCCTACTGTCTGTCATGTCTGCTAAACTTTTATCAGCCTTTACGTATGGCAGTGAGGCACTTCATGGGAAAGACACTTTGATTCTGGACCGTCAACACATTAAAATCTATAAACAAGTTTTCTGTCTCCCCCGCACCACTTCTCCTTCACAAGCTAGGCTAGAATTTGGTCTCAAACAGCTGCAGCTAGACAGAAAATTTCATACAATTAAGATCTGGTACAAAATCAGGGGAAATAAACTAAGCCCGTTAGTTGCAGCCTTATGGAATTCTGCAGACAAAGATCCAAAGACAGTATACAATGGCTCCCTGCAACAGACTCAAATGTCACACCTATGGGACTCCAATATTTCATACTCCCTTTTCTGCTGTGCACTAAAAAGAGAAGTTAGGCTGCAATCCTTGCTGGGCGACAGGCGGAAATTCACAGGCCGATCGCATGCCTGGAATGTTATGCACAATTATAGCAGTCTAGTGCCAGCACAGTATGTGATCTCAACATTTCCAGTGCACATTAAATGCCAGCTCCTCGCCATGCAACTAGGGTCTAAGCCATCTCTAGTGGATCAACCAATAACGAAGAATGGGACCAAGATGTCATGTAGGCAATGCAGCGCCGGAATAGAGGATATGGTCCAAATGATTTGCATCTGATCGGCTCTAAGAGAAGGGTGTCGTCAACTGTTAAAACCGGTTTTTGTTATGAGTGGGGTCCGCTCCTGTTGGCCGGCAGTAATGAAAGCGCTTGACCCATCTGAACCACAGATGAATTGTAGACAGGTGAAATTTCAAGCCTGGCATGGTAAACTTTTCACTGACTTCTCAGGATTGTCCCATAACCCCAAGTCTGTGTAAGCATAATCCAACTATTAAGGTCCACCTTCTTTGACCTTCCAATGAGCTCTCTCTGGCTAGATGTTGATGCTACAGTGTGTTGAAGTCGATCAGTAAGGATTGTGTTTCTAATAAATTAATAACATTAAATATTATACTAAATGTTAGTATATTATTAGGATTTAATTACCTTTTCTACATAAATGGTATTACTTTACTAAAGTTACATGAATTTTATATCTTAATGAATTCAAATTGCAGAGTTTTATACTTTAATCGGATGTGAGTAAAGCAACAAGTACGGGTCATACAATTCAGAGGTTCGACTATAATTAAGCATACTGTAAAGTTTGTGTACTACTGCGCTCCCTTTAATAGCACTTTATATTTTGATAGGCTTAAAACGCATATCACCTAAATCTTATACCTGCAATAGTTTTAATGGATTTATGTAAAGTATTATGTAGAGAGCTTAGGTATTTCTGCTTCCCCTCTATTTGCACTTCATATATTAATTAATTTAAACCTTACAGCACTTTTAAAAGGCTTGATGTTCACAAATAGTCTTAACGATTTTATGTAAAGCGTCAAATATCTGTGTTGAAATTTAGGGATTGTTCTTAAATATGTTGTTTACTGTGACTATGTATTCTGTTTGTCTCCCATTTCTCCCTTCCCTCTTGCTAAGATTTTAATCATGCAAATAAAGATTACTTACTTTATCAGGAAAGAAAAAAAAATGACATTTAGAAATCTACATATTGCCTAATATTGCTTGGCAAACACAACATACTCAGGGAGTTAAATGAACTGATGAAGGATTTCAGCAGCTGGAGAGCATTAGGAATGTCATGCCTGGAGATTATATCAATACTCAAGATGAATTTTGCACCATGATAGTTATATGTCCTGCGAGTCCTTCTGATTCCAATTCCAAACTCAGCTAGTTCTCTAATAAAAAATAATATGTTTTAATTTCATGTGGTCTAACAAGAAAATTCCACATAAGGGAATAATTCTATATTTACGAGAATATATCATACATAGAACATTCAATTGTGACACTTCAGATTCCACCATTGTTCAAAATCAGTATGCGAGGGAAAGGTAAGCCACAGTGTGTGACTGAAAATCATTCAGTACAAATGTCCCTATATACAATTGATCCGGTTCCCCCTTAGAACTAGGAACTTAATATTCCTGTTCCGTCTCACGAGGTCAATCACTTTTTTATCCATAGATGTACATTAATAATCTTAAACTGGATACCATTTACGGGCCCACTTTTCAGACTGGGGTAATCAAAGGTTAATATGGGTTATCCATGACCCATACAAAGCCTTAGAATCTACAAAAGCCCCCCCCCTTTCTTTATTCATGTTAACCTTCATGACAAAAGCAAATGTGATATGAGACTGCCCTGTGTAGTGGATACATTTTATCCTCTCCAGGATGGTCCAATAATTATTAATATCTCTGTGGGATCAATTCACAGGGAAATCCCTGTTAAACTCTTGATTAAAGTCAATAGATCAGCCCAGTAGGCTTTTATCTGGGGACACTTTCCAGGAGTCTACTCAGTTCCAGAAATGGTTGGAGCCTCCAAACATAGCCCGTATGCAGGCAAGCGTTAAATGGTGCTGAAACACAATTTTATACATGTTTTCCCTGTACTGGGCACAAACCGAAATATTTGAAGCCCTCGTCTGTATAACATCTATTCCTTGGCCGTGGTACAACCAAGATCTTTTTCCAACTTACCCAAATAGTTGTGCAAACAGTGAGATTCATGACCAACGCCACATATAAGCATGGCATGCCTTTTAGCGGGCAGGCTTGCGTACAAATGTTTTCTAGGGGAGTTGCTCGCCTCCCATGCACATGGATTAAGTACTCGCCCAGTTTAATAATTTTAACAGTTTACATTTGTTACCTCTGTTGATCTGGTAGAGTTCCTCACATTTGACGTTGAATTTCAGTTTCAACCCACTCAAGGGGTCTCCTAGCTTTTGTGGACCATATCCAGTTATATGCAAAAATGTTGAGTCAGACAGTCCCAGCAGGAAGTAAGGGTTGTGTGTGAGTGGGGGAAAAGTCCACCTCTCCTTTCTCAAATTGCAGACAAACCTGAACCCTCAAAAAGGGGGGCCTATTTCCTATCTAAATCATATTTTGAGCACAGCATGTTAAGCTCTAATCCTGCCTTTCAGGTTCCCTTGGGAGGACATCAACCCTCATACCTGAGCAAAGGCCCGTAATCTGCGTCAGCATCTGCAGCGAAGCATTCAGCATACAGTTGTGGTTCCCTGGCTGGAATCTCCCTCTTGATGTGTAATGGGACTAGAAAGTGTTTTTATAATTAACACAGCAGATGGTCTAAGAAAATGTCCCTACGTAAGGATGTGTATTTTCTACGAATGTTGGAGACTAAACTTCTACCACGTTTACCGGCAATGTACCAGACTGTAGCCTTGACTGAAGCACAGAGCGATCAAGAATGTGTTGTTTGAGAACACAATGCTGAACTAAGCAAAACAGTTAGATAAAAGAAATTAAAACAAGACCGTAAAACTGGTTATTGTAAAAATAACAATGCGAAGCTGAATAAAATATATCTAGGTCAAGCTGCACAGTGGCCTAGTGTATTAAACTAACGTGCATGGAGCTATAACTAAAATGGCTATACAACAGAATAAACAATACAATTTGACATTTCAGAAGCAGAAAGCAGTTTAAATATACAACGTACAATTACGTCACTGGCTTGAACAAGCAAAAATAAAATAGTTACAGAGATCAAGTTCAATATAGTTCATGTGCCCCCAGATAAAACAGATCTTCTTCATACATAGAGCCTTAGAAGTATCCTCAACCAAAGTCCAGTCAAAATATAGGAGCAGGTGGGCAAGTTTATCTGCAGATTACATATGAAATTAGAGAATCTATTTGATAATGGCAGGGTAAGACCGCAATATGTAGTCAACATTAAGTAACTATTTATAAAATAAATTTCCTCTGCTATCTTCAATCTGTACAATTTATCACAGAATATCTAAATTATATTACAGAAACTGATCTCAGAGAGGCAAAATATTTGTTATTTGGTGGCCTTGCAATATTGTGGATGGAGAGTTTATGGCAAATAAAGCAAATTTGTGAGCTAATAACACAATAGTTTAAATACATCTAGCAGTGGTAGAAAATCGAAAAGCAACCCTACTAGCCAAAAAAGGTGGCATTCTACAGTTTGGAAAAAGGAGTGCTATGCTGACGTGCACATTCCAGTTTGCCCGTATGATGTAGATAAAAAAATAGAAAAAATGTTTCCCTTGCATAATGTACAATGCTTATCCCACAATATATGTTCTGTTCCTACTAATATGCCTCCAAGTGTCTGCTTTTCATTCAATCTTAAGCAAAACATAATTCCCAAAATATTTATTCAAGAGCGGTTATTTAAATATTTTGCCATATTCATATTATATAATCAATAGTCAAAATATATCAAACTTACTATAAAAAATAAAAAAATATCACACAATACCAAAAAAAAGTCCTACAACCACCAGAGCAATAGGTCATCGAGTCCACTGTCTATTTTATTAGCAAGCTCCCTGTAGTCTCACAACTGTCTGAGAGTGGAAGGTGGCGTCAGCTGTGTGTCTGCATTTTCCTTAGTAGGCGCACAATAATGGGCAATTAAAAATGTTTACATATATTTTGGTAGAACAATCCTTTACATGATCAAGGAATATCCCATAATAGAAAATCCTGAACCACAGTAAAAGAGAAATGAGCTAAGCTCAGCATACACTATTACATAAGGAATAGGACTTAAGTCTGTATCATCCGTTTTGTCAACATCAGAGGATAACAGATATTGAACCATGTGCTGAATTGCAATAACTGAGAAACTTCAGTTTGAACAAAATGCCTTTAGCAGCGCAGAAAGGAATAGAATACCTTGAAGCATAAATGTGGAAATGTTATGATTTGCAGAAGATAACTTTCAGGTGCCACCAGATTAAACTGGAGTGAATCACGAAGGGCTTCCACTCTTCGTCATGGGTTTTAAGCACTACATAAAAGTAATTAAAAATACCAACCTTCTGCCTGCGTGTCTCAATGAAACAGCCATCACAGAGTACATTGAAACCACACAAATCCCCTCAGGCAGCTTTCTAAGCATCGCACATTGACAGGCTACGAGAATGGGACTGGAGTCCAACATTTGCCAGGCAAGCCTGGTCTCTTTACTGATCAGTAAGCACAGTGATCAGTTTTAAATAACAAAGGTGCATTAGGCAAGGCAACTCCATGAATAGCAAGTGAAATAAAAAAGCAAAAACTGCTCAGGCATACAAAAAAACATTTTCATCAGCAGACATATGAAGTATTTGGCAAATTGCACTATACGACAAAATATAAATACAAGAAAATCTTTCATTTCTGATATTTTTGTTAGTGCTGCTGGGTACTATTAGGTTTTATTAAAGTTTTTTTTAGTGGAACCGCAGTACTTTCAAATATATAGCCTTTGCATGTTTAAAGGATCAACGTGTCTTTGCCATACTAAAGCATCAACCTCAAAGTTCGACCAGCACATTTGTGTTGCATATGATGCAATCTGCACAACACTGCGTAATGAAAACTAATGTGACATAAACATTGTGATACAATATCATGTTTATAATCTGAAACATTTATTAAAAGTTTAAGAGTACTGAAATAAACCAACGTGTCTGGCGACCCCTACAATAAATTGTTGCTATTTCATATCTTATGATGCAAAGTTTTTAATACAAAGACTTTTTCATATTTATAAAATGAATTGACTCTAATATAACAAGAATGAACCAAAAACGATTAAATAAATCTAAGAGTTATAACGAGGTTAAAGAGAAATTAAGAAATAAAATTAAAGTTAAAAATAAATGGCAAACATCACAATCAGGAACAAGCAGACAATTTATATTACGAACATCTCAAAACGTGAAAAGCTAAAAGAAATGTTTCAATGGGAATCACAAGGTTTAAAGTAGAATTGGGCCCCTCAAAAATCTAAAATACTTATTAGGAATAATGTGACAAAATATAGGAGGATTCTAAGTGATTGTCACAAAGATTACTATTGCAATTAGTAGAAGTATCAATAAATAAATGCAAATAACACAAAGTGACCAATTAAAGCACGATTAACCCATTGTGAGGCTGTAGCCAAGAAGAAATGATGACTGTGAGAAGCGAACTATTCATAAATTCGAAGATTCAACATTTTATATACATAGGTCAAAATAAGATCATAAAATCCAGAAATTAATTAACTGGGAACATTCTTAAATTTGCCAAGTAAAAATATATATGGTAAAACAATTAAGGGATAGGGACTGATACGTATGAAAACAGCGATTTCTCAAACACAATCCAAGGACTGGCAAGGTTATGTTCCAATTACTACTAGGTTAAGATTTTACCAAGACAGCATAAAAGGGAACATTCCAGGTATTTTTATTGAACAGTTTTTACAGTGTTTATACTTGGAGGTTTGTGCTAATATTATTATTTTAAAACTACTTATGCAAGTAATGCACCCCTCCCGTCTTGCACCCCTCTGAAGGAAGAGGAAGAGGCAGAGTGCTGCTGGGTGGCACCTCTAGTGCGTACTCTACCCCTGCCCCTGAAGGATCTGTAAGGAAGAGCTCCTGCAGATTGTTGTCCTGCCGCATGGAGCCTGCCATGAAAGAAAGCGCCACAACCAAAACCTCTAAACCTCCTAAACGATCTAAAAGTAGAGGAAGTGGCTGCCTGGAGACCCAATGACCTCGCCGTGGCTCTACTCTCTTTAAAACGTTCTAGAGCAGAGTCGGCTTGTGCCCCAAAAAGTTTGTCTCCATCAAATGGCAGATCTAGGAGAGTAGTCTGAACATCCGGGGAGAACCCTGACGAACGCAGCCAGGCTATGGATATGCCCATAGCTCTGGCCACCGAATCCGAGGTGTCCAGCCCAGATTGAAGTACCTGGGTCGCGCCGCCTGAGTATCCAACAACAGGTTCAACACCTCCTGTGACAAACCAGGGTGGCCCTTAGTCTCATCCATAAGGGCATGAATATGACGCCCCAAAATGCAAGTCGCATTAGTAGACTTTAAAGCCATGCTACAAGAAGAAAAGGTATTTTTCGCTGCCTGGTCCATCTTCTTAGACTCCCTGTCCGCAGGGGCTCCGGGGAACGAACCATGAGCAGAACGGGAGGAGCATGACGCTTGGACAACCAAACTCTCCGGAGTTGGGTGCTTGGTCAGAAAGTCTGGATCACCTGGTGCTACACGATAGCGTCTCGCTACCGCCCTATTGACGGCCGCCGAAGTCACTGGCTTTTTTCAGATGTCCTTAATAGGGTCCAAAAGAACCTCATTGAAATGCAAAAGAGGCTCCGCCACTGCCGACGCTGGATGCAGCACTTCGATCAGGATGCTTGTCTTCACCTCCGCAGCAGGAAGTGGAAGGTCCAAAAAGTCTGTTGCCTTCCTCACCACAGCATGAAATGAAGCAGTCTCCTCCGTATACTCCCCGGGGAAGCCAGGTTCCATTCCGGGGAAGTGTCCAGGCCACTTGCTGTATCTAAGCCATGCAGGTCCCCCTGAAGGCTCCAAGATTTCACCTTCCTCCAAATGCTGCCTGTCATACTCCTCTTCCTCCAGCAGCCGTAAAGCCAATCTCCTGGATCGGAGCCTGGACTCGAGCCCTGGCGTCGATAAGGCGTCGGCCGATGCCGAAGATCTTCGACGGCACCGAACCTCGGAGCCATCCGACGTGGGACCCTCCGGCACCACAGGCAACTTCACCGTCGACTGGATCGGTGGCGAATCCATCTGCGCCGGAACGGCGGACGTCGTCACCAGCCTTCTGGGCGATGCCTAGGGCATCGGCGCCGAAGCAGTACCAGAAGGAAGAAAGGGCATAAAGGGTGTCGACTTGTAAGGAGCCAGAGCACCCAAGTTAAAGACCAAAAGACCTGACGGACCCGCATGCCCACCACCAGGCGCCATGGTGGCAAAAATATTAAACATTGCATTAAAAAATGCACCAGGGTCCGTGCCCGGCGCCGGGAAAGCCGGATAACTTTGATTCATGATGACGCCGAGAGTCCCGATGGCGCCGATGAGTCTTCGAAGATCTTGAAGAAGACTCTCTCCGATGATGCCTCTCCTTCCTCTTCTTAGAACGGGCAAGAAACAATTTTGCCTCTCGTTCCTTAAGGGCCTTAGGATTCATGCGTTGGCATGAGCGCATGACTCGACCTCATGGTCGGAACGAAGGCACCATAAGCAATTTTCATGGGGGTCCGTGACCGACATTCGACCTCCACACTATTTACAGGGTTTAAAACCAGACTTCCTCGGTTGAGACATAGTTAAACCGGAGTGAAACTGTAGCTCCCTGGTAGCCTCGAAGAAAAAACGTTACTTGAAGGCATGGAAAAAAGGGAACTGACGTCTGCATGTCGACGAGGGCTTCTTATTGCCTGGATGACGTCATACGGCGTCGCATGAAGTTGGGCATTTGTGACGTCATCGTCGACGTGCAGAGCTAAATTTCCGTCGAAGCTGGCGTGTGGGGGAAACTTCTTGAGGTGAGGAATCCACAGGTAGTTGTATCCATCAGAAAATGTTTTTTTCCCCCCACGTGCGAGATCCTTGGCCCCACTGCAGGGCCCAGAGCAGCCCCCGTGTGAATCCATGACGGATCTGTGGACCTTGCAGCAAATTAAAAAATATATATATGTATGCATCTATACACACTCACAGACCCACACCCACCCACTCACAGACCCACAAAAACATCACACACCCATGCACATACCCACAAAGACACTCAAATACACCCACTCACAGTCCCACAGAGAAACTCAAACACAATGACGCACAGACCCAGAGAGACACTCACAAACACCTACTCACAGACCCACAGACATTCTCAGACCCACACCAACTCACAGACCCACACAGAGATTCTCAGACCCACTGCAAGACCCAGAGATACAATCACACCCCCACTCAAAGACCCAAAGAGACACTCTCAGGCCCAGTGAGACATACACACACTCACAGACCCACACAGACACTCACACACCCACTACCAGACCCAGTGAGACATTCACTGAACCTCTCACAGACGTAGAGAGGCACACAAACACACCCACTCACAGACCCAGAGACAGCACCCACACACCCAATCACAGCCCCAGAGACACACTCACACACCCATTCCCAGACCCACAGAGACACTCTCAGACCCACTGGGACATACACATACTCACAGATATCACAGACACTCACACCCACTGCCAGACTCATTCAGACACCCTCACACCCACTTACAGACCCACTCAGACACTCACACAACCTCTCTCAGACGCAGGGAGGCACTCAAACACACCAACTCACAGACCCAGAGAGACATTCACAGCCCCACACACACAAATGCTCACATACCCATTCACAGACCCAGAGAGACACTTTGAGACCCACTCACAGACGTACAGAGATACTCACTCACAGACCCACAAAGACACCCACTCACAGTAGAATCAGCTATCCAATGTGACATCCTGTTGTGAATCCGTGATGGATCCTTAATTCCAAATAATATTTAAAAAATTGGAATTGAAAAAAAAAAAAAAACTGTGTTTAGTAAATGGACTGACTCTGAAAACAGCCTTTGTGATAATGATGTGTAGGTGGTAACTACACATAAAATGGATGCAGTTCGTCAAAGTCTGGAGGAACACCCTGTTGCCTTTCTCTGTCAAATGAACTCCGTTATATATATATATATATATATATATATATATATATATATATATATACACACACACACACACACAAATTGTTGTGGTATGTAGAGCCCATGCTGTGGTCTCTGAGGAATGCAGAAACAGTTACAGGCCTTGATAAATTATAAAAATTTTACTAGACCTGCAGGTCGAGCAACTTGAATAATCTACTCCACCTAACTGTATTGTACTTGACCTGTAAACGGGTCTCAAATTGTGTGATCCTAGGCAATTAGTTTACAGAGTCGCTTTTTTCTTCATTCTCACATACGAGTGCACCTTCAAATATGTGAGCTCAGCATTTTTGAAGCACAAAAAACTCTTTTGTTTGATTAAATAGATAAAATGTTTGCTCCATGTATAATAAGGATCTAGCCCACATATAGGGGACAAATGATCTCTGACTTGCCTCTTAGTTTACTAATAGCATTGCCATTAAGGGAGGAGTGTCTCTCAGTTTATGTTTAAACACTCACTTTTAATTAATATATTAATAATAAAGCATTATGTGGTAGCACACTGTCATTCACAGACAGTAAATGTCTAAGAAATGTCCAAAAACCTTCCCACTAACTTGCAGCTTTACTGATAAAAATAGAGTATTAACAATAATCTGTGAAAATTGGGTTTCAGAAATCATGTTTATCTTTTGCACATCACACAAGTACAAAAAATACTTTTGTAATGTTTGTATGGTTGACTTACTGTGAAATTAAAGACTGTATGGTGTCAGGTTTTTCCTAATAAACATTTAAATAACTCTTTTTACAGCAGGTCACAGAAGTTCACCTTACAAAATCCTAGAACTCTGCAATGAGAAGGGATCTTAATTGCAAGACAAAGTGTCTTTTGACCTCGGTCTCTGCTTTATGACTAAACAGTACACTTGTTCATTGTCAACC
This sequence comes from Pleurodeles waltl, assembly GCF_031143425.1. Lineage (NCBI taxonomy): Eukaryota > Metazoa > Chordata > Amphibia > Caudata > Salamandridae > Pleurodeles > Pleurodeles waltl. Next base: position 400,222,423 of record NC_090449.1, read on the forward strand.
TGCAAGAAGGGGCGAGGAGGTCATAAAAATAGCTCCACCTCATAAAAAATGACTTGCCTTAGCAAGTGGTCGAGTACTTTTTGGGAGGCCTGAGTTATATTAACATGTTTCCTGGATTTGTCTATCTAAGGGCAGAATTCACTTGACCATTTCCACTTCTGCCTTTGGCAGTGTGGGGGGGGGGGGGGGGGGGGGGGGAAGTGTCATTCATTTAGGAAAAGTATCTTTCATTACGATTTCCAGTCCTACTCCAGTATCTGTGCCCAAGTCATTGCCACCTCAGTGCACAATCATGAGGCCTGGATGTTGGCAATCAATAATGCTTTCAACCAAAGGCAGCATTTTATGCCAATTTAACCCTTTCTGGCCAAGCCAAGTAATATCCACATTAGATAACCCCAGGTCCCTATCAAACCCAGCCTTTCTAGCACTCTCTCTGACCCAAAACACAAAGCTATGACCCACAATCCACACTGAGCACTCTGGAGGGAAGCTGGAGTAGCACACAGGAGAAGGCTGCAGATGAATGAGACAGATTAAAAGTGAAAGGCAGATAAAATGGAGGCTTGCACTTAAAATGTAAAAGATCAAATTTGATTGGATGGTGTAAATATGATAATGCCTAAAAGTAGATATAGTAGAGGACTGTAAGATAAAAGTAGGTACATATGTGATTGGCTTTCGAGAAATAAAAAAGTAATGTTTGGGATATGGTTATAAAATAATATTTTCTAGCATTTGCTTCAAGAATGTTCAATTCTATTAAAGACACGGAGGCGAGGGTTATGCTCTCTTTCCTTTACTGCAAAAACACAGCAACCAATGAACTTAAAGAAAACAAATACTACATTTCCCATGAACCAAGTCCATCCCTTATAATGACCTGCCAACCAGGTAGCATCCATACATATAAAACCCTTCAAGTCCATAGTCCTTATTCTTTCTTTGCAAATAGAACGTTGTATTACTTAAACCAACTTGTCATCAATGAATAACCATGACAAATAAACCATAGTCCAACAATAAAGAAAGCTCCAACTTCCAACACTGGAACTGCAACATCCAAACTCAAACTATCCAAGTCAATAACTCTTCAGGGAACAAGGTCTTTAGAAAACTTCCGATCCCTAAAACCTTGAAGTGTCACATGCCTCCACAATATCCACCAAGTGCTCTCACTCACCTTTTACGTAGTTTTGGCATCTGCACCTGTAAAAGAAGAGACTATAGTAATATCTTAACTTTATTGGTACGTAAATAGATTCTCATCAGGAGGGAAAAGTAAAACAGTGTTATATTCAACTTTAATCATTATACATATATCAAAGTTTTCGGGTGGGATAATCCTTGCCTCTGTGTCCTTAACAGAATGGAAAATTCTCGACACAAATGCTAAAGATTTTATATTCTATGTCAGGACCGGGGGCTTTGGATAATGCTTGTTCATACTGTGCCACCACCCTAGATGCTACATCCACAAGAGGTTTGTGATAAAACAACTTAACAGTGGAGTCTGAGGACAAGTAGGAGCCACTAGGATGTCCTCTAATATAAATTCTTATGAATAAACATTTGAAGCCATGGCTCTAGGAACGAAACGAGCTCCAAAGATAGAAAGGTCAATACCTGCTTCTCCCAAAAGCCAATTGACCAAGTGAGCTAAAGTAATCGAAGAAAGTGGACCAAATGGCCTTTTAAGGGAAATCAGTAATTGACCGGCACAGTCTCTGCACAACTCCTGAGTAACATAATCATAGGCTTTTATGCACTTAACCACACCTAGTTTCAGATTATCAGGAAAAGCTGGTTAACTTACACATTTAGAACTGGTCTTGGTATGCTTAGAAATAAAAATAAAAAAACCTACAGGTGGAAATACTCTGCCTATTGTGACCTGTGCCTTAACGTCAGATACTCTTCTACAAGAGAATAAGCAAAGCAAAAGCGTCAACTTGGCAGACACCTGTTTTCTAGAGAGATCTTCATTGGCAGGCCAAGCTCGTACAAACCTAAGGACCACATCAACATCTTAAAGAACTGAGTACTTAGGAGCAGGGGGAAGAACCATCTGAACCCTGCAAAGGAGTTTACAAATCAGAGGATGTTTTCCTATCGGTTTACCATCAATATGGGGATGTCCTGCCGAAATCGCTGAGTGAAAATTATTGACTGTCCTGTAGGCAAGGCCCTGAACTGCCAGATGAGATAAAAAATTAACCATCATCAGCACTGATGTTCCAAAGAGATCTATGACCAGTTCACTGCATCAAGCAACCCACTATTTGCATGCTGCTGCATATTGGGAGCCCAAGACTAAGAGAGGAAGAATTTAGCGTGTTCTGAAATGCCGGTCTCCTGAAAGCTTCCACGCCTTGAGAGACAAGCTTTCTGTGGTGTTCAGATGTGCTTGTTCTGGAATCTCTTGAAGGTTCTGAGAAAGAATGTGAGAGACAGAAGAAGGCAGTTGGTGAGTTGGTGGTTGGGGTTTTTCTATCCTGATTTATTCTTGAATATATGGACAATACAGAACCATTGTGAGCCTGTCTTCAATACTACACTTTTGGCGACAAGCGACGAACCCAGGAACAGATTGACTTATAAGAGAAAACTCATGAAAGGAGAAAAGACCCTAACACCGATCTTTTGCGCTTCAGTAGTTTAGGGCACATGTACTGCTTCTGTATTGCATGTGAGTAAAAGACTATGGGGGTCATTCTGACCCTGGCGGTCTTGGACCGCCAGGGCGCAGAATGACGGAAGCACCCCCAACAGGCTGGCGGTGCTTCAAAGCCCATTCTGACGCGGCGCTAAAGCCGCGGTCGGAAAACCGGGGCTGGCGGTTTCCCGCCGTTTTTGCCCCGGCAAGCAGCGCTGCCCTGGGGATTCTGACCACCTTACCGCCAGCCTGTTTCTGGCGGTTTTCACCGCCAGGAAGAGGCTGGCAGTAAAGGGTTTCCTGGGGCCCCTGGGGGCCCCTGCACTGCCCATGCCACTGGCATGGGCAGTGCAGGGGTCCCCTAACAGGGCCCCGGCCAGCTTTTCACTGTCTGCCTAGCAGACAGTGAAAAGCGTGATGGGTGCAACTGCACCCGTCGCACGGCCGCAACACCGCCGGCTCCATTCGGAGCCGGCTTCTGTGTTGCGGCCTCATTCCCGCTGGGCCGGCGGGCGCTAACTTGGTTAGCGACTGCCGGCCCAGTGGGAATGTTGGAATGCCGGCAGCGGTCTTTTGGCCGCATGGCGGGCGATTGGCGGGTACCGCCGCCCGCCAAAGTTGGAATGAGGGCCTATATGTGCCTTGTTTTAAAAAGAAAAAAAAAGAAAAATATATATATATATATATATACACACACACACCCTTGTTTCAACAAGTCAACGGACGCAAAGAAACGAGGGGCTACCGCTCTTGTGTGTTTTCTCGTGGCGCGATCTTTCACGTGCTCCATCTCGAACGCACAGGAGGCAATTCCTTGCGGCCTGTGGGGACAAGGGCTGCGTGAGGATTACTCTCGCACTGCGTTTCACACCGACTGCAGCATATGAGGAGTATTCTTGTGCTGCGCTTCACTTCGACTGCTGCGTATTGAATCTCTTCCCAGCCAGATGGGGCGCACGGTGCTGCGCTTCACTCCGACTGCAGCGTATTGAATCTCCTTTCCAGCCAGCTGGGGTGCACGGCTCACGTACGCTCTGCGTCGCCTAGCAACTGTATAAATAGATGACGGACTACACTTGGTCTTCGATGTACTGCCAAGCGTGCGGCCATGTTGAAAGCATAAAACTGCTCTGCGTCTCAAACAGGGAATTACACTCAGGAAAAGAACTGAGAAAATTGAAATCGTCAGGAATATATCATAACAAAATTTTACTTGATTGTTGATTGATGCAACTGTTGTTTATATTTGAAGTTTAACAGAATTCATTGTAAAATGCAGAATGTCCCTGCAGCGGCATTCTTGTTGTCATCTCCAGGAGATCCACCTATTCCCTGGCTCAAGTTGAAGTAAGTCTTTACTCACTATGCTAGAGTTTGAGGCACATCTTTAAGTGCGGAGAGGCAAACCTCTCTGTTGATGCACTGCTTAGGTTCTGAAGGGCAAGAAATATTTGAGCACCTACCTGCTTTCAGGTCAAGAAGCAACAGGCTTGAATGAGTATAAGATATGCATTAAGAAGTTGGACATGCACTATCTCCCAAAGATTAGTACTGTTCTTGAGAGATATCACTTTAGACAAAGGATACAGTGTTCAGGGGAGTCTGTCAAACAGTATATTACAGAATTACAAAAACTAGCTTCTACATGCAATTTTGGGGCTTCACTTGATGAGCGGTAGAGAGATCAATTGATGTTGGGATGTGCTACTGATAAAGCCTGGGAGAGCATGTGGCACCAAAGATAATCCGTCTTTGTAAGAAGTCCTAATTGCAGCAAAGAATTTTGAACATTCAAAAGCGTGAACTGAAGTTTTGAAGAAAGAAACATCATTAAGTCCAAGTGGGTCTGAAAGCAAGAAAGGAGACTTTGTACAAGTTGTACAAAAAACTACGACCCTTAACAGAGTGCTGGATTATAATAATACTAACAAAGCATGTGCAAGGAAAGTGCTTTAGATGTGGCAACGAGGGTCACTTTGCTAATAATAAAGGATGTCCAGGATGGAAAGCTATGTGCAGAATTTGTGGAAGAAAGGGTCACTTCACGAGATGCTGCAGATCGCCGAAAGATCTAAAGAAAGTGCAAGAAATAGATATTAATGACAATGAGGAGGGTGCTGAAGAGAAGAACTATATTTTTCAAGTTAAAGGTTTCTCCTGCAATGGTCCTTTGTAACTTGCCAAAGTGAATGGAAACTCGGTCAAAATGTTATTTGACTCTGGAGCCAAAATAACACTTAATCTAAAAACATTTTATGAGCAAAAGTTAATCGGAAGTGTTCAACTATCTAAGCCAGACATTAAACCAAGAGGTTATGGGGGTGTACCTATACGGTTATTACGATATTTTTGGGGCACTATTGAGTTCAAGGACAGGAATGTACCAGGGAAAATATATGTCTCCATAAAGGGTGATTATCCTATAAGCTGGTTACATCAACGTGATCTAAGTGTGTACCTAGGTCCGAATGAGGATCCTCCAGTGTGCATTAGAAGTGATTCAGTTAAAAATGTATGTGATATAGAACCCACAACACAAATAGAGGAGGAATCTGTTATCAGTTTGGTAAAGAGTAGTTATACCAAATGGACAAAAGATTTTCCATAACTATTTGCTAAAAAGATTGGGTGTCTCAAGAACTACTGTCAACTTATAAAATTGAAATCTAATGCTGTACCTAAAGTAGCTAAAGTAAGGGGTGTACCATTATTAGTGCGAAGAGACATGAATATGGAATTGGACAGATTGATTAGTGAAGGGGTGATACAGGAAGTGGAAGCTACTGAATGGTTGTCTCCGGTGGTCATGGCACGAAAGGCTAATGGAGGAGTGATACTGTGTGTAGATTTGAGAGACCTCAACAAGATGGTGATTGTGGCTCATTATCCTCTTCCTAATATTTGTTAATTATTAAGTTCCCTTAATGGTGCTAAACATTTTTCTTTTTTAGATCTAGCTTCGGGGTATCATCAAATAACTTTACATCCAGACTGTCAAGATTTAACTGCATTTGCGACGCCTTTTGGAACATTTAAGTTTGTGAAGATGCCATTTGGCTTGATTTCAGCTGCAGCAGTCTTCCAAAGAGTAATGGAACACATTCTTAAAGGTCTAGAAGGTGTTAAGGTTTATCAAGATGATGTATTGATCGTTGGGTCTGAGAGTAGAGAACATGATGATCGACTGCTGGAAGTTTTGTCAAGGTTACGAGATGTGGGTTTAACGTTGAAGGCAGAGAAATGTAAATTTGATGTGCAGGAAATTGCGTATTTCGGTCATGTTGTGAGTGATAAGGGAATTCAACCTAAAGCTGATCTTGTTAATACAATTTGTAGACTTGAAACTCCTCAAAGCAAAGAGGAGGTAATGAAACTATTAGGTATGGCAGAATTTTATAGCAAATTCATCCCAAATATGGCTCAGAAAACATCAGCTATGAGAGAATTGTTACAGAAAGGCAAAGAGTTTAAGTGGTCAAGAGAATGTGAAGAAGAGTTTCATTTGATAAAACAATGCTTGAACTCGGTTTCTGGTCTTGGTAGTTTTGACACAATGGATGGGTCCTGGATTTTAACCGATGTGAGTTCCAAAGGAGTAGGAGCAGTACTTTTGCAGAAAAAGAATGGTGTTGAGCGTACAGTATTATTTGTATCTCGTGCTTTGAGGGGTGCGGAATGTAATTACTCTGTGGTGGAGAAAGAGGCACTTGCTGCGTATTGGTCAGTACGAAAACTGAGGATGTTTTTTGGGGGAAAGAAATTTCTAATTAAAACTGATCGCAAACCACTTAGAGAGGTGTTTTGCAAGAAAGGTATTGATTTGGTCTCCCATAGGATACGGAAATGGGTTGTGGCATTGCAGGAATTTGGCTTTGAAGTGGTTTATATTCCAGGAGTTCATATTGTGTTAGCGGATTGTCTTTCAAGGATGGTGAATGTTGAAGAAACTGCTAAAGAGGTAGAGGAAGATTTGGAAGAAGAAATCAACGTATGTAAAATTTCTGAAGGGATTGTTTCTAAAGAAATGTGGAGAGATGAATTGAAGAATTATGTGGTTTTGGGGAAGGCCATCTCTATGGTCAATAATGGATGGTGTGAAAAAATAGGTGAGAGGATGATTTGAAAGCTTTTTGGCAGGTCAAGAGTGAATTATCAGTGGTGGATGGTTTGCTCATGAGGGGTACGAAGTTAATTCCTCTGGTAATTATAAGAGAAGCGCTAGCAAAGCATGCTCATACAAGTCACATGGGCATAGTCAAAACTAAGGAGAGTGTGAGAGAAGGGTATTGGTGGCCTGCTATGGATGTAAAGATTGAGAGAATGGTCAGAGATTGTATTGAATGTTCCTTTTGTGATAATGGTTTGAAGTGTAGGACACAACCAATGGTGTTGAGGGAGCAGGCAAGTGGTCCTTGGTCAGAGATAGCGATTGATATTTTGGGACCTATTAGGGTCAACTCATTAAATCGGTATGTGTGGATATGTTTTTGCGTTGGACAGAGGTTAAAATTGTAGGTTCTGTGGAATCTAAGGTGGTTATTGAGTTTTTGGAAAATTTGTTTGAGAGGGAAGGGTTTCCTGCTTCTATTCTTTCAGATAATGGTGTGCAATTCACTTCAAAAGATGTTGAAAGATTTATACAGGAGAGAGAGGTGAGACATAAGAAGGCTGCACTTTACCATCCAGAGAGCAATGGTATTGTGGAAAGATATGTTAAAGTTTTGAAAGACTGTGTGCAACTAGCTTTAACTTCAGGTGGTAATTGGGAGGTAGCCGTAAGAAATAAAGTAAGAGAATATAATTTTACTCCACGTTCTTCTACTGGGGTTTCTCCTTTTCAATTATTCAGAGGAAGGAGGCCCAACACTGAGATCCTGCTGTTGTGGGTATCTGAGAAACGGATGATGGTGGACAGCCAGATTGTTGAAATTGGATATTGGAGACTGAGAGGGAGAGAGAAAATGTTGCGCAGAAAGGTGCTGTATGATGAGAGAAAGGCGGTGAAAGACACAGTGGTATGTGTGGGGGACTGGGTGAAGGTAAAATTACCTAGGAAAGTGGGTGTTACCAAATTCATTCAACCTTTTAAGGTGATTAAGGTTTTTTAAAATGCGGTAAAGCTGAGTGACCATAGGGTTTGGAATCGTAATAGAGTGGCAAAGTTTGTACCGGTAGGTGAAAGCGGTCCAAGTAAGAAAATACTAAGTTATGACCCTGTACAAAAATGTAGGCCTCAGCGAATAAGAAAGAGTCCTGCTTTTATGAAAGATTATGTTAGGTGAAGATATTGTTAATTGAAATTGCAATGTCATTTTTATATTGTTGGGTAATATGTAAAGTTCAAGGTTAAGAAATGTGTATTGTATACTTGTTGTGAAGTGAGGGAGGTGGTGTGGTGTTTAGATGTGCTTGTTCCGGAATCTCTTGAAGGTTCTGAGAAAGAATGTAAGAGACAGAAGTAAGCACTTGTTGAGAGTTGGTGGTTGGGGGTTTTCTATCCTGATTTATTCTTGAATAAATATATGGACAACACAGAACCACTATGAGTCTGTCTTCAATACTACACGTTCCTTTAGTACTAAAGTATGAGGAAGACCCATGAGATCCAAGAGGTGGTCCACAGATGAAAGGAACTGTACTGGTGGAGCGCAAGTCAATGCATTGCTACCAGAAACCAAGATTGCACCTTCTAGCACTGGGGTTACCAGAATCACCTCTGATGATTGATGACGAAATTGGGAGAGGACTCTGTGGATCATTAAGAAGGGGGGGGGCATACATTTCCCCTCCCCGACTCCTGACCAGAATTGTAGAAATGAACGAGTTACTTACCTTCGGTAGCGACTTTTCTGGTGGATACATTAGCTACCTGTGGATTCCTCACCTAATGAATACTCCCATGGCGCCAGCATTCGACGGAAATCTTCTTACTAGTCTCTGCACGTCGACGAGGACGTCACTCTAGCCCACGCGACGCCGTCTGACGTCATACAGGCAATAAGAGGTCCTCGACGACGTGCAGACGTCAGTACCAATCATTTTTTACGTGCATGAGAACAACCAGGCAATGCAATGAAAGAGCAAGGCAACATCCCATTACATTGTAAAAATACACAACATTGCATGAATAACTGTAAATCTTTTATATATATATATAACTCTCTCTTTTTTAAAAAATATATATACACATCAAGTATGTACACAAAGATATATACATATATACATATATATAAATACAATATATACAACGTCTATTGCACCCTCAAAGACCAAGAGGAGCGTACTCAAGGATTACTTGGTAAGACCAGAAAGGCAACGGGGAGGCGGGTGGGACCGTGAGGAATCCACAGGTAGCTAATGTATCCACCAGAAAAGTCGCTACCGAAGGTAAGTAACTCGTTCTTCTGATGGATACAACTACCTGTGGATTCCTCACCTAATGAATAGAGTCCCAAAGCAGTACCACGCCCGGCGGTGGGTGCCTAAATGGTCAAACCAAGAAATCCTGCAGCACTGACCGTGCAAAATGGCCGTCCCTTCTAACCTCAGAATCCAAACAGTAATGTTTTGCAAAAGTGTGAAGGGACGACCAAGTTGCGGCCTTGCAGATGTCGACCACAGGAACACCTCTGGCCAAGGCCGAAGTGGCCGACTTAGCTCTGGTGGAATGAGCTCTAATGCCCTCAGGAGGATCCTTCTTTGCCAAAGAGTAACAGATTTTAATGCAAAGAACAACCCACCTGGATAGTGTTCTCTTGTGGACTGCCTTTCCTCTCCTCTTGCCCACGTATCCAATAAACAGCTGATCCTCCAGCCTGAAATCCTTTGTTCTATCAATAAAGAAGCTCAACGCCCTCTTTGGGTCCAGACGGTGCAGTCTTTCTTCCTCTTTGGAAGGATGAGGCGGAGGATAGAACGTGGACAAAGTAATTGCCTGAGCCAAATGGAAAGGTGAAACAACCTTCGGGAGGAAAGCAGCCTTGGTCCTCAACACCACCTTATCCCCATAAAAAGTTGTATAAGGGGGCTTTACTGATAAGGCCTGCAACTCACTCACTCTCCTTGCTGATGTTATAGCTATCAGGAAGACTGTTTTTAAAACCAAATACCTTAAGGGGCAAGAATGCATAGGTTCAAAAGGGGACCCCATAAGGAAAGTCAGGACCAAGGACAAATCCCATTGCGGCATAACGAATGGCTTTGGAGGATATTTATTTAGAAGACCTTTCAAGAATCTGATAACAATAGGGGATTTAAATAAAGATGGTTGGTCTGGAAGACATATGAAGGCTGACAAGGCCGATAAATAACCCTTAATGGTAGCCACTGCACAACCTTTCTGCGCTAGAGACAGAGCAAAAGACAAAACGTCCGATAGATGAGCATGCAAAGGATCAATCTGCCTCTCTCCACACCACGCAACAAATTTAGACCATCTATTAGCGTAGATAGATTTAGTGGAGTGTCGCCTGGCCGCTAAAATAACATCCACTACCTCAGGCGGGAGAGAGAAGGAACTCAGGTTGCCCCGTTCAATCTCCAGGCATGTAGGTGCAGACTCTGGAGGTTGGGGTGTAGAACCTGCCCCTGCGACTGCGAGAGGAGGTCTGCCCTGAAAGGGAGACGGAGCGGAGGGCACATTGAGAGTTGGAGAAGGTCGGAGTACCATACCCTCCTTGGCCAATCCGGAGCTATTAGGATGACTAGAGCCCGGTCCTGGCGAATCTTCCTCAATACTCGAGGAATCAAGGGTATGGGAGGAAACGCGTAAAGCAACTGGCCGCACCAGGTTATTTGAAACGCGTCCCCCAACGCTCCCTGCATCGGATACTGGAGGCTGCAGAATACCGGACAATGCGCGTTCTCTCGAGTGGCAAACAGATCTACCCGAGGAAACCCCCACCTCTGGAAGATTAAACGGACTTGATATGGATGGAGACGCCACTCGTGGTCTGCTGAGAATTGGCGACTGAGACTGTCCGCACGCACGTTCAAGACTCCGGCCAGATGATTTGCTATCAAGCAAATCTGATGGTCCTTTGCCCAGGACCATAGTCGAAGAGCTTCTCTGCAGAGAAGGTACGACCCCACTCCTCCCTGCTTGTTTATGTACCACATCGTGGTAGTATTGTCCGTTAGGACCTGTACCGACTGACCACGAAGGGAAGGGAGGAAGGCCTTGAGAGCCAGACGTACAGCCCGTAACTCTAACAGATTGATGTGAAACACCTGTTCCTCTGGAGACCAAAGACCTTTGATCTCCAGATCCCCCAGATGAGCTCCCCACCCTAGAGTGGAAGCATCCGTTATGACTGTGGCCACTGGTGGCGACTGCTGGAACGGCTTTCCTTGTGAAAGATTGTTGCTTGCAATCCACCACTTCAAATCCACAGCAGCATCTCTGGAGATCTTGACAGTACCCTCTAGATCCCCTTTGTGTTGAGACCACTGCCTTCGGAGGCACCACTGAAGAGCCCTCATGTGCCAGCGAGCATGCGTGACCAACAGAATGCAGGAGGCAAACAGACCGAGCAGACGAAGGACCTTGAGGACTGGAACTACCGCTCCATTTCGAAACATTGGAACCAAATCCTGAATATCTTGAATCCGCTGAGGCGGAGGAAAGGCCCGACCCAATGTTGTATCCAGTACTGCCCCTATGAACAGGAGGCGCTGAGAGGGCTCTAGGTGAGATTTGGGCTCGTTCACCGAAAAACCCAGGTCGAACAACAACTGGGTTGTTGACTGCAGATGATGCGACACAAGCTCCGGGGACTTGGCTTTGATCAACCAGTCGTCCAAGTAAGGGAATACTGCTATCCCCTTCCTTCTGAGTTCTGCCGCAACCACCGACATCACCTTCGTGAAGACTCGAGGTGCTGAAGTAAGACCAAATGGAAGGACCGCAAACTGATAGTGCTGCGATCCCACCACAAACCGGAGATACTTCCTGTGTGACTTGAGTATCGGGATATGAAAGTAAGCATCCTGCAAGTCGACAGACACCATCCAGTCTTCCTTGTTCAACGCCAAAAGCACCTGTGCTAGGGTCAGCATCTTGAACTTTTCCTGCTTGAGGAACCAATTCAAGATCCTCAGGTCCAGGATTGGTCTCAAACGACCATCCTTCTTGGGAATCAGGAAATACCTTGAGTAACATCCTCGACCCCTTTCCTGCTCTGGGACCAACTCCACCGCGCCCTTTGAAAGGAGGGCTTGTACCTCCTGTTCTAGCAACAGGAGGTGTTCTTCTGAACAATAAGAAGGGCGGGGCGGGATGAGGGGCGGGAACTCCCGAAAGGGAAGGGTGTAGCCTTTTCCCACAATACTGAGAACCCAAGTGTCTGTTGTAACAGTCTTCCATTTGGTGAGAAAATGCTGTAATCTTCCCCCTACAGGAGAGGAGTGAGTGGGAAATGGTGGAAGCCTAAGGCTGCTTCCCCTGCTGCACCCCGCCAGAGGATGAGGAAGAGGCAGAGTGCTGCTGAGAGGCTCCTCTGGTGCGGACCCTACCTCTCCCTTTAAAAGATCTATAGGGATGGGAAGAGGCAGGTTGCTGATATCTTCCCCGAAAGGAAGAGGAGAAAGAGCCACGCCCAAATCCACGAAACCTCCTGAAAAATCTGGAAGAGGCCGTGGAAGAAGGAGCTTGGAGCCCTAACGACTTAGCCGTGGCCCTGCTCTCCTTAAAACGTTCCAAGGCCGAATCAGCCTTGGCTCCAAATAGTTTGTCCCCATCAAACGGGAGATCCAACAATGTGGACTGTACATCCGCAGAAAAGCCCGAGTTACGGAGCCAGGCCTGTCTCCTTGCCACCACAGTTGTGCCCATTGCTCTGGCTACCGAGTCGGTCGTATCCAGTCCCGTCTGGATAATCTGGGTCGCAGCAGCCTGGGCATTTGAAACAACATCCAAAAGACCCTGGGGAAGCTCTGTAAATGATGAGGAAATGTCATCCATCAGAGCATGAATATACCTCCCCAGGATACAGGTTGCGTTGGTGGCTTTCAACGCCAGACTGCAGAACGAAAAAATCTTCTTGGACTGCGCCTCTAGTTTCTTTGAATCTCTGTCCCCAGGCACCGTCGGGAAAGAACCAGGCGCTGACTTGGATGAACAGGAGGCCTGCACCACCAAGCTCTCCGGCGTAGGGTGCCTAGACAGAAAACCAGGGTCAGTCGGAGCCGCCCGATACCTCCTGGCCACGGCTCTGTGAACTGCTGGGGAAGATGCCGGCCTCTTCCACACCTCTAACACCGGATCCAGCAGAGCGTCATTAAATGGCAAAAGAGGCTCCGCCGCAGCTGAGGCCGGATGTAGCACCTCTGTTAGAAGGTTTTGTTTAGCCTCCACCACCGGCAAAGGCAGGTCCAAAAAACTAGCTGCCTTCCGTACCACTGCATGAAAGGAAGCAGCCTCCTCAGTGTATTCTCCTGGGGACGAAAGATCCCACTCAGGGGAAGTGTCCAGCCCACTGGCCGACTCCAGACCACGCAGCCCATCACCCGAGTCCTCTAGCTCTCCTTCCTCCAGGGCTCGTTGGTACTCCTGCTCCTCTAATACACGGAGAGCACGTCTCCTCGAATGAAGTCGTTGTTCAATACGCGGAGTCGACAATGCCTCCGCCGAAGTCGAAGATCGGCGCCGATCTTCAGAAGCCACCGACGCCGCGTCCGGCGCCACAGGTAACTTCGGCGCCGACGAAAGAGCAGTCGAAGCAGATGGACCCACCGGAGTCACAGGCCGAAATCCCGACGTCGACGGGATGGAAATCCCCGGGGCCAATCCCTCTGAAGCCACCGGAGCGGCCACCGGCGCCGACACTGGCGCCGAGCCCACGTTCCCAAAAGGGAGAAAGGGCATAAAGGGTGCCGGCCAAAGAGGCGCAGGATCACCCAATGAAAAGGCCAAAGGCCCAGCCGGAGCACCCCCTGGAGCCATCTGTTGGAAGATGGCATACATCGCATTCAAGAATGCGGAACTATCGGCTCCAGGGGTGGGAAAAGCCGGATACTGGGGTGCCTGTCTTGGAGGCGACCCCGACGCCGGCCTCGACGTCTGCAACACCGGAGAAAACACCTGAGGCTCCAATACCTCAATCACCGACGCCTGTCCAGGTGAAGTTGGAGACGCCGGAGAGGGCAACGGCGTCGAAGGATGCGGCGTAACCGTGGGACTGATCTCCCATGTCCTTCGGCGCCGATCCGAAGACCTGGAACGAGTCTCCTTCGAATGACGCCGAGATTCTCTACGGCGCCGGGAGTCTCGATGACGCCGATGTCTTGGAGAAGAAGACTTCTTGTGATGCTTCTCCTTCGATTTCGCCATAAACAGCTTCGCCTCACGTTCCTTGAGGGCCTTTGGATTCATGTGCTGGCATGAATCACAAGTCGAGACGTCGTGGTCGGAGCTCAAACACCAAAGGCAATCGGATTGAGGATCCGTCACCGACATCTTGCCTCCACACTCACGACAAGGCTTGAATCCAGACTTTCTCTGCGACATTATTACCACAGCGAAAGACTACGCAGCAAAAATACACTGTAACCACAAAAGTAACAGTTGCTCCCTCGAAGATAACCGTTTCGAATGCACGGAAAAAAGGGAACTGACGTCTGCACGTCGTCGAGGACCTCTTATTGCCTGTATGACGTCAGACGGCGTCGCGTGGGCTAGAGTGACGTCCTCGTCAACGTGCAGAGACTAGTAAGAAGATTTCCGTCGAATGCTGGCGCCTTGGGAGTATTCATTAGGTGAGGAATCCACAGGTAGTTGTATCCATCAGAAACATCCAAACTCACTGCAAAGGGTTCTGGTCTCCCGCTGTAAAAAAGTAGAAGATGAGAGTTCAGGTGAGATGCAGATACATATATCTTCCAAGGACCCCTTAACTGGTTCAGAAATTGGAATATGCAAGTGTGAAGCCTTCGATCGCTGGAATCGTGGAGAAACAGAGTTCCAATCCACTGCAATGTTCACTCGGCCCAGAATGTATTCCGCTGTCACCGTAATTCTGTGTTCCAGGCAGTAGTGCCAGATATCCTTGGCGATCTCCACCAGAAGGCGGGATTGAGTTCCCCGCCAGTTTGTTGATGTACTTCCCAGCTGAAACACTGTCCATCCGAAGAAGGATGCAACACTTCACTTTGAGAGGAGATAAAGTCTTCATCAGAAAAGAGCCTGTTAGAAGCTCTAGATAGTTGATATAAAGTTTGAGTTCTTCCGGGGACCATCTGCCCCTCGTCTCCACAGGACTACACCTCGCAGCCCAGAATCAACTGCTGGCAACCGAGTCTATGATTACTTCTAAAACTAAGGCAACTATCGCCTTGCCGTTCCAGGCGTCCAAATGAGTCAGCCACCAGGAAATCTCCCTCCCAACCTCCTGAGGCAATGTTATTTGTTCCGCATAAGATAGCCCCTTGCGAGATGCAGAATTTTGAGGCGATGAAGTGCCCGATAATGGAGTGGGCCGAGAAAGATGGCTTGGGAGGAGGAGGACAGAGGATCCACTAGTCTGGCTAGGATCCTCAACGATATAGAAGGAGCTGACAACGCCTTCTTCAGTTCTTTCTTTATTGGAAGTCTCTTCGGTAGAGGGAATCTGAGCCGGGCTGCCGAGTCTACTTGGAACCCCAGGAATTCTAGACACTGGGCTGGATTTAACTGATACTTCTCACTGTTTATAATAAAGCCTAGGCCTTTTAGATGCTGAACTGTCCAGGAGAGATGGAGAAGCAATGTGTTGCTCTGTTGGGCATAATGAGGATGGCGTCTAGAAAGACGATCAAACACACTCCTTCCTCTCTGAGGCACTGCACAATAGGGCACATCAGCTTGGTGAAACACAAAGGGGCAGAGGACAGACTGAATGGAAGAGTTGCAACCTTGTAGCATTCATCTCCCCAGAAAAACTGAAGGATTCTCCGATGAGGTGCAAAAATAGGGACCGTCAATTAGATCGAAGTGCACCATCAAATCCCCTTCTTGTAACAGGTCCCCAAGAAGATGGATGCCCTCCATCTTTAAATGTCTATAGACAATCCAAGAGTTGAATTAGGTGAGGTTGAGAACCTAGCAGAATCCCCACCCCTCTTTAGGACAAGAAACATGGTGCTTATGAAGCAGTTGGGGTGATGAAAAGAACAAGTTATTGCTCCCTTGCGGAGAGAGTCTGCCATGTCCTCGTCTATAAGGAGACTCTGTTGTTGGGGAAAATTAAGAAGGAAGGGAAGAGTCCCTTTAATGGGAGTAACACAGAATTCCAGGTGGAACCCCTACATTGTTTCCAGATCTGTTTCTATTTTTGTAAGAACAAACTCACTCTGCCCCCAATGAAATCCCCAAATAAGGAATAACTGTTACCTGATTAAGAGGATTCTTGAGCTGACTGTCCTCCTCATGCATTGTTTCTGTGGAAACGGCCTTTGCCGCAGGAGGGGTAGAAATTGTTGGAGCCTGAGTAGCTGAATGTTCCTCTTCCCTTGCCAGAGTAATAATTTCTGGAAGAGGTCTGGGCAGCAAAACGGCTTGACGCACAACCTCTGTAGCACCTGGCCTGGGCAAAAAGACCACTGTTAAATACTTTCTTGATTGAAGACTGGGTTTTATCCAAAGCCGAAAAGGTGGAAACATATTTACCAAAGTCTTTAACAAATGTGTCCCCGAAGAGGAGACTGTTCGCTAATAGACTTGCCTCAGAGAAGGCCAGTCCTGCCAATTTAGGATCAATGTGGATGAGAAGAGATTTGCGTCTTTCCACAGAAATGGTACAGTTGGCATTGCCTAGAAGACAAATGGCTAGAAGCCACCGATCCAAAAGAACATTGGGGTCCACCATAGATTTGGAGACTTCTGCTTGACCCGCCAGGTCGAGGATTTTTTTAAGAGGGCCAGAAAAATCTAGTACCTTATCCTGACATCCCTGCCAGGCTTGGTCTACACCTTTTTTGTAACTTTGGCATATTTTTGGAGGAAGTTCACCATGTTATGGTGGAGCTCTAGTTTGTCTGCTACTTTACGTGGTAGAGAGGGGTGAGGTCACTCAGAACGTATGGTACTACGCACCTCTCTTTCAAACACCTTTTGCAAATGTGATTGGACATTATCCAATACCTCCTGGCAAGGGACCCATTCTGTGGCTCGAGGATGGATGATCCTGTCAAGGTTAAACTGTAAATTCTTTCTCTGCGGAACAGTGGGATTCTCATTGGAAGCATGGTATTTGCGACTGAGCTTAGTGAAAGCTCGCAGTTTTGATCTTTGAGATTGATCAGTCAGAATTTTTGGTACCTGAGTCATCTGATGAGAAGGAAGGTCCTTGAAAGAATTCCCTGGTGACAAAATTAAAGATAGGCTGAGCAAATGGACTTAGGGCTCTTATTAAGGCTTTATATACTTAATCCTGCACATTGAAATCTAGAACCTCTACCATGCGCTCCTCTATTTTCTGGTCATAAGAAACCTCAGAGTAATCATCATACTAATCATCTTCATTGTAGTTCTGGGCCATGATGGTGCAAGGCACCTGAAAAAGCTCCAGAGAAGCATAAAATTAGAGGTATGATTAGGAAATAAAAAGGGGGGGGCAGCAGGTGCAAAACGAGCAAACGAATCTCCCTGACCGGGTTGGTTTATGTGGAGGGAGGCACCTGAACCCCCAAGAGCAGAGCTCAGGTCGTATATAACAGTCCCATTGGGCGAGGGGGGGAAACCAAAGGATTGCTTATTGCCTCAGGACAGCAGAAATCCAGCTGCAGCAGGGCGTGAAAAGCAAACAATCAAAATGTGGCTGAAAAGCACAAGCGGAGCACCCAAGATAGAGAGGGGACAGGTTCCTCTATGCTCGGTGACACACTGCTGCCAAAGTTCCCTCTCCCACTCCACGCCGGACGATAAGAAGCTGGAACTCATTCCAAACAATGCCGAAAGCCGGCAAGTATAAAACATTTAGCCACCTATTAGCACTAAATGTGCGCCGAGCATACAGAGCTAACAATAACATTCAAGGTAATATGTAAATAAGAGAAAGAAAGAATGGAGACACATATCTCATGCTGTGTCAGCAGCAAAGAAAGCAGAAGGACTAGAGACTCAAGGGGTTCTATATGTATGGACGGTACCCAATAGGTGGGTCATTATGAGGGATGGACTTGGTTCATGGGAAATATAGTAGTTGTTTTCCTTAATTTCATTGGCTGCTGGGTTTTTGCAGTAAGGGAAAGAGAAGCATAACCTGAAGCCTCCGGTACTAACATAGAATTCCAAACACTCAACCATACCTGCTACAGTTGGTTTAGAAGTTAACATGCTGCTCTCAGAAAGTGTTGTGAACTTGTGACCTACGGCTGGCAGAGAATGTTTCAAAATTGGCACTATGGTAACAGAGCTACAGGAGCATGGGGAAGGAAACAAAAAAGACTAGACTGAACATGAAGTGAGAGTGGTAATAGAAGAAATGCTGAATATGGAGTGTGACTGCAAATTGACTTATTTGCACCAATTGGAGTATAAATGAGAATGATTATCAGCAGATGAGGAAGAGAATTTTCAGTCTCCCTTATGGATCAGCCGAAATTTAATAGGGGGGGTGCAGAGCGCTGCAATGGATCTGCACAAACCCCCTACCAAATTGGGCTTCTTTAGAGAAATGTTAAAATTAGTTAACAATACTGATCATCAGTTGTATAACGTAAGTCAAATATGAAAGGAAGGTTGTGATTTGTGTTCTGGATGAGTAATCTTGAAAGCAAAGTTGAAAAAGTTGCCATTAATGGTTTCCTTGTAAGAGTGTGATACACCATTCTAGTGCTTGGTATTTCACATTTTCAGTGAGAGTCGATTCTAACTTATACTGATAAACAAAATTACAGACCAAACACACACATTTAACAGGTATGTGAATTAATATCTACTTTAAAAAAGAAAATATATTTTTTTTAAAGGCATGTGTGTATGTAAGGTGGATGAAAGTATGTAGGATGTTAACGGTGAAAGGGAATATAAAGGGAGGGTACATGATGAAAATATGGAAAAGTACAGTGATCACTGAAGAAGGAAGAACACTTTGTGAAGAATAACAATACCTTTTTATTAATGTGTAAAAGATTAATGTTTTCTTAAAGTACATTTAGATGATAGATTACAGTAAATAAATAGTACATTTTTGCACCTAGTCAGAAACATAAACAGGTACTTAAACGCCAAGTTTCACTTTTGCAGGAGCAACTATAATCAACATACTAGTATAGGTATAGAATGACACACAGTACTAAAATAGTTTTTCACACCCCTAAACAGACATTGCGTGATTCAGTCATAGTAAAATAGAGCTATTTCTGAATCCAGAAATAACTCTGTTACAAACAGATGTAGACAACCATATATCCAGGTATTTAAGTAGTCACTAACTAATTTAATTTATACCTATTTACAAAAACACCTTACACATGTAGTCAGTGGGTGACAGAGGCATTTAGACCAGTGGTTCCCAACCTTTTCACTTCTGTGGACCCCCATTTTATCAATACTGGAGCCCGGGGACCCCCACTGAATCATTATTGGAACCAGGGGACCCCCACTGAGTCAATACTGATAGCTCGGACCTAATATTATTACATTTTTTAAGCAGCCACGGACCCCCTGATGAGGCTTCGCAGACCCCCAGGGGTCCCCGGCCCACAGGTTGGGAACCACTGATTTAGACAATTACTTCACACATCTACCCAGTAGTTATGTACCCAAAACAGACAGAGCCAGTTTCACACACAATTACATTCTTGAACATCCACTAACACATCCAGTTAGCAATCCATGCAGGTACTTACATACTCATGTGGACACCCACAGAGTTACTAAGGTAGGCAGTCATACACTGACATAGTTAGTTATAAATCCAGTTACACAGTCACAGAGGCACTTATACAGCCACTCAGATAGGTACTCAAGTAGTGATACACCTAGTCAGTTATCCATAAAGTTATTCATAAACGCATATATAAATGCAAAGTGACAGACTTACAGTGCATGACCAATGACTTTGTGTTTCACCACTGCGCATATTAGTTGCTCAATGTTCACCAGTAGCACATTACATGTTGAGTTCAGTTTAGCTGCCTACTGGCTTTAACATGGAGTTAGCCATTACATTCTGTATTTGGGTTTAGCTGCCTATTGGCTTTGACATGGCATTAGACATTACATTTGGTATTCAGTTTAGCTGCCTATTGGCTTTGACATGACATTAGACATTACATTTGATATTTAGGTAGGCTGCCTATTGGCTTTAACGTGGAGTTAGACATTGCAGTTGAGACATTGCAGATGAGCTGTGTTTTTCCAAGCTGTGTTTTTTCCATATGGTAGACCAAGCTGTGTTTTTCACACCAGACCTTAGCTGATAAGAGCACGTAGATTTTGTGTTTACCTCTCAATCCAGTCTGAGAACGAGTGAGGCTCGGAGAATTGGGCACTCTCCAAGTTTCTTCGGTTCTCACACTGCGTTTGCTTTTAAGGATGACTCTGGACTACAGCAGAGTTAGATTGAATCTGCTTTGACTTCAGATAGGAACGGATACGTCAGTTGCCTGTTTCCCGTTTGGGTAGAAAATCTCTTTCTCGCAGTTGAACTGAATCATCAACTTGAAGCCCCAAGAAAGATGAAGCTGAGTATAGGCCCTACAGCCCTACGGTGATGCAATTTTGACTTTTATGCTTTGCTTTGAAGTTATGCTATAATATAATCACATGTATTTGGTATGTACATTGCAACTGAGAAGTACTTTGATATATTTTGCTTTAATTTCTGCGACTACTTTTGAACGTGTGCTGCCAATCTACTAATTTCGTCTCTCAGGAACCTCGTGGTGAAGTAATAATAATAATAAATGTCTTCTTTAAACTCAGAAGTGCATTCCAGAGAGGTTCTGTAAGCTCGGTTATGAGATAAGAGCAGGAAAGCAGAACATTTTGGCATGACTCAGCAGTCTGGAAGTCAAATTGGATATTGGAAGTGCACGATTTTAAAGTGTAATTGTTTTTTTTTGTTTTTTAGAGAATTAAATAAGCACGGCAGACCATGTTTGAAAATGCATGTGAAGTTAAACTGCCTTATGGTGCTGTGAGAAACATGTTTTCTTGTTTATCAGGACTGTGTGAGTCTTGGGATGAGTGCTGTGATAAAGCATATTTAGAAAATGTGCCTTTTGAAAGAAATGATGTTCCTTTTGTTCTCGACAGAAGGGTTTGGATACTTTTGTCTGCTTACAGAAAAATGCAGGAGAGATGTAGGCAGTAAGAACATGAAAATAAGAATTTACGTGAGCAAATTAGCCAGAACACATTAATGCAAGATAATGCTGAAATCTATAAAACTGCTGTTTTAGAAGAATCTGGCTTTTCCCATTTCAGTAATGAGGGGGTTAAAACAGCTGTGTGCCAGTCTGAGCCTCAGTGTGAGCAAAACACCCCACAGTTTTTGGCAGTTGAAGAGCATTCCTTAACAGATAACACTCAGAACAGAGCTCAGAATGTTATTTACAGACCGCTTCTGCAAAGTAAAATTAATTAAGACAAGGCAGCAGTACTGTCGCAAAATGTGCAGTTACTGGGAATTCAATGGAACCCAGAAAACAGACAGATGTTGTCACAAGTAAAACAAAAGATTTTAAAGTTTCTTACTATTTGCAATAAGCAAGAGACACCGAGTTTCATGAGCTTGTTTGATTTTTGGAAACAGTATAGCCCTTATCTGAGTGAAATCTTAACACTGTGGTACAAAGTAACTAGGAAAAAACATGAGCAGCTGCGCGCTTTTGATTTGGCAAATTAAATAATTCGGACTTTAGGTTTCTGCGCAGTGCAAGAGGGAAACACTGATTTACATGTAAATCAGGAACAGGGGAGGACAAGAGTGCCTCTGGAACTTTGGAGTAAGCTTTTGACTTGTAATCAGTGGGTGATGAGTTCACCTAACTCTCACAGTATAGGACAGGCACAGGAGGCTAATATCATACACTGGATCTGGTACATGCAAGACAGGACTAGAGCCACTGCAGCCCTACATGAACAGGTGTCACAAGCCCCTTTTCAAAATGAGGAGAGGGTGCAGGGAGTACCACAGGTAAAAGAGTCACCAGTGAAATTGAGTGCACCATTTGAATTTGTGTCCCCTGAGGATAAAAAGCATGTTTGTTTGACTATTGATTCAGATTCAGATTTGTACAACGTGTGTCAGACTTTAAAGCAAGAGCTGCTTGAGATGTGTCATTTTTAAACTGATTCTTGGTTTACTGCCAATGGTTTAGCAGTTTGTTTTTCCACATGGCTTGTACATAACTGGTTCAATTCCCTTGTAGATGTTAAAGAGAAAAATTCAGAGTCTGAAGTGTCCACCCAGAATTCAGACTTAGTGGGGATGGCTAAGTGGGTGCACCAGAAATGTGGACATCTGGGAGAAAAAGCCACTTACAGGTGGTCAGAGATTAGAGAGATGCACATTCCCCTAGATTTTATAAAAACTGTGATTCAGTACGCACAACAGCAATCTGTCCCACAAATAGTCAAAGTTCAGTTGGAGAGAGGAAAGTTACCAGGACAGATATGGCAAATTGATCAGGTTTTAGGGCGAGTGATTGCTGCAGATTACCAAGGAGAAATCAAAATTATGCTGATAACTGGAAAAGAATCTGATTTATTCATACAGATTGGAGACAGAATTGCCCAACTTGTCAAAAGTGCAGTGAATGGAGGTTTGGTAAAGAAGGAGTCTGCCCCAGCCCTTCTGACAGTGCAAGGAAAGGGAAGCTGTGGTGCAGCAGATAAAAACCTCAGTGCTAAGGTTTGGGTTGAATCCCCAAATGACCCTCCAGAACCTGCAAAAAATCATAACAAAGGGCCCTAAAAATGTCCTGCTGATTATAAAACAGGGAAAGGAAGAGGAAGGGCACATTTCAGATGACAAATGTTATTTGCAAGAAAAGTCATACTTTTTTCTTTTGCAGATCTTACCACGTTTCGCCACTGACCATGTATGTGCTGTGTGGTCTCCCTTCGGGTGTGTGCGTGTGGGGCCAGGGGAGGGACCGAACCCCCAACCTGAACCTGAATGATTAAAGTACAGACCCCATGGATCAATTTTGCACAAATGGCGCCTTCAGTTCAAGTTCAACTTGTTTGATTACATTCTTCCACTGGAACTAAGCAACCTTAACAGTTAACTGTCTGTGTTTTTTCGTGTGGAACTCTGACTTTCGCTTACATTCCAGCAAACCTTTCAGGTGGACCGTGTACCTTTACAGGAGAAGAACTCATGCTACATCAACTTGTTATTTTAGAGACACTGTTCAATCAGAGTATATACGTTTCAGTCTTTTCTGTGTAATGTATCTGAAGTGAAAGGTTATGAGATCAATATGTTAATCCACTTCCCTTGCTTTTATCATTCAAATCTGATTTGCTTATAATGTTTTTTTTGTGTTGATGTTTTTGTTTGAAATAAGAGGTATGTAAACAAAAATTCATTGGTCATAGGGTGGAATGTGATGCTATTGTGTTTGACCAATGACTTTGTGTTTCACCACTGCACATATTAGTTTCTCAATGTTCACCAGTAGCACATTACATGTTGTGTTCTGTTTAGCTGCCTATTGGCTGTAACATGGAGTTAGCCATTACATTCTGTATTTGGGTTTAGCTGCCTATTGGCTTTGACATGGCATTAGACATTACATTTGGTATTCAGTTTAGCTGCCTATTGGCTTTGACATGACATTAGACATTACATTTGATATTTAGGTAAGCTGCCTATTGGCTTTAACGTGGAGTTAGACATTGCAGTTGAGACATTGCAGATGAGCTGTGTTTTTCCAAGCTGTGTTTTTTCCACATGGTAGACCAAGCTGTGTTTTTCACACCAGACCTTAGCAGATAAGAGCACGTAGATTTTGTGATTACCTCTCAATTCAGTCTGAGAACGAGTGAGGCTCGGAGAATTGGCCACTCTCCAAGTTTCTTCGGTTCTCACACTGAGTTTTCTTTTAAGGATGACTCTGGACTACAGCAGAGTTAGATTGAATCTGCTTTGACTTCAGACAGGAACGGAGACGTCAGTTGCCTGTCTCCTGTTTGGGTAGAAAATCTCTTTCTCGCAGTTGAACGGAGTCATCAACTTGAAGCCCCAGAAAGATGAAGCTAAGTATAGGCCCTAAAGCCCTACGGTGATGCAATTTTGACTTTTATGCTTTGCTTTGAAGTTATGCTATAATATAATCACATGTATTTGCTGAGTACATTGCAACTGAGAAGTACTTGGATATATTTTGCTTTCATTGCTGCGACTACTTTTGAACGTGTGCTGCCAATCTAGTAATTTCGTCTCTGAGGAACCTCGTGGTGAAGTAATAATAACAATAAATTTCTTCTTTAAACTCAGAAGTGCATTCCAGAGAGGTTCTGTAAGCTCGGTTATGAGATGAGCAGGAAAGCAGAACACCCGTATCGGATCTATTTTCTCCTGTGGCCCAAAACCACCCATTTCTGCTGCCGTCAGGGAGAGGAACGTGCGGGCCTGACAAAACGGCCTCATAGTGGGGCCACATAAGTTCAGAACCTCTGCAATTGGGCTGCCTGGAGACCTTTGATTGACCCTGTGGACAGGAACCCTACCAACTGGCCCCAGCGTCTGCCCGAGATTCAGCTATTAAGGAAGCCGACCCAGTGGGAGTGGGGTTGCAGCACCTAACAACAAGCCCCCCCCAGGTGGCAAAATGCGGACGGACCCCACGGATGGGACCGGTTACTGGACACAAAGCAGCACCAGCGTGCATGTAGCAGTTGGGCTGCTCCTCGAGCTCGTGGCAGTGGGGCCAAGAAAAGGGTGCTAATTCATGGACAGTCCCTTGCTTGCGACAGCAGGGGGTACCGCAGACAGCGCAGGGCCATGGTCAAGGTTTGCACTCCAAAAAAGGCCCAGACCAATAGCCTGGACAAGTACCCAATATGCATGACGACCCCAATGGGACAGATGGCAAGTGCTGAAAGGGGGCACTGGCGAGGATCATCTGCACACTCTACACAATCATGGCAGCTATACAGGACCTCAGGGGCTCTATCTCACCACTGTAGCACAAACCGGATGCAGTCACGATTGATCTCAACCTCCTGAGAGCGGATTTTGGCAAAATATCTGAGAAAGCGGCTGTGGCAGAGAAGCATATCAAGGAGCTGCTGTTACCATGAACTGCCTGGAAGAGCAGGTTTGTTCCCTCACCAGAAAATGCTTGGAGATGGCTGCCAGGCTGGAGGACCAAGAGGGTAGATCTAGGAGGAACAATATAAGAGTGGTAGGGGTCCTAGAGGGCACAGAAGGCCCTTGCGCGGGTCTATTAGTGGAGGACCTGGTTCTGAATAAAATCAAGCCAAAAAGGCTGTTCAACTTTTTTTCGGTGGAAAGAGCGCATAGGGTGCCGGGCCCTCCTCCAAAACAAGGGCCCTGCCGCAAACGATTATCACCAGAATTTTTAACTAAGGGACCACAACGTCATTTTGCAAGTGGTCAGACCTCATGACTTACAACTGGATAATGCCGTCATCTGCTCCTTTCTGGACTTCACCCTCCAGGTGCAGCGCCAATGGAAAAACTCTGATGAAGTGAAAAAGCATTAAGGGCCAATGAGGTAAAAGACATGATGTTCCCTGCAAAGCTGCAGGTGGTGTTGGATGGCAAGACATGGCATTTCGATTCACTGGAGGAAGCATGGGACTGGTTGGAGGGCTGGAGACTGGCAGGCACGAAGCATGGAGATCGTGGGAAGCTCCAACCAACTGGAAATAGAGAACACCAAGTGGAAAACACCAGCAGCACCACTCCCAGGCTGGCTCTTAAAAGGGCTCCCGGGACCCTCTCCTGACAATCATGGGCTCCACAAAACACAAGCTTTCTGAAACTCCACCTCCGGAAGGAGGGGTGGACTGAGATAAGATGCTCAGTACATGCTCTGCCATGTAGCAACCATGGGCACGGTAACTCCTTTGGTTACGAGGAGTGCACCAGAAACTAGATTAATGAACATCCGCTCAATTTAATCGCACCTGCGGTGGCTCACCTTTACTACTAGATGATCTATTTAGGGTCAAAGGCTCTCTGCTAGTTGGGGTGGTGGGAGTTCTGAACCCACAATGAAGGGTTGCGGGGGGAATTGTGGGGAACTGTTCTAATGTTATTGTTTATGATGCATAGTTTTCTAATTGAGCCTAGTTTTTAGGCAGAAGCGGTTCGCACTGAACTATTTGGGGGGTGATGATCCTTGTAGGGGATAGGGGTAGGGCTTCATTGGGACAGGGTACCCTGCTCCAGCACTGTACTTGTTCATCACAATGCATGACTCAACTCAGAACTTGACCATTTGGTCCTGAAACATCAATAGTCTAAGTAGTAAAATAAAACGCACGCTAGCTCTACAACATTTAAGACACCATGTGCCAGACATTGTCCTGCTACAGGAAACACATCTCAGAGGTACCTACTACAAAGCACTCAGTAGGTTTGGTTATGTCCTTAGAATGCATGCTTGGTATATCACTGACTTCAGAGGTGTGGGTATACTTATTAAAAAAAATCTGTGGCCCTCAGCCCACACCAGGTATGGCATGACACCAATGGGTGCTATGTGGCACTCTCAGGAACATGGGAGGGAACTACTCTAAACATCTGCTCATTCCATGTTTCCCTTCGCCTCCATGAAACAACTCTTTCAGAGGTAGGTGACTTACTATTGGGACTGCCCCCCGGGATTCTGATTTTAGGGGGAGATTTAAACTCACTCATGGACTCTGGGTTAGATAAATTTGGGGTTCAGGACAATAGGGGTGGAGGTGGACCATTGCCCCAATTCACAAGGGAGCTTGGTCTTGTTGACCTATGGAGGGAAAGCAATCCCCAAACACAACATTACACATACTATTCCGCAGCTCACAAGAGTTTCTCCTGCATAGATTACATCTTTAAGCTGAGTATTCATGTTTCCCAGTTTCGGAAGGCTGTCCATCATGCAAGAAGGTTCTCTGACCATTCCCCGGTCGGGGTCATATTGAGGGGTCCCTCACAAGAGTTTTCAATGCCATCTCGAATGGATGCCTGGAGCCTGTGTGACAGGGAGACACAGGGTAAGTTAAGGGAAGGAGAAGATCTCTACTTCAAAGAAAACCCGGGGTCTGTTACGTCAGCTTGCCCCCTACGGGAGGCTTTTAAAACAGTAATAAGGGGCCAGGCATTTGTTGGGCAAAAAGAAAGACACAAGGTTGGAATGCAATACCATAGAGAGAGACATAGCCTGGTTAGAAGAGGCAGCCCTCATCACGGGGGCCCCAGAGGGTTGCTGCATATTACAACTAAGCCAGCAGGACTTGAGAACCCTGGCAGAAAACCATGCCCAAGAACATGCCCTAGCATTACAGCTTTGTTTGTAAAACATGGGTGAAAAATCTGGCAAATTGCTGGCCTGGCTGGGACAATGAGACAGGAAATGCTCCTAGGTGCTCCAGGTAGTTATTGAAGAGCGTCTGCCACAAACACCGGGACTGCAATAGCGGAGTCTTTCACTATGTATTATGAGGGCCTCTATGCCTCCTTGATGACTGTGTCGACTTCCTGAGATATCCCTCTACAGGAGCTCACTGGGGAGGATAGGGAAGCTATGGAGGCAGACATGACAGCGGAGGAGTTGATGTCGGCCCTGAGAGATCTGCAGACTGAGAAGGCCCAAGGGTTCTAATGAACTACCCATCGAATTGTATAAAGGGATGGCCAGCATAATTGCTGGGCCATTGCTGGTGATGCTCTGGGAGGTCTGTAAAAAGGGGGTGCTTACTGGTAGATCAAAAGACCGCAACAATAGTTGTCCTTCTTAAGGAAGGCAAACCTCTGATGGCCTGCAGTTCCTATAAGCCCATATCCTTGTTGAATATGAAGGCCAAGGTTTTGGCTAAGGCTTTGGCAAACAGACTCCGGGGAATCACTGCCTTACTCGTCCACTCAGACCAGTCGGGATTTATACCAGACAGGAGCACGAGGCTTAATCTTTGGTGCCTATATGGGGTGCTCCACATGACAGCTGATCCACGGGAGGAGCAGACGATACTGATGGCCCTTATACGCCAAAATGGAGTTTGATTCCCTTGAGTGGAACTACATGTTTGCTACCCTGGAGAGACTGGGATTTTGTCCAGAGGATTCAGGCCCAGAGAGATTGGGAACAGCGAATGTCATTATATGCCGATGATATATTTCTTTATGTTTTTAAGCCTTCCCTCTCTAGTGGCAGGCTTATGCAGATATTTGGCATTTTAGGGGACCACTCCGGTTATATTATAAACTGGTCAAAGTCAGTTGTCTTTCCTCTTTCGGGCGCAAGCCCTCATCTGCCACGGGATTGTGGGGCACCTTTGGTCACAGACGGTTTTAGTTATTTAGGTATTTACATGACACAAGACCCCCAAGAATTTTGGCGTAGGAACATATCTTACCAGCTGGAGAGGTTCAAGGGAGATGTGGCTCACTAGCATAGTCTTCTGTTGACCCTAATGGGCAGAGCGGTCCTCTATAAAATAATGAGTCTACCACAATTTATCTATGTCTTGCAGAGCACGTCCTATAAGATCCCCCAGGAGGTCTTCAGGAAAATAGATTAAGAGGTTTGTAGGCTTTTAAGAAACCAGGGAACTCCTAGAATAGCCCTGGCCAAATTGTAAAAACAGGTCTATGACGG
This sequence comes from Pleurodeles waltl, assembly GCF_031143425.1. Taxonomy (NCBI): domain Eukaryota; kingdom Metazoa; phylum Chordata; class Amphibia; order Caudata; family Salamandridae; genus Pleurodeles; species Pleurodeles waltl. The sequence continues at coordinate 400,250,843 of NC_090449.1, forward strand.
GGGCCTGGCAATTCCCGATATCAAAAGATACTATTGGGCATCACACCTCCTAATGGTCAACAAACTGGTATTCACAGATCAACAGGCTCCAACCTATAGACTTGATAGAAATGTAATGGGCAGAGGGGATCCTGAGGCCTTATTGCATGATACAAGACGAGAAAGGGACCTACCACTTCATACTCTGGCGGTAGTCAGGATCTGGAAGGAAGCAAACAATTATTTGGGTTGGAAAGGAAAATTTCCATGCCTCTCCCCACTTTGCACACAAACCTACTAATGGAGGCGCAAGAACTAACAGGGTTTTGTAAATGGAAAATAATTGGCATTGAGAATCTGAAAGACATATGGAGGGGACAGGCTGTAATCAGCTTTGAGACCCATTGTGCAGAATATAATCTTTCTGAAACTGAACACTACACATAACTGTAGTTGGACCATGCCCTCAGGAGACATTCAGGAAGGGGAACATTTACCGGAGACCTCCCACTTGGAGGATAGGATACTCACTGAACCTATTCAAGAAAAACGGATTGTAGTGATCTATAAAAAATGATAAATAACTCTCTGACCTGCTGGGGAGACTGAGGGAGGCATGGGAGGAGGACCTGGGAGCCATCAGGGATGATGAGTGGGGGAAGCCCTTGGAGGGCCCAAGAAGATAGCCATTTGAGCCCAGTTCAGACTCGTTCAGCTAAACATACTGAATATGTCATATTACTCTCAAATGCTGCTACATAAAATGTGTAAAGCGATAACTCCACTGTACCTGATAAGCTGTACCAAAAGGGCACATTCATGCACGCTCTCTGGAGATGCACCCTGATAAAAGAATATTGGTCCAACATTACCCAGGTTATCTCGTGGGTCTCTGCACTGGAGATACCCCTCAAACCCAAGTGGTTCCTACTGGGATTTCGGGGATACCAAATGACCCAGATCGGACTGCAGCTGGTCTCAGGAGTAGCCAAACGTAACACAACAAGAGCCTGGGGAAGTCTAACCACCCCCAGGTTGGCAGACCGGCAGTTCGACCTGGACTGGTGCCAGAGTTGAGAGTGTTATCTATAAAGAAAGGGGATGCCCCAAAAATTGGGAGAAAGTCTGGGGGTCTTGGACGACTGCTAGAGGTCGGGGTATGGAGGCGGATCAAGGAGGGAGTCAAGAGGGTTGAGAATGTGGGCGTCGGGAGAGGTTTCTTTCAATTGTGAAGGGGCCGTAAAATAGCCACTTGTGTTTCTGTTGGTCAATTGCATGCTGTGAAGAAATGGGACTTTCGACTGGCTTATTTGAAACACCTATGACTCACTGTACTTTTAAGTGTGAACCCTTTCGGTAAAATAAAAAGAAGTTTAAAATAAAGGAAGAAAGAAAAAAAAAAAGAATTTGGAACAAATTATGAGTCACTATAAAAGGTGAAGGGAAGCAGTCAAACAAAAACATATTGAGAATGTAGATGATAAAGCATTTGCCCTGAAATGGAAACTATTTATTTTGATACTGAACAGAATGAGAACACTGGATAAAACAGGGTTGTCTATGAAGAGAATAAGCCAAATAAAAGACTTGTAAATAGAAATCATTTTTGTAAAATTTTCAAAGGCCACTGGAAGCATATGTCTAGTACTGGAGACTTTCTTTAATGAAGACAGGTACTTCCAAGAAAACACATTAGTGCATGCAGCTGAAACAACTGGTTGATGCTAACAGGTTAAAGATGGTATTCCTATTGTGAAAGAGCAGATGGGTCCTAGAAATGTAGAGCAAGGCATAGCTGAAGAGGTATAAGGTAGGCATAGACATGTTTCTGTATATATATTTGAACTCTAGTAGTATTTATAGTGTTTGGCCGGAATCAACTGAAATATGAAGAAACTTTCTATGTCAATTTCCAGATAAAAGTGTGAAGTGGAGAGCTACAATTTTGCAAGGATTAGATCCATGCAAAGTGAGGAATTATACTCATTTACAAGGACATTCACTGGCGTGTCTATCCAAGAAAGTGTGCATAAGCACCTTTCATCACTTCAGAATGTTAGCTGTTCATCACCCAAAAATTTGAAATTTAGTTGGGAAACTTTACTTTCTGAAAACTACTGCCTTACGGTTAAGAGAAATTAATAGAACTTTAATGCATGGTAAGGTAGCTGAGGTAGAAAAGGTTTACGAAGATGTTCAGTTTTGTTTCTTTGGTCCTGAACAGGAGCATAGGGAAAATGAGGAGTTGCTATGTGTAGGTGTAGAAGAACAGGACTCAAGTATTAGCATTGAAAACTTTACACAAGAGAATACAAAGTTTAACAGTTTCTTCAGGGAAACCAAACTGTGTTTGTATTTGATGTCTACACACTCACTACAAAAGCCAAACTTATAATGTTGTTTTGTTCTAAAAAACTGAGCAACAAAGCAGAGATAAGTGGCAAGAATTTGCTGTATATATATTTGTGGAATGTTTTGATCTGTCAACACAGAAAATTATTTTTAAGTATTGCTACCATACGTTAAAGGATAACAGAATGCCAGCCAAAGCAATACATATAAAGTTAGAATTGGTATCAATTCCGGAAGAACTTTGAGAATTGAATATTTATGAAACCCCGTCTTCCTTCCAGCACTTTCCCAGGCATTGTTTGAGCTTTGGACAACAGGAGGGTGCCTTATGATCTCCGATTTGTTTCATGGGGGTGAAAGGCATGCTGACATTCGAAAATGTTCAAATAAATTTTGGGTTGCCTCGGTTGGAGAGTTATCACTATACACAGTTACGCCACTGGGTTCTCCAACCGGAGATTAGGGCAGTGGCTATGAGGGATCTTTCCTCTATTGAAGGGTTTGTGAGAAAGCAGGACGATTCAAAAGGTGCAATTTACTACCTTTATAAACTTATTTTGGAGACAGTACCTCACAATCCACCCCGCCATTTAGATTTTTGGTCCCATCAGATAGGTGAGACAATTACAGAAGACAAGTTGGGTCGACTGTGGCATGACATTCCGTGGTATAACCACTCCATGGGTTTAAGGGAAGCTCATTCCACACATTTATATGACTGCTGTTTATACCCCACAAAACTTAAGAAAATCTTCCCTAAAACCTCCGAAAACTGTTGGAGGGGATGTGGACTGCTGGGCGATTTCAAGCATATTTGGTGGGATTGCCCAGTGATCCATCCATATTGGTCTGAAATTTTAGTCCAAATCAAAGAGATACTGGGATAACCCATATTGGCTTCCCTAAGATTTGGCCTTTTGAGACTATGAGATAACGCCCTTAGATACCAAACATCAAGTGATAGAGCAATCCTTTGGTTGTGCCAGGGAGCCACTAAAATGGCCTTAGAGGCAGCATGGACAAAAAACAACAGCCCTCTCAATGAGTCAATTGCACGTCAGACTATGATAGGTACTAACTATGAAATGCCTCAATGCTATCTTTAGAGATAGTTTTCAAAACTTTGAGTAGAAAAGGGGCCCTCTAGTGTCATTCTTATCTAGAGGTCTTCCCCCAACAGCTTGCTCTCCGCGGACACAAGCACTCCACCTTTTCCAGATTTGATTCCTCACCAGTGATGGGACTTTTAACTTTGCGGGTAAAAGGGCAGTTAACTTAATATGAACTCACTCGTGTGCTGAGTTAAGGCTACAAACTGATAATCACTCACGGTGAAAGTTTTAATTTCTTTTTTTCTATTTCCCTTTTTTAATTAACTTACATGTATTGTTCACTTGATTGCTGCCATATCTTGTGCTCGAAACTGCGAGATCCATTAGCTATGACTCATCTCTGCAGATGTCGTGAATAGAAAATGTGTTATTTGCTATTGTGATGTCTTGAAAATTCAATAAAGAGAGTTTGACTAAATATTTATGAATCAATTCTCATACAATCTATACACCCTTTTTAAGCAATAGTACATATGGAATCAAAGACTGGTAAACTACCACCGATAGAGCTACAGAAAGGCTTAAAAGGAAGAGTCATATACTTACCTTTAGATTTTAAAGTGAATATTGAAAGTGTGGGTTTAGAGAGAGACAATGATAAACCACTTACAATCCAGTAAATGGTGAGCCCACCAAAAACATAACAATCTGGGAAGAGTTAGTGGATGTAAATAAAATTTTAAAAGCTACAATATACCTGAAACAAAAGTATATCTATTACAAAAATGTTGATGCTGTTGGAGATGAAAGTTGTATGGAGGATAAAATGTTACAATCAAGTGGCCAGATTTAAAAAGTAGATAGAACAAAATCAGAAGAATTATATGTATACTATAGTATACATCCACTCCATTCCAAAAATGTGTTTAGCGATGCTATTGATCTCTATCAAATGAAACAAGCAAAAGGAGCGCTAATAATTCTGTGGGAGAAAGGTTTAGAGGCTCTCTGGTTTCCACAACTATTTCCAAGTGGAGTAGGTTGCTGGTATGATGAATGCCTCCTACAAAGGGTAGTCATGTGAAGCTAGTCCGTCCCCGTCCAGTAGGGGGTATGCTAAGAGGGAGGAGGCAGCAATTATTTTACCAAATAGGTAAAACTGGAAGTAGAAAGCTATACTGATCCCTCAAATGTATTCATGGCTTTAATTTTCCATCAGTCTGGTGGGTAGCTGGGGGCCCCTTTTCTTTCACAAGTAAAAAATATCACATCCCCCATCCCCCAAGGCAAAATATGATGCCCTTATGCAGAAGGAACATTCTTTTTTTACAAACTACCTTGATAGGGTTCTGACTCCACATGTATTCTTTGTAGGTGACCTGAATTTGCCTTGCATTAAGTGTGTGATATGGAAAAAAGAGGATGCTCTTTGTATACCCCTATTTCCTCCCCTCAAAAAATAAAAACTAATAAAAGATGGCTCTGTCTCCTGGAGCATATGAAAAGTTGTGATTGTATTATCGCAAATGGGAGACTTAGTTCTGGTACGCTGCTCAATTTACTCGCAAAGCCCTAAAAGGTGGCTCAATTTTAGATTTAGATTATGTAGTGGTTGGTACACCCTCTTGTCATCTATTGAGCAACCTAAAAGTAGAGAATGTCCCTGAGTTATCATAGTATGGTTATTTTCACTTTGGGGTTGAGCTTGTTATCGGTCTGCTCCTGGAGATGTGATGGGTCCTCCTCCAAATCTAATACAAAATCTAGAAGAACACAGTGGAATCATAGGATGTGTAGGGATTTAAAGGTTACACTAGAGTCCGCTCTTGAGAACTTAGGTGTCTGGGAGAGGGATGAGTTGGATAGCTTTGTAGTCTTTAAGTAACAGTTATTAATAAGTGTAAAACAAGGTACAAATAAGAGTAAGTTTAAGCCAATGCCCCTCCCTATCCTCTTATTAAATAGAGAAATAAACTATTTAGTCAGGAATCAATAACTGTCCTTTTATGTGGAGACCATGATATCATTATTAAAGAGAATAAGAAGACTGAAGGCCAGTATGGGTAAAGAGACTCTGGACCGTTTATGGAAAAATCAGAGAGGCAGCATTAACGGAAGAGACGAGGACCTTCAGGTCTTTAGTAGCTAAAGCTTCAAACTGGGGGGCCTCAAGAGATCCCAGCCGGATGTCATGCTCTGGCCAAAAGAAGCACTATGCAGATAACAGTGCTTTGTTTTAAGCAGAAAACATTTATTGCATTTTTAAAAAGGTAACATAACTTAACAGCAATGTTTAAACAAGGCAAGACATATTTAAACTTTGTCAACTTAAAAGAATAATTGTGAAAAATTCTGGGGAGAGTGTTTTTTTTTTTTTTTTCCTCCACTGGGGGGGCTCAGCATTAAAAAGTCTGAAAACCACTGTTCTAGAGTAAGGAAATTTCCCTCAGAAATAGAAGAAACTCATTGGATTAATTTTAAATCTGTATTAGATGCAGCAAACTGGGGGAATGGTTGAATTCTACAACCTAGAAAAGGGTGCATCTTCTTACCAATCCCCTTCTTTAAGTGAAATCGAATTGGCCAAATGAGGAATGCGTTCATCTGGAGAAATGGGGCCTGATGAAGTCCCTATCGCCATTATAAAATAAGAACCATACCTATAGAGTAAAATATTTTTCCTGGTCTTTAAAGGTTGTTGTATGAATAACAAAGTGCCCCTTCCTGGACAGGAAGTATTCTGGTCCGCTATAGGAAAAGGGTGATAGGGAATCTCAAGAAAACTACTGTTCAGATAGCCCTACTGAATGCTGTCGGCAAATGTTTTGGTTACAGCATTTTTAATTATTTTAAATGTTTCTTAAATTTATATTGATGGTATGGTTAAAATAGCTTGGAAAACTGTGGATGATTCATTTTTTGTTAAATCTAATTCATGAAGTACTGCTTGGATGTATATTCATATTTAATTGAATGTTTTAGTATTGGAGTATACTTATGTTTTATGTATGTTTTATGTGAACCTCTGCAGAGTTCCATAATCATAAATAAACTATACTTGAAACTTGCCTATTTCATATAAATACCCGCAGCCGAGTACAGGTCAACTAGATAATATTCAGAAGACCCTAGATTTCGACAATGTATTCAATGCATATTCCATCTATTATTTGAGAGCAACTTGACTGGATTATCATACGCTGTAAACCACATACTGAAGACAGGGGTTAATCTACAAAATCCCTCTGCAAAATAATTTGTTGACAATGTTCACGGTAAGGATGAAAAGATGTAATACAATTTGATTAATCTGATGGCATGCCAACGTGGGACGAACAAGTATTGGTATCATCGTCATGGTAAACTGAAACATATGTTGCAAAACTTAGGTGCACCTACTTGGTTTTTGACATTCAGTTGTGCAGAGTACGACTGGGATTACTTCTCTCAGAAAATCAAGTAAGTTAACTCAAACATTAAGGATGAAAGAAAGTTTTTCTATTTGGCACTTTTAAAACTGTTCAAGTCTTGGCATTCTGAATCGGAGTTACTTGGAGACTTTGACTTCTGCGCGGATTCTTTGAACGCTGTGAAAGACAGCTTTCAGTGTTAAGTCTTTCCCAACTCTCTGACAATGTTAAATGATGAGATTAAAAGGAAGAAATAATTGCTGCTGAGCTAGCTAAGGACAGTTCACAAATCAGTCAATGTTTAGGACCTCTAAGTCAATATCCTCCAGGACAACCAATTATGAAAATGAAGCTGCCACTGCCATGAATGTGGGGGAGACTGCAATGTAACAAGCATGACAGGCAAGTGTTGATTTGGAACAGTTTGTTGGACAACTAAATGACAAAAAGAAAGAAATATATATGGAGGTAAAAAACAAAGTTGAGCATGGACTCCTCCATGAGAAGAAAGAGTATGTGCACATCATTTAAGGCAATACTATTATACGTCAGTAGTCAAGCTGGCACTGGAAAAGCTTTTTAATTGAAGTTCTCACGGCTTACCTACAGGGGACTACACACTCACATTTGTTGTATGTAGTAACAGCACTAACGGGATTAGCTGCACACAACATTAAACAACTTACTTTACATCTACTACTTATGCTACCTGTAGAACATGACAACAAACGGGAGTGCCAAAAGTTATCCGGTGAAGCTTGTCATGAAGTCTCAAGAGTACTGAAGACATTTAAACTATTAATCATTGATGAGGTGAGCATGGTCTGAAACTCAATGCTTGCCTTTGTACACTTTGGAATGCAACAGATTCTAAAGAAAGGCTATGATGTGCTATTTGGAGGAAAGCACTTGATTGTGTTGTTACTACAACTTATCTCAGTGAAATTAATTAGAGAAATCTGTTTCCGGATGACTTGGCTGTCCATGGTGCTGAAAAACGGGAGCGGCAGGTGCTGAGAAAGTGTACTTGTAAAACTTGGTCACTTGCAGGTTGAGTTCGGGAGGACCCCTGGAGATTAACCTTTTGTGGCCCCCCCAAACCAGGATTCACCAGGTCGGACAGCTCTATCTAGCATGAGCATTTTGGGTGCAGAGGTGCACTTGGCTATCCTGGTGCTGAACAGGAGCTGTGGTTGCTAGTTTTACTACTGTAACGGTGCAGGCGAGGAAACAGATGAAAATACTTTACAAGGGTGCCAAATGGTGTTGTCAGATGCAAGTTTTGCGGTATGCCCTCGGGTTGCAGCATTGAGTAAAGGTGGTGATGACCGGACTGGCCACCATCAAGCTTTGGCAGCAATAAGGTGGAGAAGAAGCTACCTCCCCTTCCAGAGGTCCTGGGGAAAATGCTAGCCGACTATAACTTGGTGGCGAGATGGGCTACACTCTCCACAATTCATTGGACTGTTTGCTTTTGAGCAATCTCACGGAGGGCCCAATGGCTGTTGATTCTTCAGTTCCGGTAGGTGCTTTTTACCTGCGGTGGGTAGGGAACTAGTGCTACTAGTCCAAGGGAGTCTGGTTTTGCCGTGCAAAGGGTTCCCTCAAGCTGGTGGAATCTCTCTTTGATCCAGGACGAGCCGCAGTCAGGAAGTTCCAGGAAGGTTATTACAGGTTTAAAAATAAACCTTTGGTTTGTACAGGTTCTTGTTGTCACCGATGCGGATCTTCTCTTGTCCCTTCTTTGCAGGTTTTTGCAGATCTGAGGTTCTGATGCCAGGGGTGCAATCCGGGTTTTAGCAGTGTTAGAGGCACAAATAGCCAACCCGCTACTAGCCGCAGTGGCTAATCTGCTCCCGAGGTGACAACAATCGGATGGTTGAGGCACCTTTTCTACCCAGAAGCCTCCATTCTGTCTTTTTTACAGGTGGCAGTGATACCGACCAGGCTGTCACCCTAGAGGTGTGGCTAGCCTTCTGGTGGTGTACGCCTCCTAACTCTTTTTTCCACCTGCCCAGGTACAAATGTGAATGGGGCGAGCTTTGTTCTCCACTGGGGGACTGCAGGCTTGCATATCAGAGGAGATGTGACCTTGGAAGCTCGCTGCTTTGATGTGCCACTTCACTAGCATTCCTAGGAGGGAGGGAGGTGTGACCTCCTTCCTGTCCAGACCTTTGTCCTGACACCTAGGAATGTTCGCACCTCTGACCACGGATCAGAATCCTGTCTTGACGGCAGAGGCTGCAAGCTGGCAGTCAGAGCACAAGAAAACTGGGACAACTCAGTGGGCAACCTCTAAGGTTGCTCTCTGGGTCCACGCTACATCACCCTCAACACAAAATTTGTGTCAGGAGTGAGAAAACATGTTGTTTGATACCACACTTTGGCTGTACCATAATGAAGCTAGTAACCTCAGGTTTGCCCGGGTGCCAGCCCATGTTAACCTATGGACCATTGGTCACATATTGTGGCCTTTAATGGGAAACGCCGCATGGTGTGGGCACAGTCGAATTAGAGCAGCTTGCACTGCTCCTGCAGTCTACAATGGCAGGCCTGCCGTCAGGAGATTACATGGCTTACTAAGGGTGGCACAAACAGAGCTTCAGGGCTTGGTGACCCCTTTAACACCCATGACCTGGGTACCACTGGTACCATATACTAGGGACTTATAAGGGGGTTTGTGCACTTGCCAATTGGGGATACCAGTTCACATTATGGAAAGAACATTGGTACTGAGGCCTAGTTAGCAGGCTCCAGTAAACTTTCAGAGTCATAAGCAACAGCATCTAGAGCAAAAAGTGAAGGGGTGACCATTCAAAAAGGGTACTTTCCTATATAACCCACCACCTTCACCAGATGAAAGGTGATGAGCAACTAACCTCCCTCTTGGTAGTTCTCATCTAATTGGAAGAACCTGGAAAGGCCATCTGAATTGAAATGGTCAGTACCAAGCCTGTGTTCCACTGTAAAGTCCATACCCTGTAGGGATACAGACCATCTCAACAGTTGGGGCTCTGTCATCTCATTTGCTTCAGCCACCTGAGAGACCTATGGTCGGTTTGAACTAAGTCCCAAACAGGTAGGGTCTCAGATCCTTGAGGGACCAAACCACAACAAAGGCTTCCCTCTCAATGGCACTCCAACGCTGCTCTCTAGGGAGGAGTTGACTTCGGATATAGGCAACTGGTTGATCCTGGCCCTCATCATTTGGTTTTGATAACACTGCCCTAATCCCATGTTCAGAAGCATCTATTTGAACAATTAACTTTTTTCCATAGCCTGGTGCTGTTAGGACAGGTACTGAGCACATGGCTGGGCTGCTTTCAGTATGTCAAAGGCCTTCTGACATCCAAGGGCACAAATTACCGTCTTAGAGATGCTTCTTGGAGGTGAGCTGAGTGAGAGGGGCCACAATGGAGCCATACGCCTTCACAAACCTCCTGCAGTACCCAGTAAAGACAAAGAAAGCCCTGACTTGGGTCTTGGGAGCCTCCCAATCCAGAATGGTCTTGGTTTCGGATTGAAAGGTCTAATTTGGCCTCCACCTACAAGATGGTCCAAGTAGACAACGGAACTCTGCCGTATCTGGCACTTACTGGCCTGCCTGGCACAGGGGCTGAAAAACCTCTTACTTACATGCTTTACATTGATGGCAACAGTAAAACCCTGTCACTTTGGGTCCCACATTGTCAGAAATATTACTACTCACCACCATATTCTGACTAAGATTATCCCGTAATGATCTGCCCTTTCGTTAACGTATCGAAAGAGCATGTAAGTACAGTAATGACTGTAAAAAGGTGAGACTGGGTAATGGACAAAAGGATTATGAGATCAAGGGATTCTTCACCTGCAATACGGACTTTTGTGTATATTGTTTGAGATGCCCATGCAACAAAATATATGTGGGAAGTACGATACACAAGGCGAAAAAAAGAATGTTGGAACATGTAAGGGCTATTCGTAATTTTAATCGGAGTTATCCTGTGCCCCGACATTTTCATGAGGTGCATCAAGGGGATGAAAGGTTACTTAGTTATTTGGTGTGTGATCAAATCAAACTGAACTCTCGGGGTGGTGACAGACAGAAAATGTTCTGTATTTTGGAATCTAAGTATATCATTAATTTCATGACTCTCTCCCCTAGAGGTTAGAATTTAAGTGAAGAGAAGAACACACATCTTGGTAGATAAAAGTTTTTCCCGGATATTTTCCCCTTTTTTTCTACTTCCTTTTTGATAATATTTAACAATTCAACTGAGCTATTTTTGTAAATATTTGGTATTTTAAGGGTTATTTTGGGGGTGAGTGGACTCAAATTATACAATTCTGTTGGGAAATATTAATTAATGACAGTGATACTGATTAAGATTATGGGGACCTTGTTTGGATTGAGTCAATTACTAGTGATATGGAATATTCAAGTAATTTTGATGTAATTGATTATGGACTATGAATTTGTATATATTTGGAACGAATTACAAGTCTTATTTAATCGATTGATTTAAGTACTTATATGGATTTATCATGTTTATGAGTCCTTACAAGATGGTGCCCATTTTTTCAAGAATTGTATGGATGCATTGGAGATGGAGTCCTTTTTTATGTTTATGTTTATGGGATTTGTATTTAAACATTCTGTATTGAATACTCCCCCATCCGTGAACAAGGCTACGGCTGAAACGCGTTGGGAGGAAGTCTTTTTTGTGCTTCTGTTAATAGATCTTTTTTGCAACTACCAAAGGTGTCTTGGTTTTTTCCTTTAAATTGAGGAAGTATATATATATATATATATATATATATATATATATATATATATATATATATATATATATACACACACACATACACACACACACACACGCATATATGTACATACATATTTAAACCATGAGTAAATATACTTAAACGGGTTTAAAGAGTGTGTGTGTGTAGTTTATTGTTATGACATAGTAGCGAAACATATTTTCTAAAGAACTATATATAACTAGAATATACAAATAATCAGAAAAAATATTTATCAACATAGGCATATCTATTCCATAGTTGTTTCAATATGGTGGTTATAAAGGAAAGAGCCAACTCTTGAGTAGTTTTCTGAAGATAAGATCGTTATCTGTGGCTCTTATAGTTGGGGGTAATGAATTCCATAGTTTGGCTGCTTGAACGGAGAAGGGTGTACCACCTATAGTCTTAGGTTTCTTTGTTGAAAGTATTTGGTATTATTTTATATATACACACACATATATATATATATATACACACACATATATACATATATATGTATACACACACATACACACACACACACACGTACACACATATGCATATACACACATATACATATACACACACACATATATACATATGTGCACATATATAGACACACACACACACACACACACACACTAATTGTGCAGGGTTGTGCTTCAATGCACTTACTCACTATAACCATAAGTATGTGAGCTGCACATCCCATTTTCCTTGAGTCTGGCTTATTTTTTCCAGTGGAATTGTACTGTGTATCACATTCAGATGCCTTTCCTTTAAAATGCAAAATAAAATTGTTTAAAAAAAATAATAAACTACCTCTTTAGGTAACCCTAGCCTGATGAATATTCCAAGGACAGCCTTTGCCACTGCAGGGGAAGTCCTGAGGGAAAACTGCCTGTGGGTACCTAGCGACATGGTCCACTACCATGACGATAAATCTGTACACAGATGCAGTTTGAGGGTCAAGAAGGCCAACAATGCCAACCTCTACCCTCTCAAAATGTGTCCCAACTACTGGAAGTGAAATTAAGGGTTGCTTTGTTTGGCCTCCTGTTTTGCCACTGGCTTGGCAGGTGGTGCAGGAGCAATGGAGCTACTTCACCTTCTCAGACATCTGAGGCCAATACAAATGGGCAACTTCCCCCACGGTTTGGTTTGCCCGAGATGTCCAGCAAAGGGTGAAGTCAAGGGCTAAGGTCAAACTAAACGCTCTGCACACATGGCACACCACAACTCTCCTGGCTGCCTCTGGCTTGGGTGCCTTTGCCTCAGTCTACAGGAGCCCATCTTCCCAAAAGACCCTGGGCGTTCTAACATAACCCTCTTCTTGCCTTGCAGCCTGCTGCCCAAAGGCCTTCAGTAGTGGGGCATATCTTCTGCCATTGGCATACGTCCTCTCTGGAGGGTCCCCCTGCACTTAACATCTCTGCTCGGGCAGGCCAGGCTTTATCAGCTGTATTTCCCTCCTCAAGTATAAGGGCATCTCCCTCAGGAAAACTCTCCCGCGATCCTGTGACTCCTTTGAAGCTGCCTCAGTAGTCTTCTTGTCCTTTGTCTTGGACTTCAGAGTTTTGGTCCATTATTTGAGTCTCTAGATCCTAATGACTTCCCTGTTGTGCTGCCTGTGCTCTTGTTGTTAAACATACTCACTCAGGGAGACCCAGTATTTTAGCATGAACCTTCCTTTCCAGTTTTGCTCATGCAGATGTTTCAAGATCTTTTCCCAACAGATACTCCACTGGGATGGCAGTGGATACAACCACCTTCTTAGGGCCAGTAACTCATCCCCACTCTAAGCTTACCAAGGCCACTGAATGGAGCTTAGTCTCATTGTCAGCACTGGTTACCCGGTAACTGACACCAGGTATAATTTTGTCTGGGGAACCCAGTCTGGTTGCCACCATGCTGACACTGGCACCTGTATCCATCGGAGCCTCAACCTCAGTCCCACTGATTTTAGGCCTTTGTCTATACTTCACCAAGCTTGGGAGGCAAGACTGACAGGGCTACAATATTCACCCCACCCAGGGAAACTAACGTAGCCTCAGTGTAACCCCTGTCCTTTCCAGAGTCCATTTCCACCCCAACTCCTATTCTAGTCAATTCCTTGGGTTGCCCACCACTGGGGACTTCTTCGGGCATGATGCATCCACTTTCTTATGCCTTGAATGCTGACAGTGATAGCATACCCCAGCTTTCTTAGGGTCCCAGTTCTTACCTTGATACCCCTTTCCTTTGGCTTGGGAAGAGTCATGGCATCCAGCCTCCTGAGAAGTTTCATGGGGACCTTTAGAGAACTCTTTATTTTTATCTTTTGAAGTGCTCACCACTTTCTCCTGCTGAGAAGTCTCAGCATGCTTCTTGCCATGGGCCTTCCTGGACACCCTGTTTCTGACCCACTTGTCAGCTACCTTTCCCATCTATCTAGGATAAGACAACTTGGAATCTACTAGATACTGTTGCAATGTCTCTGAGGTACAGTTGGTTAGAATGTGCTCTTTCATGATTAAATTATAAAACCCTTCATGTGTCCACATCATTGCATTTAATCCAGCAGTCTAATACTTTGACTGAGGAGTCGACAAAGTCTACCCAAGTTTAGTTTTGGCCTTTTTCGGTGTCCTTAAACTTGACTCTATCCTTCTTTGTGGTGAGTCCAAACCCATCTTTGAGGGCCTGCTCCATATGCTGATGGACCCAGGCACCTCCTCATTAAAGGTCAGAAATCTATTTCTGGCCTTCACTGAGAATAACTCCCAAAGCAGAGAGCCCCTGTGTTGGCGGCCTATCTTCCTCGTTTTGCAGACCCTCTGAAAGGCTGCCAACCATTTGTCAATGTCATCACCATCATTAAACTTGGGGACAATCCTTTTGGGGATCCTAGGGTCACAGAATTGCTCTTCTTCCCTTATGGGTATTGCAGCTCCCATCTTCCTTGGGCCTAAAGCCCATTTTGACCCATGTTTCTTCAAGGGTTTGTCTCCTTTCTTTGAGTTCCAGCTTTCTCTCTTCTAGTGAGAGTAAGTCAAGCTCACCATCACGGTTTACAATGGGGCATCTGCTAGAGTAACTCCCGTCATTTCCCACGGGTGAAGGGGGTCTGGGGTGTGGAGTTTTGGTCTTTACCCGTTTCCACATCTGTATCAGTTTTTGGGCTTGGGCATCATCCTCACCTTCTCCAAGGGCATATTCTGAGGTGTGGTCCTTCCTCTCTCGTCTCTCTTCTTCATATTAGCCAAGTTTTTCAAGTTCCTCCTTTATAGCTGTAGCTCTATAGCTATTGCCCCTAGCTTTGCACAAAACCCTTAGACCACTGATCCTCGGGGCTGGGATGACTGACAAGTCAAGATTCTTCCCAGCCTCCATGGCACTTTAACTTTTACTTGAAAATTGGGACCGTATTAAAATGGTATAATCACTTTTTAAAGCTTTTGCCTAACATTCCAAAACTTTTAAAACACTGTTGGAATGGGGGCAGGGGGTCTGAAAGGGCCATAACTACGCCAATTAAAAACTCATTTAAAAAACAAAATCTGAAAAATTACTAAGTCTAATGGCAATTTAGGATTTCTCTTGCACTAAAAATACTTATGATCAAGTGGTACTGCGAAACATAAGTTCAGGATCCCACCGTTGTAACACAAATGTGGAAAAGCAGAGTATTATGCAGTGACAGTGGTTGGACTTCACTATGTAATACTGTCCAGATACCCCAAACATGGTCCTTTGAATTCACAATAATAAATCCTTAGCTCAGCCCTGGTAGTGTAGCAAAGAGCAGTCAGGCTTTACTTGAGGAACATGTGTTAAGCATTTCAGAGTCCAACACGGCTGATAAGTAATTGACACAAATCGAAAAAAATCAGACACCAATTTATAATAACAAAGCAGATTTTTATCTTAATTGTTACACCAAACCAAAGTAGATCTGATACGTATAACTGAAGTAATGGATTTCCAAGGAAAAATAATTAAGTGCAGTTCAAGTTGTCAAACTTATATCACTGCCATCAATGGGGAAAATCACTAGTGACACTCAGTCCCTTGCGGAGTGAGTTCAGAGGAACCCACTTGTAGTCAAGGTTGTGTGGGTCCCAGGACAAAGCTGAGACACTTTAACCTGGCTCGTGGAGCCCGGGTGCAAAGGTGACTTGGCTGTCCTTGGTGCTGAAAAACAGGAGTCACGGGTGCTGAAAAATGGTACTTGTGACACTCGGTCACTTGCAGGTCGAGTTAGGAAGGACCCACTGGAGGTTAGGCTTGTGTGGGTCCCTGGACCACAATTCACCAGGCAGAACAAACTTACCAAGCTCAGGCACCTCGGTTGCAGAGGTGTCCTTGACTATCCGTGGTGCTTAACGGGAGCTGTAGTTGCTGGTTTTACGATTGTGATGGTGCAGTCCAGGAAATGGATGCAAAAACACAACAACCGAGCCACTGGTGACATTGGATGCAGGTGTTGTGGTGTGCACTCAGGTTGCAGCTTCCAGTAAAGGTGGTGATGACCAGACTGGCCACCAACAAGCCTTGGCAGCGGTAAGATGGAGGGGACACTATCTCCCCTTCCTGAGTTCCTGGGGAAAATGGTAGCCGGTGGTAACTCGGTGAAGACATGGACCACACTTCCCACAATGCACTGGAACATCTGCTTTTAGGCGATTCCTTGGAGGGCCAGATGGACAGTGCTTCTTTGGTTCTGGTAGGTGCTTTTTACCTATGGTGGCAGGTGACTAGTGTCACTAGTCCAAGGGAGTCTGGTCTTGCCTTTGGCTCACAAAGGGTTCCCTCTTGCTGGGGAAAAATGTGTCTTTGGTCCAGGATGAGCCACAGTTAAACAGTTCCAGGAAAGTTGCCAAAGGTTCAAGGTATCATGCCTTTGATTCGTGAAGGTTCCTGTTGTCATCAATGCGGGTCTTTTCTTTTCCTTTCTTCACAAGCTTTTGCAGATCTGAGGTTCTGGTGCCAGGAGCGTCCCTCAAATCCTAGATTTAGGGGCATTAGGGGTGTGGGCGCAAGTTGCCAACAGGGGATGCCAATTCACACGTACCAATTTTTGGAGAGAGCACTGGCACTGGGACTGGGTTAGCAGGCTCCAGTGCACTGTCAGAGTCATAACAAGCAGAAACTAGAGCAAAATGTGTGAGGGCGACCATGCAAAAGGGAAAATTTCCTACATTCTAACAAGACACAATGAAAACAAGGCTTATTAACATTTGTGTTGGCCAACAGAGCCTGTATATTAGTACACAAGGTGTCTGCAGAGAGGAGGCTGGCACCAACAGAGAGCCCGGGAACTGACTGGGCTTTTGGGTACTTAGTACTAACAAGGTGTGTAGAAACGTGCCTCTTTTAGTATGATCACCTTCGCAGATGTCCAACTGATGCTGCTCTTTTTTCAACTTTGAAATGCGCTATTATAGGACGCTGGCTCTCTATATAGTACACTAAAATGAAGTACAGTTTGAAGAGAGTCCAGTGGATCCCCAATTAGCTTTCGAGAGGTAAACGTAGATAGGACTAAGGCTCTATTTCTGGTCGTGTGGGCGAGCAGTTAGGCTTATCAGAGTGTAGTGCTAAGCATTTGTTGTACTCACAGAGGCAATAAATGGGACACACACTCAAAGAATAAATTAGAGACCACTTTAGAATAAAATATTTATTTTTATATATGTCTCAAACCCAAGAACTTCGTAATCTGGTAAGTAGACTTTTAAGCACAAAGACTTTACAGTTTCAGAACCGACACTTCAATTTTCAGTGTTCTCAATGTTCAGCAAACACAGAGTTAACAACAACCTACAAAGCCAATCTCAGGGAGTTAAGGTAAGTACTGGGCACTGATAAGGACCACACCGGCAAGTCACTCTGGGCAACCAGGTACAGAGGTGCAGTAAGGAGTTGGGTGCCCAATGGTTTTCTATGGGAGCTTGGTCCTTGTGAAGACAGGCTGCAGGTTCTGGCTAAGAAGCCAGTCATGGACAACAAACAAATAGGTAGTAGACCTGGGATGTTCAGGGAAGTAGGTGCACCTATGTTCTTCTCCTGTGCCCAGGGGCAGCGAATGCAGAGGTATCCTCTGTTTTTCACGTCTGAGAGCAATCACGGTCAGGGGTCTTGTATGTTGAGGCTGCAGACATCACAGGAGAGTGTCTGGCAGGGATGGACTCAAGCTCCTAGGAGCCGGGAACGTCGTTAGCGCTCATGACCCACCTCAGCTGGGGTCAGGGGTCACGGGTGGAGTGGTTGCTGTTGCTGACAGTCTTTCTCTCTCCACAAGCCTGTGAGGGCGCGGGCCTGGGTGCACAGGCTGAAGGTATCTCGGGGAGTCCAAGAAGGGGGAGACCACACTAGACTCAGTCTTTGGACAGCTGGAGACCCCCCGTTGGCACCGTCTGTTGAATTCACCTCGGGTCATGGATGTCGGGGGCAACGTTCACTTCTGGTGTTGGGTTTCTGGGGTTCCTGCAGCTGCAGAGTCCTTTTCTTGGAGTTTCTTGTTGCAGGGCAAACCCTGTGCCCACAGGAGGCTAGAGTATTTATTGAAGGCTGGACGAGCTGACTTTTATGTGCAGGATTCTTCAAGGTCAGCACGCAGGTCGGAGGGGCTGGGTCCAGGTCAGCTGCTGCTTCTTTTCCTCTTCGGCAGGTGCAACTCCTTTTTTGTCCGACTCTTCTTAGGTTGTAAAAATCGGAGTTCTAGTGTTTAGGGGTGCCACGTAAATACTCAATTTAGAGGCATTACAGGGAGTGCCAGGCATTAGTCAATGGGCTGCCCATCTCTAGGGTGAATACACCCTTCTTATGACCACTTCCGCTGGGAAGTGGGCATAACCCTAACCCTAGTGACCAATTCCTTCCAAACAAGATGGAGGAATTTAAAAAATAGTGTCCACTTGAGCTTGCTCACCTTAGGGGTTGGACTGGTATGATGTGGGCACTCTTCCTAATTTAACTAATTTTCCTGCCTGTGCTACCACCAGAAGTGTGGTCAGGACAGGGTTGTTGGTCATCTCTGCTATCTGGAGTGCCCGGAGTCGCATTACAAAGATGGCAAAGCCTTTAAAGCTCCCCACCTTGGAATGTCCATCCTGTCCGGGTTAGGAATTCACACCTCTGCCCAGAGCAAGCTTTGGTCTCTGGCCCTCGAGAGAACTGGCTCTCAATTTGGGGAGCCAAAAACACATCTGTGATGGCTGAACTGGTCAGGACCATTCAGTCAACACACTGGTATTTGGTAGGTTTTCGGGGGGTACCTGTGTGCATTTTCTTAATAAATCCATCCCTGAGGTCAGTGAGGGTGTATTATTCTGAGATGTTTGATACCAAACATCCCAGGAGTCAGAGAAGTCTTCATGTAGCTGGGGAACTCGTACTGACCAGTGTCCAGCACATGCATTTAAAATGGCTTCCCTGTGCACTTACCATGTCCCAGAACTGACAAAGACACAGCAGGGGAATATTTGCTCATGCATATGCACCCTCGCGTTAACTAGAATGCACCCTGCCTTAGGACTGTAAGGACTGCTAGAGGAGTGACTTACATATATTGCATGCAGTGTTGGAGGACACGGCACATAGAGCATTTGTGGAGCACCTTGTCACGCAGCCTGCATAAGGTTGGTGCTGGGTCCCTCAGAGTGGCACAAGTTGTGCTGCAGATCTGAGGGGTCCTCTTCAGTACCCATGCCCTAGGTACCTGGGGAACCCTTTACTAGTGGTTTATGGGGGGCTGAAGGGCCTAGTCACTTGGGGATCAAGTGACCAGGTGTCCTTTTTAGGGAAGGAATACTGGCACTGGGGACCTGGTTAAAAGGAACCCAGTGCACCTCAGTCAAGGTTGCATCTAAAAACCAGGCAAAAGTGGGGGGTACCACAACCAAAACCAAAATAAAGCTGGCTCCAGCTGTCCAGTCTTCATTGCATGAGCTCTGCTCGGACAACTCAAATATGTGTAGACTTGGCTAATATACAAAAGGATTACTTAACACACCTCTAAGTACCTAGTATATTGTACAAGAGGTACCCCAGGATAGTAAGTTAAATGTCACTAGTGGGCTGCAGCACTTGATTGTGCCATCACTACAGTGTCAAGGTGAAACCATGATTCTAGGTCTGCCAACACAGCCTAGTCAAGCAGCTTCTAACCTGGCACCTCGACATGGCAAAATAAACCCTTTTGATAAATCCAGACCTCTCTTTTTAGTATTAATAGGTCACAGCCCAAAAAAGCCCACAAGGCAGTGTGGTAAATGTTATAAAGAGGGTAAAGGGCATGCTTTTTGTGTGCTCCTCAAGCCTGGACATGAAAACCAAAATTTGCTGTTTTCACTGTAGCAAGGCGAGTAGCCCCATTTGCTAACATGGAGTTGCATTAGCCATAGCAAGTGCTAAATTCCATTTGGAACTACCACAGATAATACTCCAAGGTACCAAATTAATCATTGCATTAATCCTGATGAATTGCTGCAGTCAGATTTAACGCCAAGGTGACCTTAGAAAGTCACTGCTTTGTTGCCCAGACCTCTAGCTACCTACTGGACTGTCTGCAGCAGTTGTTACCTGAGATAACAGGATGCCCCCCTACTAGAAAGTGGGAACCACTCCCAGGAATAAAGAGAAACATTGCTGGGTGGAGGTGTGAATCCCTCAAGCAGGATGGCTACTGAGTAGTGGTCACAGATGGTCAGCTTCAAAGAGGCTACTGCCTCAGTGAAGTAAATGCTTTTCACACCTCAACAGGCTCACTCTGTTGTGTAGACAGACAAACAGGCATCTCCTTTAGAGGGAGAAATACCTGTTACAGAACTGGTTGTGTAGGAGGAGTAGCGCTCATTACCTAAAGGTACACCGTAGGGGTATGCACAGGGTTCCTCAATGGGGAATTTCGCCATCTTGGATTTAGTAGAGAAGCATATCCTGGGATTGTCTAGTGGTCAAACACCCAGGAAGTGATCTAAAATTATAAGATCTGCTTTTCAGGAACTACTGCTCCACTGGCTAGTAAATACTCACCTCCCACGAACATGAAGCTGGCATAAACGTGGCACACAGTCCTCAGATCTCTACTAGACAGGAAAGAAGACAGAAGCAGGACTGCTCTGCTCCTCCCATGTCCAAAGAATGGACTGCACTTGCTAAATCCGAGTGACCAGCAAAGAAAACTATGCCTGCTGTGCCCAGTCGTGGAAACAAGCCCCACTTGCCAGGACTGAAGAAGCTAATCCAAGGGATAAGTGGCTTGACCCCTATTACGCACCAGGGCTATACCAGCTAAAAAAGCTGGCACCTTCAAAAGCCTAGCTGCTCAGGAAAGCTTCACTGCTTGCTGGACGCTGTAGTGCCTTTGGGGAAACCGAGTCCCAACCCTCACAAGGTGTCCTCAACTCTTCTGGCCCCATGGCCAAAGTCAGAGTGGATTCTGGTACCCTAAAAATAAATATTTACTTATCTTACCTGCAAGGAAACACAGACACCTCTGCAACTGGGCAACAAGTGGTGACTGGACCTTCACTGGGCACCACTGGTGATTTGGGGAAGATTGAGTCCTGAGGCTTGAGTTGACCCCTGATGCTCCATGATCCCAAGGTAGTCCCAGGAACACTCACTGCATCTCTTCAGTATGCTTAGCTTCAGGACACAGACTGCTGGACCAGTCAGGTAACTCTCTCCTTGTGCCGAAGTGATAACTGTGACTGTCTCCAAATCCGCTGTAGCCCATCCAAGATAAGGCTGTAGTTGCTCTGGCCCACTGGCTTATAACCCACTAAGCCAATTACAACAATTTACTGAACTTAAAAGAATTTACTTACCTTTGAAAAATCATATCGCCAGTTCCCCTCAATAGATTTTTGTTGTTTTGGTGTCTACTTTAAGCTAAAATACACTCTATTTTTATTAATTGGCGTGGACTTGTATTGCATTGGGTGTCTTTCTTATTGACTGTTGTGGTACTTCTAAATGTTTTACACTTGCTCCCAGTGCTTAATTTGTAAGACGAAAAGTGCTGGTGCCCGAAGCCCTACTCGGAAGCCCAAGGCCAGTGCAATGAAATGTTGGCAAGCTGAATGGCATGACTGCGTAGCTCTGAATGAACCCCATCCTCCTTAATTCCTGCTAGGCACTCCCTCCGCCTTTATCTCACGCCTGCAGGTCCCTGCTGTCTCCTTTTGTACCGCTTTTCCATCTTTCTCTTCATCCTTCTTTCCTGTTTGTGCTTGTTTTCCTGCTTTTGCTCTCTAGAATTGTCCAATCAGGAAAAATAAGTGCTAGTGCTCAAAAATAAGTGCTGGTGGGCCCACCACCAACCACTGGCTCAAATGAAGCACTGCTTGTTCCTTTGATTAAGCCTGACAGCACGTGCAACAGCTACCCAGGACTGAACTAAGTTTTATCAACCCATTTGGCCAACACCTGCATCACCTCCCTAGTGCATGCGTCAGCCACTGTCCAACATTAGGGAGGTAAATATAGACCCCTCTTGCACACTACTGCACCACAGAGTGTCCTTTTTTCACATCAGGCTGTTCGGGAAGACCTTCCCGAGCAGTCTGATTTCTTTTTTTTTTGTTTTCACTGCAATGACAATCATGCAGGGCGCGCTGACATTATTGCAATAAAATTAAAAGCAAAACTAGCCAATAGGCTTGTTTTACTTACAATGAATCAGTGCTCGGGGATATACCTCAGCTGCTGACCAGTGATTTTAACAGGAGAGGTATCACTGGAAAGGGGGGACCCTCCCCTTTCCAATAGTACCTCTGCCCAGTGAATCCCTGCTTGGGGATCACTACGGGAGAGTGATCCCCAAGCAGGGATCCACCCACTAGATGCCAGGGGATGTGGGAGCTGCCCACCAAGGTCATGGCCATGCCCCCACCCCAACAAAATGGGGAAACAGTCTTTCTGCCTCCCTTGGGGTGGGGGGGGGGGGGAGATTAGGGTAGCTACCCTTGATCTGTTCACCAGGGGAAGGGAGGCAGAAACCTCACTAGACTCCAGGGAAATATATTTTTTTAAATATAGGGGTGGAGGCTGCCCACCATAGGCATGGCTATGCCCCCAACTAAACGGGGCAACAGACTCTCTGCCCCACCTTCCGGGGGCAGATGGGGTAATTACCCCTGATCTGCTCCCCAAGGGGGCAGAAATCCCACTGTGTCTCAGCAATATATATTTGTAATAAAATAAAGGGGTGGGTCTTACCAAGTCCCACATCAGGCCCCACCCTCACATCTAAACCTTCAACAGTCTTTCTGTTCTCCTGCAGAATAAACAATCCCATCCCAATGGCAAGCAAGAAGACATTTGGTTCTTTTCTTGTTTTTACAATTGGGCCTGGGGAGTTTGGCTAACTCCAGTATCATGCCATGTGCAATGGTAAGCAGCTGCACTTTTTGTGCTTGGGTAGGCTGCTACTAGATCCAGACAGTTCTGAAAATAAGACATCTGGGGGAGTCCAGGTTGGTGTGCTTCGCATGGTGTGCTTCGCATGCATTTCACACCATCTTCTTACCTACAAAGCCCTGTTAACCTCAGGCGTTGACTAAAAACACGCATTTCCCTCACATTTCTGTGAGGAAAACTTCTGGAATTTGCGGGGAGCCTCAAATGTCCTACCACACAACATTTTCCCAAGTCTCCGATAAAAATTCTATCTCACTTATGTGGGTGAGCCAAGAGACCTTGACACTAAAGGCCCTAACGTGTTTCATGAGAGATCAGCAATACGGGTAGCTGTGGGATTTGGGGTCAAGCTTGGCCGCCACACATGGAAACATACCAACCACAGGCATTTTTGAAAAGTAGACAACCAGAGGATTGTATGGTGGTGTGCCTTGTGCGAATCCCATGAGGTTCTCTTATCCACAATGCCGTACAAACCTCAAAACTTTGCCTGAAATCACACATTTTTCCCCAACATTTCTGTGATAGAAGCTTCCAGAATCCACAAAATTCCTAACACTCCGCATTGCCCTATTTGTGACAATACAAACACTGTCCCACTTGTATGGTTGGGCCAAGTGCCAGCGACAGGAATGGATGAAACTGAGGTCAACAGGAGTCCATTGACCTTGGTTTGATCTGTTCATGTCGCGGGAACAAGGCGCAGCCATACAAGTGGGCCAGCATTTTTTTAATCAGCACAAGTGATGCAATGCTGGGTGTTACGAATTTTGTGGACTTCTGCAAAGTCTGTATGTTTCCTTCACAGAAATGTAAGGAAACTGTGCGACTGCAGGCAAAGTTTTGGGGCATTGTGAGTAAAAAAAAAACCTAGTCACCCCATCCTGGATTCCCCTAGGTGTCTAGTTTTCAAATATGTACAGGTTTGCTAGGTTTCCCTAGGTGCCAGCTGAGTTAGGGCCCAAAATCCACAGCTACCCACTTTATAAAAAAAAACACAGGTCAGATTTGTGTGGAAAAATGTGCTGTATCCATGTTGCGTTGCCATTTCCTGACGCGGGCACATGGCCTACCCACACAAGTCAGATATCATTTTTATTGGAAGACTTATGGGAATGCTTGATGGAAGGAAATTTGCAAGCAAGGGCCCAAAATCCACAGCTACCCACTTTTTTTAAAAAATGGGGGGGGGGGCGTGGCCAAGATGGCGGCGTGAGCGGACGCATTGGTCCGAGCTCCGCCGCCTAGGCCCTGGATTCACTTCCCGACCCCGATCGGGAAAGCCTGTGAGTCCCGGACGGGATGCCTGGAGCCGTCAGGCACCAGGGCCCTGAGCCTTGAAGACGCCCGCGGCCGGTTGGCTGTGTGCGCGAGGCCGCTTGTGTTGGGCCGGAGCTGGTGACTGGCGAGCGCGTCGGCCCGCGGCCCGTGCCGGGCGGAGGGCCTGGAGACCTGCTGGAAGGCAGCGGGGGTGCGGCACCGCCCTTAGGTGAGACGGGCCTGCGACGGGGGCTCGCCGGCTAGCTTGGTGCTATAGTGGAGAGACAGCGGGCCCGTCTGCTGGGCCCTGCGAGGTGAGACCCCAGAGAAGATGGCGGAGGGGCGAGGACCCCCCTTGAACAGCTGTGTTCTGCTGCGGAGAAGTTGGTAGGGAAGCAGTGGGACTCTGATGCCGGTCGGCGGTGCAGGCAGCCCGCAGTGGCCTTTATCTGACGCAAAGACAAGCTGTCTTTAGGAGTGGCCCCATGGAGTGCCCTGCAGAGGAGAGGCCGACAGCCGTTGGTGAGGGGCCCGCCCAGGAGAATACGGCTCCCGGCGCTGACTCATAGAGGTCCGGCTGATATACCCGAGCTGTAGCTGCCAGAGGACAGAGGAGATGGCGACCTCCAAGCCCAAGCGGGACCGGAAGGTAAGAGATATGTTAATGGGGACGCCCGGTGCCAGGGGGGCCCTGAAGAACCGCCGGCCGCAAGGTCCCCTGAGGCAAGGAGGGAGATAACGGAGGAGGAGACGGCCCCAGTCACGAATGGCTTCCTCACCTCCTTGTTTGAATCACTCCGCAGTGACCTGCAGGAACTCCGCAAAGATATATCGCATGAGGTGAAGGAATTGCAGGTGGAGCTTACGTCCCTGGGTGAGCGGATAACCCAGGTTGAGGATGGGGAAGCGGCCCGTGGCGAGGAAGTGGCGGTTCTGCAGCAGGAGGTTATACGCTTGCGGGACCAGCAGGACCTGCTTCAGATGACAGTGGAGGACCTGGAGGACCGCTCGCACAGGCACAATATCCGCATTAGAGGAGCGCCGATCGGAGCAGAGAAGGACGACATTAGAGCCTTTGTGGTGGCGCTGTTCCGCTCAGTCCTAGACCTGGAGGCGTCCCAGTAGATCATCCAGGATGGAGTACATCGTGTGGGACGATCTGGCGGTGCTGGGGACCGCCCGCCGGATATTTTGGCATTTGTTCACAATTATGGGCTGAAAGAAAACATTTTGCAACGGACACGCAATCTCCCGCAGGTCCACTTTAGAGGCCATCAGTTGCAATTATACCAGGACCTGTCGGTTCGGACCTTACAACGACAGCTGGAGTTTAAACCTATCACAGAGCACTTGCGTGCACATGCCGTGTCCTATACTTGAGGCCACCCGTTCCGCCTTGTTTTCCGCAGGGAGGAACAGTTTCGCCAGGTGAAGTCGGTATCTGAGGCTCACCAGATCCTGGGCCTGGAGGGAGACACTCGGGGTTCAGACTTGAATCTGGGCCCGGCAGGAGGAGATCGCCCGCGCTGGAGGAGGAAGGAGAGAAGGAGGAAGCAGCAGCGCCCTACTGAGTTGGAGCAGATCTCGGAACGTCAGTCGACAGTGAGCAGTGTAGTGGCTGGGACAAGTGCCTAGGCAAGGAACGATGGAGTGTTGTTGGTTAGCAAGGGGTCGCTGATTGCGGGCCTGTGCTCATCTGAGCGGGCTTGGGCGGCGGAGTCGATGGACTTACGGGCGAACTGGTGTGGCTCTACGGCCCTGTCAAGACTTTTCCTCTTTGGGATGTGTGTGAGAGGACTTTTTTGTTATGAGCACCTGTTGTGCGTTATAGATATATGTTTGCATGCTTCCCTGCGGGTTTGGTCACTACTGGCCATAACGGGTTGGTCATGCGACTTGGAGCGGCCGAGGTGCTGTTCTGAGTCTTGGCCCCTCTGAGGAGCCTCTCCCCCCCTGAGCGATATTCTCCCTGCAATGGTATGACAGTTAAGTGTTTAAGCTTGAATGTCCATGGGCTTAACAGCCCAACCAAGAGCTTGCCGATTTTGTCAGGTCTAGAGAAATCTGGGAGTCATATCTGTCTATTACTAGAGACCCATTTGTTACACAAAGATACGTTTCGCATGAGCTCAAGATGGTTCCCTAGACAGCTCTGGTCCTCAGCTACTACGAAACATGCGGGGGTGGCAATATTTCTTTCGAGGACTTTTGCTGGGGAGATAGTTGGGAAGGTACACAAAGTCCCAGGCAGATTCCTGGCTATCAGAATAAGGCTCGGGCCTTCTCTTTCACCATTGCTTCCCTTTATGCTCCGAATTCCCAGCAGGAGACCTTCCTGAGACAGTCAGTTTCCCCTATACTTAGTTCGCCAGATAGTGCCATTCTGGTAGGGGGAGATTTTAATCTGGTGATGGATAACGAGCTTGACCGCTCGGGCCAACGCTTTCGGCAGACTGGGGCATTGTCAGAGATGGGGCGTCAATGGCTGGCTGAGTTTGGGTTGGAGGATGTGTGGAGGAAGTCGCATCCCACACTCCGAGTTCATGCCCCGGGTCAGGGAGGCTACGATTGAGCCCAGAGCCTTGACTGATCATGCCCCTATCACTGTTGAACTTGCCATGGAGATAGGTCGCGTTGGTACCCCGAGCTGGCGTTTTAGGGACTCCTTGCTTCAGAGTGCGGTAGCGGTGGAGTCGCTCCGGCGTGCGATAATGGATTATATTAGCTTTAATGACGATGACAGCACTTCCGTGGAGACTGTGTGGGAGGCGCTGAAGGCAGTAGTGCGGGGCAAGGTGATGGCGTTGTCTGCGAGGGATAATAGAGCAAGGAGAGAGGTGAGGGAGAAGTTAGAGCAGAGGGTAGCTGTCCTGGAGCGCTCCCATAAATCCACTGGCGCGCCTAGAATCTGGCGAGAGTTAGAGAAGGTAAGGCAACAGCTGAAGCGACTGGACTGGGATAGGGCGGAGTATGCGGTAGTACGACTTAAGCACAAATACTATATTGGGAGCAATAGATGCGGAAAGCTATTGGCGCACAGGTTGCGAGCGCAGCGTGCGGCGTCGGCAATTAAACTGATTTGTTCTCCTTCCGGTGAAGAGGCCCGCACGAGTGATCAGATTGCTGAAGCATTTGCGTGGTTTTACCGGGGTTTATACGCGGCGGATGAGCGGGATGTCGCGACCCTGGATTCTTTTCTAGAGGGCATGGCAATCACTCCTCTTGGTGAGAGGGAGGCGTCCCTATTAGACCAGCAGATAAGGCCAGAAGAAGTTATTTCTGCGATTTCCCGCCTAAACAGTGGGAAGTCCCCCGGCCCGGACGGGTTCACGGCATTGTTCTATAAGACCTTTTGTGTGGAGCTCGCCCCGCTTCTCGTGAGGCTTTTTAATTCCTTTGGGACGACGGGAACCCTGACGCCGAGTATGCTGGACGCTACCATTGCTGTTATACATAAATCGGGCAAGGACCCGAAGGAGTGTGCTTCATATAGGCCGATTTTGCTTCTGAATGTAGATGCCAAACTATTCACTGGGATTCTAGCCTACCGCCTTAATTCTTATATGCCGGGTCTTATTGATCCGGATCAGTCAGGTTTTATTCCCAATCGACAATGTGGCGATAACACGAAGCGACTTCTGCACTTGGTAGATAAAATTGACAGATCTCGTAGAGAGGCGCTTTTCCTCTCTATCGACGCCGAAAAGGCGTTCAATAGGGTTCACTGGAAATACCTCATCCGGGTCCTGGAGTGCTTCGGTCTGGGCCCGGGCTTTAGATCTTGGATCCAATGCGCCTATCGGTCCCCTAGAGCGGTGGTTCGAGTTAATGGAGTGCTCTCTACGCCATTCCCGGTTGGGCGCGGGACCAGACAGGGTTGCCCGCTTTCCCCCCCTTTTGTTTGCGCTATATATGGAGCCCTTTGCGCAGCGCTTGCGGGACAGCCCCTTGGTTTCCGGTGTGAAATTTGGCGGAGACCACCATCTTATTACCCTGTATGCAGATGACGTGATTCTTACACTTGCCGAGTCCGCGACCTCTTTGCCTGCGCTTATGGAGATACTAGTTGAGTTTAGCCAGGTTTGGGGATTTAAAGTGAACATGCAGAAGTCTCAGGTCCTTAGTCTGTCTTTGAGCTCTGATCACGAGGAGGACTTGAGAGCTCGATATTCCTTTATTTGGTCGTCCTCACGTCTTTCCTATCTTGGGGTTGAGTTGGCGACGTCTGCTGCAAAAACGGCAAGCCTGAACTATACGAAGCTGGTTCGCGATATACAGCGGGACCTGGAGATATGGGGGAGACATAAGCTGTCTTGGCTGGGTTGGGTGGCTGCGGTCAAGATGACAGTCCTGCCGCGAATACTGTATATGTTTCAGGTGCTCCCATTAACCCCACCTCCCCGGACGATTGCCACTCTACAATCGGCGGTCCTGAGATTTATATGGGAGGGTCGACCGGCGCTTCTACCGCAGCAGGTTTTGTATCGCCCCAAGAGTAGCGGGGGACTGGCGATTCCGTGTCTTCTGAGATATTTCCAGGCAGCACAGCTGCGCTTTCTTGTGGAGTGGAGTCGCCTGCTCACGGAGAAACACTGGTGTTTTATGGACCAGGCGGTGGCGGGCTCTCATATATGGAAGGAGCCTTGGCTTCGGTGCCGGCACAGGGCTGGAGGTCTTTATACTTCCCCGATTACCGGAACAACGTTACGCGTATGGGACGCAGTGGCTTGCCGTTTAGGGCTGACTTCTTTCCCGTCCCCGATGACCCCCATAGGCACGAACCCTGACTTCGAGCCTGGACTCAGTCTGGAAGGCCTGAGACGCTGGTACGAAGAGGGCTGTAGGAGGGTGGGAAGTCTTTTCGATGAACAAGGGGTGTTGTCCTTTGACCAGATGAGAGAGGCCTATGGCTTAGTGGAGGCGGATAGGCTGATGTATTACCAGGTTCGGCACTGGGCTCTCTTGCCGGCGAACAGAGCTCTAATAGATAGGCCTCTTACGCCATTCGAGAAATGGCTGTTCCTAAAGAAGGATGATAAGAGAATTATCTCAGAACTTTATCGTCTTCTGCAAGGGGAAAGCCGCCTGCCTAAGTCAAAGGGTCAGTTGAGATGGGAGAGGGACCTGGAGAGAGAACTCTCGGATGAGGAATGGGACAGCATATTCTATAGAATACACCACACAGCATTTAATGCAGCAGGGACAGAGACATCATATAAAGTCGCATCATACTGGTACGACACTCCAGCGCGGTTGCATGCATGGGACCATGATAAGCCAGACCTTTGCTGGAGGGGGTGTGGAGCTACAGGCACACTTGTGCATTTGCTTTGGCACTGCCCCAAGCTACATCGTTACTGGGAAAACATCATAGATGATATAGATTCAGCATTCCGGGTTAAGATCCTGAGACTCTCATCGTACATTTTATTGGGGCTGCCCAACCCCCTTACTTTTCCTTTAAGATCTCTAAAAGGGAGGCAGATGGCCCTAGCATTTAACGCAGCGCTGCAGCTGATTCTAGCTCTCTGGGGTACAGATAGGGTCCCGATGCGTATCTCATGGCTCCAGAAGCTGTGGTTTATCCTTGCTATGGAGAAACTTACACTAGCCTCCCAGCAGCGGATAGGAGATCTGGGCGCGTTGTGGAAGCCATTCCTGCGGATTCTTTCCGCAGAACTTACTGAGCTGACATGCCCGACCTATCTGAGAGTCTTGAGGCTGATTTGAACTCTTGGTTAGAGTGCTGAGGGGGAGGTTGCTGGGGGGTGAGCTGAGCTTGGATGATGCAAGGGGTAGAGGAGTGGAGAGACAGGAGGATGACATGGTTTCTTGGAGGGAAGCATTGTTGATGTGTTTTCATTTATATGTTCATGTGGTTCTCATCTGCTGGACTGGCACCTTGGAAGACTATTGGACATTGCCAATGGTCACATGGCTCAGCAAGGAGAGGACTGGCTGGGTGGTTCCTATGGACATGGTTTTGGGATACACAAGAGGGACCTTTCTATGAAGATACGAAATTGCTACTGTACTGATACATTTCATCTTATGTCCCGCGATGAGCTGTGTTTTGTTTGTTTATATTTTTAAAAAACAATAAACAGATTTGATCATAAAAAATGGGCCAGTTTTAAGTGGCAAAATTGTATGCATCCATGTTGTGTTTTGGGCTTTTTCCTGACGCAGGCAGTAGGCACAAGTGAGGTACTACTTTTATCAGAAGGCATGTGGGAGCTTAGAATAGTAGGATAT
Source organism: Pleurodeles waltl (assembly GCF_031143425.1). Lineage (NCBI taxonomy): Eukaryota > Metazoa > Chordata > Amphibia > Caudata > Salamandridae > Pleurodeles > Pleurodeles waltl. The sequence goes on from NC_090449.1 coordinate 400,281,327, forward strand.
GTGTTATTACCAATTGGATTTCACTGCATTTGGGGTTTCCAAATGTTAGCTAGTGTGTAGGAAAATGCATTTTATGAAAAGTACCCTCTAATCATATGCTCATATAGGTACTTCACAAATTCAGAGATGTACAAATAATCACTGCTCCTAAATTCCATATCTTGTACTCATTTCAGAAATACATAGGTTACCTTGATAACTATTGTTCACTTTAAATTTCACTATATGAATTGGTTTTTACTTAGTACACGATGAAAACCCATTGTACGGTGCTGCTCAGTAGTTTGTTCTGGGCACCTCGGCTTTTCGGAGAACCTACAGACCCCATACCCCACAACCAAATGGGTCTAGCAAACTTAATGGTAAGCAGCTTTTGTAAGTCAACCTTTGTGACAAAAAATTACTGATGAAAACTCACAAATTCCTTTTATTTTTCCTACTTGTTTTCAATATTTATTCATTTCAGCACAATTTCTTTGGGAAAACCTTGAGGGTTCTACCCATATGACCCCTTCTTGACTCTGGAATTTTGTTCAGTTTTCAAAAATATATAGCTTTTCTGGATCACCCACCCACACTGGTTTCCACCACAAACTGGAAGTAGGTTGAAAGCACTAAAAAATAAGAAAAGTGGGCTACCACTTTGAAAAATGCCAAAACTGAGCTAAAAAAAAATAATTTTATTCACCTCTGCATGTTCCTGAAAGCTGGAAAGGAAGATGGTGACCTTAGCAGAGCAAACCATTTGTTGAAGCCATTTTATGAAAAAACAGACTTATCTAAAGCACTTTTTCCCACTTTTCCCAAAAAACTCAAAATGTAGCTATATTTTGGCTATTTTGTCGGTCTCCTCCACAGGAATACCCTGGATACCTTTAGAATGCTTTAGAATCCCCAGGACACTGGAAAAAAAGGACACAAATTTGGTATGGATACTTTATATGATGGGCAAAAGTTGAGACCTGACCACAAACTACCCCAAATAACCAAGAAATGTCTCTGAACGGGGGGAGGGGTCCAGCAGTTAAGGGGTTAAAGAACCCTAACAGGACCTCATAAAAATTAGGACATTATTACATGGTGAGGTCTCACAAACACACAATAGTTCACTTTCCTACAGGGTGATTGGCACAGAATTGGAGATTAGGGATGACAGAATGTGTGGGTGGCTGATTTCAAAGGCAGCTTCGACCCAACTATTCCAGCTTTCTTCACCGACATAAAACCTTGCTTTACTTCCTTGACGTGAATGGATTGCAGTGCTCTAGCATGACAGTTAAACCAATACAGCAAAGAGTACAGAAAGACTGCAGTTTGAAGCTTGAATACACTCAGTCACCATCAGGCTGTGAGAGCAGAGCTGCTGTTATGCTCAGCAAATACTTCATAGAACAGGAACTTCTTCAGCTACATTGTCTCCGATCGCAGATAACCAATGCCGTAGAATCTGCAGAGCAGGACTGGGAGCATCGTGGAGAGGGGGAGCACCAAAGAGAGCACACGGAGAAAACAGAGGAACAGATAGGGGAGAGAGCTATGAAATATGTGAAATTTCAAGGAGCACTAGAGAGTCCTTTAAAGTTGGCATTTAAAAGATACACTTTATCCAATTAGAACACTAAGCGACCAAAATGCTCTTGTGCATAACAAACAACAGGAATAGAGAAGAGAAACATCAAATCAAGTGTAGACAGCTGAGACAGACTACAAGGCCGTCCAATCATGAGCAAACAGATGACCCAAAACCCACTTTTAGTAATGTTATGTATTAGAAACAACATGTCTGCCAACAGGCAGCTAAAGCTTCCTTTAATCCAGGCATGAAAATGAGCCCCAGGTTTATGTTATTTTTGTTCTTAAATAGTTCTATCACATGTTCAGATAAGAGTTCCCAAAGACTTTTTGTGCATGACTTTTCATTTTAAATATTTCAGCTTCTTTGCAGCTACTGTTTTACTATGGGGCGTCTAATTTATAATCTGTGTTAATTTATCACATCCTCCCAAATTTCACGTTCATCCAGCAAGTGAAATTGGCATTAACTTTTTGATAGTTTGATCTCTGTGTGCGTTCTGCCTTTCACTTCCTCCCTGTTAATATTCATTGGAATCCTTCATTATGCTTCTATTCGTATTTTTAATGTGTGTTTCAATCATTTTAAGAATTACCAATATCAAAAGATTTATTTGGATCGTGTACGAAACGTTCTCCTTTTCTTCCTTGCATTTTGTTTCACAAAATAGTCAGATTTGCAATCCATCTTTTCTTTGCCCCCTCACCCCCAAAATTAATACTGCATAACCAGTGACATAGCAAGGGTTCAGTGGGCCCCAACGCAAGCAAGAGATGTGGCCTCTGTTCATTAACATCTCTGTAATTCACCCGCACAAGCCATTTCTCAAACACCTCTGATATAATCTGCACATTCCACTTCACCATCATTTACCTCCCCTATCAAGATATTACAAAACATGGAAATAATGTTGCTTCATTCTACAGTTTTGCATGCAATCTCAAGAAGTCTCCACAATATTCCTAAAAAAAACTGCATGAAAAATGACTGATTTAAAAATTCTAATTGTTGGCTCTCCTCTTTCTTTCAAATGACTCTTCTTCCTTCCCTTCTTTTGCATGCCTCCTCTATCCAGCCACAGCCTACTCTAAGTCACATATATGTTTATTTTTATCTCTATTAATGGCTCTCTACAAATTACCTACAGCTCATTTCAAAGATCGCAAACTCCCTTTAAAAGGTATACTCCTGCAACCTAATAATACCTAATCTCCTGGAGCTCATTTATTAATATTGTCAACCAATGCATTAATTAACATATTCACCCTCTCTCACTAAAGATCACACCTAACTCCTATAATTAATCTACCACATAGAAACTTAAGTAAATGCATTGTATGGTTTCCTTAAGAGTGCAGGACTAATCTCAATAAGCAACAATAAGCCAAAGAACAAAAACCTACTAACCCTACGTTTTGGAGCAGCGGGCTGCCTGACATAAAACACTAGAATACCTCTTCAAGGGTAGTAAGTGCTATGTAACTGCAATTACAATGCAGCGAAATATTTAACACCCATCATAAAACTGAACAGTCGTGGAATAACTGAAGACATCTGTCACATGCCACTGGTCAACAGAGGACTTTCATTTAGTTCACCACTGCAGGTAACAGCTAGTTACATGCTATTACTGTCTTTTGACATCTCACAACAACAATCAGATATGGGTTGACAGTGACTAAGTTCATCCCAGCAGATATCTGATCAGTGTCTTCCTCCAACCTACGCCTGCTAAGGGACATAAACTTAACACAAAATATCTCAGAATGGACAACCCAGTGCAGGAACCAGCTAAGTGAACTGTGAAAATAATAAATACCATAAAGAGACCTGCAAAGCTGCCAACTTACGGAAAACCATAAAATGCACACTTGTCTCTCACACTTCCTCATCCATCACACTTATAAAGGCTGCATACTTTAACACGATAACCGCACTTCCTTGCTACTTATGCATGAGATGGAAACACTTCCTACACAGGATCAAAACAAAGACAACACCCTTCCAACCAACCACACACTTTACACGATATAGTGTGCTATTCGTGTAGCCTACAAGAGCCTTCAGCGTCCCAAGTTGGAGTAGTAAGTTCTATATACATCCTACAATAGAATACCCATTATCCTTCCTTCATTATATAAACAATCTCACGTTAATTAGGGCAGCAGCGACCTTCTGACAGTCTGGACGCCGGTCTTCTAGTATATGGCACGAGACAACAGAGAAACGAGCTGCCCTGTTGAGGGCCCTGGGAATGTATGATTAAAAACTCGAGCTCCTTGTGACAAGAAGGCAATAAACGAGTAACAAATGAAGACAAAAACAAGTAATGTCCATAATTGACGGTATTTATACTTGGTATGTCTAAAAGTTACATATATTTGCACCAAGGCAATATCAATAAAACTGTTTTGCCAAAAGAAAAAGAAAAATTTTAAACAAAGTATCTCTCCCTATAAACACCAACTCTCCACCAGCACCAACTAACGGAACATTAGCCATACCATCAATTCCAGTCGGCATTCGAATTATTACCCGAGTGGACCAAACATAGAGGTGCTGAATCCACGAAAGCACCCCGTCAACTACAATATTCAATTGTTTTGATTGCCAAATATATTTTAAAGCATCTTTCTGCAAGGCGCTCCCCACCGCTACCAACGGCACTCAGTGGATCACAGGTAGCAGGGCAAAGATTTAGCACGGTAAGTAAAGGCCATAGGTTGGGTGATGTTAAGGGACTCGGAAGTTTTATATTTTCTGTCCCTGCTCGCTCACCAGAGGTGCCCCACTCACAAGCTTGTTCCAGTTGCTGCTCTTACTGCACACTCAGCAGCTGCGACTCCCGGGGTCCTCGCGTTCTTGGAAGTGTTTCCGGGGCTGCTGAAGGTGCAGAGACGACGCCTCCTTTCCAGGTCGCGTCGCCGTTGTTACCCCTAACAACAGTCTAGCGAAAGATGGCGACAGACAACGGAGATAATCGAGCGGTGTAGTCGGCAACCGCCGAAGATTACCGAATCCTCATATTGAATCTACGGAAATTGGCGAGTCTGCGTGACTCCAGTTCGCGCAGGCGCCATACAGTGGAAGACGTCGAGTTCGTGTTCGCAGGCGATAGGCAAATTCGCCCCAAATAAGCTACGAGCAGTTGAAAAAAGTTTGTGTGTTGTGTCCTTTGTTGAACGATTATTAAAAGGTTAACCCTTCAGCGCCTTTGCTTCGCTTATTACACCAGATTATAAACCTGCCATGACATTTGTTAAAAGTAATAGTTTTTTTTTTTTTTTAGCTCAAGCCTGCATGAGCATGCGAGACACCTGTGTTCATTGTGATTCAGGCACTATTTCTTCTAAAACAAAAAAAGAGAAAGCGTTATGACGAGATCAACTCTGCCCGCATCGTAGCACTTTTACTTTTGCCGACAAGTTTAACTGCGAGCAAACTAAAAAGTGTTCTAGCTTGAGCGTCAAGAATTTTCAATTCTATTAAGGACTAGGAGGTGAGGATTATGCTATCTCTTTCTTTAGTGCCCAAAATACAGCGACCAATCAATATACAGTAAACAAAAAACTACACATCCCATGCCGTTAGTATCATATCACATGGCCCAATGACCAGTCACAACCTTTGCCCATATAAGGCATGACCCCAAATGTCACTTCCTCTTTCTTTGTGAAGTCAGATAATCCACACAATTCCGAACGAAAACTTCTTACGTAGACGAAGAACCATTGAATTCCCCATCAGTCCAAATACAATCGAAGAGCTCAACTGGAGCTGGAACTTGGAACAACTTCTCAAGAGTAGACGCAAGTAAGAGCTGTCTCTACGAAATCCACCAGGATGGGATTTTCTGGTGTTTATCTGATCGGATCCTAAAATAATAAATAACACAAGGTAATATCTCATGGAGTTAAAACATCCATAAAAAAACTTTTTAACATTACTCAACAATTTAGTAAGGGAGGGCATAATAAAACCATCTAAATCAATGATATATACATATAATATACAGTATAACTCCATTATGCATTTAAGGGAGGTATAATCCCCGCCTCCATGTCCTTAATAGAATTGAAAATTCTTGACGCGTAGCTAGAACATTTTTTATTCTATGTCAGGACCAGAGGCTCTGATTATGCTAGTTCAAAGCTGCCCCATTACAACAGAAGCCACATCTACCACAGGTTTGTGATAACATTTACGAAATGTAGATTCAGATGACCAGTCTGCTGCCTTCAAGATGTCTTCTAACCTAGACCCTAATGCATATGTTTTAGAGGCCATGGCTCCTCTAACTGAATGTGCTCCAAAACGACTGGTATCTATGCCTGCTTTTCCGATCAACCATCTCATCCATCTTGAAAGAGTGGCCGAGGAAACTGGTTTAAAAGGTTTCTGTAAAGAAATCAGTAGCTGTCCAGCAGTCGTTTGCCGAAATTCTTCAGTAACTATCTCATAACCCTTTAAACATTGTACTACACAAAGTTTTGAGTTCTCAGGATACATTGGATAAGTTATTGACCTGCAATTGGTCTTTGTTCTTCTGGAAATACTAAAAGTAATGCCTTCAGGAGAGTAAGTTCTTCCCGATAAGTCTAAGGCCATGACGTCTGAAACTCTTTTACATGAATTTTTTAAAATTTTGCCAAAAGTTGTTTACGAGATAAATACTTATTAGCTGGCCAGGCAACTAAAAAATGTGAAATAATGTTAACATCTCACAAGACCAAATATCTCGTTTGAGGAGGGTTGGCTAATCGAATACCCCTCAATAATTTACATATCAAAGGATGTTCCCCTACTGGTTTACCATCAATGTGGTTATGACTAGCAGAAATGGCTGACCTGAAGTTATTAACAGTCCTATACGCTAAACCTGAAGATGCCATTTCAGCAAGAAAGTTAACAATCAGTTCAACATTCGACTCCATGGGATTGATATCCCTTCCCATGCACCAACCATTCCATCTGCGCCAAGCTGAAGCATATCTTTTGTGGGTACCAGATGCCCTCCCAAGCTTGTTTAATGAAATGCGCAGCTTGTTGCAAAAGGCCTGGGGAATTCCATCTCGACCCAAAACCATCCATGCCATCAAAGTCAACTTCCCTTATAGGATCATTGGATGTTGAAGGCCTTCTGGACTCAATAGAAGATTCAGACGAGGAAGAATGAGCAACGGGCGAGCACAAGCTAGCTGAAGAGCAATGGGGAACCAGGGTTGAGGCCTCCAAAAAGGTGTCACCAGGATCAGGTCTGTTTTCTGTCTCCGAACTTGACACAGGACCCTGGGAATTAGTAAAAATGGGGGAATGGCATAGCCCTGAAAGAGGGGCCAGTTCTGCAGGAACACATCTGTCGCTAAAGCTAGAGAGTCTGGGTGCCAGCTGAAGAATTTCGTAATTTGAGCATTGAGCCGAGATTCAAATAGATCTATTTCGCAAGGGCCCCATTCCTTGACAATCTGTTGAAAAATCATCGGATCCAGTTTCCAATCGCTGGAATCCGCTAGATATCTGGAATTCCAGTCCGCAACAGAGTTCTGGGCTCCCGGGAGGTATTCTGCTAATTCAACCAGACAATGGTTCAGACAGTAGTGCCAAAATTCCTTGGCAATTTCTGCCAGAATCCTGGACCTCGTCCCCCCCAGTTTGTTGACATATCGAACTTCTGAAATGTCTATTCTCAACAGAATACAGCAGTCCGTTTTCTGGGGAAAAATACTTTTGATGGCAAAGGAGCCTGCTAGGAGCTCCAGACAATTTATATGGAGACTTTGTTCCATCTCTGACCAACGTCCCCCAGTCACTACAGACCCGCAGTGGGCTCTCCAACCCCACTGACTGACGTCTGACTCGATCACTACTTCTGGGTGAGATCCAAAGATGGCCCTGCCATTCCATGCTTCCATGTGTTGAAGCCACCAATGTATCTCTTCCCTGACCTCTGTGGTTAATGGAGTCATTTCTGAATAACTCAAGCCCTGCTGTAGGTGTCTGATCTTTAGTCTCTGTAGAGCACAATAGTGAAGAGGGGCTGGGAAGATTGCCTGAATAGATGAAGCCAGAAGCCCCACTAGTCAGGCAATGTTCCGCAGAGAGATTGTCGGTTTGAGTAAGGCTGATCTCAGTTCTCTCTTGATATTGCGAATCTTTTGCGTTGGAAGGACTAGAAGTGATTGAACTGAGTCTATCTTGAATCCCCAAAAACTCTATCGTTTGAGTCGGATTCAATAGCGACTTCTGTACATTGATAAGGAAACCCAAATCCTGCAACAGACTGATGGTCCAGTTCATATGCATCAGAAGAGAATGGGTATCCTCAGCCATCAATAAGATGTCGTCCAGGTAGATAATCAATCTTACTCCCTTGGATCTCAAACACTCCACTACTTGTCTCAACAGCATCGTGAATCCCCAGGGGGCTGAGGACAGGCCGAATGGCAGGGCTTTGAACTCCCAACAATGACCCTTCCAAAGAAACTGAAGAAATCTCCTGTGAGGGGGAAAACTTGATTTGACAGGCAAGCATCTTTTAGGTCCAGGCGGACCATCCAGTCTCCTTCTAATAGAATATCCCTCAACATGTGGATCCCTTCCATCTTGAAGTGTCTGTATACGATCCAAAAATTGAAATCTTTTAGATTTAAAACTAGTCGATGACCCCCACCCTTTTTGTCCACCACAAAAATGACACTGCAAAAGCCTGAGGGATGCAGAACTGAATCGTCCACTGCTCCTTTGTCTATTAATGCTTGTACTTCCAGGTCCATGAACCTTTGATCTGCGAGGGAAAAATTAATTTGAATAGGAGGGGCCAATTGGGTTGGAGTACTGATAAACTCCAGGTGAAAACCTGAAACGGTCTGGAGAATCCAGGGATCCTGCGAGATTCTTTTCCCGTTGTCTGCAAACAAAGCCACTCTGCCCCAAAGGATAACCTGAGAATGAGGAATAATACTTACCAGACTAGGCAACTTCTTGGATTGCTCCTTGTTGACCTCTACGTTGTCTGCGGAATCTGGGACGACCTCCTCTGAAGCGAGTGGGGTAGAACGTAGAGTCAGATTGATCTCCATGCCAACTACCCCTTCCTCTGGGGTAATAGTTTTGGGGACTAGAAAAGGAACCTCGGCCGAGCATTCGTCCTCCAAAACAACCGGCCCTGGTAAAAAGGCCACGCTTAAAAACATTTTTAAGAGACATTTGTGCTTTATCTAGAGAGGAGACGGTAGATCCGAATTTGGCTAACTCTTTTACAAATGAGGGTCCAAAGAGAAGCCCGTCAGCCGCTGGGCCTGCTTCAGAAGAGGCCAGGTCTACTAATTTGAGGTCAATGCGCATAAGAACTGATTTCCTTCGTTCTGTAGATATAGCGCAGTTAGTGTTGCCCAAATGGCAAATGGCTCTGAGCCCAGCCCATCAATACATCAGTGTCCACTGAGGTGCCAGATTCTTTAGCAGTAACAGCCATATCCAGGATTTTTGTTAGCGGTCCAGTTAAATCGAGAAGTTCGTCCTGGCAGAGACGCCAACATCAATCTAAACCTTTTTTAGGGTCCTTTGCGAATTTCCTCATAAAGGTGACCATAGTAGGATCAATATCAGGAGTGTCAGACACCTTGTTGTCTAAATCTGGTCTAGGGCATTCTGCACGAAGTCGAGAACGAACCTCCTTGTCAAAACTCCATCTCAGACTAGAATGAACATATTGTGCCACCTCGGCAGACGGAAGCCAATTAGACGATCTAGGATGTACTATTTCAGTTGGGTCAAAATCTAAAACTTGAAAAACAGGTGTTTGTTTCTTAGGTTTTTTACTTGGACCAGGAGCCTCCGAATCATCAGAGTCCTGGGCTGCGAAATCCTTGTCTGAAGAAGAAGGCGAGAACGATGAGTCCTTTCTAGAACTATAATTATGTTCTGCCACACGCTTTTGCGCAATTTTTCAAAGGGGCCATCTGCGCTTTCCATGTTTTTTGACTTAGACTTTACTTTAGGTCTGGCCCCTTCGAGGAGGGACGGGGTCTGGCCAGGAAGCCAGCCTTGTGATTGAGCGTATTCAAAAAGTTGGCCCGAAAAAGGTCCCAACGCCCTAACTAATGCATCATTAACTGATTGTTGCACCCTGGAGTCCAGAGCCTCCACTAGATTTACCTCTAGTTGGTTTTCAATGTCCTCAGGATAATATCCTGCATCTTGCTCATTCTATTGAGCCATAACGTTTTTAGGTAGTTATAAATCACAATACAATCCAAATGTATTAGAAACACTAAACAGGGGGACTGTAAAAACCCCTTTGAGGCAAATTGTAAGGCCCAGATAAGATGTGGAGGGAGCTGCCTGAAAGACACTCTAGGCAGAGCCTTATTGTATTTTACGACCCATGCGCTAACAACGCTGGGCGTCAGGGAGCAAATTCAGAGTAGATATTAACACTCGCTGAAATTGCAGCGTGCGCGCTACAGACACGAGCCGATCTCCCACAGAGACGAAGCTGGAATGATTGACTCGTGAAAAACAGCACGCGTGAGGCAAAAAACAGGGTAAACAGAGAAAACAGACTACGCGCAAGGCGCGTCTAACACTCCTGCTCCACAAAAAGAAACAATTTACAGGCACTATACAAGATCGGCAAAAAGCCGATAAACAATTGCACACAAGGAAATATTTAGCGTGCGGAATCGCGTCGCTGTACACTTCTAATTACAGAAGCATTTCATGTATAAACTTTAAGAAATATCATAAGGAAAGTACTTATCTGCTGCGAAGCAGCAAAGAAAGAGGAAGTGACATTTGGGGTCATGCCTTATATGGGCAAAGGTTGTGACTGGTGATTGGGCCATGTGATATGATACTAACGGCATCATGGGATGTGTAGTTTTTTGGTTACTTTATATTGATTGGCTGCTGTATTTTGGGCAGTAAAGAAAGAGATAGCATAATCGGAGCCTCCGGTCCTGACATAGAATTCTTTTTCCTTTTGTGTGTCTCTTGACGCTGATGCTTATGGCGCCCGTGGCAGTGTGAATCGGTTTGCTTATGTGAAACCTTAAATTTTATTACAAGACCGGAGGCTCCTATTATGCTTCCTTTTCTTGCTTTAATCTCAGTAGCAGCCAAGACAAACAATATTAGCACAAGAACTACATATCCCATGAATCAAGAAACTCGATGTCATGCATGAAGTCATAAAGAAATAACCAATAGCAAGCCCGCAACCCCAATAACTGTCTTAACTGCGAGCAACAAGCCCTCTTTTCTTGGTGCTCGCAGTCAAAATAAGTTATATTTTTTCTTCATACATTTGTTACTATTGTTATTATATTCTGTGTACTTTTAATTGTGATTGTTATGGTTATTCTGCTTCTCTATTGATTTCTTTGGTGTTCAGTGTCTGTTACCTAAAATTAAAGCGAACGTCTTGTTCGCTCGTCGTTTCGAGAGTCGAACGCTCTTTCAGAACTTCTCCTGCTCCTGTCAAACTTCTGAGGTACGCGCCTCAGTCAAGCGCTTACCTCAGTTGGATTCACTTCGCGCTTCGACAGCGTGTCTCCTCAGCGATTTTCTTCATGTTTTCTTCGTGTTTGCAAGGCCTTCCAAGGCGTATATATTTTAATTCCACCGGTGGTTCGGGACTGCGTTTCCCTCACGTTTTTGCCCAGACTTCAGTTCCTGTTTCGGGCGGCGTCAGTGAGTGTGTCCCACCTTTGCAAAGCCTTTTTTAGTTTTAGGGGAGTGTCTTTCATTCTTTTACACTCCCCTTGCCCACGCCCATTGCCCACAACATATTTTAACCCTCTCTTTACTGGTTTAGATTTTGATGTAGCATTTATTTTTCATTTTTACCTACTTTTTTCAATTTGTGAGCTTTCCTGTCCCTTGTAATTATTTGAACATTTAAAAAAAATGTCTAAGAATACTTCCGAAGTTTCTAATGATGTTGATATTCAAGATTTACGAGCCGATTTGAATACTTTCATACAAGATACTGTTCAACAGGCTGTGTCAACGTCCATGTTGCAGATGTCCAAAAAATAGTAAATATCTTTTAAAATGCTAACGTTTCTGAGCCAATTAAAGGGAAGAAGCGTACTCTTTCCAAAGTACAGGCTATGCCTGGCGCTGATGAGTCTCCCCAACTTTCTAGTCCTTCCCCCCGTAAGGAGATTCAAACGGTGGAAAAGGGTCCCTCTCCTTTTAATATTACACAGTTGATGGACACAGATGATGATTTGGAGTTCGATGATGGGGATGACGATGATACCCAGGGTTTTGATGACCTCTGGCAGGGGCCTCTAGAGAAAAGGCAAAAAATTGATCTTTCTGATTCAGCTCTTTCTGCTAATATAAATGATTTTACTGTTCTTGATGGTTTGTGGGAACCAATGTTTGATCCCACTTTAATACACCATCCAAGTTCCACTGAATGGGTCCCGTCTGAACATGTGGCAGATTATGTTTCACTTCATTTAAGACATTCTTTGGACAATCCACAAGAAATAAACTGCGTTCCGAATGTCCCCATCCCTCCCTTCCTCATAACATCACTTCCACTCCAGTTATTGACCCTAATATGGTGTGGATTTTCTCCAAATATGGTAAAGATCCTAAAAAAGGGGTTGATAGGGTTTGGTCTGTTTGCCAGGACAGGCTTTTAGATCTGGTTGGTCCTCTGACCAGAATTCTTGATTTGGCAGAAGAGGCTAGGTTGGAAGGCTCACAAATTGACCCAGCTACCCTATCTAACTGGGCCCAACGGGCAGTATGCATCTTGGGCAATGCGAACACCGCTATCTCCCAGGAGAGACGAAAGAGTCTTTTGCTAAAAATGGATCCTAAGTTGGGCAGCCTTGCTTCCAGAGAGGAAGGTCAGCAAGCTAATGGTCTTCTTTTTGTGGACTCATTTATAAAAGAACTGAGTAAATACGTTTCTACCTTCGCCACTCTGGATAAGGCTCAGGTCTCATTAATTAAGATTTTTGGCTCCAGGGTTTTTGGCAGGGCCGGTAAAGGGAGGAGCTGCTTTACAGGCCGCTTCACCTACCGTGGTGGCAGCTCCCTCAGAGGATCCTCGTTCTACTCCCCTGAATTCAGACCTCAGTTCTACCCTCAAAGAGGGAGAGGGTTCAGGAGCAGAGGTTACCGTCAAAGAGGAGGACAGGTCTCAGGTAAGAAATTAAAATTTTGGCCCTCTTCCTGCCGGAGGTCGATTGGCACATTTTCTTTCAAATTGGTACCAAATTACTACGGATCCGTGGGTTCTTCAAACCATTCAAGGGTATTGCATAGACCTGTATCAAGTTCCCCGCCAGACTCCCCCTCCTCCCCCTCTAAGGTTTTCCCAGGAACAAACACGCTTAATCAAGCTGGAGATTCTGTCTTTGATTTCAAAGAACGTAATAGAGGAAACACGCTTTCACCCCTGGGGTTTTCTCAGTACTATTTTTCTAGTCCAAAAGAAAACCAAAAAAGTTCGTCCAGTGATAAATCTGAAATTGTTCAACAATTATGTAGCATACAATCATTTCAAAATGGAGACTATTCTCCATCTCAGAGACATTTTGATGGAAGGCGATTGGTTTGTTCGTCTAGCTCTCCAGGATGCTTATTTTGCGATTCCTGTCCATCCCTTTTACAGGAAATTCCTGCAATTTCAGTGGGAAGACTCGATCTTCCAGTTCACAGCTCTTCCTTTTGGCCACGCTTCCGATCCTTGGTGTTTCACAAAGGTGATGAAAACGGTGGTAGCTCATCTAAGAGCTCAGGGAATAGGACTGATCATTTATCTAGACGAGTTTTTCATTATGGCTCAGAACAAGGACACCCTGTTAGATCATTTACACATTTGCCTTCATCTTTTGCATTCCCTAGGTTTTCTAGTAAATATGGAAAAGTCTCCTCTTGTTCCCTCAACTCAAGTGGAATTTTTGGCTTTTCTTATAGATTCCAAAACAACATCCCTGTCTCTACCCCAACAAAAAGTGAGTCGTATAAAACACAAACTTCGGCAAGTCCTCAATCTTTCTGTTCTCTCTCTTCGATCTCTGGCACGAATTGTAGGCCTCGTGGCCTCTTCCATTCAGGCCATATTTCCAGGTCCTTTACACTACAGGGCCCTTAAGAGGTTGAAGATTCAACATCTTCGCAAAGGTCTTCGTTATTCGGATATAATTCAGTTGGATCAGGACTCTTGAGCAGAGTTACAGTGGTGGCTCGATCATTTGGAAGCATGGAACGGAAAAGCAATTTTCTCTTCGGCCCCAGATCTAGTATTAGAATCCGATGCAAGTTGGACAGGTTGGGGTGTAAGATGTGGCAACGTCTCGACTGCGGGCGAATGGTCAGGGAAGGAGTCTGCACTGCACATCAGTTGTTTAGAGATGCTTGCAGGCTCCTTTGCACTGAAGACTTTTGCAATGGACAAGGTAAGTTGCTCTATTCTTTTAAAGATGGACAATATTTCTGCGGTAAAATACATCAATCATCTTGGAGGAACGAAATCAAAACCTCTTGCTGATCTAGCCAAAAGCTTTTGGGAGTTTTGCCTTCTTCGGAAATTGTCGGTCAGAGTGCAATATCTACCAGGCAAAATGAACACCATAGCGGATTGGTGTTCACGGCATCTAAAAGATTCCAGCGATTGGCGTCTTCATCCTTTAGTATTCATCAAACTTTCTTTGAAATTCAGTGCCATGTGGGTGGATCTGTTCGCTTCTCGCTTGAATTCTCACCTTCCAAAGTTTTACAGTTGGAGAAAGGATCCTCAAGCACTTGCTACAGACGCTTTTCTCCAGGATTGGTCTTTCCATCTCAATTATGCCTTTCCTACTTTCATGATGATAGTCAGGGTCTTGGCCCAGGTTCGTCGTCAACAAGCCTCCATGGTGCTAGTGACTCCCTTTTGGCAAACCCAGCCTTGGTTCCCTTCGGTTCTGGAGTTGTTAATCGACTTTCTGGTTCTGATCCCAACCTTTCCCCAGCTCCTTCTCGATCCGGAGGGTTGTCCTCACAATATGATTCTCGACCATACTTTAACTCTGGTAGCATGGAAGATTTCGGGTCAGCCTGGAGAACCCCCGGAATTTCGGAAGAGGCTGTCTAGTATATCTGCCACTCTTGGGCTCCAGGAACGGCTAAGGCTTACAAGTCCGCCTGGTTGGTCTGGAGTGGCTGGTGCTTGGACAGGAATTCAAATCCCTTTTCAGCCGATGTGACTTTAGTCATAATTTATTTTGCTTCTCTAGCCTCCCAGGGTAAGGCATATAGAACAGTGAATACCTATAGATCTGCTATTTCTGCCGAACATATTCATATAGTTTAGAAACCTGTTGGTGAACATCCTTTGGTGTGTCGTCTCTTGAAGGGAGTAAGATTTTCCAATCCTCCTGCTTCTAAATATAATCATTTATGGGATGTGAATTTGGTTTTAAATTTGTTTAATTCTTGGCACGATAACAAATTTCTTTCTCTGGAATGCCTTTCAGCAAAGTTAACAATGTTGCTATGCTTGGTTTCTTTGAAACGTGTTTCCGATGTTAGAGCTTTAGATGTATCCTCTGTCCAGTTCTCTCCTACTAATGTGTCTTTCAGAATTCATAGAAGAACAAAAACAAATATTTCCATGATTCAATACCCGTATTTTCCTTCACATCCTAAACTCTGTGTTGGTAACTGTTTAAAAGTTTACATATAAAAAACTGCGGATTTAAGAACGTCCTCTTCCCAGTTGCTGATTTTCTTTTTCAAACCTCATAAACCTGTCTCTTCTCCTAACCTTGCTCGTTGGGTTAGGTGGGTAGGTGGGTTATGACCCTTGCGGTTCTTGACACCAGTTCCTTTAGGGCACATTCCGCCAGAGGTGCTATGGCTTCTAAGGCCCTCTGGGCCGGAGCTTGTTTGGAGGACATTCTTAGATCAGCAGACTGGTCTAATGTTTCCACTTTTAGAACTTTTTATTGTAAACCAGTTTCTACTGTTGCCGATTCTGTTATGAACATGCTTTAAACAAGCATAATAGGAGTCTCCGATCTTGTAATAAAATTCAGATTTTCCTAGCTCTATTGAAGGAAAGTCTAGATTTTATTAAAGACACAGAGGCGAGTATTATCCCACCGCTTTTCTTAACCCTCCCATTTCTATTTCAGTGCCGGCTCCCACTGCACCACTCGCTTCGTCATGAAGATGTTCATTCTATCTCCAAGTCTCTTCCTCAGGAAGTCTCTGCATCTGTTTCTCTTCATGGTCATTGGTTAATGCCTTCCTGTCATTATGAGGACCACCCAAATTCGGTTTCCCCATCAGCTGAGGACTTTGCGAAATACTTTTTTACGCTATTGATGGCTTTTTCCATTATATTGGTTATTATTCCTTTGTTTCGTTTCCCTTGACCTGCTCTTGCAAGAAAAGAGGGCTTGTTGCTTGCAGTTGAGACAGTTATTGGGGTTGAGGACTTGCTATTGGTTATTTCTTTATGACTTCATGTATGACATCTAGGGCCAGATGTAGAAAGAAATGGTTTTGCGACTCACAAATTGCGAGTCGGAGCGACTCGCAATTTGCGACTCACAATACCATATGCAGAATGGTGTCCCTGACACCATCTGCGAATCACAACGGGGTCGCAAAGATCCACCTCATTAATATTAATGAGGTGGGTTGCAATTTGTAACCCCCTTGCGATTCCCTGCACTCACAGGAATGGTGGCCTGCTGGAGACAGCAGACCTCCATGTCTGTGACTGCTTTTTTAATAAAGCAGTTTTTTCTTTTTTTGTATTGCAGCCCGTTTTCCTTAAAGGAAAACGAGCTGCAATACCCTCGAGAAAATGAAACCATTTGGTTTCATTTTTTCAGAGTAGGCAGTGGTCCATTGGACCACTGCCTGCTCTGAAAAAATATTTTTGGCAACATTCACAAAGGGGAAGGAGTCCCATGGGGACTCCGTATCTTTAATAAAATCTAGACTTTCCTTCACTAAAGCTAGGAAAATCTGAATTTTCAATGTATGTGGCAAGAAAAGTCGGCTTAGGAGTTTACTACGCTGATAGCTCTAACTATTTCTTCATCCCAAGTCCATTTTTCTTCCCCACCTCCCACTTTATCCTGTGTCTATTTATTCCTCCCTCCTAACTGATAGAAGGTATATAAAAAAAAACAAGCATTGGCACAACCAATACGTCTCCCCTTTGGGACCTTATAAGAAAGCCCGGTTCTAGCAGGAGGGTCGGTGGTCCAGGCCCCCCCAAACATGACCTTTGGCCCTCCCAGTCTCAACAGAAGAGGTCACGGACTACATACCTTTTAATTGCTTCCATCATGTCAATGGCAGAATGTTATGATTTTTATTTCAGTTTGTTTACTTTAATTATTAGTCGGGGTCATTAAAGAACATCTGGAACACATTTTAAAGTGCATTGTGTTTTAAGTATGTACTTCTAAAGTGAAAAATACAGACTTTATGTGATTTTCCCTATTATTGTACCAGCTCAGGCAATAAAATAATGATCATGATGGTAAAAAAAAGGCAAGGGTGCAACCCTAGCTCTGCCTCAAGCAAGCTACCGTTGGATGGTGTGTGTTGGGGCACAGGAGACAGGGGTTTAAATGTCACTGATGCAGCAGGTGCAGTGGCACCACAGTTCATGACTGTAAATATCCTTCTGCATCTCAGTTATGGCTGTTTCTGTGTGTGGGTTCTGAGAATGTTTATGTATTTTAGTCTGTGTAGAATGCGCACAGTAATATACTGTAGACTGGATTATACTATTCGGATAGTGGCTGTGAATGCCTCATTGGATGAGCTGCAACAAGGGAATCATAAATGCCTGCCAATTACCTAAGAATTAGGGCCTGGTTTACAGTTTAGCAGATAGGTTACGTCACAAATGTGTTGGATACCCTGCCCACCGTATTATGATTTCCAGTAGATATAATGCACTTGTAATGCAGTGGACTGGATATCCGTCATGTTTGTTTTGGAGTAACCCATTCCCCCGAACTCTAAATCCGCCCCTTTATCTGGAGTTACAAGGCCTTCTTGAGTATGTTTCTCTATCTGTTGTCTGTTGGATGCTTTCGTGAAGTAAATAACCAGGTTTTCTCAAATAAGATATTGTGCTGGGCTGAATTTTATTCTCACCAGTAGGGCTGGGTGACAAATGTGAGCATTTTATATTCTGATACCTAGTTACAGTACATTGCACATTCCTAATTTATAGTCAGGGCCACTGAAATCATGCACTTTTGCCGGTTTTCTGCATAATTATGGATTTGCCACATAATCAATAATCTGCTGAATAATTGCAGAGTTATAAAAAATGCTTTTAGCTCAAATGGATCAAAAGTTACTAGAAATGCTGCCATGCAGTTGAGGGCACTTCGCAAAGGTTATCTTGTCACCTTTCTGTTGTTTATTGCTATACTTGGGTGTTAAAACTTGTAGTAATGAGGTGCAGCTTATGCCAAGACAGTGTTATTAAGTGTAAAAAATGACAAAAAAGTGATGTTATATTATTACAAAATGTACCATATTATGCTGAATAGTTGGCCTTTTATTACCACATCATTTAGGCAACCCTACCTCATAATTTGGTCCTCCCTTGCCACATACATTCAGTGGCTCTGGCTATATTGATCTTACTCTTTGTCTAATAACATCCACTCAGAATAGGACAGATCATAATTCAGTTCAATAAAGGGCTGCCATTGGTTATGCAACCTGGCATGGTGGTATTAATGCTAATTATCCAAATTTACCTCAGAACTAAATACTTCATTCAACAGGCATATTTTAAAATAGAGATTACTAAAGTTTTGACACAAAATATTTTCAAACAAATGGATAGTGTATGCATCTGGCAGCATATATTTTATACAGCCATATTAAAACCAAATACATACAAGTTTTAAGACACATTTTCACCTATTATGTTTGGTCGCATTTCCTAAATGGTGTTTGTTTACTTTTTACATTTCACTGCATGAGACTATGTTTGATAGGTTTGCTCTTAAAGTGAAATGTTCACACAAATGATGATACATGCAAAGATGCTGCAGTGTGTGTGGTCCCTCGACCTTCACGACCAAAGCTGCATCACATGCACATTCAGAAAATAGGTTGTTTGCTCCCCTCAAATACATTATTGAGTCATTATACCAATATAATATTGCAAACCAATCTAGTGTTCAATGAACACAAAACACACCACATACAGACATCCATTAAATGCGTAAACACCATTGTAATACCCAAGCACCTCACAACAGGCTCAAACGAGTGCTGCACTTGGAAACCACCAAACCAGAAGGGCCATACCACACGCAAACATGCACAAGAACACCACCGGTGCATACTCACACACACACTCACTCAAACTGCACATTCTACATGCAAGAAATACATAAGCACAAATGTTCACTATTCACAAACAGGGTCTCAAAAACTGCAAGTCCCACAAGTTATCAGTGCTTCTCTCCCCTAAGTTGAATCTGCCTAGAATATGATTGCTGAATGGAGTCTGTAAGGAAATGCCTCCTTGGCATGGTTGCCCCCTGACTTTTTGCCTTTGTTGATGCTATGTTTACAATTGAAAGTGTGCTGAGGCCTGCTAACCAGGCCCCAGCACCAGTGTTCTTTCCCTAACCTGTACTTTTGTATCCACAATTGGCAGACCCTGGCATCCAGATAAGTCCCTTGTAACTGGTACTTCTAGTACCAAGGGCCCTGATGCCAAGGAAGGTCTCTAAGGGCTGCAGCATGTCTTATGCCACCCTGGAGACCTCTCACTCAGCACAGACACACTGCTTGCCAGCTTGTGTGTGCTAGTGAGGACAAAACGAGTAAGTCGACATGGCACTCCCCTCAGGGTGCCATGCCAGCCTCTCACTGCCTATGCAGTATAGGTAAGCCACCCCTCTAGCAGGCCTTACAGCCCTAAGGCAGGGTGCACTATACCATAGGTGAGGGTACCAGTGCATGAGCATGGTACCCCTACAGTGTCTAAACAAAACCTTAGACATTGTAAGTGCAGGGTAGCCATAAGAGTATATGGTCTGGGAGTCTGTCAAACACGAACTCCACAGCACCATAATGGCTACACTGAAAACTGGGAAGTTTGGTATCAAACTTCTCAGCACAATAAATGCACACTGATGCCAGTGTACATTTTATTGTAAAATACACCCCAGAGGGCACCTTAGAGGTGCCCCCTGAAACTTAACCGACCATCTGTGTAGGCTGACTAGTTTTAGCAGCCTGCCACAAACCGAGACATGTTGCTGGCCCCATGGGGAGAGTGCCTTTGTCACTCTGAGGCCAGTAACAAAGCCTGCACTGGGTGGAGATGCTAACACCTCCCCCAGGCAGGAATTGTCACACCTGGCGGTGAGCCTCAAAGGCTCACCTCCTTTGTGCCAACCCAGCAGGACACTCCAGCTAGTGGAGTTGCCCGCCCCCTCCGGCCAGGCCCCACTTTTGGCGGCAAGGCCGGAGAAAATAATGAGAAAAACAAGGAGGAGTCACTGGCCAGTCAGGACAGCCCCTAAGGTGTCCTGAGCTGAAGTGACTCTAACTTTTAGAAATCCTCCATCTTGCAGATGGAGGATTCCCCCAATAGGGTTAGGATTGTGACCCCCTCCCCTTGGGAGGAGGCACAAAGAGGGTGTACCCACCCTCAGGGCTAGTAGCCATTGGCTACTAACCCCCCAGACCTAAACACGCCCTTAAATTTAGTATTTAAGGGCTACCCTGAACCCTAGCAAATTAGATTCCTGCAACTACAAGAAGAAGGACTGCCTAGCTGAAAACCCCTGCAGCGGAAGACCAGAAGACGACAACTGCCTTGGCTCCAGAAACTCACCGGCCTGTCTCCTGCCTTCCAAAGATCCTGCTCCAGCGACGCCTTCCAAAGGGACCAGCGACCTCGACATCCTCTGAGGACTGCCCCTGCTTCGAAAAGACAAGAAACTCCCGAGGACAGCGGACCTGCTCCAAGAAAAGCTGCAACTTTGTTTCCAGCAACTTTAAAGAACCCTGCAAGCTCCCCGCAAGAAGCGTGAGACTTGCAACACTGCACCCGGCGACCCCGACTCGGCTGGTGGAGATCCGACACCTCAGGAGGGACCCCCGGACTACTCTGATACTGTGAGTACCAAAACCTGTCCCCCCTGAGCCCCCACAGCGCCGCCTGCAGAGGGAATCCCGAGGCTTCCCCTGACCGCGACTCTTTGAACCTAAAGTCCCGACGCCTGGGAGAGACCCTGCACCCGCAGCCCCCAGGACCTGAAGGACCGGACTTTCACTGGAGAAGTGACCCCCAGGAGTCCCTCTCCCTTGCCCAAGTGGAGGTTTCCCCGAGGAATCCCCCCCTTGCCTGCCTGCAGCGCTGAAGAGATCCCGAGATCTCTCATAGACTAACATTGCGAACCCGACGCTGGTTTCTACACTGCACCCGGCCGCCCCCGCGCCGCTGAGGGTGAAATTTCTGTGTGGACTTGTGTCCCCCCCGGTGCCCTACAAAACCCCCCTGGTCTGCCCTCCGAAGACGCGGGTACTTACCTGCAAGCAGACCGGAACCGGGGCACCCCCTTCTCTCCATTCTAGCCTATGTGTTTTGGGCACCACTTTGAACTCTGCACCTGACCGGCCCTGAGCTGCTGGTGTGGTGACTTTGGGGTTGCTCTGAACCCCCAACGGTGGGCTACCTTGGACCAAGAACTAAGCCCTGTAAGTGTCTTACTTACCTGGTTAACCTAACAAATACTTACCTCCCCTAGGAACTGTGAAAATTGCACTGTGTCCACTTTTAAAACAGCTATTTGTGAATAACTTGAAAAGTATACATGCAATTTTGATGATTTGAAGTTCCTAAAGTACTTACCTGCAATACCTTTCGAATGAGATATTACATGTAGAATTTGAACCTGTGGTTCTTAAAAATAAACTAAGAAAAGATATTTTTCCATACAAAAACCTATTGGCTGGATTTGTCTCTGAGTGTGTGTACCTCATTTATTGCCTATGTGTATGTACAACAAATGCTTAACACTACTCCTTGGATAAGCCTACTGCTCGACCACACTACCACAAAATAGAGCATTAGTATTATCTCTTTTTGCCACTATCTTACCTCTAAGGGGAACCCTTGGACTCTGTGCATGCTATTCCTTACTTTGAAATAGCACATACAGAGCCAACTTCCTACAGAGTCCAACTGCATGAAACCAAACACCAACAAGACTGAAGCTTGTGATCTTAGGGGAGAGCTCCTTTCAATGCAACTCTACCTGGTGAATGACAGAGCTAGGACCTGCTCCCACCCCAACCACCCAAGGCAAGAACCTCTGGATCATCACTGACTGCAAACTTGACATCACAGCCCAAGTCAATGCCATCACTGTCTCGTGCTTCCACTTCCTGAAGATGCTAAGGAAGATTTTCAAATGGCTCCAAGTCAACTGCTGTAAAACCATCAAACATAAACTCATCACCAACAAACTGGAAAACAAGAACATTCTCAATGCCACGATCAACAAGCATCTCAACAGAGGCTGCTGAACATCCAGAACTTGGGGGTCAGAATTATTTCAACTTCAAACAAATAAGTGGACGGCAAATTGCAAGAGCTACATGGCCATCTTCCTAGTGTGACGATGTCAAGGCTTGGGTATGCTAACAGGGACTTCCTTAAGCTTGACTACTATTAAAATTTGCTTGGCATCTAGGTGCTTCTGTTGATGCCTAGACTTCTGGAAATGATTAGGGTTGAGGCTGACCAGTATAAACATCAGCTCTTATTATCAAATATCTCTACATGCACTGTATGCCTGTTAGGAAGAAGATTTGATGTAAATCCAGGGTTTGTAGGCGACCTTCAGAATTGAAAAAAAATTGGGCCCAGCATTGGCCCACCTGAATGCACCCCTGGCCCATCCAGATAAAAATTCCTGGAACCGGGCCTGCTTATAAGTGTAAGTGTTTAACCATTTAGCACATGGGTGCATGGTTAAGTGTTTAACCATGCAGTACAGCACCAAGAGGGCACTGACCCCTAACCCCAGGTGAACCGGTCCTCGCTCAGACGGTCACTCTGTGATGGCACTTCTGGCTGAGGCAGTGGGAAGCAAGTACACAGTTTAGGACACAAAAGGATGGGCTTGCAGAAAAAGGGGCTGGAGTAATAAAGTCAGGTATACAATTCAACCGAAGCTACGGTGAAAGGGGGAGTCAAAGTGAGGAAGCGCTCAGCAGAGCACCTGGTGGAGAAAGGATTACATCTGGGATTAAAGGCAAAACCAGATGGAAGGAGGGGGGGATCACATGCTGTAAGAGGAGGAAGCATGAATGCACGTGAATGTAGCGTGATGACCAACACAATGTTCTCTTAGTGAAATGGCCTGGGAGAGATCTAAGCACACAAAGAAGGGACATTTACAAAAATGCACCAATAAAAAGGAAGCATTTGAGACAAGTACAACAAAGAATGAATGGCAGTAGTAGGCCTGGTTAAAGCCCATAGACTGAATACAGCATGTCTTGGAAACAGCATATGCACACTGCCCTAGACTTGGCCTAGACAGAACCGAAGGCAAGGAGCCTAATTAGCACTGGGAAATAATACAAGGCTCTTGATTTAGGGTGGGAGATACACTGCAGCAAGAGAACCTATACCTGAAGCTGGGCTTGCCGGAGAAGCTGTTATACAGTTACTGCAATGCCACGGTGACTGTGCTTCAAATTAATTGAACAACAGTTTTTATAACTAAACTAGCAGCCCCTCAAAGTAATCACTTAAAAAAAAAAACTATAGCAAAGTCAAGTTTAAAAATAAACCCAAGCACAATAGCCCTACACTGTTGACCCATTTACATTCCATTTTAGAAAGATAACTCACTATTGCATCATAACTCTGGCTGGTCTTGGCATGCCTCTGAACTTATTTACTTGTACAAGTGGCTCATTTGTAAATGAGAGCCAAAGGAAACAAACAATCTTATATAGTTAGCCGATGATAGCCATTACCTAGCTTGCCTTTGTTGTATGCTTCACATGTTTCCTGTTTACCTAAAGCCACACTCCAATCAGACTTCATTTATTCAACAGATTATTATTACATGTTTTTCCTTACTCGCGGTTACAACCGAAGGTTGGTGCCATTTTCAAAAATTACAATATGTGGGGGAAATGGCACATGTCAACAACGCACAACAAGTAAATAAAACAAATCTTCAGGATCCGAACGCAGTAATACATTTCAAGATCCTGTCATACACTGCACAAACAACTAAAACTCCACAGAGCTACAATTTAGAAACCACTGTGTCAATAAAAAAAAAAACTCCACTGTCAATATATGTTGCACTGGTGCGGGTACTTTGAGATCTACAGCTAAATTACCAAATCATAACTACAATTTTCTCTGACAAAAACATGGCAGACATTTTCAAAGCCACCAGCAAGCAATGCTCGACAAGGTATGTGTTTCTAAAAACCGACCAATTACCCATTTCATCGAAAATAAAAGCAAAATTATGACTCAAGACATTGTAAATGGTCGAAGAATCCCTAAGAAATCCTTCATCATAACTTCCACAGCAGGTGGCCGACACAAAGATGAAGAATAATGCACTGCATCCTGTAGCAGCTAGGGTCAGTTCCTGCATACAAATCTATGCAGGGTGAGGAAAAAGAAGGAATAGCCTTCAGAAAGTGGTCTATTCATCTGAACTAAGTTCAGAGAATTTTCAGCACTGTGAAGGATATGTTATGCAAGCATATAGATTTATTCAGTGGTGTAGACTGAACGGAGCTACACAGAGACTACAAAGGGAGTCTCCCATAGTTCATGAATATATTGAGGAAATGATCCAGGAAAAAAGCAAGATATTTAGACAGATGGCCCACTTAAAATGCCTGAGACAGGGATTAAGCAATTTTAATGAAACTTTAGACCTAGATTAAGAATAGATTTTTCTTTTTGTATGCATTTCTCCAAAACAAAAAAACAAAAAAATAAGAACTGAGGTACACCAATAAAATACAACAGTCCTCGTAAAAAAAAAAAAAAAAAAAACGCTGTCCTGAACGTCACAATTTTTAGGATCTTTGATTAAAACTGTCCTGCACGGAAAGACAAATGATTTGTTGAACCCGCAGTTATCAAGATGTCTATAAAAGCACATGGGAGTTAGACTGAATGAATTAAAATACAATTCAACCGAAGCTTCGGTGGAAGGGGGAGTCTAAGTGAAGAAGCACTCATGAACACAGTCGGTGGAGAAAGGATCGCGGCTGGGATTAAGGGCAAAACCAAAACCAAAACCAGACAGGAGGAGGGAGGTGGGACCATCACATGCTGTAAGAGAAAGAAACGTGAACTTAATGTGATGGCCAAGAACAATGTTCTCTTAGTGAAATCACCTGGGAGATAACTCATCACACAAAGGAGGGGCATTTATAAAAATGCACCAATAAAAATTTAACATTTAAGACAAGCACAACAAAAAATTAATGGCAACAGTGGGGGTGGTTAAAGTCCATAGACTGAATACAGCATGTCTTGCAGACAGCGCATGCGCGCTGCCTAGGCTCAACCTAAAAAGCACTATGAAGCAGACAGCTGGCTGCTTCATATCGCTTGAAAAAATTTAAAGAACCCATTATTCACTACGACCCTCCCTTGTTACCCGCCCGCACCTGATTGCCAAAGCCAATAGCTTGCCCATAGGTGAGACCTATGTCATTGCCAGTGCTTGGTAAACTTGAACTTATAGTCATCTTCAATTTCCTAACGATACAGACACAAAGAAATCAAGAGGCTGCAGTTTCATGAGCATTGTGCATATGGCTTTATAGCTGTGTGTACAGCAACTTATTTTCTATTAAACCATACTTATGTGTGTTTGTTATATAGCACACATCTTGAACTAAATTAATTCCTGTCAGGGAGACCAGATCCTTGGGGCCTGCACACGTTCCCAACATGTCCACCACAAGACAGCTCCAAAACTCTGATAAAAATATCACAGAGCCTAAGAGAGTCCAAGTGGGGAAAAGGGGATTAGGTAGGGAACAGCTGGGAAGGAGACCTGTAGGAAGCAAAAGGTTAAACAACACAATATCAGAATATAATCACATTGACTTTAGCTAGACTATAGTTCTAAGCATTGTCTTACTGTAACCATGGATAATCTAAGAAGCGACTAGAACTAGACCTCAAGAACTCTGGGTACATGGAACAAATCAAGAATGATGAATTCAATGTTTCATATGAGCTTTTCATAAAATGTCACAAAATGTCTAGAAATACAAGAACCTTCTAGAATACTGTTTCAGAACAAACACTGCATTTTTTAACATGAGGACAAGATCATCTGAAACATTCCCTGGGAAAACAATTGGAATTGTACTAGGGACTTAATATGCACAAGGAGCGTCACATGTTGTAGATTATCATCTTAACAGGAAATCCATAGGCTCAGGATAAATGTGTGCACTTCAACAAACATTACACATCAAAGTTTTTACTTGCCATGAAATGATCGCGCACAGTGTTGCCGATCTGAACACCAAGTTTTACATGCGGGAAATGAATCGCGCACACTTCCGATTCTAACAAAAATATGTAAATGCCATGAAATGATCGCGCAAGCCTTTGCCGATCTGAACACCAAGTTTTGCATGCGGGAAATGAATCGTGCACACTGCCGATTCTAACAAGAATATGTAAATGCCATGAAATGATTGCGCAAGCCTTCGCCGATCTGAACACCAAGTTTTAATTGCGGGCAAAGAATCGCGCACACTGCCGATTCTAACAAGAATATGTAAATGCCATGAAATGATCGCGCAAGCCTTTGCGGATCTGAACACCAAGTTTTACATGCGGGAAATGAATCGCGCACACTGCCGATTCTAAAAAGAATATGCAAATGCCATGAAATGATCGTGCAAACCTTTGCAGATCTGAACACCAAGATTTACATGCAGTAAATGAATCGGGAACACTGCCGATTCTAACAAGAATATGCAAATGCCATGAAATAATCGAACAAGCCTTTGCCGATCTGAACACCAAGATTTACATGCGGTAAATGAATCGCGCACACTGCCAATTCTAACAAGAATATGCAAATGCCATGAAATGAACGCGCAAGCCTTTGCCGATCTGAACACCAAGTTTTACTTGCGGGAAAAGAATCGCGCACACTGCCGATTCTAACAAGAATATGTAAATGCCATGAAATGATCGCGCAAGCCTTTGCCGATCTGAACACCAAGTTTTACTTGCGGGAAAAGAATCGCGCACACTGTCGATTCTAACAAGAATATGTAAATGCCATGAAATAATCACACAAGCCTTTGCCGATCTGAACACCAAGATTTACATGCGGTAAATGAATCGCGCACACTGCCAATTCTAACAAGAATATGCAAATGCCATGAAATGAACGCGCAAGCCTTTGCCGATCTGAACACCAAGATTTACACGCGGTAAATGAATCACGCACACTGCCGATTCTAACAAGAATATGCAAATGCCATGAAGTGATCATGCAAGCCTTTGCCGATCTGAACACCAAGATTTACATCAGAGCAATGATTTGCGTACTCTGAAAGATTCACGAGTAGGCCCAAAACTCAAGAGTCTTTTAGAACGGGGTCGGGGGCCCAGCCCGACCTCCGTCTTACCACCCTGCTCAAGGATCACCAAGATAATGCGGGGTAGGCCTGGAACGTCAAAGTAGGCCTCCGGAACAGGAGCTCAGGAAATTGCTGCTGCTCTGCACCGGGACCTCTGAATAGTGAGTACATGGAGCTGGGCTGGCTCCCTTATATGGAGTCTGGCCCAGCCCACAAACCACACCCATTCATGCTGCAGAGAAAGCTTCTAGAAGGTCCTAGAAAGGGACCACACCCTAACACACTCCGTAAGTCTGCAGCAATACCTTGTGAATGAACAATTATTGCAAAAATCATTAATAGGGCTTTTCAAGGTTAAAGTCTGTAATACAAAAGATTAACATACTGCATATAAACACAATGCATGAATTATGCTCTTGCATAAAGGCTGGGTTTTTGCATTCTTGTCGCCCGTAGAGCGCTCACTGTCCTGATGTTGACAATTCCATCCCAGATTTAATGTTCAATTAAATTCATAGTGAAGTAAAGTGATTTGTGTAGGATCATACATTTTAATTAAGTGTTAAAGCTGGGTTTGGAACCAAGATTTTTTCTGGCTGCACATTGTGCTAGTCAACCACTGGATGAGCATTCCCTCTGTCCTGTGAGCTTCAAGGGCCTTCTTACAAGTTCTGCTTTTAATTGTGATCCCTGTGCAATCACCTGTTTGCGTAGGAATCACAACTGTAGGTCATGGGATGTTCATAGTATCCAGTAATTATAAGGTGCAATAAAGTTTGCACTCAGGGTTTTAAGTGGGACTAAACAAGTGGAGGGTCCCTAAAAGGGGCATGACATGTATAATAAAGGGTGTGGCTTAAACTTGTAAACTAAAATTCCCCCAGAGTGACATCCTGCCCATACATTTGCATAGAATCACAACTGCAAATTCTTAGGTGACCACTGTTCTGTGGCCTTTGCAGAGAGACCAAGGATTGTACTAGTATGTATTCTGAACACCTTTTTGACCTATTGACAGGCACTAGGAGAAACTTGCACTGCCTTAAGCCAAAACTCAATCATGACCACTTATTCGAATGGATCTGAAGTAAACACTATTCAAGAGTAATATGCTGCCTGAAAAAAAATGCTGTAACGCATCACCATAGAATAATCAAATGCTCTTTGGGAGTGTAATATTAATGAAAGCATGTAAAATATAGACAGGAACAAAATGATTTGACTCATGTCGAGCGAGCATGTCCTTTCTGACCTGTTGTTATCTATCTGTGGGTTTTTAACCACGCCCATCTCACGCCCATCACTTTCACTCATTCGTGGGCTTGCCTTTCAAAAATCCCGTAATGTCATTGGTAAATGATTCTTGTTTGTCCCGCCTTGGGGAGGTTTTGTTACCGTCTAGCAGACTGACTGTTAAGTGGATAATTGCCCGATTGCCGGTGTACTTCAGCGTGGGTGAACTATTTTTTTGTCTTTTGTCTCTCCCATCTGAGATCCAGTACAAACTCCAAAGCGGTATTGGAGCGCTGGTCACATTGGTCACACTTCACCTAATCAGAGTCATTTCTTTTGGCTATCCCCTTTGTGCCCCATAGCTTTCCCAAAAACACTTGCAGTTGATAAATGCTTTACTTAATAACACAGAAATCCACAATACGGCTCTCCCGGCACAGCAGGAGAGGCGATACTACAATATTCACTGCACTCAGGAAAACCTGACCCATAATGCTTTACAAACATTCTTTTTCACAACATTCTTGTCCATAACTCAGCCTGTGGTGATGGTAGGGCAATGGGACCACCACCAAAACGTTCAGCAAGGCACTCTCTTTCTGTTTAGGTAATCTCTGGGTCCCCACATTAGGTTAATGGGGCCCCAAAATAATAACCCCTCCCACCATGCAGTGTCTTTTTAAGGTCTCTTTTGACTGCAACTTTTGTTTTACTGCTGGTAGTAGTTTACGTTTTAAGGGCCTTAGTATTGAAGTAGGATTACTAGGCCTGACTTGTATAAGGCACTATGCTCTACAGGAGCTAAATATATGGTTGCACTGCATTACATTCTCCCCTTTTGTTTTCATGTGATTGTGCTCTCTAGGGGCTAACTATATGATTACATGATCATGTTTCTTACAAATGCTGTTTTTAATGTGGGGTCCTCTAGGGGCTGTTCTGAGCATTACAGTTAACATGCTACAATATATGCTGCACTTGGTCATCTCATAATTCTTTGCAGGACATTCTTTTACAAAACATTTTTGCTCATAACTCAGCCTGTGGTGGTTAGATCATCACTGGGTCCCCACACTAGGTTAGTGGGGATCCCAAAATAATAGCCCCTCTCACCATTCTGTGTCTTGTTTGGAGCTTTTGTTTTACTGCTGAGAGTGATTTGTGTTTTAAGGGTTTTGTTTGTAATACCATTGCAGTAAGCCTGTTAGCCCTGAAAATGTGTAGTGCACTATGCCCTCTAGAGGCTGAATGTATGGCTATACCTCATTATTTTTGATAATTTTCTTTTCATGTGGTTATGTCCTCTAGGTGCTAATGCTATGGTTACATGACCATGTTTCTTATAAATTCTATTTTCATTGCGGTGTTCTCTAGGGGCTGTTCCGAGCATTACAGTCTATTGCCAAAAGTTTATTTCTGATAAAGGTTTTTATTGGGTTTATATGATAATTGCATAGGTTTTATTAATGTCTCTTTATTGCAGTAATGACTATGATTCAGGCCAACTTAACATTCTTATAACTCTATGACTGTTTGAATACTATTGATATATTTGGGTGACCCTCCTAGTTTATTTCTCTCATCACTCCTCCGTGGCTGTCTTGTGTCTTTCTTTTGGGAATTGTGTTAGCCAGCCAGCAACTCTGATGTTGGGGTGGTGAAAGTGGTATTCTATTGGAATTAGCATGGCAGATTTAAAATTAGGATGCTAAATGGCAACATTTTCATTTTAGGCTGCAGATAGAGGAAGAAGGTAAATGGAAGCAATTTAGTTATTTGCAGGGCCAATGAAATTATGTGGCAGGAAGAGACCATATTATGAGACAGGGTTGATTAATTTATGTGGCAAGAAAAGTCCAGTTATGAATTTCCAACACCAAAAGCTCTAACTCAAACATATTGCATTGTAAATGCTTGTTTACACATAGTGTGCAGAAATTGATCAATGCTTTTGTCTGTAAAGTTAAGGACATGCATACAAGGCCAGAAAGAGACCAGAATTTGCATGTTACATTCCATTTTTAGGGCAAACCCCAGAATAGGCGATAATGATCACATCTGATAAATTCTGAAAACCTCAGTGTTGAACTGTATTAGGTACAGCAATATGCATGCACGTCCAACAACAGGGCACTTTTAATCAAAACCTCATGGAAAATGTTTTGCCCATGACTGAGAAACTCAGAGCTAAATTCTAATAAATCTGTAGACATCAGTTCGTACAGGGATTAGAATTATGAGTTGTCTGCTAATTACCATACTCTTGCAGTTTTACTTTGGACGGAGGCATATCTGATGACATTTATTGTAGGAAACGGCCTGGTAAAAAGGCAAAACATGGAGAATTTGGTGTGTTAAATATAGATTCAATATATTACGGCTCATTTCCAAGTTGAAAGCTTGGAATAATAGGTATTTTTCATACTTGATAGATACCTCATGTGAGAAATCCGCCTTTTCTGCGTGGTTATCTTGAATTTTTTGTCTTTTGCTGGACCCTATATTTTTGCTTGCCTTAAAACTCTGTGCACTTTACCCCGTCTATCTAGTAATGAAGTGCCTGTGCTCCCCTTTTAACTTGGTCAAATTGGCATAATCCTAACTGTATATATAACTTGCCTATAAGTCTCTATGACATGGCACAAAAGGTACCCAGGGCCAGGAAGTTAAATGCTCCCAGTGGACTGCAGCACCTACTGTGCCCTCCACTACTGTTGCAGTGCAAGCAATGCTTTAGGCCTACCATTGCAGTCTGCAGCAGTGTTATCACTGCAATTCAGATTGTCCAAATGAACACTTTGTATTCAATTAATTTATTAACCTATATCAGTATACCTTGTTCAGTAAGTTCAAGTACCACATTTCAATTGAATCCCATATATATATATATATATATATATATATATATATATATATATATATATATATATATATATATTCATCCACAACTGGTGGGACTATACCCACCAAACGGCTGCACCAATTCCTTCACCGACTCATGAGGACAAGGAAAAATCAATGTTCGAGAGTAAATCTCATCCGCTTTATTCCATATAATTAAAACTTAATCTCCTGCAAAGAATGTCTAAGCGTTTCGGCAGACGCCTTCTACTGGACAAACTCGGCCGGTAAAACAGCATCATACATATACACATTGAAACCATCATTTGCTTCCATACCATGCTAGTGCAAACTACTGGTGCGGCCATCTTGTAACATACAATTGACTGAAGTGAACATTCATATTATCAACATAATGCTACCTTCAAAGCAATTTGCGTATATTATTTCATGCTAAAATGGACACTGATGAAAATTGAAAAAATTAAAGGCACAAGACAATGATGATAATGGTTAAAGACGATAGGGATATGTACCACATTTCAATTGAATCCCACAGAATATATATATATATATATATATATATATATATATATATATATATATATATATAATGTCTTTCTTGAATAACATTAAGCATAACTGAAGTCAGGAGACTGTTTTTATGTCAATATCACAGCCTTTCCCTAATTTAAACAGTGTAGAAGGAAAGGGGCAGCAATGTCAACAGTTACATTGATTGGCAAAACAGGGAGGACTGCAATTCAGTGAGACAAAAGCAAATTGCAAATTGCAGATGATCCCTGCTGCGAACACACACATTAGAAAAATATGTTTTCACTTTTTGTGAACTAAGATGTTGTAGGTCCAGTTGTTTGCCTTTTAATACAACAGATGGATACTTAGCTCAGATCTATTTTGTCTCACAAACCCACATGGGCCAAGGGCCAAGCCAAAGTCAGTCATTCTGTCTTTGTCAGGCTTGAACCTTGCTTGCCCTGTCTACCTACATATGTTACTCAATCGTTAGATGCCTACACCATCTCCTGTGTTATTGGGTAATATCTAGATGTGTTGTGGAGTTTGTTGCGATTGACATCCTGGTTGTGTGTTTTAAACTCCATGGTTGCATAGTGGTGGATTGAATTCCGAGGTGTAGCTGGAACATTTGAAGCTTTTTGAAGGTATACTTTTGTGGTATTTGTGAAGCAGGGCTGCAATGATAACAGTATAATTTGGTTGCAGTTTAACAGTGCCTTAATTTTTCTTAAGGTTGATTGGGCTGTTAAGCCAGATTCTTGATTAATTCATGTATTTCACATTTTTATATAACACACCCCTAATAAAATCGCAGTTAGTATGCTTTACAAGTAGCTGTCCAACCTGAGATTTCCTTTCCATGTTGAATGAAGCCAGGTCCACAGGAAATTCAAAACCAAAACAAATCATCATCTACCACAGAAATGGAGGGAGAGGGTGAAACGGATAAAGCCAGACAGCATATTGTTAGCAGTTAAAATGTTCTGCATGAATGAGAGGCTAGGGGCTGAACAATGGGGTTTTAATTTGTATTTGTGTAGCTGTGTCAGTTGTAAATGCTATGTGTGCTTTCACTCAGAAGGACATTGTAGGTCCACCCAGAAGCACTAGATTTTCTTTAATGACAACACAGAATGTTTAGGGAGGACTGCGTTGAAGTTGGAAAGAGGAGCTGGCTGGGTATTGCTGGCTGGAGTAGAGGTTTCATGAGGATAATCACCAATTTTTCTGTAGAAGCTTAACTTCAGTGCAGCCAAGCCTTAAATGAATGTAGTCGCTTTGACTTCATCAAGGCTGTAATTAACAGAAATTAATTCCCATATAATATCTAAAATTGATAACATAAGTGTATAAATTATGTGAGTGTGATCCCCAGTGAGCGAGTTAAAGTATTTTCACACAATAACTTTTTGCCACACTAATCCATTTCTGTGTATCACTTATTAATTAAAAATTAAAAAAAATAAAACCACATCAATGCAAAGAATGGTGGGTAGTGCATAGTTCTATCACTAGCATATAATCCACTAAATAAAGTAAACACAAAAAGTCAAGGTTAGTCTTAACCGCCCCACTTGATGTATCCATAAAGGTATGGCACCCACTCCGCTGTCCCAATGTGCTTCCAAGGTGGTCATGCATTCGATTAGTCCCATTTGTAATAAATGAGCACACCTTGCCTCCGCTATAAATGTAAAAGGATCCTAAATTCCAGAAATTATAAAGCTCTTCGTATTGTCTACTTGCAAGTTTCTTCCAAAAATATAGTGCGCCAACACTCCAAAGCTCGGTGTGGCTCCTGTCTTCTCTGTCTGTCAAATATTGAGACACTATAAAGAGTCAAAAGTAACCTATGAAATGTATTGTTAATGTGTTCTGAATTCAGTTATGGCGAGCGAGATACCATAATTTACTTCTTCCATCAATATACTTGAGTGATAGTGACTCAGATATTAATGAGGGAACATCATTACATTCAATACCTCTTAGAGAAACTGCTCCATCTTTTTTAAGGGAGGTACAGAGAATCAAGCAGGGACATCGGGAACTAAATTGGAAAAGGGACATTTCCGCAAAACAAGGAGAGGTAAGAGGGGAGGGAACCATGGAAGAAAAGAAAGGAATGAGAACGAGGTCATGGGACAAGGGGAAACAATAGGTGCAGAGGAGTATTCTATTAACATAATTAATCTATCCAATTAAACACTTTCCAGCAGTAACATCTCTGTCCTGAGGATACGGGGGATTCTATAAGTCAAAGATAGACTTATTTAAATACATTAGATGTCTCAAACTTAAGAAGCACTTTGATACTAATGTGACGAATCAACGCAAGGATTATTCACACAAGACCAACATAGAACATAGCCCCCTTACCATTCTGGATGTGCATGACACAATGACCTTAATGTCCATTAGGGACTATGATGACAATTCTTTTACTATCCCGCAAATACTTTCAGATCTAGATATTGACACCAGTACAAGTACCAGTGGTCTGAAAATTAAATCGAAATGGACGCCTAATTTAATAAGTGGGAATTCTATTGATACATTTTACAAACTAGTTTGGAAGGATCTTGATAAGATGGAGAAAAAGGTAAGGAAAAGACATAGGTTTGTGAACATGAATCTTAGTATTGAAGAAAGTGAGGCCCTTAAAACTATGCAACAATGGGATGAAATTACGATAAAGGAGGCGGAGAAAGGGGGCAATATAGTAATAATGAGCACGTTGGATTACAATAAAGAAATTTATGCACAACTAGCGAACCAAGTTTGTTATGAAAGAATCACCCACAATCCTATTTATGATCTTTCTAGCATTATTAACAAGTTCCTGAAAGATTGTTTGAAAGAGGTTTACTTAATGAAGAGGAATATATGTATTTACGGGTCATTCGACCTAGGTACCCATGCCTCTATACTTTGCCCAAGATACATGAAAACATACCTTTTCCACCTGGCAGACCTATAGTATCGGGTATAGGGGGCCCAACTGAGAAACTGTAGCAATTGGTTGACATATTTTTACAACCATATGTACGCAATATCCCTTCCTTCATTAAATATACAAAACACATTTTGAGTATTCTGGCGGATGTTAATTGGGAGCCAGGGATGACTTTGGTTACACTAGATGTAGTCTCATTGTACACCAGTATTCACCATGATTTGGGTATTATGGCTCTGAAATTTTTTTGAATAGGAGGTCAGCTAGTTTATTGGAACACACATAGATGTTAGTAGCAATGAAAGAATTAGTACTACACAATAATTTCTTCCTTTTCAAAACAGAATGGTATAAACAAAAACAGGGCATAGTGATGGGTTTGAGGTTTTCTCCCTCCTATGCGAACCTGTTTCTGGGCTACTTGGAGCAGGAAATAATCTGGGGCCCTGTAGGCACAGCATGAAATAGTAACATTCTATATTAGGGCAGGTACATTGATGATTGCTTCATGATTTGGACAGGAACAGATTTAGAGTTAAATCAGTTTTGCGACTATTTGAATTCGAATCGGGCCAATATCAGATTTTCTTGTGAACACAGTACCACACGAATTGCATTTTTGGATGTAGAACTCTTTATAGAAGATCAGACAATCCACAGTTGTTTATATCGAAAGAGTACAGCATGCAATTCCCTACTACATGCTACCAGTGCACGGCCCAAACATCAGATTAACGCGATATCCTATGGGGAATTAATACGTTTGTGACGTAATTGTAGTAAGGATATGGACTTCCAGCAATGTACGGAAGACATGGGTAGACGTTTTGTTCAACAGGGTTATGAGATGTCTATAATTAATAAGGCTCGGAACAAGGTCATGAAAATGGATAGGAAGGACATCCTTATGTCTATCCAAAAATATGCAGGGCTCCCCAACTGCAGAATACTGAAGTGGGATCAGGGACACGAACCAGGTAATAATAAAATATCTCCTACTTTAGAAAAAGGTTCCTAACATGAGGAATCCTAATGATACATCAAAGAAATGATACAGAGAAAAAGACAAAAAAAAGAGAAAAAAGACAGAACACACAAAAAAACAGAAAAAACACCAACTATAAAGAGAGAAAACAAGAAAAAGAACAACCAAAACAAACAGCCAACAAACAACTATCTGAAGAGCATTACCCAATGATATTTGTGTTGACATATTTTATTTCAAAATACGATTATATAGCTATAAAGTGTAATCTTGTAGAGATAATAAAGAGATAATAAATATATAACCTGGGAAACAAAACACTAAAAATAACATATAAACCACTCATACCAGCAATCAGACCATAAAAACATGTAAAGACCAGACAACTTGATATGAAGCAGGACAAAATGCATGCTCAAGGCGGATAGACCTGAATAACAAGCTACTTTCTATACAGACAATAAAAACATTACAAGATGGCAATAAAAAGCCGCCAAACAATATTTGTATAGTATATGAAGTCTCTGTGCTCCTATTTCATTAGATAATATTTAATACACAGAATTTCTTCTATCATCGAAAACTTATGGCAGTCTGAACCTCATTGTAAAAGGGGTTACTGGCGATTAAAGACTTAGGGGGTCATTACAACATTGGTGGTAAAAGCCACTTACCGGCGTGCAGAAGACCGCCAACACACCGCTGCGGCCGCGGAATTCCGCCACAGCTATTATAACCCACAGCTCGAAATTCGACAAAATTCAGACACCCACACAAGTCCGCCACACCAAAGGTCAGTGATAAACTGGCGAAAACAAAACCGACACCGTCACGCCAACAGAAATACGCCCACGCTATCACGACCCACGAATCCACGCGGCGGTCTTTCAACCGCGGTATTCCATTGGCGGTACACACCGCCGCGCTCAAAATACACACACATTTACAAAACACAGCCACATTGGACAATTCAAAATACACATACCTGATACACATACACACACCACTCCCACACACCCTTTACAATATAAAACACACACCCACATCACCCACAAACCCCTACGACCAATATTACGGAGAGAAGGCCAGAGAGAGACAAAACACCACACACCACTACATATCACCACACTTATCACCACACACACACCACCCCACACATCACCTACACCACCCCATGGCACGGCAAAGACACCCCAGGTTCTCGGAGGAGGAGCTCAGGGTCATGGTGGAGGAAATCATCCGGGTAGAGCCACAACTATTTGGATCCCAGGTGCAGCACACCTCAATTGCAAGGAAGATGGAGCTATGGCGAAGAATAGTCGACAGGGTCAACGCAGTGGGACAACACTCAAGAAATCGGGACGACATCAGGAAGAGGTGGAACAACCTATGGGGGAAGGTGCGTTCCGTGGTCTCCAGACACCACCTGGCGGTTCAGTGGACTGGCGGCGGACCCCCACCTCCTCCCCCACAACTAACAACATGGGAGGAGCAGGTCTTGGCGATTCTGCATCCTGAGGGCCTCGCAGGAGTCGGTGGAGGAATGGACTCTGGTAAGTCAAATCTTTACTACTTTATCCCCCACCCTTCCTGCATGCCATCACAAACTCCTACCCGTACCCTCACCCTCATCACTCCACCGCCTCACATATACCCCACTATCACAAACCACCCATCCTAACACCAAGCCCTGCATCCAACACCAACGCATGGACACCCATCACTAAAGCATGCCCACTGCACATACCCATACACCCCCCTAAACCATCATCACACAAGTCCCCACATAGGAATGCAAGTACTGGGGTACACAGTCACCCACTCATTGCCCACCATGACACACACAGATGCAATAATTAAGCTTTTACACCCCTGCAGGGCCACTACCCAACGGCACCAGACAGGAGGGTCCAGACATCTCCACCGCACCCACAGAAGAGGCCCACAGTGATGACAGCAGCTCTGTCCAACTGGATCCAGATGACCAGCCCGGACCATCGGGGACCTCTGGACAGTCGATTCCCCTCACACAGGCACAGGCCACCACAGACCTTCCCCCCTCTGGTAACACCAGCACAGCACCGACCCAGCGGGCCCATACCTCCATCCCCAGGACACGTCAATCAGCTGTGTGTCCACCACTACAGGGAACCCAGGATAACCCACCACCCCAACAACAACAGGGACCTGGGGGCAGTGGCAGTGGCCACACGGTCCAGGGGACTGAGGCACAGGAACACAGGGGAACTGGGAGGGCTGCGGTGCGACAGGGGGCGGAGAGGCCAAGGGAACCCACGCTCCACAAGGCCCTCTCCTCCATCATGGGAGCATACCACCACTCCCAGGATACGATGGCAACGGTCCTGGCCAAGTTTCAGGAGACCCAGCGCATGCAGGAGGAACAGTATTTAGAGTTCAGGGAGGAACTCAGAACCATCAGCTCTGCCCTGGGCACCATCGTAGGGGTGCTGAAGGAAATACTCAACACCAGGAGGGACACTGTGGCACTCCAAGGGGCCCCTGACACTAGCATGGACGATGAACTGCCGGCGCTAGTGGACAGGAGGCACCGCCACAGGACCACCACACCAGCACCCCCCCCCACTGCAGATGGAGAGCCACCCCGCAAGCGGTCCCTGAGATCCAGGAACAAGACAGAGCATGATGCCAAGACCCCCGCCAAGAAATGAGACCATCCTGATTGTCAACCCACTGTCCCACTTTGTCACCCTGTCCATATTGGAACTGCCCCAGCTCCACTTCCTATGCCCATATGGGCAATGCACCTATGAGACAAATAGACTGGACTCTGCCATGGACACTCCTCCGCCATCACCCCTCACCATTTAACTTCCCCCTCCAATATTTTGTATGTAAATAAACACACCTAAAGCACCAAAAGATCTGGAGTCTGTCTGTGATTTTAAAATAGTGTATTTGCAATTACAGTGACAACATTTTCAGGAAATAGTAATGTCAACATACCTATGTCACACAGCTCTAGTCCATGAGGAATCTAAGCAGATGACATACGTTGGAACCCACACCTGTGAAACCGTAAGGGAAAGTGACAACTCAGTGACCATACACTGGGTGAAATCGACAGACAGGATAGAGGTAGAAGTGTAAAAGTACTTGTAGTAGGCAGGAATGTATTCTCACCTGTGTTTCACTGGAAATATTGCTGGATGACTGAGTCCCTGTTGTCAATGTCTTCTTCCTCTGCTTTCTCCTCATCACTGTCCACAGGCTCCACAGCTGCCACAACACCGCCATCTGGACCATCCCCCTGCAGAAAAGGCACCTGTCGTCGCAAAGCCAAATTATGAAGCATACAGCAGGCCACGATGAACTGACACACCTTCTTTGGTGAGTAGAATAGGGATCCACCTGTCATATGGAGCCACCTAAACCTGGCCTTCAGGAGGCCGAAGGTTCGTTCGATCACCCTCCTAGTCCGCCCGTGGGCCTCATTGTAGCGTTCCTCTGCCCTGGTCCTGGAATTCCTCACTGGGGTCAGTAGCCATGACAGGTTGGGGTAACCAGAGTCCCCTAATAGCCACACCCGGTGCCTCTGTAGTTGACCCATCACATAAGGGATGCTGCTATTCCGCATGATGTAGGCGTCATGCACTGAGCCAGAGAACATGGCATTCACATGGGAGATGTACTGGTCTGCCAAACATACCATCTGTACATTCATGGAATGATAACTCTTCCGGTTCCTGTACACCTGTTCACTCCTGTGGGGGGGGGCCAAAGCCACATGGGTCGCATCAATGGCACCTATGATGTTGGGGATATGTCCAAGGGCATAGAAGTCACCTTTCACTGTAGGCAAGTCTTCCACCTGAGGGACAACGATGTAGCTCCGCATGTGGTTCAGCAGGGCAGACAACACTCTGGACAACACGTTGGAAAACATCGGCTGGGACATCCCTGATGCCATGGCCACAGTTGTTTGAAAAGACCCACTCGCAAGGAAATGGAGCACTGATAGCACATGCACTTGAGGGGGGATTCCAGTGGGATGGCAGATTGCTGACATCAGGTCTGGCTCCAACTGGGTACACAGTTCCTGGATTGTGGCACGGTCAAACCTGTAGGTGATGATCAAATTTCTTTCCTCCATTGTCGACAGGTCCACCAGCGGTCGGTACACCGGAGGATTCCGCCATCTCCTCACATGTCCCAGCGGACGGTGCCTATGAAGGACAACAGCGAGCACAGAGTCAAACAACTCAGAGGTATGTACCCACAGTCTACACAGAACACCAATCATACACAAAATCTGGCCTGTATGTGTGTTGAGAGTAGGCCTAGGTATGTGTGAAGCAGTTGGTAATTAGGCCATGTGGGCCCCTGAAATGGCGGTTGCCTGACCTCTAAAGCGGGACAATGGGATGTGAGGTAACTGCGCTGGCGTTGTACACCGTTGCAGTAGGTGGTCGAGAACTGCGGCGCAATGCTGCATTGGTTAACATTGGACCCTATGGGTCCCGTGAGCCAATGACGATGTACGCCGGCGGTGATGGTACCCACCGCCGCAG
Source organism: Pleurodeles waltl (assembly GCF_031143425.1). Classification (NCBI taxonomy): domain Eukaryota; kingdom Metazoa; phylum Chordata; class Amphibia; order Caudata; family Salamandridae; genus Pleurodeles; species Pleurodeles waltl. The sequence continues at coordinate 400,321,643 of NC_090449.1, forward strand.
ACGTGACCCCCGCGAACGTGTCCGCCATTTTCTAACTGTTTAATCACTCGATACCTGATCTTCGACAGGAGAGGACCTACACTGCAAGTGCTGCTGTGACCTCGGTCTGGAAGAGACAATGGCTCGTGCGTCTTAGGAAAGGGCCCCTGCCTTCACTGCAGAGGAGTTGGAGAAGCTCGTCGACGGGGTCCTCCCCCAGTACACGCTACTCTACGGTCCTCCAGACCAACAGGTAAGTACACAGGGAGCATGTTGTATGGGCTATGCCTGTGTGGAGAGGGCTGGTTGTAAGAAGGAAGGGGGCAGAGTTCTGCGTGCATGAAAGACAGTGAATGCATGTGCCACATGGCAAGGGTAGGGATGTGGGCCACTCACTTTGACGGTGCAGTTGGTAATGACTTCTCTTCTTCCCCTGTACATTTCATGTAGGTCAGCGCCCACCAGAAGAAGGATATTTGGCATGCCATCGCCAAGGACATCCGGACCCTGGGGGTCCACCACAGACGGAGCACCCACTGCCGGAAGAGATGGGAGGACATTCGCAGCTGGAGCAAGAAGACGGCGGAGGCTCAGCTGGGGATGGCCTCCCAACGTGGGAGGGGTGCCTGTCGAACCATGACCCCCCTGATGTTCCGGATCCTGGCGGTGGCCTACCCTGAGTTGGATGGGCGCTTGAGGGCATCACAGCAGACACAAGGGGTGAGTACACTATCATTCAGCTGACTTTGCCCGCAGTGAAGGTGTCTGGGTGGGGGAGGAGGGCTGTGGGTTCTCCTAGGCCAGAGCGAGTTCCATAGGCTAGGCCCATTCGTAAGGCATGGCCCTGTGGCCCCCCACCCCACCTCTGTAGAGTGCCAAGTACAGCTATTCATGCCCCTGTGTCATCTATGTGTGCAGATGTCGTCCATAGGCTTGTAGGCCATTTCCCAGGAATTGCACTGTAGAGCCCAACAGCGCGACGTAGTGCAGGGGGCTGCTGTGTCTGTATTGTCCGCCAACGGTAGCGGTAAGCCATGCACTCAACCTGTCTTTCTTCTGTTTTCCAACCCCCTTTTTTTGCGGTCTACCTGTTCTTGTGTGCATTAGCATCATCAGGCGGAGGTACAGTGGCACCGGAGCACGAGGGAGCTGCATCCCACATGGGCATGGAGGCCCACACTACGGACTCTGAATACACCAGTGGGACGGAGGGCGAGGGGAGCACACAGCGGTCACAGGATCTGCAACCAGCGACACGGACTCGTCCTCCGATGGGAGCTCCCTTGTGGTGGCGGCAACCTTTTTTCCCCCCCACTTCAACAGGTACAGCCGCCACCCCCCCCTACCAGCACCACCCTCCCAGCAGCCCCTCAGCCTTCGCCCCGTGCCTGCTCACCCAGTAGGGTGGACATCACCTTCGCCCCAGGCACCTCAGCCCCTGCCCTTGTCACCTCTGCTGCCCTCAGTGAGGAGGCCACTGTTGGGCAGTCTACCATTTTGAATGCCATCCAGGGTGTAGAAAGGGAGTTGCAACACACAAATGCATTCCTGGAGGGCATTCATTCTGGTCAGGCTGCCCTTCATCGAACCCTTCAAACTCTGGCCTCAGCACTGATGGCAGCCATTGTCCCTGTGTCTAGCCTCCTCCCTCCAACTTCCTCCACCCAGACCCAATCCCCTGTACCTCTGCCTATCCCAAGCACACCATCAGACCAGCCTGCACACACCTCACCACACAAGGGAAGCTCAGGCAAACATAAGCACCACACATCCCTTAGGCACTCACGCAAGCATCACACACATACAGACACACCAACATCCACTGCCTCCACTGTGTCCTCCTCCTCCTCGTCTCCCTCCTCCCTCCCAGTCTTGTCTACACTCACACCTGCATGCACTACCACTACAGCCACTACGTCCCGCACTAGCACACCCACCACCACACCCCGCTCACGGGCAATCACCACCCCAACTACCATTTACACGTCCCCTGTGTCCTCTCCCAGTGTGTCTGTGACACCCCCTCCGAAGATACACAAACGCAGGCACACACCCACCCAACAGCCATCCACCTCACGACAGCCTCCAGGGCATGCACCTGCACCCAAATCCACAAAAGTTACACCTCCTACAACCACCACCTCTTCCTCCACTCCCAAACCCCCTCCAGCTACCCGTCCCAGTGTGTCCAAACAACTTTTCCTATCCCCCCCTTAACCTATTACCCACCCCCCCCCACTCATAGGTCCCGTACTAGCACCTTAGCCAAAAAAACTCCGGGACCAGTGGTGCCTGTTGTTAGGTATGTGGAGTGCACCGGCCACCAGGCCAGCCAGTCTGTCACAGAGCCACAGCACAGCCAGTCCCCCCCCTGTGAAGCGCCAGAAGTTGGCCAGTGCCCGGTGGGAGAGGGGGAAGACTCCAGCCAGTCAAGCCGCTCACAGGGGTCCCAGGGGGTGTGTGGACTCAGCTGTGACTCCTGCCAAGGTGGGGAAGGGGCAGAAGAAACCTGCAAAGTCTGGGAGGAGCAGCACGGCGGAGAAGACCGCCATCATCCCCGCTGGCCAGGAGGCCACTGCCAGCTCCATAGTCGCTGCCTAGGAGGCCACCGCCAGCCCCATCGTCGCTGCCCAGGAGGCCACCGCCAGCCCCATCGTCGCTGTCCAGGAGGCCACCACCAGCCCCATAGTCGCTGCCCAGGAGGCCACCGCCAGCCCCATAGTCGCTGCCCAGGAGGCTACCGCCAGCCCCATCGTCGCTGCCCAGGAGGCCACCGCCAGCCCCATCGTCGCTGTCCAGGAGGCCACCGCCAGCCCCATCATCGCTGCCCAGGAGGGCCCCGCAAGCCACAGCCCAGCTGCCTAGGAGGGTCCCGCAAGCCACAGCCCAGCTGCCCAGGAGGGCCCCGCAAGCCACAGCCCAGCTGACCCATGAAGGACCGCCAGCCACAGCCCAGCTGGGCAATGACGGACCGCCAGGGCAAGGACCGCTGAACAGGGCAAGCACCGCTGAACAGGGCAAAGACCGCCATGGCAAGTACCGCTGAACAGGGCAAGCACCGCTGAACAGGTCAGAGACTGCCAACTCAAGCACTGCTGAACAGGGCAAGCACCGCTGAACAGGTCAGAAAGTGCCAACTCAAGCACCGCTGAACAGGGCACCGCTGAACAGGGCAAAGACCGCCATGGCAAGCACCGCTGAACAGGGCAAAGACCGCCAACTCAAGCACCGCTGAACAGGGCAAGCACCGCTGAACAGGTCAGAGACTGCCAACTCAAGCACCGCTGAACAGGGCAAGGACCGCTATGGCAAGCACCGCTGAACAGGGCAAGCACCGTTGAACAGGGCAAAGACCGCGATGGCAAGCACCGCTGAACAGGACAAAGACCGCCAACTCAAGCACCGCTAAACAGGGCAAGCACCGCTGAACTGGTCAGAAACTGCCAACTCAAGCACCGCTGAACAGGGCAAGGACCACTATGGCAAGCACTGCTGAACAGGGCAAGCACCGCTGAACAGGGCAAAGACCGCCATGGCAAGCACCGCTGAACAGGGCAAAGACCGCCAACTCAAGCACCGCTGAACAGGGCAAGCACCGCTGAACAGGTCAGAGACTGCCAACTCAAGCACCGCTGAATAGGGCAAGCACCACTGAACAGGTCAGAAACTGCCAACTCAGGCACCGCTGAACAGGGCAAAGACTGCCATGGCAAGCACCGCTGAACAGGGCAAAGACCGCCATGGCAAGCACTGCTGTACAGGGCAAGGACCGCCGAACAGGGCAAAGACCGCCAAGACGAGCACCGCTAGCCCATTAGCGGCAGGGGCAGTGACGCAACTGGGACCGTCACGGGGTGAGTGCTGCACTCTGGGCACCAGTCCCCCTCCAGAACCAGTGGAGACATGCATCCTCTCCGTCTGTCCTGCACAGGATGAAGCACTCTGGGCAGCAGTCCCCCTCCAGAACCAGTGGAGAACAGCATCCACTCCGTCTGTCCTGCACAGGATGAAGCACTCTGGGCACCAGTCCCCCTCCAGAACCAGTGGAGACATGCATCCACTCCGTCTGTCCTGCACAGGATGAAGCACTCTGGGCACCAGTCCCCCTCAAGAAGCAGTGGAGACATGCATCCACTCCGTCTGTCCTGCACAGGATGAAGCACTCTGGGCACCAGTCCCCCTCCAGAACCAGTGGAGAACAGCATCCACTCCGTCTGTCCTGCACAGGATTCCACTCCGTCTGTCCTGCACAGGATGAAACACTCTGGGCACAAGTCCCCCTCCAGAACCAGTGGAGACATGCATCCACTCCGTCTGTCCTGCACAGGATGAAGCACTCTGGGCACCGGTCCCCCTCCAGAACCAGTGGAGACTTGCATCCACTTGAGAGACTGTGGCTTTGCACTCCCCAGGATTGATCAGTGGGCAACCCACCCACTGTAGAGACTTGAGAGACTGTGGGGGTCATTCTGACCCCCGCCGGCGGCGGTAGCCGCCGGCCTGGCTGGGACCGCCAGAAGACCGTCCCGCGGTCAAAAGACCGCGGCGGTCATTCTGGGTTTCCCACTGGGCTGGCGGGCGACCGCCAAAAGGCCGCCCGCCAGCCCAGTGGGAAACACCCTTCCACGAGGAAGCCGGCTCCGAATGGAGCCGGCGGAGTGGAAGGTGTGCGACGGGTGCAGTGGCACCCGTCGCGAATTTCAGTGTCTGCAAAGCAGACACTGAAATTCAAAGTGGAGCCCTCTTACGGGGGCCCCTGCAGTGCCCATGCCGTTGGCATGGGCACTGCAGGGGCCCCCAGGGGCCCCACGACACCCCTCACCGCCATCCTGTTCCTGGCGGTCGGAACCGCCAGGAACAGGATGGCGGTGAGGGGGTCGGAATCCCCCATGGCGGCGCAGCAAGCTGCACCGCCATGGGGGATTCCCAGGGCAGCGGAAAACCGGCGGGACACCGCCGGTTTTCCTGTTCTGACCGCGGCCAAATCGCCGCGGCCAGAATGCCCTGCGGGGCACCGCCAGCCGGTTGGCGGTGCTCCCGCCGACCCAGGCCCCGCCGGGGTCGGAATCAGGCCCTGTGGCTTTGCACTCCCCAGGATGGTACAGTGGGCAACCCACCCACTGTAGAAACTTGAGAGACTGTGGCTTTGCACTCCCCAGGATGGTACAGTGGGCAACCCACCCACTGTAGAGACTTGAGAGACTGTGGCTTTGCACTCCCCAGGATGGTACAGTGGGCAACCCACCCACTGTAGAGACTTGAGAGACTGTGGCTTTGCACTCCCCAGGATTACTCAGTGGGCAACCCACCCACTGTAGAGACTTGAGAGACTGTGGCTTTGCACTCCCCAGGATGGTACAGTGGGCAACCCACCCACTGTACAGACTTGAGAGACTGTGGCTTTGCACTCCCCAGGATTGATCAGTGGGCAACCCACCCACTGTAGAGACTTGAGAGACTGTGGCTTTGCACTCCCCAGGATGGTACAGTGGGCAACCCACCCACTGTAGAGACTTGAGACACTGTGGCTTTGCACTCCCCAGGATTGATCAGTGGGCAACCCACCCACTGTAGTGACTTGAGAGACTGTGGCTTTGCACTCCCCAGGATGGTACAGTGGGCAACCCACCCACTGCAGAGACTTGAGAGACTGTGGCTTTGCACTCCCCAGGATTGATCAGTGGGCAACCACCCACTGTAGAGACTTGAGAGACTGTGGCTTTGCACTCCCCAGGATACATCAATGGGCATGGTGCCCCCTCGTGGATCTGGCGTCGTGCACTCATCCGGCTGAGGTGCCCCCCCTTCCCTTCCCCCTGAGGTGCCTGTTGTATTTCTTATTTCTATCTGATGCCCTTGCAGTGTTCTCTCCGTCATGTTCGGGTATCTTGTGTGGGCCTCGCCCATGCATTTTGGGCCCAGTTGTCCACGGACTATGAATGGTGCAAAACCTGGACTACTAATCATGGTGTATATTTTGTTTATAGTGTATGTATATATGTATATTTTTGCTTACTGAATTTTGATATATTACAATAGTTACTCTCATTTTCTTTTGTCTTTGCATTCTTCTGGGGGGTTTGGGGGGTGTTACTGTAATGTATAGATATGCATTGGTGTGTGTGTTGTAGTGGGTGAGGGTCGGGTGGGGGTTGGGGTGTTGAGTGTGTGTGTCCCTGTTTTTTGCCTCCCCCCTCCCCTATGTCGTAGGTACAGTACTCACCGTGGTCTTCGCCGCCGGTGTTGGTGCTCCTCGTAGAAGAGCAGGAAGACTAGCGCTGGGAGAATATGAAGTTCCGGCTCCATGCGGTCCTCCTTCCTCGTGGAGTGTGTAGAGGTGAGCGTTTTTTATTCGAAATGCCTGTTTCCGCTGTGTTTTTATCCGTGGTGAATCCGCCCCGGAAAAGGTGGCGGATTGGCCTGTCATAATAGTGTGGGCGGTACATTGTCTCCCGCCTGTCTGTTGGCGGTGACCGCCGCGCTGTTTGTCTGTACCACCGTGGCGGTCTGTGTGTTAAAGTGGCTGTCTTTGTTGGTGGTTTCCGCCACGGTCGTAATTGCAAACGTTTTACCGCCGGCCTGTTGGCGGTCTTACCGCCGCTTTAACACCGTCCGCCAGGGTTGTAATGACCACTTTGGTATCTTATATTTCCATCATGTCCAAATATAATCGTGTCTTGGTCCAATTCAAAAACATGCCGGCGAGCGTTTTGGTGAGACGTGACCCTATCCAGGGTCACCCACCTTCCTCAGGGCACCTATATATTTTACATGAGTAAAATGTCTTTCTCCCAGGAAAATAAAAAACAGCCTTCGGGCTTGTACCTAAAAAATTAAAACATCTATTGTGTCTATTGGCTGAAAAGACAAGATAGAGACAAAAATATAAAACACAAAAGAGGAAAGAAGAAAATAGCATAAACCCAAGAAGAAAACAAAAAAACAACATTAAAAAATGTAACATATAACATGCACAAAATATATCAGTGCATAGATATAACCTATTGAGTGTTTAAAGCCTAGCAAAGATCACACACCCTGACAAAAAGAATGTGATCCCTTAATTGTCGTGTCCAAGAAGAAAAGAAATGAATAAACGTGTATTTACATAACCGAGCTCATGTTAATGTGTAATAAGTTAACTGCTTCTAATACAAATGTTACCAGCAAATGTTACCTATTCTCCAACAGAATTATTGAATCTTTTATCCTGATGGTATGGAGTGAAGTACCTAGTCAGAATGTGAACAAGTTTGAAATGATGAAAGACATACAAGCATTTTTTAGGAAAATCAGGTTAAAAAAGTTCTCTCAGGATAGAAATGATATGGAGGATCGTAATGTGAGCATCTTCAGACCTCGATCTACTTTTACATCTAATCTCGACCAAGATGGTCCGGAAGTAGGGGTCTTTGAACAAGTAGTCTATGATAAGATTTAACAGGTATTGAAATTTGTTCCTGCCCCCATCCCAATCTCACACTAGAACAGAGGAAAGCCATGAGAGATTTACAACAGAATAAAAAAGTTGCTATTAAACCTTGTGATAAAGGAGGGGACATTGTAGTAATGGACACTGTACAATATAAACAGAAAATGAAGTTGATGCTTTCGATTCCAAAACACTATAAAAAAATAAAGAATAACCCCACAACCTCCATTGTGTCAGAAGTTAAGACACTATGCAATAGGGGTATATTGAATGGTGATATCATCAAAATGGAGGCAGAATTTTTGATGGTTAATAAACCCAAATGCCCAATCATCTATAAAGTCCCGAAAACTCATAAACAGGTGGACAATCCTCCTCTTAGACCTATTGTCTCTACCATAGGATCTGTTACAGAACCATTGTCTAAATATATTGATTCTTTTCTTAAACCTCTGATATTAAAGACACAGGACACATGATAACAAAATTGGAAGGATTAGAATTCAATCCAGATAGTGCTTTTTTGGTAACATTGGACATTGAAGCACTTTATACAAATATTCCCCAAGAGGCTGCCTATAAGGCAGTGCAACAGCTATTATTAGAGGAAACCACCAATGTCCCGGTAAATTTTATCCTAAATTGTCTCCAAATAGTATTGAAAGAGAACTACTTTGATTTTGATGAGGATATGTACTGACAGATTAAAGGAGTCAGCATGGGAGCTGCCTGTGCTCCTAGTGTAGCCAATACATATATGGGTGTATTTGAGACTAAACAATGAAATTGTTCTATTTTTTGAGAATGTCACCCAGTTGAGACGATATATTGATGATATTTTCTTCATTTGGGTGGGTGACTTGGACTGTCTTCACAAATTCATTGAATGGTTGAATCTATGTGATAGCAATTTAAAATTTACTGCACACATAGACAATCACAAAGTAGAATTCTTGGATATTCTTATTTTTGAAACAGAAAGACATCTCCAAGTAACCTTTTATACAAAACCCACGGCCAGAAACACACTGTTACATTTTCACAGTTATCATCCCAGCTGCCAACGACAGAGCATTCCGTTTAGTCAGTTTCTTAGGATTCGAAGGAACTGTAGTGACATCCAAGAATATGAGAGGAATGCCAAGGCAATGAAAGAGAAGTTCAGTCAGAGAGGCTACCCATATCGTGTAATACGGGAGGCATAGAAAAGAGCTAAGTATTATGATCAGAATGCTCTGCTTGGTACATCCCAGAAAAATCAAAGTGACGTACAAGCCAGGATGGTATGTGTTATTAGACACTCTAACATCATAACATCAACAACAAAATACAGGGGGTTATCAATCGCAACTGGAATATCTTGAATTCAAATGAAGAATCTATACCTCTACCCAGGCCAATGTTTGCTTATAAAAGGAATTGCAATCTGCGAGATAAACTGGTACAAGCGAGATTGAGAAATGACAACACATTTATACAAAAAAGCATTGTGGGTAACAATCCGGTTGCAGGCAATCACAAATGTGGGACGTGTCATGCATGTGCCCAAGCCCTGGTCTCTGACATCTTTCAATACAAAAAAAAAACGATGACTAACTGTCAGAGTTCCAATATCATATACTGTATTGTGTGCCCATGTCAATTGGGCTATGTTGGTGAGACAGGTAGACAATTTAGGATACGTTTCAGTGAGCACAAATAAGCGATTAAGAATAGTCGCCTTCAAGCTCCTCTAGTAGATCATTGTTTGAAAATGGGTCATCAATATGAACATCTCAGGTGGACTATACTAGAAAAAAATCAGAGAATCACAGGGAGATATTGATCGATACAGGAAAAAAAGAGAAGTATTTTGGATTTATTTCCTGGATGCAGTCAATCAAGGCCTAAATGAAAGGATTCCCTTGGAAAATGCCCTGCTCTAATCGCTTCTTGGTAAAGTTATTTACCAGATTAGATGCAACATCTTTTAAAACGATGAAACACAGTCATGATGGCATAAAAATATACAGTACACTATACATTATTTCCATCCAGAAGGACATAGCTATTTTTTAACATTGTTGAGTCTGTTTACTATTTAAGGTAATAAGAGAATGGCTCTATATTTGAGACATACAGACAGTATAATATGAAGGTGGAGCAGAGTTTTTGATTTAAAAAAAGGTAATTAGGTGCTCTCAATGCGTAAAACTACAAAGTTTAAGCTTGACTTTACAAAGAATGATCTGATCCAATAGCTATCTAGTGGCCAATGGGTAGATATCATGCATTTTGCAGATACATATAGGGGAAAAGAGAGAATAGGTTCCTGTGTTGGACTAATAAGGGTCACTATTTACTGTTTTTCGATCTCACATTTATATGTGATGTTGTGCCAGGTACACTTTATATTGGGACGATGTTGCCTTCGTCTTTATGATCTAAAGGTGACCGTACCTTACATAATTTCCTCTGTTCCCCCATATTTCGATCCTGCTTCCTGCCCTTTACAACCGGAAGGGTGTGGGTGGTAGCTTTTTTGCATTTGATGTTTTGACTACATCAAATCATGGGAATCCCCTGTAAGATGGCGACCGTATTGCGGGGTTGTTTCAGCAGCTTGTTGAGTTTGTCATCGACTTTCATAATCTTCGGGTTTCCTTAATAGGATATATGATATATGTGTCTGAGGAGATTGTATGTTGCAGAGGCCGGTGAATGTCTTGTGTTTTAGATTACAATTAATACATGTGCCAAACGATATGTGTGGTACTCGTTGTATTATTTACATCAAAAAATCTTTCCAAGATGGCGACCGCTGTGCGGGGCTATCTATGTAGTTGTTTAGTCTGTCTTCTATTTTTACTATTTTTAAGTTTTCCTCTATGGGTTATAGTGGATCGTGTGCTTCAAGAGTTCATACATGGCAGGTGTAGGTGATAATTGCATATTTAAGGCACTCGATTCTGTGTGGGCCTGTTTCTTTGCATGGCATACGTCGTATCATCCATAGATAACAACTTTGCGGCAGCAATGGATTTTGTGTTACGAGCTACAATATAATACAAGGAAGGTGACCAAAAGGACATTGCCCTTATAGTGTTACAATCCGGACGAACGTTTATGAGGTAACATTTTGGTAAAGTTTAATAATATATAGGGGAATGTGATTTGAAATATGGAGATTAGTCAAACATGTACACGATGCTCTGTTTCTTTGGCTTTCTTATAGGAGGCACATGTTTGGATGATCTATCATGTACTTCACTCCATACCATCAGGATAAAAGATTCAATAATTCTGTTGTGGAATAGGAAAAATTTGCTGGTAACATTTGTATTAGAAGCAGTTAACTTATGACACATAAACATGAGCTCGGTTATATAAATACACGTTTATTCATTTCTTCTCTTCTTGGATACGACAATAAGGGGATCACATTATTTTTGTCGTTGTTTCTGTGAAGGGTGTGTGATCTTTGCCAGGATTTTAACACTCACTAGGTTATATCTATGCACTGATATATTTTTTTTGCGTGTTATATGTTACATTTTTTAATGTCGTTTTTTGTTTTCTTCTTGGGTTTATGCTATTTTCTTCTTTCCTCTTTTGTGTTTTATATTTTTGTCTATATCTTGTCTTTTCAGCCAACAGACACAATAGATTTTTTTATTTTTTAGGTACAAGCCCAAAGGCTGATTATTATTTTCCTGGGAGAAATACATTTTACTCATGAAAAATCTATAGGTGCCCTAAGGAAGGTGGGTGACCCTGGATAGGGTCACGTCTCACCGAAATGCGCGTCGCCACGTTTTTTGAATTGGACCAAGACACGATTATATTTGGACATGATGGAAATATAAGATACCAAGGGGGTCATTACAACCTCCGCCCGCCAAGGTTGGACCGCCGGGTGGCCGCCAATGCGGCAGCACTCCTGCCGCGGCCATTAGGAGATCCCTGGTTTCCGCCCGCCGGCCCAGCGGGGATCACGGCTGCAACACAGGAGCCGGCTCCAAATGGAGCCGGCGGTGTTGCAGCTGTGCGACGGGTACAATTGCGCCAGTCTCGCTTTTCACTGTCTGCAGATTCAGATTTAATCTTACAATGACGGATACCAAAGAGTGAAATATTTTACTCTCTAGGCTCATTGAATAGTTAATTTAGACCAAGTATAGATTGAAGTTTTCTGATTAACGCGGGCTATCATTACTACAAGTATATTGATGGAAGAAGTGAATTATGTTATCTCACCCGCCATAACTGAATTCAGGACACATTAACAATACATTTCATAGGTTAATTTAGACTCTTTATAGTGTCTCAATATTTGACATTTATCAGACAGATAGAGAAGACAGGAGCCACACCGAGCTTTGGAGTGTTGGCGCACTACATTTTTGGAAGAACCTTGCAAGTAGACAATACGAAGAGCCTTATAATTTGTGGAATTTAGGATCCTTTCACATTTATAGCGAAGGCAAGTTGTACTCATTTATTACAATTGAGAAGAATCGAATGCATGACCACCTTGGGAGCACATTGGGAGAGCGGAGTGGGTGCCATACCTTTATGGATACAGCACGTGTGGCGGTTAAGACTAACCTTGACTTTTTGTGTTGAATTTATTTTGTGGATTATATGCTAATGATAGAACTGTGCACTACCCACCATTCTTTGCATTGATGTGGTTTTATTTTAATTTATTTTTTAAATAAATAAGTGATACACAGAAATGGATTAGTGTGGCAGAAATTATTGTGTGAAAATACTTTAACTCGCTCACTGGGGAGCACACTCGCACAATTTATACACTTATGTTATCAATTTTGGATATTATATGAGAATTAATTTCTGTTAATTACAGTCATTATGGAGTCAAAACGAGGATTGGCCGCATGGCGAAACACGTGTTGGCTGGGCTGAGTCGGACGAAATTGAAGAAATGATGCAATAACCACAAGAGAATTTGTTATTCATGAAACTACGGATAAGAACTTAATTTTTTACACGAGTGCCTTGGACAGTGTTGACTACATTTTTCCTTTTGGAATTTTGGGGGAGTAGGGTGTTTTCTTCCCTTCCAGAAGCACAGTGAGAATTTTCTGATGCCATAGAACACTTGGGTGTGACACTAGTGAGCGCCATTCCTTATTAAAAAACACCCAGCTGTGCTTGTTTAAATGAATGTAGCGCTATGAAGATGAGATAATGAACATGATTATCAGTGAATTACCAGTATCCCATTTTTGTGACATTAATGGAACATATAGGCCCGCCAAGTTGAAACCGCCGAGCAGCCGCCAATGCGGCTGCACTCCTGAGGGGTCTATTTGGAGATCCCTGCTGCGCCGGCAGGTGGTAACCTGGTTTCCAACCGCCGGCCCAGCGGGGATCTCAGCCGCAACACGGGAGCCGGCTCCAAATGGAGCTGGCGGTGTTGCGGCTGTGCGACGGGTGCAGTTGCACCCGTCGCGCTTTTTCTGCATGGGGCCGTGGCAGGGGTCCCCTGCAATGCCCATGCCAGTGGCAAGGGCAGTGCAGGGGCCCCGCGACTCCTCTTTCCGCCAGCCTTTTCATGGTGGTTCAAACCGCCATGAAAAGGCTAGTGGGAGGGGGACTCATAATCCCCTGGGCAGCACTGCAAGCAGCGCTGCCCTGGGGGATTTAAACCGCCGGGACAAAAGTGGCGGGAAACCGCCGGTCCCGGCAGTGCGACCGCGGGTCTTAATTCCCAGGGAAGCACCACCAGCCTGTTGGCGGTGCTTCCGACAAAACAGCCCTGGCGGTCAAAGACCGCCAGGGTTGTAATGAGGGCCATAATCCCTAAAGAGGTTGATTATGGAAACAGTCAATAGAACTCAATGACTGTTGGGAGAATGTGTGCAAAAAGCAGTCCCATAAATTCTCCCTCTTCAATTCATTACTTAGGATATTGCACTCTGGGATAGTAGCCTTTTTGAATTCAGAGTGTTGCTTAAAACATCTGGATTTCCTCAATCCTACTCATAATTTCCAGCACAGGATATTGCTTCCTCCTGTGCAGTATTGCCAGACCTAGCTCTCGGGAGACATCTGCAGACTGAAACGGTTAATATGAAAGGTGTGAGCCATTCTCAGAATGCCATATAATACAATTTATTTGTCACACACAAGTGTATTTCCGTTTTAGCACTGCATTATTGTTATGGTATAAACTTGGGGGCAATGTTAAACACAAGTGAAATAGACATTTAACTAAGGATAATATCCTTTGTTCTCAAAAAGGTCTACGAAATTGGTAGTGTAGAATTTACATTTGATAACCAGTAATGCACATAGTTCAGCTTCAAGTAGAACATGTTACACTCATTGAGGTAAAAATGGACATTAAGGGGGTCATTACAACCCTGGCGGATGGTGTTAAAGGTGCGGCAATACCGCAAACAGGCTGGCAGACAAAAAAAGGGAATTATGACCCTGGCGGAAACCGCCAACAAAGACAGCCACTTTAACACACCGCCCGCCACGGTGGTACAGACAAGCAGCGCGGCGGACACCGCCAACAGACAGGCGGAAGACAATGTACTGGCCACATTATTACAACCTACCAATCCGCCACCTTGACCGGGGCGGATTCACCCTGGATAAAAACACGGCGGAAACAGTTACTGCAATGGGAAAACGCTCTCCTCAACACATCCCACGAGGAACGAGGACTCCATGGAGCCCGAATTACACATTCTACCGGCCCTTGTATTCCTATTCATCTACGAAGACCAGCGCGGGCGAAGACAACGGTGAGTACTGCACCTATGACATAGGGGAGGGGGGAGGCAAAAGTTAGGGGGACACACACGAAACACCCCCACCCCCACCCTCGCATATTACAACACACACACCAATGCATGTACAAAAATCACAGTAACAACCCACAATCCCCCCGGAAGAATGCAAAGACAAAACAAAATCAGTTCAAACATTGTAACGTATCAATACACATGTGTCAAAAATATACAGATATATTATAAAATCAGTCAGAAATATATACATTACGAGAAGTAGTGCAGATATGCACATATCAATGTCTGTGCACCACTAGTCCAAAAATGCATGGGCGAGGCCCACAGTAGATACCTGTCCACAATCGGAGAGAACACTGCCGGGGCATCAGATAGAAATACTACAGGCACCTCAGGGGGAAGGGAAGGGGGGGCACCTCAGCCAGATGAGTGCAAAGCCAGATTCACGACGGGGCTCCATGCCCATTGATGTATCCTGGGGAGTGCAAAGCCACAGTCTCAAGTCTCTACAGTGGGTGGGTTGCCCACTGTACCATCTTGGGGAGTGCAAAGCCACAGTCTCTCAAGTCTCTACAGTGGGTGGGTTGCCCACTGGACCATCCTGGGGAGTGCAAAGCCACAGTCTCTCAAGTCTTTTCAGTGGGTGGTTTGCCCACTGTACCATCCTGGGGAGTGCAAAGCCACAGTCTCTCAAGTCTCTACAGTGGGTGGGTTGCCCACTGGACCATCCTGGGGAGTGCAAAGCCACAATTTCGCAAGTAGATGACAGCCGCCACTGGCTCTGGAGGGGGACTGGTGCCCAGACTGGATTAGTCTCCCTGTGAAAGTTCCTGTCCCGTCACTGTCCCAGCTGCATATGGGATAACGATGCTTGATGTGGCGGTCTTTTCATTCTTCCCCGGTGCATGCCCTGTTCAGCGGTGCTTTGCCATGGTGGTCCATGGACTGTTCAGCGGTGCTTTGCCATGGCGGTCCCTGGACTGTTCAGCGGTGCTTTGCCATGGCGGTCCCTGGACTGTTCAGCGGTGCTTTGACATGGCGGTCCCTGACTGTTCAGCGGTGCTTTGCCATGGCGGTCCCTGGACTGTTCAGCGGTGCTTTGCCATGGCGGTCCCTGGACTGTTCAGCGGTGCTTTGACATGGCGGTCCCTGGACTGTTCAGCGGTGCTTTGCCATGGCGGTTCTGGACTGTTCAGCGGTGCTTTGCCATGGCGGTCCCTGGACTGTTCAGCGGTGCTTTGCCATGGCGGTCCCTGGACTGTTCAGCGGTGCTTTGACATGGCGGTTCTGGACTGTTCAGCGGTGCTTTGCCATGGCGGTCCCTGGACTGTTCAGCTGTGCTTCGACATGGCGGTCTCTGGAACGGGCATTGGTGTGTGGCATGACGTTCCCTGGACTGGGCATTGGTGTGTGGCATGACGTTCCCTGGACTGGGCATTGGTGTGTGGCATGACATTCCCTGGACTGGGCATTGGTGTGTGGCATGACGTTCCCTCATAGCCCAGCGGGGCTGTGGCAGCCGGGGCCCTCCTGGGCACTGACTCTGGCGGTGGTCTCCTGACCAGTGACGATACTTGGGCCCTCCTGGGCACTGACTCTGGCGGTGGTCTCCTGACCAGTGACGATACTTGGGCCCTCCTGGGCAATGACTCTGGTGGTGGTCTCCTGACCAGTGACGATACTTGGGCCCTCCTGGTCACTGACTCCGGCGGTGGTCTCCTGACCAGTGACGATACTTGGGCCCTCCTGGGCAATGACTCTGGCGGTGGTCTCCTGACCAGTGACGATACTTGGGCCCTCCTGGGCAATGACTCTGGCGGTGGTCCCCTGACCAGTGACGATACTTGGGCCCTCCTGGGCACTGACTCCGGCGGTGGCGGTGGTCTCCTGACCAGTGACGATACTTGGGCCCTCCTGGGCAATGACTCTGGCGGTGGTCTCCGGACCAGTGACGACGGTGCTGGCGGTGGCGTCTCGACCGCCGGGAAGGATGCCGCCCTTCTCCGCCGTGATACTCACAACAGGCTGTGCAGACTTCCTCTGGCCCTTCCCCACCTTTGGAGGAGTCACAGCTGACTCTGCAATCCCCTTGGGACCCCTGTGAGTTGTTTTCCCTCCAGGAGTCTTCACAGGGTCCCGTCGGCCACTTTCCAACTTCAGAGCCTTTACAGGGGGTGGGCTGCCAGCGCCTTGGCTCCGGGTCGTACTGCCTGCCCTGGTGGCCGGTGCACTCCACACACCTTGAACAGGCACCACTGGTATTGGAGGCTTTTTGGCTGAGGCGCTACGACGGGACTGATGAATTGGAGGGGAGGGGGGTGGGGGCAAAAAGGTAAACTTTACAGAGGGACAGTTTCTGACGAACACTGGGATGGGTAGTTGGAGGGGGCCTGGGAGTGGAGGAAGAGGAGGTGGTTGTAGGAGGTGTCACTTTAGGTGTTTTGGGTGCAGGTGCAGGTACTGGAGGCTGTCGTGAGGTGGATGGATGTTGGGTGTGTGGGTGCGCACGTTTGTGTACTTTGGGAGGGGGCATCACAGACACACTGGGAGAGGACACAGGAGACGTGTAAATGGGAGTGGAGGTGGTGAGTGCAGGTGAGCGGGAAGTGGTGCTCGGTGTTCTGTTGCGAGTCCTGGTGCCTGTAGATGTAGTGCATGCAGGTGCGAGTGTAAACGAGACTGGGAGGGAGGAGGGAGATGAGGAGGAGGGGGACACAGTGGAGGCAGTGGATGTTGCTGTGTCTGTATGTGTGTGATGCTTGCGTGAGTGCCTGTGGGTTGTGTGGTGCCTATGTTTGCTTGAGCTTCCCTTGTGTGTTGACTTGTGTGCATGCTGGTCTGTAGGTGTGCTTGGGATGGGCTGGGGTACAGGGGATTGGGTCTGGGTGGAGGAGGTTGGAGGGGGAGACAGGGACAATGGCTGCCATCAGTGCTGAGGGCAGAGTTTGCAGGGTTCGCTGGAGGGCAGCCTGACCAGAATGAATGCCCTCCAGGAATGCATTACCGAGTTGCAACTCTCTTTCTACACCCTGGATGGCATTCACAATGGTAGACTGCCCAACAGTGAGGGACCTGAGGAGGTCAATGGCCTCCTCACTGAGGGCAGCAGGGGTGACTGGGGCAGGGCCTGAGGTGCCTGGGGTGAAGGTGATGCCCACCCTCCTGGGTGAGCGGGCACGGGGCGAACGCTGAGGGGCTGCTGGGAGGGCGGTGCTGGTGGGGGAGGTGGCGGCTGTACCTGTAGAAGTGGGGCGCACAGACGGTGCCGCCACCACAAGGGAGCTCACATCGGCGGACGAGTCCGTGTCGCTGCTTGGTGATCCGGTGGCCGACGTGAAGCTCCCCTCGCCCTCCGTCCCACTGGTGCATTCTGAGTCCGTGGTGTGGCCCTCCATGGCCATGTGGGATGCTGCTCCCTCGTGCTCCGGTGCCACTGTACCTCCGCCTGATGATGCTGATGGACAAAAGAACAGCGAAAGCACAAAAAGGGGGGGGGAAGACAGAAGAAGAACAGGTTGAGTGCATGGCATACCGCTACCGTTGGCGGACAAGACAGACACAGCAGCCCCCTGCACTACGCTGTGCTCCTGGCCTCTGCAGATGCAATTCCTGGGATCTGGCCTACATGGCTATGGTGGACATCTGCACACATGGATGCCACAGGGGCATATATACCTGTACTTGGCACGCTACTGCGGTGGTGTAGAGTGCCACATGGGCTGCATTACAGAGGGGCCTAGTCTACGTATTCCTGCCTGGCCTAGGTACACCCACAGGCCTCCTCCCCCACCCACACCCCTCCACTGCACGCAAAGTCAGGTGAATGAGAGTGTACTCACCCCCTTGTGTCTGCTGTGATGCCCTCAAGCGCCCATCCAACTCAGGGTAGGCCACCGTCAGGATCCGGAACATCAGGGGGGTCATGGTGCGACGGGCACCCCTCCCACGTTGGGAGGCCATCCCCAGCTGAGCCTCCGCCGTCTTCTTGCTGCAGCGGCGAATGTCCTCCCATCTTTTCCGGCAGTGGGTGCCCCGTCTCTGGTGGGCCCCCAGGGTCCGGACGTCCTTGGCGATGGCACACCAAATGTCCCTCTTCTGGTGGGCGTTGACCTACATGACATGCACAAGGGAAGACGAAAAGTCATTACCAACTGCACCGTCGATGTGAGTGGCCCCCCTCCCTACTCTAGCCATGTGGCCCATTCATTCACATGCATTTATGTTCCCTGAACTCTGCCCCCTTCCCTCTTACAACCAGCCCTCTCCACCCAGGCTTAGCCCATACAACGTGCTCACTGTGTACTAACCTGTTGGTCTGGAGGACCGTAGAGTAGCGTGTACTGGGGGAGGACCCCGTCTACCAGTTTCTCCAACTCCTGAGCAGTGAAGGCAGGGGCCCTTTCCCCAGACGCAGCAGCCATTGTCTCTTCCTGACCGAGGTCACAGCAGCACTTGCAGTGTAGGTCCTCTCCTGTCGAAGATCAGGTATCGAGTGATTGAACAGATAGAAAATGGCAGTGACGTCTGTGGCGGTGACGTCCGCGGCAGTGCGTATCATCCCCGCCGGCGCACCTGTTCATTGGCTCCTGGGACCCATAGGGTCCTATGTTAACCAATGTAGCATTGCGCCGCGGTCTACGACCGCCTACTGCGACGGTGTGCAACGCCAGCGCAGTTACCCCACAATCCCATTGTCCCAGTTTAGAGGTCAGGCAGCCGCCATTTCAGGGGCCCACATGGCTTCATTTACTTCTGCGTCACACATAGCTAGGCCTACACTCAACACACATACAGGAAGGGTTTTGTGTTTGGTGTAGTCTTCTGTGTAACTGTGGGTACATACCTGGAAAATATTTGACTTTATCGTCGCTGTTGTCCTTCGTAGGCGCCGTCATTTGGGACATTTGAGAAGATGGCGGAGTCCTCCGGTGTACCGACCGCTGGTGGACCTGTTGACAATGGAAGAGCGACATGTAATCGTCACCTACAGGTTTGACCGTGCCACAATCCAGGAACCATGTACCCAGTAGGAGCCATACCTGATGTCACCAATCCGCCATCCCTCTGGAATCCCCCCTGAAGTGCAGGTGCTGTCAGTGCTCCATTTCCTTGCAAGTGGGTCTTTTCAGACAACAGTGGCCATGGCATCAGGGATGTCCCAGCCTATGTTTTCCAACGTCTTGTCCAGAGTGTTGTCTGCCCTGCTGAAACACGTAAGGAGATACATCATTTTCCCTGAGGTGGAAGATTTGGTTACAGTTAAAGCTGACTTCTATGCCCTTGGCCATATCCCCAACGTCCTAGGTGCCATTGATGGGACCCATGTAGCTCTGGTTCCCCCCCCCCCCCACAGGAGTGAACAGGTGTACAGGAACAGGAAGAGTTATCATTCCATGAATGTACAGATGGTCTGTTTGGCAGACCAGTACATCTCCTAGGTTAATGCTATGTTCCCTGGCTCAGTGCATGACGCCTACATCCTGCGGAATAGCAGCATCCCTGATATGATGGGTCAACTCCAGAGGCACCGTGTGTGGCTATTAGGGGACTCTGGTTACCCCAACCTGTCATGGCTATTGACCCCAGTGAGGAATCCCAGGACCAGGGCAGAGGAACGCTACAATGAGGCCCATGGGCGGACTAGGAGGGTGATCGAACGCACCTTCGGCCTCCTTAAGGCCAGGTTCAGGTGCCTCCATATGACAGGTGGTTCCCTCTACTACTCACCTAGGAAGGTGTGCCAGATCATCATCGCCTGCTCGATGCTTCATAATTTGGCTTTGCGACGCCAGGTGCCTTTTCTGCAGGAGGATGGTCCAGATGACGGTGTTGTGGCAGCTGCGGAGCCTGTGGACAGTGATGAGGAGGAAGCTGAGGAAGAAGACAACGACAACAGGGAGTCAGTCATACAGCAATATTTCCAGTGACACACAGGTGAGAACACTTTCATTTTTACCATTACATTCAGTGTCACACGTCCTCCTCTATCCTGTGTGTTATTTCATGGGATTATTTGGTAATTGAGTTGTTTCTTTCTTTACGGTTTCAAAGGTGTGGTTACCAACGTGTGTCATCTACTTGCATCCTTCAAGTACTTCTGATGTGTGACATTGGTATGTTGCCTTTACATCTCACAACGCATTTTGACACTGTCATAGATATTAAATTTTACCAAATCATAGATTGACCCCAGATTGTTTTGTGTTTCAAGGGTGTTTATTGAAGTGCTAAAAAATGGGAGGGGGTGGTAAAATGGTGATGGGTGATGGCGGAGGAATGTCCATGGCAGAGTCCAGTCTATTAGTCTCACAGGTGCACTGCCCATATGGGCATAGGAAGTAGAGCTGGGGCAGTTTAAGTATGGACAGGGTGACAAAGTGGGACAGTGGGAGGACAATCAGGGTGGTCTCATTTCCTGGCGGGGGTCTTGCCATCTTGCTCTGTCCTGTTCCTGGCTCTCAGGGACCGCTTGCGTGGTGGTTGTCCGTCTGCAGGGGGTGGGGTGCTGGTGTGGTGGTCCTGTGGCGGGGCGTCCTATCCACTAGCGCCGGCGGAGGTGGTGGGCAGTTCATCGTCCTGGCTAGTGTCAGGGGACCCTTGGAGTGCCACGGTGTCCCTCATGGTCTGCTGTATGTCCTTCAGCACCCCTACAATGGTGCCCAAGGTGGAGCTGATGGTCCTGAGCTCCTCCCTGAACCCCAAATACTGGTCCTCCTGCAGGCGCTGGGTCTCCTGAAACTTGACCAGGACCGTCACCATCGTCTCCTGGGAGTGGTGGTATGCTCCCATGATGGAGGATAGGGTCTCGTGGAGAGTGGGTTCCCTTGGCCTGTCCGCCCCCTGTCGCACAGCAGCCCTCCCAGTTCCCCTGTGTTCCTGTGCCTCCATCCCCTGGACCGTGTGCCCACTACCACTGCCCTCGGGTCCCTGTTGTTGTTTGGGTGGTGGGTTACCCTGGGTTCCCTGTAGTGGTGGACACACCGCTGATTGACCTGTCCTGGGTAGGGAGGTATGGGCCCGCTGGGTGGGTGCTGTGCTGGTGTTACCAGAGGGTGGAAGGTCAGTGTTGGGCTGTGCCTGTGCGAGGGGAACCGACTGTCCCGAGGCCCACGATGGTCCGGGCTGGTCATCAGGCTCCAGTAGGGCAGAGCTGCTATCATCACTGTGGGCCTCTTCTGTGGGTGGAGTGGTGTTGTCGGGACCCTCTGGTGTGGTGACGGTCCTTCGTGATCCTGCAGGGGCATAAGAGCATGATTATTGCATGTGTGTGTGTGATGGTGTGCAATGGGTGGGTGTGCGTGTACCCCAGTGCCAGCATTCCTGTGTGGGGGCTTGTGTGATGATGGTTAGGGGGTTGTTCTGGGTATGTGCAGTGGGCATGCTTAGGTGATGGGTGTCCATGCTTAGTTGTGTCATGCAGGGCTTGTTGTGGGATGTGTAGTTTGTGTTATTATTACATTAGTGAGGAGTTGTAGTGATAGGGGAGGGTGTGAGGGTGGGGGTGTGTGATCTGATAGTTAAGATTTGACTTACCAGTGTCCCATCCTCCACCGATTCCTCCGAGGCCCTCGGGATGCATGATGGTCAATACTTGCTCCTCCCATGTTGTTAGTTGTGGGGGAGGAGGTGGGGGTCCGCCGCCAGTCCGCTGAACCGTGATGTTGTGCCTGGAGACCGTTGAACGCACCTTCCCCCGTAGGTCGTTCCACCTCTTCCTGATGTCCTCCCGATTTCTTGGGTGCTGTCCCACAGCGTTGACCCTGTCCACTATTCTGCGCCATAGCTCCATCTTCCTTGCTATGGATGTGTGCTGCACCTGTGATCCAAATAGCTGTGGCTCTACCCGGACAATTTCCTCCACCATGACCCTGAGCTCCTCATCGGAAAAGCGGGGGTGTCTTTGGCGTGCCGTGGGGTGGTGTCTGTGATGTGTGGGGCGGTGTGAGTGTTGATGTGTGTGGTGATGTGTCGTGGTGTGTGGTGTTTTGTGCGTGGATGTTGTGTGGGTGATGGTGTTGTGTGCCTCTGTATGGTGGGGTTGTCTTTGCTGTGCTGTCTCTCTGGCCTTCGTCTAAATTTCTGGTCGTAGGGGTTTGTGGGTGATGTGGGTGGGTGTTTTATATTGTGTTGGGTGTGTGGGAGTGGTGTTTGTATGTGTATCAGGTGTGTGTATTTTGAATTGTCCAATGTGCCGGTGTTTTGGAGATGTGTGTGTATTCTGAGCGCAGCGGTGTGTACCGCCAATGGAATACCGCGTTTGAAAGACCGCCGCGTGGATTCGTGGGTCGTAATAGCATGGTCGTGTTTCTGTTGGCGTGGAGGTGGAGGATTTGTTTTCGCCAGTTAATCACTGACCTTTGGTGTGGCGGAGTTGTGTGGGTGTCTGAATTTCGGCGGATTCCGAGATGTGTGTCATAATAGCTGTGGCGGAATTCCGCGGCCACGGCGGTGTATTGGCGGTCTTCTGCACGGCGGTAAGCGCCTTTTACCGCCAATGTTGTAATGAGGGCCTAAATATTTTAGTGACTATGTAAAGGATTTCAAGATTTAAGATTAGATATAAATTTTGTCTATCCACCCCCAAAGTGCATCTTAAGAGTGGAGGCACTTGCTGTCAGCTACATCTTTTATGGTTGTAACAATTTCTTTGTATCTTTGTAAGCTACAATTAGTAACTTTGGTGGTAATTCTGACACTATCTTTGTCAAGCCCTTGCCTCAGCATGTAAAGTGGTTGGCTTGGCTTCGAGTGACAGAGAAAGTAAGAATACCTTTTCTGTTATTGTTAACACTACAGTCGAAGAGGACATAGTGCAGCAAAGGAGAAATCTAGTTTATGTATGGTTTCAGAAGAGTAAGACCATCTGACTTGTTAGTCATGATAGTAAGACCGTAATTGGAGTCTGGCAACCAACTGTAACAACAAAGCTGATGTGGTGACTGAGCACCTTCTTGTTTAGATGTGTGAAAGTCTGGTATTCTTGTGCAGGTAGTAAGTAAATGACATGAGTCAACACTGTTAGGCAACACCATATGTGGACAAAGTCCTGGCACTGAACAGGATTCTATTTTACCACCCATTCGATTATTGACATTAGCCTAATGTCTGTAACAAACCTCATGCTTTTCACAAATGAATTCAAGACTTGACACTTCATTAGATGTATCTGAAGAGTTTTAGTAAGATCATTCACAAGCGTTAGGTTATATGTTTTATAGGAGTGCATATCCACCCGTTATTTGGCGTTATGGTTCTTGTGACTGTAGCTTGTGTGTCTGTGGTGGTGGGTGAGCCCAAGGAAAGTCTTCATTAAGGAACAAGCTGATCATCCCTGGCATCAGTGAGTGAGCACCCCTCATCAGCCAGGCTAGCTTGAATTCAGTGGCACAGGGAGCACAGGACCCATGTCTGGACATACCCATCCCATTTAGGGTGACAAAAGCAAAAAGAACAGACCCCGAAACCAGTCCCAAAATGCTTGTTTCTGGTCCAGGGAGGACATAGCTTGGTAATTCGGGCTGGACTGTTCCCATGGGGAGCGGGGACAAGACAGCTTTGCATATGGCTGGGCCCAAACTAGAGTGGTGTGGTGGGAAACAAAATGATGGCTTAAACTCAGATCTCTGTGACTGGGGGTGAATGATTGCATTGTTAAGCATTCTGGGCCATCATCTGTTTTTTTTGCTTTTGTCACCCTAATTGGAGTGGGTATGCCCAGACATGAGTCCCATGCTCGCTGCACCACTGAGTTCAAGCTAACCTGGCTTATGAGTGGTTAGACCCCTAAACCGGTCCCAGGATGCTTGTTTCCGGTTCAGAGAGGACCTGGATTGGCAGTTCAGGTTGGACTGTTCCCATGAGGAGCAGGGTCAAGACATGGTTTGCCTGTGGCTGGGTCCAAACTGAAGTGGCAAGGTGAGCAAAAAACTATGACTTAAACCCAGATCTCTGTGACTGGGGTGGATGTTTGCATTGTTCAGCATTCTGTCCATAATCTGTTCTTTTTGCTTTTGTCGCCCTAAGTGGGAAGAGTATGCCCAGAAATGGGTCCCGTACTCACTGCGCCACTGGGTTCAAGCTAGCCTGGCTGATGAGAGGTGAGACCCCAAAACAGGTCCCAGGATGCTTGTTTCTGGTCCGGGGAGGACCTGGCTTAGCAGTTCGGGCTGGACTGTTCCCATGGGGAGTAGGATCAAGACTGATTTGCATATGGCTGGGTCCAAACTGGAGTGGCGTGGTGGGCAAAAAAACAATGGATTAAACCCAGATCTCTGTGACTGGGGGTGAATGTGTGCATTGTTCATCATCCTGTCCATCATCTGTTCTTTTTGCTTTTGAAACATACCTTTAACAAGGAGTAGTGCTGTGAGAAAGTTAGTGCAGTGGTTAAGCTAGAAGAACAAGTAGCCAGATGGTCTAGGATGCCGCTTTTCCTGGCAGTTACAATAGCCCTCATGAAAATTATAGTGCTTCCCAAATTTCTCTACCTATTCACTAATAAATCTATCGTCCTTCCCCAACATTTTTTTAAGACTATTAAATCCCACATGGTCACCTTAGCATTGGCAGAGAAACAACCACGGATCAGATGGGACACGATGACCCTTTGATGCACCAAATCTACACTTAAACTGTATTTAGGCACAATCACACTTTACACACACTGCCACATACACAAATCCGCCAGCCCAAAGGTCAGTGTTAAAGTGTTGGTACGAACACCCATATGTTATGCCAACAAAACAACGCCCACCACATTATGACCCACGAATCACCATGCTGGACATTCAATGGCGGTAAACCATTGGCGGTACATACCGGCACGCTCAGAATGGCCACCCAAATACAAAACAACACAACATTGGCCTAAACAAAAATCACACACCTGACACTCATACACACACCACACCCACACACCAACAGCACTATAAAACACCCACCCACATTACACACAACCCTTCACGAATACCAATAAGCGCCACAAGACTAACACGAAGACCACTGAGACAACTACACACACACCACAAACACCCATCCATCCGTCACGCACCCACCATCCCACACCCCACCAGGTCACTTAACACCCTCTGCACAACACACACCACAAAACATCCATGTCCCCACTAAGGCACCCTGTTTCACTGATGAGGAGTTGCGGTTCATGGTCGAGGAAATAGTCAGGGTAGAGCCACAGCTGTTTGGAGCACAGGAACAGCAAATATACATTGCCATGAAGATGGAGCTATGGCAGAGAATTGTGGACAGGGTGAGCGCCATGGGACAGCATCCAAGAACAAGGGGCAACATCAGGAAGAGGTAGAATGACCTACGGGGGAAGGTACGTTCCTTGGTAGCAAGGCATCAGCTTGCCATCCAGAGAACTGGTGGTGGACCCCTACCTCCTCCCCCACAGCTCACAGCATGGGAGGAGCAAGTCTTGCCAATACTGCATCCCGAGGGACTCACTGGAGTTGCCAGAGGACGGGACACTGGTGAGTCAATATTTACTACCCATCCCCTTCACATACCTGCATGCCATCTCACCCACTCACCCTCACTCCCATCACTCCACTCCATCCCACACACTGCACCTACACATCTGACTAACCAATGCATGGACAGCCCTCCCCGCCCTGCATGGACACCCATCACCAAAGCATGCACAGCATGGAGAACTAACAAGCGTACAATCCATCACCATACACAAACAAAGGTGGCAGGGCAACAATAGAGGGGAAGCAAGGGATGTACAATATGTCACAGACATGAAGTATAATACATCACTTACATCCCAACAGGTGCCCTAGCCAATCTCAGCAGCGAGGAGGTGCCACGACTAACCAGTCCCTCAATGGAAGATGCCCCCAGTGATGACAGTAAATCTGGACTTCAGGATCTGGATGAACTACCTGGCCCATCAGGGACCAATGGTCAGTCGGCAACTCCAGCCTACTCACAGTCCACCACAGAGTCTCCCCCCCAGCAGTATCCAACACAACAGCACCCACTCAACATCCCCACACCTCAGTCCCCAGGACACATCAATCAGCAGTGTGCCCACCTGTACAGGGACCCCAGTCCACACTTCACACTCAAGACAATCAGGGACACCGTTCAGGGGACAGAGGCACAGGGGAACAGGGACACTGGGAAGACCGGTGCGCGCCAGGGGGAGGACAGGCCCAGGTAACCTCCTCTCAAGGAGGCACTCACTAATGTCCTGGGGGCTTACCAGCAATCCCAGAACAAGATGGGCCAGATCCTTACCAACATGCAGGAGAACAAGCGGCTGCAGGAGGTACACCATCAGGAGATCACAGAGGATTTGCATGCCCTCAACACCACCATGGTCTCCCTAGCAGGGGTACTGGCAGATATGGCCAACATCATGAGGGAATGGACAGCACACCAGCGGGCCCCTACCACTAGCCAGTCTACTGACCAGCCCACCACTTCTGCCGCAGCTAGTGAACAGGGGGCCCTGCCACAGGACCCACAGGCCACCAGCACCCCTCCTCCTGCAGAAGGTAAACCATCCCGCAAACGTTCCTTGTGACCCAGGCAGAAGCCAGAGACACCTGCCAAGACCACTGCCAGGAAATGAGACCCTCCTGAATGTCCCCCTTGTGTCCCACACTGTCACCTTGTCCACTTTGAACTGCCTTTTCTCTCCTTCCTATGGCCCCTTGGAACACTGCACCTGTGCTACAAACAGACTGGAACAATACCCTGGACTTTCCTCACCCATCACCCCATTGCATTGCACTTTTCCGTCAATTATTTGCACTACAGTAAATATCCTTGAACACAACCTAAGTGAAAGTGTTTTATGTGATGAAAATGTGCATATATGGAAACAGTCACATCATGTGCAAAATGATCTGAACACTGTGATAGCATACATTTTATGACCTGTATCTGTCGGTAGTCATCACATCAGTACACTGTTATCATATCACCAACATCTCCAAATGAGAATCCATAGATGGCAGTAAGTAGAGAGGCAAAGGAAGTGAATGCCATCCTGCTACAACCACACAGAAAACATCAATAATCAGAGGAATTGTCAGTTCCACTGTCTCATCTGTGTGTCATTGGAAGTATTGACATATAACTGATGTTCTGTTTGCCACATCCTCAACCTCTGCCTCCTCATCCTCCCTTCCCTCAGGGTCCACTACTGCCACAGGGGCATTTCCGCTCTCCTCCTCCTGCAGATAAGGCAAATGTCGTCTGAGGGCCAGGTTGTGCAACATGCAGCATGCCACTACTATCTGGCAGACCTTCTCGGGTGAGTAGCATAGGGATCCACCTGTCAGACGGAGGCATCTGAACCTCTCCTTCAGGAGGCCGAAGGTCCTTTCAATAATTCTCCTGGTTCGCCCATGTGCATCATTATAACGCTTCTCAGCCCCTGTCCTGGCATTCCTCACAGGGGTCAGGAGCCACGATAGGTTTGGGTAGCCAGAGTCACCTGCAAGTATTGAGGGACAAGCATTAGCCTTACACAGTAAAATGGGGTCAACACCAGAAGGAAAACACTGACATATATTGGGTGGGGAGTCAGGCTCATCAATTAGCCACACGCTGTGCCTCTGTAGTTGTGCCATCACATTTGGGATGCTGCTATTCCTCAGGACGAAGGCGTCATGCACCAACCCAGAATACTTGGCAGTGACGGTGGGTTGATGTACTGGTCAGCCAGTCACACCATTTGCACATTTAGTGAGTTGAAACTCTTCTGATTCCTGAACACTTGTTCATTCTGGCGGGGGGGACAAACACAACATGTGTACTGTCAATCACCCCAATAATGTTTGGTATGTGTCCCATTGCGTAGAATCTTGCCTTCACACTGGCCAAATATTTTACCTGGGGGAAAGCAATGTAGCTGCATATGTGTTTCACCAGGGCAGACAAAACCCTTGCCAGCACGATTGAGAACATTGGCTGTGACATTCCTGCTGCCAAGCCCACTGTCACTTGGAAAGAACCAGTTGCCAGGAAATGGAGCACTGATAGAACCTGCACTAGAGGGGGGATCCCAGTGGGATGACAGAGGGCTGATATCAGATCAGGCTCCAATTGAGTACACAGCTCTGTGATTGTGGCCGGCCCTGCCTAGTCTATAGGTGAGTATTATGTGCCTGTCTACTGGTGGAGCCAAGTCCACAAGGGGTCTGTACACAGTGTTTGGTCTCCTCCTCCGATTCCTGCACAGTGGTAGGTATCTAAGGGTCACAAGAGTGAGAAGGTTGTCACAATTTGAAAAATAGAACCACCACCTCAGTGCACATAGAGCAGTGACGTGTTGAGACATTGGTAATGGCAATGTATATGCAAATTATAGAAATGAATCAGTTCTCGATTATCTGAATATTGTCCACCACCATAAAATGGCGACCGCCTGTCCTGTTTGTAGGGACAGGTGGAAGTGAGGTAACTCCTCCGGCGTTGCGCGTCATGGCGGAAGGCGGTCTTGCACTGCCGTGCTATTCCTCTTTGGATAACATGGGGCTCTATGGAGTACAGTGTCCAAAGGGGATCACCGGTGGTGGTGACGGTGTACACCGCCGGGTACGTGACGGTCATTTCCTGCCTATAACCTCACTTGATTCCTGACTTTCCACAGGACAGTACCTACACTGCGTGTGCTGCTGGGACCTGTGTCTGGATCCTGTCATGGCCCGTGTGACCAGGGCAAGAGCCCCTGCCTTCACTTCCGAGGAGTTGGAGCGGTTGGTGGATGGTGTCCTACCCCAGTATGGGCAGCTGTATGGGCCCCCAGACCAACAGGTGAGTACACCTTGGGCACGAGGCATGTGACAAGGTTGCATGGAGATATGTGTGCAAGCATTGTGTCATTTGGGGGGTTCGTATGTCTGGTGGTAGTGCACATGGTGGCACTGGGTGATGTGTGTGCCAATGGGGATGGAAGGAGATTTGTGGGACATGTGTTGACAGGCTGGATTGTATGTATAATGGTGACATCCTGTCTGTGTTTCCTCTGCAGGTCAGCGCCCAGTAGAAGAAGGGATTGTGGCATGCCATCGCCAAGGACGTGCGGACCCTGGGGGTCTACATCAGGCGGAGCACCCACTGTAGGAAGAGGTGGGAGGACTAGAGATGCTGGGCCCGGAAGACCGTGGAGGCCCGGCTGGGGATGGCCTCCCAACGAGGGCATGGTCCCCTTCAGAACCGGACACCCCAGATGGCCCACATACTGGCGGTGGCCCACCCAGAGCTGGATGGGCAGTTGAGGGCATCACAGCTGCCACAAGGGGGTGAGTACAGTGTGCTTCACAACTATGATTGGTAGGTGGCATGGGAACCTGTTGATGGGTGTCAGTTAGTGGGTGCCCCTTAATGCAAGCTCAGAGAACGCAGCATGATCCAGCTCAAGGGTAATGGTTGTTTTGCTAAATCTGGTAACTTAGCTAAGTTGCATTCCATGTCAGACAGGGCTTAGTGAC
This sequence comes from Pleurodeles waltl, assembly GCF_031143425.1. Taxonomy (NCBI): domain Eukaryota; kingdom Metazoa; phylum Chordata; class Amphibia; order Caudata; family Salamandridae; genus Pleurodeles; species Pleurodeles waltl. The sequence continues at coordinate 400,351,291 of NC_090449.1, forward strand.
TCCCACGAGGGGTGCAGTTGGTGGGGGCTGGCTCACATCTTGCTGAGGTACCTAGCCAATGTAATGCCAGTGCGAGGCATGGTGGTCAATCCTGATCCCTGTGTGTGACGGTAATGTGTATGCCATCTGTGATGTTGGTGCTGCAATTGAGCCAGTGCTCCCTTTCTCTCTCTCCCCCTTTTTTCTTCTGTCATCCTGTCCATGTTTGCATTAGCATCATCTGGCGGAGGAGCAGGGGCACCGGGGACAGAGGGAGCTGCATCCCATGGAACCCAGGAGGCAGAGTCCACTGACGGTGAGGGGACCAGTGGGACAGAGGGCGAGGGGAACACCAAGGCGGAGACAGGAAGTGACAGCACTGACTCAGATACCTCCTCCGATGGAAGCTCCTTAGTGGTGGCAGACACCTCTGGGACCACCCCAGCAACAGGTATAGCTGCCACCTCCCGTACCAGCACCGCCCTTCCAGTAGCCCTTCACCAAGTTGCCCGTGCCCACTCACCCAGGAGGGTGGGCATTTCCTTCACCCCATGCACCTGAGGCACGGCCCCAGTCAGCCTTGCTGCCCTGAGTGAGGAGGCTATTGACCTCCTGAGATCCATCTCTGTAGGGCAGTCAACCATTGTGAATGCCATCCAGGGGCTGGCATCCCAGATGCAGCAATGCAATGCATTCCTGGAGGGCATTCACGGTGTATTAGAAACCCAACAGAGATTGTTCCAGCCTCTGGTCTCCTCTCTGATGGCAGCTATTGTCCCTGTTCCTACCGTCCCCACTGCAACTCCAATCTCCTCGACCCAACCCATCCCATGCACACATACAGGCAAGCATGCACACAAAACATCACACAAGAGTGGCACAGACAAACACAGGCAGCACACTTCAGTCCACAAGCACTCACACAAACAACAGACAGTTGCACACACAACAACATCCACTGCCTCCACTGTCTCCCCCTCCTCCTCCTCCCTCACTGTCACATCCGCACTCACACCTGCATGCATTGCATCAACAGCCACCATCACCACACCAAGCAGCACACACACCTCACTTGGAGACACCTCCACAACATCCATCCATGTGTCCCCTGTGTCCTCTACCACCCTGTCTGCCCTCCAAAGACACAAAAACGCACGCACTCAGACACCCAACAGCCATCCACCTCCCATCAGCACACTGGCCATTGACCTTCACCCACGTCCAGCAGACATACACCTCCAACAACCACTCTCTCAACCTCCACTCCCATCCCTCCTCACTCATCCCACCACACTGTCCCTAAGAAGCTTTTCCTTGCCCAACTTGACCTCTTCCGTCCCTCTCCCCCGTCCGGCCCGTAAGAGCAGGGTCACAACAACCCAGCCCAGCACCTCAGACAAACAGTCTACGGGGACAGAGGAGGCACCTCCTAGTCGTGGAGGCAAGAAAGGAAAGGATCCCACTCCACCACCCAAGAGAGGGAAGGATTCCACTACACCACCCAGGATAGGGAAGGTTCCCACTTCACCAGCTACGAGAAGCAAAAGGCCCCCTCCAATAGCAGTGGGCAAGGAGCCCTCACCTCCAGCAGAGGCTGACAGGGTTTCCCCTCCAACAGCAGTGGGCAAGGAGCCCTCACCTCAAGTCGGGACACAGCAACCTTCACCTCCAGCTGGGACACAGCAGGCCCTCACCTCCAGCTGGGACACAGCAGGCCCTCACCTCCAGCTGGGACACAGCAGGCCCTCACCTCCAGCTGGAACACAGCAGGCCCTCACCTCCAGCTGGAACACAGCAGGCCCTCACCTCCAGCTGGGACACAGCAGACCCTCACCTCCAGCTGGGACACAGCAGCCCTCACCTCCAGCTAGAACACAGCAGCCCTCAACTCCAATTGGGACTCAGCAGCCATCACCTCCAGCTAGGACACAGCAGCCCTTACCTCAAGCTGGGACACAGCAGCTCTCACCTCCGGCTGGGACACAGCAGACCCTCACCTCCAGCTGGGACACAGCAGCCCCTCACACAGCAGTCCCTCACCTCCAGCTGGGACACAGCAGCCCCCCACCTCCAGCTGGGACACAGCAGCCCTCACCTCCAGCTGGGACACAGCAGCCCTCACCTCCAGCTGGGACACAGCAGCCCTCACCTCCAGCTGGGACACAGCAGCCCTCACCTCCAGCTGGGACACAGCAGCCCTCACCTCCAGCTGGGACACAGCAGCCCTCACCTCAAGTTGGGACACAACAGCCCTCACCTCCAGGTGGGACTCAACAGCCTCCAGCTGCTGTTGGGACAGAGCAGCCCTCACCTCCAGTTGGGACAGAGCAGCCCTCACCTCCAGTTGGGACAGAGCAGCCCTCACCTCCAGTTGGTACACAGCAGCCCTCACCTCCAGTTGGTACACAGCAGCCCTCACCTCCAGTTGGTACACAGCAGCCCTCACCTCCAGCTGGGACACAGCAGCCCTCACCTCCAGCTGGGACACAGCAGCCCTCACCTCCAGCTGGGACACAGCAGCCCTCACCTCCAGCTGGGACACAGCAGCCCTCACCTCCAGCTGGGACACAGCAGCCCTCACCTCCAGCTGGGACACAGCAGCCCTCACCTCCAGCTGGGACACAGCAGCCCTCCCCTCCAGCAGAGGGCATGTAGGCCACGCTCCAGGGACTGTTGTACAAGGAGCACCCTCCAGAACCAGTGGGCAAGTTCCACAACTCAGGGACTGTGACCTTGCACTCCCCAGCAAATTGAAATGGGCGTGGAGCCCCCTCCAGAACCAGTGGGCAAGTTCCCCAACTCAGAGTCTGTGACCTTGCACTCCCCAGCAAATTGAAATTGGCATGGAGCCCCCTCCAGAACCAGTGGGCAAGTTCCGCAACTCAGGTACTGTGACCTTGCACTCCCCAGCAAATTGAAATGGGCATGGAGCCCCCTCCAGAACCAGTGGGCAAGTTCCCCACTTCAGCTGAGGTGCCCTCCACCCCCCTTCCCCCTGAGGTGCCTGGCCATTCCCAACATGATGCCCCTGCCCAGTATAGTGCGGATTACATCAGTGAACGAGTTGGGCCTTGGACTGTGCCCTGTGACCATGTGGGCCTTTTATACTTTGGACTTGCCATTGGCCCTTTCGGGACAGTGACTCATGTATTTCTTGTCATATGAACAATATGGTGGCTGTTTCCATCAAATTACACTATCAGTTCTGGAAAAATGTATTCCTTGCATTATTATGATTTGGGTCCTGTGACATTGGTTTTACTCTGCAGCTGGTTGTGTGTATGGTGTGTGTGTGTGAATGGTGTGTATTGTGCGTGTGTGTGTCACTCTCCTTTTCCTCCCTCCCTCCCTTGTGTGCTAGGCGGCTGTACTCACCTTCGTCGTCTTCGTCGGTGTTGGCGTTCCAGGTGGAGCATGGCCTAGAAGAGCATCGGGAAGACTTGAAGTTCTGGTTCCATGGCGGCGTTGATCTTCTCTGTGTCTCTGTTGGTGAGTCTTTCGTCTTCTGTTTCTGCCATATTTTTTATTGTGTTGGTACCGCCCTGGAAATCATGGCGGTTTGCTATGTCTTAATATGGTGGGCAGTACTTTGTCTTCCACCTGGCTGTTGATGGCTACCGTCGTTGTCAGTGGTGTCAACGCCCTGGCGGTTGTTGGGGTACATTGGCTGTCTATGGGAGTCATCACCGCCATGGTCATAATTTGGTGGTAATTACGCCAGCCTTCTGGCGGTATTACCACCACTTTAACAGTCACCGCCAATGTCATAATGACCACCTATATGGAGCAACCCAACAAGACAACTGCGCCACAATAACCCTAGCTAAAGATCACTGGAACGCTGTTTTAGACACACTTATGAAGATTGGAAATTCTGTTGCACATTGTAAGGAAATACCTCCTTGGCATGGTTACCCCCTAACTTTTTGCCTTTGCTGATGCTAACTTTTGATTGAAAGTGTGCTGGGACCCTGCTAACCAGGCCCCAGCACTAGTGTTCTTTCCCTAAACTGTACCTTTGTCTCCACAGTTGGCACAACCCTGGCACTCAGATAAGTCCCTTGTAACTGGTATCCCTGGTACCAAGGGCCCTGATGCCAGGGAAGGTCTCTAAGGGCTGCAGCATGTCTTATGCCACCCTGGGGACCCCTCACTCAGCACATGCGCACTGCCTCTCAGGTTGTGTGTGCTGGTGGGGAGAAAATGACTAAGTTGACATGGCAACCTCACACTGCCTGTGGTATGGGTAAGTCACCCCTCTAGCAGGCCTTACAGCCCTAAGGCAGGTTGAACTATACCACAGGTGAGGGCATATGTGCCTGAGCACTATGCCCCTACAGTATCTAAGCAAAACCTTAGACATTGTAAGTGCAGGGTAGCCATAAGAGTATATGGTCTGGGAGTTGTCAAACACGAACTCCACAGTTCCATAATGGCTACACTGAAAATTGGGAAGTTTGGTATCAAACTTCTCAGCACAATAAATGCACACTGATGCCAGTGTACATTTGATTGTGAAATACACCTAGAGGGCATCTTAGAGATGCCCCCTGAATACCAATCCGACTTCTAGTGTAGGCTGACCAGTTTCTGCCAGCCTGCCACATACCAGACATGTTGCTGGCCACATGGGGAGAGTGCCTTTGTCATTCTGTGGCCAGGAACAAAGCCTGTACCGGGCGCAGGTGCTTCTCACCTCCACCTGCAGGAGCTGTAACACCTGGCGGTCACCCCTTTTGTTACAGCGCCCCAGGGCATCCTAGCTAGTAGAGATGCCCGCCCCTCCGGCCACTGCCCCCACTTTTGGCGGCAAGGCTGGAGGAGATAATGAGAAAAACAAGGAGGAGTCACTCACCAGTCAGGACAGCCCCTAAGGTGTCCTGAGCTGAGGTGACCCCTACCTTGAGAAGTCCTCCATCTTGAGTTTGGAGGATTCCCCCAATAGGATTAGGGATGTGCCCACCTCCCCACAAGGAGGAGGCACAAAGAGGGTATAGCCATCCTCAAGGACCGTAGCCATTGGCTACTGCCCTCCCAGACATAAACACACCCCTAAATTCAGTATTTAGGGGCTCCCCAGAACCTAGGAAAGTAGATTCCTGCAAACTGAAGAAACAAGAAGGACTGCTGACCTACAAGCCTGCAGAGAAGGAGGAAGACGACAACTGCTTTGGCCCCAGCCCAACCGGCCTGTCTCCAACTTCGAAAACCTGCAACCAGCGACACATCCAATGGGGACCAGCGATCTCTGAAGCCTCAGAGGACTGCCCTGGACTAAAGGACCAAGAAACTCCCATGAACAGCGGCCCTGTTCAAAACCAGCTACTTCTTTGCAACAAAGAAGCAACTTTCCAAGACGGTGCGTTTTCCGGCGGAAGCGTGAGACTTCACACCCTGCACCCGACGCCCCCGGCTCGATATCCAGAGAACAAACACCTCAGGGAGGGCTCCCCGGCGACTGCGAGCCCGTGAGTAACCAGAGACGACCCCCCTGAGCCCCCACAATGACGACTGCAGCGAGAATCGAGAGGCTCCCCCTGATGGCGACTGCCTGTAACAAGGGACCCATCGCCTGGAATCAACACCGAACCCGCAGCCCCCAAGACCTGAAGGAACCGAACCTCAGCACAGAAGTGACCCCCAGGCGGCCCTCTGCCTTGCCCAGGTGGTGGCTGTCCCGAGAAACCACCCTGTGCCTGCCTACACCGCTACAGTGACCCCCGGGTCCCTCCATTGTTTCCTACCTGAAACCCGATGCCTGCTTTGCACACTGCACCCGGCTGCCCCTGTGCCGCTGAAGGTGTGTTTTGTGTGCCTACTTGTGTCCCCCACAGTGCTCTACAAAATCCCCCCGAGGACGCAGGTACTTACCTGCTGGCAGAATGGAACCAGAGCAACCCTGTTCTCCATAGGTGCCTATGTGTTTTGGGCACCTCTTTGACCTCTGCACCTGACCGGCCCTGAGCTGCTGGTGTGGTAACTTTGGGGTTGTCTTGAACCCCCAATGGTGGGCTGCCTATGCCCAATAACTAAGACTTGTAAGTGTTTTACTTACCTCCTAATCTAACCTTTACTTACCTCCCCCAGGAACTCTTGATGTTTGCACTGTGTCCTCTTTGAAAATAGCTTATTGCCATTTTTACAAAGACTGTATATGATATTGCTTTTATTCAAAGTTCCTAAAGTATCTAAGTTAAGTACCTTACATTTAAAGTATTTACTGTAAATCTTGATCCTGTGGTTCTTTAAATAAACTAGGAAAATATATTTTTCAATATAAATATCTATTGGCCTGGAGTAAGTCCTCAAGTGTGAGTTCCTCATTTATTGCCTGTGTGTGTACAACAAATGCTTAACACTACCCTCTGATAAGCCTACTGCTCGACCACATTACCACAAAATAGAGCATTAAAATTATCCAATTGTGCCACTATCTTAGCTCTAAGGGAAACCCTTGGACTCTGTGCACACTATTTCTTACTTTGAAATAGTATATACAGAGCCAACTTCCTACACACATTAACAAGCAGTTTACATCAAATTGTAATTTACGTATAATTCATTTACAATATTTACAACAGATATAGTGCACCCCTATTAGGTTAGCAAGATATGGTGTATGAGACAATACAAATTGCATCTGATATGGGTACCTGATTCCGACTTATTCCACCTAGCATGGCATTGTGACCCAATTCAACTGTTTTGGGCCAAAGTGGAGGCAGACTTGGCAACTATGACTATGAAACAAATCCCTTGGACACTACAACCATGTCTTCTTAAACTGGTTAAACACCTCCCACCCACACACCACAGGTTTGTGGCAATCCCGCTGTTGTTGGCGAAATGGAGGGTAGCCATGTACTGGGGCAAAAGGTTGGTGCCAAAACCTGCTCAATGGCTGTTAGACATGTCATACTCTAAGGCACAATTGGAAATTTATCCTGAGGAAGTACCGCAGATGTCACGACCTAAAGACATACGGAGACCACTAACAGCTTACCGGTTGTCACTCCCATGTATTCAATAAAATAATTTACTGTCTAGCTAGGACGCTGGATCTGATGGTGATCAGGTTGTGTAAGTTCATACAAGTAATCATTATACCTGCTGACTCATAAAAGTATTGTGCTAATTTGCTGTGACGATTGATCATTTATTGTATCTTTCTGTTTTACATTGCAAAAAATCACAGTGACAAAATAAAACTTCTATATGTCCCCACGGAACAACTGCAAAAACAAGTGCTGCAATAGTGTCACTATAAAACGGTGTCAGGACACCCGGGATGTCCCAGAACTATGGAGCTAGCCAGTCGCAACTTCTGGTCACCAACGTGGAAATCAGACATTGCTACATACATTAAAAAATGTGATATTTGTAACTGAACAAAGATTGAACGTTCAAAGAAAAAGGGGCTTGTTTAAAAACTTCCAACACCTTAGTGACCTTGGGAAGACATTTCATTGGACTTCATTACTGCCTTACTTAAAGACCAGGGACAAGATACCATCCTATTGGAAGTAGATCACTTGTCTAAAATGGCTCATTATATTCTTTGTACAAGACTTCCTACAGTCGTAGAAAAGGTAAATCACCTGTTCAATCAGGTAGTATGTCTACATGGTCTGCCCAAACCATTCACATTTGATCCCGGCACCCAGTTTACCTCCAGATTCTGGAAAGCTTGTTGCGCAATACTCCATATCGAGAGTCATGTATCCACTAGTTCTCACCCGGAGAAAGACAGTCAAACAGAAAGAGTGAACCAGAAATTAAAACAATACCTCTGTTGCTACCGGTCTAACTCAACAGGCTTCTACGTGAATTTGCTGTGAAAGGCAGGATTTTCCTACTATAAATGGAATCACTCAGCAAAAATGTCTCCCTTTAATGTGAATTATGGCCATTATCCACACTACATGCCCTTGATATGTCCTCGTCCCTCAGACCAGATACCGCTACCGCTCTGGACCACAGAATACATAAAATGTCTACTATGGCAACCCACCTCCATCACAACGTGATTGCAGCTAAAATACAGTACAAATTCTATGCAGATCAGAAACTCCAGTCGGGTCCTGCATATTAGCCTGGAGATCGTGTCTGGTTGTCGACAAAGCATTTACGGTTCAAACATCAACACAAATTCCAGCCTTGCTACATTGGGCTTTTTGCTATTGAGAAAGTGATCAATCCAGTGATTTTTCACCTGCAGCTTCCACAGACTATGAAAGTACACTCTGGCCCTCATTCTGACCCTGGCGGTCAGTGTAAAAGCGGCGGCCAACCCGCCAACAGGCTGGCGGCCGAAAAATATGAATTCTGACCCTGGCGGGAACCGCCAACACAGGCCGCCGCTTTAACACTCCAACCGCCACGGCGGTACAAACAAACAACGCGGCGGTCACTGCCAACAGGCAGGCGGCAGACAATGTACCGCCCACCCTATCCCGACCCACCAATCCGCCACCTTTTCCGGGGCGGGAGCCCCGCCGATAAAAACACGGCGGAAACAGACATCTCCAATGGAAAACGCTTACCTCGACACACTCCACGCGGAATCGGAACAGCATGGAACCCGAACTCCACATCCTCCCAGCCATTGCCTTCCTGCTCTTCTTCCAGGATCACGAACCTCGCCGCAGACCACAACGGTGAGTACTGCACCTACGACACAGGGGAGGGAGGAGGAGGAAAGGTTACGGGCACACACATACGCCACACACCCACCCCCACCCTCACCCCCACCGAAATACCTACACACCTATGCAGATAAAAAAATCAGTGACACCCCCAACCCCCCCCCCCCCCCAAAAACAAAGACAAAAGCCAATGAATGTAAAAGTAGAACCATATTATTGCAACAATAAAGTATAGCGACCTTAGCAATATATGAAGAATGAATACACATCTAGAACTCTATCCATACAAGCAGCAAAAGTCCGGCCCAGTCAATCAAAGTCCAAAGGTCCGTGGGCCAATGTGCAGCAACACATGGGCAAAGCCCACACACGAGATCCAGTCCATTGGAGAGAACACTGCTGGGGCATCACTAAAATAAAAAGACAGGCACCTCAGGGGGAAGGGATGGGGGGGCACCTCAGCCACATGAGTCCTTGACGCCAGATCCACGAAGGGCCTCCATGCCCACTGTGCCATCCTGGGGAGTGCAAAGCCACAGTCTCACAAGTCTCTACAGTGGGTGGATTGCCCACTGTGCCATCCTGGGGAGTGCAAAGCCACAGTCTCACAAGTCTCTACAGTGGGTGGATTGCCCACTGTGCCATCCTGGGGAGTGCAAAGCCACAGTCCATCAGGTGGATTACAGAGACCACTGGTCATGGAGGAGGCATGGTGGGCAGAGTGCTTCGTGAAGGCCTGCCCGACACATAACCGGGACTGCCAATGGGCCAGCGGTGCTTGAGACGAAGGGCCCAGCGGAGCGGTGCTTGAGACGAAGGGCCCAGCGGAGCGGTGCTTGAGACGAAGGGCCCAGCGGAGCGGTGCTTGACAGGAAGGGCCCTGTTCAGCGGTGCTGGTCACGGCGGGGCCCTGTTCAGCGGTGCTTCTCACGGCGGGGCCCTGTTCAGCAGTTCTGGTCACGGCGGGGCCCTGTTCAGCGGTGCTCCTCACGGCGGGGCCCTGTTCAGCGGTGCCTGTCTTGTGTTTCCAGTGAACCACACCTGGCCAATACTTGCCGCTCACTCTGCATCGGACCTTTCCGTTGCGGGGCCCTCCTTTGATGGAGTCCTGGGGCCCTGGCTCTCCTTCGATACCCCCGGAATGGGGCTGGTGGGGCCCTCATGGCCAGGTCGGCTGCTCCCTGCCTTTTGCTCCTTGCTGCCCTTGCCCTCCTTGGCAGACTGTCCGTGGCCCTTGGCTCCCTTACCCGATGTGGCAGGTGACGGTGCAAGGCTACCCTCCTTGGGGGCAGGCGTATCAGGCCTGTCGCGCCTGCCCTTCAGTTTTTTGGTCCTCTTCCCAGGGGGGGGGGATGGCTGTGCCTTTGCTGCTGGAAGATGTCCCAGCCCAAGGAAAGGGCGGACTCCAAAAACAAGGCACGACGTTCTTTGGAATTGCTGGGCTGGTGGTGACTGAGGTGTTTGTGGAACTCTTACGGGATGGAGGGGGTGGGTCAGGTGAGGAAAAGAGGTCCACTTTAGAGAGGAAAATTTTCTTTGGAGCCATGGGAAGGGTGGCTGGAGTGGGTATGGGAGTGGAGGAAGAGGATGTGGTTGTAGGAGAGTCAAGTGTGCTGTCTTTGGGTGCAGGTGCTTGGGCAGGAGGCTGACGTGAGGTAGATGGCTGTTGTTTGGGTGCCTGCCTGCGTTTGTGTGGTTGGGAAGCGGGGGTGACAGACACACTGGGAGAGGACACAGGGAACGTGTACATGGCAGTGGGGGTGGTGACTGCACGTGTGCGGACTGGTGTGGAGGGTGTGCTGGTGATGGGTGCAATGGCTGATGGTGGTGTGCTTGCAGGTGTGTGTGGAGAAGTCACAGGGAGGGAGGAGGGAGACGAGGAGGTGGGGGACACAGAGGAGGTAGTGGCTGTTGGCATGTCTGCATCTGGATGTTGCTTGGGTGAATGCTTGTGTGTCCTGTGGTGCTTATGTCTGGATGAGCTGCCCTTGGGTGTTGAGGTGTGTGCAGGCTGGTCTGTAGGTGTGGATGGGATAGGCAGAGGAACAGGGGAGTGGGACTGGGTGGAGGGAGTCAGAAGAGGGAGGCTGGAGACCGGGACAATCGCTGCCGTCAGTGCTGAGGCCAGAGCGTTGAACGATCGTTGATGGGCAGCCTGACCCGAATGAAGGCCCTCCAGGTATGCATTGCTTTGATGCACCTCCCTCTCCACACCCTGGATGGCATTCAAAAGGGTAGACTGCCCAACAATGATGGTCCTCAGGAGGTCAATGACCTCCTCACTGAGGGCAGCAGGGGTGACTGGGGCAGGGCCTGAGGTGCCTGGGGCGAAGGAGATGGCCGGCTTCCTGGCCTTGCGGGCACGGGCCGAAGGCCGAGGGGCTGCTGGGAGGGTGGAGCTGGTGCGCTGGGTGGCGGCTGTACCTGTTCCTGCGGTGGGCACGGATGTTGCCGCCACCGCAAGGGAGCTCCCTTCCGAGGACGTGTCGGTGTCACTGGCGTCTCCACGGGTCCCCGTGGTGGAGCCCCCCTCGCCCTCTGTCTCACTGGTCATGTCGGAGTCCGTTGCATGGCCCTCCGGGGCCATGTGAGATGCAGCTCCCTCTTGCGCCGATGCCACTTCTCCTCCGCCTGATGATGCTAATGCACGCATTCACAGAAAAACAAATAAAATGGGGGGGGGTGGAAAACATAAAGACAAGTTGAGTGCATGCATTGGGGACACCGTTGGCGGAGAGGACAGACACAGAAGCCCCCTGCACTACGCTGCGCACTTGGGGTACACTACTCATTCAATGGGACATGCCCTACAAGCCTATGGGCGACAACTGCCCACACAGTATACACTGGTCCATGAATTGCGTTACTAGGCACCCTACAGAGGTGGGGGGCGGGGGCACAGGACCATACTTCACGGACGGGCCTATCCTACAGAAATCGCCTTGGCCTAGGGATACCCACAGCCCTCCTCCCCCACCCAGACACCTCCACTCCGCGCAAAATAGCTGAATGTGCTGGTACTCACCCCCTTGTGTCTGCTGTGATGTCCTCAAGCGCCCATCTAAATCGGGGTAGGCCACCGCCAGGATCCGGGACATCAGGGGGGTCAAGGTACGACTGGCACCCCTCCTAGGTTGGGAGGCCATCCCCAGCAGAGCCTCCGCGGTCTTCCTGCTCCCGCGGCGGATGTCCTCCCACCTCTTGCGGCAGTGGGTGCCCCTTCTGGTGTGGACCCCCAGGGCCTGGACGTCCTTGGCGATGGCACGCCAAATGTCAATCTTCTGATGGGCGCCGACCTATGTGACATGTACAGGGGGGGAAGAGAAACATCATCACTTTTCTGCATGCTCGATGTGAGTGGCCCCCCCTCCCCAACCTTGCCATGTGGCACATGAATTCGTCATTCGCTGCCCTCCCCTCCATCGTACATCCTCCCCACTCAGCCCAGGCATTGGGCACTATGCATTGCCCCCCGTGTACTCACCTGTTGGTCTGGAGGCCCGTAGAGTAGCGCATACTGGGGGAGGACCCCGTCCACGAGCTTCTCCAACTCCTCGGAACTGAAGGCGGGGGCCCTTTCCCCAGTCGCAGCAGCCATTGTCACTTCCAGACCGAGGTCACAGCAGCACTTGCAGTATAGGTCCTCTCCTGTGGATGCTCAGGTCTCGTGTGATCAAGCAGAGAGAAAATGGCGGTTACGGCCGCGGCGGTGCGTACCGCGACCGCCGGTGCTCACCGCCATTGGCTCCTGAAACCCATAGGGTTCAATGTTGTCCAATGTGGCTTTGCGCCGCGGACTGCGACCGCCTACCGCCACGGTGTGCCACGCTTGCGCAATTACCTCACTTCACATCGTCACACTTCACAGGTCAGGCAGCCGCCATTTCAAGGGCCCACATGGCTTCATTCCTACTGCGTCACACATGGCTAGGCCTTGCACCGGCAATCATACTAGCCATTCAATACAGAGAGATACGTGTACTGGGCATGCTGTGGGCACTTACCTGTGGGTTGCTGGACTCTGTGCTGCATGTTGTCCTTCCTAGGCATCGTCCGCTGGGACTTGCGAGGAGACGGAGGAATCTTCCCGTGCACAGACCGCTGGTGGACCTGTCGACAATGGAAGAAAGACACGTCATACTCACCTACAGACTCAACCGTGCCACTATACAGGAACTGTGTGCCCAGCTGGAGCCAGACCTGATGTCACCCATCCGCCAACCCACAGGGATTCCGCCTCTAGTGCAGGTGCTGTCAGTACTGCATTTTTTGGCAAGTGGATCATTTCAAACTACCGTGGCCATTTCATCTGGGATGTCTCAGCCTATGTTTTCAAAGGTGTTGTCCAGAGTGTTGTCTGCCCTGATGAAATACATGCGGAGCTACATCATTTTCCCTGAGGTGGGTGTCTTGCCTACAGTGAAGGGTGATTTCTATGCCCTTGGACACATTCCCAATATCATTGGTGCCATTGATGGTACCCATGTGGCTTTGGTTCCCCCAAAAGACGATGAGCAGGTGTACAGGAACCGTAAAAATTATCATTCGATGAATGTCCAGGTGGTCTGTTTGGCTGACCAGTACATCTCCCATTTAAATGCCAAGTTCCCAGGGTCAGTGCATGACGCGTACATCATGCGAAATAGCAGCATCCCTTATGTGATGGAACTGCTACAGAGACACCGTGTGTAGCTAATTGGTGACTCTGGTTACCCAAACCTGCCTTGGCTATTGACCCCAGTGAGGAATCCCAGGGCAGAGGAACGGTACAATGAGGCCCATGGGCGGACTAGGAGGGTGATTGAGCGGACCTTCGGCCTCCTGAAGGCCAGGTTTAGGTGCCTGCATATGACTGGTGGATCCCTAATGTACTCACCAAGGAAGGTGTGTCATATCATCGTGGCCTGCTGCATGCTTCACAACCTGGCTTTGCGACGCCAGGTGCCTTTCCTGCAGGAGGATGGTCCAGATGGTGGTGTTGTGGCCGCTGTGGAGCCTGCGGAGAGTGAAGAGGAGGAAGACGAAGAGGACGACACAGACAACAGGGACAGAGTGATACTGCAGTATTTCCAGTGACACACAGGTAATAATCTACTCCAGCATTGTATTATATCTGTAACTGTAGTGGCTCTCTACTGTCTGACCTTTCACCCCAATGTATGGTAACTTAGTTGTGTATATCACTTCCTATTTCAGTGATCTGATCCCCACGGAGTGCCCTCTGGTTTTTTTTCCCCCATGGACTACCGCTGTGTGACACTGGTATGTTGTCATCACAATGTAACTAGAAATGTTTTGTTGGTTATATCGAATACATTTGGTTTAAATAAATAGATAGCAGAATCCAGTTGGTTAATGTGCAATAATTGTGTTTATTGAAGTTTTAAGAGAGGTGCATAGTTCAAACAGGGTGATGGTGGAGGCATGTCCATGGCAGTGTCCAGACTGTCGTTCCTACAGGTCCATTGTCCATATGCCTGTGGAAGGTGGAGCAGGGGCAGTTCAAGGTTGGACAGGGTAAACAAGTGGGACAGTGGGATGACATCCGGGGGTTTCCGTGCATGGCGGGGGTCTTGACATCCTACTCTGTCTTCTTCCTAGATCTCAGGCCTTTCTTGCGGGGTGGTTCTTGTTCTGCAGGGGGTGGGGTCCGGGAGGGCCGTTGCTGTTGTGTCGGGGCCTCCTGACCACTAGCGCCGGTGGAGGTGGTGGGCTGTTCTTCCTCCATGCTAGTGACAGGGGCCCTTTGGGGGGCCACATGGTCCCGCAATGTGGTGACAATCTGGTTGAGTGCCACCACGATTGTACCCATTGCGGAACTGATGGTGCGCAGTTCTTCCCGGAACCCCATGTACTGGCCCTCCTGCATGGCCTGGATCTCCTGGAACCTGGCCAGGACCATCGCCATCGTCTCTTGGGAGTGGTGGCACGCTCCCATGATGGTGGTGAGGGCCTCTTGGACAGTGGGTTCCCTAGGCCTGTCCTCCCTCTGTCGCACAGCAGCCCTCCCAGTTCCTCTTTGTTCCTGGGCCTCTGTCCCCTGGACGGTGTGCCCACTACCAGTGCCCCCAGGTCCCTGTTGTTGGGGTTGTGGGTTACCCTGGGTGCCCTGTACTGGTAGACACACCGCTGCTTGACCTGTCCTGGAGACAGAAGCATGGGCCCGCTGGGTGGGTGCTGTGCTGGTGTTTACTGAGGGGGGTAGGTCTGCTGTGGCCTGGGGCTGACTGAGGGTAATCGACTGTCCAGAGGTCCCCGATGGTCCGGGCTGGTCATCAGGTTCTAGGTCGACAGAGCTGCTGTCATCACTGGGGGCCTGTTCTGGGGGTGGGATGGACAAATCTGGACCCTCCTGGCCGGTGTGTTGGCGTTCGGGCCCTGCAGGGGTATAAGAATATGGTTATTGATTTTGTGTGTGCCGTGGCGTGCGATTTGTGGGTGCCCTTGTCCCCCATTGCTGGCAGTCCCATGTGGGAGGAGTTGTGAGGGTGGTTTGTGGGGGGGGGATGGGTATGTGCAGTGGTCATGCTTAGGTGATGGGTGTCCATGGTTTGTGCTGGCATTCAGGGGATTGGGTTGGGTTGGGTGGGTTGTGCTGGTGAGACCTTAACAGGGAGTATGTGTGCTGGGGGGGTTAGGGGTGAGGGTGGGGGTGTGGGTTGGCATGCTGGTGGTTGGGGGGGTGAAGTAGTTGAGATTAGACTTACCAGAGTCCATTCCTCCGCCTACTCCAGCGAGGCCCTCAGGATGCAGGATGTTCAAGACCTCTTGCTCCCATGCTGTGAATTCGGGTGGAGTGGGTGGGGGTCCGCCGCCAGTCTTCTGCACAGCGATGTTGTATCTTGACACCATCGCCCGCACCTTCCCCCGTAGGTCGTTCCAGCGCTTTCGGATGTCTTCCCGATTTCTGGGATGCTGTCCCACAGCGTTGACCCTGTCGACGATCCTTTTCCATAGCTCCGCCTTCCTGGCTATTGTGGTTGGCTGCACCTGTGTGCCGAAGAGCTGGGGCTCTACCCTGATTATTTCCTCCACCATGACCCTGAGTTCTTGGTCCGTGAACCTGGGGTGTCTTTGGGGTGCCATGGGGTGGTGTGGATGAGGTGTGGGGTGGTGTTTGTGGTGATGAGTGTAGTGGTGTGTGGTGTTTTGTGCGTAGATGTGGTGTGGGTGATGATGTTGGGTTCCTGTGTGTGTTGTGGTTTGCGTTCCCTGTGCTCTCTCTCTGTGTATTGCGCCTTGTCTCTGAATTTCGCTTTGTGGGGGTTTGTGGGTGATGTGGGTGTGTGTTTTATACGGTGATGGGTGTGTGGGAATGGTGTTTGTATGTGCATCAGGTGTGTGTATTTGGAATTGTCCAATGTGGCTGTGTTTTGTAAAGGTGTGGGTATTTTGAGCGCGGCGGTGTGTGCCGCCAATGGAATACCGCGGTTGAAAGACCGCCGCTTGGATTCGTGGGTCGTAATGGCATGGGCGTGTTTGTGTTGGCGTGACGGTGGAGGTTTGGTCATCTCCAGTTTATCGCTGACCGCTGATGAGGCGGGCTTCAGTGGATGTCGGGTTTTTGGCGGTTTGGCAGTTGTGGGTCAGAATGACCGTGGCGGTTTGCCGCGGCAGGATTATGGCGGTCTTCTGACCGGCGGTAAGTGCCTTTTACCGCCAGGGTCAGAATGACCCCCTCTGTCTTTCACACTTCTCTTTTGAAGCCCACGAGTCCCACTCCTCAGTCTTGTTCACCACCTCCAGTTATGGTGGATATTTGCTTCAATATGAGTTACAAGCTATCAAAGATGTAAAACGTTGTAGAGATACACTCTGGTACCTAGTTTCATGGAAAGGCTATGGCCTGGAAGAGGACTCTTGGGAGCCCTGGAACGCCATTCATGCCCCTCACCTTTTGCACGGTTTTCATTCTACACATCCTGTGCCACCTCCATGACCCGGCAAGATGGAGTTTTGGTGGGAGGTACTGTCATGCCCCATGACTTACTTCCATGACTGACCCAAGATAATTGCTCTTAATCATAGGTGATGGGAACATTATGATGCTCAGGGACATCTGTGATAGAGACGTTATGATTATGTGAGACACTGAGATATTGTGGTTCACTATGCTGTGCGTAGAGACTATGGGGGTCATTACAACCCTGGCGGCCTTTAACCGCCTGGGCTGTTTCGTCGGAAGCACCGCCAACAGGCTGGCGGTGCTTTCCTTGTAATTACGACCGCGGCGGAAGCGCCGCGGTCGCACCGGCGGTTTACCGCCACTTTGGTCCTGGCGGTTGTAATTCCCCTCCCGCCAGCCTTTTCATGGCAGTAGGAACCACCATTAAAAGGCTGGCGGAAAGTGGAGTTGCGGGCCCCTGGGGGCCCCTGCACTGCCCATGCCACTGGCATGGGCAGTGCAGGGGCCCTCTGCCACGGCCCCATACAGCTTTTCACTGTCTGCATAGCAGGCAGTGAAAAGCGCGCTGGGTGCAGCTGCACCCATCGCACAGCTGCAACACCGCCAGCTCGATTTGGAGCCAGCTCCCGTGTTGCGGCCGAGATCCCCGCTGGGCCGGCGGGCGGAAACCAGGTTTCCGCCCGCCGGCCCAGCGGGGATCTCCAAATAGGCCCCGCGGGAGTGCGGCTGCCCGGCGGTTTCAACTTGGCGGACGGCGGTTGCCGCCCGCCAAGGTTGAAATGAGGGCCTATATACCATGCACACTAGGTTGCAGGCATTATAAATTGTGTGCACAGGCTCGATATGGAAGACATGTTGGTTGTGTGCACATGTGCACTACATGAACACTTTCTGTCTGTTCAGCCTGACAAATACAAAGTATAATGCACTCAGGAAACGGAATAAAGTCTATCTTGTGTGTTGCACAAGTTGCACAAGACTATGGGCGTCATTATGAACCTGGCGCCAAAATACAATAGGTTTATGATAAAACACTTTAAACGTATTATCAGAAGACCAATCAGCTGCATTCATGATGTCTTCCAAATGAGAACCTGCTCCAAATGTCTTAGAGGCCATATCAACTCTGATGCAATGAGCCCCAAAGGAGGAGACATCAATTTCAGCTCCACCCAATAACCATTTAACCCATCCAGCCAAAGTAGCTGAAGAGACTGGTGAGAATGGTTTCTGCAAGGAGATGAGTAACTGTCCTCGAGTAGCTCTGAGAAATTCCCGAGTACAATCCTCAGTTTCCTTTATACATTGAACCACACATAATTTAGGATGATGTGAAAAAGCTGGATAAGAAATACTCTTCGAAGCAGCCTTGAAATGGAAAATGAGACCCCTGAAGGGGTAAATACTCTACCTGCTAAATCCAGAGCTCTTACATCCGAAACTCTTCTGCATGAAATAAGGCATAATAAAATTCTGAGTTTTGCGGCAAATTGTTTACGCAATAAATCTTCATTACATGGCCAATTTCTTAAAAACCGAACAACAATGTCAACATCCCATAGAACTGAATATTTCGGTTGAGGGGGTTTTACCATCCTGATGCCCCTTAAAAGTTTACAAACTGACGGGTGTTCTCCCACCGGTTTACTGTCAACATGAGGATGCCCTGCTGAAAGAGCTGACCTGAAATTATTTATAGACCTATATGCCAATCCCTGCGTACCTAAATCCGATAAGAAATTCATAATCAAGCTAATGTGGGTCCCCAGGGGATCTATACTCCGTTCACGGCACCAACCCACACATCCCTTCCAAGAAGCCTCATATCTTTTATAGGTAGAGGGTTCCCAGGACTGTGATAAGAAGACGATAGCTTCTCTCAAAACATTCAGCATTTGCCAACATCCCCTGAAAGCATCCACGCCATAAGGGACAACAGCCCCTGCAGCCTTAGAGGATGAGGGAGGTGACCCAGGTCCAGAAGCAATGCTGGGAACACCAGCAGCTGGACCGGACGGGCACAAGATAATGTCATTGCCACCAGGAACCATGACTGAGCTCTCCAAAGAGGTGTTATCAAAATGATCTCCGCTCCCTGTCTCCGAACCTGAGAGAGTACTCTATGAATCACAGAAAAGGGGGGGAAGGCATACGATAGAGAGGTCGTCCAGACCTGAAGAAAAAGAGAGGGAATTGAGAGTTGAGGCGAGACGCAAATGTCGCACACCTCCCTCAGTGACTCGTAATCACCGAGAACACAGACCGGTGCAGCTTCCAGTCGCTGCCGTCCCTCAAGAACCGAGAGTTCCAATCCGCTATCACATTGGACCATCCCGGAATGTATTCCACCATTACTGAAATCTGATGATGAAGGCAAAAATGCCAAAAGTCTTTGCCAATCTCCGCCAGAATTCAGGATCTGGTTCTGCCCAAACGATTGATGTACCGCTCCGCCGAGGTGTTGTCTATACGTAACAGTATGCAACAACTGGCTTTGTGGGGAGAAAGAGAATGAATTGCGAAAGCTCCCGTCGGAAGTTCCAAATAATTGATGTGGAGAGAGAGTTCCACTGGGAACCACCTGCCCCCATCTCTACTGTCCCACATCGAGCACCCCAGCCCCATCGGCTGGCATCTGATTCTATGATCACCTCTGGAACTGAGGCAAATATTGCTCTCCTGTTCCAAGCATCCATGTGCTCCAACCACCAAAAGACCTCTGCTCGGGGTTCCTCTGTCAACGAAATCTTCTCCGCATAAGAGAGACCCTTGCGTAGATGCAGAATCTTTAACCACTGAAGAGCCCTGTAATGCAAGGGACCCAGAAATATAGCCTGAACAGAAGAGGCTAGAAGCCCTACCAACCTCGCTTAAGTCCTCAAGGATATACTCGGAGGAGCAAGTGCTCTCTGTGACTCTTTCTTGATCATTAACCGTTTCGCTAGAGGGATTCATAATTGTGCCTTGACAGAATCTACTTGGAAGCCTAAGAATTCTACACATTGTGAGGGAATGATGATGGATTTGTCTGAATTTATCAAAAACCCTACTTCTTGCAAAATTTGAATAGCCCAATTTAGTTGGACCAGAACTAGCTCTCTTATTTGAGCCATGATCAGAATGTCATCCAGATAAATATTTAGCCTTACACCCCTCTCTCGAAGAAACTACTACAGGTCAAAGCAATTTGGTGAAACACCAAGGGGCCAAAGATAGACCAAGGGGAAGGACTGCAAACTCGAACCAACGGTTTCGCCAACAAAACTGCAGGAATCTGCGATGTGGCACGAAAACTGGTACTGTCAAATAAGCATCCTTGAGATCCAGACGCACAAGCCAGTCCCCTTCTAACAGAAGGTCTCTTAAAAGGTGAATGCCCTCCATCTTGAAATGGTGATATACCATGAATGAATTGAAGTCTCCTCTTAGATTGAGAAACAATCAATACTCTCCTCCTTTCTTTTGCAAAAGAAAAATTGTACTGATGAACCCTGAAGGGTGCCATTCTGAGGGTATTATCGCCTGCTTCTGAAGAAGCGAAGTCACTTCGACGTTTATGAAATTGCTCTCTGCTTGGGAAAAATGCAGCATAGGAGGAATAACTGTCTGGGAGGGGAATAAAACTCCAACTGGTAACCCATCATAGTTTGAAGGATCCAGGGATCCAGGGATATCTGTCTCCAAGCCTGCAAATGCTCTCTCAATCTGCCCCCCAAATAGACTTCGGAAAAGGGGATTATTCTCACCTGTTGTTGCCAAATCCGGACTGTTGTAAGTTCCCCTGTTTCCACCTCGATTCGTATGACCTCGACCTCTCCTGCGGGAGGGGTAGAATCCGGAAGATGTTTGGTAGGAACCACGGCCTCTGAAAGAGGAGGCCTGATACTGTCCACTGCCTGGCGCTTGGCCTCTACATAGCATCCGGCCCTGCAAAAAGGCCACCACTGAACATCTTCTTCATGGAGGACTGAGCTTTGTCTAGGGCGGAAAAAGTGTAAAAGTATTTCCCAAGGCCTTTAACAAACTTGTCTCCAAACAAGAGGCCATTAGCCAGAGAACCGGGCTCAGAGGAGGCTAATTCTAATTACTTGGAATCTATCCTCATCAAAAACAACTTACGTCGCTCTGTAGACATGGCGCAATTGGCATTGCTGAGCAGACAAACGGCTCTTTGCGCCCACTCCAATTCTGCCTCAGGATCCAAAGGCAAATTACTCTCTTTGGCTTGCACCGCCAGTTCAAAGATCTTCGTTAGTGGTCTGGAAATATCGAGAAGCTTATCTTGACAGCCTCTCCAGGCTCGGTCCAGTCCCTTTTTAGGATCCTTTGAATTTTTTTTAAGCAAGGTGGCCATACTAGTATCTTATTCTGGAGTATCTGCGACCCTACCCATCAAAGAAGGACGGGGACATTCCGAACGCAAAGTGTTGCGAACGTCTTTGTCAAATCCTTTGCGCAATCTATCCTGGACATAGTGCGCCACTTCCACAGAGGGTATCCATTCAGTGGATCTCGGATGAATAATACTCTCTGGATCGAAAAATAGGTTTCTCTGAACCGTGGCTCCATCAGATGCATGACGGATTTACGCTTCCTCTTACCCGACATCTTGGGTTACTCTTGAGTCTTCTCTGAATCAGTGAATTGGGAAGCGGAAAATTGAGAGTCCTCTGGGCATAGCATACCCTGAGAGGAAATCTTTCAGGAATGGGGCTGGGGGCTAATCCCTGAGATTGGGCCAAGCCGAGGGTTATAACCCTAAATATGCTCTCAGAATTAGATGTAGGGTTAGGTAGGAACATCTAGCTATATGTCTACAACCACATACAATCATGGTAGGATTGTTCATCTTTATTACTATGTTTGTGATGCTGATCATTTTGAAATGTTTCATCTGCCTAATTATCACAGCTCACTACTTTTGTTTCAATAAATTTATTAAAAACGTATCTGACATCTTTTGTCTCGCCTTGGTATGCATGAGTGCTAATACGAAAGGGGTACGATCTGTTTCTGCGGCTTCCCTGAAGTTTGGGGGTGTCATGTTCAGGTTGTCATTATCATCTTTTATCCCAGTGGGTTTGGAGGTTTGAGTGAGGCACCATGAGCTAGTCAGGAGTTAAGCAGTTACTAACTTCATGGATGTACTCAGGTGATCATTATGACATGTCTGCTGACCACCACACCAGCGATAGTAAACTGTAAACTTCGCACTTGTATGGAGTACTACTCACCCGTTAGGGTCTCAAGGCACTGTACGCATACCGCTGTGGAACCCCTCCTGTTTTTTCCCTGTGAGGCACCCACTCCTGGACAGCCCCAGGTGAAGCCAGGCATCCAAGCGCTGGGAGGGCCGTTGTGGAGATTAAGCAAGCTATTGCCTAGAGTTACAGAGTGGGACCCATTAATTAGATTAGGCACTGGGGCTCAATTTCCTTCGACCAGATAATTCTTGCCTAAGACCCACCGAGGCGGGAATTGAACCCTGCTCCCGGGCCAGATCTCTGCATCAGGGTCTGCCGCTCTAACCATTGTGCCACACTTCTCCATATCTTCAGATAGTGGTAGGTCCATTGCCAGGTTGGCGCGAATACTGCCAAATTATGACCATGGTTGTGATCCCTCCCATAGACAGCCAAAGTATCCCCCGAACCGCCAGTGCGGTCGATCCACTGACCACAGCGGTTGCCATCTTCAGGCTGGCGGAACACCACACCCGCCCACCATATTATGACATAGCAGACGACCAGAATTTCCAGGGTGGGACCACCGCCACCAAAAGCCTGGCAGAAACGAATCATATAAAGGAGACACTCACCTCCAGGGACACAGTGGAGACCGCGGCCGCAATGGAACCCGAACTGGAAGTCCTGCTGATGCTGTACCATGTAATGGCAGTCCAGGAGCAGCAACCACACCAACAACGGTGAGTACAGCCGCCTAGCACATAAGAGAGGGAGGGGAGAGTGACACACCCACATGCACAACACACACCATACACACATACCACACACTGAGAACTATCTGGGGAGAAAGTCAACAACCACGTAAGCCAGGAGCAAAGAAACCTAGGACACATACCTTTGGTCCAATCACTGTAATTCGGTAGGAACAGCAACCTCAATAAAATAAAAGATATACAGAAAGAGCCATTGGCCAGTCCATTGTTAGTGAAAAGCCACAGGGCAATGTCCAAGGCCCAACTTGACTCCTGACAGTCCAAGTCACTCCACTGAGCGGGGGCATCATGCTGATGGTAGGCAGGCATCTCGGGGTGGGTTGGGGTTTTTCTTGGGACAGGGGTACTTGGACTTGGGTTTGGAAGGGGATGGGTCCTTGCTCCATTGCTTAGGGGGCTGAGGTGTTGGCTTGGAGTGGGGGGGCAGAGTATCTCTTGTGCCCCTTAGTGGCAGGTGTAGCTGCAGGGGGAGGGACATGAGTGGACAGGGAGCTGGAGGTACTGGGCTGGGGGAGAGGAAGCTTCCTCAGGTGCAAGATGGTAGGGTGAGGAGGAGGAAAGAGATCAAGGCGGGAAAGGAAACATTTCTTAGGTCCAGTGGGGCGGGTTGTGGGGGGAGGTTCGGGAGTGGTTGTAGGAGGAGTAGGTGTGCTAGACTGGGTTGCAGGTGCGTTCAGTGTGCATGTGTGAGGTGGATGGTTGTTGACTGACGGAGTAGGAGCGTTTATGTGTCTTTGGAGGGGCACAGACAGGGGTGAAAGGACAAACAGGACGTGTGTATGCATGTTGTGGTGGTGTCTGAAATTGAGGTGGGTGTGCTGCATGAGATTGTGATGGTGGTGGTAGTAACTGTGCATGTGGTGAATGGGGTGCTAGTCTGCGTTTCTGCTGTTATGGTGACTGTGGGCAATGCTGTACAGATGGCAGGATCTGGGACTGAAGATGCAGTGCTTGCAGGTGTGAGTGTTGAAATGATTGTGAGGGGGATGACAGTGGCTGTTGTCTTGGGTGCATGCTGGTCTGATTGTGTGCGTGGGATGGGTGGGGGGGGTTGAGGGCTTTGGGACTGGGAACAGGTAGTTGGAACAGGGAAGGAAGAACCAGGGACACTGGCTGCTGTCAAAGAAGAGGCCAGAACCTGAAACGATCTCTGTAGGACAGCCAAGCCACCGTGAATGCCCTCCAGGTAGGCATTGCATTGCTGCATCTGGGATGCCAGCCCCTGGATGTCATTCACTATTGTTGACTGCTCTACAGGGATGAATCGCAGGAGGTCAATAGTCTCCTCATGGAGGGCAGCAGGGGGGCAGGCCCTGAGGTGCCTTGGGCAAAGGAGAGACCCACCCTCCTTGGTGAGCAGGCACAGGCAACTGGGAGGGCGGTGCTGGTATGGGGTGGGCTGAAGATGTTGTAGCTGGGGTGGTCCCAGAGGGGTCCGTCACCACCAGGGAGCTTCTATCGGAGTAGAAATCTGAGTCAGATGTCGTAGCACCTCTCCCCGTGGTGCCCCCCTCACCTTCCAACCCACTGGTCCCCTCGGTGTCGGTGGACTCTGCCTCCTGGGTCCTGTGGGCTGCAGCTCTCTCCCTTGCCGGTGCCCCTGCTCCTTCACCAGATGATGCTAATGCACACAAGGATAGGATAACAAAAGGAGAGAGTGTGGGGGAGAACGAAAGGGAACACAGGGTCAATTACAGCAACAACAACGCATACAGCATACACATCACAATCACTCACTGGGACTAACAATGTGCAGTATGAACCACAATGCCAAACCATTACCTGGGAACAACAGCAGAAATGAACCCAAACTCTACCATCTGCACAGCTACTGGGACTAACTAAGCCATGTCTGCCATGGTATGCCCTCTACTTGCCAATATCAAATATACATACCACCCTACATAGCTAAGCAGGACTCCGCAAGATTAGCTAAACTGACATATTGGGGCATCCACTGACTAGAACTTTGCACCCAAACACCATGGCAGGCAACAAAAAAGAAAATCACACAGTGTGTACTCACCCCTTTGGGGCTGCTGGGCTGCCCTCAAAAGCCCAACCAACTCAGGATTGGTCACCGCCAGTATGGGGGCCATTAGGGGGGTTCAGGGTCTGACGGGCACCCCTCCCTCATTGGGAGGCCATCCCCAGCTGGACCTCCGCGGTCTTCAGGGCCCAGCATCTCATGTCCTCCCACCGTTTCCTGCAGTGGGTGCTCCACCGGCTATGGACCCCCAGGGTCCGCACTTCCTTGTCGATGGCATGCCACAACCCTTTCTTCTCATGGGCACTGACCTGCATAGTGAACACAGACGAATGGACACCATGAACTCAATGCTTCATTCTGTAACAGAAATGGCTTACATACTGCATAGATCCCACATCAAGCCCACACATGTACCTCTGCGTACACATTGCATGCAGCAAAAATACACTCCCCAAATGATACACTGCCACCACACACATACATATTCACACAGCCATATCGTGTCCAACGAACCCATAAGGTACTCACCTGTTGGTCTGGAGGCCCATACAACTGCCCGTACAAGGGTAGGGCCCCATCCACAAGCTTCTCCAACTCCTCTGATGTGAAGGCTGGGGCCCTTTCCCCTGTAGCATGGACCATTGCAGGTTTCAGACACAGGACACAGCAGCAGATGCAGTAGAGGTGTTGATCTGTAGAGAGTAAGGAATCGAGTGAAGTGGGACAGAGAAAATGGAGGTCACATCCGCAGCGGTGAACACCGTCACTGCCGGCATTGATCATCATTGGTTCCTGTGCTCCATAGACCTCCATGTTAACCAATGAGGAGTTGCACGGCGATGCAGACCGCCTTCCGCCAATACACCAAACGCAGGTGGAGTGAGGTCACTTCCACCTTGTCCTGCATATAGAACAGGCAGTTGTCAATTCCTACTGCTGGTACTCATGACGGACAATTTAATGTGCGTCATGGGTACCAATGGTGCACACCAAGACAATTCCAGTCTGCAAGATACATACATGCTCTGTGTACTGTGATATTGTATGTCCATACTTCTTGTAGTCACACACATCTCATGTTTGGTTTACTTAAATGCCTACCACTGAGGAGGAGGAGGCAAGCACCTGTGTACAGATCCTTAGTGGACTTGGCTACACTGGCGGACCGGCATATCATTATCACCTATTGTCTGGACAGGTCCACAAATACTGAGCTGTGTCAACAATTGGAGCCAGATCTGATTCTTGCCATCCGTAGCACTACAGCAATACCCCCTGTATTACAGGTACTGTCAGTGCTCCACTTCCTGGCAAGTGGTTCCTTCAAGGTGACTGTGGGCTTGACTACAGGAATGTCACAGACAATGTTTTTGAATGTGCTTGGGAGAGTTTTGGCTGCCTTGCTAAAACAAATGAGCTACATCTCATTCCCCCGGAGTGAAGATTTGCCCACTGTGAAGGCTGGATTCTATGTCATGGGACACATACCATATGTGTTTGGGGCCATTGATGGGACCCATATTGCCTTGGCCCCTCCCAGGACAAATGAGCAGGTCTACAGGAATAGGAAGAGTTACCACTGTATAAATGTCCAGATGGTGTGCCTTGCTGATCAATGCATCTCCCACGTCATTGCCAGGTTTCCTGGATCTGTGCATGATGCCTATGTGTTGAGGAATAGCAGCATCCCACAGGTGATGGCACGACTACAGAGGCACAGAGTGTGGCTCATAGGTGAGTTTGAGTCTTCACCCAATGTATGTCACTGTATGCCACCTGAAGTTGTACATGAGTAATGTGTGTCCCTTACTACTTTCAGGTGACTCCGGCTACCCAAACCTGTCCTGGCTTCTGACACCAGTGAGGAATCTGAGGACAGGGGCAGAAATTTGGTACAATGAAGCACATGGAGGTACCAGGAGGGTTATTGAACATACATTTGGGCTACTGAAAGCCAGGTTCCGATGCCTCCATCAAACTGGTGGATCCCTATTCTAGGCCCCTAAGAAGGTCTTCCAGATAGTGGTGACTTGTTGCATGCTGCACAATTTGGCACTCCGCCAAGTGCCCTTCCTGCAGGAGGATGGGTGAGACAATGCATCTGTGGCAGCAGAGGACACTGAAGACAATGACGAGGAGGAAGAGTAGGAGGATGTGGACAACAGGACACACATGATACGGCAGTACTTACACTGAAACTCAGGTAAGACTGTACTTGTGTTCATACCTCCATTACAGTTAAATGCTGTGTGGCTGCTGTGTTGTGCTAAGTACTACATATACTTCTCGATTGACTGTCACTTATGCTTTCCCTTTTTGCAGATGTTGGTGCAGATGTTTTTTTGCAGATGTTGTTGTGGTCACAACTGTGTGCTGATGTGATGACTACAGACTGCTTACACACACATTTGTTGGATGGATTCACACATTACAGGACATTTGCACAGGATAATGCAGTTTAAGACATTGCATATTGTTGTATGAGAAAGCACAGAACTTTCAGTTGTGTTTAAGGATGTTTATTGAAGTGACAAAACCGATGGGATAGTACAATAGAGTGGGGTGATGGTGGACGTAAACTTCATTGTAGTGGCCCAGTTGGTTGGTTGCAGAGGTCCAGTATCCATGGGGCCATAGGAAAAGGAGCAATGGCAGTCCAAAGTGAACAAGGTGTCTCAGCGGCACCCAAGAGAGACATTCATGAGGGGCTCATTTCCTGGTGGTAGTTTGCGTCTTGGCAATGGTCTCTGGTGTCTGTCTGGGTCGCAGGGAACATTTGCGGGTGGTTCACCTTCTGCAGGGGGAGGGGTGCTGGTGGCCTGTGAGTGATGTGGCAGGTCCTCCTGTTGACTGGCTGCAGCAGATGTTGTTGGCTGGTGAGTAGACTAGCTAGTAGAAGGGGCCCGCTGGTGTGCTTTGTACTTAAGCATTGTGTTGGCCATGTCACCCAGCACCCCTGCAATGGTGGCCATGCTGGCATTGAAGCCCTGCAATTGCTGCATGACCTCCTGGTGGTGTACCCCCTGCAGCCGATGGTTCTCCTGCAAAATGGTAATCACCTGGCCCATCCTGTCCTGGCATTGTTGGTAGGCTCCCAGGACATGTGTGAGTGCCTCCTGGGCAGTCAGTTCCCTGGGTTGGGACTCCCCCTGGTGCACAGCTAACCTCCCACTGGGCATGGCCCCCTGTGCCTGTGTCCCCTGAACGGTGTGCCCACTCCCACTTACATCAGGGCCTTCATCGTCTTGCCTGTGTGGTGTGGACTTGGGTCCCTGTACTGGTGGGCACTCAAGTGATTGACGTGGCCTGGGGACAGAGGTTTGGGGACGTTGGGTGGCTGCTGTGGTGTTGGAGTCAGATGGGGGGCCCTGTGGTGGGCTGGGTGTGGGATGTGGAAGCTGACTGACCAATGGTGCCAGATGGGCCAGGGAGATCATCCAGATCGGGACATCCAGAGTTGCTGTCATCACTGAGGGCATCTTCTGGTGTGGGACTGGGTTGCTGTGGCACATGCTCACAGCTGACATTGGGGTACCTGTGCTCATGTGAAAGATTTGTTACAGTCATTGTCTGTCACATATTCAGCATTTCTGGCTCTCCCTATTGGTTGGGTGTTGTCCTCCCACCTTTGGTTAGTGTATGCTGGTGGATTGTGAGATTGGTAGTACTACATGCTGCTCATACATTGCTGTTGTGTGTGCATGCAGAGCTGGGAGAGGTGTGCTTGCAGTAGGTAGGGCATGCAGGAGTACACAATTGAGGGTGGTTATGGGGGTGGTTCACTGTATGGAATAGAATGGGGTGTAGGGAGCCAGGGTGAAGGGGTGACATGCCATGCAGCTATCAGTGGTAGTAGGGTAGAAATAGTGACTTACCAGTGTCCAGCCTTCCAGTGACTCCAGTGTGGCCCTCAGGATGCAGGATTGCCAAGACTTTCTCCTCCCATGCTGTCAATTGTGGGGGATGAGGTCGGGGTCCACCGCCAGTCTTTATGATGGCTATTTGGTGCCTGGAGGCTACTGTATGCACCTTCCCCCGTAGGTCGTTCCACCTCTTGTGACTGTCCTCTCTTGTGTGTGGATATGTTCACACGGAGGTCACCCTGTCCATGATCCTCCGCTATAGCTCCATCTTCCTGGCAATGGATATCTGCTGGACCTGTGCACCGAATGTAGGAAAGTACCATCTTTCTTTGCATGTTACCCCCAATTTCTGCCTGTTTGTCAGTGTGTTTTTACTGTGTCACTGGGATCTTGCTAGTCAGGACCCCAGTGCTCATAGTTTGTGGCCTATATGTAGTGTCAGTATGCTTGACTGTGTCACTGGAGTTCTGCTAAC
The DNA here is from genome assembly GCF_031143425.1 of Pleurodeles waltl. Lineage (NCBI taxonomy): Eukaryota > Metazoa > Chordata > Amphibia > Caudata > Salamandridae > Pleurodeles > Pleurodeles waltl. The sequence goes on from NC_090449.1 coordinate 400,380,108, forward strand.
CAGAACCCCAGTGCTTATGCTCTCTCTGTGTACCAAATTTGTCACTACAGTTTAGTGACTTCATATTCCAATTCTTGGAACACTGGACCCACCTTATAAGTCCCTAGTATATGGAATCTAGGTACCCAGGGCATTGGGGTTCCAGGAGATCCTTATGGGCTGCAGCATTTCTTTTGCCACCCATAAGGAGCTCATACAAACCTTTCTTCAGGACTGCCACTGCAGCCTGAGTGAAATAGTGCACACACTATTTTGCAGCCATTTCCACTGCCCTAAGGTAACATAAGTCACCTATACGTCTAACCTTCATTTACTGAAGGTGAGGTGCAAAGTTATTTTGTGTGAGGGCACCCTTGCAGTAGCAAAGGGGCCCCAGGTTGTCCAGGGCCAATTCCCCACACTTTGTGAGTGCGTGGATACCATTATACGCGTACATTACATATATTTCATTACATATATGTAGCTTCACAATGTTAACTCCGAATATGACCATGTATGGTGTCTAAGATAGTGGAATTGTACCCCCATTCCAAATCTGGTATTGGGGGGTCAATTCCATGCACCCTGGGGGCTCCACCATGGGCTCCCAGTACTGCCAAACCAGCTCTCTGAGGTTTGCTATGCAGCCCCAGCTGCTGCCACATCACATACAAGTTTCTGCCCTTCTGGGGATTGAGCAGCTCAATCCCAGGAAGGCAGAACAATGCATTTCCTTTAGGAGAGGGGTGTTACACCCTCTCCCATTGGAAATAGGTGTTACAGGCATGGGAGGGGTACCCTCCCAGAGCCTCTGGAAATGCTTTGAAGGGCACAAATGGTGCCCTCCTTGAATAATCCAGTCTACACCAGTTCAGGGACCCCCAGTCCCTGCTCTGGTGCGAAAATGCACAGAGGAAAGGGGGGTGACCACTCCCCTGTCCATTACCACCCCAGGGGTGGTGCTCAGAGCTCCTCCAGTGTGTCCCTGGCGTTAACCATCTTGGATTCCAGGGTGTGGGGACCCTCTGGGAGCATCTGAGTGGCCAGTGTCAGCAGGTGACATCAGAGACCCCTCCTGATAGGTGCCTACCTGGGAAGGTAACCAATCCCCCTCTCAGGGCTATTTAGGGTCTCTCCTCTGGGTGTTTCCACAGATTCGGTTTGCAAGATTCCTCCAGGACTCCTCTGCATCCTCTGTTTCAGCTTCTGACCATCGGATCAACCGCAGACTGCTTCAGGAACCGCTGTAACTGCAACAAAGTATCCAGGAAGACTCCTGTGACCTGCAACTTCAGCTCCAGCCAGCAATTGCAACAGTTTCCAAAGTGTGCACACTCAGAGGACTGCCTGTCTTCAACCTGCATCAGAAGAACCGAAGGAATCTCCCGTGGAGTGACGGAGTCACTTCCCTGCTTCAGCAGACACCTCTCTGCAATGACAACCGGTACTCTGGGACTCCTCTCCTCTCAACGAGCATGATCCCAGGAACACAGGTGGGGGACCGAAGTGACCCTGACTGTCTAAAGGTCCAACTGTCCAAATTTGGTGGAGGTAAGGGCTTGCCTTCCCGTGCAGCAACAGTACCCCTAAGCACCACGTCTTCTGCAGCTCCTTGGGCTTCTGTGCACTTCTTCCAAATGTTCTTCATGGACAGCGTAGCCTAGGTCCCTAGCACTCCATCCTGCGAGGCACAGCTCTCTGAGTTGTTCTCCGGTGGTGTGGGATTCTCACGTGTAGTGCTGCGATGACCGCACTTTGCAAATTCCTTTGTCCCCGTGTTCTGGGGCTCCCGCTGGTCTTCTGAGGGCTCTCCGAAGTGCTGAGAGCCCCCTCTGTCTGCTCAGTCAGAGTTGAGCCCCAGGTCCCTCCTGGGTCCGGGCAGCCCCTCTTTTTTTATTTTTTTTTTAATTTTTTTTTATTTATTTGTACAAATTTACAATAAAACAACAACAATAACCCCAGGAGCTGGAAAATACAACAGAAGGAGTCCATCAGTGTGTACATAGTATCACTAGGGATATCCAAAGGTATCGTACCATGAAACAAGATTCCCAGCATGTCTAGTTCAGCAAATTCAAGCGGCATCCCATATACCTAACAAGAGAAACCGCATGAATCACACCTCTAGGGGATAAACTGAATGCTAGAGCTCACCAGGGCACAACTCAACAGCAATTACAGCAACATAAAAGGAAGGCGGCAGAGCAGACTCAGACAGCGGGATCATCTACCAAACAACATGTAATACAATACGGAAAGCAACCTCCAATCCAATCAACCATGTGCGTGTCCATTCATATGTAGCCAGGGCCTCTCAGTTCAGCCCTGAGACTCCAAAAAGGAGCGGAAAGGTGCCCAGATGTCTCTAGGGCGAGAGCACGCACGGGCCAGCTCACAAAAGATTGACAGCTGCTCTTGGCAGAACGCAGCATTACGTAACCAATAAGACCTCCGCGGAGCCCCTAGCACATCGCCACTCTTCTCTTTGCCTGCAAAAGCAGCATGCCAACCAGACGCCGCCATTCCGACAGCACCCCATCCAGCAGTCCAAGCAACGCCAGCACAGGGGAGAAAGGCAGATCCAATCCAGTCATTCCAGCTATTGCATGCATCACCTCCCCCCAAAAGGCACGCACATCCCCACAATTCCGCGGCAAGTGCAAAAAATCTGCATCCGGGGCAGGGCATAGTTCGCAGCATGCATCATCACGCAGCCCCATATCACACAGACCGTGAGGGGTTTAATATCAACGATGTAAGAATTTAAAGTGTATAAGCCGCAGTCTGTAATTAGGCGACAGTGTTCTCATGTATGCGCAGCAGCTTCTCCACATAGCCTCAGTAATAGCCTCCCCAACATCCATCTCCCATTTAGCCTTAGCAGCCTCCACCATCGCCTTCTGCTGCTCCTGCAAGCACCCATACAATCTGGTGAGAAGTCTACGTGGAGACTGCGTGCTCCACAGCAACTCAAGTGCCTGACAGGTCTTAGGCGTTGACGGGAGACCAGTAAATCGTGCACAGAGCATCCCATATATGTGCAGTAAATATAGCCTGTGCAGTGCATTATCGGCACCAGTCCTCAGCTCCTCCTCCGGCAAAAGCAAGCGCTCGCTCACAAACCAGTCCCCCAGCAATGACAACTCGGAATCAGCAAGAAACTCTTGCAATCGTGCATCGCGGGCCATCGTCTCATCAGCAACGTCCAGCACCGGCATCACAGGAGCAAAGGGTTCACTCGTCCCCGACCGGCGCATCAAAGCAGTCCAAGCCCCAGAAGTACACGTAACCGTATTCACTCCCCTGGAGCGAGTCAGGGACATACATCCAAGAACCCTTGTCAGCCAGTCCGGCCACACCGCATCGCTCTAAGGCGCAAGATGAGGCAGATATCTTATAGGACGAATCCAAAAGTACGCAAAATTAGCCTGCACACAATAATAATAAAGCTCCAGGTCAGGGGCAGCAGGGCCCCCATCTCAAACGGCAGCGTCAGTTTCTCGCAGGTGATCCTGGGCAGCCTGCCGGCCCACACCAGCCGCACCAAAGCTGATCTACGCCTCCGCAAGAAACTCACAGTGAGCACCAGCGGAAGATTAACAAAGAGATACAGAAACTTTGACAGCACGACCATCTTGGCAATGCCAATGCGCCCTATAAGCGAAAGCGGCAGCGAACGCCACACCTCAAGTCTATCTTCCAACCAGGCCACTAACTTGCCATAATTAGCAAGCCAAAGGGTCTCTACATCGCAACTCAACCAAACTCCTAAATAGCGAACTGGGCCATCCGCCCATTCAATGGGATAACGCGACGAAACACGCGTGGTGCCACACATGAGGGGAAGCACAACCGATTTAGACCAGTTCATCATTATGCCAGAGATGGCACCAAAACGGTCAACCTCAGTGAGCAAGATATCAAGGTTCCCACCCGGCTCCCGCACATACAGCGCAATATCATCTGCATACATCGAAATTAAGATCGGACGTTGCCTGAACTGCAGCCCTCTGTGATTATGATATTGCTGCAAATAGGCCGCCAGCAGTTCCATCGCGATAGCAAAAAGCTGCGGGGACAAAGGGCACCCCTGACGAGTCCCCCGGGCCACCGAAAAAGGGTCCAAGACGCAGCCATTCAACCACAGTCACGCAACCGGATCCGTGTACAGCAAACGAATCAGCTTTATAAATTGGGCACTCATGCCCACCCTGCCCAGCAGCGCAAATAGGTATGGCCAGGCCAGGCCAAAGAATCAAACGCCTTTGTTGCGTCTAGGAACACCGCTGCGGCCTCGTCCTCCGCCGTAAGGCCGCCCAGCACTGCCAAAAACGTGCGCAAATTATGCGTCGTCGACAGCTCTGGCACAAAACCAGACTGATCCTGGAGCACCAGTCGCGACGTCAATGGCTGCAAACGTAGCGCCATTAACTTAGCCAGAATTTTATTATCTACATTAATCATGGAGAGCGGGCGGTACGAATCACAGCTATAGGGATCCTTTCCCGGCTTAAGTATCGTAACGATCAATGCTTCCCGCAGGAAAGCAGGGAGAGTCCCAGTCTCCAGTGCCTCGGCATAAACCTCCTGCAGATAAGGAGCCTAGATATCGGAATACTCTTTATTAACAGCAGAGGTTAAGCCGTCCAATCCTGGGGACTTGTCACTGGGCAGTCCGCTAATTACGGCCCTGATCTCGTCCACCGAAAAAGGCTCATCAAAGTAAGCTCTATGTGTATCATCGAACCAAATCAGGCTAATCTCTGAAAAATAAGCGTGCGCCGCATCGAGATGCTGCTCGGCGGAGGCCGAGTATAGATCTTGAAAGTATCTCGTAAAGACCTTCATGACACCCTCTGTGCGCCCCACCCACTCACCCCCCTGACCGTCTATTTCAGTGACATAGCCACTTGCCCAAGGTTTGCGCAGCATGTTCGCCAGCATTCGACCAGCTCTATCTCCCTCCCCATAACGCCGGCCTCTGGCATATTTCCCTAAAAAACAAACTTCCCGCTGGGAGGCCTTCTCATATCGAGAGACAGCATCACGTAAAGCCGCCAACGTCTTGCCACCCTAGTCCACTACCAATTTCGCCTCCAGTTGCAATATCTGCAGCTCAAGCTCAGCTAACTCTCGGCGCAGAGCACGAAGCACACCATGCTGCTTGGAGAGGCACACTCCCCAAATAACCACCTTGAAGGCCTCCCAAAGCGTTCCAGCCGAGCCAACCAACCCGCGATTTTCAGTGAAGAAATGCAAGATGGCCTCACGAATCTCCTCGCGAAACATCGCATCCCGAAGAGCCCCCGCGGTAGGTGCCAAGCAAATGCAGCACTCGGGATCCCAGGTATCGACAGCTGCAGCTTAACCAGGGAGTGATCCGAGAGGGTCCGAGCCATATGCTCCACCGACTGCATCCACATCGCCACATCCCTTGTTCCCAGCCATCGGTCTAAGCGAGACCAGCTATTATGCACATAATTAACACACATGCCCTCTCTCCCATTACCATGCTTAGTCCTCCATAAGTCAATTAAGCCGCCATCACTCATCACAGTCATTAAGGCAGCAGCAGAATGTCGAGGCCTAGTCACACTCTCCCGGTCCCTCTCCTGATCTAAAACCACATTGAAGTCTCCCCCCAAATCACAGCCCCACCCCACATTGATTCAACCAGGCGCCACACCTCACAAAAAAACCCAGGGTCATCGACATTAGGGCCGTAAACTGACACCAGCCAGCAGGGCCTGTCCAGCAAGGTCCCACTCAACAAAGCGTAGCGCCCATTCGGGTCCACTATCACACGGTGCGTTCGCCATTGCAACCCCTTACATAACAGAATCGCCACCCCTCTAGCGTAGAACAAATCCACTGCTCCATTGCACTCACCATTCCACCCAGCCTTCAGCCGATTCAATGAGGAAGCCTCCAGATGAGTCTCCTGGAGCATACACACATCTATGTGATGGCGCTGAATATAGGCAGACATGAGCCGCACCTTACGCTGATCATTCAAGCCACGCACATTCCAGGTTAGGCAACTAACCGCCGACATTATCCCCAGCCTCATCACAGCAGCACTTCCATTCGTCCCGCCACAGAGTCACCCATCACCACCCACCAAGCCCATTTGTCACATATAGACAATAGCAAAAAATCGAAACATCACAGAACCAACGAACCAGAACACAGACCCACCCCCACCCACGCAGACCCCCCAAACGGGTCAAAGCAGAGACCCCCCCCAATCTCCCAACAAAGAAGATCAGGAACCCCCAGCATGGCAAAAAGGACTCATCCAGGGGTCGCAAGCTTCGCCATCCAGCCCATCTGCGGAGCAGACAGGCAGGAAGGGACAAAGGGCTAGTGAAACAGGTAAACCGACTCAGCAGCTCTTAAAGAGAAAATCAAAGCATCTCAATAATGACGCCCAACAGGAATCGACAGTGACTCGGCCTCAAAAACAGTTAATCAGTGTTCACTAAGGTTCGCCCGCTCTGAGCCAGGATCTCCAGATTCCCCAGCCGCAAAGCGCTGTGGAAGCGTCTTAACAAATTTGGCCGCCAGCTTCGGATATGTAAAGGAATGTAGAGTGCCGCCATGCTGTATCCGAAGCTTCGTCGGATAAATAAGAGAAAAATGAGCTGCAGTCAAGCTTAGAGCGCTTGACCGGCAGGAACGCCTTGCGCGCCGCCTGCACACTCGGGGTATAGTCTGGAAAAATTGCAGCTCTGTGTTTCTATAGATTACCGGACGTCGTTCTCTAGCCAGCCACAGTACAGTGTTACGGTCACGATAATTCAACAGATGGAAAATAACAGGTGGTGGCGGGGTTCCAGGAGGGGGCCTAGGGCCCAGCGATCGATGAGCTCTCTCGACCACCAGCATGCGAGACAGCTCACCAGGAAACAGATCAGCAAGCATTTTCTCCATGAAGTCTTTCATCCCGCCCATGTCCGTGGTCTCGGGAAGACCAAGCATCCTGACGTTGTTGCGCCGGGACCACGCCTCCAAATCTTCATTTTTATTCCTTATTACCTCGAGCACCCGCTCCATCTGCAGCAGACGCTCTCTCTCCATGCCGCTGCTGGTCCTCCATCTCCGAGGTGCGCAACTCAAGCTGCTCAAAGCGAGCATCGTGTTCATCCACCGAGGCCCTGATGTGGCCCATCTGTTCCGTCAAGCGGTCCAGCTTGGCATCTATGCCCGCCAAGCTGCACTTGAGATCCCAAAAAATGGACTTAACGGAGGCATCTGGGGGCCCATCATCCATCTGCACCTCTCCAGGCTGCGGCGCGGAGGTGCCCCCCTTCCGCTTGCCACCATCGAAGGAAAGCTGGGCCTGCTGCTGCTCCGCCTTGCCCATAGCTTCTCCAGCTCAACCCTAGATGCACCTCCAGTCACCAATAAGCAGGCAGGCCACCCAGATAGTATTGGGCTCAGGCGACGACCCACAGCCAATGTCCGCACTCTCCCAGAGGTAGGTGCCGGAGATCCTCCAGGCCAGTCAGTCTTCTCACAGGAGGCGCGAAGTGCCAACCAGGAGCACCCCCCAGACTGCCATCACCACCAAGACACCCTCTGTCGCCACCAGCAGACCAGCTGGCTATGGCGGTGGTCCAACAAAATGGGGGTCTAGTTCTCAAAAAGGCCCAAAAAGGTGCAAAAACACCTCAAAAGGCTCCCCCTGGCCCGATCCAGCCGGCAATCAAATCCATCGGACCCTCTCAGCAGGGGCCCAGCACCAGGAAGTCCAGGGCGAGCCCGCACACCAGCGGGCCCAAGGCCAGGCCCTCCGTTGCCCAGGAGGCCTCCCAGCCACCAAACTCCTGGGGCCCCCACACTCCAGTGCCTGCGCCACCCAGAGGGCCCTCACCGGCCGCCCCCAGGCAGGCGCAACACTGCCGCAGGCCTCACCACCCCGAGGACGGGGCAGGCCTCGCTGCCCCAGGCCGCGCTGCCAAGCAGCCTCGAACCGTGAGGCTACAGGCCGCCGGAGGCCCAGGGGCTATAAAATCGCTGGGGGCCGAGGTCCGATTAGACCGCCGAGGGCCCTCCCCCAGCCGCACCAGCGGAGGGCAGAGGCCTCTTCCCGGGTGCTCGCAGCAGCGCGAGGCGGCACGCTCAGGCCGAGCGCGCCCTTTCCAGCAGGCCTGACACCGGCCGAGCGCGCCGCCGGCCAGCAAACCCGCCAGCAACCGGATTTCCGGGGTAGGTGAGGGCACCAGCCCAATCCGAAAGTCTCCCTGCCAGAGGGAGCACTTCTAGTGCCGCTCAGTCAGGAGAATTGAAGGAGATAGCCCTAAGTCCGGCAGAGCCTCTCTTGGTGATGGCCATCTTGCCGGCATGCTAGCTCTGCCCCCAGTGCGGGGCAGCCCCTCTTTGACGCAGACCGTGTACTTGCGTGAACCAAGGCGTGTTGGCGAAATCCAGCGACGCAAACCGCCTGCATCCAACAACTGGACGTGGGACATCTCTTGCACCAAGCAGGAACCCGCAGCTATCTTCTTTGGTGCATTTCTGTACTTTTCTTCCAACCGGAGAATCCACTTTTGCACCTTCTTCCAAGTGGGCAGGAGCTGCTGTTCTTCCTGAACTCTTCTTCGACTTCTGGACTTGGTCTCCTCTCTCCACAGGTCTTCAGGTCCAGGAATCCATTGTTGGTTGCTTGCAGTCTTGCTTGGTTCTTGCATAATTCTTCATCACAACTTGTAGTGTGTTCTGAGGAAACTTGCTGTACTTTACTCCTGCTTTCCTGGTATCTGGATGTGATAGGTTACTTACCTTTGATGTTTTCCTACACTCCCAGTGCCCCTCTACACATTACACCTGCCTAGGGGGGAATTCGACATTCACATTCCACTATTTTAGTATATGGTTTGTGTTGCCCCTAGGTCTATTGCAATCCATTGTACTTTCTACTGTTTGCACTATTCTATGACTGTTTACTTACCTGATTTTGGTTACTAGTATATATATTGTGTATAATACGTACCTCCAGAAGGAGTATTGCCTCTAAGATATTTTTGGCCTTATGTCACTAAAATAAAGTACCTTTATTTTTGGTAACACTGAGTATTGTCTTTTATTGCGTATAAGTACTGTGTGACTATAGTGGTATTGCGGGAGCTTTGCATGTCTGCTAGTTCAGCCTTGGCTGCTCTGCTACAGCTACCCCTAGACAGAATAAGCTGCTAGACACTGCCTACATTTAACTAATAAGGGATAACTGGACCTGCTATAAGGTGTAAGTATATTAGGTACCCACTACAAACCAGGCCAGCCTCCTACACTGGTGGTGCAGCGGTGGGATAAGTACTTGCAGTTGCTTTACCACTTTGTTACTAGTACTTTTCATAAGAAAAGTGTACTCTAATACTTGGCGCTATATACAATTATACCTAGAAGTCATTTTTTCACTTCCAAAACGTTTTTCCAAACTTTTTATAAGTTTTACGAAGTTCTGAAAAGTTTTTCTTTTCCTCTAAAAAGATAGGTGAAATAGTTTGCTTACTTCTTACTCTTCTCTATAGCTTTTCCTATCACTATGTCTTCTATAGAGGGTACCCCCAGGGTTGACAAGACCACTTATGAAAACCTTAATTTCAAAATTCTGAGGGGTCTGTGTTGAAAAAGAAGTTTAGAGATTGGGAAGAACCCTGACAAGGATTTCCTCTTGAATCTCCTATTACAAGATGACCAGGAGCATCTTAATGGTCATGTACCATCAGAAGGGGAGGTAGAGGGAGATTCTGACCATGTAGATTCAGGAGAAGGTCCTGCAGATCCAGGGGAGGGTCCTTCCACTGATCTTTCCCTTAACAAACCTCTTAGTGTTGTTGGTAGTGGGAAGAGGTCACACACAGGTAGGGCACCCTTCACATCTAGAGGCCAGGTTACTAGAGTAACACAAGTTAGGGAAAGGCCATCCTCTGCTCATTCCCATGTCACTTCTGTGTCAGAAGTGTCCCACACCTCCAACCCTGAGGACCAGTCCCTAGATAGGGAACCCAGAAAGCTGAGGTTGGAGGAGGCCAGACTGAGGCTATAGCAGCAACAGTTCGCCTTAGAAAGGGAATCCCAAGCTGTACAAAGGTAAAAACAGGGTTTGGGGTTAGTTCCCCATGGTGGCTCCAGCAGCAGTAGTTTTAGAAGTTCCAGTGTTAAAGAGCACACATTTGACTCCAAAAACCTGCACAAAATTGTCCCCTCTTACAAGGAGGGAGATGACATTTACAAGTGGTTTGCTGCACTTGAGAGGGCCTGTAAAGTTCAGAGGGTCCCTCAAGTAGAGTGTGCTGCTATTCCGTGGTTGCCCTTCTCTGGCAAAGGGAAAGATAGCCTTCCTACTGTTAGAGAAGATGACCCAGACAATTACAATGTTCTTGGATGGATTTGGCTTAACCACTGAACAACATAGGATAAAGTTCAGAGAAACCAGAAAGTCTTCACAGGGTTGAATAGACTCTGTGGACTGTTCAGTGAAGACATTAGAAGGTTGGTTGCATGGCAGCAAGGTGTCTGATTATGAAAGCTTATTTAATTTGATATTGAGAGTGCATATTCTTAACAATTGTGTATCTGATTTGTTACACCTGTAGCTTGTAGACTCAGATCTGACCTCTTCCCAAGAATTGGGAAAGAAGGCAGACAAATGGGTCCGAACAAAGGTGAGTAGAAAAGCTCACACAGGGGGTGACAAGGACAGCAAGAAGAAGGATGGTAAGTCACATGACAAGGGTGGGACAAAGGTAAAAAGTCAGAGTCTTCATCCTGCCCACAAAAATCCTCTGGGGCTGGTGGGCCCAAATCCTCTTCTAACCAACAGAAAAAGCCTTGGTGTTATTTATGTAAGCACAAAGGCCATTGGGCAAGTGATCCCACTTGTCCCAAGAGAAACACCAAGCCTCCCACCACCACAACCCCCACTGCTTCCACTAGTGTCCATAGTAATAGCAGTGATGGTGGGAAAAGCTCTACAAATAGCCAAACAAAGGGTATAGCTGGGCTCACTTTTGATAATGTAGTGGGGGGTGATCTAGTTAGGGAGACCACACTGGAGCTGCTTTAGTCTCTGATGGTGGCATTGACCTTGCCACCTTAGTTGCTTGTCCCCTTAATATGGATACGTACAAACAACTAGCTCTAATAAATGGTGTTCAGGTTGAGGCCTACAGTGACACAGGTGCCAGTGTCACCATGGTGATGGAGAAACTTGTTGCCACTGATCAACACCTACTTGGTCATCAATACCAAGTCACTGATGCCCATAACAACACTGTTAGCCACCCTGTGGTTGTTGTGAATCTCAACTGGATGGGGGGGGAGTTACTAGTCCTAAAAAGGTTGTGGTATCCACTGACTTACCTGTAGAGTGTCTATTGGGAAATGGTTTGGAAACTTCAGCTTGGGCTGAAGTGGAGTTGGAGGCCCATGCAGCCATGCTGGGCATTCCGGGGCACATCTTTGCTCTTACCAGGGCTCAGGGCAAGAAGCAAAGAGGACAGGGAAACTTAGATCCTGGAACAATGGACCAAGTGCTCCCAAAAACTGGGGTAGAAAGGGCAAATCTGTGTCCACTATCCCTCCCTCTCCAAATGATTCCCCTTTTGATGAGGAGGAGTCATCTCCTTGTGCAGAACCTACACCAGAGGAGCTTCAGGCTGACACAGCCGAGCTCTTGGCTGCAGGGGGGCCTGCCTGGGACAAACTGAGTATGGCACAGTAGACCTGTCCCACACTAGAGCGTCTAAGACAGCAAGCTGTCAAACAGCAAAATGGGGATATTAGTGACTCACATAGAGTTTATTGGGAGAGGAGAACAATCTCCTTTATACTTAGGCAAGGGACCCAAAACCTGTTGCTACCAGGAGACTGGTCCTTTCCTTGCAGTATAGGGTATTCCTCCTAACTCTGGCACATGATATTCCCCTGGCTGGACATCTGGGGCAAAGTAAGACCTAGGACAGGCTTGTCCCTCACTTTCACTGGCTTCACATGTCAGAGGACACAAAAGAGTGTTGTCGCTCTTGTGTGACTTGCCAGGCCAGTGGCAAAAGAGGTGGCACCCCAAAGGCCTCCTTAATCCCAATACCAGTGGTTGGGGTGCCTTTTGAAAGGGTGGGGGTTGACATTGTTGGCCCCCTTGACCCTTCAACTGCTTCTGGTAAGAGGTTCATCTTAGTGGTAGTGGACCATGCCACAAGATACCCAGACGCCATCCCCTTAAGGACTATTACAGCTCCTTCAGTGGCAAAGGCCCTGGGAATATTTTCCAGGGTGGGCTTTCCTAAAGAGGTAGTATCAGACAGGGGTAGTAACTTCATGTCTGCATACTTAAAAGCTATGTGGAAGGAGTGTGGTGTAACCTATAAATTCACCGCACCCTATCATCCACAAACACATGGACTGGTTGAGAGATTTAACAAAACTCTCAAAGGTATGATCATGGGGCTCTCTGAAAAACTCAGAAGGAGATGGGATGACCGCCTGCCATGCCGCCTTTTTGCCTACAGGAGGTACCCCAAAAAGGAGTGTGCTACATCTCCTTTGAACTCCTTTTTGGACACTCAGGAGTCTCCTTGCTCTTGTCAAAGAGGGGTGAGAGCAACCCTTGAAGCCCCCTAAACAAGACATTGTGGATTATGTGCTTGGCCTAAGATCAAGGAGGGCTGAGTACATGAAAAAGGTCACTAAGAACCTTCAGGCCAGGCAGGAGCTTCAAAAGCAGTGGCATGAGCAGAAGGTTGTCCTGACTGGCTACCACTCAGGACAGAAGTATGGGTTTTGGAGCCCGTGGCACCAAGAGCACTCCAAGACAAATGGAGTAGACCACATCTTATTGTGGAAAAAGGGTGAGGTCACCTATTTGGTAGACCTTGGCACTGCCAGAAGTCCCCTCAGGGTGCTTCATGTCAACCGCCTTAACTTAAACCCTACTATGATAGGCCAGATTTGACCCTACTCATGGCCACAGATGAGGGGCAGGAGGAAGAGAGTGACCCTCTTCCTGACCTCTTCCCCAACACTGAAGCTGATGGCTTAGTGGAAGAAGTGGTACTTGCAGACTGCCTCACAGCAGAGCAGAGGGAGGACTGTAAGAATTTACTAGGTCAATTTTCTGAACCTTTTTCACTCACACCTGGTACCACTACTTGGTGTGAGCATACCATTGATACTGGAGACAGCTTTCCTGTCAAAAGTAAGATTTATAGGCAGCTTGACCATGTCAGAGACTGTATTAAATCTGAGGATCGGAAGATGTTGGACCTAGGTGTTATTGAACACTCAGATAGCCCCTCGGACAGCCAGCAATGCCTGTCCCCAAACCTCATAGCAAAGATGGAAAGAGAGAAATTAGGTTTTGTGTAGACTACAGAGGGCTCAATACAGTTACAAAAACAGATGCTCACCCTATACCCAGGGTAGATGAGCTCATAGATACACGGGCGTCTGCCAAGTATCTAAGCACCTTTGATTTGACTGCAGGGTATTGGCAGATCAAATTATCAGAGGATGCTAAACCAAAAACTGAATTTTCAACCATTGGAAAGCATTATCAATTTACAGTTATGCCCTTTGGTCTCAAAAATGCACCTGTCACTTTCCAGAGGCTGGTGAACACAGTCCTCCAGAGTCTGGAAGCTTTCAGTGCAGCATTTCTAGATGATATTGCTGTATTTAGCTCTACCTGGGATGACCACCTGGTCCATCTGTGGGAAGTTTTGTAGGCCCTGCAAAAGGCAGGCCTCACTATCAAGGCTTTAAAATGCCAGATAGGGCAGGGGAAAGTGGTTGATCTGGGTCACCTGGTAGGTGGAGAACAGATTGTGTGGAATCACATTTTCCTGGGACCCATTTTGGGCCTGTTGGGCCCTGTGATACCCAATGACAACTAGGCCTGTTTCTGTTGAACAACTTATAACCAACATGAACTGGGCTTACTGATATATTTTAATGTTGCTCGGAATGCATTATGTTGCAAGGCTTGCTATTAGAACAGCCACCATGAAATATCATTGCATGCTAGCTGAAGCAATCTTCCTTCTGGAAAGTACCATTCTGTGTAAGTGTTGTTCTCAGTTCTGTAGAAAGATGTAAAACGTGATATTAGACACGTGGGCCATATTATGTAATTTCCTTGACTATGCTTTAATTTACTATATATGGTCCGTTATGAAGAATTAACGGTAACCCCTTTTGCAATGTTGAAGAAATTATTATACGTCAATGTCAAGAACCAATGAAATGTACAAATTTGTTTGTGGATTGATAGTATGAAAGATCATGTATTACTTCCTTCTTTAGACTGTTCAGGCTTGATCTTCCAGGCTGTTCAGTCTCCGTGTACATGTGATAAATTACTTTACTTTATCTAAGGAGCAGGCTGGTCTTTGGTTTCTGAGCCGAACTGAGCTGAGCTGATTTGGCTTCCACAATAGAACCACTACAGGGGAAGATACAGACTATTTTAGACTGGACTCTCCCTACTACTCAGACCGAGGTCAGAGCCTTTCTTGGTCTCACTGGGTATTACAGGAGGTTCATTAAGAACTATGGCTCCATTGTTGCCCTTCTTAATGACCTCACCTCTAAAAAGATGCCTAAAAAGGTATCGTGGACAGCCATCTGTCAAAGAGCTTTTCAGGAGGTTAAGCAGGCTATGGCCCTCATTACAACCCTGGCGGTAAATGCCGCCTACCGCCGTGCTGATGGCCACCAACATACCGTGACCGCGGTGGTATACCGCTGCGGGTATTATGACCCACACAGAGAAATCTGCCACTATACAGACACCCACACAAGTCCGCCAGACCAAAGGTCAGTGATAAATTGGCGGTACCAAAACCCACACCGTTACACCAACAGGAATACACCCACAGTATTAGGACCCACGAATCACAGCTGTGGTCTTTCAATCGGAGTAAACCATTGACGGTACACACCGCTGCGCTCAAAACACACACTAACAAAACTACACCACATTGGACAATTCAAACTACACCCACTTGACACACATAAACACACCACACCCACACACCCACAACACTATAAAACATACACCCACCTTACCCACAACCCTTTCAATGACAAAACTGTTTGCCAACAGAGAGAGAGAGAGAGAGAGAGAGAGAGAGACAAGCCAGGAACATCCACCCAATCTGAGCCACAGAACACCATCACCCATACACCATCCACGCACCTCACACCACACACCACAACACATCACCCAACACATATCACTCACACCACATCCATGGCACCCCAAAGACACCCCAGGTTTTCGGAGGAGGAGCTAAGGGTCATGGTGGAGGAAATCATCCGGGTAGAGCCACATCTATTTGGATCATAGGTGCAGCAGACGTCCATTGCAAGGAAGATGAAGCTATGGCGGAGAAACGTGGACAGGGTCAACACCGTGGGACAGCACCCCAGAACAAGGGATGAATCAGGAAGAGGTGGAATGACCTACGGGAGAAGGTGCGTTCTGTCATTGCAAGACACCAGAGGACTGGCGGTGGACCCCCACCTCCTCCCCCACAACTAACAACATGGGAGGAGCAAGTCTTAGCGATCATGCTTCCTGAGGGCCTTGCAGGAGTAGCAGGAGGACTGGACTCTGGTAAGTCAAATCTTTACTATTATATCCCCCACCCTACCTGCATGCCATCACAAACTCCTACCCCTACCCTCACCCCCATCACTCCACCACCTCAACTATACCCTACTATCACAACCCACCCATCCCAATACCAAGCCCTGCGTGCTACACCAATCCATGGAACCCTATCACAGACCTGCCTGGACACCCATCACCACAGCATGCCCATTAGAGAGAATCACCTAGCCCACAAAATCACCACTCACACAAGGCAAAGCTGACAAGGCAATCACAACCATACAGGGAAACACACCCATGCACATGATGGCACACGCAGATACAATAACACTGCATTTGCATCCCCACAGGACCCCTACTCAATGTCACCAGAGAGGAGTTGCCAGCTACATCCAGTGCCCTTCCAGAAGAGGCCCACAGTGATGACAGCAGCTCTGCACGCCTGGATCACAATGACCAACCTTGCCCATCAGGGACCTCTGGAGAGCTGTTACCCTGCCACAGTCCCATACCACCACAGAACCTCCCCCCTCAGGAAATACTAGCACAACACCCACCCAACAGGACCATGCCACTGTCCCCAGGACACTTCAATCAGCAGTGTGTCCACCACTACAGGGACCTCAGGCAACCCCACGAACCCAAGACAATCAGGGACCTAGGGTCAGTGGCAGTGGGCATACCATTCAGGGGACAGAGGCACAGGACAACAGGGAAGCTGGGAGGACTGCTGTGTGACAGAGGAAGGACAGGCCCAGGGAACCCACTCTCCACGAGGCACTCACAAACATCCTGGGAGCATACCACCATGCCCAGGAGACGATGGGCCAGATACTGGCCAAGTTGCAGGAGACCCAGTGGCAGCAGGAGGGACAGTACCTGGGGATCAGGGAGGACCTCAAACATATCTACACCATCCTGGTCACCATTGCAGGGGTGCTGGCTGACATGTCCAACACCATGAGGGACTCACTGGCACACCCACGGGCCCCTGACACTATCCACACCGATGAACAGCCCTCCACCTACACCAGCGCTGGTGGACAGGAGGCCCCGCCACAGGACCAACAGGCCACCAGCACCCCACCCCCTGCAGAAGGAGAACCACTCTGCAAACGGTCCCTGCGATCCAGGCAGAAGCCAGAGAACATTGCTAAGACCCCCGCAGGAAATAAGACTCTCCTGATTGTCACCCTTGTGTCCCACTCTGTCACCCTGTTCACCTTGCACTGCCATTATTCCCCTTCCTATGCCCCATTGGGCAATGCACCTGTGATTCCAAGAGACTGGACATTCCTCCACCATCACCCCAGCCCATTGCACATCCCCCTCTACTTATTAGCACTTAAATAAACACCCTTGGAACAAATACAAATCTGGCGTTTGTCAATTGATTGAAATACGTACTAGTACAACATTCTGAAAAGATTGTAATTCATATGTACAGTAATAATAAATTGGTATGACCTTTAGTGGGCAGCAGTTAACATACCAGGAGCCAGAGTGGGCCACAGAGATCTGAAAATAGCGATGCCAAAGGGTACAGTAATTGACCATAGACATAGGGAAATCAGGCTGCCATGTACAATGTCCAACAGAAAACTGAAAAGTAAAGTGAAATTACAGTGTCTTACCTGTGTGTCACTGGAAGTACTGCTATATGATATTACTTCTGCTTACATCTTCTTCCTCTGCCTCCTCTTCCTCGCTGTCCACACGCTCCACCGCTGCCACAAGACCATCTCCAGGCTCATCCTTCTGCAGAAAAGGCACCTGGCGTCTCAAGGCCAGGTTGTGGAACATGCAACATGCAACGATGATCTGGCACACCTTTTTGGGTGAGTAGTATAGGGATCCACCTGTCAGATGGAGGCACCGGAACCTGGCCTTCAGGAGGCCGAAGGTTCGCTCAATTATCCTCCTTGTTCGCCCATGTGCCTCATAGTAACGTTCCTCCGTCCTCACTGGGCTCAGTAACCATGAGAGGTTGGGATAACCAGAGTCACCTGAAAACATCGAGGGACAACTGTTAGACACACACTAACCCTTAGGGACAACCCCATACCCAGACACCAACATATACTGGGTGGGGACCTTGGGCTCACCTATGAGCCACACTCGGTGCCTCCGGAATTGAGCAATCACATATGGGATGCTGCTATTCGTCACAGAGCCAGGACACTTGGCATTTACATGGGAGATGTACTGGTCAGCCAAATACACCATCTGCACATTCAGAGAGTGATAGCTTTTCCCATTCCTGAACACCTGTTCATTTCTCCGGGGGGGGCAAATGCTATATGTGTACCATCAATGGCACCAATGATGTTGGGGGTATGTCCCAGGGCATATAAGTCAGCTCTCACTGTGGCAAAATCCTCCACCTGGGGGAATACAATGTAGGTGCGTATGTGTTCAGCAGGGCAGACAACACTCTGGTCAACACGTTTGAGAACATTGGCTGAGACATCCCTGATGCCATGGCCACTGTTGTTTGGAAGGAACCACTTGCCAAGAAATGGAGCACTGACAGGACCTGCACTAGAGGGGGGATACCTGTGGGCTGGCGGATAGCTGACATCAGGTCTGGCTCCAGGTCTTTGACCGCCAGGCTGTTTTGACGGAAGCACCGCCAACAGGCTGCTGGTGCTTCCTTGGGAATTACGACCGCGGCGGGACCAGCGGTTTCCTGCCACTTTAGTCCCGACGGTTTAAATCCTCCAGGGCAGCGCTGCCCAGGGGATTACGAGTCCCTCTCCCCCCAGGCTTTTCATGGTGGTTTGAACCGCCATGAAAAGGCTGGCAGAAAGGGGAGTTGCGGGCCCCTGGGGGCCCCTGCACTGCCGATGGCATTGGCAGTGCAGGGGCCCCCTGCCACGGCCCCATGCAGCTTTTCACTGTCTGCATAGCAGACAGTGAAAAGAGCGACGGGTGCAAATGCACCCGTCGCACAGCTGCAACACCGCCGGCTCCATTTGGAGCCGGCTCCCGTGTTGTGCCCGAGATCCCCGCTGGGCCGGCGGGCGGAAACCAGGTTTCTGCCCGCCGGCCATGCGGGGATCTCCAAATAGGCCCAGCGGGAGTGCAGCTGCATTGGCGGCTACACAGCGGTTTCAACTTGGCGGGCAGCAACATGAGGGCCCATGTGTCTGTCCTCCATTGTCGCAAGGTCCACCAGGGGTCTGTACACTGGAGGATGTCTCCATCTCATAGTCATCCTCAGCGGTCGAAGCCTAGGGAGGAAAACGGTGAGCAGAAGGTCATATTCACACATCTACTGCAATAATGATGCATCTCTTCATTTACAGAACCAGTATGTGAATCCAAGAGTCAGTTGATGTGCCAATGTCTGCTGTGACGCAGTTAGGTGCCATCGCCTGTGCTCCCCTGAAATGGCGTCTGCCTGACCTGTGTGGAGGGACAAGTGGAAATTAGGTAAGTCCGCTGGCGTTGTGCGCCATTGAGGTAGGCGGTTGATGACCGCCGCACAACTTCGCATTGGTTATCATTGGGCCCTATGGGTTCCCAGAGCCAATGGCGATGTACGCCAGCAGTGACGGTATGCATTGCCGCGGACGTGACTGCCATTTTCTATCTGTTCACTCACTTGCTACCTGACCTTCAACAGGAGAGGACCTACACTGCAAGTGCTGCTGTGACCTGTGTCTAGAAGCGGCAATGGCTCATGTGTCTGGGGAAAGGGCCCCTGCCTTCACTGCGGAGGAGTTGGAGAGACTTGTGGATGGGGTCCTACCCCAGTACACTTTACTCTATGGTCCTCCAGACCAACAGGTGAGTACACTGTGAGCATGATGCGTGGCCCATGAATGTATGAATTGCTGTGTGTGTAAGACCCGTGTAGGGGTGGGTCTGAGGGGTCCTAGCCAGAGTGCTGCATGTATGGTGGTAAATGTATGTGCGGTAGAGGATAGGATGGATGTGTTGGGCCATGAGTGTGACGGTCCGGACGGTATTACCAATCCCTTTTCTGATGTATTTTTCCTGCAGGTCAGTGCCCATCAGAAAAAGGGTATTTGTCGTGCCATCGCCAAGGAGGTGCAGACCCTTGGGCTCTTTGACAGGCGGAGCACCCACTGCCGCAAACGATGGGAGGACCTGCGCCACTGGGCAAGGAAGACGGCGGAGGCCCAGCTGGGGCTGGCCTCCCAACGAGGAAGGGGTGTCCGTCCCATCGTACCCTGATCCCCCTGATGTTCCACATCCTGGTGGTGGCCTATACGGAGTTGGATGGGCGCTTGAGGGCATCACAGCAGCTACAAGGGGGTGAGTACAAATTCAGAATCATGATTTTGGCACAGATTAAGGTTTTACCTGGGTGGGGGATGTGGACTGTGGGTGCCCCTAGGCCAGGGCGAACATGGCAGGGTAGGTCCCTTGTTAGGCAGGCTCTGAAGCACTCCCAACCCAATGGTGTTAGTTGGGCATCTACTACTGGGCAGGGTCCTGTGGGTTTCAGGTGTGCAGCTGATGGCGTTATGCCATGTCCCCCATTGGCTGGTGACTAGCATTGTAACTGGTAGTGCATGGCCTAGTGTTGTGTACGCCAACGGTAGTGGTGTTGCTGGCATTAGCCAAGTGTATCCTCTGACTCTCCCCCTTTTTGTTTTGTCACCCTCTCCTTGTGTGCATTAGTATCATTTGGCGGAGGAGCAGAGGCTCCAGCGACGGAGGAAGCTGCATCCCACATGGGCCTGGAGGGCGAATCCACAGACGGTGAGGGCACCAGTGGGACGGAGGGCGAGGGGAGCACCACGACGGAGACAGGAGGGGACACTACAGACAGCGACTCCTCCTCTGATGGAAGCTCCCTGGCGGTGGCGAACACCTTTGTGCCCACCCCAACAACAGGTACAGCCGCCACCCCTACTACCAGCACCTCCCTCCCAGCAGACCCTCAGTGTGTTTCTCGTGCCCGCTCACCCAGGAGGGTGGGCATCTCCTTCTCCCCAGGCACCTCAGGCCCTGCCCCAGTCAGCCCTGCTGCCCTCAGTGAAGAGGCTATTGACCTCCTGAGATCCCTCACTGTTGGGTAGTCAACCATACTGAATGCCATCCAGGGTGTCGAGAGGCATTTGCAACAAACAAATGCATACCTGGAGGGCATTCACTCTGGCATGGCGGCCCAACAGAGAGCATTTCAGGCTCTGGCCTCCGCACTGATGGCAGCCATTGTTCCTGTATCTAGTCTCCCCCTCCAACTTCCTCTACCCAGTCCCAATCCCCTCAACCTCAACCTATCCCAAGCACACCTTCAGACCAGCATTCACCCAAATCAACACACAAAAGTAGCTCAGACAAACACAAGCACCACACTTCATCTCACAGGCACTCGCACAAGCACCATCCCCATGCAGACACACCCACATCCACTGTGTCCCCCTCCTCATCCACCTCCCTCCCAGTAGTGTCCCCACTTACACCTGCATGCACTACATCCTCATCCACTACCTCCATCACCAACACGCCCATCACTACACACCCCTCACTGGCAGTCACCACCCCGACATCCATGCACACGTCCCCTGTGTCCTCTCCCACTGTGTCTGTGACCCCTCCTCCAAATGCAAGCACACACCCACGCAACAGCCATCCACCTCACAACAGCATCCAGCTTATGCACCTGCACCCAAACACAGCAGACTGACACCTCCTACAACCACTCCCTCTCCCTCCACTCCCAAACCTTCACCCTCTTCCTGCCCCAATGTCCCTAAGAAGCTTTTCCTAGCCAACATTGACCTGTTCCCTACCCCCTCGTCCTTCCGCTTGGGCCAGGGTGAGCAGAACCCAGCCCAGCACATCAGCCACCAAGTCCACGTCTGCTGTGGTTCCTGCAGCTGTCATAGCCTTAAAGGGGGCACCCATCAGGCCAACCAGTGTGCCACCAACCCCTGCCAAGGCAAAGAACATTCCACCACCTGGCAAGGTGAAAAAGGGGACAGCATCCAGTAAGCGGAAGGAGCTACAACCACCAAGCAAGGCCACGTCAAAGACTCCAGCTGCCAGACCCAAGGTGACACCACCATCTGCCAAGGGCAGGAAGGAGCAGAAAACACCAGCCAAGGCCCTTCAGCCATCCGAGCCTGCAGGTGAAGGCCTGGTGGGTACCAGCACAACAGCCTGCACTGCCACTTGCACCGCGGCCAGCACCGCCACCTGCACCGCCGCAAGCACTGCCACCTGCACCACCACCTGCACCGCAGCAAGCACCACTACTGTCAGCAGCAGCAGCCCCAGTGGGCAGCTGTCCGAGGCTGCAGGGGAAGGGCTGGAGCCTCCCCCCACCACTGGCAGCACCGGCACCTCCACCGCGGCCAGCACAGCCACCTGCACCACCGTAAGCACCGCCGCAAGTACCGCCACCTGCACCGCTGACAGTAGAACCACTGGCAGCAGCCCCAGTGGGCAGCCGTCCGAGGCTGCAGGAGAAGGGCTGGAGACTCCCCCCACCACTGGCAGCACCCCCACTAGCACCGGCACTACCACCACTGTGCAGCCGTAGCCGCCGGCAGATGGACTGTAGCCCTTGCCTCCATGGACTATCATGCATCCTGACCACTGCAAATCTCGTGTCTCTGACACCCAGGTGAGGGACTGTGACCTGGCACCCCCCAAGTGCTGCATCACTGGGCACACAGCCCCCTCCAGAACCAGTGGAGAAAGGCATCCACTCACCCTATCCTTGGTAGGATGAAGCACACTGGGCACCAAGCCCCTTCCAGAACCAGTGGAGAAAGGCATCCACTCACCCTATCCTTGGCAGGATGAAGCACACTGGGTACAAAGCCCCCTCCAGAACCAGTGGAGAAAGGCATCCACTCACCCTATCCTTGGCAAGATGAAGCAGTCTGGGCACAAAGCCCCCCCCTGAACCAGTGGAAGAAGGCATCCACTTGAGAGACAGTGGCATTGCACTCCCCAGGACCAAGCAGTGGACAACTCACCCACTTGAGCGACTGTAGCTTTTCACTCCCCAGGACCAGGCAATGGGCAAACCACCTACTGGTGAGACTTGAGAGACTGTGGCTTTGCACTCCCCAGGACATCGCTGTGGGCATGGAGCCCCCTCCAGGAGCAGTGGCATAGTACCATCTTCCGGCTGATGTGCCCCCGCCTTTTCCATCCCCCAGAGGTGCCTGTGTGTTTTCGACCTGATGCACCTGCAGTGTTCTGTCTGTTTGGAGGCAGGAGTCCAGTGTGGGCTTGGCCTATGTGTTTTGGGCCAGTGGGCCACGGACTATTTTTGTGTGGACATTGTCCCTCATTTTGTATATACTGTATATATTGTACATACTCACCGTGGTCGTTGTCGCCACCGTTGGTACTCCTGATGTATGAGAAGGTAAACCAGCATGGGCAGGACCTGCAGCTCGGGCTCCATGGCATCCTGGTTCTTCGTTAAGTGTCATGAGGTGAGTAGTTTCCCTTCCAAGTACTGTTTCCGCCATGCTTTTGATGGCGTTGGTACTGCCCCGGAAAAGATGGCGGATGAGCGTGTTGTAATGGGGTGGGCGGTACATTGTCTTCCGCCTGTCGGTTGGCGGTTACCGCCGCGGTGTTTGTTGCTACCGCCGTGGCAGCCGAAGTGTTAAAGTGGCTGTATGTGTTGGCCGTTTCCGCCGTGGTCGTGATTCAATTTTTTTACCGCCGGCCTGTTGGTGGTATTGCCGCCGCTTTAACCCCGACCGCCAGGGTTGTAATGAGGGCCTATGTGTAATGCACCTGTCCTAAAAAGCCCAGATTACTCTAAAAAAATCATTGTCCAGATGGATGCATCTGAACTGGAGGTTGGGGCAGTGCTATCACAGCTGAACTCCGAGGGCCAGGATCAACCTGTTGCTTTTATCAGTAGGAGGTTGACCCCTAGAGAAATGCGTTAGTCAGCCATACAGAGAGAGGCCTTTGCTGTGGTCTGGTCCCTGAAGAAGTTGAGACCATACTTATTTAGGACTCACTTCATAGTTCAAACAGACCACAAACCTCTCTTATGGTTAAAACAAATGAAAGGAGAAAACCCAAAATTGTTGAGGTGGTCCATTTCCTTACAGGGGGTGGACTTTACAGTGGAACATAGACCTGTGAGTAACCACTCCAATGCAGATGGACTCTCCAGATATTTCCACTTTGACAATGAAGACTCATCTCTGCAAGGTTAGCCTTATTGTCCCTCGTTTGGGGTTGGGAGGTTGTGTAGGAAAATACCATCTTTCTTGGCATGTTACCCCAATTTCTGCCTGTCAGTGTGTTTTTACTCTCACTAGGATCCTGCTAGTCAGGAGCCAGTGCTCATAATTTGTGGCATATATGTGTTGACAGTATACTAACCAGAACTCCAGTACTTATGTTCTCTCTGTGTACGAAATTAGTCACTATAGTTTAGTGACTTCATATTCCAATTCTGATTGGCACACTGGACCCTCCTTATAAGTTCCTAGTATATGGTACCTAGGTACCCAGGGCATTGGGGTTCCAGGAGATCCTTATGACTGCAGCATTTCTTTTGCAAGCCATAAGGAGCTCATACAAACCTTTCTTCAGGACTGCCACTGCAGCCTGAGTGAAATAGTGTGCACACTATTTCACAGCCATTTTTCACTGTACCAGGTAAATTATAAGTCACCTATATGTCTAACCTTCATTTACTGAAGGCTAGGGGCAAAGTTACTGTGTGTGAGGGCACCCCTGCACTAGCAAAGTTGACCCCACGTTGTCCAGGGCCAAACCCTTGGACTTAGTGAGTGCGGGGACACCATTATAAGCGTGCACTACATATATGTGTGGTGTCTAAGATTGTGGAATTGAACCCCCAATCCAGATCTGGCATTGGGGGCAATTCCATGCACCCTGGGGGCTCCACCATGGACCCCCAGTACTGCCAAACCAGCTCTCTGAGGTTCCCTTTGCAGCCTCAGCTGCTGCCACCTCACAAACACGTTTCTGCCCTCCTGGGGATTGAGCAGCTCAATCCCAGGAAGGCAGAACAATGCATTTCCTTTAGGCGAGGGGTGTTACACCCTCTCCCATTGGAAATAGGTGTTACAGGCATGGGAGGGGTATCCTCCCGGAGCCTCTGGAAATGCTTTGAAGGGCACAAATGGTGCCCTCCTTGAATAATCCAGTCTACACCAGTTCAGGGTCCCCCAGTCCCTGCTCTAGCGTGAAACTGGACAAAGGAAAGGGGAGTGACCAATCCCCTGTCCATCACCACCACAGGGTTGGTGCCCAGAGCTCCTCCAGTGTGTCCCTGGAGTTAGCCATCTTGGATTCCAGGGTGTGGGGACCCTCTGGGAGCATCTGAGTGGCCAGTGCCAGCAGGTGACATCAGAGACCCCTCCTGATTGGTGCATACCTGGGTAGGTAGCCAATCCCCCTCACAGGGCTATTCAGGGTCTCTCCTCTGGGTGTTTCCTCCGATTCGGTTTGCAAGATTCCTCCAGGACTCATCTGCATCCTATGCTTCAGCTTCTGACCGTCGGATCAACCGCAGACTGCTCCAGGAACCACTGTAACTACAACAAAGTATCCAGGAAGACTCCTGTGACCTGCAACTTCAGCTCCAGACAGCAATTGCAACAGTTTCCAAGGTGTGCACGCTCAGAGGACTGCCTGTCTTCACCCTGCACCAAAGGAACCAAAGGAATATCCAGTGGAGTGACGAAGTCACTGCCCCGCTTCAGCAGGCACCTCTCTGCGACGACAACCGGTACTCTTGGACTCCTCTTCTGTCGACGAGCATGATCCCTGGAACATAGGTGGTGAGCTTGACTGTCCAAAGGTCCAGCTGTCCAAATTTGGTGGTGGTAAGGGCTTGCCTCCCTGTGCAGCGACAGTACCCCTGTGCACCGCGTCTTCTGTGCACTGGTTTCAAAAGTTCTTCATGGACAGAGTAGCCCACGTCCCCAGCACTCCATCCTGCGACGCACAGCTCTCTGAGTTGTTCTTTGGCGGCGTGGGATCCTCCTGTGTAGTGCTGCAACAACTGCACTTTGGAACTCCTTTGTTCCTGTGTTCTGGGACTCCCATGGGTGCTTCCTGCTCTTCTGAGGGCTCTCCGAAGTGTTGAGAGACCCCTCTGTCTCCTCAGTCCGAATTGAGACCCCCAGGTCCCTCCTGGGTTCGGGCAGCCCCACTTTGACGCAAACCGCGTACTTGCATAAACCAAGGCGTGTTGGCAGAATCCAGTGATGCAAACAGCCTGCATCTAACTACTCAACGTGGGACATCTCTTGCACCAAGCAGGAACCCGCAGCTGTCTTCTTTGGTGCATTTCTGTACTCTTCTTCCAACCGGAGAATCCACTTTTGCACCTTCTTTCAGGTGGGCAGGGACTCCTGTTCTTCTTGGACTCTTCTTTGACTTCTGGACTTGGTCTCCTCTCTCCACAGGTTTGCAGGTCCCGGAATCCATTATTGGGTGCTTGCAGTCTTGCTTGGTTCTTGCATAATTCTTCATCACAACTTGTAGTGTGTTCTCAGGAAACTTGCTATACTTCACACCTGCTTCCCTGGGCTCTCGGGTGGGGTACTTTACTTACTTTGGTGTTTTTCTACACTCCCAGTGCCCTTCTACACACCACACATTCCATAGGGAGGAATTCGACATTCGCATTCCACTATTTTAGTATGTGGTTTGTATTGCCCCTAGGCCCATTGTAATCTATTGTATTTTCTACTGTTTGCACTATTCTATGACTGTTTACTTTCCTGATTTTGGTTACTAGTACTGTATATATTGTGTATAATACTTACCTCCAGAAGGAGTATTGCCTCTAAGATATTTTTGGCCTTGTGCCACTTAAATTAAGTCTCTTCATAACTGACACAAATGACAAAATAGTTTTTACTGTTTCAAGATACCTGCAAAGTGCATGGGCAATAAGAAATAGAGAATTGTTATAATTGTGTGTTTTAACATATTGGTTTTAGATTCTACTCATCTACTTATCTTAAGAAGCAAGTTGTAAATTGACCAGAGCCAAGATACAGTGGTCATCGCACTACATATTTAACACCTTAAGACAAAAGATTTTTAGAATAATGTCTGTTTTACATTGGTTTTACAAAAAGCGATTTTAATATTTATTCAGGGTCTTAATGCATAATGTGGTAATGGCTACTGATTTCCATTTGTAACTGGAATACTGCTCAACTATGATATGATGTTTTATTGATTACTTTTATGGCTTTTAGCAGAAATAAAGTATAATTTGAAAGAAATTAAGTACCTTTATTTTTGGTAACACTGAGTATTGTCTTTTATTGTGTATAAGTACTGTGTGACTACAGTGCGATTGCAGGTGGTTTGTATGCCTCCTAGTTCAGCCTTTGTTGCTCTGCTACAGCTACCCCTAGACAGCCTAAGCTGCAGGACACTGCCTACATTTCACTAGTAAGGAATAACTGGACCTGGGATAAGGAGTAAGTACCTTATGTACCCACTACAAACCAGGCCAGCCTCCTACACTGAACAGCTGTGGCTCTACCCTGACGATTTCCTCCACGATCACCCGCAACTCCTCATCTGTGAAACGTGGATTCTTTTGTGGGGACTTGCCTATTGTGTGGTGGATGTAGTGTGTGTGTTGTGCAGAGTGTGATAGGTGTTGGGGTATGGTGTGTGATGCGTGAGAGGTGAATAGGTGGCTGTGGTTTGTGCGTGCAGTTCTTGTATTATGTTTTCTGGCAAGGTATAGTTAGTTTTTCGTCTTTGCAAAGGATTTTCGGTTGTGTGATGGTCTGTTTTATAGTGCTGTTGGTGGCTGTGTATGGTGTGTGTATATGTTTCAGGTGTGGGTTTTTCAATCTGGCCAGTGTTGGCTTCGGTTGGTGTTGGGTGCCCAATTCTACTGCGGCGGTGGGCACCGCCAATGGCTGACCGCTGTTGAGTGTCTGCTGTGGTGATTCGTTGTCCATAATTTGGAGGGCGATGGATTGCTGGCGTAGTGGGGAGGGTGGTGGGTCCAATAGTTTTTCACCTTTGTTGGGTCTGGCGGAATTGTTGTGGCTGGTTTCTGTCCATTTTGTTTTTGTGTGTCATAATCTGGTGGGCAGATTTCTGCCTCCGCAGCGGTCTGTTGGCAGCCGTCACCACGGCGGTCTTTGGGAAAGACCACCAATGTCATAATGACCACGTCAGTCTCCCAAACTTTATTGTTCTGCCTTCCTAAACACACAGTCCAATTGTCAAAGTAGGAACAGCATAACAAGGGAGGGAGGGAGTTAGTGCACCGGCCAAGAATTCCCTGTCCACCCTTCTTCACTGAAAACAGCACTTTGCATGACGGTGCTTACGTCAAGTATTAGTCACAGATCATTAACGCAGCTCTAGAATACATTTAAGACTGATTTCAAGTTATATATGCTGTTTAAAGTACGTAGAGATCATAGGAACTAAAAATACTGGCTTTGGGTAGTCTTATTTATTTTCGGAACCTCAGGACATCAAAATACCAGTTGTGCCGGTAGAAAACTGGTCAGGCCAACCCTAGCTGGATCATTTATTTATTTACTGTTTGGGTTTTTGTGAACATGCCACTTTATTGGCATTTTAATCAATAAAAAAAGTCAACAGATAGCAGTGCCATACAACAGCTGTAATGTTCTGCATATCATGAAGTACAATATATCATGTTGTTGAAATATGGGGGGGAACAGATCAGTGGGTATAAAGGGGTAGGGACCGGGGCAGGTGTAGTAACCCTGGCCAGAGTTAGTGTCAGGAATACAATATATAACCATGAGGAGGGAAGTCCACGGACAAAGTTTTCATCACATCGCCCATCGACATGCTCATTTATACAGGAACACACACCTCCACTACTGCTGCACACTGCTCAGAGGGGAATGGCCTGCTGACTGCAATTGGTTGCCTGCAGGTCTGTCGTGTGGGAGGTGAGAGAGTTTATGCCTACTCAGGGGGTACAATCTTGGCATCATCCTCCTGGTCGCCCCCTATACGATCCAACATCTCTTCCCACTTTGCAAGGTTTCTCTCTACACATGTTCGTCTGTGCGGACTCTTCGGAGCTGTATCCCTTAAGGTATCACCCATTCTAATATATCCCTTTGCCATCTGTTGAAAGCTGAGGTGAGGCAGTATCCAATGAATGGCTGTGCGGCATCTGGCCATTACCAGGCTTAGGAGTGCAAATCTATAATTCACTTTGTGGCTTTCCCTGGGAAGCGTCAGAAGACCTAGGAGGCAATGCTGAATTAACTCAGTCAGACCAACCCTTGTTATTTGGGTCATGGATTACGTAATTTGCGTCCAGAATGGGTGGAGTATGCTGCAATTCCACATAAACTGTACAAATCCAGCAGAGGACATACCACACCATGGACACTTGGCAGTGCGCATAGGGTATATCCTGCTAAGTCATTGTGGGGTAAGGTAGCCCCTATGTAGATAACAGAATTATTTTAATTTGAAGCTGGCATTGCTGGAGGTCTCGCACACGTGTGCCCTAGCTCTCCTCCACTCAATATCTGTTAATAGGGTATTTAGGTCCTCGTCCCAACGAAGGCGAGCCCTGGTTGTATCTATTTGTCTGTCTTGCTTTAAGGCCGATTGGTGTCAGGAGATGAACCCTGTGTCTGAATTCGGTCAAGTATGGTTCTCAACAACTGGGATTCCTCCGATTCATCGAGGTAGCTGATCCATATCTTTTGGGCCGTATGTGATATGCCAGCATATTGTAGAAGCTGTCCCACACCATAGAGCTCACCAGCTTCAGCTACTGTTAAGAATGTGCTTTTCAGGTACAAATCCCTCACGTTTTGACAGTTGCCTTTGATCCAGGGCATTACATTGATTGAATCCCTCAGCCTTCAAAAGGGTGTGAGCCACCAGTGCGGGAACATTTTTGCGTATGCTGTGCATCTTCTAACTTTTGTCACAGACACCTCCCAGGTCTGTGCCACCTGTGATACTATGAACGGTGTACCCGTTGGGATTCTGCGCCCTCTCATCAGTAGCTTGGGGAGTTCAGTGGAAGGCACAGATTCCGTCAATAATGTCTTCCCACAGTTGGGTCCCTCTTCCCACCACACAGGCGCGTACTGGAGCAGTCCCACTCGGTAGTACAATTGGAGGTCAGCTAGCCCTAAACTTCCCTCCTCCTGATTCAACTTCTGGGTTTCTAATTTGACCCTGTTGTGTTTATCAGCCCTAATCAATGACACCAGTAAGCCATTGAGTTGCCGAAACTGTGATGTTAGCAACAAGCAAAAGGGATTCTGCATAACGTATAGGCACCTTAGGAGTAGTACAATTTTACTCATGGCCTCTTAGACCATGACTGACGGACTCTACGGACTGGGTGAGGCAGCGCAACGTCTGGCCCATATTAAGCTCGTATTGAAGGCGCTTGTCAGTCGACACCTGAATCCCAGATGTTGAAAATTACTTGGTTCCCAGGGTAGACCTACGTTTGGTAACTCCTCCAGCGGGCGCAAGGCCAGTGCTGCAGTGGGAAACAGCACTGTCTTGTGACGGCTGACTGGGAGGCCCAAAACATCCCCAAAATACAACATGAGTTGCAGTAGTTGCGGAGAGAACCTGGCTGGATCCTTTGTAAATAGTAGGGTGTCATCCTCGTACATGGACACCACATGTGTTGTATACCACTGTGGATAACCCTGTCTTGTGCCTCTCTCAATGTCAAACCGCTCCAACACTACCTAACCGGTGCTTATCCGTGCCCTGGGTGCAGTGTACAACAGGTGGATCTAAGTTTGGTACTGGTGGCCAAATCCCATTCTTCGGAGTACCTCCCAGAGGTATGCCCTGGACAAAGTATCAAAAACTTTTTCTATATCTAGGGCTACCAAGACAGCTTCCACCCTTGTATCTCTAGTGGCATGCAGAATGTGGTTAGGTACAATTCCAGCCACTTTAGCTTCTTGGAGGGTACCCAGGAGTTTCGGAAGGATATCTGTGAAGTACACCTGGTAAAACTCTACCGGTAGGCCATCAGGGCCCTAGCCCCTAGGACCTTCCCCTTGCTATGTCCTGTACAGCCGACTTAAACTCCTCAAAGTGAATATCACTGTCTCCTCTTGTCTGCCGTCAGGCACAGGACCACAATTTCCTCCAGGAATGTTTCTGTTGCATGTGTCCTGCTGCCACCAGGCTCGCTGTACACCACCGACAAATGGTCCCTTCATGCTAGGTTAAATCCTACCTGACCTACTACCACCTTTCCATCAGCCCTCCTCAGAGAGAGTATCACAGGAGGTGACCTCTCCCATTTCAGTCACCATGCCAGCATATGGCCTGACCAGTCCCCTTCTCTGTGCAGCCTCTGTCAATAGTCTTAATGCCCATGTTGGTCCAGTCTATCCCAAATCTCTGCCACTCGCCAGTGTGCTCTTGTGAGATCTGCTCAGTTATCCTCCCCTCACCTGTTGCTGGAGTTGGGTCAGTTGGGCTTCTTCCTCCCACAATTCCCCTCAAGTTTCTTCAGTGTACCGTACATTGTCCCAAGGCACAATCCCGGAATCACTACTTTACATGCTCTGCATTTGGTACCCGGCATCTCTGTGGAGGCCCAATTGGTCTCAAAGTAGGTCTGTATGGCCAGTTGTACATCCACTTTACACTCTGAGTCTCATACAGATTCAGATTGGGGTCTCCACAGCGGCACTCGGTCTCTGTCCATCCAACATTCAGTCCAGAAGGAGGGGGCATGATCTGACAGGAACCAAACTCAGTATTCTATCCCAATTATGTTTAGGGTCCTCTCCATAGTGATGAAGAATTGATCTAATCTGCTGTACTCATGGTGTGTAGAGGAGTATTAGGAAAACTCCATAGTCCGAGGGTGGAGGTCTCACCATATACCCCTACACTGTAGCCTATACATAGTCTTGGTCAGACTGGCAGTCATGTCAGGCTTCGTGCCTAATCTTGGTGGGTGTTTGTCCAGTGTACCCTCTAGGATGCAGTTAAAGTTGCCCGTCATACAATGGCATGTCTACATAATGTAAGAGTTCTCACTCTAAGGCTATGAAAAAATTACTGTCATCGGTATTGGGGACATAAACATTAAGGAGGCAAACTTCAGCTCTGTCCAGGCGGCTATGTACCAGTATGTATCTTTCATCAATATTGGCTGTATGACTAAGCTATTGGAGTGGGAACCCAGGCGGCAACCATATAGACACCTCCCAGGACATAAGAGGAGTAATTTGATGAGTATAACTGTCCCCTCCACTTCTTATTGACCTTCTTTGCTTCTCCCTCAGTTAAATGTGTCTCCTGTAACATAGCTTTATGGGTCCTGCTGTGTCTCAAGTATGTGTGTGCCTTGTAACATTTTATGAACATGTCTAAACCCCTCACGTTCCATGTGAGAATACGAGTGGAGTTAGTTATCAAATAATTGCAAATTGAACAGACACCCCCACCCTCCTTTGTTTCCTACCCCCCCCCCCCCATGAGTCCCGATGGCACTGATGAAAACAACACTTACCTAAATAACATAACCCCCCTTCCCTCCCCGCGCAAACACACATATACCTAACTCGGGTCTCCTCATCAAATAGCACGCATCAATTGCCTAAAGGTGCTACAACTAGAACTCACATGCAACATAACGAAGCAATCACTCTCTACACTGAAGTTGCCGCCCAAGGGCAAAACCTAAAATAGGGGCCTCTGACTGCAGACCCTGGATCTATGATGGCTCCTGTGGTATCCCTATGTCCAGTCCACTCACATTCTTACATTCACTCACTACAGCAACTATGTCACTCCCCATCGCAATCACTCTCTTGGGAGAGAGAAATATCACATACACTAAGGGTATGGAGAAAGAGGGGGAGGAGCCAGCAGTCCAACTCATGCGTGCTCTACCAGCCGCAGTGGGTCCCTACCCCAGGAGCCAAGACCCATAAACATCCTTTCATATCTCAGCCTCTGGATAATTTGAAGGGCAATCATAATATTGAAGGCCTGACCCAACAAGTACGAGCACCGGTAGTACTGAATACAATAACAACTGGGTCCCTTTATTAATCTCCACCATGTAGAAATGCAGCTTCGGGGGGAAGTCATTGTAGTTCAGCGTTAGTGGGTGGTGAGGTCTCCAACCGGTCTGAACCACTCCCAGCCAATTCAGCCGACGTCACCATCTCCACCAATACCCTGGCTCATTCAAGTTCCTGTCACTGCTGGTCTAAGACCAGCATGCCGTTCTTCTGTACCACCACCACCCGGGTCCCGGAGTCCGAGCGTCTTCTTCATCTGCTCTGTCTTCTGCGTCTTGGGTGCCCCCAGAACTGCTCCTGGCACTCCTCCAGCTTCTCAACTTGATTCTGCCAACTCCACGAATCTCCATCCAATCCCATACATCCTCCAGCGACATGAAAAAGTGTGCACGGTCATCATGCATCACTTTGAGTTTAGCTGGATACAACAGCATATACTAGAGGTTGATTGCTCTATATTTCTGTTTGACCCCACTAAATGAATGTCACTATTGCTGTACTGATCTAGTATAGTCTGGAACTATCCGGATCACATGATTGTCAAAGGTGGGGTTTCCCCTTCTGCGTACCCTCTTTAGTATGGCCTCTCAATCTCTGGAGTAAGGTATTTTTGCAATAATAGTTCTGGGGGTACCCTCTAGAGATGGAGGAGCTGCCAGTGACCTATGGGCCCTTTTCACCACAAAGAATTGGAACAAATCAATATCCCTGAGCTGTGTCTTAATCCAGTCCTCTAGGAATAGTTCTGGTATGGTACCTTCTGCCTTTTTGGGAATCCTATGAATTGCAAGTTGCATTTCCAGGCTCTCCCCTCTGTGACTTCCTCATGGAGTTCCAATTTCAGTCTCTAGGTCTCCAATTCCAATACCTTGGTTTTAAGTTTAAGAGTCTGTATTTCTGACTGGAGTGCGTTCAGGAGCTTCTCTGTTTCAACTGACCTCTCTAATAGTTTCTGGACGTCTGCATGCAATAAGTTCACATCTAGTGCTATTGCTTCAATTTTATTTTGTACCACTGTGCTAGAGGCTTTAATGGGCGCAAGGATTTGCACATCTGTGGGACCTTGTGGTGACTACAGGCCCTCCTGGTCCGTCATCTGCGTGCTGCCCGTCATGATTTGTGCCCCAAACTGATCTATGGTGGTCGGTTGAGTCATGCAGACTTTATTTTAATCTCAGACCATTGTGATCCATGGAAGTAATGTGCATTCTCAGGGTTGGATGCAACACCTGCTCTGTGGGAATGCAGTTAAGCTGGCTCCAGGCCAGTGAGGCATTCCCCCGTTCCATCCCTCATCTTGCCGCTATGAAGGGAGAAAGCAGCAGCATCCACAATGTAGCTTTCCTCCTACAAATCTCTGTGGGTCAATATGGGAGAGAAAGCAAAATTTAGCCACCAACAGGACCAGAAACAAATCCTTGCTTGTGGGCCGTGGAGCGGTCTACTGTGCAAAGTCTTTCTCCTCAAGAATACCAGTAACATCTCACAGTGTCACTGGTACAGCCGGTCCCCCTGCACCTCCACACCTCTCACCTCAGCAGCTTAGATAACTGTCTCACCAGTGGCCAGCCTGGCACTTCATCAGGTGTCTTCTGGCCTAAAGTCAGGCGGGCAAAGTGAGGGGCTCGGACACGTGCTGCATTGCAGGTGCCTTTCCTGAGGCGACCATTGTCCCACTGTGTGAAGATCCATGTGGGGGGATGGAAATGGAGCCGTCTAGGTCAGATCAGTTAGGCTGACCACACCCGGGAGCCCAGTCTGCCGTCATCCAGTTCACCACTCAAGTCCGCCGGCAGGTCAGGCCTCTGCTGCCTCACGCGATGCCAAGTGTGTTCTGGCTGTCTAAGGCACTCTTTGTTGCAGTTGCGGTCTCCAAGCCCCCAATAGTAATCCTAAAGGAGCTTCAGGCAAGCGCTGCTGCTGGCACAGCCGACAGCAAGGTCCTCTTCATCAGGAAAGGGCAGGGGAGAGGGCGAATGTCCATACCCCGCACCACTGTCCCACCTCTTGGTTTGCCTGGTCCAGTGAGCATCTGTCACCTCACATGCAGTCCCCTTAAGGGGTGGTTCAGTGTCCTCAACAGACCCAGTTGCAGGCGCAGGGTCACCTCAGGTAAAGGCCCGCCTCGGCTCAATGTTGTTCTCCAGCAGCACAGCGAAGGCCCAACCCTCATCCAACTGGGGTGTCCAGTCGGCCCTCTCACAGCCTGCAGAGAGCGCAGGCCCTCCCCCGGCAGACCAAACCAACTTGTCAGCCCACAGCAGTGCTTAGGTTAGACTGTGCTGACTCTTCCTCCTACGGTGCTGTCACTCTGGGCAGATCCATTCGTCCCGCAGAGGTGTGGGCCAGCGCCACCAGGCCTCAGCAACGTTCGTCTCAAGGGCCGGCAATCAGGCGCCACAGAGGTCAAAACTCCCCCCAAGTCATGCCCAGCTGTTGCAGCCAAGTGATGCGAGCTATCGGGGGCTTCTGTGCTTCTCACGATGGGGAGGATTCTTCAGGATGCCGTTAGCGGGCTGGGAGCACCAGATCAGTGCACCCGAACAGCCTACTTGTCGGCCATGCCCCTGTGTACCTGCCACTTTAGCATAGTCTGTCTGTGATGTGGAAACCCCCCTGTGTTTTCTGAACATCCATTGGATGTCTTGGCAAACAACCAACCAACCGCCGGACAAAAGACCAGGAAAATGTTTGTCATTCTCTTCTAGCTAATATACTTGTCACATATCTCATCAGAGTTATTTCTAAGGTTGTCTCTCCTTAAACATATACATTTATTCACATGAGAAATGCTATTGCTCACATTAATACAACAATAATTTTTTTTTATGTTGCAGCAGTCACTGGCAAAGTGCTGGTTTTAGAGAATGCCTTTGGTAGGGTCTCCTGACTGTACCTCTGGTCAGTTACAGCTTGCTAGGGTATTTGAGCACAATTTCTAGGGTTTATTCAAGCACTTTATAACCGCAGACAGCTAAATTACTATGGCAGATGTCAGTATGATGGAAGACTCCTAGGGGGTCATTCTGACCCTGGCGGTCACCGACCGCCAGGGCCAACGACCGCGGAAGCACCGCCAACAGGCTGCTTAGCAGACACTGAAAATCGCGACGGGTGCCACTGCACCCGTCGCACCCCAGCAACTCCGCCGGC
The DNA here is from genome assembly GCF_031143425.1 of Pleurodeles waltl. Lineage (NCBI taxonomy): Eukaryota > Metazoa > Chordata > Amphibia > Caudata > Salamandridae > Pleurodeles > Pleurodeles waltl. The sequence goes on from NC_090449.1 coordinate 400,415,868, forward strand.
TCCATTCGGAGCCGGCTTCATCGTTGCTGGGTCTTTCCCGCTGGGCCGGCGGGCGGTCTTTTGGCGGTCGCCCGCCGGCCCAGCGGGAAAGCTAGAATGGCCGCCGCGGTCTTTGGATCGCGGTGCGGTCTTTCGGCGGTTCCTGCCAGGCGGGCGGCTACCGCCGCCCGCCGCGGTTGGAATGACCGCCATAGTTTTGGGATCTAATGGTCCTTGAGTACAAACAGCTCTTCTGGATGGTAAACTGCACAGAGGCCCCCCTCTCCACAGTGGGGCAGATGAGTGTTGCCTCCCTGCTGCCAGTGCAATAAACGTGAAAAATAAAATGGTAATACAATCAATTACCATTTTATTTTTCACTTCTCCCAGCCCGAGAAGTGTTTGGGGGCGGGGGCATTGCTACTGACTGGCAGCAGGGGAGTGGTGCTCACTCCCCCAGTTTACACTGCGAATGGCAGTTTGGCCGGCTGTCTTGGGCTGCTCAGCCTCAATGAGCAGTGCAAACCTCTCCACTCAGCTGTCTGAGACAACTGGGCGGAGAGCAGGCACAGCCTCCTGTGCCTTCCAGGCATCCTGCTCCAGCCAATCCTTGCACTGCTTACATGCTGCTCATCTGCAGCATGAAAGCAGCGTTGGGATTTGGAGTGGGGAAGTGCCTGAGACTGTAGGAAGTGTGAAACGAAGACGAGGACAAGGAGAGTTGGTAAGTACCATGTTTTTCTTTTTTTGGCCCACTGACATGCACTGTGAGAAAGTCACATTGCCTTCAGCTTTAATTCCAGAGCTCTCAGTCACGGCCCGCTTTAATAATGAGCCATGATTAAGAGCTTTGGAATTTGTGCTAAAGGCATTGTGTTTTTTTTACTGTGCCTGTTGTTTGCAGTTGTGGACGATTTTATGGTACAGAATCAGACTGACTGGGAGAGATGTGTTGAGGTTTGTACAGATGGGGGTTGTTCAATGGCAGTATGCTATCAAGGTCTTCAGGATAGCATATGGGGTAAAGCACCTAATGCTGTTTGGGCACACTGTATAGTACACAGAGAAGCACGAGCAGCACAAAACCTCAGTGAAGAGCTGCATGATAGTCTAAAAATAGTCATCAAAGTGGTACATTTTGTTAAATCAAGACCAATGAAAGCAAGATTTTTTGCTAAGCTGTGTGAGCACATGGATGCTGAACACTCATGCCTCTTCTTCTACAGCAGTTCTTGATGACTGTCTGTCAGGAACTCCCTGCTTAGAGTGTATGAGCTAAGGAATGAACTATACTCATATCTACACAATGATGTACATTGTTTTGCTGACAAATGTATTGATGCACACTTTTTCATAAAAAATTATTTTCTTTCTGATCGTTTTGAAAAACTGAATACACTGAACAACTCCTTGCAAGGCAATAATACTAACATCTTGCAGCTCTCAGACAAGGTTTCAGGCTGTAAGAAGAAAGTGATCCTTTGGAAAAGCAATGTAAGCAAATGTGACTATAAATGTTTTCCTTCATTGGACCAGTTTTTACAAGACAATGAGATGGCGTTAAATGAGGAACTGAGGACCGTTTTTGTTCTGTGTATGTCACAACTGTGTCTTTACCTTGACAAATATCTCCCAGAGGATGAAGTGGAGCCACTAAAATGGGTGAGAGACCACTTCAATGCTGAGAGACCACAGCATTTCACTAATGAGGAAGAGGAACATCTCATTGACATTTCATGTGCTCAACATTGAAAGTAAGGTTCCCGTCTCAGTCACTGCTTGACTTTCGGTGCTAAACTGAGGATGAATAACCAGTGATAAGCAAGAGAGCCTTGCATGTTTTGATCTTGTTTGCTACTTCTTACCTTTGTGAAGCTGGTTTCTCAGTAGTTGCAGTGATAAAGTCAAAATATAGGGCAAAGCTTAACTTTGAATAAGAAATGTGTGTTGTGATCTAAAAAATAATGCCAAGATTTGATGAGCTACGTGAGGATAAACAAGCATATCCATCTTAGTAGGATTTTTAAAATAAATTTAGGCCTTTTTCTACCTTCTGTAAAATTCAGACTCCATGTTTTTTCCTATTAATCAAAAAAACATTTTTTCTACAAGAGTTTTTCAAAATGTTTGTTGTGTGGTTAATCTTACATGTGTTATATTTTTATTTTGTTTCAAATATGATTATAATACCTTTATCAGGCCAATGGCCGATAGGTCAAGAGAGCCGTGGGTTGAAAAACTTTGTGAATCACTGATATACTCTCATCTGAATTCAATAAATGAACCTGCCCAATTTACTTTAAACTGATCAATTTACTCACAGTGACTGAGCTAGCCCACTGATAGTTCAGCTCCATCCTAATTCTACTGGCTATCACACACCCCTGAATATTCACCACTTGCCTTGACATACTTCTTCCACAGACCACTCAGACGTATCATATGAAGGAATTAAGGGGAGGGGATTTTTTGTTAGGGTTAATAGTGTTTTACACTTTTTAAATTTGCCTTAGCAATGCTGCCGGCCCCAGGATTGTAGGCAGACAGCTGTGTTACTTAAGATCTAAACTTTTAATTGCCGCTGCCGGCCGCCTGCGTTGTGGGTGACCAGCTGTGTATGTTTGTGAATTGCTGTGGCTTTGAATAAACAGAATTGATCCATAAACTGTGCACCTGACAGCTTTATTTACCTATAGATTACTCACTTGGAACGTGAGAGGCATGGGAGCCATGAGTAAGAAGCACAAAATACTGACTTATCTTAGGCGTAGAGCTGTGGACATTGCTTTTCTCCAAGAAACGCACCTAGTGCCTGGGGACTTCAACAGACTGTGCAAGCTATGTAGGTCATCAGATGTATATGTCTGACTATTCCTCTTACTTGAGAGGAGCGTTGATATGGATTAGACCGGACGTCCCTGTGGAGCCCATCATGTCACAAATAGACAAAAGTGTCTACTGTTGGCCCGACTCAATGGAGTTTTCATACTACTGGGGAGCATCTATGCTCTTAATGTGGGACAGATGCAGGTTCTAGACTCTCTGGTGTCAGTACCATCCCTGGATTCTGTACATCCTATGATCCTGGGGGGGAGACTACAATTGTGTAGAAAATGTTGGATTAGATAGATTGCCTCCCCCACTGGCTACTGCAACTGCGAAAATACTGGTGCACTAATTCAGAGACTGGACAGGAAAGTGCGGGCTAACAAATGTATGCAGACTCAGAAATGCAGACAGTTAAGAATACTCATTCATTTCCCCGGTGCATAATCTGCACATCCAACTAGATAAACTGCTTGCAACAAGGGGCTTTCTATGCCGATTGTCCAAATAGAATTTTTAACACACACGCTTTCTGATCATAACCCTCTTCTTATGAGAATAACTTGGGGACAGTGTGCGGCTGCCATCCCCACATGGCATCTATAGCCCTCTCACCTGGCTGAGGACAACTTCTGAATTCCTTTAGGGGCTGCTGCAATCATAGAATACTTCTAAATTTACCAAGGCACAACTCGCTGTGCACACATTGAATGGTAGTGGTGAGGGTATTCTGCCAGGGGCAGCTGGTTGGAGTCAAGAGATCCCTACAGACAGAGTTAAGAAAGTTGGGGGATAATATCCAAGGATGAGAAAGGGTGCTTCCTACAGATCCCCTGGTGTTCCCCAGGTGGGTAGTGGAAAGTAAAAACATGAGCGACTGTGATCTCTAACATACCGAAGGCATTTGAATACTAGCCATGTTGAGAGAGGAAGTGGGGGCTTCCTCTTGACCTGGTTAGTAAAACAGGAGAATAATCACCCCATTACTCATGTCAGGAATGCAGAGGGTGAGATTATGCTGTCACAGAGTTACATACACAACACGTTCGTCCATCATTATCGGGATTTATATGACAAACAATCTTTGATTTTGGAGAATGTGATGCCACTGTTCCTGAGCATTGCACTACTGACCGGGCTGGATGCTAAAGCACAGGAGCCTGGGACAGCCAATCACAGAAGTGGCTATCTCAGAGTTGGCAGGTGGCAGAAATACCAGGGATGGATGGCCTGCCGGTGAAATTCTACCATTCTTAGGCGGATAGTATGGCTCTGCGTTTAGCTGAAATATACATGGCCTTAGAGAAAGGCCTGCTACCGGAGACCACAAGGGAAGCCTTAATCATATTGATCCTGAAACCCCATGGTAATGCGCTGGATGAGACAGCATTAAGACCCTTGTCCGTGCTAAACTTAGACTATAGGATCCTTAGCAAAATACTGGCTTAGTGCCTGAAACAACATCCGTTGACGGTTAATCCAACAAGACCAAAGTGGATTTAAATCCCAAAGCAATACATCATTAAACATTAGAGGGCTGTTTAGATTGATGGACTAAACTACGCAACTCCACAGCATTCCCTAAGCTCTCTCCAGAGGCATTCAAAAAAGCATTCCTCACCATACATTGGGGTCCCCCAGAGCTTTGATAGTATGTATGAACCTAGGACAGGGGCAGGATAAGTGGGTTACTCTTTTATACTTGGGAGCTACTGCTAGGGTCCGAACGGGGCAGTGTATATGCGAAGTGTCTGAAGTACACGTTACACTCGGCAGGGCTTCCTACTGTCTCTGATGCTGTTTGAGTTGGTGTTTTAGCCATTCCCCCGTGTGGCCAGGGTGGAGGGAGTGTGGAGAGGGATTACGCTGGGGGATGGGGAGCATGTGGTGTCGCTGTATGCAGACAACATGTTCCTGTACCTCAGGGACACTGAGATGGAATTCGCATGGAGTATTGAACTCCTGGAGGAACTAAGGCGACTGTCAGGCCTTTACTTAAACTGGAGTAAAACCTGCACCTTCATGTTACCCACCGACATGCAAAACTCACTGCAGGCAGTGACACAGGCTGGCATTAAATGGGAGCCCAGAGTACTACAATACTTGAGAATTAAAGTGTACCACTTTGAGACAAATGTCAGAGAAAGAAATCTGGAGAGGCGCTGAGAGCCTTGAAGGGTATCATACACTTTTGGTGGTCCCTGAAATTCTCAATAATAGCATGAACGGCACTGTCGAAGATGGTAGTGTTACCATGAGTCCTTTCTGATTGCATGAACTGGCCAGCCCGGATCCTGCAGGCTTGGTTCAGGGAGCTGAATGTGCTGCTTTGGGAGCTGATTTGGGATGGTGATAGGCACCAGATCTCCTTGGACAGACTGTCATGTCCAAAAATTGAGAGGGGACTGGGCGCCCGGACTTTGAGATCTACTTATAAGTGCAGCTTCAATGGATGGTCAAATGGGTGGCGTAAACCCACGGCACAAAGGGGCACTAATCACACTGATACTGGGATTGAGGGTGACTCTGACGAGGCAACCTGCGATGACACTCCGAAGTTGGAAGGCAGCGGTCAGTAAAACAAAGCAACACACTCACTACATGCCTGCCCACTGCTGGTGGGGTTGTGTACTGCCTTAGAGGGCAGTTTCATTGACATGAGACTGTGAAGCAGAGTGGGTATAGAAAAAAAGGGGAAAGACTCGGCACCATGGCGATATTGACAGAGAAGGAGGGCCTGCTGGTGACACAATTCCTAACATATGCAGCACTGAAGAGGGCGCTGCTCCAGTTTTGTGGGTCGAATACTACAGGCCTGCGCACAAACAACCTACTTCAAACCTTCCTCATGTTTGGTTGGCGGGGGTGTAAGCTAATTACTTGGATTTACAAGATGCTGCTGTCAGTGATCCTTACTCACGTCCTTCCATACTAGATGGGAAGACTCGTTGGGCAGAGAATTCAGGGTAAAACAATGGGAGCAAAGCCTATGGCAAGTGCACAGGGTACCTAAGAACACTACATTCAATTACGCTCAGTTTAACTATCTCCATTCAACATATCTTAGTCCACACTGGGTCAATGTAATGATGCAAGCTGATGCATTTGGTGTCCCCACTGCTTTCTATAAGATGCCAATTTTATTCACATGTCCTACATTTGGCTAGTTATGGGTCAAAGTAGTTCAAGACATGGAACGCACACTTGCTAAGCGAGATTTGTTGAACATGGAAATATGCTTTTTGGGCTTGTACCCCTAAAGGCTGGGAAAGAAGGTGGGAAATAGATTATTAGATCTAGCTCTTGCAGTGACCTGCAGAGACATGGCACTGTACAGGTAATTGACAGAAGAATGGCCATACTGCAGATGGCGAAGGACAGTAGAGAGCTGGGCAAAAGTGGAGTGAGCTGCCCTAACAGCAGAAGAGCTGGGAGGGGCAGTCAAGAGCCAATAGCAGAGCTATGGTTAGAAGTGCTAATGGCATTTACAGAGGTGGAAGAAGAAACGAGAGACTGACTGACTAGGAGAATCAATGGGCTGCTCCGATGGGGCTAGATGAAACTGCTGCCTAGTGCACCATGGACAACATGAGACATGTAGATGCTGCAACACTTATCGAACATGAGAAGAATAAACATAACTATTGAATAAAGGGAGGTGTCTACTGACACAGTGATCGTATAGGTCTGAAATTATTGTACTGAATACGTGTATGTGCGGAATTCCTAATGTTCTAAGTTTATAAATTGTTACTGTTAATTAACTGGGATGCCAGGAAAATGTGAGATGAATGGGTTATGAGATAGCCTGTCCCAGCTTGATGGGGGAGCAGCTTCAATGTGAGTAATGTATTTTATGCCACAGCAATATTGTCCATGTACTGGAATTGATCTGCTGCTACATGTTCCCTTTCCAAAAAAAAGCCGATTAAAAAAGTAAATAAATAAAATCAATGTTATGAATCAGTATCCTTTACTACTAATTGATGGCATTAGAAGTTTTTATGTGGAACCATCACTTTTGCAAACTTAGATCTCTGAGATGCGTACCACTTCTGTAGTACTTAGGACTCCCATTGGTCAATTTGAATACCAACTCATGCAGTTCGGACTCTATAATGATTTTAATTTTCCAGAGATTGAGAACCATGTGTTTCCTCATGTGCTTAACCACTGTGTTGTATCTTACCTGGATGACATCCTGGTGCTGTCTCATCCTCAGCTATATCATCTACATTGCAAACCGGATAAATGTGAATTTGAGAAGGATAGTATCTGTCAATGTCCACTCACCTGAATTCCAGGACTTCTGCAGAAGCAATGTGAGTACGCCAGACCCCGCAGAAAATAATTCTCAGTGCATCGTCATATTGTGTGCAATGTCAACTGCTCTCTACTGGGTGGGGGTTTGGGAGAGAATGCTAGAGGTGACCAAGAAGAGTATGCCATCTTCAGTAAGAATCTCGGGACTGACGTTCCCCTGATTCTTCTCAATCTAGATTCAATAGCAAATATTCCATTACTTAGCCTTCCTGATTAGAGAAGAGATAGTATTTGGTTGAACAGGATTCTGCTTTTTCACCATGCACATATAAACACGCTTCCTTAAGCTTTAAACATTTACACAACACGATTTTTTTATCTGCATTCTCTCTGTTCCTCTCATATAGTTGCTCTGTGCAGGCTTTCTGTATTCCTTTCATACAGTAATTTCCGGCTTGTTGGCAACAATGTTAAATCATTAACTTTGCGCCCATCTTTGGCTTTGTGAGCCTTCATTGGGTTTTAATTTATTATGGTGAGCTCAGTTTTTACTTAACTATATCTTTCTCCTTTTTATCTTGTGCGCTAAACAATGGCCTTTCTCCAAAGTCTTTTGTGGTTTAGAATTATTTCCCAGAGCATGTTTTTGTTACTTTACCCTTTTTACTTTGCCCAAAAAAAGTAAGGGTTAGTGCTCTAACCTTTTTGGCGGGTGTTTTCTGGTCTTTAATTCCTACCTTGGTTTCTTATTTTGTATGTTTGATGCCCACACTGCGAACACTGGCTGGGAAGCTCCCTGGAAGCTGTTAACACGTGTGTCTCTCTCTTTCAGGATTCACAAGGCCAAGCAATTCCTTCCAGCCTGTGTAGGGTGTTCACACTACTGTGCCCAAGATAGCTGCCGGATCACTTGATGAACTGATGTCTCAGAAGACTTGGGTTTCAACTCACTTTCTTTGGAAAGGCCAACACACAGTAATAAATAGGCATTTGACCTCAATAAGAAGCTCAAAGAGTGCCCTCACTGATCAAGCTATGTTGGGGAAGGGGACAGAAAGAAAAATACAAAATGGTTACATGCGGAGGCTATGGGAGGAACGAGAGGGAAAGCATTTTGATAGAGGGCATCAGGGGGAGCAACATGGACAACCCAAGAGTGAGCACTAGAGGAAGCACCAGAGGGAGCAACAAGGGTATGTGATGTGCAAGTTATAACAGTGTTGAATACCTTGGTTATCGATTGCATGCTAAAAGAATTGCTGTGAATTACAACAAAGCATCTTCAATAATGGATTGGCTACCTCCAACCTCCGTCAAGGATGTTCAGTGCTTCCTTGAATTAGCAAACTTCTATCATCAGGTTTTCTTGGACTTTTTTTGTCCGTAAGATATGTCATGCTTCTCATACATTGAAGGTCAATCTAGCTAAATGCTTTTTTGGGCTCAAACAGCTGAGACAGCTTTTCAAGACCTAAAAATGGCCTTCATATAAGTTCCAGTCGTAAGACATCTAGATCCCACTTAATTTTTATTACAAACGGGCACCTTTGAAAGGTCTATTTGAGCAGTTATACTGCAAGTTCAGACAGACAATGGGTTAGAACATCCTTACTGCTCGTGCAAAATATACAATGTTGAAACAGTCGCCAAGTCAACAAGGTCAGTGGAAATACTTCTTCTCCTGATATGATTTTTACATCACCTGTGTTCCAGTTTCTCAAAACATTCTGGCAAGTATTTCATCTAGAAAATACCTCCAAGATAAAGAAATCTTTGAGTCAGCTCTTTTTCTTCTGAATATGGTAATTAATCTTGGTCTGTCCTTTCTTCGGAGAGTCAAAGAAGCCCAAAACAAGCAATGTGAAGATGAGTTAGGTGAAATGTCATGCAAAACTCCCTTGGTCTGTGTAATTGGGTTATTAGTTGAGAGGGGTGGAAGCCCATCTGAAATAGTAAACATAATCCTTGTCAGGGTGAATTCCAAAAGTCACTAAATAGCTTAACAATCTGATAGCCGGGCACAAAGGCAGTCATGCAAAGTATTTGTGCAGCACTCCAACAGTAATAAAGTGAAAACACAGCACACACAAAATCCCAAACCAATTTAGAGTTAGAGTTAGTAAATGAAATGACACCAACACAACAAAGATCCAACCAGCAGAACCGTAGATGTCAATTTGTAAGCTTTTAGGTGAAAATAGAAGAGCCATTCACAGTTGTGTGACACTGGATACTAACAGAAAAACACACTTGCATTAGACAGAAAAATGCAAACTTTCTAAAAGTGGCTTTTTATGATAGTAACTTAAAATCAGACTTCACTATTAAAGAGGTTTTTAAATTAAACTTCATTTGAGTGGCAGGAGCATTTTTCTATTTGTTCCAAACTGAGGTTATCACATATTAGGTATGTTAAGGTAACCTAGTTTTAGTCCATGGGAGAGAGAGCCTTCCAACAGAGAAATCGACTTCTGAGCTTGTTTACTGCCAGGACACGTAAACTTAGTTACACATGTCCTACTTTTTAAATATCATGCACCTGCCCTGTGAGGCATTAGGGCCTACCTTAGGCCCTAATTTAGGGCTGACTTATAAGTATTTTAAAAAAAAGGCTTAGGCCTGGCAAGGATTTATTTTTCCAGGTCACAAAAGCAGTTTAAAAATGCACTGCAGACATGTTTTACAGAGCTACTTTAGTAGATGGCACAATGAGTGCTCCACTATTAGTATTTAATTGACAGGCTCTGGGCACATGTAGTACCATTTACTAGGGACTTAAAGTAAATTAAATTAGCCATCAGGTGTAAGCCAATTTTATCATGTTTGAGGGGGAAAGAACAAGCACTTTACCACTGATTAGCAGGGAAAGTGTGTACAGAGTCCTAATGCGATCAAAAATGGGTTCAGAAGACAAAAGGAAGACATAAATCTGGAGTAACACCGCAGAGTGGGCCAGATCCAACAGTCAGTCATCAAAGCCTCTATTTCAAGCAGCAAGTCTTGTACATTCCCCTGAAGGTCCTTCAGGAAGAGGCATTAAATAGGTGCCCTGATTCAACCATTTCAGGCCAGCTCGAGGTAGAGTCCTCCTTAGATCTTGTACTTTGATACTTTCTGTGGCTGCTAGTTTGTCAGGACATAAAGCTCTATATACAAACGTGTCCAGTCTGTGCCAAGGAGAAGGCTATTCATGACAGATCTTGGGGTACTTACAACCTTTTCCTGTACCTCCTCAACCATGGCACTCAATATCTTATGTTTGGAAAAAGCACATTTTATTGTTTAATAATAACCAAACATCTGGAATGTATTGCAGTCCGCTTACATTTTGACCAGATATGTTTACATCACTGATACATTGAGTAATCTATCATGTTAAAATGCCTAATCCTTTAATGATCCGCGATAATTCTCAGATGTTTCATCAACCATATCACCAAAGCTGTTGCTAACTAGTGGTTGCGACAAGGCATTACTTGAACAATTTGGGAGATGATGAGGAGCACATAAAGCAAATACAAGTTACCATTTCTTACTAGCCGATAGGGCCAAGGAGTGGAAGGGATGGAGGAGGAGGTGAGTAAGTAACTGGGGTGATGGGGCAGGAAACAAAGAGAACATACCAGGGGCTGCTTCCTTCCCACCCACACTTAGTGCTGCTACTCACAAGGGAGAGCTGTCCACATTTACGTTCCTTGTCGGAATCAAGGTTAATATATCATCCCAAGCCCTCTCTACTTCAATCTTTCTAGTCCCATGCTGCACCGCCTGATGGGGGAGGCACTCTCAAATGGCACCCATTTAGTCATTCTCCATATGGCTGTTGGAAATTTGGGGAAGGCACATCCCTCCAACTCCTAGGAATCTGACTCTTGGCTACGATCAAGGGTAAATCTGTAAACCTGATTGTTAATTTGTTCGCATTTGTCCTTGGACATGAGCCCAGATTAGAGACCTCCAGAGCACTCTGCACTTTCTTATTTGTTGTTGCAGTAAAAATGTCTGTCACTTGGCACCAATGACCAATAAGTGCCAAAAATGGCCATACCTTGTGATAAAAATCTGCAAAGCTCTCCCCACACTGCAGCACTTTGCCTAAACATGGGGGTACATACGATATCTTTATTTGGGGGTGAGATATACCCTGCATAAATAATAGATGTGTATCAACTTGAACCTAGCATTCAGAATATTTGGGGTGCTTCTAAGTAGTGTGATCCACTCTGCTTCATTGAAATGTCTATGTATATCTGCACCCTATTTGTTTAACAAATCCACAGAACATTTTGTTTACTCTGTTAACACTCACTAAATTAATGTGACACCTCTCTGCTTGCCAATTAATAGGGCAGTTTGTTTTCAAACCCTGATGTACAGGTGGCTTACTCAGGCCTGTATTCCAAAGACCACGCAGGTCTGCTGTTAAGAAACCATGAAGAAAATATACCCTCCAGGAATGTCATATTAATCATGTAGTTCCCTAAATGTCTTCTACAAATAAGCAAGCTCTACTACAATGAGGTAGTAAACCCAAAGAATAGAGCTGCTGGCCTCCCCTCAGCCACTGGGAGCTGCAGCCTGGAGAGCGCCACTCTCCACCTCTGAATGCGTCATATACAAACAATCAAACTAGTGTCCAATTTCTGAAAACATTTCTTAGGCAGCTTGATTAGAAGGGTCGCAGAGAACTACAACAACACAGGTAATGCCACCATTCCTGCCAGTGCAATCCTTCCAATCACTGAGATTGACAATGAATGCCAGAAGTTCGCACAGCTGTGGAAACCAGCTTTTGAGCTTCTCGTATTCACCCCTCTGAAGGTCCTCCTCGGATGTGAAAATACACACCCTTAAAAAACCCATAGTGACTGATTCCCATGTGAGTTTATTCAACTCTCCAAGTGGCTCACTCCCTCTTTCAGTCAGACATACTGAGGACGCCATGGACTTTCCCCAGTTTACTTTCAAACTTGAGAATACACTAAAATGCTCCATGGCTGCCATAGCCCTAGCTGTGTTTACCTACTCCCTGTGTAAATATAACAACATAACAGTCTGCATACAGTGAAACGTGGTGGTGGATGCCATCTACTGTGACACCACAGACAAGTCTTCCTATCTGTATTGTGCTAGCCACTGGTTCAACAACGATAGAATAAAATGAGGGATAGTGGATACCCCTAATGTGTGCCTCTGTCAACAGTATCAGAGTGGGAGCTTAACCATGCTACCTGTATGTACGCGGTTGAGTCAATATATAATAATGGCTAGGTCCACTTCTGAAAGCCCCCCACAGTTGAGTGGGCTAGCACCTAAAGTAACCTTCTGATGTTTATTGCTGTGTGTGGGTCATGATACATCCACACAGATCATGATAAATCAAACCTTGTATTCTGGGGAGAATCCTATATGCTAGAATTCTGCTCAGCAGTTTGCAATCAGGGTTGAGCACTGAAAGTGGTTATATGAGGGCAGATCCGTCCCAGGTCTTCCTTATTTTGGCAGTGACACAATGCATGCATCACTGGCAGGGCATGTAGGATCAACTCAGCTGTTCTACCATTGTATAGAAAAACCAAGTTTGGCACTAATCTATCTTTATAGGAGGTCTAGAATTCCAGGGCGGGCCCATCTGACCCTGGCACTTTCCAATTAGCCATCCCCTTACCTTTAACATTCACCTCCAGCACTGTAATACCCACCTCAAGTAATTAAGCCTCATCTGGTAACAGTGCGGGTAGCCCTGAGGCCCGAATATAGTCTGCCATAGCCTGGGATGGATCCCCATGACCCGCTAGAGCAAAAAGGTATAAAAGTGCCAAGAGGAGGCCACTAAAAATGGGCAGGAGAGACTAACTTAAATGCCAGCAAGGTGGGAGTGCATACCTTCCAGCTCCTCAGATGAGAAAAGCCATGTTTTAAGCTGTTTATGAAACGGCAGAAGAGAACTCAAACACCTAATATGAATAGGGAGGGAGCCCCACACCCTGGCTGCCGCAATCGTGAAAGCCAGTGAGCCCCAACTAGCTTTCCTGTACCACAGTACAACAGCCATGAACTGACACGTGGATCTCAATGTTCTCGTAGCTACATACCAATTCAGGGTAGTCCTTAGATAGTGCGATCCCTGCTCATAGAGAGCTTTGTGGGTCAAACAGAGGGCCGTATTTATACTTTTTGGCGCACAACTGCGCCAACCCAGTTGTGCGTAAAAAAATTTAACGCCGGCTAACGCCATTCCAAAGCACCATGCGGGTGCCTTATTTATGGAATGGCGTTAGCCGGCGGAGCTGCCTGGTGTGCGTAAAAAAAAAAGACTTATACCAGGCAGCGCCGGCGTAGGGGAAAATGGAGCTTGGGCGCCAAAAAATGGGGCAAGTCAGGCTGAGGCAAAATTTTCGCCTCAACCCGATTAGCGCCATTTTTTTAGACTCCCAACCCCCATTGAAATGACTCCTGTCTTAGCAAAGACAGGAGTCATGCCCCCTTGCCCAATGGCCATGCCCAGGGGACTTATGTCCCCTGGGCGTGGTCATTGGGCATAGTGGCATGTAGGGGGGCACAAATCAGGCCCCCCTATGCCACCCAAAAAAATATATATATAATACTTACCTGAACTTACCTTAAGTTCCCTGGAATGGGTCCCTCCATCCTTGGGCGTCCTCCTGGGGTGGGCAAGTGTAGCAGGGGGTGTCCCTGGGGGCATGGGAGGGCACCTCTGGGCTCCTTCCGAGCCCACAGGTCCCTTAACGCCTGCCCTGACCAGGCGTTAAAAAATGACGCTAAAGCGGCTGGACGTAATTTTTTTTGACCCGCCCACTCCCGGGCTTCATTTTTGCCCGGGAGTGTAAATACGGCGCACATGCCTCGGAGTCATTTTTTAGACAGGAACGCCTACCTTGCATATCATTAACGCAAGGAAGGTGTCCACGCTAAAAAATGACGCAAACTCCAAGATCTTTGGCGCTAGACGGGTCTAACGCCAAAGTATAAATATGGAGTTTTGCGTCGGATTTGCGTAAAAAAAAACGACGCAAATCCGGCACAAACGGAGTATAAATATGCCCCAGAGTGCTTTAGAAAGCACCATCTTCTTAACAAGTAGCCTGTGCAAGGAGCTCAGCCCCTCTTTAGCTGAACAGTATCTAAGTGGATGATTTGGAGCGTATTAAGGGAAACATGGTTCAGACTGAGAAACAGGTCATTGCAGTAATCTAAAGCAGAAGTAATAAAATTTGACAGAAGTGTATACAGTATTTTATCAAAGATGGATTCAGGAAATGCAATTGCGATATAAGTACTTGCCCCATGTCAACGTCTGGCCATAGATAATATCAGCAAAGAAAAGGACAATAATTCTGCCATTTCTAAGGATAATATCATTAATATGAACAGGAGCATATAAAATAACATATTAGCAAAGAAAACAGTAACATCAGGGCTTCTGAACAAAACTAGGAAAGGGCACCAGTCACTGCACCCTGACTCAGCCAAGAGTAGGTGTATCTGGGGGATGCGTATGTAAAAGTAAGCAAGAGCGGAGAATATGGCAACCCCCATGATCAGTCCAGGAGATCTCAAGGTGGGGGCCTCGGTGCCTAAATGCCCAACTCGGAGTCTTGTTGCAAAGAGCTGAGGAGGGGTCGGGATGTCAGGCCAGGGCACATCACATAGTCATGCATTATGAGGGGTCTCTCATTTGTCTCAACCTTTGAGTACATATGTGTCCCACAGTGTAGCCACTCCTGCTGCCTCTCTAAGCTGAGAATCGCAAGTCATGGCATCGGCCTCTGCAGAGGCCCATCTGTATGTCAACCACAGTCAACAATCAATCGAGGGAGGCTGCTTGGCTTTCCAGGACAATGCAATGAAACGTTTAAAAAGGGCCATGGCAAGGTCCACAAATTTCAAATAACTTTTGGTATGTTTTGTCCGCCTCGTGACCCCCCGCAAGCAAAGCAAGGGATCCAGCAGTAGTCGCACATCAAACACATCCGAGGTAAGCTCCATCACTTGCTCCCATTCCTGCGCCATAATCAAAAAAGTTGCATGGGTATGGCTGTAGCGTGGGAAGAGTGGAGCCACTGCCGGGAACATCCTCTTCAATCATCTGGTGTGAGATATGTATGGTGCTGGTAGTTGAACTGGATAAACTTGAGGTGTGCATTATGCAAGACATTTCATACTGTTTAGGCGTCAGTGCAGTCCCCAGGCATCCCTCCCATCTGAGTCTGCTGGGCAGAGCACACCCGGTTTCTGCCTTCTGTAAGGCCGTATACAACATTGTAACTGCCATTTTCCTTCGCAATGTGTTAGGATGCATTGCAAGCCATGATGTATGGTTGGCTTCTTCTGCTTCACACTCTAAGTATTTCTAATCACCAGGAGGAGTGCATTAAAAGCCAGAAACAATCCCGCTTCCAGACCGTAAGCACCCTGCAATTTTTGGAAAGAGCGTAAGGAACCATCCTAATAGAAGTCACCTATGCTGATTATGTCCGCCTCGTGCCAAGGAGTTGGGTCCTGCCCTCCCCTCAGGGCCCTTGCCCCAGACGTCCTCCACTGTAGCAGCTGCGGTGTGTAGGGCATTATCTCCCACCTGGGCTGCACAAATCTGTTCCAACAGATCTTGGCGCTCCGTGCCAAGGTGCCCAGGCCCTCGGACGTGCCGCCCCATGAGAGCAGCCAGTCCAAGACCCCCAACTAGCACAGCCTCTCCCGAATAGCCCCGCTCTCGCCCATCAGGTCACCAGCCAACCATTGCCTGGGCCACTGCAGCTGTGTGGCTGCGAAATAGAGCTCGAGGTCAGGAACACCCAAACCGCCCCCCCCCCCAGCATTGGGCACTGAAGCATCTGGTTAGAAACCATCTTACAAGCCCCATCCCCAATCTCATTCAGAAATCAGCCTGTGGAGATCACCAAAGAACATTCTGGACTGAACTGCCGGTCTTACTGCGAACATGTTTTAGAACTGTGGGAGCACAATCATCTTGGCTATGGAGGCCCCGATCCATTGGAGAGAGGGGCAAGTTCGTCCAGAAGACCAGAGACTAATGCGTCGTTGCTAGGATCCTCCCCTGATTATCGTCAAGTAGGTCCCTATCCTTGTGGTATACGTCGATGCCCAAATAATGGGACACCTCATAACACCATTGGAGGCAGACGCCCTCCAGTCTCTCCTCTTCCACTTGCCAAATCCAGCGCACAGGAATGACTCAGGACTTTCCCTAATTTACACGAAGACCTGACATTTCTCCAAAGAGATTGAGCAGGCAAACTAGTGCCAGTATCAAGTGCTCATTGTTTCGCAAATAAATCAACACTTCATCTGCATACAAGGATATTTTATTGTCATAAGGACTCTCGTACTCCAACGAGACTGCTAGATTTGGGGCTTCAGCACCTCTGTGTTGTAGGCTACTGAGTCACTCCTACACCAGTTGGCAGCTGTCGGCCCAACCTTCCCGGCTCTTTAGCAGCACCTCACCAAAACCCAACCAGGAAAGGTGATTTTTGGTAGCCTTGCACATGGAACTCTGAAGACCCCTCAGCGAAATTGTGGTGAAACAAGCCTTACCCTTTTCTCTCCTCATATAAGTAAGTCTCTTACACACACATAGGCAAGAAGCGAGCTGCAGGACATTTTTTATAAACATGAGCACCATAGGTGTAGATTGTTCAGAACTTTATTGATGCAAATAACCATGGTGCAATGGAGGAGAAAACACCTAGAGCCTCCTTCCAGGAACCCTCCTCAGGCTCTACTCCTCTACATTTTACTGCTGCTTCCCATATTCTATCATGACACAAAAAAACAGCACTGCATGTTCCAATGCTTACATAATTACATCATGACATATCTTCTCCCCTTAAAATATATTAATGAACAGTTACCCCTTTAAAAACAAATAATACGCACCATTTTATACCATCTATATATAAACTTTGAAATTTTTCTGAATATTAAATAGTGATAAAATTGATACATGAAAAGACCAGTGATGCAAGAAAAAATAATAGAAAGTTACAACTTAGGCTCTCATTATGATATCGGCGGTCAGCTGACCGCCACGCCGGCGACGGCGGTAGAACTGCCGTCAGACCGGTGGTAAAGACCACCAAATGATGACCATGGTGGTGATCCCTCCCATAGATAGCCAATGTACCACCCCAATCGCCAGTGCGGTACGACCACTGAACACAACGGTAGCCATGGCGGAGACAAGGATTTGCTCACCATATTATGACATAGTACACCGCCAGGATTTCCGGGGCGGTAGCAACTCCACCAAAGCCCGGTGGAAACACATCATATAAAAAGAGACACTCACCTTCAGCGACATGGAGGAGTCCTCATCTGCCATGGAATCAGAACTGGAAGTCTTCACAATGCTGTACCACGTCATGGCCGTCCTGGAGCACCAACGCCGATGACGACGGTGAGTACAGTCGCCTAGCACACAAGGGAGGGAGGGAAGGAGCGGAAAGTGACACACACATGCACAACACACACCATACTCACACACCACACACCCAGAACCATCTGCAGAGTAAATCGACAGTAACAGGACCCAGGAGCAAAGAAAGCCAGGACACATACCTCTGTTCCAACCACTGTAATCCACTTGGATGAAGAGCACAAATCCAAACAAATTCAGAATTGCATATATGCATGCAGGCCCAATGGGCAGTTCAAAGTCTGTAATGCCCACAGGGCAAAGTCAAAGCCCCAACTTGACTCCTGACAACATCGGGACTCCACTGTGCAGGGGCATCATGTTGGAAATAGGCAGGCAACTCAGGGGGCAGGGGGGCTGAGGCGATGGGGGGTGGGAAGGACTTCTTTTTGGGAAGGGGGTCCTTGGGCTTGGGTTTGGGAGGAGGCGGCTCTTTACCCTTACATTTTGGGTCAGAGGAGTGGGATGGAGGCGGGGGGCCAGAGTTCCACTCTTGTGCTCCTTAGTGCCAGCTGAAGTCTTAGGTCAAGGCGGGAAAGGAAAAGCTTCTTCGGGCCAATGGAGCGGTCTGTGGGAGGAGGTATGGGAGTGAAGGTAGAGGGAGTGGTTGTAGGAGGAGGAGGTGTGCTGGACTTGGGTGCAGGTGCATGGACAGTGTGCATGTGTGAGGTGGATGGCTGTTGAGGGTCTGAGTGCGAGCATGTGTCTTTGGAGGGGGCAGACAGGGTGGGGAGGTCAAACAGGACGTCTGGATGGATGTTGTGGTGGTGTCTGCAAGTGAGGTGGGTGTGCTGCATGATGTGGTGATGGCGGTGGTGGTGACTAAACGTGGTGTGTGGGGTGCTTGTCTGCGGGTCTGCTGTTGTGGTGACTGCGGGCAAGGCTGTGAAGGTGGCAGGATCAGGGACTGTTGTTGTGCATGCAGGTGTGAGTGCTGATGTGACTGTGAGGGAGGAGGAGGAGGGGGAGACAGTGGATGCAGTGGGTGATGTGTGTGCATCTGTGTGTTGGCTCTGTGTGTGCTTGTGGACTGAAGTGTACTGCCTGTGTTTGTCTGTGCGAGTCTTGTCTGTTGTTTTAGGTGCATGCTTGTCAGAATGTGTGCGTGGGATGGGTTTGGAGAGAGAAGACTGGGACTGGGAAGTGGTAGTTGGGATGGATGAAACAGGGACTCTGGCTGCCGTCAGAGAAGAGGCCTACCATCTCTGTAGGGCCGCAAAGCCACAGTGAATGCCCTCCAGGGAGGCACTGCATTGCTGCATCTGGGATGCCAGCCCCTGGATGGCATTCACTATGGTTGACTGCCCTACAGAGACGGATCTCAGGAGGTCAATAGCCTCCTCACTGAGGGCAGCTGGGCTGACTGGGGCAGGGCCTGAGGTGTCTCGGGCAAAGGAGACCCCCACCCTCCTAGGTGAACGGACACAGGCAACTTGGTGGGAGGCTACTGGGAAGGCAGTACTGGTACGGGGATGGCGGCATAACCTGTAGCTGGGGTGATACCAGAGGGGTCCCCCACCACGAGGGAGCTCTCATCAGAGGAGGAATCAGAGTCAGTTGTATCAGCTCCTGTCCCCCTCACCCGTGGTTCTCCCCTCGCCCTCCATCCCACTGGTTCCCTCAGCGTCGGTGGACTCAGCCTCCTGGGTCCTGTGGGCTACAGCTCCCTCACTCGCCGATGCCCTCCTTCTCCTTCGCCAGATGATGCTAATTAACACATGGACAGGATGACAAAAGGAGAGAGTGGTGGGGAGAAAGAAAGGGAGCACAGGGTCAATCACAGCAACAACAGCACAGATGGCATACACATCACTATCACACACTGAGACTAACAAATGGGTAGTTAGGACCACACTGGCATACCATTGGCTAGGAACCACAGCAGGTAGGAGCCAAACACTGCCATCTGCACAACAACTGGGACCAACTAAGCCTTGTCTGACATGGAAAGCTAGCTACCTAGCTATCAAAAATATGCATTACACCCAAAATACCTGACCTGGACCACACAGCAATGTCTAAGCTTGCATATTGGGGCGTTCACTGACTATAACCCTGCACTCAAATCCCATGCCAGACAACAAAGATGATTGTCACACACACTGTACTCACCCCCTTGTGGCTGCTGTGATGCGCCCATCCAGCTCTGGGTAGACCACCGCCAGTATGCCGGCCATCAGAGGGGTCAGGTTCCGAAGGGCACCCCTCCCTCACTGGGAGGCTGTCCCCAGCTGTGCCTCCGCTGGCTTCCGGGCCGAGCGTCTCAGGTCCTCCCACCGTTTCCTGCAGTGGGTGCTCCATTGGCTATGGACGTCATGGGTCCACACGTCCTTGGCGATGGCACATCACAACCTCTTCTTCTGATGGGCGCTGACATGCAGAGGAAACACAAAGAGAGGGACACCATGAACCACAGCCTGTCACACATGTGGCCTACATACTGCATTTGCCCCTCATTAGGCACACACATGACCCGTACCTCTACATCAGGGATACTCAAAGTATGGCCCGTGGGCCTCATGCGGCCCCTCTGACCTTTACATGCGGCCCCTGGGGCAACAGGAGCACTGGGCAGCTGTTCGCTCGACTCCGCACTAACAAAAATATTAAATGCACAAACAATCATTTATTTCAAACTTAATTGGTGCTAAAGAAAGGAAGTAACTAGGGACTCCTGCACTTAACTTTAGAAATGCCTTCATGTTTAAAGACATCTTGCAGCATAAGTGTAAAACTAAGAAAGTCTCATTAGAATGAATTATATGTATTTAGTTAACATGCAGAACCTTTTCGCCTTAGTACAATTTATTTTAACAGTGCATTGAGATGTATTCCTTTTAAAGTGATAGTTTTCAAACATAAGTTTTGAGAATTAATTTCCCTTACCCTGAGAACTCCACCAATGGTAAATTAAAGAGGCAAGTCACTTGGTATGTGCACTTTATGGGTGGCCTGGGTTCCTATCACACATAAACAACATTATAGTTTATTAAATCAAACATAGAAGCAGGTTTTGTGCAGCGCACACCATGAATCATGTATTTCGAGGTCATCTTAAATGTGATAATGCAGAAAAAGGAGGGAAAGTGACACTAAATAATTGCCTAGGATTACACAATTTGGAAAAGTGGGTAAGCCAGGATTAATTCCAGGTTTTCTGGTTTCCCATTGTTTATTTCAGCCACTAGATGTATATTCTTTGCTTCCCCTACACCTACCTTGCCACCAATCCCCCTAGTCACCTCACCCGACTGCCACCGCCCTGGCATCAATGCGGCCCCCAGGCACGTCACAGACCAAACTTTTCAGCCCCTGGGAAAATGTTTGCGAGTACCCATGCTCTACATGAACACTGCCACCTGCCATACCCCCCCAAATGACACACTGCCAGCATACACACACATCTACATGCAGCCATGTTGCATGCAACGTACCCATCATGTACTCACCTGTAGATCGAGAGGCCCATACAACTGCACATACAGGGGTACAACGCCATTCACAAGCCTCTCCAACTCCTCTGACGTGAAGGTTGGGGCCCTTTCCCCTGTAGCACGGCCATGGCAGGTTCAAGACACAGGTCACAGCAGCACACGCAGCAGCGATGTAGTCCTGTGGAATGTCAGAAATCAAGTGAAGTGATAGACAGAAAATGGTGGTTACGTCCGTAGTGGCGAACACCGCCACCGCCGGCGTTGATCATCTTTGGTTCCTGTACTCCATTGCACCACAGTAATAGCCCCTCTTATGCAGGTACTATCAGTGCTCCATTTCCTGGCAAAAGGCTCTTTCCAGGTGACAGTGGGCTTGGCTGCAGGAATGTCACAGCCAATGTTCTCTCTTGTGCTTTCAAGGGTTTTGGCAGCCTTGCTCAAACACATGTGCAGCTGCATCGCATTCCCCCAGGTAGATGAATTGCCCACTGTGAAAGCTGGATTCTATGCAATGGGACACATACCACATGTGATTGGGGCCATTGATGGGACCCATATTGCCTTAGTTCCCCCCCCCCCGGGCCAATTAACAGGTGTACAGGAATATGAAGAGTTTCCACTCACACAATGTCCAGATGGTGTGCCTTTCTGGCCAGTACATCTCCCAAGTCATTGCAAAGTATCCTGGGTCGGTGCATGATGCCTTTGTCCTGAGGAATAGCAGCGTCCCACACCTGATGGCACAACTACAGAGGCACAGAGTGTGGCTTATAGGTGAGCCTGAGTCCCCACCCTATGTATGTCAGTGTATGTCTTCAGTAGTCATACCCCATGCCATTGTGCAAGGCTAATGTGTGTCCCTCACTTCTTTCTGGTAACTCCGGCTACCCAAACCTGTCCTGGCCTTGACCCCTGTTAGGAATCCAAGAACAGGGGCTGAGAATAGGTACAATGATGCTCCTGGGCGTACCAGGAGGATTGTTGAAAGGACCTTCGGTCTCCTGAAGTCCAGGTTCAGGTGCCTCCATCTGACAGGTGAATCCCTATGCTACTCTCCTGAAAAGGTCTGCAAGAATGTTGTGTGCTGCATGCTGCACAATTTGGCCCTCAGATGCCATGTGCCCTATCTGCAGGAGGAGGGGGGTGACAATGCACCTGTGGCAGCAGAGGACAGTAAGGACAGTGAGGAAGAGGAAGAGGAGGAGGATGTGGACAACAGGGCACATATGGTACTGCAGTACTTCCAATGACACTCGGGTAAGACTGTTGAACTATACATTTCTCATTTAAGTGTTGTGTGGCTGTAGCATAATGCCAGTCACTACCTTTGCATTCCACCTGACTGTCACCTATGCCTTCCCTTATTGCAGATATTTGTGTGATTTCAACAGTGTAATGCTGTGATGTGTGCAGGCTGCTGAGACACATATGTAGTATGGATCAACTGGACATTCGCTCAGGATCGCGCATTTCAATACAGTACAATACATTGTACATTTCCTTCAGATAAAACACTATTACTCAAGTTGTGTCCAAGGGTGTTTATTTAAACATTTGGCATACAATGCAAAGTGCAATAGAGTGGGTTGATGGTTTAGAATAGTCCAGTGGAGTGGGCCAGTCTGTTTGTAGCACAGGTCCAGTGTCCAATGGGCCATAAGAAGGGGAGCAATGGCAGTTCAAAGTGGGACAAGGTGACACAGTGGAACACAAGGAGGACCTTCAGGAGGGGCTCATTTCCTGGCAGTGGTCTTGTTCTTGACAACTGTCTCTGGTATCTGTCTGGGGCGCAGGGAACGTTTGCGGGGTGATTAAACTTCTGCAGGGGAAGGGGTGCTGGTGGCGTGTGGGTCCTGTGGCTGGGCCTCCTGCCCACTAGCTGCAGCAGATGTGGAGGGCTGCTGGGTGGAGTGGCTAGTGGAAGTGGCCCGCTAGTGTGCTCTGTCCTCCCGCATGGTGTTGGCCATGTCACCCAGCACCCCTACAATGTAGGCCATGTTGGCATTTAGGCCCTGCAACTGCTGCATGACCACGTGGTGGTGTACCCCCTGCAGCCACTGGTTCTCCTGCATGATGGTGATCGCCTGACCCATCCTGTCCTGGGATTGTTGGTATGCCCCCAGGACATTTCTAAGTGCCTCCTGGGCAGTTGGTTCCCGGGGCCTGTCCCCCTCTCCCCTGGGCACACAGCCGTCCTTCGAGTGTCCCTGGCCCCTTGTGCCTGTGCTCTCTGAATGGTGTGCTCATTCCCACTGACACCAGGACCCTCATTGTCTTGCTTGTGTGGTATGGACTCGGATCCCTGTAAAGGTAGGCACACTACTGATTGACGTGTACTGGAGACAGAGGTGTGGGGGCGTTGGTTGGCTGCTATGGTGTTAGATTCAGAGGGCGGGGGCTCTGTGGTGGACTGACTGTGGGATAGGGTAGCCGACTGACCAGTGGTCCTAGATTGGCAAGGGAGTTCATCCAGAGCTCCTGAGTTGCTGTCACCACTGGGGGCATCTTCTGGTGGGGGACTGGGTAGCCGTGGCACCTCCTCGCCGCCGACAATGGCTGGGGCACCTGTGGGGATGTGAGTGATAGATTATGCTACACGTCAGTGACATATTCCGCATTACTAGCTTTCCCTATTTTATTGCAGTTATCCCCCCAACTTTGGTTGTGTATGGTGATGGATTGTGTGATTGTTAGTTCCCCAGGCTGTGCATCCATTGGTGGTGGGTGTGTATGAAGAGCTGGAAGGGATGTGCATGCAGTGGGTATGGCATGCAGGGCTTGGCATTTGGGTTTGATAATTGAGGTGGTGTACTGTGTGGGATGGAGTGGGGTGATGGGAGTCAGGGTGAGGGGTCTGTCAGGAATAAGGCCAAGCGCGGTCCAGGTCTCGCCCGAAACTCCGCTGCGCGACTCTGCAGCGCTTTATGCGCATCACTTGTCATCCCCTCTTGTTCCAAAGGTGACAATCAGCGTTGTCTGCCCTGTGGCAAAGCTCATACAGCTGCAGGTTCAGGACATTGGTGGACAAGATGCACTTATTAGTGCTATTTTATGAAGGGATTACAATTCCCATGTTTTTAGAGGCAGCAGCCATCTTGGGGTGTGGCAGGCCTATAAAGCCCAGCCACACTCAAGCACGTTGCTCACTATTTTGAAGACTTTGATGCAGCCAGACCTCGTGGGGGTTTCTCTGGAGAAGAGCAGAATTCCTGAATGGTAGAGTGTTGTCCAACCAAAGTATCCTTGTTTCCATGGTGCATTCAAAAACGAGTAGGTCGTACTCGTAGCGGTAAGGCCTTGCTGAATCCAAGCTTGGAGGAAGTCATTACTTCCAAAAGGTAAGGCGCCCCTTAGCATAACGAGCAAAGCGTTTCCAGTTTCTAGAGTACAGCGGCCTTGGCGCAGTGATCAAAGGCATTTCAGAGCATAGATGTAAAGCGCTCTTTTGCACAGCAATTCAAAGCGTTTCCGTTCACAGATGTAGAGCGCTCTTTTGCACAACAATTCAAAGCGTTTCGTTCACAGATGTAAAGCGCTCTTGGCACGACTATTCAGACGCTTCAGTTCGTAGATGTAAAGCGCTCTTGGCACGGTAATTCAAGCACTTCAGTTCACAGATGCAAAGCGCTCTTGGCACAGCAATTAAAGCGCTTCAGTTCACAGAGGTAAACCGCTCTTGGCACAATTCAGGCGCTTCAGTTCATAGATGTAAAGTGCCCTTGGCACGGCAATTCGAGCGCTTCAGTTCACAGATGTAAAGCGCTCTTGGCACGGAGATTCAGGCGCTTCAGTTCACAGATGTAAAGCGCTCTTAGTACAACAATTCAAGTGCTTCAGTTCACAGATGTAAACACTCTTGGCATAGCAATTCAAGCGATTCAGTCCACAGGTTTAAAGAGCTCTTGGCACGACAGTCAAAGCGCTTCAATTCACAGGAGTAAAAGGTTCTTGGCACAACAATCTAAGTGGTTCAGGCTACTTGAGTAAAAGCGCTTCCTGGTATTATTAAGTAAAGCGCTTCAAGTTCAATGAGTAAAACTTTTTGGCATTTATTGTAGTGAATGTGAAAGTATTTCTGGAGATGAGCAAATCATAGTTTTCATTGTTCTGTGAAAAGCTTAAGATTTGAAAAGCATATTTAATTCTTTAAGATTTTCTAAGTCATGATCAAAGTTTATGTTGTGAAGGCATAGATGTTACAGGATTGATATTCTAAGTATAATCGTAGTCCAAAGTTCTTGCCATCTCTTGATTCTGAGGTCGTAGTTTACCCTTGTTCCATGTTTCAAAGACGGGGCTTTGCCCTTATTTCAAAAGGGTTCTCCATCTGATATCTCGGAGACGCATGTAGTTAAGAGTCTATTGATGAGTTACATTTATATGAATGAGTAAATGCATATTTATTCTAACCTTTGCTTTTCAGATCTCTCTCCCTGCTGTTCCCTACCCTAATTCCCTTCCCCCCGACTGGCTTCATCATAACTCTGTGCTATAATAGCTTTCTGAGTTGGTGACACCGGAAGGTAGGCCTTTTGTTCAGCGACGTGCAGATCCCGAGGAAAGGACACTGTGCCGGGGTCATGGTGGCATGCAGGTGTTGGGGGGTGATAGGTAGTAAATGTTGATTCACCAAGTGTCCAGTCCTCCCGCTACTCCAGGGAGTCCCTCTGGATGCAGTATTGCCAAGACCTGCTCCTTCCATGCTATCAGCTGTGGGAGAGGAGGACGGGGTCCACTGCCAGTCGTCCTGATGGCGAGCTGGTGCCTTGATGCAATAGAACACATTTTCCCCATAGGTCGTTCCACCTCTTCCTTATGTCGTCCCTTGTGCGTGGATGTTGTCCCACGGCGTTCACCCTGTCCATGATTCTCCGCCATAGTGCCATCTTCATGGCAATGGAGATCTGCTGTACCTGTGCTCCAAACAGCTGTGGCTCTACCCTGACTGTTTCCTCCACCATGACCGGCAACTCCTCATCAGTGAACGGGGGGTGCCTTTGTGGGGACATAGGTGTTGTGTGGAGTGTATTGTGCAGAGGGTGATGTGTGAATTGGTGGGGTGTGTGGTGTGTGACTGATGAATGGGTAGTTGTGATATGTGTGTACAGTTCTCTCTGGGATTGGCATGGCAAAGTGTATCAGTCTTCTCGTGTTTGCAAAGGATTGTGGGTGATGTGGGGGGTGTTTTATAGTGCTGTTGATGGGTGTGTGAGGTGTGTGTATTTGTGACAGGTGTGGGTTTATGGTTCTGGCCACTGTTGTCTTGTTTTGTTTTGGACTGGCCACCAGTGGTTTACTGCCGTTGAATGTCCGCTGTGGTGATTAGTGGGTCATTATTTGGAGGGCGTTGTTTTGGTGACATAACGGTATGCGTGGTGGTACCGACAGTTTACCACATTCAGTGGCTCTGGCAGATTTGTGGTTGTGGCTGTATTCTGACGGTTTTGTGTGTGTCATAATCTGCTGGACAGATGTTCACCTCCGCTTCGGTATGCTGGCAGCAGTCACTGCGACGGTATTCGGTTTTTACCAACAATGTCATAATGAGGGCCTTATTTTTAAGTACAAATGAACTCCTGGTATTTTGTTGGTCTGATTATTCTTCTACCAAACCTGGATAACCTGTTAATATTATGACCTTGAGAAAAGCACTGAGATTAACTTGACTTATTTCTGTAAGATACTTCCACATCATTAATACTTGCAAACCTGGGCATATCATTCATATGTGCGTTCGTGTTTGTGGTGCTTGCAGGCTCAGAATAATGTTCCTGAGTGCCTTCATTATCCCATAGCAAATCTTTTGTACATGACATTGCATTGGTTTTTGTTTCATTGACTAGTCTAATTATCAAACGATCAGCTTTGTACAAGGAAACACGGCTCATGCGCCAAATATTTCTGTCTTATAGTAGAACAGAGTTGCAAACAAATTTGACAACTTTAAGAGGGTGATAAAATTTGCCTTAACTTTTCTCGCACACCCCTGGTTTTTTGATTCTCACCCAGTCTTCCACTTTAATGCAGACTCTTTTTTGCAATTAGCCCTATGATCATAGTATTCTTTATACTTTTTTCTGTGCTTTCCCTATATTACATTTGACCCTCTCAGTTGTCCATTCGCGTACACAATTCTTATTCATCCAAACCACATTATCTTTTCTTAAAATAATTCTTCCTCACATAAGTTCAAAAGGGCTGTACCCCATTGACACACAAGGTGTCACCCTGTAAGCCCACAGTTTTCCACAATTCTCTCTTCCATTTGTGTCCAGCATTCCTTGCCAGTTGTATACTATGATGTATCACTCTGTTGAAAGGCTCAATGGCCCCATAGCCTGCTGGATGGTATACTGATGTGAAAACATGTGCTATAGTATTTCTTTGCAAATATCCTTTAAAAATCTCACTTGAAAATTGAGGATCATTACCTAAGATTATGCAATTGGTTAATCCTTCTCTCATATGCGATACAGGAAACTCACTACCTCAAGGGCATCTACTTTGGCAACAACCTCTATTTGTGGTCATTTAGCAAAGTGATCATAACTTAGCATTATGTACTTTGGCACTATTCAATCATTAAAAGGGCCAACTATATCTAGACCCATTTTTCCCATGGCATATCTGGAGATTTGATGGGGGAAAGTGGAGGATTACATGTGACCAATGTTTTTTCAGAGTTATTACATAAGCTACATTCTCTAACTTTCCTTTCTACCGCCATGTTAACTCCTGGCCACCAATACAATTCCTTCACTCTACCCTTGGTTTTTGTAATCCCCTAGTGACCTTTATGGCATATATCTAATACCTTATTTCTGAGTGCACTTGGTGGAATTATTCTCCCATTGTACATAACAACTCAATCTTCTTCTAATAATTCATCTCTCACTTCCCAAAAAACACAGGTGTCTTTCTCGATATTGCTTTTATTTGGCCATCCATCTTTAATCCACTTATGCACCTTTTGCAAAAGTGTATCACCTTCTAAGGCATCCTTCTATTCACCTCTTAAAACACCACTCTATTATATCTGCAACATAACCATCATTAAATGTATCAACCTCACAATTTCCTACCTACGTATTCTTGTTCTGAATAGGAAGGCGAATAAGAAAATCTGCAATTTAGTTTTTTACACCTGGCATATAATTGATAGTAGAATTGTAATCCAGCAATCTCAAGGATAAAAGCGCCAACCGCAGTGATGCGTTAAGTAATCCCTTAGTGGTCATTACCTTTGTCAATGGTTTATGATCACCGAATAATTCAATCTTTGATCCCCAAATAAATGTTCTAAAATGTTCCCGTCCCCAAACACACGCTAAAGCCTCCCTCTCTATCACTGAATACTTCTATGTTGGTGGAGACAGGGAACATGAAACTAAACATATTATACACTCTTTTCCTTGATCATTCACCTGTATGAGTTCCGGCTCCAAACCTTTGCTACTGGCATCAGTGGTGACAATACTTTTAAGACCAGGATCAAATCCTAATAAGAGAGATGCATTAATGATATCCCTTTTTATTAATGCAAAAGCCTCTTCACACTCTTTGGACCACCTGAAATCATTTTTTAGCTTAAGTAGTTGTCCTATATGATATGTTTTGCTTGAAAAGATGTGTCTATACTTCGAATAGTATTCAGCTAATCCCAGGAATGCTCTTACTTTGTCTTTATTGGAGGATGCTGGGGCATCCCTAATGGCTTCAACTAAGGTTGTCTTTGGTATTATTTCTTTACTACTAATCTTGTGACCCAGATAGATGACACTCCTTTTTGCTAATTTGTATTTACTATAATTTACAGTTAGACCTTTTTCTTTCAAAGTATCAAGTACTTTAAACAAATTTACATCATGCTTTTTCCTGGACTTATCCATGATTAATATGTTGTCTTGAAAGAATGAGACATTCTTTAAACCTTTAAATAATATAAACATAAGACACTGAAACATGGCCGCTGCCGATGCTAGCCCAAAAGGCACCCTTACAAATTGAAAGCATCCAAACTGGGTAATGAATGCTGTAGGTCTGTGGCTGTCCTTATGAAGTGATACCTGATGATAGGCTTATTTTAAGTCAATAGTACTGAACCATTCTTTTCCTTTCATCAATGATAAAATCTCATGAATTTTTGGAAGGGGAAACTGGTCTACCAGAATGTTCCTGCTTAAATCTCTTAAATCTATCCAAGGTCTTAATTTACAATTGGGACACCGTACTACCACTAATGGTGCAACCCAATATGAAGATTCAACGGACTTGGTAATTCCTGATTCTTGCAATTTCTTCAGTTCAGACAACACTTCATCCCTGATACTTATGGGCACATTCCTGGCTTTGTATATGCTTGAAACTGCATTCTCTTTAAAAAAAAATTATGCTGGAATCCCTTTTGAGCTACCTATTGTACTGGAAAAGCTATCCATAGCTAGTACGAGTTCTGGACTACTGGGATCTGATATATTTCCAAGAACCCCCTGATTCCACCACCCCAGAACTGAGGGCCCATTTTTTTACATGTATAGTTTGCATAAAGTCTCTCTATTTTTAAATAACCCTTGCGCACTGACTCTGGCGGTGCTCTCCTGACCAGTGACGATCGGGCTGGCGGTGGCGTCCTAGGGAGCGGGGATGATGGCGCCCTTCTCCGCCGTGCTGCTCTTCCCAGACTTTGGTGCTTTCTTCTGCCCCTTCCCCACCTTGGGAGGAGTCACAGCTGACTCGACACTCCCCCCGGGACCCTTGTGAGCGGCTTTGCCGGCTGGAGTCTTCCCCATATCCCGTCGGGCACTGTCCAACTTCTGGTGCTTCACAGGGGGGGGACTGGCTGTGCTTTGGCTCCGTGTCACACTGGCTGCCCTGGTGCCAGGTGCACTCCACATACCTCTAACAGGCACCACTGGTACCGGAGATTTTTTGGCTGAGGTGCTAGTACGGGACCTATAAATTGGAGAGGGGGGGTGGTGGGAAAGAGGTCAACGTTGCTCAGGAAAAGTTTCTGACGAACACGGACGGGTAGCTGGAGGGGGTCTGGGAGTGGAGGAAGAGGAGGTGGTTGTAGGAGGTGTAACTTTTGATGATTTGGGTGCAGGTGCATGTTCTGGAGGCTGTCGTGAGGTGGATGGATGTTGGGTGTGTGTATGCCCGCGTTTGTGTACTTTGGGAGGGGGCGTCACAGACACACTGGGAGAGGACACAGGGGACGTGTAAATGGTAGTGGGGTTGGTGAGTGCAGGTGAGCGGGGTGTGGTGGTGGCTGTGCTGGTGCGAGTCCTAGTGGCTGTAGTGGTAGTGCATGCAGGTGAGAGTGTAGACGACACTGGGAGGGAGGAGGGAGATGACGAGGAGGGGGACATAGTGGAGGCAGTGGATGTTGCTGTGTCTGTATGTGGGTGATGCTTGTGTGAGTGCCTGTGGGATGTGTGGTGCCTATGTTTGCCTGAGCTGCCCTTGTATGTTGAGGTGTGTGCAGGCTGGTCTGATGGTGTGCTTGGGATAGGCAGAGGTACAGGGGATTGGGTCTGGGTGGAGGAAGTTGGAGGGGGGAGGCTAGACACAGGGACAATGGCTGCCATCAGTGCTGAGGCCAGAGATTGCAGGGTTCGATGATGGGCAGCCTGACCAGAATGAATGCCTCCAGGAATGCATTAGTGTGTTGCAACTCCCTTTCTACAGCCTGGATGGCATTCACAATGGTAGACTGCCCAACAGTGAGTGACCTGAGGAGGTCAATGGCCTCCTCACTGAGCGCAGCAGAGGTGACAGGGGCAGGGGCTGAGGTGCCTGGGGCGAAGGTGATGCCCACCCTCCTGGGTGAGCGGGCACGGGGCGAAGGCTGAGGGGCTACTGGGAGGTCGGTGCTAGTAGGGGGTGGTGGTGGCTGTACCTGTAGGGGGGCACAGATGTTGCCGCCACCACAAGGGAGCTCCCATTGGAGGACGAGTCCGTGTCGCTGGTTGCTGATCCGGTGACCGCCGTGAAGCTCCCCTCGCCCTCCGTCCCACTGGTGTATTCTGAGTCCGTGGTGTGGCCCTCAATGGCCATGTGGGATGCATCCCCCTCGTGCTCCGGTGCCACTGTACCTCCGCCTGATGATGCTGATGCACAAAAGAACAGGGAGAGTACAAAAAGGGGGGGGACGACAGAAGAAAGTTAGGTTGAGTGCATGGCTTACCGCTACCATTGGCGGACAATACAGACACAGCAGCCCCCTTCACTACGCCGCGCTGTTGGGCTCTACAGATGCAGTTCCTGGGATATGGCCTACATGGCTATGGTGGACATCTGCACACATAGATGACACAGGGGCATGTATACCTGTACTTGGCACTCTACAGAGGTGGGGTGGAGTGACACATAGCCTGCATTACGGAGGGTCCTAGCCTACGGAACTCGCCCAGGCCTAGGGAAACCCACAGCCCTCCTCCCCCACCCAGACCCCTCCACTGCACGCAAAGTCAGCAGAATGAGAGTGTACTCACCCCCTTGTGTCTGCTGTGATGCCCTCAAGCACCCATCCAATTCAGGGTAGGCCACCGCCAGGATCCGGAACATCAGGGGGGTCATGGTGCGACGGGCACCCCTCCCACGTTGGAAGGCCATCCCCAGCTGAGCCTCCGCCGTCTTCTTTCTCCAGCGGCGAATGTCCTCCCATCTTTTACGGCAGTGGGTGCTCCGTCTCTGGTGGACCCCCAGGGTCCGGATGTCCTTGGCGATGGCACGCCAAATATCCTTCTTCTGGTGGGCGCTGATCTACATGACATGTACAGGGGAAGAAGAGAAGTCATTACCAACTGCACCGTCGAAGTGAGTGGCCCACATCCCTACCCTTGCCATGTGGCACATGCATTCACAGTCCTTCATGCTCGCAGAACTCTGCCCCCTTCCTTCTTACATCCAGCCCTCTCCACCTAGGCATAGCCCATACAACTTGCACCCTATGTACTCACCTGTTGGTCTGGAGGACCGTAGAGTAGCATGTACTGGGGGAGGACCCCGTCCACGAGCTTCTCCAACTCCTGTGCAGTGAAGGCAGGGGCCCTTTCCCCAGACGCACGTGCCATTGTCTCTTCCAGACCGAGGTCACAGAAGCACTTGCAGTATAGGTCCTCTCCTGTGGAAGATCAGGTATCGAGTGATTCAACAGATAGAAAATGGCGGTCACGTCCGCGGCGGTGCGTATCATCACTGCCGTCGCACTTCGTCATTGGCTCCTGGGACACATAGGGTCCAATGTTAACCAATGCAGCATTGCGCAGCGGTCTTCGACCGCCTACCGCGACGGTGTACAACGCCAGCGCAGTTACCTCACATCCCATTGTCCCAGTTTAGAGGTCAGGCAGCCGCCATTTCAGGGGCCCACATGGCTTCATTTTCAAATGCGTCACACATACCTAGGCCTGGACTCAACACACATACAGACAACTTTTTGGATTTTGTATCGTGTTCTGTGTAGCTGTGGGTACATACCTCTGAGTTGCTTGACTCTGTGGTCGCTGTTGTCCTTCCTAGGCACCATCAGCTGGGACATGTGAGGAGATGGCGGAATCCTCCGGTGTACCGACCGCTGGTGGACCTGTTGACAATGGAGGAGCGACATTTAATCATCACCTACAGGTTTGACCGTGCCACAATCCAGGAGCTGTGTACCCAGTTGGAGCCAGACCTTATGTCACCAATCCGCCATCCCACAGGAATCCCCCCTCAAGTGCAGGTGCTATCAGTGCTCCATTTCCTAGCAAGTGGGTCTTTTCAAACAGTGGCCATGGCATCAGGGATGTCCCAGCCTATGTTTTCCAACGTGTTGTCCAGAGTGTTGTCTGCCCTGCTGAAACACATGAGGAGCTACATCGTTTTCCCTCAGGTGGAGGATTTGCCTACTGTTGAAGGTGACTTCTATGCCCTTGGAGATATTCCTAACATCATAGGCGCCATTGATGGGACCCATATATCTCTGGTCCCGCCCCACAGGAGTGAACAGGTGTACAGGAACCGGAAGAGTTATCATTCGATGAATGTACAGATGGTATGTTTGGCAGACCAGTACATCTCTCAGGTAAATGCTATGTTCCCTGGCTCAGTGCATGACGCCTACATCCTGTGGAATAGCAGCATCCCTTATGTGATAGGTCAACTCCAGAGGCACCGGGTGTGGCTATTAGGGGACTCTGGTTACCCCAGCCTGTCATGGCTATTGACCCTAGTGAGGAATCCCAGGACCAGGGCAGAGGAACGCTACAATGAGGCCCATGGGCGGACTAGGAGGGTGATCGAACTCACCTTCGGCCTCCTGAAGGCCAGGTTCAGGTGCCTCCATATGACAGGTGGTTCCCTATTCTACTCACCAAGGTATGCTTCACAATCTTGCTTTGCAACGCCAGGTGCCTTTTCTGCAGGAGGATGGTCCAGATGACTGTGTTGTGGCAGCTGTGGAGCCTGTGGACAGTGATGAGGAGGAAGCAGAGGAAGAAGACATTGACAACAGGGACTCAGTCATACAGCAATATTTCCAGTGACACACAGGTGAGAACACTTTCTTGACTACTACATTTACTTTCACACTTCTACCTTTATCCTGTCTGTCAATTTCAAGCAGTATTTGGTAACTGAGTTGTGCATTTCCATTACGGTTTCACAGGTGTGGTTACCAACGTGTGTCATCTGCTTGCATCCTTCATGGACTTGTGATGTGTGACATAGGTATGTTGACATTACATTTTCGAACTGATTTTGTCATTGTCATAGCTAATACACATTTTCAAAATCACAGACTGACTCCAGATTTTTTTGTGCTTCAAGGGTGTTTATTGAAGTGCTAATTATTGGAGGGGGTGGTCAAATGGTGATGGGTGATGGTGGAGGAATGTCCATGGCAGAGTCCAGTCTATTAGTCTCACAAGTGCATTGCCCATATGGGCATAGGAAGTGGAGCTGGGGCAGTTCCAATATGGACAGGGTTACAAAGTGGGACAGTGGGATGACAATCAGGGTGGCCTCATTTCTTGGCGGGGGTCTTGCCATCGTGCTCTGTCCTGTTCCTGGATCTCAGGGACCGCTTGCGGGGTGGTTCTCCGTCTGCAGGGGGTGGGGTGCTGGTGTGGTGGTCTTGTGGCGGGGCGTCCTGTCCACTAGCGCCGGCGGAGGTGGTGGGCAGTTCATCGTCCAGGCTAGTGTCAGGGGCCCCTTGGAGTGCCACGGTGTCCCTCATGGTGTTCTGTATGTCCTTCAGCACCCCTACGATGGTGCCCAGGGCGGAGCTGATGGTTCTGAGTTCCTCCCTGAAGCCCAAATACTGTTCCTCCTGCAAGCGCTGGGTCTCCTGAAACTTGGCCAGGACCGTAGCCATCGTCTCCTGGGAGTGGTGGTATGCACCCATGATGGAGGAGAGGGCCTCGTGGAGAGTGGGTTCCCTTGGCCTGTCCGCCCCCTGTCGCACAGCAGCCCTCCCAGTTCCCCTGTGTTCCTGGGCCTCCATCCCCTGGACCGTGTGCCCACTACCACTGCCCCCAGGTCCCTGTTGTTGTTGGGGTGGTGGGTTATCCTGGGTTCCCTGTAGTGGTGGACACACAGCTGATTGACGTGTCCTGGGGACGGAGGTATGGGCCCGCTGGGTGGGTGCTGTACTGGTGTTTCCAGAGGGTGGAAGGTCAGTGTTGGGCTGTGCCTGTGCGAGGGGAACCGACTGTCCCGAGGCCCACAATGGTCCGGGCTGGTCATCTGGATCCAGTTGGCCAGAGCTGCTGTCATCGCTGTGGGCCTCTTCTGTGGGTGGGGTAGAGATGTCTGGACCCTCCGGTCTGGTGACGTTAGGTAGTGGTCCTGCAGGGGTGTAAAAGTATGATTATTGCATTTGTGTGTGTCATGGTGTGCAATGGGTGGGTGACCGTGTACCCCAGTGCTAGCATTCCTGTGTGGGGGCTTGTGTGATGATGGTTAGGGGTGTTATGGGTATGTGCAGTGGCCATGCTTTAGTGATGGGTGTCCATGCTTTGTTGTGTCATTCAGGGCTTGGTGTTGGGATGGGTGGTTTGGGTTATTAGTACATTAGTGAGGAGTTGGAGTGATAGGGGAGGGGGTGAGGGTGGGGGTGTGTGATAGCATGCAGGTAGGGTGGGGGATATGATAGTTAAGATTTGACTTACCAGTGTCCATTCCTCCACCGACTCCTCCGAGGCCCTCTGGATGCATAATGGTCAAGACCTCCTCCTCCCATGTTGTTAGTTGTGGGGGAGGAGGTGGGGGTCCGCCGCCAGTTCGCTGAACCGCGATGTTGTGGCTGGAGACCACGGAACGCACCTTGGTCGCTCCACCTCTTCCTGATGTCCTCCCGATTTCTTGGGTGCTGTCCCACTGCGTTGACCCTGTCCACTATTCTTCGCCATAGCTCCATCTTCCTTGCAATGGAGGTGTGCTGCACCTGTGATCCAAATAGCTGTGGCTCTACCCGTACGATTTCCTCCACCATGACCCTGAGCTCCTCCTCAGAAAACCTGGGGTGTCTTTGCCGTGCCATGGGGTGGTGTAGGTGATGTGTGGGGTGGTGTATGTGGTGATGAGTG
Source organism: Pleurodeles waltl (assembly GCF_031143425.1). Lineage (NCBI taxonomy): Eukaryota > Metazoa > Chordata > Amphibia > Caudata > Salamandridae > Pleurodeles > Pleurodeles waltl. The sequence goes on from NC_090449.1 coordinate 400,451,399, forward strand.
TGGTGATGTGTAGTGGTGTGTGGTGTTTTGTGCGTGGATGTTGTGTGGGTGATGGTGTTGTGTGCCTCTGTGTGGTGGGGTTGTCTATGCTGTGCTCTCTCTCTCACCTTCGTCTATAATTTTTGGTCGTAGGGATTTGTGGGTGATGTGGGTGTGTGTTTTATATTGTATTGATTGTGTGGGAGTGGTGTTTGTATGTGTATCCGGTGTGTGTATTTGGAATTGTCCAATGTGGCGGTGTTTTGGAGATGTGTGTGTATTTTGAGCGCGGCGGTGTGTACCGCCAATGGAATACCGCGGTTGAAAGACCGCCGCGTAGATTCATGGGTCGTTATAGCATGGGCGTGTTTCTGTTGGCGTGACGGTGGAGGTTTTGTTTTTGCCAGTTTATCACTGACCTTTGGTGTCGTGGACTTGTGTGGGTGTCTGAATTTCGGCGGATTCCGAGATGTGGGTCATAATAGCTGTGGTGGAATTCCGCGGCCGCGGTGGTGTATTGGCGGTCTTCTGCACGGCGGTAAGCGGCTTTTACTGCCAATGTTGTAATGACCCCCATAATGTGCTACTGGTGAACATTGAGCAACTAATATGCGCAGTGGTGAAACACAATGTCATTGGTCAAACACAATTAATAGCATCACATTCCACCCTATGACCGAGAATTTTTGTTTCACATACCTCTTATTTCAAACAAAAACAAAAAACAACTAATATCAACACAAAAAAACATTATAAGCAAATCAGATTTGAATGATAAAAGCAATCACTGTAAACCAATGGAAGTGGATTAACATATTGATCTCATAACCTTTCACATCAGATGCATCTACACAGAAAAGTGTCTCTAAAATAGCAATTTGATGTAGCATGAGTTCTACTCATGTAAAGGTGTGCGGTCCACCTGAAAGGTTTGCTGGCGAAAGTCAGAGTTCCACACGAAAAAACACAGACAGTTAACTGTTAAGGTTGCTTAGTTCCAGTGGAAGAATGTAATCAAACAAGTTGAACTTGAACTGAAGGCGCCATTTGCGCAAAATGGATCAATGGGGTTGGAATTTTCTCAGTCAGGTTCAGGTTGGGAGTTCGGTCCCTTCCCTTCTCCGACCCTACACGCACACACCCGAAGGGAGACCACACAGCACACTCATGGTCAGTGGCGAAACGTGGTAGGATCTGCAAAAGAAAAAAGTATGACTTTTCTTGCAAATAACATTTGTAAATGTGCCCTTCCTCTACCTTTCCCTGTTTTATAATCAGCAGGACGTTTTTGGGGCCCTTTGTTATGATTTCTGCAGGTTCTGGAGGGTCACTTGGGGCTTCAACCCACACCTCAGCACTGAGGTTTTTATCTGCTGCACCACAGCTTCCCTTTTCTTGCACTGCCAGAAGGGCTGGGGCAGACTCCTTCTTTACCAAACCTCCATTCACTGCATTTCTGACAAGTTGGGCCATTCTGTCTCCAATTTGTATGAATGAATCAGATTATTTTCTAGGTATCAGCATAATTTTAATTTCTATTTGGTAATCTGCAGCAATCACTCCCCCTAAACCCTGATCAATTTGCCATATCTGTACTGGTAACTTTCCTCTCCCCAACTGATCTTTGACTGTTTGTGGGACAAATTGCTCTTGTGCGTGCTGCACAGTTTTTATAAAATTTAGGGGAATGTGCATCTCTCTAATCTCTGCCCATCTGTAAGTGGCTTTTTCTCCCAGCTGTCCACATTTCTGGTGCACCCACTTAGCCATCCCCACTAAGTCAGAATTCTGGGTGGACACTTCAGACTCAGAATTTTTCTCTTTAACATCTGCAAGGGAATTGAACCAGTTAGGTACAAGCCATGTGGAAAACCAAACGGCTAAACCATTGACAGTGAACCAAGAATCAGTGTAAAAATGACACATCTCAAACAGCTCTTGCTTTAAAGTCTGACACACATTGTACAACGCTGTTCCTTCTCCTGTGCTAGAAAACAACTTTTCAGTCAATAAATCATTAGTCAAACACACATGTTTTTTGTCCTCAGGGGACACAAATTCAAATGGTGCACTCAATTTCACTGGTGACTCTTTTACCTGTGGTACTCCCTGCACCCTCTCCTCATCCTGAAAAGGGGCTTGTGACACCTGTTCATGTAGGGCTGCAGTGACTCTAGCCCTGTCTTGCAGGGGCACTCTTTTCTTACCCTTTTCCTGATTTACATGTAAATCAGTGTTTCCCTCTTGCACTGCGCAGAAACCTAAAGTCGGAATTATTTCATTTGCCAAATTAAAAGCGCGCAGCTGCTTATATTTTTTCCTAGTGACTTTATACCAAAGTGTTAGGATTTCACTCAGATGAGGGCTATACTGTTTCCAAAAATCAAACAAGCAAATGAAACTCGGTGTCTCTTGCTTAGTGCAAACAGTAAGAAACTCTAAAATCTTTTGTTTTACTTGTGCCAGTAACTGCACATTTTGCGACGGTACCTCTGCCATGTAATTAATTTTCCTTTGTAGAAGCGGTCTGTAAATAACATTCTGAGCTCTGTTCTCAATATTATCAGTTAAGGAATGCACTTCAACTGCCAAAAACGGAGGGGTATTTTGTTCCATGCCCGGCACACACGGAGGCTCAGACTGGCTCACAGCTGTCTTAACCCCCTCATTACTGGTATGGGAAAAGCCAGATTCTTCTAAAACAGTAGTTTTATAGCTTTCAGCATAATCTTGCATTAATGTGTTCTGGCTAATTTGCTCACGTAAATTCTTATTTTCATGTTCTAACTGCCTACATCTCTCCTGCATTTTTATGTAAGCAGATACAAGTATCCAAACCCTTCTGTCAAGAACAAAAGGAACATCATTGCTTTCAAAAGGCATATTTTCTAAATATGCTTTATCACAGCAAGAAACATGTTTCTCACAGCACCATCAGGCAGTTTAACTTCACATTCATTTTCAAACATGGTCTGCCGTGCTTCTGTACTTCTCTAAACAACAAAAAACAATTACATTTTTAAATAGTGCACTTCCAATTTCCAATTTGACTCCAAAAACTGCCGACTATGCCACAATGTTCTGCTTTCCCTCTTATCTCATAACCGAAATTACAGAACCTCTCTGGAATGCACTTCTGAGTTTAAAGAAGACATTTATTGTTGTTAATTCTCCCCCACCCACAAGTTCCTGAGAGACAAAATTAGTAGATTGGAAGCACACGTTCAAAAGTAGTCGCAGCAATGAAAGCAAAATATATCAAAGTACTTCTCAGTTGCAATGTACACACCAAATATAGGTGAAGACGTTTATAGCATAACTTCAAAGCAAAGCATAAAAGTCAAAATGTCATCACCGTAGGACCTATAGCTCAGCTTCATCTTTCTGGGGTCTGCAAGTTGATGACTCCGGTCAACTGCGAAAAAGAGATTCTCTACCCAAACGGGAGGCAGGCAACTGACGTCTAGTTCCTGTCTGAAGTCAAGCAGATTTAAATCTAACTCACTGTAGCCCAGAGTCTTCCTTAAAAGCAAACTCAGTGTGAGAGCCGAAGAACCCTGGAGAGGGGCCAATTCTCCTGAGCTCACTCGCTCTCAGACTGGATTGCGAGGTAAACACAAAATCTACATGCTCTTATCAGCTAAGGTCTGGTGTGAAGAAAACAGCTTGACCATCTTGTGGAAAAACACAGCTTGGAAAAACATAGCTCATCTGCAATGTCTCAACTGCAATGTCTAAGCCCACGTTAAAGCCAATAGGCAGCTAACCTAAATATCAAATGTAATGTCTAATGTCATGTCAAAGCCAATAGGCAGCTAACCTAAATATCAAATGTAATGTCTAATGCCATGTCAAAGCCAATAGGCAGCTAAACTGAATACAGAATGTAATGGTTAATGCCATGTCAAAGCCAATAGGCAGCTAACCTAAATATCAAATGTAATGTCTAATATCATGTCAAAGCCAATAGGCAGCTGAACTGAATACAAAATGTAATGGCTAATGCCATGTCAAAGCCAATAGGCGGCTAAACTGAATACAGAATGTAATGGCTAACTCCATGTTAAAGCCAATAGGCAGCTAAACTGAACAAAACATATAGGGGGTCATTCCAACCCCGGCGGGCGGCAGACCGGCAAAAGACCGTACCGCGATCAAATGACCGCGGCGGTCATTTTGACTTTCCCGCTGGGCAGGCGGGTGACCGCCAAGAGGCCGCCCGCCCGCCCAGCGGGAAAGCCCCAGCAACGATGAAGCCGGCGGAGTTGCTGGTGTGCGACGGGTGCAGTTGCAGACACTGAAAATCTTAATGGGGCCCTGTTAGGGGGCCCCTGCACTGCCCATGCCTGTGGCATGGGCAATGCAGGGGCCCACAGGGGCCCCACGACACCCGTTCCCGCCATCCTGTTCCTGGCGGTTTTTACCGCCAGGACCAGGATGGCGGGAAGGGGGTCGGAATCCCCATGGCGGCGCTGCTTGCAGCGCCGCCGTGGAGGATTCTCTGGGGCAGGGGAAAACCGGCGGGAAACCGCCGGTTCCCCTTTTCTGACCGCGGCTTTACCGCCGCGGTCAGAATTGCCCCTGAAGCACCGAGAGCCTGTTGGTGGTGCTTCCTCCGTCCCCAGCCCTGGCGGTCCATGACCACCAGGGTCGGAATGACCCCCATAATGTGCTACTGGTGAACATTGAGCAACTAATATGCGCAGTGGTGAAACACAGTCATTGGTCAAACACAATTAATAGCATCACAGGAGTGCAAGGCCACAGTCTCTCTAGTGGGTGGTTTGCCCACTGCTTGGTCCTGGGGAGTGCAAAGCCACAGTATCTCAAGTGGGTGGTTTACCACTGCTTGGTCCTGGGGAGTGCAAATACACAGTCTCTCAAGTGGGTGGTTTGCCCAATGCTTGGTCCTAGGGAGTGGAAAGCCACAGTCTCTCAAGTGGGTGGCTTGCCCACTGGTTCTGGAGGGGGCCTTTTGCCCAGTGTGCTTCATCCTGGCAAGGAGGGGGTGAGTGGATGGCTTCTTCCACTGGTTCTAGAGGGGGCCTTGTGCCCAGTGCGCTTCATCCTGGCAAGGAGAGGGTGAGTGGATGGCTTCTTCCACTGGTTCTGGAGAGGGCCATTGTGCCCAGTGTGCTTTATCCTGGAAAGGAGGGGGTGAGTGGATGGCTTCTTCCACTGGTTCTGAAGGGGGCCAGTGTGCCCAGTGTGCTTCATTCTGGCAAGGAGGGGGTGAGTGGATGGCATCTTACACTGGTTCTGGAGGGGGCCTTGTGCCCTGTGATGCAGCACTTGGGGAGAGCAAGGTCACAGTCTCTCACCTAGGTATCACACCTACAGGATTTGCAGGGTCCAGGATGCACTACAGCCCATTGTGGCAGAACTACACACTGCCCACCGGCGGTGACGGCTGCTCAGTAGTGGCAGTGGCGGTGCTGGTTTCGGGGATGCCAGTGGTAGAGGGAGGCTCCAGCCCTTCCCCTGCAGCCTCGGACGGCTGCCCAATGGGGCTGCTGCTGCTGGCAGTGGTGCTGGTGGCGGTGCAGGATGTGGTGAGGAGAGGCTCCAGCCCTTCCCTTGCAGCCTCGGACGGCTGCCCACTGGGGCCGCTGCTCCTGGTGGCAGTGCTACTGGCAGTGCTGGTGTTGGGGATGCCAGTGGTGGGGGGAGGCTCCAGCCCTTTCCTTGCAGCCTCGGACGGCTGAACCGCCATGGTCTCCTGCCTTCCTGCCTGCAGGTGCAGGCCCCTTGCCCTTCCCTTTCGCAGCTGGTGATGCCTCCTTGCCCTTCCCGTTGGCAGCTGGTGGTGCCTCCTTGCCTTTCCCCTTGGCAGCTGGTGGGGCCTCCTTGCCCTTCCCTTTGGCAGCTGGTGGTGCCTCCTTGCCATTCCCCTTGGCAGCTGGTGGTGCATCCTTGCCCTTCCCCTTGGCAGCTGGTGGTTCATCCTTGCCCTTCCTTTTGGCAGGTGGTGGTGCATCCTTGCCCTTCCCTTTGACAGCTGGTGCAGGCACACTGTCTGTGCTGATGGCTGGTTCCCTGGAGCCTCTCTGACTGGGTGGCTGAGGTGCTATCCTGGGTTCCAACCACCCTTGCCCGACGTGAAGGAAGGGGGGGAGGGGTAGGGAAGAGGTCAACGGAGGAGAGTAAAAGCTTCTTAGGGACACTGGGGTGGGAAGAGGGTGAAGGTTTGGGAGTGGAGGAAGAGGGAGTGGTTGTAGGAGGTGTCTGACTGCTGTGTTTGGATGCAAGTGCATGGGCTGGATGCTGCTGTGAGGTGGATGGCTGTTGGGTGTCTGAGTGCTTGCGTTTGTGTACTTTGGGAGGTGGGAGCACAGACACAATGGGAGAGGACACAGGAGACGTGTGCATGGATGGGGGGTGGTGACTGCCAGTGAGGGGTGTGTAGTGATAGGCGTGATGGTGATGGGGGTAGGGGATGAGGATGTAGTGCATGCAGGTGTGAGTAGAGACGCTACTGGGAGGGTGGTGGACGAGGAGGAGGAGGGGGTGACACAGTGGAGGCAGTGGATGTTGGTATGTCTGCATCTGGATGGTGTGTGTGTGAGTGCCTGTGGGATGATGTGTGGTGCTTGTGTTTGCCTGAGCCACTCCTGTGTGTTGTCTTGGGTGCATGCTGGTCTGAATGTGTGCTTGGGATAGGTTGGGGTTAAAGGGAATGGGACTGGGCAGAGGAAGTTGGAGGGGGGAGCTAGAGACAGGGACAATGGCTGCCATCGAAGAGGAGGCCAGAGCCTGGATTGATCTCTTTTCGACCACCATGCCAGAGTGAATGCCCTCCAGGAATACATTTGCTTCTTGCAAATGGGCTGCCAGCCCCTGGATGGCATTCACTATGGTTGACTGCCCATAAGAGATGGATCGCAGGAGGTCAATAGCCTCCTCACTCAGGTCAGCAGGGCTAATTGGGGCAGGGCTTGAGGTGCATGGGGCGAAGGATATGCCCACCCTCTTGGGTGAGTGGGCATGGGAAACTTGCTGAGGGGATGCTGTGAGGGCAGTGCTGGTACGGGGGTGGCGGCTGTACCTGTAGTTGGGGTGGGCACAGAGGTGTCCGCCACCACAAGGGAGCTTCCATCGGAGGAGGTATCACTGTCTGAACTGTCCCCTCCTGTCTACGCCGTGGTGCTCCCCTCACCCTCCATCCCACTGGTGCCCTCACTGTCTGTGGATTCGGCCTCCTGGGCCTTGTGGGATGCAGCTCCCTCCATCGCCGGTGCCTCTGCTCTTCCGCCAGATGATGCTAATGCACATAAGGACAGGGTGACAAAACAAAAAGGGGGAGGAAAGACAAAGGATACATTTGGTCAGTGGCAGCAACAACACCACCGTTGGCGTACACGACACACACACACAGGGAACAGCCCTACGCACTAGGCAAAGCACTACCAGTCACTATGCCAGTCACCAGCCCATGGACAGGAATACCTAACGCCAATAGCAGCATCCCTGACACCCACAGACCCCTGCCCAGTAGTGGATGCCTACTAGTTTGGTAGGAGGTGGTGTTCATCAGCCCCTGCCCAACATGGGACCTACCCTGCAATGTCCGGCCTGGCCTAGGGGCACCCACAGGCCCACATCCCCCACCTGGAGACCACCCCACCATGCGCAAGCATTATATTGGGAAACTGTACTCACCCCCTTGTGGCTGCTGTGATGTCCTCAAGCGCCCATCTAGCTCTGGATAGGCCACCGCCAGTATGCGGGTCATCAGGGGGTTGATGGTTTGACGGGCACCCCTTCCTCGTTGGGAGGCAATCCCCAGCTGGGACTCCGCCATCTTCCTTGCCCAGCATCTCAGGTCCTCCCACCGTTTGCGACAGTGGGTTCTCCGTATGCCGTGGACCCCCCAGGGTCTGCTCGTCCTTGGCGATGCACGCCATATACCCTTTTTCTGATGGCCGCTGACCTGCAGAAAAATATAAGAAAATAGAATAGATAATAGAAAAAGGTATCATTCATACCGTCCAGCCTGTTACACTCATAGCCCTCACATCCCCTTACGCACAGACATTGCCCACCATACATGCAGCACGCTGCCCAGAACCCTTCCACCAGCCCCCCACACGAGTCCCTCACACACAGCATTCCATGCATTCATGCCCCTTGCATCGTGCTCACAGTGTACTCACCTGTTGGTCTGGAGGCCCATATAGCATTCGGTACCTCATCCACCAGTCTCTCCAACTCCGCAGTGGTGAAGGCAGGGTCCCTTTTCCCAGTGACAGAAGCCGTGGTAGGTTCCAGACACATGTCACAGCAGCACTTTCAGTGTAGGTGCTCTCCTGTTGAAGGTCAGGTAGCAAGTGAGTGGACAGATTGAAAATGGCGGTCACGTCCGCGGCGGTGTGTACCGTCACCGCCGGTGTACATCACCATTGGCCACTGTAACCCATAGGGCCTAATGACAACCAATGAAGAGTTGCACGGCGGTACTCGACCGCCTCCCGCAACGGCGCACAACGTCAGCGGCATGACCTCACTTCCACCTGTCCCTCCATGCAGGACATGCGGACGCCATTTCGGTGGGGGGCAGGGCATGGCACCTAACTGCGTCACAGTACACATAGACACCATTTGGGCATATCCAACAACATACTGTTACAGTCACAACATGCAATGCAGTGTAGTGTTTGGAAATGTGGAATACTGACCAGCTGCTCACCGTTTTGCCCCATAGATTACAACCGCTGTGGATGAATAGGAGATGGAGACATTCCCCCGTGTACAGACCCCTGGTGGACTTGGCAACAATAGAGGACAGGCACATTATACTCACCTATTGACTGGACAGGGCCACAATCACAGAGCTGTGTGCCCAATTTGGAGCCAGACTTGATATCTGCTATCCATCAGCCCACTGGGATCCCCCTTCTTGTGCAAGTCCTATCTGTGCTCCATTTCTTGGCAACTGGCTCCTTCCAAGTGACAGTGGGCTTGGCAGCAGGAATGTCTCAGCCAATGTTCTCAAAAGTGCTGACCAGAGTGTTGTCTGCCCTTATTAAACACATGCTCATCTACATTGTTTTCCCCCAGGTGGAGGATTTGGCCACAGTGAAAGCTGACTTCTATGCAATGGGACATCTCCCCAACATTATTGGGGCTATTGATGGTACACATATTGCATTTTTCGTCCCCCCCAGAGAAATGAACAGGTCTTCAGAAATCGAAAGAGCTTTCACTGGAAGAATGTGCGGATAGTGTGCCTGGCGGACCAGTATATCTCCCATGTCAATGCAAAGTATCCTGGGTCTGTGCATGATGCATATATCCTGAGGAATAGAGGCATCCCATATGGCTCAACTACAGAGGCACCGGGTGTGGCTAATAGGTGAGCCCATGGTTCCCACCCAGTATATGTTGGTGTACGAGTATGGTGTTGGCCATAAGGGTTATTGTTTGGCTAACAGGTATCCCTCGATATTTGCAGGTGACTCTGGTTACCCGAACCTCTCATGGCTACTGACCCCTGTGAGGAATCCCAGGACAAGGGCAGAGGAATGTTACAATGAGGCACATAAGTGAACAAGAAGAATAATAGAGAGGACATTCGGCCTCCTGAAGGCCAGGTTTTGTTGCCTCCATCTGACAGGTGGATCCCTGTACTACTCACCCAAGAAGGTGTGCCAGATTATCGTGGCATGCTGCATGTTGCATAACCTTGCCTTGAGATGCCAGGTGCCTTTTCTGCAGAAGGATGAGGGTGGAGATGGGCGTGTGGCAGTAGTGGACCCTGTGGACAGTGAAGATGAGGAGGCAAAGGATGAGGTTGAGGACAACAGAACAGCTATTATACAACAGTACTTCCAGTGACTAGTGTCAGGGGCCTGGTGGTGTGCTACGGCCTCCCGCATGGTGTTGGCCATGTCTGCCAGCACCCCTGCAATGGTGACCAGGGTGGTGTGGATGTCCTTCAGGTCCTCCCTGATCCCCAGGTACTGTCCCTCCTGCAGCCGGTGGGCCTCCTGCAACTTGTCCAATATCTGGCCCATCATCTCCTGGGAATGGTGGTATGCTCCCAGGATGTTGGTGAGTGCCTCCTGGAGAGTCGGTTCCCTGGTACTGTCCTCCCCTGTCGCACAGCAGTCTTCCCTGCATCCATGTTGTCCTGTGCCTCTGTCCCCTGAACCGTGTGCCCACTGCCACTGACCCCTGGTCCCTGATCGTCCTGTGTTTGTGGGGTTGCCTGGGGTCCCTGTAATGGTGGACACACTGCTGATTGACATGTCCTCGGGACAGAGGAATGGGCCCGCTGGTTGTGTGCTGTGCTGGTGTTTCCTGAGGGGGAGGCTCTGTGGTGGTATGGGACTGTGCCTGGGTAACCAACTGTCTGGAGATCCCTGATGGGCCAGGTTGGTTATCCAGGTCCGGGCATCCAGAGCTATTGTCATCACTGTGGGCCTCTTCTGTGGGGGGACTGGATGTTGCTGGCACCTCCTCTCCGGTGATGTTGTGTGGGGGACCTGTGGGGATGTAAATGCAGTGGTATTGTTTCTGCGTGTGACATCTTGTGCACGGGTGTATTGCCCTATAGGGTTGTGATTGCCCTGTCAGCTTTGCCTTGTGTGAGTAGTGATTTTGTGGGCTAGGTGATTCTCTCTAATGTCCATGCTTTAGTGATGAGTGTCCATGCAGGGCTGTGAGTGATGACCATGCATCGGTGGTGCCTGCAGGGCTTAGTATTGGGATGGGTGGGTTGTGATGGTGGGGTGTTTGTGAGGTGGTGGGTTGATGGGGTGAGGGTAGAGGTGGGGGGTATGGGATGGCATGCAGGTACGGGGGTGAGAGTAATGGAGATTTGACTTACCAGAGTCCAGTCATCCTGCTTCTCCAGCCAGGCCCTCAGGATGCAGTATTGCCAAGACTTGCTCCTCCCATGTTGTTAGTTGTGGGGGAGGAGGTAGGGGTCCACCGCCAGTCCACTGTACAGCTATCTGGTGTCTTGCAACCACAGAACATACCTTCCCCCGTAGGTCGTTCCACCTCTTTCTGATGTCATCCCTTGTTCTGGGGTGCTGTCCCACGGCATTGACCCTGTCCACGATTCTCTGCCATAGCTCCATCTTCCTAGCAAAGGATGTCTGCTGCAACTGTGATCTGAATAGCTGTGGCTCTACCCGGATGACTGCAGAGTCTTTGTGGTGCCATGGGTGTAGTGTGTGTGGTGTGTGTGAGGGTGTGTTGGGTGATGTGTTGAGGTATGTGCTGTAAGGTGGGTGGATGGTGTATGGGTGATGGTGTTCTGTGGCTCTGGTTCTCTGGGTGCTCTTGGTGTCTCTCTCTCTCTCTCTGGTGGCAATTATTTCTAGTCGTAAAGGGTGTGGGTAGTGTGTGTGTGTGTGTGTTTTATAGTGGTGTCGGTGTAGTGTGTGTATGTGCGTCAGGTGTGTGTAGTTTGAATTGTCCAATGTAGTTTTGTTTTATATGTGTGTGTGTATTTTGAGCGCAGCAGTATGTACCGCCAATGGTTTACTGCGGTTGAATGTCCACCACAGTGATTCGTGGGTCGTAATGCTGTGGGCGTAGTTCTGTTGGCGTAACGGTGTGGGTTTTACTACTGCCACTTTATCACTGACCTTTTGACTGGTGGACTTGTGTGTGTGGCTGTATAGTGACGGATTGCTATGTGTGGGTCATAATATGGGTAGTGGTAAACCGCCGCAGCTGTAGTATGTTGGCGGCATTCAGCATGGCGGTAAGCGGGACTTACCGTCAATGTCATAATGAGGGCCTTAGTCTGCTGAGCTTGTCAAAGTTTACATTTGAAGTAGCAATGTGGGGTCCCACATTTGCCACTTTTATCTCTTGTGTGGGGGGGATAAAACATGGGCGCAACAAATTACCATTTGGGTAACTGAAATCAGGTAATCGATTTCTGGCTTCATTCCACAGCAGCTTTGATTGGTCAGAACCACATAACTTCCATTAGAAGGTATCTGAAATAATGGACGAATCAAAGAGACGGGAGTACCCTTTAGATAGCATGCCAAATGTGCGACCTCCACATTGCAAAGGCAGTGCAAGGAGACCTGCTTACAAATTATAGAATGACTAACAGTATTCTTGCATTTGCTTCTGCTAAAAAAGACCTATGTTTCGCCGTTCATACTTTTATAATCGAAAGGCAACTCCCACACGTCGTGTATGTAACTGTCTCCTAGCCATTCAAACCTGCCTACTGTAAAATGCTTTAAGCATTTTGTGAAACGAAAGGTGGAACTAGGCAAATTTATTACTCCATGTATTAGCCATATGGACGAGGGGATTCCTGTACATTGAAAGGCAACTTTTCCAGTTTTTAGCCATTATCTTTTGTTGTCTGGACAAATTAAAAGCCGCAAACAATTGAGTAATGTTAATGTGCCTCCAGGGCATGTGGCGGCTTTTAAGAAACTGCAGTCTCCAACTTAGCTGCATGATAGATCACAGCTGGCTTTGTCCATGTTGTAAAAAGGACACGTCACTCTGAATTCTATCAATTGAAGATGATACCGTATTATTTAAGGTGTAAATTCTGTTGGACAGAGTGTTCATGCCATTATCAACAACAGCTAAAGCCGTTTCCATGTTTTCCTCATCAAACTACCTTAAACGTGCAGCAACTTCCATCTGGGAAAGTTTCCAGATCTCATTGTATATGCATACAGGAAACGCTTTGAGCACGGCTTCCTGGGTCCTAACAGGAAATCTTGTAGATTGACTTTCTCAGAAAGGGGAATAAGGTGTTCTTTGACAGCTGTGAAAGTGGGGGAACGTAGCCATTGTTGGCACAGTTTACCCACACTGTATGTCGTGATGGTACCTGAATGTGAGCTGAGACAAAGCTAGGGTCTGGCCAGCTTGCTCTGAAACCCTCAGAAGAATTAACAAAATGTCCAAGGCACTCATTTGTGTCCACAATAACCACTTGCCGGGACTCGAAAGTGAGGAATTAAAGGTATCATTCTAAACCCAAGCAGTTAATTGTTCTTTGGTGATATTTAAAAAATCTGCCAATTGTGAAATTTGGCAGGTGTGGGGATACTGGGTGCGTTTAATTCTTTCACGTTTGCTAACCCCAAACAGGATGTTTGCTGGATGGTGTAATTTAAAAATATAATATGGAAAGAAATAAGGCATGCTCTAAACAAAGCTTGTATTTGCCAATCTTTTTGTTCCCCATACATATTTCAATTCAATAGTGTTTTTCCAATACTCCTAGCCTTCCACAGCAAGACGAGAAACAAAGGAATCTTAGTGGATTAATTTTGTGTGGGTTAGCAATATTTTTCTCATTCTAGAAGGCGATAATTTGAAATAGTATAACTCAGCATTGCTGGTGTCATGCCCAGTAAAATATGCAAACGTATCTACAGATATATTGGTACTTCCCACAGGTGGTGTTCAACAATATTCCTAATGTGTGTAATTTTATACTAATCTTGGAGCACTGGTTCCGTGCAGAAAGGATTGTCCGTAACTGTGACATTTTCACATAATTTGCTGTGTTCATATACACGTCTTCACTTTGAAATACAGTATAATATTCAAGATCAGAAAGCATAAAATCTAATGTTTTATCATCCCAGTCAGCTCATTGAAATTTTAAACAGAAAACTGAATTTGAATGACCTTAGTAGGACCGTATATGTCAAATGGCACTTTGTCCCACACAATCCTGTCTGGAATCAGAACTGCTGAAATGTTCACATGGGACAAATCCCTTCGGACCTTATGAAAAGACAGGGTAAGGTGTCAAAACCTCATCACAGAGCGTTCAGGAAGACAATGACCATTTATCAGAAGGAAAAAGACAATAACGAAACCAATCCAAAACAGAAAGGCAAGCAATGTCAAAAGATTGTACCATGGATAAATTAAGTAATTGTTCTTAAGCCAAATGCACAGATTACGTGTCTTTGATACAGTCTCAGTTGCAGAAGCAGATGAGTCAGAAGAAAAGTCATTAATGTCGATGAAATAACCAGAAGCAGTCTGTGCAAACACAGAAGCCGGTGCATGGCTGGTGGATGAAACAATTTGTGGTGGTTCATAGTAGACTATTTTATCTATCTGGGTCACATTGGAATAATAGCGTTCCACATCTAGGACAGTATTTGTCAATGAAATGTTGACAGGAATCAGCAGAAGCTCATTCTCTACCCTCCCCATGCTCGGGGAGGCAATTGTAGCATTGGTGCTGGCAGAAACCTTGTAGAAGTATATCCTGTTGAGTAGTGAGAGGGGAGTGGATACTACCCAAAGGACTTCTGGTTCTACTATGCAGGATCAGCTACATGTTGCAATTTGATGGTGTCAAAAGAAACAAATCTGTTCTCTCTGGAACCAGGCAATGTTGGTACGATGACAGTTCTTGTTCTGTATATCCCTATGACAGGAACCAATGATCTGTAGGATGGGCCAAATTTATTTTTCACAGCAATCTTTTCACGCTCTAGATCCCCTACTTTAGGAATTCAGCCTGTAGATGTTGTTGGCAAATCCCATGATGTCCATGAATGCTATACAGGCAAATGCAGGGGCCTGATCTGAGTGGAATGCTGCAACAGCATATGTACAGATAAAGACTAGCAAATCTTTAATACAGTTGAAGCATCAGCCGACCGTTGTGACCATATCCACAGGAATCTAGAACAAGGATCAACAGCAACTAAGATGTATTTGTAAGCACCATCCGGTTGTAAGGTACCACAGTGGGCAGGCTACACAAACTGTAGTGTTTTTTGGGGAATTAAGAGGGATGTCTGCGGTGGGTGATTAATGGTGGACCCTTTATTATAATTTTTTAAAACTCTTTTTAATGAAAACTGTTCAGTTATGATCATACATCTGTTATCACATCATGCATAATTCCTACCGGTACCTAGGTTGATGCCAGCAAAACTCTGTTGGACAACATTACATAAGCATAACCTGCACCTTAACACCTTCAGTGCAGTCCCTGGGCCCATCAGTCAACAAGGACCGGTTGTCTGAAACGCCCGACCCTCCAACATTATGTCCCCCGGTAGGTATCCCATCCTCCCCGTACCTTCTCCCATTTTTGTGGGCATCCCCTGCTGAGGCATATATCATGTTCAGCTCTTTGACACCAATCCAGGTCGGTTTCCCAGTCTGACACCCGAGGTAACTGGGGGGGATCCCCATTGTTGAGCCACATTTCGTTTTGCCACTATCGCTGCAAACGCTAACCAGATTTTCTGGTATCTGGGCTACTGTGTCTCATCGGTGATGTTAAATAGACACCAGGCCTGTGACCCGACTGTTACCTTCCCCCAGTACTCTTGGATCCTGGGGCATTCCCACAAGATAAATGATCCTTCCTGCCCACAACCTCTAAGACACAGTGGGAGCTTGCTCTTCCTATTTCATGCAGCATGGCCCTGGAGTAATAGACTCTGTGGAGGACTTTAAGTTGTACCAGTCTGAAGCAGGCTCGGATCGCTATTTCCCTAGGATTCTGTAGTGTCTTGGTCCAGTCTTCGTCATCCGTCAGTCCTATGTCTAGACCCAGGCTACCCACAGTTTCCCCCCCTGGTCTGGAGCATTGTTCATTAACTTCTGATATATAAGGGAGATTGCACTGTCAATTAGGGGGTCCTTCAACACCCTGTCCTCTAGTGGGGCTGCCATAGGCAATTGTTCTCCCTCTACTATATGGCAGTGAAGGGCATGTCCCACCTGTAGATATTTATATCACTCAGTATCATTTAGTTCAAAATCTGTTTGTAAGGCCTCAAATGTGATATATATATGGTCCTTCTGAATGTCCCCCAACTTCTCAATGCCAATTATTGCCCATTTTGAAAACCCCTGTAGCCTCCCCACCTCCTGAAGCATGTCACAAGTCCATAGTGGGGTGAGCTCTGTTAGCTTACCCTTCCAACCTAAGTATCTGCTCGCCTCCCTCCATGCCCGTACCACTGCCTAAGTGTAGACGGGCAATGTTCATTCCTGTGCCCTCCGATAAAGGAGAGGCAAGCAGCCAGCTTGGCCCATGGACAGCCTGTCAACCTGGTAGGCAGGCTCTTCTCTATATTAATGCATCTACGTGTTCACTACCACCAATTGGGAGGTCCAGTAGTATTGCAACTAATTTGGAACCGCCAACCCACCCTCATAGACAACTCTGCACCTTGCTCAGGGCAATATGCGAGGCGCCCCCGCTCCAAAGCAGATGGTGCAATTCCTGGTCTAGTTTCCGGAAGAAGCCTGGGGGAATTTTGTATGGTGTGTTTTGAAGGACATAGAGTACGCGCAGGAAGGTCATCATTTTAAAAAGGGTTCCCTCTCCATTAACGTGAGGGAGAGCGTCCTCCACTGGGGTGCATATCGAGGAACTCTTTCCAGCTGTGGAAACAGGTTTTTGCCTGAAAAGTCGCCCAGGTCTCTGGTGACATGTATCCCAGGTTCTTACACACACGCTTCTCAATGGATGCAGCACATTGCCTCAGCAGCTGTAGGGTCCCCACCAACGGGAAAACCAAAGACTTCCCTCAATTAATCCTGAGAAGTCTCCAAAAGTGTGAAAAAGTTGTAGCACCCGATGTAGGGAGGTTTTAGCTGTGTCATATACAGGAGCACATCATCTGCGTACAAGGATATCCTCTCATCCCACTCCTGTCCTACCAGGATTCCCCAGATAAGAGAGTGCTGTCTGATCCAGGCACCGAGGGTTCAAGAGCCAGTGCACCTCATAAAGACAGCGGAGATTGAGGCATCTCCCTCTATGTGGCATGAAACCAGAGTAGTCTGGGTGAATGAGTTTGGTGATGACCACTCTGTCTGGTCTCCAGGGAACTTGGCCACGACTTTGATTTCACAGTTGAGTAAGGAGACACGCCTATACGAGCTACACTTGCTGGGCGGTTTGCCCAGCTCAGGGACTACTATGATCGTAACCATCCACTGTCCACAGGAAGGATCCCCTCATCTCTGGCTGACTGTAACATCTGTAGAAGGTGTTGACCTATCTTATCAGCCAGACATATAAATAGTTCTACCGGCAGACCATTTGGTTAAGCCACTTTCCCAGATTGTAGGGCTCTAAGAGCCCTTATTAGTTCCTCCGCAGTAAGACCCTTTTCCAACGTCCGGCACTCTTCCTCCATGAGCTGTGGGAGCATGGCTTCTCATAGGAGGTCGTCACAGCCCTCTCTTGTCCTAGCAGAGGCTGAGGCATAGACAGTCTCACAATAGGCCGCAAAAGTGTTAGCTATGGCTATTACGGTGGTTTGCAAAGTCCCCTTCAGGTCCACAATGTCCAGAACCCAGTTTCTGTTTACATCTCACCTGTCCAGCCATGCCAGGAGCTTAGTGGCCTTGTCACCTATATCATAAATGCGATGTTGGGATGCTAAAGCATAGGAGCATGTTTTGTTTTCAGCCCATTCCCTGAGTTCGTGCTGTTTCAACTCTAATTTATGCTGTAGCTGAGCCAAGTCTGGCCCGCCATCCACTAGTGGGGCCTCCAGGGATATGCATTCACGTTCCAGAGCCTCACACTTCAGGAAATTCTCCTTACGTATGCTACCGGCCCAGGCGTGGGCTTGTCTCCTGAGGTCTGCCTAAAAGGCCTCCCATAGTACAACAGGTGATCCTACCGTGCCTTAGTTTTCCCTGAACTAATAGTCAATGTGGTTGCATAGTTTGTCCAAATATGATCTGTCCCTCAGATGCCAGGGGTCTGGTCTGGGGGGTAAGTCTCCGATCTCGCTAGGACCTGTTAGTTGTACTTCAACTGGGGAATGAGCTGTGATCTCCCGCACCCTCATGGTGGTGGCGCCAAAGTCACCTAGTGTGAATACCAGTGAAGAGGTAGTTCAGTCTGGCCAGACTTCTCTGTGCTGTGGAAACATTTGTGTACTGTTATGCTGTTGGATTTGTATGCCCACCAGATATCTATCAACCCCATGGCCGTGACAAAGTCACCCACCGGGTCAGGAGGGCGTGCCATGTGTGCCCTGCTCATACTGTCCACCTTTGGGTCAAGTACGTCATTCACGCCCACCTGACAGGATTAGTCATCCCACTGAAAGTTCAAGCACTGTAGACCCCAAAGATGCAAGGGTCTGGGTTTGTAGTCTCTGAGGTATATAGAGAGAACCAAAAATATTAAGCGTCAGCCCATCTCAGTTGCTGGTAAGCTCCACATATCGACCCAGGGGGTCGGCCCAAGTTAGAGCCGGGATAAATGGAACAGACTTCTTACAAAGAAAACCCACCCCTTCGAGTCGGTTATGTAGACAGCATAGGCAGTAAACTTATACCTGAATCTGTCTAAGGCCTTGCATTGATTTCCTCGAAGATGTGTTTCTTGGAGAAGGATCAATCTTTGGGCGTGCTTACGCAAACAATGGAGCACTATAGTGCGCTTAAGCTTGCTCCCCAATGCATTTGCGTTCCATCTCCATATTTTCAGAGCATTACGCTTGCGGGTGTCCATTTGTAGTGATTTTGTATTGAGTTTGTGGACAGCCGTGTCCCCCTCCTTCCCAAGTTCCCCGGATTCTTCCTAGGTGGGGCTCCCCTGGTAGGGCCGTATTGTGGTGTAGCAATTGAGTATGGAAACAACTTCAAATCCAAAACAACAACCAGTGAGAACAATGCCCAACAACTACTTCCGCCCCACCCTGCAAACCTGCTATGTAGGCTCTTAACCGCCCATCTCCCCCAACCAGCAGAGCGCCTGTTGCCCAGCATTTTGCATGCACTAAAAGCCAAACTGTGTGGCAGCTGTCGGCGCCGCAGTTAGTCATTGGATGTATACACCAGTATCATTTGTTCTGCCTGACATTTGCAGTAATTATTGGCAATACCTGAGACATTTTGTCACAAATAAGCAGCTACTTATCTTGGTGCTTGTAGGAAAGTGCCACTGTTGGCATGGTTATCCCCCTCACTTTTTGCCTAGTGTTGATGCTAGCTTTGATTGAAAGTGTCCTGGGATCCTGCTAGCCAGGCCCCAGCACCAGTGTTCTTTCCCAAAAACCGTACCTATGTTTCCACAATTGGCACACAGTTAAGTCCCTTGTAAAAAGTACCCATGGTACCAAGGGCATTGTGGCCAGGGAAGGTCCCCAAGGGCTGCAGCATGTATTATGCTACCCTAGGGGACCCCTCACCAAGCACAGGGACACTGCCTTGCAGCATGTGTGGGCTGGTGGGGAGAAAAAGGCAAAGTCGACATGGCACCCCTCTCAGGGTGCCATGCCCACAAACCACTGCCTGTGGCACAGGTAAGTCACCCCTCTAGCAGGCCTTACAGCCCTAAGGCAGGGTGCACTATACCACAGGTGAGGGCATAGCTGTATGAGCAATATACCCCTACAGTGTATAAGTTAATTCTTAGACATTGTAAGTGCAGTGTAGCCATATTGAGTGTATGGTCTGGGAGTTTGTCATTATGAACTCCACAGCTCTATAATGGCTTCACTAAATACTGGGAAGTTTAGTATCAAACTTCTCAGCACAATAAACCCACACTGATGCCGGTGTGGGATTTATTGACAAATTCACATGGCGGACATCTTAGAAATGCCCCTTATATGTTAGCCAAACTGCTAGTGTAGGACTGACCGGTCTGTGCCAGCCTGCCACTTTCAGACAAGTTTCCGACCACATGGGGTAAGAGCCTTTGTGCACTCTGTGGTCAGAAACAAAGCCTGTCCTGGGTGGCGGTACTTCACACCTCCCCCCTGCAGGAACTGTAACACCTGGCAGTGAACCTCAAAGGCTCAAGCCTTGGTTTACAGTGCCCCATGGCACTCCAGCTAGTGGAGCTGCCCGCCCCCCCCAATTTTGGCGGCAAGTCTGTCTGGAAACTTAGGGAAAACAGGGAAGAGTGACCACCCCAGCCAGGACCACCCCTAAGGTGTCCAGAGCTGAGGTGACCCCCTCCTTGCAGAATCCTCCATCTTGGTTTCGAGAACAGGTACCAATAGGATTAGGTTTGTGCCGCCCCCCCAAAGGGAGTGGGCACAAGGAGGGTGTAGCCACCCTCAAAGACAGTAGCTATTGGCTACTGTCCTCTGTCCCCTAACACGCCCCTAAATCTAGGCTTTAAGGGCCCCGCTGAACCCAGCTCACCAGACTCCTGGCAACCTGACAAGAAGAAGGGCTGCTTAGCTGAAACCCCCAGCAGAGAAGAAGGATGACGACAACTGGCTTGGCCCCAGCCCTACTGGCCTGTCTCCTGCTTCAAAGAACCTGCAAAAGAATAGCGACCCATCCAGCAGGACCAGCGACCTCTGCCAAGCTCCAGAGGACTGTCCTTCACCCAAAAGGACTAAGAACTCCTGTGGACAGCAGCCCTGTCCAAGAAGAAACCAACGACTGAGGAGTCCCACCTCACTCTGAATGCATGAGTCCTAACCACTCTGCACCCAACGCCCACAGCCTGTGTCCAGGTGGTCCAACCAGCTAGAGAGGATCCCAAGGCAATTCCGAACAAGTGACCACCCTGGGTTGACCTCTCCACCCCGCTACAACAATGCCTGCAGAAGGAATCCCGAGGATCCCCTGACCGCGAAAGCTCCGGACGAAGCTATCCGGCACCTGACCCACTGCACCCGCAGCCCCTAGGCCTTGGAGAAACTGACACCCGATGCAGCGACATTCAGCAGGCGGCCCTCCTCCCTGTCCAGCCGGTGGTGTGCACGAGACGACGGTGTGCCAGAGATGACCCCCTGGACCTAGCCTGCAGCCTCTGAGTGACCCCCGGGATGCCCTCATAGAGAATCATTGTAGACCCGACATCTTGTTTGCACCCGGCATCCGGCTGCCCCAATGCCACTGAGGGTGTATGATTGGTGCCTACTTGTGGCACCCCCAGTGCTCCTCTAAACTCCCCAAGTCTCTCCTTTGAAGTCGCTGGTACTGACCTGCCTGCAGATCTGAAACCGAGTGCCCCAGTCTCCTGAGGAGCCCATGTTCATTTTGCCTACACTTTGACCTCTGCACCCGGCCGGCCCGCGATGCTGGTGGTGGGTGTTTTGGGTTAACTTGAACCCCAAACTGTGGATTTCCTAACCCCCCAGAGACTGGAACTGTAAATGTTGTACTCACCTTTAAAACGATCTAACTTTTCTTCCGACCAGGAACTGTTTCTGAAAATTGCAGTGTTCATTTTTAAAACAGATCATTGCCAATATTTCAAGAACTGTATAACTTATCATTTTCAAACAAAATACTGTTGATACATGTGTGAAATATGAATCAATTGAAGTACGTGCCTGCAACTTGAATCTTGTGGTTCTAAAAATAAATTAAGAAAATATATTTTTGCTATATAAAAACAATCGGTCTGGAGTTGTCATTGAGTGTGTGCTTCTTCTATTGTCCGTGTGTACAACAAATGCTTTGCACTACCATCTGATAAGCCTAACTGCTCGACCACACTATCACAAAAGAGAGCATTAGTATTATCTACTTTAGCCTCTGGTAGGCCTCTGGGGAACCCCGGATTCTCATTTTGATATAGTATATGCAGATCCAGCTTCCTACATTGCTGAGTCATCCCCACCAGGGATCATATAGCGCCAGGCAAAGACCCTATTCCCCTTGGAGGAAATTGCCCTCAAGTCCCCTCTCACTCCCTGCCCCCACCAATCAGATAAGGCCAGGGCCATCAGTTTCGCCAATCTGGAATTCTCTTCCAGTGGCCTCAGCCGCCACCAATTTTTTCACTGGGGCCCTACCGCTACCGTCCACCTTGGTGTCATTGGTACAGTGTTTTCACTGTATTCGCCACCCCTCCACCTACTCCCAGGCAGCCTCTGGAGTGATGAAATGCCAAGCTTTACCCTCCGCTTTTACTCATAACTTGGTGGGGTAAAGCATCATATATTTGAATTTACGTGTCCTAAGGTTCTTTCTTCAGTGACTTAAAGCTGCGTCTTTACTGTTGGGACTGCTGTGTAAAATCTGGGAATAGGCAGATGGTGGCGTTCTCGTATTTTAATTCTCCCTGAGTTCGTGCCGTCTGGAGTATTGCATCGCGATCCCAGTAATTGATCCAGACTATGATGGTTCTGAAGGGTGGACCCTGGCTTCGGTGGAGGTATAGGTGCCCTATGTGCTCGCTCAACTGCAAAGATCTTGGGGAGTCTCTTAAGGTGCAGGAAATTGACAATAAGCTCTTCAAGGAAGAGGTCAATGCTATGGCTCTCTGCACCCTCCGGGACTCCCACCAAACGGACGTTGTTGCGCCTCTGGCCATGCAAAGTTGCGCCTCGCCCTACCCTCCTGATCTTCAAGTTTGGACACTATAGCTGCTGATTGCTGGGTGAGGGTCGGCACCTTGGTCTCTAGTTTTTTTGTAGTAGACTGGATGTAGGCTATATGAGTCTCTGTTGTTTTCATCTTGTTGTTTATTTTCTGCACAGTGGCCCGGAGCAGGACCACATCTATAGTAACACCATAAATTTTGGATTCCAGCGAGCCCCTTAAGGTCTAGAGAAGGTTTCTTGGTGCTCTAGACCTTGTGGTGTTCTCGGTCCCCGGCCCCAGGCCACTTCTCGCTCCTGCTGGCCAGCTGGACTATCATCGTCCATCTCTGTTCCCTGCCGTCACCGGCCCCAAGGTTAGGCATCCAGGCCGGAAGGCGTGGGCCTCCTCAGTCACCTCAGCCAGAGCTGGTGCACTGGAGGGCATGCCAGCTCCTAATCTTACTCTCCGGCCGTTTGAACCCACTCCAAGTGCCTCTACCACCACCTCCTGTGGGCAGGGAGGCCCCCTCAGCATAGGCCCCTGGCCTCAGCCACCCTGGCCAATGTCAGGCAGTGGGTCGGAGCACTAATGGCAGACTCTTTAATTTGCTGGCAAATGTCACAACAAAGGATATGTTGCTGGGTCTGTCTGTAAAGATCTGGCCACCAAAACAGTTTTTGTAATAGTGATATTTTAGCCGCCTCATCTGCGTAAGCAGAAGCAATACCTTCATGTTCTGCTTCGATGAGATCTATTCACTGGTCTTGGTTAGGATCACACAATCTCCTACTCCTGGAATGGTTACAAATGAAATGTTCTGGGCACTGAGATAGTAGGAACATTTTGCACAGAATGCTTTTGGTAAAGGCTTGCTGTCAATCAAATCTTTCACAGCAGCCAGAGTCTCATTATCCAATCATGTCTGTGAGCAAGTTATTGCAGTAATGGAAGCTGTAGCTACTGCAGATTTGGCAGCTTCATCAGCCAAAGTGTTTCCTACAATGTGTATTCCTACACGTTGATGGCCCAATGTACGTACTACATGAACTTTTTGTAGTCTCTTCCATAGGTCAGCTACCCTCCCCCATAAGTTTCTGTGTTTGTTGGGGTTCCCTTTGGAATATCTGAAGCCATTCAGGCATCAGTGATTTAAGTAGTCGTTATTGGAATGGACAAAATAATACAAATCACACATAATAAGTGTGTGTTGGTCAGGATCCATATGTTACAGTGCCAAGACAAGAGCTTTAAGCTCTGCCAACTGTGTAGTTCTGCATGTAGGTATTTTGAGGGTGGAATATACCATCCCTCATCACTCCACTCACTTCAGCGCAAGCAGCTGAGTACTGATGTTTAGTACCAACAGCTGGTTGTGCTGAACCATCAGTGTAAATGACAGCTCAATATTGGTCAAATAGTAATATATTAGCAGGTGCAGGATACACCTGTTCATACTGGAGGAATTCATGGGTCTGAAGTTTTGGGTCAAATATATAATCAACATCAGTGGCAGTCAGGGAGGATGGCTATTGAATCCAATGTGGATGCAAATGCTTTTGCCTTTGGAATGCTGACTTTGGTGACCGCCTTGAGGGCTGGCAACTGGGCGACGACAATAATGCGTTTCCCTTGGGCAAGTGGCCTCCTCTTGATGACGGCCATCTGAACAGCAGCCAGTATTTTTTCTGTTGATGAAAAACTTTGTTCTGCATTGGAATACAATTGTGATTTGTATGCTATGGGTACTGTGTCACCTTCATTGAATGTGACATAGGTGAAGCCAAAGGCACCAGCAATTATTCTGATGACCATGTTTGTTTTATTGTCACATATGTAAATGTTCTGCTTCTAGCTTGTCCTGCTGCAGATCTCTCAAAATGCGTGTGTGTTCTATTGTCCAGTGTTTGCTTGAAAAATCTCAACAAATTAAATCATAGAGTGGTTTTATGCATTTTGCATAATCAGGTATGTATGTTCTGCCAAAGTTAAAGAAACCCAGCAATGACTGGAGTTTCTTAATGATATTTGGAGGTTGGAGATGAGTGCATTTTTCTCGAAAGTGCGGGCCAGGCTCTTGTCTTCATCTGTTCCCAGAAATAAGACACTTAAGAAAGCAATTTTAGTTTTCTTGAAATTTAATTTGTAGCCCTGGACGCCGAATCCTAACACAAGTCGATCCACCTGGCCAGATATATGTTGAGGCCATCATCTGTGAGATAAATATCATCCACGTAAGACAACACTTCAGGATCAATCTCGTGTAGTACTGATGTTACTTTGGCTGAAAACAACCCAGGGCTAATCTGATACCCTTGTGGTAATCGACAAAAGTGCAGGTGCAAGCCTAATGAGCTAAAGGCACTAAGGGCCAGATGAAGCTGAATCACAGGTAGGTCAAAAGGGATAAGTGTTTAGCCAGTATGCCAAGTAGAGAAAATTCAAGGGTGTGGGTGGTAGATACAATGCTATCAGGTTTCCTTTCTCTTTGAGGTCAATGCACAGACTTTTCACATCTATAGATTGTAGGAGGCAGGCCTGGTGGGTGGTGGGTACCTAAGGTACTTACACCTTATACCAGGTCCAGGTATCCCCTATTAGTGTGGTGTAGGTACAGTCTAGAAGCCAGGCTCCTCTCTAGAGGTAGCTGTGGATACTTTATTTTAGTGACACAATTACCAAAAAGTACTAGATAGGCAACCCTCCAGTAGGAGGTAAGTAAACACACTAAGGCCCTCATTACAACCCTGGCGGTCGGTAATAAAGTGGCAGTAATACTGCCAACAGGCTGGCGGTAAATGCCGCCAAATTATGACCATGGCGGAAAGAGTTCAGACAGACAGCCACTTTACCACACGGACCACCAGGGCGGAAACAACAGCCACCATGGCCGTAGCCGCCGACAGCCAGGCGGAAGCCAATGTTCTGTCCACTGTATTAAGACACAGGAAACCGCTACCTTGTCAAGGTGTTCTTTCCTCGGGATCTGCACGTCGCTGAACAAAAGGCCCACCTTCCGGCATCACCAACTCAGAAAGCTATTATAGCACAGAGTTATGATGAAGCCAGTCGGGGGGAAATGAATTAGGGTAGGGAACAACAGGGAGAGAGATCTGAAAAGTAAAGGT
The DNA here is from genome assembly GCF_031143425.1 of Pleurodeles waltl. Lineage (NCBI taxonomy): Eukaryota > Metazoa > Chordata > Amphibia > Caudata > Salamandridae > Pleurodeles > Pleurodeles waltl. The sequence continues at coordinate 400,476,733 of NC_090449.1, forward strand.
TAGAACAAATATGCATTTACTCATTCATAGAAATGTAACTCAATAGACTCTTGACTAAATGCGTCTCTGAGATATCAGGTGGAGACCTCTTTTGAAATGAGGGCAAAGCCCCTTCTTTGATACATGGAACAAGAGTAAACTACGACCTCAAAATCAAGAGATGGGAAGAACTTTGAACTATGATTATACACAGAATATAGATCCTGTAACATCTACGTATTCACAACATAAAACTTTGATCATGACTTAGAAAATCTCAAAGAATTAAATATGCTATTCACATCTTAAGCTTTTCAAAGAACAATGAAAACTATGATTTGTTTATCTCCAGAAATACTTTCATATTCACAACAATAAATGCCAAATAGTTTTACTCATTGACCTTGAAGCGCTTTACTCAATAGTACCAGGAAGCACTTTTACTCAAGTAGCCTGAATCACTTAAATTGTTGTGCCAAGAACCCTTTACTATTGTGAATTGAAGCACTTTTATTGTCATGCCAAGAGAGCTTTAAGCCTGAGGACTGAAGCGCTTGAATTGCTATGCCAAGAACGCTTTACATCTGTGAACTGAAACGCTTTGAATTGTTGTGCCATGAGCGCTTTACATCTGTGAACTGAAGTGCCTGAATTGTCGTGCCAAGAGCGCTTTACATCTGTGAACTGAAGTGCTTTGAATTGTTGTGCAAAAGAGTGCTTTACATCTGTGAATGGAAACACTTTGAATTGCTGTGCACTGAAATGCCTTTGATCGTTGAGTCAAGGCCGCTCTACTCTAGAAACTGGAAACCGCTTTGCTCATTATGTTAAGGGGCACTTTACCTTTTTTGGAAGTAATGACTTCCTCCAAACTTGGATTCAGCAAGGCCTTACCGCTACGAGTACGACCTACTCGTTTTTGAATGCACCATGGAAACAAGGATTCTTTGGTTAGATGACACTTTGCCATTCAGGAACTCTGTTCTTCTCCAGAGAAACCCCCACGAGGTCTGGCTGCATCAAAGTCTTTAAAATAGTGAGCAACGTGCTTGGGTGTGGCTGGGCTTTATAGGCCTGCCACACCCCATGATGGCTGCTGCCTCTAAAAACATGGGAATTGTAGTCCCTTCATAGAATAGCACTGAGAAGTGCATCTTGTCCACCAATGTCCTGAACCTGCAGCTCTAAGAGCTTTGCCATAGGGCAGACGACGCTGATGGTCACCTTTGGAGCAAGAGGGGATGACAAGTGGTGCGCATAAAGCGTCGCAGAGTCACGCAGCGGAGTTTTGGGCGAGACCTGGACCGCGCCTGGCCTTATTCCTGACATTACACCCCTCTCCCAAGCGCGGTCCAGGACCTGGTTTATCAGGATGAAGGAGGTGAAACTGTTGCACCAAACGTGGTGCATGGACATGTCTTGCAGGTTCCCAAGAGTCATTTTCCGGTCCATATCCTTTCCAAGACACCAAGTACCAAAGGGAAGACCCCCTATATTTAGAATCTAGAATAGATCGCACCTCATACTCCCAATGACCTTGAACTAATAGAGGAGCAGGTTGTGTGACGCTTGAGGGCGAAGCTGGTTTAAGAAGCGAAGTGTAGAACACTGGATGAATTTTCAAAGACGATGGTAATTTTAGCTTATATGTTACTGGGTTTACTTGTCATATTACTTCATAGGGCCCTATGAATTTTGGATGACACATATTTTTATTTTTGAATTCAAAGCTTTTTGTGGATAACCAAACTCTATCTTTGAATATATACTGAGGACCAGGGTGGTGTTTTTGTCATATTGCATTTTATATTTTTTCTTTCCTTGACAAAGATTTGTTTCTAAATGTGCATGTATCTTTTTCATGTGTGTCAGCAAGTCCTTGACCGCTGGAGTGGTTTGAGTAGATGCAGGTAACGTAACTGGCAGAATGTGCAGATGGCACCCATATAAACCATAGAAAGGAGTTGAGTTTATTGAAGAGTGGTGAGAGTTATTATAAGCCAGTTCTGCAAGCCACAAAAGATCCAGCCAGGTTGTAGGAGACTTTTTTGCATAACATCGTAAATATTGTTTCAGAGTTTGGTTTAGTCTCTCTGTTTGACCATCTGTTTGTGGATGATAACTAGTAGATAAAGTTGAATCAATTTGTAGAGCCTTGAACCATTGTTGCCAAAAACGTGCAGAAAATTGTGTTCGTCTATCAGAGAGGATAACTCTTGGAAGTCCGTGAAGCCGAACTATATTTTTTAAAATGTTAGTCACTAAGGTGTCGGAAGTTGAGAGTCCTTTACAGGCAATGAAATGAGCATACTTGGTAAGACTGTCTACTACCACTAGAATGGTTGTAAATTGTTTTATTTGAGGAAGACCAGTAATAAAGTTCATAGAAATATGTTCCTATGGATGATTGGGAACGGGTAGAGGTATCAATAGACCTTTGGGCTTGCTATGTTCGCTTTTGCATCTAGCACATACTTCACATGATTGTAGCATTTGCTTAAGGTCGTGAACGAATGTAGGCCACCAAAAATAACTTTTCATGAGTTCTATTGTTTTTTGAGGACCTGGATAACCTGCCAGAGGATGCTTGTGTAACCAATGAAAAGCTGTCTCTCTTAACTCTTCAGTAGGCAGGAATACTCGAGATTCATGTAGAGGTAAGCCTTGTTGAATAGACCTCTTGGTGTCTTGTGGTAACTGCTCTTGCCACTTAGTGATGTAAAAATTATTACGAATGAGATCGAAAAATTTCTCGGCAGCTACTAAACACAACACTTTTGAAGGTGTTATAATAGGTATGGGTTTTTGTTCAGTAGGTGTGATTGAAGAATCTTGTCTATATAATTCATCTGCCTTACGATTATCTATTCCTGGTCTAAAAGTCACTATGAAATCAAATTCTGCAAAGAAGAGCATCCATCTTAGTTGTCTTGGAGTTAGCAGCCTGGCAGAACTCATAAATTGTAAATTTCTATGATCAGAATATACAATTATGGTGTGTTTCGCTCCCAACAGATAATATCTCCATTCTTTAAAGGCATTACAAATTGCTAGTAATTCTTTTTCTGCTATGGTGTAATTCTGTTCTGCTTCATTCAATTTTCTTGATGCATATGCTATGGGGTGCAATTGTCCAGTTTCTCGATGACGTTGAGACAGGATGGCCCCAACGGCAACATCAGATGCATCAGCTTCCACGATGAATGGTTCTTCCACATTAGGGCGAGCTAGAATGGGAGCGCTAGCAAAAGCCCTTTTTAAATCTTGAAATGCTTTCTCGGTCTCTGGGGACCAGTTGAAAATGGCCTTTTTTCTTAGCAACTTGGTGATTGGGGCCATCTTTTGAGAGAAGCGATGGATGAAGTGTCGATAAAAATCTGCAAAACCCAAAAAACATTGAATATCACACACTGATTTTGGTGTGCGCCATTCAGATACAGCATGAATTTTTCTTTCAGTCATTTGCATGCCGTCAGGTGTTAGAATGACTCCTAGAAATTCAACTTCTTTGGTATGGAATTCACATTTACTTAGCTTACAAAACAAATTATGTTTTTGTAGAGTTTTAAAAACTTTTTTAACATGTTCTTCATGTATATCTTCAGAGTTTGAATAAATCAAAATATCATCAATGTAAACGATGACAAAGATGTCTAGATATTCTCTCAGAACATCGTTTAGGAAATATTGAAAGCCTGCTGGGGCATTACACAGACCAAAAGGCATCACTAAATACTCAAAGAGGCCATAACGAGTCTTAAAAGCTATTTTCCACTCATCTGCCTCTTGAATTCGAACTAAGTGATAAGCACCTTGTAAGTCAAGTTTAGTTTAGATGACGGTGGATTTTACCTGGTCTAACAAGACTGGTATGACAGATAGTGGATATTTATTTTTAACTGTGATCTTATTTATCGCTCTAAAGTCAATACAAGGCCTCAAATCACCATTTGCTTTAGGTACAAAAAATAGTGGAGAAGCAGCTGGAGATCGTGATGGCCAAATTAGCTTCTTGTCTAAACATTGATCAAGGTATCCTCGTAGGTCTTGATTTTCTTTCTCTGATAGTGCATAGATCCTACAATTTGGTATATTGGTGCCAGGTACAAGATCGATCTGAGAATCATACGGCCTGTGAGGTGGTAATCAACTCACTTTCTTTTCACTGAAAACATCGGTATATTCAGAATACTGTGATGGTAAATCAATTTCCTTCTCAACTGCAGTAGCTATGGAGTGTTGAAGATTTTCTTCTTTGTTTCGTCTTGATTGAAAACATTTCTTTGCACAAGAAGAAGAAAAACGCAAAACCTGGTTGCGCCAGTCTATGCATGGATCATGTAACATTAACCACAGCAGTCCTAAGATAAAACCATAATGAGGTGCTTGGATTATATCAAAGCCAATTATCTCATAGTGGTTCTGATTCTCCTCATCTTTGCAAATCATTTGTATTCGTGAGGTTTGTTTAGTAACGGGGCCTCCTGCCAACTCAGTTCCATCAACTGCATACACAACTCCTGGAACCTTTTCTTGACATTGGGTATATGCATGTCTAGGTCAGTTTGTTGGTCCACAAAATTTCCTGTATACAGCATGATACATTACAGTTACACCCCCCAAACTCCCGGAAGAATGCAAAGACTAAAGCAAATGAGTGTAACCATTGTAATTTATTAAAATTCAGTATGCAAAAATATATATACACTATAAACAATATATACACCAAGGATAGTAGTCCAGGTAGTGCTCCATGGAAGTCCGTGGAACACTGGCCCTACACGGCATGTCCGAGGCCCACACTCAATCCCCGAACATGATGGAGAGAACACTGCAGGGGCATCAGATAGCAATAAAACAGGCACCTCATGGGGAAGGGAAAGGGGGGCACCTCAGCTGGTTGAGTGCACGACGCCAAATCCACGAGGAGGCCACATGCCCACTGTTCAATCCTGGGGAGTGCAAAGCCACAGTCTCTCAAGTCTCTACAGTGGGTGGGTTGCCCACTGTTCCATCCTGGGGAGTGCAAAGCCACAGTCTCTCAAGTCTCTACAGTGGGTGGTTTGCCCACTGCTTTATCCTGGGAAGTGCAAAGCCACAGTCTCTCAAGTCTCTCTAGTGGGTGGTTTGCCCACTGCTTTATCCTGGGGAGTGCAAAGCCACAGTCTCTCAAGTCTCTACAATGGGTGGGTTGCCCACTGTTCCATCCTGGGGAGTGCAAAGCCACGGTCTCTCAAGTGGATAACAGTCTCCACTGGTTCGGGAGGGGGCATGGTGCCCAGAGTGCTTCATCTTGCCAAGGACAGAGGTAGTGGATGCCTTACTCCGCTGGTTCTGGAGGGGGCCTTGTGCCCGGAGTGCTTCATCCTGCCAAGGACAGAGGTAGTGGACGTATCTCTCCACAGGTTCTGGAGGGGGCCTTGTGCCCGGAGTGCTTCATCCTGCCAAGGACTGAGGTAGTGGATGTATCTCTCCACTGGTTCTGGAGGGGACCTTGTGCCCAGAGTGCTTCATTCTGCCAAGGACAGAGGTAGTGGATGTTTCTCTCCACTGGTTCTGGAGGGGGCCTTGTGCCCAGAGTGCAACATCCTGCCAAGGACAGAGGTAGTGGATGTATCTCTCCACTGGTTCTGGAGGGGGCCTTGTGTCCAGAGTGCTCCATCCTGCTCATGACGGACTCCGTAGCATCAGTGCCCTTGGCGCTCATGGGCCAGCGGTGCTTGTTGCGGCGGTGTCCTTGGCAGCGGTGCTTGTGGCAGCGGTGTCCTGTTCAGCGGTGCTTGTGGCGGCGGTGTCCTGTTCAGCGGTGCTTGTGGCAGCAGTGTCCTGTTCAGCGATGCTTGTGGCGGCAGTGTCCTGTTCAGCGGTGTTTGTGGCAGCAGTGTCCTGTTCAGCTGTGCTTGTGGCGGCGGGGTCCTTTGCAGTGACTCAGCTGCTGGCGGTCCTGTCTGGCCCAGCGGGGCTGGTGCTGGTGGTCCTTTATGGCCACGCAGGGCTGGTGCTGGCGGTCCTGTCCTGGGCAGCTGGGCTGGTGCTGGCGGTGGCCTCCTGGGCAGCAGGGCTTGTGCTGGCGGTGCCTCCTGTCCACTAGCACCAGCGGAGGTGGTGGGCAGTTCATCGTCCAGGCTAGTGTCAGGGGACCCATGTTGTGCCACAGTGTCCCTCCTGGTGTTGAGGACTTCCTTCAACACCCCTACGATGGTGCCCAGGGTGGAATTGATGGATCTTAGTTCCTCCCTGAAGCCCATATACTGTTCCTCCTGCATGCGCTGGGTCTTCTGAAACTTGGCCAGTACCGTTGCCATCATCTCCTGGGAATGGTGGTGGGCTCCCATGATGTTGGAGAGGGCCTCGTGGAGAGTGGGTTCCGTTGGCCTGTCCTCCCCCTGTCGCACAGCAGCCCTCCCAGTTCCCCTGTGTTCCTGGGCCTCTGTCCCCTGGACCGTGTGCCCACTGCCACTGCCCCCAGGTCCCTGTTGTTGTTGGGGTGGTGGGTTAGCCTGGGTTCCCTGTAGTGGTGGACACACTGCTGAATGACGTGTCCTGGGGACAGAGGTATGGGCCCGCTAGGTGGGTGCTGTGCTGGTGTTTCCAGAGGGGGGAAGCTCTGTGGTGCGACTGTCCCGAGGTCCCAGATGGGCCGGGCTGGTCATCTAGATCCAGTTGGACAGAGCTGCTGTCATCACTGTGGGCCTCTTCTGTTGGTGGTGTGGACATGTGTGGACCTTCCTGTCTGGTGACGTTGGGTAGGGGTCCTGCAGGGGTATAAAAGGATGTTTATTACATCTGTGTGTGCCATGGTGTGCAATGGGTGGGTGACCGTGTACCCCGGTGCTTGCATTCCTGTGTGGGTCCTTGTGTGATGGTTGTTTAGGGGGGTGTATGGGTATGTGCAGTGGCCATGCTTTGGTGATGGGTGTCCATGCTTTGTTGTTGCATGCAGGGCTTGGTGTTAGGATGTGTGATTTGTGATGTTGGAACATTTGTGAGGAGTTGGAGTGATGGGGGTGGGGGTATGTGATAGCATGCAAGTAGGGTGGGAGATGTAATAGTTAAGATTTGACTTACCAGAGTCCATTCCTCCATCTACTCCTGCGAGGCCCTCAGGATGCAGAATCGCCAAGACTTGCTCCTCCCATGTTGTTAGTTGTGAGGGAGGAGGTGGGGGTCCGCCGCCAGTCCTCTGTACCGCAAGGTGGTGTCTGGAGACCACGGAACGCACCTTCCCCCGTAGGTCGTTCCACCTCTTCCTGATGTTATCCCTATTTCTTGGGTGCTGTCCCAATGCGTTGATCCTGTCCACTATTGTGCGCCATAGCTCCATCTTCCTAGCTATGGAGGTGTGCTGCACCTGTGATCCGAATAGCTGTGGCTCTACCCGGACGATTTCCTCCACCATGACCCTGTGCTCCTCCTCAGAGAACCTGCAGTGTCTTTGCCGTGCCATGGGGTGGTGTGGGCGATGTGTGGGGTGGTGTGTGTAGTGATAAGTGGGGTGATATTTAGTGGTGTGTTGTGTGAGGTGCGTGGAAGTTATGTGGGTGATGGTATTGTGTGCCTGTGGATGCTTGGTAGTTGTTTGCAGTGTCTCTCTCTGGCCTTCTCTCAGTAATTTTGTCGTAGGGGTTTGTGGGTGATGTGGGTGTGTGTTTTATATTGTAATGGGTGTGTGAGAGTGGTGTTTGTATGTGTATCAAGTGTGTGTATTTCGATTTGTCCAATGTGGCTGTGTTTTGTAAGAGTGTGTGTATTTTGAGCGCAGCGGTGTGTACCGCCAATGGAATACCACGGTTGAAAGACCGCCACGTGGATTCGTGTGTCGTGATAGTGTGGGTGGATTTCTGTTGGCGTGACGTTGGAGGTTTTGTTTTCGCCAGTTTATCACTGACCTTTGGTGTGGTGGACTTGTGTGGGTGTCTGAATTTTGGCTGTTTACGAGCAGTGGGTCATAATGACCATGGCGGAATTCCGCTGCCTCAGCGGTTTGTTGGGGGTCTTCTGCACAGCGGTAAACGGCTTTTGCTGCCAATGTTGTAATGAGGGCTTTTTCCCCGCACAGTCATTTGTACTAAGATTCGGAAATGTTTGACATAACGATTTATGCAAGAGCATACTGAAGGGATTGTCAATTTGCCCAAGAGGTCCACTTTGTTTTTTCCTGGGCACTTTAGTTTTCCTGTGAATTTTCCAAAGCAACCGCTATCTTTTTCTTTGTCACAACTGTTGGATCAATTTTGCCTTTGGGTTTCTTTTGGCACTCTTTTACAAAATGACCCTTTTTCCCACAATACATACTCTGACCATTTTTTCGTTGCATGTCTTTCTCCTCTTTAGTCAGTGGTGGGCGAACAGATCCGATATTCATCAGTTCCATCGTAGAATCTGAAGACAATTGAAAGTGTCTTGATGTTTCCATTCACCAGTTTGTTTTTTCCCATTTTTTTATTGCTCCTTTTCTTTCAGAAATTCTGTGATCTATCTGTAGGGTTGGATTATTTAAATCAGTCCAAGTTTCTGGTTATGGTTCAACTTGGGCCAATACACCTTTTAGTTCGTCTTTTAGCCCTTGATAAAATACTGCTAACCTTTTTTCCTCCACTAACCGGTTGAAGTGTGACAACGACGTTATAAGGTCTTTATTTCCTTGACGTAATTCTAGTAACTCTTTGTCTGCAGTCATAGTGATTGCGCGTCTGTGAAAAACCTTTACGAATTCTTCTACAAAAAAAACGCCAGTTATATAAAAGAGGACTGTCTAATCGGACTAATGGCACTGCCCAAGTAGCTGCATCACCATTCAGATATGATATAAGGAATGCAATTCTAGATTGTGCGTCCGGAAAAGCACTAGGCCGACACGTAAAATGTAATTCCACCTGTGTCAGAAAAATGTTAACCTTATTGGGGTCCCCAGAAAACCTCTCTGGTGCAGCTAAAGGAATCTGTGTGGGCACATTCACAGCTATATTAGTAGATGCGGGAGGCATATGACGGGACTCAGATTCAGAACCATCTATCTTACACTGTAACTGAGTTACTTTATTCACTAAATTAGCTGTAACGTTTTTTGAGTCTGTCAAATCCCTTTGCATCTGAGTGACTACTTGTATAAGGGTATCTAGGGTGGCCATTTTGCGCAGCTCCCGTACAGACCAAGAGGAAAGTATAAAACTCATGGGCTCACTATTCTGTCATGGTGTCCTTTCCTCTGGATCTGCACGCCGCTGAACAAAAAGGCCCACCTTCCAGCGTCACCAACTCAGAAAGCTATTATAGCACAGAGTTATGATGAAGCCAGTCGGGGGGAAGGGAATTAGGGTAGGGAACAGCAGGGAGAGAGATCTGAAAAGTAAAGGTTAGAACAAATATGCATTTACTCATTCATAGAAATGTAACTCATTAATAGACTCTTGACTAAATGCGTCTCCAAGATATCAGATGGAGACCTCTTTTGAAATTAGGGCAAAGTCCCTTCTTTGATACATGGACCAAGAGTAAACTACGACCTCAGAATCAAGAGATGGCAAGAACTTTGAACTATGATTATACACAGAATATCAATCCTGTAACATCTATGTATCCACAACATAAACCTTTCTATGACTTAGAAAATCTCAAAGAATTAAATGTGCTTTTCACATCTTAAGCTTTTCGAATAACAATGAAAACTATAATTTGTTTATCTCCAGAAATACTTTCACATTCACAACAATAAATGCCAAAAAGGTTTACTCATTGACCTTGAAGCGCTTTACTCAATAATACCAGGAAGCGCTTTTACTCAAGTAGCCTGAATCACTTAAATTGTTGTGCGAAGAACCTTTTACTCCTGTGAATTGAAGTGCTTTAATTTGTCGTGCCAAGAGCGCTTTAAACCTGAGGACTGAAGTGCTTGAATTGCTATGCCAAGAACGCTTTACATCTGTGAACTGAAACACTTTGAATTGTTGTGCCACGAGCGCTTTACATCTGTGAACTGAAGCACCTGAATTGTCATGCCAAGAGCGCTTTACATCTGTGAATTGAAGCGCTTTGAATTGTTGTGCAAAAGAGCGCTTTACATCTGTGAACAGAAACGCTTTGAATTGCTGTGCACTGAAATGCGTTTGATCGTTGACTCAAGGCCGCTGTACTCTAGAAACTGGAAAACACTTTGCGTGTTATGCTAAGGGGCGCTTTACCTTTTTTGGAAGTAATGACTTCCTCCAAACTTGGATTCAGCAAGGCCTTACCACTATGAGTACGACCTACTAGTATTTGAATGCACCATGGAAACAAGGATTCTTTGGTTAGATGACACTTTGCCAGTCAGGAACTCTGTTCTTCTCCAGAGTAAACCCCCACGAGGTCTGGCTGCATCGAAGTCTTCAAAATAGTGAACAACGTGCTTGGGTGTGGCTGGGCTTTATAGGCCTGCCACACCCCAAGATGGCTGCTGCCTCTAAAAATATGGGACTTGAAATCCCTTCATAGAATAGCACTGAGAAGTGCATCTTGTCCACCAATGTCCTGAACCTGCAGCTCTATGAGCTTTGCCCCAGGGCAGACGACGCTGATAGTCACCTTTGGAACAAGAGGGGATGACAAGTGGTGAGCATAAAGTGCCGCAGAGTTGCGCAGCGGAGTTTCGGGCGAGACCTGGGCCGCGCCTGACCTTATTCTTGACACACCTTTTCCAGGGCGGTACCAATGACAGCAAAAGCCTGGTGGAAACACTGCACAGAAGGGAAACGACTCACCTGTGGAGACTCGGGGAAGAACCACGCCGCCATGAAGCCTGTACTGCATATATTCCCAATGCTGTTCTACGTCCTGCCCCACCACGAACACCAATGACGGCGAAGATGACCACAATAAGTACAGCCGCCTAGCACACAGGGGAGGGGAAGGAAAAAGAAAGTGACACACACACGCAACACACACACCCCCATCCCCAACACCATACACACAAGCAGATGCAGTAATAAAACATATTCACCCCGTACCCCTCAGGAATAATGCAAGGGCAACACGAATAGATAAAAGTGAGTGTAATAAGATAAATAAAGTAGTAATACGTGCATCCAATCTAAAAGTATATACATAATTACAAATCAAGGGACACTGCCCAGTCCTCAATGTTTGTGGGCCACAGGGCCATGTTACAAAGTCCAAGGCCCCACTTGACTCCTGCAACAATACGGAGAGAACCCTGCAGAGGCATCAGTTAGAAAATAGGCAGGCATCTCAGGGGGACGGGGAACAGGGTGGGGCACCTCAGCGGCAGATGGAACAACACCACTGGTCCTGGAGGGGGCAACATGCCCTGTGCTTGGTCCTGGGGAGTGCAAGGCCACAGTCTCCCAAGTGGGTGATTTGCCCACATGCTCTGGAGGGGGCATTGTGCCTTGTGCTCTTGTTCCTGGGGAGGCTTGGGTTGGTGGGTGTCTTACCCGCTGGTCCTGGAGGCGGCATTGTGCCCTGTGTTTCTGATCCCGCTGAGGATGGGGTGAGTGGATAGCATCTCCACTGGTTCTGGAGGGGGCATTGTGCCCTGTGATCTTCATCCTGGGGAGGATGGGGTGAGTGGGTGCCATACCCACTGGTTCTGGAGGGGCGTCGTGCCCTTCAAATTGGGCATGCTTGTCTGCGTGTGTGCTTGGGATAGGTTAGGGTTGAGGGGAATGGGATTGGGAAGAGGAAGTTGGAGGGGGGAGGCTGGAAACAGGGACAAAGGCTGCCATCAGAGAGGAGGCCAGAGTCTGGATTGATCTCTGTTGGGCCGCCAAGCCAGTGTGAATGCCCTCCAGAAATGCATTGGACTGTTGCATTTGGGCTGTCAGCCCCTGGATGGCATTCACAGTGGTTGACTGCCCAACAGAGATGGATCTCAAGAGGCCAATAGCCTCCTCACTCAGGGCAGCAGGGCTAACTGGTGCAGGGCCTGAGGTGCCTGGGGCGAAGGAGATGGCAACCCTACTGGGTGAGCGGGCACAGGCAACTCGCTGAGGGGCTGCTGGGAGGGCGGTGCTGGTACGGGGTGGCAGCTGTACCTGTAGCTGTGGTGGGCACAGAGGTGTCCGCCACCACCAGGGAGCTTCCATTGGAGGAGGTATCCGTGTCCGAACTGTCCCCTCCATTCTCCACCGTGGTGCTCCCCTCGCCCTCCATCCCAATGGTGCCCTCACCGTCTGTGGACTCTACCTCTTGGGTCCTGTGGGATGCAGCCCCCTCCGTTGCCGGTGCCTCTGCTCCTCCGCCAGATGATGCTAATGCACATAAGGATAGGGTGACAAAACAAAAAGGGGGGAAGAGACAAAGGATACACTTGGTCAATGGCTCCACCAACACCACAGTTGGCATACACAGCACCCTCACACACAGGGAACAGCCCTACGCACTATGCAATACACTACCAGTAACAATGCTAGTCACCAGGGCATGGGGAGGGACACATACCGCCTACTGCAGCATACCTGGGACCCACAATCCCTTGCCCAGTACTGGATGCCTACTAGCTAGGTTGGACCAATTTCTCATCAGAACCCTGGCCAACATGGGACCTACTCTGCAATGTCAGCCCTGGCCTAGGGGCACCCACAGGCACACTTCCCCCACCCGGGTACCACCCCACCAGGCGTAAGTAGTAATGATGGGCACTGTATTCAACCCGTTGTGGCTGCTGTGATGCCCACAAGCACCCCTCCAGCTCCGGATAGGCCACCGCCAGTATGCGGGCCATCAGGGGGGTCAGAATTCAACGGGCACCCCTTCCTCATTGGGAGGCCATCCCCAGCTGGGCCTCCGCCGTCTTCTGTGCCCAGTGTCTCAGGTCTTCCCACCGTTTCCGACAGTGTTTGCTCTGCCTGCCGTAGACCCCCAGGGTCGGCACATCCTTGGCGATGGCACTGCATATACCCTTCTTTTGATGGGCGCTGACCTACAGAGGCAATACACACAGGGAAAGGTATTAGTAAGACCGCCCTGTCTGTTACACTCATGGTCCACCATAGCCCTTCCCGTACCGTTACGCACAGACATGGCCCAGCATACATGCTGCATGCTGCCCAGGGCCCATCCACCAACCCCCCTACACAAGGCATTCCCACTCACCATTCCATGCATTCATGGCACATGCATCGTGCTCACAGTGTACTCACCTGTTGGTCTGGAGGCCCATACAGCAGTCCGTACTGGGGTAGGACCCCATCCACTAGTCTCTCCAACTCTGCCGAAGTGAAGGCAGGGGCCCTTTCCCCAGTCACACGGGCAATGGTAGGTTCCAGACACAGGTCACAGCAGCACATGCAGTGTAGGTCCTCTCCTGTTGAAGGTCAGGTAACAAGTGAGTGAACAGATAGAAAATGGCGGTGACGTCCACAGTGGTGCATACCATCACCGCCAGCGTACATCACCATTGGCCACTGTACCCCATAGGGCCCAATAATAACCAATGAGGAGGTGCACAGCAGTTCCCGACCGCCTTCCGCAATGGGGTACAACGTCAGCACCTCACTTCCACCTGTCCCTCCATACAGGACAGGCTGACGCCATTTCGGTGGGAGTAGACCATGAATCATAAATGCATCACAGATCACAATTGTACATTCAAGACATATGCCACCAATACATTAAAAAATGATATCATGCACTGAATTGTAGTGGCTACAATGTACAGATTATGACCGGCTCCTCACTCTTTTGCCCCATAGATTGCAACTGCTGTGGATGAATAGGAGATGGAGATATCCCCCCGTGTACAGATCCCTGGTGGACTTGGCAACAATGGAGGACAGGCACATTATCCTCACCTACAGACTTGACAGGGCCACAATCATGGAACTGTGTGTCCAACTGGAGCCTGACCTGATATCTGCTATCCGTCACCCCACTGGGATCCCCCCTCTTGTGCAAGTGCTATCAGTGCCCCATTTCTTGGCAACTGGTTCTTTCCAAGTGACAGCGGGCTTGGAAGCAGGAATGTCACAGCCAATGTTCTCAATAGTGCTGACCAGAGTGTTGGCTGCCCTGATTAAACACATGTGCAGCTACATTGTTTTCCCCCAAGTGGAGGATTTGGCCACAGTGAAGGCTGACTTCTATGCAATGGGACATATCATTGGGGCGATTGATGGAACACATATTGCATTTGTCCCCCACCCGGCAAAATGAACAGGTGTTCAGAAATCGAAAAAGTTTTCACTCGATGAATGTGCTGATGGTGTGTTTGGTGGACCAGTACATCTCCCATGTAAATGCTAAGTATCCAGGCTGAGTCCATGATGTTTCTATCCTGAGGAATAGCAGCATCCCAAATGTGATGGCCCAACTACAGAGGCACAGGGTGTGGCTAATAGGTGAGCCGTGGTTCCTACCTAGTGGATGTTGGTGTATGGGTATAATGTGGGCCATGTGGCATAGTGTGTGGCTAACAGTTGTCCCTCGATGTTTGCAGGTGGCTCTGGTTACCCCACCTCTCATGGCTACTGATCCCTTTGAGGAATCCCAAGTCAAGGGCAGAGGAACGTTACAATGAGGCACATGGGCGAACAAGAAGGATCATTGAACGTAACTTTGGCCTCCTGAAGGCCAGGCTTTAGTGCCTCCATCTAACAGGTGGATCCCTGTGCTACTCACCCAAGAAGGTCTGCGAGATAATCGTGGCATGTTGCATAACCTTGCCTTGAGACATCATGTGCCTTTTCTGCAGGAGGAGGAGGCTGGAGATGGCCTTGTGGCAGCAGTGGACCCTGTGGACAGAGAAGATGAGGAGGCAGATGATGAGGATGAGGATGAGGACAACAGAACTGCAGTGATTAGACAATACTTCCAATGACAGACAGGCAAGACAGTGTAACTTCACATTTCATTGACAGTTTTTTGTTTGGCATTGTCACTGGCAATCTGTGAATTCCCAATTCTATGCCCACTCACTGTACCCTTTGGCAGCTCTTTTTGCAGATGTTGGTGCCCCGCTATCACTCCTGGTGTGTTCACTGCAGCAAACTACAGGTCTTTCCTATGTATACATTACTGTACAGTTGGATTGCAATGTTTAAACCTTGCTAAACAAATACATACTTAAATCATTTGACATACTCCATACTTATTTTTTCAAAGTGTGTTTATTGCAGTGCTCTGCAGAAAAAGGGGGAAGTGCAATGGGCTGGTATGATGATGGAGGAAAGTCCAGGGTAGAGACCAGTCTATTTGTAGCACAGGTGCATTGTTCAAGGGGGCATAGGAAGGGGAGCAATGGCAGTTCAAGGTGGACAGGGTGACAGAGTGGGACACAATCAGGAGTCTCATTTCCTGACGGGGGTCTTGGCAATAGTCTCTGGCTTCTGCCTGGATCGCAGGGATCGTTTGCGGGGTGGTTCTGCTTCTGCGGGGGGAGGGGTGCTGGTGGCCTGTTGGTCCTGTGGCGGGGCCTCCTGTCCACTAGCGGCAGCGGAGGTGGAAGGCTGTTCAGTAGTCTGGCTAGTGGCAGGGACCCACTGGTGTGACACTGCCTCCCTCATAATGTAGGCCATGTCTGCCAGCAACCCTGCAATGGAGATCAGGATGGTGTTAATGGACTTCAAGTCCTCTCTGATCCCCTGGTACTGTCCCTCCTGCAGCCGTATGTTCTCCTGCAACTTGTCTAGGATCTGGCCCAGCGTATCCTGGGAATGTTGGTATGCTCCCAGGATCGCGGTGAGTGCCTTCTGGAGAGCTTGTTCCCTGGTCCTGTCCTTCCCCTGGCACACAACAGTCTTCCCAGCTTCTCTGTTGTCCTGTGCCTCTGTCCCCTGAACCGTGTGCCCACTGCCACTGACCCCAGGTCCCTGATTGTTTTGGGTTTGTGGTGTGCCCTGGGGTCCCTGTAGTGGTGGACACACTGCTGATTGACGTGTCCTGGGGACAGAGGTATGGGCACGCTGGGTGGGTGCTGTAGTGGTGTTTCCTGAGGGGGAGGCTCTTTGGTGGTGTGTGACTGTGCCTGGGTAACCGACTGTCCCTGATGGGCCAGATTGGTCATCCAGATCCAGGCGAGAAGAGTCATTGTCATCACTCTGGGCCTCTTTTACGGGTGGACTGGATGCTGCTGGCACCTCTTCTCCGGTGCCATTGCCTGGGATACCTGTGGGGATGTGAATGCAGTGTTATGATTTCTGTGTGTGACATAATGTGCACAGGTGTGTTGCCCTCTATGGTTGTTATTGCCCTGGCAGCTTTTCCTTGTGTGAGTTGTTATGTGGTGGGCTAGGTGATTCTCTCTAGTGTGCATGCTTTAGTGATAGGTGTCCGTGTGGGGTTGTGAGTGGAGTCCATGCATTGGTGGTGCATGCAGGGCATGGCATTGGGATGAGTGGGTTGTGATGGTGGGATGTGTGGGAGGTGGTGGAGTGATGAGAGTGAGGGTGGGGTCGGAGTATGTGATGGCATGCAGGTAGGGGGGTGATAATAGTATAGAGTTGACTTACCAGAGTCCGGTCCTCCTCCTACTCCTGCCAGGCCCTCGGGATGCATGATTGCCAAGACTTGCTCCTCCCATGTTGTTAGTTATGGAGGAGGAGGTGGGGGTCCACTGCCAGTCCTCTGTACTGCGAGCTGGTGTCTTGCTGTAATGGAACTCACCTTCCACCGTAGGTCGTTCCATCTCTTCCTGATGTCATCCCTTGTTCTGAGGTGCTGTCCCACGGCGTTGACCCTGTCCACGATCCTCTGCCATAGCTCCATCTTCCTAGCAATGGATATCTGCTGCACCTGTGATCCAAATAGCTGTGGCTCTACTCGGATGATTTCCTCCCCCATGACCCTTAGCTCCTCCTCAGAGAATCTGGGGTGTCATTGTGGTGCCATGGGTCTAGTGTGAGTGGTGTGGGTGTGTAGGGTGTTGGGATATGTGATGTAAGGTGTGTGGGTGGTGTATAGGTGAGGGTGGTATGTGGCTCTGGTTGTGTGGTTGGTCTTGCTGTCTCTCTCTGTTGGCAATGATTTGTAATTGTAAAGGTTTGTGGGTAATGTGGGTGTGTGTTTTATAGTGGTGCGGGTGTGGTGTGTGTATGTGTGTCAGGTGTGTGCAGTTTGAATTGTCCAATGAGGTGTTATTTTGTATGTGTGTGTGTATTTTGAGCACAGCGTTACGTACCGCCATTGAATGTCCGCCGTGGTGATTCGTGAGTCATAATGTGGTGGGCGTAGTTCTGTTGGTGTAATGGTGTGGGTTTGGTACCGCCAGTTCATCACTGACCTTTGGTGTGGCGGAGTTGTGTCTGTGGCTGAATAGTGACGGATTGGTGTGCGTGTGTGTAATAATATTGTGAACGGATATCCGCTGCGGTATGTTGGCAATAGTCAGCATGGCGGTAAGTGGGATTTACCACTATTGTCATAATGAGGGCCTAAATATGTACAGTAGTAATCAGAAATAAGCATAAATCGCAATAGAGAACAGTGCAATAGCAATAGACAATAGTGACCCTAGGGGGAGCCTAAACCATAGGCTGAAAAAATGGAATGCAAATGCAAGACCCCCATCCAGGTAAGTGGAATCTGTAGAGGGGAGCTGGAGGAACTAGGAACCCCAAAATGTAAGTACCACAGTGCCCCCCAGCAGCCAGGAAGAAAGGAGTAAGTTACAGTTTTTTCCCCAAACCACCAAAAGGACTGAAAAGAAGAAGAATGCGCCACCAGGCAAGAATGCAAGAAACCAGTGGTGGATTCCTGAAGAGGAAGACCTGAAAAAGAAGGGGACCAGGTCCAGAAGTCTCAGGAGTGTCCGGTGGTGGCAGGAGCCACTACCCACCCGTCTGTGGTTGCAGGAGTTGGCCGACGGTAGGACAAAGAGGGTCAGCAATGCAGCCCTGGAATCAGTGAAGAGTTCCTGGAAGATGCAGTCGACGTACTATGCCGGATGGAAGATTGCAGTTTGTCTGTGGTGTGTAAAAGCCACCAACAAGCCTTGGCATAGGCAAGAATCGCAGTTAGATGATAAGTCGAGCTGTAGGGGACCAGCAAGGTCCAGGAGGACTCAATCCACAGAGGGGAGTCTCAGAGGACCCTCAATGATGCAGAGAGCCAACAGAAGAAAAGGTAGCCCCCACAGGATACCCACTGGAAGAGGACCTAGGAATCGCAGAGGAGCCCATGTAGCACAACTGAGGAAGGGTCCCACGCCACAGGAGAAGCACGCAGAGGGCTGTGCGTGGCAGGGAGGAGTGCTGGGGGCTGGAGCTACACGGAGCCTGAAGATACCTTGGAGGAGATGCCAACAGGCCTTGGTAACTGCAAGAGACACGGTGCATGGGGTTACTGTCCTGCGTGGGAAGGCAAGGGCTTACCTTCACCAAAGTTAGACAGCTGGCAAAGAGGACCAAGGGGACCACTCCAGACTACCACCAATTATGCAGGATCCACGCAGCTTAGAGTGAGAGGAGATACACACAGCCGGTTATCGTTGCAGTTGGTGCCTGCGGATGCAAGAGAGTGTCTCTTTCACTCCAAGAGAGAATCCTTCTTTCTTCTCATGCAGTCTGAAGACTTTTCACCCTCAAAGGATGCACAGCTGGGGAAATGTTCCAGAAGCTGGAAGGAGCCATGGAAACAATGTTGCAAGCAGAGTCTTCTTCGTAATACAGATTGTCAGTTCGTGGAGGGTCCAGTTGCAATTCCGGTGGCCAGAAGTTTTAGTAAATGATGCAGAGGAATCCTGCTGGATCCTTGTTCATCGAATCTGAGGACCCACCCAAGAGGTAGGCTGTAAATAGCCCTGGAATGGGGATTGCTCACCTAGCCAGGTGACCACCTATCAGGAGGGGGCTCTGACGTCACCAGCCTGACCTGGCCCCTCAGATGCTCCCAGAGGCCTCTGCCCACCTTGGATTCAAGATAGCAGAATCAAGGGACCCTCTCGGGGAGCTCTGGACACCACCCCTGGGGTGGTGTTGGACAGGGGAGTGGGCACTCGCGTTTCCATAGTCCAATTTCATGCCAGAGCAGGGACTGGAGGTCCCTGAACCGGTGCAGACTGGTTTATGCAAGGAGGGCACCAAATGTGCCCTTCAAAGCATACTAGTGGCTTCCAAGCCATGTAACATCTATTTCCAAAGGGAGAGGGTGTTATGTGAAAGCTGAATTTACTTACTAATGATTTTCTTGTATTTTGGATTAAGAATTTGACTAATATAGAAAATAATGTGCGACTTAGGAAATGTGCACACTTGAGTAGCTGTCATTAAATACGAAGTGCTTTTATTAAATTAATAACATTAATTGAAGTGTTACAGTAAGAAAAGCTGTGGTAGTGTGTCATATTAGTGATTTTACATTGTGTATTTAGCCTTATGACTTATAGGCCTTAGGTTAGCGAGGTTTGGGCCTAGTCTGCACAGCCTCATATTAAGCTGCACTGTTTAATAAAATCATGGGAATGTATGTCCAGAGAAATCAATACATTTATTGTGCACACTGTGTTGACCAAACGTTAGCAGATGTCTTTAACCTTCTCATGAGAACTGCCAGCTACAACGTCTTGTAGTAGAAATCATTACTTTGTATAGTTTGATGCATGAGACTGCGATGTTCCCAGGAGCTAACAATTGATGCACTGACTGGAGTTCAGATTGCTACAAAAGGTTACCTGACAACTCTGACGATTGGAACAGGAGAAGAGGGGTCAATCATGGACGTGTGAAAGACAGTTTAGTTATATCTTAGATTTGGGTTTTATTTCTATTGGACTAATTGTAAACATACAATTTTCTGCCCAATGACCAGGTGGGAAGCTCTTTAGTCATTTTACCTTAGCCGGACTGCACAGAGAAGAGGTGTTCTCATTCTATTTTGGTTTTCCCTGTAGAGGTTCTGCTTTGAGGAGCTGAACAGTTCCTGATGATTTCTTTCTATCTTTGACTTTATTGCTGAAATTTCTGAACCTGAATGCTGATACCTTAGATATTGCTTCTTAAATGGTTCAGATAGTTTAGAGCCCCCTGTATCTGGACTATCCACTTTCACTGCCAGTTGCTGAAGCCGACCAAACTGATGTCCAACTGACAAAGATAATCACAGCTTGCTGATCCATATGAGTGAGGTATAACAAAATGCTATTGTTCTTGTTGTAAGTTTGTTCTTTGTTTCTAGGTACCAACCACTATGTTCATAGAGCCATAGCTAGATGTTTTTCCAAATTAACTTTGTCAAAATTGTTTTGCATGAAGCCCAAACATGCTATTCTAATCAGGAGGCTAGTTGGGGAGACCCAGAAAATGCTAACAAATTGTAATTAACAAAGAGTTGATGTTGTGCATTTGCTGAATCTAGATGTATGTTGTTTCTATTGCCCAGTTTTTCTTGCTTCTAATTTGTACTGTGACTCTTAAAGGCTTAATTGTCAATGCATTAGCTAACTTGAGATTCTTTAGAAGATTTGCTCAGCCGGTGTTGTCTATGTATGCTTACCATCTGGTTTTGAGACTAATTTACATGACATTAGCATTGCTAATACAGGAAATTAAACTTTCTAACTTTCCATAAAAGTGTGGTTATTGGTGACCCAATTGGTCATGGTGTGTGAAGATTACTGACTCCAAAGAATATAGAATGATGTTTATTGATTATGATGATGTCATTGCATTGTATTTGGGACATATGGTGGAATCACTCTAAGCGTAGTCAAAAGGTCTATCGAACCTCTAACGCGTGCCGTTATAAACCTAACAATAAAATACCAAATAAGGACAGACGCTCTAACAGAGAAGGTGGCAGAGTAAGATGGTTAGTCTCCTTAAGAGGCCACCGTAAAGTCCTTTTCCCACTAGAGTTGGTAGAAGAATTGCATGATAAGTCTGCTTTTTCTTTAGATTGTGCTATCAGAGTAGGATAGGTAGTCTCTTTAAGAGATCAATATAGTTCACAGATTTGGTGGACAAATTGGTAGAGGTTAAGATTTCCAGATTCGATGATACAAAGTGAAAAGATTAAGGGCCTGATTACCATCTTGGCGGAGGGGATTACCCCGTCCCAAATGTGACGGATATCTTGTCCGCTGTGTTACAAGTTCCATAGGATATAATGGAACTTGTAATATGGTGGGTGGAATATCCGTCACATTTGGGACAGAGTAATCCCTTCTGCCAAAGTTGTAATCAGGCACTATGGGGGTTATTCCAACTTTGGAGGAGGTGGTAATCCGTCCCAAATGTGACGGATTTACCACCAGCCGTATTACGAGTTCCATAGGATATAATGGACTCGTAATACGGCTGGTGGTATATCCGTCACTTTACCGTCACTTTTGGGACGGATTACCACTTCCTCCAAAGTTGGAATAACCCCCTATGTCTCCCTAAGAACCTACCATGACTTTCCCAAAATCTTGGAGCTTGCCAATGCTTGTTTGAGGATGTTCCCTGGTTCTAGTGACAGTGTGAATGAAATAGGTTTTGCACTTGCACAGCTTAAGCAAATCGCACGTGAATTGTGATGTTTGAGAGTATTTAGGGTGTTTGCGTACTCCAAAGTGTGAGAGTAGGGAAGTCATTGAGCTTCACTTGTGTGTGGCGCTTTTTGCTCAAATATTGTCCACGTGGTTGTTGTAAATGGACCCTACATGGTGTAAGACTCCGGAGTATTGAATAAGTGTATGAGATACTTAGTTTAAATTGTAATTTGTTCAATAGGTCAATCAGGCGTAGTTAACAAACTCAAGAGCGCGTGTTAAAGTAGTGGTAGTTCTTCAATGGAGATTTGGTGAGTCCTATGTCCACCAGGACGATCCAATGATCAGTTGAGAGTGAAATTTGCTGGTTGAATTTTGTTTGCGAGTCAGGGAAACTGAGATAGAAGGAGTATCTGTCAGAGCGAAAGGTCACAGAGAAAAATCTATAAGGTTTCTTAAGCAATTGCGTTACCTACCTGTAGTAAACAGACAGGTTGTGTGTTGATTTTATTTAATGCTCGCAATATTTGCATTTAGTTTTCATGAATCTGAGTTTAGGAGGGCAAACCAAAGGACTTTGTCAGTTGCTGTACAAGTGAGTGTGACGTTATTGGAGCAGCGCTGGGATAGGTTGGTTGGTGAGAGGAGCCCCAAACATTCTGGTGGAAAACCTTGAAGCGGAATTGGTTGAGAAGGTCGGTGAAAAGGATTTTAGGACTGAAAGTCGCTTTCTGATTTGGTTGAAAGTAGCGTAAACTAGAAGAAAAAACATTTTTCAAAGCTTTAAAGAGTGCCTTAAGGGGAGATGCGTTAATTCCAACTAGAATAGGAGAAATTGCACAGCCAGAAAGTACATCCGCTTATATTTTATTTGAAGAAGAAGGTACTGTGCCATGTCTTTGGCTGAAGTAGTGGTGCAAAGAAACCAAGAGATATGGGAGTTTAGCATTCCTGGCCCATGGAACCTTTAATTTGAGGAGAGTACTGTTTAATGAACCTCCTCCAAGACCTGCACAATTTGAAGCATTAGCGATTTGGGAACTAGTAGCTAGACAGCAATGAAATTTGAGAGAGGAAAGGTGGGATAGTGAGCAAACATTTTGGAGAACTGAGACTTTACAGGGAATTAAGTTGTTTCCTGCAACTACCTAAGAGAACAGGAACAAGGCTAGAAAAGGTACTAATAAGAGGGATTCCTATCGTTCAGACGACAGAGAGCTGAAAACTACAGAGTTTAGGAAGTCTTTACCACACAATGAAGAGTCAGATGATGACGAGTTTATTCTGCAGTTAATGAGAAATCGTCCCCCACCACATGCAGCACATGAGAGAAGTTCAAGTACCAGTGTAGACCCTACAGCTCCGATACCAATTGGCTCTACACAGAGCCAGATTCAGGTTAGTTATAATGTCCCTGCTACTTCTGCGGTTCTAAGGCTTCTGCTGTGGATGGACATACCCAGGATTTACCCAGACGTGCCTCCTGTAGACACTGCAGCAAACTTAGTAGTGCTGAAAGGACAAGCTGCCCACTTGAGACAATTTACCAGAAGCCGACTTTGATCCAGATAAAGTCCACACCGAATTTAATGTCCTCAATACAGACGATCCCGAGATACACTCCCATAACAGGATCACAGACAGAGATGTCTGCATTGATAAGTCAGAATACAGGAATAGTATACCCGTGAGATTCAAATGCCCAATCAAGTCCAGATGCAGTGTTAGTACCAGTTACTATAAGTCCAGTCATACCGTTCTTTGCCCAGGGAAACAATAAGAGCAGTGAGCAGAAAGTTCTGAACCCAAGCGTAGAGAGAGAAAGATTCGAAGAAAGCGCAAGAATGATGACGCCCATGAGACTGTCATTTGATGGAACAGGTCCATTAATAGATTTGAGTTCTTTTAGAACTCCTCCAAATAATCAGGGGAGATACGAGATATGGACCAATCCAAGCATGATGACACCAGAAACCCGAGCCTAACGTTATAGGAAGTGCCCTGTGTGAGCAATAACAACATTTTATTACAAGATGTGACAGCTCGGCAGTTAACCGAGTGGTTAGAAAAGTTGAGTAGCACCCAAGGAGATTACAGTGGAGGAAGTACACTGTATTTGACCAGGCGTAGATCAGAGGCAGAAGTCTTAATCGAGGAAACGATGGGGTTGGAAGGAATTGACTCTTTCCGAGAAGACGAGTTACGTTATTTGTGCAAGCTGATTACTAACAAAGCAGGAATAGTACATCAGAAATTGGCAGACTTGGCAAAAAAATATGACATATAAATTGAGAAAACAAAACATTTAAACAGGAGTTACAGGCTAGAGTCCTGGGAATGAAAATTCACATTAGAGAATTAATTCAGAGCATCCACACATGGGGAGCATTAGATAAATGAGTAGGCAGATGGGCAAAGAAAAGAGACAATAGGAAAGGGGATTCTGTGAATCTTACTGCGAATGTGCAGCAGGCTGAGGATCCAGTGAAAATCTTAACAATAAGAGAGATTCCTGCAGGAAATGTTGTCCATGTCCCTTGGAGCAGAAGTGACATTTTGTCATTTATAAATGATTATCCCTAGTTGAGAGAGAAGCCATTGGAATGTTACCAGCAAACAGATAGGTTTGTGAAACTTGCAAAATGCCTATGGGAGGATTTGAAAGCCCTGTTAGAAATAGTGGTTCCAGCAGACTTGTGGGTCGAGTGCAAGAGAAGTATAGATTGGCCGACAAGAGAACCTCTGAGAGATCCAGCAACAGGTTCACAGTCCCCTAACGTAATGAAATAATACTATAAGGTGATTGAATTTTTTAAAACAAGAATATCGCCCAAGAACATTGACTGGCAGAGAATAGACAAGAAAGCGCAGGAAGGAAAAGGGTGAATATATGCATACTATGAGCGATTGTTGCAGGCGTTCAACCTTTAAAGTGGCACGGAAACAATTGAACCGAAAGACATGATTCACTTTGTGTTCAGATTTGTTGAAGGATTGAGACCCGAAATTAGCCAGATGATTAAGAGTCATTTGATCTGTTGGCAAGCGAAGCCAATTGATAAAGTACTGCAGTATGCAAAGTACTGCAGTGATGAGATTGAGTTGAAGCAGAGAAACTTGAAGGAGAAGGCAGTGGTGATGCAGATTAAAGCAGCACAATCAGGAATGCAGGGAAGTTTTCCGCAACAGCAGCAGTAGGGAAACTTGAAGAACCAGGCGAAAGGTAGAGGTGGAATTTGAAATGTGAACCGTAGTCCTGATTTGAGTACAGTCGTTGTTTAGAATGATGTGAACGGAATGAAGAGATTGTTGGCATGTCACGCTTGCGGAGGCCTTGGACATTGGAAATGGGAGTGTCCGATGTTAGGTCAGGAAGGTGTTGTTCAGCAGACAAACAAAATCAATTCTGTCCCAAATATGAGAGGACCGAGAATGAGAGGTCAAAATCCAAATTTCCAAAGTAATGTGAATCAGGTGCAAGGTTTTCAACCCATGCAACAGATGCAGATGCCACATTTGCAGATACCCCAGTCACAGCAAGTGCAACCTCAGATTCAAATGGTACCTAGACAGCCAATTCAAATACCTCAAGCCCCAATGGAGCAGCAGCAGGTGATGCTTCCTCAGCAGGTCACAGGTCAAAAGCTTAATCAGAGTAATAACACAATACACCAATACCCATTACACAGTGAGGATGAAGCAAATGATGCCTGGGTGAGCGAGAGTTCGGATGAGGAGGAATGTGTGTTAGCAGCTTCAGTAGAAGTAGACCAGAAAGGTTCATATGTGAAAGGAAAAGTGATGGGTCACAAAGTCTCATTTTTAGTCGACACAGGAGCTACACACTCTACAATGGGATCCAAAGAAGTTCCAAACATGCCCCTTTCAAGAAAAACAATGCAGATTGTAGGAGTTGCAAACCAATATTTGACCAACCCAATTACAGAACATGTTCAGGTTAAAATTGGAAATTTTAAAGGATCACACAAATTCATAGTTTGTGACTCGAGTCCAGTATCCTTACTAGGAAGGGACTTGCTATTTAAAACAAGATGTTCAATTACTTGCTCAAATGATTGAATTGCCATTCAGACAAACAGTGATGATGAAGATGACTTGTCCACACAAACAGATTGTGACACAGTAAATGAAGAGTACACTTTGATCAGTTTCTTCACAGTCTTTAGAGTGCGTGATCTTCCTCCTAACGTACGGGGAACAGTTACAATAAAAGTGTGGGATCTTATAGGAAAAGACATTGGTCTAATTAAAGGGGTTGAGCCTGTTAAAGTCCCAGTCAAACCAAATGCGTTTTTCCCCCAGATTCCGCAATACCACATGACACAAGATACCCATAATTGCGGAATTTGTAAACTAAGGTGTTTTAAAAGAAGTACTGAGCAGCCCCTGTGATTCACCAATAATGGGATTACGAAAGCCATATGGTAAATTTCAAATTGTTCAGGATTTGCAAAAAGTAAATGATATTGTGATTAAGTGTTGTCTTGTGGTGCCAAATCCAGCAGTGATATTGTTTAAGATCCCATGTGATGCTGAATGGTTCACCGTAGTAGACTTGTCACAAGCATTATTTTCTCTACCTCTTCATGAGGATAGCCAATTTCTCTTCTGTTTAAATTTTTGGATCAAGTCTGTTGTTGGTGAAGAATTCCTCAAGGGTTTTCAGAGTCACTGTCCATTTTCAACCTGAAAAAGAACCTGGAGTCATTGGAAATTCCTCTCCAATCGACGCTGGTACAGTACATTGATGATCTGTTAGTGGTATCAAAGACAAGAGAGACATGCAAGTATGATACTATTGCCTTACTGAATCACTTAGGGAAGAATGGGCATAAAATGTCCCCAGCAAAGTTACAGTACTGTCAGAAAGAAGTGAAATATTTGGGACACCTAATTGAAAAGGGGACTAGGAGAATATCTAGAGAGCAGGTCACAGCCATATTGCAGATGAATCTCCCAGAAACACATAGAGATGTCAGGATGTTTCTGGAAATGGTGAGCTATTGTCGTCAGTGGATTCCCAACTTTTCAGTTATTACAAAACCATTGCAGAAGCTGACTCACAAAGAAGTTACTGATCCATAGTGTTAGACCAAGCCTGTATGAAAGCCTTCACTGAGTTGAGAGAAAGCCTGTGCAAAGCCCCGGCTTTGGGTATGCCTGACTACATGAAACCCTTCTTGTAGATTTGTCATGAGCGTGATACATGTTCTTTGTCTGTTCTGACACAAGTCCATGGTGGTGTAAACCGCCCTGTAGCATATCTTTCAGCTACTTTGGACCCAGTTGCAGCAGCTTTACCTTGCTGTTTACGCACAGTCGCCATGGTGGACTGAGACTCACTCATAGTGAGAGCATTTTGATGGGACATCCTTCAACTGTTATGGTCCCTCACTCCATTGAAGTTTTACTTACCAGAACCAAGAACTTAACCCAGCAACTTTACTTCCACAAGAGAATATTGAGGTTGACAAATTGAAAGAAGTTGAACATGACTGTCTGGAGGTTACTGATTTGTGCACAAAACTGAGACCTGATATTCGAGATACCCGATTGGAGGAAAATGACCAAATTATTTTTGTTGATGGTTCGTGTTTAAGGGATAACATGGCAACATTGAGAGCAGGATATGCTGTGTGCACAATTTCTGGTACACTCGAAGCGTCCTGGTTCTGAGCAGTGTATTCTGCACAAGTGGCAGAGTTGGTAGTCCTTACAAAAGCATGCCATGTCTCCATGTCTCTGCACGGCTTAAAGTTACTATTTCTACAGACAGCCAGTACGGATTTGGAATAGTCCATGACTTTGGCCAATTATGGTCACAGAGATGTTTCCTGACCTCCTCTGGTTCACCGGTTCGAAATGGTGAAATAATTGATGACTTATTACAAGCCATTACAATGCCTGAAAGGATTGCTGTAGTGAAATGCAGTGCACACCTGAAATCACAAGACTTTGGCCCTCATTATGACTTTGGCTGTCTATTTCGTAGACTGCTGAAGTCATGCCCGCCACATGACCGCCATATTATGGCTGCTGGCTGTTCTCCACCACTCTCTGCCACTATTTGGCGGGGAAGCTACCAACAGCCATACTGGTGGTCGGCGGTCTAGTAGAGCTTGCTCCGCCGCCACTGCCACATCACCACAACACCCCTGACGTATTACAACATTCTAAATAGTGTGGCAGTGTTGTTTTGGCGGGGCGCTGGTGGCAGAGCAAGCGTCATGGACCCTACTCCCTACCAGACAACCACTGCGACCACGAGGTAAGGTGATCGACAGACGGGGGGTGTTGAGTTTTGTGTGCGTGAATTGGGGGGGTGAATGGAGTGGGGTGGGAGGGTGTTGTGTGTGTTTGTGCATGTGTGTGCAAGTGTCTGTGTGCTTGGGTGAATGTGTGTATGTGAGGGGCTATGTGTGCGTATATGTGGCGGGTGGGGGGAGTATGTGTGCGTGTATGCGAGGGGTAGGGGGAGTATGTGTGCATGTATGTGGGGGTGCTGGTGTGTCATGGCCATGTGTGAATGTGTGTGTGAATGAGTGAGCGTGGATATGTGCATGTATGTATGTAAGTGTGATATGTGCGCGCATAAATATGGGTGCGGGGGTCAGTACTGGGCTCGGGGTCCAGTACGGAGACCAGGGAGGCAGGGGGCTTCTGATGGGGTCAGGGGTAGGGGGGCTCCTACATGGAGGGGGGGTTGGGGAGTCCTGTTGTGGTGACAGGAATTAGTATCCCTGTCACCAGTATCCTTACCACCAGGAATTTCGTGGAGGGGCTGCTACCACGGAATCCCTGGCGGAAAGGATACTCATTATACTGCAGGTGGTGTAAGGTGGACTTCCAGGTTGAAGGTGGTCAACCTTCGCCCAGGCGGTCCCACCTCCCTGGTGGTACAGGCAGTGAACTGCTGCAGTCATTATTTGGTGGTCCTGCACCGCCACGCTGTCGGCGGTCTGACTGCAACCGCAGGCGTGACGGTGCAGGACCGCCAAGGTCATAATGGCCACCTTTGTGTCCATGGGAAATGGATATGTGGATCAAGTCGCAAGGTTTTGCGCATTGAACTGTATATTGTTCAAAGACAAATGGTACCTGAAGAGGAAATGTGCCCAAATTATGCACTACATGTTATAGATACTTGGGAATAACGGAAAGCGATTCAGGATAATGTTGACAGAGATGAAAAGAAAAATTGGTTATAGTTAAAATGTGTTCAGCGTGAGGATGACGTATGGGTGTCCTGGGAGGGACAAGTGGTTTTGCCAAACAGTTTGTTAATTCAAATGGCTAGATATCATCATGGTCAAGCACATACTGGAAGAGATGCTATGATTTGCACATTTAAACATCTTTGGCTCAATCCAAAGTTTAGACAGGTTGCCGAAGCCATTTGCCATCATTGCATCATCTGTCAGCAGATGAACGTGGGTAAAGGGACTGTGGTCAATATAAGCCACATTAGAAGAGTAGGAGGTCCATTTAGCAGAATGCAGATGGATTTTATTGAGATGCGTGTGTGTGGAGGATTGAGATATGTGTTGGTGATTATTTGTATTTTTACCCACTGAATTGAAGCTTACCCTACACAAAGAAATTACAGCCTTAAAGTGGTGAAGTTACTACTTAGGGAAATGATACCTCATTTTGGTTTTACGGTCTCTTGAGAATCAGATAGAGGAAGTCAGTTCAACAATGAAGTCATTAAATTACTATGTTCAGCTTTGAACATTGAACAGAAGTTTAATTGTAGCTACCGCCCTGAAGCCTCAGGACTTGTTGAGCACATGTATGGTACTTTGAGGTCAAGAACTGCATAGATATGTGCGTCCTCGAATCTGAAATGGCCTGATGCACTGCCGTTAGTTCTGATGAGTATGAGAAACACACCGACAGGAAAACTGGACTGCTGCCACATGAAATCCTCATGGGCAGAGCAATGAGATCGCCAGCGGTTCCTGACAATGTTCTTGTGAACATGACAGATGATATGGTGTTGGATAACTGCAAAGGTCTGGCTAATGTGGTTCTCTCTTTTTCTCATCAGGTGAAAGCCACAACACTGCAACCGTCTCAAGATAAGAACCACAACCTGAGAGCGGCAGATTGGGTTGTGATCAGAAAATATGTGAGGAAGACTTATTGGAGCCTCAGTGGAAAGGCCCTTACTAAGTAGTACTACAGCTGTGCAGTGCGCTGGAGTTCCGAACTGGATTCATGCCAGCGATACTTAGAAAGTACCATGTTCATTTGATAATGAAAAAGGGTTGGTGAGACTACTGACAACTTTCAGACGAAACACAGATTCAGAGAAAGAAACAGGAGAACCAGAGACTGAATCTGAGCAGACTGAAACCAGTGCAAACACTCCTGTGAGAGACGAAGTGGAAGACCTACAGGAGAGTGACAGTGAACCAACCTCAACTGAGGTAGCAGGAGAGTCTAGTCACAGGAGGGCTCTCCCAGAAGCAGATGGTCTTGAAAAACAAACAGAGCAAATGACAGACTCTGAGGTGGAAGGAGCTGAGGTGGATCAAAGCCAAAATGATCTGACTCCTCCTGAACCAGTTGCAGGTACGTCAAGAGAAGATCCAGCAGAACAAAGAGAAGTTAGAAGTCCAACTCTGAAAAGAGCATTGACGAAAGGTCCACTGAAAGGAGATAAGTGGCTGAAATCACAAGCAAGGAGAAAAGAAGTGATTACAGTGACAATAATCGAAGAAGAAATAGACACAACAAGAAGAGAAGATTTGAGTGATGGAGAGTTAAATGGAGATCGAAGATTGAAAAGAAAGAGATTTGCAAATCGAAGGTACGCAGGTCCTAAATGGGGATATGCAACAATAAGTGAATGGCAGAGTGAATTTTTGTCTTTTCGTTTTGATTGAGATATCCCAGGCCAATACTTTGGCACATGAAGAAGATCAATAAACTGAACTTTGTAAAATTGTGAATCTAAGAAAAGTGCAAAAGAGACTGTTGAAAGTAACCGGAGGAGACTTTAAATAAGCTGAATTGACAAGCTGCTAAACCGATTTTGACAAACTACCTATTTTTAACAAAAGGTCTTGGAAGAAAGACTGAAACCTGTATATAACTAATAAAGAAGATTGAAGATTTTTGTTTTGCTTCTTGTTGCATAGTTAAAAAAAAATCTCTTCTACTTTCAGATTCTTTACAGATCATGAATAACTATAGCCAACATATTAGGAAGAATAGGTGCTGTAAATACATAGGTATTGGTTTGGCGTTTGTATGCATGATATTGTGTCTGGTGTTGATTGTGAGCATGACTCTTCTTGACAAGATTGTGGCTAACCATATGTGGAGATGTTATTATTCAGTGTACTATTCATTATACCTTTAGAAGCACCTCCTTATAGAATCCAGAATGTGATGATGTGGGAAGCTGATGTCAGGGATAGAATGGTAGAGAGAGAAAGGCTCTAGGAGGAGATCAGTAAGGCTGTGCTTCATAACTGCTGAAGGTGTCATGATTCTTATCTACAATAAAGGAAACTAATGAAAAAGAAGAAGGATTGTTGAGAATAATCTTTACACCATACCTCTGCTTTAGACACATAAATTGCACTCACAGAATTAGATAGATGAGAAATATTTGCACATAAACAGTACCCAGAGAGAACTTTCTTCCAATATTTTCTATCACTTTTTGTGTGAGTATGTTGAGACAATGGATGTGAGAGATTGTTATGTCTGTACGCAGTTTCCTTCATCAGTGGAGGAAGGCGTTACTTACCATAGTTTGCCCCTTATTTATTATAGATTAAGTTGTAGTCTTTTACTAACAAGATTTTATAACCAAGAGTAAATTTAGTACTCAAATCACGACGTTGTGTTTTCGTTTGTTCCTATATTTAAGTACCTGAGTAAAGTAGCTAAGGAAAATACCACAGAGTTAGTGAGATGATTCTTTGAACCTACATTGACATTTGGCACAGCTTATACTAACAGAAACAATCTCACATGCTTGCTTACACCTATAGAAAATAGTTTCTTAGATCAAATAGATGACAGAAGAAAGGCATTAAAGGAGAAGTTAGAAAAGGGCTTAGAGAAAAGGACATTTAGAAATGATTATGCATTTAGTGACATAAAGACACAAGGGAAATTAGCCTTAGATGCACAACATGTAGGAAAGCTTTGTATATACAGGCCTAGATTTAGAACTGATCCATTGTTTGTGGGAACAAGTGAATGTAGACATGTGTTTTTGTTTCAGATTAAATGGACATTCATATTAAATAAACAAGCTCCAGGAATTCCAGGAGTTTATTACATATGTGGACCAAATGCGTATTACCGTCTTCCTGGTTGGCACATGTTACTTGGGGATAGTTTTCCCAAAGATTTATAAACTTGAGAACCTGAATAAAATGCCTACAATGACTGAATTACATCATGTTAGACAAAAGCAAGAATCTTATTCTGGCATAGTTGGAGACATATTTGGAGCAATAATTCCTTGAGTGGGAGTTATTCTGAATTCTTTGAAAATTCAAAAGTTGTCTACCATTGTGGATACCATGCTGACAAATTGTTCAGGAGCCATGATCCTAATGGATACAGAGATGGCTGTGGTAAGATCTATTACTCTTCAAAACCACCTTGCGTTAGGCATCCTTTTAAAAACATTGCTGCTCATATATACCTAACACTATGAAGGAAATTAGAGGCCGTATTAACAGTTTTACTAATGATAGTGCCGATTTGAAAGAGCTGAAGGAACCAGGAGTTTGGGAAAATGCTGGCAACGGTTTTGCTTCTGTGGGAAATTGGCTGGACAACCTAGGGAAAGGGATAATTTTGAAAATAAGAAAGATAATATTGATTATTGTGACTTGTATAATTGGAACATGGGGAATTTATAAATTGTATCATGTGATTAAACTGAAGAAATTGAAAAGTGATCAGAGGAGGGAGGAAATTAAAATGGAACAGTATTTTAGAGAAAATTCGAAAAGGGAAAGGAGAAATAGAAGCTACAGGGAATGCAGATTTTAGGTGAACAACAATTTGTATGGAATGATGTAAAGTGTGATGACATATTTAGTCATCAGAGGAGGGATTGTAAAAGCTGAATTTACTTACTAATGATTTTCATGTATTATGGATTAAGAATTTGCATAAGAGTTTGACTAATATAGAAAATAATGTGCAACTTAGAAAATGTGCCCACTTGAGGGTCCGTCATTAAATACGAAGTGCTTTTATTAAACGAATAATAATATTAATTGAACTGCCTGCATTAAGAAAGGTTGTGGTAGTGTGTCACATTAGTGATTTTGTATTGTGATGGAGAGTTAAATGGAGGACGAAGATTGAAAAGAAAAAGAATTGCAAATCGAAGTTACGCAGGTCCTAAATGGGGATATGCAACAATAAGTGAATGGCAGAGTGAATTTTTGTCTTTTTGTTTTGATTGAGAAATCCCAGGCCAATACTTTGGCACATGAAGAAGATCAATAAACTGAACTTTGTAAAATTGTGAATCTAAGAAAAGTGCAAAAGAGACTGTTGAAAGAAACCGGAGGAGACTTTAAATAAGCTGAATTGACAAGCTGCTAAACCGATTTTGACAAACTACCTATTTTTGACAAGAGGTCTTGGAAGAAAGACTGAAAGCTGTATATAACTAAAAATGATAGGCCTTAAGTTAGTGAGCTTTGGGCCTAGTCTGCACAGACTCATATTAAGCTGCACTTTTAATAAAATCATGTGAATGCATGTCTAGAGAAATCAATATATTCATTGTTCACATTGTGTTGAGCAATCATTAGCAGATGTCTTTAACTTTCTCATGAGAACTGCCTGCTAGAATGCCTTGTAGTAGAAATCGTTATTTTGTATATTTAATGCATGAGACAGCAATGTTCCCAGGAGTTAACAATGGATGCACTGACGGGAGTATGGATACAAAAAGGTTACCTGACGAGCCTGACGATGGGAAGAGGAGCCAATCATCGACATGTGAAAGACAGTTTAGTTATATCTTAGATTTGGGTTTTTATTTCTATTGGACTAATTGTAAACGTACGCTTTTCTGACCTATGACCAGGTGGGAAGTTCTTTAGGACATTTTAACTTAACCGGACTGCACAGAAGAGAGGTGTTCTCATTCTGTTCTGATTTTCCCCATAGAGGTTCTGTTTTGAGGAGCTGAACAGTTCCTGATGATTTGTTTCTATCTTTGACTTTATTGCTTACATTTCTGATGCTGAATGCTGATACCTTAGATATTGCTTCTTAGATGGTCCAGATAGTTTGGAGTCCCCTGTGCCTGGACCATCTCCTTTCACTGCCAGTTGCTGAAGCCGACTGAACTGATGTCCAGCTGACAAAGCTAATCGCAGCTTGCTGATCCATATGAGGAGAGGTATAACAAAATGCTATTGTTCTTGTTGTAAGTTTGTTTCTTGCTTCTAGGTACCAACAGCTATATTGATAAGAGCCATAGCTAGATGTTTTTCCAAATTACCTTTGTCAAAATTGTTTTGCATGAAGCCCAAACATGTTATTCTAATCAGGAGGCCAGTTAGGGTGACCCCGAAAATGCTAATAGACTTGTAATTAACAAAGAGTTGATGTTGTTCATTTGCTGAATCTAGATGTAGGTTGTTTCTTTTTGCGCAGTTGTTCTTCCTTCTAATTTGTACTGTGACTCTTGAATGCTTAATTGGCAATGGATTAGCTAAAATTAGGTACTTTCGACGATTTGGTCAACCAGTGTTGTTTATGTATGTTTACCATCTGGTTTTGAGACTAATATATGTGACAATAGCATTGTTTATATAGGGAAATAAACTTTCTAACTTTACATAAAAGTGTGGTAATTTGTGACCCAATGGGTCATGGTGTGTTAAGATTACTGACGCCAAAGAATATTGGTTGATATTTATTGATTATGATGATGTAATTGCATTGTATTTGGGATTTATGGTGGAATCACTCTAAGCGTAGTCAAAAGGTCTATTGAACCTCTAACGGGTCCCCTTATAGACCTAACAATAAAAGACCAAATAAGGACAGACGTGCTAACAGTTAGCCCCCTCTGCCAAAGGAAACCTTTGTTCTGCCTTCCTGGGCTTGAGCTGATCAAGCAGCAGCAGTGCAGAAACCTGTCTGAGGGGTGGCAGCAGCTTGGGCTGCTTGGAAAACCACAGAAAGGTGGTAGGAGCAATGCTGGGGGTCCTCTAAGGAGCCCCAGAGTACATGGAATTATACTTCCAATACTGGCAATAGTATTGGGGCATGATTCCAACATGTTTGATACCAAACATGTATAGGTTCGGAGTTACCATTATGTAGCTGGACATAGGTAGTGACTTATGTCCAGTACACACATAAAATGGTGTCCCCACACTCACAAAGTCTGTGAAAATAGGGCTGGAGTTTGTGGGGGCAACTCTGCTCCTGCAAGGTGCCCTCACACATAGCTACCTGCACCCTGCCCTCTGGGCTAGGAGGGTCTACCATAGTGGTGACTTACAGTGACCTGTAGTGAAAAGGGTGCAGGCACCCTTTCATGTAGGCTGCAATGGCAGGCCTGCAGATACACTTTGCAGGGGGCTCCCCATGGGTGGCATAATACATGCTGCAGCCAATGGGGGACCCCTGGTGCCCCAATGCCCTGGGTACCTGGGTACCATATACTAGGGACTTACAAGGGGGCACCAGTATGCCAAATGGGGGATGTGTGTGGTCCAAGCAACAAAATTTAAAGGGAGAGCATAGTCACTGGGGACCTGGTTAGTAGGGTCCCAGTGAATACAGTTAAAACATACTGACAACAGGCAAAAAGTGAGAGTAACCATGCCAGAAAGAGGGTACATTCCTACATAGATTACCATGCTTTCAACATCACAGTAAAAAATCAGTATCCTTTACCCTTGAGTCCCAGTTTATCAGACCAAGTAAAGAATGCAGTGAGCTATACAAAATTGGACATAAGAGATGGGCATACCACTGTGTCAGAGTCTGGAAGGATGACAAATGAAAAACCGCATTCAGGACGAAATTCGGGCTAACTGAATACCTAATCATACCTTTCGGACTCTGTAACGCTCCTTCACCCTTCCAATCTTTTGTAAATGATGTCCTATGGGAATTCAATGATGTCTGTTGTGTGGTGTGTATAGAAAACATCCTGATCTATTCTCCCTAGGCGCCTGAACATATACAGAAGACAAGTGCCATTCTACAACAGTCCACTCACCCCCTCCCCCTTCCGCACCCCCCCAAATAAACACACATACACACACAGCAAAACACACGCATACACACACGCCTACCCACATTCACCCACACATGTATACATCCATGTACACACACACCCACACACACTAACATACAAACAAGCACACACGCATTCACACATCACAACATACACGCACTCACATTCATTCATGCGCACACGCATTACACCCGCCCCACACCCCCATGCATGCACACAGACACAAACACCCCCACCCCCTCCACACACACAACACCCCCAACCCCCTGTCCTGTCGGAGCACCCAACTTACCTGCATGCAGGGGGTCCTCCGGCAGGAGATGGGACACTGCGCTGCTGGCAGCAGCAGCGTCCACCAGAGGAACATCGCCATGCCGTATCATGTGTCATGACACGGTTTGCGGAGTTCTTCTGGAGTGCCGCTGCTGCTGGCAGCAGCGCCACCTTACCGCCGTCCGGTGCCATGTCCATAGCCGGAATTCCGCTAGCCTTCTGGCGGAATTCCAGCTATGGTCATAATATGGTGGACGGTAGGTTGCCACGGCGACGGCCTTTTGGCGGCCGTCGCCGTGGCGGTAGGTGGCATTTACCGCCATTATCATAATGAGGGCCTTAGTCCAGCAAGTCCAGCGATATATCGCATTCTAAAACATCACTGGCACCTGTTACTACTGGATACTAGTCTTGGCAAGGTACTCAACAAGAAACATTTTGATTACCCATAGCAGGGGAATTACCTTAAGAGAGAGACTTTGTCCTAGTTATATAGCTCCTACAACACAGGTTAAACCTAGAATGTGACTGCCCACCAGACCCGTTGGCTTTTTCAGATGTGGGGGTTGTATTAAATGTTGGTTTGCACTTGATAAAACCATGACTGTTTCATATAACACAAAATAGGTCTACCATATAAAACAATTTATCAACTGTAATACTAAGTTTGCTGTTTATTGCATTGTCTGCACATGTGGAAAAATACATGTGAGCAGTACCATCCATCCACTTAAGGAACTAATTCAGGAACACATAAGAGCTATCCGGAATAACAACAGCAATTATCCAATAGCAGTTCATAATAATACTATGCATAAGGATTCTGAAGTCTTGAACATTAGATTTCATGGCATTACACAGATTGCCAGTCACGCAAGAGCAGGTGATAGAAACTGGGAATTTAGGAAATGTGAAGCTAGATGGAATATTAAATTACGGGCTGTTGGCAGGGGTTTAAATATGGACAGAGAATTACATCCATTTTTGGATTAAGGGAGTTTGTATTAATTACGTAATTTCACAAGAGTTATGTTTTCTATTTTCCTCTTTTTGGTCGAATATTCATTGTTGTGAATCCATAAAGCGCATTTTCAATTAGGAATAAGTTGTAATACTCTATATATATATATGTTAGAAAAATGTTCTTCCTATACAGTGTCTTCATATTCATAACACTTTGGGATTCATAAAACGATTGTTCTTACGCGATTCACACAATTGTTCTGCAACACTTTTAATATTTCTTTGCATAAATCAGCATGGTACAACTATATGTACATTTATGTTGACTGGTTTGTATGCCTTTTTTTTTACTAATTCTACTTATTAGATTAGATGAAATATGGACGTTTGATTCATTATTAGGTATAAGTCGTGATGGGTACACAACATGAATACCGGTTCTATGCATGAGTGAATAACTGGGCCTTATGGTTTGACATAATGGACTATGAATAGGGGTGTATAGGTAACAGCATGGAGGTAAATTTGTCATAGGTAGAAGTATTGACGGGTCCATAACATCAGTACCAATTCTATACATGGATATGCAACATAGTTAAAGTTTAACTTGAGAAGGACTACGTATGTACAACAATACTAGTAAAACTGATGTAAGACTTCAGTGGACGGATTTTATTTATGGCACGGATTGTTATGTATAATCATATATCTAGTTGTATTTGAAGACTCGCTCCACTTTACACACATAATGGTGATAATTTGGGTAGTCGCCTATCACATTAAGGGGAGATATATATAGATGTATTTTAATATGCACTTTATTTTACGCACTAAATGTAGACTTTGTGTGATTGGAGTTATATGATGGGACTAGATGACCATACCCATGCAGGTTTATAACTGAGTTACTTTCTTAGTTGTCTTAAAATATGGTATACACGGACTTACCACAGAAAACCCCTGTTTTTGTGTCTTTCTGCCTGATTTATATGTAATACCTGTCAGTCTGGTCTAGTGTAATATTTGGATTTTATGAACAGATGCGCTTACCATCGCAATTGATTTTTTGAGTACACCTGTACAAGATACTATTTGCTAGGTGTACATGTAGTGTTGGGCATATATGGCCCTTTACTTACTGAATTTTAGGATACGTTTTGCCAGATCTTGTACACAATACTGAGGGTACATGGCCCTTTAGTTACTATACCTTGCCTACATTTATTTATATTAGGGATAATGCGGATGTACATATACATTTTTTTTTTGTTTTTATTAAAAGGTTAGGACCTGCTCCTGCTGGATTGTTACTACCAATACAAATAAAGTTACACGCTGTCGAAATTAATCTACTTTTCAAACATCCTAGAGAAGACAGTATATAGATTTTATGGGAGTGATTATTGAGTACCAAAGACAGGTACTTATGTGAAATTGTGAAAAAAAACATATTCTTGGTCTTATTTTTTGGCAACCACTTCCCTTTCTCCTTTCCTTGTTTGTGACATATTTCGTTTTTTTAGGGTAGAACGATAATTGCAATTCAACTATTAGTGGGTACATTGCATGTGGGTTTTTCTCATTTGGAACGAGCTACATTACAGATGGGTGCATTATACTACATTTTTATGGTAGACTGAAATGGCACTAGCTGGTGAATTTGACTAAACCCTTTATGATAATACTCTACGGCACATGTGTTTGCCACATTTTGGATTCTTTGGTTACTTATATGGTATATTTTGGTTTAATTTTGGGTGTCTTACAGTACAACTGGGTGTTTCCATTTTTTCTTCACCGTTTCTGGTGTTAAAAAAAATAAAATAAAAATAATAATAATATTAACAACCCGTCTTATATACATGGTATAGTGGTATAGGCATCCCTCTATCTGTGCGGGATTATGATAACAAGTTCATGTTATTTTTTAAGTCTTATATTTAGAATATGAGTACCTGTTCATTCTTGTACTTTTCAGCCTTGAGAAAGTAACAATAGTAACGAAACACGTGTTGGTTGTCAAGGAATTAAATTAAGATGGACTGTCTCAGAACAAATAATACTGCAAATTGACAATAAAACAAGAGAAGTTCATGATTTCAAGAATTAATGATAAATATATGTGATGTATCCATGAGTAAGGCTGTTGCCGAAACGCGTTGGATTTGTGTGCTGAAATAAATTGATTTGCACCTTGGAGGTGTCCTGGGTCTCCTGTTATTTGAAGGAGTGTTGGAAGATTTATGAGGGCCTCTCGGAGCCCACCCAGGACCGCTGTGTGGAGTTCCTGCAGTCCGAGACTTTTTTATGTGAATTATATATATATATATATATACAATTATTATTCAAGAAAACGGTGCAGCCTAATAAGGCACCAACAGGCCGCACAATATCCAGAAGCTCGGGCCAGATGAAGAATAAACACAATTGAGGAATCAGTGCAATAAACAATCGTTGGCTCCATTTATTTAAAAAGAGTTCATAAATGAAACGCACTTTTGAAAAAACATATACAAAAAAAGTAGAGCAATAAAGTGCCCAAAACAAACAACTCACACACGTTGTCCCGGCCAAATGTATATATACGGTGTCCTTTCCTCAGGATCTGCACGTTGCTGAACAAAAGGCCCACCTTCCGGCGTCACCAACTCAGAAAGCTATTATAGCACAGAGTTATGATGAAGCCAGTCGGGGGAAGGGAATTAGGGTAGGGAACAGCAGGGAGAGAGATCTGAAAAGTAAAGGTTAGAACAAATATGCATTTACTCATTCACAGAAATGTAACTCATCAATAGACTCTTGACTAAATGTGTCTCCAAGATATCAGATGGAGACCTCTTTTGAAATGAGGGCAAAGCCCCTTCTTTGATACATGGAACAAGCATAAACTACGACCTCAGAATCAAGAGATGGCAAGAACTTTGAACTATGATTATTCAACGAATATCAATCCTGTAGCATCTATGTATTCACAACATAAACCTTTGATCATGACTTAGAAAATCTCAAAGAATTAAATATGCTTTTCACATCTTAAGCTTTTCAAAGAACAATGGAAACTATGATTTGCTTATCTCCAAAATATACTTTTACATTCACAACAATAAGTGCCAAAAAGTTTTACTCATTGACCCTGAAGCGCTTTACTCAATAATACCAGGAAGTGCTTTTACTCAAGTAGCCTCAATCATTTCGTTTGTTGTGCCAAGAACCTTTTACTCCTGTGAATTGTAGCGCTTTAATTGTCGTGCCAAGAGCGCTTTAAACCTGAGGACTGAAGCGCTTGAATTGCTAGGCCAAGAGCGCTTTACATCTGTGAACTGAAGCGCTTTGAATTGTTGTGCCAAGAGCGCTTTACATCTGTGAACGGAAACAATTTGAATTGCTGTGCACAAAAGTGCTTTACATCTGTGAACTGAAACGCTTTGAATTGCTTGTGCAAAAGAGTGGTTTTGATCGTTGAGCCAAGGCCGCTGTACTCTAGAAACTGGAAAACGCTTAGCTCGTTATGCTAAGGGGTGCTTTACCTTTTGGAAGTAATGACTTCCTCCAAACTTGGATTCACCAAGGCCTTACCGCTACGAGTACGACCTACTCATTTTGAATGCACCATGGAAACAAGGATTCTTTGGTTAGACAACACTCTGCCATTCAGGAACTCTGTTCTTCTCTAGAGAAACCCCCACGAGGTCTGGCTGCATCGAAGTCTTCAAAATAGTGAGCAACGTGCTTGGGAGTGGCTGGGCTTTATAGGCCTGCCACACCCCAAGATGGCTGCTGCCTCTAAAAACATGGGAATTGTAGTCCCTTCATAGAATAGCACTGATAAGTGCATCTTGTCCACCAATGTCCTGAACCTGCAGTTCTATGAGCTTTGCCATAGGGCAGACAACGCTGATGGTCACCTTTGGAACAAGAGGGGATGACAAGTGGTGCGCATAAAGCGCTGCAGAGTCACGCAGCAGAGTTTCGGGCGAGACCTGGACCGCGCCTGGCCTTATTCCTGACATATATATATATATATAGCAATCTTTCCTCTTGATTAAAGGAAAGCCGGGACACCTCCAAGCTGCTGACAATAGATAAAAGTTTATTTGAAAAATAGCAGGCACACACAAAATAACAGAGATATATAGAACAATGTACTTATATATATTTATGTTGTCACAAAGGATATGAGCAGTTAAGTATGATCTAGTTATATCTTGGTGACCTTTCTATATATATACTACCAACTAGGTTAAATTTAGGATCCCTGTATCCTATGTTTGGCTTTCTGATAAAATGTTCTCTGTGTCTTATAGGAGGCACAGATTTACATATTACTCTGATGCGTCATCATAGTTGAGTTCTCTTTATTTCCATTTTGCCTGACTTAGTTGTTAGCTATTTGTTTTTAATGTGTATTTTAGGAAAAATAACTATCCTTTTTCTCTTTTCCTGTTTTGGAACTACATGTCCCTGAATGCCTCATATAGGCTACCTGGTAAAATAGCATACAATGATATGAAAGAGGGACTCCTAAACCGTGAACAAGACTCTTTTGGAGTTGAAATGCATTGGTTGTTTGTTGCTGGCTTGGAATAAAATATTGGCTATTTGGTGAAACGGAGTGCAGTGGTTTTCCCTTTTTTGGGATTTACATAACGAGGAGGAATGTTCTACCTCCTACCACTGGCACCGGCAGTCTGAGTGCACTGTGTCAGAATTGTGACCTTTTGTTTGGATATATGTGTAATATTATATAAGATTGTTATATATTAATAATAAAAGAAGACATGTATGTTTAAGGTTTCATGTATGAAATAAAGAATATTAACATAGATGATTAGAAATACCACACCATTCTAAGATGGCCACCATTGTGGGAGTGCTAGAATTGAGATTTGGATGTTTGTCCATCTTTTATGTTTGATGGTATTTATAGTTGTGTTTTACATACACACTCTATCCGTGACCAAGGCTACGGCCGAAACGCGTTGGAGGGGAGTCTTTTTTCATATAAACTTTTAGCTATTGTCAGCAGCTTGGAGGTGTCCCGGCTTTCCTTTAATCAAGAGGAAAATTTGCTACATGTTTGGGAGCTCCGAAGCCTGGCTGGGACCGCTGTGTTACTGCTTCCGTATTCTGGATTTTGTTTCAAATATATATATATATATATATATATATATATATATATATATATATATATATATATATATATTATGCTGAAATTTAGAATAGGTATTGTAATTCACAGGGAACATCGAACAAAGAACTAACTCCCAGAAACAAATGTTTTCTCAGAGTTTACTGAGTGAGAGAGCTGACAGTTCTGGCTAGAATATTAAACTTCAATAGATTATTGCTAATTAATCCAATGCATTACACCTCATCAGGAAGGAATATTACTTCATATCCTTGTATAATACAAAAGGAAAGTCTCTCAGTCCCAAAACTTGGATGGCAAAAAAATAAAGGAATGTCACGACCACAACTTATGCTCACATAGAGTTCATATACAAAGGAAGTGTGTAGGAGGCTGGACTGGCTTGTAGTGAGTACCAAGGGGTACTTACACCTTACACCAGGCCCAGTTATCCCTTGTTAGTGTATAGGGTGTCTAGCAGCATAGGCTGATAGATAATGGTAGCTTGGCAGAGCAGCTTAGGCTGAACTAGGAGACGAGTGAAGCTCCTACAGTACCACTAGTGTCATATGCACAATATCATAAGAAAACACAATACACAGATATACTAAAAATAAAGGTACCTTATTTTTATGACAATATGCCAAAAGTATCTCAGTGAGTACCCTCAGTATGAGGATAGCAAATATACACAAGATATATTTACACAAGACCAAAAATATGCAGTATAGTATTAGAAAACAGTGCAAACAATGTATAGTTACAATAGGATGCAATGGGGACACATAGGGATAGGGGCAACACAAACCATATACTCCAAAATTGGAATGCGAACCACGAATGGACCCCAAACCTATGTGACCTTGTAGAGGGTCCCTGGGACTGTAAGAAAACAGTTAGGGTTAGAGAAATAGCCCACCCCAAGACCCTGAAAAGTGAGTGCAAAGTGCACTAAAGTTCCCCAAAGAGCACAGAAGTCGTGATAAG
Source organism: Pleurodeles waltl (assembly GCF_031143425.1). Taxonomy (NCBI): domain Eukaryota; kingdom Metazoa; phylum Chordata; class Amphibia; order Caudata; family Salamandridae; genus Pleurodeles; species Pleurodeles waltl. The sequence goes on from NC_090449.1 coordinate 400,519,744, forward strand.
GGAATTCTGCAGGAAAGACACAAATCAGCAATGCAACAACAATGGATTTCTAAACGAGGGTACCTGTGGAACAAGGGGACCAAGTCCAAAAGCCACAAGCAAGTCGGAGATGGGCAGATGCCCAGGAAATGCCAGCTGTGGGTGCAAAGAAGATGCTACTGGACAGTAGAAGCCGAAGATTCTGCAGGAACGACAAGGGCTAGAGACTTCCCCTTTGGAGGATGGATGCCCCACGCCGTGGAGAGTCGTGCAGAAGTGTTTTCCTGAAGAAAGACCGCAAACAAGCCTTGCTAGCTGCAAGTCATGCGGTTAGGGTTTTTGGATGCTGCTGTGGCCCAGAAGGGACCAGGATGTCGCCAATTGCGTCAGGGGACAGAGGGGGCGCCCAGCAAGACAAGGAGCCCTCTCAGAAGCAGGCAGCACCCGCAGAAGTGCCAGAACAGGCACTACAAAGAGGAGTGAAACGGTGCTCACCCGAAGTCGCACAAAGGAGTCCCACGTCGCCGGAGGACAAATTAGAAAGTCGTGCAATGCAGGTTAGAGTGCCGTGGACCCAGGCTTGGCTATGCACAAAGGATTTCCGCCGGAAGTGCACAGAGGCCGGAGTAGCTGCAAAAGTCGCGGTTCCCAGCAATGCAGTCTGGCATGGGAAGGCAAGGACTTACCTCCACCAAACTTGGACTGAAGATCACTGGACTGTGGGAGTCACTTGGACACAGTTGCTGGATTCAAGGGACCTTGCTCGTTGTGCTGAGAGGAGACCCAGGGTACCGGTAATGCAGTTCTTTGGTGCCTGCGGTTGCAGGGGGACGATACCGTCGGCCCACTGGAGATTTCTTCGGAGCTTCTAGTGCAGAGAGGAGGCAGACTACCCCCACAGCATGCACCACCAGGAAAGCAGTTGAGAAGGCGGCAGGATCAGCGTTACAGAGTTGCAGTAGTCGTCTTCGCTACTTTGTTGCAGTTTTGCAGGCTTCCAGCGCGGTCAGCAGTCGATTCCTTGGCAGAAGGTGAAGAGAGAGATGCAGAGGAACTCTGATGAGCTCTTGCATTCGTTATCTAAGGAATTCTCCAAAGCAGAGACCCTAAATAGCCAGAAAAGAGGGTTTGGCTACTTAGGAGAGAGGATAGGCTAGCAACACCTGAAGGAGCCTATCAGAAGGAGTCTCTGACGTCACCTGCTGGCACTGGCCACTCAGAGCAGTCCAGTGTGCCAGCAGCACCTCTGTTTCCAAGATGGCAGAGGTCTGGAGCACACTGGAGGAGCTCTGGGCACCTCCCAGGGGAGGTGCAGGTCAGGGGAGTGGTCACTCCCCTTTCCTTTGTCCAGTTTCGCGCCAGAGCAGGGCTGAGGGGTCCCTGAACCGGTGTAGGCTGGCTTATGCAGAAATGGGCACCATCTGTGCCCATGAAAGCATTTCCAGAGGCTGGGGGTGGCTACTCCTCCCCTGCCTTAACACCTTATTCCAAAGGGAGAGGGTGTAACACACTCTCTCTGAGGAAGTCCTTTGTTCTGCCTTCCTGGGCCAAGCCTGGCTGGACCCCAGGAGGGCAGAAACCTGTCTGAGGGGTTGGCAGCAGCAGCAGCTGCAGTGAAACCCCTGAAAAGGCAGTTTGGCAGTACCCGGGTCTGTGCTACAGACCCGTGGGATCATGGGATTGTGCCAACAATGCCAGGATGGCATAGAGGGGGCAATTCCATGATCTTAGACATGTTACATGGCCATATTCGGAGTTACCATTGTGAAGCTACACATAGGTAGTGACCTATATGTAGTGCACGCATGTAATGGTGTCCCCGCACTCACAAAGTCTGGGGAATTGCCCTGAACCATGTGGGGGCACCTTGGCTAGTGCCAGGGTGCCCACACACTAAGTAACTTAGCACCCAACCTTTACCAGGTAAAGGTTAGACATATAGGTGACTTATAAGTTACTTAAGTGCAGTGTAAAATGGCTGTGAAATAACGTGGACGTTATTTCACTCAGGCTGCAGTGGCAGGCCTGTGTAAGAATTGTCAGAGCTCCCTATGGGTGGCAAAAGAAATGCTGTAGCCCATAGGGATCTCCTGGAACCCCAATACCCTGGGTACCTCAGTACCATATACTAGGGAATTATAAGGGTGTTCCAGTATGCCAATGTAAATTGGTAAAATTGCTCACTAGCCTGTTAGTGACAATTTGTAAAGAGAGAGCATAACCACTGAGGTTCTGGTTAGCAGAGCCTCAGTGAGACAGTTAGGCATCACACAGGGAACACATACCTATAGGTCACAAACTTATGAGCACTGGGGTCCTGACTAGCAGGGTCCCAGTGACACATAACAAACATACTGTAAACATAGGGTTTTCACTATGAGCACTGGGCCCTGGCTAGCAGGATATCAGTGAGACAGTGAAAACACCCTGACATACACTCACAAACAGGCCAAAAGTGGGGGTAACAAGGCTAGAAAGAGGCTACTTTCTCACACAACCACAGCCCCAGAATCAGAGTGGGAACCATCAGCTAACCTTTCAACAGGAGTGCCAGCTCTGGCCTTATCTTGTTCAACAAGCATATTCACCAACAGTTCTCTAGGGGGATTCTTCCCTACACTTAAACCTCTTTCTATGCAGAGACTCCTTGCTCCTTTCCAGCTAAGGTGATCATAAGCATGTTTGGATAGATCAACAGTTTGGCCTGTGCCAGACATTTTAGAAAGTGTTTAAGTGATAGAAAAAAGGAAGAAAAAGTTTTTCAGAACTTTTAGAAAGATCCAAGTTAACTTGTGCCATATGTTGAGCCTCTTTTATCTGGTATATGTAATCTTTTACTGCTGGGACCACTCCTGACGAAGACTTTTGTAACAAAATACGAGGATGAAGTTCGTAATTATGTTGAAATGGAGTAACTTTTGTAGAGGTGTGTTGTGCATTATTGTATACAAATTCTACATTATCCCAATCAGAAGCATCTGATAACATCTGGCACCTGATGTATTGTTACAAACACTGATTAACTCTCTGTTAGACCATTAGTTTGGTATGGATGGTAACCAGTGGTTAGGTGTATTTCTATCTGCACCACCCCACACAATGCCTTCCAAAACGTTGAGATAAACTGTGGATCATGATCTGATATCATAATTGATGGGAAACCATGTAAATGGACGATGGGCTGTAGGAAGGTACCTTCTAAAGTCTTCAAGGTGGGTAAACCAGGTAAAGGTGTAAATTGAGACGTTTTGGAAAATAAATTAACAGTGACCATTACAGTAGTATAACCTTGCTCAGTCTTAGGTAGTTCAGTTATAAAATCTATGGATACAGTATGCCAGGGATATGATGAAGTGGGCAGTGGATGTAACAAACCAGCAGGTGCCTGATGTATGCTTTCATTTTTAGCACATAGAGCACAATTTCATATGAATTGTTTAGTATCAGAGACCAGTGTAGGCCATCAAAAGTGGCGTTGAACCAAATACATAGTTTTCTTTTCTCCTGGAAGTCCCGCAAGTAAAGAAGTATGACACCAATGCAAAGCTTGTTGCTGTAAAGCAGGAGTTGGAACAAGCAATCCATTCTGTATATAATACATATCATTAACTACTTGGTTTTCTTGTGTTTGTGGTATTAATTGAGCTTCACTAGTTTGTTGTGCTGCACCTACCTGAGTTCAGAAGGAATTTTCTGAAGATATGACACCCAGGACATGATTGGGAAGAATGATTGGGGGACCCTCAGTACCTTGTTCAATTACATCATGTTCCAAATGTGATAATGCATCTCCTTTGCCATTTTGCTTCCCTGCTTGAAACTCAATGACAAAATCATGAGCAGAGAATAAGTGAGTCCATCTTAATTGTATCAATGTCAAGGCTTTGGCAGTTTGCAGGAACTTGATATTTTTATGGTCTGTGAGGACAATGACTGTATGCAAAGCACCCATCAAATAATGTTGCCATTCCTCAAAAGCCTTCTTAATAGCCAACAGTTCTTTGTCTCCTGTTTAATAATTTACTTCAGTCAGTAATAGTTTACATGAAAAGTAGGCTACAGGGTGGAGTTGACCTGTCTCTTTGTTTCATTGTGACAACACCCCCCAGCAGCTGCACTAGAAGCAACCGCTTTTACAATAAATGGCTGGCTGATATCAGGATGCTGCAAGACTGGAGCTGTGATAAAAGCCTGTTTTAGCTGTGAAAAGGCATGTTCGACAGTCTCTGCCCACTTAAATGTAACTCCTTTCTTTAACAACTGTGTTATAGGGCCTACTACTGAGGAGAAATGATCAATGAACCACCTATAAAAATTGGCAAGGCCTAAAAAACCTTTGTACGTCTTTCACAGAAGTGGGAGACTTCCATTGTACAATTGCTGGGACTTTCTATAAGTACATACTAACTCCCTGTGGAAAGAGAACTTAACCCAAAAAGGACACCACAGTCATGTGAAACTCACATTTCTCAAGTTCAACAAAAAGTCTGTTTTCTCATAGACGCTGCAAAAAGGTTCTAACATGCTGATGGTGCTCTATCAAGGAAGGGGAGTAAATTAAGATGTCATCAAGGTAGGCTACTGCACAGACATCCCAAAAAATCATGCAAAGCCTCATTTATAAAAAAAACTGAAAAGAAGCAGGAGCGTTATACAACCCAAAAGGCATAACTACATTTTTGTATAAGCCAAATTTGATGCGAAATGTTGTCTTCCACTCATCTCCCTCACTTGTACCAAATGGTAGGCCCCTCTCAGGTCTAATTTGGTAAACATCTTTCCCTACTTAATTTGGTCCAACAGGCAAGGAATAAGAGGTAATGGATAATAATTATTAACTGTAACATCATTGAGGGCTGGCTCTATAGTCAATGCACAAGCACAGCTCACCCCCTTTTTTAGAGACAAGGAATAGAGGGAGCGGGAGGGTCTGATAAAACCTATGCGTAACATTTTATCTAGGTACTCTCTGAGATGGATATTCTCTTTTTCAGTCAGAGCATACATCCTGCTACATGGTATGCGAGCTACAGGAATAAGGTCAATCTGGCAATCGTATGGGCGATGTGGAGGAAGAGTAGTAGCCTGTTCTTTATCAAAAACATCTGCAAGGTACTGATAACTTGTGGGAATAGTAGGACCTTCTGTCTCTGAAGTTCTTGCCGCCATCATCTCAGAGGCAGTACAGGAAGATATAGGAAAACAATGTTCAGTGCAGTAGGAAGAACGGAAAGTAATCTTACATGTTTTCCACTCCATATCAGGATTATGAGTGTCAAACCGGGAAATACCCAAGATAGCTTGGAACTGCGGTGCCTGAATTACATCAACATTTATCATCTCTGTATGGGTTCCTTGTATACTGAGCCCTATTTTAGTGGTTGAATGAGTAATAGGACCAGATTTTAGGGCACTTCTGTCCATGGTTTTGACTTCATCTGATTGTTCGTTTTGGTCACATGGAATACCATAGAGAGAGACAAGGGATTGATCAATAAAATTTCTTGTAACCCCAGAATCAGCTAACAATTGGAAGCTAGCTGAGTCCCATCCCAAGTCATGTTAGCAGTCAGAAAGAAATGGCAGTATTGTTGTATGTATGAAGTTTATGTTAGCGTTATATGACCCTTGCACTCTAAACAAATGCCTCCATAGGTTTTGGGTGTCTCAGAGTCCCGCTTCTCCCTTTCTTTTGAGTTTTACTGGTCAGTACCTAAGAAAATGCTCCTTATTATTGCAGTATAAGCAAAGGCGTAATGTTCTGCATCTTTGTTGTTCATCTTCACTCAACGGTCCCCTCAGACTCCCTATCTGCATGAGCTCTTCGTCTTCAGTTTTGTCAGTTTCACTTATTTTTTCTCTATACACCACTATTTTAGTCTGTGATCGTTCTTTTCTCCCCACGTTATTCTGCTACATGTTGGTTGAGTTTCACAACCAGACTGATCAACTCACTACAATTGTCTGGGGGATCAACCACCTGGGCCAATAAATTTGTCAGATCATCCCTCAACCCATCATGGAATAAGGAACTCCTTTTACTTTCAGGCCAGCTGGATATTTAGGTAAGTAGAACTTTGTTCCCTTGACATAAATTTAGTAGTTCAGTATCTACTGATTGAATAAATGTGTGGATATTAATAAACCTTTTTAACTCAGCCGTGAAAGTGGTGTAATTATATATTAAAGGCTCGCCCCTTGCTAAGCTGGCCATCATGGCGCCGCGTTCTAGCGAAGCTCTGCAGCCTGGCAGACATATGCCCAGATCCTACCTGACGAAGCGGCCCCCCGTGGGTCCTGGGGGCCGTGAGCATAGCAGAGGCAAACGGAGGGCCGGGAAGAGCCTGCCGACACAGAGGGAAAGGCAGGCAGAAACTGCGTGACTTGCCTGCCGTGGGCATGCCTGGCCCTAAGTTGGCGGGTGCCGCGTAGGGTGCGCTTGGGCCTTCCCAAAAAGTGACCCAGCGGAGAGCCGGGTGCCTCGTTCCCCCCCCTCGTCCTGGGAAGGCAGAGCAGCTAGCGGCGGCCGGAAGCAGGGAACAGACCCGGCCACCACAGAGACACAGCAGTGGTGTGGTGCCTGCCAGTTTTTGTGATGGTGGGCACTGCGTGATCCATCGCGGGCCCCGGCAGACTCCAGGCCCGAGGCACGCTGTGAAGGGCCTGGAGCAGGCTCGGGAAGCGACAGAGGCAGACGTCCATGACGAAAAGGAGCAGGGGAGAACAGACCGGCAGGTGTGACTTGGAGGTGAGGTGGGGGGTGGCTGAAGGGACGCGGAGGAGGTGCCAGTTCCCCCCTACGACCGCCGCAACGAAGGAGAAGATGGAGGGGTCACCCAACCTTTCGAGGGTGTCCCCCCGGAGCAGCATAGCAGCGAACAAAAGGTGGGAGAACTCCTGGGTCCCATGGACTGAGGCCCTTAGACTTGGGACAGTTGGGCCCAATAGGCAGAGCTGGAAGCAGTGAGCTGCTTGGAGGCTGACTGGAGGTGGCGGGGGAGGCTCCAGACATCCATCATGCGTGAGGAGTGGCCCTGCTTTCTGCCTCCCTCCCTGGTTTGAGGCCCATGGGTCCTGGACCCCTGGGTTCCCCTTCTGCAGACGGAGTGTGACAGGGCCAAATAGACTCGCGGAGGTGGAGTTGTGGAGTGGGTGACTGATGGCAGCCCGCAGGGTTGAGGCCCCCTAAAGCAGGCAGGTGGGGGCCACCGCTGGGTCAGCTGTCTTCTATACCCGTAGCCCCCAGGCCAAGCCATGGGCCAGCGCCGCCCGCCCAGACTACGATGGATCAGTACACGATCCCCACTGCCATGTCGGATGGAGCGAGTGAAGCGGCTGGTCCCTACCTGGGGCCCGCAGCATTGTGGCCAGACCTTGGCACCATCCTTAAAGCAATCCAGGGCTCCCGGGAAGCTGTAGAGCACAAGGTCGACAAACTCCATGTTGACCTTTCACTAATCTGGCAAGACCTGCGGGGGGTCACGGGGAGAGTCTCAGAAGCGGAGAAACACATTTCCACAACAGAATACAAGGTGGCCGTCCACAAGCGGCAGGTACGAAACTCACCTCCTCAATGGCGGAACTGCACGAGCATGCAGAAGACGCCGAGAACCGTGTAAGGTGCAACAACAAAGGCTGGTGGGCCTGCCGGAGGCCTTGGACGTTCCAGATCTAGCTGCAGCACTTGAGGGCTGGTTTCACAACTGGATGCCTGCAGAGAAATTGTCCTTCACCTTCATCATAGAACGGGCGCACCGCTTGCTGGTGCCGCGTCTGCCAGTAGATGCACCGCCCCGAATGATAATCCTGAGGATCCTGAACTTTAGAGACAGGAGATGCAATTCTGCGTGAAGCCAGTAGTCAGGTAGACCTCCGATACCAGAACTCCAAAATCTTGGTTTTTCCGGACTACTACAGGGCGATGCAGCAAAAGCGCAGGTCCTTTGAGGTGGTCAAACAGAAACTACATGCGCTGAAACTGCGCTACATGCTGCTCTTTCCCGTTCACCTAAAAGTTATTTTTCAATCCACCACGTTTTTCTTTGACTCCCCAGAGCAGGCCTGAGAGTGGGCTGCTGAGAGACATGTCCTGAGGCCTCTGGTGCAGGAGGGGAACCAGAGGAAGGAACTGGAACCCTGGGTGGAGCCCCCCTCCCGACCTGCATACAGAGGAAACGCTCCCGGAGGTTGCGAGTGATGGTGGGAGCAGAGGAGAAAACCGGAGGCCTCGCCGATGCCTGAGTTGCTGGCGAGCATGGCATTGAATGCTGCCCTTAGGGCCACCCCTGCCCTGTTTGCGTCAGCAGAGGACATGCAGACTCCCTCAGAGTGATCAGGGCTGAATGGGAAGAGGCCCAGACTCTGGGACTTAGCTCGGAACACCTGGCAGCGGCTGGCTCCTGGGCCGGGGATAGTCAGTAGCTTGAGAGACTAGAACTGTCTTACTTGGTCTTCATACTGATGGTCAGGTTGCACATCCGTGATCACGGCACTGTTAGATCTTGAGGACCCCCCAATATTTCTTTGTTGTACTTTGCTAAATTGCAAAAGTGCTGGGTAGGGACGACAGATGCTTCAGGGGTAGAAGTATGGGGTGGGGGGTGTTGGTGGGGTTTTGGGGAATTGTATTGTGTTGTTGCCTTTGTACTAACTTTGTTTCTTCCAGGTTAGACCTATACACAGTGAGTCACATGCATACCGACCCGTTGCCCCAGATCGTCCACAATTAGCCCTTGTGCTTGGCAGCTCGGGCCCACCGAGGGACCAGAGTTGCATTTAGTGCCATTAACTCCACCTGCAATATGTCTACGATACTCTCCTGGAACGTAAATAGTCTGTTAGACCGCATCAAGAGATCCACGGTCCTACGTTACATTACGAGATATTGCCCATGGGAACCCAATGTTTGTTTCTTGGTCGCTTTGGTTACAACTGGATACACCACTCTGGTTTCTCCAGGGGCTCCAGGGGAGTGGCCCTCATGCTCCATAGGTTGTTACCCATGCTGGTGGACAAGGTCCACACCCACTCTCAGGGAAGGTATGTAGGAGTGGAGGGCCGCCTGGCAGGTCAACAGGTCAACTTCATTTCATGCTATTTCCCTCCGCAGTTTCTTCAGCCCACCCGTGCAGGACTGAGTGCTTTGCTTCTTTCGCTGCTGCAGGGAACTACCATTCTGGGAGGGGACTTAAATGCGGTCCCGGACCCCATCCGAGACACTTCCACTGTCCCACGTGCGGGGTGTTGCACAGATTCTATGTGCCTTTCGAAGACTCCTTGGGCCTGTGCGACGCATGGTGGGCTTGGCACCCCCAGATGACGGCATTCACCCATCGGTCAGCGGCCCATCACACAGAGGCACGGATAGGTTTAATATGGCTCCCGGCAGCAGATCTCCTAGCCTTGACCTCAGTGCAGATCCTGGCCCGCGGTATCTAGGACCATGCGCGGGTCCACTTGAGTTGGGGTGCCCTGGCGCAGAACGTGTGACCCATGAGGCGCTTTAGCGCCTGGTATTTGAAAGACCGTGATTGCATCAAATTCATTGGCCAAGAATTAGCGCACTAATTTAGAGAGAACCATGGCTCAGTGGCCTCGGTGGGAACCCTCTGGGCGGTGAGCAAACTCACCACGAGAGGCATCATTAAGGGGTATGTCAGGCGGCGGGAGGCCCAGCAGGCACGGCAGATAACTAAACTGGAGGTTGAAATGGTGCAGCTAGAGTGTTGCACGGACCGCCGGGGGGGAGTGAGGAATCGAGGCGACAGCTGGAGCTTCAGTGTGCGGCGTTCTGGCAGGTGTCCCTTGCGGAGGCTCGACGGTATTGTCAGGCCTCAACCCAAAGAGTCTAGGAGCTGGGCAATAAGACCAGAAAACTGCTTAATTGGCTGGAGACCCGTGATGTCTCGGCCCGAGTGGTGCCCCTTATCAGAGATCGAATGGGAGCAGCACAGGAGGACCTGTTGGCAATTGCGAGAACCTTTACGCCCGAGTCCCCCAGCCCACGGCGGAACAAGAAAACCCTATTCTAGGTGACATTCCGCGACCCTCTCTTCAGTAGTCGTTGGCGGCAGAACTGGACCTACCTCTGTCAGAAGAGGAAGCCATCTCAGCTCTTCATTCTGGGAAAATGGCAGGTCCTGACGGGAACCCGGTTAAATACTACAAGCAATTTCAATCGCACTTGGTATCCCCCCTGGTCGACGCCTATAAGGAGGCGTTTTGCCGCTGCTCCTTCGCTCCGGGTCTGGACTGCTCCACGATCGTGGTCATACCTAAGGGCGACCTGCCCCAGGATCAATGATCGTCCTACCAGCCCATCTTGCTAATCAATGCGAACATTAAGATATTCACGAAGGTTCTGGTGGCCCGGCTGGTATATACACTGCTTTACCTGGTGCATCCCGACCAGCGTGGCTTCATGCCAGGAAGAACGCTCCATTGTCTCTGGCAGATTCAGGTGGCGCTTTCGCAAAAAGATTAGCTGGGGGATGAGCTGGCACTCCTCCTGGTGGACTTTTGCAAAGCCTTCGACACCCTGGCTTGGAACTTCCTGGAGGGGGTCCTAGTGTGAATGGGCTTCGGCCCGAAATTCAGGAGCATGGTCCATCTTTTGTACCACAGCCCTTCGGCTCAGGTGCAGGTTAATGGCACACTATCAGATCCCTTTCCAATCAAGCGGTGGACATGACAGGGATGCGCCCTCTCCCCCTTACTGTTTGCCCTAGCCATCAAGCCGCTGGCCTGCCTCCTCCTTAGCGACCCATTGAGTGACGGTTGGAGGTGGGGGACTAGCCATGAAGACAGGGTGTCCTTATATGTGGACAATATCTTGGTGTTCCTGGGGCGGCCCCAGCGCTCAGGCCCTCGGTGCCTTGAGCTCCTGAAACTGTATGGTGAGGTCTTGGGCTATGTTTAAACCGCAGGAAGTCACTGGTGGTGGAGGTGCAAGGGCGCCACGGGGGAAGTGGACTGGTGCCCAGATATCCCGGTAAAGCGCAATGCTTTCAAATACTTGGGTGTTCATCTCTCCCAGCTCCCGGATTTGGCATGGCAGTTGAACTTTCAGCCCCTATCATGTGCTCTGAGGGGAGACTTGGCCCACTAGAGTCGGTTGCCTCTGAACCCACTGGGTGGCAATGCCCTTTTTAAAATGATCTGCCTCCTCCGCTATTTGTACGTCCTGACAAACTTCCCTTTCTTGGTGCGCTGTGCCTGGTTCCGATCCCTCACCGCCAAGCTCACCTCTCTTACATGGGGGGAGGGCACCATTGAGTGGCCTTTTGCTCTGCGTCAAAATCTCCCTATGAGGGTGGCTTGGGCGTGCCGGACCGTTACGTCTGCTACTTGCCGGCTTAGTTGATTCCAATCAACGAGTGGTGTACTGGGGGATGGGACGACCCAGCCTATCTCTTGGAGCTCAGTTATCTTGGATTCGAGGACCTGCTGGGATTGCTGTATGGTGGTCCGGTCCCCCAAGTGGCCCCAGACTGCACGTGGGTGGCGGTACGGTGTTGGCGGACAGCTCTGCGGTTGACGGGTTGGGACTGGCCTCACCAAGCTGATGCCCCTATGGCATGGTACATGGATGCAGCAGGTGTCCCAATTGGAGGGTTTTAGGCAATGGGACGTCATTAGAATTACCTACCTAGGTGATGTCTGCAATAGTGATACTCTGATGTCCTTTCAGCAGCTGAGGGAGCAATATGCCTTATCCAAATCCCAGTTTTTTCGCTTCCTTTGGATGCGCCATTCCCTGCAGACCCACCTGTCGTCTAGTCTCTCTCATCGTGATTACAGCTAGCTTAAGGCAAAAGTGTTATCGAGGCGCTTGGGAAGAGGGGCCTGTGACAGGGATACCGTAATGACAACTATTAGCCAGTATCTGTGGTGCACATAAGGTCTTTATTGAGTGAACTAAGGGTTGTAGATGATGTTATGAATTATTTTTGATTGTCTTCCTTTCATTGAAATTCCGCCTTGGTTCACAGGGGAATCACTCTCTTCTTCTTCTTTCTTCCAGATGGGCTCTCAGGAGGCACATGTGGGAGAAAACAGAACAAAACCCCGATGAGTATATGGCGGGCACGACCGAGATGAGGTCGGCCCGTCACAGGGCCATTACGCAGATCTACCGATCGTTGCTTACTAATGCACCAGATGGCTTCGCCAGGCTGCGGCACAGGTGGGCGGTCTGGGTGGGAGAACTGGACGAGGATGATTGGAGGGAGGCCTACCTAGTGCCAAGGGAGCTGGCCATTTCCGCCAGGTTAAGAATGGTCCAGATAAATTAGTTGTATATGACATACCTGGAAATTCTAACATATTCGCCCCCTGTGACCCCCACGGCCTGAATGAGATGTGGTCAACTGGGGACGCACCTGTTGCACATGGCATGGGAGTGTCCGTAGATGCGGCCATTCTGGGTGGGGGTGGAGCAGAAGATCTTGGAGGTGCTTGAGTGTCCCATTGAACTGAATGTGAGGGTGGCGCTGCTGAGCCTTCTAGTGGGGCTGGGAGGGGGCTGAGAGCTGACCAAATATTAATACGGGTCGCCTGCCTGGTGGCCAAGAGAGACATTGCACAGCTCTGGAGAAGCCAGGGGGTGCCGTCAATCTCTAAGTGGTGATCCAGAGCGGACTGGTGCTCTCAACTAGAAAAATGCAAAAAGAACAGTTGATGGGCTGAATGTAGACCAAATCAAACATTCACCCCCAGTCACAGATTTGGGTTTAATCCATCCGTTTTTTGCTCACCATGCCATTTCAGTTTGGACTCAGCCATATTCAAACCATTCTTGACCCTGTTACCCATGGGAACAGTCCAGCCCGAACTGCCAGGCCAGGTACTCCCTGAACCAGAAACAAGCATCCTGGGACCGGTTTCGGGATATCACCCCTCTTCAGCCAGGCTAGCTTGAATCTGGTGGCATAGTGAGCACGGGACTCACGTCTGGGTACCCTTTCCACATGGGGCGACAAATGCAAAAAGAACGGGTATAACATGTGGTGAAGTAATATGTATAATTGGAACCCACTACTATGAGTGGAACTACCTAAGGTGGAGGGTGGCAAATTCCCTTCACAGGACCCTTCCCTTTGATTTAAAGGCTGGGCACTAGTACCTGTAATAGTGGTATTTTGTAAAGCATCCACCCTCTGAGTTAACACCTGTGTCTCTTTTTACTGACTACCAATCATGTGAGCTAAGTCTGCTAAAGAAATGTCACGTTTCCAATTCACCCGGGCAACTGCTAAACATAGCTCGTCATACTGTCAGACTCCATCCTGTTTGCAGGAGTGAAATGGATATGGCAATAGAACCCTGCCTCCCAAATAACCAAACCCACTCCATAAAGATATAAGAGTTAGCTTGATTCGCCGGTATGAAGGGCTTTATGTTGTAGATCACCAGGCTACCTTTAGTCACCTCTGTTGTGGTAAATTTTATCTGCATCTATAAAATAAGAACTCACCATTAATACCTTCGTACTCAATAATATATTTATCTAGAACTAGACACATAGGTAACATAGATTTACCTTAACATCCCCTCTTCCTATCTTTGTGTTAAGGCCACCTTGTAGGATCTGATTCTTGAACCTACAAATAAAACTCAAAAGGTAAGTATCATTGCTAATACAATTCGCTGGATACATAAATTTATTTATATATATTTGCTGAAATGTAGAATACCTTTTGTATTTCACAGGGAACATTGAGCGAAGAGCTAACTCCCAGAAACAAATGTTTTCTCAGAGTTTACTGAGCGAGAGAGTAGACAGTTCTGGCTAGAATATTAAACTTCGATAGATTATTGCTAATTGATCGAATGCATTACACTTCATCAGGAATATTACTTCATATCCTTGTATAATACAAAAGGAAAGTCTCTCAGTTCCAAACCTCGGATGGCAAGGAAATACATCAAGGTCACGGCCACCTCTTATGCTCACATAGAGTTCATATACATAGGAAGTGAAACTCAAGTTCAAGTAATATGACTCCGCTTTTTTGAACAGCAATGGGTAATGTCCATGAAACAAACACTTTGTGAAGGCAAACAAATACTGCAGAATCGAAAGAATTTCAAAAGTTAATAATGTCTTTAGGCTTGAAGTTGAAGATTAAAAATTCATACAAATTAGCATTGTAAGCGTGTTACTCACAAAAGAACACCTTTTTGGATTGAGAATCTCTGCAGGACCCAGGCGAGCCGCCTGTAGAATCCTGCAAGGACACAAAAAAGCAGGAAGTCGGCAGTTTTTTGAAGATGCCAGGAGAAGAGACTCAAGCAGCGCGTCTCACCAGAAACACCAGGAGCAAATACAGACGACTAGCTCTCATCCGAGGTGCAGCGAGCAGCCTAATAGGCTATGTGCTCCACTTTCTTAAAAGGCCCGTGCCTCAGAGGCACCAAGTAGACCAAGCACCTGACAATCCCAGTCCTAGGCTAATTGACTGTCTTTGTCCCATCTGATTTGGCAATCACATGGAATTTGAAGTCTGCACAATTCTTGACTCCATGCGCTCCTGAGAATTGTTTGTATTACTTGGCTGAATGGAAAGTCTACAGACCTAAGAACCGCTCCTGGGAGCCCTTGTCTAACATGAGGAATGCACCATGTCTGGTAAGTGCCTTCCACAGGCGCTATCAAACCAAACTCCGTTCCTCCCATGTTGGGGCTTATTCTTGGAGGGGGAAACTGTCATGACCTACCCCAAGCCTCCTCAGGATCCTCACTTGACATGGTCACAACTCTGCTTCTATTCACCCACACTATCCGTCACTCGGTTGCTGGTGCTGGCATTAAGGGCTTGTGGGAGGATGTTTGTCATTCTTGGTATCCCGTCACAATATTATGTGCTTAAGATTCTGTGGCTTTCTGTGGCATTCACTTGCAGTCACTGAGTATTGCTGAGATCTCAGCAAATCTCTGCTGCCATCTTTTAACCATGCTCAACCTCCAGTTTCTGCTTTGCCTTGAGACCACTTACTGGTGAAGAGTTGTCCTGCGACTTCATCTGCAACTGATATGTGGAACGAAAAAGGGATGAACGTCTCAGAGGTCGCCCATCCTTGGTAGATGGGTATATTCAAAGTACTCAGTTATCCTCAAAAATGGGAAAACACCCTATCCACTGGGGCTACATTCAGAGAGAGTTGGAGGACAAACCAAGTGAGTGTATATTACGTTACCTTGTGGTATAGATAGATTCGTAGATTCCATAGTCTTGGATTGAGAAAAGGAATTTTTATTTTGTGAATGAACAAGGGTTCCAAGATATGAACCAAAGTATATAGAACATATACAGCCAACATGTGTTTCGTCCCCTTCCGGTGCGCAGGCCTACGGCTTTCTCAAGGCGGCAAGTCTGTAAATTCCAGGTCAACTGCGGTCTTATGGAAAATAATCATCCACAACCCACCTGATAAGGTTCCAGATCCACTCCTTTTTCATAGACTTGGAGTCTTCGCCATCTTCAACACTGATGTCTTGCAAGCAACAACAGATGACTGATTATGTTCCCCTAGTTCTGCCACTATGTGAAATAGCCATCTTAAATTATAAGACGAGGCCTCTTGAGGCACTAATCTTGATTGATTGGGATGCAGTAAAGTCAGTAATACTTCGAGTACCCGAGAGGCCAGGATCTTGCTCAAAATTTCATCAGTTTTGGGCATCGAAAGCTGATTATGTGAAGTCAAATCCAATGTTTCACAGTCTCGTTTAGGGAGGACTACTATCATCTCGTGGAGAGTGGATTCATGTAGGCTGCCTGCTGTCTGAAAGACTTAGGTTGTCAATTGCAGGGTTTGTAAATTGGTTTCTCTTCTCCACTTGTGACTTACAGAAGCCCTCCTAGTAGCCACAGGGCTGCTGAGGCTTCACTGGCATTGATAGCTTGTGCCTTTATTAGAAAGCCCAAAGACAAAAAAGCTAGGTGGCAAAAACTTCCTAATGCTAGTATGGAAGAGAGAAGAAAGCCTTGGGCCGTAGAGATAATTCTTTGGAGACATCTTGGATGAACCTTGTACAGTGAGAGAGAAATCCAGGGAGGAGTTTAGGAGGATAGGAATGCAAGAGACCCAAGAGGAACACAGGAAAACACTGGAAGAATTCCAACGCAGAAAAAACCTGGACTGCTTCAGAGAGCATTGTGGCCCAAGGAGAGATGGACGAGCCCTGTTTGTTTAGTTTCAAACAGGAAGCTGTCCCAAATTTCTTATACATCTTCATCTTGGAATGGGAGAATGCCTAAAAAATTACTGAAAAAGGCTGCCATCTTGTCTTGGGACAAAACAGGAAGTTTATTTTTCCATGGAATCCTGAGAACAGAAAGAACTGGCAAGGGAGAAAGTACAGCAAGACGTTTGGGGCAGGATTTCAATGTACATCAGCATATTGTTTCAATCATTTCTTTAAATCCTGGAGATTTTCTTGAATCTTAAGTCTTAGTGTGTGTAAGCATTGAAGAAATTCTGCAGTGGCAGAAACCTGATCATTACTTCGATTTGGGGATGGACCTGCTCTAGGATGAAATTCTTGCAGTAGAATGAAGAAACTTGGGGGGTGCCATGAATGGTAATTTTTGTAGGGAAATTCAGTTAAAAGTTGAGACAAAGACCAATCAGTCTCGGCAGAATTACAAAAACAGAGCAGATACTGCTCTAGGATCTGTTTAGTTTATTTATTTTGACCACTGTGAATGATAGCCAGAGAGGGTCATGTCAAAACGGAGGTTCTTGTATTGAGCCTTCTAGAAACAAGATATGTATTTGGGTCCTTAATCAGAGATGATTGTTTGAGGTTACTCAAGCAGCTGGAAACTTTTACAGATGAAGAGGTCAACCATGGATTTGGCGACTGGTAAGTTTTTTAGAGAAGTGAAGTAAGCCATCTTCGAAAACACATCTGCAGTTACCACTATTACTTGCTTACCCTCCGATGATGGTAAAGCCACCATAAAGTCTATAGCTATTGTATGCTGGGGTTCAGCTGGAGCTGTCCAAGGTTGCAACAATCCAGAAGGCGCTGCATAAGAAGATTTTTCCTGGGCACACATAATTACGTATTACTCTAAATCTTCCCGAACAGTTGTCCACCAAAATTAGCGAATAATTAGTTTCAACATTGCCTTAATCCTATTATAACCAGCAGTACATGAATTGTGGCTCATCTGGAGTACCTCTAATCTGAATTCTTTGGCTGGGATATATAAGGCTTGTTCTCTGAAGTAGAGATTAGCATGTTGGATCAGTCGCACATTGAGACCTTTAAAGTTGCAGCAAGGGGCGCGCGGCCAAGATGGCAGTGTGAGCGGATGTGTTTGTCCGTGCTCCGCCGCCTAGGCCTCCGCCACGGCTCTGCCACCCCAGTTGGGGTGAATTTGGGCAGCCTGAGGATCGCGCCGGACGCCCCAGACGGCGGGGTGCCCCAGGGGGCCCGAGACGCCAGTGGAACCGCCGAGTGGGCGGGCGGAGCCGCATGGCCGGTGCCTGCAGCAGGTGGGCGTGGCTTGCGACGGCTCGGGCCGCATGGCTGGTGCTCGGCGGGGGCTGTGCTCCTGACGTGGCGCGGAGCGCTGGAGCCTGAGGACTGCAGGGCTTAGGCCCCTGGCTGGGGAAACGAGTCTGCTGGTACATTGATGGGCAGACGGATCTGGGCGAAGAGCGGCCCTTGGTGACACGGGACCCTGGGTCCATTGATCAGCGATGCAGGCGGCCCACGGTGAACCCTGTTGACACCGAGGCATAAGGAGCGGTGGAGAAGTGACGTGCATTGCCAGTGAGAGGAGAGGTTAGTGGTGGTTGGTGACTTCAGTGGGCCTAGGGTGGCCTGACCTCCGGGCGTACTTTTGAGGAGGCTCCAATTGAGCTGGACGCACGACGTAGTGAGGGAGCTGGAGTGATGGCGGCCGCTAAAGGCAAGCGGGAACGGACTGTTAGAGATATGCTCACCTGGGCTAGACCAGTGCCGTGTGGGGCTCTTGAGGGGCCACCTGCTGCGAGGTCTCCGGAGGAGAAGGGCGAGGTGGAAGAGGATGAAGGGGCCCCGGTTACGAGGGGCTTTCTTGCCTCCCTGTTTGACTCACTCCAGAGTGATCTCCAAGAGCTTCGAAAGGACATTTCCCATGAGGTAAAAGCAGAGGTCACCTCCCTAGGTGAGCGGGTGGCACAGGTTGAGGATGGTGAAATCTCCCGGGGAGAGGAGGTGGCGGATCTCCAACAAGAATGCATTCGCTTGTGGGAGCAACAGGATCTCCTTCAGCTTGCGGTCGAGGACCTAGAGAACAGGTCACGCAGGCATAATATCCGCATTAGAGGAGCACCGTCTGGGGCTGAGAAGGAGGACATCGGAGAGTTTGTGGTGGAGTTATTCCGTTCAGTTCTTGGCTTGGAGGAGTCCCGAGAGATTACGCTTGATAGAGTGCATCGGGTGGGTCGGGCTCGGGGTGATGGAGATCGCCCTCCGGACATCCTGGCATGCGTCCACAACTATGGGCTCAAGGACAGTATATTGCAACGAGCACGCAATTTGCCGCAGATCCAATTTAGAGGGCTCCAGCTTCAATTATTTCAGGGCCTTTCGGCACGGACTTTGCAGCGGCGGCGTAAATTTAAGCCTATTACGCAAAATTTGCGAGCATAGGATGTGTCATACTCTTGGGGCCACCCGTTCCGCCTTATCTTTCGCTGGGAGGCGCAGCTCCATCAAGTGAAGTCTGTATCGGAGGCGAACCGGATCCTGGGCCTGGTGGAAGGTGGCCAGGAAATGGGTGCAAAGCCAGGCCCGAGCGGGGAGGACCGTCTGAGCTGGAGGAGAAAGGAGAGAAGGAGGAAGCGACAGCGACCTACCGCGTCGGAGCAATTATCGGAGGGGCAGTCGGCAGTGAGCAATGTAGCAGCTGGGACCAACATTTAAGACTGGGGCGTCTGAAGGCGGCTGTTTAGCACTGGGTCGCTTATTTGCTCGCCTACGGGCTGTCAAGGAGGAGCCTGGGCGGCGGGGTGGACGGGCCTAGCTGGTGAACTTGAGGGGGTTTCACGGCCCATTTGAGACTTTTTCCTCTTTGGAGATGAGAGTGAGAGGACTTTATGGTTGTGAGCACTTGTTGTGCGCAATGGTTGTTTGTTGGTGTGCTTCCCTGGGAGTCCGGTCTAGGAGTAGTGTTGGCGGAGCAACCACGTGCTCTTTTCCCCTGGGTGACCCTCTCCCTGCGACGATATGATAGTTAAGTGTAAAAGTTTGAATGTTCGGGGCCTTAGCAACCCAACCAAGCGGCTAGCGATTCTGTCAGGTCGAGAGAAATCTGGGAGTCACATTTGCCTATTACAAGAGACCCACTTGTTACACAAAGATATGTTTCGCATGCGCTCACGATGGTTCCCTAGGCAGCTTTGGTCCTCAACTACTACGAAACATGCGGGGGTGGCAATATTGCTCTCGAGGACGTTTGCTGGGGAGATACTTGGGAAGATACATGAAGTTCCAGGTAGGTTCCTGGCCATTAGAATGTGGCTTGGGGCGCTTTATTTCACCATTGCTTCCCTTTATGCTGCGAATTCCCAGCAGGAGGTTTTCCTGAGACAGTCAATCTCCCTTATACTTAGTTCGCCAGATAGCGCTATTTTGATGGGAGGTGATTTTAATCTAGTGATGGACAACGAGCTCGACCGCTCGGGCCAGCGCTTTGGGCAGACTGGAGCAGTGTCGGAGATGGGGCGTCAATGGTTAGTTGAGTGTGGGTTGGAGGATGTGTGGAGGAAGTCCCATCCTACATTCCGAGATTATTCCTTCTACTCTGCGGCGACCAAGACTTACGCACAGCTTGATCTTTTCTTGGCCTCGCAAGAGTTTATGTCCCGGGTTAGAGAGGCTACGATTGAGCCCAGG
This sequence comes from Pleurodeles waltl, assembly GCF_031143425.1. Classification (NCBI taxonomy): domain Eukaryota; kingdom Metazoa; phylum Chordata; class Amphibia; order Caudata; family Salamandridae; genus Pleurodeles; species Pleurodeles waltl. Next base: position 400,539,620 of record NC_090449.1, read on the forward strand.
GCCTTGACTGACCATGCCCCTATTACTGTTGAACTGGCCATGGAAGTAGGTCGCGTCGGTACCCGAGCTGGTGCTTTAAGGACTCCTTGCTTCAGAGTGAGTCAGCAGTGGAGTCGCTTCGGCGAGCGATTGCGGACTATATTGTTTTTAATGATGACGGCAGCACCTCCATGGAGATTGTCTGGGAGGCGTTGAAGGCAGTAGTGCGGGGCGAGGTTATGGCCCTGTCAGTGAGGAATAGTAGAGCGAGGAGAGAGGTGAGAGAGAAGTTAGAGCAGAGAGTGGCTGTCCTGGAGCGTTCCCATAAATCGACTGGTGCGCCCAGAATCTGGCGAGAGTTAGAGAAGGCAAGGCAGCAGCTGAAGCGACTAGACTGGGATAGGGCGGAGTACGCAGCAGTACGTCTTAAGCACAAATATTATATTGGGAGCAATAGATGTGGAAAGCTATTAGCGCACCGGTTGTGATCGCAGAGTGCGGCGTCGACAGATTGATTCGTTCCCCTTCCGGTGAAGTGGCCTGTGCGAGTGATCAGATAGCTGAGGCCTTCGCAGGGTTTTACTGGGGTTTATATGCGGCGGATGAGCGGTACGATGCGGCCCTGGACTCTTACTTAGAGGGCATAGCAATCACTCCTCTTGGGGAGAGGGAGGCGATGTTATTAGACCAGCAGATAAGGCCAGAAGAAGTTATATCGGCCATTTCCCGCCTGAAGAATGGGAAGTCTCCCGGCCCAGATGGGTTCACGCCGTTGTTTTCTAAGACCTTTTGTATGGAGCTCGCCCTGCTACTCACACGGCATTTTAATTCCTTTCGGACGATGGGGACCCTGGCGCCGAGTATGCTGGACGCTACTATTGCTGTTATACATAAATCGGGTAAGAATCCGGAGGACTGTGCTCCGTATAGGCCGATCTCGCTTCTGAACATAGATGCCAAATTATTCACGGGGATACTTGCCTTCCGCCTAAATCCTTATATGCCAGGTCTTATTGATCCCGACCAGTCAGGTTTTATTCCAAATCGACAATGCGGCGATAATATGAAGCGGCTTTTGCATCTGCTAGATAAAATTGATAGATCTCGTAGAGAGGCGCTTTTTCTCTCTATCGACGCTGAAAAGGCGTTTGATAGGGTTCATTGGCCATACCTCTTCCGGGTCTTGAAGCGCTTCGGTCTGGGCCCGGGCTTTAGATCTTGGATCCAATGTGCTTATCGCTCCCCTAGAGCGGCGGTTCGAGTCAATGGTGTGCTCTCTGCGCCGTTTTCGGTTGGGCGTGGGACTAGACAGGGATGCCCACTTTCTCCCCTCTTGTTTGCACTATATATGGAGCCCTTCGCACAGCGCATGCGAGACAGCCCTTTGGTTTCTGGTGTGAAATTTGGCAGAGACCACCATTTTATTACCCTATACGCAGATGATGTGATTCTTACACTTGTGGAGCCTGCTACCTCTTTGCCTGCACTTATGGAGTCATTAGTTGAGTTTAGCCAGGTTTCGGGATTTAAAGTGAATATGCAGAAGTCTCAGGTCCTTAGTCTGTTTTTGAGCACAGACCATGAGGAAGATTTGAGAGCTCGATATTCCTTTATTTGGTCGCCCTCGCGCCTTTCCTATCTGGGGGTTGAGTTAGCAACGTCTGCCGCAAAAACGGTGAGCCTGAATTACAAGAAGCTGGTACGCGATATACAGCGGGATCTGGAGTTATGGGGGAAACATAAGCTTTCTTGGCTGGGTAGGGTAGCTGCGGTCAAGATGACGGTTTTGCAGCGAATATTATATATATTTCAGGTGCTCCCTTTGACCCCACCCCCCCGGACGATTGCCACCCTACAATCTGCGGTCCTGAGATTTATATGGGAGGTTTGACCAGCGCGTCTACCGCGACAGGTTTTATACCGCCCCAAGAGCAGTGGGGGACTGGCAATCCCGTGTCTTCTGAGATATTTTCAGGCAGCACAGCTGCGCTTTCTTGTAGAGTGGAGTCGCCCACTCACGGAGAAACACTGGTGTTTTATGGATCAGGCCGTGGCGGGCTCTCATATTTGGAAGGAGCCTTGGCTCCGGCGTAGGCATAGGGTTGGAGGTCTTTATGCGTCCCCGATCACTGGGACAATGCTGCGGGTATGGGATACGGTGGCTTGCCATTTAGGGCTGACTTCTTGTCCCTCCCCGATGACCCCCATAGATGCAAACCCTGATTTTGAGCCTGGACTCCGTCTGGAAGGCCTTAGACGTTGGTGTGAAGGGGGTTTTAGGAGGGTGGGAAGCCTTTTTGACGAACATGGGGTTTTGTCCTTTGACCAGATGAGAGAGGCCTATGGGCTGATGTACTATCAGGTTCGGCACTGGGCTCTCTTGCCGGCGAACAGAGCTTTGATGGATATGCCTCTCACGCCATTTGAGAAATGGCTGTTCCTAAAGAAGGATGATAGGAGAATTATCTCGGAGCTCTATCGCCTTCTGCAAGGAGTAAGCCTCCCGCCTAAGTCAAAGGGTCAGCTGAGATGGGAGAGGGAGCTGGAGAGAGAACTCTCGGATGAGGAATGGGATAGCATATTCTATAGAATACATCATACAGCATATAGTGCTGCAGGGACGGAGACATCATACAAAGTCGCTTCTTACTGGTACTACACTCCGGCGCGGGTGCACGCATGGGATCATGATAAGACAGACCTTTGCTGGAAAGGGTGTGGAGCTACAGGCACACTGGTACATTTGCTTTGGCACTGCCTCAAGTTACATTGTTACTGGGAAAATGTTATAGATGATATAGATGCAGCGTTCCAGGTTCAGATCCTGAGATTCCTATCCTACGTCCTACTGGGGCTGCCCAATCCTCTTACTTTTCCTTTAAGATCTCTAAAAGGGAGACAGATGGCCCTAGCACTCAATGCAGCGTTGCAACTGATTCTAGCTTTCTGGGGTACAGATAGGGTCCCGACTCGTGTCTCATGGCTCCAGAAGCTCTGGTTTATTCTTGCAATGAAGAAACTTACATTAGCCTCCCAGCAGCGGGTAGAAGATCTGGGCGCATTGTGGAAGCCATTTATTAGGCTTCTTTCTGCAGAATTTACTGAGCTGACATGCCCGACCTACCTGAGAGTTTTGAGGCTGATTTGAATCACTGGCTGGAGTGCTGCTGGGGGGGTTGCTAGAGGGGGAGTGCGCTTGGATGATATAGGCGTTAAGGAGGGGAAAGGTAGAAGGAGGACACGGTCTCTTAGAGGGAAGCATTGTTGAAATGTTATTTTGTATATGTTTATGTAGTTCTCATCTGCGGGACTGACTTTCTGGATGACTATTGGACATTGCCAGTGGGCACATGGCTCAGCAAGGAGAAGATTCTCTGAGGGGTCCCTTTGAGCATGGTTTTGGGACTCATGAGAGAGACCTTTGTATGAAGCTACGATATTGCTACTGCGCTGATATATTTCATTTCTGCCCTGCGATGAGTGGTGTTTTGTATGTTTATATCTTTATAAAACAATAAACAGATTTGATCTTAAAGTTGCAGCAAGAAATTTTGGATAATCTTTCTCAAAACCTTTCTAGGAAGGATTGGCCAACTCCCAAGAATCTATGAGCTTGAGTTATACTCTGGTTGAAGGTTAGTGGGCTTCTTGGGTATCTACATGAGTTAGAATCTGCCAAGATATTCTTTGACTTTGGGATAAATGTAAAGGTAAAATAATATTGATTGAAGAAAAATGCCCAACGAGCCTGTCAACTCTTCTTCCCTGCATATTTTGAAGACATCGCAGGTTATGGTGGTCTGTGCGTATTTCAAAAGTCTCTCACGCACACATCAAGTAATGCTTCTATTCAGAACAGGCTAATTCCATCACTAGTAGTTCTCTTTCGAGTACTGGGTAGTTTTGGTCACAATCTGTCAACACATAGGATAGACAGAAAACAGAATGCTCCATCTTATCATCTTCCTGCCATTACAAAAGGGCTGTGTCCACTGCGCTTTCTGAGGCATCAGTTTCAATAATACCTTTTATTGGGATCTGGGTGTCATAAGATAGGAGCCTGAGGAAATGCTAGATTCAGTCTTTTAAAAGCTTGTTGAGCTGTAGCACCCCAACAGAATGTTTATTCTAGATTTGAGTGATATAACTGATCCAGAAGTCAAAGTTTTTGATAAATTGCTGTTACAAATTGAAAAAAATCTAAGAAAGGCAGGCCTTCTTTGAGATTAGTTGGTGATGACCAATTCAGAATGACAGCAACCTTATTTGGATTAATTGAGACTCTTTGGAAGTTTAGACAGAACCCTAGATATTCAACCTCTGGGTGGTCAAATTTATACTTCTCTGACTCGCAGTTCAAGACATTCTGACATAGTCTGGTCAAAACTTGAATTATGTACGGGTGGTCTTCCTTGATATCTTTGGAGTATATTGGGATATCATCAAGGTAAAGACTACAAACATGTCTGAAAACACATGGCCCATGAATTATTGGACACTATTTGAGCGATATATAAACCAGATGGAATTACCATTTTTTTCAAAGTGGCCAAAAGCTGTTCACTTGTCTCTTTCCTTAATATGCAAAATATGATAATCACCATGTAGATCTAATCTAATCTAATTTATGAAGATGCAGGCTAATCTAACTGATTTTATGATGTCCTTTACCAGTGCAGACGTTTAACAATTTTTGATGGTAGTCTTGTTTAAACCCTTATAATTGATACAGGGTCTTAATTCCTTAGATTTCTTTAAGAAAAAACATACAAGCACCAGCCAGAGAAGTAGAATGTGTAGTGAGTCCATTTTGCTGATTTCCCTGTGTGTATTGCCTCTTGACTTCCTTTTAAGATTTGGATAGGGAGTAGATTCTTCCAAAAGGCTCATTGGAGCCCCATTCTTGAGGAATGGGTCAATCTTGATCTAAATGAGGTGGTAAGGAAACCTCTTTGGGTTTTTCAAAACTCTTGCAATAAGACTAATACTGGACTGAAATAGCTTGTATGGTACTATAGGTGTGAGACTTAAAAGAACCTTTGTTGACATACTATCTCGGGAACCAGACGTTTTTAGAGGAAAAACCAATGTTTGTGGCCACATTCAGATAATAATGATATGGTTTTTGTTGCCCAATTTATATAGGGATTATGTGTCGTCGGAAACAAATCCCTTATCTTCTCCAAAATATTGATCATTAAGGGAATTGTTTTCTTTTTCACAGGCACAAAAACAAAAGGAGTTGCATCTATAGTTTCACTTGGACAGGAGATTTATTGGGTATTTAAGGAATATGCCTTTCTGCCACTTAATGGTCATTAATGTATATGTCACTTGCTCCAGAATCTATTGGAGTTGAGGCCTCCATGTCATTTCTTCCTGAGACACCAACTAATGTTCGTGAGAGGAACAGAAAAGAATAGGCAACCTTGGAAACCTACAAAGGGGATTTGATAATCTTCTGTCCTTTCCCGTTTTACAGAGTACAGGTCTTGGTGTTTACCGAAGGTCTCTGTGACCAAATGGGACATGTGCAGACTAAGGGCCTGATTTAGAGTTTGGTGGTTGGGGTTACTACATCACAAATGTAACGGATATCAGTCTGCCGTATTACGATTATATAATATTCTATGGACATCAAAAGATGGCGGACTGGATATCTGACACGTTTGTGACGGAGTAACCCGTCCACTAAACTCTAAATCAGGCCCTAAATGCCCAGAAGACCCAAAATAACTATAGAGCTCATTCTTATGTCTCCTCTGAACCAGTTAAAGCTCCCTGAGCAAATCTAATTTGCATAGTTTTTTTTCAGGAGATGAGATTGGAGCTTCCCTTGGACAATTTTCAGATTTTCTTTGGTAAAATTATCAGGAAACTCTGTTTGATTAAACGATGTCCGCTTAGTAGGACCGGGTTGATGAGATCAGAAAAAGTAGATGGTTTGACAGAAAGTATTAGTTTGTCTTTTACCTCTTCTCTTAGACCTATTTGAAACAAAAGTATCAAGTATCTTTCTACACGGGTCGTCTTTGCCAGACAAATGGTTAAATTTGGCTATGTAAGTTAACAACATTGGAATTGCCCTATTGAATATTGTGGGGAACGTCTTTAGTTGTGAACTTTAAGTCCGGTTCCAACATTTTCTTAAAGGTCACAAGAAAGTTAGAGTAGTATAGAAACATTAATTTACACAGTACTAAAAATAATTCATCTTAAAAAAAAAATTCTACCATGTTACCACCCTTCAACTTTCATTATTCAGAACAGTATGTGTGACAGGGAGGTCTCCTCACCTGTGACCTCCCTGATGCACATTGAAACTACAGTTGATGCTCTCCCTTCTCTACAGGCGATCCGCTCCACTGACCCTTTAAATTATTACTGACGGTGTCGGTAGGACTGAGAACACCCTGTTGGACGGGGTCCTATCGGGGAGCATATTGGGCGGAAGGAGGACGCGGAAGGACCACATCTCCAGAAACATTTTAGGCAGATGCCACCACATCAGAAGAAGAGGAAGTGAAGACGCCGTGCAGCATTTGAGTGAAGACGGAGAAACCCACACCATGTTGCACACTGAGGCCACGCTGGTTACGTGACCCGGACAAGTCCTGTTTCCCGAAGGAGCTGAGGATACTGTGCAGCCCGGTCGGAAGACAAGAGGAGACCGCAATACTGATGAGAGTCCCTGCCATGTTCCTGGAGAAGAGTGTCTCAGGCAGGTAAATGACCCTCTCCAGGTTTGGGCTGGAGGGAAGAAAACAAGCGGGAACATTTAACTAACCTCGTCGATCCGTCATTAACAATGCACTTAGTGGTGGGTAAGCGGTGAAAAGGGAAACTTCAGAAAACCCACATCCTCTTTTAAAAAGTGACAACCCATACACTAACAGGAGGATAATTCCGCAAGTTTAATTTCACGTTTTGGTGGACCAAATATGGGAAGCATGAGGGAATGTCTTCACAATAATGAAACGGATTGCCTCTTTTGTTCTTTTTTTTTTTTTTAGAAAAAACGGCGTTGAAGACTCCAGGTCGAGGACATGAGATAAAAGGAAACCCAAAAGATAGTCAAGCATATGTTTTGGAAGTTAAAGAAAAGCAGAATAAAGGGTCTCATATATCCTCATGTGTTTCTCGAGTGCTATTAAATAACCTGATTATATACCGCTCACCTGTACCCTGACAGTACAATTTTGTAATTCTCATGGCGCTAAGTACAAAATGAATTACTGCAAACAAATTGATGTTTCTTGGCTACCTGTTGTAAGGTGATTATGGCCTGTCTATAGTGATTAACAGTCAATGTATGAAACAACGGTAATAAAAAACATTTTCTCGGACACAGTAGTGTTTACAAAATAAGGTAAGATGTAAATTGATTTGTGCTGTCATGTTATTGCAAGGGCAACAAGGACGTTTTGTAGAACAAGTACCACATTTGGGTAATGCAAATAATTTTTTTTAGTATTTAATCTAAAACGAGTCAAATGAAATCGGTAATGGGAACTTTACAAAACTAAGTATGGCTAAACTACTTCAAATGACAGTAAATTAATGTGATTTTTATTGCAGTCTTGACAAGTTTTGTTTACTTCACCATTCGCAAAATAATCACAAAACACATTACTGACATTATCTTCAGTTGACGTTAATACGATCGGGGTCGAAAATAGTTCGGGTATTATTATCCCCCATTATCTCAAACATCCATTTAAGATGCGTGTCAAGGTATTGCTTTCATATTGTCAAGTGAAACTCAGTCACTAATTAAAGCTCTCGAAAAATGAATCTCAACTTTCACCATTATTTAAATCGATAAATGCAAGGGGCGTATTTTAATTAGGTCCTCCAAATAACCCAATCACAATTCTGAATCACAAATTTACGATGGGCAAGCTTGAGGTACTGATAAGAGTCTACAAAAATTAGGTCTCTGCCGGCTGAATGGGGCGGATCTACAAGTCCCCAAACTCCTGCTCTGTCCATACCAGCGGAAGTACGTTTGCTCTTATAGATTTGTAATATTCACTGCCCAACTATGAGGCAAATCTACAGGCATCCTCTACCGATCTGAGGGATTGCTGCACTCTCACACTTAATACCCGGGTTCCACCTAGTGTATACTCAAAGGGGACACCCAAATATGAGAAGGTTGTTACCCTTCCTACATTAGTGTCTCCAATAAGATGCAATCTCACTTTCGCATTTATTGAGCCACATGTCATAGTGACTACGTCCAAGTGCTTTATGAAATGGCTACATTCACCTAAAAGGCCTTGTAGCCCATTTGCGCTCCTTGACAAATGGAATGCATCGTCCGTGTGTTAGAGGCCAGGGGCGGACCGTGTACCCAATTGTGGCATCTCTTTCCCTTTGCTTACAAGCCCTTTCTACAATACATTAATATGCAAAGTAAAAAGGAAGAGTGCTAGAACACCCCCCCCCCCCACCCCTCCGGCAAACCCCTCTTTGGGATTTTATTTGTTCCGTGCATTTGCCATTGAGCCGGAAATGGACACTCACAGTGGTGTCCTGGTATAAGTGTCTTACCAGAGCTACTAATGGCTTCCCCCCACACATCTGACAACAGTGACCAACGTTTTGAACCATTTATGGTGAATATATTATACATTTAATAATGATTGTTCCACTATTCCTAATCCTAGACAAAATCTGTACTGAATTTCCGAGAAAATAGCATTTTCACGAGCCAATGTCTCTAATCTTGTCAACAATACTTTGCCTAATATTTTAACAGTGGAACCTAATGGGGATATAGAGTGATAACAACTTGGTATGTTTCTATCACTTTAAAAAAAAAACTGGCACTATAATTACCTCTGACCACGTTGATAGAATATTACTTGTGTTAACTGCTCTAAACAATATTTGTTAAAATTGGGACCCATAAACCAACTTTATCTTTAAAAACATCTATGGGTATTCCGTTTGGGCTGCAGGCTTTTCCAGCCGAACTACTTTTAATAGCTAAACTAACTTCAGACACTTCTATCAGCCGACTCCATTTAACCCTTCCTGCTTTGTTAAATCTTCATACGAAGGTGAGGGGAACAATGTTTGACAGCCACAAAGACCTTGCTGAAGTGTTCCACCAACTTTTCAATGGGAATTAGGCATCCCACTTTCAGTTCATCGTATTTGGTAAAATACGGGCAATTGACAGCTTTCTAAAATGCCCTTGAGTCATCATCATCATCAAACAGACTTTATTCGACTTTCAACAAGTCATAAAAGTATCAAATAAAACACATCTATATATGTGAACACAATAAATAGGTAAGATAATAAAAAAATAAATAGTAAAAATTAAAATACACATCATTAGTATGTCCGAATACAAATATTTAAATAACCTTAGTGAAAGTGAGACCTATATACCCATGGACTTCCTTGGGGTTAATACTAAGCATAAGAAGTTCGCCAGGATTCCACACATTTCGATGGAAGATAAGACCTGCAAGCTAAGATACGCATCATGACATGACGCAAATTAATCGATCTTAAAAATGGCAATAAAAAACTTTTTCTCTGCTCGGCGTAAAATTTACAAAAGAGGACCACGTGCATCGTAGATTGAGATGCTTTTGCATCACAGGGGCATACTCTTAAGGATGTACTCCAGTCATTCATAGTCGGGAAAGTTACAAGACAGTGGAAAGTATCTAATTGTAGTCTTGTAAGGACAAAACGATGTTGAGGAATTGTCACATTTGCTAAGTAAGGCTCCATGCCTTCCATGGACAAAATTAGTTTGTTGGACATTACACTGGGCTTTCTCGATTCAGCTTCCCATCGTTGATCTTCCAGGTATCTCAATGTCAAGGCCCTCAGTTCTTTCCTGGATATTTTCCTCATTGATTCCGGGTTTGTATAATAGTCTTTACAAACCATATTTCCAAAAAAGAGCATAATATATTTCAACCAGGGAACACTTAATGAGTGAGTCAGCCTCATACAATCGGATAATATGGCCTTGTTTAGTCCAGTGTACTCCGAGGTCCACACTTTGTGCCATAGTAATACTGGCTGTATCTTTATCAAGTCAGCTACAAAAGGAACCCCTAGTTCCACGTGGCTAATGTATGACGATGTACCGTTTGGTACCATTAACAAGTATCTGAGAAAATCATTCTCCACCGTCTGAATCGGATTACAATTAGTATACCCCCAGATACCAGAACCATACATGGCAGCCGGGATGCACTTGGCTTTGTAGATTTTTACCATATTCAGCGGGGTAATCCCCCCTAGCCTTTTAGAAAAAATCTTCAGAGCTGCTGTTGTTTTAATAATCTGGTCTTTTTTAGTTTTCACACAATGTGCCCAGGAACTCTGTTTATCAAACATTATACCCAGATATGAAAAGGTACGAGCTATCTCCACTTTGTCCTCGTGGATGGTAGTATTATAGATCTTACCCGATTTCTTACCGCAATTCATTACAAAAGTCTTAGACCGGTTAACTGTGAGACCCAGATCTGTCATAAAGGTTATGCAGGTGGTTAAGAGTTTTTGGAGGGCTAATGGTGTCCTAGCCATAAGTACTGCATCATCTGCGTAGAGCAGTACGGGGACAGGACAGTTGCCTATTTGGGGAAGATCTGTACATTTGCTTATCAGATCGCATTCTAAGTTGTTTATGTAGAATGAGAACAGGAGTGGAGCAAGAACGCAGCCTTGGCGCACCCCTCTATATATACCAAAAGGCCTAGTGCATTCCCCTATCGTCCTGTGCCTTACTCTTGCTTTGCATCCTATATACATGTCCTGTATGAACTGAATTATTGTTAATTCAACCCCCATACTACTTGGAATGTCCCATATCTTCCCATGTAGCATGCAGTCAAATGCTGAAGATAGATCTATGAAGGCCAGGTACAAATTACCCTCTCTGATCTTTGTATACTTCCCCAGTAGGAGGCTTAGATTCAGGCCCTGTTCCACTGTGCCTATTCCTGCGCGGAAGCCATACCGCACTGGAGATAAAATATAATTTCCTTCAACCCATGTTTGAAGTCTATTTAAGATTATTCTCCCCGCTATTTTAGATGTTGTGTCAAGCAGGGAGATTGGCCTGTAACAGGCTGGGTTGAGGCGTTCACCTTTTTTGTATATAGGGATGAAAATGGAATATCGCCACGTCGATGGGGTGCCTTGTGTACAGAAGGCCCTCAATACCTGAGTCATTAAAGGGCCCCAAAGGTGCGTGTTTGCTTTATATAAATCTATTGGGACGCCGTCAGGGCCCGGCGATTTCCCCGCGTTGCTTATATTTATGGCTTCCACTAACTCCTCTAAGCTAAACTGAGGTATTACAGCCGAGCGTGGGCCTTCCTGAGCGTCTAGGACCTTTAAAGAGACCTCAAGGTCTATGTCAGTAGGTTGGTGGTATATCTTAGAAAAGTATACAATCCAATCCTCTTCCGGAATTGCATTATCCGTTCTGGGGATATATCTATTCCCTAACACAGGAGTATTTATTATTTTCCAGAAGAGGATGTTATCCTTCGCAAGACTAGCTTTATGTAGATTTTCCCACAAGTTTACTCTCAGGGTGTGTTTCCTCCTTTTTATAGCTGTCTTATATGCCTGCCTACACATGCGTATTTCAGTCGGCATCTTGTTGAGGCACTTAAAGCTTTTTTTAAACTTGTGTGTGCTTTTGTGCAATCGTGATCGATCCAGCCGCTTTTCCTTTTTTTTCCTCCCCTTCCCTGCCTAATGGTAAGAAATTCCTTCACTCCTTGAGTTATCTGAGAAAAGGCACTTATACATTTTCCTGGTTCTATATCCTCACTAAGGCAATCAGTGAAGGCTTGGTTATGTTTACATAATAGCTGTTTCAGTAGAGCCTGTGAGTCTATCTTTGACCATCTCATTAAGTATCCATTACTCGTGGCTAATTCAATATCGTTTACCGTCCTAATCTTCTCTTCTTTGGCCAATGTGGCAGGAGTTAGTGAGAGTTGTAAACTCTGAGGAAAGTGGTCGCTTATTGCAATGTCATAAATTGAATGGTTAATAAATTTATGTGAGAAATGGGTTGACATTAAAACATAACCAATCACCGTATTAGCGCCCCTTCCATTAAAAATTGGTTTAAAATGTGGTTCTTTAAAATGTAATTCATTTGCAAAGGACAGATTATATTTTTGGGTCACTAAATTCATTGCGTCTCCTTGGATGGTGTGTGAGAAGTGAGGCCTTAAGCCAATATCTTCAGTGTCCTAACCACACATCTTTTCCGAAAGATCTTTACAGAGGTGAACATTAAAATCACCGCCCCAAATAATAAAAGTCTCACGTCTATTATTTGCACATATTTCCTCTAGGTCCTCTGCCATCTCCGTTAAAATATTAAGAATTTCTCTTGGTGATGCGTTGTTATAAAAATGTATAATTACTAACTGAATGTTCTGATCCATGTTAGACTCTATCATTTAGTAGTGTGGTCTCGTAATTCGCATTTTTAAATTCTGTAAGCACGACTTATTGGAAATGTATGTGCATAAACCTCCTTTTGGTCTACCATGTTTGGTCTGTACTGCAGGAGTGTGAAATGTCTTATAGCCATTTATGTGGACAGGGTTTAATGCCCAAGTCTCCTTGAGGCATATACAGGAGAAATCTTCTATAAACTTCACCCAGAGCTCATTGTCAATCTTACTAATTAGGCCTGCCACATTCCAAAAAAGTATGAAGATTTCCATGTTCTGGTGAAGTTGGGAACACGCATTATCTGTAATTGGTGGGGGTGTGCCACCATCTGTAGTGTGGGTTGCTATCGAAATGGGATCTCTCTGGTTCGCCTGAATCTCTGGGGTGTTCCTATCGAATACCATTTCATGCGGTGTAACTCCCCTGTTCGTACAGGGCCCTTCTGTATTTACTTCCAGGACCACTTCATAAAAGGGAACTTTCTTATTCATGCTGAGTCAATCCAGTCCTTCTAGCGTTGTAAGAGGTTGGAATCTGTTGCTAGAAAGAAAGAGATCTGGGCTGTTTAAAGGTTGGTTACTTACTGATTGTAGGTTTCTAAGATTATGCCCTGGGTTTTTTTGGTAGAACGATACCAAGGGTAGTAGGGAGATTCCCTGGTAGGTGGTCTGTCTAGCTCCTAATTCACGAATAATACTATCCACTAAAGTTGGGGATTTAAATGAAAGGACCACATAGTCTCCTTCCAATTCTTTCTCCCTGCTTCCTATCCACTTGACTCTTCTGACCATTTTGATATCATCAAAAAGGGCCCCCGTCGTTCCGGAACCCAGACAAGATCCTATCCAGTTCAAAGCCTTGTTTCTCAATGCCACCCACGTTTCCCGCTGTTGATCGCCTATAGAAGGAACGTTTGCCAAGACCACCACCTATGGAGTTGCCTCCGGAGGAAGGTGCAGAAGGTCACTTGGAGTAAATGTGGCCTTCAGGGGTCTTATCCCGCTACGTTGACACCCTCCTGTGTTTGACTGTAACTGGTTTGTCCTGGCAAATGATTGAATATTAGGTGCTATCATAGTTGATTTACAGATAATATTTGATGCTATTAAAGAAGGTTGTAAATTGGTCGTAGGCTTTGAAGACAGGTGTGAGTGACTGGTGTTTGATAGTGTTAGTGGCGGGTGTAGTTTAATCAGGGTTTTTGAGGCCGAATATAGATCATCCGCCGTATCTTGCAGGATAAGTTGTGTACTACTCACAGGATTTAGAATCGGCGAAGGTATGCTAGAATCTTCTTTTGCATGATGTAGGCCCTCGAGGTATATAGGGGGTCATTCTGACCTTGGCGGTCCATGACCGCGATGGCGGAGTGCGGCGGAAGCACCGCCAACAGGCTGGCGGTGCTTCCTGGGCGATTCTGACCGCGGCGGTAAAGCCGCGGTCGGAAAAGGGGAGCTGGCGGTTTTCCGCCGTTTTCCCGCTGGCCCAGGGAACCCGCCATGGCGGCGCTGCTTGCAGCACCGCCATGGGGATTCCGACCCCCTTACCGCCAGCCTGTTTCTGGCGGTGTCCACCGCCGGAACCAGGTTGGCGGGAACGAGTGCCGTGGGTCACCTGGGGGCCCCTGCACTGCCCATGCCACTGGCATGGGCAGTGCAGGGGCCCCCTAACAGGGCCCCACAAAGATTTTCACTGTCTGCTTAGCAGACAGTGAAAATCGCGACGGGTGCCACTGCACCCGTCGCACCCCTTCAACTCCGCCGGCTCCATTCCGAGCCGGCTTCATTGTTGAAGGGGCTGTCCCGCTGGCCCGGACGGCGGTCTTCTGGCGGTCGCCCGCCGGCCCAGCGGGAAAGCCGGAATGACCGCCGCGGTCTTTTGACCGCGGTGCGGTCTTTCGGCGGGAACCGCTTGGCGGGCGGCGACCTCCGACCGCCGCGGTCAGAATGACCGCCATAGTCTTTATAATTCCTACGCCTGCATCAACCTTACTCTCCACCACTTTTAAGCGCTCCGTCAGGGACTCCAGTGAAGCCTCGATGGATCATTTCAGGGTATTTACTAAATCATAAAGATTTGCAAGAAGAGTTTGAGTCGTGGCTACTGAGTTACTTGGGAGTTTCTTTCGTGATGTTTTCTTGAGTGGCTGCCTACCAAGAGTAAATACTAGATCTTTCTTAATCACTTTTTTAGAAATTTCGGCTGCCTTTTCTACCGCCGGCTTCCTTGGGCGTTTAGCTACAGGTGAAGTGTCGCCCGGGGAATGGATTAAGTCTGAGATATTTTGAATACAACCATTTGAATACCTTCCCTCTCTGTTCACTGCCCCATTGTCACTTGAGTCCTTATTACCACTGACTGCTTCCAATTCAACCCAAGCCTTTTCCCTTATCTTCTTCTTTCTTAGGGAGATAACTTCCTTGTATACTCTCCTATATGACTGCATTTCTTCCTTAGACGTGGGTTGGTTTGTATGGCTATGTGAAGCTTCTTATGTGCAGAAGATCAAACAGAGTTAAACCAATTACAAAATTGATATACTTTAGGGGCACTATCATTAGTTAACAAAGTTCCCACAGAAGTACAGTTAGTATAGTTGTTTAGATGAGGATTATTAGCTGATAGAGATGTTCAAAATAAGGCTGGGCTGGTAAGGGAACTAATTAAATATGCCACCTTAGCTCGGTCTTGAGCATACCGGGCTGAGGGGACGTCACAATGGACATTCAGAGAGTCCTAGAATTCCTTACGTTTGGGCAGATTCGCAGAAAAATATTGGGTAGTTGGTGATACTACTAAAAGGTATGAGGTTCTGGCAATCAAGGCCTGTGTCAATGTCCAATTTGCACCCCATAATTGCTGAAGTTCTTGAATCTGTAGTTGTATATACTGTGCTAAGGCTTGAGGGATGGTCTATGGTCAACCGTTGCATAGGTCCATGACTTCTTCCATACTTAAAGTATGTTGGTGCTGCAATCTGTCAGTAGCAGGGCACATACGTCGCTTCTCTTCTCTGCTTGTGACTGCCAGAAGTAAGGACTACTCTTTCCAGTAGCCACAGGCCAGAAGACACTTGACTGTCATCTGGCAGCTTGTGCCTTCAAGAAAAATCCCCAAGGAGTAAAACGCCAGGTGGCAAAAAAAAGACTCTGGATACTGATACAGAAAGGCAAAGAAAACCTTGGGCCATCAAGATGATTCCTTAGGACATCTTGGATGAACCTTGGACTGCGAGAGGGTGATCCATGGAGGACTGAAGCAGAATAGGAAAACCAGTAGGAACACAGCAAAGAACACTGGAAGAATTCCAATGAAGAAAACTTGGAATAACAATCAAAGGTCAATGAAAATGACGAAAAAAAAATCCACAGGAATTTCAGTGCAAGGAGAGATGGTTGAGCCCTCTCTATAAAGTGCCAAGCAGGAATTTGTCCTTGATTTCATAAACATCCCAATGATGAACGTGAAAAAGACATAGATAAACACTGAAAAGGCTGCCACCTTACTTCGGGAACAAAATAGGAAGATATTTTTTCCATGGAGTTTAACAGGCAATGCAGCCATGCAGAGGTATGACATCGCTGATAAACGGAATGCTGTCAGTGGGTAATCCCACATATGCAAGAGTAGGACCATTTAGGTGCACAGGAATAAAAAGCAGAGACTGCTGCGAAGGTGACATGCTGTCACTATTCGGCCGGTGAACGGGGAAACATAAGCGTGAGTCGGTCTTGGCCATCTTATGCGGTCATGCCTTGACATGATATACTTCAAGTAGTTAAAGGATAAGGGTAAATAAGTTCTCATATGTGGCACAGAATCCGGCTGGTAAGCTGCCCGTGCTACTGTTTTGCCAGTATTCTGTATGAATGTTTAATGCCTGGGCCCTGTCAGTAATTTGAGCTGCAGTAGTTAGGGGTTTTAATGCCCTGTCTTCTGATATTTCGCTTCTTGACTGGGTGAGCCCGCTGTGTACAGCTGCTTGCACTATTTCTTAAAGATGTTGTGATGTCTGAGCATATTTAACCTCCCTGTTTTGTCCTTTCAGGGCTGTTACTGAACATCTATCTGTTTCTGCCCTGATTAATGGAATTAGTAATGTGACCATTTTATCCCTGTCTGCATGTGTTCTACTTGCGTACTCACACTAGAACAGGCACCTAAATTGTTTCAGGATTTTGGTGAGTCATTGCCTAATCGCTGGCAGATAATCTTTACGTGATTCATCCGTGGCTATATGTTTTTCTTGTATGCTCACTGTGTGCTCTAATGATTGTAATTCCCTATGTAGTACAGGTTTGATGCCATATAATATTGCCATGCACATTTATCTTACTGCTGCTTTGAACGCCTCCAAAAGTGGTCTAATATCATCTACCATTCCTTAATTTTCAACAAAATACTTAGTTATGACCTATTTGTGTTCCAACATGGGGCATCCAAAAGTGCCAGGGGCTGCAATTTTCATGTTGCTATGGGGGTTTGTAATTGTTCTCCAGGCTACCATGTATAAAAGAGAAGAGTGATACGATAATGTTCTGCACAAGTATTCTGTTGTCGCCAATACCCCGATGTGTAGCAGTGATAAACATGTAATCTAGTGTGTAGGTTATGTAAAGGTGAGAGGTATGACTGGGCTCTTGCATGAAGATGGGTATTCTTCCAAGAATCCTTTAAGTTCCAATTTTTCATCCATGCCCGAGGTCAGCCGTCACTCACTTGCTAGGTTCTCGTGGATGGGGAGGAAACAACTTATCTCAAGCCACATCAGACATAATTAAAACCACTCCCTGCATGTTAGTGCCACGTGGACCTTTAGTGAGCTTTGGCCAGGGCCTGTGCAAAAAGCGTGGATAAATATTTGCCACATAAAAGACAATCAAGAGTAGTGACTCCCTATCTAGTTTACCCTCGAGCCATATATAGCTGTGATCTGTGTCTGTCTTGTGTTCTGTGCAATGGAATGGTACCACCAGTCTGATCCATACCATTAGCACTCCTGCATGTGCTGAATATGCTGGTATGTCTGCCTCTTCTATCGCCTTTGAGTGTTGTACTTTCATCGCCAGTGATTTGGGTCTCTTGCAAAATGATTATGTGAACCCCTCTGTATTTGAAGTTTGTATATATGTGAGAGAGCGTAGTTTAAATATTACATATTAGATGTGAAATACTTATATCTAACAATGCTGCATACAAAAACGATCATAAAAAAATAAATTATTTGTTTAGATGTATTCTTAACATGATTATAAGTGTGAAGTTACTATTGTGCACATAAACTAATGTCGATTGTAAGAAATAATTGCTTGCATTATGATTAATTGAATATGTTAACACCTACGAGGATTGCATTAGAACCCATAGGCCTTAAGTTAGCGTGAGTCGAAGACTTAGCTGTGTAGCTCTCATATTGAAGCATATTTTTCTGTTTTCCAGTGTGCTGACTCGTAAAAGGCCATGACCCAGCAAGAGTTCTTTTCCTTTGTTTTATGTTGCCAGTTATGTTTTATTCCCAACCGCATGCTAGCTGCCTTAGTATAAGTTTTATACGTTTTGCAACAATATTAGAAACATTCAAGGATGTTTTGCCTTGGAAAAGTTAACTTTTGACCTGAAGAACGTGCCAGAGAATGAAGTAACCCCGGATGTGCCACCTACGAAGACGTCAATTATGAAGACCAATCAAAACGTTATAAATTATCGTGGGATGACAATTTGGATTACCTAATGTATAATTTGATAGGCTAAAGATAGTGGGGTATAGCGATTATCCAATAGAATTTTGGGGGAAGGTGTTGTGAAAAAGGGATAAAAGCTCATGACACAGAAGGGTCATCGGGAATTAGGTAGGGAATGATATCGATTGCATCCAGAAACTCTGTCACTCCGTTTGGTGACTTGAGACTTAAACAAATATCTTCATCCATAGACTGCCCTTTGCATTTCTCCTCCCTATGAGGGAAGTGTCCCCAGTCCCTTTAGACGAAGTAGATTGATGGTGATCTAACTGATGTCCTGAAGACGAAGACTGATCCTGTATGCTGACTTATTCCGAGGAGGGTAATTATGACAATTGCTATTGTAATTTGTCTATTTGCTTTTCCTTTCTAGGTACCAACTGCTGTATTTTTTGGATAGAGACCTTAGTTAGATGTTTTCTAAATTGGTGTTCTAAATTGTTTTGCATGAAGTCCAACATGCTGATGCTAATTAGTGGATAGATTAGGTGATCATCCTGACTGACGCAAATAGACGAGACTGACATGGTACTGTGCTGAACTGAGATGTATAAGTTACTATATGTATTCTAACCTATGTTTATCTTACGTTGGTGCTTTTATGTTCGTGATCTTTGCATTGTCAAAATCTTATCACAGTTGCCATATCGTGACTATGCTCTTTTGCTTCTTGGTTTTGAGATTGATACCCTTATTGTTAGATTGTAATCAATATGTAGTACATCAGTGGGTTGCTATTACATTGATTACATTGTGATCAGATATATATAAATCATTTGAGATCTCTTACCCCCTGCCGCCGGGACAGGAAGTGCACACTAACATAATGCATCCCTCCCCATTTTACCCTCTGCAACTGTTAGTTTCCTAATTTCAGCTTTTAAGTCTACTGTATTCTGCATTAGAGTAAAAGTAAAGGAAATAAGAGAGGTGTTCAGGTTAAGAGCCAGTGAATTCAACTCACCGCTTTTCATCCGTTATCGATACTGGCTTCAACTCTGCATTGGTGCCTCATCTAACTCATCTTTGTTGGGCACTCTGAAAGCCCTGGCTAACAGCAAGGTTACAGTGCCCGTTTAGGTTTGTTTATTGACCTTTGAGGATATTAGTTTGCCTGCTGTCCTCAGAGACACTATGGGGCAGTCCGCTATCCTGTCTTTTGAGAACTCTACTGCTATGTCAGCTTCATCAGTGGATTCCCCAGATTCACTTTTGGCATTACTAGGTACCTTCAGGTTTACTTGTTAACACACATTTTATGATGCTGTCTTACCAGCTGCTTTCTGTTCGTCTGTGGGGTTCTTCGGTTCCTTGCAGTGATTTTTTGTCTTCTATGTTACCCATCGCTGCACACTAAGACCACCTTCTTTTCCTCTCCATGGTAGTGGCATGGTTAGCTATCCAAACATTTGCTGGGACAGTGCCCGTGAAAAAGTGAGTCTTCCTGTCTGTGATTATTTTCAGTTTTGCTGTAAGCAGCAGAATATACTTCAGTACTAGGCCCCATAATCTTTTTCCTGGAAGTTGTGCATTATGAGGGAGTAATTGGGAAATATATGTGGGATTTTTTACATGCCTGATGGGCCCCTTTTATCTTGCCTTTCGAATGCACCTCTGTGCCTATCATTCAGTAAAATTCAGTAACCGCACTATAACTGGACATGGTTTGTCCCTTATGTAGTGGGAATTGGGGCCCTGTGTGCTCTATGAACCATGAGACGTTTTGATAAACCTTTGAGATCCAGCACCTTCACAAACCATTCTTCTAAAAAAAGGTCAATTCATGGGCCCTCCATTTTATTAGGCAGTCTTACGATTCAGAAGTTGTTTCCTCTTGAGTGTCCTTCACATCTTTTGCTTTATATTTCAGGAAACATGCTCTCTCTTGGAGCTCCTGAGCTTGTTGGCGCAATGGAGCTACTTCTGGGGTCACTTCAGTTAACTTGGTTTCTGTTTCCATGTCTGCCAGTCTGCATTGACCTGTCTTCAGGAGATTGACCTTGATTGTGACTACATCCATCTTGTACTCCATTGCAGTCCTTGCCTCCTGTATGGTCAGTAAGATGTGGTCAGTCTTGGTGGTGTCTGATTGCACGGGTTGAGGAATCTGGTGTCCTTTCCTCAATGAAGTTGAACCCTCTCTTGGTGTGTTAGTGTAGCCCGGTTGATTTGTTCCTGTCTTTGTTTTGGTGTACTTGGATTTCCCTGTAATGGTGAATTATGTTGAGTTGTTGCTCAGTTCTCCTGTTGTATTCCAGAGAGTTACAGCCCCAGGGCTGCTAGATACAGTAGCGGCTCGAGGCCTCGAAAGGGGTGGGTTGGAGAGGAGGCACTCAGGGAGAGGGGGGAGAGCAGCAAAAAAATAAATTAAATTAAATTTTAAAAAAACAAAAAAACACTTAGCTCTTGGGCGCGGCCCGCGCCACGCTCCTCTGTCCCTCGTCGCTGCTGCAGGCACAAGCTCCAAGCCTGCCCTGTGGCCAATCCTGACGCTGCCCAAAGCAACGTCAGGATTGGCTGGGAGCACCCACCCAGGGCGCTCCCAGGCAGACTGGGAGCCTGTGCAGGCTATGTTGTCGGGCTGGAGACAGCCTAGAGCGGATGTGTGTTTGGCTGGCCCGAGACGGCTGGCCAAACACACACGCGCACTCCCCCTCAGTGCACGTCACCCCAGTGGCCCCACCCCTTTTAAAGAAAACGATAATAAACATTGTTTATTAGCATTTTCTTTAAAAAGTTTTGAAGCTGCCGCTGTTGGCCTAGGGGGGCGACTCTCATCCGCCCATACAGAGGACCCGCCACTGGCTAGATACGATTATTAAGCGGCTTCATTTTTTTCAGATGGCCACTTTTAGAACGATACATATTATTTTGCCTCCAAGGTTAATGAGTGAATGCCCTATTATTATTTCTTTGATGCGATCTTCCCTTTGCTAGTTACTATTGAGCTGCAAAAGGTATGCCTCCAACTACTACAGTCTTCCTGGCTTGATTCTACAGGTGCTTATTTAATTTATGCTTCGTTGTGACACCAGCTTCCTCCAGTCATCAAAGCTGGGGTGACAAAAGACAGCCTCTTGTGCAAATGTGTATTTCCCCTCTTTTCCTACCTCTTCCTAGAGGATTACTGCTGTCAGCTGTTTCTTTGCGCAAAGCAGAGCAAGGGCATCAACGAGGACTAGTGAAATAAGAGAGAGGTCCTTTTGCGGGGTCTCGTTCACGTTTTGGCTTGACAGCCATTCCTTCTTTTCTCCCTGTGTTTATGGGGCCGGCTTCTCTTGTATTTTTCACGTCTTTGCTCATTTTGTGCACCAAGCAACAGACTCGATTTATCTAAGTCCGGGTATCTCGCTGTGGGCCACCAGCTCAGGTGCGGCACCACCCATTCATTTCCAGCTGACCATCAGCGCCGAGACGCAGCTCCTTTCTCTGTCACTGACTCCCCCCGTGTGACTGCTCCGTGGAATCAACCTTTCAGCACCAGGACTCCTGGCTGCTCACCATCTGCGTGGGTCTCCAAGCCTTTCAGCTGCAGGGTCCTGTAGGTGGAGGTCAGCAAGACAGGAGCTGAGCGAGGCCGTGTCATCACTCATGACGATCAGGCCACACCCCTTACATTTAGATTTGGGAAAGGATTACAATGTATGGATTTCAGAGCGGGGCACCGAAAAGGCAGCTCCAGTACACGGTATAGACACTATGAATACCCTTTAGGATTTTAGTACTCCTCTTGCATTTCAGTACTATACAAACAACACCATCCGTGATTTCCTGGATTCCTTCTGTGATTATCTATATGGAGAATATTTTGATATACTCTTTTGCTCTTGAACAATATGGAGTTCAAGTATGAAACTTATTGAAACGACTCAGAAAACATTCCGTGATTGCCAAAGCTGAAAAGTGTGTTTGACGCCTCTAAAATCTAATTCTTATGCTTTTCCAATACAGGTGATTTTATGGCCATTGATACTATGAAGGTGAAAGCTGTTATTGATTGGACATGTCCTGCTAATAGCAAAAAGACGAAGGAATTTGTCACACTTGCTAATTTTTACTGAAATGTTATGCAAGAATTTTCAAAAATGATTACACCCATTATTCAACATTATTTAAAATACCCTGATCTACGACTTCCATTTATTGTACAAACTGATGGCTTATCATATGCCCCAGGAACTGTTCTGTTTCAATTGAATCTAGAAATGGAAGCCTTTCATTCTGTTGGCTTTTTTTTTTACAGAACTTTATCCAGTTCTGAATGAAATTACACCACATATGAGCGAGAACTTCTTGCTATAAAAGACACCTTTGCACACTGGAGTAATTAGCTAGAAGCGGCCACTCATAAGTTAATTGTGTTGGCAGGGCATAAGAATCTGTTATATCTAATCTCATTGAAATGTGCACAAGATAAGCTCGCTCACTGTCCTTTAAGTGTTTGATTACCAGCTCACATACAGACCCGTTAATAAATAAGGAAAGACAAATATTCTATCGAAATTTGTGTAAGAAGCTGAGTTGGTGTCTGTTCCTCCCAGCATTTTGGCACTCATTGAACTTCCAATTTATTATGTTATTTCCTCCATACAGAAAGTTCAACAAGGGGAAGTGTGAATCAATTCGGATACAAGAAGACCCAAGAAACAGAAACAAGAAGGAAACTAATATTTCATAAGCAAGCCTTCTTTATACCAGAATAATCAATGCAAGTACAGGTCTTAAATGGGTGGCGTAGCTCTCGAGGAGCAGGATATCATGGGCAAAGAAAAACAAAGCTTCCATCTCCCTGGGCTACCTGACAACATTATCATAGATCAAGGATTTCCGTTTTTGGCCACATTTTGGAAAAAGCTATTGAAATAAGTTAGGATGTTACACTCCATATCTACCAGGTATCCACAGACAGACAGATGGACAGAGAGGTTGAATACGTTTAAAGAACAACACCTCAGAGGTTTTCCTTTTTTATGTAAATCTTTTTATTGGGTTAAATACAGATCTAAGACATAAGATACACACTTGCACAGTTTTACTACACCATTAGTACATGGACATTGACAGATTCCCTTAATCACACTGTCACAATTACTGCTACCTATTGATAGTGATCAGCTTTGAAACACAACATGCAGAGAATGTGCTAGTCACTGATCCCATATCTTCACATGCTTCTGTGGGTATCCTCTGGCCTTATAGATGAGTTTCTTGGCTTTTGCATAGTAGTCCATTCCCCTGATCCTCTTGGCCAGTGGAATGCCTCAGAGGATCCCCAATATTTCACTACAAGAAGACCCATTGCCACCAAAGCGCTAGTACCCCATTGGCCACCCAATTCATTTATTAGCCCAAGTAACACCAATTTGGGGTCGAGCTCAGAAGGTTTGCGGACTACTTGTACTAGTGTTTTATGTGCTTCACACCAGTACCCTTGAATATTGGGGCCATGTTGTGTGAATGACAGAACCAAATTCAGATCTGCACCTGAGACAATTGGTGCAGAAGCTCCTTTTCTTTTCCCATAGACTATAGGGGTTATAATAAACTCTATGAAAATAATTCAGTCGCATTAAGTGGAACTGCATAGACGACACAAGATTACAGGGGCCATTTTTGTCTCTGTCTAGTCCCTCTCATCTAGCAGTCCCATTCCCACATAGTGTGCAGTCACTTAACATAGTTTGGGGTATTGTCGACTAAGGTTCTGTAGAGCTTGTAGATATCTTTCTGATCTAACCTTTCTATCGGTACCCTGGATTCCAGTGGATTAAATTGGGGGAGGGATCCAAGCTGATCTTTAGAGCAGTGAGGATGCACTGCAAGTGAAGGTTTTGATAGAATTGTGACTTATGTAGCGTGAAGTCTTCTGCTAGTTGCACAAACATTTTGAAATGGTTGCCTTCCTTCTCCCAATTTTGAAGTGCCGATAATGTCCTAGGCGCTAAAGCTCGACAGCATGATAGCCTGTCTGAGCCAGGTTCCATGGTATGGGGGATTTTGTCATTTGGGACCTTTTCCCATTGAATCCATGTCAGTGCATGGTGCCAACAGAGCAGGGCTGTCCATGTGACAGATGGACGGTCCGCATGACAGAGCCATCCATAGAGGAGGTCGGAAAGGCCATATCGGTCCGCCTGCTCCAACTCAAGTTGGATATACGAATCATCATGCTCCAGGAATATACAATCATTAATTGGGGCTATTTGGGATGACCAGTAATATAGGTTAATACGGGCTATACCCAGTCCCCACTTTTTTGGTGACCTGACACATTTAGTGATGGATATTTGTGCCGGTGCTCCTTACCCACAGGGGTGACTTCACTGAGGATTACAGTTTGTGAATGGCATGCAAGGGGGTTCTGTACGGGTAGTTTTGCATCTTGTATTACATATAGTAACTACGGAGAGGGATCGTTTTGAAGAGCATGGCACACCCTGCTATAGATAGCGGTAAATTCACTTGAGGTTGTCATGCCCCTCTTTACCTGCTTAAAGAGAGGGTCGATATTTAACCCCTAACACCTCTGCTCATTTTTAACAATATTGATATCCAGATATTTTAAAAATCGTAAAATGCCCATTTGAGCCCCACCATGATTGGGGAGGGACAGATTATGCCAATGATGGAGAAGTAAACTATTTTGTCCCAGTTCAAGGCATAGACGAACGAGTTACTTACCTTCGGTAACGACTTTTCTGGTGGATACATTAGCTACCTGTGGATTCCTCACCTCATGAATACTCCCATGGCGCCAGCATTCGACGGAAATCTTCTTACTAGTCTCTGCACGTCGACGAGGACGTCACTGTCGCCCACGCGACGCCGTCTGACGTCATACAGGCAATAAGAGGTCCTCGACGACGTGCGGACGTCAGTACCAATCATTTTTTACGTGCATGAGAACAACCAGGCAATGCAATGAAAGAGCAAGGCAACATCCATTATATTGTAAAAATACACCACATTGTATGAATAACTGTAAATCTTTTTATGTACATATATATATATATAAAACTCTCTCTTTTAAAATATATACACACACCAAGTATATACATAAAGATATATACATATATACATATATATATATAAATATATTATATATACATCTATTGCACCCTCAAAGACCAAGAGGAGCGTACTCAAGGATTACTTGGTAAGACCAGAAAGGCAACGGGGAGGCGGGTGGGACCGTGAGGAATCCACAGGTAGCTAATGTATCCACCAGAAAAGTCGTTACCGAAGGTAAGTAACTCGTTCTTCTGATGGATACAACTACCTGTGGATTCCTCACCTCATGAATAGAGTCGCAAAGCAGTACCACGCCCGGCGGTGGGTGCCTAAATGGTCAAACCAAGAAATCCTGCAGCACTGACCGTGCAAAATGGCCGTACCTTCTAACCTCAGAATCCAAACAGTAATGTTTTGCAAAAGTGTGAAGGGACGACCAAGTTGCGGCCTTGCAGATGTCGACCACAGGAACACCTCTGGCCAAGGCCGAAGTGGCCGACTTAGCTCTGGTGGAATGAGCTCTAATGCCCTCAGGAGGATCCTTCTTTGCCAAAGAGTAACATATTTTAATGCAAAGAACAACCCACCTGGATAGTGTTCTCTTGTGGACTGCCTTTCCTCTCCTCTTGCCCACGTATCCAATAAACAGCTGATCCTCCAGCCTGAAATCCTTTGTTCTATCGATAAAGAAGCTCAACGCTCTCTTTGGGTCCAGACGGTGCAGTCTTTCTTCCTCTTTGGAAGGATGAGGCGGAGGATAGAACGTGGACAAAGTAATTGCCTGAGCCAAATGGAAGGGTGAAACAACCTTCGGGAGGAAAGCAGCCTTGGTCCTCAACACCACCTTATCCCCATAAAAAGTTGTATAAGGGGGTTTTACTGATAAGGCCTGCAACTCACTCACTCTCCTTGCTGATGTTATAGCTATCAGGAAGACTGTTTTTAAAACCAAATACCTCAAGGGGCAAGAATGCATAGGTTCAAAAGGGGACCCCATAAGGAAAGTCAGGACTAAGGACAAATCCCATTGCGGCATAACGAATGGCTTTGGAGGATATTGATTTAGAAGACCTTTCAAGAATCTGATAACAATAGGGGATTTAAATAAAGATGGTTGGTCTGGAAGACATAAGAAGGCTGACAAGGCCGATAAATAACCTTTAATGGTAGCCACTGCACAACCTTTCTGCGCCAGAGATAGAGCAAAAGACAAAACGTCCGATAGATGAGCATGCAAAGGATCAATCTGCCTCTCTCCACACCACGCAACAAATTTAGACCACCTATTAGCGTAGATAGATTTAGTGGAGTGTCGCCTGGCCGCTAATATAACATCCACTACCTCAGGCGGGAGAGAGAAGGAACTCAGGTTGCCCCGTTCAATCTCCATGCATGTAGGTGCAGACTCTGGAGGTTGGGGTGTAGAACCTGCCCCTGCGACTGCGAGAGGAGGTCTGCCCTGAAAGGGAGACGGAGCGGCGGGCACATTGAGAGTTGGAGAAGGTCGGAGTACCACACCCTCCTTGGCCAATCCGGAGCTATTAAGATTACTAGAGCCCGGTCTTGGCGAATCTTCCTCAATACTCGAGGAATCAAGGGTATGGGAGGAAACGCGTAAAGCAACTGGCCGCACCAGGTCATTTGAAACGCGTCCCCCAACGCTTCCTGCATCGGATACTGAAGGCTGCAGAACAACGGACAATGCGCGTTCTCTCGAGTGGCGAACAGATCTACCCGAGGAAACCCCCACCTCTGGAAGATTAAACGGACTTGATCTGGATGGAGACGCCACTCGTGGTCTGCCGAGAAGTGGCGACTGAGACTGTCCGCACGCACGTTCAAAACTCCGGCCAGATGGTTTGCTATCAAGCAAATCCGATGGTCCTTTGCCCAGGACCATAGTCGAAGAGCTTCTCTGCAGAGAAGGTACGACCCCACTCCTCCCTGCTTGTTTATGTACCACATTGTGGTAGTATTGTCCGTTAGGACCTGTACCGACTGACCACGAAGGGAAGGGAGGAAGGCCTTGAGAGCCAGACGTACAGCCCGTAATTCTAACAGATTGATGTGAAAAATCTGTTCCTCTGGAGACCAAAGACCTTTGATCTCCAGATCCCCCAGATGAGCTCCCCACCCTAGAGTGGAAGCATCCGTTATGACTGTGGCCACTGGTGGCGACTGCTGGAACGGCTTTCCTTGCGAAAGATTGTTGCTTACAATCCACCACTTCAAATCCACAGCAGCATCTCTGGAGATCTTGACAGTACCCTCTAGATCCCCTCTGTGTTGAGACCACTGCCTTCGGAGGCACCACTGAAGAGCCCTCATGTGCCAGCGAGCATGCGTGACCAACAGAATGCAGGAGGCAAAAAGACCGAGCAGACGAAGGACCTTGAGGACTGGAACTACCGCTCCATTTCGAAACATTGGAACCAAATCCTGAATATCTTGAATCCGCTGAGGCGGAGGAAAGGCCCGACCCAATGTTGTATCCAGTACTGCCCCTATGAACAGGAGGCGCTGAGAGGGCTCTAGGTGAGATTTGGGCTCGTTCACCGAAAAACCCAGGTCGAACAACAACTGGGTTGTTGACTGCAGATGACGCAACACAAGCTCCGGGGACTTGGCTTTGATCAATCAGTCGTGCAAGTAAGGGAATAATGCTATCCCCTTCCTTCTGAGCTCTGCCGCAACCACCGACATCACCTTCGTGAAGACTCGAGGTGCTGAAGTAAGACCAAACGGAAGGACCGCAAACTGATAGTGTTGCGATCCCACCACAAACCGGAGATACTTCCTGTGTGACTTGAGTATCGGGATATGAAAGTAAGCATCCTGCAAGTCGACAGACACCATCCAGTCTTCCATGTTCAACGCCAAAAGCACCTGTGCTAGGGTCAGCATCTTGAACTTTTCCTGCTTGAGGAACCAATTCAAGATCCTCAGGTCCAGAATTGGTCTCAAACGACCATCCTTCTTGGGAATCAGGAAATACCTTGAGTAAACTCCTTGACCCCTTTCCTGCTCCGGGACCAACTCCACCGCGCCCTTTAAAAGGAGGACTTCGACCTCCTGTTCTAGCAACAGGAGGTGTTCTTGTGAACAATACGAAGGGTGGGGCGGGATGAGGGGCGGAAACTCCCGAAAAGGAAGGGTGTAGCCTTTTCCCACAACACTGAGAACCCAATTGTCCGACGTAACAGTCTCCCATTTGGTGAGAAAATGCTGTAATCTTCCCCCTACAGGAGAGGCGTGAGTTGGAAATGGTGGAAGCCTAAGGCTGCTTCCCCTGCTGCACCCCGCCAGAGGATGAGGAAGAGGCAGAGTGCTGCTGAGAGGCTCCTCTGGTGCGGACCCTACCTCTCCCCCTAAAAGATCTATAGGGATGGGAAGAGGCAGGTTGCTGATATCTTCCCCGAAAGGAAGAGGAGGAAGAGCCACGCCCAAATCCACGAAACCTCCTGAAAAATCTGGAAGAGGCCGTGGAAGAAGGAGCTTGGAGCCCTAACGACTTAGCCGTGGCCCTGCTTTCCTTAAAACGTTCCAAGGCCGAATCAGCCTTAGCCCCAAACAGTTTGTCCCCATCAAACGGGAGATCCAACAATGTGGACTGTACATCAGCCGAAAAGCCCGAGTTACGGAGCCAGGCCTGTCTCCTTGCCACCACAGTTGTGCCCATTGCTCTGGCTACCGAGTCGGTGGTATCCAGTCCCGTCTGGATAATTTGGGTCGCAGCAGCCTGGGCATTTGAGACAAGATCCAAAAGACCCTGGGGAAGCTCTGTAAACGAAGAGGAGATGTCATCCATCAGAGCATGAATATACCTCCCCAGGATACAGGTTGCATTGGTGGCTTTTAACGCCAGACTGCAGGACGAAAAAATCTTCTTCGACTGCGCCTCTAGCTTCTTTGAATCTCTGTCCCCAGGCACCGTCGGAAAAGAGCCAGGCGCTGACTTGGACGAACAGGAGGCCTGCACCACCAAGCTCTCCGGCGTAGGGTGCCTGGACAGAAAACCAGGGTCAGTTGGAGCCGCCCGATACCTCCTGGCCGCGGCTCTGTGAACTGCTGGGGAAGATGCCGGCCTCTTCCACACCTCTAAAACCGGATCCAGCAGAGCATCATTAAAAGGTAACAGAGGCTCCGCCGCGGCTGAGGCCGGATGTAACACCTCTGTCAAAAGGTTCTGTTTCGCCTCCACCACCGGCAAAGGCAGGTCCAAAAAACTAGCTGCCTTCCGTACCACTGCATGAAAGGAAGCAGCCTCCTCAGTATATTCCCCCGGGGACGAAAGGTCCCACTCAGGGGAAGTGTCCAGCCCACTGGCCGACTCCAGTCCACGCAGCCCATCACCCGAGTCCTCTAGCTCTCCTTCCTCTAGGGCTCGTTGGTACTCCTGCTCTTCTAGTACCCGGAGAGCACGTCTCCTTGAATGCAGTCGTTGCTCAATCCGCAGAGTCGACAATGCCTCCGCCGAAGTCGGAGATCGGCGCCGATCTTCCAAAGCCACCGACGCCGCATCCGGCGCCACAGGTAACTTCGGCGCCGACTGAAGAGCAGTTGAAACGGATGGACCCACCGGAGTCACAGGCCGAAATCTCGACGTCGACGGGATGGAAATCCCTGGGGCCAATCCTTCCGAAGCCACCGGAGCGGCCACCGGCGCCGACCCCACGTTCCCAAACGGGAGAAAGGGCATAAAGGGTGCCGGCCGAAGAGGCGCAGGATCACCCAAAGAAAAGGCAAAAGGCCCAGCCGGAGCACCCCCTGGAGCCATCTGTTGGAAGATGGCATACATCGCATTCAAGAATGCGGAACTATCGGCTCCAGGGGTGGGAAAAGCCGGATACTGGGGTGCCTGTCTCGGAGGCGACCCCGACGCCGGCCTCGGCGTCTGCGCCGGAGAAAACACTTGAGGCTCCAATACCTCAATCACCGACGCCTGTCCAGGTGAAGTTGGAGACGCCGGAGAAGGCAACGGCGTCGAAGGATGCGGCGTAACCGTGGGGCTGACCTCCCATGTTCTTCGGCGCCGATCCGGAGACCTGGAACGAGCCTCCCTTGAATGACGCCGAGATTCTCTACGGCGCCGGGAGTCTCGATGACGCCGATGTCTCGGAGAAGACTTCTTGTGAGTCTTCTCCTTTGACTTGGCCATAAACAGCTTCGCCTCACGTTCTTTAAGAGCCTTTGGATTCATGTGCTGACATGAATCACAAGTCGAGACGTCGTGGTCGGAGCTCAAACACCAAAGGCAATCGGAATGAGGATCCGTCACCGACATCTTGCCTCCACACTCACGACAAGGCTTAAATCCAGACTTTCTCTGCGACATTATTTCCACAGCGAAAGACTACGCAGCAAGATATACACTGTAACCGCAAGAGTAACAGTTGCTCCCTCGAAGATAACCGTTTCGAATGCACGGAAAAAAGGGAACTGACGTCCGCACGTCGTCGAGGACCTCTTATTGCCTGTATGACGTCAGACGGCGTCGCGTGGGCGACAGTGACGTCCTCGTCGACGTGCAGAGACTAGTAAGAAGATTTCCGTTGAATGCTGGCGCCATGGGAGTATTCATGAGGTGAGGAATCCACAGGTAGTTGTATCCATCAGAACTGAAGCATCTTCATCAGCCTGGGAATGGAATTCCCTGGGTTCTGCAATTACAGGAGCAAATCATTCACATAGAGGGCTACTCTATCCTCATACCAGTCTTACACTTTAATCCTTTCAGTTGTGCTTCACACTGAATCCACCAGCTCTCCATCACAAAAGCAAAGAAGAGAGATGACCCATTCCTCAATTCACACTTGAGTGGGAAAGTAGAGGAAATTACCTCTTCACCCTGACTTACGCCAATGGAGCGCAGTGTAAAATGTTGAAGTATTTCCAGAACAGTGGGCCAAAATTCATTCCGTCCAGGACCTGGAACATAAACGGCCAGTAGACAGATTCAAAGGCCTTCTTAAGTCCATGAGGACCAGAGCAGTGGGTTCTTTCAAACACATGTAGCAGTTAAGGACAACATGTGCAAGTGGTGTGCCCTACACTTCAGCATGAAGTCGTTTTGATCTTGACTAGATTACAGTTGGCAGATGGTTGGTGAAGCTCTTGGTTAAGATTTTGATTTCAATATTAATGAAGGAGATGGGCTGATAAGAGGCGCAAGTGGTTGGTGCTATTTAGGTTTATCAAAATTACAAAAACAGTGGCCCTCCAGTATCCCTACCAGGGAAGTCGTTCCTCCTACATCTTCCCTCCATGTTTTTGATTTTTTCTCCAGTTGTGATGTCTTGAGCACCAGAAGAGATACTTCAGCTTTAAATTCACAGAGAACTATTTCTGTAGTTGAGATGTGGTTTTATGGTTCGGTTACATACTCAGCCACTTCACGCGAATGACCTTGTGTGCAGAGCTGGGCATGTGCCACAGATCACCTGAAAAATCTTTTTGGGCATAATGAGAGATGCCTCAGAGTCCCCAGTCTCACCTCCCACCACTTCTGGTAGCAGCTTCTGGTCCCACATCGGCTTGGCAAATTTATTGATTTGTTGTACAGAGGTCCTTGTCTGTGATTTTTCCAATTCACTGGCAGTCAGGCCGAGAAAGAGATGGGGGTAATTTTCCCTCAATATAGGTGACTCCCTTGCAATCCAGCTGGAGCAGGGCGATGCCGTATGGTCCTCAAAGCCGTGTATTCTCCTTTTATGTGAAGGTCCTCCAACACCACCAGCAGTACTTGGTTATCCAAGGGTGAGGCTGTCTTATAAGCTGGGTTCCTGAGGACGGGGATGCCCCAGCAAGCCTGGTCACACCCTATCCATCAGGCACCGGGTGGAGACCAAGCACAGTGTCCCACTTCCCTACCTCAGCGGCATTTCTGCCTACTCAGGCCAATCCAAGCACTTCTCTCATGCTGGTAATAGTATGCGAGAAGTGTTGGCATTGGGTGAGAGGGAGGGATAGTACCAAAAGCAGCTGGAGCGGCAGAAGACGGAGGCGGCAGGTACGTTTTTTTTTTTTTGCACCCCCCCGCTTCGCACGCTGCCCCATAACCCCCTACTCCTTCCTGGCAGGAGCTGCTACTGCCAGCCACTGGTACACACAGTCAATTAGATTATTGCCCGGTTTCTGGCACTTTGGTATCTCTAGTCTCTGGAATATCTTAAATGCTTAGATACCTGTCAGACTACTCCCCACTCCTATTAGTCCTTGGGAAAATGACCAGTTGATCCATGATACTGCTCTGGCGACTTCACGCAGAGGAACTCACGACCCTCCCTTTGCAGCTACAATTACAGATACATTAAAACACAACTTTCGTGAAAACTGGGGCAACTCAAGCAGTAGGGCTGCAGATTGGAAGGTGATGAAATCCATCCTTCGAAGAGTCTGGCTTAAGACAATATATGGAGTCCAATGGCAGACTGAAAGGGATATACAGGAACAAGAGCGAACTTAGGCAAGATAGATAGGGCACTCCCCTCACATCCAGAGTGTATGAAGGACTCAAGCGAGATGCAGAAAACCCTTCTGGATGACTGGCATAAATCAGAAAAACACACTTTCACTGCACGTCGCCAGAGACTACATGCAGAGGGAGACAAGACTGGAGTGATGCTAGCTCACCTGGTGAAACCGGACACCTTCCGCACCCCCATCCTGCTTTTTTATGACAACATAGGACACCCCGTTTGCACACAAAAGGCCATTAATACTGTTTTTATGCCCATTAAAGTGACATCTATGCTATTTGAATGCCTCCCCAGCTGTAAGCCATTGTGGACTACTAGCTAGAGACTCTGCTCCCCACCCTCACATGTGAGGCCATTCTTGTGATCGTTCAATGTTGAAAACAACTAGGACACTTGAAGGTGATGGTCTTCCTGCCAAGTTTTATCGTAGATAGATATCCTGGCTGACAAGCTCCTAGAGGTTTTTTGAGGAAGGCCTCCAGAAGGGCACCCTTCCCCATACTCTCCGGGAGGCTTTTATATTGATGATCGATAAACCTGGTAAGGACTCTACCCTAGCCTCGGCATACAGACCCATTACCCTTCTAAACATAGATATTAAGATACTTAGTAGTATTTTGGCTGTCTGTCTTCTTCCACATCTTCCATACCTCATACACACAGATGTCAGGGTTTATACCTGGGAGAAGCACATTACAGAATCTGAGGTAGCTCTCCATATATACCATGCCTTGCAAGGTCAGATGACGAGTTCACACTGGCCCTTTTGGATATCGAACAGGCATTCTAATCCTTGAACTGGATGTATCTATTTTAAGTTCTGAGGAAAACTGGGCTAGGACCTAAATTTATACAGTGGATCCAGCTCCTATATGCACACCCTTGTGCCTGGGTGTGCTCGGGTGGGGAGGTGTCTGGCTTGATTAATCTATGGGGGGTTACCAGACAGGGGTGCCCTCTATTGCCACTTTTGTTCATGATCTCGATGGAACCCCTGGCCATCAGGCTTCATAAAATAATGGGTCCCTGGGGGATTACTGTAGGGAAGACCACGCATGTGGTCTCCCTTTATGCAGATGATGCCCTAAAATATCTTTGTCGTCCAACCTACTGAGTGCCCATACTCTTAAAAGTGATGCAGGAATTTGGGGAAATCTTTGGGCTTCAAGCTAATCCCTCCAAGTCCCGACTTTATTGGATGGGCTCCTTGATGGGAACCCCCCAGAAGACCTCCCATCGGTGGAACTTCCCTGGCAACAACAAGATGTCCGATATCTCTAAAGGCGCCTAGTACCTACCGAGGAGGCCTTTCTAGAACTTAAAATCGGAAGAGTAATCCGAGGCCTCCATTTGTTTCTGGAGAGACCGATATCTTTCCTTTATGGGGAAACTAGCCATTGCAAAAATTATATTGCTCCCTAGATGTTTACATGTACTACAGGGTACATTTTTCACGATCCCACACCACTACTTTAAGATGATTGATAGTCTACTAGTCGATCTGTTGTGGCAGGCAAACATAAATAAATAGGCCTCTCTATGCTAAACAGACCATGGTCCTATGGGGGAAATAAAGTTCCCTGTTTAAAACTTTATTATATGGCAGCTCACCTGCAACATGCCACCTCATGGCTAGACTCGGAGAACTCCAGGGAAAAAACCCTCCTGAGAGGCTCCCATAGAGAGGGAGCTTTTGGAACATTACTGATGAATGGCTCCCAGGTCCCCCCCTGACATGCCGTATCTGATATCTCAAGTGGCCGAGATATGGGTGGGAGCTGTTAAAAGGGTGCTACGATGGGCCACATATGCTCCAGAATTGCCCCTCTGGATATTATAACCTTTCCACACGATTGCGGAGTGTATGTCGCTCCAACGGTGGAAAGATGGAGGCTGTTATGCACTGGGGTATCTATACCCAGAGGGGCACTTTATCACATACCATGAGGCAGTAGAATCCTTTGACCTAGGTCCAGGTCAATTCTTACAATATCAAAAAATCTCTGCCACAGTGAGAGGCATATGGTCCACATTCCCTGAAGCACCATCTACCTCAGTTACTCTTACTACACTGCTTGAAATGGCTGGGGGGGTCAACGCCTAAAGCATTAGGTGAGGTTCCCGAAGAAACCCCTCTGGATCCTGGCCAAATGAGAAAGTATATTATTAGAACCCATGACAGAGAGAGACTGGAAGCGTGTACACGAGGGGACCCGCAAGACCAGCTCCAACTCTAGATTTAAACTCACACAATACAACTTCTTCCCCAAAACATATTTGTCTCCCAAAACACTACACATCATTTATCTCGCATGCTCCAACACATGTCCCCAATGCGAAAACCTCACAGCCGACTTTATACATACAATTTGGGACTGTATGGCCCTATCTCTATACTGGCAGCTGATAGTGAACAATCCTGATAGAGCCTCTGGATGGAGGGTGCCACTAGAGATTCGGTAAGTGGGCTTTATTCCTTCCCCCTCCGTAGGAATCTTAGCAGGAAAGTTGTCCTGCTAGGTCTCACACTAGAAGAATGCGGCATAGCCATAAAATGTTTATGATCGGAATATGAAAAATATAATGTTTATCACTCCTGTTTTAAACACACTTTTATAGTTCACTTTATTTGTTTCGGCAATCGCCTGTGGTACATTTTCAGAATGTTGAACATTTGAGAAGAGCATATCGAAGGGGGCATCTTTTTTTAGCACAGGTTTTGCAAATACATGTAAGTGTAAGTTCTGTGTATCGAGGCATTAGAAATTTTGCACCCCATCAATATCTTCCCAACCAAATTCACACAGATCTTTCTCCACATATGCATGATATATAACATTTACACATCTTCTGATTAAGTAGAACGCTCTTTTAATGTTCACAGAACATGTCATCGATGGAAGGTCACATAGCAGGACTGATTTCTTGAACTCACTGTACCAAAGATTGTCAAATGTGGGATAGTCAGAACTTGTTTCCCACACACAAACAAGGTATTTTTCTATGCCTTTAAAGTCGCATTCTTCTTTTGCCTCAACAAATCATTTAAGAAGCTTCACAGGTCCAGCGGTTAAAGCTCCAAGCTTCATTCCAATTTTGCTCATAGTGTCATCACCTGTAAGAATTTGTGCATTTATGAGAACACTGGTCATTTCTGGGTCAAGTTTTTTTAACAGAAGATGAAGCAGGATTAAGGGGGTCATTTGGCCGCCCCGCGGTCAAAAGACCGCTGGGGCCATTCCGACCTTCCCGCTGGGCCGGCGGGCGGTAACATTGTTAGCGCCCGCCGGCCCAGCGGGAAGGCGGCCTGCAACACTGAAGCCGGCTCCGAATGGAGCCGGCGGTGTTGCAGGTGTGCGACGGGTGCAGTTGCACCCGTCGCGCTTTTCACTGTCTGCTAGGCAGACAGTGAAAAGCAGGCTGGGGCCCTGTTAGGGGGCCCCTGCACTGCCCATGCCAGTGGCATGGGCCCCAGGACACCCGTTCTCGCCAGCCTCTTCCTGGCGGTGTAAACCGCCAGAAACAGGCTGGCGGGAAGGGGGTCGGAATCCCCAGGGCAGCGCTGCCCTGGAGGATTCTCCCAGCCGGGGGAAATCCGGCGGGAAACCGCCGGACCCGGCTGGGCGACCTCAGAATGACGAATGAAGCACCACCAGCCTGTTGGCGGTGCTTCCGTCATTCGCGACCCTGGCGGTCTATGACCGCTAGGGTCGGAATGAGGGCCTAAGTGTCTTTTCTCTGAAGTTCCATAATGTATCCATAACTGTGACAATTCCTGACTTATGAACATTGCAACAAATCTAAGTAGCACAATAATAACATCTGTATCATTTGACAATACAATGACTCAATTGGAACCATTTCGAACAGCCCACTCAACGTGGCACAACACAAAGGAGAGCTTCCTCCAATTTGATGTTAAGTTCTTGAACAATTTGGCCCGTGCCTTTTGACTATATCTCTGCAGGCACAAACTCCTAATTGACAATCATTCCACTTGCAATAATTGGAAATTCAGTTTTCAATTAGGCATCAGCAATGTTTTGTCGAGTTAACATCTCCAAGCTCATATTTTGTGATGTTGATGACCAGAATTTATTGAGATCCACAGGTATAGGTGTCGAATTTTTGATGCAGGCAAGGTCGATTGTTCCACTTATTGTCTGATTCTCTCATATTCTTTGACAGATAGTTTATGATAAATGTGCAGTTTTTGCAAGATGCACACCGACTTTGATATCTGTAGAACAGGCTGAATGACCACTCCAAAGTTTTGCAGTTTTGCATTGAAGAAATCTTGACCATTCACAATTGGGACTAATAGTCTGCAACACCAGCAGTTTTTAATGAGGACACCTTTTTGAACTGAAATTCTTCAGATGAAAGGTTTTTTTCGAGCTCTTGTACGAGTTTGTGGTTCGCTGGTTTGGTTGCAGCATCTCTATCAAATAATACGTTTGCTGAAAGAAGATTATGCAGCAGAATTTCCTTGATAAGTTCACCCCTTTCTTTTGCTACATCCATCTTTCTATGTGCTTGAGAAAGTTGTTTTTGTAACCTGTTTTGTAGTGGCTGGTTGAATGAAGCGCTTACTAATGCAATTAAAGTGTGGAAGTTTAGCTTTAGTATTTATGTCAAACAGCTTTTTGTCTTTCACTACAAATCTCTCCTGCTTCAGTTCTGAGTATAGTTTCGATCCATGTTCCAGGACATCTAGTAGACGTGTCTTTATATAGTTATCCACATATTGTTAGGTCACAAATTTGTGTAGTCGCACAGGCTCAGTCATTTCAATGGGGTTTCCTTGCTGCTACATGAAATGAAGGAGGCTGTCAACAAGTTTATTAAAATTTTCCTCTCTCTTTCCCACAATTCGCGGTGAGGAATAGTTTCACTATGGGCCATCAATTTTGAATTGCCATCTCTCTTAAAACACTGCAAATAGAAAGGACTTCATGGTAAAATAGTTGCCATTGAGCAACATATTCACTTTCACCAACAATTCTCTTGGAGCTTTTCTGTGATCTCTGTTTCATCCGTTCCAGTTTCATATCTGGAATCACAGCATTTAAAATTCACCATCTGTCTTTCACCACAAAATGTCTTTGGATTAATTTTCTGCAGAGGTATGGTTTTTCCACCTCTAGCGTCTTCACTCTTTCCAGGTACCCAGACCCATATCACAGGAAGTTTATATAATCAAATTCATAAAGCACAGTAATCAGTGACCCCACAGTCTTCATGTGTAGCTCCCAGTCACCCTACCGATCAGCATGTACTAAGTTTTTCACTACGGCTACCATTTCCCCAGTACTTGCAAAGTTCTGATTTTTCTTCATATTCTTTGACAAACTCTAGAAACTTGGTTTACAGGTTTTCTGATTTTGAACTGAGTGTGTTGAACATTGCCTGGTTTTGCATTATGTCTTCTGAATGAAGTGCACCCTGTGCCTCACCTCTGAGATAAAGATATGCAAAACCTAATTTGTTGTTCTTGTTCTAGAAAGCATTCCAACACAATATTTCCATAGCCTCAGATATGATGAACATACATTGTAATGAATAACATAATGAGTTCTGCTCAATACTGACTGGACAGTTTTGCTTCTAAAGATTTCAGCCTCAATAAGTGCATCGTCTTTGCCACATCCACTGAGAAAATTTCCTGCACACCGCAACACAACTTTTGTCATGTGGAAAATGTACATCATTGGATAATGATCATCAAATTCTACGGGATTGCTCATGAAATTGTCATCTACAATACAGAAAACACCTTTACAGCAGAAAATTGACAGGATAGGCGGGTCTTCAAGCTGAGCATGGACATACTGTTGCTTAGTTTGTGACTGGAGATGGTATTACTGGTAAAAAAACAACCTTCTTCAGTGGGACAGTTTTCTGGGAGATCAGAGCATGAGTTCCAGCCCATGGAGGAACTGGCTTTTCTTCATCCTTCAGTCCATACCAAATAAGCGTTATGCTGAATTCAGTTAATTCAGCTTTGCGGACCGCGGCATCAGGCAGAAGAAGATCCATGTCCTCAGTTACTTTGAAACCTTCTGGTAGACTGGGACTGTTGATGGCTTGTAGTGAATTGAACACATTGCCAAGGCAGTTAGGTAATAAGTTTGCAGCTTTGTTTCTTTATATCTCCAGCTGACACAGCTTATTTTCCAGCAGCTACTTCATTGGTACAGTCTTGAAAAAGCACCATGGCAGTATCATGTGTGAGATGTTCCAGACAAAGAAGAGCAGTCTTCAAAATCAAAATAAGCAAGAGCAGCAATTGTAAATTCTTTCCTGGTAAAGTGACTTGGAAGTGGTGTGCTATCGGATTCACAAGATTTTACAGCATGGGATGCTAACGAGTTCCTGCTCCGTACTATGTCATTATAACTCGTTGATATACCAATACTATTCATTGAAGTGATTAGCTCGCTACTTTTGTACTTTTCATAGATTGTGTGGGCAGTCATCATGTGTAGCAGACTTTCCTTTTTGCTGTGATGTAATTCATGAAACATAATTTTGAAAAGACAGTACATTTGCATAAGACTGTCGGTTCATGGGATTGTCTTCCACTTCTTTACATATATCTTCAAAGCCATCACCAATGTTGTCGGTTTCTGTTCCAAACTCAAGAATTTTAATTAGTAACAGTTTCTCTTTGCCAATATTAAGCAATGATGTAAAAAATGTTAAGACAACATCAGGCATTCTTGTTGACTCCCAGGATTTATGGAGCTTTGGGGCATCACAAAACTTGTAATTATGTCCAAAATTCTAAATCTTTCAGGGCGTTCCTTAAAATGGTCCTTCTGATTTTACTGCATCCTGTGATGTTATTTTGCCAGCAAGAACTTCAGGAGTCAAATCAGCTGGGAACACCATAAGTGGCTTGTTCTTTTTCTTAGACTGACAAAGACGAATTCTGCCATTGTACATTCTCATCAGAAAAATCTAAATTTCATTATTATGGATCAATACAGTTTCATCAATGTTGACCATTATTTCTCTGATCTCACTGACTGTGAACCCGTAGCCAGCACTCAAGCGTGGCTTTAAAACGTAATTTTCTTTTTCAAAGAGTGCAAACTTAACTGAAGGCTGGCGTTCATATTGCTGCTGGGATGTCATTGTACACTAATATTTTCAAATGTATGTACGCATGTAACTAGGGTGGGCATAAAAATCGGCTGCAAATACATTCACCTTGCGGTTTAGTTCAGCTACGCCTCTGAAAACTTAATCTTGGAAGAAACTAGCTGTAGATAAAAACATATTTGTACTTTGAGACTCACATACTTTGCACTTTGTTCTTTCTTCAATCCCTTTGGCCCTTGTTTTGGATAAACCACAGATAACACATTGAAGATCCTCTGCTTTCTGATCAGTAGTAGGAAGTGGACAAGGGGTAGCCATTGATCTTCTAAGTGGATGGGCATTGGGTTTGGTTGTCATCGCCATCTGAGAAGACTCAGATTCTTGTTGTGATTCAATGGTTTCTGCTATTTTTTTGACAAATTTGTTCCAGGCTTTTTTCCATTGTATGCGACTTGTGGCACTTGTTACAATGATAAAATATTTGATCCTCTTTACTTTCAATCTTTTGTGAACTTCGTCTTGCCGTATTTCTGCAGCATCTCAAACTCTCTTCTATCCAGCTACAATTGGTGTTAGCTTTTTTTCTGATTAGTTTGTCATATGACACATTTTTCTTTGTTGAAGGAGTCCTAAGATTCTGTAGTTAGCAACACTGTCAAGAGGTAAAGATCCTCTGCTACCACCTGCTTCGCTTATGTTTATGAATTTGAATCAACAAAAAACCTAAAACAAAAACAATATTAACATAAGTTAATAATACGATGGCTAAAACACATCATTATAAAGCTCCCATTACGGAAAGTGACTGAAGGATTGCTCTGAGGAGTTATTTTCTGTCTCTATAAGACACCTTGACCCCAAAAACCTATGCTTTGACATTAAAAAGAAGTATATAGGCCTCATGGTTCCTGAAATATTACATCATCACTGCAACACAACTGCCATTTTGAAAAATGGCCCAGATCAGCTATGTCTACCCAAACCAAATTACTTCTCTAATGATACAAAAACACAAATCAAAAATGAAGATCTCTGGACAGCAATTTTTTTACGGAGGTATATGAAGGGGCCAGGACTAACTGCACCACAATCTATTAGAGCTGTACATTTAGTAGGGTGATTTAATGCTTGTGACAAAACATCCTTGTAGGAAGCTGGCCTGGTGTGTGGTGGGTACCCAAGGTACTTACACCTTATACCAGGTCCAGGTATCCCGTCTTAGTGAAGTGCATTGGACAAGATTCCCGGGAGGGCCTTTGCTACTGCAGGAGCTGTAGAGGTATAGCTTCTGGATACCTGGTGGCATGGTCCACCACCACCAGTATGTGTCTTTTTCTAGAGGCAGTAGGAGGGTCTAGGGGGGCAAAAAAATCCACCCCAACCCTTTCAAAGGGAACCCCAACCACTGGTAGTGGAATTAGGGGGCCTTTGGGGTGCCACTAGCTTGACAGGTGACACAGGAGCGACAAAACTCCTTGGTATCTTCAGACATGTGGGGCCAGTGAAAGTGTGGAACAAGCCTGTCCCAAGTCTTGCTTTGCCCCAAGTGACCTGCCAGGAATATGTCATGTCAGTTTCAACAAAAACTCTCTATACTGCAGAGGTACTACCAACCTCCTGGTGGCACCAGGTTTGGGTTCCCTTGCTTCTGAGTATAGGAGATTGTCCTCCCAGTACACCTTGTGGGTGCCACTGACATCCCCTGCTTCTTGTTGGACAGCTTGCTGTCTTAACCCTTCCATTGTGGGACAGGTTTGCTGTGCCCTACTGAACTCCTCCCTGGCAGGCCCCCCTTCACCTTCAAGTTCATCTGTATCAGCCTTCAACTCTTCAGGTTTAGGTTCTGCTAAGGGAGTGGATTCCACCTCCTCAAAGGGGGAACGCTCACTGGTGGGTGGGGTAGGGGGCAACCTTTTGCCTTTCCTACCCTTGGCTTTAGGAGTTTCTAGGGCCACTGTACCAGGCTCCAAGATTCCTTTTTCTTTTTGCTTCTTGGCCTGAGCCCTGTGCAAAGCAAAAATATGCCCTGGGATGGCCAGCATTGCTGCATGGGCCTCCAACTCCACTTCAGCCCAAGCTGAAGTCTCCAAGTCAATCTTTAAGATACACATCTGTGGACACTACTAGTTTCTTTGGGCCAGTGACCTCCCCCCAACTGAGATCAACAAATACCATAGGGTGGCACACAGTGTTGTTGTGAGCGTCAGTCACTTGGTACTGGTGACCAAGTAGGGGTTTGTGGCTGTGGGTATAACGATAGGGAGTAAGACGACACTCAAGTGAGATGGTGCATATACGTGACTTTATTATATTTCAATAGTGTCTTTCCAACAGTCTCTATCTGCAGATATTTAAAGTGGGTGATCTCCTCTGTTCTTCTCCCTCAGGGTTCCCAGTGGTTATAGACAAAATTCCCGGCGTTGGTATTATCAGGAGGACTGGAAAAAGAGAAACAAAAAGCAGGTAAGTAATGTCTCTGTAAGTGTGTTTTTACTTTAGTAACATGCACGGAGGGTGTGGAAGTAGTGGAGAGAGAGAGAGAGAGAGAGAGCTGGGGTGTGAGTGAAATGTGGTAGAGATACCTTCTCTCAAGAGAGGGTATAGAAAAAGAAATAGGAGTTTTGGTGAGGGGGATAGAACCTCAACCCTACACCTCTGTGAATTCTGTCCCAGGGTAATCACTTAAACCTCTATCTTCCCTCCTGTGTGGAGAGATTAGTGCTCCTGTTGTTGTGGGTCCTCTCTTTTTAGAGACCCTACCCTTCTCCCTCCTCCTCCTTCTACCTCCACTTCCCCACCCTCCTTCCTTCTAATCGCAGACAGTATATTATTCTTTAAGCAGGACCGTACCTGCTTTAGCCACGTCCCTCCAAGGACGTGGCGGAGTTCGAGCTTCTCTGGACTTTCCTGTCCCTCCGTAGGAGCCTCTAGTGTGTTTCCTGGAGTTGCTCTTCCAAAGGGTAGACCACTGTTTC
Organism: Pleurodeles waltl; assembly: GCF_031143425.1. NCBI lineage: Eukaryota > Metazoa > Chordata > Amphibia > Caudata > Salamandridae > Pleurodeles > Pleurodeles waltl. The sequence goes on from NC_090449.1 coordinate 400,582,376, forward strand.
CTTCGTCTCCTTCGCAATTCACGCTCTCGGTTCTTTCCTTCCCGCGGTCCTCTCTCTCAGCGTCTTGTACCTCCTCTCTTACGCGCCGCGCGCAGAGTCCTTCAGCTCTTTTTACAGTCTCGGGAACCCGGATATCCGGGTTCCCGGTTCCGACACGTACTTCCTCTTCCTCTTGGCTGCCTCCGTCCCCTCCTCTCCCTGGGGAATCAAAGGGGACCAGTATGTCTGGCTTCCCGATCACAAGGTTAGTGTTTCCTTCTGGAGTTGCCGTGTGCCTGTCCGATTCAGGATCAGACCGCAGTGGAGCCGAGGGGTCCGTCTCCCGGCTACAGTGTTCCTCAGGGGGCCCCAGCTTTTCAGTCACCATAGTGTCACTGACACCTGTGTCCCTGTAGGCCTCTGCCTAAACACCATTTATTAAGGGCAGCTGCCTGTACTTACTCATATTAAGGGGACAGACAGCAAGGGTGGCAAAATCAATGCCCCCATCTGAGACTAAAACAGCCTCAGTAGTTTCCCTAACTAAGCTAGCCCCCACCACACTTCCTAAAGTGAGCCCAGCTACACCCTTGGAATGGCTATTACTGCCTAACCCACCACTACTGTTGTTACTAGGGGCACTAGTGTTAGAGGTGGGGCTGTAGTGGTGGGTGGCCCGCTGCTTTTCTTAGGGCAGGAGCTGTCTCCTGGCCTATGGCCCTTGTTCCTACAGATGTAGAACCAAAGCTTTTTGTTATGGGAAGAGGAAGAAGATTTGGACCCACCCCCAGTGGAATTTTGTGGGTCTGATGAAGACTCTTTAATTTTAGTTTTGTCCCCACCTTTGTCCTGAGACTTACCTGCTTCCTTTTTCTTGTACTTGTCATCCCAGTGAGCCTTTCTGCTCATCCTTGTTCCGATTCAGTTGTCTGCCTTCTTTCCCAATTCTTGGGGAGAGGTCAGATCTGAGTCTACCATGTACCGGTGCAACAAATCAGACACACAGTTGTTCAGTATATGCTCTCTCAAAATCAGATTATACAAGCTCTCCTAATCACTCACTTTGCTACCAAGTAACTAGCCTTCCAAAGACTTTACAGAGCAGTCCACAAAATCAACCCAATCCTGGGAGGACTCTTTCCTGGACTCCCTGAACTTAATTCTGTACTGTTCAGTGGTAAGACCAAATCCATCTAACAGTGCAGACTTTAAAAACTGTGTAATTATGAGCATCATCCTCTCTGACAAGGGGAGGGATAGGCTTCTTACTGTCAGAGAAGGAGAGCCAAAGCATAGCAGCCCACTGTCCCTGGGGAACCCTCTGAACTTTACAGGCCCTTTCCAGAGCAGAGAACCACTTATGGAAGTCATCCCCCACCTTGTATGAGGGAATAACCTTGCTAAGATTCCAGGAATCAAAAGAGTTCTCCCTGACCCTCGATGCCCTAAAACCAAAGCTGCTGCCACCAAGGGGTGCTAACCCCAAACCCTGCCTCTCTCTCTCCAATGCCAAGGCCTCCCTGCCTAGGGCTAGCCGTTGCTGCTGCAGCCTCAGCTTGGCCTCCTCCAGCATCCGTTTCCTAAGTTCCCTATCTAAGGAGTCAACTTCTGTAGTTGAGCACTTTGTCCTCTCTAATACGGAGGTGACATGAGAGTGGCAGGATGAGGATCTGTCCCTAGGTTTGCTAACCCTTTGAACTAGTCCCCTGGGACCAAAGGTAGGCCTACTAACATAGCCACCTCTGGCACTACCTGTACTGCTCCCAGCTACACTAGGGGGCTTACTAGAGACCCTATGATCCTCTGAGGGACCCTCCTGACTCTCCTCAGTGTCTAGATCTTCTCCTTTTAACACTGGAGGGTTAGAGTCTATCTCTTGATTCCTTTCCTCCTAGTTACAGCCTGATCCTGGTCATCCTGGAGGAGAAGTCCCAAGAGTATACTCTTGCTAGGGTTCCTCCCTGTCTTCAGTTTCCTACTCTTACACGCTTCCCTCAGTTCCTGAAAGGTAAGGTCCTCATAGTGAGAACCCATGTTCTGAGAGGTGCTGGGCCCTGAAGACATTAGAGTGGTGTAGGGTGTGCCTAACCTCCCTAACTTCTAGTCTCTCTAACAGAAATTTGGAGCAAGGGCTATGTCTAGACCCCTCTATTACCCAAACGCTAGAGACTATGGGCCAGATGTAGCAAGCATTTTGCATGGTGCAAACTGCGAAAATTGCAGTTTGCGCCATGCAAAATGCCAATTGCGATGCTCATTCACAATTTGTGAGTCAGTACCGACTCGCAAATTGAGAATGCGACTCGCAGATAGGAAGGGGTGTCCCCTTCCTATTTGCGACTCGCATCGCTATGCTAAATTGCTTTGTGACCGCGAATGCGGTCGCAAAGCAATTCGCAGTTACCACCAGTGTCACACTGGTGGTAACCCATTCGCAAAAGGGAAGGGTTCCCCATAGGACCCCTTCCCCTTTGTGAATGTTGCCAAAAAGGGGTTTTCAGAGCAGGCAGTGGTCCAATGGACCACTGCCTACTCTGAAAAACCGAAACCAAATGGTTTCGTTATTTTTTTCATTTTGCATCTTGTTTTCCCTCAAGGAAAACGGGCTGCAAAATAAAATAAAAAACTGCTTTATTTAAAAAGCAGTCACAGACATGGAGGTCTGCTGTCTTCAGCAGGCCACCATCCCTGTGAGTGCAGGGACTCGCTATGGGGTCGCAAAATGCGACCCACCTCATTAATATTAATGAGGTGGGTCTTTGCGACCCCATAGCGACTCGCAGACAGTGTCTGAGACACCGTTCTGCATCCGATTTTGCGAATCAGAAATTGCGAGTCGCACCGACTCGCAATTTACGATTCGTAAAATCGGACCTACCTACATCTGGCCCTATGTCCTGATACTAGGTGTATGTGTATGTCCCTAGCTAGTAAGTGGTCTTTCCTGTACAAAGTACCAGGTGACAGAGTGGTAAGGCAATTGCAAGTGCTACTCCCACCGCTGCACCACCAATGTAGGAAGCTGGGCTGTGTGTGGTGGGTACCCAAGGTACTTACACCTTATACCAGATCCAGGTATCCCCTCTTAGTGAAGTGTAGACAGTGTCTAGAAGCCAGGCTCTCTAGATGTAGCTATGGATAAGCAGCCAAAGGCGTATCTAAGAGATATGCAAAGCTCATGCAAAACCACTGTAGTCACACAGCACTTACACACAAGAAAGAAAACACTCAGTTGTACAAAAACAAAGGTACTTTATTTTTGGCACAGAGTATCACAAATTACTATACAGGTGACCCACCCTTAGGAGGTAAGTAATACACTAAATATATACACTAGCAATCAGAAATAGGCATAGAAATGGTTAGAAAACAGTGTAAACAGTAATAACCAATAGTGACCCTAGGGGGAGCACAAACCATATACTAAAAAAATGGAATGCGAACAAGGTAACCCCACCTAGTTAAGTAAACTATGTAGAGGGGAGCTGGGGGTATTAGTGTCACGACCTACCCGTTGTCTGTGTCTGTGCCCCACTGTATATGTGGCGAGGTTTTTGTTCTTATAGGTACTGCCTTGGCCATGTAGGGGCGACCCTTTCTGGTAGCCACGGTGCTGCTGACGGAAGGAACGCCAATGGCAGTCCGTGCCCTCCAGAAGGAGTCCCTGAGGGAAAAAAAAACAAAATGGGGAAAAACATCAAATAGGAAATCCTGAAACAAAAAACAAAAGGTAAAAATAAATCTAAACAAAAAGTCAGGAAGAAACGAGGAAGACAGAAAAGAAAGAAAAGAAACAGAAGGTAAGTGGGGGAAAAGGGGAGAGTGGGGAGAGGCAGGAAACTAGCGGGGGTGCGTCGTGCCAAGTCTGTAGCGAGACCCCAAGCCCAATCTGGGGCCTCGACAAAGATAATACAGTGCAGGGGGCGCAGCGCTTCCTACTGCTGCGCGCTGTGTCCCGAGCCGAATGTTCGGCTCACGCCGGGTGCCGCAGAGCAACAATTAGAAAACCACAAAGGTAAGTACCACAGTACCCCCAGCAACCAGGAATACAGGAGTAAAACACTGGATTTTCCCCAAACCACCCAAAAGGAGGAAAATAAGCAAAAGAAGACACCCAGAAAAGACTGCAAGAAAACCAGCAGTGGATTTCTGAAGAAAGAAGACCTCTGGAGAGAGGGGACCAAGTCCAAGAGTCACAGTGGAGTCCAGGAGGTGTAGGAGGTACTACCGTTCTGAAGATCAGGTCAGCACTGCAGTCCAGGAGCTGGTGAAGAGTTCCAGATGGATACAGAAGATCTCCCACGTGGAAGGAAGATTGCAGATGGGTGTCGGTGCAGGATTTGCACCAAAAAGCCTTGGCAAAGCACACTTGCGGTTAGTGGAAAAGAGGTACTGCTGGGGACCAGCAAGGCCCAGGAGGACTCAACCCAGGAGGTGGTGTCACAGGGGACCATCAGCGTCGCGGAGAGCCCACAGGAGCATTAGCAGCACCCACAGGACCGGGACACAGAAGTCACAGAAGAAGCCCACGCAGCACTTCAAAAGTGGATCCCACACCACAGGAGAACCATGCAGAAGGCTGTGATTTGCAGGAAGAAGTGCTGGAGACTGAAGCTGTATGTCGCCTGAAGATCCCCTTGAAGGAGACGCAAACAAGCCTTGGCAGCTGCAAGAGACACGGTTCACGGGGGTGCTGTCCTGCGTGGGAAGGCAGGGGCTTACCTCCACCAAAGTTGGACAGCTAGCAGAGAGGACCAAGAGGACTACTCCAGACCACCACCCGTGATACAGGATCCACGCAGCTCAGCAGAAGAGGGGAACCACACAGCTGGTTGTCACTTTTTGTAGGTGCCTGCGGTTGCAGCGAAGTGATTCCTTCACTCCAAGGGAGATTCCTTCTTCTTCTTGTGCAGGATGAAGAGTTGCAGTCTTCTGAGGATGCACGGCGAGGACATTGTTGCAAAGCTGGCAGGAACTCTGAATACAATGTTGCAGACAAGACTTCATTCTTGTGGATCTGCAGCTTGTAGGTTCCTGGAGGGTCCAGTTGCCAGAAGTCGAAGAGGAGTCCTGCTGGAATCTTGCAAGCCAAATTTGAGGACCCATCCCAGAGAGAAACCCTAAATAGCCCTGAAAGGGGGATTGGTCACCTAACCAAGTAAGCATCTATCAGGAGGGTCTCTGACGTCACCTACCTGGCCTGGCCACTCAGATGCTCCCAGAGTTCCCTGCCAACCTTGGAAACAAGATGGCAGAATCCAGGGTCCCTCTGGAGGAGCTCTGGGCACCACCCCTGGGGTGGTCATGGACAGGGGAGTGGACATTTGTCCAGTTTCATGCCAGAGCAGGGACTGGGGTTCCCTTAATCGTGTGGACTGGTTTATGCACAGAAGCCACCAAGTGTGCCCTTCAAAGCAAACCAGTGGCTTGGGGAGGCTACCCCTCCCAAGCAAGTCACACCTATTTCCAAAGGGAGAGGGTGTTACCTCCCTCTCCCAGAGGAAATCCTTTGTTCTGCCTTTGTGGGCTTGATCAGATCAAGCAGCAGGAGAGCAGAAACCTATCTGAGGGATGGCAGCAGCTGGGCTGCCCGAGAAACCCTGTAAGACTGGTGGTAGCAATGCTGGGGGTCCTCTAAAGAGCCCCCAGAGTGCATGGAATCATACTTCCAATAATTGTAATAGTATTGAGGTATGATTCCGACATGTTTGATACCAAACATGCCCAGGTTCAAAGTTACCATTATGTAGCTGGACACCTATGTCCAATACATATATAAAATGGCATCCCCGCACTCACGAAGTCCAGTAAAATGGTGCTGGAGTTCATGGGGGCACCTTGGCTAGTACAGGAGTGCCCTCACACACAGGAACCTGCCGCCTGCCCTCTGGACTGAAAGGGCTAACCGTAGGGGTGACTTACAGTGACCTGGTGCAGTAACCTATAGTGAAACCTGGTGCATGCACCCGGTTTACGAAGACTGCAATGGCAAGCCTGCTGAACCCTTTACATGGGCTCCCTATGGGTGGCAGAATAACTGCTACAGACCACCTAAGTAACATGTATAATGGACTTAAATGGGGGGTGGGCAGTATGCCAATTGTGGGTAGAAAAAGGTACAATTTGGTGGAGAGAGCAAAGTTACTGGGGTCCTGGTTAGCAGGAACCCAGTAAACACAGTCAAACATACTGACAGCAGGCAGAAAATGAGGGTAACCATGCCAAGACAGGGGGTACTTTCCTACAATCCTTTAAAGCATTTCATAGGCCTTATTAAGATAATTATGGTCTTTTTACTGGCCATCAATCTCCACTACCAAAATATGTTAGTATAACTTAACAAGTATTGATGGCTTTGTTTCAATGATAGCAATTCATTATTCAAAGAGGTGTGTGTGATTTTCTATAAAACTATTTTTGCACCTGGGCATAGAAGGCTGTAAAATTACACAACTTGAGGTCCTTTCTCTTTACTACTGAAACACTTCAACTTGCATCATTTCTGCTTAATTACTGTGAGGATTGGATGTATTATGTTAAATGCTTATGTGAGCTTACTGTATAATACACTCACAAACATTGTCTAGGGTCCAGTCAGGCTCATTTGCTAAACCTTTAACTCAACCTTGGATAGCTGTGGCTTCAAGCAGCAAGGATTAAACAAAGGAACTAGTGTAAAGCATTTAGAATCATTGAACAATGAAATAAGAAAGTCACACAACACAAAATAAATCAGACATCAGTTTTAAAAATAGAATATAGGGAGGGGCAAGGCCTGCCGGAATATGGAGTGAGAAGTATCTCCCACGCTCTCCATGCTCCTGCGGGCCATCAGGGCCCATGTGACTTGAGGGTGGATACCCAGAGGACAACGCAGACAGCCCCCTTTATCTGTGGGAAGGACCTTTGTGCCCCCTCCTAGCGGTCCCCGCAGAGACACATGAATAATCCTCCAGCAGACTAGTTTCATTGCGGCTGACATCTTGCGACGACTGGAATGCAGACATCGGTGCAGCTCTTCCAATGGTGACCCGGGCAGCTCAGACAGCTTATCTCACGGGTACACCTCTCACCTGATAGGGCGATGCACCATAGAGGTAGGAGCCACTGCAGTCTTCCCACTCAACAGATTAAATTGACATGAACCCTGTGTCACCTGGAACTACGGCAGACACTGGGGCATGCAGGGGAGCTCTTTGCAACCTCACTGCCAGAGCACCTCTGCAATGGGCCTGGCATAATGCTCGCTGGGGAAAATCAGAGCCCTGCTGGACTGCCGGCCAACCACTTGGACCTGCAGTCTTCCCTCCCCCTCTGGCCCTCCTGAATTGTGTAGACCAACGTTAACACTCACTGGTTGTTCCTCCTCCAGTCCTGCATGTAGACAAGCATGATGGAACGCTAAGCAAGGCCCCTACCAGCACCTCTTACCCTAGGAGGGGGGCATGCATGCACCAGGCTAAATCTGTCAGTGCAGGGTTTCCTATAGTAAGAGACTTGCCCTGGACCACCAATTCCAGGGGAGCAGACATGCCCCGCGAGGGCCAACGGGACTTCTCTTTAACCGTGCATCGCACACAGCAACCGACTAGTGCATTGCCAGTGGGCCCCCTGGGAGAGACAGGGAGTTGACGGTCTTGCTCATAGGGACTGAAATTAGCTGACCACAACAACGTGTAATTGCTCCATGTCCCAACATGCCTGCTGGTCATCCCTGAAAGCGTTGCACTCCACCAAACCTGGACTCAAGGGCATCCATCCTTCGGTGATTATTTATGGGAAAAGACTCAGACTGAGAAAGTGCTGCTCCACTCTGTCAGAGCACCGTATTCTCTACCTGCCTCTTGTAAAATACACAGAGGTCCATGAGAGAGGCACACTGCCTCACTAACGCAGCAGCCACTCCTCAGCCCTTGCCACTCTCTAGACGGACGGACCCGCACCACTGGCATTGTTGAATACTAGCTAACGGCACTGCCCTATGGTACTGATAACCACCACTCTGACACCAGTCACTTTCAGAGGACTACCCTCCCCTGCCTGGCGGCCTTCGGCTCCTGGACACTATTGCGGCTACATGGTGCCCTCTCCAAAACTGGGCCTGCAGGTCCTAAGGGACCTCACTTATGACTCACCCTTCGGAAGAGGTCTTTGGCCTGGGCTTCCTATAAAACGCACCTCACTGTCCTAGAGAGGCCAGCCACCATGCTGCACTCAAAGTCATCCAAAGACAACCCAGTGACCTCCCTATGGAATAAGACATCAATGAGACACACCAAACCACTTGATGGCAGCTCAACCCCTGAAGCAGACAACTCAGCCTCTGTCCTGATCTCACTAGAATATCTGTTGCTCTGCCTGAAGGAGAATTGCTCAGAGGTAGGCTCGCTCAAGACAGACTTTAAAACCTGCCTCTGAGACTTGCAAAGGGAAGTATCTAAACTAGAAGGCTGAGTGGATGATTTGGAGCACACCACAGACATGTGCTCAGAAGATCAAGAAATACTGTGGCGCTGAGTGGCGGTCCTTGAGGAACGACAAACTGAACCCCAAACCAAACAAGTAGATTTAGAGAATAGGAGCTGCTGTAATAACTTGTCTATTAGGGGAATACACAGAGGAAATCAAGTCATTCACTGCAGCCCTATTGCAAACAATTAGAGGGAACATGGATCTGCCTCCACCAAAGCTGGACAGAGCACACACAGTGGCATCTGCACTAGGACACACTAACACAGCACCGAATATCTAGACCAGAGTACACTTCTTCACTGAGAAGAAGGAAATCTGGCGGGACTCCAGACACAAAGCCGATTTTATGTTCCAAAGCCACGCAATACAATTGTATCAGGACCTTTCCCTCATCATCTTAAGCAGGAGAAGAGACTTCAAAGTAGTGACAGATAAGTTCCAGGTACTAGACATTGGTTATGAACGGAGTCAGCCCTTTGCCTTGTTGTTTACCTGAGAAGGAAAATGACGATCAATGTGTTCTCTGGAGGAAACAAAAGACTTACTGAGCCTTGAACAGGGCCAGGACAATGTGGAGCCTTCAATATCCCATTAACCTGTCACAGAGGAGCTTCAGCTCACATGGGCTGTGGTAAAACCCGATCGCCCTACCAAACCGAGGAATCATCCAGCTACACCAAGTGGGACATTATACAACATCTCAAGAGCACGGGTAAAAGTATCTTTCCTGCACCCACTGCCACATGATCCCTGTAGAGTCTCGTCTTCTTCCTTGTTATGTGGGCTGCCCTTGCTGGGTAGGAGTGGTGCTGCACAACTGAAACCAACTCTTGATGCCCTTGACTGTGGGGCCAGGGGGTGTTTTTATGTGCTCCCTGTGCTTGACCTTGCCCTTTGGTCCCCCCTGGCAGCTCACCCCACCCAGTTTGCACCTCAGGAAGCGGACAGACAATCTAGGCCCGGTTAGCCAGTTTGTTGTGATTACGTTATGTATGCTTTCTTTCTAAAGGTCATACAGCTTTGCTAGTTGATTACATCATGCTTTTCAGGCTCCTTAACAGACCCCCCGGTATCACTTAAGAGCCATGATCATTGCTTCCTACCTTCCTCAGTGGGAGTGGCACTGCTCCCATTTGATCTTAACATAATGTCTGATTGAGAATGCTTGGGGTGAGTGGCAGGAAGGGAATTGCTTGCTGCCTTTCTCGATTCACCTTCACTACACATTACACTGACCACAATGCCCTTTCACCAACTTTCCACACTCGTCTGTAACTGATGACGTCATCACATGATACAAAACTCTTTTCCCTTAATGTCCGTGGCTTAGATTCCCTAAACAAGCGCAGACAGATCTGGAAGTATAGCTTACAACACAAATCAGATATCGTTTTACTTAAGGAAACCCACTTATGGTTAGTCAAAAGACACAGGATTGCATGCCTAAAATATCCCATACGCTGTTGGGCCTTCACTGACCCCAAAACTCTGGGGGTTAGCATCCTCTGCAAGTCAAACTTTTGCTCTAAGCGACAAAGAAGGGTGCTTCCTCAAACTACATGTTCTAAGAAGTACAAGACCCCTCACAATCTTTAACTAATATGCACCTAACACAGCACAAGACCTTTATCTCAGGAAGGTGTTACAGGAGTAGCTAGAGGAGGTGCAAGGTGACATGATAGTTGTATGTGATTTTAATCTAGTCTGGAGTCTAGTGTTGAACAGGAACGCAGGGACACACCAGGGCACAGGGGCCATGTCTTCCCAACTAAAGAGGGAAATCACTGACTTAGGTCTCATAGACGTGTGGCACAACACCACCCTGAATCGAGGGACTACTCCTTCTACTATAATGTACGCTCCTACTACTCGTGCACAGACATCATCATGGTAACACACTCGCTTCTACACAGCTTGACCACGGCTCAAATATCTGATATCTCAACTTCTGACCATGCCCTCTTAAAAGTCACCTGGTCTGACTCATCTCTCCCTCATAGACACACTCCACACTGGTGCCTAATCCACCCCCCCCCCCCCCAACCGACATTACGAGATCCAGTAAATGTTGAAGAAATTCAAGAGAATAAGAGATTACTTCACCAATAATACTGCATCGGACATTTCCCTACAAGTGCTGTGGGATGGGTTTAAGGCGTATATATGTGTGTGACCACATCTTTACCTATAGCTAGAGGGAGGGAGGATCAGCAAGAAGAGGTTAATCTCACTAAAGACATGAAAGAGCTGAAGCAGCAGGACAAAATTACTCAATCGCACCGAAACAAACGCCAATTTGCCTTCTTGAATGGACAGCTGACAACCCACTGAACTAAGAAAGCCGAGAGGCTCCTCTTTCAGCGGCGGCTCCTCCAGGAGTCTCACCCCCCCCTCAAAGCCAGCAGATAAAAAAATAAATGATAATAAACCAATTTTATTATAATTTTATTTTTTACTGACAACCGATAAGAGTCTAGAGTGGGTCAGGGCCATCCTCTTGGACAGCGGCAGGGAGGAGTGGTGGACACTTGTAAATGCGCAGGTCAGTTTGGCCGGCTGTCTTAGGCTAACCCAGCTATGTTGTACAGCAGGGTGGAGAAAAGGCACAGGCTCCCTGTCCCTGAGCGAGCATCAAACCAGCTAACTCAGGCCAATCCAGACACTTCTCTCATGCTTGGAAATAGCATAAGAGCAGCACCTGGATTGGGTGGGGACTCTAGGAACCTGTGGAGTTTGGCCCACGGACTGCCAGGAGCAGAGGAGCGTCGGTGGCACGTAGGTTCTTTTTTTTTTTTAACTATCATTCCCCCTGCCACTTTTTATTTGCAGTAGCTGTCACTGCCCTATTGGCCCGGAAGCAGAAGTATTAAACGGTTGGCAATAAACAGTGCATGCTACTAGCTTGTAGGCTTCGTCACAAGCAAACTCAGGTACACATATCAAAACTCCAAGACGGGGAACAGGGTTGGGCGACCACCGAAACTGGACAAACAGCACATATTCGGGAATTATTATCAGGTCCCCTACCAGAGCAAGAGTGTCTCCCCAGAGCGGATAAAAACCTACCTGCAGTCTTGTGAATTGGACCCATTGCCTATTCCACATCCTGAGCTTTTTCAAACCCCTATCTCCCAGGAGGAACGTCAGGAAGCCGCACAAACCTTGTCCCTGAGAAAAACCCCTGGCCCAGACAGGCCACCTGTCAGCTTCTACCGCTTGTTTCTACCACAACTCCAAATCCACCTCCTACTTTTTAACTCTTCTATGCAGGACACGGGGCTCACGCCATCCATGAAGGCTGCAGAGTTAACCATCATACTTAAGCCCGTCAAAGACCCAATTCAAATTGTATCGTCCCATAGCCCTCCTTAATACCGACGCTACACAGTGTACTAAAATCTTGGCAACTAGACTAGAAAAGTATTTACCAGGACTCATTGACCTGGTGGGTTTTATCCACAGAAGGAAAGGTGTGGATAATGTCTTCCCGGTTCTGCATCAAATAGAATAAGCCCACCTCTATATTATTCCAGCATGCCTCATCTCTTTCGATGCCGAAAAGGCTTTCAACAGGAGGTCCGGGGCAGGGTGGGCTTGGGCTTGAGTATATTATCTAAAATCATGGCATCATACACAGTCCCTAATGCCACGATATGCATCAATGGCCAGCAGTCGCCTGGAATCTCCATTCATCAGGGAATGCGCCAAGAGTGTCCATTGTCACCTCTTTTATTTGCCTTAGCGGTGGAGCCACTAGCTATCATTATTTGTCACACTGCTGAGGTAGTGGGTATACCTTTCGGAGGGCACACCACAAGATCAATCTGTTTGCTGACGATCTGTTGCTTACCCTGTTGCCTGGAGATTTCCCTACCTGCACTGGTTGCTTGTCTGCAGGCCAATGAGGTGATTATGGGCTTCAAAATCAACATGTCCAAATCCCATGTGTCTAGCCTTACTATCGCTGCCAAGACTTTACTCAATATACACGGCTTGGCACCGTTCCAGTGGGCAACAGATAAAATTGGATACCTGGGCCTTAATCTCACTCCCAACCTTTCTACGTGGACACGAGCGAATTGGCTTCAACTTCGTCATGACATCTTGGCAGACATCAGACAATGGAAACCACAGTACATCTCATGGCTAGGTCGGATTCATGTTATAAAGATGAATGTGCTCCCCTGATGCTTGTATCTGTTCCAGACACTTCCCACCCCCATCCCACAGGGCGATAACCAACAATTTCAGTGTGACATCCACTCCTTTATATGGAATAGGGGACGACCATGCTTCATTACAGAGGAGGATTGGTGTGCCCCAACTTTCTTGAGTACTACTGGGCTGCCCATTTGCATTACATTTCAGAATGGGTAGTATGTGCCAGTGAGAAGCACTGGTTTCATATGGACCACACTGTGGCCTGGAGACTCCTGTGGGGCCTGGCCTGACCCCCCAAATCAGTGCGACAGTGTAGGAAGCTAGCCTGTTGTATGGTGAGCACCTATGGTGTTATTACCTTATACCAGTTCCAGGTATCCCCTAGTTGTGAAGTGTGGGAAGTGTCTAAGAAGCCAGGGCTCTCTAGAGGTAGCTGACTATGAGCAGCCAAGACTTATCTAGGAGACATGCAAAGCTTATGCAATACCACTATAGTCACACAGCACTTACACACATGAAAAAAAACATACAGTTACAAAAATAAAGGTACTTTATTAGGGTAACACAAATACTAAAATACTGTACAGGCAATACCCCAACTGGAAGTAAGTAAACACACTATTATATACACAATAGCAATCAGGAAATAGCATAGAAAGCAATAGCCATTGGTAAAGGCAATAGCAAACAGTGAGGGTTCTGGGGGGACCAAACCATATACTAAAAAAGTGGAATGTGAAAGTCAGTCCCCCCACCCAAGGAAGTTGAATCAGTAGAGGGGAGCTGGAGGAACTAGGAACCCCAAGAGCTAAGTACCAGGGTGCCCCCCAGCGACCAGGAGAGAAGAGGTAAGTACTTGATTTTCCCCAAAACCAACAGGAGGATGTTTTTTAAAGGACTGTGCAAGACCCAGACAAGACTGGAAGAAACCAAAGGTGAATCGTGACAGAAGAGGACATGCACAGGAAGGGGACCAAGTCCAATTTGTGATGGAGTGTCCGGCTGTGGCAGGAGCCACTACCCACCCTTCTGTGGTTGCAGGACCAGGCCCACGGTGGATGAAAAAAGTCAGCAGTGCAACACAGAAGCAGAAGAGGAGTTCCAGAAGTGATGCAAGTGATGTCCCATGTCGACGGTCGTGATGCAGTCGGTTAATGGTGATGGAAAACCACCAACAAGCCTTGGCAAATGCAAGAGTCGGCGATGAAGGTTTTGCAAGGCTGAAGAGGCCCAGCAAGGTCCAGGGGACTTGACCCAAGGAGGGGAGTCCAAAGTGATCCTCAGCAACAGGGAGAGTCACAAGAAGAGGAGGCAGCCCCCACGGGCAGTAGGCACAGGAGTCGCAGTGAGGCCCACTCAGTACACCTGAAGAAGTGTCCCACGTCGCTGGAGCAGCAGGCAGGAGACTGTGCGTTGCAAAAAGAAGTGCTGGATGCTGGGGCTAGATGGTGCCAGAAGATCCTTTGGAGGAGGAACAAATAAGCATTGGTACCTGCAGGAGTCATGGAGGACAGGGGCACTGTCCTGAGAGTAGAGACAAGAGCTTACCGTCTCCCAAGTTGGCCACCTGGTAGAGAGGACTAAGGGGACTACTCCAGAACACCACCTGCGATGCAAGATTCACCCAGCTCTAGAGGAGAGAGGATCCATACAACCGGTCGTCGTTGCAGTTGGTGCCTGAGGATGCAGGGGAGTGACTCCTTCACTCCAAAGGAGATGCCTTCTTACTTCCTGTGCAGGCTGAAGATACGTCACCCTCAGAGGATGAACAGCCAGGGAAATGTTGCAGTTGATGGAAGAAAAACAAAGTTGGAGAGCAGAGACATTGCTGGAGTTGCAGATTGTCTGTTCCTGGAGGATCCAGTTGCAGTCCAGGTAGCCAGAAGAGGAAGTAAAACGATGCAGAGGAGTCCTGCTGGAATCTTTCAAGTCAAATCCAAGGCCCCACCCAAGATAGAGACCTTAAATATTGCAGGAAGGGCAATTGGGCACCTAGCAGTGTGACCACCTATCAGGAGGGGGCTGTGACGTTACTTGCCTGACCTGGCCACTCAGATACTTCCAGGGGCCTCTTCCCATCTTGGATTCAAGATGGCAGAATCAAGTGGCCACCTGGAGGAGCTCTGGGCACCACTGCTGGGATGGTGATGGACAGGGGAGTGGCCACTCCCCTTTCCATTGTCCAGTTTTGCACCAGAGCAGGGACCACGGGTCCCTGGACTGGTGCAAACCAGTTTATGCAAGGAGGGCACCAAACGTGCCTTTCAAAGCATACTGGTGGCTTGGGGAGACTACCCCTCCCAAGCCATGTAACACCTTATTCCCAAGGGGCAGGGTGTTACCTCTCGCTCCCACAGAAAATCCTTTGTTCTGCCTTCCCCAGCCTGAGCTGGTCCGCAGCAGGAGGGCAGAAACCTGTCTGAGGGTTGGCAGCAGCACAAGCTGTCGGAAAAACCCAGAAGACTAGTAGGAGCAGTGTTGGGGGTCCTCTATGGAGTCCCCAGAGTGCATGGTATCATACAACCAATACTGGCAACAGTATTGGGGTATGACTCTGACATGTTTGATACCAAACATGCCCAAGTTCAGAGTTACCATTATGCAGCTGGACACAGGCAGTGACCTGTGTCCAGTACATGGGTTAAATGGCTTCCCCCCACTTACGAAGTACAGTGTAAAGGGGCTGGAGTTCGCAGGGGCCCCTCTGCTCATGCAAGAGTGCCTTCACACACAGGCACCTGCACCCTGCCCTCTGGGCTACGAGGGCCTACCAAAGGGGTGACTTATAGTGCCCTGGTGCAGTGACCTGTAGTAAAAGGGTGCGTGCACCTTTTCATGAAGGCTGCAAATGACAGGCCTGCAGACACATTGGGCTCCCATGGGTGGCACAATACATGCTGCAGCCCTTGGGGAACCCCTGGTGCCCCAAAACCCTGGGTACCTAAGTACCATATACTAGGGACTTAAATGGGGGCACCAGTATGCCAATTGTGGGGTATGCTAAGTCCTAAATAACCAAATTCAGAGCGAGAGAGCACAGTCACTGGGGTCCTCGTTAGCAGGATACCAGTGAACACAGTCAAAACACTCTGACAGCAGGCAAAAACTGGGGGTAACCATGCCAAAAAGAGGGTACTTTCCTATCTCTCTACGTTCATAAAAATAGTACTTGATATTTGGAAAAAATTAGCACTCAAAAAGGGTCCCACCACCTTCCCGTCAACCAACAACCCAATAACGCGCTTTCCAAACACTTGTCTAATGCTCTCACCCCAGCCCTTTGCTGCATGGCGCAAGGGGTGAATGAGGATGCTGCGGGATCTCTTTTGGGCCCACAATGAAATCCTTTAATCGATGCAAACTGGATTACCAACTCCTAGATACCGCAAGGCTACAATACTACCAACTTAGACACAAGGCCTTACACCCATCTGCATACCTGGAGGCCGTCCGACTGTACACTCCCTTCGAGAAGCTAATGCAGACATACACGGGAACTAGAGGCCTTATTTCTAACTTATACCTCACAGTGAAACACTCTATGCCACTTTGCGCACATAAGTATCAGGACTCCTGCCAAACCTCTACTGCTGCAGATATCTCCCACAAACAATGGGTGGCCCTGTGGGAGGACATTCCAAAACATTGTAGTCTTTCTCTCAGGGAGACTTAAGTTCCAGTGGTATTATACCCCAGCACCACTTGCCATTAATTACCCTTCTTCGTCGCAGCAGTGTTGGAGATGCTTCTGAGCGTTGGGAGACTTTTGACACATATGGTGGTCCTGCAGTCTAATTTAAAAAAATTGGAAATAAATACTGGGGCACATAAAAGCTGTCTTAGGCTACCTACTACCCACCACTTACCTCACGGTAATCCAAGGCATACTTCCACCTGACTTACGTGCAATGACTCACGCAGATTGGATGCTTGCTAGCAATATGCTCTATGCGGTGCAACAATTAGTGGCTATAACTTGGAAGACAGTCTCCCCCATCCACTGCCCAGTGGTTTACCCGCTTGTGGAACACACTGGCAATGGAAAAAATGTCCCACTGTTTCCAGCAGACGGAGATCAAATTTCAAGCCCTGTGGCACTCGCTGCTCCACTATTTTACACGCCTTGAATTCACCTGCTTCAACCCGCCACGATTGAGGGAACTGCAACTCTTTGACTGACCACTCCTCACACACCCACCATGAAGGTTTTCTCGATACACCTAAAGTTTCACAATCCAACGAACCCTTCACAATCCCACTCTTCCTCCATGCACCTGAGAGACTGACCATCATTGGCGACCTACCAATAGCATACTTTGTTTTGTACCACATGTCAATTTGTTAATCCTTGTAACAGCCGGTCATCAAGACTTGTGAATTTGAAGTAGACTTATTGTATTACTGGCTCTTCCATCAGTGGTGGCACTTATGAACTCGTATGTTCAGCTTGCTCTTCATTTTATCCAAACTTCAATAAAAAGATTGTGAGCAAAAACAAAAATAGATTATATTTCTAGGAATTTTTGAGAGACCAAAATGAGAAATATTTACTGGAGGGCTCTAGAGATATAGATGTTCAAAGTAAACATAAATATCAGTTCCTTTAGTCACAACCACAAATAAGCAATATAACTGTCAAATTTGGAAACTTTGAAAAAGTTTAAAAGAGTTGTGTTCTGCCATTCTGACCCGAGTATGGCCACCAAATCCAGCAGGGAGAAGATTGTTGGGGGGGGCGTTAAGGAGTATTTGGACAGGTACCTCTCCACCAAAGTGTTTCCAGTCCAGTACTCAACTTTTCATTTTAAAAAAGCCATACACTTTAACGGAGTGGTTCTGATACTGGGGATGCAGGAGATGGCTGATGCTCAAAGATGTTGTGGGTGCTGTGCGGTTGATGGGGGTGCCCTTGCGATTACTTCTTGGTTCATGGGTTAGGGGGGTGACTATGGTCACAGAAGTTGGGGTCCCTCTAAGTCCTCTTTGAGCCAGTAGAAGGCCAGCTGCTGCTGGGCTACCAGTCTCCATATACAGCAGGTCCATCTGTATTCTTTGGTCCCATTCAGAAGTGAGTTGGAAACTCTGTGTTAGCCAATAAGGCTACTAACTTTTCCACAGCAAAACAACAATTTGGAAATGTTGCTGTAAGGACAGATTCAAAGCATATGTCCTACGCAATGTAACTCTCTGCCTCAGGGCTCCAAAACTATTCCTTAGGGGAATAATTGCATACACTGTTAAGGGAAGTGGGGGCTTTGTCATTAGTCTAAATGACAAAGTCAAACTTGCAGTTTAAAACTGCTCTATCGAGCCGCAGTGGCAGGCTGGAAGCCATTTTTACTTTTTACTGATTGGCTCTCTGCAACATGAGCCATCACAGAACTCGGGTACTTAGCCCTCTGTGCTGAGCCTCAAAAATAAAAATGATATAAGGGGTCAGGACAGGGATAATCTGCTCCCACAGTCCTTGTGGGCAGGTCCCAAAGGGACCTACTTCAGGGCCAAAATAAATATTGTTTACTTTAATGCCATGATCCTGCCTGACCCACCCAGAAGCACCTAGTGCCCCAGTGGATGGGATCCATGGGGCCACTAATGCCTTGGGGAAGGGGGCTGCATGCCACCACCCCTTAATAAAATAGTAAGGGCTGGAGAGACGGGTTTGCCGGGCCCATAGTGGTTTGAGGAGGGGTGCTGTGAGCCCCTCTCCTTAATGGAAAATTAAGGCTTCAGGTGATGGGGTCCCCAGAGCCCGCAGTGGCTCTGGGAGGGGAGCTTTGTGCTTCTTCTCCTCAAAATATTTGTTTTGTCCCCGGGGCCACAAGGCCCAGATTAGGGGGGCCTATTAAAAAAAAGGCCCTGCGGGATGTGGTCCCAGGGCCCCCAGAGGGTTAGTTTGGTGGGCTGCACACCCCCGCCCCCTAAAAAAAACATGAACACCCTGGGGATGAGGTTTCCGAGGCAGTCCAGACTTGGGGAGCACCTACCTCCCTTTAGCCCCTTAAAAAAAAGAAAGGCCCTGGGAATGTGGTTCCCCCGCCCCCAAGAGGGTCAGGTTGGGGGGCTGGACACTCCAGTCCCCTTAAAAAACATAAAGGCCCTAGGGGATGGGATGCCCGGGGGCATAATGGCTTGGGGAGCTGGGCCATGTGCCCCCCACCCCTTACAAAAAAAAAAAGCCACAGTAAATGTGGTCCCCAGGACCTGCAAAGGCTCAGGAGGAGGGCAACATGCCCTTTTTCTTTTTTGGGACAAATTAGCCTCAGTGGATGCGGTCTGCCTGAGTGAGGTCAGGACCTGCAAAACCAACTGCATGCTGTGCATGCCAGAAGGGCGTGTGTGGGGTCAGGTTGGCTACTCGTAAAGGAATGGAGGCAGGGCCTGGCCACAGGACAGGTCATACAGCCAACCCCATGTCACACACTTGCCTGTGAGGGGTTAGATTTACAAATGGTAATAAAATATTATTTTACGTTTAAAAAAAAACCTACAAAATTCAATGGTTAAAGTGACAATATAGGTAGATGAGAATTTCAGTGACAACGTAATCTATCAAACTAAAAACAAACACTGAAAGTCACCAGTTATAGTTATCTCTAGTAACTATAACTCATGCCATAAGTTAACTATAATCCACATCCTGTCCACAGCAAATTCAACAAGTGGACATCCTAACACTAAAAGATTGTACAACAGGGATGGAATGCATTGAGATTCCATATGAATACAATAATGGTTTAAATTATTAAATAAAGTGTGGTGTAAATATTTCAGAACTTGCCATTGACAAATATTTGAATGCTTTATTACCCTGATGTGAAAAGATGCGCACCATATTACTTGATTCAATCATCCTTGGCTGAATAATACTGCTGGTCCAATACAATGATTTGATTATTTTTTAATAAATACATGATCAATTTATTCCTATAGAGAAGCCTTTCATTTAATGGTTATATATTTTGCCCAGGTTCTATAGGGTTAATCGGGCTCCCCCTATATTTGATGGTAGCCTTGTGAGAGGGTCAGTCCCAGGTAAAGAACTGCCAGGCCCTCTGAAAGGGGGTCAAGCTCAGATAACCTGCTTCAACAATGCACAGTTTTCTAATAGCTGCATCCATGCCTTCCTACTAAAAATAAATATTTTTCCTGTATATATTGATAGAAAAATATGAGTTTCCATTTAGAGTTGAATATAGAACCTCTTGTCTATTTGACTGATATAGTTAGAATATCATGCTGTAAAATAAACCATTTGGCTGGTTTTTATTTTTAAAGAAAACCCAACTCTTCGAAATGGCCCTTTCTGCAGGATTAGCCCCAAACTTCTAGCCTTTCTCCTCCTATTTTTGCAACCCTTATTTTGTCCGCTTTAGAACTCTGGGGACTTTACCACTGCTAATCAGTGCTAAAGTGCATGTGCTCCCTCCCCTCAAACTTGGTATAATTAGTTTACACCTGTATGGCTTATTTAATTTACATACAAGTCCCTGTAAGTTAAATGCTACCAGTGGGCCTGCAGTGCTGATTGTGCCACCCACAGAAGTAGCATTTCAAACTTGCCTCAGGTCTGCCACTGCAGTGCCTGTGTGCATAGTTGTAGGAGGCTGGACTGGCTTGTAATGAGTACCAAGGGGTACTTGCACCTTGCACCAGGCCCAGTTATCCCTTATTAGTGTATAGGGTGTCTAGCAGCATAGGCTGATAGATAATGGTAGCTTAGCAGAGCAGCTTAGGCTGAACTAGGAGACGAGTGAAGCTCCTACAGTACCACTAGTGTCACATGCACAATATCATAAGAAAACACAATACACAGATATACTAAAAATAAAGGTACTTTATTTTTATGACAATATGCCAAAAGTATCTCAGTGAGTACCCTCAGTATGAAGATACCAAATATACACAAGATATATGTACACAATACCAAAATATGCAGTAATAGTATTAGAAAACAGTACAAACAATGTATAGTTACAATAGGATGCAATGGGGACACATAGGGATAGGGGCAACACAAACCATATACTCCAAAAGTGGAATGCGAACCACAAATGGACCCCAAACCTATGTGACCTTGTAGAGGGTCGCTGGGACTATTAGAAAATAGTAAGGGTTAGAAAAATAGCCCACCCCGAGACCCTGAAAAGTGAGTGCAAAGTGCACTAAAGTTCCCCAAAGGACATAGAAGTCGTGATAGGGGAATTCTGCAGGAAAGACACAAACCAGCAATGCAACAACAATGGATTTCCAGTCGAGGGTACCTGTGGAACAAGGGGACCAAGTCCAAAAGTCACAAGCAAGTCGGAGATGGGCAGATGCCCAGGAAATGCCAGCTGTGGGTGCAAAGAAGCTGCTACTGGACAGTAGAAGCTTAGGTTTCTGCAGGAACGACAAGGGCTAGAGACTTCCCCTTTCGAGGACGGATCCCTCACGCCGTGGAGAGTCGTGCAGAAGTGTTTTCCCGCCGAAAGACTGCCAACAAGCCTTGCTAGCTGCAAATCGCGCGGTAAGGGTTTTTGGATGCTGCTGTGGTCCAGGAGGGACCAGGATGTCGTCAATTGCGTCAAGGGACAGAGGGGGCGTCGAGCAAGACAAGGAGCCCTCTCAGCAGCAGGCAGCACCCGCAGAAGTGCCAGAAACAGGCACTACAAGGATGCGTGAAACGGTGCTCACCCGAAGTCGCACAAAGGAGTCCCACGTCGCCGGAGAACAACTTAGGAGGTCGTGAAATGCAGGTTAGAGTGCCGTGGACCCAGGCTGGACTGTGCACAAAGGATTTCCGCCGGAAGTGCACGTAGGCCGGAGTACCTGCAAAAGTCGCGGTTCCCAGCAATGCAGTCTGGCGTGGGGAGGCAAGGACTTACCTCCACCAAACTTGGACAGAAGAGTCACTGGACTGTGGGAGTCACTTGGACAGAGTTGCTGGATTCAAGAGACCTCGCTCGTCGTGCTGAGAGGAGACCCAGGGGACCGGTGATGCAGTTCTTTGGTGCCTGTGGTTGCAGGGGGACGATTCCGTCGACCCACAGGAGATTTCTTCGGAGCTTCTAGTGCAGAGAGGAGGCAGACTACCCCCACAGCATGCACCACCAGGAAAACAGTCGAGAAGGCGGCAGGATCAGCGTTACAGAGTTGCAGTAGTCATCTTTGCTACTATGTTGCAGTTTTGCAGGCTTCCAGCGAGGTCAGCAGTCGATTCCTTGGCAGAAGGTGAAGAGAGAGATGCAGAGGAACTCGGATGAGCTCTTGCATTCGTTATCTAAGGAATCCCAAGAGACAGAGACCCTAAATAGCCAGAAAAGAGAGTTTGGCTACCTAGGAGAGAGGATAGGCTAGCAACACCTGAAGGAGCCTATCAGAAGGAGTCTCTGACGTCACCTGATGGCTCTGGCCACTCAGAGCAGTCCAGTGTGCCAGCAGCACCTCTGTTTCCAAGATGGCAGAGGTCTGGAGCACACTGGAGGAGCTCTGAGCACCTCCCAGGGGAGGTACAGGTCAGGGGAGTGGTCACTCCCCTTTCCTTTGTCCAGTTTCGCGCCAGAGCAGGGCTAAGGGGTCCCTGAACCGGTGTAGACTGGCTTATGCAGAAATGGGCACCATGTGTGCCCATGAAAGCATTTCCAGAGGCTGGGGGAGGCTACTCCTCCCCTGCCTTCACACCATTTTCCAAAGGGAGAGGGTGTAACACCCTCTCTCAGAGGAAGTCCTTTGTTCTGCCATCCTGGGCCAGGCCTGGCTGGACCCCAGGAGGGCAGAAGCCTGTCTGAGGGGTTGGCAGCAGCAGCAGCTGCAGTGAAACCCCGGGAAAGGCAGTTTGGCAGTACCAGGGTCTGTGCTACAGACCACTGGGATCATGGGATTGTGCCAACTATGCCAGGATGGTATAGAGGGGGCAATTCCATGATCATAGACATGTTACATGGCCATATTCGGAGTTACCATTGTGAAGCTACATATAGGTAGTGACCTATATGTAGTGCACGCGTGTAATGGTGTCCCCGCACTCACAAAGTCCGGGGAATTGGCACTGAACAATGTGGGGGCACCTTGGCTAGTGCCAGGGTGCCCTCAAACTAAGTAACTTAGCACCCAACCTTTACCAGGTAAAGGTTAGACATATAGGTGACTTATAAGTTACTTAAGTGCAGTGTAAAATGGCTGTGAAATAACGTGGACGTTATTTCACTCAGGCTGCAGTGGCAGGCCTCTAAGAATTGTCAGAGCTCCCTATGGGTGGCAAAAGAAATGCTGCAGCCCATAGGGATCTCCTGGAACCCCAATACCCTGGGTTCCTCAGTACCATATACTAGGGAATTATAAGGGTGTTCCAGTAAGCCAATGTAAATTGGTAAAATTGGTCACTAGCCTGTTAGTGACAATTTGAAAGAAATGAGAGAGCATAACCACTGAGGTTCTGATTAGCAGAGCCTCAGTGAGACAGTTAGTCACTACAGAGGTAACACATTCAGGCACACTTATGAGCACTGGGGCCCTGGCTGACAGGGTCCCAGTGACACATACAACTAAAACAACATATATACAGTGAAAAATGGGGGTAACATGCCAGGCAAGATGGTACTTTCCTACAATAGTTTACTGCCAAATTGACTTGACATTTCAAATGACTTTCCAAGGACTAAACTTTCTTTTTACTACACCCAAGTCACCCGTAAGGTAGGCCTTAGTTAGCTATATGGACAGGGTGCTGTGTATATGAAAGGAAGGACATATATTTTTATGTTACATATCGCATGTTGTTTTTCACTGCTGTGAGCGCTGCTCCTCTCAAAGGTTTCCATTGGGAATTCCCTTTTACATGTCTAAGTGGTAATTTCTGATGTGTGAGGAGTAGCGTGGACATGTTTTATATGTTTGGAATGGCAGCGAGAAATCCTGCTTACTGGTGTAGGTGGATTTTACATTACTACTTTAGAAATGCCACTTTTAGAAAATGGGCATTTCTCTGTGCTTACAACTCTGGGGCTTTGAAGCCTGACTCCAATACACATCTGCAGCAGAGTGACAGCTCCATTTTGTGCATACTCGCCAGGCAGCTATGCATCAGGGAGGTTTAGATGTGACAGGGTTACATCTGCATTCATCTACATACTGATGGTCTTCATAGGCTGGGAGATGTAGAGGGTGTTCACACTTTAGACTTGAATAGGCTGTGTCCTTCCCTTACACAAAGGGCTGATTTACTCTCTCATGATGTCTGGAGCCAGGGTAGGGGTGAAGGGACATTCTTGGAACTGGTCAGATTTGCCTGGAACCTTCTCTCACCTTCTGGAAGCTAGGCACCTGGAGTATAAGCACAGGAGCTCTCGCCCCATGATTTGTAGAGCAATTTTGGGACTGTAACTAAACCTCTGTCAGAAGGCCTCATCTGGACTGCTCTTCTGTGGTTGCCCTGCTACCTGTTGCTGCTGGGTGACATGAACTCCATGGACTGCTTTTCTGCTTGTTGCCCAGCTGCCAGCCTTTTCCCTGACACTGGACTACATAGGCATTGCTGGACTCCCAGGAGGAATCGCCCCTGCATGCCCTTAGGGTGCTGGCCTGTCTGTCCACTGTTGCCCTTATAAGTGTTTTCCCTGGGGCCAGCGTGGGATTACTGTTGTGCATTGGCTGCCCCTGGCCCTGCAACTATAGCGTCTGGAGAAGATCTATATTTTGGTACTGGTGTCAGAAAGCATAGAGGAGGGAGCATGTTATTGCTTCTCACGAGTGAGGAGCACTCTACACTCCCCTGAAATGAGTGCATGCTGAATCATTTTGCATTGCCGGAGCGTCAGCTGACTTCAGCTTAATCTGCCAACGTGGTGGGGTGAGTGGGCCCAGGAGAAGTCAGAATGTCCAAAGCGCTCCTTTGTTTTCTCCCCTTAGCACATTTTGAGCGCTGCCTGTACCTCCCACTCACCAGAAGCAGCACAGAGGTGCTCCCTACACTCCCCCACTGTTACCTCCAGATCAGCGTGTGCGTTCAGTGCTGCGGAGTCTCATTCCAGATCAACCCCTGTGCATAGGGCTCAACCACCTAAGGAGCAACCACCAAATCACGAGGACCTGGCTCAGAGGGCCCCTCCCAGCAGGGGCAGCATACTGACTGAAGGAAAGTGATCACCACACTTGAAGTCTCCCTCAGTGTGGTACCATCCACCTGAGAGCTACTAGGAAGGGAACACCTTGAGGGCAGAAAGGCACCACACCAAATCAAGAGGGGATACAGGTCTGTGCCTTTATTTCCTAATCGGTGACACTGGCCTGCCTTGGGCTGCGGCAAAACTGAAAAGGTATTGTGTGGGGCAGCCACACCGCATGGTTAGAGGAGGCGGGCAGCAGACCCCAATCCCCTTTGAGAGGACTCCCCACTACCACTCCCAGTGTTGGTGCTCCTCTCTCCCTGTGGTGATGGGGCCGTCGGGAGCACTGGTAAGTTTGTCTTGTGGCCCGAGGGGAGTTGCACAGTTGTCTCAGGCTTACCCACGAGCGGCCTTCTTTCTTTTGTGTCTTCCCTCAGGCTGGGAAGGTCCATAGGAAGACTCGCTTTCTCCTACCTTTGGTTGTGCCTCCTTTGGTCCCTCAACTCGGGCTCCACGAGGGCCAATAGGTAAGCTGAGATTCCGGTAATCATGATGTTGATCAGTGTTTACACAGCATAGAAACATAATGAGTACAAGGCTTATGGCTCACGGCAATGATTCCCACACAATGCTGCTGCCTTGTCTGAGATTACAATATATGTTGTGGTGATACCAGGCACAATACTTATGATATATGGTGGTATATATGTGTCCTGTTATAATCCACCTACTGTGCCACCTGCTCTAATGTTGCAATTCATGCCAATCCATTTGCCTTACAAGCACCGTGGTGGTGATTCTTATCATTCTGATATCTCGAAACTGAGTATTCATGTACTCAATTATTGCCTGTCTTCTGTTGCTATATCTGACCGCACTTAAAAGGACATTAGGAACTACTCAGTAACTGTACAAATCGCATTGTATTTATGACTTACAAGGTTCTGTGAGCTAACTATATACTTACAACATACGGCATATATTTTTACAGAATCCTGTGTGGAGTCTTTTTTGTGGTGTATTTATTGTGTCTCTGGTGTGAGTGTGTTGCGCAAATGCTTTACACATGACCTCTGGGGATAAGCATGACTGCTCTGCGCCGAGCTGCCAAGGGGTGAGCACAGGTTATCTTTACTGTATAACTTTCTCGCCCTGACTAGAGTGGTGGGTTCTGCTTGGCTGAGGTGCCTACCCTAGCCAACCAGAAACACCATTTTTAACACCAACAATGCCCTCCCTCTAAACCTCCTTGAGAATGTTTGAGCCCACCAGATGCACAATTTCTGTTTATGTTAAATGCATGTTAAAGTTTACCAATTTTTGCTGGTTCAAAGCCAAAAAGTAATGAGTGCTGTCTCATATGGACAAGCAGCTGGAAAATTAGCATTCTGACATAAGTAACCATTTGTCTAGTATTAAACAATTAGTAAAAATTTAGATGGAACACAACACTCATTTTTGTGTTATTGTATTGTTTGAGTTTTCTGATAACCAATACAAGAGAATAAAAATAAAATACAACCAAAAGTTATACTAAAAAAAACATTCTCCAAGACAGTGCATTGCATCACATAACAGTGTATAAGCCAGGTAGGACCTTAACAGTACCCCAAACATCATAAATCTACTTTTGGACAAGATTACATTGAACAAGGCTAGCCTCATCCCCTATTGTGTGGTCTAGCAGGGAAATAGCTGGGTGACTGGTCAGAGGACTAATGGGACAAAACAATATAGTGATTTTGTGCCTGGTCTCTGAAGGGAACACAGGTTAAAGTATGCCAGAAGGGTGGAAGGGAAGCAGGACAGAAGCAGATGACTGAAGCAGGGTGGAACAGGCTGTGAATAGGGCACTGGAAGTCTGCATGTAAAACAAATCAGGAATATACAGTAGTAAAATAATACACACACTATCATAAATTATAGTTTGTCTGCTCCTTGGAAATGATCTCTCTGTGAGGTGAAAAAATCTTATACCAAAGCAAGGAGAAGATCAATCTCACAGAGTTCTGGGAGACACCTATCATCTTCTGTAGAGAAGGTGCACTGGGTGGTTCTTTGTGCCAATGGCACAAACCTTGGAATCTAACTGGCACCCTTAGAAGCAGTACAAATCCAAATTACAATACAATAGGGAACAGAACGATGAACACCAAAACAGAAACTGTGCTCAGGCAAGCAGGACTGAAATTCCAAAAACAAGGCTAGGAAAGTTCTGCACTCAAACAAGATAAGACGGAAATATGCAGACAAACAGGAACACAGAATACAAGGCAGGGAGTCTGCCTATAACAGGGCAGATAAAAAGCATGCAGGTAAAAGACTATGGGTAACACCGGAACAGAGATGCCGGAAAACAAGAAACAGGAGACTATGCCTAACACGGGAACAGAGATGCAGGAAAACTATGGACAAATCAAATACTACAAATAACCAAAACTAGGGATATAGGTACAGGGGAAAATGGAAACAGAATCAAAGGACAAGCCTGTAGTAGCAGGAACACATAGCACATGGAGACTCAACAGAAGTCAATTGCAAGCTGACACACTCTGTGCTCACAGGGCTGAAATAGCTGGGGACTCAGAGGAGGAGCACGAGTGCAGGGAGAGAGCCAGGTGCAAGGAATTAACCAGGTGCAGGGAATCAGGCACCCACCAATAAAGAGAAGGCTGAACTGAGGCTTGTGGGAAGGAAGATCAAGGAAACCGGGAGACACGGGAAAACTTACAAC
This sequence comes from Pleurodeles waltl, assembly GCF_031143425.1. Taxonomy (NCBI): domain Eukaryota; kingdom Metazoa; phylum Chordata; class Amphibia; order Caudata; family Salamandridae; genus Pleurodeles; species Pleurodeles waltl. The sequence continues at coordinate 400,609,808 of NC_090449.1, forward strand.
AGAGTTTGGATCGGACTAAACATAGAGACGGGTCCACAACACAGACATACAGGGTTCAAAATAACCATAGGATCCAGGAATAAATCTAGTGAACAGAAACCACCACTAGGATGTGATCTAGGAAGGATCTGAAGACAGAGGAAACTACAAGGACCCTGATGCATCAGGACAATAGAGTGGAAGCCAGGATTGCAATACAAAGAGTATGTGGCAAGGCAAAGTGTGGAAGTGTATAACATCATATTTAGTGATAAAGGCAGGAGTCCAAAGGCCTTCATGAGCGCCATCTAGTGGCAGGATGCCAGAATCCTGACATCCCCAGTTTGTGTCCATCCCAGTTAGGCAATAATCGATCAACTCGAATTGGCATCCAACCAGTCCAGCCTGTTTGTTTCTTCAAGCACTGGGAAGGGAGGACATAAATCAGAGTGATACATTTAGAAACCTTACGCGTAGCCTACATTAGAGTCTTTTTCTCTCTGTTCCTGCAAATAGTCCCTCAGAGAGGCTCAAATATCTTTTGACCTGCTCTTCAGCGGAAGCAAGAAGTAATATGTGTCCATCTATTCCTGACAATATATTAGGTCATGCTTTCACTGTTGGTAAATACATATTTCTTCAGTGACACACTGTTTTGCTTTCCTTCTCTTATCTTATGACTGAGCTTACAAAACTTCTCTGGAATGCACTTCTTAGTTTAAAGAAGACAATTATTATTATTATTACTTCACCACGAGGTTCCTGAAAGACTAAATTAGTAGGTTGGAAGCACACGTTTAAAAGTAGTCGCAGCAATGAAAGCAAAATATGTCAAAGTACTTCTCAGTTGCAATGTACACAGCAAATACATGTGATTATATTATAGCATAACTTCAAAGCAATGCATAAAAGTCAAAATTGCATCACCGTAGGGCCTATCACTCCGCTTCATCTTTCTGAGGTCTGCAAGTTGATAGCTCCAGTTCAACTGCGAGAAAGAGATTTTCTACCCAAAAGGGAGACAGGCAACTGATGTCCGTTCCTGTCTGAAGTCAAGATCTTTCTCCCCCTCGCTGTTGCCTAGGGCCATTGTTAAAAGCAAACTCAGTGTGAGAACCGAATAAACTTGGAGAGTGGCCAATTCTCCAAACTTCACTAGTTCCCAGACTGGATTGAGATGTAAACACAAAATCTACGCTCTCTTATCAGCTAGGGTTTGGTGTGAAAAACACAGCTTGGTCTATCATGTGGAAAAACACAGCTTGGAAAAACACAGCTCATCTGCAATGTCTTACTCCACGTTAAAGCCAATAGGCGGTGATCCCTCCCATTTACAGTCAATGTACCACCTGAACCGTCAGTGCAGTCTGGCCACGGAGCACGGCGGTTCCCATCTTCAGGCTGGCCGAACACCATTCCTCGCCCACCATATTATGACATAGCACACCGCCAGGATTTCCGGGATGCGACGACCGCCACGAAAAGCCTGGCAGAAACTACTCATATAACGGAGACACTCACCTCCAGGGACACAGAGGAACCCACTGCCGCCATGAAGCCCGAACTGGAAGCCCTGCCAAAGCTGTACCACGCAATGGCAGTCCAGGAACAGCAACTCCGATGACGATGGTGAGTACAGCCGCCTAGCACACAAGGGAGGAAGGGGAGAGTGACACACCCACATGCACAATACACATCATACACAGATACCACACACCAAGAACAATCTGCTGAGAAAACCAACAACAACATAAGCCAGAAGTAAAGAAAGCCAGGACACATACCTTTGGTCCAACCACTGTATTCCGGTGGGAATAGCGACCACATTAAAATCATGACAACTATATACACAAAGGGCCATTGGCCAGTCCAATGTAGAGAAAAAGGCACAGGGCAACGTACAAGGACCAACTTGACTCCTGACAGCCCAAGTCACTCCACTGGGCAGGGACATCATGACTGAAGACAGGCACCTCAGGGGGCAGGGGGGTGGGGAGAGTCGGGGCGGGTCTTTGGACTTGGGTTTGGGAGTGGGCAGGCCCTTGCTCTTGTGTTTAGGGGGTGGAGGAGTGGGTTTGGAGCTCGGGGTGGAGTGGTAGTCTTGTGCCCCTTACTGCTAGGTTTTGCTGCAGAGGGAGGGACATGAGAGGACTGGGAGCTGGAGGTACTGGGCTGGGGGAGCGGGACCTTCCTTTTTTTAGGGCAGGATGGGGGGGTGGGAGTAGGAGGGAAGAGGTCAAGGCAGGAAAGGAAGGGTTTCTTTGGTTCAATGGGGTGGGTTGTGGGAGCAGGTATGGGAGTGGAGGTAGAGGGAGTGGTTGTAGGAGGAGTAGGTGCGCTGGACTGGGTTGCAGGTGCATGTACAGTGTGCATGTGTGAAGTGGAGGGCTGTTGAGTATCTAAGTAGGAGCGTTTCTGTGTTTTTGGAAGGGGGTGGGCAGACAGGGTGGGAGAGGACAAACAGAATGTGCACATGTATGTTATGGTGGTGTCTGCAAGTGAGGTGGGTGTGTGTGATGGGGTGGTGGTGACTGCGCGTGTGGTGAATGGGGTGCTAGTCTGCGTGGTGACTGTGGGCAAGGCTGTACAGGTGGCAGGATCTGGGACTGATGATACAGTGCTTGCAGGTGTGAGTACTGATGTGACTGTGAGGGAGGAAGAGGAGGAGGGGGAGACAGTGGAGGCAGTGGCTGTTGTTGTATTTGCACCTTGGTTTTGGCTGTGAGTGTGCTCGTGGGGTTATCTGTGGAGCCTGTGCTTGTCTTTGCGAGTCTTGTCTGTTGTCTTGGGTGCATGCTGGTCTGATTGTGTTTGGGATGGGAGGGGGGAGAGGGCTTTGGGACTGAGAACAGGTAGGTGGAGGGAGGACGGAAGAACTAACGACACTGGCTGCCGTCAAAGATGAGGTCAGAGACTGAATCAATCTCTGTAGAGCAGCCAAGACACAGTGAATGCCCTCCAGGCAGGCATTGCATTGCTGCATTTGGGATGCCAGCCCCTGGATGGCATTCACTATGGTTGACTGCCCTACAGAGATGGATCTCAGGAGGGCAACAGCCTCCTCAGTGAGGGCAGCAGGGCTGACTAGGGTGGGGCATGATGTGCCTGGGGCAAAGGCGATGCCCACCCACCTGGGTGAGCTGGCACGGGCAACTGGGTAGGGGGCTACTGGGAGGGCGGTGCTGGTATGGGGGTGGCGGAAGATGACGTAGCTGGGGTGGTCCCAGAGGGATCCACCACCACCAGGGACCTTCCATCAGAGGAGGAAGCAGAGTCAGTTGTATCAGCTCCTGTCTCCCCCATGGTGCTCCCCTCTCCCTCCAACCCACTGGTCCCCTCAGTGTCAGTGGACTCTGCCTCCTGGGTTCCATGGGCTGCAGCTCCCCCACTCTCCGGTGCCCCTGCTCCTTCGCCAGATGATGCTAATGCACACAAGGACAGGAGAAGAAAAGGAGGAAGAAGGGGATCACAGAGTCAACAACAGCAATAACAGCACATATGGCATACACATCATAATGACTCACAGCTAATTAACATTATGCAGTGCCAACCACAATAACACACCAATGCCTGGGAACTACAGCAGAAATGGCCTCAAAAACTACCAGCTGCACACCTACTGGGACTCACTAAGCCATATCTGCCATGGTATGCCAGCTACCTGTCAATACTAAATGTACATACCACTCTTCATTGCTAAGCAGGACTCTACAAGATTAGCTAAACGGGCGTGTTGGGCCATCCACTGACTAGAACCTTTCACCCATACAACATGGCAGCCATCAAGAAAGAATTCCACACTTTGTGTACTCACCCCCTTGTGGCTGCTGTGCTGCCCTCAAGCACCCATCCAACTCAGGTTTACCACTGCCAGTATGTGGGCTATTAGGGGGGTCAGGGTCCGATGCGCACCCCTCCCTCGTTGGGAGGACGTCCCCAGCTGGGCCTCCGCAGTCTTCCGGGCCCAGCATCGCAGGTCCTCCCACCTCTTTCTGCAGTGGGTGCTCCGCCTGATATATACCCCCAGGGTCTGCATGTCCTTGGCGATGGTACGCCATAACCCTTTCTTCTGATGGGCGCTGACCTGCATAGGGAACACAGATGAAAGGACACCATGAACTCTACACTCCATTCTGTAACAGCAATGGCTCACATACTGCATGGATCCCACATTAACCTCACACATTACTTGTTCCTTTGCGTACACATTGCATGCAGCTAAATTACAATCCCCAAATAACACACTGGTAGCACACATATACATACAGCCATGTTGCATCCAAAGTACCCAAAAGGGGCTCACCTGTTGATCTGGAGGCCCATGCAACTTCCCATACAAGGGTAGGACCCCCACCCACAAGCTTCTCCAATTCTTCTGATGTGAAGGCTGGGGCCCTATCCCCTGTAGCAGGGGCCATCGCGGGTTCCACACACAGCAAACAACAGCAAACGCAGTGGAGGTGTGGATGCATTGAGAGTCAGGAATCAAGTAAAGTGGGAAAGAGAAAATGGCGGTCACGTCTACGGCGATGAACACTGTCACCGCCGGCGGTGATCCTCATTGGTTCCTGTACTCCATAGACATCCATGTTAACCAATGAGGAGTTGCACAGTGGTGCAGACCGCCTTCCACCATGACGCCGAACGCCAGCGGAGTAAGGTCACTTCCACCTGTCCCTGCATACAGGACAGGCGGTTGTCAATTCATAATGCTGGTACTCATGGCGGTCTATTTAATGTGGGTCATAGGTACCGGTGGTAGTCACAGGGCCAATTCCAGTCCACTACATACTTTGGTATAAATCTAGACTCTGGCACTCAAATGAGAACTCATACCAGTGCACTGCTTGCAGATGAGTAGTTGACAGAAAATGTAAAATGGGATGCGACTAATCACAACACACTACTCAGACTACATCTTTAAGACACAATGCCCACTGAAAGTATTGCTATTTTTGAGGATGTCTGTTTGCATGTAGAGGACACCAGTGCAAATTACAATCATTATTGGAGTATATTGAATGTGCCTACTCTGTGTACTGTGATATTGTCTCCATCCTTTCTGCATTCACACACATCTCATGTTTGATTTACTTAGATACCAACCACTGCAGAGGAAGAGGAGGCAAGCACCGTGTACTGACCCCTAGTGGACTTGGCTACAATGGAGGAACGCCACATCATAATGACCTATCCTCTGGACAGGGCCACAATTACTGAACTGTGTCAACAATGGGAGCCAGATATGATTCCTGCGATCTGTCGCACTACAGCAATACCCCCTGCAGTACAGGTACTGTCCCACTTCCTGGGATCTTTCTAGGTGACTTTGGTTTGGCTGCAGGAATGTCACAGCCAATGTTTTTGAATGTGATTACCAGAGTTTTGACTGCCTTGCTGAAACACATGAGCAGCTATTTCTCATTCCCCCAGAGCGAAGATTTGCCCACTGTGAAGGCTGCATTCTACACCATGGGAAACATACCACATGTGATTGGGGCTATTGACAGGACCCATATTGCCTTGATCCCTCCGGGGAAAAATAAGCAGGTCTACAGGAATAGGAAGGGTTACCACTCAATCAATGTCCAGATGGTGTGCCTTGCAGATCAATACATCTTCCACGTTACTGCCAAGTTCCCTGGATCTGTGCATGATGCCTATGTATTGAGGAATAGCAGCATCCCACAGGTGATGTCACGACTACAAAGAGAGAGTGTAGATCATAGGTGAGCTTGAGTTTTCACACAATGTATGTCATTGTATGTCACCTGAAGTTGTACTCTGTGCCTTTGTACATGAGTAATATGTGTCTCTCCCTACTTGCAGGTGACTCAGGCTACCCAATCCTGTCCTGGCTGTTGACCCCAGTGAGGAATCCAGAGGACAGGGGCAGAATATTGGTACAATGAAGCACATGGGCGTACCAGAAGGATAATTTAAAGTACTTGTGGGCTACTGAAAGCCAGGTTTTGGTGCCTCCATTTAACTGGTGGATCCTTAATCTACGCCCCTGGGAAGGTCTGCCAGATGGTGGTGGCTTGCTGCATGCTGCACAATTCGTCCCTCAGATGTCATGTGCCATTCCTGCAGGAGGAGGGGGAAGACAATGTACCCGTGGCAGCAGCGGACACTGAAGACAGTGATGAGAAGGAAGAGGAGGATGTGGACAACATGACACATCTGATGCAGCAGTACTTCCAATGACACTCCGGTAAGACTGTACTTCTGTTCATACCTCCATTACAGTTGAGTGTTGTGTGGCAGCTGAGTTGTCCAAGCACAAATGTGTACATTATGTGACCTGACACTGTTCCATCTGTGGTCAGTCGTGCCAATGTTATGGTGATAGTGAACAGGCTTATTCCGTCCAAGCAATGTGTCAGTAGTTCAGCTTTCTCAGATACATGCCCACATCAAACTGTGTTCTCATCCCATACAGTACTTATCATATGTCACTAGGAATGTCATTTAACTTGCAATGTGCTCACACAACCGCTCTGTGACATCAAGTTCCCTGACAGTGTGGCCTAGACTAGGTGGTCCAGAGCAGGGATTGGCATGCTGACAACTTGGCATAGTTAATACTGTGGCATCTTGTGTGAGGGCCTGAAATGAAATGATTGTTTCTCCTCGCTTATGGTGTTAGGAGTCAATTGCTGTGCAAATTACAGAGTATAAGTGACCAACTGAATGTTGGCTGTTATGTAACAGGGGCTCATGTTTCTCTGATTCCTTTACTTCTCATCTGACTGTCACTAATGCTTTCCCTTTTTGCAGATGTTGGTGTGGTCACAACTGTGAACTAATGTGATGACTACAGACTGCTTTCACACATTTGGTGGATGGATTCACACTTTAGAGGACATTTGCACAGGATAATGCAGGTCAAGACATTACATATTGTTCTTAATGAAGCACAAAACAGTTCAGTTGTGTTCAAGAGTGTTTATTGAAGTGGCAAAAAGGAAGGGATAGTGCAATAGAGTGGGGTGATGGTGGACGAAATCCCCAGTGTAGTGGCCCAGTTAGTTTTTAGCACAGGTCCAGTATCCATGGGGCCATGGGGAAAATAGCAATGGCAGTCCAAAGTGAACAAGGTGTCTCAGTGGCACACAAGGGAGACATTCAGGAGGGGCTCATTTACTGGCGGTGGATTGGGTCTTGGCTACAGTCTCTGGTGTCTGTCTGGGTCACAGGGAACGTTTGCGGTGGTTCCTCTGCTGCAGAGGGAGGGGTGCTGGTGGCCTGTGGTTCGTGTGGCAGGTCCTCCTGTCCACTAGCTGCAGCAGATGTTGAAGGCTGGCGAGTAACCTGGCTAGTGGAAGGGGCCCGCTGGTGTGTTGTATACTCATGCATGATGTTGCCATGTCATCCAGCACCCCTGCAAAGGAGGCCATATTGGCATTGAAGGCCTGCAACTGCTGCATGACCTCCTGGTGCTGTTTCCCTTGCAGCCGCTGGTTCTCCTGCATGATGCTAATCACCTGGCCCATCCTGTCCTGGGATTTCTGGTAGGTTCCCAGAACATGTGTGAGTGCCTCCTGGGCAGTCGGTTCCCTGGGTTGGGCCTCCCCTTGGTGCACATCTACCGTCCCACTGGCCCTGGCCCCCTGTGCCTGTGTCCCCTGAACTGTATGCCCAGTCCCACTGACACCAAGGCCTTCATCGTCTTGCCTGTGTGGTGTTGACTCGGGTCCCTGTATAGGTGGGCACACTGTTGATCGACATGTCGTGGGGACAGAGGTTTGGGGACCTTAGGTGGCTGCTATGGTGTTGGATTTGGATGGGGGGGGACCTTGTGGTGGACTGGGTGTTGGCTGTGGAACCAGACTGACCAGTGGTTCCAGATGGGCAAGGGAGATCATCAGGATCGAGACATCCACAGTTGCTGTCATCACTGAGGGCTTCTTCTGGTGGAGGACTGGGTTGGCGTGGCACTTGCTCGTCGCTGACATTGGCTGGGGTACCTGTGGTCATGTAAAAGATTTGTTACAGTCATTGTCAGTTACATATTCAGCACTTCTGGCTTTCTCTATGGAATGGGTGTTGTCCTTCCACCTTTGGCTAGTGTATGGTGATGGATTCTGGGATTGGTAGTGCTACATGTTGCCCATGCGTTACTGTTATGTGCATGCAGAGCTGGGAGGGGTGTGTTTGCAGTGCGTAGGGCATGCAGGGGTACACAGCTGAGGGTGGTTATGGGTGTGCTTCTCTGTATGGGATGGAGTGGGGTGAAGCGAGTCAGGGTGAGGGGGTGACATGCCAGTGTCGGTGGTGGTAGGGTAGGAATGGTGACTTACCAGTGTCCAGCCTTCCAGTGATTCCAGTAGGGCCCTCTGGATGCAGGATAGCCAAGGCCTTCTCCTCCCATGCTGTCAATTGTGGTGGAGGAGGTGGGGGCCACCACCAGTCTTCATGATAACAAGATGGTGCCTGGAGGCCACTGCATGCACCTTCCCCTGTAGGTCATTCCACCTCTTTCTTATGTTCTACCTTGTGCGTGCATAGGTTCCCACGGAGATCACCTTGTCCATGACACCTTGTCCATGATCCTCCACCATAGCTCCATCTTCCTGGCAATGGATATCTGCTGGACCTGTGCACCGAACAGCTGTGGCTCTACCCTGCCGATTTCTTCTACCATCACCCACAACTCCTCATCGGTGAAATGGGGGTTCTTCTGTGGGGACATGCCTATTGGGTAGTGGGTGTAGTGTGTGTGTTGTGCAGAGGTTGTTAGGCGTTGAGGTACAGTCTGTGGTGTGCGATGCGTGATAGGTCTATAGGTGGCTGTGGTTTGTGTGTGCAGTTCTGTAAATGTTTGGGCTGGCAAGGTGTAGCAGTATTTTCATGTTTGCAAAGAATTGTGGGTTGTGTGGGGGGGTGTTTTATAGTGTTGTTGATCCTCTAGTTTAGTCATGGTGATGCCATAATTTTCAGTAATTACAGTGTCTCTATCTTGGCTCATTCAGATGCCCAAGGTGTTCAATGGCTGTAGTGCATCATGCCAGGAGACAATCATGTTTTTGCTGCAGCATTGCAGAAGTAAGTGGAAGCACACAGATATATTATAATTTATTGTTATGCCTGATTGTATTCAATATATGGTGAATTATTGTATAATAGGCGTGAGGTTACAACTGGGGTTGCAGAGATAAACAGTAAAGTCATCTGCCTACAGGGATATAATTTGGAAAGGCTATACCCTGTTTACTGTGCCAGTGCCAGATAGAACTGGACAATGGCTTTGTCGCCAGCGCAAATAATAAAGGAAATGAGAGACAGTACTGTCTGGTGCCCAGTGTGATCTTAAACAGGCCGAATGGCAGGCCATTTACCCATACACACACTTTAAGAGCAGTGTAGAGCTGACGTATTAATCGCTGGAAATTAGTTGGGAATCCCATACGACCTAGTACAGCAAATAGATTGCCCCATACTATAGAATCAAATGCTTTAGCAGCGTCCAACTTCAGTACCACTGCTTCCTGCTGTGGGTCAATGTCATGTAATAATGCAAACAGTGTACGTAACTTATGTGATGTAAAACACACAGGTATAAAGCCTGCCTGGTCAGGAAGGACTAGGTTTGCAGCCATCGCAGGATTCTATTAGCAAGGATCTTGGCAAAAATGTTTGCATTAGTATTAATAAGCAATAACGGATGATAAGAGTGGGTGTTGTTGCTGTTTCCCAGATTTTAAGAGCGGAATTAGGAGAGGATGTTGAAAGAAAGTAGGTGGGGTACCAGTCTCCCACACCTCTGCGAATATGAGCTGCAGCCAAAGCGCCAGTAGGGGCACATATGTTTTATAAAATTCAGCAGTGAAGCCATCACCTCCTGGAGACTTGCCTGTGAGGAGGCCAGAAATGGCTTCAGTTATTTTGTCTAGTGTAATCAGTTTGTTTAAAAAGAGGCGACCTGGTCCCTCCAGCCAAGCTAAGGTAATTTGCTCAAAATAAGCAGCATATTCCTCAGGGAAGACCTACCTTCTCACTAAATATAATCGATGCAGCCCCCCATCCCCCCCTACAGGTACGCCAAAAAATGGGGTTCCCTATCCTGGCTCATCAGGCTAGCAAGAGCTCTTCACGAGTGGTCCACCTTCCCATTTGTTTGGGCAACAGCAAAACAAGAGAGATGCTTCCCCTCCCTATTTGCCTCCTCCCAGAACTCCTCAAGTGTGGCTCGGACGTCCACTAGAATATCCAAGGAGGAGTTATGATTGTATTGGTATTCTAAATTACGCAGAGCTGTTTCTAGAAAATGTAACCGTTGACGGATAACTGATTGCACACCATGCTGCTTGGCAATACATATCCCCCTCCCACAAAATCCCAAGGGAAGTAACAGAGCCCTCATTGGTAGAAAAAGACACCGAAATCTCCTCCTTTATCTCCTCAACAAATGCCCTGTCAGTGAGCGATATTGAGGGAACTGATCAAGTGAAAGCACAGTATCTAGAATCTGGTAGCATAATAGTATGCTTAACTGGGGAATGATCAGCGTATGTATGCAGGGGATATTACACACTGGTGAGTTGTCCCCTAGTGTCTCTGGTACCCAGCCAATGATCTAATCTGGCACAAGTGCTGTGTGCTGTAGAGACATGCGCGCCTTCTTTGAGGTCAGGGTGCAAATAGAGCCAAAGGTCACTTAGGCTGTAGATCACCATAAGGTCCCGAAGTTCACTAACCACTACAAGATGCATGTGTGTAAGTGGATGAGAGAAGTCAAGGTCTTTGTCTAAGACCAGATTGAAGTCATCCCCTCATATCACCACCTTAGGGGACATCATCTCACATCGCTACCACATATAAACCCTGTCATCTGCGTTAGGCCCATATGTATTTAGTATGGTAATATGCTGTGTAGCTAGTCGAACCTGGATAACGGTGTATCTGCCCTTGGAATCATTGTGACAGTGAAGGGCAGCCCACGGCAAACCAATAGTGCTGTCCCTCTCTCATAGGTGGAATAGTAGGCAAAAGACCAATTGCTGCTCCAACGTGCTGCAAATGTTGGAGTTGTCTGCACCCCAAGGTGAGCCTCCTACAAAAGAACTATGTCAATTCTATGCAGGTCTAGATATGCTAAACGTTTTCTGGCCTTTCAATGACTCCTAGACCCCGAATGTTCCAGGTTAGTAAGTTTATTGTAGAGTTTGACAGCCTTGGTGTAGTTAGAAGTCTACTAAAGTTCCAACAGTTGCATGCCGGGTGATGTAGGGCAATCTTAGCCCACTGTAAGCCTGGATAGTTAAATATTCAAAACAGGCATGTGATGTCATGCAGTTACAACTGTCTACCTCCCCCACCTACACTAGCCACCCCAAACTGCCTGTGAAACATACCCACCCAAAACTGTCCTGTATCAATACCTTAGAAAATATAACATTATTGTTCATACTCATTAGGTAAATCTATTAGGGGCTCCCTATGAAGGCAACCAGAGTGCCACAGATAGCATCACCTTACTATTGGGAGTGCCTGCCAGGCATACATCAAGCCATCTCAGACCTATAAAGGGAGAATAAACAGAGGTGCATAGGTGCTGCAAAAAATTAGATGACTAAAGGAGAAAAATAGTAACATCAAGATATAACACAACTCAGCTGCAGACAGTCTAAGGCATCAATGCAAGATAACAAGTAGATATAGTGAGTCAGGAACAGAGGAATAGAAACAGGCAATAGTCCGGGTGGTTGCAAACCACCACCTCCTAAAATCAGTAGCGTCCATCTTCATTCTACATCACTCATCTCCACAGTAAGGGGTATGATGGACTGCCAGAGGGGATGCATCGTCCTCCCTTAAGTTTATCCATAAATCGTGCAGCAGCCTTATGATCCAAAAAGATGTGCATCTTATTTTTGGAGGTGACCTTAATTCGGCCCAGGTACATCATGACATATTGGATGCCTTCTTGTCATAACTGATGCTTAATCAGGAGATAGACACAGCTCGCATCCTCGACTTTCTGTGTAAAGTCCATGTACAGATCGTGGTATCTCCATAAATGAGTGGCTGATGTTCCCTGACTAGCTTCAGAACCACATCACAATCCCTGTAATTGAAAAGTTGAGCTATGATGGGTCAAAGGGGGAGCACCAGGAGGAGGCCAGGGATGCAACAATCGATGAGCTCTCTCCACGGCACAAAAAGAAGAGAAGGCATCAGCAACAAACAAGCGCTTTAGGACATCTTCAACAAAGGTGGTCATATTTTCCATGTTGGTGCATTCTGTCCTATCAGCCTAAGGTTATTTTGCCAGAATCTGGCCTCTAAGTCCTCGTTCTTTGCCTGAATGACGTTAAGGATCATTTGCAAGTCCAGTAGTTTGTCATTCGCTCCACCCACTGTGTCTTCTAAATTGGAAATACAGGATTTTACACTAGTCTTGCACTTGTCCTGTTTCACCAAGGCCGATGTGATTTTGTGGACTCCTTGCGTTAATGTATCAAGTTTGCTATCAATTGATGATAAGCTTTGCTGAATCTGGATGAGCAGTGATTGAATATCTGGTTTAGGTGTATCGGGAAGCAAGTCTGCCTGGTCTGCTGACATTGCCCTGGTTGCTTCATTAGCCGTAAAGTGCATTTTCACCTGCTTATGTTCAGCAACCTTCATCTTGCCATGCAAGAACTACAGGCCTTATTTAGATTGTGGCAGACACAAACATTGCAGATATCCTGCCCGCCGCATTACGATCCCATTATATGCTATGGAGATGGTAATATGATGAACGGGATATTGGTCACGGAATATTCCATTCGCTGATAATTAAATCAGGCCCTATGTCTCAAAAAACTGCCCGTAAAAGGCTGTAGCACCTTCCATGTAGATCACTCCTCCGCTCATCAACCCGCAGCAATCACTCTTTAAAAATGTCAGAGCAGCTGCCTATAATGACATTGTTGTTTCTAAGAAGTTGCAATCAGCCACAAGGCAAGTCTCTCCAGGGATTGTGAAGGGGGGGTTGAGTGACGGGGTTCATTTAGCGCTACATACAGCCCACTCCGGCTCTCTTCCCCACCCTCCCAGTCAAATGGCACAGCCACTTACTGTAGTCATAGGGTGAGACAAAGCTGACGTCCACTCAGTGGTATTGGTCACACATGGCCCATCATACAGCAATGCACAGTCTGGGCTATATTCTGCTCCAATGAGGCCCAGCTTTCTCGGCTCAGACTCAGTGCCGGGAGGCATGTGCAGGCCTCAGTATTCCCTGTGCATTATCGCATGCCCCCCCTGTAAATCCAGTGCTACCAAGGCTCTGGTGCCCTAGCAGCCCGGCAGTTCGCAATGATCTCCCGGTCACAAGCTCTCCTTGTTGTTGGCCTGCTGCAACCTATTCCACTCTGTAGCCCTCCCAGAGATCACTGGACAGTACAGGCAGCTCTCTCCGGGTCCTCCCGCAGCAGCACCAGGGCAGGGCCACGGTTAGGTTCTAAGACTGCTCCACTGTCTTGCCCAGCACGGCAGCCAGCAACGGCCACCACCCCAGTAGAGGTCTGATGCACCACCAGGCCAGTGCAGTCAGCCTCCTGGCCAGAGGGCAGCACCAGGATGCACAAGCATACTGTGGGGTGATTCCGATCCCTCACCCTGGTCCCGGTGCAGATCATCAGAACCCGCTGAGGCTCACCAGGACTCTGAAGGATGCACCACTGTCCCTGCAGTGGCCTGTCAGTGCACTGCACCATGCTAGGCCCACCACGGCTCATCGCTCCTCTCAATCAGGTAGGCCCAAGAGGCGCAAGTGCAACTGCCTCCATCGATCAAGTGAGGGGTTCTGTCACCACCTAGGCAGCTCATGCCAGTCTTTTATGCAGGTAGAATTAGGGTGGCATCTGAATACCTCATGAAGGATAAGGATTTTTATGGATTTCGAGAAGCCTCACAAGTGTGGTCATCTTGTTCCTAGACACTCCAGCGCCCCAACACAACACTTATATTTATTACAAATTCTTCTGCAGGCTGTTCAGATTTACGGCTGTTCATGACTAGTTATGTTCTTGTGCTGAGTTTATAGAACTGACCATTTGCATTTTACTCCGGCAGCCATTTAGGAGATAGGTTCCAACTGCAGATTATGGCACTTTAAGAGAATTCTGTGTTTATGAAGGGTTTCGGTGGCTATATTGGAACACGCTGACATAGCTGAAATTGCTCTTAACATTGCTACGTTCCCACCTTCTGGTACATTTAAAGGTGGTACTGGAATTTGTTGATTCACCAGAACTTGCTCACAGGGTGTGTTTATATTGGCAACTATGATAAGGGCTGTTTTTGAAGTGTCCTTTTGGAATTCTCACACTGATCACCCCAACAGTCTCAAAATGCTTATACTGATATGTACAGTGAAGACCCTCACAGTGATAATAAGCCCACTAGATACTCTTGTACTTATGCTGACCTCCATTGTGTGGAGCAATCACTGTGATAAGCATATCAGTCACACCAGAGGTAAGCTATTATGAAATTAATACGGAAAATAATATCTACATCTGAGCAGGTTTTATGTGTTTAAACTGACTTCTGCACCAATATTTTTGATTTACCTATGTGTTATTCATGTACCACCAACCATAATTGCATGGTGCTCTAGTGCATTCTTTTTATTCTATTTATGTTAGTGGTTATATGTAGGAATGTGTTTGTAGTAACGAACCATTTTCACACCACATTATTAGTAGTTACCGAAAACACAACAGTCATGTCAAGAGTTGTCTCTCCACCTACATTTTTGCAAATTGCTTGAGCACCACCATTGTATGGGGATATTTGCCTAAATGTGTTCTTAACTTACATAAATGTACTCGAAGGGGAAGGCTGCTCATCTGTAGGCAAAGTATTGCTTTTTACACACCGTTTGGGAGGTCAAGGACTTAAGGATTTTACAAAATCAACTCCTTTGCTATAATGCAATTGGGCATAAGAAAAAGAAAAAATAGTTGTCACACTTCAGAAAAGATTTACATTTTGTTCTAAAAAGCGAGAAGATGAGGAAAGCATTAAGAAATGTGTGGTAGTATTAATACATTTGCCAGCACCCTGCAATTTTGAGCATATGGCATGTGAACAAGAACTACATGACCAAATTCTAATGCAAACTAATTTCAAGGGGATTCAAGAAAGAATTTGGGTGGACAAGAATTAAACATTGAATACCTCTATTGAGATTACCACAGGTTCTGAACAATCTCAATAATCTGTTCATGAGATAAGGGGAGGAAATGTGACCAAATCTAATTCAGTGAGTGTGGTAACTAAGGATACTGTAGAGGAATATTTTGCTGACAAAAAAAATCTAATGGGAATTTTGCAATAGAAACAATTATAACATGAATTGTTACAAATGTGGTAGTTCGGCACATTTAGGAGCTGTCCTGCCAATGACAGTAACTGTCTGAAGTGCTAACAAAAGCTGTTTTCGTCCTGTTTGCAAGTGTGCTATATCAGTAAAAAAAATTGAGAAACAGAATTTTGAAGGGATTTACATGTATAATAGTAATACTGTTTCGATATTGCCTGAGGAACGTGGTTTCAAGACAGATTTTCCTAAAAAGGTAATCAGAGTGGATGGGAAACAAGTAATCATGATGATAGACTTGAGTGCATGGTACACAATTGTGGGGAAAATCTGCTTTTGAGCAACTGTGAAAGTCTATGTCTTGCATGGATCTCATATAAGATGGGGTAGATATATAGGGCATAAAATAAAGTTGTTGGGTTATTTTAAGACAGCTTTAGAATTTAAAGGGTTGTGCAGTCAGGAAAAAGTATATGTAGTGAACAAAGGTGTAGTCATTTTAGGCTGGCCTCATCAGCACGATTTAAAAATCAAGCTTGATTCCAGTGCTGATTTACCTGTTTTACAGTTAATAATATTGTGAAGCTAGACAAAGGTGAAGGAAAAGTACAGCATATTGAGAATTTCAAAAACTGCTTTCAAAATATTTTTCCTGAAGCCCTTGTGAAGTATAAGGGACTTAGGCAACGTATCATATTGAAAAATAAAGTTTTTTCCTGTGAAGTTTAAAGTCAGGCATGTTCCTATTAACTACTGATATAAACTTAAAGAAATGTTAAAGAACTTGGGTAAAATGAAAATCCTCAAACATACAGAATCCTCTGAGTGGGTATTCCCAGTCATAATGTTTCTGCAGGACACAGGTGAATTAAGGTTATATGTTGATTTAAGAAGTCTTAATAAACAATATTTGGATTAATTCACACCCTCTCACAAATTTACATTAAATGGTTTAAACTCTAGCCGTTTTTTCAATTTAAGATTTGACCAGCACGTCACCAGGTATTTTTAGCTGACGAATGAAAGCACATTATGGCTTTCTAACTCCTAAAGGTAAGTTTTAGTTTCCCAGGATGCTGCTATTCGGGTTGGCCAGTGCAGCTTCAGTTTTCCAACAATTGATGGCAGTGGCTTTGGACGAGTTACTTGTAGTGGTAGCTTTTCAAAATTATATTTTAGTGTTTATGTTCAATCAATAATCTGAAAAATGTTTTGTAGGTATTTGATCATTGTGGTTTGACTCTCCAATCAATATCTAAGTGCAAATTAGGCAGACAAAAAGTTGTTCATTTAGTCACAGCATTGGAAAGTATGGAGTCAAACCCAAGAAAACTTTAGTAAAATTTATAACAAATACACCAGCACGTAATTCAAAACAACAATTACATTTATTCCTAGGGCTCACAGAGTTTTATGTTAAATTTGTGGACAATTACGCAATTAAGTGGAGTTAGTAAGGAATTCTTATGAAAACCTTTAAGTTTGAGTAGGAAAAGCTAGAGGAAAAGTCATTTTTAGGCCTCAAGAAAGAGACTGTACATCCTCCTCATATACAACTTTTTTTAAAATTGGAAAACAATGCATAATTTGTGTGGATGCTGGTGTCACCGGGCAGGGTTAATCCCAATGTGTGCACTGACAGAGCTAGTAAGAACTGACACAGTTCACAGTGCCAACAGTTTCTTTATTTTACTCTTTGGTTCCTGTCATAATGTATGAGGGTGTTACATCACAGCCCTACTTCCTGCTTCTAATCAGTCTTTTCTCTCTGCTTCTTCTTCCTCCCAGGCTGCCGCTCATCGTTGTCTGGGGCTGGGGTAGACTGTAGACCTTGGAGAGTAACAAAAGCAAGTACTCAGGTAAGATATATAGGTCTGGGGATATAATGAGAAAGAAAGGGTGGGAGGGGTGGTTAAGAGGGGTCAGGGAACAGTATCATCCAAGACTTACGTGTGACAAACGTGGGTTTCTCAGCAGCACGCTGTTCCTTTCCCAGAGGCACTATACAGTGTTCTGCCCATAACAACTGAAGGTAAGTGCTCCCCATGCTCTGGCCTGTACGTATGCCCTTCTCCACACCAACCACATGCACCCGGATCCCTCTGCCCCCCCCCCTTTACTTGGCCCAATGCTCCCTTAGTTTGGACCGTACCTGAGAAAGCAACATTCCTCCTGGAACGAGGTGGGAAGGTGTGTCCTGCTGCTCTCTTCGTCACTTCTCATCTAGACTCGTGGCGGTCTCAGGTGGTTCCTTCACGGATTCAGTCACGTCAGCATCCATCACTCTTCTTCCCTCTACTCAGGCTCCGACAACTCCTGGTGCTTGTAGTGTCTCTTTCGGCCCCGCAATCACTTCCCTGGGACAATGCCCCCCTTCCAGGCATGACCGATCAAGCTATGAGGACAGTGGTGCACGTGGGAGACAATTGGCCATGGTCTGGCACTGATCCGGGAGGTGGAAGGTCTGGAAGGGAAAAGGCTAAAAAACAATGCAAAATCTGAGGGTTAGTGTCCGTATGCCGTGACAACCATGTTAAAGGAGCGTGGACAGTGAGCAAAATAAAGGACAATCCCAGTAGATAAAATTTAAGGGCCGCAATAACCCATTTGATGCATAAACACTCCTTTTCAATGGTGGGAAAGTGAGGTTTTCCTGGGTAACAACTTGCGGCTGATGTAGACTACCGGCTGAAGGTGGTTCGCTGCATCGGGTTGAGAAAACCCAAATACTGATTTGAAGCATCCATCTGAAGGACAAAGGATTTAAAGAAATCTAGACATTTTAACATGGGATCAAAACACAAAGATGCTCCAAATGCTGTTCCCAGGTGGGACTGAATATGACTATATAGTCAAGGTAGGCCGTTGTGTGTTTGATGGGGCTTCAAAAGAGTATCCATTAAACGCTGGAATGTGGCCGGGGCTCTGTGCAGCCCAAAAGGCATTACTTTGAATTGGTAGAGACCTGATGGTGTAGAAAATGAAGTCTTTTCTCTAGCCCTTAAGGCAAAAGATATTTGCCAGTACCCCTTTCGTTAGATCTAAGGTAGTGAGGTAACTGGCAGTTCATAACCTTTCAATCAGTTCGTCCACCTGGGGCATGGGGTAGGTATCGAACTTGGATATGTTGTTCAACTGATGGAAATCGATCCAAAACCGTATGGTGCCATTGGGGTTTGACACCAAGACAAAGGGGAACACCAAGGTCTCTTGGAAGGTTCAATTATGAATCCTTCCAACATAATGCTGACCTCCTCTTCTAATGCTTGGCTTCTGGCTTCGGGTATCCAGTAAGGTCTCAGCCAGATGATTTTTCCAGTCTCGGTTTGTATATTGTGTTCAGTCAAAGTGGCTCTTCCCAGTATATGGGAAAAAAAGTCTCAGCTTTGACTGATGAGGTCTTCTATCCGTCTCACTTGCTGCTTAGTTAGATTGATTCCTATACTAGGTGTCTGTTCTGCTTTTGCCTTTTGCCTTTGTTTGAAGGGGAAAAGTGATTTCAAGGGGCTGTACATCGGTTATCAGGAGGGCGGCTTAGGATGTAGTCGATGGTTCTCCAACTCCGCCCATTCTTTTAATAGGTTGATATGACAGATCTGTCCCTCCCACGGACATGTGGAACTGCCAACCTATAGGTGACTGGCATGGCCTGGGGTACAACCTCATAAAGACTCTGCCATTTAGCGAGGAGCTTATTGTCAGACAAAGGAAGGAGGAGTAGTGCTTTACTCACTACTCTTAACTACCTCACTCTACTTCCCTGATCACACTCCCCTTTTATTTTTCTTGTGCCCTCTCCATCTGCAGTCTAACTTCTTCCCACAAGGTGTGTACCCATTCTTTGAGATTTGAGTGTGTTCAAGGATGCCTTTTCCCTCATCTTCCTCCTCATCCCATTGCTCTGCTGGCATGTCAATTAGTCCTTGAGGTTGCTTACCAAAGTCCAATTCAAAACAACTGTGCTCTGTAGAAGACTGGGTATGTGTGCAGATGGCATAAAGGACTAAAGGCAGTTTCTTATCCCAGTAGCATCCAGCATCGGAGATTGACCTTTTCAGTGTTGTTTTGATGGTTCGATGATAACTTTCCATTAGACCGTCTGTCCGTGGGTGGCATACTGAAGTTTTTAGATGTTTTATTCCCAATAACTGACATATCTGAGCCATGAGCCAGGATATAAAACGGGTGCCTTGATCCATCAGCAATTCTTCGGGAAAACCTACCTGAGAGAAGAATTTTAACATAGCTGTAGCCACCGTCCTTGTTGTCATACTAGTCAATGTTATTGCTTCTGGGTACCTGGTAGCATAATCAACATGTACCAGTATGTAATGGGAGCCCCTTGATGAGGCCATCAGGGGATCAACCAGGTCCATACCCACTTGGGAGAACAAAATATCAATTATGGGCAGGGGCCTTAGTGGGGCTTTACTGACTTGGGGTGTGTTAACCAGCTAGCACAGTGAACAAGTACTACAGAACCTCCAAATGTCCAAGAAGACTCTCCTGGCCAGTAAAACCTTCTTAAAAGATATTCCTCTGTCTTCTCACGACCATAGTGCCCCCCATCTGACTATGGGCTAGATGAAGGACCTGTGTTCAATAGGGGAGTGGAACTACTAATTGTGTTCTTGTTTCACAGTTACGTTTTATGTTACGGTATAGTAGACCTCTTTAAGCAGAAGAAAGAATCCTACCTGTCCAGGTTCTTCGGGAACGGCCTGGGCCCATGCATGTTGTAATATCAGGTTTTCTCTTTGACTAGCTCGGAAGCTCCCTGGTTTTCCTTGACATTGGCCACTGCAGAAAAGAATGGGATTTCATCAGTATGGGACATAGGCAGGAACCTCTTTTTATTTTCCCTTTTCTCCTTACGACTCAGTTTCCTTTTCTCCTTTCCTTCCTCAATAGTGACTGTTCGGAAAGAGGCCTCTTCTAACCATGTCTGGTCAGCCTCAGTGGGTCTAGTGGACTCCAGCAAATGGGGGAAATCCCAATAATCGGTACCTATAATCATGTCTTCTATTAGGTAGGGGATTCAACCCACCCCTAAGTATCTTCTTATAATCTCTCCATGTAACCCCTACCTCTCTGACAAGGTATGTCCTAGTCTCTCCATGTACACACATAATCATGACACGTTCTCCCTCTTTCCACTGGTGGGACAATACCAGTTCAGATTTGATCACTAAGGCTCTCATTATGACACTGTTAGTAAATACTGCTTACTGCCACGCTGACGGCCACCAACTTACCGCCACGGTGGCGGATATCCGTTCACATACCATTACACACACACACCAATCGGACAGAATACTGCCACATACACAAACCCACCAGACCAAAGGTCAGTGATAAACTGGCGGTCTCAAAACCCACACCATTACGGCAACAGAACAACGCCCATGACATTATGACCCACGAATCACCACAGCGGACATTCAACTGCGGTAAACCGTTGGCGGTACATACCACCGCGCTCACAATGGACACCCACAGACAAAACAACACCACATTGGACAATTCAAACAACACACACCTGACACCCATACACACACCACACTCACACACCTGACACCACTAGAAAACACACACCCACAATACCCACAACCCCTTACGAATACAAATCATTGCCACGAGACTGACACCAAGACCACTGCGACAAATAGACACACACACCACTCACACCCATACACCCCTCATGCACTCCACATCACGCACCCCAACATATTACCCAACACACCCTCACCAGCACACATCACATAACACCCATGGCACCAAAAAGGCACCCTTGTTTCACTAAGGAGGAGTTAAGGGTCATGGTGGAGGAAATCGTCAGGGTAGAGCCACAGCTCTTTGGAGCACAGGTGCAGCAGATATCAATAGCAAGGAAGATGGAGCTATGGCGGAGAATCGTGGAGAGGGTCAACGCTGTGGGACAGCACCCCAGAACAAGAACGACATCAGGAAGAGGTGGGACAACCTACGGGGGAAGGTACGTTCCATAGCAGCAAGACACCAGCTGTACAAAGGACTGGCAGTGGACCCCACCTCCTCCCCCACAACTCATAGCATGGGAGGAACAAGTCTTGAGAATACTGCATCCTGAGGACCTGGCCAGAGTTGGAGGAGGACTGGACACTGGTAAGTCAACTTTCAACAATTATCACGCCCCATACCTGCATGCCATCACACACCCTCACTCCATCACTCCACTCCATCCCACACACACCACCATCACATCACACTAATCCCAAAGCCAAGCTGTAGGCGGGTGTCTTCCACCTCACCTTCCAGCTCCTCCGACTGGAGCCTTTCGCGCGCCCCGGTCGGAGGAGTCTCGCGTTCCCATGGCAACATGGGAACGCCTACGGACCCCTGGGACTCGGATTTCCGGGTAACGGGCATTGAAAGGGACGACGGACACCGAGAGGGGGCGGAGGAGCTTTCCTCGACAAACCCTGCGACGGAGGAAGACCACGAGCAGCCGAGCGAGACGGGAATAGAAACCGAAGAAGACGAGGACGTCCACAAAAGGATTACCGGAACCGGCAGGGAACCTATCACGTCGACCGGATCCCCAGAGACAAGCACTTTCCGCCACGGCCCTGGAGGGACGTGGCTATACAAGGTACGGCCCTTGTTCCAAGGACGCCATAATCCCTTAACAAAACAAGGGCACAGGGGAGAAGGGATTGAGACAAGAGGGGAGGGGTCTGAGGAGGGGCTTTTGAAGGGAGACCGGTTTGAATCCAGCAGAGCACATGGGAAATCACTAAGAGAGTTTTTGGGACAATCACATGTGTTCCTAATCCTCCCACTCATCCACAGATGTCTCTCTCTCTCTCTCTCTCTCTCTCTCTCACACTCTCTCTCTCTCTCTTCCCTGTTTGTCTATAAAACTCAGTGTTGTCAGAAACATCCCCACACCCAACTTACCTTTAGTTTTTGTTCCTTTTCCTTTCTCGGTTCACCTGGGAGTCCGCACGATACAGCGCCAGTCAACTGGGAACCTATAAAAAGACACAGAGAAAGAGACATTAAGAAGACCTCCGGTGGAGTGAATCAACAACATTTTCGTTAATTTTTTTTTCGTTCCTCCTTATTTCAACTTCTTTAATAAATAAGTACTCCCGCCTAAATAAGTCTCAGAGTCCTCCGTACCACACACACGCCCCACCACAGTGGTGTCAGAAGTGGGATTGTGTATATAGGTGGTACGTAGAGGCAAGACAGGATGGGTGAGAAACCTACGCTGGAAGATATGATGCAGCAGTTAGCTGAAGGTCAGCGACACCTTCAACTAGTCTGGGAGGCTCATCAAAGGGAAGCAAAAGAGGACCGAGAAGCCCTACAAACGGCACTGAAGAGCCAAGCCACTATCATGGCTAATACTCAACTGGTGCATGAAACTGCACTCCAGAAATTAACTGATACCATCGCAGCCAGTGAGGTACATCCGAATGTCCTGAGTTCTATCCTGCAAAAATTCCAAGAAGGTGAGGACCCTGACGCGTTCTTCACAAACTTCGAACGTGTGGCATCCTCGGCACAATGGCCGGAAGAACGCTGGGGTCAATATATCGCTCCTCACTTGACGGGTATCCTGCAGACGGCAGTAATCTAGCTAGTGGGGTGAAATGTTAGGGTTAAACAGGCGCTCAGGATCCTATATTGCACAAATTAAGATAAGAAATGAAGGGTGCCTACACAAGGGAAAACACCCATCCCCTCAAGGTTCGTAAAACCCAACAAACAGATAAAGCAATGTGTGGCACTCCACTCACGAAAAAACAAAATATTTATAAGTAGATTTGGAAAACCAAATAATCAATTTTAATACAAGTTTAAATTGTCCAAGCTAAACCAAACATAAAGAATCCACAGCAATTAGAAATCCATCCGTGGTAATACAATTTCAGCCAACACGTGTTTCGTCATGGGAAATTCCTTTTTTAAATCCCGAACGACTTCTTCAGGGCTACAAATTATAAACATATTGACACAAATAAGGAACCAAAATGCTCAAACTTAATGGTTGAACAATATAACAAAGGAACCCAAATTCAAAACTATGTGGAAGTCTCATATAAAGGAGACCTTATTGTGATAACTCACTTAATATTAATTAGACCACAAGGTGAGAAACCCAGATAAAATTCTACTAAAGTGCTCCCCAAAAACACACTCAAATCTTATATCCTACCAACCTCCATCAAAACTATTCAAAAAGTGGCATTATGCACATCCAAATTAGTGCCAAAACACCCTTGTGTCAACACATTTCTTTATAAACCTCTTATATAATACCTCTTATAATACCTCTTATTTAGACAATTCCTGGATAGTTCATTATTTGTTATCCGTTATTTGATCTAATTTCGTATATATTTCTCATTGCATGGCGAACTATCCCGATCTATCACAAGAACAAAAAGCCAGAAAGACATGATGTAATTAGATTGCATCCAATATAAAAAGAAGAAAAAAGAAGAAAATGCCAACATGCGATGAACACTTATTCACAAATGTGAATTTCACCGTGTCCCCGTGTAAGGTACCTGACGTCCAGCATCCAGAAGAAATAATGTATATTCTATTTTGTTGTACACTCATCCTTTATATTACACTGCAAAGAATTTAAAAAATGCTCTCTAAATCACAAATGTATAAAGAAACAAAGCTCTGATTAATGCTCCTGGACGCACATAGTTTTCAAAGAAACCGAAATCCAACCCCAAATGCTCACCTCATATTAGTAATGTCTTTTCGAACCGGCGTTGCCCAGCATGCGAAAAACGCCAAAATGCGAGTACGCATCTCTACTAAGTCCTGCGACCCGACCCGGAAGTTAAATACACTTCCGGGGCAGCCATAAAACGCTACTAAGCACAATAGAGAAGGGACTATTCTCTATGCGAGTGCGCATCTCTACTATGTCACATGACCCAAACGGAAATGAGATACGTTCCCGGGGTAACCATACAAAGCTCCCATGAGAAAAAGAAAGCAGACTACTCCCCATTGCTATTCGATCGGACTATATCGCACTATACTTGGTCCCATGTGAATATCTGTGTATTTACAAACGGACCCAAATGAAGGAACAGACAGGCTTCAATCAATCAACAGTATAAAGGAGAAAACCTCACACATCAACCAATCACAAAAAGTCATAAATCTATATCGCAAAAAAAGGGGTACAAACAGATAAATACCACCACGAAACCAAAGCGTAGATGACGTTAGTCTAAATTTGTATGGGTTTGAGTTGAAACCACACCCAACGGCATGATAAACATATGTCCCTTATAATAACATGTTTGAGAATTTTGGTTCATAATTATGTGACAAAGCCTCCATGGACGAAGATAAATTCACATACAATCAAAGTATATCAAATGGCAATACAACAGCAATGACAAACAGATAACAATTAGAGAAAATTACAAATATTAATCGCCCAAAAAGAACTCCAATTCCCTATCAGAATTGAGGCCTTATTCAACAGCCCTCAACCTCATGATCCAAAGAGCCTCTTTTTTACGTAAGGCTAGTTCCCTATTGCCCCCCCTAGGGTCTTTAGGGACATGTTCCAGTCCAAAAAATACAAAACTCTTGTGTGCAGTTTGTGAATTACAGTCAGCAATGTGTGCTACTATGGGGTATCTTACGTCATTATTCTTAAGTGCTCGAACATGTTCTCCAATTCTGGTCTTGAGTTGACGTATTGTACTCCCCACATAAATCTTAGTACATTTGCAACGTATTATGTACACAACATGAGTAGTGTTGCAATTAATCAATGAGCTGATGTTAAATTGTCTACCTCCCTCGGAGAATTCGCTGATGTTGTGGCACGCCCATCGGCATACTCCACAGCAACCACATTTGAAAAAAACAACTGATTTAGTAGAAAGCCATGTTTTATTGGGAGAACTAGTAGTGAAACTGGGACATAAAATACTCTTCAAGTTTCTACCTCTCCAATATGTTGTTGGTACTCTTTCGGGTAATAAATCTTTTGTAGATTCATCTTGTAGCAAAATGCTCCAATGTTTATTCATACATTTTTCTAAGATCAAAGATGCATCATTAAAATCTGTTATGAATCGAAACTTATTCGATTTATCCATCATCTCCCTACGGTCTCTAGTTTTCAAAGTGTCACTTCTTTCCAACTGTACGGCTCTAAACTGTGCCTTCTTCACTATCTTATTCGAATAGCCACGTGCTAAAAATCTCCTACCCATATCATCAACCTGTTGTAGGAACTCCTCATCCAAACTACAATTACGTCTGGCCCTCACTAATTCTGCAAAGGGAACAGAGGCTACTTGGTGTCTAGGGTGTGAGCTATCAGCATGCAGAATAGAATTACAAGCCGTAGCCTTACGGAAAAGTCTGCTCTGAATTCTACCATTTTCAACAAATATCTCCACATCCAAAAATTCAATGCTCACTGAGCTATAACGATATGTGAATTTAACATTCATAGCATTCGAATTCAGAAAACTACAGAATTCAATTAATTTTTGTTCTCCACCAGTCCAGATTAAAAAACAGTCATCTATATATCGTCCCCAAAACAATATATGTGTTTGCCATTGAGCAGACATTGGGCCCCAAATCCATTTATGTTCGAACCATCCCATGAAAAGATTAGCATAGGAGGTGGGAGAATTTGGAGCCCATCGCCAAACCTTCTTTTTGTAGGAACCAGTCTTTATTAAACAGAAAGAAATTGTTAGTAAGAACAATATTGATCATTTCAAGTAGCATAGCCGTGTGTTCCCAGAGACTTGCCGATCTTTTATGAAGAAAAGACCTGATAGCTTCTTGTCCCAACTCGTGATTAATACAAGTGTATAAGGATACCACATCCAATGTTACTAATAACATGTTACTTTCCAACTCAACATCATTCAATATACTTAATATATGTGTGGTGTCCTTAATGAAAGAGGGTAAATTATACACCATCGGTTGCAAAAAACAATCTACAAATTCGGAAAGTCTCTCGGTAGGACCTGAAATACCTGATACAATTGGCCTACCAGGTGGAAAAAGTAGACCCTTATGTACCTTAGGTAAAGTGTAAAGACATGGATATCTAGGTTGGTCCACCCTCAAATAGAGATACTCATCATTACTGAGCAGCCCCTTGTCCATCCAGGTAAGTAACCTCTTATTGATCGTGTAGGTAAGATTAGGAATGGGATTACCATGAATTTTCTCATAGCACGTTGCATCATTCAGTTGCGATAGAATCTCACTGTCATAATCACTCTTATTCAGAAGGACAACGTTCCCTCCTTTGTCCGCTTGCCTGATAATAATCTCCTTGTCTTGTTTGAGTAATTTGAGTGCACCTAGTTCTTCGGGATTCAAATTCTTTGTGAATTGTCTATAATTATTCTTCGATAGGTATTTATCATAATCTTGACAAACCAACTCAAAAAACCTATCAAAGCAGTTCAGGCTCCAAGATATCGGAGTCCAACATGATTTCTTCTTCAATCCACTAGAAGTACTTTTGTTGGATTCAACTTCTAAGTCTTGTAGTACTCTTGATAGAATATCTGGATCTTGGTCTTTTTCAGCTAAAGATAGAATCAGTGCTGTGTCATGCACTTCTTCAATAGACAAAGTACTTAACTGAGATGTGGCCAGAACTGGTGCAGAGCTCTCTACTAAAATGCTTTTAATTTAAGCTTACAAATAAATTTAAATAAATCAATCATCGTCCATTAAATTTGAGTTAACTGCAGGAGCCAGGAGTCTTCTGGCTAGAGGACTTAATTTCTGTCCAAAGTCTTTTGGAGACCCTTGTAGATCAAAGATTGATTTATTTAAATTTATTCGTAAGCTTCAATTAAAAAAGCATTTTCATCAGCACCCAGTAGAGAGCTCTGCACCAGTTCTGGCCACATCTCAGTTAAGTACTTTGTCTATTGAAGAAGTGCATGACACAGCACTGATTCTATCTTTAGCTGAAAAAGACCAAGATCCAGATATTCTATCAAGAGTACTACAAGACTTAGAAGTTGAATCCAACAAAAGTACTTCTAGTGGATTGAAGAAGAAATCATGTTGGACTCCGAGATCTTGGAGCCTGAACTGCTTTGATAGGTTTTTTGAGTTGGTTTGTCAAGATTATGATAAATACCTATCGAAGAATAATTATAGACAATTCACAAAGAATTTGAATCCCGAAGAACTAGTTGCACTCAAATTACTCAAACAAGACAAGGAGATTGTTATCAGGCAAGCGGACAAAGGAGGGAACGTTGTCCTTCTGAATAAGAGTGATTATGACAGTGAGATTCTATCTGAACTGAATGATGCAACGTGCTATGAGAAAATTCATGGTAATCCCATTCCTAATCTTACCTACACGATCAATAAGAGGTTACTTACCTGGATGGACAAGGGGCTGCTCAGTAAAGATGAGTATCTCTATTTGAGGGTGGACCAACCTAGATATCCATGTCTTTACACTTTACCTAAGGTACATAAGGGTCTACCTTTTCCACCTGGTAGGCCAATTGTGTCAGGTATTTCAGGTGCTACCGAGAGACTTTCCGAATTTGTAGATTGTTTTTTGCAACCAATGGTGTATAATTTACCCTCTTTCATTAAGGACACCACACATATATTAAGTATATTGAATGATGTTGAGTGGGAAAGTAACATGTTATTAGTAACATTGGATGTGGTATCCTTATACACTTGTATTAATCACGAGTTGGGACAAGAAGCTATCAGGTTTTTTCTTCATAAAAGATCGGCAAGTCTCTGGGAACACACGGCTATGCTAATTGAAATGATCAATATTGTTCTTACTAACAATTTCTTTCTGTTTAATAAAGACTGGTTCCTACAAAAACAAGGTGTGGCGATGGGCTCCAAATTCTCCCCCTCCTATGCTAATCTTTTCATGGGATGGTTCGAACATAAATGGATTTGGGGCCCAATGTCTGCTCAATGGCAAACACATATATTGTTTTGGGGACGATATATAGATGACTGTTTTTTAATCTGGACTGGTGGAGAACAAAAATTAATTGAATTCTGTAGTTTTCTGAATTCGAATGCTATGAATGTTAAATTCACATATCGTTATAGCTCAGTGAGCATTGAATTTTTGGATGTGGGGATATTTGTTGCGAATGGTAGAATTCAGAGCAGACTTTTCCGTAAGGCTACGGCTTGTAATTCTATTCTGCATGCTGATAGCTCACACCCTAGACACCAAGTAGCCTCTATTCCCTTTGCAGAATTAGTGAGGGCCAGACGTAATTGTAGTTTGGATGAGGAGTTCCTACAACAGGTTGATGATATGGGTAGGAGATTTTTAGCACGTGGCTATTCGCATAAGATAGTGAAGAAGGCACAGTTTAGAGCCGTACAGTTGGAAAGAAGTGACACTTTGAAAACTATAGACCGTAGGGAGATGATGGATAAATCGAATAAGGTTCGATTCATAACAGATTTTAATGATGCATCTTTGATCTTAGAAAAATGTATGAATAAACATTGGAGCATTTTGCTACAAGATGAATCTACAAAAGATTTATTACCCGAAAGAATACCAACAACATATTGGAGAGGTAGAAACTTGAAGAGTATTTTATGTCCCAGTTTCACTACTAGTTCTCCCAATAAAACATGGCTTTCTACTAAATCAGTTGGTTTTTTCAAATGTGGTTGCTGTGGAGTATGCCGATGGGCGTGCCACAACATCAGCGAATTCTCCAAAGGAGGTAGACAATTTAACATCAGCTCATTGATTAATTGCAACACTACTCATGTTGTGTACATAATACGTTGCAAATGTACTAAGATTTATGTGGGGAGTACAATACCTCAACTCAAGACCAGAATTGGAGAACATGTTCGAGCACTTAAGAATAATGACGTAAGATACCCCATAGTAGCACACATTGCTGACTGTAATTCACAAACTGCACACAAGAGTTTTGTATTTTTTGGACTGGAACATGTCCCTAAAGACCCTAGGGGGGGCAATAGAGAACTAGCCTTACGTAAAAAAGAGGCTCTTTGGATCATGAGGTTGAGGGCTGTTGAATCAGGCCTCAATTCTGATAGGGAATTGGAGTTCTTTTTGGGCGATTAATATTTGTAATTTTCTCTAATTGTTATCTGTTTGTCATTGCTGTTGTATTGCCATTTGATATACTTTGATTGTATGTGAATTTATCTTCGTCCATGGAGGCTTTGTCACATAATTATGAACCAAAATTCTCAAACATGTTATTATAAGGGACATATGTTTATCATGCCGTTGGGTGTGGTTTCAACTCAAACCCATACAAATTTAGACTAACGTCATCTACTCTTTGGTTTCGGGTGGTATTTATCTGTTTGTACCCCTTTTTTTGCAATACAGATTTATGACTTTTTGTGATTGGTTGATGTGTGAGGTTTTCTCCTTTATACTGTTGATTGACTGAAGCCTGTCTGTTCCTTCATTTGGGTCCGTTTGTAAATACACGGATATTCACATGGGACCAAGTATAGTGCGATATAGTCCGATCGAATAGCAATGGGGAGTAGTCTGCTTTCTTTTTCTCATGGGAGCTTTGTATGGTTACCCCGGGAACGTATCTCATTTCCGTTTGGGTCATGTGACATAGTAGAGACGTGCACTCGCATAGAGAATAGTCCCTTCTCTATTGTGCTTAGTAGCGTTTTATGGCTGCCCCGGAAGTGTATTTAACTTCCAGGTCGGGTCGCGGAACTTAGTAGACGCGTACTGGCGTTTCGGCGTTTTTCGCATGCTGGGCAACGCCGGTTCGAAAAGACATTACTAATATGAGGTGAGCATTTGGGGTTGGATTTCGGTTTCTTTGAAAACTATGTGCGTCCAGGAGCATTAATAAGAGCTTTGTTTCTTTATACATTTGTGATTTAGAGAGCATTTTTTAATTTCTTTGCAGTGTAATATAAAGGATGAGTGTACAACAAAATTGAATATACATTATTTCTTCTGGATGCTGGACGTCAGGTACCTTACACAGAGGCACGGTGAAATTCACATTTGTGAATGAGTGTTCATCGCATGTTGGCATTTTCTTCTTTTTATATTGGATGCAATCTAATTACATCATGTCTTTCTGGCTTTTTGTTCTTGTGATAGATCGGGATAGTTCGCCATGCAATGAGAAATATATACGCCATTAGATCAAATAACGGATAACAAATAATGAATTATCCAGGAATTGTCTAAATAAGAGGTATTATAAGAGGTATTATATAAGAGGTTTATAAAGAAATGTGTTGACACAAGGGTGTTTTGGCACTAATTTGGATGTGCATGATGCCACTTTTTGAATAGTTTTGATGGAGGTTGGTAGGATATAAGATTTGAGTGTGTTTTTGGGGAGCACTTTAGTAGAATTTTATCTGGGTTTCTCACCTTGTGGTCTAATTAATATTAAGTGAGTTATCACAATAAGGTCTCCTTTATATGAGACTTCCACATAGTTTTGAATTTGGGTTCCTTTGTTATATTGTTCAACCATTAAGTTTGAGCATTTTGGTTCCTAATTTGTGTCAATATGTTTATAATTTGTAGCCCTGAAGAAGTCGTTCGGGATTTAAAAAAGGAATTTCCCATGACGAAACACGTGTTGGCTGAAATTGTATTACCACGGATGGATTTCTAATTGCTGTGGATTCTTTCTGTTTGGTTTAGCTTGTACAAGTTAAACATGTATTAAAATTGATTATTTGGTTTTCCAAAACTACTTATAAATATTTTGTCTTTTCGTGAGTGGAGTGCCACATATTGCTTTATCCTGCAGACGGCATACCAAGCCGCTAATCCCGGGGGTACGACCCCGTACAAGGATATCAAGAGCAGTATCCTGGAAAGGGTGGGCCATGACTCAGAGTACTATAGGATGAAGTTCCGGAAGGTGAGGTGGGGACAGAGCGAGGATCCCCGTACCTTCTACTTCAAAGTTAAGGATCTTGGATTAAAATGGCTGGGCCCGTTAGGAACAGAACGAGAAGATGTCATTAAGGTTGTCATCTTAGAACAATACCTGGATTCCCTCCCAGGCAGTACGAGGAGTTGGATAAGACAACATCCCAAAATTGATACTGAACTGGCGATAGACTTGGCCTGCGCCTATCACAGATCTACTGAATTTAAAAACCTAGGACCCAAAAGCAATGCCAAACCTCCCGTGGGCCCCCTCAAATATCCTCCACGACGACCTCCAGAAGAACCCGGGACACATAGGGCCGGAGAGGCAAACCCCATGCAACAGCCCCAATGTTTTAGCTGCGGAGAGTAGGGCCATATTGCTAGGAGGTGCCCGAGAAAAGGCGACCGGGTAGAACCCATGTAAATCGGGGTTACCAGGGGTAGGGTGTTATGTACTGGTAAGGGAAACCTTAATTTCAAACAATCTGTTAAAATAAACGGGACCCCGATAGAAGCGCTAATTGACTCGGGGTGTAGTCAGTCGGTAATACGCGGGGACCTGTTAAGTCAAATGGACCAGACCCCAAACCACTGGGTTACTATCTGCTGTATCCATGGGGATAAAGCAAACTATCCACTGGGCCTGGTAAGAGTAGAGTGGGAAGAACATCAGGATTTTCTTTCGGTAGGAATTATGGACCGATTGGTAGAAGACTGTGTCATAGGTACAGACTACATCAGGTTCACCGATCTCTTAGATAAAACAAGATCCCCCGTACCTTCACCAGATTGGTGGTCTGAAGCACCATTTTATAGCAGTCATATTGAAGAATCCCCAGCTCGTATAAAGTTAACTAGAAGGGAGAAAAGACAAGAGAAGCAAAAGTATCAAATCTCAAGCTCCGGACAAAACCCCGAGAAACTAGTAGCCAGTACAGTCAATACCACAGTCTCCTTTCGAGCTAGTCAATGAGAGGATCCCACTCTATGTCACGCATGGAAAAATGCCAAAACCGGATCTACAAATGAGGTGGGTCCTTATTTCTTAATACATAGGAACCTTCTCTATAGAATCACCACGTCCACAGAAGGGGAGAAGAAACAGCTGGTGGTACCCGAACCCTATCGTAGTCAGGTCCTATTCCTAGCCCATAACCAACCGGGGGGAGGACATTATGGTCGGGAAAAGACAGAGGAATATCTATTAAGGCGATTCTATTGGCCGGGGGTTTATGCCCAAATCAGAAAATACTGCACACAATGTCCCCGGTGTCAGTTGATAGAACCAGGAGCTCTGAGAAAAGCCCCCTTACAGCCCCTACCCATCATTGATATTCCATTTTGTTGTGTTGGTATGGATCTGGTAGGACCACTCTTACCGTCCACAAAGGGACACACTTATATATTAGTCTTGGTAGACTACACTACTAGATATCCGGAAGCAATTCCCCTACCTAGTATGACCACGAAGTCGGTAGCCCAAGCCATGATAACCTTCTTCTCTAGAGTGGGATTCCCACAGGAGATACTAACAGACCAAGGTACTCCTTTCATGTCGGCCCTTATGAAACAGATCTGTAAAATCCTAGGAATCAAACAGTTAAAAACCTCAGTATACCACCCCCAAACTGACGGTTTAGTAGAACGTTATAACCGCACCATAAAAACCCTACTAAGGATAACAGTTGAAGACTCAGGGCAGGACTGGGACCAGAAACTACCACTGGTCCTATATGCCATCCGAACTCATGAACAAGCATCAACGGGACATAGTCCCTTCGAACTAGTGTTTGGGAGGCAGCCCCGTAATTTACTCGATATGGCCGCCGAAATGTGGGAAGAAGAAGGAGATGAAGAAAAACCCCTGTTAGAATACGTCAGTAAATTAAAATCCCATCTACAGGTAGTGTGGGAAGATGTCCGGAAGCATCTAGAGAAGGCTCAGGGGAACCAAAAGGCTTATTATGATCAGGGGACCAAACTACGGTCCTTCCAGCCTAATGACCGAGTCCTTATAATGCGACCCTCCTCCGAAAACAAGCTCTTAGCCAGATGGCAGGGACCCTATAGGGTTATAAAATCAGTTTCCCCAGTCACATATCTAATTGAAATAACTCAACACCCAAAAAGGACCCAAATATACCATGTTAACCTACTTAAGAAGTGGGAGGAACCAGAAGACACTACCACTCCCACCGCTACCGGGTTTTTAATAACCCCAACCACAGCTTTAGGTATGGACCTCTTTCCAACAAATAGCGAAGAACAATGTGAAAGTCCACGTATAAACAGCTCTCTTACAGAGACCGAGAAATCCCAACTCTCTGTCCTTTTAAATAAACATTCACAGTTTTTTTCTGGTACACCGGGTAGAACTACATTAATTCAACACCGCATTAGAACACCGGAGGGACAAACCATCCGCCTACGACCCTACCAAATCCATGAGGCAAGGAAGCATCTTATTGAAGAACAAGTAAAGAAAATGCTAGCCCTGAAGGTTATTGAACCATCCACAAACCCCTGGTGCTTCCCCGGTGGTTCTAGTTCCTAAACCGGACGGGTCTGTCAGGTTTTGCATCGACTTTCGTAAACTGAACGACATCTCTCTCTTTGACACATACCCCCATTCCACGAGTGGACGATTTACTGGAGAAATTGGGAAATGCCCGATATATGTCTACCCTGGACCTAACGAAAGGTTACTGGCAAATCCCACTCACCCCTTCCGACAAAGAGAAAACTGCCTTTTCAACACAGTCAGGCCTTTATCATTTTACTGTTCTCCCCTTTGGCCTTCACGGGGCTCCAGCCACATTTCAGCGCTTAATGGATCGTCTTTTAAAACCGTTCCAAGCGTTTGCAGCGGCTTACTTAGATGACATAGTAGTCTTTCTTACACCTGGGTAGACCATCTACAACATCTCCATAAGGTTTTCTGCACCTTGTCTGAGGCCGGCCTTACGGCCAACCCAAAAAAATGTATACTAGGAAACACACACATCGCATATCTCGGTTACTTTATAGGTAATGGGTTTTTACAACCCCAGAAAGACAAGGTTGAGGCTATATTGCAGGTACCCGTACCTAAAACCAAGAAGGAACTTCGATCCTTTTTAGGATTGGTGGGATACTATCGCAGATTTATTCCCCAGTACTCCACAATAGCCACTCCTCTTACTGACCTGCTAAAAAAACACTACCCATCAAAGTTGCCCAACACTCTCAGACTCCCAATTCGTCAGCTTCAACCGCCTAAAACGATCCCTCACGACCGAGCCCGTTCTGAGGTGTCTCGATTTTTCCAAGACCTTTCACTTATATACTGACGCTTCCAATGTCGGTTTAGGAGCTGTTCTTACTCAACCCGACAATGAGGGTCAGGAACATCCCATAGTGTATATTAGTAGAAAGCTACTTCCCAGAGAATGCCACTATCCGGTTATTGAGAAAGAGTGTCTGGCTATCAAGTGGGCCGCTGAGAATTTACAGTATTACCTGTTGGGCAGACCTTTTATCCTGTATACCGACCATGCCCCTTTGACCTGGTTGGCCTCACATAAAGACACAAATGCTAGGGTGTTACGTTGGTTTCTGGAACTTCAACTTTTTACCTTCCAGGTCCGACATATTCCTGGTGCCCAGCAAGGTCCTGCCGATTTCCTATCCCGGTTTCCCGATTCTTCGGTCCTCTACCTGTCCCGATCATGGGATGGGGAGTGTAGGCGGGTGTTTTCCACCTCACCTTCCAGCTCCTCCGACTGGCGCCTTTCGCGCGCCCCGGTCGGAGGAGTCTTGCGTACCCATGGCAACATGGGAACGCCTACGGATGCCTGGGACTCGGATTTCCGGGTCCCGGGCATTGAAAGGGACGACGGACACCGAGAGGGGGTGGAGGAGCTTCCCTCGACAACCCCCGCGACGGAGGAAGACCGCGAGCAGCCGAGCGAGACGGGAATAGAAACCGAAGAAGACGAGGACGTTCACAAAAAGATTACCGGAACCGGCAGGGAACCTACCACGTCGACACGATCCCCAGAGACGAGCACTTTCCGCCACGGCCCCGGAGGGACGTGGCTATACAAGGTACGGTCCTTGTTCCAAGGACGCCATAATCCCTTACCAAAACAAGGGCACAGGGGAGAAGGGATTGAGACAAGAGGGGAGGGGTCTGAGGAGGGGGTTTTGAAGGGAGACACCAGGGAGACCGGTTTGAATCCAGCAGAGCACATGGGACAATCACCTGTGTTCCTAATCCTCCCACTCATCCACGGCCGTCTCTCTCTCTCTCTCTCTCTCTCTCTCTCTCTCTCTCTCTCTCTCTCTCTCTCACTCTCACTCTCACTCTCTCACTCTCTCTCTCACACACTCTCTCTCTCTCTCTTTCTTCCCTGTTTGTCTATAAAACTCAGTGTTGTCAGAAACATCCCCACACCCAACTTACCTTTTGTTTTCGTTCCTTTTCCTTTCTCGGTTCACCTGGGAGTCCGCACGATACAGCGCCAGTCAACTGGGAACCTATACAAAGACACGGAGAAAGAGACATTAAGAAGACCTCCGGTGGAGTGAATCAACAACATTTTCGTTAATAAAAAATGTTTTCGTTCCTCCTTATTCCAACTTCTTTAATAAATAAGTACTCCCGCCTAAATAAGTCTCAGAGTCCTCCGTACCACACACACTCCCCACCACACAAGCCCTGCATGCTGTACCAATGCATGGACACCCCTCACAGCCCTGCATGGACACTCATCACTAAAGCATGCACAGCATAGGGAAACTAACGACCCCACCATACACCAACATACACAAGTAAAAGCTGGCAGGGCAACACCAACCACAGAGGGGAAGCCATGAATGTACAAATGTCATACACATGAAGCATACTACATCATCTACATCCCCAAAGGTACCCCGGCCAATCTCAGCAGAGAGGAGATGCTATCACTATCCAGTCCTCCCAACAGAAGAGGCCCACAGTAATGACAGTAACTATGGACTTCAGGATCTGGATTATCTACCTGGCCCATCAGGGACCACTGGACAGTCGGTCACCCAAGCCCAGTCACAGACCACCACAGAGCCTCCCCCATCAGGAACCAACACCACAGCACCCACCCAGCATCCCCAAACCTCTGTCCCCAGGACACGTCTATCAGCAATGTGCCTACCTGTACAGGGACCCCAGGCCACACCTCGCACACAAGACAATTAGGGACCTGAGGTCAGTGGCAGTGGGCACACCGTTCAGGGGACAGAGGCACAGGCCAACAGGGACATTAGGAGGACTGCTGTGCGCCGGGGGAGGAAAGAACCAGGGAACCGACTCTCCAGGAGGCACTCTCCGAGATCCTGGGAGCACACCAACATTCCCAGGACACGATGGGCCAGATCCTAGATAACGTGCAGGAGAACAGGCGGCTTCAGGAGGGACAGTATCAGTGGATCAGGGAGGACTTGGAGGCCATCAACAACACCCTGGTCTCCATAGCAGGGGTGTTGGCAGACATGGCCAACATTATGAGGGAGGCAGTGTCACACCAGAGGGCCCCTGCCACTAGCCAGTCATCTGAACAGCCCTCCATTTGCGCTGCTGCTAGTGGCCAGGAGGCCCCACCACAGGACCAACAGGCCACCAGCACCCCTCCCCCTGCAGAAGGTGAACCACCCTGCAAACGTTCCCTGCGAACCAGACAGAAGCCAGAGATGCTTGCCAAGGCAACCACCAGGAAATGAGACTCTCCTGATTGCCCCCCTTGTGTCCCACTCAGTCACCTTGTCCACCTTGAACTGTCATTGGTCCCTTTCCTATGTTCCCATGGACAATGCACCTGTGCAACAAACAGACTGGAACAATACTGTGGACTTTCCTCCATCATCACCCCATCCCAATGCACTTCCCCCTCTATATATTGGCACTATAATAAACACCCTTTGATATAAATCAATTTTGAGTATTTCATGTATTTCAAATATGTATTTATTGAAACAGCTACAACCATTGCAAATGAACTGTACATAGAATGAGCATTGAATTAATTACCTGTAGCTGGCTGTTGTGATCACACCAGGAGATTTTGTCAACTCACCAACATCTACAAAATGAATATCCAGAGGTAACAGTAAGAGGGCAAAGAAGTGGGAAATGCCAGCATGCCAATGCCACACGGAATACAACCAAAGTCACAGAAATGTAAAGTTGCACTGTCTCATGTGTGTGTCATTGGGAAGTACTGATGGATCACAGAAGTTCTGTTGTCCACATCCTCATCCCCTGCCTCCTCATCCTCATTGTCCTCTGCTGCCACAGGGGCATCTCCAGTCTCCTCCTCCTGCAGAAAAGGCAAATGCCATCTGAGGGCCAGGCTGTGCAACATGCAGTATGCCACTGCTATCTGGCAGACCGTCTTGGGTGAGTAGCATAGGGATCCACCTGTTAAATGGAGGCACTGGTACCTGGCCTCCAGAAGGCCAAAGGTCCTTTCAATGATCCTTCTGGTTCACTCATGTGCCTCATTATAATGTTCTTCTGCCCTTGTCCTGTCA
Source organism: Pleurodeles waltl (assembly GCF_031143425.1). Taxonomy (NCBI): domain Eukaryota; kingdom Metazoa; phylum Chordata; class Amphibia; order Caudata; family Salamandridae; genus Pleurodeles; species Pleurodeles waltl. The sequence goes on from NC_090449.1 coordinate 400,647,610, forward strand.
TTCCTCACAGGGGTTCGCAGCCATGCTAGGTTTGGGTAACCAGAGCCATCCGCAAATATTGAGGGACAACATTTAGTCACACACTATCTAATATGGCCAACACCATAGGCATACCCCAACATATACTGGGTGCGAACCAGGGCTCACCTATTAGCCACACCCTGTGCCTCTGTAGCTGGGACATCACATTTGGGATGCTGCTATTCCTTAGGACAAAGGCATCATGCACCGACCCAGGATACTTAGCATTGATGTGGGAGATGTACTGGTCCGCCAAGCACACCATCTGTACATTCATGGAGTGCAAACTCTTAGAGTTCCTGAACACCTGTTCATTCTGGCGGTGGGGATGACAGATGCTATATGTATACCTTCAATTGCACCAATTATATTGAGGATATGTTCCATTGCATATAATCCGTCCTTCACAGTGGCCAAATCCTCATCCCGGGGGAATGCAATGTAGCTGCACATGTGTTTTATCAGGGCAGACAACACCCATGTTAGCACATTTGAGAACATTGGCTGTGACATTCCTGCTGCCAAGCCCACTGTCACTTGGAAAGAACCAGTTGACAGGAAATGGAAAACTGATAGCACTTGCACAAGAGGGGGGATCCCAGTGGGGTGGCGGATAGCAGCTATCAGGTCAGGCTCCATTTGGGCACACAGCTCTGCGATTGTGGTCCTGTCCAGTCTATAGATGAGTATTATGTGCCTGTCCTCCAGTGTAGCCAAGACCACCAGGGGTCTGTACACTGGGTATGTCTCCATCTGCTATTCATCCGCTGTAGGTATCTAAGGAACACAAGAGTATGGAGGCTGTCCCAAACTCGGACAGTCTAATTTGTGAAGTATGTGCCTAGATATCCTGGGACGCAGAATTAATCCATAGGCCTGTTCCCCACCCCTGAAATGCCGTCCGCCTGACCTGTCCTGGAGGGAGAGGTGGAAGTGAGGTAATGCTGCTGAAGTTGTGCGCCATAGCGGTTGTGAACCGCTGTGCAAATCCTCATTGGTTATTATTGGGCCCTATGGGGTTCAGTGGCCAATGGTGATCTACACCGGGGGTGATGGTATGCACCGCCGCGGACGTGGACACCATTTTCTATCACATTCTTCACTTGTTTCCTGACCTTCCATAGGAGAGGACCTACACTGCATGTGCTACTGTGACCTGTGTCTGTAACCTGCCATGGCCTGAGTAACTGGTGGTTGGGGTCCTACCCCAGTACATCCAGCTGTATGGGCCTCCAGACCAACAGGTGAGTACACTGTGGGCACGATGCATGTGGCATGAATGCATGGAGCTGTGTGTGTGAAGGCCTCGTCCAAGGGGGGTGGGTGGATGTCCTCTTTGCAGTGTACACGTTGTGTGCTGGGCTATGTGTGTGCCAATGGTGATGGAAATAGGTATGGTGGGCCATTTGTGTTACTGGCTAGACTGTTGGTCTAATGGTGTTCTCCTATCTGTATTGCCTCTGCAGGTCAGTGCCCATCAAAAGAAGGGAATATGGCATTCCATCGCCAAGGAGGTGTGGAGCCTGTGGGTCTATGGCAGGCGGAGCACCCACTGTCGGAAACAGTGAGAGGACCTGAGACGTTGGGCACGGAAGACCGCAGAGGCCCAGCTGGGGATGGCCTCCCAACGAAGAAGGGGTGCCCGTCGGACCCTGACCCCCTGATGGCCCGCATACTGGCAGTGGCCTACCCTGAGCTGGATGGGCACATGAGGGCATCACAGCAGCCACAAGGGGGTGAGTACAGTGGCTATCATTGAAACTCATTGCTGGAGGGGTGGTATCCAGGTGGTGGTTGTGTGTCAGTGGGTGTCCCTAGGCCAGGCCAGGCATAGCAGCTTGCGTCCTCTGGTGGCTAAGGGTTTGATTGTGAAATACTGCTTACCTAGCTTGTTAGTATTCACCACTGGGCAGGGCTGCATGGGTCCCAGGTGTGCTGCAGTTGGCAGTGTGTACCCCTCTTCATTCCTTGTTGAGTAGCCTTTTCACTGGTAGGGCCATGCATAGTGCGTAGTCCTGTTCCCTGTGTGTGAGGGTGCTGTGTACGCCATCGACGGTGCTGGTGCAGTCATTGACCCAGTGTATCCTTTGTCTATCTCCCCCCTATCTTATTTTGTCATCCTGTCCTTATGTGCATTAGCATCATCTAGCAGAGGAGCAGAGGCACCGGCAACAAAGGGAGCTGCATCCCACAGGACCCTGGAGGCAGAGTCCACTGACGCTGAGGGCACCAGTGGGACAGAAGGCAAGGGGAGCACCACGGCGGAGACTGAAGGGGACAATACAGACTGTGATACCTCCTCCAATGGGAGCTCCCTGGCGGTGGCGGACACCTCTGTGACCACCTCAGCTGCAGGTACAGCTGCCTCCCCTGTACCAGCACCGCCCTCCCAGTAGCCCCTCAGCGAGTTGCCCGTGCCTGCTCACCCAGGAGGGTGGGTATCTCCTTTGCCCCAGGCACCTCAGGCCCTGCCCCAGTGAGCCCTGCTGACCTGATTGAGGAGGTTATTGACCTCCTGAGATCCATCTCTGTAGGGCAAACAACCATTGTGAATGCCATCCAGGGGCTGGCAGCCCAGATGCAGCAATCTGATGCATTCCTGGAGGGCATTCACAGTGGTTTGGCAGCCCAACAGAGATAGATTCAGGATCTGGCCTCCTCTCTGATGGCAGCCATTGTCCCTGTTTCTACCGTCCCCCCTCCAACTACCACTTCCCAGTCCCATTCTCCTCAACCCCAACCTGTGTCCTGTGTCCCAAGCACACAGGCAGACGAGCATGCACACAAGACAACACCCAAGAGTGTTACAGACAAGCACAAGCACCACACTTCATCCCACAAGCACTCACACAAACAACATTCATTTGAAGACACAACATTCACTATTTCCACTGTCTCCTCCTCCTCCTCCTCCTGCTCCACCTCCACCTCCTACCCAGTTACGTCCACACTCACACCTGCATGCACTACATCATCATCCACTACCAGCATCATCACCACACTTAGCAGAACACACACGTCATTGGCAGGCACCTCCACAACATCCATGCACACGTCCCCTGTGTCCTCTCCCACCGTGTCTGTTCCCCCTCCCAAAGTACACAAACGCAGGCACTCAGACACCCAACAGCCGTCCGACTCACAACAGCATACAGCCCATGCACCTGCACCCAAATCCAGCAGACGAACACCTCCAACAACCACTCCCTCATCCTCCACTCCCTTTAGTCCTCCCTCGTCCCGCCCCAACGTCCCTAAAAAGCTTTTCCTTTCCCAGATTGACCTCTTCCCTTCCCCCCCGTCCTGCACGTATGGGCAGGGTAGCAAGGACCCAGCCAAGCACCTCAGCCAAACATTCCACGGGCCCAGTGGTAGCACCACCTACTCATGGTGGAATGGATTCCAGGCCAACAATACTGAAGGGGAAGGAGTCTGCACCAGCAGCAAAAAAGCAGAAGGAGCCTGCACCAGCTGCAAAAAAGGGGAATTAGACTGCACCAACTGCAAAAAAGTGGAAGGAGCCTGCACCAACTGCAGAGAAGGGGAAGGAACCTACACCAGCTGCAGAGAAGGAGAAGGAGCCTGCACCACCAAGCAGAGAGGGGAAGAGACCATCCACCAGTGCCAGGAAGGGTAAGGGGCCCCCAACCCATGAGCAGGTGGAGAGGAGGCAATCTACACCAGTGGAAGCTGACAGTAATACACCACCACCAGCTGTCACAGAGCCCCCACCACCAGCCCTAGTTGTGCAGTCATCAGAGAGTGCAGGGGCTGAGCAGGAGCCTCCCACAACCATCACCACAGTGCAGCCATCGGAGGATGCAGGGGCTGAGCAGGAGCCTCCCACAACCACCACCACAGTGCAGCCATCGAGGGTGCAGGGGCTGAGCAGGAGCCTCCCACAACCACCACCGCAGTGCAGCCGTCACTGCCGGCAGACGTCAAATAGTCCAGCCTCCAAGGGCTGCAGTGCAGCCTGCCCCCTATAGATCCATTGGGCAAGTCACCCACTTGAGAGACTGTGGCCTTCCACTACCCAGGACCAAGCACAGGGCATGTTGCCCCCTCCAGAACCAGTGCACTTGTTTCCGCATCCAGCTGAGGTGCCCCCTCTCCCCCTGAGGTGCCTGCCTATTTGCTAGCTGATGCCCCTGAAGTGTTCTCTCCGGATTGGGGCAGGATTCAAGAGGGACCTTGGACTTTGCCCTTTGGCCATGTGGGCCCTGTTAACTATGGACTGGGCAGTGTCCCTTTTTTATACACGTGTACAGATCTGTTTAATGTGTAAATAGGATTGTTGAATTAATTGTTGGACTGATTACAAACATTTCCATATATTCCTGTTGCCTTGGCATTATTCTGAAGATTTTCATGGTCAAATTGTTTTTGTTATGCATATGGTTGTGTGTATGGTGTGTGTGTGTCGGATGTGTGTGCAAAAAGTGCGACCTGATTTTGCGACCCGCAATCAGGAAGTCGCAAGTTGTGAGTCGCAAACCATATGCAAAAGCCAGTCGCAAATTGCGACTAGTCGCAAAAAGCCAGTTTTGCACATCCAGATTACCACTGATTCAGAGCAGGTGGTAACCAGAACCAAAGTATAAAAGGAGACTCAGAAGGCATCTGGGTGACTCAAAATGGCTGAACTGTACGTGATAGCATGGAGGAGAGTCCAGGCTGCCCAGCAGAGGAGGAAGAGGCAGAGACAGGAGAGGATATACCGAACCAGGCAGACAATATTCCAACAAACTGAGGAGGAGATATATGACACATATAGACTGAGCAGTGCTGTAATCTTAGAAATAATTGAACTGCTGAATCCTGAGCTTGAACGACAGACAATGCGCGGCAGCGCCATCCCTACACATGTGCAAGTGCTATGCTCACTGCACCTCTTGGCCTCGGGTAGCTATCAGGGGGTGATTGCTGTGGCAGGTGGGGTATCCCAAAGTGCACTCTCACGATTCTTCAGATGTTTCCTAGATGCCATACTCGCACACATTACCAGATATATATACCTACCCAGGAATGAGGCAGAAATTAACAGCACCAAGTTGGACTTCTACAGAATTGCCAACTTCCCCCATTTAATAGGGTGTGTGGAGGGACACGTATACAAATTTGCCCACCTGCAAATCTGGAATATGTGTTTTGCAATAGGAAATGAACCCACTCACTAAACATCCAGGTGGTATGTGACGCTCATTATGTAATTACTGACATTGTAGCTAAATATCCTGGGAGTACACCTGACTCATACATATTCAGACACAGTGGGATACACCAACGCCTAGAACGTGGGGAGTTTGGAGACGGATATCTATTAGGTATTGGTGACTACACTCTGAAGCCATGCATACAGGTCACTGTGTAACCCATTGATGCCCTGCTAAATTTGCCTTTTTTGTCAAATAGGTGACAGTGCATAAGCCCTGAGGCCATGGATACTCACCCCGTACCTAACACCTGGCAATCAGAATGAGAGGCGATATAACAGTGCACATCGGCGGACCAGAACTGTAGTTCAGAGGACCTTTGGCTTGTTAGAGGCAAGATTCAGATGCCTCCACAAAAGTGGAGGTGCACTCCAGTATGCCCCAGAAACAGCATGCAAGATAGTTGCAGCCTGTGCCATCCTCCACAACATTGCCACCAGACGTGGGCTACATCTCACCCCTGAAGACACAGACACGGAGGATGAGGAGCAAGAGCTACCACACCGACAGCCTGGAGATAGAAGCATCGCAAATGAGGACAGACAGAGACGGAACCACATTGCAACCCAATACTTTGGCAGGTACGTGGCAAACGTGAGCACACTCACTAATGTCAGACACACATAGCCCAGTTGTGTAGTGAAACAAACAAAACCTTTTTATTTCTAAACTATGATATCATTAGAATTGTGCAGTATGCCACAGTCTTGAATTGTAAAAAGTCATATCAGACACATTAATTGCATGTGCCTCAGTAATAGTACATTTTGGTGGCTCACAGCCTCCTCCTACTGTGGCCACCATGGCTCACTCCTGGGGGGGTCCCCTGACCCCTGCCGTGCACTGCTACTCCGCAGCATACGCAAATCAGTGGCAGACGCACTGCTGATGGTAGAGCCCTCCTCGCTGTCCTGTGGGGTATCCCCTGTGCCCCTTTTGCAGCCTGCCTGGTCTCCATTATGTCAACCGCATGCCTGATGCGGCCAAGTCCCAGTGCCACATCCCCTGCGAAATGACCTAGTTCAGGCTGACAGTACGCCTTGGACAGGCAGGTGGTGTTTGTAGACAGGCGCCCAATGGATGCTGCAAGTCTGTCAAACCGGGCTGCAGTGTTGCGCTCCCTGCGCCGTGCCTGTGCCCTGTCTGCCACAAGTTCCCTGACCAAATGTTTGATGGCCTGTGTCAGGTTCCCCAGATGTGTGTTCATGTGTTGGAACTGTTTGTCCACATTAGCCATCCCATGGGTCATAATGGTCTGCAGTCTAGTAAGGTTCCTGTTTATTGACCGCAACTGTCTGTCTTGCAGGCACTGACCCTATACCAGTGATGCCTCCAGTCCCGCAAACTCAACGACATCTTCCCTGTGCACAGACTGCACTCTGCGCCGGCGTCTGCGCACTGCTCCTGGTGCTGCCTGTGTGTGCCTCTCTGTAGGGACAGGCCCTGGTGCTACCACTGCTGCCTCCATGTCCTGCGCAGGGTCTTCCATGGACTCTGGTGGCATTTCCATGGGTGGTGGCGTCCTGCTGGGCCCTGCTGTGTCACTGGCAGCCTCCTCCAGTGGGTCTGGCCAATGTTCCTCTCCCTGCATGTGTTCGCCGATGGGGTGCCTTTTGGGATACCTGTGGGACATAAGGGATACACTGTCAGTCTTGCACATCTGTTTTATGCCTCATAAGAAACATTTGCCTATATGTTGACCACTGTACTACAATGCCCATAATGCACTATTCTAGAGGTTGCTAGACTGGCATGGAGCTAGTCTGGTGGTGCCTGCTGCTGTGTACTGGGATAGTGTGTATACTGCATTTGTGGGTGTCAAAGCATTTATCATGGTACTCACTTTTTGATGTTCCAGGCGCTGAACTGTCCACATCTCCTATGCCCAGTACAGCCTCTGGCTCCAGTGTCATCTCCACCATGGTTTCCAGGGCTGTAGGTGGTGGAACAGTGGATGGGCCTCCTCCAGTGCCCCTCATCTCCCTCATGCGCTCCGCAACCCTCTCCTTGGTCCTGGAGCAAAGGTCATACCACCTTTTCCTGATTTCATCTAGGGTGCGGTGGCTTACCCCAATGTCATTGATTTTTTCTTTAATTTCTTGCCAAATTCTTTTCTTCTGAGTGTCAGGGACACTCATTGCTGCCTTGCCGAAGAGTTGGTCATGGTGCAGGCAGCACTCCTCCGTTAGGACCGCCAACTCCTTGTCTGAGAATTTTAGTTTTCTCTTCCTGCCAGCACTGCCTGTCTCCTTCTCCATGGTTGCTGCAGCTCCTCTCACCTTGACGTGGCTCTGCAGTTTGGGCTGGGTGTGCTCATCCCTCCTCCCAGTTCTGTTTGGTGACTTCCTGGTTCTGATGTCATCACCAAGAGCCAGGAATTGGGTTTCCCAACTGTTATATTGCACCTGCAGGCAATTTGTGAGGCAGCGCAATTTGTGACATCTGACCACACCCTTCGCGCAAATTGCGAGCTCGCTTTTAGCAAGGTTGCAAATTGCGACATCGCTAAAAACAGAGGTCGCAAAATGCGGTGCAACACCTCTGCGACTCGCAATTTGGTATTGCGAGTCTTTATTACATTTGGTTTTGCGAGTCGGAAATAACGATTCGCATGGAGTCGCTATTTCCGATTCGCAAATTTTTACCTACCTACATCTGGCCCTAAGTGTCTACACCCTGAATCCACCAATACCATTGAAGGCCAGCTATTTACCTCCAATGCTTTGAGATATTTCAGGGAGCTAACGCCTGAATACAGAACCCTTCACCAGGAGAGAGCTATTTCCATGGATTCAGGAGGTTGCACTATTCGGTGCATTGGAAGCATTGGGAACCTTGCCCGAACTTTTTTCCTATGGGTCGGGGTAGGGTGTGAACCTCTTGGGAAGCTCTAGGGAGGGGTTTTGGTTGTTTAGTTGGTTTCCAGCCAGGGGTAGGTGGTATGACTCCCCTTGTCCGTGACCCCCTAAAGTCAGGTGCTCTGTGGCAGGCGCAGGCTAAATCCATTGCCAGTGACATCTGGATGTTGCCAGATCCAGTTCTTGATGGGCCCCGAGAAAGCCTCTCAGAATTGTTCCAACAGAATCTTATTAACGACTTCCTCCTTCATGGACTCATTGGGTTTCAGACACTGGATCCCCAAGTCTTGTACACAATAGAATAACGCCCTGGGGTTGTCATGGGCATTCCACTTTTCCTTTCGGAACCTGGTTCTATAGTACATAACTAGTTTCAGGATGGCTTTTTTCACTTCTGAATTCGGAGTGTTACCCCCTGGGTTCTCCGCTTGATATGCGGTTTGAACCTCCTGGGTAAGCAATGGGGCCACATACTGGCTCCATCTTTCTTAAGGCCAGGTGGCCGATATGGTGACATGCTCAAAATTAGTGAAGAAGGCATCAGGATCCTCTCACACTTGATACTTCTGAAGCACAGAGCTTGGCCCATTAGGTTGGACTCTGGTGCTGGTGATGGTTACAGTCAACTTTTGAATGGCTGTCTCATGCGCTAGTTGATTGTTTGCCATGATCCTGGCTTGAGATTTTGAGGCATTTTGCAAGTTTTCTAAGTCCTGTTGGGCCACCTCGGCCTGGACCTCCACCACCAACTGCTAATGCCGTTGTCCCTCCGCTAGCTGCTTAGTGATGCCATCAAGAGGAACTGTAGATTCTATCCCTGCCCAGTGTGCTAGCTCACAATCCAGCTTCTGACACCACTGTCACCAGGTGGGGTTAATCCCAATGTGTGTACTGACAGAGTTAATAGGAACTGACACTCCATGCAGTTCACAGTGCCAACAGTGCCTTTTTTTTACTCTTTGGTTCCTGTCATAATGTATGAGGGTGTTATATCACAGCCCTTTTTGCTGCTTCTTTTTCCTCCCAGGTTGCCGCTTGTCGTCGTCTGGGGCCAGGCTCGGTAGACTATGGACCTTGGAGAGTAAAAAACAAGTGCTCAGGTAAGGTATGTAGGTCTGGGATTATAATGGGAAAGAAGCAGGGGAAGTGGTTGCGAGCGGCCGGGGGACAGTATCACCAGAGACTTCATGTGGCAAACGTGGGTTTCTCTGCAGCACGCTGTTCCTTGCCCAGAGGCCCTAAACAGCGTTCTGCCTGTAACAACTGAAGATAAGTGCTCCCCGTGCTCTGGCCGATACATACGCCCTTTTCCACATCAGCCACATGCACCCGTCTCCCTCTGTCTCCTCTTCTCTACCCTTACTTGGCCCAACATTCTCTCAGTCGGGACTCTACCTGAAAAAGCCACGTTCCTCCAGGACATGTTGGGAAGATGTGTCCTCCTGCTCTCTTCATCACTCCTCACCTTCGCCCGTGGTCAGTCTCATTTGGTTCCTTCAGAGCTCTGGTTGAGTCGGCATCCCTCACTCTTCTTCCCACTCCTCCGGCTCTGACTACTCCTGGTGCTTCTGCTGTTCTTTTGGCCACGTCCATGACTCAGAAGTCACTGTTACGCACACGAACCATTGACAGTTCCTCTGTAGTTTTCACAGCAACCCTTGCTTCTGCTGCAAGATCAGGGATAGCGGACGTCTCTTCCAGCTCCGCAATCGGTTCCCTAGGACAGCTGATAATTGTGGTTTTGGTGACGTTTTAATCCAGCAAGATGCGTGTGAGTAATGGATTGTGGTGCATGCATTTAGAGCTCTGAGAGCTTTTAAACAGATCTATTCTGTAATAGATAAGGAGATGCTTACTTGTACTTGGGCAGAAGCAGAATTTGGAATGTTTATCTGGAGAAGAAAAATCACTTTATGTCCTGACCACTAACTATTGACTAATATGTTGGCTCCAAACACACTGCAGCATTATGTAGAGTATGTATCTGGGAAATAGAATTTTTATGCAGATTATATATATCCAGATTGCCTGTTGAAAGAGAAGGAGTTATAGTTTATCACTATAGAATTTGTCTGTAAATTAGTTTTTAATTTAAAAATTTTTAATAAAACATTTTAAAAAAAGAAATTGATGAAATTGTGCAATTTGATTATGCAGAATAAAAAGTGAAGTACACCTCTGGTAATGTGGTTAATGGTGCAGGTACTGCTTTAGTGGAAATTGTGTCAACGAATGAGTGGAAATATGAAATGGAGAAGGATATAATCATCGATAGGGTAATACAGTATAATATTTAAGATTGGCTGGAAGAATGTAATATAAAGCGACAACCATCTGCTTTCTGGTAAGTGCAAAAAGTTATACCTAATATTCGTATTCTGGTAAGAGGGGAAAAGATCATGCCTCCAGCAGGATAACAGAAGAGATTGTCTATTTTTTTACATAAGGGTTATCCAGGTATGTCATTATGAAATGCAAGGTGTGTGAATTGTATCAGTAGTAAGCAATGGATTCTGTGATGGACACTTGGATCTGAGTATGTCCAGTTTGTGCGCTCAGCACAAATCTGCTAAACCTTTATCAGAAGAAGCACATTTTATTGAGTTGCCAGATGGAGAAAACTTGCTATTGATGTCATTGGTCCTATTGAAATTATACCTAGAAGAGAGACATATGGCATTGTACTTGTAGACTATTTTTCTAAATGTCTTGAGAGAAGATTGCTGGAAAAAGGGACGACTGAGAATGTGTTTACATTTTTAGATGATATTTTTTGCAAAGGGGGTATTTCAGAGCCATTAGTATCAGACAATAATGCACAATTTACAAGTAATGTAGCACAGTCTTATTTATCCAAATGTAAGTATATCATCCCGGGGGCATGGCCAAGCAACATAGCTGACAAGTCGTGATCTCCCAGAGCTCTGCTGCCCTACTAGGTATCCTCCAACATCCTGAGCTTGAGTCGTCCGACAGAGGCCTGGGTGCTCCTGGATGTGTGCTTAACCACAGCGGCTGGCAAGGGTCAGACCGGGGCCTTCCCTCTGCCGGTGAGAGGGGCTCTAGGGGGGCACCAGTGCATGGGTGTGGCCCTGGAGAGGCGGATGTTGGCTGGGGCCTGAGGGAGGCCTGCTGTGTTAGAGAAGGTTGCATGTGCTGCAGGGCTGTTCCAGTGATCAAGGAGTTTGCCTAAGAACAGCAACAGAGCCCTCCTGAGAGGGAGGCAGTGAGACCTTGATTCTTTCCTCTCCTTTCAGGATGAACCTTGATGGAGGGGCCCTTATCGGAATACTGATCTCCGCAACCCTCTGTGGGGGACTGGCGCGCCTAACTCTGGACTGACTTGGGGCACCCCTCTCTGCCCTTGGGGGGGAAGACTTGCAGTGCACCCGCTGGCTTATCACCCAAGTACTACAGTAAAATAAATCTCCTATCTGGCCCTGCTCAACCCTTCTGGCCTTGGTGGCCTACTGCATGAGGGGGAGGCTTGGAGAAGGTCAAGGGGGCACAAGCAGCACATCAAACAAAAATGGACCAATTTGCCGCAACCCCAGCAAAAAGCACACAGTGTGCACATATTGACTGCCATTGAGAGATCCAGACAAATGCCTGAGGCAAGAATGGATGCCATCTCCCTGGAGGGCAATCTTCGCTGCACTGTCCTACCCACAGTTAGTGAGAAAACCACAAAAACAGCGGAGACAGTCCAAGAAATGCAGTGAGAAGCGGAGGAGATGAAAATTACGACCCATACATTATCAGCACTGGCGCATCAACTCGATGCCAGGGTAGAAAATGCCAAGGGGCAAGCAGGGAGAAGTACTTAGCATTTTGTTGGCCTGCTGGAGAGGAAGGAGGGTCACCACCCAGAACTATTCTTGGAACAATCGATTTGAGATACCTTCACTCCTTTGGATCTTTTCCCTTTTTTTGTTTTTTGTTGAGAAAGTACAATGGGGGCTCGCACGCCTGCTGCCACTGGGGCACCCCTCCCCAAGGGCCCTCATAGTAAAATTGCTTAACTGCAGGGACATGGACATCATCCTATGGAGAGCGAGAGGACTCTCGGAAATCAGACACAAAGGGACCATTGCCCGAATCTTCCCCGATCACACCCTGTAAGTGCAGCAGCAGCGGCACACATTTGAACCAGTCAAGCAGAAGCTCAGAGCCATGGGCCTGCACTATATGCTCCTTTCCCCTGTAAAACTCCATGTGACACACGAAGGCAAGGCACATTTCTTCACAAAGCCATCACAGGTATAGGCCTAGCTGGAAATGGGGAACAGAGAGGGGACGCAAGCACGGTCGGCTGCTACACTGGGGGTGGAGGGTTCCAGGCCCGGCAGAACCCACTTGGGCCACAGGCTGCAACAATGGAGCAGATGGAAGTCTGGGACACTAGTGGTTGGTGAGAATGGAGCCCCCGGATGCAGAATTGCTCCCCAGAGGGTTGCTCAAATGGAGCGACTGGACTGATGGTGGATTCGGTTTCAGCAGCCTCCTGGCTCCTAAATACACTCATTAACAATAACCTACATTACAAAAGGTGGCATTTAGGAAGGTAATGATATTGGCTTCCTATGCTACGATCTCTATAAACATGTTTTGGGTGCCCAACTGGATCATTGGGTTGGCTCCCTTGTTCATGGATGTAATAGTGGTACAAGTAATTATTTTAAGTCGCTTTAGACAGGGTAGCTGGAACGAGTGCTCTCCTCCTTTGGTCCTCAAGTTCTCTGGGTGTTGAAGGGGAGTTAAATCCACACTCCCCTACATGTTTTGCAACTATAGTTAGTATATTACTGTTGGCTGAACCTTGAATTTGGGGGAAAAGGGTATCCTTCCACCCTGAAGGCCTGTGATTAGCGGCAATGGTCACAGAAATTGAACATACCTTCCTATTGAGTTCAATGTTCGGGGGGGTTTACTCTGGAGTGGGGGGGAGGTGGAAGATTTGGATATAGTTTGTTTCCCTACACATCCTCACATTAGCACAGCATGAGACTATTGGCCATGGGCGACTTGACCTTCTTGGTGACCTGCTGATCTCCCTGGAGAGGGCCCATGGGCCTGATCCGACTAGGGGGTCAGAGATCATCACATCACATAACCTGCCATGATATACAATAGATTGACCTGGAACATTAGAGGTCTGGAAAACTACAAAAACATGATATAGAGTACTCTCCTACCATAGATGACAAAAAATTATGTTGCTTGCTTCTAAGAGACACACCTTACAGATTCAGAGGCACATAAGCTGGCTAAAAAATGGAAGAAACAACTCTAATCCTCCACTATGCTAGAGGAGTGTGCAAATGGATTTACACAGAGCCCCCTTTAAATTGTCTTACTCAGAAGCAGAAGTTGAGGAGCGTTACCTCCAGTTACATGGCAATCTAGATGGTAGAGATGTTATATTCTTAAATAGTTATGCTTCCAATGTAGACAATCAGTTATTCTTCCCAAGTCTGCAGGGACTCCTCACAGCCTATGTGAACAGTCCACTTATTTGGAAAATGATTTTAACTGTACAGGGAGTGCAGAATTATTAGGCAAGTTGTATTTTTGAGGATTAATTTTATTATTGAACAACAACCATGTTCTCAATGAACCCAAAAAACTCATTAATAGCAAAGCTGAATATTTTTGGAAGTAGTTTTTAGTTTGTTTTTAGTTTTAGCTATGTTAGGGGGATATCTGTGTGTGCAGGTGACTATTACTGTGCATAATTATTAGGCAACTTAACAAAAAAAAAATATATACCCATTTCAATTATTTATTATTACCAGTGAAACCAATATAACATCTCAACATTCACAAATATACATTTCTGACATTCAAACACAAAACAAAAACAAATCAGTGACCAATATAGCCACCTTTCTTTGCAAGGACACTCAAAAGCCTGCCATCCATGGATTCTGTCAGTGTTTTGATCTGTTCACCATCAACATTGCGTGCAGCAGCAACCACAGCCTCCCAGACACTGTTCAGAGAGGTGTACTGTTTTCCCTCCTTGTAAATCTCACATTTGATGATGGACCACAGGTTCTCAATGGGGTTCAGATCAGGTGAACAAGGAGGCCATGTCATTAGATTTCCTTCTTTTATACCCTTTCTTGCCAGCCACGCTGTGGAGTACTTGGACGCGTGTGATGGAGCATTGTCCTGCATGAAAATCATGTTTTTCTTGAAGGAAGCAGACTTCTTCCTGTACCACTGCTTGAAGAAGGTGTCTTCCAGGAACTGGCAGTAGGACTGGGAGTTGAGCTTGACTCCATCCTCAACCCGAAAAGGCCCCACAAGCTCATCTTTGATGATACCAGCCCAAACCAGTACTCCACCTCCACCTTGCTGGCGTCTGAGTCGGACTGGAGCTCTCTGCCCTTTACCAATCCAGCCACGGGCCCATCCATCTGGCCCATCAAGACTCACTCTCATTTCATCAGTCCATAAAACCTTAGACAAATCAGTCTTGAGATATTTATTGGCCCAGTCTTGACGTTTCAGCTTGTGTGTCTTGTTCAGTGGTGGTCGTCTTTCAGCCTTTCTTACCTTGGCCATGTCTCTGAGTATTGCACACCTTGTGCTTTTGGGCACTCCAGTGATGTTGCAGCTCTGAAATATGGCCAAACTGGTGGCAAGTGGCATCGTGGCAGCTGCACGCTTGACTTTTCTCAGTTCATGGGCAGTTATTTTGCGCCTTGGTTTTTCCACACGCTTCTTGCGACCCTGTTGACTATTTTGAATGAAACGCTTGATTGTTCGATGATCACGCTTCAGAAGCTTTGCAATTTTAAGAGTGCTGCATCCCTCTGCAAGATATCTCACTATTTTTGACTTTTCTGAGCCTGTCAAGTCCTTCTTTTGACCCATTTTGCCAAAGGAAAGGAAGTTGCCTAATAATTATGCACACCTGATATAGGGTGTTGATGTCATTAGACCACACCCCTTCTCATTACAGAGATGCACATCACCTAATATGCTTAATTGGTAGTAGGCTTTCGAGCCTATACAGCTTGGAGTAAGACAACATGCATAAAGAGGATGATGTGGTCAACATACTCATTTGCCTAATAATTCTGCACTCCCTGTATACTGGATGGTACAATTGACTAATTCCCCCTAAGATCAGACACAAAACCAGGCATGACAAGAACACTACACAAAGCCATGATTAATCTAGCATGTGTAGATTTATGGAGGGAGCAACACCTCTGCACTAGAGGACTCCATTCACTCTTGAACACACCACACAAACCTTAGTAGGCTGGACCGGATTTTGGTTTTCACCCAGATGGCCCCACTGCTTGAGGACACTGGCCACCTAAATAGATTCCTATCGGATCACACCCCACGTCTGATAGTCTATGCTGTAAGCGCCTTTCCCAGTGGGACATCCCCATGGCAGCTCCTGAGGGACTTACTCGCTGACCCAATTGCACTGACATATTATTTTGAAGGATACTGGGGAACCACTGCCTCCCATGGTAACGAATGGGATGGTATGTAGGCTGTGATCACGGGTAAATGTATTGGACTGGTTTGTGGGGTTAAGGGGCAATTGAAAAAGGAGTTGCAGGAGACAGAGGCATGACTGGCAGAGAGGCAGTGGGCCTCCTCCACTGCAGCTACCTAAAGGCAGGCATTCTTAGAAGCTGTTTTGCTTTCACTAATGACCAAGCTGACAAAAATCTCTGGAATGCAGTTCTAAGTTCAAAGAAGAAATGTATTATTATTTCACCATGATGTTCCTAAAAGGAGATTAGCATGTTGAAGGCACACGTTTAAAAACAGTCACAGCAAGGAAAGGAGAATATACCAAAATGATTCTCAACTGCAATGTACACAGCGAATATATGTATTTATATTATCACGCTTTGTTGAACTGGTGAGGCAGGAGCCAAGCCCCCTCGCCTATTGGTTTCCGGAGTGGGGGCGGGAAGCAGCCCCTTTAAAAACTAACGCGTGCCCGCTGCCGCGGGTCGCGCTTTGTTGAACTGGTGAGGCAGGGGCAGGAGCCAAGCCCCCTCGCCTGTTGGTTGCCGGAGTGGGGACGGGAAGCAGCCCCTTTAAAAACGAACTCGCGCCGCTGCCGCGGGTCGCGCTTTGTTGAACTGGTGGGGCAGGTGCCAAGCCCTCTCGCCTATTGGTTACCGGAGTGGGGGCGGGAAGCAGCCCCTTTAAAAACTAACGCACGCCCGCTGCCGCCGGATGCGCCCGGGCCAAGGGCGGGCCCGTCCTGCGCGCGTCAGCGACTGAAAGAGGCCGGGCTATATCCCTTATTTTTTTGTCCCTGGGTTTGCCTTTGCTTGCCGTCAGCAGCAGGGGCCGAGGAGTTTACAAGTCCTATCCTCGGTGAGGGGTCTTTAGTAGACCTATAGTGGGTGGGGCCCGTAGGTTAAGTACGTCATTAACCCAGGGCTTACCGGAGGCACCCGGAACTAAGAAGGAAAGATGGGCAGACGGCGAGGGGGGGGCTGGAGAAAAGCACGGGTCTAATAAAACCCTAGATGTTTTTTTACAAAAGGCCGTCGGGGCACTTAAAAAAAAAATAGAGCTGGTACAGCACCGCCTAGCTGTTCCCTCTTCTCCAGCCACTAGTCCAGCCTATGTTGGTCATGCCTTACAACCCCCCTGCGAATAGAATCGCAGCCTGTACCGACCACCCCTCTCTCCTCTCCCTTTAGAAACCCCCAGGAGTACCAGGGTGAAATTTTAAATGAACCTAACGCCCTTGCCGTGCCAACCCTGCTAACCCGGAGCCCTTCCAAAGGAGGGTCCTCAATTACCGCAGATCCCAATACCAAAGGAAAAAGAAAACGAAGGGAGCCCGTTATTAAAAACAAACAAAACTAGGACTTTGAGCCCCCCTAACCCGGACCAGTCCTTTAATAAGGACGTGATTCGAACCTCCTTAGAAAACTACAACGGACGACAGGCAAACGATCATACTAGGGATCTTATAAGAGAAGAGCTTTCCAAGCTGCTCCTTCCCATTGTAGCCCATCTCCAAACGATAGAGGATAAACTGGAAGGTCTCATTAAGATCCAGCAGCCAGTACCTCCTCCAACTGTAGAAATTCAAACCTATCCCCACCATTCTCACCTTCACCAAGAACACACTAATGGCCGCAGACCACCTGCTCGAATGGGCAAGAGTCTTCTTCTCCCTAAAAATCAAGAATGGAATAGTTCGGTTAGAGCAGCTAACATCTTAAAGAACAAGCCTTCTAAGGTCTCAGTCCCCCTTTCAGAAGGAATTGTCCTCTCTAACAACACAGCAACAAACATTGGTGAAGCCAATTCTACCTATGACTGTTCTCCAATAGGCCCCCTGAAGAGGGCCCAGACTAATGGTTCGACTGGATTGAGAGTGTTGCATCTTCCACCAGAATCATGCCCATACGTTCTTGTTATTACCAATGTACCTGAGCTTAAAACCAAAACCCCAGAATCTTTTACTGAACTTAAAAATAAGTTGGTTGCACGTTAATGCGGGGCTTGTATTTCCTATGATACCCTCGATACTGATGGTGAGAAGGGTGGGGTGGGTGGGCTCTTTCGAAAAGACTGGTACAGGGGACTGCATTGTTATTAACTTCAACTCTCCTGGTCTTGTCCAGCTGCTCTTTTCAAATGCTAATAGACCTTATCCCTCAGTAGGTAAAGTTTCTCTGTGTAGACTACAAGTGTTTTATCCTCCTTCTCTGCCATTCGCGAACAGGAAATTGCCACTGTTGCGCAGTTCCCAGACTGTTGGGGTCGGGGAAATTGCCACTGTTTCCCCGACACCACACGCAAACGCCCGAAGAGATACCACACAGCACACTCATGGTCAGTGACAAGTCGTAGTAAGATCTGAAAAAAAAACAAGTATGATTTTTCTTGCAAATAACATTTGTCATCTGAAATGTGCTCCCCTTTTTCCTTTCCCCGTTTTATAATCAGCAGGACGTTATTGGGCCCCTTTGCTATAATTTCTGCAGGTTCTGGACGGCCATTTGGGGATTCAACCCACACCTTAGCTCTATGGTTTTTATCTGCTGAACTTCCCTTTCCTTGTACTGTCTGAAGGGCTGGGGAAGTCCCCTTCCTCACCAATCCTCCATACACTGAACCTATGACAAGTTGGACAATTCTGTCTCCAATCTGTATGAATAAATCAGCTTTTCCACTATTTAACAAAATAGCTTTGATTTCTATCTGGCCTGGTCACTTTCCTCCAATTGATCGTTGACTGTTTGTGGGACAGATCTCTGTTGTGTGTGCTGACAAATAGGATATTGCAAAATCACAGTTTTTATCAAATCTAGGGGAATGTGCATCCCTCTAATCTCTGCCCACCTGTAAGTCGCTTTTTCTCCCAGCTGTCCACATTTGTGGTGCGCCCACTTAGCCATCCCCACCAAGTCAGATTTCTGGGTTAACACTTCTGCCTCTGAACTTTTGTCTTTGTCGTCTGCAAGGGAATTGAACCAGTATTCTAGTGAGTCAATGGGACAATGAGAAACTAGGACTTTACTCTGTTCTAACATTTCCCAAATTTCCTGCCACAGCTCTTTGCCACACACCTCCTTTGAGTGAATGAACCAGTTATGTGCATGCCATGTGGGAAGCCAAATAGATAATCCATTGGCAGTTTACCAAGAATCAGTAAAAAACTGACAAGTTTCAGGCAGCTCTTGCATTAGACCCTGACACACAGTGTACAACTCTGCATATTGGCTACTTGTTCCTTCTCCAGTGGTGGTCAACAACTTTTCAGTAACTGGATTGTTTGACACTGCTTTCGAATGTCTTTTAGTACCGACGTATTTGAATGAACCATTAGTAAACCAAACATGCTTCCTATCCTTAGGGGACAAGAATTAAAATGGCACACTCCATTTCCCTGGTGACTCTTTTACCTGTTGTACCTCCTGCACTCTCTCCTCATCCTGCACAGGGGCTTGTGACACCTGTTCTTGTAGGGTTGCAGTGCCTGCCGGTCCTACTCGAGCCCTGTTTTGTATGTACCATTTCCAGCGTATGATGCTAGCCTCTTGTGCATGTCCTGTACGGTGAGATTTAGGTGAACTCATCACCCACTGCATGTTTGGTATTTCAGGTCTCAGAATTACATCATGACCTAGTGTTATTTGCTCAGTATCCACTAGAGCCCAATAACAAGGCAAAATCTGTTTTTCAAAAGGAGTATAGCGCTCCCCAAAGTCAGGTAGTTTTCTAGTTCAAAATCATAGGGCCACCCTTGTCCTCCACTGTTTCTGCCACATACTCCAGTTTGCATATTGTCCCTGAACAGTTGCATGTAACTCAATGTCTCCCTCTTGCACTGGCCACAAGTCTAAAGTCTGTTGAATTATTTCATTTGCCAAATCAAAAGCACACAGCTGCTCTTCACTTCATTCAAACTCATGTTTTTTTCCTGGTTACTTTGTACCAAACGGTTAAGATTTTACTCAGATGAGGGTCATACTGTTTCCAAAAATCAAACAATCCCATGTAATTCTGTGTCTTCTGCTTAGTGCCAGGAGTAGCAAACTCCAAAATCTTTTATTTTCCCTGTAACAACATCGCTCTATGTTCTGGATTCCACTGAATTCCTAGAAACTGTACATTTTGCGACAGTACCTGTGTCTTGTCTGAATTAACTGTACACATCGTACTCTGCAAAAGTGGGCTGAATATACTGGTAACATCGTTAACTTCTTGCTGGATGTAATCTTTTAAAGAATGCATTTCAACTCCTGCCAAAAACTGTGGGCTACTCTGCGCACAAACTATGTTCTACTCATGCAACTCACACTGGCCCCCACCTTTTTTAACCTCCTCATTACTGGAATTTGAAAAGCCAGATTCCCTTGTAACAGCTTGGTATATTTCAGTTTTATCTTGTAATAACTTATTTTGGTCAAGCTGTTGTCTCAGATCCTCATTTTCATATTCTAACTGTTTACATCTCTCATGCATGTTTCTGTAAGCAGACAAAAGTATCCAAACCCTCCTGTCAAGAACAAAAGAGTCCTCATTCTGTTCAAAAAGCACCTTTTCTAAACATGAAAACATACATTCAATACTTTTGTTTTATCCAAGCACCCATCACAAAATTTAGAAAGTCCTGATAAACAAGAACACATTTGCCAAGACATCATAAGGCATTTTAATTTCACATACATTTTCAAACATGGTTTGCAGTGCTTCCTTTAACTCTCTGAAAAAAACATATTTGCACTTTTAAATCGTGCACTCTCAACCTCCAACCTCTCTTTTTTAGACTGTCTGATCTACGCCAAAATGTTTGGTCTTCACTAATGACCGAGCTGACAAAAATCTCTGGCATGCACTTCTCAGTTTAAAGAAGACATTTATTATTATTTCACCACAAGGGTCCTAAAAGGAGGTTAGCATGTTGAAAACACATGCTCAAAAATAGTCACATCATTGAAAGGAAAATATACCAAAATGATTCTCGACTGCAATGTACACAGCGAATATATGTATTTATAATATATTATGCAAAGCAAGTAATTAAGTAAAAATTCATCACCGTAGGGCCTGACAAGCTCTTCATCTTTCTCATGCCAGCAAGCCGATGACCCCGTTCGACTGCGAGAAAGAGATTACCACACTCACAGGACAGATATCCGGCATCCGACGTCAAGAATCCTGATTAATGCCACTCTCACTGGGTCTTTTTATATCTTAAAGAACCAAATGGAGCTTTCTGGAAAAAAAACCTCATTTGGCAATTCAAACATGCTGACTAGTTTAGGTCTGCTTTGAAAATAACACGTTGGGGTTTGGCCACAATCCCAAGATGTCAAATCAAAACAAGGCCGTTCCCTGCCGTCTGAGTACATCCTTATCAACCAAATGCCTTGGTGAGAAAAAGCACAAAAACAAGCACAGTTTACAATGTGGAAAAGTACAAACAGATTTAACATGGCAGTGTCTAATGCTACCATAAAGCTCAATAGGCAGCTAAACTGAATACAAAATGTAGTCTGCAACTGGTGAACACTAGACAGCTAATCCAGGTGCAAAGTGGTGCAACATAAAGTCAGTGGTCAAAAACACATATTTCACTACAGAAGTGGAGAGGACCCTCGGCGAAAAATATACTCACAGAGTATCTGCAGAAGTTACACAGTGAAGGAGATAAAGTGAACGGGCTCTTGGGCAGGATAATAAATAGAGAGACAGAACAGACCCCGATACTGATACTGTGCAACTCGGACAATGCGATAGTTGCTATGGAACCTGCTGTCAATAAAGTGCTTACTCAGCACCTGTAGCACATGTATACAAGGGGATTGCTGATAGCGCCTGACCTTATTGTCCATTACTTGGATGCACTTCCCTTTCCTGATTAGCAGCGCTCCTGAGAGAGGAAATTGAGGGGGGACCTAACACTTGAGGAGCTCCCTCAAAGCCCTCTGAAAACTACCAAAAAACAAGGCAGGGGGGGGAGATGGCTGGCCTCTATCAAACATTTCCTGGGCAAGTAACAGAACACCTGCTGGAGACATTCCAGGAGAGGCTTATGGTGAGGATCCTCCCACCCACAATGTGGGAGGGGATAATTTCCATGATCAAAAAAACCAGGAGGAGGAACTGAACCCTTCCTCATACTGGCCAAACACAATGATTGACTGACACAAAAATACTGTATAAGGCTTTAGCCACCAGGATGAGCCATGTGATGGGGGTGCTTAGTGCATGATAACCAGTGTGAATTCACACCATGACATAATATGGCCATGAACATATGGCGTCTGATACATGTATTACACTTGGTATAAGCCAGAGATGAAGCGATGGTCCTAGTAGTAAACATCTAGAAAAGTCTTTCAATTTTTTGACTGGGACTAACTGTGGGAGGTGATGAGAAGTAAGGGATTGGGCAATGGATTCAGTAAAATGAGTCAAAATACCTTATGAGAAACCCACGGTCAGGGTGAGAATGGGCAGACTGATCTTGAATGCAAGGACCATACAGAGAGGGACACAACAGGGGTGCCCACTATCCCCACTGCTATTCGTGATGGCTGTAGAGCCAAGTAATTCCAACACAGACCACAAAATAGATGGTAAGTAACTTCTTGTTGCAAATGGAAGCATGTGCCTTACCAGAGGTTGGAGGAATGGGTTGCTGATGATAAGTGTTTTCCGTTGCATTTTGTCTTGCAGGAGACAGCTGTGGAAAAAGACAGGATCTAGGAGGGAAAGTAGCTAACAATCAGCACTTACAAATAAAGGAGATACCAGCAACCAATGGGCCATATAAATAGTATAGAGAAAAGCTGTACACTTCAGGTAAGTAGATATATATTATAATTTAGAGCAAATACAGAAACAAACTGGTAGCATGCATGGATTATCCTTTTAAACTGCAGGCAAGGGCGGGCTCCTGAGTGTGCTTTTCATCCTGCGCTCAGGAGCTCGTGGCATGTCTATCACAACTTCCTGGAGAAGGGGCTAACGTGAAATGCCAAGGAGGGCTAGAGCGCCTCTTCCGCATCAGTCTCTCCGACTTTAAGGACCATGTCAGCTATACTGAGTGCCTGGTATCGGGACTTGCAGTAGTAGCTGCTACACACCTTAAATGGGGCAGGCACATGGTTCCAGTGCACACTGTGTCACTGGAGCCAAGCTATACCCAACTGATAAGCCTATTTCAGGGAAAACCTGGCCGGGCAGTTCAGGCTGGTATGTTTCCACTGCAGCAGTGTCAAGACAGATTTGCCTGATGTGGAAGGCAATGGAGCACTAAAGTGCGTCCTCCGCATCAGCCCATCCCACTCTGGAGCCATGTCGGCTATGCAGCATGCCCAATATCAAGGTGCATGCCAGCAGCAGCTACAGTACACCCCTCCCAAAAATCCCTGAATCGGCCTGGGATTGTCTGGGTAATGTAAATGAAATCTCTTCAATAATTGAACACATGACCAGCAGGTTCCCATGATCTACTTTCATGGCCATATCTTTTCCTATCGATAAGTTAGTAAGTTCGTCCTCTTACCCTAGAATCCCAAATTGCTCTCACCTCATATTCCGAATTGTCCCCAATGTCAATAGGTGATGGAGCAATGGGTACTCTAATTCCTTCTACTACTGGCTTTAACAAAGAAACATAAAAAACAGGATGTACCTTTAGAGATGCTGATAAATCTAATTTCAGGACCACTGGATTAACTTCTTTACAAATTTTGAATGGTCCCACATACTTTGGCTGGAATTTATTTTTGCCTATCAAACACAAATATTTAGTGGATAATCACAAACGGCATAAACCTTTTTAGGGTTCTGGATTTATCGGCATATCTTTTATATATGTATCTTTAGAATACTGTAAGTTTTCCTGTGCCTTTTGATGTATCCTATTTAAGTGGTCTTGAAATTCATGAGCTGCCAGAACAGTATGAGGGGTACGTATTTCATAGTCCAACATTTTAGGGTGCAAACCTTAAGTAAAAAAGAAAGGAGAAAATCCTAAAGATTTGTTTACAGTGTTATTATATGTGAACGCAGCGATCCATAACACTTTGTTACAATGTGAACTGTCATGTAACAATTGGCATTGAATGTACTGCTTCGAACATTGATTCACCCTTTCTGTCTAACCATCCTTTTGAGTATGGTGACTAGATGGCAAGTGCATTTCAATTCCCATGAGCTCACATACTGTCTTACAGAAATGGGAAAGAAATTGCGATCCAGGATCTGAGATACAAGGAATTCCCTGTCACTGGTAGGGCCTACCACCATGGTTTTCAAGGCATTGCTAATGCCACGAAAACCATGGGGGTAGGCAGGCTCAAAATGCCGCCTGCGGTACAATAGCGGCTGCCGGGCTGGTAATTGTTATCGCCACCCAGGAGGCTGCTACCGTCGTGGCGGTAGGAACGGTAAATTAACCCGCCAATGTCACAATGTGGCGGTATGAACTGCCAGCCTGTTGGCGGTACTACCCCCACATTATCACCTACCGCCGGGGTCATAATGACCCCCATAGTGTCTCTACTCTTCAAAGACATAATTGATCACATACTTGATCACCAACAGTTCTCTGTCTGCTATGGTATAGTTAGATTCAGCTGGACTCAATTTCCAAGAGTAATAAGCTACTGGCTGCATCTGATCCGTAACAGGGTGTCTCTGGGATAATATTTCTCGAACAGTTGTCTGAGATGCACCTGCTTCAACAATAAAAGGTTGAGAGGGATCTGAATGTCTGTGGATTGGAGCTGTGAAGAACCATTTTTTCAGGGTCTACAAGGCCTTTTTAGTCTCTTCCATCCAATGGAAACACACCCTCTTTTTCAGGACCCCAGTAATTGGGGAGACCAAAGCTGAAAACTGACTGATAAATCTCCTATAGAAGTTAACAAAACCTGAGAAACTCTGCACATTCTTGACTGATTGAGGTGATTTCCACTCTTGGTTAGCCCCTACCTTCCTGGGATTCATGTGTATTCATTTTGCTGAGAAATTAACCCTAGAAACTCAACCTCCTCCACATGGAAAATACATTTTTCTAACTTTGCGAACAACTGATCTTCCCCCAATTTCCCCAAGATACTTTTGATAATGACCTACATGTTTTTCCATGGTCTTTGAGAAAATTGGAATATTATCAATATACACCACTGCACAGATATCAATGTAGTCATGTAATATCTCATTAATAAAGAATTGAAAAACTGCAGGAGCATTACAGAGGACAAACGGCATCACCAAATATTCAAATAAACCAAACCTAGTACGGAAAGTAGTCTTTCATTCATTCATCCCTTACTCTAACCCATACCAAGATTAGATCAAGCTTGATAAAAACAGTGGCATTTTTTACTTGATCAAATAAGGATGAAATAAGGGTGAAAGGATATCTGTTCTTAATTGTCACCCAATTAAGAGCTCTATAATCAATGCAAGCGTGTACCTCTCTCCCCTTCTTTAGGACAAAAACCAGAGTTGAGGAAACTGAGGAAGAAGAGGGACACATTTACCTACTCTCCAGAAGTTCATTCAGATACTGTCTAAGATATATGTTCTCTTTTTCAGTCAGAGCATAGATCCTAGTGCAGGGTAGTTTAGCCCCTGGTTGTAAATCTATTCTACAGTCATAGGGTCTACGTGGGGATAAAACAATGGCCCTTTTTTGTCAAACTCATCCAAAAAACGCTGATATTCTTTGGGAACCATTACACTTGAATCCCCTAAGGTACCTAATCTTTGTTCAGAAAACCTAGGAAGGGGTCTTATAATATATTGATGACAATAATAAGAAGGGAAGGGAAGCGAAACATTCACCCAATCTATAGTAGGGTTAGGTTGGTACAACCATGCTACTCCTAGAATAGTCTGAAAGTGAGGGGCAGTTATAGTATCAAAGCTAATCAACTTGTAATGTTCATTACCCAGGTCGAATATTAATAGGGCTGTACACAAATTCACAGGACCAGACTATAATTCCCTTCCTTCAATTGTGCAAATAATCTCCACAGTAGGTCTAGATATAATAGGAATACCCAATTTACAAGTGAAAACTACGTCCATAAAATTGGCACCAGAGTCAATCAAAAGATCATTTGAGACCTTGGAATAGGGTTCCCATTCTAAACTCACAGGAATGTGGAAATGCTTAATTGAGTATTCCCTGTTGGCATTACCTAAATATAAAAAACCTTTGTATCAGCAGACCCAGCCAATTTGGTTTCCTCAGTTACAAAGTGTATGAGTTTCCCAATAGATTGAGAGAGCAGGATGATGTCTTAACTCCCTCTTTCAGTCTGTTAGGACAATCATTTAAAAAGAGACCTGCTTTTCCACAACATAAGCACAAATTTCTTATCCCTTCGCCGTTGTCGCTCTGAAGAGGAAAGAGGGCCACAAAGACCTCCTATCTGCATCGGTTCAGGCTCATGCATTATTTTATTTTTGGCTTGTTTCTCTCTGGACACTTAGTCTTGGTTCACTTCTTCAGTTATCAGACTTTCTTTCACTTTCTTCCACCTGATCTATGATCTAAACGTACCACCAAATCAATCAATTTGTCACAGTACTCGGGTGGATCCACCATCTGAGTTGATAAGTCTTTTAAGGCATTGTCAGGCCTCTATAAAACAGAGATTCTCTTTGTTGCTTAGGCCAACCTGACTCAGCTACCAACCTTTTTAAGGCGGAAAAGTAAGTAATTAGGTCTCTATTCCCTTGTTTCAAGTTTAATAACTATGTCAATCCACTGCAAAAAAGTGTGTCTTTCAAATAACTTTTGCATTTATGATTTAAACTTGTTATAATTATATAGCAGAGGATTATTTCTCTCCACGAGTGGCGTGGATTACGTGGATGTGGTTCCCTCAAAATACGAAACCACAAACACTACCTTCCATTGATCATTGTGAAAAAATTAAGTTTAAACATGAAGTGCAACTGGCACTGGTTAAGAAATGTAGCAAATGTACATAGCTCCCCAAATAAATTCTCAGGTGGAGCCAACGGGACGCTTTCTTTGAGGTGGTTTTAGAACATTTAAGACTGTGCACCTGTATCACTTATACCCACTTGAAGTTCATCTAATCACTGAGTTAATTTCTGAGTTTCACTTTGATATTGTTGAACTGCCTGTCTCCAGTCCTTAGTCTCATTTTGTAATGCTACTAGTACTACAATGACATCAGACAGTGATGGGTTCTAAGGCTCCATCTCACCCAGACAAGAGTAGTATTTCTTGGGCCTGCAATTCTGTCATGGGTATACGCAACCAAAATTGGTAGCAATAAAATCTTGTGGGAGTGAGATGAGTATCCAGAAGCCAACTTCCCATGCCTCCCAAGCCCTGTTATCACTGGGAGGAATATTCTAATTTCAACAACCCTCTGGGGAAAGGGGAATTGGAGAAAGGGAAAACACATACAAAGAATATGGGTCCACACACGAAGACCGCAGAGGCCTAAATGGGTGCACAATGTCCTAAGCATTGGTGGTCTGGAAAATACAAAGATTAGCATTGTTATTATTCCCCAATTTCTCGGTTATCAGTTATAAAATGGTTCCCACCTAACCATAAACTCTTACCCAAAACCTCCCTCTTTCTCCACTGACAACCAAAAGCGATGTATCCAGAACACTAAAGGGCGATGACCCTAATGAAGAAATGTTAATTACAGTCTTATTATTAATACATTTATGATATAGGATGCTTCTCTGGAAACCAGTCCCTTCTCAAAATTACAGTACCTTGTTACAGCCTTCAGTCAAAAGGAATTACTTCATTTCTAAAATAGAGCAAAGACTAACCAAAACTGATTAGACAAATAGTCCTTAGAATTATCCAAAAGGAGAAACAAACAAGGTAGAAGTAAAAGTCTCTTAATATTAGTTCATGATCAACAGGCTCTTTACCAATGTAAAATCTCTTCTTTTTGATCTTTTTAGATTCCAATATACAAGTGATACTAACCCAGAGTTGAGAAACAACCAAGAAATTCCAAAACGGACCACGAAATGGATGGTAAGTGGCTTCTTGCTGAAAATGGAAGCATGCACCTTACCCAAAGTTGGAGGAATGTGTAGATGTTGATAAATGTTTCCTCTTACTTTTTTGTCTTGCAGGATATAGGAAGGAACGTAGCTACCAATAGCCTTTAATAATGCCGGAGTTACCAGCAACCAATGGGCTAAAAAAACAAGATAGAGAAAAGCTGGACACTTCAGGTAAGTAGATATAACATGTAATTTAGAGCACAAACAGAAACAAACTGGTAGCATGCACAGATCATCCTTTTAAATTGCAAGCAAGAGTGGGTTTTTTATCCTGCACTTGGCACGTCTAGCATGATTTCCTGGAGAAGGGGTCGACGTGGAAGGCCAAGGAGCGCTAAAGTGCGTCTTCAGCGTCAGCCTGTCCCACTTTAGGGGCCATGTCGGCTAGACCATGTGCTCAATATTGGGACGCGCAGCAGCCGCTTCACACCTAAAGTGGGGCAGGCAACCTAGACGTGGGTCCTGTGCACACTGTGTCACTGGAACCAAGCTATACCCAACTGATAAGCCTGTTTCAGAGAGGACCACGCCTGGCAGTTTATGCTGGGCTGTTTCCACTGGAGCAGTGTCAAAACAGATTTGCATGTCGCTAGGCCAAAACTAAGGTGGCATGGTGTGCAAAATAATAATGGACTGGGATACTGCCTGAGTATTTACCAGTGACTGAGATTAATTCAAGCATTTCATCCTTCACTTCTTTGAATACTTCAGTGTGACACAATGCTACAACACTGTATATAAGTTATAAAATACAAACTAAACAGACAGAGGGACAGTTCAGCTGTACAAATTAGCTAAAGCTTTCTAGGGTATTTGAGCATGCTGTATCTCTTTTCCTCCTTTAATCCTCTGGGTTCTATGGGTGTGACCGCCACGTCCATAGCACTCCCAACCGAGGGCTATAGATGTGGAGGTCACATTCCTCTAGCCACCCCTGGGGCAGATGCTGCTGTGTGTTGTTCCAGTGCTCCACCTTGTGACACCTGACTGGGTCGGAACTGGAGACTCTTCTGATCCAGCTCGGAGCGGCATTACTCTCCTGCTAATGACGTCATCACATCAGGGACGCAGTCACATCATTGGCAGGCTGGTCCCTAGGAAACCACTTCCTGGTTTCCCTGGGAGCACAGAGGGGGCTGAAACAGGTCTGTATTCCCACTCCCAAGGATTTGCGCTGAAAAGAAGGCGTTTGAAAGTTGAGAATCTTAGCTTTTAAATAACACCTTTTTCCTTTAGCGTGCCAGGCAATCACAGTAGGATATGACTGCCTGGGGCTCACATTGGGCACTAGGGATTTGTGCCTGGGGAGCAGCTCTTTGGGCAAGGGCCTATGCTCCCCACCACCGCCCCCAACACCATTAACCCCCCTGCTCCATGGGGGGGGGAACAGATGAGGTGATTACCACCAATCTGCCCCCCGGAGGGAAGGAAGTCCAAAAGACATCAGGGATTCATTATAAAAAAAAGGCCAAAGGAGTGGGGGTAGCCCACCAGAGGAGGGTCATGTTTCCACCCCACAATAGGGCACAACAGTTTTTAAGGCCCCTAGTGGGAAGACTGGGGGATTTATCCTGTTTGCCTCCCCCAGGGGTCAGAAAACTCACTAGACACCAACTATAACAAAATAAAAATAAAAATAAAGGGATAGAGAGGACCTACCATGCATAGGGCCCACCACCAAAAAGTGTTCTGAGGTCTTTCTGCCCACATTGGGATTTACCCAAATCTGCCTCCCCTGGAAAGGCGGCAGAAAGTCCACCAGACACCAGAGATCAATGGAAAAGAAAACAAAGGGGTGGGGGCATTCCACTAGGGGCAGGACCATGCCCTGCCCACCCAAAAAAGGCATACCTATCTTTCACATTCCCCCTCTTAGAGGGCAGACTGGAATGTTAACCCAGGGGGGAAGCAGAACGCCCACTAGGCACCTGTAAAAAGTAAAAAACAACAAAATAGTGCTGACAGCCCACCAGAAGCAGGCCTATGGCCCACCCCAAAAAGGTCACAATAGTCTTCCTTCTCCCTCTGGGGTTAGATTGGGTCATTTGAGGTTTGCAAGGGCTTCCGAGTAAGAAAACCTTGTGAGATCCATGCAAGTCACACCACCCTTACCACACCTGTGTATCTACCTTCAGAAATGTATGGGTTTGATAGGTTCCCCTGCGTGCTGGATGAGCTGGGGCCCAAAATCCACAGTTTTCCAAATGGCAAAAAAAGGGTTGGTTTTGAGTGGATAAAATCTGATGTGTTCATGTTGCATTTTAGGCCTTTTTTAATGCTTTTACTCGGTTCTACCTCAAAAGTGGGGTACCATTTTTATCAGGAGAGGTGTGGAAATGCTGGGTTGAAGACAATTTGTGAGTCCCTGCAGATTCTAGAACTTTTCTTCACAGACACATGAGGAAAATGTACGTTTTTAGCCAAAGTTTGAGATTTGCAAAGGCTTCTGGGTAAGAAATACTCATGAGAGCCACGCAAGTCACACCACCCCAGACTACACCGGATGTCTAGTTTTCAGAAATGTCTGGGTTTTGGTAGGTTTCCATGGGTGCTGGCTAAGACACATATTTCCAAATTGCAAAAAAAGCCTGTTTTTTTGTGGAAAATTGATGTGTTCATGCTGTGCTATGGGCCCTCTGCTGCCATGGGCCCTAGGTCCACCCCCACAAGTAGGGTACCATTTTACTGGGAGACATGTGGGAACACAGGGTGGAAGAAAATGTGTGGATCCCCAGAGATTTTGACAATTTCCTTCACATACAGGTGAGGAAAATGTATTTCTGTAGCCAACGTTTTAAGTTTGCAAAGGCTTCTGGGTGATAAAACCTTGTGAGATCCACGCAAAATTGAAAAAAGGGTTGGTTTCGAGTGGGCAAAAGTGATTGGACAATGTTGCTCTTTAGGCCCTGTAACAGGGTGGGGCAATGATGACAGATATCCAGTGGTCAGATGCTATGGTGATTTTTATTAGGTGTAAGAATTTCCAAATAGTTCTAGTTTTCCACATGTGGATGATGAATGTTCCTTCTGATGTCCTTCTCTTCGTCTTCCCTTTATAGGGCTTTCAGGAGGCGCATGTGGGGAAAAGAGCGAAACAGACAGAGGTAAGTGGACTGTCCTTTACTTGACGCTATGTCTCCCCCCCCACCCCCCCCCCCCTTTTGTCCTAGTCTCGGTTCTGCTTTCTTTCTGTACCTATTTTATTTTATTTTCACTTGCTGTCTCCTCCTCTTTCTTTGTTTTTTTTTCCTCTTTCTGTCTTCTTCTCCTCTCAGATGCTCAGATCCTTTTCTTTAATTATCCAGTCTAGCTGCCCTGTATCATTCTATACACTATCTTGCCTACATGACCGCTTTTATTCTCCTCTTTAATGTCTCTGTCACCAGTTCTTGAAGGGAGGTCTTTACTCTAACCCTGTTTCCAACCTGGTTGCAGCCCCCTTTCCTCCCTGGAGCCGGTATCGTTTTCTAATAACTGAAATATACCCTCCTGGGCTGTGTATACTACCCGCCTTGGTGACCGGGTTTAAGAGAAATAAACAAAATTAAACTGCAAACGTGTTTTTAAACAAACTGTGGCACTTAATAAGGGAAAACAAGACAACTCTTCTTCCACCCCTCCCTCTTAATGCTTGTTTTCATCCCCTTCCCCCCTTCCTCCCTCTGTTTTCTCCCTCCCTCTTGCTTATGAAGGCCATGCACCTGAAGGGGCCACGCTTTTCCCCAAGCGTGGCCGGAGCTTGTGCTGGGCGCCTCCCGCGCCGCTAGTTCAGGTCGTCCAGTCGTCGGTCTTGTCTTCTGCTGGGCCGCCGTAAGGAGAGATCCACCACCGTCCTCGTTGTCCTGGCTCAACGTTCTCCACTCTCCTGTGCTTTCCTCCACATTCGCCCCCTACGCCGTTTTTAAGCCGGGTGACGGCGCGAAACGGCTGCCTCTCGTCACCCGGACGTGAATGGGGATTGGACGATACACGCTGCACTTCCGGGGCGGAAGTGGCAGTGAAGTCCAGTCCCTCAGAACATGGCGGCCCGTTTGCGGCAGCAGCGGACCTTCACAGGCCCTTTCCTATCCCAGGCATTAGGCTCACCCACACAAGTGTGGTACCATTTTTATTGGGAGACAGTAAAGTGTAAATGCTGGGTGGTAGGAAATTTGAGGATCCTTCCAGATTCTGGAATCTTTCTTCACAGAAATATGAGACAATAAATTACAAAGGTTTCTGGGTGTGAAACCCTTGTGCGATCCAGGCAGTTCACACCAGCATGGACTCCCCCCAGGTGTCGAGTTTTCAGAAATATGCAGTTTTGTAGGTTTTTCTAGGTACCAACTGAGATAGGGACTTAATTTCATGCCCACCCACATTACAAAACAGTTGGTTCTGAGTGAAAAAAATATGATCTGTCCATGTTACGTTTTGGGCTGTGTAACTAGACCCACCCACACAAGTAGGATATCATTTTTATCTAGAGACATTGGGAACTCAGGATGGAAGGAAACGTGTGTTGATCCCCATGGATTCTGAAACTTTCCTTTCACAGAAATGTGAGGAAAATATGTTTTCAGCCAAAGTTTGAGGTTTGTAAGGGCTTCTTGATGAGAAAATCTCATGAGAAGCACACAAGTGACTACCCTGGGTGTCTAGTTTTCAGAAAAGTCTAGGTATGGTAGGTTTCCTTGGGTGGCAGCTTAGCTAGGGCAAAAATTCTGCAGTTACCTGCATTGTTAAAAAAAAACATTAGTTTTGCTGGATGAAACGTGATATTTCCAGGTCGCGTTTTGGGGCGTTTTGCGTTGCAAGCTTTAGACCAAGCCACACAAGTGAGGTGCCATTTTTATTTGGAGACATATGGAAGCATGATAGTAGAACATCTGTTATTACCAATTGGATTTGTTTACTTTTGTGGCTTTAAATGCAAGGCAGTGTGCAAGAAAGAAGACATTTTGTGAAATACCCTCTGAATCACACAACTGTATGAGTAACCACAAATTCAGAGGTGTACAAATAACCACTGTTCCGAAGCTTATCTTGTGTACATTTCAGAAATGCAAAGGTTTTCTTTATACCTGATTGTCATTCGTTATATTTTACTGTTATGAACTGCTGTATAGTCCATACACAAAGAGAAATGATTGTAAGGTCTAGCTGTTTTTTGCTCTAGGTATTGTGTGTTTTTGGAGCTACAAACCTTACATATCACCCCAATCAAAGGGGTCTGTTGGATGAAAAGGTATATAAAACGGTCATCATGACAAGAAAAGGGCTATTTTTTCCTACTTATTTTCATTATCTTTTTTATTTCAACATTTAGGCCCTCATAACAATCCTGGCGGTCGGTGATAAGGTGGCAGTAAATACTGCCAAATTATGACCATGGCAGAAAGAGCTCAGATAGACAGCCATTTTACCACATGACCGCCAGGGCAGAATCAACAGGCACCACAGCGGTAGCCGCCTACAGCCAGGCGGAAGACAATGTTCCACCCACTGTATTATGACAGTCCAATCCACCGCCTTTTCCCGGGGCGGTACCAACAACATCAAAAGCTTGGCGGAAACACTGCACAGAGATTAAACAACTCACCATTGGAGACTCAGGGAAGAACCACGCTACCATGGAGCCTGAACTGCAGATATTCCCCATGATCGTCTACGTCCTGCTCCACTACAAACACCAACGACTGCGAAGACGACCACAGTGAATACAGCCGCCTAGAACACAGGGGAAGGAGGGAAAGGAAAAAGAGAGTGACACACACGCAACACGCAACACCCCCACCCCCAACACAATACACACAAGCAGATGCAGTAACATAACATATTTACCCCGTACCTCTCAGGAATAATGCATGGACAACTCGAATAGATAAAAGTGAGTGTAATAATATAAATACAACAAAACTACATACATCCAATCTAAAAGTATATACATATGTACAAATCTAAGGTCACTGTCCAGTCCTCAATGTGCGTGTGTCACAGGGCCACATTCCAAAGTCCAAGGCCCCACTTGACTCCTGCAACAACACGGAGAGAACACTGCAGGGGCATCAGTTCGAAAATAGGCAGGCACCTCAGGGGGACAGGGAACGGGGGGGTACCTCAGCCGGCAGATGGAACAACATCACTGGTCCTGGAAGGGGCAACATTCCCTGTGCGCTGTCCTGGGGAGTGCAAGGCCACAGTCTCTCAAAAGGGTGACTTGCCCACATGCTCTGAAGGGGCAAGATGCCCCCTGTGCTTGGTCCTGGGGAGTACAAGGCCACAGTCTCTTGAGTGGGTGAATACCCCACTGGTCCAGGGGAGTGCAAGGCCACAGTCTCTTGAGTGGGTGAATACCCCACTGGTTCTGGAGGGGGCAACATGTCCTGTGATCTTCATCCTGGGAAGGATGGGGTGAGTGGATGGCTTCTCCGCTGGTTCTGGAGGGGGCATCGTGCCCTGTGATCTTCATCCTGGGGAGGATGGAGTGCGTGGATGGCGTCTCTGCTGGTTCTGGAGGGAGCATTGTGCCCTGTGATTTTCATCCTGGGGAGGATGGAGTGAGTGGATGGCATTTATGCTGGTTCTGGATGGGGCATCGTGCCCTGTGATCTTCATCCTGGGGAGTATGGGGTGAGTGGATGGCCTCTCCGCTGGTTCTGGGGGGGCATCATGCCCTGTAATCTTCATCCTGGGGAGGATGGGGTGAGTGGATGGCCTCTCCGCTGGTTCAGGAGTGGGCATCCGTAGGAAAGTACCATCTTGCCTGGCATGTTACCCCCATTTTTCACTGTATATATGTTGTTTTAGTCTATGTGTCACTGGGACCCTGCCAGGCAGGGCCCTAGTGCTCATAAGTATGTGCCCTGTATGTGTTCCCTGTGTGATGCCTAACTGTCTCAGTGAGGCTCTGCTAACCAGAACCTCAGTGGTTATGCTCTCTCTGCTTTCCTAATTTGTCACTAACAGGCTAGTGACTAAATTTACCAATTCACATTGGCATACTGGTACACCCATATAATTCCTTAGTATATGGTACTGAGATACCCAGGGTATTGGGGTTCCAGGAGATCCCTATGGGCTGCAGCATTTCTTTTGCCACCCATAGAGAGCTCTGACAATTCTTACACAGGCCTGCCAGTGCAGCCTGAGTGAAATAACATCCACGTTATTTCACAGCCATTTACCACTGCACTTAAGTAACTTATAAGTCACCTATATGTCTAACCTTCACCTGGTGAAGGTTGGGTGCAAAGTTACTTAGTGTGTGGGCACCCTGGCACTAGCCAAGGTGCCCCCACATCGTTCAGGGCAAATTCCCCGGACTTTGTGAGTGTGGGGACACCATTACACGTGTGCACTGTACATAGGTCACTACCTATGTACAGCATCACAATGGTAACTCCGAACACGGCCATGTAACATCTCTAAGATCATGGAATTGTCACCCCAAAGCCATTCTGGCATTGGGGGGACAATTCCATGATCCCCCAGGTCTCTAGCGCAGAACCCGGGTACTGCCAAACTGCCTTTCCGGGGTCTCCACTGCAGCTGCTGCCAAACCCTCAGACAGGTTTCTGCTCTCCTGGGGTCCAGGCAGCCCTGGCCCAGGAAGGCAGAACAAAGCACTTCCTCTGAGAGAGGGTGTAACATCCTCTCCCTTTGGAAATAGGTGTGAAGGCTGGGGAGGAGTAGCCTCCCCCAGCCTCTGGAAATGCTTTGGTGGGCACAGATGGTGCCCATCTCTGCATAAGCGAGTCTACACCGGTTCAGGGATCCCCAAGCCCTGCTCTGGTGCAAAACTGGACAAAGGGGAGTGACCACTTCCCTGACCTCCCATGGGAGGTGCCCAGAGCTCCTCCGGTGTGTCCCAGACCTCTGCCATCTTGGAAACAGAGGTGTCTGTGGCACACTGGACTGCTCTGAGTGGCCAGTGCCAGCAGGTAACGTCAGAGGCTCCTTCTGATAGGCTCTTACCTCTCTTGGTAGCCAATCCTCCTTCCTAGGTAGCCAAACCTCCTTTTCTGGCTATTTAGGGTCTCTGCTTTGGGGATCTCACCAGATAACGAATGCAAGAGCTCACCAGAGTTCCTCTGCATCTCCCTCTTCACCTTCTGCCAAAGGATCGACCGCTGACTGCTCAGGACGCCTGCAAAACTGCAACAAAGTAGCAAGACAACTACTAGCAACCTTGTATCCCTTCATCCTGCCGGCTTTCTCCACTGTTTCCAGGTGGTGCATGCTCTGTGGGTAGCCTGCCTCCTCTCTGCACCAGGAGCTCTGAAGAAATCTCCTGTGGGTCGACTGAATCTTCCCCCTGCAACCGCAGGCACCAAAAGACTGCATCACTGGTCCTCTGGGTCCCCTCTCAGCACGACGAGCATGGTCCCTGGCACTCAGCAACTCTGTCCAAGTGACTCCCACAGTCCAGTGACTCTTCAGTCCAAGTTTGGTGGAGGTAAGTCCTTGCCTCCCCACGCTAGACTGCATTGCTGGGTACCGTGTGATTTGCAGCTGCTCCGGCTTCTGTGCACTCTTCCAGGATTTCCTTCATGCACAGCCAAGCCTGGGTCCCCGACACTCCTTCCTGCAGTGCACAACCTTCTGAGTTGTCCTCCGGCGTCGTGGGACTCCCTTTTGTGACTTCGGATGGACTCCGGTTCACATTTCTTCCAAGTGCCAGTTCAGGTACTTTTGCGGGTGCTGCCTGCTTCTGTGAGGGCTCCCTGACTTGCTGGGCGCCCCCTCTGTCTCCTCCTCCAAGTGGCGACATCCTGGTCCCTCCTGGGCCACAGCAGCACTCAAAAACCCTTACCGCGACCCTTGCAGCTAGCAAGGCTTGTTTGCGGTCTTTCTGCGTGGGAAATCCACTGTTGTTGCATTGCTGGTGTTTGCTCTTCCTGCAGAATCCCCTATCACGACTTCTGTGCTCTTTGGGGGTAGTAGGTGCACTTTACACCTACCTTTCAGGGTCTTGGGGTGGGCTATTTTTCTAACCCTCACTGTTTTCTTACAGTCCCAGCGACCCTCTACAAGCTCACATAGGTTTGGGGTCCATTCGTGGTTCGCATTCCACTTTTGGAGTATATGGTTTGTGTTGCCCCTATACCTATGTGCTCCTATTGCAATCTACTGTAATTTTACACTGCTTGCATTACCTTTCTTGCTATTACCCACATAATTTTGGTTTGTGTACATATATCTTGTGTATATAACTTATCCTCATACTGAGGGTACTCACTGAGATACTTTTGGCATATTGTCATAAAAATAAAGTACCTTTATTTTTAGTACTTCTGTGTATTGTGTTTTCTTATGATATTGTGCATATGACACCAGTGGTATAGTAGGAGCTTTACATGTCTCCTAGTTCAGCCTAAGCGTTCTGGAGGGGGCATCGTGCCCTGTGATGCAGATCTTGGGGAGTGCAAGGTCACAGTCTCTCAGCTGAGTGTCATACCCACAGGAATTGCAGGGGCCAGGCCGCGCAGCAGCCCATGGAAGCTGGACTACACTCTGTCCGCCAGCGGTGACGGCTGCTCAGTGGTGGTGTGCTGATGCTGCCGCTGATGGTGGTGGTGGGGGAGGCTCCAGCCCATCCCCTGCAGCCTCAGACGGCTGCCCACTGGTGCTGCTGCTGGTGGTGGTGGTGCTGCTGCTGGTGGGGGGGGAGAAGCTCCTGCCCATCCCCTGCAGCCTCGGACGGCTGCCCACTGCTGGTGGTGGGAGTGCTGCTGCTGCTGGTGGTGGGGGGAAGCTCCTGCCCATCCCCTGCAGCCTCGGACGGCTGCCCGCTGCAGGTGGTGGTGCTGGTGGTTGTGGGGTGAAGCTCCTGCCCATCCCCTGCAGCCTCAGACGGCTGCACCACCATGGCTGGTGGTGTGGACTCCGACTGAGTCCCAGCACCAGGCCCCTTGTCCTTTATGCCTGCTGTTGCAGGCCACTTGCCCTTCCTGCCAGCAGCTAGAGATGGCTCCTTGCTCTTCAGGGCAGCAGCTGTGGATGGCCCCTTGCCCTTTCTGGCAGCAGCTGGGGATTGCTCCTTGCCCTTCCTGGCAGAGCTGGGGATTGCTCCTTGCCCTTCCTGGCAGCAGCTGGGGGTGGCACCTTGACCTTCATGGCAGCACTTGGGGCAGGCACCCTTTCTGTGTGGCTGCCTGGTGTCCGGGATCCTTTCCCACCATGAATTGCTGTGAACACTACTGGTCCCGTGGACTGGTTTTACCCACCCTGGCCAGACGTGAAGGATGAGGGGAGGGGTAGAGAAGAGGTCAATGGTGGAGAGGAAAACCTGCTAAGGGACATTGGGGCAGGAAGTGGGAGAAGGTTTGGTAGTGGAGGAAGAGGGAGTGGTTGTAGGAGGTGTCTGTCTGCTGTGTTTGGGTGCAGGTGCATGGGCTGAATGCTGTTGTGAGGTGGATGGCTGTTGGGTGTCTGAGTGCTTGTGTTTGTGTACTTTGGGAGGAGGGGGCACAGACACAGTGGCAGAGGACACAGGGGACATGTGCATGGCTGTTGGGGTGGTGTCTGCCAGTGAGGTGTGTGTTCTGAAAGGTGTGCTGGTGATGGCGGTACTGAATGGGGATGTAGTGCATGAAGGTGTGAGTGTAGACGGAACTGGGAGGGAGGTTGAGGAGAAGGAGGAGGGGGAAGGGGACATAGTTGAGGCAGTGGATGTTGGTATGTCTGCATCTGGATGGTGTGTGTGTGTGAGTGCCTGTGGGATGATGTGTGATGCTTGTGCTTGCCTGTGCCACTAATGTGTGTTGTCTTGTGTGCATGCTGTTCTGCCTGGGTGCTTGTGATAGGTTGGGGTTGAGGGGAATGGGATTGGGAAGAGGAAGCTGGAGGGGGAGGGTGGAAAAAGGGACAATGGCTGCCATCAGAAAGGAGGCCAGAGCCTGTATTGATCTCTGTTGGGCTGCCAAGCCAGTGTGACTGCCCTCCAGGAATGCATTGGTCTGCTTTTGGGCTGCCAGCCCCTGGATGGCATTCACAATGGCTGACTGCCCAACAGAGATGGATCTCAGGAGGTCAATAACCTCCTCGCTCAGGGTATCAGGGCTCACTATGGCAGTGCCTGAGGTGCCTGGGG
The DNA here is from genome assembly GCF_031143425.1 of Pleurodeles waltl. NCBI lineage: Eukaryota > Metazoa > Chordata > Amphibia > Caudata > Salamandridae > Pleurodeles > Pleurodeles waltl. The sequence continues at coordinate 400,686,336 of NC_090449.1, forward strand.
CGAAGGAGATGCCCACGCTCTTGGGTGAGTGGGCACAGGCAACTTGCTGAGCGGCTGCTGGGAGGGCGGTGCTGGTACGGGGTTGGCGGCTGTACCTGTAGCTGGGGTGGGTACAGTGGTGTCCGCCACCACCCGGGAGCTTCCATCGGAGGAGGTATCCATGTCCGAACTGTCCCCTCCAGTCTCCGCCGTAGTGATCCCCTCGCCCTCCGTCCCACTGGTGCCCTCACCAACGGTGGATTCTGCCTCCTGGGTCCTGTGGGATGCAGCTCCCTCCGTCGCCTGTGCCTCTGCTCCTCCGCCAGATGATGCTAATGCACATAAGGACAGGATGACAAAACAAAAAGCAGGGGATAGAGACAAAGGATGCACTTGGTCATTGGGTGCAGCAATACCACCGTTGGCGTACACACCACCCTCACACACAGGACCAGCTGTACGCACTATGCAATGCACTACTAGTAACAATGCTAGTCACCAGGACATGGGGAGGGACACATACCACCAACTGCAGCATATCCGGGACCCACACAGCCCCATCCAGTAGTGGATGCCTTCTAGCTAGGTTGGAGGAATTTCACATCAGAACCCTGCCCAACATGGGACCTACTCTGCAATGGCAGGCCTGGCCTAGGAGCACTCACTGTCACACATCCCCCACCCGGATACCACCCCACCAGGCGTAAGTAGTAATGATGGGCACTGTACTGACCCCCTTGTGGCTGCTGTGATGCCCTCAAGCGTCCATCTAGCTCCGGATAGGCCACCGCCAGTATGCGGGCCATCAGGGGGGTCATGGTTCAGGCACCCCTTCCTCGTTGGAAGGCCATCCCCAGCTGGGCCTCCGCCGTCTTCCGTGCCCAGTGTCTCAGGTCCTCCCACCGTTTCCGACAGTGGGTGCTCTGCCTGCTATAGACACCCAGGGTCCGCACGTCCTTGGCGATGGCACACCATATACCCTTCTTTTGATGGGCGCTGACCTGCAGAGGAAATGAACACACGGAAAGGTATTAGTCAGACCGTCCTGGCTGTTACACTCATGGCCCACCATAGCCCATCCAATCCCCATTTGCACAGACATGGCCCAGCATACATGTTGCACGCTGCCCAGGGCCCATCCACCAACCCCCCCTACACGAGACCTTCACACACACCACTCTATGCATTCATGCCCCATGCATCGTGCTCAAAGTGTACTCACCTGTTGGTCTGGAGGCCCATACAGCAGTCCGTACTGGGGTAGGACCCCATCCACTAGTCGCTCCAACTCCGGCGAGGTGAAGGCAAAAGCCCTTTCCCCAGTCACATGGGCCATGGTAGGTTCTAGACACAGGTCACAGCAGCACATGCAGTGTAGGTCCTCTCCTGTTGAAGGTCAGGTAGCAAGTGAGTGAACAGATAGAAAATGGCGGTGATGTCCGCTGCGGTGCATACCGTCACCGCCGGTGTACATCACCATTGGCCACTGTAATCCATAGGGCCCAATATTATCCAATGAGGCTTTGCACGGCGGTTCATGACCGCCTCCTGCCACAGCGCACAATGTCAGCGGAATTACCTCACTTCCACCTGTCCCTCCATACAGGGAAGGCGGATGCCATTTCAGGGGTGGGGTGGTGGGCAGGCCATGGATCATAACTGCATCACATATCACAATTGTACATACAGTACATATGCCACTAATACATTTAAAATTCACATCATGCATTGAACTGTAGTGGCTTCAATGTACAGTTTAAGACCGGCTCCTCACTCTTTTGCCCCATAGATTGCAACCACTGCGGATGAATAGGAGATGAGACCCCCCCTGTACAGAACCCTGGTAGACTTGGCAACAATAGAGGACAGGCATATTATCATCACCTATAGACTTGACAGGGCCACAATCACAGAGCTGTGTGCCCAATTGGAGCCTGACCTGATATCTGCTATCCGTCACCCCACTGGGATCCCCCCTCTTGTGAAAGTCCTATCTGTGCTCCATTTCTTGGCAACTGGATCTTTCCAAGTGACAGTGGGCTTGGCAGCAGGAATGTCACAGCCAATGTTCTCAATAGTGCTGACCAGAGTGTTGTCTGCCCTGATTAAACACATGTGCAGCTACATTGTTTTCCCCCAGGTGGAGGATTTGGCCACGGTGAAGTCTGACTTCTATGCAATGGGACATATGCCCAACATCATTGGGGCGATTGATGGGACTCATATTGCATTTGTCCCACCTCAGCACAATGAACAGGTCTTCAGAAATCGAAAAAGTTTTCACTCGATTAATGTCCACATGATGTGCCTGGAGGACCAGTACATCTCCCATGTCAATGCTAAGTATCCTGGGTCTGTACATGATGCATTTATCCTGAAGAATAGCAGCATCCCAAATGTGATGGGCCAACTACAAAGGCACAGGGTGTAGCTAATAGGTGAGCTCGGGTTCCCACCCAGTGGATGTTGGTGTATAGGTATGGTGTGGGCCATAAGGGATAGTGTGTGGCTAACTGTTGTCCCTCGATATTTGCAGGTGACTCTGGTTAATCCAACCTCTCATGGCTACTGACCCTTGTGAGGAATCCCAGGACAAGGGCTGGGGAAAGTTACAATGAGGCAAATGGGCAAACAAGAAGGATCATTGAACGTACATTTGGCCTCCTGAAGGCCAGGTTTCGGTGCCTCCATCTAACTGGTGGATCCCTGTGCTACTCACCCAAGAAGGTCTGCCAGATAATCGTGGCATGCTGCATGTTGCATAACCTTGCCTTGAGACCCCATGTGCCTTTTCTGCAGGAGGAGGAGGCTGGAGATGGCTGTGTGGCAGCAGTGGACCCTGTGGACAGTGAAGATGAGGAGACAGAGGATGAGGATGAGGACAACAGAACTGCAGTGATTAGACAATACTTCTAATGACACACAGATAAGACAGTGTAACTTCACATTTCATTGTCATGTTTTTGTTTCACATTGTCACTGGCAGGCTGTTATTTCCCACTTCTATGCCCACTCACTGTACCCTTTGGCAACTCTTTTTGCAGATGTTGGACCCCACTATCGCTCCTAGTGTGTTCACTGCAGCCAACTACAGGTCTTTCCTATGTAAACATTACTGTACAGTTGAATTGCAATGTTTAAACCTAGTTAAACGAATACATACTGAAATCATTTGACATACTCCATACTTGTATTTTTTCTAAGTGTGTTTACTGCAGTGCTATGAAGAAAAGGGAGAAGTGCAAAAGGCTGGGATGATGATGGAGGAAAGTCCAGGGTTTAGTTCCAGTTGATTTGTAACACAGGTGCAATGCCCAAGTGGGCATAGGAAAGGGAGCAATGGCAGTTCAAGGTGAACAGGGTGACAGAGTGGGACACAAGGGTGACAATCAGGAGAATCTCCTTTCCTGGCGGGGGTCTTGGCAATAGTCTCTGGCTTCTGGCTGGATCCCAGGGAATGTTTGTGGGGTGTTCTCCTTCTGCAGGGGGAGGGGTGCTGGTGGCCTGTTGGTCCTGTGGTGGGGCCTCCTGTCCACTAGCAGCAGTGGAGGTGGAGGCTGTTCAGTAGTCTGGCTAGTGGCAGGGGCCAGCTGTTGTATGACTGCTTCCCTCATAATGTTGCCCATGTCTGCCAGAACTCCTGCTATGGAGACCAGGGTGGTGTTAATGGCCTTCAAGTCCTCCCTGATCCCCTGGTACTGTCCCTCCTGCAGCCGCCTGTTCTCCTGCACGTTGTCCAGGATCTGGCCCAGGGATCCTGGGACTGTTGGTATGCTCCCAGGACCTTAGTGAGTGCCTCCTGGAAAGTCGGTTCCCTGGGCCTGTCCTCCCCCGGCGCACAGCAGTCCACCCAGCTTCCCTGTTGTCCTGTGCCTCTTTCCCCTGAACCGTGTGCCCACTGCCACTGACCCCTGGTCCCTGATTGTTGTGAGTTTGAGGTGTGCCCTGGGGTCCCTGTAGAGGTGGACACACTGCTGATTGACGTGTCCTGGGGACGGAGGCATGGGTCTGCTGGGTGGGTGCTGTGTTGGTGTTTCCTAAGGGGGGAGGCTCTGTGGTGGTGTGTGACTGTGGCTGGGTAACTCACTGTCCAGAGGCCCCTGATAGGCCAGGTTGGTCATCCAGATCCAGGTACTGGCACCTCGTCTCCGGTGACATTGGCTGGGATACCTGTGGGGATGTAAATGCAGTGTTATTGTTTCTTTGTGTGACATATTGTGCATTGGTGTGTTGCCCTGTATGGTTGTTATTGTCTTGGCAGCTTTACCTTGTGTGAGTTGGTATGTGGTGGGCTAGCTAATTGTCTCTAGTGTGCATGCTTTAGTGCTAGGTGTCCATGCAGGGCTGTGAGTGATGTCCATGCATTGGTATGGCATGCAGGGCTTTGCATTGGGATGAGTGAGATGTGATGGTGGGATGTGTGAGAGGTGGTGGAGTGATGGGAGTGAGGGTGAGGGTGGAGGTATGTGATGGCATGCAGGTAGGGGGGAGATAATAGTATAGAGTAGACTTACCAGAGTCCAGTCCTCCTCCTACCCCGGCCAGGCTCTCAGGATGCATGATTGCCAAGACTTGCTCCTCCTATGTTGTTAATTGTGGGGGAGGAGGTGGGGGTCCACCGCCAGTCCTATGTACTGCGAGTTGGTGTATTGCAGCACTGAAATACACCTTCCCCGTAGGTCGTTCCACCTCTTCCTGATGTCATCCCTTGTTCTGGGGTGCTGTCCCACGGCGTTGACCCTGTCCAAGATTCTCCACCATAGCTCCATCTTCCTAGTAATGGATATCTGCTGCACCTGTGCTCCACATAGCTGAGGCTCTACCCAGATGATTTCCTCCACCATGACCCTTGGCTCCTCCTCAGAGAATCTGGGATGTTGTGTAAGTAGTGTGGGTGAGGGTGTGTAGGGTGATGTGTTGGGGTGTGTGATGTAAGGTGCGTGGGTGGTGTATAGATGATGATGGTGTGTGTGTCGGGTCTTGTCTGTGGTGTCTATCTTGTGGCAATGGTTTATAGTCGTAAAGTGTTGTGGGTAATGTGTGTGTGTATTTTATAGTGGTGTGGGTGTGTGGGTGTGATGTGTATATGTGTGTCAGGTGTGTGTGTAGTTTCAATTGGCCAATGTGGTGCTGTTTTGTTTGTGTGTGTATTTTGAGCGCATCGGTATATACCGTCAATGCTTTACTGCCATTGAATGTCCGCCGTGGGTCATAATGTTGTGGACGTAGTTCTGTTGGCGTAACGGGGTAGGTTTTGATACCGCCAGTTTATCACTGACCTTTGATGTGGGCGGATTTGTGTGTGTGTGGCTGAATAGTGACAGATTGGTATGTGTGTGTCATAATATGGTGAACGGCGCGGCGGCGGTATGTTGGCGGCAGTCAGCATGGCGGTAAGTGGGATTTACCACCAATCTCATAATAAGGGCCTTAGTTTCTTTGGGATACCCTGAAGGGACCCACACAAGTGACCACCTGCTGAATTCAGAATTTTGTATACCTTTCCGAATGCTTAAGCTTTTAGAGGCACGTATGCGCGGAAGAGGTGTCTCTACACGTGAGCAGGAATTCTGCTATTGGCCAGTGCAGGGTATTCTGTATAGAAACGGGGGATTTGTACTCTGTGCTTGCTCAGTTTGCAGTGCTGAGCATGCATGCATGAGTCAATGCATGCAAAATGCAGGTTTTGAAAGCCAGCTAGAGTGATACATTATTGCACTCTAGGCTCTTCTGTGTGATTTTTGGGAATATCAGATTCCTCTTCTTCTAGACCTTCATTCTCTATAGAAACAAGAAGGCAACATATGAGGACAAGTCTTTGGATGAGAGAATCAAGAGAAAATTGTCCTGGAGACTCTGTCAGATATTAATGTTCCCTACACTCCTAAACCTTTGAATGAGAACCAATACTGTTCTATTTCAAGTTCAGGAGCAGAGAGGGAAGGCAAGGAAATGCTTCCTGTAGATTTGAAGGGCATATATATCGACAAACAGATGCTGCCTGAGATTTTGACAAGGATGAGGCAGAATATGTGGTTTCAGTGGAAAAAAACTACCCAGCACTTATTTTGAGCCAATTCTTAGAGAATCCCAGTCGCCGAGGGCTTTTGGGGTCTACCTATACACCAACATGTAGTTGATGTGGTAAAGAGAGAATGGTTAGATCTGGCTAAGGTTGATGTTCCTAGATTTATGTCTAGACTGCATGCCTTGGAAGAAGTAGACACGTCTATGCTGGACTTTCATTGGTAGTCTTGTGGGACGAACATTGATGGTGGAGGAGGGTATGCTTAAAGATCAGACAGAAAAGATTAACTTTGCTAGGAGCACATTTAGCAATGAGGGTTGGAATTTATGGGGCATGTACCTCTCAACCTCTTATAACTGACATCAATAGTCTCTTTAAAGCAGTTCAAGATAATATGGTGTGTTTCGAGCTACTTGAAGCATTGGCAAAGCAGGTGGAGTTTTTATCCTATATAACTTGCAACATAGTGAGAGATTTGGCACTGGCAGAAGGAGCCACAATTTCAGCAAATAGAAACCTTTACCTGAAGGCATGGCATACAGAAGAAGCTCAGAAGTCAGTTGCCTTTTAAGGAAGTGGGCTCTTTTGGGTGGATTTAGAGGAAAAGTTACATCGAATTTCAAAGGAGGAGAAACATTTGCAATCCTTTCGACAGCATGTTGGTTTATCCAGTTCAGAATCTGTTTCTTCTTTTTCTAAGTCCTCCTCTTGCCAGCTCTCAAGAAGATCCAGGAAGCAGCAGAACCAGTTCTCTTTCTATAAAAGACAGATGGGCCCGGGATATAGAAATCAGGGACATCAGAAGGGGAAGCTGAGTTTTCCTTCTAGAAACCAGTGTTCCTGACTACGCCAGGTAAGTTATTCTCCAGCCTGTAGGAGAAAGGACAAAACTTTTCCTAGAGGCAGAGGAGGAACCTACTTCCAATGAATGGGTCAGTGAGGTGGTGAAGGAGGAATACTGGATAAAGTTTCCAGAGACGCCTTTGGACTCTGAGGCTATTTCTACACAAGAGCCTCTGGATGGAATAAGGAAGATGGCAAGGGAGTGCTAGAGTGCCCACAGCAAGATGGCTGCACTTTAGTGCAGCTCAGCAGCCAGGGGCTACAATCCAAATGTCCTGCAATCCTGTCATCCGTCCCCGAGACCTTGCAACTTTGAGATCTTATAACAGCAACAATTAGTGGGGATGTTAATAGCCACTTATTTGAACATCCGCTGCAGTCTGACAGGGTTTTTAAAGAACATTGGACTGTACTGCTGTGGGCTGATGGGTGTGCTGCTGCCAAGGATGTCGAGTCTGAGGCCGGCGTGAGGACAGAGCCTTGCCTGAGAACGCCCTTGTGGAGCCTGGGCTCTAGACAACTGGCCCTGAACTTCCTGAGGTCATGTGCCAGGGTCAATGTTTTATGTGCGGCACCGGGAGGTGCGAGGGATGCCACATGGCCATTCTGGCTTTGTGGGTGGTGAACGGCTGGGGTACAGCCTACGAGTGTAGGAGGAGCAGTGAGTTGTGGTTGCCTTGGCATGGGGACCTCGTTGTCTAGTGAGCACTGGTGTGTGGTGTGGGGTCCCCGTGATCCCACAACAGTAATCGCTGGCTGGGGCTGGTGCTGTGAGTCACAATGAGAGGGGCATGGTGACTCTCTCGAACCTTGCCCACGGCGCTTGACTGACCATGTGGGCCCCAAGACTCAGCACGGCAGAAGATGGCGGCGGGCATGCGGAGGCCGGCATCTCTGTGCCTTGTTTGGTGATCCTGCTCGGAGAACCTTACTGCTGGCCCTAAGACCTGGCCCTGGGAGGGGGAGTGGGGAGAACATCGGTGCCATTAGCCGTGAACTTACCAGCTACACCCTATTTGGCCTCCTGGGGGCACCCTCCAGCAGCACTCCAGTGACGACTATGCTGTGTCAAGACTGTGAGGCATTGTTCAACTGAGCGAACTTACCCCTTCCTCCCTGGCCACCACACCCCTGCATTTGCATGTCAGTGATCACAAATCTCTGCCTATTCTGTTGTGGTGGTCTTTGCCCCGGAGTAGGGTGACTCATTGCCTGAGTATCTGCATTTCTTCAGGGACACTTTCACAACTCGCCATCAGCAAGGCAGCTCACTCCCAGTCGTACCTCACATTTGAGGCCAAATGCACTGCAATGGCCCCCAGTGATGACTTAGTTGACCCGGAACCCTAGACAGTGGCGCCAAACGAGACAGCCCTATGGCCACGCTCCAAGCCATGCAGCAAAGCCATACTTCCTTTTGACGGGAAGATAGACACTCTAAATCTGCACATTGGCCACATGGAAACAAAACTTATCACGGGCATCATAATAGCGGAACAGTGTATATCCAGCCGAAAGTAAGACTTAAAAGTAGAGTTGGAAAAATGAAATGCTTAAACATAGAAAAGGTACTAGTTGTGATACAAGTGAAAAATGAAGACTTGGAAGCATGCTCCCACCGCAGTAACATGCAAAATCTACAAACACTGGGAAGTTGGAGCAATTTGTATAAACAATGCTGACCTCTTTGTTTGACTCTGACAGCCTTCATGGCCTACTGGTGGTTGAGCGCATTCATGTTCCTTTATGTCACAGCCGCCCCCGGGTGCTCCTCCAAGCTACATTATAGCACACCTTATCAACTATAGAGGTCATGATGCAATGCTCAGACTAACCTGAGAAAAAAAAGATCTCACGTACCAGGGCAACAAAGTTGCCTTCTTTCTGGAATTTTTGTGGTGGTCCAGGTCGCCAGAAGAGAATTCCTACGTATTAAGCTCCTAGTGCAGAAAGCAGGAATAATGTATGTTATGGTCTATCTGGCACGTCCCAGAGATAGCATATCACTATTGATTTTTTATTGTGCTTCGTCTGGACAACCCATGCAAGACTAGATGGGTGCTAACCTATCTAGATTGCCATCACATACAAATTGCACTGCTCCAAGAAACGCATCTGACTCGTCAAACCGAAAACAAAATTTACATACGCTGGGCTGTGCATAGGATAGCTTCCTCCTATTCCTCTTATTCTAGGGGTGTTATTATTTTAGTAAAAAATGATGTCCCCTTCCACCCTAAACAGACCCAGACAAATGAACTAGGGCGCTATGTTACTGTACAGGGGTTGCTCTGCGCCACCTCTATCACCTTGTTGAATGTGGAGAGGAGATTTTAACACATATCTGGATCCGGCACTGGAAAGGTCAGCGCCAGCGGACTGGCAATGTAAGTGGTCCTCTCAGGTCCTTCGGACTGCGATGGAGGAGCATGAGCCAGTGGATCTATGGAGGCTCCACCACCTCACACAATGAAAAGGCACATTCATATATTCTGTTCACAGCTCTTGATTTCGCATAGGCTACTGGCTGACAACCCAGGAAGTTTGCCTCCGGGTGCAGGATATCACACACTTGCCCAAGATCTTTTCAGACCACACCCCTTTGCTTGTAGCACCACAAATGCCTACATATACCCCTTTGCCGTACATGACGATTTCAGGCCACGGCCCTCCTGGACCTGGTGTTCTGGGAGGAAGTGAGGTCTGCTATCAATGCCTACTTTATAAACAATGAAGGCTCCGTGGACAGTATGAACACACTTTGGGAAGACTTTAAGGTCACTATCAAGAGTGTGTGTATTGGTCTGCCCGCTGGAGTATTGAAGTAATTGCAAACCCAATTATAAACCATAGAACACACACTGCATATGCTGGTGTGCATTATACGGCCCATCTGGAACCCCGCACTCTTGCTGCCATACGCGAACAGGTCACTAATTTCAACAACATAGCTGCCCAGAAAATAAGCCACATGCCCAGGCGCTATGTGGAAAGGGTACACCGAGAGTGAGGATACCCGGGATGTTTTTTGGGGACTAAATTGAGGGCACTCTGGGCATCTGATCAGATTCTTAAAATCACATTTGCTGCTGGTGGGAAGCATTACTATGCCCCCGCTATTTTAGAATGTTTCAGTGAATTTTACGCAGATCTCTATGATATGTGTGGCACTGCTCCAGTGGATGAGCTACCACACTATTTGAGTGATATTGCTCTGCCGTGACGGGAATATCTATCCCAACTTATAACGGTGGATGACATTAAAGTGTCTCTCAAAGCTCTCCCCAATTGTAAGGCGTTGGGCCTGGATGGGCTCACGAGTGAGTTCTACAAACAATCTGCTTCCATCCTAGCCCCTCATCGTCATGCAGTGAATGAGGAAGTATACCATAAGCACATATTATCACCTTTTTTTGGGAAGCCCTCAAAACACTTCTTTAGAATGCTCAGGACACAATTAATAACAGTGTCTTGGGTCGGCAAGCAACCCAGAATTAGGTGGGAGGTGCTCACCTTACATTACACGCAGGGTTCATTCCAGGCACCTGAGCTAGAGATGTATTATTTGTGTGTGCAAGTCTATTTTGCTCTCTACTGGTACCTGATTTAGCTATGGAGAGGTGGAATGTGGTGTTGGATCCCCAGCTGTTGATGGATGATTGGGTATTTTGCTGTATACAAACTAGTACGCTCACATCTAATTGCAATTTGTGTACAATCCACTTTATATATCTGTATCAAATGTATTACACTCCTGCTACGTTCTGTCAATTTGGTTTGCAGGAAGATGGTCACTACTTGGGAGGGGGCAGATGCTGATTTTATTCACCTGGAAAATGGGAAAATGTGTTTGTACATATGGCCCCTGGTGTGGTAGGTGGAGGTTTTGGGTGCAGATCAACAAGGCTCTTCCGGCTATGATATTGAAGCCTGTGTCCTTCCGGCCACATATATGTCTTCTGGGCCTGGTGAAAGACGTGCAACCCATAATGTGCAGAACCATGGCAGTGGCACTTCTACTCGCCAAGAGGCAGGCTGCGATATGTTGAAGCAAATGTGTGGCGCCAACTAGGCAACAGTGGCTCCGGATAGGGCCTATTGCATGGATGAGTTAGATCTGTATGCTGATGCGCTTCCAGCAACATCCCAGCCTAAAGATATCTGGGCCCCTTTTACTGCATATCAGCTAACTACCTCAGACACCCCCTAAGGATTGCAAGTAGCTGAAGTCTCCTGGGCTGGAGCATACTGTACTCACTTGTACTTTCATAGTGCACTAAGGGCAAGATGTAGCATTTTCCGATTTTGTGAATTGGAAATTGCGAGTCGGTGCGACTCGCAATTTCCGATTCGCAAAATCGGTTGCAGAACGGTGTCTCAGACACCGTCTGCAAGTCGCTATGGGGTCGCAAAGACCCACCTCATTAATATTATTTAGGTGGGTCGCATTTTGCGACCCCATAGCGAGTCCCTGCACTCACAGGGATGGTGGCTTGCTGAAGACAGCAGACCTCCATGTCTGTGACTGCTTTTTAAATAAAGCAGTTTTTAAAATTTATTTTGCAGCCCGTTTTCCTTAAAGGAAAACGAGTTGCAAAATAAAAAAAAAAACGAAACCATTTGGTTCGGTTTTTCAGAGTAGGCAGTGGTCCATTGGACCACTGCCTGCTCTGGAAACCCTTTTTGGCAACATTCACAAAGGGGAAGGGGTCCCATGGGGACCCTTTCCCTTTTGCGAATGGGTCACCACCAGTGTGACACTGGTGGTAACTGCGAATTGCTTTGCGACCGCATTCGCGGTCACAAAGCAATTTAGCATAGCGATGTGAGTCGCAAATAGGAAGGGGACACCCCTTCCTATTTGTAAGTCGCATTCACAATTTGCGAGTCGGTACCGACTCGCAAATTGTGAATGAGCATCGCAAACGGCATTTTGCATGGCGCAAACTGCGATTTTCACAGTTTGCACCATGCAAAATGCTTGCTACATCTGGCCCTTAATTACTAATAGTACCTTCCCTATATTGTACTGTGGCAATGTTTGACTTTGTGTTGTGTTGTCTGTATTTGTTATGTGCAGAATGAACAATAAAAAAACAAAAGTTCTGGTTCCAGTTTTGAGCTACGTGAGGGGCAAAGGAGTGTATTCAAGAACGTTTTAGCTCCCCAAACTATCTGGACAGGTCAGGATGAATACATACCTAAGATGAGTGAACAAATAGATCAGAAAAAATCCTTTCAATATGGAAACAGTACTGAGGATCATTCAATTAAATTCCGAATTAGGCCCCTGTAATCAGCCCAGTGTTCATTTAAGAATGTAGGGAACCTTGGTGTGATTCCAGCAGGAATTTTGATGTGGTCCTTAGACTTCTAAAAGAGTTTCTGTATCTCAAGGCCAATGTCTAAACCATCTGTTCCTCCTTGGGATCTGATTCTACTCTTTAAGGCTCTATAAAGGATGCCTTTCGAGCCACTTATTTGAGTTGTTGTAAAGTAATTGTCCTTAAACGTGGCATTCCTAGTGGCCATTACCTTTGGAAGGAGGATTGGTGCCTTGTTTCCCTCTCTGAAGTGTCTTTGAGGTTGCATATGGAACAAGAGGTATTGTTACCTGTGGTTTTTCTTCTCTATCTTTCAAGGAGGAGAGATATTATCATTGCATGGATGTGAAGAGTGAAGTAGAGATTTACTCCCAAAGGTCTGAAGTGACAGAAATTCTGAATTTTCGTAACTTTTGGAGTTGTCAATCATGGTCACAAATGTTGTGTTTAGTAGATCAATGAAATCAAGAATTGTTCAAACTTATACATTATCTTCTCTCCCTACCTGAAGGAATAGAGGAAATACCCATTCGTGGACTGAGGCACAAGGGGTTCCCCTGTCAAGGATTTAGAGGGTGGCCACACAGGCTTCTGCTCAAAATGTTGTGAAACACTATAGTATTAAGAGTGTCACTGAGAGTAAATCATTTGGTGAAGATGCATTGAATTAAGTATTGTTTACATAATTTGATTATTTTTGTTGGTAAACTAAATAAAAGATTAGTCCTCAAAAGAGATAACTGGGACAAGGATGTGAAATGTAGGGATAATGCCAGTTTATTTGCTTGTATGTCTCATTATCATTCATCTCCATTGTTCTTGTCACATTCATTATGACCACCCTGCCCACCGTGGCAAATGGCATCGGCTAGTTTGAAAGTGGGAAGTAGGTTGTTTACTTCAACCTAAAGAGTGAGTATGGGTACCCCTCCTTTTCTTCTTTTTCTCTCGTGGTTGAGGTAGAGTCCACCTCAAAAGTAATGATTGCAACAAGGACAATAGGGAACAAGGTTAATGCCCAGGTGCTCACCAGTAAATCTCATTACACTTAATTCCTGATATCCTTGCTAGTAATGCCTTCAAAACCAATGCTAGATCTCATGGATGAACAGAAGGTCTAGAAAAAGCTCTAGCAAAGTAAAACTCTTTAAAAGCCTAACCACCAAATCAAAGGATTTGTCAGAATCTCCCCACAGCTCCCTAAATGCTCTAATGAGCGTCCACTGAGCTCCTAAAGTAGTGACAGCCAATTGCTTCTGAAACCCATTTAGGATGAATTACAAAATCAAGAGTATCTCACATTCCACTGGTGTCATAGATCTAGGAACACCATTCTTTAAAATACCTTAGGCTCTTTGAGTAGGACTTTAAGGTAGAAAGGCACTTAGGGCCATATGTACGAACACATTTTCCCATAGACACAGAATGGGTAAAACCCTTTGCTACATCTGGCCCTTAGCTCTCTAAATAATTTCTGCTAAATGCTCAAAAATCCCTCTCCTCTGGAGCCACACTTCTGAACTTCCAAAATGACAAGGCTAACTTCTGTAGAGGTAGGCAACTCTCTGCCTTGAAAGGATAACGGGCTAGAGAAGTTCTCCACTGAAGGACTAGTGCCAATGTCTTTAACACAGCAGTGCAGCCAAAACAGCACTAATACTATAAGGTCCACAGCTTCCCTATGAACTCTCATAAGCAGCTGAGGAATGACAGGAAAAAGCAGGAAATCTTATAGTATGTTTTTTAGGCCAAGGGGAGGTCAGAGACTATAGACCCCTTGTCAGTAGATTCCAATACTGATAAAAAAAATCTCAGAAGCTGAGTATCTTCTCAAGATGCAAACAGGTCTATGAAGGGCTCCCCAAAATGTAGGCAAAACTAGGAAAAGACCTGTGGGGAAAAGGGACAGGGTTTAAAATGAGGTAAACATCCTACTTAAATTGCCCGCCACCCCATTCTCCACCTTCTAATGTGCACTCCCTTAAGGGAAAGGAGATGTTTTGCTGCCCATTCCCAATCTTTAGCACTACCAGGTTGAGAGTCCAACCTTATCCCCCTCTGTCTTTTCACATACGATAATGATAATGAGCTGTCAGTCTGAATAATTAAATGGTCATCAATGCCCCCCTTGAAGTGTGTTAATGCCTAGAATATTGCAGATAACTCCCTCCAGTTTGAGGACCTCTGACTGTGCTTCAATAACAGTCTTTCCTGAGAATCCTTATTCTGTACAGTTGCCCACCCTCTCCCATCCTATAGAGCTGACATTCAACATTATTACCCTCTCTGGAGGTGAGCTCACCAGAAACCTCATGTTCAAGGAGTCCAGTTTAACCACCATTGTAGCAGCCCTCTGGTAAGAATTGTTACTATAATCTCCTTTTCTCACTCCATGGAAGGTCACTAATACTTTGCTAGGTGTGCCAGAAGTGGTCTCATGTGAAGTCTTGCCCATAGCACCAGAAACACAGGATACCATGTGTCCCTTTACCTTGTGCCACAACATTAATGGGACTGTTGTCTGAGATAACAAAGAGTTGAGTGTGGACCATAGCCATTTTGCTCTCCCCTCCGGCAGGAACACCATACCCATGTCCATCCTAAACTGAGCCCCAATAAATAGTCTTTCCTGAGAAGTGGCTAAGTTTCATTTAGCTAGATTGATCACCAAACCACGTTGTTGAAAGCAATACTTCACCACATTCAATCCCCTCATCACTCCTTTCCTTGACTGAGCTTGGAGAAGCCATTCCTCCAAGTACAGAAAATTATTCCATTCCTGCAGATGTAGAAGTGGCAACAAGTGAGCCATCATCTTTGCGGGCGGCAACATACTGCCAGGGCTCGCGGTATGTTTGGCACCCTATTATGACTTTTCCGCTGGGACAGCGAATGAAAACAACGTTTCCGCCCGGTGGCCCAGCGGAAAACTCACCACAACATTGAAGCTGGCTCGTAATCGAGCCGGGGGCAATGTTGAGGTGCGTTGGGTGCAGCAGCACCCGTCGCACATTCCACTGCTCGTAATTCGGGCAGTGGAATGCGCAATGGGGCTGTGCATGGGGGCCCCTACAGTGCCCATGCCAAGTGCATGGGCACTGAAGGGGCCCCCAGGGGCCCCCGAGTTTCCCATACCGCCAGCAATTCCATGGTGGTGTTTACCACCACAGACAGGCTGGTGGATGGGGACTCGTAATGCTGAGGGCAGCACTGCTGCCAGCGCTGCCCTGGCGGATTACACCTGCTGGGACCGCCAGGCTGCAGGCCGGCGGCAGCCTGGCGGTATCAGCTGTATTACTGTCATGGCACTGCCACAGTCATAATATGGCGGTAAGTACAGCCAGCCTGTTGGCGGTACTACCGCCACATAATCGCCTCCCGCCGGGGTCATAATGACCCTCTTAATGCCAAAGGGCAACACCTGGAACTGACAGTGCTTCTTTAGATCAAGGAACCAGAGATATTTCTGATGGGCGCTCACAAAAGGAATATGGAAATAAGCGCCCATCCGGTCCATCTTTATCATAAAGGAACAGTTGAGAATGTTATGATATGTTATTGGTGTTTTAAAGTGCTCTAATCGTGATGGTATCCAGCGCTCTGTACCTATGTATGTGAGGCCAGCCCTGGAGGGTTTACTCAAAGAGCCAGGTGTTCAGCTTCTTCCGAAAGTCAAGATGAATGGAGGAGGCTCTGATGTGTTGTGGGAGGTTGTTCCAGGCTTTAGGAGCCAGATATGAGAAACTGGAACCCCCTGCTCTTGTGTATGCTTGGGGCCTGTGCTAGTGAGAGATCAACAGTGTAAGTGTCTCGAATGTCGGTGGTAAAGAATGTGGCTATTCAGGTAGACAGGGCCTGTGTTATGGAGTGCTTTGTAGGTGTGGGTGAGAAGTTTGAAGTGTGTGCAATTATGTATCAGGAGCCACTGGGGTCCCCTGAGGTGTGGTGGGAAATGAGCTCGGCATGGGTGGTTGGGGACTAGTCTGGTGGCTGCGCTTTGGACTGTCTGCAGTCTTCTTGTGAGCTGGTTAGTTATTCCTGCATACAGGGGGTTCCCATAGTCTAGTCTGCTGGTGATGAGGGCTTTGATGCTTGTTGTCCAGGTATTATCTGGTAGCTACTTGAAGTTTTTCTTCAGCATCCTTAAGGTGTTGGAGCAAGATAAGGCCAGTATATTCACTTGGGCTGCCATGTCCAGTTTGCTGTTTATGATGATTCGGAGGTTTCTTGCATGTCACCAAGGCGTGGGTGTGGGTTCAGGGTCTTTGTGCCACCAGGTGGAGACCCATGGCAAAGCAATTTTCCCGGAGACCACCACTTCAGTCTCATCCGTGTTCAGTTTGAGGCCGAAGGATTTCTTCCAGGTGGCCACTTCAGTCATTCATATGGTGAACTTGTTCCTGGTGTTTTTTTCTGAGAGGAACACTATAAGTTGTGTGTCGTCAGTGTATGTGAGGATTTTTATGTTGCAAGTCTGTATAATGATGGCCAGCAACCCTGTGGGAGCCCTTAGATGGGTTCTTGCACTTCTTAGAAGTAGGGGGCATGTTGATGGTTTGGGTTCTTTCAGTGAGGAAGGTGCAGATCCAACTGAGGTTGTGTCCTGGGATGCCTACTTCATGAAGTCTCTGGATTAGAATGGGATGGAAGACACTGTTGAAGGCTGCTGATAAATCTAGGAGGATGAGGGCTGTGGTTTACCATTTGTCGAGGATCATTTGATTGTTATCAGTTGCTGCTAAGAGGGTGCTTTCTGTGCTGTGGTTGGGTTTAAATTTTGATTATGTGGCATCTAGACGAGGGTGATTGGTGTGTGGGGGTCAGGGAGGTGCTTGTTGATTGCTTTTTCCAAGAGGTTGGCTGGGTAGGGAAGGAGGGATATCGGTCAATACTTGGTGAGTTTGTTTGGGTTGTATGAGGGTTTCTTTAGGAGGCTGCTGACGGCTGTCAGTTTCCATGGTTTGGGAAAGGTAGCTGTACTGACGGAGGTGTTGAGGATGGGGGTGAGGGCCTTGCTGAAAGGCATTGCTCCATTGTTAAAGGTGTGATGGGAGCAGGGATTCACCAGGGCACCAGAATGCATGGGTGTCATGATTGCTGTTTCCTCTGTGTGACGGTGTCCCATGTGGTGAATGTGTTGTCTTTGTTCATCACTGGGACACTTCTGGAGAGAGTTGGGGGTCCGGTTTCAGGGCAAAGTTGCAGTATATGGTTGTGATCTTCCTGAAAAAAAAAGTGTTTGAGAGGTTGTTACATAGATCCCGGGCTGGACTGGTTTTGCTGGTGGCAGCGGTTTGTGTGGTGAAATCCTTGACCATTGTTCTCTGTAGCCCCTCCTTTTTAACCATTTATTTATTTATTTCTCTTGGACCTATTATCAGTGTGAACTGGCCAGAGGGTTTAGGGACCAGGGATATGATAGAATACACCCTCCTGAACCTCACCTCCCTTGGCACCAGAATTAAAGCATTCCTTACTGTCATAGTTGTCCTCAACTAGATCAGTTCTCGAGGTTCTGGCATAGGAATGATCCTGAAATAAAGATTACAGTTTTCTAATAAACTGCCTTTGTTACTATATAAGCACATCATTCAATGCACCTAGACTGGCTTTCTGAAACTTGGAGTGTAAAGTTGTTTTGCATTATGAATTATAAATGCATTAAATGCTCTTGTGTGCTGTTCCTATGTTGTGTAGAAACCCTTTGTTAACACCCTTGGAGCAGATCTATCTTAAAGGGAAGAACCTGGAACTAGAACTGTTGAGCCTCTGATGACAAGGTAATATAGGCTCATGAAGGTAGGCATCCTCTGTGATTAGAAAGTCTCCTTTCACAATTATATCCCAGAGGGTTTCCATTTTTAATGGAATTTTTTGATGGACGTTTTGACCACCCCTGACGTAGATAATCATTCTGTATTTTCTGGATGACTTTGGAGCCAAGAAAACTATGGAATGGCACTCTTCTCCCTACACATCTTTGGAAACTGGTGCTATTGCCTTCTTCAGTAGCAAAGTTTGTACAGCCTCCAACATAGCTTCTTTCCTGATCTTGTTTGCAGAACAGGGAGTAATTATGGTCCAAGTTGCTTAAGTGGGAGAGGAAAAGCCTTTCCTTACTTACATTCAGTGCCAAAGAATCTGAAGTGGATCTTTCCAAGGCTAGAACAAAATGCCTTCATCGACCTCCCACTGGGAAGGCTCTTCTCTCAGCATAGCCAGGCCTCTGCTGATTGCGTGGCAACATGGTCTAGGATTTTGGGTCTGCAGAAATCCTCTAGTTCTTGTTCCACAGTCTCTTCAGGAATCCTGAATACTGCTGTTGTGATTTCTTGGAGGTCTGTCACAATTTCCAAGATGACTGAGAAGTCTTAGAAGGCACTGAAAGATGTTATGATGAAGAATGTTTTTTCTCCTTCCTATAATGTCTGTCTCCCAGAAGGGTTGGCTATAGCCCCCCCCCCCCACCAAAATGACCTCCTTCTCCACAGATTCCCTCACTACCTCCTTCCAACAGTGACCCACATTTCTCCATAGACCTTCTCTGACATGCAAATATTTTTTTTATATCACAACATAGTTCATTCACATTCAGTTCTGTAATCTGCATGCTATGCTTTCTTTGCAGCAGGCACAATAGCCATCTGTACTACTGTAGGATAAGTCAAAACTGCCACTAGACAAAACTCTGATCTCTCTCTAGCAGGGACATTCTTAATCAGCGTTATCTTGACATTTTATTGTTGACTGCCAAATGCTGGGCACACAAGGATCTCTTCAGGGCATGTTTTCAAGCCACAAGTTATTTTAAAACAGCACCCCCTAGGTCAGCGCCAGGTGCGGCTACACAGCTCACATAGCCCCAAAGGCAGCCCGGTCCTCCAGCTCAGACCCACACAAACGTGAAAATTCAAAGGGCATAGCAGGGCCGCTGACTTCTGAGAAACATCCTTGCGCCATTCTCTAAGTAATAATTTCTTGCAGCAGCTATACTAACACCTTTGCCTAAAGCAGAGGCACAAGCCATATCAAAGGCTATGTCTTAAAGAAACTCAGTCTTTTTTTTGACTGCTTCCAATAATTCAGAGCACTCAGACTGGTCCTGGACTGCCTTGAAGATCTCCTTAACATCCGAAATAAAGGTCTGACTACTATAAGCCCCAAAGATGCCTGCAGTAAGCAAGTATGCAATAAGCCCCAGCATAACTCATTTTTAAGGCAGATTCAATTTTCTTATCTGTTTGGTGATGTGAGGCTGAACAACTATTCTTCTATGTTGTGTCCTTCCCGTGATTTAATGAGCCAAAATCCTGGCCTCTTCCTCCTAGACAGGAAGGATGGATAAAAGTCTGAGAACTATTTTTGCTTGTTAGCTTCCCCTTTGTTTTCAAGAACTGAGAGATAAGAAGTGGATAAGAAAGAAGGAGAACGGCAGATGTTGAAACTGCACCTTTCCTCACACCCTGAGAAAGTATTCATGCTCTGCTTAGATTCCTGTTTGTGACTGTATACAGCTTAAGTTACGAAACACCGCTGTTTGCACATATAGCTGACTGACTCAGCTATTTCAATCTAGGTCAATGTAGATCAAACAGTATAAAAGAATTACGCCAGCTCTGTCTGTCAGAGCATACTTGGAAGCGGACTGCTTCGTATCCCTCAAGCTCAAGCTTCAATAAATATATCTCCATGACTGTATTCGACTGCTGTCTCTCATTAACAGACAAGTGCACCTGATTTGCCTATTCACAAACTCTACCACATAAATCCAGAAGGACCAGGAGGAGCTGTGGTCATGGGGCTGGTTGGAGAACCGACTGACTTCGGTATACGTACCCGCAGAGAGGATTGACTTTCCCACGGTTGCAGTCTGTGGGGATCACCGGTAACCAGAGACACAAAATTGACTCAGGTGGATCCAAAGATCTCAGAGGCAACACAGTTGTCAAGACCTGGTAAGAAGTACCATGAATGTGTGTAAGGATGTGACACAACTGATATGAGACATGTCTAATGATCAATAAGGCCATAGGGACAGTCCAGTGCATTGTACATGGTTATGAGATAGTCCCACAAGTATAGATTTTTATTGGCTAGTGGTATGACGGGAAGCACTTGCATTGTGACAAAGATGATTCACCATTACCTCACTAAAATAATGATCTTGTAGAAGTAGTGAAAAATAGGTAGTTATTGTAGTAAATTATCTACAGGAATGTATGTTTGATAAAGGAAAGAGGATAGTGAGACTGTTGAAGTTTGATGTGCTGAATAGGTGGGAAAAATACTCCAGGCAAAACATATGAAAGAAGTAATGAAGCCAGAAATGGAGAAAGCAAAGGACTATGACAGAAAGAAAAGGGCTGATGAATTTGCTGAAGAGATGGGGGAACATCATCTGAAGGAGAGTAAGACATTTGTGGTATATAAACCAGGACAGATGGCCTCTGCTACTTCCATTTTGGTAGACCCTATAATTAAACACATTTTCACACCTGCCACCATATCAAGCTGCCCTGATCAGTTAAGGCAAACACAGGCCATATCAGAAACCCCGAGTCCGATATGCCTGCATTAAAAGAGCAGGGAGACCCAATGGAGAATAATCCTCTTTTTTCTCCTTCTCCCTCCCATTTCCATATAAAGGGGGACCTGTCCCAGTACTAAATTATTAAAAAGCACCATAACACCAGAAATGCAAGATCAAATTAAAATATTCATTTAGAAATGCATGAAACATGCTACTAAGCAATATGCAGAAAAGACGCATAGGAATTCAGACACCTGTGAAAATGTATTGAAAAACACTATATTACAAGAAATAGGAAAGGTTAAAAATCCTTTATGCAGTAGTTATTATTCACTAAGGTTTCAACAATGTAAACCGCGGGACCTGACACTGCCCAATTATTTCACCCATTATGACAGCGAATCTGAGACATTTGGCCTGACGGAGGCTGAATATAACACTGTATTTGCCCTATATCTTGACTGGATTGACAATTACCAAGCTTATGTGCCTTTATGATGGCCCAATGAGTGAAGTACCAGGTTTTGATGCTAATAAATCTCATTATCATGTACATGTCCCCTGGACAAAACAAAACGCATTGCCTTTTCCAACTACTACCCTGATACAAGGGAAAACTCAGATGAATGGTATGTCAGGACAGAAAAGATATTGCATGAAGCCCTGATGTATGGAAGAAGTGCAGTACCCCACAGTTACCGTTTCAGAAAAGATATTGTGCACAGGCCTGATATATGGAAGAAGTACAGCACCCCACAGTTACGGTTTCAGAGGTACACAAATCATATGGCTCAGCAATGGAGAAGTGGAGTTGCATCTTACAAATTCATCAGGCACAGGCCACATGACTAGCACACCTGTCTCAGGCCTCAGCAATGGAACAACCCACTGTTGTTACACCATGGCCTGACACCACTCCAAGCTCCACAGTGGGCTCACCCCACAGATTGTGTAGACATGTCAGAATGTAACAGTTACAATGTACATGATGTAATGCCTCTGACATGTTGTATAAAAGTGAAAAACCTCAGAACACATTTTTTTTTAAATTAAAGAAATGCAAGAGAGAAAAACTTTGAAGATGTTGAGAAAACCGATGGGCAAGTGACTAATTAAATAGCAGCCCTGCCAGGCAAATTCATGTTCAGACTGCAAGGATTTGTGGCCTGTAAGAGACTAGATTGGACAAAAATGAACAACTGTAAACATGGAATGGATGAAAACGTAGCAGCCTTCTTCCCCAAAATACAAAAGGTGTTCTCTGCCCATAGTGGCCTGGATGCTGCTGATGAGGGGGCCCAACAAGCCCTTTCCAGTTGTTTTGTAAATGGCCTCCAAAAATGTATAAGATTATCCATCCATGCATATGGGCCAACATTGGCAGTGAAGCTATTGCCCAATATTATGATGAGAGACAGGAATAGGAAGAACAGAATATGGATAAAAACACAAGGAGTTAAATAGTAAAGGTTTGCTCCAGCAACTACAGCAAGGAAGAGGAACGTCCACATTCTGGGGACAGTGGTGGGAAACAAGGGGATACACTGCATCAAATTACAGACCCCATAATTCCCAAATAGGTAATGTGGGCCACTATTTTACAAAGACCCTCATTATTGGATTAAAGAACACCTGTTACTACAGAAAACAAACAGAGGGTGCTTCTTGTTATGAGGGTGTGCCTAAGAGGTAATACAGAAATTATTTTAGCAAAGGGTCACAACAACATAATAATATGCCCAATAATGGCCCCTGTGCTGAATATTATGCTAATGATATCAATAACACCACTTATCAGGGACAATAACAAAACAACTTTGACAGACAGGCTAACAGGTCCCAGATGATAATTGTCCCCTTGCATGATCATGATTTTACACAATAGGGTGGCCAGGGAGAGAGTGGGGAATGGTTGGAATCTATGTAGATGCAAGAGGGCCATATGTTGAATTGATGGTAGAAGGATAAAAGATGAAATTCCTCCTGGACACTGGGGTCACTAATTTCTCCATTTCTCAAAAAATATTCCCACATGCCCCCCTCTCTAGAAAGTAAAATACATGTGAGGGTTTTTTTTAATGGTCCCATACATAGCCCTGTCTCTGACCCATTGACATATACCATTGACCCAATAACTGACAAACATTCTTTCAGGTTAACAGATTAATGCACCCTTAACTTGTTGGGCATTGACTTACTTCAAAAATTACACACAACAATAAAATGCACCACAGATGCTGTATACCTTGAATGTACCGAAAACTCTCCTTTTCCAACTAATGTCTATTTCACCAACCCCAAACTACAGTACCTGAATGGGTGTTTGACAAAGCAGACAACAATGTTTGGGCCTCCGGTAAGAATGATATGGGATGTATGACAATAGCACCTGTACAAATAACAGCAAAAACAAAATGTTCCTCTCTCATGAGTGCCACAGTACAAAATATTACCAGAAGGAGAACAGGGAATGAAAACAGTGATTTGGGACTTAGGAACAGATTGATAATAGAGATACCGGGTTCCCTATGCAATAGCCTGATCCTTCCTGTATTAAAAAGAGTGATGACCCCACTAAGCAGGATGTTTGGAGGTTTGTGGTTTTTATTCACAGGCATTAAAAGCACAACTAAACCCCTTCCAGTTGACACCAACCACCATTCTCATACAACACATAGATGACATTTTATTGGCCAGCACCAGCAGAACAGACTGCCCTTCTTAGGCCAATGCATTATTACATTTTTTTGCTACACATGGCCACAAGGTATCGCCCACTAAATTGCAATTTGTTCAACAGAAGGTTGCCTATTTAAGACACCTCCTGTCAAAGGAGGGAAGGAGACTTGAACCTCAAAGAGTGAAAGTTATATTGGACATTCTACTCCTTATAACAAGATGTATGAGCCATACTGGGTATGGCAGGTTGCTGCAGAAAATGGATCCCTAACTATTCCCTTCTTTCCAAACCCCTTGCTAAGCCTCAAGACAACCCACAAGTTTTACGATAGTTAAACTGAACACCAGACTAGTTTTTTGCAAATCAAACAGGCACTTGGTGACATGTCTGTTCCTGGAATGCCTGACTATACTAAAGAATTGCATCTTTTTGTACATGAACAAAATGGGTGGGTGCTTGCTGTTCTTACACTCAACAAGGTGACAGGAAAAGACCCTGTACTTATTTGTCATCACCTTCGACATGGTTGCTGTGGCTTTCCAGCATGCCTGCGTTTAACCGCAGCAGCAGTTTCCTTGAAACAAGAAAAGAAAAACTGATTCTTGGACATAAAGTACATCAATATATACCTCACTCTGTAGATATACTGTTACAGGACACAGAAGCTCACTTTTTGACAAATGCAAGGCTAACACATTATGGATTATGTTTATTCAGTCCTCATGTTACCATACATCAATGTAATAGACTTAATCCAGCAACCTTCTTGCCCCTCCCCCAGAATAATACAGACATGCCCCATGATTGCGTACTGATCACAGAATAACAGACCAAAGGGAGACTAGATTTACAGGGCACACTAATGGAAGAAAGGGATAATAATGTATGGGTTGATATCTCTTGCTTTAAGCTCAAGGATGAGACAAATACTGCAGCCTATGCTGTGACCACCTTACACAATGTCACTGAAACTTGCAGACTATTAGAATTAACAGCGCAACCAGACAAATTAAAAGAATTAGCATTAGCTGGTGAGCTGAGTGCAGGATGAACTGTGAATATATACACTGGTAACCAATTTGTGTTTGGAGGTGCACAGTAACTTGGCAAGCTTTGGGCAGAAAGAGGTTTCCTCGTGTCTCAAGGAATAAAAATACGACATGGTCCACTGGTTGTTAAATTACTGAATGCTTTATAATTGCCAAAAAAGGTAGCAATCATCAAATTTAATGCACACAAAAATATGATAGATGACATAGGTAAAGGGAATACTTTTGCATGACGAGCTAGCCAAAGAGACTGCACAGAATGTCAGGTAATTAACATATGTTTCCCATCGAATGGTTATTGAAGAGAAAGAAAGTGTGTTATACCTGACAGACTTACAGTGGTCATCCCCCAACTTTTTGCCTGCCTCCCTCCATTTTCCTGACACTGTTTTTGCTGGTTTTTAGGACTCTGCACACTTTACCACTGATAACCAGTGCTAAAGTGCATATGCTTTCTCCCTAAACATGGTAACATTGGTTCCTACCCAAATGGCATATTTAATTTACCTGTAAGTCCCTAGTAAAGTGCACTACATGTGCCCAGGAACTGTAAATGAAATGCTACTAGTGGGCCTGCAGCACTGATTGTGCTACCCACATAAGCAGCCCCTTAACCATGTTGCAGGCCTACCATTGCAAGGCCTGTGTATGCAGTTTCACTGCCACTTTGACCTGGTATTTAAAACCACCTGCAAAGCCTTAAACTCCCCTTTTTCTACATATAAGTCATCCCAGGGTAGGCTGTAGGTAACCCATAGGGCAGGGTGCTGTGTAGGTAAAATGCAGGACATGTACTTATGTGTTTCACATGTCCTGGTAGTGAAAAACACTTACATTCGTTTTCCACTACTGTGAGGCCTGCTCCTCTCATAGACTCATAGAACTGCCCTCTGTAGGAAGCTGGCCTGGTGTGTGGTGGGTACCTATGGTACTTACAACTTATACCAGGTCCACATATACCCTCTTAGTGAAGTGTAGGCAGTGTCTAGAAGCCAGGCTCTCTAGAGGTAGCTGTGGATGAGCAGCCAAGGCCTGTCTAGGAGACATGCAAAGCTCATGCAATACCACTGTAGTCACACACCACTTACACGCATGAAAGAAAATACTAAGTTGTACAAAAATAAAGGTATTTTATTTTTGGAACACATCACCACAAAATACTAGATAGGTAACTCACCCTTAGGGGGTAAGTAATACACTAGCTATATACATTAGCAGTCAGAAACAGGCATAGAAAAGGTTAGAAAACAGTGCAAATAGCAATTACCAATAGTGACCCTAGGGGGCACACAAACCATATACTAAAAAAATGGAATGCGAACAAGGTGCCCCCACCTAGGTAAGTAAAATGTGTAGAGGGGAGCTGGAAGTACTAGAAAACCACAGAGGTAACACAGTATCCCCCAGTGATCAGTAATGCAGGAGTAAAACACTGGATTTTCCTCAAACCACCCAAAAGGAGGGAACAATAGAAAAAGAAGACACACAGAGAAGACTACAAGAAAACCAGTGGTGGATTCCTGAAGAAAGAAGACCCGTGGAGGGAGGGGACCAAGTCCAAGTGTCACAGCGGAGTCCAGAAGGAGTAGGAGCTACTACCCACCCAGCTGTGGATGCACAAGTTGGTCGACGGCGATGAAGAACAGGTCAGCACTGCAGCCCTGGAGCCGGAAAAGAGTTCCTGATGGATGCAGATGAAGCCCCACGCTGGAAGGAAGATTGCAGATGGGTGTCAGTGCAGGAATACCACCAACAAGCCTTGGCAAAGGCAAACTCGCTGTTAGTGGAAAAGAGGTGATGCTGGGGACCAGCAAGGCCCAGGAGGCCTCGACCCAGGAGGGGGAGTCACTGGGGATCCTCAGCCTTGCAGAGAGTCCACGGGACCAGAGGCAGTGCCCACAGGAGTCCCACAGGATGGGGACACAGGAGTTGCAAAAGGAGCCCATGTAGAACTACAAAAGGCGATCCCACGTCACAGGAGAACCATGCAGGAGGCTGTGCTTTGCAGGATGGAGTGCGGGGGGCTGGAGCTACAGGTCGCCTGAAGATCCTAGAAAGAAATGCAAACAAGCCTTGGCAGCTACAAGAGACCTGGTGCACAGGGGTACTGCCCTGCTTGGGAAGGCAAAGGCTTACCTCCACCAGAGTTGGAGGGTTAGCAGAGAGGACCAAGAGGACTACCTTGGACCACCACTTGTGATGCGGGATCCACGCAGCTCAGCAGGAAAGGGGATCCACACAGCCGGTTGTCGCTTGTCGTAGATGCCTGCGGTTGCAGGGGAGTGACTCCTTCACTCCAAGGGCGATTCCTTCTTGCAGGCTGAAGTGTTACTGTCTTCTGAGGATGCACGTCAGGGAAATTATTGCAAAGCTAGCAGGAGCCCGGGAAACCTGCTGGAATCTTGCAAGCCAAATCTGAGGACCAACCCAAGAGAGAGAGACCCTAAATAGCCCAGAAATGGGGATTGGTCACCTAACCAGGTAAGCACCTATCAAGAGGGAGCTCTGATGTCATCTGCCTGGGCACTCAGATGCTCCCAGAGTTCCCTGCCAACCTCAGAAACAAGATGGCAGAACCCAGGGACCCTCTGGAGGAGCTCTGGGCACCACCCCTCAGGTGGTGATGGACAGGGGAGTGGTCACTCCCCTTTCCATTGTCCATATTTGTGCCAGATCAGGGACTGGGGGTCCCTGAACAGGTGTGGACTGGTTTATGCACAGAGGGCACCAAATGCTACATCTCCCAAGCCAGTCACACCTATTTCCAAAGGGAGAGGGTATTTCCTTACTCTCCCAAAGGAAATCCTTTGTTCTGCCTTTCCGGGCTTGATCATATCAAGCAGCAGGAGGGCAGAAACCTGTCTGAGGGGTGGCAGCAGCTGGGCTGCCCGGAAAACCCTGTAAGACTGGTGGTAGCAATGCTGGGGGTCCTCTAAGGAGCCCCCAAAGTGCATGGAATCATACTTCCAATACTTGCAACAGTATTGGGGTATGATTCCGACATGTTTGATACCAAACATGCCCAGGTTCGGAGATACCATTGTGTAGCTGGACATAGGTAGTGACCTATGCCCAGTACACGTGTAAAATGGCGTCCCCCTCACTCACAAAGTCCAGAACGTGGATATGAAGTTTGTGGGGGCACCTCTACTAGCACAGGGGTACCCTAGAGGTGCCTTCACACACAGGCACCTGACCCTTGCCCTCTAGGCTGAGAGGGCCTACCATAAGGGTGACTTATAATGACCTGGTGTAATGACCTGTAGTGAAAGCGGGTGTATGCATCCATTTCACGCAGGCTGCAATGGAAGGCCTGCAGAACCCTTTGCATAGGCTCCCTTAGGGTGGCAGAATAACTGCTTCAGCCCATAGGGATCACCTGGAACCCCAATGCCCTAGGTACCTAGGTACCACATACTAGGGACTTACATGTGGGGACCAGTATGCCAATTGTGGGAAGAAAAGGTTAGTAGCAACCAAATTTAGAGGAGAGAGCATAATCACTGGGTCCTGGTTAGCAGGATCCCAGTGAACACAGTCAAACACACTGACAACAGGCAGAAAATGCGGATAACCATGCCAAGAAAGAGGGTACTTTCCTACACCCTCATATACTCTTATATGGTAGATTTTGATCTGAAAGGATTAGCCATGTCTTGTTTGGTATTGTCAGAATGGTAATAGAAAATCCCGCTTACTGGTGAAGTTGAATTTAATATTACTAGTTTAGAAATGCCACTTTTAGAAAGTGGGCATTTCTCTGCACTTACTACCATCTGTGCCTTACAGCCTGTCTCCAATCCACGTCTGGTCTGTGATGGTAGACAGCTCCCCTTGTGCAATCCATCCAGACACTCAGGGATATCTACATTCATCTGCATACTGAATGGGCCTTCCTGGGCCGGAAGGGTGGAGTGGCTCACACTTACATTTCAGAGGCTAGTGGCCTGCCCTCACACAAAGGACTGATAACCCCCCCCCAAAAGAATCCTGGCAGACAGGACTGGGTTGAAAGGGGAACTTGTGCACTTCAAAACCACTCTTTGAATTTCCCCCCACTTCAAAGGCATGTTTGGGTATATAAACTGGGTCTCTGTCCCCACCACATCAGACACTTCTGGACCTACTCCTGCACTCTGTCAGAGGAACTGCCTGGCTGCCCAAAGGACTCATCCGGACTGCTTTGCTCAGAAGGACTGCTGCCCTGCTTGTTGCCCTGCTGGCCTCTGACTCTGCTGGAAGGACACTGCCTTCCTCCTGAAGTGCTCTTCAAGGGCTTGGATTGAGCTTGCCTCCTGTTTCTGAAGTCTCAAGGCAAACAAAGTCTTTACCCCTTCAATCCTCGTGTGTCAAAAAGCACTGCAATGCCTGCATAAATTGCTGCAAAGCCTGCATAGCGGGTGGGAAATTGCCACACCGTCAACTGGAACGACACAGCACCGACTTCCTGACAGAAAATTCTACGCAGCGCCTGCCTTGTTGGAACATTCAACACATCACCTACCGGATCGATTCAGCGCCTGCTCCTTCTACCGGCGCATCAAGAATTTTCAACGCATCATGCCTGGGTGTCAAAATATCCCCGCATCTCAGTGAGAAACCAAGACTGCACGCCTGAAAAATGACGCAATCCCTTGCAGTGTGGAAAGAAACAACGCATCATCTGTGCCGCGCTGGAAAATACAATGCAACACCCTATTTTTTCACCCATTTCCTCCTCTGTGGTCCCCGTGTGTCATTATTTCTGACTCATCATAGCAGGTACTGTGTGTAACAAAGAAACAACTATTGATTTCTAAGTATTGAGACTCTTTTGAACCTTTTAAAAGTGATATTTCAACTTGCGCTTATTGGATCTTTGTCGTTCTGACCTTATTTTATACAGATAACTATTATCTATTTGTCTATGGGGTATATTTTTGTGGTGTTTTCACTGTGTCACTGTATGTTTATTGCACACATACTTTTCACATTGCCTTCTAAGTTAAGCCTGACTGCTCAGTGCCAAGCTACCAGAGGGTGGGTACAGGATAATTTTGGATTGTGTTGTGACTTACCCTGATGAGGACTGTGGTCCCTATTTGGTCAAGGGTGTATTCCTCTCCCAACTAGAGATGCAATTTCTAACAAAGTGCATAGGCCTTCAGTGATAGGAGCACAGCAGATTTGCAGAAGCAAGCAACTAAAGAAGAGTTACAAAAATAGCAACATACGGTACTCTGGTAAATCGGTGTTGGAAGGATCAACATGATTATCAATTAATGCTACCTGACAAACTGTTAGATCCTATGACACTGTTGATGCACGGCCCTTCCCATTTGGGAAGAGATGGCACGGTAAGCAGCATGAAACGGTTTTGGAAAAAAGCTAATATACGTAAATTTGCAGACAAAATATGAAACAATTGCATAGTATGTGCATAATATAATGCTGGTAAAGTAATGCCTACCTCTACAGGACATTTGCACCTGCTGAGGCATCTTTCAAACATTTGCAGATTGAGCTGCCTCATAAAACAGGTATCAGTGAAAGAAGCTTTGCTGTTGCCTCTGCAGGGGCCCAGACACAATCTTCAACCCCGCAAAAGGGTGGTGGTCAACAACTTTCAAAGATCTAATTGCCTACAACCATGCAGAAAGGGTCCGTTACAAGTTCTTCTGGCAACACAAACAGGTGTACAATGTACAGGATATAGAAATTGGTTTCATACTTCAAATGCGAAAAGAGCTCCCTTACCTCAGACCTCACCACAAGCAGCACACAGGATTGGCCCAATTACTGTGCCACTTCGCTCATCAAGGACGATGGCCCTTGATACAATCTGCGCCCACGTCCCACAGTAAGTTCAACATCTTGACCCAACCAACGATAGTCTATTAATGGGTCCTGAGACGTAAATTAATGGTGATCTCTCACAGCCTAGTGATGGTGAAGAATAAAGGACAAACAGGTGCAACTGATCAGGAAGGACAAACAGGATGGAAAGGAACCATTCTTACAAAGAAATTGTGCATACCATTTGCCTGCAAGTAGTCTGGAGGGGAGGGTAAAAGTCTGATAATTGTTTAAAATTATTAGCTTTCCCTTTGTTTTCAAGAACTGAGGAACAGGTAGATAAGAAGTAGATAAGAAAAAAGGATAACAACAGTTGAAACTGCACCTGTCCTCCCACTGTAAGAATGTATTCATACTCTGCTAAGATTCCTGTTTATGACTGTAAAAAATGTAACTTACAAACAGCACTGTCTGCACACACATCTGACTCAGCTATTTCAACCTGTATCAATGTAGTTCAAACAGTATATAAATAATTTGCCAGTTCCCTCTGGCAGAGCATACTTGGAAGCCGACTGCTTCATATCTCTCAAACTTAATCTTAAATAAATATACCTCCATGACTGTGTTTGATTGTTCTCTCTCATTAACAGACAAGTGAACCTGATTTGTGCATTCACAGTCGATCAAAGTTGTGTCCTCAGAAACCGAAATATGCCCAACTAGACTGGCAACCGCAGAATCTACAACCACAGTATCAGGTAACTTTTTCCCTACGTTTTCCAGAGCGTACAGCTTAGACATAAACCTAGGCACAGTGACCCTATCCAGGTCTTTCCATTTAAATCAAACAAATTAACAGTACCTGATATGCATGCTGGACACAGGTGCCACAAAGCAGGAATCGGCTATCCTAAAAATATGATTCATGCTAGACACAAACTGCCCACCTACCAACCATGCCTGAGGCACAGGACCAAAATGTGTACGCCATGGGAGGCCCTTGCCTAGCAGAAGCCCGAACTTTCTTCTCTTGTTCCAGTCACGACATGGAAAAATATCAGAAAGTACAATTAGACATACTATCCTTACATGGCTAGGGGTGAATGAAACAGTAGCTAAAACGTCCTGTTCTTTCTCATGTTGGAGGTGGGGATCACCTCATGTTCAATAAATGGGATGAGGACTGGGACACAGGGATAGGAAAATGACAAAGACACAGGATGTAGAGATAATGGGATTTACTGATATG
Source organism: Pleurodeles waltl (assembly GCF_031143425.1). NCBI lineage: Eukaryota > Metazoa > Chordata > Amphibia > Caudata > Salamandridae > Pleurodeles > Pleurodeles waltl. The sequence continues at coordinate 400,717,796 of NC_090449.1, forward strand.
TAACTGGGCAAGCCCCAGGATGTTGGAAAAAAAGATGCTAATTTGGCACGGATACCTTTTATGGAAAAACATGCTCCTGTGGCTTACCGACAATCCTCATTATCCTTAGTCCATTACATCCTTGTCACAGACATTACTATTGAGGTGATCTTACCTCATGACAGGAAAAGGAAAACAGGAAGCAGTAGTCATGCCAAGTCCTTGCCCACCGCATAGGCACTGATAATAGGCTTGACTACCCAGTGATCTTCCTGCTCATACCAAGCCCGAACAGGCCAGCAGAAAGGGAGGGTGAACAAATTGTTGTGACTGTGATGAAGATGTTATGGACTAAGGAAAATAAAGATTACCGGTAAGTAAGAGTAGCATTATCCCTATGTCCAATATCCTTGTCCCAGTCATTACTATTAAGGTGTACCAAAACACTGATGATCATCAAATTTTACAAATAATAAAGAACACCAATAAATGCAAAGAAATTTCATAGTGAAACACGAATAAGCAAAGGACATCACAGTATCCTTTAACATTTAGATTTAAGTATTTTAAGCACATTATGAGCAAACTTCCCTTTCTTCATCTCCATTCTGTCAACCTTATAGTGTCTCAGAAATCTCTGTGGCGTTGCCCATATGATAGCTCTGCATATCTCTCTCATAGAAACTTCATTCCATTCCGCACAATGTGCAGCTTTGCCTCTAATAGCACTCCTAGTAATTAATTCTGGAAGTGGAACTTTGGTGAGATCATAACTTGACATAATAGTGTCCTTTATCCATCTACTTCTGGAAAGTTTTGATGCTCTATTTCTCTGATTACAAATACCAAAAGAGATAAACAAATAATCAAAATTCCTAAGAGACTTTGGGGGTGTAGGAAGTTGGTTCTGTATGTGCTATTTCAAAGTAAGGAATAGCATGCACAGAGTCCAAGGGTTCCCCTTAGAGGTAAAATAGTGGTAAAAATAGATAATACTAATGCTCTATTTTGTGGTAGTGTGGTCGAGCAGTAGGCTTATCCAAGGAGTAGTGTTAAGCATTTGTTGTACATACACATAGACAATAAATGAGGTACACACACTCAGAGACAAATCCAGCCAATAGGTTTTTGTATAGAAAAATATATTTTCTTAGTTTATTTTAGGAACCACAGGTTCAAATTCTACATGTAATATCTCATTCGAAAGGTATTGCAGGTAAGTACTTTAGGAACTTCAAATCATCAAAATTGCATGTATACTTTTCAAGTTATTCACAAATAGCTGTTTTAAAAGTGGACACAGTGCAATTTTCACAGTTCCTGGGGGAGGTAAGTATTTGTTAGGTTAACCAGGTAAGTAAGACACTTACAGGGCTTAGTTCTTGGTCCAAGGTAGCCCACCGTTGGGGGTTCAGAGCAACCCCAAAGTCACCACACCAGCAGCTCAGGGCCGGTCAGGTGCAGAGTTCAAAGTGGTGCCCAAAACGCATAGGCTAGAATGGAGAGAAGGGGGTGCCCCGGTTCCGGTCTGCTTGCAGGTAAGTACCCGCGTCTTCGGAGGGCAGACCAGGGGGGTTTTGTAGGGCACCGGGGGGGACACAAGCCCACACAGAAATGTCACCCTCAGCAGCGCGGGGGCGGCCGGGTGCAGTGTAGAAACAGGCGTCGGGTTCGCAATGTTAGTCTATGAGAGATCTCGGGATCTCTTCAGCGCTGCAGGCAGGCAAGGGGGGGATTCCTCGGGGAAACCTCCACTTGGACAAGGGAGAGGGACTCCTGGGGGTCACTTCTCCAGTGAAAGTCCGGTCCTTCAGGTCCTGGGGGCTGCGGGTGCAGGGTCTCTCCCAGGCGTCGGGACTTTAGGTTCAAAGAGTCGCGGTCAGGGGAAGCCTCGGGATTCCCTCTGCAGGCGGCGCTGTGGGGGCTCAGGGGGGACAGGTTTTGGTACTCACAGTATCAGAGTAGTCCTGGGGTCCCGCCTGAGGTGTCGGATCTCCACCAGCCGAGTCGGGGTCGCCGGGTGCAGTGTTGCAAGTCTCACGCTTCTTGCGGGGAGCTTGCAGGGTTCTTTAAAGCTGCTGGAAACAAAGTTGCAGCTTTTCTTGGAGCAGGTCCGCTGTCCTCGGGAGTTTCTTGTCTTTTCGAAGCAGGGGCAGTCCTCAGAGGATGTCGAGGTCGCTGGTCCCTTTGGAAGGCGTCGCTGGAGCAGGATCTTTGGAAGGCAGGAGACAGGCCGGTGAGTTTCTGGAGCCAAGGCAGTTGTCGTCTTCTGGTCTTCCGCTGCAGGGGTTTTCAGCTGGGCCGTCCTTCTTCTTGTAGTTGCAGGAATCTAATTTTCTAGGGTTCAGGGTAGCCCTTAAATACTAAATTTAAGGGCGTGTTTTAGGTCTGGGGGGTTAGTAGCCAATGGCTACTAGCCCTGAGGGTGGGTACACCCTCTTTGTGCCTCCTCCCAAGGGGAGGGGGTCACAATCCTAACCCTATTGGGGGAATCCTCCATCTGCAAGATGGAGGATTTCTAAAAGTTAGAGTCACTTCAGCTCAGGACACCCTAGGGGCTGTCCTGAGTGGCCAGTGACTCCTCCTTGTTTTTCTCATTATTTTCTCCGGCCTTGCCGCCAAAAGTGGGGCCTGGCCGGAGGGGGCGGGCAACTCCACTAGCTGGAGTGTCCTGCTGGGTTGGCACAAAGGAGGTGAGCCTTTGAGGCTCACCGCCAGGTGTGACAATTCCTGCCTGGGGGAGGTGTTAGCATCTCCACCCAGTGCAGGCTTTGTTACTGGCCTCAGAGTGACAAAGGCACTCTCCCCATGGGGCCAGCAACATGTCTCGGTTTGTGGCAGGCTGCTAAAACTAGTCAGCCTACACAGATAGTCGGTTAAGTTTCAGGGGGCACCTCTAAGGTGCCCTCTGGGGTGTATTTTACAATAAAATGTACACTGGCATCAGTGTGCATTTATTGTGCTGAGAAGTTTGATACCAAACTTCCCAGTTTTCAGTGTAGCCATTATGGTGCTGTGGAGTTCGTGTTTGACAAACTCCCAGACCATATACTCTTATGGCTACCCTGCACTTACAATGTCTAAGGTTTTGTTTAGACACTGTAGGGGTACCATGCTCATGCACTGGTACCCTCACCTATGGTATAGTGCACCCTGCCTTAGGGCTGTAAGGCCTGCTAGAGGGGTGTCTTACCTATACTGCATAGGCAGTGAGAGGCTGGCATGGCACCCTGAGGGGAGTGCCATGTCGACTTACTCGTTTTGTCCTCACTAGCACACACAAGCTGGCAAGCAGTGTGTCTGTGCTGAGTGAGAGGTCTCCAGGGTGGCATAAGACATGCTGCAGCCCTTAGAGACCTTCCTTGGCATCAGGGCCCTTGGTACTAGAAGTACCAGTTACAAGGGACTTATCTGGATGCCAGGGTCTGCCAATTGTGGATACAAAAGTACAGGTTAGGGAAAGAACACTGGTGCTGGGGCCTGGTTAGCAGGCCTCAGCACACTTTCAATTGTAAACATAGCATCAGCAAAGGCAAAAAGTCAGGGGGCAACCATGCCAAGGAGGCATTTCCTTACAGGGGGTTATTCCAACTTTGGAGGAGGTGGTAATCCGTCCCAAATGTGACGGATTTACCACCAGCCGTATTACGAGTTCCATAGGATATAATGGACTCGTAATACGGCTGGTGGTATATCCGTCACTTTACCGTCACTTTTGGGACGGATTACCACTTCCTCCAAAGTTGGAATAACCCCCTTTGTGTGTTTTAAATAGATCACCACATCTATCTTAACATCTAAATATATGAAGAAAGAAGGTATTTAGAGTCAGTATTAGGAGAGATAGATGGTCAAACTATCTCCTTATCCCTATGAATCAAAGAAGAGATCTTAGGTAAAACTCTGTGTTAGGCCTCATGAATATGTCATACTCTAAAATTCGATGATAAGGGGGTTTACATAAAGGTTTGTCCAATTCTCAAGTCCTCCTTGCTGATGTGATGGCAACTAGAACTACAACATGCAAGATAAAGTGTTTAAATTCTACAGACCTGAAAGGTTCAAAAGGAAAGACCTGAAGAGCTTGAAGAACAATCGGTAACCCCTAAGGAGGAAAGAAGGGATGAATTGAAGGTCTAGACCCGTGGTACTCAAAGTACGGCCTGCGGGCCGCCGCCGGCCCCACGGACCTACCTTTGCGGCCCGCGGACACATCGTGGGGGGGGCGGGGCTTACAGGGGGCACAACCACCCCACCATATGATAATGGCCGCCGTACATAAACATAGAAGAGGGCCGCGGGAGCATGCGCAATAGTGGCTTCTTTGCGCATGCTCCCACGGCCCTCCTCTATATTTACGTACGGCGGCCATTATCGTAAAGCGGGGTGGTTGTGCCCCCTGTAAGCCCCCCCCACCCCCGCTGTCACTCCAGTGCGGCCTTCGGCCGCAAACCATACAGCAATTTGGGCCCACGAGCAAAAGTTAGTGATTACCCATGGTCTAGACAAATAAACACATTCAGTAACTTGAAACCTAAAACTTAATCTTGAGAAAATCCACCTCATAGTTCTCTAAAGGTTCTGATTGCAGCCCACTGTGCTCTTAATGTCGAAGCAGCCAACCCCTTTTCAAATCCATCATATGGGAAATGAAAAACAACATTAATCTCACAATAAAGAAAAGAGAAATATTTATCAGAACATCAAAATTGAAAATTGTTCCAATGTTTTGAAAATGCTTGTAAAGTGGAAGGATGTCTAGGGCCTGCGTAGTAGAATGTCCTGAAAGTGAAGCAACACTTTCCATATGGCCATGAGTTCTCTCCAATTTATTGTCTGTTAATGTTTCAACAGATTCCAATTTCTTTGTGCCAATTGATGAAACAATGTCGCACCCCATCCCAGTAGGCTTGCATCTGTAGTCACAGTTAGAGGAGAAGGAGGAGAAAGAGGAGAAAGAGGACGCCCCCCCTTTCCAGAGATTTCAATTTTAGCCACCACTGAAGTTGTTGACGAATGAGAGGAGTTAACAGAACATAGCGTTTGAACGTCATTTAATACTTCAGTAGATATATTAAGAGGGGTTTTGAATGTAGTCTGGCCCAAGGTACCAGAAATATGCAACAAGCCATGTAGCTTTGAACTGTTAGCCAGCCTATGCTTGCTTGAGCGATAACAGGTGTGTTGAAGTGTGCCACAGTCTGACTGCTCTCTCCTGAGGAAGAAAAAACATTCCCAGATCAGTCCTGAACTGTGCCCCTATAAGGATCTGATTTGGGCTGGGAATCAGATGACACTTCTGACATTCAACAGCAGGCAATGGCAATCCATCGTAACCTTGGACCCTTGCAGGGCTACTTCCTTTGTTGGAGCTGTGCGCAGACAATCGTCCAGGTACGGAAAAACCATCATCCTTGTATCTGGAAGATAGAGATCAATGGCATCTCCATCTTTGTAAAGACTCTTGGGTCTGATCGAATACCAAAGGGCAAGACCTGGAACTGATAATGCTTACCAAAAATGTCAAATCTAGAAATTTCTAATGATACACATTTATAGATATGTGAAAATAAGCGTCCATGAGATCTAGAGAGATTAAGAATGCTACTGGTTGAATTTGGGGAATTATCTTCTGTATTGTTTTCATCTTTAAATGTATGATTGACTTTGATCCATTTGTTCAGATTCCTTAGATGTATGATCAATCTGAACCATCCCCCTGGTTCTGGGACTAGAAAGATCCTTGAGTAACTTCCTCTGCACTCCTGATTCATGGAAACCCGAGAGATAGCTCCTTTTAGAATCAAGGAATGAATCACTGATTTCATGGCTTTCAGCTTCACCTGATCAAGGGGATTTGGCATATGAGTCCCAGATGGAGGGAAGTAGAAGAGAATTCTATCCGGCACCATTCCTTGACCACTGACAGTGCCCAAGAGTCTGAGGTGGATTCTGTCCATTCCATAAATAAATGTTTTATCCTTCCCCTAACCTGCCACTCTGGGCCATTTCTCGATATATGACAGTTTTTGTGAATTCCTGGGATAAACACCTTATTTTTCTGGTATTGATATTGAGACAAAAATGAAGTTAGTAACTGCCTGACAGAAGAAGAATGCTTCTTCTTAAATATCTTATGGCATCTGTCTTCCAATTCTGCCCCGAAGAGCTTGACACCTCTAAAAGAAGATACACGACAGTACTGAGCCAGTGTGCCAGGTCTTCAAAAAATATTGCACCTGGCCGCTATAATTGCACCTTCTAAAAGAGCAGCTGCTCTAACCATCTCAAATGATATGTCAGAAAGAAACTCAGTTTTTTTCTAGACTTCTAAGCATCTCAGTACATTTTGTACCAGCTCGAATGGTCTTAACATGTTCTTTAAAATCTGATACAAGGCTCTGAGCAGAATAAGCATAGCCAATTTGGACAAAGGATAGGCTTCTTACGAGCAGAATCAACCTTTTGTCAGTGGAATCCTTCAACTTATTTTCTTCAGCAGTGGAGTATCTACCCACCAGACTGTCCACCAGTGAATCAATTTGCACAGTGTCAGGTATTTTTGAATCCATATCTTTTCAAGCGATATCATTTGGACATAAAATGAGGACCACTATCTTATCTGGATCCTTCCATTCCTGTATCATGACATCTGAGACATGTTAATGTAGAGGTAAAGGTTGTGTGCTAGATTTCAGAAATTGACGCAGAAGTGGTTCAGTAGAATGGATACACGACCACATTCAATATGTTTTGCTTTGAAATACTAGAGGACTCTTGCAGCAGCTAAAATTGTGGATGCAAACTGATGGACTATAGACATACACTTTTAGATTAAAATCATGTGCCCTGAAGAAGTCCCACTGACCCCGGGACGAAACGTGTTGGCTGTGTCTATGTACTACTCAAATTTGCCAAGATGAGAATAAAGGATACAATTTTGACCAAACATGAGCATTTGTCCATTTGGAGATTTGACTAATTAATCTGTTTCATTGATAAGAAAAAATGGTCATCTTGCTCTGAAAAATTTGAACGTTGTGGGTGGAAGGAGCCAAAGCTTTTTGTATAAAAAAAGCATCAGCTGCCATTGAAATGCTCACGACTTGTCCATGTCTCCCGATATTTTCCAAGCCATGAGAAACAACTTGCCTTGGATGAAAAGCGGATGAGGTAAGCCCACCAGATCTAAAAGAAGATGATGGAATACAGGAAGAAGCATAGAAAGAGACACCAACATCTCCAGAAGAGCCGTAAACCAAGGTTGTGTCCTCCAGACCGGAGTTATCAAGACTAACGATGCAGACTGTCGCCGGGCTTGGGCTGCGACCCTTGGAATCTTGGCAAAAGATGGGAATGCATAGTTCATCTGAAGAAAAGCATCCATGGCGAGCTAACAGGCCCATAATCTGAGCCAGGGATCTCAAAGACACCATCCGATTGGACAGATTCGTCTTCAACTCTCATTTGATAGATTTTACTTTCTGAGGAGGAAGAAGAAGTTGGGTTTTTACTGAGTCCACTTGAAACCCCAAAAACCCTATCGGTTGGGAAGGAATCATGATGACTTTTTGGAACTGATTATGAGCCACAAGTCTTGCAAAAGGGACACTGTCCAAGATAGATGAGTCAGAAGCTGAACCATGTCCTGTGCCATGAGAAGCATGTCAGCGAGACAGAGGATCATGCAAACCCCCACCACCTCGAATGTTCCACCACTATTTTCATGAGTTTTGTGAACGTCCAGGAAGCTGAAGAGAGCCCGAAGGGAAGAGCGAGATACTCGCACCACTGATTTCAACACTGGAATTGAAGATAGCATCTGTGGGTAGGAAATATAGGGACGGAAAGGTAAGCATATTTGAGGTCTAGACACACCATCCAATCCTGCCCTTGAAGCAGATCCCAAAGAAGGTGAATACCTTCCATTTTTAAATGTTGATAAATCAGCCAGGGATTGAACTCTCTTGCACTGAGAACCAGTCTATGACCTCCACCTTTTTTCTGAACCAGAAAACATTGCTGCAAAAACCTCTTGGTGAGGAAAAGCTGGTGACGTAGCCTGTTTTGCCAAAAGCTCTTGAACCTAGGAGTCTATAAAATTAATATCTGATTGGGAAAAAAAAGAGGCGGAGGAGGGAAGTTTTGAACAGGCCTTTGTGAAAGTTCTGTACGGTATACTTGAACTGTTTCCAATGCCCAACAATCTATCAAGATCTTGGCTCAATTGTGTAGAGTGTTGTAATCTGCCACCCAGTGGAAGACTCAATAGAAGATGAGGAGTCATTATCTGCTGATTGAATGCTCGAGGCCTGGTTACCTCTGTTGACAACTCTGTTATAGCATCCTCTGTAGGCCATGTACCTAGAGGGGAAGAAGCCCACTTGTGAGGGATCTTGCAGTAACCTCTGCATCTGCAGACAAAATCTTCTTGAGTACTTTGTTGGTTGAAGCAGCCGGTCGGACGTCCTCTGCCTTGGCCAGCCAAAATGGGGATTGAAAACCTTCTTTAGAGAGGACTGTGCTTTGTCAAGTGGAGCAAAGGTATTTATTAATTTGCCAATTTCTTTGACAAATCAGTCTCCCAAGAGTTGTTATTCAGCTAAAGGACCTGGTTCCACCGTAACCAATTCTACCAACTGGGAATCAAGCCTAAGAAGCACCGACTTATGCCTTTCAGAGGCCAGGGCACAATTGGCATGCCCAGAAGAAAGATTGCTGTCTTAGGCCACCCCGCTAACACCTCGAGATTTATGGGGGCACCTGTGTCTTCAGCAGGGAGGGCCAATTATAAACTTTATGCCAGAGAGCCCGACACATCAAGAAGTTTATCCTGACAAACTCAGAGAAAATGTGTTTAGGAAAGTGAGCATATTTGAGTCAATATCAGGAGTCTGAGCAGTCTTATGAGGAATATTGGATCTAGGGCACTCTGCTTTGAGTATGGCTCGGACCTCCTTTTCAAAACCTCTGCAGAGATTATGTTGCATATAGTCCACAACAGCAGGAGCTAAAACCCACTCAGAAGACCTGAGATGAATGATATTAGGTGGCTAAAGGTGAAAGGATTGGATGGAAGATAGCTGGGATGGAAAGAGTAGGAACGTTTATGTTTCTCAGAGCACTTAGTGGATTTGGAAAGGTGAGAAGAGGAAAGTATCTGTATCAGAATCAGTGCCAGGGGATTTCAGAGGGGCGGGAGATTTAGAGCATCTCTTGATCCTGTAGGTGTGCAATAGAATAAACTCCACTAATCAGGAAAAATCCACAGATTTTGAATTCAAATCACCTCAAAGTCTTTCATTGCCTGCAAATTCGCCCTATTATTTCAGCCTGTGGGAGGTGGCACCAGCATGATGTTTCTCTTGAAGGTTGCCGAGAACTCAAGAGAAAGTCGTGTCTGCAAACTTCCAAGGGGTACGGGCGTGTGGCCCAAATGGGGTACGCACACGTCCTCGCTCCCAGGAGGTATTGCTGTTCATTCTGTGGCTGGACTGGAACTGCACTCGGGGCAAGAAAAATAAGTAAAAGCTGGAATACAAAATTAAAGCAACATTAAAACAATCACCTAAAATGAAATGCAAGGTGCAACACACACACCTCTTGGGGAAGAAAGCGTACCGAACTGTGATCACGGAGGGAACAATGAGCGCAGAGCTCTCGCCGCTGCTGTAAAGACAAAATACAGTTACCAACAATACTGCGTTAGTAGCACTACATGACAAAAACTTATAATTATACACAATCTCCTACAAAACAGAGAGGCACTTATCTTGATTGCTGAGCAGCAAAGAAAGAGGCAGCCAAGATGGTGTTTCACTGTTTTGTAGGTTATGACTATATACTATTGTTGGACTGTGAGGGAGGCATGGTTCAAAGCCTCATGGGATATATGTTTTGTTTACATCTTTACTGTTTTTTGATTGGCTGCTATATTGGAGTAGTAAAGATAGAGAAAGCATAATCTGAGCCTCTGTGTCCTTAAGAGAATCCAAAATTGGTGTTGCAACTGCTAAAAGTGATCTATTCTCCGAGGAATTGCTGCTCACAACCGGTTTCAACCTGAAGACTGAGCAAGCAAGACGCTAATAACCAGAATGGGGAATACCCCTTGTGGAATGGGGAATACCGCTCCACAACAAGCGAAGCCCAAATAGAAGGAATTACTGACTCTGAAAGTTCACCTGAGCAAGTCCACTAAAGGAACAGAGTTGAAGTGTCGCCATATTAAGGGGCCATGAAGTTAGAAGATGCCAGTTCAAGGAATAATCTCCTGAGAAGCAACTTCAAATGAAGGTGACGTAATATCCAATGGGGATATAAAGAAGAATTTATTTTATTTGGGTAAGTACCTTCCAAGACTGCCTATCGTTTTTCTGACAAAGAATTTTAGGAAGGAATTCTTTATCTATATTTATCAGTGTATTTTCCTTTTTTGTTCTGCAGGGACGCTAGTTCCTCATTGTTGCAAAATGGCCCTCTCAAACATTTTGCCTTTCTCCTCTTTTTCTGACCTAGTTTTTGTTGTCTTTAGGACTCTGGACACTTTACCACTGCTAACCAGTGCTAAAGTGCATGTGCTCTCTCCCTAAAACATGGTAACATTGGTTCAGATCCAATTGGCATTTTTAATTTACTTTTAGGTTCCTAGTAAAGTGCACTACATGTGCCATGGGCCTGTAACTTAAATGCTCCTAGTGGGCCTGCAGCACTGATTGTGCCACCCACATAAGTAGCCCCTTAACCATGTCTCAGGTCTGCCATTGCTAGGCCTGCGTGTGTAGTTTCACTGCCACTTCGACTTGGCATTTAGAACTACTTGCCAAGTCTTAAAACACCCCTTTTTTATATATGTCACCCTAAGATAGGCCCTTGGTAACTCATAGGGCAAGGTGCTATGTAAGTAAATGTCAGGACATGTACTTATTTGTTTTACATGTCCTGGTAGTGAAAAACTCACAAATTTGTTTTTCACCACTGTGAGGCCTTCTCCTCTCATAGGCTGGCATTAGAACTACCCTTCTATACTTTTAAGTGGTAGATTCTGATCTGATAGGAGTAGCCTGTCATGTTTAGTATGTTCAAAATGGTAACAGAAAATCCTGCTTACTGGTGAAGTTGGATTTAATATTACTAGTTTAGAAATGCCACTTTTGGAAAGTGGGCATTTCTCTGCACTTCCTGCCTTCTGTGCCTTACAGCCTGTCTCAAATCCACGCCTGGGCTGTGCTGGATGACAGCTCCCCTTGTGCATTCCACCAAGACAGCCATAAACACAGGACACTCAGCTGCACCTGCATTCATTTGCATACAGCTGGGTTTCTCCAGGCACGAAGGGTGGAGGGGTGCTCACTTACACTTCAAAGGCCAGTGGCCTGACCCCACACAAAGGACTGATCACCTCCCACAGGGATCCTGACAGACAGGGCTGGGTTGAAAGGGGAACTTGTGCACTTCAAAACCACCCTTTGAAGTTCCCCCACTTAAAAATAATCTTTTGGGGCTCTATACTGGGTCTCTGACACCACCAAATCAGACACTCCTGGATCTACAACTGGACTCTGTCAGAGGACTGACTGGCTGCCCAAAGGACTCATCTGGACTGTTTTGCTAGAAGGACTGCTGCTCTGCTGCCTGCTGGCCCCTGAGTCTGCTGGAAGAACTCTGATTTCCTCCAAAGCTGCTCTCCAAGGGCTTGGATTGAGCTTGCCGCCTGTTCTGTAGTCTCAGGCCAGCAAAGACTTCACCTACTAGCTCCTAACGTGTTCACCGACTTCAGTGACTCTGGAACCAGTGCCGCTGTCCGACATCGCACCGCTGCCTGCTTCGGCTCCGTGGTCCTCGATGAACACAATGACTGCGGCCTGCAACATAAGTCTGATGATGCCAAAACGCCACTGAAGTCCTGCGGTGTGACGGCGACACTGCAAAGTCGATACATCACATCTTGACTGGCTGGATTCATCGCCCCTGCCATGTCACAAGGAACCAACACCTCGCCACTGATGCCTCATCAACTACCCTGCAACTGGACGGAACAGACGCCTCACCTCCCATGCTGTGCAGTAAGGAACGGACACCTCACCTCCCTGGTAGCCGCAAAGAACTGATGCCGCACTGGCTCCAGCGACGCCTCACCTCCCCGACTACGTGCAGCGTCTTTGTTTCATAGTTTTCAAAGGTATTGTACCTGGGAATCCATGTGACTCTCTTACCGGTGTCGCACTCCCTCGCGAGTGGCATTGGTCTTTTGGGAACGACGACGTCATGATAGCCCCAGTTGGAGCTATTGCATTTCTAAGCATTCTATTGGGATTTAATCTTTAAAAGTGTGTATCTTTGTTTGTGCACATTGTATTCTTGACATTTTGGTCTTATGTTATTCAGATTAATATTATCTATTTTCCTAAACTGGTGTGGAGTACTTTTTGTGGTGTTTTCACTGTTTTACTGGATGAGTTATTGCACAAATACACACATTGCCTTCTAAGTTAAGCCTGTCTGCTCTGTGCCAAGCTACCAGAGGGTGAGCACAGGATAATTTGGATTGTGTTGTGAATTACCCTGACTAGGATTGTGGTCCCTACTTGGACAAGGGTGTATACCTCTGCCAACTAGAGACACAATTTCTAACATTCATTCTTTAAATCAGATGAAATATTTGAGACGTATGTCTTCCTTTTGGTTTTATCTGTGGTCTTTACTCAGGATAATGTCTCCAAAACAATTCTCTTTACTCTATCCTCAAATTCCTCCTCCGCATTAATACGCAGATGATTTTTAGATCTTTTCTTAAGGTGAGGAGAGGGAGATCCAGAATGAAACTTAGGAGAATTGTCTGAAGAGATATGTCTTGTCTTCCTATAGTGTGTCCCTAGCTGAATACCACAAAGCACAGGAGAGAGGGAAAAACACAACCTTACCTGGTTCAGCTAGCCTTAAAATGCAGCTAAACCAAGAAATAACCAACGAGCATGCACAGCACAGAGGACTGACACTAGCGTCTCGCGCAAGCATGCACTAAAACCCCATAAAGGTGGCAGAGAGGACGGCGGTCATACCAAAGGACTTCCCAGGAGAAAAAAACATTACTCCCGCACAGTGGTAAGTCCCTCCTGCCTGCTGATCTGCAACCGTCTAAGTTGGCAGACTACCGGATGGCACGCCACCAGAATACACACAGCTATCCCCTATGATCCCACGACCCGCATTGTGCTTATACTCATCCCACTGTGCTCGGCATACCAGGATCCGAGTACTGCATGTCAATTAAGATTCAGCTCAGGCAGGGACCTAATCCTACATCCTTGTTTCAGTCATGAGACAGGAAAAAGAAAAACAGTAAGATCAATGGGTAGTTGAGCATATTATCGGCACCCATAGGGTGGGCAGGGTCTAGATAGGACTACTCCTATTTCCTCTTTTCTTTTTCCTGTCATAAGGTGGGATTACCTCAATAGTAATGACTGGGACAAGGATGTTGGGTGTAGGGATAATATTTTTTTAAACATTACTGAAAAATCAGTACCATTATTGAGTTATGCAAGCCACAATAAAATAGTTACAACAGATAACTAAAAAACTTTGCTCTATATCCCAGCCGCCTGTATCTTATGACAAATCCCCCACTTGGTTCAGTACATTGATTCACCAGTCCGCCTACAAAGTCATTTCCAATTTGTTATCCCACCAATGCACATTTATATCACTACTGTCATCAACCATCAGTGTAGTGTAAGTTGGAGAGCTTACAAGAGAGACTTCCCTTAAAGTAGCCAAAATCCAATCTCCAGGGTCCATTGAATGGGCTCTAGGATTGATGAAAGAAGGCCCACCCAAAGATCCATAATTGGTTTATTCCGGAGGCCCCCTATGCCCCTCACTGCAGAGTGTGTTAGCCTTCACAATCTCCCTTTTTTCTACTTGCCTTTTCCATCAGTTATGTGTCGGCTTCTGAGGGCATCTCCAATGAATCTTTACAGGGAGTGCAGAATTATTAGGCAAATGAGTATTTTGACCACATCATCCTCTTTATGCATGTTGTCTTACTCCAAGCTGTATAGGCTCGAAAGCCTACTACCAATTAAGCATATTAGGTGATGTGCATCTCTGTAATGAGAAGGGGTGTGGTCTAATGACATCAACACCCTATATCAGGTGTGCATAATTATTAGGCAACTTCCTTTCCTTTGGCAAAATGGGTCAAAAGAAGGACTTGACAGGCTCAGAAAAGTCAAAAATAGTGAGATATCTTGCAGAGGGATGCAGCACTCTTAAAATTGCAAAGCTTCTGAAGCGTGATCATCGAACAATCAAGCGTTTCATTCAAAATAGTCAACAGGGTCGCAAGAAGCGTGTGGAAAAACCAAGGCGCAAATTAACTGCCCATAAACTGAGAAAAGTCAAACGTGCAGCTGCCACTATGCCACTTGCCACCAGTTTGGCCATATTTCAGAGCTGCAACATCACTGGAGTGCCCAAAAGCACAAGGTGTGCAATACTCAGAGACATGGCCAAGGTAAGAAAGGCTGAAAGACGACCACCACTGAACAAGACACACAAGCTGAAACGTCAAGACTGGGCCAAGAAATATCTCAAGACTGATTTTCCTAAGGTTTTATGGACTGATGAAATGAGAGTGAGTCTTGATGGGCCAGATGGATGGGCCCGTGGCTGGATTGGTAAAGGGCAGAGAGCTCCAGTCCGACTCAGACGCCAGCAAGGTGGAGATGGAGTACTGGTTTGGGCTGGTATCATCAAAGATGAGCTTTTGGGGCCTTTTCGGGTTGAGGATGGAGTCAAGCTCAACTTCCAGTCCTACTGCCAGTTCCTGGAAGACACCTTCTTCAAGCAGTGGTACAGGAAGAAGTCTGCATCCTTCAAGAAAAACATGATTTTCATGCAGGACAATGCTCCATCACACGCGTCCAAGTACTCCACAGCGTGGCTGGCAAGAAAGGGTATAAAAGAAGGAAATCTAATGACATGGCCTCCTTGTTCACCTGATCTGAACCCCATTGAGAACCTGTGGTCCATCATCAAATGTGAGATTTACAAGGAGGGAAAACAGTACACCTCTCTGAACAGTGTCTGGGAGGCTGTGGTTGCTGCTGCACGCAATGTTGATGGTGAACAGATCAAAACACTGACAGAATCCATGGATGGCAGGCTTTTGAGTGTCCTTGCAAAGAAAGGTGGCTATATTGGTCACTGATTTGTTTTTGTTTTGTTTTTGAATGTCAGAAATGTATATTTGTGAATGTTGAGATGTTATATTGGTTTCACTGGTAATAATAAATAATTGAAATGGGTATATATTTTTTTTTGTTAAGTTGCCTAATAATTATGCACAGTAATAGTCACCTGCACACACAGATATCCCCCTAACATAGCTAAAACTAAAAACAAACTAAAAACTACTTCCAAAAATTTCAGCTTTGATATTAATGAGTTTTTTGGGTTCATTGAGAACATGGTTGTTGTTCAATAATAAAATTAATCCTCAAAAATACAACTTGCCTAATAATTCTGCACTCCCTGTATGTCCATGCATGCCAATAGGAGGGCCAGAACCAAGAATCTATTGCAAACTTTTTTTCGGGTAGATGTGGATTTATGCCCAACAAGCACACTACTGGTGAAAAAATATACATCTGCTTAATGTCATCTCCAACTCATCCTCTACTGTAAGAAAATGGGTGTACTATATGGTAAGGTTGGGGCCTTATCATGCAGTACATCTGTATTTATCTCCTTGGGTCCAATCAGAGTTATTTGCTCAACCCTCAGCTCAACCCTTTAGTAGCTAGGGCACAGACCAGGAAGGATTGGCAAAGGAACAATCTGTAAAGCATTTAACAGCATCACACAACGAAATAAGACACCAAACAAGAGACACAACAACAATTTATAAACATAGAGCATAGTTTTATGAATTTTTAGAATCCTTGATGACTAAATCCATTGGAGGGTTCTGGAGATATTAATTTTTAAAAACGTGACCATCAAGCGTGAACAAGCATTGGCAACTCAAAACTTTGCAAATTTTTTAAAACTTTGTAAAAGTTTGAATCATTGAGTTGGGCGACACGGACTTGGTTTAGCAACTAAATCTAGGAGTCTGAAAATAAAACTTTGGACAGTTACCTGGCCACCAGAGCATCTTTAAAGTGAGTTCCAAACTGGAGTGGCCCTGATGCTGAGGGATGCAAGCTTAAGGATGATCAATGGATGCTCCAGATGTGGTGCGGGTCATGGGGGTGAAGTCGGTCCGAGTCCTTGGTCCACAGGTGAGTGGGTGTGATTTCGACAATGGATCTCAGAGTCCCACAAGGTCCTCTATGCAGGAGTCAAAGGGCTGCTGATGCAGACTTTTCAGTCTTGCAACACAGCGGTTCCCATGTAAACCTTTGGTTGGGGTCAGTGTCCATTAGGTTAAATGAATCTGGTCACAAACACCCACAGGTCCATCAGACTCGGGTGAAACTTCTGGCTATTCCAAAATTGTCTGTCAAAGTGCCCGGAGTCTGGTAGTAGCAAAGCAGCTGTGGTGGCTACCAGGAATGCAGTTTGGTCTTTTCCAACTTTAATGTGCTGTTTGAAGTGGTCAGCCAACTGACCTCTGGAGTCTCTGCTTCCAAATGGGGCCGGGAATCAACTTTTCCCCCGAGCCAGGCATGCAGAACAGGCACCAAACTCTCATAGTACAAAATGCAGCAGGTGCAGTCTCTTCGGCGTCTCAGCTTCTCTTTGTGCACTTCCGACTGTCTTCCTTGATCCAATTCCAGCGAGTACTGAAATCTCAGGTGGCAGGGGTGCCCATCATATCCCAGTAAAGTGCCCGAGGGAAGAATACAGTCACTAGCCAATGGACTAGTAGATCCCCTCCTATGTGGTGAAACAGTTCCGGTGATGTGTGGCATCTGGTTATCCAGAGTGCATCTTGCATGCCACAACCAACATGTCTGAATTCTTCCTCAAGTGTGAGGACCTCGGTAGACTACACCTGGGGGGGTGGCTACCATGAGCAGCAAGCCCATACAAAACTGGTTCTGAAACTGGTTTTCTATTCCTTGGCCCTGGTTCTACCCTGTCTAGGGGATACAAAAGGCTTCCTGCACGGGAATGTTGTCACAAGAGCCCTTCAAATGCAGCATTACCCTTTGATGCTTGCCTTTCGGGCTAATACCCTTTGCAGTTCATCCTGTGGGTGGGGATCGCACCTCCAGTGCAGCAACAGCCTTTGCTCTTGGCCTGGGAGTCGTTCAAATGTCTCTCTGGGTGGCCAGAAACCTGTCTCAGTCCCTGTGCGTCTGTAAAGTAATTGGACTCGCCGGTTTCAAAATACGACAACTTTCGCAAACGTGGCCTGCATTTAATTGGACATAAATACTGATTACACCATTCAGTCACATTTGATGTCCCCTTCAATTTGATACCTTACATGACAGGGTTAGGTAGCCTCTGTCAGAAGTTAAACACATTGGAGTGCCACCCGTTAGCCCTGCAATTACCTAATAAGGCTACTTAACTGTCCTGAGCAAACACCAACACTTTAGGGCTTTGTTGTATAGACATATCAGAACAATATCTTAACAATATGCAGCTCCTTGCTACAGGGCTTCATAGGCCTGCCTTAGAGGAGTCTTACATATATAGTTAAGGTACTAGTGGACTTTGATATTAATGGCAAGGGCAAAGTCATGTGTGCAGTGCATGCACAGCCTCTTTCGTCTGCAATGGCAGCTGAAAGTTGTGTTTTCACTTTGTCACACACACAGTAGCACAACTAGTGCTGCTGCTCTTGTGTGGGCAGACAGTTTAACATGCACATGGTACCTGGGCACAATCTACTAGGGACTTAGTCAATCTAAAACGGAGTAAGTCAGCACATGTCAATTGGGGTTACCCAATTCGACATAACATTTTAAAAGGGGAACAAACACTGTCACTGAGGTCTGGACAGCAGGCCTTAGTGCACTCTCAAAGTCGAAACCCAGCAGCTAGCAGTCACAAAATGGGACAAAAAATTAGCGGAAACCTGCAAAAAGCTTGTTTTCTTACATCTACCATTTGCCAATATGAGGTTAACATTGGGCAGCTCCACATCATGTGTGGAAAACCAGTATCAAATTGCGCACATCTATGGCAACTTTTGTTGTCCGTCTGCGACATTACATTAAGTCTATGTTATATAAGGTATGTTCTATACAAGTAATTAATTTGGGTGTACTTATGTATTTATATGTTTCTGGAGACCTTAAGGACCTGTTCTACTATCTGCTCCCACTATTTCTCTTGAAATTGTTACCCAATCTCTTCCTCCCACCTATGGCATGTGGGTAGCATGCTGTAAGGCACCATTACTAAAAATGTTTGTCTGCAGCTAGGAAATTTGCCTCCTGCCCCTGCCAAATGTTAACAGTGTAGTGTCTTTGATATCATGACTGCCAGGACGCTCACAGTCCTGGGTGGAACATAGACAGGAATTACATAATCTGATGGGAGGTGTTACGGTGTGGTTATAAAAGTTCTCACGTAGTGTGCACAGAGTGCCACAGTATGTTGAAGAATAAAGACGTCTGTTACAGAGCTCTGTGTGCAGTGTATTCATTTACCTACTCCTGTGCTGGGGAAGACACTACAACCTGCGACGAGTAGGGAATATGTGCCCTGAAGAAATGAAGCTGCTCTCCCTGAGAGTTTGTAAATGTGTGTCAGGAACCCCCAAGGTGCCTCCTGCGTTATCTGTCAGCATCCCCAGGTATTAGGGTTAAATCATATCTCTGTTCTTGGTTAAACCTTCATGTTTCTAAGTAAACATAATGTGCTGTGTTACACAATTGGTTTTATCAATGCTTGTTTTACCAATGCTTGTTTGCTAATGTGAGCAGGTGTAGACATGTGCTTCTAATTGGGTGTGGTGTAGTCATGTGCTTCTAATTGGGTGTGGTGACTCATCCACATTGGAAACTCAACTGCTTTCCTGATTGACCATAAATAGCAGAGTGAAGCATGCCTCCCTGCTTGGGTTTGTTTTGCTTCCTGATCTCAGCATCTGATTTGGCAGTCCAGCCCCTGCTGTCATCCTCGTATTCAGGACTTTTGAGGCAATTCTTTTCTTCGTTCCTGTACCACCTGACACCAGGCATTCCTCCAACACTCCGGAAAAGAATGCAGCTAAGTGACTAGTATTCTCCAGGGAGTTTTTTCTTTGAGCGCTGCGCTTGCCTAGAACAGCTGGTGTATTTCAGACCTCATAATTTGGCAGAGTGCTTATCTTGAAGAGAAAAATGCATTTCTGAACATTCTACATTATTATTGTAGTTACTTGCCTAAATGTGCTTTGGGAAATCTGCTTGAGCTCAAGTACTACAAAAAGTGCCAGTTAAATTTTAAAAGAGCATTTACGTGACTTTTCTTTCTCTAATAGCATAACTCTTGGATTTAAATTGTGTCATTCATGCCTGTGTTTCAGGTTTGAGGAATTTGCTTTTGAAGGGTTTTTCACACACAGTGAAATCACACTAAACTGTGCCACCCTAACTGTTTAAACCCAGAGTGGACATTTGTAGTTCTTGGATTGTTTTTGTTCCTTTTAGTTTAACCCTATGCATGCAGGAAAGTTATATGTGATATAATTAATGCCCTTGTTTGTCTCTCTTGTGCATGATAAGTGAAACCACAGTTCTAATTGTAGTATGCAACAGTGAATCTCTGTGAAGCCAGCCCTAGTGTTGCAGTACTTATTGTTATGGTACTCAGTTTGGGTTTTTGGTAATGCAGTGTTAGTAATTGTGCCAACAGTTATTATTATCCAAGAAAAGTGCTGGAGCATCCCGGTGTTCTTCTACCACTCCCGTGCCCATATCAGAAAGAGAGATTCAGTTTCAAGGAAGTTGAGTGCAGTAACTCTACTATCACTCTGTCAACAACAACCTGCCCCCTAAAGATACAGGGTGCCTAGCTGGACCGGCAAGACGTGACAGTGTTTTGTTTCTTTCTCTTCCACTCCCCCTTTCCTTTTCGGACACCTTCCGGGGTTTCTGTGTCCACCAGGAAGTGCCGAGAGGTGTTCCAAGAGGTCGGGGGCATACCATCGCCCCTGCAGACATCCCACTTTTCAGGTGAGTGGCCCCATCTCGACAAAATGTAGCAAACTGCTTGCGTATGCAATGTGCACCCCAAATCAATGCAAAATGGTCTGCGACAGGCATATGTGGAGTCAAAGCCCCATACCAGCCACCCCCACAGCCATCGATGAAGCTGAAGGCCCTGCAGAGAAGCAGATTTGAAAAGCAAGCCAAAACCTGTTGGTAAGGCTGAAAGGAGAGATACTGTGCTGTATCATAACACAAAGCCATCATCAATACGAAGCAAATACTAAAGGCAGTGATGACCAGGTACGAAAACAGAAACTTACTGTTGGAAATGGGGTCTCTAGTTGACAATTTGTACCCTGTCCAAGTAGGGTCCCTCACTCTAGTCAGGATAAGGGAGATACCCGTTCACATGACCCCTGCTCACTTGGTAGCCTGGCATGAGTAATCAGGCTTATCTCAGAAGCAATGTGTAAAGCATTTGCACATAACACACAGTAACACAGTGAAAACACTACAACAGGACACCACATCCATTTTAGAACAATAGCCAAAATTTATCTGTGTAAAACAAGACCAAGACTAGAAAAATCCAACATACAGTAAGAAAGATATGACTTTTGCAAGAATCAATTAAAAAATATAGTTCCTTGAAGTCGATAGCTCCACCTGGGGCTATCCCGGCGTCGTGATCAGCAAAACGAACATTTCAGGCAGGCCGTGGCATCGCGGGCCAGCTACGGTGCCGGGAAGACCCTCAAACAGTATCTTGGAACTGTAGGGTGTTGTGATCCTTGCAATGAGATCCAGAGAGCGGTATCACTGTGTCGGTTCTGGAGTCGGTGCGGGAGTCTTTGGGCCCTCGAAGTCACGTGCGTTGCAGATCGAACTCTGAGGTGATGAAGTCAGGTGCGCTGGTGTGGATGGCGTCGGGCTGTGGTGCGATGCGGGACGATGTGAAGTGTGGTGTCCACAGGTCCTGGTGCAGGCAGGAGCTCGGTGCGGCGTCCAGCGGCGTTGGTGAGACTAGAGTTGGCGTGTGAAGTGGGGCGGTGCGACATGCAGTGCCATTAGGTCATGCTGCAGGCAGTGTCGTCGTCATTGCTGAAGCACTGTCCTCGGTAGGCCCAAGTTGACAGTGCAGCGCGTGGATGGCTCTGGGCAGCGTCTACGGGTCGCCTGTTGATGACACTGGAGTTGATGGTGCTGGCGCCGAGGGACCGGGGCTGCAGTGCGGGGCGGTGCTTCATGCTCCTCGCAAGCAGTGTCCATAGGTCACGGCACAGGCAGCAGCGCTGGTGTCAGCAGTAGCGGCATCATCGGGGATGCCCAGGCTGCGGTGTGAGCAAGGTGAAGCCGGAGTGCGGGGCCCACAGGTCGCGGTGCGAGCAGTGGATCGGTGAAGTAGTCCAATGACAGCGTCAGTAAGACAAGAGTCGCGATGTGAAGCGGGGCAGTGCAGTTCAATGCGGCATTGGCAGGTCATGGTGCAGGTCATGGTGCGGCGTCGTTGACGGTGTCCCAGTGGGTTTTCTCCTTGAATAGCACAAAACACACAGTTCCCAGTGCTGCAGGAAGATGAAACTGAAGTCTTTGATATCCCTGAGACTTCCAAAAGGAGGCAAGCTCTACCCCAAGCCCTTGGACCTTTCTCAAGCAGGACACACAGCAAAGTTCACCCTTTGCTCTCTTTTAAGGCAGAAGCAGCAAC
This sequence comes from Pleurodeles waltl, assembly GCF_031143425.1. NCBI lineage: Eukaryota > Metazoa > Chordata > Amphibia > Caudata > Salamandridae > Pleurodeles > Pleurodeles waltl. The sequence goes on from NC_090449.1 coordinate 400,739,585, forward strand.
TGCAGGCCAATCCAGCAAATCAACACAGCAAAGAGACATTACTCCTCCTCCATCTCTTCAGCTCTTCTCCTTGGCAGAGGTTCCTCTTGATTCCAGAAAGATTCTAAAAGTCTGGGGTTTTGGGTCCCCTACTTATACCCAGTTCTGCCTTTGAAGTAGGCATACTTCAAAGGGAAGTCTCTGTTGTTCACAGGATCCTGCCTTTCCCTGGCCTGGCCCCAGACACACTCCAGTGGGTCAGAGATTGCATTGTGTGAGGGCAGGCACAGCCCTTGCAGGTGTAAGTGACCACTCCTCCCTCCACTCTAGCCCAGATGGCTCATCAGGATATGCAGGCTACACCCCAGCTCCCTTTGTGTCACTGTCTAGAGGGAATTCACATCAGCCCAATTGTCAGTCTGACCCAGATGTGGAATACACAAGCAGGCAGAGGCACATAATGGTTTAAGTAAGAAAATACCCACTTTCTAAAAGTGGCATTTTCAAACAGCATTTTAAAAAACAACTTTACCAAAAGGTGTATTTTTAAATTGTGAGTTCAGAGACCCCAAACTCCCTATTTCTATCTGCTCTCAAAGGGAAAATGCACTTTAAGGTTGTTTAAAGGCAGCCCCGATGTTAATCTATGAGAGAGATAGGCCTTGCAACAGCGAATACCGAAGTTGGCATTATTTCACTGTTAAGACATGTAAAACGCACCAGTACATGTCCTACCTTCTCAATACACTGTACCCTTCTCATGGGGCTACCTACGGCATACCTTAGGGGTGCTTTGCATGTAGTAAAAGGGAAGGTTTAGGCCTGGCAGGTGGGTACTCTTGCCAAGTCAAAATTGCAGTTTAAAACTGCACACACAGACACTGTAGTGGCAGGTCTGAGCCATGTTTACAGGGCTACTCGTGTGAGGGGCACAATCAGTGCCGCAGGCCCACTAGTAGCATTTGATTTAAAGGCCCTAGGCACCCCTGGTGCACTTTACTAGGGGCTTACCAGTAAATCAAATATGCCAATCATGGAAAAAACAATCACCAATACAATTTACACAGAGAGCATATGCAATTTAGCACTGGTTAGCAGTAGTAAAGTGCCCAGAGTCCTAAAGCCAACAAAAACTGGTCAGAAAAAATAGCAGGAAGGAGGCAAAAAGATTGGGGATGACCCTGCAAAATGTGCTAGGTCCAACACTTACTAACCAGCAGAAGCAAGTGAAGTGCCATACGACCTTGAGTATTGGGTGTGACGACCAGGCCCAAGGAACAGGCTGTTGCGAGGAGAGGTTGCAGTCCTGTTTTGCAAGAAGAACGCTGCCTGAACAGCACGTGCGCTCAATGGCTTCAGAAGGGAACACGAAGCACATGGCGGATATTTTCCTGAGGCCACGACCATTGCTTGATGAAGGGAATAAACAGAACACTGGTGCTAGGTGGACTGCATGGATCAAGGCATTAGAAGACTTCATAAATGTGCTAGGAGACGAAGATAATAAGAAAATCATTAAATATTTGAAAAACTTTGCTGGTGATGGAGTGAAAGTAGTGTTAAAGAAAGACTCACAAGTGGATTCAATATCATACCAAAAGATAAAAGAAGTGCTGGATGGCAAGTTCAATCTGGTGCCGAATGTCAACTATGAGAGGTACATCTTCAATCAAGCATGACAACAAGCTGGTGAAACGATGGGTGAATTTGTTGAGACACTTGATGCACTTCTCAAACACTGGAAGTTCTGTGACTTTAATAATGAAGAAACCATGAGCCTCAGAATCACTGATGACTGCCTTTCAGATTCCTTCAGGGGATGTATGTTGAGGGAGCCACTCAGTTTAGAGAAAATGCTAATGGCTGCAAAGACAGAAGAATGAGCAGATTGACATGCTGATGATATGGCAGCAGCAACAGCACATAATGAATCAGCGTTGATCATGAAAAGCAAGCAAAAGCCCAAAACAGAAGAAAAGGTTAGGCTTCCAGTGTGGGTTTTTATATTCCCTTGAAGGTAAATGTTCAGTCATAGGACAGACATGCAAAGGCTGTGGGAAAGAGAACTACTTCATAACAGTCTGCAAAGTGAAAGAGAAACTAAATGTGTCACCGCCAGAAGAGAAAATGGATGCCGGAAGGTTCCAGAAGCCTTCTTGCCACCCCACAAAGCCAAAAGACAACATCTGGTACAACAATTAGAAACCAAATAGCTGATAATCTTCAAATTCATCATACAAACACTCTTCAAAATCAGTATCAAGCACTAGCGAAGAAGACGGATTTGAGTTGATGATATCCACTAAGGAACAGCATACACATGTGGGATAGCTGCTTACTGTTGGAAATGGCCCTTTTTGCAGGGTTATCCCCAAACATTTTGCCTTCTTCCTCCTAGTTCTTCAGGTATGTTTTTGCTAGTTTATTGTCTCTGTGCACTTTACCACTGCCAATCAGTGCTAAAGTGGAAGTGCTCCCTAGGTACTGTTGATTGGTTTATCCATGATTGGCATATTTGATTTACTGGTAAGTCTCTAGTAAAGTGCACTGGAGGTGCCCAGGGCCTGTAAATAAAATGCTACTAGTGGGCTTGCAGCACTGATTGCGCCACCTCTGTTAGTAGCCCTGTAAACATGACTCAGACCTGCCACTGCAGTGTCTGTGTGTACAGTTTTAAACTGCCAATTCGACTTGGCAAGTGTACCCACTTGCCAGGCCTAAACCTTCCCTTTTACTACATGTCAAACACCCCTAATGTAGGCCCTGGGTAGCCCCAGGGGCAGGGTGCAGTGTGTGTTTAAGGTAGGACATATACTAGTGTGTTTTATATGTCCTAATAGTGAAATACTGCCAAATTTGGTTTTCACTGTGCAAAGCCAATCTCTCTCATAGGTTTACATCGAGGCTGCCTTTAAATATCCTTAAAGCGCAGATTCCCTTTGAGAGCAGATACAATTGTGGAGTTTAAGGTGTCTGAACTCACAATTTAAACATACATCTTTAAGTGAAGTTGGTTTTTAAATTGTCTGTTTGAAAATGCCACTTTTAGAAGTAGGCATATCCTTCCTTAAACCATTCTGTGACTCTGCCTGTTTGTGGATTCCCTGTCTGGATCAGTTTGACAGTTGGGCTGTTTTTCACCTTTCTAGACAGTGACACAAAAGGGGTCAGGGGTGTAGCCTGCATATCCTGATGAGCCATCTGAGCTAGAGGGGAGGAAGGAGTGGTCATTCACACCTGAAAGGACTGTGCCTTCCCTCACACAATGCAGTCTCCGACCCCCTGGTGTGCAACTGGGGCCTGGCCTGGACAAGGAAGGATCTTGCAAACACTTGAGACTTTGCTTTGACGTTTGCCAACTTCAAAGGCAGAACAGGGTATAAGAAGAATACCCCAAACCCCAGACCTTTAGAATCTTTCTGGAATCAAGAGGAACCTCTGCCCAGGAGAAGAGCTGAAGAGCTCAAGGAGGAGTACTGTCCCTTTCCTGTGTTGCTTTGCTGGACTGGCCTGCATTTGCTGCTTCTGCCTGAAAAGAGTGCAAAGGGTGAAATTTGCTGTGTGTCCTGCTTGAGAAAGTTCTCCAAGGGCTTGGAGTAGAGCTTGCCTCCTGCTGGAAGTCTCAGGGACACCAAAGACTTCAGTTTCCTCGACCTACAGCACTGGGAACTGTGTGTTTTGTGCTGTTCAAGAGGAAAAACCATTGCGATGCCGCCAACGAAGCTGTTGGCCGCACTGTGACCTGCAGATGCCGCACGGAGTCGCATTGCCCCGCTTCGTACCACAACCCTGGTCTCAATGACGCTCTCATCAGACGACTTCACTGAGCCGCTGCTTGCACCCGGACCTGTGGGCCCCACACTCTGGCATCACCTGCTCACACTGCAGCCTGGGCCTCCCTGACACCGCCGCTCCTGCTGACCCTGGCCCTGCTGCCTGCACCATGGCCTGTGGACACCACTCGTGAGAAGCACAAAGCACTGTCCCGTTCCGCACCCCAGCTCCAGTCCACCGACACCAGCACCATTGGCTACAGTGTTGTCACCAGTCATCCCCGTCTGCAGCGTGGCCTGTGGACAATGCTCGTGAGGGTCACCAAGCACCGTCCCGTCCCGCACCGCTGGCTTGGGCCTAACAATGACACCGCCGCTGCCTGCACCTTGACCTGTAGACACTGCACGTTGCACCTCCCCGCATCACACCGCAGCCCTGGCCTCACTGAGGCCGCTGCATGCCGTCACTGAGCCGCTGCCTGCACCGTGACCTGTGGGCACTGCACGTCGCATCGTCCTGCTTCGCACTGCAGCCCCGATGCCATCCACGCCAGCACTCCTGACTTCATCAGCCCAGAGTTCGATATGCAACATGTATGACTTCAAGGGCCCGACAACTCCTGCACCGACTCTAGAACCGACACTGCGACGTCAGAGACGCCGCTCTCCAGAGCTCACCACGAGGATCATGATGCCCTACAAATCCAAGGTACTTTTTGCAGGTCTTCCCGACACCGTAGCTGGCCCGCGACGCCGCGGCCTACCTGAACTGTTGGTTTTGTTAATCACGACACCGTGATAGCCACAGGTGGAGCTATTGTCTTCAAGGAACTGTATTTTTGAGTAAATCTTGCAGAATTCATATTTTTATTACTGTATGTTGGATTTTCACTGTATTACTGTGTATTATGTGCAAATGCTTTACAAATTGCTTCTGAGATAAGCCTGACTGCTCATGCCAAGGTATCAAGGGGTGAGAAGGGGTTATCTGAGCAGGTATCTCCCTTATCCTGACTAGAGTGAGGGTCCCTACTTGGACAGGGTGCAAACTGACTGCCAGCTGGAGACCCCATTTCTAACACTTACAAAGATCAAAAGTAAAAAAAGAATCACCAAACAAAGCAACAAAATTCATTTGGATGCAGTCCTAAAATTACATTAATGGTGAATGGTTGCCCGATAACCTTAATTATAGACAGTGGGGCATCAATTAACATCATGCCAGTAGAAAAGTTCAACAGCCTATCTCCTGTGCCACGTCTTACTCTGTCAAACATGGAACTTCATCTAGCGCATGCTTACTTAGCTTTGCCACGGCTGCAGATATGGGACTGATATCTCTTAACTACAACATCCATGCTCAGGTGGAAATTATGAGTTAGTTCCCCTCGTTGTTTCATGGCAAGATGATGAGCAGCTGAGAAAGAACTTTAAACGCTGTTGAAGAATGACATCATTGAAAGCGCCACTGGGTGCGTGGGTTTCGCCTATTGTTTTGTTGACAAAAAAGGTGCAGTGCTCATTTGTGTTGATATGCCACATGCCACCAAAGCAATTGAGAGAGAAAGACATCCTGGTCCCCAGATAACGAACAGGATCATGAAGCTGAACGGAGCTAAAATCTTCTCCTGTCTTGACCTGAACAAAGGATATCATCAACTCGAGCTGAAAAAGAACTGTATGTACATTACTACTTTTTCAACTCTTGTTGGTTTGTTCAGATACAAAAGACTGAGTAGTGGAGTATCTTCAGCTACAGAGATATTTCAGGATGTTATCCGCCAAATTATTTAACCGGTTTCGCATGGTTACCCATGCTTTCAATTACAGTGATGACATACTGGTATTTGAGGAGGACACAAAAGGAGCATGACAAAGCTCTTACACAAGTGTGTCAATTACTTGCTGATGCAGGTCTCACTCTGAATGCAACAAAGTGTGAGTTTCACAAAGCCATTCTTTGGGCACATATTATTTAATGGGGGGATGGCTCCTGATCTGGATAAGGTGCAAGCACGGTCCTCTACCTGCCCCCTCACATGATGTACTCATGCTATGATCCTTCGGTGGCATGGCCAGTTATTGCTCAAGGTACATTCATATGTGACCTTGCTACAGTGAGTGCCCCATTGAGAGAGTTAACAAAACAGAAAGTCCCATTTCAGTGGTGTCTCTAATGCGATCACAGTTTCAAAGAAATAAAACATGCAAGTGAGAATGTAACTGAAATGGCCTATTTTGACCCCCAAGTTACATACTGAGATCACAGCAGATGCAAGCCCGGTGGGGCTGGAGTCAATCCTTGCTCAACACAATGGCCATCCAAATGCCCAAAGACATAGAGGTGGGGTTGCGACTGCAAGAGTATGACTACATGATTGTACACAACAGGGGAAAGACAAAAACCCTGCAGACTACTTTTTGCGAGTGCTGGGACATCGCCACAGTTCTACATCGCAAGCGGCAGAACAGTATCTCAATTTCATTGTGAAGTCCAGCATGCCAGCTGGTAGGATTTCTTGCATGACCTTCCCTTACTTTCTTGATTGCAGAAGTAATAATTAGACCACGCAGTAAGGTGAAGCAGGGATCCACAGCCCTGACGAATGCCTGAGACATATTAGGGTTTTTAAATATGGGCAGAAACATGTTGGCCTTCTAATAGGTGGCTCAAAACATAACAGTTGGGATATATCCTTCCTTTGTTTTTAACAATACCTGTGTTCCCCAATAAAGGTGAAAGACCAGGGTAGCACAAGGTACTTTTAGTTCAGTTGTCTGGATTCCTGTATTTATCCAGTAGTTATTTATTAAGAACTCCCTCCTGTACTGAGTTGCCAGGGGTTGAGTCCGCCCTGGGTGGTGAGAAGAAGCCGAAGATAAAGCATGACACTATCAGGTGTATGAGGCTTCCTCTTCCATGAAAGGAATGACCGCACTGTGGCCTGAAAAACGCAAAACTGATTCTCAATAAGAGGTCTGTCAAAAAAGAGAACCGCAATTGACTTTCTCTTCTGTAGCAGCCATATTTAGTTGTGTGTGTTATTAAACTCAAGTTACCCCTAGTGTCCAAAAAATAGCTGAGGACAGGGGGTGGGAGAGGAGGGAACCCTAGCAGTCAAGAAGTTATTCTTTCTCAATGACACTCCTACGTTAATATGCATATGGTTGTCACCTAGCTGGTTTTATACTGACATAGCCGGCATTCATGGCTGGTAATTTAATGTCCCTGCCGGCACAAAAACTAGAGAAAAAACAACTAAATCTGGTATGTTTCCCATTATCAGTACATACTTTAAACAGCAATGGTTAAAACACATGAAAACGTGTTCTACGGCTGCCCTAATGGCCCACGTATGATATTTAAAGTAAACAAAGACAAAAAGGACATGATAAAAATTCATACAGACAATTTTATATAACTTTCTACCTCTCGGGGCCTTTGCAGAATCTTAAAACGGAAGCAGATGGCTGGTATTTTTCTGTGGGAAACGCAGCAACCCTAATTCGTGCTCTCGTGCCCATCTGTAAAATAACACAATAACAGTTAGCCTACCCAATAAGACCTCTAAAAGCTTACTCTTTTTCTCTAGCAATTCTAAAAATTGCGATATTGTGTAGTAATAGGGTTGTATCTTTAAACAGAATCTTATAGTTAGTAGAATGTGGAGAATGTTGGGAGTTTCGATATATAAATGAGAACATAGAATGTTAAGGTCATATAAAGCTGGTGGTACTGTTAATGACAGATGCTGTGTACATCCGTGTACTCTTACTGCTGAAATAAAGGATTAAGCTCAACTTGCGAGTGTACTTCAATACTACAATAATTTGGCGACAAGCTGGAACTAATTGAGTAGAGTTTGTGCTTTACTAAACTTAAAGAAACACCTTTTGAGAGTAAGACATCTTTTGACTTTTAATGCCGTAGAGTTAAACACAACTTTATTGGTGCTACACTACTACGTACTTCCTATTGCAGTGCTTAATTATTGAGACTGTGTAACTGTAGTGGATCCTGTGCTTCAGTGAAAATATAAACAGCTCAGCAGCGCACGTCACTTACCGGCATTTCAACTGCTTTGCAACCTATTATGCTTTTCCAATTCTCAGCGCGCGAGGGGGAACAGGAATACTGCCCAATCCGGTATTCTTTAAAGATAGCAGCACAAGTGGCAAGGGAGATTGCCAATAGAAATCAATGTGCGTCGCACCACTGTACCCGATTTATGTAAAACAACCTATCATTCATGTGAAAAACGTTGTTGATCGATGTCGCGTAGCGGCCGTCTTAAAGCATTGGGAAGCTTCCTATTGTAAAACATAAGAACATCGCAAAAATGGAAATAATGAGCAAATAATCTGTTTGTTTACCTCATAGATAAATTACACATAAAAACCATAATATAGAGTAAACTGGAAAAATTGTTAACACTATACATCATTGAATCTGTTGAGACTTCTGAATGGACTTCTCCATTGGTGGTAGCCAGACACGCCAATGGCAAAGTGTGTTTATGTGTGGACTTGAGGGGATTGAATAACAACATAGTGGTATATCAATTCCCATTGCCTAGAATAGATGAAATGTTGTCATTGACAGGACAAGATAAAAGATTCTCTACTCTGGATTTGTCTGCTGCTTATCAATAAATAGAATTAGACCCTAGTAGTGGACACTTTACAACATTTTGCAGACCTTTCTGCTGTTATCAATTTAGACGCATGGATTGGCATCAGCTGCAGGAGTATTTCAGAGACTCATGGCACAGTTGTTGGGACATAGTGCAGAAGTCACATTCTTTCAGGATGGTGTAGGAGGCCGGCCTGTTTATAGTGGGTACCTTGGGTACTTACACCTTATACCAGGTCCAGTTATCCCTTATTAGTGAAATGTAGTAGTGTTCTATCAGCTTAGGCTAATAGAGGTAGCTGTAGCAGAGCAGCTTAGGCTGAACTAGGAGACATGCAAAGCTCCTGCAATACCACTATAGTTACACAATATTTATACACAAGTGAAGACAATACTAGGTGTTACCAAAAATAATGGTAGTTTATTTTAGTGACACAAGGCCAAAAGAATCTTAGAGGCAATACTCCTTCTGGAGTTAAGTATTATACACAATATATACACTAGACACCAAAATAAGGTAGGTAATTAGACATAGGATAGTGCAAACAATAGAAAATACCATAGAATGCAATAGGAGGAAATATGTCTAGGGGCAACACAATCCATATACTAAGAAAGTGGAATACGAATCACGAATTCCCCCTAGACAAGTGTAGTGTGTAGAGAATTGCTGGGAGAGTAAGAAAACCACAAACGTGGTTAAAATACCCCACCCCAGAGCCCAGGAAAGTAGGAGTAAAGTATTGCAAGCATCCTTATACCACACTACAAGTGGTGATTAAAGTTATTGCAAGAACCAAGCAAGACTGCAAGCAACAAATGTTGGATTCCTGGACCTGAAGACCTGTAAAGAGAGGAGACCAAGTCCAGAAGTCGCAGAGGATTCCAGGAAGGACATGAGCTCCTGCCAAGCTAGAAGATGGTGCAAAAGAGGATTCTCCGGTTGGAAGAAGACTGCAGAAGAGCACCAAGGAAGAAGGCTGTGGGTTCCTGCATGATGCAAAGGATGTCCCATGTGGAGATGTTGAATGCAGGCGAGTTGCAGCGCTGGATTCGTCCAACAAGCCTTGGTTCAAGCAATGTCGCGGATTGCGTCAAAATGGCGCTGCTTGGACCCATGAGGGATCTGGGGGACTCAACTCAGACTGAGGAGGCAGAGGGGGCTCCCAACACTGGAGGGAACCCACAGATGACCAGGCAGCACCCACGGAGGTCCCAGAACACAGGGACAAAGAAGGTGCAAATTGCGGTTGTTGCAGCACTACAAAAGAAGGTCCCACGCCACCGGAGGACAACTCAGCGAGTTGAGCATCGCAGGATAGAGTGCTGGGGACCTGGGCCAGGCTGTGCACGAAGAATTCTTGCAAATAGTGCACAGAGGCCTCAGGAGGTGAAGATGACGTGGTGCACAGGGGTACTGTCGCAAATGTGGAAGGCAAGCTCTTACCTCCTCCAAATTTGGACAGCAGGACCGGAGGACAGTCTGTGTCGAAGAGGTCCACCACCTGTGTTCCAAGGAGTACGCACGTCGCCAGGAGAGGAGTCCAAGAGAACCGGACGTCGTCTTAGAAGGTGCCTGCTGGAGCAGGGAAGTGACTCCATCACTCCACAGGAGATTTCTTCGGTCCTTCTGGTGCAAGGTGAAGACAGGGAGTCTCCAGAGCGTGAACGCCATGGAAACTGTTGCAGTTGCTGGCTGGAGCCGAAGTTACAGAGTCGAAGTAGCCCTCTGGATACTTTGTTGCAGTTACAGCAGTTCCTGGAGCAGTCTGTTGTCAATCCGAGGTCAGAGGATGAAGTAGTAGTTGCAGAGGATTCCTGATGGAAACTTGCAAGCAGAATCTGACGAGAAACCCACAGGAGAGACCCTAAATAGCCCTGAGAGGGGGATTGGCTACCTAACCAGGTCTGCACCTATCAGGAGGGGTCTCTGATGTCACCTGCTGGCACTGGCCACTCAGAGGCCTCCAGAGTGTCCCCACACCTTGGAAAACAAAATGGCTGAAGTCTTGGACACACTGGAGGAGCTCTGGGAACCACCCCTGGGGTTGTAATGGACAGGGGAGTAGTCACTCCCCTTTCCTTTGTCCAGTGTAGCGCCACAGCAGGAACTGGGGGTCCCTGAACCGGTGTAGACTGGCTTATGTTAGGAGGGCACCATCTGTACCCTTCAAAGCATTTCCAGAGGCACTGGGAGGCTACCCCTCCCCGGCCTGTAACACCTGTTTCCAAGGGGAACGGGTGTGACATCTGCCTCCCAAAGTAAATGCTTTGTTCTGCTTTCCTGGTACTGAGCTGCTCAGACCCCAGGAGGGCAGAACCCTGTCTGTGAGGTGGCAGCAGCTGTAGCTGCAGAGCAAGCCACAGAGAGCTGGTTTGGCAGTACTGGGGGTCCATGCTGGAGCCCCTAGGATGCATGGAACAGGCTCCCCAATACCAGAATTGGAATGGGGGGACAATTCCATGATCTTAGACACCTTACATGGCCAAATTCGGAGTTACCATTGTGAAGCTACACATAGGTATTGACCTATATGTAGTGCATGCGTATACTGGTCTCCCCGCACTCACGAAGTCCGGCGATTTGGCCCTGGATTGCGTGGGGGCACCTTTGCTAGTACAAGGGTGCCCTCACACTTAGTAACTTTGCACCTAGCCTTCAGTAAATGAAGGTTAGACATTTAGGTGACTTATAAGTAACTTACGTGTAGTGAAAATGGCTGTGAAATAGTGCGTGCACTATTTCATGTAGGCTGCAGTGGCAGTCCTGTGAAAGGGTTTGTCTGAGCTCCTTATGGGTGTCAAAAGAAATGCTGCAGCCCATATGGATCTCCTAGAACCCCAATGCCCTGGGTACCTGGGTACCATATACTAGGGATTTATAAGGGGGGTCCAGTATGCCAATTGGAATTGGTAAATGAAGTCACTAGCCTATAGTGACAAATTTAGAAGCAGAGAGAGCATAAGCACTGAGGTTCTGATTAGCAGAGCCTCAGTGACACAGTTAGGCACTACTGAGAACACACACATTAGGCCACAAACTATGAGCACTGGGGCCTGACCAGCAAGATCCCAGTGAGACAGGCAAAAACATAATGACATACATGTAAAAATGGGGGTAGCCTGCCAAGAAAGATGGTACTTTCCTACAGATGGTATCCTAATTATGGGAAAAATAGAAAAACATCATGATGAGGTACTAAAGACAGTTTTAAACATCCTGGAAGAAAGAGGATTAACAGCTGAAGGCAATAAGTGCAGATTTACACAAAGAAAAGTCACATATTTAGATCATGAAATCAGCAATGAAGGTATCAAACCTAAAAAGAAATTAGAATAAGCTATATTTAATGCCCCATCACCTAAATCTAAGGAAAAGCTTAGCTTTTTTTTTTAGGGTTAGCTGAATTATATTCAAAGCTTCTGGAAAAATTCTCACAAACAAAAAAATCATAAAATTCGATTTTTATTAAAAACAAAAACACATATCTGTGGGATGAAGAAGGTCAAAAATGATTTAAAGAAATCAAGCAAGCGATTAGTAAAGCTCCCATGTTGCAAGGTTTTGATCCTAATGCAGATACTTTTGTTACCACTGATGCAAGTGGTAAAGGTTTAGGCAGTGTGTTGACTCAGAAGAATGAAATAGGTAAAGAAGTAGTAATTGATTATGCTTCTTGTTCATTATCCCCCACGGTGGGGAAGTACTCTGTAATAGAAAGAGAGACACTAGCATGTGTGTGGCACTAGAGCATTTTTGAAAGTTTATATGGGGAAGAAAATTTACATTGAGATCAGATCATAAACCTTTAACAAAATTGTTAACCACAGAAGGAATGTCAAGAGCATCAGCAAGAATTGCATTCATAGCCATGAGATGACAAGAATTTTTTGCATGATCTGCAATATGTACCTGGAGTCAAAAACGTTACAGCTGGTTTTTTAAGTAGAAAGTCAATATCTATGAAAGAAATTGATCATGATCCCTAGAATGAATGGTGTGTAGCTGGTATTTTTACAGATGAAGATGCAAATAGTATACAAAAAGAGGAGTGGTTGAAAGCATACAAAAAAAGAGTGGTTGAAAGCATCCAAAAAAGATGATATACTAAAGGAAGTAAAGGACAAAAATGTGAATGGTTGGGATACATCTACCAAGAAGGCAATATCTGGTGAAATGAAAGTCTTAGATATCATGGGTCCCATCACATGGTGTGATGGCACATGTAGATAAGTTATTGTTTTAGTAGATATGTTCTCAAAATGTCTTGAATTAGAAGTGATAAAAAATCAACACTGCTACTGTAATCTAGAGAATGTGTGTCTTAGAGAAGGATTTCCAGCATCTATACATACTGATAATGAGATAAAGTTCAAATCTGATTAAATGAAAACTTTTGTCAAACTTGTAGGCATAGAACAGAAATTCTATGACAGGACCGGAAGCTTCTGATTATGCTTCACTTCCTTTACTGTCAAAATTATAGCAGACAATGAAAATTAAAACTACATTACCCATGAGGTCACAGCCTCGACATCACCTCCAATCAGGGTCTATCCCTCCCTATATATAACATTAAACAAAGTCCGTCCTCTTTCTTTGCTGCTGCAGCATAAAGTTACGTCATTTCAGCCTTTCCTATTTGTTCTGTATATTATCGACTCGAGCGGCCTAGTGCCTGCAAGCGCTTTATTCTGTTATTTATTTATACTTTCAGTGTGCTTCTATTGCGCTTTGATCGTCAAGTTGTGTTTCGGGCTTACGCGCCCACGCGTTGCTTATTTAAGCCTTTTGACAGTGATTTAAACAGAAAGGTGCCTATCGGGCTTGGGTGCCCGCACGTGTATTGTCTTTTGGGCAATTTGGTTAGCAATTTTTATTTAGCGTGTACTTCGATTGCGCTCGCGCGCACTTTTTTCATTCATAGCCCCGCCGGTGAGGAGGCCTGAAGCGTTTACGTCCTTTCCTCTAACTCCCCTCTCTTGCAGGAACACGTGCATGCGCACAAGCTCTTTTGTGCGAGCGCATGTTTCCCGATGAGAAGACGCGTCCTTTCCCCACCGGAGCAACAATTCTTTGCCTGAGTTGCTTCAGCTATGCCCGGAGGGGCTGAAATAATACTATAAAGCCTGGCTCTAGGGAAATCTTGCCTCAGAGTTCCTTCCTCCTCATTTATCCGGAACACTTCTATTTCTGTACAAGGCACTTGGTTTCCCCCCCCCCCCACTCTAATTCTGTGCATTGGGACCTCTCAAATATTTTATAGCACAGCAATATGCTCAATTTAATGATGACCAATATGGGGAATATGATGCTGGTCACTATGATCAGCACATGGAGGAGCGCCTTGTTGAAGCCCTTGACTTCCATGTGCAGGACTCTCTTAACAAGGCATTGGTCAAAGCCTTACGTCCTTTTGCGCACCTATTTTTTACTTTGGTTTCAGGTGCTTTGGCGCGGGCTCGGGGAACCCCACCCCAGTAGAGGTCAATATTACTGAGCCCGGCCGGTCATCTGATGACCTCCTTGACCAGACCGTTAATTCGGTCTTAAATGACCATGAATATGGGGCTTTTCAATCTCTCTCAACACCATCTGGCCACACTAGCCAACATTCTGACTCGGACTCTTCCACTCCAGATAAATTACCTGTACAAGACCAAATTCAAGGTAAACACAAACACAAGACACACCATGCCGATGATCCCAAGACACCAGTTTCTCCGTTCCACTGAAAGAGTTCCATCTCAAGAGGTGGCGGAGTATCTGCAATCTAGATTGCGAAAGAGTTTTGAGAAAGATGTTAGGAATACCCTCCGCTCTGAATGCCCCCTTCCAGCGCTATCAGGCAAAGTCGCGGAGATGGCAGAATTGGATCCAGACATGGTGACTTTCTTAAAAAAGTACGCAAAAGACCCCAAGAAGAGTATCGACAGGGCCTGGCGAGGTTGCCAAGACAAATTGCTAGATATTGCTGGCCCTCTTACTAAGATTCTGGATTTAGCAGTCCACGCCAAGGAGTAACAGGAGGCTATTGATCCTGAGGTATTACTAGAATGGGCCCAACAGGCCACGTGCCTTTTAAGGAATGCCAACTGCGCCATTTCTACGGAACGCAGAAAGTCCCTCCTTTTGCGCATTGACCCCAAACTGACCGAATTGGGTGTAGCTGATGCAGGTCCTTCAGAAAATCCTATTTGGTGACAGGTTTGTCAAAGACTTAGCCAAATATGTGGCAACCTTCTCCGCACTAGATAAGGCTCAGACCTCCATCAAGAAAGTCTTCAATAGTGGCCTTTTTCACAGGGCAGGGTGTTTTGGAGGTCGAACGTCGGGCCGGTTTAGTCCGCAGACTTCCAGACCCTACTACAGGGGCAGAGGTTCCTCAAGTTACCAAACCAACACGAACTTCTACCTGGCGAGAGGTCGTGGTTACAGAGGACGTAACCCCAGAGGACCACATAGGGGAGGACAATATGGTCAGAACTCCTCCCAGGCAGGTAAATCTTCTTCCTCCACAGGAAGTGGTTCTGGGGGGCAGAGTGGGTCTATTTATACACAATTGGTCTCGTATCACTCAAGATTCTTGGGTATTGGAAACCATTCAAGATTATCACCTAGAGTTCTACTCAAACCCAGAACAAATTTCCACTCCCCCTCCACTCCTTTTTTTCCCAACAAGAGAGTTCTTTCATAGACTTGGAGATCAAAACCATACTTCAAAAAGGGGCGATTGTTCCTTCTCTTCCCCACCCCAGAGGCTTAATCAGCACAATCTTTTTGGTCCAGAAGAAGGGGGGGTTCTCGATTAGTTCTCAATCTCTGACATTTCAACTCTTGGATTGTCTATCAACACTTCAAGATGGAGGACATTCATCTCCTGAGAGACCTCTTGTTAGAAGGAGATGGATGGTCCGGTTAGACCTCAAGGACGCTTATCTAACCATTCCCATTTTTGCCCCCCATCAACGCTTCCTTCAGTTCTTTTGGAGAACAAAATGTTACAAGTTTGCCGCTCTTCCCTTCGGGGTGTCTTCAGCCCCTTGGTGTTTCACCAAAATAATGCACCCAATTGTTCAATGGCTTCGATAAAAAGGCGTGCAGCTTATCATTTATCTGGATGACATTCTAATCATGGCTCAAGAAAGAAGCCTTGTTCTTCTCCATCTTTCCTGGACCATTCAGTTGCTACAAGAACTGAATCTAGCCCAACAGACAGATTTATTGGAATTCAAGATAGATTCGATTTCAACCCAATTGAAACTTCCTTTGACAAAGAGACTGGCCATCAAGAAGGAGTTGAAGAGAGCATTATCTGCTCCTTCGATTTCCTTGAGGGTTCTTGCCCGACTGGTGGGCCTCCTTGCGTCGTCTATTCAAGCTTTTATCCCGGGTCCTCTACATTATCGAGCCCTGCAGAGAATGAAGATCATGCATCTTCGAAAGGGTCTCTCTTATTCTGAACAAGTGATGCTGTCCCAGGAAGCCTGAACAGAAATCCAATGGTGGTTGACTCATATGGATGCCTGGAATGGCAGAGCAATTTTTTCTTAGATTCCAGAGATAGTCATAGAGTCGGAAGCCAGCAGATGGGGCTGGGTAGCCAGATGTGGACAAATGGAGACAGGAGGACGCTGGTCCCCGGAAGAACTACAAATGCACATCAATTGTCTAGAGCTCCTGGGGGGCTCTTTTGCAATGAAGACGTTGTCCCCTGTCAAGAGTCAATGTTGTATTCTCCTGAAGATGGACAACATCTCCGCTGTCAAGTATATAAACAAACTGGGGGGAACAAGATCCAGAATGCTAGCGGAGATTGTGAAGGATTTCTGGCACTATTATCTAGCCCATCAGATATCTGTCACAGCGGAATATATTCCGGGCTCAGTGAATGCAGTGGCAGATTGGAAATCCCGGTATCTTCAGGATGTCAGCGTCTGGAGGTTGCATCCCAGGGTATTGCAGTTTCTCAACAATTGTGGGGTCTCTTTTCAAAAGACCTGTTTGCGTCACATCTGAACGCACATCTTCTGCGATTTTACAGCTGGAGACCAGACCCTCAAGCCCTCAGCTCAGATGCTTTTCTTCAGATATGGTCGGAGGAGCTGACTTACGCCTTCCCTCCATTCTCGATGATTCATCTAGTCCTCTCCCAGGTCCTTCTTCAGAAGGTAGAGATGGTTCTGGTGACATCTTGTTGGACAGCTTAATCCTGGTTCCCAGTGGTTCTGGACCTTTGTTGTGCATCTCCTGTGAGGATACAGAGATCAGAGAATCTTTTGTCAGATCCGATGGGCCTTCCACATCCTCTCATTCTGGAGGGACAGTTATCCCTCATGGCTTCGAGGATTTCGGGGGATCGGAACAAATCTCTCAAGTTTCGGAGTACACTAAATTCTTTCTCTACCAATCCTTGGCACCTAGCACACACAAAAGATACTCTTTGGCCTGGAAGTGATGGTTGGATTGGTGCAGTCGAGGGAATGTGGATCCCATGGGGGCCTCTGTGCATATGATAGCAGATTTTATTTCATTTAGCTACTCAAGGCCTGGTTTATAGAACAATTAACAATTTCAGATCAGCCAGTTCGGCTAAACATCCCAGAATAGATGGTAAACCAATTGGGGAACACCCTTTGATTTGTAAACTTTTGCGTGGCATCAGATTGGTTCGGTCCCCTCAGCCTAAGTATTCGGTTTTATGAGATGTTAATGTTGTTTTGGAATTTCGAGTTGCTTGGCCAGCCAATGAGGGTTTAACCAGAAAGCAATTGTCAGCAAAACTAGCTATGTTGCTCTGTCTTATTTCCTGCAGGAGGGTGTCAGATGTTAAAGACCTGGACATTACAGGTAGAGTATTTATTTACCCCTTTGGGGGTCGCTTTCAGAATTTCTAAACGTACCAAATGTCATTCTACATGCATTTCTTATCCTAGTTTTAGAGATAATGCTAAATTATGTGTAGTTAAATGTTTAAAAGTATATGAAGATGTCACTCGTGAATTTCGAAGGGATTTGAGTGGACAATTGTTGATTTCTCTTCAAAAACCCTTTGGGCCTGTTTCAGCTGCAACGTTGGCCAGGTGGATCAGATGGTTGCTTCAAGAAGCGGGCATTGACACTTCAGTCTTTGGAGCCCATTCTGTTAGAGGGGCTATGGCTTCCAAATCATTTAATGTGGGTTCTAGGTTGGAGGATATCATGAAAGCCGCTGATTGGTCTTCCGATTCCACATTTAAATTGTTTTATCATAAACCTATTGTTGATGTGGCTTCTGTAATTGTAGAACAGCTTTAAACGAGCATAATCCGAATCCTCCGGTCCTGACATGGAATCCAACATTTTTTAGTTTACGCAACAAGAATTTTCAATTCTATTAAGGACACGGAGGCGAGGATTATCCCACTCAGGTTTTCAAGGATTAGAAATTATTGTAAAATACTGTATTATTGTTGACTATCCCTCCCAAAATGTTTATGTATGAATATGCTGTTTCATCAAGCAAAAGATTATGGCACTATTTTTCTGTTTTCAGTTGAGAAGACTTCATGAGAGATCTACAAGGACTAGGTCTTGAAGTTGGAAGTTACGCACTGGTTGTGTTGTTCCTTAAAGTTAACAAACTTTTGTTAGGACTTATTCTTTACTGATTTTCTTTATTGAGTAAAGAAGGAGGATGGACTTTGATAGAATATGTTATATATAGGGAGGGGTAGACCCTGATTCTATGGGAGGACCGGAGGCTCGGATTATGGTTCTCCTTCTTCGCTGTTTATTAACGTAACCAATGACAGCAGCCAATCAGAAACATGTTAAACTAAAAACTACAAATCCCAGAACCGTGAGCTGACATCACTTCCCGCACATCAGCCCCGATGTCTCCAACTATATAAGCAGCGAAGAACCATAACGCGTCCTCTTTCTTTGCTGCTTTCGCTTCAGATAAGTGCCATTGTTTTCTTTTAATCTTTGAGTCTATTATTTCATTGTTGTATTTGGCGTTTTCGCCGATCGGAGCAACGTGGGACGCGAGTGCTAGTGTCTCGTCCCGCGCTCCTCCAGGAACATTGCTGCATGTTGTTTTAGGCGCCCGGCGGGGTGCCTGGAGGCCGAGGAGCGCGGCGTTTCGGCGCCGATAATACTATTGGTCCTTCCTTTGGCTTGCTGCCCGTGCAAAGCGCCGCAGGTCAGTTTCACTGATTGTATGGTGACGGTGAGCCCACGCTTGACTCGGCGATCTTTGAGTCTGCTCCCAAGGGAGAATTTGACGCTCCTCTTATACCCATTAGCCTGGGTTGCAAATTGGCCATTATAGGATTATTCCTGAGGGGGTTTTGTGGCGCTATAACACCTGCTTGGCCGCAGATTGGTATTTGGACAGCCTCCAGAGCAGCATAGTTTATCGGGGTTCCCCCCCCTATTACTTGCGCAGGCCCATAGATTATTGAGGTGATTCTCATCACGGGCATAATAATAGCTAGCTTCCAGGGTCTGACTATGGCAGAGAAGCAGTTTAATGAGCAGCCAGCTACCTATCAGGAGCAGGAAGACCTGCTGTTGGTGGAGAATATTGCCCATGCTTTGGACGCTTCAGTGGCACAGTCTGTTAATAGAGCCCTTGCGGTGGCCCTGCAGCCAATTGCTCGGCAATGGAAACGTTATGCCCTGACGTTCCCTCCCTATGGTTAGCCTACCCCGGGGCCCTCAGCTCCCCTGACGGACGGACAAGATTCTCATTCATCCAATTGGCCCCATGCAGCTCCCTTAGCCTAACTGTCACAGTCCTTGGGCTCAGATCACGAATACTAGGCCCAACCCTCTACCAGCACCCAAGTTTTACCCCCTCCTCCCGACATTCAGTCAGATGATTCTCACACTTCACTCTCTGGCTCTGATGAAGACTCTTCCCGGCCCAAACGCCAAAGACATTCCCCTTTAGCCTCTACCCCGACTTGTGAGGTTCCCCCCCCTTCTTCCCTTGATTTTGACCCTGAGGCCATAGTACACCCGAGATCCTCAGACTGGACGCCACTTCCTGCGGTCTCAGATTACGTTTATTCTCGACTCAGGAAACCCCTGGACAAGGACGTACGTGGCAAACTGAAGTCCGAATACCCTCGCCCAGACATCCCACATAAGGTGGCCCTCACACCCGAATTGGACCCTAACCTTGCCACCTTCATTAAGAGGTCCTCCAAGGACCCAAAAAAAGGCATTGACAGGTCCTGGAAAATGTGCCAGGACAAACTCCTCAACATGACAGGGCCCCTCTGCAAAATCAGCTAAGGAATCCGGCACGGTCATCGACCCAGACACTTTGGCAGGTTGGGCACAGCGAGCATTATGTATGCTCGGGAACTCGAATTGTGCTCTCTCCTCTGAAAGAAGGAAGTCCTTCCTAATTTGCATAGATCCCAAACTAACAGAGCTAGCCACGGCGGAACCAGGACCTTTGGCGGAAGGCCTCCTCTTCGGAGATAAGTTCATCAAGGATCTGGGGAAATTTGTTCACACCTTTACGGCATTGGACAAAGCACAAATGTCCATGAACAAGGTGTTCCACCAGCAAATTTTTGCCAAGGCCGGCAGAAGTCGAGGGCGTCTGGCTGGCCGCAATGCCTCTCGAGGCCCTCCCACAACCTATACTTCCTCAGGAAGAGGTTTTTCTACCCACGACAGGGACACCTTTTACCCAGCGAGGACCTGTGCTGGACGAGGACGCTTCAATCGTGGCACCCGCTCTCAAGTCGGCACCAATTTTACCTCCACCTCTCAAGGTAAGACTGATATCCCCTTTTTCAGTGGTACTGAGGGGCAGGAGCAGTCAATTCTTACACAATTGGAGCCTTCTGATGTCCGATCTCTGGGTGCTGGAGACGGTCTCAGGGTTCCATCTCAAGATTTTTGGGACCCCCCTTCAGTCTGTCATGCCTCCACTTTTTTCCCGCGTCAAGCACGCCTTTGTTCAACAGGAGATAGATCAACTGTTGGCCAAGGGTGCGATCGCCCCCTGCCACCTGGACCCTTCGGGTTTCTGCAGCACTATCTTTGCGGTAAGCAAGAAAGGAGGGAGTTCCAGACTGGTGATAAATCTGAAAGATTTTAACAGTTGGATTGTTTACTGTCACTTCAAAATGGAAGGGATACATTTGCTCAGAGACACTCTCAGAGAGGGCGACTGGGTGGTCTGGTTGGACCTCAAAGATGCCTACTTAACGATTCCGATTTTTTCCCCACACAGAAAGTCCCTACAGTTTCAATGGGAGGATCAGTGGTTCTGTTTCCAGGTCCTTCCTTTCGGCCTTTCTTCAGCGCCGTGGTGCTTCACCAAGGTCATGCGTCCTGTCGTAGAGAACCTCAGATCCCGAGGGGTTCGGATGATTGTCTATCTCGACGACATCCTCCTGATGGCACAGGACGTTCAGTCCCTTATGCAACACCTCGAATGGACCATTCAACTACTTCAAGAGTTAGGTTTTCTGATCAATGTCCCCAAGTCAGAGTTGACTCCTGCTCGGCAGATGGAATTCCTGGGGTTCCAGATAGACTCTCTTTCCTCCCTTCTGTCTTTACCGGGCCAGAAGTTACGCTCAATCCAGAAGGAGATCTGGTCAGTCCTTCTCAAGGACAGGATTTCTCTCAGGATCCTGGCCAGAATAGTGGGACTGTTGGCGTCCTCCATTCAAGCCATATTTCTGGCCCCTTTGCACTACAGGGCGCTTCAACGTCTCAAGATCCACCATCTTCAAAGGGGTGTGAATTATTCAGAACTCATAGACCTCACCCCAGAGACGCGCAACGAGTTACAGTGGTGGCTAGATCACATGGCAGCCTGGAACGGCAGAGCCATATTTGGATCTCGCCCAGATGTTATTCTGGAATCCGACGCCAGCAAGTGGGGCTGGGGAGCTCGTTGTGGCGCCATCTCCACTGGCGGTCGTTGGTTTTGCGACAAAAGAAATCTTCACATCAATTGCTTAGAACTTCTAGCAGGTTCCTTTGCAATAAGAACTCTGGCACAACGGTCCAGTTGTTGCGTTCTGCTTCGAATGGACAACATTTCAGCAGTCCGTTATATCAACAAACTGGGAGGAATGAGGTCTCTAGCCCTTCTCCAAATTGCCAGAACCTTTTGGCAATACTGCCTGCAGAATCGAATTTCTGTAATGGTGGAATACCTTCCGGGTCAGCTCAATGTAGTGGCGGACTGGAATTCCATATATCTCCAAGATCCCAGCGAATGGAAACTTCAGCCGGCCATTTTTCAGGCGTTACAAACGAGATGGGGTCAATGCCATGTAAACCTCTTTGCATCTCGTCTTTCTTACCAGATAGACCGATTTTTCTCTTGGAGACCGGACCCCTTAGCCATCGCTTCAGATGCCTTCCTGCAGAATTGGACAGGCCCACTCCTGTATGCCTTTCCCCCGTTCATCATGCTCCCGAGGGTGGCATCTCAGGTGATGCGACAGCGAGTGGAATTGATTCTAATTCTCTAATTTGGAGAGCACAGACGTGGTTTCCTTTCTTTTTGGAGCTTTCCCGAGATCTTCCTATCCAGATTCCATTCAGCCCCAATCTGTTGTTGAACCCATTGGGGCAACCTCACCCCCTCATTGTCCAGAACAAGTTGCATCTCATGGCCTGGCGCATTTCGGGCAATGCTGGTATTTCCCGAGCCATTCGAGAGCGCTATCTCCTTCATCTCCGCCTCCTGGGCAGACTCCACTCAGAGAAGATATTTATCTGCCTGGCGCAGGTGGGTGGGTTGGTGCAACCCACGGAACCTGGATCCCTTGGGGGGCCCCCATTACAGATGTAATTCACTTTTTAGCTGAACTAGTCTCGGAAGGTTTGAGCTACTGTTCTGTGAATAATTACAGGTCAGCTATATCTGCTGGACACGTTTTTGTGGACAGGAAACCCGTGGGGGAACATCCCTTGGTGAGCAGGGTAATGAGAGGTATCCGGTTGTCTAATCCTCCTCAACCCAAGTATGCATTTTTATGGGATGTGGATATCATCTAAATATTTTGCAGAAATGGCCTTGCAATGCAGATTTATTCAGGAAGCATCTGTCCGCTAAACTGACTATTCTCTTATGCCTCCTCTCCTGTAGGAGAGTGTCAGATGTTTGCGCTCTGGATATTGCAGGTAGAGTATATTCTCCTAAAGGTGTAACTTTCTCCATAGCCTGGAGGACAAAGACTTTCTCAAGGCAAGTAATCCTAGTTTTTCTGACAATCCCAAAATGTGTGTTGTGCAATGTCTGCGAGAATATGAAGATCGCACCAGGGAATTTCGACAACCTGCTGGGGGTCAACTTTTGATTGCTTTACAAAAGCCATTTCATCCTGTGTCATCGGCTACCTTGGCACGCTGGGTGAAGTGGATTTTGTCAGAAGCTGGTATCGACACTCGCATTTTTGGGGCACACTCTGTCAGGGGAGCAATGGCCTCCAAATCTTTCGGCCTTGGTTCTCAATTGCAAGACATAATGAGAGCGGCAGACTGGTCGACGGATTCCACTTTTAAGAGATTTTATTATAAACCTATTCTTGATGTGGCTTCCATTGTAATACACCAGCTTTAAACAAGCATAATCCGAGCCTCCGGTCCTGCTATAGAATGTAAAACTTTCTAGCATTCACATCAAGAATTTTTAATTCTATTAAGGACACGGAGGCGAGGATTATCCCACCCTATTAGTATTCATACCCGCCCTCTTTTTTGTCATGGGTAATTAACCGGTCTGATGTCTTATGTTCTACAGGTTGATACAAAAGAATTGTTACTCTTTTATGTTGCATGTGTTTCATTGATGTGATCAATTAAGGATAGTTTGGCTAAGTGGCTTTGATTGGTTTTTTGGTGGTGGTTTGTATTCAACAAATGTCTATGACGAGAATATTTATTTACTCTTTGCAGCCCCAGATCAGAGGACTGGATGATGAGAAGATTTCAGGCTGTCTACGCAGTACTGCAAGTTTCTACGTTGCACAAAGTTCTGAGACTGTTCTGTTTTATTTGCCGCAGTTTTTTATGGGACTAGTGATTTTCGATTGATATTCAGAGCAAAGAAAGAGGACGCGTTATGGTTCCTTGCTGCTTATATAGTTGGAGACATGGGGGTGACGTGCGGGAAGTGATGTCAGCTCAGGGTTCTGGGATTTGTAGTTTTTTGTTTAACATGTTTCTGATTGGCTGCTGTCATTGGTTACGGTAATAAACAGCGAAGAAGGAGAAGCATAATCCTCGCCTCCGTGTCCTTAATAGAATTAAAAATTCTTGACGCGAATGCTAGAAAATTTTACATTGGGGTTGATGTCGAGGCTGTGACCTTATGGGTAATGAAGTTTTAATTTTAATTGGCTGCTATAATTTTGACAGTAAAGAGAAGCATAATCCTCGCCTCAGTGTCCTTTATATAATTGAAAATTCTTGTTGCAAAAGCTAGAAAATTTTGGATTCAGTACATTGCATCATCCCAGAGTACATTCTGTGGTGGAAAGAGGTAACAGAGTAGTGAAAGGAATTATACAATTGGCAACTAAAAGAAAAGAAATTGGGAACATTAATTAAAAAATATGGTCCTACAGAATTACACCACATGAGACAGTAGGTGAAAGCCCATTAGGACTTATAAGAGACAGGTTACCATATTTTAAAATGAATCCTGGATGGATGAAGTGAAGTTAAAAAAGTGAATTGGGATGTCAAGGACGTTACAAAATGCCTTTTGAATACACAAGAAAAGAAAAAAACTGTACTTTGATAGTAAACATGGAGTGAGTAGTGGTAAAAAAGGTAAATGCGTCCGTGTAAAATATGCTAACGAGGTAACTGACGGAGAGAGCAGATTCAGTAATCCTCAAAAGGTGATTAGAGTTATGGAGAACATACTAGAAAATGGTAGCATTTGTCACGTGAGTCTTTTTACCCTAAGTAAACGTCATTTATTTATTTACGCTTCGCTGGCTGCAAAGTAGGGCGTCGCAGATTGGTGACGTTATTCTTGTTATTTTGACCTCTAGAGCCATACGCCAGCAGAGAGAGAATTGTATCGGTTTATTGAAGAACACTTCTGAAATGGCCACGTAGTCTTTCTTTTATGTCTTTCGTTTGACACTATTGCGGAGAAACTTTCAAGGGGGACATCAATCAAGGAACTACAAGCCAATGATCGCCTGGACCGATTTCTTAATGTCATACGAAGGACGTTTTGCTGTAAGTCCCATGCACTACACAATAATGCACACTTTCGAGATTAGCGTGAAGCCCAAGCTCACTCAGCGTTCACTATGCCATTGGCAGGAAAGAACCAAACAGTAAATAAAAATAAATAAAAAAACCACCCAATCGATTTCTCTGTGGATTCTTACCGTCCAATCACGAAACACTTCCTGTTTTACTCCCGCGCGCGTCGGCAGCAGAGAGCGTTTCTATTAGCTGGCATGGGAGCCTTCCCCTTACCCAGAGCGCACTGGCCACATCTGTCTTAGTCACAGCCAATAGTGGAGTTTGTTTGGTATCTACAGGAAGTCTGAGCAGGAAGCTCAGTTCCTCTGGAGGCGGGTCTCGCGCGTAGTTAGCTGTAGCTTTATCCAACCTGTTTGCGGTGCTGAAAGGACACAAGTTGTGTCCGTTGCAGTGTTTACTGAACCAGAGTGGGGCTGAGTTGCATTCGGGGTTCTCCCCCCAACCTGCCCGGTCCGGGTTTAGATCCGCCGGGCGGGGCGGCAAAGCCGCAACCCGCGTCCAAGGCATTGATGAACAAGGTGAGACGCTGGAAGCGACCCTTGCCCTGCTTTTATGTGTTGCTTTACTCCTGGTGTCACCTGATAGATGCCCCTTCAAGGCAGGTTTTGCAGTCCTAATCTTACTGCATACTTCTTCACTCAAGTGTGCTATAGTTCCAACTTGTCTACAGCCCGGTTATATCCAGGATTCTCTTACCAATTCTTCTCACCCCCACCCCGAAACCCAGCTATTTGCTTTCTGTTTCTTCAGCTAGACGCCACTCTAATCCAAAAAAGCCGTGTTTGTAAAAGCAAAGCCCTGCAAAAATAGCCCTATGTGGTCGTTTTAATAGTTGGGTGGTTCTATATTTCATATTTGTTTTATTTAGCATTGTGTGCTGAAGAGGCACGCACTGACTAAGATACAGATACAGGGTCAGATGTACTGGTTAGACTTCCATAAATCCGAAAAAGGTTTGCAATAGGTAACCTTTCTTATTGAAATAAGACATTTGATTGTACCTTTTGTATATGTATGGCTACGAAACCCTTTTTTATGGCGCTGAAACTACTTTTTAAGGACAAAGATCCGCTTTGTTGCCTAACGCACCGTTTCTAAAATGAACTCTAAAATCGCAGCGAGGCATTATCCATTATAATTCGATTAGACAGAATTATCACTGGTGTTAAGTTATTGGAATCTCTAACGTTGACTGCTGCTTTTAAATAACGTATTTTCAGAATTAAAAGAACGTAGATGCTGTATTAGATTTACCTTGACACGATCTGTTAATTACAAAATGTAAATTGCATGGTTGAAAAAATAAACCATGGTTAAGGTATATCTTCTCATATCTTTTAGTATCTAATAAATGTGGGTCATGTAATCTCTGTATTGGGTATCTATATATCCGTCAGAAATCGGGAAAATACCTTGTTAACAGTATTATTACGTTGCTATGGTAGCAACATTTGAATAATGTATATTCTGCCCTCGTAGTGTTTCTGTCAGCTGAGTTTCCACCTAGTTCTTAGGTTACCGTCTCAGGCAGAGGTCTAATTCAGTTTAAATTGTGCTATGGTATTGTGTTTTTGGTTAGTTTCCGCTCTTTACTTATGGGTTGACGGAAGTTACCGGCCATATCTCAGTTAAATGGTCTGACTATAACCCAGTTTATATGGCATGTCTTTTCCGTGTTTGATACAATGTGTTCTGTCAGATGTTGTTGTTGTGTTTTTTTGTTGTTGTGAAGATTGCGTTTATTGCCACCTTTGCAGTAGCACACATTATTGTTAAGTGACAGGCGTTTCGCGTTCCTATTCGCTTATCAACATGTACATATAACTAATATAGCCAGATTATGAGTGGAGGCCTGTATGTTTTTACACCAGAAGGATATGACCCTTGTATGCTGGGTTATACAGTTGATGACATGAGCATAAGTGGGGCCACTTTTTAAAGCAAAGATACACCTTAAGGCTGTCCATTATTTTTGGATTTTAACAGTGCTGCTTGGCTTATTCGTATTCTTTGTTAATAGAGAGGAGTGGCTGCGTTTCGATATAGAGCAATTATAAAGTGAATCTGGGGGATGAACCTCAATCGAGCGTTATTTCAAATGTGAGTTGTAACTGGTTGGTGCGATTAATACCTTATCTGGCGAACATAATCATCGCATGCTTAAGTGAAGAATCAAGATATACGGATAAAGGGCCACCATTTGAAGTCAGCTTAATGCCTAGTTTGTAACAGAAGCTATCTCCCCGACCAGGATACTTGTTTATCATGTAAGGCATTTTCTTTATTTGCTCCTGAATTGGTCGCATCTTGAGAAAACGGGGTTCTGTCAAGTTCCCGTTGTTGCTGGCATCAGCCCTTGTTGCATTTCACTTTCATACACGCACTAGAGGCTTGCTGTCTGTCAACAAGTGGAGTACTCCAAATTCCTGAATAATAGTCAAGTAGGATCATAACGTGCAGGATATGAGGTTGTAAAGAAGACACATTTTTGTGAACTAATAGGACACATTTCCCTGTAGAGAGCAATAATGGTGGGAGATCAGATCGAGTAAAGCCTACACTGATCAGTTGGCCAAATATGGTGACTCCCTTTAGAGCAGTTCAACGGTTAACACCGGTCAACTGAAAGCCGGGCTGGAGCTTGAGTTTAACTCGGTGGTCCGTGAATTTTGGAAATTGTGTTTTACACAGTAGTAGAGAAACTATATTCACTTATTGGTGCACAAGAGTCTTGAACACTTGCTGTGCGAACCCCTCTAGACTGAAGTAAGTCTTTTTCAAACTCACTGCACGGATAGTTGTCATTCTGCCAATGTTTATTTGCTACTGGATTTTAATTTTACATTGCCCTTTAAAGTGCATGCATAGGTGTTTCCTTAAGATTGGGCTTCAGAAAGTTGAGAATACAATTTTGACAAACCTTGTGATACGTTTAATGTACATTAGATGTCACGTCGTTGCTTTGAGCTAGTTCTCAAAATGTAATATCCTTTGTATTGTTCTTTGGAGTCTTATCATAATCCTCCCAGTCATTAATTGTTATGCTTGTTCTTTCATAGTGTGTTCATGTGCTGATTGGGTGTATGGCAAAACGAAACTGGAATACTGAAAGTGTAAAGATTTATTTTTGGAAGGGGTCCACTTTAATTCTGTCCGGGCCTGGATTAAAGTATGAAAATGTAGGTGGTGCCAAAGAAGTTTTCCCCAGCCGGCTCGCACAAAGACATTTTCTCCCACCGACTACTACTAAACGTGTTTTTTAGCCGTTTCATCCCTGCGAATTCTGTTTTTGTCCTGGTCAGTTGGTGCAGAATGAACAAGCCAGTAGGAAATGAATTACCCGAAGGATGACGCGGCCCTTGGTATGCTGTAAACGCTGTCTCTTTTTTTTCCTGGATTAAGTGGTAATGTTGACGTGTGTGAAATGGGTGCTTTTAAGTGGGAGTGGATTTGTCCATTACTGAAGCCTCAAAAGATATTATTTAATAGTTTATCTGTTTTTGAAATGCCACGGGTTGGTATCAAAGGTTTTAAGTGCTCGTTTGGACAACCGACCGGGGTTCTCCAGTACTTGTCACGGGTCTGCCCATAAAGGATGGCGTGTTTTGGTGCATTATCTATGGCTGCAGGTTCTGGAGCCTGCGTTAATTTAGCTTGGTGCACGCTTCAAAGTTAATCTCTGATAAGTAGTCGAACCTCTGAGGCGCTAGCTGCCCTGTGGGGCAAATGCCTGAATCGCTTTGCCTGGCTATCTCAGTGGCTCCTGCTCCTTCCAAGCCAAGCCGTCTTTGGGGTGCCCATGCTTTGGCACTTTTTGGACCGTGCAGGTTGATGACGTAGTCGGAGTTGCGCCGAGGAGTCGCCCGTAGTGGAAGGCTTTACGGGGAGCACTCAAGGGGCGATGTGAGATGGTCAGAGGGGGGCCCTAGGTCCGTGGTTGAGGGACCCAAGCGTCCGCGAACGTCCGAATAGGGAGCCCGGGAGAGGGAGTCCAGAGAGTGGAATCCGGGCCATGCAGCGTCCCTGCGTACATAGGAGCAGCGCGGGGCCCCTGTGAGTATGGGTTGGGGTGGCGGGCATTCCCCCGTCATAGTATCGGGGGCTTGAGCGGGGGCATTCGGGGGTGCGTGCATAGCCCTTTCTGCAGTTAGACATCGGATGCGCACACCATGCCAGCCAGCCACGAGCCTTCACGTCCCTGCACCTTTCGCATCAGCCCTGCCCAGTTCCTCGTGGGACTTAACTTCCCTGACGGGGGTCTGATAATCCCGTGGACACACCAGTTTTGCACCCGCACCCTAGTCCCTACACTCAGCCCGCCCGGGACAGCGGCGGGGATTGTCACAAACAACGGCCGCCATGTTGGGAAGAAACCTCGTCTGAACTTGTCTGGGTTGGATTCTGAGGGAATCCCAGCTCCTAACCCTTGTCAGCCCTGACCCAATCACCCGATTCCAGCTCACGCCTATGCTCTCTCTTTCTCAGGATGACTGTGAAGCTGGGCCAGGACGAGGCCGCCAAGAAGCTGCTGGGCAAAAGGTGTGCGGGAGCAGCGCTGGAAGAGGAGCTCCCCGAGGAGGAGGTGGCCGAACCCCGGGACCCCCCTGAGGAGGGTGAGCAGGATTTTCAACCATCCGTACAGCCCTCCCCTGACCAGCGACACTTTCTGCGTTCTAGCGTCCGACCGCACAGTAAGAAGGCGAGGAAGGAACCCGCTGCTGCCGGAGGGAACAGCACCAAAGGCAGAGGTAAGGGCATTTTATTACACTGGCACACATGCACCCCAAACCCCGTGCACCTTTGAAATACAGCAGTGCAGAAGTTAAGCATCCTCCTGTATTCAAAACTTGCTATCCCTAATCATGTTCCATGCCACGCACAAACTTTTTACTTATCGGTATGCGCCAAGGCCTGTGTATACTATACACAGACACACGTGTGTACCCTTTTGCTCTTTGCATCCCGACCTTACATAGAGGTGCCCCTCGCTTCCTTGAATCCTAACAGGTCTGCGGCCAAATAGCCACACCCAGACTCACCACACACCCCACCCATACTTACGTCGCAGTACAATTGATCTGTTAGCATTGTTGGTGTTATTAATGCATTAAAACCCGAATTCCGACTGTACACCTGATTTGATGAGATTCAATACCGGCGTGGCCTTTGCCAATGGAATAGATTTTTTTCATTGCCATTATTTTGTGTTAAGTGTTCCTGTATACCCTGTTAGAGAATCATTACAAATGTTTATTTGGCCAATGTAGTAATATGGATTATTCAAAGCGAACCCGGTTTGCTCTTTAAGATCAGCGTAAAAAAAACACGATTTTCATGTCACCTTGAACTGTTTATCAGCCTTTTTGCATTGGAATATGTTAGGACAATAGTAAAGACAAGCCGTAATTTAGTTTAATTTAGTTTCATCATTTTATGCTACACTTTATTCTCATATACAAAATACAACACGGAACTGGAGTTATTTACTTTCAAAACATTGTAATATTTTGTGTTAAATCTGTAATTGTGTCTCCTTAAAGCACGTGCTGCTTACTTTTTTAGCAGGTGCACATCAGTCCAGACGTATTTGGTCAGTTTTCATTTGGAATTTCTTTAACATATTTTAAAAGTGTCTTTAGTACTCTGGGCAGTTTTTATGATCTACTGCCCTCCAACCGTTTCACAATACTTTATTTAATTAGTGGTTTATTAAGCGGCGCTGGTTCAAGATGCGTGGGCATCTTCCTTCTTTCCGGCTAGCACGTTCACTGCCACATTTCATCAGTTAATCACTCTGATTTAATCACCGACACTGGTATCCGGGTGATTTACAGCACTCCCACCAAAAAATGAGATCTAAATGTATTACATTTGATTTTTTTTTTTTTATAAAGGCGATGGAACTGCATGACTTAATATTGCCGATGAAGTAAGCTGTTTTTTTTTTTTAATGTAACCATTTATAATTAGAATTTTTAAGTAAAAAAAAAACATACTGGCAGCTTGTTATTTTATCAGGTTTGCTCATTTATAGGGTAATTGAAAACTTCCCTTTCGCCAGTTTACCAATACATTTCTCTAGAACATTACAGATAAACCATGGACTCACTTGTAAAAGTAGTACTGTACAACTCACATTAATTTACTGAAATATCTCCAGTAGCTTTTTGTCACTATATATTTTTTAATATTGATCTGAGGAACCAGTGTGTTCTCCAGCTTTCACCCAAATTCTCTGGATATATTTAAACACTCTAGAAACTGACAAATATCTGAACTGCTTTTTCTATAATTTTTTCACTATGCGTTTTATATCTTGGCTCTAGACGTTCCTTCTAGGATCCACCAAAAGTTGCAGCATACTGGGGGCATTGTATTCAGTAATAATATCTGTCTCAGACATTTTGGCATCTGTTAATTCTCTTTATTTAGGTATATGTGGTCATGACTGACCTTAACAGAGCTGCTTGATTATGTTTTCATGTGAAGGGTTTTCAATAATTAGAGCTTAGATCATGCACACCTTTTGGTCTGAGTGTTGGGTTGAGTTTCGAATCAAGTTCATTACTGCTTATGAGCTTCGTTTTAAAGGTAACTGAATGGGTAGGTCTGCATGTAATTTTGACTGACCAGCTAAACTTGGGTTTTGTTATGATTCATCATTGAGTAGTTGTGTTTTTTTACTAGCATTCCATAGTCATAATAAGTAGTTCGATTAAGAGGGTGACAATAACAAGCCGAGTGATCTTTTTTTGTGGGTAGGATGTGGGAAGAGTATTTTTCAACGAGAAGGTCTGGCAAATATACTTAATGAAGAAGAGAGGAGCATTTTGCGGTATTTTTTTTTATATTTGTGCAAATCTGGTTATGTCAACAGTACAGAATTGCAAGAAACACTGTATAATTAATTTAACTAGACTACACAGTATGGTTGTGGTGGGCAAGTGAGTCATAAAATGATAAGGCACATGCAAACAGCCACAAAAGGAAAAAGTTAAACTTAACTGCAAGCAAAAGAATAAATGGTTTGTATACATTGTTTAACTGAGCTCATGATTAAAGACACCGAACTGCTAGCCACCGCCTATGCTTTTGCCTTTACGCAGTAATTTATTTACATTGGCATTCAAGCGCTTTTGATTTTTTCATAATTAAGGGCATCTACAGTTTGCACTGCAACAATAGGGATCCACCATAAGACTAATTGTGGCATTCTTGCACGTTGTACCCTGTTGTCTTTTGTCCATCTGTAGTTTCTTATGTGCCTGTTCAATTGAGTGGAATTGTTTTTTGACTGGAAGTGTTTTTCACCAGCCATACCATGGCAAATCCATAGGATATAAACAGCTGCACACATTTTCGTTCCAGTGGTTGGAGTAATGCCATACATTTTCTTAAGTACTGCACACCATCCAGTCTACTGAGGGCCCATTATTTTTAGTCTGCTGTTCATTTGTCACTGATTTTATTGTCTTGAACAGGACACATCGATTGCATGTTTTTGTATTGCAGAGATTAATTTATTTCTCTGCCAGAGTAAATAATCGGCTTCTAAATTTGGGTGGTCGATTGATCTTATAGTCTTTTACAAGGCAGTCATCACAGCTTGAATCTGGATGTACTAAAATATATAAAATCCTATATCCTTCTTGGGTGAAGTAGGACCATTGGTATAATTATTTATTGGATGGGTAGATGCAGTTCTTAAGGCTCTATGCAAACTCCTCCTTCAGAGCTGTTGATGAAGTTGGTACCGGATAAATATCCATTTCAGAGCTGGTCTGTCATTGAGAAAATTGTACTTGTACCAGTGCTCTTCTTTTTTTGTTGTCCTTTTGTGGTTTCCTAACCCCCTAAAATATGAATAATCTACCCATTCATCACTTCCCTTTATCACCTGAAAGTAAGAGGAAATTTGGTTATCTCAAGACTAGACCATGAAAACACTCTTTATCGCAACTGCATGCCAACCAAGTCAAAATAATCCAGAATTTGTAAAACAAATCTGTGATATTAATTATTGACTCAAAACAAAAAGGACCAGTAGCAGCACGTCCGAAAAATACGTACCCAGGTTCTTGGCAAAAGACAGAATCTCAGTCAAAATTCTGTCTCGTGTACAAATGCGTGGAAAACGCAGCACTCAAATATTTTAAAGGAGAAAATGCTTCTTAGATAGGTACTTGCAGTACACTTTCAGCAGAAGGTTGCATCCACACCCAGCTATAAGGACTAAGGTGATCGTCTAGTTTCAGTGGCAGCCCTCCTGCCTTTTGAACAATCTGCTACACCCTGATGAAGTTCGAATTGAGAATCAAGATCCACCTTGTTTAATCCCTATTACTCTGCTAATCCCTACAACCTCCTCGTTTGTGCTGCCAAGTACACCTTATGTTTACTATATAAAGTATATAATTATTAGTATTTTGTTATTGAAGATTTACCTTTATGACATGTATTAGACTGTGCATTTGCTCACTGGACGCAGAGGCTGATACCTTGACTGCACCTCCCTGGCACATTCTTCAACCCATTTTTAAATACATGAAGAGATATTGTATTGCCGCATTTATATAGCACACATTGCCCCTTGCTACACCATGCCCTATGTGGGAAGCGTTGGTGTTGTGCGGGTTGGCCACTGAGGTGCAGTTATCGTGTTAAGGGATGCAGCTTGTAGCCATGTGTTGGATAATGTAGTGTAAGAGACAGACGCTCAGTTTTAAGGTTTTAAGCAAGCTGGTAGCTTTGACCAGCTCTGCAGCTCACTTTATGGTATTTCATATGATATAGCCTGCTCAGCAGGCTACTGCACTGGGTTGTCCAATCTGAGATTGTGTGTACAGTTGTTGTCCTGTGCTAGCATGGTTGGAGGTAGAGAGAGGTGGAGGGATCTGTTGGGATGTACATTTAGATTATCATCTTAGATATGAGTGTCTATGTGAGATGTAAAGAAGTGGTCAGATAGCACACCTGCAATTCACTGCTAAATGGATGACAGATACCGATAATTGGGAGAAGAGACTGTTTACTGGAGTGTTGGTTTATCTTTTGATGGCAGGTGGTAGGTCTTCCACCGTTGCTCCCAATTTGGTGAGGTCGACTGCAGGGATCTGCGAGCAGGCAGTTAAACGTGTGCTCCGATGAACTCCTTTCGGCCGGGAACTGAGAAAGTGGGATCTAGTGCACTTTTGGGAAATGGAACAGTTAATGTCTGTGGAAGCCTGGAGACTGGGTGGTTGCGAGGTAGCTGGGGATCTTTACCCTAATGGGGAGTTCATTTCTTTCACTGAGGCCAGGGACTTGTTCAGTGTGGGATCTGGTCAATTCCTGCAATACGCTAAGCTTGAAAGTGTGGCATGTGAGATCTGGAGTGGTTTTCCGGTGGCCTCTGGGGCTTCTGCGATGCTACATGGCCTGCTTAACTGGGGCGAGGGGTTGCAGTTGAGCACCCGGTTTTATAAAGCACTTCGGGAGGATCAGCCGACTGTAATGGGTGTGAGTCGCAGGACTTGGGAGGGGGACCTGGGGGCACCCATGTCAGATACTGATTGGGATCTAGCCCTATCCATGGTTCGTAAGGTGTCATGTAATAACAGATTTAAGCTACTGCACTTTAATTTTGTACACAGAACGTACCTCACGCCCAGTCGTCTAAATAAGATTGACCCGGGGCGCAGAGTGGGGTGTCCCAGGTGTGGTGTGCTGGGTGCTTCCTTCCTGCATCTGCCTTCGACTTGCTGATTGGTAAATTATTTTTGGCACGAAGTAGTGGCGAAAGTAGAGGAGGTCGCAGGCTTGGGGATAGAGGTGACACCAATGGCCTGCCTTTTGGGAATGGAGCAGAAACCGCGGGGTCGGAGTATTCCATATAAATTAGCTCAACTGGCTTTGGTGCTGTCCAGGCGCAGGGTAGCGATCGGGTGGATGAGCACCCGGAATCCATTGCTTCCTGATTGGGTACAGGACTTAATGGAGTGGGGTGTGGCTGTGGAGTAACATATGCGCTTCACACATTGGGATCACAAGGCACTCACTGACTTAGAGTCTTGGGGAACCCTACTGGACCGGTTCTCGGGTGTGGAGGATGCAAGCTCTGCAGATAGTACGGAGGATGAGAGGTGTGGGGGGGGAGACATCCCACACTGAGCCTTTTGAGCAGGTGACGACCAACTATAGTATTGACATTTATCCATTTCTCACAGGTTACATATCATGTTTGGTTTCATGTGGATTTTTTGTGGTTTGGGGGTGAGGGGGTGGATGAGCCTCAACAATACATTGGACGTGAATGGCCCCTGGTTGGTATTTGCTTAACATTTTTGGTATTGTAAGACGATATGAATATTCTATTTTGCATGGCCTGCACTGCACTGTATGTTCACACTTTATAAAACTCAATAAAAACAGTTACTAAAAATAAACAAAGAAGTGGACAGATTGTATAAATATCTGAGACCCACAATGGAAGGACTAAATGAAAATAATCAAAAATAGTCCATTAACAGTTTGACAGATCTCTTGGAGCATCCTTATCCCTTTATCTTGCTCTTCCAAAGCAGTTCTTTTTCATTCATGCCAAGACACTTACTAGGAGGTAGTGTGTGCCTTACAAATGTGATCTTGCATACATTAAACCATTCCCTTGGTATGGATTCCATTTCCGTGACTCAAGTCTGAAAACAATTAAAGTTTTGCATTTGTTATGTGTGTTTGTTTATGTGTGTGTATACATGTGTACATATATAATATGTATATGTAAAATAGTATAAGCGTAAAATAAGTGAAGCCACCTCTCTCTTTGGTAAGATTCAAGAAGGTGCCATCATGACCTTGGAGAAGCTGGTGCTGCTTGGGAACAGGGAAGACACAACAGAGTCTACAAGTATGTTTCTGGCAAGATGGCATGCAGCATTTTATTGCAGTGGCATACTAGTGTCCAATAGTACACTTCAGTTTATCGTTCTGGTTGTATCAGAGATGCTAGAGGGGGAAGGAATGCCTATGAGCAAGACTGGTGTGAAGGTGATTGCCCAACAGAGGACACAGATGCTGACTCTGCAGAGTCATAGGAGAAGGTATCCACCAACACAGTGACCAAACATTAAGCCATTACACTGAACCTGGTACTCCTGGGAGTTCACTGTTTTTAGATTGAAGACTGTCAGACAGTACAGCTGTCTGGCGGGAAAAGTCCTATTGGCGATATGTCAAAATCTGGCTTGGAAAGCAAGTGCATCTTTCCCTTGCATTGGTCTTTTCTTTTGTCACACATTTTCTTGCTTTCTCTTTGATGGTTTTATTTGTTTTAGCCCATCCATCTAGTCTTCTTTACCTCCCATGGAGCATAGCTTGTTTACAGTCACTCTGATTGGTTCATTTTATACTTTGAGAAGTGTCTTGCATGAGTTTTTTTTCTTTTTCTAAACGTATGCCATAAGAATACATAGTTTTCCCTGTTCTGTGTTCTCCGGCTTCTCTCAGCACATATCCTTTTTAACATGATAAAAGTTCTACGTTCAAAACTTTTTCCTTTGAACCACTTGGTGCGTTTACAGTTGTATACAGATTCGTCCTTTGACTTACTCTCCAGTTTACTATGTGTTTTAAACCATTTAATCTAGAACCTTGTGTGGTAATGTGTTGACCTGGGAGACCTAAATAAAATCATACTAGTAGAACAAACTTTTTTTTAGATCTTTTTATTCTGTTTAATACAAACATCACAAAACTTCCTTCCCGAGCCCCCTGGGGGCGCACACACACCTTGTGGGCAGTATACTTGTTAGCAGACCAATTTCCACTGCCTAGGATTAACAAAATGTTATCAGCAACAAAGAATGTCTGATGGTTCACAACCATAGATCTAATTGCAGTGTACCACCAGGTGCGTTTGCATCCTGAAAGTCACTGATTGACTGCTTTTATTACACCATTTGGGTGCTTTCAGTTTGTCAGAATACTGTTTGGGTTGGCATCGGCGGCAGCAATATTCCCTGGGTTAATGTTCATGTTATTCAAGGATTAAAAAAAAAAGTCATGTTTTTTCAGGATGATTTCCTAGTGATGGAAGAAAACAAGAGAGGAACACGACTCAAAAATTAGATAAGTTCTTAAAGTACTGCAAGATAAAGGTCTCACTGCAGAATACGCAAAATGCAATTTTGCACAGAAGAGTGTGACATATTTAGGGCACAAAATAAGTGGGAATAGAGGGGAACCTAAAACTTCTTTGGTTGAAGCACTAAAATGTGCTTCTACACCATGGTTAGAGCATTCTTAGTCATGGCAGGATTCTATTCCAAATATGTGATGAACGTTTTCAGCAAAACGTTTCCCATTAGGCAATTGTTAAAAATTAAATGTGAGCTTTTATGGTCAAAAGAATGTCAAGACACATTCCATATAATTTAAAACGAAATTTGTTGTGCACCAGCCTTGCAGGGATTTGACCCAAAGTTAAGAAGTATTGAAACTACTGACTACAGCTCAAGCCATTACGTGCTGTACTAATGCAGTTTGATGATTAGAATGAAAAGCACATTTTTTGCCTTGTGCTCACTGACTCCTGCAGAATAGAAATGTTCTGTGATCAAAAAAGAGACACTTGCATGTGTAGGGGGTTTGGAACATTTTAGAGCAGTGGTTCCCAACCTGTGGGCCTGGGACCCCTGGGGGTCCGCGAAGCCTCCTGAGGGGGTCCGCAACTGCTTAAAAAAATGTAATAATATTAGCTCCCAGCTATCAGTAATGACTCAGTGAGGGTCCCCGTGTTCCAATAATGATTCAGAGGGGGTCCCCGGGCTCCAGTATTGATAAAATGGGGGTCCACAGAAGTCAAAAGGTTGGGAACCACTGTTTTAGAGCTTATAAATGGAGATCACAGGTTACACTATGGAGTGACCACAAACAGTTCACCAAGAGTTTGACTACCAAAGGTATGTCAAGTGCATCCCCATGCTTAGCCCGTGTGTCAGTCAGGTTGTTAGATTATATTATTAGTATAATTATACGTTATGGTATGTGCCAGGATTAAAAAGATAGAATTGCAGATTTTTTTAGGCAGATTGCCCTTTCCTATGAAAGATATACCAGAAGAGGACCTGCAAAAGTGTTGTGTGGCCGAAATTGAGTGATGGATGGAATAAAGGAAGATAAATGGAAGGAGGCTATGAGTAAGAATGATGGATTCAGGAAGGCTGGCCTAATAAGAAGGCAGTTGGGGAAAAGTTGCATGTTTACCGGGAGTTAAAGCATGAACTCTCACTAGAAAGTAATGCAATATTACATTGTGGAAGAATAATTCCCCCAGAATGTTTGAAAGAGAAAGTGCTAAGTTTGTTCCATGAGGGACATTTAGTAATAACTTAAACAAAAAAAAACAGTCACGTATTTGTACTGGTGACCAGGTCTAGACTAGGCCATAGATAGAAAGGTTAGAACTGTGTATTGTGCAACAATTCTGAAAATACTTAATTACACTCAAACCTCCCCTGTGCCCCTTAAAGAGTCCTGAGATGCCTTGGGAGATAAATGGTTTGGATACTTTAGGTCCAATTAAAAATGGGGATGTATCAGAGTACTTAATTGTGTTAATTGATGACTTTGCAAAATGGCCAGGCATAGAAGTAGTGGATACCCATACAGTAGTAACGTTTTTAGATAAAATATTCTTAAGGGAAGTGTTACTCAAAGTAATCCTAAATGACAATGAACCCCAATTCACTTCTGAAGCATTTGAATCTTACCTCGCGAGACCTTGTTGTTCATAATATTACTTTCATTTATCATCCTGCTGAAAATGGTGCAATTGAGTGTTTTAATAGAGTGCTGAAAAATGCTGTACAGCTGGCTAAAGAAGATAAAATGTGTTGGATCAAAGAAGTGTGGAGAACATTTTGGTCTTATAAAGTGTCACCTTGAAATTCTACAGGTTTTAGTCCATTTGAAATTATGAAAGGCAGAAAACCTGAAGGACAATGTAGGGTGGATGTTCAAATCTACGATAAGAAATTGGATTCCCCTAGCTGTTAAGGAAAATGTGTCCAGAGCCCAGAAAAGTTGTAAAGATTATTTTGATAAAAAAACACAAGTGTACACATGTGAATATGCAAGAGTTAGAGTTAAAAAGCCAGAAGTTTATAAAATAAAAAAAAATGAAGTTAAGGGTTATGCAATTCATTCTTTCTATGTGATGACAAGTTCTGTCATTTAAGTCACATTTCATTATATAGAGGGAAGAACAATAATCAGGAACCAGTGCGAGACCAAGATATGAGACCTAAACAATATGTTTGGGATTTAGATGAGAATGAGTTGAAGGAGTTGATGTAAATGGAAACACAGTCAAATGAAGAAGTGAGAAATGGAAATATTGAAGTGAATGTTGGTAATGGAAGAGCGATGGAAAATTGTGGAAAAGAGAATCAACTTAAGATAGAAAATGTACCATTTCCCTTTACACCGCCAGGGAGGATTGACGTGCGGTTGAGCAGGTTAGGAAGGAGAATCAATTAACTCATGAAATTCAAAGATTGTGGGTCTAATTATGACATTGGCGGTCCTAGGACCGACAGTGCCGCAAAGGCGGTTGGACCGCCACATTACAAACCATGGTTCCCGACAGGCAGTCAGAGTTCTGGTCAGCTACGGCGGTGCTGAGTTCAGTGCTGCCGTGCTGATCAGAAGTCCAATTTCCACGAGCTTTTTCATAGCAGGTACCCACCATAGAAAGGCTGGTAAAAACACAGTGGAGGGGGCCACAGGGGGGGTACTGCACTGCTCACAACCATGTTGGGGGCAGTGCAGGCACCCCCCAACCCCACCAAGCACACTCAGAATGTGTACTGTCTTCTTTGCAGACAACGCAAATTCTGAGGGTCCTGATTTGCTATGGTATTGGCCTCTCCTCTCTGAAGGGAGCCAAGACCAATACTGTAGCACTGTTCCTGCTGGGATGACCAGCTGGCACATAATAATACAAAGTTCCTGCCGGTCAGCCCGGTGGGAACATTGTAATATGATGGGGGGGAGGAGTGAGGGGTGAGGTAGCCGGGTTGACAACCACCTCACCACCCCCTCCCCCTTGAGTTTGGCTGTCGGCTTGTCCGCCCGCCAAACTTGTAATGGGCCCCTTATGTGTGTACCTAGCATTAGTCCTATTAATTTAACTGTGTGTGTTCTTTGTTATTTCTTCAGTATGTAGAGTTTAGAGTAAGTTTTTTTATAATTTTTCCGTTTAAAAAATATATATATATATATTTGGAAGGGGATGTGTTGTAATGTAAATGCTTAGCAGCAATAGGCCATTAATATTGCCCCCTTCCTGATTCCAAGTTATCATGTTTGTTCTTAGTATCAAGGGTATTCTGATGTAAAATAGAATGTTGGTGTGGTAGAGTTAGAAAGGATTGAATGAGATTGTAAAATGAACATCCTCTCTCTGAAGCTCCTCTTACTGCTGGGGCCTGTATGGACAATAAAGCATATACCACATTTACAAATGTGAGAGTCCTTTACTGCAACTTTCCCATACTTTTGTATGCACAATACATTTTTTACAGTTAACACAATCTTAATTTAAACAATAAAAAACATTGTTCTCTGTATGAGAATGCATGCATTTTTCCCATCCATTGTTTCCCCCATCCCAGCATATTACTTTTAATGAATTATACAAATTTCATTTTCCACAACTTTGTCCTTTCAGCAACTCTTACATACGCCCATACTTTTATACAGCTTTGCCCTTCGAGCTGCTCTCCCGTGATTTAACTCCATGCTCTTGTTT
The DNA here is from genome assembly GCF_031143425.1 of Pleurodeles waltl. Lineage (NCBI taxonomy): Eukaryota > Metazoa > Chordata > Amphibia > Caudata > Salamandridae > Pleurodeles > Pleurodeles waltl. The sequence continues at coordinate 400,780,021 of NC_090449.1, forward strand.
TTAGCTTCCAGTACACTCTTCATTACTTTCCCCACCTGTGTTATTCTCCTCACACATGTTCTGCCTCCACCCGCCTTCAATATTTTTTTTTATTTTTAGGTTGCATGTATGTACACTACCCACATTATGGTAGCTCAGCAGAGATAACTCACCACTTAAATATGCCAGTCAGTGCGGCAAGGCCTTATTTTCATGTCCATCGTGATCCGAGGTTTATTATCCTGTGTCTGCTGGACCTGTCTCAATGGTGTAGCTGTGGCAATAGGGACAGGGATAATACTTTTTATTTATATTTTTCCCCCTAGTTGTATGTAACGTTTTTATTTTTTGTCTAGTTTTATTTATTAGATTCTTTAAAACATCTTTTTATTAACCGTTTCTTAACCTTTTACAAATATACAATTCATGTCACAATTACATTATGTATTCATCAATACAGCAGATGAACATTGCTCATCATTTGACCTGTCAGTGTGTGTTTTCTAGGTCCAGGCCCACCAATCGAAACCCAGTCACACCAAATGAGGGTCTCATCTAACAGGCTCCCCTCCCTCGCAGCTAACAATCTGCCCCAGTAGAGCGTATTTTTCCTTGCCACACTCAGGCCTACATTTTCTTTTTTTTTTTTTGCATGCTTCATCCATGCCCATGTCTTCCCATATGTTAAGCATTAATAATTTGGCCTCACTTTGTATTTGCAACCTACCACACGCTGTAACTATTCTCGTCCTCCTTTCCAGAACAATCTATCCGGGGACGGAACCAATTAAGCTCGCTTTTTAACAACTTTCTTTCTTTCTTTCTTTCTTTCTTTCTTTCTTTCTTTCTTTCTTTCTTTCTTTCACTGTTACAGGGAAATAAAATATATATCGCAATACTTCATCAGAAATCCATAATATGGAATCTTGTGTCAGTTATTCCAACCTTTAATCTTGCATATGTTTTTCTGTACTTCTCTATTTTACTCCACAGAGAGGTCTCTTTGAGTACATTAGGCATTTTTGGAGGCAAATTTGTTTTGTTTTTCTTTTTCTGTGTTGTCTAAATATGTAGACCTTCTACGTAGGAAGGTGCTTCAGAGTGTGGGTCCCCAACCCAAAACCAGAGTTCTTTTCATATGGCTCTTAAGCGGCATCCTGACTTGTTAGAAAAAATATTCATTCTTCAAACCAAAACAGATTTCATAATTCCCAAGTTGAGCACCTTCTCCCTTTCCGAATGTAGTTAAGGACAGGTCTAACGTGTAGCCCATAGTAACCTATTACGACAAACATTATAAATCCAAATCAATAACCCACAAATGCCTCTGTCCTATAAAGTTTGATTGAAATTCAGACTAGATCTCCATCTCATTATACCACCAAGCATTGAAATTAGTACCCAGGTTCATCTCTGTTCTTCAGATAACTTGAACCTACCAATTCTAGATCTGTCCTCTTCCTCTCATCCCTTTTCTAAGGATTATCTTGTTCAACTGATGTTTTTTTGATAAAGTATTTTTATTATTTTCCAAAACTCAAACAAATAAGATGATACAGACATTTAAATATAGTGCCAACGGGCACACAACATAGGTCAGATCCCTTGTTCCAACGACACGTTCACAGTTTACAAAAAAAAAAAAAAAAAAGGACAATTGCACGCATATCAACTGGACAGGCCCTAGTGAGTTTTGTGATGATCTATAAGGTTAGTGTAAGAGGGGGAGCTGATTCGACCCTCTGGGGAAAGGCAGCCCCCGGTGACGTAGGGAAGGCACTCGTAGCGGCTTCCCACCTTCCCCATATCCTGTGGTATTTATTCGGACAACCTCAAGCCTCGTATACCAATTTTTCCCGGCTCGCACACCAGTCCATTCCACGCCTCCACTTAGTTAGGGCTGGGGCCCCTTTGGCTTTCCAATTCGCCATTATGTCCCTCTTGGCTACCAGACATGCCACCCCCAAGAGGGTCCTATCTGGTCTTCTCAACCCAGTGTCTCCCATGATTCCCAGTAGCGCGGACAGAGGTGATTTCCCTATGTCTACTTGCAGGACCCCAGAGACATCATTTAACACCGTCCTCCAATAGGTCGCTATGACTGGACATGACCAAACCATGTGAAAGAAGTTGGCAGAGGGGCATAGGCACCGCGGGCAATCAGCTGTAGCTCGGAGGCCCGCTCTATGTAGTTTAGTAGGTGTTAGGTATGCTACGTGAAGGTAATATGTCTGTATTTGCCGGAAACGGGAGGCCATCGTAAGGGAACGGGGTGCCAACAGTGCCTCGCCCCAATCTACCTCCTCTATGGGGCCCACCCATCCCTCCCATTTCTGGCGGAGCCCTTCCAGAGAGGGCGCTGTGTTGGACACCAGGGCGCGGTATATCTGGGAGACACCCCCTTTGCCCAGACTCCCCATTAGTGCCTTTGCCTCCATCGGGCTGTATTCTGATATTGTGGTCCCTGGTTGTACGTGTGAATGTAGGGCATGACGGAGTTGGAGATATTTATAGAATTGTGTCTTGTTTAGTGAAAATAGATTCTGGAGCTCCTCAAAGGACCGCATGTGTGTCCCGTTCCAAATGTCGCCTAGTGTGGATATGCCAATGTTGTCCCATCTTTGGAATCCCTCTAGGCCTGCGACTCCCTCCAGCTGTTTCCCGTGCCACAGCGGGGTCTGTTGGGTGAGGCGTCCCCACCATCCCATCACCCTTTGAGCCGCCCGCCATCCCATTAGGACCACCTTGGTTATGTCTGGGGTATCTTGTGAGATCGGGCCCCCATATAGGGCATCAAAGATCCATGGGTAACTCAGTGTGTAAAGTTCTAGGCGGTATGCCGGGTCCGACCATCCGCCCCCCATCCAATCATTAATTACATGCAGTTGCATTGCGAGGTGGTATTGGTAAATGTTGGACATGCCCAGTCCCCCATCTTGGACGTCCCTCTGGCATGTGACGAGCACCAGTCGTGGACGCACACCATTCCATATGAACTGGCGTGCTAATGTGTCCAGCTCCCTAAACCATCTCTTTGGGATGGGGTGAGGGAAGTTCTGTAATAGGTAAAGAAGTCTGGGAAGGATCATCATCTTAAATAGCGCTATTTTGCCTAGGAGGTTAAGGGGGAGCGTTTTCCAACGTTGGAGGTCAGTCTTAATTCTCCTGACTGAGGGTGTAATGTTGAGTTCCCAGGTTAGTTCCGGGAGTAGCGAGATGTATATTCCTAAATATTTAAAGCTATTTCTTTTCACTGGGATAGTATGTTGCCAATCCACACAGTCTCGAGAGCGGTGGAGAGGAACCAGCAAGGATTTACTATGGTTTAGGATCAGCCCGGAAGCCTCCGCGAAGAGGTTCAGTATGTATAGCACGCGGGGGCCACTAGTGGCTGGGTTGGAGATGTATAGCAAGACGTCGTCCGCGTAAAGTGCCACTCGATCCTCGGTGCAAGTGGGCCAGGACCAACCCTCAATCAGGAGATCCCCGCGTAACAGTATCGCCAATGGTTCAATCATTAAGGCAAAGAGCAGAGGGGATAAGGGGCATCCCTGTCGGGTACCTCGGCTGATGGGAAACAGATCAGAAACCACTCCGCTCACTTGTACTTGGGCCGTCGGGTTGGCGTAAAGCAGTTTCACCAGTCAACGGAATTTAGTCCCAAGCCCATTTCTTTGCAGAACCTGGTCCAGGTAAGACCAGTCCACTGTATCAAAGGCTTTCTCAAAGTCGAGTAGGAGTAATGCTAAGAGATTATGTGACAGGGTCCCGCGATGTGCTAGGGCCAAGTGCAGCCGTCTAATACAGTGCCTTGTGCCACGGGTGGGCATAAAGCCACACTGGCCAGGGTGGACCAATGAGGGCATGACTTCTTTTAGTCTAGCAGCCAGGATTGAAGACAGTACTTTGATCTCCATATTCAGGAGAGAAATGGGCCGATACGCCGAGCAGTATTTTGACGGTGGTTGTGTCTTAGGGATTACCACAATTGTGGCCTGGTCAATTCCATCATGGAAGCGACCTTGTTTTTCAGCTTCTATGTACATTTCAAGCAGGTGGGGGCTTAGGATGTCGCCACATTTGGTATACAGCTCTGCCGGAAACCCGTCCGGTCCTGGGGTTTTGCCCGATGCCAGGCGTGCAATTGCGTTAGTGATCTCAGGGAGATTGAGGGCTTCATCTAATCTATTCCTTGTCTCCGGGGAGACTGTGGGAAGGGTTATTTAATTTAGGAGAGGAGAATCTTTCTCAGGATTGGGCAGAGGGTGTTCTGCATGTAGGCGAGCGTAGTATGAGGCAAAGCTGCGTGCGATTTCAGTGGGAGTCTTGGAAAGGGAGCCAGAGTCATCCATGATTTCGGGAATAATTCTATTGGCTAGAGGGCGAGTAGCCAGCCAATGTAAGAGTTTCCCATTCTTGTCTCCCCATCCGTACACTCGGGCAGCTGAGGCCCTCCACATATGTTTTGCTGATTCTAACACTAAGTGTTTGATGTCATCTCTCACCATGGTGAGGTGCCTCAGAGTGGAGGTTGATTTAGAGTATCCATATTGTCGCTCCAGGTTTAGGGCCTTTGCCTCTAGAGCAGATAGATGCAAGTTTCGGGCACGTTCGCGGACACGAAGAAGGTGTTTAGCGTGTCCTCTCAGTGTGGCCTTACACGCAGCCCATAGTGTGCCTGGTGATCGGACTGAACCCAGGTTCATTTCAAAGTAGAGAGTGATGTGGTTCCTGACCTCAAGGGTGTAGTCGTTGTCTTGCAGGCACCATGCATTAAGACGCTACACTGGTCTTCTGGAGGGGTCTACCCCTCCCAGTCGAACCCTCACTGGAGCGTGGTCGGAGACTCTGCGCGGTAGTATCTCCGCTCCTGTGACGCTGGAGACGTCAAGGGCGGGCATAAATACAAGGTCCATTCTGGATTGTGTCGGGTGGGCGGCCGATGTGTGTGTGTGTGTGTGTGTGTGTGTGTATTGGTGCTCCCTAGGATGCCGGATTCTCCATATGTCGCAAAGACCCAGACTTTCGGCCCAGCCCATGAGGCTCGACGCTCTGTTGGATCTACTAGTAGTAATCTCGCCTGATACGTCAAGGCTCGGATCGAGAACGGCGTTGAAATCCCCTCCTATTAATGTGGATCCTTGAGGGAGCCCAGCAATTACCTGACGGAGAGAAGTTAAGAAGGCATCAAGCCCTGTTGGAGGGGCGTATATGCTCACCAGGTTTAGTGGTGATCCGTGGAGTACTCCTGTGACCACTACAAATCTGCCCTGTGGGTCCAATTGCGTGGCCGTAATTACCATTGGTAGTGAGTGGTGGAGCAGGATGGCTACCCCTCTTGAGCCTCTGGAGAAGCCTGCATGGTAGACTCTATCGTACCCTCCCCGTGTAAGCATGGGACATCTAGTTCCTAGGAGGTGGGTTTCTTGCAATAGGACCACAGTGGGGGAGTATCTGCGGAGGGTGCTGAATACAGCGGATCTCTTGATTTTATTTAACCGGCCATTTACGTTCCATGAGATGACCTGAGTCAGTAAGGGCCAGTCGTGGGCTGCGTGATTGCTATCTTTTGCTGGGTGCCTGCCTGTGAATCTTGGGATGACCGTTTCAATCGCAACATTGAAATATTAAAATAACAAGGTGAACTTATCAACACATTACTATCTAAACCCGTGTCAAACTCTTTACCCCCCAACCACCCCCCACCCCATACTCCCACCCCGGAAGCATCTGTCGCCCCATTACCCAACTGGAACAAGCAGCCAGATAGACTGCTATTGGAGTGGAGTGGTGGACCCCTCCCTTTAGTCGGATCAAATGCAATTAACGGCATTTAAGTGAATCACACGGAAGTGTGTTAAGGAGGTGTAGAACCCTCTGTGGTGTCACCTCCCCTGGGTGCATGTCTAGGGCGGGTGTCCCTGCCGTATGCTCATGTTCCATCAGAAATCGCTCGATCTGCCTCAGCCAAGTACCGGAGACTGGCTCAGATCGGTGTCATCCGCAGCTCGGGCCGTGTCTTGAGGCCCCGGCGATTCCCCCTCCCGCACACCAGAGCTCGAGAGCGTCCCACCGATCGCGGTGGCGTCCAAGTCTTTACGTCTGCCCCTTCTGGATCGAGTTTGTCGTCTGCTTCTCAGGGCCCCCCCACCGGAGGGGGCTCCCCATGGGAGGGGTCACCTAGCGGGCCCCGGGGGCCCCGTCGAGCCCCGGTGCCCTCTTCAGTCAGCCAGTCCCATGCTTCCTCCGGGGACTCGAAGAAGTAGGCCTTTCCGGCCATTATGACCTTGAGCCTGGCGGGGAATAATAGCATGTAAGAGAGTTGCATTGCCCTAAGTTTTTGTTTGACATGCTCATAGGAACGGCAGCGATTCTGCACTTCACGGGTGTAGTCAGGGAATATTAAGATCTTATGGTTCTCCCATTGAAGGTTCTCAGCACACCTGGCTTGCTTAAGGATATTGTCTCGGTCCTTCAAATTAAGGAGGCGCGCAATCATGGGGTGCCTGGGGCCGCCTGGCGGTGGGCGTGGCGCAAGGGCCCTGTGAGCACGTTCAATCGCAAACCAAGATGAGAGGGTTTGATCTGGGATCCAGGTTTTGATCCATCGCTCCAGGAAGTCGGAAGGTTTATCCTCTTCTGTGCCCTCCGGAAATCCGACAAAGCGCAGGTTGTTACGTCTCGACCGATTTTCTGCATCTTCTGCACGGCGGTGCAGTTCGTTAGTTCGAGTTTGGAGTTGGGCCACTTTGGATCTGAGATCGGATAGTTCGTCTTCTGTTTGAGAGACTCGATTTTCTACCTCAGTAATACGCCCACTGCATTTCTGAGATCCTGTCTAATTAATCCCATGTCCTCCCAGACCTCTCCGATCTTGGTCTCCACGGCGGTCTGTGATGATTGAATCGCTTGGAGGATGGCATTCACTCCGTCAGGAGCCGGACCTTCACTGGCTGTGTCTCCCTCTCTCCGCTGTCCCGCAGGCGCTGTGAACTGGTCAATCTTTTGCTGGGAGGAAGGGGGTTGTTTGTTCGGCTTGTCCCGTCCCATCCCATCTTGTCACTCGAGGAGGGAACAGAATGTTTTGTCTAAGGCGGAGTTCCCTTTCGAATGTCAAACATTCATGAAGCTCCTCGTGCCCAGGGTCCAAGAGGGCACCTCCTCGGACCCGCCGGGCCCCAACCGGTGCGGGATGGGTCGGGCGGGTGTTGCTCTTTATATAGGGTTTGGCAGTCCAGAGTCAGTCTCTCCCATCAGCCGGGCCAACTCAAGAGGAGAGAGGGAGGGCCCCAGCGACAGACGCCCAAGCGCCGCGGGGCCATCCAATCAGGGCCCCTCTCTTCCACACCGTCGCGATCCCCTGGGGTCCAGGGGGGACCCCAACCCTTCAGTGTCTCCGCGAAGGGCCTATTCTTTCTGCAGTTGCTAGTGTCTATCCCCGGGGCCGGTGAGTATTCGCTGCTTACACTGCAGCCTTGTGTGTGTGCGAGGGACCGGGGAGTCACACCTCTCTTCGCCTGATCTCTGATCGATTTTAATCCTCATGGGAGTTGAGATGGCCCACAGGGTCAATGGCTCGGGAAATTACCTGGGCCGTCTGGCTCCTCGCTTCTCCCCTCCCCTCCTCCTACCTGAGCTGGTGTACCTCCGTTCCGCATATGAGGAGTGGGCCCATTTCCATGCGCCACAGGTCCTCCGCCTGTTCCGCAGGGCAGTCTTGCCGTGTCCGGGTGCCCTCTCGGGATCTGCACACGCCCCCGACTCCTTCAGGGCTCTCGAGCGCTACGTCCCAGACCAGCGCGCCGCGGCCCTCGTTCAGTGGGGCGTGTTCCCCTGGCTCCAAGGGGCTCCTCTGCGCACGCCGCTTCTCCACTGCTTGGCGGCCGCGGTCACACCGCTTCTTCTTCTTCTTCGGCGGGGGTGCGGCAGCGACACGCCCCCGCCGGCGATATTACAGGCACTCGTCAGCGTCCACCCCAGGAGCACCGACTCAATTCTCCTCTCTCCACCAGCCTCAGCGGGGCCCCGGTTCGGGCTGTCACGCTCGGGGCTCCGGGTCTCGGTCTCGCCGAGACAGCTCGAGTCCGGCCGCCATTTTGTTTAGTTTAGACAGGATGCAAGGCGACTACGGGGGCTGTTCTGATTCGATTTTTCACCTCCCCAAGGAGAGGGGAACCCACCGGGTCACTCGAGATGATGCCATTAACCCTTCATTTCGCAGCATATTCGGGCGGATGACGGAGGGGTCCGGAGCTCTCTCAGATTGCGACCGCCATCTTGACGCCCGAAGCCACGCTCCCCTGTTCAACTGATGTTTAACAAATTTAATAATTCCTAAAGTTTTGCATTGGACTGTTCGGATGCACAACACTCAAATGATTTGTTCACTAATAATGCGTCAACTCATGACTCGATAAACTCCAAGGAACATAAATAGCATACAACTCATTTAATTCCTTCATCATGGTATTGAACTGGCAGGCCAATAAGTTGGAAATTTAAATAGATCTATCACTTCTAGTTCCAAACTGGATAACAAACTTAACAATGTACAACACAGATGGGATGTTGTTTCACACTACTCACCAATCATAACAGCGCCAGTGTATGCACTCCTGTACCAGAAATGTTGAAAAAGTTCACGGACAACAGCAGACACGTTATGTACAAAAACACCACAAATATCAACTGAGGCTGCAGCAAGTAAGCATAAATCCACCGTAGAAGAATAGTGTTAAAAAAGTTGCATCATATGTGTCAATAATTGACTAGATCAACGCTTTAGCACTGATAATTTCATGAAAATAAATGAATCCGTCATAGAGGAAAATCAAAGCTCCCTACATACCGATGTCACTCCCCAAATATTTAAGTATGAGGGAACAAGAAATTAAAGAAACAAAAGAAAACTATGTATCACCTTCAAAACCTGTTGTTGGTGCCTTGGAAAGCAACAAAGAGGGATAATAAGATCTACCCAATCTTTGCAAACAAAACAAGTGAGAACAAAGCACAGACTTCAGATAATAAGTCAGACAATTCAACCTCCTATAAATCAAAATTGACTGGTGGTCCCAGATACTGGAAATGCTGTATCTTCAGTAGACCCATCTGTCAGACATAAATCAGATCTAACAGTGCAAAAAATAAACAATATACTGTGATAATGGAGGGTTAAGTCATTCATATTGCTTCTGGTAATACAAAAATGAAACATTCAACAGAAGCAATGATAACAATATATATTGTAGTATATAATACTTCAGCCAAGATGCCAGAAAATCATACTCCAAACACAGAGATAGGCACTCAGGATTTGTAGACCTCAAAAACAGCAACTATGCATAACTTATCACAATTGGATAACAAAATGTCTACCATTTCTTTTCCCAAATTAGTATTAGGACAGAGTCCGTTAAGCACTGCTTTCAGTAAAAAACTAAAGGAGGTTTAGGGGAAAACCCAGGTATAACATCAGAAAATTACAGATTATTAGAATGCAGAGATGTATCACCTGCCAGTTATATTTCACTGTGTGAGTATATATCAAGATGAAAAGAAGACCTCTTAACTGGGAGCAACTTACTATATTTGTTGTTTAATATACTTGCCCTATCGTCATGAAACACAAGATCTAGTAAGCATTAATTTTGCACCCTTATGTTCCCACAACTCGAATAGCAAGGAGCTCAACCAAAATTTCAGATGTGATGTTCAATTTCAAGGATTAATTTGCGAACTGGGGTGTCAAGGTTATCAGCAAATAGGAATAAGAAACAAAAAGAGAAACTGGCTGTTTTGCTGAAAAACAGATTCTTACATTAGATGGATCAGTTGATCCTAAAAGGAGCATGTAGAGTTACAGATCCATTCCACAGCCGTAAAGGTGCTTTTTTAAAATAGTTTTTTTTGTGGATTTATTTTCTGACAGATGTCTTGATATATCTTGAAACCATTAGGTGACTTCATTTATAATGCAGTGTGTAAAACTGTGCTGCTTGACTTGAACTGGTGAAGAAACTTTTAGAATGCAAAGGGACTCTTGATATCAAGTAAGTGGTAAGGTAAGGCATTCCATAGGAGGAGCCTCTGATTGCAAACTTTGGTTTTCCTCTGCCTCACCCATCTTCCCGTAACGAATCCCCCATATAATTAAGTTAGGTGTGGAATGCCTAGTCGAGTCACTTGTTGAGCTCAGTCTCTGCTCATGTTTAACACTGGCAACTGAAGATGTCCTTGATAAGGTGTCATGACCTAGTTTCTTGATTAGAGCTTAGTGCAATTGTTAGCAGTTCTCGTCTTGTTTTTTCTGCAGTATTAAGAACAATACGAAAGATTGCTTGTGTATCAAGTTAATATGAGAATTGAGCATGCTGCCACAATACTTTGTATGAGCAAAGTTTTGTATCAGATCAAATCCAAACTCTTCTTGTCAACTGTAATTAAGCTGGAGTGCTTAGTAAGAGTGCCAGTTACCAAAACGTAGATTTAAATACATGTTTTCAGTAGGTTAATGTAGCTTTTTGTATTTTTTTTTTGTGCAAAGATATTATTGATTTTTTAATCTGACAAAGAAAATAGTACAGTGCAAGATATGGAAGAACACCATTCAATAACAATACTTCTTTTATAGTGCGGACAGGTAGACATTTCAAATATCTCACCTCCTAAAATGCCCCCACCCCTCCCTCTGAGTCGGTATCTGTAAAGACCTTTTTCAGTATCAAGGTCCTCAGTAACATTAAGGCAATTCATGGTACTGTCAAGAATATGTAGGAAGAGAAGTCAGAATAAAGCAATCCTAGGGGCAACGTGAGTCTCTGTGTTGATCCGCAACCTACATTAGTGGGCGTGCCCTCCCTTCTAGAAAAGGCTGTAGGTGGCTCGTCTTGTGAAGAGGACTTCGGATTCTTCAGACTCTTGACAATTAGTCCCCATGCCTGGGCTGTGTCCATCTTTCCCAGCTCACTCATTTAATAATGTGTTTTCACAGTCTACCTGTGTTCCAATTCCCTGTGCCATGCAAGCAGGCTCAGGCCTCTAGGGTCCTTCCAATGCCATGTAAGCTCACATTTGGCCAGGATCAGACCCAAGTCCTGGAATTTACTAGTCATTTTAGTTTTGCAGGTGTGGGGGAACCAGTGTAGTAAGCAATGGGCTAGTGTTGTGGGGACCTCCCTGTCTATTAATGAAGCTAATGCTCTTGTAACTCCTGACCAGTATGTTGTTAGACAAGTGCATGCCCAGAGCATATGGAAAAAGTTGGCACCCACTTCTTTACATCTGGCACAGGAGGCATCTCTTGCACTGAAATCTCTGTTAATCCTATCTGGCTAGCGGTAGGTTCAAGGCAAGATGTAAAAGCTGATTATTTTGAATCGTGCATTCCTGGACACCTTGGAGATACGCTTTAAAATGGTCTTCCAAGTCTTTTCTGAACTCAGAATCTCTAAATCTGTTTCCCAGTGGGTACAAAGTGTTACTAGAGGACGTAGGGTATTTGCTTGAATTGAGGGGTAAAATGATGTAACACCTTTAGAAGTGCCAGCGAACAACACCACATTGAGACAACAAAGGTGGTCCTTCGTTTTCGAGCCCCTCTATCTCCAATGTCTACATATAGCTGCCACTACAGAACTGTGTAATAGAAAGTGACCATGAGGCAGGTCAAAAGTCTCCTGGAAATCTTCAAATGGGAGTAGAGTTGAAGCTCGGAACAGTTCTCCCATCGCGTTGTCGCGTAGGTTCTCCTTATCTTAATGAGCCTACTGGATTTGGGTGGCAGAATCACCTGTACTGCGGGGGACTGAGTCTAATTCTGCACCACATGACACCTGTCGGCCTAATCCGGGTTTTGTTCCAGCTAACTAGCAGTGCCTTATCTCCACCCAAGAGCACGGATGATTGGACAACCAGACGCATGACACAAATGACTCCTCAGGGGAATCGTGGTCACTCAGATCTCATTGCATTTCTCTCAGATCTGTTAGTCTCACACATGCAAGGACAATCAGAGGCAGAGTATAGTTCAGTAAAGTTTTATTGAAGTAACTGGATCTTAGATAATAAGGCATGTATTGCAATAACTAGGATGATGAAGCACAATAAGATTAAAATTGTGACAAGCAGAGTAAAACACAAAAATAACGCTACCATATTGACACTAAGGTTTTTAAGGATAATTCCTACCTAAGCCATGATAGAGCACTGCATGTTAAGCTAATTCTGCCCTTCAGATTCCCCCTGGGAAGACACCATCCCTCATACCTGAGCAATAGACTTGTAGTCTACATGAGCAGCTGCAGTGAAGCAAGAAGCAATCAGAATACAGTTGTGGTCATCTGGCTGGAATCTCCCTCTAACGTACATGGGTCAAAGTAGTGTTTTTGTAATAAAAGGGCAGCTGATGTTCCAAGAAAGGGTACCCACGTAAGAGTGTGTATGTTTCTGTGAACATTGGAGACAAAACGTGCCACTTTTGCCCGTAACCTATCTTAAAGCAGCCTTGGGAAAAGCACAGAGTGAAAGAAATGTCTTGTTTAAGAACGCAGTGCTGACCTAGGCTAAGAACAGCTAGATAGATAAAATAAAACAAGATCGCAAATGTAGCTATTGTTAAAATAATAAAAATGAAGTTGAATAAAATATATCCATGTTAAAGCGCACAGAGGCAGGCCTAGTATGCTAAAATACCATGTGTAAAGCTTATAGCTAAAATGGCTACACCACAGCGTTAGCCCCAGCAACCGTCCAGCCCACTAACCCTGCCCAGTTACCCCCATGTAGGAGCAATGCCAGCATTTTAAGCGGCAAATCCAGGGAGTAAGGAACCCTAGTATGCGTCTTCTGTAGGCATCGGTCCCAGAATTTCTAAATGGTCATGTACTGCAGTGGGCCTGCAGCATTTGCCAGACTCATTTTGAGGAGTGTTTTCTACCAAGGTCTCGTAGGGTGGGACAAAGGGGGCCACATTTCCAGCCAGCGACTGTCTGCTGGCCATCCACTGTGTGGACTATTGTAGGTGGGCTGCTAAATAGTATGATTCATGGTCCAGGACTGCCAGTCCCCTCTGTGAAGACAGGCGTTGTAGAGTGGACAGAGCCTCCCTCCTGCACCCCTTGCCTCCAAATGAAGGCTATTTTTATAGTATTAAGCTCTGAGAAAAAGTATCTGTGGATCCACAGTGGGAGTGTTCCAAAGAGATTTAATAAAGTGGGGCAAGGCTATTATCTTGAGGATTGCTTTGCAGCCTGCCACTCATACCGGAAGTGTTTTCCAGAAGTCAATATAGGATTTCAGTTTTCGGACCAGTAGATACCATCAAAGATGTCTGAGTAAGTATGGTAAACGTTCACTCCTAGGTAGGAGAAACGTTGTTGTTCCCACTGCAGGTCATCCACAAGGTCCAGAGGCACTGCATTCCTCCCGGTTGGAAATATTCTAGTTTTTTGCCAGATCACCTTTAGCCCCAATAAGGCACCGAAGGTCTCCAGTAGAGCTCTGGTAAGTAAATACAGGTTTAAAGTAAGAATGCACTTTAGGCGTAATTTTTACATTTACACTTGTAAATATTTACACACGATTACTCTTGGTAAGTTGTGCTTCTGTAGCTTATGAGTAGTATTTTTAGAATTGATTTGTAAATTCTAATACCTTCACTCCAGACATAGGAGTTGGGAACACAATGCAAATTTCAGACTTTCCTTTTAGAATTTGGCCCTTACATTGGAACATTTCTCTGAGGGATTGTAACTTATCCAGATTTGGCCACAAGTTACCCTGTGACGTGAACTGCACAACCTCTAAGTGACAAAGATGTAGACACAGCTGTACAGTTAGTAAAAGAACCCCACAGCATGCTGTTCATGTATATCTTCAAGAAGCAATACAACTGCAAGCCCACATACAGTTTCAAGCTCTGTGTTTAAGACTTTAAGTAGTGCACAGCTAATCATTTGGTTGTTGCTACACAACTTGTTTCTTGACATAAGTGGACTCATCCCCTCCATTCAAGATATTTTGCTTGTACTCTGTTCACTTTTGAGATGCTTAACCAAACAATCTGAAGCGTCTTCTCACAAAGCCATACGTTTTTTTCCCTTTGTCTTACACATTTTAGTATGCTTTTTGGTGCACTTAAATTTGTACCAATTTATTTTGTTCCATTTTCTTTTTTTATTGAGAAAAATAAAACAAAAAAAATTTCAGATAGAAAATATTGTGTTCAAAGTTTGTGGGTTGTGGCAGGCGTTTAACCCATATACGTTTACTGTGTGCAGTTCACATTTTAACATGAAGCACTTCATTGAATAGGCTTGAGAAATAAGATGTGTCTACGTTAATATGTTGCTTATGATCAAACAAGATAACCCATTAGACTACATTGGCATACCCTTCACTCGTACCAATCTGCTGGGTCTTTTGACTATCTTGGTGACTCTGTCGTTCTCTAATTCTATTTTTGTCATATGCATTTATATAGGCATTCAAGTGCTATGACAGCATAAAGTATTTGGCCTGGAGAGGGGGAGAGGGAATAAAAAAAAAAAACACTCTTTTCATATGATTGTGTTAAACTAGAAAATGCCTATTTTTTGTCTTGCTTATAACTTTGGCGCCTTCTGACAGATTTTCACGAAACTTTCCAGAAAAGTGCTAGTTTTTGACTAGTTTGCACATGGAATGTTTCAGGGTGATCCGTCAAACGGGGGTCGAGAAAAAGTGGCAGGGTCCGAAAACTCATTTCCCCATTCATTTTCAATAGGGGTATTAGACACAGCTACAGCCCAAACTGCTGAACTCTTTTACACCAAATTTGGCTGAAAGCTAGATATTTCCCCAGAAAGAATGCTTTTTGTAATTTAGTGTTAATCCACTCAAGAGATTTTGTGCAATAGGTGCTTAAAAACATTTTATATCTGGGGACGCAGAGGATCTGTGGAATCAATAGATCTCCTGCTGAGGCCTAATTGGCTGCCACCACAGCAGCAAGGAAATGGTAGCAGCCATCTTTGGACTGAGGACTTAGGGGGTCATTCCGACCCCGGCGGGCGGCGGGCGGAGACCGCCAAAAGACCGCACCACGGTCAAATGACCGCGGCGGTCATTCTGACTTTCCCGCTGGGCGGGCGACCGCCAAAAGGCCGCCCGCCCGCCCAGCGGGAAAGACCCAGCAACGATGAAGCCGGCTCCGAATGGAGCCGGTGGAGTTGCTGGGGTGCGACGGGTGCAGTGGCACCCGTCGCGATTTTCAGTGTCTGCTTTGCAGACACTGAAAATCATTATGGGGCCCTGTTAGGGGGCCCCTGCACTGCCCATGCCAGTGGCATGGGCAGTGCAGGGGCCCCCTGGGGCCCCACGACACCTGTTCCCACCATCCTGTTCCTGGCGGTAAAAACCGTCAGGAACGGGATGGCGGGAAGGGGGTCGGAATCCCCATGGCGGCGCTGCATTCCCTGGGCCAGGGGTAAACCGGCGAGAAACCGCTGGTTCCCCTTTTCTGACCGCGGCTTTACCGCCGCGGTCAGAATGGCCCAGGAAGCACCGCCAGCCTGTTGGTGGTGCTTCCGCGGTCGTTGGCCCTGGCGGTCCAAGACCGCCAGGGTCAGAATGACCCCCTTAGTCATGAGTCGTTAAAAAATGCAAAAAAAAGAAAAAGACTTAAGGGAGCACGGTAGGGATACTCTGACACTGCCTAGGCCTTGTAGAAGGGGTCCTAAAGGCACTTCACTGGGTTGGGAGGGGGGATACCTTTTTTTTTTTTTTTTTTTAAAGAATTGCTACAAATTTGCGAGGGAGGTGGGTGCATTAGCTCCCTCTCCAGGCGGTGTTTGGCCCCAGGGAACCCAACCCCTGGGTCATGCAGTATTTTTAAGTGAAAGGGGATGTGGGGCCCCCTTACCCAGGCCACATTCTGCGCCTGGAACCCCATCCCCTGGCCCACAATATTTTTTTAAGGGGGCTGAATCATGCCCCAGGTCTATAATAGGCTCGGAGGGGGAAGTCAGGTGCCTCCCCCTTTAAAGTAAAGCAAGAAAAAAGAGGTTCTGGGGTTCCAAGAGCAATGTGACCTTGGTCTAGGGAGACGTGGTTCCGCAGGTGGTATAGGTGCTGGTGGGATTGGCGCTGAAAGCAGAGGAGGTGGTGGCAGTGGTGTTGGTATTGGTGTAGGAGGCCGTATCGGAGATGGTGGTGGTGAAGTAGGGTCCGGTAAGACTATCGGCAAAGATGGAGATTACATTCTAGAAAAATCAGGTCCTTGTGATTAAGAAAGGTGCCTCCTCTTTTTCTGACGAGTTCTTGACATCGATATGCTCATCGACATCGACCTCCGGTGATCTCTCAACATCAGTCTGCCCCTCAACACTGAAGGGAGAGAATGTCAAATGAAGTAGCTGTCACCAAAATTGACTGGCTAATTTTGAAGCGAAAAAGCCTAAGAGGCCAAGTTCAGTACTCCAAGATCCTGTGAAAGAATGTATGATGGAACTAAGCATGCGAGAACCACGGATGACTGAACAACGTGGTCAGAACAACGACGCGTTGTTAACACAAATGCCTTTATCGCGCATGCCTTTGCAACTGTTTTCCATTGTAAAAACATGCCTAGGACAGGCATGTGTGGGAATGGCATGCTTGGTTCTAGCATGCCACCCTCCCACCCGCACTAAGGCCCAAAAGTACCCCACCATAATACTAAAACTACCCTGACCCCCCCCCCTCCAACTCACCCCTAAAAACAAAAGTTCCCCAACAACCCCCACCCACCCTGAGCCCTAAAACCTTCCTTGACCCCCTCCACCCGCCCTAAAAACAACCAATCTCCCCAACCCCTGCTACTAAAAACAACAAAACTTCTCTACTCCCCCACCCGCAAAAACAAACTAGCCCGATACGCCCCACCCGCCCTAAAAACAAGTGACCTCCCCACCCCTCAAACAAAACTACCCCGATTTCCCCCTCCCCACCCCCAAATGCTGAATCCACCTCCCCACCTCGAAAGACTACCCCCAACCCTGCCTCTGCCCCAATTACCCGACCGCGTCCTCTCCTGATCGGCTCTGCCTTAACCACACATATGCATAGTTCAGCACATGCATGGTTAAGGATGGGGAAAACTTGCATTGTAAATGTAATCATTATTAGGGAGTCATTGTTCAGGACGTTTCCCCGTCAGCAGGAGCCAGAAAAATAAGCACTGAAGCAACTGCCCACTGCATGGTGGGATACAGGTGGTCCCTAGCTTCTTAAAGGCACAGCCTCTATTTTTAACTCATATAATGACAGCCTAAAATCTCTTTCACAAACCCTTTCTGATGGAGTATAGAGATGAATGAGAGCAGGACAGTGTAGCCCCATAGGCCCTATGGGGCTACACTGTCCTGCTCTCATTCATCTCTATACTCCATCAGAAAGGGTTTGTGAAAGAGATTAATGCTTATTTACAAAAATATCATGAAATTATACACATACAATTCTCCTGGTCCCCTTTTTAAGTACAAGATGAAGAATTGGGCCCTTGTAGCATACTCCTTTAGGGTGCATAATCTTTTTCTTTCTTAAGTGACTATGCAGGCCTTTCTGAAGAAAGGCAAACATCTACAAGATATATTTTGAAAAAGTTCTCTGGAGTTCCTGCACATGGACAGGACTTTTCAGTGTTTAGGACTTCAGTGGTGATTCCCTGACAAGAGAACTGGAGTTACAGCTAAGAAATTATTCCTTACTTTTTTTTTTCTCACAAATTGTATTGCATTTTTTTGTAACAGTTACAAGCTTACATTGATACACAGTTATGGAATTGGACATGTAGCGCTTCTTACATTCTCAAAGCCATTTGTTTCTTGCAGTACAAAATAATTTCACTGTGTTTACAAACTGCCTTAAACCCCCACCCTCCCCTAACTTTCCCAACAAGCAAGAACAGTACCCGTTTCCTATGTTTGTCTGTTGAGAACACAATTTAAACCACCACCTCATCCCTGGATGGGACCTAGTGGTAAACATGAGTCCGTTGTGGCTAGGCCGTGTATTATGTATAAATCTGGGCCTTTTCATGTTACCATATATGTATGTGTGGGAATGCTCATCATACCCATCGCAATGATGCTAATTCTAAAATTCATATTGTTGATTTTCAGGGTTCAGGGGTGTATATCCGTGCCCTCCTGCGCATTTGTGCGGAATTTCTTGAAGTATGTATCTCACTCCATGCAGATAAGGATTTTGCGTAGCCCTCTAAATTCTTCCCTACGCAGCGCTTCGCTTTCAGCCAGCCCCACTCTAATTCTCAGATCACGCAATCACCTCTGTCTTCCGCGAGCGAGAATAGAGATTTAGTATACAAGCATCTGGTGTTAGCCAGTAATCATGGCCCGTTAAATGTTTGAGTAGCTGCGTAACTCAGAGCAGTAATTTTGTAACTGAGGGCAGCGCCAGAGCATATGTAATAGATCCGCATCCATTTGTTGACAGCAGGGGCAGCCTGCCTTTTGCGCCTGGGTATAGTTTATTGATGCTATGTGAGGTAAGATTTGCCCCATGAAATATAGAGAACTGAATAAATTGAAATCTTGAATTTCTGGGTATGGTTTTTGGGTTTGTAAGCAGACTCTTCCATTCCGCTTCCATTAGGGTACGGTTTACGTCTGTATCCCATTTTTGACGGAGTGTTTGTAACGATATTCCTGAATGTGACCATAGGCCTCTGTATAGCCATCTGATTAAATGACTGCCGTGACCTATTTATGTAATGCATTTAGAAATGCAGATGTAATAGGTTCAGTTACCGTCTGGTGCCCAGTATTGACGCACAAAGCGAATTAATCCTGCATGTATTAGGAACAGTGTATCTGGTAATCGTAGGGACATTCACCAGTATGTCATGGCCACCCCTACCAGAATGGGGACATGGCGTG
Source organism: Pleurodeles waltl (assembly GCF_031143425.1). Classification (NCBI taxonomy): domain Eukaryota; kingdom Metazoa; phylum Chordata; class Amphibia; order Caudata; family Salamandridae; genus Pleurodeles; species Pleurodeles waltl. The sequence continues at coordinate 400,798,917 of NC_090449.1, forward strand.
GCACGGATGTGTCAGGGCACGACAGCCTATGCAGCTGTCCATTTTGTACCTGAGCGGCTGTATAGCCCGTTTCGTGTAAGTTGTATCCCGCTAGCCAATACGCGAACCCACTGCAGTTGTGATGCTATGCAATACTCCTTAAGGTCTGGGGCACCCATACCACCTCCTAACACCGGCAGTTGCAATTTTTTCAAGACGATCCTACGATGGCCTGACCCCCACACCAACTCGATAAACAAAGTAGTTAAGGTGGTAAACATGGGGGCCTGAACAACGACTGGTAAATTAGCAAAATAATAAAGGAGCCTTGGGAGGAGAACCATTTTTGTCAGTGCCAGTCTGCCCGCTATGGAGAGGGGCAGTGTACCCCAGAAGGCTATTTGTGTCTTCATGGAAATGATCGCCTGCTGCAGTTTACCATCTAATATATCATGTAGGTCACTATAGTTATATATACCTAAATAGCGAAACACACAGGTCTCCACTGTCTGATGTTATAAATTATTCTGAAATGCAGAAGCACATGATTTTGCAGCATCTACTTGCAGACCCAAGAGTATACCGAATTCAGTCAATTCATCCGCTATTGCAGACATATCTTGACGTAAGTTCCGAAAATATAATATGTCCTCTGCGTATCGAGGTAGCCTGTATTTTGCCTCTAAGCGGCATGCCCCATTCCAGTGCACTTCGTCACAGTGATTGTGCTAGGGGTTCGTTCGCTAAAACAAATAATAAAGGCGATAATGGACAGCCCTGACGTGTTCCTCGAGAGATAGTATAAAATTCTGATATGCACATACCTGTTTTTGCCCTCACCGTAGGCAGTGAATATAACAGTCTCACCCATTTTGTGTAGGAGGAAGGTATTCCGTACTGGGTAAGTGCAGACAACAGGAAATCCCAGCTCAGTGTGTCACAGACATAATGTATATCCAAAGATAGGCTGCCTGCGTGTGGCTATTTTTCGCGTGAACTGTACATAACGTGAAAAAGGCGGGGAATATTGAGTGAAGTGTTACGTTTCGGCACAAAGCCCTTTTGATCTGTGTGCAGTAGTTGTGGCAGGTGTGGGAGGAGCTGTCTTTCTAGGATTTTACTTATAATTTTATACTCTGTGTTCAAGAGAGGCAGAGGTCTGTCCGAGGTTCCAATGTCTTCTCCGATGAGGCCGCTCCTCAGCGGGTGAAGTCGTGCGTGTTGGCCTGTTGAACAGACGGCTGCAGCAGCTCTACAAATTCAGGAGGTTTTGCCGGACACGCAGAGCCCGCTCAGCCACCACACCACAGCACAGCTCCGTGGAGGCAAGGAGCGGGCCCCAGGGCCTCCTCGATTACGTCAGCCCACCCGCTCCCACTCACCTCCCATCTTCTCCTGGGTGCAAGTCCCTGCCCTGCTCCATGACGTGGCCCCATCCATGGCAGGCAGGGTAATATGTGCCAGCCTGTCAGCGAGGCGACCGCACCTGTCTCCTCAGATTCAGGAAGTGCCTCCTGTCCCGCAGAGTCTGCTCGGCCACCGCATCACAAATTCATGGAGATGAGGAGTGGGCCCACGGGGCTTCTCGATGCCATCGGTTAGCTCGCTCTCACTAACCTCCAAGAGACACCGGGGCCTCAGGCTGCGACTCCTCCACTTGTGCAGTCCGTTCCGCGCTAGGTCAGTGTTGCTGTCTTCAGTCGGTGATTCTACACAGTCCCCGCTGCCGCCGGATGTTTGTTTGGGCCGCACAGCGTGCCCAGCCCAGGATGTTCTGAGTGCTTCCACTCTAATTTGGCCCCTCATTAATCGATTTCATTACTCCACGGCACCCCTCCACCGACTGCCAGACTTCTTGATTATATTGAGCAGGCAGCATGCATAAAGGAAAGGATTACATTAGATTAAACGGGGCCAGCCCAGGAGCTGCCCCACTACATGTCCGCCATCATAGGCGGTTAGCCACGCCCCCAAACTATTAGTTACTTGACGTAAAAAAAAAAAGAAAAAAAATACACTGGTAAAAAGCAAAGGTAAAAATAACATTGTTGGATATAATGTTCAATAACAGTGTAACGTTTTAAAGTCTAATGGCAGTATTTTCAATTGATAGAAACTCAGCAAAACGTAATGAAAATATGCTCACAAATAGGATAACATGTTGAAGCACAAATCACTGCATGGAGATATTGTTATGCTAAAATAAAACTGGTTGTACTATATACCACCTGTCTACACTTTTTTTCACACACTGCCTTGCAGTAGCATTTCGCTGTGGTAGCAGTAGTAAATAATATACTTTTCTAGGTCGAGCATAAGTGCTTAACCTTGTGTATACTTTTAAGTATACTTATACTGTGGGACTAAAGCGATTTAATTTGTTGGTTGCCGTGTCCTTTAAAAAGCCTTGATTGCTAGTGGTCAGTTCTGCCTCCTTATGTCCCTCCTTTTTCTCTTTGAGAACAGGGACCAACTACTATATAATTACATTTTGTCCTGTTTATCTCTTTTGTAGGGGGACTTTGTTTTCCTACTTTTTGCCTGCTCGTCTTGCACTGTGGGTGCTTGTTTCAGAGTAGCCACGCTTCCTCAGGCAAGTCCTCCAGCAGGACTCCCTTCCCCCCACCTCTCTGCAAACATTAAAAAAAAAAACGCAGTTTCCAGGGCCACCTCACCCTCATTATCTTGTTTGTTTGCTTTGGGTCTGCTCTGGATAGTGTTTTCTGCTTGCTGTATTTCAGTCTTTAACAAAAAAAACTAAATTGGACGGAATTTGTGTTGCGTTTTGATTGTTGTAGGTATCGGAGCGCTTTACATGCGTGCCAATTACATTACATAAGTTAGCATAAATTTTTTGGGGGTGGGGTTTAGGGGTTTACATATTCCTTTCAGCATGCTCTGTCACTTTGAAGCAGTGTGTGTATCCACTTTACTGTTCGCCATCAGTATTTGAGCGCGAGGTTGCTGAAGGCTTCCCACTGCCAGAGCTGGGCACAGAGGTCGTGGGCATGGCTGCAACCGGGACAACAAGTCACAGCCTGGTCCTCTGCCTGCTGCTCTGCAGCGGGCACATAGCAGTTGGAGCTGGGCTGCTGCCTTCCACAGCTACCGGTAAGGGCAGGACAACCTGACCTCTACGGGACCCCAGCAGTCCCAGTTTGCCAACCCATCCTTGATTTCACTTTTGTTTGTTTGCTTTGGGTCGTGTTTTCTGCATGTTTTTAAAGGTGCTTTCTTCTTGTATTCTTTTTTTTTTGTTTGTTTAATCCTTGTGTTTTCAGACTCCAGGCTCCGGCCCTGTAAATCCTTTTTTTAATTTTTTTTTTATTCGTACATAATGTGCAGTGTTGCCTATGGGTGGCTTCACACGCGCTTGTGTTTCCAAGCGCCAAAGGACCTACAAATTTTTTTTTTTTTTTAGAAGTGCCACAGTATGTGTAAACAGAACAGGACATAGTTTGGTGCAGTGTTTTTTGATTCCTCTACTCCAGCCAGTGCCGATCGTCTAGAGTTATCTATTTGTTTGATTGGTTTCCTCCCATTTTAATTTAGCGTGCCCTGTGCTCTTATTGAATCCTTTTTGCAGGCTAAAAACTCTGTCATGGAAGACCTGTGGCGTGATCACGTACAGTTGTGGTGTGGAAGTGGTACAACGCCCCAGTAGTTTCACAGTCATTTCTGTACACAGTACAGATTGGGGAGCCCCCTTCCGCCTCGCCCTTCCCCCCCCCTCCACTTCCAACCCGAGGCCTCATACTTGAACGAGTCCATGAACCCTTTCATGCAGAGCGCCAAGTGGTTACACGACCATTTGCTGCAGTGTGTTGCTCAATGCGTCTCAGTGACGTGATGTGACGTACATCTAGATTGGCTGACTGTGAAGCTGGGGAACTGGGTTTCAGTCTCGGCTGGAGGCGCAACATCCTGTGATTCTGGCCAAATCAAGGCCAATCCCCTGCAGAGGTACTTAATTTTAATTATAGTTGGTAAACCACTTCTTCTCCCCCTGCTGTCCCCCCAACCACCACCGCACGTCGCTACTTGCATTTTATTGCTTCTTCCTTCATCTCCCTGTGTCGTCACCCCAACACCACCTCTCGCCTGTCGCTGCTTGTTTGGTTGGTTACGTGTGCTAGTGTTCTTCTGTGGCTCTCTTTGAATTTGGTAATTTTGTATATGCACTGACAGACAGACATTCTGCCTGGACGCAATCACTCTGTTACGTTTGTTACCTTGGAGATTGTGATAGATGCCTAAGGCCAGTTACAGTATATATATATATTTTTTTTAATGTTCTTCTTAGTGCATCCCAGATGTTGAGATGCATGTCTGCACAATTGGAGACCCTCCAACCCGAGTGTGCTCGCAGATTTAAGTCAATTTGTTATCTAATCTGAAATTAGAGTGCTTTCAATCCTGCTTTCTTGGGTGAAGCATAATTCACAGAATTCATTAGTGTCACTAGCATAATCCAGGGATCACACAAAGGACGACCAATGCATCCCAGTACTACACTGCAGCGCCCCTACTACAGTTCAGAAGCCCTGCCAATAAATCTCAGCCTTGGCCTGAAGTCACCCCTACCATTTTATATCGGCGACTTTACAGCCCTGTCAGTGCCCATCATTTCTGTTCTGTGGCATGGTTGAATGACCACACAAAGCTCGCTGAGTGTATCATGCATTTAAAAGGCCAATAGCTCCAACTAAAATAAATGCAAGACCTATTGCATTGCAAATGCTTGTTTTAGTTTGCAATTTAGATAGCTTGAAAAAGAAGTTGATACTTTAATTCGTTCTGTATTTATTTATTAAGTGCTGCATTGATAGGTAAAGGGCTCCTTGGAGCTAAAAACACAAAGTGCAGTATCTCAGAAACACTACAAGATAAAAGTCGAAATAATCTTTATCTAACTGAAGAAGCACAGTATGTCATACTAGCACATAATTCGCCCAGTTGAATTATGGTAAATGCCTTGCATAATAACGTTCACTTTAGTTGAACATCTTTGGCATTCACCATTGTTGGTGCAGCTGGTGCTGTCTATTTATAAACACATATTTAAGGATGCTATCTCTTTTTCAGTAGAGAGTAAACCTTCAAAGTTTGGGGGTACTGACAGTGCTGCTCAGTCTTTTCAGGTTTCTGTACCACTCCCATAGTGCAAGTACATCTTAATGAGCTTGTCAGCCCAATAACTCAAGGTAAGGGGGGGAGGGGGAGGCGGGGGCGGGCACATTCACTCAGCACACAAATCGCTCAAATGCAAAATAGTAACTGAAGATGGGCTGGCTGCAGTCAGTTGCAGACCACCTGCTGAAAACTATAAATCTTTTGTCATCCTTTGGGTATTCTTTCAACTAACCAAAGTTCCACCCTTTCATAAGGGTAATTCTGGAAACAGCTGCATGCCAAACCTTTCCACCTTTGAAGTTAGTTTGGGATATTAAGGTTATTCCAATGTTTCTGATGGACAACATCCGTATGTTGGAGGTGGCACCCTGGAACCTCCTGTGGTGGTAGTTTGATACCTTCCTGACTTGTTACATACCATTCTCTTTGGCACATCCAGAGCCCACAGTGGTGTGTATTGTATTGTCTTTCAGCTGGGGCAGTCATTGGCAGAGGTGGAAATTAGAGGTTTTTGGTTTCATGGCAGAGCACAGACATCATATCATTTTTCTTGAGCTTGACTCTTTTCGGTTGGCTCTGAAGGCATTCCTTCTATTCATCAAAATGAAGCCAATCTGGTCCTGACTAACATCAGGACGCTTCTGCTGTCTTGAAACAAACAGGGCACTGTGGGGGTCATGGGTCCTGTGCCAGGAAGTGCTGCAGCTTTGTAATAGGTTTGGCATCCTGGGGATCTCTCTGATAGTAAGTATTTGGCAAGTTCAGCGATAGCCATGGCAGACAGCCTCAGCAGACATCTGGTGAGCCGTGAATGTCACCTACTTATAGTTCTTTTTCAGACACCACATGTGATTTAAGTTCTGAACCTTTGAGGTTTTATGTTGGGCTTCGGCTTCTTTAAAATAGACATATTTCCCCTTTTTCCTCTGGAAGGATGTCTGTCACAGCAAGCATGACTACGAACCTGACTAACTCACAACAAGATTCATGGGAATGACCACAGTTGACACCTGGATGTCAGCCACAGAGATATGTGCATCAAATGTTAATCATGGGCGCTCTGCCCTGCCCTTTATGATTCTCTAATTAGCCCCACCTTGCTCTTAATGAGATGTGTCCAAGCCCCTTCCTTGTGATATGTCACTGAATTAAAGAATCTTTTGAAATGCACAAGGAAAGTCTAGCTCCCTCTCATCAAGTGCTTGTCCCGCTCAGCTTACAGGAATGCAGCAATATACAATTCTTTCCAAGGGGGTTCATCTACTTCTCATGTTTTCACCAGACTAGCTGGGCTTCTCAAAATGGAACCCAAGAGCCTCCTTGTTATGTACCAGTGCAGGCACATCTGCACCCAGTGTACATCTACAGCACACTCCACTGCCTAGTACTGTTTTCCATGGGGATTATGCTACCACCAGCATTTCCACATGCAGCACATGCACTCTGTGCACACTGTTCAACATTGCAATCTCACTGTACGGCCCCAGAGTATTATTTAGAAGCGCACCCTGCAAGCATATACACATTTAACATGTACTCACTGTATCGCACTTCACCCTAAGTTTAGAGTATTCCTTGTGAGCACACATGCAACTCTGCACATGTTTTCATCACACATTCATTTCCATATTAACACGATGTAGGTAAGGGGTGAGTTAAACACACAGTAACAGAAAGTTTAAAAAGGTGAGTGAGCTTGTAGGCATCACTCCAGTAGCACAGGGTAAAAAGGACCGATTTACTGTTACTGCCACAAAGGCACTTGTGCTGTTTTAACTCCTGGTGAAGGCAGAAGCCTTCTACCACTACGATGGAGCCGCTTTGGCTGTCCTTCCTAGTCCCACAAGACTGCCATTCATGGGACAGGCCTATGTCATGGAGCACATGCATGATCCATGTTTGCCTATGACAGAAGATCAGCATTAGGGATCCAAAGAACAATATATTTTGGCACTCAGGGCAGGGTTACACGGCTCTTACCGTGCAGAGGACTTTTCTGTCTCCCCACTAAGCTAACATCATTCTCATAGCTGTGAAAGTGTGGCACTCAAACTCTTGGATCTCAGCATTTGCCCTGTGATACTCCTCCCTTGTATTTAGGACCTCCTGTCTTGGCAAAAGGGCAGATTACTTCGCTGGGTTACCCATAAGGTCTACTTCCTTATGCGAAGATAGAGTGGCACTAACTGAGTGTGTTTGATCTGCCTGCAAAATGGCTGTTATTCTCACAGCTAGGCACTCCTCTACCAAGTGCTGTTTGTTGTGCAGATTTTGTGGCCTGGAGCTGACAGTCAAGATGTCACTCTGCTGGCAAAACTGGCTGATGTTTTGTTGTTTGTTGTAATTTACGTACCAAGTTGTTGAGGTGGACAGTGTTAAAGGTTACTTTTCATCTCTTTTGGTCTGTCTACTCAATCGTCTATGTTGTAATCTTACCTAATCAACATTTGTTTTTTAAGTCATCAGCTTTGACATATTTTTTTTTAAAGAGCTCCCATACACGTTTCCTCCAGTTCTTATTATCATACCTCAATGGGATTTTAATTTGGTCCTCATGTTTGAGGTGCACATCCTTTCCTTATTGAATTACGTCTGTGCTCCATGTCGGGGAACTGTAGGTGGTTTCAAGGCAACCTCAATGAATCACCTTTTTAGACAAATTGGTGCTGCAAACTTGGGTCTTCTTTCTGCCAAAGGTGCTGCTGATCTTCAATGGTAGCTAGTCCATCACACTTCCTCCCTTCTTCTTACCATCTCACCCCTCTAGGCAGGAGGAGAGGCTACTTCCTAGAAGCCCTGTTAGCTTCCAAATTAATTGCATGAATGAGCACCAGTTCGACAGTCAGATACTGATTGGGATGTTCATTGCTAAGCAGTGGAGAAACAGTCCAGAAGTGAACCCTTCCACATGGATCGTCCTGTGGATTACAGGGTTCATTCTACCTGAGTAAGCGTATGGACAATATAAACCTACACATGTAACTTTGAGTCCGTCTGGCTTATCACAGACCAGACCTGAACGCCAGAATGGCCAAATGGAGATAGCATGGAACTAGGCAGTTACATGGGTTTGCTAGATTGTGGAAAAGCCATCTCTCTCCTTCACAAATGGTGCCTCTGTTCCACGTTGAATATGTTTTGTACCAATCATCATATAAAAATCATGGGCATCGTGTTATGTTGTCAGCATATCTGTTGTAGATTTATTTTTTTATTTTTTTGATAACCAACTTTATTGCATTGTAAATAAACCATTTGTCACACTTGCATATTACATCATAGGTACTGCATGATTTCGATAGCCACAAGTTATTTAGGTTCCATCGACAAAAATATCTTGTGCATAGCACTTGTATGTCTCAACCCGCTTAGGTTGAGTCTTCTTCCAATCTTGTATTCCCTAACCATTTGGACCCGATCTTAATATGCTTCTGCGGGCAACCCAGCGCTTTGTAAACAGGCCATTCCATTTGAGCACACCTATCAACTTCTCGCCTCCATTTGGAAAGTGCAGGAGAAGTGTGAGCCTTCCAGTGTACAGCAGTGTCTCTTTTAGCTACTTGCATCACTGTTTTCAGTAACGTCTTTTTCGTTCTTGTCCCTCCAATCCTTTGTCTACCCCCAGCAAAACCACAAGAGGAGAGCGAACCTGGGTCTGACCCACCACCTCGAATAGTTCAGATTGTATCACTCTCCAGTAATGTTGAATTATTGGCCAGTAGCTTGTCATGAAAAAAAAAAAAAACGGCTGGGGTGTGTGGGCAACGTGAGCATGTCCCATTGGGCTGGGGACCCATTCGGAATAATCTATTAGGGGTGCAGTAAGAGCAGTGTAAGAAGTACATCTTTATAAGTCTCAATCAGTCAGAGATTGTGACTGTTCTTGGGGCCATTAAGGCATCCCACCAGTCCTCATGGGGGCGAAGCTATGTCTCCCATCTGGATCTGAGAGCGTGGAGCTCTGCATCTCCATTCAGTGGGATTGAGCGATATATTTGGGACCCCCCCTTGCCTATAGCCCCTATCATCACTTTGACCTCCATGGGGCTGAATTTGGGTAGGGGGGTGTCGGGAGGAACATGGGCTTTTAAAACATGGCATAGCTGCAGGAATTTATGAAACTGCATTGTAGATACGGAATAGGTCAGTTGAAGGTCTTAGTATGTCATCGTGTTTGATCCGGACCACAGCACTGACTACGGATATCTCTATAAGAGTCCCATTAGGCGATGCCCTCTAATTTAGTCACCTCCCTCAGCCATGTCCCCTGCCATAGTGGGGGTATGTTGGGTAATTTTACCCTACCACCCTGTGTGTCACAGCGGTGTCCTCCAGCTATGAAACACCACCCCGGTGACCTTGAGGATGTTGTTGGGGATAGGACCACTGTATAGCAGTTCCATTAGTCTGGAAAACCCCAGGAGGGAGAGTTCTATTTTGTATGTGGAGTCAGCCCACCCTCCCGATAGCCAGTTGTTAATGACTAGTGTCTGGGAGGCCAGATGATAGTAATGAAGGTTAGGTAGACAGAGCCCCCATTCGTTTGGGTGGCGTTGGCAGATATTAAGAGCCAGGCGTTGCCTGCCCCAGTGTCAGGTGAAGGTGTCAATCAGCAAGTGCATCTCCTGATACCAGCGTTTTGGCATGCTAAGAGGAAAGTTCTGGAATTAATATAAGAAGCACTGCAATAGCATCCTTTTAAACAGAGCAGTATGCCCCATGACATTTACTGGTAATGTTTGCCATGTTTTCAAGTCTGTCTTGACCCTTGGAACCAAGGTGCTTACATTGAGGGGCCAGGTCGGAAAAGGTTCCAGGGCCACGGTGGTAACCAAATATCTAAAGCTGAGGTGCCGGATCAGAATATTGGATTGCCAGTCTATAGCCTTGCAGTTACCCATCAGGGGCACCAGGAGGGACTTTGCCGGATTGATAACCAGTCCTGAGGCCTCTGCGAATAGCTGTAACAGATAGAGGCATCGGGGACCGCTGTCCACCAGGTTTGGAAGGTGCATCAGGACGTCATAGGCGTAGAGGGCTATACGGTCTTTGTGTGTCTGTTGTACATACATGCTGTGCACCCTCTTGTCTTCTGTTGAGTTCAGAACATTGCATCTTTTTTTCAATACCCACTCTGAAATCTAGAACTCAAATTGACGCTTGCTCCACCTTATATTTTAGTTTTCACAAACCATGTTGCCATGTTTTACCACTGCTTTGTAGGAATATTGCACATGGAGGACAGGAAAGACTCAGACTTTAAAGCAGGATAACAGTTGCAGAGCAGAATTAATCATTTGGTGGGTGAAATTTCTAAGAATGTTTAGCAGAGAATTTAATTATTTTGATGACTTATCTTTGAGCTTGAAGTGCCCAGTCGTACCACAGTGAGTTGGGGTTTGGTGGTTAAAGGCAGTGGTGGAATTAGGAGGTGGATTTACAATAAGCAGCCTTTGACGAGAGTACAAAGACAATAAAGATATGAGGGATTGGTTATGCTCTATACTCTTCTTGGATGAAAAGGATCATTGGAATTCTGTCCAAGAGTTTTTTTTTAAATTTTTTTGTTTTTTTTATGTCACCTCAGATGAGTAAATCCAATACTCATACTGAAACCACCCCTTCTGCTCCTCTGATTTGATTGGTCAGGAACCTATACTTGACCCCAAACAAAGAAGGCTCTCTTATTATTGTTGACTTTCGAGGCATAATCATCGTACTTCACCATTTCCCAAATTTCTACCAGATCCCAAAATTGAGATTTTTCTTCTTCCCTTTTACACACTTCTTATTCAACTCATATATGTATTTTACTGGTGTCCACTAATCAAGCCACGTGTGAGGTTCTGCCTGGGACCATTTTATTGCATATTTCCCTTCTTGACAACCGCATTAAATAGAAGAGTAGTTTAGAATGACTTGGGTCAGCTTATCTTCTCTATCTTTATCCAATATACAGAAACTATCATAATTGAGCTTACCTTGATAGTGTGTCCTAAAACATCAGCTGCCTTCTTACCCACTTTCTACCAAAAATGCCTTTAGCCTTAAACAATCAGAAACGTGTACATTGTCATCTTCTGGATTGTCTTATATCTTGCATCTGATTTCCTCATTTTGCTGGCCTTGGCAAGTGTCTGTTGTGTCCAAGAAACTCTGTGAACAAATTGGTCCCCTCTGAGTGTAGCAGGTAAAACTGTACAATAAAGCGTATTAAAATATACTTGCCATAGATTTTCCAGCTCGTCCTCGGGCAAGTATACTTTTCCAGACACAATGCAATGGTTTCATGTTGTTTTTCATTTTGTTTTGGCGGAAGTTCCATCTGGTATCTGTTGATACCAGCTGAAAATGTCCTTTCTCCTTGGTTGAACATCCTGTAATTCCAACTCAATTACACTCCTCTCATACTTGACCCAATTCTGCATCTTGAGCCATGCTGTTAACTCATAATACTTAAATCTTGACTTTGCTCCCCTGGTTTGTTCCTTCCATTCTTCCCAGGATAACACCTTGTCCATTAACTGCCTCCATTCACTTATCCTGCTTTCCCTCGAGGGTTTAGCTATGCGATTTAGCATATGTTCAGGTGTTTCTGGGGAGTCCCATGTTTGTGACAATTTGTTACAATATGAAATATTTGCTGCTGTTTTGATTACATACCATAATTTGGCTACAGACTGTAAGCACTTTAGGCACACTTTTTTTTAAACACTTGGGAGCTCCAAATTTTTTAAAAGCTTCGCCTCGTTAAGCCCTCTAACAGTGCCTTAAATATAATCCAAACGTGTCTTATTTGGATGTCGATGCAGCATTCTACAGCTCTTCAGTTGAAACTCCAAGCGATTTAAATGAACATCTGGAAGCACTAGACCTCCCTCATCTAACCTCCTCCTCATTTTCTTCCAGGAAAGCCTCATACCCTTTGCGGGTCAAATCAATATAGCTATTTGTCCTTGTATCATAGCAAGCTTCCTTTAATTAAAACCTAATGTAATATTGTCAAATAAATATGGAAATCTAGGTTTTATTTACATTTTCACAAGAGTTACCCAGCCATAAATAATTAGGAAAGGTTCTGCCTTTTTTCATCACCATGTCAACTTCCTTATTGACCCTGTCCAGGTTAACCTCTGTGATAGTGTCTAGATCCCGAATGATTTTTATCCCCAAGTATTTTATTTGTTCATCACCTTCCCACCTTAAATTCTAGGTTTTTACTTAAGATCTTGTTACATTTACCTTGTAGCCCAAAAAACCTGCAAACAAATCTAGTGATCTTTCTCAAATGTAAATCATTAGATCATCTGCATAAAGTGGTATTTTATATAGAACAATATCCAGCTGAATGGTGTAATGTTAACATGTAATCTTAGTGTTTGTGTGAGTAGCTTTATGTAGAGGGAACATCCTGCCTAGTCCTTCTCAATATAGCTTCTGGTGAAGCTAGTATATCATTCACCATCACTCTTGCCTCTGTGGAACCTTATGTCATCCATAGCATTTTACACAATATATCTCCTATTCCAAAGAGATCTAGTACAATCATTAAAATACTCCCAGTTGACTTGATCAAAAGCGTTCAACAGATCTAGAGTTAAGAGGGCTAAGGTGGCAGAATGTGCAGTTGCTAAGTCAGTCTTACCTATCACCATGTCAGTTAACTCCTTCAAATATTGCCCGGGAAAAAAAATCCCTTCTGGTCTTCATGTATTACGCTTCCCGCCACCTTGCTCAAATGATTTAGCTAAAACACTTAAAAAGATTTTAGACTGTCCATTTAGCAATGATATAGGGCGGTATAATTGACATTCAGTGGGATTTGTATCTGATTTTGCTATCCAGGCGATAGTTGCTTTACTCTGAGATGGTTGTAAAGGCAAACCTTCCAGCAGGATTGAATTAAAGAATCTAAACCAGATATGGAAGACTTCATCACTTAATAGAATATACAATTTTATGTAGAGTTATTCAAAATATGCAAACTGTGCAAATATCGTGTGAAAATTACTTTGAGTTTCAGTGATGCATAGATTTATAACAGGTGAACTTATAAGATTGCACCTGAAACGAGTTACCTAGGTTACTCGGAGGTGTAAATACTGCCATGGATAGTTATGTCACATTTTTATGTGGTACGGCATTATTTTAGAATGGATGCAGTTTCATATGTTCTGTTCAGCTTCTCCTGCTCATTACTCATCCCAGTCAGCATCTGGCTACAAAGCCATTTCTCCCCTTTCTGCTGCAGAGCAGGCAAGTGAATGACATCAATATATCAGCGATGTACAACATTTGTTAGAAAGCGTATTGTAAATGAAGCTTCCATATTGTACCCAAAGTATCATTTTCAAGGACTTCCACTGGAAGTTCTGCTGGAGACGCATCAAAACTAAGTTCTATGAGCCATTGTTTATGAAATGTTTAATTTGTATTATAAATCTCTGTGGTGCAGTTGCTGAGGAAGCAGAAAGATTTTGCTTACATTAAGAAACTGGTTAGTGCTAAATAATTTTTTTGTTTGTAATTTACATTGCTTTTTATTTACCAAATACGACAATGACCATGATGATACCATGTTGAGTTTGCAGAATCTATTAATAGCATATACGATTTGTTAATAAAACCTTTGATTCTCTCTTTTTTTTTTTTTTTGTGGGATTCTTTTGCAATTTTCTTTTTAGGCAACTTGGCATGCTATTGATGCTTTTCATGAGTCTGACACTTTAAATATTTTTGCTTACAGTATGCCTAAATAAGGATTATAAAGTTTTATGAATTTGTATTCATCTGTACTTATGTATTGGACCTTAATGACAGTGTATGCGTTCTTTTGCGGTGTTGCACTTTTGACTATCATGTAATAAATATCAATTTTTGCTTTATTTTTGACCTTGAACTCAGTCCTTTGTGTCTAATGTTTTATTCGGTTTAATTCTTTTAAATTACATTGTTTTTTAATGAGCAGTGCAGTTTAACTGCTACATCAAGAACAGACTTTAGAGCTGAATTATTTTGATAAAAAAAGTGTGGTGATCGAATAGAGTTTGCATGATTATTGGGATCTGGCTCCCACAAATTTGATGGGTATCCCATCTTGTCCTGCCGCTCCCCTTCTTTTAAGTTTCTTGACTGCTACCAGTATTTCTGTGCTTGATATTTCTTGGCACAGTAATTGCAGCTCTTCAGGGCTTTGCCTCTGCAACTTCTTATCCTTTATCTAACAATCTAGCTTTTTTTGTCAGTGTTAGTATGTTGCGCCTATACCAATTGGAAAAGTGAAAAAAAAAAAAAAAAGCTTTTTTCCAGATTGTCATCCCAATTCAGTTTTTACTGTTTTTTTTTTTTTTTTTTTTTTTTAAATCATCTTCTTAATATAATTTCTGTTTCTATCCAGTCTAGCCTTCCATGCCAGTGACTTTCAAACATTTCTCGATATTCATAATTTCCAATCCTGCTTACTCCCCATTGTTTCTATATCTTCTCCTCCATCTTTAGTTTAAGTCTAAGTTAAAGATTGTTATGTGTTAGAGCTATCACTTTTTTCAGGTGAGGATGATTTTAATGTTGCATCTGTGCTAGCAGTCTCACTCTTAAATTGTACCCTGCTTGGTTTCTCTTTTTATTAAAGGCTACTGATAAGTTTTGTATTAAACCCCTCAAAAAGACCTTGAATGTGTTGCAGAATATTGACTAGTACTGACCCTGAATTAAAACTAAAAAAGCTTCTGTATTTCTTGCGTTGAACACTACCTATGACCGAAGGAGTTTTCTGTTGAGACCATCTCATGTTTTTCTTCCAAACTAGCAGTTTGATTTGAAAGTACAAGGCTGTTTGATTCAATAAATGACTGGGAAGATGTTTTATCATTTGGGCTTTATCGCCTTGTGTCCCGTAAGAATTAGTCTAACCTGGCATAAAGGCCATAATTATTTCTATGCAAGGTATATTCTCTACATTTGCCCTCTTCTTTCCACCTCACATCACATAGATTTTAGTTTTCTGTCATGGACACCAGGTAAACCATTTTTTTTGAGAAATTGACTTGAGACTGGTTTGAGCTATTAAGTGTTGTTTAGTAGACTATTAAAGTATCCCCATAGTATTACTCATGATTTAAATTCTAACAAAGCAGCAAAAAGTTGTAATAGAGGGTTGTTAACGTCATCAATATTTGGAGCCTAGTATCGGACCGTTAGAAAGTTTTGTTGAACTTTGATCTCAGCAATTACCCAATGTCCTCACTCATTAGATTTTTTACTAAACTATCCTAATTCCTGTATTTTCCCTAATGATAATGGCTATTTCTTTAGCACAGTGTTCTTGATCAGTAGCAATAACATTCTGTCACCATCTTTGATCTGACATAGGGCTCTGTACTCTTGTCTTAAAAGGTATGTTTCTTGCAACAGAAATACATGAGCTCTTCCCACAAATATTGCAAAATCAATTGTTGTTTATTCTTGACCTGCAAGCCATTCACATTCTAGCATAGTATAGACAGCACTAGCAATGCCAGGCTCCTTATTGTGCTGTGAGTGCTCATTGTGGTCACTGAGAAATAAGCTTGAGAGTGGCACACCTAATTTCAAATCTTCATTATTTGAAGACTTTAGTATTTTTCTCACTTTTTCTGACATGCTCCCCACCTTGGGCTATCCCTTGGCATAAACCGTGCCATTTTGAGGTCTCCCTGGGACTTTAACTATTCTTTATTCTAATTGCTCCCCCCGATCTAATGCACTATATAAACAGATCAACATGGTCTGGTTCAGTTATGTTGTTGTGTGTTTTGTTGTCTCTTATAACTTTGAGCATTTCTGGGAATCTAAGTTGTACATTAACTCCATGTCTCCTCAACTCCTTCATAAGCCAGCCTAATTCCTTCTGCCTATCTTCAGTGGAATGTTACATATCCTATTCAGGCCTCAAAAAATCATAAAAATGTTACTAGACCTGCAGGTTGCGTAACTTGAATCATCTACTCGACCTAACTGTGATGTACTTGACCCGTAAACTGGTCTCAAATTGTATGATCCTAAGCCAAGTTTACTGAGTCGCCTTTTTTCTTCATGGTCATGTATGATTGCACCTTCAGAAATGTGAGATAAGCATTTCTGCTGCACAAAAAACGTTGATTAAGTAGGCTGAGGTTTGCTGCATGTATCACAAGAATCTAGCCCACATACAGAGGACACATGTCTCATGACTTGCTTTTAGTTTACTAATAGCATTGCTATCAGGGCAGGATTGTTTCTCAGTTTGTTTAAACAATCATTTAAAAAAAATATATTACTAAACCATGATGTGGTAACATACCATCATCTACACGCAGTACATTTCCCAAAAATGTCCAAACAACTTTCCAGTAACTTGTAGGTTTACTGATAAAACTATATAGTGTATTAATAATCTGTGAAAATTGGATTTAAGATAACATCCTTTGCACATCAGCACATAAAGTATTATGATTTGTTTTCATCGTTTTAAAATATTTTATTCATCACACAAATAAAAATAAATGGCCTTTCACAACTACTGATATATATTTTGAAAGGTTTGTACAGTTGGCTTATTAATTTTAATGTTGTATGTTAGGAAACACCTTACACCCTGTAGCCTTTTATTTCACACTCTAAACAGAAGGTCCGACAGTTCACCTTAGAAAATCCTGGAACTCTGTAGTCGGAAGGAAAATTAATTGTAAGACAAACTGACTTTTGACCTATGTCTGTGAACACAGAGCAAATGTGACAGGCAACAACAAGATTTAAAGGCACTTTTTATCTCCCCTCCACTTTCTGACCGAACAGAACACTTGTTCTTTGTCAACTCGCCATAAGGGGTGAATAAGTTCTAAAACTAGCCCTCGGCCTGATCAAATTTGAATGCCAAAGTGAATGGTTGGATAGATTTTTGAGCCCTGCTATTTGATTGAAAATGTAAAATATCCTGAATCTGTAGATTACGTTCTGTCAAGGCAGACTTTGGGATCCTTTACAGAGTATGACAACACATACCAGGATTTTCCACTGTTTCTTTGGTCTAGGGTTTATCTTATACAAATTCTTATGTAGCCACTGGATCTCTTAAATATTGCTGCTACCACGGTTCTTTTAAGAGTTACTGTGAAGAAATTTAAGTCACTTCCTTCTGTCCTCTGTGCAACATTTATTATTCTGATATTTTTCCACCTTGTGTTATGTTCAAGGTTTTCAGGCTTATTGGAGAACTGCTATCCTTTCTTCTTCAAGCAGTTCATGTCTTTGTTGTTGGATCTAGCCTCTGGTCTGAGTTCCCGAACAGTTTTTTTCAAATATTTGTTTTAGGTTGGGTTAAGCTGTTTAAAAAAAAAAAAATTATTCTGTAACGTAGTGCATGGTTTCTGAATTTCCTTTTGATTCATCGCAGAGAAAATTGGTTTTTGATTTCTGCAGATAAGTTCACTATCATTTCTTGCACCCTTTTGCAAGCTTTCACAACCTCCACTTCTGTCTTTCTTTTGACTGACATCTACTTATTGCCTTCTGTTTCTGGACCTATTTATGAACCTGAAGTTGCGTCTTCTCCAAGATCTTGTACTGCAAGAGGGTCAAACTGGTTCATTGTGAGAATGTCCGGAGAAATAGACTGTGACACACGCCACCATTTCCCTGCCCCACCACAGGTGTTCGCTGCACTGCCAGGCTCCTTATTCTTGTCTCTATTACACTCCATGCTACTAAGTCTTTTCTGTCTGCCCAGTTTACAAAAGTTGAGCACCTGTGCCTGATCTCACATTAAAAAAGCATTGCATTGCAATAGGTCTTGGATTTTTGAGAGTTAGAGCTATTGACGTTATAATGACAATGTCTGTGTCTGTGTCTTGCTTTCAAGTGTAATGGATGTTTGCCAGGTACCACTGCAACCCTCCCAGGCCTTTCGCTGCAGGAGAGAGGACACAACAAGGTTGCCATTTTGGGAGTGTTTTTGCGTCATTCTTACAGACTGGCTGTGAAACCCTAGAGATGCAGCCCTTAAAGTGTGTTTACTTAATCTTTTTTAGCACCAAGCAAGTCCCAAAGAGCACCTTCGTGGTATTTAAACCAGGGAATGAGGGGGTTAAAAGAGTTAGGAACAAAGAAATGGGGACAGGCGTATATTTGTGTGTTAAACGTTTAAAGGAATTATTCCTATACACTGGCAGTAACAGCTTAACTTTTTAAAACATTGACTGTATACAAAGAGAATAATGGAAGAGGTAGCTCAGCTGCAAATTAATTATAGCCATTGTGTTAAGAATGGCACCTGCTTTGCAGTCCTATGAAATGGCAGAACCTTTATTACCAAGTGCTATATTAAAAAAGAAAAAAAAAGAAAAACAGAGTTATTAATAGACTGCCCCAACCCGTACCAGACAAAGAACCCTAGGGGAGAGGATGTGTAGTAAGGGCCAGAGCTGCCGACCTTCGAGCTGGGTAACACAGTTCGAATCTCGTCGCAGACTGAACATCCTGTGATTCTGGGCAAATGACTTAATCCCCCCTAGCTACCAAAAATGAATGTGTCCTTGTGTAATTTAACTGGTGCTCATGTAAAGCACTGTAATACCTTTGTATTGAGTTCACGCTAACTTATCTCTATTTGAAGAGGCCCAACTTACATGCAAAGGCTAGATGTTTTTGCTATTAAGGTTGAGGCCGTGAAGTGCTTGTGTCTGGAGTCACAACTCCTTTTCCTCCATTTTGGAGATAACATCTTTCGCCCGCTTCTTGCGTAGAACTAACCCATATGCTTGTTTGGTGACCCGCCGCAGGTTATCAAGAGCACGCGCTGTTGATTAGTGTTAAACTCTTCTCAAGTCAGTTGGTTAATGCACCCACTGCAGAGGTCTTGACAGAACGGAAATGTCACAGATTACAATTGTGACATAGCTTTTCGATGCAAATGAATCATATACATTTTCGTCAAGAATGGCACTTGATTTGCAGCGCTTTGAAATGAAAGACCCTGTATTACCAAGGGCTTTATATAATTATAATAAAAAAAAAAAAAAAAAAAAAAACACGTTATTCCCAGACTGCACCAACACGCACCAGACAAAGAACCCTAGGGGAGAGGATGTGGCGTAAGGACCAGAGCTGCTGAACTTGGAGCTGGGGAACACTGTTTGAGTCTCTGTGCTGGCTCAGCATCCTGTGATTCTGGGTAAATCACTTCATCTCTCCTTGCTACCAAAAAATGAATGTGTTCCTGTGTAATGGAACCAGTGCTTATGTAAAGCGCTGTATCTCTTTGTATCAAGTTTGCGCTATTTAAATCCGCAAACAAATAAAATAAAAGACCCCGCAGACATTGCAAAGAAACAGCAAGAGCCCGAAACCAAGGAAGAAGAAGAAACACCATACCACAGTGAGCGAAGTGGCAAGGCAAAAGAAAAAATAGTGCGCCAACAGAAAGCTATCTGGCCTATCGTGCAATAATCAATGTAACAGGGTCAGTCTCCAAGGTGGTAACAAAACAGCCTCAAGGCTAGAGAAACGTAAAGCATTTACCAACGACAGCAAGTGTTTTTTTTATTTTTTTAAAGACAGGCCCAGGAATAAATGAAAGTGATGGGTGTGAGATAGGCATGGTTACAGCCCACAGAATAGATTACAACTGGTCGAAAAGCAGCACTTGCGTGCTGTTATGCTCGATCTAAAACGGACCTTAAGACCAGCATAACTCTGGAACTTTTTGTAGCCTGCCTGATTGATTTATCCTTCAGAGCCTATCCTTTCTTTGGTGGTGCATTTCCTTTAGATTTCTTTGGGTGTCTCAAGTTTGGCTTTATTACAGTTATTACTCTATCCCCCCCTGTTTACCCTCTCTGCCGCAAGTTGCTGTCTCTTTCAGGGAGACTTGCAGATTTAAAGCATACCTCTTTCCTGTAGCCTCACTTTCCTCCCTTAGCAGCTTTGCTATGTGTAATTTTAAAGGTTCTACAGCTCTTTGAAAAAACTCCACCAGGTCTAAAATCCTTTGTCTGCTCTTATTTACTTTTACCATCTTCCATAGAAACATTTGTCTTTACATTGTGATTTCTTATTCAGCCTAAACGTAGACCATCTGCCCCTATTAGAATAGAGGCACAGCATGATCACCAGAAGATGATGGAGGCAGTGGCTTTCCTGAGTAGTCTAGCCCAGAGCCCAATCCTATCGCTTGGTGAGGAGGACCACCATTTGGGGTCGGATCGAGATTCCAGGGACGTTGGACAGTATCCTATGACATCCGCCCCTATGACCCACGTGTAGCACTGATGCCAGAATTCAGCAAGATATGTACCTTCCCAGCAATACCTCAGGAAGCGGGTGATGTTTGCTGAGAGGAAAATGGTATGGGGCTCAGGAGAGGTGACATTTAAAAGATCGTAAGGCTGGGGGGGGGGTCCCTTTTGACAGAAAGAGTGGCCCGCTAGCAATTGAGTGAGAACAGTTGATAATTCTTAGTTTAGATGAAAAACAGTTGTCTTATTGTCCTGGGGATGGAGAGTTGATAAGTTTTATATTTGGTTTGTTTTTAATGGGTACTTTGAGTCATACAATCTTAAGATAAAACCGTCTTAGTTGGGGTGGATTAAAGGTCCCGTGATGAGATTGGGGTGAAGGGGCAGGGTGGGATGGGTCACAATAAGGACGTGAAGATATGACTGTACAAGAAACATATACTTTTATATCATGGAACATTTGTGGTATGCATACGATGTGGCGATGCTCCAAGAAATTCATAGGGCGGCCTCTGAGGGGAGAGCTATACAAAAGTGGTGTAGGGGTCAGGTATATTGTACTACTTTCTCAGCATGTGCCAGAGGGACCCTGATTTGGATACGGACTGAAGTCCCTTTCCAGCCCATGCACAGCCTCATTGACCCAGACGTATACTATGTTGCTGTGAAGGGGAAATTGGAGGGTCAGGGTTTTATCCTAATTAATGTTTATGCGCCAAATACAGACCAATGGTAATTGTTTGTAAAACATACTGAATGACTGGCCCTGCCTCTTATATAATCAATAGTGCTGGGAGGGTACTTTAATTGCGTAGCTGACCCCAGATGAACAGATCCGCTGCACAAATCCCCAATAACGAGAGTGGCACTCCAATTTACAACCTGGCAAACGCAACAGAGACTGACAGATGCTTGGCGTAGATTATACCTACAGACCCGCGACTGCTCGTATTTTTCCCACTTACACAACTTGCATGTGTGCCTGGACTCCTTCCTTTGTACTCTGGATGTGTTGTGTAGGAAGGTAGCCTCTTTCTAGCCTTGTTACCCACCACTTTTGGCCTGTTTGTGAGTATATGTCACAGTGTTTTTACTATCTCACTGGGATCCTGCTAGCTAGGGCCCAGTGCTCATAGTGAAAACCCTATGTTGTCAGTGTGTTTCATATGTGTCACTAGGATCCTGCTAGCCAGGACCCCAGTGCTCATAAGTTTGTGGCCTATATGTGTTACCTGTGTGGTGCCTAACTGTATCACTAAGGCTCTGCTAACCAGAACCTCAGTGTTTATGCTCTCTCTGCTTTCTAAAATTGTCACTGCAGGCTAGTGACTAATTTTACCAATTCTCATAGGCACACTGGAACACCCTTATGATTCCCTTGTATATGGTACCTAGGTACCCAGGGTATGGGGGTTCCAAGAGATCCCTATGGGCTGCAGCATTTGTTTTGCCACCCATAGGGAGCTCAGACAATTCTTACACAGGACTGCCACTGCAGCCTGAGTGAAATAACGTCCACGTTATTTCACAGCCATTTTTCACTGCACATAAGTAACTTATAAGTCACCTATATGTCTAACCCTCACTTGGTGAAGGTTAGGTGCCAAGTTACTTAGTGTGTGGGCACCCTGGCACTAGCCAAGGTGCCCCCACATTGTTCAGGGCAAATTCCTCTGATTTTGTGAGTGCAGGGACCCCATTACACGCATGCACTACACATAGGTCACCACCTATGTGTAGCGTCACAATGGTAACTCTGAACATGGCCATTTAACATGTCTAGGATCATGGAATTGTCACCCCAATACCATTCTGGTATTGGGGGGACAATTCCATAAATCCCCAGGTCTCTAGCACAGAACCCGGGTACTGCCAAACTGCCTTTCCAGGGTTTCCACTGCAGCTGCTGCTGCTGCCAACCCCTCAGACAGGTTTTTGCCCCCCTGGGGTCTGGGCAGCCCAGTCCCAGGAAGGCAGAACAAAGGATTTCCTCTGAGAGAGGGTGTTACACCCTCTCCCTTTGGAAATAGGTGTGAAGGGCTGGGGAGGAGTAGCCTCCCCCAGCCTCTGGAAATGCTTTGATGGGCACAGATGGTGCCCATCTCTGCATAAGCCAGTCTACACCCGTTAAGGAATCCCCCAGCCCTGCTCTGGCGCGAAACTGGACAAAGGAAAGGGTAGTGACCACTCCCCTGACCTGTACCTCCCAGGGTAGGTGCCCAGAGCTCCTCCAGTGTGTCCCAGACCCCTGCCATCTTGGATTCAGAGGTGTTCGGGCACAATGGACTGCTAGCAGCCAGTGCCAGCAGGTGACGTCAGAGACCCTTCCTGATAGGTGCTTACCTCTTTCAGTAGCCAAACCTCCTTTTCTGGCTATTTAGGGTCTCTCCTCTGGGCTGTTCCTCAGATAACGAATGCAAAAGCTCACCAGAGTTCCTCTGCACTTCCCTCTTCGACTTCTGCTCCAGGACACCTGCAAAACTGCAACAAAGTAGCAAGACGACTACCAGCAACATTGTAGCGCCTCATCCTGCTGGCTTTCTCGACTGTTTCCTGGTGGTGCATGGTCTGGGGGCTGTCTGCCTTCACCCTGCACTGGAAGCCAAGAAGAAATCTCCCGTGGGTCGATGGAATCTTCCCCCTGCTAACGCAGGCACCGAAAGACTGCATCACGGGGCCTCTGGGTCCCCTCTCATCCTGACGAGCGTGGTCCCTGGAACACAGGAGCTAGATCCAAGTGACCCCTACAGTCTAGTGATCCTTCAGTCCAAGTTTGGTGGAGGTAAGTCCTTGCCTCCCCACACCAGACAGCAAACCTGTGTACTGTGTGATTTGCAGCTGCTCCGGCTTCTGTGCACTTCTCCAAGGATTCCTTTGTGCACAGCCTAGCCTGGGTCCCCAGCACTCCGTCCTGCAGTGCTCAACCCTCTGAGTTGGACTCCGACGTCGTGGGACCCTCCTTTGTGAATCTGAGTCGACCGCTGTCCTCAGATCTTCCAAGTGCCAGTTCTGGTACTTCTGCGGGTGCTGCCTGCTTCTGTGGGGGCTCTCTGAGTTGCTGAGGGCCCCCTCTGTCTCCTCCACCAAAGGGGCGCCATCTGAAAACCTCTACCGCGACCCTTGCAGCTAGCAAGGCTTTTTTGTGGTATTTCTGTGTGGAAACACTTCTGCAACATCCAGCACGCCGTGGGGCATCTTCCACCCAAAGGAGAAGTTCCTAGCCCTTTTCGTTGTTGCACAATCTTCGGCTTCTTCCACCGGAGGCAGGCTCTTTGCACCTTCATCCGGGGTTTCCTGAGCTCCTGACACCCCCCCCCAGACACTATCGGGACTCTTGGACTTTGTCCCCTTGCCTTGCAGGTCCTCACGTCCAGGAATCAGTCTTCAGTGTTTTGCTGGTGCTTGTGGCTCTTGCAGAATCCCCCTATCACGTCTATTGTGTCCTTTTGGGGCAGTAGGGGAACTTTACTCCTACTTTTCAGGGTCTTGGGGTGGGTTATCTTGAACACCCTGACTGTTTTCTTACAGTCCCAGCAACCCTCTACAAGCTCCGATAGGTCTGGGATCCATTCGTGATTCGCTTTCCACTTTTGGAGTATATGGTTTGTGTTGCCCCTAGACCTATGTTCACCTATTGCATCCTATTGTGATTCTACATTGTTTGCACTACTTTTCTTACTGTTACTTACCTGTTTGGCTTTGTGTACATATAACTTGTGTATATTACTTACCTTCTAACTGAGGGTACTCACTGAGATACTTGTGGCATATTGTCATAAAAATAAAGTACCTTTATTTTTATAACTCTGAGTATTGTGTTTTATTATGATATTGTGCTAAATGATATAAGTGGTATAGTAGGAGCTTTGCATGTCTCCTAGTTCAGTCTAAGCTGCTTTGCCATAGCTACCTTCTATCAGCCTAAGCTGCTAGAAACACATCTATTCTACTAATAAGGGATAACTGGACCTGGCACAGGGTGGAAGTACCACAAGGTACCCGCTATAAGCCAGGCCAGCCTCCTACATGTTGGCCTTCACTCATGATGTTGAATACCTGGCCTGAACCATTTCAGATCACAACCCCATATTATTGTCGCTGAAAAGGGGCTGAACTCTTCCCTGTACCCCCACGTGGATATTAAAACCCGAATCATTAGAAGATGCTTAGTTTTAAGAATCAGTGAGACAACATATTGACAATTTCTTTATTGAAACAGGGCCACGGCTAGCAACCCTTTGATAGAATGGGACACTTTTAAAGTAGTGATGAGTGGAGATGTATAGTGGAATCCGTGGGAGTGCGATGAATATAGTTGAGGGGACACCTTAGCAGCAGAAAATAAACTGAGGGAGTAAGAAAAGAAATAGGCCAGGCACCCATATATCCATAATAGATTATTAGAATTGAGACATTAGCGGGCCACATAGAGCGACTTCTTTGCTTTGATTATAAGAATTATATGTTCAGGTCCCATGCAGAGAGAGACCAGGCAGGTAGGCTACTTGTGTCGCTGGCATCACTGACTAAGACGGGGTCATTCATTGTGGAAGGTCAGAAGGACACTGGGAATAGTCTTGACAAACAGGAGGATATTAATACCCATTTTATGCAGTACTATGAGAGACTCTATACTAGCGTTGCACATTATGATGAAGAGGCTAGCCATGAATTCTTGTACCAAGCACCATTCAATACACTTACTGGGGAGGTTGCCGGAACATTAGGGGGAGAAATCTTGCTGCAGGAAATTAGAAGCACTATTAAGGACCTACCTAGTGGTAAGACGCCGGGAACAGATGGATTCCCCATTGAGTTTTATGCCACGTATTCTGACCTATTGGTCCCGAAGTTAGTCACCTTATATAAAGCACCACAAGAAGAGGGATTATTACCGGCCATGACTAGGGAAGCCCTTATTAAAACCTTGTAAAGCTTTTGGATTATAAAATTCTCAGCAACATTTTAACAATGCAGCTCCTCCCACACATGGTGCACCTGGTACACCCTGACCAGACAAGATCTATTCCTGGCCGGAGCATGGGTGTCAATATCCATAGATTGTTAACGGTAATGATGGATTCCTCTTAAGCTGAGGTGGGGGTATAGGCAGTTGATATTGAGAAAGCATTTGACAACCTCTAATGGCTCTTTCTTTATGATGTGATGGTTAGGATGGGACTGAGCGCAGATTACATAGCATGGTTCCAATTACTATATACTGCCCCAGTGGCTAGGGTCAGCACCAGTTGATAAATTTCTGCAAGTTTTGCAGTTGAGCTGGGTGCCAGACATGGTTGTCCTCTATCCCCATTACTGTTTGCATTATCTATGGAACCATTAGCGGCCATGGCTCGGGAAGTAGTTGGGTGCTGGGCAATATTAGTAGGCGGTGTGTATTATCGTATAGTCCTGTATGCTGATGACCTGATTATTTTCCTTGGAAGCATTCAGAGGGGCCTGTCAAAGTCCCGGCATCTGTTTTCCTGGTTTGGGGCTCTTTCAGGTCTCGGAGTCCATTGACAGAAGACCCACCTTTTCCCCTTGTCACCCACCTATGAACCCCAGTTGGATCTGGTTACGCTGCTTTGGGAACCACTATGTTCCTCCTAGTTGGGTACTAAAATATATCATGATACACACAATATTCTAGAGGGCAATGTGGGGCACTCCGTTCTTTCCACTCGGGCAAGTATGGCCTTTTGGCAGACACTGCCCCTGTCACTTGCCGCCAGGATGGCTCTTCTTAAAACGATAGTCTGAACACACCTACTGTATTATTTTATGATTTTGCTGGTGTGGATTCCTCAGTCCACCTTTATAGAGTTAGATACCCTAGTGACATCTTTCCTCTGGGGAACGAATCACAAACGAGTGGCTTTGGCTAAATTGTAGTGGCAATTGATGGATGGTGGACCTGCAGTGCCTGACTTCGAATCTTATTATTTTGCTGCACAGCTCCAATGGTTTACACAGTGGGTGGTGAATAGACATATACCCCAGGAGGGATGGTGAGGTCCTCTACCCCGATCGCTGACGAGACAGTTAGAAGTTGTGTTGAGAACCCGGTAACCTACAGGGGTTGACACTCCCGAATTGAGAGTAATTATTCAGTGCTGGGCATGATACCTGCATAAATTTACGTGACAATGGTTGGTAACCTTTTTTGGGAAGATATTTTACTCCCTTTCGAGGATTTAAGATCTGAATTTGACCTACCAAGAGGGCATTTTTTATGGTAAAAATCAGTCACTTCAGCCATCTGGCATCACTAGGGTACAGGATTAGATGAGCTATAATTGCAGACTACCAGTCAATACCTATCTGTCTCATCAGGCGAAGTTAAGGCTTTTAAGAATCTCTATAGAATAATACGGACAGACATGACTTACCCCTTAGACTCCCTGAAGCTCAAATGGGAAGAGGCTTTGGAAACCACCATCCCAGATAGAACATGGGAAATTGTATTAGAAGGAACCCCGAAGGCCTTGAAAAAAGCAAAATTCAAATTGATAAACTTTTTTATATTGCATAGAGCATATCCTACCCCAGGTTAGATTAATAGGCATTTTCATACAACAGGAGCGAAGAGCCCAAGATACGAACACATGGGGATGGAATTTAAATACATGTTATAGGACTGTCCATGACTTGGGGCATATTGGGAGGAGGTGGCTCACACTGTGGTAGACATTATAGATGAAGAGTTTCCTTCTACATTGCCTGTTGGGATGGTTCCCTCATATATCTAAGACAAAGGTGACCAGCAGGTTTCAGGATGTGGCCCATATCTAGGCCAAGAGGTAAATTGCCATGAACTGGAAAAACCAGTATGGCCCAAAAGTAGACAGGTGGTGCAGAGCACTGGAGAAATGAGCAATCTGCGAGGGGGGTTCTCTACTCTGAGAGCGCAAGAGAGATGAGACTACAAGAAATGGTAAGGGCTTCGGATGCATTAGTGGATAGTCTATATCAAACAGTGTAAAATTTATTTTGATCTCAAATCTGTCCGTAAAATGAAACACTCTCCATAGCTTCTCTGTGAGCCTTTTGTTGCGTAACTCCTTGTTTTAACATTTATATGCTCTGTTTATCAGTCTATTAACCAGAGTATGTGGGTTGATTTAACTGGCCTTAGAACTTGTATAGTATTCCATAATGCCAACAGGCACCAATAATGTAGGATGAAATAAGGCTGACACAAACCTAGATGTGTAAAGCGCATTGGGGAACAATCGTCAGATCCCCATGAACTAACATGGGACTTTTGAAGAGACAATTCTAGAGGAATTTGAGACCCTTGTTATCCCTAAGAAAATGAAATGAAACCTGCACACCCAACACTGTTGCAGCCCCCAATTACATCTCTAGACAGTGAACTGAAAGACAAAGCTGAAGCAGAGCCATTCAAACCGAATGATGCATGGAATATGTTCAGACTGAGCCACCAGAAAATGGGTTTGAAGAACTATCTTGTCAAAATGTTGACTCCTGTTGAGACCCCCTTATATTATTTAGAGAGCATTTTTCCATCATGGAACTACCGTGTAGGTATAGGAGGCTTGAAGAGGTGTTCCTTAAAGAAAGTCTCACACGGAAGTAAATCTATGCTTGGTATTGTTCATATCATCGAAAGAAAAGTACCATCTGACAACTGAGTTGTCCATAGAGTTGAGAGGAAATATAATGCTCAGTTTCAGGAACATTAAACGCCAGAATCCATGATAGTGCATACAGCTGTTAGGAGATTTTTCCATTATAGAGCAGTAGAGTGCTCACACCAGATAAGGAAAGCAAAAGGTTGGCTGATGCAGGATGGTACCAGGAGTAGCAAGCAACTGGACGTTTACCAGTTGACAGGCATTTCTCAGCAAGTGTGGCCACTACAGTAAGAAGAAGTGGAGGAACTTCAGCATTCCAGAGAGAAATTGAAATAGGGCACATGAGCTAGTATGGGGGGGGGTAGTCAGTCTCCAATGCAGGCATTGGATACAAAATTGATGTAACAGAGACAGCTTGCCAACAAAATAGTATCTTCATGCTGCAGTACCTCTTATTAAATAGGTCTGTTTATAGCAAACACAGAGCATTCAGGTTAGTCTTCTCTCAGAACATCTACCAGTGCCTTATGTCCTATACCAGATGGAACAGACTTGTATGTCATTGGTCACCATTGCTCCATCATGTGCCTGTTAGAGATGGTTCCTTTTTTTGCTTTTCTTGTTTTTTTTTCTTCTATATTTCTTTTTATCAAAGCAGGTTGTAAAGGATGTATGTGACATATGTTTCATTATATATTTTTATAACGCCCCACAGTTAATGTCCTTTTTTATGGATGACCACAAAGTGCTCCGTCCATTCTGTAATCTCTCTTTGGGCTTCAAACCACGCCCATGCCACGTCAGTCACTCACATTGGTTCGTGGAGGGGCCTTTTAAAATCCGCTTGCTTTCATTTGTGAAAGGCATGCATACGCCATGCCTTTTCCGGTATTTAGCCCACCTAGACAGCACCGGTAAAGTACCAAAAACATACGAGGCTCGATGTTTTCAGCCTGGAGTCCGGACTACTTTATCTGTTTATTTTTTACGCAGCGCGATCGCGCAGTTTTTTTTTTGCTTTACAACGCTAATAGCTCTAACTCGAACAAATGCGAGACCCGTTGCATTGAAAATGCTTGTTTTCTTTTATGTTCAGTGCCCATTTGCTGTGTGCTATATTTCCTTTTTTTGTCACATTTATACTTTAAGTCGGCCATAGTACAGCAATGCTGATCAAAAGAACAGTTATTTTCTAAGCACACAAAATCTCCATAGCAGGGCGGGTCCCAACACTGATAACGGCTACATTCAATACTCTAAGACCGTCACTATGGTAATAACAGTAAATGGGGACGGTATGGGGAAAAAGGAGGGGACTGGGCCAAAAAGGATATGGGGAGGAAGGGAGAGTAAATAATAAAATTATGGCAGTAGTCTGCAAACCTCATTGCACTATCGTTAATGTGTATTCTTCAGTGCAACATTTAACAGTGACATGATATCAGCATTGAATTATTAATAGCTCAAAAAGAAAGTAACAGCAGAGGATCGTGTGCAAGGAAGTGAACTTGGGGTTCTCCTCATAAATTGACACAAAATAAAAATAAAAAAGCAGGAGAGGACTTCAATGCAGGTATGGAAGAAGGAGTGGGAGACTGGCCGTCCGGGAGCAGCAGTACCATAGGAGGCCGGCAATTACACAGTGCTATACCACATGTGTTCTATGGAATGTAATTCTAAAGTTCCCAATCGCATTGGGAGGAGCCCAGTAAACCTGCTGTGACCCAACATTCACAGAAAACACACACTCATACATGGGGACCATTTCTTACATACATTGTCAGCTGTTTTATTTTAAAAACACCCCTTTGTCCCAGACACGTTAGAGGGAGATTCCAGCCAGATGACCATGACTGTATGCTGATTGCTTCGCTGAAGCTATTTGCCTAGACAGCCGGACCCCTGATCCACATAGTGATGGTGTCTCTCTAGACTACAGGCTTCTTCCTCCAGGGATGAGGGATGGTGTGCCCCCAGGGGGAAAACCCAAAGGGCAGATTAGGTTTATGACGCTGTTCTCAGACATAGTGTAGGTAGGAGAAATATAGATCTATATCATTCTTAGTGACAGTATGGTAGGACTATTCTTGTGTTTTACTCTTAGTCACCTGCTTGCTTTTATTGTTTTTTTATCATCCTAGTTATTGCAATACATGCCTATTTATCTAAGATGCAGTTACTTCAATAAATTCTTATTGAAATATATTCTGCCTCTGTTGTCTTTGCCTGTATGAGACTTTTTGGTAACTGAGAGAAAGAATGGGATCTGATCGACCACGATTCCCCTGAGGAAACTTCCTGTCATGCGCCCAGTTGCCACAATCATCTCGGCCAGAGATGAGGTGCTGCTAGTTAGCTGGAGAACCCGGCTTAGGCCGACAGGCGTCATGTGGTGTGGAATTCTACTTAGTAGCCACAATCCATGTGATCCTGTCGCCCAAATCCAGTAGCCTCGTTAGCATAATGAGAACCTATGCGACACTGCTTGAGGCCAGACTGAAGTAGAGAAGTATAAGTGCAGACAGGTAGGGTCATCCTGAAATGTGACGTTCAGTGCGGACCTACATCAGGACATCCTGCGAATCACACTTATAAAAGGGCCAGTTGTGAAAGATGGGAGGCCAAACTGTATAATATCGTGGGGGAGATGCAGGCCCTCTGCCTTGGTATACACTCATAACCACTGTGCATAGAGCTGTGGCCTCCACCTGCTCCATAAATAAAACCTGATACCTATTTCGGTCTCCTGGAGGATTGAACAGGGTACTTGGAGGCCGCATTCCCAGTATATAGTTGTAGCAGGGTCACTACCATCTTAACTGTCTGCACCCTCCCCCACAGCAAGAGACTCAGATGTTTCCAGTTAAGAAAATCACGTCTAGACCTCTCTGCCATAGGAAGGAAGTGGTCTTCCACCATACCAATGAGTCCTCAATTACTTCGGATAGCCAAATATGAAAGGCCCTTACGAATGCCCTGCATGTCATAGGCCCGTATGCAAGCAATGGTGGTAACGTTGGACATAGGGAGTACCTCACATTTAGTCAAGTTAATCTTAAAACCGGATAGACGTGAGAAGTGATCAATGATGGACATGACTGCTGGAATGGAGAACTCCGGCATAGTCCGCAGGAGTAGTATATCATCAGCATAAAATAAAGTCCTCATTTCAGTCACCCAACCAAATGACTTCCACCTGCGGGTAGTAAGGTACCACCAGAGATATGGGTTTGAGGGTTAGGACTAAGAGGATAGGAGATGGGTGACATCCTTGGCAGGTGCCTAGATTAATTAGGAATGTAATGTGACCGGAAGCCACCGCATTTGACATCCTCTGTGAGAGAATCAAACAGTAATCTGGCCTTGGCAATAATCCTAACCTACCCCCATTGTGGTCATCACCTGAAACAGGTAGGGCCATTCCACACTGTCAAATGCCTTATCCACATCCAAGGAGAGAGCCAATTTGTGCTCTATATCATTATCTGTGTGCCAGAGTAGATGCACTAGGGTTCGGAGATGATTAAGAGTGTTAAGGCCAGGGACAAAGCCCACCTGCGATTCATGCATATGTTTTGGAATCACCTTACGCAATTGGTTAGCAAGTATTTTGGCCATTATTTTTAAGTCAAGATTGATAAGCCAGACTGGGCACAATCTAAGGTATCCTTATCTTCCTTAAGGGATAGCGTGATTGAAGCTTTATTAGAGATATTAGCCAAGGAGGCAGCAAGCATACCTTTCTGAAAAATCTGTGTCGAAAGTGGCACTAGTGGATTTTCACCATTCTTACATTTTTTTTTTTTCCTGGGTAGCCATCCTTCCAGGGGATTTACACGTGTGTGTAGGGCAGAGATGGCTTCTATGACCTCATCTTCTGAGAAGTCGTCCTCCAGATATTCCCGGCCTTCAGCATTAAAAGTGTGGAGAGTGTGTGGAGGCTCAAAGGCTCCAAGATGGTGTCTGTGTGCTAAAGTGTGGTTTGGAACTCTGAGGGAAGAATAAAACAAGGCAAAGCGATCAACATTGCCTAGAGGGTGGATTAAGGCAACACAATGTGCGTAACAATATGGGACTGTCGCAGTTGGGCAGCCAAGAGACTCCCCGCCTTTTTACAGTGATTGTATCTTTGCCACTGCAGCTTCACTATGGCTTTTTTCAGCTGCCTCTGTGAAGTGGGAGTTGAGGTGTGTTTTGGCTAGTTCAAACAACTTCTGGAGGGCAGATGTGCGAGCCAATGTGTAACAGCTATGGAGAACTTAGATATCTCATTCCAGGTGGGCCATCTCCTCCTGATTCTTACAGGGTGAAACACATAAACTCCCCACACAGTGTTGCCTTCCCAGCCCCCCAGAATATCCTGTAGGATCCCACCAAGCCTTCATTGTTTGTAATGTAAGAACTGACATGGGAATTAAGTAGTTTCTTCTGCTCAGGTTGCTTGTATGCAAATATCTACATTCTCCTTCTAGATTGGCCAGGAGGTTGGGGAGATTTAAGGAGGCATGGTGAAAATGGGCAGGGACGATACCAGGCCAAAATCAAAAGCCAGACTCTTAGTGCTATGGTCTTAAGGTGCAGTTTCCAAAACCTCACAGCCCTTAACATTGGGAGCAATGCGCAACTGTGTGCCATATCGGCAGGAAGAGAAAGTTAAGTCCTTGGTCATGGAATGGAGTGAACACCATACATCCAAAAGTGCATGGTTTTCTGAAACGGCCTGCAGGAGAGCTCTTTCTGATGGATACAACTACCTGTGGATTCCTCACCTCATGAATACTCCCATGGCGCCAGCATTCTACGGAAATCTTCTTACTAGTCTCTGCACGTCGACGAGGACGTCACTGTCTCGCACGCGACGCCGTCTGACGTCATACAGGCAATAAGAGGTCCTCGACGACGTGCGGACGTCAGTTCCCTTTTTTCCGTGCATTCGAAACGGTTATCTTCGAGGGAGCAACTGTTACTCTTGCGGTTACAGTGTATATCTTGCTGCGTACTCTTTCTCTGTGGAAATAATGTCGCAGAGAAAGTCTGGATTTAAGCCTTGTCGTGAGTGTGGAGGCAAGATGTCGGTGACGGATCCTCATTCCGATTGCCTTTGGTGTTTGAGCTCCGACCACGACGTCTCGACTTGTGATTCGTGTCAGCACATGAATCCGAAGGCCATTAAAGAACGCGAGGCGAAGCTGTTTATGGCCAAGTCAAAGGAGAAGCATCACAAGAAAAAGTCTTCTCCAAGACATCGGCGTCATCGAGACTCCCGGCGCCGTAGAGAATCTCGGCGTCATTCAAGGGAGGCTCGTTCCAGGTCTCCGGATCGGCGCCGGAGGACATGGGAGGTCAGCCCCACGGTGACGCCGCATCCTTCGACGCCGTTGCTCTCTCCGACGTCTCCAACTTCGCCTGGACAGGCGTCGGTGATTGAGGTATTGGAGCCTCAGGTGTTTTCTCCGGCGCAGACGCCGAGGCCGGCGTCGGGGTCGCCTCCGAGTCAGGCACCCCAGTATCCGGCTTTTCCCACCCCTGGAGCCGATAGTTCCGCATTCTTGAATGCGATGTATGCCATCTTCCAACAGATGGCTCCAGGGGGTGCTCCGGCTGGGCCTTTGGCCTTTTCTTTGGGTGATCCTGCGCCTCTTCGGCCGGCACCCTTTATGCCCTTTCTCCCGTTTGGGAACGTGGGCTCGGCGCCAGTGTCGGCGCCGGTGGCCGCTCCGATGGCTTCGGAGGGATTGGCCCCAGGGATTTCCATCCCGTCGACGTCGAGATTTCGGCCTGTGACTCCGGTGGGTCCATCCATTTCATCTGCTCTTCAGTCGGCGCCGAAGTTACCTGTGGCGCCGGATGCGGCGTCGGTGGCTTCGGAAGATCGGCGCCGATCTCCGACTTCGGCGGAGGTGTTGTCGACTCCGCGGATTGAGCAACGACTGCATTCAAGGAGGCGTGCTCTCCGGGTACTAGAGGAGCAGGAGTACCAACGAGCCCTAGAGGAAGGAGAGCTAGAGGACTCGGGTGATGGGCTGCGTGGACTGGAGTCGGCCAGTGGGCTGGACACTTCCCCTGAGTGGGACCTTTCGTCCCCGGGGGAATATACCGAGGAAGCTGCTTCCTTTCATACAGTGGTACGGAAGGCAGCTAGTTTTTTGGACCTGCCTTTGCCGGTGGTGGAGGCGAAACAAAACCTTTTGACAGAGGTGTTGCATCCGGCCTCAGCCGCGGTGGAGCCTCTATTACCTTTTAATGACGCTCTGCTGGATCCGGTTTTAGAGGTGTGGAAGAAGCCGGCATCTTCCCCAGCAGTTCACAGAGCCGTGGCCAGGAGGTATCGGACGGCTCCAACTGATCCTGGTTTCCTATCTAGGCACCCTACGCCGGAGAGCTTGGTTGTGCAGGCCTCCTGTTCGTCCAAATCAGCGCCTGGTTCTTTCCCGACGGTGCCTGGGGACAGAGACTCAAAAAAGCTAGAGGCGCAGTCGAAGAAGATTTTTTCGTCCTGCAGTCTGGCGTTAAAAGCCACTAATGCGACCTGTATCCTGGGGAGGTATATTCATGCTCTGATGGATGACATCTCCTCTTCGTTTACAGAGCTTCCCCAAGGTCTTTTGGATCTTGTCTCTGATGCCCAGGCTGCTGCGACCCAACTTATCCAGACGGGACTGGATACCACCGACTCGGTAGCCAGAGCAATGGGCACAACTGTGGTGGAAAGGAGACAGGCCTGGCTACGTAACTCGGGCTTTTCGGCAGATGTACAGTCCACATTGTTGGATCTCCCGTTTGATGGGGACAAACTGTTTGGGGCTAAGGCTGATTCGGCCTTGGAACGTTTTAAGGAGAGCAGGGCCACGGCTAAGTCGTTGGGACTCCAAGCTCCTTCTTCCACGGCCTCTTCCAGATTCTTCAGGAGGTTTCGTGGATTTGGGCGTGGCTCTTCCTCCTCTTCCTTTCGGGGAAGATATCAGCAACCTGCCTCTTCCCACCCCTATAGATCTTTTAGGGGGAGGGGTAGGGTCCGCACCAGGGGAGCCTCTCAGCAGCACTCTGCCTCTTCCTCATTGTAGGAAGTTGGCTCTGTATGTGCTATTTCAAAGTAAGGAATAGCATGCACAGAGTCCAAGGGTTCCCCTTAGAGGTAAGATAGTGGCAAAAAGAGATAATACTAATGCTCTATTTTGTGGTAGTGTGGTCGAGCAGTAGGCTTATCCAAGGAGTAGTGTTAAGCATTTGTTGCACATACACATAGACAATAAATGAGGTACACACACTCAGAGACAAATCCAGCCAATAGGTTTTTGTATAGAAAAATATCTTTTCTTAGTTTATTTTAAGAACCACAGGTTCAAATTCTACATGTAATATCTCATTCGAAAGGTATTGCAGGTAAGTACTTTAGGAACTTCAAATCATCAAAATTGCATGTATACTTTTCAAGTTATTCACAACTAGCTGTTTTAAAAGTGGACACTTAGTGCAATTTTCACAGTTCCTAGGGGAGGTAAGTATTTGTTAGGTTAACCAGGTAAGTAAGACACTTACAGGGCTTAGTTCTTGGTCCAAGGTAGCCCACCGTTGGGGGTTCAGAGCAACCCCAAAGTCACCACACCAGCAGCGCAGGGCCGGTCAGGTGCAGAGTTCAAAGTGGTGCCCAAAACGCATAGGCTAGAATGGAGAGAAGGGGGTGCCCCGGTTCCGGTCTGCTTGCAGGTAAGTACCCGCGTCTTCGGAGGGCAGACCAGGGGGGTTTTGTAGGGCACCGGGGGGGACACAAGTCCACACAGAAATTTCACCCTCAGCGGCGCGGGGGCGGCCGGGTGCAGTGTAGAAACAAGCGTCGGGTTCGCAATGTTAGTCTATGAGAGATCTCGGGATCTCTTCAGCGCTGCAGGCAGGCAAGGGGGGGGTTCCTCGGGGAAACCTCCACTTGGGCAAGGGAGAGGGACTCCTGGGGGTCACTTCTCCAGTGAAAGTCCGGTCCTTCAGGTCCTGGGGGCTGCGGGTGCAGGGTCTCTCCCAGGCGTCGGGACTTTAGGTTCAAAGAGTCGCGGTCAGGGGAAGCCTCGGGATTCCCTCTGCAGGCGGCGCTGTGGGGGCTCAGGGGGGACAGGTTTTGGTACTCACAGTATCAGAGTAGTCCTGGGGTCCCTCCTGAGGTGTCGGATCTCCACCAGCCGAGTCGGGGTCGCCGGGTGCAGTGTTGCAAGTCTCACGCTTCTTGCGGGGAGCTTGCAGGGTTCTTTAAAGCTGCTGGAAACAAAGTTGCAGCTTTTCTTGGAGCAGGTCCGCTGTCCTCGGGAGTTTCTTGTCTTTTCGAAGCCGGGGGCAGTCCTCAGAGGATGTCGAGGTCGCTGGTCCCTTTGGAAGGCGTCGCTGGAGCAGGATCTTTGGAAGGCAGGAGACAGGCCGGTGAGTTTCTGGAGCCAAGGCAGTTGTCGTCTTCTGGTCTTCCGCTGCAGGGGTTTTCAGCTGGGCCGTCCTTCTTCTTGTAGTTGCAGGAATCTAATTTTCTAGGGTTCAGGGTAGCCCTTAAATACTAAATTTAAGGGCGTGTTTAGGTCTGGGGGGTTAGTAGCCAATGGCTACTAGCCCTGAGGGTGGGTACACCCTCTTTGTGCCTCCTCCCAAGGGGAGGGGGTCACAATCCTAACCCTAT
The DNA here is from genome assembly GCF_031143425.1 of Pleurodeles waltl. Lineage (NCBI taxonomy): Eukaryota > Metazoa > Chordata > Amphibia > Caudata > Salamandridae > Pleurodeles > Pleurodeles waltl. The sequence continues at coordinate 400,835,534 of NC_090449.1, forward strand.
TGGGGGAATCCTCCATCGGCAAGATGGAGGATTTCTAAAAGTCAAAGTCACCTCAGCTCAGGACACCTTAGGGGCTGTCCTGACTGGCCAGTGACTCCTCCTTGTTTTTCTCATTATTTTCTCCGGCCTTGCCGCCAAAAGTGGGGCCTGGCCGGAGGGGGCGGGCAACTCCACTAGCTGGAGTGTCCTGCTGGGTTGGCACAAAGGAGGTGAGCCTTTGAGGCTCACCGCCAGGTGTGACAATTCCTGCCTGGGGGAGGTGTTAGCATCTCCACCCAGTGCAGGCTTTGTTACTGGCCTCAGAGTGACAAAGGCACTCTCCCCATGGGGCCAGCAACATGTCTCGGTTTGTGGCAGGCTGCTAAAACTAGTCAGCCTACACAGATAGTCGGTTAAGTTTCAGGGGGCACCTCTAAGGTGCCCTCTGGGGTGTATTTTACAATAAAATGTACACTGGCATCAGTGTGCATTTATTGTGCTGAGAAGTTTGATACCAAACTTCCCAGTTTTCAGTGTAGCCATTATGGTGCTGTGGAGTTCGTGTTTGACAAACTCCCAGACCATATACTCTTATGGCTACCCTGCACTTACAATGTCTAAGGTTTTGTTTAGACACTGTAGGGGTACCATGCTCATGCACTGGTACCCTCACCTATGGTATAGTGCACCCTGCCTTAGGGCTGTAAGGCCTGCTAGAGGGGTGTCTTACCTATACTGCATAGGCAGTGAGAGGCTGGCATGGCACCCTGAGGGGAGTGCCATGTCGACTTACTCGTTTTGTCCTCACTAGCACACACAAGCTGGCAAGCAGGGTGTCTGTGCTGAGTGAGAGGTCTCCAGGGTGGCATAAGACATGCTGCAGCCCTTAGAGACCTTCCTTGGCATCAGGGCCCTTGGTACTAGAAGTACCAGTTACAAGGGACTTATCTGGATGCCAGGGTCTGCCAATTGTGGATACAAAAGTACAGGTTAGGGAAAGAACACTGGTGTTGGGGCCTGGTTAGCAGGCCTCAGCACACTTTCAATTGTAAACATAGCATCAGCAAAGGCAAAAAGTCAGGGGGCAACCATGCCAAGGAGGCATTTCCTTACACTCATCCTCTGGCGGGGTGCAGCAGGGGAAGCAGCCTTAGGCTTCCACCATTTCCCACTCACTCCTCTCCTGTAGGGGGAAGATTACAGCATTTTCTCACCAAATGGGAGACTGTTACGTCGGACACTTGGGTTCTCAGTGTTGTGGGAAAAGGCTACACCCTTCCCTTTCGGGAGTTTCCGCCCCTCATCCCGCCCCGCCCTTCGTATTGTTCACAAGAACACCTCCTGTTGCTAGAACAGGAGGTGGAAGTCCTCCTTTTAAAGGGCGCGGTGGAGTTGGTCCCGGAGCAGGAAAGGGGTCAAGGAGTTTACTCAAGGTATTTCCTGATTCCCAAGAAGGATGGTCGTTTGAGACCAATTCTGGACCTGAGGATCTTGAATTGGTTCCTCAAGCAGGAAAAGTTCAAGATGCTGACCCTAGCACAGGTGCTTTTGGCGTTGAACATGGAAGACTGGATGGTGTCTGTCGACTTGCAGGATGCTTACTTTCATATCCCGATACTCAAGTCACACAGGAAGTATCTCCGGTTTGTGGTGGGATCGCAACACTACCAGTTTGCGGTCCTTCCGTTTGGTCTTACTTCAGCACCTCGAGTCTTCACGAAGGTGATGTCGGTGGTTGCGGCAGAGCTCAGAAGGAAGGGGATAGCAGTATTCCCTTACTTGGACGATTGGTTGATCAAAGCCAAGTCCCCGGAGCTTGTGTTGCGTCATCTGCAGTCAACAACCCAGTTGTTGTTCGACCTGGGCTTTTCGGTGAACGAGCCCAAATCTCACCTGGAGCCCTCTCAGCGCCTCCTGTTCATAGGGGCAGTACTGGATACGACAATGGGTCGGGCCTTTCCTCCGCCTCAGCGGATTCAAGATATTCAGGATTTGGTTCCAATGTTTCGAAACGGAGCGGTAGTTCCAGTCCTCAAGGTCCTTCGTCTGCTCGGTCTTTTTGCCTCCTGCATTCTGTTGGTCACGCATGCTCGCTGGCACATGAGGGCTCTTCAGTGGTGCCTCCGAAGGCAGTGGTCTCAACACAGAGGGGATCTAGAGGGTACTGTCAAGATCTCCAGAGATGCTGCTGTGGATTTGAAGTGGTGGATTGCAAGCAACAATCTTTCACAAGGAAAACCGTTCCAGCAGTCGCCACCAGTGGCCACAGTCATAACGGATGCTTCCACTCTAGGGTGGGGAGCTCATCTGGGGGATCTGGAGATCAAAGGTCTTTGGTCTCCAGAGGAACAGATTTTTCACATCAATCTGTTAGAGTTACGGGCTGTACGTCTGGCTCTCAAGGCCTTCCTCCCTTCCCTTCGTGGTCAGTCGGTACAGGTCCTAATGGACAATACTACCACGATGTGGTACATAAACAAGCAGGGAGGAGTGGGGTCGTACCTTCTCTGCAGAGAAGCTCTTCGACTATGGTCCTGGGCAAAGGACCATCGGATTTGCTTGATAGCAAACCATCTGGCCGGAGTCTTGAACGTGCGTGCGGACAGTCTCAGTCGCCACTTCTCGGCAGACCACGAGTGGCGTCTCCATCCAGATCAAGTCCGTTTAATCTTCCAGAAGTGGGGGTTTCCTCGGGTAGATCTGTTCGCCACTCGAGAGAACGCGCATTGTCCGTTGTTCTGCAGCCTTCAGTATCCGATGCAGGAAGCATTGGGGGACGCGTTTCAAATGACCTGGTGCGGCCAGTTGCTTTACGCGTTTCCTCCCATACCCTTGATTCCTCGAGTATTGAGGAAGATTCGCCAAGACCGGGCTCTAGTAATCTTAATAGCTCCGGATTGGCCAAGGAGGGTGTGGTACTCCGACCTTCTCCAACTCTCAACGTGCCCGCCGCTCCGTCTCCCTTTCAGGGCAGACCTCCTCTCGCAGTCGCAGGGGCAGGTTCTACACCCCAACCTCCAGAGTCTGCACCTACATGCCTGGAGATTGAACGGGGCAACCTGAGTTCCTTCTCTCTCCCGCCTGAGGTAGTGGATGTTATTTTAGCGGCCAGGCGACACTCCACTAAATCTATCTACGCTAATAGGTGGTCTAAATTTGTTGCGTGGTGTGGAGAGAGGCAGATTGATCCTTTACAAGCTCATCTATCGGACGTTTTGTCTTTTGCTCTATCTCTGGCGCAGAAAGGTTGTGCAGTGGCTACCATTAAAGGTTATTTATCGGCCTTGTCAGCCTTCATATGTCTTCCAGACCAACCATCTTTATTTAAATCCCCTATTGTTATCAGATTCTTGAAAGGTCTTCTAAATCAATATCCTCCAAAGCCATTCGTTATGCCGCAATGGGATTTGTCCTTAGTCCTGACTTTCCTTATGGGGTCCCCTTTTGAACCTATGCATTCTTGCCCCTTAAGGTATTTGTTTTTAAAAACAGTCTTCCTGATAGCTATAACATCAGCAAGGAGAGTGAGTGAGTTGCAGGCCTTATCAGTAAAACCCCCTTATACAACTTTTTATGGGGATAAGGTGGTGTTGAGGACCAAGGCTGCTTTCCTCCCGAAGGTTGTTTCACCCTTCCATTTGGCTCAGGCAATTACTTTGTCCACGTTCTATCCTCCGCCTCATCCTTCCAAAGAGGAAGAAAGACTGCACCGTCTGGATCCAAAGAGAGCGTTGAGCTTCTTTATCAATAGAACAAAGGATTTCAGGCTGGAGGATCAGCTGTTTATTGGATACGTGGGCAAGAGGAGAGGAAAGGCAGTCCACAAGAGAACACTATCCAGGTGGGTTGTTCTTTGCATTAAAATATGTTACTCTTTGGCAAAGAAGGATCCTCCTGAGGGCATTAGAGCTCATTCCACCAGAGCTAAGTCGGCCACTTCGGCCTTAGCCAGAGGTGTTCCTGTGGTCGACATCTGCAAGGCCGCAACTTGGTCGTCCCTTCACACTTTTGCAAAACATTACTGTTTAGATTCTGAGGTTAGAAGGGACGGCCATTTTGCACGGTCAGTGCTGCAGGATTTCTTGGTTTGACCATTTAGGCACCCACCGCCGGGCGTGGTACTGCTTTGGGACTCTATTCATGAGGTGAGGAATCCACAGGTAGTTGTATCCATCAGAAGAACGAGTTACTTACCTTCGGTAACAACTTTTCTGGTGGATACATTAGCTACCTGTGGATTCCTCACGGTCCCACCCGCCTCCCCGTTGCCTTTATGGTCTTGCCAAGTAATCCTTGAGTGCGCTCCTCTTGATCTTTGAGGGTGCAATAGATGTATATATATAATATATTTATATATATATATGGGTATATGTGTATATATCTTTATGTATATACTTGGTGTGTGTATATATTTTTAAAAGAAAGAGTTTTATATATATATATATATATATATATATATATATATATATGTACATAAAAAAGATTTACAGTTATTCATACAATGTGGTGTATTTTTACAATATAATGGATGTTGCTTTGTTCTTTCATTGCATTGCCTGGTTGTTCTCATGCACGTAAAAAATGATTGGTACTGACGTCCGCACGTCGTCGAGGACCTCTTATTGCCTGTATGACGTCAGACGGCGTCGCGTGCGAGACAGTGACGTCCTCGTCGACGTGCAGAGACTAGTAAGAAGATTTCCGTAGAATGCTGGCGCCATGGGAGTATTCATGAGGTGAGGAATCCACAGGTAGCTAATGTATCCACCAGAAAAGTCGTTACCGAAGGTAAGTAACTCGTTCATCTAGTCGTTTGTGGCAGTCAGGATGCAGTCCATAATAGGGTCAGGAGATGGTTTTCAGTCTTTATTATGAGCAAGGGAGTGCACTCACAGGAAGTTGAGTCTGGAGAGGCAGGCTATATGTCTTATCTACATTAGAGGTTTAAGTGGACCTGACTATCACTGTCCTGTTCATAATACATAGCTTTGCAAAAGCCTATCTGACTTTATCCTCCGTCCAATTTTTTTTTTTTTAGTACTTTTACAAGGAAGGCTCCACTCAGTGAGGTGAGCTGTCCTGCAATTTTTGGACAGTCCATGAGACATGGACATCTTGCTGCCCATCCCCACTGTCTTACTACTGCTTACCACTGTGGCTGGGGAAAGATGCGTTTCCAGGAGTAGGGTAAAATTGACATGTTTTGTTTTGAAGTGACATAGAATCTTTTTACGACTAATGTAATTTGACAGAACATTGATGTTCTGGGTAAAGACGATAAGGGTTTGGACATCCTCCGGATACACCCAATTGAAAGGAAAGAAGAAATCCAACAACCTACCACACAGGGGCAAAGATGGAGGATGACGAGACAACCAGAGAGCCTAGAAAGAAAAAAATCCTATAATCACCCATACATATCCTCTTAGCACTGGTAGCATGTAACCTGCCTGGGAAAAGGTATCAACAGGTAAGGGTGGTATAGAAAGGAGGATGAAAAAAAAGAGAAAAAAGGCAGAAACATTAAACCACAAGCTAACTCCTGAGCCACATGATCAGGGCTAGTCAATGCCCAGTCCAAGTGATAAAATGGAACACATTTCCCCATCTGTAAGCATGGAGCATAGTAAGAACCAGCAAACAATGCTGTGGTAGGGACTGTGAGTTGAAAGTGAGAAAAGAGAGAGATGAGAAGCAAGGATAAATGTAACCTGGAACATCAAGCATGAGACATGCTTAAGCAGCAGGTGGAAGGCAGCAGAAAAGCCAGCTCCGTGGGCTGGCATGCAGAAGAGTGGTCTCAAACATTGGAAACCTGACCGGCCTGGTCTATCCATTGAAGAAAAGGGGTAAGAGAACGGAATTAAGACGGCCTACCTCCCTCCACAGAAATAGGGACTGGATAGGATGCCTCATCAAACAGTCCCATAAAACAGAGATATCCACTTTTTCCTCCAGCCCCCTGCAAATAAGTCTCCGTCAGAGGCATCCATATTTGAGTCGTCTAACTCATCCAGAAATAACCCTAGATCTGGCTCAAAATGTCTTTAGTCTTGGTATCCATGGTCACAATCATGTTCACAGGGTCCAGGAGGTGTTACTTGAGGTCTCCGTAGTGGAGTCTTGGTCACTGTGAGGCTAGGCACTTTTTCTGCTTGTTGCTGGTCTCCAAGGCATAGGCCGCAGACTAAGATGCAGTGCCCCTCAAAACGCAGCAGTTCTTTGGAGTTGCACGCCGATTGGTATATGTCTCTGGTGTGTCCATAGCACAATGTACAGGAAAAAGTTGTCCGGAGAGAGGATTAAATTTGTGCAGCTGTTCTTTAATACATTTATGCAGGGTTCCTCAATAAACCAGTGACGAGATTAACCTTAGAAATTCAGTTTTTTTTTTTTTTTTTTTTTTTTTTTTTGAGCAGCCAGTTGGATTCTTTTGTACCAGCTGTATTTGTTTACTGGCAAAATTGTTCCCCTTTTATTCCTCAACACTAGAACATTTGTTTTTAGAGTATAGATGCTACCTACATTTTTGTGTCGTCTCGTAACAGGAATAAACATGTTGCCTTTTTTTTTTGTAGGCATTACCTTTGTGTGCAGTCAAGCAGACCGCGCTGGTGTTCATTTTGACTTTGATTTCTGATTTTGCCTTGTGTACCTTGTATCAGTAGGTTGTAGGCTGGGTTCATATCCACATGACATAGTCTTACATGGCCCGTCTATATGACACGTGCCAGTACGGATGTGCGCTACAGGCCGTGGCTATGGCGGAAAGTTTCCTTATTAAAGATATTACTTCACACAACCTCCTCAGCGTTTGACTACAGGGTCTGAGCACCTCCATTTGTTTGCTTACTGGGCCATTATGAGCCAATGTGGAGATACTTGTTCTACCTTCGTTTGCTTCGCCCATTGCAATAGTAGTCTTTTATTCTTTTGCATGAATGTGTTTTTCACATGGTCAGAATATCAAAAACACTTAACAATAGCATGTGGGATTAACACACAAAAATCATCTGCAAGTATGTTGTCTGTCTGTGCCTGTCTGTGTGTCATGACACTTTCTCATAATTTTTATGCAGTGTTTGCAGTGTTTATTACTACTGGAATAAGTATGAGTTCATTGAATAAATGACCGAAAGTGCAGTAGTTTCTATGCTCTGAAAATGTCTATGCATCTCATTTTTCGCAGGTACCTGGCAAATGTACTCAAAGGAGGTATAAGTTAATTACTTGCATGAGTAAAAACATTAATTCTAGACTTCATTTTTCTGTCACAAATAGTGATTATATATACATTGGTTATAGGACAGTATTCACACAGTTGGGGGAAATAGGGTTCTGCTTAGATAGGTCCTGAGGAAAGTCAAGAGACCAGACTGGGCTAAAGTGGCTAAAACATGTAGGCCGCAACAGTTGGAAATGCATGGTACTATTAACAGGTCCCTAATTTATGTCTCTTAGTTTATAACTTTACCCTAATCCCTGATAACAATATAAATCTATTAGGGTGTAGGTGGCTGGCTCAGTTTGTGGTGTACACCTATTGTGTGGTACTGTATACTGAGTCCAGGCAACTGTTAGTGATAATGAATAGGTGTCCAGATAGCAGAAGCTCTCTAGGTGTAGCTGAGGCGAGCAGCTAAAGCTTATCCACTTGCAATTCCACAGTAGTCCGACAGTAACTCATTCGCAAGAAAGAACCACAAAAGTGCTGCAAATTAAAGGATACTTTATTACAGCACTACTACTAAACTGACATTTATATATCTCCCCTTAGTGATATTACACACAATATACACACTAAATAACCCTCAGAAATGTCATAGAAATATACAGGCTCTTAAGGGAGGTCCACCCCATATACTAAAAAGTGGAATGTGAAATAATGACTCCAGTGTAAGGTAAGTGTGGTAGTTAGCTCGGGGCGGGGGCAGTTAGGAAAACCAGAGTTAAGTACAATAATTGATACCAGCAACCAGGAGTAAGGTAGTTACCCACTCAGTTGTCCTATAGACTAACACAGAGAGTAGTGGGTGCAGTTTGTGGAATTCAGGACCCTTCCCAGTGGACCCCAAGGAAACCAGAAGGCAAGAGGTTGGATGGAGGGTACCCCTACCCCGGTATACCCAGAAGTACCTACACAAGGGACCTGGATGCAGAGGGTAGAAGGGACTCTTTTTTTAAGACTGGACATCTCTGACTGTCCAGCTGCTATCATGACCTGTGGACCAGGCCGGTGGAACCCAGGGATGGATTCCGGATGTGGAGGACCTGAAAAAGATGGGGACAGAGTTCAGCACCCTTGGAGGTTCCCTGGTGGTGCAGGTGGCAATGCCCACCCTAATGAAGGTGAAGTTCCTGCAATTTGGTGGAAGAAGAAATCCTGCTGCGGGTTCCAGGCGCTGCAGAAGATCCCAGGAGTCACCTGCGAGCTGTTGCTTGTCGGCCGCTGGATTGCAGGATTTGTGACCTCCCAGGTCATCAACAAGCACTGGCAAATGCAAACAGGAGCTGATGAAGAGTTTGCAAAGTTTTGGGAATCAGCAAGGTCTGCGAGACTCTACCCAAGAGGGGGAGTCAGAGCTGGACCTCAGCATGCCATGAACTGGTGCAAACCAGATTATGCAAGGAGAGCACCAAATGTACTCTTTAAAGCACTCTGGTGGCATTCAGAGGCCACACCACCCCAGTCCCTATACACCTAATACACAGGGAGAGGTGGTCACACCTCTCCCTTGCAGGAAATCCTTTGTTCTGCTCCTCTGTCCGGGGCCTGGCTCATCAGCAGGAGGGCAGAACAGTGTCTGGGGTCAGCAGCAGTGTGGGCTGGCAGCTAGACCTGGTGAGGCTGCACATGCAGACCTAGAGGATCCCCTAAGGAAGTGGTTCCCAACTTGTGGTCCGGGGACCCCAAGGGGGTCCGCGCAGCCTCTTCAGGGGGTCCGTGACTGCTCGAACATTAACTAATATTAACGCATTACCAAAGAGGGACACACAAAGTGTCTACATGTACATTCGAAAGTGTTAACATTTACTGTAAATGTCTAGGAAATTGAAATTGGTGGCTAATAATTAAATTGTTATCCTCTGATTGATTTAAGGGAGCAGTGTAGGTGTATCAAGCGGAACATAGTATGGAAGATTTGTGGCTTCAAATACATTTAGAAAGGCTCCAACCTTCCTATTTTTTTTTTTATTTTTTTATTTTTGTTTGCATATTAAAATGTTTTATCATTTGTGTATGTGTTTGATGGAATGTTTATTTCAGTATTTTTCATGTGGTGTTTGGTGGTTTAACCCCTTAGCTGCTGTAAACCCCTACCGCTAATGCCTTCATAATGTTTTGTCAACCTAAGCTATCCATGCCAAGTTTGCGTCCTTTTTCCCCAACATTCTAGAGATTCTAAAGTTACCCATACTTTGTGGGTTCCCCAGGAGGAGGCCAATAAATTACCCAAAATGCAGATAAAAGTTTGTGTTTTTGAGAAAAATGGGAAAAAAGGGCCACTGAAGAAAGCATGTGTTTTTTTTCCCCTGAAAATGGCATCAACAAAGGGTTTGCTGTGCTGAAATCACCATCTTCCCAGCTTTCAGGAACCGGCAGACTTGATTCAGAAAACCATATTTTTCAACTCTTTTGACATTTTACTGTGACATACCCTATTTTTACTATTTTTGGGTCTTTCAGCCTTCTTCCAGTTAGTGACAGAAATGGGTGTGAAACCAATGCTGGATACCGGACAGCTAAACATTTCTGAAAAGTAGACATAATTCTGAATTCAGCAAGGGGTCATTTGTGTAGATCCTTCATGGTTTTCCTACAGAAAGTAACAGCTAAAATAAAAATATATTGACATTGAGGTGAAAAAAGAACCATTTCCGGCCACATTTTCTTCTATAACTTTTTCCAGCTATGGCTGATTTTTTAAAGGAATATACCGTTACGTCTGCTGGACTCTTCTGGTTGCGGGGATATATACGGCTTGTAGGTTCATCAGGAACCCTAGGTACCCGGAGCCAATAAAGGCGCTGCACCTTGCAATGGGTTGTCATTGTATACCGGGCATACAGCAATTCATTTGGTGAAATATAAAGAATGAAAAATAGTTATCAAGTAAACCTTTGTATTTCCAAAATGGGGACAAGATAAAGTGTTGAGAAGCAGCGGTTATTTGCACATCTCTGAATTCCAGGGTCCCCATACTAGAATGTGAATTACAGGGCATTTCTCAAATAGACTTCTTTTTTACACACTGTCTTACATTTGGATTGTAAAAATGTAGAGAAAGACAAGGGACAATAACACTTGTTCTGCTATTCTGTGTTCCCCCAAGTCTCCTTATAAAAATGGTACCTCACTTGTGTGGGTAGGCCTACTGCCTGCGTCAGAAAAAGCAACATGGACAAATCACATTTTTACATTGAAATCTGATGTATTTTTTGGAAAGCTCCTAGCTGTGGTCTTTGGCCTCTAGATCAGCCGGCACCTAGGGAAACCTACCAAACCAGTGCATTTTTTAAAACTAGACATCTAGGGGAATTCAGTATGGGGTGACTTGTGGGGCTCTCACCAGGACCTGTTACCCAAAATCCTTTGCAAACATCAAAATCTGGCAAAAAAAACACTTTCCTCACATTTCGGTGATGGAAAGTTCTGGAATCAGAGGTGCCACAAATTTCCTTCCACCTAGCATTCCCACAAGTCTCCAGATAAAAAATGTACCTCACTTGTATGGGTAGACCTAGTGCCTTTGTCATGAATAGATCACACAACTGTCAATGTTTGTCCTTACATGAGGGCAACTGTTGACCCTGGGGTGATCCATTCCTGACACAGGCACTAGGTACAGGCACTCAAGTGGGGTAGCGGTTTTATCAGGACAGGGGGGGAAACACTGGGTGGTAGGAATTTTGTGGATCCCAGCATATTCCTGTAGTTTGTGTGACAGAAAAGCAAGAAAAAATATAGTTTTTATTCAACATTTCAGCTTTGCAGTGTATTCTGGGCAAGAAAACTTTGGGGAATCCACACAAGTCACACCTCTGTGGACTTCCCCGGATGTCTAGTTTCCAGAAATCTGTGTTTGGTTTCTCTATATGACTGCCGGGACCAAAAACGCAGGTGCTGCCTTACCAAAGCAGGTTGTTTTGTGATGGATAATTTTGATGTCTCCACAATGCGATTTGGGCGGTGGAATTTGGGACTGAACTAAATTGAGGAGCTCCCAAGAGAGCACTCTCTCGCTGCTTGCCGCGGCATGCACCTACTCTCTGGGTTGGCCTAACCCACTATTGTCCTGCTGTACAGACTCTGCTTGTGAAGGGACAGCAGGACTGTCTTCATCACCTCCCTCATAATCACTGGAAGAGGAGTTATCGAATTAGACTCCTCTGACTGAAAAATCACTCCCAGAGTCTGCGCCATTGTCTTGTCCCTCAGATGCTGTCTCAGTCTCTGATCCTAAGTCAGAGCTGTCCTCCATAACCTGAGTTGGGGCTTGAGCAGCAGTCATCCAACAAGATGCCATCTCTGCTACTGGCTAAACTGTCGCTCTAAAACACTAGCCTACGTAGACCGTCACTAAATTGCTGGTGGGCGTGTGTGTGTGATACCTGCAACAATAGAGGTCACCTTACCTTTGCTTCTTCCTTCAATCAGCATGTTCTGCTTCACCTTGTCCCATACCAATCGTCCCAGCCTTTAGCGCCCAGTCCAACAATCATTATGTGTTCTCCCACTTCCATTACCTCCTCTGATTCCCTCACTACCACCCAGCAAAAGTGCATTTAATCTCTCCATTTCACCCTCACACATACATTTCATTTGTATTATAGCGCAGGTAATGGCTGGCTTTACTAATCCACTCAGCTATTCACATATAATACAGTTTTGACCCTTGCAGTAGGCATATAAATCTTCTGCGCTACTCCACTGCCACTAGACAAAAGTCAGATCCTTTTCTAGCACAAACATAATCACAAGAGTTATTTGACTTTTTTATTGCTGCCTAAAAGCTACAGTTAAGACATGTCAGTTGAAGTATGCGCATTGCTGTGAAGATGCAAGCTTCCCCTGACAAGTGGGGTTTCCTGGCCCTCGATTGCAGCAGGAAACCCGTTCAGGAAGGCCTCATTTGAAAGGAGAGAATCTCCCCTTTCAAATGAGGCCTTCCTGAACGTTGTCGACACCCCCTCCCTGTTGTGGGCCACTGGTCGTGACCCGCACCATGGATGTAGTGCAGGCGTTGACCACTGGGTTAAATCATTGAAAATATTTAGGCCTGGGTCCCTGACTTCCAGTAATAACTCAGTGGGGAGTCCCCAGACTCCAATAATAATTCAGTTGGGGGGGGGGGGGGATTCCTGGCTTTCAGTAATAATAAAGTGAGGGTCCACAGAAGTCAAAAGGTTGGGAACCACTGCCCTAGGGAACCCCCAGAGTACATCGTATCATGCAGCTAGCACTGGAATTGGTATTGTTGCAGGATTCCAGCATGTTTGATACCAAACATGCCTAGGTTGGGGGCAGCCATTATGTAGTTGGACCACTCATGTGGACCAGTGTCAACTACATACCTTAAGATGGTTTCCCCGTGCTTAGAGTCTAGGAATTGGCCTGGGGTCTGTAGGGGCACCCTGCTCATGAAGGGGTACCTTCACACTTAGTGACATGCACTCTGCCCTTGGGTTGAAGGGCCTACCAGAGCAGTGACTCATAACATCTAAATGCAGTGATCAAGTTTGGCAGTGAAAGGGTGCATGCACCCTTTCACGCAGGCTACACTGGCAGGTCTGCGGGCAGTTTGCATGGGCTCCCATGGGTGCCATAATATATGCTGCAGTCCATGGGGGAGGGGGGGGGGGCTTGTGTGCCCATGCCCTGAGTACCTAAGTACCAAACACTAGGGACTTACATGGGTGCACCAGTATGCCTATTGTGGGTGTGAAAGGTTGCCAACAAACTTAATTTAGGAGAGAGAGCACAGTCACTAGGGTCCTGGTTAGCAGGTTCGTGACATCAGGCAAAAAGTGGGGGTAACTATGCCAGAAAGATGACACTTTTCTACATAGGGAATTTGAGATCATTTTAAAACACCCCTACACAGATCCCATTGACTAATGTATTTACAAGTGCTCCCTCCTCGAGGGGTTTGAGCCTGCTCAGTCACACTGGGTGTCTTGCAGACCTGATGATGAATCATGCCACTAGTGAATTTTAGAGAGTGATTGTCTCTTAAAATACTCCTAGAGACACCTAATTGAGACATAGATTTCTGGGACCCGACTTTTCTTAATTTTTTTGTTTCCCGCTGGAAATTGACTGGTCTTAACCATAATTCTTCTATCTCTTCCACCCTTTGATTGTTAATAATCTTTTTAGAGCTTCCACATTGGTGCTATAGAGCAATGTCATGACTTTATATCAATATGCAAATATTGGCATGTTTGTTAAAGCTCATTACACACCTTATCTACACTGTGGTAATATATTTTTTTGATTTAGTCACAAATAATGTAAAACCATTACAGCAATAGCCATTGTTCTATTGAAAAATAGTTTTCAGAATCTTTGTTCACACAATCATGGAGATTTGCCAAACTCCTCCCTCTTTTGAACAGTTGAATTGCTAGAAGTTTCACACTGCTATCTATAGTTAGTACATGTTTTTTGTTTTTATTTTATTATGATTATATAGATAATGGAGGACCATCCTCTGGCTGCACTTCAACAATCCCTCTCTGCACTACGGGTGTACCCAAATCGTCTTCTCGCAGTCTTTGCTCATCGACCAGCGAAAAGGAAGAAGGTATCACAAAGAAAGTTCGACGGCAATGGGAGTCATGGAGCACGGAGGATAAAAACACGTTCTTTGAGGGGCTTTATGAGGTGAGTGAGAAACTGGGAGAAACGATCCCTGTTTATTGTCATGAGTGTTGGACTATGTGCTCTCCGCCAGCTAATAAATGTCTGTTGAACTTGTTTCGGTGTTTCCATGCTTTTATTATACTTTTAAACATTGCCATTCCTGCTTTATTACTTGGTTGTGCTCAACCGACGGTAAAATATCTATGATGGACTAAGATTACTCGTGATCCTCCTGGCCTCAAATGTGGCCCTGTAATCTGTTGATCTATGATTTGTCTAAGTATTGTTATGGCTGGAAGTGACTGCTGTTTGGAGTTGGGCATATATTCTTTTGTCTTTCTCCTATATGTTCCTTGAAAGGCTGCTTGAATGCAGATCTTTCCTCTCAAACCTATAGTCCCTTGCATTATAGACAGAATTATGTGGAGTTTAGATTGCTAGTTAGGAGCAATTATATGATTTTTTTTCCCCACCAATAACTGATGGGACGCCAACCATGTTTGGTTTCTGTTTGGCATTGTATCTGTGCATCAGTAGAGATGTTGCAGACAATCATGATCCGCTATTGTAGACTTAGATGTGATCACCTGCATTGTGCATATAGCAGAGTTGTCTGTTGTGACTGTACCACCTTAGATTCCAGGTTCAAACTTTATAAATTTCCACAGTTTAAATTATCAAGGGAATCTAAATAATTTCAAACTCAAGCTGTAATATGTTGTCCGGAAAATGCTAAAACCCCTAGCTGTTGATTTGTAACTTCTTCAAATTTAAAACAAAGAAAACATGCTTTCATTACATGTGCATATTGACACACATGTAATTTTGTTGGCCGTAATCAAATTCACAAAATATTTTTTTATTGTAAGTGGGACATTCATGTCAATACTCCTTTAAAAAAATCCATTTACTTTAAATATTCATAGTGTACCAGGTTTCCTTGGAGTACTGCTGTGGTAGGTGGGTCCGTTTGTCTCTTCTATTCCGTAGTTCTTCTTTAGTTTCTATTTCCATCCTAGATACCAATCTCTCATCTCCAAATCCTGTGTTTGCTTTTGTTACTTAGAATTAAGTCCCTACTGATAGAATTGTTTTTGTTATCATAGCATTGGACTGCAAGAAAAACACCACAGCTATGATAAGTGTAACTCTTAGCCCATATTTTTAATTTTTGTCATTTACTGCATATTTCTTAACCTTCAGAGGATTCATAAAAGTATTTAATAATCCATGATGTTTCTTCATATTACTGTCTCTTCCTGTTGGCAACAATGGTACTTAATTATCAGTTATTATAATTGTTATTTAAATTATGTTGAGACCCATGATAGAATTTCTGTTTCCTGCTGTCTGACTTATGCTGATATCGTTTTCATTCTTCTGGTTGTTTGACCCACATGATGCAGCCCAAATGGATTTAATTGCATATGTTACTAAGGAGCTGTCTTGTTAAAGAACAACTGATTTGCATACATTTTCCGTAGTGAGGGTGAGAATTGAATTCCCTTAAGGGATATCCCTGTAGTGCCCTTAACCCCTTCACTGCTAGGCCTTTTGGGGAAAAATTGGAAAAAAGTGCTTCAGGAGAGAGTCTGTCCCACCCCCCCCCCCCCCCCCCCCCTGCAAATGGCGTCACAGAAGAATGAACAAGACCTGGCCACACAAGGACTTAGTGTCTAGCGCTTTGTGTATGGGTATTTGTAGGTTCACACTTTCCCATATAGTAACAGCTAATACATCACAAAGTTAATTTCCTGTCTATTTGAGGTCCTATTGGGGTTGTGACTCCTTTGTGGCTTCCCAAGTCTCTTTCTGCTTGGTTTTACACAGCAACTGTACCCCTAGGGCATAGAAAGACGAGACCATTTCAGTAAGAAATTTTGGTTTGTTTTGTGTTTACCCAGCACCACACCAGCAAGTGATTATATTATTTTATTTTTTTAATTTTGTGCTCAATCGTGCAGGACTGCTGAGAATAAAAGAAGAAAGAACAAACGGTGGCTCACATGCCAATACTGGCCCCCACAGGTCTACAGCTAGGATGTCATGTAGTGCCGGTCAAATGTGTCTCCAACCATGCCTGGTATAATGTGCCCCTCCACTTAACCAAATACGGCTGCCCACCATGTTCCCCTGTCAGGCCCATGATTGGACACTTGCCTTGGGCCACGACTCTGCATTAGAGCTGCATCATCTTGGGTCCCAGCGTTTCTCCCTGAGTTCTCAGGTCTTCTGTCTTTGGATTGGTGGTTGGGCGCCTGTGCTTTTCCCCCAGACCAGTGTCTTTTTCTGTCCTCCACTCCCATGCACTGCCTTATCCTTGTCCTGGCTGCTTCCCTCCTACACACGCCACCCTGTCTCCGACTTTCGCCTCCTACTCCTCTTCCTCCTCCTTGCCTCTGTCTTTTACCTGTTGGAGAGACTACCACAAACAGTGAGAATGCTGACTTTTTGCGAGCTTTGGATGCTCCCGGCTGTCATCCATTCTCACCAGCACTCCTTTACAGGCATCAACAAAGGGTTTGCGGTGCTAAAATCACCATCTTCCCAGCTTTCAGGAATAGATAGCCTTGAATCAGAAAACCAAATTTTTCATCACAATTTTGGTATTTTACTGGGAAATACCCTATATTTGTGTCGAGCGCGCAAGCCCTTTGATCTGTTATAAGTATTGTGGGCTTTTTACCACGCCCACCTCCCACCCATCACTTACAATAATTCGTGGGCTTGCCTCTCAAAAATCCCTTGCTGTCATTAGTAATTGCTTTATGTTTGTTTCGCCTTGGGGTGGTTTTATTACCGCCTTATTTCTGATAAAGGAATTTATTGGGTTTAAATGATAATTGTATATGTTTTATTATTCTCTCTTAATTGCAAGCATGACCATGGTTCAGGCCAACTTAACATCCTCATTACACTATGACTGTTTGAACATTCTTGATATTTTTGGGTGACCCTTCTAGGTTATTTCTCTCATTACTCCTCCATGGCTGTCTTGTTTTGGAAATTGTTAGCCAGCAACTCTGATGGTGGGGCGGTGAACGTGGTATTCTATTGGAATTTGCATAGCAGATTTAAATTGGGATGCTAAATGGCAACATTTTCATTTTTGGCTGCAGATAGAGGAAGAAGGTAAATGGAAGTGCTTTAGTTATATGCAGGGCCACTGGAATTATGGTGTAGGAAAAGATCAAATTATGAGGCAGGTTTGACCAATTTATGTGGCAAGAAAAGTCCAATTATGAATTTACAATGCCAATAGCTCTAACTCAAGCAAATGCAAGGCCCAATGCATTGCAGATGCTTGTTCCTATTTTTTGTGCTTTTCGTCTCCTTCCATTTAGCGGTAGAAATGGGTGGAAACCACTGCTAGATCCCGGAAAGCTATACATTTCTAAAAACGGATCGAATTCTGAATTCATTAAGGGGTCATTTGTGTAGATCCTTCAAGGTTTTTCTATAGAAAGTAACAGTTGAAATAAAAAAAATATTGAAATTGAGTTAAACAGCATTTGTGTCTACATTTTAATCTGAAACTTCTTCTAACTAAGGCAGATTTTCAAAAGCAGTGTAGCGTTGGCAGCGCTGGCCATTTCTGGATGTGAGGATAAATAGGGCTTGTAGGTTCACCAAGAACTCCAGGTACCTAGCGCCAATAACTGAACTGCACCTTCCAATGATTTTTCATTGTGTACCGGGTATACAGAAATTAATTGAGTAAAATATAAAGAGTGGAAAGTAGATATCTAGGAAACCTATGTATTTCCAAAATGGGCACATGATCTGGAGTTAAGAAGCAGTGGTTATTTGCACATCTCTGAATTTGTTGGTATCCATGTTAGCATGTGAACTAGAACCCATTGCAAACTTCAAAATGTGTCTAAAAACAAATTTTCCTCACATTTCTGTGATGGAAAGTTCTGGAATCTAAGGGGAGCCACAAATGTCCCGACACTTAGCGTTCCCGCAGATCTCCCGACACTTAGCGTTCCCGCAGATCTCCCGATAAAAATGCTACCTCACTTGTGTGTGTGGGCCAAGTGCCCATGACAGGGCAGGGCCCAAAACGTATTGTGGGCACATTATCTATCACAAAACAACATCTAGTGGAGCCTACCAAACCGAGACATTTCAGCATGGATCCCCCAACGTTTTCCTACACAGAAACCCCTGCAAACCTCTGTTTAGCTAAAAAATCACATTTCTGTTGTGGATCACCGTGCTGGCACACATGCCCTGCCACCCAGCGTTCACTTCGGTCTCCCGATAAAAATGATACCTCACTTGTGTATGTGGGACAAGTGCCTGCAACAGGGAGGGGCCACAAACGTGTTGAAATCGAGGGGCAACCAAAGCAGGTCCAAAAGGGCAGTTTTCAGGCTGACTAAGCTTTGGGCTGCCACTCAAGTGGGGCAGAGTTTTTATCAGTACAGATGGGGCAATGCTGGCTGGTAGGAATTTTGTGGATTCCTGCGGACGCCTAATGTTTCCATCACTGCAGTGTAGGCAAAATGCGTGATTTCAGGCAAAGTTGGAGGTTTGCAAGGCATTGTTTATAAGAAAAATGGTGTGAGGTGCATGTGAAGCACACCACTCTGGACTCCCCCAGATGTTTAGTTTTCAGATTTGTCTGGATCTAGTAGATGGTTCCAGGTGGCAGCGTCCCAAGACCAAAAAGTGTAGCTGGTCCCCATTGCAAGTGGGACAATATTGGAAGTTAGCTAAGCTCTCTTGGCCCATATGTTAAATCCAAACCCGAGAGTCGGATGTCCTCTTGCTTGTCATTGATATAGGATGCTTTAGTCCGCAAGGGGGGCAGAATGACTGTTGCCCCCTTCAGTTGGGGTACGGGCATTGTAAAGAAATGGCTCCCTGTTGCAGTTACCCCCCACTTTTTGCCTGATACTGATGCTGACTTGACTGAGAAGTGTGCTGGGACCCTGCTAACCAGGCCCCAGCACCAGTGTTCTTTCACCTAAAATGTACCATTGATCCCACAATTGGCACACCCTGGCATCCAGATAAGTCCCTTGTAACTGGTACCTCTGGTACCAAGGGCCCTGATGCCAGGGAAGGTCTCTAAGGGCTGCAGCATGTATTATGCCACCCCTCACTCAGCACAGACCCACTGCTTACCAGCTTGTGTGTGCTAGTGAGAACAAAATGAGTAAGTCGACATGGCACTCCCCTCAGGGTGCCATGCCAGCCTCTCACTGCCTATGCAGTATAGGTAAGACACCCCTCTAGCAGGCCTTACAGCCCTAAGGCAGGGTGCACTATACCATAGGTGAGGGTACCAGTGCATGAGCACTGTGCCCCTACAGTGTCTAAGCAAAACCTTAGACATTGTAAGTGCAGGGTAGCCATAAGAGTATATGGTCTGGGAGTCTGTTTTACACGAACTCCACAGCACCATAATGGCTACACTGAAAACTGGGAAGTTTGGTATCAAACTTCTCAACACAATAAATGCACACTGATGCCAGTGTACATTTTATTGCACAATACACCCCAGAGGGCACCTTAGAGGTGCCCCCTGAAACTTACCCGACTGTCTGTGTAGGCTGACTGGTTCCAGCAGCCTGCCACACTAGAGACATGTCGCTGGCCCCATGGGGAGAGTGCCTTTGTCACTCTGAGGCCAGTAACAAAGCCTGCACTGGGTGGAGATGCTAACACCTCCCCCAGGCAGGAGCTGTAACACCTGGCGGTGAGCCTCAAAGGCTCACCCCTTTGTCACAGCCCAGCAGGGCACTCCAGCTTAGTGGAGTTGCCCGCCCCCTCCGGCCACGGCCCCCACTTTTGGCGGCAAGGCTGGAGGGAACAAAGAAAGCAACAAGGAGGAGTCACTGGCCAGTCAGGACAGCCCCTAAGGTGTCCTGAGCTGAGGTGACTCTAACTTTTAGAAATCCTCCATCTTGCAGATGGAGGATTCCCCCAATAGGATTAGGGATGTGACCCCCTCCCCTTGGGAGGAGGCACAAAGAGGGTGTACCCACCCTCGGGGCTAGTAGCCATTGGCTACTAACCCCCCAGACCTAAACACGCCCTTAAATTTAGTATTTAAGGGCTCTCCCTGAACCTAGAAACTAGATTCCTGCAACAACAAGAAGAAGGACTGCCTAGCTGAAAACCCCTGCAGAGGAAGACCAGAAGACAACAACTGCCTTGGCTCCAGAAACTCACCGGCCTGTCTCCTGCCTTCCAAAGAACTCTGCTCCAGCGACGCCTTCCAAAGGGACCAGCGACCTCTGCATCCTCTGAGGACTGCCCTGCTTCGACGACGACAAGAAACTCCCGAGGACAGCGGACCTGCTCCAAAAAGACTGCAACTTTGTTTCAAGAAGCAGCTTTAAAGAACCCTGCAACTCCCCGCAAGAAGCGTGAGACTTGCAACACTGCACCCGGCGACCCCGACTCGGCTGGTGGAGAACCAACACCTCAGGGAGGACCCCCGGACTACTCTACGACTGTGAGTACCAAAACCCGTCCCCCCTGAGCCCCCACAGCGCCGCCTGCAGAGGGAATCCCGAGGCTTCCCCTGACCGCGACTCTCTGAAACCTAAGTCCCGACGCCTGGAAAAGACCCTGCACCCGCAGCCCCCAGGACCTGAAGGACCGGACTTTCACTGCAGAAGTGACCCCCAGGAGTCCCTCTCCCTTGCCCAAGTGGAGGTTTCCCCGAGGAAGCCCCCCCTTGCCTGCCTGCAGCGCTGAAGAGATCCCTTGATCTCTCATTGACTTACATTGCGAACCCGACGCTTGTTCTAACACTGCACCCGGCCGCCCCCGCGCCGCTGAGGGTGAAATTTCTGTGTGGGCTTGTGTCCCCCCCCGGTGCCCTACAAAACCCCCCTGGTCTGCCCTCCGAAGACGCGGGTACTTACCTGCTGGCAGACTGGAACCGGGGCACCCCCTTCTCTCCATTGGAGCCTATGCGTTTTGGGCACCACTTTGAACTCTGCACCTGACCGGCCCTGAGCTGCTGGTGTGGTAACTTTGGGGTTGCTCTGAACCCCCAACGGTGGGCTACCTTGGACCAAGAACTGAACCCTGTAAGTGTCTTACTTACCTGGTAAAACTAACAAAAACTTACCTCCCCCAGGAACTGTGAAAATTGCACGGTGTCCACTTTTAAAATAGCTATTTGTGAATAACTTGAAAAGTATACATGCAATTGAAATGATTCAAAGTTCCTAATGTACTTACCTGCAATACCTTTCAAACAAGATATTACATGTTAAATTTGAACCTGTGGTTCTTAAAATAAACTAAGAAAAGATATTTTTCTATAACAAAACTGTAAAGAAATGGCTCCCTGTTGCAGTTACCCCCCACTTTTTGCCTGATACTGATGCTGACTTGACTGAGAAGAGTGCTGGGACCCTGCTAACCAGGCCCCAGCACCAGTGTTCCTTCACCTAAAATGTACTTTTGTATCCACAATTGGCAGACCCTGGCATCCAGATAAGTCCCTTGTAACTGGTACTTCTAGTACCAAGGGCCCTGATGCCAAGGAAGGTCTCTAAGGGCTGCAGCATGTCTTATGCCACCCTGGAGACCTCTCACTCAGCACAGACACACTGCTTGCCAGCTTGTGTGTGCTAGTGAGGACAAAACGAGTAAGTCGACATGGCACTCCCCTCAGGGTGCCATGCCAGCCTCTCACTGCCTATGCAGTATAGGTAAGACACCCCTCTAGCAGGCCTTACAGCCCTAAGGCAGGGTGCACTATACCATAGGTGAGGGTACCAGTGCATGAGCATGGTACCCCTACAGTGTCTAAACAAAACCTTAGACATTGTAAGTGCAGGGTAGCCATAAGAGTATATGGTCTGGGAGTCTGTCAAACACGAACTCCACAGCACCATAATGGCTACACTGAAAACTGGGAAGTTTGGTATCAAACTTCTCAGCACAATAAATGCACACTGATGCCAGTGTACATTTTATTGTAAAATACACCACAGAGGGTACCTTAGAGGTGCCCCCTGAAACTTAACCGACTGTCTGTGTAGGCTGACTAGTTCTAGCAGCCTGCCACAAACCGAGACATGTTGCTGGCCCCATGGGGAGAGTGCCTTTGTCACTCTGAGGCCAGTAACAAAGCCTGCACTGGGTGGAGATGCTAACACCTCCCCCCAGGCAGGAATTGTCACACCTGGCGGTGAGCCTCAAAGGCTCACCTCCTTTGTGCCAACCCAGCAGGACACTCCAGCTAGTGGAGTTGCCCGCCCCCTCCGGCCACGGCCCCCACTTTTGGCGGCAAGGCTGGAGGGAACAAAGAAAGCAACAAGGAGGAGTCACTGGCCAGTCAGGACAGCCCCTAAGGTGTCCTGAGCTGAGGTGACTCTGACTTTTAGAAATCCTCCATCTTGCAGATGGAGGATTCCCCCAATAGGGTTAGGATTGTGACCCCCTCCCCTTGGGAGGAGGCACAAAGAGGGTGTACCCACCCTCAGGGCTAGTAGCCATTGGCTACTAACCCCCCAGACCTAAACACGCCCTTAAATTTAGTATTTAAGGGCTACCCTGAACCCTAGAAAATCAGATTCCTGCAACTACAAGAAGAAGGACTGCCTAGCTGAAAAACCCCTGCAGAGGAAGACCAGAAGACGACAACTGCCTTGGCTCCAGAAACTCACCGGCCTGTCTCCTGCCTTCCAAAGATCCTGCTCCAGCGACGCCTTCCAAAGGGACCAGCGACCTCGACATCCTCTGAGGACTGCCCCTGCTTCGAAAAGACAAGAAACTCCCGAGGACAGCGGACCTGCTCCAAGAAAAGCTGCAACTTTGTTTCCAGCAGCTTTAAAGAACCCTGCAAGCTCCCCGCAAGAAGCGTGAGACTTGCAACACTGCACCCGGCGACCCCGACTCGGCTGGTGGAGATCCGACACCTCAGGAGGGACCCCAGGACTACTCTGATACTGTGAGTACCAAAACCTGTCCCCCCTGAGCCCCCACAGCGCCGCCTGCAGAGGGAATCCCGAGGCTTCCCCTGACCGCGACTCTTTGAACCTAAAGTCCCGACGCCTGGGAGAGACCCTGCACCCGCAGCCCCCAGGACCTGAAGGACCGGACTTTCACTGGAGAAGTGACCCCCAGGAGTCCCTCTCCCTTGCCCAAGTGGAGGTTTCCCCGAGGAATCCCCCCCTTGCCTGCCTGCAGCGCTGAAGAGATCCCGAGATCTCTCATAGACTAACATTGAAAACCCGACGCTTGTTTCTACACTGCACCCGGCCGCCCCCGCGCTGCTGAGGGTGAAATTTCTGTGTGGGCTTGTGTCCCCCCCGGTGCCCTACCAAAACCCCCCTGGTCTGCCCTCCGAAGACGCGGGTACTTACCTGCAAGCAGACCGGAACCGGGGCACCCCCTTCTCTCCATTCTAGCCTATGTGTTTTGGGCACCACTTTGAACTCTGCACCTGACCGGCCCTGAGCTGCTGGTGTGGTGACTTTGGGGTTGCTCTGAACCCCCAACGGTGGGCTACCTTGGACCAAGAACTAAGCCCTGTAAGTGCCTTACTTACCTGGTTAACCTAACAAATACTTACCTCCCCTAGGAACTGTGAAAATTGCACTAAGTGTCCACTTTTAAAACAGCTATTTGTCAATAACTTGAAAAGTATACATGCAATTTTGATGATTTGAAGTTCCTAAAGTACTTACCTGCAATACCTTTCGAATGAGATATTACATGTAGAATTTGAACCTGTGGTTCTTAAAATAAACTAAGAAAAGATATTTTTCTATATAAAAACCTATTGGCTGGATTTGTCTCTGAGTGTGTGTACCTCATTTATTGTCTATGTGTATGTACAACAAATGCTTAACACTACTCCTTGGATAAGCCTACTGCTCGACCACACTACCACAAAATAGAGCATTAGTATTATCTCTTTTTACCACTATTTTACCTCTAAGGGGAACCCTTGGACTCTGTGCATGCTATTCCTTACTTTGAAATAGCACATACAGAGCCAACTTCCTACAGGCATGACCTGTGTTTTTTTTTTTTTTTTTTTTTTTTAAAAAGCCCCCCCACCCCATTTGTGGGCCTTATCGAGATAATTACCTTTATCTGCCTCTCGGATTGGGGAATGCCCTTGGTGGGCAGCCCCCACCCCTCCTTTAAAAAAAAAAACAACAAAAAAAAACAAAACATATTCTCCCTTCTGTCTAGTGGACCTTCTACCCACTCCAGAGGGGGCGGGACAGAGGGACTTAGGTCCCCATTTATCTGAGGTGGCGGCATGTCCATGCCTAAGGTGGGCAGCCCACCCATCTTTCATTGAAAAAAAGCAAAACAAAAAAACTCTGGTGTATAGAGGGCTTTCTGCCCCCAGCCTGGAGGCAGTAACACCCAATCTGCGTCCTGGGGGTCAGAAAGACTGTGCCTATTTCTGGTAATTGCCGTGCCCATTCTGGGCAGCCCCCACCTCATGGCTTTAAAATAAAATAAATAAATAAATAAGAAAGAAAAAAGATCCCTGGTGTCTTGTAGGCTTTCTGTCTTGTGGGGGTGCAGATTGGGAGTTATTACCCTAACTGCCACACATGGGGGCAGAAAGACTTTGTATATACATTTATATGGGGCGCATGCAGCCATCACCCTTCTTTTATTTAAAAAAAAAAAAAATAAATACTTGGTGTCTAATAAGCAAACGCCCTGATAGCCATTTCAATGAAAACTAAAAACACCCTTTGGAGCGGGAAAATCTTTCCCAGCTCCCCAGGCTGTGTTTCTAAAAAGCCATTCCCTCTGCTGTAAACACCCGAGGGATTTGGTGGTCTTGTGCAGAGGATGCAATTATTACATCCTCAGCAAATGACCACCTTGGCTGAGGATGTTTTAAGTCCTCAGCATTAAATGGGTTAAGATAGGTAAGGAAGTGTTTCACCTTGTTTTTTAGTTAGTGGTTTTGTGGATCTTTTGATGGTCTTCTCTCTGCTCTTATGAGTTCATTTTTAAAGGTTTTGTCCCTTTTCTATACAAACAGCAGTCTTTTTTTGGAGAAAAACATTTTCAGTCTTAAAAGTATTTGAGACAGTTTGCATTGCCTTTAAACAGATTTTTGATTTTTGTCTTGCTAATGTTGAATAAAATGTGATGTAAGTTATATATTACAATTCTTTTTTTAGTCTTAAAATAACATGTTATAAACCTCTGGGAAAATGTTATTAGTTGGTGTAGATTTTTTTTTTTGTGTTTATTTGTTTGCCACATCATCCTTTTACATACCAGTAATCAACTGTGGCACAATTCCTTTTCAGTCTACAAGGTGATTTTTCCTCCAAAAATGTGTTGATAGTAGGTATGGTATGTATTTGAGTTGCAATTCTCTTCTGATGGATACAACTACCTGTGGATTCCTCACCTAATGAATACTCCCATTGCGCCAGCATTCTACGGAAATCTTCTTCCTAGCTTCTGCACGTCGACGAGGACGTCACAGTTGCCCACGCGACGCCATCTGACGTCATACAGGCAATAAGAGGTCCTCGCCGACATCAGTTCCCTTTTTTCCGTGCCATTCGAAACGGTTATCTTCGAGGGAGCTACTGTTGCTGTTCGACAGTTACAGTGTGTTTTTTTGGATCTATTTTT
Source organism: Pleurodeles waltl (assembly GCF_031143425.1). NCBI lineage: Eukaryota > Metazoa > Chordata > Amphibia > Caudata > Salamandridae > Pleurodeles > Pleurodeles waltl. The sequence continues at coordinate 400,860,987 of NC_090449.1, forward strand.
TCTTTGAGATTACAATGTCGCAAAGAAAGTCAGGATTCAAGCCCTGCCGTGAGTGTGGGGGCAAAATGTCGGTAATGGACCCACATTCTGACTGTTTGTGGTGTCTTAGTTCCGATCATGATGTTGACAAGTGTGATTCTTGTCAACATATGAATCCTAAGGCCCTGAAAGAGCGCGAGACCAAGCTTTTTCTGGCGAAGTCGAAAAGGAAGGAAAAGAGACCTCATCGAAAATCCTCGTCACCGAAGTCTCATCGGCGTCATTGGGACTCCCGGCGTCGTCGAGAATCACGGCGCCGGTCGAGTAAAGAGAGCTCTCGGTCGAGGTCACCATCAACTCGACGTCGGAAGACTTGGGAGGTCAGTCCCACTGTCACTCCCCATCCGTCGACGCCGTTGCCTTCTCCAGCCTCACCGACTTCGCCCGGGTCATTGGGCCAACCACCTTCAGTGTTTGAGGTTCCACAGCCTCAAATGTTTTCTCTGTCGTTGCAGACGTCGAGGTCGTTGACGCCTTCGAACCAGGCACCCCAGTACCCGGCTTTCCCGGCCCCTGGAGCTGATAGTACCGCATTTTTAAATGCGATGTTTTCCATCTTCCAACAGATGGCTCCAGGTGGTGAACCGGCTGGTCCTTCGGGCCCTTTGGCCTTCTGGCCTTCAACATGGGTGCTCCGGCTCCACTTTGACCGGCACCCTTTATTCCCTTTCTCCCCCTGGGGAACGTGGGCTCGGCGTCGGTATCGGCTCCGGTGGCTCCTGAGACTTCGGCTCCGACAGCTTCAGCTCCGACGGCTTTGATATTTCAACCAGTGGCGCCGTCTAGATCTCCTACGACTCCGAAGCAGTCTTCTCTCCATCCGACTCCTCGCTCGGCGCTGAAGGAACCTATGGCGCCTGTAGACCCGGCGTCGGACGGATCAGAGGATCGGCGTCGTTCTTCGACATCCGCTGACGCCATGTCGACGCCGAGGATAGAGGAGAGGCTGCACTCGAGGAGGCTTGCTCTCCGCCTCCTTGAAGAGCAGGAGTACCAGAGACAAAACCTGGAGGAAGGAGAGATTGAGGACTCTCGTGAGGGTCTCCATGGGCTGGACACTGCTAGTGGCCTAGATACTTTCCCCGAGTGGGACTTGTCATCTCCTGGGGAGTATACAGAAGAGGAGGCCACTTTTCATTCTGTTATCAGGAAGGCAGCTAGCTTCTTGGATCTTCCTTTGTCAACAAATTCTGCTTGGCTTCAGTCACCGGCAGAGGTGTTGCACCCGGCATCTACATCGGCAGAACCACTTTTGCCGTTCAATGAGGCGCTGCTGGACCCTGTTTTGGAGGTCTGGAAGAAGCCAGTTTCTTCTTCAGCTGTCAATAGATCTGTGGCTAGGAGGTATCGGGCTGCACCGGCTGACCCTGGTTTTCTTACCAGACATCCAACACCTGAAAGCTTGGTGGTCCAGGCTTCCTGCTCGGCAAGGTCTGCTCCTGGCTCTTTTCCATCTGTGCCCTCGGATAGAGACTCCAAGAAGATGGACATGGCATCCAAAAAGGTGTTCTCTTCATGTAGCATGGCATTGAAGTCCACCAATGCTACATGTATTTTAGGAAGGTACATTTATGCTCTGATGGACGAAATTGCATCAACGCATACGGAGGTCCCTCAGGGGCTATTAAATCTGGTATCGGACGCTCAGGCAGCTGCAACTCAGGTTATCCAATCTGGGCTGGATATAACTGACTCTGTTGCTTGGGCAATGGGCACTGCTGTAGTTACGAGGAGGCAGGCTTGGCTTCGTAACTCAGGATTTTCCTCTGATGTGCAGTCAACCCTACTGGACCTTCCTTTTGATGGGGACAAGCTCTTTGGTGCCAAGGCGGATTCGGCCTTAGAGAGGTTCAAGGAGAGCAGGGCCACGGCCAAGTCGCTGGGCTTGCAAACAACTTCTTCTGCCTCCTCCAGATTTTTTAGGAGGTTTCGAGGATTTGGTCGTGGCTCCTCCTCCTCCTCCTCCTCCTCCTCCTCCTTTCGAGGGAAATTCCAGCAGCCTACCTCTGCTCTCTCCTATAGATCTTTTAGAGGGAGGGGTAGGGTCCGTACCAGGGGAGCCTCTCAGCAGCACTCTGCCTCTTCCTCTGGAGGGGTGCAGCAGGGGAAGCAGCCTTAGGCTTCCACCAATTCCCACTCACTCCACTCCTGTAGGGGGGAGGTTACTGAATTTTCTCCACAAGTGGGAGGTCATAACTTCAGACTCCTGGGTTACCAGCATTGTGAGAAAAGGCTACACCCTTCCCTTTCGGGAGTTTCCGCCCCCCATCCCGCCAGCCCATCTTATTGTTCAGAAGACCACCTCCTGTTGTTAAAACAGGAGGTTCAAGTCCTCCTTTCAAAGGGCGCGGTGGAGTTGGTTCCAGAGCAGGAAAGGGGTCAAGGTTGTTACTCGAGATACTTCCTGATTCCCAAGAAGGATGGTCGGTTGAGGCCAATCCTGGACCTAAGGATCTTGAATTGGTTCCTCAAACAGGAAAAGTTCAAGATGCTGACCCTAGCTCAGGTGCTTTTGGCGCTGAACAATGGAGATTGGCTGGTGTCTGTCGACTTGCAGGATGCTTACTTTCATATCCCGATACTCAAGTCGCACAGGAAGTATCTCCGGTTTGTGGTGGGGTCGCAGCACTATCAGTTTGCGGTTCTCCCGTTTGGTCTTACTTCAGCACCTCGAGTCTTCACGAAGGTGATGTCGGTGGTTGCGGCAGAGCTCAGACGGAAGGGGATAGCAGTATTTCTTTATCTAGACGACTGGTTGATCAAAGCCAGGTGTCCGGAGCTTGTGTTGCATCACCTACAGTCCACAACCCAGTTGTTGTTCGACCTGGGCTTTTCGGTGAACGTGCCCAAATCTCACCTAGAGCCCTCTCAGCGCCTCCTGTTCATAGGGGCAGTACTGGATACAACATTGAATCGAGCCTTTCCTCCGCCTCAGCGGGTTCAGGACATTCAGGCGTTGGTTCCAATGTTTCAAAGTGGAGCGGTCATTCCAGTCCTCAAGGTCCTACGTCTGCTCGGTCTGTTTGCTTCTTGCATACTGTTGGTCGCGCATGCTCGCTGGCACATGAGGGCTCTTCAGTGGTGCGTCCGAAGGCAGTGGTCTCCACACAAAGGGGATCTCGAAGGCCCGGTGAGAATCTCCAGAGATGCTGCCATGGATTTGAAATGGTGGACTGCGGACGGCAATCTTTCCAGAGGAAGGCCGTTCTCGCAAGCTCCGCCTGTGGCCACAGTAATAACGGATGCTTCCATTCTAGGCTGGGGAGCTGATCTGGGGGACCTGGAGATCAAGGGTCTTTGGTCTCCAGTGGAACAGGTGTTTCATATCAATCTGTTGGAGTTACGGTCTGTACGTCTGGCTCTCAAGGCCTTCCTCCCATCCCTTCGCGGTCAGTCGGTTCAGGTCCTGACGGACAACACTACCGCGATGTGGTATATAAACAAACAGGGAAGGGTAGGGTTGAACCTTCTCTGCAGAGAAGCTCTTCGGCTATGGTCCTGGGCAAAGGACCATCAGATTTGCTTGGTAGCAAATCATCTGGCCGGAGTCTTGAACGTACGTGCGGACAGTCTCAGTCGCCATTTCTCGGCCGATCACGAGTGGTGTCTCCATCCAGATCAAGTCCGGATAATCTTCCAGATGTGGGGGTTTCCTCAGATAGATCTGTTTGCCACCCGGGAGAACTCGCACTGCCCGTTATTCTGCAGCCTCCAGTATCCGATGCAAGGAGCTTTGGGGGAAGGGTTTCAGATGACCTGGTGCGACCAGCTGCTTTACGCGTTCCCCCCCATACTCTTGATTCCTCGGATGTTGAGGAAAATTCGCCAAGACCGGGCCCAAGTCATCTTAATAGCTCCGGATTGGCCAAGGAGGGTGTGGTATTCCGACCTTCTCCAACTCTCACTGTGCCCTCCGCTCTGTCTCCCTCTCAGGGCAGACCTCCTCTCGCAGTCGCAGGGGCAGGTTTTACACCCCAACCTCCAGAGCCTGCACCTTCATGCCTGGAGATTGAACGGGGCAACCTGAGTTCCTTCTCTCTCCCGCCTTAGGTAGTGGATGTTATCTTATCGGCCAGGCGACACTCCACTAAATCTATCTACGCTAATAGGTGGTCTAAATTTGTGGTTTGGTGTGGAGGGAGGCAGATTGATCCGTTACGTGCTCATTTATCAGATGTTTTATCTTTTGCTTTATCTTTAGCACAGAGGGGTTGTGCAGTGGCTACTGTTAAGGGTTACTTGTCTGCCTTGTCAGCCTTTATTGTTCTTCCAGACCAGCCTTCTTTATTTAAATCCACAATAGTACTTAGATTCTTGAAGGGCCTTATGAATAAATTCCCTCCAACTCCTTTCGTTATGCCTCAATGGGATTTGACCTTGGTTCTAACTTTCCTTATTGGGTCCCCTTTTGAGCCTATGCATTCTTGCCCAATAAGATTATTGGTTCTTAAAACGTTTTTCCTGGTTGCAATTACCTCTGCAAGGAGAGTGAGTGAGTTGCAGGCTCTATCGGTAAAACCCCCTCATACATCTTTTTATGGGGATAAGGTGGTGTTGAGGACCAAGGCTGCTTTCCTTCCGAAGGTTGTTTCACCCTTTCATTTGGCCCAGACAATTACTCTATCCACGTTTTATCCTCCGCTTCATCCGTCAAAGGAAGAAGAGAGACTACACCGCTTGGGCCCAAAGAGGGCGCTAAGCTTTTATATAGACAGGACAAAGGATTTCAGGCTGGAGGATCAGCTTTTCATCGGATACGTGGGAAAGAGGAGAGGAAAGGCAGTCCACAAGAGAACACTCTCCAGGTGGGTTGTTCTTTGCATTAAAATGTGTTACTCTTTAGAAAAGAAGGATCCCCCTGATGGTATAAGAGCTCATTCCACCAGAGCTAAGTCGGCTTCTTCGGCCTTGGCTAGGAGTGTTCCTGTGGTCGACATCTGCAAGGCCGCAACTTGGTCATCCCTTCATACTTTTGCGAAGCATTACTGCTTGGACTCTGAGGTCAGAAGGGATGGCCATTTTGCACGGTCAGTGCTGCAGGATTTCTTGGTTTGACCATTCAGGCACCCACCACCGAGTGCGGTACTGCTTTGGGACTCTATTCATTAGGTGAGGAATCCACAGGTAGTTGTATCCATCAGAAGAACGAGTTACTTACCTTCGGTAACAACTTTTCTGGTGGATACATTAGTTACCTGTGGATTCCTCACGGTCCCACCCGCCTCCCCGTTGCCTGTTTGGTCTAACCTAGTAATTCTTGAGTGTGCTCCTCTTGGTTTTGAGGATTTGTATATATTATGTATATATGTTTATATGTATATATATATAGTTCATATATTTATTTACTTGTTTAAAAAAAATAAATGGTAGGTTGAATTCTCAGAATGATGTGTTTGTTTGGAATATCATTAAATATTACTATTGTTCTTTCATCTCAATAGCCTATTATTCTCAGGCACGTAAAAAATGTTGGTACTGACGTCAGCACGTCGGCGAGGACCTCTTATTGCCTGTATGACGTCAGACGGCGTCGCGTGGGCAACTGTGACGTCCTCGTCGACGTGCAGAAGCTAGGAAGAAGATTTCCGTCGAATGCTGGCGCAATGGGAGTATTCATTAGGTGAGGAATCAACAGGTAGCTAATGTATCCACCAGAAAAGTCGTTACCGAAGGTAAGTAACTCGTTCTTCTGGTGTATTTGTATCTGAAAATCCAATTAATGTAAAATGTAAATTCCAAATTGGGTTCATGATTATATTGCATGGATGTCATCAATCTCCATAACACTACCATATTAATTGCTTAGGTTTTTTGATGGCAGGTAAAGCAGTGTAGAACACGCTGTTAACAGTTAATACATTAAGACTCAGAACACACACCCTGGACACAAATCCAAGAAAATTCGTGGAACAATCAAATACCAATTCAGGGAGCTCAAACACAAGCTTGTCGAAAAGAAATGGAAAAGAACCAGACACACGAAATTAATTGATTTTCAGTAAATCAACAATCGACCTCAAGTCAACAAAACTTGATACCATCTCGAAGGGTTTATCATTTTATACAAAGGCACATATGGACCTCACACAAACCAAAATTGACTTAATTTTTTCAAGACAACCACCATAACTTGCTTCTACTTTGAAACCACATATCTGCAGTAAACGTAGTTCAGAGGACTTATACGAAGAAGTAAACCATATCTAAAAAATATGGCCCAACGGGAAGAATCAGTGATAAAGAATACAGTGGGGAAACTGGAATAAACACATCATACCCCATGGAGAATAATTTTAAGCTTAGGTCTACCTTTTACACCTATTCCCCAAACCCTAATTACTATTGACTCTTTCTGTTTGGCAGGATAAAGGATTTGGTGCATTAACATAGCGAATGTAGCAAAAAAAGACACCTACCATAGAGTATAAATCAGGAACAAAGGCTAGCAAAATCTAACAACTGTTTCCACCACCAGGTCGACTGTTTATTGCAGGTATCAATTCAGTCTGTTTAACAATATAAACAAAAGTAGAATCTATGTATTACAATCCCTAACATCTGATGACAGATTTATTATGAAGCACAATTTATGCTAAAGATGTGTTCTTCAATCTTCAAAAGCTACTGAGTGGATAGAAAAACGACCTATTAGCCATAACAGATGAAAACCTTTATAGATGTATCAGAAATCAGGACTGCTTATGGGCCATGAAGAAAGTACCTGGAATCAGGTCTGCACATCGTTGGGCAGTGAATAAAATGATAATGGAAATGCTACAGTTGTGTCTTATGTTTTTACTAAATATCTTTTTATTAAAGAGTTTTAAAACCGGGTACATCACTCAGTGCAGCACAAAATAGTAAAAACATGGCAGTGCATCAGCTTCATGATCAATTCAATTAGGAGAAAGGCTAAATTACAACAATAAGACAATAATTTCAATGGTTGCCAGGTTCACCAGCGAAAGCAATAAGACATCTCATAATCACCCCTGAAAACAAAATGCACAAATTCAAACAAAAACTCACAATGAACTAGATAGTAGTGGTCAAGGTAGCTTTGTGTAGGTTCCCTTGGAGTTTGGGGCCTCCCAAAGCCAAGTGTGGCGGGAGAGTCAAAGAGATCAGTGGGCAAAGGAGTTGGGAAAGAGGGGAGGCACACAGGGCTCAAAGTGAAGGAGAGTGCAACAATCGAGGAGTCCAGGGTGCTTTACAAGGGGCAGTTCAAGTGAAAAGTTGAAGAGCTTTAAGCCTGGGAGTTGTAAGGCAGAGGTGCTATAAATGGTTAAAGTAATCTAATAAGGGCTGCAAGATGTAGATAAATTTAGCATCAGTGTGCTCTATCCTGTGGGATAGACGCTCCATGGCCCTTATGTGCCATAGCCATTGGAACCATTGGGCCGTAGAGGGAGCAGAGGAATTCTTTCAGTGGAGTGCTGTCTAGCAGCACCGCATGTGGCATATGAGGTGCCAGTCACTGTGCCTCATTGCTCCTAATTGTAAAGGTTGTATGCCTAGCATGACTGTAGTGTGTATATAAAGAAGCAGGGAGTGGGAAACCAAAGGTGCCCTTAATATGGCTAGCGATCTCCTTCCAATAGGTTTTGATAAAAGAGCACAGCCACCATATGTGAGGGTAATCTCAAGGAGAAGTGTCACACCCCCAACATAGATCAGATGTGGCAGGGTATATTGTTCGGAGGGGGGTTGATGTGTAAAACCACAGAGTCATCAATTTGTATGCCGTCTGGCTCTGTGGAACTTTTATAAGTTCTAGGGTTGTCCCTCCAAAGTGTTTCTCATTGCTTCTTGGAGATGCCCTCAGTAGTGTCTTGTTGCCACCATGATTGATACAGGTGTGCTTTGACCGAGGCAGAGTGTTGCTGCACCTTATAATTGCAGGAAATCAGTCACCTGGTGCCATCGTAGGCCCATACTAATGTCTCCAAGGGAGTTAAGGGTCTAGTGGTTCCCTGAGCTTTGGGAGGGTAGAGTGCCCAATGATATATTTGGCAGTAGTGTAGTTGGGCCATTTCAGAGATCTGAATTCTAATTTACAGTGCTCAAGCTTCTTGATGGAGCTGCCCTCAAACAAGTCAGGCAAGGTGCCGCATTCACCTTCTCCCCAGCTTACAAACAACTGTGTTTCAAGGGCAGATGTAAAGTTCGGATTGCGAGAGATTGGGGTGTTTGGGGAAGGGAAAGAGGTGATACCCTTCTTAATCACTATCCTGTCCAAGAATCCAGGGCAGTCCTGGTGGGGTGGCTATGTAGATGCTTTGCAGTCTAGCATGTTTAATTAGCCAGCCAAGATCCCTCAGGGGCCACAGCTATGGAACCAGTGTTTTCAGAGGTCGGCAAAGATTGGAAAAGGTTGAGATTATTTGGGAGGATGGTCATCCTAACCATGTTAGGCGGCCCAACCTGGACACGTGTAGTGGTTTTCACTAGCAAAAGTAATCAAGAATGGATTTATGGAGCCCTGGCCAATTGACCTGTGGCCATTTGAGAAGAGATGGGGTAAGGTTAAGGCTAAGAAAGAGGATGGACTTTGAGGTCGATTGAAACAGGACTAAGGAGTGTATAGCCAGGAGGTGTGCATTGGTTATCCAAAGATTGAGAGCATAAGATTGGACCATATTGACTTCCAAGCCAGAGACAGGTTTGAAGGCTGTCAGTGCCTGAACTACCGCAGGAAGTGAGGAGGAGGTCATTGACAAAGAGACACAACCTATGTGAGTGCAGTGGATTCAGTCTGACACATAGGCCCTGATTATGACCCTGGTGGTCTTAAGACTGCCATGGTCGCGGTGACTGTCGGACCAACACCAATGTGGCAGTCTGACAGCCATATTACGACCACAGCGGTAGCGCTGCGGTTGGACTGCCAGCACCACCACTCTTCCGGCACAAGACAGACCGGCAGTGCTGGCGGTCCTAATCTGCCAGGGCAGGGCTTCAAGCAGTTCTGCCCTGAGGATTATGACTCCCCTTTCTGCCAACGTTTTCATGAAGGTAACACTGCCATGAAATGGCTGGTGGAGACTGGGTGCAGGGGTTCCCGGGTTGTGGGAGGGGGGGGGGAAGGAGAGGGGAGGCTACAGTGCAGGGCCCCCCCTGGCCAGCCCCATTGCGATGTTCACTGTCTTCTTTGCAGACAGTGTACATCGCGATGGGTTGTGGAGCACCCTATGCACTACAGCATTGCAGCTGGCTCTATTATGAGCCAGAGACAATGCTGTAGTCCGTTTACCGCTGGGCCAGTGGGAGGAAACTCTGCTTCCACCCGCTGACCCAGCTGGAAACTCGTAATGGGGAGGTGGCCGCACTGGCGGCAACCTGTCTGTCAGGACTTTTCCGGCCGCCAAAGTCATAATCGACCCATAGTAATGGGTAAGGGTTCCACCGCCAGAGCAAACCACAAGGGTGAAAGCAGGCACCCCTGTCTGGTACCCCTCACCAGCTGAATAGGATCAGTCTGCTGGCTGTTCACCCGGATTGTGGCCAGTGGAGAGACATAGGATGCCATGATACGGGTAATCATGTTCAGGCCAAGTGCAACCTTTCTCGAGGATCACCCGACCCTGTTGAATGCCTTCTCCAAGTCAAGCAAGAGGAAACAAGATAGGATTTTTTTGCTGTGGGATTACTTGACCAGGTGAGCAACACAGCAGATATTGTTCGCTCCATGCAGTTGGTCGATGAAACCCACCTTATCCGGGTTGATGAGGCCCAGAAGATACGTTCCCAACCTCATTGCCAAGATTAAGGTGAAGATTTTAGTGTCTGTGTTTAAGACAGCGATCGACTGATAAGATGCGCATAGGGTGGGGTCTTTACCCAGTTTATGTATGGGGGCTATCTCAGCTGTCACCATTGTGGATTGTTAGGCCAGTCTCAGCTGTGAATGAATTAAGTAGTTTCAGGAGCTGATCCTGGAGGGAAGGCAGTTAAGTCCTATAGAGACCAGGAGGCCATCCGGTCCAGGTGTTTTGGTGAGGAGTAGGGCCCGTACAGCGTGTTGAAGCTCAGCTAGAATTATAGGGGCTTCCAAGAACTCTGTGTGTTGTGAATCTAGAGCTCCCCAGGTACGAGTGGAAAGATGGAAGTAAGTTAGTTCACGAGGAATCTCCTCCCCAGTGTACAGAGCTTGATAGAAACTATTAAAGGCCTGTTGTTTCTCTTTTTTTAGTGACAGCCCATGTATTGTCACAAACTAAGTTTAGATATGTGGGCACGGGCCTGCTGTTGACGTAGATTATGGGGAGGAGTGCACAAACCTGCCCCCCTCATGGAACCGTTGCTTCAAAGCAGGCAGTGACTACTCAGCCTTGTTCCTGTGTGAGCGCAACTGGCCCTGTAGCAAGGCGAGTTGTCCTTTAGTGCACTCGGAAAGGGAGCTTGAACAAGGCTCTCTAGTTGTTTGATTTCGGTGGTCAGTCCCTTCTCAACGAGCGTAGCCTCTCTAGCGTGTGCAGTAGCGATGGAAGTCATAATCCCATGAATGGCTGCCTTGAAACCATCCCAAAGCAAAGGAGCCGCAGTCTTGGGGAGCTCATCATGGCTGAAATAATTTGGGAACCCTTTACCGATATCCGCCCCATTTCCTGGATCTCTAATCTGGTGTGGTGGAAGATGCTAGTGGTATAGCGCCTGGTCCTGACTTCCACTCCAGTTCAAGACTAATTCAAGGTGTGCATGGTCTGAAATAGAGATCTCCGAAAAGGAAGCAGACACCACGATGTGTAGAGGAGAGTGGGTGAGGAAAAAATAATCGATGCAACAGCAGGAGGTCTGGACATGTGAATAAAAAGAATAATTATGCAAATCTGGGTGGCTATAATGCTGTGCGTCTATCGGCCCCAAGTCGGTGAAGGTTTGGTTAAGATCAGCAGGCATTGCTTGAATTCCCTGAAACAATGTACTGCTGTAATTAAGTTCAGGTTCCCAAACGAGGTTAAAGTCCCTGCCCACAATCATATCACCCTCCCCAATTTGCCAGCTGTCCTCACAGAAGATTTTGGAGGTATAGGTCTTGTGGCTGGTTTGGGGCATAGATGTTGAAGAGCATGATTTGTCAGTTGCCTTGTTGTAAGGTCAGTTTCAGGTATCGACCCTCCCTGTCTTGTACCTTGTTCAGCACTTTTCTGCAGTAGCCTGCTTTGCACATGATCGCCATCACTGCAGTTTTGGTGTATGCAGGTGCCCAAAGGCGTACTGTGTACTTTGGGAGAGACATTCATTTGTGAGTCTTGCTGTGTAAGTTTAGACCCTGGACTTTCAAAGAGAGTAATTTTGATATGTGCAGGATTAGCCATAGCATGGGGGGAGCTGGTGTGCTGAATGTCTCACTAAGGCAAAATGGGATATTCATACAGGGATTTACGGTTGTTGGGCTTCACCCTCTGAGTCGTCTTGTTGTGCTGTGGGACAGTAGTGTTGTGCAAGGACTGTGGTCCAATGAAGCAGCGGGGCGGGCAGGAGGCAGGGTCACACGTGTGGTCTGGGGCAACAAAGGACACAAGCTCTAGCAGTGGGTTAGAGGGGGGTGGGGTGGGGGTGGAGTCTCTCAGGAGTATGACTGACCTAGAGGTAAAGGAGAACAAATAAAACAATCAAACCGCAAAAGTCCAAAGTAGCCCAACATCTCCATCCGAGTCCTGGAATTTCTATTGCTAGATGACGCCAAACATACTGGAAAAGTCACTTCCCTGAAGGTCGAATCAAGGGTGGGGTGGTGGGCTCTCAATTGCAGAACTGTTGCTGCCTCTGTCCTAGACCCTCGCGGCCTGAAGACAGCAAGGTCAATATCAACTTAGGTCAACAGGGCCCAGGATTTCCAAATACCACAGGGCTGTCCGGAGGGGGAGCCTGAGGAGTACTTCCTGTTGCCTCTAGAGCACCTAGTGTAGCTAGGCCGTCTGCTGTCACATGGGGTCCGAGGTCTCAATGTGCACTCAACAACTGAGGTTTGCATAAGAAGTCAATGTGGTGGAGGAGAGAAGGGCATTTCATGTAGAGCCGGTAGCAGAGGGAGAGAACCCCCTCTCCATGTTTCGAAGATGTATGATGTTGTGTTTGGTTTCACAAGCTGAAGACGCTTTCAGATTCCTGTCAGGATGCTTCACTTTCACCATGGATCATGCAGGGGGCATTGTACTGCCGGTGGGGATGAATCCCTGTCCTCCCAGTTGGTGTGATGTTCAAAAGTTGTTTGATTCAGTTAAGAACCATACAACTCGGTGGTTGCTCTCCAAAGGGAAAATTATAGCAAAAAGAATGCCCCATTGGTATCTGATGCCAAGGTCACGCAGTTTATCCATAACTAGTTTGAAGTCTTTTCGGCGTAGAGTAACTGGTGACAAATCTTGGAAGAGTTGTGCTGTGTGGCCCTAGAAAACTAGATCATCAACCTTGCCCTGTGAGGCCCTTAAGCTGTCTTTTTTTCAGTAAAAAAACTTTACTCTAGTAAGGATGTCAGGGGTGGTGTCTGGGCGTCCTGCTGCTTTTGTTACTGTGACCACTGTCCTGCGCAGGAGGGAAGCGTCTCGTTTCCTGAATATCACGTGGGCTACTCAGAAGTGAAGGCGATCATGTCTGTGCCCTCCATGCCCCTGGGTAACTCTTGAATCTGAATGTTGTTCCTCCTGCTTCTGTTCTCAAGTTCCTTCTATTTCATCTAGAGTTTGATCTTTTGTTCCTCGAGGACCATGACGTGCACCATAGCACTTCCAGTTCTTCTGAACATGTGTTGACTGTGTGTTCCAAGTCATCGACCTGCCCTCCCAATTCTGTGAAGTCACGCCCAAGGTCCTGAATGCAAGACTTGAGGTCTGTTTTTAGGGAGCTGATCTCGGATAGAATCTCTTGGAGAAAACAGTACATATAAGCCTGGGAGATGGGTACAAGCCCTTGGTCCCTGGACACATTGGTGGATTGAGATTTAGAGTGCTCCATGGTCACTGGGGATGCTTTTTGCAAGAGTGAGGTGACTATATTATCCTTGTGCACCCCAAATGCTGTATCTTTTTCAGACCTGCTGTGTTGCATGACAAGTGGCAGCAATGGGCCCGCCGCAGAGTGTGTGCTATTTCCTAAGTAGGCAACAATGATGTGAGGTAGGCTCGAGATAGGAAGATTAGGTTAGAGAGTTATCCACTTGAAGTCCGAGGTCTTGACACAGTCAAATATGGAAACAAGGAGACAGTGGAAAGCTTTGTCTGCTATGTGCTGTTTGGCGAAGTCATGCCACAGAAATGTCACTGGACAGAGTTTGGTTGTGGGATGAGTGCTGGCAGAAAGTCTCAGCCCTGGAGGGATGAAGTGTGTGGAGTCCACTATCGTCCTGGAAAGCAGATTAGCGTGGGTGCAACGGATATGGGTGGGGGCTCTGAGCAATAGAAGTGGTTTTATTGTGAGGAGAAAGGAACCTGTCTTCTTCTAAGGCTCACCTTGCGTACGAAAGAGGGTGTAAGGCATTCAGTAGATGTGATCCTCGGGCTGTTTGCCCGGAGCAGAATGGGCAACCGCTTTGTTTCCACCAAGTTGAGACTACCTAGGTCCACACTGTCAGGGGTCTCCCTAATGTTTGGCCTTGGTTGCGTATGGAAGATAGGGCGGCATCATGCACTCAAAAGTGGTCCGACCTTGGCGATCGCCACCCCTTGAGTTCCATTATAGAGTTCAGCAAGTGCATCCCCTACGGGCACCCCGAGGTATCTGCAGGCGCCTCCAATCAGTAGTGTGAGATGGTAGAATCAATACTAGGGCCCAGAATGGTCCATCCTGACAACGCTACCAGTGGAGTAGAGACTGTTTACTGGTAGCCTGCCACATCTAGGCCTAATGCAGGTGCCAAAGTATCTTTGCTAGAGGCTCCTCCGGTAGCAAGCAGAAACTGGGAGTACCAGGCTAGACAGCAAGAGCAGCAGGGCAGAGTGGGGGCCTGGCTGGCATCAAATATTGTTCAGGACAGTCCCCAGTGGCTGAGACCAAGCAGCAGTGTGCATCAGGGCCAATACGTTGTGCTAATATATTGTTTAGTCACCTGTAGGCCTCTCAGTGCCATGTACGCATTGAGGGGAGCAGCTGGGTTGCCTATACGTTAGGTAAATATCTGCTACTGTGGGCCGTGACAGGCTGCCTACGATTTATTCCCTCCTCAGTCAGGGGGGCGACCTCGGATAGATGGGTGACTTTGACAGGCCTGCGGGGCTGATCAGGAGTCGATAGGCTCAGACTTGCAGCAGCCCGCCCGCTGCGGCATGAAGTCATAGACGCCGCTCAGTCTAGAGCGACTTGATGTGTGAGGGCTTCTCTTCAGCCGATTCTGTTCCCCCAATAGGGCCTGGGGCAAGTTGCAGGGCCTGAGCCTCAGCCTGGACCCAAGATGTTGTGGGATTGGCTGAAATACCGTTGTCTGCCCCACGAGGACCCGGGCAAAATTGCAGCTCTGCAGGGCCCACTCCCTTTACTGCTGTAGCCGAACTCCCGCTGCAGGCTCGCCAAGAAGGGCATCCTCCTGGGTTAAGGGTGTCCGGTAGCTCCTCTTGACCACACCCCAAGTTGAGACTTCTGAATAACATTTTCATATTGAACAAATGCAAGGGACCCAGATGAGTGCTAAGTCTGCCTTATGGTATGCCTTTATTTTTATTTCATCTTAAAAATAACAAGAACCATATTTCCTGATAAAATTCGACATCACTAAAGTGAACTGCAATACCTTGAATCTTTAATTTCCAGATGGTAAGCTGATTTTCTGTATTTCACAACGTACAATAACAAAATAGACCAAACTTCATTGTAAGGATTGCACAGTAAGAGGATAGCTTTAATCTACTAATTACCTCATTGAATATCCCAAAGGGAGAATTCCTGAGTGCCAAATGTAATTGCAGTGCAAACACGATCTCCAAACTAAATCTTCAGGAATTATCCAAAGACGGTCTACCCTGGGAATAAGGTAAAATCTCTTTAACAAATTTCCAGAGTAGTGTTTTTTAACCTGTGGTATGGGAACCAAGGGGGTCCGGAAAAAAGGCCTATAAAGGAGGTCTGTGACTGCTTAGAAAATTAAAAAATTTTAACAGATTAGTATCATGCATAAATTAAGCAAAATGTAAAACCTAATATTTGAAAACGTTCAGTAAATGTGAAGGAATTTGAGATTGGAGGCTAAGAATTAAGCTGTTATCCTCAGATTGAATCATGGGAGTAGTGTAAATGCACCACACATAATATAGTATGCATGATGAGTTGCTTTATTGAATTAAGAAAAACTCCAACCTTCCCATTAATATTAAAATTGTATTATTTAAAAAAAAAAAAAATTGTGAATTAAATAAAATATTACATAATTTGTGTATTTGTTCGACAGTTGCTTGTTTCTATATTTTATTTTATTATTTTGCACTTCAAATCATCGAAAATGCTTAGGTTGGGGTCCCTGACTTCCAGTAATGAATCAGTGGGGTTGTCCCCGGATTCCAATAATGTTTCAGTGGGGGGCCCCGGGTTCTAGTTATGAGTAGGTGGGGGTGCACAGAAGTCATTAGGGTAAGAACAACTGTACTGGGGAAATTGAAACAATTAACAGATCCTGTCTACTGCAAGTTAATTAAACAGAGTAGCAGACCTATGAGATTAATAGCAATGCTTTATGGTGGCCACAGTACATTCGCCAAATTTGAAAATTAAACACCAGCAAATTCTTCTCAATAATGCCCCAGTCAGCAGCAGGCTACCTCCAGCGCCCTCCCAAGGATTTAAATGAGCAGTAGACCTCAAGAATATTCAGTCATAGAAAAGGTATAAAATGCTTTTTGACAAACCAAAAGGCTTCCACGCCTGCCCTGAGTTGCTATATGCAAACTTAAGGAAAATCAAAACTACACCCTTTTAAAATTGGTTAGAAGAACAATTAAGAAACAATCCTTGGATGTATGTGAACAGCATATACGTGTTATACATCATAAAATGTCCTTGCAAACAAATTTTATATTGGCGGTACTATATGCCCCCTTAAGGACAGAATTCAGGAACATTAGGAACATACACAGAAGATGCCAAGACAATCAAGACAACACTTTTTTTAAAACTCTTTTCCTCATGATCCCATGCTTTGGCTTTTTAATAGATATCAGAATTAAAACAGAAGTGCGTAAAAAGGAAGCAAATTGATCTTGCACTTGGTTTCTGTATATTATGATCTTGAAAGGCCAAAATACATTATTTCCTGTACTAAAATAGATTCCACTCTACCGGGAGCATCATGGGAAATACTCAATATTTTTACTTTTCCTCCCCTATTAACTATTAAAGAAGTATTAATCACTGACTAAGTCTTTAATAGCTCCCTAAAGGCGACTTCGCATGATAAATTTTTTAGTTGGAAAGGGAGCTGGTTCCAGATCAGTGCACCTCGATATGAGAAGGAAGCGCCACTTTGCCTTTTTATTTCTTAAAGTGCGAAACCACTAGGAGCCGTGTGTTCTTGGAGCACATAGTTCTAGAGGAGCAGTAGTCCTGAATCCTGGTATCCGGATATTTGGGTCCAGTGCTGTGTAAAGCATGAGGAGTGATTGTCCATGCTTTCAAGATGATTCTTTTGCTACCTGGAAGCCAAGAAAGCTGTTCTCGAAAGCTAGACACTGGAGTCCGTCCAATGAGGTTAAACAGAAGGTGGACCGCGGTGTTCCGCACCACTTGAAGTTGCTTTGTGAGATAATTCGATAAACCTATTTATAACACATTGGAGTAGTCCAAGTGAGACAGAATCATTGATTGGACCACAATTTGTGCACGTGAGCCATTCCCACGCAGTCTCCGGCGAGTTGTAGAAAAAAAAGGATTTGCTGTCCATTTTGACCTTGAGACACGCGTGGGAACAGGAGCATATAGGATAGCTGCATTGTTCTAAATTTCTGCTTAACTGCATCATAGGAGCAGCGCTTGTGCTGCCCTTCACGTGTGTAGTCCGGAAAAAATAAGACCTTGGAATTCTCGCATCGATGGTCAGACTTTGCTCTTACCTTCTTGAGGATGACATCGTGGTCTTTACAATTGAGGACCCTGGGTATCATTGGTCACCTCAGGTCCTCTGGGAGAGGTTTAGGAGTAAGTGCTCTATGGGCCCGCTCGATTGCACACCATGGGGACAATTTGTTTGCTTGTATCCAGATTCTGGGCCACTGCTCCAGAAACTCGGCAGGCTGGGTCTTCTCCACTCCCTCTGGGAATCCAAGAGAGTGCAAATTGTTGCGCCTGGAGCAGTTTTATGCATCCTCGGCCCTGCGGTGAAGTTCACCTGTGCAGGTCAGCAGTTGAGGTACTTTGGATTTGAGTTCTGTTACATCATCTTCCACTGTGGTGACAGTCCTCCACCTCCTTGATTTGACCCACCACAGCCCACAGGTCCTGATGCAGAAGACCCACATTTTCACATACTTCCCCAGTCTTTGTCTCTAGAGTGTGTTGCGAGGATTTGATAGCCCGATGGATTGTGTTAAGGCCATCTATTGCGGGTGCCCCTTGTGTTGGCGTGTCGGTCCTGGAGGGGTCCTTTTGAGTAGCAAACTGATCAATACGTTGTTGGGTAGCGGGTGGCTGCTTACTCAGTTTCTTTCCCCATTGTATTTTGGAACGGACTCTGCCACCGGAGATGCTCACCTGCCGTCAGTAGATACAGTTGACTCCAAATGAGGGGTGAGGGGGTACTTTTTGGGACCCCCGCCGGGATCAGTCCCCTGCAGGGCCCTGACCTCAAGGGGTCCCCTTAAAAGGAAGGCACTATACCGGCACACTCTGCTCCCCGGGGAGTATACCAGTTTCAATGTTTGTTGTTAAGAGGAGGGGAAGGGGAGGCAGAAAACGTGCCACACTGAATTCCAATGCAAGTCGGCCATATGCAAGCAGTCCCTGCAGGGCCCCAGGCAGGTATTTGGGACCTCCAGGGCCCTTCCATCAATGTCACCCTGGAACTTCCCTGCCCGCCGCTCCCTTTCCAGCTCCTGAAGATTGGGTCTAGATGGACGTCTCTTTTGCCCTCAGCCCGGGGGTGCCCCGGTGGCTCCTCAGAGCCGGGCTGCGGCGCTCAGGGACTGAGCAAGGTCCCTCCTCGCAGGCTGCACCACTTCCACCCCACTTCAATCTGTAGTGCAGGGTGCCATTCTGGCTTTGTTCCGGGCCTGCACTGGCTGGAGCGGCCCATTGACTCAAGACCATCTCGACAGCCCGCGGGCCCAACCAGTGTAGCATCCTGCAGCCTCGTCCAGGCCTGGGCCCGCGTGTCGGGCAGGCAACAGGGCTCTCCAACCCAAAGGGGCTGACAGGGAAGGCTCTCAGGGCTCCGGTCCGCCTCCCCCGTTGTCCTTAGGAGCTCATCTGCCAGCAACTCCGTCGCTCCCAGCCCCACTGCCCCAGCCCCGGGGGCAGCATCATCGCCAGTGAAGGAGGGTGATTGATCCCACTAGGCAGCCCAGCGAACAAATGGGTCCCCCGCTCCAGGCCTAGCCTGCCATGTTGGGCAGAGGCCTTCGGGCAGTACTCCGCAGCTGGAATTTGACGTCACCGATTCAACTATTCCATGCATGGGGCATGCCCTCCTTAGTTCACAAGCGATGGGCGTAGGGCACTGGGGCTGATGACGGAGGAGTCTGGCGCACTCTCAAAGTGCGACCGCCATCATGACTTCTTAAGCCACACCCCAATGTAACTTTTCTTAAAGTGAATTTTGCTTAGTATTTATTAAACATCTGACTTTGACATTGAATTGGATGTTCACCAACTATTTAAAAATATCTGTCTAATTATCTTTCAAGCTAATCCATTTCCTGAGATACAGTATTAGGATTTTAGTCTCCACTTTGGTTCTCTACATAGGACAGCTAGGCCTACCACTGTAAGGAAATGTTACATTTCTACATGTCCTACTGTTAAATATCATGCAACCTGCCTTGTGGGCTATAAAACCTGCATAGGAGTGACATACTAATATTTAAAAGCAAGGTTTTGACATATCAAAAGAGTTCATTTGTAGGCGTCGAGTAACTGTGTTTGCAGTTCCACAGCCAGGCTACAATGGTAGGTCTGAAGCCATATTTTACATGGTCACTGTAGTGGATGGCACCCTAGGCTCTGCAGCCCAGATGTAGTCCAATCAACTACCAGTTGAGCCATAGAACTAGAATGGTAACCTTCACCAAAACCTTATTGTAACTTGCTGTAAAGTCTTAAGCTACATACGTTTTTCAGTAGACTACACCTATTGCTACTAATACATCTCCCTCTCTAAAAGGAAGTAGTGAGCTCCCTGGACTAAACGCACCTTTTTCATAATTTTGTTTTCATGACTGGCTTTAGAATATGGATAGATGTGCTGATATCTGGCTACAGTTAACTCAGGAGCAACTTAAAGGTTAAATAATTAATTCCTAAAACAAAAGCACAACGTAAATATAACATCAGTATGACAATCACATCCACCACAGTATTTTCTGAAAAATAAATGCTGTCCGGTTAGGATTTTCTTCAGCTGCATGCACATTTGCCTTTATGGTTGGCAGGAGATTTACAAGCCACAGACTGGACGGTAAGATGTCTAACTCATGTGAACAATGTTCTGTATGACTTTCCATCAACTGTTCATTTGACATAGTGATAGCATAATTGCTGCTTTTCTGACTCAAGTTTTCTTGTAGGTAAGGCCCTGAAATGCATTTCAAAGTAATTTCCACTTTTCTGACCTTAACTTAATGACAACTTCTTCTACGTTTATTGCGACCTCCTAGGTGTATTTTAGTATGAACCAATGAAGTTACTGTTATGCTTCTTTACGTCTCTGCCTATTTTCGTTACAAGACTGGAGGCTACCATTATGCCTTAACCTTTTATTGCTGCCCCAACATGCAGCCCTTTAAAGAATACAACTACATCATAAAACATTAGAATGTTCGGAAAAAAAAATATTCAGAGCAATCAGCCCTCTTCCTCTTTCCTTTGCTCCTCCTCAACAGGTAAGTACCTTTTTCACTTTCATCTATATGCCATGTTGTTGCTTGGCTTCATTTAGTATTATGCTGTATATGTATTGATTTTTGTGTGTGTGTATATATGTATGTATATTGTATTGTAATAGTATTTATATATCGCTTACTACCCCATACGAGGCGTCAAAACGCTTTTCGGCGAGTACCACGCTACTCTGGAACCCAACAAGAATTAGTGATGGATTAGTATCGGGAAATATGAGGACAGTTTTAGTATTATTATGAGTTAATTTGAGCCTTGGATATGAAAGTTTGTTAGTTAGATTGACTGGAGTACTGGAGGGGTGGAGGAGGAAAGAAATCCAGAAGTGTTAATTGGGAGTATATCCCTCATTTACTCAACCCAAAGGCTTGGGATGAGTAAAGGGGGATGGAGGAGGGAAGAGTCTGTGGAAGGGTTAGGGAGAGCATAGTAGCAGGGTGAGATAAATGCGGGAGAATTTAGTAGGGTTGTGTGGGAGGTCACGGTAGTAGAGTGAGGTTTGGTGAGTTAGATATGGAAGCAGAGGCAAGAGCTTAGACAGAGTTATTTAGGAGATGAAAGTAGTAGAAAGGATTTGGGATGAGTCAGAGTGGGAATGGAAGATAGATTGATAGAGACATGACATATGATGATGGGTAGATAAGTGTGAAATGATGAGAGCAGGGATTAATAGACTTACAAAAATAAATGTAATAATACAGGTAAAGATTTCCACCTCAACGCATTGGCTTTTCACCAGCATTCTTGGTGGAGCGGAAATTCGCACAGGTAAAATAGAGCCCGCAGTGCAAATGCACATTTTTTTCTCTGCAAGAGGAAAACATTTTCAGCCGCGAAGAAAGCCCTTCCTCGCCACCCCTACCCCAATCTGGGAGTGATCAATTCTCCCGGCCACCCTGGAAAACAAGTTATGTTAGCCCGTGCTGGTGTAATTGTGCCACCCTTTTCAGGATGCAAAGGTGTGGGAGCCTATAAATGCCCACAGATACACGTTTGTGGACATTTCCAATTTCCCAAGACCAACAACACCTTAGAATACCTACTGCCCACCCCTTGAATGGGATTTAGGAGTGCGACATCTTCCTAGTACTCGAGGGGGACATCTCTGTCCTGTAAAACTATTTATGCGTTTCAAGAATCCTATTGTGAATTTGTGGCAGCTGTAAAAACACGTACATTCAGTTGCAAACATATATTTATAGCTGAATTTACTTTTGTGAAGAGCCTCCAATGTGTTCATCATCTTGAAATGCTCTGCAGTCTGGGTGTGAATACATGATGTAAATGAAGCGGTAATCCTGGAATACATGCACAAAGCGTTACCTTCCTGCAGTGTTTGTGTTGTAGCACTGGAGAGGGAGGAGCTTCGACCAAAGCCCCAGCACGTGTCGTGGAGCCTGCCAGGAGGAGAAGGCAAAGTGCCTGGACTCCAGCACCGCCTCTTACCAGCGCCCTCTGCCAGCATACACGGCCAGCACTCGAGTGCTTACCCACACTACCAAACCCCTGTTGCCTGCAGATGGCATATTTACTGTGGCAGTTTTGGACATCGACTAACATAGGCATGTTTTTTCAGCTCTGACACTTAAGCTGCCCCCTCCTTCCAGTGCCTAGGACTCAAACTAGCCCCAAACTTTAGGGTGGTCAGCGCAAGTCCTGTACTGAGAGGAAGCCCTGCTGCAGCACTCCATGCAGAATGCAGACAAATGAGGGGAGTATCTGCCATTACCTTCCAGGGCATAGTTTATACTTTAATAACAACACCCGTGCTTGGTGCTCAGTCTTAAAAGGCCCTCCCTTGCCTAAGGCATTTAAGTCATCGCTTAATACATCCTCCTGATTTATTCTGGTATACAACACTGTGTCACATTTTAAATATTTAAAGCACAGGCCAATTTACGCAGAACTCTTACAGTAAACCCCTTGATGGTCTAGGGTACAGGTTGAGAATAAAGCAGTAGATGTGTGTGATTGCACATTAGGCCTGCAAATGTGACGTCATATAGTAGAGGCAACTTTACCTGTCTGCCAGAACTCATCAAATAACAGCAGAAAACGGAGAGAACGTAAAAGGTGAGGATCTTAGAGTAAGCTTCCTTGGGTCAGGTAAGCATCTGACTGACCAACACATTTACTAGCTCCACTAAGGAGTGCTTCCAAAGCACTGCATCAACAGTCAAGTGTTTATGCTTTGCAAAGGAGGCACGTTGTTCTGTTATATGTTTCCCACCCACTGCCAGCAGAATAATCCACTCCTGCCGCTGCCAGATCAATCTTAGCGGTCCACAGGGACTCTAAACTAGGTAGGGAGTTTCCTTATCCAAAATGGCTGCCTCGTCCAACTGTAATGATGTGTGGTGTGTGAACTTGTGAGGAAAAACCTCCAGGGGGCAATGCAGCGGTGGACAGCACTGGCCACGGGGACAGCATGGATTCAGGCTGGCACAAGGTTGCTGTAGAAGACACTGACAGACCCATTTGCTGCGCATTACGATGAATTCTTCACCTACCACCCATTCACTAATGGATCTGAGTCCTGTGTTTAACAAGGCCCCCACAGCCTGATACTGGCAGGAGGTAAGCAGATGAGATAACTTTGAAGTGGGCAGCAATGAAAGTGCAGACGGGATGGGTAATTTGTGCCTGCTCTAATCAGTATCTACCTTGCGTACAGAAAAATGTGCACAGGCATTTGACAAGCTTCCTGGGTGTAGACAGACTGCATAGTTGTCAAGTGGCTCCATGCCTTAAGTGACATCTTCAGCCAGTCCATCATGCCTTTTCAACCAACAGCTCTTTGCATTCTGGGATTTTTCTGCCCATACTTACTGTGTAAAAGTGAAACTACAAGTGGCATAATGTGGCTTTCCAATGGCTAAAAGAAATATTGGCAGAATGTATCATAGGTGACAAGGTGCCAGTTGGGAACCACGTAACGCTATAACAAGAATTACAGTGACTTGTGTACATTATCAAATGTCTGATGGTCCCATGTTATTTGGCCACCATGTTTCCAGGCTTGGACATTAATTTACCAAATACATTCTGGGAGTAGTTGTTCTGGTTTTTAATACACTGCCTAAGCAATGTTGTACAAGGAAAAACAGGACTGCAAATGAGGTGTCCCAGTGAGTTAAAGTGATATTGTCACTCAGCAACTGTATCTAGTGCCACCATGCATACCATCAGCTCCACATACAACCTCCACATACCACTGACTGAAAAATGTTTAGAGCAGCCTGGATGGCCAATATGTCTCTGAGTTCACCTGGAGTATGTCTTGAGGCATACTCATATTATTGTTGAGTATCAATCACATTTTGGATCGATCGAAGACACAGCATCATTCAGATTAGCCAATGAGACAGCATACAGAAAATGTTAAGATGCAGAGCCAGCATTTGTAGCACAGAATGTTTCAAAGTGTGTAAGTGCTCAGCTGGCTGAGCAATGCACATTAAAAAACATTAGACCAGCAGGTGAACTCCATTTGTAAGGGGATTCCCTTAATCTAAAATAGCCACCCCACGAAATTTTTGGGAAATATCCATCTTTTGTGTGATATTCCCCCAGGTATTTGCCTGAGCTTATTCAATTGGCTTTAGGACTCTGCACACTTTACTCCTTCTAATTTGTAGTATAGTGGTGTGCTCGCCCCTAAAACATGCTGAAGATGGCATATACATCATAGGCGCATTTATTTTCCCTGTGGTGCAATGTGGATTGCTCACAGAAAGAGGACAAAGGGTTTGGGTGTGAGGAGGTTTTGGCCTTCCCTTGACAGCATGGCTTGGGTACTGTGCCCAAAGGCTACTTATACTTCAAAGAGGCCTACCTGGTCATAAACAGATGATCCTGACACCAAACCGGCCCCTTTCCTTTGTCCCTTTAGTCAGCTTAGCTCCAAACCCAGTGGGAGGAGAAGCAGCCCCAGAACTGGATTGGAGTGACCACAAGGTGGGGATTTCCCATTATCATAGCACACTCCTGGAAATTCCCAGGGAGTTCTAACTAAGGGAAGAAAAGTCCTGCTATCCTGGATTTAGATAGAGAGAGGCACTGCAGGGGAGTTCACAGTACAACACACAGGACATTCTGTAAAAATGGGTAGGGACACCACTGGAAACTCTTACCTCATTGGTTGCCCCACCCCCGCAGGCTGGCACCGGGCATAAATGTGGCATCCCCAGGACCTCCTCAGAACACACCTTGAACTGAGAAGAATCAGAGGAAGGACTGTCTTGCTGTCTGAAGAACCTGAAAAGAAGCTGTACTTGGACGCAGGACCCCTGAAGCAACTATAAGGGTTGGTTGGCTGATCTCCTGTTTGAGCTACAGTAAGCTTACAGAGACCTACAGCAAGTTTCCAGAGACTTTTTCCTGATGTCAAGTTAACCAGTCCCAACTGTACTTGACCGGGTCCTCTCAGCTGGCCGCTATCGTAGTGAGTCCTGACTCTCAATACCTATCCCCAAGGTCACAGACCCTTGGTTGTGGTCAGAGAGTGCTCCTCCTTACCTAAGTGAAAGCTTCACTGGACTTGGTGGTGAGCATCAATGCCGACAGCCTTCACCAAGGGCCTCACCAGACTCGACACCAAGCAGGACTTGATTGGCACTTTCCTTTGTCTCTGCACCAAGCTTCACAAGACTTGAGGCCAAGGATTCACCGAGCAATGCTGACAACCTTTGTCAGCGGCTTCACCGGGACTGATGCCAAACAACCTTCAGTTCACTCTAAGACCTCGCACAGAAGCTCCTCTGATCCAGTCAACTGCCTGGCCCCGCTGAAGACTTTCTACCTCTATAAAGTTTCTAAGTTAGAAGGTAACTTTGTGACCAAGACCCAGTCTTCTATCCGACCCATGCTCAATTGCGGTCACCCTTAAATCTTACCCTTGTCCCAGTATAGCGCTACCAGTTACCTGTGCTTGATGCTTAGTGCTTTTTTAATACAAAATTATAAAAATCATACTTTCGTTTCTTGTAATTTGATTTTTTTTTTTTAGATTTGGTGCCATTTTATTTATTAAAATATTCTCTATTTTTCTAAATTGGTTTGGGATTTTTCTTGTGTTGTGTTTTCACTTTATTACTGTTTCAGTAGCGCCTAAATACTTTACACGTTGCCCTTACTTTAATCCTGGCTGCTCTGTGCCATAGCCAGCAGGGGAGATATATATATATTTTTCTTTATGCCCCCTCCAATTTATGGTTGGGCTAGGTAAATATATTTCTTGGTTTTATTTTCCGATCGATTTCTTTATATATCTTAGAGAGAACTATTCATTTTCTTAAGCCTCTTCAGGCTAATTTCATATTTGGAGTTCTCATCTATGGGGATAATACTTTTTATGCCAGTGGACGCCGTAATTTCTATCTCTTGGAGGTGATATGTGTAAGAGTTTAATACTCGCTCGCACTCCAAACAATAGTTTTTACACACGTCAAAAGAAAAGGAGAAGGAGACACTTTTGTGCTTTTTGGGGAGTTGCTAGGTGCTCTCCTCTGATCGGTTTTGAATTAGGAAGTCCTTCATTTGTTAGATTGGCAGTCGCGTCCTTGCAAGGCAGTCAGCATTGTTTGGCTGTAGGGAGCAAGTCCTTTGTTGCTGTTTCACTTTGCTGAACACAATGCCATTCGCATAACTTGGAAACCACTACATTTGTTGCAGTTTGAGCGGAGAAATGGCAGCTTCGATATCAGTTGGTTGTTTTTTCCTTGCAGAAACAGAAAAAAATGTAATCTTGAAACGCCCCTTGCTGGCCTTAGGTGGCATTTTCTTCTACTATTGGTTTATTTATCTGCACAGCCTGCATTTAAGTTCATTTTAAAGGCTCATTTAACTGATTGACAAAAAATAATATATTTACCTGACCCCTAGTATTTTATTTATTTATTTTTTTTTTTTCAGCCTCCGACCCCAGTTTGTTTTAAAACATATATAATTATATACATCAGTGTATAACAATGGTGGTATTTAACCCACAATCCCAAGGTGTGGCTGACTTTATGGGAATGTTCTTTAAAACATTTTTGGAAGAGGAACTTAGGTCCTCTGTCAGGGAGGCGGTGGATGCCACAATAGCAAAGAGGGACCCACCTTCAGAGGAGATGGGGACTCCCCTTCCACCTCTGAACGCTGTCGGGGGAAAAGGTTTCCCCTAAGAGAGAATACACTGAGAAGGTGATAGGCCAGGCCTGCGGCAAGGGTAGCCTTTGTGCTACAATAGAAAGTGGTGGTCCTAGCAGCATGAAAAGAAAGGGTGCAAAAACAGTTGCCCATAGCAGCATGCTAGAAAGAAATGACCTTCATTGCACAAAAGAGTTACATGGCAGTCTAAATTCTACTTTAGATAATACGGATTTTGTTGACATGGATTGGGATGATTATGTTTTTGAGCCTCGAGAGAGTTGTGATCTTATAGGAGGCCTGGATTACGATCTAGAACAGGCATCCATGTCCAGTGAAGTTAAGAACCCCTTTAGCGGAGAAATGTTTAACCCCTCTATGATTAAACACCCACGTAGTGCAAAGTGACGACCAATGTACCACGTCACAAAATATTGACTTAGGGTCAGAAAATCTATAGATAAGAAAACCCGGAATTTACTGCGGGCTGAATGTCCTAGACCCTCTACTTAAGATAAAATTTGCAAGAGACCAAACTTGGATCCGGAGCTAATAACTTTTCTTTAAAATATAATAAAGGCCCTAGAAAGGGTATTGAGAAAGGTCTAAAACAGTGCCAAGACAAGGTCTTTGACATTTTGGGTCCACTTACTTGCATCCTTGATATGACTGAGGAAGCCAGGGGCAACAATGGTAAAGTGAAAGTCCTTGGGGAAACGTGTGTCAACATTCACAGCCTTCAGCAAGGCACAAACTAATATGTGAAGAGTCTTCGGCTCCAGAGGATTTTTTTGCGGGCTGATAGGGTGGGCTGGCTTTCAGCCACGGTGCCTTCAGGTCCCAGTTTTAAATACAAGGACCAAATAACTATTTTGTCCATGGTAGGGGTTTTCAACCTAATAAAAACCTTTACCCCCAGAGAGGGTGAAGCTCAAGAGGCCGTGGGGGAGATCTATATCTTCAGGTTCTGCATCACAAAGTGAGTATTGTTTTTCCCCAGCTGAAAATAGGGGGAAGGTTAACATATTTTACCCACAATTAAGAAAAAATTACAAAAGACATTTGGGTTTTGGAAACCATTGTTGGTTTCAAGATAGAATTTTGGGTAATTTCAGTTTAGGTGAAACAACCCAAGGAGTTGTTTTTAGATGCAGAAAAATGTCACTGATAGTCAGAGGTAGCTCAGATGTTACAAAAAAGGGCGTTGATTCGTGTTCCAGATCAAGAAACATAAAGAGGATTTGTGAGTACAGTTTTCCTAGTAGAGAAAAAAGGCAAGGATTGGTGACCTGTGATAAATTTAAGAGGGCTGAACAAATGTCTGATCTGCAGACGCTTCAAGATGGAAGGCATCCATCTTTTAAGAGATATATTGTAGACTAAAGATTGGTTAGTTAAGTTAGATTTGAAAGATTCTTACTTCACTATACCTAGGTTCGAGGCCAGCCAAAAAATGTTTACATTTCAGCCGGAGGGACATACTCTACCAGTTCCTTTGCCTGCCTTTTGGTCTGTCCTTGACCCTGTAATGTTTCACCAAGGTACTCCTTCCAGGGGTAGCCTTTCTCACATAGAAGGGAGTTCTTTTAATCATCTACTTGGACGTCATTTTACTAATGTCTCAGGACAGGCTAGGGCTTTTAGATCATCTGGGTTGGACATTGAAGCATCTAGAAAGTCTAGGTTTCCTAGTGAATACGTAAAAATCTGTAATGATGCCTACTCATAAGCTAGAACTTTAATTATTCCAGGTAGATGCACTCCTTTCCCCAGTTATCCTTCCTTTGAAGAAGATAGCCAAGCTAAAGAAGGAATTAAGAAAAGTATTAACAAAGAAAGAAAATTTAAGGGCTCTTGCCTGAGTTCTAGGGCTTTTGTCATCCTCCATTCAAGCAATTTCTCCTGGCCCTTAACAATACAGGGGCTTACAGAGATTAAAAGATTGGGGGCTGAGAAAAGGCCTATGGTACGGGGTTTGTCTTCTCCTATATATATATGGATTCTTGAGAAGAACTTACTGGTGGCTTAGGAACCACGAAGCTTAGAACGGCAAGGCAATTTTTGGGAATGTGCCCGACCTAATTTTACTATCAGATGCCAGCAATTTAGGCTGGGGAACTCCAGTGTGCGATTTAGAAACGGGTGGTAAATAGTCTAAGGAGGAAAAGTCATATAAATTGTTTGGAAATGTTAGCTGGTTTGAATGGGCCTATTGAGTTTCAAGTAATATTTGGCTAATTCAATCATTTTTAGTTGATTAGACAGTTTTACAGCTGTATCTCATATAAACCGTTTGGGTGGTTCAAAGTCTAATACATTGGCAGAGTTGGTGAGGAGAATTTTTTTTTTTTTTTGGTTGGGAACACAAAATTGTTTTAAGAACAGAATTTATTCCAGGACTTCAGAATGTGAGGGCAGATAGGAATTCCAGGTCTCTGGGATTCCAGCGATTGGAAGTTTAATCCAGAGATTTTCAAATTGATTCATGCTTTGTGGGATCTGATTCATGTGGTCTTATTTGCAAGCAGGCTGACACATCAGGTTCCCAGGTGTTTTAGCTGGAGACCATATCCAGAGGCAGTGGCAGTAGATGCTTTTTTGCAAGATTGGGGAAGGAAAGGAGATTCTCCAATATTGGATCTTTCATATATTCACATGCTTCAATCATTCCCCCTTGTCGAAGTGGAAGTCCCACTGTAACTTAATAAAGCAGTATGTTCATCACTATTATAGGCTATAATGGCAGTTAAAAAGTCAGCTTAATAGCCTATCCATGTCTTTTTTTTTATTTTTAAAAAGGACCAATCTTGAACCATAACCAATCAGGCAACAGCACCCTTTAGAACACTTCCAACAGAGGCTGAGTCCCTCTGATTTTCTACCGCACGTCATGTGAACGAAGTCTCCCTGACCTCTGCTCTGTTCTTCATCTTTTACTTCTTTTTGAATCATCCAAGATTATATTTCATTTCTCTAACCTTGGCACTAAAATGTCCGACTAGCAGAAAACAAGGTAAAAGACTAAAAAAATGTCTAACCTTTTCCTCAGAAACTCTCACATTCTGAGAGATGAGGCTATTATTGGGACTACAGAATCTTAAATGTGTCAATAATGATGACAGTGAGGATTCCTTCACCTCACTAGAGAGGTTAGAGGGAGATGTCACACTAGGCCCTCCAGAAGATGCGCAGAAAAGCCATAAAAAGACTTACCATGAGTCTCCATAAGGTACTTCTCACAGAGAGAGAAAATTGGGGGAAAACATATACCCTCAACTCCCTGTTGAACCCTGACAATACATCATGGAGATCCTCATAACATGACAATTGGGTGTCTAAAAACCTCCTGTAAAATCATTATTAACAAGAATTACGATGACATCGTCGATGACCCTGTCAACTACTATTACCTCGTCTACACTGGCCTCATCTACGACGATCTACAGTGGTCGTCTGGGACGGTCATCTACAGTGTTCTACGACAGTTGTCTATGGTGATTGTCGACAACGGTAATCTACAGTGGTCGTCGACAACAGTCATCTACAGTGGTGGTTGTCTACGGTGGTTGTCTACGACAGCCTCATCTAGGATGGTCTTCTACGACATCCTCATCTAGGATGGTCTTCTACGACATCCTCATCTAGGATGGTCTTCTACGACATCCTCCTCTCTGGTGATCGTCTACGTCTCCGAGAACCTCCTCTATGGTGGTCGTCTCCGAGAACCTCCTCTATGGTGGTCGTCTCCGAGAACCTCCTCTATGGTGGTCGTCTCCGAGAACCTCCTCTATGGTGGTCGTCTCCGAGAACCTCCTCTATGGTGGTCGTCTCCGAGAACCTCCTCTATGGTGGTCGTCTCCGAGAACCTCCTCTATGGTGGTCGTCTCCGAGAACCTCCTCTATGGTTGTCGTCTCCGAGAACCTCCTCTATGGTGGTCGTCTACGACAACCTATACGATGGTAGTCTACAACAGCCTCATCTATGATGGTCACCTCCTCTACCATGGTCGTCTGCGATGATCTCCATCTGTGATGGTTGTCTGCGATGATCTCCATCTGTGATGGTTGTCTGCGACGATCTCCATCTGTGATGGTTGTCTGCGACGATCTCCATCTGTGATGGTTGTCTGCGACGATCTCCATCTGTGATGGTAGTCTACAACAGCCTCATCTATGATGGTCACCTCCTCTACCATGGTCGTCTGCGACGATCTCCATTTGGGATGGTTGTCTGCGACGATCTCCATTTGGGATGGTTGTCTGCGATGATCTCCATTTGGGATGGTTGTCTGCGATGATCTCCATTTGGGATGGTTGTCTGCGACCATCTCCATTTGGGATGGTTGTCTGCGACCATCTCCATTTGGGATGGTTGTCTGCGACCATCTCCATTTGGGATGGTTGTCTGCGACCATCTCCATCTGGGATGGTTGTCTGCGACGATCTCCATCTGTGATGGTTGTCTGCGACGATCTCCATCTGTGATGGTTGTCTGCGACGATCTCCATCTGTGATGGTTGTCTGCGACGATCTCCATCTGTGATGGTTGTCTGCGACGATCTCCATCTGTGATGGTTGTCTGCGACGATCTCCATCTGTGATGGTTGTCTGCGACGATCTCCATCTGTGATGGTTGTCTGCGACGATCTCCATCTGTGATGGTCGTCTACGACAGCCTCATCTACGATGGTCGTCTACGACAGCCTCATCTACGATGGCCTCATCTATGATAGTCATCTACGATGGCCTCATCTATGATAGTCATCTACGACGGCCTCATCTATGATAGTCACCTATGACAGTCTCAATAACGATGTTCGTCTATGACCACCTCGTCTGACTGTTGTCTACTACGAGGGGCTTGTCTACAATGACCTAGTCTACGTAACCCCATCTATGATGGCATAGTCTCCGTCTGCATTGTTGACAACAGCCTTGCCTATGACTGCATACTCTACGACTGCCTTGTCTACGACAAAAGCCTTGTCAACAACAGACATCCGCCTCGTCATGCTTAGTGACAATACAAATTAAGACGAGAGCACGTAATTGTCAACAAAAATAAAACACACACAATCCAGGATAATTTATTGTCAAGAATTAGGGTACTAATATGAGCATGTCTACAACAGTTAACAATATATGGTGTGGCAATATATAGAGCAATTACACCATTCTGCCTCCAACTGCAGAGCATGGGTCAGGTCCATGTAGCTCTAGTACTAAACATACAGGGCATGTTACACCCATAACTGGTGGATTCCCCCACCAGATAAATTCTGGTGGTTTCCATACCCTACGAAGCGAGCAACCAAACACTTCCAGCTTCCTGTAGCAAACAAGAAATTAGTTTGTTTTTTCTTTATGATTTTAAATAAAACAGAAAAGCTGTAAACCCTATTCCAATTGTTGATATATCCTTGAGGAATTACAATTATGGAAAACCATGCCATTCATAATCCCGCCTAGTCAGCAAGGACATGTTCTCATCTATGTCCAATACTAATGTACGGGCTGCCAATTCACTAGTAATATGGGGCAGGCATAGCCACCAGATGTGCTCAGACATGGCCACATAATTAAAATGTTTGCCGGAAGATATAAAATGTATTTGTCTGACAACATAGATTGTGCTGTAAATATAGCTTCTCCAGGATTCCCATAACTTCCAGGGTCCGTGGTCCTTGGATGCAAGGTTCAAGTCCACAACATTTATAATTTCAGGTACAAATATAGCTAATATGTTTATCGTACCATGCCGACGCTCTGTTTGTCAAGCACGTTGACGACTCCTTGCAAGCAGTCAAGGCTGATTCTTGACACTTCTAGATCTTTTGGGGCATTACAATTTCAAAAGAAACAATCTTTAGAGGGACCCACGAAAGACACTTATCTGTTGATAAGTATCTGACTTAACCCTCTCAGTAGCCCTTAGGTTAGCTTACCTACAGTGACCAACGTTCTGGTGCTGATTACACTGTCCAGTGGGGGGGGAAAAAGTTCCAAAAATGTTGTCATCTATGGCGGAAAATCTCATAGAACAAGTAAGTTCTGGATCTCGTCACATATAGACAGATGTTACAGTTCATCCAGATTCCGCCCACTATTCCACCAAAATGAGAGCTCCCAACTCATCTCCATCTCCTTTGAAAGGAAGTGCTAGCTACACTAATCAAAGGTTCCATAGAGAAAGACCCACATTCTCAGCAAGGAATAGGCTTCTATTCTTGGTTTTGCCTTATAAACAAGAAAACAAAGGAGTGTCCATCCATAATAGAAATCTAGAAATGAAACAAGTATTTCCGGAAACAATCCATTTATGTGGTCACTCTCTCCCTCAGCACACGAGTCTCTAAATTTAAAGGATTTATACTTTTGCATTCCCCCCCACTCATTAGAGTTCTTCCATTTGGCTTCAGATTAGCTTTTTTCTGGAAGGGCTTCCCACAACTTCGACAAATCGTTGATAAAAGCACTACCTGCATTTCAAATGTCCAAGGCAACAGAGGCTTGTCTAAAGTTGTTTCACAAGTCAAGTTTCCTTGTGAATTATCAAAGATAGTCAACTCCTCCGTCCAAGATGATACTGTTCCTAGGCCTCAACACTAGATGCTGTCCAGAAACAAAGATGCATCCGAAGACCAGGCTCTAGGAACTGTCTCTTAGGAAAAAAAGAAAAAAGAAATCAGTGTGTCTGTTCAATTAGCTTTTGGGCATCATGTCCTCAACGATCAATATGACCTCTTTTGTACGCCTGAAAATGAATGCCTTACAGGAGCAGACACAAACAATAGATTCAATTAAACAAATCATTTGAGGGTCTGGTGAATTTCACATAGGTATGATGAAAGCTCTAGTCTGGTGGTCTTAGACTACAAAAGCTTCCCTGGGAAGTTCGGGCAGTCACCTACTGAACCTCTAATTCGACAAAAGTGGTCTCTACTCCAGAACAGCATATATATCACTCACCTAGATCTGAAAGCCATCTGCTCAGTCTCCAAATTCTACTGCCAATGTACCAGAGTCTTTGGTGTTAGTTTGCAAGGACAATAACACCAGAATGCAATCCGTGAATAAATAAAGTGGCACAAGATCTTTGGAGCTGTCCAAGGAAGATGAGGCAATCTGGAGCCGGCTAACAACACACAGGATAACTCTTCGGGCCGAACATGTTCGCTGGACTGGAACTCTCATAGCAGACATTCTAAACAAAACTGGAAACTGCATCCACAAAGGTGAGTTTGATCAATCTGCTCCAAGTATGATCTTCTCGTTCTGGGGCAAACTGGACTTGCATCCCTCTGCAACATACAAAACCTGCAAATGCCAGTTCAATGCAATTTTGCATCCCCATCCAGGATCTTGGAGGAATGCCTTTTGACAGATGGTCCAGGATCTCTACCTACCATTGTTTCCCCCGATACCTTTCAGAACAAAGATTCTCACCAGAAGGAAAGCAAAGCAGTGTAGTCTCATCCTGATAGCCCCAAGTAGCTAGCGCAGCATTGGTTCACAGAGCTTCTCCTGCTATCAGAGTACAACCACATACACCTACCAACATTCTGGAAACTTGACAATGAACTAATGCCAGATCCTTCATCCTGATCTGTCTCTTTTTATGCTCCTAAATTCCATCGATTCATAGATCTCAAAATTCCCCAGGACTGCAGGTGTATTCTCTCCAAGTCAAAGCAGAAGACACAATAAAGACATGCAAACCCTAATCGAAATGTTTCTGCCTGTGGCACCAGAATGTCAAACCTACGTCCTCTTCTAGCATAATCTGGCAAATAACTACCCTATCTCCTCTCACTAGCTCAGTCACAGTTGGTACATATGTCCATTAAGGAACGGATTACAGCAATATCAAGATATAGGTGGTCATCACATTTTTTCCTTCTACTCTTGCAGAATTATGTTTTTTCCTACAGTAAGGGCTCCTTCCTCGGGCTGGCACCTGAACATAGTTTTATTTCAACTCATGAAGAGCTCATTCAAATTCATTCACAGAGCACACCTCATATTTCTCGTATGGAAGGTCATCTTGTTACTAGCGCTCACTCTGAGTGGTAGAGGAGAAGCAGGCTTTCTCAACTCAAGAGCCTACTTGCGTCTCACAGGCAATTTAGTACTTCTCTGAACCAATCCAACGATTTATTCCCAAGGTACCTTCAGATAAAATATTGGATTTGTCTTCCGAATTCAGCATCACCAGCTGAAAGGTCTATTCATAGGCTAGGTATCAAGTGATATCTAAAATTTCTACTTGCTTCGCACTAAACTACTCATGTGAACAAACCAACTGTTGGACTCAGATGGACACACTCGTAAGGGTGCTTCAGTCACAATGGCAACCATCGCTGAATGAATTTCAACTGCAATCCAGTTGTGCCACTCAAAGACTAGCAAGCCCCTCACAGAAAAAACAAGGGTGTATTCAGCGGGAATCTCGCACATCGAATACCTCAACTACTTTGTTTGCGTAAGTACCTCTGGGATAAGATACGTCTATGCTGTCTATTGGAGAAGTGTGCATATAATTTATGCACCATTATTACCTGGAATCTGCACAGTGCAGTGATGCAGCGGTTGGACAGGTTTCACTTCACCGCTTATTTCAATAAAGGGAGCCTCTTTTGGTTTCTTGTGTTTTATGTATTCATGCAGATTTTTATGTAGGATGTGTACATATGTGTTTATATATTTTTTATATTAAATATAAATGTTATGTATATATTTTCTACCCACCATCTGCTATTTGCGGTAATACTATAAGATATACAAATAAAGTAACTGCTTGCTATTCTGATTCAAGCATGTGAATCTATGAAAGATCCAATACTGGAGAAGAAAATGTTACTAACCTGTAACTGTAGTTCTCCCGTATTGGTATCTTTCATAGATTCACATGCGTCCCACCCTCCTCCCCAGAGAGGCTCCCCTTACAGCTCAAGATTATCTGTTCCCACTTGTGCTTGAAAATGTGAGGGACTTAGCCTCTATTGGGAATGTTCTAGAGCTTGGTACTGTCGCCTGACTGGTTATGGTTCAAGGTTAGTCCTTCAAAAAAAAAAAAAAGGAAATAGATAGACTAATAAACTGACTTTTTCCATCTCTTCCTGTGAGATGCATATATATATGTGTGTGTATATATATATTGTAAGGAAATGCCTCCTTGGCATGGTTACGCCCTGACTTTTTGCCTTTGCTGATGCTAAGTTTTGATTTGAAAGTGTGCTGAGGCCTGCTAACCAGGCCCCAGCATCAGTGTTCTTTCCCTAACCTGTACTTTTGTTTCCACAATTGGCACACCCTGGCATCCAGGTAAGTCCCTTGTAACTGGTACCCCTGGTACCAAGGGCCCTAATGCGAGGGAAGGTCTCTAAGGGATGCAGCATATCTTATGCCACCCTGGGGACCCCTCACTCAGCACAGACACACTGCTTGCCAGCTTGTGTGTGCTGGTGAGGACAAAAACGAGTAAGTCGACATGGCACTCCCCTCAGGGTGCCATGCCAACCTCACACTGCCTATGCAGTATAGATAAGTCACCCCTCTAGCAGGCCTTACAGCCCTAAGGCAGGGTGCACTATACCTTAGGTGAGGGCATAAGTGCATGAGCACTGTGCCCCTACAGTGTCTAAGCAAAACCTTAGACATTGTAAGTGCAGGGTAGCCATAAGAGTATATGGTCTGGGAGTCTGTCATGCACGAACTCCACAGCACCATAATGGCTACACTGAAAACTGGGAAGTTTGGTATCAAACTTCTCAGCACAATAAATGCACACTGATGCCAGTGTACATTTTATTGTAACATACACCCCAGAGGGCACCTTAGAGGTGCCCCCTGAAACCTTAACCGACTACCCGTGTAGGCTGACTGGTGTTAGCAGCCTGCCCCACTCCAGACATGTTGCTGGCCACATGGGGAGAGTGCCTTTGTCACTCTGTGGCTAGTAACAAAGCCTGTACTGGGTGGAGATGCTTATCACCTCCCCCTGCAGGAACTGTAACACCTGGCGGTGAGCCTCAAAGGCTCACCCCCTTTGTTACAGCACCCCAGGGCATTCCAGCTAGTGGAGTTGCCCGCCCCCTCCGGCCACGGCCCCACTTTTGGCAGCAAGGCCAGAGGAGATAATGAGAAAAACAAGGAAGAGTCACTGGCCAGTCAGGACAGCCCCTAAGGTGTCCTGAGCTGAGGTGACTCTGACTTTTAGAAATCCTCCATCTTGCAGATGGAGGATTCCCCCAATAGGGATAGGAATGTGACCCCCTCCCCTTGGGAGGAGGCACAAAGAGGGTGTACCCACTCTCGGGGCTAGAAGCCATTGGCTACTAACCCCCCAGACCTAAACACGCCCTTAAATTTAGTATTTAAGGGCTCCCCAGAACCTAGGAACTCAGATTCCTGCAACCTAAGAAGAGGACTGCTAAGCTGAAAAACCCTGCAGAGAAGACGGAGACACCAACTGCTTTGGCTCCAGCTCTACCGGCCTGCCTCCCCACTTCTAAAGACACTGCTCCAGCAACGCTTTCCCCAGGGACCAGCGACCTCTGAATCCTCAGAGGACTGCCCTGCTCTAGAAGGACCAAGAAGTCCTGAGGACAGCGGCTCTGTTCACCCAAAGACTGCAACTTTGTAACAAAGGAGCAACTTTAAAACAACTTGCGTTTCCCGCCGGAAGCGTGAGACTTGCTACTCTGCACCCGACGCCCCCGGCTCGACTTGTGGAGAACAATCACTTCAGGGAGGACTCCCCGGCGACTGCGAGACCGTGAGTAGCCAGAGTTGCCCCCCCTGAGCCCCCACAGCAACGCCTGCAGAGGGAATCCCGAGGCCCCCCCCTGACCGCGACTGCCTGTTCCTCAGATCCCGACGCCTGGTAAAGACTCTGCACCTGCAGCCCCCAGGACCTGAAGGATCCGAACTCCAGTGCAGGAGTGACCCCCAGGAGGCCCTCTCCCTTGCCCAGGTGGTGGCTACCCTGAGGAGCCCCCCCCCCCCCCCTTGCCTGCCTGCATCGCTGAAGAGACCCCTTGGTCTCCCATTGATTTCAACTACAAACCCGACGCTTGTTTGCACAATGCACCCGGCCACCCCCGTGCTGCTGAGGGAGTACTTTCTGTGTGGACTTGTGTCCCCCCCGGTGCCCTACAAAACCCCCCTGGTCTGCCCTCCGAAGACGCGGGTCCTTACCTGCTGGCAGACTGGAACTGGGGCACACCCTTCTCCATTGAAGCCTATGCATTTTGGGC
The DNA here is from genome assembly GCF_031143425.1 of Pleurodeles waltl. Lineage (NCBI taxonomy): Eukaryota > Metazoa > Chordata > Amphibia > Caudata > Salamandridae > Pleurodeles > Pleurodeles waltl. Next base: position 400,898,447 of record NC_090449.1, read on the forward strand.
ACCACTTTGACCTCTGCACCTGACCGGCCCTGAGCTGCTGGTGTGGTAATTTTGGGGTTGCTCTGAACCCCCAACGGTGGGCTACCTTGGACCCAAACTTGAACCCCGTAGGTGGTTTACTTACCTGCAAAAACTAACAAACTCTTACTCCCCCTAGGAACTGTTGAAAATTGCACTGTCTAGTTTTAAAATAGCTATATGTGATTTATGTGAAAACGGTGTATGCTATTTTGATTATTCAAAGTTTCTAAAATACCTACCTGCAATACCTTTCACTTGAAGTATTACATGTAAATCTTGAACCTGTGGTTTTTAAAATAAAGTAAGAAAATATATTTTTCTGTACAAAAACCTATTGGCCTGGAATTGTCTGAGTGTGTGTTCCTCATTTATTGCTTGTGTGTGTACAACAAATGCTTAACACTACTCCTTTGATAAGCCTACTGCTCGACCACACTACCACAAAATAGAGCATTAGTATTATCTCTTTTTGCCACTATCTTACCTCTAAGCTGAACCCTTGGACTCTGTGTGTGTGTGTGTGTGTATATATATATATATATATATATATATATATGTATATATATATATATATATATATATATATATACACTTTATTAAGTTACACTGGTACTCCCACTTCGATGGGGAATGATTTTTAAAGCATGTGAATCTATGAAAGATACCAATACTGCAGTTGCAGGTAACTAACTAATTTTCTTATGCCTTTCCCACTTTTGCCAAGATACAGAGAGTTTTGAGAAAGGTAAAGTTAGAAGCTCACAACATTATTCTGATAACCCCCTTGTGGAAGTCACAAGTTTGTTTCCCCTGTGGTTATGGAACTTGCAGTCACAGTACCTCTGTTTATTCCTGATGCATGGAGTATCTCTTCCTAAACTCCTAAACTTCCTAAAACTCACCCCCCACCACCCTTAACCCCCCTCCCCCAGCTCTTCTCCCCTCTACCTGTCCCACCCTCCCTCTGCTTTCCCGCCGCCACCTCCTGCACGCCCCGCCCCCCAGCTGACCCCTCCCCCCCACCTCCCTCTTATGGCGGCCGCTGCGCGACAGTGGTAGCTCCTCCTGCCGCTGCAGCTCCTCCAGCCCAGGTTCCTGAGACCTCCCAGCAAGCCCAGCTACCTCGCAGTAAGTACTCCCCCACCTCCCAGCCCCTCGCCCTGCCCCGCGCTACTCACCCTCTCTCCTGCTTCTTTTCTTCTTCTCTGTTCTTCCTCTGCGCTCTCCTTCTGTAGTCTTCTTCTGTACTCTTCTTTCCCTCCTGCTCCCCGTCTTCTCTCTTCATCTGTGTGCTTCTCTCCCTCTCCTCTGCACCGCGACCCGCGTGTGCCTCCTCTTCTCTGTCCCTCTTCTTGGCTCCTTCCTCTGCTGCTCGCCGCCCCTCTTCTTCTTCACCTTCATCTGTATTCTTCTGTCTTCTGTGCTCCTCTTCTTCACCTTCATCTGTATTCTTCTGTCTTCTGCGCTCCTCTTCTTCACCTTCATCTGTACTTTTCTGTCCTCTGCGCTGCTCTTCTTCTGTAGCTTCTTCTGTGGCCTTCTGTCTTCTGTGTATTCGGCTCCTCTTCTTCTGTGGTCTTCTGTCTTCGGTCTTCTGTTCTTCTGTCTTCTGTTCCTCCTGTTCTCTTCTTTCCCTCCTGCTCCCCGCTCCTCTTCCTCTGTTAGCTCTGTTTCCCAACAGAGCTAACTGCTACCTACTCCCTGGTTCTTCCCGCCCCTGACTCGTCTCTCCCCCTCTCTATCATCCCTATCTACCCCCATCTCTATCTTCCTCTCTCTCTCTCTGTCTCCCTCACTCACCACCTCCTCCTATCTACCTATCTCTCTATCTTCCCCCCACTCGCCACCCCCTCTGTTACCACCCCTATCTTCCTATCCTTTCACTCTACCTCTCACCCACCTCTACAACCCCCCCTCCCCTATCTTCCCAACCTTACTCCTATCTCTCTCCCTAAACTCCTAAACTTCCTAAAACTCACCCCCCACCACCCTTAACCCCCCCTCCCCAGCTCTTCTCCCCTCTACCTGTCCCCCCTCCCTCCGTTTTCCCGCCGCCACCTCCTGCACGCCCCCGCCCCCCAGCTCCCATTCACCCCCAGCTGACCCCCCCCCCCCCCCTCCCTCTTATGGCGGCCGCTGCGCGACCATGCAGCGGGCGCGCCAGCCCGTCTGCGCCCAGCGCCACGACCCCTGGTCCTCAGCACTCCCTAACCCCTCTGCTCCGCTCCGACCCCACCACCCACCACCCGCCACGCCCTCAACCCAGGACGCTCCAACACCTCCTTCCAAGCTAACCCAAAACGTACCCATGGACCTTTCGCCTGCCACTCCTGCAAACGTATCTTCCACCACGCAACTACCATGACCACCAGCCCACGCGCCATCAACCACCTCAAATGCATCCTGGTCAACGCTCGATCCGTCCACAAGCACGCCGTTGAACTCTAGGACCTCCTGGACTCCACAGCACCGGACTTCGCCTTCATCACTGAGACCTGGATGAACGCCTCTTCGGCCCCAGACATCGCCATAGCCATCCCCGAAGGCTACAAGATTTCCAGGAAAGACCGCACCAACCAAGTAGGAGGAGGAATCGCCATAGTCTTCAAAGACTCCATCAGCGTCACCACCTCCACCGAAGACACCCCCCTCGCTGCAGAACACCTGCATTTCCAGATTCGCACCGACCCCAGGACCACCCTCAGAGGATCCCTCATCTACCGCCCCCCCGCCCCCCCCCGGACCGCGCGCCCCTTTCAGCGACTCCATCACCGACTTCGTCTCCCCGCACACCCTCGCCTCGCCGGACTACATCCTCCTAGGCGACCTCAACTTCCATCTGGAACACAACGACCCCAACACCACCGCCCTGCTCGACAACCTCGGCCTCAAGCAACTGGTGAACACCCCCACCCACATCGCAGGACACACGCTTGACCCCATCTTCTCCGCCAGCAAACACGTCTCCTCCAGCCACGCCTCCGCTCTACACTGGACCGACCACAGCTGTGTCCACTTCACATTCCGACGCGAGACCCGCCACCTCCGCACTCAACCCATCCCTCGTCGACAGTGGAACAAAATCCCCGAAGAACAGCTCTTCTCCGCGCTCACCGTCAACCAACCTACCCTCACCACCGACCCCACGACGCAGCCCTCAGCCTCACGAACTGGATCACCAACTGCGCAGACAACCTTGCTCCCCTCAGACGCACGCATCGACAGGCCAACACCAAAAAACCTCTCTGGTTCTCTGACACCCTTAAGGAATCGAAGAAAACCTGTCGCGCCCTTGAGAAAGCCTGGCGCAAGGACCACACCACTGACAACATGACCGCCCTCAAGAACGCGTCCCGCGAACACCACCACCTGATCCGCGCAGCCAAAAGGAATTTCTTCACCGACAGACTGGACAAAAACAGCCACAACAGCAGAGAACTCTTCAGCATCGTTAAAGAGTTCTCCAACGCCATCACGCCCTCACAAGACCTGTGCAACTCCCTCGCCCCATTCTTTCATCGCAAGATCACCGACCTCCACAACAGCTTCGGACACCAGACCCAGCCAAGCAACACCGAACCCACACCCCCTGCCATCACCCTCAACGCCTGGACCCACATCAACACTGAAGAGACCAAAACCACCATGAACTCGATCCACACCGTCTGTCACCGCACCCTAAAAACCTGCCTCCGCTCCACCGGGATCGAAGGCCAGGCCCTGGACTGGATCGCCTCCTTCCTCTCCAACCGCTCTCAAAGAGTCTACCTCCCACCTTTTTGCTCAGACCCCACCGAGATCATCTGCGGCGTCCCTCAAGGCTCCTCGCTCAGCCAGACACTCTTCAATGTCTACATGAGCCCCCTCGCCGACATCGTACGCAAGCACAACATCATCATCACCTCCTACGCCGACGACACTCAACTTATACTTTCCCTCACCAAGGACCCCGCCAGTGCTAAGACCAACCTACAAGACGGCATGAAGGACGTCGCAGATTGGATGAGGCTCAGCCGTCTAAAACTGAACTCAGACAAAACGGAAGTCCTCATCCTCAGCAACACCCCGACCGCATGGGACGACTCCTGGTGGCCCACGGCCCTTGGCACCGCACCGACCCCCTCAGACCACGCCCGCAACCTCGGCTTCATCTTGGACCCTCTTCTCACCATGACCAAACAAGTCAACGCCGTGTCCTCCTCCTGCTTCCTCACCCTCCGCATGCTCCGCAAGATCTTCCGCTGGATCCCCACCGACACCAGAAAAACCGTGACCCACACCCTAGTCACTAGCCGCCTGGACTACGGCAACACCCTTTATGCTAGGACCACCGCAAAACTCCAAAAACGTCTGCAACGTATCCAAAACGCCTCCGCCCGCCTCATCCTCGACGTACCCCGCAACAGCCACATCTCCGCACACCTGAGACACCTGCATTGGCTCCCAGTCAGCAAAAGGATCACCTTCCGACTTCTCACCCACGCACACAAAGCCCTCCACGACAAGGGACCTGAATACCTCAATCGACGCCTCAGCTTCTACGCCCCCACCCGTCTCCCCGTTCCACCGGCCTCGCGCTCGCTGCCGTTCCTCGCATCCGCCGCTCCACGGCGGGTGTGAGGTCTTTCTCCTACCTGGCAGTCAAGACCTGGAACACCCTCCCCACCAGCCTCAGGACCACCCAGGACCACTCCGCATTCCGGAGACTCCTCAAGACCTGGCTCTTCGAGCAGCAGTAACCCCCCTTCCCCCTAGCGCCTTGAGACCCGCACGGGTGAGTAGCGCGCTTTATAAATGTTAATGATTTGATTTGATTTGATTCTGCAGGCTTCAATCGGACAGCAACATCCTTTCGTGTTGGAGGGGAAAATTAACCTTCTTGTCTGGAAGATTTCAGGGGTACAGGCCAATATTCAGGCTTTCCTTTAAAGGATTACTGGATGAATCTGGGCACCAAGAACAAGAAAAAGATACAGAGGTGTTTGGAAAAAGTGATGTAGTTGGTGTACGGAAAAGGGTTTTGATCCCATTGAAGTTCCTGTGCACAAAATAACCAATTATCTGGCAGAATGGTTTAACTCTGGCCTTACATACACGACAATTAATTGCTTTAGATCTGCAGTTTCTGCAGGTCAATCATTAGTAAAATTTGCTATGGGATCTGACCCTTTAATAAGACGAATTCTGAAGGATGTGACACTGAAAAGGCCTCCCAGTGCTCGTTATGGGTCTCTCTGGTTTGTCAGCTTAGTTTTTAAACTTTTTACTTCTTGGCCAGATAATGATTACATTTCACTTAAACAAATTTCCTTAAAGTTAGAAAGCTTACTTTGTCTAATGACTTTTAGAAGAGTTTCAGACACTAAAGCTTTATAAATATCGAACAGGTTGTATTCTCCTGAAGGTATCCATTTTGACATTAGGAAAAGAATCAAAAGAATGTCTGAATCAGTCTTCCCTTTCTATCATGACTATGAAAAGTTATGTGTAATGTATAGTATGAGAACGTTTGAGAGTAAGATGCTGGAGTACAGAGCGCATGGAGTTGATCAGTTAACGTTGTTATATGTCAGACCTTATATAGCAGTATCTACATCAGCTAGATGGGTACATATGGTTATGAATGAAGCTGGTGTGGGTTTTTCAAGGTTTGGTGCGTTTTCTTCAAGGGGTGCTATGGCTTTTGGGCTGGTGGATCATTGTTTGAAATCTTAAAATTAGCAGATTTGTCAAACGCAAGCACTTTTTAACGATTTTTTTTACGGTCTGTAGATAATGTAAGGTATGTAGCATTGGATGACTTTAAAGATGCATAATGGTAGCTTCCGGTCTTGTAATAAAATGACGATTCTCCAATTAAGATGCAGAAAAAATCTTGATTTCATTAAAGTATATGGAGGCTAGCATTGTCCCATCCTCCTCACCTTTTGAGGAGAAATGATAACAAGAAACATGTATTTTGAAAATCATGTTTTAAGTGCTAGTTTAATTGCTTTGTGAATGCTCTGTTAGCTTTTTTTGTGTTTTTAAGATTAATTTGAAATTGTATTTTTTCAGAAAAATAACCATAAGGATTGGCAGAGAAAGAGGATGTGTTTTGTTCGCAGCTTAAAAGAGGAAGAGGGTTAAATGTGCTGGATATTTATTTTTTACTGAACATTCTAATGTTTTATGATGTAGTTGTATTCTTTAAAGGGCTGCAGGTTGGGGCACCAATAAAAGGCTATTGCATATTGTTAGCCTTCCTACTCGTTAAGGAAATCAAGATTCTCTGGCATCTTGATTGGAGAACCGTCATTCTCCCTCACTCTCCTGTTTTCCTCTGTGATGGAACACCTTGGGAAACGGATTACATTTAAAGTTACCAACTGAAATTTTTGTACCATACCAAATCCATTCTTCAAATTGGCTGAAAATTTTATATGCATGTGTGTTTATATAATGTAAAATTTTAATATTGATTTTCATTTGAAGCTTCTGTTTTTCTCTTCGTGTTTTTGTTAAGTTTTGGTAAGTGTGATATACAGCAGTTTAGATTCCATGGTAAAAGCGCACTGCATATTTACTTTCCTCATATTAGTAATTGCTACTTGTGCCTAATTAATTTCATACTTGTGATTGTTACACAGTTCAGCATTAGGAAGTACAAAAACCTCTCTCAATGTTGTGTTTATGTATACACTTAAGAAGAGGTGGGCGGACCAACAAATTTAACATTGAATGCACAGCTAAGAGTCTGGTTTGGGTCTAAGAGCCAGTGTACTAGCTGAGCCTTGAAAATAGTTTACATGTAATTTATGCAAAAGCATCATGTAGTCTTTTCAAAATTCAAAAATGTTTATTTCTTTAATATGAAGAAGCCTTTCACCTTAGAATGTCAGATTGCATCACTGTTTTGAGAGGTAATTATTAGAAGTAATATTGTTTTGTAAAACATGACCTTAGAAACATCCTTGTCCCTCACCATCAACCTGACAACAATGCTGTTAGTGAACTTAGAGGCAAGTCATTTGTCATCTGCACCTTATGTGTGGCCTAGTTTATTTTTTAATATATCAGGCAGTATTATAATTCATTAAATTAAAGGCAATATTTTTGTTTGTACTATGTACATGCTGAACTCAGGTATTTGATGGTTTTTCCATATATGTTAAGAAGAAGGAGGCTCTGTGAGTTCAAATGTTTACCTAGGGTCCCGCAATTTAGTGAAGCGGGGAAGCCAAGATTAAAGGCAGGTTTTCTGGTTTCGCATTGTACAATTCAGCCACTAAATAGTATTTCTTTATCTCTTTTTGAACATCAAAGGTTTATACTTTTTTTTCCGATTCTTTGCACATGACGGTAGAGCTTAGGTGGGAGGTAAAGCCACATGAAAGCATGGCTGTATTTGGGCTTGATGTTATAAGAGGAACTCTAGCTGAGCCAGATCCATACAAACGGCCTTAGAGATGGCCTTAGCCTGGCTCAAGCATTTAGTGGCTCACCCACCTCTTCTCTTGGGTAACCCTCTTTTGAGACCTATGATAATTTAGTTAAAGATTAACAATGTAAATCAGATAAATAAACATTCATATAGCAAATGTGTGTAGCTGTCTCTAAAGTCAAATGATCTCTGCACCATAGTAGCACTTACTTTATTGGAGATAATCTCATTATTTAGTTTGTGTACGGGCTGCTTATACATCTTGTCCAGCTGTATAGGTCATGGGAATCTTTTGTGACGTGTTTGATCAGGTGATTGAAATTTATGATTCTAGAAAATTGGTGTGAGCTGTTTAGCCATCATTTATTTCCAAGGTGGTATGTATGTGTTCAGTTATTTTCATAATTTCTCTCATAGTTAACATTTAAATTGATGTCCCTTCCTTGAGATATATAATAGTAGTTCATCATCCTTAATGAGGGATGAAGCCATTTAAAATACATTGTTATATTGAGTGGCTATAGCTGTACGAAAGTACCCTCTTTTTGGCATGGTCACCCCCACTTTTTGCCTGATGTCAGTGTGTTTTAACTGTGCTTACTGGTTGTCTCTAACTTTTTACACCCCACAATTGGTATACTGGTGCCCCCATATAAGTCCCTAGTATATGGTACGTGGGTACCCAGGGCATTGGGGCATCAGGGGTTCCCCATGGGCTGCAGCATGTATTATGCCACCCATGGGAGCGCATGCAAAGTGTCTGCAGGCCTGCCGTTGCAGCCTGCGTGAAAGGATGCCAGCACCCTTTTCACTACAGGTCACTGCACCAGGTCACTGTAAGTCACCCCTATGGCTGGCTCTCCTAGCCTAGAGGGTAAGGTGCAAGTACCGGTGTGTGAGGGCACCCCTGCATAAGCAGAGGTGCCCCCACGAACTCCAGCTCCATTCTCCTGGACTTCATGAGTGTGGTGAAGCTATTTTATCCATGTACTGGACATAGGTCACTCCCTATGTTCAGCTACACAATGGTTACTCCCAACCTGGGCAGGTTTGGTATCTAACATGTCAGAATCATACCCCAATACTGTTGTCACTATTGGTTGTATAATTCCATGCACTTGGGGGGCGCCTTAGAGGCCCCCAGCTTTGCTCCTACCAGTTTGTAGGGTCTTCCCGGGCAGCCTGTGCTGCTGCCATCCTACAGATGGGTTTCTGCCCTCCTGCTGCTTGAACAGATGAAGCCTAGAAAGGCAGAACAAAGCATTTCCTTTTGGAGAGGGGGGCAACATCCGCTCCCTTTGGAAATAGGAGTTACATGGTTTGGGAGGGGTAGCCTTCCAAAGCCACGGGTAAGCTTTGAAGGTGCCCTCCTTGCACAAACCAGTCTACACCAGCTCAGGGACCTCCACTCCCTGCTCTGGCGCGAATCTGGAGATTAGAAAGGGGAGTTACCACTTCCTTGTCCATCACCACCCTAGGGGTGGTGGCTAGAGCTCCTCCAGGTGGCCACTTGGTTCTGACATCTTCAATCCAAGGTGGCAGAGGCCTCTGGAAGCATCTGAGTGGCCAGGTCAGGCAGGTGACGTAACAGCCCCCTCTTTATAGGTGGTCACCTTGCTTGGTGACCAATCCCCCTTCCATTTCTTATACAGGGTCTCCCTCTTGGGTGGGTCCTCAGATTCGATGTGAAAGATTCCAGCAGGACTTCTCTGCAACTTTTACTTTGACTTCTGGACACTGGAAATGCAACTGGACTTCACAGGAACCTATAGTCTGCAGCTCCAGCGATGACCTGGCTCTCAAACATCGTTTCTCCGGCTCCTTCCAGCAACTGCAAGTTTTCCCCGGCTGTGCATTCTCTGAGAGGCGGCAAGTCTTCAGTCTGCACCAAGAAGCAAGAAGGAATCTCCCTTTGAGTGAAGGAGTCACTCCCCCGCATCTGCAGGCACCAACTTCAATGACGAATGGCTGCATGAGTCCTCTCTCCTGCAACTCTGAGTGGAACCTGCAACACAGGAGGTGGTCCTGAGTGGTCCCCTCTACCAGCTGTCCAACTTTGGAGTTGGTGAGTCTTTGCCTCTCTTTGCAGGACAGTACCCCTGTGCACGGAGACTCTTGCAGCTAATCTGGCTCAGAGTAGCTCCAGCACTCATCCCTGCAGCGCATGGTCTCCTGCCTTCTGCTCCAGCAACGTGGGACTCCTTTTCAGGTGTGCTGAGTGGGCCTCACTGTGACTCCTGAGCCTGCTGCCTGTGAGTTGCCTTTGGCGTCTGCATCCATGACAGCTTGCTTTCCTGACTGCTGGCTTATTTTTATTAGGCCCAGGGGCAGAAACCACTTAGGCACCGGGGATTTGTGTGTGTGTTTTGTTTGGTGGGGGTGGCCCCTTGGGCTAGGGCTGCTTGCCATGGGGGCACATTACTGCTGGCCATTTCTGCCCCTTTTATGGGCAGATCAGCCTATTTTGATTAGGCCCATCTGTGCCAAAGGGGAGCAGAAAACACTTAGGCACCACGGATTATTGTTTTGTTTGGTGGGGGTGGCCCCTTGGGCAAGGGTCGCTCCCCTTTGGTGGGTGGGGAAGGGTGGTGGGCATTCATTTTGGCCCTTTCTGCCCCTCCGCCCTGAATACCTGGCAGCTTTATTGTACAATCAGATAGGGAAAGTATATCCCTTGGAAGAACGAATACTGTGTCAAACTTTAGCAAACCAAGTGGCAAAATCCAAACTGTCTCAGTATGCCTCTGCATAATGTCATTTTGCATACTGTTCATATTGAATTGCTGTCCACATAAGCACTCTCTCCAAGAGGAATAGAACACACAGTTGTTGCAGACCAATGCATTCTTCAGCAACCTTATCTCTATTGTATTCGATGAAGAGACCTCACTCTCATGGTGGCAGTCCTGTACTAACATAGTCATATCATTAACTTGCCTGCAAGGGCAAGATCACTTTAGTCTGTTAAGGGATGCCTCCATTTATCGTTGGGGCACACACTTCCAAAACTTGGAAGACAGAGGCTACTGGTCTTACATTGATAAACGGCTACACATCAAAACATGGAACTCAGTGATGAAAATAGACCTACTGTGTTTCCTTCAAAAATAGATGAACTCGAAGGTTCTCATAATAACAGTCAATACTGTGTCCATGTTCTCCATGAACTACAGGGAACTACAAGGAAGAACAGTATCTTCGCTCTGAAAGTAGTCCAGTGACACTGCATTCTAGGAGGTGAACAGCCACTACTGCTGCACTCTAAGAATTAGTGCCATTGGCAGAAATGTGCAGGGTAGCAGTATGGAAGAGCCACTGTACTTTCCATAGGCACTACTGTCTGGATAAGGAGATGTCTAGAGAATTGGTGGTTGGGTAATGTCTTAGGCTCACCTGGTTCCACCCTCGGGCGATGCTGGGCTTCCAGTCCCACTTAAAACAGGGACTCAACAAAGGGGAGATATACCTTTGTCCATCCGCTGCCTCAAGGCGGAAGGGGAGAAAGGGATAGAACAAAAAGAAAAGATGATCTAGCGTCACTGAGGAACTGCTCGCGACTATCTTGTGCACTACCTAGAAGGGATGGGACTCGCTGCACCTTGTATCTTCAATACAAGTGTGATGCACTAAAACGACAAGAGACAATATTACCCATAGGTTCCCCGTTCTAACTGATCAATTAATTATTTACACTATTTAAACACTTACATACTTCATCATGAATGTATAATGAGATAGAACAGAACACAAGTTAAAGAATAAACTGGAAATTTTCTGGTACTCAGAACATATGGATTCCAACTTGAAACTCGTATACAACTTCAAACTCAAGAGGTTTCTCCCAAAATACTTAATTTGACTTGTGAAGAAAACTTCTGTGTTTTCTTCACAAGTTGCGTCAAGTATTTTGGGAGAAGCTTCTCATATGAACTCGAAACATAATAGGAGTGCTGGATTTGGGATGGCGTCACCACTGCGTTATAGCCACAACTGATGGGTCACTCCCACACCAGTGTGCAGCTGTTGGCCCAACCCTCTCAGCTCACTAGCAGTATCTTATCAAAACCCAACCGGTAAAGGTGATTTGTGGACTCTGGAAAAACCCTCAAGGAGAATCGTAGTGAAACAAGCCTTACCCTTTTCTCTCCACACATACAAGTCTCTTTTACACACACACACACACACACACACACATATATATATATATATATAGTACAGACACACACACACTTTCAGTACATATGTGAGAAGACTACAATCTATGGTAAAGTGCATGAACTGCAATGATTAGGCTACAGAGGAACAACAAAATCGGAATTGTGAAAATTAGAGATGTGAATATAAACAACCCCAGCGTATTGTCATAACATGAATATACAGTTCCTACCTAAAAGCCTAATCTCTAGCTCCTAAGTGAGAGCTTGGAGATGTAAGCCAAATCTGTCTGTACAGTACATGAGAAGCACACCCCACCCCTGTTACCTTGGTAGAAGCTCAGGCCACCAGTCTCAAGATCCAGTATGTACCTAAGCACTGGACTGTTTACGCAGTCATGTGGCTGGCAATACAAAGTACTATTCTCTGTGCCTTGCATTCTGTTCTTGTAATTCAGAGGCAAGAACATGATTCAAAGTATGTCATACATAGCACTGATAATGCCTCTTTCAAAGAATAGCAGTTGATAATGGAATTAAAACAGTGCCACTAAAGAAGCCATAATAAAATGAATAAAATTGAATACAGATATGCAGAGTATGAATACTGGATAAAAGGGCACAGGCTGCAATTCTAAGCTAAGCTATTAATGAGCCCAAGTGACTAACTAAAATGGACACACAACATAAGCAACCTTCGATTTAGGTACAGTAGAGTCCAGAGCACTGCAATGAAAGAATCTAGAGTGCTGGCCCTATGTGGCCAAATCCCAAACGTGTTCACAAATCTAAAGATAGCAGTCTTTGGTAACAAGGCTTAGCCTACGGATTAGTGTACACTAACCTGAGGGGGAAGGTGCTTGGCCAAAACAGTACTAGAATAGGAATCCACAGACAACAGGAAACTCAGTGCAGTAGACTTAGGGGGAAGACAGACTCGTAGCGTCATGAAAAAAGACACTGTAAGCATCGCAGATGCCTGGATCACACAGTCATCAGAAGGGCTTGGAAGACTAGAGCGCTGACAGTTCTGGGGGACTCGGGGGCTAAATGCAGGGCTGTAAATTGTGCTGGACAGGAACGCAGAAAGATCGGGCCGTTCAAGGAGAGGAGTGCGGGGACATAGCTTGAGTAGGGCTGGGAAGAGCCCAAGTGCTAATGCACGTTCAGGGGGGGCTATTTATACAGGAAGCAGGGAGGGTTCCAGAAAGGCGCATGTCCCACGTGGAGGTGTGGAATATTCCAAAGAACATGAGGAAAATCATGTGTTAAATGCAACAGATATGAAGTTTAGCGGTTAGCAGGTGAAGATGGTAATTAAAGATCAAAAAACACAAGTACAACAGAACCCCAAGTGCATTATAATACAGTTTTATAAATCATAGTAGAAATGTAACTATCCTAAATAGACATGTGATATCTGCAGGTGCAAAGTAGCTTAAACTTGCAAAACAACGCAGCAGGAGGATCAGTGGTTCAGGCTCTCTGAGAGGGAACTAATTGGAGATCAAGACTGGAAGGCGCCACCAGGAAAACAAGGTAGTGCCACAAGGGAAGATTGATATGAGTCCGATGAGTAAATCCCACATCTTGTAGGCCAAAAGATGGAGCTGTGAGATAAGCAGTCTTCCTCTGTTCCTGTAATTTTACTGTTTATGAAAATATGCATACTTAGCAGGTATATTAATAAGTTCTGTTGCGTTATACTACTTAGTACTCTGATTCGAGCATGTGAATCCATAAAAGATCCAGTCCTAGAGAAGAAACAAGCTATTTACCTTGTAACTACTGCATTGGTTTCCTTTTACCATGAAATGATCAATGCTTTTCCCTATTTGAGGTTTACCTGTGCAGTGTACCTTTTCAGGCTAGTGCTAAGAAATATGAGGTGTGGTGTTCTCTATGGCGAGTTGGATTGAGAGTGCTTCCTTCTGATGGAATGACGTTTGGTAGTTTTTCTGAGGCAATTAAGTTACAAAAGTGACAGTGTCTCTGGTCCTTTGCCTAGTTAGAGTGACACTGCTGTTTGACATTTACCAAGAGACTCCCAAGTCAATAATGGGAAATGTTGTATGCTTGTGAATTTATGAAAGAATCCAACATTGGAGAACCATAGTAAGTGAAATAAGTAGTTTGTTTCTTTCCTGCTCTTTCCCCTGCCCTTCATGTAGTTGAACACACTTTATTGTTGATTCTGTTCACACCATATGAATGTGACCTCTGAAACCACCTTTCTGACACAGCATTCCAAGTTGTCACAAAGATAACACATCTCTGGATCCCAGCTTCTTTTCCCATTCTCGTCTCATTGGCCTTCATGCTTTCCTCTTATGTAGGTATGCATTTCAGTACGCATGCCTTCTGATTATTACCTTCTTAAATCTTGGTTTCACAATCCGCTATTGTCACATCCTCTTTCAGATCGGATTTGTGGGCCACATCTTCTCCTGAATTTTGTCTTAACGGGTCTCATATAACTGTACCCATTGTTAAACCATGCAGTTTAGAGTAAATGTGTTTGTATCTTCTTTTTACTGCCAGGGTAAAGATCACTATAGTGCTGTTCCTTCAGACTTTTAAGCCTGTTTGTTGAATCTCTACTGAATGTATGTGCAAATAGTTAACACCCTTTATTTAATGGAGTACACAAAGAAAAATTATACGTATTTTAATGGCTGTTTTATTAGTCATACCAAAACAGACTATTCTGAAAATATATATTTATTGCATATGTATGTATATTGATTGATTAAAACTAGAATGAGGGCCCCCAGGCACTTTGTAGTAATGGATGTTAGTTTTACCTTTTCATCTGTTATCCTTATACGTTTCAGCATGGAAAAGATTTTGAAGCAATTCAAAATAACATTGCCTTGAAGTACAAGAAGAAAGGGAAGCCAGCAAGTATGGTGAAGAACAAGGAGCAGGTCCGGCATTTCTACTACCGCACTTGGCACAAAATTTCCAAGTACATTGACTTTGACAAAGGTTAGTAGAGTACAAAAGAAATCCCTCGATGGATAACATTTTCCCCCGCTCACTTGTGTTTTTGCATTAAGTTCTTTGGGATACAGTACTACTAAAATATCTATTTCCTAAAGTTTTCTCTTTTGATGACTGACTTAAATCTCTTGGTATGAAACCTGCGATCTTTGCTTTTGCGTAATTTAACAAAATCTAGTCAAAATTAGGCACAATGCAAGACACTGTTCCGTCATTTTGTGCAATATTGTAGTGCAAAATGTGTCCTCGTGTCAGTTTTTGACACGTGTACTTATTCCACACTAAAAAAAGTGCAAGAAAAAAATGCACCACAAAAATGACTGGTTAGGAGTAGATTCTGGTTGTTCAGATTTGAGAGGGGCATTTGTTGGGACAGTAAAGTCCCTCACGTAGTGATTGACTTGCACCCCTACTCTGAGTGCTCCAACTGTAATGATTTCTGGATCCCTAATGCTGATTTTTGTTGTCATGGGCGAACACTGATCATGTGTGTGTGCGCCATGACATGTACTTGTCTCGTGGTTAACATCCTTGTTGTACCAGAAGCGGCACTTTTAAAGCACTACCCTCATAAAGATAAAATGCTGTTGCCTTTACCAGGAGTTCAGCAGCATGTGTGCAGTGGTGGCAGCATACCATGTAGTGATTAACAGGAGAGAACATGTCCTTTTTACCTATGTCACTGGAGTGAGACCTACAGACAGACTAATTTAAGTTCCACAGAGAGTGGGAGAAGAAACGGAAGGAAAAGGAAAGAGAGATGGAAAGGTAAAAGGTAACCCTTGAGAGATAAAAAATAGGATGTCACTTCCTTCTTGGATAAATTACTCTACTTCCAGTTCAGGCCAGGTTGTGGCCAAGGTTGTGCATATGTATATAGAAGGCCAGGACATCTTGGAAAGGTTTGTGAATTTTGCGGTCACTTGTAAGGCGCAGGCCTTGAATGTGGTGTCTGAGGCAGCTGCCTTAATCTGAGCATGCTGTTGAAAGGGATAGCATTCATTGGGAGGATGCATGTGGGGCAGACCGGGCAGTCTATGAACAAATAAAGGAAACTCTGATTAGGCAGTTTGGGCTGAAGCCAGCTCGGTGCCTTCAGGATTCCAAGACTGCAGGAGAGCAGATGGTGTTCCGTTGGAATCTTGGATCCATGGTATATTTGAGTGAGAGAGAATAAGGCAAAGGACTTTGAGCCCTTAACCAGTTGATGGTGACTGAGAGACTCAAGGAGGAGTGCTCTACCATGCTTTAGCAGTATGGGTCTAATTTGTCAGAGATGTATCCAGACAAACCATGGAGAGGTAGTCGAGAAGTAGTGAGCTAACAGGGATGACAGAGGATTAGAACAGCACAGGTTTAAGCCAAAGTGGGAGTGGATCTCTCCACAGACTGGATCCAGTTTGGAGGGTAAGGGCCACGGTAATTCCCCTGAGGCTCGAGTAGGGCCCTGGAAAAAATGGTTATGGTGTTTCCAGGATGGAGCATCATGAGACTGGAGGACAAGGAAAATACAAGTCCAAGGTGCTGACTTTTTTCAAGTGCTATAAGGTGGTACACTTGAAGAGAGATTATCAGGGTGAATGACCCTGGCCCAGCAGCACTGGTGAGAGCAAGCATATTATATGTGGGTGAAGGCACCAGAGAGGTCCTAGTTGGATTAAACCTAGTATCTATGGAAATCTGGGAGATGGACCCCGTATTCTCTACAGAACATTCATCCTAATACAATGTGGTTTGTGCAGGAAGTTAGTATCAATAGGAGTCAAGTGCCTGCCCTGAGGGACACAGGAGCCTTCCACACTATGGTTTTGAGGAAGTACCTAAAGCCTGCTGGGGTACTCCCTGGTACCAAGGATACAGGTTTGGAAAATAGCGGAGAGGGCATTGAGTATCTGCCTACCATGATTGAGATTTCGCTCAATGGCAAGATGGCCATGATTGATGTTGGCAAGGGAAAAGCAAGGTGTTGGATGTCTCTTGGACAAAGGTTTGTTTGCCTCTGAGTTGGTGCCAGGTTCAGAAGCCTTTATGGCTTGGACCTTGTTAGCTGTGTTGATTAGAGCACAGGCTGCACATCAGTCTCAAAAGTGTGACTGGGATCATTCCTGATTTTCAGGGACCAGGACAAGTTAGTTTGCAGGAAAGGGCAGACTCCAGGAAGACAATGGCCATGGAGGTCATAGCTTATGCACTAGATGGAGAGGAGGATGAGGCTCCTAAAGTGGGCCAGGTGCTGGAGTCTGGGTCGCTTCCAAAGCTGGAGAGGTTGCTAGCTGCTGGAGGGCTGACTTTGGAAGAGAGCTGCAGGGCACAGAAGTGACTGACTTGGGAATGATGCCCAGGAATGGATCAGCAAGGGAGTGATCTGGAAACATCATGTTGGCTTGCAGCATGGCCTACTTTATAGTGAGACTGAGAATCTGGAGCCAGGGACTAGCAAGAGGCTAGTAGTGTCATTAGTGTACAGGAATTTACGGTTGTCAATGGACCATGCCGTCCCCTTAACAAGACACTTGGGGATTAAAAGATCTTTTGGACCTGTTTTTGTATTGATGCACTGAGACTGAAAAGCTCTGTAGAACCTGTCCCGGTTATCAAATGATTGGTAAGATAGGTGGGTGGACTAAGGTACTGTTAATGCCTCTACCAGTTGCAGGTGATTCGTTTGAGTGGGTGGGAATAGACATAAATTGTTCATTTGACCTCGCCCACAGTGAGGCAACAAGTATATCTTGGTTGCAGTAATTCGTACCACCATGTACCTTGAAGCTTGGATCTCTCCGGAGCATGACTGCACAGGTGGCAGCGAGAGCTCTCCTGGGGATCTTTTCTTGGGTCAGATTTCCAAGGACGCTAATTTATTACTGGGTAACCAACTTCACCTCTCCTTTTGTGAGATAGCTGTGGGAGCAAGCTGGTGTGATAGACCATTTCTCCCCGACTTACAGCACACAAGCCAATGATTTGGTGGAGCAGTTTAACAAAACATTGAAGAGCATGATGAGAAATCTTTCAGACAACCTTAAGAGGAAGTAGGTTCTTCTGCCATGTCTCTTGCTTAATGTTAAGTTCCTCAGAAGGGGGTAGAGTTCCGCACCTTTGTGTCTCTGTGTGGGCAGTCGGTGCAGGGTCCACTCACCTAAGTCAGAGAAGGGTGGGAAGGAGCCTCAGAGTCACCCCAGAACGGTGTGGTGATGTCAGGAAGTTGATGGTGCAATACATGAGGCAAGCATAGGAGAAGCTCCAGGCCAGCCAAACTCTGATGGAGTTGTATGACCAGAAAGCTATGCTGACTTGGTATCAGGAAGGTCGTCAGATGTTGGTGCTAAAGCCTATTTGTCTTGGGCTTTGGAGGACAAATGGCGTTGGCCATACAAAATAGTCCAGGGGTGTTCCATGTGAGCAGGCTGAAGCCTAACCCCTGGAAAGATTGCACAGTGAATGCCATGGCTATGGCAGAGGACGTTGAAGAAGACAGTGAGACTCTTTCTGTCTTTCTGGTTAGTGACACTGTGGAAGGGGTTCTGCTAGCCCCTCAGTCAATGCCCGTGCAGCAGAAAGAATGTAGAAAGATGTTAGGATGGTTAGCCAACCTCTCCTCGCTGACTTCATGGTTGACATCTGTCTGTGTGCATGACATAGACACAGGAGATAGTCTTCGGGAAGTGAGAGTCAGGATGTATAGAATGTTTGAACAGGTTCAGGGATGCACTAAGGCGGAAGTTACCAAAATATTGGTCCTGGGGAGGGTCATTGAGAAATCTTGTTTTCAGTGGTTTAGTCCGTGGTACTAGTGCCAAAGCATGGGTCTACTAACTTGTGGTTCTGTGTGGACTAAAGAGTCTTCAGTGATGTAACCAAAACTGATGCACATCCAATCCCACAGTGGGTAATGGCCGATTGCTTTAGCAACAAATGCCACAGAGAAGACTACATTTTCTATGCCAAAGTTACAAGATCAGTTCAAGGTCACACACTTTGTATTGAAAAATGCTCCTGCCACTTTTCAGCGCCTGTCGAACCATGTTCTCTGAGTGCTGGAAGAAATATGCGCCCTACCTGGATGATATTGCTGTATTCAGCAATTCATGCCAGGGCCACCTGTGAAACCTAGAACAAGTGCTGACTATGTTAAAAGAGACAAAACTAACCATCAAGGCAACAAAGTTTCGGGCGTAGTCTACCTTGTGCATGAAATGGGTAAATGGGAAGAGCTGCCTGCTGGGTAAAAATATTCAGTTTGTGATGGAGTTGTAAGTGCCTACTACCCAGACCGAAGTGAGGGCCTTTTTAAGACTCACCGGGTATTACAAGTACATGTGGTGAACAGCATTAGGGATGAAGCCACCATTATAGTTGGGGCACTCAGATTTTGGGTGTGGGTGCACAGTTGCCCCATTGACTGCTTTGAAGCAGCCTAGGAAAGTGATATAGACTGAGGAGTGTCAGAAAGGATTTGCAAAATTAAAGAAGGCCCTGATCACAGTACCTGTACTGAAAGCACCTGACTAAAGTCATCCTTTCTTTGTACAGATGTTGAAGCTGTATTAGCTCAACTGGATGGCAAAAGTAGAGAGCATACTGTAACCTTTATAAGTAGGAGGTTTCTACCAAGAGAACAGAACTGGGTGTCTATTGAGAAGGGGTGCTTTGCCATAGTATGGTCCTCCCGTAAGTTGAGACCTTATTTGGCACTAAGTTTGTAGTGCCAGCAGACCATAAGCCACTGAAATGGTTGACGGCTATAAAGGGAGAGAATCCAAAGTTGTTGACAAATTCTATTTCTTTGCAAGGGTTAGACTTTGTGGTGGAGCAGAGAGCCTGATTGAGCAACAGAAGTGACGATGGACTTTTCTGCTGGTTTTGCAGATCGGACCACCCAACCTCTCCAGGTTAGGAGTTGGTTCAGATGTTCTGATCTGGGAGTGGCATCTCTTGGGATGGAAAGTCCCTCTCATGGTGATGCACATTAACCCAAAATCTGAGTACCCCAACTATAATGGTGGTTTGATCCTTAATGCTGTTTTTTGTTGACATGGACGAACACAGATCATGCATGTGCATCAGGACATAGGCCTGTTTCATGGATTGCGGTGGTGTTGAATCGAGAGGGGCGATCAAAGCGCTACCTCGTAGTGATGAAAAGCTACTTCCTTATAGTGGTCGCACCATGCTGTGTAGTGATCAGTAGGAATGAACAGGTCCTTTTTACCTGTGTTATTGGAGTGAGGCGTACATTTGGTTTGGTGGGTGTGTAGTGCTGCACAGTGCATGCGTGGTATCCATGGTGAATGAAATGAGGAACCGGAGCCTCCCTGGCAACCCACAGGATCACATCTCTATCCCTGTAATTCAACAAGCGAGCAATAAGTGACTCGTGAGGAGCACCCAGAGGAGGAACTGGAACTGGAACGAGCAAGAGCCCTGCGTTCCTTCTCAATGACAAAAGTGTTGGACAACACCTAGGGCCTCAGTTTGTTTTTCACCCATTGCTCTATAAAGTGTTTCACGGACTCTCCTTCCGCCCGCTCAGAAGAGCCCAGCAGGTGCAGATTATTTCTCCTTGAGCGTCCTTATCTGTCCTCAGGGGTGCCAGTGACTGTAGTCAGGCGTGCCACCTGCTGTTTGAGTTGCCGCACCTACGTCTGAAGTGAAGGAATATTGATTCTACATTGTCAATGTTATCTGCTACATTCTGTAAATCTACATGAAGCAGATATACTTTGATGAACACTGTAGGAGGCTGGCTCAGTTTATGCTCTACACCTATTGTGTGGCACCCTATACCGCGTCCGGGCAACCCTTAGTGATAGTGTTTTGGTGCCTAGATAACCAAAGCTCTCTAGGGGTAGCTGTGGAGAGCAGCTCAGGCTTATCAAGGAGGAGTGTTAAAGCACTTATGATACTACAGTAGTCAGTAACTGTTACACAAGAAAGAACCATACAGAGTATTGCAAAAATAATGTATTCTTTATTAAAACACTAAGTAAAAGACTATACTAACGTGGTATTTCTTCACTCTGAGATAGCGACACACAAAACATACACTTAATGACAAACAGGAAAAGCAAAGAAGTACATGGAGACCTGTGGGGGTGGGGGCGGCAAACCACTTACTTAGAAAGTGGTATAAGAAGGGAGGTGCCCAACCAAAGTAAGTGTGTTAGAATCCCAAGGGCAGGGGGAGTAAGGATTTACCAGAGGTAAGTACTAAAAATCCCACAGGCGCCTGGGTGCTGAGCTGTTATTGAGCTGGGTGTCCCATAGACCAACAAAGGACTGTCGCGGTTGGTTTGTGGACCCTTCCTAGTGGACCCTGAGGAAACCAGTTGGCACAAAGAAGGTTGGAGAGCGCCCCTATCCGTGGATACCCAGAAGACCGGAGTACCTGCATCAGAGAGCCCAGGTGCATGGGGTGAAGTGGTGTCGGAAATCCAGCTGCTGTTGCGACCCGTGGACCAGGCAGGTGGAACCCAAAGGTGGATTCTGGACGTGAAGAACCTGAAAAAGGAGGAGACAGTGTCTAGAATACTCAGAGATATCCAGGTGGTGCAGGTAGGCAATGCTCACTCTCTTGGAGGTGAAGTTCTTGTAGGACGGTGAAGGAAGAAGTCCAGCTGCAGAGTCGAGGGGATGCAGGAGATCCTTGGCGTTACACACAAGGTGTCCCATGTTGGTTGCCGGATTGCAGGAGGTTGAGTGGCCAGCAGGACCACCAACAAGCATTGGAAAATGTAAATAGTTATTGCAAGGAAGCTTTTAGGTTTTTGAGGACCAGCAAGGCCCTAACGACTCGACCCTTTGAAGAGAGTCTGGCTGGCTTTCCTCCCTGCTGAAGGACTGCCCGAGTCAGAGGAGCTTCCACGAGTGACCGACTGGCAGCAGACACAGGGAATTACAGGGAGGCCTCAGCAGCGCAACAAAACAGGGGCCCCACATTGCAGGAGCTGCAGAGTGCAAACTGATCTATGAGCTGCAGAGTGCTGGGGGCTGGGGCTTCTTGGAGCCTGAAGATCTCTCGGAAGAAGAGCCAACAAGCCTTGGTAAGAGCAACAGTCGCAGTGCATAGGGGTCCATTCCAGTGGCTGCAGCAAGGGCCATTTGTCTCTGAAGTTTGTCAGAAGACAAGTTGGACCCGGAGAGGACCACAGAACTGCCGCCTGTGTTGCAGAGCCTTTCGATGTCCGTGGGACAGCAGTATCCACCTACCAGTCGTTGTCTTGAGGTGCCTGCGGATGTAGGGGAGTGACACCTTCACTCCAATGGAGATTCCTTCTTGCTTCTTGGATGCAAACAGAGTCCCTGTTACCCTGGAGGATGCACAGCCACAGATGTTGCAGAAATCTTGCAGGAGCTGGAGAAACAATGTTGCAGTGGAAACCCTCCCAACTAGATAGTCTTGTTTCATTTCCAAAAGCAGACCAGCAGTGGTTCCGGATGCCAGGAGCAGAAATTGTCTTGTAGAGAGTTACTTGTGGAGTTTTGCTCGACGAATCTGAGGACACACCCTCAGAGGAGTCCTTAAGTAATCGTAAAAAGGGTTATTGACCCCACTGTAGTGACCCCCGAATCAGAGGGGGTCAGGGACATCATCTACCTGGCCTAACCAGTCAGATACTCCCAGGGGCCTCTGCCCACATTGTTTTCAAGATGGCTAAATCTATTAGCCACCTGGCAGAGCTCTGTGCACCTCCCTAGGGGAGGTGCTAGACAGGGAGAGGTCACTCCCCTGTCCTTTGTGTAGTTTTGCGCCAGAGCAGGATCTGGGTGTTCTTGAACTTGTGCAAACTGAATTATGCAAGGAGGGCACCAAATGTGCCCTTCAAAGCAGTCTGGTGGTGCTGAGAGGCCACCCCAGCCCAGAGACACCTATTTCAAAGGGAGAGGTGGCCATGCCTCTCTCTTGCAGGAAATCCGTTGTTCCCCTCGGGCCAGCGAGCACAAGGTAGGAGCATCCGATGCAAGCCTCACCTCCCTTACTGCACAGGCAACACCACTGGGCACTGGTCAGGTTCCTAGGACCCCGGGTGTGACCTCCAACTAACACCCTGCCCCCACAGAGGCGGCCTGAGGCACACTTGAACGGACACTCCTGCCCTGCCCAGTCATTCACAGAATTCACTGCACCACTGACCCCTTCTATACCGTCTGGTACAGCTGGCCCAGGATTACGTGGGCTGTGGCTCCTCCAGGCGCGACTGCTCGTTCTTCCCTTAAGGTGCAACAATGCCCCTCGACCACCCAAACTTATCTCTGGAGCAGGAGAAGGTAAGCCCCATAGTGCAGGGGTAGGGTTTATTTGAAACACTGCAGGGTGCCGCAGGATTAGGTGTTACGGAGGTGGAACTCCTTAGGGATGCGTCTTGTCAGACATCTTGGCTGGCCACGCTACCAGTTATCCTTTCTGAAGCAGAATTGAGGATCAGTTAATTCTCCATCTCTTGCGGTAGATCTGATTCTGCAGACAGACAACAGAGACTTGGTTTGATTTACTCTTTGTGGTTTATGAAACAGGTGCCATTTTTTAGGTATTCTGGGCCAGTGTTATGTAGTACCTTGAAAGTGTGCATTAGAAGTTTCAATTGTCCTAATTTGTGTATTTTAAGCCGGTTGAACGCCTTCGGGTGTAGTGTGATGAAAGTATGGCGTCGGAGGTTGAGAGGTATTCTGGTTGCTGAGTTTTGAATTCCTTGTCTTCTGGTGCGAATTTTGTTGATCCCAGCATAGAGGTTGTTCCCATAGTCCAGCTTGCTTGTGACCAGTGTGCGGCCGTTTTCTGGGTGCTGATTGGGAGACATTTGAAATTCTTTCTCAGAATCATGAGGTGGTGATTATTTTAGCTTAAGAAGCTATGTTGAGTTCTTTCCGTCTCATTCTTCTCTAACAGTTCGTACTCACCTGGCCAGGAAGTTAAAGCTAACCTTGTCAGATCCCACTTTCCTCTCTCCTAATCCCACATCAGAATAGCCTCATTCAGGTCTCATCTGCCAAACCTGAGGCAAAAAAATTGACTTAAGTCCCACTGGAAGAGTTGAACAAGCTTATTGTAATGAGCCCTATGTTTGCCTTATTCAGATTAGCTCTTAAGGTCTGCAGTGTGATGTGCCTGCTGGTTTGTTACTTGCATACTTTATTTGAGATGTGACTAGTGACTACTGTGTCTTCATCTGAATATCCCTGAAGGAGCATGATTGGGAACAAGGAGGCAAGGCAGTTAGTTCACATTGGCCTTGACACAGTGGATGCCATGCAAAGGCCTTGAGATTGGGAATGGTTTTAGGTCATCGTACCTGTTTGCGCTCCTCTGTGTTTTTTGAGGGACAACTAGGAAAGCCTGTACCATTTTTTGGGTGACATATTGAGTGTAAATGCCAACAGCTTGCTACAGTGCTTGAAGGAAAGCAGGCACACAGTCCAAGCTCTTGTACTATTATCTCCATCTAGAATTTTCCACAAACAGTAAAGGAAACATAGAGCTATGACCCCGTGGTATAAACAACTCCCTTGGCCTCTGCACACCCCACAGCTTATTTTTTTTTTTTTTTTTTTAAGTTAAGCCTTTAGGGTGTGAGAGCCATGCCATGGTCAAGAACAGAGGCTCTCGCTTGGATCTTAGAACATTTCAGTTTATTTCTTTGTGCTTATGTACCTGGAAGAATACCAGTTTGCTGTCTTCTAGTTTAGTTTTTTTGCCATGGCAGCAGGTTGCTACTTAGTGCTGACAGTGATGGTAGCTCATCTACACTGGGAATGAATTCACTCACAAACCCTTACCTCTGTGACTGTCTAATGAAGCCTTTCTCCTGATCAACCTTTGTGATCTTTGGGCAAGATGAAATTATTGCATAATTTTGAAATGTCAGTCAGCCTGACAAAGCTGTCTCTTGTTACAGCTCAGAGGATGAGCTCCGAGGATGAACTTCAATAGAAGGATCTTGGACACCATTGTGTTAATAGCCTCTAATCCAGTGGAAAGTTCATTGAAAATTATGGCTTGATTTATCTGCTACAAGCAGATTTATTAAATGTGTTTTGTCCATTGTACCTGGCCTAGGTCTGATGGCTTGAAGCATATTTTTGTTTTTTCATGCCTATTTCACATGAGACTGTTGCAGTGACCCTTGAGTGATAATTGGAATCCCTTTATTTGCAACTGCAGTGGTAATCCCATCTAACCAACGGCCTGAATAGAGAACCTTTTTGGCCGCTTTCTCCACAATTCATACTGGTCACATTGATGAGTTGGAGAGTACATATGTCCAAAAGAACTTTGATCAAACTTTAGATTTTTCAAGAGCAACTACTGCATATTAACCAGGTGTCTCCATCTTTTACTATAAGAAAAGATACTGCTGATCAGTGAAAATCATCCCATGCTAATAGCAAGTATTATTTATGTTATGAAAGTGACCTTGTCAGACAAGATTGCATTAGAAATCCTTTTTTTTAATGATATTTTATTATCATTTTATTTTCATACATTGATAATATAACTTTAACTTGTACATTAGTCCGCATCAATTATCACCAACAGTTGTTGTATTGTTCCAATCTGTGGACAGTGTCTGCGTGAGCGTATTCATGGTCTATGTAACTTCTTAATAGATATTCTCAAGAACTATTTACATGATGGTGGTTACTTTGAGGTGAATGTTCATAGTAGGGTGGGTTAAAGACTGGTCATCTGGGATTGGAGTTCTCCTGTTAAGTTTAAACTTAACTGTCTACTCCGGGGTTATTTGGTCATGTGTGTGGGTGCATAATGTGGCTCCTGATCAGACTTATGCAGTGTCAATTACTCCCAGGTGGTTGCTGCCCTCCTCGGCTACCTTACGCTCGGTGCTAGGTCCATCGACCTTCCCCTTCAGATCGTAGTGCGTGTTTGTGTTCTTGTCTACTTAATTATTCCTGGCAGGATGGTGTCTCAGCTAATCTCCTTGTGTTTCCTCGTCACTATCTCGAGATTCCCATCTTCCTAATATTTCCTCCCATAAGGGGTCAATGGGTTTCTGGCGCAGTCCACTCATTTCTTCGCGCTTCAGGACCTGGAGTTCTGCTCTGGCCCATTTCGTGACTTCACGTCGCCAGATTTCCAGTGGGGGGGAACTAGAAGCCTTCCAGTTTAGTGTTATTTGCCTCCTATAGAGTGCCAGTGCCAGGTCTAGAAACCGGGTAGCTACTGCACCCAGCGTCATTCCCATGCGCAGTCCCAGCAGGCACAGCGATGGGGTCTGCGCCAGTTTGACACCCAGTGTCTCCTCCCAGGCCCGCCGGATGCCTGGACAGTGCCATAGCATATGGTCCAAGTCTGCAT
This sequence comes from Pleurodeles waltl, assembly GCF_031143425.1. Lineage (NCBI taxonomy): Eukaryota > Metazoa > Chordata > Amphibia > Caudata > Salamandridae > Pleurodeles > Pleurodeles waltl. The sequence continues at coordinate 400,924,362 of NC_090449.1, forward strand.
CCAGTTCGTTGCATCTGGGGCATGATCTGGGGTCTCCCCCGTAGATGATGTTTAGTCTATGTGGCGTGAGATATGTTCTGTGCAAATAGTTAAATTGTATATATCTCAAACGTGTGTTCCTAGTTACTGTCCTAGGGTATGCCATGGCTTTCTTCCACCCAGCCTCTGTCAGAGTATTGTCCAGTGCCCTTTCCCATCTCTCACGAAGGGCTTGGAGGTGGGTCAGAGTGCACTCATTTTGGGCCCTGTACAGTTTAGCGACCAGGAGGGTATCCTCACCCATGGTGAGGAGGATATGCAGGATATTGTGTGTCTCTGGTTCAGCATTAATCGTTCCCCAGTGTATTTTAATACGGTGAGTCAGGTGCTGGTAAGTTAAGAACTGCCCAGTCGGTATTTTATTCCTTTCAACTAGATCCGTGAATGATCTTAGTACTCCCCCTGAAAGAAGTCTCCGAGAGTCCCAACCCCTTTACTCGCCCATGTCCCTAGGCCACTGCTAGTCCTTGACCTGTCTGATGGGTCAAACACCAGCCATTCTAACGGAATAGCCGGGGATTATGCTGTCCCTATTCCCACTCTACGTGAGCATCGCTTCCAGCATTCTAACGCAGTTTTCAGTAATGTACTCTCCACCTTGCGTTTCCCTGGCCGGGTGAGCATGAGCGCAAGCATCCAACTTCCGCCTCTCCCCCGCCAGCAGTGAGTCCCTCCATGCATCCTCTCCCCGCAAGCCATCCAGCCACCCACTGCAACTGACAGGCCAAGTAATAGGATTCGAAATCTGGCACCCTTAGGCCCCCCACGATCGCTGGCCTGCAGAGGACAGGGAGCGAGGCGCGTCTGCGGCCTCCATCCCATATAAGCTCTCTGAGTAGAGTGTTTAACTTGTGGAACCAAATTGAGGGAATCACTACTGGTAGGTTAGTAAAGAAATACAGGAGGCGTGGGAGCATTATCATTTTTGACAGGGATATCCTAGCCGAGATGGTCAGTTTCAGGGATCTCCAAAATCCCCATGAAATGTCGAGCGCTCGGAGTGCCTTACCTATATTACCCTCGCGCAAGCCTCTTAGGTCGTGGATCACCTGGATGCCCAGATATTTAAAGGTGTGTGGAGCCCACACAACGTCCGGATGGCATGACGATGGGCGCGCTCCGCCCGCTTCCAGTGGGAAGACAAAGGTCTTACTTCTATTTAATTGGAGCCCCGAAAGGGCTCCAAAATTGTCTAATGCCTCTAATGCCCAGGGCAGGCCTGTCTCGCCCTCCCTCAAGTATATTAGGATGTCATCTGCGTAGAGTGAGATGATAATTTCAGTTTGTCCTAGCACTATCCCTCTGCCCAAGCGGGCGGAACGGAACTGGGCGGCCAGGGGCTCAATAGCCAGGGCAAATAATAGAGGGGACAGAGGACATCCCTGTCTAGTGCCCCTGTAAACTGGATATGCCTCAGAGATTGACTTTCCGGTCTTCACTCTCGCAAGGGGGGATGCATATAACAGATCCACCCAGCGCACCCAGTTTGTTCCCAGCCCCATTCGGAGCATCACTGTCCGTAGAAAATCCCATCTTAGGGAGTCAAATGCCTTCTCGAAGTCTATTGCCAGTAGAGTTGCCCCTGGGGGCATCTCAGTGTGTGGCATGTGTAAAATGGAAAACCGACGCCTCAGATTCAAGGATGTGTTCCGTGCTGGGATAAATCCATTTTGATCTTGGTGTATCAGATTAGGGATATGTTGAAGGATTCGATTGGCCATAAGTTTACTGAGGATTTTGAAGTCACAATTTAGCATTGACAATGGGTGGAAGTCGGTCACCGAGAGCTCACCTGTGTCCCGCTTAGGCAGGGGGATTACCAGGGCCTCCCTCATAGAGCCGGGAAGCATACCCTGTTGGAATGCCTCTGTGAATGTTTCTACCAGTCTGGGAGCTAGCAGTGAAGAGTACTTTTTGTAGAAGTCTATCGGCAGCCCATCGGTACCTGGGGTTTTCCCAGCTGCTAACTGTGATATGGCTTCTTGCACTTCTTCCAGCGACACCGGGCCCCCCAGGACATCCCTGTCGCTATCTGTCAGCGTGGATGATGGTAATGGGTGTATGTATGCCCGGACCTGTTCTAATTCGATTGGATTCTGGCTGCCTGTATAGAAAGGTATAGTACTCTAAGAAGGCCTCATTAACTTCTTTAGGTGAGTGGTGAATCGTCCCCTTCATGTCACGCACATTTACTATAGGCGCCCCTTCGCTTCCCGGTCTCACCAGCCAGACAAGCATTCTCCCAGATCTACCCTCTTCTGCTTGCACTGAGGCCCAATATCTTCGTGTGCTATGTAATCTTAGCTGTTCTTCAATTCGGGAATGCGAGGACCTTGCCTCTTTTAATCTGTCACCTTCTGTTTCTGTACCATTACTGTTCCTTTCTACTTCATGGATGGTCTTTTCTAGCTCAACCAGTTCCCTTTCTAGTGTGCGCTGGATCCCAGCCATCTGGCTCATGCAATGGCCTCTCACTGCCACCTTAAGGGTTTCCCATTCTATGCCTCTAGATGTTGCTGATCTAGCATTAAGGGTGACATGTTCTGCGATATGGGAGCGGAGTGACTCTCTGTATGCCTGGTCCTCCAGGGCAGACGGACGTAGTCTCCTCAATGGAATGGGGGGGCCTCTCCTCAGTTGCCTTCCATATCAGTAATAAGGGGTTATGATCGGACAGGGTGCGTCATAGGTATTCCGTGTGAGTTACATTTTGTGTAGCCTGTGTAGAGCATAGTATCCTGTCTATCCTAGTGTGTAGGCGGTGTAGGCTAGAGTTGTATGAATAGTCCCTGTCTGTCGGGTGTTAGGCGCGCCAAGCATCTGTCAGTCCCCAACTCCGCATCCATTCTCGGGAACGGCTGGCTATTTTATATGTTATCGCCTCCTTAAGTGGCGGGGTGGAGCGGTCCATGTCCACGTCCACCACACTGTTGAAATCTACTCCGATGAATAATTCCTCCCCGTTTCTACGTGTAAGATGTCCAGACAATTGCTGTAAAAAGAGGATTTGTTCCTGATTAGGAGCGTAAATGCTGCATAGGGTAGTTGGGAATCCGTGAAGGAGGCCCCCCACTATCACAAATCTGCCCTCGTGGTCAATATTGGTGGACGTAACCTCAAAAGGAACCCCCGCTCTTATCCACACTAGTGCTCCCATGGCGTAGGCTGAATATTTAGTAGCGAAGATCTGACCCCTCCATCTGTGCTTCAATTTATCTATCTCAGTAGCTGTAAGATGAGTTTCTTGCAATAGGCCGACATGTACCCCCCTCCGTTTCAAGTACGAGAGCACACGATGTCTCTTAGAGGGTGAACCCAGTCCCCTGACGTTCCAGGTCAAGAATGAATAACTAGCCATGTCGGTGTGTGGTGAGCCGCCTTATTCCCCCCCTTCCTTCCAGTGTCTTAGTTCCTCACCTACCTCGTTAAGCTTAATGTAGGTAAATCGTAACCCAGTGACACCATCAATAAACTAAGCTGTAAACACCAACGCCCCAACCCCGGGGCACCTCTCAAACTATAGGTTGCCCAGTTAACATTGCAACAGTGCAGTAATAATAACAAGTCAGTTTGAGTTCTCGCCATTCCGATTGAATGGCCGAAAAACCGGTTGAGGGGTTGGCTGCGAGGTCGTCTAGGCCTCTTCAACAATGCATTCTTATCCTCCAGGGCCAGCCGGGAGGACATCTATGCCAGTTCATCCAATGTTTGGGGAGTCACTCTAGGGGCGTCACGGGGTAGCCGGAGCCTCCTTCTGAAGAGACAGACGCTACGTCTGAGTCTTTTGCACTATTGACCAGCAAGGGCGCACTCCCGCACACTGAGGCCGCCGCATCCAGGGACTCCATCTTTGCTAACTCTCTCTGGGCCCTGGTTGGCCCCATGGGTAGCCGATCTCTATTGCGCGGTCTCTTCTTTCCTCTGTGGGCGGCTCGTCCGGTCTGTCCGTTTCGGCCCGCCGTTAGGCCCTTCGACTCCAACCATTCCCATGCTTCCTCTGGCGATTGTAGGAACACTGTTTTGCCATACAGGACCACTCGTAGTTTGGCCGGGAAGAGGAGTGAGTACTGGATCCCCTCCTCGCGGAAGGCTTTTTTCACGGTTAAGAATGAGGCACGTTTCAACTGGACTTCCAAGGTGAAGTCTGGGAATAGCGTCACCGCGCCATTTTCAGCCTCAAAGGGTCCAGCTTCTCTGGCTCTATGGAGCACAGTCCCTGTCTCTATAATGCATTAACTTCGTCACCACTACCTGTGGTGGCCTCCCCGGTGCCAGGGGATCTCGAGGGGACTCGGTGTGCTCTCTCCAGGGAGAAAAAGGCCGTAAGGTGGTCCGGCACCACAACTGTGCGTAGCCATCCTTCGAGGAATTCCACTATGTCGGAACCCTCCACTCCCTCCGGAAGGCCCACCACCCGAATGTTGTTCCTGCGGTTCCTGCCTTCTGCATCTTCCACGCTGCGTTCGAGGCGGTGTACACGGTCTGTCAGCTGTAGGACTGATGCTGCGAGGTTTTCGTGCTTCGGAGTGAGTTCTGAAATTGTTGCCTCTGTAGCTTTCACTCTGTCTGCCAGCTTGGTGTGGTCTGCCCTCAGTAACCCCAGCTCTACTGACACTTGGTTGATGTCTTGTCGTAAAGTTATTTTTGTGTCTTCAATGGCCCCTAGGATGTTCTCCAGGGTTGCCTGAACCGTTGGTTGCGTGAAATCTCCCATGGTCTCTTTCTGTTGTGTGCTTATAGGATTACGATGCAATGTCTTGCTTCTGATCTTACCCTTGGAAGACATTCGGGACTCGTGTTGCTGTGGGCTAGATGTCAAACAGGGCGGTGACCCACTCACCGACTGGGGATGGGTGTATTCATTCTCTCGTCGGGCCCAGTTTATCTGATCTGCGGCCCCCGGACCAGTTGCCAGGATGTGCAAGCCTGGTTCCAGTTAGTGTGCTCAGCAGGTGGGGTCCATATTAGGATATAGATTGCGGTTATTGTCTACATTAATTTCTGGCAACTAGATACACTACAGTTCTACACGTGGACTTGCCCCTCCTAGTGTCCGTGGGCCCTCAGTGTGTCCGACACCAACCGAATCATCCGTATCCCCACTCCGGTCTAAGAGCGTCTGGCGACCAACTCCCATCCGAGTCCCGCAATCCGGTCCTCCCTCGATCGCCCTGGCCCAGTTCGTCCTGCCTGTTACCTTAGGGTATTTGAGAGCTGAAGCGATCTCCCGTTCCGAAGCCGCGATGGAGTAGTCTTTCCTTTAGTATGCTGTCTGTCCCCTCGGATAAGCTTGTGCCTTGTCCCTCCTTCGGGCAGGATAACAGCCTTCCAGCCTCCAATTGTCAGGACCACCGCCGGCCGGTCTCGGACATTTGAATTCATTGTAGAAGAGCTAACAGAAGATTATTTGTAGCATTTATGAACAATGATAGCGGTTAGCTACAAAATGATACTGGGGGTGACATATAGAACAAATGCAACTGAGGTCAAGTTTTGATTAATTTCAGCTTACTCAATTTTGTGAATATCTTTTCATAAAGCAGGTGCCCTCTCAAGTTAACTACAAAATAAATTGTGTGTTCATAGAGCCACTGATAAGCTTGTAAATTCAACATTAACAGTAAATAGAACAATGTAAATCAAAAGAAACAATTCACAGAACTTGGAGTCCGGTCTATATGCCCCTCAACCCGCTGCCCGAGGGCCCCCAGTCTAACTGTAGAACTGCCACTCCGCCCGTACCCAAGGTTCATCAATGGAATAGCTTGTCAGTGGTTTGTCTTGACCGTAAGTGAAATATATAGGGAGGTATGCCATTAAGGGTTCAGTTATCAATCTTAGTATACGGATTGCCTATTCCAGTACTAATTCTGTGTTACAAGCGTCTGCTTCACCAGTGTCTGTATCATGTTCTGGTTCAGGTAGATGGGTCAGCATCGCGTTCCATTTTGTAGATTGGGGATATATACACATGCCCATAGCGTCTTCACTTCTTAGTGCTACTCCCTCAGCTTTCGCCAACACCAGAAAAGAGTTCTTCCATGCCAGCACGGATGGAGGCTCAGTGACTTTCCATCTCTTAGTGACGAGGCGCTTGGCCGTCAGAACCCCGAGGTCCAGGAATCTCGTGGAGGCTTTATGCATTCTACCTCTCGGGAACAGACCAAGGATACAGGATTCCCAAGTGGTTAATAGTGGGCGTGATGTGCATGTCGATGGGCATGATGATATTCTGTGCCAATAAATGTTTAAGAAGGGCAAGACCACAGCATGTGAAGGATATCCGCTCCTGTTAGTCTACAGCGGGGGCAAGCAGCATCCACACGGTTGAAGTATTTGTTAATGTGGGCTGGTGTCCGGTAAGCTCTGTGAATAATCTAAAATTGGATAAGGTGGAATCTGGAGTTGTGGGGGCTGTTAGTTTGGATAGTTCTGCTTCCCATGCTTTTTCAGTGAAGGGTTCAGCCACATCGCCCTCCCAGCTGGTGCGCAGCGCAGTGTGGGTATGTAGTGTGTGCACTCTAAGCGTGTCAGTGAACCACTGTATCAGGTGTCTGCATTGACCCAAAACTTGTATGTATTGCACTAGTAGGTGTGTTGGGGGTTCAGTTGCCATATCTCCCCACCTGCGCGATAGTGCCATCACCAATGAATTGTATAGCAGAAACGGTCCCGCCAGGAGACCCGCCTCTGCTGTCAATTCAATAAATGAAGTGAGCCTATTTTCGTTGTAGAGGTTGCCCAATGTGTATAGATAGGCAGCGTGCCAAGGCCCCAGTTCAGTAGTGGCCGTGAGCTGTGTACCGCGCTGTGTACCCAGTAGTGCCAGTGCCGGGGGAGAAGCTAATGCTTTCACTTGTGAGGCGCAAGGATGAGCCACATTTAATAAAAGCTCTACAGGTGGTTTCGTGGTCGTGAGGGGGTGGAAGAGGTGCAGGATCTGCGTAAGTTTCTAGGGTGGGGAATTGGTTGCTGTGCCTGATAATTGAAGGCCCGCCAGCCTTCTTCCACTCACTGAAGGTGAGAGGCTAGGTAATACTGTTCCATATTTGGCACAGGATAGGCCGACGTGGGTCAAAGGGGAGTAGAGCTTTTTCAGTGCCACTCGGCCTTTGTCCCAGATAAATTCCCTCATTCTGGGTTCCAACTCTCTAAAAAAAAAAAAAAAAAAACAACTGTCTGGTACGTAGTAGGGTAAGTTGGAAAAGAAATACAAAAAGTGAGGAAGCACTACCATCTCCAGGAGGGCGATTCTTCCTGCCACTGAGAGTGGCAGTGTTTGCCAAAACGTCATTTGGGAGCGAATAGATGATACTGCCTTTCTGAGGTTTCCATCATGGAGATCCTCCTCCCTGTGGAATATGTGTATAAACAGGTATCGGAATGTCCTGGGTTGCCCAGGAACGCAAACTCCGGAGAGATGCAAGCCTGGGTCCGGCAGATCTGGATTGAAGGGGGAAGAGGCATGATTTCGCCCAGTTAACACGCAAGCCAGATAGGTTGGCAAATTGTTGCAAAATTACTGTAATTTTAGGAGGGATGTTATCAGTGTCTCTGAAGTACAAAAGAAGATCGTCTGGGTATAAAGATAAGGTATGTGTGCCGACGCCCAGTGGGATGCTCCATGCCTCTCCTCTCCTGCGAAGCTCCACGCCTCTCCTGCGAAGCTCCACTGCCAGGGGCTCCATTGCCAGAGTAAACAGAAGCGGAGAGAGGGGGCAGCTCTGTCAAGTACCCCTGCCCACCTCAACTGGCTGAGAAATGATCGTGCCGACCTTGACCCTGAACTGGGGCCTGGTATGCAACAGTTTCACCATGCGTAGGAAATGGGGGCCAAGACCAAATCGCTGTAGCATCTCGAACAGATAAGACCATTCCAAAGAGTCGAAAGCTTTTTCCAAATCGAGTACCAGACATCATGCTCGAGGCCAATCCTGCATTGAATATCTCATGACTCTAAATAGGCGTCTGATGTTGTGGGAAGTGTCCCATGCTGGCAAAAAGCCGTTCTGGTCCGGATGAACCAGCTTAGGGACCAGGGGCACCAATCGCATTGCCAAGGTCTTGGCCAGGATTTTGTAGTCAGTATTGAGCATCACCAGTGGTCTGTAGGAGCCTCGCTCACACTGGTCCTTGCCAGGCTTGTGGAGTGACACCAGTAGCTCCTCTCATTGCGATGCAGGCAGGGACGCTGTTCGCAGTGCCTCCTCATAGAGACCGAGAAGAAGAGCCGCAAGTGCTACAGAGAAGAACTTATAAAAGTCAGACAGGAGGCCGTATGGGGTTTTGCCTACGGACAAAGCATGTATACTATCCTGCACTTCAGATAGCGTCAGGAGTGCCTCCAGTTCTCGTCGCCTGTCAGTCAAGTTAAGTGATCAAAGAGAAAAAATTGTTGTATTCCGTTGGGCCTGTTGTCTCAGTGGAGCGGTAAAGTGTCTCATAGTATCGTGTGAGCTCAGAATGGATTTCTTGGGGAGTGTGGAGCATATTCCCCATTGCTGAGCGGAGATCCATAATAGGACTGTCGTCTTGATCTTGGCGTATGAGCCAGGCCAACAGTTTGAGGTACGAATGGGCTGCATAATTTAAACAGTGCAGTCTCTCTAATAGGGGTATATGTTCTGCTCGGCAGACAACAGTTGTTGAGTTTCTGAGGAGTGATGGGCAACGTTCTGCTCATGTTGCATCAGTGATCTCGCCTCTCTGGTCAGGTTGTGCTCAGTGGATTTAAGCAAGTTCCACTGCATACCCATGCAATGGCCTCTGATGAAGACTTTAAATGCTTCCCATTCGACAAGGCACGAAGGAGCCGTGCCAATGTTGTGCTTTAAATATTCGGGAATCACTTTGTCTAGCAATGTTTTAAATGCTGTGTCCTCCGGGCGGGAACACCAGGTGGGACGCTTGAGGGAGATACGTCCCATCCCATTTGCATAAGCTGTGGATTGTGATCTGAGTGATGCGGCCCAAATAGTCAGACCCCAGCACTGTGTGATACAGGTTAGTTGTACATATTATTCTGTCAAGATGGACATGTAGTTGGTATGGGAAAGAAAAGAACGAGTAGACTCTGGTGTTGGCATTACGTTGGCGCCATATGTCTAGTATTTGGCAGTTCTGGAGCCAGTTACGTAACGCGTGTGCAGCTGCCATGGCAGGTGCAAGGGGGGGGGGGGCGGGGAAGATCGGTCTAGATAAGGATCCAGTACGCTATTAAAATCACCTCCCAACAGCCAGGGAAGATCACTTCAACGAGAAAGGAGGCTGTATAACGTGGAAGAAAGAGGCCTGATCTGTGTTAGGAGCATACATGGATCCTAGCTACATTGCATGGTCAGTGAGGCGTCCACGTACCAGAACATATTGCCCCTGCGCATCAATGATTTGATCTTCTACCCCAAAAGGAGTGCCTGGTCTTATCCAGACAAGAGCCCCTCTGGCATAGGAGGAGTAACATGTCGCGTAAAGCTGCCCTTTCCAACGCTGTTGCAGTCTAGCTACTTCAGGTTGTGCAAGGTGAGACTCCTGCAAAAGCGCTATATGAATTGAGTCTTTTAAGATATGAATATATGGAATATCTGCGTGCTTACGTGTGTACACCTCGCTCATTCCATGTGAGGATAGTGGATGGGTTCATGGTGAATCAGTAGGTTGATAGTGCCCCACGGTCCCAACCTTAGAGGCAGGGGATTTCGCACAACCAGCGACGGGGCCCCCTAGGGATGGCGGGCAAAGGGAATTCAGGCTCCATTCAGAAATAAACAGATACAACTCAGGGCCACCGACTGCAGGAGGCGCCATGGCCGTCGCCATTGTCGCTGAGCCACCTGCGAGATCGCAGGTAAGATAATAAGGGTATGTCAGGGATAGAATTGGATTTCAGCAAAGTGCGGCCTCCCAGGTGCCACATACAGTGTCACCGCTAACTGAATAATTGTCAGACATGTGTCAATATGGTAAGTTCAGAGTAGTTTATTTGCCCTCTGTGGCATCACTGCAGGGCGGTTAGAAGACCCCACTTCAGAAGATATTTTGGGGGAGGAACCATGCTCACCGTTAGAATTTGTAAACTCTGCTTCTACCTCCGAGGCGATTGAAAGGTCATTAATGGCTGCTGCAGACTGTAGTGCACAACAGCGCTCTTGTATAATTTGTTCCAGATCGGGAGCGTGTCTCACTTCCTTTGGGGCAACCACACATTTTTTGCGACTTCTCCGTTTGCGGGACTGCAGCCCCCGCACCTCTGGTCTTTCCATTTCAACGTCTCGTTTGCTGATCAGATCTGTGGATTCCACCCATTCCCAGGTCGCCTAGGGTGTGTCAAAGAAGTACGTTTCACCGTCAGTTGCTACTCACAGCCTGGCTGGAAAGAGGAGGGAGTATGATAAGTTAAGGGCGCAGAGATTGCGTTTTATTGATCAGAACGAAGCATGTTCTCTTTGTACTGCAGTGGTGTAGTCCGGGAATAGCATAACTGAGGTGTTGTCCACTCGGATTGTTGGGAGTGATCTCACTGCGCGCAGGATAATATCTTTGCCTGCATAGTGCAACAGACGGAGTAGGAAGGGACGTGGTACAGCGCCCGGTGGACGGGCCCTGGTGGTGACCCTGTGGGCACATTCAAAAGAAAAGAAAGGTGTCAATGAACCCTCTGGGACCAGCTCCCGGAGCCAGTTTTCAGAGTATGCGACAGCGTCCTAGCCCTCCACGCCTTCCGGGAGGCCTATAACATGAATGTTATTCCTTCTAGTGCACCCCTGTGCGTCTTCTACACGATGTTCCAGCACCCCTATCCGGTCCAGCGCTTTCTGCAGCAAAGCCTCCAGCTGATCTGTCTTGGGTGCCAGGTCATGGAGCTGGTCTTCTAGTGAGCGGGTTTTGTCTGCCAGCTTGCGGTGATCCTCATGGAGCAGGGTGAGATCACTGGCCACTTTATCAATCTTGCCCTCCAACGAGGACTGAGCCTGGTCCAAGGAGGTGCCTATGCGCTCCACAGCCGCCAGCAGTGTATCTAATTTGTGGCTGTCCGGATTTCGGGCCTCTGTCCTCGGTGCCTGCAACTTAGCCCCCGTCCCAGAACAAATGCCGTCCACTCCTGCCATTATGTGGTCCTAGGGGGCAACATGCATTGGCGCAGGTGGCAGCTGTGGGTGCCCATGAAGCACTGCTCAAGAGAGGGTGCAGGGGGGCCGCTTGCATGCGCAGCACCGTGGGCAAGGCACAGCAGCACGAGCAGCCACCCTCCCCATGGTATCCGGGTCGCGGGGGACTTGCCAAGCAGCCGCTCCAGTGACAAGTCTTGGCAGTGCCCGACGGTCCCAGCGCAACTGAACAGGTCGCAGTGGGCAGCTGAACGAAGCAGAGCCTCTCCCTTTACCTTCAGCTCCTCGCCCTGCGGCATTCACATTCGGGCCCAGCGGCAGCACCAGTGTCAGGTATATCTTTCGCTGTCAGTAATGGGAGCTGGTGCAATGGCCAACCGATGCAGACGGGCCACCGCCACTCACAGGGCTCAGCTCCTCTCCACCGCTACCCTGCTCGGTCCATTGCCACTCACCTCGCCTCTCCCGGGACCGATGGCACTTCTGAAGGGATCTGATTATAGCAGGCCTCGTGCGTGTGGTCGTCTTGGGACAGGCCGCTCCCTCCGTATCATCCCGCAGGCCGGCGGCTCCAACGGCGTCCTCACCATCCCTCCAGTTCGCCCGAGCGGCACAGCCAACTCCCAGAGGATTCCACTCATGCGTGCATGAGCGTACAGCAATTTATCGGCTCCCCGATGCCGTATATATTACGGGTAATCGGGGTGTCGCCTCGGAGCTCACCTAGCTCGTGCCCAACATCTTGGCTGGCAAGCCACACCCCCCCAGGTGTAGCCACAGTTATGCTTGTGATGCCCACTTTGTGCCAGGTATACTCAGTTATTCCTGGGCTGGATACCATGATCCTAAAAATTGCCTGAGTTGTCAAGGGTAGAATTCACTGTGCCAGCAGGTGCCATTATTATGACAGAGAGGCCACCGTTATGGCCAAGGAAGGCCATGGTTAAGACGTTCAGGACTCTAGTTCTTTGATCTTATCTTGTATGATGTTAAACATGTGAGTTAGTTTCCCTTTGAGTATGAATGTACTAGTTGTAATACTGCCGTTGTTGCTTTTCTTTTCTTTCTTCGTGGCTCTCCCACTTCCGTAAAAGAAATCAACTTTCAGTCCTGTTCTGTTACTTATGAACATCAATGAAGCTCCATGGTGCAGAAGAAAATGTTACTTACCTTATCTTTAACAGCGGTTCACCATCGTAGATGTTTCCATTAAATTCATGAACAATCTACATTCTTGCCCAGTAGAGCATGTTGATTGAAGCGTATTTCATATATTTGTACTAACTTTAGTAGATCATCAAAGCAAATTAAAAATCAGCTACCACTGTGAAGTTTTGCCTGGATTGTGGTGGCTTTTGGTTGCGTTAAATTGTAGGTGTTGGTTTTCCTTTATACAAGATGCTATAGTTGTGGGAGAAGATTGAATTAAATGTTTCTCTTTATATGTATAAAAAAGTGTGAGCAGCAAAGCTAACTCATATATTTATCCACCCATTTTAATATGGCATGTACTTCTTGTAAAAATAAATAAATAAGAAAAGGCAGAAACAGAAGGAAAATGTTGCCTCTAAATCAACATCGTTTTGAGTTGGAGCAGTTTATTTCTCTCTGCACAATGCACATGCCCAAACATATTCCAATGTACCTACTACCTAATGTAGAACTGGTAAATGCATTTTCATATGGATACAATGACCGCCTATGCTGTTGTAGCTGGTGCTTTAGAATCTGTCATGAGACCTAAAATTGCAGGAGGAGGAGTAGTTTTTCTTTGGATGCACAAGGTTCTTCTTTAGGTAAGGAACGAGCCTGATGCTTATGCATGCAATCTAAGGATTTCTTGAGGATTGGCATTGAGAGAACAGGACATGCTTGATATATTAGAGTAAATTGAGATATTACAGAAATCTGTTATGTAAAAAACAAAAAAACAAAAAGAAGACAATCTCACTGTTGCCATGACTGCAGACATGACTGGGAATGTTGACAATCAGATTCTTGAAGCTTCAGAGGATGTAAGTGGATGGAATGGAGTGCATCATAATTTCAGTTTCTGCTTCTTTTATTATTTCTTTCTAAGACAATAAGTTTTCACGCAAGTTAAAAATCTTCCTTTCTATCAAAATTGGTGTTTTCTATATGTTTCAGGTTCAAGTTATTTGCAGCCCTACTGTTTTCCTCCTCATCCTTCTAAGAAGGAAGGGAGGTTGTGCAATTTGGATCCCAGAGAAGCGACGGCGAGGGATAAATCACCAGGCTCTTCTGCGATGGGTTACAAGCTAAATAATTTGCCAAGTGGCTTCTTGCACTCTTTGTTCTTGTTTTTGAATAATTATTGTCTTGATGATGAGTGCCATTTTTAATGGAGCAAGGGCAATCTTTCAGTATTTTCAGTTGTTTTCCCAGTTCAAATTATCAACCCTCTTCCTTAAAGGGATGCTGTGGTTCAGAAGAACCAGTTTCTTACTTTTGGTTTTTCTGATGGATATTACTCACTCGCCAGCATCCTTATTGTTTTTTATCCTCCCCTCTTGAGGATAAGTAAATTATTATTTTGCTGACTGGATCTTTATTATGTGGCTCCACTTATGTCCTTGACCTCTGTAGAGACTCAGTAAAAATCGGGCGCAATTAATGTCATTGCCGCACAGCATCTTGTACTGAGCAACTTTTTCACTTCCATTAAATCTGTATGACTTTTTAACGTTTAATAGCACCACCTGCGACGATGGCTGCACATTGATCTTTAAAAAAAAAAAAAAAAAGTTCACATCCATTTTGGCGTTTCGAAAGATGATGTTGTAGGAAAATTGTGATCTTTATTTTCTGTCTAAAAGAGCATTAGCAAAGTTAAGTAGAATGTTGTACTGCCATGAAAATAAAATATTAAACTTGATTTTTGGGTGTTGTTAAATGGCTTCTCCTTCAGAATTCAGAATAATTGTGATTGGGAGGCAAATGTGCTGATTTTGGACTCGTGGTTGTGGGCTTCAAGTTTGAGGTGTGTATTTTTTAAACCATTTATGTCATACGTTATCTTTGCTCTTGTTTTACAATACCTTTTTACCACAATCCTAAAGAGTATGTTTTTGTTCAAGTGTTTTCTAGAGAATTGAAGAAATCCTCCCAGGAACTCTATGGGCTAATCTGCTATGGAGAGCTACGAAAGAAGATTGGAGGCTGTAAGTTTGTCAAGCAATCCTGTTGTCATTGACCTTTGATTTTCATTTTAAACTTGAATGCAGTAATTCTGTGGTATTTAATTTTTTTGGTTTAGTCCCCCAAGTTTATTATTTATAATTTGTTCAGTGTGTTGTTTTAAGTTTGTAGAAACCTTTTTTTCTTTTTCATGGGAATCCTCATTGAAAGTCATGAGCAGCCCCAATTACACATGGAATTCCTTCGCACATATGTCTATATTTTTATCTAGAGAAAGGGATTTTTAGGTTGAGAGAAAAAGATTGAGCAAGTAAGAGAGATTGCTAGAGCCTGATTATTATGTTGGTGGTTCGACCACCGGACTGCCAATACGGCGGTCAACAGGATGCCGCCAAGCCGGCAGCCTCCCCACCACTGTATTATGGCACTATGCCGTACTGGCAGTAAGTGTCTGTGGTGGTGTCACTGCAGCTGCATGCCTGAAGCACATGCTGCCGCAGTGAAGCGCCAGATGCACCGTGGGCACAACGTTACCATGATCAGTGTTGTGGATGGCAGCAGTGTGCACTGATAGTGCAAGCATAGGAGGGCACAGCATGTGCCCCCAGCCACACTGCTCATCCCTGTATGGATCCCTCTTCCCTGCCGTTCTGCCGAGCTTTTCATGGCCAGGAACCCTCCAGGAAAAACACAATGGAAAGGCAGGTTGTGGCCAGCATTGCCAGCATCGGCACCGCCATGACTGATCACTGCTTTCCCTGCTGCAGTGGGATTGAAGTTCCTGGCTGTTGCAGCGGTCTTGTGACGGTCTGACCTTAATTCTCATAATTTGGTGGTCGGACTGATGAAGATGCTGCGTCGGGCGTGTGGTGTCCCAGGACCGGTGTACTCCTAATCTGGGCCAGAAACTTCCATGAGGATATAGAGATCGAGATCTGGGGAAATAGAATACAGAAAGACAGATTTTTTAAAATATATATTTTTATTTATTTTTCTTCCATTTTCACCAAGTTTAACAAATGTGGCGGCAGGCAGTTTGATCAATGCAATTTGTAACATGTTACACAAGTTTGGTCAGTACATAAGCTACTCCTAGCTTCCACCAAAGCTATGTCACTTTACATACACTTTGATTGGTTTGAAACAATATGTACCAATATTAGGATAGAGATCAATCAATCAATTGTAGAACAAGTGACATGCATTTAATACTTAGGTTTTTTTGGCTTTCAACAAGAAAGATTTTATAAGATTGTAGAATAAAGCACCAACTGTAGGGGACCCTCTACGTTTTTTGGTAGGAGACATGCATTTTGACCAGTTGACCAGTCTCCACCTGTTGATCTCAATTCTCTCCTCCTCAAGGGCGCATAGTTTACATCTTGTCAGTTTCAGAGGTATTACATCACAGTCAGTTGTCTCTGGGTTAGCTCTTCTAGTCATCAACCGTCTTAGCAAGGTTGCATCCTCCTCTCAGCCATTTGAGGCTCGTCAGGTGTTTTCTAGATTTAAATATAGATCAATAGGGTGTTATGATAGGACAGGACCATAACAAGTACAATAATTCAGCATACTCTGTTGACATGTAGGGCATATTATTAGACACTCAGGAATATTTTATAGAAGCACCTTCTTGAGATAAGTGTGGTGTAAAATATTATATTGAAATGTATTAATCTTCCATTTTTGGAGATCAGGCACAGTTAATTCACTAAGAGGAATAGATGTGGACAGAATGATCTGATAGAATGAGATAGGGAGAGGCTGATGGCAAGAGAACAGATCGATATAGGGAGAGAGAGATTGACAGAGCTAGGGATTGATTGAAAGTGGGCTAGGGATAGAATGACAGAGGGATTGAGATGAATTGGCAGAGAGCTAGAGTGGATTGACTGAGGGGTAAGGATTGATAGAGATAAGACTACAGATCAGATTGATTCAGAAGGAGATAGAGATGCATTGATTGAGTGATAAGGATGCCTGTATGGATGGATGATAGGGAAGGTTTGAGTGAAGAGGGATGGTTTAAGGTAGAAGATGAGGTAGATGGATATAGAGCCTGTAATTGGCTGCCTGTAACCAGTGCGCACCATGTGCTGCTCCTCTGTCACTGGTGAAGACCGGATGTGGCCTGTTTCCTGGATGCCTGTAATCAGTGCATGCCACATTAGCTCCTCAGTCACTCCTAGGTGGACCCGGTGGCCTGTTTCTCTGGCTGCCAGTAACTAGTACGCTATGTGCCTCTTCTCTGTTGTTCTGGATACCATATATGGAATTAATTTTAGATGCGTGTAATTGGTTCATTCCATTGGCGGCGACTGTCACTCATGGGTGGAGCCAAGAAAGCAAAATCTGAAGTCTGCCTGCCACCTCTTGACAAAGGTATGTTTTTTAGGATTGAGCCTGTGAGAGCATGCGCTTGTGCATGTGTCTCACTCGCAAAACTCAGTTATCTAAAAGGGGATTGAAGCAAGCCTGTTGTTACCATTTGTTGGCTTGCATGGCACTCTTCTTTAAAGCCTTGTAATTCATCTCTGCAGGCCAGGCATCACTCCCGTTTCCGTCTGTGGAGCATGGACCACTGATCTTAATCAGTGCCCATCTGCTGTCCCTGATGTGATTGAGGTACTGCTTTTTTTTTATTTCTATGGCCCTGCAAACAGAAGACGTGTGACTAGCAAAATCGTGCCCATCAGGACAAACAAAATCGCCAAGTTTTATTTTCCATAGTTAACTCTTTTCTTTTATTTTGCCAAGTTTTCGTGCAGTCCACCCCACCCCACTCCACTCTAATCCCAACCAATCCCCCCACCTCACCTAACAGTCCACCCCACTCAATCCGCTTCACCCCAGACCAATCCACTCTACCCCATTCACCCAAATCCAAACCAATCCTCCCAACCCACCCAACCCCACTCTGCCCCACCACAATTCCAAATAATCTGCCCCTCTCCAGTCTAAATCGGTGTGCCCGCCCTCCAGTCTAAATCGGTGTGCCCGCCCTCCAGTCTAAATCGGTGTGCCCGCCCTCCAGTCTAAATCGGTGTGCCCGCCCTCCAGTCTAAATCGGTGTGCCCGCCCTCCAGTCTAAATCGGTGTGCCCGCCCTCCAGTCTAAATCGGTGTGCCCGCCCTCCAGTCTAAATCGGTGTGCCCGCCCTCCAGTCTAAATCGGTGTGCCCGCCCTCCAGTCTAAATCGGTGTGCCCGCCCTCCAGTCTAAATCGGTGTGCCCGCCCTCCAGTCTAAATCGGTGTGCCCGCCCTCCAGTCTAAATCGGTGTGCCCGCCCTCCAGTCTAAATCGGTGTGCCCGCCCTCCAGTCTAAATCGATGTGCCCGCCCTCCAGTCTAAATCGATGTGCCCGCCCTCCAGTCTAAATCGATGTGTCCGCCCTCCAGTCTAAATCGATGTGCCCGCCCTCCAGTCTAAATCGATGTGCCCGCCCTCCAGTCTAAATCGATGTGCCCGCCCTCCAGTCTAAATCGATGTGCCCGCCCTCCAGTCTAAATCGATGTGCCCGCCCTCCAGTCTAAATCGATGTGCCCGCCCTCCAGTCTAAATCGATGTGCCCGCCCTCCAGTCTAAATCGATGTGCCCGCCCTCCAGTCTAAATCGGTGTGCCCGCCCTCCAGTCTAAATCGGTGTGCCCGCCCTCCAGTCTAAATCGGTTTTCCCACCCCCTCCCCCAGTCTAAATCGGTTTGCCCACCCTCTCCCCCCCGTCTAAATCGGTTTGCCCGCCCTCTCCCCCCGTCTAAATCGGTTTGCCGGCCCCCTCCCCCCAGTCTAAATCGGTTTGCCCACCCTCTCCCCCCCCAGTCTAAATCGGTTTGCCCACCCTCTCCCCCCCCAGTCTAAATCGGTTTGCCCCTCCTCTCCCCCCCCAGTCTAAATCGGTTTGCCCCTCCTCTCCCCCCCAGTCTAAATCGGTTTGCCCCTCCTCTCCCCCCCAGTCTAAATCGGTTTGCCCCTCCTCTCCCCCCCAGTCTTAATCGGTTTGCCCACCCTCTCCCCCCCCCAGTCTAAATCGGTTTGCCCACCCTCTCCCCCCCCCCCCCCCAGTCTAAATCGGTTTGCCCACCCTCTCCCCCCCGTCTAAATCGGTTTGCCCACCCTCTCCCCCCCGTCTAAATCGGTTTGCCGGCCCCCTCCCCCCAGTCTAAATCGGTTTGCCCACCCTCTCCCCCCCCAGTCTAAATCGGTTTGCCCCTCCTCTCCCCCCCCAGTCTAAATCGGTTTGCCCCTCCTCTCCCCCCCAGTCTAAATCGGTTTGCCCCTCCTCTCCCCCCCCAGTCTAAATCGGTTTGCCCACCCTCTCCCCCCCCAGTCTAAATCGGTTTGCCCACCCTCTCCCCCCCAGTCTAAATCGGTTTGCCCACCCTCTCCCCCCCCAGTCTAAATCGGTTTGCCCACCCTCTCCCCCCCCAGTCTAAATCGGTTTGCCCACCCTCTCCCCCCCAGTCTAAATCGGTTTGCCCACCCTCTCCCCCCCCCCCAGTCTAAATCGGTTTGCCCACCCTCTCCCCCCCCCCAGTCTTAATCGGTTTGCCCACCCTCTTCCCCCCCCCAGTCTAAATCGGTTTGCCCACCCTCTCCCCCCCCCCCCCCAGTCTAAATCGGTTTGCCCACCCTCTCCCCCCCCCCCCAGTCTAAATAGGTTTGCCCACCCTCTCCCCCCCCCCAGTCTAAATCGGTTTGCCCACACTCCCCCCCCCCCCCCCCAGTCTAAATCGGTTTGCCCACACTCCCCCCCCCTCCCCCCCAGTCTAAATCGGTTTGCCCACCCTCCCCCCAGTCTAAATCGGTTTGCCCACACTCCCCCCCCCCCCCCCCCCAGTCTAAATCGGTTTGCCCACCCTCCCCCCCAGTCTAAATCGGTTTGCCCACCCTCCCCCCTCCAGTCTAAATCGGTTTGCCCACCCTCCCCCCCCCCCCAGTCTAAATCGGCTTGCCCACCCTCTCCCCCAGTCTAAATCGGTTTGCCCACCCTCTCCCCCCAGTCTAAATCGGTTTGCCCACCCTCTCCCCCCCAGTCTAAATCGGTTTGCCCAAGCCAATCCAAAGCAATCTGCACCACTCCAGTCTAAATCAGTTTGGCCCACTCCAATCCAAAGCAATCTGCACCCACTCCAATCCAAAGCAGTCTGCACCCACTCCAATCCAAAGCAGTCTGCACCCACTCCAATCCAAAGCAGTCTGCACCCACTCAACTCCTTTCCATCCCATTCCACTCCAGTGCATACCAATTCACTTTAATCCACCTCACTCCAGTCTAATTCAGTCCACCTTAATACACCCTACTCCAAACCACCTTAGTCCACTCCAGTCCACCTTAATACATCCCCACTCTAAACCACTTTAGTCCACCCCACTCCAGTCCAATTCACCCTGCTCAAATACATCCCACTCAAATACACCCTACCCAAATAAACCCCACTCCAGTCCACCCCACTTCACTCCAGTCCACCCCACCCTAAAAAAAGTTCACCCCACTCAAGTCCAATCCACACCAATCCAATTCACCCTACTCCAATCCACCCCAGTCTAATCTAATCCACCCGGGTCTAATCCACCCCACTCGAATCCAATCTTCCTAGGTCCCCTCAATCCAATCCACCTCAGTCAGTTCAATTCACCCACCCAATCCTCCCTACTGCAATCCAGTATACTCACTGAACCCTATCCACCCCATTCCAATCAGTCCCACCCCAATCCGCCTCACTCTAAACCAATCCACCACATGCGATCTACCCTACCCCATTCCAGTTCACCCTACCCCACTCCAGTCCACCTAACTCCCATCCAGTCCACCCCTCCCCAGTCCAATACACTCAATCTATTTTAATCTACCCCACTCCAGGCCTCTCTACTTCACTCCACTCCAGTCTACCCCACTCCAATTCACCCTGTTTTTCTCCACTCCAAATTATTCCATTCTGCCGCAGTCCAATCCACCCCTCACCAGTTTAGTGCACTCCACTCTATCCAGCCCGCCCCACTCCACCCCAACCCAATCTAGTCAGCTCTAATCCACCCAACTCTAGTATGATCCACCCCACACTAATTCAATGAATCCAGTCCACCCCACTGAAATTCAGCCTACTCTAATCCACCCCATTCCTGTTGAATTTAATCCACTGTACCTCAATTCACAGCACTCCAAACTACCCCAATCCACCCCACCCCAATCCACTGCACCCCAGTCCTGTCACTCCACTTCAATCCACCCACCCCAGTCCAATCTAATTACCCCACTCTGGTCCACCCCAATGTAATCCACCTCAACAAATTTAATTCCATTCCACTCAAACCAGCCCACTCTACCCCAGTCCAATCCACCCCGCTCTACTCCATTGTAATCCACCAGACTACCTCAGTCCACTCCAACTCACTTCACTGTCTTCTACCCAACTTCACATAGCTCCACTCTGCCACTAAACCACTGAGCTTTACTGCCCTCTACTCAACTCTGCAACACTTTCCTCCTCCTCTTCCGCTCTACTGCACTCTACTCGAACAAATTCACAGTACAATACTACTCCCGCACTCCACTCTGACGCTCCATGCAGCTAACTTTTAGCCATGTTAAACAGCTGCCACACTGGTGTGCAACATGGCAAAAACACATTACCAAGCCTGTAGCTCCAGTATAGGTGAGACCTATTGGCTTTGACCATGCTTGTTATTTACAAGCACTGCGTTAGGCTGCAGCCTCAACCTCAATTTTTGCCCTTTTCTCCTTTTGCTCCTATTCTGCCTTTTCATTTAAAATAGTTCACTCCTTCTTGTCGCCCTTCGAAATGTCACCTCATCTGACTACTATTGTGTCCACCATAGATCATCTGCCTCATGTCACCATTTCATTTGACTAGACCTCTTGGTATTTGTGTGATGGCTTAGCACTGTCTCAGGGGTAAAGTGTCTGTTGCTCCTATGTTGAATCTGTGGTGGTGTGGCACTAGTTTGTGTCCTGGAATTCTGTTGCTCCTACGTTGTGCTTCCTGGTGTCTCAGGTACTACCACAAAGAGTTGGGATTTCTGTCACATTGATACCACTGTATATTGCTATAAGCTTGCTCAAATGGCTGCCCACATGTTCACCATACACCAGCATGTGCTGTCAACTCAATGTGTGACTAAATGACTAAATGACAAATGTTATGACAGATTGCATAACAGTTTGTGACACCTTTATAAATTACTTCACAAACTACTTACAAACCAAGACAGATGTGTGATAAATAGCAAGTAAATCGCGACTCAGCATGCCAAATGTCTCTGTTATAAGCATTCCACACAATAGTATGATACCCTTCCGCTAGGAGCTTCTGCAGCAAGGAGCTTCAGCACCTCATCAGACATAGAAAGTATTATACAGATACTAAAACAGCACAGTATAAAAGAATACAATGTCTGGTTCCTAATGGTGTGAAATATCCCATATAACTAAAAACAAAACAGACTTAACCTCGACATGAGGAATGAGAGTAAATTTGCATATTGCTTTTAAGGCTTTTAAACAGCATGGCAAACTTTAACCCTTATGCTTAACTAAATCGCTAATTCCTGGTGTTCCCCACAGAGTAGTGTGCTGCAGTCTTCATAGAACTTTGTCGGGGTTGTGAATGGTATATGTATATGTGTATATATATATATATATATATATATATATATATATATATATATATATATATATATGTGTGTATATGTATATATGTATATATATATCTTTACTATAATCTGAAAGCCCAGTTGCAGGAGTAACCTATTTTTATATGAAATATTACTGTCAAGGAGGCACACAATGTCAGTTCAGTTGTGGTGCAACTTCCCAGACTTCTCTGTGCTTATAACAAGAATTGAGGCGTTATTTTTACATGGCGGCACAATTGACTGTGTTCTTTCTCTTTTTCTTATTCCTTACCTTGATTTATCAAAAATCCTTTCTGAAGGCTGCTTAACATCAAGAACACGTTACCTGCGTTCTCTGTTTACTCTCTTACTAGATAACACATTGGAAGAGCGCGTGTCTTAGTGTTAAACCATCCTCACCCTGTACCGGGCTGTCGAGACAGGCCTGGAGGAGTGCTGTTTCCTGGTGTCATTTTAACAGATTTTAAGAAAAACACTTATATGATGACAAACTATCAATCCCTTACTAAGGCAGATCTTTTGAGCATCTCTGTGTTAACCGTGACCAAACGTACAGCTCCAGCCACAACGACTACATGATGTCAATTGATATGATTCAGTCAACATTCAGTGCTTCATGTAGTTATTGTACCAAATTTTCAGTTTAACAGAATGTAGGTAAGGCACCACACCTAAATCTTGAAGAAGAAAAATCATCTAGTAGAGATGCTGTATGCTCTGCTGTACAATGGCAAAAATCCAGGTGAACATCAAAGATAATATTCTAATTAATAGGTTTTTTTTTTATAACCAACTTTATTACTTTTAGATGAAAGTCATGAAGTGGTACAAGCACATTATTCTTGTCAAGCAATATGCATTATGCAAACGTTTCGCACAGACACGTATTTCCATGCATTATGGTACATTTGTAAGGGGGCCGAAAGCCCATTATGGTCTCATATAGTCATAGTTGCGCATGATAGAAACAATACAGCATTGTTTACTTTTCATAACTTATACCTTATACAGTCCCTAGCCATTGAGACCAAATTTTGTTGAATTTCTTCGGGCAGGCCCATGCCAGGTAAATTGATTGTTTCATTGTGGCGCACCAATCCAGTCCCCTCCCTCACTGTGTCAGGGAGGGGGGAGTGTTCCGCACCCAGTGTGTAGCAATGTCTCTTTTGGCTATAAGCAGCACAGGAATGTTTTTTGTGTCCGTGTGCTCTCGGATCCCTCCATCACCCCCAGAAGAATCATCAACGGGGAGGGTTCAAGGGCGAGCCCCAGCTCTCCTGAGAGCTACCCCTGGATTTGCGACCAGTAGCGCGCGATGACAGGGCAAGACCAGGCTTGTGAAAGAAGTTGACAGGTGAATGGGCACACCTATTGCATTCAGAGTTAGCTCGCAGCCCTGCTCGGAGCGTGGTAGGTGTCAGGTATGCATAGTGTAGGTAATATGTTTGGATTAAGCATAGGCTGTCAGATACAGTAAGGGTACGTGGAGACATTAAAGTGTCCCTCCAAACCTGCCTCCAGATCTGCCATAGACTGGCCAAAATGCAGCCTCTGGAAAGACTACGAGCCCTCTTCACCATGGCCAAGGTTGTTACACGGCCCTGGCATGCTGAGTGTGATTCCTTGATTTCTGTCATGCCGTAACATGGGAATCTGTGACTAGTTCATTAAACATGAATGCTAGACAGTGTGGTCCGACACAAAAGACATTTTGAACGTTAAGTCCTTTAGGACTGTTTGGTCTGAGCCTTTCCACTGACCCTCCACCTAGGGAAGTACTAGTTTGTTATCTATTCTAAATGTGAGTAATCTGTGCTTAGAAGTATCCATCAGAAGAACAAGTTAATCACTTTTGGTGATGCTCTTTCTGGTGGATAATTGCAGATTCCCCACTGACTCACACTTCCCCATTCTGTGAGGTGGTCTACATCCTGGTACCTCCCCTCGTCTGAGTGCAGACAAATCAAGAAAGAAACACATCAGTGTACAGGGCTGGTGCTTGTATGGAGTTCCAGCATCACTTTGTGCAGAACAAGGTCAAAGCAGAGCAATGCTGTCTAAATTTTATAGATCTATTCTGGCGTTAGGGGATAATCTAAAGGAGAGTAATCTGCAGTATCCATCAGAAAGAGCACTACTGAAAGCAAGCACTCTTGTTAAACAGTTAATATAATCTACTAGAATTATATGTAACATTTTCTCACATTGCTTTTGTTTAATATCTTTTGACATTTTTTCTGTTAGGTGAACTATTTTACTGTCGGCATTTCCTCAGTTCCTTGTTATGAGTCCTAGCATTTCTTCTTGCTTTCTCAGATCCTGTCCTTGCTGTGGTTATATTATCAGTTTTGTTTAAAAAAACCAATGTATACAAGTCCTCGGTCTTATTTCTTTCACGACTTCTAGTACCAGTCAAAAGGTATGCAAGCAGTTTTTGCTCAGGATCTCAACCTGATTTTAGCCTTAGTTTTGAAAGGACATTTTGGCCCCATATCCCCACCCCTCCCTTTAGCTGTCCTTACATACTTGTTAATGTGGGGTCTGTGTCAGTGCTGTGAGAACAAAACTCCTTTATTGATCCCATAATTGTCTTCCCTTAACTGCTTTATCTCTTGAATCAGTCCTGTGCCATCCAGTGATTTTTGTCTATATTTCTCCTTCCAAGAATAAACCATTCATTTTTATGGTCTTCATCGAATATGATTTCTGCAGGGGTTCCATTGTTAATATTTGCGGTCAATATAAGGTTTTCTCCTTTGTACCTTAAAATCTGTTATTTTCTGTGTTCACACAAGCAACATTTGGTAATTGTAAGCATACTCGTTTGTATATGTTCTCGTTATGTATGAGATGTGGTGAGCATTTCATTGATTGAAAATATGTGCTTACTTATTGGACTGCTGCTGTTCAGCTATGAACTGTAGTAGTCTGGTTTACAGTTATGGAAGCATTGTACTATTTTAGTGTACTTTGTAACTGGAACATGAAAGCCAGAGTAACAAGGGCAAAAAGGTTTTGCTTTTAAAGGAGAAATTGTTAATCAAGATACTGGCACTACTATCAGGCATTCACTATTACTATATAGAGCTGAACCTTTAAGTAATCCAGTTTTCTTGTATGTGGTCCTTTTCAATGGAAGTGACACAGCAGACTCCCTTAGTAAAGAAGAGATAGTTTCTAATTGTTTCGCAATATTTAATCTTCTGTTTGCTTGTTCTTCTCTCCCATAAAGGTATGGATGAGAAGAATGCCCCAAAACTCAATGAGCTCATTCAGCTAGGGTGAGTACGGTTTTGTGTTTATTCACATTTTCCTGTAAGAAATGGAAAAAATGTGGGGTATTTAGCTGTTAGTCTTCATGTACAATCTTAAACAATTCTTTCGTATGCAAAAATCATGAATGACAATTGTTTTCATGCCCATCTGTAGGAAGTTGGCTCTGTATGTGCTATTTCAAAGTAAGGAATAGCATGCACAGAGTCCAAGGGTTCCCCTTAGAGGTAAAATAGTGGTAAAAATAGATAATACTAATGCTCTATTTTGTGGTAGTGTGGTCGAGCAGTAGGCTTATCCAAGGAGTAGTGTTAAGCATTTGTTGTACATACACATAGACAATAAATGAGGTACACACACTCAGAGACAAATCCAGCCAATAGGTTTTGTTATAGAAAAATATCTTTTCTTAGTTTATTTTAAGAACCACAGGTTCAAATTTAACATGTAATATCTTGTTTGAAAGGTATTGCAGGTAAGTACATTAGGAACTTTGAATCATTTCAATTGCATGTATACTTTTCAAGTTATTCACAAATAGCTATTTTAAAAGTGGACACTTAGTGCAATTTTCACAGTTCCTGGGGGAGGTAAGTTTTTGTTAGTTTTACCAGGTAAGTAAGACACTTACAGGGTTCAGTTCTTGGTCCAAGGTAGCCCACCGTTGGGGGTTCAGAGCAACCCCAAAGTTACCACACCAGCAGCTCAGGGCCGGTCAGGTGCAGAGTTCAAAGTGGTGCCCAAAACGCATAGGCTTCAATGGAGAGAAGGGGGTGCCCCGGTTCCAGTCTGCCAGCAGGTAAGTACCCGCGTCTTCGGAGGGCAGACCAGGGGGGTTTGGTAGGGCACCGGGGGGGACACAAGCCCACACAGAAATGTCACCCTCAGCGGCGCGGGGGCGGCCGGGTGCAGTGTTAGAACAAGCGTCGGGTTCGCAATGGAAGTCAATGAGAGATCAAGGGATCTCTTCAGCGCTGCAGGCAGGCAAGGGGGGGCTTCCTCGGGGAAACCTCCACTTGGGCAAGGGAGAGGGACTCCTGGGGGTCACTTCTGCAGTGAAAGTCCGGTCCTTCAGGTCCTGGGGGCTGCGGGTGCAGGGTCTTTTCCAGGCGTCGGGACTTAGGTTTCAGAGAGTCGCGGTCAGGGGAAGCCTCGGGATTCCCTCTGCAGGCGGCGCTGTGGGGGCTCAGGGGGGACAGTTTTTGGTACTCACAGTCGTAGAGTAGTCCGGGGGTCCTCCCTGAGGTGTTGGTTCTCCACCAGCCGAGTCGGGGTCGCCGGGTGCAGGGTTGCAAGTCTCACGCTTCTTGCGGGGAGATTGCAGGGTTCTTTAAAGCTGCTTCTTTGGATAAAGTTGCAGTCTTTTTGGAGCAGGTCCGCTGTCCTCGGGAGTTTCTTGTCGTCGTCGAAGCAGGGCAGTCCTCAGAGGATTCAGAGGTCGCTGGTCCCTTTGGAAGGCGTCGCTGGAGCAGAGTTCTTTGGAAGGCAGGAGACAGGCCGGTGAGTTTCTGGAGCCAAGGCAGTTGTTGTCTTTTGGTCTTCCTCTGCAGGGGTTTTCAGCTAGGCAGTCCTTCTTCTTGTTGTTGCAGGAATCTAATCTCTAGGTTCAGGGAGAGCCCTTAAATACTAAATTTAAGGGCGTGTTTAGGTCTGGGGGGTTAGTAGCCAATGGCTACTAGCCCTGAGGGTGAGTACACCCTCTTTGTGCCTCCTCCCAAGGGGAGGGGGTCACATCCCTAATCCTATGGATTTCTAAAAGTTAGAGTCACCTCAGCTCAGGACACCTTAGGGGCTGTCCTGACTGGCCAGTGACTCCTCCTTGTTATTCTCATTATTTTCTCCGGCCTTGCCGCCAAAAGTGGGGGCCGGGGCCAGGGCCGGAGGGGACGGGCAACTCCACTAGCTGGAGTGTCCTGCGGTGCTGTGACAAAGGGGTGAGCCTTTGAGGCTCACCGCCAGGTGTTACAGCTCCTGCCTGGGGGAGGTGTTAGCATCTCCACCCAGTGCAGGCTTTGTTACTGGCCTCAGAGTGACAAAGGCACTCTCCCCATGGGGCCAGCAACATGTCTCTAGTGTGGCAGGCTGCTGGAACCAGTCAGCCTACACAGATAGTCGGTTAAGTTTCAGGGGGCACCTCTAAGGTGCCCTCTGTGGTGTATTTTACAATAAAATGTACACTGGCATCAGTGTGCATTTATTGTGCTGAGAAGTTTGATACCAAACTTCCCAGTTTTCAGTGTAGCCATTATGGTGCTGTGGAGTTCGTGTTTGACAGACTCCCAGACCATATACTCTTATGGCTACCCTGCACTTACAATGTCTAAGGTTTTGCTTAGACGCTGTAGGGGCACAGTGCTCATGCACTGGTACCCTCACCCATGGTATAGTGCACCCTGCCTTAGGGCTATAAGGCCTGCTAGAGGGGTGTCTTACCTATACTGCATAGGCAGTGAGAGGCTGGCATGGCACCCTGAGGGGAGTGCCATGTCGACTTACTCCTTTTGTTCTCACTAGCACACACAAGCTGGTAAGCAGTGTGTCTGTGCTGGGTGAGGGGTCTCTAGGGTGGCATAATACATGCTGCAGCCCTTAGAGACCTTCCCTGGCATCGGGGCCCTTGGTACCAGAGGTACCAGTTACAAGGGGCTTATCTGGGTGCCAGGGTGTGCCAATTGTGGAATCAAAAGTACAGGTTAGGGAAAGAACACTGGTGCTGGGGCCTGGTTAGCAGGCCTCAGCACACTTTCAATTCAAAACATACCATCAGCAAAGGCAAAAAGTCAGGGGGTAACCATGCCAAGGAGGCATTTCCTTACACAACCCCCCCCCCCCCCCCCCCCCAAACGAAAGAGGATGAGACTAACCTTTCCCAAGAGAGTCTTCATTTTCTAAGTGGAAGAACCTGGAAAGGCCATCTGCATTGGCATGGGCAGTCCCAGGTCTGTGTTCCACTACAAAGTCCATTCCCTGTAGGGAGATGGACCACCTCAACAGTTTTGGATTTTCACCTTTCATTTGCATCAGCCATCTGAGAGGTCTGTGGTCAGTCTGAACTAGGAAGTGAGTACCAAAGAGGTATGGTCTCAGCTTCTTCAGGGACCAAACCACAGCAAAGGCCTCCCTCTCAATGGCACTCCAACGCTGCTCCCTGGGGAGTAACCTCCTGCTAATGAAAGCAACAGGCTGGTCAAGGCCATCATCATTTGTTTGGGACAAAACTGCCCCTATCCCATGTTCAGAGGCATCTGTTTGCACAATGAACTGCTTGGAGTAATCTGGAGCTTTTAGAACTGGTGCTGTGCACATAGCTTGTTTCAGGGTGTCAAAGGCCTGTTGGCATTCTACAGTCCAGTTTACTTTCTTGGGCATTTTCTTGGAGGTGAGTTCTGTGAGGGCTGTCACAATGGATCCATATCCCTTCACAAACCTCCTGTAGTACCCAGTCAAGCCAAGGAATGCCCTGACTTGAGTCTGGGTTTTTGGAGCTGCCCAGTCCAGAATAGTCTGGATCTTAGGCTGGAGTGGCTGAACATGGCCTCCACCTACAAGGTGTCCCAAGTAAACCACAGTTCCCTGCCCTATCTGGCATTTGGATGCCTTGATAGAGAGGCCTGCAGATTGCAGAGCCTTCAAAACCTTCTTCAGGTGGACCAGGTGATCCTGCCAGGTGGAGCTGAAGACAGCAATATCATCAAGATAAGCTGCACTAAAGGATTCCAGCCCAGCAAGGACTTGATTCACCAACCTTTGGAAGGTGGCAGGGGCATTCTTTAAACCAAAGGGCATAACAGTGAACTGATAATGCCCATCAGGTGTGGAGAATGCTGTCTTTTTTTTGCTCCAGGGGCCATTTTGATTTGCCAGTACCCTGCTGTTAAGTCAAAGGTACTTAAGAATTTGGCAGCCCCTAATTTGTCTATTAGCTCATCAGCTCTGGGAATGGGATGAGCATCTGTCTTTGTGACAGAGTTGAGACCTCTGTAGTCCACACAAAACCTCATCTCTCTCTTTCCTTCTTTGGTGTGAGGTTTGGGGACTAAGACCACTGGGCTAGCCCAGGGGCTGTCAGAGTACTCAATTACTCCCAATTCCAGCATCTTGTGGACTTCCACCTTGATGCTTTCCTTAACTTGGTCAGACTGTCTAAATATTTTGTTTTTGACAGGCATGCTGTCTCCTGTGTCCACATCATGGGTACACAGGTGTGTCTGACAGGGGTTAGGGAAAAGAGTTCAGCAAACTGCTGCAGGACCTTCCTGCAGTCAGACTGCTGTTGGCTAGAGAGGGTGTCTGAGTAGATCACTCCATCTACTGAGCCATCTTTAGGGTCTGATGAGAGGAGATCAGGGAGAGGTTCACTCTCAGCTTCCTGGTCCTCATCTGTTACCATCAACAGATTTACATCAGCCCTGTCATGGAAGAGCTTAAGGCGGTTCACATGGATCACCCTCTTGGGGCTCCTGCTTGTGCCCAGGTCCACCAGGTAGGTGACCTGACTCTTCCTTTCTAGTACTGGGTAATGGCCACTCCATTTGTCCTGGAGTGCCCTGGGAGCCACAGGCTCCAGAACCCAGACTTTCTGCCCTGGTTGAAATTCAACCAGTGCAGCCTTTTGGTCATACCACAACTTCTGGAGTTGTTGGCTGGCCT
This sequence comes from Pleurodeles waltl, assembly GCF_031143425.1. NCBI lineage: Eukaryota > Metazoa > Chordata > Amphibia > Caudata > Salamandridae > Pleurodeles > Pleurodeles waltl. Next base: position 400,954,240 of record NC_090449.1, read on the forward strand.
CAAGGTTTTTGCTTGCCTTTTCCATGTACTCTGCCATCCTTGAGCGAAGGCCAAGTACATAGTCCACTATGTCTTGTTTAGGCTCATGAAGAGGACTCTCCCAGCCTTCTTTAACAAGAGCAAGTGGTCCCCTTACAGGGTGGCCAAACAGAAGTTCAAAGGGTGAGAATCCTACTCCCTTCTGAGGCACCTCTCTGTAAGCGAAAAGCAGACATGGCAAGAGGACATCCCATCTCCTTTTGAGTTTTTCTGGGAGCCCCATGATCATGCCCTTTAATGTCTTGTTGAATCTCTCAACAAGGCCATTAGTTTGTGGATGATATGGTGTAGTGAATTTGTAAGTCACTCCACACTCATTCCACATGTGTTTTAGGTATGCTGACATGAAGTTGGTACCTCTGTCAGACACCACCTCCTTAGGGAAACCCACTCTGGTAAAGATACCAATGAGGGCCTTGGCTACTGCAGGGGCAGTAGTCGGCCTAAGGGGAATAGCTTCAGGATACCTAGTAGCATGATCCACTACTACTAGGATGTACATATTTCCTGAGGCTGTGGGAGGTTCTAGTGGACCAACTATGTCCACACCCACTCTTTCAAAGGGGACCCCCACCACTGGAAGTGGAATGAGGGGGGCCTTTGGATGCCCACCTGTCTTACCACTGGCTTGACAGGTGGGGCAGGAGAGGCAAAACTCCTTAACCTTCTGGGACATATTGGGCCAGTAGAAGTGGTTGACTAACCTCTCCCACGTCTTGGTTTGTCCCAAATGCCCAGCAAGGGGAATATCATGGGCTAAGGTCAGAATAAACTCTCTGAAACCCTGAGGCACTACCACTCTCCTAGTGGCACCAGGTTTGGGATCTCTTGCCTCAGTGTACAGGAGCCCATCTTCCCAATAGACCCTATGTGTTCCATTTTTCTTGCCTTTGGACTCTTCAGCAGCTTGCTGCCTAAGGCCTTCAAGAGAGGGACAGGTTTCTTGTCCCTTACACAACTCTTCCCTTGAGGGTCCCCCTGGGCCCAAGAGCTCAACCTGATAAGGTTCCAGCTCCATAGGCTCAGTTCCCTCAGAGGGCAGAACTTCTTCCTGAGAAGGGAGGTTCTCTTTTTGGTGTTGTGTTGCAGCTGGTTTCCCAGCTGACTTTCCTTTTCTCTTGGTAGGCTGGGCCATTTTTCCAGACTCCAGCTCTACTTTTTCACCCTGTGCCTAGCACTGTGCCCTAGTCTTGACACACACCAGTTCAGGGATACCCAGCATGGCTGCATGGGTTTTCAGTTCTACCTCAGCCCATGCTGAGGACTCCAGGTCATTTCCAAGCAAACAGTCTACTGGGATATTTGAGGAGACCACCACCTGTTTCAGGCCATTGACCCCTCCCCACTCTAAAGTTACCATAGCCATGGGATGTACTTTAGTCTGATTGTCAGCGTTGGTGACTGGATAAGTTTGTCCAGTCAGGTATTGGCCAGGGGAAACCAGTTTCTCTGTCACCATAGTGACACTGGCACCTGTATCCCTCAGGCCCTCTACACTTGTCCCATTAATTAAGAGCTGCTGCCTGTATTTTTGCATGTTAGGGGGCCAGGCAGCCAGTGTGGCTAAATCCACCCCACCCTCAGAGACTAATGTAGCTTCAGTGTGACACCTGATTTGCTCTGGGCACACTGTTGATCCCACTTGGAGACTGGCCATTCCAGTTTTAGCTGGATGGGAGTTAGAAGTGGTATCTTTCTTGGGACAGGCCTTGTCTCCAGTTTGGTGTCCAGGCTGACTACAGTTTCGACACCAGGCCTTTTTGGGATCAAAGTTTTTACCCTTGTACCCAGGATTGTTTTGTGAAGAGGCTCTGGGCCCACCCTCCTGTGCAGGTTTTTGGGGGCCTGTAGAAGACTCTTTACTATTTTTATTTTTGGCTGTCTCACCACCTTTCCCCTGGGGAGGTTTTGTGACCCCTTTCTTTTGGTCACCCCCTGTGGAAGTTTTGGACACCCTAGTCTTTACCCAATGGTCCGCCTTCTTTCCCAATTCTTGGGGAGAAATTGGTCCTAGGTCCACCAGATGCTGATGCAGTTTATCATTGAAACAATTACTTAATAGGTGTTCTTTCACAAATAAATTGTACAGCCCATCATAATCATTTACACCATTTCCTTGAATCCAACCATCTAGTGTTTTTACTGAGTAGTCTACGAAGTCAACCCAGGTCTGGCTCGAGGATTTTTGAGCCCCCCTGAATCTAATCCTATACTCCTCAGTGGAGAATCCAAAGCCCTCAATCAGGGTACCCTTCATGAGGTCATAAGATTCTGCATCTTTTTTAGAGAGTGTGAGGAGTCTATCCCTACACTTTCCTGTGAACATTTCCCAAAGGAGAGCACCCCAGTGAGATTTGTTCACTTTTCTGGTTTCACAAGCCCTCTCAAAAGCTGTGAACCATTTGGTGATGTCATCACCATCTTTATATTTAGTTACAATCCCTTTAGGGATTTTCAACATGTCAGGAGAATCTCTGACCCTAGTTATGTTGCTGCCACCATTGATGGGTCCTAGGCCCATCTCTTGTCTTTCCCTTTCTATGGCTAGGATCTGTCTTTCCAAAGCCAATCTTTTGGCCATCCTGGCTAACTGGATGTCCTCTTCACTGGAGTTATCCTCAGTGATTTCAGAGTTGTTGGTCCCTCCTGTGAGGGAACCAGCATCTCTGACTATTATTTGTGGAGTCAGGGCTTGAGAAGCCCTGTTCTCCCTAGATAGGACTGGTGGGGGGGAATCACCCTCCAAGTCACTATCATCATCCTCTGTGTTGCCATCCTCAGAGGGGTTGGCTCTTTCAAACTCTGCCAACAGCTCCTGGAGCTGTAGTTTGGACGGTCTGGAGCCCATTGCTATTTTCTTTAGTTTACAGAGTGACCTTAGCTCTCTCATCTGTAGATGGAGGTAAGGTGTGGTGTCGAGTTCCACCACATTCACATCTGTATTAGACATTATGCTTCTAAAAGTTGGAATACTTTTTATGAAACTAAAACTAGTTCTAGAATCTAATTCAAACTTTTACCAAACTTTTAAACTCTAAAAGAAAATGCTAACAGGGACTAACACAAGGCCCTAGCAGGACTTTTAAGAATTTAGAAAACTTTTCAAATTGCAAAAATCAATTTCTAATGACAATTTTGGAATTTGTCGTGTGATCAGGTATTGGCTGAGTAGTCCAGCAAATGCAAAGTCTTGTACCCCACCGCTGATCCACCAATGTAGGAAGTTGGCTCTGTATGTGCTATTTCAAAGTAAGGAATAGCATGCACAGAGTCCAAGGGTTCCCCTTAGAGGTAAAATAGTGGTAAAAATAGATAATACTAATGCTCTATTTTGTGGTAGTGTGGTCGAGCAGTAGGCTTATCCAAGGAGTAGTGTTAAGCATTTGTTGTACATACACATAGACAATAAATGAGGTACACACACTCAGAGACAAATCCAGCCAATAGGTTTTGTTATAGAAAAATATCTTTTCTTAGTTTATTTTAAGAACCACAGGTTCAAATTTAACATGTAATATCTTGTTTGAAAGGTATTGCAGGTAAGTACATTAGGAACTTTGAATCATTTCAATTGCATGTATACTTTTCAAGTTATTCACAAATAGCTATTTTAAAAGTGGACACAGTGCAATTTTCACAGTTCCTGGGGGAGGTAAGTTTTTGTTAGTTTTACCAGGTAAGTAAGACACTTACAGGGTTCAGTTCTTGGTCCAAGGTAGCCCACCGTTGGGGGTTCAGAGCAACCCCAAAGTTACCACACCAGCAGCTCAGGGCCGGTCAGGTGCAGAGTTCAAAGTGGTGCCCAAAACGCATAGGCTTCAATGGAGAGAAGGGGGTGCCCCGGTTCCAGTCTGCCAGCAGGTAAGTACCCGCGTCTTCGGAGGGCAGACCAGGGGGGTTTTGTAGGGCACCGGGGGGGACACAAGCCCACACAGAAATTTCACCCTCAGCGGCGCGGGGCGGCCGGGTGCAGTGTTAGAACAAGCGTCGGGTTCGCAATGGAAGTCAATGAGAGATCAAGGGATCTCTTCAGCGCTGCAGGCAGGCAAGGGGGGGCTTCCTCGGGGAAACCTCCACTTGGGCAAGGGAGAGGGACTCCTGGGGGTCACTTCTGCAGTGAAAGTCCGGTCCTTCAGGTCCTGGGGGCTGCAGGTGCAGGGTCTTTTCCAGGCGTCGGGACTTAGGTTTCAGAGAGTCGCGGTCAGGGGAAGCCTCGGGATTCCCTCTGCAGGCGGCGCTGTGGGGGCTCCGGGGGGGACAGGTTTTGGTACTCACAGTCGTAGAGTAGTCCGGGGGTCCTCCCTGAGGTGTTGGTTCTCCACCAGCCGAGTCGGGGTCGCCGGGTGCAGGGTTGCAAGTCTCACGCTTCTTGCGGGGAGATTGCAGGGTTCTTTAAAGCTGCTTCTTTGGATAAAGTTGCAGTCTTTTTGGAGCAGGTCCGCTGTCCTCGGGAGTTTCTTGTCGTCGTCGAAGCAGGGCAGTCCTCAGAGGATTCAGAGGTCGCTGGTCCCTTTGGAAGGCGTCGCTGGAGCAGAGTTCTTTGGAAGGCAGGAGACAGGCCGGTGAGTTTCTGGAGCCAAGGCAGTTGTTGTCTTCTGGTCTTCCTCTGCAGGGGTTTTCAGCTAGGCAGTCCTTCTTCTTGTTGTTGCAGGAATCTAATCTCTAGGTTCAGGGAGAGCCCTTAAATACTAAATTTAAGGGCGTGTTTAGGTCTGGGGGGTTAGTAGCCAATGGCTACTAGCCCTGAGGGTGAGTACACCCTCTTTGTGCCTCCTCCCAAGGGGAGGGGGTCACATCCCTAATCCTATTGGGGGAATCCTCCATCTGCAAGATGGAGGATTTCTAAAAGTTAGTCACCTCAGCTCAGGACACCTTAGGGGCTGTCCTGACTGGCCAGTGACTCCTCCTTGTTATTCTCATTATTTTCTCCGGCCTTGCCGCCAAAAGTGGGGGCCGGGGCCGGGGCCGGAGGGGGCGGGCAACTCCACTAGCTGGAGTGTCCTGCGGTGCTGTGACAAAGGGGTGAGCCTTTGAGGCTCACCGCCAGGTGTTACAGCTCCTGCCTGGGGGAGGTGTTAGCATCTCCACCCAGTGCAGGCTTTGTTACTGGCCTCAGAGTGACAAAGGCACTCTCCCCATGGGGCCAGCAACATGTCTCTAGTGTGGCAGGCTGCTGGAACCAGTCAGCCTACACAGATAGTCGGTTAAGTTTCAGGGGGCACCTCTAAGGTGCCCTCTGTGGTGTATTTTACAATAAAATGTACACTGGCATCAGTGTGCATTTATTGTGCTGAGAAGTTTGATACCAAACTTCCCAGTTTTCAGTGTAGCCATTATGGTGCTGTGGAGTTCGTGTAAAACAGACTCCCAGACCATATACTCTTATGGCTACCCTGCACGTACAATGTCTAAGGTTTTGCTTAGACGCTGTAGGGGCACAGTGCTCATGCACTGGTACCCTCACCCATGGTATAGTGCACCCTGCCTTAGGGCTGTAAGGCCTGCTAGAGGGGTGTCTTACCTATACTGCATAGGCAGTGAGAGGCTGGCATGGCACCCTGAGGGGAGTGCCATGTCGACTTACTCCTTTTGTTCTCACTAGCACACACAAGCTGGTAAGCAGTGTGTCTGTGCTGGGTGAGGGGTCTCTAGGGTGGCATAATACATGCTGCAGCCCTTAGAGACCTTCCCTGGCATCAGGGCCCTTGGTACCAGAGGTACCAGTTACAAGGGGCTTATCTGGGTGCCAGGGTGTGCCAATTGTGGAATCAAAAGTACAGGTTAGGGAAAGAACACTGGTGCTGGGGCCTGGTTAGCAGGCCTCAGCACACTTTCAATTCAAAACATAGCATCAGCAAAGGCAAAAAGTCAGGGGGTAACCATGCCAAGGAGGCATTTCCTTACACCATCCTTCCTAGAATTCTCCAGAAATCCATGTGGGTGGCTGGTATTAAGGAGTAATGTTAATGCTTCACTGAATAAGAGTTGGCATGCTGCATTTTTCTATGTTTACTGTGGCGGTTGTGAAGAACTTGCTTGAGGAATGGCCAACCTAAAAGGTTGCAGTACTTGCTTGGGGAACTGTCTGAGCACCTTGATAATAATTGTACCATTTTTGTGTGACCATAATAATTTATCACAAATCACTGTCACCAAAACCAAATGTTCCATTACACAGATGTTTTTCCTTTCTTTGCTTTAGAACAGTGGTTCTTAACCTTTTGACATCTGTGGACTGCCACTTAATCACTACTTGAATCCAGGGATCCCAGTCTAAGTAATTTCTATGATTTGAACAGAAAATCATACTGTAAAATACAGAAACAAATATACGCACATTACAAAATATTTGATTTAAATTACAAATGCACAAAATATACAAAAACGTGAGGTACAATTTTAATGAGAAGGTTGGAGCTTTTCAATATTTGGTTTCTTTTAAAAAAAATTAAAAAAAACACAGATGCTAGACTCTACCATATCACACTCTTCTTTGCTCTTAAACTTTTTCTTTTTTTGTCCTCTGCCAATGTTTCATTTGAGGTTACTAATTGTCAATACCAGATTCTATTTCCTTATTTTTTGCTGCTCCCAAGAATCAATCTAAAGATACCAGCGTACGTTTTAGCCTTCAATTTCAAATTCCTTCACATTTTGAGATTGCTTATAGTTTTTAAAAGTTTTCTTTTTAGCATTTTCCTTTTTATATATACACTTTATTATTCTACTAAAATGATTTAATTTTCTAAACATTTGTGCACCCCCCTGAGTAGGCATTATATGTCCCCAGATTCCCAGTAGCTTCACACAGGTGTCTGCCTCCAGAGGGAAACAGTATATTCTTTGTCCTGTGGTCACTTCCCTAGAAATTTTAGAAACCCAAGGGATACAACAGAACATTAGAGTTCCCATAGTTCCGTTCATTAGAGTTCAAAGCACATCTTCTAATCATAACCTCATGAGCATTATTATAATGTTTACCATTGCTGCATTAAGCCCTTGACCATTCGGCCATATGACATGGCACTGCATTTCCCATGGATCTTCGCACAATAACCAGAACTGCCTTTTCACTCTTACCAAAAGCAAAAGACTAAAAAAAAAATAGTGTACTTAACTGTTGCTGTCTCCAAAGAGTGTTCTATTCCTGTTAGATTTAGACTGGCAACAGCTCTTTAGTCCAGTAGCCCCTCCCAGCGAGAGAACAGGCATCTAACGAATGCCCAGTATCCCTATACCTGGAGTGGTCTTTTCAATATTTGTATCGATTCCATGAGCCTTTTTTCTGCAGTTATTTTGTGACAATAAGATACTCATTCACATGGTGTGTATGAGAAGGGAATGAATTCCTGAGAGTGTGTTCTCTTGAAGATAAACATTCTATGACTACAATTTATACATGACAGAATGGAGCCTACGATCACCTCTCGTGTAGTTTTATACATTCATGAGTAATAACCATGACTGCCTCTATTATGGGACAGATATCATCTATGTAGATATACCTGGATCGGTACTCTCCTCTACATTAACTTGCATATTTCAGTTCCATATTTGTATTGTCATATAACAACTGAGTTAAGTGAATTCTCATTACATCTGAATGACAAATAAACTTAAATGAGCTGATAAAAGTTGGACGGCCAAAGTGAAAACGAGTGGCCTAATATGGTCAGTGGATTCAGTGACTTTGAGCCCCCTTTGTTCCCTCCATCCTCCCCCGTGTTGAAAGTCACACTTAAAAATAAATTGGGTGAGATTATTTATACACTCAGAGCTGCTTGTTTTTTAACATGTGTGAGTGCTGTAGTACACCAAGGATTACTTGCCAAACACTAAGATTACCGGCCATGATTGTAGCCAAATCATTGAAGCAATATTTTTGTTTACGTTTTTGTTTTTAATTAATGTTTTTCCACTTTAGTTTACTCATGATGGTGGACGATTGACCCACTCTTGGACTAATCTGATTTAGTTAACTATATAATACATTAAACCAGAGCTCACAAGCACTGATTCAGTTACACAGAGAGTTATGGCCGTGATGAAAGCCAAATGATCAAATCAGGGGCTGCTTTTTTGGGCAGAAACCAGTGCTTAATTTATGCTTGTTGTTTCCGGTGCGGAACACCTGCACTTATTTTTGAGGGACGGCACTTATTTTTCTGCCTCAAGCATTTACTGCAAGCAAAAAAGACATATGGAAAAGACGGAGAAAGAGAAAAACAAAAAATCGTCACAATTGGAGAAAGTAGAAAGCTGCAAGAGTAAGCTGATAGGGCAGGGAGTGGCTTTAATTGTATTGAATAGGCCCGAGATGGCTTCAGGATTACGCTGCCTTAGTATTCCGTGTTCGCACATTTGATTGCAGTAGCCGCGTATTTAAGAGGAGGGCTTTGGGTACCGGGACGTTTTTATTTACAAATCAAGCACTGGCAGAAACATGTCGACTTCACGAGAGGGTTGAATTATCCCTCTTGGACTTGTTAATCCTACAGAGAGGAGACTTGAATAAAGACTTTTTTCTACCAGTATGTAGTTTTAGTTTCTTTTCTCCATTGTCTGTTCTCTAGGAGGGAGGACACCTCAATGATAACAGAGGGAATTTAGCCTACATTTGTACCTGCAACCTGACAGTTACAAGGAAAAGCCCTGTAATGAAGCATGCTGCCCTTTGGTGGGTGAGGGCTTTCCTCCTAAAAAAAAAAAAAAAATGATAAACATGATTTTTTTTTGTGTTCAATACATTAGAGATAAAACAGTCAGACATTTTCCTTGCATTACACAAAGAAGTACTGGACAGTATAGGTCAGTAAGGTCACTTCCTGTATAGCCAGTGCCACTGCTGGAGTCTCATGATACCATCTGGTGATGCTGGAGAACCCTATCCTTTGTCGTTAATGGTTTGTTTATCTTTGTGGCGCACTGCTTTTTTTAAATATATGCAAATATTTTGTGCCAAATGGTTTTATGCCAGGGCAAAGTCCATATGTTTGCGATTCATCTGTCTCTTTTAGTCCAGAAATACTTTGAGTTTCAGGTGATATATCTGAACGGCAAAAATCGAATGTCTGTGAAGTTTATAGTTTAACTATTTTTAGTTTTCATACCTTGCACATGAGTCTGCTAGCAAAACAGTAGGTGACAACTGACCAAATCCTATGTGAACCTCTTCAAAATGTATAACAACCTTTGAACGACCTGAAACCACCAGGGGTCATTGGTAACCAATACTGAACCTCCTCTTATATAGGAGCCGGTTGGTGTGAGGGGTGCTGGAGAATAGAGTAGTAAATCAGAACACCATGAAAAGAATGAAATGTCTGCAGAACACAACCATGTCTTTGGATGTTAGACATAACATGCTAGGTGTCCCTAGTCCTGCACCACAGGAAAAGGATGCTAAATCAAAGACATTCAGCATCAGACCTCAGAACCCATCAGCTCACGTTTTCACCATCAAAACTGACGCTGCTGTCCTTACTTTTGACTGCTGTCAGAGACTCTAGAAAGTGAGCATCTGCCTCGAAATGAGTAAACATAAACTTGTTCCCATCGTAGGTCCCCTTATTTGAGATGGATAGAAAATGGATACCTCTTTCACAATTGTCCGTAGTTGTTTGGGAACCTCCTGTAGCACTTATCTCCTCCCCAACGGCTTGGGCTGGGGTGTGGAAGAATCAGAATCTTGTGACCTTAATATCTTATTTCTTGAAGCTGTCATCCACAGAACAGCTATTCCTAGCCCCTTGTTTTGAAGCACAAGAAGAGTTGTGTTCTATTCCTTGCCTCCTACTTTGATTTTCTTTGTGAGTAGTCTTGCTAAGAGCCCACCCTCCCCACCTCCCTTCACATGTGTCTCAATCCTGACGTAGGCCTCCTTTTGAGACACTTACATTGTAGGCCACCCTAAGAGAATCTGATAGCTTGAGCCCCTTGTATATTCTGGGCACTCCACTTTGTTTGACAGGTGCACAATCACTAGCAAAACACAGTTCTGGAACTCCACTGTATGTGGCTTAGTCATAGCTTTTTTAATCTGTTTATTGAAGTGTTTACGTTTTGAACACAGAAAATGGAAAAGGAAAGTTCAAAACAACATATATTCACCTGATACATTCTAAATGTTGCCCACTGGCAATGCCAGCCACCCGCTCACCCCCTTCCAAATTATGTGTTACCAAAGGATCAACCTTCTCATTCCTCATACCCTCCCAGTATTGCTGCAATCCATCTCACACCCTTTCATGCTTCTTGGGTCACCCTCGAGTATGCAGCACTGATCCATCTTGTCTCACAACCTACCTGGTCATCTTTGAAACCATATGTTCGATGGCATCTGTTGCTGCAGATACACATGTTGTGCACAGTCCGCCATCTGGTGTTGGGTCGGAGTGTTACAAGTTGTTTTTCTTCGAAGAAGTCTTTCGAGTCACGAGACCGAGGGACTCCTCCTCTTTGCTTCCATTGCGCATGGGCGTCGGCTCCATCTTAGATTGTTTTTTTTCCGCCCTCGGGTTCGGACGTGTTCCTTTTCGCTCCGGGTTTCGGGACGGAAAGATAGTCAAAACTTCGAAAAATTACGTCGGTATTGTTTCGCTCGGGATCGGGATAGTTAGAATCGACACCGAATCGTGAAGAGCTCCGGTAGCCCTTTGGGGTAATTTCGATCCCCCGTCGGGGCCTGGTATGCCCGACCGCGTGTAACATCGACACCGATGGAACGTTCCCCGTTCCGATTCTGTCCTAAATGCCACAATAAATATCCATATACGGACCAACATTTGGTCTGTAACTTGTGCCTGTCGCCCGAGCACAAAGAAGAATCTTGTAAGGCCTGTCGTGCGTTCCGGTCCCGAAAAACGCTCCGTGACCGTCGAGCCAGAAGACTACAGATGGCGTCCACGCCGACAGAACACCGAGAGCTCGAGGAACAAGGAGAAGAGGAGGAAGCCTTCTCCATCCATGAAACGGATTCGGATGAATTCGACGTTGACGAAACTGTGAGTAAGACGTCGAAAAGCACACAGCACAAGAAAATAGACAAGGCCCAGGGGACGCCACTGCCAACTGGCCATGGCTCGACCCATAAAGGTGATCGTCCATCGGCACCGAAAAAGGCCGAACTGGTGCCCAGATCGTCCGACTCGGGTCGAGACACAGGCACGCAACACTCTCGGGACCGAGAAAGTGTTGCCGAAAAAGATCGACGCCGAGAAGGCGGAGCCGACGCTGCTCGACGCAGAGACAGCGGCACCGAGGATGATCGACGCCGAGAAGGCTCGACTCCGAAAAAGAAGAGATTCGCCTCGGAGCCGAAAACAAAAAAGGGCACAGTTTCGGTGCCAAAACAACCAGCAACCGAAACCACTACCGGCTCATATTCAGAGGAACATTCATTGTCCTCTCAAATGCGTAAGCACAGGTTTGAAGAGGAGCTACAGACTACTGATGTAGACCATACACAAAAGAGGATCTTCATCCAGAGTGGAACGGGGAAGATTAGCACTCTTCCACCAATCAAGAGAAAAAGGAGACTAGAGTTCCAAACTGAACAACTAACATCACAAGCAAAGGTGGCAAAGAAAGCAACTCCGCCACCCTCTCCTCCACCTGTAACTCAAATATCACCGGCACAAACTCCGTCACATTCACCGGCTCACACCACCATGAGCCAAGATGACCAAGATGCTTGGGACCTATACGACGCACCAGTGTCAGACAATAGCCCAGAGTCATCCCCTACCAAGCCATCACCACCCGAGGACAGCACAGCGTATGCGCAGGTGGTAGCTAGGGCAGCAGAATTCCACAACGTGGCGTTACACACAGAACCTGTCGAGGATGACTTCCTTTTTAACACCCTCTCCTCCACCCATAGCAACTACCAAAGCCTGCCTATGCTTCCGGGAATGCTAAGGCACGCGAAGCAAATCTTCAAAGACCCCGTCAAGAGTAGAGCAATCACTCCAAGGGTAGAGAAGAAATATAAAGCACCTCCCACAGACCCTGCTTTTATCACCTCTCAACTGCCACCAGACTCAGTTGTGGTAGGAGCAGCTCGCAAAAGAGCCAATTCACACACATCGGGCGATGCACCACCCCCGGATAAGGAAAGCCGAAAATTCGACGCAGCTGGGAAAAGAGTCGCTGTACAAGCTGCCAGCCAGTGGCGCATCGCCAACTCTCAGGCGCTCCTAGCGCGCTATGACAGAGCCCATTGGGATGAGATGCAGCATCTCATCGAGCATCTACCCAAGGAATTTCAGAAGCGGGCAAAACAAGTGATTGAGGAGGGACAAAACATCTCCAATAACCAAATACGCTCCTCTATGGATGCAGCGGACACAGCTGCAAGAACAATAAACACTGCAGTTACCATCAGAAGGCACGCATGGTTGCGCACATCTGGCTTTAAGCCAGAAATACAGCAAGCGGTACTCAACATGCCGTTCAACGAACAACAATTGTTCGGACCAGTGGTTGACACGGCGATTGAGAAGCTGAAAAAGGATACTGACACAGCCAAGGCCATGGGCGCGCTCTACTCCCCGCAGAGCAGAGGCACTTTCGGCACCTTCCGTAAAACAACATTCAGAGGAGGGTTTCGGGGTCAGGCCACACAAGCCAGCACCTCACAATCAACACCGTCTACCTACCAGGGACAGTACCAAAGGGGAGGTTTTCGGGGCCAGTACAGAGGAGGACAATTCCCGAGAAACCGGGGGAAATTTCAAAGCCCCAAAACCCCAACAACCAAACAGTGACTTACAGGTCACTCAACCCCTCCACATAACACCAGTGGGGGGAAGAATAAGTCAGTTTTATCAATCATGGGTGGATATAACAACAGACACTTGGGTCTTAGCAATTATCCAACATGGTTATTGCATAGAATTTCTACAGATCCCTCCAAATATCCCGCCCAAAACACAAAAAATGTCAAAACAGCATTTAGACCTCCTAGAAATAGAAGTTCAAGCACTACTGCAAAAAGAAGCAATAGAACTGGTACCATGTACAGAAATAAACACAGGCGTCTATTCACTGTACTTTCTAATACCCAAAAAGGACAAAACACTGAGGCCAATCTTAGATCTCAGAATACTAAACACCTACATCAAATAAGACCACTTTCACATGGTCAAGCTACAGGAAGTGTTACCACTGCTAAAGCAACAGGATTACATGACAACCTTAGATCTCAAAGACGCGTATTTCCACATACCGATACATCCTTCGCACAGGAAATACCTAAGGTTTGTATTCAAGGGAATACACTATCAATTCAAAGTCTTACCGTTCGGTATAACAACCGCACCAAGGGTGTTTACCAAATGCCTAGCAGTAGTAGCCGCACACATCAGAAGGCAGCAAATACACGTATTCCCGTATCTAGACGATTGGCTAATCAAGACCAACTCGTTAACAAAGTGTTCACAACACACAGAGTATGTCATACAAACCCTCTACAAACTCGGGTTCTCCCTCAACTACACAAAATCAAACATTGTGCCGTGCAAAATACAGCACTACTTAGGAGCGGTAATCAACACAACATAAGGATTAGCCACTCCGAGTCCACAAAGGGTTCAAAATTTTCACAAGGTCATACAGGCCATGTATCCAACACTAAAAATACAGGCAAAAGTGGTTTTAAAACTCCTAGGCATGATGTCCTCATGCATAGCCATTGTCCCAAACGCAAGACTGCACATGAGGCCCTTACAACAGTGCCTAGCATCACAATGGTCACATGCACAGGGTCACCTTCTAGATCTGGTGTTGATAGACCGCCAAACATACATCTCACTTCTATGGTGGAACAGTACAAATTTAAACAAAGGGCGGCCGTTCCAAGACCCAGTGCCACAATACGTAATAACAACAGATGCTTCCATGACAGGGTGGGGAGCACACCTCGATCACCACAGCATCCACGGACAATGGGACGTACATCAAACAAAACTGCATATAAATCACCTAGAATTACTAGCAGTATTCCTAGCGCTAAAAGCATTTCAACCCATCATAACCCACAAATACGTTCTTGTCAAAACAGACAACATGACAACAATGTATTACCTAAACAAGCAAGGGGGAACACACTCGACACAGCTATGTCTCCTAGCACAAAAGATATGGCAATGGGCGATTCACAACCACATTCGCCTAATAGCACAGTTTATTCCAGGGATCCAAAATCAACTAGCAGACAATCTCTCTCGAGATCACCAACAGGTCCACGAATGGGAGATTCACCCCCAAATCCTAAACACTTACTTCAAAATTTGGGGTACACCGCAAATAGACCTATTTGCAACAAAGGAGAACGCAAAATGCTGAGACTTCGCATCCAGGTACCCACACAGACAGTCTCAAGGCAATGCCCTATGGATGAACTGGTCAGGGAAATTTGCATACGCTTTTCCCCCTCTCCCTCTCCTTCCATATCTAGTAAACAAATTGAGTCAAAACAAACTCAAACTCATATTAATAGCACCAACATGGGCAAGACAACCTTGGTACACAACACTACTAGACCTGTCAGTAGTACCACACGTCAAGTTACCCAACAGGCCAGATCTGTTAACACAACACAAACAGCAGATCAGGCATCCAAACCCAGCATCGCTCAATCGCTCAATCTAGCAATCTGGCTCCTGAAATCCTAGAATTCGGACATTTAAACCTCACTCAAGAATGTATGGAAGTCATAAAACAAGCTAGAAGGCCATCCACTAGACACTGCTACGCAAGCAAATGGAAAAGGTTTGTTTGCTACTGCCATAATAATCAAGTTCATCCATTACACGCATCCCCAAAAGACGTGGTGGGATACTTACTACACTTACAAAAGTCAAACCTAGCCTTCTCTTCCATAAAAATACACCTTGCAGCAATATCTGCATACCTGCAGATTACTCATTCAACTTCACTGTTTAGGATACCCGTCAATAAAGCATTTATGGAGGGCCTAAGAAGAATAATACCACCAAGAACACCACCAGTTCCTTCATGGAACCTTAACATTGTCTTGACAAGACTCATGGGACCACCTTTTGAACCCATGCATTCTTGTGAAATACAATTCTTAACCTGGAAAGTTGCATTTCTCATTGCCATCACATCTCTAAGAAGAGTAAGTGAAATTCAGGCATTTACAATACAAGAACCTTTTATCCAAATACACAAAAATAAGGTTGTACTAAGAACCAATCCTAAATTCCTACCAAAGGTTATTTCACCGTTCCACTTAAATCAAACGGTAGAGTTACCAGTGTTCTTCCCACAGCCAGACTCAGTAGCTGAAAGGGCACTACATACATTAGATGTCAAAACAGCACTAATGTACTACATCGACAGAACAAAGGAGGTTAGGAAAACAAAACAACTGTTTATTGCATTTCAAAAACCTCATACAGAAAACCCAATATCAAAACAAGGTATAGCCAGATGGATAGTTAAGTGCATCCAAACCTGCTATCTTAAAGCAAAGAGACAACTGCCCATTACACCAACGGCACACTCAACCAGGAAAAAAGGCGCTACCATGGCATTCCTAGGAAATATTCCAATGCACGAAATATGTAAGGCAGCCACATGGTCCACGCCTCACACATTTACTAAACACTACTGTGTAGACGTGCTATCCGCACAACAGGCCACAGTAGGTCAAGCCGTACTGAGAACTTTGTTTCAGACTACTTCCACTCCTACAGGCTGAGCCACCGCTTTTGGGGAGATAACTGCTTACTAGTATATGCACAACATGTGTATCTGCAGCAACAGATGCCATCGAACTGAAAATGTCACTTACCCAGTGTACATCTGTTCGTGGCATTGGTCGCTGCAGATTCACATGTGCCCACCCGCCTCCCCGGGAGCCTGTAGCCGTCGAAAGTTATCTTCAAACATCTGTACATTTGTATATATATATATTACTTAACCTTAATTTGTACATACTTATTCATTCCATTGCATGGGCACTATTACTAACACACACAACTCCTACCTCACCCTCTGCGGGGAAAACAATCTAAGATGGAGCCGACGCCCATGCGCAATGGAAGCAAAGCGGAGGAGTCCCTCGGTCTCGTGACTCGAAAGACTTCTTTCGAAGAAAAACAACTTGTAACACTCCGACCCAACACCAGATGGCGGACTGTGCACAACATGTGAATCTGCAGCGACCAATGCCACAAACAGATGTACACTGGGTAAGTGACATTTTCAATACAGTTATTGAGGACTTGAAGATGGGAGGCATGATAGTAAGTTAACAAGTCAACCATCATCAGTCCACACATTTGGGTGTTGTAGCGTGGTTGCCCTTTATTTCTACTTTAGTTGGCTTATTTTTTACTACAGGCTGTGCTCATTAGAGGCTCATTTTATGCCAGCATTTATACACAGTGCACATGATGTGCGTTCTTAAGGTTGAATTTACTATAAAGATGACTCGATTGTGAGTTTGACATGTATGGTCTTGCAACTCATGATGCGTGCTTGTTTATGTAGTAGTTTTCAATGTTTATCGCTAATATGGCTACTTTCAGATTGGTAATGTTCTGGGAATTTCATGGATCTCGAGTGGGGATGAGTGTTCATTATGATAATGTGGTGAGTTCTGTCCTGTATCCTTATTTTCACTACCCGTGGACTCCTGAATCACTATTAGAATGGAGCGGAGTGTTGGCTTTCTGTGTGGACATTGTTGCCTTGTAACCTAATGGGTAATAAATCAAAATAGACAATGGAGTCACCGCGTGGGTAAAAGAGGGGGCACTAATGAACAAACTATCCCTGCCCTTCTCCCCTTACTTCCGAACATGAATTATTCGTGAAAAAACTGAGCCACTGCCCAAATCCTGGGCTAAGCAATGTCTTGCGTTGTTAGGGGAACCCCATCATAGCAAAAGGCAAACATAAAATAACAATACCCCAACAAAACGAGGGAGGGATGAGCAGATCTCAGAACTATCCCCGCTGCCCTGAGAACATCTTAAATAAGTGTATGCTCTTGCGTCCCAGGTGGGGTTGGGTGGCGTCCCCGCATCTGGCAGCTCTAACTCCGATTCTACAGGATTGGGAGGCATAGGTGCCTTATGTCTCTGAGCTATCTGTGAAATTTTGGACTTTAGTGAACTGACAGGTTAAGATGACTTTTTGGTATTGTGGGGTCCTCTGGAGGAGGCTGCCATATCTGAGACCAGGTAGAGCGATGACAGAGCACTGCTCAGAGAGCGACCTGATCCCCATACCCCAGACAACCCCCCCCCCTTCAATCCCCCCACCGACCCCTGTCATGCTATGCAAGCTTTGGTGTGTCAAAAAAAATGATTTAAACTGAAAAATTACCTCGAGTTTGACGTGGAATGAAAGTAGACCCATGCTTCACAGCTTTTGTTCGATTGAGTCGTAGGATTTTTGTTGCATCTGGATGTTTCTGGTGTAATCAGGAAAGACAATGATGTTACAAGAGTCATGATGGTCTGCTTCCTTCAGCTTGATTGTGTGAAGGACAAGATATTGATGCTGATAATTCAAGGCTAGTGCAATTATGGGTCTATGAGGGGGCCCTGGGGTGGCTGCAGCATCCAGGGTACGATGAGCCTGCTCCAACAAACTGCAAGGGGAATTCTTCTGTGCGAGCCAAAGGTGTTGAGCCGAGGCAGCATGAAGTGGTCCTGGTTGGTCTGCTCCATCCCCTCTGGAAAGCCTGCAAACCTCCGATAATTCCTTCAAGGCCATCTTTCCGCATCCTCAACCTGAAGATGTACATCTTGTGACTCCGTTGACGGCCAGACCACCTCTTTGACCCTTTCTACTGCATTCTGAAGATCCTGTTGGAGCAAGGAAATGTCTACCCGACCTCACCAATATGAGCTTGCAACGTAGATGTGGAGTTGCTCGTGGCCTGGAGGATGACAGCAGTGGAGGTGAGCTTGTTTCTATTGACGATTAATGGTGGGGTCACTATGTCAGTGGATGGAGGTGTGATGAAGTCCCGAGTTGAGTATTTGTCCATCTTAAGCTTAGAAGGGGTCACAATCAATATATCACTTCCGTCCAGCAGATGGGCTCCCATGTCTCAGAATATGCCCAAATGGAGAGGGTGGGCTCCACAGACTGGTTGTACATGCGGGATGTTGTCATTACCCTTCGACTCACTGCAAGAACTGCCCGTGGCAGGCATGTCTGTACCCAGGGAAGACAGGCCGGTGCCAACAAGGAAGTGACTATTCCTGGTCCTCAGACTGGCAGGCAGGTCCGTGGGGCACCACAGAAGTCCGACAGCAAGTCCCTCTCCTGGACCGCTCACGTTCGTGGTGGAGTTCCGCTGTACAGGAGCATGAGCAGCCGAGGGGAAAATATGCCAGTTTCTGTGGCCTTGTCCACTTCCAGACGACGGCTCAGGACCCAGGCCGGCCAAGTATGAAGGGCAGTGATTCCATAGCTGCAGCCACCTAGTTCAGGATTTCCAGCCCCTGGCCTGCTTACCAGTGTTTGATATACTCAGGAATACAAGTGGATTGGGGTAGAGAATGACAAGGCCTCTGGAAGCCGATTAGCAGTGTTTAGGCCCCCACCAGAAGATTGATTCAGCAGGTACAAGCCAGGGCTGGTTCCGGAGGCCCCTATTCCTGGCACAGCCTCTTGTCTTTACCCTTTGAGGTCTGCAGGCCAAGAGCTGCCACGATGAATGACACGGCCCCAGATACCCCTCCATTCAACATGTCTGCTTCGGCAATCCAGCATCCAGGCACCAGAGAAGACTGGTCTGCAGCAGTGTCAGGGTACAGATGGTGCGAGAGACCTGGAAGCACCGTACACTACAGGATGTCAAAGGGTCCTGGGTTGTAGCTGAGGCCTTCATTAACAGTAAGGACTTTTTCTTGAAAAAGATGTGGGGGGAGAGGGCGGGGGGAAGGCCCAGAGCTGTGCTACTTTGGAGTGGACCCTTGAGCCCCACTTTGTCTTCCCATTCTCAGTGACTATTGTAGCCAATACTCCAGCATCCTGTCCTCGCCAGCTTGCACATGATTCCTCTTCTGCACACCACATAGCAAAGATCAACAAACCTGGTTGGGTTATAACATGGCAAGCCGTTGAAAGGATAATGACATTCTCCTTAGCAGAACATCTGTTCTTTTGTCTGCAACTGTGACTTGCTTGGTCCTCAACACTATCTAAGTAAATCAAAATAACTGGTGTCATAAAACTCCTCATCCAGGGGGCTTGTGCGTCTCCAGAACAACCTTTCGATATGACCCCTGTAGGAGGCTGGCCCAGTTTATGGTGTACACCTGTCGTGTGGCACCCTACACTGAGTCCAGGCAACCCTTAGTGATAGTGAAAAGCTTTCTTTGGGTAGCTGAGGCGACCAGCTGAACGTTAATCAGGAAGAATGTAAAGCACTTGCAGTACCACAATAGTTAGACAGTAACTCACAAGAAAGAATCACAAAAGTGTTTAAAAAATAAGATACTTTATTACAGCACTAGCACTAGACTAGCATTGGTATTTCTCCCTTTGGAGATATTACACACAATATGTACACAAAATAACAATCAGAAATAGCATACAAATATAAAGGGCCTATGGGAGGGCCAAACCAAACACTAAAAATTGGAATGTGAAATAGTGACCCCCCCACCAAAGTAAGTGTGGCAGTTAGCTGGAAACAGATAGAATCACCAGAGGTGAGTACCGTAAGCATTCTCAGCAACTAGGCGCAAGGTAGTTACCCACCCAGGTGTCCAGAGAGAAGTGGTTGGATTTTGTGGAATTTAGGACCCTTCCGGGCCCCGAGGAAACCAGCTGGCAAGAGAATGGAATGAGAGTGCCCCCACCCAAAGATACCCAGAAGACTGAGTACCTTAACCTGGGGACCTGGATGCAGAGGGGTGAAGGGACTCTCGCTGAAAACGGTAGATGCCTCTGATTGTCCAGTCACTGTCATGACCCGTGGATCAGGCCTGTGGAACCCAGGGACGGATTCCAGATGTGGAGGACCTGCAAAGGAAGGGGACAGAGTCCAGCACCCTTGAAGGTGCCCAGGTAGTGCAGATGGCAATGCCCATCCTCCTGAAGGTGAAGTTCCTGCAGCTTGGTGGAAGAAGTCGTCCACCTGCAGGTCATGGCGTTTCAGAAGATCCCAGGAGTAGATTACGAGCTGTTCCTCAATGGTCGCCAGATTACAGGAGTGTCAGTGACCAGCCAGGTCACCAGCAAGCACTGGCAATTGCAAACAGGTGCTGCAGAAGAGTTTGCAAAGTTTTGGGGACCACCAAGGTCCAAGAGACTCGACCCAGTAGGGGGGTGGCCGGGGCTAGCCCTCAGTCTGCAGGAGGGCCAGCAGAAGTTGATGGAGCCCCCACAGGTGGCACACAGGTGATAAACACGGGTCACAGAGAGGCCTTACCAACACAACAAACAGAAATCCCACGTCTCAGCAGCTAGAGGGCAAGGGCCGATCTTCACATATCTGGGTGCTAGAGGCTCCGGCTTCTTGGTGCCTGAAGATCTCCCGGAGTCAACCAGCCTTGGCAAGTGCAACAGTTGCGGCCCAGTGGCAGGAGCCGGGCCCACAGTCTTTCAAGTTGGTTAGAAGACGAGCAGGACCCAGAGGAGGCCACATATTCACCACATGTGTTGCAGGATCTTCAGATGCCCGTGGACTGCAGACCCCACCAGCCGGTCAACATTGTCTTGAGGTGCCTGCAGATGCAGGGGAGTGACTTCTTCACTCCAAGGGAGATTCCTTCGTGCTTCCAGGTGCATTGTGATCCTGGGGGATGCACAACCTTGGATGTTGCAGAATTCTTGGAGGATCAGGAGAAACAATGTTGTGATGGGAGCCTTCCCACCAAAAGCAGACATGTTCAGTTCCAGTGAAGACTAGCAGCGGTTCCAGAAGCCAGGAGCAGAAGATGTATTGCGGAGAGATCCTTGGAGATTCTTGGTCGACGAATCTGAGGACCCACCCACGAAGGAGCCCTTAAGTATCCCTAAAAGGGGGTTGGTGTCTCTCTGCAGTGACCCACCTATTAGGGAGTTGGGGACTTCATCTACCTGGCCTAACCAGTCAGATGCTCCCAGGTGCTTCTACCCATCTTATTTTCAAGATGGCCCCATTAAGTGGCCACTGGGCAGAGCTCTGTGCCCCTCCCCAGGGGAAGGGCTGGATAGGGGGGGTGGTCACTTCCCTGTCCTTTGTGTAGTTCTGCACCAGAGCGGGAATCGGGGTTCCTGAACTGGTGCAAACTGGATTGTGCATCAAAGCAGTCTGGTGGCACTCAGAGGACACCCCACCTCCCAGGCCTTAGGCACCTAATACACAGGTGCTGGTTGAACCCCTCCATTGCAGGAAATCCTTTGTTCTGCCTCTCTGGCCTGAGCCTTGCTCACCAGCAGGAGGGCAGAACAGTCTCTAGGTGCAACGTGGGCTGGCAGCTAGAACCCATAACGCTGCACAGTCCGAACTGGGGATCCTCTAAGGAACCCCCAGAGTACTTGGTATCGTGCAAATAACACTGGAATCAGTATAGTTAAATAATTCCAACATATTTGATACAAACATGCCTATGTTAAGAAAAGCCATTATGTAGTTGGACCACACGTGTTGACCAGTGCCCACTACATACCTTAAAATCACTTCCCTGCACTTAGAGTCCATAAATGGGCCTGATTTCTGTAGGGGCATCCTGCTCATGCAGGGGTACTATCACAATTAGTCATACACCCTGCCTTTGGACTGAAGGGGCTACCAGAGGGGTGACTTATAATGTCTAAGTGCAGTGACCAGGTTTGGTAGTGAAAGGGTGCATGCACCATTTCATGCAGGCTGCAGTGGCAGGCCTGCAGACACAGTTTGCATGGGCTCCTTTGGGTGGCACAATACATGCTGCAACCCATGGAGGACCCCTGGTGTACCAGTGCCCTGTGTACCTAAGTACCATATACTAGGGACTTACATTGGTGCACAAGTATGCCACTTGTGGGTAAAAAAAGTTTATCAGCAACCAAATTTAGGGGAGAGAGCACTGGTACTGGGGTCCTGGTTAGCAGGATCTCAGTGCACTACAGTCCAAAACATACTAACACCAGGCAAAAAGTGGGGGTGCTATAACCAGAACCCAGCCCAATACAACCACCTTCATCTTAAAAATCTTCACTCCACAAAGACCTTACTGGTTCTCCACGTCTCTCCACTGGTCAGCATTTGGAGAAACTGCCTCAGGCAGAAAAAAGGGATTGCAGCATTAGGGCCCTTTGCTGTGCTTGGGGAAACACAGCTAACTCCGAGTCAGCTCAGCCATGCCCAGGTCTGTGAGATTAGTGTCTTGAAATATCATCTATCTGTTAGCGACTTCTAGTTGCAGATTCCTTACCTTAGAATTTCCCCAGGCGTTTTTCTCGAGCAGTACCCCTGCACGCCATCAGGTGGCGTCTGTCAGCTCCACGTCTATCATTGGAACTGTGTGCCCCGGATATGATGTTGCAGGACATACATATAGCGCCACCCTGGAGCACTGATGTCAGTTCTTTTCTTTCCGCGCCAGCCAGTGCGGATCGGAAGAAAAGCTACCCCTCAATAAGTCTTTGACTGGACTTTTTATTGAAGATTTTTGAGTGTTTACACTCCTGGTGCGTCAAGATGTCGTCACATAAGACCGGCTTCAAGCCCTGTTGATCCTGTCACTGGGCGGGGTCCGTGACAGATCAGTACCTCGTGTGCTTGTGGTGCCTGGAGCGCAACCACAGCCTCAAGTCGTGCTCTGAGTGCAAAAGCTTTGAGGGTTCAGTCCCTAAAGCTTATTGTGGCCCGGTGCTTGGCTCCATGTCGCTCCCGATCTCGGTTGAGAGGAAGGTCCCGAGGATTGTCGCGGATCCCCCTTTCTCCATCGTCCCACTCCAGGTTCTCTGGACGATCAGATAAGTTGAGGCACAAAAAGAAATTGAAGAAGAACAAGGGTTCTTCGACTTTACCTCGCCCATCGGCTGGCAGGACAAGACAAGACAAGGTAAAAGGAGCAGCATTGTTCCAGGCCTCTGCCCTCGGAGCCTGCGTCTGGATCATCTTCTCACCTCCTCAAGTTTCTGGGAGCTGGAGCGACCCCTGCTCAACTGGGTGAGTTTTATGAGAACATGCGCCTCATTTATGGGCAGTCTGATTCTGCTGGAGTGGGTTTGGGCCCCACGGGATTTGGCAGGGGTCCCCTCAGGTTCCGTGCCGGTAGCTTCGGCTCCAGGTGGCACCCCATGGATCTGTTCATGGACCCAGACTGGCCTTGGTTGTACCACCTTGACTTTCCCCAAAGCTGCCCGTGCCCATGGGTGGCGGCAACCCCATTCTCATTTCCGACTCTGACACGGAGCCAGACTGGCATTGCGAGGCACAGATTCCGACTTCGACAGGGACTTTCCTAGATCAGATCCTGACCCTTATTCTCTTGCGTTGGGGTATGGTAAGGATTGGGAGGAGTCGCTGGACTATTTAGAGTGCAAGCTAGAAGATCCCATGGACAGACCTGGGTGAGGCCAGTGGTCTGGACACTTTCCCTGAGACTGGGATGCTTTCTTCCCCTACGGTGGAAGTGGAAGAGGGGAGCGTCTTACTCACTGGTGGTGCTAAGAGTGGCCAAGGTCCTTGGCCTTTAGCTGCCGTCCGTGGCAGTCAGGACTAACCTCATGACAAAGGTGCTTTATTCTGGTGTTTCCTCTTCTGAACCCCTTTTCCCCTTTAATGAAGCCCTTACTGATGTCCTGCTGGGGACCTGGTCCAAACCCAGCACAGGGGCTCCTGTGAACAGGTCAGTTCAGAGCTGCAAATGACCCTGTGTTCCTGACCCAACGCTAAACACCTAAGAGCTTAGTTAGCCATGTCACCACATCCCTGGACACATTCCCTTCCACACGTCCTGCAAGGGAATCCAAGAGGCTGGATCGACTTGGGAAGAAGATGTTTTCTGTCTTCAGCCTGGCATTGCGGTTCGTTAACACCACATGCATTTTGGACCATTAAACCCATACATTATGGGACACAGTTGCTCAGGTGCTGCCACTGGTCCCGGAGGAGGCGCGGGCCATTCTCTCCAAAGCTGTTGCTGATGGGAGAGATGCAGTGAAGTTCACAATAGGATGTGGGCTGGTTACGAAGGACTCACTAGGAGGATCAATTGCATCGAAAGTGGCCTTCAGGCACCAAGCCTGGTTGAGGATGCCTGGCTTTTCGGGGGACATCCAGTCCACCCTTATGGACATGCCCTTAGATGACACCCATCTCTTTTGAAACAAATCAGAATCGGCGCTCAAGTGCTTTAAGGAGTCTTGGGCTACGGTCAGGAGTGTGGGCCATGCAGCTACCCCTTGCTCCCCTCAGTCGGCATTTTGCCTCTTTCGTGGCTATGGAAGGGGTGCCCAACCATGTTTGTTCCCCTCCAGCTACCCTGCTGTGCATGCTGTCCAGCCTCTACATGGCCAGGGACGTGGGATCCAACGTATTTGTGGATCAGGGAGCCAACCTGGATCCAGGAAACTGAATAGTAGCGATGGACTGGCAGGACGCCTATTTCCGTATTTCTGTCCGACCTGCCCGCAGACGTTATTTGTGGTTGTAGGAGGGATGATTCAGTATATGGTGTACATCTATGGGTGAGGCACCCTGCACGGATTCCAGGCAACCCTTAGTGATAGTGTAGGTGGCTCTAGATAACCAATACGCTCTCCTAGGGGTAGCTGTGGAGAGCAGCTAAGGCTTATCCAAGAGGGTATGAAGCAGTTGCAAATAACACACAGGTCAGTCAGTGAAGTATACACAGGAAAGAACCACAGCAGTGTTAAAAAATGTTATATTTATTGCAACAAGCACTCTAAAACTAACTTTGGTATATGTCCTAACTAGTGATATGCTCATACATAAATACACTTATCAACCGGTAAGTAAAGGCATACAATAACTTGGGCCCTTATTGGAGTGGGGGCAAGGATGGGCAAACCATATATTAAAAAAATGGAATGCAAAAACCACACCCAACCCACACTACTACCCAAGGACCCTGAGGAGTGTAAAGTACTAAAACCCCAAAGGAAAGTAGGTAGGATTCCCCAGGCGTCGGTGTGCAGAGTAGAAATCTTGAGTCAGTGTCCATAGGATAACATGATGTTGGATTTTTCCTGTTTAAGGACCCTTCCCAGAGGACCCTGAGAAAACCCATTGGGATAAGGGAGGTTGGATGGTGCCCCCACTTCTTGCTACCAAGAACAGTGGAGTACCTACACCAGAGAGCCCAGGTGTATAGGGGTGAAATTGTGTTGGACCCTCCCGCTGAAGTTATTGGGAACCTCAGTTGTCCAGTTGCTGTCGCAACCCGTGGACCCGGTCGGTGGAGCCTAGACATGGATTCCAGAAGAAGAGGACCTAAGGAGGGAGGAGACAGAGTCCAGACCACCTGGAGGTGCTCAGGTGGTGTAGGAGGGCAATGCCCACCCTTCTCAGTGATGCTTCCTGCAGGCTGGTGAACGAAGTGCAGCTGTGGAATCCAGGCAATGCAGCAGGATCACAGGGGTCGTCCGCGAGCTGTCCCATGCTGGTTGTTGGATTGCAAAGGGGTCAGTGGTCAGCGGAACCACCAAAAAGCCTTGGCAAATGCGTTGTGCGGAATTTGCAGGAGTTTTGGGGACCAGCAAGGTCCAGGTGACCTAACTTTGACAGGAGGGCTAGCAGGAATTGATGGAGCCCCCCAGCAGGACCCTCTGACAGCAGTCACAGGGAGGCCTCAGTAGCACAGCAAAGAGGGATGCCCAAGTCACAGGATTCGCAGGAGTTGCAGGTTGGATGTCATTCTTTGAGCTGGAGAGTGCTGGAAGCCAGGGTTTCTTGGAGCTAGGAGGTCTTCAGAATGAAAAGCCAACAAGTCTTGGCAACGACAAGTAGACACGGTGCAGAGAGGTCCCAGCCTAGACGCTCCAGCGAGGGACCACACACTTCGCAGTTGTAAGGAAGATAGTTCAGACCTCTGGAGAGTAACAGAACTACCACCTGTGTTGCAGAGCCTTGGAGAGTCCATGGGACATCAGGGTCCACAAACAGGTCATTGTTGAGGTGTCTACAGATGCAGGGGGGTGACTCCTTCACTCCAAGGGAGTTTCCTTCTTGCTCTTCTAATTGCAGGCAGAGTCCCAGTGACTCTGGAGGATGCATGGTCACTGGGTTCAGAAGTCTTTGCAGAAAATGGAAATTAAGTTGCAGTAAGAGCCCTCCTACTGATTGCAGTCTTGCTTCTGGTTCCAGTGAAGAAAGCTTCTGGTCTTGGTGTCCAGGTTGCAGAAATATCTTGCAGAGGAGACTTGCAGACGGTTCCTGAAGCCTTCCAGACAAATCTTGCTCCCCAGACAGGTCTGGGGCCCCACCCTTGGAGGAGCCCTTCAGTAATCCAGAAAGGGGATTGGATGCTAACTCAATGACCCACCTATTAAAGGGGGGCAGGGACATCACACAGCTGGACTAACCAGTCAGATGCTCCAAGGGGGGCTCTGCTCATCTTGTTTCCAAGATGGCCGAATGAAGTGGCAACCTGGCAGAGCTCTGTGCACCTCTCTATGTGAGGTGCTGGACAAGGGGGTGGTAGTCACTCCCCTGAACCTTGTGTGGTTTTACACCAGAGCAGGAACCATGGGTTCCTGCACTGGTGCAAATCGGTTTACACAAGGAGGGCACAAATGTGCCATTCAAAGCGGTCTGGTGGCACTCAGAGGCCTCTATCACACCTCTATCTTAGAGAAAATCCTTTGTTCTGCATTCCTCTGCCCGAGTTATGCTCAGCAGCAGGAGAGGAGAACAGTGCCTGTGGTTGGCAGCAGCACGGGCTGGCATGCAGACATGGGGGACAGGCAGACATGGGTGATCCCCTAGGGAACCCCCAGAGTACTCATTATCTCACTATAGTTAGGTCCTTTTTGTAGCTAGAAGAGAAAAAAAGTTTTAACACAGATTTTACAGACCTAACTAAAGTAAGTTTTTAAAATGTTTAAACTGTTAAACTACAGTGACCTAAGCAGGACTCTAACAGTTACTTATAAGAATTTTGGGGAAAATAACCAATTCAAAAACAGAATTTATCTGAGGGCAATTTTAGGATTCATTTGTGCACTTATTGACCAAGTGGTATCAGCAAATTCAAAGTTGCAGACCTCACCACTTTTCCACTAATGTAGGAAGCTGGCTCTCTTTATGGTGCACTGATAAGAGGTACACCATGCAGAGAGTCCAGTGGATTCCCAATTGATTTCCAGAGGCAAAAGTAGATAGGACTAATGCTCTATTTTGTGGTAGTGTGGGCGAGCAGTTAGGCTTATCAGAGGGTAGTGCTAAGCATTTGTTGTACTCACACAGACAGTAAATGAGAAACACACTCGAAGAATAAATCTGAGACCAATTTAGAAAAATAACACTTTTTTTATATATAATTTAATCACAAGAACTTCGTTATAAGGTAAGTACATTTTTCAGCTTAAATTCATTTCACTTACAAAAATCAACAGTGCAATTTCAGAGTTTTTTAATGTTAACCTAGAGACCAGTTTCTCCACAGTCAAGGATGAACTGAAGACCCTTAAGCGCCAGATTTCCAAGTTGCTCTCCAGACGGTCGAACTGGAGGACTGGGAAGAGGATGACCAAAACCAGTTCAGGCGAAACAATATACGCCTTGTTGGATTCCAGCGAATCTAGGAGTATGGGGACAAATCCATTAAACCCCTATATTGGCTGGCAACTTCCGACCCCTCAACTAGAATAGTACGGGCCTTCTGTGACTCAGGCTGAACCCTATGCCAAAGTACACCCAAGATGCGCAGGTCTTAGCGGCTTATTATCAGGATTTATATGTGGCGACCCCTGTGCCCCAACGGGAGCTCCTTTTCAGACCTTGGTTCAGACAAGACCCCTGGCACAGATGTATTCCAGTTAGAATTTTTTTAATGCTATCAGACTCATTTGCTTCCTCACCTGCTGGCCCTTTACACTGAGGCAATGGACCGTGGGTTATTTCCCTTGGACCTAGACACTGCCACTATCGTGGTTCTACCGAAAGCTAACCAACCTGTGGACCACTGCTCCGCCTACAGACCTATCTCTCTCATAAATATCAACATCAAGGTGTTTGTGAAAGTGCTAGCAAATAGATTGAGTCAGACACTGAATTATCTAATCTACCTAGATCACTGTGGGTTCATGCCTGCCGGGAGCAATGGCCATTACATACGGAGGGTGCAGCTCACCCTAAAATGCCCCGACGGGACACAGATTAAGGGAGCAGGTGGCGCAAGGAGGGGCCCAATGAGCCATTAACCCGCACAGCGGCTTGGGGAGCAATCCCTATCGCAACACAAGCTGCCACAAGTCGCCTTGCACCTCCCTCCCCTCCAAATTAAGGCCTTCAAAAAGGGAGAAAAGAGGGAGAAGAAAAGGCAAGAGACCAACACCCACACCAGCAGCAATCCCGGCAGCCCGCGTAGTGGCATACATCGTCACACCAGGACCCCAGTTTTCCACAATCCTGGCCTGGAGGCATCCACAGGGGATGGTTGAGCGCAGTGGCTGTAGTCTGATTCAGCAGCAGCCTCACCTAGCCTCCCCAAACGAAGACTTTGGGAATTTTTGTCAATTTGCTCAGCAGCTTGCTCTTCAGCTCCAGTGCCCTCAGCAGGCCAGCACAAATGCGATCCGGTAGACCCCAGTGGGGGTGTGTGTGTGTGTGTGTGTAGTGGGGGTCAATGGAGGGAAGAAACGGCCACAAAAAAGGACCAGACAGAGTTCCCCAGCAAACTCATTGTCTGTCTGCTCACCAAGTGAAGGAGCTCAGCTCGTGGAACAGAGGGCAAACTCTTGCAAATCTCCCCAGCTCTCTCAGCAAAAAATGTTGGTTACAAAATTGCCGACTTTTTAACTATCCTGCCCTCAACCTCTCAGGACCCAACTTACCCTTCAGAATTAACAACCACAGGGAAGACCCCTGATAAAGAATTTAAAAGGGTCTACTCACCCACATCTCAACTCACAAGTCAAATCTTCAACCAGCAAGAGCCAGAATGTCCGGCCCTTTGCAACAATAACTCCATTCCACTCCTCTCCCTCACGAAAGGGAGCTTGAAGGCTGCACCCACCAGAGCAGCCTCCTTAGAGATGGACTCAGTCTTGGATTTCAGCACCTGGGAGGATTATTCCTCACGTTTGAACATAAAGGGAGGACTTAATCCACCGGGTCTCTTAGCCCCCATGCTCCACCTTGTAGGAAGTTGGCTCTGTATGCACTATTTCAAAGTAAGGAATAGTATGCACAAAGTCCAAGGGTTCCCCTTAGAGGTAAGATAGTGGCAAAAAGAGATAATACTAATGCTCTATTTTGTGGTAATGTGGTCGAGCAGTAGGCTTATCAAAGGAGTAGTGTTAAGCATTTGTTGTACATACACACAGGCAATAAATGAGGAACACACACTGAGACAATTCCAGGCCAATAGGTTTTTGTATAGAAAAATATATTTTCTTAGTTTATTTTAAGAACCACAGGTTCACATTTTACATGTAATTTCTC
This sequence comes from Pleurodeles waltl, assembly GCF_031143425.1. Classification (NCBI taxonomy): domain Eukaryota; kingdom Metazoa; phylum Chordata; class Amphibia; order Caudata; family Salamandridae; genus Pleurodeles; species Pleurodeles waltl. The sequence continues at coordinate 400,983,878 of NC_090449.1, forward strand.
AAATGAAAGGTATTGCAGGTAAGTACTTTAGGAACTTTGAATAATCACAATAGCATATATACTTTTCAAATAAAACACATATAGCTATTTTAAAACTAGACAGTGCAATTTTCACAGTTCCTAGGGGAGGTAAGTAATTGTTAGTTCTTGCAGGTAAGTAAACCCCTACGGGGTTCAAGTTTAGGTCCAAGGTAGCCCACCTTTGGGGGTTCAGAGCAACCCCAAAGTTACCACACCAGCAGCTCAGGGCCGGTCAGGTGCAGAGTTCAAAGTGGTGCCCAAAATGCATAGGCTTCAATGGAGAAGGGGGTGCCCCGGTTCCAGTCTGCCAGCAGGTAAGTACACGCGTCTTCGGAGGGCAGACCAGGGGGGTTTTGTAGGGCACCGGGGGGGACACAAGTTAGCACAGAAAGTACACCCTCAGCAGCACGGGGGCGGCCGGGTGCAGTGTGCAAACACACGTCGGGTTTTCAATTGGAATCAATGGGAGACCAAGGGGTCTCTTCAGCGATGCAGGCAAGGGGGGACTTCTCGGGGTAGCCACCACCTGGGCAAGGGAGAGGGCCTCCTGGGGGGTCACTCCTGCACTGGAGTTCCGATCCTTCAGATCCTGGGGGCTGCGGGTGCAGGGTCTTTTCCAGGCGTCGGGATCTGAGAGTCGGGCAGTCGCGGGTCAGGGGGAGCCTTGGGATTCCCTCTGCAGGCGTCGCTGTGGGGGCTCAGAGGGGACAACTTTGGTTACTCACAGTCTCTGAGTCGCCGGGGAGTCCTCCCTGAAGTGTTGTTTCTCCACAATTCGAGCCGGGGGCGTCGGGTGCAGAGTTGCAAGTCTCACGCTTCCGGCGGGAGACGCAGTTGTCTTGAAGTTGCTTCTTTGGAAACAAAGTTGCAGTCTTGGATGAACAGAGCCGCTGTCCTCGGGAGTTTCTTGGTCCTTCTAGAGCAGGGCAGTCCTCTGAGGATTCAGAGGTCGCTGGTCCTGGGGAAAGTGTCGCTGGAGCAGTGTCTTTTCGAAGTGGGGAGACAGGCCGGTAGGGCTGGGGCCGAAGCAGTTGGTATCTCCGTCTTCTCTGCAGGGTTTTTCAGCTCAGCAGTCCTCTTCTTCTTAGGTTGCAGGAATCTGAGTTCCTAGGTTCAGGGGAGCCCTTAAATACTAAATTTAAGGGCGTGTTTAGGTCTGGGGGGTTAGTAGCCAATGGCTACTAGCCCTGAGACCCTCTTTGTGCCTCCTCCCAAGGGTAGGGGGTCACATTCCTATCCCTATTGGGGGAATCCTCCATCTGCAAGATGGAGTATTTCTAAAAGTTAGAGTCACCTCAGCTCAGGACACATTAGGGGCTGTCCTGACTGGCCAGTGACTCCTCCTTGTTATTCTCATTATTTCCTCCGGCCTTGCTGCCAAAAGTGGGCCCGTGGCCGGAGGGGGCGGGCAATTCCACTAGCTGGAATGCCCTGTGGTGCTGGAACAAAGGGGGTGAGCCTTTGAGGCTCACCGCCAGGTGTTACAGCTCCTGCCTGGGGGAGGTGATAGCATCTCCACCCAGTGCAGGCTTTGTTACTAGCCACAGAGTGACAAAGGCACTCTCCCCATGTAGCCAGCAACATGTCTCGGTTGTGGCAGGCTGCTAAAACCAGTCAGCCTACACGGGTAGTTGGTTAAGGTTTCAGGGGGCACCTCTAAGGTGCCCTCTGGGGTGTATTTTACAATAAAATGTACACTGGCATCAGTGTGCATTTATTGTGTTGAGAAGTTTGATACCAAACTTCCCAGTTTTCAGTGTAGCCATTATGGTGCTGTGGAGTTCGTGTTTGACAGACTCCCAGACCATATACTCTTATGGCTACCCTGCACTTACAATGTCTTTAAGGTTTTGCTTAGACACTGTAGGGGCACAGTGCTCATGCACTGGTGCCCTCACCTATGGTATAATGCACCCTGCCTTAGGGCTGTAAGGCCTGCTAGAGGGGTGACTTATCTATACTGCATAGGCAGTGTAAGGTTGGCATGGCACCCTGAGGGGAGTGCCATGTCGACTTACTCGTTTTGTCGTCACCAGCACACACAAGCTGGCAAGCAGTGTGTCTGTGCTGAGTGAGGGGTCCCCAGGGTGGCATAAGATATGCTGCAGCCCTTAGAGACCTTCCCTGGCATCAGGGCCCTTGGTACCAGGGGTACCAGTTACAAGGGTCTTACCCGGATGCCAGGGTGTGCCAATTGTGAAAACAAAAGTACAGGTTAGGGAAAGAGCACTGGTGCTGGGGCCTGGTTAGCAGGCCTCAGCACACTTTCAAATCAAAACATAGCATCAGCAAAGGCAAAAAGGAGGCATTTCCTTACACAACCCCCCCCCCCCCGCCCCAAACGAAAGAGGATGAGACTAACCTTTCCCAAGAGAGTCTTCATTTTCTAAGTGGAAGAACCTGGAAAGGCCATCTGCATTGGCATGGGCAGTCCCAGGTCTGTGTTCCACTATAAAGTCCATTCCATGTAGGGAGATGGACCACCTCAACATTTTCGGATTTTCACCTTTCATTTGCATCAGCCATCTGAGAGGTCTGTGGTCAGTTTGAACTACAGTGAGTACCAAAGAGGTATGGTCTCAGCTTCTTCAGGGACCAAACCACAGCAAAGGCCTCCCTCTCAATGGTACTCCAACGCTGCTCCCTGGGGAGTAACCTCCTGCTAATGAAAGCAACAGGCTGGCCAAGGCCATCTTCATTTGTTTGGGACAAAACTGCCCCTATCCCATGTTCAGAGGCATCTGTCTGCACAATGAACTGCTTGGAGTAATCTGGAGCTTTTAGAACTGGTGCTGTGCACATTGCTTGTTCCAGGGTGTCAAAGGCCTGTTGGCATTCTACAGTCCAGTTTACCTTCTTGGGCATTTTCTTGGAGGTAAGTTCTGTGAGGGCTGTCACTATGGATCCATATCCCTTCACAAACCTCCTGTAGTACCCAGTCAAGCCAAGGAATGCCCTGACTTGAGTCTGGGTTTTTGGAGCTGCCCAGTCCAGAATAGTCTGGATCTTAGGCTGGAGTGGCTGAACTTGGCCTCCACCTACAAGGTGTCCCAAGTAAACCACAGTTCCCTGCCCTATCTGGCATTTGGATGCCTTGATAGAGAGGCCTGCTGATTGCAGAGCCTTCAAAACCTTCTTCAGGTGGACCAGGTGATCCTGCCAGCTGGAGCTAAAGACAGCAATGTCATCAGGATAAGCTGCACTAAAGGACTCCAAGCCAGCAAGGACTTGATTCACCAACGTTTGGAAGGTGGTAGGGGCATTCTTTAAACCAAAGGGCATAACCGTAAACTGATGATGCCCATCAGGTGTGAAGAATGCTGTCTTTTCTTTTGCTCCAGGTGCCATTTTGATTTGCCAGTACCCTGCTGTTAAGTCAAAGGTACTTAAGAATTTGGCAGCACCTAATTTATCAATCAGTTCATCAGCCCTTGGAATGGGATGGGCATCTGTCTTGGTGAAGGAATTAAGTCCTCTGTAGTCCACACAAAACCTCATCTCTCTCTTTCCATCTTTGGTGTGAGGTTTGGGGACTAAGACCACTGGGCTAGCCCAGGGGCTGTCAGAGTGCTTAATGACTCCCAATTCCAGCATCTTGTGGACTTCCACCTTGATGCTTTCCTTAACTTGGTCAGACTGTCTGAATATTTTGTTTTTGACAGGCATGCTGTCTCCTGTGTCCACATCATGGGTACACAGGTGTGTCTGACCAGGGGTTAGGGAAAAGAGCTCAGCAAACTATTGCAGGACCTTCCTGCAATCAGATTGCTGTTGGCCAGAGAGGGTGTCTGAATAGATCACTCCATCTACTGAACCATCCTTAGGGTTTGATGAGAGGAGATCAGGGAGAGGTTCACTCTCAGCTTCCTGGTCCTCATCTGTCACCATCAACAGATTCACATCAGCCCTATCATGGAAGAGCTTTAGGCGGTTCACATGGATCACCCTCTTGGGGCTCCTGCTAGTGCCTAGGTCCACCAGGTAGGTGACCTGACTCTTCTTCTCTAGCACTGGGTAAGGGCCACTCCATCTGTCCTGAAGTGCCCTGGGAGCCACAGGCTCCAAAACCCAGACTTTCTGCCCTGGTTGAAATTCAACCATAGCAGCCTTTTGGTCATACCAAAACTTCTGGAGCTGTTGGCTGGCCTCAAGGTTTTTACTTGCCTTTTCCATGTACTCTGCCATCCTTGAACGTAGGCCAAGTACATAGTCCACTATGTCTTGTTTACGCTCATGGAGAGGTCTCTCCCAGCCTTCTTTCACAAGAGCTAGTGATCCCCTTACAGGGTGGCCAAACAGAAGTTCAAAGGGTGAGAACCCTACTCCCTTCTGAGGCACCTCTCTGTAAGCGAAAAGCAGACATGGCAAGAGGACATCCCATCTCCTTTTGAGTTTTTCTGGGAGCCCCATGATCATGCCTTTTAATGTCTTGTTGAATCTCTCAACAAGGCCGTTAGTTTGTGGATGATAGGGTGTAGTGAATTTATAAGTCACTCCACACTCATTCCACATGTGTTTCAGGTATGCTGACATGAAGTTGGTACCTCTGTCAGACACCACCTCCTTAGGGAAGCCCACTCTGGTAAAGATACCAATGAGTGCCTTGGCTACTGCAGGGGCAGTAGTCGACCTAAGGGGAATAGCTTCAGGGTATATAGTAGCATGATCCACTACTACTAGTATGTACATATTCCCTGGGGCTGTGGGAGGTTCAAGTGGACCCACTATGTCCACGCCCACTCTTCCAAAGGGGACCCCCACCACTGGAAGTGGAATGAGGGGGGCCTTTGGGTGTCCACCTGTCTTACCACTGGCTTGACAGGTGGCACAGGAGACACAAAACACCTTGACCTTCTGGGACATGTTGGGTCAATAGAAGTGGTTGACTAGTCTCTCCCACGTCTTGGTTTGTCCCAAATGCCCAGCAAGAGGAATATCATGGGCTAAGGTCAGAATGAACTCTCTGAACTCCTGAGGCACTACCACTCTCCTAGTGGCACCAGGTTTGGGATCTCTTGCCTCAGTGTACAGGAGTCCATCTTCCCAATAGACCCTATGTGTTCCAGTTTTCTTGCCATTGGACTCTTCAGCAGCTTGCTGCCTAAGGCCTTCAAGAGAGGGACAGGTTTCTTGCCCCTTACACAACTGCTCCCTTGAGGGTCCCCCTGGGCCTAAGAGCTCAACCTGATAAGGTTCTAACTCCATAGGCTCAGTTCCGTCAGAGGGCAGAACTTCTTCCTGAGAAGAGAGGTTCTCTTTTTGTTGTTGTGTTGCAGCTGGTTTCCCAGTTGTCTTTCCTTTTCTCTTGGTAGGCTGGGCCCTTTTTCCAGACTCCAGCTCTACTTTTTCACCCTGAGCCTTGCACTGTGCCCTTGTCTTGACACACACCAGTTCAGGGATACCCAGCATGGCTGCATGGGTTTTCAGTTCTACGTCAGCCCATGCTGAGGACTCCAGGTCATTTCCAAGCAAGCAGTCTACTGGGATATTTGAGGAGACCACCACCTGTTTCAGGCCATTGACCCCTCCCCACTCTAAAGTTACCATAGCCATGGGATGTACTTTAGTTTGATTGTCAGCATTGGTGACTGGATAAGTTTGTCCAGCCAGGTATTGACCAGGGGAAACCAGTTTCTCTGTCACCATGGTGACACTGGCACCTGTATCCCTCAGGCCTTCTACACTTGTCCCATTAATTAAGAGCTGCTGCCTGTATTTTTGCATGTTAGGAGGCCAGGCAGCCAGTGTGGCTAAATCCACCCCACCCTCAGAGACTAATGTAGCTTCAGTGTGACACCTGATTTGCTCTGGGCACACTGTTGATCCCACTTGGAGACTAGCCATTCCAGTGTTAGCTGGAGTGGAGTTGGAAGTGGTACTTTTCTTGGGACAGGCCTTGTCTCCAGTTTGGTGTCCAGGCTGATTACAGCTACGACACCAGGCCTTTTTGGGATCAATTTTTTTACCCTTGTACCCAAAATTGTTTTGTGAAGAGGCTCTGGGCCCACCCTCCTGTGCAGGTTTTTGGGGGCCTGAAGAAGACTCTTTACTATTTTTGTTTTTGGATGTCTCAACACTCTTCCCCTGGGGAGGCTTTGTGACCCCTTTCTTTTGGTCACCTCCTGTGGAAGTCTTGGTCACCCTAGTCTTGACCCAATGGTCCGCCTTCTTTCCCAATTCTTGGGGAGAAATTGGTCCTAGGTCTACCAGATGCTGATGCAGTTTATCATTTGAACAATTACTTAATAGGTGTTCCTTCACAAATAAATTGTACAGCCCATCATAATCATTTACACCACTGCCTTGAATCCAACCATCCAGTGTTTTCACTGAGTAGTCCACAAAATCCACCAAGGTCTGGCTCGAGGTTTTTTGAGCCCCCCTGAATCTAATTCTATACTCCTCAGTGGAGAATCCAAACCCCTCAATCAGGGTTCCCTTCATGAGCTCATAAGATTCTGCATCTTTTCCAGAGAGTGTGAGGAGTCTATCCCTACACTTTCCAGTGAACATTTCCCAAAGGAGAGCACCCCAGTGAGATCCATTAACTTTACTGGTTACACAAGCCCTCTCGAAAGCTGTGAACCATTTGGTGATGTCATCACCATCTTCATATTTAGTTACAATCCCTTTAGGGATTTTCAACATGTCAGGAGAATCTCTGACCCTATTTATGTTGCTGCCACCATTGATGGGACCTAGGCCCATCTCTTGTCTTTCCCTTTTTATGGCTAGGATCTGTCTTTCCAAAGCCAATCTTTTGGCCATCCTGGCTAGCAGGAGGTCCTCTTCACTGAGGCTATCCTCAGTGATTTCAGAGGTGCTGGCCCCTCCTGTGAGGGAAGCAGCATCTCTGACTATCACAGTTGGAATCAGGGATTGAGGGTCCCTGGGTTCCCTAGTTAGGACTGGAAGGTGGGAATTCTCCTCCATGTCACTAACATCATCCTCTGGGTTGTCATCCTCAGAGGGGTTGGCTTTTTCAAACTCTGCCAAAATCTCCTCGAGCTGTTGTTTGGAGGGCCTTAAGCCAATTGTGATTTTCTTTATTTTGCAGAGTGACCTTAGCTCCCTCATCTTAAGATGGAGGTAAGGTGTGAGGTCGAGTTCCTCCACATCCACATCTGCACCAGGCATTATGGCCCTCATTCCAACCCTGGCGGTCAGTGTTAAAGTGGCGGCCAAACCGCCAACAGGCTGGCGGTAAAAAAAATGCAATTCCGACCCTGGCGGAAACCGGCAACAGAGACCGCCACTTTAACACACCGCCCGCCACAGCGGGACAAACAAACAGCGCGGCGGTCACCGCCAACAGACAGGCGGGAGACAATGTACCGCCCACCCTATCACAACCCACCAATCCGCCACCTTTTCCGGGGTGGTAGCCCCGCCGATAAAAACACGGCAGAAACAGACATTTCAAACGGAAAACGCTCACCTCCATACACCCCACGAGGAATCTGGACAGCATGGAACCCGAACTACACATCCTACCAGCCATTGTCTTCCTGCTCCTCTACCAGGAGCACGAACGCCGGCACAGAAGACAATGGTGAGTACTGCACCTACGACACAGGGGAGGGGAGAGGCAAAAAATTACGGGGACACACATATGCGACACACCCACCCTCACCCTCACCCACTACAACACACACATCAATGCATAGCAACACATCACAGTTACACCCCCAAACCCCCCGGAAGAATGCAAAGGCAAAAGGAAATGATTATAAATATAGAATTATATTGCAAGACTGAGTATAAAATATATCACACATCTATAACTTAATATACATAAATTGTCCAGTCCGATATGTCCATCAGCCATTGTTCGTGGGCCACTGGGCCAAAAGACATGGGCAAAACCCACACAGGATACCTGCCTCCAACGGAGAGAACACTTCAGGGGCATCAGATAGGAAAACTACAGGCACCTCAGGGGGAATGGAAGGGGGGGGCACCTCAGCCAGATGAGTCCACGACGCCAGATCCACGAGGGACCTCCATGGCCACTGTGCCATCCTGGGCAGTGCAAAGCCACAGTCTCTCAAGTCTCTACAGTGGGTGGGGTGCCCACTGTGCCATCCTGGGGAGTGCAAAGCCACAGTCTCTCAAGTCTCTACACTGGGTGGGGTGCCCACTGTGCCATCCTGGGGAGTGCAAAGCCACAGTCTCTCAAGTCTCTACAGTGGGTGGGTGGGGTGCCCACTGTGCCATCCTGGGGAGTGCAAAGCCACAGTCTCTCAAGTCTCTACAGTGGGTAGGGTGCCCACTGTGCCATCCTGGGGAGTGTAAAGCCACAGTCTCTCAAGTGGATAACAGTCTCCACTGGTACTGGAGGGGGACTAGTGCCCAGAGTGCTTCGTGCAGCTCTGCCCGACACAGATGCGGGCCTGCCCCTTCCGCCAATGGACCAGCGGTGCTTGAGATTAAGGGCCCAGTTCAGCGGTGCTTGAGATGAAGGGCCCAGTTCAGCGGTGCTTGAGACGGCGGTGCCCAGCGGAGCGGTGCTTGAGATGAAGGGCCCAGTTCAGCGGTGCTTGAGACGGCGGTGCCCAGCGGGAGCGGTGCTTGAGATGAAGGGCCCGGTTCAGCCGTTCCTGAGACGGCGGTGCCCAGCGGAGCGGTGCTTGAGATGAAGGGCCCAGCGGAGCGGTGCTTGAGATGAAGGGCCCAGTTCAACGGTGCTTGAGACGGCGGTGCCCAGCGGAGCGGTGCTTGAGATGAAGGGCCCAGCGGAGCGGTGCTTGAGATGAGTGTCCTGGTCAGCGGATCCGGCCCAGGCATGGATGTCACTCGCCACCTGACATGTGGCTGGCGGGGCCTTCCTGCCCATCTGTCTGGTGGCTTGCGGGGCCCTCCTGGGATGCAGTACCGGGCCTGTGTGTCCTCCTGCACACCTGGGATGGGGCTGGTGGGGCCCTCCTGGCCAGCTGGCCTGCTGCCGGACTTGTCGGGCGTGCTGCCCTTCCCACCCTTCCCTGCACGCTTGTGGCCCTTTCCCACCTTTGGCAGTGTGCCAGGTGGCACCCCACTTCCTGACAGAGCCAATGTAGGGATTTTGGTCCCTGGGGTCTTTGGTCGCTCGTGCCGGGCACTGGCAATCTTAGCATGCTTTTCCGGTGGTGGGCTGGCCGTGCCTTGGCTCCTAGCTGAACTGGATGCCCTTGAGGGTAGGGGACTCCACAGTCCATGGAGAACAGTCTTCACTGGTCCCGGTTTTGTGGTGGCTGAGGTGATGATTGGAGTCTTATGAGATGGACGGGGTGGGGGAGTTGTAGGAAAGAGTCAAGTTTGGAAAGGAAAAGCAATTTGGAAAGAGAGGGACGGGTAGGTGTAGTGGGTATGGGAGTGGAGGAAGAGGATGTGGTTGTAGGAGTGTGAAGTCTGGTGTCTTTGGGTGCAGGTGCTTGGGCTGAAGGCTGTCGTGAGGTGGATGGCTGTTGGGTGGGTGGCTGCCTGCGTTTGTGTAGTTTGGAGGAGGGGGTGACAGACACACTTGGAGAGGACTCAGGGGACGTGTAAATGGTAGTGGGGGTGGTGACTGCACGTGTGCGGAGTGTTCTGGTGGGTGTGCTGGTGATGGACGTAGTGGCTGAAGATGTTGTGCATGCTAGTGTGAGTGGAGACGTCACAGGGAGGGAGGAGGGAGACGAGGAGGAGGGGGACACAGTGGAGGCAGTGGCTGTTGGTATGTCTGCATGTGGATGTTGCTTGTGTGAATGCTTGTGTGGTGCTTATGTCTGGATGAGCTTCCCTTGGGTGTTGAGGTGTGTTCAGGCTGGTCTGTAGGTGTGTCTGGGATAGGCAGAGGTACAGGGGATTGGGTCTGGGTGGAGGAAGTTGGAGGGGGGAGGCTAGAGACAGGGACAATTGCTGCCGTCAGTGCTGAGGCCAGAGCGTTGAACGATCGCTGATGGGCAGCCTGACCCGAATGAATGCCCTCCAGGTATGCATTACTCTGGTGCACCTCTCTTTGTACACCCTGGATGGCATTCAAAAGGGTAGACTGCCAAACAATGATGGTCCTTAGGAGGTCAATGACTTCCTCACTGAGGGCAGCAGGGGTGACAGGGGCAGGGCCTGAGGTGCCTGGGGCGAAAGAGATGCCCACATTCCTGGGTGAGCGGGCACGGGGCAAACGCTGACGGGCTGCTGGGAGGGCGGTGCTGGTGCGCTGGGTGGTGGCTGTACCTGTTGTTGCGGGGGCACGGATGTTGCCGCCACCACAAGGGAGCTCCCTTCAGAGGACGAGTCGCTGTCACTGACATCTGCACGAGTCCCCGCTGTGGAGCTCCCCTCGCCCTCCGTCTCACTGGTGAAATCCGAGTCAGTTGCATGGCCCGCCATGGCCATGTGAGATGCAGCTCCCTCGTGCTCCGATGCCACTTCTCCTCCGCCTGATGATGCTAATGCACACATGAACAGGAAGACCACAAAAAAGGGGGGGAGGAGAAATAAAGACATGTTGAGTGCATGGATTACCGCTACCGTTGGCGGACAAGACAGACACAGAAGCCCCCTGCACTACGCCGCGCACTTGGGGTCCACTGCGCAATCCGTGGGACATGGCCTACAGGCCTATGGACGACAACTGCACACATAGATGACACAGGTCCATGGATACCTGTACTTGGCACCCCACAGAGGTGGGGGGCGGGGGCACAGGGCCATGCCTTACGGAGGGGCCTAGCCTACAGAAATCGCCCTGGCCTAGGGATACCCACAGCCCTCCTCCCCCACCCAGACACCTCCACTGCGCGCAAAGTCAGCAGAATGTATTTGTACTCACCCCCTTGTGTCTGCTGTGATGTCCTCACGCACCCATCCAAATCGGGGTAGGCCATCGCCAGGATCCGGGACATCAGGGGGGTCAATTGACGACTGGCACCTCTCCTACGTTGGGAGGCCATCCCCAGCAGAGCCTCCGCCGTCTTCCTGCTCCCGCGTCGGATGTCCTCCCACCTCTTCCGGCAGTGGGTGCCCCGTCTGTTGTGGACCCCCAGGGTCCGGACGTCCTTGGCGATGGCACGCCAAATCGCGACTTTCTGGTGGGCGCTGACCTATGTGACATGTACAGGGAGAGAAAAATTGTCATCACCTTCTGCATGCTCGATGTGAGTGGCCCCCCCATCCCCACCCTTGCCATGTGGCACATGCTCTCATCTGTCGTTTGATGCATGCCTCAATCGCTCCCCTCCCCACCATCGTTCATCCACCCGACTCAACCCAGGCATTGCCCACTAAGCATGGTCCCAGTGTACTTGCCTGTTGGTCTGGAGGACCGTAGAGTAGCGCATACTGGGGGAGGACCCCATCCACAAGTTTCTCCGACTCCTCTGCAGTGAAGGCAGGGGCCCTTTCCCCAGTCGCATGAGCCATTGTCTCTTCCAGGTATCGAGTGATTAAGCAGATAGAAAATGGCGGTCACACCCGCGGCGGTGCGTACCGCGACCGCCGGCGCACATCGTCATTGGCTCCTGAGACCCATAGGGTTCTATGTTAACCAATGCGGCTTAGCGCCGCGGTCTTCGACCGCCTACCGCCGCGGTGTGCCACGCCAGCGCATTGACCTCACATCCCACTGTTGCACTTCACAGGTCAGGCAGCCGCCATTTCAAGGGCCCACATGGCCTAATTACCAACTGCGTCACACATACCTAGGCCATGCACCAACACTCATACAAGCCATTCAATGCATTGGGAATCGTGCTATGTGCAAGCTGTGGTTACGTACCTGTGGGTTGCTTGACTCTGTGCTCGCTGTTGTCCTTCATAGGCACCGTCCGCTGGGACATGCGAGGAGATGGAGGAATCTTCCCGTGTACAGACCGCTGGTGGACCTGTCGACAATGGAGGAACGACATGTCATTCTGACATACAGGCTTGACCGAGCCACTATACAGGAACTGTGTGCCCAGCTGGAGCCAGACCTGATGTCACCCATCCGCCAACCCACAGGGATCCCCCCCTCTAGTGCGGGTGTTGTCAGTACTCCATTTCTTAGCAAGTGGGTCATTTCAAACAACAGTGGCCATATCATCAGGGATGTCCCAGCCTATGTTTTCCAAGGTGTTGTCCAGAGTGTTGTCTGCCCTGCTGAAACACATGCGGAGCTACATCGTTTTCCCTGAGGTGGGGGATTTGCCTACAGTGAAGGGTGATTTCTATGCCCTTGGACATATCCCCAACATCATAGGTGCCATTGATGGGACACATGTTGCTTTGGTCCCCCCCAGCAGGAGTGAACAGGTGTACAGGAACCGGAAGAGTTATCATTCCATGAATGTACAGATGGTGTGTTTGGCTGACCAGTATATCTCCCATGTTAATGCCAAGTTCCCTGGGTCAGTGCATGACGCCTACATCCTGCGGAATAGCAGCATCCTGTATGTGATGGGTCAACTCCAGAGGCACCGGGTGTGGCTATTAGGGGACTCTGGTTACCCCAACCTGTCCTGGCTACTGACCCCAGTGAGGAATCCCAGGGCAGAGGAACGGTACAATGAGGCCCATGGGAGAACTAGGAGGGTGATCGAGCGGACCTTCGGGCTCCTGAAGGCCAGGTTCAGGTGCCTCCATATGACAGGTGGATCCCTAATGTACTCACCAAAGAAGGTGTGCCAGATCATTGTGGCCTGCTGTATGCTTCACAACCTGGCTTTGCGCCGCCAGGTGCCTTTTCTGCTGGAGGATGGTCCAGATGGTGGTGTTGTAGCAGCTGTGGAGCCTGTGGAGAGTGAAGAGGAGGAAGCCGAAGAGGACGACATAGAGAACAGGAACACAGTAATACAGCAGTATTTTCAGTGACACACAGGTAAGAGTAGACACCGGCATATTACATTTACTTAAAGACTCCTACCTCTCTACTGTCTGACTTTTTCCCCCAGTGTATGGTAACTGTTTTGTGACTTTCCCTTTCGTTTTCAGAGCTGTGGGCCCCACTGCGTGACATCTGCTTTGTTTCCCCATGGACTACAGCTGTGTGACAGCGGTTTGTTACCATCACAATGTGAATGAACATTTTGGCACGGTCATGTCTAATACATTTGTTCTAAATCACAGCCAGACTCCAGATTGTTTTGTGCAATAAGTGTTTTTATTCAAGTGCTCTAAATTGGATGGGTGGTTGCAAATCGGTGAGGGGTGATGGTGGAGGATTGTCCATGGCAGAGTCCAGACTATCAGTTTCACAGGTGCATTGTCCAAATGCCTGTGGGAAGTGGAGCAGGGGCAGTTTAAGGTTGGACAGGGTGACAATGTGGGACAGTGGGTTGACAAACAGGGCGGTATCCTTTGCTGGCGGGGGTCTTGACATCTTACTCTGTCTTCTTCCTGGATCTCAGGGCCCGCTTGCGGGGTGGTTCTCCTTCTGCAGGGGGTGGGGTTCTGGTGGCCTGTTGGTCTTGTGTCTGGGCCTCCTGTCCACTAGCGCCGGCGGAGGTGGTAGGCAGTTCTTGGTGCATGCTAGTGTCAGGGGCCCTTTGAGGTGCCACAGTGTCCCGCAATGTCATGACTACCTCATTCAGGGCCACTACGATGGTACCCATGGCGGAACAGCAGCCCTCCCAGTTCCCCTGGGCCTCTGCCCCCTGGACCGTGTGCCCACTACCACTGCCCCCAGGTCCCTGTTGTTGTTGGGGTGGTGGGTTAGCCTGGGTTCCCTGTAGTGGTGGACACACCGCTGATTGACGTGTCCTGGGGACAGAGGTATGGGCCCGCTGGGTGGGTGCTGTGCTGGTGTTCCCAGAGGGGGGAAGGTCTACTGTGGCCTGTGGCTGTGTGAGGGGAACGGACTGTCCCGAGGTCCCCGATGGACCGGGCTTGTCATCTAGATCCAGGGAGACAGAGCTGCTGTCCTCACTGTGGGCCTCTTCTGGGGGTGGAGGGGACATTTGTGGACCCTCCTGCGCGGTGACGTGGCGTTCGGGTCCTGCAGGGGTATAAAAGCATGGTTATTGCTTCTGTGTGTGTCATAGCGTGCAATGGGGGGGGTGCCCGTGTACCCCAGTGCTGGCATTCCTTTGTGGGGGCTGTTGTGACGGTGGTTGGGGGGTGTTTGTATGTGCAGTGGGCATGCTTAGGTGATGGGTGTCCATGCTTTGTGGACGCATGCAGGGCTAGGTGTTGGGATGGGTGGGTTGTGATGGTGAGACAGTTGCAAGGAGTAGGATGTGATGGGGGTGAGGGTAAGGGTGGGGGTATGAGTTGGCATGCAGGTGGGGTGGGGGGGAGAAGTAGTTAAGATTTGCCTTACCAGAGTCCATTCCTCCGCCTACTCCTGCGAGGCCCTCAGGATGCAGGATGTTCAAGACTTGCTCCTCCCATGTTGTAAATTCTGGGGGAGGAGGTGGGGGTCCGCCGCCAGTCTTCTGCACCGCGATGTTGTGCCTGGATACCATGGAACGCACCTTCCCCCGTAGGTCGTTTCACCTCTTCCTGATGTCGTCCCGATTTCTTGGGTGCTGTCCCACAGCGTTGACCCTGTCGACTATTCTGCTCCATAGCTCCATCTTCCTGGCAATGGTGGTGTGCTGCACCTGTGCCCCGAACAGCTGTGGCTCTACTCTTACAATTTCCTCCACCATGATCCTGAGTTCATCATCAGAGAACCTGGGGTGTCTTTGCGGTGCCATGGGGTGGTGTGGGTGATGTGTATTGTTGTGTTGTGTGAAGTGCGTGCAAATATTTCTGGGTGACAGTGAATTAGGCGTCTGGGTGCTCGGATGTCTTTTCTCGGTGCGTGTTCACGAATCTCTAGGATTGGAGGTTTGTGGGTGATGTGGGTGTGTGTTTTATATTGAATTGGGTGTGTGGGAGTGGTGTGTGTATGTGTCTCAGGTGTGTGTATTTTGAATTGTCCAATGTGGTTGTATTTTGTAAGTGTGTGTGCATTTTGAGCGCGGCGGTGTGTACCGCCAATGGAATACCGCGGTTGAAAGACCGCCGCGTGGATTCGTGTGTCGTGATAGTGTGGGCGTATTTCTGTTGGCGTGCCGGTGGAGGTTTGGTCATCGCCAGTTTCTCGCTGCCCTTTGGTGTGACGGACTTTTGTGGATGTCTGTATTTTGGCGGTTTGCCTGTTGTGGGTCAGAATGACCGTGGCGGTTTACCGCGGCGGTGTTATGGCTGTCTTCTGAACGGCGGTCAGCGCCTTTTACCGCCGAGGTTGGAATGACCCCCTATGTTTCTAAAAGTTGGAATACTTTTTAAGAATCTAAAACTAGTTCTAGAATCTAATTCAAACTTTAACAAAACTTTTAAACTCTAAAAGAAATGCTAACAGGGACTAACACAAGGCCCTAGCAGGACTTTTAAGAATCTAGAAAAATAGCTCAAATTGCAAAAATCAATTTCTAATGACAATTTTTGGAATTTGTCGTGTGATCAGGTATTGGCTGAGTAGTCCAGCAAATGCAAAGTCTTGTACCCCACCGCTGATCCACCAATGTAGGAAGTTGGCTCTGTATGCACTATTTCAAAGTAAGGAATAGTATGCACAGAGTACAAGGGTTCCCCTTAGAGGTAAGATAGTGGCAAAAAGAGATGATACTAATGCTCTATTTTGTGGTAGTGTGGTCGAGCAGTAGGCTTATCAAAGGAGTAGTGTTAAGCATTTGTTGTACATACACACAGGCAATAAATGAGGAACACACACTCAGAGACAATTCCAGGCCAATAGGTTTTTTGAATAGAAAAATATATTTTCTTCGTTTATTTTAAGAACCACAGGTTCAAATTTTACATGTAATATCTCAAATGAAAGGTATTGCAGGTAAGTACTTTAGGAACTTTGAATAATCACAATAGCATATATACTTTTCAAATAAAACACATATAGCTATTTTAAAACTAGACACTTAGTGCAATTTTCACAGTTCCTAGGGGAGGTAAGTAATTGTTAGTTCTTGCAGGTAAGTAAACCACCTACGGGGTTCAAATTGGGGTCCAAGGTAGCCCACCGTTGGGGGTTCAGAGCAACCCCAAAGTTACCACACCAGCAGCTCAGGGCCGGTCAGGTGCATAGTTCAAAGTGGTGCCCAAAACGCATAGGCTTCAATGGAGAAGGGGGTGCCCCGGTTCCAGTCTGCCAGCAGGTAAGTACCCGCGTCTTCGGAGGGCAGACCAGGGGGGTTTTGTAGGGCACCGGGGGGGACACAAGTTAGCACAGAAAGTACACCCTCAGCAGCACGGGGGCGGCCGGGTGCAGTGTGCAAACACACGTCGGGTTTTCAATTGGAATCAATGGGAGACCAAGGGGTCTCTTCAGCGATGCAGGCAAGGGGGGGGCTCCTCGGGGTAGCCACCACCTGGGCAAGGGAGAGGGCCTCCTGGGGGTCACTCCTGCACTGGAGTTCCGATCCTTCAGGTCCTGGGGGCTGCGGGTACAGGGTCTTTTCCAGGCGTAGGGATCTGAGAGTCAGGCAGTCGCGGTCAGGGGGAGCCTTGGGATTCCCTCTGCAGGCATCGCTTTGGGGGCTCAGGGTGGACAACTTTGGTTACTCACAGTCTCGGAGTCGCCGGGGAGTCCTCCCTGAAGTGTTGTTTCTCCACAAGTCGAGCGGGGCGTCAGGTGCAGAGTTGCAAGTCTCACGCTTCTGGCGGGAGACGCAGTTGTCTTGAAGTTGCTTCTTTGGAAACAAAGTTGCAGTCTTGGATGAACAGAGCCGCTGTCCTCAGGAGTTTCTTGGTCTTTCTAGAGCAGGGCCGTCCTCTGAGGATTCAGAGGTCGCTGGTCCTAGGGAAAGCGTCGCTGGAGCAGTGTCTTTTCGAAGTGGGGAGATAGGCCGGTAGGGCTGGGGCCAAAGCAGTTGGTGTCTCCGTCTTCTCTGCAGGGTTTTTCAGCTCAGCAGTCCTCTTCTTCTTAGGTTGCAGGAATCTGAGTTCCTAGGTTCAGGGGAGCCCTTAAATACTAAATTTAAGGGCGTGTTTAGGTCTGGGGGGTTAGTAGCCAATGGCTACTAGCCCTGAGGGTGGGTACACCCTCTTTGTGCCTCCTCCCAAGGGGAGGGGGTCACATTCCTTTCCCTATTGGGGGAATCCTCCATCTGCAAGATGGAGTATTTCTAAAAGTTAGAGTCACCTCAGCTCAGGACACCTTAGTGGCTGTCCTGACTGGCCAGTGACTCCTCCTTGTTGTTCTCATTATTTCCTCTGGCCTTGCCGCCAAAAGTGGGGCCGTGGCCGGAGGGGGCGGGCAACTCCACTAGCTGGAATGCCCTGTGGTGCTGGAACAAAGGGGGTGAGCCTTTGAGGCTCACCGCCAGGTGTTACAGCTTCTGCCTGGGGGAGGTGATAGCATCTCCACCCAGTGCAGGCTTTGTTACTAGCCACAGAGTGACAAAGGCACTCTCCCCATGTGGCCAGCAACATGTCTCGAGTGTGGCAGGCTGCTAAAACCAGTCAGCCTACACGGGTAGTTGGTTAAGGTCTCAGGGGGCACCTCTAAGGTGCCCTCTGGGGTGTATTTTACAATAAAATGTACACTGGCATCAGTGTGCATTTATTGTGTTGAGAAGTTTGATACCAAACTTCCCAGTTTTCAGTGTAGCCATTATGGTGCTGTGGAGTTCGTGCTTGACAGACTCCTAGACCATATACTCTTATGGCTACCCTGCACTTACAATGTCTAAGGTGTTGCTTAGACACTGTAGGGGCACAGTGCTCATGCACTGGTGACCTCACCTATGGTATAGTGCACCCTGCCTTAGGGCAGTAAGGCCTGCTAGAGGGGTGACTTATCTATACTGCATAGGCAGTGTGAGGTTGGCATGGCACCCTGAGGGGAGTGCCATGTCGACTTACTCGTTTTGTCGTCACCAGGACACACAAGCTGGCAAGCAGAGTGTCTGTGCTGAGTGAGGGGTCCCCAGGGTGGCATAAGATATGCTGCAGCCCTTCGAGACCTTCCCTGGCATCAGGGCCCTTGGTACCAGGGGTACCAGTTACAAGGGTCTTACCTGGATGCCATGGTGTGCCAATTGTGAAAACAAAAGTACAGGTTAGGGAAAAAACACTGGTGCTGGGGCCTGGTTAGCAGGCCTCAGCACACTTTCAAATCAAAACATAGCAAAAAGTCAGGGGGTAACCATGCCAAGGAGGCGTTTCTTTACACACTGTAGGAAGTTGGCTCTGTATGTGCTATTTCAAAGTAAGGAATAGCATGCACAGAGTCCAAGGGTTCCCCTTAGAGGTAAAATAGTGGTAAAAATAGATAATACTAATGCTCTATTTTGTGGTAGTGTGGTCGAGCAGTAGGCTTATCCAAGGAGTAGTGTTAAGCACTTGTTGTACATACACATAGGCAATAAATGAGGTACACACACTCAGAGACAAATCCAGCCAATAGGTTTTTGTATAGAAAAATATCTTTTCTTAGTTTATTTTAAGAACCACAGGTTCAAATTCTACATGTAATATCTCATTCGAAAGGTATTGCAGGTAAGTACTTTAGGAACTTTAAAGCATAAAAATTGCATGTATACTTTACAAGTTATTGACAAATAGCTGTTTTAAAAGTGGACACTTAGTGCAATTTTCACAGTTCCTAGGGGAGGTAAGTTTTGGTTAGTTTCACCAGGTAAGTAAGACACTTACAGGGTTCAGTTCTTGGTCCAAGGTAGCCCACCGTTGGGGGTTCAGAGCAACCCCAAAGTCACCACACCAGCAGCTCAGGGCCGGTCAGGTGCAGAGTTCAAAGTGGTGCCCAAAACACATAGGCTAGAATGGAGAGAAGGGGGTGCCCCGGTTCCGGTCTGCTTGCAGGTAAGTACCCGCGTCTTCGGAGGGCAGACCAGAGGGGTTTTGTAGGGCACCGGGGGGGACACAAGCCCACACAGAAATGTCACCCTCAGCAGCGCGGGGGCGGCCGGGTGCAGTGTAGAAACAGGCGTCGGGTTCGCAATGTTAGTCTATGAGAGATCTCGGGATCTCTTTAGCGCTGCAGGCAGGCAAGGGGGGGGTTCCTCGGGGAAACCTCCACTTGGGCAAGGGAGAGGGACTCCTGGGGGTCACTTCTCCAGTGAAAGTCCGGTCCTGGGGGCTGCGGGTGCAGGGTCTCTCCCAGGCGTCGGGACTTTGGATTCAAAGAGTCGCGGTCAGGGGAAGCCTCGGGATTCCCTCTGCAGGCGGCGCTGTGGGGGCTCAGGGGGGACATGTTTTGGTACTCACAGTATCAGAGTAGTCCTGGGGTCCCTCCTGAGGTGTTGGATCTCCACCAGCCGAGTCGGGGTCGCCGGGTGCAGTGGTGCAAGTCTCACGCTTCTTGCGGGGAGCTTGCAGAGTTCTTTCAAGGCTGCTGGAAACAAAGTTGCAGCCTTTCTTGGAGCAGGTCCGCTGTCCTCGGGAGTTTCTTGTCTTTTCGAAGCAGGGGCAGTCCTCAGAGGATGTCGAGGTCGCTGGTCCCTTTGGAAGGCGTCGCTGGAGCAGGATCTTTGGAAGGCAGGAGACAGGCCGGTGAGTTTCTGGAGCCAAGGCAGTTGTCGTCTTCTGGTCTTCCGCTGCAGGGGTTTTCAGCTAGGCAGTCCTTCTTCTTGTAGTTGCAGGAATCTAATTTTCTAGGGTTCAGGGTAGCCCTTAAATACTAAATTTAAGGGCGTGTTTAGGTCTGGGGGGTTAGTAGCCAATGGCTACTAGCCCTGAGGGTGGGTACACCCTCTTTGTGCCTCCTCCCAAGGGGAGGGGGTCACAATCCTAACCCTATTGGGGGAATCCTCCATCTGCAAGATGGAGGATTTCTAAAAGTTAGAGTCACTTCAGCTCAGGACACCTTAGGGGCTGTCCTGACTGGCCAGTGACTCCTCCTTGTTTTTCTCATTATTTTCTCCGGCCTTGCCGCCAAAAGTGGGGCCTGGCCGGAGGGGGCGGGCAACTCCACTAGCTGGAGTGTCCTGCTGGGTTGGCACAAAGGAGGTGAGCCTTTGAGGCTCACCGCCAGGTGTGACAATTCCTGCCTGGGGGAGGTGTTAGCATCTCCACCCAGTGCAGGCTTTGTTACTGGCCTCAGAGTGACAAAGGCACTCTCCCCATGGGGCCAGCAACATGTCTCGGTTTGTGGCAGGCTGCTAAAACTAGTCAGCCTACACAGATAGTCAGTTAAGTTTCAGGGGGCACCTCTAAGGTGCCCTCTGGGGTGTATCTTACAATAAAATGTACACTGGCATCAGTGTGCATTTATTGTGCTGAGAAGTTTGATACCAAACTTCCCAGTTTTCAGTGTAGCCAGTATGGTGCTGTGGAGTTCGTGTTTGACAAACTCCCAGACCATATACTCTTATGGCTACCCTGCACTTACAATGTCTAAGGTTTTGTTTAGACACTGTAGGGGTACCATGCTCATGCACTGGTACCCTCACCTATGGTATAGTGCACCCTGCCTTAGGGCTGTAAGGCCTGCTAGAGGGGTGTCTTACCTATACTGCATAGGCAGTGAGAGGCTGGCATGGCACCCTGAGGGGAGTGCCATGTCGACTTACTCGTTTTGTCCTCACTAGCACACACAAGCTGGCAAGCAGGGTGTCTGTGCTGAGTGAGAGGTCTCCAGGGTGGCATAAGACATGCTGCAGCCCTTAGAGACCTTCCTTGGCATCAGGGCCCTTGGTACTAGAAGTACCAGTTACAAGGGACTTATCTGGATGTCAGGGTCTGCCAATTGTGGATACAAAAGTACAGGTTAGGGAAAGAACACTGGTGCTGGGGCCTGGTTAGCAGGCCTCAGCACACTTTCAATTGTAAACATAGCATCAGCAAAGGCAAAAAGTCAGGGGGCAACCATGCCAAGGAGGCATTTCCTTACACAACCCCCCCCCAAACGAAAGAGGATGAGACTAACCTTTCCCAAGAGAGTCTTCATTTTCTAAGTGGAAGAACCTGGAAAGGCCATCTGCATTGGCATGGGCAGTCCCAGGTCGGTGTTCCACTATAAAGTCCATTCCCTGTAGGGAGATGGACCACCTCAACAGTTTAGGATTTTCACCTTTCATTTGCATCAGCCATTTGAGAGGTCTGTGGTCAGTTTGAACTAGGAAGTGAGTCCCAAAGAGGTATGGTCTCAGCTTCTTCAGGGACCAAACCACAGCAAAGGCCTCCCTCTCAATGGCACTCCAACGCTGCTCCCTGGGGAGTAACCTCCTGCTAATGAAAGCAACAGGCTGGTCAAGGCCATCATCATTGGTTTGGGACAAAACTGCCCCTATCCCATGTTCAGAGGCATCAGTCTGCACAATGAACTGCTTAGAATAATCTGGAGCTTTGAGAACTGGTGCTGAGCACATTGCCTGTTTCAGGGTGTCAAAGGCCTGTTGGCATTCCACAGTCCAGTTCACTTTCTTGGGCATCTTCTTGGAGGTGAGTTCAGTGAGGGCTGTCACAATGGATCCATATCCCTTCACAAACCTCCTGTAATACCCAGTCAAGCCAAGGAATGCCCTGACTTGAGTCTGGGTTTTTGGAGCTACCCAGTCCAGAATAGTCTGGATCTTGGGTTGGAGTGGCTGAACTTGGCCTCCACCTACAAGGTGGCCCAAGTAAACCACAGTTCCCTGCCCTATCTGGCATTTGGATGCCTTGATAGAGAGGCCTGCAGATTGCAGAGCCTTCAAAACCTTCTTCAGGTGGACCAGGTGATCCTGCCAGGTGGAGCTAAAGACAGCAATATCATCAAGATAAGCTGTGCTAAAGGACTCCAAGCCAGCAAGGACTTGATTCACCAACCTTTGGAAGGTGGCAGGGGCATTCTTTAAACCAAAGGGCATAACAGTAAACTGATAATGCCCATCAGGTGTGGAGAATGCTGTTTTCTCTTTTGCTCCAGGTGCCATTTTTATTTGCCAGTACCCTGCTGTCAAGTCAAAGGTACTTAGGAATTTGGCAGCACCTAATTTGTCTATGAGCTCATCAGCTCTTGGAATTGGATGAGCATCTGTCTTGGTGACAGAATTGAGCCCTCTGTAGTCCACACAAAACCTCATCTCTTTCTTTCCATCTTTGGTGTGAGGTTTGGGGACTAAGACCACTGGGCTAGCCCAGGGGCTGTCAGAGCGCTCAATGACTCCCAATTCCAGCATCTTGTGGACTTCCACCTTGATGCTTTCCTTAACATGGTCAGACTGTCTAAAGATTTTGTTTTTGACAGGCATGCTGTCTCCTGTGTCCACATCATGGGTACACAGGTGTGTCTGACCAGGGGTTAAGGAGAAGAGTTCAGGAAACTGTTGTAGGACTCTCCTACAATCAGCTTGCTGTTGGCCAGAGAGGGTGTCTGAGTAGATCACTCCATCTACTGTGCCATCTTTTGGGTCTGATGACAGAAGATCAGGGAGAGGTTCACTCTCTGCCTCCTGATCCTCATCTGTTACCATCAACAGATTCACATCAGCCCTGTCATGGAAGAGCTTAAGGCGGTTCACATGGATCACCCTCTTGGGGCTCCTGCTTGTGCCCAGGTCCACCAGGTAGGTGACCTGACTCTTCCTTTCTAGCACTGGGTAAGGGCCACTCCATTTGTCCTGGAGTGCCCTGGGAGCCACAGGCTCCAGAACCCAGACTTTCTGCCCTGGTTGGAACTCAACCAGTGCAGCCTTTTGGTCATACCAAAACTTCTGGAGCTGTTGGCTGGCCTCAAGGTTTTTGGTTGCCTTTTCCATGTACTCTGCCATTCTAGAGCGAAGGCCAAGTACATAGTCCACTATGTCTTGTTTAGGCTCATGGAGAGGTCTCTCCCAGCCTTCCTTAACAAGAGCAAGTGGTCCCCTTACAGGATGACCAAACAGAAGTTCAAAGGGTGAGAATCCTACTCCCTTCTGTGGCACCTCTCTGTAAGCGAAAAGCAGACATGGCAAGAGGACATCCCATCTCCTTTTGAGTTTTTCTGGGAGCCCCATGATCATGCCTTTTAATGTCTTGTTGAATCTCTCAACCAAGCCATTAGTTTGTGGATGGTATGGTGTAGTGAATTTATAAGTCACCCCACACTCATTCCACATGTGCTTTAGGTATGCTGACATGAAGTTGGTACCTCTGTCAGACACCACCTCCTTAGGGAAACCCACTCTGGTAAAGATACCAATGAGGGCCTTGGCTACTGCAGGGGCAGTAGTCGACCTAAGGGGAATAGCTTCAGGATACCTGGTAGCATGATCCACTACTACCAGGATATACATATTTCCTGAGGCTGTGGGAGGTTCTAGTGGACCAACTATGTCCACACCCACTCTTTCAAAGGGAACCCCCACCACTGGAAGTGGAATGAGGGGGGCCTTTGGATGCCCACCTGTCTTACCACTGGCTTGACAGGTGGGGCAGGAGAGGCAAAACTCCTTAACCATGTTGGACATATTGGGCCAGTAGAAGTGGTTGACTAACCTCTCCCACGTCTTGGTTTGTCCCAAATGTCCAGCAAGGGGAATGTCATGGGCCAATGTTAGGATGAACTTCCTGAACAGCTGAGGCACTACCACTCTCCTAGTGGCACCAGGTTTGGGGTCTCTGGCCTCAGTGTACAGGAGTCCATCTTCCCAATAGACCCTATGTGTTCCATTTTTCTTGCCTTTGGACTCTTCAGCAGCTTGCTGCCTAAGGCCTTCAAGAGAGGGACAGGTTTCTTGTCCCTTACACAGCTCCTCCCTTGAGGGTCCCCCTGGGCCTAAGAGCTCAACCTGGTAAGGTTCAAGCTCCAAAGGCTCAGTTCCCTCAGAGGGCAGAACTTCTTCCTGAGAAGAGAGGTTCCCTTTTTTTTGCTGTGTTGCAGTTGGTTTCCCAACTGACTTTCCTGTTCTCTTGGTAGGCTGGGCCATTCTTCCAGACTCCAGCTCTACTTGTTCACCCTGTGCCTTGCACTGTGCTCTTGTTTTCACACACACCAGTTCAGGGATACCCAGCATTGCTGCATGGGTTTTTAGTTCTACCTCAGCCCATGCTGAGGACTCCAGGTCATTTCCAAGCAGACAGTCCACTGGGATATTTGAGGAGACCACCACCTGTTTCAGGCCACTGACCCCTCCCCATTCTAAAGTAACCATTGCCATGGGATGTACTTTTCTCTGATTGTCAGCGTTGGTGACTGTGTAAGTTTTTCCAGTCAGGTATTGGCCAGGGGAAACCAGTTTCTCTGTCACCATGGTGACACTGGCACCTGTATCCCTCAGGCCCTCTATTCTAGTCCCATTAATTAAGAGTTGCTGTCTGTATTTCTGTATTTTTGCATGTTAGGCGGCCAGACAGCTAGTGTGGCTAAATCCACCCCACCCTCAGAAACTAGAGTAGCTTCAGTGTGGACCCTGATTTGCTCTGGGCACACTGTTGATCCCACTTGGAGACTAGCCATACCAGTGTTACCTGGATGGGAGTTTGGAGTGGAACCTTTCTTGGGACAGGCCTTGTCTCCAGTTTGGTGTCCATGCTGTTTACAGCTATGACACCAGGCCTTTTTGGGATCAAAGTTTTTACCCTTGTACCCATTGTTTTGTGAAGAGGCTCTGGGCCCACCCTCCTGTGCAGGTTTTTGGGGGCCTGTAGAAGACTCTTTACTATTTTTAGTTTTGGTTGTCTCATCACCCTTCCCCTGGGGAGTCTTTGTGACCCCTTTCTTTTGGTCACCCCCTGTTGAAGTCTTGGACACCCTTGTCTTGACCCAATGGTCCGCCTTCTTTCCCAATTCTTGGGGAGAAATTGGTCCTAGGTCTACCAGATGCTGATGCAGTTTATCATTGAAACAATTACTTAACAGGTGTTCTTTCACAAATAAATTGTACAGCCCATCATAATTACTTACACCACTGCCTTGAATCCAACCATCTAGTGTTTTCACTGAGTAGTCTACAAAGTCAACCCAGGTCTGGCTCGAGGATTTTTGAGCCCCCCTGAATCTAATCCTATACTCCTCAGTGGAGAATCCAAAGCCCTCAATCAGGGTACCCTTCATGAGGTCATAAGATTCTGCATCTCGTCCAGAGAGTGTGAGGAGTCTATCCCTACACTTTCCTGTGAACATTTCCCAAAGGAGAGCACCCCAGTGAGATCTGTTCACTTTTCTGGTTACACAAGCCCTCTCAAAAGCTGTGAACCATTTGGTGATGTCATCACCATCTTCATATTTAGTTACAATCCCTTTAGGGATTTTCAACATGTCAGGAGAATCTCTGACCCTATTTATGTTGCTGCCACCATTGATGGGTCCTAGGCCCATCTCTTGTCTTTCCCTCTCTATGGCTAGGATCTGTCTTTCCAAAGCCAATCTTTTGGCCATCCTGGCTAACTGGATGTCCTCTTCACTGGGGCTATCCTCAGTGATTTCAGAGGTGTTGGTCTCTCCTGTGAGGGAACCAGCATCTCTGACTATTAATTTAGGAGTCAGGGTTTGAGGGACCCTGTTCTCCCTAGATAGGACTGGTAGGGGGGAATTTTCCTCCAAGTCACTATCCTCTTCCTCTGAGTTGCCACCCTCAGAGGGGTTGGCCTTTTCAAACTCTGCCAAAAGCTCCTGGAGCTGTATTTTGGTAGGTTTGGGGCCCATTGTTATTTTCTTTATTTTACAGAGTGACCTTAGCTCCCTCATCTTAAGATGGAGGTAAGGTGTGGTGTCGAGTTCCACCACAGTCACATCTGTGCTAGACATTTTGCTTCTAAAAGTTGGAATACTTTTTAAGAATCTACAACTGGTTCTAGAATCTAATTCAAACTTTTACAAACTTTTAAACTCTAAAAGAAATGCTAAACAGGATCTAACACAAGGCCCTAGCAGGTCTTTTAAGAATTTAGAAAACTTTTCAAATTGCAAAAATCAATTTCTAATGACAATTTTGGAATTTGTCGTGTGATCAGGTATTGGCTGAGTAGTCCAGCAAATGCAAAGTCTTGTACCCCACCGCTGATCCACCAATGTAGGAAGTTGGCTCTGTATGTGCTATTTCAAAGTAAGGAATAGCATGCACAGAGTCCAAGGGTTCCCCTTAGAGGTAAAATAGTGGTAAAAATAGATAATACTAATGCTCTATTTTGTGGTAGTGTGGTCGAGCAGTAGGCTTATCCAAGGAGTAGTGTTAAGCACTTGTTGTACATACACATAGGCAATAAATGAGGTACACACACTCAGAGACAAATCCAGCCAATAGGTTTTTGTATAGAAAAATATCTTTTCTTAGTTTATTTTAAGAACCACAGGTTCAAATTCTACATGTAATATCTCATTCGAAAGGTATTGCAGGTAAGTACTTTAGGAACTTTAAAGCATAAAAATTGCATGTATACTTTACAAGTTATTGACAAATAGCTGTTTTAAAAGTGGACACTTAGTGCAATTTTCACAGTTCCTAGGGGAGGTAAGTTTTGGTTAGTTTCACCAGGTAAGTAAGACACTTACAGGGTTCAGTTCTTGGTCCAAGGTAGCCCACCGTTGGGGGTTCAGAGCAACCCCAAAGTCACCACACCAGCAGCTCAGGGCCGGTCAGGTGCAGAGTTCAAAGTGGTGCCCAAAACACATAGGCTAGAATGGAGAGAAGGG
The DNA here is from genome assembly GCF_031143425.1 of Pleurodeles waltl. NCBI lineage: Eukaryota > Metazoa > Chordata > Amphibia > Caudata > Salamandridae > Pleurodeles > Pleurodeles waltl. Next base: position 401,010,396 of record NC_090449.1, read on the forward strand.
GGTGCCCCGGTTCCGGTCTGCTTGCAGGTAAGTACCCGCGTCTTCGGAGGGCAGACCAGAGGGGTTTTGTAGGGCACCGGGGGGGACACAAGCCCACACAGAAATGTCACCCTCAGCAGCGCGGGGGCGGCCGGGTGCAGTGTAGAAACAGGCGTCGGGTTCGCAATGTTAGTCTATGAGAGATCTCGGGATCTCTTTAGCGCTGCAGGCAGGCAAGGGGGGGGTTCCTCGGGGAAACCTCCACTTGGGCAAGGGAGAGGGACTCCTGGGGGTCACTTCTCCAGTGAAAGTCCGGTCCTGGGGGCTGCGGGTGCAGGGTCTCTCCCAGGCGTCGGGACTTTGGATTCAAAGAGTCGCGGTCAGGGGAAGCCTCGGGATTCCCTCTGCAGGCGGCGCTGTGGGGGCTCAGGGGGGACAGGTTTTGGTACTCACAGTATCAGAGTAGTCCTGGGGTCCCTCCTGAGGTGTTGGATCTCCACCAACCGAGTCGGGGTCGCCGGGTGCAGTGGTGCAAGTCTCACGCTTCTTGCGGGGAGCTTGCAGAGTTCTTTCAAGGCTGCTGGAAACAAAGTTGCAGCCTTTCTTGGAGCAGGTCCGCTGTCCTCGGGAGTTTCTTGTCTTTTCGAAGCAGGGGCAGTCCTCAGAGGATGTCGAGGTCGCTGGTCCCTTTGGAAGGCGTCGCTGGAGCAGGATCTTTGGAAGGCAGGAGACAGGCCGGTGAGTTTCTGGAGCCAAGGCAGTTGTCGTCTTCTGGTCTTCCGCTGCAGGGGTTTTCAGCTAGGCAGTCCTTCTTCTTGTAGTTGCAGGAATCTAATTTTCTAGGGTTCAGGGTAGCCCTTAAATACTAAATTTAAGGGCGTGTTTAGGTCTGGGGGGTTAGTAGCCAATGGCTACTAGCCCTGAGGGTGGGTACACCCTCTTTGTGCCTCCTCCCAAGGGGAGGGGGTCACAATCCTAACCCTATTGGGGGAATCCTCCATCTGCAAGATGGAGGATTTCTAAAAGTTAGTCACTTCAGCTCAGGACACCTTAGGGGCTGTCCTGACTGGCCAGTGACTCATTATTTTCTCCGGCCTTGCCGCCAAAAGTGGGGCCTGGCCGGAGGGGGCGGGCAACTCCACTAGCTGGAGTGTCCTGCTGGGTTGGCACAAAGGAGGTGAGCCTTTGAGGCTCACCGCCAGGTGTGACAATTCCTGCCTGGGGGAGGTGTTAGCATCTCCACCCAGTGCAGGCTTTGTTACTGGCCTCAGAGTGACAAAGGCACTCTCCCCATGGGGCCAGCAACATGTCTCGGTTTGTGGCAGGCTGCTAAAACTAGTCAGCCTACACAGATAGTCGGTTAAGTTTCAGGGGGCACCTCTAAGGTGCCCTCTGGGGTGTATCTTACAATAAAATGTACACTGGCATCAGTGTGCATTTATTGTGCTGAGAAGTTTGATACCAAACTTCCCAGTTTTCAGTGTAGCCAGTATGGTGCTGTGGAGTTCGTGTTTGACAAACTCCCAGACCATATACTCTTATGGCTACCCTGCACTTACAATGTCTAAGGTTTTGTTTAGACACTGTAGGGGTACCATGCTCATGCACTGGTACCCTCACCTATGGTATAGTGCACCCTGCCTTAGGGCTGTAAGGCCTGCTAGAGGGGTGTCTTACCTATACTGCATAGGCAGTGAGAGGCTGGCATGGCACCCTGAGGGGAGTGCCATGTCGACTTACTCGTTTTGCTCTCACTAGCACACACAAGCTGGCAAGCAGTGTGTCTGTGCTGAGTGAGAGGTCTCCAGGGTGGCATAAGACATGCTGCAGCCCTTAGAGACTTTCCTTGGCATCAGGGCCCTTGGTACTAGAAGTACCAGTTACAAGGGACTTATCTGGATGCCAGGGTCTGCCAATTGTGGATACAAAAGTACAGGTTAGGGAAAGAACACTGGTGCTGGGGCCTGGTTAGCAGGCCTCAGCACACTTTCAATTGTAAACATAGCATCAGCAAAGGCAAAAAGTCAGGGGGCAACCATGCCAAGGAGGCATTTCCTTACACACACCTCTAACAGAACCCTCTGATACGGACTTACTAAGAATTTCTTTTGGGGAGGCATTTAGTATTGCGCAGGATACTTAATGAAATCCTCAAGGAAGTCAGGGCCCAGGCCCTTAACAGAAGGGAAAGACTTCAAGTCATAAAAGCACTGGCACAAGAAGCTAAGATCACGCCCATAGAACCGTCTCTAAGAGTGTCTTCAATGCCAAAAGCTTCACAACTCCCAGGGCACATTGTCTCCGGTAGTCCAAAGCCTAGTCCCCTCAGTCCTGCCTACAGGAATGTGTCCATCACTCAGAGAACAGCGCCTCCCGCAGCCTCTCTCAGTGTGCAACACCACCAAAATCAAAAAGAGAAAAGAAAAAGCAAAGGAAGTCACGGAAAAAAGAAAGATCGGACAAGCAGAAAAGCATTTGGCAACTTTTCAAGCAGCAGAAGCAGCCCAATTCCAGCAACATTCATGCAGAATCATCCTCTCCACCTGACCATGATCAGTCTAGCACCATAAAGGATCGATCCATCTTGGACCCAGCCCCGAAATACTATCCACACCCACAGATGGGTGGGGCAGAGCGGCGAACCCAAAGTGCCTCTTCCAGTTCTCCAGCACCGATGTCAATCAACAAAGACAAAGAGGCCGATAGAATCAGTAACCTAGGCGGGACAAAGCCAGTCAACACCGAACATACTCGACTGTGCCTTCCCATAAGCAGCAAATTTAGCAGGGCAACAGCTTGGCAGCCCGTAACAACAGATTATGCTATACAGAAGCTGCAGATCCAAAGAGGGAAAGAGAGGAGTCCACCTGGCCTGAGTCGGCAGTTACATCAATTGCACCAGCACCGCTCAACTGTGTGCTCCAGTAACTTTCTATTGCTTCGTAGCAGGGATCACCAACTGGTGTCCCCAACACTGTCACATCCTCAGAGGAGTTTAAACTACTTCTCATTCCATATTTCAAGACAGAGGAAAATTTCGACATCCTCAATAGAGGAAACATCCTAAAATTGCTAGGGGAAATAAGTGACCTATCTTGGGTAACCTTGGCACATCTTCTCTCTGTCGAACTCAAACTGCATCCACAAAGGACCGACCAAGAGGCCACACTCACTTCATGGTCTTAGGCAGCCTTAGTACACCAGTTAGTTACTTTTTCTGACATTTGTCATTCATGGGGTATCGAATTGCGACAAATGGATTACCCCTGATGCCTGGGACTACTGCGGGCATCAATGTTCCGCAACAAATCAATATTAGGAGTGGCAACGGAGCCGGCACACTCATTGACCACGGACAACCTAATGTTAGTTAAGCACGTGGGCAAACCAGGTTTAGGCCACATTCTTTGGGCCTCAAAAGTCCCCACCCACCCATCACCCCCCAACACACACACACACACACACACACACACACCTCACAAAACTATCCCTGACCATGATCAACAGCGAGGGGGCAGTGGCCCTCCCAGCTCACACATTAACATCTGCTCATGGAATGTACACAGCATTGAGTCAGTATATCAAGATCCAGAAGCCCAGGCCTTTCTCCAGGAGTACAAAATCATCCTACTCCAGGAAACCTGGAGTTTAGATTCAACCGAGGTGTCGGGGTACACCGCCTTTCACATTCCAGCCAAGAGTTCAAGCAAATATGGTCACGCAAAAGGAGGCATGACAACCATGAGCTCCTCGGCCCTTATAGGCCACAAAGTCGCAATCAACATAGTCACACCGGATTCAGGCAACAAAAGTCACAGTTAGTAGTCTGCTAAATAGTCAATTAGATCTAATTCTTATAAACGTGTATATTCAGCCTAAAAAGGCTCAAAGTGGGGGTGGTGGGGTGGAAAAAGTGGGCAAACAAATCAAGCTCTTACGAAGGCAACTCATCAAGTCCACATTTATCGTCAGCGGTGACTTTAATATAAACTTGCTCTCCTCAAAAGGAGGAACCACAAAGAACTGATAGGCAAGCACCCACAAGAAGTGCCTGGATCTTTTAGGTCTAACATTTTAAAATGGCAACAGTGAAAAGGACTCTCCAGCAGCAGTAACCTTTGTAAGTGGAAAAACAAGCTCAACCATCGACTTCACCCTAATAAACAACTCTGCGATGGTGCGCTCTTTTCAAATAAAATGCAGAGCTGAGAGCAGTCATTTTTCACAATCTTTGGAGCTGGCTTATAAACCCGAGAAACTACAGACCTTGAATGATCTACCCTCAGCCCCAGCAGTATTCAACTTCAAGAGATTGAAATGGCGCCAAACAGGGATCCTGGCTGTGATGGATGAGGTGTATCAAAAGGCCAGGTCTTTAGAGGAGAGAACTAACGTAGCAGACAAGCACCAAAAGGACCCCATTTCCAAAGCAAATTGGATTGACGCCTGGGCCGAGCTCAGTGGCAGGCTGCTTTCCAAATTTCCAACTGTTCTCAAAGCACCTTCTCAGCGCCTGGCCTTTGATTCGAAAAGGGTTTGAGACAGTCAATCCTGGTTTAATAAAGCTATGTCCCTACAGAAAAGGCATATTACGCAGCAGGCCAAGAAATTGGCAAATGCTACCAGGCGGGGTGAGCAACTTTTTAGAAGATTCTTGGTCCAAGTTACTTTGGGCGAGCAAATGAAATACAGCAAAGCCTTCTGGGGCATGGCGAACGACCTGGCCCTGGGGAAAAAGACGTCTTCTCAGTTATGGTATTAACCGGGCCATGTGGGAGAGCCATATCCGTAGTCTGTATGACCCGACAAGTAGGAAAGGAATCATCCCACTCAATCGGAAAGGGGCGCAATCGCCCTTGAGCCACAACAACACAGCAGGCCAGCAAGCAGCAACCACCCCCGAGAAGGATCCCCAGGTCCCAGTCTGGAAATCAGACCAAATAGCCGGCCTGACTAGGAAGATGAAATCTGAGGGGGCTGCCGGTCCGAACGGTCTCCCAAACGCAATCTTTAAAATCCACCCAGAGTATTGGGCACAGTACTTCTTGCCCCTTTTCACTACCACTGCTCTGGCGAGCCGCATTCCAGATTCATGGAGAGCCAGCATTATACACACCATCTCCAAAAGTGGAAACCCGGCCCTACCCACGAATTACAGACTAATAGCTCTCATTGACGTAGAAGCCAAATTATACGGCTCCTGCTTGTTACAGCACCTGCAAGCCTGGGCTGATGAGAACATGCTTCCCCCAAGATTTCAGACAGGCTTTAGGGCAGGCCTGGGAACATCAACAAACTTAATTGCGCTTTCCCTCATTGTGGAAAGGGCTAGCCACAGGAAATTGAGCCTTTATGTATGCTTTATCGATCTTAAGTCGGCCTTTGACCGGGTTCCCAGGAAAAGATTTTGGTACAAGTTGGCTCAATGAGGCATTCCTCCCAACTTGCTAAGGGTCATTATAGACATATACCCTGACACCTGGGTTTAGGTTAAAATCAGCGACAGCACAAGACTCACAAAAAGAACTCTCACAAAGTCTGGCCTAAAGCAAGGTTGCGTCCTGGTCCCACTTCTTTTTAATTTATATCTGGCAGACCTCGCCAATATAATGGCAAAAGTAAACTGTCATCCGCCGGCCCTTGGCACAGAGAAAATCGGATGCCTACAATATGCTGATGACATTTTACTTTTGAGTCACACTCCACGAGGCCTGCAAGAGCCTATTGGCACTCAAAACCTTCATGAACCAGCAAGGTCTAGAAATTAACCTGACCAAAACAAAACTGATGAGGCTCCTCAGAACGAATTACAAATCTTTCAATTGGTTCCTTGGAGACAAAAAGGTGAGAGTGGTACAGTCTTACAAATATTTGGGAGTCCATCTCGGACCACGCCTGAAATGGAAACGCCATCTTCTGTCAATCCAGGCAAAGGCCAACTCATTAACCTGTAGTTTCAAGCTGCTTAAGAGAAAGCTTAATTGCCCAAATTGGTCGCACCTTCTAAAAATCATGTCAGCCTAGTTGCTCCCAGTCATTTCTTATGGGACCGAAGTATTACAGGGCCGGGAGATCTCATCACTAAACAGTAGCCAAGTTAGAACCTACAAGGCCATTTTCAACATACCAAAAAATGTCTCTCCCGCTCAGGTAAGGCTGGAGATGGGCCTAACAAATCAGATCTTTTAGTGTCAGGGAGCATTCCTCAAAGCATCATGAAGGTTACGGCTAGCAGGGAATACCTCCCTACTTCATTCCTGCTGGCAATAAGTCCAGGATCAACAAAATTGTAATAGAAAAGGCTCCTGGGGAAGCTACTTAAATCAAGGAATCAACAGCCTGGGCATTGACAAAGTTTGGAAAAGCGGCGTAGGAAAATCTGAATTTAAGAAATTAGTTAACCTCTCAGTTTGCTCACTTTCTCATCACCGACAAAGCTTCCCTATCCAAAAGATGGCACACCTGGGCAGTCCTAGGGTCCTATTCGCTCCCATCTCCTCAACGCTATCTAACTTAGCACTTTTCCACCTGAATAAAAGAAAAAAAGTCCTGTAACGCATGGGCCTTTTTGACACCAAAGACGCTCGCCCATCCTGGAAAGAGCAGTACCCCGACCAGAACTGCCACCTTTGTGGTTACCATCAAGAATCATTGCTGCATGCCTTTTGCATCTGCCCAGCTCTAGGCCCGAAAGAAGGAAGCTGCTAAAACCTGCCCTTTTAACAAACCATATTCGTTCCTGCAGACCAGCAGTCATTACCTGGTTTAATGGCGACTCAGTCCCATTTTGCTGCAGTGGGGTAAAGTTTGTAAAACTATTTCAAAAGAAACTGCCCAATGTCGACCCAGGACATTAGTCATGATACATAGAGCTGTGTCTTTCTTTTTTCCTGTATCTTAAGATCATCTAGACTCCTAGGCAGGTTTGATCTAGTAAGCGTTTTATTTAAGGCCCCTTCACGAAATGAGTTTTGTAAAGTCAGCCATTGTGAAACTCAATTTAAAAAAAAAAAAAAAAAAAAAAAACACCAAGCAGGACAGTTTTGTTTTGCTAGAACCTGAAGAAGTCATTATCCCTGTCACTCACTCACATGGTCCCATGGTTTTATTTTATTTTCCCTGAATGAATGTTCTGACTTTGTATCATATTGCAGTGTTTTTTATTAATCAAGCAATAAAGATATCTATCTAAATTTTTTATAAAAAAATTCGTAGAGAAACTGGACGAAGGGACCGTTTCCAGGATTTACTGCTTCTTGATGGTTAATGCTCCAGATCGTTTTACAACAGAAATGGGAGGCTTAGATGGGAGAGCTGGATGAGGATGACTGGTGGGAAGCATGTTTGACTTCCGAGGAAATTAGCTATGTACTCACGCTTCAGAATGGTCCAACTTAATGATCTCCACATGGCCTGTCTGACCCCCCCTAGTGACTAAAACGTGCATCTTGAGCCACACAAGCCACATGTGTGAGATGCTTTCGACCAGAAGCGGATTTTTTCTATATGGTTTGGTCATGCCTGGTGCAATCCGTCTTTTGGGGAGGCCATGAGCTTTCTGCGCTGTTGGGTCACCGGATTGAGTGGGTGGCCCACCTGAGTCTCTTGGAAGAGGCCTGGGGTCTGAAACTGGGGAAGACCTTTATTGGAGTGGCCACACTGGTGGCCAAGAGAAATATTGCCTGTAACTGGAAACTGCTGGAACCCTCCTTGTTGGAAGGCTGGTGGAGAGGTTTGCACTGGTGTGCTTGCTAGGAGAAACAGATCTGTGAGCTGCAAGGTTGTCCCTGAAAGCACTATAAGATCTGGAGCAGGTGGTGAACACATCATGGGTTACCTGTGTGGCGATGTTGATGTGGATACATATACTGTGTCTACATATTAGATGCATATTAAGGTGGTTTTGTACCATTGTTTATGAGAAATGGTGACACTTGTTAAAACTAAAGAAAATTTAGTGGTAAAAAAAAGAAACTAATACTTAAATAATATTTAGTGCAATTGTAATTCAGAATAGTTTATTCTGTTTGGTTTTATTAATGAGTCTCTGTTTTAGAAGTACTCAATTTATTCAGAGGCTGATCAGAACTCCACTTTACGATAAGTACTCATTTTTTGGGAGAATGTTAAGGACAATGGCTTAGTCTTTTCTATTTCAATTACTTTTTTATTGAATTTAAAATTATGATCTCATCCTGTCAAACGGTTTCTTTCAATTGTGTCCTTATATGTGTTTTCAGTTTGTTTTTTACAGCTCTCTGATGTCTTTAACTTGCTGTATGCTAAACACATATGGCACATACAATTTTATATATGATTTTGTGCTCTGTATAAATTGTCTTTGTGATCACCATACCGTTCATGCCAGCCAAATTTTCAAAGCATTCAAGTCAGGAGACTGTGAGACTAAGTTATGAACGGGAAATAGTTTGCAGTCCAAGTGTGCTAGGTGTTCTTACTGGCCTCAGCCCAGATGAAGTAAGTCAGGAAAAATCATATCCATACAGCTGGTTTATGCCAGTGATATCAGTGTGATTTCTCTATGCTGCATAGAGAGTCATACTCCTTGCTGAATAAGTTGCAATCCAATGTTAGGTTCTCCTTGAAGCCAGCAGACTTTCATATTGCCAGATCAAATTCCAGCAATATTTTGTTCTCCTCACAATTATAAAATTTTGTGGTCCTAGACTAGAAGTTGGATCTACTGTAACTGAGAGTCTCTTACTTCATTTGCTTCCAGAGAAGACAAAATAAATTAATGTGCAGAAAGTTCTAGTAGCATTTGGTTGGGCGATGAGCAGAAAGCAAATTCAGTATTTTCTAAGTCATTTTTAGCAGTTATCTCTCTTTCAAATTAAAATGTGCCACTGTTAGCTTTCCGCCTTAGTTAACTTTTTTGTACTATGAATGATTTTACTTTACTTGTAAGGAATGCTTTTTCTAAGTTTACCCCAACTTTTTGACCATATTTGGACTGCAAGGCAGTGGTTTAATCTCTCCGAAAAACCATGAGCCCTGGTTTGTTCTATTTGGTATCAAAATAATCAGTACATTAAATCTGATTTAATGGTTAAATCGAATTTAATGTCACTGATGGGCAAAGAGCAATTTTAGAAGTTGCCACTTTAATTGCTCAAAGGTTTCAGTACCTGTTTACTGATGTACACAGAACTTGTCCAGCAGGCACCTTTCTGCCCTCCAGGGAGACATGCTAATGACTTCCAGGAAATGACACAGTAGGGACCTGCATGGGAGAGAGGTGCTACCTCCATGCTGCAGGAAGCCGCATAAGACTAGCATCAAGGGAGAAGCCATCTTTGAACGGCAAATGCTTAACACTTAGGAGAAGGGCACTCTATTGTTTAGGCAGACCCACTAGCACTGGGATAATGAGAGGAGAAGCCAGTTGTCAAACCAGCTTTTCCAGGGATGAGTAGCCACTTATTAGCAACACCACTGGGGTGGACTAGGGAGCTCTGAGTGTCTAGAGAGGTGTCTCGCTATGTTGGGAGTGGGCAGAATGGTGCATACTGGGGTAGCCAGATGCCACACTTACCAGAAATGGAACCTGGTAGCCCATTGCTTACCAACCACATCCTACCCTGAGGGCTTTTTCTGAACATAAATCAGGCACCGCTGGCTGTTTTCGACCGACTTGGAACAAGGACCGAATGAGGATTCCTTCTGCACCAAGGGTTCAGCTAAGAGAGGCTGCACTATTGACGTTTGCACCTGGTGGCTAGCGAAGAGCGGGACTGTGTTTTCTATGTCCTGCTCAAGGATAAGCAGTCTCCAGAGCCCAGTCAAGCCAAGAGAACTCCAAGGACCAGTTGACTGGCCTCCTGTTTGCAGTGTAGGGACAAAACAGCTGAAGAAATCTGCTGGGTCAAGTTGGTAGCCTAAAACCTTTGAGCTGCTACCCCTACCGCCGTGCAACAACTGAGCCCATGAATGCTGTCAGAGTTGCTGGGACCCTCAGAAGGCGAGTTATTGACCCAGGAAGGATTGGCCTGTGAACATGACAATGGGCTACTGGTCTTTGGCCAGATCAGAGAGGACCTTGTGAGAAGTCAACCCTGCAACCAGGACTCCTGCACCATCTTCATGGACTGAGGAATCCCTGCAGGAAGACCCTCGTCGACCTCATTGCATCTTCAGCATTCTTCCTCCCTTGCATCAGGACTGCTCCATAGAAATCCATTGCAACCCGGATAAAGTCCCTGGAACTTCTGAAAGACTGCTTCTTCTGTGAAGGTAACTGTTCTTGATGGCCTTGCTGGTCCACCTGACCAACTCCCTGCTGGATTTGGTCACCCCAAGCACTTATAACCGACCATTTTGACACTTAACTACATTTTCTTTGAAAAAGTTTCTAAGTTATGTTAACTTTGCCAAGGCTTGTTCGCAATTGAGTGAAATTGCTTTAATTTATTATTGCTTGTAAAATCTATATCTCAGGAATACTGTGGTGGATGTTTTTCTTCTTGTGTCTAAATTCTTAAAAAAATACAATTGATTTTTATAAATTGGTGCCGGATTTCTTAAGTGTTTTGTTGATTTCTTCTTAAATTGTTTTGGTGCTTTTTAAATGCTTTACAGTTGTTTCTCTGTATAAGCCTTGCTGTTCAGTACTGCCACAGCTACCCTGGGTTGAGCTAAGGGTTCTACAGATGAAACCTACTGAACCTAAAGGGGATAGTAAGTTTATTACAGTGAAGTTGCACAACCACACCATATAATACACCCCAGTTCTTCACAGTAAGTATCTAGTACCAACTTCCTAAAGAGATATACACATTGTGAAGTACCAGTCTGACTGTATAATCTATTGTCCTTACTGTTAGTGTGGACTTGTGCTCATTGGGCCTGTGCTGCTTCACTTGTGAAGGAATAGTGCCTGTGCTGCTTTTCAATCTTATTATTTTTTTTTTTTTTAACATAGAGTTACAACTCTGCGCCACAAGGGACGGAATCTTCGGATCAAAGCACCCATGTGCCGGGCCTTGAAGAAGCTCTGTGACCCTGAAGGTAGGAGACAGCAAACATAAGCTGATGAAATCACAAAATCCTCTTTAAATTACTGCTGAGTTGTTAGAAATGGGGTCTTTGGTTGGCAGTCAGGTTACCCCCTGTCCAAGCAAGGACCCTCACTCTAGTCAGGGTAAAAAAGAATAACCCTCAGCTAACCCCTGCTTCCCTCCTTGGTAGCTTGGCACGAGCAGTAGGCTTAACTTCAGAGTGCTAGGTGTAAAGTATTTGTACCAACACACACACAGTAACTTAATGAAATCACTACAAAATGACACAACACATGTTTAGAAAAATAGGAAATATTTATCTAAACAAAACAAGACCAAAACAACAACAATCCACAAGTCAAGTTATCAATTATAAAGCAAAAAGAGTCTTCATGTAGTTTTAAACACACACTAACACTGTTAGCGTGAAAATGTACCTTGGGTGCGTCAAAAATAACCCCGCACAGGCGAGTGTGCTTCTAAAATGACTTGCTATGCGTCGATTTCACTCACGAGCGAGACCTTGCGTCGTTTCCTTTTTGTCAGGTCGGGCGCACCGTTTCTTCTCTCCGCAGGAGAGCGATGCGTCGAACCGGTCAGCACTCTTGGGTCCTGGCAGGCCTTGCGTTGTTTTTACACGCCCAGCGGTACTTGCGTCGGAAATCTGGCCGCACGAAAACCACGCAGTGCAGGTTGCGATCTCACTAGCCTCCGTCAGCGATGTTGCTCGTTGCTTCTCCAACTTCGTGCGTCGATTCTTCGGTCGTGTTGCAGGCGAGCGTCGATTTTCAGCCACAAAGCCGGCGGCACTTTGATTTTTCAGCCGCAGATCAGAGTCAAGTCGATCTTTTCCCCGCACAGCGTTCTGTGCGTGGATTTCTTCCTCTTAGGCTGCCAGCTTCTCCTTTCAGGGTCCCAGGAACTGGATGGGTACCACTTGGCAGAGTAGGAGTCTCTCCAGAGACTCCAGGTGCTGGCAGAAAGAAGTCTTTGCTGTCCCTGAGACTTCAAACAGCAGGAGGCAAGCTCTAAATCAAGCCCTTGGAGATCTTCACAAGATAGAAGGCACACAAAGTCCAGTCTTTGCCCTCTTACTCTGGCAGAAGCAGCAACTGCAGGATAGCTCCACAAAGCACAGTCACAGGCAGGGCAGTACTTCTTCCTCAGCTCTTCTCCAGGCAGAGGTTCCTATTTGTTTTCAGAAGTGTTCTAAAGTCTGTGGTTTTGGGTGCCCTTCTTATACCCAATTTCTCCTTTGAAGTAGGCCTACTTCAAAGCAAAGTCTCTCTTGAATGTGAAGTCATGCCTTGCCCAGGCCAGGCCCCAGACACTCACCAGAGGGTTGGAGACTGCATTGTGTGAGGGCAGGCACAGCCCTTTCAAGGTGTGAGTGGCCACTCCCTCCTAGCACAAATGGCTCACCAGGAAATGCATACTACACCCCAGCTCCCTTTGCGTCACTGTCTAGTGTGAGGTGCAACCAGCCCAACTGTCAAACTGACCCAAACAGGGAATCCACAAACAGGCAGAGTCACAGAAATGGTATAAGCAAGAAAATGCTCACTTTCTAAAAGTGGCATTTTCAAATACACAATCTTAAAATCAACTTTACTAAAAGCTGTATTTTTAAATTGTGAGCTCGGATACCCCAAACTCCACATGTCCATCTGCTTCCAAAGGGAATCTACACTTTAATCAGTTTTAAAGGTAGCCCCCATGTTAACCTATGAGAGGGACAGGCCTTGCAACTGTGAAAAACGATTTTAGTGATATTTCACTGTTAGGACATATAAACCACATTACTATATGTCCTACCCTAACAATACACTGCACCCTGCCCTTGGGGCTACCTAGGGCCTACCTTAAGGGTGCCTTACATGTAAGAAAAGGGAAGGTTTAGGCCTGGCAAGTGGGTACATTTGCCAAGTCGAATTTACATTTAAAACTGCTCACACAGACACTGTAGTGGCAGGTCTGAGACATGGTTACAGAGCTACTTATGTGGGTGGCACAACCAGTGCTGCAGGCCACTAGTAGCATTTCATTTACAGGCCCTGGGCACCTCTAGTGCACTGTACTAGGGACTTAGTAATAAATCAAATATGCCAATCACGGAGAAGCCAATTACACACATATTTTGCAAAGGAGCACTTGCACTTTAGCACTGGTGTGTAGTGGTAGAGTGCCCAGAGTAACAGAAATAGCAAAATCAGAGTCCAGCATACATCAACAACCTGGGAAACAGGCAAAAAGTTAAGGGATACCACGCCATGGATGAAAAGTCTAACATGAGTGTTTGTTAAGCATTTGTATGCTTAATTTACCTGAAATATCTTGAGGTAGGTGAAAACTGGAAGCAGGAGTGAAAGCTGGCATAGGCCCAAGATAGCCACAGTGTTTCAGGGCTCTTGCTGATGACCCCTCTCCTTTGCTCACCAGCTTTCTGCATGCCTTGTGCTCTGAGGAACGTGATGAAGTGGCTTTGGGCTGCTCCTGTTGTGGCAGATAATAGTGCACAGGGTTTGAGGTAATGTTTCTCTCCCTCACCCCTCCCAATTCCCATAGTGCCCTACACTGTGAATGCTTGACCTGTATGGCCTTTCAGTGATCAGTGTACACTTTCCGCCTGACTCCCCCCACCTCATGGTCAGTTATGAGAACTGGGGCGGGCCATATCACTCAAGGACTTGAACACTTGTAGACTACTGGAGTTGTGGGTGGAGCACTTTTTATTGAACAACTTTATTTATTTTTGCAAGGACTGGCACAAGTTACTATACATAAAGTAAAACAATGCATAACGTTACCGCAAGGTGCTGGTATTTGGGTATTCCTGTGCTTGGGTGGGGGCACTTGTGGCATGTGTGCTGCTTGTTGAGTGCAAAGGTAAGGGGACTCTGCGTGGCATTAGCGGCACCCCCTCCTTACTGAGGGGGACAGTGCCTGCTGTGCTGGTATCTGGCCATTTCTTCCTCACCCTGGATCTTGATGTGGCCTAGAGCTGAGTATAACAACACATGCGTTCTGAAATTCCCATTCCTTATAGAAATTGCGGTGCAGTACCTTTGGTTTTTCAATTATGACGTTTCAGCACTGATTCTGTCAACTCTTAACTTCACAAAAACGTCTTATGGTAGAATTCAGAAGGAATGTTTAGTCAAACCACACAACTGCAGGCAGAAAATAACAGAAGGAAAGTTAAAATGTGCTCCCAAATGACATCGGGCTTTTGAGAGGTGATAAACAGCTGTTTTGTCAGTCTATCTGTGACCTGTACGAAGACCTGGATAAGAAAGCCAAGAGCATTGAAGCAGTTGTAAGATTACTCAAAAGTAAGGTTGAAAGTTTGTTGAGCTGGGTCCTGCGGATTTGGGAAGAATCAGGGAAGCCCCTTGTGCCTCATTACAGAATATTCTGAAATTGGCTGACATGAAAATGTTTACAACTTGCACGGTTGAAATTGTGGCGAAACAGAAGGGTGATGAGAAACATAATATCCTCTGTGCAATTAATGGATACTTGTCTTAGATGTTCTGCTTTGTGGATGAAATATGTCTTGTGTCGTCCCACAAGTATAAATAAAAACATACAGTGCTACTTCATCCCCAATATGCAAACTTGAAAAATCTGCATTATTTTATCTCTTTAATATTGGTCAATTAAAATGAAGTTTATACATTTGTTTGTTATATGTTTTCAGAATTATAAACCAATATATTCAGTGCTCTTTCCTAGCACAAAAGTGAAAAACATACATGGAGTAAAACACATTTTTTTTTTCTATTTTTCTGTGTTCTGCAGTGCAAGAAAATTACAAAATATATGCAGATTGATCTCACAATAGTTGGCAATTTGAATTACGTCTCTGTAGTCTAATTACACACAAATGTACAATGATATTAGCACATTTTCTCGAAATTGCAAACATTAAATGGAATATCTACCTAAAATGTTGTCCCCTTTTCCAAATGCTACAGGCATGAATAATGCCATGAGAATATAAAATTTCCGAGCTACTGTGAAGGAAAGTTTCAGTTCTATTAAGGACACGGAGGTGAGGATAATGCTCAACGTTTTTTTTTTTTTATTAACAGCAGCATTCAAAGTACCAGAACACAGCCGCACACCTCGTCCTTGGCCTCCCCTGCCACAAACTAATCTCACCACGCCTCAAATCCCTTCACTGGCTCCCCATAGACAAAAGAATCACATTCAAGATCCTCATCCACGCACACAAATCCCTCCACAACACCGGCCCAACCTACCTCAATGAAAGAGTTAACTTCCACACTCCCAAACGCAACCTCCGATCAGCCGACCTCGCCCTAGCCACAGTCCCCCGCGTCCAACACACCACCACAGGAGGCAGGTCTTTCTCCTACCTCGCCCCCAAAACCTGGAACTCCCTCCCCACCGACCTTTGCAAAACCAAAGACCTACTGGTCTTCAGAAAAAACCTCAAGACATGGTTGTTCGATCAGTGACCCTCCCTGCCCCCCCACCACTGTTTCCCCTCCCCCAGCGCCTTGAGACCCTCACGGGTGAGTAGCGCTGTAGGAAGTTGGCTCTGTATGTGCTATTTCAAAGTAAGGAATAGCATGCACAGAGTCCAAGGGTTCCCCTTAGAGGTAAGATAGTGGCAACAAGAGATAATACTAATGCTCTATTTTGTGGTAGTGTGGTCGAGCAGTAGGCTTATCAAAGGAGTAGTGTTAAGCATTTGTTGTACATACACACAGGCAATAAATGAGGAACACACACTCCGAGACAAATCCAGCCAATAGGTTTTGTTATAGAAAAATATATTTTCTTAGTTCATTTTAAGAACCACAGGTTCAAATTCTACATGTAATATCTCATTTGATATTTGGGTCCAAGGTAGCCCACCGTTGGGGGTTCAGAGCAACCCCAAAGTTACCACACCAGCAGCTCAGGGCCGGTCAGGTGCAGAGGTCAAAGAGGTGCCCAAAACACACAGGCTTCAATGGAGAGAAGGGGGTGCCCCGGTTCCAGTCTGCCAGCAGGTAAGTACCCGCGTCTTCGGAGGGCAGACCAGGGGGGTTTTGTAGGGCACCGGGGGGGACACACAAGTCAGCACAAAAAGTACACCCTCAGCAGCGCGGGGGCGGCCGGGTGCAGTGTGCAAACACGCGTCGGGTTTTCAATGGTTTTCACTGAGAGACCAAGGGGTCTCTTCAGTGGTGCAGGCAGGCAAGGGGGGGGCTCCTCGGGGTAGCCACCACCTGGGCAAGGGAGAGGGCCTCCTGGGGGTCACTCCTGCACAGAAGTTCCGTTCCTTCAGGTGCTGGGGGCTGCGGGTGCAGGGTCTTTTCCAGCCGTCGGGACTTTAGGTTCAGGCAGTCGCGGTCAGGGGGAGCCTCGGGATTCCCTCTGCAGGCGTCGCTGTGGGGGCTCAGGGGGGACAACTTTGGTTACTCACGGTCTCAGAGTCGCCGGAGGGTCCTCCCTGAGGTGTTGGTTCTCCACCAGTCGAGTCGGGGTCGCCGGATGCAGTGTTGCAAGTCTCACGCTTCTTGCGGGGAGTTGCAGGGGTCTTTAAATCTGCTCCTTTGAAACAAAGTTGCAGTTCTTTTGGAGCAGTGCCGCTGTCCTCGGGAGTTTCTTGTCTTTCTTGAAGCAGGGCAGTCCTCAGAGGATTCAGAGGTCGCTGGTCCCTTGGAAAGCGTCGCTGGAGCAGGTTTCTTTGGAAGGCAGGAGACAGGCCAGTAAGTCTGGGGCCAAAGCAGTTGGTGTCTTCTGTTCTTCCTCTGCAGGGGTTTTTCAGCTCAGCAGTCTTCTTCTTCTTGTAGTTTCAGGAATCTAAATCTTTAGGTTCAGGGAAGCCCTTAAATACTAAATTTAAGGGCGTGTTTAGGTCTGGGGGGTTAGTAGCCAATGGCTACTAGCCCTGAGGGTGGGTACATCCTCTTTGTGCCTCCTCCCAAGGGGTCACATCCCTAATCCTATTGGGGAATCCTCCATCTGCAAGATGGAGGATTTCTAAAAGTTAGAGTCACTTCAGCTCAGGACACCTTAGGGGCTGTCCTGACTGGCCAGTGACTCCTCCTTGTTATTCTCATTATTTCCCCCGGCCTTGCCGCCAAAAGTGGGGTCGTGGCCGGAGGGGGGCTCACCGCCAGGTGTTACAGCTCCTGCCTGGGGGAGGTGTTAGCATCTCCACCCAGTGCAGGCTTTGTTACTGGCCTCAGAGTGACAAAGGCACTCTCCCCATGGGGCCAGCAACATGTCTCGGTTGTGGCAGGCTGCTGGAACCAGTCAGCCTACACAGATAGTCGGTTAAGGTTTCAGGGGGCACCTCTAAGGTGCCCTCTGGGGTGTATTTTACAATAAAATGTACACTGGCATCAGTGTGCATTTATTGTGCTGAGAAGTTTGATACCAAACTTCCCAGTTTTCAGTGTAGCCTTTATGGTGCTGTGGAGTTCGTGTAAAACAGACTCCCAGACCATATACTCTTATGGCTACTCTGCACTTACAATGTCTAAGGTTTTGCTTAGACACTGTAGGGGCACAGTGCTCATGCACTGGTGCCCTCACCTATGGTATAGTGCACCCTTCCTTAGGGCTGTAAGGCCTGCTAGAGGGGTGACTTATGTATACTTGCATAGGCAGTGAGAGGCTGGCATGGCACCCTGAGGGGAGTGCCATGTCGACTTACTCGTTTTGTTCTCACCAGCACACACAAGCTGGCAAGCAGTGTGTCTGTGCTGAGTGTGGGGTCTCCAGGGTGGCATAAGACATGCTGCAGCCCTTAGAGACCTTCCTTGGCATCAGGGCCCTTGGTACCAGGGGTACCATTTACAAGGGACTTATCTGGATGCCAGGGTGTGCCAATTGTGGATACAGAAGTACAGGTTAGGGAAAGAACACTGGTGCTGGGGCCTGGTTAGCAGGCCTCAGCACACTTTCAATTCAAAACATAGCATCAGCAAAGACAAAAAGTCAGGGGGTAACCATGCCAAGGAGGCATTTCCTTACAAGCGCGCTCTACAAATTTTTTTGATTGATTGAACTACCTTTCCCATGAGTCCCTGGGAAAAGAACTACAGAAAGTCAACAAATAACAACATCTCCAGCAATGTCCATATATTCCTGCTTGTGTTGGCGTGCTTCCTCTTTTTTGATGCTGCAGAGACCTCCCTTTGGTATTACTCGCCTTTGTTGGAATCGGTACCTAATAAATCAAGTACAGGAAATAAATAACTCGCCCACTCTTCTAAGTATTGAAAATCACAGAACATCCAGAAAAATTCCAGTGATAACAGTCCACATAATATCTAATACCACATATATACAAGACCTTATCCATTTAAGATTTCCATGGTAAACCTTGAAATTGTGCAAAAAATTAGCCACACTTACTCTCAACGTCACTTCTGATTAAAAATGGTTCCCATAAGGGTGGGAAAAACGTGAGATATACTGGGAGGGAATAGTCCTCAACTCCATGTCCTTAATAGAATTGAAACGTTCCTTCACAATAGCTAGGAAGTTTAATATTCTATGTCAGGACTGGAGGCGAGGATTATGCTTGTTTAAAGCTTATTGACCACTAGGGACGACATGTCCACTACTGATTTAAAATAAAACCTCTTAAACATGGAGTCTGATGACCAATCCTCTACATTTATAATGTCCTATAGTCTAGCTCCCGCTGTGAAAGCCTTTGGGGACCATAGCTTCCCTAACGGTGTGAGCTCTGAAAAGGGCCACATTGCCTGCTTCCTGCATGACCCAACTGATCCAACAAGCAATGGTTTGAGAGGACACTGCCTCCAAAGTTTTTTTATGAAAATGAGGAGTTGTCGCTCTCCAGGAGGACCGAGTTGTTCCGTCATGTTCTCTTACGCTTTAAGGCAACGGACTACCCACAACTTGGGAATCTTATGAAAGGCTTAGTAAGATACGGTCTTAGAATCCATTTTTTTTCTCTGAGAAATATGAAAAGTGACCCCCTGGGGAGGAAAAGGGTGTTTCAAAACATTCAGGGCTCTGACATCCAAGACGCTATGGCAGGAAATCTGGCATAACAGCATTGACAGTTTTGCCAACAATTCCTTGTGCGACAAGTATTTATTCCTCTGCCAGGATAGAAAGGTTCAGAAAAAGGATGTTCGATGGCATCTGTCGCTGTAGATACACATGGTATGCATGAGCTCGCCATCTGGTGTTGGGTCGGAGTGTTACAAGTTGTTTTTCTTCGAAGAAGTGTTTTCGAGTCACGGGACCGAGTGACTCCACCTTCTGTGCTCATTGCGCATGGGCGTCGACTCCATCTTCGATTGTTTTCTTTCCGCCATCGGGTTCGGACGTGTTCATGTCGCTCCGAGTTTCGGAACGGAAAGATAGCTGAAGACGGAAGATTCTCGACGGTATCGTTGCGATCCGGTTACAGATAGACACATACGACGACGCGTTGAACATCGAAGCGCTTCGGTGCCCTTCGGGGTAGATTTCGGCACCCCGTCGGGGCCTAGTCGGCCCGACCGCGTGGAGGACAACGCCGATGGATCGGACCCCGTTTCGATTCTGCCCCGAATGCCACAACAAATATCCTTATACGGACCTGCACTCGGTCTGTAATCTGTGCCTGTCACCCGAGCACAGTGAAGAATCCTGCGAGGCCTGTCGGGCGTTCCGGTCCCGAAAAACTCTGCGCGACCGTCGAGCGAGAAGACTGCAGATGGCGTCCACGCCAAAAGAGCGTCGACAGTTCGAGACAGAAGAAGAACAGGAGGAATCCTTTTCCATCCAGGATTCAGACTCCGACGAGCTACACTCTACAAGAACTGTGAGTAAGACGTCGAGATCAAACCCTAAAAAAGGAAAGAAGGCCCAGGGGACGCCACTGCCAACCGGCCATGGCTCCACCCAAATTCTCGGTGACCAACAATCGGCACCGAAAAAGGCCCATTCAGTGTCGAGATCGTCCGACTTCGGTCGAGACACCGGCACGCAGCCTCCTCGGGACCGAGAGAGTGCTAAACAGAAGCATCGACACCGAGAGTTCGGTGTCGACACCGATCGACGCCGAGACAGTGGCGCCGAAGACCATAGAGGCCAAGAATTTTCGGCACAGAAAAAGAGGAAGGTTACCTCGGAGCCGAAAAAACAATCGACAGGGCTTTCGGAGCCGAAAAAAGCGACATCAGACCCTGTTTCTGGCTCCTATACCGAAGAGCATTCTATGTCTTCTCAAATGAAGAAACATAGATTTGAACAAGAACTGCAATCCACTGACGTGGATCACACGCAAAAGCGTATCTTTATTCAGCAGGGGACTGGGAAGATCAGTACCCTTCCACCTGTCAAACGAAAGAGAACGCTTCAGTTTACTCCTCAGCAACAAACAACACAAAAGGTAACACCTCCTCCCTCGCCTCCACCTGTAACTCCGGCTTCGCCAACTTACACCCCGTCACATTCGCCAGCTCACACCGCCATGAGCCACGACGACCAAGATCAGGATGCGTGGGACTTGTACGACGCACCAGTGTCTGATAACAGCCCAGACACATACCCAACTAGGCCATCACCACCGGAAGACAGCACAGCCTACTCACAAGTGGTGGCTAGAGCAGCTCTATTCCATAATGTGGAACTACACTCGGAACAAGTCGAGGATGATTTTTTATTTAACACCCTCTCCTCAACCCACAGCTCCTACCAAAGCCTGCCGATGCTCCCAGGCATGCTACGCCATGCAAAGGACATTTTTAAGGAGCCAGTTAAAAGTAGGGCAGTGACGCCTAGGGTGGACAAAAAGTATAAGGCGCCTCCTACGGACCCTGTCTTCATCACCTCTCAGCTGCCACCAGACTCTGTGGTGGTAGGGGCTGCCAGAAAACGGGCAAACTCGCACACTTCTGGGGATGCACCTCCCCCAGATAAAGAAAGTAGGAAGTTCGATGCAGCCGGGAAGAGGGTTGCTGTCCAAGCAGCAAACCAGTGGCGCATCGCAAATTCACAAGCGCTGCTAGCGCGATACGACAGAGCCCACTGGGATGAGATGCAGCATCTCATTGAACATCTCCCAAAAGATCTGCAAAAAAGAGCAAAACAGGTTGTTGAGGAGGGTCAAAACATTTCCAACAATCAAATACGCTCCTCCATGGATGCAGCAGACACGGCCGCAAGAACCATTAATACGTCGGTTACCATCCGTAGGCACGCATGGCTCAGAACGTCTGGATTCAAGCCAGAAATTCAGCAGGCAGTGCTTAACATGCCAGTAAACGAGAAACTTCTGTTCGGTCCGGAGGTCGACACAGCTATAGAAAAGCTCAAGAAGGACACTGACACTGCCAAGGCCATGGGCGCACTCTACTCCCCGCAGAGCAGAGGATCTTATAACACCTTCCGCAAAACACCTTTTAGAGGAGGGTTTCGGGGTCAGGCCACACAAGCTAGCACCTCACAGTCCGCACCGCCCACCTACCAGGGACAGTACAGAGGAGGTTTTCGGGGCCAGTATAGAGGGGGGCAATTTCCTAGGAATAGAGGAAGATTTCAAAGCCCCAAAACCACTACCAACAAGCAGTGACTCACACGTCACTCACCCCTCCCACACAACACCAGTGGGGGGGAGGATACATCAATATTACGAAGCATGGGACAAAATAACTACAGATACATGGGTCCTAGCAATTATCCAACATGGTTATTGCATAGAATTCATGCAATTCCCTCCAGACATACCACCAAAATCACAAAATTTATCAAAATACCATTCACAACTTCTAGAGATAGAAGTTCAAGCACTACTGCAAAAAAATGCAATAGAATTAGTACCAAGCACACAAATAAACACAGGAGTTTATTCACTGTACTTCTTGATACCAAAAAAGGACGAAACACTGAGACCAATTCTAGACCTCAGGGTAGTAAACACATTCATCAAATCAGACCACTTTCACATGGTCACACTACAAGAAGTGTTACCATTGCTCAGAAAACACGACTACATGACAACCCTAGACCTCAAGGACGCATATTTCCATATACCAATCCATCAATCACACAGGAAATATCTAAGGTTTGTATTCAAAAAAATACATTACCAATTCAAAGTATTGCCTTTTGGTTTAACAACCGCTCCAAGAGTATTCACAAAGTGCCTAGCAGTAGTCGCTGCACACATCAGAAGGCAGCAAATACATGTGTTCCCGTATCTAGACGACTGGCTAATCAAAACCAGTTCGCTCACACAATGCTCAAACCACACAAATCAAGTCATACAAACCCTCTACAATTTAGGGTTCACCGTCAACTTTGCAAAATCAAACATTCTGCCAAGCAAAGTACAGCAATATCTAGGAGCCATAATAGACACGACAAAAGGAGTAGCAACGCCAACTCCACAAAGGATCCACAATTTCAACAGGGTCATTCAACACATGTCTCCAAACCAAACAATACAAGCAAGAACAATACTACAGCTCCTAGGCATGATGTCCTCATGCATAGCCATTGTCCCAAACGCAAGACTGCACATGAGGCCCTTACAACAGTGCCTAGCCTCACAGTGGTCTCAAGCACAGGGTCACCTTCTAGATCTGGTGTTGCTAGACCGCCAAACTTACCTATCGCTTCTATGGTGGAACAGTATAAATTTAAACATAGGGCGGCCTTTCCAAGACCCAGTGCCACAGTACGTAATAACAACAGATGCTTCCATGACAGGGTGGGGAGCACATCTCAATCAACACAACATAAGAGGACAATGGAACATACATCAAACAAAACTGCATATAAATCATCTAGAATTATTAGCAGTTTTTCAAGCACTAAAAGCTTTCCAACCAATCATAACCCACAAATACATCCTTGTCAAAACAGACAACATGACAACGATGTATTATCTAAACAAACAAGGAGGAACACATTCAACGCAGTTAAGCTTGTTAGCTCAAAAAATATGGAAGTGGGCAATCCACCATCAAATTGGTCTAATAGCACAGTTTATTCCGGGGATCCAGAATCAGCTGGCAGACAATCTCTCTCGAGATCACCAGCAAGTCCACGAATGGGAAATCCACCCACAAATTCTGAACACCTACTTCACACTCTGGGGAACACCACAAATAGACTTATTTGCAACAAAAGAGAACGCAAAATGCCAAAACTTCGCGTCCAGATACCCACACAAGCAATCCCAAGGCAATGCCCTATGGATGAACTGGTCAGGAATATTTGCTTACGCTTTTCCTCCTCTCCCTCTCCTTCCTTACCTAGTAAACAAATTGAGTCAAAACAAACTCAAACTCATTTTAATAGCACCAACGTGGGCAAGACAACCCTGGTACACAACACTGCTAGATCTGTCTGTAGTACCACACATCAAACTGCCCAACAAACCAGATCTGTTAACGCAACACAACCAACAGATCAGACACCCGGACCCAGCATCGCTGAATCTAGCAATCTGGCTCCTGAAATCCTAGAATTCGGACACTTACAACTTAGCCAAGAGTGTATGGAAGTCATAAAGCAGGCCAGAAGGCCATCCACTAGACACTGCTACGCAAGTAAGTGGAAAAGATTTGTTTGTTACTGCCATCATAATCAGATACAACCACTAGAGGCAACTCCAAAACATATAGTAGATTACTTGCTCCATTTACAAAAAGCAAAGCTAGCCTTCTCTTCTATTAAAATACACCTTGCAGCAATATCTGCATACCTGCAAACTACATATTCAACTTCCTTGTATAGGATACCAGTTATCAAAGCATTCATAGAAGGGCTTAAAAGAATTATACCACCAAGAACACCACCTGTTCCTTCATGGAACCTAAACGTGGTTCTAACAAGACTCATGGGCCCACCCTTCGAACCCATGCACTCTTGCGGAATACAATTCCTCACCTGGAAAGTTGCCTTTCTCATCGCCATTACATCTCTAAGAAGAGTAAGTGAAATTCAAGCGTTCACAACACAAGAGCCTTTTATACAAATACATAAAAATAAGGTCGTCCTACGACCTAATCCAAAATTTTTACCAAAAGTTATTTCTCCATTCCATCTAAATCAAACGGTAGAATTACCAGTATTCTTCCCACAGCCAGATTCTGTGGCTGAAAGAGCACTACATACATTAGATGTCAAAAGAGCATTAATGTACTACATTGACAGAACGAAGAACATCAGAAAAACTAAACAGCTATTTATTGCATTCCAAAAACCTCATGCAGGTAACCCAATATCAAAACAAGGTATAGCCAGATGGATAGTTAAATGCATCCAAATCTGCTACCTTAAAGCAAAAAGACAACTGCCCATTACTCCCAGGGCACATTCAACAAGGAAAAAAGGTGCTTCAATGGCCTTTTTAGGAAACATCCCAATGCAAGAAATATGTAAGGCAGCCACTTGGTCTACGCCTCACACATTCACCAAACACTACTGTATAGATGTGCTATCCGCACAACAAGCTACAGTAGGTCAAGCTGTATTAAGAACTCTATTTCAGACAACTTCTACTCCTACAGGCTAAACCACCGCTTATGGGGAACTAACTGCTTACTAGTCTATGCATACCATGTGTATCTACAGCGACAGATGCCATCGAACTGAAAATGTCACTTACCCAGTGTACATCTGTTCGTGGCATCAGTCGCTGAGATTCACATGGACCCACCCACCTCCCCGGAAGCCTGTAGCAGTTCAGAAGTTACCTTCAATTTTGTACATTTGTATATATATTACTTAATCCTTTAATAGGTACATACTTACATTTTTCATTGCGCGGGCACTATTACTATAGTACAACTCCTACCTCACCCTCTGCGGGGAAAACAATCGAAGATGGAGTCGACGCCCATGCGCAATGAGCACAGAAGGTGGAGTCACTCGGTCCCGTGACTCGAAAACACTTCTTCGAAGAAAAACAACTTGTAACACTCCGACCCAACACCAGATGGCGAGCTCATGCATACCATGTGAATCTCAGCGACTGATGCCACGAACAGATGTACACTGGGTAAGTGACATTTTCATTACATCCCATAATTTGGAATACTTGGGTTCCTGAGGCAGAGAAAGTTGAACATCCTGGAAGAGTTTGCAAACTAGAGGATGTTCTCCCATTGGAGAGCCCTGAATTGGGAGATGACCTGCGGAAATGGCAGAACGATATGAACGGACCGTATGATATATGCCATGCCTTGTGAGATCATAGAAGCCAGTAAATTAAGATGGGAACATCGCACCCGATTGGATCCTCCTTGTGTTGAACACACCAAGATACCCACCTTATCCATGCTGATCGGTATGGTTTAGAGGTTCCTTCTGCCCAGGGTGAGGCCAAGAGGTGTTCAGCGTCTCTTATTAACCTTGGGACTCTATCTCTCCCTGCAACCCTCCTAGTCATCAGAGGTAGGCGGCCTTGGAGAACTAGGGGATGTCTCTGACCTGTTGGATCCCAAAGAATATCTGGATCGTGGGAAAGAGTTATTGGAGAGTCCCAGAAGATCTGAAAACCATGGTTGAGACTTCCAGAACAGAGTATTTACCACCACCTAGGCCCTCTGTCTCTGCAGCTGTGTTATCAGTCCCAGGAGCATGGGGAACGGAGGGCACGCATAACCCTTCTCCTTCGACTAATCCTGAGGGAATGTGTGTGTCACCACTGCTTGCGGGTCCGGCTTCCAGCTGAAGTAGTGAGGGAGCTGGTGATCCAGCTAAGAGGTTAAAAGATTCACTGTGAAGGGCCCCAACAAGAGAAATCGAAACCGTAGAACTCAATCTGAAAACCTCTGAGGGTTTGTAGCACCCATGCGTCTGAGGTGAGAACCTGCCAATTGGACAAGGACAGCCTCGATCTCTCGCCCACTGGAAAAGAGGGATCGGAAAGAACACTTACTGGCTGGAGTTCCTTTAATGTGGCCTTTTGGAGCCTTGACTCCTGTTGCCTCTTTTGGTGGGGAAAAACACACCTGCAAAAGAGTGGAACTGTCTTCTTCTGAGACCTTGTCCTCTGGCGGGTGCTTGCACGTAGAAGCGGCAGGTCAGGCGCCCTCTACCATGACCGGCCCTGATGAAAAGGTGTGGATGTAAAATCCGATTGAATGTTATCGAGGGATGTGAAGGTGGCTACAAATTTTCACATTTCTTTGATAAAAGGGTCACCAAAAAGGCCCCCTTGTGCCATAGCCGGTGCCTCCACAAGAAGCGAGGTACCCAAGTTTGGGGGTCCACTTTCACAAGCAAAGACAGTCGCCTCTCGGCCAAGGGCACACAATTGGTGTTCCTCAAGAATATCACTGCCCATTGGGCCCACCCCGAGACGCTCTGGTGAAAAAGAGGGGAGCCAGAGGCTTTCGCTTGTTCAGCGAGGTCGAGGATTTTGGTGAGAGGCCCGCAAGGTCCAATAGTTTGTCCTGGCTGGACTTCCACAACCTATTGATACCTTTTTTGGGGTTCATCACAAATTTTTGTAGGAAAGTGGTCATCTTGGGGTCTATCTCTAGGGTGGAAGCCACCTACCTGGCAATGAGGGACGGGGGCATTTGGCCTGCAGCTTAGTACAGACGTCCTTACCCAACGGTTTCCAGAGACGATGGGCGACGTAGATGCTTACTTTTCTCGGAGTGGAACCACTTTGAGGAGTAGAGGTGTATCAGCTCTTCCGGGTCCAGTATATCTGAGGCTTCCTGAAGTTCCTGAGGGGGCTCTGAGGACCATGGGAAAGGGTCCCTGGGTCTAGAAGGGCCCGCTTCATTGGGCGAATCACCTATAGAGTTCTTATCTACAACTGTCTATGGCAGGACAGTAAGAACTTCTTCTGGGGAGGATGATGTGTCTAGGGAATCTGAGAAGGAGGCCGCAATAGCCCTTTTTAGAAAGCCTTCTTGACCCGGTCAAAAGCATTCGGTTCCACACTGACTCAATCTGCCGCTTCTGCGGGTGTTGCGCTGGTTGGTCCTTGGGTACACCCCCAGGATGGGGAGCGGGCAAGTTAAGGGAAACGGGGTAGGCTTACACCAACTGAAGGAGACGCTGCTCCAGCGGATCCATTAGCAACTCCACAGCCTGTTGGCTGGAGGAGTCGACCGCTTCACAGAATTCCTTGTCAGTGTGGAGGACTGAAATGGTCTCTTCCTCAGCACAGGCGTCCTGCATAGTGTCAGGGGCAGACAGAAAACAACAGGTGCAGTAGGGGCCTGAGCTATGTCAGACTTGTGTTTCCTCTTAATTAAATATGTACTCTTGTATATAGTGGCTAATGCCGTCAGTATGAATAGGGGTCACCAGCACTAGAATAGCTTCCCTCACGCTCGTGCAAAGCACTAGAAAGGGTCTGGCTGTAGTCTGCCAATGTAGCTGTTCTTTATTGTCCTTTGGTGTCTATTCAGTAGCTGGTAAGTATTAACTCAGCGTATATAATGGTGGACAATAGCCAAAATATGTGGGGTAATCCCCTGGGTACAGCACTCCCTCCAACTAATGAGTAAAAATGAGGTGCGCCTGCACCCGGCACAGCAGCGGCGAGTGAAACGCGCTGTGTGCGCTCGCTGAAGTGAGAAATCGGGTATGCCTGCAGTCAGTGAAAGATACAGACCCGATCGCTGAATGTTATAAATACAGACCCCAGTGGGACATCAGGGAGTCCAGGGCGCCGGGGCTCTGAGGCACAAAGGACGAGTGTCTCCGTTTAAATGAGGTGTTCATCCTGTGCAGAGAGAGACGAACCGCTACATGCGCATCACCCGGTTTAATGCCCTCTAGGGGCCGCCTGGAGTCACCCCACTCCTCGCTGCTACTGAAGCACCGGAAGGGGAAGTGCAGTGGTGCATTGAAGTACCTGAAAAGATAAGGCTCCAAGGCGCGGTCGCCACGAAGCGCAAAAACAAAGCAACACAAAGCAATAATGAAAAACACTTCTCTCTCTCGTAGCAGGAAAGAAAGAGGAAGTACACCGACGCGAGCAGGAATATATGGACATTGTTGGAAATATGTTATTGTTAATTTTCTGTAGTTCTTTTTCCTTTCTTAATAAAAAGGAATGAAAGTTGAGCATAATGTCCTGACATATAAAGTAGTGGAATTATCTCTGTAGCCGGTTGCATTTTAATTAAAGTCTCTGTCCTTGATGGATGCAGTTTGACCAAAGAAGTACACAGAATGTGAGAGATTCATGGGATTAATCTAATATGAATTAGAAGCCAAAACATAGTGTTTTACTAATTTGCATGTCTGTCCACTGCCTTGTTTACTAACATTGAGGTTAACCTAAGTCTACCATGGTTTAATGATAAAGAGAATTGAAAAGTATTAAAAGATGCCACAAGCCTTTCTTTTAT
The DNA here is from genome assembly GCF_031143425.1 of Pleurodeles waltl. Lineage (NCBI taxonomy): Eukaryota > Metazoa > Chordata > Amphibia > Caudata > Salamandridae > Pleurodeles > Pleurodeles waltl. The sequence continues at coordinate 401,038,717 of NC_090449.1, forward strand.
CAAAAGTACTTAACAGTTTGCAAACATTCTTACCCACTCACACTCTTTTTCAAAACCATGAGCATAATTTATTACAAATAAACAGTCTTAATTGAAACCCATATTATAGTAAACAATCCACTTTAAGAAAGACAAGTAGAACATTGCATTCTGACTGTTTGCTGCTTCTACTATGCCATGCTTTAGATGTGAACTCCTCCTATAAGCTGTTATCCCTCAGCTCAGGATGTGCAAATGAAATGACTGCCACACCTGTTAGAAGGAAATATAGAAACTTTCAGTGCAAAAGCATAGAGCTGCAAAATCCATCCCTTGTAGTTATAAAGCAATATTTTATCACAGTGTAATTTTAAACATTTTGATAAAAACATGTTGCTAAGCATCCAAAACAAGATCACAGAATGACCGTCTTATGCGTGGAATCAATCTAATAATTGTGCCCCAGCTACACTGTGCAAAATTGAAAAATCTGCATGAAGTAAAACGTATTTCCCCCGCTTCTTTGCATATCACATGCATGAAAATTGGCAATTTTTAAAATTGGATGTGGACTTATACCATTAATAATGTGCAATTTAAAGCAAGTCTTGGTAAAAATGACAACCGCTCCTAAAAAGCCTTCCTTCATCCTCAGACCTGCACCTCCAGTGCAACAGCTGGCAGTGGCAGCTGTAACCGATATTATCTGTTCCCTAAATAGACTCCTCACTGCCCTTAACAAATGTAAAGCATGTGTGGACCAGCACCACCGGAGCCCTGCAACACATTTTACTTAGAGCCTGTCACTTTGTGTAATGCCACTGATTTGAGCTTCAGTACTTCTCAACCTATTCTTGTGTAATGTACGTTTTAAAATTACAAAAAAAAAGCCCTTGCCCTGCTTGTTTTGGCAGTGCATTTAGGGTACATCTCAGCCTTTTGAGTCTCTGCAGATTGTGAAATGCAGTGGTGTTTGAGGGTTACTTCAGTCAATCGAGAATACACATTTTTCAGAAGAGGAGTAATATCTTCAGGGTGGGTGATTGCATTCTAGTCAATGGAGGGGTAGCATTTGGATTGAAGATGAGTTTGACGGGATGATATTTACAAAACTTGTATGGTTTGAGAGCCATGGCAGTGTGGCAGTTGCAAGCTGGTCACTTATGATTCACCCACTCTGGCTCTGACCTTAGTGCCACCACACTGTTCCTGGCTGGTTGTATCAACCTATTGTCCAGAAACCTCCACTTGACAGCATTGAAAACAGAACTGACACTCATCAGTAGTCTTCAACTTTGGTTTTAAATGAAACTCAACTCAATAGCCCTCCAGGTACATTCTGGTCAGTGGGGTCCATCTTTTGGCAAAGCTGCAGTTCATCCAGTGATCTGAAACTAGTTAATGACATCTTTAGATATGCCTTTTTGGCACCACCAAGAATGTTCACAAGCAGGCACAGAAAGTACACCCTCAGCGGCACAGGGGCGGACGGGTGCAGTGTGCAAACAGGCGTCTGGTTTTAGATTGAAAACAATGGAAGGACCCGGGGGTCACTCTAGCGTTGCAGGCCGGCACAGGGGGGAGTGTCTCGGGACAGCCACCCCCTGGGCTAGGCAGAGGGTCGCCTGGGGGTTGCTCTTGCACTGAAGTTCGGTTCCTTCAGGTCCTGGGGGCTGCGGGTGCAGTGTTGGTTCCAGGTGTCAGGTCCCTTGTTACAGGCAGTCGGGGTCAGGGGGAGCTCTGGATTCTCTCTGCAGGCGTCGCTGTTGGGGCTCAGGGGGGTCATCTCTGGTTACTCATGGGCTAGCAGTCGCCGGGGAGTCCTCCCTGAGGTGTTTGTTTTCTGCAGGTCAAGCCGGGGGCGTCGGGTGCAGAGTGTGAAGTCTCACGCTTCCGGCTGGAAACGTGCAGTCTTGAAAAGTTGCTTCTTTGTTGCAAAGAAGTTTCAGGTTTTGAACAAGGCAGCTGTTCACTGGAGTTTCTTGGTTCTGTAGTCCAGGGCAGTCCTCTGAGGCTTCAGAGGTCGCTGGTCCCTGTCTGATGCGTCGCTGGAGCAGGTTGGAGAGAGGCCGGTAGGGCTGGGGCCAGATCAGTTGTCGTCTTCCTCCTTCTCTGCATGCTTGTAGGTCAGCAGTCCTTCTTTCTTCAGGTTGCAGGGATCTGATTTCCTGGGATCTGGGGAGCCCCTAAATACTGATTTTAGGGGTGTGTTTAGGTCTGGGTGGGCAGTAGCCAATGGCTACTGTCCTTGAGGGTGGCTACACCCTCTTTGTGCCTCCTCCCTGTGGGGAGGCGGGCACATCCCTAATCCTATTGGGGGAATTCTCCAACCTCAAGATGGAGGATTTCTCAAGGCAGGGGACACCTCAGCTCAGGACACCTTAGGGGCAGTCCTGACTGGTGGGTGGCTACTCCTTGTTTTTCTCATTATCTCCTCCAGCCTTGCCGCCAAAAGTGGGGGCAGTGGCCGGAGGGGCGGGCATCTCCACTAGCTGGGATGCCCTGGGGCGCTGTAACAAAAGGGGTGAGCCTTTGAGGCTCACCGGCAGTTGTTACAGTTCCTGCAGGGGGAGGTGAGAAGCACCTCCACCAGTACAGGCTTTGTTCCTGGCCACAGAGTGACAAAGGCACTCTCCCCATGTGGCCAGCAACATGTCTGGTGTGTGGCAGGCTGGCAGGAACTGTCAGCCCATACTGGAAGTCGGGTATGTTTTCAGGGGGCATCTCTAAGATACCCTCTGGGTGTATTTTACAATAAATTGCACACTGGCATCAGTGTGCATTTATTGTGCTGAGACGTTTGATACCAAACTTCCCAGTTTTCAGTGTAGCCATTATGGAACTGTAGAGTTCGTGCTTGACAGACTCCCAGACCATATACTCTTTATGGCTACCCTGCACTTACAATGTCTAAGGTTTTGCTTAGACACTGTAGGGGCATAGTGCTCATGCACATATGTCATCACCTGTGGTATAGTGCACACTGCCTTAGGGCTGTAAGGCTTGCTAGAGGGGTGACTTACCTGTGCCACAGGCAGTGTGAGGTTGGCATGGCACTCTGAGGGGAGTGCCATGTCGACTTAGTCATTTTCTCTCCACCTGCAGACACAAGCAGTGAAGCAGTGTTCATGTGCTGAGTGAGAGGTCCTTAGTGTGGCATAAGACATGTTGCAGCCCGTAGAAACCTTCCATGGCATCAGGGCCATTGGTACCAGTTACAAGGGTCTTACCCGAGTGCCAGGTTTGAGCCAATTGTGGAGACAAAGGTACAGTTAAGGGAAAGAACACTGGTGCTGGAGCTTGGTTAGCAGGGTCCCAGCACACTTTCAAATCATAACTTAGCATCAGCAAAGGCAAAAGTTAGTCAGTAACTATGCCAAGGAGGCATTTCCTTACATGGGGACTCTAGTTGGCAGTAGTTTGCATCCTGTCCAAGTAAGGACCCTCACTTTATACAGGATAAGGGATTCGCACAGCTAAGACAACCCCTGCTCACCCCCTTGGTAGCTTGGCACGAGCAGTCAGGCTTATATATAAAGTATGTATAAAGTATTTATACACATACACACAGTAACATAGTGGAAACACCACAAAAGTACTCCACACCAGTTTAAAAAAATAGGCAATATTTATCTGAGTAAAACAAGAGTAAAACAAAAAAACTCCAACATACACAAGCAGAGATACAACTTTTAAAAGGTTAATTGTAGTTCCTTTAAATCAGTGAAGCACTTGACTGAGGCATAGTACCTGAGATGCATCAAAAACAAAGATGTGTCCCGCACGGAAGGAGATATGTCGAAAGAGCCGGAGATGTGCTGGTTGCTTACTGTTGGAGGGGAAGTAATGCATTGGTTCCTTGCTGCCACAGAGGAGGTAATGTGTCGTTTGCGGCATGAAGCGTCTGTTCCATAGTGCGGTGTAGTGTCAAAGGAAATGGTACCCAGGGCGATGCGTTGATGATGCGTCGAATGTCAAACCGCGATGCGTCGCTGTCCTAGCGGTGAAGCAAGCTCTGCATCCGAGTCAGGACGGTACGTCACGAACTTTGATGATGCAGTGGCTCTACTGACACGCTGTGACGGAAAGATGGGGCCTGCGTGGTCTTGTGAAGTGGGGACCATACTCCGGTGCAGGCAACAGCATTGCGTCGAATCCTTACAACAATGTGTTGGTTCAGAATGACACTGAGTTGATGAGTAGATTTTCTCCTTGTACCACCAAAGACCACCTTAAAGGTCTTAAACTGGATTTGGCACGACTTGACAGGACAGGGCTCTTAGCAGAGGAGCCCAGATGCTGGCAGATGGAGTCTGTGATATCCCTGAGACTTCGTAACAGGGGGCAAGCTCAACTCAAGTCCTTGGAGAACCTTGGAAAGCAGGATATAGAGAGCACCGTCCTGTACTTTGACTCCCAGGGCAGAAGCAGCAAACAGCAGGCCAGCACAACAAAGCAGCAGGCAGATTGGTAGTCCCTCCTACAGCATCCAACTATTCTTCCTGGCAGAATGTCCTAAGTCAGTCCACAGAAATAGGCAATTTAAAATAGAAGTATTTGTAGTGCACATGACCCTGTCTTTCCTGCCCTGGCCACAGACAAACTCCAGGGGGTTGGAGACAGCTTTGTGTAAGGACAGGCGCAGCCCTATTCAGGTGCAAGTGTCCGCTCCTCCCACCACTCTAGCTCAGGAAGACCCTTCAGGATACGCAGAGCACACCTCAGCTCCCTTTGTGTAACTGTCTAGAGTGAATTCACAAACAGCCCAGCTGTCATCCTGACCCAGACCTGTATTCTACAGACAGGAAGAGTCACAGAATGGTTAAGCACCAAAAAATGCTCAATTTCTAAAAGTGGCATTTTCAAACTTCAAATTGAAAAAACAACTTCACTTAAAGATGTATTTTTAAATTGTGAGTTGAGAGACCCCACAATCCCGATGTGAAATTACACTTATAAGATATTTCAAGGTATTCCCCATGTTACTCAATGGGAGAGATAGACCTTGCAATAGTGATTTTTTTATTTTTTATTTTTTAGCAGTATTTATCTATCAGGACATGTAAAACACACCAGTGCATGTCCTACCGTTTAAATATACTGCACCCTGTCCATGGGGTTGTTTTGGGCCTACTTTGGGGGTGACCTACATGTAGGAAAAGGGAAGGTTTGGGCCTGTTAAGTGGGTTCACTTGCCAGGCAAAACTGCAGTTTAAAACTGCCCACACAAACACTGCAGTGGCAGGTCTGAGGCATGTTTACAGGATTACTTATGTAGGCAGCACAATCAGTGCAGCAGTCCCACTAGGAGCATTTAAGTTACAGGCCATGGGCACACCTGGTGCACTTTACTAGGGATTTACTAGTAGATCAGATGTGCTAATCATGGCTAAACCAATCACCAATACAGATTAAACAGAGAGCCCTTGCACTTCAGCTCTGGTCAGCAGTGGTCAAGTGGCCAGAGTCCCAAAGGCAGCAAAAACTAAATTCAACATAGGATCTAAAACAGGAGGTCAGAAGCAAAAGGACAAGGGAAACCACACCAAGAGCTGAAAGGTCTAAGAAATATAGATTCTGCATGCTCTGGGGCTCCAATCTCCTGTATGTCTCCTTCCTATTAGCATCATTTTGGGCAAGGGGAGTGTGTTACTTTGACCTTCTGAGCCTTGTTCCACCACTCCATCTACTTCAGGATAACCTCCTTTCTCAGCAGCAGGGCAGCAGGTCAGGGTCCTGCACCTCATTCTCCACAACCTACATCTCTATATGTGAAGACCACACTGGCTGAGTGGGTTTGATCTACCGGCTGGAGTAGTGGATGATAATCTTATGGCTAGATGCCAGTTGACCAAATCAGCTAGCTTTGGTCTTTAGGCCAGGCTTGTGGTCTGGTGTGGAAGCTGTCAAGTTTATCCTCAGCAGTCCAAATTATCTCATGCTTTGCTGTTTCTGTAATCTCTGCCACCTGTTGTAATGCGTTTCTTAAAAATATAGTACCTTCTGCGTCCGATATTAAACTTCAACGGGACCTAAATTTGGTGCTCACTTTTTGATGGGCATGCCCTTTGAATGTGTGCACAATAACTCAGTGAGGTTGCTGACCATTAAGAAGGTTTCTCATTGCCCATACTTATGCACCCCAGGCCAGCGCTATAAGTGCAACCTTTGTATACCACCTTCTTCCCAGACAAATTGGTGCTGCAAATGTTGTGGGTTCTCCTTAGTGCCACATAGACACTTTTTTTTCCATTTCATATTTTTTTTTTAGCACACCCATCTTTCAGCATGTTTCTATATTTTTATTGGCTGCTTCTTTCTGCTTGTTAGTGTTGTTAGTGCTGCATATTTTATCTTCCCTTTGCACGCTTTTCATTTTGTTCCCTGTTCAAAGCTGTTATGATCTGTACATGATATCCTGACTCGTATTGTCGCTCCAGAAGCTTAGGAGCCAGTCCCTCATTCTTAGATATGCTATTAAGCCAGGCTTTTTGGTAGAACACTGCAGGATTTACTATATAACTGCAGGCCTAAGGGGGTAGAGCGCATTACAGTCATGGTCATCCTGCGATGTACACCATTCCATTGACAACTTCGCTGATCCAGGTGCCAACACTTCAGCTAACCGAAAGAATTACCATCCAGACAACAAGCAGAGCCTTGCCAGCCTTTTCAGGTATGGGGGAGGGGTCCTTCTCTTAGACTAGGATAGGCAGAAGGGTTATCACCGCAACGCTCGCAGATTGTAGACAAAGGATGTAGGTATGAACTATTCAGGCTTTAGGATCATACAAAAATGGTGGGGATGTTTATCTTTACTATAACCATAATGATGATCACTGTTTTATGTTTCATCTGCTTTAATATCGCAGTCGATGCTTTTTATATTGGTATGCAATTGTTGCATTAAATGCATTGAAATCCATTTTTCATCTCTTATTCTGCCTTGGCACGTGTGAGTCTTTCGTAAGTGAGCAAAAGGGATAAGATCTGTTCACCATGACTTCACTGACGAGTCATTTTCAGGTTGCCACAAGTCACCTTTCTTTTCAAGGGTTGCGTGAGGCACTGTGGGCTAGCCAGGAATCAGGCAGACAGCTTCCAGACAGTGTGGGACTGACTGACTCACTCAAATGAGGTAGTGCTCTCACCATTAAAAAAAAGACATTTTATTACCATAATAGGAACTTCACTTCATGGCGTTACCAACATTGGTCAGGCAGAACTTTTAACAGATCTCCCAAGTACCTCATTCTTGCTTGCCTAAGGGACCCTATTTAGCTTTATATGGAGATGTCTGTGCTATTGGGGAAAAATCCTCGTCAGTTAAATAGGTAGTACCTATATTGGTCTGTGGGTTGTTCAAACTTGAACCTTGAATGGATTCCCCATTTCTCTGTTTCTATCTCTGAATTTTACCCTTAAACTATGGCACAACTAGTGGTAATTCCAGTAAATTTGAGACCCCCATCACACATTTATTAGCCATGGGGTTCCTAATGGAAGTGGAGATGTTGCATTCGTGATAGAGGCACATGATGCATGCAGAACAGAAATTTTCTAATCATGGGTCACCATTCCTGCAGCAGATGCAAATTCATACACCTTTCATACATATACTTTAGCAAGCCAACCTGCACAATACAGAGCTTATGCATATTTAGAAATACCACTATGCTATCAAGAACACCATAATTGGTTTCAAGGCACCCTTCAACGTGTTATTCAAAACGTCAAGGTATGGTCCCTTAAGTAAATATGGACCTACATTGCCAGAAAAGGCCACATACACACCACAACCAAACATACAGAATTTACAGGCAGCAGACCTGCTCCTACTGTACAATAATTTAGTTTGCATATATAGATGTTTAGTACAGCTCATATTGCGTACTCTAAATACTGCCACAACGAGGGATTCTCCAGCTGTTCCACAATTGGCTTCACCCGGGATAAATCAGGCGACTCTACATTCAATAATGGGTAAAGTTCCCACCAAACACGATGAACTTCGGTTTTGGATATCACAAAAAACAAATCAGCTGAAAGCAGTGATTCCCCATAAGGAACCCCAAGATAACATAGAATTCTCACAATGTGCTTGCTATTTGGAATGGTTCCCTCCATGGACGATTGTGCCACTTGGGGCACAGAATTTGCTGCAATCTATAGAGCCAGGTATGGTACACTGCCACTTGCGAATCTTCCGTAAGTGTTGAAACAAATACAAAATGAATATGTCAGTCCCGGCTCTGGATGTGTGGATGAAACTAACGGGCAACTTTGCCACCGTTTCCACAGTTATTTTAAGTAATATTAAAGGGGAAGCAGCAGCATTGGCAGTACACCAGTGGCTCTGGGATGTTCCTCAAATTGACCAGGAACGCAAACTGCCAAAGATCGCCAAAACTTATATTAGTATCTTTTGCTATAGTCTGGTGGCCAGACCATATAAGCCACAGCTTCAAGGTAATTCCAGTAAGTATAATATGAAGCAAGCACAAGAGGGTTCTAAAAAAAAAAAAAAAAAAAAAACGCTAGGGGTAAACGGTATAATAATAAGGATAAAGTAAAACAAAGAGGAGAATCTCCTCATTCTGAGACATCTGAGAAAAGATACAATCTTAAAACCTATGGCAATTTAAAACCCCCTGACAGATAGCAGTATACTGATGCACACACTTCTCATTCTTTACAGCACTCATTCAACAAGCAGACCTAAAGACAGGGTGGCAACAATATTGTAATGAGTATGTGAAACAAAAAAAGGGCTCAACACTCCTCGGACATCACGATAAAAAAAAAGTAAGACAAACTTCCACAATAGAAACCCCAGTTTAAAAAGAAGGTGGGTTTGGCACGTTGGCTATATATGCCACACATATTGAGAACATTACTGAAGAACAAGACGTGGGCAGTGACTCTGCTAGACAGCGTGGCAGAGGTCACGATAGTTGGCCAAAATCTTAAAGAGCTTCTCGAAGTGACCGCAACTAGCGACTACCTTGTTGCCTAGCCGGACCCTTCATATAGAATAGTTTTAGATTACAGACAATTAACAGTCACACATGTGCATTTGCCATTTAAAACTCACATAGTGTGGCACCTTTGAACAATATGGTGCGCAAGAAATACAAAACAACCTAGGGTATTTCCAGTGTTTTTTTTTCCTGCCAAAATCTAGCACCTGAAAGCCAGGATCTAAGTACCTTTTCCACGTTAGCCTCTCACTACCAGTTTTATCGATTTCCCCAAGGGTATACAAACAGTCCAGTATTGTTCCCAGCGCATGCAACATTGATATTGCATGATATTGATTCTGAGGCATTTGTCCTATGTAGATTAAATGGATCTGACAGATGATGGCCTCAACACACACCTAGCCATGGTAGATCGCATTGTTTTTGGATTTGCCGATCATGACTATTAATTAAATGTCAGGAAAACTAAAATTGCCTTTCTCAGTGTATTGTTCCTTGGATATGAGCTTTCAAATGAGGGGAAAAAGTCTGCCACCACAGTTCCTAGAGAAGTGTGCTCAAATACCAGATAGCATCAAGAAAGTACCATTTTTGCTAGGTTTCTCAATTTATGGCAGAACATACATTTATGACTATGCACAACGCAACAAATGTCTGACTTAATTTGTCCTGATTTCTCAAGCAAGCATTGGACACCACAACACACACACTTTCCGATCACTGCACACTGACTTGAATGAAGCAAAACATCTACACATGTGTAAACAAAACAAACTTGGTAATCTGGGTCATCCTGGATGCCATTGGTTTCACATATGTTACATTCCATGAAGGGACACAGTACCCATAACGTACAAATCACATCTGAACTCCAATGCAGAAATACGTTTTGCACCCACATAAACACTGATGGCAGTTCAGATGGTTGTCATCAAGGAGAAACCACTAGCTCAGGGAAAACACATAATTGCTGTGACCCCCAATACTAGCTCTTGAGGCTGTTTCTAAAGCCAGGGTTCCAAACGCAAAAGCATTACATTCAAGGTGAGTACAGTGGGCTACTTCTTCTACTGCCACTAATGTTGACTGTCTTTTTGACCCAAATCTACAGACCCAAGAATTTCTTGATAGGAACTTGAGTATCCCATGCCCACCAATGTCATGCCTCTTGACCAGTGCAGAATCATCAACTAAATCGATGGTTCAGCTCAACCACTTGTAGGTTCAAAACAGCAGTACTCCGCAGCTTGCTCAGCCACTTGAGGAGTAATGAGGAATGGTGAATTCCACCCTCATCAGACATACATGCAGACCCTGTGAATTGCATAGCACAATTTACAGAGCTTAAATCTTTGATTTTGGCACTGGAACATATGGATCGTGAACTTCCAGCACTTATTGTGTGTGATTCGTATTATTGTGTCTAGTCCTTTAATGAATACTTACACTACTGTTGCCTTAATTTGTTCACAGATTCAGAAGGAAACACCGTAAAACATGAATTGTTGGGGGAGATGTGGCAGGTGACAAAGACAAACTGCCACAGGCTCATATTATACATACATTGGGCTACCAGCGTGTTGGAATACACATTGTAGGAAACTCATTGGCTGATGAAGTGGCCAAATCTGTAGTTGATACGGCTTCTGTTGCTCTGATAACGCAATCTCATACGATAGTGGCTGATGATATCTTGGTTGCCCTGAAGGCCTCATCTTATGGCAATCCCTTACCAAAAGTATGCATTAGAAAATATTCCTACATTTAAGTGCCTAAAATGTTGTCTTTATTACAATACCAGGGGTGGGTGATCATGTGATACCATGCCAACATCGTAGGCTTGATTTGATTACAGCAGAACATGAGGGTGTTGCTTCTGCCCATGCTAGTGTGACGGCTACCATCCCTCTGCTACAAAACACCATTGATGGCCTGGTCTATAAAAGCAGACCAAGCAGTATGTCATTAGCTGTGACATTTGCCAACTAATTAAAGGTTCCACCATCAGACGCCCACCGCAGACACCCCTCTTAATATCAAATGAACTTCAACACTGTGGGTACCTGGACCATTGCTTTTCCCTAAATTCAGATGGTGATATCAATACATTCTACTTGCTGTAGATTCTTGCTCCATATTCTTGTGGATGAGGATCAAATGACGTTCAAACTGTTATTAAAGATTTGCAAGTCTTTATCTGGACATATGGAGCCCCAGCATTCCATTCAGACCAGGGCCCTGCTTTTGCCTCTAAGGCATACAGGGATGCTATGAGAGCGATGGATGTTGGGATGCATTATTCTTCTCCACACCATCCCGAGGGAAATTCAATCATGGAGAAAAAAAACGTGACTTAAAGCAATCCTTAATAGCAAGGGTACTGGTTACAGGCCGTAGTTGGCTTCATCACTTGTATGGAGTCCAGAGAATATTAAATAATCTTTCTAGAAGGTCTGTGGGAGGTCGTACCCCATATGAAGTCCTGTTCAGCATCCCTAGGTACGTCCCAGATCTTGATGGTCCTGGCGTTGTGGCAGCAGAAGCACCTTTTGAATACCTCACTGTTTTGCAGGACGTACAGCAGTTCTGTGACGAACATTCATCAGCACGTGCTACCACCTTGGGAAGGAAGGATTCGCCAACATCCACAAGCTGGATTCTAAAAGTTGGGGTATCTAGTTTGAGAAAAGATACATGTGAAGGAGTTTGGCCCATCCTACCAGGCCCCTGTTCTTGGCAAAGACAGTCAGCAGCCATACTGGCGGTCGGCGGTGAAGTGGAGGCTGCTCCACCGCCACGTCATCAGTACACCGCCCACCGAATCATATCCCAGGATTCGGTGTGGTGGTGTTCTGGTGACGGGGAGCTGGCGGCAGAGCAGCCCCCATAGATCCCGTTCCCTCCCGGAGGATCACTGGAACAGGTAGGGTGAGTGTCCGTTGGGGGGGGGGGGGGCAGGAGGGGGTGGAGGGGTGTTGTGTGCGTGCATGGGGGTGTGCGTGTGAGTGTGTAGAGGGGGTGTGTGAGTGCGTGTATGCATGCGATGGGAGTGTTGTGTGTATGGAAAATGTCTGTGTATGTATGTGTGTATATCTGTGTATGTGTGCGTGTATCTGTAGTTGTGAATGTGTATAGTGGTGTGTGTGTCAATGTAGGGGGGGGTATGAGGATGGGAGGGTCCTACCACCTTTGGGGGATCATAGGGGGGGTCGTGAGTTTGGGGGGTGGACTCTAGGGGAAGGGGAGACCCCTATCAGTGCCAGGGATCAAATTCCCTGGCACTAATAGTGCCTACCGCCATAGATTTTGTGGCGGTACAGAACCCCACAAAATTCATGACGGTATGCAGGGTCGTGATAATGCCAGCGGTGTAGTGACGGCCGCCGGGCTGGAGACCAAAGTCTCCAGCCCAGCGGTCGTTAGCACCCTGGGGGTCGGAGTGGAGAAGTGGCAGTTTGGCATGGCGGTCACCGCCATGCTTGTAATTTCATTTTTTGTACCGCCGGCTTGGATTGTTTGGGATAAAGTACGCTTTCATATATTTAGTCCTACTGAAATGATTTAAATTCCATATGTTTTCAACATTTCTGTGAATGTTATTATTGCATCTGGGGTTGTTTCTGGTGACTAATGTAAAAAAAAAAAAAAAAAAAAAAAATGGATTCTATGCTTTCTGAGCTTGAATATTATGGAGAAATGTTCTTTTACCATTGTTATGGACAACATTATTTGCATCAAGTTAGTACTCTAAAAAGCAGTTTTTAATTACAAACAGTGGGAACATTGTCCAACTCCACCTTTGGGGCGTTCCAAAACATATGTAGAGAAATGTATTTATTTTTCTGGACATGCTGCTATAAATGCAGTCTTATTTTCAAATTGCTGAATTCAAGAGCAAGGAAAATACTGCTAACCTACACTAAATTAATTTATTCTGATTCTTTTGTCACCCAGTTGGTTATACAAGGCTATTCATATTGGAAAAATTGGATTGACCTAATGTTTGAGAACAAAAGATTGGCAGATACAAGACACTAAGGGCCTGATTACAACTTTGGAGGAAGTTGTTAATCCGTCCCAAATGTGACGGATATACCACCAGCCGTATTACGAGTCCATTATATCCTATGGAACTCGTAATACGGCTGGTGGTATATCCGTCACATTTGGGGCGGATTAACACCTCCTCCAAAGTTGTAATCAGGCCCTAAGTCTTTATTTAGAGCATGTTTAATGCAGTTTCAAATGATAATCCGAAATGACACTGTCGAGCAGCAACTTGCTTGGGTTAGCAAAAGTAAAAGAAATGAAAATGCCCAGTATTCCTTCAATAGCTACGTTTGAAAATTGGCAAAATATTGTGAACATTTTAGAAGAACAGCTCAACGGTTAAGTTCAGAATGGTATCTTTAATTAATCTTTTTCAAGTCCCAGCTGGTGGTTATTGTGGCCAGTGGACACAAATGGTTGTCATGCACGTTTTGTCAACTCTACACAGGTTTTTAAAGTGAGCAGATCTAACCCTCGTTATGTCGTCACACAGTACTGAGCTATCTTGACCACATACAGCATGGGAAAATTATGTCAGCAATGGTTACAGTGTTCCACACTAACAGCTGTAAAAGAACATCTTTCTCTCTTTTCAGAAGATATTGACTTGCAAGATTTCTTGTTAGGTCCCAGAAAACCACACTGTAAAAGTTTTTTATATGCAATATATAATGACATTTGGAAGCTTTCACAAATCAAAGCAGCTGCACGTTTAAGGCAAACAGACAAGGAGAATTTAGAGAAAGCTTTAGCCATTGTCGATAATGGTGTGAACACATTGTCCACTTGCATTTACACAATAAACAACATTGTGTCCCCTGCTACTGACATTATTCAAAACGACATGTAATTTTCACACCATGGACAAAGTCATATTAGGTCCATTATGCAGCTGAGTTGGACTTGGCAAGTTCTGAAAAGTGCCTGATTGCCTTGGAAGTATGTGAACTCTAAGGAGTTATTTGCTGCATTTAACCTCCTAGGTAACCAACAAATAATGGCTAAGGAGGAGGGTAGTGAAGGGAAGTACCATCTTTCTAGCATAGTTACCCTCACTTTTTGGCTGAAGGCAGTATGTTTAGACTGGCGCTTGCTGGGATTCTGCTGACCAGGACCCCAGTGTCTGTGCACTCTCCTCTAAATGTGGTTGCTTGATAACTTTCTTTCCCCACAATTGGCATACTGGTGCACCCATGTAAGTCTCTAGTATAATGGTACTTGGGTGCCCAGGGCATTGGTACACCAGGGGTCTCCCATGGGCTGCAGTATGTATTGTGCCACCCATAGGAGCCCATGCAAACTGTGTCTGCAGGCCTGCAAATTCTGCCTGTGTGAAATGGTGCATGCACCCTTTCACTCCCGTTGTAAGGCTTGCCTTAAATCACGGTCACTGCACTTGAGCACTGTAAGTCACCTCTGGTAGGCCCTTCTGCCCAAGGGCAGGGTGCATGTCTCGAAGTGTGAGGGTATTGCTGCATGAGCAGCGTACCCCTACAAACCCTAGACTCCATTCTCTGGGCTTTGTAAGTGCGGGAAAGCCATTTTAACACGTGTAGTAGACACTGGTCAGTACAAGTAGTCCAGCTGCATAATGGTTTCTCCGAACATAGACATGTTTGGTATCTAATATGTCGGAATTGTGTAACAGCGCCGACTCCAGTGTAAGTTGCATGTTTCTATGTACTCTGGGCGTTCCTTAGAGGCTCCCCCAGATCTGCCTGTACAGCCTCCAGGCAGGTTGAATGCAGCAGAAAAGGTTTCCTGTAGGAGGAAGATGTGACCTCTTCCCCTTCAGAACTAGGTGTCTCTGGGCTGGGGTGGCCTCCCCGTGCCTCCAGACTGCTTTGAAGGGCACATTTGGTGCCCTCCTTGCTTAAACCTGTTTACACCAGTGCAGGGACCCTTGGTCTGTGCTCTGGTGTGAAACCGCACAAAGGACAAGGGAGTGTCCTCCCTCCTGTCAAGTGGCCGGTTGATTCTGCCATTTTGGAAACAAGATGTTCAGAGCCCCCAGGGAGTGCCCGAATGGTTAGGCCAGGTAGATGATGTCCCTGACCCCCTCTGAAAGGTGGGCCACTACAGAGTGAGACCAACTCCCTTTTAGGGTTACTTAAGGGCTCCTCCGTGAGTGGGTCCTCAGATTTGTTGAGCAATACTCTACAAGGAACTCTCTGCAAGACATCTTCTGCTCCTGGCCTCTAGAACCGCTGCTGGTCTGCTTTGGACCCTAAACACATCTGCTTCTGGTGGGAAGGCTCCCATTACAACATTGTGTCTCTGGATTCTGCAAAATCCAAGGCTTTGCATCCTCCAGGGTCACAAGAACTCTGCTTGCACCTGGAAGCACAAAGGAATCTCCCTTGGAGTGAAAGAGTCTCTCCCCTGCATCTGCAGGCACGTCAAGGCAACAATGACGACCAGCTGGTGGATCCTGCTGTCCCACGGAGAGACTGAAGGGTCTGCTCACAGGTGGTGGTTCTGTGGTACTCTTCGGGTCCTCCTGTCTTCTGCTTCACTTGGGAGACTGGGGGCCCCTGCTGAAGCCACTGATACAGCACCCCTGTCCTGCCAAGACTTGTTGACTCTTCCTCAAAGAGATCTGCGAGCAATGAGCATCCCCAGCCTCCACCACTCTGCAACTCGAAGAGCAACCTCCGTTCTGCCACTCCTGCATTGTGCGACTTCTGTTTTGTTGTGCTGCTGAGGCCTCCTTGTGACTCCCTGCGTCTATCGCCTGTGGGTCACTTGTGGGGGCTCCAACGACTTCTACTAACCTACTTATGTGCCGAGGGCCAGCCTTGACTCCCCCTCAAGGGTAGAGTCACCTGGACCTTGCTGGTCCCCAAAATCTTGCAAATCCTTCTTCTGCTCTTGCTTGCATTTGCCAGTGCTTGTTGGTGGCCCCGCTGGTCACTTTTACCCTCCTGCAATCTGGTGACTGACGTGGGCAGCTCGTATGCAACTCCTAGGATCTTCTGCGGCTCCTGGAACCCGCAGCTGGATTTCTTCTTTCACCAAACTGAAGGAACTTAACCTATAGGAGGGTGGGAATTCCCACCTGCACCACCTAGGTACCTCTGAGGGTACAGGACTCTGTCTCCTTCTTTTTCAGGTCATCTATGTCCGTAAACCGTCCTTAGGTTTCACCAGTCAGGTCCACGGCTTGCATCAGCAGCTGGACAACCAAGGCCTCCATTGACTTCAGCAGGGGTTTCTGATGTCCTTTCACCTCTATGCGTCCGGTTCCCCTGGTGTAGGTATACTTGTCTTCTGGGTATCGTCTGGGTTCATTGGTAAGGGTCCTGGAATTCCCCCAACTCCCCTGTGTTAGTCTGTCGGACAACCTGGTAGGTAACCATTCTGCACCATCTCGCTGGGTACACTTGCTGTACTTACCTCTGATGTTTTGGATCTTCCCCAGCCCTTAGCTAACTACCACACTTACCTTGGTTATGTTCACTATTTTGCGTTCCACTTAATTATTATATGACTTGCCATCCCCCCTCCCAAATAGGGCCCTGTACATTTTATGCAATTTCTGCTAGTTCTTTGGTGTATATCTTGTGTGTAGATATCTCCAAAGGGAGATGTACCAATGCTAGTCTAGTGGTTAGTGCTGTAATAAAGAATCATTTTATTTTTGCAACACTTGTGTGGGAGTTATTGTCAGACTAGTGTGGTATTGCATGTGCCTTACATTCCTCCTGGATAAGCTTCAGCTACTCGCCTCCCCTACCACTAGAGAGGTTTTACTATCTGAACACCTAAACACTATCACTAAGGGTTGGTGGGACTCAGTATAGGGTGCCACACCATAGGTGTACACCATAAACTGATCCAGCCCCCTTCAGCTTGTTACATCATGCTTAATATTGAGAAATTAGAAAAGTTGCTTTTTATTGTAGCTGAAACACCATCTTCACTGTGGTTGATACATTGATTGATCTCACTGCCAATATCGACATTTCAGTTCACCATGTGTTTGAATCATTTTCGTGTTTGCAGGTTTGAGCAGTTAGGAGATAGGTACATTCATGAGGTGTGGGAGTTGCCCTTTGATTTCAAATGTTTGAACGACGTCAAGGAGGTTTTTCTTAGCGGAAGTGATTGTAAAACTTACGTAAGGCGGTCTGTGATTTGTAAATAGGTGGCATTGCACAGCGCATGCAACACATATGTGGCAAACTCTGTTTGCTACTTGAAGGGTATTTCCGTCCCTTTGATTCACCCATTATTTCAGTTACTTTTGCATGGGAGCTACTTCATGCTGAGTGATCAAGACTGTTGTAGGATGAGAAAATGTTTCACTTATGTGATTTCTGTTTCTCAAACAGTGACCTGTTTTTGAAATGTACTGTTTGATGGCTACTTTTCCCTCCCATGCTGAAGATAAAAGTAGCAAATTTGTGGCCTCACGTTTCTATGTAGAATGTCAGTTTTGACAATCTGAGAAGGCTAAAAGCACTTTTCTTTCAAAAACACGCGGGGTTCACGTCAGACTGTAATCATATGAACTGCAAGTGGCAAGGTCGTTGGCAGAGATACAGTCCCTTTTAAATATCAGCTTTCCAAAACACTTTGTGAATTAGTTAGTCAAATTTTTAATGCGCCCAACACCGCAGCCATTGCACACTTATAATTTTTTTTTTTTTTTAAGGGTGTAGGTTCTGGATTTGCAGCACCTTCCAGACTGTGTTTGGAGGTAAAATTTCAGCCACTCAGTCACTTTTTTAGAGTCTTTTCAGAGATTTCCTTATTGTTTTGGGATTGTTTGGAATTATTTGGCGGTATCTTGCTGTTGCTGTTTTTAATTCACAGTGGCTGCCCCATTTCAACTAAGAGGAGTAATGGAGCTCCTGCCAGTCCAGCTGTGTCGTGAATGCATGATGCAGTATTTTAGAGCAGCACTATTGGAGGAACTTGACAAGAATTGGTCATTGACATTACGACCAGTTTTGCAGTGTGAATCTTTTCTGGATTCACATGCTGTGCACTATTACCCTATCTGGTGGATGGGTCTGGAATTTTGTATTATTTCACCAAATTTTTAGTCTGTCTTTTCTTCTTCTTCTCTTTGCTGGTGGGGCGTCAACAGAACCTCCATTTGTTGTCTCCTTGTGACGCGATCATACTTTCTCCAGATGTTCCCACCTTAGTTCGCTATCTTCAGATTCATATTTTCCACTGTTGGTTAGGGATGTTTTGGTAGAGATGTTTCTAAGTCAAGGAAGAACTGTGAAGAATTTGCCAAAAAATATTGCTAACTCCTTATCAGGTAAGAGAACTCCACATCATTGATGGGGAGCAGATGGAAAACGAAGAAAGAGCAAGCACATATTTACTTTTCTCTACCTCAATCAACTGCTGAGAATGCCTCAACGTGCGGCCTGCATGCGGCGTAATAGAGAAAACGCCATTCCATTTCTGCAAGAATTGCCATCACAAGTGCTCACAGAAAGACTAGCATCATGTGTGTAATCTTTGTCTTCCTGTCCACCACTGGAGTGAATGTAATAATACCTGCGTTGTGTTTGTGCCAGTGACACTGGGAGAGAGAGAGAGACAAAGGATTGCCCATCACAGTTTGCCAGGCCAAATATCAACACTATCCCTTCGAGATCTGGGCCTTTCCAGCGACGAGAAGGTAAATGTTGCAGAAGGAGCTGAAGGCGAAACTTCAGAGAGTGATCGGGAAATCATTGAGGTCGAAAAAGAGATGCCAAATAAGAACCAATAGGAGGTAAGAGCCCCTAACCTACACTAAAACACCCAAGTCAAAGAAATCAGACTCATGGGTACAAAAGGGAGCCGTGGTGTTGCAGACCTGCCGCACGAAAGGGAGTCCCACGGAGCCCTCAATGGAGTTTCCAGCAGAGGAAAAAACCCTGAAAAAACATGTTTTGTCTTAAGACGAAAGGGCAAAAGACGTTTTGTCGTCAAAAGGCCACGTCTCACAAGTGGGTCAGCGCAGCTCCCAGTCTGAATAGACGAAGAAGGAAGTTTTGAAGTTGAAAAGAATACACTCGTCGACCAGTCCCTATGAGTGGGCCGTCAAAATCGAAAAGAAGTGGAGAAGGCTCAAGGCCAAAATGGCTCCTCTGATACAAAAGAAAAAATAATTTGGCGAAAGCTTGAAGGGATTCCGGATCACTTAAAAGACTCTGATGACTAAAATTTAGAAGTCAAGGAAATAAGACCCCCTCACACACCTGAGCCTCAAGAGGAAGAGGAGGAACTCTTTTATGAGGAGGAAGATGTTCAAGCTATGTTTCAGCCTTCAGAAGAGGGGAGAATATATGGAAACTCAATGGGAAACGTTGGAGGGGGTTTCTCCTGAGGAGGATGTAGGGACTTATCCATCCCAACGCTCACTCCCAGGTGATGATATTGGCATGTACAACATAGTCATTGAAAATGCAGCAGACAAGTTTAATGTACAGTTGTAGGAGTATAAACCCCAGTCATGTTTCCTCTTAGAAACACTGCTGCCAAATCAGGCAAGGAATCACTATCTGTCAATGCTTCCAAGTATGCTTGATCAGGGCAGGGAAGCTTTAAAAGAGCCAGCTACTTGTAAAGCAGTCACATGAACTGCTGAAAAGAAATATAAGTTCTCTTCAATGGATCCGGCGTACATTAAAGGTACTGTCCCAGCAGACTCAATACTAACGTCAACTGCAAGGAAAAGGGCGAACATCCTCTCAACATCGGGGCCACCCCCAGATAAAGAAAGTAAAAGAATGGAGCTCATGGATCCGACGGAGGGAACAAAGTGCAGCAAACCAATGATGTATCGCCAGTTCCAATGCTTTGCTCAGTAGACACACACCAAAATTGGGAGGAAATAGGAGAATTAATTAAACATCTCTCGGAGTGTAGGAAGCTGGCTCTGTATATAGTGCACTAAAATGAAGACCACTGTGCAGAGTCCAGTGGATCCCCAATTTGTATTGCAGGGGCAAAAGTAGATAGGACTAATGCTCTATTTGTGGTAGTGTTGGCGATCAGTTAGGCTTATCAGAGATTAGTGCTAAGCATTTGTTGTACTCATAGAGGCAGTAAATAAGAGACACTCAATTAATAAATCTAAGACCAATTTAAAAAGTAGTGTCCACTTCAGCTCATCCAACT
Organism: Pleurodeles waltl; assembly: GCF_031143425.1. Lineage (NCBI taxonomy): Eukaryota > Metazoa > Chordata > Amphibia > Caudata > Salamandridae > Pleurodeles > Pleurodeles waltl. The sequence continues at coordinate 401,058,858 of NC_090449.1, forward strand.
TAGGGGTGGTACTGGCATGAAGTGGGCACTCCTCCTAATTTAACTAATCTTTCTGCCTGTGCTGCTGCCAAAAGTGAGGTCAGAACAGGAGACTTTGTATCACCACCATCTGGAGAGGCCTGGGTCACATTACAAAGGTGGCAAGGCCTTTCAAGCTCTCTGCGCTGGAATGTCACACCTCTGCACAGAGCAGGCCTTTGTTTCAGTCAAGAGCACTGACTCTCACCTTGGGGGGAGGGGGGGGGGTGTCAGAAAAGCATCTGTGGTGGCTATACTGGTCAGGACTGTCAGCCAGCACACTTGCAGTTGATAGGTTTTCAGGGGACACCTCTAATGTGCCCTCTGAGTGTATGTATTAATAAATCAATCAATTGCATCAGTGACGGTTTATTAATCTGAGATGTTTGATGCCCAACATTTCTATATTCAGAGAATCCATAGTGTAGCTGGGAAACTTATAGTGACCAGTGTCCAGCACATGTATTTAAAATGGCTTCTCTGGTCACTTACTGTGTCTGAGAATCGAAGACCTAGCAGGGACATTTGTGCTCATGCAGATATGCCCTCAAATATAATATAATGCACCCTGCCTTAGGGCTATAAGGCCCGGTAAAGGGCGTGACTTACACATATTGCAACTAGAACCCAGCTCGCTACACTGAGTATTATAATAAAGTGGGTAGCACATTTGGTAGAAAACAGAAAGAATATAGCAAATACTTGCTTAAAATGTGCGCTGGATGCGGTGGACACGTCTAGTCTCCCGCAAATGATGGGGGTTAGTCTAAGATGTCACTCTTGGCTGAGAATTTCAGGTTTCCAAGATCCAAGCAAACATAATAAGCATTCCTTTTAATGGCCAACAGTTATTCAGGAACTCTGTTGGTGAAAGCCTATATCAACTAAAAAACTACAATGAATCTGCAGAGTCCATGGGCGCATTGCAGTTTCATGGAGGAATACGAAGGGGATCTTTCTCAGCATGGAGACCAGCCTCTAGGGGTTATTTCCTAGTGGGGGGTTCACATCCAGGCTTCAACAATGGCACACAAGTCACTTCCTCACAGCAAAGCTGGCAGTACCAGCAAAAAGGGAGAAATTCCTTTTGAGGAAGAGGCGGGGGGAGAACTAAGCCAACTAGAGGAGGTACAAGTCCTGCATACAAATGACTGCAGTACAGCCTTAATAATATAACATATACCATCTGTTGAAGAAAACAGCAAAAAAATCAGAGTACCATCACAGCACACCAGTGGGTGGAAGATTGCAAGTGGGTGTTAAACACAATATCATTTGGGTCTTAAATAGAATTAATCAAATACCCACCAATTAGGGGTCCAAAGAAAAAGATTCATACAAAGGAGGAAACAAATTGATTTAGCAAGAAGGTTGAGGTATTGTTAGCCAAGTAAGCAATAGAATTGGTGCCAAATCAACAAAATATTAATGGAAATAAGTCAACATTTTCTAATACAAAATGTAGACTGATCTCTGCGCTCAATCTTAGATCTCAGGTTTATCAACAAGTTTATAAAACCACAAAAGTTCACGATGACGAGTCTTCAGGAAGTTATACCACAATTGCAAAAGGAGATCTTATGGCACCTATAGACTTAAAGGATGCTTACTTGCATATCCCAATAAATGCAAAGCACAAAAGATATTGAAGGTTTGTGATAAACAAATGACTATCCATTCAGAGTGCAAGCCTTCGGAATAAAATCTGTCCCAAGAGTATTCAGAAAGTGTCTAGCAGCAGTACTAGCACATCTCAGAAGAATGGATATACATGTATGTCTGTACCTTGATGACTGGTTATTAAGAGCACAGTCTTACCAGAAATACAAACAGGACATTTTAATGGTGCAAAGAGAAATCATTTCCAGAACCAGAGCAGGAGTAGATATTCTTGGGAGCAAAACTAAACTTGATTCAAGGGGAAGCCTTTGCTAATGAGAAAATAAGTCAATCCTTTCTGGAGGAAACTGCCCTTTACTGGAAGGGACAAGCTCTGAGAACGAGGACTGTGGGTAAATTATTGGGAAAGATGGCATCATGCATTCCCCTGATCCCAAAATTGAGGCTTCACATGAGACCAAACCATGAGTGCCTCCATAACCGATTGTCACAAGCAGCGGGAGCTGGGAAGATCTAGTTGACAGCTCAAAAGGTTCAGGAAGAAATAGCGTGGTTCAACAGGGAAAACATTACACGAGGAGGGCCTATTTGGCAACCAACTCAATCGGTGACAATAACCACGCATGCCTCACATATAGGATGGGGGAGCACATGTGGTTCCCTGAAAGTAAGTGGAATGTGGAAGAATCAGGATGCAATACAACACCTCAGCTTCCAGGAGTTAGAGCCTATTTTTCTGGCTTTGAAAGCTTTGCAAAAGCATTTGGTGGGAAAGACAATATTGATTCAGGCAGACAATAGATCTAATCTCAACACCTCGGAATGCAAAATGCCAAAGCTCTGCGTGCAGACAACCACACGCTTAGTCTCTGGGATATGCCCTTTCGATAAACCGGTCAGGGACATTTCCATACACTTTTCCCCCAATTCCACTGTTGGACAAGGTAATCAACAAATGCAAGCAAAATCACATGGCCATGATTTTAATTACACCGCAATGGGCAAGACAGACTTGGTACTCAGAGGTAGTACAACTAGCTGAAGGAAGATTTTAAAGACTATTATGAAGACAGGATCTACTGTCATTGGGAAGGGGAGCAGTATTACACCCAGAACCAGAATATCTCAAATTAATGACATGGCTCCTGAAGGCTTAGGTCACATGAAGTTACATGAAAATGCAATAGCTTTACTAAGGGGGAAGAATACGAATAACAAGAAAATGATGTATGGTAAAATGGAAGATATTTTCACTTTGGTGTGTTAAAAATAAGCTACCCAAGAAAATCACAAGGGAAAAGACACTTTTAAAATATTTCACTCATCTTTTACACGAAGGTCTTATATATTCATCATTAAAAGTTCATCTGGCAGCAATAGTGGCTTATAAAAGAGGACAAACAGAGAGACATTTGTTCACAGCACCAGTGATAAAAAGATTCTTAGAGAGTGAGAAAAGGAAACAGCACTACCAAGAACGGTACCGGCACCCTCATGGAACCTGAATTTAGTGTTCACAGCTCATAAAACAACCCTTCAAGCCATTGCACAAAGCTCCATTACAGACTGCTTTCATGGTAACTATTACTTCATTACGCCGGGTTAGTGAGTTTAGGGCACTCGCAATACAAGAACCCTAATTTCACATCCACAAGGACATAATTGTCTTAAGGACAGATCCACAGTTCATGCTAAAGGTTCAAGTACAAAAGACACGCGCTGAAAGAAAGTTGCGTACATTGGACACAAGAGTTGCCATTATGTACTACATTGAAAGGACAAAACCTTTCACAAAGCCTCAGCAATAGTTTGTATCTTTTTTTAAAAAGCTACTTGGGAAAACCAGTTACAAAGCTAGCAATTGCTAGATGGATTGTGCAAATAATTCAGTTATGTCGCACAGGCAAAACATTAACAATAGCACCTGTAGCACACTCCACATGGAAAAAAGGGGCAACCGTTGCCTTTCTAGCAAACACTTGTTTACCTGAAATTTGCACTGCAACATCATGGTCATCAGTGCACTCACATTTATATGAACAGGGAAGCTCAAATGGGGCAGAGGGTGCTAACGCATCTATTCACAAGTCAGTGTCCATCTTCAACTCTGCCCCCATTGTTAGAAAACCACTACAAAATCAATGCACAGCATCTGAATCCAATAAAGATTCATGCTGCAAAGCATAACGTTTCTAACCAGTAGGTGTAGTTTTGCAACTTGAAGAATTTTCTGGATTCAGTAGCAACCCACACACCACCACCATGAAGATGGGAGTAGTGAAATAGAAAAAGAAAAAAATAATAATCTGATGATGCTGAACTAAGGTGGAAACATCCGGGGTGTAGGAAGTTGGCTCTGTATGTGCTATTTCAAAGTAAGGAATAGCATGCACAGAGTCCAAGGGTTCCCCTTAGAGGTAAAATAGTGGTAAAAATAGATAATACTAATGCTCTATTTTGTGGTAGTGTGGTCGAGCAGTAGGCTTATCCAAGGAGTAGTGTTAAGCATTTGTTGTACATACACATAGACAATAAATGAGGTACACACACTCAGAGACAAATCCAGCCAATAGGTTTTTATATAGAAAAATATCTTTTCTTAGTTTATTTTAAGAACCACAGGTTCAAATTCTACATGTAATATCTCATTCGAAAGGTATTGCAGGTAAGTACTTTAGGAACTTCAAATCATCAAAATTGCATGTATACTTTTCAAGTTATTCACAAATAGCTGTTTTAAAAGTGGACACTTAGTGCAATTTTCACAGTTCCTAGGGGAGGTAAGTATTTGTTAGGTTAACCAGGTAAGTAAGACACTCACAGGGCTTAGTTCTTGGTCCAAGGTAGCCCACCGTTGGGGGTTCAGAGCAACCCCAAAGTCACCACACCAGCAGCTCAGGGCCGGTCAGGTGCAGAGTTCAAAGTGGTGCCCAAAACACATAGGCTAGAATGGAGAGAAGGGGGTGCCCCGGTTCCGGTCTGCTTGCAGGTAAGTACCCGCGTCTTCGGAGGGCAGACCAGGGGGGTTTTGTAGGGCACCGGGGGGGACACAAGTCCACACAGAAATTTCACCCTCAGCAACGTGGGGGCGGCCGGGTGCAGTGTAGAAACAAGCATCGGGTTTGTAATGGAAGTCAATGGGAGATCTAGGGATCTCTTCAGCGCTGCAGGCAGGCAAGGGGGGGGGGTTCCTCGGGGAAACCTCCACTTGGTCAAGGGAGAGGGACTCCTGGGGGTCACTCCTCCAGTGAAAGTCCGGTCCTTCAGGTCCTGGGGGCTGCGGGTGCAGGGTCTCTCCCAGGTGTCGGGACTTAGGATTCAAAGAGTCGCGGTCAGGGGAAGCCTCGGGATTCCCTCTGCAGGCGGCGCTGTGGGGGGCTCAGGGGGGACAGGTTTTTGTACTCACAGTCTTAGAGTAGTCCTGGGGTCCCTCCTGAGGTGTTGGATCGCCACCAGCCGAGTCGGGGTCGCCGGGTGCAGTGTTGCAAGCCTCACGCTTCTTGCGGGGAGCTTGCAGGGTTCTTTAAAGCTGCTGGAAACAAAGTTGCAGCTTTTCTTGGAGCAGGTCCGCTGTCCTCGGGAGTTTCTTGTCTTTTCGAAGCAGGGGCAGTCCTCAGAGGATGTCGAGGTCGCTGGTCCCTTTGGAAGGCGTCGCTGGAGCAGGATCTTTGGAAGGCAGGAGACAGGCCGGTGAGTTTCTGGAGCCAAGGCAGTTGTCGTCTTCTGGTCTTCCTCTGCAGGGGTTTTTCAGCTAGGCAGTCCTTCTTCTTGTAGTTGCAGGAATCTAATTTTCTAGGGTTCAGGGTAGCCCTTAAATACTAAATTTAAGGGCGTGTTTAGGTCTGGGGGGTTAGTAGCCAATGGCTACTAGCCCTGAGGGTGGGTACACCCTCTTTGTGCCTCCTCCCAAGGGGAGGGGGTCACAATCCTAACCCTATTGGGGGAATCCTCCATCTGCAAGATGGAGGATTTCTAAAAGTTAGAGTCACTTCAGCTTAGGACACCTTAGGGGCTGTCCTGACTGGCCAGTGACTCCTCCTTGTTGCTTTCTTTGTTCCCTCCAGCCTTGCCGCCAAAAGTGGGGGCCGTGGCCGGAGGGGGCGGGCAACTCCACTAAGCTGGAGTGCCCTGCTGGGCTGTGACAAAGGGGTGAGCCTTTGAGGCTCACCGCCAGGTGTCACAGCTCCTGCCTGGGGGAGGTGTTAGCATCTCCACCCAGTGCAGGCTTTGTTACTGGCCTCAGAGTGACAAAGGCACTCTCCCCATGGGGCCAGCAACATGTCTCTGGTGTGGCAGGCTGCTGGAACTAGTCAGCCTACACAGACAGTCGGTTAAGTTTCAGGGGGCACCTCTAAGGTGCCCTCTGTGGTGTATTTTACAATAAAATGTACACTGGCATCAGTGTGCATTTATTGTGCTGAGAAGTTTGATACCAAACTTCCCAGTTTTCAGTGTAGCCATTATGGTGCTGTGGAGTTCGTGTTTGACAGACTCCCAGACCATATACTCTTATGGCTACCCTGCACTTACAATGTCTAAGGTTTTGTTTAGACACTGTAGGGGTACCATGCTCATGCACTGGTACCCTCACCTATGGTATAGTGCACCCTGCCTTAGGGCTGTAAGGCCTGCTAGAGGGGTGTCTTACCTATACTGCATAGGCAGTGAGAGGCTGGCATGGCACCCTGAGGGGAGTGCCATGTCGACTTACTCGTTTTGTCCTCACTAGCACACACAAGCTGGCAAGCAGTGTGTCTGTGCTGAGTGAGAGGTCTCCAGGGTGGCATAAGACATGCTGCAGCCCTTAGAGACCTTCCTTGGCATCAGGGCCCTTGGTACTAGAAGTACCAGTTACAAGGGACTTATCTGGATGCCAGGGTCTGCCAATTGTGGATACAAAAGTACAGGTTAGGGAAAGAACACTGGTGCTGGGGCCTGGTTAGCAGGCCTCAGCACACTTTTAATTGTAAACATAGCATCAGCAAAGGCAAAAAGTCAGGGGGCAACCATGCCAAGGAGGCATTTCCTTACACAACCCCCCCCCAAACGAAAGAGGATGAGACTAACCTTTCCCAAGAGAGTCTTCATTTTCTAAGTGGAAGAACCTGGAAAGGCCATCTGCATTGGCATGGGCAGTCCCAGGTCTGTGTTCCACTATAAAGTCCATTCCCTGTAGGGAGATGGACCACCTCAACAGTTTAGGATTTTCACCTTTCATTTGCATCAGCCATTTGAGAGGTCTGTGGTCAGTTTGAACTAGGAAGTGAGTCCCAAAGAGGTATGGTCTCAGCTTCTTCAGGGACCAAACCACAGCAAAGGCCTCCCTCTCAATGGCACTCCAACGCTGCTCCCTGGGGAGTAACCTCCTGCTAATGAAAGCAACAGGCTGGTCAAGGCCATCATCATTTGTTTGGGACAAAACTGCCCCTATCCCATGTTCAGAGGCATCAGTCTGCACAATGAACTGCTTAGAATAATCTGGAGCTTTTAGAACTGGTGCTGAGCACATTGCCTGTTTCAGGGTGTCAAAGGCCTGTTGGCATTCCACAGTCCAGTTCACTTTCTTGGGCATTTTCTTGGAGGTGAGTTCAGTGAGGGCTGTCACAATGGATCCATATCCCTTCACAAACCTCCTGTAATACCCAGTCAAGCCAAGGAATGCCCTGACTTGAGTCTGGGTTTTTGGAGCTACCCAGTCCAGAATAGTCTGGATCTTGGGTTGGAGTGGCTGAACTTGGCCTCCACCTACAAGGTGGCCCAAGTAAACCACAGTTCCCTGCCCTATCTGGCATTTGGATGCCTTGATAGAGAGGCCTGCAGATTGCAGAGCCTTCAAAACCTTCTTCAGGTGGACCAGGTGATCCTGCCAGGTGGAGCTAAAGACAGCAATATCATCAAGATAAGCTGTGCTAAAGGACTCCAAGCCAGCAAGGACTTGATTCACCAACCTTTGGAAGGTGGCAGGGGCATTCTTTAAACCAAAGGGCATAACAGTAAACTGATAATGCCCATCAGGTGTGGAGAATGCTGTTTTCTCTTTTGCTCCAGGTGCCATTTTTATTTGCCAGTACCCTGCTGTCAAGTCAAAGGTACTTAAGAATTTGGCAGCACCTAATTTATCTATGAGCTCATCAGCTCTTGGAATTGGATGAGCATCTGTCTTGGTGACAGAATTGAGCCCTCTGTAGTCCACACAAAACCTCATCTCTTTCTTTCCATCTTTGGTGTGAGGTTTGGGGACTAAGACCACTGGGCTAGCCCAGGGGCTGTCAGAGCGCTCAATGACTCCCAATTCCAGCATCTTGTGGACTTCCACCTTGATGCTTTCCTTAACATGGTCAGACTGTCTAAAGATTTTGTTTTTGACAGGCATGCTGTCTCCTGTGTCCACATCATGGGTACACAGGTGTGTCTGACCAGGGGTTAAGGAGAAGAGTTCAGGAAACTGTTGTAGGACTCTCCTACAATCAGCTTGCTGTTGGCCAGAGAGGGTGTCTGAGTAGATCACTCCATCTACTGTGCCATCTTTTGGGTCTGATGACAGAAGATCAGGGAGAGGTTCACTCTCTGCCTCCTGATCCTCATCTGTTACCATCAACAGATTCACATCAGCCCTGTCATGGAAGAGCTTAAGGCGGTTCACATGGATCACCCTCTTGGGGCTCCTGCTTGTGCCCAGGTCCACCAGGTAGGTGACCTGACTCTTCCTTTCTAGCACTGGGTAAGGGCCACTCCATTTGTCCTGGAGTGCCCTGGGAGCCACAGGCTCCAGAACCCAGACTTTCTGCCCTGGTTGGAACTCAACCAGTGCAGCCTTTTGGTCATACCAAAACTTCTGGAGCTGTTGGCTGGCCTCAAGGTTTTTGGTTGCCTTTTCCATGTACTCTGCCATTCTAGAGCGAAGGCCAAGTACATAGTCCACTATGTCCTGTTTAGGCTCATGGAGAGGTCTCTCCCAGCCTTCTTTAACAAGGGCAAGTGGTCCCCTTACAGGATGACCAAACAGAAGTTCAAAGGGTGAGAATCCTACTCCCTTCTGTGGCACCTCTCTGTAAGCGAAAAGCAGACATGGCAAGAGGACATCCCATCTCCTTTTGAGTTTTTCTGGGAGCCCCATGATCATGCCTTTTAATGTCTTGTTGAATCTCTCAAACAAGCCATTAGTTTGTGGATGGTATGGTGTAGTGAATTTATAAGTCACTCCACACTCATTCCACATGTGCTTTAGGTATGCTGACATGAAGTTGGTACCTCTGTCAGACACCACCTCCTTAGGGAAACCCACTCTGGTGAAGATACCAATGAGGGCCTTGGCTACTGCAGGGGCAGTAATCGACCTAAGGGGAATAGCTTCAGGATACCTGGTAGCATGATCCACTACTACCAGGATATACATATTTCCTGAGGCTGTGGGAGGTTCTAGTGGACCAACTATGTCCACACCCACTCTTTCAAAGGGAACCCCCACCACTGGAAGTGGAATGAGGGGGGCCTTTGGATGCCCACCTGTCTTACCACTGGCTTGACAGGTGGGGCAGGAGAGGCAAAACTCCTTAACCATGTTGGACATATTGGGCCAGTAGAAGTGGTTGACTAACCTCTCCCACGTCTTGGTTTGTCCCAAATGTCCAGCAAGGGGAATGTCATGGGCCAATGTTAGGATGAACTTCCTGAACAGCTGAGGCACTACCACTCTCCTAGTGGCACCAGGTTTGGGGTCTCTGGCCTCAGTGTACAGGAGTCCATCTTCCCAATAGACCCTATGTGTTCCATTTTTCTTGCCTTTGGACTCTTCAGCAGCTTGCTGCCTAAGGCCTTCAAGAGAGGGACAGGTTTCTTGTCCCTTACACAGCTCCTCCCTTGAGGGTCCCTCTGGGCCCAAGAGCTCAACCTGGTAAGGTTCAAGCTCCAAAGGCTCAGTTCCCTCAGAGGGCAGAACTTCTTCCTGAGAAGAGAGGTTCCCTTTCTTTTGCTGTGTTGCAGTTGGTTTCCCAACTGCCTTTCCTGTTCTCTTGGTAGGCTGGGCCATTCTTCCAGACTCCAGCTCTACTTGTTCACCCTGTGCCTTGCACTGTGCTCTTGTTTTCACACACACCAGTTCAGGGATACCCAGCATTGCTGCATGGGTTTTTAGTTCTACCTCAGCCCATGCTGAGGACTCCAGGTCATTTCCAAGCAGACAGTCCACTGGGATATTTGAGGAGACCACCACCTGTTTCAGGCCATTGACCCCTCCCCATTCTAAAGTAACCATTGCCATGGGATGTACTTTTTTCTGATTGTCAGCGTTGCTGACTGTGTAAGTTTTTCCAGTCAGGTATTGGCCAGGGGAAACCAGTTTCTCTGTCACCATGGTGACACTGGCACCTGTATCCCTCAGGCCCTCTATTCTAGTCCCATTAATTAAGAGTTGCTGTCTGTATTTTTGCATGTTAGGCGGCCAGACAGCTAGTGTGGCTAAATCCACCCCACCCTCAGAAACTAGAGTAGCTTCAGTGTGGACCCTGATTTGCTCTGGGCACACTGTTGATCCCACTTGGAGACTAGCCATACCAGTGTTACCTGGATGGGAGTTTGGAGTGGAACCTTTCTTGGGACAGGCCTTGTCTCCAGTTTGGTGTCCATGCTGTTTACAGCTATGACACCAGGCCTTTTTGGGATCAAAGTTTTTACCCTTGTACCCATTGTTTTGTGAAGAGGCTCTGGGCCCACCCTCCTGTGCAGGTTTTTGGGGGCCTGTAGAAGACTCTTTACTATTTTTAGTTTTGGTTGTCTCATCACCCTTCCCCTGGGGAGTCTTTGTGACCCCTTTCTTTTGGTCACCCCCTGTTGAAGTCTTGGACACCCTTGTCTTGACCCAATGGTCCGCCTTCTTTCCCAATTCTTGGGGAGAAATTGGTCCTAGGTCTACCAGATGCTGATGCAGTTTATCATTGAAACAATTACTTAATAGGTGTTCTTTCACAAATAAATTGTACAGCCCATCATAATTACTTACACCACTGCCTTGAATCCAACCATCTAGTGTTTTCACTGAGTAGTCTACAAAGTCAACCCAGGTCTGGCTCGAGGATTTTTGAGCCCCCCTGAATCTAATCCTATACTCCTCAGTGGAGAATCCAAAGCCCTCAATCAGGGTACCCTTCATGAGGTCATAAGATTCTGCATCTTGTCCAGAGAGTGTGAGGAGTCTATCCCTACACTTTCCTGTGAACATTTCCCAAAGGAGAGCACCCCAGTGAGATCTGTTCACTTTTCTGGTTACACAAGCCCTCTCAAAAGCTGTGAACCATTTGGTGATGTCATCACCATCTTCATATTTAGTTACAATCCCTTTGGGGATTTTCAACATGTCAGGAGAATCTCTGACCCTATTTATGTTGCTGCCACCATTGATGGGTCCTAGGCCCATCTCTTGTCTTTCCCTCTCTATGGCTAGGATCTGTCTTTCCAAAGCCAATCTTTTGGCCATCCTGGCTAACTGGATGTCCTCTTCACTGGGGCTATCCTCAGTGATTTCAGAGGTGTTGGTCTCTCCTGTGAGGGAACTAGCATCTCTGACTATTATTTTTGGAGTCAGGGTTTGAGGGACCCTGTTCTCCCTAGATAGGATTGGTAGGGGGGAATTTTCCTCCAAGTCACTATCCTCTTCCTCTGAGTTGCCACCCTCAGAGGGGTTGGCCTTTTCAAACTCTGCCAAAAGCTCCTGGAGCTGTATTTTGGTAGGTTTGGGGCCCATTGTTATTTTCTTTATTTTACAGAGTGACCTTAGCTCCCTCATCTTAAGATGGAGGTAAGGTGTGGTGTCGAGTTCCACCACAGTCACATCTGTGCTAGACATTTTGCTTCTAAAAGTTGGAATACTTTTTAAGAATCTACAACTGGTTCTAGAATCTAATTCAAACTTTTACAAACTTTTAAACTCTAAAAGAAATGCTAAACAGGATCTAACACAAGGCCCTAGCAGGTCTTTTAAGAATTTAGAAAACGTTTCAAATTGCAAAAATCAATTTCTAATGACAATTTTGGAATTTGTCGTGTGATCAGGTATTGGCTGAGTAGTCCAGCAAATGCAAAGTCTTGTACCCCACCGCTGATCCACCAATGTAGGAAGTTGGCTCTGTATGTGCTATTTCAAAGTAAGGAATAGCATGCACAGAGTCCAAGGGTTCCCCTTAGAGGTAAAATAGTGGTAAAAATAGATAATACTAATGCTCTATTTTGTGGTAGTGTGGTCGAGCAGTAGGCTTATCCAAGGAGTAGTGTTAAGCATTTGTTGTACATACACATAGACAATAAATGAGGTACACACACTCAGAGACAAATCCAGCCAATAGGTTTTTATATAGAAAAATATATTTTCTTAGTTTATTTTAAGAACCACAGGTTCAAATTCTACATGTAATATCTCATTCGAAAGGTATTGCAGGTAAGTACTTTAGGAACTTCAAATCATCAAAATTGCATGTATACTTTTCAAGTTATTCACAAATAGCTGTTTTAAAAGTGGACACTTAGTGCAATTTTCACAGTTCCTAGGGGAGGTAAGTATTTGTTAGGTTAACCAGGTAAGTAAGACACTCACAGGGCTTAGTTCTTGGTCCAAGGTAGCCCACCGTTGGGGGTTCAGAGCAACCCCAAAGTCACCACACCAGCAGCTCAGGGCCGGTCAGGTGCAGAGTTCAAAGTGGTGCCCAAAACACATAGGCTAGAATGGAGAGAAGGGGGTGCCCCGGTTCCGGTCTGCTTGCAGGTAAGTACCCGCGTCTTCGGAGGGCAGACCAGGGGGGTTTTGTAGGGCACCGGGGGGGACACAAGTCCACACAGAAATTTCACCCTCAGCAACGTGGGGGCGGCCGGGTGCAGTGTAGAAACAAGCGTCGGGTTTGTAATGGAAGTCAATGGGAGATCTAGGGATCTCTTCAGCGCTGCAGGCAGGCAAGGGGGGGGTTCCTCGGGGAAACCTCCACTTGGTCAAGGGAGAGGGACTCCTGGGGGTCACTCCTCCAGTGAAAGTCCGGTCCTTCAGGTCCTGGGGGCTGCGGGTGCAGGGTCTCTCCCAGGTGTCGGGACTTAGGATTCAAAGAGTCGCGGTCAGGGGAAGCCTCGGGATTCCCTCTGCAGGCGGCGCTGTGGGGGGCTCAGGGGGGACAGGTTTTTGTACTCACAGTCTTAGAGTAGTCCTGGGGTCCCTCCTGAGGTGTTGGATCGCCACCAGCCGAGTCGGGGTCGCCGGGTGCAGTGTTGCAAGCCTCACGCTTCTTGCGGGGAGCTTGCAGGGTTCTTTAAAGCTGCTGGAAACAAAGTTGCAGCTTTTCTTGGAGCAGGTCCGCTGTCCTCGGGAGTTTCTTGTCTTTTCGAAGCAGGGGCAGTCCTCAGAGGATGTCGAGGTCGCTGGTCCCTTTGGAAGGCGTCGCTGGAGCAGGATCTTTGGAAGGCAGGAGACAGGCCGGTGAGTTTCTGGAGCCAAGGCAGTTGTCGTCTTCTGGTCTTCCTCTGCAGGGGTTTTTCAGCTAGGCAGTCCTTCTTCTTGTAGTTGCAGGAATCTAATTTTCTAGGGTTCAGGGTAGCCCTTAAATACTAAATTTAAGGGCGTGTTTAGGTCTGGGGGGTTAGTAGCCAATGGCTACTAGCCCTGAGGGTGGGTACACCCTCTTTGTGCCTCCTCCCAAGGGGAGGGGGTCACAATCCTAACCCTATTGGGGGAATCCTCCATCTGCAAGATGGAGGATTTCTAAAAGTTAGAGTCACTTCAGCTCAGGACACCTTAGGGGCTGTCCTGACTGGCCAGTGACTCCTCCTTGTTGCTTTCTTTGTTCCCTCCAGCCTTGCCGCCAAAAGTGGGGGCCGTGGCCGGAGGGGGCGGGCAACTCCACTAAGCTGGAGTGCCCTGCTGGGCTGTGACAAAGGGGTGAGCCTTTGAGGCTCACCGCCAGGTGTCACAGCTCCTGCCTGGGGGAGGTGTTAGCATCTCCACCCAGTGCAGGCTTTGTTACTGGCCTCAGAGTGACAAAGGCACTCTCCCCATGGGGCCAGCAACATGTCTCTGGTGTGGCAGGCTGCTGGAACTAGTCAGCCTACACAGACAGTCGGTTAAGTTTCAGGGGGCACCTCTAAGGTGCCCTCTGTGGTGTATTTTACAATAAAATGTACACTGGCATCAGTGTGCATTTATTGTGCTGAGAAGTTTGATACCAAACTTCCCAGTTTTCAGTGTAGCCATTATGGTGCTGTGGAGTTCGTGTTTGACAGACTCCCAGACCATATACTCTTATGGCTACCCTGCACTTACAATGTCTAAGGTTTTGTTTAGACACTGTAGGGGTACCATGCTCATGCACTGGTACCCTCACCTATGGTATAGTGCACCCTGCCTTAGGGCTGTAAGGCCTGCTAGAGGGGTGTCTTACCTATACTGCATAGGCAGTGAGAGGCTGGCATGGCACCCTGAGGGGAGTGCCATGTCGACTTACTCGTTTTGTCCTCACTAGCACACACAAGCTGGCAAGCAGTGTGTCTGTGCTGAGTGAGAGGTCTCCAGGGTGGCATAAGACATGCTGCAGCCCTTAGAGACCTTCCTTGGCATCAGGGCCCTTGGTACTAGAAGTACCAGTTACAAGGGACTTATCTGGATGCCAGGGTCTGCCAATTGTGGATACAAAAGTACAGGTTAGGGAAAGAACACTGGTGCTGGGGCCTGGTTAGCAGGCCTCAGCACACTTTCAATTGTAAACATAGCATCAGCAAAGGCAAAAAGTCAGGGGGCAACCATGCCAAGGAGGCATTTCCTTACACGGGGGAAGTAGGATGATGTCACAAGGAGACACCAAATGGAGTTGACGCCCACCAATAAGGAAAGGTAGGAAAAGAAGACTAGCTAATTATTTGGTGAAATAGTAGAAAGTTCCAAACCCAACCACTAGATGGCGGAATAGTGCACAGCATGTGAATCTAGAAAATTCTACAAGCTGCAAATAAGAAATTATACTTTCTCTGATGTGTGCAGCCCATCTTCCATTGTCCTTTCAAACACTCACTGGAATTGTCTTTCTTTGCGGCGTACTTTCTCTGGACATTAATCTGATAATGTTCTTGGTGAAGGTTCATTGCTGGAACTGGCCTATGAGATTGTGGCTGCTATGTGATGCCTTCATTGAGCCATCCTTTGTGGATCTAGTGGTCCTGGTGCTCCAACATCTGGCACAGCACAGAATGCTGCCTCCACGGCTGGGACATGGGCTGAAACAACAAATCGCATGTGCTCCTTCCACTTTTTGATCGAGGTTCTAATGGTTTTATCGTCTATCCAAAGGGGGGTCTATCCTGGATTCCATCTCCACTGATGTGTTTTTATGTATGTTTTATTTTACACTTACTTTAAGATGGCTGTTTGATATCCTTATTCTATTTAGGTCTTGGACCCTACACTTCTGGATCAAGAGGAACAGGGTTTTGTGGGTTTAGGGTCCTTCTCTTAGACCTGGATAGGCAGAAGGGTTACTACTGCCGAGCTCTCAGATTTTAGACACATTGGGTGTAGGTAGGAATTCTTTGGAGTTTAGGACCATACAAAGATGGTGGGGTTGTTTATCTTCTCTACCCTAATCTTAATGATGATCACAGTTTTCTGTTTCATCTGGCTTGTTATCGCAGCCCATGCTTCTTATACTAGGATGCAATTGCTTCAATAAATGCATTGAAATCCATTTTACATCTCTTATTCTGCCTTGGCATGTGTGAGTCTTTTGTGACAGAGGGAAAGGGGTATGATCTGTTCACCACAACTTCTCTGAGGAATTAGAATGTCATGTTCAGGTTGCCACAAATCACCTTTCCCTTTTAGGGATGGGTGAGGCACTGCAAGCTAAGCAGGAATCAGGCTGACAGCTTCCATATGGTGTGGAATTGACTCAGTCACCCACATGCGGTGGTGCTGCCGCCCTAAAAACATGCAGTCTTATTACCATAATAAGAACCTGTAGGAAGTTGGCTCTGTATGCACTATTTCAAAGTAAGGAATAGCATGCACAGAGTCCAAGGGTTCCCCTTAGAGGTAAGATAGTGGCAAAAAGAGATAATACTAATGCTCTATTTTGTGGTAGTGTGGTCGAGCAGTAGGCTTATCAAAGGAGTAGTGTTAAGCATTTGTTGTACATACACACAGGCAATAAATGAGGAACACACACTCAGAGACAATTCCAGGCCAATAGGTTTTTGTATAGAAAAATATCTTTTCTTCTTTTATTTTAAGAACCACAGGTTCAAATTCTACATGTAATATCTAATTTGAAAGGTATTGCAGGTAAGTACTTTAGGAACTTTGAATAATCACAATAGCATATATACTTTTTACATAAAACACATATAGCTATTTTAAAAGTGGTGTAGGAAGTTGGCTCTGGATGTGCTATTTCAAAGTAAGGAATAGCATGCACAGAGTCCAAGGGTTCCCCTTAGAGGTAAGATAGTGGCAAAAAGAAATAATACTAATGCTCTATTTTGTGGTAGTGTGGTCGAGCAGTAGGCTTATCAAAGGAGTAGTGTTAAGCATTTGTTGTACATACACACAGGCAATAAATGAGGAACACACACTCAGAGAGAAATCCAGCCAATAGGTTTTGTTATAGAAAAATATATTTTCTTAGTTTATTTTAAGAACCACAGGTTCAAATTCTACATGTAATATCTCATTTGAAAGGTATTGCATGTAAGTACTTTAGGAACTTTGAATAATTTCATTAGCATGTATACTTTTTACATAAAACACAATAAGCTGTTTTAAAAGTGGACACAGTGCAATTTTCACAGTTCCTGGGGGAGGTAAAGTAATGTTAGTTTTAACAGGTAAGTAAGTCACTTACAGGTTTCAGTTTTGGGTCCAAGGTAGCCCACCGTTGGGGGTTCAGAGCAACCCCAAAGTTATCACACCAGCAGCTCAGGGCCGGTCAGGTGCAAAGGTCAAAGAGGTGCCCAAAACACATAGGCTTCAATGGAGAGAAGGGGGTGCCCCGGTTCCGGTCTGCCAGCAGGTAAGTACCCGCGTCTTCGGAGGGCAGACCAGGGGGGTTTTGTAGGGCACCGGGGGGGACACAAGTCAGCACAAAAAGTACACCCTCAGCAGCGCGGAGACGGCCGGGTGCAGTGTGCAAACACGCGTCAGGTTTTCAATGGTTTCCTATGAGAGATCAAGGGATCTCTTCAGCGTTGCAGGCAGGCAAGGGGGGGGCTCCTCAGGGTAGCCACCACCTGGGCAAGGGAGAGGGCCTCCTGGGGGTCACTCCTGCACAGGAGTTCCGTTCCTTTAGGTGCTGGGGGCTGCGGGTGCAGGGTCTTTTCCAGCCGTTGGGAAATGGAGTTCAGGCAGTCGCGGTCAGGGGGAGCCTCGGGATTCCCTCTGCAGGCGTCGCTGTGGGTGCTCAGGGGGGACAACTTTGGTTACTCACGGTCTCGGAGTCGCCAGAGGGTCCTCCCTGAGGTGTTGGTTCTCCACCAGTCGAGTCGGGGTCGCCTGGTGCAGTGTTGCAAGTCTCACGCTTCTTGCGGGGAGTTGCAGGGGTCTTTAAATCTGCTACTTGAAACAAAGTTGCAGTTCTTTTGGAGCAGGGCCGCTGTCCTCTGGAGTTTCTTGTCTTTCTCGAAGCAGGGCAGTCCTCAGAGGATTCAGAGGTCGCTGGTCCCTTGGAAAGCGTCGCTGGAGCAGGTTTCTTTGGAAGGCAGGAGACAGGCCGGTGAGTCTGGGGCCAAAGCAGTTGGTGTCTTCTGTTCTTCCTCTGCAGGGGTTTTTCAGCTCAGCAGTCCTCTTCTTCTTGTAGTTTCAGGAATCTAAATTCTTAGGTTCAGGGAAGCCCTTAAATACTAAATTTAAGGGCGTGTTTAGGTCTGGGGGGTTAGTAGCCAATGGCTACTAGCCCTGAGGGTGAGTACACCCTCTTTGTGCCTCCTCCCAAGGGGAGGGGGTCACATCCCTAATCCTATTGGGGGAATCCTCCATCTGCAAGATGGAGGATTTCTAAAAGTTAGTCACTTCAGCTCAGGACACCTTAGGGGCTGTCCTGACTGGCCAGTGACTCCTCCTTGTTGTTCTCATTATTTCCTCCGGCCTTGCCGCCAAAAGTGGGGGCCGTGGCCGGAGGGGGCGGGCAACTCCACTAGCTGGAGTGTCCTGCGGTGCTGGAACAAAGGGGTGAGCCTTTGAGGCTCACCGCCAGGTGTTACAGCTCCTGCCTGGGGGAGATGTTAGCATCTCCACCCAGTGCAGGCTTTGTTACTGGCCTCAGAGTGACAAAGGCACTCTCCCCATGGGGCCAGCAACATGTCTCTAGTGCGGCAGGCTGCTGGAACCAGTCAGCCTACACAGATAGTTGGATACAGTTTCAGGGGGCACCTCTAAGGTGCCCTCTGGGGTGTGTTTCAAAATAAAATGTACACTGGCATCAATGTGCATTTGTTGTGCTGAGAAGTTTGATACCAAACTTCCCAGTTTTCAGTGTAGCCATTATGGTGCTGTGGAGTTTGTGCATGACAGACTCCCAGACCATATACTCTTATGGCTACCCTGCACTTACAATGTCTAAGGTTTGGCTTAGACACTGTAGGGGCACAGTGCTCATGCACTGGTGCCCTCACCTATGGTATAGTGCACCCTGCCTTAGGGCTGTAAGGCCTGCTAGAGGGGTGTCTTACCTATACTGCATAGGCAGTGAGAGGCTGGCATGGCACCCTGAGGGGAGTGCCATGTCGACTTACTCATTTTGTTCTCACTAGCACACACAAGCTGGTAAGCAGTGTGTCTGTGCTGAGTGAGGCGTCTGCAGGGTGGCATAAGGCATGCTGCAGCCCTTAGAGACCTTCCCTGGCATCAGGGCCCTTGGTACCAGAGGTACCAGTTACAAGGGACTTACCTGGATGCCAGGGTGTGCCAATTGTGGATACAAAAGTACAGGTTAGGGAAAGAACACTGGTGCTGGGTCCTGGTTAGCAGGCCTCGGCACACTTTCAATTCAAAACATAGCATCAGCAAAGGCAAAAAGTCAGGGGGTAACCATGCCAAGGAGGCATTTCCTTACAGAACCGCATAACACAAACTTGTGTTTGCTTTCTTCTGAGAATGGCCCAACTGCTCCTTGTGGCACAGTCCTCCACTTTCTGCTTTTTTTGTGCCAAATCCATTTAAGAAGGGCGAAGGCTTCACTTATTGGACCTTAGAAGAACCCCTAGTTTTTACATTTAGTGCACTATCACCAGGTAGATGGCCATTTTTGTTTATCAGATTTGAATGTGCTAACAGGGTGGAGGCAGTTGAGAAACTAATCTTGTCTAGGAGAATGTGTATACAAACATGCTATGCACCTGGCAACAAAAGAATCTTCTGAAGGTGTTTAGACTCATTCCACCTCTGTAAAAATGCTGCCTCCATGGTGTTGGCTAAAGGTGTTTAAGTGTTGGACATCTGTCACACTGCAGACAAGGGTTTTGGTATACACCTTTGCCTGGCATTCAGTCCTGACAAATCTGTAGGGAGGATTGTTTATTTTTTTCTGCCTTCGGTAATTCCTCATGCAAGTGCAAAAGGTGAATGATCTGTGGTTAGAATTATCCATCAGGACAACAAGTTACTTTTCTTCTGTAGCTCTGTTTCTGATGGATACTCTATCCCCATTTGGTGGAGTGGACTTTTAGGGTAAATAAGGTCCCAAATTGGATTCTGTACGCTCATTTAAAATGTCACTGCCGATCAGCATGTGAGCGCGTGGAAGAGTTTCAGAGGAAAACAGACGCCCAGACACATTAGTGACATAATATATGACTCCATGCAATTTCTTCATTGGGGGTGGGGGTAGAGAGAGGCCCCCCGTGGAAACTTACAGCACCACCTATTGGCCCTGGGTATCAATTGCTGTTAAAAGTTCTAGATTGAGTCTAGCATCTGTGGGAATTCATAAGGTGAGGAAGCCGAACCATGAAGAGTTCTACGCAAGGTAAGTAATCTGTTTATCTTGCACAAGTTGTGCTTCTGAACATCTTGCAATATAATCTACTAGATGCCAAACTGTACATATGGGTGATTACTTTTTTTAAATAATTTTGAGATAAAATGTTTCCATCATAACCACAATTTTAATCAGAACTAGTGCCGGAGGCGACTTTTTAAAATCTCAGTGGAAAAAGTTAGGACCTAGCCTTTTCAAACATAAGAACTTATTAACATTGCCTGATTTCTTGGAAGATAAACATTAATGCCTTTTTTTCCTGCCCATGTTTGGGGACATAAATGTTCATGCTGAAAGTCTTGTTCATCTTGTGGAACTCTTTGTGACTGTTCTCGAAAATACTGGCTAACCTGGTTCGAACTATGTTTGCATTCTTAGGGGTCAGTGATGAAGAAGATCAGAAACCAGTTAGGCTCCCATTGAAGGTTCCTGTCGAGCTGCAGCCACGGAACAACCATGCATGGGCACGGGTACAGAGCCTTGCCCAGAATCCACGCATCAGGTATACGTAATTGGCATGATCATTTCAGGAAAAACAAACACTGTTAGTTTTGAGGTTGTTAATAATTGAATTCTGCATGATTTTGTTTTCAAAGCATTAGTGAAGGTGAGCGCATAGGAGTTTTCCACCGTTAGTTGTCATTGTCTAGAGAATAATGATGTGTTTTCAGGATATGTGGCTGTAGCTAAAGGGAACTTTACAAGCTGCTTTTCCTCAAAGAAGCTTCTTGTCACAGCTTATAGAGTAACTCTTCTGCTGGTTCACAGTGTGTGGCCACCATCGGATTTGGCTTTGACAGCAACGTGTTTGCTTGTAGTGACTTTGGGCCCTGCTTCAATTGGTCTGTTCCGGCGAAAGACAAAAATTGCATTCGCTGGAACCCACTCCATCTGCTCCCGAACCAGTGCATGGCACTCAGATCAGTCTCATTACTTTTACAGGGCGCCTGGCCTTGGAGAATGACAGCAGATGGGATAGACTTCCATTTGTTTTTGCCCACATTGTATTGCAAAATATCTCAACTAATCAGCATGAGGTCTGTAACTACTCTCTCTTTTGAGCAGCTGGGGTTCACATGCAACTTCTGCCTGGCCATCCGTGCAATAAAATGCTAAGGTACCCGAAGGGACAGATCATGAGCACATTCACAGATGCAGAATCTTCTTAGGGAGCAAGATTCTTTGCTGTTTCTTAGAGAGCAAGATTCCCTTGCTGTCAAGAAAAGATGGCAGGCTCCACCAGCACACCGTTAAATGAATACATGCCAAGCCCCAAGATTGTGTCTTCAAAAGCCTCGAGTGAAGAGCAGATACACCTTCCAGAGTCAGTGCTATGAGGATTACATACATAGAACTCTCTGCGGTCCTTGAGTACAGACCTCAGCCATGGGGTAAAGACACATCCTAAGAAACTTCCCCAAACCTGTGAACAGCACCATTCCTGATGGAGTCTAACATCTACCTTTGAACTAGCAAAGAAGATGGCCTCTGGTCCATTGCCGCCCTCTACACTTGTCAGAGCAGAGATGCAGCTTTGAAGCCAGACACCATCCACCCCCTACTTCAATGCTTCCTCGTCCAAAGGACACCACCTTTTGGGTCTGAAAACATTGTAACTAAGGTCTGTGCCAAAATACACCTCTGCAGCACTCTAAGACACTTCTGAGACTCCTATCCTTCGAGAGATGAGCGGAGGAGCTTGTAGGAAGCTGGCTCTTCATATGTGTATCAAAATTAGCTGTACCGTGCAAACCGTCCAGGAGTTTCCTTACTAGTGGTCTAGGCTTGCTCTAGCAATCCCAAGATGCTCTTGTAGGGGGTAGTGTGGCCGAGCAGCCTTAGGCTTATCAGAAAAGAGTGTTAGAAATCTGCAACTAAACACATAGTCAGTAAGTGAGACACAGGCCTCAAAAAGGAGATCCACAGCAATGTACAAATAAGACAAGCATATTTATATATGTTTGACACCAGAATCAGTCAAGACAAATACTTTCAGATTTCAAAAGTCGACCGTGCATTTTTCAGATGCAGCAATGTTATCCTACAGAGGAAAAATAAGTATGGCATACAGGTATATTACAGCGACTTAGAGACCAATCTCCTGGACTTAAGTTAGGTATGGGATAAGGTCCAAGGCCACACTAACAGGTCACTCCGGGCGCCACTGGGGCGGCCAGGTGCTGAGGTGCAGTACAGCATCTGGTGCCCAATGTTCATCAGTGATGATCAGTCCAGTTTAAAAGGGGCTGCAGACTAGGACTGGGGATCCAGTCAGGGTGAACCAGCAAGTGGGTTTCGTTCTTGCCATGCTCAGGGACGTAGGGACACCAGTGAACCTCTTCTTCTAGGTCTGGGGTTCGGGGTGCAGTGTGTTCTTGTATTGTCGGGTGACCATCACTGGAGGCAGTCTGTGCGGAGGGGGGCCCATAGACACAGGCTGCAGGCGCAGACTTGGGTCCCAGTCTGGCTGAACCAACAGGTGAGCTTGAGTCTCCCAAGCCTGGGGACACTGGGACACTAGTTGTCCTCTTTTCTTCAGTCTGGGGGGTACGGGTGCAGAGGTGCAGTGGACCGCGTCAAGCTTTCCTTCTCCAGAGGCAGTTGCAGTTCAGGGGGAGCCTGCAGAAAGAGGCTGTAGGCTCCAGCTTGAAGATTGAAGTGGGGGGGGGGGCATGATGGACTTTGCTTCGTTAGAGGCTGGGGACCAGACTGGAAACATTGGCCCACTTCAACACTGGCTGGGAGGTTAGGGTGCAGTGGTGCTGTCCAGTGTCTGGTTTTGGCGATCCGGAATCCGCTTTAGCATTTCTTGTGTACCTGCAAGGATTCAGGGGAGCAGCTCTGCTACTCCACAGGAGGTCCTTGTGCTAGGATGAAGTCTGGCAGTCACCCTGGGCTTTTGAAAGTTTGAGCAGCTGGAGGACGATGCAACTTTTGCACGATTGTCGAAGTCAGCTGGCAGGGTTTACGCTGAGTCTGTTACTGGTCTTCAGTTATCGGTCTCTGGAGTGTCCTTCAGGTCAATGGGATCTGATTTGCTTGTGCCAATGGTGTCACTCCACCGTCTATATGACCACTTCCTGTGGGAAGTAGGCATAACCCTGTCCCAGAGTTCCTAATCTTGCCATCAACATGATTGCAGACTCTAAAAAGTTGTATCCATATCAGGCAGCTCACCTTAGGGAGGGACTGACCTGAGAGGTGGGCAGGCCTCTGACTACTTATTTTCCCACTTGTCCAAGTGCCAAATGGGCCCTGGGGCAGGGGGTCTGCACCCTCTCCTTTGAGGGAAGCCAGATCTACATATCAAGGGCAGTGGGCTTCTTTGAAATGCTCTGCCTTGGAATACAGATTTGCAGGTCATCCTGTTGGGAGGGGTCTGCTAACACCCCTGCCAGAACAGGTGTGATGAATCAGGTATTTCTGTTGGCCTTCTCCTCTCCCCCCCCCTACAATTCTCCCACTTTCTGACAACTAGATACTGGTTTTCTGACTGTGAGGGTGCCCTGGGCTCTGCTAACCAGAAAGTGTATGCAAATTAGGCACAATTGTAATTGCAGTGACAACCTTTTGTGTAAGTTCCTAGTTTATAATAGGTTAATAGGCCTAGTGGATTTAATGCACTTAGATGTGCACTGCTGTGGTGCCTGTTGTCGTTTTAAAGGTAGCCCTGCTTTTGAGGCTACTTTTAAGAGTAAATTATTTGCAAATTCGACTTTGAAGTTAAAGGTGCCCCAGGGGTTGTAGGGTGCCTTGTAACTATAAGCAGGCACAGTATAAAATGTGTTATGTGCCCTGGTGAGGGCAACACTGCCAATGTTGTTTTCCCCCATTTTAGTACAGTAGCTCTATAGGCTAACATTTATAAACTTAAAGTATAGCATTCACTAGAAATGGGCTACAATTTCCATTCTTGGACTTAAAATGATAGTTAGAATAAATGCAACAGTTTGCCACTATTAGATTTATTATTATTATTCCAGAAAAGAAGTTAAAGAACTTGCTTTTCTGTTAAGCCAAAATCCAGCTTTTCAGCTTCTCCTCTCTGATTGCCCTGTCTCTGCCAGGCTGAGCCAAGCTGCCTTAATGAGGTGTGAGGTGGCCTGAATTGTGACGATGGAACATGTGGTGAGGGGAGATCTCAAACCTGCAGAGCAAAAGAATGGAAGGGGGCTGGGTGGTCAAACTGGTCTTCAAAGGGAATATGAGACTTAGGACAGGACACAGGTTCATTTCCTCTTCCAGCCACCCTAGCCAGATGGGAGTCCGAGTGATTAGATTAGCAGAGGGACTGGAGGGGAAGTGTTAAGGGAAATAAGCCACACCAGTGGGATGGCTGAGCCAGATCTTAACTCCAAGGATGGGTTTCCTCCATCTTAGGTTTTGAAAGAATAGTACTTCCTGGGATTGAGGAAACTACATTTATCATGATGCAACGGGCAGATTATTTGCTGGGATGTTAGGCAGGTGCGCTCCTAACTGTTTGTGACTTTAAAAAGGCTCCCTTGAGCCACTGGGCTGACGAGCTCTGGAGCAGGCACTGCATGCCAGTGAAGAGGTATTGAAACCGGATGATTAATGGCAGCATTTCCAGCACCCCGCAAATTTGTTCTCTGCTGAAGAAGGGATTAACCCAGAAACACATGTGTCCAGAGATGCACAGCAAAGGCTGCACCTACTTAGAGGTGAAATATTTAAAAGTAACTGAGTTCGTTTTTTGAGGAAACTACATTTATCATGATGCAACAGGGCAGATTATTTGCTGGGATGTTAGGCAGGTGCGCTCCTAACTGTTTGTGACTTTAAAAAGGCTCCCTTGAGCCACTGGGCTGACGAGCTCTGGAGCAGGCACTGCATGCCAGTGAAGAGGTATTGAAACCGGATGATTAATGGCAGCATTTCCAGCACCCCGCAAATTTGTTCTCTGCTGAAGAAGGGATTAACCCAGAAACACATGTGTCCAGAGATGCACAGCAAAGGCTGCACCTACTTAGAGGTGAAATATTTAAAAGTAACTGAGTTCGTTTTTTGAGGAAACTACATTTATCATGATGCAACAGGGCAGATTATTTGCTGGGATGTTAGGCAGGTGCGCTCCTAACTGTTTGTGACTTTAAAAAGGCTCCCTTGAGCCACTGGGCTGACGAGCTCTGGAGCAGGCACTGCATGCCAGTGAAGAGGTATTGAAACCGGATGATTAATGGCAGCATTTCCAGCACCCCGCAAATTTGTTCTCTGCTGAAGAAGGGATTAACCCAGAAACACATGTGTCCAGAGATGCACAGCAAAGGCTGCACCTACTTAGAGGTGAAATATTTAAAAGTAACTGAGTTCGTTTTTTGAGGAAACTACATTTATCATGATGCAACGGGGCAGATTATTTGCTGGGATGTTAGGCAGGTGCGCTCCTAACTGTTTGTTTACTTCCTGGGATTGATATTTGCGCACTTTGCAGGAAGTGATCATCCCAGAGGGTAGCCCCCTGCACCCCATTACTCTGGGGGTTCCCATCTGCTTGCCAGCTCAGGAGAAACTGGATCAATCATAGATTTGTAAATCACGGCTAATCACCCATAGGGTCTCAAGGCGCTGTTTGTGGGCGTGCTGCTCAGTTGAAGTGCCAGGTCTTGAGGTCTTTACTGAACTGCTTCAGTGATGCGATCTGCTTGAGAGGTAGTGTATTCCATGTCCGGGCTGCCAGGTATGATTTAGGATCTTGCTCCTGCTGTGCTTTTCCGGATCTTGGGTGCGGCTGCAAGGGTGAGCTGGGAGGAGTGGAGTTGTCTGTTGGGTACTTAGAAGAAGGGGCCGTGGTTGAGGTATGCCAGTCCTATGTTGTACAGTGCCTTGTAGGTGTGGATCAGGAGTTTGTATGTGATGCACTTGTTGACTAGGAGCCAGTGTAGGTCTCTGATGTGGGGGGAGATGCGGCTGTGTCGGGGGACGTCCAGGATGAGTCTGGCTGCTGCATTCTGGACTATATAGTCTTGATTGAAGTTTCTTGGAGATGCCAGCATTGAGTGCGTTGCTGTAGTCCAGTTTGCTGATGACGAGTGCGTGGGTGACTGTCTTCCTAGTGTCAGAGGAAACCCACATGAAAATCTTCTGCACTAGTCGGATGGTCTGAAAGCATGACAAAGCGTTGATTTGGCGGGTCATGGATAGAGAGGAGTCCAGGATGATGACCAGGTTGCGTGTGTCGTCCGTGGGGGTGGCGGCGTTTCCCAGAGTTGTGAGCCACCAGGAATTGTTCCAGGCAGAAGGGGTAGGGCCGATTATGAGGATCTCTGTTTTGTCCAAGTTGAGTTTGAGGCAGCTGGCCTCCATCCAGGTGGCGACTGCTCTCATCCTGTTGTGGAAATTTCTCTTGGCCTTTGCAGAGTCCTCGGACAGGGAGAGGATCATTTGGTTGTCATCAGTGTAGGAGACTATGTTTAGCCCATGTTGTTTGATGATCTTGCCAAGCGGGGCCATGAAGATGTTGAAAAGCGTCAGGCTGAGTGAAGATTCTTGGGGCACTCTGCAACATGGCTTTGGGTTCTGACGTGAACAATGATAGTCTGACACTGTGTTCTTCTGGTGAGGAAGGACCTGATCCAGTCAAGTGCTTTATCTTGAATGCCAGCGTTGTGTAGTCTGTTGTGGAGGGTGGAGTGGGAAACTGTGTCAAATGCAGCGGAGATGTTGAGGAGTATTTGTGCGCCTGTGCCTCTGTGATCCAGTATGATGCATGTCGTCAGTGGCTAAGAGTGCGGTTCAGTGCTGTGGTTTCTTCTGAATCCGGATTGGGATGGGTCCAGGAAACTGAGCGTGTTGAGGAATTTGGTGAGTTGCTTTCAGCGTGCTTCTGGTCTGAGGGGAAGGCGGCGGACAAGAAGGATCAGTTGATATTTCGGCAGAGATCCGGTGCTATGGTGGCGCTGGCCAGGTTAAAGATATGATGAAGGCACGGGTCTGAAGGTGCTTCCATGTGGATATAGTTCATCAGTCTTTGGATGTCCTCTTTGGTGATAGGAGTCCAGGAGTTCAGTATCTGGTGCAGTGCTAAGTCCCTGATGGTGAGCGATGCCGGTGGGTTTTGGTTCCTAAATCCTTTGTAGATGTCCTGGATTTTTCGGTGAAAGAAGGTGGCGGGGTCGTTGCAGAGGATTTGGGAGGGAGGGAGGGAATGGATGAGTTGTCTGTCCCGGGGTTCGTGAACTCTTTGATGATGGCGAAGAGCTCTTTGCTGTTGTCGGTGCTGGTGCTGAGGCGTGGTTAAAAAGCGGCTCAGATGTTCTGATGGTGTGTGGTTAGTGCATTTTTGTAGGCTGTGCGTTCTTAGTTTGATTTCCTGATCCTCCAATTCCATTCCATTCGCCTGCAGGAGCGCTTGGATTCCTGAAGGTCTGCCGTAAGCCATTTCAGTGTTTTGCTCTGTCGATGTTCTGTTGTTTTCCTTAGTTGAGGGGCTATGTTGTTGGCGCAGCTCCATACCCAGCGGAGTAGATTGCGTGTGGCTTCATTGGCGTCCGGTGGGAGGGAGTGGTTGAGAGCGTTGGTGAGTTTTGCTTCCGTGACTTTGCCCCAGCATCTGCTGGGGGCATTGGGGGGGTGGGTGAAAGTGGCGTGTGGTGTTCTTTGTGTAGGTAAAGTGGACGCACTTGTGGTCAGTCCAATGGTGTTTGGAGGTGTGAGAGATGGTGATGTTGTCCCCTGCTGAGAAAATGGGGTCGAGTATGTTTCCGGCTCTGTGGATGGGGATGTTGACGAGTTGTTTGAGGCTTAGAGTTGTGAGGTTGTCCAGGAGGTTTGTGGTGTTGGGGTGATCGTGGGCATCAAGGTGGAAGTTGGTCGCCAAATAGGATGTAGTCGTAGGAGGTGAGCACTTGGGGAGGCAACAAGGTTGGCAGTGTCTTTGCAGAAATGGGATCGGGCTCTGGGCGGTCTGTACATGAAGGTGCCCCGGAGGGAGGTGTTTAGGTTGGTCTGAATCTGGAAGTGTAGGTGTTCGTAAGTTGACTGAGACTGCAACTCGGTGGTGATTATCAGATGGAGGTTGTTCTTGTCGACTATGGCAGTGCCTTCTCCAGGCCGGTTGGGTCTGTCCTTGTGGATGACTTTGTAGTTGTCTGCGATGGCCATAGCGATATCTGGGGCAGCGGTGGGGGTGATCCATGTCTCCGTGAAGAAGGCGACGTCCGGGGCTGTTGAGTCGAGGAGGTCCCAGACTTCAACTGCATGCTTGACGAGGGAGCGTGTGTTGAGGACTATGCACTTGAGGTGGCCGTCCGTGCTTGGTGCGGAATCATGAGATTGTCCTTGGAGGGTTCTGCAGCAGGCACTGCAAGAAAAAGGTCCATGAGTGTTCCTGGGGTTGGCTCGGTGGCAGGCTGAGGATCTTCCTGGAATAAGGGCGCATAGAGTGCTGGCGTCAAACCGGTGAATGGGGCGAGAACCAGGGTAGATGGCGCTGGCCACTGTCCAGGCACGGACGGCCATAGACAGGCTTGCCTTTGTCACACCTTCAACATGCCAGCTACACAGCCGCACAGTGGCTGCCATTAAGAAGGGAAGGGAGCCAGGGAGGTTGGGGGGGGGCGTGGTCTGGTCAGCTGGGAGCCGGGAGTGCGGAAAAAGCACTTTGCAAGGCTGGGTGGGAGGGGGCGGGCCGCATGGTCAGCAGCAATGCATGGAAAAATGCGGGACAGAGACGGGAAAGAAAAGAGACAAGGGTAGAAAAACGGAATAAAAGACAGGAAATAAAAACAGAAGTAAAAGGCAGTAGAGAGAGACAGACTATACTTGCAGATGACCACTAGCCAACCAGGGATGAGGCGCAGGCAGAAGCCTGCCCGTGGAGGTGGGCCTCGAACTGAGAGTCAAGCAGGCTCTTTAAAAATTAATATCTCAGGTTACCGAAATTGGATTGTATTTGTTTTGGTGTAATTTTAAAGATGAAAATATTTCCTATTTTTATAAATTGGTGTTGGATGTTTATTTTGTGTATCTTACTTATTTAATGTATTGTTTTAAAAAAATGCTTTATACACCTGTCTCCTAAGTTAAGCCTGCCTGTGCCTTGCTAGCAACCAGGGGTTGAGAAAGGGAATAATTTTCTGAGACCCTGACTGAGGGGGTTATTACAACTTTGGAGGAGATGTTAATCCGTCCCCAAAGTGACGGTAAAGTGACGGATATACCACCAGCCGTATTACGAGTCCATTATATCCTATGGAACTCGTAATACGGCTGGTGGTATATCCGTCACTTTACCGTCACTTTTGGGATGGATTAACACCTCCTCCAAAGTTGTAATAACCCCCTGAATCTTTTATTGTGTTTGTAGCTTTAAAGCTAGTGGTAGGTCACTACTAATAAACCATTTTCCATCTCCCATCTCTTTCCCTAAAACTTTGCTGTTGTTCCCCAATTTGTAATTCCTTTGGTACCCGTGTAAGTCCCTGGTAAATGGTACCCCTGTTACCTAGGGCATGGATTCCAAGGAGGGGTCCGCAATGCCTGCAGCATGTATTGTGCCACCCTCAGGTACCCCTCACCTAGCACATGCAGACTGCCATTGCGGGCTACGTATCTTGGTGCGGCTAAAAGTAAAAACACGAGATGGCACACAGCTTTTGTGTCCTATCCCCTAAAACAGCAGGTCTTACAGCCCCAAGGCAGGGTGCATTATATAACATGTGAGGGCATATCTGCAAGAGCTGATATGCCCCTGCTATGTCATTGTTGATTCTTAGACCTAGTAAGTGCCCAGGAAAGCCATTTTAAGTACATGTGCTGGACACTGGTCAGTACTAGTTAACCAGCTACATGATGGCTTCACTGAAAATAGGGATGTTTGGTATGAAACATCTCATATCAATAAACCCTCACTGAATCCAGTGATGGATGTATTAATATTAATACATGCACCCAGAGGGCACCTTAGAGGTGCCCCATTAAAACTTATTATATACCTGCGTGCTGGCTGACTATTTCTAACTAGCCTGCCACCACCAGATTCTAACCCCCAGGGATGAGAGCCACTGCTCTGGGGTGACAGAAGCCAAGATTGAGTGGCATGGTTGTTGACACACCCCTCACAACAGGATGACCTGTGAATCTGCATTCCCGGGCAGGGGGCTTCAAAGAAGCCTACTGCCCTTGATATGTTGATCTGGCTTCCACCGAAGGAGGGGATACTAAACCCCTGCCCCAGGACCCATTTGGCACCCGAACAGGCGGGAAAATTAGTAGTTGGATGTAGGAAAATGCCACTGTTGGCATGGTCCCCCCTCCCCCCCCCCCCCCCCCACACACACACACACACTTTTTATCTAGTGTTGATGGCAACTTTGATTTGAGGCCCCAGCACCAGTGTTCTTTCCCTAAAACTGTACCTTTTGTTCCCTACAATAGGCACATCCCCGGCACACAGTTAAGTCCCTTTGAAAAGATACCCATGGTACTAATGGCTCTGTGGCCAGGGAACGTCCCTAAGGGCTGCAGCATGTATTATGCTACCCCGGGGGACCCCTCACTCAGCACATGCACACTGCCTTGCAGCTTGTGTGTGCTGCCGGGGGAAAAAGGCTAAGTCGACATGGCACTTCTCTCAGGGTGCCATGCCCACAAACCACTGCCTGTGGCATAGGTAAGTCACCCCTCTAGCAGGCCTTACAGCCCTAAGGCAGGGTGCACTACACCACAGGTGAGGGCATAGCTGCATGAGCAATATGCTCCTACAGTGTGTAATTCTTAGACATTGTAAGTACAGTGCAGCCATATTAAGTACATGGTCTGGGAGTTTGTCATTACGAACTTCACAGCACCATAATGGCTTCACTGAATACTAGGAAGTTTGGTATCAAACTTCTCAGCACAATAAATCCACACTAATGCCAGTGTGGGATTTATTGAAAAATGCACACAGAGCGCATCTTAGAGATGCCCCCTGTATGTTAACCCAACTGCTAGTGAAAGGCTGACCAGTCTATCCAGCCTTCCACTTCCAGACGAGTTTCTGACCACATGGGGTGAGTGCCTTTGGACACTCTGTGGTCAGAAACAAAGACTGTCCTGGGTGGAGGTGCTTCACACCTCCCCCTGCAGGTACTGTAACACCCGGCGGTGAGCCTCAAAGGCTCAAGCCTCGGATTACAGTGCCCCAGGACACTCCAGCTAGTGTAGATGCCCGCCCCCGAACACCGCCCCACTTTTGGCGGCAAGTCCAGAGGGGAAAATTAGGAAAAAGAAGTAGGAGTCACCCCCTCAGGTAGGACCACCCCTAAGGTGTCCAGAGCTGAATTGACCCCCTCCTTGAGAAATCCCCCATCTTGATTTGGAGGATCAGGACCAGTAGGGATAAGAATGTGCCCTCCTCCCCAAAGGGAGTGGGCACAAGGAGGGTGTAGCCACCCTCAGAGACAGTAGCCATTGGCTACTGCCCCCTGAACCTAACATGCCCCTGAATTTAGAATTTAAGCCCCCCCCTGAACCCAGCTCACCAGATTCCTGACATCCTCAAGAAAAGGACTGCTGAGCTGAAACCCTGCGGACAAGAAAAGGAGACAACAACTGACTCAGCCCCAGCTCTACTGGCCCGTCTCCTGTTTCAAAGACCCTGCAAAAGAAAAGTGACGCGTTCTACAGGACCAGCGACCCCTGAAAAGCCTCCAGGGGACTGCCTGCATCACCGAGTACCAAGAAACTCCTGTGCAC
Source organism: Pleurodeles waltl (assembly GCF_031143425.1). Taxonomy (NCBI): domain Eukaryota; kingdom Metazoa; phylum Chordata; class Amphibia; order Caudata; family Salamandridae; genus Pleurodeles; species Pleurodeles waltl. The sequence continues at coordinate 401,090,186 of NC_090449.1, forward strand.
AGCAGACCTTTCCAACAAGAAGAAAAGGAAACTCCTTCGAAGGGACTCTCGCCTCACTCCAGAAGCGTGAGTCCAAAACCACTCTGCACCCGACGCCCACGACCCGTGTCCAGGTGGCCCAACTATCGAGAGAGGATCCCCAGGCGATTCCGACTAAGTGTCCACCCTGGGCTGACCTCCACCCCTCCACGACGACACCTGCAAAGGGAATCTCGAGGACCCCCCTAACCGCAACTGCCTGGGACAAAGATATCCGACACCTGGAGAAGCACTGCACTGCAGCCCCCATACTCTAGAGAAACCGACCACCGGTGCAGCAGTGACAAATAGGCGGCCCTCTTCCCTGTCCAATCGGCTTGCTGGAGGAGCACCCCTGTGCCTTACCTGCAGCGCCTGAGTGATTCCCGGGGTCCTCTTGTAGAGGTCCATTGGGAACCCAACTCCCTGTTTGCACCCGGCCGCCCCTGTGCCGCTGAGGGTGCATGTTTGGTGCCCACTAGGGACCTCTCCAGTGCTCTACTAAACCCCCCTCGTCTGCCCCCAAGGATGCAGATACTTACCTGCAAGCAGACTGGAACAGGAGTACCCCCTGTCTCTATAGGGGCCCACGTTATTTTGGCTCCTGTTTGACCTCTACACCTAACTGGCCCTTTGTTGCTGGTGCTGGGTGTTTGTGGTTATCTTGAACCCCCAACGGTGGGCTACTTATGCCCCAGAGACCGAATCTGTAAGTCGGGTACTTACCTCCAAAACTGTACTGTACTTTCTTCCCCCAGGAGCTGTTGAAAATTGCACGGAGTCCACTTTTAAAATAGCTTTTTGCCATTTTAAGAAAAAATGTGTACATTGTTGATTCCATTCAAAGTCCTGATTATACCTATGTATAGTACCTTTAATTTAAGGTACTCACCTGCAGATTGAATCTTGTGGTTCTAGAAATAAATTAAGAAAACATATTTTACTATATAAAAATCCTATTGGTCTGGAGTTAAGTCATTAAGTGTGTGTTTCTCTTATTGTCTGTGTTTGTACAACAAATGCTTAACACTGCCCTTTGATAAGCCTAATTGCTCGACCACACTACACCAAATAGAGCATCAGTATTATCTATTATTGCCTCTGTCAAGCCTCTGGGTAACCCCTGGACTCTGTGCACACTATAGGGGTTATTACAACTTTGGAGGAGGTGTTAATCCGTCCCAAAAGTGACGGTAAAGTGACGGATTTACCACCAGCCGTATTACGAGTTCCATAGGATATAATGGACTCGTAATACGGCTGGTGGTATATCCGTCACTTTACCGTCACTTTTGGGACGGATTAACACCTCCTCCAAAGTTGTATTAACCCCCTATATCTCATATTGATATATACAGAGCCAGCTTCCTACATCGGAGAGGCGTGTCCACCTCTCAGATCAGTCCAACCTGTTAGGTGAGTTGACTGATGTTGGATCAGCTTTTGAAAGTCTCCCATCTTGGTGATGGCAGAATTACGAATTCTGGAAAAGGGTTATGTCCACCTCCCACAGGAGGTGGTCATATGGGGGGGTGTAGTGACCCCAGGGGTAAGTAGCCCATTGGCTACTACTCTATACACCCTGAAACACCCCTAAATTATTTAGGGGAGCCCTTGGCACCAGAAATTGGATTCTGCTGACATGAAGAAGACAGGCACTCCAGGGAGGCAAAAGCAAGAACTGAAAGCCGGTGGCAGACTCTGCGCAAAACCAGCCAGTCTGCCTGCCAACTTTGACAGTTGTGCCAATGTCTCCTCGTCCTCCAGCTGCTGAAACTTCCAAAAGACTGCCATCCTTCACCCAAGCACAAGGGAACTCCTGTGGAATAGAGGAGCTGCTCCCCTGCATCCTTGCAGACACAAAAGAACTGCTAATGACGACTCCAGACCACCAAAGCCACAGGCAGACAGCCCCACTGCACCCGAGCCTCTCAGCCCGTGCTAAAGTGGGTCAGTGGTGCCAAACTGGTCCCCAGCCTTTCCGTAGACAAAATACACCATGGGTTTCCCCACTTCACCCTTTACTCTGACATTTGCAGTCTCTTTCTGTAGGTCCTCCTCAGCCGTGACTGCCTTCGGTGACAGAAACCCAGACAGTCCTCTGCACCCGGATGCCCCAGACAGATGACAAGAGCACCACTGGTGTCTCTGTGTCCCCCAGGATCGTGAGACTTGAGCCCGCTTGTTGGTTCATCCGGACTGGTCCCTGAGTCCGCATTTCAGCCCTCCTCCACCTCCACCGTCCGGGGGTAGAGCAAGATCTCTTTCTGCAGTGTGGAGAGCCTTGTTTAGATCTGTTCGCCTTCACAGAGAAAACTCATTGTCAGCTTTTTTGCGTGTAGATTTTCTGAAATGGCACTCGCTCAGCAACGCTTTTTGTTTTGAGTGGAATTCAGGTCTCCTATACGCCTTTCCACCAATACCACTTCTGCGCAGAGTTCTCAAGAAGTAGAACGACGACCAGGCTCAAATAATTCTTGTGGCCCCGGACTGGGCCCGAAGAGTATGGTATGCTGAGCTTCTGAGTATGGCCATCAATCCTCCACTCAGACTGCCTGTTCGGGAGGATATTCTGTCGCAACAGCAGGGGACAGTTCTCCACAGAAACCTGTCCAGTCTCCGCCTTCTTGCATGTAGATTGAGTGGCTATAGTTAACAGCTTTTGACCTTCTTCCTGAAGTCCGTAATGTTATCTTGGCAGCCAGGCGTCCCTCCACCAAAACATTATACACCTGTCATTGGAACAAATTTGTGGCATGGTGTACCAATAAGTCTTTTGATCCCCTTTCTGCACCTCTGTTTGAGGTTCTTTTGTTTGTACTCTCTCTTGCACAGCAGGGCTCTGCTTTGGGTACCCCATGTCTGCCTTTCTCACACTTCCAGGTCAACTCCTCTTGATTAAATCTCCCATTGTTGGGAAATTCCTCCAGGGTCTCATGCCTACCCCCATTCTTTATGCCTCAGTAAGATTTGAATTTGGTGATCACTTTTGTTATGTGTGCTCCTTTTTGAGCCTCTTCATAATTGTCCTCTGTCGCTTCTTGCTTTAAAAACAGCCTTCTTTGTAACCATCACCTCTGCTCGTAGAGTGAGTGAGCTGCAAGCTTTTTCTTCAAAGCCACCTTTTATCTCTGTCCATCTTCATGAAGTGGTGGTTCGGACCAAGGCCTCTTTCTTACCCAAAGTGTTCACACCCCTTCATGTAGGCCTATCCACCTTGCTGACTTTTTACCCCAACCCCGCCCCCAATATCCATTTCATGAAGAGGAGAGGCTCCCTCGTCTGGATCCAAAAAGAGCATTGGCATTCTACCTTAATCATACCAAAGACTTCCAGGTGGACAATCAACTCTTCATTGGTTATGTGGGTGTGGGGTGGTGCTGGAAAGGACTGTAGGATGTTGGCTCTATGTATACTATCTCAAAGTGAAAGATAGTGTGCACAGAGTCCAAGGGCTCCCCTTAGAGGTTGATAGTGGCAGAATTAGATAATACTAATGCTCTATTTTGTGGTAGTGTGGTCGAGCAGTAAGCTTATCAGAGGGTAGTGTTAAGCATTTGTTGGAAACACACAGACAATAAATGAGGAACACACACTCAGACTTAACTCCAGGCCAATAATTTTTATATAGAAAAATATATTTTCTTAATTTATTTTAGAACCACAAGATTCAAGATTTGAAGTAAATACATAAAATGCAAGTTACTCCACACAGATAAGTAAGGAACTTTGAATTAAAGCAGTAAAATACCCAGTATAGGTTAAAATGGCAATAAGCTATTTTAAAAGTGGACATTGCAAAAATCAACAGTTCCTGGGGGGAGGTGTCAGGGAGACCAGATCCTCGGGGCCTGCGCACGTTCCCAACATGTCCACCAGTAGACCGCTCCAAAGCTCAGATAGAAATATCACAGAGCCTGAGAGAGCCCAAGTGGGGGAAAAGGGGATTTGGTAGGGAACAGCTGGGAAGGAGACCTGTAGGAAGCAAAAGGTTAAACAACACAATATCAAGATATAATCACATTGACTGTCAATAGATTATGGTTCTAAGAATTCTCATACAGTAACCATGGATAACCTAAGAAGTGACTATAACTAGGTGTAGGAAGTTGGCTCTGTATGTGCTATTTCAAAGTAAGGAATAGCATGCACAGAGTCCAAGGGTTCCCCTTAGAGGTAAGATAGTGGCAAAAAGAGATAATACTAATGCTCTATTTTGTGGTAGTGTGGTCGAGCAGTAGGCTTATCCAAGGAGTAGTGTTAAGCATTTGTTGTACATACACATAGACAATAAATGAGGTACACACACTCAGAGACAAATCCAGCCAATAGGTTTTTATATAGAAAAATATCTTTTCTTAGTTTATTTTAAGAACCACAGGTTCAAATTCTACAAGTAATATCTCATTCGAAAGGTATTGCAGGTAAGTACTTTAGGAACTTCAAATCATCAAAATTGCATGTATACTTTTCAAGTTATTCACAAATAGCTGTTTTAAAAGTGGACACTTAGTGCAATTTTCACAGTTCCTAGGGGAGGTAAGTATTTGTTAGGTTAACCAGGTAAGTAAGACACTTACAGGGCTTAGTTCTTGGTCCAAGGTAGCCCACCGTTGGGGGTTCAGAGCAACCCCAAAGTCCCCACACCAGCAGCTCAGGGCCGGTCAGGTGCAGAGTTCAAAGTGGTGCCCAAAACACATAGGCTAGAATGGAGAGAAGGGGGTGCCCCGGTTCCGGTCTGCTTGCAGGTAAGTACCCGCGTCTTCGGAGGGCAGACCAGGGGGGTTTTGCAGGGCACCGGGGGGGACACAAGCCCACACAGAAATTTCACCCTCAGCAGCGCGGGGGCGGCCGGGTGCAGTGTAGAAACAAGCGTCGGGTTTTCAATGGAAGTCAATGGGAGATCTAGGGATCTCTTCAGCGCTGCAGGCAGGCAAGGGGGGGGTTCCTCGGGGAAACCTCTACTTGGTCAAGGGAGAGGGACTCCTGGGGGTCACTCCTCCAGTGAAAGTCCGGTCCTTCAGGTCCTGGGGGCTGCGGGTGCAGGGTCTCTCCCAGGTGTCGGGACTTAGGATTCAAAGAGTCGCGGTCAGGGGAAGCCTCGGGATTCCCTCTGCAGGCGGCGCTGTGGGGGCTCAGGGGGGACAGGTTTTTGTACTCACAGTCTTAGAGTAGTCCTGGGGTCCCTCCTGAGGTGTTGGATCGCCACCAGCCGAGTCGGGGTCGCCGGGTGCAGTGTTGCAAGTCTCACGCTTCTTGCGGGGAGCTTGCAGGGTTCTTTAAAGCTGCTGGAAACAAAGTTGCAGCTTTTCTTGGAGCAGGTCCGCTGTCCTCGGGAGTTTCTTGTCTTTTCGAAGCAGGGGCAGTCCTCAGAGGATGTCGAGGTCGCTGGTCCCTTTGGAAGGCGTCGCTGGAGCAGGATCTTTGGAAGGCAGGAGACAGGCCGGTGAGTTTCTGGAGCCAAGGCAGTTGTCGTCTTCTGGTCTTCCTCTGCAGGGGTTTTTCAGCTAGGCAGTCCTTCTTCTTGTAGTTGCAGGAATCTAATTTTCTAGGGTTCAGGGTAGCCCTTAAATACTAAATTTAAGGGCGTGTTTAGGTCTGGGGGGTTAGTAGCCAATGGCTACTAGCCCTGAGGGTGGGTACACCCTCTTTGTGCCTCCTCCCAAGGGGAGGGGGTCACAATCCTAACCCTATTGGGGGAATCCTCCATCTGCAAGATGGAGGATTTCTAAAAGTTAGAGTCACTTCAGCTCAGGACACCTTAGGGGCTGTCCTGACTGGCCAGTGACTCCTCCTTGTTTTTCTCATTATTTTCTCCGGCCTTGCCGCCAAAAGTGGGGCCTGGCCGGAGGGGGCGGGCAACTCCACTAGCTGGAGTGTCCTGCTGGGTTGGCACAAAGGAGGTGAGCCTTTGAGGCTCACCGCCAGGTGTGACAATTCCTGCCTGGGGGAGGTGTTAGCATCTCCACCCAGTGCAGGCTTTGTTACTGGCCTCAGAGTGACAAAGGCACTCTCCCCATGGGGCCAGCAACATGTCTCGGTTTGTGGCAGGCTGCTAAAACTAGTCAGCCTACACAGATAGTCGGTTAAGTTTCAGGGGGCACCTCTAAGGTGCCCTCTGGGGTGTGTTTTACAATAAAATGTACACTGGCATCAGTGTGCATTTATTGTGCTGAGAAGTTTGATACCAAACTTCCCAGTTTTCAGTGTAGCCATTATGGTGCTGTGGAGTTCGTGTTTGACAAACTCCCAGACCATATACTCTTATGGCTACCCTGCACTTACAATGTCTAAGGTTTTGTTTAGACACTGTAGGGGTACCATGCTCATGCACTGGTACCCTCACCTATGGTATAGTGCACCCTGCCTTAGGGCTGTAAGGCCTGCTAGAGGGGTGTCTTACCTATACTGCATAGGCAGTGAGAGGCTGGCATGGCACCCTGAGGGGAGTGCCATGTCGACTTACTCGTTTTGTCCTCACTAGCACACACAAGCTGGCAAGCAGGGTGTCTGTGCTGAGTGAGAGGTCTCCAGGGTGGCATAAGACATGCTGCAGCCCTTAGAGACCTTCCTTGGCATCAGGGCCCTTGGTACTAGAAGTACCAGTTACAAGGGACTTATCTGGATGCCAGGGTCTGCCAATTGTGGATACAAAAGTACAGGTTAGGGAAAGAACACTGGTGCTGGGGCCTGGTTAGCAGGCCTCAGCACACTTTCAATTGTAAACATAGCATCAGCAAAGGCAAAAAGTCAGGGGGCAACCATGCCAAGGAGGCATTTCCTTACACAACCCCCCCCCAAACGAAAGAGGATGAGACTAACCTTTCCCAAGAGAGTCTTCATTTTCTAAGTGGAAGAACCTGGAAAGGCCATCTGCATTGGCATGGGAAGTCCCAGGTCTGTGTTCCACTATAAAGTCCATTCCCTGTAGGGAGATGGACCACCTCAACAGTTTAGGATTTTCACCTTTCATTTGCATCAGCCATTTGAGAGGTCTGTGGTCAGTCTGAACTAGGAAGTGAGTCCCAAAGAGGTATGGTCTCAGCTTCTTCAGGGACCAAACCACAGCAAAGGCCTCCCTCTCAATGGCACTCCAACGCTGCTCCCTGGGGAGTAACCTCCTGCTAATGAAAGCAACAGGCTGGTCAAGGCCATCATCATTTGTTTGGGACAAAACTGCCCCTATCCCATGTTCAGAGGCATCAGTCTGCACAATGAACTGCTTAGAATAATCTGGAGCTTTTAGAACTGGTGCTGAGCACATTGCTTGTTTCAGGGTGTCAAAGGCCTGTTGGCATTCCACAGTCCAGTTCACTTTCTTGGGCATTTTCTTGGAGGTGAGTTCAGTGAGGGCTGTCACAATGGATCCATATCCCTTCACAAACCTCCTGTAATACCCAGTCAAGCCAAGGAATGCCCTGACTTGAGTCTGGGTTTTTGGAGCTACCCAGTCCAGAATAGTCTGGATCTTGGGTTGGAGTGGCTGAACTTGGCCTCCACCTACAAGGTGGCCCAAGTAAACCACAGTTCCCTGCCCTATCTGGCATTTGGATGCCTTGATAGAGAGGCCTGCAGATTGCAGAGCCTTCAAAACCTTCTTCAGGTGGACCAGGTGATCCTGCCAGGTGGAGCTAAAGACAGCAATATCATCAAGATAAGCTGTGCTAAAGGACTCCAAGCCAGCAAGGACTTGATTCACCAACCTTTGGAAGGTGGCAGGGGCATTCTTTAAACCAAAGGGCATAACAGTAAACTGATAATGCCCATCAGGTGTGGAGAATGCTGTCTTTTCTTTTGCTCCAGGTGCCATTTTTATTTGCCAGTACCCTGCTGTCAAGTCAAAGGTACTTAGAAATTTGGCAGCACCTAATTTATCAATGAGCTCATCAGCTCTTGGAATTGGATGGGCATCTGTCTTGGTGACAGAATTGAGCCCTCTGTAGTCCACACAAAACCTCATCTCTTTCTTTCCATCTTTGGTGTGAGGTTTGGGGACTAAGACCACTGGGCTAGCCCAGGGGCTGTCAGAGCGCTCAATTACTCCCAATTCCAGCATCTTGTGGACTTCCACCTTGATGCTTTCCTTAACATGGTCAGACTGTCTAAAGATTTTGTTCTTGACAGGCATGCTGTCTCCTGTGTCCACATCATGGGTACACAGGTGTGTCTGACCAGGGGTTAAGGAGAAGAGTTCAGGAAACTGTTGTAGGACTCTCCTACAATCAGCTTGCTGTTGGCCAGAGAGGGTGTCTGAGTAGATCACTCCATCTACTGTGCCATCTTTTGGGTCTGATGACAGAAGATCAGGGAGAGGTTCACTCTGCCTCCTGATCCTCATCTGTTACCATCAACAGATTGACATCAGCCCTGTCATGGAAGAGCTTAAGGCGGTTCACATGGATCACCCTCTTGGGGCTCCTGCTTGTGCCCAGGTCCACCAGGTAGGTGACCTGACTCTTCCTTTCTAGCACTGGGTAAGGGCCACTCCATTTGTCCTGGAGTGCCCTGGGAGCCACAGGCTCCAGAACCCAGACTTTCTGCCCTGGTTGGAACTCAACCAGTGCAGCCTTTTGGTCATACCAAAACTTCTGGAGCTGTTGGCTGGCCTCAAGGTTTTTGGTTGCCTTTTCCATGTACTCTGCCATTCTAGAGCGAAGGCCAAGTACATAGTCCACTATGTCCTGTTTAGGCTCATGGAGAGGTCTCTCCCAGCCTTCTTTAACAAGGGCAAGTGGTCCCCTTACAGGATGACCAAACAGAAGTTCAAAGGGTGAGAATCCTACTCCCTTCTGTGGCACCTCTCTGTAAGCGAAAAGCAGACATGGCAAGAGGACATCCCATCTCCTTTTGAGCTTTTCTGGGAGCCCCATGATCATGCCTTTTAATGTCTTGTTGAATCTCTCAACCAAGCCATTAGTTTGTGGATGGTATGGTGTAGTGAATTTATAAGTCACTCCACACTCATTCCACATGTGCTTTAGGTATGCTGACATGAAGTTGGTACCTCTGTCAGACACCACCTCCTTAGGGAAACCCACTCTGGTAAAGATACCAATGAGGGCCTTGGCTACTGCAGGGGCAGTAGTCGACCTAAGGGGAATAGCTTCAGGATACCTGGTAGCATGATCCACTACTACCAGGATATACATATTTCCTGAGGCTGTGGGAGGTTCTAGTGGACCAACTATGTCCACACCCACTCTTTCAAAGGGCACCCCCACCACTGGAAGTGGAATGAGGGGGGCCTTTGGATGCCCACCTGTCTTACCACTGGCTTGACAGGTGGGGCAGGAGAGGCAAAACTCCTTAACCATGTTGGACATATTGGGCCAGTAGAAGTGGTTGACTAACCTCTCCCACGTCTTGGTTTGTCCCAAATGTCCAGCAAGGGGAATGTCATGGGCCAATGTTAGGATGAACTTCCTGAACAGCTGAGGCACTACCACTCTCCTAGTGGCACCAGGTTTGGGGTCTCTGGCCTCAGTGTACAGGAGTCCATCTTCCCAATAGACCCTATGCGTTCCATTTTTCTTGCCTTTGGACTCTTCAGCAGCTTGCTGCCTAAGGCCTTCAAGAGAGGGACAGGTTTCTTGTCCCTTACACAGCTCCTCCCTTGAGGGTCCCCCTGGGCCTAAGAGCTCAACCTGATAAGGTTCAAGCTCCAAAGGCTCAGTTCCCTCAGAGGGCAGAACTTCTTCCTGAGAAGAGAGGTTCCCTTTCTTTTGCTGTGTTGCAGTTGGTTTCCCAACTGACTTTCCTTTCCTCTTGGTAGGCTGGGCCATTCTTCCAGACTCCAGCTCTACTTGTTCACCCTGTGCCTTGCAATGTGCTCTTGTTTTCACACACACCAGTTCAGGGATACCCAGCATTGCTGCATGGGTTTTTAGTTCTACCTCAGCCCATGCTGAGGACTCCAGGTCATTTCCAAGCAGACAGTCCACTGGGATATTTGAGGAGACCACCACCTGTTTCAGGCCATTGACCCCTCCCCATTCTAAAGTAACCATTGCCATGGGATGTACTTTTCTCTGATTGTCAGCGTTGGTGACTGTGTAAGTTTTTCCAGTCAGGTATTGGCCAGGGGAAACCAGTTTCTCTGTCACCATGGTGACACTGGCACCTGTATCCCTCAGGCCCTCTATTCTAGTCCCATTAATTAAGAGTTGCTGTCTGTATTTTTGCATGTTAGGCGGCCAGACAGCTAGTGTGGCTAAATCCACCCCACCCTCAGAAACTAGAGTAGCTTCCGTGTGGACCCTGATTTGCTCTGGGCACACTGTTGATCCCACTTGGAGACTAGCCATACCAGTGTTATCTGGATGGGAGTTTGGAGTGGAACCTTTCTTGGGACAGGCCTTGTCTCCAGTTTGGTGTCCATGCTGTTTACAGCTATGACACCAGGCCTTTTTGGGATCAAAGTTTTTACCCTTGTACCCATTGTTTTGTGAAGAGGCTCTGGGCCCACCCTCCTGTGCAGGTTTTTGGGGGCCTGTAGAAGACTCTTTACTATTTTTAGTTTTGGTTGTCTCATCACCCTTCCCCTGGGGAGTCTTTGTGACCCCTTTCTTTTGGTCACCCCCTGTTGAAGTCTTGGACACCCTTGTCTTGACCCAATGGTCCGCCTTCTTTCCCAATTCTTGGGGAGAAATTGGTCCTAGGTCTACCAGATGCTGATGCAGTTTATCATTGAAACAATTACTCAATAGGTGTTCTTTCACAAATAAATTGTACAGCCCATCATAATTACTTACACCACTGCCTTGAATCCAACCATCTAGTGTTTTCACTGAGTAGTCAACAAAGTCAACCCAGGTCTGGCTCGAGGATTTTTGAGCCCCCCTGAACCTAATCCTGTACTCCTCAGTGGAGAATCCAAAGCCCTCAATCAGGGTACCCTTCATGAGGTCATAAGATTCTGCATCTTTTCCAGAGAGCGTGAGGAGTCTATCCCTACACTTTCCAGTGAACATTTCCCAAAGGAGAGCACCCCAGTGAGATCTGTTCACTTTTCTGGTTACACAAGCCCTCTCAAAAGCTGTGAACCATTTGGTGATGTCATCACCATCTTCATATTTTGTCACAATCCCTTTGGGGATTTTTAACATGTCAGGAGAATCTCTGACCCTATTTATATTGCTGCCACCATTGATGGGTCCTAGGCCCATCTCTTGTCTTTCCCTTTCTATGGCTAGGAGCTGTCTCTCTAAAGCCAATCTTCTGGCCATCCTGGCTAACAGGAGGTCATCTTCACTGAGAGCATCCTCAGTGATTTCAGAAATGTGGGACCCTCCTGTGAGGGACTCACCATTTCTGACTAACACAGTTGGAGACAGGACTTGAGGGGTCCTGTTCTCCCTATTTAGGACTGGAGGAGGGACATTGGCCTCCAAGTCACTAATTTCTTCCTCTGTGATGTCATCATCAGAGGGGTTGGCTTTTTCAAACTCTGCCAACAGCTCCTGGAGCTGAATTTTGGTAGGTCTGGAGCCAATGGTTATTTTCTTTATATTACAGAGAGACCTTAGCTCCCTCATCTTAAGATGGAGGTAAGGTGTGGTGTCGAGTTCCACCACCTGCATCTCTGTATCAGACATTATTCTGCTAAGAGTTGGAATACTTTTTTAAGAATCTAAAACTGTTTCTAGAATCTAATTTCAAACCTTTAACAAACTTTTAAACTCTAAAAGACAATGCTAAACAGGGACTTAACACACAAGGCCCTAGCAGGACTTTTAAGAATTTAGAAAAATTTCAAATTGCAAAAATGAATTTCTAATGACAATTTTGGAATTTGTCGTGTGATCAGGTATTGGCTGAGTAGTCCAGCAAATGCAAAGTCTTGTACCCCACCGCTGATCCACCAATGTAGGAAGTTGGCTCTGTATGTGCTATTTCAAAGTAAGGAATAGCATGCACAGAGTCCAAGGGTTCCCCTTAGAGGTAAGATAGTGGCAAAAAGAGATAATACTAATGCTCTATTTTGTGGTAGTGTGGTCGAGCAGTAGGCTTATCCAAGGAGTAGTGTTAAGCATTTGTTGTACATACACATAGACAATAAATGAGGTACACACACTCAGAGACAAATCCAGCCAATAGGTTTTTATATAGAAAAATATCTTTTCTTAGTTTATTTTAAGAACCACAGGTTCAAATTCTACAAGTAATATCTCATTCGAAAGGTATTGCAGGTAAGTACTTTAGGAACTTCAAATCATCAAAATTGCATGTATACTTTTCAAGTTATTCACAAATAGCTGTTTTAAAAGTGGACACTTAGTGCAATTTTCACAGTTCCTAGGGGAGGTAAGTATTTGTTAGGTTAACCAGGTAAGTAAGACACTTACAGGGCTTAGTTCTTGGTCCAAGGTAGCCCACCGTTGGGGGTTCAGAGCAACCCCAAAGTCCCCACACCAGCAGCTCAGGGCCGGTCAGGTGCAGAGTTCAAAGTGGTGCCCAAAACACATAGGCTAGAATGGAGAGAAGGGGGTGCCCCGGTTCCGGTCTGCTTGCAGGTAAGTACCCGCGTCTTCGGAGGGCAGACCAGGGGGGTTTTGCAGGGCACCGGGGGGGACACAAGCCCACACAGAAATTTCACCCTCAGCAGCGCGGGGGCGGCCGGGTGCAGTGTAGAAACAAGCGTCGGGTTTGTAATGGAAGTCAATGGGAGATCTAGGGATCTCTTCAGCGCTGCAGGCAGGCAAGGGGGGGGTTCCTCGGGGAAACCTCCACTTGGTCAAGGGAGAGGGACTCCTGGGGGTCACTCCTCCAGTGAAAGTCCGGTCCTTCAGGTCCTGGGGGCTGCGGGTGCAGGGTCTCTCCCAGGTGTCGGGACTTAGGATTCAAAGAGTCGCGGTCAGGGGAAGCCTCGGGATTCCCTCTGCAGGCGGCGCTGTGGGGGCTCAGGGGGGACAGGTTTTTGTACTCACAGTCTTAGAGTAGTCCTGGGGTCCCTCCTGAGGTGTTGGATCGCCACCAGCCGAGTCGGGGTCGCCGGGTGCAGTGTTGCAAGTCTCACGCTTCTTGCGGGGAGCTTGCAGGGTTCTTTAAAGCTGCTGGAAACAAAGTTGCAGCTTTTCTTGGAGCAGGTCCGCTGTCCTCGGGAGTTTCTTGTCTTTTCGAAGCAGGGGCAGTCCTCAGAGGATGTCGAGGTCGCTGGTCCCTTTGGAAGGCGTCGCTGGAGCAGGATCTTTGGAAGGCAGGAGACAGGCCGGTGAGTTTCTGGAGCCAAGGCAGTTGTCGTCTTCTGGTCTTCCTCTGCAGGGGTTTTTCAGCTAGGCAGTCCTTCTTCTTGTAGTTGCAGGAATCTAATTTTCTAGGGTTCAGGGTAGCCCTTAAATACTAAATTTAAGGGCGTGTTTAGGTCTGGGGGGTTAGTAGCCAATGGCTACTAGCCCTGAGGGTGGGTACACCCTCTTTGTGCCTCCTCCCAAGGGGAGGGGGTCACAATCCTAACCCTATTGGGGGAATCCTCCATCTGCAAGATGGAGGATTTCTAAAAGTTAGAGTCACTTCAGCTCAGGACACCTTAGGGGCTGTCCTGACTGGCCAGTGACTCCTCCTTGTTTTTCTCATTATTTTCTCCGGCCTTGCCGCCAAAAGTGGGGCCTGGCCGGAGGGGGCGGGCAACTCCACTAGCTGGAGTGTCCTGCTGGGTTGGCACAAAGGAGGTGAGCCTTTGAGGCTCACCGCCAGGTCTGACAATTCCTGCCTGGGGGAGGTGTTAGCATCTCCACCCAGTGCAGGCTTTGTTACTGGCCTCAGAGTGACAAAGGCACTCTCCCCATGGGGCCAGCAACATGTCTCGGTTTGTGGCAGGCTGCTAAAACTAGTCAGCCTACACAGATAGTCGGTTAAGTTTCAGGGGGCACCTCTAAGGTGCCCTCTGGGGTGTGTTTTACAATAAAATGTACACTGGCATCAGTGTGCATTTATTGTGCTGAGAAGTTTGATACCAAACTTCCCAGTTTTCAGTGTAGCCATTATGGTGCTGTGGAGTTCGTGTTTGACAAACTCCCAGACCATATACTCTTATGGCTACCCTGCACTTACAATGTCTAAGGTTTTGTTTAGACACTGTAGGGGTACCATGCTCATGCACTGGTACCCTCACCTATGGTATAGTGCACCCTGCCTTAGGGCTGTAAGGCCTGCTAGAGGGGTGTCTTACCTATACTGCATAGGCAGTGAGAGGCTGGCATGGCACCCTGAGGGGAGTGCCATGTCGACTTACTCGTTTTGTCCTCACTAGCACACACAAGCTGGCAAGCAGGGTGTCTGTGCTGAGTGAGAGGTCTCCAGGGTGGCATAAGACATGCTGCAGCCCTTAGAGACCTTCCTTGGCATCAGGGCCCTTGGTACTAGAAGTACCAGTTACAAGGGACTTATCTGGATGCCAGGGTCTGCCAATTGTGGATACAAAAGTACAGGTTAGGGAAAGAACACTGGTGCTGGGGCCTGGTTAGCAGGCCTCAGCACACTTTCAATTGTAAACATAGCATCAGCAAAAGCAAAAAGTCAGGGGGCAACCATGCCAAGGAGGCATTTCCTTACACTAGGCCTCAAGAAATCTAGGTACCTGGAAAAAATCAAGAATGGGTTAGTACAATGTTCCATAGGAGCTTTTCATGAAATATCACATACTGTCTAGAAATACAAGAACCTTCTAGAATAATGTTTCAGAACAAACATTGCATTTATACATGAGGACAAAGGGCTATCTGAAACATTCCCTGAAAAACAATAGGAATTGTACTAGGGACTTAACATGCACAAAGAATGTCACATTTTGAATTAAGCATCTTCACAGAAAATCCAAAAGCGGGAGATAAATGAGTGCACCTCAACAAACACAACACACCAAAGTTTTAATTACCATGAAATGATTGCGCACACTGTTGCCGATCTGAAGTTTTACATGCTGGAAATGAAAAGCGCACACTGCCGATTCGAACAAAAATATGCAAATGCCATGAAATGATTGCGCAAGCTGTTGCCAATTTGAATGCTAAGGTTTACATGAGAGCAATGAATCGCGCACTCTGAAAGTTTCACAAGTAGGCCCAAAACTCAAGAGTCTTTGAGAATGGGGTCGGAGGCCCAGCCTGACCTCCGCCTTACCGCCCTGCTCAAGGATCACCAGTATAAAGCGGGGTAGGCCGGGAACATCAAGGTAGGCCTCCGAAACAGGAGCTCAGGAAGTTGCTGCTGCTCCGCACCGGGACCTCTGAATAGTGAGCATGTGGAGCTGGGCTGGCTCCCTTATAGAGTCTGGCCCAGCCCACAAACCACACCCAGCCATGCTGCAGGGAAAGCTTCTAGAAGGTCCTAGAAAGGGACCACACCCTAACACACTCAGTAAGCCTGCAGCAATACCTTGCAAATGAACAGTTATTGCAAACATCATTAATAGGGTTTTTCAAGGTTAAACTCTGCAATGCAAAAGGTTAACATACTGCATATAAACACAATGCATGACTTAAGCTCTTGTATAAAGGCTGGGTTTTTGCATTTTTGTCGCCCGTAGAGCACGCACTGCCCTGATGTTGACAGGAGGTAAGTAAGGTTAAGTTTCTGAAGTAAGTAAAGCACTTACAAATTCAGTTTCCTGGGCATAAGCAGCCCACCGTTGGGGGTTCAAGGCAACCCCAAAGTCACCGCACCAGCAACACAGGGCCGGTCAGGTGCAGAGACCAAAGGAGGGCCCAAAACACATAGGTGCCTATGGAGAAGAGGGGTGCTCTGGGTGTGGTCTGCTGGCAGGTAAGTACCTGCGTCCTCGGGGAGCAGACCAAGGGGGGTTTTGTAGAGCACTGGGGGGGGGGGGGGGACAAAAGCACACAAAACTCACCCTCAGCGGCACAGGGGCGGCCGGGTGCAGTGTGCAAAGTTGCCGTCGGGTTTGCCATAGGAAGCAATGCAAGCAGGGCACGGGGGCTTTTCTGGCCAGCCACCGACTGGGCAAGGCAGAGGGTTGCCTGATGGTTACTCCTCCACTGGAGTTCGGTTCCTCTCGGTCCTGGGGGCTGCGGGTGCAGTGCTTGGCCCAGGTGTCTGGTTCTTTGTTCCAGGCAGTCGCGGTCAGGGGGAGCCTCTGTATCCTCTCTGCAGGCGTCACTGTGGGAGTGCAGGGGGGGGTCGTCTCAGGTTACTCACGAGGTCGCAGTCACCTGGGAGTCCGCTCTGCAGTGTTGGTTCTCTGGAGCTCAAGCCCGGGCGCTGGGTGCAGAGGGTGAAGTCTTGCGCTTCCGGCGGGAAGAGTGAGTTCTTTAAAAGTTGCTTCAAAGTTGCAAAAATGTTGCTGTAGGTGAATAGTGCCGCTGTTCTCTGGAGTTTCTTGGTCCTTCGGTTCAGGGCAGTCCTCTGAAGCTTCAGAGGTCGTTGGTCCCTGTCGGATGCTTTGCTGTGCAGGATCTTTGAGTCTGGATACAGGCCGGTAGGGCTGGGGCCAAGTCAGTTGCTGTCATCTCTGCAGGGCTTTCAGGTCAGCAGTCCTTCTTCTTTGTAGTAGGTTGCAGGAATCTGATGTCCTGGGTCTCCCCTAAATACCAGATTTAGGGGTGTGTGTAGGTCAGGAGGGCATTAGCCACTGGCTACACACCTGGAGGGTGTCTACACCCTCTTTGTGCCTCCTTCCTGAGTGGAGGAGGGCACATCCCTAATCCTATTGGGGAATCCTCCAATCGCAAGATGGAGGATTTCTAAAGGCAGGGATCACCTCAGCTCAGGGCACCTTAGGGGCAGTCCTGACTGGTGGGTGACTCCTCATTGTTTTTCTCATTATCTCCTCCAGCCGTGCTGCCAAAAGTGGGGGCAGTGGCTGAAGGGGCGGGCATCTCCACTAGCTGGGATGTCCTGGGGTGCTGTAACAAAAGGCATGAGCCTTTGAGCCTCACCGCTAGGTGTTAGAGTTCCTGCAGGGGGAGGTGAGAAGCGCCTTCACCAGTACAGTGTTTGTTCCTGGCCAGAGTGACAAGGGCACTTTCCCCATGTGGCCAGAAACTCGTCTGGTTGTGGCAGGCTTGCAGAAACTGGTCAGCCTAGCACTAGGAGTCGGACTGGTATTCAGGGGGCATCTCTAAGATACCCTCTGGGTGCATTTTACAAGAAATCCCACACTGGCATCAGTGTGCATTTATTGTGCTGAGAAGTTTGATACCAAACTTCCCAGATTCCAGTGTAGCCATTATGGAACTGTGGAGTTCGTGTGTGACAAACTCCCAGACCATATGCTCTTTATGGCTACCCTGCACTTAAAATGTCTAAGGTTTTGCTTGGACACTGTAGGGGCATAGTGCTCATGCACGTATGCCCTCACCTGTGGTATAGTGCACCCTGCCTTATGGCAGTAAGGCCTGCTAGAGGGGTGACTTACCTATGCGACAGGCAGTGTGAGGTAGGCATGGCACTCTGAGGGGGGTGCTATGTCGACTTAGTAATTTCTCCCCACCAGCACCCACAAGCTGTGAGACAGTGTGCATGTGCTGGGTGAGGGGTCCCCAGGGTGGCATAAGACATGCTGCAGCCCTTAGAGACCTTCCGTGGCATCAGGGCCCTTGGTACCAGGGGTACCATTTGCAAGGGACTTATCTGGGTGTCAGGGTTGTGCGACGCCTCGTCAGGGGTAGTAAGCGCTATATAAATACGATTACAATACAATACAATACAATTGTGGGAACAAAGGTACAGTTTAGGGAAATAACATTGGTGCTGGGGCCTGGTTAGCAGGAACCGAGCACACTTTCAGACATAACTGGCATCAACAAAGGGCAAAAAGTCAGGGGGTAACCATGCCAAGGAGGCATTTCCTTACAAGGAGCATCTCTAGATGGGTTGTTCTCTGCATCACAATATGCTACGCTTTGGGTAAGAAGCAACCCCGTAGGTTTTGGTTTGAATGCTGCCACAACCACGACATGAGCACACCTAGTTCCAGCCTTGGCCGTCTGCCAGGCAGCAACATGGGAGTCCCTCCACACAGTCACATAACACTATTGTCTTGACAGTCCAGTCCGCAGGGACGGTTACTTTGGCTGTTCGGTCCTGCAGGACTTCTTAAAATGATCTTGGTTCGCAAACCCACCTCTGGGGATGGTATTGCTTGGGTATCTATTCTAAAGTAAGGAACCAGCTACTAGAAGTCTCTATCGGATGAACAAGTTTCTTACCTTAGGTAATATCTAGGGACATGGACTTCCTTTTCTTGGTCCTCGTTCTGGCACACCAGTCTCCGTGTTCTTCGTGTCTCTGAGCTTCTGATGTGGAAAGCTGCGATGCCAATGACAGATGCGGAACCGACCGATGCCATCTTATGGTGTGCAAGGGTACTGCTCAAATAAAAATCTCTGGGTCCAGTCTGACTCCTGGGGGAAATTCTAAAGTAAGGAATCTGCAATAAGAATATGCCTCTACTGAAGGTAAATAATTTGTTCTTCTGGATCCAATCTGATGCTTTAGGAATATTCAAAAGGTGTTGAATCTTTACCAGAAGGAAAGTTAAAGTAGGTAAGTAACTTGTTCCTCAGTGTAATGGGTCGAAGACCAACATAATTATCTTTTGGTTCCTGGCTGAAAAGAGAGAAAGGAAGCAAAAATGACATGTTATGCTCTTTTTATGTAGTATTAAATAATGACATACAATGCATATTTATTTGACAAGTTTATATTCCTTTGATTTTTTTATTTTTCCTTCTGTCTTTCCTTAGAATGATGGTAGAGCTTCATCGGAAGGTCTCCAGCCTCATTGAGTTTCTGAAGCAGAAATGGGCCCTGCAGGAAACACGTGTTGTATCTTTTTCTCTGATTCCTTAAGTGACGTTTCAATTGTAACAGATCTTAATGTATATTTACCAAGGCGCAGTGTAAGTATTCTGAGGCATGTATGACTGTAGATAGGCATACTCTGCATACTTCTGCCATCCAGTGTTGTCCGGTTGCGCAAGTTGTTTTTCTTCGAAGTAGTCTTTCCAGTCACGGGGTGTGCATGGACTATCATCCCTATTGTGAATTGGGCTTGGTCCTCTTCCTTTACAGGGCATCCTCTACGAGGATCCACTTTTGTTTTCTTGCAGTCTTATCTGGGTCGTGCAAAATCCTCTCCAAGTCCAGTTCACTTTGGAGAGTCCAGTCGTGACGGGAGCCACTATCCACCCATCTGTGGATGCAGGACCAGGTCGAAGATGAACGAAGACAGTCAGCAGTGCAGTTCCGGAAGTGATGCAGTCAACGTTCCACGCCGGAGGAAGAATTGGAGTCAATCAGTGATGTAGAAAAAACACCAACATGTCTTGGCAAAGGCAAATGTTGTAGAAGAAATGTGGAGCTGTCTGGGACCAGCAGGATCCAGAGGGACTCAACCCATGGGAAGGAGTCCCGGGTGACCGTCCGCAGTAAGGAGAGTCGCAGGAAGTGGAGGCAGCCCCCCACAGGTGACCCACAGACAGCAAGCACAGGAGTTGTGGTGAGGCCTACGCATCACACCTAGAAAGGAGTCCCACGTCGCTGGAGAAGCACGCAGAGGGCTGTGCGTCGCAGGGAAGAGGGCTGGGGGCTGTGGCTACATGGAGCCTGAAGATCCCTTGGAGGAGATGCCAACAAGCCTTGGTAACTGCAAGAGATGCAGTGCATGAGGGTACTGTCCTGCATGGAGCGGCAAGGGCATACTGTCTCCCAAGTTGGACAGCTGATAGAGAGGACCAATGGGACCACTCCAGACCACCGCATCATGCAGAATCCCCACAGCTCTGGAGAGGAGATCCACGCACCCAGTCGTCATTACAGTTGGTCCCTGTGGATGCAGGGGAATGACTCCTTCACTTCAAGTGATATTCCTTCTTGCTTCTTGTGCTGACTGAAGACTTGCCTCCCTCAGAGGATGCACAGCCGGGGAAATGTTGCTGGAAGGAGCCAGAGAAACAATGTTGCAGAACAGTCTTGTGGCTGTAGATGCAGATTGTCGGTTCCTGGAGGGTCCAGTTGCAGTTCCAGTGGCCAGAAGGTGAAGTAAACAATGCAGAGGAATCCTGCTGGAATCTTGCATGTCGGACTCAGATGCTCCCAGAGGCCTCTGTCCATCTTGGATTCAAGATGGCAGAATCAAGTGGCCACTTGGAGGAGCTCTGGGCACCACCCCTGGGGCGGTGATGGACAGGGGAGTGGTTACTCCCCTTTCCTTTGTCCAGTTTCGTGCCAGAGCAGGGACCAGGGGGGTCCCTGGACTGGTGCAAACTGGTTTATACAAGGAGGGCACCAAATGTGCCCTTCAAAGCATACCAGTGCCATGGGGAGGCTACCCCTCAAAAGCCATGTAACACTTATTTCCAAGGGAGAGGGTGTTACCTCCCTCTTCCACAGGAATTCCTTTGTTTTGCCTTCCTGGGCTTGAGCTGCTCAAGCAGCAAGAGGGCAGAAACCTGTCTGCAGGATGGCAGCAGTGCAGGCTGCCTGGGAAAACCGTGTAAACTGGTAGGAGCAAAGCTGGGGGTCCTCTAAGGAGCCCCCAGAGTGCATGGAATCATTCAACCAATACTGGCAACTGTATTGGGGTATGATTCCGACATGTTTGATAGCAAACATGCCTAGGTTCGGAGCTACCATTATGTAGCTTGGACATTGGTATTGACCTATGTCCAGTATACGGTTATAGTGGCTTCTCCACACTCAAAATGTCAGGGAAAATGGAGCTGGAGTTCATGGGGCCACCTCTGCTCATGCAGGGGTGCCCTCACACACAGGTACCTGCACCGCCCTCTGTGCTAGGAGGTCCTGCCATAGGGGTGACTTACAGCGACCTGGTGCAGTGCACCTTTTCACGCAGGCTGCAATGGCAGTCCTGCAGACACAGTTTGCTTTGGCTTCCATGGGTAGCATAAAACACTGGGGTACCTAGATTCCATAGACTAGGGACTTACATCTGGGCACCAGTGTGCCAATTGTGGGGTGTGTAAAGTCAGCAACAACCAAATTTAGAAGGAGAGAGCACAGTCATTGGTGTCCCGGTTAGCCTGATCCCATTGAACAAAGTCGAAACACACTGACAGCAGGCAAAAAGTTGGGGGAACCATGCTAAAAAGAGGGTACTTTACTACATCCACCTCTCCCTCTACTTCCATTTCTGGTTCGGAAGCTCAGGCAAATCTCTCTCACAATGATCCTAGTAGCTCCCACCTGAGCTTGTCAAACCTGGTTTGTGACACTACTTGACCTCTCCAGGCCTCGAAAAATCTACTCGCCCACTTGCTATGGCAAGTCATATTTTATTAGATGAAGCTATTTTTAAGACCTTGCCCCTTCTGGCAAGTGTTTTATTAAGTCAGCAAGTGAAGGAGCAATAAGGACACCTTTAAATCTTGTTCTTATCCTGTCACATTTTCTCTGTGTTCAGAGACAGTTGTTTTGTCTTCTTAAAAGTTACTTTTCCTTATGACTGGTGAGTTCTGGGATTTTGTAAGGTGAATTGTCTTACCTGCTGTACAAAGAGTGTGGAATGAAAGGCTGTACCGTGTCAGGTTTTTCCTAACACACAACTGTTAAATAACTATGTCCGCTGAACAAACATTTCAAAATATATTTCAGTAGTTTTGAAAGCTAATTTTTTTGTACTTCTGTGTGATGAAAAAAATATTTTAATAGGATGAAAAAAAATCAGAACACTTTACTTGGTGATGTGCTAATAATATGTTTTCTAAAACCCAGTTTTCACATATTATTTGGCAATAAACTATATAGTAGGTTTTTGGACATTTCTTGGAAACTTACTGTCTACAAGTGACTGTGCACATCATGCTTTAGCAATATACTTATTAATAGTAAGTGTTTAAACAAATTGAGAATCACTTGTGCCCTGATGGCAGTGCTATTAGGAAACGAAGAGTCAAGCCATGCATTATAATGCATACCCTATATGTGGGCTAGATTCTTAATATACATGGAACCAACATTTAGGGACTAATTTTGAGCTCCGCCACCCACCAAACTCTTTTGGATGGAAAACCTCCACTACGGTTTTCCGCCCGCCAGTCCATAGAAAGAAAAGCGTTTTTACTTGGAGGCACTACAAAGAGAAATCCTGAATAAGCTCCTCAAAATCAAACTTGAGCATGTTCTAAGAGCCTAGCAGAACCAAGGATTCCATTAGAGGTTCTTCCTCATAAATATAAAGGCAGGAGACTAACGCCCTGTTTAAGAACTTGGGCTCGCAAAAAATTCATCAAGAGGCAGAGCGTCATAATGGTAATGTTGCTAGATGTATTTCTATCTTTCAATGCAAGAGGTTGCATTTTGTCAATAGACCTGGAGTCCACATATTCTCACATATAAACTGAGCAGCTGTCTCACACCTCTTCATCCACACCACTACGAGGCCCTGCATCCCATAACTGCACCCCAGTGGTCATCACACAATGGAAGCATTTCCCACATAGGATGAAAAATAAATAGAGCACCCTTCCAACTACACACCCTACGTTGTGTAGCTTGCTGCCTGTGTATGCAAAGCACTTCAGTGCTCCACATGGGAGTGGTAAGTGCTATGTAAATAATGCAATACAATATCAATCTATTCTTATCAAAGTACTTCAGTTTTATGGTCAGTGGTCCACATTAATAATTCAAGCCCTTCCCATTTGGAGTCAAATTTGCTTTGCGGATCTTTACAGAAAGCTTCACCCAAATGGCATCCCCTTTTATGTCGACTCAAAGCGTGAGTTTTTCCATACTTGGAGAATTTGCTGGAGTAAAGCGCATGTGATCCAAGAACTAGATGGTTCAATTAAAGAAACTGTTAACCTCTTTTACCAGCTCAGATTAACTCTAAACATTAGGAAATTGATTCTTATGCCTTCCAAAGAATGTTGTACTTAGACACACAGATATGTGCGAACACAGTCAAAGCATTTCCATCATGTGAGACCTTCACTTGAAGTCAGATTACAGCTCGAAAATACAAAGTACTGTTAGGAATGATGTTGTTGTGCATTCCTGAAGTGCTTGTGAATCCTCTTTTTGCAGGATCAGTTAGATCTTTGGTGGCTGCCTGTGCTTCAAACTCCAGTAAAAAAAAAAAAAAAAAAGATCTCTTGTGGTTAATGTTAGATCACATTGTTGTAGGACAAGATCTGCATGTTGAAAACCCTAAGATTCATTTGTCAGTGGGTGCCTCCCTAAAAGGGTAAAATTCGTATTTTCAGACTGCGACAGCACGTGATCCGAAGCCAACAGAAAGTCTCTCCACATAAACTTGTTATAACTAAGAGAAGTATGAGTGGCATTAAGAGTCTTCCAAGAGTAGGTCTAAAACCAGTAAATATTGATAAGCACAGATACTGACATTGCTACAACTTAGCACTAATTTGCCAAGCAAAGAGGACCAATATCTGAAAACTGTTGCAGGAAGCTCAAAAGTGGTGGCATTTAATAGTGCACAAAGTGGGACTCTTACCTGGATTGCACAACATGCGGGTAGATGCTCTAAGAACACAGACTGCCACTATTTGGAGATAGACTCCAGGTTGCTGGTAAAATGGAGCATTCCAGAATTAGACCATTCATTCTTCCTTAGAACCCAAAATGCTTACTTCACAAATAGAAAGATATCAATCAACCCAAGGGGAAGCTCTTTTAATGCCTTGATCATGGATATTTTCCTGCAGCTTTGCAACAATCCTGTTGATTGCCAGAATCCTCTGAAAGGCCAAATGGGAATCCCGCTGCCTCATCCTAGTCACTCTGTTGTGGGCCAGTTTTGGCGATCCATATCTCCTACTGAAGGATGGTGCCTAAGTGCTGAATCACAAAGCATCCTTCTTGTACTTAAAGCCTGGCTTCTTCAAACCTAGAGTTTGGAGTATTAAATCTGCGTCCGCAATATCTATGGGCCCTCCAGGCAGCTAGTGCTGATTCCATTAATACATAAAATTTCAATTGGAATAGATTTTGCACTTAGGCAAAATAAATATGCTTGAGATCCACTGCAAATGAGTGCATATTATTTCTGACCATATTTACTTCATCTGGCCTAATCAGACCTCATATATTTTTCAGTCCGGGTGCATTTGACTGCAACATCCAGAAACACTCCCTTTTAAACCTGTATTCTGCACAATAAGAATCGTTAAAGAGTTTGAGAGGCTTCTTTATACTTTATCCTCCATGAACCAAACAACCACCTTGTTGGGAACTGAACATAGTTCTTAGAGCCCTTGTGAGAGAACCAGTTTAGTCTGTTCCTCAACTCTTCTTCCAAATCATCTTGTGGAAGACTGCTTTTGTTCTGTCTGTAACTCCACCAGATGAGTCTGAGATATAGGCTTTCTCAATTAAAGCACCCTTCCTTACGTTTTCCAAAGATAGATACCATGCTTCATTCCAGATTCCTTTTTTCATACTATTTTAATGCAAAGGTCCATTTGCCAAAAATTTTTGGTCACCCATCGACAAATACAGAAAGAGCATTGCAGACTTTAGACTTTAAGTGATGCTTTAAAAATAGGGTGTTCCCCAAAGTGACATTTACCATTTTGACTACCATAGGGTTCTTTGGTCTTCAGCCCTTCCAAAAACGGCCCAACTGAGGTGTATTTAGAATGTGCTGAAAGAACTGTTTTTTGAGAAATTAGTGATTAAGAATGTTCTGGTGTGGGCAAAAGAGTTTGCATTTTAGAGTTCTGAGTGGTTAGTTTGCAGAATTTGAGTGGATTCCCAAATCAAATTTAGGGAAAAAAGTAAAGGTGCACTATTGGACTAGGGATCTTTGTTGCTCCTGTTGCTGTTTGCAGATTCAATAAGTTGCACACCAGACATTTTACATCCAGTACAGTGCTACTGACCTCACAATATTCTAGTAAGTAACATTGAAAAGCACAACATAATTTTAATAAACTGCTGAAATCAATACATAATACTACAAGCATAGTTGTCTCGCTCATGGTCTTAAGTGTAATATGATATGTAATCTCATCTGTAAAAATATTTAAGGTATTTTTAATTCCATCTGTCTGAGTGAGGGTGAGGTCAAGAGCAATGCTTGTGGTGTGAAGGTTTCTGTTTGCATGTCTGTTTTGTGAGTGATGATGGATTCCAGTCCTAACCATAACTTGAAAGTTTAAGTAGTTTTTTTGTATTCATTTGCAGCAGTAACTCCACTGTTTTTTCAGTGAAAAAATATATACACATGATTTCATCATAATATATAGATCAATTATTGTGGCTCCCCTTGGTAAACTGCCCTCTATAATAATGTGGAAGAGGGAACAACACTTTTTCTGATACAGCGTATGCATTCCTTTCAGCACCGCAGATGTTTCAGGGCTATACACTGTTCGGATGAAGCATGTCAGTGGATGTAGCTATATACCGCTTGCAAGATATGAGGAAACCTGCATTTGAAGTTTGTGCGAGAACTTTGTATAACCCACAATCTTTTCAGCAATACATTGATTAATAAATAATGGCTATTACTTTCGTGGTGTACAGGCTTTCCAGGAATGCATACAGTGACACATGGAGGGAGATGTAATAACTGTTTTTTTTTCTTGCTGCTGAAATGGAAGCAGTGTTGCACATAATTAAATAGGAATCCTTGAAAACATATTCTGTTGGAAAATTCAAGGGAAAAAATGCCCAAACACACAAAATGTATGTCTCTCTATTTGTAACCCCATAATCTCTTGCTCAAAGGAATGCTAAAACATGTTATATTAACCAAAAGAATGAAAATGGGGGTTTGTGACCAGCAAGCTGGCTATGTGCAAGTAGATTTGATGGGCTGACGCTGTGGCTGAAATCCTACAAATATTGGCTTCCTCTGCTGAACTTGAAAGGTAGCCACTAAAACTGCAAATGATACGTGTAGGAAGCTGGCCTGGTGTGTGGTGGGTACCTATGGTACTTACACCTTATACTGTCGCGTGGGCTCTCATTATCCTAAATGAGACTACTGGATTTCTAGGCAGCCGGATCGATAACGGTGTGGGGGACTGAGTCTGACCCACGTGTAAGGAACTCTGCCACCCTAAATCCGGTTGTTGCTCCGGCTAACTAGCAGTGCCTCATTTCTCCCACGGGGAAGAAATGATTGGGCAGCCGAGCGCATGACATCTTTGGAACTTCTCAGGGAAGTCGTGGTCACTCAGATCCAAACCAACTCTCTCATTCACAATATGGTCTCATATACAAATGACAAAGACAGTATAAGTTTTATATAATGTTTTAATAAAACGACTGTATTTTAGATATTAAGGCGTGAGCCGCAATAACCAGAACAATACAACATAGTAGGATTGATATAGTAACCAGGAGAGTAAAACATAGAAATAAAGCTATCCTAATTCCTAACCGTTTCTACTCTCCCTCTGCTTGTTCTATTTAGAGCACAGCATGTTAAGCTTCTAGCTTGCCTTTCTGTATCACTAGGGAGACGGACACACTCATACCTGAGCAAAGGCCTGTGATCTGGTTCAGCATCTGCAACGAGGCAGTCAGCGTCTAGTTGTGGTTCCCTGGTCGGAATCTCCCTCTTGCATGTATTGGGACAAGGAAGTGATTTTATAGCTAACATGTCATCGTGATCACAAAATGTTCCTGCGCAGGAATGGCAAGTCTAGACTCCTACCACGTCTATCGGCAATGTACCAGACTGTATCCTTGACTAAAGCACAGAGTGAATATGTTATGAAGAACTCCAGTGCTGAAGTAGGCAAAACAGTGTGATATGAATAAAAAACAACACCGTAGAACTGGCTATTCTGTAAAATAACAGTACGAAGCCTAATAGAAAGCATTTAGAGTAAAGTGCACAGAGGCTCTAAGCTGTTAGCAAATGAATAAAATATATTTAGGGCAAAGTGTGCAGAGGCCTAAGGCCTAAAGCTAATGCGCAAAATATACGTAAAACTGACCACACTACACCCTCCCCTTGTCGGTAGCAAGTGGTTCTAACAACATAAAAAAAAAAAACATGACCTAAATTTAAACCCAACATTTCGACAAGATGAGAAGACAACAAAGTCATAAATTTAGGAAACATGTGACGATAGAGCGAATTGCAATGTAGAGTCAATTTAGTCGGGAGAGAGAGAAAAAAATCCAATTGTCAGACAGAAGCAATAGAACGTAGAAGCTCCTCCACTTCGAGATATGTCAATATCGGAAGATCCACGCCACAAAGTACCATGGAGCAGGTGTGTTCCAAAGCCCCAAAACCATTCAGGGCGGCACCCCGTGTAGTGCCAAGGAAAGAGACAAAACCATCTTCCTCCAGGAAGGGAATCTCATAATCCGCTTCACGAAGCAAACGCAACCATAGTGCACAAGTCTGGGAATGAGCCCTAATCGGGAACATCAACAGATCAAGATCAACCACTGGAGAGCGCTGCAGTGAGAGACAGAAAGCCAGTGCATGTTCAAACCAGCACCAAAGGCATCGAAACACGGGTTACACACAATCCAAAACCGGTCGGAACAACAAAGACCAGTCACATTCCAAATAAGCCAGGAGTGTTGCTCCAAAACACTGCATCATGCGTTCACGACACAGCTGCGCTGACGGGAGCAGCAATACAGGATCTCGTTGCGGCGGGACAGCCATTGCGAAAAAATAGCAACAATAGCAAAACTCCAGCCAATAAAGCCAAAGTAATTGGGAAACCCCCAAAAATGCTTCCGAAAATAGAGTGTATAGCCGAAGGTATCAAACCGAATACGGAAGAGAAGGTGTGAACGAAACCAACACCAACGGCTTGGTGCTAGATGCATTAAATATACGTCCCACAAGTTCACCGAAGTGACTCGGAAAGTTAGTATTCAAAAGGGACTGTATCTCCGCCGATGACCTTGCCACTTGAAGTGCGTAGGTCTCGCTAGCAGATGTAAGGGCCACATGCTTTTGAAACAATAAAGCTTTCAGCCGACTCAACTTGTCGAAATCAACCTTGGAAGTAGCAATATGAGGCCAGATGTCCGCTACCTCCCTTAATTCAGTAGGGGGGAACAACACATTCCCGCAGCACGTAACGGCCTTGTTGACGACAACGACGTAAACTATTCCGGCACGCATGCCACAGCAGCGTTCGCTGTTAAGAACAATGTAACTGCCGTTAGAAAGCACCTGGAAAGTGTTTTTAATAACCGGGACTGGAACTCCCTTCAGATAACAAGCTAAGTTAGCAATCGAAGCGTTACACGCCCCGTGCAAGGACAGCTGTTTACAAACCATTGAATGGCTGACAGAAGCTTCGCATTCGCTGCCGCTAAGAAAAACCTCCTTCAAACCATTAACACATCTGTACTGAAAGGGAAGGTCCCACACCTCGTGTATGTAACTGTCTCCCAATAGTTCATATCTACCCACCGGAATGTGCTTGAAACACGAAGTAAATTGCAAAGTAGAGATAGGCAAATTAATAACCCCATGGATCAACCATTCAGCTGACGGAATCTCAGCTACCGTGAAAGGCAGTTTCTCTAATTTTTCAATATTTAACATAACATATGTTGCTTCCTTTTTAGCCATCAGTTGTTGTTGACGAATCAAATTAAAAGAGATAAAGATCTCTCTGGCACGAATGTGCTGCCATGGAACGCGACCCGCCTTCAAGGTCTGAAGAGTCCAACCCAGCTGCATGATAGATCGTGTCTGACTCTGCCCATGATATAAAGAAGACATGTCTGATTTTATAATGTCAATAGCAGAAGAGACAATGCTGTCAATCGTGTAAACACGGTCAGAAAGGGTATGCATGCCATTATCAACAACAGACAAAGTCTGCAGCAGATTTTCTTGATCAATCTGTCTTAACCGGGCAGCAGCCTCCTGCTGGGAAAGTTTCCAAAACTCATTATACACTTCGTATAAGAACCTTTTTCTCCGGGGCACCTTGGGACCTGACAAGAAATCTTGTAAATCAGTACCATTAGACAGTAACTTGAGGTGTGACTTAACTGCACCCAGCGTGGAGTACTTCAACCATTGTTGACAAAGTTTCCCCACACTGTATGTAGTTATTATATCTGCATGTTCTGGTGAAATGTAACGAGGGTCTGCCCTACTAGTCCTGAACCCCCCAGAAGAGGTAACAAAACGTTGATGACACTGATTAGTGTCTACAGGCCACAATAACCACCCGCCCGGATGTAACGATGAAGCGTTAAGCGTACCATTCTGGACCCAATGCGTAAATTCACTAAAAGTAGCATTCACATAGTGCTGCCAGTTATTTAATTTAGAAGGGACAGGTATGCTAGGCAAAGTCAATTCTCTAATCGACGCCAAGCCCAAACAACTAGTCTGTTGTACTGTGTCATTGAGGAAAATCATTTGCACAGGGATAATGCATGCCCGAAATAATGTATCTCTGCCTTGCATCTGCCAATTTTTCGTACCCCAAACACTTTTCAAGTCAACAGTCTTCAACCAGTATTCATATCCTTCGACCGAAAGTTTAGATACAAACGAATTAGAATACAGTAATTTAGTATCGGTCAACAAAATTTGCTTATTGGAATACGGTGTCACTTTAAAATAGTAAGACTTAGCGTTACGCTGATCATGCCCAGAAAAATATGCAAATTTATCATTATACGTTTTCGAACTCCCTTGTGGAGGAGTCGAGCAATGTTCCCATTGTACATAATTAAAGATGGACTTAGGGCTACTCGCTTTGTGAATGAAGTGGTGTCCATAATGGGTTTAGCAAAACATATCACCATGATTATCTTTAAATTGGTAAGCATCTTCATCGTCATAGACAGTATAATATTACAAATCTTTTAGCATAGCATCTACTGTCTTCACATCCCAATCATCAGAAACAATGCCTGGAATAACAATATCATTCATTGATAACTTAAGAACATACGGTATTTGAATCAGTTCAGTGGGACCATATATATCAAACATTACTTTATCCCACACAATTCCATCCGGAATTGGTATCGCAGATATGTTCACATTGGATATGTCTCTTCGAACCATATGAGACGAAAAATGTGGTCTCAACACAGTCTCCACGTGCTCAATGTCTGATCGATCAGGAAGAAAATGACCATGTATTACCAGAAAAAAAGGTAACCACAAATCCCAACCATAAAAAAATAGTCAGTACAGCCATAAAAAGCCACAAATAGTTCCAAGGAACAACAAAATATGTACGTTTAAGCCAACTTAGTAGCTTACGTGGACCTCGGATCGAAGACAGCGAAGACGAAGAGCTGGATACAGCCGCATCCGCGTCGTTGAAGCAGCCAGAGGCAGTTCTTGCAAAAGGTGCAACAGTGAACAAGGAAGCTGATGGAGGTTCTCTCCTAGGTACGCTATAAATCACATGTTCAGAAACATCAGTAGAACGTACAGCAACTTGAGAAAAAGAATCTATCAATCGTTGACTGTGGAACAATCGCAAGATCATCTTCCACCCTCCCCAAGCTCGGAGAGGAAACATTGTCGGTGCTAATCACCTGCAGCGGGACTTCTTCCCCAGTAGTGAGAGGGATGCCGGAACTACTGGGTGTCCCTCTTGGTCTGCTGTGCAGAATCGGCCACATGTTGTAACTTGACATTATCAATGGAAACAAAACGATTTCCTTTGGCCCCTTGCAGCGGCGGCAAATTCACAGTTCTCGTGCCGCTCACCCCCAACACCGGGACAGGTGCTCGATAAGAAGGACCAAATTCTTTCTTTACTGCAACCTTTTCACGCACTAGATCCCCAATCCTGGGTATCCAACCAGTAGGTGTTACTGGCTCATCCTTAATTCCAGAGGAGGCAGCACTCGCAGAAGAGTTATCTTCACGAAATTGTTGTAAATCCTGCAAAACAGTGACACAATCATTTATGTCAAAGGGCGTATCTGCCGTCTCCACACCAGGACCATCTAGATCAGGAACATACATTCGTGTTCCGAACAGGCACTCATATGAAGTACGACCCCCCAGTGACCTTCTAGGCAAGTTATTAAGTGCTCTCTGTACTCCATACAGGTGGGCTAGCCAACTACGACCCGTACCTATAACCCTGGCTGTTAAGGATTGCTTTAAATCACGATTTAAACGCTCCACGACAGAATTTCCCTCGGGATGAAATGGAGACGAGAATTGGAGTTGGACCCCCAACGAAGCCATGGTGTCCCTGAATGCCTTAGAGGCAAAAGCAGGCCCCTGGTCCGAATGAAAAGCCGCAACTGCAAATGTATCGACAAAGATACGCAAATCTTTAATATCAGTCCCAGCGTCAGCCGAGCGCTGTGGCCAGACCCACACAAATCTGGAGCACGAATCTACAGCAACCAATATGTATTTGTATGCACTATCTGGTGTCAGCGGACCACAATGGTCCAAGTACACACACTGTAAAGGTCTATTTGATATCAGAAGAGGAGTCTGCTGCGGGCGTCTAGCCGACGATGCTTTAATTTGTTGACAGACGTCACAACAAAGGACATACTGCTTTGTCTCCTTATAGAGACCAGGCCACCAATAACGGGCCTGTAAAAGTGAAATCGTGGCAGCCACACCAGCATGCGCAGATGCCACCCCTTCATGCTTGGGAATTTCACGTACAACAATGCCTGGAATTGTAACAGTAGCATGTAGCGCACCATTCAAGCAGTAACTATATTTCGAAGGAAATCCTTTAGGAAAAGGCGTGCCATCAGCCGTAGCCTTTATGGCAGCTGAAATTTCTGTGTCTGGTTTTGAACTCGAACGAGTCACTGCGGCTACTGTGGCGACAGCCACTGCCGATTTCGCTGCTTCATCAGCCAAAGTAATCCCAGCAACGTGTATTCCAACGCGCTGGTGTCCAAGTGTATGCACAACATGGACATTAGGAAGCGTTTCCTTCAGATCCGCAACCTTACCCCACAACATTTTATGCTTAATGGTGTTGCCTTTAGAATCTCTGAACCCATTCATCTTCCAATAGTGTAAATATTCGTTGAAAGACTGCACACAGTAGTAGGAGTCACAGACCAGCAAGGTTAAAAGTGCCGGATCCGCGTGCTCCAACGCTAACAATAGAGCTTTGAGCTCAGCCAGCTGTGCCGTGCAATCTCCCAAGGTTTTAGTATAAGTATGTCGGGGGCAGAACACTTCCCCCTCCATAGTGCCGCTCACCACCGCACATGCAGCAGAATATTGTTGTTTAGTCCCAACCGCCGGTTGCGCAGAGCCATCAGTATACATGACCACTTCATATTGGTCAATAGGCAATGTACCAGCAGGAACAGGGTATTCTATTTCCTATTGAAGAAATTCTTGAGTCTGCAGTTTAGGGTCAAATACATAATCTACATCAGGGGCTGTCAAAGACGTAGCCCATTGTATCCATCGCGGGTGTAGAGCCTTCGAATTAGGAACACTCGCTTTAGTAACAGCCTCTAAGGCCGGAACCGGGGAAACGACAACAATGCGTTGACCCTGGGCCAGCGGTCTTTCTTTAATAACAGCCATCTGTACTGCAGTGAGAATTTTCTCAGTCTGTGCAAAACGTTGTTCTGCAGCAGAATACAAGTGGGACTTGTATGCTATCGGGACTGTCTCCCCTTCATTAAAGGTGACATACGTAAATTCATCAGCCCCAGGAATCACCCTGATGACCAAATGAGTTTTATTGTCCCGTGTGTGTAAATGTTTAACCGCTAAGAGATCATTCTGCAACTCTCGCAGTATGTGTGTATGCTCAATCTTCCAAAATCTACTTGAAAAATTCGGGCGAATCAGTTCATATAAGGGTTTTATACGTGTAGCATAATCAGGAATGTAAGTTCTGCCAAAATTCAGAAACCCCAACAAAGACTAGAGCTTCCGAACCGTATTAGGAGGCTGCAGTAAAGCACATTTCTCCAAAAAATGTGGCGCCAGGCTCTTGCCCTCACTCGATAACTCATATCCCAGGAAAATAACACTGAGGAAGGCAATCTTCGATTTCTTAAAATTAAACTTATAACCAATATCAGCAAAACCCACAACAATGCGCGATACGCGACTGAGATGTTGCAGAATCTCATCGTCCGTCAAATAAATGTCATCAACATATGATAACGCCTCAGGGTCCAACTCGTGCAGAAGTTCAGTCACACGAGCCGAAAACAGTCCTGGGCTATTCTTATACCCCTGAGGTAAACGACAAAACTTTTTCTGAGAGCCAAACGCACTGAAACTGGTATAGTCCCGACTTTCGGGTGCTATATTCTGGCAGAAAAATCCATTCGAGATATCCAAGGTTGTTTTGTATTTTTTACGCACTATATTATTCATAAGCGCAGCGCTATGTGAATTCTGTATTGCACATGTGCGTGTATGACTATTCAAATGTCTGTAATCCACCACTATCCTATAGGAATGGTCCGGTTTAGCAACCGGAAATAAGGGATTATTCATCGGCGAGACACAAGGCTCAATCACACCTTGGTACTCCAATTGTGTAAGAATTTCCCGAACCGATGCCCTTGCTTCAAATTTAATAGGATATTGCGGCTGTGGCTGAGGTTCGCCTTTAATGGGAATGACATGATAAAGTGATTGTTTATCCCACCCCACATTATTTCTATATAGGGCGGGGGCTTGTGCTAGAGCCCATGATTTACTATAGGACTCCGCTAGTTCTCTCGGAACAAGTGGTGAAAAGGAAGGCGCAATAACCTCCTCCCCAACCGGACAGTCGCGCACAAAGTCAGGTGGCCAATCTTGTTCGGCCAACAGGACATCATATGATTTTACCACATGGTCCCAAAAGATGGCGTGTATAATGCGGTCAATGTCCCCTTCTAATCGTAGAGTCACAAGATATACTTGATCAGGATCAGAGACTCGCATATCCGCCGTCTCGACTTGTATGAAATCATCAGTTGCTTTCGCCTCCAGATGCTCTAGAAGACTCCGGCGAAATATTGTGACCTCTGCCGCGCTGTCTAACAGCGCTAACGCCCATGTCTTGTTCGTCAAGAGAACTCTCTTCTTGAGCGGCATGTCTAACTGAGACTGCTGCCACTTTCTTCTTTTTAAACTGCTGTTTTTGTTGCAGCGGTTTCTCTTCTTGTTTAATAGAAACCTCCGCTGAGCGTTGTGAATCCTGTCTCGGTTTCACGTACTCCGTCCTCCGCTCTGACCGCCCACCTCTCTCACTTCTTTTCTCCGAGGAGTCCTGAAAGGAATGAGATTGGCGCGTATCAGTATATTGATATCTATCAGGCGTCTTCAAAGTATCCCTATTCCTGAGATTATACTTATTTTGTGGGGTCTCCGGTTGCGGAGACTGCCCACCATCTTTCTTAGGTGTTTGCTGTTTCTTATCCCAGCGCTTTTTCGCACCCTCAGGTTGCTGTTGCTTAGAATTATCCTTATTATTTTTACCCTGCAATTGTGGTTTCTGCGGTCGAGCCCCTAGGCTATCACGACCAATACTAGAATATGTTTCAGCTATTATTCTTGGAAGCTCCCGCTCCTGATTAATCTGCGGAACGTCCCGAAGACGCATTCGCACTGCTAGTGCTACAGCCTCCCCCTTGAGATTACTCAAAATAATAGAAGAAACCGCGTCAAAATTTCCCATCAATTGCATGCCTAAATCCAAGGCAGGGGCAGCCCCATATTCATCCTGAATTTGTTTAAGCACCTCCGGCAAATTAGCCAAAGTCGGTGTACCGTGTGCTGTAGTATAGAGAGCGGCAAACACCGTGCCCCAAGTATTACAAAGATCCACCGTAGGAACCATCCCATACGGCAAACACATCGTCAAAATTCTATGCTTATCCTGAGGTCCCGTATGGGGAAATACTGCTTCCAGCGTATTAATTTTTTGCGCCAGCCAAAATGGAGTCTCCTCACGTTTAGCCGGTACCTTGCCCATTACAGAGTGTACAGTGGCCGGATTTATTCCCGCCACCACCGCATGTGGATGAGCTGGAGCAGCACGCGCTGCATTAGTATTTAATGTCTGCATCACAAACTGAACTAATCGTCTGTACATTTCAGTTAATTCCACATATAAACGACGCACTTCAGCCACTGCCACATTTGCCACTCCAGGATATGGTGTATATGTAGCCAATAAAGGCCAGGTCAGACCATCATTACTCAACGGACCTAACCGTACTGGTGTTACTGAATGTGGGAGGGCGCCATCAAGCCAATTATGGTGTTCTTGATAAGATAAAGGTATTTCTAAATAAGCGTAAGCCCTGTATTGTCCAGGGGCATTCGCAACTGTGTATTCGTGAAAAGTATTTGTACCCCCATCAGCTGCTGGAAATACCACCCAAGAATAAAAAAGTTCTGTTCTATAGGCTGCATGGGCGTCCACCACCAAAGTGACCGGACCCCCCTGGACCATCAGTCCATGTGCTATTAGATGACCCGTGAGCGGAAATCGCATATTAAGCGGTATATTTACTACGGCTGGATTCGCCATTAGTATAACAATAATAGCTCTAGGACAGAGAAGGCACACCAATAACGGGGTATTTCCTTTCAAAGTTCAAGCTTGAACAACCAACCACAAAGTATTAGGATGTACCCAACCTGTGGTGGCGGAAACCCTCAGCCCCACGGACGTCTCCGTATACGGAACCGAGGAGTCAAAATATATACGAGACCGAGAGAGTCAGTCGGACCCAAACATTAGAGCCAGACCAAACGTTGGCGGCGCCATGTCGCGTGGGCTCTCATTATCCTAAATGAGACTACTGGATTTCTAGGCAGCAGGATCGATAACGGTGTGGGGGACTGAGTCTGACCCACGTGTAAGGAACTCTGCCACCCTAAATCCGGTTGTTGCTCCGGCTAACTAGCAGTGCCTCATTTCTCCCACGGGGAAGAAATGATTTTGCAGCCGAGCGCATGACATCTTTGGAACTTCTCAGGGAAGTCGTGGTCACTCAGATCCAAACCAACTCTCTCATTCACAATATGGTCTCATATACAAATGACAAAGACAGTGTAAGTTTTATATAATGTCTTAATAAAACGACTGTATTTTAGATATTAAGGCGTGAGCCGCAATGACCAGAACAATACAACATAGTAGGATTGATATAGTAACCAGGAGAGTAAAACATAGAAATAAAGCTATCATAATTCCTAACCGTTTCTACTCTCCCTCTGCTTGTTCTATTTAGAGCACAGCATGTTAAGCTTCTAGCTTGCCTTTCTGTATCACTAGGGAGACGGACACACTCATACCTGAGCAAAGGCCTGTGATCTGGTTCAGCATCTGCAACGAGGCAGTCAGCGTCTAGTTGTGGTTCCCTGGTCGGAATCTCCCTCTTGCATGTTTTGGGACAAGGAAGTGATTTTATAGCTAACATGTCATCGTGATCACAAAATGTTCCTGCGCAGGACTCCTACCACGTCTATCAGCAATGTACCAGACTGTATCCTTGACTAAAGCACAGAGTGAATATGTTATGAAGAACTCCAGTGCTGAAGTAGGCAAAACAGTGTGATATGAATAAAAAACAACACCGTAGAACTGGCTATTCTGTAAAATAACAGTACGAAGCCTAATAGAAAGCATTTAGAGTAAAGTGCACAGAGGCTCTAAGCTGTTAGCAAATGAATAAAATATATTTAGGGCAAAGTGTACAGAGGCCTAAGGCCTAAAGCTAATGCGCAAAATATACGTAAAACTGACCACACTACAATACCAAGTCCAGGTATCCCCTTTTAGTGAGGGGTAGGCAGTGTCTAGAAGCCATGCTCTCAAGAGGTAGCTGTGGATGAGCAGCCAAGGCTTATCTAGGAGACATGCATAGCTCATGTAATACCACTGTAGTCACACAGCACTTACACACATTAAAGTAAACACTCAGTTGTACAAAAAGAAAGGTACATTATTTTTGGAACACAATATCACAAATTACTAGAAGGGCAATCCTCCAATAGGAGGTAAGTAATGCACTAAGTATATACACTAGCAATCAGAAATAGGCATAGAAAAGGTGAGAAAACCGTGCTAATAGCAATAACCAACAGTGACCCTAGGGGAGCACAAACCATATACTAAAAAAATGGAATGCGAACATGGGAGTCCATCCTAGGTAAGTAGAATGTGCAGAGGGGAGCTGGGAATGCTAGAAAACTACAGAAGTAAGTAACACAGTATCCCCCCAGCAACCAGGAATGCAGGAGTAAATCACTGGATTTGCCCCAAACCACCCAAATGTCTGGACCCAGGGGCAGATCGTGAAAGCCTGGCCAGGGTGCAGCACGTTACTGCTGCTAAGGCTCTGTCGTCTGTGATGGCTGAGGGTGCTTTGGTGGATCTATGGAGAGAAGGGTACGTCCCACATTGATCGTTGGCTGGGTACGAGGGACGTGGAGCTTTGGACACAGTCGGTGGATCACATGGTGTGCACCTTCTCGGACCACTCGCCGGTCAAGTTAGTGCTGGTGGTGCCCTGTGGGCCTGAGCACACATATATGTGGCGGTTGCCGCATGGGGCGCTTTGGGATGGTGTATTCCGTGATGAGGTCCGCGAGGCCATCGTTCATTATTTTGCTGAGAACTGTGGGTCTGTGAGCTCCGCTGGCACAGTATGGGAGGCTTTTAAGGTGGTCATTCGTGGAGTATGCCTCTCGAAACAACATGGCGTATTAAAGATGTTACGCCGGGAACTGGCTGACCTAGAGGAGCGGATAGCGGATTTGGAGCGGCTCCTGGTGGTAGACTGGTCAGGCGTAACGCTTGCGGCTCTGGGGTGCGCTGTGTCTTTGTATGAGGAGGCCTCTCTCCGGAAGATTTGCTTTTTGGGGAGGTTTGCCCGGGCGAGGCGAAATGGAGAGAGGGAGAGGGCCAGACGTACGCTGGCGAACAAGCTGCGTAAGCCTGGGCCACTAATTATATTACTGAAATAGACAGTGCGGAGGGTTGACCGTGTGGTGGGGACGGATGGAGTCATACAGGTTTTCACTAAATTCTTCGCAGATTTGTATGCAGAGCCTTCCGGGTTGGATGCAGCGGCGGCTCATGCTTACTTCTCAGGGATCGCTCTACTTTGGTTTGACGATGCACACAGGTCTTTCGACGCCCCCTTTTCAGTTGAGGAGTTCAAAGCTGCGATTCGTAGTCTGCCTGGAGATAGGTCTCCGGGTTGGATGGCTTGACTTCTGCGTTTTATAAGGAGTACTCAAAAATCCTTGCTCCACACCTCTTGGAGGTATACGCAGAGTCTATGGAGACTGGGGTTCTTCCCACTTCCCTCCGTGAGGCCTCGATTGTTCCGATACTCAAACCTGGTAAGGATCCACATTGCTATGACTCGTATCGTCCGCTCTCTATGATTAATATAGACAATAAAGCCCTGGCCAAGATGATAGTGGCGTGGCTACAGCCGAGGCTTCCGAAGTTAGTGCTACCGGACCAGTCTGGGTTTGTGCCTGGCAGATCCAGGTCTCATAATTTGCATACGTATTTTGCGGTCGTAGGCTCAATTGAGACTTAGGTGTTTGGCTGAGTCGAGACGGGGAGACCCTTTGGTTGACCAATTACGGTAAGGCTGTTTCGTGGTTGGAGGATAAGGTTGAGGCGTGGCACTCGCTGCCACTTTCGCTTATAGACGCATTGCTATTGCTAAAATGGTTGTGCTGCTAAAAGTTCTGTACCTGTTTGTGAATCCTCCTCTTATTCTTCCTGTGAGATTTGTGCGGCGTCTTCGCTCTGCTTTGATACGACTGGTTTGGGCGGGCAGCCTAGAATTTCCTGGGAGAAGCTGATGTTACCATTTGAGTTACCACTGTGCTCAGGCTCATTTTGCATATTATTGGATGCACCCAGTTCGATATTTACCACAGCTTGCGCCTGAAAGTGATGCGGTGTGGCCGGACGGTTTGCCCCATGTTCTCGGGAATCCCTCCCGGCGCAGGGCACGCAGTGTAGACACCGTGACGTGTACTGCTCGCGCTTGGACCACCCTAATGCACCGCGTGGGAGCGCCATTTGCTCCCTTGATGTTGGTGCTTGCTATTGCAGACGATAGGATGTTCAGGGATGTGAGGTCGCGCGACTTCCTTCGTTACTCGAATCTAACTGAATTAGGCGATTGGTTTGTGGATGGCCGGCTGATCTCCCCAGAGGATGCACTGTGGAATGGACGTGCTACTGCGCTGGATTGGTTGTATGTTTTGCACGTTTGTGTGATGCTGCGTGCACGCTTCCCTGGCCTCCCTGAGGCTCCATTGGTGTGCCAGGCTCTGAAGGTGCTGTGTCGCGCTCAGTCGCCGCGTAAGCTTATTACCAAGCTGTATAATGGTTTGCTGGATCAGCAGAGTGGAACCGGAATGGCTGCCAGAGCTCGCTGGGAGGCAGATGTTGGTGAGACCATATCGGAGGATGTGTGGTGGAAATGCTGTGCGCATATGAGAGTTCTGTCACCTAATTATAGGTTGCGTCTTATTCATTTCAAATTCCTGCATTGTTTATATTATGCCCTGCTCAGTTTATGTGCTATGGACCTGCACGCGGATGCGTGCTGTGAACGGTGCTGCGCCCCTGATGCTGACTTTCAACATCTCGCATGGAATTGTGCCTGAGTTCATGCTTTTTGGATGGAGGTAATACATATGATTGGGGAGATGACTGGCCTGGAACAGTCCTTTTCCCCTAAACTAGTGCTGCTTGGCTATGTTGATGAGGTGCAGCTGACGCATAGGCGATTGGTGGGACTGCTGCTTTTATTGGCTAAGCGCAGGGTTGCGATGTGCTGAGGCCGTGGCCGGACCCCTCACAGATCCGATTGGCTGCGCGATGCCTCATTCTGCCAAGAGCAATTGATGATTTTCTGGCAGATAGTCCAGAGGGGTCCCGGCCGAGGGATATATGGGCTCCATTGCGCTTCTTCTTGGAGTCCTTACAGTGAGGCTGTGAATGTGTCCTTTGTTCGACCACGCTTATAGGGGTTCTGATTGCCATTGCTTCTCTCAGGCGTTATGGCTGCTATGGAAAGCTGGTTAGTCGCTCTGCTCTCCTGTGTCCCCTCTCTGCCCGTCCTTTTTCCTTTATCACTTTGTTGGTTCTGCGTTTGCTCTTTAGCCCTACGAACGACTAGTCTAACTGCTTTTGTCCCTGGATTTTAGCTTCGTAAAGTGTATACTGATATGGCTGGAGCTCATCTGAATGTGCTCGATGGAAATGGAGCTGAACACTAGCTGAGATTATTACTGGTGACTTTGAGTTATTGTAAGGAAGTGCCTCCTTGGCATGGTTAGCCCCTAACTTTTTGCCTTTGCTGATGCTAAGTTATGATTTGAAATGTGCTGGGACCCTGCTAACCAGGCCCCAGCACCAGTGTTCTTTCCCTAAACCGTACCTTTGTCTCCACAATTGGCACAACCCTGGCACTCAGGTAAGTCCCTTGTAACTGGTACCCCTGGTACCAAGGGCCCTGATGCCAGGCAAGGTCCCTAAGGGCTGCAGCATGTCTTATGCCACCTTGGGGCACCCCTCACTCAGCACATGCACACTGCCTCACAGCTTGTGTGTGCTGGTGGGGAGAAAAGGACAAAGTCGACATGGCACTCCCCTCAGAGTGCCATGCCAACCTCACACTGCCTGTGGCATAGGTAAGTCACCCCTCTAGCAGGCCTTACAGCCCTAAGGGTGGGTGCACTATACCACAGGTGAGGGCATATGTGCATGAGCACTATGCCCCTACAGTGTCTAAGCAAAACCTTAGACATTGTAAGTGCAGGGTAGCCATAAAGAGTATATGGTCTGGGAGTTTGTCAGACACGAACTCCACAGTTCCATGATGGCTACACTGAAAACTGGGAAGCTTGGTATCGAACTTCTCAGCACAATAAATGCACACTGATGCCAGTGTGCAATTTATTGTAACATACACCCAGAGGGCATCTTAGAGATGCCCCCTAAATACCTACCCGACTTCTAGTGTAGGCTGACCAGTTACTGCCAGCCTGCCACACACCAGACATGTTGCTGGCCACATGGGGAAGAGTGCCTTTGTCACTCTGGGGCCAGGAACAAAGCCTGTACTGGATGGAGGTGCTTCTCACCACCCCCTGCAGGAACTGTAACACCTGGCGGTGAGCCTCAAAGTCTAACCCCTTTTGTTACAGCGCCCCAGGGCATCCCAGCTAGTGAAGGTGCCTGCCCCTCCCGCCACTGCCCCCACTTTTGGTGGCAAGGCTGGAGGAGATAATGAGAAAAACAAGGAGGAGTCACCCACCAGTCAGGACAGCCCCTAAGGTGTCCTGAGCTGAGGTGACCCCTGCCTTGAGAAATCCTCCATCTTGAGTTTGGAGGATTCCCCCAATAGGATTAGGGATGTGCCCCCCTCCCCACAGGGAGGAGGCACAAAGAGGGTGTAGCCACCCTCCAGGACAGTAGCCATTGGCTACTGCCCTCCCAGACCTAAACACACCCCTAAATTCAGTATTTAGGGGCTCCTCAGATCCCAGGAAATCAGATTCCTGCAACCTGAAGAAAGAAGATGGACTGCTGACCTACAAGCCTGCAGAGAAGGAGGAAGACGACAACTGCTTTGGCCCCAGCCCTGCCGGCCTGTCTCCAACTTCAAAAACCTGCTCCAGCGACGCATCCGACACGGACCAGCGACCTCTGAAGCCTCAGAGGACTGCCCTGGACTAAAGGACCAAGAAACTCCAGTGAACAGCGGCCCTGTTCAGAACCAGCTACTTCTTTGCAACAAAGAAGCAACTTCCAAAGACTGCACATTTCCTGCCAGAAGCGTGAGACTTCACACTCTGTTCTCTGGATCTCGAGCCGGGGGCATGGGGTGCAAATACCTCAGGGAGGACTCCCCGGCGACTGAAAGCCTGTGAGTAACCAGAGGCGACCCCCCTGAACCCCCACAGCGACGCCTGCAGAGAGAATCCAGAGGCTCCCCCTGACCGCGACCTCCTGTAACAAGGGCCCCGACGCCTGGCACCAACACTGCACCCGCAGCCTCCAGGACATGGGACCTGAAGGAACCGAACTTCGACGCAGGAGTGACCCCCAGGTGACCCTCTGCCTTGCCCAGGTGGTGGCTGTCCTGAGAAGCCCCCCCGTGCCTGCCTGTCTGCACAGCTAAAGTGACCCCCGGGTCCCTCCATTGTTTCCTACCTGAAACCCGACGCCTTTTTTGCACACTGCACCCGGCCGCCCCTGTGCCACTGAGGGTGTGTTTTGTGTGCATACATTGTGTCCTCCCCCCTCCCCCCCAGTGCTCTACAAAACCCCCCTGGACTGCCCCCGAGGAGGCAGGTACTTACCTGCTGGCCTTACCTGCTGGCAGACTGGAACCGGAGCACCCCTGTTCTCCATAGGCGCCTATGTGTTTTGGGCACCTCTTTGACCTCTGCACCTGACCGGCCCTGAGCTGCTGGTGTGGTAACT
The DNA here is from genome assembly GCF_031143425.1 of Pleurodeles waltl. Classification (NCBI taxonomy): domain Eukaryota; kingdom Metazoa; phylum Chordata; class Amphibia; order Caudata; family Salamandridae; genus Pleurodeles; species Pleurodeles waltl. The sequence goes on from NC_090449.1 coordinate 401,132,548, forward strand.
TTGGGGTTGCCTTGAACGCGCCCCCCCCCCCCCCGGTGAGCTGCCTATGCCCCATAACTGAGACTTGTAAGTGTTTTACTTACCTCCTAATCTAACCTTTACTTATCTCCCCCAGGAACTGTTGATTTCTGCACTGTACAAGCTTATTGCCATTTTTACAAAGAGTGTACATGATATTGTTTTCATTCAAAGTTCCTAAAGTTTCTAAGTGAAGTACCTTACATTTAAAGTGTTAATATAAACCTTGAACCTGTGGTTCTTAAAATAAACTAAGAAAATATATTTTTCATTATAAAAACCTGTTGGCCTGGAGTAAGTCTTTGAGTGTGTGTTCCTCATTCATTGCCTGTGTTTGTACAATAAATGCTTAACACTACCGTCTGATAAGCCTACTGCTCGACCACACTCCCACAAAAAAGAGCATTAGAATTATCTACTTTTGCCACTATCTTACCTCAAAGGGGAACCCTTGGACACTGTGCACACTATTTTACAATAGTATATACAGAGCCAACTTCCTACAGTTATGTACTGGGTCCTGGTACGCTGCTGGGGACTGTATCCTGCATTACATTTGTTTCTATGTTCTGTGGGATTGTTTTTGTTGTATGTTCATGTACCAATATTTTTTAAAAAAAATAACACCCAAAAGGAGGAAAAAAGAAAAAGAAGACGTCCAGACAAGACTGTAAGAAAATCAGAGGTGGATTTGTGAAGAAAGAAGACCATTGGAGAGAGGCAGCCAAGTCCAAGAGACACAGTGGAGTGTAAGAGTAGTAGGAGCTACTACCCACCCAGCTGTACTTGCAGGAGTTGGTTGATGGTGATGAAGAACAGGTCAGATCTAATTCTTGATGAACCTCCTATAGTACCCAGTGAGCCCTAAGAGGACTCTCACCTGGGTCTGTGTAGTAGGGGGAGTCCAATCCAAAATAGTTTGGTTCTTCCCGTGAATTGTTGAATCTGCCTCCACCTACCAGGTGGCCCAGATATACAACCTTCCCCTGCCCTATCTGCCACTTAGAGGCCTTGATAGTGAGGCCTGCTTTTTGCAGAGCTTCCAAAACATTCCAGAGGTGGACCAGGTGGAACTAAAGACAGCTATGTCATTGAGATAGGCTGCACTATAGGTTTGGAGGACTGTATTCACCAGCCTCTGAAAAGTGGCAGGTGCATTTTTCAAACCAAAGGGCATAACAGTAAATTGATAATACCCTTCAATGGTTGAAAATGCAGCTTTTGGTTTTGCATCCTCTGACAATTTGATCTGCCAATATCCTGCAGTCAAGTTAAAGGTGCTTAGATACTTGGCAGATGGCATTTTATCTATGAGCTCATCTACCCTAGGAATAGGGTGAGCATCAGTCTTTGTGACTGTGTTGAGCCCTCTGTACTCAACACAGAATCTCTTCTCCCTTTTCCCATTTTGTGAGGTGAGGTTTTGGTACCAGCACCATTGGGCTAGCCCAGGGTCTTTCAGAGTGCTCAATCACTCCTAGGTCTAGCATCTTTTGCACTTCGGCTTTGATGCAGTCCCTAACATGATCAGGTTGCCTGTAAATTTTACTTTTACCAGGGAAACTCTCCCCTGTGTCCTCTGGAGGAGCTCTGGGCACCACCCCTGGGGTGGTGATGGACAGTGGAGTGGTCACTCCCCTCTCCATTGTCCAGTTTCGCGCTAGAGCAGGGACTGGGTGTCCCTGAACCAGTATGGACTGGTTTATGCACGGAGGGCACCAAATGTGCCCTTCAAAGCAAACTAGTGGCTTTGGGAGTCTGGTTTGCTTTGAAGGGCACATTTGGTGCCCTCCATGCATAAACCAGTACATGCGTAAAATGGCGTCCCCACACTCACTAAGTCCAGGAAAATGGGTCTGGAGTTTGTGGGGGCACCTCTGCTAGTGTAGGGGTACCCTCACACACGGGTACCTGCACCCTGCCCTCTGGGCTGAGAGAGCCTACCATAAGGGTGACTTACAGTGACCTGGTGCAGTGTCCTGTAGTGAAAACGGGTGCATGCACCCGTTTCACGCAGACTACAATGGCAGGCCCGCAGAACCCATTGCACGGGCTCCCTATGGGTGGCAGGTTAACTTCTCCAGCCAGTAGGGATCCCCTGGCGCCCAGTGCCCTGGGTACCTAGGTACCATATACTAGGGACTTACATGGGGGGAACCAGTATGCCAATTGTGGGGAGAAAAGGGACAATTTACAGGAGAGAGCAAAACTACTGGGGTCCAGGTTAGCAGGATCCCAGTAGACAGTCAAACAGACTGACAGCAGGCAGAAAATGCAGGTAACCGTGCCAAGAAAGAGAGTACTTTCATACAATATCTGTTTGAGCGATGATTGTCTTCAGAGAGAATAGTCACCAAATCATGCTTAAAGTAGCTTAAAAATGGCCAGACGCCCATGAGGAGAGAGCTTCAGCTTTTGAAGGGTTATTGTCTAGAAGGCAGCTGCCCTTACCTGAGGTCCCAATCCTGTGTTTGTGGTGGCAGAGTTGCTGATGCTGCTCCCCGGTGAATGACAGTGGAGTGGGGCGTGCAGTATTGGTTTGAGCTCAGACTGGGTTGCACAACACGGCTGGCTCATATTGGAGTGGTGACCTCGCTCCATGTGAAGAGTGTTGCTGTGTGATAGAAGGTAGAAATAGGTGTGTTGAATGGACGTGGTGAAGTTTTAGCCAAGTTGTTGACCCCATGTTTGCAGTGTTGGGTACAGCCTGGCTTCTGAGGACACTGGGCAATTGTAATGTTGCATGAAATAGGAGTCTGCCCCATGCTGCCCTTGAAGCTACCCATGCTCCCAGCCTCTGGTGTTCAGAATGCTGGGTGAAATTTTAAATATGAGACAGACTAGGCACACAGTATTTTTTTTTTTGTCTAAAGCAATAAATTAAGATGTTCCTGGGCACCCGAGAGGGAGTAGGGCAAAACGGGAACATGATTGTGGAAGACCTGACTGGTCCAGAGTAGGCACCAGCACGCAAATGTGTCAAAAAAGCAAAAGGCAGCATGAGTTTTTAGCTTGTGCAGCCAGAATTAAACTCTGTTTTTACTTCCTTTAAAATCCTAGGGAATCTCTTTTTGGGAATTTGGACCCCTTTTGAAATTGAAATCCAGATGTCTCCTCCTCAGATCTCTTGTCATGTCATCTGTTCTTTTTTCTGCAGTTTGTATTACGAGGATACCCAAATATGTTGCCATCGTTATCATTATAGTCTTTCTGCGGGAAAGCGCGTTTGGTTGTTGGAGGAGGTGCCGCTTGTTTGACAAAGGGCAGGAGCCCTTTAAATTTCACCTAGTGCTCCCGCGACCTGCGCCCGTCAGCGCCTGACAGAGGCTGGGCTGCCCCCCCCCCCCCCCCCCCCCCCCCCCCCACCCCCTCCACGTCCCACTCCCGAAGGCCTGTAAGGAGAGGATTTTTTCCTGCTGCTGAGCCGGTTGTGTGAGCAGAGGATCCAGCTGACTTTTTGCGAGGTAAGGGCAGGATCCAGCCCCCCTCGCTTACTGGTCCTTGTTCTTTGGGGCGGGGGGCCCTTTAAGACACTCTCTGCGCACGGTCCCCGGGGGTTCGCTTTTTGGACTCTGTTGACTTGCAGCGAGGTAGGGGCAGGAATTAGGCCCCCCCTTGCCTACTGGTACTTGCTGTCTGGGGCGGGGACAGCCCCACTAAGACTTCTCTGCAGTGGCTATTGGTGTCAGGGCCGGGCTATTCCCCTTCCTTCTTGCTCTTAGGGGTTCCTCTGTTTGCTTGCCATCTGCAGCAGGGGTTGTGGAGTGTATACACCACTGTATGGTGTGGGGTTCCTAACAGTACCAAGAAGGCCTCTTCTGTTTCCTTATAGTTTGGGTTTTACCTCAAGGCCCTTAAATTTCAGTAAGAAAGATGGGTCGTCAGAGGGGGTTGGGGGGCGAAGAGAAGCCTGGATCAAACAAAACCCTAGACGGCTTCTTACAAAAGGCCGTCGGGGCTTTAGAGAAAGAAATAGAGCTGGTAGAGCGCCGTTTGGCAGTCCCACCCTTCCCAGCTATCTCTGTAGCCCATGATGACCTCTCTATACAGTCCACCTCGCACTTAGGATCTCTACCTATAGTGTCCCCCCCTTCCCCTGTAGGTACTTCCCTGCAGTCCCAGGGTGAAGTGCCAAATGTCCCTCCAAAGAATGAGCTCCCCACTACCATTGCTCCCAATACCAATCCCAAGGGCAAAAGGAAACGTAGGGAGCCTGCCATTTTAAATAAACGTACCAGGATTCTGAGTTCCCTCCATCCCACTCAGCTCCCCAATAAGGTCTCTGATCTATCCTCCTCCCCTCTTACCAGCGACCAACAGTCAAATGAGTCCTTTAGTGTTCTCATAAGAGAAGAGATCTCGAAGTTGCTTCTTCCAATTGTAACCCACCTTCAAGCAATAGAGGAGAAACTTGAAGTCTTTATTAAGACCCAGAAGCCTGTCCCCTCCACTACTATTGACACCCAACCTTCCTCACACCATTTTTTCTCTACTCACGAGCAGGTTAGCATTAATAGACGACCTGCCCCAACGAGCAAGAGCCTTCCTTTTATGAACCAACCAGTTTTGATAGAGTATCAAATACCCCAACTATTTCCCTGCCGATGGCTCCAGCCCATCCCCTAGAAAGGATACCTCTTCCGTTAAACCCAGTTCCTAGCACTGGTACCTTTACTTCCACTTGTGACCATGTTCTTTCGGGCCCCTGGCAAAGGCCCCAGACCACTGGCCCAGCTGTAATACGAGCATTGCAACTCCACCCGGAGTCCTGCCCATATGTTTTGGTTATTTCCAATGTGCCTGTACTTAAAACCAAATCTCCAGAATCTTTCACTGAGCTTAAAAACAAGGTTATCCATTGGTTACATCTTCATGCGGGGTTCGCATTTTCCATGACATCCTCGATCCTAATGGTGAGAAGGGTTGGGTGGGTGGGTTCCCTAGAAAAAATCGGTACAGGGGATTGCATTGTCATCAATTTTGATTCCCCTGCTCTTGTATGGCAGCTCATGCTAAATGCAGATAGACCGTATCCTGAAATTGGTATGGTCTCTCTGTGTAGACTTCAAGCATTCTACCCATCAGCACGGCCACCCATGAATAGGCAACCATTACTGATTCAGAAAGTTCCCCGTGACATTGAGACACGCCTCAGCCCTGCTCTTGGTCTTAGACATCCATCACTGTCTCTCTCGGAGATAGACTGACTATGCGATGGCCTGTGGGAAGAGGATTCCAACACCTTAGTTTCTGAGCATACTAATTATACTGTCTCTAATGTTCCTATTTTAGCAATTTCTTTGCCTTTGACGAACCCTGATAATCGGGGAACTCCTGATAATACTCTTTATTTAGCCAATAAGGAGGGGGCTCCCCATCCCTCAATCACCTCTAGGGATCCAGGGCTCTATTGCTCAGATACCCCATTAGATATGATTTTAGCGGGCCCTGCACCCTGTGAAGTGTATACTACACAAGTCAATACAGATACAGGCAACTATTTTCCTCCAAAGGAAGCTAGAAACTCCAAATCCAGTGATTGTGCCAAAGTTCTTAGTTGGAATATAGCAGGGCTGGAAAGCAAAATGCAAAATTTGGAATGGGGTCAATTTATTGACGACCATTTATTATGTCTATTTCAAGAAACTTGGGCGACGGGCCCCAAATACAGATTAGGTTTCAGAAACTATTGGGTTCCAGCTCGAAAGTCATCCTCTGGGAGATCTTCAGGAGGGCTACTTATATGGTTAAGTAGTTCTCTCAGAAGCAAAGCTGTAGTGATAGGCATGGGCTGCCCCGATTTACAGGCCCTATTGCTAACGATTCCTGAGGAGAAATCCTTACTAATAATTAATGTCTATAACAGGAGTGTGGGTTCCACCGACGCTCTATTTTTATTGGATAGCCTACGTAAAAACAATATTGCCCATTTTACTCTGATTGGAGGGGATTTTAACGTTCCATTTGAGCCCAACCCCCTGGTTCAAGAAATATATCAGAAAGAGGACGCCTATTGGGGGATCCCACAGCTGGTCTCCAACAAACGGCCGAGATTGGGCAAAACAGCCCGTTTAGTGGCTGATATTACAATATCCTATGGCCTTCGAGCCTGTAATGGTCGCTCCTGCTCCGATGCTAATTTGCACCCCACCTTCAAATGAGGAAGGACTAGAAGCCAGATTGATTATATATTCCTTGACATTAGACTGTGGGGCCATATGGTTGATATTAGAGTTAAAGAGCATGAAGAGAGTGACCATGACCCATTGATTCTTATCGACTAGAGGCTTATTTCCTTTACTTGAGATACCCCATTCTAAGCCTTATGCCCATCAGCTAGTTTTATCAAACAATAGACGGAATTTAAAATGGGAGTTTGTTACTACATCCCCGAGCATCTTCCATTAATCTACAATCTGCTAGCTAACCAAATGGAGTGCATGCTGCATTACAATGAAGATGATGAGGGAGACAGGCTTTTAGTAGCTCATAGTAAACTGTTTGATTCCCTAAAACACCTCTTCACAAAAGAGATCTTCAGCAATACTAAGAAAAAGTACCGGGCACGGTGGTTCAACAATTTATGTAGGGAAGCACAGCTCACTCTTCTGAAAGTTCTAAAAACAGGCCAAGTTGACTCTATAAGAATAGCTAGAAAAGATTATAAGAACGAATGTAGCAAGGCTCGTAGAAGCTGGGAAGAGGCTAGATGGGTAGCTATCTTGGAAACCGCAAAATCAAAAGATACCTCCAGGTTTTGGAAATTAATTGCAGAAAACTGTGGAGACTCTGTCTCTACCTGGCACATCAATTCTTCCTGCAGCCTGGGTTGAGCATTTTGGCCAATTATACGCAGGTTCTCCCAAGGTGTCTCTTAGGTCCCTCGATGCCCCAATATCCCAAGTCGCTACCCAGATCTCATTCACTTTAGCTGAAACTAGCTCCGCTATTGATTCACTAAATTGGGGAAAGGCCCCCGGTCCAGATAAGATTCCGGGCGATTTATACAAGACAAGAACTGATATATGGGCTCCTTATCTCAATCGAATCTGCAACGCAATCGCAGCTGGAGCCCCCATTCCTCTCTCATGGAAAGGGGCCGAGATAGTTCCTATCTTTAAAAAAGGTTGCCCTAACATTCCAGCTAATTATCGTCCGATCAGTCTCCTGGATAATTTTCAAAAAATCTACGCCAAACATATTTTGTGCCACCTTGATGAATGGATCATGGAATCCAATGCCCTATCTAATCTACAAGCTGGGTTTAGACCTGCAGTGAGCACTAATGACCAAGTCTTAAGATTTCTGGCAATTAAGTGGAAGAATGTGGACTTGGGGGGGGGGGGAAATCTGTTTGTGGTCTTTATAGACCTAAGAGCTGCATTTGATCTGATCCCCAGGAACATGCTATGGTCAACACTCTCCAACATGGGGTTCCTGCTGGTCTCTTGAGTCTTATCACCAGGCTTCACGATATCACCTACGCCCGAATCAGATGTGGCAAGGAGGGTGAGCTGACAGATCCTGTGGCCATCAACAGAGGAGTCCGGCAGGGGTGCGTTCTGGCCCCTACCCTGTTTTTGCTTTATATCAATAACTGCATCCGTTATTTGGAGAATTGTACAAACGACTCGCCCAAATTGGCAGGGGAAAAAATCCCATGTTTATTATACGTGGATGATACAATCTTGCTAGCCAAATCCCCTGTGGGGATTCAAAATTTGGTTAACCAATTTTGTGCTTACTGTAGGGATTTTGGGCTTGATGTCAATGCAAAAAAACCGAAATTTATGATATATAGCTCTTCAAGGAAACAACCTCGTGTTAAAATTGAAATGAATTCAATACCACTGGAGAAAGTGGAAGAGTTTGACTATTTGGGATTTAGATTATCAACCACTGGAAAATGGGAGGCAGCAATTGGTAAAGGGGCACTTATTTTAAGTCAAAGAGGTGGGGCCCTAGTTCGTAGGTGCAGAAAGGTCCTGAGTTCCCCTCTGATTATAATTGCTGAGATCTATAATGTCCAAATCCGTGCGGCGGCCTTATATGGAGCTGAACTCTGGGGACTACACAGAAGACTGGATATTCTACAACCAAAAGAAAACAACTTCCTTAGACAGGTTTCCCGGTTAGGGGCAGGTACCCCAATGATTCCTCTCCGGCTCGACTTAGGGTTAAACAGTATTACAACCATAGCGGCCTTGAGACCGCTCTCTTATTGGATTCGCCTTTGGACAACTCCCGAACTAGAACCATATAGGGTGGCGGTGAGGGAACTTATAGCTATTCCACAGGGCCCGATTAGAATTCAATGGCTGCAGGAGATGAAATCCGCTTGGGCTAATATAGGTCTTTCCCATTACTGGGAACACCCGGAACTGATTCCCAATAACGCATGACATCTCGTTAAAAGAAGATACTGGGAAAAAGTCAACGAAGATATACTGCGCCACAATGGGCTGGGTAGGTTAACATCAGAATTTCTCCAAATTAAACACAAACCTTGGCCCGAGATTTGTATGCACCTCCCTATGCCATCCTATGCTCGTGCCCTTTATCTACAGCTTAGATATGGTTCCCTGCCCATTAATATCTATACGGCTCACTGGCCATCCAGCGTCCCTTCGACTGATAGATGCATATCTTGTCCTCTTCATAAAGAAACAATCGAGCATATTCTGTTTTTCTGTCCCTCATACAAGAACCCTAGAGGAAAGTGGATTATCCCCCTCTGTAAAAATCTATTATTGTCGGATAGAGTCAATGCCACCAGAATATGCAAATATGAAACATCCACACTGGTTGCCTCCTCAGTTTCTAAATTTCTATCGGAGGCTTGGCGTATTCGTCACAGGCTCATTTCTGTAGAGAGGCCCCAAGAGCTTTAGGCTGAGCCTTTGTCCGTTCACAGAGGAAGATTCCAATCTGATTTTTATTTCTGCGTTCCTTCTTTTATCGCTTAATATATGATATGTATCCTGTCATTTTCCTGATTTTATTAATTTATATGTGACATCTTTTTTTTAATTTAGCAAGAATTCTTGACCTTTTTTAGGAGTAAATTGAGACCGCATAAGCAAATTTTTTATTTTAGTTGAAAGGATTTTATTGAAATATTTTATACGTTAGCTGATTATCAGACTTTTTAGTATCTTGAATGATTGTTATTATGAATTATGATGAGTTATTGTGATTCCAATGGATTTATACAACCATGTAAAACTGTTTTTCTTTCAAATTTAATGGTCCAAATCTTTTGGACCGAATGTATTTAAATAAAAAATAGTCTTTCTACAACTACTCTTGCAGGTCTTAGGCCATTTGAGTTTTCTTCCCCATTGTCAACCCACCTGAATCCTACCACTATAAACCCTTGAATCGTCCCTTGCAGAATACCCATTTATTGATTGTTTACTATGCTAGTAGTGGAAAACTGGATCTGTAATGGAAACCTTGTTTGCTGCTTCTCTGTTATGTAGCCTCTTTATTGCAAATATGTGACCCAAAGGACTTTTACTGTATTTAAATATTAAAAAGGCAAGTGGCTTTCTCAAGCTTGTGCATTCATCTTTCATTATATTTTAACCTATCATTTCACAGTAGGCTTTCCTTAACCTCTAATATTCAGCGTAAAACACTAAAAGAACAGCAGCTTAAATACATAAGAGACTTGGAGACACAAGATCAGCCATCTGAGGAGAAGCCAGAGCTCCACTTATTTCCTGGTGAGAATGCTACCATCACTCCACTTCCTGGGGTGGCCAGAGTTGTGCATTCGAAGGCATATTGTACTGTTCACTGGCAAGAGGCTGGAAAGTGCAAACCTAGCATTAAAGACTCTCATGTGCTTCCCCCTGCCCAGATCTTGGGGATACAAAGTGGGCAGGGGACAGCAAGAATTCAGTTGAAGTATCCCCAGTGTGTGACCGAAAGCAAGGAGAGTGGGGAGGCTGAGAGCACTTTGGGACTAAATTCCATGTCAGCAGATGATATAACTCAAAATGTCGACGTGGATATGTGTGAACATAGCCTAATAGAAGATGATGTAACACACCAGGAAATATCTACCCCTGTTCATATTCACCAGGATATAGAAGCACCTCCCAGGTCTCCAAACCTCACAGATCCTCCTACATCAGGCAGCAAAAGTCCTGTTTGTAGCCCTTCATTTGCAGAGAGTTCTAACAGTGCGGTTCCTGACCAAGAAGAGCTTTCTTTGCTAGACCCCTTTCCTCGGTACATGAAGTCCTGTCACCACTTGATAATCCCAGTAAAATGTTTTTGCACAGACAGTCCTACCACCCTGGATGGGGACATCCCTGCCACCACAAGTGCCTCTCCTCTGGATCCCCCTCCATCAATTACAGATACCATTACTTTTCCTTGTTTTTCCCCAGCAGGTTCTGGGGTACCTTCCCCCTCTGGTGTTATGTCCAAATGTGAAACCCAAGCAGATAGCTGCCTAGAGTCCCAGTTTGATATTTGCACTAAGAATTTGTCTGACACACCTTTGGACTATTCTCCTGACAAGCAGCAGGCCACCTCGTTTCCATCTCAGGAATCACTTGTTACCAAAACTCCTCGAGAAGAAGCAAATAAATTTCGTGAGGAAGGTTGGAATCTTCACACCTCTGAGAACCTGACGCTGGCGGAAGTCTACCTCATGTTAGGGAAGCCGGGCAAACTACAGCTGGAGTATGATTGGACAGTTGTTGCTGATTCTGACTTGGCAGAATCTGGGGACTCTGAGATGGAGGCTATTTCTGTTCCCCGGCCCACCTCATCATTCAGACAAGGACTTCTCAACTGTCTCTTGCGTCTTATTGCCACGGAGGTCAGCCCTAAGCTGGTAAGACAGTTATGTTAAATTATTTTTGTACCAAGGATGATCTCTGTTGGTTTGAGGTTCAAGCACATGATTAAGGATGATATGCCATAATTTAATTTTCCATACTTGCATGAGTTTACTTTTTGATCTGAGCTAATACATTGCTTGTGCAACAGCTTGTGCAGGTAAATCTGTAATTAGTAAGTTTTGAATATGCACTTCAAAGGAACAGATTTGAATACACACGTTTATCACTTAATAGCATCCTTTTCCATGTGTTGAATGTAATCCTGATTGTGTCCAACAAATTGAGCCGAGTGTTTACATTTATCTGTTCTTAGCTAGTTGAGTTCTCTACTGTGTCTCAGTGATGTTCCTGAGATGTTAGAGGTTTGTTCCAAGCCACTTCCTGCCTGTTAACCTAATATAACCATAACCAAGACAAAGCAGTGAGTTTTCCAAATAGTCTTTGATTTCCTCTGCATAATGAGGCTCAAGATACACAACAGGTTCACAGAAGTTAAATACACACACAAGTCCTTTAAATGCCCTCTATATTTTATTGTTCTGTCTGATGAAAAGATCATACCCATCTGCATTCCCAGATCCACTACTTTGGTGGTCTGAGAATCAGTCCTCCGGATGGTAGCTACTGAGTTAGACTCCAAATATGGATCAATGTAAATCCCTTATTTACGAAATATGCATTTTTTTCTTGATGTGCATAAAGTATTCATCATCTAGCATCTAACAAGGTTAGTCACAATTTCTGATACTGTTCACCTCTCACCAGGATTTGGAACCATTCCAGAAGTATTTATTTTTTTGCTGACTCCTTCACTAATGGTATGACTCTCTCTACACTTTTCACTTTTTTACCATCAAAGCACAGATGTCCTTACAAGAAGTCAAGATGACATTCAGGGCAGTCAAGACATTGTAGCTGATGGTCTCGCTCTCTGTGATGTTGACACAGAGGAAGACGTTCTCTCCCTTGCTCTGCCTGTTCAACTCTCCATTTTCACAGATCATTCATCAACCCTGATAGACACTCCTCCTGTCTGCTTGTCCCTCCTTAAGATGCTATAACCTTTAATGAGTTATTTTGACAGAGGGTGACTAAGTTGAACAGCTTCTTGCTAACTCTACCAACAACAACCACTGTGATTTCTTTTTTTTTTTTTAAATCCACAGAAGAACTTCTAGGCCTCTCCTACCTTAGTCCCGGGAATGAAAAAATTCCTAGCTGTCGTTACAGAATGTTTCAGTTCTTTTAAGGACGTGGCGGCAAGAATTATGCTGCACTTTCTTCACCTTTATTTTTACAGCAGTCAGTTTAAACAAGAACAATAAACTTAATTTCCCATAAACCAACGGTAAAGAAGGAAACCTCACTCCAACCAATCAGGAGTCAGGGTCCCTCTTCATAGTTACCTGTCGATTTTCTTGCTTGCTCTTTCTTTCTGTAACAGAAGCCAGTACCCATTCCATCATTACTGTTTAGCTGATTCTGCTCCTATAGGAAAAAGCTCTGAGCTCAGAAGGATTCAGTCAGTAGAAAACAAGACTTGAAGTGCAGAAACACCATGTATCCAATAAACATTAATTGGCAAAATACATACACAATAATTATCCATACAAAATCATTAAACACATACATTTAACATGTGAAAGCATTTACTCTTATGATAAAATATAGTGAAATGCTGGGTGAGCTAATCCTCGCCTCTGTATCGTTAATAGAATTGAAACTTTCTGTTAGGACAGCTAGGACATTTTCCATTATTATGTCAGGACTACAGACAAGGATTGTGCTTGTTTAAAGCTTGTTCACTTGCAGCAGCAGAAAGCTGGACACTATTCAGAACTCCTGAAAAGTTTGAAGGACCCAGAGGTTCAAAGTGACTATTCCCTAGTTGTGAATAAACCTGCCACCCTGTTCATTGGGAACTGGGGATTCCTGAACTGGTAAAAAACCAGATTATGGAAGGAGGGCATCAAATGTGCCCTTAAAAGAACTCTGGTGATGCTCAGAGGTCACCCTACCTCAGACCTTAGACACCTAATACACAGGCTGAGGTAGTCACACCTGTCCATTGCAGGAAATCCTTTGTTCTTCCTCTGCAGCCTGAGTCTGGCTCATCAGTAGGAGGGCAGAACAGTGTCGCAACTTCGTGGGAGCTATCATTTTTCAAACCAAGTACTTTAAAAAAATAAAGTATTTATTACTTTCCCTCATGTATTGCCTGACGCAAAATAACAGAGTTGTGCCATTTTTCTGTGAAACCGCTTGGTGGGAGCTGTCATTTTGGGGGTCATTGATAAAACCTCCATCTATGAGATATTATGGACATATCTATGCCACTAACTCTCCACCATATCGACTCTTGGTGGGAGCTGTCATCTACTCAAGAATCATTGATACACTGGGCATTATTGCAATCCTGTGTTCTTCTTACTATGACTAATTGAGTACATAACATCATTGTGCTGGTTACAGACTGTAACAATCCACTGTCTATGTCCCCATATTATGCACATTCTTTTGATTGTGATTGGACATGTTTGACCCATATTTTGAGCTTGTTCTGACAGTTTTAATTTATTTATATACAACTGTTATGTATGACATGCCATCTACGTTTATACTTAGTTAATTATACCAGCTTGGACAACTGATGCTCACCGTTATCCCGATGGGGCCCATCCTTTAATACAAGGAGGGTAAGGATTTATCCTCTGAATTGAGAGGAGTTTTTTCGATATATATTTCACCGTGTGATACACTGCACATTAGGGATTGTCACCTGATTGAGCTCACTGTGCACATGATTTTATGTGCATTATGAGTCTGTACTCTTTTCTCTTTTTTGGTTCCTGTGGTGTGAATAGATCCTCTATTGGGTTATAACATGTGGATTAGGTACGTTTTTGGTCCTGACGAATCGCACCGATCTTAAATGACATTTTTTGTGAGAAACATGTTGACCTTTATAATAGAAGTATAGTAATTTCTGTACTCAAGCTTTCCACATTCCCCCACTTCAGGGACTGTGATTTTTTTTGTCTTTGAGGGTGGACTAGACATTACTTCTAATCCTTACCCATATTCTGTTTTTAATCATGACAGGGGTCGGGGTTGATTAAATATGATGTTTTCAGACCTCTAGCCGTTTTTATCCTCACACATTCATATACCAATCCCACATTCTAGCATTCAGCAACCAGCATTTTTACACTCAAAAGATCTTCGGCAAAGAGTCCCCACGAGGGGCCAGTCAGGCATTGCAGTGCCGACCTGACGAGGAGCAAAAGCCCGATGATGAAGCATGTCACCAATTGGTGAGTGAGGGCTTGTGTTCTAAAAAGAGCAGACTCATAGGCTCTATTGTTCACTGTATGCATCTGTACAGAATCTATTGGATGGAACTGTGTACTTTTGTTTTTTTTTGGTGTAAAACGTTTACCAGCAACCAAATAGAGAACACAGTCACTGGGGTCCTGATTAGCAGGAGCCCAGTGAATTACAGTCTAAACATACTGACATCAGGCAAAAAGTGGGGGTAACTATGCTAGAAAGATGGCACTTTCCTACAAACTACCCCCCAACCGCCATTTTCTTTGCAGATTCAAAAGGTGTGGGTAATGGACCACGGGTTTTTGGCCACCAGAGTTCTAACCACACCAAATAGTGTGCCTCAAAGACCAAATCAGTCTTTTCAGCATTCATTTATAAGCAGTTATCCTTCATGAAGGTGCTAATGCCATTCATACAGAATTTGAACTTACCTGCTACCAACAGCTGATCATCAGATACAGAGGCAATGATTTGGGTATGATCTGCATAGGATATACCTAAAAGCCGAACACGTGCATCAGTTCAGAGATGGGGCGACGTACAGGTTGAACAAAGTGGGGCTTAGGGAGGATTCCTGTGGAACCCCACAAGGGAGCTGGAAAGCCTCTGCTCTGAAATTAGCGCAGCTGACCATTTGAATCCTGCCTGTCAGGAAGTAACCCAGGAGGTCCAGAGTAGTGTCACTCAGCCCCACTTGATGTAATCTTTGGACCAAGCAGAAAGGTGAGATCATGTCTGATGCTGTTTTAGATCATGTCTGAGGCTGTTGTTATATTCAGCACTACCAAGATAGCAGCACCTTCTTGATCTTCGTGGCAACAGATGGAGTCTTTAGCGGCAACCAGCCCAGACTCAGTGCTGTGATTACTTTGGAACCTGTTCTGAGAGGGATCCAAGAGGTCATGAACAGTGATAAACTCTGCCAGTTCCTGGTTGATATATTTTTCAAACATTTTTGCCAGCGGGGACAGAAGAGAGATCAGGCAAAGGTTCTTGAGTTCATTAGGGTCCCCTTTAGGTTTGTGTTGGATTGGAATAACCACTGTCTCCTTGCTACCTGAGGGATACACTCCTGTTATAAGTATCTTATTGAAAAATGTTACCAGGAAGATTACGATTGGGTCCGGGGCGAGTTGTGAAACTCTGGGATGCCAGGGTCATCAGGTGAACCTGATTTGAAGTTGATGAGCAAAGTTTTCACTTGCAAGGGAGAGATGGGAGGGAAAGAAGACATAACTGCGGAGGAGTGCCGAACAGCAGGGTTATCCACACTAAACGATGGGGGGAGCCTATCCTCCTGGATGTTGAAATCCGATTAGATCTTCAAAATCTTATCTTCAAAGTGGACTTCAACATTTTTGCAGAAACTTTGTGAACTTTCCTTAGACTGCTGGACCGGAAGAATAGAGAACTCTCTAACCACCTTAAAAGGTTTATCTGATAGAGACTTCTAGTTGCAGATTCCTTACCTTAGAATTTCTCCAGTCGTCAGACTGGATCCAGAGATTTTTTCTTTGAGCAGTTCTCCCTGTGTGCCGTTAGGTGGCATTGGTCGACTCTACGGGCGTCGTTGGTGCAGCGGTCGCTGTGATGACGTTGCGGTCGTATATAGGTGCCCTCCCGGCGTGCTGATGTCTGTTCTTTTCTTTCCGCGCCAGCCTACGCGCAGACCCGGAGAAAAGCTACCCCAGGCATTTTTTGACTAACAACCATTCTTCTTCATCCTAGTCATCTGGACATTCGAAGAAGTCGAAGAAGGCAAAACGTTCTTCAACTTCGCCCCGTTGCTCGCACGATGTATCGCAGGAAGAGCATCGGTGCTGTAGGCATCTGTCCTCTGAGCCTCAGTCTGGGTCCGCTCCGCGCCTCCCCAATTTTCCGGTAGCCGGGGCTACCCCTGCCAAACTTAAGGAGTTCGATGAGGCCATGTACCTCATATTTGGGCATCCCGACCCACCCTCGGTGCCTTCGGGCCCAGGGGAGTTGGGGCCATATGTACTAAAGCATTTTCCCAAGACACAGAACGGGTAAAATCCTTTGGTACATCTGGCCCTTGGTGAGGGCCTCCTCAGGTTCAAAGTCGACGACTTTGGTCCAGACTTTGGAGGGCACCTCATGATCCGCTTCGTGATTCGTCCCGACACCGGTTGTACCAACGCGACCTTCCTTGGCGTCTGATCAGACGTTGACGCTCCCAGTGCCGATTGGGCCCACAATCAACGTCGACCCTAAATTCATTCCCAATGACCCAGAGCCGGAACAACGTCACTCAACGCCGATTCTGTTTACCATGGGCTCTGCTGTGCCCAGGGTTGATCCTGAACCCTATTAGTATGGTTATGGATACGGGGATAGTGTAGAGGGGTCGCTGGACCCTTGAGAAGACCAGCTTGATCCCTGACACTGGCATGTTTTCTCCCTGTACTGTGGCTATGGAGGAGGGTGCGTCTTATTCTACGGTGGTGAGAAGGGTGGCTGAGGTTTTGAACCTCGAGCTTCCTTCTGTGGAGGTCAGGCCTGACCTAAGTGCTTCAGCCTGGGGCCTCCAACTTGGAACCCCTTCTTCCTTTCAGTGATGGACTTACAGACACCCTACTGGGGACCTGGTCCAAACCCAGCAGTGGGCCTCATGTGAATAGGACGATTGCCCGTCACCATCGGCCTATGCCGAATTACCCATATTTCCTTACCCAACACCCTACGCCTGAGAGCCTTGTCATCCAGGCTTCTTCATCCTCTGGCGCATTCCCTACCACTCCCCCAGACAGGGAATCAAAAAGACTGGACAGTTTAGGGAAGAAGATGTGTTCTTCTGCCAGTCTAGCGCTGCGATCCATGAACACCCCATGCCTTTTGGGCCGCCATTCCCATACAATCTGAGATACGGTCACGCAAGAGCTGCCTCAAGTTCCGTAAGAGGACCAGAATGTTCTCTCCCAAGCTATGATAGATGGGAGAGACGCAGCCAAGTTCATGATCTGTTGTGGACTGGATACGACCGACTCACTAGGCAGATCGGTTTTATCGACTGTGGCACTGAAATGTCACACCTGGTTGAGGACGTCTGGCTTTTCAGGCAATGTGCAGCAGTCTTTGATGGACAAACCATTTGATGGCACTCGTCTCTTCAGAGACAAGGCGGACTCAGCGCTCGATTCCCAGGCTATGGCTCGGTCCCTTGGCCTCGCAGCCGCTCCTCGCCCCCCTCAGTCCTCCTCTCTAGTCTTCTGTGTCTATGGAAGGGGCTCTCAACCGTGTCCATTTCCACCGGGCCAACAACCCGCACATTCTGTACAACCCCTACGCGGACGTGGCATCCACCTAGCTTGTGGATCAGGGAGTCAGCAGGCTGCCCAGTCCACCCCCACCTCCTCCTATGCCTTAAAACCCTCCTAGTCCGTTGGGACATCCGGGACCAGTTGGCGGCAGAATTCGCCATCATGTGCCCCACTGGGAATCCATTACCACGGGCAAGTGGGTTTTACAGATCGTCCGAAGGGGCTACTCACTCCCCTTCGAGACTTCTCCTCCAGCCATACCACCATCATTCGATCACCTGTGGGAGGATCATTTGGCACTTCTCTGCAAGGAAGTCAAGCTCTTTTGGCCAGGGGAGTCATAGAGAGGGTCCCTCGCCAGAACTAGGTCATGGTTGCTATTCCTGCTATTTTCTGGTGCCCAAAATGGACAAGGGCCTTCACCCTATCCTAGACCTCTGGTCCCTCATTCTCTTCCTCAAGAAGGAGAAGTTCAAGATGTTAATCCTGGCTCAGGGTTTTCTCTACCCTGACCCTGGAGATTTGATGATTGTCTTGGACTTGCAGGACGCCTATTTCTATATTCCTGTCCTAACAGCCCACAGATGTTACCTACGATTCGTGGTGGGTCCCTAGCACTTTCAGTTCACCGTGCTCCCCTTTGGACTTATCAGTGCCCCTTGTGTGTTCACGAAAGTGTGATGGTAGTGGTTGCATCTCATCTGGGTGGGTTAGGGGTTCCAATCTACCTCGACGACTGGCTGTTGAAGGCAGACACACCCCAGAAAGTCATCTCCAGACTACGGCGAACCTCCTGCATTCGCTGGGGTTCACTATCAAAGTGCCGAAGTAACACCTGACTCCCTCTCAGATGCTCGCTTTCATCTGAGCTGTTCAAGACACAGTCCAGGATATTCGAGCTACGATACCGATATTTCTGCTCTATCCTGGATTTTGGTGAGAATGACTCTGAGGCTGCTGGGCTTCATGGCCTCATGCCTCCTGCATCCTGCTAGTTCAACGTGCCAGATGGCATATGCGGGCTCTGCAGTGGGACCTAAAGTTCCAGTGGGCGCAGCATCAGGGAAATCTCTCTGACATGGTTCAGACCTCGGAGGGAACTGCGAAAGACCTTCAGTGGTGGTTGTCGAATCCAGATTGGGTCAATGGCAGATCCCTCTCCCTTCCCCAACCAGATCTCACAGCAGTGACAGAATGCATCACTCCGGGGTTGGGGCGGCCACATGGGAGAGGCGGAGATCAGAGGACTCTGGTCTCCGGCGGAGTCCGGGCTCCCATCAACCTTTTTGAGCTCTGGGTGATTCGACTTGCATTGAAGGCATTCCTTCCCTTTCTCAAAGGGAAAGTGGTGCAGGTGTTCACCGACAATGACAACACCACCGCCATTTGGTATTGTAACAATCAGGGCGAAGTGGGGTCGTGGACCCTTTGTCAAGAGGCTCATTGCCTCTGGTCATGGCTGGAACGCCAGGGCATTTCACTGGTGGTTCAACATCTGGCAGGCTCTCTGAACATCAAACCAGACAAACTCAGCCGTCGATGCATAGTCTCCATACGTCTCCATCAGGAGGTGGCACAAGGTCTCTTACAGCAGTGGGCAGCCTTGGTTCGATCTGTTTGCCTCCACAGAGAACGTGCAATGTCAGCTGTTTTGCGCGTTGGAGTTTCCAAAGCGGCACTTGCTTGGTGCCCCTTTTTGTCACAAATGGAACTCGGTCCTCTGGTACGCCTTCCTGTTAATACCATTCTGCCCAGAGTTCTGAAGAAGATCAGGGCAAGACTGAGCCCAAGTAATCCTGGTGGCTCTGGACTGGACACGAAGAGTCTGGTATCCCAAGGTCTTGAGCATGGCCATTGATCCTCCGATTAGACTGCCCTTTTGGGAGGGCCTTCTGTCGCAGCAGCAGGGGACGGTTAACCACCCTAACCTGTTCAGTCTCTGCCTCCTTGCGTGGAGATTGAGCGGCGACAATTGACGGCTTTTGACCGTCCACCTGAAGTCTGTAATGTCATCTTGGCAGCCAGGCGTCCCTCCACCAAAACGGTATACGCCTGTCGTTGGAAGAAATGTGTGTCATGGTGTATCAACAAATCTGTTGATTTTCCTCCCCCGCACCTCTTCCAGAGGTTCTCTTTATTCTCTTTCTTACCCAGCAGGACTCTGCTCTGGGCACCCTCAAGGGATATTTGTCTGCCATCTCTGCCTTCTTACGGCTACCAGACCAACCTTCCCTTTTCAAATGTCCCATTGTTGGGACGATCCTTAAAGGCCTCCCTCATATGTTTCCTCCCGTCCCGTTCATCATGCTCCAGTGGGATTTGAAGTTGGTCCTCACATACCTCATATGTGCCCGTTTCGAGCTGCTCCATCACAGTCCTTTACTGCTCTTAACCCTTAAAACAGCTTTCTTGATTGCCATCACCTCTGCTCACAGATTAAGTGAGCTTCAGACTCTTTCTTCGATGCCACCATTCCTAGAAGTGGTGCTTCGTACCAGGGCTTCCTTTCTTCCCAAAGTGGTAACGTCCTTTTTACGTAGGCCAATCTATCACCTTGCCTACTTTTTACGCACCCCCACATCCCTCTCTTGAGGAGGAGAGACTCCACCATCAGGATACAAAAAGAGCATAGCCGTTCTACCCCCCTGAGGATTTGCACGCTCATTCAACCAGAGCAACTGCTTCTACCACAGCATTGGCACGCAGAGTTCCAGTCCTGGATATACGTTAACCAAGCATTACTGCCAGGCAGGTCCGCAGGGATGGCTATTTTGGCCGTATGGTCCTGCAGGACTTTTTGTGTGATCTTAGTTCGCAACCCACCACCGGGGATGGTATTGCTCAGGTATCTATTCTGAGGTAAGGAATCTGCAACTAGAAGTCTCTATCAGATGTACAAGTTACTTACCTTCGGTAATGATCTATCTGGTAGAGACCAATTCTAGTTGCAGATTCCTTACCGACCTGCTCATCCTTCCTACACTGCAAACTGATTTCTAGGGACAAGTACTTCCCTCTAAGGGCCCTAGTTGTGGCGCAGTATTCTCAGGGTTCTTCATAGCTCTGCGCTGCTGGCGTGGAAAGTTGTTAAAAGAAACTGACGTCAGCACACCAGGGTGGCGCCTATATACAACTGCAACGTCATCATGGCGACCGTGATGCCAAAGACGCCCGCTGAGTCAACCAACGCCACCTAAAGGCACGCAGGGATTCTGCTCAAAGAAAAAAATCTCCGGATCCAGTCTGACGCCTGGGAAAATTCTAAGGTAAGGAATCTGCAGCTAGAATGTCTCTACCAGATATATTGTTACCGAAGGTAAATAACTTGTACGTTAGATGCATTGCTAGCAGACGTTATTTTGTTAACGTAGTAAGAGGATTTAGCAGCAGAGTTGTGATGAGCACTCATCTGTGTGTTTCTCCCTAAGGTAGTCTTAAATTTCCCCCATTAATCCTTGTCCTTATCAACTTTTTTTTTTGGAGATCCTTCAACTCTAGCGAGATGGATTCTTTATACACTAGGCGTTAAGAGATTATTGCATTTCTGCCTTCTTCTCATATGATCCTGTAATACTGGCGTGTCTATGACAAAGCCGTTATTTCAAGATGGATATATGTGGTTTATTTTGCTATCTTACTAATTGGCAAAGAAATCTCTCTGTAGTACTCCTAAGGCACATTATACCAAGGGAAAAACTGCTACTGAAACTCCCTTCGATGTTGTGTAAAGTCACTACCTGGAGGTCTTTATATACTTTTATTAGACACTGCTGCCTGGATCTTGTCACCCAAGTCTCATTGAGGAATCTGGGTGATAATTCTCTACTTTTGACTGTTGATGGTGATCCCCCTGGAAGGCCAAGGAAAAATTACACACTTGTAGTAATTATTCTCTGGTTTGGGAATGAAGGGGAGATGTCCTCATCCGAGTCATAAATAACTGCCCCATCTCCCCAGAAAAGAAGGCATTTACTGTTTTTCCTCCTTTATTCAGGATCCTTTTGAGTTTGTAAAAGTGAACTAACCTAACTGTTACGTTAAGACATGATTCAACACAGGCAGAAAGAACGGCTCTGAAAGGTGCAGTGCCAGTTTTTGCTCTCATGACTGTGGCTATCTGTAGGAAGCTGGCTCTGTATATACTATATCAAAATGAGATATAGTGTGCACTGAGTCCAGGGGTTCCTCAAGAGGCTTGACAGAGGCAATAATAGATAATACAAATGCTCTATTAGTGGTAGTGTGGTCGAGCAGTTAGGCGTATCAGAAGGTAGTATTAAGCACACACAGGCAATAAGTGAAAACACACACTCAATGACTTAACTCCAGGCCAATAGGTTTTTATATAGAAAAATATTATTTTGTTAATTTATTTTTAGAACCACAAGATTCAGATTGCAGGTAAGTACATTAAATGTAAGGTACTTTGTATAGGTATAGTTGGAACTTCAAACCAAAACAGTAATGTACACAGTTTTTCATAAAATGGCAATAACCTATTTTAAAGTGGACACTTGGTGCAATTTACAACAGTTCCTGGGGGGGAAGTAAGTGCAGTTTAGTTAATCCGGTAAATAAAGCACTTACAAGTTCAGTCTACAGAGCATAGGTAGCTCACCGTTAGGGGTTCAAGTCAACCCCAACCAAACACCCAGCATCAGCAACATAGGGCCGGTTAGGTGCAGAGGTCAATGAAGAGCCAAAATAACATGGGCCCTATGGAGTCAGGGGGTGCTCCGGTTCTGGTCTTCTGGCAGGTAAGTACCTGTGTCCTCGGAGAGCAGACAAGGCAGGGGTGTTTAGTAGAGCACGGAGGGTTGAGGGGGGAGCCCAAGTTAGGCACACAAAATACAGCCTCAGCCGCACAGGGGCAGCCGGGTGCCGGGCATCGGGTTTTCAATAGAATTCAATGGAGCGACTTGGAGGTTGTTGCAGGAAGGGCACAGGGGGGCTTCTCGGGCCAGCCACCAACTGGGCAAGGCGAGGGCCGCTTGCTGGTCACTGCTACACTGGTGGTCGGTTCTAACAGGCCTGGGGGCTGCGGGTGCAGTGCTTTTGCGGGCGTCAGATATCTTCATCCCGGGCATTCGTGGTCAGAGGGGTCATGGGGGTGCAGAGAGGTCAGCCCCAAGGTGGACACATTGACGGAGTCGCCTAGGGATCACCTCTGGGTCATTGGTTTCTCTGGACACGGGCCAGGGGCGTAAGGTGCAGAGTGGTGGGGACTCACACTTCTGGAGTGAGGTGGGAGTCCCTTTAAAGATGGATGTCTCCTTCTTGTTGTTGGGCAGAGCTGCTGCCCACAGGAGTTCTTGGTCCTCGGTGATGCAGGCAGTCCCCTGGAGGCTTTTCAGGGGTCGCCGGGCCTGCAGAACGCGTCGCTTCTCCGTTGCAGGGACTTGAAGCAGGAGACAGGCATGTAGAGCTGGGGCCAAGTCTGTTGTCTCCTTTTCTTTTCTGCGGGGTTTTCAGCTCAGCAGTCCTTCTTCTTGTGAGGTCGTCAGGAATCTGAAGAGCTGGGTTCAGAGTTGCCCCTAAATAGTAAATTTAGGGGCGTGTAAGGGTTAGAGGGCAGTAGCCAATTACTACTATCCCTGAGGGTGGCTACACCCTCCTTGTGCCCACTCCCTCTGGTGAGAGGGCACATCCCTATGCCTGTTGGGCCTAATCCTCCAAAGCAAGATGGAGTATTTCTCAAGGAGGGGGTCACTTCAGCTCTGGACACCTTAGGGGTGGTCCTGGCTGAGGGGTT
The DNA here is from genome assembly GCF_031143425.1 of Pleurodeles waltl. Classification (NCBI taxonomy): domain Eukaryota; kingdom Metazoa; phylum Chordata; class Amphibia; order Caudata; family Salamandridae; genus Pleurodeles; species Pleurodeles waltl. Next base: position 401,155,785 of record NC_090449.1, read on the forward strand.
GACTCCTCCTTGTTTTTCTCACTATCCCTCTGGACTTGCTGCCAAAAGTGGGGGCTCGTCTAGGGGGTGGGCATCTCCACTGGCTGGAGTTCCCTGGGCTCATTGTAACACCAGGCCTGAGCCTTTGAGGCTCACCACCAGGTGTTACAGTTCCTTCAGTGGGGAGGTGTAAGGCACTTCCACCCAGTGCAGGCTTTGTTTCTGGCCCCAGAGAGCCAAAGGCTCTCCCCCAGGGGGTCAGAAACTTGTCTCTCAGTGGCAGACTGGTACAGACCGGTCAGTCCTGCACTGAAGGATCTGGAAAAATACAGGGGGCATCTCTAAGATGCCCTCTGTGTGCATTTTTTTATAAATCCAACACTGGCATCAGTGTGGGTTTATTATTCTGGGAAGTTTGATACCAAACTTCCCAGTATTCAGTGTAGCCATTATGGAGCTGTGGAGTCCGTTTTTGACAAACCCCCAGACCATATACTTGTTTTGGCCACAACTGTACTTACAATGTCTAAGAATAGACGTAGACACTGTAGGGGCATATTGCTCATGCAGTTATGCCCTCACCTGTGGTATAGTGCACCCTGCCTTAGGGCTGTAAGGCCTGCTAGAGGGGTGACTTACCTATGCCACAGACAGCGTTTTATGGGCATGGCATCCTGAGGGGGAGGCCATAACGACTTTGCCTTTTTCTCCCCACCAACACACACAATCTACAATGGCAGTGTGTATGTGTTAGGTGAGGGGTCCCTTAGGGTGGCACAACATATGTTGCAGCCCTTAGGGACCTTCCCTGGTCACATGGCCCTTGGTACCACTGGTACCTTTTACAAGGGACTTATTGGTGTGCCAATTGTGGAAACAATGGTACATTTTAAGTGAAAGAACACTGGTGCTGGGGCCTGGTTAGCAGGGTCCCAGCACACTTCTCAGTCAAGTAAGCATTTGTATCAGGCAAAAAAGTGGGGGGTAACTGCAACAGGGAGTCATTTCCTTACAGTCTCAAAATCCTGAACTGGAGGCACAGATCACTCCAAATACCTCAGACCTTTGGAAAGTAAACCTCCCACAGATTCTTGCATCCCGCTGCAAGCACTATAGGAGGTGATCACCTCTTTTTCTCTCATGGTTGTTTGGTCTTTGTAGAATTTGTAGTCATGTACTTCAAATGGCAAGAGAGTCAGTCTACTTGGCTTTTAAGCTCCTATGGTAATCAAAACTTCCAGGACGGCTAGCCATTCTGGACTTAACAATGTATTTTACTGCGGCACACCTGTGTGTCTTCTTGGATTGGTCCCTAAGAGCCCCCTCTCTAAGAACAGCATGTTAGCTCTCTGGGACACGTTGATGAGACACCTGTACCTGACCTCATTTCGCCCTCTTCACTACAATCCCACTTTTACATCTACAGTAACACCTGGCCCTTACAACAAATGAAGATAGACTGCTTCACAATATATGACACATTCCATAGTGGTGAAATGTTATCTTTTGAAACATGTAAGTGTGTCTTCAGATTAGACGTGGTGGAATGCTTCCATTCTGCCCAGTTGAAGTTCCGGGTGATGAGGGAGGTGGCCACCAGAACCCTGACCTTGGTGGCTAAATTCTATGCAGTTTGCAGACAACTCTAGGAATAACATGTCTACCGATGCCACCCCTGATCAGGGTTACTCTTCCTTTAATTCACCCTCACAGACTTAGATGGGATGCTAGCTTAGTCGGAGATGGGGGGCACCCTGTGTAATCAACTATGGTGTGATATTTCTCAGAACGCTAGTAGCATCCCAGGAAGGATCCTGCCCAATAAAATAGAATCAGTTCTAAGCAATCATGAGTTCTTTTAGTTGGAGAGGCTGCACCTCTTGTGAGATTTTAAATTTTATGGGGCTAACTGAGCCGTATCAAACCCTTTTGGGCAGAGATACTGGCAGGCTGAAAACAATATTAGGATAGCCACTACCTGTAATACCTTCTTTGTTCTTCTTGGGCCTTCATTCTACTCTCCTGGACCATTTATCTAAAGCAGATTGCCTTATATAGAATTGCCTGGGGGGGGCTATAAATATTTCCTTAGCTTAGTTTTGGAAGAATAAAGATTGTCCACCTCCTCACACTGTCACCCGAGACTCTAGACCTTGATAGCAATGTAAAGATTATCTGTAAAGAAATGGCTCCCTGTTGCAGTTACCCCCCACTTTTTGCCTGATACTGATGCTGACTTGACTGAGAAGTGTGCTGGGACCCTGCTAACCAGGCCCCAGCACCAGTGTTCTTTCACCTAAAATGTACCATTGTTTCCACAATTGGCACAACCCTGGCACCTAGGTAAGTCCCTTGTAACTGGTACCCCTGGTACCAAGGGCCCTGATGCCAGGGAAGGTCCCTAAGGGCTGCAGCATGTCTTATGCCACCATAGGGACCCCTCACTCAGCACAGACACACTGCTTGCCAGCTTGTGTGTGCTGATGGGGAGAAAATGACTAAGTCGACATGGCACTCCCCTCAGGGTGCCATGCCAACCTCCCACTGCCTGTGGCATAGGTAAGTCACCCCTCTAGTAGGCCTTACAGCCCTAAGGCAGGGTGCACTATACCACAGGTGAGGGCATATGTGCATGAGCACTATGCCCCTACAGTGTCTAAGCAAAACCTTAGACATTGTAAGTGCAGGGTAGCCATAAGAGTATATGGGCTGGGAGTCTGTCAAAAACGAACTCCACAGCACCATAAGGGCTACACTGAATACTGGGAAGTTTAGTATCAAACTTCTCAGAATAATAAACCCACACTGATGCCAGTGTTGGATTTATTACAAAATGCACACAGAGGGCATCTTAGAGATACCCCCTGTATTTTACCCAATTGTTCAGTGCAGGACTGACTGGTCTGTGCCAGCCTGCTGCTGAGACGAGTTGCTGACCTCATGCGGTGAGAGCCTTTGTGCTCTCTGAGGACAGAAACAAAGCCTGCTCTGGGTGGAGGTGCTTCACACCTCCCCCCTGCAGGAACTGTAACACCTAGCAGTGAGCTTCAAAGGCTCAAGCTTCGTGTTACAATGCCCCAGGGCACTCCAGCTAGTGGAGATGCCCGCCCCCTGGACCCAGCCCCCACTTTTGGCGGCAAGTCCAGGAGAGATAATGAGAAAAACAAGGAGGAGTCACTGGCCAGTCAGGACAGCCCCTAAGGTGTCCTGAGCTGAGGTGACTCTGACTTTTAGAAATCCTCCATCTTGCAGATGGAGGATTCCCCCAATAGGATTAGGGATGTGACCCCCTCCCCTTGGGAGGAGGCACAAAGAGGGTGTACTCACCCTTAGGGCTAGTAGCCATTGGCTACTAACCCCCCAGACCTAAACATGCCCTTAAATTTAGTATTTAAGGGCTCTCCCTGAACCTAGAAAATTAGATTCCTGCAACTACAAGAAGGACGACTGCCTAGCTGAAAACCCCTGCAGAGGAAGACCAGAAGACAACAACTGCCTTGGCTCCAGAAACTCACCGGCCTGTCTCCTGCCTTCCAAAGAACTCTGCTCCAGCGACGCCTTCCAAAGGGACCAGCGACCTCTGAATCCTCTGAGGACTGCCCTGCTTCGACGACGACAAGAAACTCCAGAGGACAGCGGACCTGCTCCAAAAAGACTGCAACTTTATCCAAAGGAGCAGCTTTAAAGACCCTGCAATCTCCCCGCAAGAAGTGTGAGACTTGCAACACTGCACCCGGCGACCCCGACTCGGCTGGTGGAGAACCAACACCTCAGGGAGGACCCCCGGACTACTCTACGACTGTGAGTACCAAAACCTGTCCCCCCTGATCCCCCACAGCGCCGCCTGCAGAGGGAATCCCGAGGCTTCCCCTGACCGCGACTCTCTGAAACCTAAGTCCCGACGCCTGGAAAAGACCCTGCACCCGCAGCCCCCAGGACCTGAAGGACCGGACTTTCACTGCAGAAGTGACCCCCAGGAGTCCCTCTCCCTTGCCCAAGTGGAGGTTTCCCCGAGGAAGCCCCCCCCTTGCCTGCCTGCAGCGCTGAAGAGATCCCTTGATCTCTCATTGACTTCCATTGCGAACCCGACGCTTGTTCTAACACTGCACCCGGCCGCCCCCGCGCCGCTGAAGGTGAAATTTCTGTGTGGGCTTGTGTCCCCCCCGGTGCCCTACAAAACCCCCCTGGTCTGCCCTCCGAAGACGCGGGTACTTACCTGCTGGCAGACTGGAACCGGGGCACCCCCTTCTCTCCATTGAAGCCTATGCGTTTTGGGCACCACTTTGAACTCTGCACCTGACCGGCCCTGAGCTGCTGGTGTGGTAACTTTGGGGTTGCTCTGAACCCCCAACGGTGGGCTACCTTGGACCAAGAACTGAACCCTGTAAGTGTCTTACTTACCTGGTAAAACTAACAAAAACTTACCTCCCCAGGAACTGTGAAAATTGCACTGTGTCCACTTTTAAAATAGCTATTTGTGAATAACTTAAAAAGTATACATGCAATTGAAATGATTCAAAGTTCCTAATGTACTTACCTGCAATACCTTTCAAACAAGATATTACATGTTAAATTTGAACCTGTGGTTCTTAAAATAAACTAAGAAAAGATATTTTTCTATACAAAACCTATTGGCTGGATTTGTCTCTGAGTGTGTGTACCTCATTTATTGTCTATGTGTATGTACAACAAATGCTTAACACTACTCCTTGGATAAGCCTACTGCTCGACCACACTACCACAAAATAGAGCATTAGTATTATCTCTTTTTACCACTACTTTACCTCTAAGGGGAACCCTTGGACTCTGTGCATGCTATTCCTTACTTTGAAATAGCACATACAGAGCCAACTTCCTACATTATCCAAGACAATCATTGACTAATACAAACTTTAAGGAAGCATGGGGAGCCTCTGCCGTCTCACTTGTCAATAGTACTCCCATCCTACTTGTGCACAAGTAGGATGGAATTGCTAAATCTGTTCACTTAGTTGGGACACAAGTCATGAGAAACTGATAAAGGTGAAGATGGATGAGATTTATATGACACCTAATGACCCTGGCTACATACACTAATGAAGCTCCGAACTATGGGTTAGATGTTTAAAAGGCCCTAATCTGGTTGACATAGTTGTAACTAAGGAAGGGTAGTGAGGGCTTTGTTGGGTGGGGTGGAGTGTTACATTAGTGATCGTGGGGTGTTGAAGTATGAGGGGGAAAATCAGAGGTTGACTCTGTTTCTGAAGCAGATGATCCCTTTCTACACTGTACTGTTATTTGGGAAACAGTGTCATCAGTATTCGTTTGCCGTTTATGTAAACTATGACTCATTTTTGTCCAACTTTGTGTTAAAAATGCCAAAGCAGAAATGAATAGGATCAAGTCCAGTCCTTTCATCTAGTCCTCCATCTCTGACATTCTCACCTGCAATGGTCATCTTGTAGTGGTTAGGCTGTAGTCCAAAATTGGAGGTAATTGAACTTTAACTTGCATTCTTTAGAACACCTAGAAACCTACTTCAATCTTTTTGTTCTTTGAAGGTTGTTTGTTAAAGTGAATGTTGGCCAATTTAAGTTTTACTATCTCTTGTTTAAAGAGGAACCGGGTTTTGTTTTCCAAACTTCTTGGCCCCAATGCACGGTGCAAAGCTTTTGAAATTTGAACCTTAATTCCAGTGGAAGTAATTTCAGAGCTTTCAAGCCTGATTTGGAAGGTCATAAATCTGTAGGTTTAGCCAGGGTTTACCTGCTTGAGTTGGTAGACTTGGCAATGGGTCAGTAATATTCTCAAGAAGCACAAAATAGACCGTTGCAGAAGTTTAGCCAACCCATCACTAGAGTCCATGTCAACTTGACCTAGTTGTTTGTTTGTTGACCAGCGTCTTAGCTTGGACCATTGTAGGAAAGTGCCTCTGACTGCAGTATCGATTTACGACATGGATGATAAATCTGTTGAATATCACCCTCAACTTCCTTAGTTTGTGTGAGGTACTTTTATTTATTTTTAATTATATTAAACGTTTTTGTGTAGTGTAACTCTACTGAGAAAAGGTGTCCATATACAAAGTGCAAGCAAACAGTTAATTAGTACTTGCGTTGAACTCTCTTTCAGAAAGAGTTTTAAACTCCATACTAAAGAGGGTGTTGACAGAGAAAGGAGAGATTCAAGGTAATTTGAAAGGAAGCATGTCATGATTTAAACACTCCTGGGCCAGTATCTGGTTTTGTTTTGAGAAAAGTGTTTTCAACCAAGTTAATTTAATTTGTGGGCTAAGCAGTTTGTGATGTTTGTCCCCCCCCCATCGTTGATGAGTTTTGTGTGAATTTTCAACATTGTCTACATACATTTGTTAGCGTTCTTGATGACATAATAATTTTTGTGCATCAATCAGGGCCTCTTTAACATTGAACAGTAGCATCGAGAGACACCAGATCAACACTCTTCCAGATATTCCATTACTTTAAGCATGGTCTGCTGTTAGCTAGGGAGAGGTTAAGGAGGATCAAACCAGCTTGCCCCTCTTTGTCAGGTCAAAAAGTATATCTTTAGAAATGTTTGCCAGTGCAGCCTGTTCCTCTAATGGGCCTCAAGCCTGATAGTATATTGTACAGGAGATGGTTGCGCTTGAGTGATGCCTAAATATGTGAAATATTTTACATCGCTTGTTCTTCCTGCCTTGTGAAGTCCATCAAGGTCCGACTCCCCCACTCAACCTCATTTCTGTTTATAATGGTGCTTTGACCATCAATTATAAGTATATTATAGCCAGCTTTATCCCGGGGTCTCAGATCTGGATGACATTCTGAGGTGAAAGACTTTGGCTCTATCTTGGAAAACCTGGTGGCAGTCTGATATTAAACATAATTTTTTCTTCTCTCAACAACATCAATTCAGATTCATTTTTCCAGTTTTGCTTAGACCTAATAAACTACCCATACCCTCGTGCTACTGATTTATGCCTCAAACGCTGCTGTGTAGACCACAAATTAACAAAAGATTTTTATTGATATATCAGAAAATGGGCAGTCCAATATAATGTTCTAAACTTTGAAGCATGCAGCCTTCATCAATGGCAGCTCTATAGCAGTCTGAATGCAAAATTATATGCACACATATATGTGACTGCCTCTATTACTACACTTTCTGCTCCATCCATGCCTCCTTGCTGTGTTGCCTTAGGCATGTGTACCTTGCCTTCAAATCACAGTCCATGCACCTGACGTTTCCCCAATAGGCAACCTACAATTGTCTTCTCAACCATTGGATCTGGTTGGAGTGGAGGTAGCTCTTGGATGTGAATGGACAAGATAAGAGGAAGTTTTTTAAAGTTTTTTTTTTTAGCAAAATCGAACTGAAGTAAACCGAAAGACACTTAAGAGGATCTCTGGTTTGCACTGAAGATCTCGGACCACCAGGTCATCAGCTGCATAGCCTGGAGAAAGCATTTGAAGCATGAAGCACACGCTATTCAGATTTTGTTCTAAATGCCACCACAGGTTTGCGGTGGAGGAAAAGATGTATCAAGGCTGAAATGGAGGCAGTAATGATGGAGAAAGAGTTTAAATATACAGTAAGAGAGTACTTGATGTAGTGTGCCAATGCCACTATTTAGTAAATCTGAAGGTCTGGCATCGCCAGACCACCGGATGTCATGGGAAGCGTCAGTATGTCCCACCGGACACACTGCTGCGTGCCTCAACAACTCAGGTGACTGAGCATTTGCTTTAATTGCTTGAAGAAGACGGCCTGTATCCTGATGGGGATGTTAGTAAAGAGGTACAGATATTTTTGAAGCACTACCATCTTGATAACCGAGATTCGGCCCAGTAAGGAGAGTGACAGGCATATCTGTTTTTCAACCTTGTCTTTCAGCACCTCAAGCTCCACACCAATGTTTTGGCGAAGCAGTTCTGCAGTGTTGTGAGTCACTTACACATCGAAATTTCACTCTTTTGTTGCTCCATTTCAAGGAGAGCTCCTAGGGTGGTGGTTCCCAACCTGTGATCCGGGACCCCTGGAGGTCTGCGAGGCCTCCTCAGGGGGTCCGGGACAGCTTAAATAATTAAATTATATATACAGACTACTTCTCCAGCTTTCAGTAATGACTCAGTGGAGGATCCCTGGATTTCAACAGTGGTTCACTGGGGGGGTCCCCGGTTTCCATTAATGATGAAGCAGGGGTACACAGAAGTAAAAAGGTTGGGAATCACTGTCCTAGGGCCTAGTTTTTAATGCCCGTCAGAAAAAAGACTTCTGACTTGTTCCAATTGATGTGGAGCCCTGAGTAACTACTGAACCCGATGACCTTTCTGATTACTGGAGCAATTTTTTTGTCCAGGCCTTTGGATATACAATACTACGTTGCATATAGAGATCATATCAACAACTGGGTAGCCACTTATGAGCATCCCACATGTCCCATGAAAATCATGAAGGAAACATGCAAGGCACTCAATATCCAGGGTGAAGATAAGCGGGGGTAGGGGCATCCCTGACGCGTGCCTCTGGCAATGTGAGTGGTCTGTGAGCATTGACTGTTCATCTGGAGCCTGGCACAAGGCGTATAATACAGAAGTTGAATTTACTGTAAGAAACTGGTATCCAGCCCCATACGTCTATGCACCCCAGATATGAAAAGGCCATTCCAAAGTGTCATATAACTTCTCTGCATTGAACAGCCCTCTGCTGGGAAGGCAGCATAGAGCCAATGCATGACTGCCCTTAGAGTTCGTAACTTAAAAGCTGTGGCTGTTTGTGGTATGAATCCTGACTGTCCAGGAGTACCAAAAATGGATGACGATGCTGTGCTGGTAATTTAGCCAATATTTTATTTTTGCAGTTCAAAAGGGACAGTGGCCTGTAGGCGACACATTTGATGGGATCCTTGCCGGGTTTAAGCAGCACTGCTGTGATTGCCTCCTACAGTGACGGTGAAAGGTGCCTTTTAGAAACCACATCCTCTTAAAGTACCTGCAGTCTCATCCTAGCAGATCAGCACACTGGTTGTAAAACTCTACGGCAGCCAGTTTCTGCCTGGAGCTTTACCAATGGGTTGTTTGTGTATAGTAAGCTTAACATCCTCCACCTCTTTTAGATATAAACCACCTTCCCCAAATATACAACTTGAAGGCTTCCCATAAGGTTGCTACCTCTGCGACAGAGCACTCGTTCTGTTAAAAGAATTCAGTTTTCGCAGACTGGGCATCAGAATGAAACACCTTGTCGTGGAGCTCAGTATGTCTGGGATGCCGGCTGACGAAGGGTGTGGGTGGTTAGTGGGTTGATGAGGATAACACTAACCAGGGAGTGGCCAGAGTCCTGGGCTAGATGATGGACTCACATATTATTCCTGTTAAAGAACGTGTTCCCAGCCACATGCCAATACGTGAGGAGGTGCCATGCATGTTAGAGTAGTATGCAAAGTCGACATCTGTTGGGTGTAGGGCTGGCCACACAACAGTCAGCCCATGCAGCTCCATTAAATGAAAAAATATATTTAACCAGTTGAGAAGACAGCTTACAGGTGTATGTAGATCTGTCGGCACATCCAGAGAAAGTGAGGTTAAAGTCATCACCCCGAAGCATGGGCCTGTCCTTGTTGCATTTGAGCAATGTCAGTGAAGAAATGAGGGTCATCTGTATTCCGAGCATAACTATTGACAAGCAGGAGAGGTTGGGGGTTAACAGTACTGGCCAGAATAATCACTCACACCACTGAGTCAGTAATGGCTTCACTCAGAGAAAATGCAGCAGTTTTCTTCACAAATATAACTACTCTCCAGAAGTACATTGAGTAGAAAGAGAAGTAGTGATATCTCACCCATGCTAAAGCAAATTTAGAATGTCTTGCAGGAGATAGGTGAGTTTCTTGCAAGTAGTTGCGCAGCTCCTCTCACCGAGTTGGGGCTGCTAGCTGTTGTTACGATGATGGACATGATGGATATGATGGACTTGCTGAAGCTTTTCAAACATTCACCCCTCAGTCATTGGTCTGGGTTAAATCCATTGTTCTTTTGCTCACAATGCCAACCCAGTTTGGACCCATCCATATGCAAATCAGTCTTGACTCTTGCCCCCATGGGAACAGTCCAGCCCTAACTGCCAAGCCTGGTCCTCCCTGGACTGGAAAAAAGCATCTTGGGACCAGTTTCGAGGTATCACTTCCTCATCAGCCAAGCTAGCTTGAATCTAGTGGCTTAGTGAGCCCGGTAGCAAAAGATCGTCTCGCCGGGGTGAAGTCGGAGTAGAAAGCCACCTGGGCACCATCCTAGTGGAAGCCTGGCTATGCCTTTTTGACATATTGGATCTGATCACTGTCCCTGTAGATCAGCAGGCAGGGTATGGTGGGCCTTGATAGAGATGGATGCCTGGTCCTGTGAATCCTCAGTGTTAGAGATATGCAGTTCTGCTTTAGTAAGTCTGATGTCATACCTGCACATAAGTTCCTGAAAATGGTCCATACACCGAATCAGGGTGTCAATCTTGCCATCAGTGGTATGCAGCCCATCTTTTAGGTCTTAAATGTCGCCGTTCAGTGAAGCGGCCACAAGAGACTGTCCATGTGGCTGAACAAAGTGGGAAATGGATTTATAAAGTGCAATAAATGCAAAGCTTGCCAGTTTGGCAAGAATGTGAAGGTGTTCCAGGACTACAGATGTCAAGAAATTACGATCAAAGAAAGAGTCACATACAAAACAAAGTATTTTGTATTTGTATTTTTTTGTGTTTATAAAGCGCATTCCGGCGTAAGCATCGAAGCGCTGGGAACACAGGTGAGCGGGCCACAAGAACACGGCACAAGGAGGGACAAGTCCAAGCTACTGTGGAAAGAGCCAAGTTTTTAACTTCTTTCTGAAAGTGAAGAGATCATGTACTTTCCTCAACATAGGAGGGAGCATATTCCAGTATTTAGCTGCAGCCACTGAAAATGCCTTATCACCCCATCTGGCCTTTCGAGTCTGTGGTATGAAGGCCAAATTGGCGTCAGCAGATCTGAGCTGGCGGCTAGGAGTATACCAGTGATGCCCTGAGTTCACAAGATCCTGGCTGGTGGTATGGAGAGCTTTATGTGTTAAACACATTGTCTTAAAGGCAATACGTTTCTTCACAGGCAACCAATGTAGTTGCCTCAAAGTAGCGTTGGCTGACGTGGAGCAGGGGAGATTGAGTGTTAAACGAGCTGCAGTGTTCTGGATCAGTTGAAGTTTGCTAAGTGACAACTTGTCAATATTAAACAATAGGGCAGTGCAGTAATTTCGAGATAACTAGAGCAGAGATAACATAATTCGGAGCTTCTCTTGTTAAAAGGGAAATATTTTTAGTTTGTTAGTCGGTCCAAAGCTGAGAAGATAGTGATCAGTCCAATCTAAAGCCCTATTGTCTGTAATAACAAAATCGTTGTTACAGAAAAATATTCCATCAAGTATATGACCAGTCCTATGAGTGGCTGACATAACTATCAAATTCTAGTCAAAGTCTCCCATAAGATTGAGAAAATCTGTAACGTGGGGATCCTGCCTATCATCAAAATGAATATTAAAATCCCACAGAATTATGAATCTGGGATTAATAGTGAATGGCTCGATAATAGATGGCCAATGTTGTAAAAAAAAGTAGAATAAGGCCGCGGGGTCTGTAAATTAACAGTCCCTCAGGGAGTGTAAGGTTTCTCTGACAAATTTTCAACCGGGCAGCCTCGCAGATTGCTGATGGCATCTGCCAGTCCACCCCCTTTCCCCGTAGTGTCCAATCTTAGGAACGAGTAACCAGGGGAGGTTGCTGACATGAAATCAGGACATGAATCTTCCTTAGCCCAGGTTTCTGTGACAGACAATCCAAATTATCCTGATCAATTAAATCAAATAATTCAACCCTGTGCTTAATCAATGAGCGCGCATTAATCAAGGCATAAGTCATAGTATTAGTATCAACCGGTTTTATTTTTTTATGATACTCATGTGTCTTTTGGGATGGATGGAGAGGGGGCTGAGGGGAGGTGAGATCAGAAACTGACCTGGAAGGCCATTGACCATGTACACATCTCCAGCCTTCTAACTTACTGGGGGAAATCTTCGATCTGTGTTTACACTTCTGTTTCCCTTCCAAAGCAAGGAGTGTATCAGAGGAGTAAGAGATTAAACCCTTCTGAGGGCGGTGAGAGGCATAGACTACGGCCCCTGGGCCCGAATGGACATGGACTGGCACAGACGGGCTTGCCTTAAGTGTGCCTTTGGCGTGCCAGCGGCAGTATGTGGCACATATCATTGAATGTGCATGCAATAAAAAATGTTGGAAGCACAATATGTAGTCTTGAAAAACGCATGCTAGAGCACATTAGAGCAGTTCAAAACTGAGATATAAGCTACGCAGTAACCAAACATTACATCCCGCACTGAATATGATTGGAAAAGAATGCAACATTATGGAATTGCATGTAGTAAAAGGAATGAGCAAGGAAGTTGAAATCATGAATCATCATTAGGCAACACTCAAGAACACTGCATGGATTAAATTATGACCAGTTACATGCTTATCTATAAGATTAATTGCAGTAATAATAGAATAATGGGGGGGCTAGCTGGGTATAAATCAGGGTAATTGGGAAGAATAGGATCTGAGTCTTACATAGCCCACGGATCTACATCCTGTTGAGGATCAGACAAATCATCCCTATATTGTGAAATGGAGGATTGCTGCGGTGAGAATTGTAAATGGGAATGTGGTGGAGAAACAGGTGGTGGGGCTCAGAGTGTTACAAGTTGCTTTTCTTCAAAGAAGCCTTTTTCGAGTCACTGAATCGAGTGACACCTCCTCTCGGTCATAGTGCGCATGGGCATCGACTCCTTTGTTCGATTGTTTTCTTTCCGCCGTCTGGTTTGAACGGGTTCCCTCTCGCTTTGGGTAATTCTCTGAACTTTGTCTTTTCTCTTACAGTCTGTATAGTTACGAACGCAGTTTCCCACTGCACTCGATCCAGTCGTACCTTCAGGATTGGTTAAATGGTCTTTCGGGTGCCCGCGCCCTTCTCGGGCCTCTTCGGGCCTACTACGTCACAGGCTCATGGATCGGACTCCATTCCTATTCTGTCCTCAATGCCACACCAAGTTTCCCGACAGCGACCAGCTTTCGGTGTGTAATCTTTGCCTTTCTCCAGACCATCTGGAAGAAAGCTGTGAGGCGTGTCAGTCTTTTCGACCCAATAAGACCTAATGTAATTTGAGAGCAAGACGATTGGAGATGGCATCGAAATTCACAGAGCCCACCACCGACATCCTTGATGAAGAAGAGACACAAGCATCAGTCTCGATTCCAGATTCGTACTCCAACCAAGATTCAGACGAGGACAGCCATGCACTATTTGCAACGCAGTACGTGAGTACATCAGCCCGACCCCCAGCAAGTAAAGAACCACGCAAGCCCTTGGGTGCACCACTACTTCTTAGCCATGGTTCCACCCGAAAACATAAAATCATCGACCGGCCCGCTGGTTTGGCGCTGAAAAAGACCAAGACACTCCCCCAACAGGCTACCACACCTTTTTCGGTGTCTGTCGAGCCAAAAGATACAGGCTTCCACCTCCGAACTGAGTCGGCGCCCTGCTACATTGGAACCAAAACACCCTTGCTCCTCTTTGGAGCCGCAACATTGGAGTCCACCTTCGGAGCCAAAAACACCTTCCTATACCCAGGAAACTGGACTTGGGTCTCAAACTAAGCATGATGCCAGTAAGTTTACAGAACATTCTTTTAAAGGTACAAAACATGATTTAGAACAACAAAGGGATGAATCAGACATTCAACCTATTCTGGAGGTTATGGACCATAAACAAAGGAGAATTCAAATCCAGAAAGAGACTGGAAAAATTATTGCTTCTCCACCTCCGCTTACCAAAAGAAAGTTAACATTCCAGGAAAGTCTGGATACTGCCCCTTTACTGGCGAAAATATACAAAAATAAGAAAAAGCCAAAAACTGTTCAGCTTTCTCAACCTCATTCGCTTCAACTTTCTTTTTCCCCACAATCAGCTTCACCTACACACTCTCATACTTCATCACAGGACGAACAGGTGACTCTAGTTATACCATGGATCCGTGGGATATGTAGGACTTTGATCCAATCCCACGTTACTATCCTAAATTGTATCCCACAAGACCATCTCCACCCGAGGATACCACAGCGTACAATCAAGTTATTTCCAGGGCAGCTCCATATCATGGGGTGCAAATGCAAATGCATGCTGAACCATTAGAGGAAGATTTCCTTTTCAACACCTTATCCCCAACTTACAAGCATTACCAGTGTTTACCAATGGTCCCTGATATGCTCAAACATGCAGATGACGTTTTTAAGGAGCCTGTTAAAGCCAGAGTCTTAACACTCAGGATAGATAAAAAATATAAGCCTACACCAACAGACCCAATTTTTATTTCTCAGCAGTTACCACCAGACTCCTTTGTAGTCAGTGCATCCAGGAAGCGTGCCAACAGCCATTTCTCTAGGGATGCTCCTTCCCTGATAAAGAAAGCTGCAAATTTGATGCAGCAGTTAAAAGGGTAGCAACACAAGCAGCCAATCAATGGTGTATTGCTAATTCCCAAGCCCTTTTAGCTAGGTACACCAGGGCACACTAGTATGAGATGCAAGAATTCTTGCAGTATCTCCTCAAAGAACATAAGAAAAGAGCACACCAAATAGTGGAGGAAGGGCAAGCTATCGCAAATAATCAAATCAGTTCTGCATTAGGTATAAACACTAGCATTACCATCAGGAGACATGCTTGGTTAAGGTCCTCAGGTTTTAAACCTGAAATTCAGCAGGTGTTCCTTAATATGGCGTTCAATAAAAAGCAGCTTTTTGGACCAGAGGTGGACACAACCATTGATAAACTCAAAAAGGACTCTGAAACAGCAAAGGCCATGGGAGCCCTTTATACTACACCATTTCAAGGCTCATTTTGTAAACCTCAATTTAGAGGAGGATTTAAATCACAAACTCCAGAGGCCTCCACGTCCCACTCAAAACAGGGACAACAGTATTACACTAGGGGATCTTTCAGGGGTTCTCACAGACAAAATTTCAGGTCCAGAGGTAAATCCAGTACCTTAAGAGGTGCTTCCACCTCCTCAAAACAATGACTTCCCAATCATTCCACAGCAACATTCATCTCCTGTGGGAGGAAGACTGCAACATTTTCATTCTCACTGGTAACAAATTACAACAGTTCAGTGGGTCCTGTCAATTATCCGCAATGGTTATTGCCTAGAACTTATCTCAACTCTACCAAACATTCCACCCTGTTTTCACAGGCTCTCTCTGGAACACACTGCTCGGCTGAAACAAGAGGTACAATCTCTACTACTTAGAGAGGCAATAGAAATAGTTTTTGTCAGTCAACAAGGGACAGGAGTATATTCTCTATTCTTCCTCATACCAAAAAAATGGCACTCCCAGACCCATTCTCGATCTCAGGACTCTAAATCAATATATCCTGTCAGAGCATTTTCACATGTTTTACTCTATAGGATGTCATTCCCTTGTTACAAAAACAAGATTACATGACAACATTAGACCTAAAGGATGTTTATTTCCACATTCCCAAACACTCAGCTCACCACAAGTATCTCAGGTTTGTAACAACGATGTACCTTGGCACACCATAAAGTCCATAAGGTTCAGTCCTTCGTGTATTTATAAAGAAACGTATAACACTGTAATGTGGTCCATCAAGAAGATTTTAATTTGTTTGTTTTCGTATGTCTCTGATAAGAACACCATTCAAATGAGAATACAGCTGACACGTGTTTTGTCAATAAGACTTTCTCAAGGCCAAGTTATAATCTTCTGAGCCCCGTCAATATATATTCCTGTGTAGGTTTCCAGGCATATTACAATGCCAGATACACATCAAATGCAAAGCATATAGTACGCTGTGAAAACGCTGACCTTGATAAGTCGTGAACGTCCGTTAGTAGAACTTATTCCAAGGAATTAGTAAGGTTTGTAATAGCAGGCAAGCACTATCAGTTCAAAGTACTACCCTTTGGGGTAACAACAGCACCAAGAGTATTCACAAAATGTCTAGCTGTAGTAGCAGCATACCTCAGAAGGCAGCACATACGTTTCTTCCCTTATCTAGACGACTGGTTAATAAAAGCCAGCACCATTTTAAACTCTCAACAGCACACACAATAGATACTCTACACAATCAGTTAACAGAAATCTCACCTTCAGCCAACACAAATTCAACCATATTTAGTAGCAATTCTGAACACTCAGTCAGCATTGGCCTACCCAAATCCACAACAAATCCAAGCCCTTCACAATCTCATATCCCAATTACAAGTCAATGAAACTTACACAGGAAGGTTTGTCATGAGGCTATTGGGAGTGATGGCATCATGCATAGCAATAGTGCCCAATGCACGTCTAAACGTGAGACCACTGGAACAGTGTATCTCACAACAATGGTCTCAGGCACATGGTCGACTACAGGATGTAGTGTTGTTGGACTGCCAAACTTACAAATCTCTGCAATGGTGGAATCAAACCAACCTATCAAAAGGGCGGCCATTTCAAGACCCTGTGCCACACACCGTAATCACCACAGATGCATCAATGATAGGTTGGGGACCCCATCTCAACAATCCTACAATACAGGTGGAATGGGACTCAAACCAGCAAGCTTACCACATAAACCACTTGGAATTGCTGGCAGTGTTCTTAGTGCTAAAAGCATTCCAGACACAAATCATACACAAAACAGTCTTAATAAGGACAGACAACATGACAACAGTGCATTATCTGCAGAAACACGGGGGCTCAATCCAATTGCCTTTTCTAGCACAAACAATTTGGAAGTGGGCGATTCACATTCACCTGCTAGCAGAATACATCCCAGGTTTACACAACCAGTTAGCGGACCTCTTAAGCAGGACGCAGCATCAAATACACAAATGGGAGATTAACCCACAAGTAATTCATCATTATTTTGACATACGGGGAACACCAAACATCATTGACCTTTTCACAACAAACGAAAACGCAAAATGTCAAATCATTGCGTCCAGGTACCCATACCCTCCATCCAACGGCAATGCTCTATGAATCAATTGGTCAGGGATATTTGCTTACGCTTTTCCCCCTCTCCCACTAATTCAATTTCTGGTCAACAAGATCTGTCACATCTCCCTCACTATGATACTCATAGCTCCCACGTGGGCACGTCAACACTGGTACACAACACTATTGGATCTGTCAGTGGTACCACATCACGAGCTTCCAAACAGACCAGGCCTATTGACTCAAAAGAAAGGTAAAATCAGGCATCCCAGTATGCTCAACCTGGCGATTTGGCTCCTGAGGTCATAGAATTTGGATATCTACAGCTTCCAACAAATTGTATGGATATTCTAGAGGAAGCACACAAACCTACAACTAGACAGTGTTATGCAGCTAAATGGAAATGTTTTGTATACTACTGTCAACCCAAAAACATTGATCCACTTAAAGCATTGGTACGTCTACTAAAATCCTATTAACAGCAATAGCTGCTTACCTCCAAAACATACAGCATACATCTCTGTTTAGGATTCCTGTTCTCAAAGCTTTTATGGAAGGCTTTAAAAGAATTATTCCACCTAGAGCTCCTGCCTGGAATCTTAACATCGTGCTCACAAGGCTTATGGGTCCACCATTTGAACCCATGCATTCTTGTATTCTCCAATTTCTGTCATGAAAGTTTGCTTTCCTAGTAGCAATTACTTCCTTAAGAAGAGTTAGTGAAATTCAAGCTTTCACTGTATAAGAACCTTTCTTCCAAATTCATAAAATTCAAATAGTACTCAGGACAAACCCAAAATTTCTCCCTAAAGTAGTTTCAGCAATTCACATCAATCAATCAGTAGAATTGCCAGTCTACCTTCCACAGCCATATTTAGTTGCTGAAAGAGCTCTTCACACTCTTGATGTTAAGAACTCTCATGTATTATGTAGACAGAACAAAATATATCAGGAAATCTAAACACCTTCTGTGGCTTTTCAACAACCTCATAAGGGTAATCTTATTTCAAACTAGGATTAGCCAGATGGATAGTTAAGTATATTCAAACTTGCTATCTTAAGGCTAAAAGACAGTTATTAGTAACTCCTAAAGCACATTCTACAAAAAAAAAAAAGGGGGTTTCAATGGCATTCCCTTGGGCATCCTCAATGAATCTGCAAGAGAACTACAATCAAAAAATAAAACTACAACGGAACAGAAACCTAAAAAAAAAAAGAACGAAAACCAACCCGACTCATCCGAGGCCTCCGTCCGCCGTCGGGTTTGCCTTGGGAACACCATCTGCTGCCCACTATCTGCTGCATGCTGCCCAGCCGACCTGGGAGCCCACTTTCATCTGCGCCACCTCCGTCGTTTGCTGCTCTCCCCCGGGAGGAACGACGGAACACTTCTCTTCGGCAAAAACAACAAGTGATGGACGGAATGCTGAACATTGTCAAACACTCACCCCCAGTCATAGATCTGGGTTTAATCCATCGTTCTTTTGCTCACCATGCCACCCCTCTTCGGCCTCAGTGCTTTTTGGAGGCTGGTCGGGGTGGGGTGATCGCTCCGGCCAGACCGAACCAAGCATTGCGCCCCCTGAGCCGATTACTCGGCACAGACCAGGCAGCTCTGCCCCCGGCTATCTACTGCTGGGGCACCGGCACGGCCCCTACGAGCGTGCGACCCCTAGCCCGCCTCTAGGTGAAGCTCGGCGCAGGCCCTCTGGAGCTGCGGAGTCTCAGCCCTGAAACCCCCCCTTTT
Source organism: Pleurodeles waltl (assembly GCF_031143425.1). NCBI lineage: Eukaryota > Metazoa > Chordata > Amphibia > Caudata > Salamandridae > Pleurodeles > Pleurodeles waltl. The sequence continues at coordinate 401,174,569 of NC_090449.1, forward strand.
CCTCTGCCCGAAGGAAGCAGAGCAGTTACGGGGCTAGTGCTTGAACAGTCCTGGGCCAACTTTCCCTATTGGAAAGAACCTCTCACAGGTTCCAGGATGGCGCAATAAGCCCCTCCACCCTGTGAGCTGTTTTTTTTTGGGGCCTAGCCTCCTCAACAATATGATGCAGGCCCACCATATTGCATTTTCTTGGTCCTCGACGGTCCAAATCGAACCAGAGCCGGCAACAACACCAAAGTAGGACCAATAAAGCCCGAGCATCCCAAGCCCCTCCCCCCTCCACCAGCTCTAGAAACAAAAAGAGGACTCCCTGACCCCATCCTTAGAAATCCATTAAAAACCAAGAGGCACTCCCAAATTTAACACAAAAGAAGGACTGTCTTGACCAGGGTCTGCCCCTCCTTTCCATCTCACCCCCCCAATATTAGAAGCAAAGAAAAGGACTCCCTGATGCCCCCCCCCCTCCCAGAATTCCAAACAACTAAGAGGTGCAACTGAACACTTAACTTTTCTTCACTCCAATGGGCGACCACCCCCTAATGGGTTGCCCCCAGCAGATCCTCATACCTCCCTATACCTACTCTAGTGCTCTAACAGTGAGTGATAACCTCCCCCGATAACTGAGCAGAGCCTATTTCACCGATCTCCATCCTTACCCACAACAGACCACACCTGAAGACCCAGAAAGCTCATCCAGTCTGCGCTCAACTTATAATTCTAACTCCTAATTACAGGACCTAGGATGCTGACTCCCACTGAAAACCCTTCTATATCCCCCCCTCCTGAAAACCCAGGGTCCCAACTCCTTCCCCATATCCCTTCCCACTAGCCTCTCCCTCACAGCATCTAAAAACCTCAAACACAAACTGATCAAGCAACACCCCGAGCTGCTAATTGCCAACACTTATTTCAACACCTCCAAAGGTCTAGAAAAAACAGACCTCATTTTCTACACCAAACGCCCGGCTAGGTGGAACACATTCCTAACCAACTCCCTTCACACCTACAAATCCACCAACATCCCGTATGGTTGCAAACTCATGATCTCCAACTCACCCACATTCCAGGGCAATGCCAGCATTACCATCTTCAGAAATTGAACCATCATGATATAAGCTAATGATGCCAACCTACTCTCCTTTGAATCCATATTCCCTACACTAAAAATAGCCATAGCACAATCTCAACCCCCGCCCCCCCCCCCCCCCCCCCCCCCCCCCATAAGCCCTCCTCACAGACCCTCAACCAAATGGAAAAACCCTTGAGTCTCACCACAAACCCCTCCCCCGGACACAACTCTCAGCACCCTAAACGCTGCAAACAACAAACCCAACAACCCGGGGTGCACTCAAACCTACACCACTACAACTCTCTTGCACAGTATGATCAACATCACTCTTCCCATTTCCCCCCAAAACCGGCTGCTCTAACCTGCACTCCTATCCTGATCCCATCCCCCTTCCTAACAAATCCCATGACCACTGTCCCTCCACACAAACCCCACTCCCTGCCCTTCTCCCAAAAAACAACCAGGAGACCCTCAGAGCAGCTCACACTCCCAGTCCCCCCTACCAACTTCCCACAAATAGACTAAGGTCCCCAAACTTAAGAGACCCCCAAGATCCCCCCACAAGTTGTGCTGTTAATCACAAAGACCCCAATAACAGATCTAACGGCTCTACTGCTGTTTCCTCAGATTCTGATGAACACCATCCGACCCAAGCTCATCAGACCCGCACAATGTGAAGAACACCCACAATTTCCCCCCCCCGTCACACACCCATATTCAAAATAAATGAACGACTTACCAACCTGGAAACCCAACTAGAAACAGTAATAGAGGGCATCAATATGATCATGAGAAGTCTAAACCCACTTCTGAAACCCTCACTGAATCACTCCAGCACACCATGCTCTGACAGAGCTAGACCCCAACCATTTAGCTCGCCCTCCATGCCCCACAACTTCAATGCCCAAAGACCGAAAAGAACGAGTGCTCCATTGTCGCAAAGCAGAGGAACTCGCCCAATTGTACAACCTGATCCCGTCCATACTTAACCCCCCACCCCCATCAAAAATCCAGGTCATCAAGGGTCTAGGTCGAAACCACGCACCTCTGACCTCAACCAGGCCTCCAGCACACCTCCTCAATGTCCCCCTGACCCCAATCACCCAGGACCCCAAGAATAGATGTCAAACCAATTGCCTGCTCATTAACTGTAGATCGGCAGTCAAACATGCTATGGAGCTAGCAGATTCAGTCCTGAACCACAACATTGACATTGCCTTCATCATAGAAACTTGGCTGAATGAATACTCTCACCCGATCATGGACACTCTAGTACCGCCGGGGTTCTCAATAACTAAAAAAGATAGGAAATACCGCCACGGCGGAGGCATTGCCATTATTCACAAGAACAACATCAACCTAGAGATAAAAGACACTTTCAACTACAACTCATTTGAACATCTCAGTGCTTTTGATAAGAATGAAAGACAACACCAATATGACTTGCCACCTACTCTACCACCCTCCTGGCAACACCCTCCCTTTTGGGGAACACCTGGCTGATCTAATAACACACTGCTCACTCATGCACCAATTTCATCTCCCTAGGAGACCTCAACCTCCAATGGAATGACAAAAGCAATACTCTAATCCATTCTGCCAGCTACGGAGATTATATCTCCCAGTAAAGACAACAATAAACACCGCTCCCTCTCCACTAACTCCCCAGCTCCTATCCCTCCAAAAATAAATGACTGGTATCATCCTACCCAAAAACATACAACTCCCTGAAGCTGGAAGACCTTCAACCCACTCTTGGAGGCAGATATCTCTAAACTACTGGCCACATCCAAACCATCCTCTCACCTGGCAGACCCTCTCCCACCCTCCCTGGAAAAAAAAACTCAACCAGACTCTTACCCCCATCTGGACCAAGATCATCAACAGCTCCCTGCAAACCAGCGTGATACCAGACTGCCTCAAGCTGGGTCAAGTCACGCCAATGCTAAAGAAACCGGGAGCAGACCCGAACAACCTCAACAACTGTTGACCTGTCTCCAATCTACCCTTCCTTGCCAAAGCTCTAGAGAGATGTGTTCTTTCTCAGCTAATCCAACACATAGACAACAACAACCTTCTTAACCCTCTCCAATCTGGATTTAGAAAAGGATGCAGCACAGAAACAGCTATTCTAAACATAGTAGATGACCTTCACAATTCCCTTGACTCAGACCAATGCTGCCTGCTGATTCTCCTAGACCTATCGTCGGCCTTCGACACAGTTGATCACAAGCTGCTACTGGACTCCCTCCAAAAAAGAATTGGCATACAAGGAACGGTCCTACGCTGGTTCTCATCCTTTCTATGGAACCGCTCTCAAGAAGTAAAAATAAATAACAGGACCTCTGCCACAACTACAATCACCAGAGGGATCCCCAAGGATCTGTCCTCTCACCCACACTCTTCAACATCTACATGGACCCCCTTACCGCCATTCTCAACCTAGCTAACATCCCCTTCCACCTATATGCTGACGACACCCAACTTTACATGGAAATAACCTCAGTAGAGGACATACACCGACTAAATGCCACCCTTAAAGGAGTACAACTTTGGCTATCCTACAACCACCTGAAACTCAACCAAGATAAGACTGAAATACTTCTCATATCAAAAACGAATCCTCTCCCCCAGATGCAAGAATGGCTAAAATCCATAGACACTCTCAAATGCAATTTTAACCCAACAAACTCTGTCAAGTCGCTAGGAATCACTCTGGACACCAACTTGACTATGCAGAAACACATAAAGAATAACGTAAAAAATGCTTTCCACAGCCTGAAACTACTGAACAAAATCATACCACCAGATGAGTTAAAAAATGCAATGCAAGCACTGGTGCTTTCCAGACTAGATTATGGGATCTCCATCCTCAAAGGCACGGCTAAAACCCAGCTTGCTCCTGTGAGATCCACTCTCCATGTAGCAGAATGGAGACAGGAATGAAAAAATATGACCACATTGATAACACGCTGTTCGCAGCCCGTGGAAGGAGAACTTCATTTCCCAGCTTGCCTGGCCCCCGGCTGGAGGCTGAAATTGACGCGCTCCCTCGCGGGATGCGTCCTTGGTAACACGCTGTTCGCAGCCCAGAGAAGGAGGACTTCATTTCCTGGCTTGCCTGGCCCCCGGCTGGAGACTTATATTGACTCGCCCCCTCGCGGGATGCGTCCTTGGTAACACGCTGTTTGCTGCCCGGGTAAGAAGGACTTCATTTCCCGGCTTGCCTGGCCCCCGGCTGGAGACTGAAATTGATGCGCTCCCTCACAGGACGCGCCTGGGCGCGTGCCCCGGCGAAGACCGGGCCAAGACAGGCCCGTCTTCGCCCGATTGAGGCCGGGAAGGGCTACTCCCTTGGCAGAAGGTCCAGGCATCCAGTAAGAGCCTGTGGCATTTTTCTTTTCTCCTTCTAAGTGGTTATTAACTTTTATTACTTTTACTCCCACTATGGGGAAAAGAAAGGCTGCGGACCCCCCGTTATGTTGAACGATAAAAAACAAATCGAAAACTCGCCCCAGGATACCAGCAATGGGTAGGGATTGCGACCCTAAAGCATTAAATGAGATTGACATATTACTTGAGGAAGTTGAGGCCATACTGAAAGGTGATTCAGATTTAAGCACTAATGTATGTCTGACCACAAAGAGGGCTCCGACCCAAGTAAGGTAGATACCAGAGTTTTTTTCTAGGAAGAGGAGGGGTAGAAAAGTAGACCCAGTTACCAGGGGGGATGGTGAGTTAGACCTCAGCCCTACTATTCTTTCACCCTCCCAAGGCACTTTGTATAGTGATCTAGCTCCCCCCCCCCCCGACAGGGGGTATTACCTGCGGAAGATGTCAAAGATGTAACAACTATACCTTTACCCCTTAGCCCCGAAATAAGGGTTATCCCAAATATAATATGTTCTAATCGGTATGGTCCCCTGGCTGAGGGCTGTGATATTATTTGGGGTCAGGAACATCCCACGACCAACTCTGCTATTGAGGATATTATTCAGTCTAATGATTCCTTACTGGATAGTCCCCTTTTATCCAATGGTTCTGAAACTCCTCCTGTTTGAGAAGTTAATTTGCCCCTTATTCTACAGAGGACCGACAAAGTTAAGTGTCTGGTACTGCATTTAGCCAAACTGGTGAAGGGTAAAATGGTACACCAGTGTGGATGCACTAGTTTACAGGATGAGATGATGGGAAAGGGGGGTGTTAAGCCTGCTGCGATCAAGTCAAGTACCCCTATTAATACCGTTCCTGGGGGACTCGCACATTTTTCTCAGAGTTTGGGTTGGCCTCTGCTTCGCTCGGAGGATAACCAAACAAATCCTGTACATTTTTCCACAAATAAGAGATGGGGACCAATTACCCCATCCAATAGGAATTATATGGTAAGTCCTGCCAGTAAATTTATCAAGCCTAATACTACTTTGGATAGACAAAGTCTAAGGGGTTGTAAAGCTACTATTGATCATGTAGTTAAGGGGGGCTGGTACTTCTACTACTCATACCTTTGTAAATGGGCTACTAGAACCTTCTTCTATCATTAATCCTCCCCTTGGTAATGACTTAGGTGGCCCAACATCGGGTATATAGTGTGGCGACAATATTATCTTTATGACCAATGTTCCTAAATTGCGTTCCGGTTTAGTTGAGGACCAGGAGTCTTGGATCAACAAGGTTATTCATTGGTTACGTTTTCGACAGAATTGCCTCTCAGTTATTCGCTCGGATATTTCCGAAGCAACGAGATTCGGTCCCCGGGGTCTAACTGCGATATAATTTCCATCCAGTTCTTCGATAATGTATTGGTGGGTAAACTTATAGCTTTTGATTTATTTACCCGCCAATCTAGGGGGCTGAATAGGGGAGGGATTACCCTTGCCCTAAAACCTGATGATGTCCTTCAATCTGTCACCTATGGATGCATGGGCCATCAACAAGGAAGGGATCTCACAGTGGCAGTGGGGAATTTGCGGACTGATCACGCATGACTAACGACTACAAAGGAAGTATCTGGCTGGGTCATTCCCGCGGCTATTCACATGGATGGACCTATTGCAATTATTAAGGTGTAGATCACAGAGGTTACAAAGATGGAAGTTAGCCCCCAGACCTATAAATTTGAGACAGACGATTCCGGCTTATCTTTAATGACTTGGAATGTAGCTGGCCCCGTGAGGAAATTGGATGATCAAGATTGGAGCGTATATATAAATACTCGAGATATCTGCCTCCTTCAGGAGACCTGGGCAGAGGACCCTATAAATGTTGACGGCTTTCTCTCATTTAATACTCCTGCTCAATCATCAGAGAAGGCGGTTGGCCATGCAAAAGGAGGGCTTTTAATTCTTTTAAATAAGAAACTGCAACGTGATTTTAAAATTTTGGATATTGATTGTGTTGATTTAATGGGGATACTAATCTCGTTACAACAAAATCTGAATATTGTTATTCTCAATGCTTATGCCAGGTCAATCCCTCGAGGTTCTGAGTCTCAGACTTTAGTAACACTATTTGATTATTTAGACACTTTACAATCCTCGTTTACCTTGATTATAGCGGGTGATCTGAATTGTACCTTTGAACCTTTAGATATGTTTAGTGGGTTAACGGTTGAGGAGGATGAAATATGGGTCATGCCACAGATAACTAGTCATCGTTCATGTCCGCTCTCTCGAGTGGCTGTACAGTAGGCATCCTTATGTTTAAAGTATGGCCTTAAAGCATGCAATGGTCGTATGCCCTCGGATTTGGATATTGCCCACACATTTAAATGTGGTAGGTCGACAAGTGTAATCGACTATTTCCTGGTGGATGGGAGATTATGGCCCCTTTTGAGGGATATGAGGGTGGATTCGAGATGTGAAAGCAATCATTTTCCCTTGCTTCTTACTTTCTTAGGCGGTGCTTTTAGGAGGACTTGCAATAATTTACGCACAATAGTCCCCACACCCAATTTGAACAACAGCTCTAAGAAGGTAGGGTGGCCAAAGGTGATGTTTAATCCCTATTTGTTATGTGGGATCTACCAATTGTTTATTGATAATCTGTCCGTCTATGAAGATCCAAATGATATCCCTCTCCTTGGTCTGCATGGCACTATGATTTCAAAAATGCAAAGCTTTTTTTTATTAAAATAAAAACTGGGGCTTGACTGTGTAGTGCTGATCTGGTAAGTAATGGGTGGTTCGATGAAGCTTGTTATGGGGCCAAGTCTGGGTTGAAAAAAGCTATCTTTTTCGGGTCTTTGGGGGAGGTACAACAGGCTAGATGTGTTTATAAGGAAACCACCAAAGGAGCGAAAAAAACCTGGGAAGATTCTATTTGGAAGGACATAGTGGATGCTTCAAATTCAAACAATAACACATTATTTTGGGAATTTGTAAGGAAATGCCTCCTTGGCATGGTTACCCCCTGACTTTTTGCCTTTGCTGATGCTATGTTTTGAATTGAAAGTGTGCTGAGGCCTGCTAACCAGGCCCCAGCACCAGTGTTCTTTCCCTAACCTGTACTTTTGATTCCACAATTGGCACACCCTGGCATCCAGATAAGTCCCTTGTAACTGGTACCTCTGGTACCAAGGGCCCTGATGCCAGGGAAGGTCTCTAAGGGCTGCAGCATGTATTATGCCACCCTAGAGACCCCTCACCCAGCACAGACACACTGCTTACCAGCTTGTGTGTGCTAGTGAGAACAAAATGAGTAAGTCGACATGGCACTCCCCTCAGGGTGCCATGCCAGCCTCTCACTGCCTATGCAGTATAGGTAAGACACCCCTCTAGCAGGCCTTACAGCCCTAAGGCAGGGTGCACTATACCATAGGTGAGGGTACCAGTGCATGAGCACTGTGCCCCTACAGTGTCTAAGCAAAACCTTAGACATTGTAAGTGCAGGGTAGCCATAAGAGTATATGGTCTGGGAGTCTGTTTTACACGAACTCCACAGCACCATAATGGCTACACTGAAAACTGGGAAGTTTGGTATCAAACTTCTCAGCACAATAAATGCACGCTGATGCCAGTGTACATTTTATTGTAAAATACACCACAGAGGGCACCTTAGAGGTGCCCCCTGAAACTTAACCGACTATCTGTGTAGGCTGACTGGTTCCAGCAGCCTGCCACACTAGAGACATGTTGCTGGCCCCATGGGGAGAGTGCCTTTGTCACTCTGAGGCCAGTAACAAAGCCTGCACTGGGTGGAGATGCTAACACCTCCCCCAGGCAGGAGCTGTAACACCTGGCGGTGAGCCTCAAAGGCTCACCCCTTTGTCACAGCACCGCAGGACACTCCAGCTAGTGGAGTTGCCCGCCCCCTCCGGCCCCCACTTTTGGCGGCAAGGCCGGAGAAAATAATGAGAATAACAAGGAGGAGTAACTGGCCAGGCAGGACAGCCCCTAAGGTGTCCTGAGCTGAGGTGACTCTAACTTTTAGAAATCCTCCATCTTGCAGATGGAGGATTCCCCCAATAGGATTAGGGATGTGACCCCCTTGGGAGGAGGCACAAAGAGGGTGTACCCACCCTCAGGGCTAGTAGCCATTGGCTACTAACCCCCCAGACCTAAACACGCCCTTAAATTTAGTATTTAAGGGCTCTCCCTGAACCTAGAAATTAGATTCCTGCAACTACAAGAAGAAGGACTGCCTAGCTGAGAACCCCTGCAGAGGAAGACCAGAAGACAACAACTGCCTTGGCTCCAGAAACTCACCGGCCTGTCTCCTGCCTTCCAAAGAACTCTGCTCCAGCGACGCCTTCCAAAGGGACCAGCGACCTCTGAATCCTCTGAGGACTGCCCTGATTCGACGATGACAAGAAACTCCCGAGGACAGCGGACCTGCTCCAAAAAGACTGTAACTTTATCCAAAGGAGCAGCTTTAAAGAACCCTGCAATCTCCCCGCAAGAAGCGTGAGACTTGCAACCCTGCACCCGGCGACCCCGACTCGGCTGGTGGAGAACCAACACCTCAGGGAGGACCCCCGGACTACTCTACGACTGTGAGTACCAAAACCTGTCCCCCCTGAGCCCCCACAGCGCCGCCTGCAGAGGGAATCCCGAGGCTTCCCCTGACCGCGACTCTCTGAAACCTAAGTCCCGACGCCTGGAAAAGACCCTGCACCCGCAGCCCCCAGGACCTGAAGGACCGGACTTTCACTGCAGAAGTGACCCCCAGGAGTCCCTCTCCCTTGCCCAAGTGGAGGTTTCCCCGAGGAAGCCCCCCCTTGCCTGCCTGCAGCGCTGAAGAGATCCCTTGATCTCTCATTGACTTCCATTGCGAACCGACGCTTGTTCTAACACTGCACCCGGCCGCCCCCGCGCCGCTGAGGGTGAAATTTCTGTGTGGGCTTGTGTCCCCCCCGGTGCCCTACAAAACCCCCCTGGTCTGCCCTCCGAAGACGCGGGTACTTACCTGCTGGCAGACTGGAACCGGGGCACCCCCTTCTCTCCATTGAAGCCTATGCGTTTTGGGCACCACTTTGAACTCTGCACCTGACCAGCCCTGAGCTGCTGGTGTGGTAACTTTGGGGTTGCTCTGAACCCCCAACGGTGGGCTACCTTGGACCAAGAACTGAACCCTGTAAGTGTCTTACTTACCTGGTAAAACTAACAAAAACTTACCTCCCCCAGGAACTGTGAAAATTGCACTAAGTGTCCACTTTTAAAATAGCTATTTGTGAATAACTTGAAAAGTATACATGCAATTGAAATGATTCAAAGTTCCTAATGTACTTACCTGCAATACCTTTCAAACAAGATATTACATGTTAAATTTGAACCTGTGGTTCTTAAAATAAACTAAGAAAAGATATTTTTCTATACAAAACCTATTGGCTGGATTTGTCTCCGAGTGTGTGTACCTCATTTATTGTCTATGTGTATGTACAACAAATGCTTAACGCTACTCCTTGGATAAGCCTACTGCTCGACCACACTACCACAAAATAGAGCATTAGTATTATCTATTTTTACCACTATTTTACCTCTAAGGGGAACCCTTGGACTCTGTGCATGCTATTCCTTACTTTGAAATAGCACATACAGAGCCAACTTCCTACAGAATTGCTGTCCAGATGTCAAAGAGGGGGAAGGAACAAAATTAAGAACCACATCCAACCGGAAAGTTGGGTGGACCAGTTTTATCATCTTTACGAAGAGGCTGGTACTCAGTTGGCAACTAACACTAATGATGTAAAACAGGGCTCCTTGTCTACGCTAGCTGTGAACCTTGTTTCCGATTCTTCAGGAGAGGGTTTCCACGATTATGATGACTATATTTACTCTTCATTGGAGGAAACCCTTGATGCAATTAATTCCCTCAAGCCAGGTAAAGCTCCAGAACCGGATAAGATCCCAGGTGATCTTTATAGATCTGAACCGGTCATCTGGGCCTGGTACATAAATTTATTGTCAAACCAAATAGCAAAAGGGGGCCCAATCCCGTCCACATGGAAGGGGCAGAAATTATTCCTATTTACAAGAAGGGCAACGCAAATCTTCCAATCAATTTTAGACCGATTAGTCTAATTGATACAATACAAACATTTTTTGCTAAACAACTTTTGGGGAGACTAACCAGTTGGGCCACTGATCATCAGATCCTTTCACCCCTCTAGGCAGGGTTACGACCCAAGATTAGTACGGTGGATCAGGTATTTAGGCTGGCCATTTTAAAATGGAAATATGTAATCCTCGCCAAGCAACCCTTGTATGTTGTCTTCGTTGATTTGAGATCTGCTTTTGATTTGGTCCCTAGGGATAAACTATGGGTAGTGTTGTATAAAATAGGGACCCCTGTTACCATTTTGTTTTAAAACGGCTGCACGAAGACTCATACGCGCAAGTGAGATGGGGCAACCAAGGCGAGCTGACTGGGAAAATCCCTATTCATAGGGGAGTTCGCCAGGGTTGCGTTTTAGCTAAATTCTTGTTTTCTCTTTTTATTAATGAGGTGTTACAGGATATGCTTTCGTGCCTGAATGATGCCCCCACCCTAAATGCCCAGAAAATTCCTATTCTTTTATTTGGGGGACCCACCAAATACAGTAAATTTAATTGTGGGCGAGAGTAGTTTTGCGAGGGCTTTGGTTGCGTGCCCTCGTAGTACTCCACTGATCCCGATATTTTTAGACCTGGGTTTAAATCGAATAGCTGATATAATTGCTCTAAGACCCTTAATATATTGGGTAAGGCTTTGGATTGTTCCCGAACTGGAGATTTTTTAAGATCTTACTTCTTGAGCTGCTAGGGAGGCCTAACTCGGCCTCTATTCCTTGGGTAAAGCATGTATCCAATTGTTCTGCACTTTGGGTTTTAGAGACTTTTGGGAGAATCCCCATATTTTAGAGAAATCACATATAAAAGTCTTGAAGTCTGCATATTGGTCACATGTGAGGAATGACTATTTTCTGCAAATCCCTAGGACGACTAACTAACTGTTTTATTGATTTTAAATGGTACCCACAGTTTGAATCTTATTTAGATGTGATACCTGATCTTTTAGGCAAAGGATTATATGCCAGATTTCGCTTTGGGTCCTTGCCCCTGAACATACTGTTACCTCCGAAACATGCTCTGTGTGGTGGTGCCCCAGAAACAGTCGAACATTTCATGTTTTTTTGCCCTGCTTATTCATCCCCAAGGTCCAAATAGATTCGTACGATTTGTCGGGAAATGGGGATGAACAAATGTGCGATAGCATTGAGGATTTTAAAAAGTCATGGGTCTAGTGCATTAATCATTACCGTTAGTAAGTTTCTAGTAGCAGTGGGTACATACGTAAAAGTTTTGTAAACAGGGAGTGATGTGACCGATTTATGAGCTTTTATTGGGGAATTGTGTTTTAAAGTGGATTTGTTATTCAATTGTTTTAACTGAGAATGTACTGTTTTCTTTTTCTGTGTTTATATATCATGTTTATTTATTATTGTGTTGCTTTGATGGCTTGTGACTGAATAAAGCTTGTGTTAATGTGTTAATATGACCACATCTATCCTGCGCTGAAAAGACTAAAATGGCTCCCAATTGAAGCCCGCTGCAACTTCAGAACTGCCTGTCTAACTCACAAAGCCCTACACACTGGAAAACCAGAGTACCTCGCCACTAAACTCATTAAAGCAGGACAGACAAGAACACCTTTCTCCTCATCCTGCCCAAAACTTATAAAGAAAAAAACCCAGGCATGCTTCTTTACAAGCAACGCCCCCAAAATCTGGAACTCCGTCCCAGTTCACATAAGATCAAACCGCTCCCTCCATATCTTCAAGAAGCAACTAAGCGAATTCCTCCTCAACCAACCAACATCTCAGCCAAAGAGCCACCGTTCACTCTAATTCCCATTACACCCCCCCACCCCCAAACCTCTGCCCTTACTCCATATTACATGGCTATGTGAAACCATACCTGTATAAAATGAATATGTTTTGATTACTTGTAATGTTGTAAAGCGCTCTGATACCCTCGGGTCTTGCCAACGCTATAGAAAAATAAATACAAAATTCTTAGGAAATATACCAATGGCAGATATATTTAGAACAGACACATGGTCCACACCACCCATTTACTAAACACTACTGTGCGGATGTCTTATCTCACCAACAATCTAATGTTGGACAAGCAGTGCTTAAAACACTGTCCGATTACTCCAACCCCTACAGGCTAGCCTCCGCTTATTTTGGGAGGGGACTGCTTTTCAGTCTATGCAAAGCATGTGTATCTACAGCTAAACATGCTTTCGAACGAAAAAATGTACATACCCAGTAGACATCCGTTCGTGGCACATAGTACTGCAGATTCACACGTGCCCTCCTTCCTTCCAAGAAGCCTGTAGCTGTTGTGGTACTTTATGTAAATATGGTTATACATTGCATTGACGTCTTCTTTTCTCACTATATATATATATATGTTCGATGGCATGTGTAGCTGCAGATACACATGCTATGCACAGGTCCTGCCATCTAGTGTTGGGCTCGGAGTGTTACAAGTTGTTTTTCTTCGAAGAAGTCTTTTTTGAGTTACGCGATCGAGTGACTCCTCCTTTTGGGCTACACTGCGCATGGGCTCCATTGCGCATGGGCATCGACTCCATCTTAGATTGTTTTCTTTCCGCCATTGGGTTTGGACATGTTTCTTTTCACTCCGGTAGTTCGAGTCGGAAAAGTACTACAAACTCCCTGAATTCTCCGGTATTGTTTTCGATTGCGTACCATCTATCATCAACACTTTGGTACCGGCGGATACAGCTCTCTACTTGCCCTTCGGGGCACCCGCGTCCAACTCGGGCCTGGTCGACCCGACCAAAGTCTCGGTCGAAGCCTCATGGACCGGACCCCGTTTAGATTCTGCCCTCGGTGCCATGCCAAGTTCCCGTATATGGACCAACATCTAGTCTGTAACCTGTGTCTATCTCCAGACCACTGAGAGGATACTTGTGAGGCCCGCAGATCCTTCCGCTCGGAAAAGACTTTACAAGACCAAAAGAGCACGAAGGTTGGAAATGGCGTCGAGAAGCACCGAACGCCTCGACGCAGAAGAGGAGGAGATGATCCACACCGTAGTCTCCGTTCGGGGGTCCCACTCCAAGCACGAGTCCGACAACGACACAACAGTAACAGCGGGCCAGCACGTGAGTACGCCTGCCCCTACCCCTACCCAGTCCAAGCCCAACAGGCCAGAATCCAAATTCATAAAGACACTGGCAAGATCCTCACTGCACCTCCTCTAAAAACAAAGAGGAAGCTGGCCTTTCAAGGACATTTGGACACTGACGAGCCACCAGCTAAGGTGCCAAAACCGAGACAAAAATCTCCACCTCCTCAGTTCTCACCTCACCAGTCTCCTCCTCATTCTCCTCAACTAACTGTCTCTCTGCCTATTACCCCCACTGCACAGTCTCCAGCACACTCTGCAGTCACACCAGGATGAGGTCGACCCATGGGACCTTTATGATGATCCCATTTCTGACAATAGTCCAGAGTGCTATCCGTCAAAGCCATCACCCCCAGAGGATAGCACCTCATACACTCAGGTTCTAGCTAGGGCATCGTCATACCATTTTTTAATTTTTTTTAATCTCTTTTATTGCTTTATAATTGGATGGAAACGCATACAGAACAAAATAACTTCCCATCTTTTTGTGACCCCCCTCCCCCTCCCTCTTCCCTTCTGCACATTCTATCAATTACATAAAGGTGTTTGTTCAGTTCACAAATGAATTACATATTTGGTCTCTTGTACAATCTTCAACAGGAATATCTGAGTCAGCTATACATGGTCTGGTTCTGATATATTAGCCTCTGCATCAGAGTTAGAAGTGTCGGGTGTTCTAAAATTGTCCAGTATCGTGTTCCAATGCTGAGCATTGTCTCTAGTTCCTAGGCCCCTGAGTGCCTCTCTTAGTAGTATTGTCCCTTCAGTTTCCACCCATTTAATTAATGCATTTCTCCAACGATTTATCTGTGGGCCCTTTGGGTCTTTCCAGTGCAAGGTTATTTCTCTCCTTGCTAATATCAGGGCCAGGTCTATGAATCGGTTTGTAATTTTATGCTTGCTAGGGCGAGGGAAATCCCCCAAAACCACCACCATGGCTGATCGGGGTAATGTTCTGCCCGTGCAGGTGGAGAGTGCCTCAAATATCCCTGTCCAGTATTGCCTGATTAGTGGGCAACTCCAGAGCATGTGCAACAATTCTGCTGCTAGTGCCGCACATCGAGGGCAGCTGGCATTTTCTACGCCATAAATCTTTGATATCATATAGGGGGTAAGGTAGGCCCTATGAAAGACTTATAAGTTAATTAATTTAAACTTGGCATTTCTGGAAACTGTATATATGTGTGAGGTTATTCTGGACCACTGTGCGTCGCATATTGTAACACCCAGCTCCCTCTGCCATTTGGTCCTAAGTTTATTTAAGGGAAGACATGTGCTGGTTAGTAGAAATGTATATATCCCTGATATCAACCTCCCTTGGTCTCCTATAGTGCATATTTGGTCACAGGTAGTATGTCAGGGGGGTTCCTCCAGCCCTGTGCCCCATTGCCTACGAAGAGTTCTGGCAATCGCGTAAAAGGTTAGGAACAGCCCTGGTGGTAGCTGGAACCTTTCCTGCAGTTCCGCATAGGAGCACAGTTTCCCATTATTATATAGAGCCCCTATGGTGTCGATCTGAAATGCCATGAATCGGATGATACCCCCTTTCACATGTTTTCCTGCTACAGCTCTCACACAGATCAGGGGGGCCTCTGGTGAGTATGGTGCTCTGGTGTGTTCGTTTTAGGTATTGTTCCCAGCAGTGACGTGATGCCTCCCATTCCACCGGCAGTGGTTTATTCTGTTTATTGGGGTTTAGTAGAATGCCCGTAATTCTATCTCGGAGCAGTGGAGAGGGGCTCTCAGTGCTTCCCCCACTGGGTATGCTCTGATAAATCACGCCAGCCACTGGAGTTGGCTAGCCCAATAGTATAATTCGAAGTCGGGAACAGCCAAACCACCCTCTGCTGTTGTTCTCTGGAGGGTGCGCAATGCAATCCTTTGTCTGTTGGTTCCCCATATAAATCCTTTAATCAAGGACGTGATTGTTTTAAATACCACCCTCGGTATTATGAGTGGGATGGTTGCGAAGTAATATAACACTCTAGGTAATACTATCATCTTAATCAATGCAACTCTCCCAGTGTCCGCTAGCGGAAGTGTCTGCCAGAATACCATGCTGTTTTTGATACTCCTAATCGTGCTCTGTATGTTCCCCTCTAGTAGATCCTCAGCGGAGTGATAGATATTAACCCCTAAGTATTTGAATGTGGACGGGGACCACGGGAGGCCCCGATTGTCCGTTGGTTCTTTGATACCCCTAGTAGCCGGAAAAATGGACGACTTCCCCCAATTTATCCGGAGCCCGGATGCAGCCCCAAAGTTGTCTAACATTGTCATTGCTCCTGGTAGGTCGGCCTCTACGTTCCGGAGAAAGAGTAGCATGTCATCCGCATGTAAAGCAATATGATGTGTCCAGGCATTGATTGTAATGCCTTCATAGAACCTCTGGGACCTGGTTGACTGGGCGAGAGGCTCAACTGCCAACGCAAAAAGTAAAGGTGATAGCGGGCAGCACTGTCTTGTGCCCCTATCTATGGAAAAAGAAGGGGATATTGTACGGCCAGTGCGCACTCTCGCTGTGGGGTTTGTATAGAGAAGCCTTGTCCATTTTACAAACCCTTACCCTAGTCGCAGCATGACTCGTTCTAGGTAGTCCCATCGCAGGCTATCAAAAGCCTTCTCGACATCTATCGAGATGATTACTGCTCTAGCAGGACATGTAGGAGTGAAATCAATCGACTAATATTTTGGGCGGTGCTTCGCTGTGGGATAAATCCTGATTGGTCCAGATGGATTAAGGAGGACATGTGCGGTAAAAGTCTGTTAGCTAGCACCCTGCTTAGTATTTTATAATCTAAGTTCAACATTGATAGTGGGCGGTATGATCGAACTTCTGTGGGGGATTTGGTGGGTTTCAAAAGAGGAATCATTATGGCTTCTGTAGTGGAAGGAGGCAAGCTGTTGTTATACCATGCCTCCGCATATAGTGTGCTCAGCTGGGGGGCTAATGAATCCTGATACGCAAGGTAGAACTCCAAGGGGAGACCATCTGCTCCTGGCACCTTGCCCCTGGCCATACTCTGAATTACAGTCTTTGTTTCTGTAAGCGATATGGGAGTCGCCAGGGCTATTCTATCCTCCCTTCCCAGTGCCAGGAGGTTGAGGCTTCCCAGAACGTGTAATTGAGCGTCACTGAGTACTTTGGTGGGGGGGGGGGGGGCATATAGCTCTGGGTAATAATCAAGAAAGGTGGCATTGATCTCCTTCTGCCCATATACTTTAATACACGGGGTGGTCTCCAACTCCACCACTATGGTGTGATATTGGAGTGGTTTGGCCAACCAGGCCAGTAGGGCACCTGCTCCGTCACCCTCTGCATGTTGCTTCTGCAAGAATTGCTTGTAATCCAAACGAGACAATCTAGTGTTAGTTTCTGTTATTCTAGCGCTTGTCTCTTCTAGTTGTGTTGAGAGGTCGGGTTGTGTCGGGTGCTTGCATTCGAGATCCCTAAGGGAGTCCTCGAGATCACCTAGTTCTGTCTCTAACACCTTCCGTACTCCCACAGTTGTGCTAATACAATATCCCTTGATCACTGTTTTAAAGGATTCCCATTCGATGGATCTGGACGAAGCAGTTCCAGCATTGTTCCCAAAGAAGTCCGTGATCTGCATACTCAGTTGAGCCCCAAAAGCCTTGTCCTCAAGTGACTCTGCTCTTAGGCGCCAAGTGGGGATCAAAGGTCTCTCGCCGCACCAGGCCAAAGAAATCAATAAGGGATTATGATCTGAGATGGTGCGGCCAAGATACTCGGCCTTCGCCACCACAGATTGCACCTCCGGAGACGCCATAAAGGTGTCCAGTCGTACATGCAGGTCATGAACTGCTGAATAGAAAGAGTATTCTCTGTTGAGGGGATTAAGTTTGCGCCAACAATCCGTTAGTTGCCAGTGTTTTTGCCACTGCTGGAAGTGCAGTGCTGTTTTATGGGTTGCGTATTGTAACAACGGTGGGTGTGATCTATCCATTGCGGTATCCATTACACAATTAAAGTCTCCTCCTATTAATGTGGTGCTAGTGAGGAGCGTGCTCATGACCAGTGATAGTCGGTCTAGGAATCTTCCCTGTTTGTGATTTGGGGCGTATAGTCCCACAAGGGTTACCTCTCTCCCGTCCAATCTACCAGAAATCACTACATAACTCCCCTCAGTGTTGATCAAGGTATGGAGAACCTGTAATGGAACGCCTGGTCTGATCCATATCAACACTCCCCTTGCAAACGCCGAGTGGATAGTGGCGAATATTTGTCCCCTCCAGCACTTTTTCAAGGCCTTGATCTCCTGCTCTAACAAGTGAGTTTCTTGTAAGATAGCTATGTGCACTCCCCTTCGTTTAAGAAAACTGTGAACCTTGTACCTCTTGGACATGTTATTTAGGCCCCTGACATTCCATGTGATTATCTTGTATTCTGTGCTCATAATTTAAGGAGGGATGTAGAGGCGGCCTACTGACGCCGCTCTATTACTACCACTGGACATACCTATTGAGTTTCGTAATCTAAGGTGTGGACCGTTTGGACTATGAAATAGATGTGCTTGATATACCCTTAAAACAACAAATACAAAATCAAACCCCCTTTGTAACTCCCTCTCCCCAGGACCGGTACCTACAACTCTCCCCGTCCAAACCATTACAACTAATGTAATCTTAATTATCAACCTATTGGAAGGAGGCATGCCAGAGACCCAGAGGCAGCGTCCCGGACCCCTCCCCAGGCCCGATCACATGTGATGTGCCGGTTAAGAAGTGACATCCAGGGTCATATCGCTCTATATTCACGATTGGGACCCAGCAAGGTCCCCAAACAGAGTGAGGTTCCCCCCCAGTCGGCAGCTCACTTGCCAACTTGTTCTTTCAACGAGGTCATATAATCTTGTCCGCTGTTCTTGGGGTGATCGATAGCAAGCCGATAAGAGTGTCATGGGAGGATATTGAGGAGTGTTCGCAGTTTGAATCAACATCCGATGTAGCATCCGGGATCAGACGTGTGTGGAAGTCTCCGCTCAACGCTGCTGCTGTTTCCACCGCATCACACATCTCCTGTTGTGACTGACGTTTCGATGGAGCCGCTTCTGTAGTCTTCTTCCGGGATCTACTACGTTTCTTCCCGGGGTTTCGAGATGTTCGGTCGCGGGTTGATCTGCAGTGGATGTTCAGCGATTCGAGCCATTCCATCGCCAGCTGAGGGGTGAGAAAAAATGGGTCCTGTTATTGTATTCCACTCGGAGTTTAGCCGGAAAGAGCATGGCATATTTTATACCATGCTCACGCATGGTGCGTTTTACTGCAATGTAGGATGCCCTGTGTGCCTGTGTCTCTCTCCTAAAGTCTGGGAATATCATGACCTTTTGGCCATCCAATTGAATCTCTCCTTGCTGTGGCGGGATTGTGACAGTACGTAGTCTCTATCTTTGTGGTGGAGTAATCTAGCGATTATCGGCCGTGGCCTGACTCCCGGTGGAGGTGGCCCGCCGGGGACCCTGTGGGCTCGTTCCACTGCAAAAAATGGTGAGAAGCCCTCCGAGGCCATCGTGTCTCTAAGCCACTGTTCCAGGAATGTTTCTGTATTAGCTGCGTAGGACTCTGCCCCCTCCGGAACCCCCACCAGTCTAATGTTGTTCTGTCGGGCTCGGTTTTTGGCATCTTCCGCCCTTGCCTCCAATGTTTTCAGCCGGGTGGTCAAGTCTTTAATTTCTGAGGATAAATCTTTGTGTGCCGCTAATACCCCTGTCAGCGTAGTCTCATGCAAACCCACCGTTTCCTTTAATTTACGGTGGTCGTCTCGTAAAAGGGAAAGGTCTGCGGTGAGGTTATCGATTTTGCGTTCAAGCGCTTCGTGGGAATCTTTATTGGCCAGCAGCACAGTGTCCAGAGTGGTTTCTTGTTGCTCGTGGGGGTGGATTCTCAGTGGGTGAAGAGTCCCCCGCTGGTGGTTTGTCGTGTTTTTTGGGTTTTACCATTGTAATAGGTCTCAGGTTGGCGAAGGCCGTTCGTATTAGTGGAAGGTGGTATCGTTCGTCAGTGTCGTTCAGCCTGTATTTCGCCTGTCCCAGTCCTGGTACTCTCACATGAAGAGTACTGTTAGAAGTTCACCGTTTTGAGCTGTTTGACCACGAGAGGGCTCTCTCATAATTATGCACCCGTTGGTCGCTGGCAAGGGGAGCTTGTGAATGCCGAAAGGCAGTGTTAAAATCTCACCTCTGGCCAGGCTTCGGATGTCGGCTTTTGCATACTGTTCTGATAACAGGGGGGAAGTTCTGTACCGGTGTTCCCGATCTCCCCTTCCAGCTGGGCATCCGTTGTGCAAGATTTCATCGGCTACTGGAGTGCGCGAGACCACGGTCCTCGATTCCCCTCAATGTGCCAGTATTGGTTTCCCGTCTCGGCAGGCGGCCTCCGCGTTCCCCCTGGCCTCGTGGCAGCCGGTAATCCGATCCATCGGAGTCGTGTCTCTCTCACTCGAAGTTCTAAGGACTTCACTCTTCATCCGCTCCTCTCCACTCCCTCCGAATTCGCTGATGGTCCGCTTCGTATTGTTGCTCTCGCCGTTGGTGGCAAAGGTGTCTGTGCCCCTTGCGCTCCTCAATGGATGGTGGGGGGGTCCTCACCTCCACGGGACCGTTGCACCCTCCCAGCCGAGGGCCGCGGTTGCAACGGGTTTACTGCTCTGCCGCGGCCGCCATTTTGGATCGCGGCAGCCGCGAAGTTGTCGGGGCGTTTTCCGGGTAAACTCTACCCCAAAGTGGGTCGCCGCGGTCCCTACTCGTGCTGTATATTCTCCGATCACTTCTCTTCAATTTTTAAGACCTCCGGTCATTATTATGTCAGGATGTAAGTTTCGAGCCTGGATTGTGGCCCGGGAGCACCGCACTACACGTGCAGCTCCATCGGTCCCAGGCCACGCCCCCCTCGGGCAGCGTCATACCATAATGTAGCCATGCACACAGAACCTCTTGAGGATTACTTTTTATTTAATATGTTGTCCTCAACTCAGGCCACCTACCAGAGTCTACCCATGCTTCCTGACATGTTAAAACATGCACATCAAATCTTTCAGGAACCAGTTAAAGCAAGAGCAATCACTCGTAGGGTAGAAAAGAAATATATGCCATTTAATGAAAAACAGCTGTTTGGCACACAGGTTGATACAGCCATTGAGAAAATGAAAAAGGATGCCAACACTACTAAACCTATGGGGGCGCTTTACTCAACACAATACAGAGGCTCATTTTGAATGCCTCAATATAGGGGAGGCTTTTGAGCCCAAACATCTGAGGCATCTACCTCACAATCCAAACCCTCTTACCAGCCACAATACCAAAGAGGGGGGTTTCGAGGAACCTACAGAGGACAATTTCCCAGAACTAGGGGAAAATTTCAGCCCTCAAAGCAAACCACACACAAACCAAACAGTGACTTGCTCTACATCTTGCCTCACCACACTTCCCCTGTGGGGAGGAAGACTGCAAAAGTTCCACACACACTGGTTACCCATCACAACAGACAATTGGCTCTTATCCATTATCCAACATGGTTACTGCATAGAGTTTGCACAAATTCCTCCAGATATACCTCCAAAACCACACAAACTCTCCCCCCAACACATTTCAATGTTGCAAGCAGAGGTGCAATCATTATTACTCAAACAAGCCATAGAGCTTGTACCACATCATCAAAAAGGAACAGGGGTTTACTCCCTCTATTTCCTCATTCCCAAAAAAGACGGGACATTGAGACCAATACTAGATCTCAGAACTCTCAATCTTTACATCCTCTCAGAACACTTTCACATTGTA
Source organism: Pleurodeles waltl (assembly GCF_031143425.1). Lineage (NCBI taxonomy): Eukaryota > Metazoa > Chordata > Amphibia > Caudata > Salamandridae > Pleurodeles > Pleurodeles waltl. The sequence continues at coordinate 401,196,072 of NC_090449.1, forward strand.
ACACTACAGGATTTAGTCTCACTGTTACAGCAACAAGATTTGATGGCAACACTGAATCTAAGAGATGCGTATTTTCACATACCCATCCATCCAGCGCACAGAAAATATCTCAGGTTTGTAATACAAGGAAAACATTACCAGTTCAAAGTGCTACCTTTCGGGATAACAGCTCCCAGGGTATTTACAAAATGCCTTGCCGTAGTCGCAGCCTACATAAGAAGACAACATATCCATGTTTTTCCCTAGCTCAACAACTGGCTAATAAATGCCAACATTCAAACACAGTGCCAATATCATACACATTATGTAATAAAGACCCTACACACTCTAGGGTTCTCAATAAACTATCAAAAATCTCACAACTAGCGCAGGTTCAACAGTATTTAGGAGCCACGTTAAATACCCAAACAGCACTTGCAAGCCCAAGTCCACAAAGGGTACAATCATTCCTCAACATATTACCACGGATCCAGCCAAACCAACAGTACACAGTCAAAGTTTGGGCATGATGGCATCATGCATCCCCATTGTCCCCAATGCAAGACTAAACTTGCGGCCCTTACAACAGTGCCTTGCAAAACAATAGTCACAGGCACATGGTCAACTTCAAGATCTAGTGTTGATAGAACGCTGTAAGGAAATGCCTCCTTGGCATGGTTACCACCTGACTTTTTGCCTTTGCTGATGCTAAGTTATGATTTGAAAGTGTGCTGGGACCCTGCTAACCAGGCCCCAGCACCAGTGCTCTTTCCCTAAACTGTACCTTTGGCTCCACAATTGGCACAACCCTGGCACTCCGGTAAGTCCCTTGTAACTTGTACCCCTGGTACCAAGGGCCCTGATGCCAGGGAAGGTCTCTAAGTTCTGCAGCATGTCTTATGCCACCCTGGGGACCCTTCACTCAGCACATGCACACTGCTTCACAGCTTGTGTGTGCTGGTGGGGAGAAAATGACTAAGTCGACATGGTACTCCCCTCAGAGTGCCATGCCAACCTCAAACTGCCTGTGGCATAGATAAGTCACCCCTCTAGCAGGCCTTACAGCTCTAAGGCAGGGTGCACTATACCACAGGTGAGGGCATATGTGCATGAGCACTGTGCCCCTACAGTGTCTAAGCAAAACCTTAGACATTGTAAGTGCAGGGTAGCCATAAGAGTATATGGTCTGGGAGTTTGTCAAACACGAACTCCAGAGTTCCATAATGGCTACACTGAAAACTGGGAAGTTTGGTATCAAACTTCTCCGCACAATAAATGCACACTGATGCCAGTGTACAATTTATTGTAAAATACACCCAGAGGGCATCTTAGAGATGCCCCCTGAAAACATACCTGACTTCCAGTGTAGGCCGAGTAGTTTTTGCCAGCCTGCCACACACCACACATGTTGCTGGCCACATGGGAAGAGTGCCTTTGTCACTCTGTGGCCAGGAACAAAGCCTGTACTGGGTGGAAGTGCTTCTCACCTCCCCCTGCAGGAACTGTAACACCTGGTGGTGAGCCTCAAAGGGTCACCCCCTTTGTTACAGCGCCACAGGGCATCCCAGCTAGTGGAGATGCCTGTCCCTCCGGCCACTGCCCCCACCTTTGGCGGCAAGGCTGGAGGAGATAATGAGAAAAACGAGGAGTCACCCACCAGTCAGGACAGCCACTAAGGTGTCCTAGGCTGAGGTGACCCTTACTTTTAGAACTCCTTCATCTTGTAGAAGGAGGATTCCCCCTATAGGATTAGAGATGTGCCCCCCTCCCCACAGCAAGGAGGCACAAAGAGGGTGTAGCCACCCTCAAGGACAGTAGCCATTGGCTACTGCCCTCCCAGACCTAAACACACCCCTAAATTCAGTATTTTGGGGCTCCCCAGATCCCAGGAAATCCGATTCCTGCAACCTAAAGAAGAAGAAGGACTGCTGACCTGAAGCCCTGCAGTGAAGACTGAGACGACAACTGCTTTGGCCCCAGCCCTACCGGCCTGTCTGCCAATTTCGAAGAAAACTGCAACAGCTACGCATCCAACAGGGACCAGCGACCTCTGAAGCCTCAGAGGACTGCCCTGCACCCAAGGACCAAGAAACTCATGTGAACACCGGCTCTGTTCAACCCTCTGCAACTTTCTTGCAACAAAGAAACAACTTCAAGGACTTCATGTTTCCTGCCGGAAGTGTGAGACTTTCTGCTCTGCACCCGACGCCCCGGCTCGACCTGCGGAAAACCTACACTACAGGGAGGACTCCCCGGTGACTGCAAGCCCGTGAGTAGCCAGAGTTGACCCCCCTGAGCCCCCACAGTGACATCTGCAGAGGAAATCCAGAGGCTCTCCCTGACCGCGACTGTCTGTAACAAGGGACCCGACGCCTGGAACCAACACTGCACCCGCAGCCCCCAGGACCGGAAGGAACCGAACTCCAGTGCAGGAGCGACCCCCAGGTGACCCTCTGCCTAGCCCAGGTGGTGACTACCCCGAGGTGCCCCCCCCCCGTGCCTGCCTGCATCGTTGAAGAGACCCCCGGGTCTCCCCATTGCTTTCAATACAAAACCCAATGCCTGTTTGCACTCTGCACCCGGCTGCCCCTGTGCCGCTGAGGGTGTACTTTCTGTGCCTGCTTGTCGCCCCCCCCAACTGGTGCCCTACAAAACCTCCCTGGTCATCCCCCTGAGGACACTGATACCTGCTGGCAGACTGGAACCGGGTCAGCCCTGTTCTCCATTGAAGCCTATGTGTTTTGGGCACCTCTTGGACCTTTGCACCTGACAGGACCTGAGCTGCTAGTGTGGTAACTTTGGGGTTGCCTTGAACCCCCAACGGTGGGCTACCATGGACCCAACTTTGAGCCCTGTAAGTGTTTTACTTACCTGTGAACTTAACATTTACTTACCTCCCCCAGGAACTGTTGATTTGTTGCAGTGTCCACTTTTAAAATAGCTTATTGCCATTTTTGTCAAAACTGTACATGATATTGTGAATATTCAAAGTTCCTAGAATACCTGAGTGAAATATGTTTTATTTGATGTATTACTTGTAAATCTTGAACTTGTACTTCTTAAAATAAACTAAGAAAATATATTTTTCTATATAAAAACTGTAGGAAGTTGGCTCTGTATGCACTATTTCAAAGTAAGGAATAGTATGCACAGAGTCCAAGGGTTCCCCTTAGAGGTAAGATAGTGGCCAGAAGAGATAATACTAATGCTCTATTTTGTGGTAGTGTGGTCGAGCAGTACGCTTATCAAAGGAGTAGTGTTAAGCATTTGTTGTACATACACACAGGCAATAAATGAGGAACACACACTCAGAGACAATTCCAGGCCAATAGGTTTTTGTATAGAAAAATATATTTTCTTAGTTTATTTTAAGAACCACAGGTTCAAATTCTACATGTAATATCTCATTTGAAAGGTATTGCAGGTAAGTACTTTAGGAACTTTGAATAATCACAATAGCATATATACTTTTTACATAAAACACATATAGCTATTTCAAAAGTGGACACCGTGCAATTTTCAACAGTTCCTCGGGGAGGTAAAGTAATGTTAGTTCTTGCAGGTAAGTAAACCACCTACGGGGTTCAAATTGGGGTCCAAGGTAGCCCACCGTTGGGGGTTCAGAGCAACCCCAAAGTCACCACACCAGCAGCTCAGGGCCGGTCAGGTGCAGAGTTCAAAGTGGTGCCCAAAACACATAGGCTTCAATGGAGAAGGGGGTGCCCCGGTTCCAGTCTGCCAGCAGGTAAGTACCCGCGTCTTCGGAGGGCAGACCAGGGGGGTTTTGTAGGGCACCGGGGGGGACACAAGTCAGCACAGAAAGTACACCCTCAGCAGCACGGGGGCGGCCGAGTGCAGTGTGCAAACACGCGTCGGGTTTTCAATAGGTTTCAATGAGAGACCAAGGGGTCTCTTTAGCGATGCAGGCAGGCAAGGGGGGGGGGGCTCCTCGGGGTAGCCACCACCTGGGCAAGGGAGAGGGCCTCCTGGGGGTCACTCCTGCACTGGAGTTCCGATCCTTCAGGAGCTGGGGGCTGCGGGTGCAGGGTCTTTTCCAGCCGTCTGGATTTTAGAGTCAGGCAGTCGCGGTCAGGGGGAGCCTCGGGATTCCCTCTGCAGGCGTCGCTGTGGGGGCTCAGGGGGGACAACTTTGGTTACTCACAGTCTTTGAGTCGCCTGGGGGTCCTCCCTGTACCGTTGTTTCTTTACCAGTAGAGTCGGGGTCGCCGGGTGTAGTGTTGCAAGTCTCACGCTTCTTGCGGGGATTGCAGGGGTCTTTAAATCTGCTCCTCTGGAAACAAAGTTGCAGTCTTTGTTGAACAGGGCCGCTGTCCTCGGGAGTTTCTTGGTCTTTTGGAAGCAGGGCAGTCCTCTGAGGATTCAGAGGTCGCTGGTCCTGGGGAAAGCGTCGCTGGAGCAGTTTTCTTCTGAAGGAGGGAGACAGGCCGGTAGGGCTGGGGCCAAAGCAGTTGGTGTCTTCTTCTCTGCAGGGTTTTTCAGCTCAGCAGTCCTCTTCTTCTTTAAGTTGCAGGAATCTATCTTGCTGGGTTCTGGGAGCCCCTAAATACTCGATTTAGGGGTGTGTTTAGGTCTGGGAGGGCAGTAGCCAATGGCTACTGTCCTTGAGGGTGGCTACACCCTATTTGTGCCTCCTCCCTGAGGGGAGGGGGGCACATCCCTAATCCTATTGGGGGAATCCTCCATCTGCAAGATGAAGGATTTCTAAAAGTCAGAGTCACCTCAGCTCAGGACACCTTAGGGGCTGTCCTGACTGGCCAGTGACTCCTCCTTGTTTTTCTCATTATCTCTCCTGGACTTGCTGCCAAAAGTGGGGGCTGTGTCCAGGGGGGCGGGCATCTCCACTAGCTGGAGTGCCCTGGGGCATTGTAACACGAAGCTTGAGCCTTTGAAGCTCACTGCTAGGTGTTACAGTTCCTGCAGGGGGGAGGTGTGAAGCACCTCCACCCAGAGCAGGCTTTTTCTGTCCTCAGAGAGCACAAGGATTGTGCCAATTGTGGAGACAATGGTACATTTTTAGGTGAAAGAACACTGGTGCTGGGGCCTGGTTAGCAGGGTCCCAGCACACTTCTCAGTCAAGTCAGCATCAGTATCAGGCAAAAAGTGGGGGGTAACTGCAACAGGGAGCCATTTCTTTACAAAAACCTATTGGCCTGGAGTAAGTCTTTGAGTGTGTGTTCCTCATTTATTGCCTGTGTGTGTACAACAAATGGTTAACACTACCCTCTGATAATCCTACTGCTCGACCACACTACCACAAAATAGAGCATTAGAATTATCTCTTTTTGCCACTATTTTACCTCTAAGGGGATCCATTGGACTCTGTGCACACTATTTCTTACTTTGAAATAGTATATACAGAGCCAACTTGCTACAACCACCAAACACACATCTTGCTTCATTTGTGGAATTCCACAAATTTAAACAACGGACGGCCATTTCAGGACCCTGTGCCTCAAGCCATACTTACAACAGATGCATCAATGATTGGATGGGGAGCACACCTCAACAATCACAACATTCAGTTACAATGGGACAACAAACAACTTCACATAAATCACTTAGAATTGCTAGCTGTATTCCTAGCACTAAAAGCCTTTCCACCTCTTCTCGTTCACAAACACATTCTCATCAAAACAGACAATATGACTACAATGTACTACCTGAACAAAGAGGGAGAAACCCACTCGTCACAACTTTGTCTTCTAGCACAAAAAAATTGGCATTGGACAATTCACAACAGCATTCACCCTGTAGCACAGTACATTCCAGGAATTCACAATCAATTAGCAGACAGTCTCAGTCGGGATCATCAGCAAACAAACAAGTGGGAAATTCACCCCCAGGTACTTCACAAGTACTTTGGCCAATGGGGAACACCAGACACAGATCTATTCGCCACCAGCCAGAACGCAAAATGCCAAAACTTCGCATCCAGGTACCCACACCCTCTATCTAAGGGAAATGCTCTATGGATCAACTGGTCAGGGATATTTGCTTACGCCGTTCCCCCTGTCCCGCTAATTCCATTTCTGGTCAACAGACTGCATCAAAACAAACTCATACTTATAGCGCCAACGTGGGCACATCAACCATGGTACATGACATTGTTAGACCTATCACTAGTGCCACACATCAAGCTACCAAACAAGCTGGATCTGTTGACACAAAACAAACAACTGATCAGGCACCCCCATCCAGCAATACTCAATCTAGCAATCTGGCTCCTGAAGTCTTAGAGTTTGGATATCTACATCTTCCACCAGAATGTATGGAAGCAAGAAAACCCACTACCAGGCAGAGCTATGCAAACAAATGGAAAAGGTTTGTCTTTTACTGTCAATCCAAACACATAACACCTCTTTCCGCATCCATACAAGACATTGTAGGTTACTTACTTTATCTACAAAAAACAAATGTAGCTTTTTCATCCATTAAAATACATCTCACAGCTATTTCAGCCCATTTACAAAATATACAAAACAAGTCTTTATTTAGATTCCCTGTCATCAAAGCCTTCATGGAAGGACTAAAACGTATCATACATCCAAGAACACCACCGGTGCCTTCATGGAATATCAATATTGTGCTCACACGGCTCATGGGTCCACTGTTTGAACCCATGCACTCATGTCAGATTCAATATCTAACATGGAAAGTAGCATTCCTCGTTGCAGTCACTTCATTACGAAGAGTTAGTGAAATATAAGCATTCATTATTGAACAACCCTTTATACAAGTACACAAACATAAAGTCGTACTTTGCACAAACCCAAAATTCCTACCTAAAGTCGTCTCACCATTTCATATAAATCAAACAGTGGAACTTCCAGTCTTCTTCCCACAACCAGACTCAGTAGCAGAAAGAGCGCTACATACATTAGACATTAAAAAGGCTTTATTGTATTATATTGACAGGACAAAATAATTTAGGAAAACGAAACAGTTATTTGTCGCATTCCAAAAACCCCATAGTGGTAATCCTATCTCAAAACAAGGAATAGCCAGATGGATAATAAAGTGCATCCAAACCTGTTACCTAAAATCAAAAAGACAGCTATTAGTAACACCAAAGGCACACTCCACCAGGAAGAAAGGAGCAACAATGGCATTTCTAGGGAATATACCAATGACAGAAATCTGTAAAGCAGCCACTTGGTCAACACCCCATACATTTACCAAGCATTACTGTGTAGAAGTGTTAGCAACACAACAAGACACAGTAGGACAGGCTGTATTAAGCACACTATTTCAAACAACTTCAAGTCCTACAGGCTGACCACCGCTTAGGGGAGGAAAGCTGCTTTGTAGTCTATGCATAGCATGTGTATCTGTAGCTACACATGCCATTGAACGGAAAATGTCACTTACCCAGTGTACTTCTGTTCGTGGCATGTTCCGCTGCATATTCACATGCACCCTCCCTCCTCCCCGGGAGCCTGTTGCCATTTAAGTTACACTTCAATTTGTACATATGTATATGTATATCTCTATTCCATTGCATGGACATCTCTTTCTTTACACTCTATCACTTCTACCTTACTCTCTGCGGGAAAATAATCCAACATGGAGTCTATGCCCATGCGCAATAGAGCCGAAAAGTAGGAGTCATGCGATCCCGTGACTCAAAAAGACTTCTTCGAAGAAAAACTACTTGTAACACTCTGAGCCCAACACTAGATGGCAGGATCTGTGCATAGCATGTGAATCTACAGCGGAACATGCCATGAACAGATGTACACTGGGTAAGTGAAACTTTCCATATATATATAAATATTTCTCTACACTCTTACTTCACCGTCCTGTGGGTAAAAAAATCTAACAAAGGACTCGATGCCCATGCGCACTATTGCAGAGAGGAGAAGTCACTCGATCTCGTGACTTGAAAACCTTCTTCAAAGAAAAACAACTTGTAACACTCCGAGCCCAACACTAGATGGTGGATTTTTGCAAAGCATGTGAATCTGCAGCACTGTATGCCACTAACAGATGTCTACCGGTTAAGTAACATTTTCCTTGTGTGTGTGTGTGTGTGTCATTCGTGATGTAATTTGAGATGTCATCAGTGATGTCACTGGCCATGTCATGTGTGATGTAATATGTGAAGTCCTAACCAGTGCTTTGTGGTGGTTGTAGGTTATAGTTAGCTCAGTGTAGGAAGTACCCTTTTTGACATGGTTGTCCCCCACTTTTTGCCTGGTATCTGATGTGACTTCAACTGAAAGTGCGCTTGGTTCCTACTAACTAGTTCCCCAGTGCCAGATCTCTTTCCCAAAATTGTACAGTTTTCCTCAATTGGCAGGACCTTTAGGACCCTCTGTAAGTCCCTAGTAAATGGTACCCCTGATACCTGGGTTCTGGGGTGCTAAAGATTCCTAATGGCAGAAGCATGGATTGTGCCTCCCTAAGGGACCCAAAAGCATGCAGTGCTGCCTTAGCAGGCTGCGTGTCTTGGTGCAGACAAAAGTGAAAACACTACATGGCACCCACCCCTGTGCGCCTTGTCTTCTACCACTGAATATGATCTTTGTATTAGGAGTTGTGCCCACATCATGCCAGTCCCACCTCTTCCACCTTGTGTGGGACCAAATTAGCATTCTAGGTTCAAGGTTATGCCAATTTCCCACTGGAAATGGTCATAGAGAGAGTGTAGTCACCCTAAAGATAAGCAGCCCATTGGCTGCTACCTGGCACTCCCCCCTAACGTCCCTAAATGGAGTACTGAGGTGGCACTCCTGAACCCAAGAACTCAGATACAATGGATCAAGAGAAGGGCGAAGAAGAGTCACTGCCTGCGAGAACAGCAGAGGAGCTGTGGACTTTTGGCAGAAATCCCTGCCTGTTCTCAACTCTCTCGACAATTGCAACAGTGTGACTTGTCCTGCAAGCTGGAGAACTACTAAAGCCTCAGGTAGCCTGCCAGTCTTCCTTGGAGTAGAAGAGGTACTTCCCTGCAAACCACTGAAACCAGCAAGCAGAGTCCAGTCCACCGCCTTGGAGGTTCCCGCCGCAGATGACCAGGAGAAGGTACTCATGTTCTGAAGGAACAGATCTGTCTCCTCACCAAGTGTGAAGACACCAGGACCAACAGGAGCTGTGCAGCACCAACCCCCAGAGTTCTGGTTGCCCTGCACCAACAATGACAATCCATTCCGTATTCCCACTACACCAGGAACAAGCAGCCACCGAGGGACATCAGACCCACTTAGGCCCACTTTGCGATTTTGAACCTGCCAGCTGTGGGCCACTAATTGCAAGAAGCATTTTTGCATACTGGCCCAGCGCCCTAACCACTCTGCACCAGGGGCCACTTGGCCTGGGTCCCAAAGAACCAGCTGTCGTCCTTGCTCTACGACCCCTTGCGACCTAAGCCCCTCTGTGGGAGCTCTTAATCTTGTCTCCAAGTCCCCCTGTGCAGCCTGTTACCAGGGGGCCTCCTTTCCACCATAGCGCAAACAGCTAAACCATCACTAGTCCCCTGCTCCTGGTAAAATCCAGACACTTACCGAACAACTGCTGGCAGTACTTTGGACGTTGGCCCACTACAACTCCAAAGCCTGAAGGTGAACCCCTGAGTTTGAATGTTTTACTTACCTGTGAAAATTCATAACAAAACAGTACTTGGGAATGAAGTTCTTGATTTCAAAACATATATAAAGAGAAGTGCTTTTCTCAATTGGTCTTCTTTGAGTGTGTGTCTCATTTATTGCCTTTGTAAGTTCAACCAATGCTTAGCACAGCCCTCTTATAAGCCTAACTGCTCGCACACACTACCACAGAAGAGAGCATTAGTATTATCTACCTTTGACTCTGTAAATCAGTTGGAGATCGACTGTGGACTCTGCAGGGTGTACTTCCTTTTAGTGCACCACATAGAGAGCCAGGCCCCTACACTCGGGTAACCATAAGTGCTGAATTTCTATGGTTTTGTGTGCGTAAAATCTGAATCTAACTATAACCATCCCTGTAACCTTTGTGTTTTTTCAGTGATTTTATACTGGTTTTAATGCTTTTTCCTAAGTATAAGGTCCTTGTAAGCTTTGTTTTTATTTTGTGAATATTACTTTTTTTTAAATCAATTGTACCACAATTTAACCAGTTCATCTTACTAATAAACATTTTCACAAGTTTATAATTACATTTTATTCACAGTCATTCTTATTATAGATCTTAAAACTAGAATTAAAATAATGAAGGTAAGGTAACTTATGTAGTCTTCCTTCAAATGCAATGCACAAAGCCTTCTTTTTTTAGGTTGAGCATAGCAGCGCACAAGCGCTGCTCTTCTCAACATGCTGAAATCAATTCTGAAGGATTTAAGCATGCCCATCACTTTCCTTTGTTCCTGGACCTGCCTTTCAAAATTCCCTTAATTTACTTGCTAAATACTTTACGTGTGTCCTGCCCTGAGGCTGCTCTGTCACACCTTGCAGACTGAGCCTGGTACATGGATTATTGCACGATAGGCCATATACTTTTGTGTGTGCGCTCTTTTTTCTTTTGTCTCGCCACTTCATATAGCGCGAACTAGATTGGAGGTATTGAAGTGCTTTGCATAAGCACCAGTTACGTCACATTGTTACCGAATCTGAGTCACTTAAATTTGCAACCTCATTCCTCAATTCTTACCAGGTTTAGCAGTTGAAAAATACACAAAGTGCAGCCGTTTCAGTGGGAAAAAAAACAAAGAAATCCACAGCATTGCTCTCCTGACACATTGGGAGAGCTAATACTGCAATATTCACTGCACTCAAATAACTCGCCCCATAATGCTTTGCGGGGCATACCATTTACAAAACATTTTTTACCATAACTCAGCCTGTGATGGTCTGAGGACAGTAGGACCACCACTAAACTGTTGAGCACAACAAGCTCATCCTGTGTAGGTCATATATGGGTCCCTCCACTAGGTTAGAGAGACCCCAAAATAATAATCCCCCCCCAATTCATTGTATTTTTAAGCTCTCTTATGGCTGGAACTTGAGATGAAGATGGGTATAGTTTGTGTTTTAAGGGCCTTCTTTGTAATAGTATTGCAGTAGGCCTGTTAGTCCTGAAAATGAGTAAGGCACAACACCCTGTAGAAGCTACATATATGGTTACACTGCATTACTTTCTGCCATTCTGTTTTCATGTGGTTATGCCCTCTAGGGGCTGACTGTATTGTTACATGACCATATTTTTTCCAAATGCTATTTTTAGTGTGGTGCCCTCTAGGGGCGGTTTTGAGCATTCTAATGCCAAAATGTTATTTCTGATAAAGGTTTTCATGGGGTTTACATGATGATTGTATAGGTTTTAATACTCTCTCCTCATTGCAATTATGACCATGATTCAGGCCAACCTAATATCCTTATTACACTATGACTGTTTAAAACCTCTTGATATGTTTGGGTGACCCTTCTAGTTTATTTCTCTCTTATTTCGCTCATTAATCGTCCATGGCTGTCTTGTGTAGATTTTTGGGGGGGGGGGGGCATTACTAGCCAGCCAGAAACTCTGATGGTGAGGTGGTGAAAGTGGTATTCTATTGGAATGAGCATGGAAGATTTAAATTAGGATGCTAAATGGCAATATTTTCATTTTTTTTGCTGCAGATAGAGGAAGAAGGTAAATGGAAATGCTTTAGTTATATGCGGGCCAGCAGAATTATGTGGCAGGAAAAGACCAAGTTATGAGGCAGGTTTGACCAATTTATGTGGCAAGAAAAGTCCAAATATGATTTACAATGCCAATAGCTCTAACTCTCGAAAATGCAACACCTATTGCGTTGCAAATGCTTGTTTATTCATATTCTATATCTGCGATACTTGGACAAATAAGGGGTCTACCGGTTATATTGTGGGATGATCCTCGACAGATCATTCGCAACCAAAAGCACACATTCAATCCTAAATCAACAATACATTTAATCCAAACATATGCTTTTGCAATTTCAATACGTGCATCATTGTCGGTGTGAGAGTGTCTGTGTGGGTGTGTGAGTGTGGTAGTGGGTGTTTGTGGGTGGGTGTGTGAATGACTGTTTGTGTGTATGAGTGGGGGTGTGAATGGCTGTGTGGATCTGTGAGTGGCTGTGTGAGTGGTTTTGTGGGTCTGACTTGTGAGTGGCTGTATGGGTGTGTGAGTAAGGGTGAGAATGGTTTTGTGGATAGTTATTTGGGTATGAGCGAGAGTGGACGTGTGAGTGGGTGTGTGGGTCTGGTAGTGGAAGTGGCTGTATGTTATGGGTGTGTGAGTAGCTGTCTGGGTGTGTGGGTCTGAGAGTGGGTGTGCGAGTGGTTTTGAGAGTCTTGAGTGGGTGTGTGAATGGCTGTATTGATGTGTAGTTGGTTGTGAGTAGATGTGCGAGTCTGTGAGTGGGTGTATGTGGTTTTTTTTAAATTGGGATCTGGATCCACAGACCTACTGTGGAGCACACAGTGGGTCACGCTGAGCGCCTCAGTGGATCCTCTGGCGTGCAAAACAAAAAAAGGTCTTTGGACAATTTCTTGCCCACAAGGTGTCCCTCACAGACCGCTCCATCAATCCATTGGGATCAGGGTACCTCTACACTGACCCTTTATTTCACTTTTGAATGTTATTTCCCCCCTTGGAACCGAGTCCCAGTGAACAAAATGGCAGCTGGAACTTTCCTTTCAGGTTGGGGGCCAGCCAATAAGTGCATCACTGTTGGTGCATGGATCCGCAGGTCTGCTGCGGAGAATCTGGAGCTCTAGATATACATAAATCTTTGTCTAATAACTCCAAAACTACTGAACAGATTGACACTAAATTACAAAAGGCACCTTTTCTGGATAATGATTCTGCTATTTCGTTCAGAGGTTCAGGCTGTAGTCGGGTGTAAAATCCCTATGGGAAATTGCATTGGAGAAATGTGTTTGGGATCCCTCCTTTTTCTCGGCCCGCTTGATGGATCACTCTGAAATGTTCCAGGGGGTGAACGTTTAACATTGTTAAGCCTTCCGTCCATCACTTGTCCTTTTTGCATGTGTTGCCCCAAGTGGGAAGGGTATGCCCAGATGTGGGTCCCGTGCTCCCCATGCCACTGGAATCAAGCTAACCTGGCTGATGAAGGGTGATACCCTGTAACCGGTCCTATGATGCTTGTTTCCATCCCAGGGAGGACCTGGCTTGACAATTTGGGCTGGACTGTTCCCCTGGGGAACAGGGTCAAGACTGATTTGCATATGGCTGGGTCCAAACTGGAACGGCACGGGTGGCAAAAAAACGATGGATTTAGGCCCAGATCTCTGAACTGGGGGTGAATGTTTGACATTGTTCAGCATTCCATCCATCACTTGTTCTTTTTGCATATGTTCCAGACACCAGCAGAAGTGACTGACAAACTAGTCTTGAAAAATTTGTCAAGATTCGCGAAAGTTACTAGCAAAACAAAAAACAATATTCCTACGACCTGATGTAGATGTTGGTTGTTGCACCACCAAGCCACATCGGGCACAGTCCACAAAATACCATCACGGCGACAGTCTTCTGCCCGCCATATTTACATGTTAAAGTTCTGCTGGTGGTCTGAATGGCGGTGGTTCGCTGACAGCGGGAGATGGCAGCCAGACTCTATAAACTTCGTACAATGGCAGGGAGAGGGACACACACACATTGTCCCTTAGCCATAGGTGTACTTCCGCACTACACAACACATCCCCACAATTACCATTTGCCATTCCGGCACAACACAACCTGTGCATGCCAAAAGCACACACATTGACATACATCCATGACACAACATACACACACCATTATCACCGCACCCACAGACGACACATCCACCAAAAATACAATTACACACTTTGCTACACAAGCACACACATTTGCTCCCGAGTCTCAACCAGCCAATCACATTGCGCATACACATACATGTACCTGACTCTAACACAACTTGCAGCAGAACACGACAGGTACAGGTCCCCAGGCAATGTGCACACATACACATAGTTGCCAGGTGTGAATGTACTGTCAGTGTGGTGCTAGCATTAATTTGCCAGTGAATACTGGCACTATAATGATAGTTGTGTGTGATGTGTTTTGTACTAGTGTGTCCCCGTCCGTGTTTGTCTGACTCGTGTCCCCGACATGTGCATGTCACAGTGAAAAAATAAAATAAATACTGTGGCATATATAGGTCTCCAGTGGTCCCCACCTCCTGTGCAGTGCACACCCAATGTACACTGGCAGTGCACCGTCCATACCTTGGAGTCCGTTGACAGGGGTGGGGGGGGGGGGGGGGAGTGGTTGTGTTTTCTTCATGGGTTGTTGGCAGCAGCGATGGCAGGTGTTGTCCAGTCGAAGACGGTGACGGAAAGTGCAAAAAAGGTGAGTTTTCACCCACTTTTCCTACCCCAGTCTTCCAACTGAGAAGTAGAGATTGGAGGTGTTTCCCATTTTAATTCACATAGTCATTTTGAACACAACTACAGTCTAGAACACTGGATGGAATTACACCAAGTTGGCCGAAAGGTAGCTTTTTGTTGCAAAAAGAAGCCTTTTTAGGTTTCGCCTGCACAGCACTTGCCTGTGGCGAAATCTGTTGTCTATAAAAAGGGGCCTCCGAGCCCGCCTATTACTTACCTCTGCTTTCCATCGACTGACTCCTATGTGCTGCTCATTTCCTTTCTCCCAATTGGTCAGCACTCCTGCAGGCCTCTGCTTTCTCCTCCTGGGCTTGGAGTCTTTGTCCATGCTGTGGCGCTTGGACCAAGTACTTCTTCCAGTGGCCAGTATCCTTCCCCTGACTACCTTCTTCCCCAACGTATTTTTTTTTATTTACTTAAACAAATGCACTCTCTGTGAATGCATGTGTCTGTAATCTGTCCGCCGAAGCCATCTGTCTATGCTTTTCCTGACTTTCTTCTTCCACCCCTCTGTTTGTCTAAACTTCCCTGCCTTTCCCAGTTGTATTGCTTCCCTGTCCGCTTTGCTACCCCATCCCACGGTACACCACCCACCATGCACCCTCCGGCCCTCCTGTCTGCCAGACATGAATTTTAACCTGCATTTCCCCTTATTTTTACCCACATCCCCTCTTCCTCCTGCTCCCAAGAACGCTTCATTGTGGTTCCCTTGTTTAAACATGTTACACAGGAGCAGGAGCTGCTGCATAACCTGGCTTAAAGTAAATAAAAACAAAATGTGATGGTGGGGGTCATTGCTGGCCGTGCCAAGGCGCTTTGCTTTTTATGAACTTTAAACTGCTACACAGCAGCTTGTGTTGCTGTGTAACATTTTAACCCCTTCGCTGCCAGACCTTCCCCCCCACTCAGGTGCCAGTCCTTTTTTTGGCTATTTGGGACAGTTCGCACTTAGGTCCTCATAACGTTTTGTCCACATAAGCTACCCACACCAAATTTGGGTCCTTTTTTTCCAACATCCTAGGGATTCTAGAGGTACGCAGAGTTTGTGGGTTCCCCGGAGGAGGCCAAGAAATTAGGCAAAATACAGCAAAAATTGTATTTTATTTTTTTTGTTAAAAAGGGATAAAAGGGCTGCAGAAGAAGGCTTGTGTTTTTTTTTTTTTTACCTTAAAAAAATGGCATCAACAAAGGGTTTGCAGTGGTAAAATCACCATCTTCCCAGCTTTCAGGAACAGGCAGACTTGAATCAGAAAACCAGATTTTCAACACAATTTTGGCATTTTCCTGGGACATACCCCATTTTTACTATATTTTGTGCTTTTAGCCTCCTTCCAGTTAGTGACAGAAATGGGAGTGCAACCAATGCTGGATCCCAGAAAGCTAAACATTTCTGAAAAGTAGACAAAATTCTGAATTCAGCAAGGGGTCATTTGTGTGCAACCTACAAGGTTCTCCTACAGAAAATAACAGCTGAAATAAAACAAATAATGAAATTGAGATGAAAAAAACTGCCATTTTTCTCTATGTTTTTCCTGCGAAGTCAGAATTTTGAAAGCAATACACTGTTACGTCTGCCGGACTCTTCTGGTTGCGGGGATATATAGGGCTTGTAGGTTCATCCAGAACCCTAGGTACCTAGAGCCAATAAATGAGCTGCACCTTGCAGTGGGGTTTAAATATATATTGAGTATACAGCAATTCATTTAGTGACATATAAAAAGTGAAAAATAGGTATCAAAGAAACCTCTGTATTTCCAAAATGGGCACAAGATAAGGTGTTGAGAAGCAGTGGTTACTTGCACATCTCTGAATTCCGGGGTCTCCATATTAGCATGTGAATTGCAGTGCATTTCTCAAAATAGGCATCTTTTTTTTACACACTGTCTTACATTTGGAAGGAAACAATGTAGAGAATGACAAGGAGCTATAACACTTGTACTTCTGTTCTGTGTTCCCCTAAGTCTCCCACTAAAAATGGTACCTCACTTGTGTGGGTAAGCCTAGTCCCTACAACAGGAAACGCAACATGGACACATCACATTTTTATATTGAAATCTGTTGTGTTTTTTGCTAAGTGCCTAGCTGTGGATTTTGTCCTCTAGCTCATCCGGCTCCCAGGGAAACCTACCAAACTTTTGCATTTTTGAAAACTAGACACCTAGGGAAGTTCAGGATGGGGTGACTCTGGGGCTCTCACCAGGTTCTGTTACCCAGAATGCTTTGAAAACCTCATAATTTGTCCCAAAAAATACTTTTCCCCCACATTTTGGTGAGCAAGTTCTGGAATCTGAGAAGAGCCAGGAATTTCCTTCCACTCGGCGTTCCCCCAAGTCTCCTGATCAAAATGGTACCTCACTTGTGTGGTTAGACTTCTTGCCCGTGGCAGGAAATGCTCCAAAACACAGCGTGGACACATCACATTTTCCTCAAGAAAACAGAGCTGTTTTTTTGCAAAGTGCCTAGCTGTGGATTTTGGCCTCTAGATCTGCTGGCACCTAGGGAAACCTTCCAAACCTGTGTATGTTTGAAAACTAGACACCTAGGGTAATCCAAGATGGGGTGACTTGTGGGGCAGCCATATAGGGAAACCTATCAAACTCAAACATGTCTGAAAACTAGACACCCGAGGGAGTCCAGGGAGGTGTGACTTGCATGGATCCCCCAGTGTTTCCATACCCAGAATCCTCAGCAAACCTCAAATTTTGCTAAAGAATCACATTTTCCCCACAGTTCTGTGGGATCACTGCACCGGGACAAATTTCCTACCACTAAACGTTCCCCTCAGTCTCACAGTAAAAATGATACCTCACTTGTGTAAGTGGGCCAAGTGCCTGTGACATAGAAGAGCCAAAAACATGTTGAAATTGAGGGGGAACTAAACCTGGTCCAAAAGGGCAGTTTGAAAAATAACATTTTTAGGTTGACAAGTGGGGCAGAATTTGTATCGGTATAGATGCGACAATGCTGGGTGGTAGGAATTTTGTGGATTCCTGAAGGTTCCATCACAAAAATGTGGGGAAAATGTGTGATTTCCAGCAAAGTTGGACGTTTGCTGGGCATTGTGGGTAAGAAAATGGTGCAGGTGCATGTGAAGCACACCATCCTGGACTCACTCAGATGTTTAGTTTTCAGATGTGTAAGGAAATGCCTCCTTGGCATGGTTGCCCCCTGACTTTTTGCCTTTGCTGATGCTATGTTTACAATTGAAAGTGTGCTGAGGCCTGCTAACCAGGCCCCAGCACCAGTGTTCTTTCCCTAACCTGTACTTTTGTATCCACAATTGGCAGACCCTGGCATCCAGATAAGTCCCTTGTAACTGGTACTTCTAGTACCAAGGGCCCTGATGCCAAGGAAGGTCTCTAAGGGCTGCAGCATGTCTTATGCCACCCTGGAGACCTCTCACTCAGCACAGACACACTGCTTGCCAGCTTGTGTGTGCTAGTGAGGACAAAACGAGTAAGTCGACATGGCACTCCCCTCAGGGTGCCATGCCAGCCTCTCACTGCCTATGCAGTATAGGTAAGACACCCCTCTAGCAGGCCTTACAGCCCTAAGGCAGGGTGCACTATACCATAGGTGAGGGTACCAGTGCATGAGCATGGTACCCCTACAGTGTCTAAACAAAACCTTAGACATTGTAAGTGCAGGGTAGCCATAAGAGTATATGGTCTGGGAGTCTGTCAAACACGAACTCCACAGCACCATAATGGCTACACTGAAAACTGGGAAGTTTGGTATCAAACTTCTCAGCACAATAAATGCACACTGATGCCAGTGTACATTTTATTGCAAAATACACCCCAGAGGGCACCTTAGAGGTGCCCCCTGAAACTTAACCGACTGTCTGTGTAGGCTGACTAGTTCCAGCAGCCTGCCACACCAGAGACATGTTGCTGGCCCCATGGGGAGAGTGCCTTTGTCACTCTGAGGCCAGTAACAAAGCCTGCACTGGGTGGAGATGCTAA
Source organism: Pleurodeles waltl (assembly GCF_031143425.1). Lineage (NCBI taxonomy): Eukaryota > Metazoa > Chordata > Amphibia > Caudata > Salamandridae > Pleurodeles > Pleurodeles waltl. The sequence continues at coordinate 401,214,406 of NC_090449.1, forward strand.
CACCTCCCCCAGGCAGGAGCTGTAACACCTGGCGGTGAGCCTCAAAGGCTCACCCCTTTGTCACAGCCCAGCAGGGCACTCCAGCTTAGTGGAGTTGCCCGCCCCCTCCGGCCACGGCCCCCACTTTTGGCGGCAAGGCTGGAGGGAACAAAGAAAGCAACAAGGAGGAGTCACTGGCCAGTCAGGACAGCCCCTAAGGTGTCCTGAGCTGAAGTGACTCTAACTTTTAGAAATCCTCCATCTTGCAGATGGAGGATTCCCCCAATAGGGTTAGGATTGTGACCCCCTCCCCTTGGGAGGAGGCACAAAGAGGGTGTACCCACCCTCAGGGCTAGTAGCCATTGGCTACTAACCCCCCAGACCTAAACACGCCCTTAAATTTAGTATTTAAGGGCTACCCTGAACCCTAGAAAATTAGATTCCTGCAACTACAAGAAGAAGGACTGCCTAGCTGAAAACCCCTGCAGAGGAAGACCAGAAGACGACAACTGCCTTGGCCCCAGAAATTCACCGGCCTGTCTCCTGCCTTCCAAAGATCCTGCTCCAGCGACGCCTTCCAAAGGGACCAGCGACCTCGACATCCTCTGAGGACTGCCCCTGCTTCGAAAAGACAAGAAACTCCCGAGGACAGCGGACCTGCTCCAAGAAAAGCTGCAACTTTGTTTCCAGCAGCTTTAAAGAACCCTGCAAGCTCCCCGCAAGAAGCGTGAGACTTGCAACACTGCACCCGGCGACCCCGACTCGGCTGGTGGCGATCCAACACCTCAGGAGGGACCCCAGGACTACTCTAAGACTGTGAGTACCAAAACCTGTCCCCCCTGAGCCCCCACAGCGCCGCCTGCAGAGGGAATCCCGAGGCTTCCCCTGACCGCGACTCTTTGAATCCTAAGTCCCGACACCTGGGAGAGACCCTGCACCCGCAGCCCCCAGGACCTGAAGGACCGGACTTTCACTGGAGGAGTGACCCCCAGGAGTCCCTCTCCCTTGACCAAGTGGAGGTTTCCCCGAGGAATCCCCCCCTTGCCTGCCTGCAGCGCTGAAGAGATCCCTAGATCTCCCATTGACTTCCATTACAAACCCGACGCTTGTTCTACACTGCACCCGGCCGCCCCCGCGCTGCTGAGGGTGAAATTTCTGTGTGGGCTTGTGTCCCCCCCGGTGCCCTACAAAACCCCCCTGGTCTGCCCTCCGAAGACGCGGGTACTTACCTGCAAGCAGACCGGAACCGGGGCACCCCCTTCTCTCCATTCTAGCCTATGTGTTTTGGGCACCACTTTAAACTCTGCACCTGACCAGCCCTGAGCTGCTGGTGTGGTGACTTTGGGGTTGCTCTGAACCCCCAACGGTGGGCTACCTTGGACCAAGAACTAAGCCCTGTAAGTGTCTTACTTACCTGGTTAACCTAACAAATACTTACCTCCCCTAGGAACTGTGAAAATTGCACTAAGTGTCCACTTTTAAAACAGCTATTTGTGAATAACTTGAAAAGTATACATGCAATTTTGATGATTTGAAGTTCCTAAAGTACTTACCTGCAATACCTTTCGAATGAGATATTACATGTAGAATTTGAACCTGTGGTTCTTAAAATAAACTAAGAAAAGATATTTTTCTATATAAAAACCTATTGGCTGGATTTGTCTCTGAGTGTGTGTACCTCATTTATTGTCTATGTGTATGTACAACAAATGCTTAACACTACTCCTTGGATAAGCCTACTGCTCGACCACACTACCACAAAATAGAGCATTAGTATTATCTCTTTTTGCCACTATCTTACCTCTAAGGGGAACCCTTGGACTCTGTGCATGCTATTCCTTACTTTGAAATAGCACATACAGAGCCAACTTCCTACAAGATGTGTCTAGGTCTTGGTCTTCTACTGCAACATGGTACAGCAAAGCCTTCAGGGTAACCAGAAATAACCTACTCCATGCCGTGAAAAGTAGCAATAGAGTAGAACTCCAACCTGTCAGGAAAGCTTATAAATCTGCCCCTTTAATGCCAAAAGGGAATGGAGCTATTTTATTTTGAAGGACTTAATTATTGCTGCTAATTCCAGCAAGTAGTTATTTTGGGATATGATCACTTTCGGATCTGCCAAAGGGCCCAAAGAGCTTAAATGCTTTATTCAGCCACACAACTGGTTAGACTACTTTAGTAGCTTATATAAACTTCACAGTGACATGTCAGAGTATAAACTGGATCCCAAACTTTTGTATAAAATCGACTAATGTCCTATGTTGGTCATTTCCTTACAAGACACACAGCCATCATTGGGACCAAGGGTGGTAAGGACCTAGACCCGGATAAGTTCCCAGGTGATCTTTAATTCACAAATCCAGATGTTTAGGCATCATACATAAGACGGAAATCCAACTCCATTCTAGAGGTTTACCTGTTGATGAGATTATTCCGATTTTTAAAAAAGGTTCTTAAAAAGCCCATAGTAACTATAGGCCTGTCAGCCTTATAGATAGTCTGCAGAAGATTTTCTGCAGTGAAATCCTCAGCAAGCTCAAGGACTGGATTGTGGAACATTATAACTTATCCTACCAGGCAGGATTCAGATTTAGGACGATTACGCTTAATCATTTCTTTTTTGTTTGTAATATCTGTTGGAAGACCACATTTATAAACAAGACCACTTGTAAATGACCTTCATTGACTTACAATCTGTCTTTGATCTGATCCCAAGAAACAAGCTCTTGGCACCCCTGGACGAAATGGGACTTCAACCCTACCTAATGTCCACACTGATAAGGTTACATGGCAGTAATTACTCACAGGTAAGATGGGTCACTGGAGGACAAACTACTAACCCCATGACAATCTAAAGTGGAGTTAGGCTGATGTTTCTTGGCTCTAATGTTATTTTCCCTTTTCATTAACAACATGGTGAGCTGCATGGACAGGGATGGCTATGGCGTGCCGTAAATGGGAGCGTAGAGGATACCTGCCCTCCAGTCTGCGAATGACAGACATTTATTGTTCAAGATGCCCGGTGGTCTACAGCAACTCCTAAATGCCTTTGAGTCATTTTACAAAGGAAAGGGGATGGAAGTCAGTACTGACAAGACTAAATATATGGTTTTAGCATCTAAAAGGTCCCTAAAATGCGAATGCAGGTATGCCCAGATGAGACAGCTTTGATTGTTTGGGAATAAAGCTAAACAATAATGTGTTTTGGACCCTGCAGCTACAGAAAAGTCGAGCAATTTTGCAACTGTATAGCTCGAGCATGACATGACTGCACAAGCTCTCTGATTACCCCACTCGTCCCAGTGTTTCTAGATCTGGGTCATAACCCTATCGCACAAAAGGTACACAGTCAGCCAATTCTGTTCTGGCATCGTCCGTGGCCATTAAATGAGCTGGCCCTTTACCTAGTCGCTCTAAGAGGACTTCTTTGCTGTACCCGACCACATGAGGATTCAGTGACTGAACTATTTTGAATCCAAATTGACTAGTTTGGTAATGGGAAGGTTTGGGAACACCATGAAGAGATGGCCACTATTTCCAGGTCATTAAACAAAGAAAAGTACTGGAACTTTGGGATGGAGGAGAGTTTTTTCGGATCTGCAGCAGTGAAGGTATTGTGGACACTTTTCTTGATTTTAAAATGTTACCAACCTTAGAACACTTCATGGATTATGCTTAACCTCCCTTAGCTAAGATGCTGTATCTACAATTTATATATGGTACTCTGAACACCAAGAGCTTATGTAAAAACTGCAGACACCTAGCAGATATTTCTGACAAATGTCCCACTTGTATTAATGAGACCGTGGCCCATCTCATCTTTTGCAAGGAATGTGCCTACCGACCAAAAAAAGGTTAGTTGAGCTATGTAGGAGTATTGGCGGCACGGGACGTAATAAGGCACCAAGAGTTTTCAGATCTGACACTTGCACTTTAGTTGTATATTGTATGTCCAAATATTTGTTGTCTGTCTGGTTGTTCAGAGCGCAGCTCCTAATGGAAACATAGTACTGCTGTTTTTAAATTTCATGATATGATATTTTTAACATTTTGAAATCAATCATTGTTTATATTTGTTTTTTATGAACTGTCAATGAAGTTTAGTTTATGATAATTATTTGGCAAATACATTGTTTAGCTGTCAGGCCTATTACTAAGGTATTGTATATGTTGTATTGTGTTTTTTAGGAAATAATTTGATGATGATCACTTTTTACACACAGACTTATATAATGCTTCTTTAATCCTTTTCTGTGAGCACATTTTTATTCTTGCTGCCTTAGGTACTGGGTTAAAGTTGGTGCTTCAGCTTAACTGAAAAACCTGGAAGTATATTAACTAATGATAAGCGTTTAGATTTACTTGTTGAATGCTCTAACAATATGCCTCCATGTTTAATTGCAATAATTGAGTTTTGTTCGATTTTAAAAGGTGCCTAAGCACTTTGTTCTCTTTTGCCAGTCTCCAGAAACTCACTCTGTGGCCACATCCCCTTTGAAGCCTGTCCAGGAAGAACAGACACTGACTCCACCTGGAAAAATAATTACTGTGACATCCAGGAGTCCTTGCTGCACACGGAACAGCTCCAGTATCCGCAACAACAAATCCTTTTCTCCAACTTCTTCTAGTGCCTCAGGTGAGCACGTTTATCTCTGCTATGCAAGAGAGTTACAGTGGGTTGTTCATTCTCTGCTAAATGGTTCTTTCCTGCATTATATGTTTATCACTGGTATGATGTATGCCATGTAGTTTGATTTTTAGCTGTAAAACGTACAAATTTTCAGTCTTTGGGCACAGTCAGTCTTTCTAAGCCCTGATCCGGTGTTTGACATAAAGTTAATGTGCATTCAGAATTAAATGTGATTGCACATTTTCATCTTTTGTGTTGCACTCAAAAAACAAAAAGGGGTAGGGCTGTAATGAAAAAACACAGGCTTGAGTTCTATCCAGCATTAAACTACTGTCCAACACCTATCTTTATGTGGCTGGGAAAAGTCATAGAAAAGCAGTAGGTAATCAACAAAATAGCACAATTTTAAAAGGACAAGTTCTAACTAATCACAAATCGAGCTTCAGGGCAGATATCAGTATTGAAGCAGCCACTTTCGAAGTCCTGAATGATTATACATCCTGTACAAATGTAACACATACATCCTAAAGCTGCTTGACCTATTTGCAGCCTTCAACGCACCCCTTCACAGAAGATTGCTTCACACATGTGAACACCGCATGGGATTTTGCTTCAAAGTTCTAAGATGGTTGTGATTCTTCTTGATAAACAGTTCCCAAGTTGTTGATATCAGAGACCACACTTCCTTCTTTACTAACGAGTCCTGTGGAATCCCCTAAGGCTCGGTTTTTGCATCACCCCTGTTCAAATTATATGTTAAGCCGTTAAGCCTAATCCTCACTGGCCTAACACTGCTCCCATACACTGAGGACACCCACGTGTATTTAAAAGCCTCTACAGTGTAAGAACTTTCCACTCTTAGATGTTGCCTATCCCTTACGTCAAATCTCGATGAGAGGGAACTTCCTCCAACTCCAGTGGAAACTGAATTTCCTCTCAGCTGTACTTATTCAGTAACAGAGTTGGTCCTAATCTTCTGGAATCTCTGAAACTGAAAGACTTCTCATTGACCATTATTCAATCTGCCTTGTGTTTAGGCTTCACTTTAGACCATCCTACATTAATTCCTCATACCAACAATTTGCCCAAATCTGCCAGCTTGCACCTGCACACTTTGAAAAAATGTCATCTCATCTCCCTATATCCCCTCAAAACATGATCAAGTATCTAGTTGTCTCCAGAATAGGATTTGGAAATGGAATTGCAACCCAGGTACATCTGTGAGCAGATAAGATCACCCTTATAATGCACTGTCTTCCTTGACTACCCATCAAAGCCAGGAGTACCTTCAGAATCTCAGCCGCAGAGCCCTACTCAAAGACACTCCTCCCTACCTATTGTAGCTTCTTAATGTCCTAAGAAGCTGAAGTCGTCTTATAGTTCACAAAACCCATGTCCTTGACCCTCCCAAATTTAGAACATCAGCTGTATGGAAACAATCCTTTGAAGCAGCCACTGCAGCATGGAACTCTGTTCCTTCCAGCTTCAGACCATTTCACCCTCTCTGTCTTTGCCAGACAAAGCTCACTTCTTTTAGCAATTTGTAGACTAAGAACGCTGGAGCAACTTTTGAATTGGAAAACCGGCATGGTCTGGCTCTATTTTTAATATGGTATATGTTGTTCTAACCACCCCTAATATTTAATGTAATGCTAAACACATTAGCAATGTAACAAATTCTAATACCAACCAGAGCAGATGGGTTAAAAAAAATGGATAAATAATTCAGTTATTCTGTTAATCGAAGTTGGTCAAGCTCCTCCAGATTCCATAATGTAGTGAAGCCAGTTATTCTGTGTCCCCCCCTTGCTCAGCTAATTCACGAAAATTCTCTGAGCACAGGACTTTTCCTTTTCCTCTATTTTTGTGTTAGAATTGTACATTTTGAAAGATTTCATTTCTTTTACCTCCGCATCTTTTGAAGAATTCTAGCTTCAAAAAGCATTATTTTCTACAGTTGATTTACCTTTCGTGTGTACTGTTCTTGAACTTTTTGACAAATGATACAGTAGTTAAAAACAGTGAAAAAACATAATATGAATTGCATTGCCTACCTGAAACCACCCTTGAGCTGATATCCCAATAAAAGTCCATGCTGAAAGGCTGATTGAGAAATGGCATTGCCAGTATGTGAGATTCCATTATGCACTGCAGATCTCTACCAGAGACCTCAATTTATGTTGCAGGGCCCTAGTGGAGCAGAGTGATAAACAAGGTTTACCTTCCCTACCTTCATGTAGGCCACAGGCGCTTTTCACATTATGACAAAAGTTGTGAACAGTTTCATTATTGACATGCTATTGCTTAACGATGACAACTGAACAGGAGGAGTTAGATTCCAGCTGCCTTATAGGCAGAATCATTCCTAAGCAGAGCCAAGACCAGCTCCAGTATAACATAGACATCATCCTAAATAAAGATCCTGAGTCATTAAAAGCATTGTTTAGAGAAAGGTCTGTACTGTGACTGGAAAATTAGCTGCCTTAATGGAAGAGTCCTTGCAAAAACAGGAGGCTTCTTGGGCAGGTCTTAGAGATTCAACTCTTACAGGGCATCATCACAGTACCTGCCATGCCTGCTTGGAATTTTGCTGAGACAATTTTTCACCTACATATTCTGGATCACTCCTTTCTGGGAATGTTGTCTATGGCTGTCCATCGTACTGAATAGAAGTGCTCTCAGCTTAAAAAAAAATCCTTACATCAGTACCACAACTAGAACTTTTAAGCCAACTCTCCCCTTTGTATTCAAGTATTTTTTTAAAACTACTATAGAATCTCGTGGACTAATAAAAAGCTATCATTAATTTAAACAGATAAATAGATCCTTTCTGGTTCCTGGGTCAGCAAAACTCTGCCAGTAGAGATCAGTAATGAAATGTATGGGTCAATCTGCCACCTGATTCAACTAAAGCGGAAGACAGAGCCAAAAAACATCTCCTTCCCATCTTCACTGATTAGAGTGTTGTCAATTGATGCAATCATTAAAAAGTCTGTGCTGCCACTTCCATTAGAACAGCATATGATACTTCTTTTTTGGCAAGTATGACAAATCTCTTGGGGGTTCAGTCCTTATTGCACCTAGCATAAGACCTATCCAGAATGTGGAAATGGCAAATGAAGTATATTTAGTGTGAAATCAATTTATGTACAGCTAAAGAAGACTTATTTGTCCCCACATGGATGTCCTGTCTGATGTTTTGTGGCTCACACTCACAGGCCTCAAGTTACACACAAACACAATATTATCAGGCCTTCTGTCACTTAGTACTCACATGTATGAACGTGTCAGAGGGGAAGTAGTTGAATGCTGACACTTAGGGCAGGCAATATGGAGCAAAAGAAAATGGAAACGTTGACTTCTCAGTTGAGGGTGAATTTAAGAAAACCCACTGAAAAATAGATTCTAATCCCTGGTTGACGGCAGAAAAATCAGACACTGTGAGGTAAAGTACCATGGATAAATGTGTCAGAGGGAAGAAAGTGTACGAAACTAGCCATCAGCTACATCTGATAACTCTTCTGCAAATCCAGCAAAATGACCGAATCTCTCTTATCTACCTTCAAAAACTCATCTGTTAGTAAATATCAGCAGCCACTTTTCTGTGTATGCCTTTCAAAATTTCTAAAAGTCTGATAGCATAAGGTTAGCGTGGTACACAACTCATGTTAACTTCTGTTTGCCTTTGGTTTCTCGACTTGTAGAAACAATACAATAACGTGATGGTAGGTATGACTGTCCAGAATGCACTTTCTTTTCAATCACTTCTTACCTGAAACCAAGAATAGAAATTGTTAACTTATTGATTAAAGAAACCCAGTGAGTATAAGGAAATACATATCTAATGTGTATGCTGCAATTTGTATTGTATTGTAATCGTATGTTCGATGGCATGTGTAGCTGCAGATACACATGCTGTGCACATCCCGCCATCTGGTGTTGGGCTTGGAGTGTTACAAGTTGTTTTTCTTCGAAGAAGTCTTTTCGAGTCACGAGACCGAGGGACTCCTCCCATTTCGACTCCATTGGGCGTCGACTCCATCTTAGATTGTTTTTTTTCCGCCATCGGGTTCGGACGTGTTCCTTTTCGCTCCGTGTTTCGGGTCGGAAAGTTAGTTAGAATCTCGGAAAAATCGTCGGTATTGTTTGCGTTCGGTATCGGGTTAGTTACAACAGATCGACACCGAATTGAGAAGAGCTCCGGTGGCCCTTCGGGGTTTTTTCGATCCCCGTCGGGGCCTGGTCGGCCCAGCCACGTGTCTCTTCAAGGCTGATGGAACGGACCCCATTCCGCTTCTGTCCAAAATGCCATAACAAGTATCCATATACAGATCAACATCTGGTCTGTAACTTGTGTTTGTCACCAGAACACAAGGAGGATACTTGTGAGGCCTGTCGAGCGTTTCGGTCCAGGAAGACACTCCGGGACCGAAGAGCAAGAAGACTGCAAATGGCGCCGACAGGACAAGGGCGTTTCGAGGAGGAGGAAGAAACATTCTCCATTCAGGGTTCGGACTCGGAGGAGGTCGATCCCGAAGAAACGCCAAAAACCGTGAGTAAGATGTCGAAACAAAAAACTCACGAAAAGACTGCCAAAGCCCAGGGGACGCCACCGCCAACAGGCCATGGCTTAACCTGAAAAGTAGGTGACCGTCCATCGGCACCGAAAAAGGGCGAGCTGGTGTCAAAGTCATCCGACTCCGGTCGAGATACAGGCACGCAGCAATCTCGGGCCCGAGAGAGTGGCTCCGAAAAGATTCGGCACCGAGACATCGGCACCGAAATTGGTCGGCACCGAGAGGGCACGACGCCGAAAAGCAAAAAGATTTTGTCGGAGCCGAAAAAAACAGCAGAAAAGGTTTTGGTGCCGAAACATCCGGCCTCCGAACCGAAAATTAGTTCCTATTCAGAGGAACAAGGACTGTCCTCTCAAATGAAGACACACAGATTTGAAGAAGAATTACAGACAATAGAGCCAGATCACACGCAAAGGTGGCTCTTTATTCAGAAAGATACAGGGAAGATCAGCACTCTTCCTCCAATCAGAATGAAACGAAAACTTGCCTTCCAAGACAAGGAGACAAGGACAAGGACAAACAGCCACAAGCAAAAGTGGCTAAACAAGTAACACCACCACCATCCCCACATCACTCTCCACAACTATCACCGGTAGCCACTCCACCAATGATGCAATCCCCAACACATACGGGGATGAGTCAAGATGACCCTGACGCATGGGACCTTTACGACGCACCAGTTTCAGACAATAGTCCTCAATGCTATCCAGCAAGACCCTCGCCACCTGAGGATAGTACAGGCTACGTTCAAGTGGTATCAAGGGCAGCAGCATTTCACAATGTCAGCCTTCACTCAGAACCCATTGAAGATGACTTCCTTTTTAATACACTGTCATCTACGCACAGTCAATATCAAAGTCTGCCAATGTTGCCCGGAATGCTAAAACACTCCAAACAAGTGTTTGAAGAGCCTGTCAAAGGGAGAGCCATTACTCCAAGAGTAGATAAAAAATATAAACCGCTACCAACAGACCCAGTGTACATCACACAACAGCTATCACCAGACTCTGTTGTAGTTGGAGCAGCACGCAAAAGAGCCAACTCATACTTCAGGAGACGCACCACCTCCAGATAAAGAGAGTAGAAAATTTGGCGCGGCAGGCAAAAGGGTGGCGGCACAGGCAGCAAACCAGTGGCGTATTGCAAATTTGCAAGCTTTGCTAGCCAGATATGATAGGGCCCATTGGGACGAGATGCAACACCTTATTGAACACTTGCCAAAGGAGTTCCAAAAAAGAGCGCAGCAAGTGGTAGAAGAGGGACAAAATATCTCCAATAATCAAATTCGATCAGCAATGGATGCTGCAGACACAGCTGCTAGAACTGTCAACACAGCAGTAACAATAAGGAGGCATGCATGGCTGCGTACATCAGGATTTAAACCAGAGATACAGCAAGCTGTGCTAAATATGCCATTCAACGGACAGCAGTTGTTTGGGCCAGAGGTGGACACTGCAATTGAAAAACTTAAAAAAGACACTGACACGGCCAAAGCCATGGGCGCGCTCTACTCCCCGCAGAGCAGAGGCACATTTCGAAAAACACAATTTCGAGGGGGGTTTCGAGGGCAAACCACAGAAGCCACAACCTCACAAACAAAGCCCACTTACCAGAGCCAGTATCAGCGAGGAGGTTTTCGGGGACAATATAGAGGAGGACAGTTTCAAAGAAACAGAGGAAAGTTCCAAAGTCCCAAAACTCCTCAAAACAAACAGTGACTTCAAGGTCACAAATCCCCAACACATAACACCTGTGGGGGGGAGACTAACCAAGTTTTACACACATTGGGAGGAAATAACAACAGACACTTGGGTCTTAGCAATTATCCAGCATGGTTATTGCATAGAATTTCTCAAATTCCCTCCAAACGTCCCACCGAAAACACACAATATGTCAAAACAACATAGAGATCTTCTAGGACTAAAAGTTCAGGCATTGCTACAGAAAGAAGCAATAGAATTAGTACCAAAAGATCAATTAAACACAGGAGTTTACTCACTGTACTTCCTTATACCCAAAAAGGACAAGAGCCTGAGACCGATACTAGATCTCAGAACATTAAATACCTACATCAAATCAGACCATTTTCACATGGTTACTCTACAAGACGTAATCCCACTGCTCAAACAACAAGACTACATGACAACACTAGACCTAAAGGATGCATATTTCCATATACCAATACATCCTTCACACAGAAAGTACCTAAGGTTTGTATTCCAAGGGATACATTACCAATTCAAAGTGTTGCCATTCGGAATAACAACTGCGCCAAGAGTTTTTACAAAATGCCTGGCAGTAGTAGCTGCACATATCAGAAGGCAGCAAATACATGTGTTCCCATACCTAGACGATTGGTTAATCAAAACCAATACGCTAAAACAGTGTTCACAACACACAAAATATGTCATAGAAATCCTACACAAACTAGGTTTCTCAATCAACTACGCAAAGTCACACCTGCAGCCGTGCCAAACACAGCAATACTTGGGAGCAACAATCAACACAGCAAAAGGGATTGCTACTCCAAGTCCACAAAGAGTACAAACATTTCACAATGTAATACAGGCCTTGTATCCAAAACAAAAAGTACAAGTCAAAATAATACTAAAACTACTAGGCATGATGTCCTCATGCATAGCCATTGTCCCAAATGCAAGGTTACACATGCGGCCCTTACAACAGTGCCTAGCATCACAATGGTCACAAGCACAGGGTCAGCTTCTAGATCTGGTGTTGATAGACCGCCAAACATACATCTCGCTTCAATGGTGGAACAGTATAAATTTAAACCAAGGGCGGCCTTTCCAAGACCCAGTGCCACAATACGTGATAACAACAGATGCTTCCATGACAGGGTGGGGAGCACACCTCAATCAACACAGCATTCAAGGACAATGGAACATACAGCAAAAACAGTTACACATAAATCACCTAGAACTGTTAGCGGTATTTCTAGCGCTGAAAGCATTTCAACCTATGATAACCCACAAATACATTCTTGTCAAAACAGACAACATGACAACAATGTACTACCTAAACAAACAAGGAGGGACACACTCGACACAGTTGTGTCTCCTAACACAGAAAATATGGCATTGGGCGATTCACAACCACATTCGCCTAATAGCACAATTTATTCCATGAATTCAGAATCAGTTAGCAGACAATCTCTCACGAGATCACCAACAGATCCACGAATGGGAGATTCACCCCCAAATACTGAACACTTACTTCCAAATTTGGGGAACACCACAAATAGATCTATTTGCAACGAAGGAAAACTCAAAATGCCAAAACTTCGCATCCAGGTACCCACAACATCAGTCTCAGGGCAATGCGCTATGGATGAACTGGTCAGGGATATTTGCTTACGCTTTTCCCCTCTCCCACTCCTTCCATATCTAGTAAACAAGTTGAGTCAAAACAAACTCAAACTCATACTAATAGCACCAACATGGGCAAGGCAACCTTGGTACACAACACTACTAGACATGTCAGTAGTACCTCATGTCAAACTACCAAACAGACCAGATCTGTTAACACAACACAAACAACAGATCAGGCATCCAAATCCAGCATCGCTGAATCTAGCAATTTGGCTCCTGAAATCCTAGAATTCGGACACTTAAACCTCACACAAGAATGTATGAAGGTCCTAAAACAAGCTAGAAAGTCTACCACTAGACACTGCTATGCAAATAAATGGAAAAGATTTGTCTATTACTGCCATAATAATCAAATACAACCCTTACACGCATCTACAAAAGATATAGTAGGATACTTACTACATTTGCAAAAAGCAAAACTAGCTTTCTCTTCCATAAAAATACATCTGGCTGCAATTTCAGCTTACCTGCAAATTACGCACTCAACTTCATTATTTAGGATACCAGTCATAAAAGCGTTTATGGAAGGCCTAAAGAGAATTATACCACCAAGAACGCCACCAGTTCCTTCATGGAACCTCAACATTGTCTTAACACGACTCATGGGCCCACCTTTTGAGCCCATGCACTCTTGTGAAATGCAATACTTAACGTGGAAAGTTGCATTTTTAATTGCCATCACATCTCTAAGAAGAGTGAGTGAAATTCAAGCGTTTACCATTCAAGAACCATTTATTCAAATACACAAAAATGAAATTGTTCTACGAACAAATCCCAAATTTTTACCAAAAGTAATCTCACCTTTCCACTTGAATCAAACGGTAGAATTACCAGTGTTCTTCCCACAGCCAGATTCTGTAGCTGAAAGAGCACTACATACATTAGACATCAAAAGAGCACTAATGTACTACATTGACAGAACAAAACTAATTCGAAAGACAAAACAACTATTTATCGCCTTTCAAAAACCTCATACAGGAAATCCAATTTCAAAACAAGGCATTGCTAGATGGATAGTTAGGTGCATTCAAACCTGCTATCTTAAAGCTAAAAGAGAACTGCCTATTACACCAAAGGCACACTCAACCAGAAAGAAAGGTGCTACCATGGCCTTTCTAGGAAATATTCCAATGAACGAAATATGTAAGGCAGCAACATGTTCTACGCCTCATACATTTACCAAGCACTACTGTGTAGATGTGCTAACTGCACAACAAGCAACAGTAGGTCAAGCTGTACTAACAACATTATTTCAAACTACTTCAACTCCTACAGGCTGAACCACCGCTTTTGGGGAGATAACTGCTTACTAGTCTATGCACAGCATGTGTATCTGCAGCTACACATGTCATCGAACGGAAAATGTCACTTACCCAGTGTACATCTGTTCGTGGCATTAGTCGCTGCAGATTCACATGCGCCCACCCGCCTCCCTGGGAGCCTGTAGCCGTTTAGAAGTACATCTTAAACATTTGTACATTTGTAAATATATTACTTGAAACTTTATTATGTACATACGCATTCACTCCATTGCATGGGCACTATTACTAGCATACACAACTCCTACCTCACCCTCTGCGGGGAAAACAATCTAAGATGGCGTCGACGCCCATGCGCAATGGAGTTGAAATGGGAGGAGTCCCTCGGTCTCGTGACTCGAAAAGACTTCTTCGAAGAAAAACAACTTGTAACACTCCGAGCCCAACACCAGATGGCGGGATGTGCACAGCATGTGAATCTGCAGCGACTAATGCCACGAACAGATGTACACTGGGTAAGTGACATTTTCCTTATATAGCGCTTACTACCCCTGACGAGGCGTCGAAGTGCTTTTCGGTGAGTAGCACTCTACTCTGGAACTCAACAAGAATTAGTGATGGATTAGTATCGGGAAATAATGAGTACAGTTTTAGTATTATGAGTTAATTTGAGCCGCGGATATGAGGGTTTGTTAGTTAGATTGACTGGAGTAATGGAGGGGTGGAGGAGGAAAGAAATCCAGAAGTGTAAATTGGGAGTATATCCTTCGTTTACTCAACCCAAAGGCTTGGGATGAGTAAAGGGGGATGGAGGAGGGAAGAGTATGTGGAAGGGTTAGGGAGAGCATAGTAGCAGGGTGAGATAAATGCGGGAGAATTTATTAGGGTTGTGTGAGGTCACGGTAGTAGAGTGAGGTTTGGTGAGTTAGATGTGGAAGCGGAGGGAAGAGCTTAGGCAGAGTTATTTAGGAGATGAAAGGATTTGGGATGAGTCAGAGTGAGAATGGAGGATAGTTTGATGGAGAGATGACATATTATGATGGGTAGATAAGTGTGATAAGATGAGAGAGGGAAGTATACATTTACTATCACAAACTCCACATCTACATACCTTGAAAACACATATATCTTTTTTTTTACTTTACTTTATTCGGTGCAAAAAGACCATAAAAGACAAAACACATATATCATGAGGCAGGTACATATATATGTGGAGTTAGGTACAGAAAATCTACACTTAACATCGATATTTTGGTTACTATACTTCGTCCTCGATATTCTGTGCCATCTGCATTCTGGTTTCGATATTTAGGGCGCACACCGTTCATATACAATTTGCAAGTACTTTCTCATTCCAATAAGTCAAAAGCAAAATTGGGTACACACTGTGGACCTACTAATTATTGCATACCATAATCAGTGATAATGCAACTATGAACTCATGATCTGTGGGTCCCTGTTAATAGGAGCGCACTTATTTATCAGCACAACACTATGATGTTTATGTGGCCTGAACCTTCTCCCAGGAGGAAGTGGGTGACTATAAGTGAGGGACCAGGGTTGTTATATCAGAAGTGAGCCTCTTACCCTGCGTCCAGCCTCATTGTTCTGCAGGTTCATCAACGTCCGTGCCTGCTCTTCCGAGCCTTTGGGGTAGTTCTCTCGCTCCCGGGCATCCAAAAACTTCTTGGCGAAGCAGTAGCCATGGTCCACATTCTCCCCACAGCCCCCCCACAGCCAATCCCGGGGCAGGTCCTTAGGCCGCGACGTCCGGCTGCAGCCACAGTTGGACAGTTCGCCCTCGCGACAGGCACGACTGATGGCATTCACGACCCCCACTGCACTGATTGCGTAGGTGAACGCCATCTCTCGACTGCCTATCTGCATAACATAAAGCAAATGAGGTTGATGCTTACACATGGGTGTTTTTAAATGTCCAAGGGATGAGAAATGCAAGAAATTAACGTCTCATTTGTTACCCTGTAGTGAGATCACAAAGAATGACAATGTTCTTGTTTTATCAGAATGCTGATGACATCTTCTCTAGTTATATAAGGGTTTAGATTGCAGTGTTACTTTGATTCTCTTCCAGGGGATCCTCATCAGTAGTCATAAACATTGAATATTCCCGCCCCCGTGCGGGGATCCCTGAGCATATATAAAACCACACATGTATAAGTATGAAATATATATGAAAAAATAACATTTTTAGTAGATAGTTTTCATACAAGAATCATGTATACATGTGCATAATGGCAATGCAGACTGTTGATAAACAGGCTAAAATGCTTTATTTGTATGGTTTTAAAAAAAAAAAAAAATTATTACATTAACACTTGCCATTATAATTACAAAAAACTTTCTGAAGCCCAATTGGAGGGCACAGAAAATACCAGCAACACATCTGAAAAGAGAAAAACGACATTGAAAATAACAGAGCATTATTAGCCAATAGGATGCATGCAAGTCAATACAGCAGAACCACAAAATTTGGCACCGTGCCTTTAAGACCCTGAGCACCTCCAGTATCCCACCATGCCTCAGGGGTGAAGGTGAGGTGACAGTTGGTTCACAGTTAGGTCAGTTCTTTTTTCCGGCTTCTTCTGAGAGGATCCCGGAGCATTGTGCTCTGTTTTTCACAGAAAGATATTCAAAAACCTTGTTTTTTCTACCTTCACTCGACGTTTTCACCTTCTTTCTGAGTGAAGGGATTTTTACCTGTCTGGAAAATGCCTTCTCTTTTTGTGAAGTGCCCTTCTTTTGGGAAGAAGGCCCAGTCTGATCCACACTCTGTCTGTATTGTGTGTTTGCCTCAGAGCCACTGCCCTGACATCTGCAGACATTGTAAAAACATGTCTAAAAGGACTCTGAAGGACAGAGAAAAGATACGACTTCATGGGCTTCATGAGAGGCAGAAAACATCTTCCTCTTCTCTTCCCAAACATTCTACAAGCCATTCTCATGAGTGACAGGCTAGATCGACGTCCGCTGGTAAGAAAATACCTGATTGTTCTCCGTCGACGTCATCACTGCCGCCGTTGCATCATCGGACCTTGTCGATGGTGACCCGACCTGCGTCGAAGGATACAACGTTGAAATCTCATCACCCTCATCGGGACAGATCTCTGTCGACGGCAACCCACCGATCAACGTCAAGCCAGCCACCGGAGTGCTCCTACGCCGTCAAAGGCGTTACAACCCTCGATGGCAAGGAAGACGACGTCGAGGTCGCCGCATCGTGCGGAGCAGAGACTTCCGTTGTCAGCAACCCATCACTCAACGGCGAAGCATACAACGTCGAGTCGTACACATGGAAAGGACCATCTGTCGCCGTCGAGGCGCTCGACCTCGAGACCTGAGCAGCCTATGACACATTCTGGGCCTCCTTCGACGTCGGTAAACCGATCGTCGTTGAGACAGCTACCGCCTGTCTCTCAAGGAGAAGAGCATCCGCAACAACCGGCCGACAAGAATCTCACTTCACCAAGTCCAGTAGTCTCTATAAGGAGTGGATCGTCCAGACGGTCAAGGGCCTCATCACCAGGGCACATCTCGCCCATAAACCTATCGCCTAGGTGGTTGGAGAGTCTTAACAAGGTGCCGGCTTCTCCAGACTCTCAGTACTCACGCATGTTCTCACCATAGGCGTCACTACGGAGGACACCATCACCAATGGCGCATACAGAGCGGGTTCGCTCCACATCTCGCCAGTCTATCCCTAGGCCTCAACGCAGTCCCACAAGATCTCAGAGCAGGTCACGCTCCCTGGGGAGGTCTAGGTCAAGGTTGCGCCATCAGCGAAGGACCCCTTCTTGGTCCACATCGTCGAGGTCTTCCATAAGAGGTTACTCCCGACTCTGACAGACTCTCCACCAGCTAGAGTTTCCCTGGTGGATGATATAACAACTTTCAATGAGTTGCTGCTCAGGGGAGCACAAAAGCTTAACATTGATGTTCCAGAACCTTCAACTTCCTCACCAGTGATCTTCGAAACCTTGCAGCACAGAACAACTTCCAGGAAGTTGTTACCACTCTTGCCTGGTCTTCTCCAGCCGACCATGGAGACTTTTTTGACACCAGCAAGCCTCTGTTCAGCTCCTGCTATGATCCTGAAAAAGTACAAGGCCCTGGATCAGGATCCTTTATTTCTCAGGGCTGATCCATCACCAGACTCAGTCATATTAGCTGCAGCCCGCAAGACTCATTCGGTGGTGTCATCCTCAACTGTACCGCCCGACAAAAAGAGCAGACATCTGGACTCTGGGTAGGAAGATGTGTGGCACGGCGGCGGCGATGATGAAGGTCTCCAGTGCCTCAGCACTCCTGGGCAGATATGATCGATCCCTCTGGGATTCGCTAAACAGATTTGCAGAAAAGCTGCCTAGGGAGGACAGGCAGGACTTCCAGGAGATCCTTCAAGAGGGGAGTTTGGTGGCCAATCAAATTATCAGCTCAGCTGCAGACGTTGCGGACTTTGCGGCCCATGGATACGCGCCTGGGGTTTGTGCAAGAAGATCGTCTTGGCTGAGGCTCACAGGGTTAAAGCAAGAGGCGCAATAGCGTATCATGAACCTTCTGTTTAACGGAAACTCGTTATTTGGTCCCCACACGGATGATGAGATGGCACGTATGAAGGCGGAGGTCAACACGATGAGGGGAGTCGGTCTGGAAAGAAGGAAAGATTTCAGAAGGAGGTATAGACCTCACGACAGGCGCCCGTTCCAACAGAGGGTTCAAACCCCTCATTGGTCCCAGAGACCGCAACAGAAACAAGGGCGTCCTCTTTTCCAGTCTCGCAAGGCCGCAACAGACCGAGGATCAAGCAGACCTCAGCAGTCTACCCCCAAAACCCCCGCCAAGCAATGAGGGTTCACTTCCCTTAATACTGTCCACCACTCCGGTTGGGGGAAGTATCACATAGTTCGCTCACGAGTGGCATGGTATAACAAGAGACAAATGGGTGCTGAACATTGTAGAGAATGGATACTCTCTTCTTTTCCGACACCCTCCACCTCATTTACCACCAAACGGATTGAAGCCTGCTCACATGAACTTACTACGCAAAGAGGTTTGCATCCTGATAGAGAAAAGAGCGATAGAAAAGGTGCCAGCAGCTCAAAGGGGAAAGGGAGTATACTGCCGATATTTTGTAGTAGCAAAAAAGGGTCGGGAAGGAGCCTTCAGACCTATTCTAGACTTGAGGCTGCTCAACAAGTTCATCCGGAAACAAAAATTCAGAATGCTGGCTCTTCATCAGATTTTCCCTCCACTGCATCGAGGAGACTGGATGTGCTCCATAGATCTGCAGGATGCGTATTTTCATATTCCGATTGTGCCCAAACATCGAAAATTCCTTCGGTTTGTGATAGCCTCTCTACACTTTCAGTTCAAGGTGCTTCCTTTCGGCCTCAAATCTGCCCCTCGCGCATTCTCCAAGTGTGTAGCAATGGCAGCAGCACATTTAAGGAAGCAGAATATCTTCATTTATCCATACCTAGACGATTGGCTACTGAAAGCCTCCTCTCTGGAACAGGCGAAAAAAAAACATCTAAGCATGGTCCTCAGTGTTTTCCGCTCTCTAGGTCTGCAAGTCAACTTCCAAAAGTCCACTCTCATCCCAACTCAAACCCTCCACTACCTGAGGGCCGATACTGAATACAAAGCTAGAAAAAGTGTATCCTTCGGAGGAACGACTATCATCAATAATGAGGAAGTGTCACAATCTTCTTGGTTGCCCGCGCCTTGGGCCCGTCAGGTGACATCTCTGTTGGGCTCCATGGCCTCTTGCATTTTCATTGTCCCGAATGCCAGACTGCATATGAGACTTCTTCAAGAGACTAGAAGAGCAGTGGAATCAACACACAGGCCAATGGGAGGACAGGATACTTCTTCCTATCGGAGTACGGCAATTATTGCAATGATGGATGCGCAGACATCACCTGTCAGTAGGGGTTCCTTTTCACCAACCAATTCCTTCCGACACTTTGGTAATGGATGCATCGCTGCAGGGCTGGGGGGCTCCCCTGGGTTACCTTCAAGCTCACGGCTTGTGGTCCAGCAAAGAGAAGACTTACCATATCAATCTGCTGGAGCTCAGAGCGGTTCATCTGGCTCTCAAATCATTTGCACCATCGATTCAGGGAAAGTCTCTGCTGGTACAGACAGACAATACAACAACAATGTATTATCTGAACAAACAAGGGGGTATGAGATCCCGCCCCCTGTCTCGGGAGTCTCAAACCATTTGGCACTGGCTGATAGCAAGAGGAATGTCTCTTACAGCGATCCACCTCCCAGGGCAACAAAACGTAGAGGCAGATTTCCTAAGCAGGACCCTCGCGGATGCCCGCGACTGGGTTCTTCATGACGAGGTCGTCGCAGACATCTTCCTTCAGTGGGGTCAGCCTCAGTTAGATCTGTTTGCAGACGAAGTAAACAAAAAATGCCCAGACTGCGCATCAAGGTTCTACCGTCCGGGGACTCGAGGGAATGCCCTGTTGATAGACTGGTCAGGGATATTTCTCTACGCTTTTCTACCGATCCGCCTGATACCAGCGGTGATAAACTCTACAGGTCCAACACCAGGATGATACTCATAGCCCCGCAATGGCCTCGACAATTCTGGTAGACAGATCTTCTCAAGTTGTCAGAGCATCTGCCCTCTCTGAGCTTGACAGCATGGCTCCTGAATTCCTGCAGTATGGGCATCTAAGGCTCTCACAGGAATGTATGAACATTTTAAAGGAGTCCAGAAGGCCCTCCACGCGGCGCTCCTACGCGTTCAAGTGGAAGAGATTCTACATGTGGTGTCGACAGCAGGGTCATAATCCTATTCTAGCTCAGGAGGAGGTCATATTGTTTTACCTGCTCCATCTGACGAAATCAGGTCTGCAGTTTTCATCTATTAAGGTACATTTATCTGCCATTACAGCTTATCGTAAGTCGCCCTCTCAGAAATCCTTCTTTACCATGCCAGTAGCCAAGGATTTCTTAGAAGGTTTAAAGAAAGTTTTTCCACCCATTTGAAAACCCTCACCTCCATGGGAGCTGAACATAGTGTTATCTAAACTCTTGGGCCCTCCTTTCGAACCTATCCTCAGAGCTTCTTTGTAACACCTTACGTGGAAGACAGTGTTTCTCATAGCCATTACTTCGGCTAGGAGGGTCAGTGAGATTCAGGCTTTGTCCTCCAGGGAACCATACACGGTTTTCCATGATAATAGAGTTGTTCTGAGAACTCATCCATCATTCTTACCGAAGGTGGTCTCGGAGTTTCACATCAATCAGACTATATCACTCCCAACCTTTTTCCCCAATCCGGGTACTCCGGCGGAGAAAGCTTTGCACTTCCTGGATCTTAAGAGAGTGCTAAAATTTTACCTGGATAAGACCAAATTGATTAGACGATCTCACCACCTGTTTGGAAACTATGGACACATGAGGACAGGCGATTCTGCCTCAAAACGAACTATTTCTAGGTGGATAGTCTCATGTATTGTAACTGCATATCAACTGGCTAACAAACAGTTACCGGCTAGGCCTAAGGTTCATTCAACAAGAGGAAAAGCGGCTACTGCTGCCCTCCTTAACAATATTCCAATCTCTGAGATCTGTAAGGCCGCTACATGGAGATCTGTACATATGTTTACTAGGCATTACTGTTTAGATTCAGATGCCAAAGCAGACACACAAGTTGGTCAAGCGTCTCTGAGAAATGTATTTGCATAGTGTATGATTTTTCCTGCACTTCTATTAGACAGTCCGCAGGGATAGGGGATGGGCTCGCTAATCTATTCAATGTTTGACTATTGATGAGGATCCCCTGGGAGAGAAGGATAAGTTACTTACCTGTAAATCCTAGTTCTCTTCCAGGGGTATCCTCATCAAAGTCATAAACAACCCACCCTACTCCCTAGACGCGAGTCTTCTAGAAGTGCGGTACAGACCATCTATCTAATCTGTAGGGTTCTTTGTCACCGTAAAAAAGTACTGACCTAACTGTGAACCAACTGTCACCTCACCTTCACCCCTGAGGCATGGTGGGATACTGGAGGTGCTCAGGGTCTTAAAGACACGGTGCCAACAAATTTTGTGGTTCTGCTGTATTGACTTGCATGCAGCCTATTGGCTAATAATGCTCTGTTATTTTCAATGTAGTTTTTCTCTTTTCAGATGTGTTGCTGGTATTTTCTGTGCCCTCCAATTGGGCTTCAGAAAGTTTTTTTGTAATTATAAAGGAGAGTGTTAATGTATTAAAAAAAAAAAAAAAACTCCATAGAAATAAAGGATTTTAGCCTGTTTATCAACATAGTCTGCATTGCCATTATGCAAATGTATACATGATTCTTGTATGAAAATTATCTACTAAAAATGTTATTTTTTCATATAAATTTCATACTTATACATATGTGGTTTTATATATGCTCCGGGATCCCCACACGGGGCGGGATTATTCAATGTTTATGACTATGATGAGGACACCCCTGGAAGAGAACTAGGATTTACAGGTAAGTAACTTATCCTTATGTCACCTTGTATATTATTCTGCACTCAGAACATAACAGGTCCTTGTTTTTATCAAATGTTTGAGTATTTGCAGGCACCTTTGTTTGTGAATGGGCTCTATTTAGACAAGCTTTATGATCACAGCACAACTCTAAACATGCCTGAATATTTGTTCTGCAGATGTTCTACTTATAGCATAGTTTAGGATATGTTATTGATCTAATTGTAGCATTACCCACTTTTATACTTAAGTTTCAGAGAAAGCATCTTGTGAATTGTTCTGGCAAATATTCTGTTAAGCATTCTCTAAATATAACAACAAGTTACTCTAAATAAACCCAGGTTAGATTTGAGGTTCATCCTAGGTTGCCAGCTGATCACCATTGAGAGTAATCACAATTTGCCTTTTTCCGTTTGACCATATTGTTATTGCCAAATACATTGTACTGTGACTAATTTCCCTAGTTTGTCCTATGTGTGCGCAAATAGCCAGGGCCATATTGATGACTCTGTATTTACATTTTACAACTAGATGAACACTAAAATTATTTTCTGTTGCAAGTGTTGCAGTACTAGTCGTTGGTTATGTGAGTGCTGACCTTACTACAAAAGTGCAGTTTAGAAATACCAAAAGTAGTACATTTACTCCAATGTGTAAACGTACTCAAGGTATCTTTTTGTGATCAAATTGCTGGAACATAGTGCTCCATGGTGCATATCTTTTAAACGGGAAGGTGGTTGTTTTTCTGTGTTTTTTTTTTTTTTTTCATTTTCCTTCTGTAGAAACCTACCCTGACTGGAAAAATATCCCTTTAGATCTGAGATAGCTGTACAAGTGGTAGTTACCATGCATCTTTTGCCCAATACAAAAAACATATTTGTATTTATTTATTTTCTAGTATTTCTAAAACACATTAAACCAAAAGGCATCAAAGCACTGAAAAGCAGGAAAAACAGAGCAAACAGTGCCACCCCAAGCAAACAAGCCTACAGCAAAACAGGCCCCAACAGAGCGTAGTGTATAAAACACCAAGTTTTAAGTGGCTCATGGACCAATAGGTGCAAGTTCAGGCTCATGATATGTTCAGAAAGAGAATTTCACAACGTGGCAGCCACAACTGTAAAAGCCTGATCTTTCCCCACTTGTCTTTCTTGCACCTTGGCACTACTACTTTGTAGCACCCCATGGATCTCAAAGGTCTTATAGGAGTGTACCAGTTCAGAGTGGTCTGAAGATAGCTTGATCCCTGAGAGTAAAGAGCTTTATGCGTCAGGCAGAGCGCTTCAAAGGACACTTGTTTCCTTATCGGCAGCCAGTGGAGGTATTTCATACCCTCCCTAACAGAGGAGTGTTTGGGTACTCCCAGGACCAAGCTTGCGGCCGCATCCTGAATGAGTTGTAGCTTGTTTAGTGAAAGTTGGTTTATGTTCAAATACAGGGCATTACAGTAGTCCAGTTGCGATGTAATGACAGCTAAGATCACTGATAGTCTGAGCTCTTTCGGCAACAAAGCCACAATTTTCTTCAAAATCCTGATCATCCAAAAGCAAAAACTAACCGTTCTGATAACCTGGATGTCAAAGGTCACAGTGTTATCAAACATTACTCCCAGGTTTTTGGCCACTGCTTTTGGGACAGTTAAAGTACAACAAATATCTGGCCACCAGCGTTAATTCCAAATTTAACTATCCAATCCAAACACCACAAGTTTTCTCCCCATTCATTTTTTAGCTAGGTCTCCCCCATCCACCTACTGACTTCCTTCATACAGGCCTGAATCCTCTCCGCCGCCTCAGGCTCACATAACTCTTCTATAGGTACGATCAACTACATTGCTGTAGGCTCACTTGAACATTCCTAGAGTCTGCATGAACGTTCTCAGGAATACAAAAGTACTCATCTCAACAAGTTCCTTCCCATGCTTTCAAATATGCATGCATTCTAATGAAGGAGATTTTCACTGGAGATATCTGGGCAAGTCGATTGGTCCTAGTTTTTTACATGAGTTGTGACATTGCTTGTTATCACTACCTGGACGTTTCAGGCTTGGAGTTCTCTTACAGTTCATATAGCAGCCATTATGGTCTAAGAACTGCCCCCTAACATCTTCTTGCACTATTTTCTTGCAAAAGTATTTTTACAATAAAAGACAAATACCCCTTTCTGAGGTTGCTTCTTCTTCCATTGAACAGAATGTAGTCCTTTCAAAATTTCTTACTTTAACCAGTGCAGAAAACTGCCTTATAAAATATTTGATGAAACATGGATTAGGAAAAATATGTAGTGAGATGAAGGGGTTGTGTTCTGTTGTACATTACACAGTGTTTGCAGTAACCTTTCTCTCTGAAGTCACCTATATTTTCCTGATATATTAGATTGTTATTTAAATTAAATCTTTTTCTTTCATGTTTCTTACTAATCCATTCTCTGATGCAGAAGTCTTTCTTTTTGAGAAGAACCCTTGACTTGCCCAGCACTTGGTTAATTATGGTGCTGCTGCCCAAGTTGTGGTGTTTAAACAACCCATTGTCATGTGGGTACATTTGTATTAAGAAGTCATTCAGTTACAGGGTAAACAGCTACCAATACTGCTTTTAGAATTGTTCTCAGTTTCCAGTGTAGCTTAAGATATATCATTGCCAAATGGAGCACTAAAAACTCTTACTGCAAAGCCTACACCCCAGTAGGCC
Organism: Pleurodeles waltl; assembly: GCF_031143425.1. Lineage (NCBI taxonomy): Eukaryota > Metazoa > Chordata > Amphibia > Caudata > Salamandridae > Pleurodeles > Pleurodeles waltl. The sequence goes on from NC_090449.1 coordinate 401,239,439, forward strand.
ATGCCTCTGTTAATTGTGTTTTTGTTTATTATTATGTATTGTTTATTATCCACATTATTGGCTTTTGTTTCCAACCTCCTGTTTTTTCGAGGTATGCACTTGATGTTCTGTTATGCTTTGGAACATTAAAGAAGATTATGGGATGGAGAAAGAAAAGTTACTAGTAACCTTAGGTTTATTATGCTGTAAATACTCATGCTCTTCATACTCCTCCCGCTTAATGTTGGTCTTGGATGTTTGCAAGATGTTTTTCTTTAAAGACGTTTTTTGAGCCACGGTGCATAGGGTCTCTTCCCTTAGTTGTCAAGGTGCATGGGCATCGACTAATGGTAATGTTTTGGATGTGTAAAAACAGGGCTCAGAATTCAGCACATTATCTAGCTTTTTGTTCAGGCTCAACTTTTCGTTTTAACTTCAATATTGGTAGAAGAAACTGTACTTGCCTTCATTTTCTGGACATCACTTCTCAGACACTGACCTATCATCAATGTCTAACTATCTGGGCATCTGGCTCTTCTCGGGCTGGATGGCCCTCTGCTTGAGGATGTCTCCATAGAGAATATATGTAGAGTGATCAAAAGTACGCCTTTCCAGTTTTGCCCTCCATGCCACTAAATTCTCGTGGTCCGACCACCCCACTGTGTGTAACCTGTGCCTCTCATGGCTACATCGTGTGCGAGGTGTGCTTTACCTTCGTCTAGAAGAAGACTCTTCTGTACTGATGTGGGAGAAAGTGGACACTCCAGAAGATGCAGTGGGAAGCCTCTAATGAAACACCCAATATCTTCGGGGAACATCCCTCAGCTGTTGTCAAGGAAGGTGAAGAAGCCAGCCCCTCTTGCACTCTGCCCCACAGGACTCAAACCCTAAGAAAGAGGAACCAGAGGCTCCCATGTCTTTCGAATCCCAGACAAAGACCTCAACTTGAATTGTGAATATGGTTTTGAAGCATGAATCCTTTTATGAATTCACATGCCGTGCATTTAATCTGCCATCCAGTGGTTGGGTCCGGAAATGTGTTGTTCTTCTCTCTTTATTTTTTCTCCCCTTGTTTTGTGCTTTGTCGACCACCATTTGGTGGTAAGTCCATCCCTTGTGTGACTTCAGACGGCTAACCCAAAAGTTCCTGTGTGTGGTTGCCGTCTTCAGATTCTTTTTTCCACTGCTGGGGCTGAAAGCACAACAGTGGAGCTCCTAAAAAAACCCAAAGGATAACAGGAGACAGAACCAGAAAAACACCAAAGAACGGCAAAAGGGTCAAGAACGATTTACGAACAGAAGAGGAGAGCTTTCTCGACCCCCAATAAGGGGCCCTGCCAGTGAAACCCACATGGCCAGAGAACAAAGAGGAGAGAAGCAGCAGAGAGTCATGGATACCCCTTTTAAATTCTATCCAACTGACACAAGTTTGCGCAGAGGGATCCTTAGGAATTCCGCAATCTGTGCCTACTGAAAGACCACTAGAACAAAGATTGGAAAGCCTGCACCGAGTTTGTGCAAAACGCTCTTGAGGTACGATGCCGACAGACTAACACACCACACCGTGGCTAGTACCCACAAGACACAGGAATCCCTGAAAGACCTTGGCCTATCCAGCGAAGATGAAGAGGATGTTAAGGAGGCTGAACCACTCCAAGGAGGGGATTTGAACATCGAAGAGGTACCTGAAAGGAGGGAAGCATCGAGGAAGGCAGCGAAAGAAGACGACAGGAAGTAACTAAAATGCTGAAAGGCTCAGATTCTAAGTCCTCAGCCTCGGTGGGGGGACGGGGGGGCCCTGAATGTAGCCTCTGCATCGAAAAACTAAACTGACGGAAAGCACAAAGATAAGGTGGCACATGAGTCCTCACCAAAAGACACTGATGGGGGCAAACCTTAGACGAACCTTCAATGCAAATGAGTGCTCAAGATGGTACAGAGGAGAACAAAGAAACGAGGGCAAGGGTACCACTGAAGCCAAAATGAAAGATGCCACCTATTGTCGACGTCTTAGAAAGAGCACTCGAGGTCAAGCGGAAAAAGCCTTTCTTCAGAGGAAGGAGTTCAACAAACTGCTAAGAGTTCTGTATCCCAACAAGACCATCAGTATCCACTGAGACAGAGTATGAGTGGTCAGACATGGAGGCATCTGCAAACCCGGAATCACACGAGGAAGAACAAGAGCAGTTCTGTCACCTTGAGAATTAGGTGGTGGCAGTGTTCGTAGAACACAGCCAGTTTGAGGATACGCAGTACAACCTTGACACTAATTCCCACGAAGAGAGTGTAGACAGCTACCCCTCGAGGTCTCCCCACCCCCTCCCCCCAAGCGACTTGTCCACATTAGCTGGGCCACCACCACCCAAGAAGGAGAGCAAAGGACAGGACTCGTGGGAAGAAAGATGGTGAGAGAGGCAGTAACACAATAGAGGATAGCCTACTCCAATGCGCTCCTTAACCACTATGGGCACCAGCAGTAGTACGAGATTGAAGGGTTGATAAAACTTCTTCCAGAGGAGTACCACAGGAGAGCCAAGGCGAAGTCCAGTAGGGTAAAACCATCACCAACTCCTGCCTCAAATCTGCCCTAGATGCAGAATTCACAGCCAGCAGACAGATGTGCAGGGGCACAACACTCGGGCACACACCTGGCTGAGAATCTTGGGATTCAAACTGTAGGTACAGGCTTCAATCATCAATTTGGCTTTCAAGGGTGAGGCCCTGTTCTGACAAGCAGTAGACAAGACACTTAAAAAAACAAAAAAGGACAGTGGCACCACAAAGGCCATGGGGACCCTACTGTTCAAATCATCTTTTAGAAGAGGAGGAACAATTACCAGAAGACTGACAGGCAGTGCAGCCTTCCCCGCTGACCAACAACGGTAGCAACAACACCAATGCTTCACTCATCAAGCATCACAGCAATCAACATACCATCAGTGGCAACACCCAGCAAGGCACCTTTTTCGATGAGGAAGACTAAGAGGAAGAGACCAGTGTCCAAGGAGAGGAGGATCAACAAGCAAGTGACTCATTTGACACACAGTCCCACCACAAAACACTAATTTGGAGGGGGGGTGTGTGTCACTGAATAGGAGGGAGTGGAGGTCAAGCATCTCGGACAACTGAATTTTAAATATCATAAGACATGGCTAATCCATTGAACTCACCAAATCACTGTCACACGTCCCTCCAAGAATAAATACTTTAGAGGTACGGAAACTAGCTCTACTGCGAAGAGAAGTCAAAGAGTTCATCCAAAAACAAGTAATAGAGAATGTTATCCCAAACAAAGCAGGCAGTGGCATCCACTCGCCATACTTCCTAGTACCAAAACAAGACTTATCACTGAGGCCAGTCCTAGACCTCGGGTATCTAAACAAGTTCATACTGACTCAACACTTGAAAATGGTAATACTACAGGACGTAATAGCACTCGTAAGGAAGAAAGATTACATGGTCACCATGGTTCTAAAGGATGCCTGCCTGCACATAGCAATAAAGCAGAGTCACAAGAAGTACCTCAGATGTGTCCTGGACAGGATACCCTACCAATTGAGAGTGCTACCTTTTGGCCTAAAAGCCTCACCAAGAGTATGTACAAAATGTCTAGCTGCAGTGACAGTGCTCATGAGAAGGCAGGGCTTCCATGCCTACTCATCCCTAGAGAACTGGCTAGTGAAAGCAAAATCAGAAATGTCACCAAGACATACAAACAGTAATTTCAATGCTGCAACGCCTTGGGTTCATCATAAACCACCTTAACAGGAACAGGTTAAAGTGTTAATAGGAGCAACTCTAGATTCAAGAACTACACAGGCATACCCAGTGTCCTAGAGAATAGGAGCAGTTGCATAGCAAATTCACCTTTACCAGAAGGGTCAACCTTTGGCATAGAGCACTGTCATGAAATTGTGGGCCATGATGGCATCATGCATTCCCCTCATACCACATGCAAGTCTGCACAAGTGCTCCAAAGAAGAATGGATCTTCAGCAGATGGTCACAAGCCACAGTGAGCTGGGAGGTGTATCCTAGTGGTTGTACAAGGGTACAAAAGGAGATAGACCAGTGGAACCTGACAAATGTGGGGCTAGGGAGACCAGTCAAATCACCAACTCCTACGATTATAATAACAATGGACGCTTCCCGCAAGGGTTGGGGAGTGCACATGGACAACCTGATGGACAGAGGACTCTGGAGACCCACGGATGCGTGAAACATATAAACTACCTCAAACTAAAGACAGTTTTTCTAGGCCTGAAAAAGTTCCAGTCGCATTTAAGGGGACAGACAGTACTAACCCAGGCAGACAACACCACAACAAAGTTCTACCTCAACAAATATGGGGGAATGAAGGGACTAGACTGTCTGAACTAGCACAAGAAATACGGAGATGGGCAATCCAAAGGAACACTACACTATTAGCAATCCACCTTCTGGGGAAGCAGAAAATAGAGGTAGGCAGATTGAGCAGGTAAGACAGCACCTCCTACAAACGGGAGATAAAACAAGAACTACTGGAAAATGTTTTCAGACAGGGATACAAAGCATAGACCTGTTTGTTAGATGCCTAGACTCCACATCTAGGTTTCCACACCACCAATCCAAGGGTAATGCCCTGTCCAAAGGTTGGCTAGGGAGATTTGCATATATCTTTCCACCAATTCCCCTGATGCCATGGATACTGGAGAAAGCCAGACACATCACTACTTCTCATAACCCCGCAGTGAGCCAGACAAACATGGTATTCAGATCTGCTGGAGATGTCCAGAGGACAGATTATACAAATCAAGGCAACACAGGACCTGCTAACCATGCCGTACTGAACAGTGTGCCATCTGGAATGAGCCACAGTAAACCTTGCAGCTTGGCTCCATAATATCTAGAATGTATACGCCTTCAGCTACCTCCCAAGGCGATGGAAATACTGAGGGAAGCTACAAGACTAAGCAGCAGGAAGTGCTTCACAGAGAAGTGGAGAAGGTGCATCCACTGGTGCAAAGACAAGAAGATGAAAGCAAAGACTGAGTACAAGATGGTGCTAACATACCTCACCCACCTACTGGATAACGTCTGACCTACGCAGCGGCCTGCTCTCCGGATACAATAGAGCACACTGGGATGAAATGCAGGAGCTCATTAGAAACCTTATGGATGAGTATAATAAAAGGGAGTGAGGAGTGGGTGGCTGAAAGAAAGACCATTTCCAAAACCACCAACCGCTGTGCCCTAGACACTACTGGCACATACCGAAGGGTTAATACTAGTGTCTTGAGTAGATGCTGTGCGTGGCTCTGTATCTCTGGTTTTAGACCAGAGGTCCACTAGCATCTTTTCAACCTGCCTTTCTTTGGCTAACACCTCTTCGGCCTACAGGGTAACCAGATGCAGGAAGAGATAAAAAAGATAAAAGATACGCACAACACCAAAGCCTTAGGTTTCTTTAATACCACAACCTCTCTGTGCCCCTTTCGGAGGCACCGATATAGGGCAGACTCCAAGGCCACCTCCCCAGACCCTTTCCCCACCTACTAAAGGCAGCAGCACACCTACCAACACCAGTCACAACACGGGTTCAAGAGGGATAGCTACAGATGCAACAACAGGGGCAGGGAGGTTTCGGTAAAGGTGCTTCCACATCCAAGCATTTACTCCCCTTGCCTTTCCACTGACCACTTAAGATCTGTTCGGCCAGGGCAGGCTGCAAGATTTCCTTCCAGGAAATCAAATATGACAAGTGGTCCTTAGCAGTGGCTGGCCACAGCTACTGTCTAGCACTTCTCATTACCCACACCCTGCCCAATACCCCCTCCCCCCACCAAATACAAAACCGCCAACCCTTCAGGCACATTCACAAAGGGAACATCTCCATCTCCATCTTCTAGAGACGGCGGCCCAAACGCTTCTTCAAAAGCAGGACACTGGGTATATTCCTTTTACATCCTCATCCCCAAGAAGGACAGTTCCCTCAAGGCCATCCTGGACCCTCAGGCCCGTTAACTGATAAATCATCTCTGATCAATTCCATATGGTGACGCTACAGGATGTTATCCCTCTACTTCAACAAGGTGAAAAAATGACATTAGACGTCAAGGATGCCCTTTTCCAACTCTTCGTTTAACCCACCCACTGATGCTCCTACATTTTGTGGCAAGTGGCCATCATTTACCAATTCAAAGTACTTCCATTCGGCTTCACCTCTGTCCCAAGTTCTTCTCCAAATGCCTAGCAGCAGTCACCACCCATTTAAAGATGGCAGGCATTCATGTGTTCTCCTCTCTGGGCCAACTGGCATATCAAGAGTGCAAGCAGGCAACACCTAGGCAATTATCACGCTCCTGCGCAGGCTCCATTTCACAACCCCTTCAAATCCAACCCTTCATAGGGATAATACTCATTTCAGCTACAGGCAAAGTCCATCCCGCAAGGTGTCTTGGCATTTCAGCAGATTATACCTCTTTTTCAACCACATCTGCTCACAGAACTGTAGTGCACTTTTTGGACATGATGGCCTAACGTGTTGTCATTGTGCCCTAAGCCCACTGCTGCAATGCCTGTCTAATGGGGGATGTAGTGTTTGTAAAGGCTAACATGCATCACTCTCTGCAGTGGTGGAACAGTAACATGTGTTGCAGAGCAGTCCTTTTATCGACCTCAGTCTGCAGATCACCTGTACCATGAATGCTACTCAAGCCAGATGAGTGTCCTCATCTCAGTCTGAAAAATGATCTGGGAGGTTGGGCCTCCTATCAATACGGTCACCACATCAACCACCTTGAGCTCTTGACTATTTGCCTTTATTTCAAGGCCTCCCTTCCACTCATTCGAGGAAAGTTAGTCCTAGTCTTGACAGACAATATGGCTGCCATGTTTTTTCTACAAAAACAGGGCTGTACTCACTCTCTAGCTATCTCCCTGTAGGCACAAACAATCTGGCTTTTGCTGCTTGTCCCCACATTCACTTGATGGTGGAGTACCTCCCAAAGGTGGACAATGACCTAGGGGACCAGCTCAGCAGGACGAATCAACAAGCCAATGAGTGGGAACCACACGCACAGGTCCTTCTCCTCTTCTACAAATGCCCAAGCTTCGCCTCCAGGTACCCACAGTCAATGGACAACATACAATGGATGGACTGGTCAGGACAAGAAACGCCCCAACAGGTTGGATCTTCTCACCAAGAACCAAGGTCAGATCAGGCACCCAGACGGCAAGCTGCTCAATTTAGTGATTTGACATATGAAGTCCTAGAGTTAAATTACTTACATCTAATGCAGCAGTACACAGACCTATTACAAGAATCCTGAAAACTCAGACTATCGCCACACATGCTTGCTACACAGCAAAGTGAAAAAAATTGGTTGTCCAGTACTGTATTTCCAAACACCTGGACCCGCAAAACCTGCAGTCCAGTATGTCATCCACTAATTGTGCCATCTTCAAAAGTCAGGCTGAGCCTACACTGCAACACAACTCCACCTAATAGCCATAGTACCCTACATGCAAAAGAGGGAACATACCTCACTCTTCTGTATACCCATAGTTAAAGCCTTTATGGAAGATCTCCAAAGGGTCATTTCTCCCAGGGCTCCTCTACCCTGGTGTGTTATTTTACAATAGTCCTCACCAAATGGTTAAGCCCCATTTATGAGCTTTTGCACTCTTGCCCTCTCCAGTACATCTCCTGGAAAGTGACCTTCCCCATTGCAATAACTTCTCATAGACCCCTTAGTGAGTTGCAAGCCCCCACACTACAGGAACCATTCAGGGCTATTGTGAGAACTAACTTTAAGATCCCTCCCTAAGGCAATTTGCCCTTTTCACATTAATTAAACAATAGAACTCCCAGTGGTCTTTATCCAACCACACTCGATGGCATAGAGATCCCTCCACACCCTAGATGTTTAACGTGCTCTTCGACAGATCCATGCCTTTCCACAAAGCTGGCTAGCTATCCTTAGCTTTAGCAAAACCTCACTATTGTAGCCAGATATCTAAATCAGGTATTGTTAGGTGGTTAAGTGTATCGAAACTTGCTACTAGAAACATAAGAAAACCCTGCCTGTCACACCTGAGATGCACGCTACACAGAAAGACTGCAACTGCGGCGTGGGGTCTAAGGGACAGGGGTGGTGTTCACATTGGGGCAAAGAAGGGGAAAATTGGATTCAACATTTTATCTGCAGTGTCCACTTCTGCCTTGAAAGGGAGTAGCCACCATGCCATCATCTTTTCCTACAGTGATGCCACTTCTGCATCTTCTAGTGGTGAGTGTGCAGCAATCCATCACCTGTACTCCAAATCTATCAATCTTGAGACTCTCAATGTTGAAACGCAGGAAAGCAGTATTGAGACATTATCATGCATTGTTGTTAAAGGGTTCAGAGGTCTCAGTTGACATCAATAGATAATTCATCATTGGATAGGCTCCGATCATCCGTATTATCTCCTGCTTTGACAAAACCTGAGTCTCATTCCACATCTTGATTGCTGGCCTAGAGAAGTGGAAGGATTTCACACTGGTGCAGTAAAGTCAAACAGCCCTCGCGTTCAACTGCTGTTTTGGAGAAAACCCATTTAGGAAAGGAAATAGCAGTCATTTCTGAATCAAAAATGTTTGTGTGGAAAGGCATTAGCTAGCTCATGTAAGCTTCCAATAAAATCCTCCTGCAAAACAGTGACTTCATCATCCTGCCTCCCCTGACAAGCACCCCTGTAAAAAAGGGTGCATAAAACTGCAAGTTAGCAGAAAGCATCTCCTGTTGAGAGCATCTAGAAAAAGACTTGTTTGCAAATTAATAAACTGCAAAATACCACTATCTCCCTCCATTTCTCTCCACATTTGCTCCTCTCCCACTTCTCCTCAAGGTGATCACCAAGTTGAGTCAGCCGTGCAAAGAATGTTGCTCATTGCTCTGGATATTGGTCATTGGAGGTTCCCAGAACTTCGAATTGGACATGACTGCCTTTCTCAGCTTGGATCTGCTTTGCAGAATGTCAGGCAGAATCATTAACACCAGCCTTCAATCCCTGGACTTCAATACCTACCTTCTAAGTTGTGCGCTACGAACACTTGATGTCTCCTCATGACTGTATGACTATGCCCAGAAGTGGGTCCCGGGCTCACTCTGCCACTGGTTTCAAAATAGCCTTGCTGATGATCTGATATACCCCAAAACCGGTCCCGGGATGCATGTTTCCAGTCCAGGAAGAGGACCTGGCCTGGCAGCTGGGGCTGGACTGTTCCCATGGGGAGCAGGGTCAAGACTGATTTGCAAATGGCTGGGTTCAAACTAGAATTCTATGGGGGGCAAAAAAACAATGGATTGGGATGTGGCCCAAGCAGTTGCAAGTGGCTGAGATTATTAAAGCATTCAATCCATTACCTTGTTTTTCTAAGCTGATTTATAACATATTTCATAAAACGTTACTTTTATGTGACTGTCTGCAAGCAGGTTGACTGAGCTTCAAACTCTTGACACAGAGGAAACTTACACAGGTCCATCCAAAGTGCCATTAGGAGCTCACCTTTCTTTTATTTCAGAAGTTGTTTCTGATTTTCATATCAATCAAACAGTTTTTTTTCTAAAATCCAAGGTTGCTGTCTCAGAGGTCTTTACATACTCTTGATGTCAAGAGAGCTTTACGTTATTGCTTGTTTTGTGGAGTTTTATGGACAGGGCTAGAGACCTCTAAAACAGACCATGGCCATTTGGATGTTTTGTTATTCTATTACCTGTTATGAAAAAGCTAATAAGTCCTTATCTAATTACCCTAAGGCCTTTTCCTCAAGGGGTGGGTGGCAACTTATACTCTGATGAGGAATGTCCTCATTCCTCACAATTGTAAGGCTGTACTTGACGATCAGAGATTACTTTTGTTAAACATTCCTGTTTTTGACTCTGATTGGAAGATAGATTTAGTGCACCAGGATTCTCTATGACAGTTTTTTGCTTAAGTGTTCATTTCGGAGGCCCTTACAGCACAGATAAAACTGGTTTTGCATCATGAATCATTTTCTGGATTCACATGCTGTTCAACATTCCGCCATCTAGTGGTTGGGTCTGGAAGCAAAAGAAGATGCTTCAAAGTTTTGGACGGAGGACGCCTAAAAAACGTAGACAAATGTTTTTGAATGCCGAGACAAACAAACAGAGGCAAGGAGACAGACAAACGCATGGCGGACGGGGAACTCCGGTGGAAATATGCAGGACAGGAGAATGAAGCAAGGTAGGGAACATGGAATACCCCCTTTAAATTCTTCCCGAGCTGCCTCACAAATTCGCCCACCGTGACCCACACGAAGTGTGCAATCTCTGTCTCCAAGGTGTCATAAAGACAAAGACTGCAAAGCCTGTGCAGCATTAGTTCCAAAGATGTTAAAAGCGCGCCGAAAGCAGAGGGAAAAGCACCACACAGCGATGCAGAGCCAAAAACAGGGGTCGCTGAAGGAATTCGGACTTTCCAACAAGGAAGATCAAGCTACTGTGGTGTTCCCTTTTATGAGTATCAAAGAGAATCTGCAGCTAAAAAGGAAAAATGACTTGGTAGGAATCCTAGTTCTTCCCCATGGGTGTTCTCTGTGAATTCATCAATGCCCCACACACCTCCCCTTTTTTTAGGGACACTGATAATAAACTGGATACTATTATTTAGTTTGAAGGATGTGTAGCTATAGATCATATACATTTCACAATCCTGCCATGTCATTTTGGACTTGGAAAATTATAACTTGTATGTCTTTGAAGTTTTTGTGATTTGATGTGACATGTGGTACTGACTGTGTAATCCCAACACACCAAGACACAGGCTTCTCCTCAGATTGTTTTATTTTATTTTATTTTTTAACCGTGAGGCTTTGATGTGTTTTACAGCTGTGCATTGGAAAAGAACTTACATGCCAGCACACTAGGAATCAACTTCAACTAAAATAACAACTAGGAGCATCAAATAACTGCAACTGCTTGCAGATTGAGGTATCATTAGAGTCGGGTGACAGAACGTTTGGAAATTACATATGTTGTGGAGACAATATGGAAAGCACTTTGTTTAGGTTTTGCCCCTTGGCCCTTCTTGCAACAAGTTTCCCTGGTTGGACCAACATCTAGTCTGTAATGAGAGCTCATGTTGGGCGTCTAGTTCCTTTTGCTCCAAAAGATTATTTGCCACTGATTCAATCAAAAGTGGGCACATTAAGCAGAAAGGCTGCATCAGGGTTCTACAAAATCCCCGTTTGGTGTGGTAGCTGAAAATGTCTAGGGCTTTCACTCCGATGAAGATGGGATGTGGGGATCTAATACTTTGGAAGTCTGAGGGGAGCACAGGATTCATTCCCTTGAAATGATAGTTCTCGCCTCATTTAGAAGAAGCAGCAATGCATTGGCTCTAGTGAAACCCATACCCAAGGCAAAGTGTACCTTGAGGATTTTGGGGCCTAATATCGAAGACTAATCACAGCACCTATGATCTTTTGAAGGAAACTCAGCAGGTTCATGTACAGGATCTATCCTCTGGGGCTCGCCCTCAAAAGGCTAGCTGTTCTAAGAGCTGGGACAGACTTGACGGTGTGCCTTTCCTTATCCAACCACCCGCCTCAAAAAAGGTTAGACAGTCTGCATTGCCCACTGCTGTTGAAACCATATTGGGGGGTGGGGAAGCGCTTGACATCCGAGGAACCTTGAGGTTGCAACAAATACCAGTGGCATCTTAAGGTTGAAAGCCAACCCCTTGGATTCTAGTGTCATCCATGTACTCCATGTGTCTGCTCCGGAATCAGCTTTGCTGCTGTAACATATGTTGATGTTGTCCTCTTTACCACACTCTGTACAGTCTGATCTCTCTTAATATGAGCAAGAGCCACCATCATATGTAGCACATCTCCAGCCTCTTAAAGCAACAACATTGAGCATACCGTTCCTCCCAATGCTTAAAAACAATGCTCAAACGCCCCACAGAGGATTTTCGAGACCTAGTAGAAGTCAGTGGTAACAGCTACAGCAGAGAAGATAATTAAAGCAGTGCCACAGGACCCCCCCCCCCCCATATTTATTAAATTACATTGACTACCTGATACCTTTGTAGTACATACTGGTCATATAAACACTTTCATATGGTGACAGCCATTACCTCCCCACCAGATAAAGAATGCAAGAAGATTAAGGCAGCTGCAAAACATGTTGCCAGTGGAACAATTACACAATAGCACATGGCTAACTCAGTGGTCATTCTTTCGAGGTTCAGTGGGCATTGGTGGGAGAAGATTAAGAAACTTGTGCAGTTAAAAGGGCAAAAACATTGTTGATAAGGAACACATCATCTCAAGTGCTTTTATTAGTTATGTGATGGACCTTGCAGGCACCTCTTCAAGGCAGATCCATCACATCTTTGTGCCTCAGGTCGACACTATTTTAGGGAATATCAGGAAGGGCACTGAGGAAAAGAAACACAGCTAAACCTGTGAGTCTGTGTCCTTCACCTTTAGTAATCCAAGCCAGGATTTGGGCGACCGCAGACCAAGCCACCGCAAAAGCAGGTTCTACTACCACCTGGCAGCTCTGTCATCAACAGCAGATTTTCATAGAAGGCTAACAGGTAAGCAAGGACAATATAGTAGTGGTATCTTTCTTGCAAATGTGAGATGCATAGGCAGAGGTGCCTAGGTCAGAGGTACTTTGGCTCCCAGTTGGTAACCTACCCACAACCGTCCAGCACAGATCTCGGAAAAGGCTGTGATTATTATGTCTAGCTGTTATGGTGGTGTACTTGTGGTGCAGCACATTTTATGTATTTCCATACTTGGAAAAGTCTGATACAACTCAACTCCCAGCAGGTAGCATTATTGTCCTCTGTACCTACTTCATCCCATTTCCCGATGTGATGTCAGAGCCTTATGTAGGCATCCCCTGACACATTGATGTCAGTTGCACTTATTCTGCTTTTTTCAATGTGGATGCAAATCTCTGCTCCCAAACTTTTGTTAATTTTCATTCGAAATTACAGTGAATGTGAAAGGATATCTCTCCCTGAAATGACAGGGTTTAAGACATGCCACCCTTGCAGGAAGCATATGTCTGCTTGGCTTTCTAGATAACTCTATGTGGTACCTTGTCATGTAGTTGGACACAAAAAGAGGGATTGCCCAGTTACAAGTCATTAGGCCTTTCTGGTAATGTTCACCTTTTCAGGTAAGAAAATGGTGATGTTGAACGACTTGTCAAGGTGCCAACATGACAAAGGCAAAGCATGGTTTGATGGCTTCTTGATGCTCCCACTCTATAGAGAGGTTGCGTAGTCAGTGTTCCAAGAGTCACACCTTAGGTTTCTGGGTCTGATTTCGAGGTCATGCACCCAAGTTTCCTGGGTTATTGTTCACTCTACAGCACCTTGAGGCAATCAAAGAGGCTATTGCAATTTCTTAAAATGTCTGTGAGGAAATGCCTCCTTGGCATGGTTACCCCCTGTCTTTTTTGCCTTTTGTTGATGCCAGTTATGATTGAAAGTGTTCTGGGACCCTGCTAACCAGGACGCAACACCAGTGTTCTTTCCCTAAACTGTATCTTTGTTCCCACAATTGGCACAACCCTGGCACACAGATAAGTCCCTTGTAAATGGTACCCCTGGTACCAAGGGCCCTGTTGCCATGGAAGGCTGCAGCATGTCTTATGCCACCCTGGGGACCCCTCACTCAGCACATGCACACTGCCTCACAGCTTGGGTGTGCTGGTGGGGAGAAAATGACTGAAATCTGGGAAGTTTGGTATCAAACTTCTCAGCGCAATAAATGCACACTGATGCCAGTGTGGGATTCATTGTAAAATGCACCCAGGGGGCATCTTAGAGATACCCCCTGAAAATCAGTCCAACTCCTAGTGCTAGTCTGACCAGTTTCTGCCAGCCTGCCACAACCGGACGAGTTTCTGGCCACATGGGGAGACTGCGTTTGTCACTCTGTGGCCAGGAACAAAGCCTGTACTGGGTGGAGGTGCTTCTCACCTCCCTCTGCAGGAACTGTAACACCTGGCGGTGAGCCTCAAAGCCTCATGCCTTTTATTACAGCACCCCAGGGCATCCCAGCTAGTGCAGATGTCCGCCCCTCTGGCCTCTGCCCCCACTTTTGGCGGCAAGGCAGGAGAGGATAATGAGAAAAACAAGGAGGAGCCACCCACCAATCAGGACTGCCCCTAAGGTGCCCTGAGCTGAGGTGTCTCCTGCCTTTAGAAATCCTCCATCTTGAGATTGGAGGATTCCCCCAATAGGATTAGGGATGTGTGTCCCCCCCCCCTCCTCTCAGGGAGGAGGCACAAAGAGGGTGCAGCCACCCTCCAGGACAGTAGCCACTGGCTACTGACCTAAACACACCCCTAAATTTAGTATTTAGGGGCGACCCAGAACCCAGGAAATCAGATTCCTGCAACCTACACAAAGAAGAAGGAATGCTGTCCTGAAAGCCCCGCAGAGGCGACGGAGACGACAACTGACTTGGCCCCAGCCCTACCGGCCTGTCTCCAGACTCAAAGAACCTGCACAGAGACTCATCCGACAGGGACCAGCGATCTCTGAGGACTCAGAGGACTGCCCTGAAACCGAAGGACCAAGAAACTCCCAAGAACAGAGGCACTGTTCACCAACAGCAACATCTTTGCAACAAAGAAGCAACTTTTAAATAACTCGCTCTTCCCGCGGGAAGCGTGAGACTTCACACTCTGCACCTGACGCCCTTGGCTCGAGCTCTAGGGATCTAACACCAAAGAGAGGACTCCCAGGCGACTGCTACTTCATGAGTAACCTGAGACGACCCCCCTGCACCCTTAAAGCGAAGCCTGCAGAGAGGATCCAGAGGCTCCCCCTGACTGTGACTGCCTGGTAACAAAGAACCCGACGCCTGGACCAAGCACTGCACCCGCAGCCCCCAGGACCGAAAGGAACCAACCTCCAGTGCAGGAGTGACCAGCAGGCGTCCCTCTTCCTAGCCCAGTCGGTGGCTGGCCCGAGAAGCCCCCCTGTGCCCTGCTTGCATCGCCTAAGTGACCCCCGGGTCCCTCCATTGCTTTCTTTAGCAAACCCGACGCCAACTTTGCACACTGAACCCGGCCGCCCCTGTGCTGCGGAGGGTGTGTTTTGTGTGCCTGTTTGTCCCCCCTGCCCCCCCAGGGCTCTACAAACCCCCCTGGTCTGCTCCCCGAGGACGCAGGTAGATCTTTGTTATGGTCCAAGTCTCTTGCTACGTCAATGCGGAAGCACAAGAAGGCCAAGTGGGATTCTCTCAGTGCTGCAGCAATATTCACTACTAGCCTGAGAATTCGCAAGGATGTCAGGATGCTGTGCGTTGACTCTACCAGTCCGTCACCAATTAGTTAATTCAGCAACTGATACTGATGCGCCCTGAGTTCCCGGGATCCTTGGCAGCGTTGCAGCAGATTTAGACCCTTATGGAGGCCATGTTGCAAGTTCCTGGCAGCCTTCCGGCACCTTCTGACACTCCTTCAGGTCAAAGATCCACAGAGGTTTCCAGTCAAGTTACCATTGGGGGTGTCTACCCTTGCCACTGTCTGTGCCTCCAGAACCTCCCTTGAGATCCATTTCGACGCCAGAGATGACTTCCACCCCGGCACCAATATCCACATTAATACCTGCGAAATTCTTAACCGCACCAACGCTGCTGGCATTTGAAGACAACTCCTTTCCTGTAGCACTGTCCTACTCGAAGCAGGTTCATTCTCGGCCGACTGAGGTCACGTCTTGACACTGTACAGATACACACATCCACAGTTCAGTTTTACTCAGACATAATCCTGCCTTTTCCTTGGGGCTGTACTTCCGCTCTCCAACAACTCTTTGGTTTCAACTCTGATCAGAGCCAACTGGAAATGAGCACCTGATCTAAGCCCTGCTCCCGTCTACCACCGAACAGGCAGGTTGCTAGATGCCAGTGACATGAGACCCTGATTTATTTATTTTTTAACACACTGCCCTACACCAGAATGTTTATTCAAGCCTCCATCAGGAGGGTGAGCCTCAATTCTTTCCCACTACTACGCCTGACAGAGTCCGAATGTATCTATGCATTCAGGGAGCAGTTGTTTTCCTTAGCCACTCTAGCTAGCCGACCAGTTAATGCCAGCTGCTTCCTGGGCAGATATACCCATGCTTTATTTCACATCGTCCGCAATATCTTGCCGGATGTTTTTGAGAAATTTCTGGCCAATTTGGCTGAAACCATCCATGATGGGTAGGAAGCCACAAAGTACTGTTCTGTTCTGGACTCTTGACTTCTTAAGTAGAGTAATTGACACTAGTGTGAAAAATCAGTGCCACGCTTGGATGAGATCTACAAGTTTCTTTGGGGACATGAAAGCCTCTTTAATGGACATACCATTTGTTGGGTCTCGCCTGTGTGGTGAGAAGGTCCTTTCCGCATTAAGTACATTAAGGCCACTGCATGTTCTATGTACCTTTCTACTCATGTATCTCCTATGGCAGCAGCCTCTAAACTACTTTAGTTTGCCCTTTGTGGCACATGACCAACCGTGGGGCTAGATCATACATTTCCTTCAATGATGGAAAAAATATGGCATTCAACAAGTGGGTCCTCCAGATTGTCCAACAAGGCTACAGTCTGCCATACCTTTTTGATCCTCTGGATCGTCCACCCACATCAGAGCATCTTTTAGTGTCCATCTTGCTTAAAAAAATGTAGAAAATGGACTGCTCCAGGAAATAGGTACTGGCTGCTGCTCCTGCTATTTCCTCATGCTGAAAAAGGTTGGAAGTCTTTACCCTATTTTGAAATCCTTCCTCTGAACATCTTATTCTGTAAGGACACATCCAAGATGCTGATGCTGGCCCAGATGTTGTCTGCCCTGGATCCAGGTGAGTAGATTGTGACTTTGCACTTGCAGGACTGTACTTTCCTGTATCCATCCTACAATCCCATATATGGTATTTGTGGTTCAAGGTGGGCTGGAAGATTTTTAATTTTCTGTTCTCCCTTTGTCCTCAACGTGCCCTTAGGGTGTTCATGAAAGTGTTGGTGGGGGTCTCAAAACACCTTTGAAGGCTGGGGTTCCAGTTTTCCCTTATCTTGATGACTGGTTGTTGAAGGTGGGCTTGCCACAGTCAATCATAGATCAACACAGTAAGCCTTCTGAAATCATTGAGTTCACGATCAGCGTGCCAAAATCACACTTGACTGCTGTGTAGAGGCAGAGTTTCATTGGAGCCATCCTGGATACAGTGCAGTTTCTGACCATCCTCCAACAGAAGGCAGGACGTTTGGGCTGCCAACCTGATGTTTCAGCCTCGGTCCTTGATTTTGTTGAGAGTCTGAGTTTTCTGTCCCTCTAGTATCCTGCATCCTGCTTGTCAACTATGGCTGTTGGCAAATGTGGACTCTCGAGTGAAACCTAAAGTCTTGGTACGCCCAGCACCAGGGGAGCCTGTATGTTTCCATCACTGTTTTAGAGGAGACTGCAAAAGACCTACAGTGACGGCTTATCTGCAGTTAGCTGGTGGTCTACTCCTTTGTCTGCCCCACCTAGAGGTGATCACGATGACAGATGCATCACTGCTGAAATGGTGAGGTCATCAGGGACAGGGGGAGATTAGAGGACTCTAGTCTTCAGGAGAGGCCGTCCTCCACATCAACCTGTTGGAATAATGGGGTTTTCAACTGGTGCTGAAAGTTGTGTGGTACCTCAACAAGCACGGGGGTGGGGTGCTGTGTCCTGTGCTAGCAGTCACTTCATCTGTGGAGCTGGTATTTCCCTAGACTTGAAACACCTAGTTGGATCTTTCAAAGCCACTGTGGACGATTTTAGCCGGTAGTTGCTTACGGATCACAAATAGGGGTTACAACACAAGGTGGCACAGTGCAGCAGGGAGAAGCATGACAGGTGTGTCTTGCCACCTCATAGAACGCACAATGTCAAAACAGTTGCCTCCTGTAGTCCTATATAATGCTCTTTCTTGTAGATGCTTTCTAGATAGAGTGGAGTGCAAGACTCTTGTACACCTTTCTGCCCCTCCTGCCCAGAGCTCTGAAGGAGATCCGTAACAAAAGGGGCCAACTCATCCTAGTGGCTCTGGATTGGGCCAGGAGAGTATGGTACCTGGAACTCCTGGGTTTGAACATCTGTCCTCCGATCTGGCTATTGCTGGATCTTCTGTCTTAGCGGCAGGGCAGGGACCTGCACCCAGGCCTGCGCAATCCCCTCCTGTGTAAATGGAGGCCGAACATCAGCTGTTGAGTGCGTTACATCTTCCTCCTGAAGTTGTGGACTTGATCCTTGCTGCCAGGCAACTAAAATGTCTGTCTTCTTTAGGAAACAGGACACGTTTATAGCCCGGTCTGGCACCCACAATATCGACCAGTTACAGGCCAAACTGTCAATAGTCTTATTTTTTTATTCCTCACCCATCAAGGACATGCATTGGGCACCATTAAAGTCACTTGTTGGACCTATCTGCTTTTTTTACGTTTACCACTCCAGCTGTCCTTGTTCAAATCACCTACGACAATGAGGTTTCTAAAAGGTTTTGACATTTGTTTCCTACCAAACCCTTAGTGGTGCACTGTGAGATCTTAATTTGGCTGCCACTTTTCTCATGTGCCTGATGTTCGATCTCATGCACAGCTGTCCACTACATCTTCTGACTGTGAAAACTGTGTTTCTGCACGCTGTTACTTCAGCTTGTAGAGTGAGTGAGGTCCAACCTTTCTCGGTTCAGTCACACTACACGATCTTTCCCTAGATAAAGTCATGTTTTCACATTGGGTATTCCATCACAGTACCCAATTTCTTTGCTCCACGTACGCTCAATTGGTTGGACCCAAGAAGAGCTTTGTGCTTCTACATTGATTGCACCAAAGATATTGTGTGGAGCAATCAGCATTTTTCTTGGTTTCTCAGGGGCAAAGAAAGGCAAGACAATGCAGAAAGGTACTTTATCAAGGTGACTAATCCTCTACATGTGTTTTTAAAATGTTCTGGATCCAGTCTGGCTCCTGGATATGTTCTAAAGGTAGGCATTTGCAGTTCAATAGAGTATCCACAGGAAAGAATGTTATAAAAGGTAAGCAGTGTGTTATTTTTGGGCAGATATCAGCAGACCATGCAGATCATTTCAGAGTGGTTCAAATGCTGCTTTCATAGGGAATGACTAAGATGGTGTCGACGACAGAGAGAGACACAAACATACTCCTGATACTTGCTGATTTACAAGGAGGACGGGCTCTATGGTAAATTCTAGACCCTTTCTGAACAACTTATTGAGCAATGACAAGTTCATAATGGTGACACAGGCCCAGCTCCTGCGATCCCCGTCTCCACACTACTGGATGCAGTCCTTGGGCTTACTTTCATGTGCCTATCCTGCAGTCCACCAGACGAAACCTATGGTTTGTGGTAAGGTAAAGACAACTTGCCTTTCAGCATAACTTTGGCCCTTCGGATGTTATTAAAGGTGATGTCTTTGGTTGTTGCATATGTTTGCTCATCAGGAAAACATATATTCTTGCACCCCAATTACTGGCTGCTGAGGGAGGTTTGCCTCTGCTAGTCTCAGATCACGTGCAGCCACTGTGAGTTCTTAATAAACAAATCAGAATCACTTCTTTGATTTTTGCATGGGATTTCTTTCAATAGGGCTGTCCTGGCCATGGTGGCTTTGAAGGCGTTTCCGCTCCTGCAACGAGTCCTGACTTGAAGCTATTATCCCATTGTTTTGGGCACATGCCTTTGTCTGGCCTGAATGGTTCTGAACATTTTGGTCTCCTAGTCTTATTCATAATGCTGGTGCTCCATCCCTTTTGGGACTTGCAGGCCATACAGTCTGTGTAACGCTTGGTTTGCCTTTCAAACACATCTACATATTGAACGTAGCATCTTCTGTCTTTTAGTGGTGGATGGTAGAGGCCAACCTGGCAGGTGGCTTGCCATCCTCTTTGCTTCATCCATACTTCACAGTAGAGACCATTGTTTTATCTCTGGGCTGGGAATGGGGGATCACCCGGGCAAAATGGAGATAAAAGGATCTTGTTCTCCCAAGGAGCAGTGCCACTACATCAAACTTATAGCTACATGCCATTAGTCTGACCCTTAAAGACTTTCTGCATTCCATCAACAACATTTCTTTCAAGGTCTTACCGAACAACATTACCACAATTTGGTACTGGTGTAAGCAGGTCAGTGTGGACTTAAGAGTAGTCACGTATCTTCAGCCTCTAGGCTTGCAGGCTTTGCAGATGGCTTGATTCTCCTCTGGATTTCTTGATCTGTTAGTCATCTGGGTGGTTTATTAAACTTCAGAATAGATGAGCTTGGGATGGGTCACCTTGCCAATGGGGAGTAGTGCCTGCTTCCAGACGTGGCACAGAGCATCTTCGCTCAAGTGATGTGTTCCATTTCTAGATCTTTTTGCTACCACAGTTATTAGAAATGGGGTCTCTAGTTGGCAGTGGTTTGCACCCTGTCGAAGTATGGACCCTTATTCTAGGAATGGTAAGGGAGTCACACAGTTAACACCTGCTCATGCTTTTGGTAGATTGGCACGAGCAGTCAGGTGTAGTAGTAGTACAAAATCTTTATTCGACTTTCACCAAGTCATAAAAGATATAACAGTCATAAAAAGATCTCCAGTTATGATACATACATTTCAATATACAATAAAAGTCAGGTAGGTAAAACAATAAAAATGTTTACACACAACAACAGTAAAAAACATTAAAAAAAGAACCTATCACAGTAGATTATATTTCAATCGCCTCCCCCATGGATTTCCTTATTTTTAATACAGAACATAAAAAATTAGCTAAGATTCCACATGTCTCTAAAGAAGATAGTGACTGGAGACAGGCGTAGGCTGTGCGACATTGGGGGAGATTGATTTTCCTTAAAAGTTGAACAACTAAGCGCCTCCTCTGGTAGGCGTAGAAATTACAAAATAAAACCACATGGATTGTGGATTGCGGTGTTTTTGCATCACAAGGGCATGGTTTTAACAAAGTGGACCAATCGTTCATAGTTGGAAATGAAACTAGGCGAAGAATCGTGTCTAGCCTAAGTCTAGTAAGAACATAACGGTGGCGAGGGAGTACCATATTTGCCAAGTAAGGCTGCATGCCCTCAGCCGTCAAAATTATTTGGTTATGAATGACTGAAGTGTTTTTTGATTCCACACCCCAACGTATGTCTTCTAGATGTTTTAATGCCAGTTTACTCAGGTCCTTCCTAGATATCTTCTGCAACGAGACTGGGTTTGTATAATAGTCTTTATTGCCCAATTTTTCAAAAAAGGTCATGATGTATTTTAACCATGGTACCCTTGATGAGTATAATGACTTCGTACAGTCGGACAAAATGGCCTTATTAAAGCTAGTGTGTTCCGAGGTCCAGACTTTATGCCATAATAACAATGGCTGAATCTTTATCAAGTCTGCAATATAGGGAACCCCAAGTTCCGAGTGTGTAACGTACGATGAAGTGCCTTTTGGTACCCTCAACAAGTGTCGTAGGAAATCATTTTCCACAGTCTGGACTAGATCGCAGTTTGTATGGCCCCAAATTCCTGCCCCGTACGTAACAGCTGGAATACACTTGGCTTTATAGATCTTTACCATATTAGGTGGTGTGATCCCCCCAAGCCTTTTGGAGAAGAGTCGTAGTGCCATCGTTGTTTTTGTCAGGTGCACTCTCTTCGTCTTCCTGCAGTTGGCCCAAGAACCCAGTTTATCAAGTGTTATGCCCAAGTATGAAAAGGTTTGCGCGATTTCGACCTTGCTATCTGCAATAGTGATGTTGTAAAGCTTGCCGCGCTTCCCTCCGCAGTTCATGATAAAAGTTTTGGAGCGGTTGACAGTGAGTCCCAGCTGTGTCATGTATGTAATGCAGGTTGTTAGGAGTTTCTGGAGAGCTATTGGGGTCCTGGCCATTAGTACTGCGTCGTCTGCATAGAGTAATGCCGGAACAAGTCGATTATCTATTTGGGGTAGATCTTTACACCTAGTGGCCAGTTCTTTGTCTAAATTGTTTATATACATTGAAAACAGGAACGGAGCAAGAACGCAGCCTTGGCGCACTCCTCTATGTAGGCCAAAGGGGCGAGTACATTCCCCTTTTAGGCCATACCTCACTCTTGCTCTGCTCCCTGTGTACATTTTGCGAATAAATTGAATTAAGGCCGGTTCCACCCCCATGCTGTTTAAAATATCCCATAGTTTATCATGGATTACACAGTCGAAGGCTGATAAGTCAATAAAGGCCAGGTACAGGTTGCCTGGTTTGATCTTGGTATACTTTGCAATAATGAGACTTAAATTTAGACTTTGTTCCAATTCCTTTCCGGAATCCATACTGGACCGGGGATAAAACGTTCTTTTTCTCTGCCCATGTTTGCAGCCTATTCAGAATTATTCTCCCTGCTAGTTTAGCTGTTGTGTCCAGCAGGGAGATTGGCCTGTAACAGGCTGGATTAAGGCGGTCACCCTTTTTGTATATTGGGATTATGTTAGAATCTCTCCAAGATAGTAGGGGTCCGCATGTGCAGATAGTCCTCAATGTCTGCGTCAGTACAGGCCCCCACAGCTCAATATTGGCCTTGAATATATCGATCGGGACACCATCAGGGCCTGGCGCTTTCCCTGATTTACTTTCTATTATAGCTTCCTCTACCTCTTGAAGATTAAATTGGGGGGTTATGACTAGGCGTGGACCATCCTGTGCATCATGGTCATGTGTATCGTCTAATATATTACTCGTCAGTGAATATATATTTGAGAAATGTGCTACCCAGTCTTCTTCAGAGATAGCAATTTCCATCCTAGGAATTTCACTGTCCCCTAGCATGGGGGAATTTATTGTCTGCCAGAAGAGTATATTATCTTTCTTACGACTTGCTATATGGAGGGTTTCCCACAAGTTTGTTTTTATAGTCAATTTCCTTTTCTTTATTGCTGTCTTGTATTCCTGTCTGCGTTTGCGTATGTCACTCGAGCACCTTTTTGGGGCATTTAGGGCCTTTTTCAGTCTCTTATGTGCTTGGGCCGCACATCCTTTTATTCTCTACCTTACTGCTTTTAATAGTGAGGGCTTCTTTTATAGTTTGTGTAATCGTTGTAAACGCACTTAGACATTGCCCTGGATGTGGGTTCTCTCTTAGACAGTCTGCAAAAGCATGTTTACATTGGCGTATTACCTGTTTCAATAAAGAGTTGGGGTCTGTCTGGGCCCACTTCATAGTATATCCATTGTGCGGGGCCAGTTCAATATCATCTACCAGTATAATACTATCTTCCCTAGCTACTAAAAGGGGAGATAGTTGGAGATTCATGCTCTGGGGGTAGTGATCACTAATTGCGATGTCGTGCAAGGTATAGTTTGTAAGATAGTGAGCGAAGTGAGTAGACATTAGAACATAATCGATCACTGTGTTTGCGCCCCTTCCGTTATGCGTTGTTTTGAACTGTGGTTCACCCAAAAATAATTCATTTACAAAGGATAGGTTGTAGGTTTGAGTCAGTAAATTCATTTCCTCTCCTTGAGTGTTATGAGAGAAGTGGAGGCTTGCACCTATACCTTCCGAGTCCCAACCACATATCTTATCAGAAATTTCTTCACACGGATGGACGTTAAAATCACCCCCCATATCAATAGGATCTCTCGATTATTTTTTCAGATTATTTTTTTAAAATCATTTTCCATTCCCACTAAGATGTTGGAGAATTCTCCTGGAGCAGCATTATTATAAAAATTAATAATGACTAAGTGGGTCTTATGATCCAGGTTACTCTCTATCATTTGGTAAAATGGACTTGTAAATTGCATCTCTAAGTTCTGTAAGGGTAGTTTGTTGGAGATATATGTGTACAGTCCCCCTTTGGGTCTACCATACCTTGAGTGCTCGGCAGGAGTATGAAATGTTTTGTAGCCATTTAGATGGGCGGGAGTTAAAAGCCATGTCTCTTGTAGGCAAACACATGAATAGTCTGCTATAAAATTGGCCCAAATCTCATTGTCTAGCTTATTGGCTAAGCCTGCAATATTCCAGAATAGTAAGACTATTTCCTGATTCTGATAAAGGTACTGCTTAAAGTTACGGTGCTGGTCCTTTAGGGAGGGAGGGGGGGTGTTGCTGTTAGTTAAGTTTAGTATACGTCTGGGATCATCGCCCTGGCTTAGATAAGGTAAGCTCTCGTTCCTTGCAGGAACCATAGTGTGTGATATGACTTCCTTATGTAGGTCCGTCCCTGATATGTAAATTGTTTTAACTACTCTTTCAGGGAGAGCTGACTGTTTCATATCCAGTCAATCTATATTTTCCAACGTTGAAAGGGGGGAAAAACCTGTTGCGTGTTATAGATAAGTCTGGGCTGGGTGAGGGTGCTACAGTTTGCTGTGGGTGGATGGAGTTATTCCCTGCTGGTCTTTGATAGAAATAACCCAGGGGTAGTAGCGAGATTCCTTGTAGGGTAACTTGTCTGACTCCTAAGTCATGGATAATTCTATTCACTAGGTTCGGTGAACCAAAAGAAAGAACCACACAATCTCCAGTTAGCGCTTTCATGCTGTTCGCTATCCATTTGATTCTTCTGACCATTTTTATGTCATCAAAAAGGGTCCTTACTGAGCCAGGGCCCATTCGGGTCCCGATCCAATTGAGGGCCTTGTTTCTCAGGGCCGACCATGTTTCAAGTTGTTGATCATCTATCGGTGGGACATTACCCAAGACCACAACATATGGTGTGGCCTCCGGGGGGAGATGTAGCAAGTCACTAGGGAGGTAGATGGAATTCGGGGGTTTGATCCTACTAGTTGTATTTCTCCCTGGATTTGAGTGATGGTAGGTAGTCGCTGCCCTGTGCGTAGCACTACTTGCTATCTTACGAAGTGTGGGCTTTAGAATTTTGTTATCTGAAGAAGGATTATGTGGTGAAATAGATGAAAAGGAGAGTTGGGTGGAATGATACGGCGAGGGGGGTATTGATTGAGGTTGTGATTCAAACTGAGAATTAATATTTCGGTGTGCACTGATTGGCCTGTTATATGGAATAGGGTTGTCTGTTGTTCTCACGTTCTGGGGGCTGCGATGTACTTCTGGAGTCCTTGCTTTGAGAATGCATATGTTCCTGTTGTAAGGACTTTATTTCGAGACCTGCCTCGAGCCTGGACTCCACCCCCTTTAGGCGCTCCGACATAGAGTCCAAGGTGGCTCCAATAGATGATTTCAATAAGTTCACTGTCTCGTGGAGATTTATAAGGAGCGACCGAACAGTGTCTCCTGCTGAGGTTAGGGGTTTATTCTGCGTTGATTTTCTTGGATATTTTTTAGTTGGCGTAGTTCTTGGGTCTATCACTGGCATTGTTTTTGCGGTCTTATCCACCAGGGTTACCTCTGGTTTTCTTGGTCGCTTGGCGACAGGGGATATTTCATCCATGGAGTAAATTAGATTCGAAGAGTCTTTAACGAAGCCATTTGTAAGCCTTGCTCTTGAATGTCCATCCCCATGTTCGCTGGATGGGGAGTTGTGTTGCGATGGTGTGGACCCTAGTGATTCGTGGGAGCGCTCTTTAGATGATGACAATTTCCCTTCAACAGTAGCGATTTGCTTATCTATCATTCCCATCGCCCCAGAGATATATTTTAATATAGATGAACTGTCTTTTAAATTTGGGTTGTTTAGTTTTGAATGTTTCCTTTTGCCCATGATTGTAATGTAATTTATTTGATTCATTTAATGGCCGGTTACTCAAGGGGCTATATTTAGGTATATAAAAACGATTTCCTTAATGCTAAAATGTTTAAAACGAGGGAGAGCAGGCAGAGCACCAACACAGTACCTTCAGGCAGCCAAACACTTGTAGGGAGCCTCGTCCCGAAGTCCAGAATGTTTTTTTTGGCGAGATGTCAGGGGGGTGGCCCTGCCCTGCCTCTTCCTGGCAATGACGGGCAAGGACGGGCCTGCCCTTGGCCCAGGCTTCGCCCGGGCGCCGCCCGCACGCGTCCCGCACAGCGGGAGCGCGAGCAGAGTTTAAAGGGCTACTGCCCCTTTGATCAGGTGTCCAAAACAACGCGCTTCCCGCGACGGCGGGAGCGCGAGCAGAGTTTAAAGGGCTCCTGCCCCTTTGATCAGGTGTCCAAAACAACGCGCTTCCCGCGACGGCGGGAGCGCGAGCAGAGTTTAAAGGGCTCCTGCCCCTTTGATCAGGTGTATCTCAGAGGCAATGTGTAAAGTATTTACACACCACCACCTCCTCCCTTTTAGAAAAATAGCCAATATTTATCTCCGTAAAACAATACCAAAACGAAATAATCCAATATACACAAATAAAGATACAAATTTTTAATGATTAAATCTCAGTAAAGCAGTTAGAAACACAAAAGCTCCAACTGGGGCTATCACAACGTCTTCACTGAGTCATTCCCAACAGTCCGATGCCACTCACGAGAGAGTGACAGGTCTGTCACGGAGTTGCATGGACCCTAGGTACAGTGCCCTTGGAAAATGATGAGGAAACAAAAACATTGGCCAGTGTCGGGGAGGTGCGACATTGCTGGGGCCAGTACAGCGTTGGTTTATAACTGCTGCCGGGAGGTGAGGCATTTGTTCCTTACTGCGAGGCAAGGGAGGTGAGGTGTTGGTTCCTTAAGGTTGCAGCGGAGGTGATGCTGCGTCGGTGATGAGGCCTTGATTCCTTACGATCTGGCAGGGCTGATGAATCCAGCAGGTCAAGACGTGAGACGTCGACTTTACAGTGTCACGATCACACCATGGTGCCCCAGGTGCTGTGGCGGAGTCCGTGTCAGGGAATTCGGTGACACAGCACTCTGGGCTCAGGCTGTGGCAGGACTTTAGAGACGTTTTAGCAGCATCAGGCTTGTGGTGTCGGTCGTGGTTGTTGCACTCAGCAGGGACCACAGCTCCATTGCAGACCGCGGCACTGGTTCTGAAGTTGCTCTGGAGTAGATGTACTTGGTTTCTTCTGCTTTGCATCAGAACTCACTCCTAAGGGCACACAGACTGGATTTGGCACCAAAGGGTGACAACACTCTCAGCAAGAGAGCCCAGATGCTAGCATAAATCCTTTGATATCCCTGATACTTCATAACAGAAGGCAAGCTCAGTCCAAGCCCTTGGAGAGCCTTTGGCAGCAGGATGTAGAAAGCAAAGTCCAGAACTTTCACTCACAGGACAGAAGCAGCAGGCAAGCAGATCAAAACAGGCAGAGTGGCAGTCCCTCCTACAGCTTCCAATTCTTCTTCCTGGCAGAATGTCCTCGGTCCAGAAGGATTCTAACTTTGTGAGGTCAGAGGTCCAGTACTCATACCCAGTTCTGCCTTTGATGTTGGCAAATTTCAGAGTAAAGTCTTTGTAGTGCACAAGACCAAGTATTTCCTGCCCTGGCCCCAGACACACTCAAGGGGGTTGGTGACTGCTTTGTTTCGGTACAGACAAGGCCCTATTCAGGTACAAGTGTCAGCGCCTCCCTCCACTGTAGCCCAGGAAGACCCATCAGGATATGCAGGGTACACCTTCTCTCCCTTTGTGTGACTTTCTAGGGTGAATTCACAAACAGCCCAACTGTCATTCTGACTCAAACGTGTATTCCACAGCCTGGCAGAAGCACATAATGGTTAAGCAAGAAAATGCCCAATTTATAAAAGTGGCATTTTCAAACTTGCAATTTAAAAATCGACTTTACCCAAAAATGTATTTTTAAATTGTGAGTTCAGAGAACCCAAACTCCACATCTCTATTTGCTTCCAACGGGAAATTACACTTACAAGATATTTCAAGGCTATCCCCATGTTACCCTAATGGATAGTCCGTGCAATAGTGAAAAACAAATTTAGCAGTATTTCACTATCAGGACATGTAAAACACACCAATACATGTCCTACCTTATTAATACACTGCACCCTCCTCATGGGGCTGCCTTGGGCCTACTTAGGGGTGAGTTACATGTAGTAAAAAGGAAGGTTTGGGCCTGGTAAATGGGTGCAATTGTAAGGTCATAACTGCACACACAGGCACTGCAGTGGCAGGTCTGAGACATGTTGACAGGGCCACTCATTTGGCTGGCACAATTGGTGCTGCAGGCCCACTAGTAGCACTTGATTTACAGCCCTTGGGCACAACTGGTACACAATACTACAAACTTAGTATTAAATCAAATATGCCAATCATGGATAAACCAATTCCCAATACAATTTAGACAGAGGATTCACTCCCTTATTACTAGCGCTAAAACTTGATGATCACTTGCTTTTAGACTTCATATGAGCAGCATCCTGTTTTTCTTACAGTTTCCTTAATAGATAATTACATTTAGCGCTGTCGCTTCTTCCTTTTTTTTTGCAGATTGACTACCTTTTATTAAATATATTGAATTCTTCTACATAGCTGGCGCTGAATATATTTCCATGGTATGTTCTCATTTCCTTTTGACTTTAAATACACGTTTGTCAATAATAAGGAATAAATTATTACTCTTTATAGTTGTGTACTTTCTAGTCCACTCATCGTTATATTTTAATTGCTGAATAATGGGTGCCAGCACCACCACTTTACTTATCACTGCATCCATTGCTTGATTGTATTCATCAAGTTTCTCACTCAGCACGGTGGTTTATCCTTTCCTTTTTCAACATTTCCATTTTGATATCATGAAAGGAATAGTTTACATTTATTTCTTGATCCTTTCTACTTCTCTTCTGGGAACCAATTAGTGCAACTGCATTTTTTCACATGGGTATTTCCTTTTGCTACAATCTTCTGCTGACTGCTTTTGGGTCTGATGGTATAGCATGGCCCTTTTCCTAAGATCTTGGGTACCCACCTTTCGGTGCTTATTGGTCTATATGACTTCTTATTTTTTACTCTCATTCTTAATTTACTTACTCTCATTTCCCATAGCCTTGAGAAAGCCCTGGTGGACACACCATAGAGGGTGAAACACGTGTTGACTGAGCACTTTGTATGTTCTACCTGTTAACTATATATCTCATAATATGCTGGAATAAGTACAAGTTCACCTACCACAAGCTTGATTCACGTCTCGGATATTACTTCTCCCTGCAAAACTTTGGAACCTCGTATGCTAATATCTTAGCACCTTCTACGGCAATGAGACACCTTTAAATAAATACTAGCAAGTGGGAACTCACCTTTAGCAGTTCTAATATTTGTTCAAGACTGTTGCATGTACTGTTTTTTTCATTTGTCTAAATGGTTTCAGATTTAGGTGGATCTTACTGTTAAACTTACTTTACTTAACTATATGAAAAATGGGCATAGACAGATCTATGTTAACCTTGGTCCTTTTTGTCTTTTGACTAGCTGATTTTACTTGGACACTAAAGACTTGCTTTGTTTTCTTTTTTCAAACAACTTAGTTAAAATAGACGGTACTCCTCCTCCACAGGGCAATTTGTGGTAGCTGGAAAAAAAGTTTCCAAAATAAATTAACCATTCATGCCTGACAAAATAGGTTTGGATTTTAGCATTGCCAAAAAGCCGATTTGTATTTAATAGCATCGGGCTCTCATTTGAAGTGTGTATTTTCACATTTGTTTCTTAACCATTAAGAAGAAACAAATGTGGAATACACATTTTGCACAATTATTTTCAACTGACTTAATGCACTTCCATATGATGTTTGGGGCCTCTCTAAGGTCCATTGCTAAAATCATTTCAGGACAAACTCCTCTCATTTGTATTGTGGAAATGTCGGAGTGTTAGACAAGACTGTTTATTAGAATAGATTTAGAAGGTTGACGTGTAAAGCAGTTGTTCAGCCTACCACCTTCCCCAGTAAGATGCACTTTTTCAACTTTAATTGGTTTGAACTGCGTAGAATCTGTTGGCAGGCAACTGGTGTCGTGAGATTTGGAATTTTCTCTCCCAACCATAGATTACCTAGAAAGATTTTGTATATCAGTTTGAAGGCCTTGTTAAAAAGAGGAGATGGATTTTCACATGATTCTGTTGCTGGTTTGACATTTATTCTTCCTTATTAAATGACTCTTGCTTAGCACAAAAGTTTAAAAGTGAGAGTATTAACAAAAACCTCAATTGAACAATGTATTCAATACAAGGAGGACAGCGGCAGAAGCTAGCTGTATAGATCAATTTTTAATAGCCATTAAGGAAATTTAATTTTAATATGGTTATTTATGCCTCTTATTTCTGTCTTCATATTCTTTCAATATAAATGTGAATAATGGTTTTGTGGGAGGATTATTGAACTTGATTCTGAAACTGAACTAAGATCACACAAAAGTAACTATTCCTTCTCTATCTTTCCCTCCTTAGTATTACGGAATCCCTCTAGATCGTTGCTGATTTCTGGAGCCCCTGTATCTGGAAGCAGTGATGGAGATTGTGGTCTGTTTGCCATTCCCACAACTTTGCCTCCAAACAGCCGGCATGGGAAACTGTTTTCCTCCAACAAAGATTCTGAGTTGAACCTCCGACAGCACTTGGACACAATCAGTGTAAGTGAGGTAGTGGGACTGAAGGTCCACGATGGGTTTCATACCTTTGAGACATGGAAGCAGAAACTTTGCTGGCCATAAGTTTAGGCTTGCCCAGTGTAACCAGTAAATAAGAACACAGACAGGCTTTCACCAAACTTTGGTCATTACCAGTTTGAAATATGATGGCAAGATAATGAATGTACGTAGTGTATAAAAAGCATTACATATTTGTTTTAGTAGTTCTTAATGATTAGGTGATGTCCTTGATTTGGTAAGTATTATCTTTACTATTACGGATATTAAGGCTTGTTAGAACCGTTTTTTAGATCCATTCACTGCTGTACCTCTTCACCTTCAAAACCAGACTGTCTGTCCCTGCAGTGCATTGTGGGAAGCTGCAGCGTTAGCAATTCTTGAAGGTTCAGTGTCCGTCTAACATTATTAATGTCCTTTTTTAACGGCAACTTCTTCCCTTTCGTTTTGCATTTTAAAACAAGCATTTCCCTTAATTGTTTATTTAAAAAAAAAAAAAAAACATGTTTTCAGGTAAATATATAGTCTCTACCAGAAAGAGCGTTACTGAAGTTATCTTGTTCTTTGGAATCCCACACTTGCATAAAGATCTTTTGTTGATGGTTTTCAGAGATTATCATTTTTGTCAGCAAACTACGTGATCCTTCATTTTGAGATCTCAATGGCAGTTTGTTGAACTCATTCTTTCTGCTGCCTGACATTAGAGCTTCCTCTTTTGTAATTGCTCTCGATGGCCTTAGGTGGGAGCAAGCAATGGACCACTGCCCACATGTGTCCCAAATAGGAAACTTTCTTTTTTTTTTCCCCCTCATCCCTTAAGGCACTTCTTTTCTCTTTTGGGAAAGCAAACGCAGGTTTGTTGGTCACCTTCTGTCCGTTTCAGATCACTATCCCTGCATTTGCGCATGTTCATGGGGGGGGTCACCTATTTAATGTTCATTATGTATGTCAATTTTGACACCTTGAGATTGGGCAATTTGCAGTGCAACCTTCTAATACGTAGGTCACATTGAAAAATGCATTCTCACTTGCAAACCATGCTTTGTGCAGTTTTCACAACCCTGGTTTAAATAAGGGAATAACACATCAGTTGCTTACTGCTTGAACTTAACACTTTCTTTTAGCTTGTTAGAATTTTCCCTATTCCTTCCTCTCAAACCTCTGTTTTCTTACATATAAACTTCCTGTTTTCCTCTGGTCTCCTTGATTAGCCTCTCACCCAGACTTCAGTCTTTCTGATGTTTCCAAATTAGTTTTTTTTACATCTTTTTCATACATTGACTGTTCCTCGCACCGTGTTCCTCTACATGAACCAAGCTGTGAAGCAGCCTATTTTATTTGTATAAATGCAGCAGGAGGAGCATTGAAGTTAATAAATATTATAACATTTCCTCATATTTTAGGACGGATAACATTAATTTGCTTATTTAATGCTTCAGCTGAATACTGAATGGCTGGCACTGTCTTGAGTGGCTTCTTCACCCTCTAGTCTAAGCTGGCTGATCAGGCACAGTTGGCCTGTCTATACTTGCAGATCAAAAAATTGTTAACAAGGCATTGATGCTGAAATGCTCTGTACTCAATTTGAAGCCTATCCAAAATTTACTAAAATGTATGATCATACTAGACAACATGGTAGCATAAAGCAAGCGCCAGCTTGAAATGGAGAGTATACCGTGGGTGGCGGAAAAACACCAGCTTTAAACTTTGTGACATAACACCCAAGTATACCATCTTTTGTTCAGCCTCTGCCTCTTCTATTTGTGCTGAGGGGTACACAGCTTTTTCCCTTTAAAGACTGATGCATCTCTTTGCTGTTTTGGATGCAGGTTTTTGACATTCATAATAAGTTGTTATTCAGAAGTTATTGGATAGGTAAAATGTGCCACTTAAATTGAAAGTCACTGACTAGTCCGCTTTTCCAATCTTATACACGTTCAGTTCTCCACATTGTGTTTTAACAATGCATACCTTGAGAAATGTCTCTGTATATTAGTAAGATGCTATATTTTACACCATTTTGTATCTTCTTTATTTTTGCAGTCTGATTTCTTTTTGCCAAAGCAGAGGAAGTTAAGGAGCCGGCACTTGAGGAAGCCCCTGGTAGTGCAGGTGAGATGGATTGCGAACTGGTGCTCAGTTACATGTAGGCTGTCCTGTTTTAAGCATTTATTTTTGTGGATTTCAGTGGTGTTTTCTCAGCGTTTTCCAAACCTTATGAAATTAGTACTTATCACTGTTTATCCTGCTGCCTTGCCTCCAAATGGACAAAAACAGTGTTTTTCCAGTGATTATTAAAAGCACATATTTTTTTTAAACAAGAAGTAATGCAGGGTACATAGGGCCTGATTCTAACTTTGGAGGACGGTGTTAAACCGTCCCAAAAGTGGCGGATATACCACTTACCGTATTACGAGTTCCATAGGATATAATGGACTCGTAATACGGTAGGTGGTATATCCGCCACTTTTGGGACGGTTTAACACCGTCCTCCAAAGTTAGAATCAGGCCCATAGTGTCTTCCCATTGCCAGTATGTCCAGTTGACTTAAGTTAGATTGTTTTAAGCATAAATAGCCTGTCTATTGCACTCCGACTCACTCTCTAATTTCGTTATTACCTCTCACTATCAGGACTCTGTCTGATTTACAGAACTGCTAATGGATTAAAAAGCAAGAGTGCTTTATTCAAATGTTTTAATACATTGCAAGACAAAGCTGGGGGTCATTCGCCTACTTTTTACTGAATAGTATGACGTAGTGGTGGTGAACTTTGCCAACAGCATAGTGCCTTGAGAAAATATATACATTATAAATTACACCAGATTAATTTGTAGCCTTGAATTCTAAAACACTTGAAATGTGTTGCTTTAAGCATGCTTGCTCCTGCTTTTACTAATAGGGATACTCATCACCTTGTGAATATTCCCAGACACAAGTCTGGATCCGGAATCTTTTTCAGTTGCTCACTCACGTGTTGTAAGATGGTGTCATACAACACCACGTCAGATACGTTTTATCCCGGATGTGACGTCTTGCCCTCATATTTGCATCACCTCTAGGTGCTAATGTTGGTTCCTTTCTCTACGAGTCTTTCATCCATCATGGATCCAGAGCTAGCAATCTGTCTACTTGACGTATTTCCCTCAAATTTAGAAATTTATTTCCTGGTAGTCTGCAGTGGGCCCCAAAACAACGAGATTTAATTAGTGTTATGACTGTCAGTGGCAGATGCTGTTGACAGACGCACACATCTGCTTCTGGTGCCTTGGAGCCTCACACAACTCTGAGGTGGGTCCTTCATGTGCAAGGATGAACTTTAATGCCATCCATGACTGCACAGCCATATTTTCTTTCACCAAACGCTATAGGAGGAAGCAGTCCTAATCTAAGGTGTGGGAGCTAACTTTTTCAAAGCTGCTCAAGTGAGTGTTCCAAATCAAAGCTGCAAAGGAAACACCAAAAGTCCAAACATGGATCATCAACATCAGTGCACTTACTCAATTCATTGTTGCTTGGTGCTCCGAGTACCCCCAGGCTGCAGAACTGTGCCATGTAGCAACTTCCTGAAGGGTTGGCTTTTGACCTCCTACCTCAGCTGATAGCAACAGCAGACGAGATGAGTCTGCTCCAAGAAGCTGTGACCAAAACCTATAGTACCTCAGCTGATCCCACTGGAATGCCTTTAAGCCCCAAGGGTCTGAGGTTGCTGACACTCAGACCCTTGTCAGCAGCCTCTTCCCTGACACTGACTTTGCCAGTAAACCTCTGTTTGAGGTCAGCTCCTTCTATGAACCCTGAGCTGTCGACTCCAGCCCTGGCCCAACATCCGATGCCACCAGCCAGAGCCTCGGCTCCTGATAGAAATCGTATAGTTTTGACAGACTCAGAAGGTCAACCCCAGCCAACTGGACAGTGACATTATGCTCATTCCATCCTGGAAACAATATGATGATGATGACTATGAAGGTGATGTTTATGAAGAAGGGGATATCTTTGAAGGCTTTTACGTTGTCAGTGGACTAGACATCTCAACAGACATTGGGGTATACTTGCCATACTAGGCTATGGCTCCTGAAGATTACTCCTCCGTTACCACAGTGATCAGGAGAGAAAGTTCTTGGCCTTACTCTCCCAATGCAGGAAGCCAAAGAAATTAGCCAAATAAGGTCCTTCGTCCAGCATAGACCAGCTTAAGAACCCTTGCTATCATTTAATGAGGCTCTTCTTGAAGTTCTCGGTGGCACCTGGGCAAAACCAGGATCTTGCCCTCCAGTCAGCAGACTAATGGCGAGACAGCATAGACCTGTCCCCGGAGACCCCAACTTTCTGCTCCAGCACCAAAACAAGCATTATCCAGCATTAGTTTCACACTCAGTACATTTTACACCTCATGCCTTCTGGGAATGTGCTCACACACATTGTAGGAAAAGGTGGCAGACGTATTGCCAGCTGTCCCAGAACAGATTTGGCAAACCCTATAATTCCTAATCTTAGATGGTCAAGACATGGTAAAGCATACCATCTGCTCAGATCTGGACATGACCAACTGTCTGTGTGGGAAAATTGGAACCAGTGTGGTGCTTCAGTGCCATTTCTGGTTTCATTCCACGGGCTTGTAGTCAGACATGTAGCAGTCCATCCTGTACATGGCCTTTGATGACTCGAAAATGTTTGAAGCAAAGGCTGACTCGGCCTTAGAGAAATCTAAAGAGAGCCAGACCACTGCCTGCCTTTTCTGCAGTTTCCACAACTGTACCACTCAGGGTTTCGGTAGAGGATGTCTGCAGAGACAGTGTCAATACCTGCCTTAGCACCAACAGACCTCCCAGTCCATTCGCGGTGGAGGCTGGAGAATAGGCCAACACCATCCACATCCCTAGAAAGCACCATATTAACCAAACTCTACACCCAAGGGCTGCTACAGAACCTCTTTAATTTGTACTTGATGGCATATGATTTCCCTGTAGGAGGAAGAGTCAACTTTCATTTCCTCGGACAGAGAAGTATCACCTCAAACCAATATGGACGAGGTTAAGATCAGCGGGCTGTGCCTCCACATCAACTTACTAGAGCTGCAAAAATCCTGCAAAGGTGCGGTCGCCTCATACCAGGCCTGAGACTTACCATGGTCACAGTAAGCAGGGTTTACCCATAAACCTGTTTATTTTACTAGTGAACGACTTAATTTACCTCCCTACTTACTGTTGCCGTCTCATAGACGAGAGTTCTACCTCTTCCGAGCCTGTTTACATAAGGAGCTTTGAAAATGTCACCTGTTTTGATGAAACACGTGTTGGCTGTGTTTATGGAACAATGCTCAACCGACTACTTAGCTGTGTGTTCGATGGCATCTGTCGCTGTAGATACGCATGTTTTGCAATAGCTCGCCATCTGGTGTTGGGCCGGAGTGTTACAAGTTGTTTTTCTTCGAAGAAGTCTTCCGAGTCACGGGACCGAGTGACTCCTCCTTTTGTCTCCATTGCGCATGGGCGTCGACTCCATCTTCGATTGTTTTTTTTCCGCCATCGGGTTCGGACGTGTTCCTGTCGCTCCGAGTTTCGGAACGGAAAATTAGCTAATTTCGGAAGATTTTCGTCGGTATTGTTGCGTTCGGGATCGGCGTACTTAGATTCAACACCGCATCGAAGATCGAAGAGCTCCGGTGCCCTTCGGGGTAGTTTTTCGATCCCCCGTCGGGGCCTGGTCGGCCCGACCGCGTGCTGAAGAACGCCGATGGAACGGACCCCGTTCCGTTTCTGCCCCAAATGCCACAATAAATACCCCTATACAGACCAACACTTGGTCTGTAACCTGTGCCTGTCACCTGAGCACAGTGAAGACACCTGTGAGGCCTGTCGTGCGTTCCGGTCCCGAAAGACACTCCGAGACCGTCGAGCCAGAAGACTTCAGATGGCGTCCGCGCCGACAGCCCACCGAGAGTTCGAGGAGCAGGAAAAGGAAGGTACCTTCTCGATCCAAGAATCGGACTCCGAAGGATTCGACGATACACAAACCGTGAGTAAGACGTCGAAAACCACACAGAGGAAGATTTACAAGGCCCAGGGGACGCCACTGCCGTCAGGCCATGGCTCCACCCATAAATTCGGTGACCGACCGTCGGCACCGAAAAAGGCCCAAACAGTGCCGAGATCGTCCGACTCCGGTCGAGACACTGGCACGCAGCCTTCTCGGGACCGAGAAAGTGCTGGAGACAAGCCTCGACACCGAGATGCCGGTGTGGACACGGCTCGACGCCGAGACAGCGGCACCGAAGAAGATAGACGCCGAGAGGTTTCGGCCCTGAAAAAGAAAAAAGTCACCTCGGAGCCGAAAAAACACGCAGACAAGGTTTCGGTGCCGAAACAAACTGCAAGCGACCCAGCTTCAGGCTCTTATACAGAAGAGCACTCGCTAACCTCCCAAATGCAAAAGCATAGGTTTGAGGAAGAGCTACAATCAACTGATGTGGACCATACGCAAAAGCGTATCTTCATACAGCAGGGGACAGGAAAAATAAGCACCCTTCCCCCCATTAGAAGAAAGAGAAGGTTGGAGTTCCAAACTGAACAGACACCACAACCAAAAGTGGTGAAAAGAGTTACCCCACCACCCTCTCCTCCGCCCGTGATTAACATCTCACCAGCACGAACTCCATCACACTCCCCAGCTCACACCACCATAAGCCAGGGTGACCAAGATCAAGACGCATGGGACCTATACGACGCCCCAGTGTCAGATAACAGTCCGGAGGCATACCCTACGAAGCCATCTCCACCAGAAGACAGCACCGCGTATTCTCAAGTGGTGGCTAGAGCAGCACAATTTCACAACGTAAGCCTCCACTCAGAACAGGTCGAGGATGATTTTTTATTCAACACACTCTCCTCCACCCACAGCTCATACCAAAGCCTGCCTATGCTCCCTGGTATGCTCCGGCACGCGAAAGAAATCTTTAAGGAGCCGGTCAAAAGTAGGGCAATCACACCAAGGGTGGAAAAAAAGTATAAGGCGCCTCCTTCAGACCCGGTTTTCATCACTACACGGCTGCCACCAGACTCTGTCGTTTTAGGAGCAGCTAGGAAAAGGGCCAACTCTCACACATCTGGAGATGCACCACCCCCAGATAAAGAAAGCCGCAAGTTCGATGCAGCTGGTAAAAGAGTTGCAGCACAAGCTGCAAACCAGTGGCGCATCGCGAACTCCCAGGCACTACTTGCGCGCTATGACAGAGCCCACTGGGACGAGATGCAACATCTCATTGAACATCTGCCCAAGGACTTACAAAATAGGGCAAAACAAGTGGTTGAGGAGGGACAGACCATTTCCAACAACCAGATCCGCTCCTCCATGGACGCTGCAGATACAGCTGCACGGACAATTAATACATCTGTAACTATCAGAAGGCATGCATGGCTCCGAACGTCTGGATTTAAACCAGAGATTCAACAAGCAGTTCTCAATATGCCTTTTAATGAAAAAGAACTGTTCGGTCCAGAAGTGGACACAGCGATTGAGAAACTCAAAAAAGATACGGACACTGCCAAAGCCATGGGCGCACTCTACTCCCCGCAGAGCAGAGGGAATTACAGCACATTCCGTAAAACACCCTTTCGAGGGGGGTTTCGGGGTCAGAGCACACAAGCCAGCACCTCACAAGCAACACCGTCCAGTTACCAGGGACAGTATAGAGGAGGTTTTCAGGGACAATATAGAGGAGGGCAATTCCCTAGAAATAGAGGAATAGAGGAAGATTTCAGAGCCCCAAAACCCCTACTACTAAACAGTGACTCACATGTCACTCACCCCCTCCACACAACACCAGTGGGGGGAAGAATAAGTCATTATTACAAAGCATGGGAGGAAATCACTACAGACACTTGGGTTCTAGCAATTATCCAACATGGTTATTGCATAGAATTTCTACAGTTCCCTCCAAACATACCACCAAAAGCACAAAATTTGACAACACACCATTCCAATCTCCTGGAGATAGAAGTGCAGGCACTATTGCAAAAGAATGCAATCGAATTAGTGCCAAACACACAAATAAACACAGGAGTTTACTCACTGTACTTTCTGATACCAAAGAAGGACAAAACGCTGAGACCAATCCTAGACCTCAGAGTAGTGAACACTTTCATCAAATCAGACCACTTTCACATGGTCACACTACAAGAAGTATTGCCATTGCTAAAACTACACAACTACATGGCAACTTTAGACCTCAAGGATGCTTATTTCCATATACCAATACACCCATCGCACAGGAAATACCTAAGGTTTGTATTCAAGGGAATACATTACCAATTCAAGGTACTGCCTTTCGGATTAACAACCGCACCAAGAGTCTTTACCAAATGTCTAGCGGTAGTCGCTGCACACATAAGAAGGCAGCAAATACATGTGTTCCCATATCTAGACGACTGGCTAATCAAGGCCCATTTGTTAATACAGTGCTCAAATCACACAAATCATATCATACAAACCCTCTTCAAACTAGGGTTCACCGTCAATTTCACAAAATCCAAAATTCTGCCGCGCAAGGTACAACAATACCTGGGAGCCATAATAGACACATCAAAAGGAGTAGCCACTCCAAGTCCACAAAGAATTCTAAATCTCAACACCATCATACAACGCATGTATCCAACACAAAGGATACACGCAAAGATGGTACTACAACTCCTAGGCATGATGTCTTCATGCATAGCCATTGTCCCAAACGCAAGACTGCACATGAGGCCCTTACAACAGTGCCTAGCATCACAATGGTCACAAGCACAGGGTCACCTTCTAGATCTGGTGTTAATAGACCGCCAAACTTACCTCTCGCTTCTGTGGTGGAACAACATAAATTTAAACAAAGGGCGGCCTTTCCAAGACCCAGTGCCACAATACGTAATAACAACGGATGCTTCCATGACAGGGTGGGGAGCACACCTCGATCAACACAGCATACAAGGACAATGGAACGTACATCAAACAAAACTGCATATAAATCACCTAGAACTTCTAGCAGTTTTTCAAGCACTAAAAGCTTTCCAACCAATGATAGTTCAAAAATACATTCTCGTCAAAACAGACAACATGACAACAATGTATTATCTAAACAAGCAAGGGGGGACGCACTCCACGCAGTTAAGCCTGCTAGCACAAAAGATTTGGCGTTGGGCAATTCACAACCAAATTCGCCTAATAGCACAATTTATACCAGGGATCCAAAATCAACTCGCAGACAATCTCTCTCGAGATCACCAACAGGTTCACGAATGGGAAATTCACCCCCAAATTCTGAACACTTATTTCAAACTCTGGGGAACACCTCAGATAGACTTGTTTGCGACAAGGGAGAACGCAAAATGCCAAAACTTCGCATCCAGATACCCACACAAACAGTCCCAAGGCAATGCCCTATGGATGAACTGGTCAGAGATATTTGCTTACGCTTTTCCTCCTCTCCCTCTCCTTCCTTACCTGGTAAACAAACTCAGTCAAAACAAACTCAAACTCATATTGATAGCACCAACTTGGGCAAGGCAACCCTGGTACACAACGCTGCTAGACCTATCAGTAGTACCCTGCATCAAATTGCCCAACAGGCCAGATCTGTTGACACAGCACAACCAAAAGATCAGACACCCAGATCCAGCATCGCTGAATCTAGCAATCTGGCTCCTGAAATCCTAGAATTCGGACACTTACAACTTACCCAAGAATGTATGGAAGTCATAAAACAAGCCAGAAGGCCATCCACCAGGCACTGCTATGCAAGTAAATGGAAGAGGTTTGTTTGCTACTGCCATATTAATCAAATACAACCATTACACACAACTCCAGAACATGTAGTGGGTTACTTGCTTCACTTACAAAAATCTAACCTGGCTTTCTCTTCCATTAAAATACACCTTGCAGCAATATCTGCATACCTGCAGACTACCTATTCAACTTCCCTATATAAGATACCAGTCATTAAAGCATTCATGGAGGGCCTTAGGAGAATTATACCACCAAGAACACCTCCTGTTCCTTCATGGAACCTAAATGTTGTCCTAACTAGACTTATGGGTCCACCTTTTGAACCCATGCACTCCTGCGACATACAGTTCCTAACCTGGAAGGTGGCATTTCTCATCGCCATTACTTCCCTAAGAAGAGTAAGCGAGATTCAAGCGTTTACAATACAGGAACCTTTTATACAACTACACAAGAATAAGGTCGTCCTAAGGACCAATCCTAAATTTTTGCCAAAGGTTATTTCACCGTTCCATCTAAATCAAACAGTGGAACTTCCAGTGTTCTTTCCACAGCCAGATACCGTAGCTGAAAGGGCACTACATACATTAGATGTCAAAAGAGCATTGATGTATTACATTGACAGAACAAAAAACATCAGAAAGACTAAACAACTATGTTCGATGGCATCTGTCGCTGTAGATACGCATGTTCTGCAATAGCTCGCCATCTGGTGTTGGGCCGGAGTGTTACAAGTTGTTTTTCTTCGAAGAAGTCTTTCGAGTCACGGGACCGAGTGACTCCTCCTTTTGTCTCCATTGCGCATGGGCGTCGACTCCATCCTCGATTGTTTTTTTTCCGCCATCGGGTTCGGACGTGTTCCTGTCGCTCCGAGTTTCGGAACAGAAAAAATAGTTAATTTCGGAAGATTTTCGTCGGTATTGTTGCGTTCGGGATCGGCATACTTACATTCAACACCGCATCGAAGATCGAAGAGCTCCGGTGCCCTTCGGGGTAATTTTTCGATCCTCCGTCGGGGCCTGGTCGGCCCGACCGCGTGCTGAAGAACGCCGATGGAACGGACCCCGTTCCGTTTCTGCCCCAAATGCCACAATAAATACCCCTACACAGACCAACACTTGGTCTGCAACCTGTGCCTGTCACCTGAGCACAGCGAAGACACCTGCGAGGCCTGTCGTGCGTTCCGGTCCCGAAAAACACTCCGAGACCGTCGAGCCAGAAGACTTCAAATGGCGTCCGCACCGACAGCCCGACGGGAGTTCGAGGAACAGGAAGAGGAAGGTACCTTCTCGATCCAAGACTCAGACTCCGAAGGATTCGACGATACACAAACCGTGAGTAAGACGTCGAAAACCACACAAAGAAACATTTACAAGGCCCAGGGGACGCCACTGCCACCAGGCCATGGCTCAACCCATAAAATCGGTGACCGACCGTCGGCACCGAAAAAGGCCCAAACAGTGCCGAGATCGTCCGACTCCGGTCGAGACACCGGCACGCAGCCTTCTCGGGACCGAGAAAGTGCTGGAGACAAGCCTCGACACCGAGATGCCGGTGTGGACACGGCTCGACGCCGAGACAGCGGCACCGAAACAGATCGACGCCGAGAGGTTTCGGCCCCGAAAAAGAAAAAAGTCACCTCGGAGCCGAAAAAACATGCAGACAAAGTTTCGACGCCGAAACAAACTGCAAGCGACCCAGCTTCAGGCTCTTATACAGAAGAGCACTCGCTAACCTCCCAAATGCAGAAGCATAGGTTTGAGGAAGAGCTACAAGCAACTGATGCGGACCATACGCAAAAGCGTATCTTCATTCAGCAGGGGACAGGAAAAATAAGCACCCTTCCCCCCATTAGGAGAAAGAGAAGGTTGGAGTTCCACACGGAACAAGCACCACAACCAAAAGTGGTGAAAAGAGTTACACCACCACCCTCTCCTCCGCCCGTGATTAACGTTTCACCAGCACAAACGCCATCACACTCCCCAGCTCACACCACCATGAGCCAGGGTGACCAAGACCAGGACGCATGGGACCTATACGACGCCCCAGTGTCAGATAACAGCCCAGAGGCATACCCTACAAAACCATCTCCACCAGAAGACAGCACCGCGTACTCTCAGGTGGTGGCTAGAGCAGCACAATTTCACAACGTAAGCCTCTACTCAGAACAGGTCGAGGATGATTTCTTGTTCAACACACTCTCCTCCACCCACAGCTCCTACCAAAGCCTGCCTATGCTCCCTGGTATGCTCCGGCACGCAAAAGACATATTTAAGGACCCGGTCAAAAGTAGGGCAATCACACCAAGGGTGGAAAAAAAGTATAAGCCGCCTCCTACAGACCCGGCTTTCATCACAACACAGCTGCCACCAGACTCTGTTGTTGTAGGAGCAGCTAGGAAAAGGGCCAACTCTCACACATCTGGAGATGCACCACCCCCAGATAAAGAAAGCCGCAAGTTTGATGCAGCTGGTAAAAGAGTCGCAGCACAAGCTGCAAACCAGTGGCGCATCGCGAACTCCCAGGCACTACTTGCGCGCTATGACAGAGCCCACTGGGACGAGATGCAACATCTCATTGAACATCTGCCCAAAGACTTCCAAAATAGGGCAAAACAAGTGGTTGAGGAGGGACAGGCCATCTCCAACAACCAGATCCGCTCCTCCATGGACGCTGCAGATACAGCTGCACGGACAATTAATACATCTGTAACTATCAGAAGGCATGCATGGCTCCGAACGTCTGGATTTAAACCAGAGATTCAACAAGCAGTTCTCAATATGCCTTTTAATGAAAAAGAACTGTTCGGTCCAGAAGTGGACACAGCGATTGAGAAACTCAAAAAAGATACGGACACTGCCAAAGCCATGGGCGCACTCTACTCCCCGCAGAGCAGAGGGAATTACAGCTCATCCCGTAAAACGCCCTTTCGAGGGGGGTTTCGGGGTCAAAGCACACAAGCCAGCACCTCACAAGCCACACCGTCCAGTTACCAAGGACAGCATAGAGGAGGTTTTCGGGGACAATATAGAGGAGGGCAATTCCCTAGAAATAGAGGAAGATTCCAAAGCCCCAAAACCCCTACTACTAAACAGTGACTCACATGTCACTCACCCCCTCCACACAACACCAGTGGGGGGACGAATAGGTCATTATTACAGAGCATGGGAGAAAATCACTACAGACACTTGGGTTCTAGCAATTATCCAACATGGTTACTGCATAGAATTTCTACAGTTCCCTCCAAACATACCACCAAAAGCACAAAATTTAACAACACACCATTCCAATCTCCTAGAGATAGAAGTGCAGGCACTATTGCAAAAGAATGCAATCGAATTAGTGCCAGACACACAAATAAACACAGGAGTTTACTCACTGTACTTTCTGATACCAAAGAAGGACAAAACACTGAGACCAATCCTAGACCTCAGAGTAGTCAACACTTTCATCAAATCAGACCACTTCCACATGGTCACACTACAAGAAGTATTGCCATTGCTAAAGCTGCACG
This sequence comes from Pleurodeles waltl, assembly GCF_031143425.1. Taxonomy (NCBI): domain Eukaryota; kingdom Metazoa; phylum Chordata; class Amphibia; order Caudata; family Salamandridae; genus Pleurodeles; species Pleurodeles waltl. The sequence continues at coordinate 401,283,192 of NC_090449.1, forward strand.
ACTACATGGCAACTTTAGACCTCAAGGATGCTTATTTCCATATACCAATTCACCCATCGCACAGGAAATACCTAAGGTTTGTATTCAAAGGAATACATTACCAATTCAAGGTACTGCCTTTCGGATTAACAACCGCACCAAGAGTCTTTACCAAATGTCTAGCGGTAGTCGCTGCACACATCAGAAGGCAGCAAATACATGTGTTCCCATATCTAGACGACTGGCTAATCAAGGCCCATTCGTTAATAGAGTGCTCAAATCACACAAATCATATCATACAAACCCTCTTCAAACTAGGGTTCACCGTCAATTTCACAAAATCCAAAATTCGGCCACGCAAGGTACAACAATACCTGGGAGCCATAATAGACACATCAAAAGGAGTAGCCACTCCAAGTCCACAAAGAATTCAAAATTTCAACACCATCATACAACGCATGTATCCAACACAAAAGATACAAGCAAAGATGGTATTACAACTCCTAGGCATGATGTCATCATGCATAGCCATTGTCCCAAACGCAAGACTGCACATGAGGCCCTTACAACAATGCCTAGCATCACAGTGGTCTCAAGCACAGGGTCACCTTCTAGATCTGGTGTTAATAGACCGCCAAACTTACCTCTCGCTTCTGTGGTGGAACAACATAAATTTAAACAAGGGGCGGCCTTTCCAAGACCCAGTGCCACAATACGTAATAACAACAGATGCTTCCATGACAGGGTGGGGAGCACACCTCGATCAACACAGCATACAAGGACAATGGAACGTACATCAAACAAAACTGCATATCAATCACCTAGAACTTCTTGCAGTTTTTCAAGCACTAAAAGCTTTCCAACCAATAATAGTTCACAAATACATTCTCGTCAAAACAGACAACATGACAACAATGTATTATCTAAACAAGCAGGGAGGGACGCACTCCACGCAGTTAAGCATGTTAGCACAAAAAATTTGGCATTGGGCAATTCACAACCAAATTCGCCTAATTGCACAGTTTATACCAGGGATACAAAATCAACTCGCAGACAATCTCTCTCGAGATCACCAACAGGTCCACGAATGGGAAATTCACCCCCAAATACTGAACACTTATTTCAAACTCTGGGGAACACCTCAGATAGACTTGTTTGCGACAAGGGAGAACGCAAAATGCCAAAACTTCGCATCCAGATACCCACACAAACAATCCCAAGGCAATGCCCTATGGATGAACTGGTCAGGGATATTTGCTTACGCTTTTCCTCCTCTCCCTCTCCTTCCTTACCTGGTAAACAAACTCAGTCAAAGCAAACTCAAACTCATATTGATAGCACCAACTTGGGCAAGGCAACCCTGGTACACAACGCTGCTAGACCTATCAGTGGTACCCTGCATCAAATTGCCCAACAGGCCAGATCTGTTGACACAGCACAACCAAAGGATCAGACACCCAGATCCAGCATCGCTGAATCTAGCAATCTGGCTCCTGAAATCCTAGAATTCGGGCACTTACAACTTACCCAAGAATGTATGGAAGTCATAAAACAAGCAAGAAGGCCATCCACCAGGCACTGCTATGCAAGTAAATGGAAGAGGTTTGTTTGCTACTGCCATATTAATCAAATACAACCATTACACACAACTCCAGAACATGTAGTGGGTTACTTGCTTCACTTACAAAAAGCTAACCTAGCTTTCTCTTCCATTAAGATTCACCTTGCAGCAATATCTGCATACCTGCAGACTACCTATTCAACTTCCCTATATAAAATACCAGTCATTAAAGCATTCATGGAGGGCCTTAGGAGAATTATACCACCAAGAACACTACCTGTTCCTTCATGGAACCTAAATGTTGTCCTAACTAGACTTATGGGTCCACCTTTTGAACCCATGCACTCCTGCGACATACAATTCCTAACCTGGAAGGTGGCATTTCTCATCGCCATTACTTCCCTGAGAAGAGTAAGCGAGATTCAGGCGTTTACTATACAGGAACCTTTTATACAACTACACAAAAATAAAGTCGTCCTAAGGACCAATCCTAAATTTTTGCCAAAGGTTATTTCACCGTTCCATCTAAATCAAACAGTGGAACTTCCGGTGTTCTTTCCACAGCCAGATACCGTAGCTGAAAGGGCACTACATACATTAGATGTCAAAAGAGCATTAATGTATTACATTGACAGAACAAAGAACATCAGAAAGACTAAACAACTCTTTATTGCATTTCAAAAACCTCATGCAGGAAACCCAATTTCAAAACAAGGTATAGCCAGATGGATAGTTAAATGCATCCAAATCTGCTACCTTAAAGCTAAACGACAGCTGCCCATTACACCAAGGGCACACTCAACCAGAAAGAAAGGTGCTACCATGGCCTTTCTAGGAAACATCCCAATGCAAGAAATATGTAAGGCAGCCACATGGTCTACGCCTCACACATTCACCAAGCACTACTGTGTAGACGTGTTATCCGCACAACAAGCCACAGTAGGTCAAGCTGTATTAAGGACATTATTTCAGACTACTTCCACTCCTACAGGCTGATCCACCGCTTTTGGGGAAATAACTGCTTACTAGTCTATTGCAGAACATGCGTATCTACAGCGACAGATGCCATCGAACTGAAAATGTCACTTACCCAGTGTACATCTGTTCGTGGCATCAGTCGCAGTAGATTCGCATGTGCCCACCCGCCTCCCCGGGAGCCTGTAGCAGTTTGGAAGTTACCTTCAATTATTTATATATGTATCATCTCAACCTTAAATAAGTGCATACTTAGTCACTCCATTGCATGGGCACTATTACTACAATTCAACTCCTACCTCACCCTCTGCGGGGAAAAACAATCGAGGATGGAGTCGACGCCCATGCGCAATGGAGACAAAAGGAGGAGTCACTCGGTCCCGTGACTCGAAAGACTTCTTCGAAGAAAAACAACTTGTAACACTCCGGCCCAACACCAGATGGCGAGCTATTGCAGAACATGCGAATCTACTGCGACTGATGCCACGAACAGATGTACACTGGGTAAGTGACATTTTCATTATTGCATTTCAAAAACCTCATGCAGGAAACCCAATATCAAAACAAGGTATAGCCAGATGGATAGTTAAATGCATCTAAATCTGCTACCTTAAAGCTAAACGACAGCTGCCCATTACACCAAGGGCACACTCAACCAGAAAGAAAGGTGCTACCATGGCCTTTCTAGGAAACATCCCAATGCAAGAAATATGTAAGGCAGCCACATGGTCTACGCCTCACACATTCACCAAGCACTACTGTGTAGACGTGTTATCCGCACAACAAGCCACAGTAGGTCAAGCCGTATTAAGAACATTATTTCAGACTACTTCCACTCCTACAGGCTGATCCACCGCTTTTGGGGAGATAACTGCTTACTAGTCTATGCAAAACATGCGTATCTACAGCGACAGATGCCATCGAACTGAAAATGTCACTTACCCAGTGTACATCTGTTCGTGGCATCAGTCGCAGTAGATTCGCATGTGCCCACCCGCCTCCCCGGGAGCCTGTAGCAGTTTGGAAGTTACCTTCAATTATTTATATATGTATCATCTCAACCTTAAATAGGTGCATACTTAGTCACTCCATTGCATGGGCACTATTACTACAATTCAACTCCTACCTCACCCTCTGCGGGGAAAAACAATCGAAGATGGAGTCGACGCCCATGCGCAATGGAGACAAAAGGAGGAGTCACTCGGTCCCGTGACTCGAAAGACTTCTTCGAAGAAAAACAACTTGTAACACTCCGGCCCAACACCAGATGGCGAGCTATTGCAAAACATGCGAATCTACTGCGACTGATGCCACGAACAGATGTACACTGGGTAAGTGGCATTTTCATTATGAAACAATGTTCATCCAATTACTTTGATGCCCATTTCGACTAATTAAATGATTCAACTATAACCAACTCAACTGAAGGACGTTTTAATTACGAACTGTGTTTTGAGTGCTGCGGTTTCTGTGTAAAATCGCATGTAAGGTGTTTCTTGAAGCACTACTTCATGCTCTTGGGCAGTGGGGCAGTTTTACCGCATAGCACCACAGACCACCCCATTTATGCATGATTATCAAAATGAATTACTATTGATTATATTTGCTCAACATGTGGGAAGTGCACCCCCTGTCAACCACCACTACCCATCCCCTTGTATACAGTCTACACCTCCATTTGTAGAGATTTCATGGTGGCAGTTAATGGCTTTCAGTCTCCTTAATGAAGTAGTTGGTGTCATCTTGGCAGCTGGGCATCAATCAATCAACCACATTTGTTTATTAAGTATGCTGGGAGACGTTTGCTGCTTTTTGTTTCTGCTCAGACTTCAAACCCATGCACAACTATTAAATGTCCTTCAAATGTTTTTGTCTTAAGCCAGCAAGGTAGGTATTGCTGTGGCAACAGTAAAAGGTGACTGTTGGTATCTCATTTTTCTACCTTTACCTGCTCAGCCATCCTTCTTATGGTAGCCATCTTTCGAAGGGGCTAGTTCACATGTGCCTGCAAATAGCCTTTGTAGTGCCACAGGGTGACTGCTGGGATGGAAAAGTCCTCAACATGGTAACGGAAGTACACCAACTGTACTGATTTCTGGGTCCCTAATGCTGATTTTTTGTTATCTGATAGAGATTTGAGCCACAGATTCATTACCTTAGAATTATCCACAGACATCAGACTGGATCTGGAATCTGCAACTCGTCTGTTTCTGGTGCCTTGAGTGCAACCAAGGCCTGTGTCACTTGTCGTGCCATGCACCCCCAGACATTGAGGGAGCGATCCCTCAAGCTCCTTGCTGCTCGACGTGTGACACTGCGCTGGTCTCAATCCCATGGAGAGGAAGGTCCCTGAAGCCATCAATCTTCATTGAAGTCATCCCATTCTTGTACGTCTCTCAATAAAAAGAAGGGCAAGAAGAGGGGGGCATCTTAGTTTCTCCCCGTCAATTGAAGTCATCTCCAACACTCGAGGCTGGGCTCCATGGTTGAGTCTGTGCCTGTTCTGTCTCCATGCCTCTCTGAGTTTCCTGGAGCCAGAGAGAATCCCTCCCAACTTAGTTTTTTTATAAGGTTTTTTTTATAATGCCATGCACTTCATATGTGAGTGGCCCATCCCTGCTGGAATGCCTTCTGGACGGGGCCCCCACTGGACTTCTGCTAGCGGTTCACCCTTGGCACCAGTTGGGCCCCTTGGATCCACAAATAGCTCTGGACTGGCGCTGGTTGAGCCACCTCGACCTTCCCCAGCACCGGCGCTCCTGGCACTGCCATTGGTGCCAACCCTAGTCTTAGCCTCAAATCCATCACTGAACTGGATGGGTGTTGTTAAACACCGACTCCGGCACCGACTGGTGCCATTCTTTCCAGGCCGGAGCCCATGCCCTTTTCCTATGGGCTAGGACTTGGGAAAGAATGGGGGGCTACTAGACCCTGAAGAATACAAGCCCCTTGATCCCACCAAGGCCATGTGGTATAAGGATTTGGGAGAGCATGTGGACTTTATACTGCCTTGGTCTCTCCTCCTACTGCGGCTATGGAGGAGGGAAACTCATTTGCTATGGTGGTGAGGAGGGCAGCTGAAGTAATTGACCTTCAGATGCCCTCCCTGGCTGTTAAGACTAAAGTTTTGATGGAAGTGCTTCAAACGAGAGAAGCACCTTTCCCATTTAACAAAGCCCTCATGGATGTCCTAATTTGGGCCTGGTCCAGGCCCTGAACAAGGACTCCTGTGAACAGGACAGTTGCCTCCCACAATGGCCCAGCGCAGGGGGTCCCTAGTTTTCTCACATAGCACCCCACCTGATAGGGAATCTAAAGGCTGAACACCTTGGGGAAGAACATGTGTTCTTCCACCAGCCTGGCACTGCTGTCAGTGTACACCTCGTGTAGGAAAGTACCCTCTTATTGGCATGTTTAACCCCACTTTTTGCCTGATGTTAGTTTGTTTTGACCGTGTTTACTGGGATCCTGCTAACCAGGACCCCAGTAATTGTGCTCTCTCCCTTTGGATTTGGTTGTCCCTAACTTTGTACACCCCACAATAGGCATACTGGTGCCCCATATAAGTCCCTAGCATATGGTACCTAGGTACCCAGGGCATTGGGACACCAGGGGTTACCCATGGGCTTCAGCATGTATTATGCCACCCATGGGAGTGTCTGCTGACCTGCCATTGGAGCCTGCATGAAAGGGTGCATGCACTCTTTTCACTACAGGTCACTGCACAAGGTAAGTCCCTCCCTATGGCAGGCCTTCCTAGTCCAGAGTGCAAGGTGCAAGTACCTGTGTGTGAGGGCACCCCTGCATGAGCAAAGGTGCCCCCACGAACTCCAGCTCCATTTTCCTGGACTTTGTGGGTGTAGGGAAGCCATTTTACCAGTGTACTGGACATAGGTCACTACCCATGTCCACCTACACAATGGTAACTCCAAACCTGGGCATGTTTGGTGTCAAACAAGTCAGAATCATACCGCAGTACAGTTTCCAGTGTTGGTTGTATGATTCCATGCACCCTAGGGGCTACTTAGAGGACCCCCAGCTTTGCTCCTACTAGTTTGCAGGGTTTTCCCAGTCAGCCTCCGCTGATGCCATCCTGCAGACTGGTTTATGCCCTCCTGGTGCTTGAACAGCTCAAGCCAAGGAAGGCAGAACAAAGGATTTCCTTTGGGAGAGGGTGGCGAACACCCTCTCCCTTTGGAAATAGGTGTTACATGGCTTGGGAGAGGCAGCCTACCCAAGCCATTGGTATGCTTTGAAGGACACATATGGTGCCCTCCTTGCATAAACCAGCCTGCACTGGTTCAGGGACCTCAAGACCCTGCTCTTGTGCAAAACGTGAAAATGGAAAGGGGAGTTACCATTCTTCTGTCCATCACCACACCAGGGGTGGTGCCCAGAGCTCCTCGAGGTGGCCACTTGGTTCTGCCATCTTGAATCCTAGGTGGGCAGAGGACTCTGGGAGCATCTGAGAGTCCAGATCAGGCAGGTGACATCGCAGTCCCCTCCTGATAGGTGTTCACCCTGCTAGGTGACCAATCCCCCATTCTAGGCTATTTAAGGTCTCCCTCTTGGGTGGGTCCTCAGATTTGACGTGCAAGATTCCAGGAGGACTCCTCTGCAACGTTTACATTGATGTCTGGCCACTGGAACTGCAACTGGACTTCACAGGAACCTACAGTCTGCAGCTCCAACCACGGCTTCGCTCTGCAGCATTTTGTCTCCGGTTCCTTCCAGCAACTTCAACATTTCCCTGGCTGTGCATCCTCTGAGGGTGGCAAGTCTTCAGTCTGCACCAAGAAGCAACAAGGAATCTTCCTTGGAGGGAAGGGGCCACTCCCTTGCATCCGCATGCACCAACGGCAACGACGACTGGCTGAGGGTGTCATCTCTCCTACAACTCTGCATGGATCTTGCAACACAGATTGTAGTCCTGAGCGGTCACCTTGGCAAACTCTACCAGCTGTCCAACTACCTCTGTGATCCGTGACTCTTGCAGCTACCAAGGCCTGTTGGCTCTTCTTCTGAAGGATTATCAGGCTCCGTGTAGCCCTGGCCTCCAGCGCTCTTCCCTGTAACACGTGATCTCCTGCCTGCTACTCCAGCAACATGGGACTCCTTTCCAGATGTGCTGAGTGGGCCTCACTGCGACTCATGTGCCTGCTGCCTGTGAGTTGCCTGTGGGGGCTGCATTGACGACTTCTTGCTCTCCTGAGTGCTGGGGGATGCCTGGGACTTCCCTGCTTGTGTTGAGTCCCCTTGGACCTTTGTGGTCCCTGGCAGCTCTGCAAATCTTCTTCTGCAAGTTGTGCCTTTGCCAAGGCTTGTTGGTGGTTTTTCCACACCACTGACAGATTGCAACTCCTCTTCCGATGCATTACTTCAGGAACTCTTCCTCTACTCCTGTGCTACATAGCCGTATCCTGGTCTTCACCATAGACCAGGTCCTGCATCTCCAGAAGGGTAGTGGCTCCTGCCCTGCCGGACAACCCAGCTGGAACTGGACTTGGTCCCCATCATTTGCAGGTCCTCTTCTGTGTGGATCCAATTTCTGTTTTTTGCAGTCTTGCTTGGGTCTTGCACAGTTCTTTTACAAAGTTTATCTGTGAGTTTGGGATAAACCAGGTACTTAACTCTCCTCTCCTGGTCGCCGGGGGGGGGGGGCACTCTGGTACTAATCTTTTGGTGTTCCTAGTTCCTACATCTCCCCTATACAGAGCCCACTTACCATTGTGGGGGTCCATCATTGGCATTCCATTTTGTTTAGTGTATGGTTTGGGCTCCCCCTCATTATTGTTTAGTGTTATTGCACTGTTTTCTATTACTCTCTGTGCTCATTCCTGACAACTAAGGTGTATATAATAGTGTGTTTACTCACCTACTAGTAGAGTATTGCCTATATAGTACTCTAGTATTTGTGTTACTAAAATACAGTACCATTATTTTTGTAACACTGGGTGGTTCTTTCATGTGTGAAAGTGCTGTGTGACTAAGTGGGATTGCATGAGCTTTGCAAGTCTCCTAGATTAAGCCTTGGCTGCTCATCCACAGCTACCCCTAGCGACCCTGGCCTCCTAGACTCTGACTATACCTCGCTAAAAGGAGATATCTGAACCAGTTATAGGGTGATAACATCATAGGTGCTCATCCACACCAGGCCAGCTTCCTACACCGCGGGCCTCCCATTCACTCTGTGTTTCGGTTGTTCAGCTGCTGCCTGTGGTTATGGAAAAGACCCGGGCCATACTCTCCCAAGCTGTTGCTGATGGGGGAGACTCAGCAGAGTTCATAATTCAATAGGGACTGGACACTAGCGACTTACTAGGCAGAGCATTTTTTTCATCGGTGGCTTACCGCATCAAGCATGGCTGAAGATGACTGTCTTTTCAGGGGGGTGTCCAGGCTTCGCTTATGGGACATGCCCTTTGCTGCCTTCCGTCTTTTCAGAGACAGGGCGGACTCAGCACCGGAACACTTCAAGGATAGCAGAGCTACGGCCAAGTCCTTGGGCCTTTCCATGGCCCCTCCCCAACCACGTCTCTACCTAACTAACCGCCACAGCATGCACGTTTGTCAACTACTGCGTGGCTGAGGATGTGGTACCCACAGAACCACTTAGACCAGGCAGACAGAACTCGGGCCAGTCCACCACTCCCTCGCTGCCTCAGCCTCTAAGCTTGTTTAGTTTGCCCTCACATGATCATAGACAGCCAGTGGGGGGGGGGGGGGGGGGGGGGGGGGCAGGTTATGCCAGCACCTCCACTACTGGAGGTCGATAACATCCAACACCTTCAAATTGTCCGAAGAAGCTACTCTTCCCCAGTTCCACTACCCTTTCACCCATGCCACCCAAATGCGGCAGGCTGATGGAGGACCATCTTTCCTTACTCCGTCAGGAAGTGATGCCTCTCCTGGCCAAGGGAGCCATTGAGAGGGTGCAGGCAGAAGAAGCAGGTTGTGATGGTTGTTCTCGCTACTTTCTGTTGCGCAATAAGTACTCAGGCCTTCGTCCTATCCTACACCTGCACCATCATTTCCTTCCTGAAAAATTAGCAATTCAAAATGCTCATGCTTGATCAAGTCTTGTATTCCCTGGACTTGGGAGAAAGGATGGTAGCATTAAGAGTTGCAGGATGCATACTGGCACATTCCCATCTTGCCTGTCCAAAGACGTTACCTGGAGTTCATGGTAGGTCACATGCACTTTCAGTTTACTATGCTCGCTTTTGGCCTTACCATCTCCCCACAGGTGTTCACCAAGGTGGTGGTTGCAGCTCATCTGCAGAAATCAGGGGTTCCAGACTTCTCCTATCTGGACAACTAGCTGTTGGAGGTGGGCTCGCCCCAGACTGTTGTCTCCCACTTAAAGACTATGGGGGGATCACCTGCATTTGTTGGGGTTTACTATCAATGTGCCGAAGTCACTGCTGACCCTTTCTTATATGCTCCCTTTTGTCTGAGCTGTTCTGGGCACCGTGCAGTTTCGGCTTACCCTTTCAAATGGCAGGTCTGAGATATTCAGGCTGTGACACTGATATTTCAGCTTCTATCCTGTGTTTCGGTCAGACTGACTGAGGCCGCTGAGCCTCATGGCCTTCTGCTTCTGACAGATGCCTGTTGGCATGTGAGGGCTCTGCAGTGGGACCTGAAGTTCCAGTGGGTGCAGCATCAAGGAAATTTCTCCTACATGGTTAGGGCTCGGACGGCACTGCAAATTGTTTGCAATGCTGGTTTACAAACCTCAATTAGGTCAGTTGCAGATCTCTCGCTCTCGCTCTCCCTCCCTCCCTCCTCTCCCCCCTTCTCCAACCAGATCTGACAGTAGTGACAGATTCATCACTCCTGGGATGGGGCGCATCTGGGAGGGGTGGATATCATAGGCCTCTGGTTTACAGTGGAATCCGGACTCAACATCAGCCTGTTGGAGCTCCGAGCAAGGTATTAAAAGCATTTCTATCCTCCATCAAGGAAAGGCTAGTGCAGGTGTTCACAACACCACCACCACAATGTTGTACTGCAACCAACAGGGCGGGGTGATATGGAGTTTTTGTCAGGAGGCCATGTGCCTCTAAACATGGTAGGAATGCCAGGGCATTCCCCTGGTGGTTCTACACTTGGTGGGCTCTTCGAACGTCAGGGCGGACGAGCTCAGATGAAGATGCGTTGTGGATCACAAATTAAATCTCTCTACGGAGGTGGTGCAAGGTCTCTTTCAGCAGTGGGGAGAGCCTTCGTTAGATCTGCTTGTCACAGACAAGAACGCTCAATGTCAGCAGTTTTGAACGCTGGAGTTTCCAAGGCAGCTCTTGCTCTGAGACACTTTTCAGATTGAGTGGTGCTCAGGCCTCCTGTGTTTCGTTTCACCAATTCTAGTTCTGCCCAGAATTCTCAAAGATAAGCAGCAACCTGGCCATGTCATCCTTGTGTCTCCAGACTGGGTTTGGAGAGTTTGGTATCCTGAGCATGACTGTCGGTCCTCCAATCAGACTGCCCCTTCAAGAGGACCTTCTGTTGCAGCAACAGAGGAGGGGTTCTCTGCCCGAATCTGTTAACCCTCTACCTTCATGCTTTGAGATTGAGTGACAACAGTTGACACTTTCGACCTTCCACCCAAAGTCTGTAATGCCATCTTGGCAGCTCAGCACTCCTTCACCAAGATGCTATACGCCGGCCATTGTAATAAAGTTGTGGCATGGTGTGTTTAAGAACAGGTTGATCCGTTATCTGTTCCCCTTTCCCACGTGTTTGTTTACCCTTACCCTAGCCCATCAGAGCTCTGCATTTGGCTCTTTGAAGGGATATTTATCTGCCATCTTTGCCTTTCTGCAGCTGCCAGCTCAGCCTTCTCTCTCCAAGTCCTTAAAGGTCTGCAGCACAGTTTTCCCCCAGCTCTCTCTGTTATGCATCAATGGGACCTAAACTTGGTTCTTTCCTTCTTAATGTGCTCTCTTCTCTTGAGCTGCTTCATTCTTTCCATTTTAGGCTCCTCACCATTAAGATGGCCTTACTAGTGGCAATTATATCTGCCCAGAGTGTAAGTGAGGTACAGGCAGTGTCCCTTCAGCTTCGCTACATCTTGCTTTTCCCAACAAACTGGTCCTTCAGACTGGAGCCTACTTCTTGCCTAAGGTAGTCCACCCCATTCCACATAGGCAAGTCCATCACGTTGCTTACCATTTACACTCCACCTCATTCCCCTAAGGAAGAGAACAGACTCCATCGGCTGGACCCAAAAAAGAGCACTGTCTTCTACCTTGACTGAACAAAACCATTCTGGGTGGACGATCCCCTCTTCTTGTGCTATCTCGGGCCAAGAAAAAGAAGACCATGTAGAAACTGACCAACTCTTGGTGGATTGTGTGCTGCATTAAAATCTGTTGCGCTTTGGCAGAGAAGCAACCCTCCAAAGAGATTGTGAGCTCATTCCTCCAGAACAAAGCCTGCGATCTCTGTGTTGGCATGTGGACTCCCAGTCTGTCACATCTGCCAGGCAGCAACATGGGCAACTCTGCACACGTTAACCAAGCACTTCAGCCTGGTCAGTCAGGTCCATAGAGATGGGCACTTTGCCCGTTTTGGTCCTGCAGGACATTTTGTTGTTAAATGTGTGTCAGACCGAACTCCGGCGATGTATTGCTTGGGAATGTATTCTAAGGTAAGGAATCTGCTCCTACAAATCTCTATCAGAAGAACATGTCAGGATGGGTGGGTCAGTAGGGAATCCGTGGCTAGATGGAGACTCTAGTAGATAAGGCAAGTAACTTGTTGGGCATAGCCAAGCACAGGTCCTGCGTCTGCACCATGACATAGGCCTGTCTCACAGATTAGGGTGTTGTTGGATTGGGAGGGGGTGCTGCCTTCACCAGCGTTTAAGCAGCACAAGTGCAGCGGTGGCAGCATATTGTGAAATGATCAGTAGGAGGGAATAGGTTCTCTTTAACCTGTGTCACTAGACTGAGGCCTACAGACTTGCTCATTTAAAGATCCACTGTTTTGTTCTCAAATCACCCTTTGGCCTACATTGGGTTGACTGATAGTGAGTAGTGGGCAGCGCATGAGTGGTGTATCCTTCGCTGGGTGTGTGTGTCTGGAAAGGGTGCATTATGAGGATAATGCAGCACTGTGCAGTGCGTGCATGCTGAATACCTGTCCTGGATATATATGCCTGTAAGTGGTACCCTACCCGAAGGATGTAGTGCTATGAAGTACATGCATATTAAATGTAGGACATAGGACTATGTACACTTGTGAGTGATGGTAGAGGAATTCTTACTCCCCAGACAGACTTGTGCATTTTTGTATTCCTGTAAGTGGGTTGGATATTTTGGAAAAGGGGAGAGCCTGGCTTCCCATATACCACTTCATAGGGTGCTCTTTGATTCATAGAAGAGGTCACAAGAAAGGGGCCTGTGCACATCTCCAAAAGTAGATGGGCTGATAAAGGAATCATTAGGAGTAGGGCTGAGGCCCTTGGATAACATTTTGATTCACATGTCACTGTGGCTGACATCCACTCTAATAACTTCCTTAGCCTGTGTTGTGGTGTATCAGCTTTGGAGTTGCTCCTGCCATGACAGACTTCTTTCAAGAGATGGCACAAGAGTGAGGACTTTAAAATGATTTGATGTCTGGAAATGGACGATAAGAAGGGGAACTTGAGACCCTAAAATTTTTTGTAGGAAATGTGGTTACTGGTTGAGGGGTGTGAACCTTAATCAATCACCAGCCGCAGTCCTTGTTGGAGTGAAACACAAGCGAACTCCAAATGTAACCCTTGGTCAATCCTCTGGTAGCGTTGCACAAAGGTATTCTGGCTTAACTTGGAGGCAATGTGTAAAGTATTTATGCGGCACACAAACCGTAATAAAAGAAAAACACAATACAAGAGCAATCCTACACCAATTTAGAAAAATAGAGTTCAATTGGAATAATTTATTTGACAGCAAATTACAAAAATGCAACTGGAGATATGCAATGTTAAAGATTTAGGTAAAGATGGTGCTTAAAAGCACAAAGCACTAACTGAGGTTATCTGGTTGAGACGACCAGGACAAAGTCCCATGCTCAGGCAGACCATCCATGATGTAATGCAGGCCAGATACAGAGACTATGTTAGTCCCGCTGAGAAATCTATCTTAAAACCCTGTTGCTCAGCATTGTGCTTTACTGTGGTGGTCACAAGAAGCCATGCAAAGTTCACATCAAAAATGGATCGCACAGCGAAGGTTCCGATGAGCTGTGCGGGCGGCAATGCAGGCATGAGTCGAGGTTGCGTTGTGCTGCGTAGGTTCCAATGAAAGGCTGCGAGTTCCACGTTGAAGATGCATCTTGTAGTGGTGGTTCTAAATAGCTGGGCAGGCTGCGATGTGGGATTAGTTTGAGGCGGCGTATCGCTGCATCTGTTTCGATGAGGCACTATGAAGGGTTTGCTCTGTGTCTGCTCGGGTGAGACCACCTTTAGACCCCCTACTTCCAAGGGTCCAGCTCCCGGGTTCAAGATTGTTGGAGACTTTTCTGTCCCAGAGGATCTGATCAGGAAGCTAGACGAGTAGCCCTTGGTGCCACTCTGGTGGTCCTGGGTTGAAGATGCAGGTCCAGTCCTTCTCACTCGGATAGCAGAGCCACTCATCTTGCAGCAGAGCAGCACAACAGTCCATCTTTCAAGACTTCCACAGGTCTAGAAGTGTACTGAGGAGTTGGGTCTGAGGGTCAAGTATTTATACCTGTGTCCACTTTGAAGGGGGAGAAGCTCCTAGAGTCTTCCTCCTACGAGATGTCTGTAATTTGCTGCCTCCGTGCCCCCAGCTTGTCTGGGTGCACAAAAGACTAGTGTGAAACCCTTTGTGAGTTTGCTGAGGTGGAGTCTTTTGTGATGTTCAAGGGGGGTAGGTGACAGCTCCCACCCCCTCACCAGACAGAGATGGCCCATCCTAACAATACCTATTCCCCCTTTGTCTCACTGTGTGGGAGTAATACACAAAACCCACCTGTAGGCTACACTTAGTCATTTGGCCCTTGATACAGGCTGAGGGCACCAATTCGGACACAAAAATGCCAACTTTCTTAAAGTGGCATATTTCTGAATTGTGATTTTAAAATCCAACTTTACCACTAAAGAGGGCTATAAATTACAGTTCTTTAGAGACCAAGTTCCACTTTTCTCCCTGCTCCCAATTAAATTGTATCACCTATTAAATGTAATAAGGATATCCAGCCTTATCCTATGAGAGAGGAAGGCCCCACAGTAGCATAAAAATAATTTAAGAATTTTTAATTACCTGGCTATGTAAAACTTTTTAAGTACACTGCAAGTTCAACAATTGTCATCTGCCAAACAGCCAAGATTGTGTGTGTGAGGAGGGAAAGCTCTGTAAGACTTGTGCCAGGGAGCAGGACTGGGGGCCAAAGCCCGCTAGTCTCTGCTAGGTGAAGGGGCCTCACCCAGGGAATCCAAGACCACCTGCTCTGGAGCTTGGAGCACCATTGCCTGCCTGCTTGCCAAGAACAGTGTGCCCCATGAGGAACAGGAGTGCGCTGAAGAGAGCAACATCCAGTGGGGAGTCCTTTCGACTGGACTCCCTTTGTGCAGTATGAGACGGCTGCTGCACTGATCGGGTTATTGCCTGTGTACATGATTGTAAGGAAATGCCTCCTTGGCATGGTTGCCCCCTGACTTTTTGCCTTTGCTGATGCTATGTTTACAATTGAAAGTGTGCTGAGGCCTGCTAACCAGGCCCCAGCACCAGTGTTCTTTCCCTAACCTGTACTTTTGTATCCACAATTGGCAGACCCTGGCATCCAGATAAGTCCCTTGTAACTGGTACTTCTAGTACCAAGGGCCCTGATGCCAAGGAAAGTCTCTAAGGGCTGCAGCATGTCTTATGCCACCCTGGAGACCTCTCACTCAGCACAGACACACTGCTTGCCAGCTTGTGTGTGCTAGTGAGAGCAAAACGAGTAAGTCGACATGGCACTCCCCTCAGGGTGCCATGCCAGCCTCTCACTGCCTATGCAAGTATAGGTCAGTCACCCCTCTAGCAGGCCTTACAGCCCTAAGGCAGGGTGCACTATACCATAGGTGAGGGTACCAGTGCATGAGCATGGTACCCCTACAGTGTCTAAACAAAACCTTAGACATTGTAAGTGCAGGGTAGCCATAAGAGTATATGGTCTGGGAGTTTGTCAAACACGAACTCCACAGCACCATAATGGCTACACTGAAAACTGGGAAGTTTGGTATCAAACTTCTCAGCACAATACATGCACACTGATGCCAGTGTACATTTTATTGCAAAATACACCCCAGAGGGCACCTTAGAGGTGCCCCCTGAAACTTAACCGACTGTCTGTGTAGGCTGACTAGTTCCAGCAGCCTGCCACACTAGAGACATGTTGCTGGCCCCATGGGGAGAGTGCCTTTGTCACTCTGAGGCCAGTAACAAAGCCTGCACTGGGTGGAGATGCTAACACCTCCCCCAGGCAGGAGCTGTGACACCTGGCGGTGAGCCTCAAAGGCTCACCCCTTTGTCACAGCCCAGCAGGGCACTCCAGCTTAGTGGAGTTGCCCGCCCCCTCCGGCCACGGCCCCCACTTTTGGCGGCAAGGCTGGAGGGAACAAAGAAAGCAACAAGGAGGAGTCACTGGCCAGTCAGGACAGCCCCTAAGGTGTCCTGAGCTGAAGTGACTCTAACTTTTAGAAATCCTCCATCTTGCAGATGGAGGATTCCCCCAATAGGGTTAGGATTGTGACCCCCTCCCCTTGGGAGGAGGCACAAAGAGGGTGTACCCACCCTCAGGGCTAGTAGCCATTGGCTACTAACCCCCCAGACCTAAACACGCCCTTAAATTTAGTATTTAAGGGCTACCCTGAACCCTAGAAAATTTGATTCCTGCAACTACAAGAAGAAGGACTGCCCAACTGAAAACCCCTGCAGAGGAAGACCAGAAGACAACAACTGCCTTGGCTCCAGAAACTCACCGGCCTGTCTCCTGCCTTCCAAAGAACTCTGCTCCAGCGACGCCTTCCAAAGGGACCAGCGACCTCTGAATCCTCTGAGGACTGCCCTGCTTCGACGACGACAAGAAACTCCCGAGGACAGCGGACCTGCTCCAAAAAGACTGCAACTTTGTTTCAAGAAGCAGCTTTAAAGAACCCTGCAACTCCCCGCAAGAAGCGTGAGACTTGCAACACTGCACCCGGCGACCCCGACTCGTCTGGTGGAGAACCAACACCTCAGGGAGGACCCCCGGACTACTCTACGACTGTGAGTACCAAAACCTGTCCCCCCTGAGCCCCCACAGCGCCGCCTGCAGAGGGAATCCCGAGGCTTCCCCTGACCGCGACTCTCTGAAACCTAAGTCCCGACGCCTGGAAAAGACCCTGCACCCGCAGCCCCCAGGACCTGAAGGACCGGACTTTCACTGCAGAAGTGACCCCCAGGAGTCCCTCTCCCTTGCCCAAGTGGAGGTTTCCCCGAGGAAGCCCCCCCTTGCCTGCCTGCAGCGCTGAAGAAATCCCTTGATCTCTCATTGACTAACATTGCAAACCCGACGCTTGTTTCTACACTGCACCCGGCCACCCCCGCGCTGCTGAGGGTGAAATTTCTGTGTGGGCTTGTGTCCCCCCCGGTGCCCTACAAAACCCCCCTGGTCTGCCCTCCGAAGACGCGGGTACTTACCTGCAAGCAGACCGGAACCGGGGCACCCCCTTCTCTCCATTATAGCCTATGCGTTTTGGGCACCACTTTGAACTCTGCACCTGACCGGCCCTGAGCTGCTGGTGTGGTGACTTT
This sequence comes from Pleurodeles waltl, assembly GCF_031143425.1. Classification (NCBI taxonomy): domain Eukaryota; kingdom Metazoa; phylum Chordata; class Amphibia; order Caudata; family Salamandridae; genus Pleurodeles; species Pleurodeles waltl. The sequence goes on from NC_090449.1 coordinate 401,300,496, forward strand.
GGGGTTGCTCTGAACCCCCAACGGTGGGCTACCTTGGACCAAGAACTGAACCCTGTAAGTGGCTTACTTACCTGGTAAAACTAACAAAAACTTACCTCCCCCAGGAACTGTGAAAATTGCACTAAGTGTCCACTTTTGAAATAGCTATTTGTGAATAACTTGAAAAGTATACATGCAATTGAAATGATTCAAAGTTCCTAATGTACTTACCTGCAATACCTTTCAAACAAGATATTACATGTTAAATTTGAACCTGTGGTTCTTAAAATAAACTAAGAAAATATATTTTTCTATACAAAACCTATTGGCTGGATTTGTCTCTGAGTGTGTGTACCTCATTTATTGTCTATGTGTATGTACAACAAATGCTTAACACTACTCCTTGGATAAGCCTACTTCTCGACCACACTACCACAAAATAGAGCATTAGTATTATCTATTTTTACCACTATTTTACCTCTAAGGGGAACCCTTGGACTCTGTGCATGCTATTCCTTACTTTGAAATAGCACATACAGAGCCAACTTCCTACATTGGTGGATCAGCGGTGGGGTACAAGACTTTGCATTTGCTGGACTACTCAGCCAATACCTGATCACACGACAAATTCCAAAATTGTCATTAGAAATTGATTTTTGCAATTTGAAAAGTTTTCTAAATTCTTAAAAGACCTGCTAGGGCCTTGTATTAGATCCTGTTTAGCATTTCTTTTAGAGTTTAAAAGTTTGTAAAAGTTTGAATTAGATTCTAGAACCAGTTTTAGATTCTTAAAAAGTATTCCAACTTTTAGAAGCAAAATGTCTAGCACAGATGTGGCTGTGGTGGAACTCGACACCACACCTTACCTCCATCTACAGATGAGAGAGCTAAGGTCACTCTGTAAACTAAAGAAAATAGCAATGGGCCCCAAACCTACCAAAGTACAGCTCCAGGAGCTTTTGGCAGAGTTTGAAAAGGCCAACCCCTCTGAGGGTGGCAACTCAGGATGAAGATAGTGACTTGGAGGGAAATTCCCCCCCTCCAGTCCTACTTAGGGAGAGCAGGGCTACTCAAGCCCTGACTCCACAAATAATAGTCAGAGATGCTGGTTCCCTCACAGGAGGGACCAACAACTCTGAAATCACTGAGGATAACCCCAGTGAAGAGGACATCCAGTTAGCCAGGATGGCCAAAAGATTGGCTTTGGAAAGACAGATCCTAGCCATAGAGAGGGAAAGACAAGAGATGGGCCTAGGACCCATCAATGGTGGCAGCAACATAAATAGGGTCAGAGATTCTCCTGACATGTTGAAAATCCCTAAAGGGATTGTAACTAAATATGAAGATGGTGATGACATCACCAAATGGTTCACAGCTTTTGAGAGGGCTTGTGTAACCAGAAAAGTGAACAGATCTCACTGGGGTGCTCTCCTTTGGGAAATGTTCACAGGAAAGTGTAGGGATAGACTCCTCACACTCTCTGGAAAAGATGCAGAATCTTATGACCTCATGAAGGGTACCCTGATTGAGGGCTTTGGATTCTCCACTGAGGAGTATAGGATTAGATTCAGGGGGGCTCAAAAATCCTCAAGCCAGACCTGGGTTGACTTTGTAGACTACTCAGTAAAAACACTAGATGGTTGGATTCAAGGCAGTGGTGTAAGTAATTATGATGGGCTGTACAATTTATTTGTGAAAGAACACCTGTTAAGTAATTGTTTCAATGATAAACTGCATCAGCATCTGGTAGACCTAGGACCAATTTCTCCCCAAGAATTGGGAAAGAAGGCGGACCATTGGGTCAAGACTAGGGTGTCCAAAACTTCCACAGGGGGTGACCAAAAGAAAGGGGTCACAAAACCTCCCCAGGGGAAGGGTGGTGAGACAGCCAAAACTAAAAATAGTAAAGAGTCTTCTACAGGCCCCCAAAAACCTGCACAGGAGGGTGGGCCCAGAGCCTCTTCACAAAACAATCCTGGGTACAAGGGTAAAAACTTTGATCCCAAAAAGGCCTGGTGTCGAAACTGTAGTCAGTCTGGACACCAAACTGGAGACAAGGCCTGTCCCAAGAAAAGTTCCACTCCAAGCTCCAATCCAGGTAACACTGGAATGGCTAGTCTCCAAGTGGGATCAACAGTGTGCCCAGAGCAAATCAGGGTCCACACTGAAGCTACTCTAGTCTCTGAGGGTGGGGTGGATTTAGCCACACTAGCTGCCTGGCCGCCTAACATGCAAAAATACAGGCAGCAGCTCTTTATTAATGGGACAAGTGTAGAGGGCCTGAGGGATACAGGTGCCAGTGTCACCATGGTGACAGAGAAACTGGTTTCCCCTGGCCAATACCTGACTGGAAAAACTTATACAGTCACCAATGCTGACAATTAAACTAAAGCACATCCCATGGCAATGGTAACTTTAGAATGGGGAGGGGTCAATGGCCTGAAACAGGTGGTGGTCTCCTCAAACATCCCAGTAGACTGTCTGCTTGGAAATGACCTGGAGTCCTCAGCATGGGCTGAGGTAGAGCTAAAAATCCATGCAGCCATGCTGGGTATCCCTGAACTGGTGTGTGTAAAAACAAGAGCACAATGCAAGGCACAGGGTGAAAAAGTAGAGCTGGAGTCTGGAAAAATGGCCCAGCCTACCAAGAGAGAAGGAAAGTCAGTTGGGAAACCAACTGCAACACAGACAGAAAAAGAGAACCTCTCTTCTCAGGAAGAAGTTCTGCCCTCTGAGGGAACTGAGCCTTTGGAGCTTGAACCTTATCAGGTTGAGCTCTTAGGCCCAGGGGGACCCTCAAGGGAGGAGCTGTGTAAGGGACAAGAAACCTGTCCCTCTCTTGAAGGCCTTAGGCAGCAAGCTGCTGAAGAGTCCAAGGGCAAGAAAAATGGAACACATAGGGTCTATTGGGAAAATGACTCCTGTACACTGAGGCCAGAGACCCCAAACCTGGTGCCACTAGGAGAGTGGTAATGCCTCAGTCGTTCAGAGAGTTTATTCTGACCTTAGCCCATGATATTCCCCTTGCTGGGCATTTGGGACAAACCAAGACGTGGGAGAGGTTAGTCAACCACTTCTACTGGCCCAATATGTCCCAGAAGGTTCAGGAGTTTTGCCTCTCCTGCCCCGCCTGTCAATCCAGTGGTAAGACAGGTGGGCACCCAAAGGCCCCCCTCATTCCACTTCCAGTGGTGGGGGTCCCCTTTGAGAGAGTGGGTGTGGACATAGTTGGTCCACTGGAACCTCCCACAGCCTCAGGAAATATGTACATCCTAGTAGTAGTGGATCATGCTACTAGGTATCCTGAAGCTATTCCCCTTAGGTCAACTACTGCCCCTGCAGTAGCCAAGGCCCTCATTGGTATCTTTACCAGAGTGGGTTTCCCTAAGGAGGTGGTGTCTGACAGAGGTACCAACTTCATGTCAGCATACCTGAAACACATGTGGAATGAGTGTGGAGTGACTTACAAATTCACTACACCATACCATCCACAAACTAATGGCTTAGTTGAGAGATTCAACAAGACATTAAAAGGCATGATCATGGGGCTCCCAGAAAAACTCAAAAGGAGATGGGATGTCCTCTTGCCATGTCTGCTTTTTGCTTACAGAGAGGTGCCACAGAAGGGAGTAGGATTCTCACCCTTTGAACTTCTGTTTGGTCACCCTGTAAGGGGACCACTTGCTCTTGTTAAAGAAGGCTGGGAGAGACCTCTTCATGAGCCTAAACAAGACATAGTGGACTATGTACTTGGCCTTCGCTCTAGAATGGCAGAGTACATGGAAAAGGCAACCAAAAACCTTGAGGCCAGCCAACAGCTCCAGAAGTTTTGGTATGACCAAAAGGCTGCACTGGTTGAGTTCCAACCAGGGCAGAAAGTCTGGGTTCTGGAGCCTGTGGCTCCCAGGGCACTCCAGGACAAATGGAGTGGCCCTTACCCAGTGCTAGAAAAGAAGAGTCAGGTCACCTACCTGGTGGACCTGGGCACAAGCAGGAGCCCCAAGAGGGTGATCCATGTGAACCGCCTTAAGCTCTTCCATGACAGGGCTGATGTGAATCTGTTGATGGTAACAGATGAGGATCAGGAGGCAGAGAGTGAACCTCTCCCTGATCTTCTGTCATCAGACCCAAAAGATGGCTCAGTAGATGGAGTGATCTACTCAGACACCCTCTCTGGCCAACAGCAAGCTGATTGTAGGAGAGTCCTACAACAGTTTCCTGAACTCTTCTCCCTAACCCCTGGTCAGACACACCTGTGTACCCATGATGTGGACACAGGAGACAGCATGCCTGTCAAAAACAAAATCTTTAGACAGTCTGACCATGTTAAGGAAAGCATTAAGGTGGAAGTCCACAAGATGCTGGAATTGGGAGTAATTGAGCGCTCTGACAGCCCCTGGGCTAGCCCAGTGGTCTTAGTCCCCAAACCTCACACCAAAGATGGAAAGAAAGAGATGAGGTTTTGTGTGGACTACAGAGGGCTCAATTCTGTCACCAAGACAGATGCTCATCCAATTCCTAGAGCTGATGAGCTCATAGATAAATTAGGTGCTGCCAAATTCTTAAGTACCTTTGACTTGACAGCAGGGTACTGGCAAATAAAAATGGCACCTGGAGCAAAAGAGAAAACAGCATTCTCCACACCTGATGGGCATTATCAGTTTACTGTTATGCCCTTTGGTTTAAAGAATGCCCCTGCCACCTTCCAAAGGTTGGTGAATCAAGTCCTTGCTGGCTTGGAGTCCTTTAGCACAGCTTATCTTGATGATATTGCTGTCTTTAGCTCCACCTGGCAGGATCACCTGGTCCACCTGAAGAAGGTTTTGAAGGCTCTGCAATCTGCAGGCCTCTCTATCAAGGCATCCAAATGCCAGATAGGGCAGGGAACTGTGGTTTACTTGGGCCACCTTGTAGGTGGAGGCCAAGTTCAGCCACTCCAACCCAAGATCCAGACTATTCTGGACTGGGTAGCTCCAAAAACCCAGACTCAAGTCAGGGCATTCCTTGGCTTGACTGGGTATTACAGGAGGTTTGTGAAGGGATATGGATCCATTGTGACAGCCCTCACTGAACTCACCTCCAAGAAAATGCCCAAGAAAGTGAACTGAACTGTGGAATGCCAACAGGCCTTTGACACCCTGAAACAAGCAATGTGCTCAGCACCAGTTCTAAAAGCTCCAGATTATTCTAAGCAGTTCATTGTGCAGACAGATGCCTCTGAACATGGGATAGGGGCAGTTTTGTCCCAAACAAATGATGATGGCCTTGACCAGCCTGTTGCTTTCATTAGCAGGAGGTTACTCCCCAGGGAGCAGCGTTGGAGTGCCATTGAGAGGGAGGCCTTTGCTGTGGTTTGGTCCCTGAAGAAGCTGAGACCATACCTCTTTGGGACTCACTTCCTAGTTCAAACTGACCACAGACCTCTCAAATGGCTGATGCAAATGAAAGGTGAAAATCCTAAACTGTTGAGGTGGTCCATCTCCCTACAGGGAATGGACTTTATAGTGGAACACAGACCTGGGACTGCCCATGCCAATGCAGATGGCCTTTCCAGGTTCTTCCACTTAGAAAATGAAGACTCTCTTGGGAAAGGTTAGTCTCATCCTCTTTCGTTTGGGGGGGGGGTTGTGTAAGGAAATGCCTCCTTGGCATGGTTGCCCCCTGACTTTTTGCCTTTGCTGATGCTATGTTTACAATTGAAAGTGTGCGGAGGCCTGCTAACCAGGCCCCAGCACCAGTGTTCTTTCCCTAACCTGTACTTTTGTATCCACAATTGGCAGACCCTGGCATCCAGATAAGTCCCTTGTAACTGGTACTTCTAGTACCAAGGGCCCTGATGCCAAGGAAAGTCTCTAAGGGCTGCAGCATGTCTTATGCCACCCTGGAGACCTCTCACTCAGCACAGACACACTGCTTGCCAGCTTGTGTGTGCTAGTGAGAGCAAAACGAGTAAGTCGACATGGCACTCCCCTCAGGGTGCCATGCCAGCCTCTCACTGCCTATGCAGTATAGGTAAGACACCCCTCTAGCAGGCCTTACAGCCCTAAGGCAGGGTGCACTATACCATAGGTGAGGGTACCAGTGCATGAGCATGGTACCCCTACAGTGTCTAAACAAAACCTTAGACATTGTAAGTGCAGGGTAGCCATAAGAGTATATGGTCTGGGAGTTTGTCAAACACGAACTCCACAGCACCATAATGGCTACACTGAAAACTGGGAAGTTTGGTATCAAACTTCTCAGCACAATACATGCACACTGATGCCAGTGTACATTTTATTGCAAAATACACCCCAGAGGGCACCTTAGAGGTGCCCCCTGAAACTTAACCGACTGTCTGTGTAGGCTGACTAGTTCCAGCAGCCTGCCACACTAGAGACATGTTGCTGGCCCCATGGGGAGAGTGCCTTTGTCACTCTGAGGCCAGTAACAAAGCCTGCACTGGGTGGAGATGCTAACACCTCCCCCAGGCAGGAGCTGTGACACCTGGCGGTGAGCCTCAAAGGCTCACCCCTTTGCCACAGCCCAGCAGGGCACTCCAGCTTAGTGGAGTTGCCCGCCCCCTCCGGCCACGGCCCCCACTTTTGGCGGCAAGGCTGGAGGGAACAAAGAAAGCAACAAGGAGGAGTCACTGGCCAGTCAGGACAGCCCCTAAGGTGTCCTGAGCTGAAGTGACTCTAACTTTTAGAAATCCTCCATCTTGCAGATGGAGGATTCCCCCAATAGGGTTAGGATTGTGACCCCCTCCCCTTGGGAGGAGGCACAAAGAGGGTGTACCCACCCTCAGGGCTAGTAGCCATTGGCTACTAACCCCCCAGACCTAAACACGCCCTTAAATTTAGTATTTAAGGGCTACCCTGAACCCTAGAAAATTAGATTCCTGCAACTACAAGAAGAAGGACTGCCCAGCTGAAAACCCCTGCAGAGGAAGACCAGAAGACAACAACTGCCTTGGCTCCAGAAACTCACCGGCCTGTCTCCTGCCTTCCAAAGAACTCTGCTCCAGCGACGCCTTCCAAAGGGACCAGCGACCTCTGAATCCTCTGAGGACTGCCCTGCTTCGACGACGACAAGAAACTCCCGAGGACAGCGGACCTGCTCCAAAAAGACTGCAACTTTGTTTCAAGAAGCAGCTTTAAAGAACCCTGCAACTCCCCGCAAGAAGCGTGAGACTTGCAACACTGCACCCGGCGACCCCGACTCGGCTGGTGGAGAACCAACACCTCAGGGAGGACCCCCGGACTACTCTACGACTGTGAGTACCAAAACCTGTCCCCCCTGAGCCCCCACAGCGCCGCCTGCAGAGGGAATCCCGAGGCTTCCCCTGACCGCGACTCTCTGAAACCTAAGTCCCGACGCCTGGAAAAGACCCTGCACCCGCAGCCCCCAGGACCTGAAGGACCGGACTTTCACTGCAGAAGTGACCCCCAGGAGTCCCTCTCCCTTGCCCAAGTGGAGGTTTCCCCGAGGAAGCCCCCCCTTGCCTGCCTGCAGCGCTGAAGAGATCCCTTGATCTCTCATTGACTAACATTGCAAACCCGACGCTTGTTTCTACACTGCACCCGGCCGCCCCCGCGCTGCTGAGGGTGAAATTTCTGTGTGGGCTTGTGTCCCCCCCGGTGCCCTACAAAACCCCCCTGGTCTGCCCTCCGAAGACGCGGGTACTTACCTGCAAGCAGACCGGGGCACCCCCTTCTCTCCATTATAGCCTATGCGTTTTGGGCACCACTTTGAACTCTGCACCTGACCGGCCCTGAGCTGCTGGTGTGGTGACTTTGGGGTTGCTCTGAACCCCCAACGGTGGGCTACCTTGGACCAAGAACTGAACCCTGTAAGTGGCTTACTTACCTGGTAAAACTAACAAAAACTTACCTCCCCCAGGAACTGTGAAAATTGCACTAAGTGTCCACTTTTGAAATAGCTATTTGTGAATAACTTGAAAAGTATACATGCAATTGAAATGATTCAAAGTTCCTAATGTACTTACCTGCAATACCTTTCAAACAAGATATTACATGTTAAATTTGAACCTGTGGTTCTTAAAATAAACTAAGAAAATATATTTTTCTATACAAAACCTATTGGCTGGATTTGTCTCTGAGTGTGTGTACCTCATTTATTGTCTATGTGTATGTACAACAAATGCTTAACACTACTCCTTGGATAAGCCTACTTCTCGACCACACTACCACAAAATAGAGCATTAGTATTATCTATTTTTACCACTATTTTACCTCTAAGGGGAACCCTTGGACTCTGTGCATGCTATTCCTTACTTTGAAATAGCACATACAGAGCCAACTTCCTACAATGATGAAGTTGGTGACCCTTGTATGCCAGAAGAAGGCCAACATGAAGTGAACTGTGTGCATTGCTTCACCGATCAGTCCAGAAACCATCTGTAGTCAGGAGCTGCGACCCTGCATGCCAGGAGGGCCAGCCACCAAGGAATTTGCTGTCCCATTTGGCCTGGAGTCTGTGTACAGTGAGTCTTGAGCCTTTGTACAGTACCCCTTCTTCCAGAGACTGTCCCCTGGACCAAGAAGATGTGCTGCCTGGTTGGAGTAATCACTGGAGAAGTGGCTTTGCCGTGGGGAGGACTGCCAACCTGCACTGGGACTAAGGATTTGCACCAGGATCTTTGCCCCACCCATCGGCACCTCACTGTGGGACAGACCAGAAACTGACTCTGTGTGGAGGGGCTCCAAAAAAAAACCTTCAGTCGCTGGGCTGGTGCGTATGCATGTGAGGAACTGCGTAGTGCTGCCAGCTTGTCCCGCTTTCAGCTAACTCACCTGAATCAGTAGCTGCTGCTCCAACTCCCTGGATGTTGCTTGTAGTGAATGGGTGTAGGAAAATGGCTCCCTGTTGCAGTTACCCCCCACTTTTTGCCTGATATTGATGCTGACTTGACTGAGAAGTGTGCAGGGACCCTGCTAACCAGGCCCCAGCACCAGTGTTCTTTCACTAAAAATGTACCATTGTTTCCACAATTGACACACAGAAAAGTCCCTTGTAAAAGGTACCAGTGGTACCAAGGGCCCTGTGACCAGGGAAGGTCTCTAAGGGCTGCAGCATGTGTTGTGCCACCCTTAGGGACCCCTCAACTAACACATGCACACTGCCATTGCAGATTGTGTGTGTTGGTGGGGAGAAAAAGGCAAAGTTGACATGGCATCCCCCTCAGGATGCCAAGCACACAAAATACTGCCTGTGGCATAGGTAAGTCACCCCTCTAGCAGGACTTACAGCGCTAAGGCAGGGTGCACTATACCACAGGTGAGGGCATATGTGCATGAGCACTATGCCCCTACAGTGTCTAAGCAAAACCTTAGACATTGTAAGTACCATATAGGGTGGCCATATTAAGTATATGGTCTGGGAGTTTGTAAAAAACCGAACTCCCCAGCTCTATAATGGCTACGCTGAATACTGGGAAGTTTGATATCAAACTTCTCAGAATAATAAATCCACACTGATGCCAGTTTTGGATTTATTAAAAAAAATGCACACAGAGGGCATCTTAGAGATGCCCCCTGTATTTTATCCAATCCTTCAGTGCAGGACTGACTGGTCTGTGCCAGCCTGCTGCTTAGAGACGAGTTTCTGACCTCCTGGGGTGAGAGCCTTTGTGCTCTCTGAGGCCAGAAAAAAAGCCTGCACTGGGTGGAGGTGCCTAACACCTCCCCCCTGCAGGAACTGTTGCACCTAGCAGTGAGGCTCAAAGGCTCAAGCTTCGTGTTACAATGCCCCAGGGCACTCCAGCTAGTGGAGATGCCCGCCCCATGGACACAGCCCCCACTTTTGGCGGCAAGTCCAGGGGAGATAATGAGAAAAACCAAGGAGGAGTCACCCACCAGTCAGGACAGCCCCTATGGTGTCCTGAGCTGAGGTGACCCCTGCCTTTAGAAATCCTCTATCTTGATTTTGGAGGATTCCCCCAATAGGAATAGGGATGTGCCCCCCTTCCCTCAGGGAGGAGGCACAAGGAGGGTGTTGCCCACCCTCAAGGACAGTAGCCATTGGCTACTGCCCCCCAGACCTAAACACCCCCCTAAATTGAGTATTTAGGGGCGACCCTGAACCCAGGAAATGAGATTCCTGCAACCTGAAGAAACAAGGACTGCTGACCTACAAGCCTGCAGAGAAGGAGGAAGACGACAACTGCTTTGGCCCCAGCCCTACCGGCCTGTCTCCAACTTCGCAACCAGCAACGCATCCGACAGGGACCAGCGACCTCTGAAGCCTCCGGACTGCCCTGGACTAAAGGACCAAGAAACTCCTGTGAGCAGCGGCCCTGCTCAAAACCAGCTAGTTCTTTGCAACAAAGAAGCAACTTCCAAAACTGCACATTTCCCGTCAGAGAACCAACACCTCAGGGAGGACTCCCAGGCGACTGCAAGCCTGTGAGTAACCAGAGAGAATCCAGAGGCTCCCCCTGACCGCGACTGTCTGTAACAAGGGACACGACGCCTGGAACCAGCACTGCACCCGTAGCCCCCAGGACCTGAAGAAACCGAACCTCAGCGCATGAGTGACCCCCAGGCGACCCTCTGCCTAGCCCAGGTGGTGGCTGTCCCAGGAAGCCCCCCTGTGCCTGCCTGCACCGCTAGAGTGAACCCCAGGTCCCTCCATTGTTTTCTACCTGAAACCCGACGCCTGCTTTGCACCTTGCACCCGGCTGCCCCAGTGCAGCTGAGGGTGTGTTTTGTGTGCCTACTTGTGTCCCCCCCCCAGTGCTCTACAAAAAACCCCTGGTCTGCCCCCCCGAGGACGCAGGTACTTACCTGCTGGCAGACTGGAATCGGAGCACCCCTGTTCTCCATAGGCGCCTATGTGTTTTGGGCACCTCTTTGACCTCTGCACCTGACCGGCCCTGAGCTGCTGGTGTGGTAACATTGGTGTTGCCTTTGACCCCCAACGGTGGGCTGCCTATGCCCCAGAACTGAGACTTGTAAGTGTCTTACTTACCTCACAATCTAACCAATACTTACCTCCTCAAAGGAACAGTTGATTTTTGCACTGTGTCCACTTTAAAAATAGCTTATTGACATTTTTACAAAGACTGTACATGATATTGTTTTCATTCAAAGTTCCTAAAGTATCTAAATGAAGTACCTTGCATTTAAAGTATTTTCTGCAAATCTTGAACCTGTGGTTCTTAAAATAAACTAAGAAAATATTTTTTTTCAATATAAAAACCTATTGGCCTGGAGTAAGTCTCTGAGTGTGTGTTCCTCATTCATTGCCTGTGTGTGTACAACAAATGCTTAACACTACCCTCTGATAAGCCTACTGCTCGACCACACTACCACAAAATAGAGCATTAGAATGATGTAATTTTGCCACTATCTTACCTCTAAGGGGAACCCTTGGACTGTGTGCACACTATTTCTTACTTTGAAATAGTATGTACAGAGCCAACTTCCTAGAATGGGGAAAAGCCACTATTGCTAGGTGCGGGAAGGGAGTTGGACACAGAGAGCTGCCTACGAAACACTAGAGACCTGACCTCAGGGGGTAGTATGTAGTTGTGCTGTAACCTTGTGTGTTGAAAGCAGTTAAAATAAGATAATGTTCTTTTTCCACAAAAGTGAGTATTTACTGGACGAAAATTGATTGCTGCTGCATGTATTTTTAACTGTGAGCCTGTGTTCACCCCTGCAGCTACCTCCCCCAGCTGAGGGAGCCATGAACTACTTGGTCATCGCTAACCCTGAGAGTCATACGATGGAAGGGGTGTTTGGCCCAGCTGCTCAGAATCCGTAGTAGTTTGGGCTCCGGGACATTAGGAGTAAAAGGCCCCCTACTTGATGTGCTCGCCCTTTCAACCCATGCACAATTGTTCTATACATCTACTTACCATCAAGGCAGTGTTTCTTATCGCCATAACATTGGCTTGGTGAGTGGGTGACCTTTCAGGCGTGATCTGTGGTACTGCCACATATATCTAGTTTTTTTTTTTTACCCCAGACAAATTAGTCTTGTGCACAGAAGCAGCATTCACGCCTAAGGTAATCTATCACCTTGCTGACTTTCTACCCACTACCTCACTCCTTCAAGGGCTTTCATTGCTTTGATCCTAAAAGAGCGCTTGGCTTCTTTGTTGATTAGATCAAAGAGTACTGACAGAATGACCACATTTTTGTCAGATGCCATGCGCTGTAAAAGAAGACCATCTCAGTGGGTCATCTTATTTATTATGATCTGCTATGGACTAGCCAAAAAGCAGCCCCAGAAGTTTTCCAGGCTCACTCCTCTGGATGGAAGGCTGCTAATACTGCCCTGCATTTGCCAGGCTGCTATGTCTGCTTCCCTCCACACTTACACAAAGCATTTCTGCCTCGATAACCAGGTCCTATTTTGTGGCTATTCGGGTGTTTAGACTGATCAAGACTGTGTCCCTCTCAGTGGGGTTTAGCAGCTATTATCAGTTTAAAGCCAAAACAGGATAGCTTAGTTACATGTTGCTTTTATTGTAGGCAAAAGTAACTCTTTTCTATTACTGTTGTGATCATAATTACAAGCCTATTTTGTCATAAGGAAGTGAACAAAGTGGAAGCTTTTTTGTTTGTAGACAGGAAAATGCCATAAACTCATACACTTAAATTTAACCTCTTCAGTATTAGATCCTTCATAGATTCACATTTTTAAATCATTCCCCATCCTCGAAGTGTGAGTCCCATGGTATAACTAGAAAGCAGTACAGTGTTACCGAAGGCCCAGAAGGCCTAGAAAACATTCACTTCAATATAATATCTACATCTTTTAAAACGAACCAAACTCTGGTGGTCGCCACTAGATAGTAATAGTTAGGTCTGTTTTTCCATAGAGGTAATATTTGTTGGTTTGCTAATAACTATAACCCTTTTTGATGAATCTTCACGAAACATCCCAAAAAAATACTTCATCCACCACAGCTCCTTCTTGGAACGTTTCAGGATGATCCACCAAGCAAAGGGGGGGCGGTTCACAAAACACAAAATCCCCAAGTATTTTCCATAAGCATATTTTGACACTGCTACAGCAAAAACTGCTGAACGGAATAGCACCAAACTCAGCAGGAAGCTAAGTCTTGGTCTGAAGATTGTGATTTGTTATAAATTTGTTGAGTAATTTTTGAGAAATTAAGGGTCAAAGCTAATTGTATATTTGGACGGTTGGACTCTCAAGAGTCATGCCACTGTCCCTTGAGGGTGCAAATTTTAAAATGTAGGAATGAGATTGGTTGAGTGGCCCATTTTTCCCTTGAGCCCTCACATTCTAATTGGAGTGAGAGGCTCCGAGTATTTCGAGTACTCTGATTGGCTGGCTGTTGGAATGTTAGAAATGAAAAGGCCACTATTACTCTTCACTACGGAAAAACTGGAGGTGTTGTGGAAATTAAGTAAAAAAGCTATTTGAGGGGACAGCCAAAGGGCATACTGACCCCTAGATTTATAGAGGACATGTCTAAGGGATAACTACTGTGAAAATGATAATGTATATTGTTTTTAATACATTTTTACTATCTTGCTGGGTCATGAATAGTAAAAATGAGTAAATGAGTTCACAATACATTCTAGTAGTGGGAATGGATATTGTGGTGCTTGTTTTTTGTGTGTGTGTAAGAGATAAGAACTTGAGGTTGATCGTTAATTACTTCTTTAATAAAAAGTTATGATCTTGTGCAACTCTCATGAGAGGTGGCAAAATGTACGGGCGACAGCAAGTGATTAGGCGCTACTGCTCGAGTCTCACAAGAGTTTGTAAGAAGGAAAAAAAGTGAAACAGAGCAAACAGCATAGATTATGAAACTATAGGGTAGCTCTGAAAAGTTTTTTTGTTGTTTTTTTTTTTTTGTTAACAATTACAAAAATGTTTTTGTAGGGAGCCGGCTTCTGGTTGCATTATCCCTTCACTTTTTGCCTGATTTTTTTGATGCAACTTTGACTGAAATGCACTGGGTTCCTGCGAACCAGGTCACTAGTGCCAGTGTTCCTTACCTAAAGCAAGACACTTGGTCACTTGATCCCCAAGTAACCAGGCCCTTCAGCCCCCTATCAGCTCCTAGTAAATGGTATCCCTAGTACCGGGGGCATGGGTAATGAAGAGGGACCCTCTGAGCTGCAGCACAAACTTCTGCCACTCTGAGGGACCTAGCACCAACCTTATGAGGACTGCCATTGCAGGCCGCGTGGCAAGGTGCTCCCAAAATTGAAAACACAACATGGCACACAGGCTGTGCCATGTCCCCTAGTACTGTATGCAATATATGTAAGTCATCCCTCTACCAGCTCTTACAGGCCTAAGGCAGGGTGCATTATATCACATGTGATGGCATATATGCATGAGCAGATATGCCCCTACTATGTCTGTTGACTCCTAGAAATAGTAAGTGTATAGGGAAGCCATTTTAAATGCATGTTCTGGACACTGCTCATTGCAGGTTCCCCAGCTTACATGGTGGCTTCTCTGAAACCTGGGATCTTTCGTATCAAACATCTCAGAATAATAAACCCTCACTGAGCCCAGTGATAGATTTATTAAAAAAATGCACACAGAGGACACCTTAGAGGTGCCCCCCTGAAAACCTACCAGCTACTAGTGTGCTGACCGCCTGGTCCTGACCAGTTCATCCACTAAAGACGTGTTTATGGCTCTCCAAAGTGAGAGCCAGGGCTCTCAAGGGCCTGAGACAAAGGCTTGCTCTGGGCAGAGGTGTGACCTCCTCTCCCAGGCAGGATGGACATTCTAGGGTGGGAAGCTTCAAAGGCCCTGCAGCCTTTGTAATGCGACCCAGGTCTCTCCGGATGGTAGAGATCACCAACCCCAGCGGAAGTGGTCATAAGAAAGGTATAGTCACCTTAAAGGTGGTCAGCCCATTGGCTACTGCCTGGCATTCCCTGTAAACTCCCTAAATTGAGTGTTTAGGCGGCACCACTGAAACCTAGAAATCAAATTTCGACAGCCTTACAAGATATGGACAAAGAAGAGTTGCACCCTCAGAAGAGGAAATGAAAAAGCAGCTGACCTAGACCCAGCCCCTCCAGCCTGCCTGCTGACCTTAAAGGATCCTGCACAAGAAGCCAACTCGTCCAGCCTTCAATAAAGTCTCAAGTCTCCCATGGGCACCAGACTTGCCCTGCAACAAGAAACTCCAAAGAAAAGAGACTGCAGCTGCTGGAACCCTGGAAAGCCGAAACCAGAAGTGACCACTGCACCCAACATCCTCGACCCGCGTTAAAGCCAACTGACAGTGCCAGCGTGGGTCCCCAGCTGCCCAGAGACCAAGTGCAGTGTGTTCTCACCCCTCTTGGACTCTCCTGAGAAGCCTGCAGCCTCTGCTTGCAGGTCCTCTCTCCCACAGGCTTGTGGAGAGAGAAAATCCGACAGCTACAGCAACCACTACAGCTGAGACCCCTGACCTCAGCTGAGATGGGTCACTAGTGCCAACAACGTCCTCTGACTCTTAAGAGCTCAAGTCCACCCTGGGTCCACCCCTGTTGGACACCCTGACGCCTCCAGCAGCCTCAACACACAGGACCTCCTGACCAAGGGTGCTCCCGGACATGAAAACCTGATGCTTAAAGACACCCCTGCATCCATCGCCCCTAGGCACAGGAGAAGAGGACCAAAGGTGCATCTGCATCCCTGAGCACCCCAGAGCCTGCAGCCTCTTTTCACGAGGACCAAACATCCATTGGGCACCATACACCTTACTGTACCTCTGCATCCGGCCGCCCCAGTGCTGTCTGGTGTGACCTGTTTGTGGGGTTATGATCAGTGCCAAGTTCTTACCTTAACTTGCTTCGTAAGTCGTTGTTAATCCTGTGTTTTCTGAACACAGTTTTTCCTCCATAGGATAACATTGAGAGAACTCTGAAAACTGCGCTGTCTATTTTTGAAACTTCATAGTATTTCTGCTTAAAAGTCTGCTTACTTGATTACAAAGTTCATAGGTTTGAAACATATATACAAAGATGTATTATTTTTCTAAATTGGTCTTGGGTTTATTCTTTGAGTGTGTGTCTCATTTATTGCCTCTGTGAGTACATCAAATGCTTAGCAGTACCCTTTGATAAACCTAACTGCTCGCCCACACTACAACAAAATAGAGCATTAGTCTGATGTACTTTTGCCTCTGCAATACCAATTGGGGATCCACTGGACTTTCTACAAAGTATACTTCATTTTAGTGCACTAAATAGCAAGCCAGCTTCCTACATTTTACAAGTATTGTTAATATTTTTTTGGTGTTTAATTTTATTTTTATGGAATAATTCTGTTTATTATTATCGCCATCACTAGCCTTACACAGCTTATCACCTAGAACCCCACTGGCTGGCTGCGTTCAAGACCATGAAATAGGAACAGTCATGCACACAGCTTTCACCTACCACCCTAGAGCCATCAAAGTATGGTAGACAGGTTAAATAAAAACAACAGGTAAATAAAAATAAAAACCTTTAACCCCCCCACATTCCCTCATTCTCCTTTCAATTAATAGGTGAGTGGTCAATAACATTGGTAGATACTAAAGTAGGTTGTGGATGTAGAAGACATGAGGTCCCCAGAGATCACATTTGGGAACAAGCTAAGTAGATGCAAATAAGCCGGGCAAGTTAACTCCTGGAACTGAATAAAGGAGGCAAATGAAAGATGCTCACAAATCTGCGTAACAAGTGTGGTCAAGTTGTGTAGCTAGGTATAACTTCTCCATACCCAAGATGAACCACAGCCTTTGTAACCAGGAAGTACGGTCTGGTGTTTTTTCTGTAGCCCACAGTGAGAGTATAACCTGTTGTGCTGCACTCAGGGCCAGAGCCATTTGTCTACCTCTATTAGAGCACAGTGGGTAAGTAAGAGAATTTGGTAGACCTAGAATGGTGTAGGCTGGGAACCACTGGATGGATGTATTAAAGGCGGAGTCGATGTTGTGCAGGACTTGTTCCCATTATTGGGTGAGCTTCAGGCAATACCATAAAAGGTGTAGAAGGAACCAGGTGTTACCGCAACCCCGCCAACACTCTAGCGAGCTTCCGGCATGCCACTGCTGCATTCTTGAAGGGGTTGGATACCAGTAGGAAACAATCTTATATGCAATTTCAGTGCTATCTATATTATGCACAGTGTGGTGTACTGTATGAAAAATGTTCTTTAGTGGGCAGGGTTCTGCCCAACTCTGCTTCCCATCAAAGTTGCCCTTTAGATTTAGTTAATCCGCTCCCTCCCCAATAAGGCATATAGTTCAGGTATAAGATGTTTGTCATCTGTTTTAAGGAGTATCCATTTCTCAAAGTGGGGGGGGTGCATTGGTCATCCTGGTCCCGATTGAGTTCCAGGGCCAGTCACTCAGTGGCGCAGCTGGAGATATCAGCCATGATCTGAGTCAGTTAAAGAATAATCAGCTTTTAGTTGGTCGGAGGGGATAGCCCCTGAGAGTCAAAAAGGGACCCCACTCACTTGCAGTCGCCATCTGGCCTGTTTTGAAATTGTTCTGACTGCATCCCAGGAACGAAGTCTGGGTTAGCTTGGATCGGAGTCGTAGGGGAAGGTAAGTTTGTTTGGCCTGCCTTCATCGCTAGGGAGTCCCATATTTGTATTGTCAAGCTTGTCACAGGGAAAGAGTACATGCCCCAAGCCCTGTGCTTACAGGGAAGCCAAACCTCCTTCCATATGTGAGAACCTGTCACAGTTTGGTCCATAAAGGACCAATGCTTCTCCAATATCGGGCGGTTCCATTCCACTAAATATCAAAGTTGAGCAGCTTGGTAGTACCGGAGCAGCTAGGGGACCGCCAGCCTTCTGTTCTCCTTCGGGTGATATATCAAGTGTTTATGTAGGCGGTGTTTCTTGCTGTCCCAAACATATTTATTGACAGCCAATTGAAGAGTGCTTACCGCATTTGATGGTGGGACCACAGCCAGGGTCTGAAATAAATATAATATGCGGGGAACAACGGTCATATTGATCTCAGCAACTCTGCCCATCCATGATAAGCGAAGGCGGATCCACGATGCCAAGTCCTTGCAGGTTTGAGAGGCAAGTGCTGAGTATTTAATAGCTGATGTTTTAGAGGTAGTCCGTGCTAAAGCAATGCCCAGATATGGAATAATGTCTGCTGCCCATTCAAATGGGAATAAGGATTGCAGAGCGGTTTCATGGGTGGGACTGACATTGAGATTCAGAATCTGAGACTTTTGCATATTTATTTTGAATCCCAAGACTTCTCCAAAGACAAGAAGCTCCTCAACCAGCACTAGAAGTGAGCTCATAGGTTCTGTATAGGATAAGATGATTTCGTCAGCGTAAAGGCTTTTCAGATGCTGTTATAGACCAAAAGGAATCCTTTGGTGGCTGGGTTGTTACTCAGCTGTTGCGCTAGAGGCGCCATATAAAAAGAAAAAAGAAGAGGGGATAGCCCTGGTGTGTGCCCATCTGGATAGGGAATGGTGATGGCATAGTGCCGTGGACCTTGACAGATGCTAGAGGGGGGCGCTGTAGATACTACATACTCATCTGCAAAGTTTTTTTTCCAATACTGAACTTCTGCGGCGTTTCAAAAGGAGTGGGGCAGTGGGCACAGTAAACACTTTTTGTGCTTCGATGGACAGGAATTGAGCCTCCTTGCATGACCTGTGAACCTTAACTTTAAGATGTAGAAGGATTCTGGTGTTATCACTGTATTGCTGTGCGGGAACAAATCCTGCCTGGTCTGGTTGGATCAGGCCTGGCATTTGGGGGCTGAGGCAGTGCGCTAGAACACTTCCATCTGTATTTAAGAGATAGATCCGTACAACCCCCAGATGGTTGGATCTTTGCCTGGTTTCAGGATTACTGAAATAACAGCCTCTAACATGGAGCCTGTGCTGGAACCCTAGTCGGCGAAGGAGTTACACAAACTGGTAAGCTGAGGGGCTAACTCCTGATGGAAGGTCTTGTGAAATTGTGAGATGAAATAGTCAGGCCCCAGCGCTTTCATATGTTTCAAGAACGTTATGGCCAAGATCACCTCTTGTATGCGAATACGATGCTCCAGGACTGAGGCTTAAACCTCTTGTAAAGAGGTGAGAGTGACTTTTTGGAAGTATCTCAAAGGATTACCGCCTTGGCCATTTGCAATGGCGTATAAAGAACCGTAAAAGGCTCAAAATGTGGATATTATTCCATCATCTGGACCTGTCTCAGCAGTGGGATTCGGTGTGGATAATTTTCACTGATCCTGAATGGCTTTTGCTGTGTAAGCAGTGTGCTAGCAACCCCCCAAATAATTGTAGCTCAGATAAAATTTATGCTTGAGGAGCATAATTGCGCATTCTGCTGTGTCTAGGTCAAGACTTTTAAGGAGGAGCCAGGTCTTCTCTAGCTATCTACAAACTGTATGGGCCCATTAAGTTTGTGGATGGTTTCCAGTTTCGTGACAGGTCTTTCAAGTCTCTTCCATTTATCTTTGCAACGCTGATTCTCTGTGGCTGAGATCGCTATCAGCGCCCCACGAGCCACCAACTTCAGGGCTTCCCAGACAGATGCCTGGGAGGTTTCCCCAGTGTAATTGGTTTGAAGGTAGGACGCGATTACTGTCCTAATAGAGGCATCAGTAGCCTGGGACTGCAGAAAGGTGTCCCGTAATTGCCAGTGGGAACTCCTGAGTTGGAAGATGGGGACTGTAATGGTGAGGGTCAAGAGTACATGGTCATAGAGCAAACGTGGGGCAGTGGATGCCTCGGATACATGATCCAGCAAGGTGAGAGTAGCTAGGAAGTGGTCAGTTTGCGCGTATGTCGTGTGTGCAGCTGTGTAGAATGTGTAGTCCTTAGAAGATGGTAATAGTTAGTGCCGTACGTCGTATTGCGTACAGTCAGAAAGCCAACCAAGGCCAGCCCCCCCCAACCCAGCCCCCACCCCCACCCCACACTGCACCACCACCACTACGATAGCAGTGTCAGGAGTCTGAAGTACTGAAGCCCAGGAGCTCAAGATGAATGCTTCCTGGCATTTGTTGGTGGCATAAGCATTTGCTGTTTTGATGTAAAAGGAGCCCACTTGCAGTCGAATTGTCAGAAAGCAACCCTTAACCTCTGCTAATGTAGACATTATTTCACCTTTGAAGTCACGTTAAAAGAGACTAGCCATACCTCCCTTCTGTGCAGCTCAGGAAAACCAAAGCTGACGTGGGAACCATTGGGATTGCATTCTATGGACATCCTTAGAGAGTAAGTGCGTCTCCTGCCAGAGAAAGATGTCACCGCCAGAGAGCTTGAGGAGAGAGAAGACAGATAATCTTTTAGTAGGGTTATTAAGAACCCGTGCATTAAAGCTAATAATCTTAAGCTCCATGGTATTCAGGGGAATAGTGACAAGTTCATTCTACAGGGATCTAAGTGGGCGTGAAGCAAAGGGGCAGTGTCCCCATATCGAACCATCACAGTCTTGCGTAAGTAGCCATGGGAAGACTATGTTGTATAACGGAGCCACAATACCCTAAAAGCCCCCCCCCCCCCCAACAAACCAAATAAACGGAGCAGCTTCAAATATATACATTAGTTAATGGACATGGAAAATGCATATAAGGTGTGGTCCACACCGGCAATGAGGTAAACAGAGAGGAGTCTCATAAGGGGAAAACATCCACCCATGGAGAGACAGAGCGATCCCTGCGCCCTGTCCCCGCTTCTTTCAGCCCCACCCACTGATCAGCAAAGTAATGGCACTAAGGACCCGGTAGGAAGCTGATTCTCTGTATGGTGCACTAAAAAGAAGTACACCGTGCAGAGCCTTCACTGCATCCCCAGTTGGTTTGCAGAAGCAAAAGGAGATAGGACTAATGCTCAATTTTGTGGCATTGTTGGTGAGCCGTTAGGCTTATCAGAGGGTGTAGTGCAAAGCATTTGTTGTACTCAGAAAGGCAATAAATGAGGCATACACTCAAAGAATAAATCAAAGGCCAATTTAGAAAAATAGCACTTTTTTATATATACTTTAAACCCAAGAACTTCAGTAGAATGGAAGTATATTTTCAACCATAAATAGTTTTTAGTTTCAAAAATAGACACTTAGAGCAATTTCATAGTTCTTCAGTGTTAACCCATCGGAGGAAAACACAGTCGGCAAACAAGCAATTATAGATGACTCACTGGACCAATCTTGTAGACTTAAGGTAAGTACTGGGAAGGGTTCAGAACCACACCAACCAGTCACTCCCGGCAGCACTGGGGCGTCCAGGTGCAGAGTTGCAGTACGTATCTGGTGCCCAATGTATTTCAATGGGGATTAGTTTTAGTGGATTCGTTCTGCAGGATCTGGCTGGGGGGCTGTAGGAAGCTGGCTTGGTGTGTGGTGGGTACCTATGGTACTAACCCCTTATACCAGGTCCAGGTATCCCCTCTTAGTGAAGTGTAGGCAGTGTCTAGAAGCCAGGCTCTCTGGAGCCTATGTTCTTAAAATGGCTACCCTGGTCACTTACTATATCTGAGAATCGACAAAGACATAGCAGGGGCATATCTGCATGTGCGGATATGTCCTCACATGTGATATAATGCACACTGCCTTAGGGCTGTAAGGCCTGCTAGAGTGCTGATACACATATATTGCATACAGTGTTGTAGAGCAAGGCACACATGCTTGCACCAAGACGCGCAGCCTGCCATGGGAGCCTGTCATGTGGTTGGTGATGGATCCCTTAGGGTGGCACAATTCATGCTGCAGCCCTTAGGTACTCTGTTTAGTACCCCAGACCCTAGGTACCATTTACTAGGGACTTAGTGTGTGCTAGCGGTTTTGCAAGTTGGGAAAAAACAAACGGGCAGTTTTGCTGAAAGAGATCTGGCACTGGGGACCTGGTTAGCAGGACCCCAGTGCACTTTCAGTCGGAATTACACCAGAAACCATCAAAAGATGTGTGTGTGTGTGTGTGTTGGGGGGGTGGGGGTGACTACGTCATAACAGGCACTTTCCTACAGAACCCCAGCATCAAGGAGCATCAGGCTTGTCTGTGTCCCCAGACAGCGGGCCAACACAGACGTTCGTTCCAAGGCCATAGTCTAGGGGGATAGTCTAGGGGGATAGTTTCCGAGGGCTGGTGTGAACTCCACCAGGACAGTCGTCGTTGCACGGTCTGATTCTGGGGGCTATTTGATTGTTCTGCTGGAGAGGGGTGCTCAATACCAAGCTTCCCTAAGGGATCTGGGCTGGTAGAGTTTGACTTCAAGACGGAAGATGATCTGAAATGGGTGACCCCAGGAGTAGTGGAACCTGCCATTCCTCAAGTGAACCATGACTAGATGGAAGTTGCATATCTTCTGGAGTGTGATGGTCACTGTGTCCTGATTTTACAAGAGTGTATGTCCCTTGAACTGAAGCAGGTTTAGCTCACAGGCTTTGCACAGGACACATACAAAGATGTCTGCAGGGAGGCTTTTCACTGGCTTTGACTGAACGACTCTGTGGAATGTGTCTAGCTTTATCTCTGCGTCTGTCAGGCCTCCCAGGATGAAGCGGAAGAGGGCTCCTACATATTCTCCCAGGTCGGATCCATCAGCACTAGCAGGAACCCCCCAGATGTGAATGTTACTCTGCCTCAAGATTTTTTTCTAGTTCTCCAGCCTGCGACTGTCAATTTGTTGCTCTTGAAACCAAAGCACCTCTTGTTGCAGCCATTTCATCTCAAAGGCAGCAACTCTATCTCTCCCATGCATCCAGGTCCTGGCGCACATCACGGAGGTCAGAGGAGAGGCCCTTTTTGATTGCCTCCAGGCCATAGGTAGAGAGGCAAATAGAGCTTCCAGGTAAGGACGCGTTACTGGGCTCCCTGCGTTATCAGTTTCTGGGGGTGCAGAACCCCCACTATGTGTGCTTTGTCTCCTGAGGGTCCCCCTGCAGGTTTCGTTAACATTTTACAAAGTGAGCAGTCTTTCTTACCCCTGGCCGCCAACATGGCAGTCACCTCCACGAGCAAACATTCTATATCACCTCCCAAAGTTAGCCACTTACACCAGGATGGATGATATGGCACCCCTACGCAGGATGGCCAGCCAGAGGCAGCACTCTTCAGGGAGAGACCGGGTCCCTTAGATTTTTTCATTTGCTGTTTCACAGAGCCGGTGCAGTGAAGTTGTAGCCCAAGGGATGATAGAGATGGGGTGAGGGGGTAGTGTACTCTGAGGAAGTCCCCCTCAGTGGTCCCAGCACGTCATAAGTCACAGTTGCTAAGCAGGCCCAGTTCTCTAAAGGAGGTCTCCCGGGGAGGGAGGGGTGCAAGCCCAAGTTTTCCTGGCACTGGGGGCCTCAAACTACAGAGCCAACATCTAGGGCTTCCCCTAAAGGCAGTAAATCAGGAGCCTCAGTGCACTCTCCTCAGTAGTCCCCGGCCTGTAAGTACGTATCTTTACCTCTCTGCTCCACGGATGTTGAGGTGTTAAGGGGTCTGGTTCTGGGTTAGGTCAGCACCATGGACAGACTGTCAGCCCCAGAGGGTGGAGCTCTGGGTGAGTAAATGTCTAGGGCGCACTCCGTTGCCTCATTTGTTTGGTGTTCCACAGCACGATTCCGCTGAGCCAAGGAGCACCAGAGCTTGTGAGTTCAAGCACGCGCCTCACGTGCACGGAGCAGAACTCTTCACTTCTTCAGGATAGGGGTGCACTAAAACCTGTTTATATAGCACCCCCCCTGAGCACTCGCAGGCACCACAAGCCTAGGCAATGCAGTCGTTGAACTTTTGCCCCAGGTAACGTTGCTCCATCCCCCAGCAGTCCAACCCAGGCGGGTGGTGGTGGGGCGCAGGAGGACTCCCCTCTCGTCCGCCTCCGAAGACTGCCTGAAGATGAACCAGCCTGTATATCTTGCCACGCGCAGAGGGTCTGTCAGATCTTCCGCTCACGGACAGCACTCCGCTCCGGGCGAGAGAGCGCTCACAACCATATTGTTGACGGAGGTCCCGCCAATTATGGGCAAGTACCGCATCAGTAAGGACCAGCACTGCCTCGCCATGTGCACTCGATCACCACCTTTGTCTCCTGTTCACAGTAAGGGATGATGAGCTCGCCGTGCAGGACACTGTGAGATGTTTTTAGTGGCGAGGGTGAGGAGGCGGAGGCACACGTCTTACCAGCTGGCCAACTTGGCCACGCCTGTTAATTATTTATGTTTTTTAAAGGGTAGCACAAAGACATTAAACTTGAGATGTGATACAAACACCAACTACATCTCCTTAAAAACAGTAAAGAATTTACAAAAAACTGTAAATAAATAAATACATTTTTTTTAAACTGCTGCCTAGTGGGGCACTTCTACTCTTGGACAAGCTAAAAATTATCTGCTTGCACAAGCAGCAAAATAGGGCTTCATTAAAAAAAAAAAAAAAAAGGAGGGTTATGGTGCGCCCCTGCATTTGGAACCTGTGCAGGCACAGTATCTTCTGGAGCAAATGATGTTGAAGCCTCTTACAGTTGTCTAGCTCAGCAGCACTACCCAACTCTGCCTGTGCGAGCATTTGTGGGTGCATAGAACTCAGGTGTCTCCACATGCCTGTGGTACTCATGCTATATTGTTGATTTCTGCTCCCCTGATTAAACTCATTGCTGCATGATTTACAGATGACATACTTTGCACAGACCTTCTTGGCACCTGACCTCATTTCAAAGTGTTGCCACACCAAGGATTCATTGTGTAGCTGAGTTGGCTGAACTTCTGCTGTAGACCCTGGCTGTTCATCTAAATCAGATGAAGACATCCTTCGCTTCTAAGCCAAACAGGAAAGGCGAGCAAGCCAAATATGTCTACTCTCACCAAAGACCAAGAGTCTGATAAACCAAAAAGAATGAAATCTACATCTTTTAAAGAAGGACATCCAGATGAACCAATCCTAATCCTTTCTTAGGATGGGGTTCCTCTCCCAGACCTCTCTAACGAGAGTGTCTCAAGGGTGAGGCCGTAAAATAATACTCCCTTTATATCTTCTATAGAACAGTACAATTTCATTCAACATTATAGTAAAACGCTGTAATTGACTTTGTCTTAAGTGTACAGTCTTGTGAGTGGTTCGCAAGAGCCAAACAGGTAGTGTCCGTAGATTACCCATTAAATCAAATTTCCACAGGAGCAAGTGCCTTTTAACGAACTCCTTCCAACAGATGCATGTTCAGACTTTAACTGATTATCTGAATCCTGCATCCGCTAGGGGGAAAAGGGGAGTGGTAATAGAAAAAGAGAGACCGCCTCCAGATCCAGTTCCAGCCTGTGTTTCCAACTTCAAGATAGGATATTCAGTGTGTGTCTCTGAAAAGCTGCACCTTTCTTCTTATTGGGATTTCTTTAAAGGAAGGACCTGCAGTCTGGTGATAAGAGCATAGATGAGTACATTCCTACTGTGCATTCAACTGTTCAACCATTCACATTAACCCAATTCTAGCGTTCTCCTAACCTGGATCTTTTGAGAGACTAGCCTCTCTCTAAGAGAACAATGTTAAATTAATATCTTCTTTTCTCCAGGAGTCAGAGGTTTCCAAGGTTCTCTGGAGAACAGTTCAAAATTTCACACATATACAAACTACTAATGTCTTTTACAGGAAACGAAAACTCCTTCTCAAGGTTCAGTTTTCTCAATCACAGTCTCTAGGAATTAATCTGACCACTGAGATTTGTCTCTAAGACTGACAAGTCTGCAAAGTAGAATATATATATATATATATATATATATATATAAGTCTGGAAATCATACAAAAGGATTCCGTACTGCAGTTGCTTGAAGTTCTGTTAAGCCAAAACAAATTCTCCTCAGAAAGCCGATAGCCAGTTGTTGGAAGAAGGAAAAAATTAACCTTTTTCAAAAGTAGCTCTTGTGCACACCGTAACAAGAAAAATAATTAATTACTCAAAACTGGAAGAATTCTCTATGAAACGAAGCTCCTCAGGAACACTGTTCATTCCCCTCAGGATGACAGTTTGAAGTGCAGGGCTCCCAGAGAGAAACAACTGGAGGGAAGCTTCATCACAAGACTAAGGTAGAAACACTAGAGCGCTGACCTTACAAGGATTTGTAGCCACCATCATGAGTGGCAGTTAAACCTGAAGAAGGTAGTTCTAAGAACAGACTCTGCAAGAGCCACGGGGAGTGAGGACCACGCTGCAACCAATGTGGTACAAGAAAAAGGGGAATTGTTTTTGCTGAGGAAAGAACTTAACAACGCTGGCAATAGTTTTCCTGACAGTACCCGCCTCCATAGAACTCCCTCCCACAGAAGGTTTGTTGGGGAAAGTGTTGTGAAATAGGTTTATCAACCTTGGAGCATGCACATTTTGGAAGGCTTCCCAGGACCTTTCTTCTGGGCGAAAACTTTTCTAATCAATGAGGTAATATAATGTTCCTTTTTCAAACTTTGAGTCTAAAATTCTATTCACTTCATATTCTAAATGTGAATCTGCTTGGATAGGATCTGGATGGTTGGGTGTCCTAACATTGGGAGGGCTTCTTTTAAGTAGCGAGACATGGAATACTGGATGAACCTTAATCTGAGGGGGCAAGGCGAGTTTGATTATTATTGGATTTAAAATTTTCTTTATTTTAAAGGGTCCTACATATATAGGCTGGATTTTTTTTGTTCCCTCTTAAATGTTAATATTGAGTGGATAGCAAGACCTTCTCACCCTCGAAATAAACAGGGTTGCCTCTCCTCTTTTTGTCAGCATGTTTCTTGTAAGAGACTTTGGTCAAGGGTTCTCCAGCTGATTGGTAGGTCTTTTGAATTTTCTTACTGAATTCATTTGCAGCTGGGACCGAGCCGCCCGACCTTCCTAAGATAATGTTTGGTTGCCTACCAGAGTTAAAAAAAAAAAAAAAAAAAAGGAGAATAACCAGTGAAGGCATGAATAGCATTGTTGTGCGCAA
The DNA here is from genome assembly GCF_031143425.1 of Pleurodeles waltl. Lineage (NCBI taxonomy): Eukaryota > Metazoa > Chordata > Amphibia > Caudata > Salamandridae > Pleurodeles > Pleurodeles waltl. The sequence goes on from NC_090449.1 coordinate 401,327,338, forward strand.
ATTCTGCCATCCAAACGAAATCTGGCCAATCGTTATCTTGGACCAGGAGATAAAAGCATAGGTACTGCTCTGTCTCCTGGTTAACTCTTTCTGTCCACCCGTTTCCAGATGATAACTAGTAGAATAACGTGAATCTATTCCAAGTTGTTTCATGAAGACCTTCCAGAATTGGGAAACAAATTGGGGACCTCGATCCGAGATTACAACCACCTGAATGCCATGAGCTCTGACTATGTGCTATGAAAATAACTGTGCTGAGACGCTCAAGGAACTTTCTTCAGGGGGATGTAATGACTCATTTTAGAAAAGGTGTCTGCAAAAACTAGGATTGTGTCAAAACCTGGACTTGAAGGTAAATCTACAATCAAATCCATAGGAATGGTGTGCCAGGGATATGGTGCAGTGTGAAGAGGCTGAAGCTCACCTTCAGGAGCTAATCGTGTTGTCTTTCCACGAATGCATTTATCACAGGTTTGAACATATTGTCTTATTTGAGGGATCATGGCAGGCCACCAGAAATACCTCTTAATTAATTCGGTAGTCTTCAAATTTCCTTTATGGCCAGCTAAAGGATCATCATGACACGCTTGTAGCGCTAGTTCTTGCAACTCACGAGTTGACAAATATAAAGCATTTTCAACAAAAGGAAGATTTTCTAAAACCCTTCTTCCTTTTTTTTTTTTTTTTGGTCCAATCTGACATTTGTTGGTCAGACATGGATTCTCGAACCTTCCTTTTTATTTGGGAAAATTGTAAGATACAAACAAACTTGACAGCTGGTATAATTGGAATCTTTTCAGCTTCTCCAGGTATATTATTCATTCTTGATAACGCATCTGCCTTACCATTGGCTGAACCAAGTCGATAGGTAATGGTAAAATTAAAATCTGCAAAGTACTAGGACCAGTCTGGATCCAAGTCTGGAAATCATACAAAAGGATTCCTTACTGCAGTTGCTTGAAGTTCTGTTAAGCCAAAACGGATTCTCCTCAGAAAGCTGATAGCCAGTTGTTGGAAGAAGGAAAAAATTCAGCTTCTTCAAAAGACAAAAATTAGCTGGTGTGCACACCGTAACAAGAAAAAGAATGAATTACTCATAAGTGGAAGAATTCTCTATGAAACGAAGCGTCTCAGGAACACTGCTCATTCTTCTCTGGATGACAGTTGAAGTGCAGGGCTCCCAGAGAGAAACAGCTGGAGGGAAGCTTCAGCACGAGATTAAGGTAGAAACACTAGAGCGCTGACCTCACAAGTATTTGTGGCCACCAACTTGAGTGGCAGTTAAACCTGAAGAAGCTAGTTTTAAGAACAGCCTCCGCAAGAGCCACGGGGAGTGAGGACGCTGCTGCAACCAAAGAGGGTACAAGGAAAAGGGTAATTGTTTTTGCTGAGTGAAGAACTTGACGCTGGCAGTAGTTTTCCTGACAGGAAGTACAGCCCTCTGAGTGCATGCACGGGATTGTGCACCCGGCTCTTGCGAACGTCTCGCGACAGCTATCACTTTTTAAAAATAAATAATATCTGATCATGTTTTATTCACTACTTTATTATACATTAACATTAAATAACAAAATAATTTACTTAAAAAAAAATACTTAGAAATTCACTGAAAATACAAAGGTTAAAGTAACATAGGTGAATTTTTCAGTGCCAACATCAACGTTTTAAACTAAAATAACACTCGCAGAAATTCAGTAGGTATTATATAGCTGCACTAACTATAACTTGCACCCCGCTATAAACTGCTTATGACCTTGTATATGACATAACTCACGACATGTTCTATGACAGCACTCATGAAATCACTCATGTTATCACTGATGACATCAACCTTCCTTTTCCCGCTTATTGCTGTATAAATTGCTATGGCTTTACACGTAGCATAGTTCACATTAACAGTCATCCACAGATATATGGGAAACCCAAGTTCAGTTGGGTCTTCGCTCTGTATTCAACTGCTCAGATAAAGCCAAAATAGCGAATGCCAATTCCAAAACAAATGCCCTACTAAGGACAGCTTTTATCTGTATCAAACCCCTAACACACACTAAACATACATTAAGAAATTAAGTTGATATAAACTGAGTACTGTAAATAGTGTAAATCTATGGAGAGAGTTCTATTACACACTGTTTGCAAATAGTGAAACTCTTACGAAAAATACAAGAGAACTCAAAATAATCAACTAGCAGTGTACACTCTATGCAACAGTTGTCAAAAACCAAGATCTGATGGTGCTAAAGATCATACTATCCGATAGACTTCTAGCTGCAGATTCCTTACCTTTGAATTCCCTGGTGTCTGCTTCGAATTTGGAATTTTTTGCTGAGCAATACCTTGCGTGCACTGTGGGGTGGCATCGTTTGAAACTGCGTGTGTCGTTCGGCTCCACGTGTCTTCATCAGTGTAATTGGAGCCATCTGTGACATCACGGTCGCCTATAAAGGCACCACCCCTGCACGCATATGTCGGTTCTTTTCCTTCCGTGCTGGTTAAGTGACGGTCAGGGTTCAAGCTACCCTCTGCTTTTTTGGTCGGTCTTTTTTCAACCGTTTTGTCGAAGATTTTTCGTGTCTGTGCAAGGATGCCATTGAGGAAGACTGGGTTTAACTTGTGTTTTGCCTACCATCGCGCCATGTCAGTGACGGACCCCTACCAGGTATGTCTCTGGTGCCACGACAGAGACCACGATGCAAAGTCATGCTCTGACTGCCGGGCCATGGCCCCGTAGGCTTTGAGAGAGCGGTCTCTGAAGTTCATGGCGGCTCAGCAGTTATCTTCAGTTGGGGTGACTCCTAGGAGGTCACGGTCACGGTCCCGGTCAAGGAGGAGGTCGCTGCACCGTTCCAGGAGCCCCATCTCCTCTCCTTCGCACTCGAGGTCCTTGGGGTACTCAGGGAAGAGGCACAAGAAGAAGTCCAAGCGGACTTCGACTTCGCCACGCCCGTGGGACGATGAGGCCTTACGGGATCGTCGACGTTCTGAGCACGCTTCTGCGAAGCCGCTGCCATGGCTGACTTCGAGCCTCCCTCCCCCCCCCCCCCTCCCCACCCACCCCCTTATCCTGGAGACCTAGCGAGCCCCCCTTAAATTAAAGACTTCTATGAAGTAATGCGCCCCTTTTTAAGTGCTCTGCCCCCGCGGGTGGGTCTTTGGACCCCACGGGTTGAGCAGGGGCCCCATCGGTTCAACGCCAGCGGCTTTGGCCTCCGCGCAATTGGGGACCCCAGGATCCGATATAGGATCTGGACCTGCGCCAGTTCTGACGTCGACGCTCCCCCCACTGCCGGTGCCCACCGGTGGTGTGAGCCCCATCTTCACTTCAGATGATCCGGAGCCAGAACAATGTCGTACCATACCGATTCCGACTTAGACGATTCCAACACAGCCCAGATCAGTGCCTGAGGCTTATTTGAACAGCCAGGCACAGGTTAGGAATGGGAGGGGTCTGAGGACCCCTTAGAGTATCGATTAGAGGAGCAGGACTGGTATGAGGATCTAGGGGAAGCCAGTGGACTGGATACTTATCCAGATGCTGGTATGCTCTCACCTACTTCTATGGCTACGGAGGTGGGAAACGTCATATGCAATGGTGGTGCGTAGAGCAGCTGAGGTCTTGGACCTAGACTTGCCTGCAATTCTGGTCAGGACTAACATCCTGACATAGGTGCTTCAGCCGGGGGTTGCTACATTGGAGCCGATGCTACCCTTCAATGAGACCCTTACTGATGTCCTATTGGGGACATGGTCCAAACCCAGCACAGGGGGACTCTTGTAAATAGGACAATTTGCCGCCGCCATTTACCAGCTCCTACTGACCCTAGTTTTCTCATCCAACACCCCACCCCGGAGAGCTTGGTATTCCAAGCCTGTGCTTCCCATTGTGCCTTCTCTTCTGCTCCCCTGGATAGGGAATCCGAGAGTCTGGACTAACTTGGGAAGAAGATGATTTCTTCCTCCAGCCTGGCATTGGGGTCCGTAAACACCTCATGCCTATTGAGCCGTTTTTCCCATTTGTTATGGGATACAGTGGCACAGGGGCTGCCCCATGTCCTGGAGAGCATACGGGACAATATCATTCAGGCTGTCAAGGATGGGTGAAATGCAGGCAGGTTTACAAATCGGTGTGGTTTGGACACAACCGACTCACTTAGCAGGACGATTTCATCGACGATAGCCCTTTGTCGCCACGCCTGGCTTCGCACCACTAGCTTACAGGCAAATCTGATGGACATTCCCCTCGATAGCTTACATCTTTTTGGAGAAAAGGCAGACTCGGCGCTTGAGCGATTCCAGGTCTCTCAAGCTATGGCAAGATCATTGGGCATCTCGGCGCCTGCTCTCCATCAGTCTGCCTTTTGCCCCTTTCGAGGCTTCTGAATGTGTGGGGTACTACTCCACCATCCTCCATTTTCACAGCATCCAGCGGGAGGACGAGTTCATGGTACCTTCAGACCCAGAGGGTCTAGTCAGTGGTCGTCCAGCACCCAGCACCCCTCTTCCGCAAAGCAGAAGCCCTCCTAGTATGGTTCTGCAAGACAATATTCGTCCAGTTGGAGGGAGGATTTGATTTCCTCTCCCTCAATGGTGGTCCATAACATCCGACAAATGGGTCTTGCAGCTCATACAGAAGGTCTATTCCCTCTGCTTTCAGTCTTTCCCTACCTCTGTCCCTCCATTGAAGGAACGGCTGATGGAGGATCATTTAATCTTGCTCTGCGAAGAAGTTACGGCTCTCTTGGCCAAAGAGCCATACAAATTGTGCAGATATCAGAAGTAGGCAATGGTTGTTATTCCCGCTACTTTCTGATTCCAAAAAATAACAAGGGTCTTCGCCCTATCTTGGATTTAAGGGACGTCAATCTCTTCCTCAAATAGGAGAAATTCAAGATGCTCACTCTGGCTTAGGTCTTGTCTGCTCTAGACCAAGGAGACTGGATGGTTGCGTTGGACTTGTAGGATGCATATTACACATCCCCATCCTGCTTGCCCACAGGTGTTAATTGCGGTTTAAGGTGGGCCACGAGCACTTTCAGTTTACCATGCTGCCCTTCAGTGCCCCTCGGGTGTTCACCAAGGTGATGGTGGTGATAGCAACTCATCTGCGCAGGTTCGGGATTTCAGTTCCCCACCCCACCTTGACGACTGGCTGTTGAAGGTCCTACGCCCCAGGTTCTTGTCATAAACCTTCAGTCTACAGCGGACCTCCTGCATTTGCTGGGGTTCACTATAAAAGTGCCGAAGTCACACCTGACTTCCTCTCAGAAGCTCCCTTTCATCTGGGCTGTTCTGGACACAGTGCAGTTTTGGGTTTATCTTCCCGAGCAGCGAGTCAAGGATATTCAGGTTATGATACCAATGTTTTGGCCTTTATCCTGGATTTCGGTGAGTCAGACTTTGAGTCTGTTGGGACTCATGGCTTCTTGCATCCTGTTAGTCAAACATGCCAGATGGTGTATGAGGGCTCTACAGTGGGGACCTGAAGTTCCAGTGGGCACAGCATCAGGGAAGTCTTTCTGAGACAGTTCAGATATCGGAGGGAACTGCAAGTGACCTGCAGTAGTCAGAGGCAGACTCCTCTCCCTTCCCGAGCTTGATCTCACAGTAGTGACAGATGTGTCACTTCTGGGATATGGCGGCCATCTGGGAGAGGGGGAGATCAGAGGTCTCTGGTGTCCGACGGAATCTGGACACCCTATCAACATGCTGGAGCTTTGGGCGATCCGACAAGCATTGAAAGCATTTCTTCCTGTTGTAAAAGGGATGTTAGTGCAGGTGTTTACGGACAACACCACCGCGATGTGGTACTGCAACAAGCAGGGCGGTGTGGGGTCAAGGACCCTTTGTCAAGAGGCTTCGCGTCTCTGGATATGGCTGGAACAGCAGGGCATAACCCTGGTGGTTCAACACCTGGCATGTTCTCTGAAAGCCAGGGTGGACAAACTCAGCCGTCGATGCCTAGCGGATCAAGAATGGTATCTCCATCCGGAGGTGGCTCAAGGACTCTGAGCAGTGGGGAGAGCCTTGGTTAGATTTGTTCGCCTCCACAGAGAATGCACAATGTTAGCAGTATCGCGCATTGGATTTTCCCAGGCGGCAATCGTTCTGTGATGCTTTTTGTCGGACGTGCAGTTTAGGCCTCCTGTACGCTTTTCCGCCCATACCACTTCTGCCCAGAGTTCTCAAGAATGACCGGGCCCAAGTCATCCTAGTAGCTTCGGATTGGGGACAGAGAGTCTGGCATCCCGAGGTTCTCAAAATGAGCATCAATCCTCCAATCAGGCTGCCCCTTCGGGAGGATCTTCTGTCGCAGCAGCAGGGGAGGGTTCTCCACCCGAACCTGTCCACTCTGCGCCTTCATGCGTGGAGATTGAGTGGCGCCAGTTGATAGCTTTTGACCTTCCTCCTGAAGTCTGTAAAGTAATTTCGGCATCTAGGCATCCCTCCACTAAAATGGTGACACCTGCCGTTGGAAACGATTTGTATGTTATTGTTCAGAAAGGTCTGTTGATCCTCTTTCTGCTTCTATTTCTGATATCCTTCTCTTCATACTTTCCCTTGCCGAGCATGCTTCTGCCTTGGGGACTCTCAAGAGCTATCTTTCTGCCTTATCGGCATTTCTTCGGCAGCCTTATCAGCCTTCTCTGTTTAAATCCCCCATTGTAAATAGATTTCTCAAAGGGCTTGTGTAAGGAAATGCCTCCATGGCATGGTTACCCCCTGACTTTTTGCCTTTGCTGATGCCAAGTTATGATTTGAAAGTCTCAAAGACTGAGGCCTGTTAATCAGGCCCCAGCACCAGTGTTCTTTCCCTAACCTGTACTTTTGTTTCCACAATTGGCACACCCTGGCATCCAGTTGAGTCCCTTGTAACTGGTACCCCTGGTACCAAGGACCCTGATGCCAGGGAAGGTCTCTAAGGGCTGCAGCATGTCTTATGCCACCCTGGGGACCCCTCACTCAGCGCAGACACACTGCTTGCCAGCTTGTGTGTGCTAGTGGGGATAAAACAACTAAGTCGACATGGCACTCCCCTCAGGGTGACATGCCAACCTCACACTGCCTATAGGTATAGATAAGTCACCCCTCTTGCAGGCCTTACAGCCCTAAGGCAGGGTGCACTATACCAGAGGTGAGGGCATAAGTGCATGAGCACTATGCCCCTACAGTGTCTAAGCAAAACCTTAGACATTGTAAGTGCAGGGTAGCCATAAGAGTATATGGTCTGGGAGTCTGTCATGCACAAACTCCACAGCACCATAATGGCTACACTGAAAACTGTGAAGTTTGGTATCAAACTTCTCAGCACAATATATGCACACCGATGGCAGTGTACATTTTATTGCAACATACACCCCAGAGGGCACCTTAGAGGTGCCCCCTGAAACCTTAACTGACTACCCGTGTAGGCTGACTGGTTTTAGCAGCCTGCCACACACCAGACAAGTTGCTGGCCACATGGGGAGAGTGCCTTTGTCACTCTGTGGCTAGTAACAAAGCCTGTACTGGGTGGAGATGCTTATCACCTCCCCCTGCAGGAACTGTAACACCTGGCGGTGAGCCTCAAAGGCTCGCCTCCCTTGTTACAGCGCCCCAGGGCACTCCAGCTAGTGGAGTTGCCCGCCCCCTCCGGCCGCGGCCCCACTTTTGGCGGCAAGGCCGGAGGAGATAATGAGAAAAACAAGGAGGAGTCACTGGCCAGTCAGGACAGCCCCTAAGGTGCCCTAAGCTGAGGTGACTCTGACTTTTAGAAATCCTCCATCTTGCAGATGGAGGATTCCCCCAATAGGGATAGGAATGTGCCCCCCTCCCCTCAAGGAGGAGGCACAAAGAGGGTGTAGCCACCCTCAAGGACAGTAGCCATTGGCTACTGCCCTCCCAGACCTAAACACACCCCTAAATTCAGTATTTAGGGGCTCCCCCGAACCTAGGAAAATAGATTCCTGCAACCTAAGACGAAGAAGGACTGCTGAGCTGAAAAACCTGCAGAGAAGACGGAGACACCAACTGCTTTGGCCCCAGCTCTACCGGCCTGTCTCCCCACTTCTAAAGACACAGGTCCAGCAACCTCTGAAGCCTCAGAGGACTACCCTGCATGTAGAAGAACCAAGAACTCCCGAGGACAGCGGCTCTGTTCCACAAAGACTGTAACTTTGCAACAAAGAAGCAACTTTGAAACAACACCTGTTTCCCACTGGAAGAGTGAGACTTTGCACTCTGCACCCGATGCCCCCGGCTCGACTTGTGGAGAACAAACACCACTGGGAGGACTCCCCGGCGACTACGAGACCGTGAGTAGCCAGAGTTGATCCCCCTGAGCCTCCACAGCGACTCCTGCAGAGGGAATCCCGATGCTCCCCCTGACCGCGACTGCCTGCTTCAAAGACTCGACACCTGGTAAAGGCACTGCATCCACAGCCCCCAGGACCTTAAGGATCCGACCTCCAGTGCAGGAGCGACCCCCAGGTGGCCCTCTCCCTTGCCCAGGTGGTGGCTACCCCGAGGAGCCCCCCCCCTTGCCTGCCTGCATCGCTGAAGAGACCCCTTGGTCTCCCATTGAATCCTATTGCGAACCCAAAGCTTGTTTGCACACTGCACCCCGCCGCCCCGTGCCACTGAGGGTGTACTTTCTGTGTGGACTTGTGTCCCCCTCGGTGCCCTACAAAACCCCCCTGGTCTGCCCTCCGAAGACACGGGTACTTACCTGCTGGCAGACTGGAACCGGGGCACCCCCTTCTCCATTGAAGCCTATGCGTTTTGGGCACCGCTTTGACCTCTGCACCTGACCTGCCCTGAGCTGCTGGTGTGGTAACTTTGGGGTTATCCTGAACCCCCAACGGTGGGCTACCTTGGACCCAAACTTGAACCCCGTAGGTGGTTTACTTACCTGCACAAACTAACAAACACTTACCTCCCCCAGGAACTGTTGAAAATTGCACTAAGTGTCTAGTTTTAAAATAGCTATATGCCATTTGTGTGAAAACTGTATAAGCTATTTTGCTAATTCAAAGTTCCTAAAGTTCCTAAGTGAAGTACCTTTCATTTAAAGTATTACTTGTAAATCTTGAACCTGTGGTTCTTAAAATAAACTAAGAAAATATATTTTTCTATACAAAAACCAATTGGCCTGGAATTGTCTCTGAGTGTGTGTTCCTCATTTATTGCCTGTGTGTGTACAACAAATGCTTCACACTACCCTCTGATAAGCCTACTGCTCGACCACACTACCACAAAATAGAGCATTAGAATTATCTCTTTTTGCCACTATCTTACCTCTAAGGGGAACCCTTGGACTCTGTGCATGCTATTTCTTACTTTGAAATAGTACATACAGAGCCAACTTCCTACAGCTTGTACATATGTTTCCCCCTACGCCTTTTGTTATGCCCCAATGGCACATAAATCTGGTCCTCACATTTCTCATGTGCACTCCCTTCGAGCCTTTGCACAACTGTCCCCTCCGGCTGCTCACCATCAAGACAGCCTTCTTAGTGGCGATAACATCTGCCAGGAGGGTGAGTGAGATGCAAGCTGTGTCATCAAATCCACCATATCTCACTATCTATCAGGACAAGGTGGTACTCAGAACTCGTGCCTCTTTCCTCCCCAAGGTGGTGACCCCATTTCATCAGGGTCAGAAAATCACCTTGTCCACCTTCTTTGCTCCACCACATCCCTCTAAGGAAGAGGAGCAACTCCACCGACTGGACCCAAAAAGAGCATTGTCATTTTACCTTGACCTCACAAAAGAGTTTCTGGTGGATGACCAAACCTTTGTGGGGTACTTTGGAGCAAAGACGGGTCGGGCAGTGCAGAATTGAACCACTTCACACTAGGCCATTCTCGGCAAGAAGATATGCTACGTTTTGGCAGGAGGCAGCCTCTTGAGGGCTTGAGGGGTCATTCTTCCAGGGGCAAAGCTGCTTCCACTGTGCTAGCTTGGGGCGTTCCAGTCCTGAATGTTGGTTCTATCCATGACTCTGTGCTTCTGGCGTGAAAGTTTTATGGGTAAAAGAACTGATGTATGCGTGCCGGGGTGGTGCCTTTATAGGCGACCGTGATGTCAGACGGCTCCAATGACGCTGACAAAGCCATGCGAAGCCAACCGACGGCGCGCGCAGGGTATTGCTCAGAAAAAAATTCTGGATTCAAAGCTGACGCCAGGGAATTGAAAGGTAAGGAATCAGCAGCTAGTCTCTACCAGATAATGCATTACCGAAGGTAAGTAACTTGTTCATTTGCACCCTTCATACTGTAGTGAAAACTTTACCGTGGGATCATCCTCTGAAGCAAAACAAGCACATGTATATACATTAGTATCCAGTGCATACACTCTTACATATTAAGTATAAATTATCATTCTGATTCAGTTCCGTCTAATAACTGAAGGCTGCTTTCAAAAGTTAGTATCTACTATGTAGAATCTTTCTTGTTAGATATGCCACCACCACAGAAGACAATCACTAACTGACCACCTGGAGCCTTCTCTCCATCCAGGACACCACCCCATCATGAAATGCATCCACTCAGGAGCTCCCATAGACCCATTCCTGCACCACATCTTCAATCTCAGAAACCAAAGGATCAGCCTGAAACTCACCACTCTGCTCAGTGCCTCTATCACCACTGCAACATCTCCCAGCGCCTGGAAAAACACAGAAGTCAGACCAGTGCTCACAAACCCCGTGCCAGCCCCAACAAACTCAAACTCCTGGCCATTCTCCCTGCCCCCTTTCCCAAAAAAAGGTATTGGAAAAGATAATCAACTAGTAACTCATGACACACCTTGAGAAGAACCATCTACTTGACACCTCCGAATCCAGCTTCCGCAGCAATCGCAGCACTCAAACCACCCTGATCTCCACCACTAACGACATCCAAACCCACCCTGACTGAGGCGAAACAGCAGCTCTGATCCTCGTTGACCTCTTTGCAGCTTTTGGCACCGTATTCATCACACTGATCACAAGACTCCACTGCATCAGCATCCAAGGAGATGCGCTCAGGTGGATCATCTCCTTCCTAACTGGAAGAACACAGAGGAGCCACCTTTCAACTCCGAACCCAAGAACATCTGCTGTGTCCCCCAGGGCTCAGCCCTACGCTCTTCATCTTACATATTACCCAGCTGGCCAGTATTGTCAGATCGCACGGTCTCAACATAAGCGCCTACACAGACCACACCAACTCATCCTCTCACTCACAGACGATCCCTCCACCACCAAGGCCAGTTTCCACAGATGCTTGACGAGCATCATTGACTGGATGAAGAACAGCAGCCTGCAGTTGAGCACAGACGAGACAGAGTACTGATCTTCTGCAACAATAGCAACCCATGGGACGACTCCTGGTGACAATCAGACCTAAGGCCTGCACACAAACCTTCCAACCACACCAGAAACCTCTGAATCATCATTGGCAACAATCTCAGCATGAAATTGCAGATCAGCATAATGTCCGCCGACTTATTCCTCACTCTGTGCATGCTTCTTAAGATCTTTAAGTGACTACCTCTGCACACAACACACACCTTAGTATAGGCCCTCACCGCCGGCTGACTGGACTACCGCAATGCTCTGTACATAGGATTTTCCGAACACCTCCTACAAAGACTTAAAACCCTACATAGCGCCACAGCCAGACTCGTCCTCAACCTCCCCTGACACACCCACATCACACCCCACTTCAAGCAAATCCACTGGCTCCCAGTACAGAGGAAATGCCAATTCAAGCTGCTAACCCACGCACACAAGGCTCTACACAACCAAGGACCTGCTCCATAACCACCACCTGAACTTCCACCCACCAACGAGAAGACAATGCTCTGCCTCCCTATCACTGGCCAGATAACCCCCATATCTCTAGAAGCAGACGTGAAGAACACTCCTGCTCCTACATCTGAGAACAGAATCTGAACAACCTTCCCACGCAACCCTGGACCATCACCTCACTTGCGCAGTTCTGAAAGGCCCTCAAGACATGGCTATTCGAATAAGCCACACTGACCTGCAAGTGCCTTAATTCCCTCTCAGGTGATTAGCCGTGCTCTAGAAATCCAGATTGATTTATTATCATATATCCATAGAGGTGTGTGTGTAATTATTTTTATATATATATATGTTTGATGGCATGTGTAGCTGCAAATACACATGCTTTGCACATCCCGCCATCAAGTGTTGGGCTCAGAGTGTTACAAGTTGTTTTTCTTCGAAGAAGTCTTTTCGAGTCATGAGATCAAGGGACTCCTCCCCTTTCGGCTCCATTGCGCATGGGTGTCGACTCCATCTTAGATTGTTTTCTTTCCGCCATCGGGTTCGGACGTGTTCCTTTTCGCTCCGCGCTTCAGTTCGGAAAGTTAGTAAAAAACTCGGAAAATTCGATGGTATTGTTTGCGTTCGGTATCGGGTTAGTTACAACAGATCGACACCGAATTTTGAAGAGCTCCGGCGGCCCTTCGGTGTTTTCGATTCCCCGGCGGGGCCTGGTCGGCCCGACCGCGTGCGTCTTAAAGGCTAATGGAATGGACCCCATTCCGCTTCTGCCCCGAATGTCACAACAAGTATCCTTATACAGATCAGCATTTGGTCTGTAATTTGTGTTTGTCGCCAGAACACAAAGAGGATACCTGTGAGGCCTGTTGAGCATTTCGGTCCAGAATAACCTTAAGGGACCGAAGAGCAAGAAGACTACAGATGGCGTCGGTGTCGACAGGACAAAAACACATGGAGGAAGAAGAGGAAGCCTTCTCCATCGAGGATTCGGACTCGGAAGAGGTCGATCCTGAACAGACGCCGAAAACCGTGAGTAAGACGTCGATACACAAGACTCAGGTAAAGACCAGTAAAGCCCAGGGGATACCACCGCCAACAGGCCATGGCTTAACCCGAAAAATAGGTGACCGGGCATCGGCACCGAAAAAGGGTATGCATGTGTCGAAGTCATCTGACTCCGGTCGAGATACCGGCACAGAGCACACTCGACCCCGAGACACCGGGTCAGAGCAGCCTCGACACCGGGTCAGAGCAATCTCGGCACCGAACCAAGTCGGCACCGAGAAATCAGTACGCCGAAGAGCAAAAAAGTGTAGTCGGAACCGAAAAAGGCAGCCGAAAAGGTTTTGATACCGAAACATCCGGCCTCGGAACCAAAATCAAGTTCCCGACACAGAGGAACAAGGCTTGTCCTCACAAATGCAAACACATAGATTTGGACAGTAACTGGAGGCAATGGAGCCAGGCTACACCCAAAGAAGGCTCCACATCCAAAAAGAAACAGGGAAGATCAGTACTCTCCCTCCGATTTGAATGAAACGAAAACTTACCTTCCAAGAGAAAGACAAGCAGCCACAGGCAAAGGTGGCTAAACAAGTAACCCCGCCACCATCTCCACAACGCTCTCCACAACCATCACCGGTAGCCACTCCACCAATGATGCAATCCCCAACTCATACAGGGATGAGTCGGGATGATCCAGACGCATGGGATCTTTATGATGCGCCAGTGTCAGATAACAGTCCCGACTGTTATCCAGCTAGACCGTCACCACCAGAGGATAGTACTGCCTACGCATAGGTGGTGTCAAGGGCAGCGGCGTTTCATAATGTCAGCCTGCATTCTGAGCCAATTGAAGACCACTTTCTATTTAATACACTGTCGTCCACACACAGCCAGTACCAGAGCCTCCCCATGCTACCTGGAATGCTAAAACACTCCAAACAAGTGTTTGAGGAGCCGGTGAAAGGAAGGGCCATTACTCCAAGAGTGGAGAAAAAATATAAACCGCCACCAACAGACCCAGTGTACATCACACAACAGTTAACACCGGACTCAGTGGTAGTAGGGGCAGGTCGCAAGAGGGCGAACTCACACACTTCAGGAGATGCACCACCTCCAGACAAAGAGAGTCATAAGTTTGACGCGGCAGGGAAAAGGGTGGCGGCACAGGCAGCAAACCAGTGGCGTATTGCCAACTCACAGGCTTTGTTGGCCAGATATGATAGGGCTCATTGGGACGAAATGCAACACTTTATAGAACATTTGCCCAAGGAGTTCCAAAAAAGAGCACAGCAAGTGGTGGAAGAAGGACAGAGTATCTCGAACAATTAGATACGGTCAGCAATGGATGCAGCAGACACAGCTGCTAGGACTGTAAACACAGCAGTGACAATACGGAAACATGCTTGGGAGCGTACATCAGGATTCAAGCCGGAAATACAACAAGCCGTGCTGAATATGCCATTTAACGGACAGCAGTTGTTTAGGCCGGAGGTGGACACTGCTATCGAAAAACTTAAAAAGGACACTGATACGGCCAAAGCCATGGGCGCACTCTACTCCCCACAGAGCAGAGGCACATTTAGTAAATCACAGTTTCGAGGGGGGTTTTGAGGACAAAGCACAGCCACACAAACAAGGCCCACTTATCAGAGCCAATATCAGCGGGGTAGTTTTCGGGGACAATATAGAGGGGGACAATTCCCCAAAAATAGAGGGAAGTTCCAAAGTCCCAAAACTCCACAAAACAAGCAGTGACTTCGACGTCACAAATCCCCAACACATAACACCAGTGGGGGGGGAGATTAACCAAGTTCTACAAACAATGGGAGGAAATAACAACAGACACTTGGGTCCTAGCAATTATCCAGCATGGTTATTGCATAGAATTTCTAAAATTCCCGCCAAATGTCCCACGAAAACACACAATATTTCAAAACAACACATGGATCTTCTACAACTGGAGGTCCAAGCGTTGTTACAAAAGGATGCAATAGAACTGGTACCAATTCATCAGAGAGGAACAGGAGTTTACTCGCTGTACTTTCTCATACCCAAAAAAGACAAAACTCTAAGACCTATATTAGATCTCAGAACATTAAATATCTACATCAAATCAGATCACTTTCACATGGTGACACTGCAGGACGTAATCCCATTGCTCAAACAACAAGACTACATGACAACACTAGACCTAAAGGATGCATACTTCCATACACCGATACATCCTTCACACAGAAAGTACTTAAGGTTTGTATTCCAAGGGGTACATTACCAATTCAAAGTGTTGCCATTCGGGATAACAACTGCGCCAAGAGTTTTTACAAAATACCTGGCAGTAGTGGCTGCTCATATCAGAAGGCAGCAAATACATGTGTTCCCGTACCTACCTAGACGATTGGTTAATCAAAACCAACACGCAAGAATGGTGTTCACAACACACAAAGTATGTCATAGAAACCCTCCACAAACTAGGTTTCTCACTCAACTACAACAAGTCACACCTTCAGCCGTGTCAAACACAGCAATACTTAGGGGCGACAATCAACACAACAAAAGGGATTGCCTCTCCAAGTCCACAAAGGGTACAGGCATTTCACAATGTAATACAGGCCATGTACCCAAAACAAAAGATACAGGTCAAGATGGTGATGAAACTACTAGGCATGATGTCCTCATGCATAGCCATTGTCCCAAACGCAAGATTGCACATGCGGCCCTTACAACAGTGCCTAGCATCACAATGGTCACAGGCACAGGGCCAACTTCAAGATCTAGTGTTGATAGACCGCCAAACATACACCTCGCTTCAATGGTGGAACAATATAAATTTAAACCAAGGGCGGCCTTTCCAAGACCCAGGGCCTCAATACGTAATAACGACAGATGCCTCCATGATAGGGTGGGGAGCACACCTCAACCAACACAGCATCCAAGGACAATGGGACACTCAGCAGAGACAGTTTCACATAAATCACTTATAACTACTGGCAGTATTTCTAGCGTTGAAAGCATTGCAACCTATAATAAGCCACAAACACATTCTTGTCAAAACAGACAACATGACAACAATGTATTATCTGAACAAACAGGGAGGAACACACTCAACACAGCTGTGTCTCCTGGCACAGAGAATATGGCATTGGGCGATTCACAACCACATTCGCCTAATAGCGCAGTTTATTCCAGGGATTCAGAATCAGTTAGCAGACAATCTCTCTCGGGATCACCAATAGATCCACAAGTGGGAGATTCACCCCCAAATACTAAACACTTACTTCCAAAGATGGGGAACACCACAAATAGACCTATTTGCAACAAAAGAAAACGCAAAATGCCAAAACTTCGCATCCATATACCCACAGGATCAGTCTCAGGGCAATGCGTTATGGATGAGTTGGTCAGGGATATTTGCATACGCTTTTCCCCCTCTCCCACTCCTTCCATATCTGGTAAACAAATTGAGTCAAAACAAACTCAAACTCATACTAATAGCACCAACTTGGACAAGAAAACCTTGGTACACAACACTATTAGACCTCTCAGTAGTACCTCATGTCAAACTACCAAACAGACCAGATCTGTTAACTCAACACAAACAACAGATCAGACACCCAAATCCAGCATCGCTGAATCTAGCAATTTGGCTCCTGAAGTCTTAGAATTCAGACATCTAGACCTCACACAGGAATGTATGGAGGTCATAAAACAAGCTAGGAAACCAACCACAAGACATTGCTACGCAAATAAGTGGAAAAGATTTGCCACCGTCTTCATGCATAGCCATTGTCCCAAACGCAAGGTTACACATGCAGCCCTTACAACAGTGCCTAGCAACACAATGGACACAAGCACAGGGTCAGCTTCAAGATCTAGTGTTGATAGACCGCCAAACACACTCCTCGCTTCAATGGTGGAATCCTATAAATTTAAACCAAGGGCGGCCTTTCCAAGACCCAGTGCCTCAAAACGTGATCACAACAGATGCGTCATGGTAGGGTGGGGAGCACACCTCAACCAGCACAGCATCCAAGGACAATGGGACACTCAACAAAGACACCTTCATATAAATCAACTAGAACTACTAGCAGTATTTCTAGCATTGAAAGCACTTCAATCGTTAATAGCCCACAAACACATTCTTGTCAAAACAGACAACATGACAACAATGTATTACCTAAACAAACAGGGACTGACACACTCATCACAGCTGTGTCTCTTAGCACAGAAGATTTGGCATTGGGCGATTCACAATCACATTCGCCTAATAGCACAGTACATCCCAGGAATTCAGAACCAGTTGGCTGACAATCTCAGTCGAGATCACCAACAGATCCACGAATGGGAAATTCATCCCCAGATACTGCAAACTTACTTTCAAAACTGTGGAACACCGCAAATAGACCTATTCGCAACAAAAGCAAACGCAAAATGCCAAAACTTCGCATCCAGGTACCCACACCCTCACTCCAAGGGCAATGCGTTATGGATGAGTTGGTCAGGGATATTTGCTTACACTTTTCCCCCTCTCCCACTCCTTCCGTATCTAGTAAACAAATTGAGTCAAAACAAACTCAAACTAATACTAGTAGCACCAACTGGGCTCGCCAACCATGGTACACAACACTAATAGACCTGTCAGTAGTACCTCATATCAAACTACCAAACAGACCAGATCTGTTAACTCAACACAAACAACAGATCAGACACCCGAATCCAGCATCGCTCAATCTAGCAATCTGGCTCCTGAAGTCTTAGAATTTGGACATCTAGACCTTACACACGAATGTATGGAGGTCATTAAACAGGCTAGGAAACCTACTACAAGACATTGCTATGCAAATAAATGGAAAAGATTTGTTTATTACTGTCATAATAATCAAATTCAACCACTACATGCGTCCACAAAAAAAATTGTAAGCTACTTATTACACTTACAAAAATCTAAGCTAGCTTTTTCATCCATTAAAATACATCTCACAGCAATTTCTGCCTATCTGCAAATTACACATTCAACATCACTCTTTAGAATCCCAGTCATAAAAGCATTTATGGAGGGTCTAAAAAGAATCATTCCCCCAAGAACACCACCAGTTCCTTCATGGAACCTCAATATTGTATTAACACGACTCATGGGTCCACCATTTGAACCCATGCACTCTTTTGAGATGCAATACTTAACATGGAAAGTAGCCTTCCTAATAGCTATCACATCTCTTAGAAGAGTAAGTGAAATACAAGCATTTACCATACAAGAACCCTTTATACAAATACACAAACATAAAGTGGTTCTACGCACAAATCCCAAATTTTTACCAAAAGTTATCTCACTGTATTTTTTCCACGACCAGACTCTGTAGCTGAAAGGGCATTACATACATTAGACATCAAAAGGGCACTAATGTATTATATTGATAGAACCAAACAATTTCGCAAAACATAACAATTGTTTGTAGCTTTTCAAAAACCTCATGCAGGAAATCCAATATCCAAACAAGGCATTGCCAGATGGATAGTTAAGTGTATTCAAATCTGCTATGTAAAAGCAAAGAGAGACCTGCCTATTAAACCGAAGGCACACTCCACCAGAAAGAAAGGCACCACAATGGCCTTTCTAGGAAATATACCTCTGACAGAAATCTGTAAGGCAGGCACATGGTCTACGCCTCATACATTCACAAAACATTACTGTGTGGATGTGTTAACAGCACAACTAGCCACAGTAGGACAGGCAGTATTACGGACATTATTTCAAACAACTTCAACTCCCTCAGGCTAAACCACTGCTTTTGGGGAGATAACTGGTTACTAGTCTATGCACAGCATGTGTATCTGCAGCTACACATGCCATCGAACGGAAAATGTCACTTACCCAGTGTACATCTGATCGTGGCATGAGACGCTGCAGATTCACATGCGCCCTCCCACCTCCCCGGGAGCCTGTAGCCGTTATAAGTTGATAAAAATAAACTTGTACATTTGTAAATTTGTAAATATATATCACTTTTAGACACAATATGTACATACATACTTACTCCATTGCATGGGCACTATTACTATATACACAACTCCTACCTCACCCTCTGCGGGGAAAACAATCTAAGATGGAGTCGACGCCCATGCGCAATGGAACCGAAAGGGGAGGAGTCCCTCGATCTTGTGACTCGAAAAGACTTCTTCGAAGAAAAACAACTTGTAACACTCCGAGCCCATCACTAGATGGCAGGATAATGCACAGCATGTGAATCTGCAGCGTCTCGTGCCACGAACAGATGTACACTGGGTAAGTGACATTATATATATATATATATATATATATATATATATATATATATATATATATATATATATATATATATATATATATAATTTGGTGGCATGTGTAGCTGCAGATACACATGCTGTGCACTGTTCCTGCAATCTAGTGTTGGGCTCGGAGTGTTACAAGTTGTTTTTCTTCGAAGAGGTCTTTTCGAGTCACGGGACCGAGTGACTCCTCCCTTTCGTCTCCATTGCGCATGGGCATCGACTCCACCTTAGATTGTTTTCTTTCCGCCATCGGGTTTGGACGTGTGCCTCTTAGCTCCGGTTATTCGATTCGGAAAACTTCAAAAATCTGCGGTATTGTTCTCAATCGCACCCCTTCTTGCATCGACACCGGCGAAACACACCTTCGGTTGCCCTTCGGGGCACCCGCGCCCATCCTGGGCCTGGTCGGCCCGACCGCAAGAAGCGTCGAAGCCTCATGGACCGGACCCCGTTTGGATTTTGCCCTCAGTGCCACGCACAGTATCCATACACGGATCAACATCGGGTCTGTAATCTGTTCTGTCACCAGATCACCGAGAGGATACTTCTGAGGCCTGCAGGTCCTTCCGTTCCAAGAAGACCTTGAGGGATCGAAGGGCGAGACGACTACAAATGGCGTCCAAGAGCACCGAACACCTCGACGCCAAAGAAGAGGAAATGGCCATCTCCATTCAAGGATCCGATTCGGACGAATCCGACGCGGACCGACCACCGACAGCAGGCCAGCATGTGAGTATGCCTGCCCCAACCAAAACCAAACAAAAGGCCTTGGGGACACCGCTGCTGGAAGGCCATGGCTTTACCCGGAAGAAATCAAGCGGTGACCAAGCAACACCTTCGGCACCGAAAAAGGCCACACCCGCATCGAAGTCTTTGGACTCTAGTCGAGACACAGTCAAAGACAAAGTTCGACATCGACTCGTCGAATCCAAACCCCAAAAGACTCTTTCGGAACCGAGGCCTACTATCACCATGGGCATTTCGGTACCGAAAAGACCGGCTTCGGAGCCGAAAAGAGCCTCTTATACTGAGGAACATGGACTTTCTAAACAGATGAAAGAAAGCCACAGATTTGAGGAAGAACTTCAACAAATGGAGGAATTTGAAAACAAACAAGCCAGGATACATATCCACAAGGATACTGGCAAAATCCTCACGGCACCTCCCCTCAAATTTAAAAGGAACTGGCTTTCCAAGGACGTTTGGACACTGATCAGACAAAGGCTAAAGTGCCAAGAGAGCAATCTCCGCCACAAAAGTTTTCCCCAGCACATTCTCCTCCTCATTCTCCTCAAAGAACTGTTTCTCCTCTTGCTACACCCACTGCACAGTCACCCACACACACTGTGCAGTCACATCAAGACACAGACCTGTGGGATCTTTATGATGACCCTGTATCAGACAATAGCCCGGAGTGCTATCCGTCTAAACCCTCTCCACCTGAAGATAGCACCTCCTACACACAGGTTTTGGCTAAGGCTGCAGCTTTCCACAATGTAAGCATGCACACCGAACCACTAGAGGACGACTTTCTTTTTAATACGTTGTCCTCAACACTTATACATCTTACCAAAGTCTACCCATGCTCCCAGGTATGCTCAAACATGCCCAACAGATTTTTCAGGAGCCGGTTAAAGGAAGGGCCATAACACCAAGGGTAGAAAAGAAATATAAACCACCACCTTCTGACCCAGTATTTATCACGCAACAGCTGCCCCAGATTCGGTAGTGGTCAGCGCAGCGAGGAAGAGGGCCAACTCGCAGTCATCTGGAGGTGCACCCCCTCCAGATAAAGAGAGTAAAAAGTTTGATGCGGCAGGAAAGAGGGTTGCATCACAAGCAGCCAATCAGTGGCGCATAGCGAGCTCACAGGCCCTCCTTGCAAGATATGACAGAGCTCATTGGGATGAGATGAGCGACATCATTCAACAGCTCCCCAAGGAATACCAAAAAAGCGCTCAGCAGGTAGTAGAGGAGGGACAGGCAATAACGAATAACCAGATAAGGTCTGCGTTAGATTCAGCTGATACTGCCGCAAGAACAATAAACACTGCAGTTACAATTAGACGCCATGCATGGCTTAGATCATCAGGTTTTAAACCTGAGATTCAACAGGCGGTCCTCAACATGCCATTCAACCAGCAACAGCTATTTGGCACACAAGTGGACACAGCCATAGAAAAAATGAAAAAGGATACGGATACAGCCAAAGCGATGGAGCGCTTTACTCATCCCAATACAGAGGGACATTTAGGAAGCTGCAGTATAGGGAGGGTTTCAGGCCACAGCCATCAGAACCATCCACCTCACAGACAAAGCCCTCATACTAATCACAGTTTCAAAGAGGGGGCGTTTCGAGGGTTCTTCTGAGGATAATTTCCCAAATCCAGGGAAAAATTCAAATCTACAAAGCAAGCCACTAACAAAAAGCAGTGACTTTGCCATCACCTTCCCCCAACACACATCCCCTGTGGGAGGAAGACTGGAAATGTTCCACAATCAATGGTCAAACATAACAACAGACACATGGGTACTATCAATTATCCAACATGGTTACTGCATAGAATTCACACTTTTTCCTCCAGATATTCCCCCAAAAGCGCACAAACTATCGTCGCAACATCTAACAATGTTACAAACAGAGGTGCAAGCACTATTAACAAAACAAGCCATAGAACTAGTACCAACGAAAAGGACCAGGGGTCTATTCCCTGTACTTCCTTATTCCCAAAAAGGACAAAACACTAAGGCCAATATTAGATCTCAGGACTCTCAACCTATACATTCAATCAGAACACTTTCACATGGTGACACTACAAGATGAAGTCCCATTAATGAAACAGGGAGAATACATGTCAACACTGGATTTAAAAGATGCGTATTTTCACATACCCATCCATCCATCCATCCATCTCACAGAAAATACCTCAGGTTTGTTATACAAGGAAAACATTACCTATTCAAAGTATTACCGTTCGGGATAACAACAGCCCCCAGAGTATTTACAAAATGCCTTGCCGTAGTAGCAGTATACATAAAGACAACACATGCATGTATTCCCATATCTCGACGATTGGCTAATAAAGGCCAACACTCAAAAACAGTGTCAACATCGTTATGTAATAGATACCCTTCAGACACTAGGGTTTTCGATAAGTTATCAAAAATCACACTTGCAACCATCCCAAATTCATCAGTACTTGGGAGCTACACTCAACACTCCAAAAAGCGATTGCACCCTTTGTGGGCTTGGACTTGCAATCATTCCACACCATGGTGACCAAAATACAACCAAATCAGCATTACAAAGTCAGATTTGTAATGAAACTCCTATGCATGATGGAATCATGCATCGCAATTGTCCCAAACGCACGGTTACACATGCAGCCCTTACAGCAGTGCCTTGCAAAACAATGGTCGCAGGCACAGGGTCATCTCCAAAATCTAGTGTTGCTAGACCGCCAAACAAACTATTCGCTTCAGTGGTGGAATCCCACAAATTTAAAACAAAGGGCGGCCTTTTCAAGACCCTGTGCCTCACGCCATTCTCACAACAGATGCATCAATGATTGGGTGGGGAGCACACCTCAACAATTACAGTATACACGGACAGTGGGACAGCAAGAAAAAACAGCTACACATAAATCACTTAGAGCTGCTAGCAGTCTTTCTAGCACTAAAAGCTTTTCAACCTCTTCTGTCTCACAAACACATTCTTGTCAAAACAGGCAATATTACAATGATGTACTACTTAAACAAACAGGGGGGAACACACTCAACGCAACTTTGCCTCCTAGCACAAAAAAATTGCCATTGGGCAATGTAGGAAGTTGGCTTTGTATGTACTATTTCAAAGTAAGAAATAGCATGCACAGAGTCCAAGGGTTCCCCTTAGAGGTAAGATAGTGGCAAAAAGAGATAATTCTAATGCTCTATTTTGTGGTAGTGTGGTCGAGCAGTAGGCTTATCAGAGGGTAGTGTTAATCATTTGTTGTACACACACAGGCAATAAATGAGGAACACACACTCAGAGACAATTCCAGGCCAATAGGTTTTTGTATAGAAAAATATATTTTCTTAGTTTATTTTAAGAACCACAGGTTCAAGATTTACAAGTAATACTTTAAATGAAAGGTACTTCACTTAGGAACTTTGAATTAGCAAAATAGCATGTACAGTTTTCACATAAATGACATATAGCTATTTTAAAACTAGACAGTGAAATTTTCAACAGTTCCTGGGGGAGGTAAGTGTTTGTTAGTTTTTGCATGTAAGTAAACCACCTACGGGGTTCAAAGTTGGGTCCAAGGTAGCCCACCGTTGGGGGTTCAGGGCAACCCCAAAGTTACCACACCATCAGCTCAGGGCCGGTCAGGTGCAGAGGTCAAAGTGGTGCCCAAAACGCATAGGCTTCAATGGAGAAGGGGGGGCCCCTGTTCCAGTCTGCCAGCAGATATGTACCCGCGTCTTCGGAGGGCAGACAAGGGGGGTTTTGTAGGGCACCGTGGGGGACACAAGTCAGCACAGAAAGTACACCCTCAGCGGCACGGGGGCGACCGGGTGCAGTGTCCAAACAAGCGTCGGGTTCGCAATGGAATTCAATGGGAGACCAAGGGGTCTCTTCAGCGATGCAGGCAGGCAAGGGGGGGGGCTCCTCGGGGTAGCCACCACCTGGGCAAGGGAGAGGGCCACCTGGGGGTCGCTCCTGCACTGGAGGTCGGATACTTCAGGTCCTGGGGGCTGCGGATGCAGAGTCTTTACCAGGCATCGGGTCTTTGAAGCAGGCAGTCGCGGTCAGGGGAGCCTCGGGATTCCCTTCTGCAGGCATGGCTGTGGGGGCTCAGGGGGTTCAACTCTGTCTACTCATGGTCTCGTAGTCGCTGGGGAGTCCTCCCTGTGGTGTTTGTTCTCCACAAGTCGAGCCGGGGGCGTCGGGTGCAGAGTGCAAAGTCTCACGCTTCCAGCGGGAAACGTGTGTTTCAAAGTTGCTTCTTTGTTGCAAAGTTGCAGTCTTTGTGGAACAGAGCCGCTGTCCTCGGGAATTCTTGGTCCTTCTGGATGCAGGGTAGTCCTCTGAGTCTTCAGAGGTCGCTGGACCCTGTAGAACGCGTCGCTGGAGCAGTGTCTTTAGAAGTGGGGAGACAGGCCGGTAGAGCTGGGGCCAAAGCAGTTGGTGTCTCCGTCTTCTCTGCAGGTTTTCAGCTCAGCAGTCCTTCTTCTTCTTAGGTTGCAGGAATCTATCTTGCTGTGTTCTGGGAGCCCCTAAATACTCAATTTAGGGGTGTGTTTAGGTCTGGGGAGTTAGTAACCAATGGCTACTAGCCCTGAGGGTGGCTACACCCTCTTTGTGCCTCCTCCCTGAGGGGAGGGGGGCACATCCCTAATCCTATTGGGGGAATCCTCCATCTGCAAGATGGAGGATTTCTAAGTCAGTCACCTCCGCTCAGGACACCTTCGGGGCCGTCCTGACTGGCCAGTGACTCCTCCTTGTTTTTCTCATTATCTCCTCTGGCCTTGCCGCCAAAAGTGGGGCCGTGGCCAGAGGGGGCAGGCAACTCCACTAGCTGTAGTGCCCTGGGGTGCTGTAACAAAGGGGGTGAGCCTTTGAGGCTCACCGCGAGGTGTTACAGTTCCTGCAGGGGGAGGTGAGAAGCACCTCCACCCAGTACAGGCTTTGTTACTAGCCACAGAGTGACAAAGGCACTCTCCCCATGTGGCCAGCAACATGTCTGGTGTGTGGCAGGCTGCTAAAACTAGCCAGCCCACACTGGTAGTCGGTTAAGGTTTCAGGGGGCACCTCTAAGGTGCCCTCTGGGGTGTATGTTACAATAAAATGTACACTGGCATCAGTTTGCATTTATTGTGCTGAGAAGTTTGATACCAAACTTCCCAGTTTTCAGTGTAGCCATTATGGTGCTGTGGCGTTCGTGCATGACAGACTCCCAGACCATATACTCTTATGGCTACCCTGCACTTACAATGTCTAATGTTTTGCTTAGACACTGTAGGGGCATAGTGCTCATGCACTTATGCCCTCACCTATGGTATAGTGCACCCTGCCTTAGGGCTGTAAGGCCTGCTAGAGGGCTAGAGGGGTGACTTATCTATACCTGTAGGCAGTGTGAAGTTGGCATGGCACCCTGAGGGGAGTGCCATGTCGACTTAGTCGTTTTCTCCCCACTAGCTCACACAAGCTGGCAAGCAGTGTGTCTGTGCTGAGTGAGGGGTCCCCGGGGTGGCATAAGACATGCTGCCACCCTTAGAGACCTTCCCTGGCATCAGGGCCCTTGGTACCAGTTACAAGGGACTTACCTGGATGCCAGGGTGTGCCAATTGTGGAAACAAAAGTACAGGTTAGGGAAAGAACACTGGTGCTGGGGCCTGGTTAGAAGGCCTCAGCACACTTTCAAATCATAACTTGGCATCAGCAAAGGCAAAACGTCAGGGGGTAACCATGCCAAGGAGGCATTTCCTTACACAACCCCCCCCCCCCCCCCCCAAACCTTTCCCAAGAGAGTCTTCATTTTCTAAGTGGAAGAACCTAGAAAGGCCATCTGCATTGGCATGGGCAGTCCCAGGTCTGTGTTCCACTATAAAGTCCATTCCCTCTAGGGAGATGGACCACCTCAACAGTTTTGGATTTTCACCTTTCATTTGCATTAGCCATCTGAGAGGTCTGTGGTCAGTCTGAACTACAAAGTGAGTACCAAAGAGGTATGGTCTCAGCTTCTTCAGGGACCAAACCACGGCAAAGGCCTCCCTCTCAATGGCACTCCAACGCTGCTCCCTGGGGAGTAACCTCCTGCTAATGAAAGCAACAGGCTGGTCAAGGCCATCATCATTTGTTTGGGACAAAACTGCTCCTATCCCATGTTCAGAGGCATCAGTCTGCACAATGAACTGCTTGGAGTAATCTGGAGCCTTGCGAACTGGTGCTCTGCACATTGCTTGTTTCAGGGTGTCAAAGGCCTGTTGGCATTCTACAGTCCAGTTTACCTTCTTGGGCATTTTCTTGGAGGTAAGTTCTGTGAGGGCTGTCACTATGGATCCATTTCCCTTCACAAAGCTCCTGTAGTACCCAGTCAAGCCAAGGAATGCCCTGACTTGAGTCTGGGTTTTTAGAGCTGCCCAGTCCAGAATAGTCTGGATCTTAGGCTGGATTGACTGAACTTGGCCTCCACCTACAAGGTGTCCCAAGTAAACCACAGTGCCCTGCCCTATCTGGCATTTGGATGCCTTGATACAGAGGCCTGCTGCTTGCAGAGCCTTCAAAACCTTCTTCAGGTGGACCAAGGGGATCCTGCCAGCTGCCAGCTGGAGCTAAAGACAGCAATATCGTCAAGATAAGCTGCACTAAAGGACTCCAAGCCAGCTAGGACTTGATTCACCAACCTTTGGAAGGTGGCAGGGGCAATCTTTAAACCAAAGGGCATAACAGTAAACTGATAATGCCCATCAGGTGTGGAGAATGCTGTCTTTTCTTTTGCTCCTGGTGCCATTTTGATTTGCCAGTACCCTTCTGTCAAGTCAAAGGTACTTAAGTATTTGGCAGCACCTAGTTAGTCAATCAATTTATCTGCCCTTGGAATGGGATGGGCATCTGTCTTGGTGACAGAATTAAGTCCTCTGTAGTCCACACAAAACCTCATCTCTCTCTTTCCATCTTTGGTGTGAGGTTTGGGGACTAAGACCACTGGGCTAGCCCAGGGGCTGTCAGAGTGCTCAATGACTCCCAATTCCAGCATCTTGTGGACTTCCACTTTGATGCTTTCCTTAACTTGGTCAGACTGTCTGAAAATGTTGTTTTTGACAGGCATGCTGTCTCCTGTGTCCACATCATGGGTACACAGGTGTGTCTGACCAGGGGTTAGGGAAAAGAGCTCAGCAAACTGTTGCAGGACCTTCCTACAGTCAGATTGCTGTTGGCCAGAGAGGGTGTCTGAATAGATCACACCATCTACTGAACCATCTTTAGGGTCTGTGGAGAGGAGATCAGAGAGAGGTTCACTCTCAGCTTCCTGGTCCTCATCTGTTACCATCAACAGATTCACATCTGCCCTGTCATGGAAGAGTTTGAGGCTGTTCACATGGATCACCCTTTTGGGGGTCCTGCTAGTGCCTAGGTCTACCAGGTAGGTGACCTGACTCTTCTTCTCTAGCACTGGGTAAGGGCCACTCCATCTGTCCTGAAGTGCCCTGGGAGCCACAGGCTCCAGAACCCAGACTTTCTGCCCTGGCTGAAATTCAACCATAGCAGCCTTTTGGTCATACCAAAACTTATGGAGCTGTTGGCTGGCCTCAAGGTTTTTACTTGCCTTTTCCATATACTCTGCCATCCTTGAACGTAGGCCTAGTAGATAGTCCACTATATCTTGCTTAGGCTGATGAAGAGGTCTCTCCCAGCCTTCTTTCACAAGAGCTAGTGGTCCCCTTACAGTATGGCAAAACAGAAGTTCAAAGGGGGAAAACCCTACTCCCTTCTGAGGCACCTCTCTGTAGGCGAAAAGCAGACATGGCACGAGGACATCTCATCTCCTTTTGAGTTTTTCAGGGAGCCCCATGATCATGCCTTTCAATGTCTTGTTAAATCTTTTAACAAGACCATTGGTTTGTGGATGGTATGGTGTGGTGAATTTGTAAGTCACCCCACACTCATTCCACATATGTTTCAGGTATGCTGACATAAAGTTGGTACCTCTGTCGGACACCACCTCCTTAGGAAATCCCACTCTGGTAAAAATACCAATGAGTGCTTTGGCTACTGCAGGGGCAGTAGTCGACCTAAGGGGAATTGCTTCAGGGTATCTAGTAGCATGATCCACTACTACTAGTATGTATTGGTTCCCTGAGGCTGTGGGAGGTTCAAGTGGACCCACTATGTCCACACCCACTCTTTCAAAGGGGACCCCCACCACTGGAAGTGGAATGAGGGGGGCCTTTGGGTGTCCACCTGTCTTACCACTGGCTTGACAGGTGGCACAGGAGACACAAAACACCTTGACCTTCTGGGACATGTTGGGCCTATAGAAGTGGTTGACTAGTCTCTCCCACGTCTTGGTCTGTCCCAAATGCCCAGCAAGAGGAATATCATGAGCTAAGGTCAGAATGAACTTCCGAAACTCCTGAGGCACTACCACTCTCCTAGTGGCACCAGGTTTGGGATCTCTTGCCTCAGTGTAAAGGAGTCCATCTTCCCAATAGACTCTCTATATGTTCCTGTTATTTTGCCATTGGACTCTTCAGCAGCTTGCTGCCTAAGGCCTTCAATAGAGGGACAGGTTTCTTTCCCCTTACACAACTGTTCTCTTGAGGGTCCCCCTGGGCCTAGGAGCTCAACCTGATAAGGTTCTAACTCCAGAGGCTCAGTTCCCTCAGATGGCAGAAATTCTTCCTGGGAAGAGAGGTTCTCTTTCTCTTGTTGTGTTGAAGCTGGTTCCCCAGTCTTCTTTCCTTTTCTCTTGGAGGGTTGGGCCCTTTTTCCAGGCTCCAACACCACTTTTTCACCCTGAGCCTTGCACTGTGCCCTTGTCTTGACACACACCAGTTCAGGGATACCCAGCATGGCTGCATGGGTTTTGAGTTCTACCTCAGCCCATGCTGAGGACTCCAGGTCATTTCCAAGCAAACAGTCTACAGGGATATTTGAGGAGACCACCACCTGTTTCAGGCCATTGACCCCTCCCCACTCTAAAGTTACCATAGCCATGGGATGTACTTTAGTCTGATTGTCAGCGTTGGTGACTGGATAAGTTTGTCCAGCCAGGTATTGACCAGGGGAAACCAGTTTCTCTGTCACCATGGTGACACTGGCACCTGTATCCCTCAGGCCTTCTACACTTGTCCCATTAATTAGGAGCTGCTGCCTGTATTTTTGCATTTTAGGGGGCCAGGCAGCCAGTGTGGCTAAATCCACCCCACCCTCAGAGACTAATGTAGCTTCAGTGTTGAACCTTGATTTGCTCTGGGCACACTGTTGATCCCACTTGGAGACTGGCCATTCCAGTGTTAGCTGGAGTAGAGTTAGAAGTGGAACCTTTCTTGGGACAGGCCTTGTCTCCAGTTTGGTGTCCTGGCTGATTACAGCTACGACACCAATCCTTTTTGCGATCAAAGTTTTTACCCTTGTACCCAAAATTGGTTTGTGAAGAGGCTCTGGGCCCTCCCTCCTGAGCAGGTTTTTGGGGCCCTATAGAAGACTCTTTACTATTTTTCCCTTTGGATGTCTCAACACTCTTCCCCTGGGGAGGCTTTGTGACCCCTTTCTTTTGGTCACCCCCCTGTGGAAGTCTTGGACACCCTAGTCTTGACCCAATGGTCCGCCTTCTTTCCCAATTCTTGGGGAGAAATTGGTCCTAGGTCTACCAGATGCTGATGCAGTTTATTATTGAAACAATTACTTAACAGGTGTTCTTTCACAAATAAATTGTACACCCCATCATAATCATTTACACCACTGCCTTGAATCCAACCATCCAGTGCTTACACTGAGTAGTCACCAAAATCAACCCAGGTCTGGCTTGAGGATTTTTGAGCCCCCCCTGAACCTAATTCTATACTCCTCAGTGGAGAATCCAAAGCCCTCAATCAGGGTAGCCTTCATGAGGTCATAGGATTCTGCATCTTTTCCAGAGAGTGTGAGGAGTCTATCCCTACACTTTCCAGTGAACATTTCCCAAATGAGAGCACCCCAGTGAGATGTGTTTACTTTTCTGGTTGCACAAGCCCTCTCAAAAGCTGTGAACCATTTGGTGATGTCATCACCATCTTCATATTTAGTTACAATCCCTTTAGGGATTTTCAACATGTCAGGAGAATCTCTGACCCTATTTATGTTGCTGCCACCATGAATGGGACCAAAACCCATCTCTTGTCTTTCCCTTTCTATGGCTTGGAGCTGTCTCTCTAAAGCCAATCTTTTGACCATCCTGGCTAACAGTAGGTCATCTTCACTGAGGCTATCTTCAGTGATTCCAGAGGTGCTGGACCCTCCTGTGAAAGAAGCAGCATCTCTGACTATCACATTTGGAGTCAGGGTTTGAGGAGCCCTGGCCTCCCTAACTAGGACTGGAGGTGGGACTTCCTCCACGTCACTAGCTTCCCCCTCTGGGAGGTCATCCTCAGAGGGGTTGTTCTTGGCAAACTCTGCCAAAAGCTCCTGGAGCTGTATTTTGGTAGGGTTTGAACCAGTTCTAATCTTTTTTGTTTTGCAGAGAGACCTTAACTCTGACATCCTTACATTCAGGTAAGGGGTGACGTCGAGTTCCATCACGTTCTCTTCTGCATTAGACATTATGTTTCTAAAAGTAGGAATACTTTTTAAGAATCTAAAACTATCTCTAGAACTTAATTCTAACTTTTACAAAACCTTTAAACTCTAAAAGAAATGCTAACAGGGACTAACACAAGGCCCTAGCAGGACTTCTTAGAATTAAGAAAAATAGCTCAAATTTCAAAAATCAGTTTCTAATGACAATTTTGGGAATTTAGTCGTGGGATCAGGTATTGGCTGAGTAGTCCAGCAAATGCAAAGTCTTGTACCCCACAGCTGATCCACCAATGTAGGAAGTTGGCTCTGTATGTGCTATTTCAAAGTAAGAAATAGCATGCACAGAGTCCAAGGGTTGCCCTTAGAGGTAAGATAGTGGCAAAAAGAGATAATTCTAATACTCTATTTTGTGGTAGTGTGGTCGAGCAGTAGTCTTATAAGAGGGTAGTGTTAAGCATTTGTTGTACACACAGGCAATAAATGAGGAACACACACTCGGAGACGATTCCAGGCCAATAGGTTTTTATATAGAAAAATATATTTTCATAGTTTAAGAACCACAAGTTCAAGATTTACAAGTAATACTTTAAATGAAAGGTACTTCACTTAGGAACTTTAGGAACTTTGAATTAGCAAAATAGCATATACAGTTTTCACATAAATGACATATAGCTATTTTAAAACTAGACAGTGCAATTTTCAACAGTTCCTGGGGGAGGTAAGTGTTTGTTAGTTTTTGCAGGTAAGTAAACCACCTACGGGGTTCAAAGTTGGGTCCAAGGTAGCCCACCATTTGGGGTTCAGGGCAACCCCAAAGTTACCACACCATCAGCTCAGGGCCGGTCAGGTGCAGAGGTCAAATTGGTGCCCAAAACTCATAGGCTTAAATGGAGAAGAGGGTGCCCCGGTTCCAGTCTGCCAGCAGGTAAGTACCCGCGTCTTCGGAGGGCAGACTAGGGGGATTTTGTAGGGCACCGGGGGGGGACACAAGTCCACACAGAAAATACACCCTCAGCAGCATGGGGGTGGCCGGGTGCAGTGTGCAAACAAGCGTCGGGTTCGCAATAGGATTTAATAGGAGACCAAGGGGTCTCTTCAACGATGCAGGCAGGCAAGGGGGGGGGGGGCTCCTCGGGGTAGCCACCACCTGGGCAAGGGAGAGGGCCACCTGGGGGTAGCCCCTGCACTGGAGGTTGGAAGTCTCAGGTCCTGGGGGCTGCGGATGCAGAGTCTTTACCAGGCGTCGGGTCTTTGAAGCAGGCAGTCGCGGTCAGGGGGAGCCTCGAGATTCCCTCTGCAGGTGTCGCTGGGGGGAAGGGGGGGGTTTCAGGGGGGGGGTCAACTCTGGCTAGTCTCGTAGTCGCCGGGGAGTCCTCCCTGCTGTGTTTGTTCTCCACATGTTGAGCCGGGGGCGTTGGGTGCAGAGTGCAAAGTCTCACGCTTCTAGCAGGAAACGTGTGTTGTTTCAAAGTTGCTTCTTTGTTGCAAAGTTGCATTCTTTGTGAATCGGAGCCGCTGTCCTTGGGAGTTCTTGGTCCTTCTAGATGCAGGGTAGTCCTCTGAGGCTTCAGAGGTCGCTGGACCCTGTGGAACGCGTCGCTGGAGCAGTGTCTTTAGAAGTGGGGAGACAGGCCGGTAGAGCTGGGGCCAGAGCAGTTGGTGTCTCCGTCTTCTCTGCAGGTTTTCAGCTCAGCAGTCCTTCTTCTTCTTAGGTTGCAGGAATCTATCTTGCTGTGTTCTTGCTGTGTTCTGGGAGCCCCTAAATACTCAATTTAGGGGTGTGTTTAGGTCTGGGGGGTTAGTAGCCAATGGCTACTAGCCCTGAGGGTGGCTACACCCTCTTTGTGCCTCCTCCCTGAGTGGAGGGGGGCACATGCCTAATCCTATTGGGGGAATCCTCCATCTGCAAGATGGTGGATTTCTAAAAGTCAGAGTCACCTCAGCTCAGGACACCTTAGGGGCTGTCCTGACTCATCATCTCCTCCGGGCCGTGGCCGGAGGGGGCGGGCAACTCCACTAGCTGTAGTGCCCTGGGGTGCTGTAACAAAGGGGGTGAGCCTTTGAGGCTCACTGCCAGGTGTTACAGTTCCTGCAGGTGGAGGTGAGAAGCACCTCCACCCAGTACAGGCTTTGTTACTAGCCACAGAGTGACAAAGGCACTCTCCCCATGTGGCCAGCAACATGTCTGGTGTGTGGCAGGCTGCTAAAACTAGTCAGCCCACACTGGTAGTCGGTTAAGGTTTCAGGGGGCACCTCTAAGGTGCCCTCTGGGGTGTATGTTACAATAAAATGTACACTGGCATCAGTGTGCATTTATTGTGCTGAGAAGTTTGATACCAAACTTCCCAGTTTTTAGTGTAGCCATTATGGTGCTGTGGCGTTCGTGCATGACAGACTCCCAGACCATATACTCTTATGGCTACCCTGCACTTACAATGTCTAAGGTTTTGCTTAGACACTGTAGGGGCATAGTGCTCATGCACTTATGCCCTCACCTATGGTATGGTGCACCCTGCCTTAGGGCTGTAAGGCCTGCTAGAGGGGTGACTTATCTATACCTGTAGGCAGTGTGAGGTTGGCATGGCACCCTGAGGGGAGTGCCATGTCGACTTAGTCGTTTTATCCCCACTAGCACACACAAGCTGGCAAGCAGTGTGTCTGTGCTGAGTGAGGGGTCCCCAGGGTGGCATAAGACATGCTGCCGCCCTTAGAGACCTTCCCTGGCATCAGGGCCCTTGGTACCAGGGGTACCAGTTACAAGGGACTTACCTGGATGCCAGGGTGTGCCAATTGTGGAAACAAAGGTACAGTTTGGGGAAAGAACACTGGTGCTGGGGGCCTGGTTAGCAGGGTCCCAGGACACTTTCAAATCATAACTTAGCATCAGCAAAGGCAAAAAGTCAGGGGGTAACCATGCCAAGGAGCCATTTCCTTACACCATCCATCCAGCTCACAGAAAATATCTCAGATTTGTAGTAGCAGGAAAACATTACCAATTAAAAGTTCTGCCGTTCGGCATAACAACAGTTCCGAGAGTCGTTACAAAATGTCTAGCGGTTGTAGCAGCTTTCCTAAGAAGACAACACATACATGTCTTCCCTTATCGAGACGACTGGCTAATAAAATCAAGCAATTTTATACAATGTCAACAAGACACTCAATACACAGTAGAAACCCTACATACATTAGGATTCACTCTCAACTACCAAAAATCCCATCTTCAGCCACCACATGTACAACCTTACCTAGGTGCTATTCTCTATACGCAAAAAGCTTTGCCTATCCAAATACACAAAGGATACAAGCCTTCCAAAATCTCATAACACAAATGCAGCCAAATCAACAATACACTGTAAGACGTATCATGAAACTATTGGGAATGATGGCATCCCTCATAGCAATAGTACTGCATGCAAGACTAAACATGAGGACACTACAACAGTGCCTCTCACAGCAATGGTCTCAAGCACAGGGTCAATTGCAAGATCTAGTGTTGTTAGACCGCCAAACACACAGGTCTCTTCAATGGTGGAATTTCAGCAATTTAATGAAGGGGTGGTCATTTCAAGACCCTGTGCCTCATACCACATTAACAACAGATGCATCCATGATAGGTTGGGGAGCTCATCTCAACAACCTTACCATTCAAGGGGAATGGGATTCAAAGCAGCTAAAATATCACATAAACCATTTAGAATTATTAGCTGTGTTCCTTGCCCTGAAAGCGTTTCAACCGCTTCTCAAACACAAGACTGTCTTGATAAAGACAGACAATATGATGGCCATGTTTTACCTAAAGAAATAAGGCGGGACACATTCATCTAAACTGTCCCTTCTAGTCCAAACAATATGGAAATGATTAATTCACAATTATATTTATCTACTAGCAGAATACATCCCAGGAATACACAATCAGCTAGCGGATCTCCTAAGCAGAACACACCAACAGATACACGAATGGGAGATTAATTCTCTGGTACTTCATCAGTACTTTTAAAAGTGAGGAACACCACAAATAGACCTATTTGCAACGCAAAATGCCAAAGCTTTGCATCCAGACACCCAAACCATCTGTCCAAGGGCAATGCTTTATGGATCAACTGGTCAGGGATATTTGCTTACGCTTTTCCCCCCTCTCCCACTACTTCCATTTCTGGTTAACAAATTACATCAAACCTCTCTCATCATGATACTAATAGCCCCCAAGTGGGCATGACAACATTGGTACACAACACTCCTAGATCTGTCAGTAGAACCTCACCACAAACTTCCAAACAGACCGGATCTGCTAACACAAAACAAAGGACAAATCAGACACTCAAATCCCAGTGCTTTCAAATTAGCGATTTGGCTTCTGAAGTCATAGAATTTGGATACTTGCAACTTCCGTTAGAAAGAATGGAAGTTCTCAAACAAGCATACAAGCTTACAACTAGACAATGCTATGCTAACAAATGGAAACGATTTGTTTATTATTATCAATCTAAACATACTGACCCACTTACCGCATCAATGCAGGATATTGTTTGCAACCTACTTCACTTACAAAAATCAAATTTAGCTTACTCATCTATTAAAATTAATGTTACTGCAATATAAGCATACTTACAAACTATACAACATACCTCTCTCTTTGGAGTCCCAGTTATCAAAGCCTTCATGGAAGGACTAAAATGTATTATTCTACCTAGAACACCACCTGTTCCTGCTTGGAATCTCAATATTGTACTCACAAGACTAATGGGCCCACTTTTGCACCCATGTATTCCTGTGAGATTCAATTCTAAACCTGGAAAGTTGCTTTCCTAGTAGCGATTTCTTCATTATGAAGATTTAGTGAAATACAAGCATTCACTCTTGAGGAAGCTTTTTTCCAAGTACACAAACATAAAGTTGTACTTAGAACTAATCCAAAATTTCTGCCAAAAGTTGTATCACCTTTTCACATAAACCAAACAGTGGAATTGCCAGTCTTCTTCCCACAGCCAGATTTAATTACAGAAAGAGCCCTTCACACTCTTGACCTTAAAAGAACTCTAATGTATTATGTGGATAGAACAAAAGAATTCAGAAAAACTGAACAACTTTTCGTTGGCTTTCAACAACTGCATAAAGGTAATTCTATCTCTAAACAAGGATTAGCAAAATGGATTGTTAAATGTGTTCACATATGTTAGATTAAGGCTAAACGACAACTTTTAATCCTACCTAAAGCTCATTACACTAGGAAAAAAGGTGCATCTATGGCATTTTTTGGAAACATACCAATGGCAGACATATGTAAAGCTGCCACATGGTCTACACCACATACATGTACAAAGCATTACTGGGTAGATGTATTTTCAAAGCAACAGGCCAATGTTGGTCAAGCGCAAGCTGTTTTAGCAACATTATTTCAAACAAGTCCAACTCCTACAGGCTATCCTCCGCATTTTCTGGGGAGAGTAACTGCTTTGTAGACTATGCACAGCATGTGTATCTGCAGCTACACGTGCCATCGAACGGAAAATGTCACTTACCCAGGGTACATCTATTCGTGGCATGTAGTGCTACAGATTCACATGCACCCTCCCTCCTCCCCGGAAGCCTGTAGTTGTTGCAGTTTTTCTAATTTGTACATGTATTCATTTACATTTGCATGGACATCTATTTTTAGTTACTGTTTCTATACAACATTAATATTATTACACACTATCACTCCTTCCTACACCCTTTTGCGGGAAATCAATCTAACAACGGAGCCGATGCCCGTGTGCAGTATGACCGAGAGGAGGAGTCACTCGATCACATGACTCCGAAAAGACTTCTTCGAAGAAAGGCAACTTGTAACACTCCGAGCCCAACACTAGATGGCGGAATAATGCACAACATGTGAATCTGCAGCACTACATGCCACGAACAGATGTACACTGTAAGTGACATTATATATATATATATATATATATATACATATATATATATATATATATATATATATATATTCATATTAATTTTATTGTCTTTCAGTCTTTTAGCTAAATTGCAAAAGATATTTTGCAAGCAGGTGCCACCAAAGGTATCTGAATGGATTGTAAATAATGACACTCTAACCAACTTCCAAGCAGGGTTCAGACCAAAGACTAGAACTGTGGCCTCAGTCTTCCGCTTTT
This sequence comes from Pleurodeles waltl, assembly GCF_031143425.1. Taxonomy (NCBI): domain Eukaryota; kingdom Metazoa; phylum Chordata; class Amphibia; order Caudata; family Salamandridae; genus Pleurodeles; species Pleurodeles waltl. The sequence goes on from NC_090449.1 coordinate 401,363,835, forward strand.
CGTTGATCAAGTAGAAGATTGTCTATCTGTGATGGGAACCTTTTCAGTGCCTTCATTTACCTTTGTGCACATTTGACAAGACCCCCAGAGATAAGCTCTAGAAAGTACTGGCTAGTATGAGTGTGCCTAGCAATGTCTTTATTGTTGTGTGAGCCTTCACAACAGTAATTACACACACATACAGTGGGGACTCAGCTTTGAGCTCACTCAGAAAATTAATGTCCAGAATGGACTTAGTCCGGCTTGTGTCCGGACTCTAACTCATTCTGTTGTTCATCAGCAGTTACATAGGTTTCCTTTTGGACTGTGCCAGCGATTCTCCAGTCGCAGCCAGCCAAGCGGTGCCTGCACTAATATTTGCGGATGACACGCTTTTAATTTCCAAAACTACAAATGAGTTGCAAGCCCTTTTCAGTAGATTCTCACTACTTTGTTAGTTCGTTCGTTCGTCAGCTTTATTTCGGTAAAAGTAAATACCATAAAAGCACACCACAATTCACAGTTTTACAAAGCAGCAAGTTATAAACAGAAGATTTCGAACATAAGAAGTTGAACTACATAAAAAGATGTTAATCATGGTAGTTTTCCTTCTGGAAGTTCGAGCCATATTATAAAATCATGTGATGGTGCAAAGATTTGCATGTTGGGCATCAAGATTCAAATACAAGCCTAACCGAACATGTCACAAAAGGAAACATTTCTATTTAAGAATATAAGAATATCCATACGTTAAAAATGTTTTTAAATATTAAAAGTGTATATATTAACCATAAAAATTCTTCCTTTAAAAATTTCAAACCATATTAAAAGATCATGTAGGAATACAAAAGTTTTGCATGATAAATATCGAAAATCAGATACAGGCTTGGCCGGTCATATTGAATATAATAAGACATTTCTGCTTAAAAGAAAAAAATATAAATATAAAAAAAAAAGTATAGGCATAAAAATAGTTTAAGCAGTAAAAGGTAATAGGTGCCTGCATTAAAATTCACTAATGAGTTCATCAACAACCGCTCCCCACATCTATGGTCGAGTTTACCTCTATTTTTTTAAGCATGTTCAATCTACAGTGCCAGATGGAATCTAAGTATTTTGCCAGGCAACAAACCACTAGAACGGATGCATCAGATTAAAAAATTCTCAAGGCCAGTGGACAGTTCTTAAAACCCATTTTCCTACACAAGGGGATAATCCAACGAGCTCCCTGGTTTTGGTATGCAGGACATTGAAAGAGAATGTGTGTAAAAGATTCTTCCCTGGCACAACCCATTGGGCACATCTTCGAAGTGCAGCTAGTGTTGGCCCATTTATGTGTTAGGATGCGCAAAGGGAGAGAACCTACCCTAAATCTAATGTACAATGCACGTGGAGAGAGAACTATGTCCATATATTGCGCGGATTCATAATGGCATTTTATTTGTAAGAAACTGCCCGTCATGGATGATGGTGAGACAGCAGACAGTTGTGAAAGATGCACATGGAGCCAAAACGCATCCTTCAGTGTCTGTGTTGCGTTTTTTGGAATGGATAGCGGATCCTTCCAGTAAGACCCCAAGCCAAGTAGTGTGAAAATCCCTTCTACATACAGACACCACTTGATTTTTGGACTAGTATTATTGGCCATCAGGTTGACTAGCCCACATCTATAGGGAATAAGAGAGTCTAATGACCATAGACGGATCAAATACAACAAGGGCCTAAGCGCAGCAATCTGGCAAATGGGAGGCAAGTTTAGGTCCATTCGAATGGGGGGCATTGGGGTGCTAGAAGGAACTCTTAGCAGGGACCTTAAAAAAGAGTTTTCCACTTTTATCAGATCATCTAGATTACAGTGGCCCCACAGCTCGGCTCCATAAAGGGCTCCCCCCCTTGCTTGTGATTTGTAAATTTCAATTGCGGGTGTCACAGCAAAGCTGGGAGATCTAGCTGCAAATCTTATGATACCGCTCGTCCGTTGTTTCAAGCGGACATTTGCTTTCTGAAGATGAGAATGCCATTTGTGCGAATCTTCTAGTTTCAGGCCTAGATATTCAAAATCGCCAACTCTTTCCAATGCGGCGCCCTCTAAATAAATGGGGTGCCGCATCCTACCTTTTTTATCCCCAAACACCATACACTTAGTTTTTGATCGGTTGATTTCCAAGCCGTGGTCATTACAAAAGGTCATAAATCTTGAAAGCAGGATTGTGAGACCTGTGGCTGTTTGGGATATCAACAAGGTGTCATCAGCAAATAGGAGGCAGGGGATCTTCTGCCCTCCTATTTTGGGGGCGTCATTGGAGCACTCCATAAGATACGGAATGCATGCGTTTATGAAAAGGAGGAATAAGGTAGGGGCGAGTACACAACCTTGCCTCACACCACGAACAGTGGGAAATTTTTCAGTTAGTTCGCCATGCTGGCCCCATCTGATTCTACCATAATTTCCAGTATAGAGATCTCTAATGATATTTAAAATAGGGCAAGGGACTCCCATTTTAGACAAGACCTCCCATAGTTTATTGCGAGGTACCAAATCGAAAGCTGATTTTAAGTCAACAAAAGCTACAAATAGGTGGCCTGAATTCACATCGACAACTTTCCATTTAATAGAGATAAAGCGAAATATCTGGTATATTGTGCTGATTTTTTCTCTGAAGCCCGCTTGGAGATGATTTAAAATTTGGTTATCCACAATCCATTTACTCAGCCTGCTCAACAATTGGTGGCAAAATATTTTTGGGAGATTGTCAAGGAGGCTGATGGGTCTGTAGTTTCCCGGGGAATTCCTCTCTCCTTTCTTATAGATAGGCACGATAATAGCCTCTTTCCATGAGTCAGGGTAGGATCTGGTAATCAAAATGGCATTAGCCTATTAATATACAGGCTCCAGGTATTCAGGTCTGCTTTAAACATATCAGAAGGAATCCCATCCGACCCAGGGGCCTTCACTACTTTTTGGGCTGTGATGGCCAGGGCGGTTTCGTTCAGTGTAAAGAGGGGCAAAGAGGACGCAGGTGAATAAGATGTTGTCAGCTGTCCCAGATTTGGGGCATCGAGGGCCAATGGAGAGCCGTACAGTTCTTTAAAATGGGAAAGCCAGGCATCAGGAGTAATATGAGACTCCAAATAAGGGGCTCGGTTCTGATCACTACGAGATACCAAAATCGTTTGGAGTCATGAGCTCTAGCTGCCTCAAGTAGGTCACTCCAGAGCTCCTCTTCATGCTCATGTTTGCTCTTATTGCATATAAAAGCATAATTACGTCTAGCATTGATGATACCTAGTCTGTCCTTTGTCCTTAAGACGCTAACCAGGGTATTTTTAGCCTCTCTACACCTCTTGTTGAACCATTTGGAGCAGGGTTGGGGGCAGGAGTTAGTCAGCGGCCTTGGGCGTCTAGAAAACAGCTCTTTCAGGGTAGTAAAAAGGTCCAAATGAAGGGACGTAACTTCAATTGGAGAAAAAGTAAGACTATGGTCAAATAACTGGTGGGAAGAAATTAGATCACACAGTTTTTCTCGGAGCTTGTTTGATTTCTCAAAGGAGTCCCATCTTACTGTGCGCCTATTGCTAGACAACTCCATAACAGCAGGTAAAACAGAAGGAAATACAGCTCCTGCTAGAAGAGGTCTCTTGTACGTAATCTGTAGAGGGGCATGATCGCTAGTGTATGGATTGCCCACTTCCACATCTAGTATGTAGTGCCAAACTCTTAAATAAAAAAAAATGTAATCTAGTTTACTACTATAGGAACCCCTGAAAAAGGTTGGTCTTGCGGGGGTGTCAGCTGGGAAACGGCCATTGCCAAGACGGAGACCATGTGATATCATAAGATCTATTACCTGCATTGCCCTAGCGCAAGGTTTGTATGAGTTTTGCTGAGTGGAATAGGGAGGAATGTTCCAAACACTATCTTCAGGTTGCATGACCTCTATAAGATCTAAATTGATTTCAAGCTGAACATTAAAATCCCCTGCTATTATAATATGATATTTAAGAGGAAAGTCTGAAATAAGAGTATTTAAAAGCTCAAAGATAGTAGAGCAATTATTGGAGGGTCCCGGCCTGCTATAAATATTTATACAGAGAACGGGGGAGCCTGAGATTGGTTGGATAGCAATAGCCAAAATGTCATGGGAGTCCACGAATATCTCCTTTATTCCTCCCACCTCTGTCGATTTTACCCTAGTACATAAGCCCCCTACTGCCCTACGTGCTAAAGCCGGTTTAAAAAAGGAACTAAACCCCTGTCTATATGTGCAGTTTTTGGCCCATATTTCCTGGAACATACATACATTAAAATTTTCAACAAATACCCCCCACTCAATGTCTGCAAGTTTGCCATTGATGCCAGCCACATTCCAGGACAAAAGTTTTGCTGGTGTCTGGGCAATAGAGCAGCTTGGTTTCACGAGAGTGTGGTCTGGAAGGTTGCTGTCAATAAACTTCTTCATACGCGGACTTGTAAATTGATTGATATTAACGAGTCGTGAACCCAGAGGGGAAGCAACACCTGGGCTAAGTGGATAGGGTGAAGAACCTGTAGCCCGTCGGTCTAGGCTAGGAATGGGGTCGCAGGAATTAGTAGAGTATAGTCAATCGATGTCGGAGATGGCCCCCTGGAGATCGAAATCAGGTGCTAATTGGCCACTAGAAGTAGGGCCGCAGCTGGTGTTTGGGACAGGGTCAGATGGTACACCTTTTGGGGCCTGATGGCCTAATGACCTGAAATCTCGATGGTCTATAGAACGGCTCGAGACCCAGCTGGCTGTTCTAGGGAGGAGGTTCGGCTTCATATTACCATCGGTGGGTCGATTGGCACTGAGAGAAATAGCAGATGGCTTCCTATTTATATTGCCTGCTTCCATATCTAGAAGACCTTTTACCAGATGGGAGTTTTTGAAATTGAGTTTTATGAAGTCTCGACAACCTGGAAGGCCATTCGCTCGTTCGGCAGATAAAATGTTGTCGTGGATGACTGAGCCACAGCCTCTAACGTGTCTCAGCCAGTGCATGGCCTTATTGGCTAGTGAGGCTTTGTCTTCTCGTGTATTTGGGGGCAGAGGTGGAACATTACACATATATATAATTATTCTTCGTTGGGTCAAAGTTTTGACGGGAAGCTTTAGTAGTGTCCCATTTGAGAGGGACATTAAAGGAAGGAGGAGTGTTACGTTCAAAAGAGGATATATTCTGGCTGTAAGAGTGCTGCCCTAACATAAAGGCTGCTGTGCTTGATGGCGGTGGCAGGGACTCAGTTGAAGAAACAATGTTTACATGTGAGTGGTTGGATGTTGTAGAGTTTGGTTTGGGCTCACCAATAGGGAGAAGAATTTTACCTTTGAGAAGAGTAGTAATTTCAAACAGTAAGGATTTCAGCTCGCCTATTTCGCTCTTAAGACTAACCACTAATGCTGGCAAGTCATTTAGTGAAGGAACACTCTCCATATATGGCAAGGTCGTAGAGGTTGATATAGGATTTTCCAGAACTTGGGGGGCCAGAGAGGAAAAACGGTTAGAACAAGGAATTGAGAAATGTGTAATATTGTTGTTTGGTACTTCAGGATCGAGATGAAATGCAGATGGGGAAGAAGAACTACCAATATTAGTAGGGCCTTGGGGGGCTGATGCCTGATGAAGTGACATAACAGTTTGTGGTTTGGGGGCAATATGCGAACTTGGAGTCAAGAACGGGATGAGAGTACCAGATTTCGACTCCTTTCGCCTGATCCTCTCCTTATTGTTTAAAATCTGTTCAACTTCTTCAATCAAGTCATCTATTTCCTTGGCAACACAGTTAGTATGTGGTAACTTGACTTTATTGGTTTTAAGTATCTTAGATTTTGCAGAGCTCAGTGCAGGGCTACCTTTCGCCTTACGCTTCCCCATTGAGGATTAAAGTTACAGAAGCAGGGCAAAACGGAGTTTTAAAGTTGCTTCCCAGCACTATATGAACTAGTATAGTACCTTAGGGCCCAGAGGGGGGGGCCCAGCCCGGCCTCCTTCGTTCTCTAATGGGCGCGGACGGGCCCGCCCTTGGCCTGGGCTTCTCCCGGGCGCGTCCCGCGCAGCGGTGTTGCGCGGTGCGCTTTATAGCGCCCGCGATCAGCAGCAAGTAGCCCCAGGTGGGGAGGAGCAGGCAGAGGCAAAGAGGAGCCTGGGACTTGGAGTCCCACCAGGCTCTGTGAGTTGAATTGGTTGAAAATTCAGTGAGGCAAACACCAAATATTTGTGACTTTAGATACACATGATGTGCATACTCCTCCCATCTAGTGTTGGGCCCAGATGTGTGAAAATCGCTTTTCTTCAAAGGAGACTTTAGAGTCAGAAAGTTCAGTTCTCCATTGTTAGATTTTGTTTTTCCACTGTTGGGTTTAGATGTGTGCTACATTTTGATATTGTCGTTAGTACTCTTCGGTTTCCGTAGTAACTCCTCTAACCGTTGATATTGTTATTCGAACGCATATCCCTTTCTTCATCCTGTATTGGGTTGAAGACTTCATCGCTGCCGGGTGATTCTCGGTTCAATCTCAGCCCCACTTGGATCTCAGGCCCACGTGGACCAGGGCCTTCTTTTACAGCCCTCTAATTGTTTTATGCAGTGTTACGAGAATGATGGAACAAACGCCTTTTAGATGTTGTCCTCTGTGCCTTTTAAAATACCCATGGACCAACCTTCATCAGGTCTGTAACTTTGGTATTTCACCCACGCACAACAAGCTCGCTTCAGGCCTAAAAAAATCATTAAAATTTTACCAGACCCACAAGTGTAGTGACTTAAATAATCTACTTGACCTAAGTGTAATGCTCTTGACTCATAAACTTTAAATATGTTAGTGCAGCATGTCATCTGTACAAAAAACTCTTGTTTAATAGACTAAATGTCTTCTCCATATATAATACAAATCTAGACACATATAGGATATACATGACCCCTCACTTGCCTCTTAGTTCATAAACAGCATTGTCATCGTGTGGGGCCAGAATGTTTCTCTTCTCCTGGTTCAAAACTATCACTTAATGAATATGTAACTAAAACGTGACATGGTACCATACTGTTATTACCAATCAGCTAGTTTTACATTAAAATAGCCACAAAATGTCCACGTGACATGCAGTTTTACTGTTAAAACTATGTAGTGTACAAACAGCAATGATTTTGCAAATATTTGTCATTTGGACATCACCAAGTAAGGCATTCTGATTTGTTTAGCCCCTATTTAAATCTTTGCATCACAATTCTGAAATACAAAAAAGTGCATCTGTAGTTCCTGACACATTTCGAAATATATGTACCATGTATTTACAAGCTATTTAACTATAAACTGACACCCTACAGCCTTTTGTTTCACAATGATCGTCGGATAGCTTACTTTACAAAATCCTCTAACTATAGTAAGTGAAAAAGGTAAACATAATTTTTCAGGAAAAGATAAGCAGCACTGAGTAAAAAGACAAACTGACATTTTGCCTCTGTCCTTGAATAAACAGCAAATGTGTCAAGATAAAACAAGATTTCAAGGCATCTTTATTGCTCATTAATTTTTTTGAATGATTAGAACACCTGTTCCTTTCCAGCTCAAGTTCACTCACCAGAGTGGACCAGTAGGTCTGCAGCCCTTGAAAGTCAGCGGCAGACCATGCGGCGTCCAATGCCTTCGGGCCACGGACCATCAATTTCTGCTACAACGCCCAGCTCCAGCTCGGTTGTAAAAAAAAACAATGTCTGTCAGCTCTGCACTGACAGCAACCGGCTTGACATCGAGCAAATTGTTGATGCTGAAACTTTCAGCTCCGAAACCAGCATCTGAACCATTCCATTGGTGCTGAAATCGACTACCACCACAATCGGTGATGAAACAGTCAAGACACTCCTCCATTGGCTTCAAGAAGAGATCGATACTCGACAAAGACATTTGGCAATTCACCCTCAGATGGGCAAGATCATTATCATCTGGCCACCTGGAGCTGGTGCACAACAACCAAAAAGGTAGCTTTCTTTCCAGGAGCTCTGGATGAAGCCCCAGTTCCTAAATCTAGGAAGAAAACAGACAAGGCCTCCAGCCCTTTACCTGCTTCTCCATCACCAGCACAAGTTACACAAGACCCACGTTTCCAGCACTCCTCCCATGGGGTCCCTCTTTCCTTCATGCCATGGGGTCACCACTTCCATACCATGAGGATTTTGAGGGTGGAGATCCAACCCCCATTTCCCCTCAGCCAGACCCCTGAGACACTTATGATGCTGAGTCCCCAGCAAACACCGATCCTGACCTTTACCCAGCTTCACCATCCCCCCTCCCAGATTTATTCCTTAACAGCAAGGATATCTGTCAGATTTAATTCAGGTGTCGGGGATACTGCAGAAGACCTGCAGTGGTGGCTACGGCTACTAGATTGCAATTGGGCAGCGGCAGACCCCTCTCTCTACCTCACATAGAGCTGACTGTTGTGCCAGATGCTTTGTTATTGGGCCAAGGATATCATCTGGAAGAGGTGTAGATCAGAGAATTCAGGTCCCTGACAGAAGCTCGACTTCTTATAAATCTCTTGCAACTTCGAGCTATCCATTTGACTTTGAAGTCTTTTCTTCAAAGGGTCAAAGGGGAGCGGGTACAGGTACTCACAGACAATACGACCTCCATGTGGTATCGCAACAAATATCTTCATCTTTGGGAGTGGCTGAGCCATCAAGGCATATTGTCAAACAGCTGGTGGGATTTTTAAATGTCAGAGCGGACAAAATCAGCTGGCTGTACTCAGCAGGACATGAATGGCATTCAAACTCTAAAGTGGTGCAGAGTATCTTCCACCGATGGGGAGAGCGCTGGCTCGATCTCTTTCACACTATAAAGAATGGCGCAGTCTACTATTTTGGACAGAGTACCCAAGGCAGTCCTCCATAGGGGGCGCTTTCCATCTGCATTGCATTTTGGGACTTCTATATGCCAATCTAACTTTACCTCTCCTGCCCAGAGTGTTCAAGAAAATCTAGAGAGACTGGACACATTATTCTAGTAGCTCCAGATTGTACAAGGAGCGTGTGGAACTGTTGGCCCCCGAGCATCAGTCCTCCAATTCAGCTTCCTCTTTAGGAGGCTCTCTTGTTGCAGCAGCAGGGATGAGTTATCCACCTGAACCTAAGCTGTTTACACCTCCATGCATCGAAATTGAGTGGCAATAGCTGGTGACATCCGACCTTCCTCCTGAAGTGCTCTGAGTGATTTTGGCAGCCAGGCGTCTATCTAATGAAACTGTTTATGGTGGTCGCTGGAAGAAGTTTGTGGTATGAAACTTCTTCACGTAAAATCCAACTCTTAGAAGCAATCCTTGTCTTACATTCTTTTGTTTTGTTTTGTTTATCTCTGGCCTTGCTGTGTCCACGGTTAGAGGTTATTTAGCTGCCCTTTCAGCTTTCTTATGTTTGCCAGATGAGCCATCTTTTTTAGGTCGAGCGTGCAAGCTCTTTGACTTGTAAGTATTATGGGCTTTTAACCCTGCCCACCTCATGCACATCACTTTCACTCATTCGTGGGCTTGCCGTTCAAAAATCTCTTGATGTTATTGGTAATTGCTTTACGGTTGTCCCGACTTGGATTAGTTTTGTTACCGCCTTGCAGACTGACCCTGTTACATGGATAAATGCACGATTGCTGGTATACTTCAGCGTCAGTGAAATATTTTTTCTTTTTTTCTCTACCCTTTGTGCTTAATGGTAGCCATGGCTCTCACAGCGCAAACTCCATTGGCGGTATTGGAACGCTGGCCACACTGTACACAGTTACCTAATCAGAGTCATTTCTTTTGGCTCTCCCCTTCACGTGCCAAAGCTTTCCCAAAAACACTTATAATTGATAAATGCATCACTACACAACACCGAAATCTGCAATTCGGCTCTCCTGGCACAGCGGAAGGTACTACAGTATTCACTGCTCTTGGGAAAAGTCTCCCCATAATGCTTTGCAAGCATTCTTTTTTAGAACATTTTTGCCCATAACTCAGTCTGTGGTGGTCCCAGCACAATGGGTCAACCACCAAAACATTCAGCTTGATGCACTCTTTCTGTTTAGGTCATCTGTAGGTCTTGACGATAGGTGAGTGGGGGGCCCAAAATAATAACACCTCCCACCATTCAGTCCCTTTCCAAGCTCTCTTAAGGCTGTAACGTTTGTTATACAGCTTGGAATAGTTTGTATTCTAAGTGCCTTAGTGTTGCAGTAGACCTGAAAATGTGTTAAGGCACTACGCCCTCTATGGGCTAAATATATGGTTGCACTACTTTATGCTGTTCTATTTTCATGTTGTTATGCCCTTTAGGAGCTTATTATATTGTTACATGATCATGTTTCTTACAGATGATATTTTTATTGTGGTCTTCTCTAGGGGCTGTTCTGAGCATTACAGTCAACATACTACAATGTTTGCTGCACTCGTCGTCCCATAATGCTTTGCAGGGCATTCTTTTACAAAACATTTGTTTCTCAGAACTCAGTCTCTGATGGTCCTAGGACAGTGGGACCACCTTCAAAAGGTTCACCACGACCTGCTCTCTGTCTAGGTCATAGGTACTCACAAACTTTTTCTCGGGGGCCAAAATTGCAGTATGGTTTGCGGCCGAGGGCTGCACTGAAGTGACAGTGGGGGGCGGGGCTTAGAGGGGGCGGGGCTTAGAGGGGGAACAACCACCCCATCCCCTTTTTCAAAACAATGCTAAACAATGCTGTATTTTGAATCCAGGTATAACTACAAACCTACAAAGGGGACATTTTGAAAAACATTTTTATTATCAGACAATAGTAATCTTAAGAGGCATGGCATGGTAATTCTTGTGAACAGGATATTCAGCACAGGCCCAATGCAGCACAGTTTTCTCTGAGTCTGGAAAATAGGTATGTCAAAGGAAGACATACTACAAACTTATTTTGCACTTCATGTCTCTTATTAGTGTTCTGTAATCTGGTATTATGTCTGAAATGGCAAGCCTTAAGAGCTGATCCAGATGTAAGTCTGTTAGCTTATTTCTGAATTTACTCTTCAAAAGTCCCATTGTGGAAAACGAACTTTCGCAAACATATGTTGACCCGAACATACAAATTATTTTCTGGGCCACTGAAAAAAGAACAGGAAATTTGTCAGAAGGCACAGTGTTCCAGAATTCTTCTGGTGCCTGCCCCAAAAAAGATGCTTCAAGAGCTGAGTTATGCTGCATGTCTATCAGCTCCATTTGTGCTTGCGGTCTTTTCACGCCAATAAGTTCAACAGCATCAAGATTTCGTGCACTCACCATCCAGGGGTTTTCAACCAGCCTGAATAGGGGGGTGAGGGTTCTGAATTGAGAAAATCGCCTTTTGATCTCCCCAGAAATGTCCTCAAGACATGCACCAAGATTTAGCGTTGGCAGCATTTCTTGTGCATTTGGAAACCTCTGAGTCACAGCCAACAGTTTTGGAAAGTGGGTGAAGTCAGCAACATCCAGTTGTTCTTTGAATAGCACAAGCTTACTTTCAAATGAGTAAATACCATTCATCATGGACCACAGAAGCTGTTGTTTGCCTTGCAGCATCAAATTAAGAGCATTGAAGTGTGCAAATAGATCTGAAAGAAAATGGAGCATTAAAAGCCATTTCACATCCTTTAGTTCTGGGAATGTTTGACCTCTGCTGTTTGTAAAGTGTTCAATTTCAGGAAGCAAAGCAATGAACCGCTCCAGAACTTTCCCTTTGCTTAGCCATCGCACTTCAGTGTGCATCAAGAGGTCTGTATATTCAGCTTCAGAATCCTGCAGCATAGCCTTAAAAAGTCTATGGTTAAGGGCTTTGGCACGAATAAAATTAACAATTTTCACTGCAAGTTTTAGGACGTTATTCAGTTCTCCATGCTTTAATTTTGCACACAGAACTTCCTGATGAATAATGCAGTGGTAGTCTATTACAGGCTGTCCAGTGAGCTTCTTTTTAAGCAAAGATACAAAGCCTCTGTCATGGCCTACCATAGCAGGCGCGCCATCTGTTGTGATGCTAACAAGACTGTCCAGTGGTATGTGATGTGTTTCGAAGTAGTTGCAGATACTGTCCAGAATATCTTCTCCTCTTGTGTGCCCGTGCAGTGGTAGAAGGCACAGGAGCTCTTCTTTGGGATGAAGTGATTGGTCCAAATACCTCCACCCACCTAATAACTGGGCCACATCGCCTATATCTGTGGACTCATCCATGGCAATGCTGAAGAACGGTGACTCTCTGACAGCTTTGATCACCTGCTCCTGGATATTTTCACCCATTGCCTCTATTCTGCGTGCACAAGTGGAATCCGATAGTTTTAAGGCACCAATTTCTTTTAAAATGCTGCATTTGTTGCTATAGTTCTCAAACAAAGTTTCAGCTGCTGAAAGGAAACATTTCTTCACCAGCTCTGCCTCCGTGAATGGCTTCTTATGTTTGGCAAGCAGGTAGCATATTTGGAATGATGCTTCTGTAACAGCCTCAGATTCCTTCATTTGGCAAAGGAAGAGCTTCTGCTGGGAAAGAAGTGTTTGCTTTAACGATGCCACTTTTGCTGAACGCAGTTGTGAGTGCAATGGGAAGTTCTCACTATAACTTGCGTGTCGAGTTTTGTAGTGCCGTTCCAGGTTATATCTCTTAAGAACATTTACTTTCTCCTTGCAAAGCAAACAGGTAGCTTTCTCCTTTGGCCATTCAACAAACAAGTACTCTTCTTCCCATGCTGCCTGGAATGATCTGTGTTCACTCTGTATGGATCTGGGTCGTTTGCAAGGCTTGGTAACTGGACTGTAGGCCATTGGTCTCAGCAAGTTTGTGCAATGATTTTCAGGGGTCAGGAATCAGATTTTCCCCTCACAGCCAAAGGACCGACACCACTTCACGACCGACAACACTTCACGAGCGACCGATGGACCGACACCGCCTCACGACCAATGGACCAACACTGCGTCTCGCTACAGACCTCTGTGCACAACAGCAAAGTAATATAAAGTGATGTGTAAAAGGAAACAAAGCATACCGTGATCTAACAATTGGCAACACACATGCTGGCCTTTGCCGATTCCCAGAGGACCATGTTATAAAAAGTATTTTTTGCAATTATGCTTGCAACCTGCTAGGAATACTAGAGTGATAATGAGGCCAATGAATGGTATACGGGCCTCTTTTTAGAAACTGTTTTTTTTCAGCATGCTGGGTCACACAGCAATAGAAATCAACTGTGCGCGAAATGCCAGGGGACAGATAAAAAAAAGTGTATTATTGTAAGACATTTTCAACAGCCCTGGCTCTAGTAGTATATTCCTACACTAATCACAAGAGCCAAATGGGAATGTTCCAGAGTATATCTCTATCCTAATCACAAGAGACATTTAATTAGATGCAGCAGCCATTTATCATCCGCACCCCTGGGAGGAGGAGTAAGCTGAAGGTGTTTGCCCATCACACAAAGTGTACCCCACTGGACACTTCACAAATGGTTTGATTTATATTGGGATTGTCATCTGATTTTTGGTAGTTTTCATGGGTGGGTGGTTTCTCTCTGGCTGTACTGGGTTGGTGGGTATGCGTTATAAAAGTAAGCATTATTGTTTAGAGGTTGTACAAACAAAGGTCTAACTTGGTGCCTAAGCATTACAAGACAAAGATACAGCAGCACAGTTCTTACCCTTGCAGGGTCCGGTCTATCACACACAGCGCCATCTGCTCTCACCCCTATCGCCATCTGCACACAGCGCCATCTGCTCCCACCCCTACCCCAGTAACACACACAGCGCCATCTGCACAAAGCGCCATCTGCTCTCACCCCTACCCCAGTAACACACACAGCGCCATCTGCTCCCACCCCTACCCCAGTAACACACACAGCGCCATCTGCTCCCACCCCTACCCCAGTAACACACACAGCGCCATCTGCACACAGCGCCATCTGCTCTCACCCCTACCCCAGTAACACACACAGCGCGCACACACACAGCGCCATCTGCTCTCACCCCTACCCCAGTAACACACACAGCGCCATCTGCACACAGCGCCATCTGCTCTCACCCCTACCCCAGTAACACACACAGCGCACACACACACAGCGCCATCTGCTCTCACCCCTACCCCAGTAACACACACAGCGCCATCTGCACTCAACCCTACCCCAGTAACACACACAGCGCGCACACACACAGCGCCATCTGCTCTCACCCCTACCCCAGTAACACACACAGCGCCATCTGCACTCAACCCTACCCCAGTAACACACACTGCGCCATCTGCACAAAGCGCCATCTGCTCTCACCCCTACCCCAGTAACACACACAGTGCCATCTGCTCCCACCCCTACCCCAGTAACACACACAGCGCCATCTGCTCCCACCCCTACCCCAGTAACACACACAGCGCCATCTGCACACAGCGCCATCTGCTCTCACCCCTACCCCAGTAACACACACAGCGTGCACACACACAGCGCCATCTGCTCTCACCCCTACCCCAGTAACACACACAGCGCCATCTGCACACAGCGCCATCTGCTCTCACCCCTACCCCAGTAACACACAGCGCGCACACACACAGCGCCATCTGCTCTCACCCCTACCCCAGTAACACACACTGCGCCATCTGCACAGCGCCATCTGCTCCCACCCCTACCCCAGTAACACATACTGCGCCATCTGCTCCCACCCCTACCCCAGTAACACACACAGCGCCATCTGCACACAGCGCCATCTGCTCTCACCCCTACCCCAGTAACACACACAGCGTGCACACACACAGCGCCATCTGCTCTCACCCCTACCCCAGTAACACACACAGCACCATCTGTTCTCACCCCTACCCCAGTAACACACACTGCGCGCACACACACAGCGCCATCTGCTCTCACCCCTACCCCAGTAACACACACTGCGCCATCTGCACACAGCGCCATCTGCTCCCACCCCTACCCCAGTAACACACACAGCGCCATCTGCACACAGCGCCATCTGCTCTCACCCCTACCCCAGTAACACACACAGCGCGCACACATACAGCGCCAACACATACAGTGCCATCTGCTCTCACCCCTACCCCAGTAACACACACAGCGCCATCTGCACACAGCGCCATCTGCTCTCACCCCTACCCCAGTAACACACACACAGCGCACACACACAGCGCCATCTGCTCTCACGCCTACCCCAGTAACACACACAGCGCGCACACACACAGCGCCATCTGCTCTCACCCCTGCCCCAGTAACACACACAGCGCGCACACATACAGCGCCATCTGCTCTCACCCCTACCCCAGTAACACACACAGCGCGCACACATACAGCGCCATCTGCTCTCACCCCTACCCCAGTAACACACACAGCGCCATCTGCACACAGCGCCATCTGCACACAGCGCCATCTGCTCTCACCCCTACCCCAGTAACACATACAGCGCGCGCACACACAGCGCCATCTGCTCTCACCCCTACCCCAGTAACACACACAGCGCCATCTGCTCCCACCCCTACCCCAGTAACACACACAGCGCCATCTGCACACAGCGCCATCTGCTCTCACCCCTACCCCAGTAACACACACAGCGCGCGCACACACAGCGCCATCTGCTCTCACCCCTACCCCAGTAACACACACAGCGCCATCTGCACACAGCGCCATCTGCTCTCACCCCTACCCCAGTAACACACACAGCGCACACACACACAGCGCCATCTGCTCTCACCCCTACCCCAGTAACACACACAGCGCCATCTGCACTCAACCCTACCCCAGTAACACACACAGGGCGCACACACACAGCGCCATCTGCTCTCACCCCTACCCCAGTAACACACACTGCGCCATCTGCACAAAGCGCCATCTGCTCTCACCCCTACCCCAGTAACACACACAGCGCCATCTGCTCCCACCCCTACCCCAGTAACACACACAGCGCCATCTGCTCCCACCCCTACCCCAGTAACACATACAGCGCCATCTGCACACAGCGCCATCTGCTCTCACCCCTACCCCAGTAACACACACAGCGTGCACACACACAGCGCCATCTGCTCTCACCCCTACCCCAGTAACACACACAGCGCCATCTGCACACAGCGCCATCTGCTCTCACCCCTACCCCAGTAACACACACACCGCGCACACACACAGCGCCATCTGCTCTCACCCCTACCCCAGTAACACACACTGCGCCATCTGCACAGCGCCATCTGCTCCCACCCCTACCCCAGTAACACATACTGCGCCATCTGCTCCCACCCCTACCCCAGTAACACACACAGCGCCATCTGCACACAGCGCTATCTGCTCTCACCCCTACCCCAGTAACACACACAGCGCGCACACACACAGCGCCATCTGCTCTCACCCCTACCCCAGTAACACACACAGCACCATCTGTTCTCACCCCTACCCCAGTAACACACACTGCGCGCACACACACAGCGCCATCTGCTCTCACCCCTACCCCAGTAACACACACTGCGCCATCTGCACACAGCGCCATCTGCTCCCACCCCTACCCCAGTAACACACACAGCGCCATCTGCACACAGCGCCATCTGCTCTCACCCCTACCCCAGTAACACACACAGCGCGCACACATACAGCGCCAACACATACAGTGCCATCTGCTCTCACCCCTACCCCAGTAACACACACAGCGCCATCTGCACACAGCGCCATCTGCTCTCACCCCTACCCCAGTAACACACACACAGCGCACACACACAGCGCCATCTGCTCTCACGCCTACCCCAGTAACACACACAGCGCGCACACACACAGCGCCATCTGCTCTCACCCCTGCCCCAGTAACACACACAGCGCGCACACATACAGCGCCATCTGCTCTCACCCCTACCCCAGTAACACACACAGCGCGCACACATACAGCGCCATCTGCTCTCACCCCTACCCCAGTAACACACACAGCGCCATCTGCACACAGCGCCATCTGCACACAGCGCCATCTGCTCTCACCCCTACCCCAGTAACACATACAGCGCGCGCACACACAGCGCCATCTGCTCTCACCCCTACCCCAGTAACACACACAGCGCCATCTGCTCCCACCCCTACCCCAGTAACACACACAGCGCCATCTGCACACAGCGCCATCTGCTCTCACCCCTACCCCAGTAACACACACAGCGCGCACACACACAGCGCCATCTGCTCTCACCCCTACCCCAGTAACACACACAGCGCCATCTGCACACAGCGCCATCTGCTCTCACCCCTACCCCAGTAACACACACAGCGCGCACACACAGCGCCATCTGCTCTCACCCCTACCCCAGTAACACACACTGCGCCATCTGCACACAGCGCCATCTGCTCCCACCCCGACCCCAGTAACACACACAGCGCCATCTGCTCCCACCCCTACCCCAGTAACACACACAGCGCCATCTGCACACAGCACCATCTGCTCTCACCCCTACCCCAGTAACACACACAGCGCGCACACACACAGCGCCATCTGCTCTCACCCCTACCCCAGTAACACACACAGCGCCATCTGCACACAGCGCCATCTGCTCTCACCCCTACCCCAGTAACACACACAGCGCGCACACACACAGCGCCATCTGCTCTCACCCCTACCCCAGTAACACACACTGCGCCATCTGCACACAGCGCCATCTGCTCCCACCCCTACCCCAGTAACACACACACACAGCGCACACACACAGCGCAATCTGCTCACACGCCTACCCCAGTAACACACACTACATTAAAAACAAATAAATAAATAACCAAAGAGCCTTACCTGACTCAAAGCACTGTAAAGATGCCACAAATCTGGAACAGCAGGCAGGCAGGTGGGCAGCAGACGTGGAGCCGGTGACAGCAAGCAGACGACCAAAGCCCCGTAAAAGTTAGCTGCAAGCGCTGACTTTTATGGGGCTTTGGCTTCCACGATCGTCAGGGCAACGCAATAAACAATGGCCGCCGTATGTAAACATAGAGGAGGGCCGCGGGAGCATGCTCCCGCGGCCCTCCTCTATGTTTACATACGGCGGCCATTGTTTATTGCGTTTGGTGTGCGTCTCGCGGGCCGCCAAGTTAGGTCCGTGGGGCCGCTGGCGGCCCGCGGGCCGTACTTTGAGTACCGTTGGTCTAGATCATCTCTGGGCCCCTTCATTAGGTTAGTGGTACACCAAAATAATAACTTCTCCCTCCATTCAGTATCTTTTTAACTTCTCTGATGGCTGGAACTTTTGTTTTACAGCTGGAGTAGTTTGTGTTCTAAAGGTCTTGTTTGTAATATTATTGCAGTAGGCCTGCTATCCCTGAAAATGTGTAATGCACTATGGCCTCTAGGCGCTAAGTATATTGTTATACTGCAATAGTTTCAGTCATTTTCTTTTCATGTGGTTATGTACTCTAAGAGCTAACTATATATTAACATGACCATTGGTTTTACAAATGCTATTTTCATTGTGGTGTCCTCTAGGGGCTGTTCTGAGTATTAGTCTAATGCCAAACATTTATTTCTGATAAAGGTTTGTATTTGGTTTATATGATAATAGTATATGTTTTATTAATCTCTCCTTATTGCAATTATGACCATGAATCAGGCCAACTTAACATCCTTATTACACTATGATTCTTTGAACACTCTTGATATATTTGGCTGACCCTTCTAGTTTATTTCTCTCCTTACTCCTCTGTGGCTGTCTTGTTTTGGGAATTGTGTTAGCCAACCAGCAACTCTGATGGTGGGGTGCTGAAAGTTGTATTCTCTTGGAATTTGCATGGCAGATTTAAATTAGGATGGTAAATGGCAACATTTTTATTATTGGCTGAAGATAGAGAAAGAATGTAAATGGAAGTGCTTTTAGTTATTTCCAGGACCACTGGAATTATATAGCAGGAAAATACCAAATTATGAGGCACGGTTGACCTATTTATGTGGCAAGAAAAGTCCAGTTATGAATTTGCAGTGCCAATAGCTTTAACTGAAACACATGTGAGACACATTGCATTTCAAATGCTTGTTTAAATCACCTGTTGCAATACGTTTTTGGAAGGAGTTGATCCATATGTTTGCTTCTGTTCCATTTATAAGTTTTTCGCTGCTAGGCCTTTTCCTCCACTGGGCCAAGCCTTTTTTTTGAAAACATTTACCTGTTTGGGTTAGTTCACGCTTAGGCCTCCATAACCTTTTGTCCACATAAGCTATCCACGCCAAATTTGCATCTTTTTTTGCAGCATCCTGGGGATTCTCAAGATACCAATTATTTGTGGATTCTCCTGGATGGGGCTGAGGTAAAAACCAAAATATAGCTACATTCACAGTCACAAAACTTTCCTCTTTCAGGAACATGCGGAGCTGAATCAAACAACCTGATTTTTTACCACAGTATTGGCATTGTTCAAAGAGGTAGCCCATCTTTCCTATTTTTTTGTGCTCTCAACCTACTTCCAGTTCATGGTGCAAACCAGTGTGATCCAGGAAAGCTATATATTTCTGAAAAGTAGACAAAACTCCGAATTTAACAGGGGTCATATATGTAGCTCCCTCAAGGTTTTCCCAAATAAACTAACTGCATAAATCCATATTGAAAATGAGTAGGAAAAAAACAGCCGTTTGTGACCACGTTTTCATGTGTAATTTTTGTTGTCATGGCCAATTTGCTAAAGCAGTGTACCACTGCGTTTGCTAGACCCTTTTGATTGTGGAAATAAATAGGATTTGTAGGTTCTCCAGGAACCTGAGGTACCCAGAGCAATGCATTTTAATGGTGCACTGAGTATAGACCAATTCATATGGTGAAATATGTAAAGTGAAAAATAGATATCAAGGTAACCTATGCATTTCTGAAAGGGGCACAAGATATCGAGTTTAAGAGCATTGGTTATTTGTACAACTCTAAATGTGTGGGTACCGCACAAGCATATGATTTAGAGGGTATTTTTTCAAACTTTCTTACACACTGGCTTTGATGTGAAAGGCAAAAATGCTGCAAAATCGTTTTGGTGATAATAAATATCCTATTCTATGTTCCCACATGTCTTCTGATAAAAAAAAATATACCTCACTTGTGCGGTTAAGTCTAGTGCCAGTGACAGGAAAGGACCTAAAAGACAACATGGATGGGTCACATTTTTCCACTCAAACCTGACCCATTTTTTGCAAAGTGAGTAGCTGTGGATTTTGAGCCTTAGCTTATCAGGCACCTATGGAAACTTAGCAAACCTATATATTTTTGAAAACTAGAAACCTCAAGGATTGGTTCACTGTGTAGCTCTTACCAGGATGTTTTACCCAGAATCCCTTGCAAACCTTAACTAAAAACAAAAAACACACATTTTCCTCACGCTTCTGTGATGGAAAATTCTATAATCCACGGGGAGTCACAAACTTACTTCCACCCAGCATTCTCCTAATTCTTCTTATAAAAATGGTACCTCACTTGTGTGGGTAGGCTTAGTGCCCTTGACAGGAAATGACCCAAAATGGATATATCACATTTTTTCCACTCACAACTGACCCAGTTTTTGCAAAGTGGGTAGTTGTGGATTTTGAACGTAAGTCAGTCGGCACCTAGGGAAACGTAGCAAACTTGTACATTTTTCAAAACTAGACACCTAGGGGAATCCAGCATGTGGGACGTGTGGCTTGTTTTACCCGGAATCCCTTGGAAACCTCAAACTTTGACTAAAAAATACATTTTCCTCACATTTCTGGGATGGAAGGTTTTGCACTTTGCAGGGAGCCCCAAACTTCCTTCAACCCTGCACTCCCTAAGTCTTTTGATAAAAATGTTATCTCACTTGTGTGGCTATGTCTTGGGTATGCGACAGGCAAGCATCAAGACAATGTCAATGGGAGTCTTGTGGAGTGACTCTCATTGGCCCTGGTTTGATTTGTGCCTGTTGAGGTCACTGGGCCTTGTCACGCACGTGGTGTAGCATTGTCATTAAATCAAATGGGGGATAGCTGACTGGTAGCAATTGTGTAGATTCCTGCAGATTCCAGAAGTTTAAGTTAGAGAAATGCAAGGAAAATGTGGAATTTTGGGCAAAATTTGTGGTTTGCAGTGCATTGTGGGTAACAACTTTGTGGTATCCACTCAAGACATATGTAAGGAAATGCCTCCTTGGCATGGTTACCCCCTGACTTTTTGCCTTTGCTGATGCTAAGTTATGATTTGAAAGTGTGCTGGGGCCCTGCTAACCAGGCCCCAGCACCAATGTTCTTTCCCTAAACTATGGCTTTGCCTCCACAAGTGGCACAACCCTGGCACTCAGGTAAGACCCTTGTA
The DNA here is from genome assembly GCF_031143425.1 of Pleurodeles waltl. Classification (NCBI taxonomy): domain Eukaryota; kingdom Metazoa; phylum Chordata; class Amphibia; order Caudata; family Salamandridae; genus Pleurodeles; species Pleurodeles waltl. The sequence continues at coordinate 401,385,080 of NC_090449.1, forward strand.
ACTGGTGCCCCTGGTACCAAGGGCCCTGATGCCATGGAAGGCCTCTAAGGGCTGCAGCATGTCTTAAGCCACCCTGGGGGCCTCTCACTCAGCACAGGCACACTGCCTCTCAGCTTGTGTGTGCTGGTGGGGAGAAAATGACTAAGTCGACATGGCACTCCCCTCAGAGTGCCATGCCAACCTCACACTGCCTGTGGCATAGGTAAGTCACCCTCTAGCAGGCCTTACAGCCCTAAGGCAGGGTGCACTACACCACAGGTGAGGGCATATGTGCATGAGCACTATGCCCCTACAGTGTCTAAGCAAAACCTTAGACATTGTAAGTGCAGGGTAGCCATAAGAGTATATGGTCTGGGAGTTTGTCAATCACAAACTCTACAGTTCCATAATGGCTACACTGAAAACTGGGAAGTTTGGTATCAAACTTCTCAGCACAATAATTTCACACTGATGCCAGTGTGCAATTTATTGTAACATACACCCAGAGGGCATCTTAGAGATGCCCCCTGAATACCTACCCGACTTCTAGTGTAGGCTGACCAGTTTCTGCCAGCCTGCCACACACCAGACATGTTGCTGGCCACATGGGGAGAGTGCCTTTGTCACTCTGCGGCCAGGAACAAAGCCTGTACTGGGTGAAGGTGCTTCTCACCTCCCCCTGCAGGAACTGTAACACCTGGCTCACCCCTTTTGTTACAGCGCCCCATTGCATCCAAGCTAGTGGAGATGCCCGCCTCTCCGGCCACTGCCCCCACTTTTGGCGGCAAGGCTGGAGGAGATAATGAGAAAAACAAGGAGGAGTCACCCACCAGTCAGGACAGCCCCTAAGGTGTCCTGAGCTGAGGTGACCCCTGCCTTGAGAAATCCTCCATCTTGAGTTTGGAGGATTCCCCCACAAGGATTAGAGATGTGCCCCCCTCCCCACAGGGAGGAGGCACAAAGAGGGTGTAGCCACCCTCAAGGACAGTAGCCATTGGCTAATGCCCTCCCAGACCTAAACACACCCCTAAATTCAGAATTTAGGGGCTCCCCAGATCCCAGGAAATCAGATTCTTGCAACCTGAAGAAACAAGAAGGACTGCTGACCTACAAGCCTGCAGAGAAGGGGGAAGACGACAACTGCTTTGGCACCACCCCTACCGGCCTGTCTCCAACTTCGAAAACCTGCCCCAGCGACGCATCCGACAAGGACCAGCGACCTCTGAAGCCTCCGAGGTCTGCCCTGGACTAAAAGACCAAAAACTCCTGTGAACAGCGGCCCTGTTCAAAACCAGCTACTTCTTTGCAACAAAGAAGCAACTTTCAAAGACTGCACGTTTCCCGCCAAAAGCGTGAGACTTCACACACTGGGTTCATTTGAGTGGTTGGGGGCTAGGCCCAATGACTACACTCATTCTGCTTCCTAGCCCTCACCCCTCTGCGCAGATTGGAGGCAGCAAACCACTGAAGAGTGGTACCATTGGAAAGGATGAGATTCTCCCGTGACACCACCCCCCTGCAAATCTGTGCTCGGTGGCTTAGCTATGCCCATAAGCACCAATGTCGTGAAAGTAAATGAGTTTGATTGGCTTGTTTTACTTTCACTTTCTCTGTAGTTACATTGGCGCACCATGCTCTTCCATGCCGACCATCATTACACAGGAAGAAAAAAAAAATCTCTTCCCAGCTCCCAAGGCTTCAAATAACAAAAGTAAATCTTCTGCTGCCTGTGTGAGGACAGTCTGGAGCCGTCCTCCGAACACGAGCGCTGCTGCTGAAGACTGCATGAAGCCATCCTCCACACCAAAGGGGATAATGCTACAGTCAGATTTAAATTTCGTTTTGACTGATCTATATTGTGTATCACATCTGCTAGGCAAGCAGGTCTGCTTCAGACCTTGTCATCAGTGCCTCCTTAGGTTTCATTTTTTCCTGTTAAGTTAATCCTTCAAACTAGAGCAGCATTTCTCCATAGGGTGGTTACACATTTTCATGTGGGGCAATCAATCATTTTGTTGTCTTTTTATGCATAGCCTCATCATTCCAAAGAGGATGAGAGATTACATCATCTGGATCCTAAGAGAGCTCTCATGTTTATCTGGAAAGAACTAAAATTCCAAAAGGATGAACAACGTTTTGTCAGATTTTCAGGAATAAAAAAAGAGGAAGGCATTCCAAATGGTAACTATATTTAGATGGGTTGGTTTATTTAATCAGAACTATTGTGGACTAGCTCGGAAACAACCACTGGAATGAGTGTGCACACACTACTAGGGCAAAAGCTGCTACTACGGCATTAGCTCAGGACGTATGGGTTTTGGATATTTTTAAGGCTGGAACATGGGTATCCTTGCCTACATTCATCTCAATTAATTGCCTAGACAACCAAGTCTCCAGGGAAGGTCATTTTGCTTGTTCTGTTAGATGGGATATTATAGTTTGAATCAGTCCACAGACCCATCACCTGGGAGGTACGGCTCTAGTATCTATTCAAAAGGTGAGGAATCCGTAGTTAGAAGTCTCTATCACAAGAACAATGCCTTTCTGATATAGACTCTAACTGAAGATTCCTCACCTGCCATCCCACCTCTCCGTTCTGTGGTGCGGTTTTTGTCAATCTGTTGATCAAGTCTGTTACTGGTATTGTGCACACAAAAATCTGTAAATCTGTTGGTAGGAACGGAGTACTGAAAGAAACTTGTTTTTACTGCAAGCAGGTGACGTGTGTGTGTGTATATAGATATATATATATGTTTGATGGCATGTGTAGCTGCAGATACACATGCTGTGCACAGTCCGCCATCTGGTGTTGGGCTCGGAGTGTTACAAGTTGTTTTTCTTCGAAGAAGTCTTTTCGAGTCACGAGACCGAGGGACTCCTCTCATTTCGACTCCATTGCGCATGGGCGTCGACTCCATCTTAGATTGTTTTTTTTCCGCCATCGGGTTCGGACGTGTTCCTTTTCGCTCCGTGTTTCGGGTCGGAAAGTTAGTTAGAATCTCGGAAAAAAACGTCGGTATTGTTTGCGTTCGGTATCGGGTTAGTTAGAACAAATCGACACCGAATTCTGAAGAGCTCCGGTGGCCCTTCGGGGTTTTTTCGATCCCCCGTCGGGGCCTGGTCAGCCCGGCCACACGTGACTTCAAGGCTGATGGAACGGACCCCATTCCGCTTCTGCCCAAAATGCCATAACAAGTATCCGTATACGGATCAGCATCTGGTCTGTAACTTGTGCTTGTCTCCCGAGCACAAGGAAGATACTTGTGAAGCCTGTCGAGCGTTTCGGTCGAGAAAGACATTAAGAGACCGAAGAGCCAGAAGATTGCAAATGGCGTCGACAGGACAAGAGCGTTTCGAGGAGGAAGAAGAAGCTTTCTCCATCCACGAGTCGGACTCGGAAGAGATCGAGGCCGAAGAAACGCCAAAAACCGTGAGTAAGACGTCGAAACATAAGACTCACGAGAAGTCAACAAAAGCCCAGGGGACGCCACCGCCAACAGGCCATGGCTTAACCCGAAAAATAGGTGACGATCATCGGCACCGAAAAAGGGCACGCTTGTGGCGAAGTCATCCGACTCAGGTCGAGATACCGCCACACAGCAACCTCGGACCTGAGACAGCGGCTCCGAAAAAATTCGGCACCGAGACAGCGGCACCGAAGAAGTTCGGCACCGAGACACCACGCCGAAAATAAAAAAGGTTTCTTCGGAGCCTAAAAAGACATCCGAAAAAGTTTCGGTTCAGAAACATCCAGCCTTGGAGCCGATAACAGGTTCCTACACAGAGGAACAAGGATTAACCTCCCAAATGCAAAAGCATAGATTCGGAGAGGAACTTGAAGCTGGGGAACCAGACTACACAAAGAAGGCTCCACATTCATGGGGACACAGGGAAGATAACCACTCTTCCCCCAATTAAAATAAAAAGAAAACTTGCCTTTCAACAAAAGGACAAGCAGCCACAGGCAAAAGTGGCAAGGAAGACAACTCCACCACCGTCTCCACCACCATCAATACACGCATCACCAGTAACAACTCCACCAATGATGCACTCCCCAGCTCATACTACAATGAGCCAGGATGATCCCGATGCATGGGACCTTTACGACGTCCCAGTATCAGACAACAGCCCAGACTCGTACCCTGCAAGACCGTCGCCACCTGAGGACAGTACATCTTACACACAGGTGGTCGCAAGAGCAGCTGCTTTTCACAACGTCAACTTGCATTCTGAACCAATTGAGGATGATTTTTTGTTTAACACCCTATCATCCACCCATAGCCAGTACCAAAGCCTACCTATGCTCCCAGGAATGCTAAAACATTCAAAACAGATCTTTCAAGATCCAGTTAAAGGCAGAGCCATAACTCCAAGGGTAGAGAAAAAATACAAGCCAGCGCCAACAGATCCCGTTTATATTACAACGCAATTGACACCAGACTCATTAGTTGTCGGTACAGCTCGTAAGAGAGCGAACTCTCATACCACAGGGGACGCACCACCTCCAGACAAGGAGAGTCGCAAATTTGATGCGGCGGGCAAAAGGGTGGCAGCACAAGCAGCAAACCAATGGCGCATTGCCAATTCACAAGCACTTTTGGCAAGATATGATAGAGCTCATTGGGATGAGATGCAGCATTTCATAGAACACTTACCCAAAGAGTTCCAGAAAAGGGCGCAACATGTGGTAGAAGAAGGACAAAGTATCTCAAATAATCAGATACGGTCTTCAATGGATGCAGCAGATACGGCTGCAAGGACAGTAAACACTGCAATAACAATAAGAAGGCACGCATGGCTGCGTACTTCAGGGTTCAAGCCTGAAATTCAACAAGCCGTGCTAAATATGCCCTTTAATGAGCAGCAGTTGTTTGGGCCGGAAGTCGACACTGCTATTGAAAAACTCAAGAAAGACACTGATACAGCCAAAGCCATGGGCGCACTCTACTCCCCGCAGAGCAGAGGCACTTTTCGTAAAACACCTTTTAGGGGAGGGTTTCGAGGTCAACCAACAGAAACCACAACATCACAAGCAAGGCCCACTTACCAGAGCCAATATCAGCGGGGAGGTTTTCGGGGGCAATATAGAGGAGGCCAATTCCAGAAGAATAGGGGAAAGTTCCCAAGCCCCAAAACTCCTCAAAATAAACAGTGACTTACAAGTCACACAACCCCATCACATAACACCTGTGGGGGGGAGACTAAGCCAATTTTACAAACATTGGGAGGAAATAACAACAGACACTTGGGTCTTAGCAATTATCCAGCATGGTTATTGCATAGAATTTCTCAAATTCCCTCCACACATCCCACCGAAAACACACAGTATGTCAAAACAACATATAGACCTTCTAGGACTAGAAGTTCAAGCATTGTTACAAAAAGAAGCAATAGAATTAGTACCAAATCTACAAATAAACACAGGAGTTTACTCACTGTACTTTCTAATACCCAAAAAGGACGGCAGTCTGAGACCAATACTAGATCTCAGAACACTAAATACCTACATCAAATCAGACCACTTTCACATGGTTACATTACAAGTTGTAATCCCACTGCTCAAACAACAAGACTACATGACAACACTAGACCTAAAGGATGTGTATTTCCATATACCAATACATGCTTCACACAGAAAATACCTAAGGTTCGTATTCCAAGGAATACATTACCAATTCAAAGTGTTGCCATTCGGAATAACAACTGCGCCAAGAGTTTTTACAAAATGCCTGGCGGTAGTAGCTGCACATATCAGAAGGCAGCAAATACATGTGTTCCCGTACTTAGACGACTGGTTAATCAAAACCAACACGCTAAAACAGTGTTCACAGCACACAAAATATGTCATACAAATCCTCCACAAACTAGGTTTCTCGATCAACTACACAAAGTCACACCTTATGCCGTGTCAAACACAGCAATACTTAGGAGCGACAATCAACACAGCAAAAGGGATTGCCACTCCAAGTCCACAAAGGGTTCAAAATTTCACAATGTAATACAGGCCATGTACCCAAAACAAAGGGTACAAGTCAAAATGGTAATGAAACTGCTAGGCATGATGTCTTCATGCATAGCCATTGTCCCAAACGCAAGGTTGCACATGCGGCCCTTACAACAGTGCCTAGCATCACAATGTTCACAAGCACAGGGTCAGCTTCTAGATCTGGTGTTGATAGACCGCCAAACATACATCTTGCTTCTATGGTGGAACAGTATAAATTTAAACCAAGGGCGGCCTTTCCAAGACCCAGTGCCACAATACGTCATAACGACAGATGCTTCCATGACAGGGTGGGGAGCACACCTCAATCAACACAGCATCCAAGGACAATGGGACATACATCAAAGACAGTTTCACATAAATCACTTAGAACTGTTAGCGGTATTTCTAGCGCTGAAAGCATTTCAGCCCATAATAACCCAAAAATACATTCTAGTCAAAACAGACAACATGACAACAATGTATTACTTAAACAAGCAGGGAGGGACGCACTAAACACAGTTGTGTCTCCTTACACAAAAAATATGGCATTGGGTGATTCACAACCACATTCGCCTAATAGCACAATTTATTCCAGGAATTCAGAACCAGTTAGCGGACAATCTCTCTCGGGATCACCAACAAATCCACGAATGGGAGATTCACCCCCAAATAATAAAAACTTACTTTCAAATTTGGGGAACACCTCAAATAGATCTATTTGCAACAAAGGAAAACTCAAAATGCCAAAACTTCGCATCCAGGTACCCACAAGACCAATCCAATCCCAAGCTCTATGGATGAACTGGTCAGGGATATTTGCGTACGCTTTTCCCCCTCTCCCGCTCCTTCCATATCTGGTAAACAGGTTGAGTCAAAACAAACTCAAACTCATACTAATAGCACCAACATGGGCGAGGCAACCTTGGTACACAACACTACTAGACCTTTCGGTAGTACCCCATGTCAAACTACCCAACAGACCAGATCTATTAACACAACACAAACAACAGATCAGACATCCAAATCCAGCATCTCTGAATCTAGCAATTTGGCTCCTGAAATCCTAGAATTCGGACACTTAGACCTCACACAAGAATGTATGGAGGTCATAAGACAAGCTAGGAAACCTACCACTAGACACTGCTACGCAAAGAAGTGGAAAAGATTTGTTTATTACTGCCAGAATAATCAAATCCAGCCATTACACGCATCTCCAAAAGATATAGTAGGATATTTACTACATTTACAAAAATCAAATCTAGCTTTCTCTTCCATAAAGATACATCTTACCGCAATATCAGCTTACCTACAAATTACTCATTCAACTTCATTATTTAGAATACTAGTCATAAAAGCGTTTATGGAAGGCCTAAAGAGAATTATACCACCAAGAACGCCACCTGTTCCTTCATGGAACCTCAATATTGTCTTAACACGACTCATGGGTCCACCATTTGAACCCATGCATTCTTGTGAAATGCAATACTTAACGTGGAAAGTTGCGTTTTTAATTGCCATCACACCTCTAAGAAGAGTGAGTGAAATTCAAGCTTTTACCAATTTATTCAAATACACAAAAATAAAATAGTCCTACGAACAAATCCAAAATGTTTACCAAAGGTAATCTCACCGTTCCACTTGAATCAAACGTTAGAATTACCAGTGTTCTTCCCACAGCCAGATTCTATAGCTGAAAGAGCACTACATACATTAGACATCAAAAGAGCGCTAATGTATTACATTGACAGAACAAAACTAATTTGAAAAACAAAACAACTATTTATTGCTTTTCAAAAACCTCATACAGGAAATCTAATTTCAAAACAAGGCATTGCTAGATGGATAGTTAAATGCATTCAAACCTGCTATATTAAGTCAAAGAGAGAGCTGCCTATTACACCAAAGGCACACTCAACCAGAAAGAAAGGTGCTACCATGGCCTTTCTAGGAAATATTCCAATGAACGAAATATGTAAGGCAGCAACATGGTCTACGCCTCATACATTTACCAAGCACTACTGTGTGGATGTGTTAACTGCACAACAAGCAACAGTAGGTCAAGCTGTACTAAGAACATTATTTCAAACTACTTCAACTCCTACAGGCTGAACCACCGCTTTTGGGGAGATAACTGCTTATTAGTCTATGCACAGCATGTGTATCTGCAGCTACACATGCCATCGAACGGAAAATGTCACTTACCCAGTGTACATCTGTTTGTGGCATTAGTCGCTGCAGATTCACATGCGCCCACCCGCCTCCCCGGCAGCCTGTAGCCGTTTAGAAGTAGATCTTAAACATTTGTACATTTGTAAATATATTACTTTAAGCTTCATTATGTACATACGTATTCACTCCATTGCATGGGCACTATTACTAGCATACACAACTCCTACCTCACCCTCTGCGGGGAAAACAATCTAAGATGGAGTCGACGCCCATGCGAGTCGAAATGAGAGGAGTCCCTCGGTCTCGTGACTCGAAAAGACTTCTTCGAAGAAAAACAACTTGTAACACTCCGAGCCCAACACCAGATGGCGGACTGTGCACAGCATGTGAATCTGCAGCGACTAATGCCACGAACAGATGTCCACTGGGTAAGTGACATTTTCCATATATATATATATATATATATATGTGTGTGTGTGTTCGATGGCATGTGTAGCTGCAGATACACATGCTTTGCATATGTCCACCACCTAGTATTGGGTTTGGAGTGTTACAAGTTGTTTTTAGTTGGTGAAGGTTTTTGAGTCACAAGATCGAGTGTCTCATCCTCTCGTTGAGAGTGTGAATGGGCGTAGGGTCCTTTGTTAGATTGTTTTCTTTGCGCCGTAGGGTTCAGACGTGTTTCCTCTTGCTTGGGTAGATATCGGCTCGGTACTATCTGAACTGCTCTCCTTTTCTATAAACTTCAATATAGTTCTTGATCCATTTTCTAACTTATATTTGACCCGATTGTAATCTTCGGGGTCGATTAAACGCCCTTTTCGGTCGACCATGCCTTTCTTTGGCCTTCTTCGACCTGTGGTTTTGAACAATGTCAGGCTGATGGAATGGACTCCGTTTCGCCTTTGCACTCGTGTCACTCCAAGTTTCCATATACCGATCAGCACCCCATGTGCAATCTGTCTTTCTCCAGAACACAGAGAAGAAAGCTGTGAAGCGAGTCGATCCTCCCGTTCGAAGAAGACTCTTATGGATCGAAGAGCACATCGGTTGGAGATGCTGTTCAAGTTGTCAGAACAAACGCCCGACATCTTTGGAGAAGAACACTCTCAAGAAGAGATGGCTCACCAAACTGCAGTTTCCATCGCAGACTCCGATTTGGATCGAGATTCCAATGGCGACAGCCAATCCATTCCAGTGGGGCAGTACATGAGCACATCTCCCCTTTCCCATCCACAAAAGACAGCCAAAAATACTTTAACACCGGTCTTGGGTTCCCTACTGCTTGCTGGGCATGGTCATATCCAAAAATACAGCCTGATGACCAGCCTTCGGGTTCGGCACCAAACTGAAGACCAGAGCCCATTCGGCGCTGACCAAACAGCATCCTGTTTCGGGATCAAGCTGAAAATCAGAGACTTCCACCTCAGAGCTGGAAAAACTGCCATCAATTTCAGAACTGACATTTTCGTCCCGTCTAAAACATTTGGTTTCCAAACTTTCGGACCTGAAACCTGTTGGGTGGAAAATATGCTCCAACTACGGAGGAATCATCTGAAATAAGGCCTATATTGGAAGTAATGGATGCTAAATAGCGAAAAAGCCATATACATAAGGACACAGGACGAATTATTGCTTCTCCTTCCCCCTCAACAATGTGAAAATTATCTTCCCAAGAGACTGTAAAAGCTGGGCCACCACCTGCTAAAATATTTAAGCAAAAGAAGAAACCAAAGGCGCTATAACAGCCTTCTCCACCACATTCTCCTTTACTTACCATCAGATAGTCCACCACCTTCACCTACACAATTTTCTCCACAATCCCTTAACACATGGGGATGATTTTGATGATACTCATCAGGATATAGATCCATGTGTCTTACATGATTCAGATCCCACACCTTCTAATGATCCTGACTTAGACCCTGAAAGAAAATCTCCACCTGAAGATGCCACTGCCTACAATCAGGTGATAGCTCAGGCAGCTGCATATCACAAGGTGCAGTTACATACAGATCCCATTGAGGATTACTTTTTATTTGATATACTATCATCTACTCATAAGGAGTATAAATGTCTTCCTATGCTCCCAGGCATGCTTAAACATGCAGACGACATTTTCAAAGAGCCAGTGAAATCTAGAATTATCACACCAAGGGTAGACAAAAAGTATAAACCTGCACCTTCAGATCCACGTTTTATTAGAGCCCAATTGCCACCTGCGGCAAGGAAAAGGGCAAATAGCCAATCCACAGGGGATGCTCCGCCCTCATACAAGGAAAGTCGTAGATTTGACACAGCTGGGAAAAGGGTGGCAACTCAAGTAGAGGATTGCAAATTCTGAGGCACTTTTAGACAGATATGACAGAGCTCATTGGGATGAGATGGAGGATTTGTGGCAGTTCCTTCCACAAGAACACCAGGAAAGGGCACAGCAGATAGTAACAGAGGAGCAGGCTATGTCTAATAATCAAATTAGATCTGCAATAGATGCAGGAGATACAGCTGCAAGAAGTATCAATACTAGTGTAATTATTAGAAGGCATGCATGGTTAAGAACATCAGTGTTTAAACCAGAAATCCAACGAGAAGTGTTAAATATGCCCTTTGATAAGCAACACTTATTTGCCCCAGAAGTCGACACCACCATAGAAAAGCTGAAAGAAGACGCTGATACAGTTAAAGCTATGGGTGCCCTTTACACTACCCCTACTCTGGGAACTTTTCGCAGGCCCCAGTTTAGAGGTGGCTTTAAACCATCAACTTCGGAGCCATCCACATCCCAACAGAAACAAGGGCCACATTTTTACAACAGAGGCTCCTTCAGAGGCTCTTAGAGGAAATAACTATAGACGGAAAGGTAAATCAACCATCCCAAAAGGTTCCTCTACCTCAACCAAACAGTGACTTTTTACACATCCCACACACAATATACATCTCTTACTACTGATCAATGGGTTCTGTTAATTATCCAGCATGATTATTGCCTAGAACGTATCTCTACTCCACCAAACATTCCCCCTCACTCGCACAGACTTTCTCTGGAACATCTAAATTTATTAAAACGAGGTACAATCACTTCTACTCAAAGGTGCCATAGAGATAGATGGTACCTATATCCCAACAAGGGTCAGGAGTATATTCCCTATACTTCCTCATACCAAAGAAAGATGGTACTCTCAGACCAATCTTGGATCTCAGACCCCTCAATCAGTTTATTCTGTCAGAGCATTTTCACATGGTCACTCTACAAGACATCACTCCCCTGCTACAGAAACAAGACTACATGACAGTGTTAGATTTAAAAGATGTTTGTTTCCACATTCCCATACATCGAGCACATTGCACATTTCTAAGATTTGTGATGGCAGGCAAGCGCTACCATTTCAAAGTACAACCCTTTGGAGTAACAACAGCACCAAGGGTATTCACTAAATGTCTTGCAGTGGTCGCAGCATACCTCAGAAGGCAACATGTACATGTCTTTACCTATCTGTACGTCTGGCTCATAAAAGCCAGCACAATCCAAACAACACACACCGTACACAGTGGACATCCTACACAACCTAGAATTCACAATCAATTACCAAAAATCTCATGTGCATCCAGCACAAATACAACCATATCTGGGAGCAATTCTGAATACTCAATCAGCACTACCAATCCCAAACCCACTAAGAATTCAAGCTTTCCACAATCTCATATCTCAATTACAATACAACCACACTTACACAGTGAGGTTGATCATGAAACTCCTGGAAATTATGGCATCATGCATAGCAATAGTACCCAATGCACGTCTAAACATGAGACTGCTACAGCAGTGTTTCTCGCAACAACGGTCTCAAGCACAGGGTCAACTCCAGGATCTAGTGTTGTTGGACCGCCAAACTTATCACTCTCTGCAATGGTGGAGTCCCCCCTTATGGGAGGGGGGGTGGGGGTTGAGGAGGTGGAGACACTCATCTTAATTGTCCCTTTTAGCACAGACAATTTGGAAATGGGAAATTCAAAATCGCATTCAACTACTAGCAGAGTATATCCCAGGGATACACAATCAAATAGCGTACCTCCTCAGCAGACGCAGCAACAAATACACAAATGGAAAATCCGCCCACAAGTGATTCAACAGTACTTTCGCATGTGGGAAACACCACACACAGAACTCTTTGCGCAAGCGAAATCACAAAATGCCCAAACTTCGCATCCAGGTACCCACACCCTCAATCCAAGGGCAGTGCTCTATGGATCAATTGGTCAGGGATATTTGCTTACGCTTTTCCCCCCTCTCCCACTAATTCCATTTTTGATCAACCAGATCCGTCACACCTCTCTCACTATGATACTCATTGCTCCCACAAGGGCAAGTCAGCACTGGTACACTACACTGTTGGATCTGTCTGTAGTGCCACATCACAAGCTTCCAAACAGACCAGACCTATTGACTCAAAACAAAGGTCAAATCAGGCATCCCAATCCCAGTATGCTCAACCTGGCAATTTGGCTCCTGAGGTCATAGAATTTGGATATCTACAGCTTCCAGCAGAATGTATGGCTATTCTAAAGGAAGCACAATGACCTACAACTAGACAGTGCAGCTAAATGGAAATGTTTTGTATACTACTGTCAACCCAAAAACATTAATCCACTTAAAGCCATCAGTACAAGATATTGTCTGTTAACTGCTTCATTTGCAAAAAGCAAATCTTGCATACTAATCTATTGAAATCCATTTAACAGCAATAGCTGCTTACCTCCAAAAAATACAGCATACTTCTCTGTTTAGGATTCCTGTTACCAAAGTTTTTGTGCAGTCCTTAAAATAATTATTCCACCTAGAGCTCCACTAGCTCCTGCCTGGAATCTTAAAATCGTGCTTTCAAGACTTATGGTCCACCATTTGGACCCATGCATTCTTCTGCTCTCCAATTTCTGTAATGGATGGTTGCTTTCCTAATAGCAATTGCTTCCTTCAGAATAGTTAGTGAAATTCAAGCGTTCAATTTAGAAGAACTTTTCTTCCAAATTCACAAAAATAAAATAGTACTTAGAACAAACCCAACATTTCTACCTAATGTAGTTTCACCATTTCACATCAGTCAGTGGAATTGCTAGTCTTCTTTCCACAGCCAGATTAAGTTGCTGAATGAGCTCTTCATACTCTTGATGTTAAAAGAGCTCTCATGTATTATGAATACAGAACAGAATATTTCAGGAAATCTTAACAACTTTTTGTGGCTTTTCAACAACCTCATAAGGGTTATCCTATTTCAAAACAAGGATTAGCCAGATGGATAGTAAAGTGTATTCAAACTTGCTATCTTAAGGCTAAAAGACAGTTATTAGTAACTCCTAAAGCACATTCTACTAGAAAGAAAGGAGCTTCAATGGCATTCTTAGGAAATATACCAATGGCAGATATATGTTAAGCAGCCACATGGTCCACACCACACACATTTACCTAACACTACTGTGTGGATGTCTTATCTCGCCAACAAGCAAATGTTGGTCAAGCAGTGCTTAAAACACTATTTCAAACTACTCCAACTCTTACAGGCGAGCCAATGCTTATTTTGGGAGGGGACTGCTTTTCAGTCTATGCACAGCATGTGTATCTGCAGCTACACATGCCCTCAAATGGAAAATGTTACTTACCCAGTAGACATCCGTTCGTGGCATGCAGTGCTGCAGATTCGTGTGTGTGTGTGTACATATACATTTCTACACTCTTTACTTCACCCTCCTGCGGGAAAACAATTCTAACAAAGGACTTGATGCCCATGCGCACTATCACTGAGAGGAGTCGTCCCTCGAGCTCGTGACTCGAAAACCTTCTTCGAAGAAAAACAACTTAAAAAACTCTAATCCCCAACAATAGACGGCGGACTTATGCAAAGCATGTGAATCTGCAGCACTACATATCACGAACAGATGTCTACTGGATACGTAACATTTATATATATATATATATATATATATATATATATATATATATATATATATATATATATATATATATATATATATATATATATATATATATTATTGATGTCATGAATCCACAAGACGGGGTCGTGAGTGGAGGCGTGATGTGGCACAAATCCACCTGTCAGCTCTAGTGAATGTTACTTTGCAAAAGATTTCGGGATCCAGTCTGATGCCTGGAGGTATTCAAAAGGTGAGAAATCTGCGGTTAGATAGTCTCTATCAGAAAAGCTGTTCTTGATTGCACAAATAGATTTGAACTGCTGATGTATTTGAACTCTGATAAGCAGGATTCCACATATCTTAACCAAGTTAATAAGTATAGTAGTGAGATTGATATAACTGCATGACTTTTTTTTTTTTTTTTTTGTTAACTACTGAACTTGGAGGTATGGAGCTGTTTAAAGGTTCTGGCTACTAGGGTACAGAAAGTAGTGGATTCAAGCTAATAAAATTAAGTATTTGGCCCATTAAATGATGATGGGAGTTCACTAGGGGGAAACTCTTTAGCCTCTTTCTTGATGCTTGTGGAAGAGAGACAAATAGTTGATAAGCAACACATAATGGTGAATAAAGCATATGGTGCCTCATTGGGGGGGGACATTTGAAACATACAGGGGTGGACCCGAGAGGGGGATATTAAACATACTGTACAGCCAAATGCCAGACACATGTGCCCAGGACCTTATAGAGTAGAGGGCAGGGTTTGGGCTATGGTAATGTGGGGAATTGACAAGATGGCTATGGCTATAGCTCACCTGAAGGAGAACCTGAAAGTGGGAGGAAAGCTTGGAGACCAGGTACTAAAAAAAAAAAAAAAAAAGTGGATTTATCTACATGATGAATGTACCAAAACTCAGGATGGGTACGAAGGAAGCTATGGATTGCCTTATTAATAAGGAGATTCATTGGATTAATAAAGAGCAAGATTGTCTATCGAGTATTTGCTCAGACATAGCATTTGCAGATGACTCAGTAGTTCCAACGCCTTGTTCAAGAACATCAAGCTGACCGTTTTTAATGTTTACCTTGTAGATGAGTTGCTGTGCTTGGATGCCCACATAATCCAAGCTTTTCTTTCAGCTTTTTTTTTTTTTTTTTACCTTTTTTTATTGAGTTTTATTACAGCATAATACAGGTACTTTTGTGCATTTTATACACATAATTGATATACGCTCCCACTTTAGGTTTTGTGTGTATGTCAGGTAACATGAGGGTTAGCAGGAGTCATTGGTTCATTAAGAAAACAATCAGTGGAAATGAACATTGAAACAACAAGCCATACAACCACATCAATTCTTAATAGGGCCACTTCAGTGGATATAGCCCCATCTGCCACCAACCTCCTGTTCCTCCCCTATATTTAAACCTCAGGACAATTGCCCACCGCCATTGACCTTCTCCAGGGGACCCAAGTTTCTTGACATAACAGCCCACCCCTGAGAGCTTGGTTGTCCAAACCTCTACCTCCCATGGCCCGTTCTATTCTGCTCTCTGCAGTAGGGAATCCAAAAGGTTGAAGTTGGGCTCATTTGGGACGAAGATGTTTACTTCTTCCAGTCGTGCTTAGCAGTCCGTGAACAAGGCATGCCTTTTGGGATGTTATTCCCACACGCTGTGGGATACAGTTGTGCAAGTGCTGCCACAGGTCCTGGAGGAGGCCCAGGCTATACTCTCTCATGCTGTTACCAATGGAAGAGACTTGGCAAAGTTCACAATTTGTTGCGGACTGGACACAACAGACATGCTACATAGAGTGGTATCTTCGACAGTGACCCTGAGGTGTCACACCTGGCTGAGAATGTCTGGCTTTTTGAGGGATGTCCAGTCTTCTTTGATGGATATGCTATTTGTTGGCATTTTATGGCACCTGTACCTTCGGAGACCAGGCAGACTCGGAGCTCGAGCCCTCAAGGATTCTCAGGCTATATCTAGATCCTTGGGCCCCTAGCCCCCTCAGTCTGCCTTTCGCCCCTTTCATGGCTACGAAAGGGGTCTCCAACCTCATCTATTCCCGGTCAGCCACTGTGCTGTGTGTGAGGGCGCCGGACCCACTGACCTCATGGTTCACGTGGTCAGTGATCTGGACAGTCTACACCCCCCTGCCCCCCCACATCCCCTATCTGCAGCAACCTTTAAGACCTCCTAGATGCATCCCACCTGGGACAGTGGAGATCAGAGGCCTCTATCTCCAGTGGAGTCTGCACTCCACATCAGCCTATTGTAGCTCTGGGTGATCAGACTAGCATTGAAAGCATTTCTTCCCTCTCTTCAAGGGAAGGTAGTGCAGGTGGTAACTGACAACATCACTGCCATGTTGTAATGCAACAAGCAGGGCGGGGTGTGGTTGTGGACCCTTTGCCAAGACGCGCTCTGCGCCTTGGACGTGGCTGGAACACCAGGGTATTTCCCTGGTGGTTCAGCATCTGTTGGTCTTTCTGAATGCTAGAGCGGACAAACTCCGAGGTGCATGGTCTCTTTCAGCAGAGGGAAGAGCCTTGGTCAGATCCGTTTGCCTCTGCAGAAACACGCAATGTTGGCAGTATTGTGCGTTGGAGTTCTCAAGAAGATCAAGAATGACCAGGCCCAAGTAATCCTTGTGACTCTGGACTGGGCATGAAGAGTCTGGTATCCTGAGCTATTGAGAATGCCCATTGATCCTCCAATCAGACTGCCCCTTTGTGAGGATCTTCTGTCGCAGCAGCAGGGGAGAGTTCTCCTCCCAAAACTTTCTAGTCTACACCTTCTTATGTGGAGATTGAGCGGCAGCAGTTGACAGCATTTGACCTTCCGCCTGAAGTCTGTAATGTAATCTTGGCAGCCAAGCGTCCCTCCACCAAAACGGTATACGCCTGTAGGAAGAAATCTGTGGCATGATGAACAGAAAAGTCCCGCCAGTAAGTTACTTAGTAACCAACCAAGACCTCGCGCACATAGCAGCACTGGTTGGCAGCTCCTTTAGAAGTGGAGGAAGTTGACATCAGACAGTTGAATACTAAACATTATAAAATGCGTATAGTGAATAGAACTGACAAAGTCACCACCATCAAGGGGACCAAAGGGAAATGGTCCACTCAAGAGAAGAAACATCATGTCTACTTAAGGAAGTAGCAGTTGCTGGGAAAGAGAGCAATAGAAAGAGTGCCCAAGAAAAAGATCAAGCTGGGAAATTACCCAACATATTTCTTAATGCCAAAACCAGATCATTCTAGACCTCAGGTTTATAAAAAAGTTTATAAAGACCCAAAAATTCAAAATGACAACATTGAAGGATGTCATACCAGAGTTGCAAAAAGGGGATTACATGGCAGCTTTAGACTTGAAGGACGATTACTTGCATATCACAATAAACTAAAAACAAAAAAAATACTTGTGATTTGTGGTGAACAAGAGACTATCAATTCAGAGTGCTGGCCTTTACGATAATAGGTGCACCAAAAGGGTTTACAAAGTGCCTTGCAGCAGTGGTGGCACATTTGAGAAGGCCGGAGATACATGTGTATCCTTATCTAGACAACTGGCTAGTAAGATCAAACTCCCTAAGCAATTGCAGAGCAGACACACAAAAAGTGATAACTCTTGCCAGACTGGGATAAATAATATAAAAATGGCCAAAACCACAACAAGAAAAAATCTTTCTGGGAGCAGGAATCAACTCAGTAGCAACAAAAATGTATCCCTGCAAGAAGAGAAAAGTGTAGCTACATCAAGAAACTCGCCTTAACCAGAAGGAGCAGTTCCTCACAATGAGGACTGTTGGGAAGATTCTTGGGTAGATGGCCTCATGCAGCCCTATTTTTCAATATACAAGGCCACATATAAGACCAATTGAGGGATGGCTCCAAAATGAATGGTCACAAGCTCCAGGGAGTTTGGAAGATCTAATGGTTGTCACGGTTTAAAATACAAGAAGAAAGGGCATGTAACAGCAGGAAGACAATATATGCAACCAATGCCAACAGTAACCAAAACTACAGATGCCTTGCCTATGGGCTGGGTTGCTCATACGTGCTCACTGAAGGTCAGTGCATGGAAAGAAAAATAACTGGTCCACCACATCAATATCCTGGAACTTAAAACTATGCGCCTAGTCTTAAAAGAAAGAGCCTTGGGGAAATCACTATTAACTCAGACAATACGACAACAATGTTTTGCATGAAACCTGTAGGCGGCAGGGCAAAAAATTTATTTTAGGCCATTTCGGCCGGCTGAGCTAGAGGCCAAAATCCACAGGTAGGCACTTTGCAAAAAACACCTCTGTTTTCTGTGAAACAATGTGATGTGTCCACATTGTGTTTTGGGCCATTTCCTTTCGTGGGCGCTAGGCCTACCCACACAAGTGAGGTATCATTTTTATCGGGAGACTTGGGGGAACGCTGGGTGGAAGGAAATTTGTGGCTCCTCTCAGATTCCAGAACTTTTTGTCACCAAAATGTGAGGAAAATGTGTTTTTTTAGCCAAATTTTGAGGTTTGCAAAGGATTCTGGGTAACAGAACCTGGTCAGAGCCCCACAAGTCACCCCATCTTGGATTCCCCTAGGTCTTTAGTTTAAAAAAATGCACAGGTTTGGTAGGTTTCCCTAGGTTCCGGCTGAGCTAGAGGCCAAAATCTACAGGTAGGTACTTTGCAAAAAACACCTCTGTTTTCTTTAAAAAAATGTGATGTGTCCACGTTGCGTTTTTGGGGCGTTTCCTGTCGCAGGCGCTAGGCCTACCCACACAAGTGAGGTATCATTTTTATCGGGTGTCTTGGGGGAACATAGATTAGCAAAACAAGTGTTATTGCCCCTTGTCTTTCTCTACATTTTTGTCCTTCCAAATATAAGAGTGTGTAAAAAAAACATCTATTTGAGAAATGCCCTGTAATTCACATGCTAGTATGGCCACTCCGGAATTCAGAGATGTGCAAATAACCACTGCTCCTCAACACCTTATCTTGTGCCCATTTTGGAAATACAAAGGTTTTCTTGATAGCAATTTTTCACTCTTTATATTTCAGCAAATGAATTGCGGTATACTCGGTATAGAATGAAAACGCACTGCAGGGTGCAGCTCATTTATTGGCTCTGGGTACCTAGGGTTCTTGATGAACCTACAAGCCCTATGTATCCCCGCAACCAGAGGAGTCCAGCAGACGTAGCGGTATATTGCTTTCGAAAATCTGACATTGCAGGAAAAAGTTACAGAGTAAAACGTAGAGAAAAATTGCTGTTTTTAACCTCAATTTCAATATTTTTCTTTTTCAGTTATTTTCTGTAGGAAACCCTTGTAGGATCTACACAAATGACCCCTTGCTGAATTCAGAATTTTGTCTACTTTTCAGAAATGTTTAGGTTTCTGGGATCCAGCGTTGGTTTCACGCCCATTTCTGTCACTGACTGGAAGGAGGCTGAAAGCACAATTTGTTTTTTAAAATGGGGTATGTCCCAGTAAAATGCCAAATTTGTTTTGAAAAATTGGGTTTTCTGATTCAAGTCTGCCTGTTCCTGAAAGCTGGGAAGCTGGTGATTTCAGCACCGCAAACCCTTTGTTGATGCCATTTTCAGGGAAAAAACCACAAGCCTTCTTCTGCAGCCACTTTTTCCAATTTTTTTGAAAACAAACTAAATTTTCACTGTATTTTGGCTAATTTCTTGGCCTCCTTCAGGGGAACCCACAAAGTCTGGGTACCTCTAGAATCCCTAGGATGTTGGAAAAAAAGGACGCAAATTTGGCTTGGCTAGCTTATGTGGACAAAAAGTTATGAGGGCCTAAGCGCGAACTGCCCCAAATAGCCAAAAAAAGGCCTGGCACAGGAGGGGGAAAAGGCCTGGCAGGGAAGGGGTTAATGAAGCTAATACTTATTGCCCCTCAGTGAGCGAGACAGACGTGGTACTCAGAACTAATAGAAATGACACAGGGCAACATTCAGAAACTATTAGCACAAGAAGGACCTGCTGTCAATGGAAGTCAGAGAGTCCTCATTCCATGTAGGAAGCTGGCCTGGTGTGTGGTGGACTCCTATGGTGTTGGCACCTTACATCAGGTCCACACAACCCCTGTTACGAACGTAAGCAGTGTTTAGGAAACAAGGGCTCTGTAGAGGTAGCTGTAGATGAGCAGCCAAGACTTATCTAGGAGACATGCAAAGCTTATGCAATACCACATAGTCGCTCAGCAACTTATCACACATGAAAGGAACCACATAGTGTTAAAGAAATAAAGGTACTTTATTATAGTAACATAGTTAGGGCCTGTTAGAAATGGGGTTTCTGGTTGGCTAGGGTATGCACCTCAGCCAGGCAGAACTTACCCACTCTAGTCAGGGCAAGGGAGTTACACGTCCAAGATAACCCCTGCTCACCCCCTTGGTAGCTTGGCACGAGCAGTCAGGCTTAACCCGGAGGCAATGTGTAAAGCGTTTGCACAACACACACACACATGTGACGCAATATCCCCACCACAAAGGAAACACAACACCAGATTATATGAAAATATACTGTATTGTACACAACGTAATTATCAGACCAATATCACATAACAGTACTATCCTGCTACCTTAGCAGTTGTCAGAACGTTACACATTAGTTATTCTGCAAACTAGCAGTAGTCACACATAACACACAGGTTACTCAGTATTCTGCAACATAAGCAGTAGTCAGGAAACACGTTATCACATTAGCACACTTGTCATAAGAATATCATAAAACGCCCATAGTAGGAACATTAGAAAATCTATGGCAAGTTAAGCAAACATATTAGCAAGTCATGCCCATAAAAGGAACATGTGCACAGATATGTAAAAGCATCATAGAACAGGTAGGCAATATATCATAATAGCAAAGTCTGTAGAAAGAACTTTAGATTATCGTTATATTGGTCCCTTTAGAAAGTACCTGTTTTGATCAGGAGGCACTTCCAGTGCCTAAAACAACTAATGGGGCCCCCGGCGCTCCTCTGCGCAAAACGGGGGCCTCCTTAAACATGGCAGACCGAGAGGGGCGGCACGCACCCTCTCTGAATTCTTGACGGGCCCCTTCTGGGACCCGTGATCACTGGGGGCCCCCCGGGCCTCCACCGGCCCTCTCCAGGGGGGCCCAGGTCAGGGAAAGCCTTTGAAGGGGAGGGGGGCGCCTCGCGCTCCCTCCTCTTTGCAACACGGGCCCCTCCGGGGACCCACTAACTTCTGGGGTCTCCCTGGACCTCCGTGGGTCCTGCCACTACGGGAGACCCCGAAAGAAAATACTCCTGGCCCGCGAGGGGGCCAACAGGAGAGCTGGGGGCCAGGGCGAGCCTCCAGTGAGGCTGCCGCCCGGCCCGGGATAGCAGGAGAGTCCTGCGGGACTCCTGCACGCGAGGGAGAGGCGTCCTCCTCTCCCTCTACTTCCAGATGACGTAGCGGCCCAAGGTGGGCCTGCTGGTGCCCCGGGGGCGCTCCTCGGAGCGATCCCTACCCCGGGGGCACCGCTAGGAGCGCGCTGGCTCCTACAAACACAAAGAAGGTTGTCTTCGTGCCCTGGGGGCACCGGTAAACGCGCAACTCTCGCGTTTTACCAAATTAACTTCTCCGGGCTGCGGCGGTGATTCCTCTTAGCAGAAACGCGCTCCAGGAAGTGCGAGGGCACAATTTAAAGCCCGGGCTGCGGCGGTGATTTCCTTTAGTCAAAGAAAAGCGCTTTCAAAGCGCGATGGCACATCAGCAGCCTCAACAATTAAAAGAATGCCTTTTTCTCTTAAAGCATCCTGGGCAAAGATGTAAAAGATCGTTGCAGGGGTCAGGGGCCAAAGCACCCTGCCCCTGGGAACAACTCAACAAGAAGGAGCACAGGGCTGGTGGGCCCAGCTACAGGCCAGCACAAGTGGTGCAGATGGTGGCAGTTCCTCCTAGTGACCAGGCAGGTCACAGGTCAGCACAGCAGCAGCAGTCCATTCATCAGCGTTCTGTGTCCAGTTTCAAGTTCCAAGAATGTTCAAATTGTGGGGAAAATTCCCCTGTACTTATAGTCCTGTTTTTACAGTGTTTTACAATGATAGGGAGAGGAGGTTCCAGCCAGTTACAACTGGTTCTGGGAGTGCCCCCTCTCTCCTTTCAGCACAGGCTCCAAACATCAGTGGGGGGTTAACGACCCTATTGTGTGAGGCCAGGGCACAGCCTTTACAAATGTAGGTGTGCCCCGCCTCTCCCTTCTCTCAGCCCAGGAAGACTATTCAGTATGTAGATGCACCTCAGTGACACCTCCACCCTCCCTGTGTACAGGCTGTCTGAAAAGTATGCACAAAGCCCCAACTGTCACTCTGCCCAGACGTGGATTGGAGTCAAGCTGCAAAACACCAGAATCATAAGCACAGATAAATGCGCACTTTCTAGAAGTGGCATTTCTGTGATAGTAATAAAAAATACACCCACACCAGTAAGCAGTATTTATTAACCCCATCACAACCATACCAAACACGCCTACGCTACCCCTCATAAATCAGACAATACCCCTTACACATACGGCAGGGCATTTCTAATGCAATCCTATGAGAAGGCAGCACTCACAGCAGTGAGACGCCAAGTTAGGCTGTTTGTCACTACCAGGACAGGCCATGCAATATGGCACATGTCCTGCCTTTCTACATACATGGCACCCTGCCCATAGGGCTAGCTAGGGCGTACTTTAGGGGTGACTTACATGTAGTAAAAGGGGAGTTCTGGGCCTGGCCAGTAAATTTAGATGCCAGGTCCCTGTGGCAGAAAACTGTGCACACAGGCCCTGCGCTAGCAGGCCTGAGACAGGTTTGAAAGTCTACTTCAGTGGGTGGCGCAAGCAGCGCTGCAGGCCCACTAGTAGTATTTAATTTACAGGCCCTGGGTATAGAGATACCACTGTACAAGGGACTTATAGGTAAATTAAATATGCCGATTAGGTATAAGCCAATCATACCAACTTTAGATGGGAGAGCACCTGCACTTTAGCACTGGTCAGCAGTGATAAAGTGCTCAGAGTCCTAGAGCCAACAGCGAGAGGTCAGAAAAACCAGGAGGAAGGAGGCAAGAAGACTAGGGATGACCATGCGTATGGCCAAAAGTCCAACAGGGCCCTAGAGGACGACCAAACCATATACTAAAATAGTGGAATGCGAAGTGAAGTCTCCCACCCAAGGATATATAGTAGTTAGAGGGAAGCTGGAAGAACTAGGGACCCCAGGTGGTGAGTGACGACCAGGGGAGCCGAGATAGTACCTGGTCTTCCCAAGGACTAACAAGAGGACTTAAAGGGATTGTGCAGGAACAAGAACCAGACTAGAAGGAACCAGAGGTGGATTCTGGAAGAAGAGGACCTGTAAAAGAAGGAGACAGACTCCACTCCACGATGGAGTGTCCAGTGGGGTCAAGAGCCACTACCCACCCTTCTGTGGATGAAGATCTGGGTCAACGGGGGGGAAGAAGACCAGCTGTGGAGCCCAGGAGCTGAAGAGGACTCCTTGGAGTGGTGCAGATGGTGTCCCATGTCTGCCATCGGGTTGCAGATGGTCCGTGGTTTAGCAGAACCACCAGCAAGCCTTGGCAAATGCAAGGAGCAAAAGAAGAGTTTCAAGGCTGAAAAGGACCAGCAAGTTCCAGAAGACTTGACCGTTGGAGGGGAGTCCGGGCTGACCCTCAGCAGTTCGGAGAGCCAGCAGGAACAGTCACAGCTCCCACAGGCAACCAACTGGCTGCAGGCATAGTAAGTTGCAGTGAGGCCCACTCAGCACACCTGGAGAGGAGTCCCACGTCCCTGGAGCAGTAGAGGGGTTACTATTCTTGGCAGGATCAAGTGCTGGAGGCCGAGACCACTCCAGACCACCACCTATGAGGCAGGATCCACGCGGTTCCAGAGGAGAGCAGATCCATGCAGCTGGACTTCATTGGTATATGGGGGCCTGCAGAGGTGCCCCTGTGAACTCCATTTCCATTGTGTCCAGTACATGGGTAAAATGGCTTCCATACACTTAACGAAGTCCAGTGCAATACAACTGGAGTTTATAGAGGCACCTTTGGTCACACACAGGGACCTAGATGCAAGAAGAGCTATCATGTACTGTATGGAAAGAAAAAAGGCAAGTTGAAAGACAAAGCAATTATTTGTTTCCTTTGCAGACAGAAATGTGGGTAAACCAGTGATTAAGGTTACAACTGTTAAATGGCTCTCACAAAACATTCAGGTTTGTCTCACAAGTTAAGGAATGCAATTAAATTCTAAAATTCACTCAACAAAATTGCCTTTGTAGCAAACATACCCTTACAGGAAATCTGCATGGCAGCTATCTGGTCATCTGTGCACACATTTACAGACTACTACTGCAGAGACGTTCAAATGACCAAAGAAGCTCAAGTGGGACAAACAAATGCTCACACATCTATTTACCAATTTAAGCTCACCTATATCCCAACCAACACAAGATTAAAAAATGCTACAAATTAATGCACAGCCTGTAAATCCAGAAAATATTCATGCTGCAAAACAAAATGGTTTCTTACCTGTAGGAGTAGTTTTGCAGCTTGAAGAATTATCTGGATTCACAAGCGACCTGGCCACCTGACCTGGGAGGTAAGAACATTAAGATGGGAGAAAAGAAAAAGGAAAAAAAAAAAAAAGAATCTGAAGATGGTGAACACAAGTGGGAGCTTCTGGGGAGGGCGTATGACTTCACAGGAGGTGTGGATAGGACATCAGATGGAGGGACCATTGACGCCCAAAAACAACTAAAAAAGAAAAAAAGGGAAAGAAATAGGTGCCTTAATAGTCTCTACCAGATAAGGCGTTACCAAAGATAAGTTACCTGTTCATCATGGACACCTGACGTCTGCAGTGCGATTGTCTTGTTGTGTGATGATGATGATCTGTGAGCTTGTTCTCGACCTAGACCTGTTGGTGTGAGGTCTGGCACGATGAAATTGGGATCTATTGTGCCTAGGTGGTGGTGCCACTTGAACAGTTGGCTGTGGTGGCCAAGGTGAAAAGGCTGGCGGATGTGGTGGTGGGATTACCACTGGAGTTGCTGGTTGTGAAGGAGGAGGATCACCTGGTGAAAAACCCTCTAGGTCTTGTGGAATTGCAGAATCCAGAATGATGGCTGGAACACTGGTCTTGATGGAGAATAGACTTTAGAGTTTTCAGAATCTGATTCAAAAGAGCCTGCATGATTTCGTTCTTGTAAGCCTTTCCATTGTTTTCTATTGTAAATTGCACATTTTGTGGCATATGTAACTGTTGGCCTTTCTGAAGTAAGGCGAAGATACTATTAAAACAAATGTGACTGAAAGAACTGCTTCATGGTCCCTGTACATGGACAGGACTATTCAGTGCTTATGATTTCAGTGGCGATTCCTCTGAAAGAGAATTAGGATTACAGGAAAGAAACCATTACTTCATCGCGACTGCTTTCAAAACAGGGTTCCGCATCACAATTACTTTGCATGTTCTGTCAGTGTGCGGCAAGGCTCTGTCAGTGCAAACCTGTTCACTACATTTTTCCTTGACAAATTTGTGGTGCAAACTTCTGCTTCCTTTCTTTAGAAATATGTGTTGCTCTTCCACATGGTCTTTTTCTCTCCTATGCATTTCTCTAAGGAGAATGGAATAGCTTCATCGTCTGGACCTAACAAGAGCTCTCAGTTTTTACATCAAGGGCACAGAGAAGTACTAAGTCACCATCCAGGTTTTTGTGGACTTTCGTAGAGCCTAGAAAGGAAGGGGAGTGTAGATTTCATCTTTACCCAGTTGGATTTTCTTGTGCATAAAAACATGCTATGACCTGGCCAAGGAGGAACCCCTTGAGGCTTCTAGACACATTCCATTGGAGCCATAGCACCATCACTTCTTTAGGTTCAGGACATTCTGGTGCTACACATCTGTAGGTCTGCTAAGTTTGCATCTGTTCTCACCTCACCGTACACACAATACATTGACTCTTAGGAGTTAAAAGAAATGTGCAGATGTCTGAAAAGGAGGAAAAACGTTTTCACATGGAGTAATTGCAATTCTGTTGATTT
The DNA here is from genome assembly GCF_031143425.1 of Pleurodeles waltl. Classification (NCBI taxonomy): domain Eukaryota; kingdom Metazoa; phylum Chordata; class Amphibia; order Caudata; family Salamandridae; genus Pleurodeles; species Pleurodeles waltl. The sequence goes on from NC_090449.1 coordinate 401,411,197, forward strand.
ACAACTGGCACAAGGACTGTTTGGACCTCACCATATTTGCATATTGTCACTTAACGTCCAGGCTCCAATCATTTGGCTAAAATTGATGGATATAAGCTGGAATAAGAAAAAGAAAATAGAAATCTTGTTTTTTTTTTTCGATGGAATAAAATAAAAATAATAGATCCATCAGTAAGTTCAAACAGAAGCCGGCTTCCTTCTGTGCTGTTAAAAGTTACATTTTCTACATATGAAAAAGCATGTTCCTTAAAGGAAACGAGGAAGCTTTTTTCCTATGGTGACAGGGAAACCTCTTCATGACGAGCTTTTACTTCTTGGCTGTATAGGATTAAAGTGTTTTAAGGTCAACACTAAAATGACCGCCCTCCACTGAGAGAACAAAATATTTCACTATTTTGTCTAACAAGAACCACATGACCCAAAACAGAGACCTATCCTAGCGTTTACGGTAAGAATGGCCGTGTAGGGAGGAAAAAGCATACAGTTTAAATCTCATTAAATATGCTTGCACCTTCTTTGAAATGGTTACAAAAGGCATTAATTGTTTAAGTATGTGATGAGAGAACTTGAAATGTTCCCATTTTTTATCATGACTGAAAGGCTGATTACATTATTTGAGTGAATTTCTTTATGACTATAAATCTAGATACTGCATTGGTTATTACTTCTGTCATTTTATCATATCCCTATACAAAATAAATGATATAGGGGTTCTGAGATGACTGGCTTATCAAGGAAATCACTACGTTTTTCAGCAAACCTGTCAAGGCACCAGTAAATAATTGCCAAAAGTGTGGTACATCCTTCATGGTGAAATTGCCTAGTTTGTTTTGGTTACTTTTCCTTTTTATTTGTTAGTTGAAGAAACAAAGTTAAGAGTGTTTTGATGGTATGTTACTTCTTGAGGTATTTTCTTCTTTTTAAAAAAAAAAAAGGAAATAAATTGTGCTCTTGGTTATTCTTTTACGGTTACTTTTCTCTTTTATAAAACTTGTGTGATTGCTAGCGAGTGAAGGTATTTAATGTTTATGAATTCTAAAAATGTTCCAGTGATGTAAGAATTGTGATTACTGGTAGGCAACTTGTCCTTCTGATAGATATTGTTTCCTCTATGGGTTGTTGTACCCTTTCACCTACTGTCATGCTTCTCTAAATATTTTTAATGTGGAAAGCTCAAAACTATGGTACACTTGAGGTCGAGTGGTGTTTATAACTTTGGGTAATGTAATCTCCAACTGGTGTCATACTGTGGCAGCTCGGCACACCTGGAATGATTACTTGTCTATGGGCCTCACTTTGTCACTGATTCATAAAGGGTTGTTGATGAATTACAATGTGTTGATTGTCCTGTGTCTTGCTACGTGAACATTCCTAAGCTAAGAGGAGGAGTTTCAGATGGATGGAATGTTTCTTGTAGTAAGAGGAACGTGAGCAGTCTTTCTACTTTGTGTGTTTAAAACAATTTTGCCTTAAAAATCCACAATCTACAGTCAAGTGAGAAACATGTTTGCAGGCCTCTAAGCCATTATGTAGTAGTATATAGCAAAATGTATACATATCTGACATGGTCTGTTGGTCAATTGCTGTCACCAAGGCCTACCAAGCTGTGGCCCCATCTAGTGACACCCTGCCCCTCCTAGCTTCCTGCAGTTTGATCACACTCTTATATCCCACCCACTTCAGCAGTTCTCGCCTCCAGCACTCAAGGGTCAAACCCTGAGGGTTCTTCCAGCATCCATCAAATGAAGGCTGCCACTGTCCTTACTTTGTGTCCTCTTCTATTCACTTATGTGTATCACATTCCTAGACTGGCACAAAGATTCAGTTCCATCAAGTAAGAGCAAATTTTACATTCAATCTATAAAATAGCATTATTGAGCCCATCCTTCCCAGATGTTACGGTGCTTCTGTGGCACCCTTCCCTCTTTCCATTCTGAAGTGCTTGGTGCTATCTGATTAGGCTAGTTTTGGACAATAACTCTTGGCTGGGAACAAAACCAAGCCCAGAGTCAATTTTTGGTACCTCATAAGGCTTAGTCATTGATAATATTTAGTAGAGCTATTCATGGGGTGTAGGGAACTAGATTATCTATAACATTGTTATATACTCTTTCAATGCTTCCCCGCCACCCTGTGAAGTCCTGTAGGGCCTGACACTTCCATGTGGTATGCAGCAAGTCTTCTTCCTGCTTTTGGCATCTAAGACATGTAGGTTCAGGACATTCTGGTGCTACACATCTGTAGGTCTGCTAAGTTTGCATCTGTTCTCACCTCACCGTACACACAATACATTGACTCTTAGGAGTTAAAAGAAATGTGCAGATGTCTGAAAAGGAGGAAAAACGTTTTCACATGGAGTAATTGCAATTCTGTTGATTTACAACTGGCACAAGGACTGTTTGGACCTCACCATATTTGCATATTGTCACTTAACGTCCAGGCTCCAATCATTTGGCTAAAATTGATGGATATAAGCTGGAATAAGAAAAAGAAAATAGAAATCTTGTTTTTTTTTTTCGATGGAATAAAATAAAAATAATAGATCCATCAGTAAGTTCAAACAGAAGCCGGCTTCCTTCTGTGCTGTTAAAAGTTACATTTTCTACATATGAAAAAGCATGTTCCTTAAAGGAAACGAGGAAGCTTTTTTCCTATGGTGACAGGGAAACCTCTTCATGACAAGCTTTTACTTCTTGGCTGTATAGGATTAAAGTGTTTTAAGGTCAACACTAAAATGACCGCCCTCCACTGAGAGAACAAAATATTTCACTATTTTGTCTAACAAGAACCACATGACCCAAAACAGAGACCTATCCTAGCGTTTACGGTAAGAATGTCCGTGTAGGGAGGAAAAAGCATACAGTTTAAATCTCATTAAATATGCTTGCACCTTCTTTGAAATGGTTACAAAAGGCATTAATTGTTTAAGTATGTGATGAGAGAACTTGAAATGTTCCCATTTTTTATCATGACTGAAAGGCTGATTACATTATTTGAGTGAATTTCTTTATGACTATAAATCTAGATACTGCATTGGTTATTACTTCTGTCATTTTATCATATCCCTATACAAAATAAATGATATAGGGGTTCTGAGATGACTGGCTTATCAAGGAAATCACTACGTTTTTCAGCAAACCTGTCAAGGCACCAGTAAATAATTGCCAAAAGTGTGGTACATCCTTCATGGTGAAATTGCCTAGTTTGTTTTGGTTACTTTTCCTTTTTATTTGTTAGTTGAAGAAACAAAGTTAAGAGTGTTTTGATGGTATGTTACTTCTTGAGGTATTTTCTTCTTTTTTTAAAAAAAAAAAGGAAATAAATTGTGCTCTTGGTTATTCTTTTACGGTTACTTTTCTCTTTTATAAAACTTGTGTGAGATTGCTAGCGAGTGAAGGTATTTAATGTTTATGAATTCTAAAAATGTTCCAGTGATGTAAGAATTGTGATTACTGGTAGGCAACTTGTCCTTCTGGTAGATATTGTTTCCTCTATGGGTTGTTGTACCCTTTCACCTACTGTCATGCTTCTCTAAATATTTTTAATGTGGAAAGCTCAAAACTATGGTACACTTGAGGTCGAGTGGTGTTTATAACTTTGGGTAATGTAATCTCCAACTGGTGTCATACTGTGGCCGCTCGGCACACCTGGAATGATTACTTGTCTATGGGCCTCACTTTGTCACTGATTCATAAAGGGTTGTTGATGAATTACAATGTGTTGATTGTCCTGTGTCTTGCTACGTGAACATTCCTAAGCTAAGAGGAGGAGTTTCAGATGGATGGAATGTTTCTTGTAGTAAGAGGAACGTGAGCAGTCTTTCTACTTTGTGTGTTTAAAACAATTTTGCCTTAAAAATGCACAATCTACAGTCAAGTGAGAAACATGTTTGCAGGCCTCTAAGCCATTATGTAGTAGTATATAGCAAAATGTATACATATCTGACATGGTCTGTTGGTCAATTGCTGTCACCAAGGCCTACCAAGCTGTGGCCCCATCTAGTGACACCCTGCCCCTCCTAGCTTCCTGCAGTTTGATCACACTCTTATATCCCACCCACTTCAGCAGTTCTCGCCTCCAGCACTCAAGGGTCAAACCCTGAGGGTTCTTCCAGCATCCATCAAATGAAGGCTGCCACTGTCCTTACTTTGTGTCCTCTTCTATTCACTTATGTGTATCACATTCCTAGACTGGCACAAAGATTCAGTTCCATCAAGTAAGAGCAAATTTTACATTCAATCTATAAAATAGCATTATTGAGCCCATCCTTCCCAGATGTTACGGTGCTTCTGTGGCACCCTTCCCTCTTTCCATTCTGAAGTGCTTGGTGCTATCTGATTAGGCTAGTTTTGGACAATAACTCTTGGCTGGGAACAAAACCAAGCCCAGAGTCAATTTTTGGTACCTCATAAGGCTTAGTCATTGATAATATTTAGTAGAGCTATTCATGGGGTGTAGGGAACTAGATTATCTATAACATTGTTATATACTCTTTCAATGCTTCCCCGCCACCCTGTGAAGTCCTGTAGTGCCTGACACTTCCATGTGGTATGCAGCAAGTCTTCTTCCTGCTTTTGGCATCTAAGACATGTAGGTTTAATACAACAGAGCTTCTCTGTGATATAAACCTAGTGCAAGTACTTACATTATATTATATCAGGCAACGTTTTGCTGAAATTGCTTTCTCCCTGGGTGCTGCTAACACTTCCTACCACTCTATCTTCCAGTGAGGCTGTATCTGCCTCCCAGGCTGCCTTAAGTGTTTCCAAAATGTCTGTTGTTTTCTTACTACAGATTCATATAGGCTGGAATCTTTTTTTGTTTTCCCAAGATCCTCCATGATGAGCTTGGCTTACAGAGTGTTAGGTGTTGCATTTAAATGTTTATGTATGGGTTTAATGTGTATCCTAGTTGGAGTTTATAAAACTGTGTTTTAAATAAGCCAAACTCTTCCTAGAACTCTGCGAATAATTAAGTGTATTGTGCGTGATAACTCTTCCCAAAGTAGAGCTTTCACATTATTATGATAACATATATTTGCTATTTTCCTCGTGGCTCTCTCTCTTCATAGGGATTGATTAGCTCTAACAGTTTAGTTTTTGCTCCTTATGTGAAGATGTGTCTCTGAGTACATTGTCGATGGCATGTGCCACTGTAGATACACATGTCCTGCATACTCCTGCCATCTGATGTTGGTTCTGGAGTGTTGCAAGTTGTTTTTCTTTGAAGAAGCATTTTTGAGTCCCTGGATTGAGTGGTGACTCTTTCTCGATGATACTGTGCATATGCATTGACTCCTTTGTTAGATTTTTTTCTCTCCACCATCGGGTTAGGACGTTCATGTCTTTGCTCCTCGTTCTACTCACTCCGGTTCAAAATCTTTCCTTCCATCTTCTCTTTATTGACCGTATTGTTTCTCAGTATGTATTTACCTCTTCACATGTGTGTCCACTTGTCAGTCTGGGCACTGTGCGCCCTGTGGAGCGACCTTACCCGTTTCAGGCCTACCGCACCACGTGGCTCTCAAGATCATGCGGGGCTGATGGAATGAGCGGTGTTTTGTTTGTGTTCTTCCTCGATGCCATGCAAAATTCTCCCACACCGACCAACAGCTTGTGCGGAAGCTGTGCCTCTCCCCCGACCACTTGTGACACCTGCAGATCCTGCTGGTTGAAGAAGACCAATCATCACTGAAGAGCTTGATGGCTGGCGATGGCGTATAAGACTCCGGACAGCTTTAGGGAGGAGCAAGACCAGAAGGAGCCGGAACAAGAGGAGACCACCTTGATCCAGAATTCCGACGTCCAGTCGGATGTCGAAAGCCACGAGGTGACATCAGTGCAACCTGTGAGTACCATGGCCGCTCCGGCCCACCCTAAGACTGTTAAAAGGATCCTTACAGAGGTTGCCGGACCACCACTGCCACCAGGCTATGGCTGGTTCGGAAAAACTGCTTTGGCTGCCCCGCCCTCCAGCTTGGCTCCGAAAATGGGCAAGACCAAAACACCGTCTTTGGCATCAACCTCCGGCTCCTTGATCCGTGATATCGCTGCCATCTCGATCCAGACTTCGGCACTGAGTACTTCAGCTCCGAGCTGAGGAGCTTCCACCTCTGCTTCAGTGCCAACAAAAGGACACCGACCAAAAACTTTGGTGCCTAAAACAACGGAGCCAACACCTTCAAAGAAGAGGTTCCAGCCAGTTTTCAGCTACGCTGTCACCTGTTGAACCTATTTTGGAGATGATGTAGGATCAACAACGCTCCCTCCATATCTCGCAGTGTATAGGCTGCATTATTGCTTCCCCCCCCTCCCCCGTTGAAGAGGAAACTGTCCTTCCAAGGGGCTTTGGACACTTCTCCTACTCGAAAGGTCACCAAGGACAAAGCTGCCAGCAAACCTCACAAGCCTTCTCCTTTTCCTCCTCCTCCTGATCCTCCTCCACTCTCTGCTTCTCCTTCACCTCCACTACCTGCTCCTCCTCCACCTCCTTCCCCTCCTCATTCGCCTGCCTCAACTAACGTGGGAGATCTGACACTTCATGGTTCTCTTGTTTATCCGGGGATAGATTCGGGTGGTACACAGGAGGACCTAGATCCATGGGACACACATGATCATTAAGTACTAACTCTGGCAGCCACCTTCCATAATGTTGAGCTGCACAGGGACCCATCGAGCAGGACTTACTGGTTGATACTCCTATATCCACACTTAGGGATATCTAGTTTCTCCCCATCCTTTGTGTCACAGACAAAATTTTTAATGAACCTGTCCACACTAGGATTATCACCCATAGAGAAGACATGAAAAATAAGCCTGCTCCCTCTGACCAGATCTATATCAGAGCCCAGGTCCCTCAAGACTCTATAGTGACCACCACTGCACGGACACAGGCCAGTAGTCAGGCACAAGGGGCTGTCTTCCTCCAGACAAGGAGAGTAAAAAACTAGATGCTGCCGGCAAAAGGGTGGCCACACAAACAGCCAATCATTGGTGTATCACCAATTCACAGGCCTTGCTAGCCAGATACGAATGGAATGAGATAGAGGAACTCCTCCATTTTCTCCCAGATGAGGACTGCAAAAGAGGGTAGCAGATTGTTGCAGAGGGGCAAACAATCACAAGCAACTCCATTCACTGGGCTCTAGGTGCTGCAGACATAGCTGCACGCAGTATTAATACTTGTGTTTTAATAAGGAGGAATGCATGGCTTTGATGCTGTGGGTTCAAATCAGATGCCCAGCAAGTGGTGCTTAATATGCCCTTTGACAAGGAGCTCTTTTTTGGCCCTCAAGTGGACTCCACCCTTGAGAAGCTGAAAACAGATACGGACACAGCAAAAGCTATGGGTGCTCTTCATTCTCCCTCACAAAGGGGCACTTTTTATCGCCCCACATTCAGAGGTGGTTACAAATCTACAACCTCAGAGGTGTCTACCTCCCGCTCCAGTCAGCCTTCAGCCACATATTCTAGGGGTTTCTTCAGAGGAGACTATAGGGGCAATAACAACCGAGGCAGAGATAAGAGCACCGCTACCTGAGGCTCTACCTTCACAGCAAAACAGTGACTAGCTACGTCTTCCCCACCCACTTCCTCTCCACGCCTGTCGGTGGGACAACTTCAAAGTTTTCATACACAATGGGTCAACATCACTACAGACCAATGGGTCCTCTTCATTATATGGTTATTGTTTGGAGCTCATTACCACTTCTCCAAGCACTCCCCGTCTCACTCAGACTATCCTACGAGCACCTCACCCTTCTCAAACAAGACGTTCAGTGCCTTCTTCTCAAAGGGGCCAATAGCGCCTGTCCCCCTACAGCACCAGCTCCCTATACTTCCTCATTCCCAAAAAGGACAGCTCTCTCATGCCTATTCTGGACCTCAGTCCATTAAACCACTACATTCTATGAGAACATTTCCATATAGTTACTCTTTAAGCTGTTATTCCACTTCTACAACAAGGCTACTTGATGACTGCCCTAGATCTAAAGGACGCTTACTTTCATATCCCAATTCACCTGGCACATCGAAAATAGCTAAGATTCGTAGCTGCAGGCAAACATTACCAGCTCAAAGTCCAGTTATTCAGAATCACGACTGCTCCCAGTGTCTTCCCAAAGTGCCTAGTAGTAGTCGCCACACACCTCAAAAGACAAAACATACACATGTCCCCTTACTTAGACGAATGGCTCATTAAGTCCAGCACACTACCACACTGCCAACATCACACTCAGATGACAGTAGGCCTGCTTCACACACTGGGATTCTCAATCAACTCTGTCAAATCCCATCTACAACCTTGTCGGATACAGCCCTATTTAGGTGCTATTCTCAATTGGGGCTAGGGTACAACAATCGGGCTCGGGTTCACAGTTTTCAGTCTCTTCTCCCCAGTTTCAGGAGAATCATCCATACGTCAGGATCATCATGCACCTGTTAGCGATGATGGCCTCATGCATTGCCATCGTTCCCCATGCAAGACTCCAGACGCGTCTCCTACGGCAGTGTCTGTCTCATCATTGGTCTCAGGCACAGAGTCACCTGGAAGATCTAGTGATGTTAGACCGCCATACTCGTCGCTCTCTGCAATGATGGAACACCACCAACCGGTTGAAAGGGTAGCCTTTTCTGGACCCTGCGCCCCAGGTCATTCTGACCACAGATGCATCACTGATAGGTTGGATCTCTCACCTTCAAGACCCCACAGTACAGGGCCTTCGGGATCTTCAACAAAAATCCCTGCATATTGATCACCTCATACTTCAGGCAGTATTTCGGCCCTGAAAGCATTTCTTCAACACCGGTCTCACAAGTTTGTCTTAGTCCACACGGACAACATGACACCCATGTATTACCTACAGAAAGAAGGGGGTGACATGGTCGTCCCAATTTTCACAACTCTGTAAGACAACATGGAAATGGGCTCTCCACCACCACATTCATGTTGTGGCAGAGTGTCTCCCAGGAACAGACAACAACTTTGCAGACCTGCTAAGCAGGATGGACAAGTGCAAGAATGGGAACTCCACCTGCAAGTCCTTCAAAAATACTTCCTAAAATGGGGAATTCCTAAGATAGACCTTTTTGCCACAGCAGAAAATGCAAAATGCCCAAGCTTCGCCTCAAGGTATCCACTCTCTCTAACCAAGGGCAGCGCTCTGTGGATGAACTGGTCAGGGATATTTGCTTCCACGTTTCCACAGCTCCCTCTCATTCCATTTCTGGTATGGAGGATCAGGAAGGCATCTCTCTCCATGATCCTTGTAGCTCCCACTTGGGCACATCATCCATGGTTCACCACACTTCTGGACCTCTCAGTAGTTCCCCCATGAGAAGCTCCCCAACAGGCCGGACCTTCTCATTCAACATCAAGAACAGATCAGACATGTAGACCCCAAGTCACTTAACCTTGTGATATGGCTCCTGAGGTCCTAGAATTTGCTTACTTAGGATTTCCTGCAAATGTATGCACATACTCCGGGAGGTTCGTAGACCCACAACCAGAGCATGCAATGGTGCAAAATGGAAACGTTTTGTATGCTACTGCCAACTCAAATGTATCAATCCCATTAAAGCTACTTGCCAAGACATTGTTTATTTACTCCACTTACAGAAAGCAAATCTAGCTTACACTTTCATTCATTTACATCTCACAGCTATACCTGTATATCTACAGAACAGACAACATACTTCCTTGTTCAGAATCCCAGTCATCAAAGCTTTCATGGAAGGCCTTAAAAGGGTTATTCCACCCAGAGTACCTCCGACACCATCCCAGAACCTCACTATTGTGCTAACAAGGATCATGTGTCCACCTTTTGGGCCACTTCATTCATGCACTCTTCAGTACCTTTCTTGGAAAGTGGTCTTAGTTGCTGCCACATCATTTAGACGTGTTAGTGAGCTCCAGCCAAAACCTTGGTAGAACCTTTCTTCCAGATCCATAGAGACAAGGCGATTCTTTGCACATACCCGAAGTTCCTTCCTAAAGTGTTTCCTAAATCTATATCAACCAATCCAATGAACTACCAGTCTTCTTTCTACAGCCTGATTTAGTTGCGGAAAGAGCTCTACACACTTTAGATGTTAAACAAGCACTTATATTTTACATTGACAGAACCAAAGATTTTAGAAAAATTAAACTGCTCTTAGTAGCTTTTTCCTTACCTCACAAAGGCAGTCAAGTATTCAAAAACAACTTATCTAGATGAATAGTAAAGCCTATACAAACTTGCTGTGCTATAGCAAAGAGATAGTTACCTGTTACTCCTAGAGCATATTCTACTAGTATGAAAGGAGCCACTGTGACCTACCTTGGAAACATCCCTATAGCTGACATTTTTAAGGTAGCTGCATGGTCTACACCACATACATTTATGAAGTTTTACGAAGCATTGCTGTGTGGATTTACTAGTATGTTAGTAAGCCAGTGTAGGTCACGTTGTGCTGCAAACACTTTTCCAGTCAACTGCAACACCCACATGCTAGCCACCGCTTTCATAGAGGGACTGCTTTGCAGTCTATGCAGAGCATGTGTATCTTCAGCCACAGATGCCATTGAACGGAAAATGTACTTACCCAGTAAGCATCTGTTCGGGCATGTAGTGCTGTAGATTCACATGCACCCTCCTTCCTCCCCGGATGCCTGTGGCCGTTCCAGTTACTTTATAGGTGTATATATTTGTACATATGTAATAACATTTGCATGGACATCTTTCTCTATATTTCCTCTGCACTCCTTTTCTCACCCGCCTGCGGGAAAATAATCTAACAAAGGAGTTGATACCCATATGCAGTATCACCAAGGAGTCACTTGATCCCGTGACTTGAAAATGCTTCTTCAAAGAAAAACAACTTGCAACTCTTCGGACCAAACACAAGATGGCAGGAGTATGCAAAGCATGTGAATCTACAGCACTACATGCCACAAACAGATGCTTACTGTGTAAGAAACATTTCCTTTTATTTATTTTTTCCATTTTAAAAAAGAGAGAAAAAAAAACATTAGTAGAGTTCTAGAAATGCAGCTTTTGTACTTGATTGATGTCAAGCTTTTAATGGGTTTTTAACATTTTGCACAATTAAAACTGAAATAGTCAATAGAAATATTGCCAATAGAAAGGCATTGCTTCTTTTTCTTTCTTTGAGATTTATTCCTCTGCACATCACATGTGCAGAGATGTTCTGATATTTATAAACTAAATGATTATATCTATGCTAGGGAACTGTTGTGGGAACTGAAATGTCCAATGCATGATAAAAAGCCATACACCCTTATCTTGAGCTTTAGTTATCCCTGCACTTGTGCTTATACAATGTTTGTACAAGCCTAGGCCCGTTCATGATAATGTGAGGTCTAGAATCTTATCTTGACCTGGAGCAGTGCAGCAGTGTACCAAATGTGCCTTAATAGCTGGCATAGGACTACAGTCCATGCCCTGGGTTCTCACATAAAGAGGTAGGTTGTGGCAGTGTACCACGTTTTTGTGAATCAATATGACCAACCTTCTTTTTTTTCTTTCTTTTCCGTACATCAACGAAGTGGGAGGTTTACCGACCCCTCATATCTAAGTTCTTTCTTAATGTTAACCCCAGATCTTTGCTCTGATGTGTGTGTGTTTGTGTGTTTGTGTGTGTGTCTCGAGTGCATGTGTGCACAGTGAACGTCCGTCACACATAGAGTACTAGTAGTTTGCATAGAGAGAAAATGTGTGGCTTGCATTCCTGTGACTGGAGAGTACAGACAGTCATTGAGGTGAGGATGGTTGGTAGACATGGCTACCCCTAGAAATTAATTGACAACCTTGTTAGCTAGGGACTACTGATTATTTTTTTTTCTGAGCACTGGCATTTGCTAGATGGTTCGGGTGAGGAGTGGGACAGCAGTTTGTTGTCCAGGGTGAGGCAATTTCTAGATAGAGCCTGCCCATTGTTGATCTCGTGTTACTGCTTCAGGGAGGCTCTTTACAGCCTTGTGAACAGTTCTCACACTTCATTGTGCATTTGTTTGGTGCCAGTGTTATTGTTACGTGCTGTGGAAGCCATCACCTTGCATCAAGACTATGGGTCTTATTACCAGGTTGGCGGGCCGACCATCGGCCAACAGCCCTGTGGAGAGGAGAGCTGGCGGTCTTCCCCCAGGCCAATTACAAGGTTTCCACTAAGCTGATGGGCGGAACCTCAGAAATCTGAGGTTTCCACTGGTCAGCCCAGTGGAAACTGTGCAGCAGCATTGGCTTCAGCTCCTCTTGGATCCGAGGCCAATGCCTTCCACAGAAGGTGCTGCCAGCTCCCTAGGAATACACACGTTCTGCTGTACCAGACAGTGTGCATTCCGAGGGTGCTGGGCAGGGGGCCCCCTGCACAGCCCATGACCTGGTCGTGGGCAGTGCAGGGCCCCCCCTGTGTTCCCCAGCAGTGCCTTTCTGCCAGTGTTTTCATGGTGGGGTCCCCACCATGAAAAAGCTGGTGGAAACTGGACCCGCGAGCAGCACAACAGTGCTGAGCTCCGTGCCGCTATGGCTGACCATGACTCAGACTGCTACTACCACACCAGGGATTAAGTTCCTGGCAGTGGCGGCAGTCCCCCGGTGGTCCAGTTGCCAGGATTATAATATGGTGGTTGTACCTCCAGGAGTATGGCATTCCGACCACGAGGCTGGCGGTATCAAGACTGCCAGCCTTGTAATGAGGCCCTATGTCTGAGGAACAGCCAAAAAACATTTAGAAGAGAACAAAACCAAACAAGCTCTGAAACATTAAACCATGGATTTACATCTCCTGTCTAGAGAATGTGTATGCATATGGTATACTAACCAACCCACTTTGTTCCAGTTCCCCATTCTTCTGGGGAAGAAATGGAGTGTACCTGAGAGTGCTCAAAAGCTACAGTCCGATCAGCTGTAGTGGCTGGTGGTTTCCCAGAAGTGAGGGGACTTCACATGAATTATGCCAACAGAGGAGAAGCTGAGGTTCTGCATAGAGCTTAAAAACCTACCTATCTGCCATGTCAGATGGAAGAGTTCCTAGCCATGTCCAGGAGGAGAAGCTCAGCAATTTCCAGCATGGGGAACACCCAGAAGTAGCATACTGCCTTCATAGAGCAAAGCCATTGTTGACCCAAATCATATGGGTTCTGCCAGTGTAGTTCCTTTTGTGAATTATGTGAGGAAGATAAACACTAGAATGTCACTGTGCTGCCCAGAAATTTCACCACGTGCACCAAAGTCTGTTGCTGCTACCTACCCATTCACTTATGAAATTCTGCTGCATCCACCTGGAGGCTTCAACTGCAGAGGATGAGCACCCGCCCACATCAGCCCAAAGGCCACAACTTCCAAACACATACTCCTGCTTGCATCAGCTCAGAGACATATGACATATTGAACTTCTGAGCATAATCCTAGTCTCTTAGAACAATATTGGACCATGTGATAATGATTTTCAACTATTTTGTTAAATATCGAATACTTTACACAGGACTCAACTGCTAACTCCCTCATACACAGGAGAGTATTAGTTAAGATTTGTCACTATTTCATAGAAAATGTGTTCCTTAAAAGCGTTACTCAAATTTCAAAATTAATGGACAGCCGACTGGAGGAAAATATTCCCGGTATAAAAAATTTAATTTGTGCTGCACTGACGTTTTTTATTTGAATTGTTTACTGCATAGATACTCAAAAACATTTTCACAGCGGGCAGAAGGTCTGGCCTGTGGTATGTCTGAGGGTCACACTTGATGCCAGCAAGGTGGAGATTGGGGGCGGGTGTAAGGTGGATGTAGGGGAAAAGAAGTATGAACATCTAGTAGCTGAATTGAATTGCACAACATGGACTTGCACAACGTGGACTGAGAAAGCCTGTGATCAATCCTGGCTTCCCCACTTGATCACATTCTGTGATCCCCAGGCACTGCTTTGTTTCACTTTCTCTCCTTTTTCTTCATTATCACATAAAAGAGGACCTCGAAATTCATGACTTCAGGATGTGTGCTGTAAAAAGACAGTCTCCTGTGTTTGATTCTATAAATTACAGTGTTGCCCTTATATAATAGCAGCCCCAGCCACCCAAAGGGTGTACATAACAACTGTCTTTCCTCTTAGTTCACTATTGGCATTATGATCAGGGTGGGAGGGCGCATGAATGTTTCTAAATTCATGTTTGAAAACTATAACTTTAAAAGAAATACTTATCAATGCACAGACAACTGATTTACTAAAGTGAAACAGTTTTTCATTTAAATGAAATACACTTTTTGAACGTTGAGAAATTTTATCACATTTGAACGTTTGCTGAAAGATGTCTTTAAAAATGGTGTTTCCAGAAAGTTACACAGGGCATGACACCCTGATTACTTACTTTCTTTAACTGCAACAAACCATTGAATAAATGTTTGCCCGTTTATTAAACATCTTTTTAATGTTAGTGCTGAATGTGGTTAACAGCAGCCCAATGCTGCTAGTGACCAGAAGGGCTGCATGTAAAGGTCAGGAGGGCCACTTGCACCCCCAGGCCATACTTTAAGAATCAATGGTTTAATTTTAGAGGGATTCTTACAAAGCAAGAGAACGTTGAGGAGCCCTTGATAGACAACAGCCCAGAAACTGGATTAGAAGAAAACCACTCATCACTAAAAGAGATACATAATATGGGGAGAAGGACACAAAGTGTTTTTTTCTGATGTACTATTCTGTAATCATTGGTCCCTACTGTAACATGATATCTCGGGAATATGGCTTTTATGTTTAAGGGTGTCAGTGGTACAGTGTTAATGATGTACCGAAAGTTTAGTTAAAAACATTCTATTAAAAAAAACCACTGGTTTAATGTGTTATAGTGGTTCATGCAAGACTGTTCCACTTGGGTCAAAAGTATTGCACAATGTCCTTCACATTAGGAAATTTGAGACTGTCTGATCAGGACTGTTACAGCAAATGGTGACTTTTTTGGCCCTAAAGTTTATAAGTGGAAGTTAAAGGTAACCCATTGTACCTGAGAACATGGATGATATGAATGTACAAAAAAACACAGTGGTTTCTTCAGGTTCATTTAATCATTTTCTTACATTTTGAAGATCAAAACAGTTGTAATGGGATCTCTTCAGAAAGAGGCAAATATATGCTTGAGGAGAAAATCAGTATCACTGAAGGAGAACTCATAGGCAGCATACCATTGTAATATGTCTGTTTACGAAAAAATTAAGAAAGAAATGTGATGCAAGACATCAAGTGATAGTGCAGTTGCTCAGTGATACTACTGATATAGAGCACATGGGATGTAAGACATATGATTGTCAATATTTGGGTGGTTTAAAGCAAAAAAAGGTGGTATTACTGAATCTCAGGCAACTCCTTCAAAGATAGGATTTGACTGTCCAGTCAGTGATTGATGTTGTTTTGCCCCTAGAAATTGGAAAGGTAATCATCAAACCAAAGTTGAAGACATTTGAAATAACATTGTTGCAACCCTATTGACTTCAGTAGGTAGCAGGAAAAGATAAGCTAATTTGATAGAATAAGGTAAGGAAGGAACATATTCCTTAACTGTAGAGCCTTGAAACAAAAATCAAGATGGAGCAGTGCCCCACAACTGTGTACATCTAAAATCCATCTTATTCTCTGTCTGCAGAATACTGTAGCTATACATTGTGAGAGCTAATGAGATCATATAGCACCACGGTACATCACAACTGGTTACATGGTGCTAGTGACATACTTTGTGTCAATGGTGAGGAGGCTACAGTTGTTTTCTACTTCACAATTTTCACATGCTTGGAATAATTGTGTCATTCTACGCCTACTGTGTGTATCACAGGCATAACACAAGCCAGCTCTTTTGGATTTTCCAGTGCTTGTTCTGAATTCCAACTTAGTGTGTTCTCATTCACAAACTAAATTATACAAAAAGTGATGAATGGAATGCTTGTAATAATCTCAGCCTCTAATAAGTACTCAGAGCCTCATCCCAGTTCATTGGTATTTTGCACACCATGCTTCCTCAATTCAGACCCAGCTGTCTGCAGCTCAGTCTTCACACTGCTCCAGTGGCAACAGTGCAGCCTGAACTGCCAAGCCAGGTCCTTAATCACAAACTAGACTGTTTAGGGCCATTTAAAATCTCATTTGAAGAAAAAACAGACTGAAGCATCCTAAGTGGCCATGTTACAACGGAGGAAATTACTGGGAATCTTGCTAATCTATTAAACTTTTCTGGGACATTACAATGTGGTTGCTGCTTCCGCGGTAAAAAAAAGAAAAGCGAGAATTTAATTCTTCTGGCAGCCTCTCTAAAGGATTTTTTCACCCCAGGATTATCTACACAGTGATGCAAACTGACTATACTAGCTACTATTTGTGGTATCCATCTCTGGCCTTAGCTTTGCTTGTCTACAGCTAGGTGTGACTGTGAGCCAGAAGCCCTGACCATCCCTCCCTTTTATGATTTTTAAGAATTGGATCACAATTTTGTATTTTCACTTTACCTTTGTTGGTTTTTACAACCTTTCTGTAAGTTTTACTAGCTGCTTGGATGTGTCCAGTTTACATTTTTTCCTGTTAAATATGTGCAAGTATGCCTGCTTTAATTCTGGACACTTTCTGTCAAACCATGGTGAAATTTTGTTTTTTGGCAGATAATTTGTCAAATTGTTTTCCTCTGGGGCGTGGTTTGGCCAGAGAAGAGAATGGCCGCCTGAGGACGGAGCTCCGCGTGCCGAGTCGGATCTCAGCTTCGGTGGGAGCGCAATTCGCCTCAGGCAACCTCCTCAGCAGCCGCCCGGAACCGCAGGACGCGCGGACCGGGGAGGCAACACACACTCCCAGCGGGACGCCACGGCCTATAGTGGGAGGCCCGCCCGCTCAGAGATGCGGCTGCGGGGGTATCTGGGCTACGCCCGCACCTCATCAGTGCGGTCAAGCACGCCAGCTCGGGACTGGGCGCCGGGGGGTGCGGGGGTAAGAATCAATCAAAGGGATTGGAGCCCCTACGTACAACATAAAATGGTAGATATCCTAGGGCATAAGGCCTAACGACACACAGGCAGCCTGAAAGGAAAGTGGGAACGCCCCCCACCACCCACATAGCTTCTTAGCTAGCCCATATCTCGTGCCAAATCACTCCCCCCCCCCCCCCCCCACTCCCCAACCATTGTCTACGGAGATCAACTCCTGCAACAGATACGGCCTCGGCACCTGAATCAGCAGAGCATAAGGAAAGCGGACAGCACAGCTTGCTCACACAACGCGTCCACACAACAAATTCTGCCCTCTAGAGACCCTCACACTTGGAGGGAAATGCCCAACGGGAAGCCTTCAGGCAAACACTCCAGACAACTCCTGTTCTCGGAGGCTATCACACAAATCAAAAACCATGATGGCGTAAACGGCAACACCCTGTCCAACGTCCTTGCCAGCAGACCCTCCTGCCCTAGAAGTCACAGAGCGTATACTACAGGAGATTCCCTCAGTGGGACGTCGTCTTGAGGCAATGGACCTAAAAATAACAGACTTAACCATAACCACCTCCTCCATCCAAGCGGATGTAGCCGGCTTCAAAGAAACGGCGGACGCCCTAGATCAACGACTTACAGCTGTGGAAGACCAAGTGGCGGCATTGCCGGATCAGGAAACAGAACTACGATCCCTCCGAGCAAAGGTTACTGACCTGGAAGACTGGAGTCGCTGAGACAACATATGCCTTTTCGGTATCCCGGAACGCAAAGAGGGATCCGATATCAAGACCTTCCTCCAATCACTCCTGCCTGATCTCTTCGGCATTGAATTCTCACCACCACCAGACTTCCAGAGAGCACACAGAATCGGTCCGCCCCATAAAGCTACCTGTGATAAACCACGGCCTATCATAGCATGCTTTTTACGACATGAGCAGGCTCAGCAAGTCCTCTCTGCAGCTAAAGCACAAGGGCCAGTCTCCCTGGACGGCCAAGAGATCAGAGTGGCTGCAGATTTTTCTAGACTGACAAATGAAAAACGAAAGGTGTTCCTGGCCCTTAGGCCGCAACTCAAAAACCTAGACATTAAATATGGCCTTTTTAAACCTGCACGGATGTGGATTACTCATCGTGGTAAATCCAAGGACTTTACCGAACTGGACGACCTCAGCTAATTTCTCAACGATATTGCCTCATATCCTATGGACATCATCAGGACACGAGGACCCTGGCTCCTCTCAAACCGGGACCAACCCCCCTGCTGCACTCTTACGAGCCCAACCCCAACTTTCTGCCTCACACAAGAGAGGCAGAATATACGACCGCCTCCCTAAACCACATGACAACCGTGAACAGGTACTGCAGGCAGTAATGGACCATACCCAAGACATGGGCAGGAACAAATCCTGCTCCCCCTGAAACCGTCACTGGACGATCACCCAGGTCACTGAACACTAGGGCTACCCAGAGTCCCGAAGGAATGCCGGATCTGCATTCACCATCAGGCCTGCCTATCGTCGGACAGATAAGTGGCATACCCATTTGTTCTAAACTATGACTGCATCCTTGATGGGGAGGGATCCGGGCGGTCTGGGATCCTACTGCCACCCTCTTATTATGGGACAAAGTCTCCTCACAGGTTTTGTCTGTTGACTAGGCCATTATTAAACCAACTCAGAGCCATAGTTGAGCTCTCTGCATGGACATATAGTAGTAATCTTGAGGGGTGTAAAAACTGTATTGAACATATCATTTTAGAATGTATACTTTACTTTAATGGTATATGACCAGACCTTCTTGATACCTACATTACGAGGTTGAATGTACCCCCCTCCCCCTGAAGTACCTCTATCACACCTACCCCTGCCACACATTATACAAATTAGGTGTGGGAAAGGTTGACTTCACGCTAACAAATTACTACCCTCACGCAAGGTAAAGGGGAAAAATAGACAAAGCACAAGTATAACAAAGCCGTATAGCTATATTATGTTATTAATAAACCCATTGGTCCCTCCTACGTCGCCACCAATGGAGACACGAATAACAACCACTTAATCAGACTCCCTCATGCGGCACGACCCGCCTCAGGCAAACACAATAATAACATCATGCATACCCCATGTTCCCCAGCATAAGGCCCCTGTTCTCTAAGTCTCCATATGACCCCCCCCCCCGCAGACTGCAACACTATACACTACAACTTATGACACTTGGCGTGCTATTGTAACGTACACAGTAAGAATTATATACACTCACAGACATGAGAAGTACTGAATGCCCCACCGCCCCCCCCCCTCTCCCGAGCCTAGACTTCCACATACACAACGCCCCATTACATATGTGATACGTAACATATACAACAAGGAGGTTGCCTGATGGCCCCTCAAAGCTATTTAAGGATCATAGAAACACCCCCATTATACTTACACCCCATAACAATATCCTTCCGGCGCGCGGACCCTACAGGTTGATAGACTTATCTGTAGTGAGTTTTTTCTTTTTTTTTTCTCTCTGCAGATCTCTCTCCTATCCCTTTACCCATTAGTGCACAAGTCAACTTTATATTTTCAGAGCTTCTCAACCCTCTCCCTAATCGTATTGATTTTATTCATCCCTCTTGGTGACCGAGGGGCCTAGACACACCACATCCTCAACTCCTTACACCACTATCCTCGCTTCACTCCCCGGAGAGGCTATTCTCCATCTGATACCCCCCTTCCCTGTTATCCCTCCCCATCCTCTCCCCTCTCCGATCACAAAATACAGATGCACTTTACAGAGCACACCTCACCTATAAAACACCCATGGGAATGACAACCATGCTCACGATCCTCTCCTGGAATGTACATGGTATGACCCACTATGTCAAACGGCAGAAAGTACTATCCTATCTACGCTCTAAACATGCTGATATTGCCCTACTACAGGAAACACATCTCACCTCAGCAGAATCCGAAAAACTCCGTAGAAATTGGGTGGGCAAAATGCTCTACAGTGGAAGACCATCCCTGCCAGACGTAACACAGGGCACTGGGTGGAAATGCGGAGTGGAAATTCTCACACGCCGTTCACTACAGTTCCGGTTGCTCAAAACATGGCACGACCCGGAAGGACGTTACGTCCTCGCCAAAATCAGGTTAGGCCTCTCCACAATCTGCATAGGTTCCGTATATGCCCCGACAGGCTCTAAGCACACCTTCTTTCTCTCTCTCAACCGGCTACTCACACAGATTGGCGCCTCACAATATATATTGGGGGGAGACTGGAACATTGTACAAGATGCCATTCGCGATCGCACAAGCGGGCCCTTCTCTGTGACGTTCTCTCTGATCATGGCCTATTAGACTGTTGGCGTCTATTACACCCCTCTGACCGCCAATACACCTTTCTCTCTTTGGTCCATGGGCCCCAATCACGACTAGACTATTTCATGATTGATCAGAGACTGATGCAATCGATAAGAATGTCGGATATCCTCACAGCCACACTATCTGACCACTCCCCGGTCCTAATAACATTGGAACTAGGGATGATTAGGCCTGGTCGTAAGCCCTGGTGTCTCCCCAACTCCATATATAGAACCCCGAAAGGAAAGGAACAACTCAAAGCTCATCTAACCACATACCTTAAAGATAACAAAGGCTCGGTATCCTCACCCCAACTTCTGTGGGCAGCGGCAAAGGCGACTATTAGAGGCCAGCTAATGAGAGATGCTGCCATTGCTCAAAGGATAGATCAACAGACCAAACTGGAAGACAGGATAGCCCACGCGACCAGGGTTTATACGCGAACCCCTACTTGACTTTACCGCCGCTATCTAGAACAAGCTAAAATGGAACTCAACTCCCTCTACACCTCACAGGTGGAATATGCACTACAAAAGCTAAAGGGCCGCCACTGTGAGCACGGCGAGAATGCGATTTGCCTACTAGCCGCCTAGCTACACCAAAGAGAAATCACTCTAGCCATACCAGCGATAAATAACCAAAATAATGACCTCCTTACACACCCACAAGCAATTGCGAACAAATTCGGTAGCTATTACCAAGCCCTCTATACTCCAGAAACAGTAGAAGCCACTGACCGCTTAGATGCTTTCTTATAAAGAGCACATATACCCTGTCTTATGGCCGAAGGTAGGGCGCTATTAGAGGGGGACATTAGTAAGGTAGCAATCCAACAGGCGATAGCCAACCTATCATATCACAAAGCACCAGGGGAAGATGGGTTCACGTCCGAATTCTATAAATGGTCCAGGGTCGACACAGTAGAAACCCTATAGGAAGCCTTCCAGGGGGCTGATCACATGGGATCCTTACACCCTATCGCCAACAAAGCCACTATCAAAGTTTTACCCAAACCAGGGAGGGACCCCCTTCTCTGTGGAAGCTACTGCCCTATTTCACTACTCAATGGAGACACAAAAATACTAGCAGCGATATTAGCAACACGGCTCAAAAAAGTTATCCCTTCCTTAATCCATCACAACCAGGTAGGCTTTGTACCAGGCCGCTCATCGAGGAACCATCTCCGTATGTTATTCCATACCATCTGGACAGCGCGAGACTCACAGAAAGAGGCTCTTGCCCCCTCATTAGATGCAGAGAAGGCATTTGACCGAATAGAATGGTGGTATCTCTTTGAAGTCCTAAAACGCTTTGGTTTGGGGACTAACTTCATCAATAGAGTATGATTACTCTATGATTCCCCGACAGCCCAGGTAAACTGCGGAGGGTTTTTGTCAGACACCTTCCCGATGCACAGAGGAACCCGACAGGACTGCCCGCTATTCCCCCTACTATTCCTATTAGCTGTAGAACCCCTAGCGACAGTAATTCGGAGCTCTAACCTAATATAAGGAATTTCAATCCCAGGCTGATGCTCCACCATCTACCTCTATGCAGACCATATTCTGCTCACCCTCACTGACCTACCCAACTCGCTACCAGCCTTCAAACAGATATTAACGGAATTTGAACATCTCTCTGGCTACCGGATAAACTGGGATAAAAGTGAAGCTCTACCCCATCCCCTATAACAGTCAGCTCCATGCGTGCCTTTGTCTGGGGATCCATGCGCCCACGACTACCTAGAGACACATTACTAGCCCGACGTGAATTTGGAGGCTTAAACCTCCCTTCCGTAGAACACTATTCCTCCGCATTACACCTATCACAGCTGACCCTTTTACTTCCGAATGTATGAGATCCACCACTTTGGGTTACAGTGGAAAGAACACTTACGAAGGCTCCTCATGGCCTCCAAATAATATATAAAACAGGCCTGATGGACCAACAAACCACTAGCCCCATAATTGGACCCATGAGGAAAGCTTGGTGACAGGCACACCGCTCCCTGAAAATAGACCCATATTTACATGATAGAGCCCCCTTATGGGGCAATAGAGGGTTTCAGATATGGGGTAAGATTATTTACTGGAGAGACTGGTATCTAAAAGGTATCATACGGCTAGACCAACTCATCTCTGTAGACAGCTGGAAGACGTTCAGAGAACTTCAGGACAAATTTGATCTCCCCGAACACTATTTATGGCGCTACCTACAATTACGACACTGTCTAGTACAACGGCTAGGACGCTCCCCCCGACGACTTGCACACTCCCCAATACTCCAATATCGAGAAACGTGGGGCCACCTAAAAGGGGCCGTTTCAGAACTACAAGCAGTGCTGAACCGGCACCTCTTCTCACTACCACTTCTCAATTCCCTTGAGACTAAATGGCAAACACACCTACAGAAAGACTATGATCTAGAGGACTAGGCTGACCTAATTGTGGCCAGAGACTGAGGAGCCCGTGAGGCACGCCTAAAATTCTGTCTTTTTAAGACTCTACATGACTGGTATTGGACCCCCCAGAAACTATGCGCAGCACGACTTCTGCCCCATGCGTCCTGCTGGAGATGCCCTCACACACATTGTGTCCTTACCCACATCCTACATGATTGCACCGCCATACAACCCTTCTGGCGGGCTATAGGACGTACTCTTAGAGAGGTGCTACCCTTACCACCAACCCTTACACCATCTCTTATACCCTTACACGATACAGAGGAGCTACACCATCTCTCCCGACCCCAAAGCCGATTATTACACACCGCACTCGCTACGACAAAATTATGTATCCTCAGACATTGGAGGGCAACAGCCGCTCCCTCCCATGAAGAATGGATTGCCGCAATGTATTAGGCGGCCTCCCATGAGCGCCTCATATACGATCTACAGGACAAGACTGACATATTTTTACAAACATGGTCACCCTTCCTACCCAACCTGACGAACTAATTTATCCTACAAAGGCACACAACCACCTAATCTACATAAACAAAAGCTCACCACCCCTCCACCAATTCACGCAATACTACCCTCAGCTATATTATATCCCTTCTCCTATCCCCTTGATAGAGCAGTCTCAACAATGACGCCCCTTTCGACTACACCCCCGTAATCCAATTCAGTATAGATGATTCATTCCTCCAACCCCAACGCTCCCTTATATCCCCACCTCCATACCAACACCTCAATTAAACTATTATCATCGCCCTCCCTCCTTCCTAGCACCATCATCTCGCCTACCCTATAACCCTGATTCTATTTGCATCACCCTTACCCCTCTTTTCCTATAATCCCGCCGACCCCCCCCCCTGGTCACCATTGCTAACACTATCATCACCACTATCATCATTGTTATTATTCTCATAATTATTACTATTACCATAATTCGTATTACCACTCTCATTGCTATTATCACCCCTCCCTTCTCAGGATTAACATCATCATTATCGTCCTCCCCAATACTATCCTACTAATTCGAGCATCCCCTTCTCATAGGATTATCCCCATCCTTCGCACTAGATTATATCATCATCAACCTAACTTGTACCGCGAACCACTTTCCAACTTATTAGGATAGAAAAACCCACCTATTTCTGACTAGCATCCCTCTAACGGAGACTGTCCGAATTTATTCTCCTCACATCATTACTCATTGAGTCTCTATAACTCCCTCTGTGCAACTATCCACCTCTTGGTCCTCTGAATTTGTTAGAGAAGGGCTATTACTAGGGATAGAAACAAACAGCCATACAATGACCCACCTCCTTTAAAGATACAGACTATGCTAATGAGAGATTGTTAAACTATTGCTGAACTCTACCACTAGCATACTATTACTGTTATATAGCAGTACAACGAAATGCATGTATCCTACGCCCATAGTTATATCATACGTCGACAAGGTTCGAACACTCTCACAATTTTCACACCTTGACTGTTTGTTGATACGAGACCACTATGCTAGCAATACTGGCTCTCAAATGTAACTATTAATAATGGTTTAATTTGCTTTCTAATTTGGCATGTATGTATACCGTGATCATAGATTGTAAATATTGTATATTCCCTAAA
Organism: Pleurodeles waltl; assembly: GCF_031143425.1. Classification (NCBI taxonomy): domain Eukaryota; kingdom Metazoa; phylum Chordata; class Amphibia; order Caudata; family Salamandridae; genus Pleurodeles; species Pleurodeles waltl. The sequence goes on from NC_090449.1 coordinate 401,435,578, forward strand.
AAGTGGGATTCCGTTTGCTTTATGTACCTGCTTAATGATACGAAATAATAAATAAACAATTACAACACAAAAACAAATTGTTTTCCTCATGCTGTTTGCTAAAAAATGTGTTTACTTATATTTGGCATATCAGAAAAATATTATAGCTGAAGTAAAATGTTGTTAAACATCTTCTAATATATGCAAATTAAATTATTTTGTATTCCCGTTAATTTTCTTCTATTATTGGAGACTACTAGCTGAGTAGCTTTACTGTACAGTCTAGAAATCTGGTCAAAAATGGCACGGGGAATATTAATTGTTACTGACTCGATCTACGTTTAATTTAAGATTGAGATTACACAAAGCTGCTTCTAGCATAGGGGTACTTAGCACTGACCCACAACTGAAAAGTGTTTTGAGTTTGGCATTGCTTTACATGCTCTCCTAAATATTATTTTTCTTGACCCTGTAGAGAACGCTGCTTCCCAGACCGTCTGGTAACACATCACCACCTGCCTACTCCTTTTCTATTTTATCTAATTCATCTGTGACAGGTAAGGATTTTTGTCAAGCTCAGTAGAGTTGTCAACTTGATTCTACATAACATTTGTGTTATTTACTAAAATGTGAGGACTTGGATCAGCGAGCACCAAACTTAAAGCAGCGAGTGCTGGAGCTTTGATAACTTTGATAACAGCTTATTTCCTCTTAACAGTTTCTAATCTCATTCTGAAAGAAGTTGTGGTTTGATAGGATCACTAAACTCTAATCCTCCTACTCCACTTTGCTGTGCACACTAGATAATATACACAGTTAGCTCTTATTAGAACTCACCAGAGAAGCATAGGGTGCAGATGCGTAAATGGCAACTGAGTATAGGTCAATACCAAACACTACTTAGTGTTGTATGTATTATGCAAAACAAAATGTAGGAACTATGGATAGTTCCCTGTCTTTAGGTGGATGTTGTGAACACATCATGAACTGCTTATACTTATTCATGTTGGCTTGGATGGTATTCCAGCAATTTGGTAATTTTAAACAGTACCAGTGTCCCTGGAAAGGTAAAATATTTGAGATCATTTTTTTTTTTTGCTCTGTGTATACAGGGAGTGCAGAATTATTAGGCAAATGAGTATTTTGACCACATCATCCTCTTTATGCATGTTGTCTTACTCCAAGCTGTATAGGCTCGAAAGCCTACTACCAATTAAGCATATTAGGTGATGTGCATCTCTGTAATGAGAAGGGGTGTGGTCTAATGACATCAACACCCTATATCAGGTGTGCATAATTATTAGGCAACTTCCTTTCCTTTGGCAAAATGGGTCAAAAGAAGGACTTGACAGGCTCAGAAAAGTCAAAAATAGTGAGATATCTTGCAGAGGGATGCAGCACTCTTAAAATTGCAAAGCTTCTGCAGCGTGATCATCGAACAATCAAGCGTTTCATTCAAAATAGTCAACAGGGTCGCAAGAAGCGTGTGGAAAAACCAAGGCGCAAAATAACTGCCCATGAACTGAGAAAAGTCAAGCGTGCAGCTGCCACGATGCCACTTGCCACCAGTTTGGCCATATTTCAGAGCTGCAACATCACTGGAGTGCCCAACAGCACAAGGTGTGCAATACTCAGAGACATGGCCAAGGTAAGAAAGGCTGAAAGACGACCACCACTGAACAAGACACACAAGCTGAAATGTCAAGACTGGGCCAAGAAATATCTCAAGACTGATTTTTCTAAGGTTTTATGGACTGATGAAATGAGAGTGAGTCTTGATGGGCCAGATGGATGGGCCTGTGGCTGGATTGGTAAAGGGCAGAGAGCTCCAGTCCGACTCAGACGCCAGCAAGGTGGAGGTGGAGTACTGGTTTGGGCTGGTATCATCAAAGATGAGCTTGTGGGGCCTTTTCGGGTTGAGGATGGAGTCAAGCTCAACTCCCAGTCCTACTGCCAGTTCCTGGAAGACACCTTCTTCAAGCAGTGGTACAGGAAGAAGTCTGCATCCTTCAAGAAAAACATGATTTTCATGCAGGACAATGCTCCATCACACGCGTCCAAGTACTCCACAGCGTGGCTGGCAAGAAAGGGTATAAAAGAAGGAAATCTAATGATATGGCCTCCTTGTTCACCTGATCTGAACCCCATTGAGAACCTGTGGTCCATCATCAAATGTGAGATTTACAAGGAGGGAAAACAGTACACCTCTCTGAACAGTGTCTGGGAGGCTGTGGTTGCTGCTGCACGCAATGTTGATGGTGAACAGATCAAAACACTGACAGAATCCATGGATGGCAGGCTTTTGAGTGTCCTTGCAAAGAAAGGTGGCTATATTGGTCACTGATTTGTTTTTGTTTTGTTTTTGAATGTCAGAAATGTATATTTGTGAATGTTGAGATGTTATATTGGTTTCACTGGTAATAATAAATAATTGAAATGGGTATATATTTTTTTTTTTAAGTTGCCTAATAATTATGCACAGTAATAGTCACCTGCACACACAGATATCCCCCTAACATAGCTAAAACTAAAAACAAACTAAAAACTACTTCCAAAAATATTCAGCTTTGATATTAATGAGTTTTTTGGGTTCATTGAGAACATGGTTGTTGTTCAATAATAAAATTAATCCTCAAAAATACAACTTGCCTAATAATTCTGCACTCCCTGTATAGCCCTTGCTAATCATATGCTAAAAGACTTTGTCCCAAAATGGCAAAATACGTTATTGCTTTACTGTCTTATCATGGACAGCACTGGGCTAATCCAAGCTTAACAAGCATGGTAGAGAAACACACATTTGTGAAGGGCATATTTAGAGTGTTATTGGTGTAGTATAGGCAGCCAATGAAAAAAGGATCAGCCCATCACTTAAAGGCAGAGAACTTCCCTGAGTTCCTAGACTTTGCTTTTAGTACATAGTATATAAACTGATGCACAGGTTGTAATATGTATTGTTATCATTGTGGTGTTGGGTAGGGCCATGACTTGAGAGGCAAACGCATGTCGTTTTTTTCATGTCTATTTCTTTTAAAACAATGTATTTAACTAATGACAGGGTGCAGTAGTTTCAATCTGTGCAGCAAGTGAGCAAATACATTTCACAACCATTAGGAAAGAGGTTTCCCTGCCTAAAGAAATTATTTGAAATTTGTGAAGCATTAAAAACCTTTTCTCATCACTTCTGCTGTACTGCAGTAATATACTTAAATTTTACCTTTGCACTGTGGTAATGTGTAGATGTACGTTTATTAGTAAAGTTGCTCTAAATAATGTGTTATTGGGCCACATTTATTTTCTCCACAATGGCTAGATCTGCAGATGCTTAGTGTGATATACTAATATTACCATAGCTGATTGTGGGGAAGGGCCTCAGCTCTTAACAGACTGATCCTCCCTGTACTTTCGTATGGTTTATTACATATTTTTTTTAATATGCATTTGTTATAAACATCTTTTTCTGAAGACCCAGCACTTACTCTATTTGCACAGGCCCATAGTATGAAGCAGTAATAATCTTAGGGTATGATCAAAGTCCATAAGACACTAATTCCTGATTTATTCTTCTAATTGCAAATTACTCAACTTAGACTATTCCCCAAGGGCCTGAAGGAATCATCAGAATTTTGTAGCAGTGTTCCTGCGCACCGAAAGGTGGGCGAGTTTGTGCTGACTCTACCTTTCAGGAAGTGATTGGTCGTAGCCACATATTAAGTGCTACCTCTGTTTGCTGATGTTGATTTCTTTATGTTCCTTTCAACGCGGATCTGAACTATGCTCCCAAGTTGTAGGGCTTCAAACGATTCCTAAAACTCTGCATAGTGGGATTAGAAACTATGTCCACACCACAAACTACAGAAATCAAGCAGTGCTGAGACTGCAGGAAACAGATGTTGGTCATATTGTGTGGAATGTTATGTGATAGGTGCTCCCTAATGCACTTGATTTGAGACATGGAGGCAAAACTGTATGTCGCCGAACTCAAGAAGTCCTCTCCGTCTTTAAGCAGATTCCGCTCCATGTCACTTGCCTGGTCCCTATCACAGGGCCTTTTCCATGACTGCCTCATTTCCTGCTCAAAACTTTCAGATTAGTCGAAGTCAACAAATCCATAGACAAGATTTAGAAAGCAAAGTGAGACTGCTTCGTCCTGCAACTCCGACCCCATGGAGAAGGCATGAGGGTGTCAAGATTTAAGTCTCACTCCCTTGAGGTCACTGCCCAAGGAACTGATTCCTTAGTTGATCGTACTGCTCCCTTGGGCCACCATCAACCCTGTCGTAGTCAGAGCCCTTCAAAAGGCCAAGGTGCATATCTTAAGTGTGCTTCAGGCTCCTTCTGGTACCTCTTTGCAGTCCATGAAATCTCAGCGGCCTCTAATCAGGTTAACACCTGCAGGTTCCTCCCCAGCAGTCTGTTCTCTTGGGAAGCGTTATTGGGCCTGTACTGACACTTCTGCAGATTTCCACATGAGCTCAGAGATCCACCCTTGTCCACACCGCCAATATAGTCTCCACCGGCATGGCAGTTGAAGACATGGTGCCAAACCTCTTAGAGGTTATACTGACATCAGCCCCAGCTCAACCAATGTCACACTACGAAATTACAAAAGCACAAGCAGTTGTCATGCAGCCTGATTCTAACCCAGACCCTCTGCCGCATTGCAGCTATCCACTGAGGGTCCATTTTCTTTTTGGTTCGTTCTCTCATCCTGTGCCAGAGCAAGGTCACCTCACGATGAGGATGATGATGATGATGATGATGGCGAGGGTGATGGCTTGTGCCCCCAACTTATACCTTGATTCTCAAAACACCAGTGGGTGTAATCCCTCCTATGAGACAGAGCTTGACTTGCTACATTGGCCACCAGCAGAAGAAAGTGCCTAATTTGCGATGTTCGAAGGGCAAGTGGAGTACAGGAATTACAGCTGCAGAGACAAAAATAAATGTTTTGACCAAAGTTCTGCAGGCTTGGCCAGCAACATATGATCCTTGCTCCCATTTAATGATCCCCTCACAGATGCTTTTATGACTAAGTAGTCAAAAACACTTTCTTGGCTGCCATTTGGAAGTGGCCACACAACATAGGCTGATGTGCTGTGTCCCAGGTTTTCTCACCAAACACCCTCCTCAGCAGAGTCTCATTGTATAGGCCCCTTTGATCAGTTCCACGTATTGAGAATCCAAAAGGATTGATGCCTTTAGGAAAGGTAGGTTATTTTGCGGGTCTGGCACTATGGTTCATCACTGCAGTCTCTCTGTGGGGACACTATGCACATGCCCTCTAGGACATAGCCAGAAAAGTCCTGCCAATTCCTGAGGAACTTAAGGCTTCTTTGGCTCAAACGATCCATGACGGGCAGGACACAATCAAGTATGTCATCCGCACTGGCTTGTATATCGCAGTCTATACTGACAGGCTGGTGGATACAAGTGTTGTCCTTGGTAGACAAGCCTGAAAGAGATGAACCAGATTTCCTGGTGATGCCCAGGCATCCCGAATGGATATGACCTTTGTGTCTTACCTCTTAGAGAAAAGCAGGACTCCACTTTGGAACACTTTAAAGATGGCAAAGCTCTAGCATGTTTTGAGAGGCTGTTTACCACTGCAAAACAGTATATTCTACAGTTCACAAAACCCAGAGACTACTCCAGCAGGCTTGAATAAAGGCCATCATAGAATTCTCAGTCAGTGACTCAGCAGAGATCCTGGTCGTTTTGGAGCCATGGAGGCGAAACCAGTAGACACCATGTGGGCTCTTCTTCCCCTCATACAACTTCCAACAGATTGCTTTAGTTTGTCCTCAGCGGCTCATGCCCATCTGGTGGAGGGGCAGGATTTAGCATTACCTCCTGTGTTGCCGATCCATCACATATGACAAACAAACACAAAAAAAAACACTCCCTATTTTTCCTCCCCTCTGTACCCAAAATCCTTGTACACAGAACTAATTTCAGAAACATCTATCCATTTTGTTACAGGGCATACGCCTGTTGTTTCTCACACATGCCATGGGGAGGGTATCTGACACTGAGAAAGGCATTGGTTGTTATGCCATTTGCTCGTCCTGGTAAAGGGTGAGAGAATCAGGCTTACGCTGGACATCTGACCCCATAATGGTTTCCTTTGGAAGCACAAATGAAAAATGCTCATATTGTCTCATATCTTTTCTGACCTTGACCTGGGAGACTGGATGGTGTCCTTGAACTTTAATTTTGCCTATTTTCATATGCCTGTGCTGCAAAGTTTTGTCTTACCTGGAGTCCTACATGGACCTGGAAAATATATTTAGTTTACCTTACTTCTTTTGGGCCTCACCAGTGCCTCTCTGGTATTCATGAAGCTGATGGTAGCGGTCGCCGCCTATTTTCGGAAGTCAGAAGTTCCTGAATTCTTGTGCCTCAATGACTTACTGCTGAAGATGGACTCACTACACTTTAGATGATGGAGGAACTCATAACCTCTGGGTTTACCATAATCAAGTCGAAATTACACTCGATTCCATCATAATGGTTTCTTTTGATTGGGGCAATACTGCCCACTGTGGAGTTCAAGGTTTTTCCTCTGTTGGGGCATTTGGGTTATGATTGTGATGTTTCCTGGGTCCCCCTTGAGGGTTGCTGTGAGGCTTCCTGGCTTCTCAGCCTACTGCATCCTCCTTGTCAACTATTCCAGGCGGCACATGCAAGCCCTGCAGTCTCGCTTTCCAAGTCCCAGTGTGCCAGTCATCAAACCTTCCTTTCTGACACTGTCCTGGCCTTGTTGGAGACTGCCTACAATCTGCAGTGGTAGCTGACTGATCACAATCTGCCTTGTGACAGGCCACAACAGCCCCCCCACTCACACCCCACCGAGAGCTGACAGTGTTGACAAATGCAGCACTACTTCACGTGGAGAATGTGGGGATCAGAAGTCTCTTGTCTCCAGTAGAGGTCCCACTCTACATCAGTCAGTTGAAGGTATGAGTCAGTTGTCTGTCCATTGGTCAAGGCTAGTGCAGATTCTCATGAATTACACCACAGCTTTGTTATACTGCAAAAGCAGGGTGGTGTTGAATCCTTGGTGCTGTCCCAGGCAGCTTTGCGTTCTGGAGGTGTCTGTAGTGCCAAGACACTTTCCTAGTTGTCAGCTACCTGGCAAGGTCCATGAATGCAAGAGTGGTCGAACCGAGCAGAAGTCTGGCAGATTATGAGTGATGTTTACATCGTGATGTGACACAGAGCATATTTGAGTACTCGATAGAGCCCTGGCTACATCTTTTCACCACCATTGAAGGTGCAGTGTCAACAGATTTGCATGTTGAAGTTTCCTCAAAAACTTGTTAGAGACTCATTCCATCTGGAATGGAACAAGGGACTCCTGTATACTTTCCAGCCTCTACCTTTCCAACATTGAGTTTTAAAGATCAATAACGACTGAAGCAAAGTCATCCTAGTGGCCCCGAATTCAGCCCCGAGAGTGGCAATCATAATTCCTGGGCATGAGCATCTGCTCTCCGATCAGAATACTTCTTCGGGAGGACCTCTCATTTCACAACAGAGCAGGGTTCTCCACCTGAATCCCTTCACCTTGCACCTCCATGCATGGAGAGTGAGCAGCAGCAATTAACTGCTTTTGATGGGTAGATGTCATCCTTGCCACCAAACGCTGCTCAACAATATCCATCTATGCTGGGTGCTGGGACAAGTTTGTAATATGGTGTGGTGCCCTGGACACTGACCCCATACAGGTGAAGGTGCTGAACATCCCTTTTATTTTTTTTGTCATTAGTCCAGCAAGACATTGAAGTGGACTCTGCTAAAGGTTATTTGTTTACCCATTCAAACTTTCTACATTTGCTGACACTACCATCCTTGATCAAATCACCTGTCGTAATGAGGTTGTTAAAGGTTTGTTTAAGGGAATGGCTCTTTTTGTATGGTGAGCCCCATGATTTGGGACTGATGCTGCTGTGCTCTGAGTGCATATAGTGCTAACCAGACCTCAGTGCCTGTGCCCTGACCTTAAAATTGTGTATGTTTGATTGGCTTATACCTAATTGGCATAAGCTATTTTACTGTAAGTCCCTTCTACATGGTACCCAGGTACCCTAGGTTTGTAAGTTAGAGACACCCCAGGGACTGCAGCACTGATAGTGCCACCCTGGGTTTGACAAAGGTAAAACAGGGAGGGGCGCGCTGGACACTGATAAAGGTGGGCGGTTGTAACTGGTGCTGTGTTGCGCTGGCAGCCCTGGGGAGAAGGGTGTGAATGATTGTAGGTCTTCACCCGGCGCGAATGCTGGACATGTGTCTGTTCGGGTGGGGAACACAGGGAGTCTGCTTGAGAGCAGTGCATGCTCTGTTGGGCATCGGAGAACCGAGGTCTCTCAGCCCCTTTGTCGTGCGAGGCCCGACATCCATTTTGAAGTAATTGGCGTCAGACCGCAGAGCACTCTTTCGGCTACCACGGTTGAAACCCCTGCATGAAGCGCCAAAGGGATAATGACAAGAATGGCAAACAGTTTAGGGGTGAGGGAGTGCTTGAATGCTGTTGCCTCTGTAAATTTCGGGCTATGTAACAATTTAACAGTTGATGAGAGAAAGCTGCATTCCATTCAAGGCAGCACAGGATGACTCTGCACCTGGGACAGCAGATCTTGAAGGCCTGTGAGCGGCGCAGTTAAAAATTTCAATAGGTTTGATGTTTTATTGCTGCTAGCTGTTCTCTGGGATGAGTTGACAAGGAACAAACAGCTTGTTGAAATAATTGTATGCCTACATTTAATTCTACCAACATAGGATACTTACAAAGCCTATAAAAGTTGCTCCTTGGTGCTTTCAACTCATGACAACACTGCATATGTCTTTACTTGTAAGGAACTTGCTGTATTAATGGTGACTTGTTGCATGAAAGGTATGTGAATGTAAGATCTATTAGCCTTCCAATTACTGATCACAGCCTCTAGGAAGCAGATATATTTGATCCTATAATACACTTCTCTACTGCGTATCGGAGAGTTGTTAGTCATATCAGGAGTGACTTCCATCAGTGTTGGCTTATCAACAATCAGCAAGCGGAGTTGTGGGGCAAAAGAACATCACTTTTCGCAAGCTGAACTGAAGTGTTAACCTAGTCCTCTTAGCTGTAACACTACAACTGATTGGTGCTTGCTTTTGTGATCTGGAACCTTTTAACATGGTATGCTAATATCCGGAAACATAGCAAAATTGAGAAGCCTGCTTGGTCCTTAAAAAAAATCAGATCCAGAGGTATTTGAGTCTGTGGTGTGTGATAAGACTTTATACAAGGTGGCATTTATCAGTGCATGCTTGATGCTATTGTCTACCTCTGTCCTTGAAGTTTGCCTAATTATGGCTGGATCATTATATCTTCAAATATCTCTAAACAGAATTTGAATAATATTATTAATGCTAAAATAACACAGTTAAGGAAGAAGCTATATATGGCTTAGGGCTGTATGGAAGAACTGTATAGAGTGCTCTGACTAATGAAGAGACATTGATGTTTTCAAAACTTTGAAAAATCCTATTCAGAGTATTATTGCACTTCATTGAACATTTCTGGACAGACCACAAATACTCCCTTTAACTCTGCAGTTGGTAAAACAGAAAACCAGAAGCTGCAGCAAACTGCCAACACCATGGGCTTGGAATAGTGATTCAATCAGATTATTAATCATCTATGCCAGTCATTAAATCAATTTAATGTCACACACCTGATAGACCTGTCAGTGCCAACAGTAACTGGTATCTGACATTTTGGCTTTAAATGCTTGCAACCAGACAGTCTCCCTAATAATTCACATTGTTGATTACCTCTTTGCGTCCACGCAATTGCAGAACTGTATCGTCTGCTAAGCACATGAAGCATTCCTTGTCAGTGAGCCCGAATATTTAAGAAATTACCTGGTAACCTACTGATTTACACCTTCTCAGGTACGGGTGGACATCACCAAATAAGACTGTACTAAATGAACACCACCCGATGCTCCCTGACTGAGAGGAGGAGATACAGACTGTTCGTATGGGGATATTGTCAGTTACCAATGATAAAATGCACATAAGTCCACAATGGCATCTGGGAAATCGAGGCAGCTACTTATCACAGAGGCAGTGTCTCAAATAAACAAACTAAATCTTTGCCCTCTTCACAAGGGCTTTCATAATCCACAATGGTCCTGATACTGGCAGAGATAATAACTTTGGTGGGTCATAGGCTGGAGACGATGGGCTTGAAAATTACTTACCTCACCGCCAAGACAAAGTCGATTTATGCTAGGATTTCAGATTCACAAAACAAGGTAGAGAAGCTAGATATCAGTTTGTCCTCTCTTGAGTCCTGGTTTGATCTCCAACCAGACAGAGACCTGGAAATCCGCGCTTTGCACATCAGTCATTGGCCCTGAGGACCGAAGCCCTCAGGATAATGTACACTTCCTCAAAATCCCTGAAAAAGCAGAAGTTGCAAATGTTAGAGGCTTTCTTAGCAACTTTCTACTGGAGATTGATTTTTCACCTTCGCTGTAGATACAGAGAGCACACAGAATAAGACCACAGCAAGCCTCTGCCTCATCGGGATCAAGACCAATTATTGCCTTCTTCCTCTGGCACGAACAGGCCCGCCAAATCCTGATGGCAGCAAGAGGTCCTGGACCCTATAACGTTGATGCCCACAAGATACAGGGGATAGCAGGCTTTTCAATGGAAACAAGTAATCAGAGAAAGGCTTTTCCTTCCTTGCGACTCCTTCACAAATGAGACATTCAGTTTGGCCTCTTTGAAAAGGCACACATGGATTACAGTTTCCGTAAAGTCGAGAAACGTCTTTGATCTTGGAGAGCTGCAGGTATTTTAGATGGACTGCATGGAGGAGCCATGAACACTTCACAATGCCCCTCTGATCTTCCTGCCACAGAAAAGGACCCTCTTGTCCAGCGAAACTCTGAAATACATGCAAGGGGGTCCCGACACCAGGACAAAAATCAACAAATACAACATGATAGAGAAGATGCTAAATGCGGTGATGGAGCACACATACACAACAGAGGGTGAGAGAAGTATTGATCACTATTCAAGCCAAACCCATCTGAAGTTTGATGGATGGTGTATTATATGCAATACTGGTCCCATAGAGCTTCCCAACCTGTAGACTGAATATAATAGACTGCATGTTTGTCACTAGTGAAACCATCTTTCTCCCTGTCTGTTTTTGACACAATGTTTACTGTAGTTCATTATTAAATGTCTCATACCAGGTTTTACCCATTGGTAGTCGGGCAAAGGCAATCATTCTCTTCCCTTTAACTTTTTCTTCTTACATGAAGACATACAAAGTCAGGCTCCACTTGGTCACACTTTCCATAGATTAGATTACCAAAAGAAATGCACACATATCTCCTCTGCTTTTTACCTCCTTTATCCCCTTTTCCCCTCAAACATACACTCTATGGAATAATAACTCAAATGGTGCATTGTATTGCCTAATGCTGAGGCATAGTATGTTCTATTCCCCTTCAATTGCTGCTGCACTCGACCTGTAAGCATAAGAACTAACTTTGCTTCCTTTCCCTTCCAGGTCATTACTCATCTGAAGTTTGATCTTTATCATTTCCAACTTCCTGAATAAATTGTAATGTTTATCCTCGCATATGTCTATTTTTCTAATCACTTAACCCTGGACCTCCCAGATGTGACAGCCGTTCAGGTGTAGACCCGCTGATTACAGTTAATTGGATGCAGTAGTTACACTGCTTGCATAGATGTTACTCTCTGATCTCAAAATATTGTTTATTTTTGAATTGTTTTTCTCTTTCATCTTAACTCTTCCATTCCTCTCATTAATTTCTTTTGACCTCAGTTAAACCACCTTTTTCTTCCTTTATTCAGCACATTTTCTTACTTGCTTATTTGCTACTTTTTCTCATTATCTGTTATGGTCTACCTTTTCAACAACAACCCGTAGGATCTGACCAGCATTCCTGCATATTTAAAACCTTCAGACTTCCTTTGAATCTTGTGATCTCTGTAACTATGAACACACTCTTGCACATTCTTCTGTGGAATGTCAGTGGTCTTACTCACTACATTAAGTGTAAACAAGTGCTTTCTTATCGCTACTCCAAACATGACAAAATAGCTCTCCTCCAGGAGACACATCTTATCGAGAAAGAAGGGGTGAAATTATGGCTGGACTGGGTGGGCAAGGAGATACACAGTTGTCTTATGAGAAAGGCAGATGAATTACCAACTTAACTGAAACGTGGTGTATCCATCCTGATTCAGAAAACATTAATGAATGTGGTGATTAAGACTTGGCTCGATCCAGAGAATTGCTATGTGTTCACCAAATAAAAACCAACACTTTCGTTACATGCATAGGTTCAGTATATACGTATTTTATTTCTTCAGCTCATGCGTGTATCGATGGAGGTAGATGCCGCCAACATCCTGATAGGCGGAGATTGGCATGTAGCCCAAGATGCGATCTTAGACTGCACAGGTCCAGTTGATGTATCAAATAATGCAGAATGGGCTCTCATGGGAGTTCTTGTGAATGATCATGACCTCTACAGTGTATTGTGTCTATCACATCCGACGGACCAGGAATACACATTTGTCCCCTGTCCATCGCCCCCAATCACTATTAGATTTTTTTCCTGATGACCCACCATTTACTTCCTGTTCTTTCTGAGACTTCAATATTAGGGAGTGCACTTTCGTACCATTCACTTATTTTCCTCGAGGCTGATTTGGGTCTGTTCCTGCAGATAGACAAGCCCTGGCATCTCACTTTATCCCGATATCACCACCTAATGGACAAGGCACAGCTTTAAGCTCATGTACATACTTACTTGGAGAAAATGATGGGTCAGTTGACTCTTCCCGGACATTATGAGCAGTGGCAAAGGCAACCATCAGGGGACAGCTGATGAGAGATTCAGCTGGGGCGTGTCCAAGATGGCGACTGGAGCGGCAGTATAAATTGCAGCTCTGCTCCCGGCCACCCAAATATCCTGTGCCCAGGCCCTCCCCGCTCGACTAGCGTATCGTTGAGATCCTGGCTGCTTTGAAAAAGACCCACACTGAGCAACAGCGCAGCGACTCGCCCGCGCGGCCTGTTTGTGATCCCGGGTCCCACCAGACGTGGGGGACTGGCGTTCGGACGGCGCCCTATGATATGTGTGTAAGGAAATGCCTTCTTGCCATGGTTTCCCCCCTGACCTTTTGCCTTTGCTGATGCTAAGTTATGATTTGAAAGTGTGCTGGGACCCTGCTAACCAGGCTCCAGCACCAGTGTTCTTTCCGTAAACTGTACCTTTGAACTCAGTTGGCACAACCCTGGCACTCAGGTAAGTCCGTTGTAACTGGCACCCCTGGTACCAAGGGCACTGATGCCAGGGAAGGTTTCTAAGGGCTGCAGCATGTCTTATGCCACTCTAGGGACCCCTCACTCTGCCCATACACACTGCTTCACAGCTTGTGTGTGCTGGTGAGGAGAAAATGACTAAGTCGACATGGCACTCCCCTCAGAGTGCCATGCCAACCTCACACTGCCTGTGGCATAGGTAAGACACCCCTCTAGCAGGCCTTACAGCCCTAAGGTAGGGTGCACTATACCACAGGTGAGGGCATAAGTGCATGAGCACTATCCCCCTACAGTGTCTAAGCAAAACCTTAGACATTGTAAGTGCAGGGTAGCCATAAGAGTATATGGTCTGGGAGTCTGTCAAACATGAACTCCACAGCACCATAATGGCTACACTGAAAACTGGGAAGTTTGGTATCAAACATCTCAGCACAATAAATGCACACTGATGCCAGTGTGCAATTTATTGTAAAATACGCGCCGAGGGCATCTTAGAGATGCCCCCTAAAAACATACCCGACTTCCAGTGTAGGCTGACTAGTTTCTGCCAGCCTGCCACACACCAGACATGTTGCTGACCACATGGGGAGAGTGCCTTTGTCACTCTGTGGCCAGGAACAAAGCCTGTACTGGGTGGAGGTGCTTCTCACCTCCCCCTGCAGGAACTGTAACACCTGGCGGTGAGCCTCAAAGTCTCACCCCCTTTGTTACAGCGCCACAGTGCATCCCAGCTAGTGGAGATGCCCGCCCCTCCGGCCACTGCCCCCACTTTTGGCGGCAAGGCTATAGGAGATAATTAGACAAACAAGGAGTAGTCACCCACCAGTCAGGACAGCCCCTAAGGTGTCCTGAGCTGAGGTGACTCTTACTTTTAGAAATCCTCCATTTTGTGGATGGAGGATTCCCCCAATAGGATTAGGGATGTGCCCCCCTCCCCTCAGGGAGGGGGCACAAAGAGGGTGTAGCCACCCTCAACGACAGTAGCCATTGGCTACTGCCCTCCCAGACCTAAACACACCCCTAAATTCAATATTTAGGGGCCCCCAGAACCTAGGAAACCAGATTCCTGCAACCTTAACAAGAAGAAGGACTGCTGACCTGAAGCCCTGCAGTGAAGATGGAGACGACAACTGCTTTGGCCCCAGCCCTACCGGCCTGTCTCCCAACTTCGAAGAAAACTGCAACAGCGACGCATCCAACAGGGGCCAGCGACCTCTGAAGCCTCAGAGGACTGCCCTGCAACCAAGGACCAAGAAACTCCTGTGAACAGCGGCCCTGCTCAACAATCTGCAACTTCCTTGCAACAAAGAAACGACTTTGAAGACTTCCCGTTTCCCGCCGGAAGCTTGAGACTTTCCACTCTGCACCCGACGCCCCCGGCTCAACCTGCAGAAAACCAGCACTACAGGGAGGACTCCCCGGCGACTGCGAGCCTGTGAGTAGCCAGAGACGACCCCCCTGAGCCCCCACAGCGATGCCTGCAGAGGAAATCCAGAGGCTCCCCCTGACCGCGACTGCCTGTAACAAGGGACCCGACTCCTGGAACCAACACTGTACCCGCAGCGCCCAGGACCTGAAGGAACCGAACTCCAGTGTAGGAGCGACCCCCAGGCGACCCTCTGCTTAGCCCAGGTGGTGGCTACCCCGAGGAGGCCCCCCCCCCGTGCCTGCCTGCATCGTTAAAGAGCCCCCTGGGTCTCCCCATTGCTTTCAATACAAAACCCAACGCCTGTTTGCACTCTGCACCCGGCTGCCCCTGTGCGGCTGAGGGTGTACTTTCTGTGACTGCTTGTGTCCCCCACTGTGCCCTACAAAACCCCTCTGGTCTGCCCCCCGAGGACGCGGGTACCTACCTGCTAGCAGACTGGAACCGGGGCACCCCTGTTCTCCATTGAAGCCTGTGTGTTTTGGGCACCTCTTTGACCTCTGCACCTGACCGGCCCTGAGCTGCTGGTGTGGTAACTTTGGGGTTGCCTTGAACCCCCAATGGTGGGCTTCCTTGGACCCAACTTTGAACCCTGTAAGTGTTTTACTTACCTGTGAACTTAACATTTAATTACCTCCCCCAGGAACTGTTGATTTTTGCACAGTGTCCACTTTTAAAATAGCTTATTGCCATTTTTGTCAAAACTGTACATGATGTTGTGATTATTCAAAGTTCCTAGAATACCTGAGTGAAATACCTTTCAGTTGAAGTATTACTTGTAAATCTTGAACCTGTGGTTCTTAAAATAAACTAAGAAAATATATTTTTCTATATAAAAACCTGTTGGCCTGGAGTAAGTCTTTGAGTGTGTGTTTGTAGGAAGTTGGCTCTGTATGTGCTATTTCAAAGTAAGGAATAGCATGCACAGAGTCCAAGGGTTCCCCTTAGAGGTAAAATAGTGGTAAAAATAGATAATACTAATGCTCTATTTTGTGGTAGTGTGGTCGAGCAGTAGGCTTATCCAAGGAGTAGTGTTAAGCATTTGTTGTACATACACATAGACAATAAATGAGGTACACACACTCAGAGACAAATCCAGCCAATAGGTTTTTGTATAGAAAAATATATTTTCTTAGTTTATTTTAAGAACCACAGGTTCAAATTCTACATGTAATATCTCATTTGAAAGGTATTGCAGGTAAGTACTTTAGGAACTTTAAATCATAAAAATTGCATGTATACTTTACAAGTTATTGACAAATAGCTGTTTTAAAAGTGGACACTTAGTGCAATTTTCACAGTTCCTGGGGGAGGTAAGTTTTTGTTAGTTTTACCAGGTAAGTAAGACACTTACAGGGCTTAGTTCTTGGTCCAAAGTAGCCCACCGTTGGGGGTTCAGAGCAACCCCAAAGTCACCACACCAGCAGCTCAGGGCCGGTCAGGTGCAGAGTTCAAAGTGGTGCCCAAAACACATAGGCTAGAATGGAGAGAAGGGGGTGCCCCGGTTCCGGTCTGCTTGCAGGTAAGTACCCGCGTCTTCGGAGGGCAGACTAGGGGGGTTTTGTAGGGCACCGGGGGGGACACAAGCCCACACAGAAATTTCACCCTCAGCGGCGCGGGGGCGACCGGGTGCAGTGTTAGAACAAGCGTCGGGTTCGCAATGTAAGTCAATGAGAGATCAAGGGATCTCTTTAGCGCTGCAGGCAGGCAAGGGGGGGCTTCCTCGGGGAAACCTCCACTTGGGCAAGGGAGAGGGACTCCTGGGGGTCACTTCTGCAGTGAAAGTCCGGTCCTTCAGGTCCTGGGGGCTGCGGGTGCAGGGTCTTTTCCAGGCATCGGGACTTAGGTTTCAGAGAGTCGCGGTCAGGGGAAGCCCCGGGATTCCCTCTGCAGGCGGCGCTGTGGGGGCTCAGGGGGGACAGGTTTTGGTACTCACAGTCGTAGAGTAGTCCGGGGGTCCTCCCTGAGGTGTTGGTTCTCCACCAGCCGAGTCGGGGTCGCCGGGTGCAGTGTTGCAAGTCTCACGCTTCTTGCGGGGAGTTGCAGGGTTCTTTAAAGCTGCTTCTTGAAACAAAGTTGCAGTCTTTTTGGAGCAGGTCCGCTGTCCTCGGGAGTTTCTTGTCGTCGTCTAAGCAGGGCAGTCCTCAGAGGATGCAGAGGTCGCTGGTCCCTTCGGAAGGCGTCGCTGGAGCAGAGTTCTTTGGAAGGCAGGAGACAGGCCGGTGAGTTTCTGGAGCCAAGGCAGTTGTTGTCTTCTGGTCTTCCTCTGCAGGGGTTTTCAGCTAGGCAGTCCTTCTTCTTGTTGTTGCAGGAATCTAATTTTCTAGGGTTCAGGGTAGCCCTTAAATACTAAATTTAAGGGCGTGTTTAGGTCTGGGGGGTTAGTAGCCAATGGCTACTAGCCCTGAGGGTGGGTACACCCTCTTTGTGCCTCCTCCCAAGGGGAGGGGGTCACAATCCTAACCCTATTGGGGGAATCCTCCATCTGCAAGATGGAGGATTTCTAAAAGTTAGAGTCACTTCAGCTCAGGACACCTTAGGGGCTGTCCTGACTGGCCAGTGACTCCTCCTTGTTTTTCTCATTATTTTCTCCGGCCTTGCCGCCAAAAGTGGGGCCTGGCCGGAGGGGGCGGGCAACTCCACTAGCTGGAGTGTCCTGCTGGGTTGGCACAAAGGAGGTGAGCCTTTGAGGCTCACCGCCAGGTGTGACAATTCCTGCCTGGGGGAGGTGTTAGCATCTCCACCCAGTGCAGGCTTTGTTACTGGCCTCAGAGTGACAAAGGCACTCTCCCCATGGGGCCAGCAACATGTCTCGGTTTGTGGCAGGCTGCTAAAACTAGTCAGCCTACACAGATAGTCGGTTAAGTTTCAGGGGGCACCTCTAAGGTGCCCTCTGGGGTGTATTTTACAATAAAATGTACACTGGCATCAGTGTGCATTTATTGTGCTGAGAAGTTTGATACCAAACTTCCCAGTTTTCAGTGTAGCCATTATGGTGCTGTGGAGGTCGTGTTTGACAGACTCCCAGACCATATACTCTTATGGCTACCCTGCACTTACAATGTCTAAGGTTTTGCTTAGACACTGTAGGGGTACCATGCTCATGCACTGGTACCCTCACCTATGGTATAGTGCACCCTGCCTTAGGGCTGTAAGGCCTGCTAGAGGGGTGTCTTACCTATACTGCATAGGCAGTGAGAGGCTGGCATGGCACCCTGAGGGGAGTGCCATGTCGACTTACTCGTTTTGTCCTCACTAGCACACACAAGCTGGCAAGCAGAGTGTCTGTGCTGAGTGAGAGGTCTCCAGGGTGGCATAAGACATGCTGCAGCCCTTAGAGACCTTCCTTGGCATCAGGGCCCTTGGTACTAGAAGTACCAGTTACAAGGGACTTATCTGGATGCCAGGGTCTGCCAATTGTGGATACAAAAGTACAGGTTAGGGAAAGAACACTGGTGCTGGGGCCTGGTTAGCAGGCCTCAGCACACTTTCAATTGTAAACATAGCATCAGCGAAGGCAAAAAGTCAGGGGGCAACCATGCCAAGGAGGCATTTCCTTACAGTGTTCCTCATTTATTTGCCTGTGTGTGTACAACAAATGCTTAACACTACCCTCTGATAAGCCTACTGCTCGACCACACTACCACAAAATAAGGCTCACCGCCAGGTGTTACAGTTCCTGCAGGGGGAGGTGATAAGCATCTCCACCCAGTACAGGCTTTGTTACTAGCCACAGAGTGACAAAGGCACTCTCCCCATGTGGCCAGCAACTTGTCTGGTAGGCTGCTAAAACCAGTCAGCCTACATGGGTAGTCAGTTAAGGTTTCAGGGGGCACCTCTAAGGTGCCCTCTGGGGTGTACAGGGAGTGCAGAATTATTAGGCAAATTAGTATTTTGACCACATCATCCTCTTTATGCATGTTGTCTTACTCCAAGCTGTATAGGCTCGAAAGCCTACTACCAATTAAGCATATTAGGTGATGTGCATCTCTGTAATGAGAAGGGGTGTGGTCTAATGACATCAACACCCTATATCAGGTGTGCATAATTATTAGGCAACTTCCTTTCCTTTGGCAAAATGGGTCAAAAGAAGGACTTGACAGGCTCAGAAAAGTCAAAAATAGTGAGATATCTTGCAGAGGGATGCAGCACTCTTAAAATTGCAAAGCTTCTGAAGCGTGATCATCGAACAATCAAGCGTTTCATTCAAAATAGTCAACAGGGTCGCAAGAAGCGTGTGGAAAAACCAAGGCGCAAAATAACTGCCCATGAACTGAGAAAAAAGTCAAGCGTGCAGCTGCCACGATGCCACTTGCCACCAGTTTGGCCATATTTCAGAGCTGCAACATCACTGGAGTGCCCAAAAGCACAAGGTGTGCAATACTCAGAGACATGGCCAAGGTAAGAAAGGCTGAAAGACGACCACCACTGAACAAGACACACAAGCTGAAACGTCAAGACTGGGCCAAGAAATATCTCAAGACTGATTTTCTAAGGTTTTATGGACTGATGAAATGAGAGTGAGTCTTGATGGGCCAGATGGATGGGCCCGTGGCTGGATTGGTAAAGGGCAGAGAGCTCCAGTCCGACTCAGACGCCAGCAAGGTGGAGGTGGAGTACTGGTTTGGGCTGGTATCATCAAAGATGAGCTTGTGGGGCCTTTTCGGGTTGAGGATGGAGTCAAGCTCAACTCCCAGTCCTACTGCCAGTTCCTGGTAGACACCTTCTTCAAGCAGTGGTACAGGAAGAAGTCTGCATCCTTCAAGAAAAACATGATTTTCATGCAGGACAATGCTCCATCACACGCGTCCAAGTACTCCACAGCGTGGCTGGCAAGAAAGGGTATAAAAGAAGGAAATCTAATGACATGGCCTCCTTGTTCACCTAATCTGAACCCCATTGAGAACCTGTGGTCCATCATCAAATGTGAGATTTACAAGGAGGGAAAACAGTACACCTCTCTGAACAGTGTCTGGGAGGCTGTGGTTGCTGCTGCACGCAATGTTGATGGTGAACAGATCAAAACACTGACAGAATCCATGGATGGCAGGCTTTTGAGTGTCCTTGCAAAGAAAGGTGGCTATATTGGTCACTGATTTGTTTGTTTTTTGTTTTTGAATGTCAGAAATGTATATTTGTGAATGTTGAGATGTTATATTGGTTTCACTGGTAATAATAAATAATTGAAATGGGTATATATTTGTTTTTTGTTAAGTTGCCTAATAATTATGCACAGTAATAGTCACCTGCACACACAGATATCCCCCTAACATAGCTAAAACTAAAAACAAACTAAAAACTACTTCCAAAAATATTCAGCTTTGATATTAATGAGTTTTTTGGGTTCATTGAGAACATGGTTGTTGTTCAATAATAAAATTAATCCTTAAAAATACAACTTGCCTAATAATTCTGCACTCCCTGTATGTTGCAATAAAATGTACACTGGCATCGGTGTGCATTTATTGTGCTGAGAAGTTTGTGCATGACAGACTCCCAGACCATATACTCTTATGGCTACCCTGCACTTACAATGTCTAAGGTTTGGCTTAGACACTGTAGGGGCACAGTGCTCATGCACTGGTGCCCTCACCCATGGTATAGTGCACCCTGCCTTAGGGCTGTAAGGCCTGCTAGAGGGGTGACTTATCTATACTTGCCTGGCATCAGGGCCCTTGGTACCAGGGGTACCAGTTACAAGGGACTTACCTGGATGCCAGGGTGTGCCAATTGTGGATACAAAAGTACAGGTTAGGGAAAGAACGCTGGTGCTGGGGCCTGGTTAGCAGGCCTCAGCACACTTTCAATTCAAAACATAGCATCAGCAAAGGCAAAAAGTCAGGGGGTAACCATGCCAAGGAGGCATTTCCTTACACAACCCCCCCCCCCCCTCAAACGAAAGAGGATGAGACTAACCTTTCCCAAGAGAGTCTTCATTTTCTAAGTGGAAGAACCTGGAAAGGCCATCTGCATTGGCATGGGCAGTCCCAGATCTGTGTTCCACTATAAAGTCCATTCCTGTAGGGAGATGGACCACCTCAACAGTTTTGGATTTTCACCTTTCATTTGCATCAGCCATCTGAGAGGTCTGTGGTCAGTTTGAACTAGGAAGTGAGTACCAAAGAGGTATGGTCTCAGCTTCTTCAGGGACCAAACCACAGCAAAGGCCTCCCTCTCAATGGCACTCCAACGCTGCTCCCTGGGGAGTAACCTCCTGCTAATGAAAGCAACAGGCTGGTCAAGGCCATCATCATTTGTTTGGGACAAAACTGCCCCTATCCCATGTTCAGAGGCATCTGTTTGCACAATGAATTGCTTGGAGTAATCTGGAGCTTTTAGAACTGGTGCTGTGCACATAGCTTGTTTCAGGGTGTCAAAGGCCTGTTGGCATTCTACAGTCCAGTTTACTTTCTTGGGCATTTTCTTGGAGGTGAGTTCTGTGAGGGCTGTCCCAATGGATCCATATCCCTTCACAAACCTCCTTTAGTACCCAGTCAAGCCAAGGAATGCCCTGACTTGAGTCTGGGTTTTTGGAGCTGCCCAGTCCAGAATAGTCTGGATCTTAGGCTGGAGTGGCTGAACTTGGCCCCCTCCTACAAGGTGTCCCAGGTAAACCCCAGTTCCCTGCCCTATCTGGCATTTGGATGCCTGGATAGAGAGGCCTGCTGATGGCAGAGCCTTCAAAACCTTCTTCAGGTGGACCAGGTGATCCTGCCAGTTGGAGCTAAAGACAGCAATATCATCAAGATAAGCTGCACTAAAGGACTCCAAGCCAGCAAGGACTTGATTCACCAACCTTTGGAAGGTGGCAGGGGCATTCTTTAAACCAAAGGGCATAACAGTAAACTGATAATGCCCATCAGGTGTGGAGAATGCTGTTTACTCTTTTGCTCCAGGTGCCATTTTGATTTGCCAGTACCCTGCTGTTAAGTCAAAGGTACTTAAGAATTTGGCAGCACCTAATTTGTCAATCAGCTCGTCAGCTCTAGGAATGGGATGGGCATCTGTCTTGGTGACAGAATTAAGACCTTTGTAGTCCACACAAAACCTCATCCCTCTCTTTCCATCTTTGGTGTGAGGTTTGGGGACTAAGACCACTGGGCTAGCCCAGGGGCTGTCAGAGTGCTCAATTACTCCCAATTCCAGCATCTTGTGGACTTCCACCTTGATGCTTTCCTTAACTTGATCAGACTGTCTGAAGATTTTGTTTTTGACAGGCATGCTGTCTCCTGTGTCCACATCAAGGGTACACAGGTGTGTCTGACTAGGAGTTAAGGAAAAGAGCTCAGCAAACTGTTGCAGGACCTTCCTACAATCAGATTGCTGTTGGCCAGAGAGGGTGTCTGAATAGATCACTCCATCCACTGAGCCATCTTTAGGGTCTGATGAGAGGAGATCAGGGAGAGGCTCACTCTCAGCTTCCTGGTCCTCATCTGTTACCATCAACAGATTCACATCAGCCCTATCATGGAAGAGTTTTAGGCGGTTTACATGGATCACCCTCTTGGGGCTCCTGCTTGTGCCTAGGTCCACCAGGTAGGTGACCTGACTCTTCTTTTCCAGGATTGGGTAAGGGCCACTCCATCTGTCCTGAAGTGCCCTGGGAGCCACAGGCTCCAAAACCCAGACTTTCTGCCCTGGTTGAAATTCAACCATTGCAGCCTTTTGGTCATACCAAAACTTCTGGAGCTGTTGGCTGGCCTCAAGGTTTTTACTTGCCTTTTCCATGTACTCTGCCATTCGTGAGCGAAGGCCAAGTACATAGTCCACTATGTCCTGTTTAGGCTCATGAAGAGGTCTCTCCCAGCCTTCTTTAACAAGAGCAAGTGGTCCCCTTACAGGGTGGCCAAACAGAAGTTCAAAGGGTGAGAACCCTACTCCCTTCTGAGGCACCTCTCTGTAAGCGAAAAGCAGACATGGCAGGAGGACATCCCATCTCCTTTTGAGTTTTTCTGGGAGCCCCATGATCATGCCCTTTAATGTCTTGTTGAATCTCTCAACAAGGCCATTAGTTTGTGGATGATATGGTGTAGTGAATTTATAAGTCACTCCACACTCATTCCACATGTGTTTCAGGTATGCTCACATGAAGTTGGTACCTCTGTCAGACACCACCTCCTTAGGGAAGCCCACTCTGGTAAAGATACCAATGAAGGCCTTGGCTACTGCAGGGGCAGTAGTCGACCTAAGGGGAATAGCTTCAGGATACCTAGTAGCATGATCCACTACTACTAGGATGTGCAGATTTCCTGAGGCTGTGGGAGGTTCAAGTGGACCCACTATGTCCACACCCACTCTTTCAAAGGGGACCCCCACCACTGGAAGTGGAATGAGGGGGGCCTTTGGATGTCCACCTGTCTTACCACTGGCTTGACAGGTGGTACAGGAGATGCAAAACTCCTTAACCTTCTGGGACATGTTGGGTCAGTAGAAGTGGTTGACCAACCTCTCCCACGTCTTGGTTTGTCCCAAATGCCCAGCAAGGGGAATATCATGGGCTAAGGTCAGAATAAACTCTCTGAACGCCTGAGGCACTACCACTCTCCTAGTGGCACCAGGTTTGGGATCTCTTGCCTCAGTGTACAGGAGTCCACCTTCCCAATAGACCCTATGTGTTCCATTTTTCTTGCCTTTGGACTCTTCAGCAGCTTGCTGCCTAAGGCCTTCAAGAGAGGGACAGGTTTCTTGCCCCTTACACAACTCTTCCCTTGAGGGTCCCCCTGGGCCTAAGAGCTCAACCTGGTAAGGTTCCAGCTCCATAGGCTCAGTTCCCTCAGAGGGCAGAACTTCTTCCTGAGAAGAGAGGCTCTCTTTTTCTTGTTGTTTTGCAGCTGGTTTCCCAGCTGACTTTCCTTTCTCTTGGTAGGCTGGGCCTTTCTTCCAGACTCCAGCTCTACTTTTTCACCCTGTGCCTTGCACTGTGCCCTTGTCTTGACACACCAGTTCAGGGATACCCAGCATGGCTGCATGGGTTTTCAGTTCTACCTCAGCCCATGCTGAGGACTCCAGGTCATTTCCAAGCAAACAGTCTACTGGGATATTTGAGGAGACCACCACCTGTTTCAGGCCATTGACCCCTCCCCACTCTAAAGTTACCATTGCCATGGGATGTACTTTAGTTTGATTGTCAGCATTGGTGACTGGATAAGTTTGTCCAGTCAGGTATTGGCCAGGGGAAACCAGTTTCTCTGTCACCATAGTGACACTGGCACCTGTATCCCTCAGGCCCTCTACACTTGTCCCATTAATTAAGAGCTGCTGCCTGTATTTTTGCATGTTAGGGGGCCAGGCAGCCAGTGTGGCTAAATCCACCCCACCCTCAGAGACTAATGTAGCTTCAGTGTGACACCTGATTTGCTCTGGGCACACTGTTGATCCCACTTGGAGACTAGCCATTCCAGTGTTAGCTGGAGTGGAGTTTGAAGTGGTATTTTTCTTGGGACAGGCCTTGTCTCCAGTTTGGTGTCCAGACTAACTACAGCTACGACACCAGGCCTTTCTGGGATCAAAGTTTTTACCCTTGTACCCAGAATTGTTTTGTGAAGAGGCTCTGGGCCCACACTCCTGTGCAGGTTTTTGGGGGCCTGTAGAAGACTCTTTACTATTTTTGTTTTTGGCTGTCTCACCACCCTTCCCCTGGGGAGGTTTTGTGACCCCTTTCTTTTGGTCACCCCCTGTGGAAGTTTTGGACACCCTAGTCTTGACCCAATGGTCCGCCTTCTTTCCCAATTCTTGGGGAGAAATTGGTCCTAGGTCTACCAGATGCTGATGCAGTTTATTATTGAAACAATTACTTAATAGTTGTTCTTTCACAAATAAATTGTACAGCCCATCATAATTACTTACACCACTGCCTTAAATCCAACCATCTAGTGTTTTTACTGAGTAGTCTACAAAGTCAACCCAGGTCTGGCTCGAGGATTTTTGAGCCCCCCTGAATCTAATCCTATACTCCTCAGTGGAGAATCCAAAGCCCTCAATCAGGGTACCCTTCATGAGGTCATAAGATTCTGCATCTTTTCCAGAGAGTGTGAGGAGTCTATCCCTACACTTTCCTGTGAACATTTCCCAAAGGAGAGCACCCCAGTGAGATCTAGTCACTTTTCTGGTTACACAAGCCCTCTCAAAAGCTGTGAACCATTTGGTGATGTCATCACCCTCTTCATATTTAGTCACAATCCCTTTAGGGATTTTTAACATGTCAGGAGAATCTGTGACCCTAGTTATGTTGCTGCCACCATTGATGGGTCCTAGGTCCATCTCTTGTCTTTCCCTTTCTATGGCTAGGATCTGTCTTTCCAAAGCCAATCTTTTGGCCATCCTGGCTAACTGGATGTCCTCTTCATTGGAGTTATCCTCAGTGATTTCAGAGAAGTTGGTCCCTCCTGTGAGGGGAACAGCATCTCTGACTATTATGTTTGGAGACAGGGCTTGAGAGGCCCTGTTCTCCCTAAATAGGACTGGTACGGGGGGGATTTTCCTCCAAGTCACTATCTTCATCCTCTGTGTTGCCATCCTCAGAGGGGTTGGCTCTTTCAAACTCTGCCAAAAGCTCCTGGAGCTGTAGTTTGGAAGGTCTGGGGCCCATTGTTATTTTCTTTAATTTACTGAGTGACCTTAGCTCCCTCATCTTAAGATGGAGGTAAGGGGTGGTGTCGAGTTCCACCACATTCACATCTGTACTAGACATTATGTTTCTAAAAGTTGGAATATTTTTTAAGAATCTAAAACTAGTTCTAGGTTCTAATTCAAACTTTCACAAAACTTTTAAACTCTAAAAGAAATGCTAAACAGGGACTAACACAAGGACCTAGCAGGACTTTTAAGAATTTAGAAAAATAGTTCAAATTGCTAAAAATCAATTTCTAATGACAATTTTTGGAATTTGTCGTGTGATCATGTATTGGCTGAGTAGTCCAGCAAATGCAAAGTCTTGTACCCCACCGCTGATCCACCAATGTAGGAAGTTGGCTCTGTATGCACTATTTCAAAGTAAGGAATAGTATGCACAGAGTCCAAGGGTTCCCCTTAGAGGTAAGATAGTGGCAAAAAGAGATAATACTAATGCTCTATTTTGTGGTAGTGTGGTCGAGCAGTAGGCTTATCAAAGGAGTAGTGTTAAGCATTTGTTGTACATACACACAGGCAATAAATGAGGAACACACACTCAGAGACAAATCCAGCCAATAGGTTTTGTTATAGAAAAATATATTTTCTTAGTTTATTTTAAGAACCACAGGTTCAAATTCTACATGTAATATCTAATTTGAAAGGTATTGCAGGTAAGTACTTTAGGAACTTTGAATAATTATAGTAGCATATATACTTTTCACATAAAACACAAATAGCTGTTTTAAAAGTGGACACTTAGTGCAATTTTCACAGTTCCTGGGGGAGGTAAAGTATTGTTATTTTTAGCAGGAAAGTCACTTACAGGTCTCAGTTTTGGGTCCAAAGTAGCCCACCGTTGGGGGTTCAGAGCAACCCCAAAGTTACCACACCAGCAGCTCAGGGCCGGTCAGGTGCAGAGGTCAAAGAGGTGCCCAAAACACATAGGCTTCAATGGAGAGAAGGGGGTGCCCCGGTTCCAGTCTGCCAGCAGGTAAGTACCCGCGTCTTCGGAGGGCAGACCAGGGGGGTTTTGTAGGGCACTTGGGGGGGACACAAGTCCACACAGAAAGTACACCCTCAGCAGCGCGGGGGCGGCCGGGTGCAGTGTGCAAACAAGCGTCGGGTTCTCTGTAGGTTTCAATGGGAGACCAAGGGGTCTCTTCAGCGGTGCAGGCAGGCAAGGGGGGGGCTCCTCGGGGTAGCCACCACCTGGGCAAGGGAGAGGGCCTCCTAGGGGTCACTCCTGCACAGAAGTTCCGATCCTTCAGGTGCTGGGGGCTGCGGGTCTTTTCCAGCCTTCGGGAAATTAGAGTTCAGGCAGTCGCGGTCAGGGGGAGCCTCGGGATTCCCTCTGCAGGCGTCGCTGTGGGGGCTCAGGGGGGACAACTTTGGTTACTCGCGGTCTTGGAGTCGCCGGAGGGTCCTCCCTGAGGTGTTGGTTCTCCACCAGTTGAGTCGGGGTCGCCGGGTGCAGTGTTGCAAGTCTCACGCTTCTTGCGGGGAGTTGCAGGGGTCTTTAAATCTGCTCCTTTGAAACAAAGTTGCAGTTCTTTTGGAGCAGTGCCGCTGTCCTCGGGAGTTTCTTGTCTTTCTTGAAGCAGGGCAGTCCTCTGAGGATTCAGAGGTCGCTGGTCCTTGGGAAAGCGTCGCTGGAGCAGGTTTCTTTGGAAGGCAGGAGACAGGCCGGTAGGTCTGGGGCCAAAGCAGTTGGTGTCTTCTTTTCTTCCTCTGCAGGGGTCTTTCAGCTCAGCAGTCCTCTTCTTCTTGTAAGTTGCAGGAATCTAAATTCTTAGGTTCAGGGAAGCCCTTAAATACTAAATTTTCGGGCGTGTTTAGGTCTGGGGGGTTAGTAGCCAATGGCTACTAGCCCTGAGGGTGGGTACACCCTCTTTGTGCCTCCTCCCAAGGGGAGGGGGTCACATCCCTAATCCTATTGGGGGAATCCTCCATCTGCAAGATGGAGGATTTCTAAAAGTTAGTCACTTCAGCTCAGGACACCTTAGGGGCTGTCCTGACTGGCCAGTGACTCCTCCTTGTTGTTCTCATTATTTCCTCCGGCCTTGCCGCCAAAAGTGGGGGCCGTGGCCGGAGGGGGCGGGCAACTCCACTAGCTGGAGTGTCCTGCGGTGCTGGAACAAAGGGGTGAGCCTTTGAGGCTCACCGCCAGGTGTTACAGCTCCTGCCTGGGGGAGGTGTTAGCATCTCCACCCAGTGCAGGCTTTGTTACTGGCCTCAGAGTGACAAAGGCACTCTCCCCATGGGGCCAGCAACATGTCTCGGTTGTGGCAGGCTGCTGGAACCAGTCAGCCTATACAGATAGTCGGTTAAGGTTTCAGGGGGCACCTTTAAGGTGCCCTCTGGGGCGTATTTTACAATAAAATGTACACTGGCATCAGTGTGCATTTATTGTGCTGAGAAGTTTGATACCAAACTTCCCAGTTTTCAGTGTAGCCATTATGGTGCTGTGGAGTTCGTGTAAAACAGACTCCCAGACCATATACTCTTATGGCTACCCTGCACTTACAATGTCTAAGGTTTGGCTTAGACACTGTAGGGGCACAGTGCTCCTGCACTGGTGCCCTCACCTATGGTGTAAGGAAATGCCTCCTTGGCATGGTTGCCCCCTGACTTTTTGCCTTTGCTGATGCTATGTTTACCATTGAAAGTGTGCTGAGGCCTGCTAACCAGGCCCCAGCACCAGTGTTCTTTCCCTAACCTGTACTTTTGTATCCACAATTGGCAGACCCTGGCATCCAGATAAGTCCCTTGTAACTGGTACTTCTAGTACCAAGGGCCCTGATGCCAAGGAAGGTCTCTAAGGGCTGCAGCATGTCTTATGCCACCCTGGAGACCTCTCACTCAGCACAGACACACTGCTTACCAGCTTGTGTGTGCTAGTGAGGACAAAACGAGTAAGTCGACATGGCACTCCCCTCAGGGTGCCATGCCAGCCTCTCACTGCCTATGCAGTATAGGTAAGACACCCCTCTAGCAGGCCTTACAGCCCTAAGGCAGGGTGCACTATACCATAGGTGAGGGTACCAGTGCATGAGCATGGTACCCCTACAGTGTCTAAACAAAACCTTAGACATTGTAAGTGCAGGGTAGCCATAAGAGTATATGGTCTGGGAGTCTGTCAAACACGAACTCCACAGCACCATAATGGCTACACTGAAAACTGGGAAGTTTGGTATCAAACTTCTCAGCACAATAAATGCACACTGATGCCAGTGTACATTTTATTGTAAAATACACCACAGAGGGCACCTTAGAGGTGCCCCCTGAAACTTAACCGACTATCTGTGTAGGCTGACTAGTTTTAGCAGCCTGCCACAAACCGAGACATGTTGCTGGCCCCATGGGGAGAGTGCCTTTGTCACTCTGAGGCCAGTAACAAAGCCTGCACTGGGTGGAGATGCTAACACCTCCCCCAGGCAGGAATTGTCACACCTGGCGGTGAGCCTCAAAGGCTCACCTCCTTTGTGCCAACCCAGCAGGACACTCCAGCTAGTGGAGTTGCCCGCCCCCTCCGGCCAGGCCCCACTTTTGGCGGCAAGGCCGGAGAAAATAATGAGAAAAACAAGGAGGAGTCACTGGCCAGTCAGGACAGCCCCTAAGGTGTCCTGAGCTGAAGTGACTCTAACTTTTAGAAATCCTCCATCTTGCAGATGGAGGGTTCCCCCAATAGGGTTAGGATTGTGACCCCCTCCCCTTGGGAGGAGGCACAAAGAGGGTGTACCCACCCTCAGGGCTAGTAGCCATTGGCTACTAACCCCCCAGACCTAAACACGCCCTTAAATTTAGTATTTAAGGGCTACCCTGAACCCTAGAAAATTAGATTCCTGCAACTACAAGAAGAAGGACTGCCTAGCTGAAAACCCCTGCAGCGGAAGACCAGAAGACGACAACTGCCTTGGCTCCAGAAACTCACCGGCCTGTCTCCTGCCTTCCAAAGATCCTGCTCCAGCGACGCCTTCCGAAGGGACCAGCGACCTCGACATCCTCTGAGGAC
The DNA here is from genome assembly GCF_031143425.1 of Pleurodeles waltl. Classification (NCBI taxonomy): domain Eukaryota; kingdom Metazoa; phylum Chordata; class Amphibia; order Caudata; family Salamandridae; genus Pleurodeles; species Pleurodeles waltl. Next base: position 401,464,975 of record NC_090449.1, read on the forward strand.
TGCCCCTGCTTCGAAAAGACAAGAAACTCCCGAGGACAGCGGACCTGCTCCAAGAAAAGCTGCAACTTTGTTTCCAGCAGCTTTAAAGATCCCTGCAAGCTCCCCGCAAGAAGCGTGAGACTTGCAACACTGCACCCGGCGACCCCGACTCGGCTGGTGGCGATCCAACACCTCAGGAGGGACCCCAGGACTACTCTAAGACTGTGAGTACAAAAACCTGTCCCCCCTGAGCCCCCACAGCGCCGCCTGCAGAGGGAATCCCGAGGCTTCCCCTGACCGCGACTCTTTGAATCCAAAGTCCCGACACCTGGGAGAGACCCTGCACCCGCAGCCCCCAGGGCCGGAAGGACCGGACTTTCACTGGAGGAGTGACCCCCAGGAGTCCCTCTCCCTTGATCAAGTGGAGGTTTCCCCGAGGAGCCCCCCCCCTTGCCTGCCTGCAGCGCGGAAGAGATCCCTAGATCTCCCATTGACTTCCATTACGAACCCGACGCTTGTTTCTACACTGCACCCGGCCGCCCCCGCGCCGCTGAGGGTGAAATTTCTGTGTGGGCTTGTGTCCCCCCCGGTGCCCTACAAAACCCCCCTGGTCTGCCCTCCGAAGACGCGGGTACTTACCTGCAAGCAGACCGGAACCGGGGCACCCCCTTCTCTCCATTCTAGCCTATGTGTTTTGGGCACCACTTTGAACTCTGCACCTGACCGGCCCTGAGCTGCTGGTGTGGTGACTTTGGGGTTGCTCTGAACCCCCAACGGTGGGCTACCTTGGACCAAGAACTGAGCCCTGTAAGTGTCTTACTTACCTGGTTAACCTAACAAATACTTACCTCCCCTAGGAACTGTGAAAATTGCACTAAGTGTCCACTTTTAAAACAGCTATTTGTGAATAACTTGAAAAGTATACATGCAATTTTGATGATTTGAAGTTCCTAAAGTACTTACCTGCAATACCTTTCGAATGAGATATTACATGTAGAATTTGAACCTGTGGTTCTTAAAATAAACTAAGAAAAGATATTTTTCTATATAAAAACCTATTGGCTGGATTTGTCTCTGAGTGTGTGTACCTCATTTATTGTCTATGTGTATGTACAACAAATGCTTAACACTACTCCTTGGATAAGCCTACTGCTCGACCACACTACCACAAAATAGAGCATTAGTATTATCTCTTTTTGCCACTATCTTACCTCTAAGGGGAACCCTTGGACTCTGTGCATGCTATTCCTTACTTTGAAATAGCACATACAGAGCCAACTTCCTACATATGGTATAGTGCACCCTGCCTTAGGGCTGTAAGGCCTGCTAGAGGGGTGACTTATCTATACTTGCATAGGCAGTGAGAGGCTGGCATGGCACCCTGAGGGGAGTGCCATGTCGACTTACTCATTTTGTTCTCACCAGCACACACAAGCTGGCAAGCAGTGTGTCTGTGCTGAGTGAGGGGTCTCCAGGGTGGCATAAGACATGCTGCAGCCCTTAGAGACCTTCCCTGGCATCAGGGCCCTTGGTACCAGGGGTACCATTTACAAGGGACTTATCTGGATGCCAGGGTGTGCCAATTGTGGATACAAAAGTACAGGTTAGGGAAAGAACACTGGTGCTGGGGCCTGGTTAGCAGGCCTCAGCACACTTTCAATTCAAAACATAGCATCAGCAAAGGCAAAAAGTCAGGGGCTAACCATGCCAAGGAGGCATTTCCTTACACACGTCTACTCTAGAGACAAAGCTCGACGCTGTCACACTAGACATCAATCTCTTACGGACAGACCACCGGGCTTTGGTGGAAAGAGTGACAGAATCGGAGAGAGACATAGCGAAACTGTCTCCCGAGGTGAGGACCCTTCAGGAGAAAATGACCCAATTAACCATGGAGGTAGGACGGGCTACGGCACAGAGCGGAAGATGCGGAGGGGAGATCAAGGCCCAATAATATATGCCTGGCAGGCTTCCCGTCGAGGGTCGAGGGCTCAAGCATGGATCTGTTTTTGAAATGTTGGCTGACGGACACCATCCTGCGGGACAAAGTACTGAATTTTTTCTCGATCGAGCGTGCCCACAGAGTACCAGGCAGATCCCCACCACCAGGCGCTCACCCCCAGCCATTGATTGCCTGATTCCTGAACTACCGCGACAGAGACTTGGTACTTCAACTGTTCGCAGAGAGGGTCCCCAAAAATTCGAGAATGCATGAATATCCGTTTATTTGGACTTCACTGCCGATGTCCAAAAATGGCATAGTTCTTTCTACGCAGCAAAACAGCGTCTCCGCGAACATAACATTAAAAATGCTCTCCTCTTCCCCGCAAAGCTACGGGTGCAAGATGGCTCGACGGCGCACGTTTTCTCTACACCGGAGGATATTTGAACTTGGTTTCACACCAAGGGGCTTGCCCAGCCTATGCAACCAAAGGATACGGAAGAGGCAAGGTCACCCCCCCCCCCCCCCCCCCCCTCCCAAGGAAGGCGTGGGCACCGAGCCCAATCCGAGATAAAACCTACCTAGGCACAATCTGCAGAGGAACATTCCCGATTACTGCGCAAGGCCACACAGTTTGCGTCTAATCCTTACTCTGCTTTGGGTGACCTGGCTGACACCGAGGCCGATCAGATGGACTTGATGCTGGTGGCTCCCCTAGGGCCCGCTGCTCACTCCACACTCTACATATGATTTAAATGCTCTCTACCACCGCCCACCAGATAAGAGACGCATTCATATGCATTTTCTCCCTCTGCTCCCGCTTATCTTTAAGCGGTTCAAGTCATCCTAACGAATTCTTGGGTCTCTGATCCGGGTCATACAGCTGGAACATAATGAGTGAGCTCAAAGGCGGCCGAGGCCTACATCGTTGCTTGGGTGGCCGGGGACGAGACTCCCACAGCCAGATACTCACCACCGCGCCCCGCTCCATATGGACCAGTTTCTTATCATGCCTGCTTGCAGGCCTTGTTCCATTTTTCTGTGTTGTTTACTTATGGCATATGTTCTTGTTCTTATGTCTACTTTGTTGGGGACCTTTTAATAGGGCCCCATTTTTTCCTTTAGTTTTTGCTACGGCTTGTAAATAGGAGGAAGGGGCAGAGATCAGGTTGCAATCCTTATGGTGTAATAATGGTTGTACAACCTCAGACACACGTCCCTCACTACAATGTAGTCACATGGAACGTCAGGGTGTTTGTCCACTCCGCGCAAGCGACAGCGCGTATATGCTTTCCTGAGAAGACACCAAGTCCCTATAGCAATGTTGCAGAAAACGCACTTATCCTCAACCACAATAGAGAGAATGCGGGCTAGCTGGAGAGGCCAATTGATAGGCACTACTTCCTCATCCTTTGCTCGCGGTGTTACAATTTGGATTGCACCGGGCTTGCCTTACACAATTTCCCACACACGGTTGGACCCAGGGGGCCGCTATGTATTATTGGAGGGCTCCCTGGATGGCACGCCTCTGGCTCTCATGGCACTATATGCGCCCAACACCACATAAAGAAGCTTTCTTCACACTATGTCTGCTGGCCTCTTTAGAGACCCCACTGGGGAGAGTATTTGGGGTGGTGATTTCAATTGCGCGCAAGATGTCCATGTTGATCGATCCTCCCTGCCCCCCTCCCCTCCACCTTCCGCCCCGAGCAGACAGATCTCATGCGAGTTCGCAGATTGGAAGATGGAAAATGGCTTGTGTGACATTTGGCGCATGCGACACGCGGCAGAACGCAAATATTCATTTTACTCCCCGGTCCATGACCTACACACAAGGATAGACCTGTTCTTTGTCTTGCCCTCGGTGGTACACAAGGTATACACCTCAGATTATCTGGCGAGCGCCGAATCGGATCATTGCCCCTTGCATGTGGTTCTGGAGTGGGGTCACCCAAGAGCTCGGATACCCACATGGCCTTAACTGATCCCCCTTTCCGTGCGGAATTAGCTCAATGCTTAGACACTTCACACAAAACCACAACACGACTTCATACAGGGCGACAGAATGGGATGCTCAAAAAGTAGTGGTACGAGGTCACTGCATCTGTTGGGGTTCGTCCCTGTCCTGGTCAGGGAATTGTCAGACTTGGAGACTAAGCTGCGCATATTAGAAGTCGCGGTGGCTAACGGCGAGGAATCAGCAAGCGCACTCGCATCTTTGCGTGCAGATTGCAGAGAGGCTGATGATAGACTATGTAAACACGACTACTGGCACTATCTTACACGACAGTATGCAGAGGGGGACAGGGCCGGACGTTTGCTGGCTTGGCTGACACGCGATAACCCCCGATCTTCGCCCATAGGAGCGATCCGTCTGGACACCGGTGAGATAATAAACACCCAATCAGCGATCAACAAAGCTTTTCATAATTATTAAAGAGAATTATACGCCCCCCCTGCCCCCCCCATCCGCCGGGACAAGTAGCCAGTTTCCTGGACTCTCTGCATCTGCGCCGCCTGCTCCTGGAGATGTGGATCCATCCTATTGATGTGGACGAAATCCGTATTGCACTGTCCCTAATGTCCTGCAACAAGGCGCCGGGCTCAGATGGTCTCCCAGCTTAATATTTTGCGTCCCTAGCACCCCATCTATTGCAGCCCATGCTTCGGGTGTTTGATGAAGCACAAGCCCGCAGACAACTGCCGGCCTCATTACGAGAGGCCCTCATAGTTGTGCTCCCGAAGCCTGGCTGTGATCCCCTTCACTTTCGCTCGTACCGTTCCCTCTCATTGCTGAAAACAGATTGTAAGGTGCTCGGGAAGATACTGACCAATAGACTCCTTACTTATATCCCTCACTTGATCCACGAGGATCAATCGGGCTTCATACCTGGCAGGAACACTTTTTTCTGAACATCAGGCATTTGATCTGCATAATACATAAGACGAATCCTATTCCTAATAATGGCGGAGTCGCAGTGTCACTGGATATAGAAAAAGCGTTTGAGACGCTGAGTTGGGACTTCATTTTTCAAACGCTTACATCGATGGGGTTCGGCACGAGCTTCATAACATGGGTTAGAACACTTTATTCTGGCCCAACGGCTCACGTCAAGACAGGGCACATTATCTCTGACTCATTCCCCATCTCCAGGGGCACCAGACAGGGATGTCTTCTGTCCCCGCTGCTGTTCGCCATAGCTATGGAGTCACTGGCTGCCCATTTTAGAGCACATGCACACTAATGGGGTATTCCAGAATTGCACACGCGCCACATAATCTCCTTGTATGCAGACGATGCTCTGATCTATTTGCGTGAACATACAGAGTCCCTGCGTTAAGCTTTGGAGCTCTTGGACTCCTACGCGGACATTTCCGGCTTACGGGTAAACAAGTCAAAATCTTGTATTTTCCCCCTGTCTCTAGTACCGCTGGACTGTCAAATGGCACTGCCGGAATATCAACTGCAATGGTGTCATTCCACCTTTAAATACTTGGGCATACAAATATACCACTCTATGGAGGACCTCAGAGAGGGCAACTTGGGCGGAGTACTTCGTTCCATTAGGGGCTCTTTGCCCTTTTGGGGGGCTCTGCCCCTGTCTCCCATGGACAGGGTATCCATCGCTAAGATGCTCATTCTGCCTCGTCTACTCTATTACTTCTCGGCACTCCCGATCTTTCTGCCACGCACATACTTTAAGATACTACAGGGAATGGTGACAGATTTCGTATGGGGTAAACACAGACGCCGAGCAGCTTCTACCACGATTCAGCATCCGCAGGTTGAGAGGTTTGGGTGTCCCCAACTTTGAAATGTATTTTGCAGCTGCCCAGCTACAGTGGCTGACTAATTGGATAGGCACTCACTGCTCAGCAGAAAAAACAGTCTTAATCAACGATTTGTCGCCACTGCCCCTATTGACCTGGCTGACAGACAAATCTCCCCCCTCATCGCACGGCAACATCATATTGGCTACCGCGAAATCATGTTGGTTACGCTATGTTCGTGGCAAGAGCCTTCACACACCATACTCTCCACTATATCCTCTGATGCGGCTGCCTGAGGCACGGACCTTGCTAGTGCATCACCATATGTCCCCTTGGAGGGAGGCGGGTCTTGTTTTTGCTGGGGACATTTACCCGAATAATACACTGTTGACCTTCGGCAAGCTATCGGAGAGCACAGGGATCCCGGCTGGCAATTTTTTTGCATATTGCACGATACGTCACCTACTTCACACCACATGGGGCACGTGCGATGGTGCACCCCCAGCGTCGCAGATACTCTGATCCTCTCGGTGGGTGGTGTTGCTACTGTACTCCACATTCCTACTGGAGACCCTTCAGGGACTGGAACTTGCTAAATCGCGCTGGGATGCTGCGTTGCCCACTCCTTTATCCTTGGCAGCATGGTCGTCTGCGCGCTTTTCTGTTAAATACGTCTCTTGAAATGCCAGACTCCGATACACCCAATTTAATTACGTCCACCACTCTTACCTATCTCCCCTCCGTCTAAAGCGCATGTTCCCTGCGTCAGACCCAGTGTGCCCATGTTGCGCAGACCCAATGGCAGACTTCTCTCACATGGTGTGGAGCTGTCTCCCGTTATCCATGGCTTGGCAGCATATTACTATTACGGTATCCAACATCACTGCCCATGCTCTGCAGCCGACTCCTGGGTCTTGTCTACTGGGATTGCGACACAGCTCCAGTAAAGATAAACATCTACATAGGTTCATTGACTTGGCATTCATTATCTTCAAGCGGCAAATTGCCACCCACTGGAAGTCACTTCACACTTCCAATTATGATAGCTGGTTACGTGTAGTGCTGCAGCAGTCCCGTGCAGAGGCCCAGACCCTGCGTGATGTGCAACGTAGAGGATTGGTGCAGGGTGGCTCAGACATTTGGGATATCTTTATAGTAAACATGGAGGCTAGGGACGACACTCGCCCACCTTAGACCCCCTGCAGGCATTGATACAGATGAATGTCCTGGGTCTATCCGTGTTGGTGTTTGCTCTATGGCTTCTCGCTGGGGGCGCAGTGGATCTTGCACGAGTTGCGATACCAATGGCGATGCAGCACGCGAGGATCCCGGTTACCCATGTTGCTCTACTTAACATAACCTACTCCAACCTGCTCTTCAGCCCATATTAATATTACTATAGCACGTGACCCCTCCACTATCATACCAGCACTCTATTATTCTAATGACTCACTCAGACACCTAACGCCCCTCCTCTCACTAAGACCCTTTCAGTTGCACCTCCTCTGACATGAAGGGAGGAGTCAGAATGCTTGACTAGTGGCACAGTTTGTTGTTGTTGTGGTGTTTTCTCTGAATATACTATGTAAAGAATGTTCCTATTCCCATCCTCCTGCCTGAGGCTTCAGGCGTGTTCCACTTTACGTGATTCTATCGTAACAATAAAGAGATATTTTTTAAAAAAAAGAGAGATTCAGCCCTGTTCAACAAGCAAAGGGAGAACGACAGAAACAATTAGAAGCGGATATATCCCAACTCACACGCATATATAGTATTCATCCTTCCACTATCACCAGGGACCACCTTGAAAAGATTTGCATGGATCAAAATACTCTCTTCCCCTTTTAAGCAGACTTTACGTTAAAGAAGTTGAAATACTGGCATTACACGAATAGGGAGCGAAGGCAGGACGACCTATGGCAGCTCAGCTCCAGCAGAAGGAAGCGGGACTGACCATTCCTGCTATCATCACCGACTTAAGGGCTCTGGTCACCAAGCTGCAGGAAATTGCAGATGTGGTTGCTTCCTACTACAAGGCACTCTACTCCTTGGAAATTGCTCAAGAAGCTGATCAGATAAACACCTTCCTAGAAGGTATTCATTGCTTTGCCTCTCAGAAGATGACAGACGGTTGCTTCAAAGTGAGAAATCCAAAAAGGAAATGGAGCAGGCCATCTTGGATCTACCCTATCACAATTCCTAGATAAGGATGGTTTCCCTGAAGAGTTCTATAATGGACCAAACCTGAGGTGGTGGTTCTTCTCTATGAGGCCTTCTTGGGTATATTAGTTATATTGTCCAACAGGGCGCTGATTTTGGTCCTACCCAAACCAGGAAAAGATCCTGTCCTTCGTGCAAGTTATCACCCCATATCCTTGCTCAATGGGGACATCAAGATATTGGCCAGCATTCTACAAACTCCCCTTAAGTGAGTCCTTTCTTCTCTAATTCATCATGCAGTGGGATTTGTACCAGGCCGCTCATCATTTAATCATCTCTGCACATTAGCTTATGCTGTCTGGTTAACATTGGACCTCCTGGCTGAAGCCCTGGCACTGTCATTAGACGCAGAAAAGGCCTTTAACAGGATAAAAGGGGGCTTTTTATTTGCCACATTCCTAAATGTTGGCCATGGAGAGGACTTCATCTCAGAATGAGATGGCTTTATGATTGCCCCTCTGCTCAGGTCAGTTGTGGTGGCTTTCTTTCTGACCCCATTCCGATCCGAAGGGGTACCCGTCAAGGTTGCCCACTCTCACCCCTGTTAATCCTCCTTGCTATGGAACCTTTAGCAGCATCCATGTGCCGATCGGATAATATATATTTCAATACCCGGAGGTCCTTCAGCATTGTATCTTCATGCAGATGACATTTTGCTTACCGTATCGGCCTTATCCTCCTCCATCCCTGTGGTATTGGAGACTGTTGGTGCCGTTACAGCAGTACCTGGCTACAAAGTGAATTGGGGAAGTGCAAGGCCTTGCCGTTATCGCGGATCACCACTTGAGCTGCCATCCAGGATTACCCATTTCAGCAGAAGAACTCTTGCCTCATAAATCTGAACATTCTAGTAAATAGAGGCCTGGAACGCATGGTTGTGGATAATCTAGACCAATTAATGGAACAAATGCAATTGGACTTTGCAGAGTGGTCCCACCTAAATATCTCTCCAAGGACAGACTCAGGCGGTGAAAATGATTATCCTTCCCCGAATTACATACATATTAGGCACGCTTTCCGAATTAATACCCCTCTTGACCTTCTTTTAGGTAGAGAAGACCATTAGGGCCTTCATCTGGGGCTCAGTGAGACCTCATCTGGCCATTCATAAGCTTTGTGCCCATAGATCAGCAGGGGGACTAGGCCTGCCTTCTTTTGAACATTACTGTTTAGCCCTACATTTGTCACAAAAGCCATGTTTGTTACCTCTATGCGGGTGCGCACATCTCAGTGACAAAGCTCCTATCTGGAACAATGCAGGTATTCGCATAGGAGGGAACATGTTTGAATGGGGCCCCTGGCGCAGAGTTGGGATTCTGAATCATACGCCTTTGATTTCTGGTGGTGAACTCAAGTCCTTTGAGTTTCTATGGAATGAATTTGGTTTGTTGCATAAGCAACAGTGGTGATATATACAATTATGTCATTGTTTGCTGAGTAAATTGGGTCCTTAACCTTGGACCCTTCCCTGCTCCTCAGTGCTGTCTTATCTCAACACCTGGAGTTAGTTTAAAGGCAAGATTATGTAATCTCTTGGTTCGTTATCAATCCTCCCAGCCACAGTTGGCTAGCCTCAGGATGACTTGGCAGGCTCGTCTGCAGGTGGTATATGACGAGGAAGAATGGACAGACCTTTTGAGGGCCCTAGAACGAGAAGTCCAAGAGGCATGGATGAAACTCCGTCTTTTCAGTATGCTTCAGGGCTGGCACTGGACTCCAGCGCAGCTCCAATTTGCAGGATTGCTCCCTCATTCTGCTGTTGGCGATGTGATAGTGTGCCCTATGATTTTGTCTATATTTTGTTGGACTGTCCCACCATGCACTCCTTCTGGACAGCAGTAGAGTCCTCTCTCTGGGAATCAATGGATTTGCCCTCACTGCATCCACGCCCTATAATTCTCCTCCATGACTTATCAGACATTCTTGAATTGACCTGCCATGCTTGTCGGTTACTCGTCACTGCCCTCACAGCTGCCAAAATCTGTATTTTGCTACATTGGCGCTCTCCACAACTGCCATGATATGAGGAATGGCTTGAGGAGATCTACTAGACCACATCATATGAAAAGATCATTTGCAAATTAATGTACAAAGCAGATATTTTTCTTCTTACATTGTCTCCCTTTTTGCAAGATACCCCTTTCCTTCCCCCATAGTTTGCTTAGACTTTTGCCTCTTCCTCATTACCATTAATGTACTCACTACCCCGCCATCTCCTCCACTTTTTTCTTCCTTGTCCCTCCACACTTTCTCTTTACTTTCTTCATTCTATAGCTTACTCTCTCATCCCTTTCTTCGTGTCTTAAACATTATACTTGAGTATTGTTTGTTATTGATACAGGTATCACCGTCATCATTTGTATCCTTACATGGGTATAAGCTGATCTTCCATGTCACTGTATTTGCTGTTATTTCTCAATTCGTAATTTTATTGATAACATAACTGAAACACAAAACATTGTGCACTGCAGACTGGAATCGCAGTTTAAAATGCTAACTCGACTTTTCCATTTAAAGTAATGGCAAAGCCCAGTCTTCCTTTTCTAATATATGTAAGTTGCCTCTAATGCAGGCCTAACGAGCCATAAGGCAGGGTGCTGTATATAAGACAATGGAATATGTACTTTTATGTATTCCAACAGTAAAAACCTGCAGTTGCCTTTTCCACAATAAAAATTATTAGTAGCCCCATTGGCAAGTGCAGAGTTACAAGCTGACACCTCAGCTTTGCTAACTCTGACTAGGACTACTAAAGTTGATACTGTAAGGTATCAAATGACTTGTTGATGCCCAAGTCAAAATTAATTTAACTTGTTGCAGTGTTCCACTTTTACAAAGTTGCCACTTTGTTTGCCCTGAATCCTCTATGCCCGTCCGCGGTTGCACATGGGGTCTGTCCCTGAGACAGCTTTCTGCACTCTTGGGTAGATGTACAGACAACTTCCAGTAAAAGATTGTAGGAAAGTGCCCTCTTTCTTGGCATGGTTACCCCCATTTTCTGCGTGTTGTCAATGTGTTTGACTGTTCACTGGGACCCTCCTAACCAGTACCCCAGTGATTATGCTCTCTTCCTTCTAACTTGGTAACTGCACCTTTTCCTTCCCACAGTTGGCATACTGTTCAGCGGTTCAGCGTTCCCCAGTCCCTGCTCTGGTGCGAAACTAGACAATGGAAAGGGGAGTGACCACTCCCCTGTCCATCCACCACCCCAGGGTTGGTGCTTAGAGTTCTTCCAAGGGGTCCCTGGGTTCTACCATCTTGTTCCAAGGTTGGCAGGGAACTCTGGGAGCATCTGAGTGGCCAGGCCAGGCAGGTGACGTCAGAGCCCCCTCTTGATAGGTGCTTACCTGGCTAGGTGGCCAGTCCCCCTTTCGGGGCCAATTAGGGTCTCCATCTTGGGTGGGTCCTCACATTCGGCTTGCAAGACTCTAGCAGGATTTCTCTGCAATCTCCACTTCTACTTCTGGCCACTGGAACAGCGGCACTGCAATTAAGGAAGAAGACTCTTCTGCAACTTTGTTTCCACGGCCCTTGCCAGCTTTGCAACATTTCCCCAGCCGTGCATCTTCGGAAGGCAGCAACACTTCAGCCTGCACAAGAAGAAGAAATCTCCCTTGGAGTGAAGAAGTCACTCCCTTTCATACGCAGGTACCTGCTGCAAACGATGACCAGCTGCCTGGTTCTCGATTCATGTTGAACTGCGTGGATCGTGCATCATGGGTGGTGGTTCGGAGTAGTCCTCTTGGTCCTCTCTGCCAGCTGTCCAACTTTGGTGGAGGTAAGCCCTTGCCTTTCCACGCAGGACAGTACCCTCATGCACCGCATCTCTTGCCGCTGCCAAGGCTTGTTTGCATCTCCTCAAAGGGATCTTCAGGTGACTGCTCCAGTCCCCAGCACTCCTTCCTGCGACTCTCAGCCTTCTGCGTGGTTCTCTTGCGGCTTGGGATCCCTTTCTGTAGTGCTGCGTGGGCTCCTTTTTTGTAGTGGTGCGTGGGCTCCTTCACCGACTTCTGTGTCCCCGTCCTGTTGGACTCCTGTGAGCGCTGCCTTTGTTCCTGTGGACTCTCTACAATGCTGAGGGTCTCCTGTGACTCCCCCTCCTGGGTTGAGTCCTCCTGGGCATTGCTGGTCCCCGGCAGCACCACTTATCCACTAAATGTGAGTTTGCCTTTGCCAAGGCTTGTTGTTGGAACCAACACCCATCTGCAATCTTCACTCCAGCATGGGACATCTTCTGCATCCACCAGGAACTCTTCTCTAGCTCTAGGGCGGCAGTGCTGACCTGTTCTTCCTCACCGTCGACCAACTCCTGCAAGTACAGCTGGGCGGGTAGTAGTTCCTACTCCTCCCGGACTCCACTGTGACTTTTGGAGTTGGTCCCCTCTCTCCACAGGTCTCCATCAGGAATCCACCGCTTGTTTCTTGCAGTCTCGTCTGGATGTCTTCTTTTTCTCATTTTGGGTGGTTTGGGGAAATTCCAGTGTTTTACTCCTGCTTTCCTTGTTGCAGGGGTTTACTGTGTTACTTACCTCTGGTTTTCTAGTACTCCCAGCTCCACTCTAGACATTCCACTTACCTAGGTGGGGCTCCTGTATTCGCATTCCATTTTTTTAGTACATGGTTGGGGCTCTCCCTAGGGTCACTATTGGTTATTGCTATTTGCACTGTTTTCTAACCTTTCTATGCCTATTTCTGACTGCTAGTGTATATATTTAGTGTATTACTTACCTCCTATTGGAGGGTTGCCCTTCTAGTATTTTGTGGTATTGTGGTCCAGGAATAAAGTACCTTTATTTTTGTGCAACTGGGTGTTTTCTTTCATGTGTGTAAGTATTGTGTGACTATAGTGGTATTCCATGAGCTTTGCATGTCTCCTAGATAAGCCTTGGCTGCTCACCCACAGCTACCTGGCTTTTAGACACTGCCTACACTTCACTAAGAGCGATACCTGGACCTGGAATAAGGTGTAAGTACCTTTGGGCACCCACCCACACACCAGGCCATCTTTCCTACATGGATACATTGGAAGCCTGGGTGGGGCAAAGGCATTACCTTGCCCTGGCAGAAAGCCACACAGGTGTTGGCCCAAAAAGTGAACTTCAAAGGAGAAGCCACCTTTGAAGGGCATATGGTGAACACCTGGTTTGGGGTGGGGGGCGGCTGTTTTGTTTAGGTATACAGGCTGGCATTCGGGAAGGAGAGGGAAAACTAGTAGCCCAACCGTTTTTTCAGGAGCATATAGTCCCTTTCGTAGCCACACCTCTGGTTTGGGCTTGTGAGCAGTACACTTCCAAGAGAAGGATTCTTCTTCTTGAAGATGCACAGAATGGACAATTCCGCAATAACCACTTCCTGCGAAGTGTGGTATCTGGTTATCAGGACCTACTAGCCCTAGACTTAGCAATAGCTACGAGAGAGACACTACCTGAACCAGGTGGTGGCCAGAGCACGTAAGAGAGCTAGAAACCGAGACGCTTTATTAGAGATAAATGAAAGACCAAAAACAGACAGAATCATCTGTGTAGCGACAGCCTCTAACCACATTAGGAGAATTGTAACTAAAAACTGACACATTTTGAACTCTAATGGTTTGGTTCTACAAACCCCAATGTTTTCATTTAAGAAGAGCACGAGTATTGAGAACATGTTGATCTACACAAGAGCACAGAAACATAGGTCCAGGGTAAGACCAAGGGGGTCATTACAACCATGGCGGACGGTGTTAAAGGCGCGGTAATACCGCAAACAGGCCGGCGGACAAAAAATGGAATTACGACCCTGGCGGAAACCGCCAACAAAGACAGCCACTTTAACACATCGCCCGCCACGGTGGTACAGACAAGCAGCACGGCGGTTACCGCCAACAGACAGGCGGAAGACAATGTACTGCCCACACTATTACAACCCGCCAATCCGCCACCTTTTCCGGGGCGGATTCACCGTGGATAAAAACACGGCGGAAACCGTTTCTGCAATGGGAAAACGTTCACCTTAGCACATCCCACGAGGAAGGAGGACACCATGGAGCCGGCATTACAAATCCTACCTGCCCTTGTATTTCTGCTCCTTTACGACCAACAGCTACGTAGGAGCAGAAGATACCGGTGAGTACTGCATCTACGACACGGGAAGGGGCAGGCAAAAGTCAGGGGGACACCCACCAAACACCCCCACCCTCGCATTATACAACATACACACCAATGCAGTCACAAATATCACATTAACAACCGACAATTCCCCCGGAAGAATGCAAAGACAATGCGAATTTCGGCCAAACATTGTAATGTGCCAATATACATGTCATACAAAAATATACAGATATATATCTCTAAATCACTCTTATTTACAAATACAACCCGAGAAGTAGTGCAGATATATACACAACAATGTCTGTGCACCAACAGTCCAAAAATGCATGGGTGAGGCCCACAATAGATACCTGACCAAAATCGGAGAGAACACTGCCGGGGCATCAGATAGAAACACTACAGGCACCTCAGGGGGAAGGGAAGGGGGGGGCACCTCAGCCACATGAATGCGAAGCCAGATCCACAACGGGGCTCCATGCCCATTGATGTATCCTGGGGAGTGCAAAGCCACAGTCTCTCAAGTCTCTACAGTGGGTGGGTTGCCCACTGTGCCATCCTGGGGAGAGCAAAGCTACAGTCTCTCCAGTCTCTACAGTGGGTGGGTTTCCCACTGTGCCATCCTGGGGAGTGCAAAGCCACAGTCTCTCAAGTAGATGCAGTTCTCTACTGGCACTGGGTGGGACTGGTGCGCAGACTGGATGAGTCTCCCTGTGAAAGTTCATGTCCTGTCACTCTCCCACTTGCACATGGGATAAGGATGCCTGATGTGGCGGCCTATTCATTCCTACACGGTGATTGCCCTGTTCAGCGGTGCTTTGCCATGGCGGTCTTTGCCCTGTTCAGCGGTGCTTTGCCATGGCGGTCTTTGCCCTGTTCAGCGATGCTTTGCCATGGTGGTCTTTGCCCTGTTCAGCGGTGCTTTGCCATGGCGGTCTTTGCCCTGTTCAGCGGTGCTTTGCCATGGTGGGTCTGGACTGTTCAGCGGTGCTTTGACATGGTGGTCTTTGCCCTGTTCAGCGGTGCTTTGCCATGGCGGTCTTTGCCCTGTTCAGTGGTGCTTTGACATGGCGGTCTTTGCCCTGTTCAGCGGTGCTTTGACATGGCGGTCTTTGCCCTGTTCAGCGGTGCTTTGCTATGGCGGTCTTTGCCCTGTTCAGCGGTGCTTTGCCATGGCAGTCTTTGCCCTGTTCAATGGTGCTTTGCCATGGCGGTTCTGGTCTGTTCAGCGGTGCTTTGACATGGTGGTCTTTGCCCTGTTCAGCGGTGCTTTGCCATGGCGGTCTTTGCCCTGTTCAGCGGTGCTTTGACATGGCGGTCTTTGCCCTGTTCAGCGGTGCTTTGCCATGGCGGTCTTTGCCCTGTTCAGCGGTGCTTTGACATGGCGGTCTTTGCCCTGTTCAGTGGTGCTTTGCCATGGCGGTTCTGATACGGACATTGGTGTGTGGCATGACGATCTCTACAATGGGCATTGGTGTGTGGCATGATGATCCCTACAATGGGCATTGGTGTGTGGCATGACGTTCCATCATTGCCCAGCGGGGCTGTGGCATCCTGGCCCCTCCTGGGCTGTGACTCTGGCGGTGGTCTCTGGACCAGTAACGATACCTGTGCCCTCCTGGGCTGTGACTCCGGCGGTGGTCTCCTGACCAGTGACGATACTTGTGCCCTCCCTGGCTGTGACTCCGGCGGTGGTCTCTGGACCAGTGACGATACCTGTGCCCTCCTGGGCTGTGACTCTGGCGGTGGTCTCTGGACCAGTGACGATACCTGTGCCCTCCTGGGCTGTGACTCCGGGGGTGGTCTCCTGACCAGTGACGATACTTGTGCCCTCCTGGGCTGTGACTCCGGCGGTGGTCTCTGGACCAGTGACGATACCTGTGCCCTCCTGGGCTGTGACTCTGGCGGTGGTCTCTGGACCAGTGACGATACTTGTGCCCTCCTGGGCTGTGACTCCAGCGGTGGTCTCCTGACCAGTGACGATACTTGTGCCCTCCTGGGCTGTGACTCTGGCGGTGGTCTCTGGACCAGTAACGATACCTGTGCCCTCCTGGGCTGTGACTCCGGCGGTGGTCTCCTGACCAGTGACGACGGTGCTGGCGGTTGTGTCTGTACCGCCGGAAATGATGGCGCACTTCTCCGCCATGACACTCTCAACAGGCTGGGCAGACTTCCTCTGGACCTTCCCCACCTTTTTTGGAGTTACAGCTGACTCACCAATCGCCTTCGATCCCATGTCACTTGTTGTCCCACCAGGAGTCTTAACACAGTCACGTCGTCCACTCTCCAATTTTAGAGCCTTTACAGAGGGTGGGCTGCCAGTGCCTTGGCTCCGGGTCCTACTGCCTGCCCTGGTGGACGGTGCACTCCAAAAACCTGGAACACGCACCACTGGTACTGGAGGCTTTTTGGCTGAGGCGCTACGACGGGACTGATGAATTGGAGGGGAGCGGGGGGGGGGGCAAAAAGGTCAATTTGACATAGGGACAGTTTCTGACGGACACTGGGATGGGTAGCTGGAGGGGGTCTGGGAGTGGAGGAAGAGGAGGTGGTTGTAGGAGGTGTCACTTTAGGTGTTTTGGGTGCAGGTGCAGGTACTGTAGGTTGTCGTGAGGTGGATGGATGTTGGGTGAGTGATTGCCGGCGTTTGTGTACTTTGGGAGGGGGCGTCACAGACACACTGGGAGAGGACACAGGGGACGTGTAAATGGCAATGGGGGTGGTGAGTGCAGGTGAGCGGCTTGTGGTGCTGGGTGCGAGTCCTAGTGCCTGTACGTGTGGTGCATGCAGGTGTGTGTGTGTAGACGAGACTGGGAGGGAGGAGGGAGAAGAGGAGGAGGGGAACACAGTGGATGTTGCTGTGTCTGTATGTGGGTGATGCTTGTGTGAGTGCCTGTGGGATGTGTGGTGCCTATGTTTGCTTGAGCTACTTTTGTTTATTGACCTGTGTGCATGCTGGTCTGTAGGTGTGCTTGGGATGGGCTGGGGTACAGGGGATTGGGTCTGGGTGGAGGAAGTTGGAGGGGGGAGGCTGGACACAGGGACAATGGCTGCCATCAGTGCTGAGGCCAGAGATTGCAGGGTTCGATGAAGGGCAGCCTGACCAGAATGAATGCCCTCCAGGAATGCATTACCGTGTTGCAACTCTCGTTCTACACCCTGGATGGCATTCACAATGGTAGACTGCCCAACAGTGAGTGACCTGAGGAGGTCAATGGCCTCCTCACAGAGGGCAGCAGGGGTGACTGGGGCAGGGCCTGAGGTGCCTTGGGCGAAGGTAATGCCCACCCTCCTGGGTGAGCGGGCACGGGGCGAACACCTAGGGGCTGCTGGGAGGGCGGTGCTGGTAGGGGAGGTGGCGGCTGTACCTGTAATAGTGGGGCGCACAGATGGTGCCGCCACCACAGGGGAGCTCCCATCGGCGGACGAGTCAGTGTCGCTGGTTGGTGATCCGGTGGCCGACGGGAAGCTCCCCTCGCCCTCCGTCCCACTGGTGCATTCAGAGTACGTGGTGTGGCCCTCCATGGCCATGTGGGATGCAGCTCCCTCGTGCTCCGGTGCCACTGTACCTCCGCCTGATGATGCTGATGGACAAAAGGACAGGGAGAGCAGGAAAAGGGGGGGGACAGAAGAAAGAGAGTTTTAGTGCATGGCATACCGCTACCGTTGGTGGACAAGACAGACTCAGCAGTCCCATGCATTACGCCGTGCTCCTGCCCTCGGCACATGCAATTTCTGTGATATGGCCTACATGGTAATGGTGGAAATCTGCACACATGGGTGCCACAGGGGCAACTATACCTCAACTTGGCACTCTGCTGAGGTGGGGTTGAGTGCCACATGGCCTACATAACGGAGGGGCCTTGCCTACCTAACTCGCCCTGGCCTAGGGACACCCACAGCCCACCTCCCCCACCCAGACACCTCCACTGCACGCAAAGTCTGCAGAATGCGGTAGTACTCCCCCCCCCCCCTTGTGTCTGCTGTGATGTCCTCAAGCGCCCATCCAACTCCGGGTAGGCCACCGCCAGGATCCGGAACTTTAGGGGGGTCATGGTGCAACGGGCACCCCTCCCACGTTGGGAGGCCATCCCCAGCTGAGCCTCCGCCGTCTTCTTGCTCCAGCGGCGAATGTCCTCCCATCTCTTCCGGCAGTGGGTGCCCCGTCTCTGGTGAGCCCCCAGGGTCCGGACGTCCTTGGCGATGGCACGCCAAATGTCCCTCTTCTGGTGGGCGCTGACCTACATGACATGCACAAGGGAAGAGGAACAGTCATTACCAAATGCACCGTCAATGTGAGTGGCCCCCTCCCTACTCTGGCCATGTGGCCCATTCATTCCCATGCATTAATGTACTATGAACTCTGTCCCCTTCCCTCTTCCACCCAGCCCTCTCCACCCAGGCCTAGCCCATACAACGTGGTCCCTGTGTACTAACCTGTTAGTCTGGAGGACCGTAGAGTAGTGTGTACTGGGGGAGGACCCCATCCACATGTTTCTCCAACTCCTGTGCAGTGAAGGCAGGGGCCCTTTCCCCAGACGCAGCAGCCATCGTCTCTTCCAGACCGAGGTAACAGCAGCACTAGCAGTGTAGGTCCTCTCCTGTCGAAGGTCAGGTATCTAGTGATTGAAGAGATAGAAAATGGCGGTGACGTCCGCGGCGGGGCGCATCATCACGGCCGGCGCACCTGTTCATTGGCTCCTGGGACCCATAGGGGCCAATGTTAACCAATGCAGCAGTGCGCCGTGGTCTACGACCGCCTACCGCGAAGGTGTGCAACGCCAGCGCAGTTACCCCACAATCCCATTGTCCCAGTTTAGAGGTCAGGCAGCCGCCATTTCAGGGGCCCACATGGCTTCAGTTACTACTGCGTCACACATAGCTAGGCCTATACTCAACACACATACAGGAAGGGTCTATTGTCTGGTGTAGTCTTGTGTGTAACTGTGTGGTACATACCTGGAGGAATAGTGACTGGTTCTTCGCTGTTGTCCTTCTTAGGCACCGTCAGCTGCGACATATGAGAAGATGGCGGAAACCTCCGGTGTACCGACCGCTGGTGGACCTGTTGACAATGGTAGAAAGACATTTAATCGTCACCTACCGGTTTGACCTTGCCACAATCCAGGAACTATGTACCCAGTTGGAGCCAGACCTGATGTCACCAATCCGCCATCCGACTGGAATCCCCCCTGACGTGCAGGTGCTGTCAGTGCTCCATTTCCTTGCAAGTGGGTCTTTTCAGACAACAGTGGCCATGGCATCAGGGATGTCCTAGACTATGTTTTCCAACGTGTTGTCCAGAGTGTTGTCTGTTCTGCTGAAACACGTAAGGAGATACATAATTTTCCCTCAGGTGGAGGATTTGCCTACAGTGAAAGGTGACTTCTATGCCCTTGGACATATCCCCAACGTCATAGGTGCCATTGATGGGACCCATGTAGCTCTGGTCCCCCCCCACAGGAGTGAACAGGTGTACAGGAACAGAAATGTCCAGATGGTCTGTTTGGCAGACCAGTACATCTCGCAGGTTAATGCAATGTTCCCAGGCTCTGTGCATGACGCCTACATCCTGCGGAATAGCAGCATCCCTGATATGATGGGTCAACTCCAGAGGCACCGTGTATGGCTGTTGGGGGACTCCGGTTACCCCAACCTTTCCTGGCTATTGACCCAAGTGAGGAATCCCAGGACCAGGGCAGAGGAACGCTACAATGATGCCCATGGGCGGACTAGGAGAGTAATCGAACGCACCTTCGGCCTTCTTAAGGCCAGGTTCAGGTGCCTCCATATGACAGGTGGATCCCTATTCTACTCACCGAAGAAGGTGTGCGACATCGTCGCCTGCTCCATGCTCCATAATTTGGCATTGCGGCGCCAGGTGCCTTTTCTGCAGGAGGACGATCCAGATGACGGTGTTGTGGCAGCTGTGGAGCCTGTGGACAGTGATGAGGACGAAGCTGAGGAAGAAGAAAACGACAACAGTGAGTCAGTCATACAGCAATGTTTCCAGTGACACACAGGTGAGAACATTTTCTGGTTTAACATTACATTAACTTTCACACGTCTACCTCTATCCTGTACCTCCATTTCACTCACTATTTGTTAATTGAGTTGTACCCTTCAATTTCAGTTTCACAAGTGTGGTAACCTATGTGTCAACTGCTTGCAGCCTTGAAGGGCTTGTGATGTGTGACATTGGTATGTTGGCCTTACAATGGGTAACCCATTATGACACTGTAATTGATAATACAAAGTTCCAAATCATAGACTGACTCCATATTTTTTTGTGTTTCAAGGGTGTTTATTTAAGTGCTCAAAAAATGAAGGGGGGTTGTAAACTGGTGATGGGGGATGGTGGAGGAATGTCCATGGCAGAGTCCAGTCTATTAGTCTCACAGGTGCACTGGCCATCTGGGCATAGGAAGTGGAGCTGGGGCAGTTCAAGTATGGACAGGGTGACAAAGTGGGACAGTGGGAGGACAATCAGGGTGGTCTCATTTCCTGGCGGGGGTCTTGCCATCTTGCTCTGTCCTGTTCCTGGATCTCAGGGACCGCTTGCGTGATGTTTGTCCGTCTGCAGGGGATGGGGTGCTGGTGTGGTGGTCCTGTGGCGGTGCGTCCTGTCCACTAGCGCCGGCGGAGGTGGTGGGCATTTCATCGTCCTGGCTAGTGTCAGGGGCCCCTTGGAGTGCCACGGTGTCCCTCAAGGTCTTTTGAATGTCCGTCAGCACCCCTACGATGGTGCCCAGGGTGGAGCCGATGGTCCCGAGCTCCTCCCTGAACCCCAAATACTGTTACTCCTGCAGACGCAGGGTCTCCTGCAACTTGTCCAGGACCGACGCCATCGTCTCCTGGGAGTGGTGGTATGCTCCCATGATGGAGGATAAGGCCTCGTGGAGCGTGGGTTCCCTTGGCCTGTCCTCCCTCTGTCGCACAGCAGCCCTCCCAGTTCCCCGGTGTTCGTGTGTCCCCTGGACCGTGTGCCCACTACCACTGCCCCCAGGTCCCTGTTGTTGTTGGGGTGGTGGGTTATCCTGGGTGCCCTGTAGTGGTGGACACACCGCTGATTGACCTGTCCTGGGTAGGGAGGTTTGGGCCCGCTGGGTTGGTGCTGTGCTGGTGTTACCAGAGGGTGGAAGCTCGCTGTTGGGCTGTGGCTGGGCAAGGGGAACCAACCGGCCTGAGGCCCACGATGGTCCAGGCTGGTCATCAAGATCCAGTGGGGCAGAGCTGCTGTCGTCACTGTGGGCCTCTTCTGGGGGTGGAGTGGTGTTGTCTGGACCCTCTGGTGTGGTGACGTTCCTTCGGGTTCCTGCAGGGGTATAAGAATATGATTATTGCATGTGTGTGTTTGATGGTGTGCGTGAACCCCAGTGCAGGCATTCCTGTGTAGGGGCTTGTGTGATGATGGTTGGGGGGGTGTTCTGGGTATGTGCAGTGAGCATGCTTTGGTGAGGGGTGAGCATGCTTAGTTGTGTCATGCAGGGCTTGGTGTTGGGATGTGTGGTTTGTGTTATTAGTACATTAGTTAGGATTTGGGGTGATAAGGGAGGGTGTGAGGGTGGGGGGGTATGATGGCATGCAGGTAGGGTGGGGGATGTGATAGTTAAGATTTGACTTACCAGTGTCCCATCCTCCACCGACTCCTCCGAGGCCCTCAGGATGCATGATGGTCAAGACTTGCTCCTCACATGTTGTTAGTTGTGGGGGAGGAGGTGGGGGTCAGCCGCCAGTACGCTGTACCGCAATGTTGTGCCTGGATACCGTGGAACGCACCTTCCCCCGTAGGTCGTTCCACCTCTTCCTGATGTCCTCCCTATTTCTTGGGTGCTGTCCCACTGTGTTCACCCTGTCCACTATTCTTCGCCATAGCTCCATCTTCCTGGCTATTGATGTGTGCTGTACCTGTGAGCCAAATAGCTGTGGCTCTACCCGTACGATTTCCTCCACCATGACCCTGAGCTGCTCCTCGGAGAAGCGGGGGTGTCTTTGGCGTGCCATGGGGTGGTGTGTGTGATGTGTGGGGTGGTGTATGTGTTGATGAGTGTGGTGAGTGTAGTGGTATGTGGTGTTTTGTGCGTGGATTTTGTGTGGGTGATGGTGTTGTGTGCCTCTGTGTGATGGGGTTGTCAATAGCTGTGCTCTATCTCTCACCTTCTCTCAGATTTTTGGGTCGTAGGGGTTTGTGGGTGATGTGGGTGTGTATTTTATATTGTATTGGATGTGTGGGAGTGGTGTTTGTATGTGTATCAGGTATGTGTAATTGTAATTGTCCAATGTGGCGGTGTTTTGTAGATGTGTGTGTATTTTGAGCGCGGCGGTGTGTACCGCCAATGGAATACCGCAGTTGAAAGACCGCCGCGTGGATTCATGGGTCGTAATAGCATGGGCGTGTTTCTGTTGGCGTGGAGGTGGAGGATTTGTTTCCGCATGTTTATCGCTGACCTTTGGTGTGGCGTTGTTGTGTGGGTGTCTGAATTTCGGCGGATTTCAAGATGTGTGTCATAATAGCTGTGGCAGTCTGCCGTGGCGGTGTATTGGCGGTCTTCTGCACATCGGTAGGCGCCTTATACCGCCAATGTTGTAATGACCCCCCAAGAGTCTGAGATTTTCCCCCGGTAGTGGGACACTATGCCTGTAGCTCATTTAAAGTATGTCCTCTCACAATGATGACGTGTATGTGGGCTTGAATTATCTGTGAGTTTTGACTAAACACACTACTTGTAACTCTGAAAATGTTAATATGCCTTATCTGCTGCCCCTGCAACCTAATATATGTGTGTATGACAACAAGGAAAGTCAAGATAAGAATCATGGAACACGAGCAATGTAAAATGTAAGAAAACCATGACAAAACTAACTACACACTTCTTATAGAGGAACCATTCAGTTAATGTTCTTAGTTGGACGGTCTTGGATAAACCTAATGTCCCCAATAATGTGAGAAATATCAAAACCTTTCTGTTTAACCAGGAACATAGATGGATTTACAGAATACTGAGCACTCAGTTCGAGTCCTGGCACCCCATAACATGTTAGTGCTAGGGGAGTCTGAGATTTTGAGGATTTGGGGCAGGGGTGCCTAGGTTCAGCCAAAAGGTTGTCAAGTATCCCCAATAAGACCCTGTGATCCGTAGGTTGTGTGACCCACTCTAACACAATGCACCATTTGCAGCACTATTACTCTATAAACTATTCTGTTGGGTTTGATGGCACAAAGAGGTATCCAACATAATGGTTCATACTGGGGTGATTTTGGCTATTTTATCATACACTGCAGTGCAACCAAAACATACAGGGAGATACACTATGCAATAGTGCACTCCTTAAACACGACAGACCTTAGCTCTTAGGATCCAGCTGTGCTCAAAATTACCACATTGACTGCAGTTATCATCTGAGTGGTAGACTCCCCATTGATGTACACCATACAGCTTAAAAGATCAGCACATTTTAGGACACCAGCAATATTGCTTTTTTTCAAGAGAAATAAGGATAGTATGACTGAAGTGCTTTGCTCTCACCCAGTGTGACTACAGGACAACGCTCCCAGCCCAGTTTTAGGTAGAGAAGATAAATACCAGGGTTAGAAACAAGAGTTTTGAATTCCATTGTCATCTATTCAGATTCATTTTAACCCCGCCTTTGTTAATGCACATGTCATTATAGGTGATTTATATTGAATTGGTATATGGGCACAGAAGGGTGAGTGTGCAATTCACACTCCACTGTATGGGTAGATGACCGTAATTTATACGGTTTGGATGCAAGGATCTTGCATATATTCACCCACTTGTAGAGGCTGATTTATGTTATTTCTTTACAGGGAATTCCTGATTGTTTTGAACAGAAGTGACAAGTAAGGTCACTGCATGATGCTCTACCACCACATTTCTTGCAGACTGTTGGCAAGGACGTGTAGTAATTGTGACGTTAGGGATCTCAGGCCTGATGAAGGCCAGTGACCATGAGTAATGGTAGACTGGCCGAAACATTTTGACAGCAGAAGAGATGACAGGGCAGTGACTACCCTAGTTCATCACAGGATATGTTTCTAATCCTGTTTTAGGGGCCCAGAATGAAACAGATAGGGACACCCCTAAGGCTATTTTATTGATTTACTTCACGGTGGATCCCTTTGAGTGCATGTTTGCAACTACAAAAAAAGGCATATTGCTCCACTCCTAATGTTGGCCTATGCAGGGATGTTATAGCATGTCCAATGATGAATGCCACTATTAATGGGGGAAGGAACTTTTAAAACCATTTATGGTTTCCAGTAGAGGGTGATAACATTTTAACCCTACCTCCTCAACCCCTTAGTTGTGTGTGTCAGTAACCTGGTGGCTAGCAAAGGAGAAGGGTGTGCCTGCAGTGTCTTGCTTGGGGAGAAGATTACTCATGTGCCCAGTTAAGCAAGAGACTCCAATGGTAAGTTGGCTGACATGTGCGCAAGACACAGCCACAACAGCTGAAGAAGCCTGCTGGGGTGAGTTAGTAGCCCAGAAATGTTAATCCCACTCTTCACTGCTGTGCAGCAGGAGAGATTAGGAACAGGTGTTCAAAGTTGCCCTCGAGTTTGCTGAAACCAGGAGAGTCGTCTGAGTGCAGCTTAGTCACCAGCAAGGCAAGTTATCTCCGAAGGAAGGATTCCAATATGTTTGAGATAGGTGCCTATTAGCCCAGTGGTGACTGGACTTCTGCCATACTCAAGAAGACTTCAAGGGACTTCGACCCTGTGGCCCAGTCCGCCTTACCACAAGTGTGGACCAAGAAGTAGGCGCAGGAAGACCCCCGTTGACCACATCGTATCCACAGCCTCCTTGAGCATCTTCAGCATTCTGTATCCCTTGAATCAGAACCACTTCCATAGGAGTCTGTGCCTAGGGGATGAAATGCCCAGAGCTGAAGACTGCTTCTTTTCAGGCTGTAACTTTTTCTGAGGACTTTGCTGGGCCGTCTGTGTGGCTCCCTGCCGCAGTTGGTCGCCTAGAGTAACTTTCAGTAACTGCATTGATAACTACCAAAGTTTTCCTCCAAAAAGTTTGTAAGTGTCAAATACATTGGCTTTCCCAATGCTGTCATGTAAAAAGTACATATTTCCTCTACCTTGTAAATGCTGTATCTCTGAACCCCTCTGGTGGAACTATTTTTGTTTTGGTTTCTAAAAATGTATAAAAGTCTGCTCTGTTTTTTATAATTTGTTTAATTTCTTGAGTGTCTCGGTTATTTCCTCTTCAGTTGTTTTGGTGCTATTTAAATGCTTTACACTTGTTCCTTTGTGTAAGCCTGACTGCTCAGTTAATGCATCCCATGGTTGTGCTAAGAGATTCACAAATGGAATCTACTGGTCCTAAGGGAGTTGATAAGTATATTACACATAATCCCAGCTCCCTGATAGACCTCCGTAAAACAAAATTGTCCACAGATTTACATTTTTGATTTGCGTTTTTGGATCATTTGAGAAGTAATTTAGCTTGAGTAGACATTGCTGATCCGGGCTAAATTTTTTTGGACAGCATTTTTAAAAATGGCGGATGTGTTGCAGTGATGATGTAATATTTTTGGAACCATTAGACCTATATACATCATTTTGGATTTAAAACCAAGGTTTTGGGAGGTCAAGTAGTCTAATAGAGACAGAAAATAACTCTGCAGAGCAACTCTTCCACCATTTTCCAAAATGGCAGCTGTAATAGACATAGAAATAAAACAATAATGGTTTTTAATACTTTTATGTATTCACCAAACAATGTTTATGCTCTGAATATAAAAAAAATGTGTATCGCTCCTGTTTTAGACACATTTTCGTAGTTCACTTCATTTGTTTGTTTCAGCAATAATTTGTGGTACGTTTGCAGTATGTTGAACTTTTGAGAAGAGCATATCGTCAGGGACATCTTTTTGTAGCACAGTTTTTGCAAGTACATGTGCTTGTAAGCTCTGTGGGTAGAGGCTTTAGAAATTTCTTAGGTTTTAGCACCCCATTAATATCTTCCCAACCAAATTCACACGGATCTTTCTCTGCTTATGCATGGTCCAAAACCTTACGCATCTTCTGATGAAGTAGAACGCTTTTTTTAATGTGTTCACGCACAGAATACACGGTCGGTGGAGGATCACTTAGCGGGACTGATCTCTTTAACTCACTGTACTGAAGATCATCAAATGTGTGAGTCAGAACTCATTTTCCACACACGCACAAGGTAGTTTTCTACGCCTTTAAAGTCACATTCTTCTTCTGTCTCAGTAAATCCTTTTAGAAATGTCACAGGTTCAGTAGTTAAAGCTCCAAGCTTTGTTCCAATTTTGCTCAGTGTCATCACCCATAAGAGTATGTGCCTTGATAAGAACCCTGGGTACCTCTGGGTCAAGTTTCTTGTATAGAATATGACGCAGGATGCAGTTTCGTGTACAGAATATGAAGGGGGATTCAGTGACTTTTCTTGCCCGTTCCATAACAAATCCATAGCTCTGGCAATCCTTGACTTATGAACATTGCAACACATCTAAGTAGCACAATAATAACATTTGTCATTTGACAGCACTATGACTCGATTGGAACCATTTCGAACAACCCACTCAACGTGTGGCACAACACGAACGTCAGCTTCCTCCAATTTGCTGCTAAGTTCTTGAACAATATGGCCCGTACCTTTTAAATATATCTCTGCAAGCACCAACTCCCCATTGACAATCATTCCACTTGCAATAATTAGAATTTCAATGTTCACTGAAGCATCAGTAATGTTTTGGCATGTTAACATCTCCAAGTTCATCTTGCTCGATGTTGATGACCAGAATTTATCAAGTTGCACCGGTATACATGTTGAATTTTTTAAACAGACAAGGTCATTTGTTCCACTTGTAGACATTCCCCTGATTCACTCACATTCTTTGACAGATAGTTCAAGATAGCTGTCAAAGACAATGTGCAGTTCTTGCAAGGTGCACACTATCTGTAGAACAATCTTAACAACCTCTCCGAATTTTTCCATGGATGAAATATTGACCATTCGCAATTGTGACATATAGTCCATGTAGGAAAATGGCCCTTTTTGCAGTAACCCCTCCCCACATACACACACTTTTTGCCTGATATTGACGCTGGCTTGACTGAGAGTGTGCTGGGACCCTGCTAACCAGGCCCCAGCACCAGTGTTGTTTCACTAAAAATGTACCATTGTTTCCACAATTGGCACACCTCTGGCACACAGATACGTCCCTTGTAAAAGGTACCAGTGGTACCAAGGGCCCTGTGACCAGGGAAGGTCCCCTTACGGCTGCAGCATGGGCTGTGCCACCCTAAGGGACCCCTCACCTAACACATGCACACTGCCAATGCAGATTGTCTGTGTTGGTGGGGAGAAAAAGGCAAAGTCGACATGGCATCCCCCTCAGGGTGCCATGCACACAAAGCACTGCCTGTGGCATAAGTAAGTCACCCCTCTAGCAGGCCTTAAAGCCCTAAGGAAGGGTGCACTATACCACAAGTGAGGGCATAGCTGCATGAGCAATATGCCCGTACAGTGTCCAAGTCCATTCTTAGACATTGTAAGTACAGTGTGACCATACTGAGTATATTGTCTGGGAGTTTGTCAAAACAAACTCCACAGTTCCATAATGGCTACACTGAATACTGGGAAGTTTCGTATCAAACTTCCCTGACTAATAAACCTACACTGATGTTTGAGGCCAGAAACAAAGCCTGCACTTGGTGGAAGTGCTTCACACCTTACCCCTGCAGGAACTGTAACACCTAGCGGTGAGCCTCAAAGACTCAGGGTTTCTGGTACAATGCCCCAGGCCACTCCAGCTAGTGGAGATGCCGAGCCCCCAGGCAAAGCCCCCACTTTTGGCGGCAAGCCAGAGGGATAATTAGGAAAAACAAGGAGGAGTCACCACCTCAGCGAGGACCACCCCTAGGGTGTCCAGAGCTGAAGTGACCCCTTCCTGCCAGAATCCTCCATCTTGGTTTGGAGGACAGGGACCAATAGGGACAGGAATGTGCTCCCCTCCCCAAAGGGAGTGAGCACAAGGAGGGTGTAGCTACCCTCAGGGACAGTAGTTATTGGCTACTGCCCTCTAACCCCTCAAAACACCCCTAAATCTTGTATTTAAGAGCTTGTTGAACCAAGCTAGTCACTTTTCTGACAACCTCACAAGAAGGAGGAGTGCTTAGCAGATACCCCAGAAGAGAAGGAAAGGAGACAACAACTGGCTTGGCCCCCAGCGCTACCAGCCTGTCTCCTGCTTCAAAGAACCTGCAGAAGAAAAGGGACACGTCCTGCAGGTTCAGCTACCTCTGAAAAACCTCCAGAAGCCGGCATCACCGGGGATCAAGAACTCCTGTGGGCAGCGGCCCTGTCCAAAGAAGAACAGAAGAAGAAACCTCTTCTGATGGATTCCCACCTCACTCCAGAAATGTGAGTCTTAACCACTCTGCATCCGACGCCCAGGGCCCAAGTCCAGGTGGCCCAACTGACCAGAAAGGACCCCTGACGACAGCGACCAAGTTCCCACCCTGGGTTGACCTCTCCACCCCTCCACGACGATGCCTGCAGAGGGAATCCCGAGGACCCCCCTGACCGCGACTGCCCTCGACAAAGTTATCCAACGCCAAAGGACCCGCTGCCCCCAGGCCTTGGAGAAATCGACACCCGGTGCAGCGATGATCAACAGGCCGCCCTCTTCCCTGTCTGACCAGTGATGTGCCCGAGACACAACAACCCCCCCCCCCCCCCACCCCCCAACCTCGCCTGCAGCGCTTGAGTGACCCCTGAGGTACCTTCATAGAATTTCTTTGGAAACCCAATGCCCCGTTTGCACCCTTCACCTGGCTGTCCCAGTGCCGCTGAGGGTGTGGGATTGGTGCCGACTTGGAGCCCCTCCAGTGCTCTTCTAATCCCCCCCCCCCCCCCCCGGTCTGAGGCCCAAGCTGCGGGTACTTGTTTGCATGCAGACCGAATTCCAAGTACCCCCTGTCTCCATAGGAGCCCAGTTTAAAATTGTTCAACTTTGACTTCTGCACCCGGCCGGCCCCGTGTTGCTGGTGGTAGGTGTTTGGGGTTGACTTGAACCCCCAACGGTGGACTACCTATAACCCAGAGACTGGAACTGTAAGTCGTGTACTTACCTCTAAAGTTGTACTTTATTTTCTTCCGCCAGGAACAGTTCTGAAAAATGCACTGTCCCCTTTTGAAATAGATAGTCTCTGTTTACGTAAAAACAGTTTTCTTTGCTAAAGTGAAACAAAGATACATTGATATCTGCGTTGAATACTTACCTGCAACAGTAATTATTTCTGGACTGAATCTGGTTCTAGTAATAAGTAACAAAAGATATTTGTCTATATAAAAACCTATTGGTCTGGAGTTAAGTCATTGAGTTTGTGTTTCTTCTATTGCTTGTGTGTGTACAACAAATGCTTAACACTACCCTCTGATAAGCCTAACACTACCACAAATAGAGCATTAGCATTATACATTATTGCCTCTGTCAAGCCTCTGGGGAACCCCTGGACTCTGTGCACACTATATCTCACTTTGATATAGTATATACAGAGCCAGCTTCATACAGTCCACAACACCAGCGGTTTTCAATGAGGACACCCTTTTAAACTGAAAATTTTCAGATGAAAGTTTTTTTTGTGCTCTTGTACAAGTTTATGCTTCACTTGCTTGGTTTCAGCATCTCCATCAAATAAAGAGCATGTTAACAAAAGATCATGAAACAGAATGTCCTTGATAAATCCTTCTCTCTATGTGGTTGCAAAAGTTATTTTTTTGTAACCTGTTTTGTAGTGGCTGGTTGGAAGAAACTCTTACTATGGCAATTAAAGTGTGGAAGTTTAGATTTAGTGATTGTCAAACATTTTTGTCTTTCAACACAAAACTCTTCTGCTTCAGTTCTGCGTATAGTTTCGATCCATGTTTCAGGACATCTAGTAAGCATGTCTTTATATTGTTATCCACATATTGTTTGGTCACACATTTGTGTAGTTGTGTAGGCTCAGTCATTTCATAGGTGTTTCCTTGATGCTGCATGAAATGAAGAAGGCTGTTCAGATGTTCATTAAAACATTCCCCTCTTTTTCTCACGAGTTTGTGGTGAGGAACAGTTTTACAATGGTTCTTGATCATTTCCAGCTCCCAAAAGATTGCATGCAAACTCTCAAAGAAGC
Organism: Pleurodeles waltl; assembly: GCF_031143425.1. Classification (NCBI taxonomy): domain Eukaryota; kingdom Metazoa; phylum Chordata; class Amphibia; order Caudata; family Salamandridae; genus Pleurodeles; species Pleurodeles waltl. The sequence goes on from NC_090449.1 coordinate 401,495,159, forward strand.
TAGGAGACCTACTACAAGCTTGTAAGGAAACATGTATATTGCAGGTTTATTCCCCTCCCAACACACACATGCACACACACATACAGTTTTTGCCCTCATTTTGACTAGTAGATGCTGGTCCAATGACTCTAAAATGCAGTGAGACCAACGTTGTTTTACTAAAAAAGAAATCTAAGAAGCTAAAATGCTCTTCGACTGCACTGCTCTGGTCAAAATCTTTGGATAAGGTGCCGGAATGATGCCACAAACCTAGTCCCCTGCTCTCACTCATCTGCGGTGGAGCCTGAATCTGGGTCCACTTGGTGCATTCTAGAATTTAGTGAAGCAGCCCCGCCCAACTAAACGAGTTCTGTGAGTCCAAGTATCTCGTATTTGCTGAGTGGGGGAGCTGATCCCTCTAAGGATCCTTCAAGCCCCACAGGTTCAGCGGGTGCAACTAGTGGATTGCTACTGGTAAGTTTTCTCTCTGTGCCAGTCTAACCTCTTGAATCCATATCTGCTCCAGGTGCGATACCCCAACCTTCCCCCGGAGCCCTTTCCAGTTACGTTATTCCCGGCACGGACCTCAATTGTTCTAGTGGACTCCAGTACAGAGCCAGGCCAGAGTCACCCGACATTGACTCTGGTGCCGGCTGGAACGTGACCTTCCGACTCAGGGCCCACTTTTTTCGATGAGCCATGTTAGGATTACGATTGGGGAAGATGTTTTGGGCTACCAGAACCCTTTAGAAGAAACAGAGGATAACTAAAATGAGGGACTGGTGGATTCCAGTGGTTGGGATATCACCCAAGACACTAGCTTGGTCTTGCCTCCTAGTGTGTCAGTGAAGGAAGGGGCTTCCTTGGCCATGGATGTGAATAGGGTAGCTGAGGTCCTCGACATTATGCTGCCCTCGGTAGCAGTCAAGATGAACGTCTTGGCAGAGGTACTTCAGCCGGGAGTCGCCCCCACAGAACCTCTTCTCCATTTCAGTGAAGCCTCACGGATGTCCTGTTCGAGGTATGGGCCAAGCCCTGCATAGAGGCTCCTGTGCACAGGACAATTGCCAGTCAACATCGACCCGCTTCTAAGCACCCATCTTACCACACCCAGCACCCTACCCCATACAGCCTAGTTGTCCTGCCTTTGCTTCTAAAATCAACCATGGTGTGTTCCCTACCACACCACAGGATAGGGAATCCAAAAGGCTGGATACCTTTTGAAAGAGTGTGTTCTCTTCTGCCAGCCTTGCACTGTGGTCAGTGAACATCGCGTGCCTATTGGGCTGATACATGCACCGAGTTTGGAATTCGGTTGTGCAAGTGTTGCCCATATTTCTTGGAGGAAAACCGAGCCATACTGACCCAGGATACTGCCAATGGCAGAATGCAGCAAAGTTCACCATATGCTGCATCACACTGGGCAGAGCAATTGTCCTCAGTGGCACTCAGATGCTGCTCCTGGCTGACATCTACTGGCTTTTCAGGGGTTGTCCAGGCATCCAAAATGGACATGCCCTTCGATGGTTCCTGCCTCCTTGACTATAAGGCAGATTTGATGCTCAATTGCTTTAAGGACCACTGGGCCTTTGCCTGGTTGCTGGGGCTCTCCTTGGCCCCACACTTGCCCCATTCAGCCTTTAGACTGTTCCCTGGCTATAGTAGGGGCTGCCAGCTGGGCCCATTCCCTCCCAGCCACCAAGGCCCACATGCTTCCCAACCCTTTGGTGGCAATGGAGGCGGCTCCCACAAGACAGAGATCTACCCAGTCCACCATCCTCCTGTAGCCGCAGACTCCTAATCTCTTTAGTTTGCCATTTCTCCGTCCTGGGGCACCACCTGTCGTCCCACTAGCAATCCATAACATTGGACAAAAGGATGCTCCAGATTGTTCAGCAGGGTTACAGCCTACCACTCACAGAAAACTCACCAACCATACCACCATCCTCGGACCAGTTGATAGAGGACCCCTCTCCCTCCTCAGTCAGGAAGTGCAGGCTCTTTTAGCCAAAGGTGCCAACATCAGGAGTAGGTTGTGTCTGCTATTATTGCTTCTTTCTAGTACCCCCCCACCCCTAAAACACCTTACACCTGCATCTGTTAGATCTGCACCCTGTCAACGTTTTTGTGAAGAAAGATAAATGCAAGATGCTCATGTCCTGTCTGCCCTGGACCCCGAACACTAGATGATAGCGTTGGACTTTCTGGATGCCTATTTTCACATACCTGTCTGGCCTGCCCACAGGTGTAACCTGCGCTTTACGGTGAGCCAAGAACACTTTAAGTTCACTTTGGGCTTACTGGCACCCCTCGGGTATTGTGATCTCAGCCTCTTTTCATCAGTCATTCTGTACATAGTACGGTTTCGGTCCTATCCTCCGGAACATCGAGATCAAGATATTCAGGGTATAATTCCAATGATTTAGCCTCTCTCCTGGATTTCTGTGAGATGGAATGTGAGGCTTCCAGGCCTCATGGCCTCATGGCCTCCGGCATCCTGCTGGTAACACATGCCCACTAATATAGGTGGGCTCTGTAGTGGGATCTGAAGTCCCAGTGGGCGCAGCATCAGTGGAATCTCTCCCATCTCGTCTAGATATTGGTGGGAACTGCAAAAGATCTGGAGTGGTGGCTGATGAACTGAGATTGAATCAGCAGCAGACCTTGCTCCCTTCCCCACCCAGAACGGACTGTGTTGATAGATGCGTCACCCTTTGCCATCTGGGAAAAGTAGAGATCAGAAGACTCTGGTCTCCATTGGAGCCTCAACTCCACATAAACATGTTGGAGTTGACAGCAATTCACCTGACAATGAAAGACTTTGTTCCTTCCATCAAGAGAAGGCTGATTCAGGTGTTCATGGACAACACCTTTGTCATGTTGTACTGTAACAAGCAGGGCAGGGTGTGGTCATGAACCCTCTGTTAAGAGGCCCTGCGTCTCTGAACATGGCTGGAACATCAGGACATATTCCTGGCTTTACAACACCTGATGGGATCTCTGAACTCAACAGTCTATGCCTTGTGGATCACAAATGGTGTCTCCACCCGGAGGTGGTGCAATGTCTCTTCCACGGCTGTAATACCCTTGCGCGTTGGTAGGTGGCGTCGGTCGAATCCGCAGGCGTCGTAGTCGCCGTGATGACATAGGGAGTAGTACATAGACGCCGCCTCAGTGCAGTGACCTCAGTTCTTTTCTTTCCATGCCATGCGCTGATCCGTAGAGAGATACCCTGGTCTATTTTTGACCGACTTCAACCCTTTTGTCGAGTTGTCAGTGACTGATCTACATCGGGTTTGTTTGTGGTGCCTGGAGCGCGACCACAACCCAAATTCATGCTCTGAGTGCCAGGCCATGCACCCGAAGTCCTTGAGGGAGCGGTCTTTCAAGCTCATGGCGGCCCAGCACTCGACTCCTCGTTGGTCCCGCTAGAGAGGAAGGTCTTGATCGTTTGCGGAGCCACCACCATTCTTCTTCCTTCAAATCTTTGGGTACAGGTGAGAAGAAGCGGAAGAGGTCCAGTCGCCCTTCGACTTTGCGCTGCTGCTTGGCTGATGTGACGCGGGAGGAGCATCGACGCTTGAGGCCTCCGTCTGCAGAGCCTGCTTCTGGGTCCGCTCTGCACTTCCCCGAATTTCTGGGAGCCGGAGCGACCCCCCACCCAACTAAAAGAGTTTTATGAGGCCATGTACCTCATTTGTGGGCAGACCAACCTCAACACAGTGCCTTCGAGCCCAAGGGTTTCGGTCCAGGGGCGTTTGGGTTTGGTGCCGGTGGCTTCGGCTCCAGCCACCGTGGTCCCCTCCGGATCTGCACTGACACCAGTTGTATCCCCTACGAGTTGCAGTGGCATCGGCTGCCACCGCCTCTGTCCTCGATGGGACCTACTCACCCCCGGTCGGATTTGGACCCTTTTCCTTATGGGTACGAATTCGGGGAAGGATTGGAGAGGTCCCTGGACCGTTATGAATACCAGGATGACCCATCTTTGGACTGGGCATAGGAATTTGGCGAGGCCGGTGAACTGGACACTTCTCCAGACGCTGGCATGCTGTCTCCTCCTCCGTGGCTACGGCAGACAGAGCGACTTATGCTATGGTGCTCAGTAGGACAGCTGAGGTCCTTGGCCTTGAGCTACCTACTTTAGAGGTCAGGTCCAATCTCCTGACGGAGGTGCTTCAACCAGGGGCTTCCACATCTGAGCCTCTTTTGCCATTCAATGAAGCACTCACCGACGTCCTTTTGGGTACTTGATCCAAACCCAACACAGAGGCTCCTGTGAATAGGACTATCGCACTCTGCCATTGGCCCGTCCCGAACGACCCTAAATTCCTGTCCCAACACCCCATGCCTGAGAGTCTTGTCATCCAGGTGTCCTCTTCCTCTGGGGCACCTCCTTCCGCACCCCCCGGATAGGGAATCAAAAGGCTGGAACTATTTGGGAAGTAGATGTTTTCTTCCTCCAATCTTGCGCAGCGGTCCGTGAACACCACATGCCTTTTGGGCCACTGTACCCACTCTCGATAGGATACGGTTGCACAAGTTCTGCCACAGATACCGGAGGAGGCCCGTGCTATCGTCTACCAAGCTGTCAACGATGGAAGAGATGCAGCAAATTTCACAATCTGATGTGGGCTGGACACAACCGACTCTCTGGGCAGATCGGTTGCTACGATGGTGGCCTTACGATGCCACGCCTGGTTGCGTACTTCTGGTTTTTTGGGGGATGTCTAGCAGTCTCTCACAGACATGCCCTTTGATGGCTCCCGCCTCTTTGGAGACTAAGTGAACTCGGCCTTGGAGAGATTCAAGGACTACCGGGCTATGGCTCGGTCCCTTGGTCTTTCCACTGCCCCTCGCCCCCAGCAGGTCCGCCTTTCACCCCTTTCGTTGCCACGGAATGGGCTCAGTGTCGCGTGCCCCTCCTATCCATGCTGTTCAGCCGCTGCGTGGCCGGGGACGCGGAATCCCGTGTGGGACAGGGAACCAGAGGTCTGCCCAGTCCACCCCTGCCCCTTTTGCAGCCTCAAAACCCTCCTAATCCGTCCCCTCACTCCAATCCAGTTGGCGGCAGGATTCGCCATCACCTGCCCCACTGGGAATCCATCACTACGGACAGGTGGGTTTTGCAGATAGTTCGATAGGGCTATTCCCTCCCTTACGAATCGGCCATGCCTCCTTCATTCAGCCACCTTCCGGAGGATCATTTGCCACTTCTCCGCCAGGAAGTCGCGGCTCTCTTGGCCAAGGGAGCTCTAGAGAAGGTTCCTGTGCCAGAAGTAGGTCATGGTTGTTATTCCTGATACTTTCTGGTGCCGAAACAGGACAGGGGCTTACATGCTATCCTAGACCTTCAACTACTTCCTCAAGAAGGAGAAATTCAAAATGCTCACCCTGGCTCAGGTTCTGTCTGCCTTTGACCCAGGAGACTGGATGGTAGCGTTGGACTTGCAGGACGCTTATTTCCACATTCCCATTCTGCCTGCCCCCAGACGTTACCTACGATTCGTGGTAGGTCACGGGCACTGTCAGTTTACTGTGCTCCCCTTTGGCCTTACCAGCGCCCCTATGGTGTTCACAAAAGTGATTGCGGTGGTTGCAGCTCATCTGCGCAGGTTAGGGGTCTCAGTCTTTCCCTACGTCGACGACTGGCTGTTAAAGGCGGACTCGCCCCAGAGAGTCGTCTCCCACCTTCAGACTACGGCGAGCCTCCTGCACACACTGGTGTTCACTATCAACATGCCGAAGTCACATCTGACTCCCTCTCAGACGCTCCCTTGCACCAGAGCTCTTCTGGACACAGTGCAGTTTTGGGCTTATCCTCCTGAAAAGGGAGTCCAAGATACTCAGGCTATGATTCCGATCGTTCAGGCTCTGTCTTGGGTTTCGGTGAGACGGACTCTGAGGCTGCTGGGCCTCATGGCCTCCTGCATCCTGCTAGTGACATGGAACCAGGGTCCAGATGTAGCAAAGGTTTTTACCCATTCTGTGTCAATGGGAAAAAGTGTTCGTACATATGGTCCCATTTTCTTACACGGTGCTCAGCTATAATTTCAGTGGTCAGGTATCATTATTAGGGTCGGTCGGTCTGGAGTGCATGTGTAAGCTCATCCCATGCTGCTTGTATGGTAGGTTTACATAGACAATGGACTTCCTCCTGTTGCAGCATCACAGATTCAGCCTCTGCCCACTTGATCATTGTATATTGCCAGTGTAATACCTCCATGAGCAACGCTGTTTTTCACCTCATCTCAATTACATGTCTAGCTGAATCAGTGAACCGAGTGGCAGAGGCTCGCTCCCCCGCTCATTGACCCATAGAGAGTAGCTGAGTCCCAAGAAAAATTGAAAAAAACCCAAAAAAAACAGAAGGGGGTAGCGTAGGACTCCTCTGACCCCTGTGGCCTGGTGGTGGGGTCCCACACGGACCCCGCTGGGGCCAAGCGCATTTATTTTTCACATGAAAACACAGAGGATCCACAGGATAATAAAAAAAAATCATAAAAATTAAATGTGGAGAAGGGTCGCCAGCGCCCCTTCCATGCTGTTTTCTGCCCTGGGGGCCACTACACCTGAGACCCAGCCGTAACAAAAATAGGGTAGAGGGTGCCACCTGGCCTCTCTCCCATTTCTTTGCACCTCCGAGATCCCCTCCCTGGGTGTTTTTCACCCCCAGGGCCCTAACTCCCCGGGCACGGCCGTGCAAGGAAATGGGAGGGGGTCCGTGTGGCCCCTGTCGTGGAGCCATTAATGGTGTGGGGATCCCATCCCCCATGGGCTGGCTCCAGCTAAGTCCTGGGGTGCCCACTCCAGGATGTAGAGGTTGCCCTACCCACATTAAAGCAGTCAGGGAAACCTGTATTTACTCTTGCCTGCTGGGAGCAAATTCAAAGTTTCTGCCAAGCGAGAGCAAACACTAAGTCCACTCCCAGTAGGTGAGAGGAGGAAAATGCTCCCACCCACTGGGAGTGGACCTTTCATCTGGTTCCCTGCCTGCAATGAAGCGGGCAGGGAAACATGAAAAAATTACTGCTGCCTGCGGGAAGCAATAGTTTTAGCTGCCACCTACTGGTGGGAGCAATGCCAGCTCCCGCTTAGGCGGGGAGCCGCCCGGGGCCGCAGGTCTTTGGGGCTCCCTCCTTCCCTGCAGCCCACAAAAAAAAAACAGTGGATGCCCTGGGTGGGCTCCCGGGGGATGGGGGTCCCCAGCTCCAATATTGGCCCACGAAAGGGGGCTGCATGCCCCCTCCCGTTTATAAATGTGGCTGGGTCCTGGGGAGGGTGTCCCTGGAGCCAGTACTGGCCCGGGCAGGGGGCTGGGTGCCCTCTCCCCTGTATTAGTAGAGTATGCCCTGAGAGATGGGGACCGGGGTCCATGTTGGCCCTGGGAGGGGGGCTGTGTGCCCCAGTTGGCTGCACGTGGGATTGGCTGCATATGGCCAACCCCTCACCTAGTTTAAAAAAAAAAAAAAAAACTACAAGTTCACTGGAAAAAAATTAAGGTTACTCCGATGTTATCCTTAGGAAATAGAATAAAAAAAAAAAAAAGTATAAATTCATGTGGAAAAACAAAGGTTACAGGTTGTAGTTAGTTAGGTTTAGAATTTACACTCACACCTTGGAAATTCAGCAGTTAGTTATCTGAAGTAACTATTACTCGGGCCCTCATCTAACTAGAACTTCTGCCCTCGCCATGCACTGTTAATTACCCTATATATTACATAAGCAGTCTGACATCTTCTATGACATAATTGATAATATAACTGCAACATTTGCAGTAAAATTATTGATGACAAAACTGTGCATTTCAAGGGCATGAATTATAGTTACATAGAGTAGTAGTCTTACCCTCCCAAGTAAGGAATAGGCTTCTTGGGAAATCACAGGCCGCCCTTGCAAAACTTGAGTACATGATATAATCAAACAGAGGAGCCAGCCCAAACACAGAAAACTGGGCTAGCACCAGAAAAAATAGAAACATGGTGGTTGCGTAAATAAAATGAGGCTCGCACAGAGATAGGGGCCCCAATTCCGTAAATGGGGAAATAGGGGGTATTATTCTCTGTGTGCGTCGAAATGAACATTATTCTTATTTGAAAGGAGAATCTACCAGAAGAGGGACAGCATATCAGCTAATTGTAATTGAGGCAGAAAAACCACTCTAACATCAAACTGCTTTGTAGTATATACAAATAAGTTTCTTGTCAGTTAAGAAGCTTTCTGCACTGATAAGTGACTCAAATATCATATTGCTACAGGCCCCGCAAATGTTTGCTCCCGCCTGACGGCTCCCTTCTTCAATGTAAGAAGATACACTCATAGTGGCGCCCATATAGTTTGGAGGCTTACGGGTGAGTACCTCAATTAGGCGTAAAGGTGGAGTTGGCATATGAAATGTGTTGAAGCTGCACTACTGTAAATCAAGGCTGAGTAGGGCGCACTAGGTAGCACCCAAGTATTGTAGCAATATCAGAATATCTGCTCTCCATAGTCAAGGGTACATAAGAGACGTTCTCTAAATAATTTTGTAAAAAGTAGGCGGAGGATTAGGAGTGTCACTTTTTGCAGCAGTGTTAGCTGAAATCCTGGGACCTACCAGCTGCCCGCGAACCTGGAAGTGACCTGGGACGCAGTGCAGCATTTGTTGAGATAGGCTGATGACGTAGCAAAACCCACGTGGGGGTTTCTTCGGAAAGTGCCATTCAAACTGATCGGGCAAGCACTGACATTAGCTGAAAGGCGTAAACCCACTGGTTGGGTGCGGCGTTAGCAATGCACGGACACTGGACTGGCTGATGACGTGACAAAGCCCATGAGGTGTTAGTATGAAAAAGTGCTGCACTCGCAGATATGGCGGGCACTGTCGTCGACTTAAAAAAGTAAAACCTATGTGGGGTTCTCATCAAAAGATCCCATTCTGTATCTTAGTATAAATATACAGACGGGTCTGAGAACATAAATTAAGCTCAATGTAGGGAAACTCAATTGATTATAAAAAATAAAAAAAACAAGAGTTGACTAATGAAGACAGTGTTTGACTAGACACAGATGAACATGTGTACTTCCATTCATAGGATGTCAACCTATTGTAGGCAGGCCACATAAACACAAGTGCCCATAGAGGTTAGCCCATGTCGAAGTTGCCATTCAAGAGGTGGTCAGGACGAGCTAGCAGCAATGAGGAAGGCAATGCCAACGCGCAACCAAAGCTGTCCAAAATGTAGCTATGTCTTAAAATATTCCCTGTAACAGGTTTTTGCAGTGCAATTTAGTTAGACAGATGGTATCCCATCGTACTTCTGAGCAGAAAGCATTGTCCCACATTCATTAAAAATGCTGATCCAGGGAGTAACAGCACTTATTGTGTCTCTTGAGTCTAATCAATCAATCAGGGATTTGTAAAGGACAGCTAATCCCCCATAGGGTCTCAAGGTTCTGAATGCAGGCATGCTGCTCTGTCGAAGAGCTATGTCTTTAGGTCCTTCCTGAACTGCTTCAGTGATGCAGTCTGCTTGAGCTTGAGGGGGAAGTGTGTTTCATGTCTGAGCTGCTAGGTAATAGAAGGATCTTCCTCCTGCTGTACTTTTCCGGATCTCGGGGACGGCTGCAAGGACGAGCTGGGGGGAACAGACATTTCTGTTGGGCACGTAGAAGGTGAGGCGGTGATTGAGGTATTCTGGTCCGATGTTGTGCGGTGCCTTGAAGGTGTGTATCAGGAGTTTGTATGTGATGCACTTTGTTGACTGTGAGCCAGTGTAGGTCTCTGAGGTGGGAGGCGATTCGGCTGTGTTGGGGAATGTCCAGGATGAGTCTGGCTGCTGCATTCTGGACTTGTTGTAGTCTTGATTGGTAATGCCGGCATATAGTGCGTTATCTTAGTCTAGTTTGCAGGTGATGAGTGTGTGGGTGACTGTCTTCCTTGTGTCGTGTCCAATGACCCATCTGTGCTCCTTCTCCAACAGTTTGTGTGTCACATTAAAGTGATTGATGATGGTTTCAAGAATAATCCACTGTAAATGGTCAGGAGTATGTTGTCTCTCAATTGTGTGTGCTCAACTTGGTAGTAGCCCATTGGCATGTAATGGTACTGCGGTGCCCCTTAATGTGGGCCTTAACCGGTGTGGTTGTCACCCCAATATACCAGAGACCACATGTGCAGGTAATTTGATAAATGCAGGTCCTTGGATTGCACTTAGTGTGTTCTTCAAATTCCAGGTTCCTGCTAGTCCCATGTCCACAGATGTAGTCGTCATTGTGAGGGGACACACATGACATTGGCCAGAGGGGTGATGGCCTTGGACTGGCCTCGATGTCTTCTGTTGAGGTCTTGTGTGTACCACTACATCTTTGATGTTCAGGGTCCTCTTAAAAGAATTTGTCAGTGTTGTCACCCCCCAATCCTTAAAGTTGTCCAGCGTTTGTTAACAATTCTTTTCACCTAATGGAAAAGTGGTGTAAAAAACTAGTAATGCAGGTCAGTCTCAACTCTTCTGATCTGTCATAGATCACCAGCAGGGCCTCTCTGTGGTTATTTTAGACTCGGGATTGCCAGTAAGTGAGGGATAAGTGGTGGTTCAGTAATTTCTGTTGTCCGATCACTTGCTTGGCTGTCAAATGTCCTCAATTCACTACAGTTGCGTCTGGGTCTTAAGAACTGGCCATTAGGTAAATTAATACTCAGTGCTCTAGGATGATGGCTCTCAAACAAAAGTAAATTCTTACAGTCAGTCTTATTATGATAAGTCTTAGCTTTCAAAAATGAATACTTCTTGTTAAGACACTGCTTCCAAAGTTGAGCCTCCAATGTAAAATCCAATCTTATAAAAAAAGGAAAAAAAAGGGGGGCTATCTGCCTGCCTCTTTGGAGTATAAGGCAGTTTATAGTAAGCATTCTACTTAGTGTGTCGGTGGCCTTTCACTTTTTGTTCCTTTCATAAATTTAAAAGCAACCCCACCAAACTGAGTGTGTTTTGTTCAAGGTCGCACCTTTTCTGTTTCAAAAATAATTATGAAATAATTCCTGTAGGTACCAGTCTGTGTTGTGCTAAGCTTTGGATTTTCTATGACACTGAATGGTTGCAACAGTATTTAACAGTACAAACTAAGCAAAAAATCAGGAGACACATGAACATTTCAGGTGATACATATTTAATTCCAAAGGTAATAAACATTTAATGCCAAAGTAATTCCTTTCTGCAAGGATTTTTTGTTTGTTAGGAAATGGGGTGTATTATATGGCATGCTTGTGCAGTCCCACTGTTATATACTCACCAAGCCCTTTAGGACCAGTAGGTTTCATCTTCCAACCCTCAGCTCGATCTGCATTAGCTTTGTTACTGAGCAGCTAGGGTTACACAAAGGAACTAGTGTAAAGCATTTACACAGCACCAAAACAATTTAACAAAGAAGAAATTGACACAGCACTGGAGAAATCCGAGCTGTTGTGTTCTTGTGCTGCGAACAGGAGGCCAGTTAGCTGGCCTTTGGAGTCCCTTGGCTTTGCTGGTCTCTGAAGATGGCTTCTCCTTGAGCAGGACACAGCAAGCACAAGCCCCTTCCTTTGCTAGCCACCAGATGCAGTAGGTGCAGTCTTCCTTGATGTAGCCGCTCTTTGCTGGCCTCTCGGTGCAGCAGGTCAGTCTTCCTTTGGTCCTTCTTCCAAGTCAGTAGAGATCTGAGGTGTGGGCGCTAAGGGTTCCTCTTTTATGCTCTGAAAATGCGCTCATGGCGTGGTGCATTTAGTAGCCAATGGACTATCAGGTTCCCTTCCACCTGGTGATCATTTCCTGTGGAGTGTGGCATCTGGCTATCCCAGGATGCACCATTTTGTCCACTCTCAAGAATGCAAGACCCCTCTCTTGGTGTTCAGTCCTCACTAGCCCACCCTGGTGTGTGGCTGCCTCACGGCTTCACGTCCTTGGGGTAACCAGTTTAATAACTGATTTCCCCTCTCTGCTCCCTGTGCCAGCCTGTCTGCCTAAACTCTGGGGCAGCCTTCCTCTCTAATGACACATATGCCCTTCAGATATGGCTTATTCTTTGAAGCCTGTCTTTTGGGGCTAACACCCAAGTACCTTCCCGCTGGAGGGAGGTGCTGCCTCCCTGGCCTTCAGCTGCTCTTTGATTTCCTTCCTCAGAGTCATTGGCACGTCTCTCCAGGAGGGCATAAAACCGTCTTGTGGACAAGGCTCCTTGTGTGCCTGGGAAGGCACAGGAGTTTAAAGTGCAACAAGGTGGCAGCTTTGTAAAAGCTGCGCACTGGAAAGAATTGCATTAATTTCGACTTCAGATATAAGTTGGGTTTAATGGAATGACATGAGAAGTTTGTTACCTTGGAGTGTCCACTGTGGTTGCACCATTTAGGAGTCAGCTGAGGGGCCATCATGTAACCCTGCACTCTCCAATTGGTTGACCAAGTCTTTCTGCAGTAGAAACAGTGATTTTGCGTGTCAGGGCACGTAAATTAAATGTCCTGCCCATGTCATATGTTGCCTTAGGACTTTGTAGGCCTGCCAGAGGGGTGACTTACATAGATGTACAGGGTGAAGTAGTGGCTTTGCCATTGCTTTCCATGGCAAAGTCAGGCTAGCAGTGCACATCTTCTGGGCTGGGGGACACTTTGTTTTCCACATGAAGGACCTCCAGAGTGGCACAACTAGTGATGCCAGCCCTGGAGTACCCCTCTTAACTTACACGCCCTTAGTACCAGGGTTATTAGGGGGTTACAGGTATTTTAGCCATTTCTATTTGTGTACAGAAAATACAGAATACACTTTAGGGTCAGGGCACTGGCACTGAGGTCTAATTAAGAGTCCTCAGTGGACTCTCAGGGTCGAGAAACCAGCAGCATCAGTCAAAAAACCTGGGGTTGGCCATACAAAAAGAGGCATTCCCTTACATTTTTCCAGGCCTAATTTCCCCAACACCTGGTTATTCCTCAATTATAGTTAATGACAAGTGCAGTGGATTTTTTTGTTGGTCTTAGAAGTCCTACTGCTTTGACAAGTCCTTAGTGGAATCTCATCCTCTAGAGACTTCTAGTTTCAGATTCCTTACCTTTGAATTCTACCTGGGTGTCAGACTGAATTCGGAAAAAAAAATTGAGCAGTACTCCTGTGTTCGCCATTAGGTGGCATTAGTCTGCTCCGCATCGGCATCGGCTGCACCGGTTAAGATGTCACGGTTCCTATATGGTTGCCTCCCCGGCGCACTGACGTCTGTTCTTTTCTTTCACCGCCAGCAAACGCTAATCGGAAGAGAGCTACCCCTCAGTCATTCTTTGACTGGCTTTTTTTTATTTTTTTGTCGAGAAATTTTCAAGTGTTCCACTCCTGATGCGTTGAGGATCTCCTCCAGAAAGACCAGCTTCAAGCCATGTGGGTCATGTCATCGGGCAATGTCTGTGACGGATCCTCACCTCATGTGTCTTTGGTGTGTGGAGGGAAACCAAGACCCAAAGTTGTGCTCCGAGTGTCAGGCAATGCATCCGAAGGCTTGGAGGGAGTGGTCCCTGAAGTTGATGGCGCTCCAACACTCGACTCATTGGAAGACAAGGTTGTGGTTGAAAGGAAGGTCCCAGAATCGGTTATTGAGTCCTCCATTGTTCTTGTCCCACTCCAAGCCCTCGGGCAGTCGGGTGAATTGAAACACGTGGAGTCCAAGAACTTGAAGTGTTCTTCGACTTCTCACCTGTCAGCCAAAGAGACAAGGGAGTGTTGACACACTAGACCTCGTGCTGCTGAAAACAGCACCTGGGGGCGTGCCTCTGCACCGCCCTGTGTTTCTGGGAGCCGTGGTGAAACCAACTCTGAGAGTTTTACAAGCCCATGTGCCACACCTGGAGCACCTAAGATTCCTGCGGAGTCCGAAATGGCTCCTTCGGGTTCTGCACTGGCAGTTTCAGCCTTGCGCCAAGGGGCACCCAAGAATCCAGTCCTGGATCTGGACCGGCATCATCCGTACCACTCCGACCTTCCCTGATGCTCCCTGCACCACCCGTGCCCACGGGCGAAACAGTCCCCATTGTGATCTCCAACTCACATGGCAACAGATGGGCATTGTAGACGCCAGTGCTGGCAGGAGCCTTGCCCCCTAGTTCTATGATTCAGGCCCTTTTACTATGGTTCAGGCCTCGCGGATGAATTGGAGGGGTCACTGGACCCTTTACAAAACCAGCCCCATGAAGCTATGGTCTTGTGTGAAGACGTGAGTGAGTCCAGTGGACTGCATATTTTTCTAGATACTGGCATGTTTTCTCCTATCATGGCTGTAGGAGACTGGTTCAGTTTCTGATGTACACCTATGGTGTGGTACTCTATACTGAGGCCAGGCAACTCTTAGTGATAGTGAATAGGAGTCCAGATAACAGAAGCTCTTTAGGGGTAGCTGAGGCAAACAGCTCAAGCTTATCCAGGAAGAATGCAAAGAACCTGCAATACCACAGTAGTCAGACTCACAAAAAAAAACCACATGTGTTGCAAAAATAAAGGATACTTGATTACAGCACTACTACTAAACCGACATTTGTATATCTCCCGTTTGGAGTTTTACACATAATATATACATAAAATAACCATCAGAAATAGCATAAAAATACACAGGGCCCTAGGGGAGGTCCAAAACATATACTAAGAAAGTGGAACGTGAAAAAGTGACCCCCAACCAAGATGTGTGGTTGTTAGCTAGGGGCTGGGGGCAGTTAGGAACACCAGAGTTAAGTACAGTGACCCCAGCAACCAGGAGTAATGTAGTTACCCACCCAGTTATCCCTTAAACTAACACAGAGAGTAGGAGTTGTTGGAATTCAGGGCCCTTCCCAGTCGACCCAGATGAAACCAGCAGGCAAGAGGATGGATGGAGAGCGCCCCCACCCCAGGGACCTGGATTCAGAATTGAGAAGGGACTCTCTTTGATGACTGTGGATGCCTCAGATTGTCCAGCTGCTGTCATGACCTGTGGACCAGGCCGGTAGAACCTGGGGACAGATTCTTGACGTGGAGGACCTGCAAAGGAGGGGGACAGAGTCCAGCACCCTTGGAAGTGCCCAGGTGGTGCAGGTGGCAATTCCCACCCTTCTGAATGTGAATTTCCTGCAAGTCAGTGGAATAAGTCATCCAGCTGTGGGGTCCAGGAGCTGCAGAAGATCCCAGGAGCTGCCTCTGAGCTGTCCCTAGACGGTCGCCAGATTGCAGGAGGGTCAGTGACCAGCCAGGTCACCAACAAGCGCAGGCACATTCAAATAGGAGTTTCAGAAGATATTGCAAAGTTATGGGGACCAGCAAAGTCCAGGAGACTGTACCCAGGAGAGGGAATTATGGTTGGCCCTGAGCACACAGGAAGGCCAACAGAAGTCGATGGAGTCCCCACGAGTGACCCACAGGTGCTAGACATAGGGAGTCACAAGGAGGCTTTACAAGCCTGACAAAACAGGCGTGCTACATCGCAGGAGTTGCAGGGCAGGGGCTGATCTTTGGATTGAGAATGCTGGAGGCCGGGGCTTCTTGGAGCCTGAAGATCTCCCGGAGGAAGAGTCAACAAGCCTTGGCAAGGGCAACAGTCGCTGTGCACAGGTTTCCAGTTCAAGCGTAGGGAGTGCTACAAATATAATAAAAAGGTTGGTCGCCTCCTTGCAGTACGAACGCAACAGAAGGTTGCAGCTGGTATAATCTAAGACTTAAGGGATCCGCAGGGGGTGCTCGTGTCCAATCTCAAGGATATAAGGGAAGTCTTCTGCAGATATTATGAAGAGCTTTACAAACCAACCCCTCTAGAGGGTGAACATTTAATGAAGGGGTTTCTAAATTGTGTAAAATTGGATATAATCACTCAACCCGAGCAGGAAGACCTTGGGGCCAAGATTACAGCGGAGGAATTAGTAGTGACAATTCTTGAGCTACCCACAGGGAAAACAGTAGGAATTGGACGCGATTCCTCTTGAATTCTACAAACATTTTATGACTGTACTGCCTCCAGTTTTGTTAGAGCGCTTAATCCTAGTGCAACAAGGTAGCAAACCTCTGGTGTCCTGAGCAATGACGAATATAGTGGTATTTTAAAAAAAAGGAGCAATCCCCTGCAAACCTCCTTCGTCCTGGGCAACAGCGAATATAGTGGTATTTTAAAAAACAAGGAAAGCACCACAAAATACGAGTTCATACTGGCTCATAACATTAATAAATAGCGTTGCTAAGATCTATTCTAACATCCTTGCATCTCGTTTAAGCACTGTTCTAGGCAAATTAGTCATAAAATATCAACATGGGTTTGTGCCTGGGAGCGACACTACTGATCATACTTGAAGGATCATCACGCTGCTTGATGCAAGTAATGTCTCTAGAAAGCCTATGGCAGTGTCCCTGTTAGATGCCCAAAAAGCATTCAACACGGTCAACTGGGAGTATCTGTGTAAAGTTATGGGTGTGTATGGGCTAAAAAGGGGTTTCATTATGGCAGTGCAAGCAATATACAATAATCCGGTCAATCGGGTACAATAAATGTGGGGTGAATCAAATTTGATAGAAATTAGATGAGTTACCAAATAAGGGGTGCCCATGTTACCCATTATTATTATTTGCTCTGTATATCGATCCCTTACTCCGACAGTTAGAAAGTAGCTCAGCTATCATTCCAGTAAGGAGTTACGGATGGGACACCAAAGTTCTAGCTTACGCTGACAATGTAGCTGTGGTAACGACAAAGCCATATAAGGCCTTAAAAGATATTGAAAGGATGGCAGATAAATTTAGGGACTTTTCAGGGTATTTACTGAAGAGACAACACTCAGCTGTTGATTAATAACCACACACTTGTCTCTCCCTAATCTAAGATTGTATCAGATGGCTGCTGCCTTATAGTATGTGTGGCCTCTGGTGGCAAATGGAGACGAGGGGCTAAGAGGGGTAGAATATGCACAAAATATTTATGAATTGGTTCGATGTCTAATAGCGGACTGTTACCTCTGTTTGAACCCAGCTATTTCAAGAAAGTTGGTTTAAAGTACTAGAGGCTGCATTTAAATGCTGGAATTTGTGGTGAAAGAAAAGCGATCTTGGAAGGTTCAATAGATACACCTCTATTTGTAAATAGGCAGGGTTTGGAAAGATTCTGGATTGCAGACACATTATAAGACAATCTTTAACTTATTTTATACCCCATCTAAAATAGCTAAGGGGGGGGGAGGACAGAGGGGACACATTGTCTGAGATCCTGCGCTTTTGGGATAGATCTAATACATATGTTTGCTAATTGTATAAGATTAGACCTACTGAACACTGTGATCACAAGATTTTTATAGGAATATTGAAATATGAAATGGAACTCACCCCAAGTATCATCCTTTAAGGGGTAATAGAGATGCCAGGGACAGCAAAATATTGGTTCTTAATATTTTTATTAATGGCTGTATACTTTGTTTAGCTACTGCAACCCCCATCATTCCAACAGTGGCTTATGTGCCTTCATTCCATATATCATTTGGAGATAGCCTTGTATTAATGTAAGGGCAGAAAAGCCAGACTCAAAGGGCAGGAAATTTGGGGCTTGCTTTAAGAGTGGGTCAAGTCTCGGCAGTCGGTAACTATTGAAACGACCGTGGATGAGGAATAAATTGAGTGTATTTTATGATTAACAATAGGATTACTTAGCACAGTATGCACTTTGGTTGTTTTTCCCCTCTTATTTCTGCACTCGTGCACAATTTGCACTTTACCTAGCTCCTCAGGCATTCTCTTTAGAACACCTAGGTCTGAGACAGGCTCAATGAAATGAAATTCTGCCTTCTTGGGTGGAGATTCATTGGTGGCAGTTAACAGCTTTTGACCTTACTCCTGAAGTCTGTAACATAATCTTGGCAGCCAGGCATCCCTCCACCAAAATGGTATACACCTGTCATTGGAAGAAATATTGTAGCATGATGCACAGACATGTCTTACCACCTTTTTGCCCCTCTCTCTGAGATCCTGTTGCTCATCCTTCCCCTTAGCCCAGCAGGTCTCTGCTATGGGCACTCCAAATGTTTTTTTGTCTGCTATTTCTGCTTTTTTGAGGCTGTCTGATCAGCCTTCTTTGTTGGAGTCATCTATTGTACATAGGTACCTCAAAGGTGTGTTACACATCACTTTCCTCCATCCCCATTCCTAATGTGCGCTCCTTTCAAGCCTCTCCACAACTGCCCTCTCGGGCTTCTCAACTTCGAAAACAGCCTTCCTTGTTGCCATTACATCTGCCCGCAGGGTGAGTGAACTGCAGGCATTGCCATCTAAGCCGTCCTACCTTTCCATCTACAGGCCTTGAAAAATTCACCTCTCCCACTTACAATGGCGAGTCATATTTTATCGGGTCGAGCTATTTTTAGGACCTACTTGACTATTCTAGCAAGTTGCCAAAGAACAGGTTTTCTATTGAATCAGAAAGTGAAGGAGGCCTTAAATCTCTTACTTGTCAAATTTGGTCTGTGTTCAGAGACAGAGGTCAAAAGTGATTTTGTCTTAAAATTAATTTTCCTTCTGACTGCAGAGTTACAGGATTTTGCAGTTTTTTTCCTAACACACAACATTTAAATAGCTAAGTCGACTGTACAAACATTTCAAAATATATTCCAGTAGTTGTGAAAGCCCTGTTTGTACTTCTGTGTGATGAAACAATATTTTAATAGGAAAACAAACCAGGACACTTTACTTGGTGATGTGCACACAAATGCTTTCTGAAACCCGATTTTCACACATTTGTTAATACATTATATAGTTTTATCAATAAAACTGCAAGTTAATAGGAAGGTTTTTGGACATTTTCTCTCTGTAAATGACAGTGTGCGACCACATCATGCTTTAGTGATATAGTTATTATTAAATATTAGTGTTGAACCATAAACATGCCTGCCCTGGTAGCAATGCTGTTGGTAAACTAAGAGGCAAGTAATGAATCGTGTGTCCCTCACATGTGGGCTAGATTCTTTTTATACATAAAACAAACATTTAGTCAATTTAATCAAACAAAGTTTTTTTGTACAGCAGAAATGCTGAGCTTACATATTTGAAGGTACACTCATATGTGAGAATGAAGAAAAAGGTGACTCTGTACAGTAAAATATTTGCCTTTGTTCACACAATTGAGACCTGTTTACGGGTCAAGTACATTAGAGTTATGGTTGAGTACATTATTCAAGTTACTCAACCTGCAGTTCTAGTAAAAAATTTATGATTTTTCAAGGCCTGCACTAGGGACAAAGTGGTGCTTCGCACTAGGGCCTCTTTTCTGCCAAAAGTAGTTACACCCTTTCATGTAGGCCAATCCGTCACCTTGCCTTCTGTGTACGCACTTACACTTCCTTGTTAGGAATAACAGAGAGACTACCGCCTGGACCCAAAAAGTGTGTTCTACCTTGATCGTAAAAAAGGGTTCCGGGTGGGTGATCCAACGCTTTGTAAGTTATGTGGGTTAGAAGAAAGGTCGGGCAGTGCAGAAGTGGACCATTTCTAGATGAGTCATACTCTGCATTAAAATCTGATGTGCACTGGTCAAAAATCAACTCCCTGCGTGTTTACATGCTCATTCTATCAGAGCTAAAGCTCGACCACTGCGTTAGCACATGGAGTTCCAGTCCTTGACATCTGTCATGCAGCAATGTTATATCTCTGCAAAGGTTAACCAAACACTGCTGCTGGACAGTCAGGTCTGTAGGGACAGGCACTTTGCCCATTTGGTCCAGCAGGACTTTCTAGTACGAACATGGTTCGCAGACCTACCTCCGGGGATGGTATTGCTTGGGTATCTATTGAAAGGTAAGGAATTTGCAACTAGAAGTCTCTATCAGATGAATAGGTTACTTACTTTCAGTAACACCATATCTGGTAGAGACAACATCTAGTTGCAGATTCCTTACCACTCCACCCATCCTCCCCACTCTACAAACTGATTTCTAGGGGCCGTATAGGAAAGTGCCTCTTTTGACATGGTCACCCTCCACTTTTTGCCTGATTTCTCTTGTGATTTTGACTGTGCACTGGGCCTCTGCTAACCAGGTCCCCAGTGTCCGATCTCTTTCCCCAAAACTGCACAGTTATTTTGCACAATTAGCAAACTTTGTAGCTACCACTAAGTCCTTAGTTAATGGTACCCTTGGTACCTATAGCTTGGGGTATTAAGGAAGGTCTTTGAGGGCTGCAGTACCAATCGTGCCACCCTCAGGGACCCCTCACCAAACCCACACAGTACTGCCATTGCAGACTCCACGTGCTGGTGCAGGCTAAATTGAAAACATGATCTCTCAAGCCCCTGTATGCTAGGTCCCCTATCACTGCATGATCCTGGTGTCACCCCTAAGGCAGAGTGCATCCAGACACATGTGAGGGCATATATGCATGACCTGGTATGCCCTTGCAATGTCACCTGAGACATAGTAAGTGCACAGGGAAGCCATTTTAAATGCATGTGCTGGACACTGATCATTGCAAGTTCCCCAGCTACATAATAGCTTCTCTGAATCCTGGGATGTTTGGTGTCAAACATCTCAGAATAATAAATCATTACTGACCCCAGTGATGTATTTAATACAAAATGCACACAGAAGGCACCTTGGAGGTGCCCCCTGAAGACCTCCCCACTACTGGTGTGTTCACTGACTGGTCCAAACCACTGCAGCCACCGTAGACCATGTTCTGGGCCCCTGAGGTGAGGGCCAACACTCTTGGAGGCCCAGCACAAAAGCCTGCTTTGGGTAGAGGTGATAACACCTCGTC
Organism: Pleurodeles waltl; assembly: GCF_031143425.1. Lineage (NCBI taxonomy): Eukaryota > Metazoa > Chordata > Amphibia > Caudata > Salamandridae > Pleurodeles > Pleurodeles waltl. The sequence goes on from NC_090449.1 coordinate 401,515,873, forward strand.
CAGAGCAGGATGGATATTCCAGGGCGGGGAGCTTCAAAGGCCTTGTCACCTTTGAAATGCAACCCAGGTGTCTCCAACTGGCGGCGATAACCTCACTTGTGGCCGCAGCACAGGTGGGAAAATTTAGCAGATTAGGAGGTGTGCCCACTTCATCCCAGTCCCACCCCTAAGGTGGACGAACTGAAGTAGACACTATTTTTGAAATTCCTCCATCTTGTTTGGAAGGAATTAGGCCACTAGGGTTTTGGTTATGCCCACTTCCCAATGGGAATGGTCATAGAAAGGATGTAGTCACCCTAAAGGTGGTCTACCCATTGGCTACCACCTGGCACTCACTGCAGCGCTCCTAAATTGAGTATTTAGATGGGACCCCTGAACCCTAAGACTTAGATCCTAACTACCTACGAAGAAGAAGTACAAAGAAGAGTCATCCCCAAAGAAGAGAAGGAAGCGGAAGCAGCTGACCCAGTACCAACCCTTCTGGCCTGCCTTCTGACCTCAACAGACATTGCACAAAAACACTTGTCCTGCAGCTGCAGTTTCAAGAAACACAGTAAGCCTGCCTGCCTTCTAAAAAAAAAATACTCAGTCCTGTGAGCAATGGACCTGCTCAGCAACAAAGTATCCAACAAGGACTCTGCAGCCTGGAAACCCAACATCTGAAGTGACCTCTGCACCCAGTGACCTTGACCCAGTGAGAAGCCCACCAACGGTGCCAGCAGGGCTCCCCAACAGTCCTGAGCGTCACCCCTCCTGGACTCATCGAAGTAGCCTGCTGCCCCATCACGCATGCCCCCTCATACACAGCCTGGTGGTGAAAGAAAAGCCAACACCGACGGCAACCACTGCACCCGTCCCTCCATGCCAACTGAGGAGAGCCACCAGTGCCAACGACATCCCCCTGCTCCCCTGAGCTTGAGTCCCCCTTGGTTGACCACCTACTGGACTCCTCGATGATGCCTGCAACCTCAACATGCAGGACTACCTGACCACAAGTACTCCTGGACGGTGAAACTTGATGCCGAAGGACCCCCCTGTATCTGCCGGCCCTGGGCTCTGGAGACAAGGACCAATGGCGCACCTATCTTCCTGAACATCTCAAGTCTTCGACCTACCTGCTTGTCGTTCCTGACTGGCTTCCTAGCCAGAGCCTGCAGCCTGTCTTCATGAAGACCAAACGCCCATAGGAAACCATTGGGCACCCGATGCCTTACTGCACCTCTGTACCCGGCTGCCCTGTGTGACCTGTTGGTGTGGTTCTGATCAGTGCTCAGTACTCACCTTGACTCCCTGAGTTTCACTTCATAAGTCATTGTTAACTCTGTGTTTTCTGCATATTGTTTTCCTCCAAAGGATAACATTGAGAGAACTCTGAAAATTGCACACAGTGTCTATTTTTGAAACTGTATTAATTCTTAAAAGTCAGCCTACCTGATTACGAAGTTCTTGGGTTTGAAACATATATAAAAAGAATTGCTATTTTATAAATTGATCTCAAATTTATTCTTTGAGTGTGTCTCGTGTATTGCCTCTGAGTACAACAAATTCGTAACCGCTCCCCTCTGATAAGCCTAACTGCTCACCCACACTACCACAAACAGAGCATTAGTCCTGTCTACTTTTGCCTCTGCAATACCAATTGGGGATCCATTGGACTCTCTGCACAGTGTAGTTCATTTTAGTGCACTATATAGAGAGCCAGCTTCCTACAGACAGGGACTCCCCTTCCAGGGCCTTTGTGTTGAGACACCAGTTGTCGGTGTTCTTTGTGGCTCTGCACTTCTGGCATGGAACAGCATAAAAAGAAACTAGGGTTAGAGTGCCAGGGTGGCACCTATATAGGAACTTCATCGTCCTATCTGGCACAGACGACTCTGATGACAAACGCAGAGCCGATCAGCTCCATGATGGAGTACTGTTCACTAAAATCATCTGGGTCCAGTCTTACACCTGGGTAGAATTCAAAGGTAAGGAATCTGCATCTAGATATTTTCTCTACCAGATATAGCATTACCGAAGGTAAGTAACTTGTTCTTCCGATCAGGGCCTTTCTTTGAAAATATCAGCCGTTTTTCAGAGACCTCTACTCTAGCAGCTGCTGATTACCAAAATGGGTTTAGAAATGCCATTGGCATCTGCTCCTTTAGTGATCCATGAAGTTATTATTTTATAATAGTATACAGTTTCGAACAGATTGCTTGGTCCTAAGAGCGTTTTTCCCGTTGATCCTGCAGTATATTTGAATGCTAATACCTACCACCATAGGGATGTTTTATATCAGCTGTGAGTCAGGAGGTATGATTTTATTTGGAAGAAGCATTTTGGCTCCTTAAACATCAGACTTGTGTTTTCTATCTATCCCACAAAGCCATTGTCCAAGCAGATTTTTTGATTCACAAAACTCACTTCTTGAATCACATCAGTCATAAATATACAGTAAATTCAAGTCTCATTCAGAAGTATTCCGCTGTATTTTGATAAAATAGCAACAATGAATACTTGTATCTTTTGGACAGTGCTGAGGCCTTTTTCTCTACTACTCTAATACAGTATTCTATGTGCCTTTCTGTCTGCTACTTTAATATTCCTGTTGGTTTTGGTAGAAAACAGCCACAGGAGGTAGTGACCAAAGAATAAGTACATATTAGCATTGTTATGTATTACTGGCCCCATTTGATGTAAGCAGTTTGTCATAGGTTACAGAGAGGCCAGACCTTAAAATTATATGAGCTCAACTGCAAATACAGTCTTGAATCTGTTTTCATTTCTTCAGGGAGAGGTTCCTTCCGTCCCATCCAGTCTTCGCTCTCCAAATCTTCTCTTTCTCGTCCCATCGTCCCAAAATTAATACCAGCCTGTGACCATTTGTCCAGTAAGTGACTTGCTAGTAAATTGTGGAACTCAGTTTTCTCTCATGTAAATATTACTGTGAAGATATCTAGTGTACAGATTTATTTATGAGAAATGTTTTCCTCTAAGGTGCCATCGACATGGCAGCTAAAAGTGCAGGTATCTTGGTGGATGGCCCCATTCCAGTTCTGGAGTCTGATGTAATTGCAGGAATACGCCCTCTCTCCCCAGACCCCCTCTCTTCGGTTGTGTCAGCAGAAGACTCTGTGCTTGATGTTCAGCCATCTACCATGCCCACACTAAAGGTAGGTGACCTTTAGTTGTTTATGTATGTCCTTTTTCTTTCTATAAATATTTTTTGTTACCAACAAAGCTTACATAAAACTACAGGGAGATCCATACATTGAGTTTGCTTCAAAGTTTGAAGCTGAATACAACTACATATATGCCTTCCTCTGTTTTACTTAGAGTTTACATAATTAATGTTGTTCCTTTGTGACATGATTATCCATACTAAATAGCTGGGGTGATGAAAAGTGGGTGGGAAATTACTAGTAATTTGTTATTACTTGTATATGTTTGTTTAAAAGCAAAGGTTTGGTTTAGTTTCTGAAATTTGAAATACAGGGAACCCTTTTCTTTAAAGTAAACTGTAAAATACGAGTGATTTTGTGTACATGGATGTTTATAGTATGTGTGGCTGTAGCTAGACATGATCTGCATAATCCTGTCTTCTAGTATTGGGCTCAGTTGTTGCAAGTTGGTTTATTTGGAACAAGTCATTCCTGAAACTGGATAAGGCAAAAAACATTTTCTCTTTCAGGAGATATTCCTCTATAATCGTAAGTACTGAATAGTCTCACCGACATGCGGGGATCCTGGAAAATATCCTCTCTTAAGTGTACATCTTAACCTTACTTCAGGAAGACCAATTTTTACAGCCTATACAAAAAAGGGCAAACTAATAAAAGAAAATATGAAAAATTATAGAAACAAAATAATCTCCCCTTACAAATCTCATTCACAAATCTTTGTTAAATGAAATGGCGGAGAAGAAATAGGGCAAAATAGACACATAGTGTCTGCAGCTAAGCCAGTATGAAATTTGACTCTACACCTTTACGGGCTCACAGACGTTTCACCCGTAATCCCACCCACATCCCCACCCCCACCCTCTTCCCCCAAGTATCCCACCATGCCTTACAGATGGCAGTTACCTCAGTTATTTTATTTTTTCTGGCTCCTGGTGATAGGATCTTGGAGCACTGAGAACGGCTTTTATTAACTTTTCTTCACCAAAAACTTTACCTATTGGAATGTATCCAGCTTCATTCAGTGTCCTCGGATGCCTAGAGTATTTTTCTATCATTTTCTGACAGGAAAATTTGGTTTTAAGGCAAATAAAAGGTTATTTTTATTTGCCAAGTGTCCTACCTGTAGCAAGGGAAAGGCAAAATCATATCCTCATGTCTGTGGATACTGCCTTCCTGTCAATCACATCAGTCAAAAGTCAACACTGTAAAACCTTTTCCAGGTATATCCTGAAGGTATAGAAAGGAGAAAATTTGCCTTCATGGAAGAGAGGTACTGTGCAGAGCACACAGTGTGCTATCTGGAGGTGGGACGGCATATTAGCAAGGAGAGGGTCCGTCCTCTACCAGAGCTCCTACTCCATCCTTTGAGGACTGCATGAGAGGAGATGCAAAAGCAGGAAAAATCTAGAAAAAAGAGCATGTTTCCTTTCAACGTCAAAGTTCAAAGTGAAGCCAAGATACAGGCCCAACCTGCTCACCATTGAATACTGAGTCCAAATGAAAGAAGGTGCTAGTCAATGTCTAAACACAGAAATTTGATGGAGAGATACCATGATGGTGAAACATAGGAGACAGTCAATGTTGATTGGTTATTCAACATCAGGACACACAATCTGCGTTTTCCATCTCGAAATCAGCTGACTGGATCAGAAAAAGGAAGTCCAGAAGTCTTCCAACAACTTCAGATTCAGAATACTCAAGCATATTCTCTTTCATCGCCAGAAGTCATACCAGATTCTCCAGAACAACATACTTATTGACCACCTTCACCGTATCAACATCCATTTCGTCCAGGAACACCTCCACATCTATTTCCCTCATGTCCACCTCTTCTTTCACCTCTGGCATCTCCTTCTCTAACTTCAGGGCATTTAGGGGCTGACTCTCCGACAGGCCCACCTGTAACACCAAGGAGATCTAAGTCTCCACCAGTGAGGTCCAGACCATGTCACAGATCAAGAACAAGTTCAAAACATCACTCAACACATACTAGTCCAGCCTTCTCTTTAAGATGCCAACACAGGTCCAGGTCGCATTCCATTCCCCAGCGATGTACTCTGATACAGGGAGGTTTTTCCACATTTCATGAAGTATTCATATGAAGAACTACCAAACTGAACATTGTTACTAGCTCCCACAACAACAGTGATTTTTAAAACTCATCAACATTCATCATCAAGACCTATTTACCATTAGTTCCAAGCCTATTGACACTGGCTATGGAACTATTTATTTCACCTGCTTCAGCAAAAGCTGTGCCATCCAGGCTACAGAAACAATACAGATCTCCTGAAGAAGACTCATTTTTCATCATTCAGATCCTCATTCTGATTCTATGGTGGTCTTAACTGCAGAAAAGTACAGACTACTAATTCTTCCTCTAAAGTCCCAATACACAAGGAGAGTAGGAAATGTGACACTGTGGGGCATAAAATATGGGGTATAGCATCTACAAATATACATTTGCAAGTGCTACTGCCCTGCTAGGCAGCTATGACCGATCTTTATGGGACTCTCTTGCCAAAAGATCACAGAGAAGATTCTATTGAAATCCTTAAAGAGGGCGTAAAGGTGTCTAACCAAATGATATGATAGAGACTTCTAGCTGCAGATGCCTTACCTTTGGCTATCCCCATGTGGCAGACTGGATCCAGAAGATTTTTGAGCGGTACCCCTGCATGCTGGTAGGTGACTTTGTTGGGCTAAATGCTGGAAGCTTCGTCTGCACCAAAAGTGACGTGTGAGGTACCTATATAGGCTCAACCTTAGCCTGCTGACTTCCGTAACATTTGTGGCTTTCCATGCTGGAAGCACAGAGCCACGATGAGAACAGACCACTGTTGTGGAAAAGAATAAAACCCTGAAAAGAGTGTCCCTTACACATGAATGGGGAGGATCGGAGGGTAGGTAAGGACTCTGCAGCAAGATGGATTCTCTACCAGATAGGGCGTTACCGAAGGTAAATAACTTACTCATCTGATAGAGACTTCTAAACGAAGATTCCTTACCACTGAATAGATACCAAAGTAATAATTCCCCCGAGGTGGGGCTGCGAGCTCTATTAAACCAAAAGGTCCTGCAGGACCAAACTGGCGAAGTGCCCGTCATGACAAACATGACTGTCCAAGCAGAAATGTTTTGTAGATGTATTGATTGATTGAGCTGCCTATGTCTGAGAAAGGAACGCTGAGCGCTAACGCAGTGATCGCAGCCTTGACTCTGATAGTGTGGGCCTACAAGCTTTTGGGGACTGTTTCTTGGCCAGTTCATTGCAGTTCTTAATGCACAGGATGAATCCATTGTGAGATGGTCTTCTTCTGCATAGCCCATGAAGAGTTGATCATCCCCCAGAACTCTATTGTCACTGTAGCACAACAATGCTCTTTTTGGGACCAGGTGGTGGAGTCAATCCTCCTATTTGGACGGGTGGAGCAAAGAAGGTCGATAGTCTGTAACATAATGGCTCTACATAAAGTAAGCAACTTGTTCATCTGTGTTTCTACCGACTCATCTTTATTAGTGGCACATTTGCATCTGATTAGCCTTAAGAAGATATTCTTGACATCTCTCAAACAGGAGTCTCGGCAGAGAATTATCAGTCTACCTTCTCTGGTATGACTTTATCTGGAAGTCATTCAGATGATGAGAGGGCTTAGATGAAAACCAAGATGGAAACTCTAAAAGGTGTTGGTCTGGAGAAATGTACTAATGAACACTGATAATATCCTCAGAAGGTTCAACGCCCTCAGTGGCCCAGAAGTCACCAATGGCAGCAGCAAAAGCCTTTCCAATAACTGCAAATGGTACAACTGAAAGAGAGAGATAGTCACCAATCGGCTCAGGAAGGTAAACTTCCTGCAGGAAAAAAAAAAGCAATGAGCCTCTACTTCCCTTCTTCTGTTACCCATCCCAGCGGAGGGAATCATTTCCAGTTACCTTGAAGAGTGGTTTTTCAACACAAAAGACACGAGTACTGAATATTTTATGGAATGGTGACAGTCCCAAATTGATCCATCCTCCACCAGCTATACCACCAAAAGCATCCAATCAACATTTAGAAATGCTTTAACAAGAAGTAAATGTTCTTGTACAAAAGCAAAAGATGGAGTCTATACTTCTTTCCAAGAAGGTTCAAAGAACAATTTCAGATTCATCCTAGATCTAAAAGTCACAAATGAATATGGAGAGAGAAATTGGGAGTGCTATTGGTATCACCAAATGTACCCTCAAATCCATCAAGGGGTCTGGTAATGCTCCATAAATCTTTTGGGTATGTACTTTCATATGCCAATAGCCAAAAAAGCACTGCAAATTCCTGAGATAACCACTACCAGTACAAAGTACTTCCTTTCGACCTCAAATCAGCCCAGAGAACCTTTCCAAAGTCCATGGCTGTGGTCACCACACATCTCAGGAAACTTGAGATCTTCATCTCTCAGTATTTAGACTGGCTCATCAAGGCATCAACACATCAACACATCAATAAGCTTGCCAACGTTATCAAATACTTGCCACTACTGTCAACGTGGAAGGCTGCATGTCAGTCACAAAAAATCAACATTCTCTCTGATGCAGTCTCCATTTTCCATAATCGATTCTCAATACTATAAAAGCAAAAGGGTATCCTTCAGAAGAGAGACTGTTATCCATATGTCTGAAATGGCAATTCCCAACAGCAAGACACGTGTCCTGCATCTTTCTGACTCCAAACACCTACCTCCACATGAGACCGCTACAAGAATGTCTGGAAGACTAATGGAACCAATATTTGGACATTTAGGAAGACAAGAACACCCTTTCCCTGAAAGCAAAGCAATCTGTGAAATGATGGTGTCAATAGAAAAATAGTTTCAGAATGGCCTTTAATCATGAGGTTCGGTCGCAGACAATAGTGGCCGATGTCTCCGTTTCAGGGTGATGTGCTGTAAGGAAATGCCTCTTTTTGTATGATCACCCCCAAGTTTTTTGGCTGAACCCGTTTTTTTCTATTTTTTTTTTTTTTTTGTTTTTTTACTCTGAGTGCACTGAGGCCTGCTAACCACAACTCAGTACCAGTACCCTGACCCTAAAGTAGATATCGATTTGGCAGTACCCAATTGGAAATTTCTAACTTATCTGTAAGTCCCAGGTAAAAGGTACCCTGGTACCCAGAGCAAGTAAGTGAGAAGGGGTACCCTAGGGCTTGCAGCAATGTTTGTGCCACCTTGTAGGTCCCCCAAGTAAAACAAGTATCCCAGTCTGCCATCGAAGACTGGTAGAGCAGTCGTGTACTGCTAGACTGACTTTGTAATTGAAAGCAATGGCAAAACCACCTCTTCCCCTGGGCATGTGCTTAAGTCATCTCTCTGGCAGAGCCACTGAGCCCTTAAGGCAAGGTGTAATATTCTGATATTAAAACACACAAAACTACTGTTTGGTCAAGGAAAGACTTAGTTGCCCATTTAGGAGGCTGGCTCAGTTCATGGTGCACACCTATTGTGTGGCACCCTATACTGAGTCTGGGCAGCTCTTAGTGATGGTGAATAGTTGTCCAGATAGCAAAAGCTCTCTAGGGGTAGCTGAGGGGAGCAGCTGAAGGCTATCCAGGGGGAATGTAAAGCACTTCCACTATCACATTAGTCAAACAGTAACTCACTCACAAGAGAGAACCACACAAGTGTTGCAAAAATCAAGGTTTCTTCATTATAGAACTGCTACTAGACTAGAATTGGTATATCTCTCTTTGGCGATATCTACACACAATTTATACACAAAATGACCAACAGAAGTAGCATAAAATGTAGAGTGCCCTCTAGGAGTGGCAAACCATATACTAAAAGTGGAATGGGAAATAGTGAGCCCAACCAAGGTAAGTGTGGTAGTTAGCTAGAGGCTTGGGGTAGAGGAAAACACCTGAGGTAAGTACGGTAAGTGTCCCCAGGGACCAGCTGCAAGGTGTTACCCACCCATCGTCCCAATGACCAACACAGGGAGTAGTGGTTGGAGTTTGTGAGATTCAGGACCCTTCCTAGTGGACCCCGAGGAAACCAACAGATAAGAGCAGGTTGGAGAGTGCCCCCATCCAAGGATACCCAGAAGACAGGAGTACCTACACCAGGGGACCTGGATGCAGAGGGGAGAAGGGACTCTCTGAAGTCAGTGGAAGCCTCAGATTGACCAGCTGCTGTCATGAAACTGGACCAGGCCGGTGAAACCCAGGGATGGGTTGCGGATGTGGAGGACCTGAAAAGGAAGGGGACAGGGTCCAGCACCATCGGAGGTGCCCAGGTGGTGCAGGTGGCAATGCCCACCCTCCTGGAGGTGAAGTTCCTGCAAGTCGATGGAGGAAGAAGTCCAGCTGCGGGGTACAGGAACTACAGAAGATTGAAGGAGTCGCCTATGAGCTGTTTCTCGATCGTTGCCGTATTGCAGGAGGGTCAGTAACCACCGCGGTTACCAATGAGCACTGGCAAATGCATGCTGGAGCTGAAGAGGTATTTGCAGAGTTTTGGGGACCAGCAAGGTCCAGTAGTGCTATCCTTGGGGAGTCGGGGCTGGCCCTCAGCACACAGTAAGGCCAGCAGAAGTCATTGAAGCTCCCACGAGTGACCCACAGACGATGGACACAGGGAGCCACAAGGAGGCCTCAGCATTACAACAAAACAAAAAACACAGGAGTTGCATGACAGGGACTGATCTTCGCGTTGCAGAGTGCTAGATGCTGGGGCTTCTTGACTCCTGAAGATTCCTGGAGGAAGAGTCAACACGCCTTGGCAAGTGCAACAGTCGCGGTGCACAGGGGTTCTAGTCCAGTGGCAGTGGCCCCAGTCTCCCAAGTTGGTCAGAAGACGAGCAGAACCCAGAGGAAGGCACAGATTCTCCACCTGTGAGGCAGAGCCTTTCGATGTCTGTGGAACAGCAGACCCCACCAGCTGGTCGAAGTCTTGAGGTGCCTGCAGATGCAGGGGAGTGACTCTTTCACTCCAAGGGAGATTTCTTCATGCTTCCAGGTGCAAACAGAGTCCTTGTGACCCTGGTGGATGCACAGCCTTGGATGTCGCAGATTTCTTGTAGGATCTGGAGAAACAATGTTGCAATGGGAGCCTTCCCACCAGTAGCAGAACTTTTTCGGTGCCAAGGCAAACCAGCAGCGGTTCCAGAGGCCAGGAGCAGAAGATGTCTTGTAGAGAGTTCCTTGGGTAGTCTTGCTCAAAAAATCTGAGGACCCACCCACAGGGAAGCCCTTGAGTAACCCTGAAAGGGGGTTGAACTCTCTGAAGTGACCCACCTTTCAGAGGGGGTCAGGGACGTCATCTTCCTGGCTTAACAGTCAGATTCTCCGAGGGGCCTCTGCCCATTTTGTTTCCAACATGGCAGAATCAAGTGGGCACCTGGCAGAGCTCCGTGCACCTCCTTAAGGGAGAGGCCAGACGGGGGGTGGTCACTACCCTGTCCTTTGTACAGTTTCCACAGCGGTGACCAGGGGTTCCTGAACTGATCCAAAACAGATTATGCGTGGAGGGTCTGGTGGTGCTCAGAGGCCACCCCACCCCAGCCATAGACAACTAATACACACTGGGAGGTGGTCACACCTGTCCCTTGCAGGAAATCTTTTATTCTGCTGGCAGCTAGAACTCCGTAAGGCTGCACTGGCAGAACTAGAGGTCCTCTAAGGAACCCCCAGAGCACATGGTATCCTGAAACTAGCACTAGGATCTGTGTAGTTGCATGATTATAACATGTTTGATACCACACATGCCTAGGTTTTGAGAAACTATTATGTAGTCTGACCACTTGTGTCCACTATATACATTAAGATGGCTTCCCCACACTTAGAGTCCAGGAATGGGCCTGGGTTCTGTAGGGGCACCAAGTCCATGCAGGGTTACTCTCACACTTAAAGACATGCTCCCTGCCCTCGGGCTGAAGGGCCTTCCAGAGGGGTGACGTACAGTGTCTAAGTGCAGTGACCAGGATATATCTGTAGGGAAAGGTTCCATGCACTGTTTCACACAGGCTGCAATGGCAGACCTGCAGGCACAGTTTGCATCTGCTGTTGGAAAGTACCCTCTTTTTGGCATGGTTGCCCCAACTTTTTGCCTGTTGTCAGTATGTTATGACTGTGTTCACTGGGAGCCTGCTAACCAGGACCCCAGTGGCTGGGCAGGACTGCCATTGCTGCCTTCGTGAAAGGGTGCATGCACCCTTTTCACTAAAGACCACGGAACCAGGTCACTATAAGTCACCCCTATGGTAGGCCCTCCTAGCCCAGAGGGCATGGTGCAGGTACATGTGTGTGAGGGCACCCCTGCATGAGCAGAGGTACCCCTACGAACTCCAGCCCCATTACACTGGACTTCATGATTGTGGAGAAGCGATTTTACCCGTGTACTGGACACAGGCCACTACCTCTGTCCAGCTACATAATGGTAACTCCGAACCTTGGTATCAAAAATGTCAAAATCATACCGCAATACTGTTGCCAGTATTGGCTGTATGGTTCCATGCACTCTGGGACTCCTTAGAGGACCCCCAGCATTGCTCTTACCAGTCTTCAGGGGTTTTCCGGGCAGCTTTCGCTGCTGCCACCCCTCAGGCAGGTTTCTGCCCTCTTGCTGCTTGACCAGCTCAGGCAGAGGAAGGTAGAACAAAGGAGTTCCTGTGGGAGAGGGAGGTAACACCATCTCCCTTGGAAATAGGTGTTACATGGCTTGGGAGGGGTAGCCTCCCCAAGCCACTGGTATGCTTTGAAGGGCACATTTGGTGCCCTCATTGGCATAAACCGGTTTGCACAGCTCTGGCAAGAAACTGGACAAAGGAATGGGGATTTACCACTCCCCTACTATCACCACTACAGGGGTGGTGGCCGGAGCTCCTCCAGCTGGCCACTTGATTATGCCATCTTGAATCCAAGGTGGGTAGAGGCCTCTGGGAGCATCTGAGTGGCCAGGTCAGGCAGGTGACGTCACAGCCCCCTCGTGATGGGTGGTCACCCTGCTAGATGACCAATACCACTTCCTGGGCTATTTAGAGTCTCCCTCTGGGGTGGGTCCTGAGATTCAACATGCAAGAATACAGCAGGACTCCTCTGCATCGTTTACTTAATCTTCTGGCCACTGAAACAGCAACTGGACTCTACTGGAACCAACAATCTGCAACTCCAGTGACGACAGCGCATTGCAACATTGTTTCTCGGGCTCCTTACAGCAACTGCAACATTTCCCCAGCTGTACTTCCTCTGGGGTCGATGAGACTCCAGTTTGCACCAATAAGTAGGAAGGAATCTCCCTTGGAGTGAAAGAGTCACTCCCCTAGGTCTGCAGGCACCAACTGCAACAATGACCAGTTGCATGGATCTGATCTCCTCTGGAACTGCGTGGATCCTGCATCACAGGTGGTGGTCTGGAGTGGTCCCTTTGGTCCCCTCTGCTAGCAGTCCAACTTGGTAGACAGTAAGCCCTTGCTTCTCCTTACAGGACAGGACCCCTTTGCCCTGCGACTCTTGCAGCTACCAAGGCTTGTTTGCTCCTCTTCCAAGGGATCTTCAAACTTCGTGTAGCCCCGGCCCCCAGCATTTCTTCCTGTCCAGCACAGTCTCCTCTGTGCTGCTCCAGCTACTTGGGACTCCTCTTCAGGTGTGCTGAGTGGGCCTCACTGTGACTGCTGTGCCTGCTGCCAGTGGGTTGCCTGTTGCGCTGCCTCCTCTTCTTGTGACTCTTCCGACTGCTGAGGGTCACCCCGGACTACCCCCACTTAGGTTTAGTCCCCTAGGCCCTGCTGAGCCTCTTCAGCCTTGCATCTCGTCTTCTTCTTTTGCATTTGCCAAGGCTTGTTGGTGGTCTTCCTGCACCACTGGCCCACTGCAACCAGACAGCTGACGTGGGACACCGACTGCATCACTTCAGGGACTCCTCTCCAGCTCTGGTGCTGCACAGCTGGTCTTCTTTGTTCCCTGTCGACCTGGTCGTGCTTCCACAGAAGGGTCGGTAGTGGCTCCTGCCACAGTCAGACACTTCATCACGAACTGCACTTTGTCCCCTTCCTTTGAAGGCCCTCTTCTGCAAGGATCTACCTTTGTGTTCTTCAGTTTGGTCTGGGTCTTGCATAATCTTTTTCCTAAGTCCTCCTGTTGGTTTTAGGGAAAACCAGGTACTTACCTCTGCTCTCCAGGTCACTGAGGGTCACTCTGGTACTCACCTCTTGGGGTTTCTAGTTTCTTCAGCTCCCCTCTAACAATTCCGCATCCTTGGGTGGGGGACTGTTTCTTGCATTCCACTTTTTTATTATATGGTTTGGCCTTCCCCTAGGGCCTACCCTATTTTCTATTGCTTTTGCCAATGCGTATTGCTTTTTAGGCTTTTTACTGATTGCTAATGTGTACATAATAGTGTGTTTACTTACCTCCAGTTGAGGGAAATGCCTATTAGTATTCCAGTTATTGTGTTACCCCAATAAAGTACCTTTAGTTTTGTAACACTGTGGTTCCTTCATGTGTAATAATGCTGTGTGACTATAGTGGTATTGCATAAACTTTGCATGTCTCCTAAAAACGTCTTGGCTACCTTTAGAGAGCCCTGGATTACTAGACACTGCCTGCACTTCACTAATAGGGTATACCTGGAATAAGGTGATAACACCATAGGTGCTCACCACACACCAGGCCAGCTTCCTACAACATCCCTATCAAAGGAGGCCTAGTTCTGACCAAAACCAAGATGGTGGTATTCTTCTTCGAGTGCCCACTTCAGGTAGCCCATATTAGGGGTGTGGTTAGCCCAGGGGTGGTAACATCTACTAAATTGCTAATTTTCTCACCTTTCCTGGTGCAAATGGGCCTCAGGTTAGGGGGTCGCTACACCCAGGACTGAGGAAGCTGGGGTGTGCATACCAAAGGTACCAATGGTGGCAGGGCCTTTGAAGACCCCGGCCTTGGTATGCAGATCTGCAATCCATTCTGCTGGAGTGGGTGGTATCACCACTCTCTGGAGAAGGCATTGTTTTTGACCTCTGAGAACAGGGACTCTCACCTCCAGGGGTTCAGAAATGTGTCTGGTGGTGGCAGACTGGACTAAACTGGTCAGTCAGCACACCAAAAGACTAGTGGGTTTCAGGGGGCACACCTCTGAGGTGTCCACTGGGCGCATGTCCGAATATATCCAAGGCTGGCATCAGCCCGGATTTATCAGGACGGGGTGTTTGATACTACACACCATAGGGTTTGGTGAAGCCATTATGTGACTGGGTCACTCATGTTGACGAGTGTCCAGCACATACCAGAGACCTTTACAAAATCAAATCGAACCAGCTTCACTTAACGTCTTTGACATTTACCTCAGTTATTTTTTTTACAGAGCACTATAGACAAAGACTACCGAAAATAAAACCTTTTGGTGTGAAACTCCACCTGCTTACCTGCTGCTGTCCCAACAGTTGTGACATCATGACTTGTTCTGCAGCTGCGGGGATTCCAAGAGCCTCAGAGGTTCTCCAGCCTGTCAGCATCTCCCTTGGAATAGAGCCAGCCACTTCCTTGCTTCTTGCAGGCACCAACTGCAGCGTCCAGTTCACCAGCCTGCTGACCTCCAGGTCCACTGTTGCAGCAGCCATCCACAAGTAGTCCCAAGTGCTCCAATGAGTCAGTCCTGTCTCCCCACCAAGTGAGAAGGCCCAGTGATTCACTGGAGCTGAGCTGCACTAACACCTGGGGTATTGGATCCCTTGCACCAACCAAGGCCTGGTGACGCCCACCCGGGACTCCCAACAGCGGAACCGAAGACTTGCTAGCAAGGGTTATCAGCATCGCGCAGGATAGCCTTCTCAGTCGTCTAGTTGCCTTGTTCAGTCTCTCCTTCTGCAGGTCACTCAAGGAATCGTGTGTGCCTTGATGCAGAAGCACCACAGCTAAAGATCCACTGCACCTGACTATCCCGGCCCAGGTCCATTACTTCCAATTGTGTCCCCTTGCTCTGCAGATGCCCACTGACTCGAGCCCCTCTGTTGTGAGATCCCATACTTGTCTCCAAGTCCCCACCTTCCTTGCATCACTTTTCTGGTGGCCCTCCTTGTCACCAAATGTTTGATGCACAGGAACCCAACATGACCAATACAGTTGCATCTGGACGCTCATGGGCAGGGAAACCAAAACTGCTGGTCTTTCAACAGCTTTAAACCCCTTGCACCTCACTACCTACAGGGAGTCCCCGAGCACTGAGTGTAAGAACTTCCATGCAGCCAAAGTACTCTGAAACCCATGCTGCATAAAAATGTATTCATCTACAAAAATGTTAATTATTTGAAAGTCGCCCTAAGAACTGCTATAGTATTTGTTTTTCTTCAAATGTTGAGGTGTTAATAGATAATACAACAAAGTATGTATTGAGTGTGTCTCATTTATTGAAACTGCACGTTCAACAAATGCTTAGCACCACCCTCAGATATGCCTTACTGCTAGCACTCACTACCACATAAGAGAGCTTTTGAGATTGTCACTTTTATCCCTGTAAACCTATAAGGGTCACCCTGGACTATCTGCATAGTGCGCCCCCCGCACATTTGCGTCACTGCGTAGATAGCCAGCTTCATACACGTACCACCTCCTTTGGAGACCCTACTGGCTACAAAGTGATTTAAAGACATGGCTTCCAGCCCTTCTCCTTTTGTTTCCTTGTCTCCTCCCTCACAACTGCTACCTTTCCCTCTTAGACCACCTCTCCTCACTTTCCCTCCAACTTCTCGCACTTCATCACCACCAGATTCACTTCAGAAGTCGCCACTCTCCTATTTAGGGCATAGGAGCCCTTGTAACCCTTCTTAGAAAGTTCTCAGTTCACCCTCAAGAAAGGGATGACCGCTGGGAGTATTATGACATTGACCCTTCGGGATCCAGACCTGGACCAATGTTTCTACTCTTGCTACTACAGCCTGTCATGGGGCAACACAAAGGGCAGCTCCCTACCATAAAGTTGACATGTAAGTCTTACAAAAAGTGGAACATTTCCTTTTCAAAACACTTGCTAAAGCAGAGTGTTGTGTGTATTTTTTAATGTTAAATGGGATGGTTAAGATTGCCTCTGACATACTTCTAAAATCTAGTAAAAGAAAGGTGGTTACTCCCTATGTGGAGAAAAAGAACAGGTTCTCTCCATCTGACCCAATATACTTAAAGGGCCATATAACCCCTGAATTATTTGTGGTGCACACCTCCCACAATAGGATCTCTGCGCAAAGTACATGTGACTCTCTTAACCTAAGGAGAGCAGGCGCATAGGTGTGGCAGGCAAAGCGAGAGCAGTTAGGACGACCACACAGTGATAAATTCCCAATTCTACAGGCCTCGTTGCAGATAGGGCTACAGTGCTCGAAATCGGTATTCATCTACTGGCACTGAATCTGCACCTATAAGTAGTTGGACAAAAGACTGACAACTTTACTTTGAGTATGAATGTGTATTCTTCAATATCTGTGATATATTATGAGTAATGAACTCTTTGCTTGATATATATGATATATATGTGTGGTTACTTTTATGCGATATTAGTTTTTTGCATGTTGGTCTGCTGTCATTGTGGCTTTGATTTTTGTTTGTCTTTGTTTTTTGTTCATTGTCTTGTCTTATGTATTTTGATATGTTCTATTTTTATCTTTAGCCAGCTTAGGGAATTTTTACTTCTTTTCTATTTGGAAACTGTATAATGGAGCATATATATGTTGAATAAAATATTAACCTTTTTTCTAAGAATGTGTATAGTAAATACTAATGTGATATATTGTGAATACAGTAGGAGAGATACATGTGTTTTGTTTAGAGTGCCACTCCCTGGGTTTCTCTCCCTATCTAGTCAGGGACCCCTTCTGTTTACTACTATAACCTAGCAGCACCAAACTTACACCAACAAAGGCACAGGGGCGGCCAGGTGCAGTGTTTAACACAACGTCGGTGCTCACTGTCTATCCACTGAAGACTGGGTATCTGCTGAAGAGCTGCTTACAGGTGAGTAATGCGGGGTCAGGGGTCGATCTCCTGGAGTTGAGGTAAGTACAAGGTGGGGCCCACAAGTTAGCACCAAACTTACACCCTCAGCGGCACAGGGGACATCGGGTGCAGAGTGCCATCACAGCGTCTGGCACCCAATGTTATTCAATGGAGGAGATCGCTTTCAGAAACGGGCTGCAGGCTCTGGCCAGAAGGCCAGGTGAGGTCAACCCACAGCTGCCCAGGTAAGTGGAGATGCCAGGGGTTGTAGGGACAGACGGTCCAGCTCCCCAAGGCCTAGAGGCTCCAGGTGCATGGGTGTCTTTTGCAATTGGAAACAGCTTACCAGGCAGGTCCCGGTCAGGGGGAATCGAATCTTCAGATTTAGGCTGCAGTCATCCCTGTGGAGTTCCACAGGGGTCAGCCTATGATGGACTCTTGGTCAGAAGAGATGAGGAACCTTCATTGGACTACTGGGCCACTTGGACTCGTGCCTGGGGCTTCGGGTGCACAGGTAGTTCCAGGCGAAGATTTCACATTTCATCAGGCAGACTTCGTCTTTAGAGATGGTTTCTTTTGGATAGGTCTGCTGTCCATAGGAGTTCTTGGTCTTTATTGAAGGCAAGCAATCCTCCTAAGGCTTTGGAGGTAACTGAAGTGCAGGACAAGTCGTGTTCTGGGTGCAGGTTCTGTGAAGGCTGCAGACAGGCCGGTAAGGCTGGGGTCATGTCAGTTGTTGTCTTCATTCTTCTCTTCTGGGGCGACATTTGTGTTGTCGGGCTCTTAGGTCGACAGGAATCGGATTCTAAGGTTCAGGGGTGCCACCTAAATACTGAATTGAGGTGCATTACAGGGAGGGCCAGGTGGTAACCAATTGGCTCTTCACCTTTATGGTGACTACACTCTTCCTATGACCACTTCCTTTGGGAAGTGGGCATAGCCATAACCCTATTGGCCTAATTCCTCCCACACAAGATGGAGGAATCTGCAAAGTAGTGTGCACTTCAGCTTGTCCACCCTAGGGATGGGGCTAGCATGAAGTGGGCACTCCTCCCAATTTAACTGATTTTCCCGACCGTCCTACTGCCAAAAGTGTGATCAGGAACTGGGGGGTCGACCTCCTCCAACATTTGAAGAGGCCTGGGTCTCATTTCAAAGGCGGCAAGCACTTTGAAGCTCCCTGCCCAGGAATGTCCATCCTGCCTGGGAGAGGAGGTGACACCTCTGCCCAGAGCAGACCTTTGTTCTGAAACCTCAAGACCATTGGCTCTCACATCAGGGGGCTAGAACTCTGCCTAAGGTGGCTGTACTGGTTTTGACCAGTCAGTGCCCACACTAGGATTTGGTAGGTTTTATGGGGCAAGTCTAAGGTGCCGTCCGACTGCATGTATTAATAAATCTATCACTGGATTCAGTGATAGGTTTATTATTTAGAGATGGTCAATACCCACATCCTTTTTGTCTGTGAAGCCATCATGTATCTGGGGAACTCGTAATGACCAGTGTCCAGCACATGTACTTAAATTGGCTTTCCTGTTCACTTCTGTATCGTAGGATTGACATATAAGTAGCAAGGGCATTTGGGTGACCATGTCAGAAGAGCCACTTTACTACAATCTCCATGGTCAATTTAGGAAGAGAGGAGAAGAAATGACGGAAGCAAAACAAAGGTTTCAATCACCACCTTTTGCTTCACACTTGACATTACTGCCAGGGTTAAACATCTCAATAATAGTGGTTGCCACTCATGGATTCGCATATCTAGCTTTACGAAAAGTCTAGTAGCACTTTATCAACTTCCCATTCAATGGCGAACAGCTCTTCAGACTGAAGGATTTTGGGATGCTTGAAATACAGTATACAGAAATCAAAGTTGGTGGGTTCCTTTTAGACCCTTCCACTATAGGGTCCTTTTTGGAAACAGCTGTTCAGGGGGAGAGCCAAGACTACATCTGCTGACCAGCCCCAATCTTATCAGCTGCAGCAACATGCCTACCGTCTTTGATGGGCATGGGAATACACCGGAGGATAATTCAGAGATGTAGGAAACTGGCTCTCTTCATGGTGCACTAAGACGGAATTCGCAGTGCAGAGAGTCCAGTGGATCCCCAATTGGTTTGCAGTGGCAAATGTAGATAGGACTAATGCTCTATTTTGTGGTGTGTGGACGAGCAGTTAGGCTTATCAGAGGGTAGTGGTAAGCATGTGTTGTACTCACAGAGACAATAAATGAGACACACACTCAAAGAATAAATCCAAGACCAATTTAGAAAAATAGTACTTTTGGTTATGTGTCCTTTAAACCCAAGAATTTTGTCACAAGTTAAGTTCATTTACAAGCTGTAAGGAAATGCCTCTTTGGCATGGTTACCCCCTGGCTTTTTGCCTTTTGTTGATGCCAGTTATGATTGAAAGTGTGCTGGGGCCCTGCTAACCAGGCCCCAGCACCAGTGTTCTTTCCCTAAACTGTACCTTTGTTCCCACAATTGGCACAGCCCTGGCACCCAGATACGTCCCTTGTAAATGGTACCCCTGGTACCAAGGGTCCAGATGCCAGGGAATGTCTCTAAGGGCTGCAGCATGTCTTATGCCACTTGGGGACCCCTCACTCAGCACATGCACACTGCCTCCCAGCTTGTCTGTGCTAGTGGGGAGAAAATGACTAAGTCGACATGGCACTCCCCTCAAAGTGCCATGCCCACCTCACACTGCCTGTGGCATAGGTAAGTCACCCCTGCAGCAGGCCTTGCAGACCTAAGGCAGGGTGCACTATACCACAGGTGCATAGGGCATGAGCACTATGCCCCTACAGTGTCTAAACAAAACCTTAGACATTGTAAGTGCAGTGTAGCCATAAAGAGTATATGGTCTGACGTTTGTCAAACACTAGCTCCATAGCTCCATAATGGCTACACTGAAATCTGGGAAGTTTGGTATCAAGTTTGGTATCAAACTGCTCAGCACAATAAATGCACAGTGATGCCAGTGTGGGATTTATTGTAAAATGCACCCAAAGGGCATCTTAGAGATGCCCCTTGAATACCAGTCTGACTCCTAGTGCTAGGCTGACCAGTTTCTGCCAGCCTGCTATAACGAGATGAGTTTCTGGCCACATGGGGAGAGTGCCTTTGTCACTCTGTGGCCAGTAACAAAGCCTGTACTGGGTGGAGGTGCTTCTCACCTTCCCCTGCAGGAACTGTACCATCATGCCTTTTGATACAGCACCCCAGGGCATCCCAGCTAGTAGAGATGCCCGCCCCTCCGGCCACTGTCCCCACTTTTGGCGGCAAGGCTGGGGGAGTTAATGAGAAAAACAAGGAGTCACCCACCAGCACGGACTGCCCCTAAGGTGTCCTGAGCTGAGGTGACACCTGCCTTGAGAAATCCTCCATCTTGAGATTGGAGGGTTCCCCAATAGGATTAGGGATGTGCTCCCCTCAGGGAGGAGGTTCAAAGAGGGTGTAGCCACCCTCCAGGACAGTAGCCATTGGCTACTGCCCTCCTGACCTAAACACACCTGTAAATTCAGTATTTAGGGGCAACCCAGAACCCCGGAAATCAGACTCTTGCAACCTACACAAAGAAGAAGGACTGCTGACCTGAAAGCCCCGCAGAGACGACGGAGACGACAACTGACTTGGTCCCAGCCCTAGCAGCCTGTCTCCAGACTCAAAGAGCCTACTCAGCGACGCATCCGACAGGGGCCAGCGACCTCTGAAGCCTCAAAGAACTTCCCTGAACCGAAGGACCAAGAAACTCCCTAGAACAGCGGCACTGTTCACCTACAGCTACATTATTGCAACTTTGAAACAACTTTTAAAGAACTCACTCTTCCCTCCGGAAGCGTGAGATTTCACCCTCTGCACCCGACGCCCCTGGCTCGAGCTCCAGAGAACCAAAAACTGCAGAAAGGACTCCCAGGCGACTATGACCCCATGAGTAACTTGAGACGACCCCCCTGCACCCTCACAGCGACGCCTGTAGAGAGGTTCAAGAGGCACCCCCTGACTGCGACTGCCTGAAACAAAGAACCCGATGCCTGGACCAAGCACTGCACCCGCAGCCCCCAGGACCGAGAGGAACAGAACTCCAGTACAGGAGTGACCATCAGGCGGCCCTCTGCCGAGCCCAGTCGGTGGCTGGCCCGAGAAGCCCTCCTGTTCCCTGCCGGCATCGCCTAAGTGACCCCCGGGTCTCTCCATTGCTTTGTATAGCAAACTCGACTCCAAAGTTGCACACTGCACCCGGCCACTAGTGCCGCTGAGGGTGCGTTTTGTGTGCCTGTTTGTGTCCCGTCTTCCCCCCCCCCCCCCTCCCTCCCCCCCTAGGGCTCTACAAAACCCCCCTTGTCTGCTCGCTGAGTATACTTACCTGCTAGCAGACTGGAACCGGAGAACCCCTGTTCTCTATAGGCGCCTATGTGTTTTGGGCCCTCCTTTGACCTCTGCACCTGACCGGTCCTGTGTTGCTGGTGCGGTAACTTTGGGGTTGCCTTGAACCCCAACAGTGGCTGCCTGTGCCAGGAAACTGAACTTGTAAGTGCTTTACTTACCTCAGAAACTTAACCTTACTTACCTCCCCCAGGAACAGTTGATTTTTGCAGTGTCCACTTTTAAAATAGCTTATTGCCATTTTAACCTATACTGTCTGTTACTGCTCTAATTCAAAGTTCCTTACTTACCTGTGTGGAGTACCTTGCATTTTATGTAATTACCTCAAATCTTGAATCTTGTGGTTCTAAAATAAATTAAGAAAGGATATTTTTCTATATAAAAACTATTGGCTTTGAGTTAAGTCTTTGAGTGTGTGTTCCTCCTTTATTGCCTGTGTGTACAACAAATGCTTAACACTACCCTCTGATAAGCCTACTGCTCGATCACACTACCACAAAATAGAGCATTAGTATCATCTAATTTTGCCACTATCAACCTCAGAGGGGAACCCTTGGACTCTGTGCACACTACCTCTCACTTTGAGATAGCTTATACAGAACCAGCTTCCTACACAAGCATAAATACTTTTTAGTTTCAAACATAGAAACTCAGTGCAATTTCAGAGTTTTCAATGTTAACCTATGGAGGAAAACAATGTTCAGCAAACACACGGCTGACTACTTAAGAGGCCAATCTCGGAGAGTTATGATAAGTACTGGGCACTAATCAGAACCACACCAGCAGGGAACTCCAGGTAGCACTGGGGCGGCTGGGTGCAGCGGTGCTGCAAGACGTCAGGTGCCCGATGGTTTTCTGTGGGAATAGGTCCTCATGAAGTCAGGCTATAGGCTCTGGCTAGGAAGCCAGTCGGGGGACAACAAACAGGGGAGTCCAGCAGGAGTGAAATCAGGGTGGACTCCAGCTCGCAGGAGCCGGGGGATGTCGTTGGCACTAGTGACCCATCTCAGTTTGGGGGCGGGGGTTAGGTTTTTTCTCACCACAAGGCCACAGTTGAGGGAGCCTGCGTGCAGAGGCTGCAGGCAACGTGGGGGAGTCAAATAGGAGTGAAACCTGGGTGGGCTCAAGCTCTGGACAGCTGGGGAACCTTGCTGGTACTGTTGGTTAGCTTCACTTCGTGTTGTGGACATCTGGTGCTGAGGTCATTTCAGTTGTCAGGTCTTTGATGTTGTGCAGGCTGCAGAGTCCTTTCTTGAGACTGGTGCAGAGCAGATCAACTGCTCAAGGGGAGTCTTAGTGTTCGTAGAAGGCAGGCAGTTCTCCTGGTTTTCTTGGAGGCTCAGCTGCAGGATGAGTCATCTTTTTGGGCAGAGTCTGTCGAGGTCAGCGGGTAGGCCGGTGGGACTGGTACCAAGTCAGCTGCTGCTTCTTTTCCTCTTCTACCAGTGCAACTCCTCTGTGTCCTTTTCTTCTTAGGTTGTCAGGATCTGATTTATAGGGTTCGGGGGTGCCACCTAAATACTTAATATAGAAGCGTTACAGAAAGTGCCAGGTGGTAGCCAATAGGCTGACCACCTTTATGGTGACTACATCTTTCTTATGACAACTTGCACTGGGAAATGGGCAAAATGCTAACCATAGTGGTGTGATTCCTTCCAAAAAAGATGTAGGAATTTTAAATGTAGTGTCCACTTCAGCTCATCCACCTTAGTGGTGGGACTGGTATGAAGTGGGCACATCTCCTAACCTGACTGATTTTCCCACTTGTTCGACCGCCAGAAGTGGAGTCCGGACAGGGAAGTTGGTCATCTCTCCCATCTGAGAGACCTTGGTCACATTACAAAGGCGGCTAGGCCTTTGAAGCTCCCTGCCCTGAAATGTCCATACTGCCTGGGAGAAGGGGTCACACCTTTGTCCAGGGCAGGATTTTGTTCTGAACCCTCGAAAGCATTGATTCTCACCTCAAGGGACCTGAACTCTGTCTAAGGTGGCTGCACTGGTTTTGACCAGTCAGTGTCCATGCTTGGAGTTGGTAGATTTTCAGGGGGCATTTCCAAGGTGCCCTCTATGTGCATGTATTAATAAATCCATCACTATCATCAGTGAGGATTTATTAATCTGAAATGTTAAATACCAGTCATCCCTATATTCAGAGAAGGCATCATGTAGCTGGGAAACTCCTAGTGACCAATGTCGAGCACATGCATTTAAAATGGCTTCTCTGGTCTGTTACTATGTCTGAACATGGACAGACATAGTCGGGCGTATCTGCTCATGGAGATATGCCCTCACATATAATATAATGCACACTGCCTTAGGGCTGTAAGGCCTGCTAGAGGGGTGACTAACATATATTCCATGCAGTGTTTAGGGGACATGGCACACAGGCTATGTGCCATGTTGTGTTTTCACTTTTGTCTGCACCAAGACACGCAGCTTGCAATGGCAGCCTGTCATGTGCTTGTTGAGGGGTCCCTTAGGTTGGCACTATTCGTGCTGCAACCCTTAGGGACCCTCCTTAGTATCCCAGGGCCTAGGTACCAGGGTTACCATTTACTAGTGACTTACACTGGGTGCTAAAGTTTTTGCCAATTGGAAAACGACTGTGCAGTGTTGGGGGAAGCAATCTGGCACTGGGGTCCTGGTTAGCAGGAACCCAGTGCACTTTCAGTCGAAAGTACACCAGAAACCAGCCAAAAGGTGGGGGGTGACCATGTCAAAAGAGGCACTTTCCTACAAGGGGCAACCATCCACCAAGACCAGGGATAGAGAAAGTCCCAATATATATAAGCCTTTACATCTTAGCACTGAATTGCCTCTCATCTCCCCTGACTACACAACACCTATTAGGGGTGGGGGGAACCACAAGATTTCTTACCTACATTAAGAAAATCACCACAAGCAGATGGGTGTTACTCTTAATCCCACAAAACATCCCACCAGGGGCATACACCCTAACTCCAGAACACCTTCTTCACAAAGAGGTTCAGGTGACCCTTCTGAAATGAACCATAGAGCTAGTTCCTCCTCAATGCCAAAGTTCATTGGGTTACACCCTATGCTTCTTCATTCCCAAGAAGGACGGCTCACTCAGGCTAATCCTTGATCTCTGGCCTCTCTACAGATTCATCCTGTCAGAACATTTCCATATGAAGACTCTACAGGATGTTATCTTCTGCTGCGAGGTGTCTTCATGGTCGCTCTGTATCAGATGGACTCCTATTTCTACATCCACCTCACCGGCGTTATCTTTGTTTTGTGGTAAATGCAAACTACCTACTCAAGGTACTACCTTTTAAGGTTACCACAGTCCCAAGAGTATTTACAAAATGTGTGGTGGGTGTTACCACCACCCTTAGACTTGGTGGCATAAATGTTTTTCCCTTGCTAGACAACTGACTGGTCACGAGATCAAGCAAACAGCAGTGCGGAGCATGCACTCAGTGGCCATCTACTCGCTTCACAGCTTGGAGTTTACAATAAATGTCAAAAAGTTGCACCCACATCCTCTACAAGCTCATCCTTTCCTAAGGTTGATCCTCTGTGCCATCATGGACAGGGCATATCCCAGCTACCAGAGGGTGCTAGCCATTCTACTTCTTTTTCAGCTATATCACAGTCTTCAAGTATGAAACAATTATACACCTTATCGGAATGAAGATATCCTGCTTTGCTGTAGTTATCCATGCCACATTCAACATGCACCCATTATAGGAGTGACTATCAGCACAGCGGTCGCAAGCAGAGGGTGAACTTCAAGGTCTAGTTATTGGTAAGTGCCTGTACTCATTGTAATGGTGGAACAGCAACAGTCTGTTGCTGGGAAGCTATTAATGGACCCCATTCTGCAGATAATTTTAGGAAACTGGCCCGTGTTGCAATTACCCTCCTACACACACACACACACACACACACACTTTTTGCCTGATATTTTATGTGAACTTGACTGAGTGTGTGCTGGGATCCTGCTAACCAGGCCCCAGTGTAGGAAGCTGGGGTGGTGTGTGGTGGACACCTATGGTGTTGGCACCTGATACCAGGTCCAGGCAACCCGTATTAGTGAATGAAGACTGTGTCTAGGAAGACAGGGCTCCTAGAGGTAGCTGTGTATGTGCAGCCAAGACTTATCTAAGAGGAGTGCAAAGCACTTGCAGTACCACAGTAATCACACAGTAGCCTATCACACCTGAAAGGTGCCTCACAGTGTTGCAAAAATAAAGGTACTTTATTATTAGGAATTAGCATAGGAAACAACAAGCATTGGTTAGAATTGTAGAAAATAGCTAGGGCCCTAGGGGAGGGCCAAACCATATACTAAAGTGGTGGAATGCGAAGTGAAGTCTCCCATCCAAGGTTATGGAGTAGTTAGAGGGAAGCTGGGAGAACTCAGGACACCAAGAGATGAATACCTTAGTTGCCCCCCCCCCCCCCCCCCAGGAGACCAGAGGTAAGTGCCTTTTTTTCCCAAGGACTAACAAGAAAATGGATTGTGCAAGAACAGGACCAGACCAGCGGTACCCAAAGGTGGATTCTGGAAGAGGAGGGGGGAAAAAAAAAGTGGACATGGTCCAGTCCACGATGGAGTGTCCAGTCGGGGCAGCAGCCCCTACCCACCTTTCTGTGGATGAAGACCTGGGTTGACAGGGGAAGGAGAAGATGAGCTGTGGAGCCCAGGAGCTGCAGAGAAGTCCAGGGAGCAGTGCAGTTGAAGTCCCTCTTCAGATGCCGGGTCGCAGATGGTCACTGGTTAGGGGAACCACCAACAAGCCTTTGCCAATGCAAAAGAAGGCAAAAGAAGAGTTGCAAGGCTGGAGAGGACCAGCAAGGTCCAGGGGACATGACCTTTGGAGGGGAGTCCGGGCTGACCCTCAGCAGTCGGGCGAGCCAGCAGAAGCAGCCGCAGCCCCCACAGGCAACCCACTGGCATCAGCCACAGTAAGTTGCGTTGAGGCCCAATCAGCAAACCTGGAAAGGAGGCCCATGTCGCTGAAGAAGCTGAGGAGAGACTGTTCTTGCAAGGATGAAGTCCTGGGGGCTGGGGCTACTTGGAGCCTGATGTTCCCTTGAAGCAGGAGAGAAAAAGCCTTTGTTGCTTCAAGAGTCGTGGTGCACAGGGAAACTGTCTTGCAAGGGAAGGTAATGGCTTGCCATCTCTCAAAATGGCAGAGAGGACCGTGGGGACCACTCCAGACCACCACTTGTCTTGCAGGATCCACACAGTTCCAGAGGAGAACAGATCCACAAAGCTAGGCATTTTTTTTGTCGGTGCCTGTGAGTGACTCCTTCACTCCAAGGGAGATTCCTTCTTGCTTCCTAGCGCATCTGAAGTCTTGCACAGCCGTGGAAATGTTGCAGCTGCTGGAAGGAGCCAGAGAAACAATGTTGCAATGCGAGGTCGTCTCGGGAGTTGCAGTCTTGTCAGTTCCTGAAGTGTCCAGCTGCGGTTCCGCTGGCCAGGAGTAGGCTATGCAGAGACATCCTGGTGCAGTCTTGCATGCCAAATCTGGGGACCCACCCGCAAGGGAGTCTCTAAATAGCCCTACCAGGGGGAGTGGTCATTTTGCACAGTGACCACTTATCAAAGGGGGTCACTGACGTCACCTGCTTAACCTAGCCACTCAAGTGCTCCCAGGGGCCTCCCCACATCTTGTTTTCAAGATGGTAGAATCGAGTGACCACCTGGAGGAGCTCTGGGCACTACCCCTGGGGTGGTGATGGACAGGGGAGTGGTCACTTTCCTTTCCTTTGGCCAGTTTCGCGCCATAGCAGGGACCAGGCAGGGGTCCCTGGACTGGTGCAAACCGGTTTATGCAAGGAGAGCACCAAGTGCGCCCTTCAAAACCGGTGGCTTGGGGAGGCTGCCCCTCCCAAGCCTTGTAACACCTATTTCCAAGGTAGTGGGTGTGCCGCCCCTCTCCCACAGGGTCAAGCAGCAGGAGGGCAGATACCTGTCTGAGGGACTGCAGCAGCAGGGGCCGCCCAGAAAACCCCAGGAGACTGGTAGGAGCAATACTGGGGAGTGTGGGGGGTTGTTCTCAGGAGCCCCCAGAGAGCATAGATTAATGCAACCAATACTGGCAACTGTATTGGATATGGTTCCTGCCTTTTGTTACACTGCCTCAAGGGCACTCCAGCTTATGGAGATGCCCAGCCACCCCTCCCAAACCTCCCCTACCCCCCAACCCCCCTCAAACCGACCAGGACTAAACCCTGCTTTTGGTTGTGGAACTAAAGTAACAAAGTATGTTTTTTGATATATCAAGCATTGGCCTGGAGTTAGTCATTGAGTATGTGCCTCATTTCTTGACTGTGTGTATAGCAAATGCTTAGCACTACCATCTGATAAGCCTATCTTCTTGACCACACTACCATAAAAGAGAGCGTTAGTACTATCTACTTTAGCTTCTGTAAAGCCTCTAGGGATCCACTGGACTCTGTGCACACTATACCTTACTTTGGTACAGTATACACAGAGCCAGCTTCCTACACCTGTCTCCTTCTGAGGTTCTATGTGGGATGACTCTCAGTAGACCAACTGACCTCTTCTCTACCTACAAACACAGGTATGGGGAGTGAGTTCCTTCCAGGGTCCTGATGGGCAGAGTAGGGCTTACACTGCCATGCTCTTGTATGGAATCTTAGTAGTGCAGGTAGGGATTCTGCAACTAGTGTTGTGACAATATGGTGGGACTATATTTCACTTTCCTTCTCACTGCTTTGCTTTTATTATGTTTTACCCTCCTTATAATCGCAATGCATGCATTTTTATATAGTGCTACTTCTGTTTTAGCTTTGTATTTGTGAGACATATATGACTGCGAGAAACGGGTAAGATCTATTCCACCACAATTTCCCTGAGAAATCTAGATGTCATTTGAAGGGCTGTCATAAATCACCATTACTGTTGGGTACTGGTGAGGTGCTGCTGGGAGGCAGGAAGGTTTAGGCTGACTGTTGTTGCACAGTGCAGGATCAGACTTAGCCCCCCTTGCTCGGTGCTGCTGCTACTTAAATCCAACAGTCTCATTACTGTAAAGGGAGTCCCTACGACATGCCACCTCAGACGTTGGTTAGGCACTGAATTACGGATATCCTGAGTATCTCTGTCTCACTACATACTAAAGACACCCTAATTCCCTTACATGGAGAAGTGGTATTAAGAATCTCCTCCTCCCCTAAGATAAGTACCTATTTTTCATTGTAGGTTGTTCAAGCTTGAACCTTCAAAAAGATTAAATA
Organism: Pleurodeles waltl; assembly: GCF_031143425.1. Taxonomy (NCBI): domain Eukaryota; kingdom Metazoa; phylum Chordata; class Amphibia; order Caudata; family Salamandridae; genus Pleurodeles; species Pleurodeles waltl. The sequence continues at coordinate 401,544,618 of NC_090449.1, forward strand.
CCTAGTTGGTGTCCATATCTCTGAACTATACAACTTTGTAATAGTGAAATATGGCGGAACCCCAACAGGTTGTAATTGCAGCAAACATGAGGCTCCCCCTCACAAATCATCCAATAAATAATGGCCTTACAGGGGAGGGGGAACAGTAACATTTGTAGTTGAAGCAAATCCAGCATATAGAACTGGATTTATTTTTTATTTTTGAGTCACTTTTCCAGCAGTGGATGGGAACACACACACCTTTTATCATTGCACTCCTACCTATGCACCTGCACAATACAGAGCATATGCATACTTAGAAATACCTTTATCTTATCAAGAACACCACAATTGGCTTGATGGCACACTTCCACACTTTGCACAGAATGTTAGACTTGGTCTTTCGAGTAATAAAGGTTCGCCACATATACACCACACCCTAATGCTAAAACCATGGTGGTAATGGAAGTACGCCGCCTGTATAATGATTTAGTACAAATATATAGACGCTTAATACAATTTGTGATGCAAACATTAACTACTGCCCCAGCAGGGCTGCTCCAGCGCAACCACATATGGTTACAGCAGGCATGAATCCTGCAACAGTGCATTTGATATTGGGTAAGGTACACACTAAACGTGAAGAATTTCAGTTTTGGTTTGCACAAAAAATAAGCACTTTGGAAGCAGTGTTTCCTCATAGGGGGTCCCAAAATAAACTTGGAATTCTTTCAATGAGCTTGCCATTTGGGATGGTTCCCTCAGTGGATAACTGCACCACATGGGGTGCAGTATTTGCTGCAGTCTATACTACCGCACATGGTACACCGACACTTGCAAATCTTCTGAAGTGTTAAAACAAATTCAGGATAAATACGGGGCTGCCCCGGCCCTAGACTTAAGGATGCAATTAATTGCCAAATGTGTCATAGTATCCTTAAAAATATTAAGTAACTTTTAAGGGGAAGCAGTAGCTCAGTCCGCATGAAACTCCGGGATATTCATGTCCAGGATCAGGAGCGCGAGTTGCCAAAGATTATCGATGAGACCTATTCTTGTATAGGTCGGAATAGTTTGAGAACCAGACTTGGTAAACCCCATCTTCACCCCCCAATAGAGTTTACATGTTGAAATTGCAACTCAAAGGAGACATTGCGTGTAGAGTAATATTCTTTGAAAATTTGACTATGTACTATGATATCCTTTTGGCAGAAAGGGATTGGCCGCCAGAAGTTGCCCGCAATATTGAGTTCGGGAAGAAGTTATTATGCCTTCTTTCTCACCTTTTGTTCCTAGGGAATTGGGAGACAACTGCTCAGTAGATTGGGCATTGGCACAAGTTCCTGTGCTTATCGCAGTCATGTGGGGTGGGACAGAGATTCTCCTTACCACATAATACCTATTAGATCACGGCCACAGCCTCAACCTCAATATTCAACTAAACAGGAGGCTAAAGGGCCAGTGAGAGAAATACACAACTTGAGTACCAGGGTGTAATTGAGCCCTGCATCTCACCAATGAACAACCTCTTGTTTCCTGTAGCTAATCTGGACCATTCTTATAGAATAGTTTTAGATTATAGGCACTTAAATAGTCATACGCGCACATTTGCTATCCAAAATGCACACAGAATAGCACTGCTAAACAATTTAGTGAGCAAAAAATACAAAACTACATTGGCTATCTCCAACGGGTTGTTCTGTCAGAATACACCACCTGAAAGCAGGGATTTAACAGCATTTAGCGCATTAGGCTCAGAAAGAAATGTCTGTAGGGTCCTGCAGGGGCATAAGAACAGTCCTGGAGCATGTGTAACATCCATTGTAGGTGACTGGCTCAGTATATGGTGTACACCTATAGGTGAGGCACCCTGTACTGAGTCCAGGCAACCCTTTGTGATAGGTTAGGAGGTTCTAGCTAACCAGAGCTCTCAAAGGGTAGCTGAGGAAAGCAGCTAAGGCTTATCCAGGAGGGCGTAAAGCAGTTGCAATTTCCACATAGGTCAGTCAGTGAGGTATACAAAGGAAAGAACTACACCAGTTGTAGAAAAATGGGTTATATTTATTGTAACACACACTCTAGAAAATAACACTGGCCCCTATGGAGGGGGACTGAGCCATATACTAAAAAAAAATGGAATGTGAGAATCACTGCCAACCCAAACCACCACCCAAGGGCCCTTAGGACTGGGGAAGTACTAAAACACCAAAGGTAAGTAGATAGGATTCCCCAGGTTCCCGTGTACAGAGTTGTAACCGCGGGTCACTGTCCATAGGAGAACATGGGGAAGTCAGAGTTTTTGAGTTCTGGGGACCCTTCCCAGAGGACCCCGAGTAAACCCATTAAGACAAGGGATGTTCAAGTGTTTATCCACCCATGGATACCCAGCAAAGTGAAGTTCATACACCAGGGAGCCCAGGTGCATGGGGTGAAGTAGTGTTGGAAGCTCCCATTGAAGTCAGTGAGGAACCTCAGGTGTCCAGCTGCAGTTGCAACCTGTGAACCACATCACTGGAACCCAAGGATTCCAGAAGAAGAGGGCCTAAGGAAAGAGGGTACAGAGTCCATACCACCTAGGGGTGCCCAGGAGGTGCGGGGGGCAATACCCAAACTTCTTGGTGATGCTTTCCTGTAGGACGGTGGTCGAAGAAGTGCAACTGTGGAGTCCAAGTGATGCAGAAAGATCCCAGGAGTCTCCCACGAGCTGTCCCACGTGAATCGTCCAATTGCAGAGGGGTCAGTGGTCAGCAGGCCCACCAAACCTTGGCAAATGCAAGAAAGCATTGCATAGAGTGTTGCAGAATTTTGGGGACTAGCAAGGTCCAGCTGACTCTACTCTTGCAGGTAGGTCAGGGCCAACTCTCAGCAAGCAGTAGAGCCAGCAGGAATCGGTGGAGCCCACAGCAGGACCCTCTGGCAGCAGACACAGGGAGTTGTAGGGAGGCCACAGCAGCACAGCAAAGAGAGACGCCCATGTTGCAGGGAGGACGTCATCCTTAGAGCTGTGTAGTGCTGGAGGCTGGGGCTTCTCGGAGCTAGGAGTCACCGGACTAGAGAACCAGCAAGAATTGGCAAGGGCTAAGATGCAGTGCACAGGAATCTGGCCAAGCAACTCCAGCGAGGGACTACAGACTTCTCAGTTGCAAACAAGACAGGTGAGACCTCTGGAGAGCCACAGACCCGCCACCTGTGTTGTAGAGCCTTGACGAGTCCGTGGGACAGCAAGATCTACAAACCGGTTGCCGACAATGAGGTGCCTCTAGTGGAGATTCCATCTCGGTTTCCTCAATGCAGGCAGAGTCCTTGTGACTTTGGAGGATGCACAGCCACACAGGTTTCAGAAGTTTTGCAGAACTTGGAAATAGTTTCAGTAGGAGCCCTCCTACTCCTTAAAGTCTTTCTCACAGTCCCAGCGAAGACCAGCAGCAGTCCTGGTGTCCAGGTTGCAGACGTGTCTTGCAGATGGATCTTGAGGTCTTGCAGACTAATCTAGGGTCCCACCCTCAGGGGAGCCCTTAAGTAACCCAGGAAGCGGTTTGGACACTTTCTTCAGTGACCCACCTATGGGGGCAGAGTTCAGGGATGTCACCCAGCTGGACTAACCAACCAGATGCCCCCAGGGGCCTCTGCTCGTCTTAATTTCAAGATGGCAGAATCAAGTGGCCACCTGGTTGTGCTCTGTGCACCTCCCTAGGGGAGGAGTTTGACAGTGGGATGGTCACTCCCTTGTCCTTTGTGTGGCTTTGCGCCAGAGGGGGAACTGGGGGTTCCTGCACTGGTGCAAACCGCCTTTATGCAAGGAGGGCTCCAAATGTGCCTTCCAAAGCAGTCTGGTGCCACTCAATAGCACCCCACCCCAGCCCACTGACACCTATTACTATGGGAGAGGTGGTCACTCTCTACATATCATCACAATGCCCTGATTTCATCACCACATACATTGTAGGAAAATGATGCCACCAGTGGCTGAAATATTCCACAATAGCAACCGTGAGGGAACACCTCAGTCTCCTATCAGAAGAAACAGATTTACAAGATTTCCTTCGGGGCTCCAGAAAACCAAGAAAAAAAGCGCTTCTTATTTGCAATTTATAATGAAATTTGGAAACTTTCCCAAACAGAAGCTGCAGCCTGGTTAAGGCAAATAGATCAGGAAACTTTCAGACGGCACTAGCCGTTGTAGATAATGTAATGAATACCTTGTCCAACCGCATATACACCCTCAACAACATAATCTCTTCTGAGATTGACATTCTACAAGATGGAATGTCGTCTTTACAGCAGGGACAAAGCCAACTAAGGTCCATTATGCAGTTAGGTTGGACGTTACAAGTCCTAAAAAGTGGTTGCGTTCCTTGGCAATATGTTAACTTGAAAGACCTGTTTGCCACATTTAATTTAACGTGACAGCAACAAATAATGACTAAGAAAGAGGCGACTTATGTCCTGCTTACCATCGAAAAGTCAGCAAAGTTACCTTTTACTGTGGGGGAAATACCATCTGCTGTCAGTTTAATTCATGGGGTTATTAATCTGCCCATCTCCACACTTCAATTTGTCTCATGCTTGAAGCACATTCCTTTAGGCAGATATGAAAAGCTAGGAGATAGTTACATTCATGAGGTGTGGGAGCTGCCCTTCTCATACAAATGTTTAATTGGCATGAAAGAATTCTTTCCTGGTGGAAGCGAGTGTGAGACTTCTGTGAGCCATTCAATGATTTGTAAACAACTGTCCTGGCACGGAAGATTTAATGCTTCAGTAGCAAATTTAGCCTGTTATATCAAGGGAGTTCCTATCCCTTTAATTTGTCCAGCGTTCCAGGTGCTCTTGAGCGGAAGCTGTGTGGTTGTGAACAAAGAGTACTGTTGTGATATGCAAGACCTAATTGCCTTTCGTTTCCGTTTCCCAAATTGTCACCTGTTGCAGAAATTTACTTTTTCCTCCAACGCAACAGACGAAAGTAGCAGAGATATGGCCTCATGTTGCTACTTCAGATGTAAACTTTGACAAGCTAAGCAGACTAAAAGCTCTTTTGTTTCAAACACATTGTGCTTACATCTGCCTGCAAGACCTATGATCTCCAAGTGGTGAGGTCATCTGCAGAGATACAGTCCCTCTTAAATACCAACTTTCCTAGACATTTCGGTGAATTCATTGGGCAATTTTTTACTGCCTCGAACTCCGCTGGGATTGTGCATTTCTTTAAAGCTAGTGGTTCTGGTTTGGTCAGCACCTTTTCCTCTATATTCGGCATTATACCTTCAGCCATACACTCTATTTTCTCGAGTGTTTTCGGGGGATTCTTTGCCACTAATTGGCATTATTCTACTGTTGCTATTCTTTCTTCACAATGGCTGCACCATCTCAACAAGGAGGAACGATGGAGCTTCCACCAGCCAAACCTTGTCGTGAACGCATGATGCAGGACTTTGGAGCAACTCTCCTGGAAGAGCTGGAGTGCATCTGGTCTCTGTCATTCAGACCATGTTTAAACTGTTCACTGCTTGTGAACAGTAGGGACAAACAAGTAGTGGTGCCCTTTCGAGCCTCCACCAGAAGTATGTCTGGTTACGCAGTGCATACCTTTTTGGACGCTGATCTGATAATGTTCTCACTGAGGATTCATTACCAGACATTCACTTTGAGGTTGTGTTTGTTGCAGGAAGCTTCTTATGAGTTGCCCTTTGAGGATCAAGTGGCTCTTGGTGCTACAACATCTGGTACAGCAGGGGATTCTGCAGCCTCACCTGGAGCTAAGGCAATGGAACATGAGTGCTCTCTCACCTTCTTTGTCAACAAATTGGTTTCATTAACATCTGCCCAAGTGGGGTTTTCCCTGGATTCCATTACAATCGATGAAATGGGCAATTTTCTAAAGGACCATGATTACCGTTGAACTGCTGACATTTGACATTATATTTATTGATTGATTTGTTTTTTAATTCTAATTTGGCCCTCATTTTGGTCTGTTTGCTTGTCAACAAAGACATTTTATTGTACACATTTTAGACTTGATTTTAAGGTTATAGATGTAGAAATAGCAGTTTTGCTTTAGGCTTGATTAGGGACCTCTACACTTTAAACCGAGAATGTGGAGGATGTCATAAGGTTACTTTAGCTGTTACAAAGGCACATTATTTTAGCTTGGGCCTGTAACTTGTGCCCTTTCACTCCAAGCCGTGCATTTGTAGTCTTCCTATTATTTGAACAAAAGCTTTATTTTAGCGTAGATGTTATTATTTTATCAGCTTGTTCTTTCACACAGAATTCTGTTATTCGTTTCTCTGCACGACATTTTTATTCTGTGCTTCGTTCAAGGCTGAATGTGATAAGTTACTGTCAGCACAAAGTGTTCATCATGTCCCCAACTCTCATACATGGAATAATACATGTTTTCATGTCTGGGCAGTTTTCTTAGAACATCAAATGTTTTATTATAAAACACCTCACTCCCCCCCACACGATAGAGGGGAATTCCAACCAGTTGCCATCACAATCTGCGCATCGCCTTTGCAGTTTCTGCTGAGACCTTTCACCTTCTCGGCTTCTATGTGGGAGGACTCTCAGTAGACCAACAGACCTCTTCTTTACCTACAAACACAGGGATGGGGGCCAGGTTCCTCCCAGGGGACCTGTTGGGCAGATTTGGGCTTTAACTGCCATGCTCCTGTATGGAATCTTAGTAGTGCAGGTTAGGATTCTAGAACCACTGTTGTGACAGTATGGTTGGACTTTTCTTATGGTTCACTTTCTCTGTCAGTGCCTTGCTTTTATTATGTTTCATCATCCTTATAATCAAAATACATGCATTTTTACATAGAATGCAGTTGATCCGATAAAATGTATTGAATCTAGTCCTGCTTCTGTTTTGCCTTTTTGTGAGACATGTATAACGGAGAGAATGGGATAAGATCTGTTCCCCCATGATTTCCCTGAGAAATTTAGCTGTCATGTGAAGGGTGGCCACAAGTCACCTTTACTCTCAGGTACTGGTGCGGAGGTGATAAATGGCCGACATTTGTCACACCTCGCAGGATCAGACTCAGTTTCTCGCTCTCAGTGATGCCGACACCCAAGTCCAGCAGTCTTGTTACCTTAAGACCTAACGGGTTCAGGTCTTGTCTACCTTAGACCAAGTAGGCTGGTTGGCAGCGTCGGACTTGCAAGATGCCTATTTCCACATTCCCATCCAGCCTACCCACAGTTCAAAGTGCTCCTATTTGGCCCCTCGGGTGTTCACCAAGGTGATGGCAATGGTCACAGCTCATCTGCGGAGGTTAGGGTGCCAGTCTCCCCTATCTCGACGACTGGCTGGTGAAGGCACCTCCACTGTAGCAACATACCAAAGTCACACGTGACTCCTTCTCAGACGCTCTATCATGGGAGCAGGTCTGGACACAATGCAGTTTCAGCAATATCCTCCCAAGCTGCAAGTCCAGGATATTTGGGCTGTAATACTGATGTTTCAGCCTCTGTCCTAGATATCGGTGAGAATGACTGTGAGGCTGCTGAACCTCTTGACCTCCTGCATCCCGTTGGTGCTGGTGAATCATGCCAGATGGCATATGCAGGCGCTGCAGTGGAACCTGAAGTTTCAATGGGGGAAGCATCAGGGGAATCTCCAACATTGCCCGGATCTGGAAAGATAACTGCAGAAAACCTGCAGTGGTAGTTGACAAACTGTTATTGGGTCAAAGGCAGTCTGCTCTCCCTTACCCAACCAGATCTGACCGTAGTGACAGAGGCGTCACTCCTGGGGTGGGTTGGCGATAGGCTAGCATTGAAAGCATTTCTTCCCTCTGTCAAGGGGAAGTTAGTGCAGCTATTCAGGCAATACAACTGCCATGTGGTACTGCAACAAGCAGGGTGAGGTGGGGTTGTGGCTCTTTGTCAAGAGGCCCTGCGTTGCTGGACATGGCTGGAATAGCAGGGCATAGCCCTGGTGGTTCAGCACCTGGCAGGTTCTCTAAATGCCAGGGCGGATGAACTCTGCCATCAATACCTGGCAGATTACGTTTGGCATCTCCATTCAGCGGTGGCACAAGGACACTTTCAGCACTGCGGAGAGACTTGTTTAGAACTGCCTGCATCCGAAAATAATGTGCAGTGTCAGCAGTTTTGCGCGTTGGAGTTTCAAAGGCGGCTATCACTTGCAGACTCTTCATTGCGAGTGGAGTTCTGTCCTCCTGGACGCCTTTCTGCCACTTCTACCCAGAGTTCTCAAGAAGATCAGGAAAGACCAGGCCCAAGCAGTCCTTATGGCACAGGACTGGACACGGAGAGTCTGGTATCCCGATCTTCTGAGAAGGACTATTGATCCTCCCATCAGGCTGCCCCTTGGGGAGGATTTTCTGTCACAGCAGCAGGGGAGGGTCCTATACCCAAAACTGTCAACTCTCCACCTTCTTACGTGGAGATTGAACTGTGACAATTGACAGACTTCGACCTTCCTCCCGAACTCTGTAATGTTATTCTGGCCGCTCAGCGTCCCTCCACCAAGATGGTGTATGCCTGCTCTTTGCAAGTTTGTTTTATACTCTACAGAAAAGTCTATCAACCCTCTTTCTGATATTCTTCTCTTCATTCGTACGCTTGCATGGTAGGGCTCTGCTCCAGGTACACTTAAGGGTTATCTCTCTGCTCTGTCTGCCTCCCTGCAGCTGTCTGACCAACTCCCTTTACTTTTTTTTTTTTTAAATATATTTTTATTAACATTTTTATTAACATTAACAATTTGCTGTCATACACGTGTTATTCATGTCATGACAGACATCGGCCACCGTTCTGTTCCCCCTCACCCGTGTGTATATCCTATTGCATTATTGCAAATAATATTAGTTGCTTCGTATTATATCCTCTGTCATTATTTCAGGATTTTACCTACTACGAACTCGGTCTATTGGGGTCACACGAGCATAAATAAATTTCGTATGCGCGCCACATTGTCATTTTTACTACAATGTCCACGTGGCAGTCTTTAACTAACAATAAACAAAAACTTTACTTGATGGTGCCATTGCGAGTAAGTGAGGCCGGGTGCAGGAGTGGTTCGCTTTACTTCTCCACCAGTTCGCAGGTTGTGCCTCTCCTATCTTCCCAGGTGGTGCTAACTCAGGGATGGTCTCACGCCTTTTCCATATGTTGTGCTCCGACAGATAAGCTATTGCTGCCATCTCTCTTATCACACTCCCATTCCTGCCATTCTTTCTTCCTCCTCTGCTGATGGCTCTTTACCCATCACTATACGATTCCATTTCATCAGTACTTCCTCCCATGCTGGCGCGATAGGAGTCTGTCTGAGACCACGCGCCTCCTCGCTAATCAGAACCTGTAACTCTGCCCTCGGCCATTTCGTTACATCCTGTCTCCATACCTTCAGTGGGGGGCTATTGGGCGACTTCCAGCCCAATGTAATCAACCTCCTGTAAAGGACCAGGGTTAGGTCCAGAAATCGACCCTTCACCGTCCCCCGCGGGAGTCCTGTTCCAAGACCCAGGAGGCACACAGTCGGAGCCAGGGTCAGTTCCATGTCAAATAACTTATTCAGGTCAGTCAGTACCTCTCCCCAACCTTGCTGGAGTTCAGGGCATCTCCACACCATATGATCGAAGTCTGCGTCTGTGTCATCACATCTGGGGCATGACCTTGGGCCGCCGCCATATATTAAGGATAAGCGGTGTGGGGTAAGGTACGTTCTGTGTATATAATTGTATTGGATGTATCTTAGTCGTGTGTTTCGAGAGCTCGCCCGTGGGTACGCCAAGACCCTCTTCCATTCCGCGTCTGTTAAGTCCCTGCTCACTGCCCTTTCCCATTTCTCCCTCTGTGATTGAAGTGGGTCCAAAGCGTGCTCATTTTGGGCCCGGTATAATTTAGTAATTAGGTGGGCCTCGTCCCCTGATACTAATAGGAGATGTAATACCTGGTGGGTAGGGGGTTCCACATTAACCGTCTCCCAGTGTTCCCTCAGATTGTGCAACAACCTCTGATATTAGAGGAATTGCCCTTGCGGCACCCCATTACCCTCCGCTAGGTCAGCAAAGGATCTCTGCACCCCATCTCTAAATAGGACCCCCACTGTCTCCACTCCCGCTTTTTCCCAGGCTCCTAACCTGGTGCCCATCCAGTTTCTCTCCTCGACTCCCAACATCAGTGCCGACAATGGCAGAGCAGGAGAATAGGGTGGTCCCACTCCCACCCGTCTCGTGCATCTCTTCCAGCACGACGCAGCGACCCTCGTCATGGGACTGTCTGCTTGGTGTGCCATCCGCCAGTTTATCAAACGTGCAATAATCGGATCCATACCCTTCACTCCGTTGACGGCGCATCTGTCCAGATGACCCTCTCCGGTGAACCACCTAGATACCCATTGTAGCTGGGATGCCAGATAATAGGATTCAAAGTCTGGTGCTCCTAGGCCCCCGATTGAGCCGGTCTACAAAGAATGGAGAGCGATGTGCGCCTGCGGCCTTCGTCCCAAATGAGCTCCCGAAGCAGGGTGTTCAACTCGCAGAACCAAGCTGATGGAATCAGCAGCGGCAAGTTAGCGAAATAATAAAGGAGACAAGGTAGCATAATCATTTTGGCTAATGATATTCTGGCCCTTATTGACAGTTTCAAGGAACACCAAAACCCAACAGATGCCCTCAAGGAGCGGAGTGCCCTCCCGATGTTGCCGTCCCGAAGGTCCCCCGCTTCATAGAACACCTGTATGCCCAGGTACTTGAAGATGCGGGGTGCCCAAATCATGTCCTCCGGGCACGAGGAGGGGCGTTCACAGTTTGGCAGCATGGGGAAGATAAATGTTTTGCGGCCCGACAGGGTTCCAAAATGTTCTAAGTTCCGCAGGGCCCAGGGGAGTCCGGACTCTCCGTCCCTAAGATAGATGAGAATATTGTCAACGTACAACGAGATGACATGCTCTGATTGCCCCCATTCCACTCCTCTGCCAACTCCGTCAGTCCGCATCCTGGCGGCCAGCGGTTAGATGGCCAGGGCGAATAATAGTGGGGACAAAGGGCAACCTTGCCTGGTTCCCCTATGTATGGGCTAAGTCTCAGACACCATCCTTCCCTTCTTGACCCTTGCCAGCGGAGCCCCATACAATAGATCCACTCATTTTACCCATCCCTCCCCCATGCCCGTCCGTAGCATCACCGCCCTCAGGTAGTCCCATCTAACCGAGTCAAAGGCTTTCTCGAAGTCCACTGCTAGTAACACTCCCGATGGGGGTCTCTTCTCTATGGGCATATGTAAGATGGCGAATAGCCGTCTGACATTCAGGGAGGTGCTGCGGTTCTGAACAAATCTGTTCTGGTCTGCGTGCACTAGAGTGAGTATACAGTGGAGCAGTCGGTTGGCCAGAATCTTACTAAGGATTTTGAAATCGCTGTTCAGCATTTATAAGGGGCGAAAGTCAGCAACCAATGCTTCTCTAGATTTCAATTTGGGTAGAGGGACCACCAGTGCCTCTCTAAGCGAGTCTGGTAACCTGCTGCGTTGTAGTGCCTCTGTGAACATCTCCACCAATTGTGGAGTCAACAGTGTTGCGTACTTTTTGTAAAAGTCCATTGGGAGGCCGTCTGTCCCCGGCGTCTTCCCTGGTGCTAGCTGCGTGATGGCCTCCTGCACTTCTTCCGCTGTCACCAGCCCTCCCAGTCTGTCACGTTCCTCATGCGCCAGGGCAATCAGAGGGAACCGATGTAAGAAACCATCAAGTTCCTCTGTCCTAAGCTCGCCTGGGCTCCTATACAGATGGGTATAGTAGTCTTTAAAAGCGTTATTTATAGGTCCCGGCCTACTTCTCTGTACCCCCTCCCAGTCTTGCACGCTCGTGATCAGTTCATTATCCCCTCCTGGCCGTACCAACCACGCCAGCATCCTGCCTGATCTGCCCTCCTCGGATTGCAGTGAGGCTAGATATTTTTGCATATTATGGCACCGTAGCTGTTCCTCAACCTGGGTATGGGACCTCCTTACTTGGTCGTACTCCTCTAGTTCTGGCCCCTCCCCGCCCCTTCTTCGTTCCCCTTCGTGTAATTTCTTCTCGAGATTGGTCAACTCCCGCTCCAATGTACGTCCCAGACAATAAACCCCTCGTCACCACTTTAAGCGTTTCCCACTCTGTGGACCTAGAGGAGGTAGTCCCCTTGTTAATTTTAATATGATCGGCCAGGTATAAACGGAGGGCGTCCCTGTATGCTTGATCTTCTAGTGTGGCCGGGGTCAGCCTCCACATGGGGGGGGGGGGGCTGTCTTCGGACACCCTCCACGTAATCAGTAGCGGGCTATGATTGGATAGGGTACGTCCAAGATATTCAGAGTGGGTCACTCCCCGCACCAAGTTTGCTGTGCACACCACTCTGTCTATCCTGGTGTGCACTCGGTGAAGACCTGAGTAGTCTTTCTCAGAAGGGTGCTGTTCTCGCCACGCGTCCACTAGGTCCCAGCAGTCCAACCACTCTCCCAATCTCTTGGATACCGTATGTGTTGCCGCCACTGACACCGGTGGGGTGGAGCGATCCATATCCACGTCTAGAATGCTATTAAAGTTCCCCCCCCCCACCCCCTATTAACATTTCTCCTGTCTGCTGTTGGGTGAGGTGACTCGATAGGTGTGTCATGAAGGTGGCCTGATCCTGATTGGGAGCATAGATACTACCTAGGACAATCTGGGTACCATGAAGCTTCCCATCCACTATCACAAATCGGCCTTCACGATCTATGTTGGTTGAGACTACCTCAAAAGGAACCCCAGCCCGGACCCAAATCAGCACACCCCGTGCGTATGCGGAGTATTCAGTGGCAAACACCTGCCCGCTCCACCTGCGTCTCAGTTTCTCTGCTTCTCCTACCGCCAAGTGGGTCTCTTGTATCATCGCCACCTGGATACCCCTTCTCTTTAAATAGGACAATATTCTATGCCTTTTGGCTGGTAACCCCATCCCCCTTATGTTCCATGTTATGAAGTTATACTCCGCCATGCTGGTATGTCATAAGCATTGCAGTCTTTCCATCCCACCCAGGCGGTCGGACCCCTCCTGGATCTTATCACGTATCTTACATAGTCACACCACTTCTTCTCAGGCACCATCAAAACTTGTAAACGTAAAACCCAACTCCCCCTCCCCAGGGCGCCTCTCCAACAGTAGGTTGCCCAGAAAACTGTGCAACAGTGCAACGTGTTCATCAGTTTAGTGTTAGTTCTCGCCAGTCTGACGGAATGGTGAGAATCCGGTTGGGGGTGGCGTGCTCCGAGGGCCCCTGGCTCATGCAAGTCTCCTTACCTCGGGGCCAACTTTTTCGTTCAGCTATCAGAGTTCATCTGCTGTTTGCTGGGTCACTCTCGGGGCTCGGGCCGAGCACCCCGAGCCCCCCACGGAGGACACCGCTGTGTCGTCTGATTCTCCTCCGGAACCCTCTGGTGGGGACGCCTCTCCACTCATGGAGGCCGCTGCCTCCAGGGCCACTTTCTTCCCCATCTCCCTCTGTGCCTGGGTCGGTGCCTCGCGACGGCGGTTTCTGCTCGTTCGAGCACAAAAAAGGGAGTCAATCTGTTGAGTGCCACAACTGTGCACAGCCACTCCTCAAGGAAATCCACCATGTTTGAGCCCTCCGCTCCCTCCAGAAGGCCCACAACCTGTACATTATTCCTACGGTTTCTTCCCTCTGCGTCTTCAGCCCTTTGTTCTAGTCGTGTTAGGTTCATCACCGTAGCTGTTAGGTCTTTCTGTTCCGGTGCTAATACCGCAAGGGTGGACTCCGTTTCCTTGACTCTGTCGGCCAGTTTTTGGTGATCCGCCTTCAAGAGTCCTACTTCGACTGTGACTTGGTTAATACCGTGCCGCAATGCTGTTTTTGTGTCCTTAATTGCACTCAGGATTTTGTCCAGGGTAACCTGCACTTTAGATTGTGGAGGATCCTGGGGTTCCACACCCCCTCGTTCCATGACCGGTGCTCGATCCATGGCTTTACCCTTGTGCCTATTCTTGGAAGACATCGGGGGTGTTGTAGCTCGGGCCAGCAAGGTTAAAGCCTGGGGCTGCCGGCTGCTTCAGTTCCCCTCTCGCCTAATATTTTGGTGTCAACGCCGTCTCTTTCCCGCCCCGTTTGGGCGTTGTTCTCCCTGGGTGCAGTTATACCAAGTTCACAGGTCCCCGCCGCCAGCAGGCCATGTGCCCTTCAGGGCCAGAAAATCAACAGAGCCTCCTCTCCTCGGTCCCCCTGGGCCAGTCAAGGGGCCCGCACCACCGCCTCCCCGCCTCTGCGGGGCGAGAGACTATGCCCAGAGGGGTCTCCCTCTCGTATTCTGGGGCTTCTCACCTCCCTTCCTCTGCCGCCGCTTCCGGCCGCCATGCAGTTTCTCCGCCCTATGTTCTGCTGGGGGGCGCAGTATCAGTCCCTTGATGGCACGGGCAGTGGGGGGGGGGGGACTCACCCTCCACGTTTCTTCGTGTGATCAATGTTATTGCTTCTTTATTTTCCTTATTTTCTTTTTTATTTTCCTCTGTTTTATTTATTGTTTTTTCTTGTTTTATTTATATTATATTTTTCCTTTCTTTTTCCCCCCTTCTCCTTCTGTCCAAAATCAGGGGCACTCCACTGATTCCAATGCGGGGTCTCCTCAACCCCTCTGGACTCCGCCCGGGCCACCAATGCTTTCTCCTTATTCTTCAGAGGCTCCGGCTTCCTATTCTGGGCCTCACCAGTGGCGCGCACGGGAAATCCTCTCGGCTCCCCCTCTCCTCGGCGGCCTGTCCTCGCGGAGCACCGCTCGCACCAATGCTCCGGTAGAGCACCAGATCCCTCGAAGTGGGTCCGGAGCCGCCTACCTCCCAGGTGGTGCGCCCGGCAGTCCAGGACCGTCCCGCACTGGCGCACTCAGTTATGGCAGTCCCCGGTCTCCGCGAGGGGCACCAGGCCGCCGCCGTCTCGCACCAGCTCCAGACAAGGCTCTCGGGCGCTCCAGGCAGGGTTCCCGGCTCCCCGCAAGGCCAACAACTCCACACCCACGGCGGCAGCACGGATAGCCCCTAGGTCGGGGTTGTTTCTCCGGATAACTCGTGGGCCCCTCCGGAGCTAGAGACTTATGCGGCCACCATTTTCAGCTGCTCGGCCACGCCCCCGTCCAACTCCCTTTACTTAAGTCCCCTATTGTAAATAGGTTTCTCAAAAGGCTTGTACATATATTTCCCCCGTTGCCCTTTATCATGCCTCAGTGGGACCTTAATTTTGTTCTCACCTACCTCACGTGTGCTCTCTTTGAGATGCTGCACAATTGTCCCCTCTGGCTGCTTACCATCAAGACATCCTTTCTAGTGGCAATAACATCTGCTAGAAAGGTGAGTGAGCTGCAGGCTTTGTCTGGGGAAAAAAGTAAAATAGGGAGGTTTGGAGAACAAAGCGGTACTTTGCAGTAGGGCCTCTTTCCTTCCAAAAGTTGTGACCCCATTCTGTTTGGGACAGTCCCCCTGCCCAAGTTTTACACTCTTCCACATCCCTCTAAAGAAAAGGCGCAAGAGGAGGAGGCTGTCTGGACCCAAAAAGAGCGTTGTTGTTCTACCTTGACAGTACAAAAGAGTTCCGGATGGATGACAAACTCTTTATGGGATATGTTGGAGCAAAGAAAAGTCGGACGGTACAGAAGCAAACCACTTCACACTGGGTTGTTCTCTGAATTCAAGTTTGCTACATCCTGGCCAGGAAACAGCTTCTAGAGGGCCTAAGGGCCCATTTCACCAGAGAAAAAGCTGTAAGCACGGGGTTGGAATACAAAAATCAAAAAAGGATGCACAGTTCCACAATGGAAGTGATTGATTTCAACCCAATTTAGGGGAAATCAACCGGTCCCTGGAAGTATCCAAACTCAGGAACAATAGCCCTCACTCAGCATTCGGTAACATGCTTAATCTTCAGGCTTTGCTCCTCGTCAGGCCAACACTGCAGTGCCTGATGGGCCCCTCGAGGGGTCTCTTTACTGGAGATCATTTAAAGATTATTGCCGGTGGTGAATGCAGTAATGTGGGATTGGTGAGGTAAACTGTTAAAATTGTCTAGGGGGGGACCATATAATAGAATGTTTATTAAGGATATGGGCCTCTGTCAAGAAATTCAAGGGAAAGTAAGAATATCTATTTTTCGTTACTTGTATGTAATGGCTTGTGTTGAAAAAAACTTTCATTTAGGTATCTAGTATGTAGAGGACAGGGCTGGGAATTCCTACACTGCCTGAAATGGAAAGGTCAACATGTTTCTCGCTAAGTTAGTCTACAAAGATCTAAATGCGACCAAAAAAGATCATACCTAATCCTCACTGTTACAATAAACTAAATTAATTATGTGGAACAGGAGCCTAAGAAAAGGTTGTTAAACGTACCATAGTCTAATAACACAAAGTGCAAAACAATATGTGCCAATGAAATTCAAACCACACTAGTAGAAACACCTAGTGATGTTCTCTAAAACCGTGAAAATGTGTAGATTTACATGTCTAGATATAAAAAACTAAAATAGAAAGATGCTTACCCTCCTAAAATTCAAGGACCCCAAAGGGATAGCGACGGGCATGCATGATCCAGCAAATGTAATAATCATTCATGGAGTCAAAGGCAAAGGTTACAGTCATTGGGATGTCTAATTGACTATCTCATAGGATTGTATTAATAATAAGCTACCCATCTGTGTGTATATATACAGTAATCCATAAATTAGTATATAAGGGACTGACACCTAATGATGTTAGATACTATCCCTACAATGTAGAGACTCCCATCTGTTAATGCACTGGGACATAAATATGTACTGACATTAGTAGTATAGTGGACCAAGGTAAGGGTTCTCTAGGTTCTTTATAATGGTAGGTACCCATGTAAGTAAATGAAAGACTGACAGGCCCTGTCATATGGAATACAGATATAAAAAGTCTGTTGAGATACTAATACTGGCAAGGGTGGAAAAGTCAGATAAATGTCTGTAGTCAACCTTCACCTGAAAAAAGGGTAAATAACAGCACCCACTAAGTTTTAATTAGCAAACATATATCACGGAATCTCGTAGTGTTAGATGTTTCCAATGTTGGCACCTGGATTCCCAGTCCTGTACATCTTTCAGGCAGTCCCTGCACACATTGCCCAAACACTACTGCCTGGACAGTCGGGTCCAAAGAGATGGACATTTTGCCCATTCGGTCATACAGGATTTTTTTTTTTTTTTAGGTTAGAAAAATGTTTCTGCATCTATTCTCAGGTAAGGAATCTGCAGTTAGAAGTCTCTATCAGGTGAACGTTACCTTCGGTAACACATTATCTGATAGAGACAATAGCTAGCTGCAGATTCCCTAAAGGCACATTGATGCCTCCCCGCTCTGCGGACAGATTTCTTGGGTTAGGGAAGATCTCTTTCAGTTCCCTGGTTTGGAGACACAAATGTCAGTACACATCATGGCTTTGCGCTCCTGCAGTGGAAAGTCGTGAAAAGTAACTGACTTCAGCACACCTGGGTGGTGCCCATATAGATGACCCTGATGTCACTTCCAGCACCAATGATGCCACATGGAACTGAACGACCCAGCTGACAGCACACAGGGGTGTACTGCTCACTCAAAAATCTTCCGGATCCAGCCTGACGTCTGGGAAATTCAAAGTTAAGGAATCTGCAGCTACATGTTGTCTCTACTAGATAATGTGTTACCAAAGGTAAGTAATTTGTTCTTCCTTACTGCAAGACTATGCTGAGCTTCGATATTCCTCATATTCCTACATCTTATATTACATTTAAGAGCTCAGTTTAATTAATACTTACTGCAAGCTGTTTAAGAAATGAAATTCTGTTATCTCCTTGCCAAGAACTGAACAGCTAATGAAAATCACAGCAGCCCAATGAAGCACTCTGTTCTTTGCCATTTACTGACACTGTCACACTCCTGATATTTGCTTACCTATATGTTCTTGTACTTTCAGGGACAAGACAGCAGATTAACGTGCCCAGTTATCAATATGTCCACACATGCTCAGCAAGAGGTGCAGATTACTGATAGCTTTCAGGTAAAATATAGCTCTGTTATATGCGTGCTCTTCAAATCCTTGACAAAAGCAGCTTGATTTGTTGTCTGATGAAGTTGACACTGAATGAGTAAATCGCCAGAATATTCAGGCATTGATATATGTACTGTTGAAAACCTTATAATTGCACATCCAGTCAATGTTCTTTAAGGCGTAATTGTTGTTTTGACCATGGGTGGTACCAGAACCTCTCTTACACAGTAGATTTTAACAATTTGATGAGCAAGGACAAATACCTTCATGCACACTTTAGATCATGTATCTGCACATTTGCTCCTCAACTATGTCCTTTTCTTCAGCTCCATGTGAAGGAACCTCTCTGTTTTTACAGTTTGGACAGTTTTATTTTTCACACTAGTCAGACTAAGACTAACCCTTAGGCATTTTTTCTGGTCTCCTTCCATGTCACTGGACTGTTCCCTCTGTCATGGTCTCTGACAGCCTGTTTAAGGAAGTACACTTAAGGGAATCCCAGTCTTCCAATGCTGACCCATGCTAGCTATGCAAAATCAATGTTGGTCCGGGCCGTACTATATTTCTTTTCAGTTTAAATTTTTTTTTTATTAAATGGCACTTGTTATTTGGGCCCTTAAATTATGAGTCAAAGGCTTATTAAATGGGTCTTCTTCTACGGGCCCTTAAATTAAGTATCACCAAAGACATTGGGTAAGTTTACCCTTACTTTAGCAAGCTTCACAGTGTGATCTTCTCTTCCCAAGCAACTCATTTCATTTATTGTGGAAAGTTGTTGACTCCTCCATTTACCGCTGAATTGCCGTCTAGGCCTACATCCTCCTGGCTGCAAGCTCTGAGGAGCCTGCTAAATCTACTAGAGTTAAGGCATTGAGCTTACCAGTGGGCCTAACTGTAGCAAACTTTATATAAAATGTCCCCAGGGCTTAAATCTATAGTTCGGAGGATACTTCTAACCGCAGATAGTTCATCGTGTGAATTTTTGCAAGCCGTTAGACTGGATCCGGATCGTTTCAAGTGGTACTTTGCTCCAGTACAAGACATCCTGCTGCTCCAAGCCAATATTGTTCCGCTCCAGAAACAAGGAGTGGAGCCACATATAAGCCCCAGCCACACATGCTTTGACAGTTCCATTCTTGCTGCGCCTTCAGACATAAATCCAGAAGTCCTACTAGGTCTTCATGAGCTATTTCTCATCAAATATTTACTAGTGTGCAAGGAAAAATATCACCACCTAAGATAAAAGAGAACTCAAACCGTCTAAAGGCTGCTGCAAACAAATGTTTATGATTGACCCACACAAAGTGTCATGTTGGGATATGACTCCAGGACCTGTGAGGACAGCGCTCAGATGCATCCAAAGGCCGTTCAGGACAGTGCGACAAACGTTTTCTTTGCCAAGCATAAGAATACTGTATGCCGTAACCTGCTGAAATTGAAAGTAAGGTTCCGTTGCCACAGCACATCTTTTTCCTTGTTGAAGTCTTGGGGTATGTCCAAGAAAAAGCAAAAGAAATCAAAGCTAGAATCTGTCCCTTCCTGCCACTCTCAAACTCCAGAGAGGACGCAAGGGCATCAATGTGCCTCGTCTCCATCGAAGACAATACCAAATCTAGTCCTGGCACCCTTTGAGTTCCCAGGTGCGTGGTCAATGTTGCTGGATGTAGAGGCCTTCAAAAAGGCCATGCTGTGTATTTTTGACACTTGACTGGTTCCCACTGGTGTGTCTTTAGGTCCCAAAGGTCTGTAGAAGCCTCCAGTCACACTTTAGCCTGTGTCTGCCCTTAGCACCATCTGTACCCCTCTGCACCAGTCACTTTATGCTCTTCTCCGCCAGCTGCATTGGTTTCCTGTAATCAGTCACATCAAATTCAAGGCTTTAATCTTGGCCTACAGAACTTTTGAGCATAAGGGACCCTCTGTATTTGAGATGCAGATTTAAGGCCTACTGTCAGGGTAGTTCCCTGAGGTCTAATTTACTGAAGCTCCTGCATGTTCTGAGGGTCCAAAGGCTAGGCGCGGTGAGTGGCCCTTCCGTTTTCTCACAACAAAACTTTGAAATTTGCTTCCAACCACTTTTCGTTTTGCATCTTCTGAAACATTATTTAGGAAAGGTCTGATGACCCATCTTTTAATGCTTAGATCGATGCACAATTCTGCTAGCAAGTTTATTTAGGTGTCCCTTCGCTAGCGCCAGGACACTTCTTCCAGAGTAGACTCGCTCCTTACAAATGCCATTGTTGTTGTTGGATCCGGTGCTGGGTCTGGAGCGGTGCCAATAGTGAGACTGCAATTCTGACACTCCCAGCACCGCTGGTGCCCCCAAGGCAGTGCAGTCCCCATTGTCGTACCCCATTCCAATATGGAGCTGGCCAGGTGTCTCTGAAGCCGGCCAGGACCATGCCCTCTGAGTTAGGGCCAGTGGCCTTTTCTTGTGACAGGCCTGGTGAGGGTGACAAATAGGAGGGTCTGATTGTCCTTATGGATACCAGTATCTCCTAGATGACACAGAAGATATCTGGTATGGGAAAATGGTGGATTCCAATGGGTTAGACATCTTACCAGGGAATGGTTTGGTCTCTCCTCCTACTGTGGCTATGGAGGAGGAAGCCTCCTTTACAATGGTGCTGCGCAGGGAGGCTGAGGTCTTGGACGTTCAGTAACCCTTGATGGCAGTCAAGACGAACATCTTGACAGAGGTGCTTTAACTGGGAGTTGCCCCCTCTGAACCCTTACTGGTATCTAATGAAGCCCTTACCGATGTCATAATCAGGGCCTGATCCAAGCCCTGTCCAGGATCTCCTGTGCACAGGACAATTGCCTGCCATCGCCCCACTCCTGGGAACCCCAGTTTCCTCAGCCAGCACACCACCCAGGAGAGCTTAGTTGTCCAGGTGTCCACTTTGAGTCTGGTGTATCCTTACCACTCAACCGGATAGGGAATCCAAGAGGCTGGATACCTTCAGTAAGAGGATGTTCTTTTCCATCAGCCTAGCATTGCATTGATGAACACTGCCTGTCACTAGGACCAATACACTTATACGATCTGGGATTTTGTGGCGCAGGTGCTGCCTGTGGTCTCGGAAGAGATCCGAGCCATATTGTCACAGGTAATTGCAGATAGCAGGGACTCTGCAAAGTTAACCATCGGGAGTGGACTGGACACAACCAAGTCACTGGGCAAAGTGATTCCATTGTCTGTGGCCTTAGGTGCCATGCCTGGCTGATAACCACTGTTTTTTCAGGGGGTGTCCAACCTTCGCTCATGGACATGATTTTGATCGCTCTCGCCTTTTTGGTGAGAAGGGGGACCTGGCGATGGTGCGCTTTAAGGATAGCAGAGCTACACTAGGTCCTTGTGTCTATCCCCAGCCCCTCACCAACCCAGTCCGCCTTCCACTCCTTTCATGACTACGAAAGAGGCTTCAAGCAAAATTGATTCCTGCCCAGCCAGCAAGGCGAACATGCTTCCCAGTTTTTTTGTGGCCAAAGATGTCGTTCCCACAGACCACGTGGGCTACTAACCAGAGGCTGGTCCAGTCCACCACTCTCTTGGCAGTGGCAGCCTACAAACCCCTTTTGTTTGCCCTCATACTGAATTTGGTATCAAGTTGGGGGCAGGATATGCCATGACCTGCACAACCGGCAGTCAGTAACATTCAACAAGTGGGTTTTACAAATAACCCAAAGGGGCTACTCCATCCTCTTTCTGGACACACCACTACCCATGCCCCCCACTTGCGACCGGCTCACGGAGGACCATCTCTCCTTGCTTCGTCAGGAAGTTTTGGCTCTTTTTCCTGAGGGAGCCATCCAGAGGGTGCCGGCATCAGAAGTAGCTTGTGGTTGATATTTCCGCTACTTTCTGGTGCCCAAGAAGGACAGAGGCCTCCATCCTACCCTAGATCTGCACCTTCTCAACTTCTTCCTGAGAAAGAAGAGGTTCATGATGCTCCCTAGCTCAGGTTCTGTCTGGTGGCACTGGACTTGCAGGACACGAATTCTCATATGCCTGTTCTGCCTGCCCATAGAAGTCTGTTCATGGTGGGTTGGGAGCACTTTTTTTTTCCGCTGTGCTCCCCTTCGACCTTACCAATGCCACTCTGATGTTCACTAAGGTAACCATGGTGGTTGCAGCATATCTTTGGATGTGAGAGATTCCAGTCCTACTCGACTATTGGTTGATGAAGGGGCGCTTTCTCCTGTCAGTCATCATCCACCTCCAGACTACGGCGGACGTCCTACATTCTCTGGGGTTAACTTTCAACATGCCAAATTCATACCCGACTCCTTCTCAGGTGCTCCCTTTCATCTGAGCCATTTTGAACACCGTGGAGGTTCTGGCCTATCCTCCTGAGCAGTGAGCCCAGGAAAATCAGGCTATGATACCGGCATTCAGCCTCTATGCTGTATTTTGGTGAGACTGACTCTGAGGCTATTGGGCCTCATGACCTCCTGCATCCTGCTAGTGATGCATGCCCGTTGGCATATGCAGGCTCTTCAGTGGGACCTGAAGTTCTAGTGGGCACGGTGTTAGAAGAATCTCTCTGACATGGACTACATTTCAGGGGGAACTGTAAAAGACCTGCAGTAGTGTCTGAAGAACCGAATTTGGGTGAGTGGCAGACCTCCCTCCCTTCCCCAACCAGAATTGACTTTAGTGACAGATGTCACTTCTGGGCCAGGGTGGCCATCTGGGAGAGGTGGAGATCAGATGACTCTGGTCTCTGAGCCAGGGCTGCATGTTAACCCGCTGGTGCTTCAGTTGATCCGGCTAGCATTGAAAGCCTTTCTTCCCTCCTTAAGGGGAAGGCTAGTGCAGGTATTCATAGACATCAACACAATGTGGTACTGAAACAAACAGAGAGGAATGGGATCATGGACCCTTTGTCAAGGGGACCTGCTCCTCTTAACATGGCTGGAACATCAGGGCATGTCCTTGTTGGGTCAACACCTGGCAGGCTCTCTGAACTCCAGGGCAGCTGAACCCGGCCGTCAATGCCTAGTGAACAATGAATGGGGTCTCCACTCAGAAGTGGTACAAAGTCTCTTTCAAGAGTGGTGCAAATCCTAGGTTTGCTGCTGAGAATGTGCATTGTCAGCAGTCCTGTGTGCTGGAGTTTTTAAGGGGTGGCTCTTGCTTAGAGACACTTCATCTTGAGTAGAGCTCTGGCCTCCTGATTGCCATTCCATCTATACCACATCTCTCCAGAGTTCTCAGGATTGACCAGACCAATGCCATTACTGTGGCTCCTGATTGAGCATGGAGAGTCTAGTATCCTCAGCTAGTAAGAATGAACATCGATCCTCCAGTCAGGCTGTGTCTTCGGGAGGCTCTTCTTTCCCAGCAAAAGGGGAGTGTTCTGTACCCGAAAGCGGGACACACTTTGCTTTAATGCATGGAGAGTGATCAGTTGAGTTTTTGTCCTTCCACCCGATGTATGTGACATTATTCTGGTAGCCAGGTGTCTCTCCACTTACAGTATATGGCTGACATTGAGACAAATGTGTGGCATGGTGTGCACCCAAAGACATTGACCCTCTCTCTGCACCCTTCTCTCAAGTCTTATTTGTTCTTGATTTAGCCCGGCAGGGCACTGCTCTGGGCATAGTTAAGGGTTACCTATCAGTGATTTTGTCATTTTTGCAATTGCTGCACCAACCTTTTTGGTTCAAGTCAATTGTTGGGACTAGGTTCCTCAAAGGTCTCCAGTACATATTTCAGCCCTAGCCATTCATCATGCCTCAGTGGAATTTAAACCTGGTCTTGACCTTTTTGATGTGCTTGTCCTTCGAGCCGATGCACAACTGACAACTCCATTTACTAACCATCAAGACGATTTTTCTAGTGTACATAACAACACCCAGGAGGGTCAGTGAACTACAGGCACTCTGTGCACCCTCCTTTAACCACCTTCTGCCCTGACAAGCTGGTTCTTCAGACATGTGCATCTTTCCTCTTGAAGGTTGTGTCACCCTTCCATGTAGGCCAAAAAAATCACCTTGCCTACCTTCCTTGCTCTCACTTCATCCTTCTAAAGAAGAAGAGACTCCACCATCTGAACCCAAAAAGAGCGTTGTCGTTCTACCTTGACCGCACAAAAGATTTGCAGGTGGTCGATTAAATCTTTATTGGGTATAATGGAGCTGAGAAAGCAAAGGCAATGAAGACACATTTCATCTCAAGATGGATAGTGCTACACATAAAGAGCTGGTGCACATTGGCTAAGAAGCAAACCCTTAAATCTTGCGTGTTCATTTTACTAAGGCTAAGACTGTTACTGCTGTGTTACGTTACGGCGTCCCTCTCCTGGGTATCTGTTGGGGAGCAATGTGGAATCTTTACACATGTTCACCAAGCACTACTGCACTTAATCTAAGCTGGTGGTTTCCATTGCTCAGCTCCTGCACTTAATTGTCTACACTGGCATTTATGACAGTCTGCCACATGGTGGCATTGTTTGTCTAATTTAGAGATAAGCACAATGTGAGGAAATGTGGTGTATTATATGGTGTAGTTGTGTGGCCTCACCATATAATACACTAATCAACCCCTTTAGGACTCTTAGATTTCCTTTGTCAAACCTTCAGTTCAACCTTGGGTAGCTGTGGCTCTGAACAGCAAGGCTTGCACAAAGGAACAAGTGCAAAGCATGTGAACAGTACCAAAACAATTGAAGAAGAAATTGACAAGACATCAAAGAAATCGAACACCCCTTTTTGAAAATAGACATTACTATGTATTTTGAAACACTGCAATGAAGAAGATCCATCGGAGGGTTCTGGAAATATAGAATTCTCAAGGTACAGTAAATCAGGTTATCTCACTCAACCAAAAACAAGGATTGGCAACTTTAACAACTTTGACATTTACATACTCTTTCACCAAAACATTTGGGCTAGTTAGAATGTGGTCACTTAGAATTACTATAGGCAACCAACTCCAATAGGGAACCAGTCACGGGGTCCAGTCAGGTCCTCAGAAACAGTTTTTAGTCTTCAGTCGGCTCCAGGCACTTTTAGCCATTGCAGTAGTATTGATGGAAGTGGTCCTAATGCAAGTGATAAAGGATGCTGAAGATGGATAAATTGCTTCCCTGTAATCCTACTTCTCTTCCAGGGGAATCCTCATCAAAGTCATAAACACTGAATAGTCCTGTACAGGCGCCTATAGAAAGGGTAACAAATGCCCAGATTACATTTACTTCTTGTTTGAAATCATCACAATCAATACAATTAATGTTATCCAAGAACTAAGCTGACTATAGGAAGGCTTCTACAAACCTTTATTTGAAAGGAAAGGGAATATGAGGCATTGATAACCAATAGGCTGCATTCAAAGAGTAAGCATAAAACTAGCACTGTGCCTTTACGAACCTCACAGTGCCCTCTGTATGCCATCCTGGCACACAAGTGTCAAGTCATTTTTTACGGAAATACTAACAGATCATGTATACAGAATTTGTTGACAACTGTAATGGCTTCAGTCTGAGAAGCCAGGTGGGCTGCTTATGACTTTGATGAGGATTCCCCTAGAAGAGAACTGGGATTTACAGGTAAGTAATTTATCCTTCCCTTCCAGGGGATCCTCATCAATAGTCATAATACTTTATCGACTAGCAAGCCCATCCCACCACAAGCAGACTTGGAAGCAAAAACCAACTCCCAACATTTTAGCAAAAAACATTTCTCCAATAAACCTGTCCTACTTGAGTGTCTGCCTTAGCATCTGAATTCAAACAGTAATGCCTAGTAAAAGTATGAGCGGGCTTCAAGGTAGCAGATTTACAGATCTTGAAATTTGGTACATATCTTAGCAGTGCTGCAGTAGCAGTTTTCCCTTAGTAGAATGCACTCTAGGTTTAGCAGGCAATGCCTTTTTACCAAATTGGTAATAAAGCAGTATACACGAAACAATCAATCTTGAAATCTACTGTTTAGATGAGGCTAAACCTGTTAACACTGGACCATAGTTAATAAACAGGTGATATGATTTCCTAATAATCTTAGTCTTGTTTAAGTAGAATTTCAATACTCTCTTAACATCCAGTGAATATAAGTACCTTTCAGCTGGATTCAAAGGATTGGGAAAGAATATAGGTAGGGAAATGGTCTGATTGATGTGGGGCTTTGAGACTACTTAGGTAAGAAGCTGGGATGAGTCGTTATGACTACCCCTTTAGAATGGAAAACAGTGTATGGTATTTCTGTATAAAGGCATTGAAATTTACTTAACCTGTGGGCGGAAATGATTGCCACCCAAAAAGCCGCTTTCCAGGTGAGATGTTGCAAAGAGGCTTTATATATATTGGCTCGAAGGAAGGGTCTATTAACATGGAAAGAACAATGTTGAGTTCCAAGGAGAACAGGGATTCCTGACTGAGGGATACACCTTTTTAAGCCTTTTAAGTAAGTATTTTACTACTGAGAGTTTGAAAAGGGATACGTGTGAAGGCGATTCCATATAAATTGTAATGGCTGGCCGATGTACTCTAGTGGAAGAGAATTGTGACCCAGATTTAACTAAGCAAAGGAGATATGGAATGAGTACATCTTCTTGACATTTGATTGGGTTGTGAGCTTTCTTTGTACACCATAAATAGAACCTCTTCCATTTGAAGGCAAATGAACATCTAGTGGAGGGTCTCCTGGCCTCCTTGAGAATGTCAATACAGTCTTTGGGAAGACTTAAATGTTCACATTGGAGGAATTTAGGAGCCGTGCAGCCAAGTTCAGGGATGAGAGGTTCAGATGTAGTATCTGTCCTCCTCACTTGAACAGTAGATCCTGTCGACAGGTATGCTGCTTGAGGGGCCTCTTCAAAAGATGTAGAAGGCCAATGAACCACCTCTGGCAAGGCCCCTTTGGGGCTAAGAGAATCATCCTTGTGTGAGAACGGTATAGATTGAGAATCTCTGTTGGAATGAGAGGAATTGGTGGAAATGTGTAGAGAAATTTTCCTGACAAACTTATCAAAAGGGCACTCCTCTGCGATCCTGGCTGGTGGAGCTTGGGCGCGTAGGCGTGGCATTTTCTGTTGTTGACGTCTGCGAACAAGTGTTTGTGAGGGTATTCCCAATCTCGAAAGATTTCTTGCAGGACGTCATCATTGAGAACCCAGTCTTGATTGTCTTGGAAATTGTTACTGAGATTGTCTGCATGCCTGTTTTGAATTCCTGGCAGAAGGATGGCTGTTATCAAGAGATTCCTGGCTAGTAGCCATTTCAGATGGTATGAGCTTCTTTAGAGAGAGGACAAGAATGACTCCCTCCCTGCTTGTTTAGATAATGCATGGTCGTCATGCTGTCGGCTTGCATGAGAATGCAGTTGGTCAAAAGTGCTGGAAAGAAAGACTTCAAAGCTAGGTGGTCTGTTCTCAGCTCCAGCATGTTGCTATGGTATGTTTTCTCTCTGTCTGATCACACACCCTGTATCTGAAGAGAACCCATGTGACCTCCCCACCGCTGAAGGGAAGCGGCTATAATCAGTGTTTGACTAGGTGGTTCCTGGTTAAAGGAACTCCTACCAGATTGTTCCTCTGAGACCACCATGGGAGAGATTGTCACGCAGCTTGAGAAAAACTGAGTTTGTCCTCCCAGCAGTTGGTAAGCTGTTTCCACTGATCCTCCAGACACTGCTCTAGAGGCCTCATGTGCAATCTTGCATTCAGCACTGTGAAGATGCAAGAAGCCACAGACCCCAGAAGAGACGCTATCTATCCTGCAGAGGGATGATGAGACAGCAGAAGACTAACAATTCAGAGTCAAGAATGATAGTTTCTAATCCACAGGATACACTCTTGCGGACTGTGTATCCTGTATTGGGGCCCCAAGAAGTGAAGTCTTTGAATTGGGTCGACTGTTGATTTTTGCAAATTGATTCGAAGGCCTAGGCTCGAGAGAGTCCACACATACATGTGAAAATGCTCCTTTGTTTAGGATGGAGAGGAGCTCTTTATCAGCCAGTTGTCGAGATAAGGATACACAAAGATGTTCTGTCTCCTTAAGAATGCAGCGACCATTACCTTGCACTTTGAAAATGGTTTTGGGACTGACTTGAGGCCGAAGGGGAGCACCTAGTACTGGCAGTGCCGGGATCTCACATTGAAGCGGAGGAATTTTTGGTGCTTTGTGGCTATAGGTGTTGGAAAGTAGCATCTTTCAAGCATAGTAACCCCCACCTTTTGCTTGGTGACACTGTGTTGAGACTGAAGTGCACTGGGATCCTGCTAATCAGGACCCCAGTGTCTGTGCTCCATCGCCTAAATTTGGTTAAATGGTAACTTTTTACACTCCACAGTTGGCATACTGGTGCACCCATGTAAGACCTTAGTATATGGTAATTAGGTACCCAGGGCATTGGTGCACCAGGGCTCTTCCATGGGCTGCAGCATGTATTATGCCACCCATGGGAGCCTATGCAAACTGTGTCTGCATGTCTGCCATTGCCTCCTGCGTCAAATCATGCATGCACCTTTCCCTCTAGATATAGGGCTTGCCTTATATCACAGTCACAGCACTTGGACACTGTAAGTCCCCCTATGGTAGGCCCCTCGACCCAAGCGCAGTGTGTCCTTACAAACCCCAGGCTCCATTCCCTGGGAAGCCATTTTAGAGTATGTTGTGGGCACTGGTCAACTCAAGTAGTCCAACTACATAATGGCTTCTCCAAACCTAGGCATGTTTGGTATCAAACGTGTTGGAATCATGCAGCTACACTGATCCCAGTGTTAGTTGCATGATACCATGTACTCATGGGGGTTCCTTAGAGGATCCCCCAGATCTGCCTGTACAGTCTTGCATAGTCTACCTGCCAGCCTGTGCTGCTGTAGACCCAGACACTGTTCTGCACTCCTGCT
This sequence comes from Pleurodeles waltl, assembly GCF_031143425.1. Classification (NCBI taxonomy): domain Eukaryota; kingdom Metazoa; phylum Chordata; class Amphibia; order Caudata; family Salamandridae; genus Pleurodeles; species Pleurodeles waltl. Next base: position 401,573,490 of record NC_090449.1, read on the forward strand.
GCTGAGCCTAACTTGAGCAGGGGAAGGCAGAACAAATGATTTCCTGTAGGAGGGAGGTGTGACGTACTCTCCTTTAGAGCTAGGTGTCTCTGGGTTGGGTTGCCTCCCAGCACCACCAGACTGCTTTGAAGGGCACATTTGGTGCCCTCCTTGCATAAACAGGTTTGCAGCACTCTCGTTCCCACTCTGGCATGAAACTACAAAACGGACAGGTGAGTGACCACGCCCCTGTCCATCTCCTCCCCTAGGGAGGTGCACTGAGATCTCACAGGTGGTCGCTTGGTTCTGTCATCTTGACAACAAGATGTGCAGAGGCCCCTGGGAGCATCTGAGTGGCTAGGCCAGATAGATGACGTCCCTGGCCCCCTCTTATAGGTGGGTTACTGCAGATAGTGACCAACCCCCTTTTAGGGTTTCTTAAGGGGTCCCCCTGAGGGTGAGTCCTCAGATTTGTCGAGCAAGACTCTACACAGGAAGTCTCTGCGAGGCTCTTCTGCTCCTGCTGTCTGGAACCTCTGCTGGTCTGCCTTTGAAACTGAAACAAGACTGTATCCAGTTGGGAGGGTTCCCACTGCAACACTGTTTCTCCAGCTCCTGCTAGATTTCTGCAGCATCCGTGGCTGTGCATCCTCCAGGGTCACAAGGTCCCGGTGTTCCCCAAGAAGCAAGGAAGACTCTCCCTTGGAGTGAAGGATTACCTCCCTGCATCCGCAGGCACCTTAAGACGACAACCACCGGCTGGTGTATCTTTCTGTCCCACAAACATTGAAAGGCTTTGCAACGCAGGTGGTTTCTGTGGTTCTCTCCAGCTCCAACTTGTCTTCTGACCTACTTGGGAGATGTTAGTAGGGAATTGCCTTCTCCTTAAGTCTCCAGTCCTGGTATTGGAGGATTTTAAAGACCTTCCTCCACCTAAAGAAAACATAAAAAGTTTAGGCTTCTGGCTAGACTCTCGTCTCACGATGAACTGCCACTCCAAAAAGTTGGCCGCAACCTGTTTTGGCCTACTAAGAACCATCAGAATTGGTTTTTTTAAAGTTCTTCCATTCTTGGCTTAAAAGACTCATCATTCAGGCCTTTATATTATCTCGGCTAGACTATGGGAACTCTCTTTTCCTTGGTTCTCCTGGCTCCGTAAAACAGAGTCTGGAGGTCATGCAAAATGCCACTGCACATCTGCTCATGAACACTCCTAGACCCCTCTCTGCTAATCCAGCACTGGCCTCGCTCCATTGGCTTCTCATAGAACAATGTATTAACTTTAAGGCTATTTGCATGGCACATAAAGCCCTCCATAACAAGGGTCTGTTGTTTCTCAGGCAATGTATAACACCTTGTACCCCTCAGAGGGCACTTAGATCTTCCACCGCCTTGCTGGTTAACACTACTCGGGTCGGGTAAGCAATATGGGGAGGCAGTTCTTTTGCTTTTAAAGCCGCCTACCTTTTGAATTCACTCCCTCTGGAACTCCATCAAGAGCAGCAGGAATCTTCTTTTCGTAAGAAATTGAAGACGTTTTTATACACAGCATAGGCTTCTCCTCGTTTGGCGGTCTACTTTTAAGTGCTGGGAAGCCTTCGGGTAGCCACTCGCTGTAAAAATTTATAAATTTAAAAATGTATTAATCTAATCAATACTAGGATAGTACTAGTGTTATGATAAAGAATACTTCATTGTTGTAACAGTGTGGCTGTTTCTTGTGTGAACATCACTGACTGACTACTGTGGTATTGTATATGCTTTACACTTCTCCTTGATAAGCCTGAGCTGCTCTCCACAGCTACCCCTCGAGAGCTTAGGTTATCTAGTCACCAAAACACTATCACTAAGGGTTGCCTGGACTCACTGTAGGGTGTCACACCATGGTGCACACCATAAACTGACCTAGCGTCCTGCAATAGGGATATGGAAATACACATCTTGGAGGCCGATTGCACACATCCAGTCCCCTTGCTGCAACTGTGGGTAGATTTGATGGCGAGCCAACGTCCTGAATTTTTCTCGGCTATGTACTTGTTGAGTACTCGGAGGTTCAAGATGAGTCTGAACTCTTGCTTTGGTCATTTCTATTTTTTTTTTTTTTTTTTTTTACTAGAAAATAACGGGGAAAGATTCCGGATTCCCTTTGATGACATGGGATCTCCTCTGTTGCCTCTTTTTGCAGCAAGGTGTTGACTTCCAACTGCAGGAGGTCTAGTTGGTAGCAGGATATGTTTGAGGGTTCTTCGGAGGAGGAGACTTGAAGAGAAAAGCCATTCTGCACAATATTCAAGACCCATCCGTCTTTCGTAATGGATTGCCACTCTTTCCATTGATTAGCAATACTTTCCTCCCCCCACCGGGGGGTAAAAGTGAACGGTGAAACAACACTGCATTGTTTTGTAGTGGGCTTAACTGGCGCTGCAGGCTGCAGTGTGCTCCTTCCTCTGGATGTCTTTTGATGATGGTAGTGGGATCTTGCCTGCTGCTGGTGCTGCTGCCAGTGAGGAGCTTGAACCCTCTGCTGGTAGAACCTCCTATAATAGGGCCCGTAACGCCTATAGAACTCTTTCCTCATTTCAAGACCCACAGCCTTAAGAGTATCCAGCTCTGCCTTAATCCTGGACATCTCTTCATCTGCATGAGAACCAAAGAAGGTGTTGCCAGAGAATGGGAGGTTCATTATGCGTTGTTGAGCCTCTGGTTTTAGCCCTGTGAGTCATAGTCAGGAAGATCTTCTTGCACATATCCCATGTGCGCAAAGCTGCACGCATGATGTGGTTTGACAGCAAACCACCTTCATTGAGAATCTCCATGAAATTCTGCCTGTCCTCTTTGGGTAGCTTTTCAGTGAATCCCAGAGGGATCTGTCATATTGTCCCAGTAGAACAGATGCACTGGCCACTTCAATCAAGGATGCTGATGTTCAGCACATTTTCTTCCCCAGTGCATCTACCTGCTTGAGGGAGTGGTCCCTGAAGCTGATTGCGGCCCGATGCTGGGCTCTATGCAAGTCCCTGTCAAGAGGTCAGTCTTGGGATCGGTTGCGGAGTCTTCCACTCTTCGTCATCCCACTACAAGTCCTCAGGACGATCAGGTAAGTCGAGGTATAAGTCGAAGAATGCAAAACGTTCTTGAACTTCACCTCATCTGTCATCTGATGAGGGAGCAAGAGCGTTGACGAGCGAGGGAGAGCATTGTCGATCTAGGCCTCTCACAGAGCCTATGTCTGGGCCAACTCCCCGCCTTCCCAAGTTTCTGGGAGCCAAAGCAACCCCTGCCCAACTTAAGGAGTTTTATGAGGCCCTGTGCCTCATTTTTGGTCAGTCTGACTCCGGTGGTGTGCCTTCGGGCCCCGCGGAGACAGAAGGGTCTCCTTCAGGTTCCAGCCATAGGCTTTGGCCTCCGCTCCAAAGGGCACCCATAAGTTTGTTCTTCGATCCGGACAGACATCTGCCATACCACTGTTGACCTTCCCCAGCACTGGTCCAGACGTTGTGTGGCTGCAGGGTGAGTGAGCTGCAGGCATTGTCATCTAAGCTGCCCTACTTTTCCATCTATCCTGACAGTGGCCCTCCTTTCTGCCAAAAGTGGTTATGCCCTCTTAAGTAGGCCAATCAATCACCTTGCCTTGTTTTTACACACCCGCATCCTTCTAATGAAGAGTAGAGACTCTCCTGACCGGACCCAAAAAGAGGGTTGGCGTTCTACCATGATCGTACTAAAGAGTTCTGGGTCAATGATCAACTCTTTGTTGGTTATGTGGGTGTGAAGAAAGGTCGAACAGTGCAGAAGAGAACCCTCTCCTGATGGGTCATACTCTTCATTAAAATATGCTATGCACTGGCTAGGAAGCATCTATGTACACACATACATACATACATACAGTTAGCATATAGAAACAACCAGCATTGGCAACAATTAGTGAAAAATAGTTAAGGCCTCTGGCGAAATAGTGGAATGCAAAGTGTAGTCCTCCACCCAAGGATATAGAGTAGATAGAGGGGAGCTTGGGGAACTTGGGACCCCAAAAGGTGAGTACCTAAGTGGCAACCAGGAGAGCAGCAGTAAGTATGTGGTCTTCCCAAGGACTAACAAGAGGACTTAGAAAGAGGAGGATTGCAAGACCAGGACAAATCCGGTGGAACCCAATCATGGATTCCTGGAGAAGAGGACCTGAAAAATAAGGGGACAGAGTCCAGTCCCTACAGGAGTGTCCAGATGGGGCAGAAGCCACTACCCACCCTTCTGATGAAGAACCTAATCGATGACGGAAGATTATCAGCTGTGGAGCCCAGGTGCTGCAGAGAAGTCCTTGGAGCCGGGCAAATAATGTCCCACGTTGGTCACAGGGTCGCTGTTGGTCAGTGCTAAAGAGGACCACCACCAAGTCTTGGCAAATGCAAGTTGGAGCAAAAGAAGAGTTGCAGAGCTGAAGAAGACCAGCATTGTCTAGGGGACTTGACCTTTGGAGGGGAGTCCGGGCTGACCCTCAGCAGTCAGGAGAGCCAGCAGAAGCAGTAGCAGCTCCCATAGGCAGCTCACTGGCAGCAGGCACAGTACGTTACAGTGAGGCCCAGTCAGCACACCTGAAGAGGAACCCCACGTCGCTCCAGCAGGATAAAGTACTGGAGGCTGGGGCTACTTGGAGCCTGAAGATTCCTTGGGGCAAGAGTCAACAAGCCTTGGTTGTTGCTAGAGTCGTGGTGGACAGGGGTACTGTCCTGCAAGGAGAGGCAAGGGCTCACCGCCTCCCAAGTTGGACAGCAGGTACAGAGGACCAAGGAGACCACTCAGACCCACCACCTGTGTTGGAGATTCTTCCTATAGCGGATGGCAGAAGACCCCAGCAGCCGGTTGTCGTTGCCTTAGGTGCTGGCAGGTGCAGGGGAGTGACTCCTTCACTCCAAGGGAGATTTTGCTTCTTTGGCACAGGTGAGGTTGTGCAGACTCCAGAGGATGCACAGCCGTGGAAATGTTTCAGTTGCTGGAAGGAGCCAGAGAAACAATGTTGGAAGGCAAGGTTGTCTTGGGAGTTGCAGGCTTGATTGGTTCCTGAAGAGTCCAGTTACGGTGGCCAGGAGCAGAAGAGGTCATTACAGAGGAGTCCAGGTGGAGACTTGCATGCCGAATCTGGAGACCCCCCCCCCCCACACAGGAGTCCGTAAATAGTCCTACCATGGGGTTGGTCACTCTGCAGGCTGACCACCTATCAGCGGGGTTACTGACGTCCGGGGCTTCTGCACATCTTGTTTTCAAGATGGCAGAATCAAGTGGCCACCTGAAGGAAATCTGGGCACCACCCCTGGGGTGGTGATGGACAGGGGAGTGGTCACTCCCCTTTCCTTTGTGTGCTTTCTCACCAGAGCAGGGACTGAGATCCCTGGACTGGTACAAACCGGATTATTCAAGGAGGGCACCAAATGTGCCCTTCAGAGCAAGCCGGGGGGGGGGTGTGGGAAGGTTAACCCTCCCCAGTCATGTAACACCTATTTCCAAGAGAGAGGGTGTTGCCTCCCTCTCCCACAGGAAATCCTTTGTTCTGCCTTCCCCTACATGTTAGCTGGTCAAGCAACAGGAGGGCAGGAAACTGTCTGAGGGGCTGCAGCAGCGTGGGCTGCCTCAAACCATGGAAGGCTGGCAGGAGCAATACTGGGCGGTCCTCTGAGGAGCCCCCAGAGTGCATGGAATCATGCCACCAATCCTGGCATTAGTATTGGGGTATGATTCCAACATGTTTGATACCAAACTGGGCAGATCGGTTCCGTCAACAGTGGTCTTGAGGCGCCACATCTGGTTGAGGATGTCTGGTTTTTCGGGGGGATGTCCAACAGTCCCTCGTGGGCATGCCCTTCGATGGCACCCGTCTCTTCGGAGGCAAAGTGGACTCAGCGCTCCAGTGGTTCAAGGAGTCCTGGACTATGGCTCTGTCCCTTGGCCTCGAGCTGCCCCTCGCCAAACACAGTTTTTCGCCCCTTTCCTGGTCACCGAAGTGGCTCCCTGTCTTGTTCATTCCCTGGCCGGGGACGCGGAGTCCCATGGGCTCGTGGGACAGGGAACCTGAGGTCTGCCCAGTCCACCCCCACAGCCACCAAGTCTCCTAGTCCATTCCACCATCTTGGACCAGTTTGGTGCAGGATCCACCATCAACTGCCCCACTGTGATTCCCTCAAGAAGGACAGGTGGTTTTTGCAAACAGTCCAAAGGGGCTGCTACCTCTCCTTCGAGACTGCCCCTCTGGCCATGCCTCCATCTTACGGCTGCTTACCAGAGGATCATTGGGTACTTCTCCACAAGGAAGTCGTGGCTGTCTTGGCCAAGGGAGCCATAGAGATTGTCCCTGTGCCAGAAGTAGGTTGTGGTTGTTATTCCCGCTACTTTCTGGTGCCCAAAAAGGAAAAGAGCCTACGTTCTATCCTAGACCTTTGGGCCCTCAGTCTCTTCCTCAGAAGTTCGAAAATGCTCACTCTGGCTCAGGTATTGTCTGCTTTGGACCCAGGAGACTGGATGGTAGCGTTGGACTTGGAGGATGCTTATTCCCATGTACCCGTCTCGCCTGCCCACAGGTGCTACTTGCGATTAGTGGTAGGCCATGAGCACTTTCAATTTACCGTGCTCCCCTTCGGCCTTACCAGCGCCCTTTGGGTGTTCAGTAAAGTGATGGTGGTGATTGCAGCTCATCTGCACAGGTGAGGGGTTCCCGTCTTCCCCTACCTTGACGACTGGCTGTTGAAGGTGATCACACCCCAGAAAGTCACCTCCCACCTTCAAACTAGTGAACCTTCTGGCCCCTCTGGGGTTCACTAGAAACATGCCGAAGTCTCACCTGAATCCTTCTCAGACACTTCCTTTTATCAGAGCTGTTCTGGGCACAGTGCAGTTTCAGGCCTATCCTCCCAAAAAGCGAGCCCAGGATATTCAGGTTATGATTCCGATGTTTCAGCCTCTGTCCTGGATTTCATTGAGATTGATTCTGAGGCTCCTGGGCCTCATGGCCTCCTGCATCCTGCTGGTGACACATGCCAGATGGCATGTGTGGGCTCTGCAGTGGGACCTGAAGTTCCAGTGGGCGCAGTATCAATCAGGAGAATATCTCCGACATGGTCCAGATCTCGGAGGGAACTGCGAAAGACCTGCATTGGTGGCCTTCGAATCGCAATTGGGTCAACAGCAGAACTAAAATAAAGCCATTTTATTTTTGTAACACTGTGGTTCTTTCATGAGTAGAAGTACTGTGTGACTACAGTGGTATTGCAGGAGCTTTGCATGTCTCCAAGATAAGCCTTGGCTGCTCATACACAGCTACCGCTAGAGAGCCTGGCTTCTAAATACTGCCTACACTTCATTGCTAAGGGGATACCTGGACCTTGTATAAGGTGATAATACCTAAGGTACTCACCACACACCAGACCAGCTTCCTACAGGCTCACCTCCAAGTGTTGCAGTTCCTACATTTGGGAGGTGTGAAGCACCTCCACTCAGAGCAGGCTTTGTCCTTAACCCCAGAAAGCACAAAGGCTCTCACCCCATGGGGTCAGAAACTTGTCTGTTAGTGGCAGTCTTGGGCAAAATACAGGGGGCATTTCTAAGTAGCTCTCTGTGCGCATATTTCAATAAATCCAACACTGGCATCAATGTGGGTTTATTGGGCTGAGAGGTTTGATACCAAACTTCCCATTCTTCAGTGAAGCATCATGGAGCTGTGGAGTTCATAATGAAAGACACCCCCCCCCCCCCCCCCCCAGCCCATGTACTCGATATGGCCACACTGCACTTACAATGTCTAAGAATAGACTTAGGCACTATAGGGGCATGTTGCCCATGCATCTATGCCCTCACCTTGGGGATAGTGCACCCTGCCTTAGGGCTGTAAAGCCTGCTAGAGGGGTGACTTACCTGTGCCACAGGCAGTGGTTTGTGGGCATGGCACCCAGAGAGGGATGCCTTGGCGACTGTACCTTTTTCTCCCCCAGCACACTCGAGCCGCAATGGCAGTATGCATGTGTTTGGTGAAGGGTCCCTTAGGGTGTCATAATAAATGCTGCAGCTCTTAGGGACCTTCCCTGGCCACAGGGCCCTTGGTACCTTTTACAAGGGACTTAGCTGTGGGCCAGTGGTGTGCCAACTGTGGAAGCAATGGTACAGTTACAGTTTAGGGAAAGAACACAAGTGCTTGGATCTGGTTTGGAGGATCCCAGCACGCACACAGTCAAGTTAGCATCAGATATTAGGCAAAAAGTGTGGAGGGGGTAGCCATGCCAAAAGGGGCACTTTCCCTACAGGGCCTATCTTACTTTGGATGCTACTTTTACTTTTTACTTATTATGCAATATTTTGGCCTTAATAAATATATATACATATATGTTCAATGGCATGTGTAGCTGCAGATACACATGCTGTGCACAGTCCGCCGTCTGGTGTTGGGCTCGGAGTGTTACAAGTTGTTTTTCTTCGAAGAAGTCTTTTCGAGTCACGAGACCGAGGGACTCCTCCCCTTTCGGTTCCATTGCGCATGGGCGTCGACTCCATCTTAGATTGTTTTTTTTGCGCCATCGGGTTCGGACGTGTTCCTTTTCGCTCCGTGTTTCGGGTCGGAAAGTTAGTTAGAATCTCGGAAAATATCGTCGGTATTGTTTCGTTCGGTATCGGGTTAGTTAGAACAAATCGACACCGAATCTTGAAGAGCTCCGGTGGCCCTTTGGCGTAATTTCGATCCCCCGTCGGGGCCTGGTCGGCCCGACCGCGTGCGACTTCAAGACTGATGGAACGGACCCCGTTCCGCTTCTGTCCTAAATGCCATAACAAATATCCGTATACGGATCAGCATCTGGTCTGTAACTTGTGCCTGTCCCCGGAGCACAAGGAGGATACGTGTGAAGCCTGTTGAGCGTTTCGGTCGAGGAAGACGCTCAGAGACCGAAGAGCCAGAAGATTGCAAATGGCTTCCACGCCGACAGGACAACATCGGTTCGAGGACGAAGAGGAAGCGTTCTCCATCCACGAGTCGGATTCGGGGGAATCCGACGCCGAAGACATAACAACCGTGAGTAAGACGTCGAAAATTAGGACTCACGAAAAGTCCACAAAAGCCCAGGGGACGCCACTGCCAACAGGCCATGGCTTAACCCAAAAACTAGGTGACCGAGCCAAGGCACCGAAAAAGGGCATGCTGGTGTCGAAGTCATCCGACTCCGGTCGTGATACCGCCACACAGCAACCTCGGAGCCGAGACACCGGCTCCGAGACAATTTGGCGCAGAGACAGCGGCACTAAAGATGTTCGGCACCGAGATACCACGCCGAAATCAAGGAAATCTTCTTCGGAGCCTAAAAAGCCTACCGAAACGGTTTTGGTACCGAAAAAAGCCTCGGAACCGAAAATTAGTTCCTATACAGAGGAACAAGGACTAAACACCCAATTGCATAGATTTGGTGAAGAGCTTCAAACTGTAGAAACTGACTACACTCAAAGGAGGCTTCACAACCAGGAAGACACAGGGAAGATAACCACTCTTCCCCCAATCAAGATGAAAAGGAAACTTGTTTTCCAACAAGGGGACAAGCAACCACAAGCAAAGGTGGTAAAGAAAGTAACACCACCACCTTCTCCACCACAATCAACACATGCATCGCCGGCGCAAACTCCACCACTAACGCACTCACCAGCTCATACCACAATGAGCCAGGATGATCCCGATGCATGGGACCTCTACGACGCCCCAGTGTCTGACAATAGTCCAGACTCATATCCAACTAAACCGTCACCACCTGAGGACAGTACATCATATGCACAGGTGGTCGCAAGGGCAGCCGAATTCCACAATGTCTCACTACGTTCGGAACCTATTGAGGAGGACTTTCTCTTTAACACCCTGTCCTCCACCCATAGCCAGTATCAAAGCCTTCCCATGCTCCCAGGAATGCTAAGGCACTCAAAACAAATATTTCAGGAGCCAGTTAAAGGCAGAGCCATAACTCCAAGGGTGGAGAAAAAATATAAGGCACCTCCCACAGACCCAATATTTATTACAACACAACTAACACCGGACTCAGTAGTTGTGGGGGCAGCTCGTAAAAGAGCCAACTCTCATACATCAGGCGACGCACCACCTCCAGACAAGGAGAGCCGCAAATTTGATGCAGCGGGAAAAAGAGTTGCAGCACAAGCAGCAAATCAGTGGCGTATCGCCAACTCGCAAGCACTCTTGGCAAGATACGACAGGGCTCATTGGGATGAAATGCAACATCTCATCGAACACCTTCCCAAGGAGTTCCAAAAAAGAGCGCAACAAGTGGTGGAAGAGGGACAAAGTATCTCGAACAATCAGATACGGTCTTCCATGGATGCAGCCGATACAGCTGCAAGGACAATAAACACTGCAGTCACAATACGGAGGCACGCTTGGCTGCGCACTTCTGGGTTCAAACCCGAAATCCAACAGGCTGTGCTCAATATGCCGTTTAATGAACAGCAATTGTTTGGGCCGGAGGTAGACACTGCCATTGAAAAACTAAAAAAGGACACCGATACAGCCAAAGCCATGGGCGCAATCTACTCCCCGCAGAGCAGAGGCACATTTCGGAAGACACCTTTTAGGGGAGGGTTTCGGGGTCAACACACAGAAACCAACACTTCACAGACAAGACCACCTACCTACCAGGGTCAATATCAAAGGGGAGGTTTTCGGGGACAATATAGAGGAGGCCAATTCCCAAGAAGTCGGGGAAAATTTCAAGGGCCCAAAACCCCTCAAAATAAACAGTGACTCACAAGTCACACAACCCCATCACACAATACCAGTGGGGGGAAGACTAAGCCAATTCTACGAATCTTGGGGAGAAATAACAACAGACACTTGGGTCTTAGCAATTATCCAACATGGCTATTGCATAGAATTTCACAAATTCCCTCCAAACGTCCCACCGAAAACACACAATATGTCAAAACAGCATATAGATCTTCTAGGACTAGAAGTTCAAGCATTACTACAAAAGGACGCAATAGAATTAGTACCAAGCCTACAGAAAAACACAGGAGTTTACTCGCTGTATTTTCTAATACCAAAGAAGGACAAAACTCTGAGACCAATACTAGATCTCAGAACACTAAATACCTACATCAAATCAGACCACTTTCACATGGTCACATTACAAGACGTAATCCCACTGCTCAAACAGCAAGACTACATGACAACATTAGACCTAAAGGATGCGTATTTCCACATACCGATACATCCTTCCCACAGGAAATACCTAAGGTTCGTATTCAAAGGAATACATTACAAATTCAAAGTGTTGCCATTCGGAATAACAACTACGCCAAGAGTCTTTACAAAATGCCTGGCAGTAGTAGCTGCACATATCAGAAGGCAGCAGATACACGTGTTCCCTTACTTAGACGACTGGTTAATCAAGACCAACACGCTAACAAGGTGTTCACGTCACACAAAGTATGTCATACAGACCCTTCACAAGCTGGGTTTCTCCATCAACTATGCAAAGTCACACCTTTTGCCGTGTCAAACACAGCAATACTTAGGAGCGACAATCAACACAACAGAAGGGATAGCCACTCCAAGTCCACAAAGGGTTCAAACATTTCACAAGGTGATACAGGCCATGTATCCAACACAAAAGATACAAGCAAAAATGGTATTAAAACTCCTAGGCATGATGTCTTCATGCATAGCCATTGTCCCAAACGCAAGATTGCACATGCGGCCCTCACAACAATGCCTAGCATCACAATGGTCACATGCACAGGGTCAACTTCTAGATCTGGTGTTGATAGACCGCCAAACATACATCTCGCTTCTATGGTGGAACAGTACAAATTTAAACAAAGGGCGGCCTTTCCAAGACCCAGTGCCACAATACGTCATAACAACGGTAGCTTCCCTGACAGGGTGGGGAGCACACCTCAATCAACACAGCATCCAAGGGCAATGGGACATACATCAAAGGAAGTTTCACATAAATCACTTAGAACTGTTAGCAGTATTTCTAGCGTTGAAAGCATTTCAACCCATGATAACCCACAAATACATTCTTTTCAAAACAGACAACATGACAACAATGTATTATTTAAACAAACAGGGGGGGACACACTCGACACAGTTGTGTCTCCTAACACAAAAAATATGGCATTGGGCAATTCACAACCACATTCGCCTAATAGCACAATTTATTCCAGGGATCCAGAACCAGCTAGCAGACAATCTCTCTCGGGATCACCAACAAGTCCACGAGTGGGAAATTCACCCCCAAATACTGAACACTTACTTTCAAATTTGGGGAACACCTCAAATAGATCTATTTGCAACAAAAGAAAACACAAAATGCCAAAACTTCGCATCCAGGTTCCCACACCATCAATCCCAAGGCAATGCTCTATGGATGAATTGGTCAGGGATATTTGCGTACGCTTTTCCCCCTCTCCCTCTCCTTCCATATCTAGTAAACAGATTGAGTCAAAACAAACTCAAACTCATACTAATAGCACCAACATGGGCAAGACAACCTTGGTATACAACACTACTAGACCTGTCAGTAGTACCTCATGTCAAGCTACCCAACAGACCAGATCTGTTAACACAACACAAACAACAGATCAGGCATCCAAACCCAGCATCGCTGAATCTAGCAATTTGGCTCCTGAAATCCTAGAATTTGGACACTTAGACCTCACACAAGAGTGTATGGAGGTCATAAAACAAGCTAGAAAACCTTCCACTAGACACTGCTATGCAAATAAATGGAAAAGATTTGTTTGTTACTGCCATAATAATCAAATTCAACCATTGCACGCATCTCCAAAAGATGTAGTAGGATATTTACTACATTTGCAAAAATCAAATCTAGCTTTCTCTTCCATAAAGATACATCTCACCGCAATATCTGCTTACCTGCAGATTACTCATTCAACTTCCCTATTTAGAATACCTGTCATTAAAGCGTTTATGGAAGGCCTAAAGAGAATTATACCACCAAGGACACCACCTGTTCCTTCATGGAACCTCAACATTGTCTTAACAAGGCTCATGGGTCCACCTTTCGAACCCATGCATTCTTGTGAAATGCAATACTTAACGTGGAAAGTTGTATTTCTCATTGCCATCACATCTCTAAGAAGAGTGAGTGAGATTCAGGCATTTACCATACAAGAACCATTTATTCAAATACACAAAAATAAGGTAGTTCTAAGAACAAATCCAAAATTCTTACCAAAGGTTATCTCACCGTTCCACTTAAATCAAACAGTAGAATTACCAGTGTTCTTCCCACAGCCAGATTCGGTAGCTGAAAGAGCACTACATACATTAGACATCAAGAGAGCACTAATGTACTACATTGACAGAACAAAACAAATTAGGAAGACAAAACAACTATTTATTGCCTTTCAAAAACCTCATACAGGAAATCCAATTTCAAAACAAGGCATTGCCAGGTGGATAGTTAAGTGTATTCAAGCCTGCTATCTTAAAGCAAAGAGAGAGCTGCCTATTACACCAAAGGCACACTCAACCAGAAAGAAAGGGGCTTCCATGGCCTTTCTAGGAAATATTCCAATGAACGAAATATGTAAGGCAGCAACATGGTCTACGCCTCATACATTTACCAAGCACTACTGTATAGATGTGTTAACTGCACAACAAGCCACAGTAGGTCAGGCTGTACTAAGAACATTATTTCAAACTACTTCAACTCCTACAGGCTGAACCACCGCTTTTGGGGAGATAACTGCTTACTAGTCTATGCACAGCATGTGTATCTGCAGCTACACATGCCATCAAACGGAAAATGTCACTTACCCAGTGTACATCTGTTCGTGGCATGAGTCGCTGCAGATTCACATGCGCCCACCCGCCTCCCCGGGAGCCTGTAGCCGTTTAGAAGTAGATCTTAAACAATTGTTCATTTGTAAATATATTACTTTAACCTTTATTATGTACATACGTATTCATTCCATTGCATGGGCACTATGACTAACATACACAACTCCTACCTCACCCTCTGCGGGGAAAACAATCTAAGATGGAGTCGACGCCCATGCGCAATGGAACCGAAAGGGGAGGAGTCCCTCGGTCTCCTGACTCGAAAAGACTTCTTCGAAGAAAAACAACTTGTAACACTCCGAGCCCAACACCAGACGGCGGACTGTGCACAGCATGTGAATCTGCAGCGACTCATGCCACGAACAGATGTACACTGGGTAAGTGACATTTTCCATATATATATATATATATGTTCGATGGCATGTGTAGCTGCAGATACACATGCTGTGCTTATCCCGCCATCTAGTGTTGGGCTCGGAGTGTTACAAGTTGTTTTTCTTCGAAGAAGTCTTTTCGAGTCACGAGATCGAGGGACTCCTCCCCTTTCGGCTCCATTGCGCATGGGCGTCGACTCCATCTTCGATTGTTTTCTTTCCCCCATCGGGTTCGGACGTGTTCCTCTTCGCTCCGTGTTTCGGTTCGGAAAGTTAGTTAAATCTCTGAAAATTCGATGGTATTGTTTGCGTTCGGTATCGGGTTAGTTAACGCAGATCGACACCGAATTTTGAATTGCTCAGGTGGCCCTTTGGGGTTTCGATTCCTCGGCGGTGCCTGGTCGGCCCGACCACGTGCGTCTTCAAGGCTAATGGAACGGACCCCATTCCGCTTCTGCCCCGAATGCCACAACAAGTATCCTTACACAGATCAACATTTGGTCTGTTATTTGTGTTTGTCTCCAGAACACAAAGAGGATACCTGCGAGGCCTGTCGAGCGTTTCGGTCGAGGAAAACGCTGAGGGACCGGAGAGCAAGAAGGCTTCAAATGGCGTCGGCGCTCCGTCCAGACACCACGACTTGGATAGAAGAAACCTTCTCCATTGCTGACTCGGACGAGGCCGAAACAGAACAGACGCCGAAAACTGTGAGTAAAATAGCCCTGGCCAAAACTCACATAAAAACCATGAAAGCCCAGGGGACGCCACCGCCGGCAAGCCATGGATTAACCCGAAAACTCGGTGACCGTCCTTCGGCACCGAAAAAGGGCACACATGTGTCGAAGTCATCCGACTCCGGTCGAGATACCGGCATAGAACAGACTCCGCACCGAGACACTGGTTCAGAGCAATCTCGACATCAAGATACCGAGATGAGTCGGCACCGAGATATCGGAACATCGAAACCCAAAAAAGTGGCTTCGGAGCGGAAAAAGACGGTTGAAAAGGTTTTGATACAGAAACATCCGGCTTCGGAGCCGAAAACAAGTTCCTACACTGAGGAACAAGGCCTTTCCGCACAAATGCAAAGCCATAAATTCGGACAAGAGCTAGAAGCAGGGGAGCCAGATTACACACAGAGAAGGCTCCACGTTCAAAAGGAGACAGGAAAAATAAGAACTCTCCCTCCTATAAGGATGAAAAGGAAACTTGCTTTCCAAGATAAAGATAAACAACCACAGGCAAAGGTGGCAAAACAAGTAACTCCGCCACCATCACCACAACGCTCACCACAACCATCACCAATGGCTACCCCACCTATGATGCAGTCTCCAACGCACACAGGGATGAGCCAAGATGACCCAGATGCATGGGATCTTTATGATGCGCCTGTATCAGATAATAGTCCCGACTGTTACCCAGTAAGACCATCACCACCTGAAGACAGTACTGCTTACACACAGGTGGTGTCCAGAGCAGCGGCTTTTCATAATGTGACACTGCACGCAGAACCGATTGAATATGACTTTTTGTTTAATACTCTGTCTTCAACAATTAGTCAGTACCAGAGTCTTCCAATGTTACCAGGAATGTTGAAACACGCAAAGCAAGTATTTCAAGAACCTGTAAAAGGCAGGGCCATCACTCCTAGGGTGGAGAAAAAGTACAAGCCTCCCCCAACAGACCCTGTCTACATCACGCAGCAACTGACACCTGACTCCGTAGTAGTAGGCACAGCACGTAAAAGGGCTAATTCACACACCTCTGGGGATGCACCGCCACCCAACAAGGAAAGTCGAAGTTCGCAGCAGCGGGGAAAAGAGTTGCAGCACAAGCAGCCAATCAATGGTGCATTGCCAATTCACAGGCTTTGCTGTCCAGATATGATAGAGCTCACTGGGACGAAATGCAACACTTCATAGAACATCTGCCCAAAGAGTTCCAAAAGCGTGCACAACAAGTGGTGGAAGAGGGCCAAAGTATCTCAAATAACCAGATACGATCAGCAATGGATGCAGCAGACACAGCTGCAAGAACTGTAAATACAGCTGTCACTATTCGGAGACACGCATGGCTACGCACCTCAGGATTCAAGCCCGAAATCCAACAGGCGGTGCTTAATATGCCTTTTAACGGACAGCAGTTGTTTGGGCCGGAAGTGGACACTGCTATAGAAAAGCTAAAAAAAAAAAGGACACAGATACGGCCAAAGCAGAGGCATATTTCGGAAAACGCTTTTTAGAGGGGTGTTTCGGGGCCAAACCACAGAACCCTCAATCTCACAAACCAGACCCACATACCAGAGCCAGTATCAGAGGGAAAGCTTTCGGGGACAATACGGAGGTGGACAGTTCCCAAAAACTAGAGGAAAGTTCCAAAGTCCAAAGACCCCTCAAAATAAACAGTGACTTCAGTGTCACAAATCCCCAACACATAACACCAGTGGGGGGGAGACTAACAGATTTTTACCAAAACTGGGAAGAAATAACAACAGACTCGTGGGTCCTAGCCATTATCCAACATGGTTATTGCATAGAATTCCTACAATTTCCACCAAATGTGCCTCCGAGAACACACAACATGTCCAAACAACACATGGATCTATTACAAATAGAGGTCCAAGCGTTGCTGCAAAAAGATGCAATAGAACTAGTACCAAATCATCAGAAAGGAACAGGTGTTTACTCCCTGTACTTTCTCATACCCAAAAAGGACAAAACTCTAAGACCCATATTAGATCTCAGAACACTAAATCTTTACATCAAATCAGATCACTTTCACATGGCGACACTTCAAGACGTCATCCCCTTGCTCAAACAACAGGACTACATGACGACATTAGATCTCAAGGATGCGTATTTCCATATACCCATACATCCTTCGCACAGAAAATACTTAAGATTTGTAATCCAAGGGGTACATTACCAATTCAAAGTGTTGCCATTCGGGATAACAACAGCGCCAAACGTCTTTACAAAATGCCTTGCAGTAGTGGCAGCCCATATCAGAAGACAGCACATACATGTATTCCCGTATCTGGATGATTGGTTAATCAAAACCAATACACAAGAACAGTGTTCTCAACACACAAAATATGTCATAGAAACCCTTCACAAACTAGGGTTTTCACTGAACTACCAAAAATCACACTTACAGCCATGTCAAATACAACAGTTCTTGGGAGCAACAATCAACACAAAAAAGGGATTGCCACTCCAAGTCTACAAAGGGTACAAGCATTCCAAAACGTAATACAAATCATGCACCCAAACCAAAGGTTACAGGCAAAATTAGTAATGAAACTTCTAGGCATGATGTCCTCATGCATAGCCATTGTCCCAAACGCAACATTACACATGCGGCCCTTACAACGGTGCCTAGCAACACAATGGTCACAAGCACAGGGTCAACTTCAAGATCTAGTGTTGATAGACCGCCAAACATACACCTCGCTTCAATGGTGGAATACTATAAACTTAAACCAAGGGCGGCCTTTCCAAGACCCAGTGCCTCAATACATGATCACAACAGATGCTTCCATGGTAGGGTGGGGAGCATACCTCAACCAACACAGCATCCAGGGACAATGGGACACTCAACAAAAACAACTTCATATAAATCAGTTAGAACTACTAGCAGTGTTTCTAGCGTTGAAAGACTTTCAACCTTGTCACAACAGACAACTTGACAACAATGTATTATCTGAACAAACAGGGAGGGACACACTCCACACAGTTGTGTCTCTTAGCACAAAAGATTTGGCATTGGGCTATTCACAACAACATTCGCCTAATAGCGCAATACATACCGGGAATTCAAAACCAGTTAGCCGACAATCTCAGTCGGGATCATCAACAGATCCACGAGTGGGAAATTCATCCCCAAATACTACAAACTTACTTCCAAAGATGGGGAACACCGCAAATAGATCTATTCGCAACAAAAGATAACGCAAAATGCCAAAACTTCGCATCCAGGTACCCACAGCCTCACTCCCAAAGCAATGCGTT
This sequence comes from Pleurodeles waltl, assembly GCF_031143425.1. Taxonomy (NCBI): domain Eukaryota; kingdom Metazoa; phylum Chordata; class Amphibia; order Caudata; family Salamandridae; genus Pleurodeles; species Pleurodeles waltl. The sequence continues at coordinate 401,591,687 of NC_090449.1, forward strand.
ATGGATGAGTTGGTCAGGGATATTTGCATACGCTTTTCCCCCTCTCCCTCTCCCACTCCTTCCGTATCTAGTAAACAAATTGAGTCAAAACAAACTCAAACTAATACTAATAGCACCAACTTGGGCACGACAACCTTGGTACACAACACTACTAGACCTGTCAGTAGTGCCTCATGTCAAACTGCCAAACAAACCAGATCTGTTAACTCAACACAAACAACAGATCAGACACCCGAATCCAGCATCGCTCAATCTAGCAATTTGGCTCCTGAAATCTTAGAATTCGTACATCTAGACCTTACACAAGAATGCATGGAGGTCATCAAACAGGCTAGGAAACCTACTACAAGACATTGCTACGCAATAAGTGGAAAAGATTTGTTTATTACTGCCATAATAATCAAATCCAACCATTACACGCATCTGCAAAAAACATCGTAAGCCACCTACTACACTTACAGAAGTCCAAGTTAGCTTTTTCACCCATTAAAATACATCTAACAGCAATTTCGGCTTATCTGCAAATTACACATTCAACTTCACTATTCAGAATCCCTGTCATAAAAGCATTTATGGAGGGTCTGCAAAGGATTATTCACCACCAGTTCCTTTGTGGAACCTCAACATCGTATTAACACGACTCATGGGTCCACCATTTGAACCCATGCACTCCTGTGAAAGACAGTACTTAACATGGAAAGTAGCCTTTCTAATAGCTATCACATCTCTCAGAAGAGTAAGTGAAATACAAGCCTTTACCATACAAGAACCCTTTATACAGATACACAAACATAAAGTAGTTCTTCGCACGAATCCCAAATTCTTGCCTAAAGTCATATCACCGTTCCACTTAAATCAAACAGTGGAACTCACAGTGTTCTTCCCAGAACCAGATTCTGTAGCTGAGAGAGCATTACGTACATTAGACATTAAAAGAGCACTAATGTACTACATTGATAGAACCAAACAAATTCGCAAAACAAAAAAATTGTTTGTAGCTTTCCAAAAACCTCATACAGGTAATCCAATATCCAAACAAGGCATTGCCAGATGGATAGTTAAATATATTCAAACCTGTTATATAAAAGCAAAAAGAGACCTGCCTATTATACCAAAGGCACACTCCACTAGAAAGAAGGGTGCCACCATGGCCTTTCTAGGAAACATACCAATGACTGAAATCTGTAAGGCAGCCACATGGTCTACGCCTCATACATTTACTAAACATTACTGCGTGGGTGTGGTAACAACACAGCAAGCCACAGTAGGACAAGCAGTATTAAGGACATTATTTCAAACAACTTCAACTCCTACAGGCTGAACCACCGCTTTTGGGGAGATAGCTGCTTACTAGTCTATGCACAGCATGTGTATCTGCAGATACACATGCCATTGAACGGAAAATGTCACTTACCCAGTGTACATCTGTTCGTGGCATGAGACGCTGCAGATTCACATGCGCCCCCCTGGGAGCCTGTAGCCATTTAAGTTGACTAAAAAGAAACTTGTAAATTTGTAAATATATCACTTTTAGTAACATTTTGTACATACATACTTACTCCATTGCATGGGCACTATTACTATATACACAACTCCTACCTCACCCTCTTCGGGGAAAACAATCTAAGATGGAGTCGACGCCCATGCGCAATGGAGCCGAAAGGGGAGGAGTCCCTCGATCTCGTGACTCGAAAAGACTTCTTCGAAGAAAAACAACTTGTAACACTCCGAGCCCAACACTAGATGGCAGGATAATGCACAGCATGTGAATCTGCAGCGTCTCATGCCACGAACAGATGTACACTGGGTAAGTGACATTTTCCATATATATATATATATATATATATATGTGTGTATTATGTTGCAACCCACCATCCACAAGGAGAATAATGTCATGGTTGAAGCATGTGAATCTATGAAAAATCCATTACTAGAGAAGAAAACTGTAACTGTAGTTTTCCAGTATTGGTATCTTTCATAGATTCACATGCAATCCACCCTCCTCCCCTTATCCCACTTGTGGTAGAAAATCTGAGAGACTGGAGCTTCTGTGGTAAAGGTGCTGTTGCCTGATTGGCTGGTCTTCGAGTCTTTTTGAAATGATGTGAATAAGCTGTGAAATTGAATGCACTTTAGCATGGATTTTATGTAAACTTTTCACTATATTGCTATGCAATGATACCGTGGGACTCCCACTTCGGCGACGGGAATGATTCAAGCATGTGAATCTATGAAAGACACCAATATTGGAGAACTGTAGTTACAGGTAAGTAACTCATTTTCTTCTTCCATTTACTAGAGCTTACAGCATGCAGTAGTGGGTCAGGCACTGGCTACCTTCACTATGACGTGCAGCATTCTGTTCTTATGCACAAAGCACATTTGCACCCTACGTAGTTCACTCTTGTGCACAGTCTACTAAGACAATGTGTGTTTTTTTAGACGAAAAATATACTTCTTTGAACCTGTTTGCTTTTTTTTATTAACGTCCGGAGCCCCGCAGCTCCCCAACAATACAGTTTTACAAAAACAATGACAAAATGAGCATTAACAAAGCCAAAAGGTTAGCAACCAGCACCTTACATATTGGCGTTGCCAGTTGTTAGATCTGCAGTTGGTTTTTGATAATTGTGCAGTGTATTTAGTTTTTTTAAAATGCCGAACATGTAAAGCAAAAGAGTAGTCTAGGATTTCATTGTTTATAAATATAATGAAAAGACCTTTGACAGAGAATTGGTGTTACAGGCAAGTCATTTTTACTTCCTTTTTAATTATTCTTAACCTTTATTCGAGTCATTAAAGTCATCTTAACTATGTAATACGCAAGGAAATGATGCTATGAGAAAATCATGGAAGGCGCACAAAAATACTCCATTATGTTCAGAGCAGACAATTTTTGACTTTGTCACGAAATAAATAGAAAAAAGAATTGTGATAGATAAGTACTGTTTCTATAGATGTTTCTCGTGGTGGTAGTTTGTCATTGTTTTCCATTTATTCGCCTAGCAGGCAGCTTCTGTCCTCACGATGTCTGAACTTTCCAAAGCCAACACCCAAAATGGCCAGTCCATTCCTCACCATCCGGCACCAGTATCCAGTGCACATCTTTCTCCACCTAATGTGTCTGCCCTGCTGGACATCTCCCTTCCTGGACCACCGGAGGACGTACTTTCACAAGGGGAGCCAGCCACACACATTAGTGACTCAATCATTGAAATTGCAATCAGTTCTGGACAATATGGTAAGTAACAAAGATGATGGCATAGTGAGTAAAATTACTGTTTATTTGATATTTATTCCATCACTCTGTTTAGATGAAGGTCGTAAAAGTGCACTGCAGTAACCAGACACAACTGCTGTAAATTGGGAAGAATAGGACTTGCAATATTTTGAAGACATTGATTGTACATTACATGTATATGTGGTAAAACCAACTTATAATAGATACCTTATTTCAGTCTTTAAATATTGTGGATGTTGGTTTAGAAACCTTTTTGCTGGCAGGATGGCTCAGTAAGCTGACTGTTATTCATTGAGAAAAAATGTTTTTCTGGAGTGTGATGTTTGATACCCAGCAATGCGGACTTAGCCGTGGGTGTTTCTGAGGTAAGTAAATTAAGCACAGTTAAGCAAAATAAATTGGATAATAGCTATTGCTATCATGTTCAGTTGCTAGAAATGTGTTTCACAAGTGTAGGATCAAAGCTATAAAAATAAATTACTATCCTGATTATTACTTATGCAGGAGTAGGCAGATTTGGTGCCATTAATTTCTAAAGGCACTGCAAATTTCAAGGAGTGTTATCCCGCTAACTTGTGGCTCCCCAGCATCAGTTCTCACTTTTGCAGATTTTGCAGACACCATAGATGGTAGGAATGGGAGTATCTAATTAACCGTATCCCTGTGTCTTAAATGTCTTTTATTTTTTATTGATTTTTTCAGCTTTTTTTTTTTACTTCTAGTTTAGCTAAATGTAGAGAGTGCGTTCTGAAAATATCTGTAACTAACCTCCTCAGCAACTGTACAGGAAAATTAGAGAATATCTCCCCATGATGCATGTGTCATGGAAATGATCTGTTCATATTTATAATCGGGTGGTGCTTGTTAAATATCTGTTTTTGAAAATAGCATAAAGAAAATGCGTTAAAAGTACGGAATGCTTTGTCTCCTATTTGCACAGCCTGCCAGTTAAATCAAAACAACATACATTTCACTGAAGAAACTAATTGAGAAAAGCCTTTTAAAGGGAAATAATCAAGAAGGACATGGTGTGCCTATTGTGAATCTTTTATCAAGTGAAAACTGAAAATTCCAACCAATCTCCTAATGTTTATCTCTTTGATCACTCTCTGCCACAGTGCTGGGTCTCTGAAAGATGTCCTTGTGATGGGTAGAAAATAGGATGGATATTCCTGACTTTATCTACCTACTAGACTCTTGCAGTTGGCATTGAAAACTGAAATGCAGGAGTAGTTGATGTAGGAAGTTGGCTCTGTATGCACTATTTCAAAGTAAGGAATAGTATGCACAGAGTCCAAGGGTTCCCCTTAGAGGTAAGATAGTGGCAAAAAGAGATAATACTAATGCTCTATTTTGTGGGAGTGTGGTCAAGCAGTAGGCTTATCAAAGGAGTAGTGTTAAGCATTTGTTGTACATAGACACAGGCAATAAATGAGGAACACACACTCAGCGACAATTCCAGGCCAATAGGTTTTTGTATAGAAAAATATATTTTCTTAGTTTATTTTAAGAACCACAGGTTCAAATTTTACATGTAATATCTCAAATGAAAGGTATTGCAGGTAAGTACTTTAGGAACTTTGAATAATCGCAATAGCATATATACTTTTCAAATAAAACACATATAGCTATTTTAAAACTAGACAGTGCAATTTTCACAGTTCCTAGGGGAGGTAAGTAATTGTTAGTTCTTGCAGGTAAATAAACCACCTACGGGGTTCAAGTTTGGATCCAAGGTAGCCCACCGTTGGGGGTTCAGAGCAACCCCAAAGTTACCACACCAGCAGCTCAGGGCCAGTCAGGTGCAGAGTTCAAAGTGGTGCCCAAAACGCATAGGCTTCAATGGAGAAGGGGGTGCCCCGGTTCCAGTCTGCCAGCAGGTAAGTACCCGCGTCTTCGGAGGGCAGACCAGGGGGGTTTTGTAGGGCACCGGGGGGGACACAAGTTAGCACAGAAAGTACACCCTCAGCAGCACGGGGCGGCCGAGTGCAGTGTGCAAACACACGTCGGGTTTTCAATTGGAATCAATGGGAGACCAAGGGGTCTCTTCAGCGATGCAGGTAAGGGGGGGGCTCCTCGGGGTAGCCACCACCTGGGCAAGGGAGAGGGCCTCCTGGGGGTCATTCCTGCACTGGAGTTCCGATCCTTCAGGTCCTGGGGGCTGCGGGTGCAGGGTCTTTTCCAGGCGTCTGGATCTGAGAGTCAGGCAGTCGCGGTCAGGGGGAGCCTCGGGATTCCCTCTGCAGGTGTCGCTGTGGGGGCTCAGGGGGGGCAACTCTGGCTACTCACAGTCTCGTATTCGCCGGGGAGTCCTCCCTGAAGTGTTGTTTCCCCACAAGTCGAGCCGGGGGCGTCGGGTGCAGAGTAGCAAGTCTCACGCTTCCGGCGGGAAACGCAGTTGTCTTGAAGTTGCTTCTTTGAAACAAAGTTGCAGTCTTGGGTGAACAGGGCCGCTGTTCTCGGGAGTTTCTTGGTCCTTTTAGAGCAGGGCAGTCCTCTGAGGATTCAGAGGTCGCTGGTCCTGGGGAAAGCGTCGCTGGTGCAGTTTTCTTCCGAAAGGGGGAGACAGGCCGGTAGAGCTGGGGCCAAAGCAGTTGGTGTCTCCGTCTTCTCTGCAGGGTTTTTCAGCTCAGCAGTCCTCTTCTTCTTAGGTTGCAGGAATCTAGTTTCCTAGGTTCTGGGGAGCCCCTAAATACTGAATTTCGGGGTGTGTTTAGGTCAGGGAGGGCAGTAGCCAATGGCTACTGTCCTTGAGGGTGGCTACACCCTCTTTGTGCCTCCTCCCTGAGGGGAGGGGGGCACATTCCTATCCCTATTGGGGGAATCCTCCATCTGCAAGATGGAGGATTTCTAAAAGTCAGAGTCACCTCAGGTCAGGACACCTTAGGGGCTGTCCTGACTGGCCAGTGACTCCTCCTTGTTTTTCTCATTATCTCTCCTGGACTTGCCGCCAAAAGTGGGGGCTGTGTCTATGGGGCGGGCATCTCCACTAGCTGGAGTGCCCTGTGGCATTGTAACACGAAGCCTGAGCCTTTGAAGCTCACTGCTAGGTGTGAAGCACCTCCACCCAGAGCAGGCTTTTGTTTCTGTCCTCAGAGAGCACAAAGGCCCTCACCACATGGGGTCAGAAACTCGTCTCTCAGCAGCAGGCTGGCAGAGACCAGTCAGTCCTGCACTGAACAATTGGGTAAAATACAGGGGGCATCTCTAAGATGCCCTCTGTGTGCATTTTTTAATAAATCCAACAGTGGCATCAGTGTGGGTTTATTATTCTGAGAAGTTTGATACCAAACTTCCCAGTATTCAGTGCAGCCATTATGGAGCTGTGGAGTTCATTTTTGACAGACTCCCAGACCATCTACTCTTAGGGCTACCCTGCACTTACAATGTCTAATGTTTTGCTTAGACACTGTAGGGGCATAGTGCTCATGCACCTATGCCCTCAACTGTGGTATAGTGCACCCTGCCTTAGGGCTGTAAGGCCTGTTAGAGGGGTGACTTACCTATGCCATAGGCAGTGTGAGGTTGGCATGGCACCCTGAGGGGAGTGCCATGTCGACTTAGTCATTTTCTCCCCACCAGCACACACAAGCTGGCAAGCAGTGTGTCTGTGCTGAGTGAGGGGTCCCTAGGGTGGCATAAGACATGCTGCAGCCCTTAGAGACCTTCCCTGGCATCAGGGCCCTTGGTACCAGGGGTACCAGTTACAAGGGACTTACCTGGGTGCCAGGGTTGTGCCAATTGTGGATACAATGGTACATTTTAGGTGAAAGAACACTGGTGCTGGGGCCTGGTTAGCAGGGTCCCAGCACACTTCTCAGTCAAGTCAGCATCAGTATCAGGCAAAAAGTGGGGGGTAACTGCAACAGGGAGCCATTTCCTTACAGTTGATCTAAGAGGATTCTGTAAGACAGGTAAAGGAACGTTTTGAAGGGGTGAGAAGCAGGCATGGTGTAAGATTACAACGCTGATATCATTAAAAGGTTTGGGAGGCTCATGACTATTGAAAAGGTTAACCAGTGATGTAAACTCCAGTAAGATGAAACTTACTGTGCAGCATGTGCATACTGTAGGAAGCTGGCTTTATGTGTGGTGAGCACCTTTGGTGTTATCACCTTTTACCAGGTCAAGGTATCCCCTATTAGTGAGGTGTAGGCAGTGTCTAGGAAGCCAGGGCTCTCTAGAGGTGGCTGTGGAGGAGGAGTAAAGACTTATCTAGGAGACATGCAAAGCTTTTGCAATACCACTACATTCATACAGCACTTACATACATGAAAGAACCACACAGTGTTACAAACATAAAGGTACTTTATTATGGTAACACAATTTCTAAAATAGTGTCTAGACAATACTCCACTAGGAGGTTAGTAAACACACTATTATGTACACATTAGAAGTCAGTGATTAGCATAGAAACCAATAGTAAAGCGTAAAATAATAGACTATAATGAAGGCCCTAGGGGGAGACCAAACCATATACTAAGTAAGTGGAATGAGAAAAGCAGTCCCCCACTCAAGGAAGTGTAATCTGGAGAGGTGAGCTGGAGGAACTGGGAACCCCAAAACATAAGTACCAGTGTGCCCCCGTGACCAGGAGAGATGAAGCAGGTACCTGGTCTTTCCCCAAACCCACTTTTAAATTTTGGAAAAGAACTGTGCAAGACACAAGCAAAACTATAAGAACTCAAAGGTGGATCCTGTCAGAAGAGGACCTGCAAAAGAAGGGGACCATGTCCAGTTTGAGTTGGGGAGTCCGGTTGGGGCAGGAGCCACTACCCAGCCTTCTGGCGATGTAGGACTAGGTCGACAGTGAAGGCAAGGAGTCAGCTGTGCAACACTGGAGCAGGAGAACAGTTCCAGAAATGATGCAGACGATGTCCCACGACGGAAGAAGAGTTGCAGTCCACCAAGTGCTGTGGAAAACCACCAATGAGCCTTGGCAAGGGCAAAAGACGCAGATTAAGAGTGCAGAGCTGCCGGGACTGGCAAGGTCCAGGGGGACTCAACCCAAGGAGGGGAGTCTCAGGTAACCCTCATCAGTGAGGAGAGTCGGAAGATGAGGATGCAGCCCTCACAGGCAGCAGGCAAATGAGCCGCAGTGAGGCCCACTCAGCACACCTATAGAGGAGTCACTGGAGCAGCAGGCAGGAGATTGTGCTTTGCAGGGAAGAGTGCTGGAGGCGGCGACTACACGGAGCCTGAAGATCCCTTGGAAGAAGAGCCAGCAAGCTTTGGTAGATGCAAGAGTTGCGGTGCACAGGGGTACTGTCCTGCAAAGAGAGGCTGCGGCTTACCGTCTCTCAAGTTGGACAGCTGGTAGAGAGGACCAAGGGGACCACTCCAGACCACCACCTGTGTTGCAGGATCCACACAGTTTTGCAGGAGAAAAGATCCATGCAGCCGGACGTCATTGCAGTTTGTATCTGCAGATGCAGGGGACTGACTCCTTCACTCCAAGGGAGATTCCTTCTTGCTTCTTGTGCAGGCTGAAGGCTCGTCACCCTCAGAGGATGCTCAGCCGGGAAATGTTGCAGTTGCTGGAAGGAGCTGTAGAAACAATTTTGCAGAGTTAATGCTGAAGTTGTAGATTGTCGGTTCCGGGAGGCTCCAGTTGCAGTCCCGGTGGCCAGAAGATGAAGTAAACGATGCAGAGGATTACTGCTGGAATCTTACACGTCAAATCTGAAGAGCCACCCTGGAGGGAGACCCTAAATAGCCCAGGAAGGGGGATTGGTCACCTAGCAGGGTGACCACCTATCAGGAGGGGGCTGTGACATCACCTACCTGACCTGGCCACTCAGATGCTCCCAGGGGCATCTGCCCACCTTGAATTGAAGATGGCAGAATCAAGTGGCCCACCTGGAGGAGCTCTGGGCGCCACCCCTGTGGTGGTGATGGACAGGGAAGTGGTCACTCCCCTTTCCATTGTTTAGTTTTGCACAAGAGCAGGGACCAGGTGTCACTGGACTGGTGCAAACCGGTTTATGCAAGGAGAGTACCAAATGTGTCCTTCAAAGCATACAGGATGGATTGGGGAGGCTACCCCTTCAAAGCCATGTAACACCTATTTGTAAAGGGAGAGGTTGTTGCCTCCCTCTCCCAAAGGAAATCCTTTGTTCTGCCTTCCTCTGCCTGAGCTGGTGAAGCAGCAGGAGGGCAGAAACCTGTATGTGGGATGGCAGCGGTGTGGGCTGCCCGGAAAACCCCAAAAGACTGGTAGGAGCAATGCTGGGGGTCCTCTAAGGTGCCTCCACAGTGCATGGAATCATACAACCAATACCTGTAACATTTTTGGGGCATGATTCCGACATGTTTGATACCAAACATGCTTAGGTTCAGAGTTATCATTATGTAGCTGGACACAGGTAGTGAGTGACCTATGTCCAGTAAATGGGTAAAATGGCTCCCTGCACTTATGAAGTCCAGGAAAAAGGAGCTGCAGTTTGTAGGGGCATCTCTGCTCATGCAGGGGTGCCCTCACACACAGGTACCTGCACCCTGCCATCTGGGCTAGGAGGGAGCCTGCCATAGAGGTAACTTATAGTGACCAGATACAGTGACCTGTAGTGAAAGGGTGCAAATAGGCTTTTCATGCAGGCTCCAAAGGCAGGCCTGAAGACACATTTTACATGGGCCCCTGTGGGTGGCACAATACATGCTGCAGGCCATCAGGAGCCCCAGGTGCCCCCATGTCCTGGGTACCCAGGTACCATATACTACGGACTTACCTTGGGGCACCAGTATACCAATTGAGGGGTGTTCAAAGTCAGGAACAACCACATTTCGGGGGAGAGAGCACAGTCACAGGCTCCTGGTTGGCAGGATCCCAGTGAACACAGTCAGAACTCACAGCACGCAAAACGTTGGGGTAATTATGCCAAAAAGAGGATACTTTCCTATAGTTGAGGTTTGAAGTTTTTGTAGATGTTGGCGATCTTGGAATGGGAGAAATCAGCAAGCGAGTTGCAGAGGGATTGGGACTGCTGGATTGTATTTTTGACGGCATGTGGGGAGGGTAATTCTCTGGCAGTGGTGAAAAGCCTCTTCGTACGGTTGAGGGAATGGAGGCGGATGGCGATTACTGCTTTCCTTGCTTTTCTGATGGTGTGGTGGTAGGATCTGAGGGCTGTTATGAAGGCTATGTGGTCGTCTGGGTCTCTACTGATGCACCAACGTCTCGAAGTATGCCAATTGTGGGGTGTGCTAAGTCCTAAGCAACCAAATTTAGAGGGAGAGAGCACAATCACTGGCGTCCTCGTTAGCAGGATCCCAGTGAACACACTGACAGCAGGCAAAAAGTGGGGGTAACCATGCCAAAAAGAGGGTATTTTCCTACACATACAGTAAATGTCATGATTATTAATGAGCAGAGATTCTGTAAGTACAAGTTTTAGGTGCTTGGGAACTGAATGAGGGGTGGATGAAAACTACAGTAATGCCAAAACTACAGTCACAGGAGGATCAGTTGTGGATGCCAAATGGCAAAAAGGTCCATAAAATAGCATTTAAACAAATTAATAAAAAAACAGTCAGTAAGGCTCCAAATGAGGCAATACCATTCAGACAAGGCAATTTTGCACTTAACACTATGGTATTGTAGTGATATAAGCTGACTGATAGATTACAGTGCTACTCCAGAGAATCTCTGTCCTCGGTAATCTCTTTACTTGAGTTCTGGTTTTAATAAATTAAATTGCCAATCTACTAATAACATTAAATAAATATATTAGGCAAATGTAGGAGCAGTAATACAAATCAAATGTGTACCTTTATAAGATGTACAGTAGGTTCAAAATTTTCCATCAACAAGGATGTTAAAGGTGTGTTTGTCTTACAGCTACGAAGGTAGAACATCAAATTTAAACAACGGAAATTATAAAATTAAACCATTTAGAATTAGGTTACTGTAATAAATAGTCAAGAGTGAGAAACTCTTGAAAGTCTGCTTACCATGCCAGTATATCCAACATTGCCCCTTCCTTATCAGGAATAAAAGGAATATGATGTGGCCATTTATCTACACACACACACTCACACTCACTCTCTCTCTCTCTCTCACTCTCCTAAGGCAGGGTGCATTGTGTTACATGTGAGGGCTTATCTGCAGGAGCAGATATGCCCCTGCTATGCCTTTGTCGGTTCTCAGACATAGTAAGTGACCAGGGAAGCCATTTTAAGTACATGTGCTGGACACTGGTCATTAGGAGTTCCCCAGCTACAAGATGGCATCTGATAAAGACACCTAGCCACGGGTTCCTTACCTTAGAATTCTCCCAAGACTGGATCTGGAAAAAAAACTTTACAACCGTACCTCTGCGCTTCAGTGGAAGACGCTGTGCGATTCAGTATCAACGTTGTCCACCGGAGATGACATTGAAATAGTCCATATAATCCCTCCTCTGATGTGCTGATTTCAGTTTCTTCTTTTCCACGCTGCAACATGGTTCCTCCGGCCATTTTATGGGCACTTTTTCAACTGTTTTCTGTTGTTGGAACAGTGTGTATTGCCGTCTGGCTTTAAACCTTGTGGGTCCTGTACTCAACAGATGTTTTCATGGACCCCCATTTTGTCTGTTGTGCTGCTTAGGCCCCCACCATGACTCTGAGGATTTCTACGCCTGTCATCATCTGAAGCCAAAAGCATTGAGGGAGCGGCGGGCTAAGCTCCTGGTTGTGCGGTTGTTGCCGTCTTCCTTGGACTCTCATAGACATCGGAGTCCTTCTCCATCCAAGGTCCATCTGTGCAAACGCTCCAGGAGCTGTTCATGTGTGGCTCCATCGACGTCGCAAGGTAAGCGTCGTCCGCGGTCAAAATCGCACCATCCTCCGACTTCACTGCCTTCTGAGAGGAAGAGTCAGTGTGGGAGTCTGCCCATGCCTTCCTGTTTTTCCCTGCGCCAAGGTGATTCTGGCCCAGTTGCGGGATTATTATTCATCCCTGCATGCCATTTTTGGCCTGCCCATTCCCCTGGAGCACCTTCTGACCCCAAGGAAGTGGAGAGTGCCCTAGCGGGATCTTCGCTGGCTGATTCCCCTCGGTGCCTGTTGGACCCCCTGATTCAGTCTCTGGGGTCCTTTCAGTGCTGGTGCACATGCTTCTACAGCTACCACCTACCGCCCCTGGCTCTTCCTTACCAGCGTCAAGTTCTGCTTTGTCGACTCCGCTGGTGGTGGTGCTGTCGACTTCACTCTGTGGTAGCCTCACAAATAATAAGAGGGAGAGGCAAAGCATCCGCCTCTAGAGGATTTCCCTCTTATACAAAACAGTGACTTTTTACATTTCACAATGGTACAAAATCACCACAGACTAGTTGGGTCTATCGATTATGCAACATGTTTATTGTCCAGAACTCATCTCCGCTCCACCAAATATACCTCCTTGTTTTCACAAACTCTCACTCCGCCACCTTGTTCTCCTAAAAGAAGAGGGTACAGCCCCCACTTCTCAAAGTAGCTATAGAACCAGTTCCCCTATCACAACAAGAGGTAGGAGTATATTTACTACATTCCCTACTACCAAAGAAAGACGGGTCTTTAAGACCAATACTCTGTCTCAGGCCTCTCAACCTATACATACTTTCAAAGCATTTCCACATGGTCACTCTGCAAGATGTTATTCCTCTATTACAACAAGGAGATTACTTGACAGCATTAGGCCTCAAAGATGCTTATTTTCACATTCCCATACATCCGCCACATCACAAATACCTAAGATTTGTCAATGCGGGAAAACATTATCAATTCAAAGTACTACCATTCGGGATAACAACAGCCCCATGGGTATTCACAAAATGTTTAGCTGTAGTAGCTACATTTCTCAGAAGGCAGCACATTCACGTATTACCATACTTGGACAGTTGCCTTATAAAAGCTAGTACCATCCACAAGTGCCAGCAGCATACTCAAGACACAGTAAGTCTTCTACACAATTTGGGATTTACAATAAATTATCTCAAATCCCGTCTCCAACCTTCACAAATACAGCCGTACCAATTCTCAATAACCATTCAGCATTGGCATATCCAAATTCAGTAAGGATTCAGAAATTTCAAAATCTCCTGCTTCAATTACAGGAGAATCATACTTACACAGTAAAACTAGTGATGCAACTATTGGGGATGAGGCATCTTGCATTGCCATTGTTCCCCATGCAAGACTACACATGCGTCCACTACAGCATTGCCTGTCTAGTCAGTGGTCTCATTCCTACGCAGTCCTACAACCAGGAAGTATTATGCTGCTAAATGGAAACGTTTTGTACATTACTGTCAACCTAAAAACATTGATCCACTCAAACCATCAGTACAAGACATTGTTTGTTACCTGCTACATTTACAAAAGGAAAAGTTAGCATACTCTTCTATTAGACTTCACTTAGCAGCTATAGCTGCTTATCTCTAAAGCAGCCAACATATTTCTTTGTTTAGAATCCCTGTTAGGCAGTTATGGAAGGACTTAAGAGTTATTCCACCTAGGGTTCCTCCAGCGCCAATATGAAACCTTAACATTGTCCTTCCTAGACTTCTGAGTCCACCATTTTGACCAATGATTTCCTGCTCTTTGCAATTTCTTTCATAAAAAGTTGCCTTTTTGGTAGCTATCACTTCACTAAGAAGAGAAATACAAGCGTTCACTTTAGAGGGACCATTTTTACAGGTATATACAGATAAAATAGTTCTTAGGACTAATCCTAAATTCCTACCTAAAGTAGTTTCACCATTTCACATTAATCAATCAGTTGAGTTGCATGTCTTTTTCCCACAGCCAGACTCAGTTGCTGAAAGAGCTCTGCATACACTAGATGTCAGACAAGCTCTTATGTATTACATTAGAAGGACAAAATGTATTCGAAAATCTAAACTTTTTATAGCCTTTTCAATGCCTCACAAAGATAATCCACTTTCAAAGAATGGATTAGCTAGATGGATAGTCAAATGTATTCAAACTTGTTATATCAAAGCTAAAAGACAATTACCAACAGCCCCTAGAGCACACGCTACCAGGAAAAAGGTGCTTCTATGGCATTTTTAGGAAACATTCCAATAGACTATATTTCTTAGGCTGCTTCTTGGTCTACACCACACACATTCACTAAACAATATTACATGTAGTGCTGTAGATTCACATGTGCCCTCCCTCCTCCCTGAACGCTTTTAGTCATTGTAGTAAAATACTTACACAAGTATTGTACATATGTATATACAATGCATGGACATCCTTTTTTATATACTATATATATTTGTGTATGTTGTTTTTCTTCAAAGAAGATTTTTCGAATCACAAGGTCGAGTGACTCCTCCTCTCTGTGATAGTGTGCATGGACATTGAGTTCTTTGTTAGATTGTTTTCTTTCCGCCGTCGGGTTCGGATGTGTTTCCTCTCGCTCCGGTAGATCTTGGTTCCATACTATCTGAACTTCTCTTTTCTCTCTATAAACGTCGGTATAGTAATCGATTGCGTTTTCTCACTTATATCCGATCTGATTGTAATCGTCCGGGTCGATTAAACGCACCCTTCTTAGGCCTACTTCGACTCCTGGTTGTCGAACAGTGTCAGGCTGATGGAACGGACTGCGTTCAGTTTTTGCCCTCGGTGTCACGCCAAGTTCCTTTACGCCGTTCAACACTCTGTGAGCAACCTCTTTCTATCTCCAAGTCACAAAGAAGTAAGCTGTGAAGCGTGTCTATCCTTCTGCTCGAAGAAAACTCTTAGGGTTCGAAGAGCACGTCGGTTGGAAATGGCGTCCAAGTCGTCGGAACAGACGCCTGACTTTTTCGGAGAAGAACATGCTCAAGCTGCAGTTTCTATCCCAGACTCTGATTGGGATGGGACAGCCAGTCGCTTCCAGCGGCGCAGTACATGAGTACAACAGCCCCTACCCATCACCCAAAGGGATCCAAAAAGACTTCAGCGCTGGTCTTGGGTCCACCACTGCTTGCCGGCCTTGGTTGGACCTGAAAAACACATGCGGCTGACCAACCTTCAGGTTCGGCACTGAAAATTAAGACCAAAGTGCATTCAGCACCGACTGAACAGCGTGCCATCCTGTTTCGGGATCGAGTCGAAAAGCAGAGCCTTCCACCTCTGAGCCAAAAAAACTGCCATCGACTTTGGAACCAACATTCTCAGCCCGACTAAAACATTCAGGGGGTTATTACAACTTTGGAGGAAGTGTTAATCCGTCCCAAAAGTGACGGTAAAGTGACGGATATACCACCAGCTGTATTACGAGTCCATTATATCCTATGGAACTCGTAATACGGCTGGTGGTATATCCGTCACTTTTGGGACGGATTAACACCTCCTCCAAAGTTGTAATAACCCCCACAGTCTTCAGACTTTTGGAGCTGAAACTTGTGGGTGGAAAATATGCTCCAACTACTGAGGAGTCTTCGGAAATTAGGCCCATATTAGAAGTGATGGACGCTAAACAGCGCAAAATCCAGATATACAGACACTGGAAGGATTATTGCGTCTCCTCCTTCTCCTCCTCCTACAACAAGAGAAAGTTATCTTTCCAAGAGACTCTAGAAGCTGGGCCTCCACCTGCTAAAATATTTTAGCATAAGGAGAAACCGAAGGCATTAGAACAGCCTTCACCACCACATTCTTCTTTACTTACTGCTTCTCCACCACCAGATACTTCACCTACACAATTTTCTCCACAGTCCCCTATCTCTACACATGGGGGTGATTTAGGTGATATTCATTACAACGTAGATCCATGGGATTTATACGATTCAGATCCCATACCGTCCAATGATCCTGATTCATATCCGGCTAGGCCATCTTCACCTGAAGACACCACTCCCTACAATCAGGTAGCTGCTAGGGCAGCTGCATATCACATAGTCCAGTTGCATACAGATCCCACTGAGGATGATTTTTTTTATTCAACACATTAACATCCACTCACAAGGAGTATCAATGTCTACCCATGCTCCCAGGCATGCTTAAACATGCAGACAACATTTTCAAGGAGCCAGTGAAGGCTAGAGTTATCACACAATGGAAAGACAAAAAGTACAAACCTGCACCTTCAGATCCACGTTTCATTACACACAATTGCCACCTGTAAGGAAATGGCTCCCTGTTGCAGTTACCCCCCACTTTTTGCCTGATACTGATGCTGACTTGACCGAGAAGTGTGCTGGGACCCTGCTAACCAGGCCCCAGCACCAGTGTTCTTTCATCTAAAATGTACCATTGTTTCCACAATTGGCACACCCCTGGCACACAGGTAAGTCCCTTGTAAAAGGTAGCAGTGGCACCAAGGGCCCTGTGACCTGGAAGGTCCACAAGGGCTGCAGCATATGTTGTACCACCCTAAGGGACCCCTCACCTAACACATGCACACTGCCATTGCAGATTGTGTGTGTTGGTGGGGAGAAAAAGGCAAAGTCGACATGGCATCCCCCTCAGGGTGCCATGCACACAAAATACTGCCTGTGGCATAGGTAAGTCACCCCTCTTGCAGGCCTTACAGCCCTAAGGCAGGGTGCACTATACCACAGGTGAGGGCATAGCTGCATGAGCAATATGCCCCTACAGTGTCTAAGTCTATTGTTAGACATTTTAAGTACAGTTGTGGCCATATTAAGTATATGGTCTGGGAGTTTGTCAAAAATGAACTCCACAGCTCCATAATGGCTGCACTGAATACTGGGAAGTTTGGTATCAAACTTCTCAGAATAATAAACCCACACTGATGCCAGTGCTGGATTTATTAAAACATGCACACAAAGGGCATCTTCGAGATGCCCCCTGTATTTTACCCAATTGTTCAGTGCAGGACTGACTGGTCTGTGCCAGCCTGCTGCTGAGAGACGAGTTTCTGACCCCATGTGGTGAGGCCTTTGTGCTCTCTGAGGACAGAAACAAAAGCCTGCTCTGGGTGAAGGTGCTTAACACCTCCCCCCGGCAGGAACTGTAACACCTAGCAGTGAGCCTCAAAGGCTCAAGCTTCGTGTTACAATGCCCCAGGGCACTCCAGCTAGTGTGGATGCCCGCCCCCTGGACACAGCCCCCACTTTTGGCGGCAAGTCCAGGGGAGATAATGAGAAAAACAATGAGGAGTCACCCACTTGTCAGGACAGCCCCTAAGGTGTCCTGAGCTGAGGTGACCCCTGCCTTTAGAAATCCTCCATCTTGATTTTGAATGATTCCCCCAATAGAAATAGGGAGGAGGCACAAAGAGGGGGTAGCCACCCTCAAGGACAGTAACCATTGGCTACTGCCCTCCCAGAACTAAACACACCCCTAAATTCAGTATTTAGGGGCTCCCCAGAACCTAGGAAACTAGATTCCTGCAACCTGAAGACGAAGAAAGACTGCTGATCTGAAAGCCCTGCAGAGAAGACGGAGACACCAACTGCTTTGGCCCCAGCCCTACCGGCCTGTCTCCCCACTTCAAGAAAAACTGCAACAGCAACGCGTCCCCCAGGGTCCAGTGACCTCTGAAGCCTCAGAGGACTACCCTGCATCTAAAAGGACCAAGAACTCCCGAGGACAGCGGCTCTGCTCCAAAGAAGAAACAACTTTGCAACAAAGAAACAACTTTTAAAGGACTGCACGTTTCCCGCTGGAAGCGTGAGACTTTCCACTCTGCACCCGACGCCCCCGGCTCGGCCTGCAGAGAAACAACACTACAGGGAGGACTGCCCGGCGACTGCGACCCTGTGAGTAGCCAGAGTTGGCCCCCCTGAGCCCCCCCAGCGATGCCTGCAGAGGGAATCCAGAGGCTCCCCCTGACCGCGACTGCCTGCTTCTAAGAACCCAACGCATTGGTAACCCGCAGCCCACAGGACCTGAAGGATCCGACCTCCAGTGCAGAAGCGACCCCCAGGTGGCTCTCTCCCTTGCCCAGGTGGTGGCTACCCCTAGGAGCCACCCCCTTGCCTGCCTGCTTCGTTGAAGAGACCACTGGGTCTCACATTGAACTCCATTGCAAACCGGACGCCTGTTTGCACTCTGCACCCGGCCGCCCCCGTGCCGCTGAGGGTGTACTTTTTGTGCTGACTTGTGTCCCCCCCGGTGCCCTACAAAACCCCCCTGATCTGCCCTCTGAAGTTGCGGGTACCTACCTGCTGGCAGACTGGAACCGGGGCACCCCCTTCTCTATTGAAGCCTATGTGTTTTGGGCACCACTTTGACCTCTGCACCTGACCGGCCCTTAGCTGCGGTGTGGTAACTTTGGGGTTGCGCTGAACCCCCAACGGTGGGCTACCTTGGACCCAACTTTGAACCCTGTAGGTGGTTTACTTACCTGCAAAACTAACAAATACTTACCTCCCCCAAGAACTGTTAAAATGTGCACTGTCTAGTTTAGGTCTGGGGTGTTAGTAGCCAATGGCTACTAGCCCTGAGGGTGGCTACACCCTCTTTGTGCCTCCTCCCTGAGGGGAGGGGGCACATCTCTAATCCTATTGGGGGAATCCTCCATCTGCAAAATGGAGGATTTCTAAAAGTAAATGTCACCTCAGCTCAGGACAGCTTAGGGGCTGTCTTGACTGGCCAGTGACTCCTTGTTTTTCTCATTGTCTCCTCCGGCCTTGCCAGCAAAAGTGGGGCAGTGGCCGGAGGGGGCGGTCATCTCCACTAGCTGGGATGCTCTGGGGCGCTGTAACAAAAGGGGTGAGCCTTTGGGCTCACCGCCAGGTGTTACAGTTCCCTCAGAGGGAGGTGAGAAACACCTCCACCCAATACAGGCTTTGTTCCTGGCCACAGAGTGACAAAGGCACTCTCCCCATGTGGCCAGCAACATGTCTGGTGTGTGGCAGGCTAGCAGAAACTGGTCAGCCTACACTAGAAGTCGGATAGGTATTCGGGGGCATCTCTAAGATGCCCTTTGGGTGCATGCTGCAATAAATTTCACACTGGCATCAATGTGCGTTTATTGTGCTGAGAAGTTTGATACCAAACTTCCCAGATTTCAGTGTAGCAATTATGGAACTGTGGAGTTCGTGTTTGACAAATTCCCAGGAGTGCCATGTCAACTTAGTCTTTTTCTCCACACCAGCACACAAAAGCCGTGAGGCAGTGTGCATGTGCTGAGTGAGGGGTCCCCAGGGTGGCATAAGACATGCTGCAGCCCTTAGAGACCTTCCCTGGCACCAGGGCCCTTGATACCAGGGGTACCAGTTACAAGGAACTTATCTGAGTGCCTGGGTTGTGCCAATTGTGGAGGCAAAGGTACAGTTTAGGGAAAGAACACTGGTGCTGGGGCCTGGTTAGCAGGGTCCCAGCACACTTTCAATTAAACTTAGCATCAGCAAAGGCAAAAAGTTAGGGGGTAACCATGCCAAGGAGGCATTTCCTTACAATGATGGCATCATGTATTGCAATCGTTCTACATGTAAAACTAAACATGCGGCCCTTACAACAGTTCCTTGCACAACAATGGTCACAGGCACACGGTCAACTTCAAGATCTAATGTTGATAGACCGCCAAACATATATGTCCCTTCAGTGGTTGAATTCCACAAATCTAAACAAAGGGCAGCCATTTCAAGACCTTGTGCCTCAGACCATAATTACAACATATGTTTCAATGATTGGCTGGGGAGCTCACCTCAACAATCACAACATCCAAGGACAATGGGATTCCCAACACAAACAGCCAAACAGCTGCACATAAATCACTTAGAGTTGTTAGCTGTCTTCCTAGCACTCAAAGCTTTTCAGCCTTATCTCACTCGGAAGAATATCCTAATCAAAACAGATAACATGATCACCATGTATTACATAAACAAGCAAGGAGGGACACATTGGTCCCAACTCTCCCTCCTAGCTCCAAAAATTTGGAAATGGGCAATACACAACCAAATTCACCAGGTAGCACAATGCATTCCAGGGATATTCAACTAACTTGCAGATGTTCTCAGCAGAAATCATCAACAAACACACAAGTGGGAGATTCACCCTCAAGTACTTCAAAAATATTTTCAACAATGGGGAACACCAAACATAGATCTGTTTGCAACAAGCGAAAACGCAAAATGCCAAAGGTTCGCATCCAGACACCCACATCTCCTATCCAAGGGCAATGCTCTATGGATCAATTGGTCAGGGATATTTGCTTAAGCTTTTCCCCCTCTACCACTCATTCCATTTGTAGTCAACAAATTGTGTCAAAACACACTTAGTATGATACTCAAAGCACCAACGTGGGCCCGTCAACTGTGGTACACAACATTATTAGACCTATTAGTAGTACTACACTCCCAACTCCCAAACAGACCAGACCTGTTGACACAAAACAAAGGGCAGATCAGACACCCAAATCCCAACACACTCAATCTGGCGATTTGGCTCCTGAGGTCATAGAGTTTAGGTATATACAACTACCATCAGAATGTGTGGACGTGATTAAGCAAGCAAGAAAACCCACTACTAGACAGTGCTATCCTAACAAATGGAAAAAGATTTGTATATTACTGTCAATCTAAACAAATTGCCCCTCTTACAGCATTAATACAAGATATTGTATGCTATTTACTTCATTTACAAAAATCTAATTTAGCATTCTCTTCCATAAAAATACATCTTACTGCAGTTTCAGCATATTTACAAAATATACAGCACAGCTCGTTCTATAAATTTCCTGTTATTAAAGCCTTCATGAAAGGCTTAAAATGCATAATTCCACCCAGGACACTTCCAGTTCCTTCTTGGAATTTAAACATAGTGCTTTCGCGACTTTTGGGCCCACCATTTGAACCTATGCCCTCATGTCAAATGCAATTCTTAACATGGAAGGTTGCCTTCCTAGTCGCAATAACATCATTGCGAAGAGTCAGTGAAATTCAAGCTTTCACTATTGAAGAACCGTTCATACAAGTACACAAACATAAAGTTGTACTACGAACTAAGCCTAAATTTCTTCCAAAAGTAGTATCACCTTTTCATATCAATCAAACAGTAGAACTGCCAGTTTTCTTTCCACAGCCAGATTTTGTGGCAGAAAGAGCTCTACATACATTAGACAATAAAAGAGTACTAATGTACTATATAGATTGAACAAAACCATTCAGAAAAACTAAACAGCTGTTTGTAGCCTTTCAAAAACCTCATACAGGTAACCCCATTTCAAAACAGGGATTAGCAAGATGGATAGTAAGATGCATCCAAACATGCTACGTTAAAGCCAAAAGACAACTCTTAGTTACTCCTAAAGCAAATTCCACAAGGAAGATAGGTGCTACAATGGCTTTTTTTAGGAAACATACCAATGGCTGAAATATGTAAAGTAGCTACTTGGTCAACACCACATACATTTACTAAACACTATTGTGTAGATGTTTTAGCAACACAGCAAGCCACAGAAGGTCAAGCTGAACTCAGAACATTATGTCAAACAACTTCAACTCCTACAGGATAACCACCGCTTTTATGGGAGGACTAAAAGCTTTGTAGTCTATGCACAGCATGTGTATCCGCAGCTACACATGTTATGTCATCGAACAGAAAATGTCACTTACCCAGTGTACATCTGTTCGTGGCATGTTCCGCTGCAGATTCACATGCACCCTCCCACCTCCCCGGCAGCCTGTAGTCGTTTAAGTTAACAACATTTGTACATATGTAGATATATATATATATTTAACATTCCATTAGCATGGACATCTCTTTTCTTTATACTCAATCACTCCTATCTTACCCTCTGCGGGAAAACAATCTAACATGGAGTGGATGCCCATGCGCAATGGAACCGAAGAGGAGGAGTCACTTCATCTCTAGCTACTGTTCCTGGGAAAATAAGTATATTTATAAGCCAAGTGGTTGCTATTGTTGTCTTTAACTCCTTCTTAAAGAGGGCAATTGTATGTTTTTTCTGCAAGTGATAAGCATTCTATCTGTGTCTTATAGTGTAGGTCTGGTACAATATACCTTTACCTGGTAAGAAGTATTGTTCAACAGCATGCTTGCTTCTCTGTGCTACAGTAAGGTCGTACATGCAGTTTCAATCTACATGTACCAGCAAATACATTTATATTCATTACCTCATTAGTAATACTGTCCTTTTCTCATATTTTCTTTATTTTTGTGATATCATTGCTGTGGTATTTTCCACAGTATTGATGAGGTGTTAGTGCATGGGTTTGTATCCTCTTAGGAGAGCGAGTAGTTTAACATTCATCCTGTTAGTTCACCTCTAAGACCGATTGGTCATGCTAACATGTTTTTTTCTTAATCCATTTTTTTTTTAATGTTCATGACTCCTTATGTCGAGTCTTAGGTCGTCAAATGTGTTAAGGCTCACCTACATTGTTGATTTTTGCTTTGCTCTAGACCCGTTTGTTGTAGGGATAATTTTTTATGTTATCGATCATGAGTGATACTATCTCCATGCTATTAATGCTTTTTATGAACTTTTATTACTGTGTTCTTTGCACAGTCCATTTACTAACAAGAGTGTTTTCCTTATGGTCTATTCCTCCTGTATTAGACCATTTTTCTTCTGGTTAAACTTTTTTCAATAATGGTGGATCACTTTTCACATTCATTTGTCATATTAACATGGATAATTTTATTCCCATGCTTCTCATGTCTTATGGTTTTATTTACCAGAGGTTCCTTCCACAGGTTTTGATGTAGAGTATAAAATTAGTCACCTTAATTATTATGATTGTCCGGTCTTTTTCTCTTGTTCTAGACCAGTTTTGTGGTACTTTGGACTTTTTCAAAAGTCTCAGTTCACAGTCCCTTGTCCTGGTTACTATGCTTTGGTATCTGATTCTGAAATAAGAAATCAGCGGATAGATGTCTCCATCAGATTAAATTACTTAACTTTGGTAATGCATTAACCAGTAAAGATAGGATCTAGCCATAGATTCCTTAACAACCCTCACATCCTCCCCACTCTGCAAACTGAGTCTTCTTTGGTGTCGGACAATTTTGATATGGAAATCAACACCTAGCATTAAGAATTCAGTGATTAATTGACACAAGGGTCTTTTTTTCGAAGCACACAGTATTGATAGGTGGTTTCTATGTGTGGCCTCTCGTTTTGAGTGTGGAAAATAGTCTCAGAAGAAACTAACATATGTGTGTTGCAGAGGGGGTATATGGACTCCACTGATGTCACATCCGATGACTACGTAGATATGGAGTCATGCAACGCCCTCTACCAGATCGCAGATGTACTATTTGAAAAAAGTTTCTGGATCCAGGCTCACGCTTGGGGAGGATTCTAAAGTAAGCAATCTGCGCATAAATCCTGCCTCTACCAGATAATGCATTACCAAAGGTAAGTAACTTCTAGACCAATAGTTGCTGTTGTTATCTTAAACATATTTCTATTTAAGCATGGTTCAATGCTTTCTCTATCAGAGTTGAGTATTTGGGTTTCCCCCTTTTCTCTGTGCTTTTACAAAGCCGGTTTGGTTAAACTAATGACTTGCTACTGCAAGGAGCTATAGCTCAGTGCCATTTCCTGTTTGCTCTAGTCTCCCAAGTACCTGTTGCGCATGGTTCAGATTCCACCATGGGAGCAAGTAGTTTTTATGTTCATATTGTCTAGTGTCTTCGGACATATTTTTTGTCCCACTACCAGAGGTAACAATATTCCATTATTTTCAATGCCTTTATGACCTTACTAGTCTATGATCCTCCCACAGTTCTTATGGTGTAGTGTATGTTCTTACTCACCTAGATTCCTAAGAGCATCTGGTCTCTTTTCTTTTGTTCTAGACCAGCTTGTTCTAGTCAGGGAATTTTAGTAGGATAGGTTTGAGGACCCTTGTAGGAAGTTGGCTCTGTATGTGCTATTTCAAAGTAAGGAATAGCATGCACAGAGTCCAAGGGTTCCCCTTAGAGGTAAGATAGTGGCAAAAAGAGATAATACTAATGCTCTATTTTGTGGTAGTGTGGTCGAGCAGTAGGCTTATCAAAGGAGTAGTGTTAAGCATTTGTTGTACATACACACAGGCAATAAATGAGGAACACACACTCAGAGACAAATCCAGCCAATAGGTTTTGTTATAGAAAAATATATTTTCTTAGTTTATTTTAGGAACCACAGGTTCAAATTCTACATGTAATATCTCATTTGAAAGGTATTGCAGGTAAGTACTTTTGGAACTTTGAATAATTACAGTAGCATATATACTTTTCACATAAAACACAAATAGCTGTTTTAAAAGTGGACACAGTGCAATTTTCACAGTTCCTGGGGGAGGTAAGTTATTGTTAGTTTTAGCAGGTAAGTAAATCACTTACAAGTCTCAGGTTTGGGTCCAAGGTAGCCCACCGTTGGGGGTTCAGAGCAACCCCAAAGTTTCCACACCAGCAGCTCAGGGCCGGTCAGGTGCAGAGGTCAAGAGGTGCCCAAAACACATAGGCTTCAATGGAGAGAAGGGGGTGCCCCGGTTCCGGTCTGCCAGCAGGTAAGTACCCGCGTCTTCGGAGGGCAGACCAGGGGGGTTTTGTAGGGCACCGGGGGGGACACAAGTCAGCACAAAAAGTACACCCTCAGCAGCGCGGGGGCGGCCGGGTGCAGTGTGCAAACATGCGTCGGGTTTTCAATGATGTTCAATGAGAGACCAAGGGATCTCTTCAGCGGTGCAGGCAGGCAAGGGGGGGCTCCTCGGGGTAGCCACCACCTGGGCACGGGAGAGGGCCTCCTGGGGGTCACTCCTGCACAGAAGTTCCGTTCCTTCAGGTGCTGGGGGCTGCGGTTGCAGGGTCTTTTCCAGCCGTCGGGACTTTAGGTTCAGGCAGTCGCGGTCAGGGGGAGCCTCGGGATTCCCTCTGCAGGCGTCGCTGTGGGGGCTCAGGGGGGACAACTTTGGTTACTCACGGTCTTGGAGTCGCCGGAGGGTCCTCCCTGAGGTGTTGGTTCGCCACCAGTCGAGTCGGGGTCGCCGGGTGCAGTGTTGCAAGTCTCACGCTTCTTGCAGGGATTTGCAGGGGTCTTTAAATCTGCTCCTCTGTAACAAAGTTGCAGTTCTTTTGGAGCAGTGCCGCTGTCCTCTGGAGTTTCTTGTCTTTCTTGAAGCAGGGCAGTCCTCAGAGGATTCAGAGGTCGCTGGTCCCTTGGAAAGCGTCGCCGGAGCAGGTTTCTTTGGAAGGCAGGAGACAGGCCGGTAAGTCTGGGGCCAAAGCAGTTGGTGTCTTCTATTCTTCCTCTGCAGGGGTTTTTCAGCTCAGCAGTCTTCTTCTTCTTGTAGTTTCAGGAATCTAAATTCTTAGGTTCAGGGAAGCCCTTAAATACTAAATTTAAGGGCGTGTTTAGGTCTGGGGGGGTTAGTAGCCAATGGCTACTAGCCCTGAGGGTGGGTACACCCTCTTTGTGCCTCCTTCCAAGGGGAGGGGGTCACATCCCTAATCCTATTTGGGGAATCCTCCATCTGCAAGATGGAGGATTTCTAAAAGTTAGAGTCACTTCAGCTTAGGACACCTTAGGGGCTGTCCTGACTGGCCAGTGACTCCTCCTTGTTATTCTCATTATTTCCCCCGGCCTTGCTGCCAAAAGTGGGGCCGTGGCCGGAGGGGGAGGGCAACTCCACTAGCTGGAGTGCCCTGTGGTGCTGGAACAAAGGGGGTGAGCCTTTGAGGCTCACCGCCAGGTGTTACAGCTCCTGCCTGGGGGAGGTGTTAGCATCTCCACCCAGTGCAGGCTTTGTTACTGGCCTCAGAGTGACAAAGGCACTCTCCCCATGGGGCCAGCAACATGTCTCGGTTGTGGCAGGCTGCTGGAACCAGTCAGCCTACACAGATAGTCGGTTAAGGTTTCAGGGGGCACCTCTAAGGTGCCCTCTGGGGTGTATTTTACAATAAAATGTACACTGGCATCAGTGTGCATTTATTGTGCTGAGAAGTTTGATACCAAACTTCCCAGTTTTCAGTGTAGCCATTATGGTGCTGTGGAGTTCGTGTAAAACAGACTCCCAGACCATATACTCTTATGGCTACTCTGCACTTACAATGTCTAAGGTTTTGTTTAGACACTGTAGGGGCACAGTGCTCATGCACTGGTGCCCTCACCTATGGTATAGTGCACCCTGCCTTAGGGCTGTAAGGCCTGCTAGAGGGGTGACTTATCTATACCTGCATAGGCAGTGAGAGGCTGGCATGGCACCCTGAGGGGAGTGCCATGTCGACTTACTCGTTTTGTTCTCACCAGCACACTCAAGCTGGCAAGCAGTGTGTCTGTGCTAAGTGAGGGGTCTCCAGGGTGGCATAAGACATGCTGCAGCCCTTAGAGACCTTCCTTGGCATCAGGGCCCTTGGTACCAGGGGTACCATTTACAAGGGACTTATCTGGATGCCAGGGTGTGCCAATTGTGGATACAAAAGTACAGGTTAGGGAAAGAACACTGGTGCTGGGGCCTGGTTAGCAGGCCTCAGCACACTTTCAATTCAAAACATAGCATCAGCAAAGGCAAAAAGTCAGGGGGTAACCATGCCAAGGAGGCATTTCCTTACAACCCTCCTCCAGGGATGGTATTGCTTGGGTATCTATTCTAAGGGAAGGAATCTGCAGCTAGATGTCTCTATCAAATGAACAAGTTACTTACCTTCGGGAACTCCTCATCTGGTAGAGACAGGATCTAGCCGCACAGATTCCTTACCGACCCTCCCATCTTCCCCGTTCTGCAAACTGGTCTCTTTTTATCACATATATCTCTTTCTTGGCAATAAGATGCCTTCATTGAGGGTTTGCAATTAGTTGACACAAAGATGTCTCTTTTTGGCACACTGTTTCCATAAGCAGTTTCTAAAAGTTGCTCTGTGTTTTTGGTGTGGAAAAAAGTCACGAAAGAAACTAACGTCAGCGCGTCGGGAGGGGGATTATATGGACTCAGTTGAAGTTGCATCCAGTGGACAATGAAGCTTTGGAGTCCCTTGACACCCTCTTCCGACGTGCAGAGGTACTGCTGAAAAAAAAATCCAGCTCCAGTCTGGTGCCTGGGGAGAATTCGAAGGTGAGGAATCTGCGGCTAGATCCTGTCTCAACCATATAAGGCGTTACCAAACGTAAGTAAGTTATGTGTTAATCCTGGACTCTCGATTCTTATGAAGGCCTCCACACAGGCCATCAATCAGCTAAACCCTGTGCTGGTTCTCCTCTTGGTCATGGACCTGCTTATGTGCGATCACCAGATAGTACCGCTTTTGCTTCTATGATGGTCTCAGCAACTGGGTGCTTCCATGATTTAAGACTAGTTCACAGCTCTAGATGTGACAGCTTTCGAGCATTCTTTTCTCTTTCCCTCGATGTGCTGATCTAAGCAAAATCTTCTCTGATTTAGACAAATTCAAAGTCATTGACACTAAAGACTAGTATTTATCCTGTATTGAATCTGCTGACTGGTAGCGAAATAGAGTCAAGGCACCTGCCTCTTTATTAATTTGAAGTCTTCCTCCAGTTATGAGTAAATATGTCTAAAGTCTTCGTCACTTTTTTTTCTGGGCTTTTATGGCAGGCAGAAACAAGTCAGGCTGGCCCAAAGAGATCGAGGCTTTTTGTAGATTCTAATCTGACGACCTGAGCCAAGCTTTCATGGGTGCCAGTCAACAAAAGACCTTAAAGGGGCAAAAGTGGGCTTTGTGTAATCAAGAGAAGACTGATTTACCAAGTCAGTGGCAACAGATTCTTCCCCAGCCAATCATACAGATATAGTTTTGGGGCACACTATGGGGAACTAAAGCCATGGAGGTTGTCATATGAAAATAATCTGCCAGGAATCAAGCTAATCCATATTTGGTATCCTCATTGTATACTAGTCTTCAAGGCTACAGTGTTGTTGGCCCAAACCCATCTAGCAGGTGCATTGCCTCACAAGAGAAACTTTATGTTCGATGGCATCTGTCGCTGTAGATACGCATGTTTTGCATAGCTCACCATCTGGTGTTGGGCCGGAGTGTTACAAGTTGTTTTTCTTCGAAGAAGTCTTTCGAGTCACGGGACCGAGTGACTCCTCCTTTTGTCTCCATTGCGCATGGGCGTCGACTCCATCTTCGATTGTTTTTTTTCCGCCATCGGGTTCGGACGTGTTCCTGTCGCTCCGAGTTTCGGAACGGAAAGATAGCTAATTTCGGAAGATTTTCGTCGGTATTGTTGCGTTCGGGATCGGCGTAGTTAGATTCAACACCGCGTCGAAAGATCGAAGAGCTCCGGTGCCCTTCGGGGTAGTTTTTCGATCCCCCGTCGGGGCCTGGTCGGCCCGACCGCGTGCAGAAGAACGCAGATGGAACGGACCCCGTTCCGCTTCTGTCCCAAATGCCACAATAAATACCCCTATACAGACCAACACTTGGTCTGTAACCTGTGCCTGTCACCTGAGCACAGTGAAGACACCTGCGAGGCCTGTCGTGCGTTCCGGTCCCGAAAAACACTCCGAGACCGTCGAGCCAGAAGACTTCAGATGGCGTCCGCGCCGACAGCCCACCGAGAGTTCGAGGAACAAGAAGAGGAAGGAACCTTTTCGATCCACGAATCGGACTCCGAAGGATTCGACGATACACAAACCGTGAGTAAGACGTCGAAAACCACTCAGAAGAAGATTTACAAGGCCCAGGGGACGCCACTGCCACCAGGCCATGGCTCGACCCATAAATTCGGTGACCGACCGTCGGCACCGAAAAAGGCCCAAACAGTGCCGAGATCGTCCGACTCCGGTCGAGACACCGGCACGCAGCCTTCTCGGGATCGAGAAAGTGCTGGAGACAAGCATCGACACCGAGATACCGGTGTAGACACGGCTCGACGCCGAGACAGCGGCACAGACGAAGATCGACGCCGAGAGGTTTCGGCCCCGAAAAAGAAAAAAGTCACCTCGGAGCCGAAAAAAGATGCAGACAGGGTTTCGGTGCCAAAACAAACTGCAACCGACCCAGTTTCAGGCTCTTATACAGAAGAGCAATCGCTAACCTCCCAAATGCGAAAGCATAGGTTTGAGGAAGAGCTACAATCAACTGATGTAGACCATACGCAAAAGCGTATTTTCATACAGGAGGGGACAGGAAAAATAAGCACCCTTCCCCCTATTAGAAGAAAGAGAAGATTGGAGTTCCAAACTGAGCAAACACCACAAACAAAGGTGGCGAAAAAGGTTACTCCACCACCCTCTCCTCCACCTGTAATTAACGTCTCACCAGCACAAACTCCATCACATTCCCCAGCTCACACCACCATGAGCCAGGGTGACCAAGATCAGGACGCATGGGACTTATACGACGCCCCAGTGTCAGATAACAGCCCGGAGGCATACCCTACGAAGCCATCTCCACCAGAGGACAGCACTGCGTATTCTCAAGTGGTGGCTAGAGCAGCACAATTTCACAATGTAAGCCTCCACTCAGAACAGGTTGAGGATGACTTTTTATTCAACACCCTCTCCTCCACCCACAGCTCCTACCAAAGCCTGCCTATGCTCCCTGGTATGCTCCGGCACGCAAAAGAAATCTTTAAGGAGCCGGTCAAAAGTAGGGCAATCACACCAAGAGTGGAAAAAAAGTATAAGGCGCCTCCTACAGACCCGGTTTTCATCACTACACAGCTGCCACCAGACTCTGTCGTTGTAGGAGCAGCTAGGAAAAGGGCCAACTCCCACACATCTGGAGATGCACCACCCCCAGATAAAGAAAGCCGCAAGTTCGATGCAGCTGGTAAGAGAGTCGCAGCACAAGCTGCAAACCAGTGGCGCATCGCTAACTCTCAGGCACTACTTGCGCGCTATGACAGAGCCCATTGGAATGTGATGCAACATCTCATTGAACATCTGCCCAAGGACCTACAAAAGAGGGCAAAACAAGTGGTTGAGGAGGGACAGAACATTTCAAACAACCAAATACGCTCCTCCATGGACGCTGCAGATACAGCTGCACGGACAATTAATACATCTGTAACTATCAGAAGGCATGCATGGCTACGAACGTCTGGATTTAAACCAGAGATTCAGCAAGCAGTTCTCAATATGCCTTTTATCGAAAAAGAACTGTTCGGTCCAGAAGTGGACACAGCGATTGAGAAACTCAAAAAGGACACGGACACTGCTAAAGCCATGGGCGCACTCTACTCCCCGCAGAGCAGAGGGAATTACAGCACATTCCGTAAAACACCCTTTAGAGGGGGGTTTCGGGGTCAGGGCACACAAGCCAGCACCTCACAGGCAACACCGTCCAGTTACCAGGGACAGTACAGAGGAGGTTTTTTGGGGACAATATAGAGGAGGGCAATTCCCTAGGAATAGGGGAAAATTTCAAAGCCCCAAAACCCCTACTACTAAGCAGTGACTCACATGTCACTCACCCCCTCCACACAACACCAGTGGGGGGAAGAATAGGTCATTATTACAAAGCATGGGAGGAAATCACTACAGACACTTGGGTTCTAGCAATTATCCAACATGGTTATTGCATAGAATTTCTACAATTCTCTCCAAACATACCACCAAAAGCACAAAATTTGACAAAACATCATTCCAATCTCCTGGAGATAGAAGTGCAGGCACTATTGCAGAAGAATGCAATCGAATTAGTACCAAACACACAAATAAACACAGGAGTTTACTCACTGTACTTTCTGATACCAAAGAAGGACAAAACGCTGAGACCAATCCTAGACCTCAGAATAGTAAACACATTCATCAAATCAGACCACTTTCACATGGTCACACTACAAGAAGTGTTACCATTGCTAAAACTACACGACTACATGACAACTTTAGACCTCAAAGACGCGTATTTCCATATACCAATACACCCATCGCACAGGAAATACCTAAGGTTTGTATTCAAAGGAATACATTACCAATTCAAGGTATTGCCTTTCGGATTAACAACCGCACCAAGAGTCTTTACCAAATGTCTAGCAGTAGTCGCTGCACACATCAGAAGGCAGCAAATACATGTGTTCCCATATCTAGACGACTGGCTAATCAAGGCCCATTCGTTAATAGAGTGCTCAAACCACACAAATCAGATCATACAAACCCTCTTCAAACTAGGGTTCACCGTCAACTTCACGAAATCCAACATTCTGCCGTGCAAGGTACAACAATACCTAGGAGCCATAATAGACTCAACAAAAGGAGTAGCCACTCCAAGTCCCCAAAGAATTCAAAATTTCAACAACATCATACAACACATGTATCCAACACAAAAGATACAAGCAAAGATGATATTACAACTCCTAGGCATGATGTCTTCATGCATAGCCATTGTCCCAAACGCAAGACTGCACATGAGGCCCTTACAACAGTGCCTAGCATCACAGTGGTCACAAGCACAGGGTCATCTTCTAGATCTGGTGTTAATAGACCGCCAAACTTACCTCTCGCTTCTATGGTGGAACAACATAAATTTAAACAAAGGGCGGCCTTTCCAAGACCCAGTGCCACAATACGTAATAACAACAGATGCTTCCATGACAGGGTGGGGAGCACACCTCGATCAACACAGCATACAAGGACAATGGAACGTACATCAAACAAAACTGCATATAAATCACCTAGAACTGCTAGCAGTTTTTCAAGCACTAAAAGCTTTCCAACCAATAATAGTTCACAAATACATTCTCGTCAAAACAGACAACATGACAACAATGTATTATCTAAACAAACAAGGGGGGACACACTCCACACAGTTAAGCCTGCTAGCACAAAAAATTTGGCGTTGGGCAATTCACAACCAAATTCGCCTAATAGCACAATTTATACCAGGGATTCAGAATCAACTCGCAGACAATCTCTCTCGAGATCACCAACAGGTCCACGAATGGGAAATTCACCCCCAAACACCTATTTCAAACTCTGGGGAACACCTCAAATAGACTTGTTTGCGACGAAGGAGAACGCAAAATGCCAAAACTTCGCATCCAGATACCCACACAAGCAGTCCCAAGGCAATGCCCTATGGATGAACTGGTCAGGGATATTTGCTTACGCTTTTCCTCCTCTCCCTCTCCTTCCTTATCTGGTAAACAAACTCAGTCAAAACAAACTCAAACTCATATTAATAGCACCAACTTGGGCAAGGCAACCCTGGTACACAATGCTGCTAGACCTATCAGTAGTACCCCACATCAAATTGCCCAACAGGCCAGATCTATTGACACAACACAACCAAAAGATCAGACACCCAGATCCAGCATCGCTGAATCTAGCAATTTGGCTCCTGAAATCCTAGAATTCGGGCACTTACAACTTACCCAAGAATGTATGGAAGTCATAAAGCAAGCCAGAAGGCCATCCACCAGGCACTGCTATGCAAGTAAATGGAAGAGGTTTGTTTGCTACTGCCATATTAATCAAATCCAACCATTACACACGACTCCAAAACATGTAGTGGGTTACTTGCTTCACTTACAAAAATCTAACCTGGCTTTCTCTTCCATTAAAATACACCTTGCAGCAATATCTGCATACCTGCAGACTACCTATTCAACTTCCCTATATAGGATACCAGTCATTAAAGCATTCATGGAGGGCCTTAAGAGAATTATACCACCAAGAACACCACCTGTTCCTTCATGGAACCTAAATGTTGTCCTAACTAGACTTATGGGTCCACCTTTTGAACCCATGCACTCCTGCGAAATACAGTTCCTAACCTGGAAGGTTGCATTTCTCATCGCCATTACTTCCCTAAGAAGAGTAAGCGAGATTCAGGCGTTTACAATACAAGAACCTTTTATACAACTACACAAGAATAAGGTCGTCCTAAGGACTAATCCTAAATTTTTACCAAAGGTTATTTCACCGTTCCATCTAAATCAAACAGTGGAACTTCCAGTGTTCTTTCCACAGCCAGATACCGTAGCTGAGAGGGCACTACATACATTAGATGTCAAAAGAGCATTAATGTATTACATTGACAGAACAAAGAACATCAGAAAGACTAAACAACTATTTATTGCATTTCAAAAACCTCATGCAGGAAACCCAATATCAAAACAAGGTATAGCCAGATGGATAGTTAAATGCATCCAAATCTGCTACCTTAAAGCTAAACGACAGCTGCCTATTACACCAAGGGCACACTCAACCAGAAAGAAAGGTGCTACCATGGCCTTTCTAGGAAACATCCCAATGCAAGAAATATGTAAGGCAGCCACATGGTCTACGCCTCACACATTCACCAAGCACTACTGTGTAGACGTGTTATCCGCACAACAAGCCACAGTAGGTCAAGCCGTATTAAGAACATTGTTTCAGACTACTTCCACTCCTACAGGCTGAGCCACCGCTTTTGGGGAGATAACTGCTTACTAGTCTATGCAAAACATGCGTATCTACAGCGACAGATGCCATCGAACTGAAAATGTCACTTACCCAGTGTACATCTGTTCGTGGCATCAGTCGCTGTAGATTCGCATGTGCCCACCCGCCTCCCCGGTAGCCTGTAGCAGTTCGGAAGTTACCTTCAACTATTTGTATATATATCATTTCAACCTTAAATAAGTACATACTTAGTCACTCCATTGCATGGGCACTATTACTACAATTCAACTCCTACCTCACCCTCTGCGGGGGGAAAACAATCGAAGATGGAGTCGCCGCCCATGCGCAATGGAGACAAAAGGAGGAGTCACTCGGTCCCGTGACTCGAAAGACTTCTTCGAAGAAAAACAACTTGTAACACTCCGGCCCAACACCAGATGGCGAGCTATGCAAAACATGCGAATCTACAGCGACTGATGCCACGAACAGATGTACACTGGGTAAGTGACATTTTCATTTCCTCTCCCTCTCCCTTCCCCTCATCCATTCCCCTCCCCTACTCCTTCTCCCTCCCACACCCCCGTCTCCCTCTCGCTCTCATATTAGCTAGAGATATGTGTTCTGATGTGCCAGTAAGCAATGCAGAGGTATTTCTTGACTCATTCATACTTTTCTATATTCTTTTTCTCTGTTTTGTGCTTTACTTTCCAGAAATCTACTTCTTATGCCACAATATTTTACTCTATGTTTTGACTTTTCCATTCTCAGTATGGGAAACGTGCACCACCTATTGGGACAGAAAACACTTTCCATACTACTGAATCCACATGCCCAGTACAACTGAAGCTTGCTATGTACTGCTTTTCACCACTGAGCAGCAGTACTGCACTTCCTCTCTGGAATAAAATGTTCCAGCACTGAGGAGGCATCAGAACTTAATCCTTACACACTCAATTTGCAGTAGTGGAGGTACACCCAATTGTTTTTTTTAAATATGTGCTATTTTTCTCCCTTTCTGTTCAACTCTTCTTTTGGCCAGGACAGCTTATGTCCCATTGTTCCCTGATAAATTCCTTATTAAAGCCATATGCATCTTGCCACTGGCTGTTTACTGCACTTGACTAACTTAATCTCTGCATTTCCTATTCAGTAACAGTCATCCAGCGTATGTCTCACCTTTCCGTGCTGCTGTTAGTATGCCAACTCATCCAGAATTATTAGTAACACATGCAGAGCCATTGAAATCAGTGCTTCAGGAAGTTTGAAATCTACATTAGGAAGAGTTGCTGTGATGAGTGTAGGGACTCAAACATGGTGCATTATCCATCTCTATTTCCAACAGTAAGATAGTCGGGCATTATGTTCTGAATCTGGTGTTCTCTAGGGTGGATGTCACCAACACTTGACACTGAGCAGTTTTTGAAAGCAAAAGTATCTGGTTGCATTACCATTTTCCCCCTGTTAACATGAACGCTTATTTTACCTACCAGCAAAAGGGCACAAGAGGGTGGTACCAAGCATCTGAGAACCCTTGGCTGCCACATATTAATCATCTTCAGGGTCTCATTCTCCTGTTAAATGAGGACATGTAGTCCTGTCTTAGTGCAAAGGTTCTGAGCTGCCGTTTCTCCTTTGGGAAACAAGTGCTGCTGACTAAGGTACTGCTAATTTTGTAGCCTTGTAGTCTCCCTCTCTGAACTTGAATTAGTGTAACCAGTTGCTGTAAGAATGTGTTTTGGATATTTTCCTTTTTTTGGAACACTTGACAAGGTGAAATGTGATGTTTTGTATGTGGACAGTTGGAAAGGATGACCTGGAGGTAATTGCTGCTCTGGGGATTTCATTAGTAAACGTGTATAATTCAGTGGAGTCTTTGCATCTTTACTTTTACTGAAGAGAGATTTCTACGGTGGTGACATTCTTACTAATACCCAGAATCAACACCTACGTATTCCTGAGATTCATATCTCCCTTAAGATTCGCAAATAAATACAGCAATACTTTCAGCTACATCAGATGAATCTGCGAAACCAGTGCTTTTTGGCACATATTCCTGCAACTGGAATGCCTTGTCTTTGAGTCATACTATCCGCGGCAGATAAATTATTTTCACAAACAGAAGTTTAATTTTGCTCTACTATATTAGAGTCTGTGTTTTTTGCAGGATCCGTAGCATGTTAATTTGTGAGACAAAGGCATTGATTTATTTAAACCCCTTGCATGCTCTACGCTATTCATTTATACAAATATTGTTTCTCTTGAAGCATGTATTCATTAAATGCACATTAAAATTTCCAGTCTTAGCGGATGCTCTCTGCTTACCAATGATCAGTGAGTGTTCACTGCTCACTTGCTCATGACTGTGATCCTTCTCTAGCAGTAAACTAATCGTGACCCAGCTTCCTCTTGCGTGACGTCTCCACGATCTCTCATCATCTGCTCGCTGTTCCTGGCCCTCGTGGCATCTAATGCCCTGGTGACTGCTGTGGCCTTTTAGTTCAGTGCTAATGATTATTGATGGCATGTGACCAATGTCAACGTTTCTAGTCAAGTGATGTGAATGGTTATAAGATAGAGTTAAACGCGGTTGCAGATCTACACACTTATAACTAGAACACTTAATGAAACTATTTTTTTGCCTGTGGAGCACTTGTTGAATGGTAGAATACAATAAATCTTAATGTATTGCATAAGTAAGGAGGTTTTGAGAGTATTTCAAACATTGCCACCATTATCTGATGTTGAACATCGTATATGCAATCTTTCAAACAATTAGAATTATATTTTACAAAAGGGACCAATATTTCAGAAAGGGACTCATTGTTTCCCTTGGTTCAGACTAACAATGAAACAGTAGATAACGTGGTCACTAGTTTAACGGCATTGTTAGTAAACTGTGCATTTACTGGGAACTATGATGAGGGATTATTTGCTAATGCATAAATCAAAGAAGGTTATACAGGAAAAGTTATGGCAGACACAAAATCCAACATTATTACAGGCCCTTGAAGTAGCAGGCAGTGAAGAGCTAACTGTTGAATGTGTGAAAATGATGAGTAGTAAACATAGATTGTCATAAGGTAGCACAAATATAGATGATCATAAGGTAGCACAGATGGCAGGGGAAGAGGAAGTGGATTCTGTAAAAGTTGTTATGAACTAGAATACAAAAAGAAAAAGCAAACCCAATTTCAAGCAATACAAAAGTGGAAATAAAGGGTTTTTTTGAGTTGTGGCAGAGCAGACCTTTGGGCTGATGATCAACATTGAGTTACCTGTATCAATAGTAGAAAAATGGGCATTATGGCAGAATGTGCAAAGGGAATCAAGTAAACCAAAAGGAAGTCCATTATCTGACCAGTATGGATGCATAAGTGACACAAAAAGTTTACTGCATCCTAACCATAGATAATGTGGAAAGCATGTCAGATAAATTAGCTGACGAGGATGCACTTAGAGAAAAGAAGGTAAGAGATCCAAAATGTTTGGTTAGAATTGATAATGATGACCTTGAGGTATTGGTGAATTTGGGTGCAAGATAAGCCATAGTTTCACAAGAAGATTGTGAAAGATTGTTTGATTTCGAATGTAGAGAAGTAAAGAGAGCCGGTGTAGAATTTAAGAGTATATGGAGGTAAAAGAATTGAGAAGACCAAATATTTCATACCCAAAGGAAGGGTGTAGGTAGCCCAGAAGGGTATCCCAATATTGGATTGGGTATATCAGGCAGCTTTGGGAATGTTGTTAAGACTTGGTGCTAAAGGATAGATAATGCTTTTCCAACCCCAAACAGACAGAGTGCTGGAAAGAAACGTTTCCAACAGTTTTTAATGACACATTGTGGAAATTAATTTGTTTCAGGCACAAAACTATTTAGAAAGTAAACCTAAGATCCTCAAAGTGAGAAGCATCACTTTTGCCGTGAGGGATCAAGTAAAACAAGAAGATAAAAAATAAAAAAAAGTGTGCTAATGACATTCAGAAAAATAGTCTTCTGGTTGGCTTGCTCAGATTTATCTTGATGCTTAAACCATGTGCATTGATATACGTGATTTGAACAACTCAATTTGGGTTGATGGGTATTCTTTGCCTAATACAAAGGAGATGGTTTTGGTGGTTGGTGAAGCTAAATGGTTTAGCACTATTGATTTACTATCGATTTGGCACACCACCAAATTGAACATCATCCTTTGGCCTGTCATAACTGTATTTGTTTAGCCATTTCGAGCTTTCAGGTTTAAACATCTACTGTTTAGTCATGGGTCAGCTAGCTCGGTTTTTAAAGACTGATGTAAGCATTGTTTGTGAACATCCAAGTTGTAATTTATTTTCAGGACGACATCTTGGTGTTTGGGACAATGAAAATGAACATGACTGACTATGTAATGTACTTCAGGTGTTGAAATGTAAGGGTTGACAGTGAAAGCTGAAAAATGTCATCATATTAAAGTAAACAGAGTGGTGTATCTGGGACATACCATTGATGAAAATGGTGTTGGACAAAGAGATAAATTGATGCAGGTGATACTGGAAGTAGACATGGATGAGGTTAGTCCATATTTTAGTGTGATCAAATATTATTTCAGGTTTGTAGCACATTTGTCTGAGAAAAGACATTTGCATGATTTACTGGAGAAAGGCAGGATACTCACTATTTGATTAGTTGAGGGGTAGAAAACCTAAGTCAGCTTTGTCTATTAGAGGCTGTGACTCACACTGTGATGTGGTTCTAGATAACTTATCTGGAAGGGTAAAGGAAAGCAAACCACATAGAAAAATAATAATGATAATAGAATGAAGGTCAAAAATATGGATGTGAAAGTTGAATGATTTATATGGGTCACATCACAATGATTTGTACCGAAGGGGGGTTTACAGCATACCAAATCCATGAAGGTTATCAAAATTTGTCAGAACTATGTAAAAGTGGAGGTTAGTACTGTATGGAATAAAAGCAGACTTGTGGTATGTGATGGACTATTTAAACGTTTATTTGAAAAAGAGCAAATAGGCATTTGCTTGAAAGGCTGAAAAGAAGTTACAAACCTAATAAAATAATAGGCTATTTATTCCTGTTTGTGTGAAATATTTTTCACTAAGACTGTTAATTTCATTGCAGATTATGTGTTGTATATAGTTGTGCAGTCGTATTTTTCAGTTACTTTAGAAAATGTAATGTATTTTATGTACAAGGTTCATTAATAGAAGTTTCATTAATATGTTACAGGAGAGAGATATGCTGTAATAATGTTCTTTGGATGTGTTTTTATGCAGTACTTGACAAGCTGATAGAATGTTATGTTTGTATGTGGACAGTTGGATGGGAAGGCCAGGTAGTGATGGCTGCTGTGGGGAGTTCACCAGTAAACTTGTGTGATGTAATGGAGACTTTCGGTCTTTATTGTTTACCAAAGAGAGACTTACAAACTATTCTCAGTCTGTTTTGAGCAATTCTTTTGGGGTGTAGAGCCTTGCTGTTCCTCTGGGTGACCTTCATCTATTCCGAGCCTTATGGCCAGTCCAGCTTCCTTCACCACCCTCCCCAAAAGTGGTAGTCTACCTCTCTCAACCCTTGGAGAGGTGATTCTCAGTGTGAGGACTGCCAAGTTGGTGCGCAAAGTGGTTCAGTACTAGA
Organism: Pleurodeles waltl; assembly: GCF_031143425.1. Taxonomy (NCBI): domain Eukaryota; kingdom Metazoa; phylum Chordata; class Amphibia; order Caudata; family Salamandridae; genus Pleurodeles; species Pleurodeles waltl. The sequence goes on from NC_090449.1 coordinate 401,630,730, forward strand.
GCAAGTGAAAGTAACCTTGCACGCCTTTGGTTGGAGAAGGCCACCCATCAAAGAGGTGCTGGAAGTGCAAACAGTGGCCCCTCACTGAGTGGTGCTGGAAGTGCAAACAGTGCCCCCCACTGAGTCGCGGTTATCCTTTTGGAGAAAGCTTTCTTCATTGGGTAGAAACTCCATCCCTGAAGGCACATCATAATGTGATTCGACCCTCCTGGTGTCTCTTGCGCAGCACTTGCCTTCAGACTATTCCTGTCATTAGTTAATCTCATCAGAACTCATTTGCACCACGGTTCAGTATTAGCTGTCTTCGTTTTCAGGATGAAGGGCTATATGACAGACTTGTCTGATGCTTCAGATCCTTTGGTTCACAAACAGTTGAATATTAAGATGCATCTGCCTGCCACTATATCCTCAAATGTGGGTTTGTATCTCAGCAACAAGCTATTTTTTCTCCTGAAATTTAACTAATTTCTGAAAGCATTGAGTAGCAGGAATGTTAGGTCTGCTCCTTTTCAGTTACATAGTCCACAAGTCACAGCAGTATCCACACATCTTATGGCATTATTGGCCCTACCCGCTCTGCACCCTGGTATGGTTTGAATTACTATGATGTCCACCCATTTTTTGTTTTCTTTATCACTAGTTGTTTGACTTGGCGTACCTTCAATGCTGTGTATGGCATATGTAGCTTTGGAACATTTTATCTGATCCATAAGGTTATTTATTGATGACATTTGTTTGCCAGTTTTAACATTTCCAGAGATTCTGGCCCGTTATGTGCATTCATAATAGTTTTAATATCTAACAGAGACTTCTAGCTGTAGATTCCTTACCTTTGAATTTCCCAGGCATCAGGCTCGATCTGGAATCTTTTGCTTGAGCAGTATCCCTGCATGCGCCATTGGGTGGCTCCGTTCGGTTCCGCGTGATGTTGTTGTTGTCATTGGCCCCAGATGTGACATCGCAGTCACCTATATAGGACCCACCCATGTGCGGGGACATCAGTTCTTTTTCTTTCTGCGCCAGTTAGCACAGATCTGGAGACTGCTACCCCTCTGTCGCTTTTTGATAGGCTTTTCTCGACGTTTTGTAGAAGATTTTTTGAGAGTTTTTTTTAGATGACCTCTAGGAACTCAAGGTTTAAGCCGTGTGGTGACTGTCATTGCACTATGTCAGTTACAGATCTTTAACTAGTCTGCCTTGTGCTCGGACTACCTGGCCATGGTGCCCAAGGCTTTGAGGGAGCGGGCCCTAAAGCTGCTCATGGCCCGACAGTCAACGCCATCCGGCGCGACTCCTAGGAAGTCATGGTTCCAGTCGAGGAGAAGGTCATGGATCCGCGTCAGGAGCCCAAAGGCCTCTCCTTCCCATTTGAGGTCCTTGGGACATTTAAGAAAGAGACACAAGAAGAACAAGATGTCTAAACGGACTTCGACTTTGCTTCGTCTGTTGGCCAATGCAACATCACCACGTTCCAGGCACAGTTCCACAGAACCGATGCCCGGTCTGACTCTGCGCCTCCCTCCATTTCTGGGAGCCAGAGCGATACCCCCTATCCCCCCCCCCCCCACCCCCACCCCCCTCAAGTCCAGGACTTTTACGTGACCATGAGCCACGTATTTGAGCAGGCCGACCCCTCCAGAGTGCCTTCTGGCCCTGCGGGGTCTATGGAGACCCCATCAGGTTCCGCGCTATTGGCATTGACTCCTATGGGGCCTCACAGACCCAGACCAGCACCAGCCGTACCAATGTGAACTACTCCAGCTCCCATCATGATGCAGATTCTCTTGGCGCCCACCTGTGGCGCCAGCCCATTCTGATTCTGAAAGATCCAGTCCCAGAACCACGTCACACAATGCAGATTCTGGTGCTGATGGCACCCGCAGGGGCCAGATCGTTGCCTGAGCCTTATTTTCAGCAGTCAGGCGTGGAAGAATAGTGTGAGGGTGTAGGAGGCTGGCTCAGTTTATGGTGTACACCTACGGTGTGGCACCCTATACTGAGTCCAGGCAACCCTTTGTGATAGTGAATAGGTGTCCCGATAGCAGAAGCTCTCTAGGGGTAGCTGAGGCGCGCAGCTAAAGCTTATCCAGGAGGTATGTATACCACAGTAGTCAGACAGTAACTCACTCACAAGAAAGAACCACACAAGTGTTGCAAAAATAAAGGATACTTTATTACAGCACTACTACTAAACTGACATTGGTGTATCTCCCCTTTGTTGGTATTACACACAAGATATACACAAAATAACCCTCAGAAATGGCATAGAAATATAAAGGGCCTTGGGGGAGGGCCAGACAGTATACTAAAAAAGTAGAATGTGAAATGGTGACTCAAGCCAAGGTAAGTGTGTTAGTTAGCTAGGGGCTGGTGGCAGTAAGGAACACCAGAGGTAAGTACAATAAGTGACCCCAGCAACCAGGAATAAGGTAGTTACTAACCCAGTGGTCCCATAGACTAACACAGAGAGCAGTTGTTGGAGTTTGTGGAATTCAGGACCCTTCCCAGTGGACACCGAAGAAACCAGCAGGCAAGAGGATGGATGGAGTGTGTCCCTACCCCAGGATACCCAGGAGACAGGAGTACCTACACCAGGGACCCTGATGCAGAGGGGAGAAGGGACTCATTCTTAAGACTGAAGATGCCTTGGAATGTCCAGCTGCTGTCACAACCCGTGGACCAGGCTGGTGGAACTCGGGGACGGACTACAGACTTGGAGGACCTGCAAAAGAAGGGGACAGAGTCCAGGACCCTTGGAGGTGCCCAGGAGGGAGGTAATGCCCACCCTCCTGAAGGTGAAGGAGACTCTACCCAGGAGGGGGAGTCAGAGCTGGCCCTCAGCACACAGGAGGGCCAACAGAAGTCGATTGAGCCCCCATAAGTGACACAGGCACTAGACACAGTGAGTAACAAGGAGGCCTTACTAGCCCAGCAAAACAGAAGTCCCACGTCACAGGAGTTGTAGGACAGTAGCTGATCTTAAGTTTGCAGAGTGCTGGAGGCCGGGGTTTCTTGGAGCCTGAAGATCTCCCGAAGGAAGAGTCAACAAGTCTTGACAAGTGCAACAGTTGCGGTGCACGGGGGGCAGTCCATTGGCTGGAGCAAGTGCCCACAGTCTCCCTACTTGGATAGAAGACAAGCTGGACCCGGAGGAAGCCACAAACTCACACCTATGTTGCAGAATCTTCAGATGTCCATGGACAGCAGACCCCGCCAGCCGGTCGGCGTTGTCTTGCGGTCCCTGCGGTTGCAGGGGAGTGACTCCTTCACTAGAAGGGAGATTCCTTTGTGCTTTCTGGTGCAAACAAAGCCCTTGTGACCCTGGAGGATGCAGAGCCTGAATGTTGCAGAATTCTTGCAGTGGGAGCCTTCCCACCAGAAGCAGACTTGTTCAGTTCCTGCAAAGACCCGCAGTGGTGCCAGAAGCCAGGAGCAGAAGATGTCTTGCAGAGAGTTCCTTGAAGAGTCTTGCTTGACGAATCTGAGGACCCACCCTCGAGGGAGCCATTAAGTAACCCTAAAAAGGGGTTGGTCATTCTCTGCAGTGACCCACCTATCAGAGGGGGTCAGGGGCGTCATCTACCTGGCCTAACCAGTCAGATGCTCCCAGGGACCTCTACACATCTTATTTCCAAGATGGCAGAATCAAGTCGTCCACCAGGCAGAGCTCTGTGCACCTCCCTAGGGGGAGGAGCTTGACAGGGGCTGGTCACTCCCCTGTCCTTTGGTTAGTTTCGAGCCAGAGCCGGAATGGGGGTTTCTGAACTAGTGCAAACTGGATTATGCAAGGAGGGCACCAAATGTGCCCTTCAAAGCAGTCTGGTGGTGCTCAGAGGCCACCCCACACGACCCCAACCCTTAGACACCTTTTACACAGGGAGAGGTGGTCGCACCTCTCCCTTGCAAGAAATCCTTTGATCTGCTCCCCCAAACTGAGCATCGCTCATCAGCAGGAGGGTATACCAATATCTGGGGTCAGCAGCAGCATGGCCTAGTAGCTAGACCCCGTAAGGCTGCACAGGCAGAACTGGGGGGGTCCCTTGGGGAACCCCCAGAGTACATGGTATCATGCAGCTAACACCGGAATCGGTGTAGTTGCATGATTCCTGTATGTTTGATACCGAACATGCATAGGTTCGGAGCAGCCATTATGTAGTTGAACCACTCATGTTGACCAGTGTCCACTACATACTTTAAGATGGCCTCCTCGCAATTACAGAGTCCAGGAATAGCCCTGGCGGTCTGTAGGGGCACCCTGCTCATGCAGGGGTGCCGTCACACTTTGAGACATGCACCCTGCCCTTGTGCTGAATGGCCTACCAGAGGGGTGACTTATGATCTCTCAAGTGCAGTGGTCAGATTTGGCAGTTAATGGGTGCATGCACCCTTTCAAGCAGGCTGCAATGGCAGGCCTGCAGTCACAGTCTGCAGGGGCTTCCATGAGTGGTATTGCACATGCTGCAGCCCATGGGGGACCCCTGGTGTACCAGTTCCCTGGGTACCTAGGTACCATATACTAGAGACTTACACGGGTGCACCAGTGTGCCAATTGTGGGTGTGAAAGGCTACCAACAAACTGAATTTAGGGGAGAGAACACAATCACTAGATTCCTGGTTAGCAGTATCCCATTGAACTACAGTCCAAACACACTAACATCAGGCAAAAAGTGGGGGTAAATATGCCAGAAAGTTGGCACTTTCCTACTTAGAGGTCAGTGGACCCTTTAGAACACCAGTTGGAAAGGTCTGTGGACTGGAATGAGGATCTAAGGGAGGCCAGTGGACTGGCCCCTCTCCAGGTACTGGCTTGCTCCCTCTCCGCCCACTGTGGCTACAGAGGAGGGAGCTTCATGTGTAATGGCATTGCATAAGGCAGCGGAGGTCCTCGAACTGCCCTCTGTGGGCATCTTGACTGAAGTGCTTCAACCTGGGGCTTCCACTTTCGAACCCCTTCTGCCCTTTAATGAGGCCCTTACGGATGTCCTTCTGGGAACTTGGGCTAAGCCCACCGCTATCCCCTACACCGGGCAACCTTTGTTTCCTCAGCCAATTCCCCACCCCTGAGAGCTTGGTAGTTCAATCCTCAATTTCCCACAGGGCATTCACATCTGCTCCCCGGGACAGGATATCCAAGAGGCTGACCAGCTTGAGAAGATGTTTTAATGCACCGGCCTGGCATTGAGGTCAGTGAACACCTCATGCTTATTGGGTCGTTTCTTGCACACCTTATGGGATACAGTCTGCCTTTTGCCCCTTTCGTGGTTACTGAAGGGGTGTACCACCGCACCAGCCACCATCCTGTGCAAGCTCCCCAAGCTCTGCGAGGACGTGGACACGGTGTCTTCAAACCTAGAGGGTCTGGAAGCCAGAAGTAGTCCACCACCCAGCCCCCAGTAGCTGCAGCCTCAAAGCACACCTAGTTTGGCTCTGCAGGACCATGCTTGCCCAGCTAAATTGAGAATTCAACATCTTCTTCTCCACTGGCAGTACATTACATCGGACACTTGTGTACTGCAGATCATTTGAAAGGGCTATGTATGCCCTGCCTTTCCAATCATGTCCTATCCCAATACTGCCAACATTTGAACGGCTGTTGGAGGATATATTGTTCTTGCTCCAAGATAAAGTTACAGCTTTCTTGGCCAAGGGAGCGTAGCAAGCGTCCCGATATTAGAAGTAGACAGTGGTTGTTATTCCTGCTACTTTCTGACAAAAGAACAAGGGTCCTCACCCTTTTCTAGACCTATGGACTGTCAATCTCTTCCTCAAGAAGGAGAAGTTCAAGATGCTCACGTTGTCTCAGGTCTTGTCTGCCCTAGACCTAAAAGACTAGTTGGTAGCGCTGGACTTGCAGGATATTCTCATCCTGCCTGCGCTGTTCAAGGTATTCCACAAGCACTTTGTTCACTGTGATGTTACTTGGCCTTACCAGTGCCCCTCGGGTGTCCGTCCTGTTGATGGCGTGGTCGCAACTCATCTGTGCAGGTCAGGGGTTTCAGTCTTAGCCTACCTTGAAGACTGGCTGTTAAAGGCGGGTTTGCCCCAAGCTGTCGTCTCTCACCTCCAAACTACGGTGAACCTTCTGCATTTGCTGGGGTTCAATATAAACGTGCCAATGTTACACCTGACTCCCTCTCTTTCATAGGAGCTGTTATGACCATGGTGTAGTTTTGGGCTTATCCTCCCAAACAGCAATTTCAGCATATTCAGGTTATGATACTGATGTTTCGACCTCTATCCTAGGTTTCAGTCAGACTGACTAAGGCTGCTGGGCCTCATGTCCTCCTGCGTTCTGCTTGTAAATCATGCCAAATAGCATATGTGGGCTCTGCAGTGGTACATGAAGTTCCAGTGGGCACAGCATCAGGGAAATCTCCCCGACATGGTCCAGATCTCGGAGGGAACTGCAAAAGACCTGCAGTGGTGGATTACGAACCACAATTGGGTGAGAGGCAGACACCTCTCCCTTCCCCAACCAGAACTCACAGTAGCAACAGATGCGCCTCGTCTGGGATGGGGCTGCATTCTGGGAAAGGTGGAGATCAGAGGACTCTGATCTCTGGTGAAATCCAGGCTTCACATCAACCTGTTGGAGCGCCAGGTGATCCAATTAGCATTGAAGTCATTTCTTCCCTCTATGAAGGGTAAGTTAGTGCAGGCTTCAAGGACAACAACACCGCCATGTGTTGGTGAAACAAGCATGGCTGGGTGAGGTTGTGAACCCTTTGTAAAGAGGCCCTGCATCTCTGGACATGGCTGGAACAGCAGGGCATAACCCTGATGGTTCAACACCTGGCAAATTCTTTGAACGCCAGAGTTGACAAACTCAGCCGTCAATGTCTAGCGGATCACGAGTGGTGTCTCCATTCGGAGGTGGCACAAGGACTCTTTCAGCAGTGTGGAGAGCCTTGGTTAGATCTCTTTGCCTCCAAAGAGAATGTGCAGCAATATTGCCTGTTGTAGTTTCCAAGGTGGCAGTCGCTTGGTAGCTGTTTTCATCACAAGTGGAGCTCAGGCCTTCTATACGCCTTTCCGCCCATACCACTCCTGCCCAGAGTTTTCAAGAAGATCAAGAACAAATGAGCCCAAGTAATCCTTGTGGCTCCGGATTGGGCAGTGATAGTCTGGTCTCCCGAGCTTCGGAAGATGAGCATCGGTCCTCCGATCAGGCTGCCCCTTCGTGAGGATGTTCTGTTGCAGCAGCAGGGGAGGGTTCTCCACCCAAACCTGTCAACTCTGCTCCTTCATGCATGGAGATTGAATGGCGATAGTTGACAGCCTTCGACCTTCCTCCCAAAGTTTGTAATGTTATTGTAGCAGCCAGGCGTTCCTCCATAAAAATGATATCCATCTGCCATTGGCAAATATTTGTAAAATATTGTACAGAGGCTTTTAGATCCTCTTCTTGCATCTCTCTCTGATGTTCTTTTTATTCTGTCTCTTGCCCAGCAGGGTTCTCCTCTGGGCACTCTTAAGGGCTATCTGTCGGTTTTATCCACTTTTCTGCAGCTGCTTGACCAAGCCTCATTGTTTTTGTTCACTATTGTAAATAGGTTTCTAAAAGGGCTTGGGCACATGTTCTCCCCCCCCCCCCCCCCCCCCCCCCTTCGTCCTTCATTAAGCCAAAGTGGGACCTGAACCTGGTTCTCACGTACCTCATGTGTGTTCCATTTGAACCACTTCACAACTGCCCCCTCAGGCTGCTCACCACCAGCACCAAAACAGCCTTTCTCGTGGCCATAACATCTGCCCAGACGGTGAGTAAACTGCAGGCCTTGTCATCCAAGCCTCCATATCTCAGTGTTTCCTGACAGAGTGGTGCTTCGCACCCGTGCCTCTTTCCTCCCAAAGGTGGTGACTCCATTTATTTTGGGACAGACTGTCACCCTGCCCACCTTCTTTGCCCCCCCCTGCATCCCTCTAAAAAAAAAAAGGAGCGACTCCACTGGCTGGACCCAAGAAGATCGTTGTTGTTCTACCTTAACTGCACAAAAGAGTTCCGGGTGGACAACCAACTCTGTGGGACATGTGGGAGCAAAGAAAGGTCGGGCAGTACAGAAACAAACCATTTCATTCTCGGTCTGTCTCTTTATAAAGATCTGCTGCACCAAGGCTCAAGAGCAGCCTTCTGAGGGTGTTACAAGCCCATTCTACCAGAGGAAAAGCTGCAATCACGTTGTTAACTCGTGGAGTCCCAGTCCTGGTCATCTGCCAGGCATCAATGTGGGCGTCCCTGCACACATTTGCCATACACTACTGCCTGTACCGTCAGGTCTGCAATGACAGGCATTTTCGCACGTTCGGTCCTGCAGGACTTTTCTAGTTTAGAAAATGTGTCCACAACCCACCTCCAGGAGGTTAGGGCTTGGCTATCTGTTCAAGCTATAAGTCTCTATCGGATGAATAAGTTACTTAACTTAAGTAGCACATTATCTGGTAGAGACTGTATCTAAGTGTATGTTCCTACACCCACCCATGCCTCCCCGCTCTGCGGACTCATTTACTAAAGTCAGGGGGATCCCTTTCAGGGTCCGAGATTGGACACATTTGTGCCAATTTGCTTCATGGGTCTGCACTCCTACCGTGGAAAGTTGTTGAAGTAACTGATGTCCATGCATCTGGGTGGCACCTATATAGGTGACCACGATGTCACATCCAGCGCTTCCAACACCACGGGGAACTGAACTGAGCCACCCAGCGGCATGCGCAGGGGTATTGCTAAAGCAAATGTTTCATGATCCAGCCTGGCGCCTGGGAAATTCAAAGGTAAGGAATCTGCAGCTAGATATAGTCTCTACCATTAACTTGTTAATTAAATACCTAAAATTGTGCTGGATTTTATATGTAATTTGGTTCCCTTCTTGCAGGTGAAGGGACAACACTATCTCCTGCTAAGCTCAATGGAAGTGACAGTTCAAAGAGCCTTCCTTCTCCTTCCTCCAGCCCACACCAGAACTGGATTGCGTCTCCTAGTCATGATCCGCATTGGTACCCCAATGACTCCACTGATTCATCACTCAGCAGTCTATTTTGTGAGTACCTACTCAACAGAAAATTAGTGCTGTAATAAAGGCAAGGAAACCAAGAACGTTGGACATTCAGGGAGATTTTTTTTCTTGAGGGCATACATAATTCTCCATATATAATATCTGTTTTTGTGGTATTTACAAAGCAAGAACAGTTTCCTGCCGTTGAGTGTGTGAGCTGATATTAGTCTTTGTTTGATTTGTGCCTCATGTTTTGGAAGTTATTACTTTAAAAGAGTTCATAATTTTGTTATGACTGACGTTTGTGGAAACTGACAGAACGGGGAATGTTGGTTGTTTGTTTTAATGGTTGGGATTTTCTCTTTGGTTTCCTTGTCTGCAATCACTTCTCTGTTTTTTTACGTTGGATTATGGTCCTGAGTGTAATGAGGCTGATTTCCCAGCTGCAACACATTTCTTAGACTCATCAGAGTCACAGATTATTCCAGACTTCTATGTGATAAAACATCTTTTGAGTGCACAGGGATGGTGAGATCTAAAAGCAGGTAACTGAAGTATAATTGCAGAATATCATTGCTCAGCCCCTGAGGCTCAGTACCAGTATACCTCTTTTCATGCATTTCTCATTTCATAGAGCGAGGCACTGGTGCTACAGGACATTCCAACTGCTTTCTGTTTTTTAGTTATTTAATTTAGTGTAAGCAGGAGCAGAGCCAGCAAAAACAGGCAATTTGCAGTCTAATAGGTACATTTGGGCTCAAAATGGAAGTTCCACCTCTGCAAGCTGATGTCAGTTCCTTTATTTCATCAACCTTCAACACAGATTTGTTGCTCTGCTCCAAACTGTCAACAGCCCCCCTAAAACGAAATTCTTCTGAATTTCAATTGTGTGCCAAGGGAAATGTCTCCCCCAAGACTATAGGCTTTACGCTGTGCTGTGATTGCAGGAAGCATATTCCTGCAACTGATCCTCACCTCTGCCTGTGGTGCGTAGGTTCTGGTCTCAATTTGAAGTTGTGCAACACATGCCTATTGTTGCAATAAAAGGTGTTTGGGGAATGGGAAGACAAACGTTACGCTGAAGAACACAAAGCAGGGCAGATCGTACTTGAAATGACTAACTTGCTGACAGATCATAGGGCCAGTCCCACTCCAAGTCATGGGGCCATTCCTGCTCTCAAGCTGAAGTCCTGCTTCAATTCATCAGGCAAGTTGAAGTCTGAGTTGTGCCATAAATACAGAAAGGCCAAGTGTTTTTCATCTTCCTCTCGTCGCTCCACGCAGGGGGTCAAACCACGAAATTCAATGGATTCAACTCAGCAGGTGTTGTCAGATTCTGGGCCCATCCGGGGTATGTGCCGGCACACCAAGAGTTTTTTTCTATTGTTATTCCACAATCCTAGCTCTTCAAAGAGGCCATACTGAAGATTTTTAAGGTGATACCAGCTCCCTCTGGAGTGCTGTCAGGTTCCATAGAGTCACAGAGGTCCCTAATCAATTCTTCACTGGCAGGCCCCTCTCTGACCCCATGGCCCTCCTCTGAGTTCTTTGCCAGCACAGGCCTGGGCCTTTACTCTGGGGCCAAAAACCACACCAATCCCTATTGGTATGGTGCCAACCCATTCACCAGTGGCCTCCACTCTGGAGTCAGTCCAGGCACCCATTTCCGAAGAGGAGCTGATGTTGGCACACACTAGGCCCATGCCTCATTATGAGATAACCAGCGTGCAGCCTCCATCTGTAGATGTTCCCCAGTACCTTCCTATATTCTACTACTACCGGAGCCTTCTTTTCAGGGTCTCCAGAATATTCCATATGATGATAACAATGAGGAGACGGATATATTATTTTGCCTGCATTATGCTGAAGCTGGACACTTCCTGGATTTATAAAGTGCTAGTGGCCTATACACCTCTCGTGAGACACAGTTAGTCTCCACTAGGAATCGCCCCCTCCCCCCCCCCGTGAAACCACCTCTTTTGCAATTTGTTGTCCACACAGTGGCAGTAGTATTAGATTTAGAGCTGCTATTTATGCAAAAGCCAGCTTATTGATGGAGATCTTGCAGCCTGGACCTGCTACATCAGAGTCCTCACCATTAAACAACCCCTGATGGCACCATGGTCTAAGCTGTGTTTGGTTTCTCCAGTCAGTTGCAGAGTAGCTTGGTGACATTGGCCAGCTCCTGAAGAACTGGCCTTTCTGACTTGGCTCCCAACCCATGAGAGCTTCTGTAAGTAAAGTTATCCCTAATGCATTCCCTTCTGTGCCCCCAGAAAAGGAGTCAAAGCGCTCTGATGCATTTTACAAAAGGTATCTGGCTCTTATGTCCTTGAACATTCTCATTCACCCTTTGAAACGTGGCCAGCGAGATCTTGCTGATGGTCTGTGACAAAGTTGTGAACACCCTTGCCCAAATAATTAAGAACAGACAGTATGTTGTGAAATATGCTTTACAAGTTAGCATTCACACAACAAACTGTGGGCCATGCCATGTGCACTAGTACTGTGATTAGGTGTTGTGCCTCGATGTATTCCAAGGCTGTACCCGGTGATGTACATCCATCCCTCAAGGACATGCTGTAGGAATTTGGCTCTGTATATACTATACCAAAAGGAGTTATAGCGTGAGCTGAGTCCAGTGGATCCCCAGAGGCTTTACATAGGCTAAAGTAGATATTATTAATGCTCTCTTTTGTGGTAGTGAGGTCGAGCAGTTAGGCTTATCAGAGAGCAGTGCTGAGCATTTGTTGTACACACACAGTCAAGCAATGAGGCACAAACTCAATGACTAACTCCAGGCCAATGTTTTTATGTATCAAAAATATACTTTGTTACTTTATTTCCAGAACCAAAAGGATCTTTGTTGCAGGTAAGTACGGTTTCAAGAATGTATCACTTTTATGTATCAAATGCACTTTGTTTAGAATTCACAGATAAAACAGTTTACCAGTAAATAAGACTTTTCAGTTTCAATAGTGGACAAAGTGCGATTTCTCGTAGAAAGCAATGCAGTCCCAGGGGAGGAAAAGTAACAACACAATTGACAATTTACTTGAGTTACGATCCTAGTTTTCCGGAGTTAGGATATCTACAAGACAAAGTTTAGGGAGACACCAAGGGTGCTCCACCAGCAACAAGAGGCCAGCCAGGTGCAGAGATCAAAGTTGGTGTTGCGCGCCCAATGTAATGCTATGGAGACAGGGGGTGCTTAGAAAGAAACAGCTGACAGGTAAGTGCCCGAGTGCCCGCGACTTCAGGGCACAGACCTGGCGGGTTGAGATCTGCATAATGGGGGGGGGGGGGGGGGGGGGTGTTCCCAGGTCAGCACCAAACATACACCCTCAGCGGTACAGGGTGCAAACACAGCATTGGGTGCCCAGTACTTTCCAATGAGGGGACCCCGGGGGTCACAAAGGTGCTGCAGGCTCGGTCCAGGGAGTCGACTGAAGAAAACCAACTGCTGGACAGGTAAGTAGAGAGCCCGCTGGATGTCGGTTGAGTACTCCAAGACCAGGGGGCTATGGGTACAGGGGTATCGTTAGGCTTTGGGAAATCTTCACCTGATCCAGTCACAGTCGGGCGGTCCTCTGGATTTAGGTTGCAGGCGGCGTCGTGTTGGTGAGGAGAGGTCAACCCAGGGTGGTCTCGAGGTCTGAATCGCCTGGGGACCCTCTCTGGAACAATTGACCACCTGGACTTGCAGATCTGGGCGGTTCTGGAGTGCTTCTTAGATGTATCTTATGTCCTCTGGATATCTTGGTCCTTGGGTAGGCAGACAGTCGCCTAGGGGTCTGTAGAAGTCGCTGGACCTGCAGGTTGAGTCGTTTTCTTTTAGCCCGGGGTCTTTGAAGCTCCAGACAGGCCAGTCGGGCTGAGGTCAAGTTAGTTGTCGTCTAGAGTCTTCTCTGCTCTGCAGCTCTTCAGTCCTTGTTAGGTCTCTAGGAATCTGAAGAGCAAGGTTCAGGGGTGCCCCTAAATTCTAGATTTAGGGGCGTTACAGGGGTCAGAGGGCAATTGCCAGTGGCTACTGTCCCTCGGGGTGGCTTCTCTCTTCCTGTGCCCACTTCCTTTGGGGGAAGGGGGCACATTCCTAACCCTATTGACTAACATCCTCCAAAACAAGATGGAAGATTCTGCCAGGAGGGGTTCACATCAGCTCTGTGCACCTTAGGGGTGGTCCCAGCTGAGGAGGACACTCCTCCTGGTGTTTACTAAGTTTCCCGCCCGTACTGCTGCCGAAAGTGGGGCTTGGTCTGGGGGGCAGGCAACTCCACTAGCAGGAGTGCCCTAGGGCATGAAATCCAGAGGCAGGAGCCTTTGAGGCTCACTGTGAAGTGTTGCAGTTTCTGCAGTGGGGAGGTCTGAAGCACTTCCACCCAGAGCAGGCTTTGTCCCTGACCCCAGAGAGCACCAAGACTCTCTCGCCCCATGGGGCCAGAAACTTCTCGGTTAGTGGCAGGCTGGCGCAGACCAGTCAGCCTTACACTAGAGGGTTGGGTGAAATACAGGGGAATCTCTAAGATGTCCTCTGTATGCATTTTTCAGTCAATCCAACACTGGCATCAGTGTGAGTTTATTGTGCTGAGAAGTTTGATACTTCAGTGAACCCATCATGGAGCTGTGGAGTTCGTAATGACAGGCCCCCAGGCAATGTACTCAATATGGCCACACTGCACTTACATTGTCCCAGAATGGACTTAGGGGGTCATTCTGACCCTGGCGGTCACCGACCGCCAGGGCCAACGACCGCGGAAGCACCACCAACAGGCTGGCGGTGCTTCCATGGGCATTCTGACCGCGGCGGTACAGCCGCGGTCAGAAACGGGAAACCGGCGGTGTCCCGCCGGTTTTCCGCTGCCCCAGGTAATCCTCCACGGCGGCGCTGCTTGCAGCGCTGCCATGGGGATTCCGACCCCCTTACCGCCATCCTGTTCCTGGCGGTTTTCACCGTCAGGAACAGGATGGCGGTAACAGGTGTCTTGGGGCCCCTGGGGGCCCCTGCAGTGCCCATGACAATGGCATGGGCACTGCAGGGGCCCCCTATCAGGGCCCCACATTGATTTTCAGTGTCTGCCAAGCAGACACTGAAAATCGCGACGGGTGCCACTGCACCCGTCGCACGCCTTCAACTCCGCCGGCTCCATTCGGAGCCGGCTTCCTCGTGGAAGGCGCTTTCCCCGCTGGGCCGGCGGGCGGCCTTCTGGCGGTCGCCCGCCAGCCCAGCGGGAAAGCCAGAATGGCCGCCGCAGTCATTTGACCGCGGTGCGGTCATTCGGCGGCTCCCGCCGGGCGTGCGGTTACCGCCGCCGGCGGGAGTCGGAATGACCCCCTTAGTGTCTTATTGCTCAAGCAGCTATGCCCTCACCTGTGGTATAGTGCATCCTGCCTTAGGGTGGTAGCACCTGCTAGTGAGGTGACTTACTTATGCCACAGGCAGTGGTTTTGTGGGCATGGCACTCTGAAAGGGATGCCATGTCGACTTTACCTTTTTCTCCTCACCAATACACACAATCTGCAATGGAAGGGTGCATGTGTTTAGTGAGGGGTCCCTTAGGGTGGCACAATATATCCTGCAGCCCTTAGGCACCCTCTCTGGTTACAGAGCTCTTGGTACCACTGGTACCTCCTGCAAGGGACTTATCTGCATGCTGAAGATGTGCCAATTATGTAAACAATGGTGTAGGAAAGTACCCTCTTTTTAGCATGGTTACCCCCACTTTTTGCCTTCTGTCGTGTTTCTTACTGTGTTCATTAGGATCCTGCTAACCAGAACCCTAGTGGCTGTGCTCTCCCCCTCTAAATTTGGTTGTCCCTGACTTTCTGCACCCCACAATTGGCACACTGGTGCCCGGATGCAAGTCCCTAGTATATGGTACCTAAGTACCCAGGGCATTGGGACACCAGGGGTTCCCCATGGGTTGCAGCATGAATTATGCCACCCATGGGAGTCCATGCAAAAGGTGTCTGCAGTCCTGCCATTGCAGCCATCGTGAAAAGGTGCATGCACCCTTTCACAACGCTGCACCAGGTCACTGTAAGCCATCCCTATGGCAGGCCCTCCTACCCCAGAGGGCAGGGTACATGTACCTGTGTGTGAGGGCACCCCTGAATGAGCAGAGGTGCCTCCACGAACTCCAGCTCCATTTTCTTGGACTGTTTTAGATTGAGGGAAAGCCATTTTACATGTCGCTTTTAAAATGTGCCCTTTAATTAAGTTGTATAACGTGACCCCAAACTGATTTGGTGAAATAAACCAAATGCTGCGATTGTGTCGTGCTATGAAGCCACTTAGCAAATTCAGTAAATAAGCAAACCTGTAAACATACTCATACTAACACAAATTAGTGACTATAAATCATTACCCACATCAACATTCCATTGATGAAAATGACATAATTGAAAATAACATGGCATGTGCATTCAAATATTTCTCTGTGCTATTCAATGATGAATGTAACGCCCCTAAATTGAGAATTAAGTGGCACCCCTAAGCCCTAGATTTCAGACTTTGACAACCTAAGAAGACCCGGACAAAAAAGTGCTGCAGCAGCTGACCTGGAACCAGCCCCACTGCCCTGCCTGCTCACCTCAAAGGATCTTGCACAAGAAGCCAACTCGTCCAGCCTTCAATAAGACTCAAGTCTCCAGTGGTCAGCAGACTTCCCCTGCAGCAAGAAACTCCTCCCCCCCCCCCAACCCCCTCCCCCACCCCCCCCCTCAAAAAAAAGACTGCAGCTGCTGAAACCAAGGAAACCCAACACCAGGTGTGACCACCTCACCCAACATCCACAACCCGAGGTGAAGCCTATCGGCTGACCCAACATGGGTCCCCAGTTGCCCAGAGACCATGTCCAGTGTAGTCTCACTCATCTTGGACTCTAACGAGACACCTGCAGCCTCTGCATGCAGGCCCGTTCTCCCACAGGCTTGTGGAGATAGAATATCCAACAGCTTCAGCAACCACTGCTCCAGGGAGCCCTGACCCCAACTGAGGTGGCTCACTGGTGTCAACAATGTCCCCCGGCTCCTAAGGGCTCGAGTCCACCCTGGACCCACCCCTGCTGGACTTCTCAACAACACCTGACGCCTCAACACGTCAGATCCCCTGACCGTGAATGCTCCTGGACATGAAAATCCAATGCCTAAAGTCACCCCTGCATCCATCACCTCTGGGCACAGGAAAAGAGGACCAGAAGTGAACCCACGTCCTCAAGCACCCGAAGTCTACTACTTACCTGCTAGTTGTCCCTGACTGGCTTCCTAACCAGAGCCTGCAGCCTGTTTGTCACAAGGTCCAACTCTCATACAGAACCATTGGGCACCCACCGCCTTACTGCACCTCTGCACTTGGCGCCCCAGTTCCGCCTGGTATGACCTGTTGGTGTGGGCCTGATCAGTGCCCATTACTTAACTTAATTCTTTGAGATTGGCTTTGTAAGTTGTTGTTAACCCTGTGCTTGCTGAACATTTTCCTCCATGGGATAACATTGAGAAGAATTCTGAAAATTGCACTGTTGATTTCTGAAACTGCAAAGTATGTATGCTTAAAAGTCTACATATCTGAACATGAAATTCTTGGGTTTGAAACATATATAAAAATTATGATTTTTCTAAATTGGTCTTGGATTTTTTCTGTAACTTTTAACCCCTTCGCTGCCAGGCCTTTTCCCCCTCCTGTGCCAGGCCTTTTTTTGCCTATTTGGGGCAGTTCGCGCTTAGGCCCGCATAACTTTTTGTCCACATAAGCTAACCAAGCCAAATTTGCGTCCTTTTTTTCCAACATCCTAGGGATTCTGGAGGTACCCAGACTTTGTGGGTTCCCCTGAAAGAGGCCAAGAAATTTGCCAAAATACCGGGAACATTTTGTTTTTTTCAAAAAAATTGGAAAAAGTGGCTGCAGAAGAAGGCTTGTGGTTTTTCCCCTGAAAATGGCATCAACAAAGGGTTTGCGGTGCTAAACTCAGCAGCTTCCCAGCTTTCAGGAACAGGCAGACTTGAATCAGAAAACCCAATTTTTCAACACAATTTTGGCATTTTTCTGGGACATACCCCATTTTTTCAATTTTTTGTGCTTTCAGCCTCCTTCCAGTCAGTGACAGAAATGGGCATGAAACCAATGCTGGATCCCAGAAACCTAAACATTTCTGAAATGTAGACAAAATTCTGAATTCAGCAAGGGGTCATTTGTGTAGATCCTACAAGGGTTTCCTACAGAAAATAACAACTGAAAAATAAAAATATTGAAATTTAGGTGAAAAAAACATAAATGTTTCTCTACGTTTTACTCTGTAACTTTTCCCTGCAATGTCAGATTATCGAAAGCAATATACCGTTACGTCTGCTGGACTCCTCTGGTTGCGGGGATATATAGGGCTTGTAGGTTCATCAAGAACCCGAGGAACCCAGAGCCAATAAATGAGCTGCACCCTGACGTGCGTTTTCATTCTATACCGGGTATACAGCAATTCATTTGCTGAAATATAGAGAGTAAAAAATTGCTATCAAGAAAACCTTTGTATTTCCAAAAAGGGCACAAGATAAGGTGTTGAGGAGCAGTGGTTATTTGCACATCTCTGAATTCCGGGGTGACCATACTAGCATGTGAATTACAGGGCTTTTCTCAAATAGATGTCTTTTTTACACACTTTCCTATATTTGGAAGGAAAAATGTAGAGAAAGACAAGGGGCAATAACACTTGTTTTGCTAATCTATGTTCCCCCAAGTCTCCCGATAAAAATGATACCTCACTTGTGTGGGTAGGCCTAGCGCCCGCGACAGGAAACGCCCCAAAGCGCAACGTGGACACATCCAAATTTTTGGAAGACAACAGAGGTGATTTTTGAGAAGTGCCTACCTGTAGATTTTGGCCTCTAGCTCAGCCGGCACCTAGGGAAACCTACCAAACCTGTGCATTTCTGAAAACTAGAGACCTAGGTGAATCCAAGGAGGGGTGACTTGCGGGTCTCGGACCAGGTTCTGTTACCCAGAATCCTTTGCAAACCTCAAAATTTGGCTAAAAAAACACATGTTCCTCACATTTCTGTGGCAGAAAGATCTGGAATCTGAGAGGAGCCAAAAATTTCCTTTTACCCAGCGTTCCCCCAAGTCTCCCGATAAAAATGATACCTCACTTGTGTGGGTAGGCCTAGCGCCCGCGACAGGAAACGCCCCAAAGCGTAACGTGGACACATCCAAATTTTTGGAAGACAACAGAGGTGATTTTTGCGAAGTGCCTACCTGTAGATTTTGGCCTTCTAGCTCAGCCGGCACCTAGGGAAACCTACCAAACCTGTGCATTTCTGAAAACTAGAGACCTAGGGGAATCCAAGGAGGGGTGACTTGCGGGGCTCGGACCAGGTTCTGTTACCCAGAATCCTTTGCAAACCTCAAAATTTGGCTAAAAAAACACATGTTCCTCACATTTCTGTGTCCGAAAGTTCTGGAATCTGAGAGGAGCCACAAATTTCCTTCCACCCAGCGTTGCCCCAAGTCTCCCGATAAAAATGATACCTCACTTGTGTAGGTAGGCCTAGTGCCGGCGACAGGAAACACCCCAAAGCGCAACGTGGACACATCCTAAATTTTGGAAAAAAACAGAGGTGTTTTTTGCGAAGTGCCTACCTGTAGATTTTGGCCTCTAGCTCAGCCGGCACCTAGGGAAACCTACCAAGCCTGTGCATTTCTGAAAACTAGAGACCTAGGGGAATCCAAGGAGGGGTGACTTGCGGGGCTCGGACCAGGTTCTGTTACCCAGAATCCTTTGCAAACCTCAAAATTTGGCTAAAAAAACACATGTTCCTCACATTTCTGTGGCAGAAAGATCTGGAATCTGAGAGGAGCCAAAAATTTCCTTTTACCCAGCGTTCCCCCAAGTCTCCCGATAAAAATGATACCTCACTTGTGTGGGTAGGCCTAGCGCCCGCGACAGGAAACGCCCCAAAGCGCAACGTGGACACATCCAAATTTTTGGAAGACAACAGAGGTGATTTTTGCGAAGTGCCTACCTGTAGATTTTGGCCTTCTAGCTCAGCCGGCACCTAGGGAAACCTACCAAACCTGTGGATTTCTGAAAACTAGAGACCTAGGGGAATCCAAGGAGGGGTGACTTGCGGGGCTCGGACCAGGTTCTGTTACCCAGAATCCTTTGCAAACCTCAAAATTTGGCTAAAAAAACACATGTTCCTCACATTTCTGTGTCCGAAAGTTCTGGAATCTGAGAGGAGCCACAAATTTCCTTCCACCCAGCGTTGCCCCAAGTCTCCCGATAAAAATGATACCTCACTTGTGTGGGTAGGCCTAGTGCCGGCGACAGGAAACACCCCAAAGCGCAACGTGGACACATCCTAAATTTTGGAAAAAAACAGAGGTGTTTTTTGCGAAGTGCCTACCTGTAGATTTTGGCCTCTAGCTCAGCCGGCACCTAGGGAAACCTACCAAACCTGTGCATTTCTGAAAACTAGAGACCTAGGGGAATCCAAGGAGGGGTGACTTGCGGGGCTCGGACCAGGTTCTGTTACCCAGAATCCTTTGCAAACCTCAAAATTTGGCTAAAAAAACACATGTTCCTCACATTTCTGTGGCAGAAAGTTCTGGAATCTGAGAGGAGCTACAAATTTCCTTCCACCCAGCGTTCCCCCAAGTCTCCCGATAAAAATGATACCTCACCTGCGTGGGTAGGCCTAGCGCCGGCGACAGGAAACACCCCAAAGCGCAACGTGGACACATCCTAAATTTTGGAAAAAAACAGAGGTGTTTTTTGCGAAGTGCCTAACTGTAGATTTTGGCCTCTAGCTCAGCCGGCACCTAGGGAAACCTACCAAACCTGTGCATTTCTGAAAACTAGAGACCTAGGGGAATCCAAGTAGGGGTGACTTGCGGGGCTCTGACCAGGTTCTGTTACCCAGAATCCTTTGCAAACCTCAAAATCTGGCTAAAAAAACACATATTCCTCACATTTCTGTGGCAGAAAGTTCTGGAATCTGAGAGGAGCTACAAATTTCCTTCCACCCAGCGTTCCCCCAAGTCTCCCGATAAAAATGATACCTCACTTGCGTGGGTAGGCCTAGCGCCCGCGACAGGAAACGCCCCAAAGCGCAACGTGAACACATCCAAATTTTTGGAAGACAACAGAGGTGATTTTTGCGAAGTGCCTACCTGTAGATTTTGGCCTCTAGCTCAGCCGGCACCTAGGGAAACCTACCAAACCTGTGCATTTCTGAAAACTAGAGACCTAGGGGAATCCAAGGAGGGGTGACTTGCGGGGCTCGGACCAGGTTCTGTTACCCAGAATCCTTTGCAAACCTCAAAATTTGGCTAATAAAACACATGTTCCTCACATTTCGGTGACAGAAAGTTCTGGAATCTAAGAGGAGCCACAAATTTCCTTCCACCCAGCGTTCCCCCAAGTCTCCCGATAAAAATGATACCTCACTTGTGTGGGTAGGCCTAGCGCCCGCGACAGGAAATGGCCCCAAAACACAACCTGGACACATCACATTTTTTCATAGAAAACAGTGCCTACCTGTGGATTTTGGCCTCTAGCTCAGCCGGGCCCAGGGGGGGGCAGAAATGGCGTAAAATAAATTTGTCCCCCAACCCCCCTGCCCCCCCCCCCCGGGAGCGACCCTTGCCTATGGGGTCGCCCCCCCCCCTTGCGTGACATTGGTGCCAAAAAAAAAATCCCCGGTGCCTAGTGGTTTCTGCCCCCCTTGGGGGCAGATTGACCTACAATCGGCCAATCTGCCCCCAAGGGGGGCAGAAATGGTCTAAATACAATTTGCCCCCCAGGGGAGCGACCCTTGCCTAATGGGTCGCTCCCCATCTCTACAAAAACAAACAAAAAAAAACCCACAAAAAAAACAATTTGCCCTGGCGCCTAGAGGTTTCTGCCCCCCCCGGGGGCAGATCGGCCTAATACCAATAGGCCGATCTGCCCCCAGGGGGGGCAGAAATGGCCTAAAATAAATTTGCCCCTCCAACCCCCCCGGGGAGCGACCCTTGCCTGCAAGGTCGCTCCCCTTGCGTGACGGCGCAAAAAAAAGATCCCTGGTGCCTAGTGGTTTCTGCCCCCCCTTGGGGGCAGATTGACCTACAATCGGCCAATCTGCCTCCAAGGGGGGCAGAAATGGTCTAAATACAATTTGCCCCCCAGGGGAGCGACCCTTGCCTAATGCGTCGCTCCCCATCTCTAAAAAAACAAACAAACAAAAAAAAAAACACAAAAAACTATTTGCCCAGGCGCCTAGAGGTTTCTGCCCCCCCTGTGGGCAGATCGGCCTAATACCAATAGGCCGATCTGCCCCCAGGGGGGGCAGAAATGGCCTAAAATAAATTTGCACCCCTCCCCCGGGGAGCGACCCTTGCCTACAAGGTCGCTCCCCTTGCGTGACGGCGCAAAAAAAAGATCCCTGGTGCCTGGTGGTTTCTGCCCCCCTTGGGGGCAGATTGACCTACAATCGGCCAATCTGCTCCCAAGGGGGGCAGAAATGGTCTAAATACAATTTGCCCCCCAGGGGAGCGACCCTTGCCTAATGCGTCGTTCCCCATCTCTAAAAAAACAAACAAACAAAAAAAAAACCACAAAAAAACTATTTGCCCAGGCGCCTAGAGGTTTCTGACCCCCTGTGGGCAGATCGGCCTAATACCAATAGGCCGATCTGCCCCCAGGGGGGGCAGAAATGGCCTAAAATAAACTTGCCCCCCTCACCCCCCCGGGGAGCGACCCTTGCCTACAAGGTCGCTCCCCTTGCGTGACGGCGCAAAAAAAAGATCCCTGGTGCCTAGTGGTTTCTGCCCCCCTTGGGGGCAGATTGACCTACAATCGGCCAATCTGCCCCCAAGGGGGGCAGAAATGGTCTAAATACAATTTGCCCCCCAGGGGAGCGACCCTTGCCTAATGCGTCGCTCCCCATCTCTAAAAAAACAAACAAACAAAAAAAAAACACAAAAAAACTATTTGCCCAGGCGCCTAGAGGTTTCTGCCCCCCCCGGGGGCAGATCGGCCTAATACCAATAGGCCGATCTGCCCCCAGGGGGGGCAGAAATGGCCTAAAATAAATTTGCCCCCCCAACCCCCCCGGGGAGCGACCCTTGCCTGCAAGGTCGCTCCCCTTGCGTGACGGCGCAAAAAAAAGATCCCTGGTGCCTAGTGGTTTCTGCCCCCCTTGGGGGCAGATTGACCTACAATCGGCCAATCTGCCTCCAAGGGGGGCAGAAATGGTCTAAATACAATTTGCCCCCCAGGGGAGCGACCCTTGCCTAATGCGTCGCTCCCCATCTCTAAAAAAACAAACAAACAAAAAAAAAAACACAAAAAACTATTTGCCCAGGCGCCTAGAGGTTTCTGCCCCCCCTGTGGGCAGATCGGCCTAATACCAATAGGCCGATCTGCCCCCAGGGGGGGCAGAAATGGCCTAAAATAAATTTGCACCCCTCCCCCGGGGAGCGACCCTTGCCTACAAGGTCGCTCCCCTTGCGTGACGGCGCAAAAAAAAGATCCCTGGTGCCTGGTGGTTTCTGCCCCCCTTGGGGGCAGATTGACCTACAATCGGCCAATCTGCTCCCAAGGGGGGCAGAAATGGTCTAAATACAATTTGCCCCCCAGGGGAGCGACCCTTGCCTAATGCGTCGTTCCCCATCTCTAAAAAAACAAACAAACAAAAAAAAAACCACAAAAAAACTATTTGCCCAGGCGCCTAGAGGTTTCTGACCCCCTGTGGGCAGATCGGCCTAATACCAATAGGCCGATCTGCCCCCAGGGGGGGCAGAAATGGCCTAAAATAAACTTGCCCCCCTCACCCCCCCGGGGAGCGACCCTTGCCTACAAGGTCGCTCCCCTTGCGTGACGGCGCAAAAAAAAGATCCCTGGTGCCTAGTGGTTTCTGCCCCCCTTGGGGGCAGATTGACCTACAATCGGCCAATCTGCCCCCAAGGGGGGCAGAAATGGTCTAAATACAATTTGCCCCCCAGGGGAGCGACCCTTGCCTAATGCGTCGCTCCCCATCTCTAAAAAAACAAACAAACAAAAAAAAAACACAAAAAAACTATTTGCCCAGGCGCCTAGAGGTTTCTGCCCCCCCTGTGGGCAGATCGGCCTAATACTAATAGGCCGATCTGCCCCCAGGGGGGGCAGAAATGGCCTTAAAAAAAATGACCCCCTGGGAGCGACCCTTGCCCAAGGGGTCGCTCCCTTCTGTCAATTACATATAAAAAAAAAAAAAATCCCTGGTGTCTAGTGGGGTTTCAAAAGCCGGATTGCAAGCAATCCGGCTTTTGAAACCCTCGGAGAGACTTCAAAGGGAAGGAAATACATTTCCTTCCCTTTGAAGCCCCTCCGGGCCTCCCCCACGTGATCGAAAGAGAAATGCTGAGCATTTCTCTTTCGATCGCGCTGGAAGCTCTGCTTCCAGCGCGATGGGGGAGGTTGTGTGATCGTCAGCGCGTGCTCGCGCGCTGACGTCACAGGGGGGGTGGGGCGGGTCGGGGGTTGAAGGGGAAGGGATTCCCCTGTCAGCCCTGACCTAGGGGGGTGGGGGGGGCGGCCCTCGGGAGGAGCGCTAGCGCTTCTCCCGAGGGCAGCATTCAGGACGTAATGGTTACGTCCATGGCGCCACACGGGCGCTGCCATGGACGTAACCATTACGTCCCTGGCGGGGAAGGGGTTAAACACAAAATCAGTACTTAATCTTTTGCAAAGTTCTTGGTTTTATATTTAAAAAGAAGTGTTATTTTGCTAAATTCGTCTATGAGTTATTCTTTGAGTGTCTCATTTATTTTCCTCTGTGAGTACAACAAATGCTTAGCACTATCCTCTCATAAGCCTAACTGCTCTCCCACACTACCAAAAGTAGAGCATTAGTCCTATCCACTTTTGCCTCTGCAGTACCAATTGGGCACCCACTAGACTCTCAGCACAGTGTACTTCATTTTAGTGCACTGTAGAGAGCCAGCTTCCTACACCAACCCTCTTTATTTGCGCCTCCTATTGTTAGTAGGTTCCATAAGGGTCTTATCCACGTTTCCTCCATCTCCATTCATCATGCCGCAATGGGATTTGTATTTGGTTCACACATTCCTCACGTGTGCTGCTTTTGAGCCTCTTCACGATTGTCCTGTAAGGCTTCTAATATTAATAACAACCTTCCTTGTGGCCATTTCATCCGCCCGCAGTGTGAGTGAGCTGTAGGCATTGTCACCTAAGCTACCCTCCTTTTTCATCTATCCTGACAAAAGAGGTGCTTTGCACACAAGCCTCCTTTCTTCCGAAAGTGGTTACGACCCTCCATATAGGCCAATCCCTCACCTTGCCTACTTTTTACACACACCCACATTGTTCTGAGGAGGAGGAGAGACTCCACCGCCTGGACCCAAAAAGAGCGTTGGCATTCTACCTTGATTGTACCAAAGAGTTCCTGGTGGATCATCAACTCTTTGTTGGTTATGTGGGTGCGAAGAATGGTTGGGCAGATCTCCTAATGAGTCATTCTCTGCATTAATGTGTGCTATGCATTGGCTAAAAAGCAACCCCCAGAGGGTTTGCACGCTTATTTTACCAGAGTGACAGCTGCAACCTCTCTGTTAGCATGCAGAGTTCCAATCCTGGACATCTGTCAGGCAGGAACGTGGGTATCTGCACACATTTACCAAACACTTCTGCCTGGACAGTCTGGTCTAATGGGACGGGTACTTTGCCAGTTCAGTCCTGCAGGACTTCCTAGTATAATCTTGGTTCGCAGACCCTCCTCTGGGGATGTTATTGCTTGGGTATCTATTTTAAGGTAAGGAATCTGCAACTAGAAGTCTCTATCAGATGATAGGTTACTGACCTTCAATAACGCTTTATGTGGTTGAGACATATTCTAGTTGCAGATTCGAGTTCAGGTTTTTCTGTAGTGTTGCACTTATTTAAAACAATAACAAAATTAGCACGTGATATATAGATTTTTTTTTAAACCATAACAAAGGTTGTTCTAGTTTAAGATTCCTTACTGACCCACCCACCCTCCCCTCTCTGCGAACTGATTTCTATGGACAGGAACTCCCTTTCAGGGCCCTAATTTCAGCACATCATTTGTCTTCATGGCTTCTTGCTTCTGGTGTGGAAACTAGTGAAAACAGCTGGCGCCATCAGTCCATATCCAGCTAACAGGACAACGAACTTGGAACTGACATGCCACCTGAGAGCGCGCAGGGGTACTGCTCGAGAAAAATCTCTAGATCCAGACTGACGCCTTGGGAAATTCTGAGGTAAGGTATCTGCAATTAGAATGTCACTCCCAGATAAGGTGTTACCGAAGGTAAGTAAGTTCTTATTGTTCTCTTTGGGACTCTGTAATTAAAGGGTATAGTATTATTTACCAGTAATAAAGTTATTTTTGTTAGTGAAGTAAAGAACTACCTGGACTTTGAAGCTATTTAGTGTTACATCTAAGTGACATGCTATTTGAGCTTTCGCCTCACGCCACCTCCTGCAGTAGGCCTTAATTGCGTCTGCTGCTCCCATGAGAGTCAATTGCCAATTGAGTTACAGGGTCAGGGTTTGAGTGCAAAAGTGTTGTGGCCCACATTGCGACTCCCTGTGCACAGCAATTGTAGATTGAAAAATTTCATTTTTTTAAATAGATGTATGTATTCCAATCTTACAAACAACTCCAGGGTCACATTCAAGGTTCTCTACTCTTAGCAACATTAAACTTTTTCACAGACTTCTTCTCCTAGAAGATACTAGGCTGAATATTGCCTTGGAAACTTGACAAACACCACTGTACATGATTCTTGAGATTCTGTAGCTAGGGGTGTCTGTTTGACCTCTTCCGTTCATTCCTGGTTTCCTAGAGTTAACAATGGATTTATTTCTGATTCCAGCAAATACAAAGGCATCCACCGGAGTAATTTCAAGAAAACTAGGCCACTACTAGGCTGTGTGACTACAGTGGTATTGCATGAGCTTTGCATGTCTCCTAGACCAGCCTTGGCTGCTCATCCATAGCTACCTCTAGAGAGCCTAGCTTCTAGACACTGCCTACACTTCACTAAAAGGGCATACCTTGACCTGGTATAAGGTGTAAGTACCATAGGTACCCACCATACAACAGGCCAGCTTCCTACACTAAGTAAGTGGGATGTGAAAGTCAGTCCCCCACCCAAGGAAGTGGCATCTAGAGAGGGAAGCTGGAGCAACTAGGGACCCCAAAAGGTAAGTACCAGAGTGCTCCCCCCCCCCCCCCCAAGCGACCAGGAGAGAAAAGGTAAGTACCTGGTTTTTCTCCAAGCCCACAGGTAATCTTTGTAAAAGAACTGTGCAAGACCCAAGCAGGACTGGAACAAACCAAAGGTGGATCCTGACAGAAGAGGACCTCCAAATGAAGGGGACCAAGTCCAGTTAGAGTTGGTGTGTCCAGTTGGGGCAGAAGCCACTACCCACCCTTCTGGAGATTTAGGACAGGGTTGATGGTGAAGATAAGGAGTCAGCTATGCGTCACAGGAGCGGGAGAAGAGTTCCAGGAGTGATGCAGTCGATGTCCCATGTCGGAAGAAGAGTTGCAGTCAAAACACCAACAGGCCTTGGCAAAATAATGAGTTGCAAAGAAGATTTCAGAGCTACCGGGGACCAGGAAGGTCCAGAGGGACTCAACCCACGGAGGGCAGTCTCAGGTGACCCTCAGCAGTGAGGAGAGTCAGAAGTCTAGGATGCAGCCCCCACAGGCAACTCGGCAGGCACAGCATTCGCATTGAGGCCCACTCAGCACACCTGGAGAGGAGACCCACGTCGCTGGAGCAGCGGGCAGGAGACTGCAGGGAAGAGGGCTGGGGGCCGTGGCTACACGGAGCCTGAAGATCCTTTGGAAGTAGAGCCAACAAGCCTTGCTAGCTGCAAGAGTCACGGAGCACAGGGGTACTGTCCTGCAAGAAGAGGCAAGGGCTTACTGTTTCCCAAGTTGGACAGGTGGGATTCTTTATTACAGGAGTAACTACTAAACTAGCATTGGTATATCGCCCTTTGGCGATATCTGCACACAATATATACACCAAATAACGACTAGAAAATGTATAAAATATACAGGGTCCGACTTTGGGGGGGGGGGGGGGGGTCAACCAAGGAAAGTATGATGGCTAGGAGCTGGGGAAGGACGAAAACACCGGAGGTAAGTACAGCAAGTGTCCCCAATGACCAGGTGCAGAGTGGTTATCTACCCAGTCGTCCCATAGTCTAACACAGGAAAGTAGTGGTTCGAGTTTGTGTGTTTCATGACCTTTCCCAGTGAACCCCGGGGAAACCAACAGGAGGAAGGTTGGAGAGTGTCCCCACCCCAAGATACCCAGAAGACAGGAGTACCTACAGCAGGGGCCCCGGATGCAGAGTGGAGAAGGGACTCTCACTTAAGTCAGTGGAAGCCTTAGATTGTCCAGATTCTGTCGCTTCCTGTGGACCAGGCCAGTGGAAACCAGGGGCGGATTACAGACGTTGAGGACCTGAAAAGGAATAGGACAAAGCCCAGCACCCTCTGAGGAGCCCAGGTGGGACAGATGGCATTGCCCACCTTCCTAGAGTTGAAGTTCCTGCAGGACGGTTGAGGAAGAAGGCCAGCTGCGGGGTCCAGGAGCTGCAGAAGATCCCAGTATTCGCCTACGAGCTGTCCCTCAATAGTCACCAGATTGCAGGAGGCTCAGTGACCATCCAGGTCACCAACAAGCACTGACAAATCCAAGCAGGAGCTGAAGATGTATTTGCAAGTTTTTGGGGACCTGCATGGTGTAGGAGATTCTACCTTTGAGGGAGGTGGGGGGGGGAGTCAGGGCTGGCCCTCAGCACGCAGGAAGGCTAACACAACTGACCCACAGGCGATGGGCACAGGGAGTCACAAGGAGACATTAGCAGAACAACAAAACAGAAGTCCCACGTCGCAGAAATTGCAGGACAGGGGTTGATCTTCGAGTTGCAGAATGCTGAAGGCTGAGGTTTCTTCGCCCCTGAAGATCTCCTGGAGGACGAGTCAACAAGCCTTGGCAAGAACAACAGTCGTGGTGCATAGTGGTTCCAGTGCAGTGGCAGGAGCAGGTTCCCACAGTCTCCCAAGTTGGTCAGAAGACAAGCAGGATCCAGAGGAGGCCACAGACCCACCACCTGCGGTGTAGTATCTTTCGATGTCCGTGGGACAGCAGACCCTACCAGCCAGTCGATGTCTTGAGGTGCCTGCCGATGGAGGGAAGTGACTCCTTCACTCCAAGGGAGATTCCTTCGTGCTTCCAGCTGCAGAGTCCTTGTGACCCTGGGAGATGCACAGTCTTGGATGTTGCAGAATTCTTGCTGGATCCAGAGAAATAATGTTCCAATGGGAGCCTTCCCACCAGAAGCAGATGTGTTCCCAAAGCAGACCAGCAGCGGTTCCAGAGGCCAGGAGCAGAAAATGTCTTGCAGAGAGTACCCTGTAGAGTCTTGCTCGCCAAATCTGAGGAACCACCCTCGGTGGAGCCCTTAAGTAACCCTAAAAGTGGGGTTGGTCACTGGACCTCTGCCTATCCTGTTTTCAAGATGGCAGAATGAAGTGGCCATCTGGCAGAGCTCTGTGCACCTCCCTAGGGGAGGAGGAAGACATGGGGTGGTCACTCCCTTGGCAGCTTCGCACCAGAGTGGGAACCCGGGGTTCCTGAACTGGTTCAAACCAGATTTTGCAAGAAGGGCACTAAATGTGCCCTTCAAAGCAGTCTGGTGGCACTCAGCAACCACCCCACCCCAGCCCTTAGACACCTAATAGATAAGCAGAGGTAGCCACACCTTCCCCTTGCAGGAAATCCTTTGTTCTGCCTCTCCGTCCTGAGCCTGGCTCAGCAGCAGGAGCGCAGAATAGTGTCCGGGGTCAGTAGCAGCACAACTGGCAGCTAAATCCCATAAGGCTGCTCAGGCAGAACTGGAGGATCCGCTAATGAACCCCCAGATTACAAGGTATCGTGGAACAAGCACTAGAATCGGTGTAGTTGCATGATTCCAACATGTTTGATACCAAACATGCCAAGGTTGGGAAAAGCCATTATGTAGTTGGACCACTCGTGTTGACCATTGTCCACTACATATCTTAAAATGGCTTCCCCACACTTAGAGCCAAGGAAATAGCCTGGAGTCTGTAGGGGCACCCTGCTCATGCAGGGGTACCCTCACATTTAGAGACATGCACCCTGCCCTTGAGGGAAGGGCCTACCGGAGGGGTGACCTACAGTGTCTAAGTGTAGTGCCCAGTATTGGTGGTGAAAGGGTGCATGCACCATTTCACGCAGGCTGCAGTGGCAGGCCTGCAGACAGTTTGTATGGGCTCCTATGGATGGCATAATACATGCTGCAGCCCATAGGAGGCCTCTGGTGTACCAGTGCCCTAAGGCGTTACATGGGTGCACCTGTATGCCATTTATGGGGTGTAAAAGTATTTTAAAAAACTCGGAGGAGAGAGCACAGACACTGGGATCCTGGTTAGCAGGATCCTAGTGCACTACAGTCTAAACACACTGACAAAAAGTGGGTAACTGTCAGAAAGATGGTACATTCCTACACCCCTACTATGCCTTTGGCAATTCTTAGCGTGAAGTGAACAAGGAAGCTATTTTGAGTACATGTGCTGGACACTGGTCATTACGATTTCCCCAGCTACATGATGGCTTTACTGAAACTAGGTGTAGGAGGCTGGCCTGGCTTGTAGTGGGTACCGATGGGTACTTACACTCTGTACCAGGTTATCCCTTATTAGTGTAGAAGAGGTGTTTCTAGCAGCTTAGGCTGATAGAAGGTAGCTATAGCAGAGCAGCTTAGGCTGAACTAGGAGGCATGCAAAGCTCCTACTATACCACTGGTGTCATATGCACAATATCATAAGAAAACACAATACACAGATATACTAAAAATAAAGGTACTTTATTTTTATGACAATATGCCAAAAGTATCTCAGTGAGTACCCTCAGTATGAGGATGCCAAATATACACAAGATATATGTACACAATACCAAAAATATGCAGTAATAGCAAAAGGAAGTAATGCAAGCAGTGTAAAGTTACAATAGATTGCAATAGGAGCACATAGTATAGGGACAACACAAACCATATACTCCAAAAGTGGAATGCGAACCACGATTGGACCCCAAACCTATGTGAGCTTGTAGAGGGTCGCTGGGACTGTAAGAAAACAGTGAGGGTTAGAAAAATAGCCCACCCCAAGACCCTGTAAGCTAGGTGTAAAGTGCACCTACAACACCCAGAGAGCACAGAAGTCGTGATAGGTGGATTCTGCAAGGAAAACCAACACCAGCAAAGCAACAACAGTGGATTTCCGGACCTGAGTACCTGTAAGAGAAGGGGACCAAGTCCAAGAGTCGCGACAGTGTCGAGAGTGGGCAGGAGCCCAGGAAATGCCAGCTGAGGGTGCAAGGAAGCTGCCACTGGATGGAAGAACCTTGGTGTTTTGCAAGAACGAAGAGGACTAGGAACTTCCCCTTTGGAGGATGGATGTCCCACGTCGTGAAGAAGCTTGCAGAGATGTTCCCACGCAGAAAGACCGCAAACAAGCCTTGCTAGCTGCAAGGGTCACAGTTAGGGTTTTTGGATGCTGCTGTGGCCCATGAGGGACCATGATGTCGCCACTTGGATGAGGAGACAGAGGGGGTGCCCAGCAAGCCAGGGAGCCCTCACAGAAGCAGGCAGCACCCACAGAAGTACCAGAACAGGCACTTAGAAGAGAAGTGAACCGGAGTCCACCCGAAGTCACAAAAGGGAGTCCCACGACGCCGGAGGACAACTCAGAAGGTTGTGCACTGCAGGTTAGAGTGTTGGGGACCCAGGCTTGGCTGTGCACGAAGGAAATCCTGGAAGAGTGCACAGGAGCCGGAGCAGCTGCAAATCACGCGGTACCCAACAATGCAGGCTAGCGTGGGGAGGCAAGGACTTATCTCCACCAAACTTGGACTGAAGAGTCACTGGACTGTGGGAGTCACTTGGACAGAGTTGCTGTGTTCCAGGGACCACGCCCGTCGTGCTGAGAGGGGACCCAGAGGACCGGTGATGCATTCTTTTGTTGCCTGCGGTTGCAGGGGGAAGATACCGTCCACCCACAAGAGATTTCTTCAGAGCTCCTGGTGCAAGATGGAGGCCGGCTACCCCAAGAGCATGCACCACCAGAAAACAGGCGAGAAAGCCGGCAGGATGAAGCGATACAAGGTTGCAGTAGTCGTCTTTGCTACTTTGTTGCGGTTTTGCAGGCGTCCTGAGCAGTCAGCGGTCGATCCTTTGGCAGATGGTGAAGAGGGAGATGCAGAGGAACTCTGGTGAGCTTTTGCATTCGGTATCTGAAGAATTCCCCAAAGCATAGACCCTAAATAGCCAGAAAAGGAGGTTTGGCTACCTAGGAAGAAGGATAGGCTAGTAAGAAAGGTAAGAGCCTATCAGAAGGAGTCTCTGACGTCACCTGATGGCACTAGCCACTCAGAGCAGTCCAGTGTGCCAGCAACACCTCTCTTTCCAAGATGGCAGAGGTCTCGGGCACACTGGAGGAGCTCTGGGCACCTCCCCTGGGAGGTGCAGGTCAGGGAAGTGGTCACTCCCCTTTCCTTTTGTCCAGTTTCGCGCCAGAGCAGGGCTGGGGGATCCCTAAACCGGTGTAGACTGGCTTATGAAGAGATGGGCAGCATCTGTGGCCATCAAAGCATTTCCAGAGGCTGGGGGAGGCTACTCCTCCCCAGCCCTGACACCTATTTCCAAAGGGAGAGGGTGTAACACCCTCTCTCTGAGGAAGTCCTTTGTTTTGCCTTCCTGGGCTAGGCCTAGCTGGACCCCAGGAGGGCAGAAACCTGTCTGAGGGGTTGGCAGCAGCTGCAGTGAAACCCCGGGAAAGGCAGTTTGGCAGTACCCGAGTTCTGTGCTAGAGACGCGGGGGATCATGGAATTGTCTCCCCAATGCCAGAATGGCATTGGGGTGACAATTCCATGATCTTAGACATGTTACATGGCCATGTTCGGAGTTACCATTGTGACGCTATACATAGGTAGTGACCTATGTATAGTGCACGCGTGAAATAGTGTCCCCGCACTCACAAAGTCCGGGGAATTTGCCCTGAACAATGTGGGGGCACCTTGGCTAGTGCCAGGGTGCCCACACACTAAGTAACTTTGCACCCAACCTTCACCAGGTGAAGGTTAGACATATAGGTGACTTATAAGTTACTTATGTGCAGTGGTAAATGGCTGTGAAATAACATGGACGTTATTTCACTCAGGCTGCACTGGCAGGCCTGTGTAAGATTTGTCAGATCTCCCTATGGGTGGCAAAAGAAATGCTGCAGCCCATAGGGATCTCCTGGAACCCCAATACCCTGGTTACCTCAGTACCGTATACTAGGGAATTATAAGGGTGTTCCAGTATGCCAATGTGAATTGGTAAACTTGGTCACTAGCCTGTTAGTGACAATTTGTAAAGCAGAGAGAGCATAACCACTGAGGTTCTGGTTAGCAGAGCCTCAGTGAGACAGTTAGGCATCACACAGGGAGCACATACATATAGGCCACAAACTCATGAGCACTGGGGTCCTGGCTAGCAGGGTCCCAGTGACACATAACAAACATACTGACAACATAGGGTTTTCACTATGAGCACTGGGCCCTGGCTAGCAGGATCCCAGTGAGACAGTGAAACACCCTGACATATACTCACAAACAGGCCAAAAGTGGGGGTAACAAGGCTAGAAAGAGGCTACTTTCTCTCACTAGGGCTGTTTGGTATCAAACATCTGGTATTAATAAACCCTCACTGAATCGAGTGATGGATTTATTAATCATTTATTGCAGCCACCCTGGACAGATTTCTGTCATCCTCAGGTGAGAGCCAGTGCCCTCCGAGGCCAGGAACAAAAAGCCTGATCTTGGGAGAGGTGTTTTCACCTCTTCCAAGCAGGATGGACGTTCCAGGGCAGGAATCTTCAAAGGCCAAGCCGCCTTTTTAATGTTTCCAGGTGATCTCTCCAGATGGCGGAGACAACCAACTCCCTTTCCTGACCCCACTTTTTTTCAGCAAGACAGGCAGGAAAATTAGTAAAATTAGGAGGTGTGCCCACCGCATAACAGTCCCACCCCTAAGGTGGACCAGCTGATATGGACACTATTTTTGAAATTCCTCCATCTAGTTTAGTATTCTAGGGTCAGGGTTATGCCCACTTCCCAACAGAAGTGGTCATATAGAGGGTGTTGTCACCCCACAGGTAGGCAACCCATTGGCTGCTGCATTAAGCATCTCCAGTGAGAGTCCATTAGGAATTCTCACTACACCAGGCCCATGCATTCGTTAAGGGACGTCTGCAACACTGAGACCCACCTTGTGAGTGGCTTATTTGCCCTGATTTTGACCCTGCCAGCTCGTTGACCCTGACAGCGAGGACCCCTTTTGCGCACAGAGTCCAGCAACCCTATCCACTCTGCACTCGAGCTGACTGGCCCAGGTCACGAAGAGCTGGCTTTCCCCCTTGCTCTATGGTCCTATGTGACCCAAACCCCTGTTTGGGAGCTCTCTGACTTGTCCCCAAGACCCCATGTACAGCCTTCTTCGTAGCGCCCCCGCTACAACCACACCAGCACCCTGCTCCCAGTGTAATTCTGGGAGCTCCCAACAAGCTTCTGGTTGTACTTTAAACCTTGGCCCCTACATCTCTAAACCCAGAAGTTGAACCTCCAAAACCAACTGTACTTACCTTAATGCATTTTTTACTTTTCTCTCCATAGAATTGCATTGTGCGTAAAGGCGCACAGGTTTGAACTCTACTTATCTGTAACTTTTCACCACAAAATCAGTACTTAATCTTTTGCTAAGTTCTTGGTTTAAAATATAAGTGAAATATTTTTGATTTTTCTAAATTAGTGTGTGTTATTCTTTAAGTATGTCTCATTTATTGCATTTGTGAGTACACCAAATGCTTAGACCCATCCTCTGTTAAGCCGAACTGCTCACCCACACTACCATAAAAGAGAACATTAGTGTTATCTACATTTGCCTCTGTCAACCGATAGGGGATTCACTGGACTCTGCATGGTGAACTTCTTTTTAGTGCACCATATAGAGAGCCAGCTCCCTACATTTTCCATGTCATCACGAATATTCTTTTTATTCCCCTTTACTTGATATGCACTTCCGGTTGAATAGGTTTGTTTGTACCCAAGCTCTCCATAACTACCTCTCCTCTATATCCTATTAACCAAAGTCATTTTCCGATCATAACCCACTGTGTATAGTTTTTACTTGGGGTACAGTTCTTACCAGACTTTCGACATTGCGGATCCACGTGACCATATGATTCTACATATGTGGCTTCTTACCTGCTACTGTCAATCCTGAATGCGGATTCCGGATGTTAACCACAATGTTACGTTGCCGCCTTTTGCCTGAAATCCCACATTTGACACGGTGATCAGTCCTGTTTTTCTCAGGACGCAATCTAAAACCTTCCTCACCCTTCGTGGATTATGGAATTTTAAGTGTGGTGCTTCTGAATTATTCCCAAATGAAACCTATACGGCTCTTGAACTGGAAAACGCCTTTGATACACTTCATTGGGAATAGGTGCATACTTTTGACTCCGCTTGGGGTAAGCCATTACTGGCGTAAATGGGTACACATCCCTTAGGCGAGCCCACTGGCTTATGTAATAACTGGATGATGCATTGCCAGCTTTCAGGCTTTGGATGTGATTACCTGCCAGGGCTGACCTTTATCACCATTGCTTTTTGCTTTAACTAAGGAGCCCCTTGCCACCCTGTTGGAATACCTTAGGCCCATTGGGGTATACCATATATGTGGTGTCACTATATGCTGACTTATCTTTTGTATTTAAAAGATGCAGAGGCAAACCTTTCTCCATTCTGCAGCTATTGGATGATTTTTCTGCGATCTCGGGTCTTTAGGTGAATTGGGGCAAATTATGTATCTTTCGATCAGGGTTTAATATTCACACAATTGGATCCTAGGTTATTACATGAATCTGTATTGTTTAGATACTTGAGGATGATTGTTGACCAAACGCTAGAGGATTTATGGGACGGTATCTTTGGTAGAGCTGTCTGTGTTCTCCATAGACAGATTACATTTTGATCTACTCTCCCCTTGGTGATTATGGATCAATCACCCTCATTAAAATGGTCGTACTCCCTATGCTGCTTTTATTCACTGACCTTCCATTACTCATCTCTTGTCTTTTTTTTTTAACATCTCAGCCAGTTGCTAGGTGATTTCTTTTGGGCTGCAGGAAGCCATTGAGTAGCCTTATCTACCCTTACATAGTCTGTAGAAACTAAGGATCCTGGCCTCTGTGATTCGAAGTGATATTATTTAGCTGCTAAATTGCAATCGGATTGCTCAATGATTAGGGGGGCAGTTCTTTACCTCAAATAGGGTTTAGCTCTTCCAATTATAGAGATTGCTCATTTCACTCCCTGATGTTCCTCTCTAAAAGCCTGTGAGCATATTTCTCTCCACTACTTTGTATAGGCTTGTCATGTCTAAATCAGTCTCGATCAGCCAATTATGAAGCTGGTTCCTCTCTGTGCCTCGCTATCCCTTGTTTGGTTTCCATACTCACATAGGATGGATACCCTGCTGTCAAATTCGTTTGTGGACTGACCTGGGTCTTCACACATTGGGAGATTTGTTTATTATTAGTGAAGTACTAAATTTTCCCACACTTAAGACAAACTGTATTGTCCCTCTTGATCAGTTCCTTTCTATGAATACATTAATCATGTAGTTTGTGATCCAATAAGAGACTTTTGGCTGCAGATTCCTTAGCTCTGAATTCTCCGTCAAACTGGATCCGGAAGATTTTCGTGAGTATTACGCCTATGCGCCATTAGGTGGCGTAGATGGCTTTGTGTCTGTCTTTGGCGCCGGCTTACGTCGCGGGTCCTATGTAGGTGCCACCCAAACGAGCTAACGTGAATTCTTTTCTTTTCACGCCAGCTAAGCGGTGATCCAAAGGGAGCTACCCTCAGTCAGTTTTTGACTGGCTTTTTTCAACTTTGTCTAGTATTTTTCATGTTTTACTCCTGTTGCGTCAAGGGATGTCTTCTAGGAAGGCAGGATTCAAGGCCTACAGGTCCTGTCATTGGTTGATGTCCATGACGGATCCACACCTCATGTGTCTTTAGTGTCTGGAGTGCAACCACGACCCAAAGTCTTGCTCCCATTACCGAGCCATGCATCTCTGAAGGCTTTGGGGGGAGCAGTCCCTGAAGCTGATGATGGCCCATCACTCAGCTCACTGAAAGTTGAGATCCTGGTTGAGTGGAAGTAATAGTCATCCCACTCCAAGTCCTTCTCGTCCATTGGCCAATGAGGGAGTGTTGAGGTACTAGGCCTCGTTCTGCAGAACCTGTGTCTGTGCCAACTGCGTGCCTCTGCAAGCTTTCCGGGAGGCGGAGCAACCCCTGCCCAACTCAGAGTTCTATGAGGCCATGCACCTTATTTTTGGGCAGCTTGACCCCGCTAGAGTGCCTTTGGACCCCTTGGAGTCCAAGGAGGCACCCTTTGCTTCTGCACCAGCAGTTTTGGCCCCAGTGCCAAGGGCCTCCGAGAGATCCAGTCTTGGAACCGGAGCGACGCCGGTCCTGCCAACCCCGATGCTGCGTTCCTGATGCTCCTGGCTCTCTGTGCCCACAAGCAGTGCCATCCCCATTGTAATCGCCAACTCCTACATAGAGCTGGATGGGCATCATACAACATCGGTGCCAGCAGGAGCTGTGCTTCCTGGTTCAGATCTTGAGCCATTTTCCTTTGGGCCTGGCTTCAGTGATGAATGGAAGGAGTCGCTGGACCCTTTAGAATACCAGCCTCATGAAGAAATGGACTGGTGAAGACTTGGGTGAGGCAAGCAGACTGGTTACTTCTCCGGACACTGGAATGCTTTATCCCCCTACCATGGCTATAGAGGACATTTAGTGAGGCCCTCACTGACTTCCTACTAGGTACCTGGTCCAAACCGAGCACCAGGGCTCCTGTGAACAAGACAATTGCCCGCCACCATCTCCCCGCACGGGGAACCCAAGCTTTTTGACGTAACACTCCTCCCCTGATAGCATGATGGTCCAAGCCTCTGCCTCTCATGGCGAGTTACCTTCCGCAACGTTCCCTTCTGCACACCCGGATAAAGAATCCAAAAGGTTGGACTCACTTGGGAAGAAGATGTTTTCTTCCGCCAGCCTGTGGGGCACAGTTGCACAAAACTGCTGCAGGTCAAGGAGAAGGCTGGGCTGTGCTCTCTTACGCAGTTGCTGATGGGAGAGATGCAGCGAAGCTCACAATCAGTTACAGTCTGGACACAACCAACTCGCTGGGCAGAGCGGTTTTATCTACAGTGGCCCTGAGGCGCCACACCTGGCTGAGGACTTCTGGCTTTTCAGGGGATGTCCAAGTTTCCTTGATTGACATGCCCTTTGATGGTGCTAATCTCTTTGGAGACAAAGCAGACTCAGCGTTCCAGTACTAAAGCCAGGTGCTTGGACCTCGTGGCAACTGCCCAACCCCCATCCCCAACAGTCTGCCTTTCGTGGCTACGAAATGGGCCTCTCACTGCCTCCATTCCCAGGCAGCCACTGTGATGCGCATGCTGCACAGCCTCTGTGTGGCTGAGGACGCTTAATCCACCGACCTCGTGGATCAGGTGGCCAGCGGTATGAGCAGCCACTGCACCCCCCAGACAAAGAGTCTGCAATCTTGAGTTATTGAGCTTGACCATTGATTCTCCGATCAATCTGCCACTTTGGGAGGATCTTCTGTCGCAGGACAGGGTTCTCTATCGGAGCCTGTCCAGCCTTCTTTCGTGGAGATTGAGTGGCAGCAGTTGACCGCTTTTAACGTTCCGCCCAAAGTCTGTAATGTTATCTTGGCAGCCAGGTGTCCCTCCACCAAAACAGTATTATACGCCTGTTGTTGGAAGAAATTTGTGGCTTGGTGCACAAATAATTCTGTTGACCCCCCTCTTTGTCCCTCTTTCTGAGGTTCTATTGCTTATGCTTTCGTTGGCCCAGTAGGGCTCTGCTTTGGGCACTCTCAAAGGTTTTCTTCTGCAATCTCTTCATTCCTATGGCTGCCTGATCAATCAGCCTTCTTTGTTTAAATCCCCCCATTGTAAATAGGTTCCTTAAAGGCCTTACTCATATATTTCCCCCTTCCCCATTCATTATGCGGTAATGGTAGTCGAATTTGATTCTGACAATCCTGCTGTGTGCTGCTTTCAAGCCTCTCCACAATTGTTCTCTAAGGCTTCTCACTTTGAAAACTGCCTTCCTGGTGGCCATTATATCTGCCTGCAGGGTGAGTGACCTGCATGCATTGTCTAAGCCACCCCAACTTTCTGTCTAGCCTGACAGAGTGGTGCTTTGAATACGGGCCTCCTTTCTCTCCCTTGTGCTTACGCTCTTCCATGTAGGCCAATCCATCACCTTGCCTACTTTTTATGCACCCTCATTCTTCTAATGTAGAGAAGACACTCCACCACCTGGACCCAAAAAGTACGTTGGCATTCTACATTGATCGTACCAAAGAGTTCTGGGTGGATGATAAACTCCTTGTTGGTTATTTGGGTGCAAAGAAAGATTGGTCAGTGCAGAAGAGAACAATCTCCAGAGGGCTCGTTACTCTGCATTAAACTGTGCTATACATTGGTTAAGAAGCAACCCCCTGAGGGCTTGCTTCCCCATTCAACCAGAGCTATCGCTGCATCCACTGCATTAGTACGTGGATTTCCAGTCCTGGACATCTGTGAGGTGGCAATATGGGCATCCATGCACATGTCTACCAAACACTACTGCCTGTACAGCCAGGTCAGTAGGGACGAGCACTTTGCCTATTCAGTCCTGCAGGCTTTCTGTTTTTTTCATCTTGGTTTCGCAGACCCACCTCTGGGATGGTATTGCTTTGGTAATCTATTTAAAGTTAGGGAATCTGCAACTAGATGTCTCTTATCAGATGGTTACTTACCTCTGGTAATGCTTTATCTGGTAGAGGCAATATCTAGTTGCAGATTCCTTACCAAACCACCCATCCTCGTCCCGCTCTGCGCACTGATATCTAGTGACAGGGCTTCCCTTTCAGGGCCCTAGTTTGACACAACAGTGGTCAGTGTTCTTCATGGATCTACACTTTCGGCTTGGAAAGTTGTGAAAAGAAACTGATGTCAGCGCGCCCAGGTAATGCCTTTATAGGATCCTCTACGTCATTTCTGACTGACGTGGAGGTGATCAACGCCACCTAATGGCGTGCAGGGGTACTGCCTGAGAATAATCTCCAGATATAGACTGATGCCAGGGGGAAACGCTTAAGGTAAGGAATCTGCAACTAGATATTGTCTCTACCAGATAAGGAATTACCAAAACTTGTCCGTTTGGCATACATCTAAGGTTACAGGGACAAAAAGTAGTTGATATACTTTGAATACTTGATATACTTTGTACTTCTAGCGCTGGTGTTTGCTCGGTGCTTATCCTGAAGGAGACTTAGGCTGCACTTTTGTCCTGTTTCTAGTTTGAGTAGAATGTGTATATTTCTTATAGGAAAAAAAGATGAATTGTTACTAGCTTCATTAAAAAGGTTTACTTTACAGCTGAGCTCTGAGTTCCAACTAGTGGAGTCCTTTCAGGGAAATTGCATTGTAGTTGAAAACTGCTTGAAACACTGCCTGCTCCCACGTTTTTCTGCGAGCAAGGAAGAAAGGTTGTTTAAAGCAATTGTTGCACCACAACTGTTCTCCTGTTTCAGACTCTGTTGCAATCTGCTTCCACAAAGATCACTTTCTGCTGCCTTTGGTATTGCAACCAGACGCCCCCTCAAAGTCTATCCAAGTCCAAAATTTGCTCTTCTAGTAAGGTGTGTGTATGTTACTTTGTTTATTGGCTCAACCTCTGCTGCATGATAGTCGGGCACTTCCTATCCCACCCCCATCCCAACCCTCTAAAGACCTCCATAGGTCATTAGACCTATTTATCACTTCCATTAATAAGTCAATAACATAATAGATTTATTCAGCAACCCATCCACTAAAAACCTACGAGATGAAAAACACATTTATCCATATTGGAATGTTTGTGTTTCTAACTATTGTATGCATGTCCTTAATGTTTTGAGTGTTTTGTCTGGAACATTTGTTCTTTATCTCATTAATGTTTTTCAATTATGTATCTTTCTTGCAACCTTGCCTAAACGTGAGGCACGGATTATTTGTTGAGATTTGGTACATTTAGGTAGAGACATTTTTTTTTCAATTAAAGTGGAAAATCTGGCTTAGCATGTTGATTTTTCTTCTATTTGAAACAGGTCTGTAATTTCGTCACACACAGCCCTTAGGTGTGGGAATGTTTTTATCTGATAGAGACTTCTAGCTGCAGCTTCCTTACCTTAGAATTCCCTGGCATCAGCTTCGAATCCAGAGTTTTTTGTGAGCAGTACCCTGCGCGCGCGCCGTCGGACGGCGTTGTTCGGATCCGCGTGCGTCGACCAGCTCCGCGTGCGTCGTCAGCGTCGTTGGAGTCGTCTATGACATCACGGTTGTCTATATAGACGCCGTCTCGGCGCACGTACGTCAGTTCTTTTCCTTCCGCGCCGGTTAAGCGCAATTTTGGAAGAGCTACCCTGCTTCGACGGTTTGTCAACGCTTTTTTGACTGTTTGGAGTCATGTCTTCGAGAAAGACAGGATTCAAGCCGTGTGGTGCATGTCATCGCACCATGTCGGTGACGGATCCGCACCGAGTTTGTCTTTGGTGCTTCGACAAGGACCACGATTCCACCTCGTGCTCCGATTGTCGGGCCATGGCGCCGAAGGCCTTGAGGGAGAGATCCCTTAAGCTTCTTGCGGCCCGACATTCGTCTTCGGTCGGTGCGACTCCGCGGAGGTCACAGTCTTGCAGTAGGAGGAGGTCGCGGCACCGCTCCCGGAGCCCCAAGTCCTCTTCCTCGCATTCGAGGTCATCGGAAGGTAAGAGGCACAAGAAGAAGTCCAAGCGGACTTCGTCTTCGCCACGCCCGTCAACCGACGAGGCGTCTAGGGAACGTCGACGTTCCGAGCACGGTTCTGCGGAGCCGTCGCCAGGGTCGACTCCGCGTCTTCCCCCCTTTCCGGGGACCGGATCGACCCCGCTCAAATTAAAGAATTTTACGAGGCCATGCGTCTCATCTTTGAGTGGGCTGTACCCTCGGGTGGGTCTCCGGGCCCCACGGGGTCAGCAGGGGCCCCTTAGGATTCAACGCCGGCGGCTTCGGCCTCGACGGAGCAGATTCGGCCCAGATCATTGTCTGAGCATTATTTGGAACAGCCAGACGCAGGAGAGGAATGGGAGGGGTCTGAGGACCCTTTAGAATCAGGATTGCAGCAGGACTGGTATGTGGATCTAGGGGAGGCCAGTGGACTGGACACATCTCCAGATACTGATATGCTCTCCTCCTAATGTGGCTACGGAGGAGGGGGCTTCTTTCGCTATTGTGGTGCGTAGGGCAGCTGAGGTCTTGGACCTAGATTTGCCTACGGTGCCAGTCAGGACAAATATCCTGACAGAAGTGCTTCAGCCAGGGGTGTCAACATTGGAACCGTTGTTGCCCTTCAATGAGGCCCTTACAGACGTCCTTCTGGGTACGTGGTCCAAACCCAGCACAGGGGCTCCTGTGAATAGGACGGTCGGCCTCTGCCATAGATCCGCTCCCAGCGACCCTAGTTTCCTGACAACACCCCACTCCTGAAAGCTCGGTTGTCCAAGCCTCTACTTCACGTGGTGCCTTCCCTTCCGCTCCCCCGGATAGGGAATCCAAGAG
This sequence comes from Pleurodeles waltl, assembly GCF_031143425.1. Lineage (NCBI taxonomy): Eukaryota > Metazoa > Chordata > Amphibia > Caudata > Salamandridae > Pleurodeles > Pleurodeles waltl. The sequence goes on from NC_090449.1 coordinate 401,672,532, forward strand.
GCTGGATCAGCTTGGGAAGATGTTTTCTTCCTCCAGCCTGGCATTGAGGTCTGTAAACACCTCTTGCCTATTGGGCCGTTATTCCCATACTTTATGGGATACGGTGGCGCAAGTGCTGTCCCAGGTCCCGGAGGGCGTACGGGACACTCACCCAGGCTGTAAAGGATGGGAGAGATGCAGCCAAGTTTACAATCCAGTGTGGCTTGGACACGACCGACTCGCTGGGCAGAGCGATTTCATCGTCAGTGGCCCTTCGTCGCCACGCCTGGCTACGTTCTACTGGTTTTTCAGGGGATGTCCAGTCCAGCTTGATGGACATGCCCTTTGATGGCTCTCGCCTTTTTAGCGAAAAGGCAGACTCCGCGCTTGAGAGGTTCAAGGATTCTCGAGCCACGGCCAGATCCTTGGGCCTTTCAATGCCGGCACAACAGCAGTCTGTCTTTCGCCCCTTCCGAGGCTTCGGGAGGGGCGTGGTGCCACGGCAGCCACAGTTTAGCCACCGTCCTCAGGCTTCACAGCATCCCGGAAGAGGACGTGGTCGTGGTACCATCAGACCCAGAGGGTCTGGCCAGAGGTCGACCGCCACACAGCCCCCCTCCACTGCGCCCAAGCCCTCCTAGTGTGGTTCTGCGGGATCACGTCCGTCCAGTTGGAGGGAGGATTCATTTTCATATCCCTCACTGGCTTTCCATCACCACGGACAAGTGGGTCCTGCAGATCATACGGAAGGGCTACCCCCTTCCCTTCCAGTCTTTCCCTCCTTCTATACCTCCGACAAAGGAATGGCTGATGGAGGACCATCTAGCTTTGCTCCGCGAGGAAGTTACGGCTCTTTTGGCCAAGGGAGCCATAGAAAGAGTCCCGATATCAGAAGTAGACAGTGGTTGTTATTCCCGCTACTTTCTGATTCCCAAAAAGAAAAAAGGCCTTCGCCCTATTTTGGATTTAAGGGACGTCAATCTCTTCCTCAAGAAGGAGAAATTCAAGATGCTCACTCTTGCTCAGGTTTTGTCTGCCCTAGACCAAGGAGACTGGATGGTAGCATTGGATTTGCAGGATGCGTATTTCCATATTCCTATCCTGCCAAGCCACAGGCGTTACCTGCGGTTCAAGGTGGGCCACGAGCACTTTCAGTTTACCGTGCTTCCTTTCGGTCTCACCAGTGCCCCTCGGGTGTTCACAAAGGTGATGGCGGTGGTGGCAGCTCATTTGCGCAGGTCAGGGATTTCAGTCTTCCCCTACCTGGACGATTGGCTGTTGAAGGCTCCTACGCCCCAGGCTCTCGTCACCCACCTTCAGACGATGGCGGACCTCTTGCATTCGTTGGGGTTCACTATAAATGTGCCGAAGTCACACCTGACTCCCTCTCAGAAGCTCTCTTTCATCGGAGCTGTTCTGGACACAGTGCAGTATCGGGCTTATCCTCCCGATCAGTGGGTTCAAGATATTCAGGTTATGATTCCGATGTTTCGGCCTCTATCCTGGATCTCGGTGAGACAGACTCTGAGGCTGCTGGGACTCATGGCTTCCTGCATCCTGTTGGTCAAGCATGCCAGATGGTGCATGAGGGCTTTGCAGTGGGACCTGAAGTTCCAATGGGCACAGCATCAGGGAAATCTTACCGACGTGGTTCAGATCTCGGAAAGTTCTGCAGTGGTGGTTAGTGAACTGCGAGTGGGTCAAGGGCAGACCCCTCTCCCTTCCCCAACCAGATCTAACGGTAGTGACAGATGCGTCACTTCTGGGATGGGGCGGCCATCTGGGGGAGGTGGAGATCAGAGGTCACTGGTCTCCGACGGAATCTGGGCTCCACATCAACTTGTTGGAGAATCGGGCGATCCGGCTAGCATTAAAAGCATTTCTTCCTGTTGTGAAAGGGAAGGTGGTGCAGGTGTTCACGGACAACACTACCGCAATGTGGTACTGCAACAAGCAGGGCGGTATGGGGTCGTGGACCCTTTGTCAAGAGTCTTTACGCCTCTGGACATGGCTGGAACAGCAGGGCATGACCCTGGTGGTTCAACACCTGGCAGGTTCTCTGAACGCCAGAGCAGACGAACTCAGCCGAAAATTCTTAGAGGATCACGAATGGTATCTCCATCCGGAGGTGGTGCAAGGACTCTTTCAGCAGTGGGGAGAGCCTTGGTTAGATCTGTTCGCCTCCGCTGTGAACGCGCAATGTCAGCAGTTTTGCGCGTTGGAGTTTCCAAGGGGGCTATCGCTGGGCAACGCTTTTCGTCGCGAGTGGAGTTCAGGCCTCCTGTACACCTTTCCGCCTATACCACTTCTACCCAGAGTTATCAAGAAAATCAAGAACGACCGGTCTCAAGTAATCCTTGTGGCTCCGGATTGGGCACAGAGAGTTTGGTATCCAGAGCTTCTCAAAATGAGCATCGGTCCTCCAATCAGGCTGCCTCTTCGGGAGGATGTTCTGTCTCAGCAGCAGGGGAAGGTTCTCCACCCGAACCTGTCAACTCTGCGCCTTCATGCGTGGAGATTGAGCGGCGACAGTTGATGGTTTATGACCTCCCTCCCGAGGTCTGTGATGTCATTCTGGCAGCCAGGCATCCCTCAACTAAGTCGATCTACGCCTGCCGTTGGAAACGTTTTGTTTCTTATTGTTCAGAAAGGTCTATTGATCCTCTTTCTTCTTCTCTGTCTAACCTCCTTTTTTTATGTTGTCTCTCGCCCAGCAGGATTCCTCCTAGGGGACTCTTAAGGGCTATCTTGCAGCCTTATCGGCTTTTCTTCAGTTGCCTGATCAACCATCTCTGTTTTAATCACCTATAGTACAGAGGTTTTTGAAGGGGCTTGTACATCTGTTCCCGCCTGTGCCTTTCGTTATGCCCCAGTGGGATCTTAATCTGGTTCTTACCTTCCTTATGTGTGCTCCTTTCGAGCCCTTGCATAACTGTCCTCTCCGGCTGCTCACTATTAAGACAGCCTTTTTGGTGGCAATTACATCTGCCAGGAGAGTGAGTGAGCTGCAGGCTTTATCTTCTAAACCTCCTTATCTAATGATATATCCTGACAAAGTGGTGCTAAGAATTCATGCCTCTTTTCTCCCCAAGGTGGTGACCCCTTTCCATCTGGGTCAAAATATCACCCTGCCCACCTTCTTTGCACCACCGCATCCCTCCCAGGAAGAGGAGCGCCTCCATCGACTGGACCCAAAAAGAGCGTTATCATTCTACCTTGACCGCACTAAAGAGTTCCGGGTGGACGACCAACTCTTTGTGGGGTACGTTGGTGCAAAGAAGGGTCGGGCAGTACAGAAACGATCCATTTCGCGCTGGGTCGTTCTCTCTATAAAAATATGCTACGCTTTGGCGAAGAAGCAGCCTCCTGAGGGCTTGAGAGCTCATTCCACTAGGGGGAATGCTGCTACCACTGCGTTAGCACGTGGCATACCGGTGGTGGACATATGTCAGGCCGCAACGTGGGCCTCTTTACATACGTTTGCGAAGCACTACTGCCTGGATAGCCAGGTGAGGAGAGAGGGGCATTTTGCCCGTTCTGTCTTGCAGGACTTCCTTATATAAAAACCAATCTCCTTCAGACCCACCACCATGGGTAATAGCTTGGGTATCTATTCTAAGGTAAGGAAGCTGCAGCTAGAGGTCTCTATCAGATGAACAAGTTACTTACCTTTGGTAACGAGGTATCTGGTAGAGACTATCTAACTGCAGATTCCTTACACCTGCCGAAGCCTCCCCGCTCTGGGGAAATTTTTTCTCATGTGCATATGTGTGTATATATATATATATATATATGTTTCATTTTGGCAACTTTTGCCTTTCTTACAGGCATGAAAGTGTTTTTCTCCAAACAGTCAAAGAGGTTAAAAGTGTATTGGTTGGTTCTTCCATGACTCTGTGCTTCTGGCGCGAGAAGTTGTGGAAAAGAACTGACGTACGCGCGCCAAGACGACGTCTATATAGACAACCGTGACGTCATAGACGACTCCAACGACGCACGCGGAGCTGGTCGACGCACGCGGATCCGAACGACTCCGTCCGACGGCGAGCACGCAGGGTACTGCTCACAAAAATCTCCAGATTCGAAGCTGACGCCAGGGAATTCTAAGGTAAGGAATCTGCAGCTAGATAGAGTCTCTACAAGATACCTCGTTACCGAAGGTAAGTAACTTGTTCATCCATGCACTTTTACTTGCTTGCAATTAAAGTAATGGTATTTATGATACCAGTACTGTAGGAAAGTGCCCTCTTTCTTGGCATGGTTACCCCCATTTTCTGCCTGTTGTCAGTGTGTTTGACTGTGTCCACTGGGATCCTACTAACCAGGACCCTAGTGGTTATGCTCTCTGGTCCCCCCTCCCCCCCCCATGTAAGTCCCTAGTATATGGTACCCAGGGCATTGGGATACCAGGGGATCCCTATGGGCTGCAGCAGTTATTCTGCCACCCAAAGGGAGCCCATGCAAAAGGTTCTGCAGTTCTGCCATTGCAGTCTGCGTAAAACGGGTGCATGCACCCGTTTTCACTACAGGTCACTGTTCCAGGTCACTGTAAGTCGCCCTTATGGTAGGCCCTCTCTGCACAGAGGGCAGGATGCAGGTATCTGTGTGTAAGGGCACCCCTGCGCAAGCAGAGGTGCCCCTATGAACTCCAGTTCCATTTTCCTAGACTTGTTAGTGCGGGGATGCCATTTTAAATGTGTTCTGGGCATAGGTCACAACCTTTGTCCAGCTATATAATGGTAACTCCGAACCTGGGTATGTTTGGTATCAAACATGTTGGAATCATACCCCAATACTCATGCAAGTATTGGAAGTATGATTCCATGCACTCTCTGGGCTCCTTAAAGTCTTACAGGGTTTTCCAGGCAGCCCAAGCTGCTGCCACCCCTCAGACAGGTTTCTTCCCTCCTGCTGCTTGATCTAATTAAGCCCAGGAAGGCAGAATAAAGGTTTTCCTTTGGGAGATGGAGGTAACACCCTCTCCCTTTGGAAATAGGTGAGACTGGCTTGGGAGCGGTAGCTTTCCCAAGCCACTGGTATGCTTTGAAGGGCACATTTGGTGCCCTCTGTGCATAAACCTGTCCACACCCAGTTTGGGCGCAAAACTGGGCAATGGAAAGGGGAGTGACCACTCCCCTGTCCATCACCACCCCAAGGGTGGTCCTAAGAGCTCCTCCAGAGGGTCCCTCTGTTCTGCCATCTTGTTTCCAAGGTTGGCAGGGAATTCTGGGAGCATCTGAGTGGCCACGCAGATTACCCCCGAGCCCTCTCCTGGTAGGTGCTTACCTGGCTAGGCCACCAGGCCCCCTTTCAGGGCTATATAGGGTCTCTCTCTTGGGTAGGTCCTCAGATTTAGCTTGCGAGATTACAGCAAGATTCCTCTGCAACCTTCACTTCAACGTCTGGCCTCTGCAACTGGACCCTCCAGGACCCGACAATCTGCCTCCAAGAAGAACTCTTCTTCAACATGGTTTCCAGGGCCCCTGCCAGCAACTGCAACATTTCCACCCGCTGTGCATCCACGGAGGGTGGCTACTCTTCAGTCTGCACTACAAGAAAGAAGGAATTTCCGTTGGAGTGAAGGAGTAACTCCCCTGCATCCGCAGGCACCTGCTGCAACGACGACCACTGCGTGGATCTCCGCTCATCCTAAGCTGCATGGATCCTGCATCATGGGTGGTGGTCCAGAGTAGTGCTCTTGGTTCTCTCTGCCAGCTGTCCAACTTTGGTGGAGGTAAGCCTTTGCCTTCTTACGCAAGACAGTACCCTTATGCGCTGCGTCTCCTGCAGCTGCCAAGGCTTGTTTGCATCTCCTCCAAGGGATCTTCATGCGACTTGTAGCTCAAGTCCCCAGCACTCCTCCCTGTGACGCACAGCCCTCTGCGCGGTTCTCCTGCGGTGTGGGATCCCTTTCTGTAGTGCTGCGTGGGCTCCTTCTGTGACTTCTGTGTTCCCATCCTTTGGGACTCCTGTGGGTGCTGCCTCAGCTCCTGTTGTCTCTCTGTGTCGCCGAGGGTCCCCTCTGACTCCCGCTCCTGGATTAAGCCCTCCTGGGCCTTGCTGGTCACCGGCAGCACCACTTTTCCACTAACCCCAAGTTTACATTTGCCAAGGCTTGTCGGTGGAATTCCTGCTCTGACACCCATCTGCAATCTTCATTCCAGTGTGGGACATCTGCATCCTTCAGGAACTGTTCTCCAGCTCCAGGGCTGCAGTGCTAACCTGATCTTCATCACAGTGGACCAACTCCTGCGAGTACAGCTGGGTGTATAGTAGCTCCTACTCCTCCTGGACTCCACTGTCACTCTTGGACTTGTTCCCCTCGCTCCACAGGTCTTCTTCTCGAGGAATCCACTGCTGGCTTCTTGCAGTCTTGTCTGGATGTCTTTTTTTTCTTCTTTTTCCTCCTTTTGAGTGGTTTGGGGAAATTCCAGTGATTTACTCCTGCTTTCCTGGTCGCTGGTGGGTTACTGCGTTACTTATGTCTGTGGTTTTCTAGTTCTCCCAGCTCCCCTCTACACATTCCACTTATCTAGGTGGGGGTACTGGGTTTGCATTCCATTTTTTAGTATATGGTTTGGGCACCCCTCTGGTGACTATTGCTTATTGGTATTTGCACTGTTTTCTAACCTTTTCTATGCCTATTACTGTTTATTAGTGTATATATTTAGTGTATTACCTCCTGTTGGAGGGGTGCACTTCTAGTATTTTGTGGTATTGTGTGACCAAAAATAAAGTACCTTTATTTTTGTACAACTCCGTGTTTTCTTTCATGTGTGTAAGTGCTGTGTGACTATAGTGGTATTGCATGAGCTTTGTATGTCTCCTAGATAAGCCTTGGTTGCTCATCCACAGCTACATCTAGAGAGCATGGCTTCTAGACACTGCCTACACTTCACTAAGAGGGGATACCTGGACCTGGTATAAGGTGTAAGTGCCTTAGGTACCCACCACACAAAAGGCCAGCTTCCTACAATTACTGAGTAAATTAGTGGACCTTCATCTATTCAGTAAATTAATATATACCCATTACCCTGAAAACATGAGATGAGATAATTAATATTGTGTGGAGATGGCTCCTGTTCATGTTTATGATTTTGTAAAATGGTGAATTTCTCCTGCGTTTGTAGTTTTAAAAAACAATATGCAGCAGAATTAAAGTTCTTTAGAGTAATGAAAGTGAATTGATATTGATAGGGCAATGTTTTTTTTAAATATGTTTAGATGTCCTGTTACATTTTCATCTCTTTACAGCAAGTTTCATCTCTCCAGAAAAAAATCGAAAGGTGATGCCAGCAGTCCCTGGAAATCATAGTGGCACTTCTTTACTTGGCCCGAGCTTGCTGGATGGAAATTCACGGGATTCCTTTGTTTCACGATCTCTTGCAGATGTTGCTGAGGTATGTGATGAACTCTTCATCTTCATGAAAAATGTATTTTATTATAACTCCCAGGTTACGCATACATTTGGTTATTTCAATAGTAAAAATATAAATGAAGACGTTTTATTGTGAATAAAAACATTTTCACTGCCTCCTTTGACCTCCCCTTTGTAGGAGGCTTGCTCAGTTTACATTGTACACCTATGGTGTGGTACCCTATACTGAGTCCAGGCACCCCTTAGTGATAGTGTGTAGGTGTCCAGATAGCAAGAGCTCCCTAGGGTTAGCTGTAGTGAGCAGCTAAAGCTCATCCAGGAGGAGTGTAAATCACTTGCAATACCTCATTAGTCAGTAACTGTACACAGAAAGAACCACACCAGGTTTGTTTATTACAACACTGAAGACTGTACTAACGTTGGTATATCTCCGCTTGGAGATAACTACACAAAAAATATACACTTAGAAACAATCAGAAATGGGGGGGGGGGCAAGCCATATTCTAAGAAAGTGGTATAAGAATGAAGGTACCCAGTTAAGGTAAGTGTGTTAGGATCCCAGGGGCTGGGGAAGTAAGAAAAAACCAGAGGTAAGTAACTGTAATCCAACAGGCGCAGAGTTGTTATTGAGCCAGGTGTCTTATAGGCTAACACAGGACCGTCATGGTTGGAATTTTATGGATTCAGGACCCTTCCCTGTGGACCCTGAGGAAACCAGTTGCCACAAAGAAGGTTGGAGCGTGCTCCCACCCGTGTATACCCACAAGATCGGCATACGTACACAAGGGAGCCCAGGTGCATGGGGTGAAGTGGCGTCAGAAACCCTAGTTGGAGTCAATGGAAGCCTCGATTGTCCAGCTGCTGTCGTGACCCCTGGATCAGGTCAGTTGAACCCAAAGTTGGATTCCAGACGAGAGGAACCTGAGAAAGAAGGGGATAGTGTCCAGACCAATCAGCAATGTCCAGGCAGTGCAGATATGCAATGCCCACCCTTTTGGAGGTGATGTTCCTGCAGGACGGTGAAGGAAAAGTCCAGCTGCTGAGTCCAGGGGGATGCAGGAGATCCTTGGAGTCTTCCACAAGATGTCCCACGTCGGTGTCTGATTGCAGGAGGGCCAGTGGCCAGCAGGACCACCAACAAGCGTTGGCAAATGCAAATAGTAGTTACAAGGTACGTTGTAGGTTTTTGAGGATCAGCAAGGTCCTAGTGACTTGACCCTTGGAAGAGAGTCAGGGCAGGCCTTCAGCAGGAAGGAAAGCAAGCCAGAGTCGATTGAGCCCCCATGAGTGACCCACTGGCAGCAGGCACAGGGAGTCGCAGGGAGGCCTCGACAGCACAAAAGAAAACTAGGAGTTCCACATCACAGGAGCTGCAGAGTGAAAGGTGATCATGGAGATGCAGATTGCTGGAGGCTGGGGCTTCTTAGAGCATGAATATTTCCTTGGAAACAAGCCTTGGGCAAGAGCAACAGTTGCGGTGCACAGGGGGTTCCATTCCAAGGGCAGCACCAGAGGCCCACAGTCTCCCAAGTGGATCATAAAACAAGGGGGACCTGAAGAGGAACACAAAACCATCACCTGTGTTGTTGAGCCTTTCGATGTTCGTGGGACAGCAGGATCCACCAGCTGGTCGTCGTAGTCTTGAGGTGCTTGCAGACGCAGAGGAGTGACTACTTCACTCCAAGGGAGATTCCTTCTTGCTTCTTGGATGCAAACAGAGTCCTTGTGACCCTAGAGGATGCTCAGCTATGGATGTTGCAGAAATCATGCAGGAGTTCGAGAAACAGTGTTGCAGTGAGAGCCCTCCCAACTGGATACAGTCTTATTTCAGTTCCAAAAGCAGACCAGCAGCGGTTCTGGAGGTCAGGCATGGAAGATGTCTTGCAGAGAGTTCCTTGTAGAGTCTTGCTCAATGAATCTGAGGACCCACCCTTGGGGGGGGGGGGGGGGGGGGAGGGGAGCCCTTAAGTAACCCTAAAAGGGGGTTGGTCACTTTCTGCGGTGACCCAGCTATCGGAGGGGGGTCAGAGACGTCATCTACCTGGCCTAACCAGTCATATTATCCCAGGGGCCTCTGCCTACCTTGTTTCCAAGATGGCAGAATCATTCGGCCACCTGGCAGAGCTCTGTGCACCTCCCTAGTGAAGAAGCTGGACTTGGGGCGGTCAGTCCCCTGTCCTTCGTGTGGTTTTGACCCAGAGGGAGAACCATGGGTTCCTGAACTGGTGCAAATGGAATAAGCAAGGAGGATGTCGAATGTGCCCTTCAAAGCAGTTTGGTGGCGCTCAGAGACCACCCCACCCCAGCCCATAGACCCCTATTTCAGAGGGAGAGGTGGTTACACCTCTCCCTTGCAGGAAATTCTTTGTTCTGCCTTCCCCTGCTTGAATTTGGCCCACCACCAGTTCGGTCAGAACAGAGTCTGGGGTCTGCACCAGCGTGGGCTTGCAGCCAGACCCAGTAAGGCTGCACAGGCAGAACTGGGGGATCCTCTAATTAACCCCCACAGTGCAGGGGATCATACAACTAGCACGGGAATCGGTGTAGTTGAATGATTCCAACATGTTTGATACCAAACATGCCTAGGTTCGGAGAAGTAATTATGTTGTTTGATTACTCGTGTTGACCAGTGTTTACTACATACCTTAAAATGGCTTCCCCAAAATTAGAAAGCGTAACGAATGGAGTCTGGAGTTTGTAGGGGTATCCTGCTCCTGCAGGGGTACCCTCACACTTGGAGACATGCACACTGCCCTTGTGCTGAAGGACCTGCCAGAGGGGTGACTTACAGTGTCTAAGCACAGTGACCTCGATGTAAGGCAAGCCCTAAATCTAAAGTGAAAGGTGCATTCAATGGCAGGCCTGCAGACACAATTTGCATGGGCTCCCATGGATGGCATAATACTTGCTGCATCACTTGGTAGTCCCCTGTTATACCAGTGCCCTGTGTAACTAAGTAAAATATACTAGGGACTTATAGGTGTTCACCAGTATGACAGTTGTGGGTGTAAAATGTAACCAGCAACCAAATTTAGAGGAGAGAGCACAGACATTGGGGTCCTGGTTAGAAGGATCCCTGTGCACTACAGTCAAAACATACTGACACCAGGCAAAAGGTGGGGGTTGCTATGTCAGAAAGATGCTACCTTCCTACACCCTTCACTCCCAGTTTGTCCCATTTCTTCACCAATGTTAAGCAAACTTGACGTTTCATATACAGCTTTGTTGTGCCGAAAAACAGGGGTATGCCTATGTAACCCCACCATACCTGGGCCACAAACAATGCACGTCTGTAAATGTGGTATATAGTGGGGAAAAAATGAAGGACCAGTTCAAGCAAAAATGAGCCTATGATTTGCTCACTGCCAAACATACAAATTATTTTGGCAAGTTACTTTCACCAAATTAAAGAATTAATAATCCACATTCTCGGTTTCTTCATTTTGGGGTTAGTTGTATTTACATTTACAGCCGACTAACACCTCAACAACGCCATATACTGCTCCCTTCCTTCTCTCCCAAAATGCTGCTGACTCAACTTAGCTGTTGATGTCTCCTTATTGGAGCTGAATCTCCCCTCAAGTTGCTTTGACTTCATACATTTATGCAAAATTGTACGATTGAGTAAGTAACACATGAGTTGTATCCGTCATGCATAGTTTCTACAGAGTACCTGTATGTAATAAAATGTAATTAAAAACTCAATAAAGAGATTCATACAAAAGAATGAAGTCAGCTGAGATTTTGGAAATCCCTATTCCCTTAGTGGAATATTAACTGAGCATCTTGATTGACGTTCTGCAGTTTAACATCATCACTGTGAAATCTTTGTCCCTTTAACGCAACTGATATAGAGGCAATGGAGGAATAGTGGTCTAAGCCTCAACCTGACCAACAGTAAACCAGAAAGTAGCACAATTTTTATTGACTGGCCCCTGGGGATTTAGAGTTTTGTGGAGGGGTTTATGGCATCAAAATGGGATGGATATCCTGTCTTCCATATTGCGATTCTGTAATAGCCTATGGAAATCTTAATATGGCAGATGGGATATCTGTCACGTTTGTGACAGAGTAACTCCTCCACCAACCTCTAAATCAGGCCCCACATCTTTATAGCCATCCATCCCACCCCAGAGAAATTGTTGGTCCTGGTCTTCACCACTAGTAAACTGAATCCAGGAGCTTTCCCTACCCACCCTAACTGATGGAGTCGAAAAACTGGAAGGTGTGGGTAAGATTACTTTTATGACAATCAACCTAGCAGTGCACTCAAAAAACACCGCTTGTCTTTTGGGACACTACTCCCACACCCTTTGGGTTTATGGCACCTGTGGTGATAAGCAATCTACCCAAACACCTTAGGAGCTATTTTGCAGAAGTAGTCTGTGATGAACAAGAGGTGTCCCATCATATCATCAGACTAGGCTTGGATACAGCAAACTGCATTGCCACTGCCATCTTTTCAGTTATTTGAAGGAATAATGCCTGTGAGTACTCTACTCAACAGATGTGCAGGATGCACTAATTGGGGGGTGGGGGGGATATGCCTTTTGACAGAGAGTGACTTGTTGGGCAGAATGCAGAAGCAGTGCTTGAACGCTTCAAAGAGGGTAGAGCCATAGAAACATCTTTGGGGCTTCAAACGGATATAAAGGATTTTTGTTCATTTTGGAGACCTAAAGCTTTAGGCAGATGGTTTTAATTCAGGCAAACCCATTCTGCACTGAGCGGTCAACAGGAACAGAATCCCCTTGTCTGACAGTTCGGGGACAAGGGACATGGCCATCAGGTTCAGCCTTCCTCCTCCTCCCTTGCACCACAAGGGAAGCCACTGTAGTTCCTCTCTGAAGAAGCATGTGACATAGGTGGGAGGACTGGTACCTCTTTCTACAGTCTATAGGAAAACCATATTGTCAGACTAGTGGGTTCTGCAAAGCGTAGAAAAGGGGTACCCTACACTTGGATTGATTTCAGCAGTTCAAGTCTTCACAAAGATGATGGCAGTAGTTGAAACCAGTCACAGAAAGTTGGGGGATTGTGATATTCCCATACTTGGGTGACTGTCTGCTCAAAGCTGGTTTGCCACAGATGGTATTGCATTACCTGCAGATGATCACTTCAGTGCTGTTCTACTTAAGGCTTTCAATCAGTGTATCCAAGTGTCAATTAAAGCACTCCTGACATTTCTTTTTCAAAGGGGTGGTACTGGATACGACCTTGCTCAGAGCTTTCCCTCCTCCGTAGTGCATCCAGGACTTTTTGGATATGAGTCCTATGTTTTGGGCAGGGCTCTGATTCTAGTTCAGGTAGTCTTACACCTACTCGGTCTGTTCGTTTCTTGCATCTCCCTTGTCCCACAAGTATTCTGTCATATGAGGGCCCTACCAGTGTTGCCTCTACAGACAGTGGTTCAAAGGAAGCCCTTCTCTCCCTCAGCTGAAGTGACAGCAGGCATGAAGAATGTGTCCACCTTTGTGTGGGGTTCTAGGGGTCAGAGGCATCTGGTCACTAGAAGAGCAGAAGTTGCATATCAGTTTGCTGGTATTCAGGGCAGTTGGACTTGCTCGCAAGATCTTCCGTCCCTTCCTTTGTGGTCAACCTGTCGATGTTCCTGCTTCGCTATGCATTTAGTTTGAAATCCCTGATTCCTTAGGTTCAGAGGCAGTTTCTCTCCGGGCTGGTTAAGAAGGTTGTGGTAACCAGACCACCAGCACTTATCCCTGTTCACGTCCCTTGGTCTCTAGTTCTCTGAATCAAGGGGCTAGGTCCTGCATCTGAGTCTTCGAGGAATACACCTTCATGCATGGAAATTGAGTGGGCATTCCAGCTTCATTTCAGCTTCCATTGAAGGTGGTTGATGTGGTCCTATTTGCTCCCCACCCAAGTCTGTTCCAGGAAATACAATACATTTATAGGTGGGTGCACAAACTGACTCGTTGACTCCTTTAAAGCAACCTTGGCTAACACCCTCAAATTCTTGTTTGTCAACAAGTTTGAGTGGTAGGCTCAGTGGAGCGGTATATTGTGGTGTTGCTGGCCTTTTTGTATCTCCATTGTTTTAAAGGGTTTGACAAATTTTCATCAATGGGGAGGACTTAGGCTCGATCTTTTACCATCATTGAGATCATGCAATGTCAGCACTTTTTTTGCATTATAGTTTTCAAGCCAGCTCTCACACAGAGACAACTACCTAGAGTGGAGCTCGGGGCTCCTGTATGCCTTCCGGCTGCTTCCGCTCCTGCCCGAAGTCAGAAGTGTTGTAAATACTGTGACTGCTCTTGTTTAATCTACTCCTATTTTCATCCTCTGCTTGCTTTCACATTCTTTTAACTCTGTTTTTTAAAGTATGAGGTTTTTAGACATGGGCAGAACTGTTGATATCATGTATGCTTAATTTCTAGGGTGACATATTTTATTGTTTTCAGTTATGGATGCTGTTGTAACATCATGGACATCACCTGTATTAGCTTACGTGTTTGTAGTTATAGGAGCACATAATATAAGAATCAAGATAATACATTTATCGCCTATTTGTTTAGTATTATTGATGCTTTACTGTCTGCAGGTGCTGTTTTACAAAACCTCAGCTACCTGACCATTGAACCAGTAGAGTAGAGGGATTTTGCGTTATGATTATCAAGCTAAAGGTCACGCCGATTTGCAGCACCAACCGGCCTCAGTTAAAGGTCACGGCAGGGACAGTGCAGAGAAGTCTACTTCGCCTAGAAGTTTATTTCATTAGCAGATAAAGCTATAATAGTGAATAGCTGAGGTTGCTATTTTCTTAACAAAAACAGGTATGTTGTGTGGTCCAGGCTCCAACAGGCTTGCTATTTACTCCTTCAGCTAAAATGTTGCATAGTGCCCAGAAACAGCTTTAGGGTGTTAGAATGTTAAGAACTTGCTAACCATTTTATAAATGTTCTTGCTAATTTTACTGACCATGGCATTGCGTTGCAATATTATTTTTTGCATTCTGTATGATTACCATTGATATTTTACTAGAAATAGGATTTCAAAATAAACATTTTAAAGTTCCTCTCCTGTTCCTTAGTGCTATTTTGAGTGTCATTCATTGACGAAAGAGGTTTTGGTGTTTCACTGTGTCTCTAAACTATTCTTGTGGGATTGAACGTTACTAGAAGCCCTTCTTGCACAGTATTGCTCAGCAGGTAATAGTCCAGTTGGATTACTGATTCGTATTGGTGCATTAATTGAGTCTTTGCACCACGGGATTAGAAATACTACCCCTGCGGCTCTCAGAGGCACCCCCAATCATATCAGAAGATGATCTAGAACAAGCAGGCCCAAGTTATTCTAGTGGCACCAGATTGGGCCAGGAGAGTGTAGTACGCCGACTTCCTGGGCATGAGCATCTGTCCTCCGATCAAGCTGATACTTTGGCAGGATCTTCTGTTGCAGTAGCAGGGCAGAGTACTGCACCAAGGCCCTCACAATTTGTGATTTTCAGTACAATATGAAGATACGTACCTTGACAAAAGCGAGAGCGGGTATCAGCTACTACCTCAAACGTTTTTTCTATTTAAAGGAATAAAATATACTTGATCACTCAGCCTTTATAAAGTCTAGTTTGGACAAAACATGCGGCAGCTGTTCAGCTCTTTTACATGCAACATTCTAACACCATTGGCTGTTTGTCTCTTTCATGTGCAACATTTTAACATCATTTTACCATCATATCTTTTGAGGTGAAATAAATGTAGTTTTGAACCTCAGTACAAGCCAAGAACAGACTTCTGTCCAGTCTGCACTATTTATTACTCTTGAGTGTGCATGCTCCAATCTTTCTTGTATATTTCAAATTCCTCTGCTTCGAATACTCCCCAGGCATCAGACTGAATCTGCATGTTTTCGAGCAGTAACTCTGTGTGCCGGTAGGTGGTGTAATTAATTTCAGCATCAACGTGTGAGGTGTCTATATAGGTGCTACCCCAGTGCTCTGTCGTCGGTTCCTTCCTTTCCACACGAGATAGCGCTGATCCATGAAAAGCTACACTTAGTTGCCTAAGGTCGAACTCTTTGGGTAGGTCCCACCGAAAGACGTCATAGAGATCATCTACTTTGCCATGCCCATCTAAATCCTCGGATGGGTCGCTGTAGTGTCAGCACTCCAGGCCCCGCGCTTCGGTGGAGCCTAAGACAGGGTCCACTCTGTGCTTATCTGACTTTCTCTGGGCCAAAGGGACCCCTGCCCACCTGAAAGAATTTTGAGGCCATGCACCTCATATTTGAGCAACCGGATTCCTCTGGAGCGCCTACAGGCCCCATGCGTTTGGGAGGGGCCTCCACTGGATCTCCACTGGTGGGTTCACCCTCACCGCCATTCGGGCCCCTTGGATCAGATGTTGGATCAGGAGCGCCAACACCTGTGAGACCGCAACCCTCCTCTACTCCTTCTCCAGTACAGATGCTCCCAACATAGCCTAAGTCTCATAGCGTCAGCACCCACATCGTCATTTCCAGCACTGTACTGGACGGGCGTCTCCTGACGCCGGTTCAAATGCCGACGGAGGACCATGCACTCTGGCTTGGAGCCATATCTTTCCCATTCTGGATGGGAGAAGTAGACGAATGGGAGGGGGGGGGGGTCTGAGGACCCTTATAGATGCCAGCATCCCCTTGACAATACTGAGTACAACTGGTATGTTGAACTGGCGGATGCAAGTGGGTTAGACACCTCACCAGACACTGGCCTGATCTCTCTCCCTACTATGGCTACAGAGGAGTGTGCCTCATTTGCTATTGTGGTGCATACAGGGGCAGATGTTGTGGACCTTCTGTTGCCCTCAGTGGCAGTCAAGACAAACGTCTTGACAGAGATGCTTCAGCCAGGAGTTGCCCCCTCTGAATCTTTCTTCAATTTTAATGAAGCTCTTACCAATGTTCATCTCGGGGCCTGGTTCTAGCCCTTTTCTGAGTATGTCCAAGCTTCACTCATGAACATGCCCTTAGATGGCTCACGTCTCTATGGTGAGAAAGCTGACTCTGCGCTTGAGCAACTTAAGGCTGGCAGAACTAAAGCCAGGTCCTTGGGCTTCTCCATCGGTCCTCACCAATCCTGGTCCTCCTTCCGCCCCTTTCAACAAAAAAGAAAAACACCTCCTCCCGGCAGCCTCCAAACCTCTTAAGTTTTCCCTCCTGCCATCACGAACACCTAGTACAGGGCAGGATATGCCATCACCGTACAGGGCAGGATATGCCATCACCTGCATCACTAGATGTCAATTTGGGATACCAACTTCCCCAGCCAGCTTCTTCAGCTGTTGTGTTCCTCTGCTGCAAACCGAAGACCAGTCGGCTGGCCCTTTGAATCTCTTGGCTTTTTCTGGGCTGTGGAGTTGACTATTCCTTGAGCAGGGCACAGTAGACACAATCACTCTCTCTACACTAGCCAACAGAGGTGCAGTCCTTGATGGTGCTGCCTCTCCTTGCTCATCTCTCAGTGTGGCAGGACATTCCAGCTTCGGTCCTCCTTCCTGGTCAGTTGAGATCTGAGGTCGGGTGCCCTTGTTATGGTAGGAAAGTGCCCACACGGCAAAATGTGGTTGGTAGCCAATGGGTTACCAGCTTCCCTCCCCAATAGTAACCATTTTCTGTGTAGTGTTTCTCCGGGCTATGCCAGGATGCACCATTCTGTCCACTCAGTGGCAAGAGCCCTCTCTGTTGTGTGGCCCTCATGAGCCCTCCCATGGGGTGTGGCTATCTCAGGGCTACATACCCTTGGGGAAACTGGTTTGGCAACTTGTTTCCCCTCTCTGCTCCCTGTGCCAGCCTGTCTGCCTAATCAGTGTTACACATTTGCTCATCAAAGGCAGATTTCCCTTTGTGTTAGCCTCGAAAGGCAGGCTTCAAATGTGGGTTCCTGCAGGAGGAAGGTAACACCTCTCTGGCCTGCAATCCCTGATTGTTCCTGTAGGAAAGCACCCTTTTTGACATGGTTAGCCTACACTTTGTGCCTGGTTTCTAATGAGGCTTTAAGGGTTGGTGCACTGGGTCCCTGCTAAACAGGTCCCCAATGCCAGATCATTCCCAAAAAACTGCACAGTTGTTTTGCACAATTGGTCAACTCTTTAGCTGCCACTGTAAGTCCCTTCTAAATGGCACCCCTGGTATCTAGTGCCTGGGGTGCTAAGGAAGGTCTTTAAGGGCTGCAGCACCAACTGTGCCACCCTCAGGGTCCGCTCGACTAACCCACACAGTGCTGCCATTGCAGACTGCATGTGTTGGTGCAGGCTAAATTAAAAACACAACCTGTCGCACACCTTTGTGTGCCAGGTCCCCTATAACTGCCAAGTGTAAGTCACCTCTAAAGCTGGGTATATCCAGGCACATGTGAGGGCATATATGCATGAGCAGGTATGTCCCTTCTGTGTCTCTGTTGATTCTGAGACATAGTAAGTGTGCAGGGAAGCCATTTTAAATGCATGTGCTGGACACCGGTCATTACGAGTTCCCCAGGAACATGATGGCTTCCCTGAGTCCAGGGATGTTTGGTATCAAACATATCAGAATAATAAGCCCTTAACGACCCCAGTGATGGATTTATTAATAAATCCATACAGAGGGCACCCTAAAGGTTCCACCCGAAAACTGCCCAGTACTGGTGTGTTCACTGGCTGGTACGAAACCAGTGCAGCCACCCTAGACAGAGTTCTGCCCCCCTGAGGTGGGGGCCAACGCTCTCAGAGGCCCCAGAACAAAGGCTTGTTCACATCCAAAGCAGGATGGGCATTTCAGGGCAGGGAGTTTCAAAGGCCCTGCCGCCTTTGAAATGCAACCCATGTCTCTCCAGATGACAGAGATGACTGACCCCTCCCCCTGTCCTGACCCTACGTTTGGCGGCTGCACAGGCGGGAAAATTACTTAAATTAGGAGTAGTCCCACCAATAAGGTGAAGTAGCTGAAGTTGACACTACTTTTCAAACTCCTCCAACTTGCTTGGAAGGAATTGGGCCACTAGGGCTAGGGTTATGCCCACTTCCCAGCAGAAAGTGGAAGTGGTCATAAGAAGGCTGTAGTCATCCTAAAGGTGGTCAGCCCATTGGCTACTGCCTGGAACTCCCTGTAACAACCCTTAATTGAGTATTTAGGTGGCACCCCTGAGCCCCAGAACTCAGATCCTGACTACCTACAAAGAAAAAGGACAAAGAAGAGTCGACCCCGCAGAAGAAGAAGAAGAAGAGGAAGAAGAAGCAGTTGACCCGGTACCTGCCCTTCCAGCCTGCCTGCTATCCTCAATGGACGCTTTACAAAATGACTCATCCTGCAGCTTCAAGAAACCCAGGAAGCCTGGTTGCCTTATATAAAAATAAAAAAAACTCAGACTCCAGAGAGCAGCGGACCTGCTCAGCAACAACGTATCCAGCAAGGACTCTGCAGACTGAAAACCCGACACTCGCACCGATGACCTCAACCCTGGAGAAAAGCCCACCAACTGTGCCAGCATGGCTCCCCAGCTGTCCTGAGCCCGAGTGTCACCCCTCCTGGTCTCGACCTGCATGCAGGCGTCTGTTTCACATTATCACTGTCAGAACATCTAAACTGCTTGTGGTGTTGGGTTCATATATTACACCCTGCCTTAGGACTCGGAAGGCCTGCCAGAGGGGTGCGTTATACCAATGTGCAGGGGAAGTGGAGCCTTTGCCACTGCTTTCTATGGCAAAGTCAGGCTAGCACTGCACGACTGTTCTACCAGTCCACAGTGGTGGACTGGGGAAACTCGTTTTACCTGAGACCGCCAAGGTGGCACAACCAGTGCTGCAATCGCTGAGGTACCGCTCTAACTTACATGCCCTGGTTACCATATATTAGGGATATAAAGGTAAGTTAACCATTCTCAATTGGGTGTAGCCAATTTGACTTCAACTTGAGGGTCAGGGCAGTGGCGCTGAGGTCTGGTTAGCAGGCCTCAGTGCACACTGAGTCGAAAAACCAGCAGCATCATTCCAAAAAATTGTGGATGGCCACACACAAAGAGGCATTTCCTCACACTTGATTGGCTGTTGCAGGCGGGCTTGCCCCAGGCAGTTGTCTCCTACCTCCAGACTATGGTGGACCTACTGCATTCGCTGGGGTTTACTATCAGAGTCTCAAAGTCACACCTGATACTCTCTAAGATGCTTCCTTTCACTGAAGCTGTTCAGAACACCGTGCAGTTTCGTGACTATCCTGTGAGCAGCAAATCTAGGATATTTAGACTATTATACTGTTGTTTCAGCCGCTATGCCCGATTTCAGTGAGACTGACCCAGAGTTTGTTGGACCTCGTGGCCTCCTGCATCCTGCTTGGTACCTCATGCCCATTGGCAAATGAAGGCTCTGCAATGTGGTACCTGAAGTTCCAGTGAGCGGAGCATCAGACAAATCTCGCCGACATGGTCCAGAACTCAGAGGGAACTGTAAAAGACCTGAAGTGGTGGTTGACGATGGGGTCAGTGGCAGACCGTTCTCCCATACCCAAACAGAGCTGACTTTAGTGACAGAAGCATCATTCCTGGGCTGGGGCTGCCATGTGGGAGAGGTTGAAATCAGAAGACTCTGGTCTCTGGCGGAGTCCTATCTCCTTATCAACCTGTTGGAGCTTTGGGCCGATACAACTCACAGTGAAAGCCTTCCTTAGCAAGGGAAAGGCTGATGTAGGTTTTCATTGACAACTCCACCAACATTTGTGTAGGAAACTAGCATCTTTCTGGCATAGTTACCCCCACTGTTTGCCTGGTGTCAATGTGTTTAGACTGTAGTACACTGGGATCCTGCTAACAAGGACCCCAGTGTCAGTGCTCTCTCCCCTAAATTTCGTTGTAAGGTAACATTTACACCCCAAAATTGGCATACTGGTGCACCCATGTAAGTCCCTAGTCTATGGTACTTAGGTACGCAGGGCATTAGTACATCATGGGTCCCCCATGGGGGCTCCAGCAAATATTGTGCCACCCATGGAGGCCCATGCAGCCTATGACTGCAGGCCTGCTGTTGCAGCCTGCTTGAAATGGTCAATGTTTGCCTTATATCATGGTCACTGCACTCTGATGCTGTAAGTCACCTCTAAGGTAGGCCCTTTAGCCCAAGGGCAAGGTGTATGGTTCTAAGACTCCATTCCCTGGGCTTTGTAAGTGCAGGGAAACTATCTTAAGGTACGTAGTGGACACTGGTCAGCACGAGTAGTCCAACTATGTACTGTTTTTACAGAAAGTATGCATGTTTGGTGCCAAACATGTTGGAGTCATGCAGCTAAACAGATTCTAGTGTTAGTTGCATGATACCATGTACTCTGGGGGGCCACTAAGGGATCCCCCATGTCTGTCTGTACAGCCTTGCACGGCCTGCATGCCAGCCCGGTCTGCTGCTGACACCAGACACTGTTCTGCCCTCCTACTGCGGAGCCTAACTCGGGCAGGGGAAGGCAGAACAAAGGATTTCCTGTAGTACTGAGGTGTGACACTCTTCTTTAGAAATAGGTGTCTCTGGGCTGGGGTGGGGGTGCCTCTGAGCACCACCAGACTGCTTTGAAGGGCACATTTGGTGCCCCCCTTGCATAAACAGGTTTTCACCAGTGCAGGAACCCCTGGTTCCCACTCTAGCGCGAAACCACACAGAGGGCAGGGGAGTAACCATCCCCTATCCAGCTTCTCCCCTAGGGGTGTGCACAGAGCCAGGTGGCCACTTGATTCTGTGATCTTCAGATAAGATGAACAGAGGCCCCTGGGAACATATGACTGGTTAGTCCAGCTGGGTGATGTTCCTGACCCCCTCTGATAGGTCACTGCAGTTAGTGTCCAACCTCCTTCCTGGGTTACTTAAGGGCTCCCCCAAGGGTGGGACCGCAGATTGGTCTGCAAGACCTCAGGAACTGTCCGCAAGACACTTCTGCAACCTAGACACCGGAACCGCTGCTGTTTGCTGGAACTAACCGCAAGACTGTAACCAATAGGAGGGCTCCTGCTGCAACATTGTTTCGACTTTCTGTAAAGACTTCTACAACCCCGTGACCGTGCATCACCCAGAGTCACTGGGACTCTACGTGCACTTGGGAAAGCAAGAAGGAATCACCATTGGAATGGATTCACTCCCCTGCAGGCACCTCAGCAGTGACGACCGGCTGGTGGATCCTGCTGTCCCACGGACTCTCCAAGGCATCGCAACACAGGTGCTGGTTCTGTGGCTCTCCAGCGATCTAACCTATCTCTCTTGCAGCTGGGAAGTTTGTGGTCCCTCGCTGGAGCTGCTTGGCTGGAACCCCTGTGCATCGTGTCTGCCTGTCGTAGCCAAGGCTTGTTGGGTCTTCATTCTGAAGACCTCCTAGATCCAAGAAGCCCCCTCCTCCAGCACTTTCCAGCTCCAAGAACAATGTCAACCCTACAACTCCTGTGACATGGGCACCTCTTTGCTGTGCTGCTAAACCTCCCCACGACTCCCTGTGCCTGTTATCAGAGGGTCCTGCTGGGGGGCTCCAATGATTCCTGCTTGCAGAGGGCCGGCCCTGATGTAGCTGCCAAGGTTGGGTCACCTGGACTTTGCTGGCCCCCAAAACCCCGGCAAACTCTGCACAATACTTCTTTGCGTTTGCCAAGGCTCTTTGGCGGTCACTGACCCTGTCTGCAATCTGACGACTGGTGTGGGAAAACTCATAGACGACTCCTGGGATCCTCCTGCATTGCCTGGACTCCTCAGATGCACTTCTTTGTCCACCGTTCTGCGGGAAGCATCGCCAAGAAGTGTGGGCATTGCCCTTCTGCACCGCCCTAACACCTCTGGATGGTCTGGACTTTGTCCCCTTTCTCCTTAGGTGCTCTTCTTCTGAAATCCACGCCTGGGTCCACGTGTCGCGACAGCAGCTGGACAATTGAGATCCCCATTGACTTCAGCAGGAGGTTCCAACAATACTCCACCCGTATGCACCTGGGCTCCCTGGTGTAGGTACTCCACTATTCTGGGTATCCACAGGGGGACGCTATCCAACCTCTTTTGTCCCAACGGGTTTCCTCAAGGTCCCCTAGGAAGGGTCCTAAAAAGCTAAAACTCCAACCGAGACTTCCCGTGTTATACTATGGACACTGACCCAAGATTTCTACTCTGCACATGGGCTCCTGGGGAATCCTACCTACTTACTTGTGGGGTGTTAGTACCTTCCCAGTCCTAAGGGTCCTTGGGTGGTAGTGTGGGTTGGTTGTGGTTTTTGCATTCCATTTTTTTTTCTTCTGCATATGGTATTTGCCCCCACCCCCTCAAAAGGGGCCCATGTTATCTCATTCCTTTATGTAACTGTTGCTAAGTGTAGTTTTGTATGAGCTTATCTCCAGTTAGGTGATATACCAAAGTCAGTTCTAGAGTGTAGGAAAGTGCTACTGTTTGCATGGTTACCCCCCCCCAACACACACACACTTTTTGCCTAGTGTTGATGCGAACTTAGATTGAAAGTGTGCAGGGATCCTGCTAACCAGGCCCCAGCACCAGTGTTCTTTTCCAAAATCTATACCTTTGTTTCCACAATTGGCACATCCCTGGCACACAGTTAAGTCCCTTGTAAAAGGTACCCATGGTCCCAAGGGCCCTGTGGCATGGAAGATCCCCAAGGGCTGCAGCATATATAATGCCGCCCTAGGGAACCCCTCACCAAGCACATGTACACTGCCATTGCAGCTTTTGTGTGCTGGTGGGGAGAATACCCCTCTCAGGGTGCCATGCCCACAAACCACTGCCTGTGGCATAGATAAGTCACCCCTCTAGCAGGCCCTACATGCCGAAGGCAGGGTCACTATACCATAGGTGAGGGCCTAGCTGCATGAGTAATAAGCCCCTACAGTGTCTAAGTCCATTCTTAGACATTGTAAGTGCGGTGTAGACATATTGAGTATATGGTCTGGGAGTTTGTCATTACAAACTCCAAAGTTCCATAATGGCGTCACTGAATATTGGGAAGTTTGATATCAAACTTCTCAGCACAATAAACCCCCCACTGATGGCAGTGTGGGATCTATTGAAAAATGCACCCAGATGGCATTTTAGAGATTCCCCCTGTATGTTAGCCAAACTGCTAGTGCAGGAGTAACCAGTCTGCCTGCCTGCCTGCCACTTTAGACAAGTTTCTGACCACCTGGAGTGAGAGCCTTTGTGCTCTCTGTGATCATAAAACAAAGCCTGTCCTGGGTGGAGGTGCTTCACATCTCCCCCTTACAGGAACTGTAACACCGGGTGGTGAGCCTCAAAGGCTCAAGCCTCGGATTACAGTGCCCCAGGGCACTCCAGTTACCACCCCCAAACAAAGCCCCATTTTTGATGGCAAGTCTGGCAGGATAATTAGGGAAAACAGGGAGGAGTAATCACCCCAGCCAGGACCACCCCTAAGGTGTCCATAGTGACCCCCTCCCTGCAGAATTCTCCATCTTAGTTTGGAGGACAGGGACCAATAGGATTAGGTTTGTGCCCCCTCCCCAAAGGGATTGGGCACAAGGAGGGTGTAGCTACCTTCAGGGACAGTAGCCATTGGCTACTGCCCTCTGACTCCTGAAACACCCCTAAACCCAGCATTTACGGGCCTCCCTGAACCCAGCTCACCAGATTTCTGGGGACCTGACAAGAAGGACTGTATAGCTGAAACACCTGCAGCGAAGAAGGAAGATGACAGTGGATTTGGCCCCAGCCACACGGCCTGTCTCCTGCTTCAAATAACCTGCACAAGATCAGTAACGCATCCAGCGGGACCAGCGACCTCTACCAAGCTTCAGAGGACTGCCCTGCACCCGAAAGGACCAAGAACTCCTGTGGACAGCAGCCCTGTCCAAGAAGAAACAAACAAGGACTCCAGCCTCACTTTGAATGCGTGAGTCCTGACCACTCTGCACCTGACGCCCCGGCTCGTGTCCAGGTGGCCTAACCAACTAGAGAGGATCCCCAGGCGGTTCTGAGCAAGTGTCCACCTTGGGGTGACCTCTTCACCCCTCCACGACGACGCCTGCAGAGGGAATCACGAGGGCCCCCCTGACTACGAAAGCCCCGGACGAAGATATCCAACAACTAAAGATCCACTGCACCGCAGCCCTCAGACAACCCTCCTCCCTGTCCAGCCTGTGGTTTTCCCGAACCACCCCCAGTACCTCGCCTGCAGCCTCTGAGTGACCCCCGGGGTCCCCTCATAGAGAATCATGGGAAACCCGATGCCTTGTTTGCACCCTGCACCTGGCCGCCACAGTGCCACTGAGGGTGTGTGTTGGTGCCTACTTGTGGCCCCACCAGTGCTCCTATGAACCCCCCAGGTCTGCCCTCCGAAGACGCGGGTACTTACCTGCCTGCAGATGTGAAACCGAGCGTCCCCTGTCTCCATAGGAGCCCATGTTAAATTTGCCTCAACTTTGACCTCTGCACCCGGCTTGCCCCGTGTTGTTGGTGGTGGGTGTTTGGGGTTAACTTGAACCTCGACCTGTGGACTTCCTAACCCCCGTTGACTGGAACTGTAAGTGATGTACTTACCTGCAAATCGATCTAACTTTTCTTCCCCCCCAGGAACACTTTTAAAACAGATAACTGCCAATATGTCAAAAACTGTACAGCTTATCGATTTCAAACAAAGTGTTATTGATATATGTGTGAAATTCGAAACTATTGAAGTACTTACCTGCAACTTGAATCTTGTGGTTCTAGAAATAAATTAAGAATATAAAAACCATTGGTCTGGGGTTGTCATGGAGTGTCTGTTTTAGTCTGTTGTCTGTGTGAGTACAACAAATGTTTTGCACTACCCTTTGATAAGCCTACCACAAAAGAGAGCATTAGTATTATCTACTTAAGCCCCTGTTAAGCCTCTGGGGCCCCCCCCTGGACTCTGTGCACACTATATATCATTTTGATATAGTATATACAGAACCAGTGTGTTATAATAAATGCAACATATTTTTCTAACACCTGTGTGGTTCTTTCTCGTGTTTATTTCAATGACTGACCTGTGTGGTATTTGCAACCGCTTTACATCCTCCTGTATAAGGGTTAGCTGCTCTCCACAGCTACCCTTATGAGAGCTCGAGTTATCTAGAGCTACCTACACTATCACTAAAGGTTGCTTGAACTCAGTACAGGGTTCTTCACCTATAGGTGTACACCATATAGTGAGCCAGCCTCCTACAATGTGGTACTGCATCAATTAGGGCGGGGGTGGTGTCGTGGTTTCTTTGTCAAAAGGACATGGCTAGAAAATTAGGGACGTGGGTCTTCGATTCTACCTAGGGCGAAACCGGTCCTAGGTTGCTTGAGTTCCGGTTCAGGTAGGTCCTTGTCTAGCAGTTTGGGCTGGACTGTTCCCATGAGGAGCAGGGCCAAGGCTGATTCACAACGGGCTGGCTCCAAACTGAGGTGGCATAGTGGGCAAAAAAATGATGTATTAGGATGGGGCTCTGAACAGTTGCCAGTGGCTGAGATTAATGCATGCATTCCGTCCATCTCCTTATTTTTCCATTTGCTTTCTAAACACTAGAACACATTCTGGTCAATATGGTAGCTGTTTGTCGCACATAAGTGGTAACAATCGCCTCTGTTAGAGCATTACTCTCTCCGCAAAGCCTCAGCAGACCATAGTGTCACAAATTACTTAAACAATCAGTGCATAAAACTTCACAGAATCAACCTAAACCAATATATGTCAACCTAAACCAATGTGATCTGATTTTCAAATCCCCCCCCCCCCCCCCCCCCCACAATTTCTTGTAGCGATCAAATGCAAAAAAAATTCTACAGTGACAGTGTGCAGAGTAATCAAACATTAAGCCTTGAGCAGGCTAAGGATGTGCAACTGTACATGGTCTGTTCTACCAATGTAGTAGAATCCCATGTTTCTGATAATACCAAACGCTAAGCATGCCAGGTTCTTTTGTTTCTGTCAAATATTTGTATTTTCACAGGCTCAGTTTGAGTGAACTCTGTTAAGGGCAGATTTTGATAACAGTAGGGCTATGAAGATGCCAGCTGTTTCATTTTTTTTTTTTAACCTTCGGTGAAAGTATCTTGTGAATAAAACCCAGATTATAATTGTGGTCAAATGCCTAAGTTGCCAACTGGGGATCAGTGAGGCCACTCAGATGGACCTTTACCTACTTGATCACGTTTTTTAATTCCTGGACAAATCACTTCCATCGCACTGTACCTCCTTAACTTTGCTTGCCATAACTGTGAACATGTGGCACTATATAGACTGGTTCACTTGATCTGATAGTGACTTCTTGTTGCAGAGTCCTTACCTTAGAATGTCCCCAGACGTCAGTCTGGATCTGGAGATTTTTCTCCAGCCGGGCCATTAGATGTCATTGGCTTCGTATCTGTCAGCATCATGCGCGCCGGATATGACATCACTAGTCCTACATAGGCGCTACTCCGGCGTGTAGACTTCAGTTTTTTTTTTTCCGTGCCAGCCAAGCACAGATCCGAAAAGCTACCCCCAGCCACTTTTTGACTGATATTTTTCAACGTTTTGTCAGTGTTTTGAATGTTTTTACTCCTGGTGCGTTGAGATGTCAGGCAAGACCGGGTTCAAGCCTTGTGAATTTTGTCATCGGATGATGTCCATGATGGATCTGCACATCATGTGCTTGTGGTATCTGATAAAGACTTCTAGTTGCAGATTCCTTACCTTAGAATTTCCTTAAGGCCTCAGACTGGATCAGGAGATTTTTCTTCAAGCAGTGCCCTTCCGTGCCGTCATGTGGCGTCGGTCGACTCCACATCCGTTGTGGTTGCTGTGATGTCGGGGTCGTACATAGGCACTGCCTTGGCGCAGTGACGTCAGTTCTTTTCTTTCTGTGCCACGCGCTGATCAGGAGAGAGCTACCCTGGTCGTTTTTTGACCAATTTCAACACTTTTGTCGATTTTTTTGGTTCATCAAGGATGTCCCTGAAGACCGGTTTCAAACCATGCAAGGACTGTCACTGCATGATCTTGGTGACTGATCCGCACCGGGTCTGATTATGGTGTTTGGAGTATGACCATGACCCAAAGTCGTGCTCTGAATTCCGGGACATACATCCTAAGGCTTTGAGGGAGCTGTCGCTAAAGCTCATGGTGGCCCGGCACTTGACTCCGCATTCCTCCCGGTCACGCTCAAGAGGCAGGTCTCGAGATCGCTTGCGGAGTCACTGCTCGTCGTCCTCCAAGTCTTCAAGTCACTCAGGTAAGAAGTCAAAGAAGGCTAGTGTAGGAAAGTACCCTCTTTTTTGCAAAGTTACCCCCACTGTCTGCTCTCCAGTGTGTTTTTGACTGTGTTCATTGGGATCCTGCTAACCAGGACCCCAGTGACTCTGCTCTTTCCCTCTGTATTTGGTTGTTCCTGACTTTGTGCACCCCACAGTTGGCATACTGGTGCCCCCATGTAAGTTCCTAGTAAATGGTACCTAGGTACCCAGGGCATTGGGGCACCAGGGGTTCCCCATGGGCTGCAGCATGTATTGTGCCACCCATGGGAACCCATTCAAAATGTGTATGCAGGCCTGCCATTGCAGCCTTCGTGAAAATGTGCATGCATCCTTTCACTACAGGTCACTGCACCAGGTTACTGCAAGTCACCCCTATGGCAGACCCTTCTAGCCCAGAGGGCAGGGTGCAAGTACCTGCGTGTGAGGCACCCCTGCATGAGCAGAGGTGTCCCCACAAACTCCAGGTTCATTTTCCTGGACTTCATGAGTGCGGAGAAGTCATTTTACCTGTGTAATGGACATAGGACACTACCTAGGTCTAGCCTCACAATGTTAACTCCAAACCTGGGCATGTTTGGTATCCAGCATGTCGGAATCATACCTCAATACTGTTGCAAGTGTTGGTTGTATCACTCCATGCACTCTGGGAGCTTCTTAGAGGACCTCCAGCTTTCCTCCTACCAGTTTGCAAGGTGTTCTCAGGCAGCCTGCACTGCTGCCATCCTACAGACCGGTTTCTGCCCTGATGCTGCTTGAACAGCTCAAGCCCAGGAAGGCAGAACAAAGGAATTCCTGTGGGGGAGGGAGGTAACACCCTCTCCCTTGGAAATAGGTGTTACATGGCTTGGGAGGGGTATCCTCCCCAAGCCATCGGCATGCTTTGAAGGGCACATTTGGTGCCCTCCTTGCATAAACCAGCTTGCACTAGTTCAGGGACCCCCAGTCCCTGCTCTGGCACAAAACTGGACAATATAAAGGGGAGTTCCACTCCCCTGTCCATCACCACCGCAGTGGTGGTGCCCAGAGCTCCTCCAGGTGGCCACTAGATCCTGCCATCTTGAAATCAAGATGGGCAGAGGCCCCTCGGAGCATCTGAGTGGCCAGGTCAGGCAGGTGACGTCACAGCCCCCTCCTCATAGGTGGTCACCCTGCTAGGTGACCAATTCCCCTTTCAGGGCTGTTTAGGGTCTCCCTCTTGGGCGGGGTCTGCAGATTTGACGTGCAAGATTCCAGCAGGAGTCCTCTGCAACGTTTACTTTGACTTCTGGCCACTGGAACCGCAACTGGACTTCACAGGATTTCACCCTGCAACATTGTTTCTCCGGCTCCTCCCAGCAACTGCAACATTTTCCCTGGCTTTGCATCCTCTGAGGGCGACAAGTCTTAAGTCTGCACCAAGAAGCAAGAAGGAATCTCGCTTGGAGTGAAAGAGTCACACCCCTGCATATGCAGACAACAACTGCAACGATGACCGACCTCGTGGATCCTCTCTCAGGCAATTCTGCGTAGATCCTGCGACACAGGTGGTAGTCTTGAGTGGTTGAACACAAGAAAGAAAACGAGCTACAGCTAATATACACTGTTGTTTACAATATAAAACAACCAAAACCGTCAAGATAAATATAAATATTTACATCTTCAAAGGGAAAGACACACACACTGATGTATAATAGTTAGACAGAGACAAAGAGTTATACAATACAAAACACAAAAGATAATAGAAACATAACATGAGAAACAGAGAAACAGAAAGTCCAAACTGTACAAAATACAACAAAATACAAATTGGATATATACTTTCTTTATGGCACTACTTTAGAGCCTTAATAACGTTCACAATTGTAACATATGAAAATTTAGAACAGGATCACGACTCCACCAAATACATAGGAGAAAAACTACTTGGACCCTAGAATTTCATATTCCATTTTTAAAAACTGTAGGAACTAAGCCTACGCGCGTTTCGGCGGAAAAACTCCGGTTTGTAGAACCGCCTTCATCAGGGCAATTCCTTTTTAATATTCGGTGACTGATATCACAGTTCTTCTAAATTCTCGTCTTTCCCATCTGAGTCAAATCTAATGAATATAGAAAGTAACAATAAGGAATACTATAATATTATACTTAATACAATTCCTTGAGATTCTGCTAGCCACCTATTTCATACCACAACCCAATTCTCATCAAACAACTCTAAAGTGCACAAATATAGAAACCCAGTGTTAAGATATATGAAAAGTGATAAAAAAAAAACATAGACTAACCACCAAAGAAATCCAAAGCCACCAGGCATTGCATGAAAATAAACACACCCTAAAGCATACAAAAGACACCATCAAATATCTGTGATTTGTCCCAACTATTCTCCATACTAGATATATTAGTAATATTAAATACCAGATGATAGTGCTGACGCGTTCCCTTACAGAGGGAGTACAGAAGAAGTGGTTCTATGACTTCAACTTCTGGTCACACTGGGCTCCTTATACCGGCATACAGCCAGATTCAAAGATCCATCTCTATTATAAAATAAGAAGCCTTAAATCAATAAAAGCAAGGAAAACAAAGATTCCAAGCGTCAAATAGACCAGCTATTTACCTTTTGGCACCATAACTTATTTTTTCACATACCATAATAGTCTTCAAAGTAACCCGATTTTTGAGGGGGAAAAAGAATTTTTTTTACAGCTTCCATAAAACTTCAATCTGTATATGAAAAGAGACAGGGAAAGATCAGATCAAAAAAAAAATGACCAAACTGGGATTCCCCTTACTCGAATATTTTTCTCCTATCCCTTATTTTACAAAGAAGAAGAAAACCTTGATTGAAATCCCTTATCTCTAGCTCTACAGAGCGCGACTTCAGTATATTAAGAAAGATCTTATTTGGGCTTTCACCATCCCCCTGCATTCAAGACTAAGTGGTAGAATTTCTCAATATATGCAAGAAAAGATCGTATATTCAAGAGCCCCTCATTTAAAGGAAAAACTATTATCATTGAAAGTGAGGCACCATACCTTTTGATAAACCGATTTCCCAATGGCGGATATAACACGAGGACACCCAATAAGAGATTGCTAAACACGGCATTCTCCTTTTTGAGGTCAGGCAATTAATTACCAAACACGGTAAAAACCGTGAGAAGTCTAACAGAATCGCGCGATTTTCAAGCTGAGAAAAAAGTCGGAAAACTAGCGTCGGCCATCTTGAAATGGTCATACATACGGCCTACTGGTTAAAGAAAGAACCAGACCAGAAAAATAATCCGATTTACACAAAAAAAAAGGGGGGGGTGGCCGTCACAAGATGCCATCTCAACAGAGTCTTGGATGTAGCTGACTGATTGAAGGAAAGACCACAACCGCAATGTTACATTGTAGAGACTACAAAATAAAAAATAAATAAAAAATAATAAAAGATAAGAGATATAGAATAGAGATAGATATAGAGAAACAAAAAACTCCTACAGTACTTAATAACATCATATCCATAGGAGGTCCTAACAAGAGTCTCCTTGCTCTTGTTCTAAAAGGACCGGGATCTCACAGTTTATATATAGGACAGATCAAAAAAGAGGGGCACGAACGGAACCGTCCACCTCTACACAGGGAGATTCACATCTAGGGGAATTCAGATTAAAACATTCTCCCAGGGTATACACTCATTGAGGCCTTTATCATATGTGTCCAGAATAAAAATCCAAAACACTTCCCGCTTCTTCCTTATATCTTCCATTGTTTTGCCTGGAACGTCCTTGATCTTTTCCAAGATCGTCCACATCAGGTCGTCAGGCTCATGTTTTTTCTCCAGCCAGTGTTGCACCACGGGGAGCTCCCTCTCTTTAATTGCGAATACTAGATAGATGTTCTGAGATTCGTACTCTGATTTCACATCCAGTCTCTCCCACATATCCCACTAAGCAGGGTCAGATAATAAGGTGAACACAATTGGAGGTTCTACAATTAGTCATGTCACACAGTTTGTATTTCTTATGTCCCCATACCAATACATCACTAACAATGGCCTTGGGGCATACTTTACAGGTTCCACATTGGTGATTTCCGAAAACTGGGATAGTACCAGTAATAGACTTTTGACAGAATTCTTTTTCTCTAGGTAGAGCTGTCATAACTAATTTATTGCAAATGTTCTGATTTTTTTTTGAGCGCCAAAAGGGGTCTCTCTAATGGTTTGAGAGTTTGATCACTGTTTAGGATGTGCCAATTGCTGTTAATTATTCTCCTGATCCTGTCGTTCATGTTTGAATGTTGAATGACACAAACTAATTGTTGTTTGGATTCTTTTGTACATTGTTGGAACATACTTTCTCTATCGTAGTACACAGCTACCTCTAAAGAGCCTGGCTTCCTAGACACTGACTACAACTCACTAATAGGGGATACCTGGACCTGGTATAAGGTGATAACACCGTAGGTGCTCACCACACACCAGAGCAACTTTCTACAGCTAGGCATTCTTTGACTTCACTACGTAGCTCTGCTGATGTGACATGGGAGGAGCGTTGACGTGCCAGGCCTCCGTCCGCGGAGCCTACTTCTGGGCCCGCTCTGCGCCTCTCTGAGTTTCTGGGAGCCGGAGCGACTCCTGCCCAATTAAAATAATTTTATGAGGCCATGTGTCTCAAATTTGGGCACTTTGATCCCCCTTTGGGGCCTGGGGGTTCATATGGGAGCCCTTTGCGTTCCGCCACCGGCTTTGGCCTCTGCCTTCTCTGTATCAGCTACTGGATCAATGCCAATGCAGATCGTATCATCACAACCTTCCCCGATGCCGGCTAGGTCGCCGACTCTCCCGACGTCGGTTGTGCCCTCGATCGACGTTGACCCGATCCTGGTCCCTGATGAGCCGGAACGGAGTTGGCCGACTCCGCTTCCGACTTCAGTAGGGCCTATTCACACAAGGTTCGATTCGGGCCCTTTTTCCTATGGATACAAATACAAGGAAGAATTGGAGGGGTTGCTAGACCCTTTAGAATACCAGCTGGACGACCCTAACACGGACTGGGCACAGGCATTGGGTGAAGCCAGTGGTCTGGATACTTCTCTAGAGGCTGGTATGCTTTCTCCTACTACCGTGGCTACGGCAGGGGGAGCTTCCTGCTCTATGGTGGTCAGAAATGCCGGCTGAGGTGCTTGGCCTCAAACTGGCCACCATAGCTGTCAGGACTAATCTCCTGACCGAGGTACTTCAGCCTGGGGCTTCCTCTTTGGAGCTTCTCCTCCCTTTCAATGAAGCCCTCACTGATGTGGTTCTGGGTTCTTGGTCCAGACCCAGCACAGGGGCTACTGTGAATAGAACAATCGCTCGCCGCCATCAGCCAGCCCCGAACAACCCTAAATTCCTGTCCCAACATCCCACGTCTGAGAGCCTCGTTATCCAGGCAGCCTCACCATCTGGCACATTCCTTTCCGCTCCCCCGGATAGGGAATCAAAGAGGCTGGACCAAATTGGGAAGAAGATGTTTTCTTCCTCCAGTCTGGTACTGCAGTCAGTGAACACTGCATGCCTTTTGGGCCGTTATACCCACTCTTTGTGGGATATGGTTGCGCAAGTCTTACCGCAGATCCCAGAGGAGGCCCAGGCTATCGTCTTCCAAGCTGTTGCGGATGTGAGACGCGGCGCAGTTCACTATTCAATGTGGGCTGGACACAACTGACTCTCTAGGTAGGTCGGTTGCATTGACAGTGGCTTTGAGACGCCACAGCTGATTGAGGGCATCTGGATGTCCAGCAGACCCTTATGGACATGCCCTTTGATGGCACCCATCTCTTTGGAGACCAGGGAGATTCAGCGCTTGAGAGGTTCACGGAGTCCCTGGCTACGGCTCGGTCCCTTGGCCTTCTGACTGCCCCTTGTCCCCAACAGTACAGCTTTTGCCCCTTTCGTTGCCACAGGTGGGACTCCCTGTTGCATCCCTTTGCAGTCACAATGCCACCCACGCTACTCAGTCCTTGCGTGGCTGAGGATGCAGAATCCCATGCCCATGAGACAGGGAACTATATGTCTGCCCAGTCCACCCTCTCCCCTGCTGCAGCCTCCAAACCTTCCTAGTCCATTACTCCATCTCAGAGCAGTTGGCAGTAGGTTTTGCCATCACCTGCCCCACTGGTAATCCATCACTATGGACAGGTGGTTTTGCAGATAGTCTGAAGGGGCTACTTCCCTTCGAGACTGCCCCTCTGGCTGTGCCTCCATCCTACGCCCGCTTACCAGTTCTTCTCCGCGAGGAAGTCGCAACTCTCTTGGCCAAGGGGGCCATAGAGATGGTCCTTGCACCATAAGTAGGTTATGGTTGTTGTTCCGCTATTTCCTGGTGCCCAAAAAGGACAAGGGCTTACGTCCTAACCTTCTTAGGCCTTTAATCTCTTCCTCAAGATTGAGAAGTTCAAAATGCTCTCTGGCTCAGGTCCTCTATGCTTTGGACCCAATAGACTGGATGGTTCCGTTGGACATGCAGGACGATTATTTCCATATTCCCGTCTTGCCTGCCCACAGACGATTACTGAGATCCGTGGTAGGTCACGAGCACTTTCAATTTACTGTACTCCCCTTCGGCCTTACCAGCGCCCCTCGGGTGTTCACGAAAGTGACAGCGGTGGTTGCAGCTCATTTGCGCAGGTTAGGGGTTTCAGACTTCCCCTACCTCGACAACTGGCTGTTGAAGGCGGACACACCCCAGAAAGTCGTCTCTCACCTTCGGACTATGGCAAACCTTCTGCACTTGCTGTGGTTCACTATAAATATATCTTGGCAGCCAGGCGTCCCTCCACCAAAATGGTATACGCACGTCGTTGGCATAAATTTGTAGCATGGTGTACCAACAAGTCTGTTAAACCCCTCTCTGAGGTTCTTTTGTTCATCCTTTAAGTCCAGCAGGGCCCTGATTTGGGCACCTTTAAAGGTTACCTATTGGCTTTATCAGCCTTTTTTAGATTGCCAGACCACCTTCCCTTTTTAAGTCTCCTATTGTTGGTAGATTTCTTAAGGGACTCACCCATTTGTTTCCTCCCACTGCGTTTATCAAGCCTCACTGGGACCTCAATCTTGTCCTTACTTACTTGATGTGTGCTTCTTTTGAGCCGTTATACAATTGTCCTTTGCGGCTCCTTACTCTCAAAACTGCATTTCTTGTTGCCATCACCTCTGCTCGCAGGGTAAGTGAGCTTCAGGCTCTTTCTTCAAAGCCCCCTTTTTTGTCTATTTACCCTTACAAAGTGGTGCTACGTACGAGGGCCTCCTTCCTTCCCAAAGTAGTTGCACCTTTTCAGGTAGGCCAGTCCATCACTTTGCCTACTTTTTACGCACCTCCAGATTCTTCTCATGAGGAGAAGAGACTCCACCGTCTGGATTCGAAAAGAGTGTTGGCGTTCTACCTCAATCACACCAAAGATTTCCGGGTGAACAATCAACTCTTTGTTGAATATGTGGGTGCAAAGAATGTGAAGGCGGTGCAAAAGCATACCATCTCACAATGGATACTTGTAAGGAAATGCCTCCTTGGCATGGTTACCCCCTGACTTTTTGCCTTTGCTGATGCCAAGTTATGATTTAAAAGTGTGCTGAGGCCTGCTAACCAGGCCCCAGCACCAGTGTTCTTTCCCTAAACCTGTACCTTTGTCTCCACAATTGGCACACCCTGGCACCCAGGTAAGTCCCTTGTAACTGGTACCAAGGGCGCTGATGCCAGGGAAGGTCTCTAAGGGCTGCAGCATGTCTTATGCCACCCTGGTGACCCCTCACTCAGCACAGACACACTGCTTGCCAGCTTCTGTGTGCTAGTGGGGAGAAAATGACTAAGTTGACATGGCACTCCCCTCAGAGTGCCATGCCAACCTCACACTGCCTATGGCATAGATAAGTCACCCCTCTAGCAGGCCTTACAGCCCTAAGGCAGGGTGCACTTTACCATAGGTGAGGGCATAAGTGCATGAGCACTATGCCCCTACAGTGTCTAAGCAAAACCTTAGACATTGTAAGTGCAGGGTAGCCATAAGAGTATATGGTCTGGGAGTCTGTCACACACGAACTCCACAGCACCATAATGGCTACACTGAAAACTGGGAAGTTTGGTATCAAACTTCTCAGCACAATAAATGCACACTGATGCCAGTGTACATTTTATTGTGAAATACACCCCAGAGGGCATCTTAGAGATGCCCCCTGAAAACATACCCGACTTCCAGTGCTCTGTTTTGTGGTAGTGTGGTCGAGCAGTAGACTTATCAGAGGGTAGTGTTAAGCATTTGTTGTACACACACAGGCAATAAATGAGGAACACACACTCAAAGATAATTCCAGGCCAATAGGTTTTTATATAGAAAAATATATTTTCTTAGTTTATTTTAAGAACCACAGGTTCAAGATTTACAAGTAATACTTCAAATGAAAGGTATTTCACTTGGGTAACTTAGGAACTTTGAATCAGCAAAATAGCATGTACAGTTTTCACAAAAATGGCAATAAGCTATTTTAAAACTAGACACAGTGCAATTTTCAACAGTTCCTGGGGGAGGTACATATTTGTTAGTTTTGCAGGTAAGTAAACCACCTACAGGGTTCAAAGTTGGGTCTAAGGTAGCCCACCGTTGGGGGTTCAGGGCAACCCCAAAGTTACCACACCAGCAGCTCAGGGCCGGTCAGGTGCAGAGGTCAAAGTGGTGCCCAAAACTGTAAGGAAATGCCTCCTTGGCATGGTTGCCCCCTGACTTTTTGCCTTTGCTGATGCTATGTTTACAATTGAAAGTGTGCTGAGGCCTGCTAACCAGGCCCCAGCACCAGTGTTCTTTCCCTAACCTGTACTTTTGTATCCACAATTGGCAGACCCTGGCATCCAGATAAGTCCCTTGTAACTGGTACTTCTAGTACCAAGGGCCCTGATGCCAAGGAAGGTCTCTAAGGGCTGCAGCATGTCTTATGCCACCCTGGAGACCTCTCACTCAGCACAGACACACTGCTTGCCAGCTTGTGTGTGCTAGTGAGGACAAAACGAGTAAGTCGACATGGCACTCCCCTCAGGGTGCCATGCCAGCCTCTCACTGCCTATGCAGTATAGGTAAGACACCCCTCTAGCAGGCCTTACAGCCCTAAGGCAGGGTGCACTATACCATAGGTGAGGGTACCAGTGCATGAGCATGGTACCCCTACAGTGTCTAAACAAAACCTTAGACATTGTAAGTGCAGGGTAGCCATAAGAGTATATGGTCTGGGAGTCTGTCAAACACGAGCTCCACAGCACCATAATGGCTACACTGAAAACTGGGAAGTTTGGTATCAAACTTCTCAGCACAATAAATGCACACTGATGCCAGTGTACATTTTATTGCAAAATACACCCCAGAGGGCACCTTAGAGGTGCCCCCTGAAACTTAACCGACTGTCTGTGTAGGCTGACTAGTTCCAGCAGCCTGCCACACTAGAGACATGTTGCTGGCCCCATGGGGAGAGTGCCTTTGTCACTCTGAGGCCAGTAACAAAGCCTGCACTGGGTGGAGATGCTAACACCTCCCCCAGGCAGGAGCTGTGACACCTGGCGGTGAGCCTCAAAGGCTCACCCCTTTGTCACAGCACCGCAGGACACTCCAGCTAGTGGAGTTGCCCGCCCCCTCCGGCCCGGCCCCCACGTTTGGCGGCAAGACCGGAGAAAATAATGAGAATAACAAGGAGGAGTCACTGGCCAGTCAGGACAGCCCCTAAGGTGTCCTGAGCTGAGGTGACTCTAACTTTTAGAAATCCTCCATCTTGCAGATGGAGGATTCCCCCAATAGGGTTAGGATTGTGACCCCCTCCCCTTGGGAGGAGGCACAAAAAGGGTGTACCCACCCTCAGGGCTAGTAGCCATTGGCTACTAACCCCCCAGACCTAAACACGCCCTTAAATTTAGTATTTAAGGGCTACCCTGAACCCTAGAAAATTAGATTCCTGCGACAACAAGAAGAAGGACTGCCCAGCTGAAAACCCCTGCAGAGGAAGACCAGAAGACAACAACTGCCTTGGCTCCAGAAACTCACCGGCCTGTCTCCTGCCTTCCAAAGAACTCTGCTCCAGCGACGCCTTCCAAAGGGACCAGCGACCTCTGAATCCTCTGAGGACTGCCCTGCTTCGACGACGACCAGAAACTCCCGAGGACAGCGGACCTGCTCCAAAAAGACTGCAACTTTGTTTCAAGGAGCAGCTTTAAAGACCCCTGCAACTCCCCGCAAGAAGCGTGAGACTTGCAACACTGCACCCGGCGACCCCGACTCAGCTGGTGGAGAACCAACACCTCAGGGAGGACCCCCGGACTACTCTCCGACTGTGAGTACCAAAACCTGTCCCCCCTGAGCCCCCACAGCGCCGCCTGCAGAGGGAATCCCGAGGCTTCCCCTGACCGCGACTCTCTGAAACCTAAGTCCCGACGCCTGGAAAAGACCCTGCACCCGCAGCCCCCAGGACCTGAAGGACCGGACTTTCACTGGAGAAGTGACCCCCAGGAGTCCCTCTCCCTTGCCTAAGTGGAGGTTTCCCCGAGGAAGCCCCCCCTTGCCTGCCTGCAGCGCTGAAGAGATCCGTTGATCTCTCATAGACTAACATTGCGAACCCGACGCTTGTTTCTACACTGCACCCGGCCGCCCCCGCGCTGCTGAGGGTGAAATTTCTGTGTGGGCTTGTGTCCCCCCCGGTGCCCTACAAAACCCCCCTGGTCTGCCCTCCGAAGACGCGGGTACTTACCTGCAAGCAGACCGGAACCGGGGCACCCCCTTCTCTCCATTCTAGCCTATGCGTTTTGGGCACCACTTTGAACTCTGCACCTGACCGGCCCTGAGCTGCTGGTGTGGTGACTTTGGGGTTGCTCTGAACCCCCAACGGTGGGCTACCTTGGACCAAGAACTGAACCCTGTAAGTGTCTTACTTACCTGGTAAAACTAACAAAAACTTACCTCCCCCAGGAACTGTGAAAATTGCACTAAGTGTCCACTTTTGAAATAGCTATTTGTCAATAACTTGAAAAGTATACATGCAATTGAAATGATTCAAAGTTCCTAATGTACTTACCTGCAATACCTTTCAAACAAGATATTACATGTTAAATTTGAACCTGTGGTTCTTAAAATAAACTTAGAAAAGATATTTTTCTATAAACCAAACCTATTGACTGGATTTGTCTCTGAGTGTGTGTACCTCATTTATTGTCTATGTGTATGTACAACAAATGCTTAACACTACTCCTTGGATAAGCCTACTGCTCGACCACACTACCACGAAATAGAGCATTAGTATTATCTCTTTTTACCACTATTTTACCTCTAAGGGGAACCCTTGGACTCTGTGCATGCTATTCCTTACTTTGAAATAGCACATACAGAGCCAACTTCCTACAAAAACGCTTAGGCTTCAATGGAGAAGGGGGTTCCAGTCTGCCAGCAGGTAAGTACCCGCGACTTCGGAGGGCAGACCAGGGGGGTTTTGTAGGGCACCGGGGGGGACACAAGTCAGCACAAAAAGTACACCCTCAGCGGCATGGGGGCGGCCGGGTGCAGAGTGCAAACAGGCGTCGAATTTACAATGGAGCTCAGTGGGAGACCCAGGGGTCTCTTCAGCGAAGCAGGCAGGCAAGGGGGGGGGGGCTCCTCGGTGTACCCACCACCTGGCAAGGGAGAGGGCCACCTGGGGGTCGCTTCTGCACTGGAGGTCGGATCCTTCAGGTCCTGGGGGCTGCGGGTGCAGTATCTTTACCAGGCGTCGGGTTCTTAGAAGCAGGCAGTCGTGGTCAGGGGAGCCTCTGGATTCCCTCTGCATGCGTTGCTTGGGGGGCTCAGGGGGGTGAACTCTGGCTACTCACAGGGTCGCAGTCACCGTGGAGTCCTCCCTGTAGTGTTGTTTCTCCGTAGGTCGAACCCGGGGCGTCGGTGCAGAGTGGAAAGTCTCACGCTTCCGGCGGGAAACGTGGAGTCCTTTTAAAGTTGTTTCTTTGTTGCAAAGTTGTATCTTCTTTGGAGCAGAGCCGCTGTCCTCTGGAGTTCTTGGTCCTTTTAGATGCAGGGTAGTCCTCTGAGGCTTCAGAGGTCGCTGGACCCTGGGGGACGCGTCGCTGTTGCAGTTTTTCTTTCTAGTGGGGAGACAGGCCGGTAGGGCTGGGGCCAAAGCAGTTGGTATCTCCGTCTTCTCTGCAGGGCTTTCAGGTCAGCAGTCCTTCTTTGTCTTAGGTTGCAGGAATCTATCTTGCTAGGTTCTGGGAGCCCCTAAATACTCAATTTAGGGGGGTGTTTAGGTCTGGGGGTTAGTAGCCAATGGCTACTAGCTCTAAGGGTGGCTACACCCTCTTTGTGCCTCCTCCCTGAGGGGAGGGGGGCACATCCCTAATCCTATTGGGGGAATCCTCCATCTGCAAGATGGAGGATTTCTAAAAGTCAGTCACCTCAGCTCAGAACACCTTAGGGGTTGTCCGGACTGGCCAGTGACTCCTCCTTGTTTTTCTCATTATCTCCTCCGGCCTTGCTGCCAAAAGTGAGGTTCGTGGCTGGGGGGGGGGGGGCGGGCATCTCCACTAGCTGGAGTGCCCTGGGGCGCTGTAACAAAGGGGGTGAGCCTTTGAGGCTCACCGCCAGGTGTTACAGTTCCTGCAGGGGGAGGTGAGAAGCACCTCCACCCAGCACAGGCTTTGTTACTGGCCACAGAGTGACAAAGGCACTCTCCCCATGTGGCTAGCAACATGTCTGGTGTGTGGCAGGTTGGCAAAACTAGTCAGCCCACACTGGAAGTCGGGTATGTTTTCAGGGGGCATCTTTAAGATGCCCTCTGGGGTGTATTTTACAATAAAATGTACACTGGCATCAGGGTGCATTTATTGTGCTGAGAAGATTGATACCAAACTTCCCAGTTTTCAGTGTAGCCATTATGGTGCTGTGGAGTTTGTGTTTGACAGACTCCCAGACCATATACTCTTATGGCTACCCTGCACTTACAATGTCTAAGGTTTTGCTTACACACTGTAGGGGCATAGTGCTCATGCAACTATGCCCTCACCTACGGTATAGTGCACCCTGCCTTAGGGCTGTAAGGCCTGCTAGAGGGGTGACTTACCTATGCCATAGGCAGTGTGAGGTTGGCATGGCACCCTGAGGGGAGTGCCATGTCGACTTAGTCATTTTCTCCCCACCACCACACACAAGCTGGCAAGCAGTGTGTCTGTGCTTAGTGAGGGGTCCCCAGGGTGGCATAAGACATGCTGCAGCCCTTAGAGACCTTCCCTGGCATCAGGGCCCTTGGTACCAGGGGTACCAGTTACAAGGGACTTACCTGGATGCCAGGATGTGCCAATTGTGGAAACAAAGGTACAGGTTTAGGGAAAGAACACTGGTGCTGGGGCCTGGTTAGCAGGCCTCAGCACACTTTCAAATCATAACTTGGCATCAGCAAAGGCAAAAAGTCAGGGGGTAACCATTCCAAGGAGGCATTTCCTTACAATTTCTTTTAGAGTTTAAAGGTTTTGTAAAAGTTTGTATTAAGTTCTAGAGATAGTTTTAGATTCTTAAAAAGCATTCCAACTTTTAGAAACATTGGGGGTTATTACAACTTTGGAGGAGGTGTTAATCCGTCCCAAAAGTGACGGTAAAGTGACGGATATACCACCAGCCATATTACGAGTCCATTATATCCTATGGAACTCGTAATACGGCTGGTAGTATATCCGTCACTTTTGGGACGGATTAACACCTCCTCCAAAGTTGTAATAACCCCCATAATGTCTGCTGCAGAAGAGATAGTGATGGAACTCAACCTCACCCCTTATCTGCATCTTAGGATGTCAAGAGTTAAGGTCTCTGCAAAATCAAAAAGATAAAAACTGGTTCAAACCCTACCAAAGTACAGCTCCAGGAGCTTTTGGCAGAGTTTGCTAAAAACAACCCCTCTGATGATATCTTCACAGAGGGGGAAGCTAGTGATGTGGAGGATTTCCCACCTCCAGTCCTAGATAGGGAGCCCAGGGTTTCTCAAACCCTGCCTCCACAAGTGATAGTCAGAGATGTTGCTTCTCTCACAGGAGAGTCCAACAGCTCTGCAAGCATTGAGGGCAGCCTCAAAGAAGATGACCTCCTGTTAGCCAGGATGGTCAAAAGATTGGCTTTTGAAAGACAGATCCTAGCCATAGAAAGGGAAAGACAAGAGATGGGCCTAGGTCCCATCAATGGTGGCAGCAACGTAAATAGGGTCAGAGATTCTCCTGACATGTTGAAAATCCCTAAAGGGATTGTAACTAAATATAAAGATGGTGATGAAATCACCAAATGGTTCACAGCTTTTGAGAGGGTTTGTGCAACCAGAAAAGTATAACAGATCTCACTGGGGTGCTCTCCTTTGGGAAATGTTCACTGGAAAGTGTAGGGATAGACTCCTCACACTCTCTGGAAAAGATGCAGAATCCTATGACCTCATGAAGGCTACCCTGATTGAGGGCTTTGGATTCTCAACTGAGGAGTACAGGATTAGGTTCAGGGGGGCTCAAAAATCCTCGAGCCAGACCTGGGTTGATTTTGTTGACTACTCAGTTAAAACACTGGATGGTTGGATTCATGGCAGTGGTGTAAATGATTATGATGG
Organism: Pleurodeles waltl; assembly: GCF_031143425.1. NCBI lineage: Eukaryota > Metazoa > Chordata > Amphibia > Caudata > Salamandridae > Pleurodeles > Pleurodeles waltl. The sequence goes on from NC_090449.1 coordinate 401,714,680, forward strand.
GCTGTACAATTTATTTGTGAAAGAACACCTGTTAAGTAATTGTTTCAATAATAAACTGCATCAGCATCTGGTAGACCTAGGACCAATTTCTCCCCAAGAATTGGGAAAGAAGGCGGACCATTGGGTCAAGACTAGGGTGACCAAGACTTCCACAGGGGTTGACCAAAAGAAAGGGGTCACAAAGACTCCCCAGGGGAAGAGTGTTGAGACATCCAAGGGAAAAAGTAAAGGGTCTTCTACAGGGCCCCAAAAACCTGCTCAGGAGGGAGGGTCCAAAGCCTCTTCACAATCCAATTTTGGGTACAAGGGTAAAAACTTTGATCCCAAAAAGGCCTGGTGTCCTAGCTGTAATCAGCAGGGACACCAAACTGGAGACAAGGCCTGTCCCAAGAAAGGTTCCACTTCAAACTCTACTCCAGCTAACACTGGAATAGCCAGTCTCCAGGTGGGATCAACAGTGTGCCCAGAGCAAATTAGGGGTCACACTGAAGCTACATTAGTCTCTGAGAGTGGGGTGGACTTTAGCCACACTGACTGCCTGGCCCCCTAATATGCAAAAATACAGGCAGCAACTCTTAATTAATGGGACTAGTGTAGAAGGCCTGAGGGATACAGGTGCCAGTGTCGCCATGGTGACAGAAAAACTGGCTTCCCCTGGTCAATACCTGGCTGGACAAACTTATCCAGTCACCAACGCTGACAATCAGACTATAGTACATCCCATGGCTATGGTAACTTTAGAGGGGGGGGGGTTCAAATGGCCTGAAATAGGTGGTGGTCTCCTCAAATATCCCTGTAGACTGTTTGCTTGGAAATGACCTGGAGACCTCAGCATGGGCTGAGGTAGAACTCAAAAGCCATGCTGGGTATCCTTGAACTGGTGTGTGTCAAGACAAAGGCATAGTGCAAGGCTCAGGGTGAAAAAGTGCTGTTGGAGCGTGGAAAAAGGGCCCAACCCCCCAAGAGAAAAGGAAAGAAGACTGGGGAACCAGCTTCCACACAACAAGAGAAAGAGAACCTCTCTTCCCAGGAAGAAGTTCTGCCCTCTGAGGGAACTGAGCCCATGAAGTTGGAACCTTATCAGGTTGAACTCTTAGGCCCAGGGGGACCCACAAGGTAACAGTTGTGTAAGGGGCAAGAAGCATGTCCCTCTCTTGAAGGCCTTAGGCAGCAAGCTGCTGAAGAGTCCAAAGGAAAAATCACTGGAACACATAGAGTCTATTGGGAAGATGGACTCCTCTACACTGAGGCAAGAGATCCCAAACCTGGTGCCACTAGGAGAGTGGTAGTGCCTCAGGGGTTTAGGGAGTTCATTCTGACCTTAGCTCATGATATTCCACTTGCTGGGCATTTGGGACAAACCAAGACTTGGGAAAGGTTAGTTAACCATTTCTATTGGCCCAACATGTCCCAGAAGGTAAAGGAGTTTTGTGTCTCCTGTACCACCTGTCAAGCCAGTGGTAAGACAGGTGGACACCCAAAGGCCCCCCTCATTCCACTTCCAGTGGTGGGGGTCCCCTTTGAAAGAGTGGGTGTGGACATAGTGGGTCCACTGCAACCTCCCACAGCCTCAGGAAGCCAATGCATACTAGTAGTAGTGGATCATGCTACTAGATACCCTGAAGCAATTCCCCTTAGGTCCACTACTGCCCCTGCAGTAGCAAAAGCACTCAATGGTATTTTTACCAGAGTGGGATTTCCTAAGGAGGTGGTGTCTGACAGCGGTACCAACTTCGTGTCAGCATACCTGAAGCATATGTGGAATGAGTGTGGGGTGACTTACAAATTCACCACACCATACCATCCACAAACCAATTGTCTTGTAGAAAGATTTAACAAGACATTGAAAGGCATGATCATGTGGCTCCCTGAAAAACTCAAAAGGAGATGGGATGTCCTCTTGCCATGTCTGCTTTTTGCCTACAGAGAGGTGCCTCAGAAGGGAGTAGGGTTTTCCCCCTTTGAACTTCTGTTTGGCCATCCTGTCAGGAGACCACTAGCTCTTGTAAAAGAAGGCTGGGCGAGACCTCTTCATGAGCCTAAACAAGATATAGTGGACTATGTACTAGGCCTACGTTCCAGGATGGCAGAGTACATGGAAAAGGCAAGTAAAAACCTTGAGGCCAGCCAACAACTCCAGAAGATGTGGTATGACCAAAAGGCTGCTATGGTTGAGTTTCAGCCAGGGCAGAAAGTCTGGGTTTTGGAGCCTGTGGCTCCCAGGGCACTAAAGGACAGATGGAGTGGCCCTTACCCAGTGCTAGAAAGAAAGAGTCAGGTCACCTACCTGGTAGACGTAGGCACTAGCAGGACCCCCAAAAGGGTGATCCATGTGAACCGCCTCAAACTCTTTCATGACAGGGCAGATGTGAATCTGGTAATGGTAACAGATGAGGACCAGGAAGCTGAGAGTGAACCTCTCCCTGATCTCCTCTCCACCGACCCTAAAGATCGCTCAGTAGATGGAGTGATCTATTCAGACACCCTCTCTGGCCAACAGCAATCTGAATGTAGGAAGGTCTTACAACAGTTTGCTGAGCTCTTTTCCCTAACCCCTGGTCAGACACCTCTGTACCCATGATGTGGACACAGGAGCATGCCTGTCAAAAGCAACATTTTCAGACAGTCTGACCAAGTTAAGGAAAGCATCAAAGTGGAAGTCCACAAGATGCTGGAATTGGGAGTCATTGAGCACTCTGACAGCCCCTGGGCTAGCCCAGTGGTCTTAGTCCCCAAACCTCACACCAAGGATGGAAAGAGAGACATGAGGTTTTATGTGGACTACAGAGGACTTAATTCTGTCACCAAGACAGATGCCCATCCCATTCCAAGGGCAGATGAATTAATTGACAAACTAGGTGCTGCCAGATACTCAAGTACCTTTGACTTGACAGCAGGGTACTGGCAAATCAAAATGGCACCAGGAGCAAAAGAAAAGACAGCATTCTCCACATCTGATGGGCATTATCAGTTTACTGTTATGCCCTTTGGTTTAAAGAATGCCCCTGCCACCTTCCAAAGGTTGGTGAATCAAGTCCTTGCTGGCTTGGAGTCCTTTAGTGCAGCTTATCTTGATGATATTGCTGTCTTCAGTTCCAACTGGCAGGATCACCTGGTCCACCTGAAGAAGGTTTTGAAGGCCCTGCAAGCAGCAGGCCTCTCTATCAAGGCATCCAAATGTCAGATAGGGCAGGGAACTGTGGTTTACTTGGGACACCTTGTAGGTGGAGGCCAAGTTCAGCCACTCCAACCCAAGATCCAGACTATTCTGGACTGGGTAGCTCCAAAACCCCAGACTCAAGTCAGGGCATTCCTTGGCTTGACTGGGTACTACAGGAGGTTTGTGAAGGGATATGGATCAATAGTGACACCCCTCACAGAACTTACCTCCAAGAAAATGCCCAAGAAGGTAAACTGGACTGTAGAATGCCAACAGGCCTTTAACACCCTGAAACAAGCTATGTGCACAGCACCAGTTCTAAAAGCTCCAGATTACTCCATGCAGTTCATTGTGCAGACTGATGCCTCTGAACATGGGATAGGGGCAGTTTTGTCCCAAACAAATGATGATGGCCTTGACCAGCCTGTTGCTTTCATTAGCAGGAGGTTACTCCCCAGGGAGCAGCGTTGGAGTGCCATTGAGAGAGAGGCCTTTGCTGTGGTTTGGTCCCTGAAGAAGCTGAGACCATGCTTCTTTGGTACTCACTTTGTAGTTCAAACTGATCACAGACCTCTCAGATGGCTAATGCAAATGAAAGGTGAAAATCCAAAACTGTTGAGGTGGTCCATTTCCCTACAGGGAATGGACTTTGTAGTGGAACACAGACCTGGGACTGCCCATGCCAATGCAGATGGCCTTTCCAGGTTCTTCCACTTAGAAAATGAAGACTCTCTTGGGAAAGGTTAGTCTCATCCTCTTTCGTTTGGGGGGGGGGGGGGGGGGGGGGGTTTGTGTAAGGAAATGCCTCCTTGGCATGGTTACCCGCTGACTTTTTGCCTTTGCTGATGCCAAGTTATGATTTGAAAGTGTGCTGAGGCCTGCTAACCAGGCCCCAGCACCAGTGTTCTTTCCCTAACCTGTACCTTTGTCTCCACAATTGGCACACCCTGGCACCCAGGTAAGTCCCTTGTAACTGGTACCCCTGGTACCAATGGCCCTGATGCCAGGGAAGGTCTCTAAGGGCTGCAGCATGTATTATGCCACCCTGGGGACCCCTTACTCAGCACAGACACACTGCTTGCCAGCTTGTGTGTGCTAGTGGGGAGAAAATGACTAAGTCGACATGGCACTCCCCTCAGAGTGCCATGCCAACCTCACACTGCCTATTGCCTTACAGCCCTAAGGCAGGGTGCACTATACCATTGGTGAGGGCATAAGTGCATGAACACTATGCCCCTACAGTGTCTAAACAAAACCTTAGACATTGTAAGTGCAGGGTAGCCATAAGAGTATATGGTCTGGGAGTCTGTCAAACACGAACTCCACAGCACCATAATGGCTGCGCTGAAAACTGGGAAGTTTGGTATCAAACTTCTCAGCACAATAAATGCACACTGATGCCAGTGTACATTTTCTTGTGAAATACACCCCAGAGGGCATCTTAGAGATGCCCACTGGAAACATACCTGACTTCCAGTGTGGGCTGACTAGTTTTGCTAGCCTGCCACACACCAGAAATGTTGCTGGCCACATGGGGAGAGTGCCTTTGTCACTCTGTGGCCAGTAACAAAGCCTGTGCTGGGTGGAGGTGCTTCTCACCTCCCCCTGCAGGAACTGTAACACCTGGCGGTGAGCCTCAAAGGCTCACCCCTCTTGTTACAGCGCCCCCAGGGCATCCCAGCTAGTGGAGATGCCAACCCCTCTGGCCACTCCCCCCACTTTTGGCGGCAAGGCTGGAGGAGATAATGAGAAAAACAAGGAGGAGTCACCCACCAGTCAGGACAGCCCCTAAGGTGTCCTGAGCTGAGGTGACCCCTGCCTTGAGAAATCCCCCATCGAGTTTGGAGGACTACCCCAATAGGATTAGGGATGTGCCCCCATCCCCACAGGGAGGAGGCATAAAGAGGGTGTAGCCACCCTCAAGGACAGTAGCCATTGGCTACTGCCCTCCAAGACCTAAACACACCCCTAAATTTAGTATTTAGGGGCTCCCCAGATCCCAGGAAATCAGATTCCTGCAACCTGAATAAAGAAGGACTGCTGACCTACAAGCCTGCAGAGAAGGAGGAAGACGACAACTACTTTGGCCCCAGCCCTACCGGCCTGTCTCCAACTTCGAAAACCTGCTCCAGCGACGCATCCGACAGGGACCAGCGACCTCTGAAGCCTCAGAGGACTGCCCTGGACTCCAGGACAAAGAAACTCCTGTGAACAGCGGCCCTGTTCAAAATTAGCTACTTCTTTGCAACAAAGAAGCAACTTCCAAAGACTTCACGTTTCCGGCCGGAAGCGTGATTCTCTCATTCTGCACCCGACGCCCCCCGCTGGACCTGCAGAAAAAACCAACACCTCAGGGAGGACTCCCCAGCGACTGCGAGCCCGTGTGTAACTAAAGGCGACCCCCCTGAGCCCCCACAGCGACGCCTGCAGAGACAATCCAGAGGCTCCCCCTGACCGCGACTGCCTGTAACAAGGGACCAGACGCCTGGAACCAACACTGTGCACCCACAGCCCCCAGGACTTGAAGGAACCGAACTTCGATGCAGGAGTGACCCCCCAGGCGACCCTCTACCTTGCCCAGGTGGTGGCTGTCCCGAGAAGCCCCCCCCCGTGCCTGCCTGCACCGCTAGAGTGACCCCCCCCCCGGGTCCCCTCCATTGAAACCTATACAAAACCCGATGCCTTCTTTGCACATTGCACCCGGCTGCCCCTGTGCCGCTGAGGGTGTTTTTTGTGTGCCTACTTGTGTCCCCCCCAGTGTTCTACAAAATCCCCCTGGTCTGCCCCCCGAGGACGCAGGTACTTACCTGCTGGCAGACTGGAACCGGAGCACCCCTGTTCTCCATAGGCGCCTATGTGTTTTGGGCACCTCTTTGACCTCTGCACCTCACCGGCCCTGAGCTGCTGGTGTGGTAACTTTGGGGTTGCCCTGAACCCCCAACGGTGGGCTGCCTATGCCCCACGGCTGAGACTTGTAAGTGTTTCACTTACCTCCTAATCTAATCTTTACTTACCTCCCCCGGGAACTGTTGATTTTTGCACCGTGTCCACTTTGAAAATAGCTTATTGCCATTTTTACAAAGACTGTACATGATATTGTTTTCATTCAAAGTTCCTAAAATATCTAAGTTTAGTACCTTACATTTAAAGTATTAACTGTAAATCTTGAACCTGTGGTTCTTAAAATAAACTAAGAATATATTTTTCAATATAAAAACCTATTGGCCTGGAATTGTCTTTGAGTGTGTGTTCCTCATTTATTGCCTGTGTGTGTACAACAAATGCTTAACACTACCCTCTGGTAAGCCTACTGCTCGACCACACTACCACAAAAGGGAGCATTAGAATTATCTACTTTTGCCACTATCTTACCTCCAAGGGGAACCCTTGGACTCTGTGCACACTATATCTGATAGAGACTTCTAGCTGCAGCTTCCTTACCTTAGAATTCCCTGGCGTCAGCTTCGAATCCAGAGTTTTTTCTGAGCTGTACCCTGCGCACGCGACCGTGGGCGGCGTCATTTGGATCCGCGTGTGTCGTCAGCATCGTTGGAGCCGTCTATGACGTCACGGTTGTCTATATAGACGCCATCTCAGCGTGTGTACGTCAGTTCTTTTCCTTCCGCGCCGGTTAAGTGCAGTTTTGGAAAGAGCTACCCTGCTTCGACGGTTTGTCGATGCTTTTTTGACTGTTTGAAGTCATGTCTTCGAGAAAGACAGGATTCAAGCCGTGTGGTGCGTGTCATCGCACCATGACGGTGACGGATCCGCACTGAGTTTGTCTTTGGTGCCTGGAGAAGGACCACGATTCCACCTCGTGCTCCGACTGTCGGGCCTTGGCGCCGAAGGCCTTGAGGGAGAGATCCCTTAAGCTTCTTGCTGCCCGACATTCGTCTTCGGTCGGCGCGACTCCGCGGAGGTGACAGTCCCGCAGTAGGAGGAGGTCGCGGCACAGCTCCCGGAGCCCCAAGTCCTCTTCCTCGCATTCGAGGTCATCCGAAGGTAAGTGGCACAAGAAGAAGTCCAAGCGGACTTCGTCTTCGCGAAGCCTGTCGGCCGACGAGGCATCTATGGAACGTCGACATTCCGAGCGCGGTTCTGCGGAGCCGTCGCCGGGGTCGACTCCGCGTCTTCCCCACTTTCCGGGGACCGGATCGACCCCCGCTCGTATAAAATAATTTTACGAGGCTATGCGTCTCGTTTGTGAGCGGGCTGCACCCTCAGGTGGGTCTTCGAGCCCCGCGAGATCAGCAGGGGCCCCTTCGGATTCGATGCCAGCGGCTTCGGCCTCGGCGCCATTGGGGACCCCAGGATCCGATACCATATCCGGACCGGCGCCGGTCTCTCACATTCGGCCTCCTTCGGTGCCGGGTCCGATGTCGACGATTCCGCCACCAGCGCCCACCGGTGGCAGCCCCATCCTTATTCTGGGTGATCCGGAGCGACATCGTACGACGTCGACTTCGACTGAGCCAATTCAGCCCAAATCATTGTCTGAGCATTATTTAGAACAGCCAGACGCAGGAGAGGGATGGGAGGGGTCTGAGGACCCTTTAGAATCTGGATTGCAACAGGACTGGTATGAGGATCTAGGGGAGGCCAGTGGACTGGACATGTCTCCAGATACTGGTATGCTCTCTCCTTCTAATTTGGCTACGGAGGAGGGTGCTTCTTTCGCATGGTTGTGCGTAGGGCAGCTGAGGTCTTAGACCTAGATTTACCTACGGTGCCAGTCAGGATGAATATCCTGACAGAAGTGCTTCAGACGGGGGGGGTCCTTTAATGAGGCTCTTACAGACATTCTTCTGGGTACGTGGTCCAAACCCAGCACAGGGGCTCCTGTGAATAGGACGGTCGGCCGCCGCCATAGACCCTAGTTTCCTGACACAACACCCCACTCCTGAGAGCTTGTTTGTCCAAGCCTCTACTTCCCGTGGTGCCTTCCCTTCCGCTCCCCCGGATAGGGAATCCAACAGGCTGGATCAGCTTGGGAAGAAGATGTTTTCTTCCACCAGCCTGGCATTGAGGTCCGTAAACACCTCTTGCCTATTGGGCCGTTATTCCCATACTTTATGGGATACGGTGGCACAGGTGCTGCCCCAGGTCCCGGAGGGCGTACGGGACACTCTCACCCAGGCTGTCAAGGATGGGAGGGATGCAGCCAAGTTTACGATCCGGTGTGGTTTGGACACGACCGACTCGCTGGGCAGAGCGATTTCATCGTCAGTGGCCCTACATCGCCACGCCTGGCTACGTTCTACTGTTTTTTCAGATGATGTCCATTCCAGCTTGATGGACATACCCTTTGATGGCTCTCGCCTTTTTGGCGAAAAGGCAGACTCCGCGCTTGAGAGGTTCAAGGATTCTCGAGCCACGGCCAGATCCTTGGGCCTTTCGGCGCCAGCACAACAGCAGTCTGTCTTTCGCCCCTTTCGAGGCTTCGGGAGGGGCGTGGTACCACGCCAGCCACAGTTTAGCCACCGCCCCTCAGGCTTCACAGCATCCCGGAAGAGGACGTGGTCGTGGTACCATCGGACCCAGAGGGTCTGGCCAGAGGTCGGCCGCTACACAGGCCCCCTCCACTGCGCCCATGCCCTCCTAGTGTGGTTCTGTGGGATCATGTCCGTCCAGTTGGAGGGAGGATTTGTTTTCATCTCCCTCACTGGCTTTCCATCACCACGGACAAGTGGGTCGTGCAGATCATACGGAAGGGCTACTCCCTTCCCTTCCAGTCTTTCCCTCCTTCTATCCCTCCGACAAAGGAATGGCTGATGGAGGACCATCTAGCTTTACTCCGCGAGGAAGTTACATCTCTCTGGGCCAAGGGAGCCATAGAGAGAGTCCCGATATCAGAAGTAGGCAGTAGTTATTCCCGCTACTTTCTGATTCCCAAAAAGAACAAAGGCCTTCGCCCTATCTTGGATTTAAGGGACGTCAATCTGTTGCTCAAGAAGGAGAAATTCAAGATGCTCACTCTTGCTCAGGTTTTGTCTGCCCTAGACCAAGGAGACTGGATGGTAGCATTGGATTTGCAGGATGCATATTTCCATATTCCTATCCTGCCCGCCCACAGGCGTTACCTGCAGTTCAAGGTGGGCCACGAGCACTTTCAGTTTACCGTGCTTCCTTTCGGTCTCACCAGTGCCCCTCGGGTGTTCACAAAGGTGATGGCGATGGTGGCAGCTCATTTGCACAGGTCAGGGATTTGTCTTCCCCTACCTTAACGATTGGCTGTTGAAGGCTCCTACGCCCCAGGCTCTCGTCACCCACCTACAGACGACCACGGACCTCTTGCATTCACTGGGCTTCACTATAAATGTGCTGAAGTAACATCTGACTCCCTCTCAGAAGCTCACTTTCATCGGAGCTGTTCTGGACACAGTGCAGTATCGGGCTTATCCTCCCGATCAGCGGGTCCAGGATATTCAGGTTATGATTCTGATGTTTCGGCCTCTATCCTGGATCTCGGTGAGACAGACTCTGAGGCTGCTGGGACTCATGGCTTCCTGCATCCTGTTGGTCAAGCATGCCAGATGGCGCATGAGGGCTCTGCAGTGGGACCTGAAGTTCCAGTGGGCACAGCATCAGGGAAATCTTACCGACGTAGTTCAGATCTCGGAGGGGACTGCAAAAGATCTGCAGTGGTGGTTAGTGAACTGTGAGTGGGTCAAGAGCAGACCCCTCTCCCTTCCCCAACCAGATCTAATGGTAGTGACAGATGCGTCACTTCTGGGATGGGGCGGCCATCTGGGGGAGGTGGAGATCAGGGGTCACTGGTCTCCGGCGGAATCCGGGCTCCACATCAACTTGTTGGAGCTTCGGGCGATCCGGCTAGCATTAAAAGCATTTCTTCCTGTTGTGAAAGGGAAGGTGGTGCAGGTGTTCACGGACAACACTACCGCAATGTGGTACTGCAACAAGCAGGGCGGTGTGGGGTCGTGGACCCTTTGTCAAGAGGCTTTATGTCTCTGGACATGGGTGGAACAGCAGGGCATAACCCTGGTGGTACAACACCTGGCAGGTTCTCTGAACGCCAGAGCAGCCGAACTCAGCCGAAAATGCTTAGAGGATCACGAATGGTGTCTCCATCCGGAGGTGGCGCATGGACTCTTTCAGCAGGGGGGAGAGCCTTGGTTAGATCTGTTCACCTCCGCAGAGAACGCGCAATGTCAGCAGTTTTGCACGTTGGAGTTTCCAAGGGTGCTATCGCTAGGTGTCGCTTTTCGTCGCGAGTGGAGTTCAGGCCTCCTCTACGCCTTTCCGCCTATACCACTTCTGCCCAGAGTTCTCAAGAAAATCAAGTAATCTTAGTGGCTCCGGATTAGGCACGGAGAGTTTGGTATCCAGAGCTTCTCAAAATGAGCATCGGTCCTCCAATCATGCTGCCTCTTCGGGAGGATCTTCTGTCGCAGCAGCAGGGGAAGGTTCTCCACCCGAACCTGTCAACTCTGCGCCTTCATGCGTGGAGATTGAGCGGCGACAGTTGATGGTTTATGACTTCCTTCCCGAGGTCTGTGTTGTCATTCTGGCAGCCACGTGTCCCTCTAAGTCGATCTACGCCTGCCGTTGGAAACGTTTTGTTTCATATTGTTCAGAGAGGTCTATCGATCCTCTTTCTTCTTCTCTGTCTAACATCCTTTTGTTTATTTTGTCTCTCGCCCAGCAGGGTTCCTCCTTGGGGACTCTCAAGGGCTATCTTGCATACTTTTCGGCTTTTCTTCAGTTGCCCGATCAACCATCTCTGTTTAAATCACCTATAGTACAGAGGTTTTTGAAAGGGCTTGTACATTTATTCCCACCTGTGCCTTTCGTAATGCCCCAATGGGATCCTAATTTGGTTCTTACCTTCCTTATGTGTGCTCACTTCGAGCCCTTGCATAACTGTCCTCTTCGGCTGCTCACTATTAAGACAGCCTTTTTGGTGGCAATTACTTCTGCCAGAAGAGTTAGTGAGCTACAGGCTTTGTCATCAAAAACGCCGTATCTCACAATCTTTCCTGAAAAAGTGGTTCTCAGAACTCGTGCCTCTTTCCTCCCAAGGTGGCGACCCCTTTCTATCTGGGTCAAAATATCACCCTGCCCACCTTCTTTGCACCACCGCATCCCTCTAAGGAAGAGGATCGTCTCCATCGGCTAGACCAAAAAAGAGCGTTATCGTTCTACCTTGACCGCACTAAAGAGTTCCGGGTGGACGACCAACTCTTTGTGAGGTACGTTGGTGCAAAGAAGGGTCAGGCAGTGCAGAAACTATCAATTTCGCGCTGGGTCGTTCTCTGTATAAAAATATGCTACGATTTGGCGAAGAAGCAGCCTCCCGAGGACTTGAGAGCTCATTCTTCTAGGGGGAAAGCTGCTACCACTGCGTTAGCACGTGGCGTACCGGTAGTGGACATCTGTCAGGCTGCAACGTGGGCTTCTTTACACACGTTTTCAAAACACTACTGCCTGGATAGTCAGGTGAGAAGAGAGGGGTATTTTGCCCGGTCTGTTTTGACTTTCTGGTGTAAAAATCTCCTTCAGACCCACAGCCATGGGTTATAGCTTGGGTATCTATTCTAAGGTAAGGAAGCTGCAGCTAGAAGTCTCTATCAGATGAACAAGTTACTTACCTTCGGTAACGAGGTATCTGGTAGAGACTCTATCTGGCTGCAGATTCCTTACACCCGCCCAAGCCGCCCCACTCTGTGGAAAACTTTCTTATGTAGATATGTATATATATGTGTACATATGTATATTTTTGATCTTGCCATTTTTTGCCTTTCTTAAAGGCATGAAATAATTTTTACTTCAAACAGTCAAAGAGGTAAAATACATAATGGTTGGTTCTTCCATGACTCTGGGCTTCTGGCGTGGGAGGTTGTGGAAAAGAACTGACGTACGCGTGCCAAGATGGCGTCTATATAGACAACCGTGACATCATAGACGGCTCCAACGACGCTGACGCACGCGGAGCTGGTCAACACACACGGATCCGAACGACGACGCCCGACGGCGTGCGCGCAGGGTACTGCTCAGAAAAAACTCCGGATTCGAAGCTGACGCCAGGGAATTCTAAGGTAAGGAATCTGCAGCTAGATAGTCTCTACCAGATACCTCGTTACCGAAGGTAAGTAACTTGTTCTTCTTAGTTTGAAATAATATATACAGAGCCAACTTTCTACAGACGCCAACTCCGACTTCGGCAGGGACCTTGCTCTCTAGGTCAGATACTGACACTTATTCCCTTGGGTTGGGTTATGGTGAGGATTAGTAGTGGTCGCTGAACCCTTTGGAATACCAGCTTGAAGAGCCCATGGACTGGCGGACGGACCTGGACACTTCTCCTGACACTGACATGCTTTCCCCCCCTTCCCCTTCCATGGTTACAGAGGAAGAAGCGTTCTACTCTATGGTGGTAAGAAGAGCAGAGAGATGTTGAGCCTTCAGTGGCAGTCAGGCCTATGCACGTGACAGGGGTACTTCTGCCTGGGACTTCTGCTTATAAACATCTTATGCCCTTTAATGAGGGCCTCACTGATGTCCTGCTCGGGTCTTGGTCCAAACTCAGCACAGGGGCTCCTGTGAACAGGACAATCACCCACCGCCATAGACCAGCTCCAAATGACCCAGTTCCTGACGCAACACCTGACCCTTGAGAGCTTGGTTATCCAAGCCTCCATGTTCCCAGGCTCATTCCTTCCTCACCCCCGGATAGGAAATCTAAGAGGCTGGATCATCTTGAGAAGATTTTTTCTTCCTCCAGCCTGCCATTGCTGTCTGTGGCACCACATGTTTTTTTTTGCCACTACACCCATAGCTTATGGGACACGGTTACACAAGTGTTGCTACAGGTCCAAGAGAAGGCCCGGGCCATTCTCTCCCAAGCTGTTGCTGACGGAGAGAGATGCAGCTAAGTTCACAATACGATGTCGACTGGATATGACTGTCTCACTGGGCAGATTGTTTGCACTGACGATGGCCTTAAGGCACCACACTTAGTTAAGGATGTCTGGCTTTTCGCGGGATGTCCAATCTACTCTTATGGACATGCCCTTTGATGGCACCCATCTCTTCGGGGACAAAGTAGACTCAGCACTCAAGCACTTTAAGGAGTCCCGGACTACGGCCAGGTCCTTAGGCCTCTCAGAGCTGCTCCTTGCCCCTCTGTCTGTTTTTTTGCCCCTTTTGTGGCTGCCAAAAGGGCGTCCCGCCACGCCCATTCCCCTCCAGCCACTGTGCATTCTGCCCAGCCTCTGTGTAGCTATGGATGTGGGATCCATTGTCATCTTGGATCATGGGGGCCTGCGGTCTAGCCAGTCCACTGCTCCCTCCTCTGGAGCCTCCAAACCTTCCTAGTGTGACGTTTCCCCACCAGTTGGGGGCAGGATGCGCCCTCACCTGCCCCACTGGCAGTCCATCACGTCAGGTGGGTTTATTCTAAAAGGTCTACTTCCTCCTCTTCGAGACTACTCCTCCATCCATGCCACCATCCTGCGATCAGATGACAGAGGATCATTTGGCAGTTCTCTGCGAGGTGGTTACAGCTTTCTTGGCCAAGGAAGCCATAGGGAGAGTTCCTGTGCCAAAAGTAGGTTGTAGTTGTTATTCCAGCTACTTTCCCATGCCCAGAAATGACAAGGGCTTCTGTCTTGTCCTAATCCTCTGGTGCCTCAATCTCTTCTTCAGGAAGGAGAAGTTCAAAATGCTCACTCTGGCTCAGGTTCTTTCTGCCCTGGAGACTGGATGGTAGCGTTGGACTTGCAGGACGCCTAGTTCCATATTCCTGTCTTGACTGCCCCCAGACGTTACTTGCGGTTCAAGCTAGGCCCCAAGCATCTTCAGCTTGTCGTCCTCCTCTGTGGCCTTGCCGGCGCCCCTCGGGTGTTCACCAAAGTGATGCCAGTTGTCACAGCTCATCCATGCAGGTCAGGGTTTGTCTTCCCCTACCTTGACGACTGGCTGTTGAAGGCGGGCTCACCCTAGGCTGTTGTTGTAGGAAGTTGGTCTGGTGTGCGGTGAGCCCCTGTTCTGTTATCACCTTATACCAGGTCCAAGTATCCCCTATTACTGCATCATAGGCATTGTCTAGGAAGCCAGGGCTTTCTAGAGGTAGCTGTGGATGAGCAGTCAAGACTTATCTATGAGACATGCAAAGCGTATGCAGTACACCTATAGTCACACAGCACTTAACACACATGAAAGAACCACACAGTGTTAGAAAAATAAAGGTACTTTATTTTAGTGGCACAAATACTAGAATACTATTGGTCAGTCTCTCCCCCCCCCCCCCCCCTTCCCCCCCCCAACTGGTGGTAAGTAAACACACTAATTATATACGCAATAGTAATCAGTAAGGAGCATAAAAACAACAAGCACTGGTAAAAGAATTAGAAAACAGTGTAGGCCCTAGGGGTGGGCCAAACTATATACTAAATAAGTGGAATGCGAGATACAGTCCCCCACCCAAGGATGTGGAATCGTTGGAGGGAAGCTGGAGGAACTAGGAACCCCAAGAGGTGAATACCAGTGACCCCCAGCGACCAGGAGAGGAGAGATATGGAGGACTTAGGAAAAGGATAGTGCAAGACCCAGACCAGACTGGAGGAACTCAAAGGTGGATTCTGGCAGAAGAGGACCTGCAAAGGAAGGGGACCAAGCTCAGTTTGTGATGGAATGTCCGGTGGTTGCAGGAGCCACTACCCACCCTTCTGTGGATGCAGGATCAGGTCGATGGGGGCGAAGAAGACCAGCTGTGCAGCACAGGAGCTGAAGAGGAGTCCCTGAAGTAATGCAAGTGGTGTTCCACATTGGCTGTCATGTTTCAGTGGGTCAGTGGTGCAGGCAGACCACCACCAAGCCTTTGCAAATGCAAAAGAAGAAAAGGATGAGTTGCAAGACTGAAGAGGACCAGCAAGGCCCAGGGGACTCGACCCAAGGAGGGGAGTCCGGGTGACCCTCAGAGTCACCAAAAGAGGATGCAGCCCCCACAGGCAACCCACTGGCAGCAGGCACAGCAAGTCGCAGTAAGGCCCACTCAGCATGCTTGAAGAGAAGTCCAACGTCGCTGGAACAACAGAGGGGAGACTAAGCTTGGCAAGAAGAAGTGCTGGGGGCCAGGGCTACATGAAGTCTGAAGACGCCCTGGAGCAAGAGCAAACATGCCTTGGTAGCTGCAAGAGTTGCTGTGCACAGGGGCACTGTCCTGCAAGGAGAGGCAAGGGCTTACCGTCTCCCATGTTGACAGCTGACAGAGCGAACCAAGGGGACCACTCCAGACCACCACCCGTGATGCAGGTTCCACACAGTTCAGGAGAACAGATCAACACAGCCAGTCATTGTTGCATTTGGTGGCTGCAGATGCAAAGGAGTGACTCCTTCACTCCAAGGGAGATTACCTCTTACTTCTTGGTGCAGGCTGGAGTATTGTCGACCACAGAGAGTGCACAGCCAGGGAAATGTTGCAGTTGCTGGAAGGAGCTGTGAAAACAATGTTGCAAAGCGGAGTTGTCGCTGGAGTTGCAGATTGTCGGTTCCTGAAGAGTCCAGTTGCGGTTCCGGTGGCCAGAAGATCAGGTAAACGATACACAGAAGTCCTGCTGGAATCTTACACGTTGAATCTGAGGACCCATCCAAGAGGGAGACCCTAAATAGCCATAAAAGGGGGCTTGGTCACCTGCAAGGTGACCACCTATCAGGAGGGGTGTTGTGAAGTCACCTGCCTGTCCTGGCCACTCAGATGGTCCCAGGGACCTCTGCCCATCTTGGATTCAAGATTGCAGAATGAGGTGGCCACTTGGAGGAGCTCTGGGCACCACCCCGTGGTGGTGATGTACAGGGGAGTGGTCACTCCACTTTCCATTGTCTAGTTTTGTGCCAGCCCAGGGACCATGGGTCTCTGGACTGGTGCAAACCAGTTTATGCAAGGAGGGCACCAAATGTGCTCTTCAAAGCATACTGGTGGCTTGGGGAGGCTACCCCTCCCAAGCCTTCTCACACTTATTTCCAAGGGAGATGGTGTTACCTCCCTCTTCCACAGGAATTCCTTAGTTCTGCCGTCCTCTGCCTGAGCTGGTCAAGCATCAGGAGGGCAGAAACCTGTCATTTTGAATTTCTCCTGCTTGAGAAAGAGATTGAGAGGTCACAGGTCAAAGGCCTCCGTCCTTTTTGGGTGCCAGGAAGTAGCGGGAATAGCAATCAAGACCTACTTCTGGCATCTGCACCCTCTCTGTGGCTCCCTTGGCCAAAAGAGTCATCACTTTTTGACGGAGAGGGGAAGGTGGTCCTCTGTCAGCCTGTTGCAAGAAGGTAGCATGGGGAGGGATAGTCACAAAGGGGAGGGAGTAGCCCCTTCGGTCAGTCTACAGAACCCATTGGTCTGATTTGATAGACCACAAGTGGGACAGGTGATGACTGATCCCATCCCCACTGCGTACCCATGATTGTAAGAGGGTCAGACTAGAATGGTTTGGAGGCTGTGTCACTGGTTTAAGGGAAGGGTGGGCCTGGCCTGACCTCTAGCTGCCCAACCCACGTGGTCTGTGGGTTCCATGTACTCAAATTCACAGAGGCTGGGAAGCTTGCATGCTGCAGTGCCTGAGAGGTAATAGATGTGGTTTGAAGCCCCTTATATGGCCACAAAAAGAGCGAAGGGGGTATTGGGGGTGATGAGGGGGGCATGGAAAGGCCCAAGGACCTGGCTATAGCCCTGCTGTCCTTAATGTGCTCCAGCGCTGAATCCGCCTGGTCTCCAAGGAGACAGGAGCCATCAAGAGGCATGTCCATATGCAATGCTTGGACATCCTCAGAAAAGCCAATTGTCCTCAACCAGTTGTGGCGCCATAAGGCCACTGTCAATGAAATCACTCTGCTGAGTGAGTCTGTGGTATCCAGTCCACATCTGATCGTGAACTTAGCTTTGTCCCTCCTGTCGGCAGCAGCCTAGGAGAGTATGGCCTGGGCCTTCTCCTTAACTATTGGCAGCACCTGCACAACCGTATCCTACAAAGCGTGGGATTAGCGGCCCAAAAGGCATACAGTGTTTACAGACTGCAGTGCCAGGCTAGTGTAAGAAAACATCTTCTTCCCTAAGGTTTCCAGCCTCTTGGATTCCCGATCTGGTGCTATGGTAGGGAATGTGCCTGGATTTACTTTGGGAGTAGGGGTAGGAGTTGGCATTATTTTTCACAAAAAAGGTAGCTGGCATACATTTTAATTTAATTGCCCCTTAACCACTCCCTCTGGCAGCACAGATCTGACAGTAAATTTCATCCCAATCCTTTCTGATTGCATGGTATCTGCGGCAAAGCTGCATTCGAGCAAATTGGGCTCATGGCCAGTGCTGGGCATACCCTAGTTTCTAAGGCTTTTTCAGTCCTTGAAATCGGGCTCACCATTGGACCCTTTACCCCCTTCAATTTATGGATCGATAAATTTAAATATCATTCAGATTATGGTCAATCTACTCAACTCTTCCTTGCAGAAAGTTTTTTCCAGATTCCTGGAAACACAAAATGTACTGCCACTGATGAAGCTAAACCTAGACCCTAACATCTGGTCAAACTACAGGTGTATCTCTGCTGCCTTGCCTCTTGAAGGTCCTGGAAAAACATGTGAATGCTTCCCTGACATTGTATGGGGAAAATCTCAACATATTCCACCCGTCTCAATCTGGTTTCAGGGCTGGATACAGCATCAAATCCGCCCTTCTTGGAGTAACTAACCATTCTAGACCGCTCCTGGATGAGGATTGTTCTGCTGCCCTCGTTCTTTTGGACCTGAGTGCGGCATTCAATGCTGTGTTGCATGCCGTTCTGACTGAGAGGCTGACATCGGTGTGGCTTGCTGATAGTGCTTTGGCGTGACTGACCTCTTTCCTGCTTAATCAATCCTTTCAGGTTTTTTGTGCCAAAGCAGTGTCTGGCAAGCAGTGTCTGACGTCCTTCAAGGTTCAGTGCTCAGCCCGCTACTATTTAATATTTGTTTAGCCACTGGCGAAAATTGTGGAGAAGTGTGGCTTGACCCTTTCTTCATTGGCTGACAATACCCAAATCAAATTTTCTTGGTCATCTTCTCAGACACAGGACCCCTCCAGTCTTAACCTGGACCTGAAGTCCATCAAAACCTAGATGAGGAACAACTTGCTTAAATTAAATGGGAACAAGACAGAGGTGATGATCCTCCCTAAAAATCCACAACATTGGCCTGCTTGCCTGAGTCTGCTTCCGACTCCTTCTCCCAAGGTAAAAAATCTGGGCTTTATCCTGGATGAAAAGCTTTCTATGAGCCCTCAAGTGGTCACAGTGATATTGTCCTGCTTTGCCATACTAAAATGGTTGAGGAGCATTATCTGGATCCTACCCTTCTCTGCTCAAAAAACAGTGATCCAGGCGCTGGTTCTGCCCTAGATGGATTATGGAAATGCTCTTTATGTGAGCATTGATCATATTTCCATTCAGTGTCTTCAGAAGGTCCAGAATGCAGCTGCTCGGCTTCTGTTCTGCCTTCTGCTGTCCGCTCCTACCTTTCAGCTCTTTCGTGAGCTTCATTGGCTCACTATTCTGAAACGTATACAGTTCAAGGTACCGTGTTGTGTGTTTAAGGCAAGTGTGCAAGTCGGACCATGCTGTATTCAGAAGCTCATTTAGCCTTATTCTCCTACTCGTTCCTTGAGATCTCAATTCATGACCTTGTGCACTGTTTCCAGGTCCTGTCGGTCTCGCTTGGAAGGCCAATCATTCTCGGTTCTAGGTCCCAAACTCTGGAACTCAATTCCTTTTTCTCTGAGGAACTGTTTTACTCTATCAGTCTTCCGTAAGAACTTAAAGACTTGGCTTTTCTAGTTTTAGGATTATGCAGTCACTGTCTCGTTGGCCTAGTGCCGGGAAACCCTAAATTGGTAGCTGTGCGCTTTACAAAACTAATTCATGTAGAGGCTTAGACCACCAAGCTCTCAGGGGTAGGGTGCTGTGTAGGGAAGTTGAGGTCCCCTGGAGCGAGGTGGTGTCAGTGAGCATTCAAATTCACAGGAGCCCCTGTGCTGGGCTTGGACCAGGTCCCAAGCAGAATGTCAGTAAAGGCCTCATTAAATGGGAGGAGTGGTTCAGAGGAAGTCACTCCCAGCAGAAGCAGCTCCGGCAAGACGTTCGTCTTGACTGCCACAGAGGGCAGGCTTTCGTCCAGGACTTCAGCCACCCTCCTCACCACCATTGCAAATGAAGCTGCCTCCTTCTCACACCAATCCATATTGGTGTCAAAAGACTGATATTCTTCAGGGTCCAGCGACTCCCTCCCTGAGTCCTAGCCCATAAGAATATGGCTTAGACTCCATCTTGGAAGGTATGGCTCCAATCGATGCTGGAGTCACCATTGGACACTGTAGTCACCATTGGACAGCGCCCTTCCCAGTCTGTGTCAGAGTTGGGGATTAGAATGGAAATGGCGCCACAGGAGCTGGGAGCATCAACATCTGGATCAACACTGGGGAAAGGTCGAGGTGGCACGTCGTAATCTATCTGTGGATCCAAAGGGCCAGACAGGTGCCGGAGCTGCCGGCGTAGATCCAATTTGGGCACCTTCTAAACCCACTGGCCCGTAGATATGCCAGCAGGAGTGGGCCGCTCAAATGAGGCGCATGGCCTCATAACATTCTTGAAGTTGAGGGTCACACCGACTCCCAGGGAACTCTGGAAAGCACGGAGCTGACCCAGGCACTGACAAAAACGCGGAGCCAGGCCTCAAATGCCAACTCTCCCTCGTCTTGTTGGCCGACAAATGAGGTGAAGTCAATGACCTCTTCAACTTCTTGCTCTTCTTCTTGTGCTGTGACTTACCTGAGTGACCTGACGACTTCAAGTGCGACGAAGATCTCGGACTCCAAAACCCCTTTTAGAACCTTCCTGTCGACTGGGGTCAGATCGTCGGGGCGTCGCACATCTAGGAGGAGCTTGAGGGATTGCTTCCTCAAGGCCTTTGGGTTCAGGGTGCAGCAATCTGAGCAGGCCTTCAGTTTGTGGTTGTTCTTGAGGCACCAAAGGCAGACAGGATGCAAGTCCATCACAGACATCGAGTGGTGACAGGCGCCGCAAGGCTTGAAGCCTGTCTTCAGGGATGACATCGCTGCCACACCAAGAGAAGATCTCTAAAATACTTTGACAAAAAGTCGAAAAAAGTTTAGTCAGAAAGTGACTAACTGGTAGAAAGTGACTTGCACTTGAAGAAAAGAACTGATGTCAGCTCGTTGGAGTGGCGCCTTTATAGGCACCTCACACGTCACTGTCTGCTTTGGTGACACCATGTGAAGTCGAATGATGCACCTACCGGTATGCAGTGGTACTGCTCGAGAAAAATTTCCAGATCCAGTCTGATGCCTGGAGAAAATCCAAAAGAAATCTGTGGCTATAAGTCTCTATCAGATAGGTTAAGTCACTCCTAATACATTTCCGGGAGATCATCTTCTGGATACAGAGTGGAAAATATTGATGCCTTCAGAAAGAGAATGTTTTTTTCAGGTTAATAAAATCTTTGAACACAGTATGCTTTCTGGACAGGTACAACCCTGCTTCGTGGGACATGGCCAACAAGATCTTGCCAGCCATCCTGGAAGACGACAGAGCCTCACTGGTTGAAATTAAACATGATGGCCAAGACGCGCCAACAAATGTCTTTTGTCCTGATGTGGATACCACAGGCTATTTTGGCAAAGCTGCTGGCACCAATGTAGTGCTTACAAGGCACTCATGGATAAGATCAACCAAGTTTTCAAGAGATGACTAAGCGACTTTGATGGACATGCCCTTTGATGGCTCCAGATTGTAGTGAGAGATGGCTGAATCAACACAAACGATTTTTGATCGTTGAACCACAGCAAAATCCTTGGGACTCTTGTCTCCCACCAGCCAGGTACAACAACAATATACAGTAGCCTTAGGGATTATTCCTCTGAGCTACAGTGGAGACATCAACCTTTCCAACCTGTGCATCAGCAGCTGGCACAGTCCATGTCGTTGGCTTTGGTTGCATGTGTGTTGGCCATACATACTTCCTCCCCATTAAGCAACCAATAGGCCACAGCATACGTACTATCTTTGTTTAATTTAATACTTGGAAGTATAAATGATACTCCAGGGGCTATCAAAATCATGGCTCCTCTTGCATATGCTGACTACATGGTAGAGTATACTTGTGCTCCCACCTTTTATTTTGCTTCTGACCTAGTAATGTGCGTCTCATGAATGATAGCCTCTTCCATCTCATGTTGTCTGGAGTATGCACAATGTGTCTTTGGGCATAGTTGTTAAGCCCATGTACATTTTACAAGATAATTCTGATCAGTGCATTTACACATGAATATCAATATTCTTCAGCTTGTGTTGTGCTTCCATCTTTTCATATTGTTGTTTACACCTCCAGTTCTGCATCAGTCTCCGTTTTGAGATTTGTCATGCTTGTGTATCTCGGGCATATATTTTTTCGCTGTTTTCTAATAATACATTGTTGCTTACTACCACTTTTGCTGGGCTTTTACTTGTAGTCATTGTATTAATTGTTTCTGTATCCTTCCTAGATAGATTGCTAGTGACTGTTTGATGGCCATTATGCCTTTTCTAGTAATCAGTTCTCCTGTGGACATCTCTTATTCTGTATCCTGACTCGAGCCATTCCCACACTTCCTCTGAATTACTGAAGAAATGTGACAAGTCTGTGTATAAAAAACAACTTTGATGGATAAAGGCACATGTATTTCAGATTTCAAACTCATGGTTCCAAGTTTTTGATTACTGACTCAAAGGATTTTCTCATCTTCAGAATCCTCTGCATGTAGTCCAGAAATACACGTCTGATTTAAATTATGTCTCTTAGCGCCCCCTCCCTCCCCCATGATGGTGGCCCTTCCGGTGCCCTGTGGGTCCTCTCCACTAAAAAGCAGGGGCAGTTCTTTTGATTAAAGCACCTCTTTGATATATCTGTTAAAAACATCTCCCAAGATCCCATTTACTTTCTTGGGAAAGCCTGCAAATCAGAGATTATTCAATGTGATTGTTCCTTCTCACTGTCTACACAGGAGAGGTGCCAACTCAGGTAGCGTTTTCACTGTGACCTTCAAGGCTGCCACTTTGGCCATCAACTCTTCCATCATGTTTTCCATTTCAAGAATTATTTAATTTACCTTGCAAAAATCTACCCTTATCAGGAGCACCCCCACATAGATGGTGCCTATGTTTCCTTCCATTATCTGTCAAGATTTCTCTATTGCTTCCAGAATGTGTGTCGCTGTAGGCTTCACTGACCAGCTCCATTAGGTCTCCTCACCCTGCTCCGCTGCAACCCTGCCACACTCTGCTTTCACTGTATATCTGATAGAGACTTTTAGTTGCAGATTTCTTACCTTAGAATTTTCCCCCAGGCGTCAGACTGGATCTGGAGATTTGTTTCTTCGACCAATACCCTTGCGCGTTGGTAGGTGGCGTCAGTCTACTCCGCAGGCATTGTAGGCGTCGTGGTCGCCGTGATGACGTCGGGTGTAGTACATAGACACCGCCCTCACGCAGTGACGTCAGTTCTTTCCCTCTGCGCCACTCGCTGATACGGAGAGAGCTACCCTAGGTTATTTTTTGGGCGAATTTGACCGTTTTGTTGAGTTTTTTGTGTGCGACTTTGGTGCGTCGAGGATGTCCCCGAAGACCAAGTTCAAGCCTTGTGAGGACTACCATCGGACGATGTCGGTGACGGATCCTCATCGTGTTTGTCTGTGGTGCCTCGAGCGCGACCACGACCCTAAGTCGTGCTCCGAGTGTCAGGCCATGCACCCGAAGGCTTTGAGGGAGCGGTCCCTAAAGCCAATGGCGGCCCGGCACTCGATTCCGCGTAGGTCCGGTCTCGCTCGAGAGGAAGGTCTCCAAGATCGGTCTCAGTCATCATCACTCGTCTTCTTCTAAATCCACGGGTCAAGGGAAGAAGAAGAAGAAGTCCCATCGCTCTCCGACTTCACCCCGTCCATTGGCTGACATGATGCGGGCGTGAGCGTCCACGCACAAGGCCTCCGTCCTCGGAGCCTGCGTCTTGGTCGGCTCTGTGCTTCCCCGAGTTTCCTGGAGCCAGACCGACCCCCGCCCAACTAAGAGTTTGAGGCCATGCGCCTTATATTTAAGCAACCGATACGCAGCCTTCGGGTCCAAGGGGTTCGACTGAGGGGCCTTCGGGTTCCGCGCTGGCTGCTTCTGCGCCAGTCGCACCCTCAAGACCTTCCCCAGCGCCGGGTGGATTATCTACGCTCCTGACGTTGGTGGTGCCTACTATCGACGTCGACCCGATTCTTATCCCCGATGACTCGGAGTCGGAACAGCGTCAGCCAATGCCGGCTTCGGTGGGGCCTCTTTGCCCCAGGTCAGATTCTGACCCTTTTTCCCATGGGTAAAAATATGGGGAGGAATTGGAGGGGTCCCTGGACCCTTATGAATACCAGGATGACCCTGCTGTGGACTGTGCACAGAAATTGGGCGAAGCCAGTGGTCTGGATACTTCTCCTGACGCTGGCATGCTGTCTCCTCTTACCGTGGCGCGGCGGATGGAGCAACTTATGGTATGGTGGTCAGTAGGGCAGCTGAGGTCCTCTGCCTTGAGCTTCCTACTGTAGAGGTCAGGTCTAATCTCCTGACTGAGGTGCTGCAGCCTCGGGCTTCTACTTCAGAACCCCTTTTACCATTCAATGAGGCCCTCACCGATGTCCTTTTGGGTACATGGTCCAAACCCAACACAGGAGTGCCTGTGAATAGGACTATAGCACGCCGCCATCTGCCCGCTTCGAACGACCCTAAATTCCTGTCCCAACACCCCACACCTGAGAGTTTGTTATCCAGGCTTCCTCTTCTTCAGACCCGTTCCCTTCCACACCCCGGATAGGGAATCCAAAAGGCTGGAACAGTTTGGCAAGAAGTTGTTTTCTTCCTCCAGTCTGGCGCTGCGCTCTGTGAACATTGCATGCCTTTTGGGCCGTTATACTCACTCCTAGTGGGATACGGTTGCGCAAGTCCTGCCACTGATACCGGAGGAGGCCTGTACTATCGTCTCCCAAGCAGTGAACGATGGGAGAGACACGGCAAAGTTCACAATCCGTTGTGGGCTGGATATGACCGACTGTCTGGGCAGATCGGTTGCAACGACAGTGGCCTTACGGCACCACGCCTGGTTACACACTTCTGGTTTCTCGGGGGATGTCCAACAGCCACTCATGGACATGCCCTTTGATGGCACCTGTCTCTTCGGAGACAAATCGGACTCGGCCTTGGAGAGATTCAAGGATTCCCGGGCTATAACTCGGTCCCTCGGTCTTTCCTCAGCCTCTCGCCCACCACAGTCTGCTTTTCGCCCCTTTCTTGGACACAGAAGGGGTGCCCTGTTGGGTCCTCCAAACAGCCACCCTGCCACGCACGCTGGCCAGCCTATGCATGACTGGGGGCGCGGAATCCCACATTGCCGTGGGACAGGAAACCAGAGGTCTGTCCAGTCCACCTCTGCCCCCGCTGCAGCCTCCAAACCCTCCTAGTCCATCCCCACACTCCCAGCCAGTTGGTGGCAGGATTCGCCATTACGTCCCCACTGGCAACATATCACCACGGACAGGTGGGTTTTGCAGATCATTCGGAAGGGCTACTCCCTCCCTTTCGAATCTGATCCACCACACATGCCACCATCCTTCAATCACCTTCCGGAGGAACATTTGGCGCTTCTCCGCCAGGAAGTCGCAGCTCTCTTGGCCAAGGGAGATATAGAAAAGGTCCCTGTGCCAGAAGTAGGTCGTGGTTGTTATTCCCGCTACTTTTTGATACCAAAGAAGGACAAGGGCTTACGTCCTATCCTAGATGTTCGGGACCTGAACTACTTCCTCGAGGAGGAGAAATTCGAAATGCTCACCCTGGCTCAGGTTAGACCCAGGAGACTGGATGGTAGCGTTGGACTTGCAGGACGCTTATTTCCACATCCCTATGCTGCCTGCCCACAGACGTTACCTATGGTTGGTGGTAGGTCACGAGCAATTTTAGTTTACCATGCTCCACTTTGGCCTTATCAGCGCCCCTCTGGTTTTCACGAAAGTGATGGCGGTGGTTGCAGCTCATTTGCGCAGGTTAGGGGTCTCAATCTTCCCCTACCTCGACGACTGGCTGTTGAAGGCGGATTCGCCCCAGAAAGTCGTCTCCCACCTTCAGACTACAGCGAACCTTCTGCACATGCTGGGGTTCACTATCAACGTGCCGAAGTCACACCTGACTCCCTCTCAGTCGCTCCCTTTTATCAGGGCAGTTCTGGACACAGTGCAATATCGGGTTTATCCTCCCGACAAACAAGTCCAAGACATCCAGTCTATGATTCTGATCTTTCTGCCTTGGTCTTGGGTTTCTGTGAGATTGACTCTGAGGCTGCTGGGCCTCATGGCCTCCTGCATCCTGCTAGTAACACATGCCAGATGGCATATGCGGGCTCTGCAGTGGGACCTGAAGTTCCAGTGGGCGGAGCATCAGGGGAATCTATCCGACCTGGTCCAGATTTCAGAGGGAACTGTGAAATACCTGCAGTGATGGCTTTCGAATCCAAATTGGGTGCACAGCAGATCCCTCTCCTTTCCCCAACCAGATCTCTCTAGTGACAGATGTGTCACTTCTGGGTTGGGGGGGGCCACATGGGAGAGGCAGAGATCAGAGGCCTCTGGTCTCAGGCTGGAGTCTGGACTCCATATAAATCAGCTGGAGCTCCAGACGATCAGGCTTGCGTTGAGAGCATTTCTTCCCTCTCTCAAAGGGAAAGTAGTGCAGATGGTCACGGACAATACTGCTGCCATGTGGTACTCCAACAAACAGGGCGGAGTAGAGTCCTGGACCCTTTGTCAGGAGGCACTACACCTCTGGACATGGCTGGAACATCAGGGCATTACCCTGATGGTTCAACATCTGGCGGGATCCCTCAATGCCAGAGCAGACAAACTCAGCCGTCGCTGCACAGCCGATCACGAATGGCGTCTCCATCCAGAGCTAGCGCAAGGTCTCTTTCAGCAGTGGGGAGAGCCTTGGTTAGATCTGTTCGCCTCTGCAGAGAACACGCAATGTCAGATGTTTCGCGCATTGGAGCTTCCAAGGCGACACTCACTTGTCAACGCTTTTTGTCTCGAGTGGAGCTCCGGCCTCCTTTACGCCTTCCCGCCTATCCCTCTTCTGCCCAGAGTTCTCAAGAAAATAAAGAACAACCGGGCCCAAGTCATCTTGGTGGCTCCGGACTGGGCTCAAAGGGTGTGGTATCCAGAGCTATTGAGCTTGTCCATCGATCCTCCACTCAGACTGCCTCTTCGAGCGGATCTTCTGTTGCAGCAGCAGGGAACGGTTCTTCAACCGAACCTGTCCAACCTCCGCCTCCATGCGTGGAGATTGAGCGGCAACAGTTGACGGCCTTTGCCCTTCCACCCGAAGTCTTCAGTGTTATCTTGGCAGCCAGACGTCCATCGACTAAAACTGTATACGCCTGTTGGAATAAATTTGTGGCATGGTGTACCAACAAATCTGTTGATCCCCTTTCTGCCCCTCTGTCAGAGGTTCTTCTGCTCATTCTTTCTTTAGCCCAGCAGGGCTCTGCTTTGGGCACCCTTAAAGGGTATTTATCTGCCATTTCCGCCTTTCTTAGGCTACCTGATCAGTCCTCACTCTTTAAGTCTCTGTAGGAAGTTGGCTCTGTATATACTATCCCAAAGTAAGAGATATGTGCACAGAGTCCAAAGGTTCCCCTTAGAGGTAAGCTAGTGGCAAAATTAGATAATTCTAATGCTCAATTTTGTGTTAGTGTGGTCGAGCAGTAGGCTCATCAGAGGGTAGTGTTAAGCATTTGTTGTACACACCCAGACAATAATTGAGGAACACACACTTGAATACTTAACTCCAGGCCAATAGTTTTTATATAGAAAAATATATTTTCTTAATTTATTTTTATTTTTAGAACCACAAGTTCAAGATTTGAAGTAAATACATAAAATGCAAGGTACTCCACACAGGTAAGTTAGGAACTTTGAATTAGAACAATAACATATACAGTTTTTGTTAAAATGGCAATAAGCAATTTTAAAAGTAGGCAGTGCAGAAATCAATAGTTCCTGGGGGAGTTAAGTATTGGTTAGTTTGTGAGGTAAGTAAGACACTTACAAGTTCCTGGGCATAGGAGCCCACCGTTGGGGGTTCAGGGCAACCCCAAAGTTACCACACCAGCAGCTTAGGGCCGGTCAGGTGCAGAGGTCAAAGAGGTGCCCAAAACACATAGGCGCCTATGGAGAAGAGGGGTGCTCCGGTTCCAGTCTGCCAGTAGGTAAGTACCCGCGTCCTCGGGGGGGGGGGGCAGACCAGGGGGGTTTTGTAGAGCACTGGGGGGTACACACAAGTAGGTACAAAAAACACACACTCAGTGGCACAGGGACGGCCGGATGCAGTTTGCAAAGCAGGCGTTGGGTTTAAGATAGGAAACAATGGAGGGACCCGGGGGACACTCTAGCGGTGCAGGCAGGCACAGGGGGGCCCTCTCAGGACAGCCACCACCTGGGCTAGGCAGAGGGTCGCCTGGGGGGTCACCTTTGCACTGAGGGTTCGGTTCCTTCAGGTCCTGGGGGCTGTGGGTGCAGTGCTTGGTCCAGGCGTCGGGTCCCTTGTTACAGGCAATCGCGGTCAGGGGGAGCCTCTGGATTCTCTCTGCAGGCATCGCTGTGGGAGTCCAGGGGGGGGTCATCTCGGGCTACTCACGGGTTGCAGTCTCCGGGGAGTCCTCCCTGTGGTGTTGGTCCTCTGGATCTCTAGCCGGGGGCGTCGGGTGCAGAGTGTGAAGTCTCACGCTTCCGGCGGGAAGAGTGAGTTCTTTGGAAGTTGTTTCTTTGTTGCAAAGATGTGGCTGTTTTTGAGCAGAGTCGCTGCTCACAGGGGTTTCTTGGTCCTGGGGGTCACCGCAGTCCTCTGAGGCTTCAGAGGTCGTTGGTCCCTGTTGGATGCGTCGCTGGTTGCAGGTTTTCGACTCTGGAGACAGGTCGGTAGGGGTGGGGCCAAAGCAGTTGTCATCGTCTCTGCAGGCTTGTAGGTCAGCAGTCCTCCTTTGTGGTTCAGGTTGCAGGGATCTGATTTCCTGGGTTCTGGGGTGCCCCTAAATAATACATTTAGGGGTGTGTTTAGGTCTGGGAGGGCAGTAGCCAATGGCTACTGTCCTGGAGGGGTCACCTCAGCTCAGGGCACCTTAGGGGCTGTCCTGACTGGTGGGTGACTCCTCTTTGTTTTTCTAATTACCTCCTCCAGCCTTGCCACCAAAAGTGGGGACAGTGGCCGGGGGTCGGGCATCTCCACTAACTGGGATGCCCTGGACGGCTGTAACAAAGGGGGTGAGCCTTTGAGGCTCACCGCCAGGTGTTACAGTTCCTGTAGGGGGAGGTGTGAAGCACCTCCACCCAGTGCAGGCTTTGTTCCTGGCCACAGAGTGACAAAAGCACTCTCCCCATGTGGCCAGCAACTCGTCTGGTTGTGGCAGGCTGCCAGAAACTGGTCAACCCCAAACTAGAAGTCGGATTGGTATTCAGGGGGCACCTCCAAGATGCCCTCTGGGTGCATGTTACAATAAATTGCACACTGGCATCAGTGTGTATTTATTGTGCTGAGAAGTTTGATACCAAACTTCCCAGATTTCAGTGTAGCCATTATGGAACTGTGGAGTCTGTGTTTGACAAACTCCCAGACCATATACTCTTATGGCTACCCTGCACTTACAATGTCTAAGGTTTTGCTTAGACACTGTAGGGACATAGTGTTCATGCACATTTGCCCTCACCTGTGGTACAGGGCACCCTGCCTTAGGGCTGTAAAGCATGCTAGAGGGGTGACTTACCTATGCCACAGGCAGTGTGAGGTTGGCATGGCACTCTGAGGGGAGTGCCTTGTCGACTCAGTCATTTTTTCCCCACCAGCACACACAAGCTGTAAGGCAGTGTGCATGTGCTGAGTGAGGGGTCCCCAGGGTGGCATAAGACATGCTGCAGCCCTTATATAGACCTTCCCTGGCATCAGGACCCTTGGTACCAGTTACAAGGGACTTAACTGAGTGCCAGGGCTGTGCCAATTGTGGAAGGAAAGGTACAGTTTAGGGAAAGAACACTGGTGCTGGGGCCTGGATAGAAGTGCACACTTTCAGTCAAAACTTAGCATCAGCAAAGGCAAACAGTTAGGGGGTAACCATGCCAAGGAGGCATTTCCTTACAGTCTCCTATTGTAAGTAGGTTCCTTAAAGGGCTCACCCACTTATTTCCCCCCACTCCATGTATCATGCCTCAGTGGGACCTTATTCTTGTACTTACTTATTTGATGTGTACCCCCTTTGAGCCAATGCATAATTGTCCCTTAAGGCTCCTCACCTTCAAAACTGTCTTTCTGGTCACTATCACCTCTGCTCGCAGGGTGAGTGAGCTTCAGTCCCTTTCTTCAAAACTTCCATACTTGTCTGAACATCCTGACCAAGTAGTGTTACGCTTTAGAGCTTCCTTCCTTCCTGCAGTGTTATACCATTTCATGTAGGCCAGTCCATCACTTTGCCTACCTTCTATGCACCCAACATCTTTCCCATGAGGAGGAGAGACTCCACCTCCTGGACCCAAAAAGAGCGTTGGCGTTGTACCTCAATCGTACTAAAGATTTCCGGGTGGATGATCAACTCTTTGTTGGCTATGTGGGTGCGAAAAAAGGAAAGGTGGTGCAAAAGCGTACCATCTCTCGATGGGTGCTTCTGTGCATCAAAATGTGATACTCTTTGGCCAAAAAGCAACCTTCTGAAGGCTTGCATGCTCATTCCACCAGAGCAACTTCTGCTTCCACTGCGTTGGCACGCAGAATTCCTTTCCTGGATATCTGTCAGGCAGCTACGTGGGCATCCCTGCACACGTTTGCTAAGCATTACTGCCTGGATAGTCAGGTCCGTCGAGACAGCTATTTTGGTCGTTCGGTCCTGCAGGACTTTCTAGTATGATCTTGGTTCGCAGCCCACCACCGAGGATGGCATTGCTTGGGTATCTATTCTAAGGTAAGGAATCTGAAACTAGAAGTCTCTGTCACATGTACAAGTTACTTACCATCGGTAACAAAATATTTGGTAGAGACATATTCTAGTTGCAGATTCCTTACAGCCCACCCATCCTCCCCGCTTGCGAACTGATTTCTAGGGACAGGGGTTCCCCCTTTCAGGTCCTTAGCTCTAGCACACCAATCTCAATGTTGTTAGCGGCTCTGCGCTCTGGCGTGGAGTGTCGTTAAAAGAAACTGATGTCACTGCGCGAGGGCAGCATCTATGTACTACTCCCGATGTCATCACAGCGACCATGACGCCTACGATGCCTGCGGAGTTGACCGATGCCATCTACCGACACGCAAGGGTATTGCTCGAAGAAAAAATCTCTGGATCCAGTCTGACACCCGGGGGAAATTTCTCTAAGGTTAGGAATCTGCAACTAGAATATGTCTCCACCAGATATTTTGTTACCGAAGGTAAGTAACTTGTACATTTGTCCATTCTAGTTTGCTGCGTATCTTTGGAAACTATCCTACTTCATCTTTTTAGTCACCAGTGTGGTCATGGGAATCTATTGTGCCCAGCTGAAGGTCGTACACAGCCTAACCGACCCACTATCAGCTTAACAGTTAATCAAACAGCAAAGCTGGTCCGATTTTTCTCCCAGAAAAGTGACTGTCAAATATTTCTTCATATTAAAGGGGAAAGCAGAGGCTCATCTAGCCCAAGTCTAGTATGTGCCTTTATAGTCATGCAGTTCTCTGTATTCCACGAACCAACATCCCCCCCTTCCTAAGTCCCCCAAGTGCAACTCAACCCCACTAGGCACAAACTCTAACGATGCCCTCCTTAGTGCATCAAGTCTGACCACTCTGTCCCTACTGCCTTTGCTACCACTCAGTTTTGCCGTTCCTCTCGTGCACCTTTCAAGCAGCAGCCACGGTTGGAGCTGCTCGACTGCTTCCAACATTTTGCTTCTGCCACCATGCGTGAAGTTAGTAGCACACTTCCAGGTTTCCGGTTGCTAGTTTATTATTGCAACCCTGTCTTACATTGCGGGGCCAGGGCCTTGGCAGTCCCCAGGCACCCATCGTGCAGCTGCTGCAGTACTCTTCATGCCCCCCAGCTAGACCACCGGACTTAGTCAACTCCCAGTTCTCCAGGTAGGCGTTAACCACAGTGCTCAAACTTGTTTTCAAAGGCCTAGACAGGCCTTCAACATCGGCCTTCAGTATTCCGGTGGTGTTTTTCCGGTATATTCGTAGCGCACTCCTACATAAAAGGGGTCACAAGCATGGGTACAGATATTCTTTGTTTTTGCACTGTTCTTTTTCAGGACGCTGTATGCCTCAGGATGCTGCTAGGGGACCAAGTGCCTTGCTTCAGCGTGCCCACTCTACCGTCTTGTTCCCAGTCCTTTATTTCTATCTTCCATTCGTAATGTTCAAGGTTCGTTACACGAAAAGTTTATTGCCAAAAACAAAAAATCATAACATGCTACTTCCCTGTGTTGCGATTTGGTCCAGTCACTTGTAATAGGTCTTTACATTGCATGAATATTATTGATGATAGCTGTGATGAACAAACTTAGTTTCATTACAAGCAAACATGTGACCAAATGTCGGAGCTCCCTGCTCACTTTCTGTATCTCTCTCTGCAGGTGGTTGACTCCCAGCTGGTCTGTATGATGAACGAGAACAGTGTGGATTACATTGCCCGCTTCAATGATCTTGCACAGGAGCTCTCAGTCACCGAGGCCATTCGTAGGGACACCCTTTTTGACAGTCCAGTCGGAGACCTATCACAGCAGCAGCATCAAACGGACATTCCACAGGAAAGAGAGAGAAGCAGAGCTTCTGTCGTGTGGGAAAATGGATTGTGATACAGCAGAGCAAGCTGGGGGACCTTAAGTAGTGATGGCACTGGCATTATTTCAAAGTTCAGATCTTTGTATTTTGCCGTGTGCTGGGAACCTGGTAGAATTAGCAGTTTTTCTAGGAACTGTCACTGCATCGCCTACTCAAGAGAGGCTCCATTATTGTAAAGTCCATCCAGCAACATGGAGCACAGAGAAATTCCCTTCTGCTGCCTTTCGCCTTGTTTAAATGGATCTTCCATCAGGTATAAGGGAAGATGGAAAGCGGCCAATAGCTGTACTCATTGCCAGGAAGAATGTTTGAAATCTACAGGTGGATCACATGAACTGAACGAATGCACTTGGGGTATGGAGATAGCCCCAGCCGCTCATCCAACTGACATTTGAAACATTTGATTTAAAATATGCACTCTGACACAGGCACCAGCTTCACACATTTTATTTGTTGTATGTAAAAGTAATATGTCCTTAGTGTGCTGTTTAATAACCTCCTAAAGGCTTATGCGAGGCAACACATCACACAGGGTGAGGTTTGCAGAGGCATAGTGTCACCTGCAAACTTTCTGAGAGGACAATTTTCCCTGTTTAACCCGTTCTAAAACCATTGATGAACAAGTTGTGTTATTCTGAGAGACTAGGTGTTATTAAGAGGGGGGGCTTCTGAAACGCAAAGCTTTCAAGAGACACTTGTGGTGCAGGGTGGGGTTTCCTGACCTAGAAAGAGACCTTGGATGTAGGTCTTCTGAACATCTTTCCCGCATTGGTGGACCTCTTTTGAAGACTTAAGGAAATGTTTGTCGGCTCCGTGGAGATGCCAGTTATGAAGCCTCTCATAGCCCATCTCAACTTTCTCATTTTGGGACAAAAAACAAGGTCTAAACCCAATTGTTTGAAATGTTTCACTATCACAAACTCCTTTAAAATTATTTGCGTTCCTATCCTCCACGTTTAGCCAGTGTGACAGGAGAAGATAATAGAACACAAGGGCCTGTCTAAACTGAGACAAACTCACATTGCTTTGTTGAAGGTTAGGTTTTTTTTTTTTTGTGTTTTTTTTTGCAAAGTGATCTGTGTTTGTTTGTGCAACACAATGTTTATTTAACAAGAGCCGTAATTTTGTATGTGTTTCTCATGCTGACATAGCTAACTACTTTGATTTACACCTTCCTTTCACCGTTAACGTTTGGTCGGTGCCTTTGAGCTATCTTATCTGGTACTGTACAATCAAGTGGCTTCCTGCTTGCCCCCATTATGAGAACGGGATATGGATAGAGGATAATGTTTTAAAGAGTTGTTTTTGTTGTTTCGCCAACCACTGTCATGAATGCCTGCCTCCTTCACAATGCTCTGCAACAGATCCCATCTGTGATGTGGAGGTACAAAGGGTTAATTAACTCAGGTGCCAGACAATTCCCTTTCAATTCGACTTGCTTTTTGTCTTCTGCTGTTAACTAGTTCATACTAAGCAGTGTTTTATTGTAGAGTAAGGCAGCAACCATATTTGACTATAACCATGCAAACAAACTGGGATATAGATCTTCTAAAAAGTAATCACATGCAGTAAGTTACGTTTTTGCCTTCTCAGCTTTTCCAGAATGTACTGGGAAAACGACTAATTTATTTGTTTTTTCCTAACATTGTGCGTTTTTAAGCCATTTACCATATACACCTTTTACAGGTGTTTGCCATAGTATTTAAAAGACATTTTAGCTGTTCAAAGTATTTATATTTTTTGTAAATAAACAATAAATTGATGACGGTGCCGGAGGTACCACGGCTTGCTGAGGTTGGGCAATGGCTTTCTAATCACATGCTTTGTTTAATAGAAAAGAAACACACACATTATTGGAAAGGTTAGTAGTGCTTGATATTTAAACTTCCTTTTTCCAGTTTCATAAATCTGTTAAATACATATATTAGGATATTGCTTTTTCTTCTCCACATTTTGTAATACCAGTTCGCAGCAATGCCAGCCTGAATTAGTAAAAACTAATCTCTAGTTTCTTAAAAATGTCTACCACCACCTCATAATTTAAATTCATTCACTTAGAAGGGCTGTTAAACTTTCAGGCAGGTCTGTGCCTAATTAGGACAGATGAGAGGATATTTAGGACTTTGTCTTCCTTCCACATAATCAGTAAAGAATTTAGAATCCTGGGAAAAACTGGGAGAAGTTTCTCATCTTTTAGAAGAGAGTGTACGTTTACATCACTATACAGACTAAGATCAGAGGCCTTTCAGTGCTGTAGAGGGTGGCTCATGTTCCTCAGCCTAACTTCGATAGCATGGTCTTCAGCATTTTCTTTACTGGCTTATCTTTTTCATTTGTCCTAAAGAGGTGAAATCATAGACTTAGTTACTCATTGACCTCTTCCATTGAGATACCTTCTGTATTTTTCTGTCATTAAAATGGAGTAGGTAAATAACAAATAGGATATCTGTAACGTGAATGCTTCGAACTATGCAATCAAGCTACTGGCACATACATCATTAAACCAGTGTCTTGGCCTCCAGATCCACTATGAGTTAGGCCGAGGTGGGTTCAATTTAAGAACATAGTTTTGTGATGCCTTTTGTTTGGCTATTCCAGAAGTGTGGTGTAATGGCAAACATGGTGATGAAGTCTTATATTGAACTAGGATCTCTTACCTGGAGTTAGGAGATCGCTCCACTTTTCCAAGACATAAAGCCAACAGTGATGTGTTTTGTGTTTGACACAGAACAAGTTGTGTGACTTCAGCTGTGTAGTTAATAATAAGCATGTTAAAATCACTTCACTGGTGACAGGAGTGCTTCCTAACTTATAAAAAATCCGTGCATCTTTGTCTCTTCTAAAAAAAAGTTGAACCTACCCACCACAGCGTGCAGCATACACCATCAACCCTCACCACTACATAGCTGTGGCACTCAATCCTCGTTCAAGCACTATCTTTGTCTTCACCAGTTGTTCACCTCCACCCTGATGATGTCCCTACGCCTGCCTCTTGCACGTTTTCGGTTTTCAGTAGAATTTAGAAAATATAAAATAGAAATGTTCTTGCAGTGCAATACGTAGCCACTCCATAAACACATCGGTTGAGCTTCTAGATTGAACTTTTCTTACGTTCAGTCCATGAATTTAATCTGTTGGTTGGCACCCACCTAGCGAATTTTAATTACTTTTACTATCACTCATCTTTCCTCTTTGATTATACTTTCCTTTTTGCAAACTGAAGTTTAGAACTAGGCAGCAAGTATTTTATGCAGGTTTTACCCAGTAACACCTTATAGTATGTTCCACATTTTAATTAGTTGTGTTCACCCTTGTAATATTTTTTGATTCTTCATAAGGAAATGCGACAAAGCTGTCAATTCACCTTTTCCTAGTTGATTTTCTGCTAAGTAAAACGTTACCATCATGAAGAAGTGCAAGATCTCTAGCCAACACCAACCAAAGCTACCCCTTCTTCCATCACAGTAGGTTTTTTAAACATGTTACTGAAGTAAAGAATATAAAGAAATGATAGAAGGGTTAGTCCAGAGCTAAATGTTAGAGGAGTATGAAGAAGTAATCTTCAAGTAGAGTACTGCAACATGTCTTTTCTATCCTCTTAAAAGTAGTCCATTACGTCCACAAATAAACATGTGAAAGGAAAGTGGAATCTAAAAGTTCCTGATAGAGGGATTAGACACACATTAGCCTTCATTTTCCACTTTTTTTCCAAGATTGTTGTTATCAATGGTATCAGACGATTTGAACTTTAACAAGTATGTATGCTAGAAATTGCCAGTAACCTCATATTGGAAAGATCTTCTGGAAAAGCTATTTAGACTTTGACAAAGGTGAAAGGACAGACCAGTTACATGGCAGCAGAGCTGTTGTGAAAGTGTAATCGATTTGTGTCTACTAAATTCTAGTGTAATTTCTCTGTGTGTCCCCTACAGCCTTAGCAAACCAACCTGCCTCTCTCGTCTTTCATCAGATGTTAACCCCAAACTCACCTTGTGGGCACCTCCAGTTTTATGTGAGTGCTAGCCCAACTATGGACCTCTTCTCAGAGTAATTCTGATTAGTAATTTTCAGGTAATGTGGGCAGACTAGGCAGGAATCTTTGGTTAAACCATCCCTCCACCTAATTGCCTTCTTAAGTCGGAGCGGGAAGGCAGAGTTTTTTTTAACCCGACTGCCACATAATACAGCCTGATTAATTGTTAATAAGCTGTTGCACTTTGTTTCGTTATCCCTTTTTCAAAGTTTGAAGCACAACTGAGCTTCATTTCGTCTTGTAAATAGCGTGAAATCAGTCCTCCTTTGGTATAAGCACTACTGTTTTGTCATCCATTGCAATGGTTTTGGATAAGCCAGGGTTGGGACCCATATGTTTGGAGGCAGTTCTGTGTAATGATAGCTAAGCCATATCATTGAAGGGGTTTTTGGACTTGATCTGGAGATGTGAAAAAATGTTTTTATAGATTCTATAAATACATAAATATATATATATATATATATATATATATATATATATATATATATATATATATATATATATATATATATATATATATATATATAGAGTTGTATAGTGTACTTATGTATAAAGCAAACAAAATTTCTGTTGCTGATTTTTTTCGTTTTTTTTTTTTTACCATGTTGTAAATTATATTATTTATTTGTTTCTTGATTTTGAAGCAGTGCTTTTATTTCGTCTTTTGTTTTGATTTATTTAATATACAGAGGTTGCAGTTCAACCTCGAGAGCTTAAAGATTCCAGTTTAAATTTGAAAAGGTGTTTTTATTATTGTGCATAAATACATACTAATACTTTGCTTAAGTTTTGTTGTTTGCGTTTTTATTAGTAGGGATGTGACCATTTCACATGCTTGCAATCTGACAAGTTTAAAACCTTTGGAATCTTCTCTGACATAATACTGTGGTATATCGAAAGAATTAAAGAAGGTCTTTCACAACTTTTAGATGCGAAACCTGGTAGCTGGCAGCTAATCAGCTTTGGTCCCTACCCATCCCATTTAGCTACTTTCACATTGGTAAGTGCTGCACGAAAAAGGTCACCTTGGAGACATTATATTATGAAAAGCAAGTTCGGACTACGAACACACAACTGCCTCCTAGTCGTATTTGACTTCTCAGGATAATTAGCCGTTTTTGAACTAGAGAATCTTTTTTTTTTTTTTTTTTTTTTTTTAGATGTTTGCCAACCATCTGCGAGTGTGTGGTTCTTTTGTTGAACTGGTTCTCTCCCTTTGTAAAAAGAAGACCCAACTGGCAGATATGGAAATACCCATTTCCCTTTATTTCTGATGGAATTCGGAGTTCTGCATGACTTAACACTGTTCCACTAACTTCAGCCTGTGTACTACCACTAAAAACTTTGATAACTGTAAAACATGTAATAACTATTAATCAGTTAAAAACTTTCCTTTGACCTTGAATATCGGATTTCTGCTTGATGCTTAATAATAAATCTATTAAGTGCACGATTGCAGTGCCTCTTGGGCCTTTAGAATATTGCAGTAACAAAAAAAAACACTATTTAAAAATGGACTTGGGGGATTGTTATTCTTCATTCCAGAAAAGGAATCAGATGGCTTAGGGGGATGACTTTTTTATTATAATGGAGGGTCTTAAGTAACGTTCTGTATCTAACTCTGTAACTCTAATATAAGCTTGATCCTTTCCCTTGCAGCAGCCACTGAGCTCCTTTATTGCATAGTACCCCAAGTCTCTTAAGTCTGATGCACTACTATCGTCCTGTGCGGTATCCTTTAAACCCTCTGTCCCTTCTAGCGAGACTAGTTACTCCCCATTCAATATTGAAGGTGACTTTAAGATGCAACCCATGTTAGACCCCCACATGACAAATTTAAGAGTCCGCTTCACCACGTCTGCGCACTAAACTTGTGCAAGTCCCCACCAGGTCTGCTGGCTTTAAATAGTCTGCAGGAGGACTGAGGTGAATCTCCACAGGCCCCGGTCTCCTGAAGCTGAATGTCTGCGACCTCTTGCGGTCTTTACCTAATGAGGTAGCATGCCTCCTTTGTCTCCTGGCAGCTTTCGTAGGTGTCAGTTGTCCTCTCTGCAACTCCTTCAGCAAAAGTTGTGTTCTTCACAGCAGAATGGACACAACAATCCAAGGTTGTGGTCGTGCCTCCACGGTGGTTACCTCCTGGCACACATGGGGTCAGCTGTTTCACCTGCCCCCATGTGACAGCCCTAATTTCATGGTGACCCCCACCCGAGGGTCATTGGGGTCGCTGAATTCTCTACTCAAGGAGGAAGGCCCAAATTTCACAATGGCCCTCCCTGACACACAGGACACCAATATCTCCATGCGGTGGTCTTAATGGATCTTTCACACTATCGGCTGAGATCCACTCAGTAGGCTCCCCTCCCGGACTTGCTTCCTTCAGGTGTTCTCCTCTTCACAGGGTCAGCTGGTGTTAAGAGGCAGTTAGAATGCTAGTGCTCCCAGCTCCAAGCAAGTTTTCTTGACCTCCTGGGTGATGGCCTTCTCACCCAGCAGGAAGACCAGGGGACCCTTATCCCTAGTTCTGGTTCCAACAGCTAGACGTTTTGGTGATTTTCTCTTTATAGTCCAAATCCAGACACTGCTTTGATTTAGATCTGTCCCTTTGATATTCCTGTTGTGGCTGTCAAATTTTTTGAAGTGCTCTCTCCCTCGTCTTGCCCTTTATCAGAGGGACAGCCTGCCACAGCAGGAGCTACAATTCAGTTGACAAATAACACAGTCAAAGGAGGAACCGGGGATCACACCTGTCTGTCGCACTCCATTAAAATGCCTCAAATGTCGAAAGGGAGTGTCAGTGGTTCCCAGGCTTTTGACTTCTGTGCACCACCACTTTATCATTACTGTAACCTGGGAACCTCCACTGAATCATTATTGGAATCTGGGAGCTCTCACTTAGTCGTTATTGGAAGCCGGGGACCCTGGCCTAAACATTATCAATGATTTGAAACGCAAAATAATACACAAAAAATACAGAAACAAGCATTTACCCCCCCAAAAAATACACAAATAACACATTTTATTTAATTTGCAAACAATTATACATAAAAATAAAAACATGTAATTTTAATAACAAAGTAGCAGCGTTTATAAATTCAATTGAAGCCACACCTCATTGATGCTATATTCTTTTTGATGCACCTGCACTGCTCCCACGAATCAATCTGAGATGAGTAATTTTTAGCCTTATGGCATTCTCAGGCCTGGCTTTTCTTTAATCTTGACACCCACGATCGGCGGACAGTCCTTGCCTGTTGTTGGGAAGTTCCTTAACTAACCATAAATGATCAATCGAGGCGTAGGAAGATCATGCAACGGACTAGACTGTTGGTTGAGTCCCCTGCCCCACACTATGTTAGGACTAGGTACACTACCTTTTTCCTTTCTATGGAGTACGGTGGGACATTATTCCCCATATTAACGCCCTTTACTTTCTTTTTTTAATCTTGGCCAGACCCTTTACAGAGTTATTAAATCATGATGCTTAAGGCTCAGAGTCAATTTTAATACGTCTCTCCTATATATTCTTTCTTATTGTCAGTATTTTCTGCTAGACTTAATTTCTGCTATATCATTTTCGGTTGAGAGCCACCACCTTGTGTGGGGTAGTCCGCCAGACATTGCAATGCCGATCTGACGAGGAGATAGCCCAATGATGATGCTTAGCATCCTAGTGGATGCTTGAGGGCTCTCCTGATAATACTGACACTCCCTCTCCCTGCATGTGTGTGTATATATATTGGAACAGTGTACTATTTCTATTTTGTGTATCTGAGTCCCCTGCACCAGAGTCTGGGGCAGGAGATGAGGGTGGCCTGTGGAACAACTATAATGTTAACCCACAAGTTGAGCCGGACCTTGAGCCTTATCCAACAAAGCCGCCACCAATGATACTACTGCTTGTTACACAGTTATTCAGCGGGTGGCTCGCCGTCTTAAGTGTGAGATGCATGTCATTGAAGATGGTTATGTCTTTTTAGTTGAAACTTTCTGAAAAAATGATTGTAAAGAACAGTTCCAGCTAATGATCAAGGACATTCTCAAAACAGATCCAGAGAGTTTTAACAATCTTGTTAGAGCCAAGGTAGTTAGGCCATGGGTGGAAAGGAAGTTTGACATCTCCCAGTGGCTCTCTCCACATTAGCCAACACGCCCCCACCAATTACCTCATGGTACATACTACAAGGAAGCCAAGCAACAAATAATGAGTGTTTCCTAGATAAGGTAGATACTGTACCCTGCAGTTTAGACAGCAGAATCCTGCTACGACAGCATGCACAGCTTCTCATCTCAGGTTTCAAACCAAAAGTAAAACAGCACCTTCATAACGTCCTATTTAATGGGGAGAATCTCTGTGGTCCCTAAGTGGACTATATTTTAGAAAAGATCAAGAAAGATCAATAAAGACACTGAGACCTCCAAATCCAAGGAAGCATTACAATGTAAAACACCAAGGGGTCATTTTGTAGGCACCAGGCACAAGAGGACACCACATTGTCAGACACAGTCATGTCCACGCCAACAGCAGGCTTTTGTCCTACAAAGGTAAGGATTACTCACAGGAAGGCTATAAAGGGAGCAGTCGTAGGGGGTGGAGGGGGGCAGGGGGTGAGGGAGGTGGCTCAGGCATAGAACGCCCCCACTTCCAAGCATTCACCCCCCAGCTTTCTTGAGCTATTTCCACTCTCACTAGTTTGAAATCACTTCAGTGGGTGTTAGCTACTGCCTAGAATTTCATTTCTCCATACTCAACATACCAATACACTATCACATCCTTAGACAAGACCACCTTATTCTCTTACAAGAAGAGGTTACAGCAATTCTCTGTAAGGGTGTGCAACTGGAGAGTGTATCTGTTCACTATACTTTCTCATGCCAAAGAAAAACACTTCCCCCCCCCCCTCCCCCCCACCCACACACACATAATTTTTAGCCTGAGGCCATTCAATGGTTACATCCTGTCATAGCATTTTTACATGATGACTACAGAATGTCATCCCACTCCTCTGTCAGGCGACGTTTATTACCGCATTAACCCATGGTTTCTGGCAAGTAGACACCATTACCATTATTGGGGTCACCACAGCTCCCAGGATCTTCACAAAGTATTAAGCAGTTCTGACACCTCACCTACACAGAGTGGGCATTCACATATAGCCATACCTTGACGAGTGGTTGATCAAGAGCAGCAGCGGACAGCAGCATCTATCACACACAGACTGCTCTAAACCTGCTTCACCCCCTAGGTTTCACAGTAAAAGCCAAAAAGTCACTCGAACCTTAACTGGTCGACTCCTTTCTATGGTTGATAATAAATGTCACGGGGAAGGCACCCGTCCCTCAATTTGCAAAGGGTGGTTATAAGTAACTGTGTTATTAGTTGAGGGGAGTATATACCCACCTCAGGTAATAATCACAATCCTTTTTAGGGTGAAGCACTAAATAACCTGGAGATCTGATAGAGACTTCTAGCTGCAGATTCTTTACCTTTAATTCCTTACCTTTGAATTCTCCCCAGGTGTCAGACTGGATCTAGAAGAGTTTAGAGAGCAGTACCCCTGCTCGCCAGTAGGTGGCGTGGATCAGCTCCATGCCCTTCATCTGTGTCATCCGCTGCAGAAATTACATTGCGATTCCTGTATAGGCACCACTCAGGTGTACTGACATCAGTTCTTTTCTTTCAGCACCAGCAAGCGCTGATCCAAAGAGAGCTACCCCTCAGTCGCTTTTTTACTGGTCTTTTTCAACTTTTTGTCAAATTCGTTTTTTGAGATCACTTCTGGTGTGTTGAGGATGTCATGTAGAAAGACAGGTTTGAAGCCCATGCTGTTCCTGTCATCGGCCGATGTCCGTGACTGATCTGCTGTTGTGCTTGGAGCACTGGGCCTTGCATCGGAAGGCTTTGAGGGAGCTGTCCCTAAAGCTGATGGCGGCCCCTCACGCAGGTCATGGTCTCATTCAAGAGGACAGTCCTCAGACACGTCACAGAGTCCGAAATCGTCGTTTTCCCACTCAAAGACCTTGGGGCGATTGGGTAAGTCGAAGTACAAGAAAAAAGGTCAGAAGTCGAAGTGCTCTTTGGCCGATGCAACAATGGAGAGTTGTCATTCTAGGCCTCGTTCTTCAAGTCCAGCACCGAATTTCTGGAAGCTGGAGCAACCCATGCCCAACTCAAAGCATTTTATGAGGCTATACCCTGATTTTTGGGCAGTCCGACCCTGCTGGAGTGCCCGCAGGGTCGGAGGGGACCCCATTGGGTTCTGCTTTCAGGGATCCAGACCTGAGGCAGTTGTACCACCTCGACCTTCCCTGCTACCAATCCTGATAACCAGGGCCACTGGCAGCGTCATCCCCATTGTAATCCCCGACCTCGACACAGAGCTGGATGGGTTTTGCCTGATTCCGACACTGGCAGGAGCCTTGCCTCCTTGTTCGGATCCTGAGCCCTATTCTGCTGGGTTAAACCTCTGGGGGGGGGGGGAATGGGAGAGGTTGCTGGACCCTTTAGAATATTAGCCTTATGAAGAAGAAATGGAGTGGCATGAGGACTTGGGTAAAGCCAGTGGTCTGGACACATCTCTATATACTGGTGTGCTTTGTACGCCTACTGTGACTGTGGAGGAGGAAGCTTCTTATGTTATGGTGGTGAGGAGGGTGGCTGAGGTCCTAGACCTTCAGCTACCCTCAGTTGCCGTCAAGACTAATCTCTTAACAAAGGTACTGCAACCGGGAGCTTCTACCTCCAAACCCCCGCTCCCCTTCAATGATGCCCTCACTGACGTCCTTCTGGGTGCCTGTCCAAACCGAGTTATGGGGCTCCTGTGAATAGAACGATTGCCGGCCGCTATCACGTTGCACCTGGGGACCAACGTTTCCTGATGCAACACCCCACCCCTGAGAGCTTGGTGGTCCAAGCCTGTACCTCCCATAGCATTTTTCCTACCGCTACCCCAGATAGGGAATGCAGAAGGTTGGATTAATTTGGGAAGATGAAGTTTCCTTCACCAGGCTTGCATTGCGGTCTGTGAACACCACATGCCTTTTGGGCCATTATTCCCACACACTGTGGGATACAGTTGTGCAAGTGCTGCAACAAGTTCCAGAGGAGTCCTGGGCTGTACTCTCTTGGGCAGTTGCTGACAGGAGATCCATTGTGGATTGGACACACCCAAATTGCTAGGTAGATCTTTTTGTACGACAGTGGCACTGAGGCACCACGCCTGACTGATGGCGTTTGGCTTTCCAAGGGCTGTCCAAGCTTCCCTGGTGGACATACCCTTCGATGACACCCGTCTCTTTAGAGACAAGACAGATTTAGTGCTCGAGTGTCTCAAGGATGCTCGTTCTATGGCTAGGTCCTTGTGGCAGCCCCTCAAACCTCCCAATCTGCCTTTTTGCTTTTTTCATTGCTACAGAAGGGGCTACCAACCGCTCCAATTCCCATCCAGTCACTGTGCCGCGCACATGATGCACAGCCTCTGCATGGCCAAATGAGCAGGACCCACCGATCCCGTGGATTAGGTGGCCAGCAGTCTGGTGGGTCCGCTGACCACCCCCGTCAGCAGCCTCAACCTCACCAAGGACCAGTTGATGGCAAGATTCGCCATCACCTGCCCCACTGGCAATCCATTACTTCAGACAGATGGGTTTGCAGATAGTCCCTACTTTTCAAGACTACCCCTCTTTCCATGCTACCATCTTACAACCCGATGACAGAGGATCATTTGTCCCTTCTCCACAAGGAAGCTGCAACTCTCTTGGCCAAGGGAGCCATAGAGAGGGTTCCGGTGACAGAAGTAGGCTGTGTCTGCTATTCCGCTACCTTCTAGTCATCAAAAAGGACAAGCGCCTTCGCCCTATCCTAGCCCTACAAGCCCTCGATCTCTTCCTCAAGAAGAATTTCAAGATTCTCAGGTCTTGTCTTGTCTGCCCTGGACCCGGTTGACTGGATGGTAGCTTTGAACTTCCAGGACGTTTATTTTCACATCCCTTTCCTGCCAGCCCACAGACATTACTTGCTGTCCACAGTGGGCCACTAGCACTTTCAGTTCACCATACTTCCCTTTGGTCTTACTAGCGCCCCTTGGATGTTCACCAAGGTGATGGTGGTTATTGTAGCTCATCTGCAGAGACCAGGGGTATCAGTCTTCTCCTATCTCGAAGACTGGCTGTTGAAGGCGAGCTCGTCCCAGGCTGTTGTCTCCCAACTCCAGACTGTAGGGGGCTGGCCAAGTGTGTGGTGGA
This sequence comes from Pleurodeles waltl, assembly GCF_031143425.1. Lineage (NCBI taxonomy): Eukaryota > Metazoa > Chordata > Amphibia > Caudata > Salamandridae > Pleurodeles > Pleurodeles waltl. The sequence continues at coordinate 401,759,021 of NC_090449.1, forward strand.
CATCTATGGTGTTTGCACCTTATACTGCATCCAGGCAACCCTTTTAGATAACGTTACAGTGTCCAGATAGCACATGGCACTCAGGGGTAGCTGGGGTGAGCAGCTAAGACTTATCCTGGAGGAGTGTGAAGCTCTTTGAATACCACAGTAGTCACACAGTAACTTATCACACATGAAACAAATTGCACAGTGTTGCAAAAATAAAGGTACTTTATTACAGGAACACCAACCTAGATTACTATAGGCAAACCCCCTTCTGGAGGTAATTACACACAAAATATACACAGGTAAGTGTTAGTAAAAAGCATAAAATAGCAAGGGCCCTATGGGGTAGTCAAACCATATACTAAAAAAGTGGAACGGGAGAATGGGTCCCCCACCAGAGTTTATAGAGTAGCTAGCCAAGGGCTGGGAGAGTGTGGAACCCCATGAGTTAAGTATCTAGAAGACTCCGTGCGACTAGGAGAGGGAGATGTAAGTTACCTGGTCGTCCCATAGGCTAACATGGGGGCTCGTAAATGGAATATTGCAAAAGCAGGACCAGGCCGCTGGATTCCAATGATGGATTCTGAATGAAGAGGACCTGCAAAGAAAGGGGACAGAGTCCAGTACACTGGAGTGTCCAGGTGGGACAAGAGGCAATGCCCAACCTTCTGTGAGTGAAGATCCAGGTCGACGTTGATGGATGAGGTCCAGCTGCAGAGGAGTCCCTGAAGTCTCCTAGCAGCTGTCCCTCACCAGTCGCTGGATTGCCGACTGGTTAGTGATCAGGAGGACCACTAACAAGCACAAGCAAATACAACTGGAGCTGTTGGGAGATTTGCAGAGCCGAAGAGGACCAGCAAGGTCCTGGGGACTCGACTCTTGGAGGGGAGTTTGGGCTGACCCTGAGAAGACAGGAAAGTCAGCAGAAGTGAGGCCCAGTCAGCACACCTGAAGAAGAGTCCCATGTCGCTGAAGGAGCAGAGATGAGACTGTCCTTGCGGAGGTGGAATGCTGGGGGCCGGGGCTACTTGGAGCCTGAAGATCCCTTGGAGCAGGAGTCAACAAGCTTTGGTTGCTGCAAAAGTCACAGTCTTGGCAGAAGAGGCAAGGGCTCGCTGTCTCCCAAGTTGGACAGAAGGCAGAGAGGACCCAGAGGACCCCTCAGAACCACCACCTGTGTTGGAGAATCTTCGCAAGTCCAGAGGATAGCATATACCACCAGTCGGATGTCATTGCCCTAGGTGCCTACGTATGCAGGGGAGTGACTCCTTCACTCCAAGTAAGATTCCTTCTTGCTTCTTTGGTGCCGCTGAAGTCTGGCCGACCCCAGAGAATGCACAACTGTAGATATGTTGCAAGCCCCTGACAGGAGCAGCGGAAACAATATTACAAGGAATGGACATCTTGTGTTGCAGTCTTGTTCGGTTCCTGTGAAGTCTAGCAGCGGTTCCAGTGGCCAGGAGCAAAAGAGTTCTTTGCAGAGGAGTCCTGGGGGAATCTTGCACAACGAATCTGGGGACCCACTCTACAGGGAGTCCCTAAATAGCCCAAAAAAAGGGACTTGGTCAGTCTGCAAGGTGACCACCTATCAGAGGGGGTCACTGAAGCCAGCTATGTACCCTGACCAGTCATATGCTCCTAGGGGCCTCTACACACATTAATTTCAAGATGGCAGAACCAAGTGGTCACTTGGAGGAGCTCTGGGCACCACCCCTGGGGTGGTGATGGACAGGGGAGTGGTCACTCCCCTTTCCTTTGTCCAGTTTCATGCCAGAGCAGAGACCAGGCATCCCTCGACTGATGTAAACTGGATTATGCAGTGAGAGCACCAAAAGTGCCCTTTAAAGCAAACCTGTGGGGTGCGGATGCTACCCCTCCCCAGCCCTTAACACCTATTTCTAAAGGAGAGGAGGTTGCACCCCTCTCCTACGGGAAATCCTCTGTTCTGTCCTCCTCTGCTTGAGCTGGTCAGGCTGCAGGAAAAAAGAATCCTGTCAGAGGGGCAGCAGCAGCGTGGGCTGCTTGCAGACCCTGAAAGTCTGCGTGGAATCATGCCACCAATACTGGCATCAGTATTTGGGTATGATTCCAACATGTTTGATACCAAACATGCCTAGGTTCAGAGTTACCATTATGTAGCTGAACCACAGGTAGTCAGTGACCTGTGGCCAGTACATAGCTAAAATGACTTCCCCGCACTTATGAAGTCGAGGGAATTGGAACTGGAGTTCGTAGGGGCACCTCTGCTTCTGCAAGGGTGCCCACACACACAGGTACCTGCACCCTGCCTTTGGGCTGGAAAGCCATACCATAAGGGTGACTTACAGTGACCTGGTGTAGTGACTAGCAGTAAAGGGTTGCATGCCCCCTTTCAAGCAGTCTGTAAACGGCAGACCTGCAAAGTTTGCATGGGCTCTCATGGATGGCATAATACGTGCTGCAGCCCATGGGGACCCCTGGTGTACCAATGCACTGGGTACCTATATACCATAGACTAGGGACTTACAGGGATACACCAGTATGCCAGTTGTGGGGTGTGAGAAGTACCAAAGCAACTAAATTTGGAGGAGAGAGCACAATCTCTGGGGTCCCGGTTAGCGGGATCTCAATGAAAACAGTCTAAGCACACTGACATCAGGTAAAAAGTGGGGGGGTAACCATGCCAGAAAGAGAGGACTTTCCTACACAGACTACGGTGGACCTCTTGCATTCACTGGGGTTCACTAAGAATGTGCTAAAGTCACACCCAACTCCCTCTCAGATGCCTCCTTTCTTCGGAACTGTTCTAGACACAGTGCAGTTTGAGGCTCCCGAGTGGTGAGTCCACAATATTCAGGCTATAATACCAATAATTCAGCCTGTATCCTGGATTTCGGTGAGAATGACTCTGAAGCTGCTGGGCCTTATGGCCTCTTGCATCCTGCTAGTGAAACATATCAGATGGCATATGCGGGCTCTGCAGTGGGACCTGAAGTTCCAGTGGGTGCAGTATCAGGGGAATCTCTCAGACATTGTCCACATCTCAGAGGGGACTGCGGAAAATCTGAAGTGGTGGGTAACGGACCACGATTGGGCCAGAGGCAGATCCCTCTCCCTCCCTCAACCAGATCTGACATTAGTGACAGATGCTTCATTCCTGGGGTGGGGCAGCCATGTGGGAAAGGTAGAGATCAAAGGACTCCGGTGGAAGCAGGACTCCACATCAGCGTGGTGGAGCTCCGATGATCCGACTGGCACTGAAAGCCTTTCTTCCCTCCATCAAGGGAAAGATGTAAGTATTCACGGACACCACCACCCCAATGTGGTACTTGCAGGAAAGTAGGATCTTTCTTACATGGTTGTCCCCACTTTTTGCTTGGTGTCAGTGGGTTTTTGACTGTAGTACACTGGAATACCACTAACCTGGACCCCAGTGTATGTATCCTCTCCCCTAAATTTGGTTGGTAAGTACTTCGTACACCTGCAAATTGACATACTGGTGTCCCCCTGTAAGTCCCTAGTATTTGGTACTTGGGTACCCAGGGCACTAGTACACCAGGGGTCCCCCCATGGGCTGCAGCATGTATTAGGCCACCCATGGGTGCCCATGCAAACTGTACCTACAGACCTGCTATTGCAGCCTGTGTGAAATGGTGCATGCACCTTTCACCCCAGCTATAAGGTTTACCTTATATTGCGGTCACTGCACTATAACCCTATAAGTCACCCCTAAGGAAGGCCCTTCAGCCCACAGGCAGGGTACATTGTTCTAAGTGTGAGAGTACCCCTGCATGAGCAGGCGTACCTCTACAAACCCCAGACACCATTTTCTGGGCATTTTTTGGTATGGGGAAACCATTCTAAGGTTTGTAGTGGATGCTGGTCATCACAAGATGTCCAACGTACATAATGGCTTCCCCTAGCCTAGGCATGTTTGGTATCAAACATGTTGGAATCATGCCACTACAGTGATTCCAGTGCTAGTTGCACGATAACATGTACTTTGGGGGTTCTGTAGATCCTGTCCAGCTTGCGGTGTCTGCGTGCAAGCCAGTGCTTCCGCCGACTCCAGACACTATTCTGCTCTCCTGTGCTTAACTTGGGCAGGGTAAGGCAGTGCAAAGGATTTCCTTTAGAGGAGAGGTGTTACCTATTTCTAAAGGAGAGGGGGTGTCTCTGGGCTAGGGTGGGAGCGCCTGAGCTCCACCAGACCCTTTTAAGGACACATTTAGTGCCCTCCTGCTAAACCACTTTCTTCCAGTGCAGGAGCCCCCAGGCTCCTGCTCTGGCAAGAAACACAAAGGACCAGGGGAGTGACCACCCCCCTGTCCGGCTACTCCCCTAGGGAGGTGACTAGAGCTCTGCCAGGTTGCCACTTGATTCTCCCATCTTGGAAACAGGATGGGCAGAGACCCCTGTGAGCAACTGACTGGTCAGTCCAGCTAATTAGCGTCCCTGACACCCCCCACCCCCCAAGTAAGTGGGTCTCCCCAGTAGTTATCCAACCCCTTTTCCAGGTTGTTTAAGGGCTCCCCTGAGGGTGGGGACCATAGATTTATCTTCACAACTTTTTCTGTAACCTGGACACTGGATCCTGCTGCTGGACTTTGCCAGGAACCAAGACAAGATTGCAACTGGTAGGAGGACACCTTCTGCAACTTTGTCCCCGAGCATTGCAAGGACTCTGCAACTTCCATGGCCGTGCATCCTTCAGAATCACAAGGACTCAGAGTACTAAGGACATCCAGAAGGAATCTTCCTTGGAGTGAAGGAGTCACTCCCCTGCACCTTCAGGCACCTCAACGTCTATGATTGGTTTGTGGATCCTGCTGTCCCACTGACTCCTCAAGGCTCTGCAACATAGGTTGTGGTTATGTGGCTTTCTAGAGGTCTGACCTGTCTTCTTTGCGGCTGGGACGATGGTGGTCCCTCGTTGGAGCTGCTGGGACAGAACCCCTGTGCACTGAGTCTGTTGTCATCACCAAGGCTTGTTGGCTTTTCAGCTCCAAGACCTCCTAGCTCCAAGAAGCCCCATCCTCCAGTATAACACAGCTCCAAGACAGACATACTTCCTGCAACCTCTGCAACGTGGACATGCATCTTCCTTGTGCTGCTGATGACTCCTCGCGACTCCCTGTGCCTGCTGCCAAAGGGTCCACCTGGGATCTCCATTGATTTCTGCTGGCTGTCCTCTCTGTTGAGGGCTAGTCCTGACTTACCTGCAAAGGCTGAGTCCCTCGGACCTTGCTGGTCCCCATCACTGCAACTCTTCTTGCAACACTTCTCTAGCATTCGCCAAGGCTTGTTGGTGGTCCTGCTGGCCACTGACCTCCCTGCAATCGACAACCGACATGGGACAGCTCGTGAACCACTCCTGGGATCCTTCTCCATCACCAGGACATTGCAGCTGCATCTTCATGACAACCATCACCACAGAAAAGCATCCATGAGAAGGGTGGGCATTGCCCTCCGGCATCCCCTGGGCATCTCTGAGTGGTCTGTACTCAGTCCCCTCTTTCCACAGATGCTCCTCATCTGGAATCCATGCCTGGGTTCCACCAATCTGGTCCGCTGGTCACTGCAGCAGCTGGACAACCGAGGTTCTTACTGACTTCAACGGAAGGTTCTGACCCTACTTCACCCCAATGCACCTGGGCTTCCTGGTGTAGGTACTCCACTTCTCCAGGTATCCATGGGTGGGGGCACTCTTGAACCTTTCTTGTTCCAACAGGTTTCCTTTGGTTGTCCTCTGGGAAGGGTCCATTTCCAACCTTTTCCTAACTGCGACTTACCCAATGTCATCCTAATGGACACCTGACACCGGGTAACACCTCTGCACACGGGCTCCTGGGAAATACCTGCTACTTACTGTAAGGAAATGGCTCCCTGATGCAGTTACCCCCCACTTTTTGCCTGATACTGATGCTGACTTGACTGAGAAGTGTGCTGGGACCCTGCTAACCAGGCCCCAGCACCAGTGTTTTTTCACCTAAAATGTACCATTGTTTCCACAATTGGCACACCCCTGGCACACAGATAAGTCCCTTGTAAAAGGTACCAGTGGTACCAAGGGCCCTGTGACCAGGAAAGGTCTCTAAGGGCTGCAGCATGTGTTGTGCCACCCTTAGGGACCCCTCACCTAACACATGCACACTGCCCTTGCAGATTGTGTGTGTTGGTGGGGAGAAAAAGGCAAAATCGACATGGCATCCCCCTCAGGGTGCCATGCACACAAAATACTGCCTGTGGCATTGGTAAGTCAACCCTCTAGCAGGCCTTGCAGTCCTAAGGCAGGGCGCACTATACCACAGGTGAGGGCATAGCTGCATGAGCAATATGCCCCTACAGTGTCTAAGTCTATTCTTAGACATTGTAAGTGCAGTGTGGCCATATTAAGCATATGGTCTGGGAGTTAGTCAAAAACGAACTCCACAGCTCCATAATGGCTACACTGAATACTGGGAAGTTTGGTATCAAACGTCTCAGAATAATAAACCCACACTGATGCCAGTGTTGGATTTATTAAAAAATGCACACAGAGGGCATCTTAGAAATGCCCCCTGTATTTTACCCAATCCTTAAGTGCAGGACTGACTGGTCTGTGCCAGCCTGCTACTGAGAGACGAGTTTCTGACCCCCTGGGGTGAGAGCCTTTGTGCTCTCTGAGGCCAGACACAAATCCTGCACTGGGTGTTGATGCTTAACACCTCCCCCCTGCAGGAACTGTAACACCTAGCAGTGAGCCTCAAAGGTTCAAGCTTTGTGTTACAATGTCCCATGGCACTCCAGCTAGTGGAGATGCCCGCCCCCTGGACACAGCCCCCACTTTTGGCGGCAAGTCCAGGGGAGATAATGAGAAAAACAAGGAGGAGTCACCCACCAGTCAGGATTGCCCCTAAGATGCCCTGAGCTGAGGTGACCCCTGCCTTTGGAAATACTCCATCTTGATTTTGGAGGATTCCCCAAATAGGATTAGGGATGTGACCCCCTCCCCAAAGGGAGGAGGCACAAAGAGGGTGTAGCCACCCTCAAGGACAGTAGCCATTGGCTACTGCCCTCCCAGACCTAAACTCACCCCTAAATTCAGTATTTAGGGGCTCCCCAGAACCTAGGAAACTAGATTCCTGCAACCTGAAGAGAGAAGGAGGACTGCTGACCTACAAGCCTGCAGAGAAGGAGGAAGACGACAACTGATTTGGCCCCAGCCCTACCGACCTGTCTACAACTTCGAAAACCTGCTCCAGCGACGCATCCGACAGGGACCAGCGACCTCTGAAGCCTCAGAGGACTGCCCTGGACTACAGGACCAAGAAACTCCAGTGAACAGCGGCCCTGTTCAAAACCAGCTACTTTTTTGCAACAAAGAAGCAACTTCCAAGGACTTCACATTTCCCGCCGGAAGCGTGAGACTCTATACTCTGCAACCGACGCCCCCGGCTCGGCCTGCAGAAAACCAACACCTCAGTTAGGACTCCCCGGCGACTGCATGACGCCTGCAGAGAGAAACCAGAGGCTCCCCCTGACCGCCACTGCCTGTAACAAGGGACCCGACGCCTGGAACCAACACTGCACACGCAGCCCCCAGGACCGTAAGGAACCGAACTTCAACGCAGGAGTGACCCCCAGGTGACCCTCTGCCTAGGCCAGGTGGTGGCTGCCCCGAGAAGCACCCCTCCCCCCCCCCGTCCCTCCCTGCACCGCTAGAGTGACCCCCGGGTCCCTCCATTGATTCCTATCTAAAACCCGACACCTGCTTTGCTCATTGCACCCAGCCACCCCTGTGCTGCTGAGGGTGAACTTTGTGTGCCTTCTCGTGTGTCGTCCGTCGTCGTCCCCCCCCCCCCTTTCAGTGCTCTACAAAACCCCCATGGTCTGCCCCCCCCAAGGACGTAGGTACTTACCTGCTGGCAGACTGGAACTGGAGCACCCCTGTCCTCCTCCTCTTTGACCTCTGCACCTGACCGGCCCTGAGCTGCTGGTGTGGTAACTTTGGGGTTTCCTTGAACCCCCAACAGTGGGCTGCCTATGCCCCAGGACTGAGACTTGAAAGTTTTTTACTTACTTCCTAATCTAACCTTTACTTACCTCCCCCAGGAACTGTTGATTTTTGCACTGTGTCCACTTTGAAAATAGTTTATTGCCATTTTTACAAAGACTGTACATGATATTGTTTTCATTCAAAGTTCCTAAAGTATCTAAGTGAAGTAGTTTACATTTAAAGTATTAACTGTAAATCTTGAACCTGTGTTTCTTAAAATAATCTAAGAAAATATATTTTTTAATATAAAAACCTATTGGCCTGGAGTAAGTCTTTGAGTGTGTGTTCCTCATTTATTGCCTCTGTGTGTACAACAAATGCTTAACACTACCCTCTGATAAACCTACTGCTCGACCACACTACCACAAAATAGAGCATTAGAATTATCTACTTTTGCCACTACCTTACCTCTAAGGGAAACCCTTGGACTCTGTGCACACTATTTCTTACTTTGAAATAGTATATACAGAGCAAACTTCATACACTTACCTTCTGGAGTTCTAATACTTCCCCCAGTCCTTAGGATTCCTTGATTGTTAGTTAAGTATAATAACAGCTGACTATTTTTTTGTATCTAGTTTGCCCCCCTCATTGGGGGCCATGTCATTACATGCTTATACCTGTTTTGAAGTATATTTTTGTGTTCATATCTCCAGTTTCTCCAATTAGGAGATATGCCAAAGTTAGTTTAGTGCCTGTGTGTTAATAAATAATATTATATTTTTCTAACACTTGGTCTGGTTCTTTCTTGCATGTAAATCATTGACTGACTTGTTGGTTATTGCAATCGCTTTACACCCTCCCTGATAAAGCCTTAGCTTCCCTCCAGTGCTACCCCTTTCTGAGAGCTTTGCTTATTGGAAAGCCTCTAACACTATCACTAAGGGTTGCCTGGACTCAGTGTAGGGTGCCGCACCTATAGGTATACACCATATGCTGAACTAGCTTCCTACAGTACTGCAACAAGCAGGGTGGGGTCGTGGACCCTTTTTCAAGAGGCTCTTCGCCTCTGCACATAGCTGTAACAGCAGGTAATAAGCATGGAGGTTCAGCATCAAGTAGGCACTCTGAACACCAGAGCTGATGAACTCAGACGAAAATGCCTAGCGGATCACGAATGGCATCGCCATCCAGTGGTGGTGCAAGGTCTCTTACAGCAGTGGGGAGAGCCATGTTAGATCTATGTTAGTCCACGGAAAACACGCAGTGTCAGCAGTTTTGCATGCTGGGGTGTCCAAGGTGGCAATCACTATGATACGATTTTCGTCTCAAGTGGAATTCAGGCCTGCTGTACGCCTTTCCACCCATACCACCCTGGCCCAGACTTCCTAAGGAGATCAGGAACGACTTGGCCCAAGTAATCCTTCTGGCTCCAAACTGGGCACGAAGAGTCTGGTATTCAGAGCTGCTGAGCTTGTCCATCGATCCTCCAATCAGATTGCCACTTCGGGAAGATCTTCTGTTGCAGCAGCAAGGGAGGGTTCTTCAACTGAAGCTGTCCACTCTGTCTTCTTATGTGGAGATTTAGCAGCAGCAGTTGTCAGCTTTTGACCTTTCTCCCATAGTCTGTAATGTCATTGTCGCAGCCAGGCGTCTGCCCCCCCCCCCACCCCCCCAAAAACAGTATACACGAGTCGGAAGAAATTTGTGGCATGGTGCACAGACAAGTCTGTTGATCCCCTTTCTGCCCCTCTATCTGAGGTTCTGCTTTTAGGGGCTATTTATCTACTATTTCAGATTTTTACGGTTGCCTGATCAACCATCCTTGTTCAAGTCTCCTATTGTACATAGGTTCCACAGAGGTGTTAGACATCTCTTCCCTCCATCCCCATTCATTATGTCCCAACGGGATCTTAAATTTGTTCCAACCTTTTTGATGTGCGCTCATTTTAAACCTCTTCACAACTGTCCCCTCAGGCTTTTCACTTTGAAAACATCCTTTTTCGTGGTAGTTACATCTGCTTGAAGAGTGAGTGAGCTGCAGGCTTTATCATCAAAGCTGCCCTACCTTTCTATCTATCATACCAAAGTGGTGCTCTTTTCTGCCAAAAGTGGTCATGCCATCTCATGCAAGCCACTCACTATACCTATTTTTTACACACTTCCACATTCTTCTAGGGAAAGGAGAGACTCCAATGCCTGGACCCAAAAAGGTCATTGGCGTTCTACCTTGATCATACAAAAGAGTTCCAGGTGGATGACCAACTCTTTGTAGAGCATGTGGGTGCAAAGAAAGGTCAGGCAGTGCAGAAGCTGACCATCTCCAGATGGTTTGGTCTCTGCATTAAGATCTGCTATGCACTGGCCAAAAAGCATCCCCGTGAGGGTTTGCATGCTCATTCTAACAGAGCTAAAACTGCAATCACTGCACTAACATGCAGAGTTGCGGTCCTGGACATCTTTCAGATACCAACGGGGGCATCCCTACATTTTTACCAAACACTACTGCCTGGATAGTCGGGTCCGTAGGGAAGGGCACTTTGCCCTTGTAGTCCTGCAGGGCTTTTTCATTTGAAATTGGTTCACAGACCCACCTCCAGGGATGGTATTGCCCAGCTATCTATTCAAAGCTAAGGAATCTGCAGCTAAACATCTCTAGCAGATGAACGTTGATTACTTTCGGTAATGCCTTATCTGGTAGAGACTTTATCTAGCTGCAGATTCCTTACCCACCCACCTATCCTCCCCACTCTGTGAAAGGATTTCTATGGACTGGGACTTCCCTTTCAGGGCCATAGTTTTGACACGCCAGTGGAGAGTGTTCTCCATGATTCTGCACTTCTGGAGTGGACAGTCATGAAAAGAAACTGACATTGGTGCCCCTAGGTGGCACTTATATAGGAACTGCCATATCATTTCCAATGCACATGATGCCGACGATGGGTGCAGAGCCGATCGATGCCACCTACCGGCGTGCAGATTTACTGCTCTAGAAAATCCCCTGGATCCAGTCTGACGCATGGAGAGAATTCAAAAGTAAGGAATCTGCAGCCAGACACAGTATCTACCAGATAAGGTGTTACCAAAGGTAAGTAACTTGTTCTTCAGTACCCTGGTAGTTGTGGCAGACCTCGAGGCAATATGTAAAGCATCTCTGCAGTACTAAAATAGTTAAAGACCAAAAATATAAAAATAAAACAAAATAAAGTGGAAAATTATTTTTATTATAAATCTATTTATTGAATTTTCTCATCATATGCAACAAACATAACATTATGTCAAGTGCCATAAATTTTGTTACAAATCACTAGTGTCGTACCATTACAAAAATACAATCACATATAAATATAGTGGATTCCACGTTTTCTGGACTGTAAAGGTATCCCAGTCCACTAGGGCTCATCAGGAAGTGAAAGAAGATAGGCAGTAATCGTGCTCCATATATTCTTGTGCCGCGAAGGCCATGTAAGTTCTTCAGCATGTAGCTCCATCTGACCTCTACAGTATGCTGTATTGCGGAGCCATTGCTTAGTTTTGGGGGCTGACTTGTTTCCCTAACGTATGGCCACCCTTGGCTTCGCCAGTAGTAGGGACACTGCTACCAGTTTTTGGTTGATCGGGTGCAAGGGTTTGACCAGTCCAAAGAAACGCATTTGGGGGCTGCATGCCTCTTCCTCCATCACAACTTCTCTGAGTTTTTGCTACTTGCTCCCAGTACTGTTGGATCGGACCACATACCCAGGCCAAATGAATACAGACTGCCACCAGGGCCCCACTCCTCACACAAGTTCCATCTGGTCAAAGACCATATCAAAACAAACTAATAGGGGTATAGAACATTTGTTGCAAATATTTGAAGTGAATTACATGCAAATTGCAGTTAGATGTGAGCATTCCCGTGAGTGCACAACAGAAGCTGCAATCTGCCGGCTAAATGGAGGATCCAGGATTGCGTACCATTTGTCCAATTGTGTGTTTGGGGTTGCTATCCAATCTCTCTGAGAAGCATTATATAATTTAGTGATGAGATTTCTACGGGTAGTGCTGATAAGCAGGGTCTAGAGCACCCCCATGCTCGGAGGCTCCATGGGGAACTGAGGATATATTCTCTCAGCGCAGTCTGGAGGCGGTAGTATGTGAAGGTCAGGAGTGGGGTCTGGTGGTATGTTTGGAACATACCAGCCAAAGCTATGAAAGCCCCCAGGAAAAATATCACCCATTGTACTCAGCCTAGATTCCTCAAGCATAGTTATGGCAATGGTTTTGTGTGTGACCGAAATAGCTGGGTGATACAGCAGCAGTAGCATTGGTGTGTGTAAAGGTGTTTTAGATACTAGCCCGCAAGTGCCTTCCATGCTCTTGTGGTGCAATTTATGGTGTTGAGTCCCCCATACCTCATATCTGCCCGAGTGTGTGGCAGGATAGTTTCAGGGAAATAGGATAGGCATCATCATTTTCTACTGCCAGATGTGACCCATAGACTAAGTGAGAGTACCAGTAGTGAACAAACTGCCCTTGAGCACATAAGAAATACAGGTAGAGGTCTGGGGCACTACCCCCCCGGTCATATGAGTGTGTATGCGTATCCCAGATAATTCTAGACTGCTTCCCTGCCTAGGCTAGGGTGATTATATGGGTTCGGAGTATCTTGAAGAAACCCTGTGTCAGACTGATTGGTGTATTGATGAATAGATAAATACATTTGGGGAGTACTATCATTTTAATGACCGGGATTCTGTCTGTGAATAACAGGTGTAGTCGGAACTACCGCTTCACCTGGTCTCTGAGCTTCAAAATTGTGCTACCATAGTTGTACCTAATGACTAGGTCCGGGTCTCTCTGTACCCTAGAGACTTGATAGGATCTTTACTCCACTCTAGAGGGAGGTCCAGTGTATGTGGCACAGTGTCTGAAATCAGGGGGCAAATAGTCGACTTAGACCTGTTTATGCTTAAGCGAATAAGTATTCATATCGTATACATTCATAAAAGACCGGTTCCAGATGAGTGGTCCACAGGGAGCAAATATAGAGCACCGTCTCATCTGTGTGCAGTGATATGGCCAACGGCTGCTGATGGAAACGTAGCGCAGAGGCAGCATGTGGTTAGCAGATCACACACGCCAGGGGTTCCAAAGTCAGTGCAAATAGGATCTGTGACAACTGGCACACCCTGCAGTGTTCCTCTCTGAACATGCAATATATCAGATGTGTTACCATTTGTTGGGAGCTGGCTCTCTATATTGTGCACTAAAATAAAGTACAGTGTGAATAGAGTCAAGTGAATCCCCAATTGTTATTGCAGGGTTAAAACTAGACAGGGCCAATGCTCTATATGTGGTAGTGTGGGCGAGTAGTTAGCCCAGCGCTTAATTTGAAAATAAAAATGCGCCGTGCCCAAAGTACTCCTCTTAAACACACGGCTGCTGCAATTAAATGTGTGAACACGGGATGCTGAAGCCATCTTGGGCCTCTTTGATCCATTTACAGCCACTCCCTGCCCCTTCGGCTCACCCTTTCAGCTTTCTCCCTTGTGACGCTTTTTCGTTTTTCTCTTCCTCCGGCTTGAGGCAGAAAAATAAGTGCAGGACCTAAAAAATAAGTGCAGGTGCTCCGCAGTGGAAACAAGCACAAATTAAGCACTGAGATAGCCTTATCAAAAGGTAGTGCAAAGCATTTGTTGTATTACCAGAGGCAATCAGTGATGCACACACTTAAAATATAAATCGGAGACCAATATAGAAAAATAAATATGTTTATATATGTTTTAAACCCAATAACTTTGTAATCAGGTAAGTAAACTTTTAAGCATAAATACGCAGTGGGCAAAGAGATATGGCACTGGGGCCCTGGTTAGCAGAGACCCAGTACACTACCAATCAAAGCCACATCAGAAACCAGGCAAAAAGTGGGGACTAACCATGTCAGAAAGGGTGCTTTCCTATATTACATCCCCCCAACCCCTAGTACATAGAGGATGAAGCTAACCTTTCCCTAGAGAGCCTTCAACTTCGAAGTGGAAGAACCTGGAAAGGCCATCTGCTTTGGCATGATCAATCCCAGGTCTATGTTCCACTGTGAAGTCCATTCCCTGTAGGAAGCTGGACCATCTTAACAGTTTGGGATTTTCACCTTTCATCTGCATAAGCCATCTGAGAGGCCTTTGGTCAGTTTGAACAAAGACGTGAGATCCAAACAAATATGGCCTCAACTTCTTCAGGGACCAAACCACAGCGAAGGCTTCCTCTCAATGGCACTTCACTGCTCTCTAAAGAGTAACCTCCTTCTAATGAAAGCAAGAGGTTGGTCATGGCCATCATCATTGATTGTGGAAAGGACTGCTCCTATCCTGAGTTCAGAGGCATCTGTCTGCACTATGAACTGCTTGGTATAATTTGGAGTTGTGAGAAAGGTGCTAAGTACATTGCTTCTTTCAGGGTGTCCAAGGCCTTTTGAAAGCCCACTGTCCAATTTATCTTTTTTTTTGGCATTTTCTTGGAGGTCAGTTCTGTGAGAGAGGCCACAGTGGAGAGACATACCCCTTCACAAACCTGCTGTAATATCCAGTCAAGCCAAGGAAGGCCCTGACTTGAGTCTGGATTGTTGGAGCTACCCATTCCAGAACTGTCTGGTTCTTGGCTTGCAGTGGTTGAACTTGGCCTTCACCTACAAAGTGGCCCAAGGATACAACCTGGCCTTGCCCTCTCTGGTACTTGCATGCCTTGATAGTAAGGCCTGCTTTTTTCAGAGCCTCAATGACCTGTCTTTGATGGATCAGGTGATCCTGCCACGTAGAGCTAAAGGCAGCAATATCATCTAGATATGCTACACTACAGTCTTTCCAACGCAGCTAGGACTTGGTTCACCAACCTTTGGAAGCTAGTATTGACATTCTTTAGTCCAAAAGGTATAACAGTGAACTGGTAATGCCTATCAGGAGGGGAGAATGCAGACTTTTCTTTTGCTCCAGGGGTCATACCTATCTGTCCGTACCCTGATGTGAGATGAAAAGTACTAAGATATCTGGCCGTCCCTTTTTTTCTTTTTTAAATATCTGTTTTATTGTTTTCGGCACAAATATTCAACAATAAACACAAGCATCAAAACAGCAGGATAACAACCATTACATAATATCCTAATAACATAATAACAAAACAAATTAAATGAAATAAAAGAAAGCTGGATCTGAGTATTAGGATTTCCATCCTACAATAATCCACTAATCCACTACATATCTGGCTGCCAATTACCTCATCAGCCCTAGGAATGGCATGAGTTTCCACAGCTTTGAGGCCCCTATAGTCAACACAAAACCCTCATGTCTATCTTTCCAACCTGGGAATGAGGCTTTGGGACTAAAACCACCGGGCTGGCCCAGGGACTTTCAGAGTGCCCAATGATTCCCAGTTTCAGCATATTGCTGACCTCAGCTTTGATGCTCTCTTTGACATGGACAGACTGTCTGTAGACTTTGTTTTTGACAGGTAAGCTGTCCCTAGTGTCCACATCATGTGTGCACCAGGTAGTCGGACCAGGGGTCAAGGAGAAGAGCTCAGCATACTGCTGTAAGACCTGCTTACAGTTAGCCTGCTGTTGGCCAGTGAGGGTGACTGAAAAGACCACTTCCTCTACTGAGCCATCTTTTGGATTGCTGGAGAGGAGATCAGGAAGAGGTTCAGTCTCTGCTTCCTGTCCCTCATCAGTGACCATAAACATGGTCATGTCAGCTTGGTCAAGATGGGGTTTTAGGCGGTTTACATGGATAACCCTTTTGGGGCTCCTGCAAGAGCCAAAGTCCAAAGGCGACTTACCCTTTTCTTTCTAGGATGGGGTAGGGTCCACTCCATTTGTCCTGGAGGGCCCTATGAGTCACAGGCCCCAAAACCCATACCTTCGACCCTGGTTAGAACTCCATCAGTGCAGCCTTTTGGTCGTACCAGATATTCTGGAGGTCTTGGTTGGCCTCAAGATTTTTGGACATTTTTTCCATGTACTCCGCTATCCTGGAACGAAGACCAAGCATAATCCACAATGTCTTGCTTGGGCTCTATGAGAGGTCTCTCCTGTTCCTCCTTCACAAGACAAAAAGGTCCTCTTACAGGATGCCCAAACAGAAGCTCAAAGGGGGAGAAAACCTATTTCCTTCTGGGGCACTTCCCTGCAAGCAAAAAGCAGGCACGGAAGTAAGACATCCCATCTCCTTCTGAGTTTTTCAGGAAGTCCACCAATCATACTTTCCAATGTCTTGTTGAATCTCTCAACAAGGCCATTGGTTTGTGGTTGATATAGGGTAGTGGACTTATAGGTCACAACACACTGAGCCCACATGTGTTTTAGGTAGCCAGACATGAAGTTGGTACCTCTGTCTGACACCACCTCTTTCGGAAAGCCTATTCTGGTGAATACACAAATGAGGGCCCTAGCTACTGCAGGGAATTGCTTCAGGGTACCTGTTTGCATGATCCACTACAACCAGTATAAATCTGTTTCTTGATGCCTTTGGAGGGACAAGGGGACTGACAATGTCAATCCCTACCCTTTCAAAAGGAACCCCAATCACTGGAAGTTGAATTAAAGGGGCCTTTGGGTGGCCACCTGTCTTGCCACCGGCTTGACAGGTGGCACAGGAGTTACAAAACTCCTTCACCTTCTGGGACATGCCTGGCCAGTAGAAGTGGTTTACCAACCTACACCATGTTTTTGCCTGGCCATGATGCCCAGCTAGGGGGATATCATGGGCCAAAGTGAGGAGAAGCTCTCTAAACTGCTGAAGTACTACCACCCTCCTAGTGGCACCAGGTTTTAGGTCTAGTCTCATTTAGTAGGAGTCCCTCCTCCCAATAGGTCCTGTGGGAGCCACTGATATATCCCTTTTTCCTAATCAGCAGCTTGCTGTCTCAGGCCTTCAAGAGGTGGGTAGGTCCTCTGCCCCTGGCACAGATCCTCTTGAGAGGGTCCCCCTGGTCCTAGGAGCTCTGCCGTGTAAGGCCCAAGCTCCTGAGGCTCAGTTCCCTCTGGGGCTGTCGGGTCTTCTCCCTGAGGAGGCGGGGTCTGTTCTGGTATCTGATTGGAAGCTGCCTTACCAGACTTTTTGCCTTTCCTTTTGGTAGGTTGGGCCATTATTCCAGACTCCAACTCTACTTTTTCACCCTGGGCCTTGCTTTGTGCTCTTGTGTTTACACAGACCCATTCAGGGATACCCAGCATAGCTGCATGGGTTTTTCTTTGTACCTCAGCCCATGCTGAGGACTCCAGATCATTCACTAGCAGACATTGCACAGACATAGCAGGATCTACCACCACCCTCCTCTTGCCAGTAATCCCTCCCCATTCCAAGAATACCATTGCCATGGGATACACCTTAGCCTGATTATCAGGGCTGAGGACTGTGTATGTCTCAAGAGTCAGATACTGTTCTGAGGACACCTGTTGCTCAGTCACCATGGTGACACTGCCACCGGTGTTTCTCAGTGCTTCAACTTGAATCCCATTTATATGAGGCTGTTGTCTGTATCTCTCCAGATTACTGGGCCAGACAATCAGGGCAGCAACATCTACCCCACCCTTTGAGACTAAAGTTGCTTCAGAAGGCTCACTTACATAGTCAGGGCCTACTTGGAATCCTATCTGAAGACTTCACCACTGCATTTACTGCAGGTACACTAGAGGCATTCTTTTTGTTAGTACAGTTAAGATCTTCAGTTTTGTGTTGATTGGTTTTGAGGTATGGCACCAAGCCTTTCTGGGATCCCAATTGTTTCCCTTGTACCCACCATTGGACTGGGAAGAGTCTCAGACCCACCCTCCTGTGCTGGTTTCTGGGGGCTTCAGAAGATCCTTGTTTTGGTTACCCTCTTTCCCTTAGGGGAGGAGTTTTGGCCTCATTGTTGTGCCCTCCCCCACCAGTGGAAGTTTTCGTCACCTTTGTTTTGACCCAGTGATCTGCCTTCTTCCCCAATTCTTAAGGAGAAAATGGACCTAGGTCTGCAAGTTACCTATGTAACTTTTTGTGCAAACAATTACTCAACCGATGCTCTTTCATTACTTAATTGTAAAGACCTTTAAAATCATGCACATTGTTACATTCTAACCAGCCACCTAGTGTCTTCACTGAGAAGGTTACAAAATCAAACCAGGGCCGATTCTGGGTTTTTTCAATCTCCCTTAATTTGATCCTGTACTCCTAAGGAGTAAGCCCAGAGCCCTCAAACAGGTTAGCCTTCATGCGGTCATAGGACCTTGCATCTAGCTCATTCAGTGTTGCGCGTCTATCCCTGCATTTTCATTAAAACAGTTCCCACAGAGGAGAGCTCTAATGCTGTTTAGCAGGTTTTTGGCTACACAGGCATTCTCATGGGCTGTGAACCATTTGATGATATCATCACCTTCCTCACCGAGGTCATTAAGACAAACCATATCCTAGATCCCTCCCAATCTGGATTCAGGAGCAACCACAGCACTGAAACCACTCTCCTAGAAGCCACAGATGTTGACCGCGCCCTATTGGACCAAGGTGAAACAGCTGCCCTCATCCTCTTCGACCTCTCCGCTGCTTTCGATACCATCTGCTACACCACCTTGTGCACCAGACTACACAACGCCGGCATCTGCAGCTAAGCCCTAGAGTGGATCCACTCGGTCACCGGCCAAACCCAGAAAGTTAGGCTCCCACCTTTCACCTCGAAACCGACAGAAACCAGCTGTGGAGTACCCCAGGGCTCCTCTCGGAATCCCACACTCTTCAATGTCTACATGACCCTGCTCCCCTGGATCGTCAGACACCACGGGCTCAACATCATCTCATACATCAACTACACACAGCTAATTCACTCCTTTACCAACAAACCTTTGACAGCCAAAAGCAAATTTCACAACGGAATGAAGGCATTTGCTGACTGGATCAAAGACAGCTGCCTCAAGCTCAACTAGGATAAGACGGAGATCCTCATCCGGGGCACCACCCCCACCACCTGGAGCGACTCATGGCCCACTGCCCTGGGAACTGCCCCATCTTCCACCGACCACGTACGCAACCTTGGTATCATTCTCGACTTCTTGCTTTCTATGGCCCGCCAAGTCAACGCCGTCTCATCCTCGTGCTTCCACACACTCCACCTGCTCTGGAAGATTTTCAAGGGGATCCCCATAGATGAGAGAAGAACAGTCACAGATGCACTCAGTAGTAAACTCGACTACGGCAACGCACTCTTTGCCGGCATCAACAAGAAACACCAACCAAGACTCCAGAGAATACAGAATGCCGAAGCCAGACTCATGCTGGACACCCACAGCCACATCTCTGCCCACCTGAGGGAATTACACTGACTTCCCGTCAACAAACATATCACTTTCAAACTCCTGACCCACACTTACAAGGCCCTTCACAACATCGGGCCTGCCTACCTCAGTCACAGCCTCTCCTTCTACTATCACCCAGGCAACTCCGCTCTGCTCAACTGGCCCTCGCCACCATTACTAGGATCCAGAAGAACACAGCTGGAGGAAGATCCTTCTCCTATCTCGCCGCGAGACCTGGAACATGCTGCTGCTTCACTTCAGGCAGTCACCCTCGCTGGCTCAGTTCAGGAAGGACCTCAAGACCTGGCTCTTTGACTCGCCCCTATCCCTCTCCAGTGCCTTGAGACCCTCCTTGGGGGACGAGTCATGCTTTACAAATATTTCATTGATTGATATTTGGGGACAATCCTTTTACAGATTTTAGGGTCACAGTGGTCTACTCTGTCCCTAGTTATAACATTGCTGCCACCATCCATGGGTGCTAAACCCATTTCTCTTCTCTTTTTTTCTATTGCTAGGATTCTGTCTTCCAGGCTAAGTCTCCTAGCTAATCTCTATAAAAGCATCTCTTCTTAAAGAGTCTTTCTCTGGACCTTAGTTACCTGAGTCCTCCTCACTAGGCGGATGTGTCCTAGACACTTGCGGTACAGGCATCACTCTTTTATATGGTGGAGGATCCAGTTCTCCCCCACTTGCATTGCCCTGATCTACCAGGTCAGTGTCCTCATCTGCCGGATGGGCGTGCTCATGCTCTGCCAGTAGCTCCTGGAGCCTTGCACTGGAAGGGTTTGAGCATGCTTTTAGTTTGTACCCTTTATAGAGGCCCCTTAATTGCTGATGGGAAAGCTAAAGGGTGAAGTTGAGCTCCACAACCCTATCCTCTGAGGGACTCATTAATTTATTAAAGTGGGCATGTTTTTGAGTTAGGATTTTTTTCTTTCTAACGCAGGTTTCTTCAGTCCTAGCTAAAGTAAGTTGTAAACTGAAAGGAAAAAAAAAACACATGTACCAACAAAACAGTGCGTAAAATCAAATGTGACAGCACTTTGTAAAGGAATATGGGATGTACCTTAACCGGGCAGTTAGACATCAGAGTTCCTGTCCAGTTGGTCAGAGGTTACTAGAAGACCAAAAGAGTGCTGGCTTAAGTACTGTAGCGCATACTAGGGCTATGCATTTGGCTCTACTGAAGTGGACCACTAAGACCCATTCAGGCTCCCTGTCAGTGTGGTCCCACCAACTGGAGTGGCAGGTGCTCACTAAGATCGAAGGATCAGCAAATGTAAACATGGTCAGCCCCATTTTAGTGTTTCTCTAGCAAGCAGCCTCATCGCCATCATTTTCTGTACACCAGGCCCACACTCTGTGTTAGTGAAAAGGCGGATCACAGCTCTAACACCACGAACACTGCTATTTGCACTGTCCCCAGGATATGATAGCCAATTTGCAGGATATTTGTCGTACAGCCTCTCCCAGTCGGTGGAGCTGTAGAAAGATGCAGCCATCTTGCTGTAGGGCCTCTAGCACGTCCCCACCCACAATAAAGTGAAAATTGCATAAACAAAATGACAGAAAGATTACAACATCAAAAAAAAGGAACTGGGGGTATTAAGTTTTAAAGTTTTAAGTAAAAATAGTGCTAAGAAGCACAAAGTGCCACTGTTGTAAATGGTCCTGGTCAAAGATTTTATCTTCTCACTTGTATCCACAAGTTGCCAGTACACCATAGGAGTACACTTCTAAAGCTCCCCAGGACCTCTGGAGAGACACTCAAAAACACACAGGGTGTCAGGCAAAGTGCAGTCCAGTCCAGGTCCTGTTGCCACTGATCAGCGGGCAGTTGCAGGAAAGGTCTCTTGTATCTTGTGGTATCGCAGTAGTTTGAACAGGAGGTCGGCCTTATGACCCTTGGAGTCCACTTTCTTGTTCTGGGTGCAAGAGGGACAACAGGTCCAGTCTCCTAGGTTCTTCTCAGGTCTCAAACAGCAGGTTCAGTCCTCTTCTGATCTTCCACAGGTCCAGAAGTGTTTTAAAGTGGGTGCCTGGAGATGCAACATTTATGCCTGGACAAAGCTAGTCACTGAAAATGATGCCTTGGGACCTCTAATCAGTGGGGTAAAGATTCCCAGGGCTAACCCTACCCACTTTGGCCATTTTCAAGATGGTTGACTACTTCAGCCACACTAAATGTGGGCTTTGAGGACTGGGTTGTGTGTGGGCAGTATACTATGCTAAACCTAGTGTCCTCTCACATCTTAAAGTACAATCCAGTTTGAGACCGGTCCGGTACCCAGAATAACCTCAGAGACAGGTCTGGTAGAATAAAATCTGAGTTTTCAGCAACCATACAGTGAATACAAGCAGATTGTTTTGGCGTCCTGTTTTCCTCCTTTAAAATGCACCCCAAATGTGTATGAAACCCAGCAGAACTATCAAACAAGTTTTGACACTGTAATGTAATGTAAAGTAAAGTGGTTGACTGTGATTGTGGCCTGTCTGGCTTGGGAGGGACAAACAAAAGGCCCTGCTTAAGTGTCAGCTAACATTTGCCTGTTTAGTGTGGGGGCGAGGGCCTCTTTGGAATGCGTGCTACAAATGTCATATGAAAAACCCCAGCAGACCTATGAAGCAGAATGTGACATTCAAGCAGAATTTGACACTCAAGCAGAATTTGACACTTCAGTGTTAAAAAGGATCCACAAATCCCCACTCTGCACATTCTGTCAGGTTCAGATGGGTCATCTCTGCCCATTGAGGTCAGCCTATTGTTTGCTCTTGGAAGCAAGTCCACACCTCATTGAGACGTATTGAAATGCTAATTAGTGACTGGCAGAAGTTGTCACGATCTGCTGAAGTTGTCACGATCTGCACGTCTTTCCCCACCGTTGGCTTAAGAACTTGAAGGAACACCCAGTCTTCTATTGGTTCTGGACTGGCCAAGGTAGGGGCGACCCTTTCTATTAGCTACGGTGCTGCTGACTGGAAAAGACGCCAAGGCAGACCGTACCCTCCAAAAGGAGTCTCAGAGGAAAAACCCCAAAAGTTGGGGAAAACCTCCTATCACAGGAACTCCTGAAAAAGAAACAATGAAAAAAAAGGAAAAAACAGGAGCGAGGATCACCACCAAGCGGAAATGTTTGCAACGCAAGGAAGAAAAGAACTGAAGTGCTTATTTACCAGAAAACAGGAGGTGACACAACAGGAAGACAGTACGACACCATCTTGGATTGGGAAAGACCATCTAGAAAAGAATAGGAAAAAAGACCGAGTAGAAAAGGAAAAAGGCATGTTAGGGAGAAGAATACAAAGGAGGAAGACAACATGGACACCAAGAAAAAAGAAGAAATGAAGATGGAGGAAAAAAGAAGAAAAGGGAGGAAAGAACAAGGAAAAAACCCAAGGAGATGAGTATATGTGAATTCAGGGATGGCGGCAGGGGCTGTGACGCAACCCAGAGCACGAAATGTGCCTCCTGGGTCGGACTGCGAAAACAGGTAGGCAAAACAACGGGCTGCGGCAGTGCCAGCGTCCCGAAACTTGGACCGCCAGCCCGACCGCGGCTCGAGAAAGAGAAAAGTGGGAAATGCAAATTTAGCTTCCAAGGACTTCAGGCAGGTCAAGATAGTTTTCTAAAAGTCATCTTTCCACTTTATTGATTACTAATCCTACTTCACCAGTGAACTGGGATTGTGATAAATATTTCAAAAAGTCCAAAATGAAATTTGTAGCTGCTTTCAAGCTAGACATAACAGGATGGGGAGTTCCCATATGAAGAACTGGAATTCCCTTTTCCTAAGACCTCTTTCTTTGAATATGCATACCCACTTGGGCTTTATTAAGTCTGATAGAAATTCTCAGACATAGTTAGAAAATATACGTATATAATTCAATGAAATAGAGAATATTTATTTGTATTTATTGCATTAAGCTTTTAACTGATGCCTTACAAATACTTTGATGAACATCAGTGATGAATTTATTTAATATTTTATTTAAAAACACATAGGCAGAGTTTTATTACATGAATTAGTGCTTACTTATGTCAAAATTGAACATTTTAAGATGGCCGCCCTGGTTTGTAATTTAAATGGGGTGTTATTTGGTGTTTTGTCTGTCATTTATGTCTATGATAAATGTGGGCTATTTATTTGTAAAAATATGGTAACAATCTATCCGTGATAAAGGCTGGTGCCGAAACGCGTTGGATCTTGTGCTGTAATAAATGGATTTCCTTATATCGGAGGTGTCCTGGTTCTCCTGTTATGCTTAAGAGTAAAGAAGGATATTTAGGGTGCCTCGGAGCCTCTCCAGGACCGCTGTGCTGTGCTCCCGCATTCCGGGACTAGTGTGGTGTGAGATACCACACACCCCCCCCCAGAAAGTGCGAAATGCCAAACCTTCAGCTCCAGGTACCCATACCCACAGTCTATGGGTGATGATCTGGTCAGGGATAGTTGCCTGTGCTTTTTCATCTCACCCACTCATTCCATATGTGGTCAGGAAAATGCGGTAGGTCTCCGCAACCCGTATCCTAGTGGGCCCATCTTTGACCAAGCAACCCTGTTTCTCAGTATTCATGGAGCTGCCCATCAGCCCACATGAGAAACTCCAGGTCAGGTTGCACCTCCTCACTCAGCAACACGGTCAAATCAGACACTCAGACCTAAGGCAGTTCACCCTAGCAATCTGGCACCTGTGGTCTTAGAACCTGGGTATTTAAATCTCCCAGAGGAATGTATAGCCATCTTGCGTTAGGGACATAGGCCTACTGCTTGGGCATGGTAGTCATCCAAGTAGGAACCATTTGTCCATTTCTGCGTCTCAAAACAGACTCATTTAAGGTTACGATTCACAAAATCATTTCATACCTACTTCACCTTCAAAAGTCAGATCTGGCATCCACATCTATAAAACTTCACATAGGAGCTGAAGCTACATGCAAATGGAGAACACATCTCCCTTGTGAATTCCTGTGGTGAAGACATTCATGGAGGAACTCAAAAGGTTTATACCGCCCCTACCCAAGAACACTAGCTGCACCTGCTTGGAGCCTTAATCTAGTTCTTACAAAGCTTATGGGGGCCAACTTTCCAATCACTTTCTTCATGTACCTTGCAGTTCCGTTCATAGAATGTAACCCTTCCTTTTTGATAAGTTTGTTCATGCATTAGTGATCTGCACGCTGGTACTATCCTAGACCCATTTACATAGGTAAAATAGAGCTAGAGAGGCACTCAGAGCAAACCCCACGTTCATATCTAAAGTAGTATAACTATTTCATGTTAACTACTTCATGTGAATCACAGTTGAGCTACCCGTAATACACACAACCTGATTCTATAGTGGAAAAATCATTACCCACCTTAGATGTAAAACCAGCGTTCATGTATTCTAATGATAGGACTAACCCACGCCAAATTTGCATTCTTTTTTTCCAACATTCTAAGGATTCTAGAGGTACCTAGAGTTTGTGGGCTACCCTGGAGGAGACCAAGAAATTAGCCAAAGTACAGCAAAAAAAAGTTTTTGTTTAAAAAAAGAAAAAAGAAAGAAAATGGGACTGAAGGGCTGCAGAAGAAGGCTTGTGATTTTTTCCCTGAAAATGGGATCAACAAAGCGTTTGCGGTGCTAAAATCACCATCTTCCCAGCTTTCAGGAACAGGCAGACTTGAATCAGAAAACCACATTTTTCAACACAATTTTGGCATTTTACTGGGACATACCCCATTTTTGCTATTTTTTGTGCTTTTAGCCTCCTTCCAGTTAGTGACAGAAATTGGTGTGAAACCAATGCTGGATCCCAGAAAGTTAAACATTTCAGAAAAGTACACAAAATTCTTAATTCACCAAGGGGTCATTTGTGTAGATCCTATAAGGCTTCCCTACAGACAATAACAGCTGAAATTAAAAAAATATTGAAATTGAGGTTAAAAAAGCAATTTTTCTCCACGTTTTACTCTGTAACTTTTTCCTGCGATGTCAGATTTTCAAAAAGTAAAATACCGTTATGTCTGCTGGACTCCTCTGGTTGCGGGGATATATTGGGCTTGTAGGTTCATCAAGAACCCTAGATACCCAGAGCCAATAAAGGAGCAGCACCTTGCTATGGGTTTTCATTGTATACTTGGTATACAGCAATTAATTTGGTGAAATATAAAGAGTGAAAAATAGGTATCAAGGAAACCTTTGTATTTCCAAAATGGGCACAAGATAAGGTGTTGAGAAGCAGTGGTTATTTGCACATCTCTGAATTCCGGGGTGCCCATACTAGCATGTGAATTACAAGGCATTTCTCAAATAGACGTCTTTTTTACACACTGTCTTATATTTGGAAGTAAAAAATGTAGAGAAACACAAGGGGCAATAACACTTGGGGGGTGATTCTGATTCTGGCGGGCGGCGGAGGCCGCCCGCCAGAATTCCGCCCCCATTATACCGCTCCGCGGTCAGAAGACCGCGGAGGGTATTATGAGTTTTTCCCTGGGCTGGCGGGCGGTCTCCAAAAGACCGCCCGCCAGCCCAGGGAAAAACTCCCTTCCCACGAGGATGCCGGCTCGTAATCGAGCCGGCGGAGTGGGAAGGTGCGACGGGTGCAGTGGCACCCGTCGCGTATTTCAGTGTCTGCAAGGCAGACACTGAAATACTTTGCGGGGCCCTCTTACGGGGGCCCCTGCCGTGCCCTTGCCATTGGCATGGGCACGGGCGGGGCCCCCAGGGGCCCCGCGACCCCCCCTACCTCCATCCTGTTCATGGCGGCTTTCCCGCCATGAACAGGATGGCGGTAGGGGGGGTCAGAATCCTCATGGCGGCGGAGCGCGCTCCGCCGCCATGAAGGACTCCCCCGAGCAGCGGTAAGTCGGCGGGAGCCCGCCGACTTGCCGCTTCAGACCGCGGCTGAACCGCCGCGGTCAGAATGCTCGTGGGAGCACCGCCAGCCTGTTGGCGGTGCTCCCGTGGTCGGTGGCCCTGGCGGCCACCGGCCGCCAGGGTCAGAATGACCCCCTTGGTCTGCTATTCTATGTTCCCCCAAGTCTCACAATAAAAATAGTATCTCACTCGCGTGGGTAGGCGTAATGCCCGCGAGAGGAAAAGCAACATGGACACATCACATATTTACATTGAAAACTGATGTGTTTTTTTAAAGTGCCTAGCTGTGGATTTTGATCTCTAGCTCAGCTGGCACCTAGGGAAATCTACCAAACTTGTGCATTTTTGAAAACTAGACACCTAGGGGAATCCAGGATGAGGTAACTTGTGCGGCTCCCACCTGGTTCTGTTACCCAGAATCCTTTGCAAACCTCAAAATTTGGCAAAAAAACACTTTTTCCTCACATTTGGGTGATAGAAAGTTCTGGAGTCTGAGAGGAGCGACAAATTTCCTTCCACCCATCATTCCCCCAGGTCTCCCAAAAAAATGGTACCTCACATGTGTGGGTACGCCTAGTGCCCGCAACAGGAAATATCCCAAAAGACAACGTGGACACATCAAAATTATCAAATACAAAACTACCTGGTTTTTTTTGGGGGGGGGGGAGGGGGAAACCTGCGTTTTTGGTCCTGGGCTCAGCAGCCATATGGGGAAACCTGGCAAACCCAAACATTTCTGAAAACTAGACACACAAGGGAGTCTAGGGAAGTGTGACTTGAGTGGACCCCCCAGTGGTTTCTTACCCAGAATCCTCTGCAAACTTCAAATTTAGCTAACAAAATAACATTTTTCCCACATTTCTGTGTGAGATCACGGCACCGGTGCTATCACCCAACATTCCTCTCAGTCTCTCGGTAAAAATGATACCTCACTTGTGTAGGTGGGCCAAGTGCCTGTGACAGGGAAGAGCTAAAAACATGTCCAAAACGAGGGGGAACCAGAGCAGGTCCAAAAAGGCAGTTTGAAAAACAACGTTTTTAGGCTGACAAGTTTGGCAGAATTTTTATTGGTATAGATGGTTCCATCACAAAAATGTGAGAAAAATGTGTGATTTCCAGCAAAGTTGGAGGTTTGCAGGGCATTGTGGGTAAGAAAATGGTGCAGGGTGCATGTGAAGCACACCACCTTGGACTCACCCAGATATTTCGTTTTCAGATGTGTCTAGGTCTTGTAGATTTTTCTACATGGCAGCGTCCCAAAGTCCAAAAAGTGCAGCCCTGTCCATTCCAAGTGGGACGACTTTGAGAGTTAGACAAGCTCTCATGGCCCAAATGTAAAACCAAAACCCCCAAAAATCAAATGTCGTCCTGCTTGCCGTGGGATAAGATGTTTAAGTGTGTGGGGGAGAGCTGAAGGACTGTTACCTCCGTCAGTTGGGGTGGGGGGCACAACAATGCCCATACTGGTTGATAGCCACCACCCACTATGTTTTTATTTTATTTTTATCCCCTGGCATCTAGTAGGTTTCCTGCCCCCCGGGGAGTGAATCCGGGGTAATTGCGAACAACTTTGTTCCCCATTTATTTGGGGTGGGGGTATGGTCATACCCCCACCCTCTTTAAAAAAAAAAAAAATCTTTCCTGGTCTCTGCTGGGCTTTTTGCCCTCTTTGGGGGCAGATGGACCTTCCAAACATAGGCTGATCTACCCCCAAAGGGGGCCGAAATGGGCTAAAATAAATTCCCCCACCCCCCGGGGATCGACCCTTGCCTAAGGGGTCGCTCCCCTTGCATGAAATTGACGTCCAAATAGGAAATCCCTGGTGTCTAGTGGTTTCTGCCCCCCTTGGAGCAGATTGGCCTAAGAAGAATAGGCCGATCTGTCCCAAAGGGGGGCATAAATGGCCTAAATACAATTTGCCTCCAGGGGAGCGACCCTTGCCTAAAGGTTCGCTCCCCACATCTAAAACATTTTTTTTTCAATTATCCCTGGTGTCTGGTGGCTTCCGACCCCCCTGGGGGCAGTTTGGCCTAATTTAAATAAGCAGATCTGCCCCCGGGGGGGGCAGAAAAGACCTAATAAATTCCCCCCAGGGGAGCAACCCTTGTCCAAGGGGCCATTTCCCTTCATTATAAACCTAAAAAACAATCCCTGGGGTCTGGTGGTTTCTGGGGCAGATTGGCCTAAGAAAAATAGGCTGGTATGCCCCCAAGGGGGCAGAAATGGACTTAATACAGTTTGCCCCCAGGGGAGCGACCCTTTCCTTGGGGGTCGCCCTCATCTAAAAAAAAAAAAATGTAAATGTCCCTGGTGTCTAGTGACTTCTTCCCTCTGGGGCGGAGGCAGAAAAGCCCTAATAATTAATTGCCTCCCTGGGGAGCGGCCTTTGCCAAAGGGGCCACTCCCCTTGAACATAAATG
Organism: Pleurodeles waltl; assembly: GCF_031143425.1. Classification (NCBI taxonomy): domain Eukaryota; kingdom Metazoa; phylum Chordata; class Amphibia; order Caudata; family Salamandridae; genus Pleurodeles; species Pleurodeles waltl. The sequence continues at coordinate 401,787,546 of NC_090449.1, forward strand.
ACACATAAACAAAACAAATAACAAATTCCCTGGTGCCTAGTGGGGATTTCTGCAGCCTGATCGCATCACGATCGGGCTGCAGAAATGCTTGCAGAGACATGAAAGGAAAGGAAAGGCCTTTCCTTTCCTTTCATGCCTCATCCTGACACCTCCTCCTGGTCTGAAGAGAAACGCTTAGCATTTCTCTTCCGCTTTGCACTGGAAGCATGCTTCTAGCGCGATGGAAGGTGACCTCTGATAAGGTCAGCATGCGAATTGCATGCTGATGTCATCAGGCGTCACTGGTGGGTGGGGGGTTTGGGGTTAGTGTAAAGGGAAGCGATTTCCCTTTCCATCCTTGCCGTGGAGGGGTGGGTGGGAGGCTCATGGGGGGGGGGGGGGGGGGGGGCGCTAGTGCTCCTCCCATGAGCCGGGTGCAGGACGAGCTGGTCTTGTCCTCGGCACACGGCGACCGTGGCCAAGGGCGAGACCAGCTCATCTAAGGCACCCAAGGGGTTAACCCTATGAATGCCAGTCTGTTTCTAAAGCTGCCAATACAATGTGGATTGTTAAATGCATCCAAACTTGCATCTGCAATAAATGTGTATTCACAATCTCATGGCGCACACACTACAAATAAAAAAGGAGCCACCATGGTTTTCCTGGATAACATCGCATTGGCAGTTATTTGTAAAGCTGCTACTTGTTCAGCACCACACACTCTTAAAAAACATTACTGTGAGGACATATTAGATGTTGTCAAGCTATGGTTGACCAGACTTTATTAAGAGATATGTTTCAAACATCCTCATCATTTTCCCATGGCATGGAGGAAACTGCCTTACAGTAGATCTACAGCCATACATTCTACAAATGGAAAATGTTATAGCTTAAGCATCTGTTCGAAGTTTGTAGTGCTGTAGATTCACATGCACCCACCCTCCTCCATGGAAGCGAGCAGTGATAGTATGTTTCTTCTCTCAATACACATTTATTAAACTAACAATGCAGAGAGTACATATCTATTATTGTCTTCATTTCAATCAAATTTTTTACCTGCAGCGCAAAAAACAATCAAAGTCTGTTCCCATGCCAATTGTGGACTAAAGGAAAAGTCACACAGCATTCCATGACTCAAAGCTTCTTCGAAGAAAAAACTACTTGTAATGTACGAGTCCAATGCTAATGAGAGGAGTATGTAAATTATGGGAATCTACAGCACTACAAGCTATGAACTAATGCAGAAAGGGTAAGTAACATTTTCATTTTGAAGGGCAGCTGAGAATGAATTAGTGCATTTACTACAGGAATACACTATTATGATCTGGTGAATTTGTGAGAGGAAGGTTTTCAGTATTTCATGTGCAGTAAACAAGAGTTAGCTACTTTGAAAATCTATATTTCCAAGGGCAGACCTGCATTGAATTGAACACTCAGATGTAATTCTTATGTTGCTAGAACTGGCGAGGGGGCCATAGTGTGGTTGGTGCCAGACTACTGTGCTGCAGTTAGCTAAATGATTGGGGTTAAAAGTAAGTCAATTGTTTTGAGGTTTACCTTTTGAAATTTCTTGGCCATGTACAACTGGTTCAACGTCACAATCAGTTCGATTTCTGATGGGTACTTCTACCAACAGATTACTCACCTTCTGAATATCCCAAGTGCAGTCTGGATCTAGAAACTCTTTGATAGCTCTCTCACACCAATATGAGGTGCTGGCCCCACCTCGGTGTCACACACAGCACCTCATGAAGTCACTGGAACCATAAAACTCCCCTGTTGGTGTGATGACAGTACCCTTTTTCAGTGCATTGACATGTTCCGGAGCTCTCCATATCTCCTCAGGAGTGTTGATGTTATCTTTAATATCCTATGTATGTGCAGTTTTCTTTCACAATTTTGCAGCTTAAGCAGTCAGGATTCAAGCTGTGTCTGAACTGTGTGGGGCAGATGTCCATTACAGACCCGCATAACATCGGCCTTTGGTGCCTAGTATCCAACCATGACATCAGTGCCTGTGCGCAATACCAGAAGATGCACCCCAAATCACTCAAAGAACTGGCAAGACAAATTGCCTGGTGATATCAACCAGTTATTGGAGATCCCAGCTTCCTATCAACTCACCCATCTCCAGAGAGACTAGTGGTGCAGGCATCTTGTTCCTCAAAGCGGACACTGGGCTCCTTTCCCTCTACACCAATCTGGAAGGCAATCAAAGAAAATGGAATAGTTTACCAAGAATATATTTTTGGAGGGGCATGGCCCTCAAATCTATCAATACCTCCTGTCTTCTTGATAGATATATACATGCTCTGTTGGATTTAGCACAAGGAGCCATTCAAACTCTTATCGAATGACTGACAAGCACACTTTACATAGGTGATTGGGTATGGCCAGGCTGCAGCAAAGCAGGTGATACAGTGGCCTGGATATTGCTGATTCAGTAGCTGGAGCTGTTGGGACATCCATTTCCCTATGCTGTCATTCCTGGTAATGAAATTCCTAATTTTTGCAAGACGTACAGACACTGATGTTTCTCCCATTCAGCGGATCTCGACTCTTGGGTGCAAAATACATTTGATAGAGACTTCTAACCCCAGATTACTTAATTTTAGAATATTTCCCAGGAGTCAGACTGGATCCAGAAACTTTTGAGCAATCCCCTTGCTCCTCAGTAGGTGACGTTGTCAGCTCTGCGTGGCATTTTTGACATTGTCTGTGCCAGAAGTGACGTATGCAGTACCTATATAAGCACCACTGCAACACCCTAACCTCAGTTCCTTCTTTTCAGTACCATAAGCATGCTGCGGTACGAGCACCCCTCAGTCACTTTTTGACTGTATTTCTCAACATTTTGTCAACATCTAGTGTGCCTTCTTTCACTTTTTTGGAGAATGTCCCGAAAGAAACCCACCGGGTCTAGTCCATGTGAGTCTGTCATCAGATGTCAGTGACTGACCCCACTTTGGTGAGCCTGTGGTGCCTGTAGAGGGACAACGACTCCGCAATGTGTGGAGTGCAGAACACTGAACCCCAAGGCCATCCGTGAACACGCCATAAAGCTCTTGGCCGCTAGCCATTGGACAGTGTTGCTCCAGATCCCGTCTTATGGGAGGTGTTGAAACCACTCCAGGGTCGCTCTTATCAGTCCTCGTCGCACTCCCAGACCTTTTCAGGTAAGTCCCATAAGAAGAAGTCCAAGAATTGGAAGCCCTCTTTGGCTTCTCTGCATCGCTCCTATTCTTCAGAAGACACTAGAATACGACGTCATGAATCAGAGCCCTGCTCTCAGGTTGATCCTCTGCAGCCGATGTCAGAAACCGGGTCCATTCTGCGCTTCCCTGAGTTTCCCAGAGTCTGAGCTAAGCCTACCCAACTCTGTGAGTTTTATGAAACCATTTATGGGCTGCCAGACCCTTATAGCGCACCTTCAGGGTCCATGGGTTCTGGAAGGCCTTCGACGTGGGCTCTGCCGGCGAGTCACCCTTGGTGCCAGTTAACCCCTTAGGATTCATTGGCAGATCCAAATCGGCCCCAGCTGTGGCTTTGTAGCCTCCTCTGGCGACTGTTCCAGTGGTTCAGTTCTCAGCACAGCCAAACCCATCATTATTGCTGACTCATATACAGAGTCAGACCGGCATCAACCAGGCCTATATGCCTGAATTAGAGATGGACCCCTGATTCCCTTAAGGGCCCACTTAGGAACATGAATGAAGGGGATCTGAGGATCCTTATGGCTACCCTGACCCGTAGCAGAGTCCATGGCTGATGACAACTGGTATGAGGACCTGGCTGTTGCCAGTATTCTGGACACCTCACTAGACACTGGACTACTCTCCCCTCCCAGTGTGGCTATGGAGGAACAGGCTTCTTTTCTGATTGTGGTTCAAAGAGGGGGGCTATGGTCCTGGACCTAATGATGCCCATGGTCAAGGTGATTCAGCCTTGAGTATCACTTTCAGAACCCTTACTATCCATTAATGAAGCACTCACTGCTGTCCTGCTCAGGGCATGGGCCAAGCCCTTCACAGGCACTCCTTTGCACAGGACCATTGCTCGACGCCATCACTCAGCTCCCTGGAACCCAGCCTTCCTCTCCCAGTACACCTTATGGTCCAGACCTCTGCTTCTCGGATCAATCCCGTGTCCCCTACTACACTACTAGATAGTGAATCCAAGAGGCTGGATACCTTCGGTAAGAAGATTTCATCTTCCCCCAGCCTTGCATTGTGGTCCATGAACACTGGATGTTTATTGGGTGTTAGTCTCATACTGTGTGGGATATGGTTGCACAAGTTCTGTCTATGATTCCGCAAGAGGCCCAGACCATACTCTCCATGCTATTGCTAATGGAAGGGATGTGCGCTGCTGCTGCTGGGGACCTCTCATTGAAGGGCAGGAGCCCTTTAAATTACTATCGCGCTCCCGCCGTCGCGGGAAGCGCGCTGCTGCTGCCGGGGATCTCTGATTGAAGGGCAGGAGCCCTTTAAATTACTTTAGTGCTCCCGCCGTCGCGGGAAGCGCGCTGCTGCTGCCGGGGACCTCTGATTAAAGGGCAGGAGCCCTTTAAATTACTATTGCGCTCCCGCCGTCGCGGGAAGCGCGCTGCTGCTGCCGGGGATCTCTGATTGAAGGGCAGGAGCCCTTTAAATTACTTTCGCTCTCCCGCCGTCGCGGGAAGCGCGCTGCTGCTGCCGGGGACCTCTGATTGAAGGGCAGGAGCCCTTTAAATTACTTTCGCGCTCCCGCCGTCGCGGGAAGCGCGCTGCTGCTGCCGGGGACCTCTGATTGAAGGGCAGGAGCCGTTTAAATTACTATTGCGCTCCCGCCGTCGCGGGAAGCGCTCTGCTGCTGCCGGGGATCTCTGATTGAAGGGCAGGAGCCCTTTAAATTACTTTTGGGCCCCCCCTCTAACGTCTACTCCTTCCACCTGTGGTAATTCCATCTGGGAGCTGTGTCAGATACTGCGTGAGTTTGTTATTAAATATGGGGAAAAGAAAGACTAATGTTCAGAAGGGGGAAGTCAGGTCCAGTTCCCTTCAGTCCTCCATTACTAGTTATTTATCTTCTGTGATGGGGGCCATTGAATCTGAACTTGAACATGTAGAAGAAAGGATTGGGGTTGTTCAAAGTACTGTTCAACACCCCCCCTTGGAACCTATCGTTCACATTTCCACCTTTCCAAGAACTGGTCCTTTATCATTGATTTCACCTCTGAACACCAGTCAGTTGGGCGTCGATATACTCCCCACTACCGACCAAATCGATTCTTCTCCCCTTTTAGCTACTCCTCCTCTCGAAAGCTCTTGCTCACAGGCCGATTCTCCTCCTTTGAAGAAGAGGAGAGCCGGGAAAAAGCCCAAAAACACAAAAAAGGCCCTGGGCTCCAAAAAGAAACTACCTACCTTCCCGGCCCAAAGTGACCAACCCCCAATTTCCCTGGTCTCCTTCCCCGAATGCCCTCTGAGTAAGGATGCTTCTGAAGATTGTTCTAATTTTATTGACCAGACACTCAAATCCTTTTGCGCAAATCTAGAGGCAAAAATTACCACTCTGATCGCTAGGAAGCTTGATTGCTTTTGTAATGACATGACCAGGTTTTTATCTAGTTTTTTAAAACCAGGTCCTTTATGTACGGGAATACATCATAGCCCTGAACCAGCCCACCAATCCACTCCTCCCTCTACTTTGGTACCCCAAGGTGTAAATAATTTTTTGCTTGACCCACAAGCCATCTCTGGTCAAGGAACTCATGTTGACAACCCTGTATTAGGGCCGACAAGGGAAGTTTTTTCCTCTAGGACACACGACAAAGGTCCAAATAAACTTACTAACCATGCAGATTTTTTACATTTACCACCTGCCTGCAACCCGTACGTTCTGGTTCTCTCAAATGTTCCTCCCCTGGAGTGCTCCAAACAAGAAGATACCCACTCCCTAATTAGAAAAGCTGGTCACTGGTTGAACTCCAATTTTAAACCTAATTGCTTTTATAATGATAAGATTCTCATGGCCCGAAGAGTGAGGAGGGTAGGATATTCCAAGGTATTGGAGGAGGGAGACTATGTTGTTCTAAATTTTGCTAATCCTCGTTCAGTAGACCTTTTTTTGACCAATTTGGGCCACTGTAATATGTCAACTAACAGGATCCAAATACATCCCCTGTGTAATTTTTACGACCCTGTGCTCCTACCAAACCGCACTGTCACTAATTCAAGTATTTATAGACCAGACCCAGAAAGGCTTCAATTACAGGTTACTGTACCCTCTAGCAACCGGTTCTCGACTCTTAGTCGCCTTGACGAGAACGATTGACTATCGGTGATCTACCCCTGTTCTTCTAACAGGGAGAGACAGAAGGCTGGGGACGTCGACGTGGAATGTTCCTGGGACACAGGAAAGCCTGAATTGGTTCTGAAAGTCCCTATAAATACTAAAGTTCTAATGTCATGTCCTGTGTCTAGACCATTAACTCTGCTTAGCTGGAACATAGCAGGGCTGCGATCCAAATCTGACAATTCGGACTGGAAGAGCTTTATTTCCTCCTACGATATAATTTGTTTACAGGAGACCTGGTCCAAAGATACGTTCCTACTGAACGGTTTCACTTCTCTGTGTCAGCCAGCACTAACCTCTCAAATGGGGAGAGCTAGTGGCGGCCTTTTAGTTCTTGTCTCCGTACATCTTCCGCTTTTAAATGTGTCTTTAATCTGGTCTTCTCTTTATTTTATGGTTGTCTTGGTCTCTATTAGTGGCCTAAAGGATATCCTAATTTTAAATTGTTATAATAACATCCCTCGGGGCCTCTTCATGGGTCATCTGGAAGAGGTATCGGACCTCATAGATTCTTCACACGTTTTGCAGAATAGTGATCTAATTATCATCTGGGTGGGCGATTTCAATACTCCTCTGTGCAGCAAAGAACACATGGACCTGTGTGCCTTTCCTGCCGAGGGCAGAGAGTCAGTAATTCATTTTAACCATACATCTGAAGGAGATGCCTTAAACCTTTTTACTTCTAAATTTGCTCTGGTTCATGTCACCGAGAAATTGGCCCCCGACGCCTGTAATACACCAACCTTTACAGGGAATTTGAGGGGGAGCACTATCGACTTCATACTTATCAGCTCCTCTGATTTTTATGTAATTCAAGAATTTAAGATTACGCCTCATTGTGCGAGCGATCATAATCCCCTTAGCATTATATTGGACCTAAAAAATTTCCAGGCACCCAAGAATAAAAGCTTGAGCGCTGCTACTGTTTATAATCCAAATTGTGGCATACGTCTAAAATGGGACAAAATAGATCCAAAAAATTTTAACCAGAAAATTGTAAGAAGTAGGTCTGACTCGATTTATATGTGTCTGTCCCAGCAGTTAGATTCTGACCGCATAGTGCGTGAATTTGAATCTTTAAGCATTGACATCTCATGCGCCCTGGCTGCGGACAGGCCCGCGAAGGGGCCGGTGGCCCACAGATGGTTCGATTCTGCGTGCTCATCCGCCCATAAAAAACTCAAAGATGCACTTAAAGCAGTTCCTCTCTCCCGTCAACTAGTTAAAATAGCAAGAGCCGATTATAAGGCTGCCATCGACAAACGGAAATCAGAAATTAGGTCTAGGGCCTGGGGCGATCTTTTGGCTGCATCCGAGCAGAAGGATACTTCTAAATTCTGGAAAGTGATTAATCACTCTTACTTTTCTGGTAACCACTCTTTGGCCAATGAATGTCTTATTGCTGAGGACGTCTGGTTAACTCATTTTAGGAAAGTTTTCTGTTCAGAAACTTATGAGAATTTGCATGTAAATCCTTCTGCTCCTTTTATTTTAGACTCCAAAACTAAGGCCCCAAACATTATTTTTGACCTCTATGAGGTCAAAAATGCCATTGACAGATCAAGGGTTCCCGCTGATCTTTTTAAATCAGAAATTGATCTTTGGGGTCCGTTAGTTACCAATGTGTTGAATAGTGTGGTAAATAGTAACGTGCCCCTCTCATGGAAATCGGCTATTATTGTTCCTATTTTCAAAAAAGGAAATAGACAAGATCCTTCTTGTTACAGACCAATTTCTCTTATTGATTCGACGGCAAAGATTTTAGGTAGCGTGATCCTGTCCCGTTTAGAAGATTGGGTGTCCGAGGCCCAGATTTTATCTCCTATTCAATTTGGTTTCAGACCTGGTGTAGGTACAGTTGAGCAAGTCTTAAACTTGCAGCTGATACTCAGCAAATACGTGACAGTCAAAAAAGAGTCGATTCACATGGCTTTCATTGATCTAACCAGTGCCTTCGATATGGTTAATAGGTCAAAGTTATGGCAAATTTTGGAAGCCTTAGGCTGCGATCCGCCTCCATTGGAGCTTATTAAACGCCTACACACAGACCTAACGATTTCTGTTCAGGCCGGCTCACGTGGGCAGAGAACCTCCCCCATCCCGTCAACTAGGGGTGTAAGGCAGGGATGTATCTTAGCCCCTTTTCTTTTTCTGATTTACATTAATGGGCTCTATGATTCACTGTTAAAACATGCAAAGGATATACCGAAGATGGGCCAGAGACAACTTCCAGTTTTATTATATGCTGACGATGCAGTTTTAATTGCTCGCACTGCAAACGGTCTACAGGGACTACTGGATGTATTTTATGATTTTATGTTGAACCTTGATCTGAAAGTAAATTACCCCAAGACTTTCGTTATGACTTGTGGCCCACGCAATACAAAGTCTAAACAATTTACTATGGGAGGGCACACCCTTATTAAGGTCAAAGAATTTTGTTATCTAGGCATGTACATGAGTTCTTCCTTGTCCTGGAAGACACACATTAATTTTAAGCTCCAACAGTTGATAAGGAACAACGAAGCAATTTTTTGCTTTTCAAATAAATTAGGTCACAGACCCCCTGCACAGTTGAAAACTCTTTACAATTCCAAATGCACTGCATCAGTCCTTTATGGGGCAGGCGTCTGGGGTTATAATAAAATACCGTCTCTTCAGAGTGTTGAAAATAAATTCCTGCGCAGATTATTGTTGGTCCCAAAATGCACCGCAAATATAATCTGCCATGAAGAACTTGATCAGTGCTTTTTGGAGGACAGGGTCTTCATGGCACCCCTACTGCTCTGGATCAGATGTTGGTCAAACCCTATGGCAAGTTTGGTCCAAGACTGTATCTCTGATTGTCTACAATTGGAAAATTCAAATAGGATTCCCTGGCTTATGTTTCTGCAAAACTCTTTTGAGAACCTAGGGCTTAGATACATGTTTGATGATCCTCATTTGTTAACAACAAACTCTAGGTCTGTCTTGAAGTCTACTTACTCGAAGCACATATCAGAGCAGAGATTTTATAGTTCCCTGAAATTTAAATCTTTTGATTCCTACTCTCGGATTGTGACTGTTCCATGCCTTGAACCCTATTTGACTTGGTTTTCAAGTTATAGAACAATTTCCTTTTAAACACTTTTTAGACTTAATCTAATTCATTTTAAGGTAGCTTTCCCCGAACCATGTTTGTGGAAAAATGACTTACCACTTTGTCCCTGTGACTCCAAATCAACTCAGAGCACGTTGCACTTTTTTCTTTTTTGCCCTTTATACGCTGCTCCTAGAGGGGCCTTTATTTTACCCACGTTACCCCTTCTTAGGCCCATTCATTTTAAGGAAGCTCTACTATATCTTCAGAGATTGCCTGATATTCAAATTTGTCATCATGTATTAGACTTCGTCACAGCTTCTTTAAGTATTATAAAAAGGCCTACTCCTTTTTAAAATTTTATGTACGTATAGTATATCATTTTAAAGCTAATACTTGTACTTTTCTGACTTTGTGATTTTTAATCATGTCTTGTATATTTATCTATGTATGTCAAGGGGTTTCAGAATGGATGCTCATGTGGTGTTTTCAGCAATGGTTTTAAGTTTTATTTTTTACTATTTATAGATCGGTAAATGTGTCTTGGTTTGTACTTTTATGGCAATTGCCGAATAAAGTTATTTTGACTGACTGGAAGGGATGCAGCAAAGTTCACAATCAGACGCGCATTGGATACGACCAACTTACAAGGCAAAACAGTGGCGCTCCGACGTCATGTCTGGTTGAGAAATATTGGCTTTTAAGGGGATGTCCAGGCAATCCTTTTGGACATGCCCTTCATTGAAACCTGCTTCTTTGGTGATAAGGCGGATTCGGTCTTTGAACGATTCAAGGACAGTAGGGCCACTGCCAGGTCTTTAGGGCTCACTGTATTACCATGACAGCTGCAATCCGCCTAAAACCACTTCAGTTGCATTCATTTCAGCCCAGCCACCACGGCCAGAAGGCATGGTCCTTTTGTAGCCACGGACGCAGCTCCCACAAGTCTTGAAGAGTCCAAAGACAGAGGTTTGCCCAATCTGCTCCAACTGACACCCCCCAGGCCTCCTGCCACCACCATCCACATAGTCAGACTCTTTAATATGAATGGACGTTGGGTTGGTGGAAAAATCCATCCCCATCTGCCCCAATGGCTGGAGATCAATTCAGATATATATGGATGGTTCAGATTGTCCAACAGGGTTATGCCCTTCCCTTTCAACAAACCCCAACACCACTTCCACCATCCTCCAATTGACTGACAGGGGACCACCCCACCAGAGTGGGGTCGTAGGCCTTTTGCCAAGTGACCCTGTGTCTCTGGCCATGACTGGAACATCAAGACATATTTCTGGTATTTGAACATCTGGTGGGCTCTCTGAAAGCCAGAGCAAACAAACTCAGCCATCAAGGCCTGCAGATCACTAATGGCGTCTTCATCCAGAGGTGGTGCAAGGTCTCTTTCAAGACTGGGGAAAACCTTTGTTAGATCAATTTGTCACTGCTGAGAACTTGTTATGTCTGCACTTTTGCGAGCTGGATTTTTCAAAGCAGCCCTCGCTTGCAGGCGGATTTCGTCCTGAGAGGACCTTAGGAATGCAATACACCTTTCATCCACTACCTCTCCTGTCCCGAGTTCTCAAGAAGATCAAGAATGACCGGGCCTAAGTCATCTTTCTGGCTCCTGACTGGGAAAAGAGAGTATGATAACCTGAACTCCTAAGGATGTGTATCTGTCCCCTGATCAGGATGCCTCTTCAGGAGGATATCCTGTTGCAGCATCAGGGCAGAGTCCTGCACTTGAACCTGCACACTCTACACCCACATGCATGGAAATCTGATCTTCCTCCCGTAGTGTGTGATGTAATTCAGGCAGCCACGAGACCCGCCACTAAAACAATATAAGCCTTTTGATGGGAAAACTTTGTGGCACGGTGTACAATCAAACTTGTTGACCCTCTGTCTACACCCTTGTCTGAAGTTCTCTTCTTTGTTCGAGGGGATATCTGTCTCCCATTTCCTCTTTTCTGTGGTTGCTGGACCAACCATACCTGTTAAAGTCACCTATTGTGACTAGATTCCTTAAACGTTTGCAGCATATGTTTCCTCTGCCCTTCATTATGTCCCAATGGTACTTGAATTTAATTTAACTTTGCTCATGTGTTCGCCTTTCGGACCAATACACTGCTGCCCCCTAAGGCTCCTAACAATAAAGACGGTCTTCCTTGTTAACCCTTGGTATACTTCTTTCCAGACAAGCTGGTTCTTAGGACATGGGTATTCTTTTTGACAAGTTGGGCAGAACATCACCCTGCCTACCCTCACCCGCTTCATTCTGCCAAGGATGTTGAGAGACTCTACCTCCTGCATCTAAAAAGAGGATTATCGTTCTACATTGATCATACCAAAGAATTTCAGGTGGAAGATCAACTCTTCTTTGGCTTTCTGGGGCAAAGAAGGGAAAGTCAGGTCAGAAGAAGAGCATCTCTTGATTGATCATCCTCCGTATTAAGATCTCCTACACAATAGTCAAGAAACAGACCCCTGAGAGCTTAAGTGCTCATTCCACCAGAGCTAAAGCCTGTGACCACTGCATTGGCTAGAGGAGTTCCAGTTGTGGACATGTGTCAGGCAGCTCTGTGGGCATCACTGAAAACAGTTGCCAAACACTACTGCCTAGACAGTCAGGACCAGCAAGTTTGGTATTTTGCACATTCGGTCATCCATGACTTTTTGTTTAAACACTCCACAGACTCGCCTCTGGGGAGAGATTGCTTTGGTATCTATTCAAAGTTGAGGAATCTGCGGCTAAAGGTCTCTACCAGATGAATAATTATTTACCTTCGGTAGCACCTTATCTGGTAGAAGTCTATCCAGCCACAGATTAACTACCAACCATCCCATCCTTCGCGTCCTGCGAACTGTCTTACCAAATAAAAGAGATCCTTCAAGGACTCACTTTTGGCACACTAGAAATGTCCTCTCAGCTTGGCTGTTTGCTTCTGGTGCTGAAAAACAGTCAAGAACTGAGGTCAGCATGATGAGGCTATGCCTATAAGGGCACCACGCACATCACTTCTGGGGCGGACGATGTCAACTATACCACACAGAGCTGAACACCACCACCTGCTGGTGCATATGGGGATTGCTCAAAAACGTCTGGATCCAGTCTGACACCTGGAGCATATTCTAACGTTAGGAATCTGCAACTAGATCATGTCTCTACCAAATAAGGTGTTACCAAAGGTAAGTAACTTGGTTGACTCTGCACTCAAGAGATTCAAGGACAGCAGAGCCATGGCCAAATCCCATGGTATCCAGAGACTACCACTCATTTCTGAAGTTTCATGGTTTCAGCAGCTGCTTTTCATTTTGGGGCAGTCAGGTGTTCACATAGCAGCAGCAACAGGCTAACTCTATCTGCAAACAATAAAGAGGACAAGGCAAAGGAAGAACTACAAACAATACAGAGGACAAGGCATAGAACAAACATGGTCTATCACTCTCCCCACCTCCCCTCTTCCACAGCCAGCACAGGAAGCAGTCATAGTTCCACTTTACCTGAATACTGACTGCCTGTTGGAACACGAGTATCCTCCTTTCCACAAGCTTGGGGGGACATTACTTCAGACCACTGATCTTGCAAATTGTGGAGGAAGGCCATCTGTGGTTCCTCAAGTAAAATGTTCCATCCTTGCTCCTCAAAGGCACAGTGGAGTTAGTTCCAGAGCAGGAATGGGGTCAGGAATGCTACTCCTGCTACTGCCTGGTCCCCAAAAAGGATGGCGGCCTCTGCCTAGTCTTAAACTTCAGGGTTCTATACTAGATCCTTCAGAAGTAAAAGTTCAAAATGCTTTCCTCAGCTCAGGCTCTAGTTGTGCTGGAAGCAGACGACTGGATGGGGTCAGTCGACCTGCAGATTGCCTATTTCCACATCCCTATCCTGCAGTCACACAAGAAAAATCTTCATTTCTTGATCCTCTTCCAATTCGTGGTACTTCCATTTGGTCTCACTTCCAACCCTTAAATATTAACAAAGGTGATGGCAGTGGTTGCTGCCATCCCAGTTGGGTGGAAATCCCAGTGTTTCCTTGCCTGGTCAACTGTCTCTCCAGAGATGGTTTCACACCACTTACTTACCAAACAACCAGATTGTGCTTTTTGATCGAAAAGCCCAGATAGAATAACAATCTCACCTGGTGCTCTGAGCACATCCTGTTCATAGGGTAGGTACAGGACACCATGCTGAGTCCATCATTCCCTCCTTATCAGAGGGTTCAAGATATGAAGGTTAGGATTGCAATATTTCAGAGTGGAGAGATCATTATGGTCCGTACAATCTTACACCTGCTCAGTCTACTAACCTGCTGAATTCTGTTGGTCAGCCATGCACTCTGGCAAATGAGGGCCCTCTGTAGAAATTAGTCCTGTGGCCTCCAGAAAAACAGATATTACACATAAATCTGTTGAAATTACGGGTGACACCTCTTTCTTCCTCCCTTCCATTCAAGGTCAGTCAGTTCAGACCTTGGCGAACAACACAACCATGATGTGGTACATCAACAAACAAGGGTGAGAAGAATTGGATCTCCTTTGCCAAGAAGCTCTGTGACTCTGGTCCCGGGCTGAGGACCATCATATGTAATTCTTAGAAAATCACCTGGCCGAAGGTCTCTAAGTAGGAGCAGGCCGTCTCAGCCAGTGTCATCTTGAAGAGTCGCACCTTCATCCAGAGGTAGTCCAGGACATTTTCCAACTGTGAGGGACTCCTCAGATAGATCTCTTTTCCACTCACAAGAACGCTCACTACCGAAAATTATGAGTTCTCCAGTTTCGGATGCAGGGAGCTTTGAGGGACACGTTTCCCATTGAGATGGAACTTTCCCCTTAATTACCATTTCCCTCCTGTAACCCTCCATAACTTTGATTCCTTGCATTTTGAAAAACATGTGTCTTGACTGGCCCAAATAATCCTAATTACCTGGACTGGGCGCAAAGGGTGGGGTATGCAGACCCCATTCACCTCTCTCTGTGCTCTCTGCTCCATCTCACAGGGTAGACCTCTTGCAGTTGTATGGGCAGATTCTACACCACAGCTTCCGTAGCTTGCCTGGAGATTGAGCAGTACAGATAGAGTTCTTTTTCCCTACCACCTGAAGAGGTGCATGTTATACTATTCACACGAAGACCCTCCAACAAAATAGTTTATCAAACAGATGGGGCAAATTTGTCACATGGCATACTGAAAACTCTGCAAATACTATTAAGGCCTGTTTATCTGACATTCTACGATTCGACCTCTCGCAGGGTTGCACGGTAGTCACTCTTAAACGTTACTTATTGGCCTTTCTATGTTAGCCTGACCAGCCATCCCTCTTTAAGTCACCCATTGTCATCAAATTCTTAAAGTGGCATACAACTCCCTATAATACGCCTCAATGGGACTTCAGCCTTATTTACCTATTTATCTCTTCCCTGTTTAAACAGTAACGTAGTTGCCCTTTATGGCTTCTTACTTTTAAGACATTCTTTCTCATTGCTATCACGTCAGCTAGATATGTTAGTGAATTACAAGCCTTATATCTCCCTGAATATAGACCAATCTCCCTGCTACCATTTCTGGGCAAAGTCTTGAAGAAATTCATTAACAGAAATGTCATTGAATACCTCAATGACCACCAACTCCTTGAAACCACACAGTCTGGTTTCAGAACCAACCACAGCCTGAAAACTGCCCTCACTGCCTCCACAAATTATATCTGCATGGTTCCCGACAAAGTAAACACAGTGACCCTAATCCTCCTGGACCTCTCCGCAGCACTTTTACAGTCTCCCATCCCACCCTCATCCAATGCCTACATGACTCCGGAATCCAAGTACAAGGATTCTGATGAATGTGCTTCTTCCTGACTAGACGGACCAAGTCAGCTTGGCACTGTACACCTCGGACACCCACAACCTAATCTGTGCAGTTCCACAAGGATCCTCCCTGAGCCGCACCATTTCCAACACCTATATGATCCCTCTAGCCAGCATCATTTTCTTCTACGCCAACGATACACAACTTATGCTCTCTTACACAGACAAGACACCCATTACCCGAATCAATTTTAATGCCTGCATGACTGAAATCACCCACTAGATGAAGACCAACTGTCTAAAGCTGAACACAGACTGACTCCTCGTGGTTAGCAACAGAGCTAGGACTAACACCCACCTCCCAAGCCAAGAACTTCAGGATCATCATCAACAGCAAACTCAACATGACCACCCAAGTTAGTGCTGTCACCACCTAATGCTTCCATACCCTTAAGAGGAAGAGTTTTTAAATAACTCCCAATCAGCACGTAGTAAATTGTCATGCATGCCCTGGTCACAAGAAAGCTGGACTATGCAAGGATCATCAAAAATTCACCAGAAGGCTGCAGTCTATTCAGAACTTAGTGGCCAAAATGAATCCCAACCTCCTACAATACATTCACACAACCCACACCTGAAGGAGCTCCCCTAGCTCCCCATTCACTAACGGGCACATCATCTACGCCCTCAAGACACTACATAACACTGGATAAAATCCAAATAGGTGGTAACCCGGTCCAATCGACCGTTGAAGTGGAAACGGGGCCTGCAGAGTTATTGTGCAGGTCCCGGAGATCAGAAATGTCAAACAGAAACCTTCCGTGGAGGGTGAGTTTAAAAAGGCTGCTCAGAACCCGGAAGTCCGGGCAGTGTGAACATGAACTAAAAATAAAAGACGGACAATATTAGCTGCCATCTTGGTGCTATTATTGTCATCGAAAAAGCGAGAACAGGGGTGGAAAGGAGCTCCTGTGAAATGAAAAAGCGCCTGTAAGAGGAAAAAGAAGGAACAATGTAGTAATGTCAAATTTAACTAAATAGGGGGGTGATGCAGAGTACGTGGCGCTCTATATCCCACAAATTAAATCCAATGTTTTGTAACGCTGCTGCTAAAGGAGAGCTACACGCCCACAAAAGCCCTACACAATAACCATAGTTATCACTAACATTCAATAATGCCACTACATCTAGGGTCACCATGATCATACCTGATGCCCACTGGATATCCGATAATATGCTGAGTATATGTTTTGTATCTTTAATATACGAGGGAAGATTATACACAAAGGGTTGCAAAAATATATCCACAAATTCGGACAACTTCTCGGTCGGGCCCCCAATACCTGAGACTATCTGTCTCCCTGGTGGAAAGTCAAATTGTTTATGTATTTTTGGTAATGTGTATAAACAAGGATATCTTGGACGATTCACCCACAAGTACAAATATTCATCTTCATCTAATAGCTTTTCATCCCGCCAGTTTCTGAGTAGTCTATTTATCACTCCAGTTAGCCATGTCATTGGATTATGAGATAATCTCTCATAGCATTCAGTATCCCTTAACTGTGTGTAAATCTCTTTTTCATAGTCAACACGATTCATCACAACTGTGTTTCCCCTTTTATCTGCTCTTTTTATAATTAATTCTTCATCAGATTTCAACAGTTTCAGTGCCAATTGTTCATGATAGTTCAGATTGGATTTCATAAAGGTCCTCTTCTTAGTCTCTTCCCGGTTCAAATCTTGCCACACCAATTTAAAAAATACATCTATATTGTTGTCCAACACTTGTCTGGGTGTCCAAGTAGATTTACGTTTAAGTCCACTTGTTAAATGCCGTTTAGGAAGTCCTGAGGAAGTCTAAGGGTACTCCCAAGACGAAACATGTGTTGGCTTGGCTTAATGGACGGTTTAACTGATTGAGTATCAAACAATGGACTTAACCAATGGAAATTTGTCAAAGATTTTGTGATGACTCCTGGATGTAAATTGGAACATTACACAAATGTGTGACGAACTTGGGTGTTGTGTTAAGAGAAATTAAAACGAAATTTGTTCTTGAACAATTTGGAAGAGAATCATTACATGTATTTCAACATTATGTTGTAAATGATTATTTGAGAGTTACAACGCAGGCTGTTTTGATTAAATGTAGTAATGTCACCTGCCAGAAGCAAAATGATAAAAAAAACAGGACTGACTGGATTCCATGTTGGTGCAGAGACTGAAAAATCGAACAGAAAGCAAAAAAGAGTGATTACAAGTAAAAAGTGGAAGAATAAATAAGTCAGAGAAATGGTGTACATAGGAGTTAATAATGAATAACAAACAGAAATATACAGATATAAACAGTACAAGAGTAAAGCTCATAACCAATCCAAATCTTTGAAATGGTCCCATTATTATCCAGTCAGGACCATAAAAGACCACGATATTGAAAACAGAGAAGTTTAAATGCAATATGCGAAAAAGGAATGTTTATTTTTACGGTGCTGGGTTCCTTAATTGTGTTGGTACGCTTATTCATATAACTGCATTTTCTTTTCACTTTCCTTTTTTACTTCTAACGTAACCTTTTTTGGCTACCCTTTTGTTTGATTACAACTTCCACACGTTTGTTTTTTCATGTCAAGAAGCCCTTTGATCGGGCGAAACGCGTTGGCTGTGTTTATTCTTTGCATCATTGGCGTTTTATTCATTGTACCGTTGGCTGTATACACAGAATTGTGAGAATACTAAGGATTGGACTTTCAATGAATTAAACAAGAAGGATTTCACCTCTTGACGACTGTAGTACTGGACTTTTGCGTGCGTGTGGTGGTGCACCACCTGTTCGGATTTTATGCATTGGGGCTAGTCTAGCCCGTTTTTGGCTCTCTATGCAGCAGGAGCCTTGGTGGGCTTCCATGCCTGAAGATATTAGAGCTTATTACTTTCTATATACTTGTTTCTGTCAACCACCAGGCACTTATAGGGACTAGTGCGTTCTCTGCGAGCGTGCTGCATTTTGTTTTTTTCTTCGCTTACTACATAACACTGGCCTAGTATAACTTAACAATCGCGTTTGCTTTCATAAACATTGCAGACACCTCTGCTCGTCCACACTACTACTTGCACAAATCCCATGCATACAGAATAACAAATCTGGCGATTAAGCCTTCTCCTACATCGCTCCTAAAGCTTGGAACGACCTACCACAACACTTTAGAGTTCCTCTTCACTTCTTGAATTTGCAAGAATCCTGAGGACCTGGCTTTTCGAGTACTAGGCCTTAAGTGTGGCTAGATTCACCTGCTCAGCGCCAGGACATCCTCCAGGGTGATAGTGCACTCTCCAAATCTGCATAACATATCATCTGTAAAACCTCCATTTACCTCTTTCTTTCCAGACAAGCTGGTGCTAGGTACAGGGCTACCTTCATTCCAAAGGTGGTTACCCCATTCCACCTAGCCCAGTCAATTACCTTTCCAACATGGTACCTTTCATCCAGTGAAAGAGACAGCTTCACCATCTTGATCCCAAGAGAGAGGCTCAGCTTTACATGGACATGACATGTAAATTCAGACTGGACAACCAGCTTTTCATGGGATATGCATGAAAGATGAAGGGGCAAGGCAGTGCATAAGATGACATTGTCAACATGGACAATTCTGTGCCTCAGGATTGTCTGCCCTAAAACGACCAAAAGGCATTTGTATTCATTCCACTAGAGCAAGTCCTCCACTTCTGCAATAGCAAGAGGCTTGCCAGTGGCAAACATTTGCAGAGTGGCAACCCTCCATTACATTATCTGTACTCAGAAATGAGGAGGGAATATCACTTCACTCGCTCAGTTCTTCAAGATCTCTTGGTATAATTGACCATGCACCCACCTCATGCTGAGGGGGAACGGCTTGGGGAAATATATTCAAAAGGTGAGGAAATGTCAGGTAAATGGATCCACCAAAAGAAAAAGTTACCTAACTTCAGTAGCGCTGTTTCTGGTGGATGCAATATCCACCTGCAGTTTCCTCACGGGACAACCCACCTCCCTGTTTCCTGGCTGGAACCAGTGCTCCCTACCGAAGAGGGAGAGCTATTGAAGAGTTTCTGGATCCCGAGAGGTGCCTGGGATAGCCAAAAGGTGAGGAATTAGCAGGCAGATATAGTATCCACCACAAAGAATGTTACCAAAGGTGAAGAACATTTTCTGTTATCCCCTAGTGCCCCCCCCACACTTTCCTCCTCTCAGTGTTAGACAAACCTAAAGCTGGGTGTAGTTGGCATAATTGCTAAATCTTACCTCAACTAAGTGAAACAGTATGGCTATGGGCTGCATTTGCAGATTGTAAAGGACAGAATGTTGATCCTTGCAGGACACCAGAGCTGATTTTACAGAGCTGGGAAGCAAATAGAGTATACTAAATTACTAAAGGTATGAAGCTGGATCTCTATATGGTGCACTAAAATGAAGTACACTGTGCAGAGATTCCAGTGTATCCCCAAAGGTTTGGAGAGGCAGAAATAGATAGGTCTAATGCTCTATTTGCGGTAGTGTGGGCGAGCATTTAGTCTTATCAAGAAGTTGTGTTAACCATTTGTTGTACTCACAGAAGCAATAAATGAGACACACACTCAAAGAATAAATCTGAGCCAAAATCAGAAAAAATAACATTTGCTTTTATATATGCTTCGAACCAAAAAACTTTGTTAAAGGTAAGCAGTTTTAAAATTAAAAAATACTTTTCAGTTTCAAAAATCGACAGTGCAATTTTTTCATTCTCTTCAATATTAACCTGTGGGAGGAAAACAAGAATGCAGTTTTGCAGGTAAGCATTCGACTTACAAATCCAGTCTTCGGGGTTTTAGGTTAACACGAGGCAAGGTTCAAATCAGCACTAAAAGTGCACCCACAGCAGCATGGGTGGCCGGATGCAGAGATCAAATTCAGGATTGGGTGCCCAATGTTAACCAATAGAGACTGGGGATAACCAAAGATGTCTGCTCACAGGTGACTAAAGGGGTTGATCTCCTATGGTTGAGGCACGCAACGGGGGAGCCATAAGGCAGCACCAAACTCACATCCTCCCTGGCACAGGGCGGCCAAGTGCAGAGTGCCAACACAACATCAGGCGCCCAATGCAAGTCAATGGAGCAGGTCGGTTTTGGAAAAAGGCTACAAGCTCGGGCCAGAGGCTGAATGAAGAAAACCCACAGCTGCTCAAGTAAGTTTGGATGTTGAGTGACTCAGGGTCACCGTCGGTCCGGCTCCTCAACGTCCAGAGGCTCTGGGTGCAGGGCTGTCCTTTGACATCTGAAAACAACTTACTGGGTGTTCGCGGTCAGGGGCAGTCTACAGATTAAGGCTTTGAGGCAGAGTACGGCAGAACCCACAGTGGACTCTGGCTCACAATCGCTGGGGAATCTTCAAATGACCAGTGGGCCACTCAGACGCAGGCCGTGGGCGCTGGGTGCAGAGGTGGGTCCATGTGTTCTTTAGCGGTTCCTCAGGGCAGAGTTCTTTTTCTTTAAAGTTGGTTACTTCTGGATCAGTCTGCTGTCCGCAGGAGATCTTGGTCTTTGTCGAAGGCAGGCCCTCCTCCCAGGGCTTTAGAGGTCACTGAGCTGCAGGACAGGCTGTCTTTTGATGCAGAATCGTTAAGGGTTGCAAACAGGCCAGTAGGGCAGTGGCCAAGTCAGTTGGTGTCTGCAGGCTTCTCTGTCGGTTTCACGCTGTGGGGTCCGGCTCTTCTTAGGTCATCAGGAATCTGAGTTCTACGGTTCAGAGGTGCCACCTAAATACTCAATTTAGGGGTATTACAGGGAGTGCCAGGTGGTAGCCAATGGGCTGACCAACTTCAGGGTGACTACACACTTCTTATGACCACTTCTGCTGGGAAGTGGGCATAACCCTAACCCTGGTAGCCTAATTTCTTCCAAGCAAGATAGAGGAATTTAAAAAGTAGTGCCCACTTCAACTCATCCACCTTAGGAGTGGCACTGACAGGAAGTGGGCACTGTTCCTCATTTAAATAATTTTCCTGCCTGTGCTGCCGCCAGAAGTGGTTTCAGGACGGGGGTTGGTCATCTCCACCATCTGAGGAGACCTGGATTGCTTTAGAAAGACGGAAAGGCCTTCAAAGCTCCCCACCCTGGAATGTCCATTCTGCCTGGGAGAGGAGGTAACACCTCTGCCCAGTACAGGTTTTTGTCTCGGCGCCTCAAGAGTACTGGCTTCCATTGTGGGGATCCAGAAACGTGTCTGTGGTGGCTGAACTGGTCAGGACCAGTCCGTCAACACACTAGTAGCCGGTAAGTTTTCAGGAGGCACCTGTAAGGTGCCCTCTGTGTGTATTTATTAATATATCCATCATTGGAATCAGTGAGGGTTTATTATTCTGAGATGTTTGATACCAAACCGTCATGTAGCTGGGGAACTTTTAGTGACCAGTGCCCAGCAAATGCATTTAAAATGGCTTCTCCGTGCACTTAGTATGTTTCAGAATAGACAGAGGCATATCTGTTTATGCATATATGCCCTCACATGTAATATAATGCACCATGCCTTAGGGCTGTAAGGCCTGCTAGAGGGGTGACCTACATGTACTGCATACAGTGTTAGGGGACATAACACACAGGCTGTGTGTCATGACGTGTTTTCAATTTTGGAAGCACCTTGTGACGCAGCTTGCAATGGCAGTCTGCATAGGGTGGGCGCTGGGTCCCTATGGGTGGCACACAATGTGCTGCAGCTCCGAGGGATCCTCTTCAGTACCCAAGCCCTAGGTACCAGGTGTACCTTCTACTAGGGGCTTATCGGGGTTTGAACGGCTTGGTCACTTGGGAATCAAGTGACCAGGTATCTTTAATTTAGGGAAGGAACACTGGCACCGGGGGCCTGGTTAGCAGGAACCTAGTGCACTTCAGTCAAAGTAGCATCTAAAAACCAGGCACAAAGTTGGGGGGGTATTGCAACCAAAACCCAGTTTCCTACTCTAAAGATTTACAATAAGATTTGATGGAAAAATTGCCCATAACATATTCTAAAAAGAATAAGTTACATGAGAAAATATCCTAAAACCACAAGGACACACAAATAGAAAACTGACTTATGCTAAACCGTATATAAAACACTTTCTAAGATAAAGCATAAATTGTGTAATTCTTACTGCACCATTCATAAAATGCATCTCAGACAGTAACCTCACTGAATCCGACCTTGAATTGGTTTCGATATTTTAAAAATCTGGGCCTTAAAAACTTAATGCGGGCAGACTTCTAAAAAATACAGTCCTTAAGAAAATGAGACCACAAGGGACATTTCTTATTCAGGGGACACATACAGAAACTGTTTTCATCCCACACATCATTATACCATTTATCACTTGAGAAAGTTGGGTTACAACCAATCTCACTTTTAAAATCGAATTGCATAGCCTGGGGGCGGGTAAATAAGCCCAATAGCAAAAAACAGCTTCCTGGCCAAGAGACTTCAGTGTGAAGCTTGTGGAAAGTTTCTCCCTCAAGTAGGCCATATCCAAGGTGTACAACCTACTTTTTCAGATGATTCTCTGAAAAGTTATTTGGTTAGAAAGGGAGTCCATATTCCAAATGAGCCTCATAATTAATGCATACTTTTTAGGGCTCTTATCCTAAACCTAACATCCCTGGCCTACTTCCTTTCGCTAGCAAGAATTTCTTTCCAGCATAATTTGCAAACCTTTAAAGCCTCATTATCTAGCGATAGCTTATTGAGGAACTTCAAAAAGTGGAAATTATCCTGCAGCTACCAAGGAACCAAATTAAATCCATCCTTATACCCTGTATCATGGGTCCTGGTAGGAGCAACAATAACCTCCTAAGGACAGCTCACTTCAATGTATCCCAGTTACAGGAGGGGGTCAAGTGCAATAATCTCTGCCCCATAGAACTCCAGGGGAGGTATTTTCCCTTCATATGCTTCCATGAGAGAAGTGAGTGCCAAGCCCTCATACCTCTGGTTAAACTTGACCAGGCATTCAGCTAGTAACATGGATCTGGACATGACATTCCTCATAAGAACGTCCCACTTTAAATTTCTATAAAAAGTCAACCCCAAGTACTTAGAGGAGTCCACCACTTCCACCGCTAGTGAATTAAAAACCCATCTACAATTGTTAACTTTTTTCCCCAAAACCATTACCTTTGTTTTCTCTAAATTAATTTTCAAGGAATTCTGTTTAGTGCATGTGTTGAGCGATTCCAATTTATTTTGCAAGCCAAGAGGGGTATGGTCTAATAGAATCAAATCATCCACATACATCAGGCATGGGATATGCCATTCCCCAACTTTGAAGAGAAGGATTTTGATCATTTTAAACCACTGATAAGTCTGCCAAAAATAGACTAAAAAGCAATGGAGCCAAGACACTCCCTTGACGCAGGCCATTCTGAATTGGAAAATGTTGTTATAATTTTCCAGATTTGTTAGGTTTCACCTGTGCCCAATGATCAGTATGTAGTGCCTGGTTAATACTAACTAGTTCAGATGGTACCTTCCAGGAGGGAGTTTTTCCCAGAGCATATCCCTTGACTGCTGTATTGAAAGTTGCACGGAAATCAATAGCATAGTCTTTTATTAAGTCCCATAGATTTCCGTATAACACCCCAAAGAGCAAAGCAATGATCTACAGCAGAGTGACTCTCCTGGAACCCTTCCTGCTCAGTGGGGATGATCTTATTATCTTGAGCCCATTGATCAAAGTGTGATAGTAACCTTTTTTTAGAACACTTGAGAACACTCTCAGAAATATCCAGGAGGCTAATCAACCTATTATTATGGAGAGATGCGAGCTGTTGCCTTCTTTTACTATTGGGTTTCACTATAGAGCCTTTGTACGAAGTGGTATCTTGTCCCATTAAGATGATCCAGCAAAACAAATGTGAGAAGACCCAAGCCTACCAATCGCTGTCTGTCCTTAATTAAGACAGCAGAGATATTGTCTGCTCCAGGGGCTCTTGTTAAGTTAATACGGTCAATTAGCAACCGTATCTTTTTTCCGGCGAACTAACTGGGCTCCATATTCTCAAAAGGGGCCCACCTGGGGACTAGTCAACATGGACGATGAGCCATATAAATCTCTAGGTACGTAACCCAGTTGTCCCCCTCAATCATACAGGTAAGCGCCCCCTCCTAAGGGTTATAGGTTTAATTTACTTTACGCCAGAACTCTCTCTGGTCTCCTGAATGTACTACCTACAGCATTCCGTTCCACAGGCTGTAATAGAAAGCATTTTTTTTATCTGAAAGTAGCTGGCTGTACTGAGATTTTAAACCATCAACTTCCTGTTTAGGAACTGTCTCTGGTATCAGCCTAGATTGTTTAGGTAACTTTCTCAAAAGACTTTTAATTTTCTGACCGTCTGAATCAAACCAACCTTAGCCGTTAACCTTAACTGGGCCTGCCGGCCACACCCCCACTTCTTAAGGTTCACACATATACAATCCAGCATATTTTCTAAGCTGATAATAAACTCACATGATTCTATTTTTGTTCCCAACAGATAAAATATTGTTTTATTTTCGAAATTTGATACACAGCCAAACGCTGGAGATGCATGAATCAAGACAAATTGTATTCCTCTGCTGGAAGCTTACACACGTGGGCAAAGCCATTTAAACTGCATCTGGTTCTTGGAAATATAAGACGAATGTGGTAACCCAATGATCGCTACCCTGCTAATTCATTAATTTAAAGTCCTGGTAAAGTCCATACTGGCAGGCTGGGATAAATATATAATCATTAGGACCCTCTCTAGGCAGCCATGGCAGAACTTTGCAGCAGATGGAATGTCATATTTAAAATGTCTGTTTATACATAACAACCCATTGTTTACAAGGCATTGACCCAGCGTCTTGGCATCCTTCTTGGTCATGCTCAGTAGGAAAGAGGCTGGAGGATATTATAACATTCCAATACCTCCTGCATCTGCTCAGCCAACTGTTTAGGATACAGGCGTGCAATAAAATCCCTGGCTCTTATTACAGTGGGCTCTGGGAATTGCCCCAAACCGTCCGAAAAGATTGATCAAAGACATCCAGTCAACCATTCGTCCTACAACACATTTATCTGATAGAGACTTCTAACTGCAGATTCTTTACCAATGAATTTTCCAGGTGTCAGGCTGGATCTGGGAACTTTTTCTTGAGCAATACCCCTGTGCGAGCCATCAGGTGGATCCTTTCGGTTCTGTGTGGCGTTGTCAGCTTCGCTGGTGCTGGATGTGATTTCGCGGTCACCTATAGAGGTGCCATCCAGCTGCAGGGACGTCAGATCTTTTCTTTATGCACCATTTACTGCAGATCTGGAGGGTGCTACCCTTCTGTTACTTTTTGCAAGGCCTATATGATAGAGACTTCTAGCTGCTGATTTCTTACCTTTGAATTCCCTGGTGTCAGCTTCGAATCTGGAATCTTTTGCCAAGCAATACCCTGCGCTTGCCATCGGATGGCGTAGTTCAGATCCTCGTGCGTCGTCTGGCTCCGTGTGGCTTTGTCGCCGTCGTTGGATCCATCTGTGACATCACGGTCACCTATAAAGGCACCATCCCGGTGCAGGTACGTCGGTTATTTTCCTTCCGCCCTGGTTAAGCGCAGGTCCGGGATGAAGCTACCCTTTGCCTTTTTTGGCAAGTCTTTTTTTGACCGTTTTGTTGAAGATTTTTTTGGGTCTGTGCGAGGAATGTCATCTAGAAGACTGGGTTTAAGCCTGCCATCGCGCTATGTCAGTAACGGACCCCCATCAGGTATGTCTCTGGTGCCTCAACAGAGACTACAACTCGACGTCATGCTCTGACTGCCGGGCCATGGCCCCAAGGCTTTGAGAGAGCAGTCTCTAAAGCTCATGGCGGCCTGGCAGTTGACTTCAGTTGACGCGACTCCTAGGAGGTCACGGTCCCGCTCAAGGAGGAGGTCGCGGGACTGCTTCAGGAGCCCCAAGTCGTCGTCTTCGCACTCAAGGTCCTCGGGACACTCGGGGTAGAGGCACAAGAAGAACAAGAAGTCCAAGCGGACTTCGACCTGATAACGCCCGTCGGCCGACGAGGCATCGCAGGAACATTGACATTCCGATCACGGTTCCGCAGAGCCGATGCCAGGGCCGACTTCGTGTCTCCCTCCTTATCCGGGAGCAGGAGTGACCCCCGCTCAAATTAAAGACTTCTACGAAGCCATGTGCCTCGTTTTTGAGTGGGCTGCCCCCGCGGATGGGTCTTCTGAGCCTGCGGGGACAGCAGGGGCCCCATCTGGTTTGACACCGGCAGCTTTGGCGACGTTGGAGACTCCCAGATCCGATATCGGATCCAGACCGATGTCTGTTCCACACTCAGCCTCCTCTGGTGCCAGGTCAGATGTCAACGCTCCCCCCACCGCCGCCCACTGGTGGTGGGAGTCCCATCCTCATTCCAGATAATCCGGAGCTGGAATAACGTCGCACGAAGTCGATTCCGACTTCTACAACGCCGACACGGCCCAGATCAGTGCCTGAGGCTCATTTTTATTAGCCAGGCACAGGTGAGGAATGGGAGGAGTCTGAGGACCCTTTAGAGTATGGATTAGAGGAGCAGGACTGGTATGAGGATCTAGGGGAAACCAGCAGACTGGATACTTCTCCAGATTCTGGTATGCTCTCACCTCCTTCTGTGGCTATGGAGGAGGGAGCATCATATGCCATGATGGTGCGCAGGGCAGCTGAGGTCTTGGACCTGGACTTGCCTACGGTGCCGGTCAGGACTAACATCCTGACAGAGGTCCTTCAGCCGGGGGTTGCTACATCGGAGACAATGTTACCCTTTAATGAGGCTCTTACTGATGTCCTGCCGGGGACGTGGTCCAAACCCAGCACAGGGGCTCCAGTAATTGCCCACTGCCATCGACCAGCTCCTTCCGACCTAGTTTCCTAACCCAACACCCCACCCCAGAGAGCTTGGTGGGTCAAGCCTCCACATCCCATGGTGCCTTCCCTTCCGCTTCCCTGGATAGGGAATCCAAAAGGCTGGACCAACTTGGGAAGAAGATGTTTTCTTCCTCCAGCCTGGCATTGAGGTCCGTAAGCACCTCATGCCTATTAGGCGGTTTTCCCCCATACTTTATGGGATATGGTGGCACGGCTGCTGCCCCAGGTCCCAGAGGGCATACAAGACACTCTCACTCAGACTGTCAAGGATGGGAGAGATGCAGCCAAGTTTACAATTAGGTGTGGTTTGGACATGACCGTCTCGCTGGGCAGGGCGATTTCATCGACAATGGCCCTGCGTCGCAATGCCTGGCTTCGTAACACTGGCTTTTCAGGGGATGTCCAGGCAAATTTGATGGACGTTCCCTTCAATAGCTCCCGCCTTTTTGGAGAGAGGGCAGACTCAGCGCTTGAGCAGTTCAAGGACTCTCAAGCTACAGCCAGATCCTTGGGCCTCTCAGAGCCCACTCGCCAGCAGTCTGCCTTTTGCCCTTTTCGAGGCTTCAGTAGGGGCGGGGTACCACAACAACCATAGGTCAGCCACGATCCTCCAGCTTCACAGCATCCAGGATGAGGTTGTGGTTCCTTCAGACCCAGAGAGTCTAGCCAGAGGTCAGCCACCACCCAGCCCCCTCTTCCACAACACCCAAGCCCTCCTAGTATGGTTCTGCAAGGCCATGCTCGTCCAGTTGGAGGGAGGATTCAATTTCATATCCCTCACTGGCGGTCCATAACATCGGGCAAATGGGTCTTGCAGATCATACAGAAGGGCTATTCCCTTTCCCTCCATTCTTTCCCTCCCTCTATCCCTCCATTTAAAGAACGGCTGATGGAGGATCATTTAATCTTGTTCTGCAAGGAAGTTACGTCTCTCTTGGCCAAAGAAGCCATAGAAAGGGTCCTGATGTCAGAAGTAGGCAGTGGTTGTTATTCCCGGTACTTTCTGATTAAAAAAAAAGAACAAGGGTCTTTGTCCTATCTTGGATTTAAGAGACGTCAATCTCTTCCTCAAAAACAAGATTAAGATGCCTAATCTTGCTCAGGTCTTGTATGCTCTAGACCAAGGTGACTGGATGGTAGCGTTGGACTTGCAGGATGCGTATTTTCACATCCCCATCCTGCCCGCCCACAGGCATTACTTGCGGTTCAAGGTGTGCCACAAGCACTTTCAGTTTACCGTGGTCCCCTTCGGTCTCAGCAGTGCCCCTCAGGTGTTCACCAGGGTGATGGCGGTGGTGGCAGCTCATCCTCACAGGTTAGGGATTTCCGTCTTCTCCTACCTCGATGACTGGCTGTTGAAGGCTCCTATGCCCTAGGCTCTCATAACCCACCTTCAGACTACGGCGGACCTCCTGCATTCACTGGTGTTCACTATAAAGTGCTGAAGTCACACCAGACTCCCTCTCAGAAGCTCCCTTTTATTGGGGCGATTCTGGACACGGTGCAATTTCGGGTTTATCCTCCCGAGCAGCGAGTCCAGGATATTCAGGTTATGATACTTATGTTTCGTCCTCTATCCTTGATTTCATTGAGAGACTCTGAGGTTGTTGGGACTCATGGCTTCCTGCATCCTGTTAGTCAAACATGCCAGATGGCATAGGAGGGCTCTGCAGTGAGACCTGAAGTTCCAGTGGGCACATCATCAGGGAAATCTTACCGACATGGTTCAGATCTCGGAGGGAACTGCAAAAGACCTGTGGTGGTGGTTAGTGAACTGTGACTGAGTCAGAGGCAGACTCCTCTCCCTTCCCCAGCCAGATCTTACAGTAGTGACAGATGTGTCACTTCTGGGATGGGCTGGCCATCTGGGAGAGGCAGAGATCAGAGGCCTCTGGTCTCCGGTGGACTCCGGACTGTATATCAAGTTACTGGAGCTCTGGGCGATCCGACTGGCATTGTAAGCATTTTTTCCTATTGTGAAAGGGAAGATAGTGCAGGTGTTCACGGACAACACTACTTCAATGTGGTATTGCAAGAAGCAGGCTAGTGTGGGGTCTTGGACCCTTTGTCAAGAGGCTCTGCATCTCTGGAATGGCTGGAACAGCAGGGCATAACTCTCTTGGTTCAACACCTGGCAGGTTCTCTGAACGCCAGGGCGGACTAACTCAGCCGTCGAGTTGATGCCAAGCAGATCACGAATGGTATCTCCATCCGGAGGTGGCGCAAGGACTCTTTCCGAAGTGGGGAGAGCCTTGGTTAGATATTTTTACCTCTACAGAGAACACGCAATGTCAGCAGTATTGCGCATTGGAGTTTCCAAGGCAGCAATCGATCGGCTACGCTTTTCGTTGTGAGTGGAATTCAGGCCTCCTGTATGCTTTTCTGCCAGTACCACTTCTGTCCAGAGTGCTCAAGAAGATCAAGAACGACCAGGCCCAAGTCATCTTCGTGGCTCCGGATTGAGCAAGAAGAGTCTGGTATCCCGAGCTTCTCAAAATGAGCATCAGTCCTCCGATCAGGCTGCCCCTTCGGGAGGATCTTCTTTCGCAGCAGCAGGGGAGGGTTCTCTACCCGAACATGTCAACTCTACGCCTTCATGCATGGAGATTGAGCGGAAACAGTTAATGACTTTTGACCTTCCTCCCGAAGACTGTAAAGTTATTTTGGCAGCCAGGCGTCCCTCCACTAAAACTGTATACGCCTGCTGTTGGAAACAAATTGTATATTATTGTACAGAATGGTCTATTGATCCTCTTTCTGATAGTCTCTTCTTCATACTTTCCCTTGCCCAGCAGGGCTCGGCCTTGGGGACTCTCAAGGGCTAGCTTTCTGCCTTATCAGCATTTCTTCGGCTGCCTGATCAGCCTTCTCTGTTTAAATCCCACATTGTACATAGATTCCTCAATGGGCTTGTACATATGCTTCCCCCTATGCCCTTTGTTATGCCTCAATGGGACTTAAATCTGGTCCACACATTTCTGATGTGCCCTCCCTTCGAGCCTTTGCACAACTGTCCCCTCCGGCTGCTCACCATCAAGACAACCTTCTGTTAGTGGTGATAACATCTGCCAAGAGGGTGAGTGAGATGCATGCTCTGTCATCAAACCCACCGTATCTCACTATCTATCCTGACAAGGTGATACTCAGAACTCGCGCTTCTTTCTTCCCCAACGTGGTGACCCCATTTAACCTGGGTCAGAACATCACCCTGCTCACCTTCTTTGCTCCATTGCATCCCTCTAGGGAAGAGGAGCGACTTCACCAACTGGACCCAAAAAGAGCATTGTCATTTTACCTTGACCTCACAAACGAGTTCCGGGTGGATGACCAACTCTTTGTGAGGTAGGTTGGAGCAAAGAAGGGTCGAGCAGTGCAGAAGCTAACCATTTCACGCTGGGTTATTCTCTTCATCAAGATCTGCTATGCATTGGCCAGGAAACAGCCTCCTGAGGGCTTGTGGGCTCATTCTGCCAGGGGCAATGCTGCTACCACTGCGTTAGCTCGGGGCGTTCCAGTCCTGGAGATTTGTCAGGCGGCAACGTGGGCATCTTCGCACACGTTTGCAAAGCAATACTGCCTGGACAGTCCGGTACGGAGAGACGTGCACGTTGCCCGTTCAGTCCTACAGGACTTCTTAGTGTAAGTAGAGGTATCTGCAGCCCACCGCAAGGAGGATATGTCTTGGATTTCTATTCAAAGGTAAGGAATCTGCAGAAAGAA
This sequence comes from Pleurodeles waltl, assembly GCF_031143425.1. Taxonomy (NCBI): domain Eukaryota; kingdom Metazoa; phylum Chordata; class Amphibia; order Caudata; family Salamandridae; genus Pleurodeles; species Pleurodeles waltl. The sequence continues at coordinate 401,818,371 of NC_090449.1, forward strand.
GGTTCTATCAGATAAACAAGTTACTTACCTTCGGTAACACATTATCTGGTAGAGACTATGGCCCTCATAATGAACTTGGCGGCAAACACTGCTGACCGCTGTGCTGTCGGTGAACAAAAGACCGCCAGTAGCGGTGAACTGCACACCGCCAACTAATGATGCCAAAAATCCTGCAACATCAACCCACCCTGCGGGCCAACAACGGCGGAAAGGTAGTACACTTCACCCCGCCACTGCCAGGCAGACAAATACTCCACCCACTAAATAATGATGCACAAATCAGCTTGGCAGACAGTGAATGTCGAAAGACCATTGGCGGTACGGACCGCCACGGCCAGCAATTGGACCCACAAACAACAAATGCACACATTGGCAAGTTTGAAACCCACACACCTGACACACATCCACAACACTATAAAACACACACATACACACCCCACAATCCTTTGCAACACCAATAGCATGACAGATATTGGCAACACAACATCCATACACTGAACTAACCATCACCACTAAAACCCATACATTGCTCCAACACCATCACAAGCCACACACCCAACCACGCAACAGTACCCTCACCAATACACCTACAACACACCACCCAAAGCACACACCATGGCAGCCCCAAGCACCCCCACTTCACCGACAGAGAAGTGTTGAGACAGTGAAAGGGAGTGGGCACATGGTGAACAGCATACTCAGGTATGTATGCTCAGCTGTTGGTTGCACAGGGGTATCGTCCATGGGGCCATTGGAAGATGGTGGCAGTGGCATGCCAACGAGGTAGCTCAGTGGCACACAAGGAGGACTGTTCAAGGCAGGGTTACTTCCTGGTGCTGAGCTTGGTCTTGGTTGGTGTTTCAGTGGCATATCTAGGTCTTAGGACACGTTTGCGAAGGTGCAGCTGGGATGCATGGGTAGGGGTGCTGAGGTCCTGTGAGTCCTCTGGCAGTGCCACCAGTCCAGTGGATGCTGCAGATGTAGATGGCAGGGCAGTGTCCTAGCTATTGGTAGGGGCCTGCAGGTGGGTGGAGGACTCAGGCTGGCTGTGGTACTGGTGTTGCAGCACACCTGCATCGCGTGAAGGGTAGAACTCCACTGTGTGTGCTGCTGTGTCCTGACTCTGGTCTTCACCGCAGAGGAGCTTGAGAAGCTGGTGGAAGGGGTCCTACCCCTGTATGCAAAGTTGTATGGGCGACCAGAGGAGCAGGTGAGTTGTTATCTGTCATCCTTAGATGTGTGACTGCCCAGCCGTAGGTTGTCTGGCACTTTCTGCTTGTAATTTGTTCATTTGCAAGTCTCCATGGGTCATGTTAGTATGAATGGGCATGGTATTAGGGCACCCACACAGACGTCTGTTTCTTTACTCTGTGTGTCCCATGCAGGTCAGAGTCCATCAAAAGAGAGGCCTGTGGCAAGCCATCGCCAAGGAAGTGCAGACCTTGGGGGTCTACAACCGGCAGAGCACCCACTGCAGGAAGACGTGGGAGGACCTGAGGCGCTGGGCCAGGAAGACTGGAGAAGCCCATATGGGGAAGGCCTCCCAACGAGGAAGGGGTGCCCGTCAGACTCTGACCCCCCAAATGGCAGGCATTCTGGCGATAGCATATCCGGATTTGGATGGGCACTTGAAGGCAGCACAGCAACCACAAGGGGGTGAGTACCAACACTGTTGTGATACCACTATGATGGGTGCAGTTGGGTGCTGTGGGATGCATGCATTGTAGTGCCGGGCACTTAGACAGGTGTGTCCCTGCAGTCCTGCCTTCCCTCTAAGTCCTTGGGATAGTGTCATAGCTAGTTTTGGCAGGGTCTGTAGGCCTATGAGGGGTCCCCTTTTTGTCATCTGGTATTCATTGTGGCCTTATGAACTTGTAGATGTATTGGCTTGACATAGTCTCTCATGGATTCACTTCACACAGTGTATCAGAGTCGTGTTTCAGGGAGGTAATGTGGTGTATTCTGGGGTCATGCCTACTAGTCAGGGGCACATTCATAATATATGTTGTGTCTGCTGAGGGTTCGTGCCTGACCTGGGTGGGAGTGTCTGTGTTCCAAAATTTACCTATTTAAGGCATTTGACATACACATTTCTTGTTTTGTTTCCCCACACCTGTGCTTTTGTGTCCCTGTGTACATTAGCATCATCTGGCAAGGGAGCTGAGGCACCAGCAATTGGGGATGCAGCAGCCCACAGTTCCAAAGAGGCAGAGTCAACCGACAGCAAGGGATCAGTGGGTTGAAGGGCGAGGGGAATACCACGGGGAGGCAACTACCACTGGAGGTAGTGACTCTGATACCTCCTCCGATGGCAACTCCCTGGTGGTGGCAGACCCTACTGGGCCCACCCATTCTTTGTCATCTTCGCCACCACCCATACCATCACCGCCCTCCCAGTTGCTCCCCACTGAGTTGCCCGTGCCCGCTCACCCAGGAGGGTGGGCGTCTCCTTCGCCCCAGGCACCTCATTTCCTGCCCTAGTCAGCCCTGCTGCCCTCATGGAGGAGACTATTGACCTCCTGAGAACCATCGCTATAGGGCAGACAACCATCGTGAACGCCATCCAGGGGCTAGCATCCCAGATGCAGCAATGCAATGCATACCTGAAAGGCATTCATAGTGCCATGTCTGGCCTACAGAGATCTTTTCTGGCTCTGGCCTCCTCCTTGATGGCAGCCAGGGTCCCTGGTCTTTCCATCCTCCCTTCCACCACTCCTACCCCTTCCAGCACCCCACTCCCTTCACCCATCCCAATCACACATACAGACAGCCATGCACACAGATCAACACACTTCTCACCACCCACAGGCAGGCACATACCCAACATACCAAAGCACATACAACAACATCCACCTCCCCCAGTGTGTCAACCTCCCCCACCACCCTGTTTGTCAACTCAACATGCACACCCACATGCAATGCACCCTTAGTCACTGCTACTGCCCCCATTCATGCAGTCACCACAACAGCTAACATCCAGACATGCACCCCAGAAACCACACCTGCACTCACCACAACTACATTCACATTCACTTTCAGCACACTCACCAGACCTGCAGACACCCACACAACATCCATCTACACTGGCAGCCTGTCTTCTCCCACTGTGTCCAACCCACCTACTCCCAAAACACTCAAACGTTCACACACATCCACACCACACACATCCACCATACAAAAGCATACTAAACAGGCACCTAGATCCACATCCGGCATACCTACACCAGGTATGACCACTCCCTCAAACTCCACTCCCAGACCTGGTCCAGATCCCCTCCAACTGCACCTAAGAAGCTTTTCCTATCCCGTGTTGACCTGTTTGAACCCACTGGCCCACCCCGTCTTGTCCCTAAACGTTCCTATGTGCTTGCCCAGTCTACTCTTTCCTCGTCTAAGTCCACCCCAATCTGCCCTTCCCATTCCTGTGTCCCTTCCCCAGGGAGGAAGAAGCCCTGTGTTGCCCCAGGTCCCTCTGCCACCCCCCGGTCCAGGCCCACTCCCCCTCCTTCCAAGGGCAAGCCCAAACCCCCTCCACCTCCTAAACCTAAGCACAAGATCCCCCCTTCAAGACCTGAGTCCCCACCCCGCCATTCAATGCCCCTGTTCCCTGAGGTGCCTGGCTGTCCCATTGATGCTTCTTACCAGTGGAGTTTCCTTTGCACACGTGGGGGTCAAATTTGGGCTATATTCGCCCTGCGTGAACTTCATCATGGACTGGCCAATGGCCTTATTTGGACATTACTTTTGTTACTTCAAATAAAATTTAAGTTCCCAGCAGTGCTGTTGGCACAATATAGAGACGTTGTGCAGTGTTTCACTGTGGGGGTGTGGTGTATTTGTTGGCTTGTGTCAGGTAGGTTCATTTTGTTATGGTATGTATTGCTTGGGATAGGGGAAGGGGTTGGGAGTGCATTGCGGGGTGAGTGGGGTGGGTGTGTAACTTTGCCCTTTCTTCCCATTTGTACTAGGTTGCGGTACTCACCGTCGTTGTTTTCGTCTTCGGTCACGGTCCAGGAGGAATATGACCAGGAGAAGCACTGGCATTATTTCCAACTCTCGCTCCATGTCTGTGTATCGCCGTGTTCTGTGTACCTCCAGTGAGTGTTTCCTTTTATACTGTTCGTTTTTGCCACGCTTTCCCTGGTGATGGCTCCTGCCTCGGAACTGATGGCGGTGTGGTGTTTCACTATTTAGTGGGTGGGTATGGCCTTTCCGCCGGCCTGAGGGCAGCCTCCTCTCTCGTCGTCGGGACAACAAAAATGGCGGTGTGTGGATGGACCGCTACTTGTTTCTCATTGGCTTCATTATTTGGCGGTCCGGATCGCCAGCCTGTTGGCAGTAGTTACCACCACCGCCGGCGGTGCGGTGTTTACCGCCATGTTCATAATGACCACCTATATCTAGCCGCAGATTCCTTACACCCATCTATGCCTCCCCACTCTGTGCACTCATTTGCTAGGGTCAGGGTGGTCCTTTTTAGGGCCCTAGTTTTGACACATAATTGTCAGTTTCCTTAATGGATTCTGCGGTCCTGGTGTGGAAAGTAGTGAAGAAATAAACTGACGTCCAAGAGCCTGGGAGACTTCTATATAGGTGACCACGACATCACATCCTGCGCCGATGACAGCATGTGGAACCGAATAGAACCACCCGACGGCACAGGCTGAGGTATTGCTCAAGCAAAAGTTTCCAGATCCAGCCTGACACTTGGGAAATTAAAAGGTAAGGAATCTGTAGCTATAGTCTCTACCAGATAGTGCGTTACCGAAAGTAAGTTACTTGTTCATCAATATGAACTGCCTGCATACTGTGTTTTTCAACCCTAACTTAACTACTGAAATCTGTATTCCAGTGGACAGGTTAACTACTTCAAGAGACTTTTAATTGCCATAGTAGAAATTAAGCATAGCCATTGCAGATGCTTTTCCCATCCTCCGCTTGAAACCTTTACTGTTTATGGATGCAAAGTCCTCCACCATTTTGTCCTCTCTTTACCAGAACTCCTGCAGTACATCACATGGTATGGATGTATTCTTTGTTCCACATTACCAGACCTCTTAAAATGCTCAAACCCATGTATGTTCCAGCTTAGGATTAGGGGGGCTCCACCCTCTATGGAGTAATAAATTACTGGAAACTATCCTCAAGAAGTGATCTTAAATAGCCCAAGATTGTCACAGTGATCTCCACCTCTGTCAGTGAGTTGAACAGAATGTGAGAGCGATGGCGCAGCTATATCTAGTAAAACAACACAGCCTAATGTATGTGAAAGTGTAAAACTAATTGTGTACTATACCCTATTCTGAAGACAGCCTGGACAGCATCTAAAGGGGCATGAATGGTAGAAATGGATCATAGATCAAGCAAATGCAGGACTTTTTGAATAGTCTGTCAGATTAGCAAATTTTACATTGCAGGCACTACATTGGGAGTTATTACGTCGCAGGTTTTAGATTGCTACATTCACATTGAGTCACTGCTTTACAAGTAAGCACTAGTAAGTACATTTTAATGTAGTTGACCTTTTTCATATATATGTACATTTAAAATATATGGAACAGCTAAAATAATTTACACAAAAAAAACTTTTCTATAATAAATATATATTAGTAACATAAATATTTAGTCTGTATATATACATATATATATATATATATATCTATGTATATCTACTGATGCAATGATGACACCAGTGGTTAAAGTTATGTTAACTTGTGCCCTATGGTATCTATAACTCACACCCCTGCTGTGCAGAGTCTTGTCATCAATTATGTCATTTCAACTTTTGCAGTGATGTTATCAATGATGTTACCGAGCATGTCATGAGTGATGTAATATGTGGGGGAATTATCTATGCATGGTGAGGGTGCAAGTTATAGTTACCTTAGAGCACAAGGTATCGATAACTAGAACTGGTGAATTTCAGTGTTTTTTTTTTTAGTTTAAAATGTTACGTTGTCATTGAAATCTTTACCTAGTTATAATATAACTTTGTTTTTTTCAGTGAATTCCTAGGTTTTGTTAATGTAAAGTGATATTTTACTACCAAACGTAAAGTCAACCTCCTGCTGGTTGCCAGGCCCTGCTGCCATGGAGTTGGTCACAGGGCCTGGCCTGTGAGCAGCCAACCCTTCACCCCACATGGCCTTCTGCAACACCAAAATGTGAAAAGCGAGCCTTTCAGTATATATTAAGCAAAACTACCATCTTTCTTCAAAAATCGGCAATATTTTTCATCTAATGTAATTACAAAATTTGCAAAATTCACTGTTTATTAGTAGTGATTTATTATAAAACAATTTGTCTAGTACAAATTGTAATAGAAATCTGTGTGTGACTCTTTCTGCATAGCTTTTATTATTACATTTTGTGGGTGGAAATTTCAAAATAAATACAGATATTCTGTTTACCCCCTTGGGTGCCCAGGACATAACGGTTACGTCCTCGTTTGCACTGCTCGCGTGCCAAGGAGGTAATCGTTACGTCCTCCTATGGACCCTCGGGGAAAGCGCTAGCACTCCCACCGATGGCCACATGGGCAGGGATGGAAGGGGAATCGCTTCCCCTTCCAACCCCCAATGACGTCTGATGACGTCATCAGAGGCCGCCCCTCGCTGATTGGAAGAGAAATGCAAAAGCATTTCCCTTCTCATCAAGTGCTGGGGGCGGGAAAGGCATCAAAGGAAAGGAAAGGCCTTTCCGTTCCTTTGATGTCTCTCTGAGCATTTCTGCAGCCCACTAGACACCAGGGATTTTTTGTTTATGTTTGTGTGTTATTGACATGAGGGGAGCCACCCCTTGGGCAAGGGTCGCTCCCCAGGGGGGCAAATTATTTTAAGGCCATTTCTGCCACCTCTGGGGGCAGATCGGCCTATTTATATGAGGCCAATCTGCCACCAAGGGGGGCAGAAACCCCTAGACACCAGGGATTTTTTTTTTACGACAATTTCAAAAAAGGAGAGTGACGCCTTTGGCAAGGGTCACTCCCCTGGGGGGCATATTTATTTTAGGCAATTTCTGCCACCCTTGGGGGCAGATCGGCCTATTTTGTTAAGTCTCATCTGCTCCCCCAAGGGGGGCTGAAAGCCCACCAGACACCAGGGAAGATTTTTTTTTTTTTTTTAAAAGAGGGTGAAGATATGGCCATACCCCCACCCCAAATAAATGGGGACAAAGTTGCTCTGCCTACTGGTGGGCAGACGGGGCAATTACCCCCGATCCACTCCTTGGGGGGCGGAAAGCCTACTAGATGCCAGGGAATTAAAAAAAAATAGTGGGGTGGTGGTTACCAACCAGTATGGGCTTGGTTATGGCCCCACCCCTATTGAAGGGGGTAGCAGGCTTTCAGTTCTCCCCCGCACACTAAAACATCTTATCCTACGGCAAGCAAGAGGACTTGATTATTTTGGGTATTGGTTTTACATTTGGGCCATGAGAGCTTGTGTAACTCTCAAAATCATCCTACTTGGAATGGTGAGGGCTGCACTTTTTGGACTTTGGAACACTGCCATGTAGAAAAATCTACAAGACCTAGACACATCTGAAAACTAAACATCTGGGTGAGTCCAGGGTGGTGTCCTTCACATGCACCCCAAACCATTTTCTTACCCACACTGCCCTGCAAACCTCCAACTTTGCTGGAAATCACACATGTTTCCTACATCTTTGTGATGGAACCTTCCGAAATCTGCAGGAATCCACAAAATTTCTACCATCCAGCACTGTCGGATCTATACCGATAAACATTCTGCCCCACTTGTCAGCCTAAAGACGTTTTTTTCCAAACTGACCTTTTGGACCTGCTTTGGTTCCCCCTCATTTTTGACATGTTTTTGGCTCTTCTTTGTCACAGGCACTTGGCCTATCTAAACAAGTGAGGTATAATTTTTACCAGGAGACTGAGGGGAATGTGAGGTTTGCTGGGGATTCTGGGTAAGAAAACACTGAGGGACGATGCAAGTGACACCTCCCTGGACTCCCTTGGGTGTCTAGTTTTCAGACATGTTTGTGTTTGGCAGGTTTCCCCATATGGCTGCTGAGCCCAGGACCAAAAATGCAGGTGCTCCCCCTCCCCCCCCCCAAAAACAGGTAGTTTTGTATTTGATAATTTTGATGTGTCCATATAGGGGGTCATTCTGACCCTGGCGGTCATTGACCGCCAGGGTCAACGACCGCGAGAGCACCGCCAACAGGCTGGCGGTGCTCTCAAGGGCATTCTGACTGTGGCGAAAGGGAAAACCGGCGGTCTCCCGCCAGTTTTCCGCTGCCCTAAGGAATCCTCCATGGCGGCACAGCTTGCTGCACCGCCATGGGGATTCCGACACCCCATACCGCCATCCGCCAGGAACAGGATGGCGGTATGGGGTGTCGTGGGGCCCCTGGGGGCCCCTGCAGTGCCCATTCCAATGGCATGGGCACTGCAGGGGCCCCCGTAAGAGGGCCCCACAAAGAATTTCAGTGTCTGCTTAGCAGACACTGAAATTCGCGACGGGTGCAACTGCACCCGTCGCACCCTTCCCACTCCATTCGGAGCCGGCTTCCTCGTGGGAAGGGGTTTCCCGCTGGGCTGGCGGGCGGCCTTCTGGCGGTCGCCCGCCAGCCCAGCGGGAAACACAGAATCACCGCGGCGGTCTTCGGACCGCGGAGCGGTGTTCTGGAGGGGGAACTTCCGCCGCCCGCCAGAGTTAGAATGACCCCCATAGTGTTTTGTGGCATTTCCTTTTGCGGACACTAGGCCTACTCACACAAGTGAGGTACCATTTTTATCAGGAGACTTAGGGGAATGCTGGGTGGAAGGAAATTTGTTGGTCCTCGCAGATTCCAGAACTTTCTGTCACCGAAATGTGTGGAAAATGTGTCTTTTTTTGCCAAATTTTGAGGTTTGCAAAGGATTCTTGGCAACAGAACCTGGTGAGAGCCTCACAAGTCACCCCATCTTGGATTACCCTAGGTGTCTAGTTTAAAAAAAATGCGCAGGTTTGGTAGGTTTTCCTAGGTGCCGGCTGAGCTAGAGGCCAAAATCCACAGCTAGGCACTTTGCAAAAAACAGGTCTGTTTTCTTTGGGAAAATGTGATGTGTCCACGTTGTGTTTTGGGGCATTTCATGTTGCGGGTATTAGGCCTACCCACACAAGTGAAGTACCATTTTTATTTGGAAACTTGGAGGAATGCTGGGTGGAATTAAATGTGTGGCTCCTCTCAGGATCCAGAACTTTCAGTCACCGAAATGTGTGGAAAAAGTGTTTTTTTGCCAAATTTTGAGGTTTGCAAAGGATTCTGGGTAACAGAACCTGGCAAGAACCCTTCAAGTCACCCCATCTTGGATTCCCCTAGGTGTCTAGTTTTCAATAATTCACAGGTTTGGTAGGTTTCCCTATGTGCCGGCTGAGCTAGAGGCCAAAATCCACAGCTAGACACTTTGCAAAAAACAGGTCTGTTTTCTTTGGGGAAAATATGATGTGTCCATGTTGTGTTTCCTGTCGCGGGCATTATTCCTACCCTTGCAAGTGAGGTACCACTTTTATCGGGAGTCTTGGGGGAATACAGAATGGCAGAACACGTGTTATTGCCCCTTGTTTTTCTCTACATTTTGTCCTTTCAAATGTAAGACAGTGTGTAAAAAGATGTTTATTTGCGAAATGCCCTATAATTCACATGCTAGTATGGGGACCCGGGAATTCGGAGATGTGCAAATAACCAATGTTTCTAAACACCTTATCTTGTGCCCATTTTGGAAATACAAAGGTTTCCTTGATACCTATTTTTCACTCTTTATATTTCACTAAATGATTTGCTGTATACCCGGTATACAATGAAAACCCATTGCAAGGTGCAGCTCATAAATGGGCACTGAGTACCTAGAGTTCTTGATGAACCTACAAGCCCTATATATCCCCGCATTCAGAAGAGTCCAGCAGATGTAACAGTATATTAGTATATTGCTTTTGAAAATCTGACAACGCAGGAAAAACTTACGGAGTAAAACGTGGAGAAAAATGGTTGTTTTTTTTACCTCAATTTCAATATTTTTTTATTGCAGCTATTATATTCTGTTGGAAAACCTTGTAGGATCTACACAAATTACCCCTTGCTGAATTCAGAATTTTGTCTACTTTTTAGAAATGTTTAGCTGTCCAGGGTCCAGCACTGGTTACACACCCATTTCTGTCACTAACTGGAAGGAGGCTAAAAGCACAAAGAATAGTAAAAATGGGGTATGTCCCAGTAAAATGCCAAAATTGTGTTGATAAATGTGGTTTTTATGATTCAAGATTGCCTGTTCCTAAAAACTGGGATGATAGTGATTTTAGAACCACAAACCCTTTGTTGATGCCATTTTCAGGAAAAAATACAACCCTTCTTCTGCAGCCCTACATTCCCAATAAAAAATTAAAAAAATGTTTGCTGTATTTTGGCTAATTTCTTGGTCTCCTCCAGGGGAACCCACAAACTTTGGGTACCTCTAGAATCCCTAGGATGTAGGAAAAAATGGGCACAAATGTGGCATGGGTAGCTTATGTGGACAAAAAGTTATGAGGGCCTAAGCGCGAACTACCTCAAATAGCCAAAAAAAGGCCTGGCACCTGAGGGGGAAAAGGCCTGGCAGGGAAGGGGTTAAAAAAGCACTAATAAAACAAACATCTCAGAGTTTTGCTTTTTAACATTATTCAGCCCAGAAAATGCAATCATAAAACCAACCACAAGAGGTCCTTGCACTCCAGGTGAAGAGCATAGAGCTCCAGCTAGGAGGGCTTTCAAGAAATATGGTAAGTTTTCCGTTGTCAATGGATTCAAATCACAAAAAGCACGCTTTCTGGACCAAGATCTAGCTTCCTGCTTAATTTAGTGTAATTCCGTTCCTCAGTTGCGGTAGCACTGTTCAAAAAAAGTCTATGGAAAATACATGGAGATTGTGCACTTTGGGACCCCCCCTTTTTTCTTGGCCCCCTCTTGACGGACCACCCCAAAACTTTTCCTGCCCAGAATAGACAAAACAGAGTGGCTCCCTGGGGCTGCATATAGGCCCTCATTACAACCCTGGCGGTAAATCCCGCTTTCTGCCGTGCTGAAGACCGCCAACATACCGTTGCAGCAGCAGAATTCCGCTACAGGTATCACGACCCACAGCTCGGAATCCGCCACAATACAGACACCCACACAAGTCCGCCACACCAAAGGTCAGTGATAAACTGGCGATACCAAAACCTCCACCGTCACGCCAACAAGAATATGCCCAGACTATCACGACCTATGAATCAACACGCCGGTCTTTCAACCGCGGTAATCCATTGCTGGTACACACCGCCACGCTCAAAATACACACACTTACAAAACACAACTACATTGGACAAATCAAAATACACTCACCTGATACACATACACACACCACCCCCACACACCCAATCCAATATAAAGCACACACCCACATTACCCACAAACTCTTACAACCAAAAATTTGAAGAAGGCCAGAGAGAGAGATTAGCTAACGCAACACCAGCATCCACAGACACACAACACCATCACTCATACAACATCCACACACCTCAAACAACACACACCAACACCCCCCACACACATCACAACAGACAGCACCTCCCACATCACCCACACCACATCATGGCACCTCAAAGACACCCCAGGTTTTCTGAGGAGGAGCTCAGGGTCATGGTGGAGGAAATCATCCTGGTAGGGCCACAGCTATTCGGATCACAGGTGCAGCAGACATCCATTGCAAGGAAGATGGAGAACACGGGATGACATCAGGAAGAGGTGGAATGACCTACGGGGGACGGTACGTTCTGTGGTATCCAGACACCAGATTGCTGTACAGAGGGCTGGCGGTGGACCCCCACCTCCTCCCCCACAACTAACAACATGGGAGGAGCAAGTCTTGGCAATAATGCATCCTGAGGGCCTTGCAGGAGTAGCAGGACGACTGGACTCTGGTAAGTCATATCTTTACTACTATATCCCCCCCAACCCCACCTGTATGCCATCACATACTCCCACTCTTATCCTCACCCCCATCACACCATCAACTCCATATGTCCCACTATCTCAACCCACACGTCTCAATACCAAGGCCCTGCATGCAACACCTATGCATGGACCACCCTCACCAAAGCATGTCCAGTACAGAAACCCACTCAGACCCCAAACCAACTATCACAAAAGGGCTAACACAATGACGCAAGCACAGGAGTAGAGGGTACCTTACCCAATGCACAAGATGGCACACACAGATACTAAAATTATGCATTTACACCCCAACAGGACCCATATCCAACGTCACCGGACAGGAGGTGCCAGACATATCCAGTCCCCCTACAGAAGAGGCCCACAGTGATGACAGCAGCTCTGCACGCCTGGATCAAGATGACCAGCCCGGCCCATCAGGGACCTCGAGACAGTCGGTTCCCCTGACACAGTCCCAAACCACCACAGAGTCTCCCCCCTCAGGAAACACCAGCACAGCACCCACCCAGAGGGCCCATCCCTCTGTTCCCAGGACACATCAATCAGTAGTGTGTCCACCACTACAGGGACCCCAGGCAAACCACCAACCCAAGACAATCAGGGACATGGGGTCAGTGACAGTGGGCACACGGTTCAGGGGACAGAGGCACAGGATAACAGGGAAGCTGGGAGGACTCCTGTGCGACAGGGGGAAGACAGGCCCAGGGAACCCACTCTCCACGAGGCACTCTCAAACATAATGGGAGCATACCACCATTCCCAGGAGGCACTCTCAAACATAATGGGAGCATACCACCATTCCCAGGAGACCATGTGCACGGTACTGGCCAAGTTTCAGGAGACACAGTGGATGCAGGAGGAACACTACCTTGGGATCAGGGAGGACTTGAAGTCCACTAACACCACCCTGGTCATCATTGCAGGGGTGCTGGGAGACCTTGTCAACACCATAAGGGACACAGCGGGACACAAACGGGCCCCTGACACTAGCCTGGACGATGAACAGCACTCCACCTCCGCCGGCGCTACTGGACAGGAGGCACCGCCACAGGACCAACAGGCCACCCGCACCCCACCCCCGGCACAAGGAGAACCAGTCTGCAAACGGTCCCTGAGATCCAGGAACAAGACAGAGAACATTGCCAAGACCCCTGGCAGGAAATAAGACCCTCCTAAGTGTCACCCCTCTGTCCCACTTTGTCACCTTGTCCACCTTAAACTGCCATTGCTCCACCTCCTACGCCCCATTGGACAATGCACCTGTGATACAATTAGACTGGACTCTGCCATGGACATTCCTCCACCATCACCCCAGCCCATTTCACACACCCTCCACTTATTTGCACAGAAATAAACACCCTTGATTCACAAAACAATCTGGAGTCAGCCTGTGCTTTTACAAATGTGTAATTGCAAAATCTCTGGAATATAGCAATGTCAATGTACTTGTTCACATACCAAAGTTACACAGCTGTAGGCCAGGAGTAAACATAGCAGAGAGCACGAATTGGGAGCCACATCTGTGAAATGGAAAGCCAAAGTGACAAGTCAGGATCCATACACAGAGTGAAAAAGGCAGAATTATGCTAGCTCCTACAATAGTATGAGATGTGGGAAGCAGTTCCATCTTCGTACCCGTGTCTCACTGGAAGTATTGCATGATGATGTTGTTTCGGTTGTCTACACCTTCTTCTTCTGCCTCCTCTTCTTCACTATCCACAGGCTCCACAGCTGCCCCAAGACCAACAGCAGGCCCATCTTCCTGCAGAAGAGGCACCTGGCGTCGCAAAGCCAGGTTGTGCAACATACAGCAGGCCACGATGATCTGGCACACCATCTTCGGTGAGTAGTATAGGGATCCACCTGTCAGATGTAGGCATCGGAATCTAGCCTTTAGGAGGCCGAAGGTGCGTGTTTTTATCCTCCTAGTTCACCCATGTGCCTCATTGTAGCTTTCCTCCGCCCTTGTCTTGGGATTCCTCACTGAGGTCAGTAGCCATGACAGGTTGGGGTAACCAGAGTCACCTGCAAATATCGAGGGACAACTGTTAGACATCCTCCAAACATTAGGGAATCTAATGGACACCAAATGGAACTGTGTGAGGACTTTAGGCTCACCTATTAGCCACACACGGTGCCTCTGGAGTTGCCCCATCACATAAGAGATGCTGCTATTTCTCAAAATGTAAGCGTCATGCACTGAGCCCGGATACTTGGCATTCACATGGGAGATGTACTGGTCTGCCAAACACACCATCTGCACATTAATTGAATGGTAGCTTTTCCGGTTTCTGTACACCTGTTCATTCCTGTGGGGGGGGGGGGGGGTACCATCAATGGCACCAATGATGTTGGGGATATGTCCCAGGGCATAGAAGTCACCTTTCACTGTTGGCAAATCCTCCACTTGAGGGAAAACGATGTAGCTGCACATGTGTTTCAGCAGGGCAGACAACACTCTGGATAACAAGTTAGAGAACATTGGCTGGGACATCCCCGATGCCATGGCCACTGTTGTTTGAAAAGACCTACTGGTCAGGAAATGGAGTACAGACAGAACCTGGACTAGAGGGGGGGATTCCTGTGGGATGGCGGATAGCTGACATCAGGTCTGGCTCCAGCTGGGCACACAGTTCCTGGATTGTTGCACGATCAAGTCTGTAAGTGATAATGATGTATCTCTCTTCCGTTGTCGACAGGTCCACCAGGGGTCTGTACACCGGAGGATGACGCCCTCTCATCACCTGCCCCAGCGGACGTGCCCTATGGAGAACAGTGAGCAGAGGGTCATCCAACACTTAGGTATCACAATGTGTGTTTTGCAAAAATTTTACAAATTTGCCATGTGCCTTTGTCTGTCCGTATTCCTGGCCTAAATAGGTGTGACGCAGTTTTTTTGCCTGCCATGTGGCCCCCTGAAATGGCAGCTGCCTGACCTGTAAGGTGGGACAAGGGGAAATGAGGTAACTGCGCTGGCGTTGTACACCGTCGCGGTAGGCGGTCGAAGACTGCGGCGCAATTCAGCATTGGTTAACATTGGGCCCTATAGTTTCCAGGAGCCAATGACGATGTACGCCGGCGGTGACGGTACACCGTCACGGATGTGGCGACCATTTTCTAACTGTTCACTCACTTGATACCTGACCTTCAACAGGAGAGGACCTACACTGCAAGTGCTGCGGTGACCTGTGTCTGGAAGCGACGATGGCTACAGTGTCTGGGGAAAGGGCCCCTGCCTTCACTTTGGAGGAGTTGGAGAAACTGGTGGATGGGGTCCTCCCCCGCTACATACAACTGTACGGTCCTCCAGACAAACAGGTGAGTACACTGTGAGCATGGTAGATGGCACATGATTGTATGGAGTGTCGTGGATGGAAGAGGGTGGGGAGGGGGACAGGCCAGCATGTGAGGATAGTGTGTGTGTATGTATGTCTGGGCCAGGGTGGGAGGTGTTTAGGCAATGCGTGAGAAGAACTGTATGGGATAGTAAAATCCATTCTAACTTCACTTTTCCTCTAGGTCAGCACCCACCAGAAGAAGGGGATTTGGCGTGCCATCGCCAAGGACGTCCGGACCCTGGGGGTCTACCATAGACGGAGCACCCACTGCTGGAAAAGATGGGAGGACCTATGCCGCTGGAGCAAGAAGACGGAGTATGCCCCGCTGGGGATGCCTCCCAACTTGGAAGGGGTGCCCGTCGCACCATGACCCCCCTGATGTACCAGATCCTGGGGGTGGCCTATCCGGAGTTGGATGGGCGCTTGAGGGCATCACAGCAGCCACAAGGGGGTGAGTACACTCTCATTCAGTTGACTCTGCGCGCTTTACGAGGTGTCTGGCTGGGAGAAGTGGGCTGTGGGTTCCCCTAGGCCAGGGCGAACTTGGTAGGGTAGGTCCCTTGTTAGGCAGGTTCTGTGGCACTCCAACCCCAATAGTGGTAGCAGCCATCTACACCTAGTCAGGCTCCTGTGGGTTCCAGGTGTGCAGCAAATGGGCTTAGGCATCGTCCCCCATGGGCACGTGAATTTCCTAAGAACTGTTGGTGCATGGCTTAGTGCATAGGGCTGCTCCCTGTGTATTTTGTCCGGCAACGGTAGTGGTGTTGCATGCACTGAACATGTGTTTCTTCTGTCTTTCTCCCCCTTTTTTTTCTCACCCTGTTCTTGCGGGCATTAGCATCATCTGGTGGAGGAGCAGTGGCACCGGAGCAGAAGGGAGCTGCATCCCACATGGCCCTGGAGGGTGAACTAACAGAGTCTGAAGCCACCAGTGGGACGGAGGGCGAGGGGAGCTTCACGATGGGGACAGGAGCATACACCAACGACAGCGACTCCTCCTCTGATGGGAACTCCCTTGCAGTGGCGAGCAACTCTGTGCCCACAGCATCAACAGGTACAGCTGCCACTCCCCCTACCAGCACCGCCCTCCCAGCAGCCCCTCAGCGTGTGTCCCGTGCCCGCTCACCCGGGAGGGTGGACATCTTCTTCACCCCAGGCACCTCAGGCCCTGCCTCAGTCAGCCCTGCTGCTCTCAGTGAGGAGGCTATTGACCTCCTGAGATCCCTCACTGTTGGGCAATCTACCATTTTGAATGCCATTCAGGGTGTTGAGAGGCATTTGCAACAAACAAATGCATACCTGGAGGGCAGGCGGCCCAACAGAGAGCATTTCAGGCTCTGGACTCAGCACTGATGGCAGCCATTGTCCCTGTGTCCAGCCTTCCCCCTCCAACTTCCTCCACACAGACCCAATCCCCTGTATCTCAGCCTATCCCAAGCACACCATCAGACCAGCATGCACACTCTTCAACACACAAGAGTGGACATGGCAAACATAAGCACCACACATCCCACAGGCACTCACACAAGCACCATCCCCATGCAGACACAGCAACATCCACTGCCTCCACTGTGTCCCCCTCCTCCAAGTCCTCCGCCTCCCTCCCTGTCTTGTCTCCACTCAAACATGCATGCACCACATCCTCTGCCACTACCTCCATCACCAGCATGCCCATCACCACACACTGCTCATGTGCAATCACCACCCCCACTACCATTCGCACATCCCCAGTGTCCTCTCCCAGTGTGTCTGTGAGCCCTCCTCCCAAAGTACACAAATGCAGGCACACACCCACCCAACAGCCATCCACCTCACAACAGCCTCCGGCCCTTGCACCTTCACCCAAATTCAGCAAACGTACACCTCCTACAACCACTACCTCTTCCTCCACTCCCAACCCCCCTCCATCTTCCCGGCCCACTGTGTCTAAGAAACGTTTCCTGGCTAACATTGACCTCTTCCCTACACCTCCCCCGTTCTTCCCCTAGGGCCAGGCTTTCCAGGTCTCAGCCCAGCACCTCAGTCACCAAATCCCCAAGCACAGTGGTACTAGCAACTCCGGTCTCATCAAGTGCACCACCCATCAGGGCTGCCAGTGTGCCACCTAGCGAGGCCAAGGAGCAGGCCATTCCACCACCTGCCAAGGTGAAGAAGGTGCCCACATCCCGGAGGGAAAAGCCACACCTACCAGCAAGCAAGGGCCCCTCCAAACCAAAAGGGGACAGTGGCAAGACACCAGCGGCAACATCAAAGGTGGGCAAGGGACACAAGCCGAAGAGCAGGTCAGGACAGGGCATGGTGGCTCCGACTGAGGGACTTGAGTCACCCCTTTTTTAAACCGGTACACCAACCTGTACGGCGGTGGACACCGCCACCTGCACATCTGCTGCCTCAGCAACAGTCCCCAATGGGAGGCTGCAGGAGACGTCTTGCTGTGTCCCTCAACAAGTGCAGACACATGCACCACCGCAAGCACCTCCGCCATAGACACCGCCGCAAGCACCGCCAGCAGCCCCATGATGTGCTCAGACAGTGCCACCACAGCTGACATGGCTATCATCCCCAGTGGGCAGCCGTCCGAGGCTGGAGGAGGCGTCCTGGACCCTGCACAGCTTCTATGAGGCATGACTCTTATCACTGTTTGCACCTGCAGGTGGCAGGCGAAGCCACAGCAGGGTGGGGTATGTCTCCATGGTGTATCATGCTACCTGTTCCCAGGCAAAACTCGAGGCACATACACCCATGTGAGGGAATGGGACCAGCCACACTGCATGTGATGCACTCTGGGCACAATACCCCCTCCAGAACCAGTGGAGATTCACATCCACTACCTCAGTCCTTGGCAGGATGAAGCACTCTGGGCACAAAGCCCCCTCCAGAACCAGTGGAGATTCACATCCACTTCCTTAGTCCTTGGCAGGATGAAGCACTCTGGGCACCAAGACCCCTCCAGAACCAGTGGAGACTGTTATCCACTTGTGAGACTGTTGCACTCCCCAGGATAGAGCAGTGGACAAACCACCCACTGTAAAGACTTGTCAGACTGTGGCTTTGCACTCCCTAGGATACAGCAGTGGGTAAGCCACCCACTGTAAAGACTTGTGAGACTGTGGCTTTGCAGTCCCCAGGATACAGCAGTGGGCATGGAGCCCCCTCGTGGATCAGTGGCATCGTGCGTACATCCGGCTGAGGTGCCCCCCTTCCCACTCCCCCTGAGGTGCCTGTTTCATTTCAATCTGATGCCCCTGCAGTGTTCTCTCCGTTTCGAGTCAGTTATCTTGTGTGGGCTTTGCCCACGCATTTTGGGACACTGATCCACGGACGATGTTGGATTAATATCCGGACTTGTGTAGTTGGTGTACATATTTGTATATAGTGATATTTGAACTTGCACTATCTGATTTTTCTTGATTACAATTGTTACAATCATTTAATTTTGTCTGTGCGTTCTTCCAGGGGGTGAAGGGGTGTATATGTAATGTTGCTGCATGTATTTGTGTGTATGGTGTTGTGGGTGAGGGTGGGGGTGGGGGTATTGCGTGTTGCGTTTGTGTGTGCCACTCTCTTTTCCCTCCCCCCTCCCCTGTGTTGTAGGTGCAGTACTCACCATGGTCGCTGACGGTGTCTTTCATGCTCCTGAAACAGAAGGAGGAAGACCAGCATGGGCAGGATGTGTAGTTCGGGCTCCATGGCTTCCTGGTTCTTCGTTGGGAGTCGAGAGGTGAGTGGTTTCCCTTTCAAGTCCTGTGTCCACCGAGCTTTTGATCGCGTTGGTACCGCCCCGGAAAAGGTGGCGGATAGGCCTGTTGTAATACAGTGGGCGGTACATTGTCTTCCGCCTGTCTGTTGGCTGTTACCGCCGCGGTGTTTGTTTCTACCGCCGTGGCGGTCGGAGTGTTAAAGTGGCTGTCTATGTTGGCGGTTTCCGCCATGGTCGTGATTCAATTTTTGTTTCCGCCGGCCTGTTGTCGGTATTACCGCTGCTTTAACACCAACTGCCAGGGTTGTAATGAGGGCCATAATGTGTATGAGGAGGAGTGGTCACGCGGCACCCCTCCCAGTGCCTTAAAAGACCCCAAGGAGCCAACCCCTTGAGCCAACGTTAGTTTGTATGGTGAGGGGGCCACACAGCTTCCCTCCCTGAGCCTCTAAAGGCCCCGGGAGCTCAGTCCCTGGTGGCGGCTTAGCAGCTATTTCCCAGGGTGCCCAACCTCAGGATATAGCAGTTTCCCTGCCCACAGCAGCGCGGGCAGGAAAACCTGTGTTTGCTCTTGCTTGGCAGTAGCATTTTTAAATCTCCCAAATGGGAGCAAAAAACAAGTCCACTCCTAGCTAGCAGGAACTTCAAAAATACTCTCCACCACTGGGATTGGACTTTTCATCTGTTTCCCTGCTCGCAGTGATGTGGGCTGGAAAATAGATTAAAATATTGCTCCACCCACAGAGAGCAGCATTTGTAGCTGAGGCCAAAATCGGTCTGGGGAGGGGGGCTGTTTGCCCCCTCTTCCCCTAAAAAGTGCTCTGGGGCCCCTGGGGTCAAAATTGGGTCAGGGAGGTGGGCAGTATGCCACCTTCCCTGTAAAACTCACAGTGGTACCTAGGGCAAAAGACAGCCAGGGGAGGGAGGGCCACATACACCCTCTCTCCTTTATTTAAAAGAGTGGACCTCGGGGGATGGAGTCGCCAGGGCTTAACACGGCTAGGGAAGAAGGGGCTACAGGGGACCCCTCCTCTATATATAAATAAGTGGTCCCAGGGGTTGGGGTCCCCGGGATAAATAATGGCTTGGAGAGGAGGCCCCCTCCCCTTTAATTAAAAAAAAAAAGTCCCTGAGGAATGGGGGTCACCAGAGTCAGGGCCTACGGGCAACCCCGTACTGCACACGGCCAAAGCTGTGGACAGCTGCAGCCAGGCCTTGCAACTAACCCCCTGTTGTGCACAGCCAAAGGCATTGCACAGTGGGTGGTGCATTTACATTTGGTAATTAACTTATTTTATGTTTAAAAGAAAAACTAGAAATCCACTGAAAAAACAAAGGTTAAAGTAATGTTATAGCTCGGTGTGATAAAAATATCTGTTTTTAATTTAAAGAAATACCTTAGAAATTCACTTCAAAAAACAAAAGTTAAAGTAACGTTATAGTTAGGTGAATTTGTTGATGACAACAGTGATGTCTTTTGAGATGTCATAAGTGATGTCATAAATTATATCATAGAACTTGTCATGAGTGATGTCATGTGTGAGGACAAAAGCAGTGTATGGCGGGAGCACAAGTTATAGTTAGTGAGTCAAAGCCTTTCTGTTTTAAATATTAAAAACCACTGAAATTTGCCAGTTATAGTCTACTGTTCTAATTATAATTTGTGGCCCGTCCATGCACTGCATATGATACTTATCAAATTGCTCATGACATGTTTATTTACATCCTTGATTACATCAATCATGACATCTCAAATGACAGACATCATTGATAACAACACTGATCATATCTCTGATATCATCCACAGAGTGCAACAGTTCACTGTACACTTTTGACAAAGAAAAATGCTTAGAACTGTACATTTTCGTTCAATTTACAATAACGTATGTGCTGTTAATGTATGTATTATTTTGCAAAAAGTTTATCCTACTAATTGGCATTGCATGTTTAGAGGCTATTGGCTGTAAGAGGACAGTTGTACTCAGGCAAAAGCTGTCTGATAAGTACTTTAGAACCCTATAAAGTTTGTTAATATGTAAGCAGCAGCGGCTCCTCAGTTAAGGCAGAAGAGTGTCGCCCCTCTGCTCTCTCAGCGGTGAAAACATGAAAAATGAAATTATAATAACACAGGTTATTATCATTTTATTTTTCTTTGCTGAGTCGAGTCAAGGGCAGGGCGGGCCGGGCCATCCTGATGGACAGAAGCTGCAGCAGGGAGAGGAGTAGTGGGCACTACTCCAAATGCCTATGTCAGTTTGGCCAGCCATCTTAGGATGGTCAAACCAACAAGCATACTTAAATCTTTCCACCCGAGCTGTGGTGTACAGCCGGGTGGAGATCAAGGACAGGTTCCCAGGGCCTACCTGAGCGTCAAAACTCTCATGCTGGTAAATAGTGTTACCAGCCTCAGAGCAGCGTCTGGATTAGCATTGGGGACTGGGAGTCTTGCATAGACTAGCAGGAGTGAGAGAAGAGGTGCAGAAGAGCACCGAGGCGGCTGCCGTCAGGTGAGTGTTTTTTTTATTTATTATTTTATTTTTCTCCCCCGTGCTGCCCCCCTCTTCCCCCTGCCCTGTCCCACCACTTTGTTTTCACACCAGCCGCCACTGGTGAGCAATGGGCTCTCCGTGAAATCTAGTGTTCTTATCCATATGTGTACCCTCTAGGGGTTTGGTGACTTAGGTCCTGATTACAACCTTGGCACATGGTATACTCCGTCACAAATGTGACGGTGATGGATATCCCATCCGCCATTTTATAAGTTTGATAGGTCATAAAGGAACTTGTAATACGACGGACGAGTATCCCATCCACCAATGTCGTAATCAGGCCCTAAATGTTGCGGAGTGTCTTAAGGGAGATGCTTCTTTGTGAAGAGCAGTGATCAAGTTGAAGATTGTGGACAAGAAAGATAATCAGCTAAATTAATTTGCTTGTGTAGTGGAAGTCAATGTAGGAGGCTGGCCTGGCTTGTAGTGGGTACCAAAGGTACTTACACCTTGTGCCAGGTCCAGTTATCCCTTATTAGTAGAGAAGAGGTGTTTCTAGCAGCTTAGGCTGATAGAAGGTAGCTATGGCAAAGCAGCTTAGACTGAACTAGGAGACATGCAAAGCTCCTACTATACCACTTATATCATATGCACAATATCATAAGAAAACACAATACACAGAGTTACTAAAAATAAAGGTACTTTATTTTTATGACAATATGCCAAAAGTATCTCAGTGAGTACCCTCAGTAAGAAGGTAAGTAATATACACAAGTTATATGTACACAAACCAAAATCAGGTAAGTAAGAGCAAGAAAAGTAATGCAAACAGTGTAGAATTGCAATAGGTTGCAATAGGCAAGCATAGATATAGGGGCAACACAAACCATATACTCCAAAAGTGGAATGCGAACCACAAATGGACCCCAGACCTATGTGAGCTTGTAGAGGGTCGCTGGGACTGTAAGAAAACAGTGAGGGTTACCAAAATAGCCCACCCCAAGACCCAGAAAAGTAGGAGTAAAGTGCACTTACTACCCCAAAAGAGCACAATAGTCGTGATAGGGGGATTCTGCAAGAACAACAAACACCAGCAGTGCACTGACAACGGATTTCCGGACCTGAGGACCTGCAAGGCAAGGGGACCAAGTCCAATAGTCGCGAAAGTGTCCGGGGGACAGGAGCCCAGGAAACCCCGGATGCAGGTGCAATGAAGCTGCCACCGGTTAGAAGAAGCTTGGAGTTCTCCAAGAAATAAGAGCACTAGGAACTTCTCCTTTGGTAGACTGATTTTCCACGTCGCGATGAAGCTTGCAGAGGTGTTCCCATGCCGAAATACCGCAAACAAGCCTTGCTAGCTGCAAGGGTCGCAGTAGAGGTTTTTGGGTGCTGCTGAGGACCAGGAAGGACCAGGATGTCGCCTTTTGGAGGAGGAGACAGAGTGGGCGCTTAGCAACTCAGAGAGCCCTCACAGAAGCAGGCAGGACCTGAAGAAGTACCCCAACAGGCACTTAGAAGAAGAGTGAACCGGAGTCCATGTGAAGTTACAAAAGGGGGTCCCACAACGTCGGAGGACAACTCAGAAGGTTGTGCACTGCAGGACGGAATGCTGGGGACCCAGGCTATGCTGTGCATGAAGGAAATCCTGGAAGAGTGCACAGGAGCCGGAGCAGCTGCAAATCACGCAGGACACAGCTTTGCAGTCTGGCGTGGGAAGGCAAGGACTTACCTCCATCAAACTTGGACTGAAGAGTCACTGGACTATGGGAGTCACTTGGACAGAGTTGCTGTGTTCCAGGGACTACGCTCGTCAGGATGAGAGGGGACCCAGAGGACCGGTGATGCAGTCTTTTGGTGCCTGTGTTAGCAGGGGGAAGATTCCGTTGACCCACAGATTTCTTCAGGGCTTCTGGTGAAGGGTGAAGGCAGGCTACCCCCAGAGCATGCACCACCAGGAAACAGTCGAGAAAGCTGGCAGGATTAGGCGCTACAATGTTGCTGGTAGTCGTCTTGCTACTTTGTTGCGGTTTTGCAGGCGTCCTGGAGCAGTCAGCAGTCGATCCTTGGTAGACGGTGAAGAGGGAGATGCAGAGGAACTATGGTGAGCTCTTGCATTCGTTATCTGAAGAATTCCACAAAGCAGAGACCCTAAATAGCCAGAAAAGGATGTTTGGCTACCAAGAGAGGTAAGAGCCTATCAGAAGGAGCCTCTGACGTCACCTGCTGGCACTGGCCACTCAGAGCAGTCCAGTGTGCCCCCAACACCTCTGTTTCCAAGATAGCAGAGGTCTGGGACACACTAGAGGAGCTCTGGGCACCTCCCCTGGGAGGTACTGGTCAGGGGAGTGGTCACTCCCCTTTCCTTTGTCCAGTTTCGCGCCAGAGCAGGGCTTGGGGATCCCTGAACCGGTGTAGAATCGCGTCTGCAGAGATGGGCACCATCTGGGCCCATCAAAGCATTTCCAGAGGCTGTGGAGGCTACTAGCCTGTTAGTGAAAAATTTGGAAAGCAGAGAGAGTATAACCACTGAGGTTCTGGTTAGCAGAGCCTCAGTGAGACAGTAAGACAGCACACAGGGAACACATACAGGGCACATACTATGAGCACTGGGGCCCTGCCTGTCAGGGTCCCAGTGACACAAGGGCTAAAACAACATACATACAGTGAAATATGGGGGTAACATGCCAGGCAAGATGGTACTTTCCTACACAACCCCCCCCCCCCCAAACGAAGGACAATAAGACTAGCCATGACCTGATGAGTCTTCATTGTCTAAGTGGAAATATCAGGAGAGTACATCTGCATTGGAATGGGTACTCCCAGGTCCATGTTCCACTGTATAGTCCATTCCCTGTAGAGATATGGACCACCTCAACAATTTAGGGTTTTCACCTTTCATTTGTTTTAGCCAAAGTAGAGGTTTGTGGTCTGTCTGAACAATAAAGTGAGTGCCAAACAGGTATGGCCTCAACTTTTTCAGTGCCCAGACCACAGCAAAGGCCTCCCTCTCTATGGCAGACCAACGCTTTTCTCCAGGGGTCAACCTTCTGCTGATAAAGGCAGCTGGTTGATCCTGGCCCTCAGAATTCAGTTGTGATAAGACTGCCCCTACCCCTAATTCAGATGCATCAGTTTGAACAATGAATTTCTTGGAGTAACATGGGCTTTTTAGGACAGGTGCAGAGCACATGGCCTGTTTGAGCTCCTCAAAAGCTTTCTGACAGCTAGCTGTCCATAACACCTTCTTAGGCATTTTCTTACTTGTGAGATCATTAAGAGGGGCTGCTATGGAGCCATCATTTTTAATAATTCTCCTGTAATACCCTGTGAGGCCTAAAAAGGCTCCCACCTGGGTCTGAGTTGAAGGGGGAACCCAATCCATGATTGTCTGGATTTTCCCCTGAAGGGGTGCAATCTGTTTTCCACCTACCAGGTGTCCCAGATAAACCACCTCACCCTGCCCTATCTGGCACTTTGAGGCCTTGATAGTGAGGCATGCCTTTTGCAGGGCCTCCAAAACTTTCCAAAGGTGGACCAGGTGCTCATCCCAGGTTGAGCTAAAGACAGCAATATCATCAAGATATGCTGCACTGAAAGCCTCCAACCCTTGAAGGACTGTGTTCACCAGCCTCTGAAAAGTGGCAGGTGCATTTTTCAAACCAAAGGGCATCACTGTAAATTGGTAGTGCCCTCCTATAGTTGAAAATGCAGTCTTTGGTTTAGCATCTTCTGCCAATTTGATCTGCCAATACCCTTCAGTCAAATCAAAAGTGCTAAGTTACTTGGCAGATGCCAGTGTACCAATGAGCTCATCTGCCCTGGGTATAGGGTGAGCATCAGTTTTTGTTACCTGATTGAGACCTCTGTAGTCTACACAAATCTCCCTTTTTCCATCTTTTGAGTGAGGCTTTGGTACACGCACCACTGGGCTAGCCCATGGGCTTTCAGAAGGCTCAGTCACTCCCAGATCCAACATTTTCTGCACCTCTTGTTTAATGCAGTCTCTGACATAGTCAGGCTGCCTATAAATCTTACTTTTGACAGGCAGGCTGTCTCCAGTATCAATTGTGTGTTCACACCAGGATTTTGTACCTGGCACAATTGAAAAGAGGTCAGAAAATTGTCCTAGGAGATTGATGCAGTTGTCTTTCTGTTCTGCAGTCAGACAATCTGCCAAAACTACTCCCTCCACTCAGGCATCTGCTTCAGTGGTGGAAAAGAGATCAGGGAGAGGGTCACTCTCTTCCTCCTGTCCCTCATCTGTTGCCATGAGCAGGGTGAGATCAGCCCTGTCATAGTAGGGTTTTAGGCGGTTGACATGAATCACCCTAAGGGGACTCCTGGCAGTACCCAGGTCTACCAAATAGGTAACCTCACTCTTTTTCTCAACAATTAGATGGGGTCCACTCCATTTGTCCTGGAGTGCTCTTGGGGCCACAGGCTCCAATACCAACACCTTCTGTCCTGGTTGGTACTGGATCAGAACAGCCTTCTGGTCATGCCATTGCTTTTGCAGCTCCTGGCTGCCCTGAACGTTTTTACTGGCCTTTTTCATGTACTCAGCCATTCTGGATCTTAGGCCAAGTACATAATCCACTATGTCCTGTTTAGGAGCTTTTAAAGGTTGTTCCCAACCCTCCTTCACAAGAGTGAGTGGACCTCTTACCGGGTGCCCAAAGAGGAGTTCAAAGGGGCTGAAGCCCACTCCTTTCTGGGGCACCTCCCTGTAAGCAAAAAGGAGGCAAGGTAACAGGACATCCCATCTCCTCCTGAGTTTTTCAGGGAGTCCCATTATCATACCTTTGAAAGTTTTATTAAACCTCTCTAACAGTCCGTTAGTCTGTGGGTGGTAAGGAGTGGTGAACTTGTAGGTAACACCACACTCTTTCCACATTGCTTTCAAGTATGCAGACATGAAGTTGCTACCCCTGTCTGATACTACCTCTTTAGGGAAACCCACCCTGGAAAAGATTCCCAGGAGGGCCTTTGCCACTGCAGGAGCTGTAGTCTTCCTTACAGGAATTGCTTCAGGATATCTTGTGGCATGGTCCACAACTACCAAGATAAACCTATTGCCTGAAGCAGTAGGAGGGTCAAGGGGGGCAACTATGTCAACCCCTACCCTTTCAAAGGCCACCCCAACCACTGGTGGTGGAATTAGAGGGGCCTTTGGAGTGCCACCAGTCTTGCCACTGGCTTGGCAGATCACATAAGACTTGCACAATTCTTTAGTGTCCTCTGATATCCTAGGCCAGTGAAACAAGGGGACAAGTCTTTCCCATGTTTTGATCTGGCCCAAATGCTCAGCCAAAGGAATGTCATGTGCAAGAGTTAGGAGGAACTCTCTGTACTGCAGGGGGATGATGAATCTCCTGGCTGTTCCAGGTTTTGGGTCCCTTGCCTCTGTGTACAAGAGGTTGTCCTCCCAGTAAACTCTACGGCTGTCACTGACATCCCCATTTTGCTGTTTGACAGCTTGCTGTCTGAGACCCTCTAATGTGGGACAGGTTTGCTGTGCCACACTCAGCTCTTCCCTGGCAGGCCCCCCTCCACCCAAAAGCTCAGCAGTGTCTGCTGCCACCTCATCTGGTGAAGGTTCTGCACAGGGAGGAAATTCCTCTTCCTCAGAAGGGGAATCATCTGTAGAGGGAGGGGTAGTGGGTAGGGATTTACCCTTGCTACCCTTAGCTTTAGGGAGCACTTGGTCCATTGTTCCAGGATCCAAGTTACCCTGTCCTTTTTGGCCTGAGCCCTGGTTAAAGCGGAAATATGCCCAGGAATGCCCAGCATTGCTGCATGAGCCTCCAACTCCACTTCTGCCCAAGCTGATGTCTCTAAATCATTCCCTAGTAGACAGTCTACAGGTAAATCTGAGGCAACCACAACTTTCTTTGGACCAGTAACTCATCCCATGTCCCCCCCCCAGTTGAGATTCACAACAGCCAGGGGGTGGCTAAGAGTGGTAGGTGTTGTTCAGGGTGGACCCGTTTCTCTATGCCCATAGTTACACTGGCTCCTGTGTCCCTGTAGGCCTGAACCTCAACACCATTTATTAGGGGATGTTGCTTGTACTTATCCATATTAAGGGGACAAGCAACCAAGGTGGCCAAATCAATGGCACCTTCAGAGACTAAAACAGCCTCTGTGGTCTCCCTAACAAGACCAACCCCAACTACATTGCCAATAGTGAGCCCAGCTACACCCTTGGATTGATTATTAGTAGGTTTCCCACCACCACTGTTATTACTAGGGGCACTAGAATTTACAGCAGGGGTAGTGGTGGTGGGAGGTTTGGTGTTTTTCTTTGGACAACTGGAATCAGTTGCCCAATGGCCTTTGATGTTACACAAATAATACAAAGGCTTTTTAAGTTGATTATTGGAAGACGATTTGGACACCACCCCCCCCACCCCAAGAGGATTTTTGTGGGCCTGATGAAGACTCAGTATGTTTACTTTTGTCCCCACCCTTGTCAGAAGACTTACCATCCTTCTTCTTGCCATCCTTGTCACCCCCGTATGAACCTTTCTGTTCACCCTTGTTCTGACCCACTTGTCTGCCTTCTTTCTCAATTCTTGGGGAGAGGTCAGATCCGAGTCCACTAGGTATTGGTGCAACAAGTCAGACACACCGTTGTTCAGAATATGCTCTCTCAGAATAAGATTATACAGGTTTTCATAGTCAGATACCTTGCTGCCATGTAACCACCCTTCTAAGGCCTTCACTGAACAGTCCACAAAATCTGTCCAGTCTTGAGAGGACTCTTTTCTGGTGTCTCTGAACTCAATCCTGTATTGTTCAGTGGTTAAGCCAAATACATTCAAGAGTGCATCCTTCAATACTGTGTAATTGTTAGCTTCACTTTCTCTAACAGTAAGAAGCCTATCCCTACCCTTACCAGTAAAAGATAGCCACAAAATAGCAGCCCACTGTCTTTGAGGGACCAACTGTACCATACAGGCCCTCTCAAGTGCAGCAAACCACTTGTTGATGTCATCCCCCTCCTTGTAAGGGGGGACTATCTTGTGCAGATTCCTGGAATCATGCTCTCTAACAGGATTACTATCAGGAATACTGCTGCTGCCACCATGGGGTCCTAACCCCAACCTCTGTCTTTCTTTCTCAATGTCTAGGGATTCCCTATCTAAGGCCAGCTGTTGCTGTTTAAGCTTGAGTTCCCTTTCTAACAAGTTATCCTCAGGGTGGGTGGGTTGGGAATGATTTGACACAGATGACAAATTGGAAACGTCAGAGGGGGACCTGTCCCTAACTGTCTGGACCCTCGTAACTTGGCCTCTAGGAATAAAGGATGCCCTACTGTGATGGGAACCTCCATGACTACCAACATTAATGGGTGTCCTGCTAGGGGGCAGGCCCTGATCGAAACCCTCCCCAGCTTCCTCAGGGGGTTCCTCTGAATCAGACTAGGAAGCTTCTACTAACCTCTCATTGGATGGGCCAGACTTGTTCTGGTCATCCACCATAAGCATGTTAAACAGAAACTCTTTTGTAGGGTTATTTCCTATAACTAAACCTCTATCTAAGCAGAGACTCCTTAAGCTCTTGTAATACAAAATGTCATAAGTAGCATTGACAGTTTTGGGAGCAGAATATACCACAGACATGATAGCAGAAGGTTTAGAGATAGGGAGAAGAGAGAACAAGTTTTAAGAACTTTAGAAAGCACAGAGGAAAATACTTTTTCTAACTTTTAGAAAACTTTTAGAAGTTTTAGGAAACTTTTCAGAACTTTGTAAAAAAGTTTAAGAGTGAAAAAGCAAACTTTTTGGTTAAGTGTACATACACTGAATTGTTTGGTATATGATTCTCTTATGAAAAGTACAAAATGACAAAATAGTAAGTAGTTACAAGTACTTATCCCACCGCTGCACAACCAATGTAGGAGGCTGGCCTGGCTTGTAGTGGGTACCAAAGGTACTTACACCTTGTGCCGTTCCAGTTATCCCTTATTAGTAGAGAAGAGGTGTTTCTAGCAGCTGAGGCTGATAGAAGGTAGCTATGGCAAAGCAGCTTAGGCTGAACTAGGAGACATGCAAAGCTCCTACTATACCACTTATATCATATGCACAATATCATAAGAAAACACAATATACAGAGTTACTAAAAATAAAGGTACTTTATTTTTATGAAAATATGCCAAAAGTATCTCAGTGAGTACCCTCCGTAAGAAGGTAAGTAATATACACAAGTTATATGTACACAAACCAAAATCAGGTAAGTAGGAGCAAGAAAAGTAATGCAAACAGTGTAGAATTACAATAGGTTGCAATAGGCAAGCATAGGTATAGGGGCAACACAAACCATATACTCCAAAAGTGGAATACGAACCACGAATGGACCCCAGACCTATGTGAGCTTGTAGAGGGTTGCTGGGACTGTAAGAAAACAGTGAAGGTTACCAGAATACCCCACCCCAAGACCCTGAAAAGTAGGAGTAAAGTGCACCTACTACCCCAAAAGAGCACAATAGTCGTGATAGGGGGATTCTGCAAGAACAACACACACCAGCAGTGCACTGACAACGGATTTCCAGACCTGAGGACCTGCAAGGCAAGGGGACCAAGTCCAATAGTCGCGACAGTGTCTGGGGGGGCAGGAGCCCAGGAAACCCCGGATGAAGGTGCAAGGAAGCTGCCTCTGGTTGGAAGAAGCTTGGAGTTCTGCAAGAAAGAAGAGGACTAGGAACTTCTCCTTTGGAAGACGGATGTCCCACGTTGCGATGAAGCTTGCAGAGGTGTTCCCACGCAGAAATACCGCAAACAAGCCTTGCTAGCTGCAAGGGTCGCGGAAGAGGTTTTTGGGTGCTGCTGAGGACCAGGAAGGACCAGGACGTCACCTTTTGGAGGAGGAGACAGAGGGGGCGCTCTGCAACTCAGAGAGCCCTCACATCAGCAGGCAGCACCCGCAGAAGTACCCCAACAGGCACTTAGAAGAAAAGTGAACCGGAGTCCACACAAAGTTACAAAAGGGGGTCCCACGACATCGGAGGACAACTCAGAAGGTTGTGCACTGCAGGTCGGAATGCTGGGGACCCAGACTATGCTGTGCACAAAGGAAATCCTGGAAGAGTGCACAGGAGCTGGAGCAGCTGCAAATGACGCAGTACACAGCTTTGAAGTCTGGCGTGGGGAGGCAAGGACTTACATCCACCAAACTTGGACTGAAGAGTCACTGGACTGTGGGAGTCAGTTGGACAGAGTTGCTGTGTTCCAGGGACCACGCTCGTCAGGATGAGTGGGGACCCAGAGGACCGGTGATGCAGTCTTTTGGTGCCTGCGTTAGCAGGGCGAAGATTCTGTCGACCCACAGGAGATTTCTTTGGAGCTTCTGGGGCAGGGTGAAGGCAGGCTACCCCCAGAGCATGCACCACCAGGAAACAGTCGAGAAAGACGGCAGGATTAGGTGCTACAATGTTGCTGGACTGTCTTGCTACTTGTTGCGGTTTTGCAGGCGTCCTGGAGCAGTCAGCGGTCGATCCTTGGTAGAAGGTGAAGAGGGAGATACAGAGGAACTCTGGTGAGCTCTTGCATTCGTTATCTGAAGAATTCCCCAAAGCAGAGACCCTAAATAGCCAGAAAAGGAGGTTTGGCTACCAAGGAAGGAGGATTGGCTACCAAGAGAGGTAAGAGCCTATCAGAAGGAGCCTCTGACGTCACCTGCTGGCACTGGTCACTCAGAGAAGTCCAGTGTGCCCCCAACACCTCTGTTTCCAAGATAGCAGAGGTCTGGGACACACTGGAGGAGCTCTGGGCACCTCCCCTGGTAGGTATTGGTCAGGGGAATGGTCACTCCCCTTTCCTTTGTCCAGTTTTGCACCAGAGCAGAGTTGGGGGATCCCTGAACCGGTGTAGACTGGCGTATGCAGAGATGGGCACCATCTGTGCCCATCAAAGCATTTCCAGAGGCTGGAGAGGCTACTCCTCCCAAGCCCTTCACACCTATTTCCAAATTGAGAGGGTGTAACACCCTCTCTCAGAGGAAATCCTTTGTTCTGCCTTCCTGGGCCAGGGCTGCCTGGACCCCAGGGGGGCAGAAACCTGTCTAAGGGGTTGGCAGCAGCTGCAGTGGAAATCCCAAAAAGGCAGTTTGGCAGTACCTGAGTTCTGTGCTAGAGACCCGGGGGATCATGGAATTGTCCCCCCAATACCAGAATGGTATTGGGGTGACATTTCCATGATCTTAGACATGTTACATGGCCATGTTCGGAGTTACCATTGTGACGTTATACACAGGTAGTGACCTATGTATAGTGCACGCGTGTAATGGTGTCCCGCACTCACAAAATCCGGGGAATTTGCCCTGAACGATGTGGGGGCACCTTGGCTAGTGCCAGGGTGCCCACACACTAAGTAACATTGCACCCAACCTTCACCAGGTGAAGGTTAGACATATAGGTGACTTATAAGTTACTTATGTGCAGTGATAAATGGCTGTGAAACAACGTGGACGTTATTTCACGCAGTCTGCAGTGGCAGGCCTGTGTAAGAATTGTCAGAGCTCCATATGGGTGGCAAAAGAAATGCTGCAGCCCATAGGGATTTCCTGGAACCCCAATACAATGGGTACCTCAGTACCATATACTAGGGAATTATATGGGTGTACCAGTATGCCAATGGGAATTGGTAAATTTAGTCACTAGCCTGTTAGTGACAAATTTGGAAAGCAGAGAGAGCATAACCACTGAGGTTCTGGTTAGCAGAGCCTCAGTGAGACAGTTAGGCACCACACAGGGAACACATACAGGGCACATACTATGAGCAGTGGGGCCCTGCCTGGCAGGGTCCCAGTGACACAAGGGCTAAAACAACATACATACAGTGAAATATGGGGGTAACTTGCCAGGCAAGATGGTACTTTCCTACATAAGTCTTGTCTCTAAAATTCCCTTTGCTCATGATGAAGGTTGTTTTTAGTGAATTAGTTAATATGAAAATTATAAATGCAGTACTTACTGGTAATTAGTAGTACTTTTTATTAGATTATACAACTCATAAAAGCAATTGTGAGTCAGGTTTAAGTGGTTTTTGTGTGCAGTTACTCACACACAAGGTTGCATATTGAAGGAGCTTCAGTATAAATTAGAGTTTGTAAGCAAGGAGGAGCTGTCCTGAAGGTTTGTTCTCTGGATGAATGTTTGCTGTAGTGGTGCTTTATATACATATTGATCTTTACTTATGAGGATGAAGTGTAATTATTGAAGCCACCGATTTACAAGCAAAAACAGTTATGTGGTAGTCAGTTATTAAACTAATGTGACTGTCTCTTTCAAAGTAGTGTGTCTGGGTAACGTGCTGTAGAGTGAATACTTTGCTTGATTGAGTGTGGTGAGGTTGTGATTTCAAAAACATTTTCCAGACATTTAGTTCTGCTTCCTTGTAGGTGATGTGCTGTAGGCCTCACTAGTATATCTGTGGAAGGTCAAAGCTGTTTGTACTACGCTGTGGGAAGGAGCTTCTGATATCAATCAGATCTCTATATAGGTGTTTCCCCAACTGTGGGTCACCAGATGATTGTTTATGGGTTGTGAAAGTCCCAACAATAAATACATATGCTTTTAAATTCTGTATTTATCTTGTCACATTTGTTCAACTTCAAGGACAGAGGTCAAATATCAGGCTGTCTTGTGACAAATGTTTGCTTGTCCCCTCACTTTGCAGTCAGTGAAGAAAAGTGGTGAAGGAACAACTGTAGGGTGTCATTGTTTGTAACACACAACAAAATGTAAATACTGTATATGAAATGTACAAATTTAACACTTAGGAAAGCAAAAATGAAGCACATTTTTTGTAATTCTGAATGCGAGGTAGGCAAAGATTTTAATAGGATCACTGAAACGTGTTATCACACATTACCATTTGTGAGTGATATAGTTTTATCAGTAAAGCTGTGTGTCTGTGCCAATTTAGTGCCCGTTTTAGTGGAAAATTTTACATTGAAAATAAATGGTCTTCCTCGTGTCCATTAAAGCTATGTGGCTCATGACAGCTTGTTGTTCTAAAAAGTGTGTTGTTCTAAAAAGTGTGGAAAGTACTGCTGTATATAGTTGAATAAGTGTGCATATTAAGTTGTAATATGAAATACAGTATTTTTATTAAATTACGTTTTAACATTGAGTGTATGTTTCCATACTGTACACAATTGTAGTCTGCGCTGTGTTACTTTACCAACATAATAGATATGTATAGTAGGCTTTTATGAAAATACTTTGACTCTTTGCAAGTTAGTTAATGCCAAAACCTACATAAAACAGAGTGCACCTAAGAAACTTGCTGTAGCAGTGGGTCAGGTGACAATAAGGACTCGGTTGTTTGGTTGGGTGAGAAACAGTGAATTTATTGAACGTTTTCAAATTATAAGCTTTGTTCCCGATTATAGTGGTTGTGTGCTCCTTCTCAGGGGATATCTCTTCTCACTCTTTCACAGGTTCCCTCTTGAAGATACTCCTCATAGGCTCCCAGATGCCCCTGCAAAGAGGAATGGAAACGAAGGTAAGTCGGGGTTGTATAGATGTAACAGTCGTATTAAGAGTGGAGAAGAGGGAGAGAGAGATAGATAGAGAGAGAGAGAGAGAGAGAGAGAGAGAGAGAGAGAGAGAGAGAGAGAGAGATCCCAGGGACGTGCGTAGAGTTGTGCAATTAGCAATTGTGTGAATAATCACCTCTTAGTGCTTTTATCAAAAATAGGATTCTAACCCCAAAGGCTCTCCAGTGTGATTAAGGTAGGTGAGCCTTATGTTTCAGTCCCTTTCCCTCCTTGACTCTGCTTCTCTCCTTTCTGACCCCTCCAAAGTCTTTCCTCCCCTCTCCCCGCACTACCCCCTCCCTCTCCCCTCCTGTTGTCACTCTCCACCTTTGGTAAGAAACTATCCTTTATGAAGGACCGTACCTTTGTTAGCCACGTCCCTCCTGGGACGTGGCGGATGTCGCATTTTGCAGCGTTGTTCTTCTCCCAAGGTTGGTAGTCCGTCTGTAGGGGAACCCCGCTGTTCCCGTCCTCGCTCTCGTTTTCCGTGTCTCCTTTCTCCGGCTTCTCGGTGTCGGCGTTTTCCACCTCTTGTGCCCTGCGCGCGCACAGTCCGTCTTCTCTTGTAGTCTTCTCGGGAACCCGGACATCCGGGTTCCATGGTTGGCTTCCGGCGTCCGCGTTGCCCCAGCAACCGGGCGCGTCATCGTCCCTGCCGCAGGAGCTGAACACCGTTTCCGTTTCTGCGGCGTCCGGAGCTGCGTTATCAGATAACCGGCTACACACCCCATCCCAAGATTGGGACTGATACAGTGCCCAAGGAGCCGGAAAGCATGACAGAAAGTCCGCCGGCCCTTGGAGAGCACCCGGAATATGATGGATCTGAAAAGAGAAGGTCTGAAGTTCCATAAACCACCGAAGTATTCGGGAGTTGGAATCCTTATTAGAGGCTAACCAAGTCAAAGGAGCATGGTCTGTAAACAGCACGAAAGGGCGGCCCAGTAAATAATATCTGAGATTGTCCACAGCCCATTTGATAGCCAAACACTCTTGTTCAATAATTGCATAATTACATTCTCTAGGAAGCAATTTCCTACTAATGTAAACAATAGGGTGGTCCGTCCCTCCTCGTCGGGTTATGAGAGTACAGCTCCTAACCCCACATTCGAAGCATCAGTATGGAAATGAAAAACCTTGGAAAAGTCGGGACACCGTAAGACTGGTTCTGTAGTGAGGCATGCTTTCAAGTGGTGGAAACTAGATAATTGTTTATGAGATAGGGATGATATTTTTGAAGGGAGGTTTTTCTTGAGGAGATCAGTGAGGGGGGCGGCTAAGGTAGAATATTGAGGTATAAAGCGACAGTAATACCCAATTAACCCCAGGAAGGAGCGAAGCTCCCTTTTGGTAGTGGGTAAAGGAACATGTTGAATGGCATCGACCTTGCTTTTCTGGGGGCGTAGCTGGCCTTTCCCTATGAAATATCCCAGGTATGCAATTTGGTCATATCCAAGTTTGCATTTCTTTGGGTTGGCTGTGAGACCGGCCTTATGCAGTGTGTGGAATATTTCATGGAGGTGGGAAAGATGCTCATTCCAGGTGTTGCTGAATACCACGATATCGTCTAAATATGCTGCAGTGAAACTTTGGAATGGTCTCAAAAGGTTGTCCATTAGTCTTTGGAATGTAGCTGGGGCCCCATGGAGACCGAATGGGAGTACCATAAAGTGGTAGAGCCCCCACTGCGTGGAGAAAGCCGTTTTTTCTTTATCAGCTGGCGAAAGGGGTATTTGCCAGCATCCCTTTGTTAAATCTAGGGTTGACATATAACGGGCTTTCCCCAACTTTTCTAGTAAGTCATCAACTCTGGATATGGGATATGTGTCAAATAGTGAAATTTCATTCAACCGGCGGAAGTCAATACAGAATCGTATTGAACCGTCAGGCTTTGGAACTAAGACCACTGGGGAGCACCAAGGGCTCGTTGATGGTTCTATTACCTTCAGTTTTAGCATGTTTTGCACTTCTTCTTCAATTAAGTGTCGGTGGGCTTCGGGAATACGGTAGGGTCGTAATCTTATTACTTTTCCCTCAGGTGTTCTTATACAATGTTGGATTAGATTTTTTTTTTCGGGAATTCAGGAGAAGAACTGTTTATGATCTTTTAACAAGTTCTCTAGTTGGGTCTTCTGACCCCCTGTGAGATCTGTATTGATATGGGGAGTTTTTACTGTTTCTTCAGTGTTTGTAGGATATAACTCTATGTCTAGTGGTTCTTCAGGGGTTACTAAGAAACCTGTAGCCAATTGGTTTGTTGCTGTTGTAGGTTCTTCCCATTTTTTTAACAGGTTAACATGGTATATCTGTGTTCTTTTAGGGTGTTGGGACAATTCTATCAGGTAAGTAACCAGGGTTATGATTTTTAAGACAGTGACCCTGCCACCTAGCTAAGAGTTTATTGTTGGAGCAAGGTCTTAATATCAGAACCTTATCATTCGGTTGGAAATACTGGGTTTTTGTCCCTTGATCATAATACCGCTTTTGGTTACTTTGGGACTTTTCTAGATGTTTACGTACGTCTTCCCATACGGACTGAGGGGAGTTTTCAGTTTATGTATGTATTCTAACAGAGGTTTTTCCTCCTTTCCCTCTTCTTCCCATAATTCCGCTGCCATGTCTAACAGACTACGGGGTTGTCTCCCGAAGACCAGCTCAAAGGGGCTGTGTCTGGTTGAAGCCTGTTCATGTGTTCGTATGGCATATAGGACTAAAGGGAGCTTTTGATCCCAATCTCGTCCAGATTCAGAGACTGTTTTCTGTAGCAGTGTTTTTATAGTGCGGTTATACCGCTCAACCAACCCATCCATCTGGGGGTGATAAACCGAGGTCTTTATTTGCTTGATCCCAAGGATCTTACAGATATTATTCATCAGTGAAGACATAAAGGGTGTTCCTTGATCAGCCAGGATTTCCTGGGGAAACCCGACCCTAGAAAAGAAAGTGATCATGGCTTGTGCTACTGTTTTAGACGTCATACTAGAAAGGGGTATAGCCTCCGGATACCTTGTAGCATAATCTACTAACACTAAAATATATGTGTGTCCCTTTGAGGAGGGTAAAAGAGGACCTACCAAGTCCATACCGATCCTGGAGAAGGGAACCTCAATGATAGGAAGGGGTTGAAGGTGCGCTTTTCTTTGGGGTCCCGGATCTATCAGTTGGCATCGTGGACACTGGGCACAGTATTGTCTGAGGTGGGCATAAACTCCGGGCCAATAAAATCTCCTCAATAGATATTCTTCGGTCTTTTCCCTACCATAATGTCCCCCTCCTGGTTGGTTGTGTGCCAAAAAGAGTACCTGTAAGCGATAGGGTTCTGGCACTACGAGCTGACGTTTTTCTATGTTATTAGATTTTACGACCCTATAAAGGAGATTTTTTTGGACAAGGAAGTAGGGACCCACCTCATTAGTAGATTCAGATTTAGCTGTTCTCCAAGCATGACATAATGTTGGGCCCTCTCGTTGACTGACTCTGAATGACGGAGGAGGGACTGAAAGGTTGGTCACTACTTTCTCTATGTTCCTTTCCTTTCCAGAGGCCTGATATTGTTGTTTATTTTGTCTCTTTTCCTGTCTAGTGAGTCTTGTACGACATGGTTTGTTTTCGATATGGGTATCATGAAATGGTGCTTCGGCCCACCAGGCCTCGGACCTAGTTTGCGTTTTTACCCTGTTTAATTGGTCAGGGAACCGTATATAGTCCGTTCCCAGTATACTGTCCTCTACTAAGCGGTCCATAACCCCTACTGGTAGTAAATCCTGGTTCTCTTCTCACTCTATGTTGACGAGGGACAGGGGGTAGTTGTTTTTGTCCCCATATATACAACAGATCGATACCCATTGGTTGGTATTCTGGTCCGAAGGGTTCAGCACATCTGCTCTTACTACAGATTGACTACAGCCCGAATCTATAAGCGCCAGGAGTATCTTTTCGTTTACTTTAATTGCTTGTTTGTATTTGGGATTACCCCTACCGGTACATAAGACTCTTCCTCTAGTAACCCCTATCTCCATGGGTTCAGGTTTATCCCCTTTCCGAGGGCATAATCACACTAAATGGCCCCACTCGCCACAGCTATAACACTGTGGTTGCTGCATGGGTGGGGTTTCTCCGATTCTGGAATGTCCTCCTTCTTCTAGGGGTTTCCGTGAAAAGTTCCTAAAAGGTATAACGGTAGGTTTCTGCGATATCTTAGAGCTTAGGTTCTTGAAGTCTACCGACTGATGGTAGGCACAAGCTAAGTCCACGGCCATATCGATATTAACGTTCGGGTGCTGCCTTATCCAACTCCGAGTGGAAGAGGGAAGAGATTCCAAATACTGTTCTAATATTACTGCCTTTATAACATCCTCCCTCTCTGTCCCTATAGGTCCCAGTCATTTCAATCCCAGGTCTTTGACTTTAAAATAAAATGTCCGAGGATCCTCTGCCTGTCCCCATTTGATCTTCCGGAATTGTAGATGGTAATATTCAGAATCATGGCCTACTATCTCTAATATGCTTCTTTTAATGTCTTTGTAGGGTGTGGTACCATCCGGGTTAGCGGCCTGATTAGCCGTTTGGAGGATACCTGTCAGTAAGGGTGCAATATATTGTCCCCAGCGATCTTCCGGCCATTGGGCCGAGGAGGCCACTCTTTCAAAGTTAGTGAAGAAAGCGTCAAGATCTTCACCGTCCTGGTACTTCTGAAGCACTGAGCTAGGTACATTGGGGTGGACCTTACTAGCTGCTATGGTATCCGTGAGTTTTTGGAGGGCCGTCTCCTGCACTAATTGATTATTGGCCATGATGGTGGGTTGGCTCCTTAGCGCACTCTGTAGTGCCTCTCTGTCCTCCTTCGCCTCCCTCTGATGGGCCTTCCATACTAGCTGTAGGTGTCTTTGTCCTTCAGCTTGCTACTGCATCATGTCCTCCAGAGTGGGTTTCTCCCCCATTGTCTCCTGTTTAAGTTTGTCCGGTTGTCACCTTTCAAAATCCCACTTCTGACACCATTGTAGCAGTGGGTCAGGTGACAATAAGGACTCGGTTGCTTGGTTGGGTGAGAAACAGTGAATTTATTGAACGTTTTCAAATTATAAGCTTTGTTCCCGGTTATAGTGGTGGTGTGCTCCTTCTCAGGGAATATCTCTTCTCACTCTTTCCCAGGTTCCCTCTTGACCGGTGAAGATACTCCTCACAGACTCCCAGACACACCGGAAAAGAGGAATCGAAACGAAGGTAAGTTGGGGTTGTATAGATGTAACAGTCGTATTAAGAGTGGAGAAGAGAGAGAGAGAGAGATATAGAGATAGAGAGAGAGAGAGAGATCCCAAGGACGTGCGTAGAGTTGTGCAATTAGCAATTGTGTGAATAATCACCTCTTAGTGCTTTTATCAAAAATAGGATTCTAACCCCAAAGGCTCTCCAGTATGATTAAGGTAGGTGAGCCTTATGTTTCAGTCCCTTTCCCTCCTTGATTCTGCTTCTCTCCTTTCTGATCTCTCCAAAGTCTTTCCTCCCCTCTCCCCGCACTACCCCCTCCCTCTCCCCTCCTGTTGTCACTCTCCACCTTTGGTAAGAAACTGTCCTTTATGAAGGACCATACCTTTGTTAGCCATGTCCCTCCTGGGACGTGGCGGATGTCGTGTTTTGCAGTGTTGTTCTTCTCCCAAGGTTGGTCGTCAGTCTGTAGGGGAACCCCGCTGTTCCCGTCCTCGCTCTCGTTTTCCGCATCTCCTTTCTCCGGCTCCTCGGTGTCGGCATTTTCCACCTCTTGCGCCCCGCGCGCGCAGAGTCCGTCTTCTCTTGTAGTCTTCTCTGGAACCCGGACATCCGGGTTGGCTTCCGGCGTCCGCGATGCCCCAGCAACCGGGCGCGTCATGGTCCCTGCCGCAGGAGCAGAACACCGTTTTCGTTTCTGCGGCATCCGGAGCCGCGTTGTCAGATAACCGGCTACACTTGCGTTTCCATTTGTGTAGCAATACATTTGTGAATACTAGTCTCTGTTGAGAGTGGTGTTGTTGTTTTTTTAACAAATTGATGTAGCCTTTAATACTGTTATTGTGGAAGTAGTGTTGTGGATGTCAACAGTGATGTGATCATTGATGTCATCAGTGATGTCATCTGAGATGACATCAGTGATGCAATTGAGCATCACGAGTGATATTTGTGAGGTCATAAGCAGTGCATTGTGGGGATGCAAGTTATAGTTAGCACAGTGAACTATAACAGGCAAATTTCAGTTGTTTTCAATATTTAAAACAGAAGGCTTTGACTCACACTTGTTGCCTAACTATAATGTCCTTTTAACATTTATAATTCATAAATGTATTTAATTTTTTTTCTTTAAAGATGCAAACTAATATTTAATGTGGACCTTACTGTAACGTTACATTAACCTTAAGGTTTTTTCTGTAAATTTCAAGCGTTTTTTCTTTTTTTTTTTAGATAATATGTACTATGTGCCTACCTAGTGTAGCAATTGTATTTATTATTATTATTTTTCAAATTGCAAGCATGTTTTTTCTTTAAATTACAATAGCAATGGTTGTACTTTTTCATTACATTTTGATCAGCAGGTCTACTGGGCCAATTGCCTTGTCATGTGTTCCCCAAGTGCTTGGATTTACAGTTCTGGACACCATGGCAGAACTGTACAGCTGGCTTTTTTAATGCTGAGTTCTTGATATAAGATGTTAAATGACTGGGTTTTGAGACAAGAGGTTCACTATTAGTCACACCAAACTACAATATCATGTATTCGTTAGTGGTTTTATCTTTGTTTTCCTACTTTTTATGAATCCAAGGACTTATCATGGTGGAGCCTCAAATCCACTGTGAACTCAATGACACAACCAAAGAACACTTCTGATTGGTTGTGAACAGTCTCCACTTTTTCTGCCAGGAGGTTCCCACTCTTTTACATCAGTTAGGTGTCTTTCTTACTGTATTTCGTGCCATTTTTTGAGTGCTTCTCAACTGCTGGTGTCACACATTGATCCAGAGGAACAGAGGCACCAGTAGGAGGAAGAACCACCAAAAAAAAAAAGGAATCTTAATTCTGTCTGGCGAAAACAAAAGTGATGGTGAAAATAGAACAGTGCTCTATTTGTAATAAGAAGTTGTACTGGGGCACTGGAAAGAAATAGTCACATGGCACATTGAGGATCTGGAAGCCTATGCATACCATCCACACCAAGCACCTCAATACAGCTTTGAAGGAGTGGTGTGCAGCTGAGGATTCAACTTAGACATCACAACCATCATTGGGACCAAGAAACACAGTACCACCGAGTGTCACCCAGGGACTACCATCTCATATGCCAAAGCAGAAGACAGTCACCTTCTGCACAGAATGCAACAAGGTGATCAGTATGGGGGAGCAGTCACTGCCAGCATTCATAACCGCTGTGGAATATCCCAAATGTTGATATTTTTTTTTTACTTTAGAATTCCCAAGTTCAAGTCCTTCAAGTCCCTTTCTCCATTTATGTTATCCCTGTTTTTGAAAAGCAACAACAAAAACTACAAACAAATATACAAGAGTGTTCATAACAACAAAAAAATGGTTCTTTCCAGCGCCACATTTTGTAGTTCAAAGATAAAAAAGAAATTACACGCTCTGTGTTAATGTGTTACTGTTTGTGTGTGTTTGTGTGTTTGTATGTATGTGTGTTTATTAGTGTAAATGTAGATAAGAGTGAGAGTGGGGATCTTGAGTGTGTGCATGTATGTAGTTGTGTGGCAGAGTAACTGTAGGGGTGAGAAAGAGTGAGAAACTTCAGAGTGTGCAAGGCTATGTGTGTCTATGTCTGTAGTTGTGTATTTGACTAAATGGGTGCAGGTGTATGGCTGAGTGCTTGACTCTGTGGGTGTAGTAGTATGAGTGTGTGCTTGTGCAAGGAAAGGTGTCTGGTCATATGTGGAAAGGCATGTGGATCGGTGTAAGTGTGGGGATTTCTGAATGTATGTGTGATAGAATGTGGGTGTTGTGTGTGTGTGTGTAGCTGTCTGTAAAAGGAAATGTGTGTATGTGAGTCTGTGTCACTGAGTGTGTGGTGTATGTGTGTGACTGAGTGTGTGGGTGTAATAGTGTATGAGGGAAGTTGTATGTGTAGTTGTATCTGTGTACAGAAATGTGTGTAGAGGTGTATGTGAGAGTGTGTCCCTGAATGTGTGTAGGTGGGTGTGTATGTGTGTGGGTGTTATGTGCATGTGAAAGAGAGAATGTGTGTGGATGTGTTTGACGTATTTGTGAGGTTTCCTGTGTTACAGAATGTGTGAGGGTATCTATGGGTGTGTCTGTGTGTGTGTCACTGAGTGCTGGTGTGTATGCATGTCAATGTTCTTCTTGTGTACGTGTATAAGGGAATGTGCGTAGGTTTATATGTGAGTACACGTAACAATGTGTGGAAGAGTATGTATGTGTTTGAGTGTTTGTGTGGTTGTTAAGTATGTGTATCCAAGGCAAGGTCTGTGCAAGCATGTGTGTGCGCGACTGAATATGTGGGGGTGTCTGTGGGTGTAATTGTGTGTGTAAGGAAATGTATGTAGATGTGTGTCCGAGTAAGTGTATCACTGAATGTTTAGAGGTATATGCGTGTGACTGAATGTGTGGGTAGTTGTGTGAGGTTGAGAGAGAATATATTTGGAGGTGTGTGCAAGAGTGTGTGTCTGTGTGATAGATAGATCTTGTAGGGATATCTGTGTGGATGTGCATGTCACTGAATGTGGGTGTGTATGTTTGTGAATATACTTGTATGTGTGTGGTGGAATATGTGTAGAAGTGTGTTTAGGTGTATATGTGAGCATGTGAGTCACTGAATGTGTGGAGGTGTATGTATGTGACTGTGTGTGGGTGCAGTAGTGTGTGTGGAGGTGTGTGTCTGTGTGGGACTGAACATGGGTGTCTCTGTGGCTGTGCGTGACTGAGTGTGGGGTGTATTTGTGTGAATGTACTTGTATGTGTGTTTGTGTGTAAGGAAATGTGTCTATAGGTATGTGTATGTCATGTAATGTGTGGAGGTGTATGTGAGTGACTGAGTATGAGAGAAAGTGTGTAGAGATGTGTAGAAGTGTATGTGAGGATGTCTGTGTGATGGATAGCGTGAGGATGTCTGTGTGGGTGTGTGTGTCGAGTGTGGGTTTGTATGTGTGTGAATGTACTTGTGTGTAAGGGATTGTGTGTAGAGGTGTGTGTATGAGTATATATGAGAATGTGTCAATGACACTGGATATGTGGAATTGCATGTGTGCAGGTATCTGAGTGTGCATGTCGCTGAATGTCTGAAAGTGTATGTGGGGGGGTGTAATGTGTGTGTGAGAGAATGTGTGTGGAGGTGTGTGCAAGAGTGTGTTAAGTTGTCTGCATGACGGAACATATGGGGCTGTCTGTGTGGGTGTGTCACTGAGTGTGGATGTGTATGTGTATGTGCTGATGTGTGTATGTGTGTCGGCGTAAAGGAGTATGTGTAGGTGTAAATGTGAGCATGTGTGTCACTGAATATGTGGAGTTGCATGTGTGATTAGTTGTAGAATTATGTGTATGCAAGAGGATCTGTGTGGGAGTACGTGCAAGTGTGTGTGACTGAACTTGCAGAGATGCTTGAATGGCTGTGTGTAACTGAGTGTGAGGGTTTGCATGGGTGTAGGCACGTGACTGAGTCTTTTTGTGTGTGTTTGCTGATATGTTTGCGTACTGGTGTTCAATACTGTGAGCACATTCAAGACACTGGTCATTGGTTATAGTATGTACTTACCATAATATGCAATTTCAATATGTATAGATAAAGGGTTATAATGAGCGAAGAAAAGCAAACAATATTTTATTAGAATATCTCTACTTCTTCAACCACTTAAAATTAATTCTTCTATAAGATTTTCTGCCGCTGGGAGTGTGGCTGACCACTGGACTTGGCAGGGGTGTGCTAGACACCATCGCCATCTGTTAGGAAACCTCTGTAGTGAATCCTATCTTGTTTTAATGGGAAATAGGAGGTAGCTTAGCCTTTGGCTTGCAGACTTGTGCCCCCGTCACCTAGTGACTTTTACCCTACTTAGTTTGCTCTGTTTCAGTGCATTTATTTAATTATATCTTTTAAAATGGCTGCCTTGTTTCTAGTTAGTCCAATGTTTAGTTTCACGTTATAAATGCACCTGCACTAAGGCGTCAATATCAAGCGATTAAGATAAACAAACTTTAGGTGTTCACATTAGGTACTTTCCCTCTTCACACCTTCGAGGGAATTGTTTACATTAATTGCCTTCCCAAGCATGTCTTGTTATATATTGTTTGGGAACAGACCTATGTCAGGGGTCCGAGCAGATCTCTATAAATGCACTTCACTTAGACAGATAGTCAGAGGGATTCTGACCAGATGCCATTGCTGCTATCGATGCTGCACGTTGCCTTGACGTGGACCCAGTCTTCGTGTCCCTACGGAGTCTGA
Source organism: Pleurodeles waltl (assembly GCF_031143425.1). Lineage (NCBI taxonomy): Eukaryota > Metazoa > Chordata > Amphibia > Caudata > Salamandridae > Pleurodeles > Pleurodeles waltl. Next base: position 401,862,847 of record NC_090449.1, read on the forward strand.
GCTAGGGACCTAATTCCAAGGCAACGAGGATTGGGGGGCTCTTCTCACGGACATGGCATTGGCAGATTAGGTTTAACACACCCAGCTCTCTTTTAGGTTAGAGATTAGGTACATGACATTAGGGTATTAGGACATATTTCATATCTCATGTCATTCCATGTCATTGCAAAATGGTGGGGGTCTTTGTATTAATGACTCTTGTCTTTACCATTCTGTTTCTTGCATTATTCATTATCCTAATCATTGCAGCCCATACAACTTATCGTAGATTGCAGTTTTGTTGAATAAAACCTATTGAAACCTTACTACATCTTCTTCATTGCCTGTGTTTGATTGAGACATGCTGTTAATGTGAGAAAGGGGTAATCTCCGTTTAACCACGACACTCCCTGAGATGTCATACTCTTGAGTCGATGCGTGAAGGCTGCCACAAGTCACCTTTTACTATCTGGGTTTTTGGTGAGGTACTGCTTGTGAGCCACGAGGGTTGGGATGACAATTGCAACTTGTTGTAGGACTGGCATATTTGTCTACAAACATAAGTACTGACATCCTTAAACCAGCAGTCTTGCTTATAGCAAGAGTCAAACTACGACATGGTGCCACCAACAGTGGTGTTTAGGCACTGATTTACGTATTCCCTGACTATCACTGTCTCACATACAACAGGTACCCTAAGTACCATTATACGTAGACATCTGTGGTCTTGTGGACGTTCCTCCTCAGCTGAACATGGAACACCTAATTAGGCTGTAGGTTGTTCGAGCTTGAACCATTAAAAGGACTTTTCTTCCCATTTGGTGTTCCATCTCTTTATCCATTACACAATATGGCTAATGCCATAGACATTCCTGAGAATGCTAGTCAAGCATTAACATGATATCTAGTAGCGTATGGCTTAACAGATAAGGGCGGGAATGTCACAGCCATAGTAGAAGCTAGTGAAAATTACCAAACAGAAACATTCTACTCTTGGGTCACCTTTCCTGAGGAAGACCAAAGATCATTCACATTTCACACACTCATATTGGAAACGTACCTCAACGGTACCAAGCATACCAGTATCTTGAAATACTGATTACTTATCAAGAACATCAGGTTTAATGGCACCCTACCACACATAATACAACCCATGAGATTAGGTCCCATAGGTAATGATGGACCAACATGACCTATGTTCGCCACATACACACCTCACCCAGGTATACAAAACATGCAGGCAGCAGATCTGCGAAACTTATACATTGAGCAAGTAACACTCTACAGACGACTTGTTCAGCTCGTAGTGCTAACTCTGAACACTACACCAATGCACTCAGAACCACCAGGACCTGCTGGATACCACTTGGCTACTGGAATTAATCCACAAACAGTACATACTATTGTGTGTATGGTACCCACAGAACGAGAGAAAATCCCGTTCTGGATAGCCCAGAAAACAAATCAGCTGGAAGCTGTTTTTCCCCATACAGGACCACAGGAGAAACATAGAATTCTCACAATGTGCTCGCCCTTCAGGATGGTTCCTCCATGGATGACTGCGCCACATGGGGTACAGTCTTTGCTGCAATATATACTACCACACATGGCACCCCAACACTTGCCAATTTACAGGAAGTGTTAAAACAAATTCACAATGAGCACAGGGCTGCACCAGCCCTAGATTTGGGGATGAAATTGATGCATAACTTTGACGCATTCGCCTCAGTCATACTCAGTAACATTAAAGGGGAAGCGGTAGCACTGGCTAAACACCAGCGCCTCCGAGAAATTCCACACTTGGAACAGGAGAAACAGCTACTGAAAATTATTTCTAGTACCTATAGCAGTATAGGACGGGATAGTTTGGTAGCTGAGCCGAAAAAGTTAGAAATACAGAGTACCAGACAGTGACACTGTTAGACAGAGCAGCAGAGGTCACGATATGCCGCCAGAGTCTGAAAGATCATCTGGATGCGACAGCAACTAGCAATTTCAGTGCAGTTGAAACTGCGGACGAGCGCGCTCTCCCACCCAATAGGGTTTATGATTTAAATATCCAAATTGAGGGAGACGTGGAGCGCACCATTGGTGTGATATTCTGGGATGAACTTAGTTGTGATATCCTACTGGCTGAAAGAGACTGGCCACCTGAGCACATCCTTAAGCTCCCACATGGGGAAGATGTCATTTTGCCTTCTTTCTCTGATCTTGTTCCAGAAGCGGTAAAGCAAGCCTACGCTGTACACTGGGCTTTAGCACAGGCTCCTGCGTTGTACTGCGGTCATGTAGGTTGGGACAAGGACTCTCCTTGTCATGTAATACCTATCAGATCTACACCTCAGCCACAATATCCTGTTAAACATGAAGCAAAAGCTCCAGTGAGGGAGATCCTCACTCAGCTTGAGTACCAAGGAGTAATTGAGCCCTGTGTCTCTGCAATGAATAACCTGTTATTCACAGTTGCAAACACAGACCATTCTTACAGAATAGTCTTAGATTACAGACACTTAAACAGTCATACAGGTACATACGTTATACAAAATTCACATAGCATAGCACTAATTAATAACATAGTGAGCAAAAAATACAAAACAACCTTGGATATTTCCATTGTTTTTTTCTGCCAGAACATAGCACATGAAAATTGGGACCTGAGTGCATTCTCATTTGGCTCACATAAACGCTTCTGTCGTTTGCCCCAAGGCTACAAGAACAGCCCAGGGCTGTTCTCAGCCCATATAACATCAATATTACATGATATTGATCCCGAGGCGCTGTCCTACATGGATGACATCTATTTCACAGATGACGACCTCAACATTCATCTTGCCAGGGTCGATTGGATCATTTTAGGATTCGCAGCCCTTGGCTACAAATTTAATTTTCGAAAGACTAAAATAGCCTTTCTCAGTGTATTGTTCCTGGGATATGAGCTATCAAAAGAGCTTGGCCCGCACTTTCTGGAGAAATGTGCTCAACTCCACCCACATAACCTCTCAAGAAACTACAGTCTTTACTTGGTTTCTTCAACTTTGGCAGAACTTACATTCCTGACTATGTGCAAAGTATCAAGCCCTTTATGACTTAATACGCCCTGTTCTTTCTAGCAGACACTGGACAGTTGAACACACACGCATCCTTAGGAAATTGCAACCGGACATGCTAGAAGCAAAACACCTGCACACATAGCATATAAATCACATTTATACTCCAATGCAGAACAACTTTTTGCACCTACAGAAATAATTCTGACTGCAGTTCAGATGGCTGTCATTAAGGAGAGGCCACTTGCCCAAGGGAAACGCATGAATTTTTTACCCTGGTACCAGCCTTAAAGGCCATCACCAAAGCAAGCATTCCTAACACTAAAGCATTACATCCATGTTGGATTCAGTGGGCAACCTCCCTGACTGCCACCGATGTTGACTACATTTTTGATCCAGAACTTCAGACACAAGAATGTTTCCAATGCGCACAGGAGTACCCGCTCCTCTAGATATTTTGCCACTTTATCATGCTGTCATTTACACTGATGGTTCAGCACAACCAGCTGTAGGTACCAAACATCAATATTCAGCCGCTTGTGCAGCTGTTAGTGGGGTGATGAAGGATGGAGTCTTCCACCCTCACAATACCTACATGCAGACCCTAGGGGACTGCACATCTCAGTTGGCTGAACTCAAAGCCCTTATTTTAGCGCTAGAACACACATAGCCAGGACTACTGACTTTGACTGTCTGTGACTCATACTACTGCATCCATTCATACAATGATTACCTTAATCATTGGCGACTGAACGGGTTCAGAGACTCTAAAGGGTACACCATAAAATACAGAACTCTGTGGGGGAGGGTGGCTGATCTCAAGGATAAGCTACATTGTGTCCATGTAGTACATACATTGGGCCACCAACGTGTAGGAGTACACGTTATTGGCAACACTTTGGCTGATGAAGTGGCCAAATCTGCAGTAGCTACGGCTTCTGTGGCTGCAGTGACTTGTTCTCAGACGAGATTGGATAATGAAATTCTGACTGCTGTGAAAGTTTCGGCTGAAGGCAAGTCTCCCTCAAAAGCATACCCTACAAAATATTCTTACCACATCAGTGCACAGAATGTTACCTGTGCAACACTTCCTGGGGTTGGATATTGAGCGATCCCCAACCAAGATCCTAGAGCAGCGTATGAGGGTGTCGCTTTTGCTCATGCTGGTATTTCGGCCACAGAAACACTCTTACAGAAAAGCTTCTGGTGGCCAGGTCTATACAGAAAAAACAGTACATCCTTTGTTGTGACATCTGCCAGCAAATTAAGGGCTCCAACATCAAACGCCCACCGCAGACATCCCTCTTAGTGTCCAGCAGGCCACTACAATGTGTGTACCTGGACCACTGCGGTCCGCTCCAACCTGATGGTGCATACAAATACATCTTAGTCTCTGTAGATTCTTGTTCGAGATTCCTCTGGGTACGGCAACAGTGGTCAGCTGACGCTCAAACTGTTTTAAAAGACTTGCTGATCTTCATCGGTACATATGCAGTTGCGGCATTCCATTCGGACCAGGGCCCTGCATTTGCCTCTAAGGCATTCAGGGACACCATGGGGACGATGGGTGTTAAACTCCGTTAATCCTCACCATGCCACCCCAAGGGAAATATGGTCGTGGAGAGGAGGAATCATGATCTAAAGCAGTCCTTAACAGCTAGAGTATTAGGTTTGGGCCACAGTTGGCTTCATCACCTATATGGAGTCCAGGGAGCACTGAATAATCTGCCAAGACGGTCCTTGGGGGGAAGCAATCCCTCTGAGGTTCTCTTTGGGATACCTATGTATGAACCCAGATCTTGATGGCCCTGGTTTGGTGGCAACAGATACACCTTTTGACATAAATGAACCTCTCGCTGTCTTACAGGAGCTTCAGCAATTTTGTGATAAATCATCCGCCAGTGCTGCCACCTTAGGAAAAAGGGATTTACCAACAACTTCCACTGGCTGGATTCCTAAAGTCGGGGATCTGGTTCGTGAGAAGATTGCTGTGAAGAAGGAATTTGGCCCATCCTACAGAGCACCAGTCCCAGTCCTGGGAGTACAGGGTACCAGAACTTTAATTTTAACACCGCTGCCTGGTTCCAAAGCAAACAGATTCATTTCCATTGATGACGTCAAAATTCACCATGTGGCTGATCCTGCACAGTAAACCCAGAGGTACCTTGGGTAGTTCCCGATCCCCTCTCACTACCCAACAGGACATACCTCTTCAAAGAAAAAATAATAACATTACTTCTGACTACACAAGTATGTCCAACGATGCTACAAATACCTCCTCAACCGTGGGGAGGGTGGAAAATGAGCTCTTGCTGATTCCAGCTACCATTTCAACAACAACACTTGTTCAGGATTTGGCTGTTTTCTACATGAACACAACACAAACTGACGACATCGTCTACTATGAGCCTCCACTTGAAGTGGATCCATCCACTGGCAATGCACCTGCTCCTGCGTTTGCAGAGACTGCTTCTGGTTACTTTATTGACACTGATGACTTTTCTTCAGACTCATCCACTCCTGTGATTGAAAATGTTTCAAAGACATATAAGCTGTACTTACGGCTTAAAAATAACTATTTAATTCAACCATGAAATTATTTCTGGTTCTGCTTGACATTTTCTGCATTTTTTCTATGGATTGGTTTTGTGACTATTTTCTTTTTACTTATAAATGATCATTACCTTCCTGAACACTCCTCTGTTGAGCCTGTGGATGAAGTCTTAACTCCATATCATTCCTCACATAAGGTCCAAAGAGACTTGTCCCTTGTGAACATTTCAGCTGTACCTATTTCTGATGGGATTGTGTGGGAGAACGTTCCATTTGAGTTATATGGGCATACTGAGGTTATTCAAATTCCATATGTCTTCAGAATTTCTATGACTGATGGAATTACGCCTAGTGTTATATCTGATGATTGGGATGTCCAGACAGTTGTTTCTATGTTAACTGAAATGAAAGACTATTTAGTATTTGAAAGTGATGATGTATACAGAAGTACAAAGAATTTTGGGGGAATGTTCTGCTATAATAACTGGGGACATTTCTACCTGCACTGTGCCACTAGACATAGACCAGTACTTAACTACACACAGTGGGAATACTGTTCAGCACCACCTGTGGGGAGCCCAAAACGTTATTCAGATAAATTGACTTATTTTTCTGGGCATGACACAAAACTTCCAGAGTCAGATTATTTAAAATTACCTCTTTCAATGGAGGAGCTGGAGCAGAGGGTGGCTGTGCTGGAGCGCTCCCACAAGTCTACTGGCACGCCTCGAATCTGGCGGGAATTAGAGAAAGCGAGGCAACAGCTGAAGAGGCTGGACTGGGATAGAGCGGAGTATGCAATAGCGAAAATTAAGCACAAATTCTATGTTGGGAGCAATAGGTGCGGGACCCTATTGGCACACCAGTTGCGAGCACAGCGTGCAGTGTCTGCGATAAAATTGATCCATTCCCCTTCTGGAATGGTGGCGGGTACGAACGATCAGATTGCAGAGGCTTTTGCAGAGTTTTACCGGGGCTTATACGCGGCTGATGAGGGAGATGCTGCAGCATTTAATTCATTCTTAGAGGGCATAGCAATCGCGCCTCTTGGTGAGAACGAGGCGTCTCTGTTGGACCAGCCGATAAGGTTGGAAGAGGTTATCTCGGCAATTTCTCGACTAAAAGTTGGGAAGTCCCCTGGCCCGATGGGTTTACGGCCTTATTCTATAAGACTTTTTGCGTGGAACTCGCTCCGCTTCTGGTGCGTCTTTTTAACTCTTTCCTGACGACAGGAGCTCTGACACCTAGTATGTTGGATGCTACTATTGTAGTTATACATAAACCGGGTAAGGATCCAGAGGAGTGTGCCTCATATAGGCCGATCTCGCTCCTGAATATAGATGCCAAGTTGTTCACTGGCATTCTCGCTTCCCGCCTTAATTTCTATATGCCGGGTCTTATTGATCCGGATCAATCAGGTTTTATACCAAACCGACAATGCGGTGACAATACGAAGCGGCTCCTACACCTGTTGGATAAAATGGATCGCTCCCGCAGGGAGGTGCTTTTCCTCTCTATCGACGCTGAAAAAGCATTTGATAGGGTTCATTGGCCCTACCTCTTCAAGGTGTTGGAGCGATTTGGGCTGGGCCCCGTTTTCAGGTCTTGGATCAGTTGCGCTTATCGGTCACCCAGGGCGGCGGTTCGAGTTAATGGGGTGCTTTCCCTGCCCTTCCCAGTGGGACGCGGGGCCAGACAGGGATGCCCGCTTTCTTCCCTTTTATTTGCGCTATATATGGAGCCCCTTGCGCAGAGGTTGCGGGACAGTCCCTTGGTTTCAGGTGTGAAGTTTGGCGGAGACCACCATCTCATCACCCACTATGCAGATGATGTGATCCTTACTCTGGCGGAGCCCGCGACCTCACTGCCAGCGCTTATGGAGATAATAGTTTAGTTTGGTCAGGTCTTGGGATTTAGGGTTAATATGCAGAAGTCTCAGGTTCTCGGTTTGTCGGTGAGACCGGATCATGAGGCAGACCTGAGAGCTAGCTACCCCTTTCTCTGGTCATCCTCGAGTCTCCCCTATTTAGGAGTTGAACTAGCGACCTCGCCCGCTAAGACAGCGAGCCTGAATTATACGACGCTAGTTCGTGAAGTTCAGCGGGACTTGGAATTGTGGGGGAGGCATAAACTGTCTTGGCTGGGTAGAGTAGCGGCGGTGAAGATGACAATCTTGCGGCGCATCCTTTATGTGTTTCAGGTGCTACCGCTGAATCCGCCCCCGAGAATGATAGCTACTCTTCAATCGGCGATTTTGAAGTTTATATGGGAGGGGCAGACGGCGCGGCTATCGCGACGGGTGCTGTACTGTCCTAAGAGTGGAGGAGGTTTAGCGATCCCTTGCCTTCAGCGATACTTTCAGGCGACACAGCTGCGCTTTCTTTTGGAGTGGAATCGCCTGCTCACTGAGAAACATTGGTGCTTCATGGACCAGGCAGTAGCGGGCTCGCATATATGGAAGGAGCCATGGCTTCGACACCGGCATAGGGCAGCCAGACTTTATTCCTCCCCAGTCACTGGGGTTACGCTGCGCACATGGGACACAGTGGCCAGTCGATCCGGCTTGACGTCCTTTCCATCCCCGATGACCCCCATAGGTGCAAACCCTGACTTTGAGCCTGGACTTTGGCTGGAGGCTCTGAGACGCTGGTACGAGGGGGGCTGTAAAAGGGTGGGAGGTCTCTTTGACGAACAAGGGGTCCTATCTTTTGAACAGATGAGGGAAGCGTATGGCTTGACGGAGGCAGATAGAATGATGTATTATCAGATACGGCACTGGGCGTTGCAGCCGGCAAACAGAGCATTAATAGATAGACCTCTTACGCCATTTGAGAAATGGCTCCTGTTAAAGAAAGATGATAAAGGAGTCATCTCAGAACTTTATCGGCTCTTGCAAGGGGAACAGCGCCCGCCTAGGAATAGAAGGCAGTTGTGATGGGAGAGGGAGTTGGAGAGGGAGTTCTCGGATGAGGAATGGGACAGTATTTTCTACAGAATACATCACACAGCCTATAATGCAGCGGGGACGGAGACGTCATACAGGGTGGCCTCCTACTGGTACTACACTCTGGCGCGTATACACACATGGGACCCTGTTAAATCTGACCTCTGTTGGAGGAGGTGCGGAGGCACGGGCACACTTGTGCATCTGCTTTGGCACTGTCCCAAACTTCATCGCTATTGGGAGGGCATTATTGATGAGATTGACATAGCGTTCCACACTAGGATCCCCAGATTTCCATCATACATCTTGCTAGGGTTGCCTAATCCCCTTACCTTTCCCTTGAGGTCGTTGAGGGGGAGACAGATGGCTCTGGCACTTAACGCAGCCCTACAACTGATCCTAACCATGTGGGGTATGGATAGGGTCCTGACGCGTAATGCGTGGCTCCAGAAACTCTGGTTTATCCTTGCCATGGAGAAACTCACACTGGCCTCGCAGCTGTGGATGGGGGAATTGAGTGAATTACGGAAGCCATTTCTGCAGATTCTATCTGCAGAATTTACTGAGTTGACATGCCCAGCTTATTTGAGAGTCCTGAGGCTGACTTGAATCCTGACTGGAATGCTTGATTGAGAGATTTCAGAGGGCTGTGATTTGGTGGGAGGAAGGATGGTGTGATGGAGAGATAGGAGGATGACACGGATGCTGTGGGGAGCATTGTTAATGTGTTTTACTTTATTTGTATGTTTGTTTGGTTTTCATATACGGGACTCACAGTCTGAAAGATCTTTAGATGCACTCCGCATGCTAATTCTATTACCAAGAAGAGACTAGTAGCGAGGCTCCTTTGAGCCAGATCTAGTTAGTCTAGAAGATTTTTGTCAGTGGATTTAGAGCTTCTTCAGCGGAGATGTATACCATTTATTGTACTGTGATGTACTGTACTTACATTTCACATTTTGTACTTATATGTTTCAGTGCTTTAAAAAAATAATAAACAGATTTGATCCATAAAATTACCTCTTTCAAAAAGTAGGAAAATTTTACTACCTGACACAAGACTGATTTATTCAGACTCCTTTGTTTTCCGTCTTTCAGTTGAAGGTTACAAATACTGGAAGCACACTATTGATTTGAAGAGTTTATGGGGACCACAAGATTGGCAAATCCAGGGTTGAGAAGCTTTATTGAGAGCTTGCCTGATTCCTGTGCAAATTATCTTTTTAAATGACACCATTCAACAGACAGTGTGTCCAGGGTTAGCGAAAATAAAGGAAATGAACACGCCCAGTATCCCCACACCGGCAATGTTTCATATTGGCAATCTTTCCTGAATGTCATAGAGGAAGAACTATATGCAGAGGTTCAGGCCGGGATCTATAACTCTTCACTGTTCAGTCCTGGTGGGTGGTTGATTTGGCCAATAGACACAAATGGGTGTCAGGCACGTTTTGCAAATTCCTCAGGGGTTTTCAAGGTGAGATGGCCAGACCCTCGCTTTGTCTCGGGTCAACACATGGGTATAATTACAATACAGTGTGGGTAAACTGTGCCAACAATGGATATAGAATAACACGTTAGCCGCAGTTAAGGAACATCTTAACACTCTTTCTGAAGATATAGACTTGAAGGACTTTTTGTTAGGTCACAGAAAGCCACGCTCTAAAAGATTCATCTATGCCATATATAATGAGATCTGGAAGCTTTCCCAGATAGAAGCTGCTGTGCGTTTAAGGCAAATAGATAAGGAAAAATAGAAAAGGCTTTAGCTGTTGTCGACAATGGCCTGAACACTCTGTCCAACAGGATTTATTCCCTGACAAACATAGTATCATCTGCGATAGAGATCATTCCGGCAGACATGTCCCTTTTATATCATGGGCAAAGTCAGCTGCGTTCCATCATGCAGTTAGGTTGGACGTTACAGACTTTGAGAAATGGACGAGTTCCATGGAAGTACATTAACGGTAGTGAATTGTTCACTGCTTTTAATTTATCCAAGGAACAATAGAAAGTGGCTAAAAGGGAAGCAAGTTTCACCATGCTTCCCATAGAGAAGTTAGAAAAGTTGTCTTTCACAATTGCAGAGAGTCCTTCAACAGTATGGCTCCTACATGGCATTATTAATCAGCCCATTTCCATTTTTCATTTTTCAAAATGCCTGATACATCTTTCTGTGGACAGGTACGAGCGACTAGGTCATAGCTATATTAAAGAAGAGTGGGAGTTACTCTTTAAATACAAATGTCTGAACGGCGAAACAGAGGTCTTTCTTAGCAGAAGTGAATGCAAGACTACTGTTAGTCATTCAATGATCTGCAGGCAGGTCTCCCTTCATGGCCTTTGCAATGCGGGGGTCTCGAACTTGGCCTGTTTTCTGTTTTATCCCGTCCCCTTAATTTGACTAGCATTTCATGTACTTTCGAATGAAAGTTATGTGGTGCTGAGCGACCAAAGCTGTTGTGGTATGCGACCAGGAATTGCCTATGCAATTTCAGTCTCTAAGGTCGTTAAGTCTTGCAGACAAGTTTTATTCCCCCCCCACACGAGAGATAAAAGTATCAGAAATGTGGCCTCACATTGATAATGCTAATGTAAATTATAACAAGCTGAGCAGACTAAAGGCGCTACTGTTCCAAAAACAAGTCACGTTAACATCTGCTAGAGAGACGTATGCTCTCCAGATTGCAAGATCATCAGCCGAGATACAATCCTTATTAAATACCAACTTCCCCAGCACTTTGGTAAGCTGATATCCAGAATTTTTAACTCCTCGAGCACTACTGGGATTGTCCACTTCTTTAAGGCTGTTGGGTCGGGACTTGTGTCCATCTTCCAGACTGTCTTCGGAGTCATTCCATTGGCCATCTATTCACTCTTTTCAAGTGTGTTCGGCGGCTTTCCTATAATTTTGGCATTGATAGGCGGAATACTGCTGCTATTTCTTCTGATTCGCAGTGGTTGTGTCTGTCCAGCTACGTGAAGCAATGGAGCCACTGCCACCAGCTCAACTGTGCCGTAAACACATGGTTCAGATCTTTAATGCTCTGCTACTGGAGGAATTGGAGCGTGATTGGTCATTGTCATTTCGACCACTCCTATGGTGCATGCAACCAGTCTTTCGCTGCGTATGATGCCTCTTCGAACACTTGCCTACAGTGTGTCTTGCTGTAACGCCGGTGCCTCCTGTGGACCAAGCACTGCTGATCTCCCTGATGAGGGTTCATTCACGGTCGTGCCCCTTGAGACTAAGGCTGATTCGCACGGCCACTTATGAGCCACCCCGGGTGAATGATCTGGCTTTTTTTGGCGCTGTGGAAAGTGCTACTCCTGCAGGTGGACCTGCACACGAGACTACTGCGCACTACTGCTCATTGGATCCGTCTGCCTATCCTGTCATCGATCTAACATCTGCCGATGTAGCCTCTATCCTGCAGTCCTTTCCCTTCAATGGCTTCGAAGATGCTCTTCAAGATCATGACTACTGTTAGAAAGATTTGATGATTGGCTTATTATACAAAATTTAAAATTTGCGTTTATTGCCCTTACTTTGGTATGCTGTGCTTGTCATGTTCGACATTATATCTCTTTGTGTGTTTTTTAGCTAGTGATTTTTAACACATTTTTAAATGTGATTTTATATCTAGTTTTATGGTTTTAGCTTTTAGTCCTGAGCTCTTTATAGCATTGGATTCATTCACCTTCGGTGGCATCAACTTATGGCGTCATACTTGTTATGGCAATGGGGAGGGTGTAGTGAATACCAGTTTGTTTTAATGGGAAACAGGAGTTAGCTTAACCTTTGGCTTGCAGACTCGTGCCCCCCCTTACCTAGTGACTTTTACCCTACTTAGTTTGCTCTGTTTTAGCACATTTATTTAATTATATCTTTTAAAATGTCTGCCTTGTTTCTAGTTAGTCTAATGTTTAGTTTCCCGTTATCAGTGCCACTGCGCTAAGGCGTCAATATCAAGCGACAAAGATAAACAAACTGTAGGTGTTCACTTTAGGTACTTTCCCTCTTCACGCCTTCAAGGGAATTGTTTACATTAATTGCCGCCCCATGCATGTCTTGTTATCTATTGTTTGGGAACAGACCTCCGTCAGGTGTACGAGCAGATCTGTATGAATGCACCTCACTTAGACAGATAGTCAGAGGGACTTCAAACAGATGCCATCGCTGCTATCGATGCTACACGTCGCCTTAATGCTGACCCAGTCTTCGTATCCCTATGGAGACTGAGCTACAGACATCATTCCAAGGAAACAAGGGTTGGGGGCTCTTCTCACGGACATGGCATTGGCAGATTAGGTTTAACACACCTAGCTCTCTTTTAGGTTAGAGATTAGGTACATGACATTAGGGTATTAGGACATATTTCATATCTCATGTCAATCCATGTCATTGAAAAATGGTGGGGGTCTTTCTATTAATGACTCTGGTCTTTACCATTCTGTTTCTTGCATTATTCATTATCCTAATCATTGCACCCCATGCAACTTATTGTAGATTGCAGTTTTGTTTAATAAAACATACTGAAACCTTACTGCATCTTCTTCATTGCCTGTGTTTGATTGAGACATGTTGTTAATGTGAGAAAGGGGCACTCTCCATTTAACCACAACACTCCCTGAGATGACATTCTCTTGAGTCCATGCGTAAAAGCTTACACAAATCACCTTTTACTATTTGGGTTTTTGGTGAGGTGCTGCTTGTGAGCCGGGGATGACATTTGCGACTTGTATGACTGGCATAGTCGCCTACAAACATAAGTACTGCCATCCTTAAACCAGCAGTCTTGCCTATAGCAAGAGTCAAACTACGACATGGTGCCATCAACAGTGGTGTTTAGGCACTGATTTACGTATACCCTGACTATCACTGTCTCACATACAACAGGTACCCTAAGTACCATTATACAGAGACGTCTGTGGTCTTGTAGAAGTTCCTCCTCAGCTGAAAAGGGAACACTGTAGGCTGTAGGTTGTTCAAGCTCCAACCATTAAAAGGACTTTTCTCCTCATTTGGTGTTCCATCTCTTTACCCATTACACAATATGGCTAATGCCATAGACATTCCTGAAAATGCTAGACAAGCATTAACATTACATCTAGTAGCGCATGGCTTAACAGATAAGGGCGGGAATGTCACATTCATAGTAGAACCTAGTGAAGCTTACAAAAATATAAACATTCTATCAATCAATAAAAAAAATGTATAGAGCGCACTACTCACCCAAGAGGGTCTCAAGGCGCTGGGGGGATGAGGGGGGTTACTATTCGAACAACCATGTCTTGAGGTTTTTTCTGAAGAGTAGGAGGTCTTTGGTTTTGCGGAGGTTGGTGGGGAGGGAGTTCCAGGTTGTGGGGGCGAGGTAAGAGAAGGCCCTGTCTCCTGTGGTAGTTCGTTGGATGTGGGGGACTGTAGCTAGTGCGATGTCGGCTCATCGGAGGTTGCGGGTGGGAGTGTGGAAGTTAACTCTTTCGTTGAAGTAGGTCGGGCCGGTGCAGTGGAGGGATTTGTGTGCGTGGATGAGGATCTTGAAAGTGATTCTCTTGTCTATGGGGAGCCAGAGAAGGGATTTGAGGTATGGTGAGGTTCGTTCATGGCGGCGGAGGCCAAGGACGAGGCGTGCGGCTGTGTTCTGGATTCTCTGGGGTTTGCGTTTGAGCTTGGAGTGTGGTGCCGGCATAGAGTGCGTTACTGTAGTCTAGTCTGCTGCTGATGAGTGCATGGGTGACTGTCTTCCTGGTCTCTGGGGAATCCATTTGAAGGATTTTTTTAGAGTGCAGAGTGTGTGGAAGCAGGAGGAGGTTAGTGCATTGATTTGCTGTGTCATGAAGAGGGAGGGGTCCAGGATGATGCCGAGGTTGCGTGCGTGGTTTGCGGGGGTGAGTGAGGGGCCTAGGGCGGTGGGCCACCAGGAGTCATCCCATATGGTTTTGTTGGGGCCAAAGATGATGATCTCGGTTTTGTTGGAGTTAAGCTTGAGGTGGTTAGTTGTCATCCAGTTGGCGGTGTCGAGGAGAGCAGCGTGTAGGTTGGTTTTAGCGGTGGTGGGGTTGCGGGTGAGGGAGAGGATGAGTTGGGTGTCGTCTGCGTGGGAGAGGATAGTGATTCCGTGTGGTCGGAGGATGTTGGCTAGGGGGATCATGTAAATGTTGAAGAGTGTGGGGCTGAGGGAGGACCCTTGGGGGACTCCGCAGATGATCTTGGTAGCGGTGGAGTGGAACGGTGGAAGTCGGACTCTTTGGGTCCGGTTGGTGAGGAAGGAGGTGAGCCAGTCTAAGGCTTTGTGGCGAATTCCTGTGTTGTGGAGGCGTGTGCGGAGTGTGTGGTGGCAGACAGTGTCAAAGGCACCGGAGAGGTCTAGGAGGATGAGTGCGACGGTCTCGCCTTTGTCGACTTTGGTCCTGATGTCGTCAGTGCATGCGATGAGGGCGGTTTCCGTGCTGTGGTTCTCGCGGAACCCAGATTGTGGGGGGTCAAGAGTGTTGTTTTCTTCGAGAAAGTGGGATAGGCGGGCATTGACTAGTTTCTCTGCAACCTTGGCGGGGAAAGGGAGGAGGTAGATGGGGCGATAGTTGGAAAGGACCTCTGGGTTGGCTTTGTTTTTTTTTTACGAGAGCGGTGATTTCTGCGTGCTTCCAGGGGTCTGGGTAGGTGGCGGAGTCGAAAGAGGAGTTGATTATAACACGGAGTATGGGGGCGATGGTTGGGCTGGCTTTGTTGTAGATGCAATGAGGACAGGGGTCGGAGGGGGATCCGGAGTGGATGGAGTTCATGTTTTTTTCGGTTTCTTCGTGTGTGGTGGGGGCCCAGGTGGTGAGTGTGGTGGGGAGGGGGTCATGAGTGGGGGTTGAATTGGGTGAGTGGGTGGTGTGTGTGGTATGAAGCTGTTGTGGATGTCCAGGATTTTGTGGTGGAAGTGGTTGGAGAGGGTGTCACATAGGGGCTGTGTGTGTGTGTGGGGTCTATGTTGCTGGCTTTGGGTTTGGCTAGCTCTTTAATGATGGTGAAGAGTTCTTGGCTGTTTTGGGAGTTGTTGTCAAGGCGTGTCTTGTAGTGATCTCTTTTGGTGGTGCGTGTGAGTCGGTGATGGGTGCGAATGGTAGTTTTGAGGGTGGAGAAGTTGGTTGTAGAGGGTTCTTGTCGCCATATTTTCTCTGCTTGGCGGCATTTGCGCTTGGAGTTCGGGGGTGAACCATGGGGCGTTCTTGATGTTGCGGGTGGCGATGTGTTTTCTGAGGGGGGCTACTGTGTCTGTACTGTGTCCTAATCTTCCCGGACTATACTCTGTCAGTGCAACAACGCAGGGCCTCCTTTGTGAGTGTTCAAAGGAAACTGAAGGAGCATGGCCTAGCCTATGCTCTGCTTTTCGCATCTAAATTGAAAATCATGGCCAATCAATGCACAGGGGACCCTCAGCGTCACAGAGAGTCCACAGGAGTAGAGACAGCACCCGTAGGAGTCCCACAGGACGGGGACACAGGAGTTCATAGAAGGAGTCGACACAGCACTACAAAAGTGGATCCCATGCCGCAGGAGAACCACGCAGGAGATTGTGCTTTGCAGGATGGAGTGCTGGGGGCTGAGCTACATGTCACCTGAAGATCACTTAGAGGAAATGCAAACAAGCCTTGGCAGCTGCAAGAGACGCAATACATGGTGGTACTGTCCGGCGTGGGGAGGCAAGGGCTTACCTCTGTCAAAGTTGGACAGCTGACAGAGAGGACCGCAGGAGTACTCCAGACCACAACCCGTGATGCAGGATCCACGCAGCTCAGCATGAGAGGGGATCCACGCAGCCGGTCGCTTGTCATAAGCACCTATGTTTGCAGGGGAGTGACTGCTTCACTACATGAGAGATTCCTTTTTCTTGTTGTGCAGGCTGAAGAGTTGTAGTCTTTTAAGGATGCACAGCGAGGGAACTGTCTCAAAGCTGGCAGGAGCCCTGGAAACAATGTTGCTGAAGAGTCTTGGAAGCAGCTTGTCGGGTCCTGGAGGCTTCAATTGCGGCCCCGGGGGCCAGAAGTCGAGGCAACATTGCAGAGGAGTCCTGCTGGAATCTTGCAAGCCAAATCGGAGGACCCACCCAAGAGAGATACCCTAAGTAGTCCTGAAAGGGGGATTGATCACCTAACCAGGTAAGCACCTATCAGAAGGGGGCTCTGATGTCACCTGCCTGGCCTGGCCACTCAGATGCTCTCAGAGTTCACCGCTAACCTTAGACTCAAGATGGCAGAACCCAGGGACCCTCTGGAGGAGCTCTGGGCACCACCATTGGGGTGGTGAAGGACAGGGGAGTGGTCACTCTCCCTTCCATTGTCCAGTTTTACGCCAGAGCAGTGAATGGGGGTGCTTGAACCGGTGTGGACTGGTTTATGCATGCGGGGCCCAAATGTGCCCTTCAAAGCATTCCTGTGGCTTGGGGAGGCTACCCCTTCAAAGCCATGTAATACCTATTTCCAAAGGGAATGGGTGTTACCCCCCCCTCTCCCAAAAGAAATTCTTTGTTATGCCTTGCTGGGTTTGATCAGATCAAGCAGCAGGCAGCAGAAACCTGTCAGAGGAGTGGCAGCAGCTGGGCTGCCTGGAAAGCCCTGTAAGACTGGTGGTAGCGATGCTGGGGGTCCTCTAAGGAGCCCCCGGAGTGCATGGAATCATAGTCCAATACTTGCAACAGTATTGGGGTATGGTTCCGACATGTTTGATAGCAAACATGTCCAGGTTCGGAGTTACCATTATGTAGCTGGACGTAAGTAGTGACCTATGTCCAGTACACACATACAATGGTATCCCTGCACTCACAAAGTCCAAGAAAATGGATCTGGAGTTTATGGGGTCACTTCTGCCAGTGCAGAGGAACCTTCACACAAAGGTACCTGCACCCTGCCCTCTGGGCTGAGACGGCCTACCATAGGGGTGACTTATAGTGACCTGGTGTAGTGACCTGTAGTGATGGCAAAACCATCAGTCTACTACCACGACTGTGGATGCATTTTTTATCAAATGCGCAACAAAGTCGACTGCCTTTCTGACCCAGAAAGATGTGTATTGAACCATCAACAATAATCAACACTACCCCAATAATTAAGACACCATTACCAATGTGGCCACGGAAGAAAAACCCCAATAAGGAATATAGTTTAAAGATTTATTACAAAAACAAGCTCAAAGTCATGTAGACAATGCGAAAAACCAAATTATAGAAATATGTCATCACCAAAGGTTGCCCAAGGTAAGGAATTAGATTCAGGCATACTAACATCAATAAAACTAAGCATTCAAGAAGAAATTATTCAGAAGTCAATAAGAATATCCGTGACACAGATTTCACACTGTGCTCAGATTACATCATTTAGTCAATTCAAATTTAGCAGAATCAATGATTTTTGGCTGGGCACAGGTAAACCCTACAGCTAATCAAATCAGGGAAATACATGTGTGGGGAGGAACACATGCGGGCAAAATACAAAAAGTGCAAAAAGGACAAAAATAGGTAAAGATTTAACTTGGTCTATAGGGCACTAACTAAAAATAAAAAGAAATTAAGCGTCAGCATGATGCAGTTTCTAAAATAAAAGGTCATTTCATGGGGCATTGGCAAAAGGCAGAGAGAACCTACAGTTGGACATTTTCCCAAGTCTGTCATGGGAACATCTCCTTTCCGTATGACTCCAAACAGGTTGAAACAATTGTATACAATTTCAGTCCATGTTCCTGTACTACAATGTTCTCAAGGACAAATGGGTATGGTTATTCTACAGTTGAACAATAGACTTATTATAAATGGGACTTTCCTTCTCATAGGAACTAAATCTGAAAGAAGACTTCACATCATGAAAAAATAATGTAAAACTTTTACATGACCTCAAATGCAAGCTCTTTAGGCCACAGTTATGCTAACAGAAGAGAAATATAAAATGCACTTGATTAATACTTTTCTAGTAAAGCACATATAGGCCCTCATTAATAACATGGCGGTCTGGATTGCCACTCCGGCGGTGACGGTCATTACTGTCAACGGCATGGCGGTCCTGACCGCCATATTCTGAACATGGCTGAAATGCCACGGTGGAAACGCCGCCACCGCCAGGCTCCGGCCACCAGGCTCCGGCCACCAGGCTTCAGCCACCAGGCAGCCTGGCGGTGGCATCGTTTCAGATCCGCCCCCTCCGGATAATGAGTAGCATTCCGCCAGCCTGGTTGGTCGAATGAGTGACTCAGGCCCCCCCTGGGGGCCACTGCACTGCCCATGCACTTGGCATGGGCAGTGCAGGGGCTCCCATGCACAGCCCCGTTGCGCATTTCACTGCCTGAATTACGGGCAGTAAAATGTGCGACGGGTGCTACAGCACCTGCTGCACTGCCACATCGGCGCCGGCTCCATTTGGAGCTGGCGTCACTGTTCAGGCCCTGTTTCTGCCCTCCAGCCCAGCGGGAAGATCATTATGTTGCCGGCGGGGGTTCTTCGCGCTGGCGGTCTTCTGACGACCGTCAGCGCAGATCTCGGCGGGTTACCCCGCTGAGACCATAATGAGGGACATAATATGCAAGCTTATAAATTCATCATTAATAGTATTTCATCAGTATGAGTAAAACATTTCATTTTAATGGAAAATCTTTGTTTTTGCATTACATTAGGTATAACAGAGAACTGTTTTTTTTCACTTCCACATCTTTTCAAAGTCAGTAATCTTTCACTAAACACAAGAAATCTGAATTTCTTTCTATATGGGCTAGTGGCTTAGAGTCTAAATTACATTTTAACATCAACCTTAACTTTTCTAACGTGATTTGATTAAAAAGGCACCTATGTTGAACTTTGAAATACAGGCAAATTGCACATTTAAATGCCTGTCAGTGCAGCTTTCTACGTTAGTTTTTCTCTCATTTACGTTCATAAACTTAAACTTGTCACAGTCCAATGACATTATTGACATAAGGGACAGAGCTGAAATTTATGCTCTATAACATGTGAATCCCAAATGCAACCACAGATCTTGAGTAGTGCATGAGACACAGAATAGAGTAGCTAAACACAATGGATCAGGCAGTCAGAGATGCCAGAGCAGCCCAGGATATCCAATATGTATGCCCAATCAATGTTATTGAATGCCTGCTCCAGATCTAAGGCCTAGCATGCAGAATGGGGCCACTGAGCGGGTGCCACATTTAATATACGATAAAATCTTTGTATGTTAATGGAGATGTTTCAGTGAGGGATATATCCATTTTGATCTGCACTAATAAACTCAGACAAAAGAGGAAGCAGCCAGTCAGCCGAAACTTTACTTAGTATTTGTACTCCATGTTCAGTATGGAGATAGGTCTCTACAAGGGCAAGTAGCAAAGCAAAAACCACCTCGTTCGTAGATGCTGGGAGACAGCAGCATTCTTTAAGGGCCTGATATAACTTAAACAGCCGTGGCGCCATGAGAGACTCAAACTTATAATAAAATTCTATGGGCAGGCTGGGTGTTTTGCACTGTTCAAGGCCACGGATCTCCTGTCTTATTTCTTTTTCAGAACTAAGGTCCGCCAGGGCCGCAGCCACCGCCCATGACACTTGTGAGAAAGCAACATCCAGTAAGAAAGCAGCAATTGATGTGTCCACAGAGATCAACAGGTTGGATAGAGCGTGGCATAATTGTCCTGAAAGGATTGGTTAATAGCGCTCGGCATGCATACCTCCTGACCATCCTGGGTTTTTATGGTAAATATGAACTTTTGTGGGTTTAAGAAGCCATGCTAGAAGTCTCTCTGCTCTATCGTCCCCAAAGTGGGTTTTGGCCATATAAGCTTTCTGGTATAAACATTGCATGTGCCCCAAAAGCTCATTATATTTCTCCCTGGCATTTTTTAGGGTGTCAGCTTACACAGGGTCAGCTATCACAGTGCGTTCTAAATCCATGAGCGAGTCCTCAACCTGTTTTAGTTCCGAACTAAGTGTCCCACACGCACTCAATGTGGCCTGAATATATGTGGCACACACCACCGCCTTAAATGCCTCCCACTCCAAGAGGGGTGACGATGCTGTGTTTTCATTTGCATGGGAGTAATTGATAAAAGTGTCCCTTAATTTCTCCTGGAGAATCCAATCTTCTAGCCATAGTGGCAAAAGGTTTCCACATGCGGTTTGGAGTGGGTATTTTTCCCCCCAATGATAGTCGATATCTGGAGGGTGGTGATCCGATAAAGCTTTTCCTGTGTAGGTCCTGTGGTAGAGCGATGCCTGGAGAATGCATTAATAGACAGCCCAGTCTAAGCAAACGTGCAACTTATGTGGAGGAGAGTAAAAGGAGTATTCCCTCATCCTGGCATGTCTGCATCTCCAGGAGTCTAAAAGGGGCTATTCCCATATCCAAGCACTTAGGCCCTCATTTCAACCTTGGCGGGTGGCGGAGGCCGCCCGCCAAGTTTGAACTGCCAAGCGGCCGCCTATGCGGCCACAAACCCACTGTCCGCATTTCAACATCTCCGCTGGGCCGTAACATTGCAGCCGGCTCCTAATGGAGCCGGCGGCAATGTGGCATTGCGGTGGGTGCAGCAGCACCCGTCGTGCTTTCCACTGTCATCGCGATGGGGCTGTGCTTGGGTGCCCCTGCACTACCCATGCCAAGTGCATGGGCCCCCAGGGGCCCCGCGAGTCCCCTTACCATCAACCTTTCCATGGCAGTGTCTACCGCCATGGACAGGCTGGCGGTAAGGGGAGTCAAAATTCCCAGGGCAGCGCTGCCCTGGCGGATTGCGACCGCCGGGACCTCCATGGCAGTAAACCGCTGGTCCCGGCAGTGTGAATGCGGCGGTACCACCGCGGTCAAAATGTGGCATTTCATTCCGCCAGCCTGTTGGCGGTACTAACACCAAAATGAGGCCCTTAACCTCCATTACTGGTGAGCTTGGCAACAGTAGAGAAGAGCAGTCAAGGTCCACATCAAGAACACTGTTAAAATCGCATCCCCTAGTACCCAAGGTATATCCACTCATTCAGCTAGCTTCTTGGATAAAACTCCCAGAAAGGCAGGCTGATCAACATTCGGGGAATATATCCTTCCTAATGCTATCGGGTGACTCTCTTATCTCCCTTTAAGTAGGACGTTTTGACCATAAGGGTTGAGCTGTTTCTCTTCCTTGAGGAAGGGCATGCCGGGTTTTAACCAAATCAATGTGTCTGTAGTGTATGCAGGGTAAGTAGTATAATACAGTTGCCCCTCCATTTTTGTTATAATCTTACCCCTCTGCTGCCCTGAGATG
Organism: Pleurodeles waltl; assembly: GCF_031143425.1. Taxonomy (NCBI): domain Eukaryota; kingdom Metazoa; phylum Chordata; class Amphibia; order Caudata; family Salamandridae; genus Pleurodeles; species Pleurodeles waltl. The sequence goes on from NC_090449.1 coordinate 401,884,631, forward strand.
TGACTTCTGTAGAAGCACTAGCACTATGTGTGCCCAGTAAAAGTCTTAGCGGTGCTAAAAAATTGTAAGGTTTACTGACAGTGCCCAAGCCCTTCACATGAATGTTCTACACCTGTATTTTCCTGCTACTATCATGTCTTCCTAGTACATTGTACAATACTAAAATTCGAGGGGATGGGGCAGGGAGTACAGCCCCCATCAGGGTTACCCACTGAAACCCCTTTAGTAACCCCCAACAGAATAAAGATCAGACACTCCAGATTATGAACACTCTCTTCCCATTAAATTCCTGGTCAGTTGCAGAACTGCAAACCGACCAAAACCAGCACAAGTCCACAACTGTAACTGTGTACACTATACACACAAATGTTAGGCTACAGCTTGGGGTTGGTCTGAGCAACTAGGACAAAGCCGGCATTCTAAAGCCCTCCAGGGAGGAGCCAGTTGAATGAGCTACCAGATCCCAAAGGGGAAAATATAAAGGAGAGTGGTGGAAGTTTATTGTCGTGGTCTGGCGACTGTGGGACCTGGGACGTTGGGCAATCAATAGTAGGGAAGTGCTGGTCAGCTTGAATCTCTCTTATAATGTGCTCTCAAACTAATTTGCTCTCCCGCCATGCAGAAGGGGAAAGGCAGGTCAGGTTTCATTAGCCAGCCCCCGGGACCTGCTAGGGAGCAGGACTGAGTTTCAGGAGCATACAGCCAGACTCCAATGCACAGCACATTAAAAGCAGCCCTATTCTACACAAGCTCATCTGCAGTTTGCACAGTTACCAGGGGCCAATACAGGAGTCGTCACTGGAGTCTGATTCTACCATATTGTAGGAAAGTGCCCTCTTTCTTGGCATGGTTACCCCCATTTTCTGCCTGTTGTCAGTGTATTTGACTATGTTCACTGGGATCCTGCTATCCAGGACCCTAGATTATGCTCTCTCCTCTAACTTTGGTTGCTAGTAACCTTTTCTTCCCACAATTGGCATACTGGTCCCCCCATGTAAGTCCCCAGTATATGGTACCTAGGTACCCAGGGCATTGGGGTTCCAGGGGATCCCTATGGGCTGCAGGAGTTATTCTGCCACCCATAGGGAGCCCATGCAAAGGGTTCTGCAGGCCTGCCATTGCCATATTTTTGTTTAGTGTCAGGGAGCAAGGATTGACCCCATGTCACTGCTCAGTGTAAAAAGTGCACACCCCGTAATTCGTCCCATGGTTTGTTCCAGAGACTTATGAAGTTTCAGCGCTGTACTACAAATGAAGTGTTGCATGAGTATAAATAGGGGTTTTGCACTTGCAATGCTTTTTGCTTGACCATTGCAATGAGGTGTGATGTGAAGGGTTTTGCAGAGTTGTCATACTTGAAGTGATTGTGGCGCTTTGTGCTAATAAAAATGTCAGCGGGTGGTAGTATTGTTGACAGGTCTGTCGTGGCCTAAGATCCCGGATAACACACAAGTGTAGAAGACACTTGGTTAACTTATTGTCTGCAGTAAGATACTTATCATGAGATGTCGTTGACAGTGCAAATAGTTTTCCTTGATGGAATGTGAGTTGTGGGTTGGTATTTAGTCAATCCTGAGTGCACATGGAGGATCTATACCAACCGGAGTGAGAATTGCTAGTCAAGTTTCACTTGTGTAATTGTGAAAGCCATAGTCGGAAGCATAGCCCATACAGCTTTCAAAGTGATTGAGTTCCTACCCATAGTGTGCAGACAGGGTTTTGGTTTTTACTCACAATTTTTTTTTGCATTAGGTGTGAGTGAACAATTGTGACAATTGAGAAGCGACTGCAGCTGCTGAAAGAAGTGAGTGTAACGTAATTTTGTGCTGCACTGGTATAGGATGTTTAATGTGAAGCTATGCTGATATTGGTGGACAGTACCATGTTGCTACTGGTTGAGAACAGCTTGCGAAAAGGATCAATCAAGCAGTACCAAGCCCAGTTATGAATCGGGTAATACCAATTCCTAATATGAATCAAATGGTGCAGACACCTAATGTGACTACACCTGTGCAAAATTTTAACCAGAATCAGCCCGTGCCTATATATATACACCAGTGCAGACAACAGGGGTGTGGAATTTATTAAAATATCTACTTGTCCATAAGGGAAAGGTTACTTCTTAAATCTACTTGTCCTGTAAAAAAAAAAACTACTTGTCCCTTTGGTGCCATGTAGTGCGGTGACAAATGATGGCAGGAATCTCCTTATGTAAGAGCTATGATAATAGCCTCTCTGATTATGTCAGGGCTACTACTATAGCAGGGCTTGAATTCTTGCAATTTCAATCCCTTCTATAGCAATTTCCTTATTTTGCCACCTTCCCGCAGAGCTACATACTGGGTCTGGAGGAAGCAGTGAGCAATAGTTCCAGGCCTGGAATGCCTTTGAGTCTGCAAACCTACTTACTTGCATGTTTATGGATTTTCGCCAGCTCTTCTCTATTCGTTTCCCATAATGAGAAAGGTTGGAAATTTACTCCTGACAAGGGCAGAAGTAGAAGTTCTTCCAGGTTTGGAGGAAAAAAAAAAAGAGGTTGGAGGGAAAGTGAACTTGTAAACGCTCAATAGATTTTCCCATGAACAAATCTACACATGCATATTTGCTCGTGCTAAAATACAGTTCACAAATATTTTCTAGGAGTAAGACTTCCTGGTCTACTTCTGTAAGTTCTTGTGAATTCATGAAAGCCACTAATTCAAAGACATAGACCATGGTCTGGCGCTAAAGACATTTTGTCCCAGATTCAAGAAAAGTGGTGCTTCACATCGTAAAGCGCCACTTTTCTTGAGCCCCCCCTCCCCCGCCTAACGCTAATTTTTAAGATACAGTGCACCAGGATGGAATTAGGTACAACAGTGTCAAATTTTTTATGCTATTGTGGCACTATGCTCCCCTAGCGTCAAAACGTGACGCTAGTGGAGCAAATTGCAAGGAGGCCTATGGATTCCAAAGGGTGCGTCCTTTTAAATGACACCAAAAATGGGACAATGAAATCTTGTAGACTTCATTGTGCCATTTTTTAGGGCCTCCTTGTGCTAGAACACCCCTTTGCATACATTATGCATGGCACATGCATAATGTGGCACAAATGGTCACAAATTGGCGCAGTGCATGCATTGTGCCACTTTGTAGATATGGTGCAGAGTTTTTGGCAAATTAATGCCACAATAAGGTCAGAAAAATAACTATAATGTGGCGTTAGATGGCACAAGGTCATCCTTAAATTTGGGCCTTTGTTTTTAATAAACATCTATTTCTCTATCTGTTGGCTGGCTTTACTGTGAGTGATTGCATTCTGCTCTTCCACAAGGAGCATATTGGCACACAAAGTAGTTTTGTGCAGTGCCAGGAACCACTGTGGCAATCAGTGTTGTAATGAAACTGGAGGGGGCCCCCCTGCAAAGAATATGGAGGGCCCCTCCCCCCAGACTAACTCAGGACAGGTGCTGTGGGGGCCCCCTGGAAGGGGGCTGCTGGGCCTTTGTTACACCACTAGTGGCAATGTGTGCTTTTTGAGACCAAAACCTTTTTTTTTGTTTTTGCCATTGTTTGTTACAATTGTATGGGACTGGCAGCTCCCACAGCAATAAAGAGTTACAAAAGCCTTGTCAAAACAAGGCACGCATTGGCAAAACCAAAAGACTCACACAAAAAATGTCAGATCGGCTGGCTTTGCAAGTGCTTGTTTATTTTTGTGCTTCTTATAATCTTGTTGAAAATGGTTACACTGACTTTCCATTAGGAATATTTTTGGGAAATGCTAGCATGCATCAACATATTTTACTACGACAAAGGAATAGCATCTTTCATAGAAGCAAAAAAATTTTTTCCTACTTGCATTTTTTTCCAGAACATTGAATTTTGAAAGCAAAAAATCACTCTTGCTTACAAGCTGCTGCAAACCTTTGCATCTAATCAGAGAGCATTCTGGGAGCCTTATACTTAGTCTCATACTGTGTACACTTTTTTTTTTCTGTCGCCACTGCCAGTAGTGCAGTGTGACCTTAAAAAGTTTATTTACAGCGCTCACTTTAACAATGAAGGCTTTTAATTAATGAACCATAAATACAAGTTCGAACAGCATTAACGTTTGGATACGTATTACCTCAACTGCAGTCAATTCTCTTCTCTGTAAACTGGAAGCCAAATGGTTTGTGCAGCAGGGAGAGGGTTGGGCCTACTTGTCCCAAGGACAAAATGAACATGAAAACTTGTTACCCTTGACCCCAAACAATATGTCCCGAGCATCGGGCAATAGGAATTCCACATCCCTGAGACAATGTTAAATGTTACCCCGAATCAAACAGGACAGACTTTTAATACTGTTTTGACAGATCAAAGTACTGGAATGATAATTCCACTGTCAGCCAAATTTGATGGGTCCCGATGCATTAACAGTTGCTGTGACTATTGGTCCAGTTGTTCCCTTGTATGCTTCAGGCAACCCCAGAAGTTATGCCCATTCAACGAATGCTTCAGCAGTTCCTGAAATGCCAGCTGCATCTGCTGGGAAATCAGCAATTGGTATGCAAAGATCAGTATATGCAAACAATTTGGAGATGGAGAGAATAGCTTCCCTTGTCCCACCTTTGGCACCTTAACGAACTGCAGAACCTAACCAGATGTTATATCAAGCAGGACCAGTTCTTGATGGAAGGTTTCTTCAGAGAACCCCACTTCCTTACATGCTCACACCAGATAAGATTACGAGTGCACATTGCAGTAACTCGCAAGATGTACTCCAGAGAAATTATATTAGTTTGCAAGGTCTTTCAGCACAATAGTTAACAAATTGGTTAAACAATCTGAGCCTGCAAGTTGCAACCAGAAGAGACACCAGAGAGACAAAATAGTGAATGTGCCCAGGTTGAAATTAGAGTTTAATTAATTAATTATGGGAGCGCTAGAGATGGAGCAATTGGAAACATACACAGAAGATGAATTGTGATTCATGTGTAAAGATGTTACCCAACGTGCAGCACTGAATTACGAGAAGTTAGCAGAATTGGCTGAGAAATATGAAGTGGATTTAGAAAAATCCAAACCTTTAAAGAGAAGTTACAGATTAGAGTTCACTAATAAAGATATTCTTAACATGAGATCACCTGGAATGAGAATGTATATTAAGGAATTAAACACATACATTCAAGCATGGGGAGCATTAGATAAATGGGAGGACAGATGGGCTAAGAAAAGACATCAGAAGAAAGCAAAGCAGAATTTGTATCCTGCAGTAGCAAATCAGGCTGAAGACAATGTAAAAGTGATTCCTATGAGAGAAATACCAGGTGGAGAATATGTGCACGTACCTTGCAGTAGGAGTGATATAAATGGTCATTCACAAATGATTACCCAAGATTGAGAAAGAAACCAGTGGAGTGGTATAAGCAGATGGAGAGATTTGTGAAACTTTTAAAAGGCCTGTGGGAAGACATGAATATGTTGTTTGACATTGTGGTTCCAGCTGACTTGTGGACGGAGTGCAAAAGAAGTGTTGATTGAACCTCCAAGAGATCCAGTAATAGGCACTCTGTCTAAAGAGGTGATGACAAAGTTTTATAAAGTAACTGAATTCCTGAAGAACAAAGGGGTCATTAAGAGTTTGGCAGACGGAGAAGGCCGCCTGCCAAACTCTTCCGGTCAGGTTGCCACCAGTGCGGCCACCTTCCTGCGGGCACCATTAGGAGTTCCCCGCTGGGTCAGTGGGCGGAAACGGTGTTTGAGCCGGGGGCAATGTTGCGGTGAGTAGGGTGCAACGGCACCCGTCGCGTTGAAAGGCGTGACAGGGCTGTCCATGGGGGGCCCTGCACTGCCCATACCAAGCGCATGGGCAGAACAGGGGCCCCCATGTGGCCCCTTGCACCCCGTCTCCGCCAGCTTTTACATGGCGGTGCAACCACCATGTAAAAGCTGGCTGAGAGGGGCGTTGTAATCCTCGGGGCGGTGCTGCATGCAGTGCTGTCCTGGCGGATTAGGACCGCCAGTTCCTACAGTGGAGGGAAACTGGCGGTGCTGGTGGTCTGACCGTGGCCATTATAGTCATAATGTGGCAGTCGGACCACTGCTTTGGCAGTGGTCAGACCGCCACCGTGGCCCTAGCGGGCTGAAGACCGCCAGGGTCGTAATTAAGGCCAAAATGTCTCCAAAAGACACGGATTGGCAGAAAACTGACAGGATGGTACAGGAAATTAAAGAGTCTGTTCATGCAGGTTATGAGGGATTGCTGCAAGATTTCAAACAGCATAGCGGTACAGAGAATATAGGGCCAAAAGATGTGGGTAATTTTGTATTTAGGTTTGTGTAAGGATTGAAGCCAGACATTCGTGCAATGATTCAGCAGCATCTAATTTGTTGGCAGAACAAACCCACTGATGAAATCCTGCAGTACGCAAGGTACTGTAGTGATGAAATTAAATTGAAGCAGAAAAAGTTGAGGGTGATGCAACTGAAGGCTGCACAGAGGAAGTCAGAGCCTATCGATGATGGTGAACACAAGTGGAATGCAAGGTACCCAACAGCAGGTTAATAATGTGGTCCCGTCTAGAGGCAGGGGACATGATGTTCAGAGTCGAAATTTGGTTGATGTTCAGTCATTGAAAAAAACAAGTCCATGTCATGCTTGCTGAAATTTAGGGCATCGGCGGAAGAAATGTCCCTATAATAATGTGAATAATATGGTACAGAATGCTGGAGTTGCTGAGACTCAAGTTAACAATCAGGTTCAAATTCAACGAGTCCAAAGGCCCTGAACTCCGAATGTACAAATGTTCCCAGTACAACAGATGCAGGCACTAAAAGCCCCAATGACACAGCAGCTGGTGATTGTTCCTCAGCAAAACATGAACCAGATGGCAAAAGTAAACACAAATCAATTGGCAAATATGAATCATATTGCTTCACAGTTTCCCTTAATTGATTTAAGTGATAAGGAATTCCTAGAAACATTTCACAGTGATAGTTCCAATGATGAGGATTGCATGTTAGCCCCATCCTTAGAGGTAGATCAACGTAGTCCCTATGTAAATGCCAACGTTATGGGAAATGACGTGTCATTCTTGATCGATACTGGAGCTACACATTCCACTGTCGGAACCTCAGAACTTCAAGACTGTTTTGCTTCACTGCTGACCGAACTGAAATACACACACACTGAAAAGAATCTCTGGAATACACCTCTTAGTCTAGAAAATACATTTAATAAATCACTCTGCGAGGCTCGTAAAGGAAGGTCAGTACAACTGAAAGCGCGCGTTAAAAATGTGCACAACAATGAAATGAAAACATGTACAAGGAATCTTCAATTTCAATCTATAAAAAGCAAATATATATGCAAAGATACACATATATATTTATACAATGCAAATCAGATAATTAGTAAAAATTCATCACCATGGGGAACAGTTGCTCCTTCATCTTTCTCTCACCAACTTCAAGTCGTAGACCCCAGATCGATTGCCAAGAGAAAGAGAGATCTACCGTCACAGGACAACAGGCAACCTGGTCCTGACCCTGACCCTGACCCTGACCCAAGGTCCCTGAATCCCTTCACCGTCAATCCTGGGTATCTTATATACCTTAAACAAGCCAGAGAGGAGATTGCTAGAACCCCCCCTCCCCACTTTGCTCCCCAATTTGTTGTTCAAACATGCTGGCTACTTCAGGTCAGTTATGAACGGAACATGTTGGAATTGGCCAAGATCCCAAGGTGCCCTCTCTCAAAACCAAACCGTTCCCTGCTGTACCATAAACATCCTCTTAGCACACTCTTATCAGCCTAAGCCCTTGGCGAGAAAGATAAACGCAGAATAAAAAGATGAGCAAAAAGCACATTGAATAACATAGGCATGGAAAAATACTTGCAGCTTTTAACGTGGCGGTGGCTAATGCAAAAATAAAGTCATTAGGCAAAATGAAGCTGGTAGTCACTAATGTGACGATGTGCTGCTAGGCTAAATGCAACGTGGAGTCAGTGATCAAAACACAAATATCATTACAAAGACTTGCCCCTATCAGGAAGGAGAATTCAGGTTATAGGAGTAGCAAATAAGCAGTTAACAAATCCTGTTATGAAACATGTTCCAGTAAAATTAGCTATATTTGAGGACAAGCACTAATATGTAGTTTGTGATTCACGTCAAGCAAATCTGTGACCTGTTGGGCAAGCTTAACTGTTCTATTACCTGCATAGCCAAAGGAATAGAAATACAAACAAATGAGGAAGAAGATGTTCCGTTTCAAATTGTAGAACAGCACCCATTTGTCTTACTCTCTCCAATGATGACATGTAATGATTTGCTCAAAGAATTGCGAGAAACAGTCATTGAAAGTGCATGAAAGCCTTCACTGAGCTGAGAGGAAGCTTGTTCCAAGCAATAGCTCTGGGAATGCCCGATTACAATAAATGTTTTTCTTTGTTTTGCTGCAAGAGGGATGGGATATGCTCTTTGTTTTGTCACAGTCACATGGAAATGCCAACAAGCCTGTGGCATAGTTTTCAGCCACTCTTGATCCTGTAGCTGTAACGTTGCCAGGCTGTCTAAGAGCCATGGCCGCACTAAGCGCCAGCATTGAACAGTGCGAAGGCATTGTTATGGGCCCAGATACTGAATGTTTTTACCCACCATTCAGTGGAGATTTTACTCACCCATACCAAGACTCAATACCTGACCAATGCCCTTTTGGCCCACTATAAGCAAATAATCTTAGGGTCTTGTAATGCCAATATAAAGAGATGTAATGTTCTAAATGTGGCTACTCTTTTGCCAGATCCTGTTGAAAATGCAGGAAACTGAAAGGATGAGGTTGAGCATGACTGTCTTGATGTAACTGAACTGTGCACCAAACCAAGACATGATATTCATGACGTCTCCTTGGACAAAAAATGACGGTGTCATTTTTGTTGATGGCTCTTGTTTCCGAGATTCTGATGGCGCCCTGAGAGCTGGTTATGCAGTTTGCACATTCTCAGGTGTGATAGAAGCCTCTTAGCTTCGAGGAGTCTCTTCTGCCCAGGTAGCCGAATTGATTGCTCTTACTAGAGCATGCTGTATTTCTGAACAGCTCAAAGTGACCATATTCACGGATAGTCAATATTCGTTTGGTGTCATTCATGACCTTGGACAGTTGTGGTCCCAGAGAGGCTTAATGACCATCTGAAACAGTGACAAAGTTTACCAATTGCTGAAAGAATTACAGTTCACTGTTAAAGTTGCAGATGTAAAATGTGTAGCTTACAAGAAATCAAGTGATTATATATCCTTGAGAAATACCTATTACGATGAAGTTGCGAGGTATTGTGCCCTTCATTGCACTTCCTTTAATGGAGAATGGAGTAATGGAAGTGACAATGAAACAAGTCAAAATGTCTTTATGACAGCTACTGGTACTTGGGAAGACATCAAAAGATTGCAGGATGAAGTGCCAGAAGAGAAGCAGGGTTGGATTACAGAAAGATGTTTTCAGAGGAATGAGGATGATGTTTACGTTTCAAGTGATAGGAAAGCAGTGTTGCCAAATAGCTATTGTCCCCAGTGGCAAGGAACAACCAAGGATAAGCTCACATCAGTAGAGATCAGAACATTCAGACAAACATGGCACAATCCCAGATTTAGATTGGTCGCAGAAGTCGTGTGTCTCAGATGTGTAACATGTCAGCAGATGAATGTAGGGAAACGCACAGTTGTTACACTGAGTCACACAGGCAGATCAGGAGGACCATTCAACAGAACACAAATTGATTTCATTGAATTGCCAGTGTGCAATGGCCTGAGGTATATTTTGGTGGTGGTGTGTGCATTCTCCTAATGGGTAGACTTACCCAACTTGAAGAAATGATAGCCTCACAGTAACAAAACTACTGCTATTGACAGAGTTGATACCTTAATGAGGTTTTCCGACTTCTCTGGAATTAGACAGAGGAACTCATTTCAACAGTGAGATCCTTAAATGATTGTGTGCAGCATTATAAGTTGAGAAAAGATTGCATTGCAGTTACATACCAGACGTTTCAGGACTGGTAGAGCAGATAAATGGAACGCTGAAGTCTTGATTGGCAAAAGTATGTGCCTCTACAATTCTGAAATGGCCAGATGCACTGCCTATTGTCCTGATGAGTATGCGTAGCACACCTAACAGAAAGACCGGCGTGACACCACATGAGCTCATCATTGGGCGAGCTATGAAATTGCCAGCAGTGCCTGCAAATGCTCTTGTGGACATTACAGATGACTTAGTTCTGGATTATTGCAAAGGACTAGCTGATGCGGTTTGTTCTTTTTCTCGCCAGGTAGGAGAAACAACTGCACAACCGCAACAAGAATTTTGTCACAACCTGACTCCTGGCACCTGTGTTAGTAAAAAAGCATGTAAGAAAGAAATGTACGACAGCTGTAAAGTGTGCTGGTCTTCCGAACTGGATTCATGTGTGCCACACACGCAAAGTTCCAGGTCCTCTTGATGAAACAGCGCTTGTTCCCAAAGGGTCGGTTACAGTGAAAGAAAGGGTCCAGGTTAGCCAAGTTGTGGGGACTGGACAAGTGGCGAACGCAGAGCATGCATGGTCTTGTGAAAACCTGAGCGCATCAATAGCAGTTGAAGGTACAGAAGGGTTGAAATAGTCAGGGGACTCCTGCTAGCTCAGATCACGTTAAAACCCCAATCATGCCAGAGAAAAGAGGTGTTACCGGAGATCAGAGGCCCGAGAAAAGCAGAGCCAGTGATAAAAGTGCCTCCTACTGTTGCTGAAGTAACTGAAGAATCAGATCAAAGTGACAACAAAACTGAGGGTTGTGTGACAAGGAGGTCAAAGAGAAAAAGACTGCCAAGTTGCAGATACTCTGCTCCTTAATGGACTTATTTCACTACTGATGAATGGGAGAAGGAGTTTGTTGCCTTTTGTGTTAACAATTTGTCTCCAGCTCAACATTTTGGAACGGGAAATTGCTTTGGAACTGAACTTTGATGTCACATTGCCGCTTGATGAACAGAGACATTATATGATGGTGCTGGAAGTACTAATCAGTGATTACCAGTTGTTTTATTATTAGAGACATCTGAACTTTTAGTTGGATCTTTTGAATTTTTGTAAATAAGAGAGATATTGATGAACTTTTGAATTTTTATTTTTTAAAAGACTTTTTGAATTTGCTTTGCTCAAACAGACAAAAGACTGAAAGAGACAGTGAAATAATCGAAAGAAACTTTTGTATTTCTGATTCTTATTTTTAATTGGAAATATATTGTAGTCTGATTCAAGACAAGCCATGAATTCTGATTGAAGTAAGAAGAGTACATGTAAATATATATATATATATATATATATATATATATGTGTGTGTGTGGGGGGGGGGGGGGGGTTAGTAGTAGCATGTGTGATTGTGATCATTTTGATGATTATTGGATTGAGTTTGCCCGTTAAGGACGAGAATTTAGAAAATTCACTCACATATCAGGGTCCTATTTGAGGATGAGAAACATTTACACACAGATAGTTCTAAGAGAGATTTGACATCAAATGCATATTACAAATTATTTTATGAGCATATTGAAACCATGGATGTTTTAAATTGCTGTGTCTGCACGAAAATCCCTTCCTCCATACAGGAAGAATCACTTATCACAGCTTGCTACTAACATATGCAATTGCTTGTGGTCTGTTACTAACACAGCGATATAAGAAGGAGTATTAACAATACTTATATTCAAACTATGATCTAATATTTTCTTTCATGCCTATCATGAACCATCTGAGTAGTGTTGCTAAAGTGAAAACAAATTATATTGTAGGAGGATTCTTAGAGCCCACCTTGACATTTGGAACCGCATATGCACAGAATATTTTGACCTGCATTCTTAGTTCAGTAGAAAAAGAGTTTATTGGACAAGTATATGGCAGAACGAGGGCAATAAAAGCCAGAATAGAAAAGGAGCAGTTCTAAAGACCTGGTAAAAAGATGTGACACATTTAGGCCCTTATTAAGAGTTTGGCGGGTGGCGGAGGCCACCCGCCAAACTCTTAGGGTCGGAAAACCACCACTACGGTTTTCCGCCTGCTGGCCCCATATTGAGTTTCCCGCTGGGCCAGCAGGAAACTCACCACAACATTGACGCCAATATTGCGGTGCGTGAGTGCAACAGCACCCGACGCCCTTTTCCCTGCCAAGTGCTTGGGCAGTGCAGGGGCCCCCATGGGGCCCTCGGCACCCCATCTCCACCAGGCTTTGCATGGCGGTGGGACCACCATGCAAAAGCCGGCAGAGAGGGGAGCCGTAATCCCCAAGGCAGCACTGCCCGGGTGGATTAAGACCGTCAGCACCGCCAGGCTGCGTAATGGCGGCAACTTGGCGGTGCAGGTGGTCGGACCGTGGTGGCTACGCCAGGGTCATAATGTGGAGGCCAGACCGCTGCTTTGGCGGCGGTCCGACTGCCACCACGAGTCTGGCGGTCCCAGGACTGCCAGACTCGTAATGAGCACCTGAGTGTCTGCTAGTCAAGGATTCTTAGCTTCGGATTGGGAACATATAAGAAAATGTTGTGTAAATAGATCGAAGTCAAAGACTGAAGCACATTTTGTAGGTACTAGTGAATGTAGACATGTTTTTGTATTTAAAAGCACATGGACTTTTATGCTAAAAGGACAGGATTGCGCTATACGAAGTGTTTCTTTTAAACATGGGGAAAAAAGCTTATTAGAAAGCTGCCGAAAGGCTGGTATGGAACTTGTTACCTGGGTGTAGTTTTTCCGAAAATGTATCATGTGGACAACAGCAATAAACCAGTTTGTGATGAGAAATCAAACTCCGCAGTTAAAAGAGGAAAAAAAGGGCCTCAGATATAGTTTAAGATAGATTTGGAGTAATAACTTCATCAGTGGAAGTAAACTTGTATGATCTCAGGATTAGGAAGTTGTCAACAATAGTAGACAAGCTATCTACTGATACTGCATGAGCTATGTTATTAATGAACACAGTGTTGGTTGCTGTGAGATCAATGGTTTTGCAAAATCATCTTGCGTTAGACTTCTTACTTGCAAAGGAGGGTGGAGTCTATAAAACATTACATGTGCAAAATGATTGTATGTACATATCTGACAATATTAAGGAGATAAGAAAGTACATTGCAAACATAAATGACTTGAAAAGAAACCTGAAAAATCTGACAGCCACTGGTGCGTGGGAAGCTACTGAAAGTAGTTTTTCAGCCATTGGAAAATGGTTTGGGGACATAGGAAAGGGGACAGAAGGAACCATCTTGAGACCCCTGTTGATTGTGGCTTTGTGTGTCATAGGTACACTTGGATTTTACAAACTGTACAAAATACTGAAAGAGAAAAGAGCAAAAAATAGGTAGATGAAAGAGGAGATAGAAATAGAGAAAAGGAAAAGCATTTTATCATTGTAACCTCATGAAAATGGATAATTACAGCAGACCTTATCAAAATAAGATATCGAAATTCTGAGTTACCTCACTGAAATGAAAATTGGGCCTTTTTGTGATGGTGTATTTCACCATCAAAGAATGGACTGAGAGTGTAAACTTTGCTCTGTCCCTCGTGTCACTAAAGTCATTAGGCTGACAAGTTTAAGTTTATAAACGTAAATGAGAGAAAAACTAAAGTTGAAAGCTGCACTGACATGCATTTTAAATTTGCCTGTATTCCAAAGTTCAACATAGGCCTTTTTAATTAAATCACATGTTAAAGGCTACAGTTGATGGTAAAATGTTAGTAAGACTCTAAGCTAATAGCCCATGTAGAAACAAATGTAGATTTATTGTGTTTAATGAAAGTTTAATGACTATGAAAATATGTGCAAGTGAGAAAAATGAAGTTCTCCGTTATACCTAATGTAATACAATAACAAAGCTTTTCCATTAAAATGAAATGGTTTACTCATACTGATGAAATACTGTTGATGATGAATTTATATTTTTGCATATTATACCTCTATTACTAGGAAAGTATTAATCAAATGCATTTTAAATTTCTCTTGTATGGACTACAGAGCTTGCAATTGCAGTCATGTAAAAGTATTGAATTATTTTTCCATGATGTGAAATCTTCTTTCAGATTTTGTTCCCATAAGAAGCTAAGTCTCAATTGTAATAAGTCTATTGTTCAACTGTGGAAGAACGGTACCCATTTGTCCTTGAGAACATTGTAGTACAGGAACATGGACTGAAATCGTATATAATTGATTCGACCTGTTTGGAGTCACACAGAGAAGAGATGTTCCCATGACAGACTCTGGAAAATGTCCAACTGTTGCAATCTGGAGTCTGGTGATCAATTTTAAATGGATGATGCCCCTTCAACGTAAAAGAACTGACACCTTTGACGAATTGGAACACTTTATGTGAATTAATACTGGATATTCAAACTTTGCCCAGAACAATCTTGTTTTGGTCAGAGACAAGACGTTTCACTGATGCATGCAGATGTCTTCCTGACCAGATGCTTTCCTGATGAAGATTTTGTGAATGCTGTATCCCTTGGAGAGGTATCTTCCTCTCTACCTTTTGCCAATGCTCCTTGAAATGCCCTTTTAGGTCAGAAGCTTCATCATGCTAACGCTTATTTTTAGTTAGTGCCCTGTAGCCTGAGTTATTCTTTTTCCAAACAATTTTTGTCCTTTTTGTATTTTGCCCACGTGTTCCTCACCACACATTTATTTCCCAAATGTGGTTAGTAGTAGGGTTGACTTGTGCCTAGCCAAAGAATATTGACTTTACTAAATTTTAATTGAGTAAATGATTGAGCAATTTGAGTACCATGTGATTTGTGTCATAGATATTCTTATCGACTTTTTGCATTCTTCTTCTAATGCTTAGTTTTTATTAATGTTAGTGCGCCTGAATTTATTTCGTCACCTTGGGCACCCCCTGGTGATTATGTATCTCTAAAACCTGGTTTTGCGCATTGTGTACGACTTTGAGCTTGTGTTTGTGATAAATCTTTAAACTACATTCCTGAGTGGAGTTTTCCTTCCATGGACACATTGGGCATGGTGTCTAAATTATTAGGGTGGTGTTGATTATTGTTGATGGTTCGCCACACATCTTTCTGGGTCCAAAGGTCCTTTGACCTTGTTGTGCATTAGATGCCTGCAAAGGATGAAAAATGTGTCCAAAAACACTGGGAGATCTCTACAAGGCTGGGGCTCATCAAACCTTCCAAGCACTGATGGACAACTCGGGGCTCCAGGAGGGTCAATTCTTACTTTATGGTGGGATTACATACACACACTACAAGTTATGAAGAGCAAACCATGTAGAACCTCCCGCACATGGAGTGATCTAAAACCTACATAACATAGGGCATGGGAATAGGTTAATCGCTTAGTTTTACAAAGCCATACTTCATCACACTTTGCAGCCACTAAAGAACTTGTGGGAGGATACATTGGATCTACCATACAACAAGAAATAATGACAGAGGACCTTGGTATATCCACAGATCTCCAGTAATGCTTATTTTAAATGTATCAACTTTAACATTCTATATAGGGCCTTTCCCCCCCCCTCCAAAGCTCCATCAGATCTATATTTTGGTCTCCAAAGGTTGTCCTCAGTTACGAAACTCTCTGAAGGATTTCCTTCATATGTTGTGACAGTGCGCTTCCCTCCACCTCTTTTGGGAGGCAGTGTTGATGGTAACAACTGGGATTAGACCAAGTTGAGTCCTGCCTCCTGGTAATTTAGCATTATTTTTTTGTAAATATTTTTTTATTGGCATTTTAAACAAACAAAGGAGGTTAAGGTGGAGTTGGTAGGCAAAATGCAAAGCAAAAGCAATATACATTTCAGTGAGAGGAAACATTAGCATTATGCCCAACGAAACAATAACAGCAAAAAAAAACAAAAAGGAGGATTTACTATGGGTAAACTTCACTTACACTGACTGCTCCGAGTATCTGAGTTCCCTCCCAGTAATCTGGGAGCACACTCCTCTAGCTCCGAAGCCATATTCATTCAATAGCATGGGGCCAGTCATACTCTGAACCCAAGAGCACTTAAGAAGAGTCCTCCAAGGTTGGGATTGTTCCATGTGGCATGACAGTTGGTGAGGGGGAACCCAAGAGGGGCCCATTCGTCAAAATGCAATCACAGTAGTCCAGCCTGTGGCAGACGAACAATATGGCATCTCATGTAGGCAGAAAGAGCACCCTTCCGTACTACCCAGCCTCCTCTCCATGAATTGCCTCTCTCCCTCAAGCCACCCATTTTACCAATTCCATCCCCAATGTATACACATCCAAGCTATGAGACAATTTCCGGCTCATAGTTAGTTGTCTGCAAGCAAAAATCAATGTCAGGTCCGTAAATCTATCCGTCACCTTCTGAGCTGCAGCACGCTCGTGCAGGTCCATTAGACACAGTTAGGAGCTAGACACGAAATCCTGATTGGTAGCCCTGTGAACCATCTGGAGGACAGTGGTCCAATACAGTAGCAACATAAGGCAAGACCACACTATGTGAAAAAAACCTGCATCCTCTGCATAGCATCTAGGAAAACCTGACATCACACTGGGGCTAAGGTAGGCCTGGTACAAGTAGTAAAACTAGATGAGCTTGAAGTGAGCATTTTTAAACACCCAAGGGGAGATCTCCAGTATCCTAGTCCAACCCGAAGCAGACAAAGGTGAACTCAAGTCTTCCTTCCAGCGCAAAAGGAGACGAGTGAGGTCTGATGGCATCCCCTTCAGGAGAGTCCTATTAAACAGCATGACCACCCTTGTCTGCCCAGTGGTGAGAAAAAGATGGCACAGACATTCATGCTCTGGATCCATGAACTCCATGATCCCACCATTTGTGAATCTCGTGTACAAGGGCTCCATGGAGTAAAAAAGTACTACACAAGGAAGTCACAAGTCTCCTGGAGTTCTGAGAAGGGACACAACTCACCCCCTCCCCAAATAAATCGACCAGCATAGTGATCCCGGCCACCATCCAGTTGTGGAGCCCTGACCATCCCCCTGGTCGCTCCCAGCCAGTAACGAGAGCTCACACCTGTATGATATTTTGATACATGTCCTCCGAAGTGCCCTAGGCCAAATGAAGCGTGCCATTCTAATCCAGACTTTCATATTCCGTACCTTAAAAGCAAGCACCAACCTCATTTAGACACTAGCCAACAACTCTTTAGATGACGTGCCACACACATGCATGCCTCGGGATCCCACAGATTTGACCTTCAGCGAGCAACCCACTGCAGTTGCACCATTAGATAATAAAGCTCGAAATCGGGTACTGCCAGGCCACCCTCCATCACCTGCAAGTCCAACTCCCAAAGTCCCACAGGGCGTTCCCCAAAGGGCAATACTAATGGGAGGGCCGCAAACAAATAAAGGAGGCGATCAGCACAACCATTTTCGAGACAGTCCCCCACTGATAGTGGTAATGTGGTCCAGAAGGCTCTTGAATGTCTCAAGGTGGCAAGTGTGCAGCCGTAATTTCCTTCGTAGAACAAATATGCCGAGCAATAGATGGCAACCCCCAAATGTCAAATAGTGGAGATCTACACCCCTCCACATCACTCAGCAGGTGGTAGACACAAGACTTGTGCCAGCTGACCTCCAGAATGGTGGTTGACGTCCGTCAGCGCAGTCAGCGCTCACCTGTAATCAGAGTCTTCCCCTCTAAAGTACAGTAGCATATTATCCGCATACAAGGTGAGGTACTTACAACTGAAAACAAGTGACAGATCCTGGTAGTGTAGTCCTAGTTGGGCCGTCAGAGCTAAGGGCTCCATGGACAGGGCAACTAACAGTGGTGACAAGGGGCATCATTGTCTGGTGCCTCACTCTAGTGTGCAAGCCTCCGAGACCAATGAGCCAGTGCAAATCCTAGCCAATCGGCCAGTATATAGAAGCTTTGTCTATTTGACGAACAGCAACCCAAAGCCCATGCCAAACAAGGTAGCATATAAAAACTCCCAACGGAACAAACTGAATGCTTTCCTAATATCCACAGGGATGACTAGTGCAGTCGTCAATAAAAGCTCCCGCTGGTCCAATGTTAGGAGCAACTGACAGCTTTTGAGCATGGTGCTACGTGCGGGGACAAAACCATTCTGGTCAGGGTGAACCAGGGAGCACATATGGTGGAGTAGACCGGTTGCCATTATTTGGCTTTGAGCATTGAGAGGGGTGAAACGAGTCAAGAAGAAGCAGGTCACTATCTTTCTTAGAAAGAGACACAACAGCTGCTTCACGTACCGAGTGACAAAGTATACCCCGCTTCCGGGAGTCATTAATCAGAGCTAAGAGTTGAGAGACAAGCTCTGCAGCATATGTAGCATAAAATTCTGCCAACAAACCGTCCAATCCAGGCACCTTTTCCCTTGACAGTTCCTTAATCACTCCCTGTGCTTCCTACTCACTAATATCTGCAACCCGTTGATCTGCCACTGTGGGTTTGAGGGTCATCGGGAAGGGGTCCACAATGTAATTTAACATATCCACCTCATTACCCGCACTCCCTGCAGTGTACAAATCACAAAAGTATTGGAGAAACACAGTGTTGATCCCCTGCTGTGTAAAGGAATCCTGTCCCAAAGCATTCCGCATTCGGAGAACAGTATGCCCTCGACCCTCACTCTTAAAAAGCCAGACAAGCTTTCTACTCGATTTATCTCTCAGCGTGAGCCCTGTCAACATAAGCTCTATAATCAAATTGACCGCTTGCGACAATCAGGTCAAACAGTTTCTTTTTTTCATCCAGCATGTGCTCCCTACCCTCCGGGGTCTCCTCCAACTCGCAGCAAAGATCATTCATCACTGTTTCCTGCTGCTTGATTTCAGAGTGTAACTGGGTCCACACTCCCACTTTACTAGAGATGTAGGATCCCCGAACCACCACTTTCATGGCCTATCACTCCACCCCCACTGACAAGGCAGAGCCAGTGTTATTGAGCCAATATTGCACAATAAGTTCACCCAACAGAACCCAAAAAGCTTTGTCTCCAAGCATTTTGCAATCCAAACACAAAGTAAGGGCACTGGATCGAGGTGTGTACCACTGGAAGGAACATAATACAGGAGAGTGATCAGAATATGTTCTCACCAAATACTCTACTCCTAGCACCCTGCTGTATATCAGAATGCAGGTTTAAATTCTGGTGAGCTGGACCTCGAAATCATGCAATCCAGAGAGGTAGGAATACACTCGAGACTCCGGGTTCGGCACTGTCCAGCAGTCAACAAGGAACTACAGTGCAGCCCAGGAGCAGGCAACCTCCACCATCCTACCTGCCGGTGCATCATGCAAGGGCGGGTGCAACCTATCCAAACTCCGGTTCACCACACAATTAAGGTCACTCCATACTATTCTCAAGTAGGGCACCATCAACGGCAGGAGAGGGGTTAAGATATTCAGGAACGCAGCCCAATTTGGGCATAAATATTCACTAGGGCAACATCTCTACCGTCCAAGTGATCTAACACCAATACATAACAGCATCCGGGTCAATAACTGCCCTGTGCAAATGAAAGGGGACCCCAGGTCTAACCCAAATAGGAGCACCCTGTAAAAAGCAGAGTAAGTGGTGGCATATACTTTTCTCCAGTAAAATCAAAAACAAATATTGTACACACAGTTGTAAACACAATTGCTTCAAATTAAACCATGTTAAATGTTTTAAATGGTGCTATGCTGGATGGGATCCTGCCCAGATCCCAATGAAAAACATATGTGAATAAGCTAGAGTCAACCAATGAAACCATTTCAGTTAAACACTTTAACAGTCCTTCTAACGTAGGAGTGTGCAATTATTCAGTTTGTCCTGTTCCACAGAATAATCAGTCCAATAATCAATTCAAGTCTTGCTTCACATTCAAAGAGGAACTATGATGAGTCAAAACAAATTGTGTTGTAACCCTATGCATTTCGGGTATTTGGTCCTTAATCAAGTGAAAACACATACCATACAGAACAATCTGGCACGGAATAACACCAAACCACAAAAAATAGATCATTGCTGTACCAAAACGTTATAGCAAATAAGTGTCAAATTCCATCTTAACAGGGTGTGTGAATAACGAAAAACCTGAATTAACAGCACGCAGTCTCAAGAAAACCAGAAGTATCGTGCTCCAAATCAACGTGCGATCAGTGTGCAACCTGAATTACCAACATACAAACTAAAAAAGCCAGTGCTCCTTATGAATAAAACCATGCTGCAAACCATGCCTAAATGTGAACCCAATGTTAACCTCCTTAACAAAAAAACGCGGTATTTCATAAACTCGCTAATGTTTGCGCAACTCATTTAGTGTACTAGCTACTGACAACACTCACTTAAGTACAAAACCGTTGACGTATGCCACGCGATGCCGAAACTGGAAGCAGTATGGTGAAAACGTACACAGTAAACAACACGGGTCCCCTGTGAAAGATGATAACCAACACGTAACGCGACTTGCTGCCAAATCGCGACTTGCTGCAGTTTCGGCATCGCGTAGCTTAAGTCCACGCGAGTGAGTGAAAGGCGCCCGAACAGTCACAGGAAACTGCTATGCCGCCCAATATCGCCCAAATGCGGAGTAAGTTATTTGTTGTAAGAAGACCAAACAGCCCGTATGTAGTTAGCATCTAGAATTACGGGGCCATGATACGCCCCCTTCTGCAGTAGTCCGTATTGTCTCAGGCAGTCTTGAAGGCTCTAGAAGTCCACAGAGGGACAAAGCCAGAGATCCTCCAGGTCATGAACTGCCCATATATGACTAGTCAGTAACAAGGCAATGCAGTAGTGATAAAAGGACGCGAAGAGCGGCGTTGGTAGCCAATCAGCTGAAAAGTGGCACTCGGCTCCCTGGGAAGCCAACAGCAAATCCGCTTCCCCAGGGCCACTCTTGGTTAGTCCCCCGCGGTATCTCCCATCTTCAGGGGAAAGTATCAGGCCCTGTGCAGCGTAGTGTAGAAGCAGGACGGTCTTTCTCAGGGGCCGCCGCAATGGCTCCACAGTGGTAAGGGCCTTTTCATATATGTACTCTTGCTTCCTTCCGCGTAGAAACTGCCCTTCAAAGAAGTGCTATACTCGAGGGCTGGTCCCTCCAACGACACGGTCCGCTCACTGCCGTGCCGAGGGAGCTGCCGGGGGAGCCCGGGGCCACGGTATGCCCGCCCGGGGCTAGAGGCCGCAGAGCCCCGGACTCGCAGCGCAAGATGTCCACCTGGACGCCATTGCCGACCGTCAACGAGCGCGACACCGAGAACGTACTGCATGAAGCCCATGTGGGTACAGCAGACGGTAGGCACGGGGCGGTGCACCCTGTAGCCCAAGAGTGACCAGAGGAGCGTCGGCGAACCGTGTGCGGAGGTGGAAGGGTGCCGAGGTGCCTACCCGGAGCCCACGGATGAGTTTCTTGAAGGTGGGAGCACTGGACGCAGCTAACAGCAGAGCCCGCTCAATTTTCTCCAACAGCTCAGCAGAAAGTTACTCGGGAGAAGCCCCTCGCACTAAATGCAGGCTTCCGCCGAAGCAAGAGCCCCGCACTCCCCAGCAGTGAGTCCGCCACAAAGGAGGCTAGCTAACCCATACCAAGAATGGTACACTCGGCGCCATTTTGACGGATGGAAGGTTCTCCACAGCTCCGCGACCCGCCATCTCAGGAACAGTGTTTTATTACCGCCGCCGCCCGAGAGACTAAAATTGAACTTAAAAAATCACAAAACCGCGCCTGCCTTATACCCGGCGTAATAAAAGCGCAAGCGATGCTTTAAGTTCGTTAAGAGGCTACTCGGATTTACGAAGCTACGCAGAAAGAAGTGCCAAAGTGGGAAATTAACATTTAGAAAAAGTATTTTTGTGAAATAAAAACACGTGTAACCTAACAGTAAAAGCAGCGCGCGAGTAGCGACTGCGTGTAGGCTTAAGGGTGATTTAAATCATTTCCGGACGCTGCTATACAGAGCCAACACATTATATTGCTGCACAATATCCAAACTCCAAACTCCAAACTCCAGATAAATCCTCTCCCAACGGGTGAACTGACGAAAGTTATCCTCCTCTAGACTCTTAGGGCTTTTGGAGGTAGTTCTGTCTGAGTTAGGAGTGAGATGCACTCCTTGCACCATTTCTTCACAGCTGTGCAGCACTTAGTGCCAGTTGCAACGTTTAGGTTTGCGCAAGTACGCACGCTGGTCTTTCGCTGCATTGGCAGCAGCCCCGACAATCTGGACACAGGGCATTTGAGCCCCTTTGAGTTGGCCAGGTGACCAGGGGATCCTGGTGGTTTCTAGGGCGCCAGGCCCCATTGTGTATTTGTGGTGCTAGGAAATGTATTTCTTGTAGTTCGATTTTCAGACCCTGGTCTGGCTACCTCTAAATTGTGTTTTATGATTTTGAGGTTGTCTTGCATATTTTGGGTTATGCTAGTGAAATTATGTTCCACCCTGTGCTTTTTGCCCATAATGTTGGTGAGACTTACGAGTAACTCAGGTTCCTGCACTCGACGTCTGGATTATATGCCCCCTTCTTGCCCTCATACTTCTCCTCACCACCACCATCCTAGTAACACCCTTCCCTTATCCCCACCACCCTACTCCTCCACAATTTCCCAACATGGCCACCGCTCGAATTAAGTCTGGAATTAATTGCTACAAAATCATCTACCCTTCTAACCTGACTAAAGCTGCAGCAAAACGTTTCAAGCATAACACCATTGAATGTTTCCCCGATTCCCTTTTCGTCGATCAGTTTTACAATGGTCGGTATGGGGGGCTCAAAAACGATCTAATTTTTTTCACGCACGACATACCCTCTTGGTCTACCAGTTTTTACAATTCCTTTAACGTCACCTCCTCCTCCTCTATCCCTCATGGGAAACAGCTAAAAATTTCCCCCTCGGTGGGTTTTAACGGCTCCCTCACTATCTCACTCTATAACAACGGTACTGTTATGATCCAAGCCAAAGACACCTGTCTCTCTCTCTCTTTGACCGCCTCTTCCCTTCCCTACTCCCCTCCCCTGCGACCGGGCCATCCCTTGACTCTCCATCTAGCTCCACCAATTACTCCCTCTCTCCTCCCTTGACCCCCCCACTCTCCAATAGGCTGCACCCTGGGGAGGCACAGGTCGACCCTCTTCTCTCCCCTCGGACCTCCCCTCCCATTCTTCCCCCCTCACATTATGCCCCTCCCCTCTTCACTTCAGCCTCACCTCTAGCTAACACGCTCCTCGTCCATTCTGCACCGTCCCGGCACTCCATTCTCATCTCCTCCCCCCTATCCCTTCCGGCCACCCCCCTCCTTAGACCACCTCTCCTGCAGCCCTCTCCCCTTGTCTATGTTCCCTACGTTCCCCTTGTTCCCTCCTCCTCTCTGCCCCTCCGCCCACTCCTCCCCTCACTATGTACCCCGATTTCCCCACAAATACATTCCATCTCTCTCCCTCCCCACTCTCCTCCAGCAATACTGTGCTACCCCCTTTTCTCCCCTGGTAACCCCTTCCCTCCCTCGGACCGAGCTGAATCACTTCCGTTCTTCAACTTCCCTTTCTCCCAATTCCCCCCACTCTGCCTGATACCCGCTCCCTCACAGCCACCTCACTTAGCTACCAGGACCTATCCAACCCCCTCCCCTCCCTTCCTTCCATACCTCCCTATTCCCTATGACTCCTCACACTCCTTCCCTCTCCTACTGCCCCACCCCACCGCCCCACTCCTCTCCTTTCGCCCCCTAAATCTGCCCTTAATTCCTATCCTTCTTGCAATGCTAAAGACGACAACTCTCCTCTCACCCCTGGCGCACCAACTCCTGCTCTTATCCAAAACCTTTCCCCACCTCTGAACCCTATTCCCCTACTCCCCTCCCGTTCCCCCACCTCTCCCTGCCGTACACTGCCTAGTGCACCTCTGAACCCTATACCCCTGCTCCCCTCCCGTTCCCCCACCTCTCCCTGCCGTACACTGCCTAGTGCACCCCCTCCTGTTTCCATCGAGCCACCCAACATGCTGTGCTCTTCCTTACTCTCTCTGGAAAATAAGCTAGGCTCTCTAATCACCGCCATCTCCCAACTTGAAGCTACCATTTTAGTTTTAAGCTCCAAGATCTCGACTTTTCCACACACCTCAATTCCTTTGGCAAACACTCACCATTCCACGAAATGCACCTCACCCCCACTCCCCATTATAGCTAAGCATAGCCTGTCGTCTGCAAATCCACACAAGCACTCGAACGCCACCCTTCCTTCACATCCACTGCCCAGTAAACCTGTTATCTACTCTATTCCGACCATCTCCTCTGCCAGAACCACTCGCCCACCTAAACCCTCCAGAGCGCCCTCATATAAGTACAATATCCCTATCACCCCTCATAGCCCAAGTGCCCCCGTCACCAAAACAGTTGCGTCAGAGCTGCGCTGTTTGCTCCACAACTGCAGATCTGCAATAAAACACAAACTTGAAATCTCCGATACCATCAACTTGCACAATATTGACATGCTCTTCCTCACAGAGACCTGGTTCAACGATACCTCTCACTCTATGTTTGATCTCCTTGTACCCACAGGCTATTCTATACTTAGAAATGACAGAATTGACAAAGTTGGGGGAGGTGTTGCAGTCATCTTTAGAAACTCCCTTCAACTTAAGGCTCTTCCTAACAGCTCCTGCCACACTTTTGAATGCCTATCTCTTGAGCTTCAATTGCACCACCGCTCACCTCTCAGATTCCATGCTATTTACCACCCGCCTGGTAGCAGCCCTTCGTTTATAGAGGAACTCACGGACTACATCAGCGACCAATACACGCAAAGTGACAACCAAATCTTCGTGGGTGACTTCAATGTCCATTGGGGCTCGCCTCAAGACTCCTTTGCGAATTCGCTGGCCACCTTCCTCTCTGCAAACGATCTTATCCAACACTGCACAGAAACAACACACTCTAAAGGCTCAATCCTGGACCTTGTTATTTCTAAAGCAGGCTTGCTGTCTATCACTACCCCTATTCATGTAGACTGGTCGGACCACCTCCTCATCCCATTCTCTCTTCACCTATCACACTCTATAACTCTTGGCCAGCCTAAGAGGGCTACTTCCTGGTTCCGTGACACTAAAAATATTGACCTCAGTACCCTCTGTGATTCTGCTTTGCTATCACTTCCAAGGCTAGACCCGGACCTAGATGTTAACGAACTCACCTCCCAATGCCTCACAGTCCTTGCAGTCAAAATCAATAATGTCGCTCCTCTCCAAAGCAAAAAGAAAAGGCCCACTCCCTCAGCACCTTGGTTCAACAAATCCCTCTATGAAGAAAGGAAGCTCATAAGAGCCCTTGAGAAACTATGGAGACAAGCGCCCTCCACTGAAAATTTGGCCTCGCTTCGTTCAGCAAGATCCAAGTACCACAAGCTCATCTTCCTTGGAAAAGCGTCGCACTACAAATCCCTCCTTGAGTCAGCCAAAAATAGACCCAAAAAACTATTCGACCTCATCAAGAACCCAAACAGCTCTCCCCAACCTCCAAATTGGAAGATTCCACAAAGAACGCAGCGGAATTCGCTGTATTCTTTGACGAAAAGGTTAAATCACTTGTAGATCAGGTCATTCATCCTACTCCTACAGAGGAGCGCAAATCCTTAACCATTTGGCAAGACTTTGACCCCATCTCTGACGATGCTCTCCTTAAATGCATCCTCGATACAAAGCCCTCTAACCATTCACTTGATCCCATCCCTAGTGCCATTGCCATTGACTTCTATACTAATTCTCTTTCGTATTGGACCAATCTGGTCAACCTCTCCCTCAGTCAAGGCTCCCTTCCTGTTTTCTTCAAAACGGGGAAGGTCACCCCTCTGCTTAAAAAACCCACCGCTGATGCGAACGACCTCAACAACTACCGTCCCATAACTAACCTACCCTTTCTTGTGAAAATCACAGAAAAATGTGTAGCGAAACAACTCTCTCGCCATATCAAGGAAAATGATCTTCTTGACAATTTCCAGTCCGGCTTCATTCAAAACTGCAGCACTGAAACAGCCCTGCTGTTAGTGATTGATGACGCGCTGCGGATACTCGATTCAGGGGAGTCTTGTCTTCTAATTCTTCTTGACCTTTCTGCAGCCTTTGACACTGTCAATCACAACACTCTCCTTAACACTCTTCAACAGAGAATGGGCATGGAGGGCACTGTGCTCAAATGGTTTGCCTCCTTCCTCTCTGATAGGTCCCAAATGATCAAAATAGCGAACAGTCTTTCAGCTCCTTTAGCGGTCAGTCAAGGTGTTCCTCAAGGCTCCATACTTGCACCCACACTGTTCAATCTCTATTTAGAACCGTTGGGAAATCTCCTGAGTAAATCCGGGATCCACTATCATCTATATGCGGATGACACTCAGATCTACCTTAAGGTGGCCTCCACTCACGATCTCTCCTTCCTTAGCTCTACTCTCGACTCCATCCAAAACTGGATGTTAACTCATCAACTGATCCTGAATCCCTCCAAAACAGAATTCCTCCTCCTCTCCTCCTCACTTTCTCATCCCCCAGTGCAATCATGGATGGATCAGATCAATCTAATGAACAATAAGCCCATCATTGTCGAGAGCGCAAAATCCCTTGGTGTCATTCTTGACAAAAAACTCAATCTACTCTCCCACATCGACTCCATTGCAAAGTCTGCTCGACACCAACTGCGCCTTCTTTGGGGGATTCGTCGCTTCTTCCCGGAGCACAACCTTAAAACCCTGGTCCAATCGCTGGTTCTCTCCAGATTGGACTACTGCAACTCTCTTCTTACTGGCCTTCCCAAATCCCACCTTTCCCCCCTGAAGTCTATTCTCCATTCAGCAGCTCGTTTCATATTTGGGGCCAAAAGAAGCGACCACATCACACCCATTTTATCCACCCTCCGTTGGCTTCCCATAGAGGCAAGATCTATCTACAAAACTGCATGTATCACTCACAAAGCCTTGCACTCCTCCTCCCCTCGCTACCTGGTGAATAAACTGAAACTCTCTGGGGGCTCCAGACCATCACGTAATGCAGAAAAGTTATTGCTTGAACCTCCCATTTTCAAGAAGGAAAGATCGATGGCCCAATCCTTCTCAGGCAACGCAGTGAGAATCTGGAACTCACTTCCGCCTCAGCTTCGGACCACCACCTCTTCCCAGGCCTTCAAAACTGACCTCAAAGCTCTCCTCCTTCAAAGACACTTCCAAATTTAATTCAAGCCCTCTGTTTTCTGAAGGAAGTCCTTTCATTATAGGAAAATCTGTTCCCCATGCCTATAGAAGTGACTTCCCTGGGTGTTTTTTGTGTTTTGAGTGTCTGCCATTTAGTGCAGTATTATACCTCTACCTGTATTTTGTACTCTTTTGTAACATGTACACGGCACCTTTCCTTTTACAACGTATCATTTGCTACCTCTTATATCTTGTTTGCTTTTGATACATGCACAACGGCCACCACTGCCTCATGTAACGTAACTATTGTTTTAGTGTTTTGAGTATCTACCATTTATTGCAATTTTTTTACCTCTACTCGTACTTTATTTGCTCTCGTATCCTGCACACGTCACTTTTTCCTTTCGTAACGTATCGTTTGCTACCTCGTGTATTTTTTGCTCCTGATACTTGCACAATTATCACTATTGCCTCATGTAATGTAACGTTTGTTTTGTAACAGGCTCACTTGTAATTCTTCTCCTCTTGTATCTTTACTTTGCCTATTGTGAAGCGCTCTGACACCTTCGGGTAAAGTCTGCGCTATATAAAAACGCATTAAATAAAAAATAAATAAATAAATAAAAACTGCCAAGAAGTGGGACGCGCCATCTTTGATGTGGGCCGAGCGGCCCAAGAGAGGTAGCTGGCTTCTAGGGCAGCGGGCTTGTCTGTGTCTCCCTGTCTGTCTGAGCCCCCCTGACGTCACCGGGAGGCACAGACATTCGGCTGCTGCCTGTATGTTTCTGCTTCCCCGTCTGTATGTCTCTCCCCTAACGCGATGTTATGCAATGCGTGGAGAGCGACACATCAATAATGTTTCAAGCGGTATGTAGAAATGGATTTGTATATACTGTAATATTGCTCAACGAAATACGCAATCAAGCTGAACTGTGTTTGTTTGTTTGAGTGATAACGTGTGTGTGTATATATATATATATATATATATATATAATAGAATAATAAATCCCTTAAAAACACAGGTTATAGGGACTTTATAGTTGGACGAGATTTTCAGCAGTGAAAGGAAAATGTTGATTTTTATGAATCCCTGGGAGTGTCCTGATTACTTACCGATAATCCTCATAACCCTTAGTCCTATTGGTCCTCAACCTAGTCCTCACAACCTGAGGAATATCCCCTATCCTGAACAGGAAGCAGAACAGGAAACACTCCTTTGCCCCGTCAACCCTCCAGGTCAGGCATAAAACCCCCGACCAATAGGGAGGCCTCCTGATATACCAAACACACAAAGGCCGAACCGGGAGGGTGGGAGGGAACTGAGGACTGGGTCAAGGACGAGTAGGACTAAGAGTAATGAGGATTACTGGTAAGAAATCAGGGCATTACCTCTACGTCCCTCGTCCTCCACCCAGTTCTCACAACCCGAGGCATACCAAAGCAACACCACATTAGAAGGCCTTTGTGTAGGCTCTTTAAGAGAAAGAAGCACACAGCCCAAGCAGATTTAAATGCAGAGCATTTTAATGAAAAAAAAACTAAAACAGTCAGTAGGAAGGATCCCTTACAACTGCCTCCAGAACCCCATAACCAAAATTCCCAGCACGCCTCTGAGCACAAATCAATCGATATTGCTGGATGAAAGTGTAATCCGAAGCCCAGGTACCTGCCCTGCAAATCTCTGCCAAAGAGACCCCAGCGAAAGCAGCCTAGGAGGCAGAGAGACCCCTAGTGGGGCGTCCTGGATAAACACAGGGCAAGACAACCCAGCCCCCTCATAAGTCAGAATGATCGTCTCTTTAAGCCAACAGCAGATGGTAAATTTGGAGGCTGCCTTACCATGACCAGCAACCCCAAACGTCCCAAACAGACTGTCGGAGGACTGCAACTGAGCAGTACCTTCCAAATACACGGACAGAGCAGGTTCACATCCAATGTGTGTAGCAGACACTCTTCCAGCGAAGAAGGTGAAGGACAAAAGGTAGGAAGAATCAGCTCCTGGGAAGAATGAAAATGGGAAGCAACCTTAGGAAGGAACACCGGATCCAGACAGAAAACCGCAGAATCCTCTAGAAATCTCAGAAAAGAAGGGGAAGAGCACAAAGCCGTCAGCTCCCCCAGCCACTGTGCCAAAGTAATCCAAAGTAATAACCACCAAAAAGGCCAATTTACAGGACAGAAATTTGAGATCAACAGATGACAGGGGCTCAATAGGAGGAGACTGAAGAGCATGAAGAACAACAGACAGATCCCAAGGAGAGACAAACATTCTCACCACCTGTGCAGAAAGGAAAAAGCTCTGAAACAACTGAGAGACCAAAGTAGATGCAGAAGCAGACCAAGAGGTAGGATCTCAAAAGGCCCGGATAGCAGCCCATTGACCCTTCAGGGTGGAAAGAGCATAACCTTACCAAACCCATACATAAAAAACTGGAGAAGAGCAGAGACAGGGCAAGAAATAGGAGAAAAAAGGTGAACAGAACACAAGTAGCAAAATGAGCTCAATGCTTAGAATAGGAGGAGTGTAGACCGTCTCCTGGAAACCTGTACCAGTGACATAAGATGATCTGGCAAACCATCCTTCAGCAGAGTTTGCCATTCAACAGCCAAACCGTAAGTGTCAGGGAGAGCGGAAGAGAAGGACCCCGATGTCTCAAAGGGGAGAGAACCCGCAGAAGAACCCAAAAAGGAAGGGCTGCCAGGCTCCACAGTAACGGAAACCAGGACCTGCGGGGTCAGAACAGAGGACCGCCACCACCCGAGCCCGCTCCAGTCGCACCTTCAGAAGAAAGGACTGGACCAGAGGAAAGGGGCAGAAAAGCATACAACAGACCATAAGGCCACAGGATCGACAGAGTGTCCACCACCCAAGCCCCTGCTTCCGGGCTCCTGGAGCAAAACTGAGGAAGAAGTGCATTCCGCCTGGAGGCCATCAGATCCAGGCACGGACACCCAAACCTCTTGCAAATCATGCGAAACACCAGAGGCAATAACTGCAGTTCCAGAGAAGAGGGGAACCTCCAACTCAGAGAGTCTGCCACCACATTGTCAACACCGTTGCTGTGCCCAAAGGGACTGCAGGTAAGTCTCCGCCCAATGTGAAATCTAGCAGGCCACCAGATCCAGCAAGCGACTGTGGGTACTGCCCTGATGGTTGATATAGGCCACAGTCACGGTGTTGTCAGAACGAACCAACACATTGCAACCCAGCAGGTGAGATTGAAAATGACGGAGTGCCCTATCCACTGCCGACAACTCCCTTCAACTGGACGAGCGTCTGCAGGAAGCCATCGGCCTTGGACTACCCTGGATCCCGGGGTAGCACCTCAGCCCAAACGGCTGCCATCCATCACCAGCACCACAGGAGGAAATGGATGCATCAATACCCCCTTGGCCAGATTCACTGAGTCCAACCACCAGTATACACAAGGGACCACTGTCAGGGATACAGGCACCAACTGAGACAGGTCCAATAGTGGCTGAGTCACAATGGGACGAAGATGCCACATCAACGGCATCAGATGAAGATGCACCCAAGGGACCGTGAAGATATCTGCCACCATGTGACCCTGAACCTCCATCCAAAGTCCCAGCGGGCCGTTGAGTTACTCAACAAAGACAAAACTAGTCCCTGCAACTTGGAGATCCACGACTGTGGGAGAAAAATCTTTCCCAGAATAGTGTAGACATCAGCGCTGATAAACAATTTCCTGGTGTCCGGCTGGAGGTGGCACTTGGGTAGATTCAACAGGAACCCATGGTTGCTTAGCATATGAATGGTCTGTTCTAAATGCAGCTGGAAGACCTCAAGGGATGGAGCCTTTAGAAGCCAGTCATCCAAGTACGGGAAAAAGGAAATCTCTCGAAGATGGAGAGAAACCATCGGTGGAGGGGGCACCACCTTCGTAAACACCAGTGGGGATGAATGAAGACCGAAGGGGAGAACACAAAACTGCCAGTGGTGACCCAGTATAGCAAACCTTAGAAACAGTTGAGAATCCAGAGCCACCGGAACATGAAAATAGGCAATCTGAAGATCTAATGTAGCCAGTACAGCGTCCTTCTGAATCAGCGGGCTAATGCGCTCTCCATTTTGAACGGAATTTTGCGCACTTACTTGTTCAGACCCTTCAGATTGATGACAATCCTGAAACCCCCCCTGTCACCTTTGGTACCAGAAAAACGGTGGAGTGCACCCAGGAGTCTCTCTGGGCAGGGGGGGAAAGGGCACAGTAGCTTTCTTCAACAGGAGGAACTAGTTCCCAGACAACAAAGCTCGAACCATCACCGGATCCCACGGCACAGGTGTCACCACAGTGCCGGAAGGGACTGGACAGTGCAGCAACTCGATCTGGTAACCCGTCTCCAAACCTCCCAACAGCCACTTGTCTGACGTGGTAAGGCACCAAGGAGGTCATTCCGACTCCCGCCGGCGGCGGTAACCGCACGCCCGGCGGGAGCCGCCGAATGACCGCACCGCGGTCAAATGACCGCGGCGGCCATTCTGGCTTTCCCGCTGGGCCGGTGGGCGACCGCCAGAAGGCCGCCCGCCGGCCCAGAGGGAAAGCGCCTTCAACGAGGAAGCCGGCTCCGAATGGAGCCGGCGTAGTTGAAGGCGTGCGATGGGTGCAGTGGCACCCGTCGCGATTTTCAGTGTCTGCTTGGCAGACACTAAAAATCTCAATGGGGCCCTGTTAGGGGGCCCCTGCAGTGCCCATGCCAGTGGCATCGGCACTGCAGGGGCCCCCAGGGGCCCCACGACACACGTTCCCGCCAGCCTGGTTCTGGCGGTGAAAACCGCCAGAAACAGGCTGGCGGGAAGGGGGTCGGAATCCCCATGGTGGCGCTGCTTGCAGCGCCGCCATGGAGGATTCATTTGGCCAGGGGAAAACCGGCGGGAAACCGCTGGTTTCCCTTTTCTGACCGCAGCTTTACCGCCGCGGTCAGAATTGGCCTGGAAGCACCGCCAGCCTGTTGGCGGTGCTTCCGTGGTCGTTGGCCCTGGCGGTCAATGACCGCCAGGGTCAGAATGACCCCCCAAGTGTCCAGAAACCAATGAAGCCTCCCTCCCACAACAGAGGGAACCCCAGGGAGGGTGTCTGCGGCATAGTCAGGACCACTGAAAGTCAGTGCCTGGGTCAGGGTGGGACTGCTACTGAAACATTCCAGGCAAGCTTTTAGCAGTGACTTCTGACTCCCAGGTCCTGCTGCCTGTCTGCGGGAAGGCTGCAGAAAAGACCTTGATGAGGAATCCCCCAGGAAGGCCTGGTCTTCTGAGGCTTCCGGAATGAGAGGAAAAGCTTATGTTCCTTAAACACACGATGTAACCTCTCCTCCAACTCATAGCTAAAGAGACAAGACTCCTTAAAAGGCAGACACAGGGCCATGGAACGTTGGGCAGTGTCTGTATTCCAATTCTTCAAGTAGAGATTGCGACGGGCTGCCACAGAAACACCACAGGAGAGAGCAGAAGCTCTCACAGAGTCAAAGGCAATATCCGATAAAAATTCAGCCTGCTGCTTCATAGATTTAAGATCCCATGTAAGATCCCTCATCCTGGATTGTGACAAATAGAGTTTTAAAGTCACTCAAAAGGAACTGAGACACATAAGACACACAAGCCCGCAAAGCAAGATTTGCCCCAGCACATGCCTTCTTCAGAGAAGAGTCTACCTCCTTATCAGTACCATCCTTCAGGATGTTTTCCTCCACCATGGAAGACCTACCCAACAGACTGGCCACTACAGAATCCACTTGCACCAAATCAGGTAACTTCTCCCCCATATCCTCCAAGGGGTAAAGTTTGGCCGTGAACTGAGGAAGAGTAATCCAGTCAGGATCTTTCCATTCCTGCAAAACCACATCCATGACAAACTGATGCAGTGTGAGGTCCACACAAGGCAGTCTTTTAATCTGTGGCAACACAGAGCCATGAGAAGTCCCAGGCATAGCGTTGTCCGGGAAACTCATTAATACAGACATGACTCAATAAAGCCGGCAGCATTTTCTTAGAAATATGTTTCCCTCTCTGTTCAGTGCAGTAGGAGGATTCCTCAGAGGAAGAGGAACTAGATATATCTGAATATAAGTCCTGTACTAGACAGGAACCAAGCTTCTTTTTAGTCAAAGAAGATAACATATCCACAATCAACTGCCTCAGTCTTTCTTCCTTGGCCACCTTCATCTTCCGAGCAGGAGGGGAATGAGAAAACCCCACTGCAGCAGAGGAGGAAGAAGAGGAAGCCGTGGAGCTGGGGAACAATGGCGCCTCTTAGCAGAATGCTTCCCCATTATAGAAGCACCCCAGTGCTGCCTACTTACTTGTGTATATTTTGTGTGTACTTACCTCCCGAGGGGAATATACCAATAGTAATCTAGTCTAATCTAGTCACGCCAACATTTTTTTCCAACATCCTAGGGATTCTAGAGGAGCCCAGATTTTGTGGGTTCCCCTGAAGGAGACCAAGAAACTAGTCAAATTATAGCAAAAATTTTGTTTTAAAAAAAAAAAAAAAAAAAAGGGAAAGAAGGGCTGCAGAAGAAGGCTTGTGTTTTTTCCCCTGAAAATGGCACCAACAAAGGGTTTGTGGTGCTAAAATCACCATCTTCCCAGCTTTCAGGAACAGGCAGACTTGAATCAGAAAACCCAAATTTTCAACACAATTTTGGCATTTTACTGGGACATATACCATTTTTATGATTTTTTGTGTGTTTGCAGCCTCCTTCCAGTTAGTGACAGAAATGAGTGTGAAACCAATCCTGGATCCCGCAAAGTGAAACATTTCTGAAAGAAGACTAAATTCTGAATTCAGCAAGGGGTAATTTGTGTAGAACCTACAAGGGTTTCCAACAGAAAACAACAGCTGAAATGAAAAAATATTGAAATTGAGGTGAAAAAAACAACCAATTTTCTCCACGTTTTACTCTGTAACTTTTTCCTGCCATGTCAGATTTTTTAAAGCAATATACCGTTATGTCTGCTGGACTCCTCTGGTTGCGGCGATATATAGGGCTTGTAGGTTCATAAAGAACGCTAGGTACCCAGAGCCAATAAATGAGCTGCACCTTGCAGTGGGTTTTCATTCTGTACCGGGTATACAGCAATTCATTTGCTGAAATATAAAGAGTGAAAAATAGGTATCAAGAAAACCTTTGTATTTCCAAAATGGGCACAAGATAAGGTGTTGAGAAGCAGTGGTTATTTGCACATCTCTGAATTCCGGGGTGCCCATATTAGCATGTGAATTACAGGCCATTTCTCAAATAGAAGTCTTTTTTACACACTGTCTTACATTTGGAAGGAAAAAATGTAGAGAATGACAAGGGGCAATAACATTTGTTTTGCTATTCTGTGTTCCCCCAAGTCTCCGGATAAAAATGGTACCTCACTTGCGTGGGTAGGCCTAATGCTCGCGACAGGAAATGCAACATGGACACATCACATTTTCCCAAAGAAAACAGAGCTGTTTTTTGCACAGTGTCTAGCTGTGTATTTTGGCCTCAGCCAGCACCTAGGGAAACCTACCAAACCTACACATTTTTTAAAACTAGACACCTACGGAAATCCAGGATGGGGAGACTTGTGGGGCTCTCACCAGGTTCTGTTGCCTAGAATCCTTTGCAAACCTCAAAATCTGGCAAAAAAACCACATTTTCCTCTCATTTCGGTGACAGAAAGTTCTTGAATCTGAGCGGGGCCACAAATTTCTTTCCAGCCAGCGTTGCCCGAAGTCTCCCGATAAAAATGGTACTTCACTTGTGTAGGTAGGCCTAGAGCCCGGGACAGGAAATGCCCCAAAACACAACATGGACACATCACATTTTCCCAAAGAAAACCCAGCTGTTTTTTGCAAAGTGCCTAGCTGTGGACTTTGGCCTCTAGCTCAGTCGGTACCTAGGGAAACCTACCAAACCTATGCATTTTTTAAAACTAGACACCTAGGGTAATTGAAGATGGGGTGACTTGTGGGGCACTCACCAGGTTCTGTTACCCAGAATCCTTTGCAAACCTCAACATTTGGCAAAAAAAACACCTTTCCTCTCATTTCGGTGACAGAAAGTTCTGGAATCTGAGAGGAGCCACAAATTTCCTTCTACCCAGCATTCCCCCAAGTCTTCCGATAAAAATGGTACCTCACTTGTGTGGGTAGGCCTAGCACCCGGGACAGGAAATGCCCCAAAACACAACGTGGACACATCGCATTTTCCCAAAGATAACAGAGCTGTTTTTTGCAAAGTGCCTAGCTGTGGATTTTGGCCTCTAGCTCATCCGGCACCTAGGAAAACCTACCAAACCTACGCATTTTTGAAAACTAGACACCTAGGGGAATCTAAGATGGGGAGACTTGTGGGGCTCTCACCAGGTTCTGTTACCCAGAATCCTTTACAAACCTCAACATTTGGCAAAAAAACCCAACACTTTTTCCTCTCATTTCGGTGACAGAAAGTTCTGGAATCTGAGAGGATTCACAAATTTCCTTCCAACCACCGTTCCCCCAAGTCTTCCGATAAAAATGGTACCTCCCTTGTGTGGGTAGGCCTAGTGCTTGCGACAGGAAATGCCCCAAAACACTATATGGACACATCAAAATTATCAAATACAAAACTACCTGTTTTTGCGTGGTGGGGGGGCACCTGCGTTTTTGGTCCTGGGCTCAGCAACCATCTAGGGAAACCTACCAAACCGAGACATTTCTGAAAACTAGTCCAGGAAGGTGTGACTTGCGTGGATCCGCCAATGTTTTCTTACCCAGAATCCTCAGCAAACCTCAAATTTAGCTAAAAAATAAAATTTTCCCCACATTTCTGTGTGGGATCACTGCACCGTGACAAATTTCCTACCACCCAACATTCCCCTCAGTCTCCCGGTAAAAATGATGCCTCACTTGTGTAGGTGGGCCAAGTGCCTGTGACATGGAAGAGCCAAAAACATGTCGAAATTAAGGGGGAACCAAAGCAGGTCCAAAAGGGCAGTTTGAAAAAAAAGGGCAGCATATTTTTTATCGCCATAGATGAGACAATGTTGGGTGGTAGGAATTTTGTGGATTCCTGCAGATTCTGGAAGTTCCCATCACAAAAATGTGGGAAAAATGTGTGATTTCCAGCAAAGTTGGAGGTTTGCAGGGCATTGTGGGTAAGAAAATGGTGCGGGGTGCATGGGTAGCACACCATCCTGGAACCAACCATATGTGTAGTTTTCAGATGTGTCTAGGTCTTGTGGATTTTTCTACATGGCAGCATCCCAAAGTAAACAAATAGTGAAGCCCTCACCATTCCAAGTGCGACGATTTTGAGAGTTACCAAGCTCTCATGGGCCAAATGTAAAACCAAAATCCAAAATAATCAAATGTCCTCTTGCTTGCCATGTGATAAGATGTTTTAGTGCGCGGGGAGAACTGCAAGACTGTTACCCCCTTCAGTTCGGGTGGGGGCATAACAAGGCCCATACTGGTTGGTAGCCACCACCCCCCTTTTTTTTTTTTTTATTCCCTGGCATCTAGTAGACTTTCTGCCCCCGGGGTGTTGATCAGGGGTAATTGCCAAATCTTCCCAGTGGGCAGAACAACTTTGGCCTCATTTATTTGGGGGGGGGGGTATGGCCATACCCCCAACTTCTTATTTTGAAAAAAAGTCTTCCCTGGTCTCTGCTGGGCTTTGTGCTGGGATTTTCTAACAAAAATAGGCTGATCTGCCCCCCGGGGGGGGGGGTGCAGAAATGGCCTTAATACAATTTGCCCCCAGGGGTGCGACCCTTGCCTAAGGAGTCGCTCCCCACACATAAAAAAATAAAAATGAACAAAATACAATATATCCATGGTGTCTAGTGGTTTTCTGCCCACCCCCCGGGGGCAGATCGGCCTAATTATATTAGGCCGATCTGCCCCCGGGGGTAGGGGGGACAGAAATGGCCTAAAGATAATTTGCCCCCCTGGGAGCGACCCTTACCTAAGGGGTCGCTCCCAACACATAAAAAAATTAAAATGAACCATTTTTTTTTATCCCTGGTGCCTAGTGGTTTCCTGCCCCCAGGGTGGGCAGAAATGGCCTAAAAATAATTTGGCCCCCTGGGGAACGGCCATCGCCCAAGGGCCCGCCTACCTTATGCGCAAGTATGATAAAAAGAAATAATCTTTGGTGTCTAGTGGTTTCTGCCCCTCTTGGGGGCAGAAATGGCCTAAAAATAATTCCCCCCACCCCCAGGAGTGACCCTTGCCTAAGGGGTTGCTCCCCACACGTAAAAAAATAAAAATGAACACAAAAAAATATATCCCTGGTGTCTAGTGGTTTTCTGCCCCCAGTGGGGACAGAAATGGCCTAAAAATTATTTGGCCCCCGGGAGTGACCCTTGCCTAAGGGGTCGCTCTCCACACATAAAAAAATACAAATAAACAAAAACAACATTTTCCCTGGTGTCTACTGGTTTTCTGCTTTACTGGGGGCAGTTCGGCCTAATTATTTTAGGCCGATCTGTCCCCAAGGGGGGGGGGGGGCAGAAATGTCATAAAAATAACTTGGCCCCCTGGGGAGCGGCCCTTGCCCAAGGGGCCGATCCCCTTAAGCGCAAGTTTGATAACAATAAATAATCCCTGGTGTCTAGTGGTTTCTGCCCCTCCTGGGGGCAGATTGGCCTAATTATATTAGGCTGATCTGCCCCCAGGTGGGACAGAAATGGCCTAAAAATAATTTGGCCCTCCGGGAGCGACCCTTGCCCAAGGGGCCGCTCCCCTTATTGAAATTGACAAAAAAAATTGCATCGTGATCAGGCAGCAGAAATGCTGTGAGAGACAAGAAAGGAAAGGAAAGGTCCTTCCTTTCCATTCTTGTCCCTCCCGCCCCACTTCCCGGTCGGAAAAAAATGCAAAAGCATTTTTCTTCCGGGATGTGCGATCCGAGGTGACCTCTGATGAGTTCAGCACGCAATTTGCACGCTGAAGTCATCACACGTCATTGGGTGGGTGGGTGACTTCGGGGGTGGAAGGGGAAGCGATTCCCCTTCCATCCCTGACTGGGGGTGTGTGGGTCGGGTGCAGGATGAGCTGGTCTCGTCTCAGGCACACGGGAACCGTTTGCCTGGACGAGACCAGCTCACCCGCGGTACCATGGGGGTTAAAAAATCACCAGAGAGTTTTATTTTTTTTACTAGCCTCAAGAGGCATTAAAGAGCTTCTGCATCTCCTCCCGACTCCCACCCACCCATCTGTGAAGTTAGTGCACTGCGAGGCACACTGACATCATACTTTTTCACCACCATAGGATTGAGGAGCAGGTTAGTGTACTCTCCCCATTCCTGTAGGGAAAAAAAGGCCTAAACGGACTCCCCAGAGGCTAGGGAGACATTGATGTAAAGGGGAGATTACCCCTTTCCATCACTGCTTTCCTGGCACCGTTTCCTGGCCATGGATCGCAGGAAACGGCCCGAGGCCCCAGAATTTTTGTTTGGGGAGGTGGGCCCCTGTGTAAGTGGCCAGTCCGTAATGGTGGGGGGCAATATTTTTTATAAAAATAAGGGTTTCTCACCTGCAGGTATGCTTAAAACAATATCTTCTGATTTGGGCTTCCTGTGGGGCCACAATAAGATTGTGGGACGTTTTAAATGTGGGAATTGTGTGATTCCATACAATAATCGCAACTCCCAAAATGCTGTATATGTGATTTGGTGCCTGTGCAATTTGATTTACATGGGCCATACAACACAAAAATGTCACAGCTGTCACAATGCAAAATCAGAATTTGGTGCAAGATTTGCTTATAAAGAGACTCTCCCACCTGTGGAGGTGGCACTCAGGTTATCCTTGATCGGGCTGAATGCCTTTGGATCCTTAGTTTTGACAGTATCATGAAAGGTTTTAATACAATGGAGGAATGTAATTCTTTGACATTGTATTGATTATTTTATTATATATATATATATATATATATATATATTTTGTCAGGAATCCCCCAGGTGCCTCCTGCGTTATCTGTCAGCATCCCCAGGGATTAGGGTTAAATCATATCTCTGTTCTTGGTTAAACCTTCATGTTTCTAAGTAAACATACATAATGTGCTGTGTTACACAATTGGTTTTATCAATGCTTGTTTTACCAATGCTTGTTTGCTAATGTGAGCAGGTGTAGACATGTGCTTCTAATTGGGTGTGGTGTAGACATGTGCTTCTAATTGGGTGTGGTGACTCATCCACATGTGGAAACTCAACTGCGTTCCTGATTGGCTATAGATAGCAGAGTGAAGCATGCCTCCCTGCTTGGCTTTGTTTTGCTTCCTGATCTCAGCATCTGATTTGGCAGTCCAGCCCCTTCTGTCATCCTCATGTTCAGGACTTTTGAGGCAATTCTTTTCTTCGTTCCTGTACCAGCCGGCACCAGGCATTCCTCCAGCACTCCGGAAAAGACTGCAGATAAGTGACTAGTATTCTCCAGTGAGTTTGTTCTTTGAGTGCCGCGTTTTCCTAGAACAGCAGGTGTATTTCAGACCTCATATTTTGGCTTATCTTCAAGAGACAAATGCATTTCTGAACATTCTACAT
The DNA here is from genome assembly GCF_031143425.1 of Pleurodeles waltl. NCBI lineage: Eukaryota > Metazoa > Chordata > Amphibia > Caudata > Salamandridae > Pleurodeles > Pleurodeles waltl. The sequence continues at coordinate 401,924,278 of NC_090449.1, forward strand.
TATTATTGTAGTTACTTGCCTAAAGGTGCTTCAGGAAATCTGCTTGGGCTCAAGTACTACAAAAAGTGACAGTGCAATTTTAAAAGAGCATTTATGTGGCTTTTCTTTCTCTAATAGCATGACTCTTGAATTTAAATTGTGTAATTCATGCCTGTGTTTCAGGTTTGAGGAATTTGCTTTTGAAGGGTTTTTCACACACACAGTGAAACCAAACCAAACTGTGCCACCCTAACTGTTTAAAGCCAGAGTGGACATTTTTATTTCTTGGATTGTTTTTGTTCCTTTTAGTTTAACTCCATGCATGCAGGAAAGTTATACATGATATATTTAATGCCCTTGTTTGTCTTTTTTGTGCATGATAAGTGCAACCACAGTTCTAACTGTAGTCTGCAACAGTGAATCTCTGTGAAGCCAGCCCTAGTGTCACAGTACTTATTGTTATGGTACTCAGTTTGGGTTTTTGGTAATGCAGTGTTAGTAATTGTGCCAACAGTTATTATTATCCAAGAAAAGTGCTGAAGCATCCCAGTGTTCTTCTACTGCTCCCATGCCCATATCAGAAAGAGTGATTCAGTTTCAAGGAAGTTGAGTGCACTAATTCTACTATCACTCTGTCAACAGCGACCTACCCTCCGAAGATACAGGGTGCCTGGCTGGACCGGCAAGACGTGGCAGTGTTTTGTCTCTTTCTCTTCCACTCTCCCTTTCCTTTTGGGACACCTGCCGGGGTTTCTGTGTCCACCAGGAAGTGCCGAGAGGAGTTCCAGGAGGTCGGGGGCATACCATCGCCCCTGCAGACATCCTGCTTTTCAGGTGAGTAGCCCCGCTGTGACATATATAGATATATATGTGTGTATAATAAATAGAATAAAAATAAAAACATTAATAAAAAATATATATATATATATTGAAGAGCAAAGCGGTTCAGTGTGAATGGCGAAATGTGTTGTTCTGTTCTTTTGTTTCAAATTAATGAAATCAAGAATTATTCGCACGTTGATGGAGTGCACTGCTAATTTTTGGATGATATATACATAAATAAAAAATAATACATTAAAAAATATAACCAAAAAAAGTCACAGCTGTCATAATGCAAAAGCAGAATTTGGTGCAAGATTTTATCTGCTTCAATGGTATCTCAGTTTGAGGAATTTAATCACTCACTCAATACTATCCATTGGCCGATCATTAAGCTTATAAAGAGACTCCCCCACCTGTGGAGGTGACACTCAGGTTATCCTTGATCAGGCTGAATGCCTTTGGATCCTTAGTTTTGACAGTATCACAAAAGGTTTGAATAAAATGGGGGAATGTAATTCTTTGACATTGTATTTAATATATATATATATATATATATATATATATATATATATATATATATATATAGGAAAACAATATTAATTACAAAATATATATATATATTCATATATATATATATATATATACGAAAAAAAATAAACAAATACAAAAATATACAGTTACTCCCTTGTAAGCTTTACTCTGTGTCCCCATCACCATATGTTTCTATCAATCTATCCTCCATCCCCACTCTGACTCATACCAAGACCATTCTACTACTTTCATCTCCAAAATAACCCTGCCTAAGCTCTTTTCTCCTCTACCACATCTGACTCACCCCAAACCTCAGTTTACTAGCATGATCTCCCAAACAACCCTACTAAATTCTCCCTCATTTATCTCACCTTTGACTCATCCCAAACCCCTCCTGCTACAATCATCTCCCTAACCCTTTCCACAGACTCTTTCTTCCTCCATCTCTCCTTTACTAATCCCAAGCCTCATCCTATTACTATAAACTCCTAATTAACACTTCTGTATTCTTCTCCCCTCTATCCCTCCATTACTCTAGTCTGTCCAACTAACAAACCCACATATCCTCTGCTCAAATTAACTCATAATAATAATAATGCTGTACTCGTATTTCCCTATATTAATCCACCACTAATTCCTCTTGGGTTCCGGAGTAGCGTGCTACTCGCCGAAAAGCGCTTTGACGCATCATCAGGGGTAGTAAGCGCCATATAAATACTATTACAATACAATACAATATTATATCTATAGATTTTACTATGTTCCATCTGTAATTTCTGTCACATTGATGTATCTCTTGGGCAAATACTTCCATGATGTCATGTTTCTATTGATGTGAATCAATTGGAAATATGAAATGTTGTAAATAACTGTATACAATCTTTTTAAAGCACGGATTATGTGATTACAGACATGCTATGTACTTGAAATATGCTAAATATTGATTGCAAGGGTGATAAATAAAAGCCTGTTCGTATAGGATTTAGAGATGGTTCACTGTGAATTTTGATCATTTGTGGATTAGACATTGACACCTGCTGTCCCAATCCATTTTGAACTTCCCTTCTGAATTTGTGTTTTTCCCCTTATTCTCATCTGTATATACCACTGGCCAAGTTATGGCCTTCTTCTAATAAGATTCTGGTTAAATTAATTTTCTTTGTAATATCTTTGTCCCACCGCAATGGGATCTGTTGATTTATAAGGTCGGTACGTCGAGATGAGCAATTTGCTGTGCAGCAATGTTTTAACCAGGGATGCTGGTCTTTTACTGATTGCAACTAATACGGTTCCCTTAGTGGTTATCAGTGTTGGGGCTTTGAACGACCCATAGTTGAAACTAGGGCATTGGATGCTCATAATTTGATATGCTATGTCCACTAGGCTGGTTTCATAAAATGTGATTTGCATGCCAACATGATTGTGGGATTAAATGATATAAATTGTGATTTGTTTTGTCCCGGGAATTCAATTTATCTTTGTGTGCCAACACAAGTGTGTTATTAAATGACTCGCAGTCTTCACTGTATCCCTTTCTTTTGTATCTAATATGGGTTTACTTAGTTGCTAATATTGCAACAACCTATATGGTCTCCTCCCCTTGTTCTGAAAGTATTGGCTGGACATGGGACACTTACAATGGACAAGACTAGCGGTCTCCTATATTACATGCACGGTATAGCTTTTAAACTTTACTGTGATAATACTTTGGTAATTGTATTCCCTTCTTTTTAATTTTTGATTTAGCTTTAATAAAGATTTTCTAGGCCAATTTGAGCGTAAGTGTACGACCTCTTGTATACTTTTAAGTATACTTTTTCTGTGGGCTTCCAGCTATTTCATTTGTTAGTTTCAGTGTCATTTAAACATCCTTGCTTGCTAGTAGTCATTTATGCCTCTTTGTCCCCCCATCTTCTGTGTGGGAGCAGAAATCAACTACTGTTTAATTATGCTTTGTCCTGTTTATCTGGTCTGTAGGGGACTTTTTGATATCTTTACTTTGTTTCCTGCTCCTGTCCAGGGAAGCTTCCTTTTTCATTTGCAGAGCATTCTTGTTCTGAGCTTGGCAGTATAGAAGGCTATAAATCAGGCTGTTATCTTGGTCACATTTGTTTTTTGTGGGCTCTCTGTACCCTCTCTCAGCTGCCTGGCTCCTGTCCTTCCTTGGCCCATTGCCAGGAACCACACACACACAAACACACTGTCTGCCAGAGCACCCCAGTTCTTGCAGTCAGTACGCTCTGCTGCTCCAGTACTGGGACCTCGGGCACAGCTCCATCAGTGCACCTCAGTTCATACACTCCAAGCTCTCAGCCATGGCAGTCCCAGGAACCCCATGCACACTGTCTGCCAGATCACCTCAGTTCTTCCAGTCAGTACACTCTGCTGCTCCAGTACTGGGACCTTAGGCACAGCTCAATCTGTGCCCCTCCGTTCCCACACTTCAAGCCCTCAGCGGTGCCAATTCCAGGAACCCCACGCATACTGTTTGCCAGAGCACCTCAGTTCTTGCAGTCAGTACACTCTGCTGCTCCAGTACTAGGCCCTCATGCGCAGCTCCATCAGTGCATCTCTGTTCACACACGCCAAGCCCTCAGCCCTGCCAGTGCCAGGAACCCCATGCAAGCTGTCTACCAAAGCACCTCAGTTCTTGCAGTCAGTACACTCTGCTGCTCCAGTACTGGGATCTCGGGTGCAGCTCCATCAGTGCATCTCTGTTCTACCCCAGCAAGGTCACTTTCTTTCCTATACTGGGACCCCACTCACATACAGTTCCATTAAAGCAGCTCAATTCTAATATTCAGTCCCACAGCCGAGCCAAAACTGGACCGAAAAGAGCAAAACACAGCTCAGCCAGTGCACCTCAAGTCTAACATCCAGCACCACTGTTGATGGGAACCACCACAGCTCCTCCAGAATCAATCAATTTTACCATTAAGTGCACATTTCTTCTCAGTACTAAGGCTCACATACACACCCTTCAGGACTCCTTGTTTCTGTGGTTCAGGGCAATGCCACTCCCATGCTGGGCACTACTCGCAGCTTCACCAAGGCATCTCCAGCCTAACACCCGGCAACACCGGCACACCAATACTATGTTCCACACCTAGCTCCATTAACATACCTCACTTCTGACCAGGTGTGCCCGCTACTATTTCAGTACTGCAGCCAACATACAACTCTGACAGCGCACCTCAACCCTAACCTGCAGCACCCCAATATTCAAATACCAGGAATTACACAGCGTCCGTTTCTCATTCCACCTTTCTGTTATTCCAGCCCTGGGCCAGGACACAGCTCTGTCTATACCTCAAATCCTGATCTGAAGTGCCCCAATATTACTGAATTGGAATTCTCATACACTTCTGCTAATGCACCTCCTGCTTTCTGCATTGCCCCCCTGCTGTTCTACACTCTGATTAGAGGACGTGGAGGAGCCAATTAAATCTATTCTTAGCTGCCATCTTTATTTAGGAGGGTCTGTTTCACCTATTTCACTCTGTTCTTTCCTTTAGTCTATTTACTCTCAATGTTTTCTTTCTCACCCACTTTTCTCTTTCCAGCTCTAAAAATCCACATGTTAACAGTTTAACTTTTTCTTTTCAATTATTTATTTCTACTCCTCCTCCTTTTTTTATTTCCCTCTTCCTCTTGCTACATTCTCTTTCAAACTTGCAAAAGCTTGGTTATTTCTTTAGTTGTTTGTTCCTCTCTTTTTTCTTCCTCAGGCGTTCATTCTTTCACTATTTTTTTCTCTTCCCTTCATTCTTTCTTTGTCTTTTTTATTTGCTCTTTACTTTGACTCTGTATGCGTCCTTTTACTTATTTTTTTGGATCTTTGTTCCTTCCTTCCTTTCTCTGGTGTTTTTCTTATCTTCATCTGTCAATTCACGTTTTACTATAAATCCCTCCCTTTCACATCTGTATGTGGAAGCCACAAGATACTTGTCGGGATCCAAAGTGTCAAATTGGTTTTCCCCTTCTGTGTCTGTGGGAAATGTGCCAGCACATACATGCCCTGGGTCTTTCACTGCTTGTTTCTCTCACCATCTCTCTTTTTTATCTAATGTTCATTTTTCTCTTTCTTTTCACACTTCTTCCATTATTTTTTTCCTCTTTATCTTTCGTTCACTAGCTTCCTTCCCTTTTTTCTTTTGTCTCACACGTTTGCTCTATTTCTTCTTAGTTGTATTTTTATTTTCGCATTCTTGCTTTCCCTTCTTTCTTTTATTTCTTTGCGACTCCTTCTCTTTGCTCCTGTTGTCTGTTGTATTACTTTTGGGTCTCCTTTTCTGCCCCATCCGCTTCCTCTCCTGAGGCCTAGTTATCAATGGAGCAACAGGTGCAGTTGCACTTGGACCCAGAGACGTACGGGCCTCACTCAACTCTAATTACTGCTGTATTTTCCTACTGAAATTCCAGTCAACCATTTTCCTTTCTTATTCCAGGGCCCATGACACCGTTACTAAGCTACTTGTCCTCTCCATCTTTAGTCCTGACTCCCTCTTTCCTTTCACTCTCCAATCCGCCCCAACTTATATTTTTGGTATGGTGTTTTGAGCATTACACTCTAATGCCAAAAGTATATTTCTGATAAAGGTTTATATGATAATTGTATATGTTTTAGGATAGAGGAAGACGGTAAATGGAAGTGCTTTAGTTAACTGTGGGGTCACTGGAATTATATGGCAGCAAAAGATGAAACTATGAGGCAGGGTTGGCCAACATATATGGCAAGAACAGTCCAGTTATGAATTTGCAGTGCCGATAGCTCTAACTCAAGAAAATGCGAGACCTATTGCATTGCAAATGCTTGATCAGTTTTGGATTCGTGCAACAAGCAGTATTTCTTCTATTTCTATTGTGAGTAGTGCAGTTTAAAATGCAGATCACAGTGCTGATCTAGCATGCATGCTGCTTTTAGCGACAGTGAGTTTTCAGTGCATAGTTTCGAAGAGATTGTGCCGTGCAGCTGAGCCATAACCTTAACAGTCTGGTCGCTTGGAACACTGTATGAATGATTTTGTCCCTTTTCTCTTTCATTGTTTTAGGAGATACTTTTACTTCATTATCTGAATAGGACAGGTTTTTTGATTTTGGTGAGTAACTTTATGTTCTCCCACTGTCGTATAAATTTGTTATCTTCACTCTAAGGGATATAGCGAACTGGTCTTTTGTAAATCCCTTTCATAGAACATGTTTGGTGGTGGTTTCACGGATCTCTGTCCACCTTCTGTCATTGCGTATTGACATAATTATATGGTCATGGCAGCTTGGTGGCAGTATCATGGTCTATGTTTTTATCTTTTATTTCTGTTTGTGTTAAGCTTGGATTTCTCTCAAGGGATAATTGTTGAAGATACATAGGCTTTATTACACTTGTATATATTGATTGGCAATGTTTGTCTGATCTAGGAGATTTAATTTGGTTTACAAGGAAGATTCCTTTAGTTGGCCCTCTGCTCTGTTTTGTTCAGTGATTGATAACATGAGTAACTTGGCCATGGTGATTTAGGGCCAGATGTATGAAGCGTTTTTGCATTCGCAAACGGTGCGAATGTCCGTATGTATGAAAGGCATTCGCAGGGTGAAAATAAGAAATCGCAAAAAATAGCATTTTTTTGCAAGGGAAACATGAATTAGCGTGTCGCAAACAGCGTATCACAAATAGCGATATGATCTACCGAATCACAATGTGCGAAACACTAATAGAGATAGAGATTAGCGAATCGCAGATTGCGGTCCGCCAAATCATGATGCTATTGGTGGTACGCAGATAGCGACATGCAAAAATGGATTCGCAATGCGATGCATCAAAAAATCTCAATTTGCGATTATTCGTAGAATGGCGTTTGCACATGCAATTTACCACGAACTGAAACTAGGTGCAACCTATATAAAGAGGCCCAGAATGCCTCAGCTCCTCTTCCACAATGGCTGCACTCTACATCATGGCGAGGAGAATGAGGATATTGGCAGGTTTGAGGAGAGAGAGGAGGAGACAAGCGCATTTTCAGAGTGCGCATAACCCTTTTTGACCAGACTGAGGAGGAAATTTATGAGAAGTACAGGTTAAGCTCAGCCATGATACTTGACCTGATAGCTGAGCTGCAACCCATGCTGCAGCGCTCAACACATAGGACCAATAGCATACCCACCCATGTGCAGGTATTATGCTCCCTGCACCTACTAGCCTCAGGAAGCTATCAAGGGGTCATAGCAGCAGCTGGAGGGGTAACACAGAGTGCCCTCTCTAGATTTTTCAATGCAATGAGCAGAATACAACTGTACATAAAATTACCCAACACCCCACAGGCATTACAACAAACTAAAGTTAATTTCTACCAGATAGCACAGTTCCCACATGTCCTAGGTGCCATTGATGGGACACATGTCAATCTGTCATCTGTCCCCCATCGGCCAGTGAGTATATGTATCGCAAGCAAAAACAACATAATTCTGTGAACATACAGGTGATATGCAATGGCTCCTACATCATTACCAATCTCGTAGCCAGATACCCAGGGAGCACACATGATTCCTACATCTTTCACCACAGCGGGATAAACACAAGACTGCTAGCTGGGGAGATGGGGGAAAGATACCTATTACGTAATTTGATAGTTCAGAATAATGCATTGATGTAAGCGTGATGTCAGACAGCACATGTACTCATTTTACTCTCTGTGCATTCAGGAGACAGTGCCTACGCAGTGCACACCTATATGCTAATGCCCTACCTGAGCCCTGCAACTCCAGCAGAGAGGAGGTACAATGAAGCACATAGGGCAACCCGCAATGTGGTGGAGCGTGCCTTTTGGCTGCTGAAGAGCCGCTTCAGGTGCATACATAAGAGTGGAGGTGCACTACAGTACAGCCCAGAGACGACATGCAAAATTGTGGCCACTTGTGCTATCTTGCACAAAATAGCAACCACCAGGGGCATACCAGTGGAACTCACGGATCCTGACTCAGATGAGGATGATGATCCCTTACTAGTCCTTCTACCAGCAGACAGGACCAGTGCAGCAGAAGGCAGGCAAAGACGAGCTGACATCACGCGCAACCATTTTTGATGTAAGTAATGACAAAACCACTTAAATGAAATGTATTTCTGTAGTTACCATCTTTATTACCTTGACTTCAGGTAAACAATGTGTCATTAGGACATAGCTATTCACAATGAGCAGACATAAACAATTCACAGTGTCACACTATTAGCATCATCGCATGACTGTATTTGTACATGTGTAGGTGGTCCCCTGTAGCCCTCAGCATCACTTCTTACGTCCATGCACTCCACTTGAGTGCTCTGCGCCCTCGCTGACACCTCTAGTTGCAGGTTCACATGCAGTACTGTGTCTGGCACTGCGATGCCTCGGATCAATCACAGGGACTCTCAGACTGCTGAGGCTAGAAGACTCCTCACTGTCCCCAACACCCAGTTGGCTGGTTGTGGCACTGCGTGCTGTTTGCATGGCATCCAGTACGTTGGTAATTTGCACCAAGCCCTGTGCAATGTCCCGACTGCAATGTGCCATCTCCACCTGTGTGGCAACAGCACGCCGTGATATCAGGGCTGTTGAACTTGCTAGCCGATTAACTGATCTACAGAAGATATCAAACCTCCCCAAATATTGGCGATGGCGCCTGCGCTGGCTGAAGCGCTCCTGCCGTATCTCAGTGCAGAGTTCCCCAATGGCCTGTGTCAACTCCTTGGTGTTCTCAGCAGCTGTTTGCTGTCCCTCAATCAGAGTCTCCAACTGCTTGTGTAGTAACCCCATATTCCTGTTGTGGGACACAAACTGTCTGTGCAGTGACTTCAATTGTTTCCTTCAATCTCCTCCACTTAGCACTGTGCAACACCCACTGCACATATTTTTGTCTGTATGTCAGACCAGAGTTTACGCTTCTCACTCTCAGGGTACTTGGAGTGAATTTTTTCCAAAAAGTCTATCATGGTTCCCAACAACCTCCTCAATGAGCACCTTAAATTCTGCCTCACTAAATTTTATCTTCCTCTTCCCGTCTCCCTTTTCCTTACTATTTCCAGCATTGGCCATGTTGCAGTTTGGTCCTGGCTTACTCACAATGCTGACTCCCGGGTGCTGGGCTGTATCTCTCTCTCTGCTCCTGTGGGTGTGGCCCCTGGAAACACCATGGGATGGCTCACTTCCTGGTTGTGATGTCATCAGGCTGTTCTGGTTTGCCGTTTTTTTGCGATTCGGTATTTGCATCTCGCAAATTGCATTTGCGAATTTTAAGAAATCGCTATAAGCAAATTTCTATTTTTCTACATCATTTTTGGAATTTCTTAAATTGCGATTTCTTAAAAATCGCAATTTGAGAATCGCTAACTTGAATCTTGATACATCTGGCCCATATTTCCTTATTTACTATTTTATTCCTTATGGTGCCCCTCTTTATTGTTATTATTATTGTTTTTCCAGATTTGTGTTCTTTCTGCTGAAAAATAATTCTGCCCTGATAATGACCCCGGAAACTGTTAGGGTTGAAGCGCTGTCAACACATTATTGGCAAGAAACATTTTCTGCAATAGGTTTCGTCTTGTGTGGACTATTCAACTAAATTTGAGACCCTTTGACATTTTCTTTTCTTTTTGTTAACACTGTGTAATGTTGGAATGGGTTTGTTTTGTGTAATATGTTGAGTCTGATTTTTTTTGGTTGAATATTATTCTGTGATAATAATTTGAATTTTTCTGAAAAATATTTTTGAGTGGGCACTCTTTATTTGTTTTGGAACGTTTAATTTATACCACAGTTGTGTAATTTTTTGCACATATTTATGCTATCTCCTGGAACCTTTGTGTTTTTTCTATGTAAAAGATGTGTGGCTCCGCCACAACCAGACATCTTGGGTCTGTGGAAGCAGTGCCTGTGCTGTGCATAGAATTACCTCCTTGGCCGATGGCCCACTGGTGATCTCTGAGATCTGAGACGTGCCTGAGTAACCAATAAATTAGAGATCCTAAAATACGAAACATAAAAAGAAAGCAAGAATTGGTATGGTTGCACCGAATGAGGATTGGGCTGCCTGGATATCCTAATATTCTGCTTCTTTCCATGATTCGATGGGCAGCTGATCAAGAGTTCATTGCAACTTGCAGACACCGCAAGCTACTTGTCCCCCGCCAATGGCAGTGGATACCGGACACTTAACCAGATATTAAGGATTACGAGGTCTCAAACCTGACTTAAATTCAAGAACGCATATATTGGTGGTAGATAGGTAGCACAGGGTGTAGGAGTGGGGGTAGGGGCTTCGTTGGGGACTCATACACCCACCATGAAGATACTTCTCTGCAGGTTGCTTGACCTAAGAATCTCCTTTCAGGCTGGTCCAGAAACCTTTTCCCCCTACTGTAGCTTCCCAAACCCATTTGCTGGTCCCATGCTGCTTCAGGTGCACCTCCATGTGCCAGACATGATGACACCAGCGTGCAATAGGCTCCAAATGTCATGCTGATGTCAGGTACTGTTTTAACATGCCTTGTGGAAACGCTCCGGAGGTCTCAATGAGAATTTTAGGACTCTAGTCCTGTCTTAAGCATTGCTTGTGAATGTCTGTCGGATGTGTATTACATACATGTGATGTCATTGCTTGCACCATAAATTTGCAGCCTGCGACATGTGTTCCCTAATGTACCTGAAGTCCACCTGGAAGCTGGAGGCCTAGTTATTATTGCCCCAGACCCGCAGGGACACAACAAAGTGTAACCTTCCCCATCCATCATCAATACATAAAGTGTGGGGGTATTTAGGGATCAACAGACCCAGCAGAGGCAACCTTCTCAATTGGTCCAGGGACCCCAGGAACATGCACTAGTCCTTTCAGAGCAGGGTAGCATAGGGGGTTGCCATCACTTGCAGCAGCAGCTGGTTGATATTCCCACTATCCTCTGCTACCTCTGCTGCCTCACAACCATTCTGACCCCCCCAACATCCTCATCTGTTCAGGGTAGGGCCTGCCACTTTTAACCAACTGGGAGATGATCACAATAGATCTCTGGCTCATCCAGCTAACCTCCAAATGCTCTACCCTATTTCTATAATCTTTCTCCCTGAACACCCTCTTTCTACTAGGAATTTGCTGTCAAGCACATGGCTCAGTTCTGTAAGCATAGGTCTTTACCCTGCTTAACATAAGTACCATAGAGGTGGTGCCTGCCTCTCAAAAGAAATGAGCACAGGATTCTACTCCTGTTACCTTTTAGTCTCCGTGAAGGTTGGAGACCCACCCTGGAGCTCGACCTTCTAAACTTGTGCATCTGACACAACAGGTTGGCATACCCGAAACTCCAAGAAACTTACTCCCATCTTTCAATTCTCTCCAGTTCATAGCCTTGCCATTCAGGCTAAGAAATGTGCCTAGAGTTTTCACAAACGTTGTGGCAGCCTCCACCAAACCATTAGAAATCCATATATGTCAATGCTTGGATGACAGGCTACTGCTGGTCAAGGAACATCTTCAGGGTGTGATGATTCTTCTCCATGACTTAGGTTTTACCACCAACACCCAAAAGTCAGACATTTCACCAATGGCAAAGGTTTTTGATCTATAAATTGTGTAGGATATACATTCTCCCGTAGTCTTACACATGTCAGCTTGTTCTATTCCATGTGCCTCTCCTACCCTTCCAATTCCTTAACCTAACTTCAGGTTGCCAAAACATGTCTATTCCACTCAAAAAATGTCTCAGCGGTGAATCCCAGATCTTTAGATGTTTCTTTGGACATTCCTAGTTATCTTTATTACTTTATCCAGTGAGGACATCTGTCCTTCCCCTGGTGCCACTCTGAGATTGAAAAAGTGTTTTTATTTAGCCAATAACAGGCAAGTAGGCAGCACAACCCCACCTGTAAATGAGTATAGTGAGTGCTTTTCCATTATTCCCCATATTGTTACTTCAAGAAGCTCTCTAGGGGTCGTCACAGCACTTAGGGTGGACTGCACAACACGCATATATTGTGAGATTTGTGGCCACAACCACACAACATGGAAGAAATTGCAGTTGCCCGTTTTATATCCGAGACAGTGTGCTGTCTGGATTTTACCCACTCTCTGTAGGAGTGTTAGAGCGTAGTAGTACCTGTGTAGAAATGTAAACTTAAGTAAGTAAAGATATGCAGATAGCGCTGCTTCTCAGGTGCCAATTTGGCTTCCACCCAGTTTTTATCCTCTAATACACCTATATTTCTTTCTCATTGGGTCCTAAGTGTGCAGATGTAGTAAGGAACATTGATTATAAGCGAGCGGTAATTGCACAAGATCCATTTGTTGTCCTAAGGATTAAATGGTAATCTTAGCCCCTAAGAGATTAAGGAAGTGCCTCAAGCTTCTGCGGTATGATGAGAGCTTGCTGCACATGTAATTATTTGAAGAACTGGGTCTTATGAACACCAAAGTGAGACAAAAGTGTCTCAAATGATTATAGGTGACCAGCTCACTAGGGCCAGATGTAGCAAAGGGTTTTACCCATTCTGTGTCTATGGGAAAATGTGTTTGTACATATGGCCCCAGATGTCGTCCAGTTTAGAAACTCTGATTAGGTCCTTGTGGGAAAGTCCTCCTTTTTGCCTTGGTCACCCCCAAACTTTCTGACTGATACTGGTGGTTACGGACTCTGACTGTGCCCTGGTACTGGTAACCAGTCCCAGGGCTAATGCTCTGTGTAAAATGGAATATGTAAATTAGGCTAATCACAATTTTCTGTGCCAACTTGCCCATAAGTCCCTAGTATATGGTAGGGCATGTAGGTTCAGGGACCCCAGCATAGGTAGTACACCCATAGGTGCACAGCTGTGGTACCAATGTCATATGAAAGGCAGGCCAGCCTTGCCAGCTGCTTTTAAGTTAAAGTTAACACCATATTCGACTTTGGAATTAAAAGTACTTCAAAAGTCCTAAGCTACATTATTTTTACATATAAGTCACCCCTAAGGTATGCCCTAAGTGCCCTGGGGTTGGGTGGAGTGTAACTATAAGCAGGGGCTTTATAAAAATATGTTTTATAAGCCTTGGAGAGGGAAAATAGACACATTTATTTTCCCCATTGTAGTGAATGGCCTTCATTGGCTAACATGGAGAGACTTTATTTTAAAAGAATAAAGTCTTATTTTCCATAGGAAGGAGCTAAATATGGCAAGGTTAGTATCACATTTAAAGTTATAATAAATCCAACAACTTGCCACAGTTGAATTTAATGTAACTTGTACCTAGAAATTTTTTAGAACTCTTGCTAAAAGTTACTAACCTCAGCCCGGTAGTGCCCTTCTCTGATCGGTCAGCTTCTAGCCGCCTGAGACAGGCAGTCTTGATGAGATGTGAAGTGGCTTGGGGTGAAACAAAGGAAGCACCTGGTGGGAGGGGATCTGCCTCAGCAGATGGTAGAACTGGATGGGGGAGAGCAGCCATACTGGACTTCAAAGGAAGGAAAAACATTTGGGACAGCAACTGTACCTACCACATTTCCTGCAAACCCAGACATCCAAGTACCCCACCCCCTGATTAGATTAAGAGCGGGCTGGAAAGGGGTATGTTAAGGGAAACCTAGCCACACCAGTGGGTGGACTCAGCCAGATCAAAACTGGATTTAATTTTTGCCATCTTGAATTTTGGAGGAATGTTGCTCCCTGGTGGTCTGCTCGTAATTGGACAGAGCTGCCCCCCCCTCTGCTTGCCACCCCCAGAGCAAGGATAAATATGGCAGAGCTGCACCCCACTTCAGATCCCTACTGGAACAAGAAAAGGAGAAGAAGGACTACCCTGCTAGACTCCTGACCTCCACCTGGACCTACACACTTGGGCTTCATCAAGAAAAGGACTTTGCCTGGCTTTTACTAATCCAAGAAGGGACTCCCTGTAGGGTACAGGTAGAAAAGAGCTGAGCAGACTCCTCTGCATCAAGCCCTACAGAAATTGACCAGTGGTAATGTTTAGATTTGAACCAGGGGCCTTCTGGGAGTTGGAGTCCTAACCCCCAAGGAGCAACTCAGGGCTTCTGGAACCTTGGGGTGAGTTGTGGACACCTAAAGAACCTTGAAAGTACTTCTGGAAGGAAATACAGAAGTTCGGAGAAGTTTGAAGCAACTTTGGAAAAAAAGCTCCATAAGTGAGCCAACCCAACATCATGAGTCAAAAGCTGGCCAAGGTCGACCGCGACCCAGCCTTGTAAGAAAGTACCCGCTTTTTGGCAGGGTTTCCCCCACTTTTTGCCTGCTGTCAGTATGCTTTAACTATTTTCCGTGGGATCCTGGTAACTAGGACCCCAGTGATTGTGCTCTCTCCCTTTAAATTTGGGTGCCTAGGACTTCATGCACCCTACAGTTGGCATAATGGTGCCCCCTTGTAAGTCCCTAGTATATAGTACTTAGGTACCCTGGGCATTGGGGCACCAGGAGTTCCCCTTGGGCTGCAGCATGTATTTTGCCACCTATGGGAGCCCAGGCAAAATGTGTCTGCGGCCTGCCATTGCAGCCTGCATGAAAAGGTGCATGCGCCCTTTCACCACAGATCACTGCACTAGGTCACTGTAAGTCACCCCTATGGTAGGCCCTCCTAGCTCAGAGGGCTGAGTGCAGGTACCTGTGTGTGAGGGCACCCCCTACATGAGCAGAGGTGCCCCTATGAGTTCCAGCTCCATTACACTGGACTTCATAAGTGTGGAGAAGCCTGTGTCCTGCTACATAATGGTAACTCCCAACCTGGGCAGGTTTGGTATCAAACATGTCAGAATTATACCCCAATACTGTTGACAGTATTGGTTTTATGATTCCATGCAGTCAGGGTGCTCCTTAGAGGACCCCATAGCATTGCTCCTACCAGTCTTCTGGGATTTGCTGGGCAGCTCGCACAGCTGCCACCCCTCAGACAGGTTTTTGCCCTCCTGCTGCTTGACCAGCTCAGGCAGAGGAAGGCAGAACAAAGGATTTCCTGTGGCAGAGGGAGGTAATACACTCTTCCTTGGAAATAGGTGTTCCATGGCTTGGGAGGGGAAGCCTCCCCAAGCTACTGGTATGCTTTGAAGAGCACATTTGGTGTCCTCCTTGCATAAACTGGTTTGCACCATTCCAGGGACCTGCAGTCCCTGCTCTGGCATGAAACTGGACAAAGGAAAGGGGAGTGAACCCTCCCCTGTCCATCACCACCCTAGCGGTGGTGCCCAGAGCTCCTGTAGGTGGCCACTTGATTCTGCCATCTTGAATCCAAGGTGGGCAGAGGCCCTTGGGAGCATATGAGTGGCCAGGTCAGGTAGGTGACTTCACAGCCCCCTCCTGATAGGTTGTCACCCTGCTATGTGAGCAGTCCCCCTTCCAGGGCTATTTAGGGTCTGCTTCCCGGGTGGGTCCTCAGATTCAACGTGCAAGATTCCAGCACGACTCCTCTGCAATGATTATGTCATCTTCTGGCCACTGGGACTGCTAGTGGACCCTCCAGGAACTGACAGCCTTCAACTCCAGCAACTACTCCACTCTGCAACATTGTTTCTCCGGCTCCTTCCAGCAACTGCAACATTTCCCTGGCTGTGCATCCTCTGAGGATGGCGAGTCTTCAGCCTGTACAAGAAGGAAGAAGAAATCTCCCTTGGGGTGAAGGAGTCAACTGCAACAACGAACGGCTGTGTGGATTTGCTCTCCTCTGGAGTTGCATGGATCCTGCATCAGGTGGTGATCTGGAGTGGCCCCCTTTGTCTTCTCTGCCAGCTATCCAACTTGGGAGATGGTAAGCCCGTGCCTCTCCTTTTAGTACAGTACCCCTGTGCACTGCGACTCTTGCAGCTACCAAGGCTTGTTTGCTCCTCATCTAAGGGATCTTCGGTCCTTGTAGCCCCGGCCCCCAGCACTCCGTCCTGCAAAGCGCAGTCTCCTGCCTGCTGAGTGGGCCTCACTACGACTCCTGAGTCTACTGCCAGTGGGTTGCCCGTGGGGGCTGCCTTCTTTTCTTTTGACTCTCCCAGCTGCTGAGGGTCCCCCCAGACTCCCCTCCTTGGGTTGAGTCCCCTGGGCCTTGCTGGTCCTCTTCAGCCTTGCAAACCTTCATCTCCGTCCCTTGCATTTGCCAAGGCTTGTTGGTGCTTTTCCAGCACCACTAACCAACTGCATCTCAATCGCCGACGTGGGACATAATTTGCATCATTCCTGGGACTCCTCTTCATCTCCGGTGCTGCACTGCTGACCTTTTTCGTCCACCGTCGACCTGGTCCTGCAACCACAGAAGGGTGGGTAGTAGCTCCTGCACCAGCCGGACACTCCATCACAAACTGGACTTGGACCCTTCCTTTGCCTCTTCTGCTAGGATCCACCTTTGGGTTCTTCCATTCTTGTCTGGGTCTTGCAGAATCCTTTTCCAAAGCCCACCTGTTGGTTTTGGGGAAAACCAGGTTCTTACCTCTGCTCTCCTGGTCACTGGGGGTCCCTCTGGTACTCACTGCTTGGGATTCCTAGTTCCTCCAGCTCCCTTCTACTGACTCCACTTCCTTAGGTTGGGAACTGCCTTTCACATTACACTTTTTTGGTATATGGTTCGACACTCCCCTAGGGCCCTCACTATTTGCTATTGCTTTTACCAATGCCTACTGCTTTCTATGCTAGCTACTGATTTCTAATCTGTATATAATAATGTGTTTACTTACCTCCAGTTGGGGTATTGCCTATACAGTATTTTAGTGTTTGTGTTACTATAATAAAGTTCCTTTATTTTTGTACCACTGTGTAGTTCTTTCATGTGTGTAAGTGCTGTGTGACTGTAGTGGTATTTCATAAGCTTTGCATGTCTCCTAGATAAGTCTTGGCTGCTCATCCACAGCTACCTCTAGAAAGCCTTGGCTTCCTAGACACTGCCTACACTTCACTAATAGGGGATACCTGGACCTGGTATAAGGTGCTAACACCATAGGTGCTCTCCAAACACCAGGCCAGCTTCCTAGAGACCTGACTTGCAGACTCGACCCGCTGAAAAGCTCTGGAGCCCCAGACTGCCAGGATTTCACCAGGGGCTGTGGAAAGGCAATCCGATGATGTCTCATTGAAATTGGCTTGCTGTGGATGGTCATCCGACATTGTGGAAAAAAAGCTCCCAAAAAGTTTCTATGTCTGAAGGTAAAAGTTTGACGAGGCCTCCCGCAGAAGGTATCCGAGGAGGGCTCCAGTGAGGTCGGCTTCAACTTTGACTTGGTTCAGGACAAAGATTTCCATCCAGAAAAATAATCTAAATCCAAACTTAGAACTCTTGACCAATGCCTTCCGCAACACGTATCCTGAAAGGAGTCCAGCGAGGTTGGCCTCAACTTGTGAATTAATCCTGGTCGGTGAGAGATCTTCAAAAATTCTTCTAAATCAAAAGGTAAAATTTTGACAGAGGCCTTCCACTCAATGTAGCCGAGCAATGCTCCAGTGCGGTCGGCCTCAACTTTTGACTTTGCCCTGCTCGAGTGCGACCAGATGTCCAGATTGGCGCTTTTGATTTGTAAGTGCTAGAAAACATTTGATCTTTAGAAAATCATATCTCTGGTTCCCTTTATTAGGGTTTTGTCATTTTAGTGTCATGTTAAAGATAAAAATATACTCTAATTTTTTTTAAATTGGTGTTGGATTTTTATTGTGTTTTGTGTTTTACTTATTTACTGTTTTGTGATTATTAAATGCTTTACACACCTGTCTCCTAAGTTAAGCCTAACTGCTCATTGTCATGCGACCAAGGTTGAGCTGGGATTAATTTATTGAGACCTTGACTAGACCTAGTGGGGGTTTGTGGCCAGTTGCTAAGTGTAGGTACTTACCTGCCCTTACCAATAATCCACTTTCCAGCAGTCCCATTGTCAAAATCCCTAGATTTTGGCAACCTGGGGGAATTGTGTACCCTGCCACAGTGGTGGTTGCTGAGACAGTTTATTCTGTCAGTTGGTACAGATCCCTCAACCTAATCCAATGTGAGTCTTTTAAGTGGGTCTTCCGTGGCACGGAAGAGCCTGTCATTTATAATAGTAGAAGGGATGTCCACTTGTACAAGTCCAAATATACAAGTGCCAATTGGCAACGCTGAGGCCTATGTTGTAGGGGGGTTGAATACATTTGCCCCTGGAAATCCAGGGGTCCCTCCCACACCACAGAAAGGCAAAAATGGCTGCCCTTGTTGCAGGGAAGAAGTGATCAAGGGACCTTGAGTGGATGGTTCTGGAGCAACTTAGGAAGATAATAATTTTAAGGAGAGCTACTCATCCCAGACATTCCAGGCCTCAATATCTTTATGCAGTATGGTTGGTAATGGGGCCATGTTAATTTCCTGACTGATCAGGTGGGTGGAAATGTAGATGCCCAAGAATTTAAATGGGCCTTTCTGTATCAACAGTTGTCACTGACTCAGTAATCTCTCCTCACCCTTGCTTATCTATATCAGTATAGATTTGTCCCAGTTGCCCCCCAGGCCGAAGACCTCCCCATAAAGATCCAGTATTGCCATTTACCTCCAACCATCGATTGAGGGTAGCACAGGAATAACATGTTGCCTGCATACAGAGACACTTGGGCCCTCATTATGACATTGGCGGTCTTTTCCTATGACCGCTGAAGCCACTGGCGCCAGAAGACCGCCATATTACGAGTACTGAAGGATTTCTGCCACAATTTCGGCAGAAATCCTCCAGTAGTCATGCTTGCAGTCAGAGGCACAGAGGTGGTACCACCACAGCCCCTACCCGCCAAAAGGACTCCGCCAGCTGTATTACGACCTGTAATACGGCCTGGCGGTGTCTTGATGGTAGGGCGCTGCCGGCGGTGGAAGCGCCTGATCCCGTTCCCTGGCGGACGACCTCCTCGCCGTACAAGGTAAGTCGATCGTCTGACAGGGGATGGGATGGGAGGGTGTGGGGTGTTGTGTGTGAGTGGGTGTTGTCTGCGTGTGTGAATGTAGGTGTGTATGCGTGCCTGTATGAATGTTTGAATGCGTGTATGATTGTTGAAGTGAGTGTGTGTTGGAATGTTTTTGTGAACAAGTGTATGTATGTGTGTGAGTGAATGCATGTATGTATGCGTGTGAGTGAATGCATGTATGCATGTATGTATGCATGTGAGTGAATGTGTGTGTGGATATGTGTGGGTGAATGCATGTATGTAAGTGTTGGTGAATGAGTGTATGCGGGGTGCGTGTGGGTGTGTGCGTGTGCATGTATGCGGGGAGGGTGGTGCTGTTATGGAAGGGTGGGGTAGGGGGTTATTGAAATTGCCGAGGGGTATTGGGGAGTCGTCTGCGGAGACAGGAAAGAAATTTCCTGTCACTGGTAGCATTTCCGCCAGGGTTGTCGTGCCAGTGGTACCGCTGTGGAAACTGTGGAGGAAAGAAGACTCGTGATACCGCCAGTAGCCTTCAGGGGACTGCCGGGTCGGAGATACTGATCTACGACCTGGCGGTATCAGCAGGGAAGGGGCGGTTTGGCAGAGGCTAAACCTCCACACTCATAATGTGGCGGTCGACCCAGCGGTGATACCGCCGGCCCATTGGTGGTGATACCGCCTCCGCGGCCCTGGCGGACTTCGGAACGACAGGGTTGTAATGCGGGCCTTGATCTTCCACACTGGCTCTCTCACTGGAATTCCTTGACCAGGCCATCTAACCTGATCCTTCTTGCCAATGGCTCTACTGCCAACGCAAATAAGAATGATGATAATGGGCGTCCTCCCAACCATGGGCTCAGGAGGGACTCGAACCTGAGCCCATGGTTGGGAGTAATGTTGTGCAGCAGTGTGAGGAAGTTCGGTCAGAAATTTATTTTGTGCAATATTTGCCAGAAAAGAGGAAGCCCCATATTATTGAATCAAGTGATTTTCATAATCAACACAGCATTAGGGCACAGGGCTTGTAAATTCCTGAACTCAGCTAAGGGCAATCTGAATGCGGCTCAGACAACGTTTTGTGCCTCTTCCTGGCAATGGCATGAAGCCATTTTGGTCAGGATAGACCAGGGAGGCCTCAATCTTTGCAAGATTAGTCACCAGTGCTTTGGCCAGCATTTTAAGTACATTAATTTGCGAGATAGAGCAGTATGAAACGGAAAGGTCGGGGATCTTAGGGTTACACAAATTGTGGCTCCTCTGATGTTGTGCAGAAGTGTACCTATTTGTGAAGGTTCATTAAACATTAACTGTATATGTCGAAGTAGTATAGAAGACTGTTTCTTAAAGAAATCTGCTTGGAGGCCTTTGGGGCTAGGAGTCTTCCTGAAGGCAAGATGATGAGAGCCTTTCCTAAATCATGTATGGCCAAACGAGCCCCTAACATGTCCCAGTTCTCTAGAGCTAGCACAGGAATGACAGCTCTTTTGAGAGGAGGTAATCCAGCTCCCGCTGTGGGGGAGGGGCTTTGTGCAGCATATAGTTGACTGCAGAAATAAGCAAAAGGTTTGATAATACCCTGTGTGTCGGCTACCGTAGTTCTGTTCACACTTTTAAATTGCATGACTGTTCTGTCTTACTTTTCACGATAGGCCACGACATCTCTCCCCTTGTAAAACAAAAAGACACACAAAGAAACATGAACAAATAGTAGCATTACAGTTCCTCAATCACCGTCTGCTACTATCTGTTCATGTTTCTTTGTGTGTCTTTTTGTTGGGAAGTTATTGGCTGATTCCCATCTTTCGCATGCTAGGGATCAGGAAATGTCAGAATGCAATTGTGGCATGCTTGATGACTGCATCCTCTGCTAACTGGAAGATATTTGAAATTTTTGAAGGATGTTTGCAGAGTCTTAAATTGGCTCTCGTTGTCGTTGTACCTGGGGTGGGCCCAGAGTAAATTAAAAAGTGTATTGTTTAGTTACTTAATACCCAGTATATCAAATAAAAAACAAATAACAATCAAATACATTCATTCATCAACACTTCAAGAAAAAGCCCCCACTAGCTTAATATGAGAATATGCTAAAACAAAAATATTCGATTTGCATCCTTGTCAATTTTAAAATCGCACAAGTTCCATATATGTGTGTATATATATATATATATATATATATATTTCTCATATTACAACATAGAAAGGCTTAATTTAATCATAAATCATTCATAGATAAAAAAAAGACATGTTGATAACATGCTAACCAAACACTATGTTCTAAAAATGCTGTGTGTGTGTATATATATATATATATATATATATATATATATATATAATTTATTTATTTTATTGAAATGTACCTACTCTTTCAGCTACAACCAAGCTGCACCTTTAAAATAAAATGTAACAAATATTATCTCTTTGTTAGAAACAGTGTAAACTTAACAGACCTTACTATCCAACCAGCTTCAATAAGTAACACTGTTCGCTCCTGCTATATTCTGGCAAACCAAAACAGGTATTATTAAAGTGCGAGAATAAAAAAAAAGTGCAGAGTGCTAGACAAACTCTGAGAATTAAGTTGTTTAAAGTGACAGAGAGCACTATCCAAGGCTATTGACTCGTTTCATACATACAATGTAAACTTAACACTCCTCATTGTTAAGCAAGCCTCAATGCATAACATTGGTCGCAACCAATATATTCTAACAATCAAACAATTTTTAATAAAGTGCAACTGCAAGGTGCCAGACAGACGCTAGAAACTCAGTTGTTTAAGGTGACAAAGAGCGCCTTTTTTAAACTCTGCAAACATCCTTCAAAAATTTCAAATATCTTATAGATAGCAGAGGATGCAGCCCACTCAAGCATGCCACAATTGCATTCTGCCATTTCCTCATCCCTTGAGGACACACAGGTAGGTGACTTGCCCACTGGTTCTGGAGGGGGCAACATGCCCTGTGCTTGGTCCTGAGGAGTACAAGGCCACAGTCTCTCGAGTGGGTGACTGCCCACTGGTTCTGGTGGTGGCAGGCCGCACAGCAGGCCATAGAGGCAGCATCATATGGTGTCCGCCGGCGGTGAAGGTTGCACTGTGGTGGAGGTAGTGGGAGGCTCCTGCTCAGCCCCTGTACCCTCC
The DNA here is from genome assembly GCF_031143425.1 of Pleurodeles waltl. Classification (NCBI taxonomy): domain Eukaryota; kingdom Metazoa; phylum Chordata; class Amphibia; order Caudata; family Salamandridae; genus Pleurodeles; species Pleurodeles waltl. The sequence continues at coordinate 401,946,598 of NC_090449.1, forward strand.
TATGGCTGCACTGTGGTGGTGGAAGTGGGAGGCTCCTGCTCAGCCCCTGAACCCTCCGATGGCTGCACTGTGGGGGTGGTAGTGGAATGATCCTGCTCAGGCCCTGCACCCTCCGATGGCTGCACTGTGGTGGTGGTAGTGGGAGGCTCCTGCTGAGCCCCTGCACCCTCTGATGGCTGCACTGTGGTGGTGGTTGTGGGAGGCTCATGCTCAGCCCCTGCACTCACTGATGGCTGCACACCACAGGTGGCGGTGGGGGCTCTGTGACAGCTGCTGGTGCAGGCTCCTTCCCCTTTTTGCTGGCTGGTGCAGGCCCCTTCCCCTTCAGTATTTGTGGCCTGGAATGCTTTCCACTACGAGTAGGTGCTGATGAAACTGGGCCCGTGGACTGTTTGGCTGAGGTGCTTGGCTGGGTCCTTGATACCCTGGCCATACGTGCAGGATGGGGGAGGGGCAGGGGCAGTGGCGGCCAGCAGCTTTAGGAGGGAGGGAGGGGGGTGGGCGGGGCACACACGCACACTCATTCTTTAACACACAGACATGCACATCCATTAATAACACTCATACCATTCAAACATGCACGCATGCACCAAACATTCATTTTAAAACATCAGACACACTCATTCTTTCACACACGCACGCACGCACATCCATTAACAACATTCATACCATTCAAACATGCACGCACGCACCAAACATTCAATTTGAAACATCTCACACACACACACACACTTACCTTCGGCCTCCAGGTCCCAGGAGGTTTGGGACTGCTGCCTTCCCTCACTGGCTGACCTTAGGTTAGTCAATGAGGGAAGGCAGCAGAACCAGTTTCGTCGTAGAGTGGGATGGGGTCAGTGAGACTGCTGACCCCACCCCACTCTGTGACGAAGTGTCACTGATTGACACTCGCCCTGGGCACTTCAGGGCTTAAACTGAAGCGCCCAGGGAGAGTGTCAATTGGTGACGCTTTCCTCGTCACCCAGGGGAGGGCCTCGAGGCACCTTTGCTAGGCTGAGGAGGTCACGCCCATAGGAGCTGTGATCTCCTCAGCCCAGCAAAGTTCAGCGCAGGCAGCCAGGAGTCTGCGCAAATCGCGCATGTCTGCTCCTGGCTGCCTGACCTGAACATGAAGAGTGTCTGTCAGGCTGACCTTTGTTCAGCCTGACAGACACTCTTCATGGGGGGCAAAAGGTGGGGGGGCATGGCCCTTCCACCCTAAAGGACGGGCCGCCACTGGGGAGGGGTAGGGAAGAGGTCAAACTGGGAAAGGAAAAGCTTTTTAGGGACATTGGGGTGGGAAGAGGGAGAAGTAATGGCAGTGGAGGATGAGGGAGTGGTTGTTGGAGGTGTCTGTCAGCTGGATTTGTATGGAGGTGCATGGGTTGTATGCTGTTGTGATGTTGATGGCTGTTGGGTGTCTGAGTGCTTGCATTTGTGTACTTTAGGAGGGGGGGACAGCCACGGTGGGAGAGGACACAGGCGACGTGTGCATGGATGTTGTGGAGTTGTACCTGATCTAGTACAAAATTATGTTTTCTAACTTTTCTTCTACTGAAAACCATCATTTTGGTCTTGGAGGTATTAATGGAGTTCTTATTTTTCTTACAATAGTGTAAGAGAGCATTCTGCAGCCTTTGCATACCAACTGCTGTGTGATCAAAAATAATAATATCGTCTGCATACTCCAGACATTGCAAATGTACGCCAGCAAACTTAGGTGGAAAGGCGTTCACTCCTGAGCAAGCATTGTAAAGGTCAGCCAAATAAAGGTTAAAAAGTAGGGCTGCCAATATACACCCCTGTTTTAACCCTTGATTAGTCTGTTTTTTTGCATCACTCTATTCCCCGAGACCTTGACTCTGACTCTGACTCACGTATTCACATACAAGCTCATAATGGCACGCAACAAAGCTGGTGGAGTACCCTAATTATGAAGCTTTCTCCAAAGCTTTGCTCTATCCACTTTATCGAAGGTAGTAGTGTAATCGATAAAGGCGGCATACAGCCTTGGCGCTTGCTTTTTATTTGCTGCCTCAATCAGTGAGGAGAGGATCACCAAATTATCCTGCGTGCTGCTGCCCTGTCTGAACCCAGACTGTGTAATTGGGTTTAATGCACTGGTGGGTGCCCATTCTTTAAGCTCAGAATTAAGGACTTTCGCATAACATTTCACATCTACACCAAGAAGGGCTATTAAATGAAAATTCTCTGGCTGGTCAGTAGAACCCTTTTTATGTATGGGGGATAGTATTGATCCCCTCCAGCTGTCTGGGACATCATTTATAATAAAACATTCCTTGAATAATGGCCCTGAGAGCTGTAACCAAGCAGCTTGTGCCTCTTTAAATAGACTAGATGGCAACCCATTTGGGCCTGGGGCACCTGCAGGATGCATGGCAGCTAATTCTGATTGCACGGTGTTCTCTTTTATATACTCATTCTCCCCGTTACCCCATTTGTCAGAGTGTGACCCCGTACCCTGAAACTAAGGCCCTCATTACGACCCTGGCAGTCAGTAATAAAGTGGCAGTAATACTGCCAACAGGCTGGTGTTAACTACCGCCAAATTATGACCATAACGGTGATATTGCCGAAAGACAGCCAGTGTACCACACCGACCGCGAGGGCTGAAACAACAGTCACCACGGCTGTAGCCGCCTACAGCCAGATGGAAGACAAAGTTCCACCCACCATATTATGACATGCCAAACCGCCACCTTTTCAAGGGCGGTACCAACACCATCGAAAGCCTGGCGGAAACAGAGCTCAGAAGTGAAAGGACTCACCATTGGAGACACAGGGAAGAACCACGCCACCGTGGAACCAGAACTGCAAGTCTTTCCGATGATCTTCTACGTTATGCTCCACCACGAACACCAATGCCGCGAAGACGACGAGGGTGAGTACAGCCACCTAGCACACAAGGGTTGGGGGGAGGAAAACAAGAGTGACACACACACGCACTATATACACCCCATACACACACCATGCACACAACCAGCTGCACAAGAAAACAACTTATCCCCGTAAATCGGCTGAATAATGCAAGGACAACAGGAATTGACTAAAGTGATTGTAATAAGATCAACATTAAATATAATAAGTCAATGTGGCAATGCAACAGATATGTACAAATGTACAAAAAAGGGACACTGCCCAGTCCACAGGGGCCACATGACCACAGGGCAAAGTCCAAGGCCCCACTCGATCCCTGTACCAATACGGAGAGAACACTGCAGGGGCATCAGTTGGCAAATAGGCAGGCACCTCGGGGGGGCACCTCAGCCAGATGCAGAAACAAGACCACTGGTTCTGGAGGGGGCAACATGCCCTGTGCTTGGTCCTGGGGAGTGCAAGGCCACATTCTTTCTCAGGTGGGTGACTTGCCCACTGGTTCTGGAGGGGCAACATGCCCATTGCTTGGTCCTGGGGAGTGCAAGGCCACAGTCTCTCAGGTGGGTGACTTGCCCACTGGTTCTGGAGGGGGCAACATGCCCTGTGCTTGGTCCTGGGGAGTGCAAGGCCACATTCTTTCTCAGGTGGGTGACTTGCCCACTGGTTCTGGAGGGGCAACATGCCCATTGCTTGGTCCTGGGGAGTGCAAGGCCACAGTCTCTCAGGTGGGTGACTTGCTCACTGGTTCTGGAGGTCGCAACATGCCCTGTGCTTTGTCCTGGGGAGTGATGGGCCACAGTTTCTGGAGTGGGTGACTTGCCCATTGGTTCTGGAGGGGGCAACGTGCCCATTGCTTGGTCCTTAAGAGTGCAAGGCCACAGTCTCTCAGGTGGGTGACTTGCCCACTGATTCTGGAGGGGGCAGCATGCCCATTGCTTTGTCCTGGGGAGTGCAAGGCCAGGGTCGCTCAGGTGGGTGACTTGCTCACTGGTTCTGGTGGGGGCAACATGCCCTGTGCTTGGTCCTGGGGAGTACAAGGCCACAGTCTCTCAGGTGGGTGACTTGCCCACTGGTTCTGGAGAGGGCTACATGCCCATTTCTTGGTCCTGGGGAGTGCAAGGCCACAGCCTGTCAAGTGGGTGACTTTCCCACTGGTTCTGGAGGGGGCAACATGCCCATTGATTGGTCCAGGGTAGTACAAGGCCACAGTCTCTCGAGTGGGTGACTTCCCACTGGTTCTGGTGGTAGCGCAATGTACAGCAGGCCATGGAGGCTGGATCATATGGCGTCCGCTGGCGGTGAAGGCTGCACTGTGGTGGTGGTAGTAGTGGGAGGCTCCTGCTCAGCCCCTGCACCCTCGGTTGGCTGCACTGTGGTGGTGGTAGTGGGAGGCTCCTGCTCAGCCCCTGAACCCTCCGATGGCTGCACTGTGGTGGTGGTAGTGGGAGGCTCCTGCTTAGCCCCTGCACCCTCCGATGGCTGCACTGTGGTGGTGGTAGTGGAAGGCTCCTGCTCTGCCCCTGCACCCTCCGATGGTTGCACTGTGGTGGTGGTAGTGGGAGGCTCCTGCTCAGCCCCTGCACCCTTCGATGGCTGCACTGTGGTAGTGGTAGTGGGAGGCTCCTGCTCAACCCCTGCACCCTCCGATGGCTGCACTGTGGTGGTGGTAGTGGAAGGCTCCTGCTCAGCCCCTGCACCCTCCGATGGCTGCACTGTGGTGGTGGTTGTGGGAGGCTCATGCTCAGCCCCTGTACTCACTGATGGCTGCACAACCACAGCTGGCGGTGAGGGCTCTGTGACAGCTGCTGGTGCAGGCTCCTTCCCCTTTTTGCTGGCTGGTGCAGGCTCCTTTCCCTGCTTGCCGGCTGGTGCAGGCTCCTTTCCCTTTAGTACTTGTGGCCTGGAACCTTTCCACCACGAGTAGGTGCTGATGAAACTGGGCCCGTGGACTGTGGCTGAGGTGTTTGGCTGGGCCCTTGATACCCTGGCCATACATGCAGGACGGGGGAGAGGGGTAGGGAATAGGTCAAACTGGGAAAGGAAAAGCTTTTTAGGGACATTGGGGCGGGAAGAGGGAGAAGTAATGGGAGTGGAGGATGAGGGAGTGGTTGTTGGAGGTGTCTGTCTGCTGGATTTGTATGCAGGTGCATGGGTTGCATGCTGTTGTGAGGTGGATGGCTGTTGGGTGTCTGAGTGCTTGCGTTTGTGTACTTTAGGAGGGGGGGACAGACACGGTGGGAGAGGACACAGAGGACGTGTGCATGGATGTTGTGGAGGTGTCTGCCAGTGAGGTATGTGTTCTGCTTGGTGTGTTGATGATGCAGATAGTGGATGATGATGTAGTGCATGCAGGTGTGAGTGTGGACGTAACTGGGTGGGAGGTGGAGGAGGAGGAGGAGGAGGAGGAGTAGGGGGTGACAGTGGAAATAGTGGATGTTGTTGTGTCTGCAAATTAATTGTGTTTGTGTGAGTGCCTGTGGGATGAAGTGTGGTGCTTCTGTTTGCCTGTGACACTCTTGGGTGTTGTCCGGTGTGCATGCTCATCTAGCTGTGTGCTTGGGATGGGTTGGGATTGAGGAAAATGGGACTGGGAAGTGATAGTTGGAGGGGGAGCGTTTGAAACAGGGACAATGGCTGCCATCAGAGAAGAGGCCAGAGCCTGGATCAATCTCTTTTGGGTCCCCAATCCACTGTGAATGCCCTCCAGGAATGCATTAGATTGCTGCATGTGGGCTGCCAGCCCCTGGATGGCATTCACAATGGTTGATTGCCCTACAGAGATGGATCTCAGGAGGTCAATAGCCTCCTCACTCAGGGCAGCAGGGCTCACTAGAGCAGGGCCTGAGGCGGAGGAGATGCCCACCCTCCTTGGTGTGCGGGCACAGGCAACTCGCTGAGGGGCTGCTGCGAGGGCGGTGCTGGTACGGGGGGTTGCGGCTGTACCTGTAGCTGGGGTGGTCACAGAGTTGTCCGCCACCACAAGGGAGCTCCCATCGGAGAAGGTATCAGATCTGTATTGTCCCCTCCAGTCTCCGCCGTGGTGCTCCCCTCGCTCTCCATCCCCCTGGTGCCCTCAGCGTTGGTGGACTTTGTCTCCAGGGTCAATGTGGAATGTAGCTCCCTCCATCGCTGATGCCTCTGCTCCTCCGCCAGATGATGCTAATGCACATAAGGGCAAGATGACAAAACAAGAAAGGGGAGGGAGAGACAAAGGATACACTGGGTCAATGACTGCACCAACACCACAGTTGGCGTACACAGCACCCTCACACACAGGGAACAGGCCTACGCACTATGCATTGCACTACCAGTGATATTGCTAGCCACCAAGGCATGAGGAGGAGCACACACCGCCAACTGCAGCACACCTGCGACCCACGCAGCCCTGACCAGTAGTGGATGCTAACAAGCTAGGTAGGCAATATTTCCCCTTCAGACCCTTAGCTACCAGAGGATCTACGCTGCTATGTCTGGCCTGGCCTAGGGAACCCACTGACACCCACCCACCACCTAGATACCACCCCTCCAGCCGTTTCCTTCAATGATAGCCACTGTACTCACCCCCTTGTGGCTGCTATGATTCCCTCAAGCGCCCATCCAGCTCTGCATAGGCCACCGCCACTATGTGGGCCATCAGGGGGGTCAGGGTTCGACGGGCACCCCTTCCTTGTTGGGAGGCCATCCCCAGCTGGGCCTCCGCAGTCTTCCGTGCCCAGTGTCTCAGGTCCTCCCACCGTTTCCGACAGTGGGTGCTCTGCCTGCCATAGATCCCCAGATTCCACACCTCCTTGGCGATGGCACACCATATACCCTTCTTTTGATGGGCGCTGACCTGCAGAGGCAATACAGACAGGAGAACACCATTAGACAGACAGTCCAGCCTGTAATACAAATGACCGACCATACCCGTTTCCATCACTATTGGCACACACATAGCCCAGCACTCAACGTGTACCCAGCCAAGAGGACATCCCTCCCACCTTACACAATGCCTTCACACACACCTCAATACATTTGTGCCACATGCATTGTGTCCACAGTGTTCTCACGTGTTGGTCTGGAGGCCCATGCAGCAGTCCGTACTGGGGTAGGAACCCATCCACCAGTCTCTCCAATTCCTCTGAAGTGAAGGCTGGGGCCCTTTCCCCGGTCACACGGGCCATGGTAGGTTCCAGACACAAGTCACAGCAGCACATGCAGTGTAGGTCCTCTCCTGTGGAAGGTCAGGAAACAAGTGAGGAATCATATAGAAAATGGAGGTCACGTCCGCAGCGGTGCATACCGTCACTGCCAGCATAGAACATCATTGGCCACTGTACCCCATAGGGCCCAATATTAACCAATGAGGAATTGCACGGCGGTTCCCGACCGCCTCCCGCCACGGTGCACAACATCAGCAGCATTACCTCACTTCCACCTGTCCCTCCACACGGGACAGGTGGACGGCATTTCGGGGGGGGGCAGGCCTATAGAACAATGCTGCGTCACAGGATAAATAGGCACATACTTGACAAATCACACCGTCTCATAACATGTTTACAGATTGCAGACTACTGTTATGGCTCCAGTGTTCAGTTTGTGACAGCCTCCACACTCTTTTGTCCCTTAGATACCTACAGTGCGGCTCAATAGGAGATGGAGACATACCACTGTGTGCAGACCCCTAGTGGACTTAGCTACACTGGAGGACAGGCACATTATACTCACCTATAGACTGGACAGGGCCACAATCACAGAGCTGTGTGCCCAATTGGAGCCTGACCTGATATCTGCTATCCGTCATCCCACTAGGATCCCCCCCTCTTGTGCAAGTGCTATCAGTTCTCCATGTCCTGGCTACTGGTTCTTTCCAAGTGACAGTAGGTTTGGCAGCAGGAATGTCACAGCCAATGTTCTCAATAGTGTTGACAAGAGTGTTGTCTGCCCTGATAAAACATATGTGCAGCTACATTGCATTCCCCCAGGTTAAGAATTTGGCCACTGCGAAGACCGAGTTTTATGCAATGGGACATATCCCCAATATAATCGGGGCGATTGACAGAACACATATTGCATTTGCTCCCCCCCTCCGCCAGAATGAACAAGTGTTCAGGAATCATAAGAGTTTCCACTCTATGAATGTGCAGATGGTGTGCTTGGCGGACCAGTATATCTCCCACGTCAATGCTAAGTATCCTGGGTTGGTGCATGATGCCTTTGTCCTAAGGAATAGCAGCATCCCAAATGTGATGGCCCAACTACAGAGGCACAAGGTGTGGCTAATAGGTGAGCCCCGGTTCCCACCCAGTATATGTTGGTGTATACCTATGGTGTTGGCCTTATGGGATAGTGTGTGGCTAAATGTTGTCCCTCAATATTTGCAGGTGACTCTGGTTACCCAAACCTATCATGGCTGCTGACCCCTATGAGGAATGCCAGGACAACGGCAGAAGAACGTTATAATGAGGCACATGGGCGAATCAGAAGGATCACTGAAAGGCCCTTGGCCTCCTGAAGGACAGGTTTCAATGCCTCCATCTAACAAGTGGACCTCACCCAAGAAGGTCTGCCAGATAGTGGTGGCATGCTGCATGTTGCACAACCTGGCCCTCAGACCCCATGTCCCTTTTCTGCAGGAGGAGGAGACTGGAGAGGCCCCTGTGGCAGCAGTGGACCCTGTGGACAGTGAGGATGAGGAGGCAGAGGATGAGGATGTGGACAACAGAACATCTGTAATCCGTCAGTACTTCCAAAGACACACAGGTGAGACAGTGCAACTTTACATTTCAATTACTTTGGTTGTATTCTGTGTGGCATTGGCATGCTGATATTTCCCACTTCTATGCCCACTTACTGCTCCCTCTGGCTATTCATTTTGCAGATGTTGGTGATTTGACAAATACTCCTGGTGTGATCACAACAGCCAGCTACAGGTCATTAATTATATGCTCATTCTATATACAGTTCATTTCCAATGGTTGTACCTGTTTCAATCAATATATATTTGAAATACATGACATACTCAAAATTGATTTATATCAAAGGGTGTTTATTATAGTGCCAATATATAGAGGGGGAAGTGCATTGGGATGGGGTGATGATGGAGGAAAGTCCACGGTATTGTTCCAGTCTGTTTGTAGCACAGGTGCATTGTCCATGGGGACATAGGAAGGGGAGCAATGGCAGTTCAAGGTGGACAGGGTGACTGAGTGGGACACAAAGGGGACAACCAGGAGAGTCTCATTTCCTGAGGGGATCTTGGCAAGTTTCTCTGGCTTCTGTCTGGATCGCTGGGAACGTTTGCGGGGTGGTTCATCTTCTGCAGGGTGAGGGGTAATGGTGGCCTGTGAGTCCAGTGGTGGGGACTCCTGGCCAATAGCGGCAGCAGAAGTGGAAGGATGTTCAGATGACTGGCTAGTGCCAGGGTCCGCTGGTGTGACACTGCATCCATCATAATGTTGGCCATGTCTGCCAGCACCCCTGCTATGGAGATCAGGGTGTTGTTGATGGCCTGCAAGTCCTCCCTGATCCCCTGGTACTGTCCCTCCTGCAGCCGCCTGCTCTCGTTGCACGTTGTCTAGGATCTGGCCCATTGTGTCCTGGGAATCTTGATAGGCTCCCAGGATCTCAGAGATTGCCTCCTGGAGAGTCGGTTCCCCGGTGCTGTCCTCCCCCTGGCGCACAGTAGTCCTCCCAGTGTCCCTATTGGCCTGTGCCTCTGTCCCCTGAACTGTGTGCCCACTGCCACTGACCCCAGGTCCCTGATTGTCTTGTGTGCGAGGTGTGGCCTGGGGTCCCTGTACAGGTGGACACATTGCTGATTGACGTGTTCTGGGGACAGAGGTTTGGGGACGCTGGGTCAGTGCTGTGATGTTGGTTCCTGATGGGTGAGGCTCTGTGGTGGTCTGTGACTGGGCTTGGGTAACCGGCTGTCCAGTGGACTCTGATGGGCCAGGTAGATCGTCCAGATCCTGAAGACCAGAGTTACTGTCATCACTGTGGGCCTCTTCAGTTGGGGAACTGGATAGTGCTGACACCTCCTCTCCGGTGACATAGGCTGGGGTACCTGTGGAGATGTAAATGATGTGTTCTGGTTAATATGTATGACATATTGTACATCCCTGGCTTCCCCTCTATGGTTGGTGTTGCCCTGCCAGCTTTTACTTGTGTATGTTGGTGTATGGTGGGATTGTTAGTTCTCTATGCTGTGCATGCTTTAGTGATGAGTGTCCATGCAGGGCTGTGAGGGGTGTCCATGCATTGGTACATCATGCAGGGCTTGGCATTGGGATTGAAGAGATATGATGGTGGAGTGTGAGGGATGTAGTGGAGTGATGGGAGTGAGGTTGAGGGTATGTGATGGCATGCAGGTAGAGGGGTGATAATAGTAGAGAGTTGACTCACCAGAGCCCAGTCCTCCTCTGACTCCGGCCAGGCCCTCAGAATGCAGTATTGCCAAGACTTGCTCCTCCCATGCTGTGAGTTGTGGGGGCTGAGGTGGGGGTCCACTGACAATCCTCTGGTTAGCGAGCTGGTGTCTTGCTGCTATGGAACGTACCTTCCCCTGTAGGTCGTTCCACCTCTTCCTGATGTCGTCCCTTGTTCTGGGGTGCTGTCCCACGTGTTGACCCTGTCCATGATTCTCCACCATAGCTCCATCTTCATGGCTATTGATATCTGCTGTACCTGTACTCCAATCAGCTGTGGCTGTACCCTGACTATTTCCTCCACCATGACCCTGAACTCCTCCTCAGTGAAACAGGGGTGCCTTTGTGGTGCCATGGGTGTTATGTGATGTGTGTTGGTGAGGGTGTGTTGGGTAATGTGTTGGGGTGTGTGAAGTGGGGTGCGTGAGGGATGTAGGGGTGTATGTGTTGTGTGTATGTAGTTGTGTCAGTGGTCTTGATGTCAGTCTTGTGCCAATGATTTGTATTCATGAGGGGCTGTGGGTAATGTGGGTGTTTGTTTTATAGTGGTGTTGGTGTGCTGTGTGTATGGGTGTCAGGTGTGTGTTGTTTGAATTGTCCAATGTGGTGTTTTTTTGTTTGTGGGTGTCCATTGTGAGCCCAGCAGTATGTACCGCCAATGGTTTACCACCGTTGAATGTCCGCCGTGTTGATTCGTGGGTCATAATGTGATGGGCGTTGTTCTGTTGGCCTAACGGTGTGGGTTTTAATACCGCTACTTTATCACTGACCTTTGGTCTGGCGGATTTGTGTCTGTGGCTGAATTCTGTCGGGTTGGTGTGCGTGTCATAATATGGTGAACAGATATCCACCGCTGTAAGTTGGCGGCCGTCAGTGTGACGGTAAGCAGGATTTACCGCCAGGGTCATAATGAGGGCCTAAGTTCTCTTCCCGTTGGCTAACCATGTGTGAACCATAAAGGTTCAAGACATATTGCACCCAACTCTCAGCAGATATAGAAGGCTGAACATTCGCACAGGCCCCACTCAACCTCTGCTGAACTAATCTCCAAAATGTACTAGAGATTTTTTGCTTTAGCTCTTCATGCAACTCCACCCATTGTTTTTCTTCTTTCTGCTTAGTCAAGATCCATGCTTTTACTCTACGTGCCTTTCTTATTTGTTGTATCTTCTCAGTAAGAAGGCCTGAGTTGTGAATAGTTCGGCTCTCTCTCAGGCAATTGTTCAGCTGCTGCTTAAGCATTCTTAGTTCAGCACATGAATGCCTATGCATAGGAACCTTATGCAGGCCCGATGTTCTAGAATATGAAGAGATTTGATGTAACAGTGCTGTGGTCAAAGTATACCACTGCGAAGGAGATGTCACCTGATTCACCTGGACAGCTGTAAGGCATTTCTTCATTATTTCTATATTTTCAGCTGATATTTCGAAGCTCCACTTAATTCTGCGCAGCACACACACGCCGTCTTCAGCACCAATGAACAATCACCAATGGCTATCTAGACATACTCATCACGATGGAACATACTAACATAGCGTAGTCACTAGACAGGTCCGGGATCACCTCAAAGCCACTTGCTTGGTTAAAATGCTGGGGTGATATCCAAAGGTAGTCTATTAAAGAAGAGTTATTTTGAAAAATCAATGTACAGGCATGAGGAATGTCCAAAATACTTCTACCATTTAATGTCTTCAAACACAGTTGATTAAGCAGCGTGGAAAATCTCTCCTGCCATATCCTTCTTAATTGTCCCTGGTGTGGTTCCCTGGTGTGGTTTCTGGTATGGACTAGGCTTCATATTCCTCTTAAACCCAAATTGATGGCTGGGTGGTATTAAGAAGAAACATGTTAAAATCGCCAGCGAGAAGCCACATGGTCTCCACATATGACTCTCTTAAAGATCTTATGACTTTTGACACTTCAGCCACAGCCATGTTTTTCTTCAGTTGCTTTGGATTAATATAAATAGACCTTATGATGATCAAAGAGAAACCCCTAGAATTGTGATTAAAAGAGGATACTATTTTTATAATGATATAGGCTCCCATGCCACTGGCTAGAACTACAACACTTGATGACAGCAGTTTATTCATTAAAATTGAAACCCCACCAGAAGGGTTGCCACCCATAGGCGATGGCTCAGCAGGAGCAAAAGAATTCAAGATTATCTGGCCCCGTTGCTGGACCTAACTGCGAGGTTTCCTGCAAACAAATCATTTCCTTCTTATTAGTAATCTGACTTGCCTCTTCATTGCCCAAGAGTGTCCTTAATCCCCGAATGTTCTGAAGCAAAACTGTAAAGTTGGTACGTGTGTGGTCTGTTAATTCGAAGAACCCCCAGCTCATCACACAGGATTTTGAGCTTCGCTGGGAAGAGCAGAGATTACTGGACAGACAGCTCCCAGAATCTGCATTTGACTACCAGAGACCAGCAATTTTGTTGGGTTTGCAGCGTATACTTTGGGAACACAGACACCCGGCTATTCTCATAGAACAGTGGTGACATGAGTCTGGCGGTCTGTAAGATCGCATCTCTGTATCTTTAGTGGAATAACTGGGCTACCACTGGGTGTGGGGGATACCCCCGTGGAGGACTGCATGCCGGGACCCAGTGTGCTCTTTCCATTGTGAAATGTGGAGTTATGGCGCCAATGGGCATGAACGATTTTACACAGTTCTCAAGGATATCTACCGTTGACTGGGTACCTTCTGCACCCTCTGGGAGACCCACAACACAGATGTTGTTGCGCCTAGCTCTACTGTTGCCATCCTCAGCAAGTGACTCTAACCGCTGCACTTTTTCCAGAAGGCCTTGGGTAGTCTATTCCTGGATTTTGAGTTGTGGTGCCATCTATGAGATGTGACGCAACGTGTGAGTGACTCTGGAGCCAGTTTTTGCTGTTCCCTGCGAGGGAGACCAAATTCCACACATATCCCATTTATGCAAACCTCTACTGATGAGCGAGAGGATTCATTGGCGAGTAGGATGGCGTCCAGTTTTTCATTTGAGTCCTGTGGAAGACTGGAGTTCCTTGCCCTGTTTCTGGGGTCCTTCCCATGATGGAGTGTGGGAGAGGGTGGGCAGGAGTGAGGTTTTGTTGATTTCTGTCTCCCTATGGTGTGTTCCTGCTCAGCCCAGCCAAAAGGTTTCCGGGCCATTGTATGTGGGGTGACTTTAGCCATTGCCTGTGGGGTAAGAGTCTGCGAGTGTCAGTTGTGGGCTTTAGAGCCCAAGGCCCTCTCCCCCTGGGTGGTATGCACGCCCCAGTAAGGTATGATGTGTAAGGTCTGCCTAGTTGATGACACGATGCATCACTGTCTTAGTTCCTGCCAGAATTTTCAGTCTGCTGGGGGAGGAGGGAAGTTGAGGGGAGCAGGGGGACCCCTCTAGGATAAATATGGACTGATGTTGATTGCCATTGCCCTGGGTCCCTGCAGTCTGTCTAGGTGCAAAGGGAGGGTGTTCTGCTGCAAATGTGCACTGGAAGACCCTGATTCCAAAGCACCCCCACCCACAGCCCTCTCTTAAAGGCTGCCTTTAGCGGGGTTAGCCGGTGAGATGAGCGCATCTATGCGTTGGGGTAGCTTGGATGGCACCTGACTTACCACCTCTAAGCCTGCGGTCTCACCAAGCAGGACCACCCGGGCCCACAGCTGCCATCGTCAATAAAGGTGAGGTGATGTTGATGAGCAGCCACTACCCACTCAATGCGGTTCCCCAGGTGTAGGTGTCCTCTGGAGTTGCCCTGCAAAAGGGGGGTGGGAGGGAATTGGAGGGGAGACCCTCAGGGTCTGCCCGACACCCCACTGTCGATTGTGCTGGTCCACTTCTTTTGCTCACCAGCCTGAGCTCCAGGGCAAGTCCACCGTCCACGTAGGGAATCAGGTCCCAGGCCTCCTGAGGTCTCCATCGTCCTGCATGTCAGGGTTACGCCGAAGTACTGGGGTTCCTCTCCTTTCAGTCCAGGGCCAGCCTGGGTCCTTAAGCCAATACACACAGTTATCCGCCCCACTGGGCCTGTTGCGGTTGTGTGACCCCAAACGGGGGTTGGGTGCTGAGCAGGGAGATGCATGAGGCCCACACTGCTGGCCTACGGGGCGAGGCTGTCTTCTGAATGCTTACACGCCAATATGGCGCAATGGCGCCAGAGCCTCTCACCTCCAGGATCATTACAGCCTGCAGTCAGCCCAGATGGCTGACCACTCTCCATGGATCATCATGATGAGGCATCCCTGCTCGGAAGACAGATGTGGAGAGGGGACATGTGGTAGGCCGGCTCTTGTTGTGGCCCCAATCAGCTGGCGGGCGGGTCTTGTCCTCGCCCCTACAGCTCCCTTCTATGTAGCTGTGTTGGGAAAAGAGGTGAGGGAGTCTCCTGGGCACCTCATTGTGACACAATTAATGTTGATTGCGGCGTTCAGGTTTCGGAGTTAGGTTAATCTGCGTCTGCCATCTTTGGCTCCTTGGCTACCCCATCAGTACTCTCGCATACATACACTATACATAATGGGCGGAGGCCGTGCACTACCATACACCACACACGACCTGTTAAATGTAGTCCATAGGGAGAGGAACCTGGTTTGCGAGTTGACCAGGAAAGAGTGGGTAACAATACTTACATACCCCAGGAAGTTGTTGTAGAATTCCAAGTTCCAGTACATTCAGCATAATATATTGCATAGAGTTTACCCTCCCACCTCTGTCCGAAATGTTTATGTCCTCCTCTGGTTGTCCACGATGCCAACAAGCAGGTGCTGACCTGATGCACATGTCTGGAGCTGCGCAGGAGCCCTAACCTTATGGGCTGCAGTGTCCAACTTGCTGAGAGGTGACTGGTCGCATGGATGTGCGCTTGATGGAAATTTCCCTGTTGGGATTATCAGGCTCTCAAAAACAGATATAGCTGTTAACTGATGCATAGATCAAGCATTGCTGATAGCGCGCATACTAATTGCCATGCATCGGAAAGCCCAGGTATTGCCAGATATATCCCACTGGTGTGCAGCGAGGCTTAAGTGGGGGCAGACAGAGGCAGTGGTGCTCCAGAGGGAAAAACACAAGGACTGCCCAACTACCCCAGAGTTGTGGACTGGGAAGCACTATTACTTGACTTACACACGTGCAAAGAAGAGTTGCATGCCCAGGCACTAATACCAACCCTGGCAGGGATGTTACACCCCCATCCCTAAGCCCCCATCCCTCCCTGTCATAAACCCTTCCAGTCCATCCATGGGTGAGTGAGAACATCCTTCTATTGCACCCCCTGATATCTCCATGTAGCTTCCTAATGGCCAATAAACCTCTGTGGATGTCACTGTTGATTTTCAATGTTTGAAGTAATTGCCTGAGATGGGAAGACTATATAGCACTCATGATAGTGGCATAATGTGAGTTAATACAACCACATGACGTTTTTTCCAATGTTGCTGTTTGTTCTTGTTTGTAAGGACTGAACCAAGGACTCCTGCTGATACTGATGTGATACTATGTTATTAATGACTGCAGCAGAATTACTGGACCTACTAATGTTAATGTAGCTTGCATAGATGTGACGTATGTAAGACTGTGATATTAAGAATTAAATAAAAATGAGTTAACAAAATGTTATTGGAGCTGCAGTTGGTTAGTTAGCCTTCACTATAAAATACTAAAGATAGGTCAGCACTAATGAGAGGCACATTAGCGAAACACATTTACTTTTGATACTTATTGCAAGTTATAACTGATTCGATGTCTGGAGCAGAGGTGAGGATTATGCAGTTTCTTTGTACACTTTATTAATCAGCAACCTTAACAATCAGAAAAAATTCCCTTTCCCAGAAACCTTAGGGAAGGAGTGTTCCACATAACCAACCACAGAGTTCATAATATAGTCCATTGTCCCTGTTTATGCCCCCTCTTTCTGCGTGCAATCAAAGCCATCAGCTCCTTCGTGTTCATTCCTGTTTGGAACAGTCATTCCCTAGAAGATAAAATACACCTCATAACTCTTCCATCCAGAACATATATGATGTTCAAGTGGAGGGCAAGATAATAAATCAAATAGATTTGTCACCTTATATTCTCGAATATAGTCTTCAAACACCTGATAACGGCAAAATAGTCATACTTATAGTATAGGAAAGTCCCAATTGTATCCTTCATCACCTCTGTCATCGGAAGGGCAGAAGCCCTTGCTGCAGGTAGTGATAATCCTCGTCTCTGTGTCCCTAATAAAATTGAAACTTTGCATTACTAAAGCTAGAAAGTTTTATATTCTATTAGGACCGGAGGTGAGGTTTATGCTATCTGCAGATTACTAACCTTAGAATCGATACCCAAGCAACACCATCCCTGGTGGCGTATCTATGAACCAATTTCAAAGGAGGAAGTCCTGCAGGAACGAATGGGCAAAATGTCCATCCCTTCAGGCCTGGCCTACCAGGCAGTAGTGTTTCGTAAACGTGTGCAGGAAAGTCCATTTTGCCACCTGGCAGAGATCCAGTAATAGAACTCCACATGCTAACGCAGTGGTCACAGCTTTAGATCTGTTGAAATGAGCTCGCAAACCTTCACAGTCCTTGAAAAACGTTGCCACAACAGGCATAAAGGCTCTAAAATAGTTAGTCCTGATGAAATGGGACTTGCCATAGGAAGCGGGTGAGTAGATTTCTGGAGGTCTGCTTCAGGATGTTGCTTCTTGGGCAATGCGTTAAAGATCTTAATGCTGGAAATGGTTTGCTTCTGCATGGCCTGTCATTTCTTCGCACCAACAAAACCCATGAACAGTTGGTCATTGTAGGAGGCTGGCACGGTTTATTGTGTACACCTATGGTGTGGCATCCTATACTGAGTCCTGGCAACCCTTAGTATTAGTGAATAGGTGTTGAGATAGCAAAAGCTCCCAAAGGGTAGCTGAGGCGAGCAGCTAAAGCTTATCCAGGAGGAATGTAAAGCACTTGCAATACCACAGTAGTCAGACAGTAACTCACTCAGAAGGAAGAGCCAAACAAGTGTTACAGCACTACTACTAGGCTAGCATTGGTATAGCTCCCTTTGGAGATACCTATACACAATACACACACAAAATAATCATCAGAAATAGCATAAAAATACACAGGGCCCTATGGGAGGACCAAACCAAATACTAAAAAAGTGGTATTTGAAACAGTGACCCTAACCAAGGTAAGTGTGGTAGTTAGCTAGTGGCTGGGGGCAGTTAGGAACACCAGAGTTATATACAGTAAGTGACCCCAGCAACCAGGAGTAAAGTAATTCCCCACCCAGTTGTCCCATAGACTAACACAGAGAATAGTGGTTGAGGTTTGTAGAATTCAGGACCCTTCCCAGTATACCCAGAGCAAAATAGCAGACGAGAGGAAGGATGCCACCTACCCCAGCATACTCAGAAGACAGAAGTACCTACACCAGGGACCTGGATGGAGAGGAGATAAGGGACTCTCTCTGAAGTCATTGGATTCCCTGGATTGTCCAGCTCCTGTCCTGACCTGTAGACCAGGCCGGTGGAACTCTGGGACGGATTCTGGATGTGGAGGACCTGCAAAGGAAGGGGCCATAGTCCAGCACTCTTGGAGGTGCCCAGGTGGTGCAGGTGACAATGCTCACTCTCTTGAAGGTGAAGTTCCTGCAAGTTGGTGGAAGAAGAAGTCCAGCTGCGGGGTCTAGGAACTGCATAAGATCCCAGGAGTCACCTCTACGGTCACCAGATTGCAGGAGGGTCAATGACGAGTAAGGTGTTCAACAAGCACTGGCAAATGCAAACAAAGTTGCAGAAGAGTTTGCAAAGTTTTGGGGACCAGCAAGGTCCAGGAGACTCTACCCAGGAGGGTGAGTCAGAGCTGCCCTTCAGCACACATGTAGGCCAAGATAAGTTCGATGGAGCCCCCATGAATGACCCACAGGTGCTGGACACAGGGAGTCTTAAGGAGGTCTCAGCGGCACAACAAAGCAAAAGTCACACGTTGCAGGAACTATAGGACAAGGGACTGATCTTCACATTGTGGAGTGCTGAAGGCAGGGGCTTCTTAGTGCCCGAAGATCTCCCTGAAGAAAAGTCAACAAGCCTTGGCAAATGCAACAGTCTTGGTGCACAGGGGTTCCAGTCCAGTGGCAGGAGCAGGGGCCTACAATCTCTCAAGTTGGGTAGAAGATAAGCAGGACACAGAGGAGGTCACAGACTCACCACCTGTGAAGCATAGTCTTCAGATGTCCGTGGACAGCAGACCCCACCAGCCAGTCGACATTGTCTTGAGGTGCCTGGGGTTGCAGAGGAGTGACTTCTTCACTCCAAGGGAGATTCCTTTGTGCCTCCTGGTGCGGAGTCCTTGTGACCCTGGAGGATGCACAGCCTTGGATGTTGCAGAATTCTTGCAGGATCCAGAGAAATAATGTTGCAATGGGAGCCTTCCCACCAGAAGCAGATGTGTTTTGGTTCCAAAGCAGACCAGCAGGGGTTCCAGAGGCCAGGAGCAGAAGATGTCTTGCAGAGAGTTCCTTGGAGAATCTTGCTCAATGAATCTTGGGACCCACCTGCAAGGGAGCCCTTAAGTGACCCTAAAACAGGATTGGTCACTCTCTGAAGTGACCCACCAATCCTTTGTTCTGCTTCTCCTGCCTGAGCCTGGCTCACCAGCAGGACAGCAGAACAGTGTCTGGGGTCAGCAGCAGCGTAGGCTGGCAGCTAGACCCATATGGCTGCATATGCAGAACTGGAGGATTCCCTAAGGAACCCCCAGAGTACATGGTATCATGCAACTAACACTGGAATTGGTGTAGTGGCATGATTCCAACATGTTTGATACCAAACATGCCTAGGTTTGGAGAAGCCATTATATAGTTGGACCACTTGTGTTGACCAGTGTGCACTACATACCTTAAGATGGCTTCCCCGCACTTACAGAGTACAGGAATTGGCCTGGGGTCTCTAAGGGCACCCCGCTCATGCAGGGGTACCCTCACACTTAGAGACATGCACCCTGTCCTTGGGCTTAAGGGCCTACCAGAGGACTGACTTATAATGTCTAAGTGCAGTGGCCAGGTTTGGTGGTGAAAGGGTGAATGCACCATTTCCAGCAGCCTGCAATGACAGGCCTGTAGAAACAGTTTGCATGGGCTCCCATGGGTGGTACAATCCATGCAGCCCTTGTAGGACCCCGGGTGTACCAACACCCTGGGTACTTAAGTACCATGTACTAGGGACTTACATGGGGGCACCAGTGTGCCAATTGTGGGTGTAAAAGGTTTACCAGCAACCACACTTAGAGGAGAGAGGGGTCCTGGTTAGCCATATCACAGTGAACCACAGTCTAAACACACTGACATCAGTCACAAAGTGAGGGAAACTATGCTAGAAAGATGGCAATTTCCTACACAGTAGTCTGGGATCAGCTGAGGAAGATGTATCCTGATAGGCCAGACATCAAGTCTCTCATGACTCAATCAATGCAACCGAAAGAGGACCCACTCAGCTTCTCAGTAGGATGAAAGAAAAATGGATTTAGGAAGCAGGCCAGGGTTGGGAAGTAACAGGGAAAGCTCCATAATAATATGATGAAGAAGGGTTTACCCTCTGATTTGCAAGATAATCTTGATAATATAGTGGTGTTGGAAGCAAAACCCTGTACAGGTATACAGGCATAAATAATACATTTGTATAAAAAGAAACAGGAAAAAGTGAGAAACAAGTAGGAGGTGACAGAGAAGGCAGCAGCCAAGTTGGTGCAGCAAAAGTTGGCAAAAAGTGGGAAATGGAAGGGGCTGTAGTAGCAGCCTCCACTCAGATGGCTGCAGTGTCTGTGGGAACGGTCAAAGGGGCCACCTAAAAGTACCCACAACAACAAGATAGTGTAAGGCGACAAGCAAGAAGAAGAGGAGATCAAGCTGGTATAGGAAGGGGCATGATAGGTCCCCAGAAGATGAAGCAGGCATGTAATTATTGTCGTAGATATGGACATGTCATTAAAGGTTGCAGGAGTAAGAGATGGAATGAGCACAATGGAAGGACAGGGGTTTACAGTCAGCGAGGGAATACAGTAGTTCAACCACACTCAAACCTACAAATAATACATGTACCACAAACACCACCACAAAATGTTCAGCAACTAGGAATGCCTTGCATACAAGTGCCACTATAGCAAAGTTGCCAAGTACCCCCAAAGGCAGCCCCACCTCAAAGTCGACAGAGAGTTGTGATTATAAAAGTAGGAAACCCCTTTCAAACAAATTATGTGGGAGGATAAATGCAATGAAGGTACCCACAGAGTAGTCCAATGTTTACAGTATTGTCAGTGCTGCACAGGTCAGATGAGAAACCCACTTTGAAGATAGCTATCAATAAGAGATATCAATTCCTCATACACACAGGAGCAACCCAATTTTGTACCAGAGGAGACCTTCCAATTTCTAACTTATCAATGGACACCCAAGGATACGCCCAAACAAACCTGAACCCACAGGACCCCAACAACTACAGACCAATTACAAATGGACCTTTCCTGGGCAAACTGATAGAAAGAGCAGCATTCACCCAGATGTCTCAATTCATTGAAGATAACTCCATATTTTCAGACTGGCATACTGGATTCTGGCAAGGAAGAGGCACTGACTCTGCACTCATCGCAATCTGGGGACTGCAATGGAGTTGCTGCACTACTTCTCTTGGACCTGTCTTTGACACTGTTGACCACAACACCCCAATTCAAAGACTCCACAAAGCCGTCATAGAAGGAAGTGCTCTCAACTGGATCACATCCTACCTTCAAAACCGATCAAATATCACCTATTCTCCCCCTTTCTTGTCCAAACCCTACTTCACAAAAGCGCAGGGGTCCCTCAAGGATCAGTCGTCTACCCTATGCTTTTCAACATGTACATGGTGTCATTACCAGAATTGATCAATAAATTCAAACTCAGATTCTACAACTATGCAGATGACACAAAAAATACTTCTTAAATAGGAATGCCCAAAGACATTGGAAACTCACTAATCTACAGTTGCCTCAGAGCTGTTGATCAGTGAATGACTTCAAGGCATCTCAAACAGAATGCTTCCAAAACAGAAATACTCGCATGTGGCAACTGGAAAAATTATGACTCACTGTGCACCTAGCCTGACGATCTAGGACCACCCCCTCAAGTATCCAAGGAAGTTAAAAACCTTGGAATTACCATGGACTCCAAATTAACAATTAAAACTCTGTGATGCATCTTCTCCCACTTCGGATTTCCACACAAGGTTCAGGCTACTATCTCTCTTGTACTAACTAAACTAGATGAAGCCAATGGTATCTACCATGGATCATCACTGTCTACTATGAAAACACTACAATGCATTCAGAGCTCGGCTGCCAGACTACTAGTACATGTAAAGCCACAAGCCCACACCTCCCCTCCCTTGAAGGCACTCCATTGGTTACCAGTTGCCAGAAGATCCACCTTCAAGCAGCTTTTATCACCCACAAAGCAATACATGGAACAGGACAGATTTTCATCAGGAATAAAATCACTAACTACTTTCAACAAAGAAACCTCCCCTCATGATTGGCATCCTGCCTTAAAACATCACCATACAAAAAAGACTATAGGTGGTACATCCTTCTCTGTTCAAGCAGCCACACTATGGAGTTCATTACCTCTAAATATAGGATCCATGGATAGCTATCTTGTCTTCAGAAGACTACTCAAGAGTTGGCATTTTCCTTCATAACTATAATATCCAAACAATGGACTGCATATGCCTGTGTTGGTAAAAAATAATAATCTGATTATTTGTATATATCTAGAGGTGTGTATTTCTTTAAGAAATATGTATAATTACTATTTAAAAATAATAAAATATGTACATACTCTTTAAGCCTGTTTAACAAATGTATATTTACTCACGGTTACATGTTATATATATATGTGTGCATATATGCATATACAAGTATGTATACAATGCATACATATATATGTGTATATTATTCTATGCTTAACTTGTTGGTAGGTCATGGCATAGTTTCTAGATATGTTGTTAGATTAGATACTCATGAATCCCTGCTTCCATTTTATCCATCACAATGAGCAAATGTTATCTTAACTATTTTATCAGCAAGCATTTTGCTATTGAAAATTGAGGAAAGATAAAATAATGTTAGAAAAGTGCATACATAAATTAACATCAAATATTGCAAATCTTGAAAGTCTATGTTTATACAACACAACTTTAAATCTCAAAATATTATATCCATTATTATATTCCATCCGCATATATTCCCTTACTATGTACTTACGTATATATTTATTACTTTAGTCCTACCGTACACGAGGGGAAAGAAGAAGAAGAAGAATTACTCTCTTGTAAGCTTTACTCATCTCAAGTCTCATCCTATTACCATAAACTCCCAATTAACACTTCTGGATTCTTCTCTTCTCTATCCAACCATTATTCTATTCAAATCTACTAATAAACTTGCATATCCTCTGCTCAAATCAACTCATACTAATACTGTACTCATATTTCCCAATACTGATCCACCGCAAATCGTTTTGGGTTCCGGAGTAGCGTGCTACTTGCCAAAAAGCACTTTGGCGCCTCGTCAGGGGTAGTAAGCACTATATAAATACAATTACAATATATTCTAACAGAGGATCCTATTCACTGTAGAATTGTCTATTTTATTGATAGTTCCTATACTGTTGATCAGGATACAGGAGTCAGAGAAACAGGTGCACTACCAGCACATTATTCTGCACAAGCAGCAGGATTGATAGCCTTGATAACGGCTCTTAAGCACCGAATGGGTCATTACGATCTATGCAGATTTACGTTATGCACTTACTACTGTACATTGCAGCATATTGAGATGGAGCAGGAAAGGCTTCCTTAAGTCATACTGGAGTCTCCTATGCATCGGAATATCTCAGGAGCTTTAATAGAGAGACTTGCTTTACCACAGATAGCGGCCATTGTGAAATGTGTGACACTTTACAAACGGGCAGGATTTTGTGTCACGGGAAAATGAATTAGCAGATTGAGCAGCTAAAGATGCAGCTATGCGCACACCCCATCTGTGCCATCAGATTCACAATATGTCCCTGTTTTAGTGGCCCACACTGCCTCACCATCTGAGTCTGAATCAAACGCTACCACAGATAATGTTACACCTCATTATGCTGAGACGGCACAATTACATCTTAGTTACTGAAGGCTGCTGCATCGCATGAGAAAACATTATGGGAGACTAGAGGATGTTCTCAGCCAGGGGACGATCTAATCTATAGGCAAGTATCTACAGATAAACCAGTGATGCCTCAGGCTTTACTTATGAAAGCTGTTGATCAATTGCAGTTACCAGCCCATATCTCGAGAGATCATTTGTCTATGCAAATACAAGATTGGTTCAT
The DNA here is from genome assembly GCF_031143425.1 of Pleurodeles waltl. NCBI lineage: Eukaryota > Metazoa > Chordata > Amphibia > Caudata > Salamandridae > Pleurodeles > Pleurodeles waltl. The sequence goes on from NC_090449.1 coordinate 401,970,284, forward strand.
TACCAACCTGTATGATATGCTTACCATGTACATTCATAACTGTACTGTTTGTCAACAATTCTCTCCAAATCCCATATTGAAGGTGATAAATTGTACTGTACCATGACCATAAGGTCCTTTTAAGGCTCTCCATCTTGACATTGTGGACATGATAGACAGATGCAACAATTATCGGTATCTCATAGTTGTAGTTTGTCCTTTTCTCAATTGATCGAAGCAGGACTGTGCATTCACTGTTATGGTAAGTCAGCTGCTTCTGATTCGTGAGGTGAGCCCCCTCTGGGGAATTCCAGAAGGAATAAAATCTGAAAATGGCATGCACTTTGTTAATGCAATTTTCACACATCTCACAACAATGTTAGGGATAAAGCATAAACTATCTTCTGTTTATCATCCCCAGAGCAATGGCATTGTTAAGCACCTTAACAGGTTACTGAAGAATAAGATAATCAAGCAATGTGCCACATTGAATAAAAAATGGTTATATTGCCTACCATTAGCACTGATCTCCCTTAGGAACACACCTAGTTCTGATCATCACCTGACACCCTATCAGATAGTAACAGAAAGAGTTATGAATATGCAAATACCTTCCAGTAGACGCAAGGTACAGGGAGAAAGTACAGCTGAAACTTTGAATGAGGAAATGCATGTTTGTCTCACCACGCTAAAGAAAGCTGTAAAATTAAATTTCTAAACAGGAAACCAAAGGAAAAGAAACACACGCCACCACTGAGGTCGACCTCTCAATTGTGCACATTGAAGACATGGTGTATGTGAGGAACTTTGTCTAGAAATAGAAAGATCCAAAATTCTATGGTCCTTTTACCGTAACCATGGTCACACCCTCTGCCCTCAATGTAAATGGCAGGCAGCCATGAACCAATCTACAGATGTTCGGATTAACCCTACATCACGCCAATCATCACCAGCAATGTAAATGGAACAAGAGGAGGAAGAAGATTGTGACTGTAAAACACCCCCTCCACCTCTGCCTATGGACAATTTTTTGAACCAACAAAACAAAAGTTATGTATTTTTGTTTTCTTGTTTTTGTCTTTTGAGACTATAATTTTTACTATTGCTTCTTTTTAATAAAGTATATGTGAGTTCTAATATAACACATCTGCGAAGAGAACTGTCTAATGTGTCTCATAGTACTCATACTAGATTGTTAAATAACATGTGGTATCAACACATGTCAGACATAGGATTAAAAAGTACCAACGCATCGTGTTTTATGTGCTTATTAATTTCTCATGCCACAGGAACAGATAGGTTACACTAAACTAATGAAGTACCCTCAGGCACAGCTATAGGTCTTCTACATCTTCACCTGTGTAGGAGTAAGACCTGAATGTAGCCAACACGATAATTTCTAGTTAATGCCACAAAATATGACTCCTTAGTAGGTGTTTTACGTTTCCTTACATACAAGCAGGACATTAAGGATGAGATAGCAAGAATTAAGAAAACAGGTCATCCTAACATCACAGAATGGATACAAATGGATTTAGGTTTAGGGTTTTTAAGAATAACACGCCCGCCAACCGAGTGTAATAGTTATTTAGTAAAACCTTTACCTCCAGATTGTGTTCTTAGACCAGAAGTTAGAGTTATCAGATAGGTTTATGCCCATGTTCAATGGCATTCTGGTATTGAATTTTCCTGTAGGGCCATGTCTTTATTAAATGGTTCTGATATTAGTCAGGACGCAGTAAAAAAGTGTGCACGCATATGAGATGGTAATGTTGTGTGATACACTTGGATGGATAGTACAGTAAGTCCTCAGACAGTCATGAGATTAACATCTGTGTCTTTATGTTTTAGAGGAAACAGCACCTTTAATGTAGGATAGAATATCAACTGCAGTGTTGCAATAGATAATGTCAGGATGTAGGGGGGCAACTCGAGCCTCTTGGACTATTATTGGCAGTGTGGACAACTATTCTATGTTCAGTTACCACCGAACTGGGGAGTCCTCTGTTCCTGTCTTGGTAATTCCAGGAGTTAAACTTTCGATCTACATGAACACCGCATGAGCAATCCAACAAGTTTGTTATATCATCAATGAAGGAGAAGAGCTGCAGAATATTATGGTACTAGTCTTTGGAAGGATGTTCTCTTCGGGTTCAGATTGTTTAATGATGTTCAGTTATTCTTTGGAAGTATTTTGACATTTGTTAATGGAAAAGCAACTGCTTGATGGCTACAAATAACTAGATGGGAACTTCTGAAGACAATCAATACCACAAGAGCTAGATTTAGTGCTGTAAAGGAAGAGCTGTGTGCCATAAGAATGATGGTTATGGAACATCATTATGTACTTGAGCTTATGATGGTCATGGAAGAAGGAGTATGTGCCAGGATAGGAACTGCTTGCTGTGCCTATGTCCCAGCAAATGACGTGGACAATGGAACTTTGTCAGAGGCTATACAAACTTTACATAATCTACAGAAGAAAATGGTAGATGAAGGAGGTGGCCCAGATCAGATAATTGGTTCAGTGGATGGTTTGCTCTACTGCTATCCTGGATGTCAGCACTGTTACAAGCGTTATTGCCAGCCCTTGTGACACTGTTGTTGATATGTTGTGGTATTCAATTAATTATAGCATGTTGTAGAAGGATTATTACAAAGGTGGGAGGGATGTTTACAGTTAGGACCCCTATAAGAGTAGTAGATGTTCAGAGAAATATGTATCACCTAGTGCCAAGTGCAGATTTAGGATTAGAGCCAGTTTTTGAAATAGCAGCTAGAGGGCGGAATGTTAGAGAGGAAACTAAATGTGAAGACGTTGCATCACAGACATTAATATAGAGTGTTACAGAGTTATACATAGTGAAATAACTGTGCAGGCTTAAGTTCCACAATGATGCAAGACAGGTGAAGAGTTCACTGGAAAATAGAGTGCATGATCAGCAAGGACTTAGTTAAAGGAAAACCTGTGTTGCAAGCTTATAGGAATTTATGGTCACAGCACCCAAGCAAGTATTCTTTGTTCTTGGTAAATTGAAAATGTGAATGAAGGAATGTGAGAAGGGGATAGGGTTAGCAGAGTGCACACAGAATCTGATAAGAAGTCGTAGGGGCAGAGCAATAAAATACACACGCACCCTCATGCATACAAAAGAAGCAAATAAATGGTTTGTTAAGCATTATTAGAATTACAATGAAGAACGTGTAGAGAAAAGGTTAACATTGCTCATGTAGCAATATAAGAGGCTGTCTGTGAACAGCCATTTAAGACCAGCTATTTACCTGTGCGGGGATAGCTACTCTCCCTGTCGCAACAGCTAACCTGCTTTTGCCTTGTCAAGAAGAGTACTGTTTTTATTTCAGTTTCCCTACAACATCCTCCTCATCCCACCAATAAGAAGTGGTGGCTGCAAATGCTCGACCCAAGGTAGGCACTTTTCTACTACATTGACTGTAATTCACAAAGCAGAGTGGATGGCCAGCTCTTTGTTGGTTTCGCAGTAGCCAAGCAAGGTAACTCAATGAGCAAATGCACCATTTCACATTGGGTCATCCTCTGTAAGAAGATCGGCTACACTTTGGTAAAAAAAAAATCCTCCAGAGAGCATGGGTATGCATTGGCTCTCACCAGTGGCGTTCTGTTGACTTACATCTGCCAGGCAGCCATGTGGTCTTCTTTGCATTCTTTTATCAAGCATTACACTTCACTGTTCAAGCATGCACTGATGTTAACTTTGCTAGGCAGGGGTGCGTAATTCCTATAGCCCGAGGTCCAGGACATATTATTTGGGGTCAAGGACAACAAGTTTTCATGTTTATTTTGTCCTTGGGACAAGTAGGCCCAACCCCCTGCAGCACAAAAACTTTGGATACCAGTTTACAGGGAGGGAAACTGTGTACCGTTGAGGTAATATTTGTGTCCATATGTTAATGCTGTTCGAACTTGCATTTATGGATCATTAATGCAAAGCCTTTATTATTAGGGCAGCACTCTAAATAAACGTCTTAAGGTAACACTGCACTACTGACAGTGGTTCCAGAAAACAAATATTGTACACACACACGTATGAAAATTGAGTCTAGGAAAAATGTTTGCAGAAGCTTGTAAGCAAGATTGATGATTCTTTGCTTTCAAAATAAAATGTTCAGAAAAAAATGCAAGTAGGAAAAAAAGCTTTGCTAAATTACTGTGAAATTTTAGGTACTATTTCTTTGAAGCCTCATTTATTAAAATGGGTTGATGCATGATGCATAATGGAAAATCAGTGTAAGCATTTTCAAAAAGATTATGGAAAACATGCAAATAAACAAGCAGTGGCAAAACCAACCAATCTGACATTGGTGGTCAGTCTTTTGAGTTTTGTCAAGGCGTGTCTTGTTTTGACACGTCTTTTGCAATACGTTTTGTTGTGGGAGCTGCCAGGCCCTTGCCATTGTAACAAACATAGGAAAAAGCATTAAAAAAACTATTTTGGTCTAAAAAAGCACACATTGTCACAGTAGATCCTGGCACCAAACAAAACTGTGTTGTGTGTCAATATGCTCCTTCTGGAAGAGCAGAATGCTATCACTCACAATAAAGCCAGCTGTTAGATGGCTAGAGAGTGAAATAGAATTTTAATAAAGACAAAGGCCCTCATTACAACCCTGGCGGTCCAAGACCGCCAGGGCTGTTCCAGAGGAAGCACCGCCAACAGGCTGGCGGTGCTTCACAGGGCATTATGACCGCGGCAGAAGCGCCACGGTCGCATTGCCGGGGCCGGCGTTTTCCCGCCACAATGGCCCTGGCGGTTTTAATCCGCTAGGGCAGCGCTGCCCAGGGGATTACGAGTCCCCCTGACTCGGCCCCGTGCAGCTTTTCACTGTCTGCTATGCAGACAGTGAAAAGCGCAATGGGTGCAACTGCACCCGTCGCACGGCCGCAACACCGAATGGAGCCGGATCCTGTGTTGCGGCCGAGATCCCCGCTGGGACGGCCGGCGGGGATCTCCTAATTGCTGCGGTGGGAGTGCGGCTGCATTGGCGGCTGCCCGGTGGTCACGCACGCCAAGGTCGTAATGAGGGCCAAAATGTCTTGGTTAATGTCAGACCTAATTAGGAGCCCAATTGTTAAAGAAAGTCACAAAAGTGCACACATGGTGCATGTGTTTGCATTAGTGATTTCATGAATTCACAGTTATTTACAGAAGTAGACTAGGAAATTGTACTCCTAGAAAATATGTGTGAACTGTAGTTTAGCGTGAGCAAATATACATGTGTAGATTTACACATGCAAAAATCTATTGTGTGTTATAAGTTAACTTTCCCACCAACCACATTTTTCATAACCATGGAAGAATTACTACTTCCTCCCTTGTCAGGAGTGAATTTCCAGCCTTCCTCATTATGGGAAAAGATTGGTGAAGAGCTGGTTGAAATCCTTAAAAATGCAAGTTAGTAGTTTTGCACAGACTCAAAGGGATCTCAGCCCTGGAACTATTGCTTACTGCTTCCTCCAAACCCAGTATGCAGATCTGCGGAAAGGTAGCAAAATAAGGAAATTGCTATGGCAGGGCTTGAAATTCCTAGTATTCAAGCCCTACGATAGTAATAGCCCTGGCATAATCAGAGAGGCTATTACCAGAGCTCTTATAGAATGAGATTGCTGCCATAATTTGTTACTGCACTACATGGCACCAAAGGGACAAGTAGACTTTTTTACAGGACAAGTAGATTTATAAAGCAACTCATCCCATGGACAAGTAGATATTTTGTTAAATTTCACACCCATGCTAGGGCTGTGTTGCATTACTTTCTTGATTAACACTACTCTATTTCACCTCTTGGTGGGATACTGTGTCAGGACTCACTCCTAAGGTTAGGAATCTGCTGAAGTATATATAAATCAGAAGAAAAAGTTACTTACCTGTAGTAACAATGTTTCTTGCATGTGCACAATCCTCCAGCAGAATCCTCACTGCCCTCTCTACTCTCCTGTGAGGTTGGTGCTGCATAAAACCACATTCCAAGGAACATATTGTGTGCTGCATTTGTCACTGTTATTTATGCTTTCGCCACATACATTCCTGGAGTACGAAAAAAGTATCAAGAACTGACATGAGCCCAATGGTTAGATCTCAATATCGTTGGTGTCATCATGTTGCCATGGCTAAAGCTGCCCAGTGCCACTGTATAGTGCTGGAATACTACTCCTGGGCAAAATGTTTTCAGACTAACCTGACACCTGGAAGAATATTCTTAATGTGAGGAATCGGTTGGAAGTCTCTGCATCCACAAGATACATTGTTACTGAAGGTAAATAAAATGTTCTTGGTTACCACCTTTATCGGTTCCATGTGATCCACAGTATGCCCTATCTTTGCCAAAAGTTTGGTTTTCACTCTGAACTGAGAGTACTGTTCTATCCTTGATGTTGTCTTGAAAGGGAAAATGGAGAGCAACTTGATAACATACAAAAAGACTTCATAGAAACTGTTGGAGAAAGTGATGGGCCATCATGCAAGAGTATGAGGTTTTGAACAGCTGTTATGTAGTTGCTTCCTGGAAGAAACTGTTTCACTTTCTTTAGAAGAGAGAGCAGGTCCCAGGTTTCTTTTGACAATGGGTTCCTTAAGAGTTAGGTTGATGTCCAGGGTGAATCTAAGTGACTAGCCATTTGGTGAAAGCTGTGTTTTGAAGTTGTAAAAGTTCTGTTATTGAGGATAGATTTGTCCTTTTTTGTGTTGCTTGACAAATAACAGGAATTCTGGCTTGGTTGGGTAGAGCTTCGGGTAGGCGCTGGATATTCAGGCCTGCGTGGTGTGCAGGCAGTGTTTGAGGCTTTGGATGTCTAGAGAAGCAGAGATGTTCAAGCAGAGTTGTGTAACATTGGCCTATTGGGTGAAACGTGATGCTATTACCTGAGCAGAGCTCCAAGTGTCTCCATGTAGAGGTTGAAGATGAGATGGGGCTGTACCCTGAGGGACTCCTCAAATGATAGGAATCTTTTGGAAGCTGGGTTTCCCATGTAATCAAACTGGTGTTGGTTGGAAAGCTAGGAGTAGAATCAGTGAAGGACATTGCTTGTGAGAAATCCACAGGTAGCTACTATAGCTACCAGAAAGAAAAAAAAGCGTTACCAAGGGTAAGTAACTTGTTCTTCTGATGGTTACAACAACCTGTGGATTTCTCACCTTATGAATAGAATCCCAAAGCAGTACCATACTCGGAGGTGGGTGCCTGGCCTGTCACACCAAGAAATCCTGTAACACAGAACGTGCAAAATGGCAGTCCCTCCTAACTTCTGAATTCAGGCAATAATGCTTCACGAAAGTGTGGAGGGAAGCCCAAGTTGCTGCCTTACAGATATCCACAACTGTCACACCTCTAGCCAAGGCCGAAGAGGCAGGCTTATCCCTGGTGGAATGGGCCCTAATGCCCTCAGGAGGAACCTTCTTTGCCAGTGAATAACAAATCTTTATGCAAGGAATGACCCGCCTGGAAAAGGTTCTCTTGTGGACCTCTTTGCCCTTCATCTTGCCCACATATCCAACGAAGAGTTGATCATCAATACGAAAGTCTTTTGTCCTTTCAATGTAAAAACTCAAAGCCCTTCTTGGATCTAGGTGATGAAGTCTTTCCTCCTCCTTTGAAGGATGGGGAGGAGGTTAAAAGGAAGGCAGGGTTATAGATTGCCCCATATGAAAGGGAGTAACAACCTTGGGAAGGAAAGCCGCCCTGGTTCTCGGGAGCACCTTGTCAGCATGAAAGGATGTAAAAGGAGGCTTCACACTATGAGCCTGGAGCTCACTCACACGCCTAGCAGATGTGATGGCTGTGAGGAAAACCGTTTTCAAAACTAAAAATCTCAACGGGCAAGAATACATAGGCTCAAACGGTGAACCCATTAAAAAAGTAGGAACCAAATTCAAACCCCACTGAGGCATGACAAACAGAGTGGGAGGAAGCTTGTTAGTCAGGCCTCTCAAAAACCTAACAACTAGAGGATACTTAAATAAGGAAGGCTGATCAGGAAGGCACAGAAAGGCTGACAGCGCCGATAAATAACCCTTCACAGTCGCAACTGTACAACCCTTCTGTGCCAAGGAAAGGGCAAAAAGCAAAATATCAGACAAATGGGCCTTTAAGGGATCAATTTGCCTCTCTCCACACCAAGTAACAAATTTTGCCCATCTGTTGGCATAGACAGTTTTGGTGGAGTGTCGCCTGGCTGATAAGATAACATCCACCACTTCTGGAGGGAGAGACAAATAACTCAGATTGCCCCGTTCAATCTCCAGGCATGTAGGTGCAGGCTCTGGAGGTGAGGGTGTAAAACCTGGCCCTACGACTGCGAGAGGAGGTCTGCCCTGTGAGGGAGACAGACCGGAGGGCACAGTGAGAGTTGGAGAAGGTATGAGTATCACACCCTTCTTGGTCAATCCGGAGCTATTAAAATGACTTGGGCACAATCTTGACAAATCTTCCTCAGAACCCAAGGAATCAAGGGTATGGGGGGGAACGCGTAAAGTAACTGGTCGCACAAAGACATCTGAAACGTGTCCCCCAATGCTCCTTGCACCGGATACTGGAGGCTGCAGAACGCCGGCCAGTGCGCGTTCTCCCGAGTGGCAAACAGGTCTATCTGTGGAAAATCCCACATCCGGAAGATGTGAAGAACCAGGTCTGGATGAAATGCAACTTGTGATCGGCCGAGAAATGCAAACTGAGACTGTCCGCCTGTACGTTGATAACCCCGGCCAGATGGTTTGCTACTATGGAAATTCGATGGTCCTGTGCCCAGGACCAGAGCCACAGAGCCTCTCTGCAGAGAAGGTATGACCCTACTCCTCCCTGCTTGTTGATGTACCACATTGCGGTAGTGTTGTCTGTCAAGACTTGAACTGACAGACTGCGAAGGGACGGGAGGAAGGCCTTGAGAGCCAGACGTATCGCCCGTAATTCTAACAGGTTGATGTGAAACATCTGTTCCACTGGAGACCAACAACCCTTGATCTCCAGGTTCCCCAGATGAGCTCCCCACCCTAGAGTGGAAGCATCCGTTATGACCGTGGCCACCGGAGGTGATACACAAAACGGCCTTCCTTGGGAAAGGTTGCTGTCCACAGCCCACCATCGTAGATCCGTTGCTGCATCTCTGGAGATCGTTAACGACTCCTCAAGATCTTCTTTGTGTTGAAACCACTGCTTGCGGAGGCACCATTGGAGAGCCCTTGTGTGCCAATGTGAAGGACTGACCAACAGGATGCAAGAAGCAAACAGACCGAACAGATGTAGGACCTTGAGGACCAGAACAACCGCTCCATTTTGAAACATTGGAATCAATGCCTGAATGTCCTGAATCCGCTGAGGTGGAGGATAGGCCCGATTCAGTGTGGTATCCAGTACTGCTCCTATGAACAGAAGGCACTTAGAGGGCTCCAGTTGAGACTTGTGCACGTTTACCGTAAAGCCCAGGTTGAACAACAACCATGTTATCATTTCCAAGTGATGCAGCACAAGCTCTGGGGACTTGGCTTTTGTTAGCCAGTCATCCAGGTAAGGGAATACAGATATTCCCTTCCTTCTGAGGTCTGCTGCAACCGCCATCACCTTCATGAAGACCCAAGGTGCGGAAGTAAGACCAAAAGGAAGGACCGCAAACTGGTTTTGTTGTGATCTTACCACGAACCGGAGATACTTCCTGAGGGACTTCAGAATGGGGATGATATGAAAATAAGCATCCTACAAATCGACAGACACCATCCAGTCTTCCTTGCTCAACGCCAGAAGTACCTGTTCAAGAGTCAGCATTCTGAATTTCTCCTGTTTGAGGAACCAATTCAAAATCTGATTTCTTTGGCGAAGACATTGTAACAAGTACAACAAGACACCTTCGAAACAGTAGCTGTTCGAGAGGCAGGAAAAACCGTTAGCGTTTAAGGTGTGGAAAAAAGGGAACCGACGTCAGCATGCCGGCGAGGACTTCTTATTGCCACGATGACGTCAGACGGAGTCGCTTACGGAGCCGTGCAATTGTGACGTCCTCGTCGGTGTGAAGAGCTGGGAAGAAAGCTTCCGTTGAATGCTGGTGCATAGGGAGAATTCAGAAGGTGAGGAATCCACAGGTAGTTGTATCCATCAGAATAGTAGTTATGCAGGAGATGATTTGTATTCATTTGATCTTGGAGTTGAACATAGATTGTTTTTGTTCAATGATCTTGCCATTAAAAGGTTATAAGGAATGGTCCTTCATTTGGTGAGGTCAGCAGGGGCTAGTGTAGGTGTTTCTAGGAGTGGGGGATCTTTCCTGTCTTGAGAGCTCATAGGAATATGCCTTGAGAGCTTGAGAGAGGGGGGCAGTGCCAAAAGTGAGTCAGGGCAAGAAAGCAGCCCCAGAGAGAACTTTGATAAAGAATGTGTGTAAGAAATTATCTTCAGAAGAAGTGGCTTTGAGGGAGTTGAGTTTGTCAGCAAAATCTGCAAGAGATAGGGTTTTGAAGGACCACTGTGGGAATTGTGGGATTCTTTGGGAAGTGGTGAGCGTAAGAGATGAATCAGTCTTAGTTCTATTGATATGCTTTTTGATCTTCAGTATTTTTCTAATTGAAGAAGAGGTTGATGGCATTGCACTTTTTTGTGGACTGAGGAATTGATGGGGCTGGTGGAGGGGTTAATGGAGTGCTTGAATGTTTGAAAAGCATTCAGCTTCTCTTGCTTCATTGATGGTGTTGATAAGTTGCTTTGGCTGATGTGATGAGCTGATGTGAAGATGGAAAATGTGTGCTTCTCTTGAATGACAAGCATAGGTACTCTACTTTGGTATGCCAGTGGCGATAAGTGCACTGCTTGACAAACATTTTTTTACAAGAAAACAAACTTATGAAGAATAGATGATGAGCACATTGCATCGGAATGGAGCACAAGGCCTCTATTGAGTCTCCTAAATGGGGTTATGAAGAAAAATCTGAAGAGTGCTGAAATGGAGGAAAGAAGGGCAAGGCATAGACCCAGTCATCAGCTTGGGTGGGGAAGATCACTGCTGACCTCCAATTAAAGGCAGCAGAATCCAATACTAGAGGCCTTAATATGCCAAGTGCTTCAAAGAAGACTCCAATGGCTAGACCACATACACTTAAACACGAATTGCAGGGAGAATCAATCATTCTGACAATTCCCTGTTTCCATCTCCAAAAATGTGACCCAAGTGACAGATGGGTTTCAAAAATAAGACTGGCTCTGTGATATGGAAGACTTTGAATAAAATATCAAATACAGGAGAGGGAACTTACCATAAAAACAGGATCAAACTACAGGCTTAGAATGGCATTTAAAAGAGGACAAACTTCCATCTCCAAACCAGGCTCAGACTGAAATTAATTTTTTATTGAGGAAAACTGAGCAAGATGACGGTGAATCAGTCCTTAACAGATTTTCAGCAAAAAAAAAGTGGAATGCTATAATTTTTAAGATTTAGAATTCAGCCATGTTGGAAGAATTCAGGAAAGTGAATAAAAGAAAAAGGAGCATGTACATTGACCCGTCAACTGATCACAGTGTTACACAATCTCTATCCTCAACATCGCAGACTCCTCTTTCGCAAGATCAGCCAATAAAGAACAAAATACTAACATTCAAGGTGACAATAACAAGAAATTCTAAATTACACCACACCAGAGAAGGCAATATCTAAAATGTTAATCTGATGGATACGTCTACCTGCAGATTCTTCACCTCTTGAAAGCTTTCCAAGTGCCCGACTTTATATGGAAACTTCAAATTGCTCTCCTATGATGATAGGTGGAGCCTCTGTTTTATTTTATTTTATTTTCAGGTTCTAACCTGGATGTGATATAATGGGAGTGCATAAAGCACCTCCCTGTTCCACTGATGTCACTTCTTTTTTCCGCTTGCTTCTACGCAGATCCAACAATGCTCTTCTAGGAGCATTTCTTGCCAAAATATACCTTTTTGCAGTGTTTTGCTAGGGTTTTCTCTTTCAGAGTTATCAGACTTTAAGCAGTACAATTCGACCACTGACCCTCGGGTAGGTCGTTCCCCTGCTCACGCAGCGCCACCAGTCCCTGACTGCCTTCCTCTCCTGTGAGTGTGCTCCCCCCTTCTTGCCCGTGTACCCCGAGTGCTTGAGCTTGTGCTGACTGAAATCCCTTGTCTCTCCTTGTATCCCATGCGTGTGCCCCCGAGTGACTGAAATTCCCCTTTTCTCTCCTTGTATCCCGTGCGTGTGCCCCCGAGTGCCGTGCGCCGTCCTCCCCTCTCAGCCCCTCCTTTTTAGTTGATTTAGTAGGCTCTTGTTCCCTTTTCGCCGTCTTGCTGCTTTTTTCCGCCGCTCCTACCGCGCTTTTCCCGCCGTTTTTTGCCGCTCTTTTTTGCCGCTCTTTTTTGCCGCTTCCAGCTCCCCTGCCTGCCCACCTCCCGCCTGACCCCGCCTCCCCACCTACCCCTTAAATGGCGGCCGCTGCGAGGCAGAGGTAGCGACCACTGACCCTCGGGTAGGTCGCTCCCCTGCTCACGCAGCGCCACCAGTCCCTGACTGCCTTCCTCTCCTGTGAGTGTGCTCCCCCCTTCTTGCCCGTGTACCCCGAGTGCTTGAGCTTGTGCTGGTGCTGACTGAAATCCCTTTTCTCTCCTTGTATCCCATGCGTGTGCCCCCGAGTGACTGAAATTCCCCTTTTCTCTCCTTGTATCCCGTGCGTGTGCCCCCGAGTGCTGTGCGCCGTCCTCCCCTCTCAGCCCCTCCTTTTTAGTTGATTTAGTAGGCTCTTGTTCCCTTTTCGCCGTCTTGCCGCTTTTCCCGCCGCTCCTACCGCGCTTTTCCCGCCGTTTTTTGCCGCTCTGTTTTGCCGCTCTTTTTTGCCGCTCTTTTTTGCCGCTTCCAGCTCCCCTGCCCGCCCACCTCCCGCCTCCCAGCTGACCCCGCCTCCCCACCTACCCCTTAAATGGCGGCCGCTGCGAGGCAGAGGTAACGACCACTGACCCTCGGGTAGGTCGCTCCCCTGCTCACGCAGCGCCACCAGTCCCTGACTGCCTTCCTCTCCTGTGAGTGTGCTCCGCCCTTCTTGCCCGTGTACCCCGAGTGCTTGAGCTTGTGCTGGTGCTGACTGAAATCCCTTTTCTCTCCTTGTATCCCATGCGTGTGCCCCCGAGTGACTGAAATTCCCCTTTTCTCTCCTTGTATCCCGTGCGTGTGCCCCCGAGTGCCGTGCGCCGTCCTCCCCTCTCAGCCCCTCCTTTTTAGTTGATTTAGTAGGCTCTTGTTCCCTTTTCGCCGTCTTGCCGCTCTTCCCGCCGCTCCTACCGCGCTTTTCCCGCCGTTTTTTGCCGCTCTTTTTTGCCGCTCTTTTTTGCCGCTTCCAGCTCCCCTGCCCGCCCACCTCCCGCCTCCCAGCTGACCCCGCCTCCCCACCTACCCCTTAAATGGCGGCCGCTGCGAGGCAGAGGTAGCGACCACTGACCCTCGGGTAGGTCGCTCCCCTGCTCACGCAGCGCCACCAGTCCCTGACTGCCTTCCTCTCCTGTGAGTGTGCTCCCCCCTTCTTGCCCGTGTACCCCGAGTGCTTGAGCTTGTGCTGGTGCTGACTGAAATCCCTTTTCTCTCCTTGTATCCCATGCGTGTGCCCCCGAGTGACTGAAATTCCCCTTTTCTCTCCTTGTATCCCGTGCGTGTGCCCCCGAGTGCCGTGCGCCGTCCTCCCCTCTCAGCCCCTCCTTTTTAGTTGATTTAGTAGGCTCTTGTTCCCTTTTCGCCGTCTTGCCGCTTTTCCCGCCGCTCCTACCGCGCTTTTCCCGCCGTTTTTTGCCGCTCTTTTTTGCCGCTCTTTTTTGCCGCTTCCAGCTCCCCTGCCCGCCCACCTCCCGCCTCCCAGCTGACCCCGCCTCCCCACCTACCTCTTAAATGGCGGCCGCTGCGAGGCCGCGCAGCGGACGTGCGCAGCGGGCGCGCCTAAGGCAAGCCCGTCTGCGCCCGTCCGCGCCTGGACCGCGCCTAGTGCCCGAACCCCTGGCCCCCGCGCCCCCCGCTTGACCTATGACTCCGCCACCCTCGCCAACCTCAACCCCGGCCACGCGCCGGGCTGCTACCGCGCCACCCCCAAACGTACCCACGGACCCTTCACCTGCAGCAACTGCCGCTTCACCTGCCTACGGACCCACACCGCCACCACCAAGAGCGACGCCCCCGGAAGCAACCTCAAATGCATCCTGGTCAACACCCGCTCCGTCCACAGGCACGCCATCGAACTGTGGAACCTCATCAACTCAACGAACCCAGACATCGCCTTCCTCACCGAGACCTGGATGAACCCCTCCTCGGCACCCGACATCGCCATAGCCATCCCCGACGGCTACAAAATCATCCGGAGAGACCGCTTCAACCGCACCGGAGGAGGCATCGCCATCGCACACAAAAGCTCCATCAGCATCTCGACCCACACCGACAATTCACTCCCCGACGCCGAACACCTCCACTTCGCGATCCACATCGACCCCAAGACAACCCTAAGAGGCACCCTCATGTACAGACCACCAGGACCCCCCGCACCAAGTTCAGCGAAGACATCGCAGACTTCGTCAACCCCCACGCACTCTCATCCACCGACTACATCCTCCTAGGAGACCTCAACTTTCACCTGGAGAACCACACCGACAACAACACCACCGCCGTTCTAGACAACCTCGCCAACCTGGGACTGAAACAACTGGTCAACACCCCCACCCACTACGCCGGACACACGCTCGACCCCATCTTCTCCTCAAGCAAACACATCACCTTCAGCCACACCACCGAACTCACATGGTCGGACCACAGCTGCGTCCACTTCAGCTTCAAGAAAACCACCGTGCATCACCACACCCGGCAACCACCAAAAAGATACTGGAACCGAATCACCACAGAACAACTCGCAGCAACGCTCTCCCTGAACCAACCCACCAGCACCAGCAACCCCAACGAGGCCGCCAACAACCTCACCAACTGGATCTCCGACTGCGCCAACCTCCTGGCCCCTCTGAAGACCCAAACCAACACCAACAACCACAAGAAAAACTCCTGGTTCACCACCGAACTCAAAAACTCCAAGAAAGAATGCCGCCTCCACGAGAAGACATGGCGCCTCAACCCGACAGAGGAAAACCTGACAGCTCTCAAGGACACCACCCGCCAACACCACCAACGCCTCCGCACCGCACGAAAAACAGCCTACCAGAACAGACTTGACAACAACGCCCACAACAGCAAGGAACTATTTGGCATCGTCAAAGAGCTCTCCAACCCGGACGCAGAAACCAACCCCATCCCTCCCTCACAGGACCTCTGCGACTCCCTCGCGACCTTCTTCCACCGTAAGATTGCCGACATCTACAACAGCTTCACGACCACCAACATGAACCCGCCCCCGGAAGCCGCGAACGACATCTCCACCATCCTCGCCTGGAACCCTACCACCACCGAGGAAACCACCCGCGTCATGAACTCGATCCACTCGGGATCACCCTCCGACCCCTGTCCTCACCACATTTACAACAAGGCCGACAACATCATCGCACCCCACCTCCGAGACGTCATCAACGCCTCCCTCACCACTGCTACCTTCCCTGAAAGCTGGAAACACGCAGAACTCAACGCCCTCTTAAAGAAACCTACAGCAGACCCCACCGAACTCAAAAACTTCCGGCCTATCTCCCTCCTACCGTTCCCCGCCAAAGTGATTGAGAAAATCGTCAACGCTCAACTCACCGCCGCCCTGGAAACCTCCGACTCCCTCGACTCCACTCAGTTCGGATTCAGGGCCAACCACAGCACCGAAACCGCCCTCATCGCAGCCACGGACGACATCCGAGCCCTGACCGACAAGGGTGAAACCGTGGCCCTCATTCTCCTGGATCTCTCTGCAGCCTTCGACACGGTCTGCCACCGCACCCTGATAGACCGCCTCTGCAGCGCTGGCATCAGAGGCAAGGCCCTGGAATGGGTCATCTCCTTCCTCTCCGGAAGGACCCAGAGAGTCCGCCTCCCCCCCTTCAGATCCGCAGCCACGGAGATCATCTGCGGCGTACCCCAAGGATCCTCCCTCAGCCCCACCCTATTCAACGTCTACATGACCCCCCTGGCAAACATCGCACGCAAACACGGACTCGACATCATATCCTACGCCGACGACACCCAGCTCATCTTATCCCTCACCAACAACCCCACATCAGCAAGGACCAGACTGCACGACGGCATGAAGGAAGTAGCGACCTGGATGACAGACAGCCGACTGAAACTGAACACAGATAAAACGGAGGTCCTCATCCTCGGCCCTACCCCCTCCGCATGGGACGACTCCTGGTGGCCCCCCGCCCTAGGCAGCACTCCCCAACCGACCAACCACGCACGCAACCTCGTCTTCATCCTGGACTCCTCCCTCTCGATGACCAGACAGGTCAACTCGGTGACCTCAGCGTGCTTCAACACCCTCCGCATGCTCCGCAAGATCTTCCGCTGGATCCCCATCGACACCAGGAAGACCGTCACCCACACCCTCGTCACCAGCCGCCTGGACTACGGGAACACTCTGTACGCCGGCATCACCACCAAGCTGCAGAGGAAACTTCAACGGATCCAGAACGCCGCAGCACGACTCATCCTGGACATACCTCGCCACCACCACATCTCCGGACACCTGAGAAAACTCCACTGGCTCCCGGTCAACAAGAGGATCACCTTCAGACTCCTCACCCACGCACACAAAGCCCTCTACAACCTCGGACCCAAACTCATCAACTCCCGCGTCTCCTTCTACACCCCTCCGCGCACTCTGCGCTCCACCGGTCAGGCCTTGGCAGCCGTTCCCCGCATCCGCAAAACCACCGCCGGAGGAAAATCCTTCTCTTTTCTGGCAGCGAAGACCTGGAACTCCCTGCCCAGTCACCTTCGCGCCATACCCGAACACCTCCCCTTCAGAAGGCAGCTCAAGACCTGGCTCTTCGAGCACTGACCCCCTCCCCCCCAGCGCCTTGAGACCCTTATGGGTGAGTAGCGCGCTTTATAAATGTGATTGATTGATTGATTTGCAGCCAGATGTCCCCTTTGGATCCACATTTTTTTAAAGTTTGTTTGTTGGTTTTAAACATGGTTAATAATCATGATTACATTTTGCACACAATGTCAAACAAAGATTGTTACACAACAATTGCATATGAACATTCGTGAAGATTAATAATACTCATTGTTGAGTTTGCGCCATCCAGTCAGAACCCATTGCTCCACCCTTCATCCATTCCTCTCTTGAATGTCTTGCTCCAACTATTTACAACTGGGGAGAGCAAAGACTTCCATCTCATAACAATAACCCGCTTAGCAATGATTAGGGCCAGGTCGGTAAATTTTGTTGTGACTTTTGTGTTTTTGGTTCTGTGGTAGATACCTATCATGCAGGCTTCAATAGTTCGGAGACGAGGTCTGGCAGCGATTGTGGCCCTGCAAGTTGTGGCCTCGTCCTAGAAGCCACTCAGCATTTTGCAAGCCCACAGCATGTGGTGAAGGTCAGCCCGATCTATTTACCATCTAGGGCATACTGCGGATGTATTAAGTAATACCTGATGCAGCTTCAAGGGTGTTAGGTAGGATCTATGCAATATGTTAAACTCTACGAATTTAAAGAAGTGACAGATGTTTTTTTTTGGGGGTATTCTACGGTTCTTCGCCATTCAGTGTTGGTATATGCCTTTTGCGAGCCGCCTTCTTAGCGCTCCTGAAGGGGTTGGAACGATATTCCAGTATGCTCAATGGTAGATTTATAAAGCCATCAAATTAATCTGCGTCCATCTCCTATTGTGTGCATTGGACCGCAACTGTGTGATGCTCCATCCCATCTGCATTCCGCTGTCAGTGCATGTATGATTCTCCCAACACGCAGAAATGTACCATTTCGCAGCCCCTTGTTTGTCTGTCCCTCTGTGAAACTATAGCGTCCTCTTCAATGTAGAAGTCGCCTTCTGTGTGGATACCCACAGCGTCCCATTGAGTTAACTTTCTGGCCTTTAGTGGGCCAGTTGCGGTGGGAAGTCTCTTTAGCGGGAGCATAGGTGTGAATGGGGGTGTTGAGTGTGTGTACAGAGGCAGTGCTGAAGTACCACTGGGATGCCGTTTGTACTAGAATTGGCAACCGCTTAGGGAGTTTGGTGTCCAGAAAGAGCGAGCTGTGAAGCTTGCCATTATGTATTATTTCACTGAATAGCACTGTCTCAGCCAATTGTTGCCCAGCCTCCGTAGGTTACTCACTGTAATTGAGCAGTGAAGAAATATCCACGAAAGTTAGGTACACCCAGGCCTACCTTACTAGAAGGTAGGTATAATTTAGCTAGGCTTTTTCGATGTCAGCCACTACCTCAAATGAGGTCAATTAGAAGCGAATCCACACGCTTAAAATACAATTATGGCATAAGCACTGGGAGGTAAGCAAAGTATTATAATATATGGGGAAGCATGCTCTTCAATCCAAATTACGTCTGCTTATGGTCCCTGGGCCCCAAGCATGACTCCCAGTCATGCAAGTGTGACCACATGCACACCAAACCCATCAAGCAGTAGGAAGCTAAGCTTTTCATGGCACTGACTCAGAACAAATGCCATGGGCAGTGTTCTTGCCTCAGTTCCAGGTCCCGCTCTAGCTTGCCTTCAACAGAAAATCCTCGAAAATGACCTCTTCCAGCATAGGAGAGAAATCTAACAAGAAACTACACAAGAGACACCAGAGGGATCCATTTACTTTCTATCATTGCTCCTACTCAAGGGTAGGTCTTCCTGTTGGCAGCTTTGATCCCTGACTTCGACTTTGAAGCTAGGCCTGGTGGCAATACAGTCAGCACCAGATTCAGCCCCAGCAACAACTCCAAACATAGAGCCCTCTGCTTCACATCCAGATTTTTCAGCCCTTGCACTGAACTCCTGCAAATTGTGGCCTTCACCTTGGCTATGCTCACATTCTTATAACAAAAACTCAGCCTCAAATCCCTCATGTGTGCATTTTGTCCCTTGGAGTATTTGGGGCCCTTGATGAGGTGTTAGCAACTTTCTTAAACCAAGGCCAAAACTGCTTTCATGCCTCCTGATGCAATTCTAGCGCCGGTCGAGCCACCCCCTCTGCTGAAGACCTTGTTGGATGCCCTGAAGTGCAGACTTCAGATGGGTTTCATAATTTGATACATTTTCCAAAGACCAAGGCCCTCCTGGTCAGATCTAGACATGAGGCAGAGCAGTTAATGCATGAAGCTCCTCACCAGTCCTTACCTTAGAATGCATATTGTGACAGTATTGGGATGTTTTTTTTGCTCTTATCCTGATCCTATTGTGTACCATGACAACGATTACAGTAGCTAGGCAGGTCACCTATGGTGCAGGGCAAGCATGGTGGTGACTATTTAGTCCTTCAGAATGCCAGTGACCTAGAGTGTCCTTCATTGCCTCTCACTCAAGATGTTGCTGCATTTTAGGCTGTCTTGCACAAGGACAAAAGTCCTTAAGCTGACATTAGCTGTGGAGAAGAACAAGGCCTACCTCCCTTCAGAGATTTTGTAGTCAGTCTCTTTGGTAGTAGAGCCATTGATCCCATCTTAATGGAATAAGCCAACGTATGCTCCATCTGTGAACCGCCAAGTCATTCATCATCATCTCCTGCCACCTGTGGACCCAACATTTCTGCTGGCTGACCACTCCCCAGAGAGCTTAGAGGTTCAGGTACTTTCTTCCTCCAACCCTAGCCCTTATTCTATCCCCCTTCTTCTCCTGATAGGAAGTCAAAAATGATTGTGGCCATAAAGAAAATGGTCTTCTTTTTGGGGAACCTTGCCCTTTGATTCACAAGCACAACTTACCTTCTAGTCCATTACTTTCACTTCTTGTGGAAATTATTTTTCTGAATCTCCCTGACCACCTTTTTGATAATTTTGTGAAGTTGTGCTAAATGGGTAAGAAGCAGCAAAACAAATCCTCTGCTCTCGATTGGACAGAGTGGATTCAGTGGACAAGTCCATGGGTTCCTCATCACCACATTCTCCATCATGATTTCTGGAGATATCCAAATGAACCTTATAAGCATGCCCTTCAATGGTGCTGTTCTGGGGTCCCCCCTGTAAAACAGCTTTAACTACCCCTGAGTCAGGATGTGTGCTGTGAGGGAAAAGGGTGTGCCATCACTTGACATAAAGGCAGGCTATCAGAATGGACTGTTCGGTCCTGTGGATGATTGGGGCAAATCTTTGCAAGGCAGAAATCTCTTATTCCCATCCCTGAACAACTGGCCTGCTGAAGGCAGCTTGCTACAGCTAGTGTCGGATCACCTGCAGGCTGCAATCTCCCTGCAATTCCATTTGGAGTTTTCCATCAACATCCTCAAATTGCACCTCAATTCCTTACAGTGTCTCCTCTTCACAGGGCTAGAGCTGAACACTGTCTCCCTCAAAGCTTTACTACCACCTCACCAGGTTTGAGTCATTCAGGCGATGATCCAGATGTTTTGAGAGGTAGTTTTTCTATAGGCCTGAAAAGTCCTGTGCCTTCTGGGCCTGCTTACCTCATGCGTTTTGTTTGTACCTCACGCTTGGTGGCAGATATGTGCACTCCATTGGTGCTCCGACCTCCAGTTAGCATAGCCCTGTGCCGTCCACATGGACAACTTCCAGATTTCTCCAGCGGGAGCTCTGGTATTGAATCACCTCACATGTTGTAACTGTAAATGTAATTGTATTTCTATAGCCCTTACTAGCCTTGATAAGGCGCAGGAGCGCTTTTCGGCAATTAGCATGCTACTCCGGGACCCCAGAAGGGTTAGTGGTAGATTAGTGTTAGAAATTAGGTCTTTGGTTGGCAGTTAGGTTACCCCCTGTCCAAGCAAGGACCCTCACTCTAGTCAGGGCAAGTCATACACAATCCAAATTATCCTGTGCCCACCCTCTGGTAACTTGGCACTGAGCAGTCAGGCTTAACTTAGAAGGCAATGTGTAAAGTATTTGTGCAATAAATCATACAATAACACAGTATAGCACCACAAAAATACACCACACAGTGTCTAGAAAAATAGATAATATTTATCTGGATATTTGCAGGTCAAAACGATAAAAGATGCAATAAGAAATTGTAAAGATATCACTGAAAAGTGATATGAAGTGTCTTAAGTCTTTAAAAAGCAAACAAAGTCTCTTTCAAGTACAAAGTACCTGGTTTGGAGTGAAAAATCTCTGCAAAGGGCCGCAGAGGAGGAGATGCGTGGAAAATGGTGTGTGCGTCGGTTTTGCCCCTTCACACACAGACTTGCGTTGTTATTTTTCACACGGGGAAGACGTTGCATCGAGTTCTGGTGGGCGGACAGTCTCCTCTGTGGGTCGCGGGGTTTTCAAACGCCCTAGGGTCTGTTTGTGGAATCCTGGGCTTGTAGTCCGGCTGCATGTCGTTCCGGTGGGCTGTGCATGGAATTTTCTCCCTCACGGCAGGTGCTGCGTCGATTTCCTCTCTGGAAGTCGGACGGCGTTGTCCAGGCGGGCCATGCGTCGAAGTTCCGGTCGCACTGCAGGCACCGCGTCGATCTTTTCCTTGCAAAGTCGAGCCACGTCGTCCTGGGTCGGCGTGCGGTGAATTTTTCACTGCGGAGCAAGCTGTGCATCGAATTTTTTGCCGCACAAGGAGTCCAGTTGAAAGAAAGAAGACTTTTTGGTCCTGAGACTTCAGGGAACAGGAGGCAAGCTCTATCCAAGCCCTTGGAGAGCACTTCTGCAGCAAGGCAGCCGGACAACAGCAAGGCAGCAGTCCTCTGTTGAAAGCAGTCAGGTGAGTCCTTTGGGCAGCCAGGCAGTTCCTCTTGGCAGGATTCAGGTTTTGGTTCAGGTTTCTTCTCCAGCAAGTGTCTGAGGTGGTAGGGCAGAGGCCCTGTTTTATACCCAAATGTGCCTTTGAAGTGGGGGAGACTTCAAAGAGTGGCTTAGAAGTGCACCAGGTCCCCTTTCAGTTCAATCCTGTCTGCCAGGGTCCCAGCAGGGGGTGTGGCAGTCCTTTGTGTCAGAGCAGACCCTCCACCCTCCCAGCCCAGGAAGACCCATTCAAAATGCAGATGTATGCAAGTGAGGCTGAGTACCCTGTGTTTGGGGTGTGTCTGAGTGAATGCACAAGGAGCTGTCAACTAAACCTAGCCAGACGTGGATTGTAAGGCACAGAAAGATTTAAGTGCAGAGAAATGCTCACTTTCTAAAAGTGGCATTTCTAAAATAGTAATATTAAATCCAACTTCACCAGTCAGCAGGATTTTGTATTACCATTCTGGCCATACTAAATATGACATTCCTACTCCCTTCAGATCAGCAGCTACCACTTCAACAATGTATGAGGGCAGCCCCAATGTTAGCCTATGAAGGGAGCAGGTCTCACAGTAGTGTAAAAACGAATTTAGGAGTTTTACACTACCGGGACATGTAAACTACACAGGTACATGTCCTGCTTTTTACCCACACAGCACCCTGCTCTAGGGGTTACCTAGGGCACACATTAGGGGTGACTTATATGTAGAGAAAGGGGAGGTTTAGGCTTGGCAAGTACTTTTAAATGCCAAGTCGAAGTGATAGTGAAACTGCACACACAGGCCTTGCAATGGCAGGCCTGAGACAAGGTAAAAGGGGCTACTTGGGTGGGTGGCATAACCAGTGCTGCAGGCCCACTAGTAGCATTTAATCTACAGGCCCTAGGCACATACAGTGCACATTACTAGGGACTTATAAGTAAATTAAATAGTCCAATTGGGTATGATCCAAGGTTACCATGTTTAAAGGGAGAGAGCATATGCACTTTAGCACTGGTTAGCAGTGGTAAAGTGCGTAGAGTCTAAAAGCCAGCAAAAACAGTGTCCAAAAAGTGGAGGGAGGCAGGCAAAAAGTTAGGGGTGACCACCCTAAGGCTGTCAGGTCTAACATGTGTCCCCCCCAGCTGAAAGTGGGGAGAGCTACCCGACCTCCTGGGAGCTCTCATCGCTAAGGCGGAAGTATCTGGAGAGACCATCAGCGTTGGCGTGGTCAACCCCTGGGTGATGCTCTACCATAAAGTCCATCCCCTGTTGGGAAATGGACCACCTCAAGAGTTTTGGATTCTCACCCCTCATCTGCATGAGCCATCTCAGGGGCCTGTGGTCTGTCTGAACCCGGAAGTGAGTCCCAAACAGGTAGGGTCTTAGCTTCTTCAGTGCCCAGACCACAGCAAATGCTTCTCTCTCAATAGCACTCCACCTCTGTTCCTGTGGTAATAGCCTTCTGCTAATAAAGACTACTGGTTGGTCTGAGCCCTTCTCATTTAGCTGTGCTAGAACAGCCCCTATGCCATGCTCTGAAGCGTCTGTCTGCACAATAAATTTCTGGGAGTAGTCAGGGGCCTTGAGCACGGGGCCGTGCACATGGCTTCCTTCAGAGAATCAAAGGCTTTCTGACATGCCTTTGTCCAATTCACCAACCTAGGTTGTTTCTTGGCAGTGAGTTCTGTCAAGGGGGACACAATGGTACCATAGCCCTTGACGAATCTGTGGTAGTATCCAGTGAGGCCTAAAAAGGCTCTCACCTCAGTCTGTGTTCTAGGTGGTTGCCAGGCCTTGATAGTTTCAATCTTGGCCGGGAGTGGCTGCACCTTGCCACCATGTACTAGGTGTCCCAAGTACACCACGGAACCCTGCCCAATCTGGCACTTACTAGCCTTGATGGTCAGGCCTGCCTGTCGCAGAGCCTGAAGCACCTCCTTGAGGTGCAGCAGGTGTTCCTCCCAGCTGGAACTGTAGACAGCTATGTCGTCCAGGTAAGCTGCACAGTAGGCATCCTTACCAGCTAGAACCCCGTTAACCAACCGTTGGAAGGTAGCAGGGGCATTTTTCAACCCAAATGGTATCACCCGGAATTGGTAATGGCCATCAGGTGTGGAAAATGCTGATCTCTCTTTAGCCCCCTCAGGCAGGGCGATCTGCCAATACCCTGAAGTAAGATCAAACGTACTCAGGAACTTGGCAGCACCTAGTCTGTCAATGAGCTCGTCAGCTCGGGGGATGGGGTGAGCATCAGTCCTTGTGACTGAGTTGACACCCCAGTAGTTCACACAGAACCTGAGTTCTGGCTTCGCACTTGGGGCAGTAGCCTTAGGAACCAACACCACCGGGCTGGCGCAGGGACTACTGGATTTCTCAATAACCCCTAAAGTCAACGTCTTGGAGACCTTCTCCTTGATGCTGGCCTTCACCTTATCCGATAACCTGTAAATTTTGTTCTTTACAGGGGGACTGTCACCTATGTCAATGTCATGAACACGGAGGTGGGTCAGTTCAGGAGTAAGGGAGAACAGGGAGGAGAACTGCTCTAACAGCTCATAGCAGTCTCCTCCCTGGTTTAGAGTCAGAGAGTCAGAGAGTCAGAGAGAATGACACCCTCCACTGACCCATCAACTTCTTTGGCAGAGAGGAGGTCGGGGAGAGGTTCAGTCTCCTCTTCCATGCCCTCATCTGTGACCAGTAGCATACTGACCTCAGACCTCTCAAAGTGAGGTTTGAGCCGGTTGTGATGGAGGACCCTTAGGGGGTGCCTAGGGGTCTTGAGGTCCGCTAGGTAAGTGGCCACCCCTTTACGCTCCTTGATCTCAAAGGGGCCAGTCCAGCGGTCCTGGAGAGCCCTGGGCTCTACTGGCTCCATCACCCAAACTTTGTCTCCAGGTGAGAACTCAACCAAAGTGGTCTTCCGGTCATACCACTCCTTCATCACCTCTTGACTGGCCTCGAGGTTACTCTTGACCTGCTTCCATAAGTGTTGGGTTTGGTTGCAGAGGGCCAGCATGTAGCTGACCACATCCTGGGGAGGTGTCTTGGGAGCTTTCTCCCACCCCTCTTTAACAGTGGTCAGAGGTCCCCTGACAGGGTGACCATAGAGAAGCTCAAAGGGGCTGAACCCCACCCCTTTCTGGGGCACCTCTCTGTAAGCAAACAACAGGCACGGTAAGAGGACGTCCCACTTACGCCTCATGGCTTCAGTCAGGCCACTAATTATGCCCTTCAGGGTCTTGTTGAATCTCTCAACAAGCCCTTTGGATTGAGGATGATAAGGGGTGGTAAACCGGTAGATCACCCCACACTCATCCCACATGGACTTTATCTATGCAGACATGAAGTTTGTGCCCCTGTCAGACACAACCTCCTTAGGGAATCTCACACGGGTAAATATTCCCAACAGGGCTCTGGTCACCACCAGTGCAGTCACTGTTCTCAGAGGGATTGCCTATGGATAGCGGGTGGCATGGTCCACCAAAACCAGGATAAACCTGTTGCCTAAGGCAGTTTTGGGGTCCAGGGGACCAACAATGAGGATGCCCACCCTTTCAAAGGGGGTGCCAACGACGGGGAGTGGGAGCAGGGGTGCCTTAAGCTGTTTCCCTGTCTTCCCACTAGCCTGGCAGGTGGGGCAAGCTCTGCAGAAATTATCTGAGGCTATCCTCATTCTGGGCCAATGGAAGTGGGTGACTAGCCAGTTAAAGGTCTTGTCTTGGCCCAGGTGTCCTGCCAAGGGGATGTCGTGAGCCAGACCCAGTAGGAAGGCCCAGTAACACTGGGGGACCACCAGCACACGGGTTGCCCGAGGACCTGGAACCTTAGGCTCACTGTAAAGGAGATCATTCTCCCAGTAAATATGGTGAGTGCCAGAGGCGTCACCTGCTGCTTGGGCTGTGGCCTGTCGCCTCAGACCCTCAAGGGTGGGGCATTCTTTCTGCGCTTTGCAGAATTCGGCTCTGGTTGGCCCACCCTCTACTTGCCAGCCAGCAAGTTCATGTAGGTTACCCAGGTCAGCTATGTCCTCCCCAGTTGGCTCAGGGGCCGCCTCCTCCTCCTCAGGGGCCCCGTCCACCACTGTGGGAACATTGGAAGCGGGTTTCCCGCGCCTCCTGCCCTTCCTTTTTGCAGCTGTCTGTGCCATTGTTCCAGGCTCCAGACGCCCTTGACTCCCTCCCCGGGCAGCCATGGACCATGTGGTCATGCAGACCCACTCAGGCAAACGTAACATCTCCAGGTGGGATCTGAGCTCTACCTCTTTCCAGGCAGTATGCTCAAGATCATTGCCTAACAGACAATCTACAGGCATGGCAGGACTCACAGCTACTTTCGGAGTACGAGAGACCCCCCCCACTCAAAGGGAACCAGAGCCACCGGTAGGTGACTCTCACGATTGTCAGCGACTATGACCTGGTGGAATGTATTTGGGACTATCTGCTCTGATGACACCAGCTGACTCTTGACAGTAGTCATACTGGCTCCTGTATCACGCAGAGCATCCACCCTTTGCCCGTCAATGGTGACCCACTGCCTATACTTGGAAGTATTTTGTGGCATGTGGGCTTTGGGCACCATTTCTCTTTCTCCCAGGGATGCTAGGGAAACCTCTGCATACTCCCCAAAGCTATCTGGGTCTGTCTCCCCCCCGAGCGCTACACTAGTTAACCCAGGTGTCTGTCCGGTAGTGGACGGTGCTCTCTTGGAACACTGGGAGTCGCCCTTAGAGTGACCATACTGGTAGCACTCTAAGCATTTGGGGATGAATTTCCCTGATGATTTATCAAAAGTCCCTGGCTTCTACCCAAATCTGGAAGAGGAATAGTTGCCACCCCCTCCCTGGGAATTCTTTTGGGGGCCTTTTGAGAGTTCCTTATCTGTAAGTTTATCTCCCCCTTCTTTCTTCTGTTGGGAACCCTGACCACCTTTGTGGGTGTCCCCCCCAGATACCTTTTGGGACACTCTGGTGCTAACCCAGAGGTCCGCCTCCTTAGCAAGCTTTCTGGGATCAGTCAGCGTACTATCTACCAAGTGCTGGCGCAACTCTGTAAAAGTAACACTGAGCATATGCTCTCTCAGAATCAAGTCATATAACCCTTTGTAATCATCTATTTGGCTACCTGCACCCATCCATTCAGTGCCTTACTGGAAAAGTCAAAGAAATCTACCCATGTTTGTGTGGATTGTTTGGTGCTGTCCCTGAACCTCTGATGGTATCCCTCAGGGATCAGCCCAAACTTGGCAAGTAAAATGGCTTTCTGAAGTGGGTATGTGTTTTGATCCTTTATGTCCAATGTGAGAAGTGTGTCCCTCCCCAATGGTGGCACATAACTCCACATAGCTCTACCCCATTGCCCTTCAGGAACCTCATGAGCCCTTAGTACAACTTCATAAGCAGCTAACCATTTATCTATGTCATCTCCCAACACAAAACTGGGCACCACATTTTTGGTATACGAACCTTCTTTTCTCCAGCAGGTCCTGTCTGTATGCTGCCGCCATTACTGCTGGACTCAGACTGTCTTGCCTTGATCTCCAGCTCCTTGAGACTCAGTTCATGAGCCAACAAAAGTTTCTTTTCAGCCAAGGCTCTCTCAGCTACAGCTTCAGCTCTTTCAGCTTCAGCTTGCTTGGCTTCTCTCTCTGCCCTCATTTCCTCCTGTTCAGCCTCAATTTGTAGCCTTGCCATTTGCAACTGCAACTCTCTCTCCTCTCTCCTTTCCTCTGCGGTCAGGCTTTGATCAGAGACACTGCTCCCTGGTTTTGCAGGGGCCACAGTTGCAGTGGTAACATCCACTGATGGGAAAAAATCCTCTGGGGGCCTTCTTCTGGCGCCCCTTCCTCCTCAGCACTCTCCTCTGAATGGGCTTCTGCCCAGGCCCTCAGCGCCTTTTGAAATTCCTCCTTTCTGGAGGCACCTTGGGTGGGTACTCCCATCTCCCTGCAGAACCTTTTCAGCTGTTTGACAGTGTATGTCTCCAACAGTGCCAGGTCAAAATCTCCTGCTTGAGACCCACTCAGAGACATGTTGAGTGAGGATTTTGGTCCAAAAATTGTCAGGAAAAATGAAATTGCAGAAAGAATATAAAAATCAAGTTGACCTTCAGCTGTGGGTAGGTAGTGAAATACTTAGCTACTGTATGTCACTGCACAAATACAAGTCCTATCCCACCGCTGCCACCAATTTTAGAAATGGAGTCTTTGGTTGGCAATCAGGTTACCCCTTGTCCAAGCAAGGACCCTCACTCTAGTCAGGGTAAGTCACACACAATCCAAATTATCCTGTGCCCACCCTCTGGTAGCTTGGCACTGAGCAGTCAGGCTTAACTTAGAAGGCAATGTGTAAAGTATTTGTGAAATAAATCACACAATAACACAATATAGCACCACAAAAATACACCACACAGTGTTTAGAAAAATAGATAATATTTATCTGGATATTTGCAGGTCAAAACGATAAAAGATGCAATAAGAAATTGTAAAGATATCACTGAAAGGTGATATGAAGTGTCTTAAGTCTTTAAAAAGCAAACGAAGGGGGTCATTCTGACCCTGGCGGCCGGTGACCGCCAGGGTCACCGACCACGGGAGCACCGCCAACAGGCTGGCGGTGCTCCCAAGGGCATTCTGACCGCGGCGGTTCAGCCGCGGCCAGAAAGGGTAAACCGGCGGTCTCCCGCCGGTTTACTACTGCCCTACAGAATCCTCCATGGCGGCGGAGCGCGCTCCGCCGCCATGGGGATTCTGACACCCCCTACCGCCATCCTGTTCCTGGCGGGTCTCCCGCCAGGAACAGGATGGCGGTAGGGGGTGCCGCGGGGCCCCTGGGGGCCCCTGCAGTGCCCATGCCAATGGCATGGGCACTGCAGGGCCCCCCGTAAGAGGGCCCCACAAAGTATTTCAGTGTCTGCAAAGCAGACACTGAAATACGCGACGGGTGCAACTGCACCCGTCGCACCTTCCCACTACGCCGGCTCCATTCGGAGCCGGCGTCCTCGTGGGAAGGTAGATTTGCCCTGGGCTGGCGGGCGGCCTTTTGGCGGCCGCCCGCCAGCCCAGGGCAAATCTCAAAATACCCTCAGCGGTCTTGTGACCGCGGAGCGGTATTTTGACGGGGGAACATTGGCGGGCGGCCTCCGCCGCCCGCCAATGTTAGAATCACCCCCAAAGTCTCTTTCAAGCACAAAGTACCTGGTTTGGAGTGAAAAATCTCCAAAGGGCCGCAGAGGAGGAGATGCGTGGAAAATGATGTGTCCTTCGGTTTTGCCCCTTCACACACGGACTTGCGTCGTTATTTTTCATGCAGGGAAGACGTCGTGTCGATTTCCGGCGCGCGGACAGTCTCCTCTGTGGGTCGCAGGGTTTTCAGACGCCCCTGGGTCTGTGCGTGGAATCCTGGGCTTGTAGTCTGGCGCGTCATTCCGGTGGGCTGTGCGTGGAATTTTCTCCCTCACGGCAGGCGCTGCGTCGATTTCCTCTCTGGAAGTCGGGCGCTGTTGTCCAGGCGGGCCGTCCGTCGAAGTTCTGGTCGCACCGCAGGCGCCGCTTCGATCTTTTCCTTGCGAAGTCAAGCGGCGTCGTCCCGGGTCGGCATGCAGTGAATTTTTCACTGTGGAGCAAGCTGTGCGTTGTATTTTTCGCCGCACAAGGAGTCCAGTTGAAAGAAAGAAGTCTTTTTGGTCCTGAGACTTCAGGGAACAGGAGGCAAGCTCTATCCAAGCCCTTGGAGAGCACTTCTGCAGCAAGGCAAGAGTTCAGCAAGGCAGCAGGGCAACAGCAAGGCAGCAGTCCTCTGTAGAAAGCAGTCAGGTGAGTCCTTTGGGCAGCCAGGCAGTTCCTCTTGGCAGGATGCAGGTTCTGGTTCAGGTTTCTTCTTCAGCAAGTGTCTGAGGTGGTAGGGCAGAGGCCCTGTTTCATACCCAAATGTGCCTTTGAAGTGGGGGAGACTTCAAAGAGTGGCTTAGAAGTGCACCAGGTCCCCTTTCAGTTCAATCCTGTCTGCCAGGGTCCCAATAGGGGGTGTGGCAGTCCTTTGTGTCAGAGCAGGCCCTCCCCCCTCCCAGCCCAGGCAGACCCATTCAAAATGCAGATGTATGCAAGTGAGGCTGAGTACCCTGTGTTTGGGGTGTGTCTGAGTGAATGCACAAGGAACTGTCAACTAAACCTAGCCAGACGTGGATTGTAAGGCACAGAAAGATTTAAGTGCAGAGAAATGCTCACTTTCTAAAAGTGGCATTTCTAAAATAGTAATATTAAATCCAACTTCACCAATCAGCAGGATTTTGTATTACCATTCTGGCCATACTAAATATAACCTTCCTACTTCCTTCAGATCAGCAGCTACCACTTCAACAATGTATGAGGGCAGCCCCAATGTTAGCCTATGAAGGGAGCAGACCTCACATTAGTGTAAAAAGGAATGTAGGTGTTTTACACTACCAGGACATGTAAACCACACAGGTACATGTCCTGCCTTTTACCCACACAGCACCCTGCTCTATGGGTTACCTAGGGCACACATTAGGGTTGACTTATATGTAGAGAAAAGGGAGGTTTAGGCTTGGCAAGTACTTTTAAATGCCAAGTCGAAGTGATAGTGAAACTGCACACACAGGCCTTGCAATGGCAGGCCTGAGACAAGGTAAAAGGGGCTATTTGAGTGGGTGGCACAACCAGTGCTGCAGGTCCACTAGTAGCATTTAATGTACAGGCCCTAGGCACATACAGTGCACATTACTGGGGACTTATAAGTAAATTAAATAGTCCATTTGGGTATGATCCAAGGTTACTATGTTTAAAGGGAGAGAGCATATGCACTTTAGCACTGGTTAGCAGCGGTAAAGTTCGCAGAGTCTAAAAGCCAGCAAAAACAGTGTCCAAAAAGTGGAGGGAGGCAGGCAAAAAGTTAGGGGTGACCCACCCTAAGGCTGTCAGGTCTAACAATTAGTATAGGGAAATATAAGTTAATTTGAGCGGTGGACATGAGAGCCTTGGATTGAATAGGATAATGGAGGGATAGAAGAGGTAAGAGTCTAGAAAGTGTTATTTGAGAGATTGTAGTAGTAAGATGAGATTTGGAATCAGTAAAAGGAGAGATGGAGGGGAGAAGAGTCTCTAGAAATAGATTAGGGAGATAGTAGTAAAATGAGGGTTGGGGTGATCCAAGGAAGGAAAGGGGAGGGAAAAGTCTAGAAAGGGTTGTTTTGGAGATCATAGTAGTAGAATAAGGTTTGGGATGATTTAAATAGTGGAGGTAGAGACTATATTGAGAGAGGTATAGGGTGAGGCATAGAGTAGTGCATTGGAGAGAGTCAAAGTTATTTTTCCTTCTACACTAGGAGTAAAATAATAAATATATATATACATAAGTTAAAATAAATGGTAAACATGTATAAGTATGATAATATGTTGAAATTTAAAGTTGTATTTTTTAAACTCAGATTGTCAAGTGTTACTGTACTTTAAGCTAATTTAGTTGTTTATCTTTATACATATTTGTTTATTTTTGTTAATTTTAAATTTTCCTCAATACTTCAAAAGTTAAGCACTTGTACATAAAATATTTATGATAATATTTACATATTGTGATAGATAAATAAAACCGATACCCATAATCATGTAATCAAATAACTTGTATGAAAACTATGCAATGACCTATAAAGACGTTAGTCATAGACTAATATATATTTAGCCATATGTAATGTATACATTTGGTAAGCTGACCTAAAGGATATCTATATGTTTTAAAGACCATAATTATACATATTTGTACAAAGAAATACACATATCTCATACATACATATAATCAAATTGAAATATTTATATACACAGGGATATACTGTACATTAGTGTTTGAGTATGGTGGTTATGTAGGAAAGAGCCAACTCTTGAGTAGTCTTCTGAAGATAAGATAGTTATCTGTGGATCTTATGTTTGGGGGCAATGAATTCCACAGTTTGGCTGTTTGAACAGAGAAAGATGTACCATCTATGGTTTTCTTCGTGTATGGTGGGATTTTGCAGCCGGAGCCAACCTGGAGCGGAGGTTCTTTTGTTGAGAGTATTTGATGATTGTATTCCTGATGAAAAGCGGCTCTGTTCCATGTATTGCTTTGTGGGTGATATAAAACAACTTTAAGGTGGATCTTCTGGCAACCATTAACCGATGATGGGCCTTCAAAGCATGGGAGATGTTGGTTTATAGCTTTACATGCAGGAGTAGTCTGGCAGCAGAGTTCTGAATACGTTGTAGTCTCTTCATAGTTGATAAAGATGATCTGTGGTAGAGGCCATTGGTCTAATCCAGTTTAGACAGTACAAGAGAGCTAGTTGCCTGGATCTTGGGTGGAAATCCCAGGTGGGGAAGATGCTCTGCAGAGTTTTCATGGTGATGAAGCTTGATCTTGCTAATTTGTCCATTTGGGCATTCACTGTTAACTTGGAATCCATGGTAATTACAAGGTTTCTAACTTCCTTAGATAATTTAGGATGATGATCCCAAATCGTCACCCCAGGTGCAGAGTGGTTTATAATTATTCCAATCGCCACATGTGAGTATTTCTGTTTTGTCATCCACTGATCAACAGCTCTGAGGCAACTCAAGATTTTTGAGTTTCCAATGTCTTGGAGGCTTTCCAGTTTAAGGAGTATTTGTGTGTCATTGTCAGGAATCCCCAAGGTGCCTCCTGCGTTATCTATCAGCATCCCCAGGGATTAGGGTTAAATCATATCTCTGTTCTTGGTTAAACCTTCATGTTTCTAAGTAAACATAATGTGCTGTGTTACACAATTGGTTTTATCAATTCTTGTTTTACCAATGCTTGTTTGCTAATGTGAGCAGGTGTAGACATGTGCTTCTAATTGGATGTGGTGTAGACATGTGCTTCTAATTGGGTGTGGTGACTCATCTACATGTGGAAACTCAACTGCTTTCCTGATTGGCTATAAATAGCAGAGTGAAGCATGCCTCCCTGCTTGGCTTTGTTTTGCTTCCTGATCTCAGCATCTGATTTGGCAGTCCAGCCCCTGCTGTCATCCTCGTATTCAGGACTTTTGAGGTAATTATTTTCTTCGTACCTGTACCAGCTGACACCAGGCATTCCTCCAGCACTCTGGAAAAGACTGCAGCTAAGTGACTAGTATTCTCCAGGGAGTTTGTTCTTTGAGCGCTGCGCTTTCCTAGAACAGCTGGTGTATATCAGACCTCGTATTTTGGCAGAGTGCTTATCTTGAAGAGACAAATGCATTTCTGAACATTCTACATTATTATTGTAGTTACTTGCCTAAATGTGCTTCAGGAAATCTGTTTGAGTACTACAAAAAGTGACAATGCAATTTTAAAAGATAATTTATGTGACTTTTCTTTCTCTAATATCCTAACTCTTGGATTTAAATTGTGTCATTCATGCCTGTGTTTCAGGTTAGAGGAATTTGCTTTTTGAAGGATTTTTCACACACATAGTGAAACCAAACCAAACTGTGCCACCCCAACTGTTTGAACCCAGAGTAGGCCTTTGTATTTTTTGGATTGTTTTTGTTCCTTTTAGTTTAACCATATGCATGAAAGTTATATATGATATAATTAATGCCCTTGTTTGTCTTTCTTGTGCATGATAAGTGCAACCACAGTTCTAATTGTAGTGAGTAGCAGTGAATCTCTGTGAAGCCAACCCTAGAGTTTCAGTACTTATTGTTATGGTACTCAGTTTGGGTTTTTGGTAATGCAGTGTTAGTAATTGTGTCAACAGTTATTATTATCCAAGAAAAGTGCTGGAGTATCCCGGTGTTCTTCTACCGCTCCCGTGCCCATATCAGAAAGAGAAATTCAGTTTCAAGGAAGTTGAGTGCAGTAACTCTACTATCACTCTGTCAATAACGACCTGCCTCCCGAAGATACTGGGTGCCTGGCTGGACCGGCAAAACGTGGCAGTGTTTTGTCTCTTTCTCTTCCACTCCCCCTTTCCTTTTGGGGTACCTGCCAGGGTTTCTGTGTCCACCAGGAAGGGCCGAGAGGTGTTCCAGGAGGTCGGGGCATACCATCGTCCCTGCAGACATCCAGCTTTTCAGGTGAGTGGCCCAGTCTCAACAGTCATCTGTATAGTAATAGCATGTGAGCTGAAATTCATTGACCATTGTTGGTAATAGCTTCATGTAGATGTTGAAAAGCATGGGTGAGAAGATAGAGGCTTGATGGACCCCTGCTTTTGTGAAGTACAGTTTGGATTATAAAGGGGAGTATAGCTGACATTTGTTCTGTTTTGAAGGTAGGACGTGATCCAGTTAAGAGCAGTCCCCTCTATGCCGGCTTCGTTGAGTCTTTGTGTTAGAGTGTCATGGTCAACTGTTTCGAAGGCAGCTGAGAGGTCAAAAGAAGTAGTGCAGAGACCCCATTGCGGTCTACTATGTTTTTAAGATCATCCCGGATGGCAATAAGACCAGATTCTGTGCCTCTTTGTGGGCAGAATCCTGTTTGGTAGTCTGAAAGTATGGTGTAATCTTCAATGAATTGTGACATCTGGGCAAATGCTGCTTCATCTATCAATTTGCCCAGAAAAGACCCCTTTTTAATCGGTCTGTAGTTGTTGGCCATGTGACTGGAGTAATCCTTTGCAATGTAACTAGTACTGGATTTGCAAAAATGACATATAGAGGTGTCCAGCGATGTGTGTGAGTTTGTGGACAATCTGATGTAGGTTTAGTGTTGATAGTTTTTGGATGGGGCATATTGGGTTTGTCAAACCAAATGTTCAGGTCACCAAGAATACATAGATTGGAGTGTAGTGCTATAGGGGTTAAAACTGTGTCCACAAATGTGTCCTGGAATATTGCTTTACTAGGTGGTGGTCTGTAAAGGAGAAGGAAGTTACAGGAGGAAGTTGGTGTAGGGTTGCATTTGGTGATGAGGGCCTCACAACCTTGGATGGAAATGTTGCTAGCTTTGGAGAGATTTATTGATTGCTTGAATATAACAGCTAGTCTACCTCCTTTTGTGCCTATAATATTTTGTGTAGTAGTTTGGTAGCCTGGAGGAACTGTTTAATGCAATACTGGGGCCATGTCATCTCTTAACCATGATTCAGTTATAGTGTGTCAGTGAGTAGGTCATAGGTGTGGCGCTTATTTTTTAGAGAGTGATCGAGCATTCATTAGTAGGCAGTTTTGAGATTGTGTTTTGGTGGTGATGTGACTTTTTTTGTAGAAGAAGAGTGAACAGCATTTTTGAACTTGTTGCAGGTGTGCCATAAGCACTGGTATTAACTGTATGAGGATAGTAATAGTGTGGTTTTTCAATATCATATTCCTCTTGCAGCAGGCTTAGAAGGCATTTTTTGACAGATCTGCAAGTGTAGGTGTTGGAATTGGTAGCTGAGAGTGAGTTGGTGAGATGTGTTATTTTTGAAGGGTAGCCTTGAGACATTGAGATGCTAAGTTATGGAGAGTGACAAGTTGTTTATTTTGTTTGTGTCTGCTTAGGATGCAAGGTGTATTGGTTAGGGGTGGCGGTGAAGCATGTGGGCTATGCTTTAAGGTTTCTAAGTTGTGCAATTGATGGCAGGTGGGTGAATGAGAGTTGTTGTATTTCTGTATTTGTGTTGGTGAAGATGGAAAATTTGGGAGTAAAGATGGTTTAGGATTTGTATTATTTGTGTAGTCAGGAGGTTGGGTGTGGATGTATGTTTCTAATTTGTGACAGAATCTAATATGAAATTGTGAGATTTTGATGTGCTGGGTTGTGTCTTATATTTTTCTTTTGTGGGTTACTGAGAGGAGATATTGATGTAGTGGTTTTCTGAGAAGGATTTGTACGTAAAGTACTGTTGGTGGAAGTGGAATGGTAAAGGAGTGGTGTGTTTTGGAAAATAGTTTGAGTGGTTTATGAGAGGGGATGCACATGAGTTGTGAGTGTTTGTGTTAGATTTGACAGGTGGAAGAGTTTTTATGTGTGGCGGATTGCAGTGTAAGGATTGTTTGGTTGTCTGTTTTATGTGGATTTGTTAGTGATATTGGACAGAGTGGTGTTTTGTGTGAGAGTGAAGGTGCCATTGTTTGGTAGTTGGGGTAGAAGAGTGTATAGATGTGGTTTGTGGGGTTTTATAGTGGTTGTTGAGAAATTGAAATATGGATAGGGTTTGCTTCTAGTTCATATATAGCTTGCCTTTGCAGAGTGTGTATTAGTATGTTTAAGGGTCTTGATGAGTTAAGGTGGTGGCTGGTGAATGGCAAACAAGGCAGCATTTCCGGACCGAAAAGGCCCAAATGGGTAACTCCCCTTGTCCTCTCCGCCCTTCGCCGAGATGTCCTGAACCCTAAGGTTCAATAGCCCTAGTTCAGGTTACCTCTTGGCCAATGGGAACCTTAGCCCTAACCAATCAGAACCCTTTCCCTGAGACCAATGGGAGACCTGACCATTTTATCCAACCACAGCCCTAGCCCTCAACCAATCAAAAGCTAAACCCTAAGTCCTACGTCCAATAGAAACCCTAGCTCTAGGGGCCAATCAGAACCCCAGACCTATCCGCCAATCAGAACTCTAACCCTAAGGCCTAAGTCATATAGAAACCACAGCCCTAGGAACCAGTCAGAACCCCAGATCTATCGGCCAATAAGAACTCTAACCCTAAGTCCAACAGAAACACTAGCCCTAGGAACCAATTAGAGCACAGATGGAACAACCAATAAGAAACATATATAAGGGGCATGTGCCCTTAAGCACAGGCTTTTGGGACGGGGGCAGGTAGCTGCTCCTCAGGTCAGAATCTCCTTGGATAGATAGGCTCAACACACATTTTGCAGGCCCAAATCTAAAGTCACTAAAAATACTGCTTTTCACGCTCTTAAACAAATCACTTTCTCTAGCCAAAAACACAAAACACAGTTTCAGTCATACACAGCTCAAACCATAAAGCAGATTAGGCAGTCTCTTAAAACACTCTGCTTAGCCTTTGAGATCTAGGTTGCCTTTTAGAAACCACTGGGGTTGGGGGTTTGATTATCATTTACAGGCCTTGGCACAGTACAGGGGAAAACTAAGAGAGAAATTAAAACATTCACAGGTAGAAGAAAACAGCAGTTTTAAAGTACAAATTCTGTAGAATCCAAGAGTTCAATTTAAACAGTCATGAGTAGAGGAAAAAGCAGTTTTAAAAACTCAAGAATACACAACACAAGTCTGTGTTCTTACCAGCTTCTTTGTCTTTTTGATCACTGGGCTGTTCTGGGCACAGAGAACCGGGTGCTACTAACTGGAGGTCTTAAGGGCCTGTGCAGGTGTGAGAGAAGGGCTAAAGGTTGCTTGGGAGCCAGGCGGCCAATCAGGAAAGCACAGGCTTTTAGGCAGGGTAAAGCCTTTCAGCCCTCCATAGGAAGTGGCTATATGGATGACTATTACTTCCTTCTTGAATGCCTCATATTAACCTGCTTGGGCTTTGTGTGATCCATCTTGCCTGCAAGGCATCCCTGCTTGTCACTGTAGGAAGCTGGCTGGTACACTGTGCAGAGTATCCAGTGGATCCCCAATTGGTACTTCAGAGGCAAAAGTAGATAGGACTAATGCTCTATTTTGTGGTAGAATGGGCGAGGAGTTAGGCTTATCAGAGGGTAGTGCTAAGCATTTGTTGTACTTACAGAGGCAATAAATGAGATTCACACTCAATGAATACATCTGAGACCAATTTGGAAAACCTAACAATTCTTTTTCTCTATGTTTCAAACCCAAGAACTTCATAATCAGGTAAGTGGACCTTTAAGCATAAATACTTTGCAGTTTCAAAACTAGACTGTGCAATTTTCAGAGCTCCCTCAATGTTATTCTGTGGAGGAAAAACAATGTTCAGCCAACAAAGGGTTAACAACGACTTACAAAGCCAACCTTAGGGAGTTAAGGTAAGTACTGGGAACTGATCAGAACCATACCAACAGTTCATACCGGGCGGCACTGGGGCGGCTGGGTGCAGAGGTGCAGTAAGGCGTTGAGTGCCCAATGGTTTCTTATAAGAGTTTGACCCCATGACAAACAGGCTGCAGTTTCTGGCTGGGAAGAGGGGGGCCTGCGTGTAGGAGAGTCCAAGATGGGTGAGACCACACTGGAATCCGTCTCTGGACAGCTGGGGACCCACGCTGGCACCGTCAGTTGGCTTCACCTCGGGTTGTGGACATCGGGTGCAGTGTTCACTTCTGGTGTCAGGTTTTCGTAGCTCCAGCAGCTGCAGAGTCTTTTCTTTGGAGTTTCTTGTTGCAGGGCAAGTCCGGTGCCCACGGGGGACTTGAGTCTTTATTGAAGGCTGACCAAGTTGGCTTCTTGTGCACGATCCTTCAAGTCAGCAGGCAGGCTGACGGGGCTGGATCCAGGTCAGCTGTTTCTTTTCCTCTTCTGCGGGTGTCATTCTTCTTTGTTTGAGTCTTCTTAAGTTGACGAAATCTGAGTTCTACGGTTCAGGGGTGCCACCTAAATACTCAATTTAAGGGTGTTACAGGGAGTGACAGGCACTAGTCCATGGGCTGACTACACCCTTCTCATGACCACTTCCGCTGGGAAGTGGGCATAACCCTATCCCTATTGTCCTAAGTCCTTCCAAACAAGACGGAGAAATTTAAAAAGTATTGTCCACTTCAGCTTATCCACCTTAGGGGTGGGGCTGGCATGAAGTGGGCACTCCTACTAATTTAACTAATGTTCCCGCCTGTGCTACCTCCAAAAGTGGGGTCAGCACGGGGGGGTTCGTCATCTCCACCATCTGGAGAGACCTGGGTCGCATTACACAGGCAGCAAGGCCTGTGAAGCTCCCCTCCCTGAATGTCCATCATGCCTGGGAGAGGAGGTCACCCTTCTGCCCAGACCAGGCTTTTGTCTCAGGCCCTCGGGGGCACTTAATCTCACCTTGGGGGGGGGGGGGGGGGGGCAGAAATGCATCTTTGGTTGCTGAACTGGTCAGGACCGGTACATCAACACACTAGTAGTTGGTAGGTTTTCAGGGGCCACCTCTAAGGTGCACTCCTTGTGCATTTTGTGATAAATCCATCACTGGGGTTAGTAAGGGTTTATTATTCTGAGATTCTTGATACCAAACATCCCATGATTCAGAGAAGCCATCATGTAGCTGGGGACTCGTAATGACCAGTGTCCAGCGCATGCATTTAAAATGGCTTCCCTGTGCACTTACCAGGTCTCAGAATCGACAAAGACATAACAGGGGCATCACTGCTCAGGCATATATGCCCTCCTGTGTGCCTAGATGCACCCAGCCTTAGAGGTGACATACAGTTGGCACATGCAGTGATGGGGGCCTGCCACACAGGTGTGTGCCAAGTCATGCTTTTAATGTAGCCTGCACCAACACACACAGACTGCAATGGCAGCACTTGTGTGAGTTTGGTGAGGGTCCCTGAGGGTGGCTCAATTAGTGCTGCAGCCGTCAGAGACCTTCCTTAGTACCCCCGGCCCTAGATACCAGGGGTACTATTTACTAGGGGCTTACAGTGGTAGACAAAGAGTTTTCTAGTTGTGCAAAACAGCTGTGCAGTTTTAGGGGAAGAGATCTGGCATTGAGGGCCTGGTTAGCAGGGACCCAGTGCACTAACAGTCAAAGTCACACCAGAAAGCAGGCACAAAGTGGGGGCTAACCATGTCAAAAATGGTGCTTTCCTACAGTCACCAATGGCCAGTTGCTATTGGCCCTGAATGACAATACGGCTGTGATGTGCTACGCACAAGTAATCACAACAACCATATTGTAGTGCAAACTCACATACCATATGACCAGAGGGGCTGAGGTTATGATTTGAAGCTTAGGCTCACTTTGTTTTTCTGGTCATGCATCATTTTAGTGGGCTCTCTTAACATGTGGAACAACACCTCAGTTGGCCATGAGTGACATCTTCACCCAAAGGTGGTTCGGTCTGTCTTTCACACTCTGGTGCACCCCTTGTATCAACCTGTTTGCCACTCTTGTGAACACTTGCGGCCTGCTGTTCTACTCCATGTAGTTTCTGCTACAAGGAGCCTTAGGGAAATCGTGCCATCTGAAGTGGGACTTCCATCACATCAACATGTTTCCTCCCATCCCCCTGATATAGGAGGGTCGGAAAGTTTTCAAATGCGGCATTCAATACACTCTGGATAGTGCAGTTGGCTGCTACAGGTAGATCATTACTGTATTAAGGCTGAGAAATCACACATAGCTGTGAGTTCCTGCTTTTAGACCTGAAGTATAGCAACATCTCATAAGTATTCCTTTAGACAAGGAACATCTCTTTGCCTGACAGGTTTGCCTCTTGGTTAGTGTGTAATATTAATTGAACGGATAATGTATAGAGTTCAATACCATATCAAAGAATCACCGACTGAAAACAGACTGAACGGACAGTGATCACTTGCAACTTTTAATGAAGAAAATAACCTCTCTCAAGTGGGTGACAGAATAAACACCCCTTGTCGGAGTAAGGAAATGGGGTTATTCTCTTAAGTAGCTGTTACCACCTGTTAACAGTGACTCCTCAAGTCTCCATAACCATTCTCTCTGACATGCATTTCATTTGTTTTACAGCACCACTGATGCCAGTGTAGGGTGTCAGAGCACTTTACATCACACACATTTTAGACAGAGACAATGAATCCTATGTGCGTAAATAAGTGTATTGTAAATGTTACATAAGTCAGAGGACTAAAAGGTGTAGGAGTCACGTCATCCTTATTGGGAGGGGCGTACCTTCAAGGGGGATGTTTGGGGTGTTAAACCACCCCAATAAATCTATTTTGTTGTAAATAGTTGGAGACAGGTGCTTTCAGTCGTTTATGGTGGTGTATCTGTCAGATTTCACCAGGAATTTTGACATACACACATACAAAAATGCACACACACTCTCTCCCTCTCTCTGTTTTAAAAGTCTTCAAAAATGTTGGCTAGTTTACAAAATATTGTGTTTTCCCTCACTTCGTACATCTACCAATCTGCATTTGTCTCCCTTTCCACTGACTCTTAAGCCCCTCTCTTGCTCCCTACTTATCCTGTAATATATTTTAACATTATATGCCTGTGTGATTGTTGAAAAATCTGAAGCTCACTCCCCCTAATCTTACTGTCCAAGCTACGCCCCAGCATACTGGTAGGAGGTATAGTTTAAGAGTGCTTAGTCTGGAGAAGCACAGACTCAGAAGTTATAATATAACACTATGGTTAGGGGTTGTCTTTTCAAATAAGAATTTATTTCTACCCAAATCAACCCGTTTTACAACATTAGGATAATGAAAGACTGTGCGGTTGGAACAGCAACCCCACTGTCCTGGTCTGTGAACTGCTCTGCGTCCGTGCAGCTCCACCAGATGGTGCAGCCCATCTGTGTCTTGAACTCCGACCCCGGTCAGCAGTTCGAGGCCCTCCGCCACCCGCAGGCTCCTCTACCTGCACCTCATCCCTGGTGTCTAGTGGGAGAGCTCTGCTCTTTGACTACGCTGGCGCTTTATGCCTTCTTTTCTTTTTTCCATTTTGTACTTTTCCTCTTTTTTCCTCTTATTCTCACTTCACCCTTGTTTTTCTGGTTTTCCACTTTTTCCGTGCTTCCCCCTCCCCGCTGCTGCTGCCCCCACGGCCCGACCCCTTTTTTGCGCCGTTTTCCCGCTCCTGAATGTCCTGAATCCACTGAGGCAGAGGATAGGCCCGATTCAGTGTGGTATCCGGTACTGCCCCTATGAACAAGAGGCACTGAGAGGGCTCCAGGTGAGACTTGGGCATGTTTACCGTAAAGCCCAGGTTGAACAACAACTGTGTTATCATTTCCAAGTGATGCAGCACAAGCTCAGGGACTTGGCTTTTATTAGCCAGTCGTCCAGGTAAGGGAATGCAGATATTTCCTTCCTTCTGAGGTCTGCTGCAACCGCCATCACCTTTGTGAAGACCCGAGGTGCAGAAGTAAGACCAAAAGGAAGGACCGCAAACTGGTAGTGTTGTGACCCTACCACGAACCGGAGATACTTCCTGAGTGACTTCAGAATGGGGATATGAAAATAAGCATCCTACAAATCGACAGACACCACCCAGTCTTCCTTGTTCAATGCCAGAAGTACCTGTTCTAGAGTCAGCAGTTTGAATTTCTTCTGTTTGAGGAACCAATTCCAAAAATTCAGCAGCCTTCCTTATAACAGTGTGTTAGGATGCTGCCTCCTCTGTAAATTCACCCGGGGATGAAAGATCCCACTTATGGGAGGTATCCAGTCCACTTGCAGAGTCCAGACCCTGAAACTCCCCCATAGGCTCAGGAACCTCTCCTTCTCTAAGAACTGTTGAGGATATTCCTGCTCCTCCAAGAGCCTCAAGGCTCTCCTCCTTGATCTCAAAATGGCCTCCAATCTCGGCGTCGACAACACCAGCTTCAAGGCAAATGGATGTGGTGGAGATGGTGGCGATACACTGCTTCCCGACCGGGATCCATCTGGCGCCGGCATCGACTCCATCGGCGCCGTCGGTAACATCATCTGAGGCGATGACGTCTTCGGTGCTGAACGAGCACTCTCAGCCGGATAGAAGGGTACAAACAGAGCCTGTTTGTACAGTGCCAGAAAACCCAAAAAGAACACTAATCGACTTGTGGGACCAGCTGGTGCACCAGCAGGGGCCATAGCCTTGTTGAAAATGCTAAACATAGCATTAAGGAAAGCAGCTGGATCCGCTCCCGGAGTCGGGAAGGCAGGAAACCTCTGCTCATCTAGAGATGCTTGGGTTGGATCTGAACTTGCGTCACCGGCTCCTGAGCCAACACAGATGAAAAGTGAGTCAGAGGACTCGCCGGGGACTCGATGACCTCAATCAGTGACGGCGCCACAGAAGCCTGTGGACTATGAGGCTGGGGAGAGATCGTTGGACTGACCTCCCACGCCGTACGGCATCTTCTCGGAGGGGACCGAGACCGATCTCTAGAAGAATGGCGTCGAGAATTGTGTGTTGGTGCTGCTTCTTACGGGATCTCGAGGACTTGTGAGAAGAAGAGTCCCTCGCCTTAGATCTTCGATGACCCTTGTGTCCCCTCTTAGCTTTTGCTAACAAGAGCTTAGCCTCTCTTTCTTTTAAGGTCTTCAGGTTCATCCTCTGGCATGTCACGCACCCCTCCATGTAATGGTCCGAACTTAGGCACCACAAGCAGTCTTCATGAGGATCTGTGACTGACAGTCGACCCCCGTACTCACTTAAAACCTGATTTCTTCGCAGAGACATTGTAACGAGTACAACAAGACACCTTCAAAACAGTAGCTGTATGAGAGGCAGGAAAAACCGTTAGCGTTTAAGGCGTGTAAAAAAGGGAACTGACGTCAGCACGCCAGCGAGGACTTCTTATTGCCACGATGACGTCAGACAGAGTCACTTACGGAACCGTGCAATTGTGACGTCCTCGTCGATGTGAAGAGCTGGGAAGAAAGCTTCAGTCGAATGCTGGCGCATAGGCATAATTCATAAGGTGAGGAATCCACAGATAGTTGTATCCATCAGAATGGTACTTATGCAGGAGATGATTTGTGTTCATTTGGTCTTGGAGTTGAACATAGATTGTTTTTGTTCAATGATCTTGCCATTAAAAGGTTATAAGGAATGGTCCTTCAGTTGGTGAGGTCACCAGGGGCTAGTGTAGGTGTTTCTAGGAGTGGGGGATCTGTCATGTCTTGAGAGCTCCTAGGAATATGCCTTGGGAGAGGGGGGTATTGCCAAAAGTGATTCAGGGCAAGAAAGCAGCCCCAGAGAGAACTTTGATGAAGGGTGCGTGTTAGACATTATCTTCAGAAGAAGTGGCTTTGAGGGAGTTGAGTGTGTCAGCACAATCTGCAAGAGATAGGGTTTTGAAGGACCACTGTGGGAATTGTGGCATTCTTTGGGAAGTGGTGAGCGTAAGAGATGAATCAGTCTTAGTTCTGTTGTTATGCTTTTTGATCTTCAGTATTTTTCTAATTGAAGAAGAGAATTATGGCATTGCACTTTTTTGTGAAATGAGGAATAGATGGGGCTGGTGGAGGGGTTAATGGAGTGCTTGAATGTTTGAAAAGCATTCAGCTTCTCTTGCTTCATTGATGGTGTTGATACTTTGGCTTTGGCTGATGTGAAGATGGAAAATATGTGCTTCCCTTGAATGACAAGCATAGGTACTCTACTTTGGTATGCCAGTGGATCACAATAGTGATAAGTGCACTGCTTGACAACATTTTGTTACAAGAAAACAAACATATGAGGAATAGATGTTGAGCACATTGGATCAAAATGGAGCACAAGTCCTCTATTGAGTCTCCTAAATGGGATTATGAAGAAAAATATGAAGAGTGCTGAAATGGAGGAAAGAAGGGCAAGGCATAGACCCAGTCATCAGCTTGGTGGGGAAGATCACAGCTGACCTCCATTAAAGGCAGCAGAATCCAATACTGGAGGCCTTAATATGCCAAGTGCTTCAAAGAAGACTCCAATGGCTAGATCACATTCACTTAAACACGAATTGCAGGGAGAATCAATCATTCTGACAATTCCCTGTTTCCAGCTCCAAAAATGTGACCCAAGTGA
Source organism: Pleurodeles waltl (assembly GCF_031143425.1). NCBI lineage: Eukaryota > Metazoa > Chordata > Amphibia > Caudata > Salamandridae > Pleurodeles > Pleurodeles waltl. Next base: position 402,014,597 of record NC_090449.1, read on the forward strand.
CAGATGGGTTTCAAAAAGAAGACTGGCTCTGTGATATGGAAGACTTTTAATAAAATATCAAATACAGGAGAGGGAACTTACCATAAAAACAGGATCAAACTACAGGCTTAGAATGGAATTTAAAAGAGGACAAACTTCCATCTCCAAACCAGGCTCAGACTGAAATTCATTTTTTATTTGAGAAAACTGAGCAAGATGGCGGTGAATCAGTCCCTAACAGATTTTCAACTAAAAAAAAGTGGAATGCTATAATTTGTAAGATTTAGAATTCAGCCATGTTGGAAGAATTCAGGAGAGTGAATAAAAGAAAAAGGATTATGTACATTGACCAGTAAACTGATCACAGTGTTACACAATCTCTATCCTCAAAATCACAGACTCCACTTTCGCAAGATCAGCCAATAAAGAACAAAATACTAACATTCATGGTGACAATAACAAGAAATTCTAAATTACACCACACCAGAGAAGGCAATATCTAAAATGTTATTCTGATGGATACGTCTACCTGCAGATAATTCACCTCTTGAAAGCTTTCCAAGTGGCAAACTTTATATGGAAACTTCAAATTGCTCTCCTGTGATGATAGGTGGAGCCTCTGTTCCATTTTATTTTCAGGTTCTAACCTGGATGTGATATAATGGGAGTGCATAAAGCACCTCCCTGGTCCACTGATGCCACTTCTTTTTTCCGCTTGCTTCTACGCAGATCCAACAATGCTCTTCTAGGAGCATTTCTTGCCAAAATATACCTTTTTGCAGTGTTTTGCTAGGGTTTTCTCCTTCAGAGTTATCAGACTTTAAGCAGTACAATTCGATTTGCAGCCAGATGTCCCATTTGGATCCACATTTTTTAAAAGTTTGTTTGTTGGTTTTAAACATGGTAAAAATTGTGTCAGTGTCCACCCAGGGACATTGTTAATAATCTTGATTACATTTTCCACACAATGTCAAACAATGATTGTTACACAACACTTGCATATGAACATTTGTGAACATTAATAATACTCATTGTTGAGTTTGCGCCGTCCAGTCAGAGCCCATTGCTCCACCCTTCATCCTTTCCTCTCTTGAATGTACCCTCAGGTATATATAAACATGCGTATAAACTGCAAAGAATATTTCAAGCTCACAGTTGAACATGTGCACTTAAAAGGTGCAGATCACTTTGGTAGTACCAGACTATCACGGAGTGGAGCAAAGAGCCTGAGGGTACCGGTGTGGAACTCGCCGGACAGGGCCTCAGTATCTGTTGAGCTCTCCCTGGTATGTGGTGGCAGGTATCTTTGAGTGGGGAGAAAGCAAGGCATGTGAGGTTTGAGAAGATAGATTCTTCAGTTACAATGGTCGCTCTTCAATTTTTCCCTTGTTTTAGAGGGTCTGAAAGTGTGAATCCCAGTATTCTGCTATGGGGTATTGCAGCAGACTGTGTGCCTCTTTAAGGTGTAATGCGCAGCTCTCGGCTCTGGACCAGTATTCTAAGTCTTGCTCCAACTATTTACAACTGGGGAGAGCAATGACTTCCATCTCATAACGATAACCCGCTGATTAGGGTTAGGTCGGTAAATTTTGTAGTGACTTTTGTGTTCTTGGTTCTGTGGTAGATACCTATCATACAGGCTTCAATAGTGCAGAGACGTGGTCTGGCAGCGATTGTTGCCCTGCAAGTTGTGGCCTCGTCCCAGAAGCCACTCAGCATTTTGCAAGCCCACAGCATGTGGTGAAGGTCAGCCCGATCTATTTACCATCTAGGGCATACTGCGAATGTATTAAGTAATACCTGATGCAGCTTCAAGGGTGTTAGGTAGGCTCTATGCAATATGTTAAATTCTACGAATTTAAAGAAGTGACAGATGGTTTTTTTTGGGGGGTATTCTACGGTTCTTCGCCATTCAATGTTGGTATATGCCTTCTGCAAGCCGCCTTCTTACCGCTCCTGAAAGGGTTGGAACGATATTCCAGTATGCTCAATGGTAGATTTATAAAGCCATCAAATTAATCTGTGTCCATCTCCTATTGTGTGCATTGGACCGCAAATGTGTGATGCTCCATCCCACCTGCATTCCACTGTCAATGCATGTATGATTCTGCCAAAACTGAGAAATGTACCATTTCACAGCCCCTTGTTTGTCTGCCCCTCTGTGAAACTCTATAGCGACCCCTTCAATGTACAAGTCGCCTTCTGTGTGGATACCCCCAGCGTCCCATTGAGTTAACTTTCTGGCCATTAGTGGGCCAGTTGCGGTGGGAAGTCTCTTTAGCGGGAGCACAGGGGTGAATGGGGGTGTTGAGTGTGTGTACAGAGGCAGTGCTGAAGTACCACCGAGATGCTGTTTGTACTAGAATTGGCAACCGCTTAGGGAGTTTGGTGTCCAGAAAGAGCGAGCCGTGAAGCTTGCCATTATGTATTATTTCACTGAATAGCACTGTCTCAGCCAATTGTTGCCCAGCCTCCCGTAGGTTACTCACTGTAATTGAGCAGTGAAGAAATATCCACGAAAGTTAGTTACGGCCAGGCCTACCTTCGTAGAAGGTAGGTATAATTTAGCTAGGCTGATTCGATGTCAGCCACTACCTCAAATGAGGTAAATTAGAAGGGAGTCCACACGCTTAAAATACAATGATGGTATAAGCACTGGGAGGTAAGCAAAGTATTATAATAAATGGGGAAGCATGCTCTTCAATCCAAATGACGTCTCCTTATGGTCCCTGGGCCCCAAGCCTGACTCTCAGTCATGCAATTGTGACCACATGCACACCAAACCCATCAAGCAGCGGGAAGCTAAGCTTTTCATAACACTAGCTCTGAACAAATGCCATGGGCAGTGTTCTTGTTTCAGTTCTAGGTCCCGCTCTAGCTCACCTTCAACAGAAAATCCACGAAAATGGCCCCTTCCAGCATAAGAGAGAAATCTAACAAGAAACTACACAAGAGACACCAGAGGGATCCTTTTACTTTCTGTCATTGCTCCTACTCCAGGGTAGGTCTTCCTGTTGGCAGCTTTGATCCCTGACTTCGACTTTGGAGCTAGGCCTGGTTGCAATACAGTCAGCACCAGATTCAGCCACAGCAACAACTTCAAACATAGAGCCCTCTGCTTCACATCCAGATTTTACAGCCCTTGCACTGTGCTCCTGCAAATTGTGGCCTTTACCTTGGCGATGCTCACATTCTTATAAAAACAACTCAGCCTTAACTCCCTCATGTGTGCATTTTGTCCCTTGGAGTATTTGGGGCCCTTGATGAGGTGTTAGCAATTGTCTTAAACCAAGGCCAAAACGGCTGTCATGCCTCCCGACGCAATTCTAGCGCAGGTCGAGCCACCCCCTCTGCTGAAGACCTTGTTGGATGCCCTGAAGTGCAGACTTCAGATGGGTTTCATAATTTGATACATTTTCCAAAGACCAAGGCCCTCCTGGTCAGATCTAGACATCGGGCAGAGCAGTTAATGTATGAGGCTCCTCACCAGCCCTTACCTTGGAATGCATATTGTGACAGTATTGGTACGTTTTTTTTTGCTCTTATCCTGATCCTATTCAGGTGCCAACATTGTGTACCATGACAATGAGTACAGTAGTTAGGCAGGTCACCTATGGTGCAGGGCAAGCATGGTGGTGACTATATAGTCCTTCAGAATGCCAGTGACCTAGAGTGTCCTTCATTGCCTCTCACTCAAGATGTTGCTGCATTTTAGGCTGTCTTGCACAAGTTCAAAAGTCCTTAGGCTGACATTAGCTGTGGAGAAGAACAAGGCCTACCTCCCTTCAGAGATTTTGTAGTCAGTCTCTTTGGTAGTAGAGCCATTGCTCCCATTCAGTGAGGTTCTGACGGATCCCATCTTAATGGAATAAGCCAACTTGTGCTCCATCTGTGAACCGCCAAGTCATTCATCATCATCTCCTACCACCTGTGGACCCAACATTTCTGCTGGCTGACCACTCCCCAGAGAGCTTAGAGGTTCAGGTACTTTCTTCCTTCAAGCCTAGCCCTTATTCTATCCCCCTTCTTCTCCTGATAGGAAGTCAAAGATGATTGTGGCCATAAAGAAAATGGTATTCTTTTTGGGGAACCTTGTCCTTTGATTCACAAGCACAACTTACCTTCTAGTCCATTACTTTCTCTTTTTGTGGAAATTATTTTTCTGAATCTCCCTGACCACCTTTTTGATAATTTTGTGAAGTTGTGCTAAATGGGTAAGAAGCAGCAAAACAAATCCTCTGCTCTCGATTGGACAGAGTGGATTCAGTGGGCAAGTCCATGGGTTCCTCATCACCACATTCTCCATCATGCTTTCTGGAGATATCCAAATGAACCTTTTAAGCATGCCCTTCAATGGTGCTGTTCTGCCCCCCCCCCCCTGTAAAACCGCTTTAACTACACCTGAGTCAGGACATGTATGCTGTGAGGGAAAAGGGTGTGCCATCAATTGACATAATGGCAGGCTATCAGAATGGACTGTTCGGTCGTGTGGATGATTGGGGCATATCTTTGCAAGGCAGAGATCTTTGTATTCCCATCCCTGAACAACTGGCTGCTGAAGGCAGCTTGCTACAGCTAGTGTTGGACCACCTGCAGGCTGCAATCTCCCTGCAATTCCATTTGGAGTTTTCCATCAACCTCCTCAAATTGCACTTCAATTCCTTACAGTGTCTCCTCTTCACAGGGCTAGAGCTGAACACTGTCTCCCTCAAAGCTTTACTACCACCTCACCAGGTTCGAGTCATTCAGGCGATGATCCAGATGTTTTGAGAGGGAGTGTTTCTTTAGGCCTGGAAAGTCCTGTGCCTTCTGTGCCTGCTTACCTCATGCGTTTTGCTTGTACCTCACGCTTGATGGCAGATATGTGCACTCCATTGGTGCTCCGACCTCCAGTGGGCATAGCCCTGTGACGTCCACATGGACAACTTCCAGATTTCTCTAGCGGGAGCTCTGAACCCTCATTTGCGGGTAGTGTTGAATCACCTCACATGTTGTAACTGTAATTGTATTTCTATAGCCCTTACTAGCCTTGATAAGGCGCAGAAGCGCTTTTCGGCTAGTAGCACGCTACTCCGGGACCACAGAAGGATTAGTGGTAGATTAGTATAGGGAAATATGAGTTAATTTGAGCGGTGGACATGAGAGCCTTGGATTGAATAGGATAATGGAGGGATAGAAGAGGTAAGAGTCTAGAAAGTGTTATTTGGGAGATTGTAGTAGTAAGATGAGGTTTGCGATCAGTAAAAGGAGAGATGGAGGGGAGAAGAGTCTCTAGAAATAGATTAGGGAGATAGTAGTAAAATGAGGGTTGGGGGTGATCCAAGGAAGGAAAGGGGAGGGAAAAGTCTAGAAAGGGCTGTTTTGGAGATCATAGTAGTAGAATAAGGTTTGGGATGATTTAAATAGTGAAGGTAGAGACTATATTGAGAGAGGTATAGGGTGAGACATAGAGTAGTGCATTGAAGAGAGTCAAAGTTATTTTTCCTTCTACAGTAGGAGTAAAATAATAAATATATAGATACATAAGTACAAATAGATGGTAAACATGTATAAGTATGATAATATGTTGAAATTTAAAGTTGTATTTTATAAACTCAGATTGTCAAGTGTTACTGTACTTTAAGCTAATTTAGTTGTGTATCTTTATACATATTTTTTTATTTTTGTTAATTTTAAATTTTCCTCAATACTTGAAAAGTTAAGCACTTGTACATAAAATATTGATGATAATAATTACATATTGTGATAGATAAATAAAACCGATACCCACAATCATGTAATCAAATAACTTGTATGAAAACTATGCAATGACCTATAAAGACGTTAGTCATAGACTAATATATATTTAGCCATATGTAATGTATACATTTGGTAAGCTGACCTAAAGGATATCTATATGTTTTAAAGACCATAATTATACATATTTGTACAAAGAAATACACATATCTCATACATACATATAATCAAATTGAAATATTTATATACACAGGGATATACTGTACATTAGTGTTTGAGTATGGTGGTTATGTAGGAAAGAGCCAACTCTTGAGTAGTCTTCTGAAGATAAGATAGTTATAAGTGGATTTTATGTATTTTATTTTATAAATTTTTAATTTTCCTCAGTACTTCAAAAGTGAAGCACTTGTACATAAAATATGGTGGGATTTTGCAGCCGGAGCCAACCTGGAGCGGAGGTTCTTTTGTTGAAAGTATTTGATGATTGGATTCCCGAAGATACAGGGTGACTGGCTGGACCAGCAAGATGTGGCAGTGTTTTGTCTCTTTCTCTTCCATTCCCCCTTTTCTTTTGGGACACCTACCGGGGTTTCTCTGTCCACCAGGAAGTGCCGATAGGTGTTCCAGGAGGTCGGGGGCATACCATTGCCCCTGCAGACATCCTGCTTTTCAGGTGCGTGGCCCGTCTCGACATACAGCCAAGCCACAACATACAGGGCTGCCTGGGCGATGGATTCTTCAATGGGTACTTTCAAAGGTTTAGCACAGGCTTTACCAGCTTCTCAGGATGCTCCATCTTTATTAGATTTGACTAGGGTCCTAGCGGGATTGCAGAAGGAAGTTCTTTCCTTAAAGCAAGAGAACCTGGAGTTGCACACTGAACTACAGCGGTATAAGCCACAAGACACCCCCTGGGGAGGAGACAATCTAAAACAAAGATCTCCAGTACTACAGGTCCCTCGGTTTGACCTGTCTAATCATGTTCCTTGACCCGAATCAGGCTCAACGACTTCCACTACACAACCCATACAGGAAATGGTCACAACACCAACCCCTGTGCCCTTAGCTCCTCCAGAAAGGCTTTTTGGAGATAGTGCCAAGTTCAACATTTTTCTTAACCAGTGCCAGCTACAGTTTTTGTGTCGGGCAGCTGCATTCCCCAACAATGCTGAGAAGGTAGCTCTTATTATCTCTTATTTGGGAGGCAATGCAGCTAATTGGTCTATTCCGCTGGTGGAGCGCAATGACCCTATAATTTTTTATTTTAACCGGTTCAAGGAAGCCTTGCGGTAACTGTTCGCCAAACACCTCTTTGTGCAAGCCAGTGACAATGAGTTGCTGAATTTGCACCTGGGAAACAAGCATCTACTGTCCTATATCACCTCTTTCAATCGGTTGGTGGCAGAGACTGAGTGGCCCGAGGAGAAGAGGACCTCCCTCTTCTATCGTGGCCTTCGGGACAATCTCAAGGATGTTCTAGCCCAAATTGTGGAACCTCCTACGGAGTGTTCCGAGTTCATTGACCTGGTGGTACGACTGGATCACCGCTTGAGTGAACGTAAGGGAGAAAAATTCTGGGGTGACACACGCTTAGTGGTGCTCAAAACTGAGAAAAAGTAGTCCACCATTCCCACTCATTATACACCTGAGCCCATGCACATTGGCAGTGTGCGGGGCCCACTATCTAAGGAAGAGAAAGAATGTAGGAAAAAATTGAAACTGTGTTTATACTGTGGTAAGGCAGGGCATTTTGCTCGGGAATATCCTAACAAGCCTACTGCTCCAGAGAAAGCCATCGGAGCGGTAACAGGGCCTGAATTCTCTCTTCCTGACCAGGCAGAAAACTAACTGGCTCGATAACTTCTGAGACCATTTTATCGAGCGCTTCTTTCAATATGGTCTCACATCTTCTGGCTAATACCACCAGTCCAGTACCTCGACATCTAACTCTTATTGTGCTGTTAGTGTTTTCCCCTCAGGTTCGTAAGATCATTCCCATATTGCTTGACTCTGGGGCTACCGGAAACTTTTTAGACTTGGGTTTGGCTAAAACCCTAAATATTACAACTGTCCGAAAAGATGTCCCTGAATCAGTCAGAGCCGTGGATGGCTCAGAATTGTCCTCCGGGCTTATCGTTTATCAAACAACACCCTTGCCCATGCTTTGTGCAAACAACCATGCAGAACAAATTCAGTTTGACCTCATAGATACCCCAGTATTTGGAGCCATTTTGGGGATACCGTGGCTACAGTTACACAATCCCAAAGTTCACTCGGGAGGAAGGACAGTGACATTAAACTCTAAACATTGCTGGCACTCCTGTTACCAAGACAAACCATTACTAATGACACCCTTGCATTGTGGGTCCATACATAGTACGGCTATCAAGCCGGATGACACACAGGCCATTCCTGCACCGTATAAAGACTTCCATGATGTCTTTAGTGAACAGAAGGCCATCCAACTGCCGCTAGATTGGTCATATGATTGTCGTATAGACTTGATTCCAGGGGCAACGCTACCATGTAGTAGGGTGTATGCTCTTTCTGAGCCTGAGAATCGATACCTGCAAGACTAGCTGGAAGATCTATTGGCTAAGGGTTTCATTCGTCATTCAACGTCACCAGTATTGTCGTCTTTGTTCTTCGGGCCCAAGAAGAATCGCGAGTTGCGCGCCTGTATCGCGCAGAGAACAAAGTGACCATAAAAAATTGGTATCCTCTTCCGTTGATTCCGGTACTTTTAGATCAGGTACGTCTGTCGACCATTTATACTAAACTCGACCTCCGGGGCGCATACCACTTGATCCGAGTGATGAAGGGGGATGAGTGGAAGACGGCGTTCCGAACTAAATTCGGACTCTTCGAGTTCACAGTGATGCCCTTCGGGTTGTATAAAGCTCCTGCAGCGTTTCAATCTTTCATCAATGAAGTGCTGCAGGACTTTCTGGATATCTGTGTGGTGGTATACATAGACAAAATGTTGGTCTATTTGTCTTCCACTGAGGAACACATAGGGCATGTAAGAGCGGTTTTACAACGGCTTCGTGAGCATCATCTCTTCACCAAGCTGGAAAAATGTGTTTTTCAAGCTACAACTGTAGAATTCCTAGGATATGTGATCACTCCCGATGGAATTTCATGGATAGGTCCAAGGTACAGGCCATCAGGAATTGGGTAGCCCCAAGATCCATCAAGGAAGTTATGGTACTCAGTTTGGGGTTTTGGTAATGCAGTGTTAGTAATTGTGGCAACAGTTATTATTATCCAAGAAAAGTGCTGGAGTATCCCGGTGTTCTTCACCGCTCCCGTGCCCATATCAGAAAGAGAGATTCAGTTTCAAGGTAGTTGAGTGCAGTAACACTACTATCATTCTGTCAATAACGACCTGCCCCCGAAGATACTGGGTGCCTGGCTGGACCGGCAAAAGTTGACAGTGTTTTGTCTCTTTCTCTTCCACTCCCCCTTTCCTTTTGGGACACCTGCCGGGGTTTCTGTGTCCACCAGGAAGTGCCGAGAGGTGTTTCAGGAGGTCGGGGCATACCATCGCCCCTGCAGACATCCTGCTTTTCAGGTGGGTGGACCCGTCTCGACAGTCATCTGTATAGTAATAGCATGTGAGTTAAAATTAATTGACCATTGTTGGTAATAGCTTCATGTAGATGTTGAAAAGCATGGGTGAGAAGATAGAGCCTTGAGGGACCCCTGCTTTTGTGAAGTACAGTTTGGATTATAAAGGGGAGTATAGATTACATTTGTTCTGTTTTGAAGGTAGGACGTGATCCAGTTAAGAGCAGTCCCCTCTATGCTGGCTTTGTTGAGTCTATGTGTTAGAGTGTCATGGTCAACTGTTTCGAAGGGAGCTGAGAGGTCCAAAAGAAGTAGTGCGGAGACCCCATTGCGGTCTACTATGTTTTTAAGATCATCCCAGATGGCGATAAGACCACATTCTGTGCCTCTTTGTGGGCAGAATCCTGTTTGGTAGTCTGAAAGTATGGTGTTATCTTCAATGAATTGTGACATCTGGGCAAATGCTGCTCTTTCCATCAGTTTGCCCAGAAAAGTCCCCCTTTTTAATCAGTCTGTAGTTATTGGCCATGTGACTGGAGTAATCCTTTGCAATGTAACTAGTACTGGATTTGCAAAATTGACATATAGAGGTGTCTAGCGATGTGTGTGAGTTTGTGGACAATCTGGTGTAGGTTCAGTGTTGATAGTTTTTGGATGGGGCATATTGGGTTTGTCAAACCAAATGTTTAGGTCACCAAGAATACATAGATTGGAGTGTAGTGCTATAGGGTTTGAAACTGTGTCTACAAATGTGTCCTGGAATATTGCATTACTAGGTGGTGGTCTGTAAAGGAGAAGGAAGTTACAGGAGGAAGTTGGTGTAGGGTTGCATTTGATGAGGAGGGCCTCACAACCTTGGATGGAAATGTTGCTAGCTTTGGTGAGATTTAATGATTGCTTGAATATAACAGTAGTCTACCTCCTTTTGTGCCTATAATATTTTGTGTAGTAGTTTGATAGCCTGGAGGAACTGTTTCATGCAATACTGGGGCCATGTCATCTCTTAACCATGATTCAGTTATAGTGTGTCAGTGAGTAGGTAATAGATGTGGCGCTTGTTTTTTAGAGAATGATCGAGCATTCATTAGTAGGCAGTTTTGAGATTGTGTTTTGGTGGTGATGTGTCATTTTTTGTAGAAGAAGAGTGAACAGCATTTTTTAACTTGTTGCAGGTGTGCCATCAGCACTGGTATTAACTGTATGAGTATAGTATTAGTGTGGTTTTTCTATATCACATTCCTCTTGCAGCAGGCTTAGAAGGCATTTTTTGACTGATATGCAAGTCTAGGTGTTGGAATTGGTAGCTGAGAGTGAGTTGGTGAGATGTGTTGTTTTTGAAGGGTAGCCTTGAGACATGGAGATGCGAAGTTGTGAAGAGTGGCAAGTTGTTTATTTTGTTTGTGTCTGTTTAGGATGCAAGGTGTATTGGTTAGGGGTGATGGTGAAGCATGTGGGCCATGCTTTAAGGTTTCTAAGTTGTGCAATGGATGGCAGGTGGGTGAATGAGAGTTGTTGTATTTCTGTATTTGTGTTGGTGTTGGTGAAAATGGAAAATTTGGGAGTAAAGATGGTTTAGGATTTGTATTATTTGTGTAGTCAGGAGGTTGGGCATGGATGTATGTTTCTAATTTGTGACAGAATGTATTATGAAATTGTGAGCTTTTGATGTGCTGGGTTGTGTGTTATATTTTTCTTTTGTGGGGTACTGAGAGGAGATATTGATGTAGTGGTTATCTGAGAAGGATTTGTATGTAAAGTACTGTTGGTAGAAGTGGAATGGTAAAGGAGTGGTGTGTTTTGGAAAAGAGTTTAAGTGGTGTATGAGAGGGGATGCACATGAGTTATGAGTGTTTGTGTTAGATTTGACAGGTGGAAGAGTTTATATGTGTGGCGGGTTGTAGTGTAAGGATTGTTTGGTTTTCTGTTTTATGTGGATTTGTTAGTGATATTGGACAGAGTGGTGTTTTGTGTGAGAGTGAAGGTGCCATTGTTTGGTAGTTGGGGTAGAAGGGTGTATAGGTGTGGTTTGTGTGGTTTTATAGTGGTTGTTGAGAAATTGAAATATGGATAGGGTTTCCTTATAGTTCATATGTAGCTTGCATTGCAGAGTGTGTATTATTATGTTTAAGGGTCTTGATGAGTTAAGGTGGTGGCTGGTGAATGGCAAACAAGGCAGCATTTCCGGACCGAAAAGACCCAAACAGGTAACTCCCCTTGTCCTCTCCACCCTTCGCCGAGATGTCCTGAGCCCTAAGGTTCAATAGCCCTAGGTCAGGATACCTCTTGGCCAATGGGAACCGTAGCCCTAACCAATCAGAACCCTAGCCCTGAGACCAATGGGAGACCTGGCCATTTTATCCAACCACAGCCCTAGCCCTATCAACCAATCAAAAGCTAAACCCTAAGTCCTACGTCCAGTAGAAACCCTAGCTCTAAGAGCCAATCAGAGCCCCAGACCTATCCGCCAATCAGAACTCTAACCGTAAGGCCAAAGTCATATAGAAACCGGAGCCCTAGGAGCCAGTCAGAACCCCAGATCTATCGGCCAATAAGAACTCTAACCCTAAGTCCAACAGAAACACTAGCCCTAGGAACCAATTAGACCCAGATGCAACAACCAATAAGAAACATATATAAGGGGCATGTGACCTTAAGCACAAGCTGTTGGTACGGGGGCAGGTAGCTGCTCCTCAGGTCAGAATCTCCTTGGATAGATAGGCTCAACGCACATTTTGCAGGTCATGTTCAACCCTGCAGGTAAGGCCCAAATCTAAAGCCACTAAAAATACTGCTTCTCACGCACTTAAACAAATCCCTTTCTCTAGCCAAAAACACAAAACACAGTTTCAGTCATACACAGCTCAAACCATAAAGCAGATTAGGCAGTCTCTTAAAACACTCTGCTTAGCCTTTGAGATATAGGTTGCCTTTTTTTACCTATTAGATAACACTGGAGCTGGGGGTTTGATTATCATTTACAGGCCTTGGCACAGTACCTGGGAAAAATAAGAGAGAAATTAAAACAGTCACAGGTAGAAGAAAACAGCAGCTTGAAAGTACAAATTCTGTAGAATCTAAGAGTTCAATTTAAACAGTCATGAGTAGAGGAAAAAGCAGTTTTAAAAACTCAAGAATACACAACACAAGTCTGTGTTCTTACCACCTTCTTTGTCTTTTGGATCACTGGGCTGTTCTGGGCACAGAGAACCGGGTGCTACAAACTGGAGGTCTTAAGGGCCTGTGCAGGTGTGAGAGAAGGGCTAAAGGTTGCTTGGGAGCTGTAGGGCCAATCAGGAAAGCACAGGCGTTTAGGCTGGGTAAAACTTTTCAGCCCTACATAGGATGTGGCTACATGGATGACTATTACTTCCTCCTTGAATGCCTCATATTAACCTGCTTGAGCTTTGCGTGATCCATCTTGTCTGCAAGGCATCCCTGCTTGTCACTGTAGGAAGCTGGCTCTCTGTATAGTGCACTAAAAAGACGTACACTGCGCACAGTATCCAGTGGATCCCCAATTGGTACTTCAGAGGCAAAAGTAAATAGGCCTAATGCTCTATTTTGTGGTAGCATGGGCGAGGAGTTAGGATTGTCAGAGGGTAGTGCTAAGCATTTGTTGTACTTACAGAGACAATAAATGAGACTCACACTCAATGAATAAATATGAGACCAATTTGGAAAACCTAACAATTCTTTTTCTATATGTTTCAAACCCAAGAACTTCATAATCAGGTAGGTAGACCTTTAAGCATAAATACTTTGCAGTTTCAAAACTAGACTGTGCAATTTTCAGAGCTCCCTCAATGTTATCCTGTGGAGGAAAAACAATGTTCAGCCAACAAAGGGTCAACAATGACTTACGAAGCCAACCTTAGGGAGTTAAGGTAAGTACTGGGAACTGATCAGAACCATACCAACAGGTCACACCGGGTGGCACTGGGGCGGCTGGGTGCATTGGTGCAGTAAGGCGTTGAGTGCCCAATGGTTTCTTATAAGAGTTTGACCCCATGACAAACAGGCTACAGTTTCTGGCTGGGAAGAGGGGGCCTGCGTGTAGGAGAGTCCAAGATGGGTGAGACCACACTGGACTCAGTCTCTGGACAGCTGGGGACCCACGCTGGCACCATCAGTTGGCTTCACCTCGGGTTGTGGACATCGGGTGCAGTGGTCACTTCTGGTGTCAGGTTTTCGTAGCTCCAGCAACTGCAGAGTCTTTTCTTTGGAGTTTCTTGTTGCAGTGCAAGTCCGTTGCCCACGGAAGGCTGGCCAAGTTGGCTTCTTGTGCACGATCTTTCAAGGTCAGCAGGCAGGCCGACGGGGCTGGGTCCAGGTCAGCTGTTTCTTCTTTTCCTCTTCTGCGGGTGTCACTCTTCTTTGTTTGAGTCTTCTTAAGTTGTCGAAATCTGAGTTCTACGGTTCAGAGGTGCCACCTAAATACTCAATGTAAGGGTGTTACAGGGAGTGACAGGCAGTAATCCATGGGCTGACTACACCCTTTTCATGACCAGTTCTGCTGGGAAGTGGGCATAACCCTAACCCTATTGGCCTAATTCCTTCCAAACAAGACAGAGGAATTTAAAAAGTATGTCCACTTCAGCTCGTCTACCTTAAGGGTGGGGCTGGCATGAAGTGGGCACTCCTACTAATTTAACTAATGTTCCCACCTGTGCTACCACCAAAAGTGGGGTCAGGACGGGGGGTTCGTCATCTCCACCATCTGGAGAGACCTGGGTCTCATTACAAAGGTGGCAAGGCCTTTAAAGCTCCCCACCCTGAATGTCCATCATGCCTGGGAGAGGAGGTCACACTTCTGCCCAGACCAGGCTTTTGTCTCAGGCCCTTGGGGGCACTTAATCTCACTTTGGGGGGGCCAGAAATGCATCTTTGGTTCCTGAACTGGTCAGAACCAGTAAGTCAACACACTAGTAGTTGGTAGGTTTTCAGGGGCCACCTCTAAGGTGCACTCCTTGTGCATTTTGTAATAAATCCATCACTGGGGTTAGTAAGGGTTTATTATTCTGAGATTCTTGATACCAAACATCCCAGGATTCAGAAAAGCCATCATGTAGCTGGGGACTCGTAATGACCAGTGTCCAGCGCATGCATTTAAAATGGCTTCCCTGTGCACTTACTAGGTGTCAGAATCGACAAAGACATAACAGGGGCATAACTGCGCATGCATATATGCCCTCCTGTATGCCTAGATGCACCCAGCCTTAAAGGTGACATACAGTTGGCACATGCAGTGATGGGGGCCTGCCACACGGGTGTGTGCCAGGTCATGCTTTTAATGTAGCCTGCACCAACACACACAGACTGCAATGGCAGCACTTGTGTGAGTTTGGTGAGGGTCCCTGAGGGTGGCTCAATTAGTGCTGCAGCCCTCAGAGACCTTCCTTAGTACCCCCGGCCCTAGGTACCAGGGGTACTATTTTCTAGGGACTTACAGTGGTAGCCGAAGAGTTTTCCAGTTGGGCAAAACAGCTATGCAGTTTTAGGGGAAGAGATCTGGCATTGAGTGCCTGGTTAACAGGGACCCCGTGCACTAACAGTCAAAGCCACACCAGAAAGCAGGCACAAAATGGGGCCTAACCATGTCCAAAATGGTGCTTTCCTACAGTCACCAATGGCCAGTTGCTATTGGCCCTGAATGACAATACGGCTGTGATGTGCTACGCACAAGTAATCACAACAACCATATTGTAGTGCAAACTCACATACCATATGACCAGAGGGGCTGAGGTTATGATTTTAAGCTTAGGCTCACTTTGTTTTTCTGGTCATGCATCATTTTGGTGGGCTCTCTTAACATGTGGGACAACGCCTCAGTCGGCCATGAGTGACATCTTCACCCAAAGGTGGTTCAGTCTGTCTTTCACACTCTGGTGCACCCCTTGTATCAACCTGTTTGCCACTCATGTGAACCCTCACAGCCTGCTGTTCTACTCCATGTAGTTTCTGCTTCAAGGAGCCTTAGGGAAATCGTGCCATCTGAAGTGGGACTTCCATCACATCAACATGTTTCCTCCCATCCCCCTGATATAGGAGGGTAAGACAGTTTTCTAATGCGGCATTCAATACACTCTGGATAGTGCAGTTGGCTGCTACAGATAGATCATTACTGTATTAATGCTGAGAAATCACACATAGCTGTGAGTTCCTGGTTTTAGACCTGAAGTATAGCAACATCTCATAAGTATTCCTTTAGATAAGGAACATCTCTTTGCCTGAAAGGTTTGCCTCTTGGTTAGTGTGTAATATTCATTGAACGGATATTGTATAGAGTTCAATACCATACCAAAGAATCACCACCTGAAAACAGACTGAACGGACAGTAATCACTTGCATCTTTTAATGAAGAAAATAACCTCTCTCAAGTGGGTGACAGAATAAACAGCACTTGTCGGAGTAAGGAAATGGGGTCATTCTCCTGTTAACAGTGGCTCCTCAAGTCTCCATAACCATTCTCTCTAACATGCATTTCATTTGTTTTATAGCACCACTGATGCC
This sequence comes from Pleurodeles waltl, assembly GCF_031143425.1. Taxonomy (NCBI): domain Eukaryota; kingdom Metazoa; phylum Chordata; class Amphibia; order Caudata; family Salamandridae; genus Pleurodeles; species Pleurodeles waltl. The sequence goes on from NC_090449.1 coordinate 402,030,392, forward strand.
AGTGTAGTGTGTCAGAGCACTTTATATCACACACACATTACACAGAGACAATGAATCCTATGTGTGTAAATCAGTGTATTGTAAATGTTACATAAGTCAGAGGACTAAAAGGTGTAGGAGTCACTTCATCCTTACTGGCAGGGGCATACCTTCAAGGGGGATGTTTGGGGTGTTAAACCCCCCCCCCCCTCAATAAATTTATTTTTTTGTAAATAGTTGGAGACAGGTGCTTTCAGTCAGGTATGGTGATGTATCTGTCAGATTTCACCAGGAATTTTGACATACACACATACAAAAATGCACACACACTCTCTCCCTCTCTCTGTTTTAAAAGTCTTAAAAAATGTTGGCTAGTTTACAAAATATTGTGTTTTCCCTCACTTCGTACATCTACCAATCTGCATTTGTCTCCCTTTCCACTGACTCTTAAGCCCCTCTCTTGCTCCCTACTTATCCTGTAATAGATTTTAACATTATTTGCCTGTGTGATTGTTGAAAAATCTGAAGCTCACTCCCCCTAATCTTACTGTCCAAGCTACGCCCCAGCATACTGGTAGGCAGTATAGTTTAAGAGTGCTTGGTTTGGAGAAGCACAGACTCAGAAGTAAAAATATAACACTATGGTTAGGGGTTGTCTTTTCAAATAAGAATTGATTTCTATCCAAATTAACCCTTTTTACAACATTAGGATAATGAAAGAGTGTGCGGTTGGAACAGCAACCCCACTGACCTGGTCAGTGAACTGCTCTGTGTCCGTGTCACTCCACCAGAAAGTGCAGCCCATCTGTGTCTTGAACTCCGACCCCGGTCAGGAGTTCAAGGCCCTCTGCCATCCTCAGGCTCCTACCTGCACCTCATCCCTGGTGTCTAGTGGGAGAGCTCTGCTCTTCGACTACACTGCTGCTTTATGCCTTCTTTTCTATTTTCCATTTTGTACTTTTCCTCTTTTTTTCGCTTATTCTCACTTCACCCTTGTGTTTCTGGTTTTCCACTTTTTCCGTGCTTCCCCCTCCCTGCTGCTGCTTCCGCTGCGGCCCGACTCCTTTTTTTGAGCCGTTTTCCCGCTCCCAGCTGTCCTCTCCTCCCCTGTCCCTACTTCATTGTGGCCGCTGCGCGGTAGAAAGAGCAACCCCACTGACATGGTCAGTGAACTGCTCTGCCTCCGTGCAGCTCCACCAGCAAGTGCAGCCCATCTGTGTCTTGAACTCCGACCCCGGTTAGGGGTTCGAGACCCTCTGCCACCCGCAGGCTCCTGCTTGCACCTCATCCCTGGTGTCTAGTGGGAGAACTCTGCTCTTCAACTAGGCTGCTGCTTTTTGCCTTCTTTTCTTTTTTCCATTCTGTGCTTTTCCTCTTTTTTTCGCTTATTCTCAATTCAGCCTCGTTTATCTGGTTTTCCACTTTTTCCACGCTTCCTGCGTCCCCCACCCCGTCACTTCTGCCCCCACCCCCGTTTTTCATGCTGTTTTCCTGCTCCCGCCTCCTACCTGTCCTCTCCTCCCCCCTCTCCCCACTTAATGTTGGCTGCTGTGCGGCTGCGCGCAGCGGGCGTGCCAAAGGTAAGCCCATCTGCGCCCATCCGCGACCAGCACCAGGACCCATAGACCTCCCACCCACCACCTCTACACACCAGCAGCACTCATTGCACTCAACCCAGGATGTGACAAGAACTGTAAGTAGGCATCACCAAGAGACACCAAGGGACCCTTCACCTGTCCCCACAGCAGATTCCCCCACCCCCGCAACTCTAATCCATCCCTGAGGACCCACAAAGCAGAACACAACCTCTGATGCATCCTGATCAACAAACGCTCCATCCACAGGCACCCCATCAAACTCTGGAACCTCATCGACACAACATCCCCGGATGTCACCTTCCTCACAGAAACAAGGCTAAACCCGTCCTCGGCTCCGAACATCGGCATTGCCATCCCAGACGGCTAAAAGATCATCTGCAAAGACCACACCAACCGCCCCGGGGGAGGCATTGCCATCGTCGACAAAGAGTCCCTGCGCCTATCCACCAACACCAAGACACCATGACCAACATGGAACTCCTCCACTTCCAGATTGGAACCAACCCAAACACCACACTGTGGGGCACCCTAATCTACAGACCGCCTTCTGCAACACCATTGTCGACCATGCCACCACCCACGCGCTCGCTTCCAAGGACTACATCATCCTGGGGGTCCTCAACTTCCACCTAGAGAACCCCAATGACAACAACTCCACAATGCTGCTTGAAAACCTCCCCAGCCTTGGACTCAAGCAACTCGTTACTTCACCCACCCACTCCGCCGGACGCACACTCGACCCCATCTTCACTGTCAGCAACCACATTTCCATCAGCCACACCACCGAACTGCAATGGACCGACCACCCCTGTATCCACTTTACCTTCAGCAAACCACCCGACCAACACCTCACTCACCGCCCCCCGCAGGAACTGGAACAAGATCACCAAGGACCAGCTACTCACCAGCCTCAATAACTCAGCCCCCCGAGACGATATCGACACAAACACAGCTGCCCTAGATCTCAACAACTGGATCTCAGACTGGGAAACGCAGCGCGCCAGGAAAGCCTTGCAGAGGTGTGCAGCACTCTACCCAACGGAGCGCCGGAGCCCCGGAGCGTGTTAGGAAAGCCTTGGGGCGGTGTGCAGCAGTGGTGCACTCTACCTGCCGAAGCCCCACAGCACGTCAGGAAAGCCTCTCGGGGGAGTGCAGCAGCAGCGGCGCAGTGCACCCGCCGGAGTTCTGGAGCACGTCAGGAAAGCGGCTTGCGGCTCCTCCCGCAGACCCCTGCAGAATCAGCCGAACCGGGTGCGGCTTGTGGGGGGACGAGGGGGAGTTCAGCCGCTCTCATTGAAATCAATACAGCTACCTGAGAAAATATTGTCACCATTACAGGTGCCTCAACAACCAGCTAGGAAGAACCAGCCTCCCCTCCAAGCACTACTGCCTCTGCCGCTTCTGGGAACCGGGAGGACGGCGCTCAGTCCGCTGCATACAGCACACCGGTAAGCACACGGGTTAGAAGTGCCCCTTGCCCCCCCCCCCCACCCCCAGAGACCCTCCAGGGACTTGGAACCGGGACCTCGTCACAGCCCCATAGCCCTATAGCTTGAATGAACTGTGAAGCTGGGAGCAGGCTGCAGGAGGCAGTAGTGGGGAGGTGCGTGGGGTGCCAGATGTTGTGGGGGAGGGCGTGGAGAGGCCAGGCGTCACCCAGGAGTGGGGTGGGAGCACCGCCTATCGCTCCCCCAACTTTGCCCGCCGTGCTCCTCCCCGGGCTCTATTCTGCAGCTCCCCCCACTACCTACCTCGCCTCACCCCGCCCTTGCTTTACCCCAGCTGGACTGCTGCTGGACTGCTGTACCAGGCATTCCCAACGCTCCAGGTGGCGTGCTCGTGCCCCTCCACTGCCTCGATCACTCACGCAGTGCTAGCCCAGTGCTAGCTGCATCCCACAGGCGTGGAGGAGAGGCGGCGCCCAGAACGTAAAGCCAGATTGGACAAAGCACCCGGCGCACCAGTGGGTCAACGACAGGGATGCCCGCAGCACACAAGGAGAGGGGAGGGTCCCCAAGATAACCAAGCGCACCAAACTCCACAGCGGCCCTTTCAGATCCTGAGGGCAATGCCCAAAAGGAAATACAATACTTGTCGACAAGGGATGCAGGACTGCTCGACCCCACAACCAGAACGCACGGAGGTGCCGTTTACTCAATGGGCGACAGGGCGCTCAAAGAAGAGGAGCCCCTCCCGGACCAGGCATCAACACAGGTCTGACTCGAAGGAAAGAACTCCATAGTCCGATTCCTCTGCAGAACAGCAACAGGGAGTCCAGAGCAGGGAAGAGTGTACGTACGGCGGCATGCAACAGAGGAGGAAGTAGACAGCCAGACTAGTACAGAGAAGCAAATTCTCGCTCACTGCACAAACTCAGCAGATATATCTACAGGGAGGATTAGTGCCCACAGATCCCTCTCATGCCCGTGCTAATAGCTGGTCACCAAGATTCTGCAGCCTTCAATTTTTCCCCTTCATAAGCAGGCCCTGCACTATTGCCACCCTTGAACAGAGTCTTCTCCACTACAGCAGATAGCGCTGCTCAGTATCACAGTTCTGAAGTGGATTGCTCCCCTCCAGGGGTCATAACACTAACATCGTTGAACAAAGACTTCATTGTTATAGCAGACATGGCCAACCAGTATGTCAACAAACCTGTGGAATACACTCCTGCAGGGATTGGCCATAAAATGCACAAACTGACTACAATTGCCCAAGTAGTCCGCGAACTCGAGTGGTCCCCGGTACAAGCGGAGCTGATGGAGGCAGCCAACCTCCCAGAGCTATCATCCTCACCCTTCGATAAATCAAAAATGTTGCCAACTACCCAAGGCAGGTCTAGTCTCACAGACAAGGAGCTAGGGACACTGTCCGAGCAGTTCCTCAGCGACTTAGAGGAGCAGATTAACAAACACTCTGTCTTACCACAACAGTAACAGCAGCAAAGAAACACTCTGACAAGGATGAGGCTGGAGGCGGTCCATCAGCCAGAACAACTCCAGAGTGTTCCACAAACGCACAAGAGCTGGCGGCCATCAGAGCCTCCCAGGATATTATGGCCAGGGCGCTTCTATGTCAGTAAAACAAGACGGAGTTGCAACTGGAATTGTTTCAGTCTCTGGCCACACATTTGCTTGAAATTAGAACAAAGGTAACAAATATGGAGAATCTCCTCATCACTACAATGAAGGGAGCCCAATGTTCTTGCTTTCCGATCCTTGAAAAGTGATGCGCCCTACCAAACATTCTGCGTGAACTATTCGAAGTAGTCAAGGAGACACCAAGAATTGATAAAGCTACAACAGCCACCTTGCCTCCCCAAAGGTGTAAATTTGCCCAACCAGCCCTCACTCAAGGTCAAAAAAACGTTACAGCAAGAGCAAACTCAAGCAGCTCACCGTGTTTAGTTTCTGAGGCTGATGGCCTAACTCCAGTCATCGTTCCCAGCCCAGGCAGGGACACAATGTTCTGTGCGAGCGAAAAACTGGAAATTAATGCCGAAGGCGCAATTGCAATCGCCGGTGAAACAACGATATCACGCACTTCCCCCGTCAAGCCCACCCAAGATCTACCCATAGCCCTTACAAGAAGAGCAAGAAAGAAACGGAAAAAACAAGCTAGGAAACATAGGTGCCAAACGAGATCAGCCAAAAGGCACAAAATAAATAATGTCCCAGAAGTAACGGAAGTCAGTAGCACTGTGAAGTATTTCCCAATGTTTCAGGCACGCACTTTACCATTAGCCCAGCAACAAGAACATGCGGTGGAACTGACGATGGCTCCACAATGTAGGGAGGGGAAAGTCACATCTTAGGCACAAACGTCGATACCCGTCTCATCGCAGTCATCGCCACCGGTTCAATCACAAGATCAAATAGTTGCGCCAACAACACTAACCCGTTGGGACCATCATGCAGGAGAAACCATCGGGTCACGTGTGACTCCAGCTAGTAGTAAAAGCGGCCCAATCGTCTCACCAATTAGCCTAGGGGCCCAGAACCCTTCCAAGGACCTTAGAATTCAACATGCAAGGGCCTGCCCGCAAACAATATCAGTATGGACTATAACAGATTGCACCCGCACGGAAGGGGCAAGTGAGCACTCCACTCCATACAGCATACAGAACAACTACCAAGACCTGCAAACAGCCTCAAGGAGCCCACAACCACCCCAGCTCGTAGATACAGCAGGCACCGCTGGCTTTGTGGACGACAGAGAGCAGGCCCTCCACTCAGTGGTAAACGCAATTTATCATGTCTGCACTGTCAGAGATTCCATTCACTGGGTCAGTTCTGAAGCACTGCCAGTGGGACAGGCTTCACCAGACCCAGTAGAGCAGGATTCTCTAGACCTGGTGTTCATCCCTCATTATACCTCAAAAGGTCATATAGATATTCTAAATAGAGGGAACTTATTGTGTCTGTTTACTCAAATTCCATCTCTTAGGCAGAAGACATGGAATGGGTAAGGTTTGAGCCCCCTGCACTGAATGCAACAAACGAGATCACAAAAACAACTTGGAAAACTGTAGCACATAGGGCCGCGGTCGGGATGCAAGGGAGTTTTTCGCAGATTGGGGCATTGAACTATATATCCTCCTGCTCGATAAATATCTGATCATCCTCTTAAACACTGCTCCCTTTCAAAAGCGAAAATCTGTTCTAAGAGGCTCAAGTGGGGGGCAGAATCATGAGACCAATACAACTGTGACCCCACAGACCATAACCATAGTCTGCGCACAAAACAGATTCATATGGCCACTCAAACATACTCGCAAAGCAAGCAGGGGGAGCGGGAAGATCCAAGGTATCGGTCCTAGCACCAAGGGGACCATAGAGTACCACCCTTCACGATCACGGAGAACATTGTCATTTCTGACATGGAATGTAGCAGGCCTCAGGAGTATCAGTAGATCTGGCGAGGCCATGTCCTACCTAAACTCTAATGACATTATCTGTATGCAAGAAACCTGGGAATGTGCTCCTTCTCTATTGCCAGGGTACTATGAAATCTTCCAATCAGTCACGCGCCCTAGTATTTTTGGTTGGCCTTCTGGTGGATTATCCATCTTCATTAAACATTTGGTCCGTCTGGTAACCACTGACCTTACCATTAATAGTAAAATGGCCCAAGTAATCACAATTAGTGGTGTGAACATTGTCCAACAAAATGTGGATCTCATACTAATCAACTGCTACATAATTGCCCCAAGGAAATCCAAAGTAGTAACAATCCTCGAACTCCTGAAAAACTTGGGAACAGTCATCTTCAGTCACCCCGGCCATGAAATTGTTATGATAGGTGATTTCAATGTACACAGGCTTGATGGAAAAACAGAGGACCTCCCCTTGGACAGAGGCCATCAACTACTCCAATATTTCTTCACAACTTTTAGCTTATCGTCAGCCCCACTGGAGTAAAGGGACAATCGGAATGGGCCCCTCCTTCCTTCATCATTCAAGGGAGGCTCAACTATTGACTATATGTACCTCTCGGAAAAGCTTAAGCAGAGACTTAGCCACTTTGAAATCACTGAGAGGGTGGAGAGTGACCACAATCCCCTGAAATGCATAATTGAATTACAAGTTCAAGCAGCCGAGCAGCATGTAGTGGCAGGGGCCTCAATGGACACAGAGCAAGTACACCTGGTGAGAAGAATCAAACGGAGACCAGAAGATTCTTCTAAAATAATCCTATGGCTAAGAACCTTGCCGGGGAACCAAACTCAATCCTAGAATGGTGGATGAAGTCGGTGGGTGATCTCCACATGCTGTTGCTGGGTAACTCTCAGCGTCCACAAGTAACTCACTCAGTCCGAAGAAGCATAACAACACAAATGGACAAAAACTTGCTTAAAACAAGGCGGGCACTCCGCAGACCCCTACGTAGGCACAAGCAAAACAACCACATGGGACACAGCGGCGCATGTATCAAACAGCAGAAGATCCCTTAAGAAACTGATATGGGAGCTCAAGGGGGATAAAGATAGGAAGGAATGGGGCATTGATCAGTATAGGGAAAGGTGCAGAAGACATTGTGACACGAAGGGTTAATTAGCTTGAGCAGTGTAGATGAGTGTGATGCCTGTTGAAACCCCCGCCCAAACAACGTGGAAAAGTACATGATATTATTTTCAAGCTTGTTCGTGTAGAAGACTCCGTCTCAACCTTGAGAACGAGAGTACAGGGAGAAGATGGAATGAAAACAAAGGCTGGAGAAGGGCCGAGCAGCCAAGTGCTGATAACATAGCTAGAAACTGCCAGAAAGAGATAGAATCGAAGCTTCGAGTTATTTAAGCACTGAAGTGTGGGTGAGGGATTTGAAGCTCGCTGATGGAGTTGTGAAAGCTGCCATGGCCCAGCGCTGCCTCCCTGTTTTGCTGACCGTGATGCTTGAGGAGGAGAGAGGTCCAAGCAGGCGGTAGAGGGCTTCCCAGCATTTCATGAACTAAGTTAAGTTCCACACAGGGATGAAAGGCCTTTGTTTCTCTGCTCTATTATTAAGACTGATTATTTATGCTTGCACTGTGTTTATAACCTGAAGTATTCAGCTCGTTTATATTTTGCTTTCTAAACCTCGTAGTGTGAACCTGCTACAGTAACTGAAACATGCATTTTGATGTGCAGTAAATCAAAGCTTATCTGAAGTAGTCAGTTTGTTTATATTTTGCCTCCTGAACATCGTAGTGAGAGCCTGCTGCAGTAATTGAAACATGCATTTTGGTGTGCAGTAAATCAAAGCTTATCTGAAGTATTCAACTCATTTATATTCTGCTTCCTGAACATCATAGTGTGATGCATTTTGGTATACACTTAATCAAAACTTATATCTGTCAATGAACTCTTTGCTTATATATATATGCATAGATGCTCTTTGTAGTGTACTTATATATAAATAGATGCTTTTCATTGCTATTCTTATTCTACTATTGTTAATGTGCTAAATGCCTACATTTACCTGCAACTCTAGTAAAGCTAAATTGTATTTATAATTGGCGTGTGGTCCTTCATTGAGCGTCCTTATTGACTTATACCGAACAGGTGTCAACCAGTCACCTTAATAAGACAGGCATCCTATTCCAGCTCCTAAAAGACCCAAATCATGCCCACTTCTGGGACAATGTAAATAAGCTAAGAAATGGCCATAAGGCAAGAGAGAACAGTGTACCAGAGTCTGCATGGGTCTTGCACGTAATAACTTTGTATACAATCATCGACCCAGCATCAAACTTCACCAGCAACAGCCGGGACAGCGTTCAGTGCCCTTTGATACCTCAAAGCGTTAATCCCTCTCCCACGGTTTTGTCTACCTGTTCTACGAGTATGACAGAGAACGTCATAAAAAGGACTAGGAAGGATGGAGTGCCAGGTCCTAACGGTCTACCTGCTACACTGTTCAAATGCGTCCCATCGGGCTGGGCAGAGAAGCTGACACACCTCTTTAACAACGCGTACCACATGACCACAGTCCCGGAGTCCTGGAGAGGTTGTATACTGTGTCCAGTTTATAAAAAGGGAGACCGCTCACTAGCTGCAAACTATCGATTAATTGCCCTCCTGGATGTGGAGGCAAATATGTATGCACGACTGCTGTTGGACCAATTGGAAGCCTGGGTAGAAGAGTGCCAAATTCAGCCTTTCTTTAAATCTGGTTTCAGATCGGGGGCCTCAACAGTGGACAATATTGTGGCACTTGCATACTTACAGCACCAGGCAGTCAACTTCAGTCATCAGCCGCTGTTTTGTTGACTATAGTGCGGCCTTCGACAGGGTTGATCGTTAAACTCCGGGGAAGAAGCTGTCATTATGGGGCATTCCCACACACCTCTTAAAAGCCATGATTTCACTGTACTCCAGTACCTGGGTCTGGGTCCTTACAGGGCCTGGGTCATTATCACAGAAAATAGAAAGAAACAGAGGCCTAAAGCAGGGATGTGTTTTGGCCGCACTACTGTTTAACTTGTATGCTGCAGATTTGGAGAAATATTTGAAAGCTAGTAGTTTGGTTCTATCCAAGATGGGCCCCACAAGACTCTAAACCATCCAGTATGCGGATGATATCGTGATAATGGACTGTACGAAAACCGGACTACAGCTAGACCTAAATGCCCTGAATACTTTCAACAAGGCCAATCAGTTGCAGGTCAACCAAGAAAAGACTTAAGTCCTTATACTTGGAAGGTTCAAGAATAAAAAAACTCACAACCTGGCAATTGGGAAGTCAGATCATCCGCACAGCCAGGAAATACAACTACTTGTGGGTGTGTTTCATAGAAAACAACACAGTAGGGGCACAGAAAAACACAATTAGACACAAGGCTGCTGTCATCACATACGAGCCCACCAAATTGAATAATCAAATCAGAAGGTCCTCGGCTGTACCAATACTGAGAGTAACAAAGGCGACATTAGTCCCTGCTCTGCCATATGGCTACCTGGCATTTCCAGGGTCCTTAGAATCCATCATAGAACAGGCCCACTGCAGAGCATACTTAACATTTTTACAACAATCAAAGTATATACGTCGCACCAGGCTCAGATTGGAAATGGGCCTAAAGTCATGTGCAAGATATGTGAAAGCTCTCAGGAGGCTGTTAGCTCAGGCAGCTGGAATAGATAGCAGAGCACACAAGGGCTCTAATCGTGTGTAAGCATTCCCTTGTTGTAAATGAGACAATACGTAGACTATTTTCACTGTTTTTCCTTTTTTTTGTTTAATTTTATTAGTTTTATAACGAATTTGAACCCACACTGTGTTTTTCTTACTTTTATTTGTAATGGTTTAGTTAACTGATCAATTAAATTGACAATGACAATGGATCTCAGACTGTGCCAACACCTTAGCCCCCATCAACAAACCCTCCAACAGACGCCCAGCAATGACAGCCAATTGGTTCACCCCGCCCTCAAGGAATCCAAACAAACCTGCAGACGCCTCAAAGAAAATAGCCCGCCGACAAGACCCCCACCAACCACAAAGCCTTAAAAAAAGCCATAAACACACACCAAGAGAAACGCCTTCCAGGAACGTATCAACAACAATGCACACAACAGCAAAGAGCTCTTCAAGATCATCAGCGAACTGACCAACCCCAGAACGAACTCCACAGACATCCTCCATCTAAAGAACTCTGCAATAACCTCTCCACCTACTTCCACTGCAAGATATCAGACATCTACGGCAGCTTCCCAGCTCAGGACCACCCCACACCCACCACCGTCATGCCCACCACCGTCATACCCACCACCGAAGCTCCTCCAAACCCCCACCACTTACCCTGTTGGGCCAGCATCTCCGACGAAGAAACCCTCAATATCATGAACTCCATCCACTCCAGCTCACCCTCCGACACCTGCCCCCACCACATCTACAACAAAGCAGGCAGCATCATCGCACCCAAACTCTGGCACATCATCAACCGCTCCTTCGAAAACTCCACCTTCCCAGAAACCTGGAAACACGCCAAAATCAAGCCCCTACTGAAGAAACCCACCGCAGACCGAGAGGACCTCAAGAACTTCCGGCTCATCTCCCTGCTCTCCTTCCCAGTGAAAGTCATCGAAAAAGCTGTCAACAGACAACTCACCAAACACATCCAAGACAACAACATCCTGGACCCTTCACAGTCAGGCTTCCGGAGCAACCACTGCCCTCCTCACCACCACAGATGACATTTGCATCCTCCTAGACAGGGGTGAGACCCCGTGACTCTCATCCTTCTCGACCTGTCCACCGCCTTCGACACCATCTCCCACCACACTCTACGGACTTGCCTTCATGATGCCGGCATCCCCGACAGGGCATTAGAATGGATCACCTCCTTCCTCACTGACAGGACCCAAAAGGTCCGACTCCCCCCCCTACTACTCAGAGGCCACCAAGATCAACTGCGGCATCCCTCAAGGCTCCTCTCTGAACCGACTCTCTTCAACCTCTACATGTCCCCACTAGCAACCTTCACCAGACACCACGCATTCAACATCGTCTCATACGCCGACGATACACAGCTAATCATCTCCCTCACCAACAACCCGCACACAGCCAAAGCCAACCTCCACAACGGAATGAAGGCAGTCGCCGCCTGGATGAAGGTGAGCTGCCTCAAGCTAAATCCCGACAGAACAGAAGTCCTTCAACACCATGCGCATGTTACGGAAGATCTTCAAATGGATCCCAACCGAATCCAGAAGAACAGTCACCCAGGCCCTCGTCAGCAGCTGCCTAGACTACGGCAACGCACTCTATGCTGGAACCACCACCAAAGTACGAAAAAGACTGCAACGCATCCAGAATGCCTCCGCCCATCTCAGCAAGAACGCCGCCCAGACACAGCTACACCTCCCCCTACTGAGAGACTTGCACTGGCTCCCAGTAGACAAGAGAATAACATTCAAGATTCTCACGCACACCTGCAAAGCCCTTCACAACACTGGACCACAAAACCTCAACCGCAGCCTCCATTTCTACATGCCCACCAGACAGCTCCGCTCCGCCGACCTCGCTGCCATCCCACGCATCTTGAAGACTACAGCCGGGGGAAGATCCTTCTCACACAATGCCACCAAGACCTGGAACTCCCTTCCCATCCACCTCAGAAGAACTCCCACTCTACCGCAATTCAGAAAAGACCTAAAAACCTGGCTCTTCAACTGATCCCCACTGATCATCGACGACTGTTCACTTGATTGCCCACCGCGCCTTGAGACTCTAACTGGTGACTAGTCGCGCTCCACAAGTCTGTTGATTGATTGATTGATTGAAAGATTGGGGGAAAATTAATACAACTCTTACTTAAATCTTGCTGTTCGTAAGCAGTTCTTTGATGACAGTTAATAGCTCACCGTTCTATATTGGGATTTTAATTTATAGACTGCAATTAACAAAAGGATCTCTGTGACAAAAGCATAACCCACTATTTACATTATATGTACTTCTGTGAGATGCATGGTACATGTGCTTTACAGCAGGCTTATTAACTCTCGGTGCTACTTTATGATGAGTCAAAACGACCACCAGACAAAAATCCCATCTCTCTCCTGCAGGACCATTAATCACCAGAGTTGTCTTGACATTTGTATAGTTGCCTGAAAATTGCTGGAGGCAATGAACACTATAGCAGGTGTTTTTTTTAAATGCGTAATATCTTTGAAAACACTGCGCCCCTCCGAAGTCAGCGCGCCGTGCGGTGGCACCGGTTGCCCCTCTCTAGAGACGGCCCTGCCTCCTGCCAAATAATTAGAGCACACTCAGTATGTCAGGACAATATATTTCTAATAGACGTTATCCCGCTCCTTCTGGATGCAGACAGATTAGCATACTGGATGAAAATAATCTCCGGTATTATGTACTGATGCATCGACCCCATCACTAATACTTTTGTGGTGAGTGTGAAACATTTCAAATTGGAGGTATTACTATTCTACATAAAACTAATTCCTAGAGTGTTTTCCAATTGTCAGTCAGAGGTGGCAGTACATCTCGTTCATTAAGTACTCATGTATACCCATACCTAGAATTCTGGCAGGTGAATGAGAGAAAAGTCATAACACGCCAAACCCATACACAGGAGGAAAGCTCGTCCTCCCGTGAAGAATTCCCAATTCCAACCCCAACCTCTCTAAGTATAAAACAATATGAGATCAACTTAGCTCAGTGGTGGCAAAAACCTGTCTAACAAGAGAATGTTTTGATCTTTTAAAAGTTAATTCCTGTTTACAAGACGTTTCAACAGCATCTAATGGTGAAATATGGAAATTCTTGGGATTAATGGCAGTGATTTCACTGTTACCAAACGCACATTTACAGTGCATCTAATTAGGAATGTGTGATGACCTCCGTGACCTCAACTGACGGGTTGATGGGACTATCTAGTGTTGTCAGTGAGAGTATGACAACATGAGGTGAAACCGATGTGAAGCCGGGGCGGCTGGACTGCAGATGCAACATGAACAACGGCAAAATACTTCCTCTCCTCTTGATTCAGGCAAGTTCTACCAACATTTTATTAATAACTTAAGTATAGGTCAATGAAATACTTGAAATTACATCAGTTACAAAATTGTTGTGTTATTCAGCATGTTCAAAGGAGCGTGTTTATGAAAATGTTTAGTTTCTTTCAGTTAGTCAAATTACCCAGAGGTGGCCCCTCTGCTTTGGCGGAGGAGTGTCACCCACCTGCTGAAAGGCAGCAGAAAAAGAAAATGTTAATACAAGTATTGTAATATTTTATTTTTAGCTTCCTCCTTGTTGGGCAGGGTGGGGAGATCCTCCTCAGCAGCAGGGGAAGGAGGAGTAGTGTGCAAGTGCACATGTCGCTTTGGCCGGCGTTCAACTTCCCACCCAGGCTGTATTGCACAGCCAGGGTGAAGAACCAGTGCAGGCTCCCAGTCCCCTGCTGAGCAGCATTTCAGGCTGCTCAGACCAATCCAGGCACTTTTCTCATGCTGGGTAACAGCATGATAGAAGCATCTGGATTGGGTGGGGAGAGAAGAAACAGAAAAGCACAGAGGTGGCATGCAGCAGGTAAGTGTTTAAAAAAAAATATATAAATATTATCCCCCCACCCCGAGCAAACCCCGCCCTGTGCGACCCGCCCCACCCCAATAAATGTTATCACAAGCAGCAGCCGGCGCTGAAATTACATTGAACATTGTATTACCACATCACATTTTCACTTCATCACTATAACCTATTTATGCAAAAATTATCATAATTGTGAGGAATATAGTCCAACACCATATAAGCGCTCAATGTGACTAAAATAAATGATTAAAGTAAAAAACAATTCAATCCTGAGCAACGGGTTCTTTTTTGTACACATATACACTATATGCACTAGTGCGATAATTCATTTAGATCATTTGGGGACAAAAGTTTCAATTCTACGTATGACTTTTTGACTCCACTTTAAATGTCCAGAGGTCAAGTGCGAGTCCTGATGAAATATTCATGGAGTGTTCCTAGTCTATGGAGTGACCTATTATGGTAATTGATTCGCGTGTGCCTGCTTCAAGTGTGCAACCATAAATGAGGCCATACAGGATTAAACCACACAGGTCCAAAGCAACACATGGTTAACAACTGCCAGTGTTTCGTAGACCTGGATTATCCCTTCCTAACATGTTCCTTTATTTCGGAAAAAAACACACTAGGGTAGTAAGGGTGAAACTGTGGTGGAAGAACGACATTGATTAAGAGAGACAAGGTTTTGACCACAGGCTTATCAGGGCCTGCCACACCTGCACTTTCTTACGTGTCCATTACCTCACTCAGCCATACTATCGATAGGTCCACTCCAAGAAGTTCTAATTGACCTTCTGAAGCCCATTCAGATGATCACGGGGCACCCTCGTTACTTACCTTCGTCACGTACCATTCTGGCCGGACGGCCCAGCCTTGATGAAGTCACCTGTGTGACGAAACACGTGTTGGCTGTATCTCGTTGATGGCACAATGATTTCTAGCATCTACAAATAAAGACACCATCTGCAAACAGGACCTGAGACTCCATTCAACTTTGCACTTCAACAACATACTATCAGGGATACTTATCCCTGCCACACTATTGGACTATACATTCTGTGTGCTGTGGCCATCTTGTCCAATGTTCCTTTATTTACTTGGGTTCCAGTCCGAAACAACAGTCATTCGCTTGCTGAGCAGCATCTGGAGGCCCACTGGGAAGGCACTGGGCATTCTAGAGCACAGCTGCTTCTATGTTGTCTTTAACTACCTTGTGTGACCAGGATCGAACTGGCTTTAAAGGGCTATCACATACCTTTCAACATTTCAGAACAGGAAAGTGGGAGATTTTGAATATGAATTGGGTGAATGAATTTTCCCCCATTAACTTGTATTCAAGGGAAGGTAATGTGCGGCGGGAGATAATCAAAACACAGCCATTGTTGGTTTCCAAAATCGGGAGTCCCCCGCCTGAATCGAGTCTGTTGGCATGTATGCAATCAGGCAATACCCAACTGTCTGTTCTGACAGTGAGTGTGTGGACCATTTTTTGACATATTGTGGGCCTTTTTTATGGCCTGCTTTGTCCGTATTTTATCATTGATTTCTCTGATTTTAAAACAAACATTCCCTGCAGCAAGCTCAAATTAATGTTTCCCATATCTTGCAAAACACTTATGAAATGTCTTTTTTACACGTTCAAAAATGTCCCAAATTATATTTTTTAGATTTTTAAGTCACTAATGGGGCCCACTTATGATTTGGTGCCCATGCCTATTTTCCTGTACTAATCCGACCCTATGTGTGTGAATGTGTAGGGAAACACAGGAGAAGTTGTCACCGACTGTTTCTGTAATAAGAGCTACTTATGTTCAGTAAAAGCCATTCTGAGCAGAGCCCATGTGACGTACAGTGTAGCATTGGTGACAAGGATGTGGAATTCTGCTGCGGCCCATATAGGAAGCCCAGAAGAGCCTTCATCACTCAGCAGTCCCCCTACTGCTTTTTCTACTCGCACCGCCACAGCCAGAGCCACATGCGTGTGCTGACAAGAGCGGTTCCACTCATTACAGCAGGCTTTTCACTGCTAAGTTAGAAGAGTTGGTGCATTCTCCCCGCCTAGCCAATGCAGAAGACCATTGTTCCATTTCATTGGATGCACGCTGAAACCACAGAATGCCAAATTACTTCTCCCACTACCTGTCTCAAGAGGTTCTGCTGTTAGCTGTTACCACACACCACTCTGTCACTCACTGTTGCCATTCTGGCACAGGTAAGGGTGATCTCAAATAAATAAGTACAACATGGGGGGCTGAACCTGTCTGTTAGTAATAAAGCAAAGGCATATGCTAGCCCCGCAACTTTAGCAAAAGTGTGTTTAATGCCACTCCACCATAGCTGGTGCAACTACCACAGAGTTTTGTCACCACCCAAACCATGCAGCACAATGTGCAAATGCCATCCATCCCTTCAACATGTTATCAGCCCCATCATCAGTGGCAACTAGATGAAAGGTGTGGATCACTATTTTAGAAAATGATCTTGTTGCGACAACAGAGACTGAATCAGCAATGAAAAGGTCTATTCAGTTGTAGTTAGTGGGCGAAGAGGCACAAAAAATATTTCTTACCCTTGCTGACAGAGGAAATCGTAAGAGTCCGGTGATCCGTGTGTATGGAGTTGCAAGAAACTGACTCAGAGGACAGAGAGGATGCGCTGACAAGCAACAGACCCCCGTGCTGGGTGGTTCGTGGCAGGGCTCTGCAAGGACGCTCAGCTAGGACGCAGCGAGTCTTGAAGCTGCAGGGAAGCCGCAAGGAAGCTGCAGGAGCCTGCAACAGGACGCTAGGGCCACCACAAGGTGCCACGATTGCAGCAGCAGCAGGCAAGAAAAGAGTTGGAGCCGGAGAAGTGCCAGTAAATGCCTGGAAAAAGCGCGGGGCCAAGGGGAGAGCTCAGATGCTTCAACGCTGCAGCAAAGGGGGGCTCCGCTCTCTCTGCTGTGATCTCCCCCACCTTCTGTTGTGCCCTCTGCCCCCTTGCTGTGCTATCTGCCCCCCTGCTCTTATGGGAAACACACAGGTGCCGGGAAAAGGCGCCAGGGAGAGAGCTCAGAGAGCCCAGACGTTGCAGCAATAAGGGGGGCCCAGGCATATAGAGGTGTACAAGGCATTCCCAGGCTCATTCAGACTGCACCAGTCCAGAACCCTAGGGTAAAGCAGCAGCACCCGCAAGAGTGGAGAGACTTAGACCCCCCCTCCCTCCCCCACCACCCCCCAGGCAGGCATTGCGCATGGCATTGTGCATGGCATTTTGAGGACTTCACAAGGACTCCACTTGAAAGTAGGGCACCCACCGAGGCTCCTAGTGAGGTACAAGGCTTAACGAGGCCCACACCTCTCTATCACAATAAACCAGAAACTCAGAGACTGTGTAGAGAACCGGAGGTAAGCCAGTGGGCGCGAATTTCTCAAGGCACTAGGCTGCAGGCCGCCCTTTCAGCACAGAAGCAGCCAGCAATAGTCTGATGTGGCTTGTGCATAAGGGAAGTTGCTCAAGCATCTTTTACCTGAGAAAGAATTTACTATCAGCTGAAATATTCAGACACAGTCTGTTAACCCTGGGGCAGAAGCAAGGATGACACTAACTTGTGGAAGGAAAAAAGCAGCAAAGAGCAAAGGCAAGGCTTCCCAGTGGAGGGCTGGCACAAGCCAAAGAGTGAATCCACAGAAAGGAAAATACCCCCAAACCCGGCAAAATCAAAGAAATCACCTTATAAATCACGAGCCAGGGTAAAAAGGCAGGATACAAAATCACAGATTTTTTGCTTACTAAGAGGGAGTTGAATTCCACCAACGCTTCAAAAGGTTTAGCTTTTGCCAATGACACTGAGACAATAGTCGCAGTTGACGTGAAGACCGCGCAGGACATGGAAAAGTCTTGTGTTGATAAAATTGGCTTAACGATTAATGCAGAAATTCACAGATGCTATCAAAATGATACTTTTTTTCACTTTAAATCTTAGTAATTGGAACAACTGGGGGGAGAGTCTGTGCTGCACCTCATATTCCAAACAACCCCCTCAAGAAGAGAACGATATTGATTGTACCATAATGGAGGAACATCCACTAATAGATCTTTCAGATACCTGCTCAGACATACCTCTAGGCAATCATATCATAAATAAAGCAAAATTGAGATCCATCTGTAGCACAAGTTCACCAAGGAAAGATCACTCACTTTACAAAATAATAACTTCAACAACATCTGATACTCATGTAACTTCAGCAGATATGGCAATGGATCGACAAGCGGAAACCAACGCCCCATCGGACCATATCATGGGGGCTAAATCAACAGTAGAATCATAAACATCTGAAGACTCGTGGAAGGCTTTGCTATTAACAATGGATGCGATGTCTGCAACCATCCAATTTCAAGCAGATAAACAAGACACTCAGGTAGACTTACTTAATATTTTGGCAGTCCACATTGTGAGCATCGATAACAAGCTTCAAGCGTTGAACGATCTGATAAAGAGGGCTCAAGCCCTCTCATACACCCAGCAGGTGACATGCCAGTGCGCCACTATAGGTGACAACTCACAAAGAACCTTAAAACAACATTCTGAAAGAGGTAAAAGTGCAGACTCTTAGAACCCAAGACCAGTCTAGCTTCAGTGGAGAGATGGCTTTCAAAATCCCTGTGAACAAGGAAAAGCTATACAAAGTAGCGGATCTCTCACATTAAAGCAAAAATCCTACGGATAACCACTCTCCCGGTCAAGAAAGGATTTTGAGCAACATACAGGGTAGATCAGGTCTCAGCACACAACAAATAGGCTTGACCACGGCAGACCGGCAGAATCAGTCACTAAGACTTAATAGTGGAGGAAACCTCGCTCACAAAAAGGGAAAAGAAATGACAAAGGAAAGCTCGGAAAAAAATCAAAGGGGGTCCAGCAAAACAGCTTATGGAAGTAATCCACTAAATCCAATGGCTTGCAGAGCAAGGAATCAGGAAGGATTGATAATAAGAACAAGGTAGCAAGTAGGATAAAATCCAGACAGATAAGAGAAGAGCAGCGGGCTAGCGAGGACAACCCCCATGTTTGGACCAAGTGCTCCCAGTAGTCAACTAATACCACAGCAACAGTCACCTAAAACTCCTTTTTCCAACAGCGAGCGGGGCGGTAGCCCCTCGTATGGTGAGGTGGCCTCAAGAGAACCACAGGGAAAATGAAAAATTATTTGTTAGTGCCCTGAACAGGGAATTCAGCGGGTTAATGACAGGCTGGAAACTGTCAAACTCCGTGAATATAACCCACAATGTGCAAGCACCGAACATTACATAATTGCGCTAAACCAGTCTGTGGGAAATAATAAACAGATTTCAGATCAAGTTTACTTCCCTTGGCCAGATGATTGCACAAACAGCGTGGCACAAATAAGAATTCCAGGACATCAGACATCGTATGATAAGGTGGCTTCCGAAGACAATAAACTACTTCTAATCCCTTGTTTTGACACGAAGGGGGCATTCGACATCCTAAACAGAGGCACAATATTGAAGTTAATAAAAGTGATTCAGCCCCTGGCTCATACGTCAACAACAGAATTGCTGACTGTGGAGTTTACTCCACATCCAAATAATAAAGACAAAGAGGCAACGCTGACATCCTTGGCCACGTCTGCCAAAATTGACCAAACTCTAGCATATCAAGACAAGTTTAGTGCATGGGGCATCGCTCTGCAAAAATTAGCACCGCTTCGATACCCTAATCTTTTGATACCGGAACAAAAGAAGGGTGGTTCGATTTTAAAAGGGGCAGTGCGAGTAGAAACTTCCCCAAGTAGATAGGAACATTTAACAATAGTAAAGCACCAAAGCATGCTTCATCACGGCATGTACCAACAAGTTTTCATTGGTATGCCCTCAACAGTCAAACAGGTAGGAAGGCAAAACTTAAACGACAACAGTCGCAACTGGTCCTGACGAAAATCCAGAAAACATCCACATATGCTCCTGGAACGCTCATGGTCTAAAAAATCTGGTTACTGACGAAGCACATCTGAGTTTCCTACAGCAGTTCGAAATCATCATGTTTCAGGAAACATGGTCTATAGAGCCAATACAAATCTCTGGATATATTGAGATGTACGTCTCAGCAAAACAACCTCAAAGACACAGACACCCAAAGGGTGGCCTCATAACATACTGCTCTACGAAAATCAACTGGGTGATCAAACAGATTGACCTGGGAATCGATTGACTGCTACCAATAAAGTTGGAACATCGGATCTCATCAGGGAACAACAGAACTTTATTACTGATCAATGTATATATTCACCCAAACAAAACTCAAAACAGTGAAAATACGGAAGCATTGATGAGCATTTTAAAAATGCCACAGAAGCAAAATAAGGATGCTATCCTCATTGTGTCTGGCGGTTTTAACCTAGATTTGAAAAAAGGCAGCACAAAACCCTTCAACAGAACACATCTGAATATAAGGCTTGAAAAACTGGGTTTGAGCTGCTTGACGCCTCTCCCTGAGGATGCTTCATCCGCATAAGTAACCTTCTCAAGTGGTATAAAAAAATCCAATATTGATTTCACATTAATAAGCAAAACCGCACTGTCATTGATCTTAGCATATAGGATCCAACAACGCACAGAGAGTGATCACTTCCCACAACTCATTAAGATCCGGAACAAATGGAATCGCCTTCCTTCTGCTAATATCATCATTTTTACCCCAGTGACTTATGATACAAAAAAATTGAAATGGAAGGGGCCAGGCCTTGAAAAAGTGATGGAAGAAGTGTATCTCTGTGCAGGTACATTTGAAGATCTCAAAGAAACATTAAGAATACAGGAACAAAAAGAACATCTAGGAGAACAGGTGATGGCTTGGAAGCACTTGTGTGACTCCATAATGAACAAATTCACCATCAAAAAGCATCTCCCAATTTCAGAAATAGAGGCAAATAACAAAGTTAAGAGTGGCAGAGTGGAAAAGCCATGGAAAAACAAAACACTGCATAATCAGAAAAATCAAGTATTTAGAGAAAAAAAAGTCCTAAAGGACATACACCGGGGAAGGAAATTTGATAATACAAGCCTTTCTGAATTAAGAGCCAATTATAAGAAAAATGGCTGGATGGCAAAACAGAGAAATCATGAGGATTTGTGGACCACGCTTCTCCTGTCCAACAAACAGGAAAAATAACAAAAAGTTCTGGCAATTGATAAACGGGCTAAATGAGGGGAAAAAAACGACAAATGAATGCAGGCATTGACGCAGCCACATGGGAAGCCCATGTACTAACAATGTACTCACTCCCAGAGCACCACGTGAAGGAGGAGGCACCCACGTAGTAAATGACATAAGTAAGACAAATTTTGGCTTCAGAGTGAAAACAGAAACTGACTTATGTCTGTCTGACATTGAACAAAAACATGTTCTAATGAACATAGACATCGAAAAGCTGACAGGCCTCATTAAGAAACTAAAACTGGAAGGGACAGCTGGCCAGAACAGAATCCCAAACGCCCTTTTCAGAGGAGACCCCTTATTCTGGGCTCACTATCTGGCGCTGCTTTTTAATGACCTCCAGGGCACTATGGGGCTACCAGATGCATGGAAAGGCAGTATTTTTCACCCAATATACAAAACAGGAAATCCTACAGCCCCCTCGAATTACAGGCTAATAGCCTTGATTGATGTGGAAACAAAACTCTATGCAGCCTGTCTATTGCAACAACTAGCGGAATGGATACCTGATAGACATCTGATTCCACAATGCCAGACAGGCTTCAGAGCTGGTATGGGAGCCTCTACCAACCTGGCAGTCCTGGCCCTGTTGGGAAATAAAGCAAGGCTTGAGAATAAAAGGTTATTTGCGTGTGTAATTGACCTGAAGACTGCTTTTGATTGTGTACCAAGAAACTGCTTATGGGAGAAACTGAAAGGTTGTGGCTTACCCTGCAGCCTTCTGAATGCAATGATGGACCTGTATACAGGCACTTGGGTGCAAGTAAAAATCGGGGATGATGGCTACCTCACCAATAGAATATCAACAGCAAAAGGATTAAAACAAGGGTGTGTATTATCTCCCATGCTGTTCAATTTACACCTTGCAGATCTAGCCGAGGCCCTTGTACCCGTTAATAGTCATCTGCCAGTATTAGCCAGGAAAAGAATAGCATGGTTACAGTATGCAGACTACATAGTTTTACTCAGCCAAACAACAGTCGGACTACAGCATAGCATCGACACACTTTATACAAGGTCCTGAACTGAACTTGAGCAAAACTAAGGTTGTCCGCCTGGTCGATAAGAAGTTTAAATCTTTTTCCTGCTTGTTAAATGGAACGCGGGCGGAGGTTGCCTCACACATATAAATATTCGGGATTCAATATGGATCGCCTCTTGACTTTCAAACCACAGCTTGCTGTTGCTCAAGCTAAAGCCCACTCATTGACCTATGGCTTTAAAGTATTAAAACAAAAACTGAGTTGCCCGTCATACACTCACTTGCCTTCTGTCATGGCAGCACGGCTAATGCCCACCGTTACTTATGGAGCCGAAATCATGCTGGGGAAGGAAGCAGCTTTTTGTAACCAAGTCCAGATGAAGGCCTATAAATTAGCTTTTCGGATTCTACGATCAGCATTTCCAGCCCCGGTCCGCTTAGAATTGGGTCTGACAAATTATGAGTATCAGAGTAAATGTGCCTTTACCAAATTATGCTGGAGAATGTGTGCAGCAGAGATCGGTACCTTCAATAACCTATGCTGGATCGAAATCGAGGAGCAACAGTGTCACAATGATAAAGGTACTTAGTGTCATCATTTAAATAACTCTATTAAAGAGCTTGGTTTGCGAGAAGCCTGGGAGCGGAACCTGGGCAAAGTGGAGTTTTATCGGAAGTCAAATGCTATCACTAGGTTGAAGTCTCTAATTTTTGATAAACAAAAATTGGCAAGAAGACAACATGCCTGGACTGTAATAACATCATACAAAACTTTACGGGCTCAGGAATATCTAGCATGCATCCTTCAACCAGTTGTTGAAACATCACTTTATGCTTTTTCGATTTGGGTTGATGGAAACGAAAGACATGGTCTCTTTATGGAGACAGCAAGCACCGACACGTTTTTGCCGTCTGACAAGCGTCATTACAGCATATCGCTTGCGTGTGCCCGGTTTTGCTAGGGCTCAGGACATTGTATTTAAAAACCATCTTTAGGTCACTAAACATATGCTCATGTAGGCTGGCCATTATCAGTTGGTTTAGTGGACTTTCAATCCCGTTTTCTTGTCTAGGGACCAAAATTATGGTACAGGCCCAAAAAGGAATGGAGAATAAAGTCTAATAGGCCGAGAGTGCATGGTTTATCCGCTTACGTCAGAAGAGTTCCAAATAGTTACCTCCAGCTAGAAATTAGTCATAGGTATAATTTTGTGTTATTTACTTTAGGAAATTGCCTGTGTTTCACTTTTGGTAACCAGGCCGCAACGGGGCCTATACAGGGGAATAAGAAATCTTGAATTTAAGATCAAGAAAAAGGTTGAAATCAGTTGAGTAGGTTTTAATCACGTAGAATTTAGCACCATGATAGGATTTAGTTTCAAATAAGCAAAAATAAATTTTTATGTGCTTTTATTTTATAAAGAGAGTATGTTTGAGTATTTATATAGTATGTACGCGTGAATAGCAATGGTTTTAATTAACCTTCCTAATAAATAAATAAACTTTCAACCCTTGCTGACATTAGAGATGAAGATGAAAGCAGCAACAGTGTATTGTTTAGAAATCGGGTCTGTTGCGGCATGTTATACCGTAGGGAATATGGTGCGCTTCACTTTTCTATTAAACTCTAGTCGGATTCCCCAATTTGCTTAGGTTGCAAAATAATATTGTCCGTAGTTTGACATGAGGTAAGACATGGCATGTTGTAATATGGAGATTATGTGATTCAACATGTTATGATACCATACAAGTAGGACTTCTCAATTGTGCTACTCTACACTGAGGTAGCGATTTGGTAATTTAGCTTTTTTAATATTGACACAAGTGCGATATGCATGATTGTGAAGTACAATGTGCCTGGAAAGGTTTATTTGATTTTAAAAAGGATTCCTTAAGTCACTATACATTATTAAGGTGGCAGGCATTGGTGATGGCTCATATTCTTATGCCATCGCACATTGGTTATTCTGACTTGTCTCACATTTTGGGTGATATGCAATATTGTTTATTGCATGGGGCACCAATTTTGTTTTTAAAATTGTTATTATACTCAACACATCATATATTAACCCTTTCACTGTTAGGCCTCCATGCACCCCCCACCAGACACACACCTCACGTGTTAAGCCTTTTTTGGGCTGTTTGGGGTAGCTCATGTTTAGACCTCCATTACTTTTTGTTCACATAAGCTATCCACATCAAATTTGCACCCTTTTTTCAAACATCATAGGGATTCTAAAAGTACCCAAGGTTTGTGAATTCCCATGGAGAGGAACGAGAAATTAACTAAAATATAGCTACATTTGTTTTTTTGTGGGAAACGTGAAAATAGTGATGCAGAAGAAAGTGTCTGTTTTTTTTCCCTGCAAATGGCATCCAAAAAAGGTTTGCAATGCTAAAATCACCATCTTCTGAGCTTCAGGAGCAGGCAGACTTGATTTAGAAATCCAATTTTTTTAACACAGTTTTGGCATTTTACAAAGAGATAGCCCAATTGTACCTATTTTGTGTGCTTTCAACCTCCTTTCAGTTTGTGGTGTAAAAGGGGGTGAAACTCATGATGGGTCCCAGACAGCTATACATCTCTGAAATCTAGACAAGATTCTGAATTCAGCAAGGGGTCATTTGTGTAGATCCATCAAGGTTTTCCCAAAGAAACTAAGGGGGTCATTCTAACTCTGGCGGGCGGCGGAGGCCGCCCGCCAGAGTTCCCCCCTCCAAAATACCGCACCGCGGTCAGTAGACCGCGGAGGGTATTCTGAGTTTTTCCCTGGGCTGGCGGGCGGTCGCCAAAAGACCGCCCGCCAGCCCAGGGAAAAACTCCCTTCCCACGAGGATGCCGGCTCGTAATCGAGCCGGCGGAGTGGGAAGGTGCGACGGGTGCTGTTGCACCCGTCGCGTATTTCACTGTCTGCCAAGCAGACAGTGAAACACTTGTAGGGGCCCTCTTACGGGGGCCCCTGCAGTGCCCATGCCAGTGGCATGGGCACTGCAGGGGCCCCCAGGGGCCCCGCGACCCCCCCTAGATGGCGGTAGGGGGGTCGGAATCCCCTCGGCGGTGCAGCTAGCTGCGCCGCCTTGGAGGATTCCGAAGGGCGGCGGTACACTGGCGGGAGACCGCCAGTGTTGCCGGTCTGACCGCGGCTTTACCGCCGCGGTCAGAATGCCCTGCGGGGCACCGCCGGCCTGTCGGCGGTGCTCCCGCCGACCCTGGCCCCGGCGGTCTAAGACCGCCGGGGTCAGAATGACCCCCTAAGTGTTGAAATAAAAAACATATTGACAATTATTAGGAAAAAATTGGCATTTGTGACAATGTTTTCATTTGTAACTTCTCATCACGATGGCCGATTCACAAAAGCTATATACCATTGCATCTGCTAGACCCTTCTGGTTGTGGGGACATAGAGGGTTTGTGGGTTTTTCAAGAGCGTGAGGTATCCAAAGCCAATAACTGAGTTGCACCTTGCAATGGTTTTTCATTGTGTACCGTGTATAGAGCAATTCATATGGTAAAATATAAATAGTGAAAAATAGGTATCAAGGAAACGTATATGTTTCTGAAATGGGCACAGGATATGGAGTTTAGAAGCAGGGGTTATTTGCACATCTCTGAATTTGTGGGTATCCATCCTAGCATGTGAATTAGAGGCTATTTCTCAAAATGACTTCTCCCTTACACATGGTTTTACATATGGCAGGTGCAAATGCAGAGAAATACAAGTTGTAATAACGCTTGTTCTACTATTCTGACTTCCTTTGAGTCTCCCAATAAAAATGGCACCTCACTTGTGTGGGTAGGCCTAGTGCCACAAAGAAAAATGGCCCAAAACGCAACATGGGTACATCAAATTTTCCATGCAAAACTGATCCATTTTTTGTAAAGTGGGTAGCTGTGGTTTTTGGGCCCTACCTCAGCTGACACCTAGGTGAACCTAGCATACCTGTAAATTTTTTAAACCTAGGCACCTAGGGAAATCCGGAATGGGGTGTTTGCATGGATCCCATGAGTTTTTTTTACCCACAGTGCCCTGCAAACTTCAATCATTGCATGAAATCACCCATTTTGTTTATATTTCTGTGATGGAAACTTCAGGAATCTGCAAGAATCCACAAAATTCCTACCACCCAGCAGTGCTGATAAAAATGCTGCAGAACTTGTGTGGCTGAGCCTAGTGCCAGTGACAGGAACCTATCAAACCAAGGACAATGGGAGCTCTTCTTGGGGACTCCTATTGGTATCGGTTGGACTTGTTCCTGTCACTGGCACTAGGCCCATCCACACAGGTGGCACAGAATTTTGTATCAGCAGAAGTGGGGCAATGCTGGGTGGTAGGAATTATGTGGATTTCTGCAGAATCTGGAAGTTTCCACCACAGAAATGTGAGACAAAATGTGTGCTTTAGTCATTATTTGAGGTTTGCAGGGCAATGTGGGTAAGGAAATGGTTTGGGGTGGATGCAAAACACACCAATCTGGACTCCCCCAGAGGTTTAATTTTCAGAACTGTCTGGGTTTGGTAGTTTTTTCTAGGTGTCAGCCTACCCAAGCCCAAAAAGTGCAGATGTTAACTATTGCAAGTGGGGTGATACTGGGAGTTAGCCAAACTCTCCTGGCCTAATTTGTAAAAACAACACCCAAATCAAATGTCCTCTCGCTTGCCATAGGGATGTAATACTTTAGTCCGCAGGGGAGCATAAAGACTGTTTCTTTTCCCTGGTGCCTATTGGGCTTTCTGTCCCCAGAGGGAGCAGAACTACTGTTTCCCTTTTTTGGGGGTTGGGGGGAGCGCATGGCCATGACCATCCTGGACAGGCCCCATTGATACAAACAAAACAAGTAATCCCTGGTGTCTAGTGGGCTTTCTGCACCCCCCCAAGGAGGAGGAGATGGGGTAATTGCCCCCATCTGCCTCCCCCGGGGGTGGGGTAGAAAAGCTGTTTCTCTTTTTTGGGGGTGGGGGCATGGCCATGCCCATGCTGGGCAACCCCCACCAATATATAAAAAAAAAAAAAAAGAGTAGTACTTGGTGCCTAGTGGTGTTTTGACCCCGGGGGCAGATCGGCCAGAAAATAGGGCAAAAGGACCAACATAATGCCCCCATAACAGGGATCAACCTTACCCAAGGGGCCTCTCCATAACATATATTTTTGAACAGCCCTGGTGTCTAGTGGAATTCTACCCAACCCCCTGGCAGATTGGCCTAAAAATAAGGCCAATCTAGAAAATGGCCAAAATGTGGTTCCCATTAGAAGGGATCCAATTGGCAAAGGTACCTCTCCCGTGTGCTTTGGTGCTGGGGGCTGAGATAGTCCCACGAGCACTGAAGCAGTGAAAATTAAATGAGCTGATTGGCTCATTTCACTTTCACATTCAATGTCATGACGTCAGCACGCCAAGTGCACTGATAATCATTCCATTGAAATAAAATGCCTCAGTGGCAGGGAAGGCTCTTCCCCTGCTTCCTAGGCTAAAAAAATAAAAAGGAAATTTCTCTGCTGTAAACAGCAGAGGGATTTCCTGGTTGTTTGCAGTGGACGGAACGGTTCTGTCCTCATCACAGAACCAATTAAGCAATGCATGGTTATTGAGTTTTGATGTACGACTAGCACTTAGGATTGTATTTCAACCTTTCTGGTGTCATCATATGGTACAAAAGAGGCAACATGAGGAACAGAGATTGAAATAATTAATAACTGGAAACGTACGATCCTCATCACTTTTTCACCTACATAGTGTCATGTGATGTATCGGACTATTAAGGTATGTGTTCAAATATTGGGTTATGGTTATGAATGATTTTGTGCAATGGTTTTTAAATATGTTTGCATATTAATTGTATAATGAATATGAATTATAATGTTACATTCTGTTATAATATCCCTCTTAGATCCTGGGGTAAAACCTCTATTTATACATTAGATGTTACAAATACGAGCATACATATGCGAATGGGTATAAGGGGATTTCTCTCCTTTTTGTCATGCTAGGTACTATGGCTCATATTTCAAGGAAAATGACGGAGCGTGACGCTACGCCAAAATTGGCAGTGCCGCGCTCTGTTATTTTCACAATGCTGGGATGTGCCGTATATAATTGAATACAGCGAACCCCTGTGTTGGCCCCTGCACTGATGCTAAATTGAGCTGCCTAGCACCAACGCAGGAATTCTTGCACCATTGTGCAGGGATGTCTGCATTGAGGGGTTTGATTGTTTATGTGTGAGAAGGTGTCCCTTTCTGCACATAAACAATCACTAATGGCGATTTAGCACTGTCTGCTGCAGAAAGCGCCATTTTGAAATTATTGTTTATGTGCAGGAAGGGACACCTTCCGCACATAAACTTTAATTTCTGGCATTTTGCTCTTTCTATGCATGCTGCAGAATGCAGCACACATAGAAAAAGCAAAAAACGAGGAGGAATAAAAGTATTCCTCTTTGTTGCATCTTGCAGCTGCCTCAGGTTTCCGAAAACTCACCCACGGCAACACCAATTGCACGACCCTTCCACACAAAGGGCTGCGTGTGAAGGGGCATTATTTACAAGGTGGCGTTAAGCCACAAAAAGTGGCTTAACGCCACCTTGTAAATACGGTGCAGGGCATAGCGCCACCGGAGCGGCACGAAAGAGCAAGTTACTTACCTTCAGTAACACTTTTTTGGTGGATACACTAGCTACCTGTGGATTCCTCACCTAATGAATTCTCCCCAATGCGCAGCATTTGACGGAAACTTCTTTCCAGCTCTGCACGTCGGCGAGGACGTCACAATTGCCCTTCTCCACGCGGCTCCGTCTGACGTCATTGTGGCAATAAGAGGTCCCCGCCGGCGTGCTGACGTCAGTTTACACCATTTTTTACGTGCCTTTAAGGCGAACAGGTGAATACCGACATTCCATACTCATTATGATTGTATCCAAGAAAACATTTATACAAAAGGTAAACAAATAAGAATAGCAAACAATATCAATATATATTCACAAAAATACATAGTCATAAATACATACAAATACATATATATACATACATATATATATATATACACACATATATATATATATATATATATATATACACCCTCTCATAATTCAGCAACATACAAATATACATATATACACCCAAGGAAATCTCGGTATGACCCGACAGACTACAGGGAGGCGGGTGGGACCGTGAGAAATCCACAGGTAGCTAGTGTATCCACCAGAAAAAGCGTTACCGAAGGTAAGTAACTTGCTCTTCTGATGGATACAACTACCTGTGGATTCCTCACCTAATGAATAGAGTCCCAAAGCAGTACTGCCTCGGAGCTGGGTGTCTGACTGATCATACCAAGAAATCCTGCAGCACAGACCATGCAAAATGGCCATCCCTCCTCACCTCCAAGTCCAAGCAATAATGCTTTACAAAGGTGTGGAGGGATGCCCAAGTCGCAGTCTTACAAATGTCTGCCACTGGAACACCTCTAGCCAGGGCCGACGTGGCCGACTTAGCCCTGGTGGAATGGGCTTGTGGCGAACGCAGTGTAATGAACAACGCAAGAGTCAGTCTTCAAGTAGGTAAGTGAGGTTTTATTGTTTGATAAAGTGGATGAGTGATTGCTAGTTTCTTCCTCTTGTCCTTCCGTCTTTCTTGGTTACGGCTCCCTCGATCCCCGGTTCTGTCCCTCTTCCTTGTTTCTCTTCGTCTCTTAGGACTCCCGGGAAGCGCATGTGGAGAAAAGGAGAATAAGAGCGGTATGTGCTTTGGATTTTCTTTTCCTAACTGCTTCTTGGTTTCCCTTGTCTTCGGTCTTTTCTTGCTTCTTTTTACTTTTTTCTCTCTCTCTCTTCCTTACTTTCCTTCTCTTTTTATCTTTCTTCTCTTTCCCTTCCTGTCAGGGTTTGCCTTAGCCTTCTCTGATCCTGACGCTGCCTCTTTCAGCGCCCCTCCTTCCCGCGTCGTCCTCCCTTCAGCTCTCCCATTGGAGGACGACCCGCGGTGTTCTGGTGCAGTATTGGCAGCATCAGCACAAGTTGCTGCAGTGTGCGGGTGGGTTCCAGCCAGCCCGTCACAGACACTCCCCCTAGAGAGCGGCTGCGGGAGACGCTCCGTTGTCGGATATCGGGACAGAAAATCCGCATTCGTCATTTGGTTGCCTGGCAAGTGTACGATCTGAAAGGAGAAAGGCTGAAAGGAAAGGAATCACCGCACAATAAGAGCATTAGAATCCTTGTTGTGTGCAAGCCATGTGAGGGGAGCGTGATCCGTTACCAGTGTAAACATTCTGCCTGTTAGATAGTACCGGAGTGATTCCACTGCCCATTTGATGGCCAAGCATTCTTTTTCTATTGTGGGATAATGGGTTTCCCTTGGTAGAAGCTTCCGGCTAATGTACACTATAGGATGTGAAGTCCCATCCCTTTGTGGCTGGGAAAGTACTGCCCCTAGACCCACATCAGAGGCGTCCGTTTGTAAAATAAAGGGCTTCTGAAAATCCGGGCAACACGACACTGGACCAGATGTCAGGGTGGTTTTTAGCTGTTCAAAACACTGACGTTCAGCCTTAGAGAGAGGTGATAGGGTGTTGGGACAGGATTTCCTTAACAGGTTAGTAAGCGGTCTGCTAACTTAGAAAATTGTGGAATGAACCGCCTATAATACCCCACCAGACCGAGGAAGGCCCTAACGTCTTTCTTTGTCTGTGGCACAGGTATATTCATAATGGCTTCCATTTTCTCGATTTGAGGTCTGACTTGACCGTCCCCCAAGACATACCCTAGGTATTTGATACTGGTATGTCCTAGTCTGCACTTCTCTGGATTCACCGTTAGATTAGCTGCTCTCAAGGCCTGCAAAATGTCACCTAAATGTTTCATGTGTTCTTCCCAGGTCATACCATATATCACTATATCATCAAGATACGCCGCAGCATATTGATGATGTGGACGTAGTATCCTATCCATGAGCCTCTGAAATGTGGCTGGCGCCCCATGGAGCCCAAACGGCAGTATTGTGAATTGATAGAGTCCTGATGGTGTTGTGAAAGCAGTTTTTTCTTTGTCTTCTGCTCTTAAAGGTATTTGCCAATACCCTTTGGTCAAGTCTAAGGTTGACATATATTGGGCTTGGCCTAGTCTCCCAAGTAGTTCATCAATACGTGGCATGGGATATGCATCGAAGTATGTCAATTAGTTGACTCATCTATAATCTACACAAAAACAGGTACTTCCGTCCGGTTTGGGTACCAGCACGACTGGAGAACACCAAGGGCTGGCTGATGGCTCAATAATGCCAGCCTCTAGCATGGATTGGACTTCCTGTTCGATTATTCTCTTTTTGACTTCCGGAATATGGTATGGTCGCTGTCAGGAGACTTTATCTACTT
This sequence comes from Pleurodeles waltl, assembly GCF_031143425.1. Lineage (NCBI taxonomy): Eukaryota > Metazoa > Chordata > Amphibia > Caudata > Salamandridae > Pleurodeles > Pleurodeles waltl. The sequence continues at coordinate 402,062,050 of NC_090449.1, forward strand.
TTAACAGGATTGGGTGGTGTACTAGATTTGTTCGACCAGGAGTCTTAGAGAAGACATCTCTATTTTCCTCTACCAAGTGAGTGAGTTGCCTGCGAGATGGTTCTGCTAAGGTAAGATTTATGTGGGGGGGGGGGAGAGCCATGGGGGTCTCTCAAGGGAAAAGAAAGGTAGGGAATCTCCTCTGTGGAACCATGGGTGATATATCGAACGGGCAGCTCACATGAGGGTTCCTGCCATTTTTTAAGGAGATTTATGTGATATATCTGCTCTCTGCCCGGTCCTTGTGAAATTGCCAATTTATATGTGGTGGGGTTGATCTGTTCAATAATCTCACATGGTCCTTGCCACCGGGCCAATAGTTTATTTTCACTGCTAGGAAGCAGGACTAACGCTTTATTTCCTACCTTCAGACTGTGGAACACACTTCTAGCATCATACCATTGTTTTTGTTTACTCTGTGCCTCTCCTAACCCCTTCGCTGCCAGGCCTTTTTTTGGCTATTTGGGGCAGTTCGCGCTTAGGCCCTCATAACTTTTTGTCCACATAAGCTAGCCAAGCCAAATTTGCATCCTTTTTTTTCCAACAACCTAGGGATTCTAGAGGTACCCAGACTTTGTGGGTTCCCCTGAAGGAGGCCAAGAAATTAGCCAAAATACAGTGAAAAGTTCATTTTTTAAAATGAAAATGGGAAAAAGTGGCTGCAGAAGAAGGCTTGTGGTTTTTTTCTCTGATAATGGCATCAACAAAGGGTTTACGGTGCTAAAATCACCAGCTTCCCAGCTTTCAGGAACAGGCAGACTTGAATCAGAAAACCCAATTTTTCAACACAAATTTGCCATTTTACTAGGACATTCCCCATTTTTACAATTTGTTTGTGCTTTCAGCCTCCTTCCAGTCAGTGACAGAAATGGGCATGAAACCAATGCTGGATCCCAGAAACCTAAACATTTCTGAAAAGTAGACAAAATTCTGAATTTAGCAAGGGGTCATATATGTAGATCCTACAAGGGTTTCTTACAGAAAATAACAACTGAAAAAGAAAAATATTGAAATTGAGGTGAAAAAAACAGCAATTTTTCTCTACATTTTACTCTGTAACTTTTTCCTGCAATGTCAGATTTTCGAAAGCAATATACTGTTGCGTCTGCTGGACTCCTCTGGTTGCGGGGAAATATAGGGCTCGTAGGTTCATCAAGAACCCTAGGTACCCAGAGCCAATAAATGAGCTGCACCCTGCAGTGCGTTTTCATTCTATACCCGGTATACAGCAATTCATTTGCTGAAATATGAAGAGTGAAAAATAGCTATCAAGAAAACCTTTGTATTTCCAAAATGGGCACAAGATAAGGTGTTGAGGAGCAGTGGTTATTTGCACATCTCTGAATTCCGGGGTGACCATACTAGCATGTGAATTACAGGGCATTTCTCAAATAGATGTCTTTTTTACATACTCTCTTATATTTGGAAGGAAAAAATGTAGAGAAAGACAAGGGGCAATAACACTTGTTTTGCTTATCTATGTTCCCCCAAGTCTCCCGATAAAAATGATACCTCACTTGTGTGGGTAGGCCTAGCGCCCGCGACAGGAAACACCCCAAAATTCAACGTGGACACATCACATTTTTTTAAAGAATACAGAGGTGTTTTTTGCAAAGTGCCTACCTGTAGATTTTGGCCTCTAGCTCAGCCGGCACCTAGGGAAACCTACCAAACCTGTGCATTTTTGAAAACTAGAGACCTAGGGGAATCCAAGATGGGGTGACTTGTGGGGGCTCTGACCAGGTTCTGTTACCCAGAATCCTTTGCAAACCTAAAAATTTGGCTAAAAAAACATGTTTTCCACTCATTTCGGTGACAGAAAGTTGTGGAATCTGATAGGAGCCACAAATTTCCTTCCACCCAGCGTTCCCCCAAGTCTCCAGATAAAAATGGTACCTCACTTGTGTGGGTAGGCCTAGCGCCCACGAAAGGAAATGGGCCAAAACACAACGTGGACACATCACATTTTTTCATAGAAAACAGTGCCTACCTGTGAATTTTGGCCTCTAGCTGAGCCGGAACCCAGGGAAACCTAGCAAACCAGCACATTTTTTAAAACTAGAAACCCAGGGGAATCCAAGATGGGGTGACTTGTGAGGCTCTGACCAGGTTCTGTTACCCAGAATCCCTTGCAAACGTAAAAATTTGGCCAAAAAAAAAAACACTTTTTCCTCTCATTTCGGTGACAGAAAGTTCTGGAATCTGAGAGGAGCCACAAATTTCCTTCCACCCAGCGTTCCCCCAAGTCTCTCGATAAAAATGGTACCTCACTTGTGTGGGTAGGCCTAGCGCCCACAAAAGGAAATGGCCCAAAACACAACGTGGACACATCAAATTTTTTCACAGAAAACAAAGGTGTTTTTTGCAAAGTGCCTACCTGTGGATTTTTGCCTCTAGCTCATCCTGCCCCGGGGGAGCAGAAATGGCCTAAAATAAATTTGCCCCCCCAACCCCCCCCCCCCCCGGAGCGACCCTTGCCTACGGGATCGCTCCCCCTGCGTGACATTGGCGCCAAAAAAAAAATCCCCAGTGCCTAGTGGTTTCTGCCCCCTTGGGGGCAGATTGACCTAAAGTCAGCCAATCTGCCCCCAAGGGGGGCAAAAATGGTCTAAATACAATTTGCCCCCCAGGGGAGCGACCCTTGCCTAGTGGGTCGCTCCCCATCTCTAAAAACACAAACACACACAAAAAAAAAATTGCCCTGGCGCCTAGAGGTTTCTGCCCCCCCTGGGGGCAGATTGACCTAAAATCAGCCAATCTTCCCCCAAGGGGGGCAGGAATGGTCTAAATACAATTTGCCCCCCAGGGGAGCGACCATGCCTAATGGGTCGCCCCCCATCTCTAAAAAAAACCACAAAAAAAAACATTTGCCCTGGCGCCTACGGGATCGCTCCCCCTGCGTGACATTGGCGCCAAAAAAAAATCCCCGGTGCCTAGTGGTTTCTGCCCCCTTGGGGGCAAATTGGCGTAGCAAAAATCGGCCAATCTGCCCCCAAAGGGGGCAGAAATGGCCTAAATACAATTTTCCCCTCCAAGGGAGCGACCCTTGTCCAAGGGGTCGCTCCCCATCTGTAAAACAGAAAAAACAAAAAATCCCCGGTGCCTAGTGGTTTCTGCCCCTCTTGTTGGCAGATCGGCCTAATCAAAATAGGCTGATCTACCCAGGGGGGCAGAAATGGCCTAAAATAATTCCCCCCCCCAGGGGAGCGACCCTTGCCTAAGGGGTCGCTCCCCTTTCGTGAAATTCATGAAAACAAAAAAAACTCCCTGGTGTCTAGTGGTTTCTGCCCCCCTTGGGGGCAGATTGGCCTCATCAAAATAGGCCAATCTGCCCCCAAGGGGGGGCAGAAATGGCCTAAATATAATTTGCCCCCTAGGGGAGCGACCCTTGCCTAAGGGGATGCTCCCCACCTAAAAATTCTTTTTTTTTTAAATGATCCCTGGTGCCTAGAGATTTCTGCCCCCCCTGGGAGCAGAAAAGGCCTTAAAAAAAATGCCCCCCATTAGGAGCGACCCTTGCCCAAGGGGTCGCTCCCTTATGCCAGTTTCAGTAAAAAAAAAACAAATCCCTGGTGTCTAGTGGGCGTTTCAAAAGCCGTATTGCAAGCAATCCGGCTTTTGAAACGCTCAGAGAGACTTCAAAGGGAAGGAAATACATTTTCTTCCCTTTTGAAGCCTCTCCGGGCCTCCCCCACGTGATCAAAAGAGAAATGCTGAGCAACTGGAAGCTGAGTAGGTTGTTTTGTATGATAAATCGTGAACCTACCCCCATGCTCCTCCGGATTCAAGGCTTGTTGCCACGCATGTTTCAGGGAGGGGTCATCGTGTTGACTTTGCCGGAACTCCCCCGGGATGGTACAAACCCTACTGGCTACTTCTGGGTTGTCAACCATTGGGACTTGCCGCATCTGGGAATATTGTTGTCTCTGTTCCCTTTTTTCCTTTCTACTGAGGATAGGTCTGGGTGGTCGCCATTCCTGCTCACCTACCCCAAAGGGCACTTCCTACCACCAACTTCTAAGAGCATGGTCCTGACCCGCTTTGGCTAAGAGGGAGGAAAAATCCTCATAGTCGGTTCCAAGGATGATATCTTCACCCAGATGGGGTAGTACTCCCACTCTTATTGTCTCACTGTTTCCTCTCCAATTCAGGCGAATATTGGCTACTGGGTAATATCTTTGATCCCCATGTACGCATGCTATCAATACTTGTGAGTGTGCTTCCTCTTGACCTGGTAAGTCTAACTGCTGTCTGATTACGCTCTGACTACATCCAGAGTCTATCAGATCAGTGCTGTTCTTTCAATGTCATTGATGAGAAGAGTCAGGATATACGTGGTTTTTCCCCTCCGGACCAGAATACTCGACCCCTCGTTAAACCAATCTCCATGGGTTCCTCAGCATCTTTTATGTGGGGGCAATGTCTAGCGATATGGCCCCATTCGGAGCAGTGGTAGCACTGGGGACCTGTGGTCGGATAGTTTGTATTAGACGTTGTTGCCGGCAGGGACCGCTCAGGACCATGTAACAGTACGGGTCGCTGGGTGGAGCCTTTTGCTATGGCCGGTCGTACACGGGAAGGGATATGTTGTCTACTGGATGTAGCCCGGAAGTCCGGGGCCCTATGATAGGCACAGACACGGTCCACTGCGGTATCATTAGTCAGGCCCGGGTGTTGTCTAACCCAATTGCGAGTGTTGCAGGGTAATGCCTCCAAATATTGTTCCAGAACTATAGTGTCGAACATTTCTTCCCTAGTTTTCTCTGTAGGGTGGAGCTATCTCCCTGCTGCATTCTGAACCCTATAATATAAGTTATGGGGATTCTCGTGATGCTGCCATTTGATTTGACGAAACCTGGTGCGATAGCTTTCACTGTCCAGCCCTACGCCTTCCAGAATGGTTTTCTTTATGTCTTTATAAGGAAGAGTGCCACTGGGGTTAATGGATTGGTAGGTGGCTTGTAAATGTCCTGTGAGTAATGGTGCTATATATTGGCCCCATTTTTCCTCTGAGCAATTAGCTGTGCTGGCAACTCTCTCAAAGTTTGTAAAAAAGGAGTCTGGATCTTCCTGTTCTTGGTATTTCTGCAACACACTACTTGGGACATTCGGATGAACTTTGCTATGTGCAATAGTGTCTGTAAGTTTTCCCAGAGCTGTTTCGTGCATTAGCTGATTATTCGCCATTATTGTTGCTTGACTCTTAAGTGCTGTCTGCAAGGCCTCGCGTTCCTCTTTGGCCTCTTACATCTGCTGTTCCCACACAATCTGCAAGTGCCGCTGCCCCTCTGCCAGTTGGGCAATCATGTCGGCCATGGATGGTTTCTCCTCCATTGTGGCGTATTCCTCTCAGATCCCACTTCTGACACCACTTGTGGCGAACGCAATGTAATGAACAACGCTGGAGTCAGTCTTCAAGTAGGTAAGTGAGGTTTTATTGTTTGATAAAGTGGATGACTGATTGCTAGTTTCTTCCTCTTGTCCTTCCGTCTATCTTGGTTACGGCTCCCTCGATCCCCAGTTCTGTCCCTCTTCCTTGTTTTTCTTAGTCTCTTAGGACTCCCGGGAAGTGCATGTGGAGAAAAGGAGAATAAGAGCGGTAAGTGCTTTGGATTTTCTTTTACTCTTTTCCTAACTGCTTCTTGTTTTCCCTTGTCTTCGGTCTTTTCTTGCTTCTTTTTACTTTTCTCTCTCTCCCTCTTCCTTACTTTCCTTCTCTTTTTATCTTTCTTCTCTTTCCCTTCCTGTCAGGGTTTGCCTTAGCCTTCTCTGATCCTGACGCTGCCTCTTTCAGCGCCCCTCCTTCCCACGTCGTCCTGCCTTCAGCTCTCCCATTGGAGGACGACCCGCGGTATTCTGGTGCAGTAGTGGCAGCATCAGCACAAGTCGCTGCAGTGTGCGGGTGGCTTCCAGCCAGCCCGTCACAGGGCTCTTATACCAACAGGAGGAACTTTCTTTGCTAATGAATAACAGATCTTAATACAAAGAACGACCCACCTGGACAGTGTTCGTTTGTGGACGGCCTTCCCCTTCCTCTTCCCCACGTATCCAACAAAGAGTTGGTCGTCCAAGCGGAATTCTCTCGTCCTGTCTATGTAAAAACTCGAGGCCCTCCTTGGGTCCAGTTGATGTAGTCTCTCCTCCTCCTTAGATGGATGTGGAGGAGGATAGAATGACGAGAGTGAGATAGACTGCCCCAAATGAAAAGGAGTCACTACCATGGGGAGGAAAGCCGCACTGGTCCTCAGCACCACCTTGTCCACATGAAAGGTCGTAAAAGGAGGGTGAACACAAAGAGCTTGAAGCTCACTTACACGCCTAGCAGACATGATAGCCGTAAGAAAAACAGTCTTTAAGACTAAAAATCTCAAAGGGCAAGAATGTAGCGGCTCAAAAGGTGAACCCATTAAAAAGGTTAGAACCAGATTTAAATCCCACTGGGGAATAAGAAACTGAGTGGGAGGAAACCTATTGGTAAGCCCCTTCAAAAACCTCAATACTAAAGGGGATTTGAACAAAGAGGGTTGATCAGGTAGGCATAAGAAGGCTGAGAGAGCCAAAAGATAGCCTTTGACAGTAGCAACAGTGCAGCCTTGCTGTGCCAAGGACAATGCAAACAACAATATGTCCGACAAATGGGCACTAAAGGGATTAATTTGCCTCTCTCCACACCAAGCAACAAATTTAGCCCATCTGCTCGCATAGACAGATTTGGTGGAGTGTCGCTTGGCCGATAAAATAACGTCCACCCTTCTTGACCAATCCGAAGCTATTAAGATGACTTGGGCCCAGTCTTGGGGAATCTTCCTCAGAGCCCGAGGAATCAAGGGTATGGGGGGAAACGCGTAAAGCAACTGGCCGTTCCAGGACATCTGAAACGCGTCCCCCAACGCTTACTGCACCGGATACTGGAGGCTGCAGAACGATGGGCAGTGCGCGGTCTCCTGAGTGGCAAATAGGTTCTACCTGGGGAAATCCCCACATCCGAAAGATGTAAAGGACCAGATCTGGATGAAGACGCCACTCATGATCGGCCGAGAGGAGCCGACTGAGACTGTCCGCACGCACGTTTTGAACCCCAGCCAGATGGTTTGCCATTAAGCAAATCCGATGGTCCGCTACCCAGGACCAGAGCCGCAGAGCCTCTCTGCAGAGAAGGTACGACCCTACTCCTCCCTGCATGTTGATTTAACACATCGCGGTCGTGTTGTCCGTCAGGACTTGAACCAACTGACCGCTAAGGGAAGGGAGGAAGGCCTTGAGAGCCAAACGTATCGCCCGCAATTCCAGCAGATTGATGTGAAACATCTGCTCCACTGGAGACCAATGACCTTTGATCTCCTGGTCCCCCAGATGAGCTCCCCACCCCAGGGTGGAAGCATCCATTATTACCGTGGCCACTGAAGATGGTAGTGAAAAAGGCCTTCCTTGAGAAATGTTGCTGTCCACAGACCACCATCGTAGATCCGCTGCAGTGTCTTGGGAGATCTTTATCGACTCGGCGAGATCCCCTTTGTGCTGAAACCACTGCCTGCGGAGGCACTACTGAAGAGCCCTCATGTGCCAGAATGCATGAGTGACCAACAGAATGCATGAAGCGAACAGACCGAGCAGACGAAGGAACTTGAGGACTGGAACAACCGCTCCCTCTCGAAACATTGGAATCAATGCCTGAATGGCCTGAATCCACTGTGGCGGAGGAAAGGCTCGATTCAATGTTGTGTCCAGTACTGCCCCTATGAACAGGAGGCGTTGAGAGGGCTCCAGGTGAGACTTGGGCACTTTTTTTGAAAAGCCCAGACTGAACAACAACTGGATTGTCATCTGCAGGTGATGCAGCACGAGCTCCGGAGACTTGGCTTTGATCACCCAATCATCCAGGTAATGGAATACTGCTATTCCCTTCCTCCTGAGATTTGCTGCAACCACCGCCATCACCTTCGTGAAGACTGGAGGCGTGGAAGTAAGACCAAAAGGAAGGACCGCAAACTGGTAGTGTTGCGACCCCACCACAAACCGGAGATACTTCCCGTGTGACTTGAGAATGGGAATATGGAAATAAGCATCCTGCAAGTCAACAGACACCATCCAATCCTCCTTGCTCAACGCCATAAGCACCTGTGCTAGAGTCAACATTTTGAATTTCTCCTGTTTGAGGAACCAATTAAAAATCCTCAGGTCCAGGATAGGTCTCAAACGTCCATCCTTTTTGGGGATCAGAAAATACCTTGAATAACATCCCTGACCCCTCTCCTGCTCGGGAACCAACTCCACTGCACCTTTTGACAATAGGGATAGAACCTCCTGTTCTAACAACAGGAGATGTTCTTCTGAACAAAAGGAAAGACGGGCAGGGACGGGAGGAGGAATCTCCCGAAAGTGAAGGGCATAGCCTTTCCTCACAACATTGATGACCCAGGAGTCTGATGTGATCGACTCCCACATGGGAAGAAAAAGAGACAACCTTCCCCCTACAGGAGATACATGGGATGCAATGGTTAGAGGACTAGGGTTGCTTCCCCTGTTGCACCCCCCCTGAGGAAGAGGAAGAGGCAGGGTGCTGCTGTTGGGTGGCCCCTCTAGTGCGGAGTCTACCCCGCCCCCTGAAAGATCTGTAAGGGAGACTTGAGGGCTGCTGGCATGTCTGCTGCAATCTTCCACGAAAGGACGCCCCTCGTCCAAACACCCTAAAATGTCTAAATGACCTAAAAGGGGTCGAAGCAGCTTGCAGGCTCAAGGACTCCGCCGTTGCCGTACACTCTTTGAAGCGCTCCAACGCAGAGTCAGCCTTAGTGCCAATTAACTTATCGCCATCAAAGGGCAAGTCTAACAGAGTGGCTTGGACATCTGAAGAGAACCCAGACATACGTAACCAAGCATGACGTCTGGTAGCGATGGATGGTCACATGGCTCTAGCAACTGAGTCGGTGGTGTCCAGTCCTGATTGTATGACATGTGTCGTTGCAGCCTGGGCATCAGTAAGGAGTCCTTGCAAGTCCTGGGGCATGTCAGGCAACGCATCTTTAGCCTCATCCATAACAGCATGAATGTATCTACCCAGGATACACGTGGCATTTGCTGACTTAAGCGCCATGCTGCAGGATGAGAAAACCTTCTTTGCAGACTGCTCCATCCTTTTGGACTCCCTGTCGGTTGGCACACCAAGGAAGGAGCCAGGAGCAGGCCGCGATGAACAAGACGCCTATACCACCAGACTCTCCGGAGACGAGTGTTTCGAAAGGAACCCAGGGTCCCCTGGAGCTGATCTATATCTTCTAGCCACCGACCTGTTCACCGCTGATGAAGAAACAGGCTTTCTCCATACCTCGACAAAGGGATCCATGAGAGCTTCATTAAAAGGCAGCAATGGATCCGCAACAGCAGTGGCAGGATGTAGCACCTCCGTCAGGATATTTGTCTTGACCTGGGCAACAGGAAGCGGGAGATCTAAGAAATCAGCAGCCTTACTTATCACAGAATGAAACAAGGCTGCCTCCTCGGTAAACTCCCCTGGTGAGGCTAATTCCCTTTCCGGAGAAGTATCCAGCCCGCTGGCAGTGTCTAACCCCTGAAAGTCACCCCGGGGCTCCACAGTCTCCCCTTCCTCAGGGAGCTGTCTCCAGTACTCTCCTTCCTCCAACAATCTCAGGGCCTTCCTTCGGGAACGCAACTTTGCCTCCAGCCCTGGCGTCGACAAAGAGTTGACCGACGTCGAAGAACAGTGCCGAGTAGGTGTCGCCACTCGATCTCCGGACCCATCCGACGCCGGAGATGGATCCATCGGCCGCGTGGACAGCCGATCTCTACCAACCAACGCCATACGGCTTCGGGACGACTCCATATGGATAGACACCGGCGTCGAAGGCCTATCCACCAACGTCGACGGCTGCACAGCCGGCACCGGCGCCGGACTAGCGTTCCCTGCCGGACAGAATGGCATGAACGGTGTCGGTCTATAAGGGGCCGGAGCGCCTAAATTAAATGCCAAGGGACCAGTGGGGCCAGCCGGCGCACCACCTCCCGGAGCCATGTTCTGAAACATGGCAAACATGGCATTAAGGAATGCTGCTAAATCCGATCCCGGAGTAGGGAAGACAGGATACTCCTGTGGAGCCGGAGCCTGGATATCCGGATGCGCTGGAGAAAAGCGAGGACTCGGAGGTTCCATCACCTCAAAGACCGACAGCGCCGGAGAAGTCTGCGGAGTCGAAGGCTGACGAGTCACCGTCGGGCTGACCTCCCATGACTTATGGCGCCGAGCAGATGGAGACCTTGCCCTCGAACGTCTTCCTCTGGAACGACGCCGGGAATCGTGATGGTGCCGCTTCCTATGACTCTTCGCCGACTTCCCCGACAAAGATCTATGGTGACTCCTCTTCTCCTTTTTAGCCTTCACTTAAAACAACTTGGCTTCACTCTCCTTAAGAGCCTTGGGATTCATTTTCTGGCACGAACCACACTCCTGAACGCCGTGGTCCGAGCTTAGACACCAAAGGCAGCCATTATGCGGGCCAGTAACTGACATACGACTTCCGCATTCTCTGCAAGGCTTGAACCCTGACTTCTTCAGAGCAGACATTTCCAAAAACACAAAGTATCCCTTTCAATAGCAATCGACACAAGAGCTGGAGAAATAACCGTTATCGAAGGCATGGAAAAAAGGGAACTGATGTCAGCACGCGGGCGGGGACCTCTTATTGCCACGATGACGTCAGACGGAGCCGCGTGGAGTCGGCAATTGTGACGTCCTCGCCAACGTGCAGAGCTGGAAAAAAGTTTCCGTCGAATGCTGCGCATTGGGGAGAATTCATTAGGTGAGGAATCCACAGGTAGTTGTATCCATCAGTAAGTGACACTTCAGTGGCACTATGCGGTCATAAATATGCCCCTTTGTATTGTTTCACAGTTTTATGTTGTCTTATGGTTTTAGACCTATGTTTTGTGATAGGATGTTGATTACTTCCTTTATTGTGTGTGTTTTTTAAATGGTATTGTTTGCTTGTAATGTCTAAGTACTGTATGTTCTTTTTTGTTTTAGGTTTACAGTCCGGAGGAAGGTCATTTCATGAACGAATTGCTTTAATATGTTGGCTAGAAGCTGTTTTTATAAATATGGAATAAAGAAAGAAAAATATAGAAGACTGTTTAGAGCGCTTCTCCCGGAAGACTTCAATGAAACTGCAGTTTTGGATCCTAAGCAAGTTCACTTGATATCTGCTGTTCATGATGCTACACCCAGCAAAAGGAGGGCACAGCTAATGTGTGAACAGATAAACAAGGGCCAACCAGTGTTATAGACACAGGAGTCACTGGCTGTGTTATGGCTCACCAAGACTTATCTAACATTGCATCGATCCCCAATGTTGAGGGAGACTCCAATGAAGATATATGCCTAGGGCAGTGTAAAACTCCAACATCTGACCAGGATGTTCGCCACCAGAGTAGTGCACCACTCACAGTCTAATGGTGCCCTTTTCTGTGTGACCAAGTCAGGCGGGATCATACTTATTAGTTGCAGAAGTGTAGAATCATTCAAATGTATTGTATTTGCATTTGGCATGCAAGACAACGTTTTGAACTGATCCTGGAAGAGTTTAGGTTAAAATCTGTTTTACTGGTTTCAGTAAAACAAAATTCAAAACATTAACCTCACCTACTTCCACTGGCCGGCAAGGTGAATTATGAATGGGAGGAGGTAGAAAAACTGGTGGGGGGAGTGGGGAAGGGAACATAGAAGAGGTAAAGGGGTTTGAGTCCAAATATCTGAGGGTGGGGAGGAAGGGGGAGAGGGGGACAGTGAAGTCCGTGTAGTGAGGAGAGGGTAGTGGTCAGTGATTCCTGGCGCTGTGGATAAGTAGTAGCCTTGAGAGGGGCTCGGGGTGAGCATTGATGTCCATGGTTCGTTTTCACTAGGTCAATCAGCGTTGTTCACTATGTTCGTGAGTTGAAGCACTTGCAGGTATTCTGGGCAGGACAATTCCTTGGCGTTTTGCCATATATTATCAAATTGTGGGAGTTTTTCGTTCTATGATTGCTGTAAATTTTCCATGCCTAATAAGCCCCAAAGCTTATGTAGCCACTCAGCATGGTTCAGCGTCTTCTCTGTGCTCCACTTGGACAAAATTACGTGCAATGCCAAAGAAGGTGGGTCAGCGTACCTGGTTGGCCTCATTTGCGCCAACAACTATTGCCTATCGTAGTACCAATAGGGCATTATTTTAAGTAAGGTCTCTTTCCCCGAGGTGCTATAGGCAGACGTATGGGATCTGTGTAAGATGTCTGACCATTCTCTGGGAGTGAAGGTGCACTCCCACTCTAATTACCACTTCTGGGCCGGATATTGTTTTAGGGTGTTCAGAAAGGCGTGAACATCAGAGAGGAGGCCCTTATCATTATGACGGGTGAGGTGCCATTTCTCGAAGAGCGTGAGACGTCTGCTAGCATGCGGCCGCACTTGGGGGTGCGTTACCCAGAGTCTGATACCTATGTACTCCCAGTACTCGATGTTCAGCCCTCCATAGCTGGACCTGATTTGTGGAAAGTCCAGAAGGCCGTGGTGACCAAGGAAATCCCCTATTTTTTTTTAATTGTCATCTTGCCATTGGAAGAACGCCATACCCTCCACAGCAGGGGGGAAGTCATGATTCCCTATTATGAGAGTTTGCGGTAAAATGTGTGTGGAGAGCTTCTTGGCCAATTTAACGCTATACCATGTCCCAATTGTTGCCCTTACAATGGGTGGAAAACACATCTCTGGCGGGCAATGTTTTTTTGACAGCCAAAGGATTTTCCATCCATGGATCCCTGTGCTTGCTTGATCTATGAAGCACCAATGTTTTTCCGTGTGTGACCTGTTTTATTCCACTATATATCTCAATTGGGCTGCCTGGCAGTAATGAGTTAGGTGGGGAATGCCTAGGCCTCCCTTTGCTGTGGACAAATAGGCTTGTTTCTTGGCTATACACACCTTCTTGGTGTCCCATATATAGTTTACAATCAGATGTAGCAGTTTCCCAAGTATGTGTCGGGGAGGGCTGTAGGAGAAGGGTTTGCATTATGTAGAGAATCTTTGAAAGGGGAGTCATCTTGATCACCGCTATCCTACTCACAAGAAATGGGACGCCCCTCCAGGACTTTAAGTCGGAGAGATTGGATGTCAGAAATGCAGCATAGTTGCGTTCTGCTGTCTTCTCTACTGTGGGGTATATTTTGTGGCCCAAGTATTTTACTCCTTTAGTTGCTTTAGGAAAGTAAAGAGACATTCCAGCTGAGTTCTATTGCTCTGGGGAATAGTGTGGCTGAGAACCTCAGATTTCTGCATGTTGACTTTGAAACCAGAGACCCGGCCAAATTTGTCAAACTTCTGCAGGAGTAGTGATAGGGAGGTGTGTGGCTGTGTGAGTGCAATCATGATGTCATCCGCATATAGTATGAGTTTATGTTTCTGGGAGCCAACGGTGATGCCTATAATTAGGGGGTTTATGCGTATCCATTCAGCTAGGGGCTCCATACAGACAGCATATAAGAGTGGTGACAAGGGGCATCCCTAGATCATTTCCCTTACGATAGTAAAGAGTCGCAATGTCAGTTCATTAACCCTCATTATGGCTGTGGGCCTTGTGTAGCTGCACCATATCAGTTTCCGAAAACGGGCGCCCAGACCTGCCTTAACCAGCAAGAGCTGGAGAAAGGGTCAGTGTAGATGATCAAATACCTCATCTGCGTCAATTGATAGCAGGACTGCTGTGATCCAGGGAGCAGCTTATTTTATCTGTAAGATGCAGGAGCTGTTTGTAATAGTGCTACAGCCTCTTTTGGGTATGAACCCAGCCTGGTCGGGATTGACCAACCCCAAGTCGGGCTGCGAGTATGCTTGTAAAGATCTTGGCTCCCACATTAAACAGGGAGATGGGCCTGTATGAAGAACAGAGAGTGGAATCTTTTCCCAGCTTAGGAATCACAGTAATGGTAGCCTCCCTCATTGTGTCAGGGAGTCTACCCTTGTCACTAAGAGTTAATAGAGGCGGGTAAGGATAGATGCCAGTTGTGCAGCAGATGTTTTGTAGAACTCAGAAGTGTATCCGTCCTGCCATGGCATCTTGCACACTTGGAGCCTTGCTATTGCTTTAAGGACTTTGCCATCTTGTATGTACTTTTTCTAGCTGAGGGACTCTTTTATGGTGATCGCCTGATGTAGGAAGTTGGCTCTGTATGCACTATTTCAAAGTAAGAAATAGCAAGCACAGAGTCCAAGGGTTCCCCTTAGAGGTAAGATAGTGGCAAAAAGAGATAATTCTAATACTCTATTTTGTGGTAGTGTGGTCGAGCAGTAGGCTTATCAGAGGGTAGTGTTAAGCATTTGTTGTACACACACAGGCAATAAATGAGGAACACACTCAAAGACAATTCCAGGCCAATAGGTTTTTATATAGAAAAATATATTTTCTTAGTTTATTTTAAGAACCACAGATTCAAGATTTACAAACAATACTTTAAATGAAAGGTATTTCACTCAGGTATCTTAGGAACTTTGAATCATCACATTAGCAGGTACAGTTTTGGCAGAAAGGGCAATAAGCTATATTAAAATTGGACACAGTGCAAAAACCAACAAACAGTTCCTGGGGGAGATAAGTATTTGTTAAGTTCACAGGTAAGTAAAGCACTTACAGGGTTCAATATTGGGTCCAAGATAGCCGACCGTTGGTGGTTCAGGGCAACATCAAAGTTACCACACCAGCAGCTCAGGGCCGGTCAGGTGCAGAGGTCAAAGTGGTGCCCAAAACGCATAGGCTTCAATGGAGAAAGGGGTGCCCGGTTCCAGTCTGCCAGCAGGTAAGTACCCGCGACTTCGGAGGGCAGACCAGGGGGGTTTTGTATGGCACCGGGGGGGACACAAGTCAGAACAAAAAGTACACCCTCAGCGGCACAGGGGCGGCCGGGTGCAGAGTCCAAACAGGCGTCGGGTTTGCTGTAGGTTTCAATGGGAGACTGTTAGGGTTTGTGCACAGCAAAGAGCATGTCCCCTCTCACTGCACTAGTGGGGTCTGTAATAGCTCCCTTTTAAACTTACTATTGAAAGCCTTTCTTGTTATCTCACCTCCCCCCCCCCAGGCTTCTGTGTATGTTGTTTAATGTGCTGTTTTGTTTACACATTGGGCCTTGCTTTTACCAAGGCTTCTTTAAAACACTCCTCTCTAGGCCATGTGTTAATTTAACTCATTTGCATAATAACTGAAACTCTGCACACCTTTCAAGAACATGTGCAGCATGTGAGGACCACACCCAGCCCTTCAAACCACACCCAGCTCTGCACACCTTTCAAGAACATGTGCAGCATGTGAGGACCACACCCAGCCCTGTCTATAAAAGGCAGCCCCCGAGCCTCACCCAGTGCTTGTGCTCGTCTACCTCCCGCTTACCTGAGGACAGATCCCTCGGCGCTGGCACTCCTGCTCTCTACAGACTTTCATTGGCTTCAATTGGCGCAGCTGCTGGCTCTTCCTTCTTCCGGTTTCCGGTTCCTCCTTGCCTCAGCCTCTCTCCTACAAGCAACCTGCAAAAGAGAAAGAAGACAAGGTTAGACTGATCAGTATCTCTTGCCAGCAACAAGTAAGTGCAAAACTTTTATTACCTGAAAGAACTTTGACAACAATTTCTGGATTCGTGTATAGACAATTTGAAACAAGATACCTTCCACGAACATTGTGATTCAAACTCTTTGTTACAAGAATACTTTGCGGAACTTTGTGAAGCAAACATTTTTTTATGGAACTTTTAAGAATCGAACCGTGGAAACCATTAACAGCAAGGCAAACAGTAAATCAAGGACTTGCACAAATTACATGCTGTATTTTGACATAAAAGTACAGTATTTGTTTTATAAAAGATTCTGGAAATATGGGAAAAGTGAGTCTGCTATTGGCAATTTAGGCTTTAGTTATATTAAGATGAATGTTTGATATTGGTAATTCTGATAACGGTATTTGTTTAATATTTTAGAAGCTTTAGAGTAATAGAAAGCACATCCCAGAGCAGTAACACATTCCAAACCTGGAAACTAGAGACCAGGATCCAAGAGGTACTTTTAGAAGAAATTTCTAATAAATAAAGGGATAGTCAGGAACCCAGTTAGGAATAGGATGTACTTATCTGTTCTTTGTTTATGTTTCATTAGGCACCAGTTTCTACAGAAGTCAGAGAGGGCCGCAGATTTGTGCAGCACTTCAACAGTGGAAACGCAAGAACGGTGTTGTCTCTTTATTTTATTTTATCCACTTCCCCCCTTCCCTTGAGCTTCTGTTCTTAGTGCACTGTTTTAAAAACTAGTGTGCTGGAACAAGCAGTTTCAGGGTGGGGTCGGATTGTCTTCAACCTCCATCAGAACTGAACAAGGACTCAGGTGAGCTGGGCTTTGACAGAGACCCAGGGGTCTCTTCAGCGATGCAGGCAGGCACAGGGGGCTCCTCGGGGTAGCCACCACCTGGGCTAGGGAGAGGGCCTCCTGGGGGTCACTCCTGCACTGGAAGTCGGATCCTTCAGGTCCTGGGGGCTGGGGGTGCAGTGTTTACACGAGGCGTCGCGATCTTTTAAGCAGGCAGTCACGGTCAGGGGGGGCCTCTGGATTCCCTCTGCAGGCGTCGCTGTGGGGGCTCAGGGGGGTCAACTCTGGCTACTCATGGGCTCGCAGTCACCAGGGAGTCCTCCCTGTAGTGTTTGTTTTCCGCAGGTCGAGCCGGGGGCGTCAGGTGCAGAGTAGAAAGACTCACGCTTCCGGCGGGAAACGTGTGGTCTTTAAAAGTTGCTTCTTTGTTGCAAAGTTGCAGTTTCTTTGGAACAGGTCCTCTGTCCTCTGGTGTTCTTGGTCCTTTTAGCTGCAGGGTAGTCCTCTAAGGCTTCAGAGGTCGCTGGACCCTGGGGGACGCATCCCTTTTGCAGTTTTTCTTGAAGTGGGGAGACAGGCCCGTATGGCTGGGGCCAAAGCAGTTGGTGTCTCCGTCTTCTCTGCAGGGCTTCAGGTCAGCAGTCCTTCATCTTCAGGTTGCAGGAATCTAGCTTCCTAGGTTCTGGGGGCCCCTGACTACTCAATTTATGGGTGTGGTTAAGTCTGGGGGGTTAGTAGCCAATGGCTACTAGCCCTGAGGGTGGCTACACCCTCTTTGTGCCTCCTCCCTGAGGGGAGGGGGGCACATCCCTAATCCTCTTGGGGGAATCCTCCATCTGGAAGATGGAGGATTTCTAAAAGTCAGAGTCACCTCAGCTCAGGACACCTTAGGGGTTGTCCTGACTGGCCAGTGACTCCTCCTTGTTTTTCTCATTATCTCCTCATGCCTTGCCGCCAAAAGTGGGGCCGTGGCCGGAGGGGGCGGGCATCTCCACTAGCTGGGATGCCCTGTGGCGCTGTAACAAAGGGGGTGAGCCTTTGAGGCTCACCGCCAGGGCTTACAGTTCCTGCAGGGGGAGGTGAAAAATACCTCCACCCAGTACAGGCTTTGTTCCTGGCCACCGAGTGACAAAGGCACTCTCCCCATGTGGCCAGCAACATGTCTGGTGTGTGGCAGGCTGGTAAAACTAGTCAGCCCACACTGGAAGTCGGGTATGTTTTCAGGGGGCATCTCTAAGATGCCCTCTGGGTGTATTTCACAATCAAATGTACACTGGCATCAGTGTGCATTTATTGTGCTGAGAAGTGTGATACCAAACATCCCAGTTTTCAGTGTAGCCATTATGGTGCTGTAGAGTTCATGTTTGACAGACTCCCAGACCATATACTCTTATGGCTACCCTGCACTTACAATGTCTAAGGTTTTGCTTACACACTGTAGGGGCATAGTGCTCATGCAACTATGCCCTCACCTACGGTATAGTGCACCCTGCCTTAGGACAGTAAGGCCTGCTAGAGGGGTAACTTATCTATGCCATGGGCAGTGTGAGGTTGGCATGGCACCCTGAGGGGAGTGCCATGTCGACGTATTCATTTTCTCCCCACCAGCACACACAAGCTGGCAAGCAGTGTGTCTGTGCTGCTTGAGGGGTCCCCAGGGTGGCATAAGATGTGCTGCAGCACTTAGAGACCTTCCCTGGCATCAGGGCCCTTGGTACCAGGGGTACCAGTTACAAGGGACTTACCTGGATGCCAGGGTGTGCCAATTGTGGAGACAAAGGTACAGGTTAGGGAAAGAACACTGGTGCTGGGGCCTGGTTAGCAGGCCTCAGCACACTTTCAAATCATAACTTGGCATCAGCAAAGGCAAACAGTCAGGGGGTAACCATGCCAAGAAGGCATTTCCTCACACAATCCCCCCAAACGAAAGAGGATGAGACTTACCTTTCCCAAGAGAGTCTTCATTTTCTCAGTGGAAGAACCTGCAAAGGCCATCTGCATTGGCATGGGCAGTCCCAGGTCTGTGTTCCACTATAAAGTCCATTCCCTGTAGGGAGATGGACCACCTCAACAGTTTTGGATTTTCACCTTTCATTTGCATTAGCCATCTGAGAGGTCTGTGGTCAGTTTGAACTACAAAGTGAGTACCAAAGAGGTATGGTCTCAGCTTCTTCAGGTACCAAACCACAGCAAAGGACTCCCTCTCAATGGCACTCCAACGCTGCTCCCTGGGGAGTACCCTCCTGCTAATGAAAGAAACAGGCTGGTCAAGGCCATCATCATTTGTTTGGGACAAAACTGCCCCTATCCCATGTTCAGAGGCATCAGTCTGCACAATGAACTGCTTGGGGTAATCTGGAGCTTTTAGAACTGGTGCTGTGCACATAGCTTGTTTCAGGGTGTCAAAGGCCTGTTGGCATTCTAAAGTCCAGTTTACTATCTTAGGCATTTTCTTGGAGGTAAGTTCTGTGAGGGGTGTCACTATTGATCCATATCCCTTCACAAACCTCCTGTAGTACCCAGTCAAGCCAATGAATGCCCTGACTTGAGTCTGGGTTTTTGGAGCTACCCAGTCCAGAATAGTCTGGATCTTGGGTTGGAGTGGCTGAACTTGGCCTCCACCTACCAGGTGTCCCAAGTAAACCACAGTTCCCTGCCCTATCTGACATTTGGATGCCTTGATAGAGAGGCCTGCTGCTTGCAGAGCCTTCAAAACCTACTTCAGGTGGACCAGGTGATCCTGCCAGCTGGAGCTAAAGACAGCAATATCGTCAAGATAAGCTGCACTAAAGGACTCCAAGCCAGCAAGGACTTGATTCACCAACCTTTGGAAGGTGGCAGGGCCATTCCTTAAGCCAAAGGGCATAACAGTAAACTGATAATGCCCATCAGGTGTGGAGAATGCTGTCTTTTCTTTTGCTCCTGGTGCCATTTTGATTTGCCAGTATCCTGCTGTCAAATCAAAGGTACTTAAGTATCTGGCAGCACCTAGTTTGTCAATTAATTAATCTGCCCTTGGAATAGGATGGGCATCTGTATTGGTGACAGAATTAAGTCCTCTGTAATCCACACAACACCTCATCTCTCTCTTACCATCCTTGGTGTGAGGTTTGGGGACTAAGACCACTGGGCTAGCCCAGGGGCTGTCAGAGTGCTCAATGACTCCCAATTCCAGCATCTTGTGGACTTCCACTTTGATGCTTTCCTTAACTTGGTCAGACTGTCTGGAAATGTTTTTTTTGACAGGCATTCTGTCTCCTGTGTCCACATCATGGGTACACAGATGTGTCTGACCAGGGGTTAGGGAAAAGAGCTCAGCAAACTGTTGTAAGACTTCCCTACAGTCAGATTGCTGTTGGCCTGAGAGGGTGTCTGAATAGATCACTCCATCTACTGAGCCATCTTTAGGGTCAGTGGAGAGGGGATCAGGGAGAGGGTCACTCTCAGCTTCCTGGTCCTCATCTGTCACCATCAACAGATTCACTTCTGCCCTGTCATGAAAGAGTTTGAGGCGGTTCACATGGATCACCCTTTTGGGGGTCCTGCTAGTGCCTCCGTCTAGCAGGTAGGTGACCTGACTCTTTCTTTCTAGCACTGGGTAAGGGCCACTCCATCTGTGATGAAGTGCCCTGGGAGCCACAGGCTCCAGAACCCAGACTTTCTGCCCTGGCTGAAACTCAACCATAGCAGCCTTTTGGTCATGCCACATTTTCTGGAGTTGTTGGCTGGCCTCAAGGTTTTTGCTTGCCTTTTCCATGTACTATGCCATCCTGGAATGTAGGCTTAGTACATAGTCCACTAAATCTTGTTTAGGCTCATGAAGAGGTCTCTCCCAGCCTTCTTTTACAAGAGCTAGTGGTCCCCTGACACGATGGCCAAACAGAAGTTCAAAGGGGGAAAACCCTACTCCCTTCTGAGGCACCTCTCTGTAGGTGAAAAGCAGACATGGCAAGAGGACATCCCATCTCCTTTTGAGCTTTTCAGGGAGCCTCATGATCATGCCTTTCAATGTCTTGTTAAATCTTAACACAAGACCATTGGTTTGTGGGTGGTATGGTGTGGTGAATTTGTAAGTCACCCAACACTCATTCCACATGTGTTTCAGGTATACTGACATGAAGTTGGTACCCCTGTCAGACACCACCTCCTTAGGAAATCCCACTCTGGTAAAGATACCTATGAGTGCCTTAGCTACTGCAGGGGCTGTAGTGGACCTAAGGGGAATTGTTTCAGGGTACCTAGTGGCATGATCCACTACCACTAGGATATACTGGTTCCCTGAGGTTGTGGGAGGTTCAAGTGGACCCACTATGTCCACACTCACTCTTTCAAAGCGGACCCCCACCACTGGAAGTGGAATGAGGGGGTCTTTGGGTGTCCACCTGTCTTACCACTGGCTTGACAGGTGGCACAGGAGACACAAAACTCCTTTACTTTCTGGGACATGTTGGGCCAATAGAAATGGTTGACTAACCTCTCCCAAGTCTTGGTTTGTCCCAAATACCCAGCAAGTGGAATATCATGAGCTAAGGTCAGAATGAACTTCCTAAACTCCTGAGGCACTACCACTCTCCTAGTGGCACCAGGTTTGGGATCTCTTGCCTCAGTGTAGAGGAGTCCATCTTCCCAATAGACTCTATGTGTTCCAGTGATTTTTCATTTGGTCTCTTTAGCAGCTTGTTGCCTAAGGCCTTCAAGAGAGGGATATGTTTCTTGCCCCTTAAACAACTGTTCCCTTGTGGGTCCCCCTGGGCCTAAGAGTTCAACCTGATAAGGTTCCAACTCCATGGGCTCAGTTCCCTCAGAGGGCAGAACTTCTTCCTGGTAAGAGAGGTTCCCTTTCTTTTGTTGTGTTGAAGCTGGTTCCCCAGTCTTCTTTCCTTTCCTCTTGGAGGGTTGGGCCATTACTCCAGGCTCCAACACCACTTTTTCACCCTGAGCCTTGCACTGTGCCCTTGTCTTGACACACACTAGTTCAGGGATACCCAGCGTGGCTGCATGGGATTGAGTTCTACCTCAGCCCATGCTGAGGACTCCAGGTCATTTTGAAGCAAACAGTCTACAGGGATATTTGAGGAGACTACTACCTGTTTCAGGCAATTGACCCCTCCCCATTCTAAAGTTACCATAGCCATGGGATGTACTTTAGTCTGATTGTCAGCGTTGGTGACTGGATAAGTTTGTCCAGTCAGGTATTGTCCTGGGCAAACCAGTTTCTCTGTCACCATGGTGACACTGGTACCTGTATCCCTCAGGCCTTATACACTAAGCCCATTAATTAAGAGTTGCTGTCTGTATTTTTGCATATTAGGGGGCCAGGCAGCCAGTGTGGCTAAGTCCACCCCGCCCTCAGAGACTAATGTAGCTTCAGTGTGAACCCTGATTTGCTCTGGGCACACTGTTGATCCCACCTGGAGACTGGCTATTCCAGTGCTAACTGGAGTAGAGTTTGAAGTGGAACCTTTCTTGGGACAGGCCTTGACTCCAGTTTGGTGTCCCTGCTGATTACAGCTACAACACCAGGCCTTTTTAGGATCAAAGTTTTTACCCTTGTACCCAAAATTGGATTGTGAAGCGGCTTTGGACCCTCCCTCCTGAGCAGGTTTTTGGGGCCCTGTAAAAGACTCTTTACTTTTACCCTTGGATGTCTCAACACTCTTCCCCTGGGGAGTCTTTGTGACCCCTTTCTTTTGGTCACCCCCTGTGTAAGTCTTGGTCACCCTAGTCTTGACCCAATGGTCCACCTTCTTTCCCAATTCTTGGGGAGAAATTGGTCCTAGGTCTACCAGATGCTGATGCAGTTTATCATTGAAACAATTACTTAAAAGGTGTTCTTTCATTAAAAGATTGTACAGCCCATCATAATAATTTAGGCCACTGCCATTAATCCAACCATCCAGTGTTTTGACTGAGAAGTCAACAAAATCAACCCAGGTCTGGCTCGACGATTTTTGAGCCCCCCTGAACCTAATCCTGTACTCCTCAGTTGAGAATCCAAAGCCCTCAATCAGGGTAGCCTTCATGAGGTCATAGGATTCTGCATGTTTTCCAGAGAGTGTGAGGAGTATATCCCTACACTTTCCAGTGAACATCTCCCAAAGGAGAGCACCCCAGTGAGACTTGTTTACTTTTCTGGTTGCACAAGCCCTCTCAAAAGCTGTGAACCATTTGGTGATGTCATCACCATCTTGATATTTAGTTACAATCCCTTTTGGGATTTTTAGCATGTCAGGAGAATCTCTGACCCTATTGATATTGCTGCCACCATTGATGGGACCTAAGCCCATCTCTTGTCTTTCCCTTTCTATGGCTAGGATCTGTCTTTCCAAAGTCAATCTTTTGGCCAACCTGGCTAGCAGGAGGTTATCTTCATTGAGGCTGTCATCAATGCTTCCAGAGTTTCTGGACTCTCCTGTGAGAGAAGCAGCATCTCTGACTATCACATGTGGAGTCAGGGTTGGAGAAACCCTGGTCTCCCTAACTAGGACTGGAGGTGGGAGTTCCTCCAAGTCACTAGGGTCATCCTCTGTGATGCCATCATCAGAGGGGTTGTTTTTATCAAACTCTGCTAAGAGCTCCTGGAGTTGTACTTTGGTAGGGTTTGAACAGTTTTTTTCTTTTTGATTTTACAGAGTGACCTTAACTCTGACATCCTAAGATGCAGTTAAGGGGTGAGGTTGAGTTCCATCACTGTCTCTTCTGTAGTAGACATTTTGTTTCTAAAAGTTGGTATACTTTTTAAGAATCTAAAACTATCTCTAGAACTTAATTCAAACTTTTACAAAACTTTTAAACTCTAAAGGAAATGCTAACAGGGACTAACACAAGGCCCTAGCAGGACTTTTACATTTTTTGAAAAATAGCTCAAATTTCAAAAATCAGTTTCTAATGACAGTTTTTGGAATTTAGTCGTGTGATCAGGTATTGGCTGAGTAATCCAGCAAATGCAAAGTCTTGTACCCCACCGCTGATCCACCAATGTAGGAAGGTGGCTCTGTATGCACTATTTCAAAGTAAGAAATAGCATGCACAGAGTCCAAGGGTTCCCCTTAGAGGTAAGATAGTGGCAAAAAGAGATAATTCTAATACTCTATTTTGTGGTAGTGTGGTCGAGCAGTAGGCTTATCAGAGGCTAGTGTTAAGCATTTGTTGTACACACACAGGCAATAAATGAGGAACACACACTCAAAGATAATTCCAGGCCAATAGGTTTTTATGTAGAAAAATATATTTTCTTAGTTTATTTTAAAAACCACAAGTTCAAGATTTACAAACAATACTTTAAATGAAAGGTATTTCACTCAGGTATCTTAGGAACTTTGAATCATCACATTAGCATGTACAGTTTTGGCAAAAATGGCAATAAGCTATTTTACCAGCAGCTCAGGGCCGGTCAGGTGCAGAGGTAAAAGTGGTGCCCAAAACGCATAGGCTTCAATGGAGAAAGGGGTGCCCCGGTTCCAGTATGCCAGCAGGTAAGAACCCATGACTTCGGAGGGCAGACCAGGGGGGTTTTGTAGGGCACCGGGGAGGACACAAGTCAGCACAAAAAGTAAACCCTCAGCGGCACAGGGGTGGCCGGGTGCAGAGTGCAAACAGGTGTCGGGTTTGCAGTAGGTTTCAATGGGAGACCCAGGGGTCTCTTCAGCGATGGAGGCAGGCACGGGGCTCCTCGGGGTAACCACCACCTGGGCTAGGGAGAGGGCCTCCTGGGGGTCACTCCTGCACTGGAAGTTGGATCCTTCAGGTCCTGGGGGCTGCGGGTGCAGTGTGTTTACCAGGCGTCGGGTTCTTTGAAGCAGGCAGTCGCGGTCAGGGGGAGCCTCTGGATTCCCTCTGCAGGCGTCGCTGTGGGGGCTCAGGGGGGTCAACTCTGGCTACTCACTGGCTCGCAGTCGCTGGAGAGTCCTCCCTGTAGTGTTGGTTTTCCGCAGGTCGAGCCGGGGGGGGAGTGGAAAGTCTCACGCTTCCGGCGGGAAACGTGTGGTCTTTAAAAGTTGTTTCTTAGTTGCAAAGTTGCAATTTCTTTGGAACAGGGCCGCTGTCCTCTGGAGTTCTTGGTCCTTTTAGCTGCAGGGTAGTCCTCTGAGGCTCCAGAGGTCGCTGGACCCTGGGGGACGCGTCGCTGTTGCAGTTTTTCTTGAAGTGGGGAGACAGGCCGGTAGGGCTGGGGCCAAAGCAGTTGGTGTCTCCGTCTTCTCTGCAGGGCTTCAGTTCAGCAGTCCTTCTTCATCTTCAGGTTGCAGGAATCTAGCTTCCTAGGTTCTGGGGTCCCCTAAATACTCAATTTAGGGGTGTGTTTAAGTCTGGGGGGTTAGTAGCCAATGGCTACTAGCACTGAGGGTGGCTACACCCTCTTTGTGCCTCCTCCCTGAAGGGAGGGGGCACATCCCTAATCCTATTGGGGGAATCCTCCATCTGCAAGATGGAGGATTTCTAAAAGTCAGAGTCACCTCAGCTCAGGACACCTCAGGGGTTGTCCTGACTGGTCAGTGACTCCTCCTTGTTTTTCTCATTATCTCCTCCGACCTTGACGCCAAAAGTGGGGCCGAGGCCGGAGGGGGCGGGCATCTCCACTAGATGGAATGCCCTGTGGCGCTGTAAGAAAGGGGGTGAGTCTTTGCGGCTCACCGCCAGGTGTTACAGTTCCTGCAGAGGGAGGTGAGAAGCACTGTGGAGTTCATGTTTGACAGACTCCCAGACCATATACTCTTATGGCTACCCTGCACTTACAATGTCTAAGGTTTTGCTTAGACACTGTAGGGGCATAGTGCTCATGCACCTATGCCCTCACCTATGGTATAGTGCACCCTGCCTTAGGGCTGTAAGGCCTGCTAGAGGGGTGACTTATCTATGCCATGGTCAGTGTGAGGTTGGCATGGCAACCTGAGGGGAGTGCCATGTCGACTTAGTCATTTTCTCCCCACCAGCACACACAAGCTGGCAAGCAGTGTGTCTGTGCTGAGTGAGGGGTCCCCAGGGTGGCATTAGATGTGCTGCAGCCCTTAGAGACCTTCCCTGGCATTAGGGCCCTTGGTACCAGGGATACCAGTTACAAGGGACTTACCTGGATGCCAGGGTGTGCCAATTGTGGAGACAAAGGTACAGGTTAGGGAAAGAACACTGGTGCTGGGGCCTGGTTAGCAGGCCTCAGCATACTTTCAAATCATAACTTGGCATCAGCAAAGGCAAAAAGTCAGGGGGTAACCATGCTAAGGAGGCATTTCCTTACACCTGAGCTCCATAAACTGGGATGCCCGCATAACTTAGCACTTCTGCTAAATATAAATTGGCGTAGAAGCATTGAAATTCCTGTGCTATGGTGACGTCATGATGCATGTGTTGACCTTGTGGTCCCTGGATCTCAGTTATTCTCTGCCTGTGTGTTTGGGTACTCAACCTGTCCCACTGCCTTTTTATCTCCTGTATATTTCTATTTGGCACAGGGGAAAGCATACCCTCCTTTTTCTATGTCATTTGGTTTCTGGTCACCGTTAGCTGTCTCTTCACTTTAAAAGAGCCTGATTGCTTGTGTGCGTCTTCCAGTTCTTTTACCTGTTTTTCCAGGCTGGTGAGCTTGTCCTTCCTGTCCTTAGTATGTCTTGTGGAAATGGCCATGAAGATGCCTTTCAGGACAGCTTTTAGGGTGTCCCAGAATGAAGATATGGAGGTGTTTGGAGTGTCACTTGCGCAGAGGAAAGTGTGGAGGGCTTCCTTAACTTGGGGCGACGTCAGGAAGTAGTCTATCCTAGAATAAGTTTGTTGGGATGCCGAGAAGTAGGGAAAGTCTTTCGTGGTAGGGTTTTGAACTCACCACACATCTACCAATCCCATCTCCCTTAGCCGGTGGAGGCCTGCAGCTGTGTAGGTCCCTGTTTGTCCTGTGTGCTGATCGGTCCAGAAGCAGATGAGGAACCAGGCTGAATTCGCCTCCTACGAGTATGTCTGCATCTGGGGTGGTTATTACATGTCCTACTGCAACCAGAAGGAATTCATATTGGTGATGATTAGGGGCGTAAACGGTGGCACCAGTAAAAGTGTGTGTGTGTGCATCAAGAGTCTCAGTGAGAGGAGCCTGCCCAGCAGTTCTGCTTGTGTCTGGAGAACCTGACTTTGAAAATGGGCTGCGAGTAAGATTGCCATTCCTGCCTTTTCCCCCAGTACAGAGGAGAAATACTGTTGATCGAACTACTGAAATCTCATGTGCTTCAAGTCTCCCTTAAGGAAGTGAGTCTCCTGTAGAAGGCAAATGTTGCAGCTGGAGTCTTTGAGCATACAGAGAAGCGCTAATCATTTTGCTTTGGTGTTGAGTACGTGAACTTTCAGGCCTAGAATTTTGACCATATACTTGTGTAGGGGGGTATTGCTAATGGGGGAGAGCCAGAGTTGGCTGCCATTGGATCCTCCTCGATAACTGAGACAGTCTATCTCAGCACAGAGGTTGAGCAGCTTGGTCGCCGAGCAAGGATTGGGAGGGTAATAAAGGAAATTGGGAAACTCAATTGCTCTCATCCTGAGAGCCTTAAAGACTATATGGTTGGAGCGCATGTCACAGGTGAAAGAGTGCAATGAGACATGGAGCAGGGTGATGAAGCCGTGCCGTGCCTGTGCTTGTTAACAGTTGAGTTGCATGGCAGATGCCGCGACACCCTGTGTTGCTTACTAAAGGGGGGTGACACCAACAGTGATGGTACCACAAAAATCTCTCCCACCGATAGGCTAACGATTTTTGTCCCAGTGCACTAGGTATAGTCTAGGTCTGAAGAAAGTCCCTGATGTTGGAGTTGTTGTAGCAAGGTTAATCGTTCTCTGCTGCTCTCAGCCGCAGTGGGTTTACCTGTTTTCTTCTGTCATCGGAGGCGAGTTCACCCACCTGTGCCTGGTAAGGTTGGCTAGCTCCCTTGCATCATGGGTTGAGCACCCTCCTCCCGCAGTGCTTCGAGGCCCAAGATCGGACAGGCCTCTCCCATGGTGCATATCAAATGTCTCTCATTGTTCCAAGTGAAGATTGGTCTAAAGGGAGGCCCCCATTTGTATTTGACTCCTTTCTCTGGCAAAAACGTAGTGACCGGCTTGAGTGCTCAGCTACTTCGCAGCACAATGGTGGATAAGTCCTGATACAGCCACATCTTTGTCGCTTCAAAAGTGATCAAACTCCGATCCCACATTGCTGACAACATGACTTCCTTTTGGAGGTAGTGGTGTATACAGGTCAGGACATCTTGAAGCGTCCCTGGGGCTTTGGATGGGTGGCCCGCTCTATGCATGCGGTCAAGGACAATGTCTTTCTCCGCAAGCGCCTGTAGCATATGACGAAAAAGGCAGCTTACATACGTTTCTAGATTCCCAGAGGCACGCTGGAGGGGGAACCCTTTAATTCTAAAGTTCCAAGGACAGGATCTGTTTTTGAGATCTTCCAGGTGGAGCTCCAAGTCTGCGTTCCTGTCTCATAATTCAAGCAGTTTGTGTCAGTGTTTATCAGTTCCCTCCTCTCTCACGTTGGCAGTTGTGTTCCAGAGTGGCTACATGGTGCCCCATTTTCCCCACATCTCTTTTGATTTCTTTGATATCTGTGACCACTTTTTTTTTCAGGGTGGCCATCTTGGTAGTGGGCTTGGTAAGCATGTCTTTTAGAGTGGTATCTTGTTTGGCGCGTATGCTGCTATGGTGATGCCAGGTCTTCCTGGTATAGTGTTCCACTACTGGTGCTCAATTTAGTGATTCAGGGGTGCAGCCCACCGGTGTCAGCTGGTCCCTGTAGTCTCAATGCTCTGGCGTCACCTGTCTCATGGCGAGGGGACCTTCCCGGTCCCAGAGACACAGCATGGTCACTCAGGAGCTGGGGTGGGGGTGAAAGAGGGAAGTGACAGTTCCGGCTATCCCACTGGTCTTGTACTTCTGGCCTTCCAATTCTCCACCCCTGGGGCTATCTTTGGTGTGCACACCCCCCTCCACCGCCCACCGGCAAGAAAAAGGCACCCATTTGTGGCCATCACCTCAACATCCAGAGACTCATTCAGCTGTCTGTCGATGCTGGCCTCCTCAAGGCTCTCTCAGGGTCACCTGGCACTGTGATTTGCAGGAAGCGGTCCCAGCCAAGCTCTGGCCTCAAGGATAATGCCACCATTCTGTGCTCCGCTAAGACCTCTGTTGTTGCTTCTGGCTGGCGATGCAATGGTTCTGCCCCTTGGCCCTGCTGCTCTTGAGTGGTCTCACACTGCATGGGGGATAGCGGGACAAGCCTTGGTCCCTGCAACTTCATCACTGGCGTGGCCACTGCAGTTGTGGGGAGCCCTAGCATCTATGGAATATGTAGCTCTGCGTTACAGCTCCATGTTGTGGCCATATTTGGTGCGAGTTCTGCGACAGCCGCCATCTTGGCTGGATCAATGCCCCAAGGTGTCTGTGCACACTTCTCTGTGGCAGCCCTCAGTGGTGGGGACAATCATTGCCCCCATAGTTGTCCTCAAGTTGTCCCCCACCACAAACTGTGATCCGCTCTGCTCAGTGCGACATAATAGTATACACAAGCTCCACTGAGCAATCCAGTGAATGACTGAGAGCACTTCTTATGAGAATCGGAGACAGAGGACTCACTCTCCTGAGAGCAGTGTTTTTTTTTTAAAGAAACAAATTTTAATTCTTTGGGTATCAATTCTCCAAACAAAGAGTCTCTCTGGACTTTGAACATTGTGAACCTTTTTTTGACATCCTCTGCCCCAACCAATGTTTGCAAAGTGAGGAGCTTCTTAGGTATGGCTATTGTGGACTGTGTGTACACAAAATCACAGACTAGCAATGAGATGAGAGCTGCTCAAGTCAGAGTCCCTCAAGAGAGCTGCTTGTGGGTATGGGAAAAATGTCAACAGAAACTGTTCCTGGACACTATCAGCAGACACCACAATTCGATATTATAACCCAGGAAAGCAAACAGAACTAGTGGTGGATGTCAGTCCCACAGGGTTTGGGACTGTGTTAATGCAGAGACAGGATGCATGGGCACTTCTTGCCTATGCCAGCATGGCCCTCACAAAAAAACGGAACAGAGATAATCACACATACAAAAGGAGACCATTGCAGTTCCGTGCGGTTGTTGACACTTCCATCTATAATTATATGGCAGAAGCTAGGAGGAGGACTACAGGAGTGAATGAGGCATAAGGCTCTCATAGATATGCTATCTCACTTCCTATCCAATGCGTAGGAGGTGAGGTAGATTAGATGTCAGCACCCACCTTTTGAAGACTGTGTGACTACAGAGAAGGTGTCTCCTTATCAAGTCCATGAGATGCATGAGTATTCATAAGTCGGGTAGCAAGGAAGGACCAACATAGGAATGTGTGAGAAACGTATGCCTCAACCACTTGCACTGTATGCATGTAGTAGTTAGGGAGGGAGATTCTGAACCCTGAAGATGATCTTTGACCTAATAGGCTTCAACACTGGTTGAAACATGTTGTCATCTAATCGGGGATAGGTGAATTATTGTCTCTCATTGCATACCTGTGTTTCATTGTTTTAATTGTATCAGGTGTATCCACGAATAAAAGAAAACATTTCAGTTTATCTTTAGATATTTACATATTACATCTGGATGCCTGATACTGTCCTGATTCAAACAAACTCAAGTTGAGTCCACCAGAGCAGCACTGTCTTGCCCTGGTGTGGGGAGAGCTGCCAATGATGAAGCATGCCATGACAAGTAGCATGCCTTGACAAGTTGTGAGTGATGAAACACCTTCAAATTTTATTTGAATCAATTAAGTGACTACCTATAGCAAACTGTAGTACTCTCACAACTCTCAACCCCAGTACTTTTTTGTGATACATGTATTTTGCTAGGATGTTCTTGGGTAACTTTTTTCTTTCTCTCCATTGGTGGTCGCAAGAAATAAAATTTCCCTAATTAAATCAGATTCCTTAAATTTTTCAATTTTCCAAATCCACAAAAGCAGTGTGAGTTGGATGAGGCAGCTTCACCTTATCCTAGTTTGGAGAAAAACTGTCCAGCAGTTTTTGCTGTTTAAAAAGAAGTTACCAATGAAAATCGATCCGGGTTCAGCACCTTTGCATCCCCCAACCCCATAATTTTTGTTCCCCTTGAGAGATTCTCAAGGATCTCTTCTGCATTGGGTTAGTGTAGTTGAATAAAACTTTATGAAAGCTTCCTGCAGTTTCATTGACTGGCAAACATGTTATAAAAGACTCCAGATATGAAAATCTAGATGGAAAATAATGCTTGCAGAGTTTCTTTTAGTGATGTGTAAGGGTCGTCGTTGTAGAGTGTAGGAAAAGGCCACTGTTGGCATGGATACCCCCCTACTTTTTGCCTAGTGTTGATGCAAACTTTGATTGAAAGTGTGCTGGGATCCTGTTAACCAGGCCCCAGCACCAGTGTTCTTTCCCTTCAGAATCCTCCAACTTGGTTTGGAGGATAGGAACCAATAGGATTAGGTTTGCGTTCCCCCTCCCCAAAGGGCACAAGGAGGGTGTAGCCACCCTCAGGGACAGTAGCCATTTGCTACTGCCCTCTGACCCCTAAAACGCCCCTATATCTGGGATTTAAGGGCCTCCCTGAACCCAGCTCACCAGATTCCTGGTGACCTAAGAAGAAGAATAAGGACTGCTAAGCTGAAACCTCTGCAGAAGAGAAGAAGAGAAGAAGGAAGATGACAACTGATTTGGCCCCAGCCTTACCGGCCTGTCTCCTGCTTCAAAGAACCTGCAAAAGAACAGCAACGCATCCAGCGGGACCAGCGACCTCTGCCAAGCCCCAGAGGACTGCCCCGCACCCAAAAGGACCAAGAACTCCTGTGGACAGCGGCCCTGTCCAAGAAGAAAACAACAACCAAGGACTCCCACCTCACTCCGAATGCTTGAGTCCTAACAATTCTGCACCCGACGCCCACGGCCCGTGTCCAGATGGCCCAATCAGCTAGAGAGGATCCCCAGGCAATTCTGAGCAAGTGCTCACCCTGGGTTGACCTCTCCACCCCTCCACTACGACGCCTCACGAAGGAATCCTGAGGACTCCCCTGACGCGAAAGCTCCGGATGAAGATATCTGATGCCAAAGGACCAAGTGCACCTGCAGCCCTTAGGCCTTGGAGAAACCGACACCTGGTGCAGCCACGTTCAGCAGACGGCCCTCCTCCCTTTCCAACCGGTGGTGTGCCCGAGACCCCCCCTGGATCTCGCTTGCAGCCTCTGAGTGACGCCCGGGTTCCCCTAATAGACCAGCACTGGAAACCTGACGTCCTGTTTGCACGCTGCACCCAGCCGCCCCAGTGCTGCTGAAGGTGTGTGATTGGTGCCTCCTGTGCTTCTCTAATCCCCCCGGTCTACCCTCTAAATCGAGAGTACTTACCTGCAGGCAGACCTGATTTCAAATACCCCCTGTCGCCATAGGAGCCCACGTTAAATTTGCTCATCTTTGACCTCTGCACCCTGCCGGCCCTGTGTTGCTGGTGGTGGGTGATTGGGGTTAACTTGAACCCCAACCGGTGGACTTCCTGAAATCCGGAGACTGAAACTGTAAGTGTTGTACTTACCTGTAAAACAATCTAACATTTCTTCCCCCCAGGAACTGTTTCTGAAAATTGCACAGTGTCCATTTTTAAAACAGATTATTGACAATATTTCAAGAACTGTATGAATTACCAATTTCAAACAAAGTACTGTTGATACATGTGTGAAATACAGATCTATTGAAGAACTTACCTGCAACTTGAATCTTGTGGTTCTAAAAATAAAGAAAATATATTTTTGCTGTATAAAAAACATTGGTTTGGAGTTAAGTCATTGAGAGTGTGCTTCTTCTATTGTCTGCATGTCTACAATAAATGTTTTGCACTACCCTCTGATAGGCCTAACTGCTCGACCACACTACCATAAAAGAGAGCATTAGTATTATTTACTTTAGCCTCTGTTAAGCCTCTGGGGAACCCCTGGACACTATGGCCTTCATTACGACCCTGGCGGTCGGTGATAAAGTGGCGGTAATAATGCCAAAAGCCTGGCGGTAACTACTGCCAAATTATGACCTTGGCAAAAAGATCTCCGAAAGAGAGCCAATGTACCACACCGACCGCCAGAGCGGAAACAACAGGCACCACTGCGGTAGCCGTCTAGAGCCAGGCAGAAGTCAAAGTTCTGCCCACCATATTATGACTACACAATCTGCCACCTTTTCTGGGGCAGTACCAACGACATCAAAAGCCTGGCGGAAACACTGCATAGAAGTGAAAGGACTCACCAATGTAGACACAGGGAAGAACCACACTGCTATGGAACCAGAAATGCAAGTGTTCCTGATGATATTCTACGTTCTGCTCCACCACGAACACCAGCGCCGGCGAAGACGAAGATGGTGAGTACAGCGGCCTAGCACACAAGGGAAACGAGTGTGACACACACACGCACCACACACACCACACACACCCCAGACACACACACCATACACACAACCAGCTGCCCAAGAAAACAAGTTAATCCCCATAAATCGGCTAAATAATGCAAGGACAACAGGAATTTACTAAAGTGATTGTAATAAGATCAACACAATATAAATAATAATTTTGCCAATGCTACAGGTAGGTACAAATGTACAAAAAAGGGACACTGCCCAGTCCTCAGTTCGCGTGGGCTACATGGCCACAGGGCAAAGTCCAAGGACTCACCTGTTACCTGCATCAATACGGAGAGAACACTACAGGGGCATCAGCTGGCAAATAGGCAGGCACCTCAGGGGGAGGGGGGGCACCTCAGCCAGATGCGCAAACAAGACCACTGGTTCTGGAGGGGGCAACATGCCCTGTGCTTGGTCCTGGGGATTGATAGGCCACAGTCTCTCAAGTGGGTGTCTTCCCCACTGATTCTGGAGGGGACAGGCTTCACAGCAGCCCATGGAGGCAGGATCACATTGCATCCGTTGGCGGTGATGGCTGCACTGTGGTGGTGGTGGTGGTAGTGGGAGGCTTCTGCACAGCCCCTGCACCCTCGGATGGCTGCACTGTGGTGGTGGTGGTAGTGGGAGGCTCCTGCACAGCCTCTGCACCCTCTGATGGCTGCACTGTGGTTGTGGTAGTGGGAGGCTCCTGCACAGCCCCTGCACCCTCCGATGGCTGCACTGTGGTGGTGGTGGATGTAGAGGGAGGCTCCTGCACAGCCCCTGCACCCTGCGATGGCTGCACTGTGGTGGTGGTGGTGGTAGTGGGAGGCTCCTGCTTAGCCCCTGCACCCTGCGATGTCTGCACAACCACAGTTGGTAGTGAGGGATCTGTGACAGCTGCTGGTGGATGCTCCTTCCCCTTCTTGCCTGCTGGTGCAGGCTCCTTCCCTTTCTTGCCTGATTGTACAGGCTCCTTCCCCTTTCAGATGGCAGGTGCAGGCTCCTTCCCCTTCTTGCCGGCAGGTGCAGTCTCCTTCCCCTTCTTGCCTGCTAGTGCAGGCTCCTTCCTCTTTCGGATGGCAGGTGCAAGCTCCTTCCCCTTCTTGCCTGCTGGTGCAGACTCCTTCCCCTTCAGTATTTGTAGCCTGGAATCCTTTCCACAATGAGTAGGTGTGGATGGAACTGGGCCCGTGGACTGTGGTGGCTGAGATGCTTCGCTGGGTTCTTGATACCATGGCCATAGGTGCAGGACAGGGGGGAGGGGTAGGGAAGAGGTCAATGGTGGAAAGGAAAAGCTTTTTAGGGACATTGGGGCGGTAAGAGTGAGAAGTAATGGGAGTGGAGGATGAGGGAGTGGTTGTTGGAGGTGTCTGCTGGATTTGGGTGCAGATGCATGGGCTGTATGCTGTTGGGTGTCTGACTGCTTGTGTACTTTAGGAGGGGTGGGGACAGGCACAGCGGGAGAGGACAGAGGGTACGTGTGCATGGATGTTCTAGAGGTGTCTGCCAGTGAGGTGTGTGTTCTGCTTGGTGTGGTGATGATGCAGGTAGTGGATGATAATGTAGTGCATGCAGGTGTGAATGTGGACTTAACTAGGTGGGAGGTGGAGGAGGAGTAAGAGGGGGAGACAGTGGAAATAGTGGATGTTGTTGTGTCTGCAACTGGATGGTGTTTGTATGAGTGCATGTGGGATGAAGTGTGGTGCTTGTGTTTGCCTGTGACACTCTTGGGTGTTGTCCTGTGTGCATGCTCATCTGCCTGTGTGCTTGGGATGGGTTGGGGTTGAGGAGAATGGGACAGGGAAGTGGAAGTTGGAGGGGGGACGGTAGAAACAGGGACAATGGCTGCCATCAGAGAGGAGGCCAGAGCCTGGATCAATCTGTGTTGGGCCGCCAATCCAGTGTGAATGCCCTCCAGGAATGCATTAGGTTGTTGCATCTGGGCTGCCAGCCCCTGGATGGCATTCACAATGGTTGACTGCCCTACAGAGATGGATCTCAGGAGGTCAATAGCCTCCTCACTCAGGGTAGCAGGGCTCACTGGGGCAAGGCCTGAGGTGCCTGGGGCGAAGGAGATGCCCACCTTCCTTGGTGAGCGGGCACAGGCAACTTGCTGAGGGGCTGCTGGGAGGGCGGTGCTGGTACAGGGGGTGGCGGATGTACCTGTAGCGTGGGTGGACACAGAAGAGTCCACCACCACCAGGGAGCATCCATCAGAGGAGGTATCTGTGTCTGTATTGTCCCCTCCAGTCTCCGCCGAGGTGCTCCCCTTGCCCTCTGTCCCACTGGTGCCCTCAGCGTTGGTGGGCTTTGCCTCCAGGGTCCTGTGGGATGCAGCTCCCTCTGTCGCCTGTGCCTCTGCTCCTCTGCCAGATGATCCTAATGGACATAAGGACAGGATGACAAAACAAGAAAGCGGGGGGAGAGACAAAGGATACATTGCTTCACTGACTGCACCAATACCACAGTTGGCATACACAGCACCCTCACACACAGGGAACAGGCCTACTCACTATGCATTACACCACCACTGATACTGCTAGCCACCAAGGCATGAGGAGGGGCCCACGCTGCCAACTGCAGCACACCTAGGACCCACGCAGACCTGGCCAGTTGTGGATGCTAACAAGCTA
Organism: Pleurodeles waltl; assembly: GCF_031143425.1. Lineage (NCBI taxonomy): Eukaryota > Metazoa > Chordata > Amphibia > Caudata > Salamandridae > Pleurodeles > Pleurodeles waltl. The sequence continues at coordinate 402,097,495 of NC_090449.1, forward strand.
GGTAGGCAGTATTATCCTTTCAGACCCCTAGCCACCAGAGGACCTATGCTGCTATGTCTGGCCTGGCCTAGGTGCACACAAGGCCACACAACCACCACCCGGATACCACCCCACCAGGCATAAGTTGTAATGATAGTCACTGTACTCACCCCCTTGTGGCTGCTCCTCAAGCGCCCATCCAGCTCTGGATAGGCCACCGCCAGTTTACGGGCCATCAGAGGGGTCAGGGCTCGACAGGCACCGCTTCCTCATTCGGAGGCCATCCCCAGCTGGGCCTCTGCTGTCTTTCGTGCCCAGCGTCTTAGGTCTTCCCACCATTTGCGACAGTGGGTGCTCTGCCTTCCATAGACCCCCAGGGTCCACACCTCCTTGCCAATGGCACGCCATATACCCTTCTTTTGATGGGCGCTGACCTGCAAAGGCAATACAGACAGGAGAACACCATTAGACAAACAGTCCAGCCTGTCACACACATGGCCCACTATACCCCTTTCCATCACCATTGGCACATACATAGCCCAGCTCACAACATGTACATCACCAACAGATAATCCCCCCCTTACACAGTGCCTTCACACACATCTCCATGCATCCATGCCACATGCATCGTGCCCACAGTGTACTCACCTGTTGCTCTGGAGGCCCATACAGCAGTCCGTACTGGGGTAGGACCCCATCCACCAGTCTCTCCAACTCCTCCAAAGTGAAGGCTGGGGCCCTTTCCCTGGTCACACGGGCCATGGTAGCTTCCAGACACAGGTCACAGCAGCACATGCAGTGTAGGTCCTCTCCTATGGAAGGTCAAGTAACAAGTGAGGAATCAGATAGAAAATGGCGGTCATGTCCAAGGCGGTGCACACCGTCACCGCCGGCCTAGATCACCATTGGCCATTGTACCCCATAGGGCCCAATTTTAACCAATGAGGAATTGCACGGCAGTTCCCGACCGCCACCCGCCACGGAGCACAACGTCAGCGGAATTACCTCACTTCCACCTGTACATCCACACAGGGCAGGCAGACGCCATTTCAGGGGGATAGCCCTATAGAATAATGCTAAGTCACAGGAGAAATAGGCACATACTGGACAAATCACACTGAACCATTAAATGTTTACAGAATGCAAACTACTGTTGTGGCTCCATTGTTCAGTTTGTGACAGGCTCCTCACTCTTTTGTCCCATAGATTCCTACTGCTGCGGATGAATAGGAGATGGAGACATACCCCCGTGTACAGACCCCTGGTGGACTTGGCTACACTGCAGGACAGGCACATTATCCTCACCTATAGACTTGACAGGGCCACAATCACAGAGCTGTGTGCTCAATTGGAACCTGACCTGATATCTTCTATCCGTCAGCCCATTGTGATCCCCCCTTCTTGTGCAAGTACTCTGTACTCCATTTCCTGGCAACTGGTTCACTCCAAGTGACAGTGGGCTTGGCAGCAGGAATGTCACAGCCAATGTTCTCAATAGTGCTGACAAAGGTTTTTGTCTGCCCTGATAAAACACATGTGCAACTACATTGCTTTCCCCCAGGTTGAGGATTTGGCCAAAATGAAGGCGGAGTTTTATGCAATGGGACATATCTCCAATATAATTGGGGCGATTGATGGAACATATATTGCATTTGTCCCCCCCCACCAGAATGAACAGGTGTTCAGGAATCGTAAGAGTTTCCATGCCATGAATGTGCCGATGGTGTGCTTGGCGGACCAGTACATCTCCCAAGTCAATGCCAAGTATCCTGGGTCAGCGCATGATGCCTTTGTCTTAAGGAATAGCAGCATCCCAAATGTGATGGGCCAACTACAGAGGCACAGGGTGTGGCTAATAGGTGAGCCCTGGTTCCCACCCAGTAGATATTGGTGTATGCCTATGCTGGTGGCCATACAGGATAGTGTGTGGCTAAATGTTGTCCCTCAATATTTGCAGGTGAATCTGGTTACCCAAACCTATCATGGCTGCTAACCCCTGTGAGGAATGCCAGGACAAGGGCAGAAGAACGTTATAATGAGGCACATCGTCAAACCGGAAGGATAATTGAGAGAACCTTGGGCCTCCTGAAGGCCAGGTTCCACTGCCTCCATCTAACAGGTGGATCCCTGTGCTACTCAACCAAGAAGGTCTGTCAGATTATAGTGGCATGCTGCATGTTGCACAACCTCGCCCTAAGGCGACATGTACCTTTTCTGCAGGAGGAGGAGACTGGAGATGCCCCAGTGGCAGCAGTAGACCCTGTGAACAGTGAGTATGAGGATGCAGAGGATGAGGATGAGGACTACAGAACATCTGTGATCCGTCAATACTTCCAATGACACACAGATAAGACAGTGTAACTTTAAATTTCAATGACTTTGGCTGTAATCTGTGTGGCAATGGCATGCTGATATTTCCCACTTTTATGCCCACTTACTGTTCCCTCTGACAATTCATTTTGCAGATGTTGGTGATTTGACAAATACTCCTGGTGTGATCACTACAGCCAGCTACAGGTCATTAATCTATGCTCATTCTATGTACAGTTCATTTGCAATGTTTGTACTTGTTTAAAAAAATACATATTTGATATACATGGCATACTCCAAATAAACTTTTTTCAAAGGGTGTTTATTGAAATGCTAACATATAGGGGGAAAGTGCAATGGGATGGGGTGATGATGGAGGAAAGTCCAGGGTATTGTTCCAGTCTGTTTGTAGCACAGGTGCATTGTCTAAGGGGACATAGGCAGGGGAGCAATGGCAGTTCAAGATGGACAGGGTGACTGAGTGGGACACAAGGGGGACAATCAGGAGAGTCTCATTTCCTGGCGGGGGTCGTAGCATGTGTCTGGATCACAGGGAACGTTTGTGGGGTGGTTCACCTTCTGCAGGGGGAGGGATGCTGGGGGCCTGTGAGTCCTGTGGCAGGGCCTCCTGGCCACTAGCGGCAGCAAAAGTGGAAGGCTGTTCAGATGTCTGGCTAGTTGCAGGGGCCCACTGGTGTGAGACTGCCTCCCTCATTATGTTGGCCATGTCTGCCAGCAACCTTGCTAGGGAGATCAGGGTGTTGTTGATGGCCTGCAAGTCTTCCCTGATCCCATGGTATTGTCCCTCCTGCAGCCGCATGTTCTCCTGCATGTTGTCCAGGATCTGGCCCATCGTGTCCTGGGAATGTTGGTAGGCTCCCAGGATCTCTGAGAGTGCCTCCTGGAGAGTCAGTTCCCTGGTCCTGTCCTCCCCCTGGTGCACAGCACTCCTCCCAGTTTCCCTGTTGGCTTGTGCCTCTGTCCCCTGAACCGTGTGCCCAATGCCACTGACCCCAGGTCCATGATTGTCTTGAGTGCGAGGTGTGGCCTGGGTCCCTGCAGAGGTGGACACACTGCTGATTGATGTGTCCTGGGGATAGAGATGTGGGTACACTGGATGGGTGCTGTGGTGTTGTTTCCTGATGGGGGAGGCTCTGTGGTGATCTGTGTCTGGGCTTGGGTAACTGGCTGTGCAGTGGTCCCTGATGGGCCAGGTAGATCGTCCATATCCTGAAGACCAGAGTTACTGTCATCAGTGTGGGCCTCTTCATTTGGGGGACTGGATAGTGCTGGCACCTCCTCTCCGGTGACATTGGCTGGGGTACCTGTGGGGATGTAAATGATGTGTTTTGGTTTATGAGTATGACATATTGTACATCCCTGGCTTCCCCTCTATGGTTATTGTTGCCCTGCCAGCTTTTACTTGTATATGTTGGTGTATGGTGGGATTGTTAGTTCTCTATGCTGTGCATGCTTTGGTGAAGGGTGTCCATGCAGGGTTGTGAGGGGTGTCCATGCATTGGTACAGCATACATGGCTTGGCATTGGGATTAGTGAGATGTGATGGTGGAGTGTGTGGGATGTAGTGGAGTGATGGGAGTGAGGGTGAGGGTATGTGATGGCATGCAGGTAGGGGGGTGATAGTAGTAGAGAGTTGACTTACCAGAGTCCAGTCCGACTCCGACTCCGGCCAGGCCCTCAGGATACAGTGTTGCCAAGACTTGCTCCTCTCATGCTGCGAGTTGTGGGGGAGGAGGTGGGGGTCCACCGCCAGTCCTCTGCATAGCGAGTTGGTGTATTGCTGCAATGGAACATACCTTACCCCATAGGTCGTTCCACCTCTTCCTGATGTCGTCCCTTGTTCTGGGGTGTTGTACCACAGCGTTGACCATGTCCATGATTCTCCGCCATGGCGCCTAGCTATAGATATTTGCTGCACCTGTGCTCCAAAGAGCTGTGGCTCTACCCTGACATTTTCCTTCACCATGACCCTTAACTCCTCTTCTGTGAAACGTGGGTGTCTTTGTGGTGCCATGGGTGTTGTGTGAGGAGTGTTGGTGAGGGTGTGTTAGGTGATGTATTGGGGTGTGTGATGTGGAGTGCATGAGTGATGAATGGGTGTGAGTGGTGTGTGGCTCTAGTTGTCAAAGTGGTCTTGGTGATGGTCTTGTGCCAATGAGTTGTAATCGTAAAAGGGTTGTGAGTCCTTTGGGTGAGTGTTTTATAGTGGTGTTGGTGTGTGGGTGTGGTGTGTATATGGGTGTCAGGTGTGTGTTGTTTGAATTGTCCAATGTGGTGCTGTTTTGTCTGTGGGTGTCCATTGTGAGCACGGCGGTATGTACTGCCAGTGGTTTACCGCCGTTGAATGTCTGCCATGGTGGTTCGTGGGTCATAATGTGGTGGGCATTGTTCTGATGGCGTAATGGTGTGGGTTTTGATACTGCCAGTTTATCACTGACCTTTGGTCTAGCGGATTTGTGTCTGTGGCTGAATTCTGTTGGATTGGTATGTGTGTGTCATAATATGGTGAACGGATATCTGCCGCTGCAGCAGTAAATTGGCGTCCGTCAGCGTGGCGGTAAGCGGGATTTGCTGCAAATGTCATAATGAGAGCCAATATCTAATTTTGATATAGTATACAGAGGCAGCTTCCTACATCGAGCCATACACGAGCTGAGATAAATGGTTGTGTTGTAGAAACATAAAATCTACAACAGAGTAAGAAGGAGATGAACCAGTAATCTCTACAGCCAGTCTTCAACTGACGCTGAGGGGAACCAGAGAATCTGCAATACAGTCCATATTCTACATGGAGAACACAGTGATGCATACAGTAATAATTATAAAAGAAATATACCCACTTCAACTTAACTATACTGTACTACACACCTCCCTTTTATAAAGAAAAAACAATATAATTAAGGTAGATCATAACCTAACAGGTAATTTAGTAGATCTAGACTGTAGCCGTTTATCTGATAACGCGGCTCCGGACGCCGCAGAATCGGAAACGATGTTCCGCTCCTGCGGCAGGGACGACTACTCGCCCGGTTGCCGGGGCAACGGGGACGCCGGAAACCAACTAGGGAACCCGGATGTCCGGGCTCCCAAAAGAACTGCAAAAGACGACGGACTCTGCGTGCGGCGCGCGGAGGAAGAGAAAAACACCAACAACGAGGAGGAGGGGAGAGAAGACGCGGAAGACAGGAGCAGGAACGGGAACAGCACAGTTCCCCTGAAGATAAACGACCAACCTTGGGAAAAGAAGAGAGCTGAAACGCGCGAACTCTGCCACGTCCCAGGAGGGACGTGGCTAACAAAGGTACGGTCCTTCATAAAGGACAGTTTCTTTCAAAAAGGGGAGACTGACGACAGGAGGGCAGAGGGGAGGGATAGTACTGGGAGAGGGGAGGGAAGAATCTGGAGAGGGCAGAAAGGAGAGGAGCAGGATTAAGGTGAAAAGGGGACCTAAAACCTAAGACTACCCTACCTTAGCCAAACTCAAGAGCACTTGGGATAGAACCCTATTTCTACAAGAGCACTAAGAGGTGATTGTTCACGCATCCGCTAATTTCACAAGTCTACACACGTCCCTGGGAGCGCTCTCTCTCTCTCTCTCTCTCTCTCTCTCTCTCTCTCTCTCTCTCTCTCTCCCCCTCTCTACTCTACTCTTAATACGACTTATACCGCTATACAACCCCGACTTACCTGTATTTCCATTCCTCTTTTCCAGTGCGTCTGGGAGCCCAAGAAGAAAATCTTCGCCGGCCAAGAGGGGACCTGGAAAAAGAGAGAGAAGAGACATTATATGAGGAGGAGCACACCACCCCTATAAATTTGAACAAAGCAAATAACCTTAAAACTTCAATAAATTCACAGTTTCTCACCCACCCAAGCATTCGAGTCCTTATTATCACCTGACCCACTACTACAATTGTGTCAGAAGTGGGATTCTGAAAGGTGATAAAAGGACAAACCATCAACAGAAGACAATGGGGGACAAACCCACTCTGGAGGACATGATACAGCAGCTAGCTGAAGGACAACAACACCTTCAGCTAGTATGGGAGGCCCATCAGAGGGAGGCTAAGGAGGACCGAGAGGCACTACAGAGTGTGTTAAAGAGCCAAGCCACCATCATGGCCAATAATCAATTAGTGCATGAGACGGCCCTCCAAAAGCTCATGGATACCACAGCAGCTAGTAAGGTCCACCCCAATGTACCTAGCTCAGTGCTTCAGAATACCAGGACGGGGAGGACCCCGACGCTTTCTTTACTAACTTTGAAAGAGTGGCCTCCTCTGCCCAATGGCCGGAAGACCGTTGGGGACAATACATAGCACCCTTATTGACAGGTATCCTCCAAACGGCCTATCAAGCCGCTAATCCGGATGGTACCACGCCCTACAAAGACATTAAAAAAAGTATACTGGAGAGAGTAGGCCATGATTCTGAGTATTACCGCCTACGATTCCGGAAGATCAAATGGGGGGAGGCAGAGGATCCTTGGACATTTTATTATAAAGTTAAAGACCTGGGATTAAAATGGCTGGGACCTTTAGGGACAGAGAGGGAGGATATTATAAAGGCAGTAATATTAGTTAGAACAGTATTTGGAATCCCTTCCCTCTTCCACTCGGAGTTGGATAAGGCAGCATCCGAACGTCAATACCGATATGGCCGTGGACTTAGCTTGTGCTTACCACCGGTCGGTCCACTTTAAGAACCTAAGCTTTAAGACATCGCCGAGACCGACCATTGTACCTTTCAGGAACTTTTCTCGGAAACCACTAGAAGAAGCAGGACATTCCAGAATCGGAGAAAACACACCTATGCAGCAACCACAGTGTTATAGTTGTGGTGAGTGGGGCCATATAGCTCGATTGTGCCCTCGGAAAGGGGAGAAACCTGAACCCATGGAGATCGGGGTTACTAGAGGAAGAGTCTTGTGTACCGGTGGGGGTAATCCCAACTACAAACAATCAATTAAAATAAATGGAAAGGTACTCCTAGCTCTCATAGACTCGGGATGTAGCCAATCTGTGGTAAGAGCTGATGTGCTGAACCCTTCAGAACAAAATACCACCCAATGGGTATCGATCTGTTGTATACACGGGGACAAAAACAACTACCCCCTGTCCCTCGTAAACGTAGAGTGGGAAGAGAACCATGATTTACTGCCAGTAGGGGTTATGGACCGCTTAGTGGAGGACTGTATACTGGGAACAGACTATATACGGTTCCCTGAGCTATTAAACAGGGTAAAATGGCAAACTATGTCCGAGGCCTGGTGGGCAGAAGCCCCATTTTACGATAGTCATATCAAAAACAAACCATGTCGTCCAAGACCCACTAGACGGGGAAAGAGACAAATAAAACAACAATATCAGACCTCTGGAAGGGAAAGGAACTTAGAGAAAGTAGTGGCCAACATTTCAGTCTCTCCTCCGTCATTCAGAGTCAGTCAACGAGGAGACCCATCATTATGGCATGCTTGGAGAAGAGCGAAATCTGAGTCTACTAATGAGGTGGGTCCCTACTTCATTGTCCAAAAAACATAGGGTCATAAAACATAACAACATTGAAAAACGACAACTAGTAGTACCTGGACCTTATCGCTTACAGGTACTCTTTTTGGCACACAACCAACCAGGAGGGGGACACTATGGTAGGGAAAAGACCGAAGAATATTTATTGAGGAGATTCTATTGGCCCGGAGTTTATGCCCAACTCAGACAATACTGTGCCCAGTGTCCACAGTGCCAACTAATAGATCCGGGACCCCAAAGAAAAGCACGACTTCAACCCCTTCCTATCATTGAGGTCCCCTTCTCCCGGATCGGTATGGACTTGGTAGGTCCCCTTTTACCCTCCACAAAGGGATACACATATATTTTAGTGTTAGTAGATTATGCTACAAGGTATCCGGAGGCTATACCCTTTTCTAGTATGACATCTAAAACAGTAGCACAAGCTATGATCACTTTCTTTTCTAGAGTCGGGTTTCCCCAGGAAATCCTGACTGATCAGGGAACACCCTTTATGTCTTCACTGATGAATAATATCTGTAAGATCCTTGGGATCAAGCAAATAAAGACCTCGGTTTATCACCCTCAGCCGGATGGGTTGGTTGAGCGGTATAACCGTACTATAAAAACACTGCTATGGAAAACAGTCTCTGAATCTGGACGTGATTGGGATCAAAAGCTCCCTTTAGTCCTATATGCCATAAGAACACATGAACAGGCTTCAACAGGACACAGCCCCTTTGAACTGGTCTTCGGTAGACAACCCCGTAGTCTGTTAGACATGGCAGCGGAATTATGGGAAGAAGAGGGGGAGGAGGAAAAACCTCTGTTAGAATACATACATAAACTGAAAACTCACCTACAGTCCGTATGGGAAGATGTGCGTAAACATCTAGAAAAGTCCCAAAGTAACCAAAAAAGGTATTATGATCAAGGAACAAAACCCTGGTATTTCCAACCAAATGATAAGGTTCTGATATTAAGGCCTTGCTCCGATAATAAACTCTTAGCTAGGTGGCAGGGTCCATACACCATCTTAAAAGTCATATCCCCGGTTACTTACCTGATAGAGTTGTCCCAACACCCCAAAAGAACACAGATTTACCAAGTTAACCTTTTAAAAAAATGGGAAGAACCTACAACAGCACCAAACCAATCGGCTACAGGTTTCCTAGTAACCCCTGAAGAACCACTAGACATAGAGTTATATCCTGCAGACACTGAGGAGAAAGTAGAGACTTACCATATCAATACCGATCTCCCAGGGTATCAGAAGACCCAACTAGAGAACTTGTTAAAAAATCATAAACAGTTCTTCTCGGGAATTCCTGGAAAAACTGATCTAATCCAACATCATATAAGAACACCTGAGGGAAAAGTAATAAGATTACGACCCTACTGTATTCCCGAAGCCCGCCGACACTTAATTGAAGAAGAAGTACAAAATATGCTAAAACTGAAAGTAATAGAACCATCGACGAGCCCTTGGTGCTTCCCCGTTGTCATAGTGCCAAAGCCTGACGGTTCAATACGATTCTGTATTGACTTCCGCCGATTGAATGAAATTTCACTATTTGACACATATCCCATACCCAGAGTTGATGACTTACTGGAAAAGTTGGGAAAAGATTTAACAAAGGGATACTGGCAAATACCCCTCGCGCCAGCTGAGAAAGAAAAAACATCTTTCTCCACTCAGTAAGGGCTCTACCACTTTACGGTACTCCCTTTCGGACTCCATGGGGCACCAGCCACATTCTAAAGACTAATGGACCACCTTTTGAGACCATTCCAAAATTTCGCTGCCGCATATTTAGACGATATTTTGGTATTCAGCAACACCTGGGATGACCATCTTACCCACCTCCATGAAATATTCCTCACACTTCATAAGGCCGGTCTCACAGCCAACCCAAAGAAATGCAATCTGGGACATGACCACATTGCATATCTGGGATATTTCATAGGGAAAGGCCAGCTCCGCCCACAGAAAAGCAAGGTCTAGGCCATTCAGCATGTTCCTATACCCACTACCAAAAGGGAGCTTTGCTCCTTCCTGGGGTTAATTGGGTATTATTGTCACTTTATACCTCAATATTCTACCTTAGCCGCCCCCCTCACTGATCTCCTCAAGAAAAACTTCCCGTCAAAAATACCTTCCCTATCTGATACACAATTATCTAGTTTGCACCACTTGAAAGCATGCCTCACTACAGAACCAGTCTTAAGATGTCCCGACTTTTCCAAGGTTTTCCATCTCCATACTAATGCTTCGGACGTGGGGTTAGGGGCTGTGCTTTCACAACCCGACGAGGAGGGGCAGGACCACCCCATTGTTTACATTAGTAGGAAATTGCTTCCTAGGGAACGTAATTATCCGATTATTGAACGCAAGTGTTTGGCTATCAAGTGGGCTGTGGACAATCTACGGTATTATTTGCTGGGCCGCCCTTTCGTGCTGTTTACAGATCATGCTCCTTTGACTTGGTTGGCCTCCCATAAGGATTCCAACTCCCGAATTCTTCGGTGGTTTATGGAACTTCAGCCCTTCTCTTTTCAGATCCGTCATATTCCGGGTACTCTCCAGGGGCCTGCGGACTATCTATCACACTTTCCGGATCCTTCGGTACTGTATCAGTCCCGATCTTGGGATGGGGTGTGTAGCCGGTTATCTGATAACGCGGCTCCGGACACCACAGAATCGGAAACGATGTTCCGCTCCTGTGGCAGGGACGACGACTCAACCGGTTGCCGGGGTAGCGGGGACGCCGGAAACCAACTAGGGAACCCGGATGTCTGGGTTCCCGAAAGGACTGCAAAAGACGACGGACTCTGCGCGCGGCGCGCGGAGGAAGAGAAAAACGCTGACAAAGAGGAGGAGGGGAGAGAAGACGCGGAAGACGGGAGCAGGAACGGGAACAGCGTGGTTCCCCTGAAGATAAACGACCAACCTTGGGAAAAGAAGAGAGCTGAAACGCAAGAACTCCGCCACGTCCCAGGAGGGACGTGGCTAACAAAGGTACGGTCCTTCATAAAGGACAGTTTCTTTTAAAAAGGGGAGAGTGACGGCAGGAGGGGAGAGGGGAGGGATAGTGCGGGGAGAGGGGAGGGAAGAATCTGGAGAGGGCAGAAAGGAGAGGAGCAGGATTAAGTTCAAAAGGGGACTTATAACTTAAGACTACCCTACCTTAGCCAAACTTAAGAGCACTTGGGATAGAACCCTATTTCTACAAGAGCACTAAGGTGATTGTTCACGCATCCGCTAATTTCACAACTCTACACATGTCCGTGGGAGCGCTCTCTCTCTCTCTCTCTCTCTCTCTCTCTCTCTCTCTACTCTACTCTTAATATGACTTATACCGCTATACAATCCCGACTTACCTTTATTTCCATTCCTCTTTTCCGGTGCGTCTGGGAGCCCGAGAAGAAAATCTTCGCCAGCCAAGAGGGGACCTGGAAAAAGAGAGAGAAGAGACATTCTATGAGGAGGAGCACACCACCCCTATAAATTTGAACAAAGCAAATAACCTTAAAACTTCAATAAATTCACCGTTTCTCACCCACCCAAGCATCCGAGTCTTTATTATCACCTGACCCACTGGTACATAGACTTTTGAGAAATCACACGAGAGTTTACTTGTAAAGACCGTAAATCCTAAAACATACAATCTTTGCTGGATATACTATCAGTACCCGGTTCTGTCCTAACACCCTGATTATCGAGAGAATCCAGTGGAAAAACAATTTGAGACCCCTCACCAACAACCTTCCCATAATGATTTTCCACTTGAGTGTAAATGCCATTAGATAACCCCAAATCGGTACTTAATATGGAGTCATTGCTATTCTCGCTCATTAAAGTTTTTTGTATATTTCTGCTTGCAAAGTGCTGATGGGAACTAAACGATTCTTGTTCCACCATCCCTTTCCAGACAGCAACGTAGAGGTCTTACTCACTCAACAGGAGCTGAAAATGTTTACTCACCCTTCATTGTATGGTTGTTTTTTTTAATTAATACCCAATCACCAGGGGAAAATGCAACTTCTTTCACGTTTGTAGCCATCAATTTTTTTTTTGCTTGTTCATGACAAACTCTCTCATGCACAACCTTCAAGGAAGGGTACTTTTTCAACTTGTGACTGACCAAGCCAATTTGACACAAAATTTGATTTAGGATTCCTACCTCTTAAAAGTTGAAACAGGGATATCCCTGTGGTGGAGTGGGGAGTGGTGAGATATGCTCATACTTTTTCTTTAAGATAGGAATTGATATTAAGCCCTGCAGTTAATGCAGTTTGTAGGCCGTCCATACGAAATTGATTAGCTCTCTCCACCAAACCATTAGCAGCTGGACATACAAAGCCAGCTGGAGATGTTTGACATTTCGTGACTCTAAGAAGTGTTTCATCTCTCTAGAAAAAAAGTGTGACCCATTGTCTGCAACTAGTTCCTTAGGTGAACCTTCCAAGAAGAAATTCTTTTCTAAAAGTGCAATCACATTTTTTGAACGAGGTGAATAAAAAAAAGAGAAATATATCCATTTACTAAAATAATCAATTAGTACAATCATTAAGCGACAATCAAGAAACAGGGGATGAGAGGGTCATGAATAATGTAAATCTAACTTGTCCCAAGAACCTTCAGGTAAAGGAACTGGAAATAAAGGTTTTCACTAGTTTTCCAATGTTTGTCTGACACAATACATCGTGGACAAACATCAATAATAGATCTGACTTGACTATCCATTTTTGGCAACCCATAAAATTGCCTGAGTCCCTTGCATGTGACAAATACTCCTAGGTGCCCTGCTTGAGCTACTCTGATCATTTTCTTACATGACCTATTAGAGGAACAAATAAACCATTTAAGCAGATGTCATTCTCACATGTTAATTCAGATGCAAACTGTGCTAAACTTAGCAATTCGTTTGAAAGGTGTCTAGACAGTGGTTACCCCTCCCTAACGTATAGGAGGACTTTCTTAAGGGTACAACCCAGGTTCATTGCTGCATCGCATTCAGACTCTGAAATCTGTCTACCAGTACCACATACAGCATCAAGAGAGGACACCACACATTCAGAATCATCTTCATCAGTATTATCCTGCTCAGATGCTGGTAGGGGCAACCGGGATAGACAGTGTGCTCTAAATTTTCTGCCCTCTTGAAAATACTTTAGCTTCATGTCATATTCTTGTACTTTTGAAAGAAGATGGACCAATCCTGCTGAAGCTTTTCCTAAACCATTACCTGATAGTAAAAACACTGAAGTTTTATGATCCATAAACACTTCAAAAGGTTTGCCCCAAAAGTATGCCTTATACTGTAGTTCTGCACAACCCACAGGCCAGCACCTCCTGTTTCATCGCACTGTGCTTGGATTCTGCATTACTAAGAGTCCTGGAAGCAAATGCAATAGTCACCTCCTTGCTTCCATCATATTGGCCAAATACAGCACCAATGCCCACCAGGCTGGCATCCACACAGTGATAAAGCACTTTCTATGAGTGTTGTATGGTTTAAGCACAGAAGCATTCATCACCATCTTTTCCACATTATTGAAAGCTTCATTGATTTAATTTGTCCGTATAAATGTTACCCCCTTTCTAAGCAGGTTTCTTTTAGGTTGAATTACTAAGGCATAACCTGAGAGGAAGTGGACATACTATTAATAGAGCCCTAGAAAATAATGTAAAGATTCTTTGTTAGAAGGCAGTGGACTTTTTGGATAGTATCTAAGTTGTCGAATTTTGGTTTGATACTCTCAGCAGTAAGGGTATGCCCCAAATATTCCACCTCCTGAATCAATAGATTGCACTTTTGTGGTCAAACAGACACCCCTTGTTCCGTGAGAATGACCAACAGTCTTTCAAGCATAATGACATGTTCTTCTTTGTCCTTGGTAAAAGTTAAGATGCCATCCTGGAATGCTTGTACGCAATCCAATTCATTGAATGAAATGTCCATCATTATTTGGAGAATATTGGCATCCGAAACCGGGCTGAAAGGCATTTTCCAAAAAGGTGAATGCGTCTTGTGGGGTAACAAAAGTCGTAAGATCATGTGACTGTTCACTCAGGGCATTCTGGTTGTATGCAGAATGGAGGTCAACAATGGAGAAATATTTTTACTGCTCCAATGTTAGCTAACATCTCAAATGTGTAGGAGGGGATGGCAGTCAACAACTATATTCTGATTAACATACCTGAAGTCAACACATAACCTCAACTCCAAACAACAGGGGAAACCCACTCTGATGACGCTGATGGTTGTATTACCCCCTCATGGCACAGCTTGTCAAGGAGGGATTTAAGTTCTTTACGTACACTCTACAGAATGGGTCTCACTTTGTGAATGACAGGACAAGCATCTTGCTTTAACTTTATATAGTGTTCAAAACATCCAACAGTACCAATCTCGTCTTTGAATACACTGGGAAATTTTGTGCTCATGGTCTGTAAGATAGTCTCTTCATTTTCAATAGAAAATATAAGCCATTCCCCTAGAACAATGGGTTCTTTATGCCGGGATGTAATATGAAGTCCAACTTGGCTAAATCCTTCCAACCCACTATATCCTGTCCTCTGACAGAAACATATTCTTTAGTATAAATCTTCCTTTCCCAAACATTCTAATTGTCAATTAAAGAAACCTAGAAGATCAATATCAAATTCTCCAAAAGCTTTGGGATTGATATTGGGTTTCTCTAGTTCAAATTCCTTAGGCCAACGTTTGAACAATGTTTAATCTGCCGAAGTAGTAACTGATGCCCCTGAGTCTGCCATGACCTGAACAGGCTTGTCATTCACCTTAGACCTCATTAGTGGTCCCTTGTTTCTCAAAATGTCCTTGTCACTCTTATTATCAATAGTTAACAGTACATTGTCAGTTTTGATTAGTGCACTCTTGCATCACTGTATCATTAATCTTGACATTACTTAATTTAATTTTAGCTATTCCTACTACCCCTGCACATAGCTTGAAAATGCTCTAGCTTCTTGCAAGCCTTTGCATTTCTTGTTTAAAGTTGGGCAAGAAGGATAATTGCTAATGTGAGTACATAACCCACTCTGGAAACAAATTAATTGCCCCCTTTTTAGATATTGTGTTTACCACACAAAATTCACTACCATCCGACACACATGCAATAATGGGTGACAAGCCCTCATTTCCAGGTAATGCTTGTGATGAAATAATATACTGTTCAATGCTCTTGGCTACATCAATAACTTCATAGTGTGGGATTTCTGCTTGTCAATAACCTTTCTTGTGGTTTTTTTTAGACAGTTGAATACAAATTTATCTCTGATATAAATGTCAATGCAATTCTCAAATTCACAAGACGATACTAGTACATGCAATGCAGCAGTGAACTCTTCTACTGTTTCATCACTGCCTTGCTTGCATTTGAAAAAGTTAGATCTTTTAAGTAAAACACTTGTCTCTTCAGACTATTGCCTGCGTAACCTCTCTTTAGCCTCTCGGTTCGCTTCCCATTGTGTATTTTCATCACTTGGTGCAGTAAGGTTGATAAGCTATCAAAAACTCTTTGACCTGCAACTCCGAGGTGGTTGAACAGAAGAGCAACTTTGAGAATGTGGTTATATCCAACTGCATCAATAGGAACAAGATAATGTTAAAAAGTACGCATTCATTGTCTCCATTTAATTTCAGGCTTACCTGGAAAAAAATTTAAACGTGCAAGGAGCGAAGATGCGCGCTCATGAAGGAAGAGCCGTTATAACTTGGCAAAATTAAAAGTAAGCAATTTTCTTACTGGACCACTATAAATTCTTTCTTTTCTTGACACTGTTCCACAGTCAGGTGAAGTACGACAAAATATGTATCAACAAGCAAATGTTGTCAGTGGGTTGCAACCAAATCGTAATAGTACACAACATGTAAACCCCATTCCTGGTACCAAATGAAACATTTCCTAGATAACCAGAAGGGAAATTTAAGGACAAGGAGACAAGAGTTATGCATTTCTTTCTTCACTTTAATAAAACAGCATTTTAAAAGTAATTAAAGAAAAAATACATAACAACATCAGAACTACAAGTCCCTTTGAAGCCTAGGTATGAGTGTGGCAACAGAAACCATAGTCCAATCATAGCACAGTCTCTTGTATATAATCATGTGATGTCCCTCCCTGTTCCTCTTCTTCACTGGAGGAAGTTCAGCCTTTAGTGACCATCCTATTTAAACCTTTGATCATTTCCTATGCAATAAATAAAATAATCCATGTTAGAAAGCTATCGTAGAATAACAATTTATTTTGAAACCAAGAAAAAGTATTTTGCAGTACTATATTGATAAATATAGGACACATAAATAGCAGCATATCCTTTAAGAAAAAAAAATAATAATAATATTGATTAAGAACCTTACTTACTGATTCCAGAGTTATAGCGAGGTTCAGGGAATATAGTTTGATGCCTGAGGGTGGCATAATCCTCACCTCCTTGAACTTAATAGAAACAAAACCTTCCTTCCTACAGAAAATGTTTCATTCTATGTCCGGACCGGAGGCGAGAATTATGCATGTTCAAAGCTTACTCACCACTAGATATACAGCTTTTGAGATAGGTTTAAATAGAATTTTTCAAAAGTTTACTCTGATGACCAATCTGCTGCATTCATGATGTTCTCCATTCTGCCACCTACCTGGATGGCTTTGTAAGCCATAGCTCCCTTAGTGGAATGAGCACCAAATTTATGAATATCAACACCAGCTTCTGCCACGATCCATCGTACCCACCTGAAAATTAAAGGAGAAGAAGCTGCCTTAAATGGTTTCTGCCGATCAATGAGCAGTTATTTTTCTCTTGGATGCCTAACCTCCATCGTCATTTCTTCATATGCTTTAATGCATTTTACCACACATAATTTATGTTAATCAGGAAAGACTGGATAGATTACCGACCTGATATTAGTCTTAGTCCATCTGGATATAGTGAACGTGACCCCTTCAGGAGTGAAAGTTCTGGCTGAAATGTCTAATGCTCATATGTCAGAGACTCTTTTACGTGATATAACACAAAGTGATTTGGCTAATTTAGCTGATAGTTCCTTTCGAGATAAATATTGATTATCTTGCCAATGTAATACTATATTTACATCCCATAAGCCGGAATTTCTGGGATCAGGACGTCTAGATATACGAATAACTTTAATTAATTTACAAATCCAAGGATGCTCACCAATAGGTTTGTTGTCAACCAGATTGTGTCCTGAAGAAATGGCTGATCTGAAAGAGTTTACTGTATGGTAGGCTCACCCAGATTGGGCTAATTCCAATAAGAAGTTTATTATATGAGTAACTTCTTCCCCCAAGGGATCCAGATGTTTTTCCACATAACAACTATTCCATCTTCTCCAAGCCAATCGATACCTCTTGCTGGTGTCCGAAGTCCAAACTTGTTGCATGAAGTTAGTAGCTTTTGCTGAAAGTTGTCCGTTTTTCCAGTGTCCCTGGAAATCCTCCATGTCATGAGGGAAAGATGACCTTGAAGGACCATTGGGTGCAAGTAACCCAGGTGATTCTGAAGAATCAAAGGGAATAAGGACAGTTTTATTGTGAGATCCCAGGAAAGTTACATCTGCGTCAGGAACCAAGCTTGCGATTTCCAGATCACATTTCAAGTACCAGAGGTGCTGCTTGACGTCTGACCTGAGCCGCCACCCTGGAAATAATTAGAAAAAGTGGGAAGGCATATAGGTGATTTTTCGATCAATCCTGAAGGAAAGCATCCACTGCTGCGTCTGGGTCTGGTCTCCAGCTCACCTGTTGATGGAGTTGATGATTCAAGCGAGAGGCAAAAAGGTCCAGATCACAAGGACCCCAGCTCTCCATGATGGCTTGGAAAACAGTGCAGTTTAATTTTCAATCGCTGCTGTCCGAGAAGTTTCTGGAGTTCCAGTCCGCTATCATGTTCTGGGTCCCTGGAAGATATTTTGTGGTCACAAATATCTGTTTCTGAAAGCAATAATGCCAGAAACATTTGCCTAGGTCTGCTAATATGTTTGATCAAGTTCCTCCTAGGTGATTGATGTATTGAATTGCTGAGATGTTATCCATCCGCAGCATGACACTTTGTCCTTGGTGAGAGATTTTATAACAAAAGACCCGGCTAAGAGTTCCACGCAATTTATGTGAAGTTGCAATTCCTCCGTCGAGCATCTGCCTCCCATTGAAATGGTTCCACATCAGGCTTCCCATCCCAGGCAACTGGCATCTGACTCTATGACTATGTCCGGGGTTGTCCCGAAGATCGCTCTTCCATTTCAGGCTTCCATGTGGTCTATCCACCATTAATGTTCTGTCCTGGCTTCTGGATTCAATTAGATCAGTTGTGAGTATGTTAGACCCTTGCATAAGTGAGTGGCTTGTAGCCTTTGAAGGGCTCTATAGTGTGGGGGTCCCGGGAAGATGGCCTAGATGGACAATGAGAGAAGACCCACAATTCTGGCCAGTTGACGTAGAGATATTCTGTCTCACCAAAGGATTGTTCAGAGTTATTTTCACATTTTTGTGACCTTCAATGGAGGAAGACTCAGGGAAGCTTTCAGTGAGTCAAGAAGGAATCCAATGAAAGTAATCTGTTGAGTTCTGATTTCTGTTTTTTTTATTTTTATTTATTTATATATTAATTCATTTGGCAGTGAAACAGCAAAATGGAAATCATAAAATACAAATTGAACTTCCCACAAGCTACACCCTGTATCTGCTTTGCATGTTGTTATACAATCATTTGTGAAACAATTAATACATTGAATAAGCATTCCCACCTCTCTGCCTCCGTCGCCCATTTTATACTATCCAGCATAATTATATGTTTTGCTCCTGACCATCTGTAGTAGAGGCACGTGTCTTACTATCTGGGTTCTTGAGCAGGTATGCGTTTAATGGCCCCCATATATCCTTAGGGTGTGAGGCAGGGGCCTGCATCTCTGCAGAATCCTCCAGCTGGTCTTTACAGTATAATAAGTCTGATAGCCATTCTTTGAATTTGGGTGCCCTTCCTGTCCCCCATCTGCATGCCACCCTTCGTTTTGCGAGTAAGAGACCTAGCCCCATATATCTACGGTGTGTGCCCTCCAGGTCCCCTGTATAACCCAGTAGTGCTATCTGTGGTGTAAGCGTAATTCACATGGATGTCCTGTGTGAAATTGCCTTCTCGACCTCCTTCCAGTATTGCAGTACCGGTGGGCACAGCCAGGTCAAATGCAGGAAACTCGCATTCTCCATTCCACATCTAGCACAATTTGCATCCGGTCATAGACCATATTTATGGATTTTTCAGGGTGTGTAGTATAATCTGTGTAAGAATTTATAATGTATAATTCTCAACCGGCTACTAGCTGTAAACTTACCGGTCTGTTGGCAGCAATAGACCCATTGTTGGTCCGAAATAGAGGCAGCTGTAACTCGGGAGTCCCAATCCTCCCCTGCACCCCCACCTATCATCAGTTCTTCTTGCGGCATGCAGTGATAGAGTGTTGCAACCAAGTGCTGTGGTAAATCTGGCTGCACCAATGTATGTAGCGTGTTCACCTTGGGTGGCTCCAGCGGGAAGGTCGGTGTAATGTCTCTGATGTTGCGCTGAAGATGAATGTACAAGAAGTTATCTAGTGGAGATTGCAACACACCGTTTGGGAGCGTCTCTTTTTCCCGAAAATCGGCATCTTTGTATAGATCCCCCCATGTGAGCATGTTTAACTTTGTTAGTAATTTCGGACCTGCAGTTTCGCAGGTGATTGAGACCGCTCCTTGGTTTAACAGTGGCATGTCTGGAGAGTATAATAGGTCTCTTCCTGCCCGATCAGCCATCTTTTTCCAGGCTCTTTGCGTGCAAGCCACTGTAGTGTCCCGGGGAGAAGTGATTGTCATGTCTGGCCTTAGGTATGCTAAGTGGGGGGTCGAGAGCTCCAGGTCAGGGGCCTCAAAGCCCCCACTGGCGAATGATTGAACAAGAATCTCCCACTTCAAACGTGGTTGCTTACCAGCCCTTGCCAGTCTAATCATTTGTGTTTTTAATAGTTTAAAGAAATGCTAGGTTGGTGGGAATGGTATATTGAGAAATAAATAGAGTAATTTGGGAAGTATGACCATCTTCATCAGGGAAATGCGACCTGCATTGAAAGGGGCAGGGTAATCCATTGCGTGATACTGGATTGTATATGGGCAAGAGCTGTCCCATAATTTAACCTTGTTAATTCTTCCTTGTCTCGGACAAGTACTATGTCCAAGAAGCGAAGATTTGTGTCTGTCCACTGGAGGGGAAAGTCCGACCTGAAGCTGGGCGTGTTTGCAGTTAATGGGTAAATGTGCGATTTTCCCCAATTTATTTGTATACCGGACATGTGACCAAATTTTACAAATTCCCATAGTACGGGGTTGAGGCTCTCTTCTGGGTTCCTAAGGTACAGTGTTACATTGTCTGCATATAGGGAATTAGTATATGTCTGCTTGGTGTGCGGAAGTGATTGTGATGTTGGCAACATTTGCTGGCCAGAGGCTCCATTGCAAGGGCAAACAGCAGAGGCAACAGGGGGCATCCCTGCCTGGTCCCCCTTGCTATGTGAAAGGATGTTGAGCAGGTTCTGTTGATCTGCAAGGTTGCCAACGGGCTGGTGTATAATAGTGCGACCCAATCTCTATATGTGGGCGGAAAACCCATGCGTCTCAGTATGATCATTAAATAGTCCCACTCTAGGGAATCAAAGGCCTTTGTGGCATCTAGAAAGATTGCTGCTGTGGAGATTTCAGGGTGTATGCGTTGTTGTAGGGCAAAGAATGTTAGTAGGTTATGCGATGTGGACCTGCCTCGTACAAACCCTGATTGGTCTGGTCGGGTCAGGAATGTCATTAATAGACTTAGATGGTTAGCTATGACTTTTGCCTGGATCTTTGTATCGCAGTTAATGAGCGATAGTGGGCGGTAAGATTCGCAACTGGAGGCTATTTTGTGTGGCTTTAATAAAGTGATTATCAAGGCCTCTCTCATAGAGGAGGGAAGTATCCCATCCTGTTTAGCATCGGTATATACCTCTTTCAGCCATGGGATAAGTAGGCCCGCATAGGTTTTGTAGAAATCGTCTGGTATGCCATCAGATCCTGGTACTTTGCCTGGCTGCAATTGCATTATAGCCTCCCGGATC
Source organism: Pleurodeles waltl (assembly GCF_031143425.1). Taxonomy (NCBI): domain Eukaryota; kingdom Metazoa; phylum Chordata; class Amphibia; order Caudata; family Salamandridae; genus Pleurodeles; species Pleurodeles waltl. The sequence goes on from NC_090449.1 coordinate 402,118,475, forward strand.
TCGTCCTGTTCTATTTCAGCAGTGAGAAATTCCCTTTGGGAGTAGCTGAGCCAAGCCAGTGCTACATCTTCTAGGTAGCCATCTGTGTCTAGGGGCTTTGCCCTAGTTGATGAGTATAGTTGCTTATAGTATGCAACCCATGCCCGAAGTATGTCTGGAGTATCCCTAAGCACACAATCAGATGGGTCACGTATCTCCAATATTGTGTTATCTGACCGGGTTGAGCAAAAGGTATTGACAAGTGCCCTACCCGGCCTTTCACCCTCTCCGTAAGTTCGCACCCGTGCGTATTTACCCCTGAATAATACCTCTCACTCTGCCGTCTCCTGATACTCTGTGAATGCTTCCCTCAGTCATAGAGCTATGTCAGCAGTACTCATAGTAGCTAGCGTGGTCTAAAATTTATGGATTTCTGTTTCCATGTGAGTGAGGGTGGATCGGATATCATGCAGGACTCCAATACCCTTTGCTAGGCAGCTACTTCTTATCGTCATTTTGAAAGCTTCCCATACTATGCCTACTTTGGGTACAGTGCCCTTGTTCCCTTTGAAGATGTCCACTATCTCCCCCGAGTTCCGCTCGGAATAAGTCATCCCGTAGCATGTTTGGGGACAGACGCCAGGTGATTATTGGGGAAGCCATGTCAAGCAGAGCTAGCTGTAGAGCTACCAGGGAGTGGTCAGAATATGTGGGGGCCAGATGTGTGGTTTCTCTTAGTAAAATGTGCCCTCCTTGTCAAGTGGGTGCCATTCACCATGCCGTGTGCAGCTGTGTCTGCGTGCAGGCGTTCTGCTGCTTTGTTACGGTAGTGTGCTGGCCCTTTTCCTTTATCCATGAGGGGATCTATGACTAGGTTAAAGTCTCCTCCCCATAATAAATATTTTGATCCTATTTCAACCACATGGTTCCAGATTGTATCAAAGAAAGAGGGGTCATCAATGTTTGGCGCATAGCAGTTAACTATTGTGATGGAACGTTGTGCCAGTCTGCCCCACAGGATTGTATATCTTTCCTGTGGATCATTTCTAGCACCTTGTGGTATGTATAGGGTGCCTTTGCGTATTATAATTGCTGTGCCACGGGAATAAGAGGAGTAAGTGGCGAATTGTCTATATGATGCCCATCGTGTCGCTTATGGGACCTGTGCTCCAGGCGCAAAGTGAGTCTCCTGTAGTAATGCTATGTGTGTATTGTGTCTGTCTAAGTATGCTTTTATGTGTCTTTTCTTATGTGGGTCTCCCAGGCCCCGCACATTCCATGTAAGGCAGTTTAATGTATAGCCAGTACTAGGAGGCTGGGCTCCCATTCTATATTCTGTCATCTAACGGTGTGGATATGAGCTGGTTCATGGCCGGTGGGGTAGCTGTGTGTAGCCTATCATGAATACCTGGTTCATGTGATAGGGGTGCGTAGTGGTGTAGCTGTAGATAACATTCGAACTCCCCTTCCCCCGTCCCACAGTGACAGCCCAATTCTGCCAAGTATAACCCTCCCTTTGAAATCCTAAACTATTATTATCAACTTTAACCATTGGATCTCCTAGGGTAGGTGGGGTGTTTCCCTTTGGGGGTCTGCCAGAGGGTCACAGGAAGGTCCTCCCCAGCAAGGGAGGGTGCCTGGCCTTCCTGTGTTAGTCCCAGGGAGTGCCACGGTTTCTTAGCTGCCTGTTATCACCAGTTTGTTATGGTTTGCCTGATTTCCCTCTCAGGTTGCAGTTAATCAGCGCTTGGGGGCGGGTAAATGTGGCTTTCCCCCATCCCCCACTGTCGAGCTGTTCCGTTCCTGTGCCGTAGGTCATGCTATTCACGCCCCGCAAGCTCAGTCCTGGTTCGACAAGGCAGAGGCTATTTCTGATTCAGAGCGAGCAGTGATTCCCTCTCATTGTTCCGTTTCAGGTATTCACTAGCCTGTTGGGGTGAGGTAAAAATTATGGGGGTCATTGCGGCCCCGGCGGGCGGCGGGCACCGCCCGCCAGGCGGAGACCGCCAAAAGACCGCACCGCAGTCAAATGACCGCGGCGGTCATTCTAACTTTCCCGCTGGACCGGCGGGCGATCTCCAAAAGATCGCCCGCCGGCCCAGCGGGAAAGCCCCTGCAAAGAGGAAGCCGGCTCCGAATGGAGCCAGCGGATTTGCAGGGGTGCAACGGGTACAGTGGCACCCGTCGCGATTTTCAGTGTCTGCAAAGCAGACACTGAAAATCTTTGTGGGGCCCTGTTAGGGGGCCCCACGACACCCGTTCCCGCCATCCTGTTCCTGGCGGTAAAAACCGCCAGGAACAGGATGGCGGGAAGGGGGTCGGAATCCCCATGGCGGCGCTGCAAGCAGCGCCGGCATGGAGGATTCCCTGGGCCAGGGGTAAACCGGCGGGAAACCGCCGGTTCCCCTTTTCTCACCGCGGCTTTACCGCCGCGGTCAGAATGGCCCAGGAAGCACCGCCAGCCTGTTGGCGGTGCTTCCGTGGTCATTGGCCCTGGCGGTCAGTGACCGCCAGGGTCAGAATGACCCCCTATGTCCTTTCCCTCATGCTTGATCCATAGGCGGGCTGGGTACAACATTGAATAAGCTACATTCGCTTGTCTCAGCCTCTGCTTAACGGCGGTGTATTTTTTCCAAGCCTCCTGCACTGCCATCGTGAAGTCTGGGTAGATCAATATCTCATTTCTGTTGAACTGCAGAGGATGGCGTTCGCGACCTAGTTTCAGTGTAGTGTCCCTGTCTCTATAGTTTAGCAGGCGTGCGATTACTGGTCTGGGCGGTGCCCCCGGTGGCGGTCTTTTCGCCAGAGCTCTATATCCTCTTTTCACCACAAGAATCTTGGAGAAGGCCTCCACTCCAAACAATGTAATAAGTAAGCGTTCCATATACTGTTCATACGCCCGGTGTCTGTGGATTCCGGTATACCCATTATGCGTATATTGTTTCTTCTGGATCTTGCTTCCAGGTCTTCATTTATGTTCACAATGATGTTTAAGATTTTGGCCATTTGTAGCAGCTGCTCACTTTTAGCTTGCACTTTGTCTTTGACTGCTGAAATACACCGTTCTGCCTCTGATATGCGTCCGGCATGTCCCTCCAGTTTATTAGTTAGCAGGTATAACACGGTGGTCATATTGTCCATCTTAGTGTCTATTGAGGCGAAGCTAGACTGCATTGTATTCAGGAGAGCTTTCATCGCCCCTATTTCTGAGGAGTCTGCCTGATCCGGTTGCATGGGTGTCTCGCTATCCATCGTGCCCTGTTGCATCCTGGAAATTTTTTTTGCCCCAAATTGTATTTTGCCTTGTTTGGCGTCCGATTTCCCCATGTCCGCCATTCTGGTCGCAAGCTCGTACGCCCGCGCTTCCGCTATGGAAGGGGGTGTCCCTTAGGCTCTCATTATTCTAATGAGACTACTGGATTTGAGCAGCAGAATCACCTGCAGTGTGGGAGATTGAGTCTAACCCACTCCAGGTGACACCTGTCGGCCTAATCCGGGTTGTGGTCCGGCTAACTAGCAGTGCCTTATCTCTACCCAAGAGCAGAGATGATTGGGAGCCGAGCGTATGACACAATTGACTCCTCAGGGAAATCGTGGTCACTCAGATCGCATCTGTTTCTCTCAGTTACATTAGTCTCACATGTACAAGGACAAGCAGAGGCAGTATATGTTTCAATAAGGTTTTAATGAAGCAACTGCATCTTAGATAATAAAGCTTGTACTACAATAACCAGGATGATAAAGCATGACAGGATTAAAATTGTGACAAGGAGAGTAATGCATAAAAATAACGCTACCATGTTGTCACTAGAGTCAATAGACTAATTCCTACCTAGGCTGTATTAGAGCACAGCATGTTAAGCTCTAGTTCTGTCCTCCAGGTTCCCCTGAGAAGACATCATCCCTAATACCTGAGCAAGAGGTCTGATGTCTGCATAAGCAGCTGTAGAGAAGCGTTAAGAAATCAGCATACAGTCATGGTCATCTGGCTGGAATCTCCCTCTAACGTGTATGGGACAGGAAAGTGTTTTTATAATAGATGTTCTAAGAAAATGTCCCTACGTAAGGATGTGTATGTTTCTATGAATACCAGAGACAAAGCGTTACCACGTTTACCGGCAACCTATCTTACTGCAGTCTTGAGAGAAGCACAGAGTGAACGAAATGTCTTATTTAAGAACGCAGTGCTAGCCTAGGCAAAGAACAGCTAGATAGAGAGAAATAAAACAAGACCGCAAATGTGGTTATTGTTAACATAATAAAGCTGAATAAAATATATCTAGGGTAAAGTGCACAGCGGCAGGCCTACTGTGCTAAAATTACGTGCATGGAGCTATAACTACAATGACTACACAACACCCTCCCTTTGCCAGTTTAAAGGTGGTTCAGAGCCTAATTATATATAAAAGCTACTAAAATTCAACCTAAGATTTATATAAAAATGTCAATAATAACAAGTTAAAAATGGCACTTGAGCATATTTAAAAAGACAATTTAAAAATGTTAACTTGTGGTGTAAAAAGGCCGACTTTTAAGAGTCAGAGTCATTTGTCATTTTGGAAGTTGCCAATACAATAGAATCCGGGACAATTGAAGACAGGAAATCTTCCACTTCGGCAGGTGGTAAAGTAGGAAACTCATCGCCAAGAAGAACCAAGGAGCATTTGTGTTCCAAAGCCTGAGCGTTAGCCAAGGCAGCAGCATTCCGTGGTGTGCCCAATAATGAGTTCAGAGCTGCATCCTCCATGAAGGTCAACTCATAAGCAGCTTCCCGTAACAAACGCACCCTCAACATGCACGCCCAGTAATGAACCCTCAGTGAGAACATCAACAAATCAGCGTCCCATGAAAGCAAGAGCTGCATAGAAAGACAAACTTTCAGTGCATGTTCGAACGAGCACCAGAGGCACCGAAACACGGGCTGCACACAATACAAAACCGGTCTGAATGAAAGAGACCAGTCACACTCCAATTGCTCCAGGAGTGTTGCTCCGAAGTACAGCCTCATGCGTTCATGACACAGCTGCGCTGATGGGAGCACTTTCATTCCTCTTTGTTGCGGCGGGACAGCCATTGCGTAGAAAAAGTAGCAACAGCAAAATGCCACCTATTACAGCCAAAGTTATTGGAAATCATCTGAAAATACTGAGAATATTGAGTGGGTGGCTGATGGTATTAAACTGAATATAGAGGAGAAGGTGTGAACGAAACCAGAACCAACAGCCTTAAAGAAATTTGCGATTCCACTAGTACTGGACGCATTAAATATTTGTCCCACAAGCACACCAAAATGTCTCAGAAAGTTGGTACTTCAAAGGGACTGTATCTCTGCTGATGACCTTGGCACCTGAAATGCGTAGGTCTCGCATGCAGATGTGAGCGCCACATGTTTTTGGAACAATAAAGCCTGGAGTCTGCTCAACTTGTCAAAATTCACATTTGAAGTAGCAATATAGAGCCAAATGTCAGCTACCTCTCTTTGTCATGTGGGAGGAAAAAGTATGTTCCCGCAGCATGTAACAATCTTAGAGACCGAAACAACATAAACTATTCCGGCTCGCATCCCACAACAGTTTCACTATTGAGGAGAACATAGCTGCTATTTGAAAGCACCTGGAACGCACGTCTAATTAAGGGGACTGGAACTCCCTTCAGATAACAAGCCAAGTTTGCTGCTGAAGCGTTTCATGCCCCGTGCAAGGACAGCTGTTTACAAACCATCGAATTGCTGACAGAAGTCTTGCATTCACTACCGCTAAGAAAGACCTCTTTCATGCCACTGAGACATTTGTATGAGAAGGCCAGCTCCCACACCTCATAGATGTAAGTATCTCCCAGCCTTTCGTATCTGCCTACTGGAATGTGTTTTATACAGGACGTGAATTGGAGAGTTAAAATAGGCAGATTAATGACCCGTGTATTAACCACTCAGCAGATGGTATTTCAGCCACAGTAAAAGGCAACTTTTCTAACTTTTAGATATTTAACATGACATAAGTCGCTTCTTTCTTAACCATTAGTTGTTGTTGTCACATTAAATTAAATGTAGAAAATATGCCCCTTGTGCTAACGTGTTGCCAGGGAGCGTGACCTGCCTTCAGTGTTTGAAGTGTCTAACCCAACTGCATAATGGACCTTAGTTGACTCTGTCCATGGTGTAACAAAGACATATCACTTTGTATTATGTCTATTGCAGAAGAGACGATGTTGTTTAAGGTGTATATCCGGTCGGACAAGGTATTAATCCCATTATCTACAACAGATAATGCTTTCCAAATTTCAGGATAGACTGCATATAGGACGCGCTTTCTGCGTTGTCTTCTGGGGCCTAACAGGAAGTCCTGTAAATCAGTGTTATTAGACAAGAGACTAAGGGTTTTTCTAACAGCATCTAGTGAGAAACTCTTCAACCATTGCTTGGCATAGTTTCCGTACACTGTATGTTGTTACTATACCCACATGTTCGGATGACACATAGCGAGGGTCCGGCCTACTAGTTCTAAAATCCCCATTGGAGTTTATAAAAAGTTTATGACACCTATTGGTATCTACTGGCCTCAATAACCACCCGCCAGGATGTGACAGTGAAGCATTAAACATGCCATTCTGGACCCATTCATCGAGCTGATCCCTTGTTACATTTTTATACTTTTGCCATTTGTAAGATTTTGCAGGAATACTGGGTGCATTCAATTCCTTAATCTTTGCTAAGCCTAAACAACTAGTTTGTTGTACAGTTTCATTTAAAAATATAATTTGAACAGGTATCAGGCATGCTTTGAATAAAGCTTCCTTTCTCCTTTTTTGTTAATTTATAGTTCTCCACACACTTTTTAAGTCAATCGACTTCAGCCAATATCCATAGCCTTCTCTAGCCAACCCGGAAACAAAGGAATCCGAATAAATGAATTTCGTATCTGATAATAATATGTGTACATTTTCCATTGATGGCAATTTAAAATAATATGAGTCAGCATTTTTAGCATTGTGCCCAGACAAATATGCAAACTCTTCAGAACACATTTTACTGCTCCCTTGTTGTGGAGTTGGACAATGTTCTCCTAGTGTGAAATTAAAAATAGTCTTTGGGCTACTTGCTCTGTGAATGAAATGGTGCCCATAATAATTAGAGCAAAACATATCACCATAATTCTCTTTAGATTGATAAACATCTTCACTTTCAAATACAGTATAATACTGCAATTCAGTCATCATGGAATCAACTGTTTTCGCATCCCAGTCATCAGAAACAACTCCGGGTATTATTACATCGTTCATTAAAAGTTTAAACACATATGGTAGTTGAATGACCTCCGTGGGGCTGTATATATCAAATTTTACTTTATCTCAAACAATCCAATCAGGAATTGGTATCGCAGAAATGTTCACAAAAAACAAGTCTCTACTGACCTTGTGAGAAGAAAAATTGGGTTTTAGGACCTCATCCACCAGTTCAACTGTTGATCTTTCAGGAAGAAAGTGACCATGTATTAATAAAATGAACGTTATAACAAAGCCAATTCTAAGGAGGAAATCTAGTATAGTCAAGGAAAGCCACAGATAGGTCCATGGGAAAATAAAGTAACTTGTTTTAAGCCAGTTTATCAGCTTATGTGTTTTTGGCAGTTCAAATGTAGAAGTGGCAAATGAGTCTGAAAAGGTGTCGTTGACGTCGGCGAAGTATCCAGAAGCCGTTTGTGCAAAAGCTAGAGCCATATTTGTAGGAGGAGAACTGGTAGGGGTCTCCTGTTGTGGTTCATAGTAAATGACGCCATATGTCTGTGTAGAAGTTGTGTCAAATCGATCATTACTTTTAGTATTGTTTGTTGTAACAGATGTTAGTGGAACTAATGCAAGATCTTTTTCCACCCTCCCCAAGCTCGGAGAGGTGTCAGCGGTACTTGTAGAGGGACTTCTTGACCAGTAGTGGGAGGGATTTAGGAACTACTGGCTGTTCCTCTTGGTCTGCTGTGCAGGATCGGCTACATGGTGTAACTTGACATTGTCAATAGATACACAGCGGTTTTCTTAAGCACCAGCCAACGGTGGTAGAATGACAGTTCTGGTACCATGTATTCCCAAGACTGGGATTGGTGGACGATAAGAAGGATCAAACTCCTTTTTCACAGCAACCTTTTCAGGTACTAGATCCCCAACCTTAGGAATCCAGCCGGTGGGTGTTAATGGTACATCCTTAATTCCTGTGAAGGCAGCCTTGGCAGAAGCGTTGTCATCATGGAACTGTTGTAATTCTTGCAAGACAGTGACATGTTCATTATGTCAAAAGGTGTTTTTGCCGCCTCCATGCCAGGACCATCAAAATCTGGAAAATACATTTGAGTTCCGAACAGGCACTTATATGAAGTACGACCCCCTAGAGACCTTCTACGCAGATTGTTAAGTGCTTGCTGGACTCCATACAGGTGGTTAAGCCAACTACGTCCCGAACCTAAAACTGTGGTTGTTAAGGACTGCTTTAGATCACGGTTTTGTCATTCCACAACACTATTTCCCTTGGGATGAAATGGAGACGAGTAATGGAGTTGGACCCCTAGTGAAGCCATGGCATCCCTGAATGCCCTTAAGGTGAAAGCAGGGCCCTGGTCCGAGTGGAAAGCCGCAACTGCAGATGTACTGATAAAGACTTGTAAATCTTTAATAACAGTCTGAGCGTCAGCCAAGTGTTGTGGCCACACCCATAGGAATCTGGAACAAGAGTCAACAGCGACTAAATTGTATTTGTATGCACTATCTGGTGTTAGGGGACCACAATTGTCCAAGTACACACATTGTAATGGTTTGTTGGAAATTAGGAGGTGTGCCTGCGGTGGGCGTTTTATGGTGGAACCCTTACTTTGTTGGCAGATGTCAAAACAAAGGACATACTGCTTGGCCTGTTTGCATAGACCTGGCCACTAATAACGTGCTTGCAACAATGATATTGTAGCCGCCACACCAGCATGGGCAGCTGCTACCCCCTCATGCGCTGCTTTAATCAATTCTGATCATATGTCTTTGTTGGGAATTACTCAAACCCCCACGCCTAGTATCTTTACCTCAGCGTCTAGGCAGCCTCCCATTCTTTAGGAATATTTAGCAGGAAATGCTTTTGGATAGGGCGTGCCTTTAGCCGTGGCTTTCACGGCAACCCATATGTCATTGTCCGGTTTCATTCCTGAACGGGTTACTGCAGCAACAGCTGCCGTAGCTACTGCTGATTTGGCGGCTTCATCAGCCAATGTATTTCCAGCAATGTGTATTCCAATGGACTGGTGTCCAAGTGCATGTACAACGTTTTTTAATTGTATTTGGAGGTTGTAACTGTATTAATTTTTCCAAGAATTGTCGCGCTAGGCTCTTTCCTTCACTTGGTAGCTCATATCCCAGAAACAGGATGCTAAAGAATGCTATTTTTGTTTTTTTTAAATTGAATTTGTAGCCAAGCTCGGCAAATCCCAGAACAATGTGGGCCACCCGTCTTAAATGTTGCAGCAATTCATCATCTGTGAGGTAAATATCATCTACATAGGACAATGCTTCAGGGTCTATGTCGTGCAATTTCACACGAGCTGCGAACAGCCCTGGACTGTTCTTGTACCCCTGGGGTAAACGACTGAATTTTTCTGGGAGCCTAGTGTGCTGAAACTTGTTAAGTCTCTACCCTAAGGCGCTATATTTTGGCAGAAGAAACCATTTGAAATGTCCAGTGTTGTTTTGTATTTTTTACGCACTATGTTGTTCATGAGTGCTGTGCTATATGAGATTTGTATAGCATAGGTGCATGTATGACTGTTTCAATGTCTGTAGTCTAAGACTATTCTGTACGAATGGTCCGGTTTAGCTACTGGGAATAATGGATTATTCATGGTTGAGACACAGGGTTCGATTACGCCCTGGTACTCCAGTTGTGTGAGGATTTCCCTCACGGGTGCTTTAGCATCATGTTTTATTGGATATTGGGGTAGTGGTTGGGGTTGATTTTTAATAGGGATTACATGATAGGGGGAATCTTTATCCCATCTGATGTGGTTGCGATATAACGCCGGTGCCTGCGCCAATGTTCAATCGATGGCGTAGGATCCTGTGAGCGCCTCAGGAACAAGAGGAGAGAAAGAAGGTTTGATAACATCTCCCCCATATGGACAGGTACGGACAAATTCAGGTGGCGAATCCCTTTTGGCCAGTAAAATATCATAGATGTTTATGACGCGGTTCCAAAAGATTCCGTCGATTGTGCGCTCAATATCTCCTTCTAACTGTAGCGTTACTTTGTACACCCTATCAGGCGTGTAGACACACATGTTTCTACTTGTAAGAAGTCATAAGTTGCTTTCACCTCCAGATGCTCTAGAAGATTCTGGCGAACTATTGTGACCTCTGCAGCGCTGTCTAATAGCACTAATGCCCACTTCTTCTTTTTCAATAGAGCCCTCTTCTTGAGTGGCATGTCGAACTGCAACTGCTGCCACCTTTTTCTTTTTGAATTGGGGTTTTTGTTGGGGAAGTTTCACTTCTTTTTTAACAGAGACTTCTGTTGAGCGTTGTGATTCCTGTCTCGGTTTCACGTACTCTGTTCTTCGCTCTGACCGCCCACCTCTCTCACTGCGTTTTTCCAGTGAGTCCTGAAAGGAACGATAATTGGCATGTATCAGTATATTGATGTCTAGCAGGCTTTTTTATATTATCTCCATTTCTGAGATAATGGCCCTCATTATGACATTGGTGGTAAATTCCACTTACCGTCACACTGACTGCGCCAACTTACCGCCGCCTCCGCGGATATCTGTTCACCATATTATGACACACACACACCAATCCGTCAGTATTCAGCCACAGACACAAATTCGCCACACCAAAGGTCAGTGATAAACTGGCGGTATCCAAACCCACACTGTTACCCAACAGAACTACACCCACCACATTATGACCCACAAATCACCACAGCGGACATTCAACGGCGGTAACCCATTGGCGGTACATACCGCAGCGCTCTAAATAGACACCCACAGACAAAACAACACCACTTTGATCAATTCAAACAACACACACCTGACACCCATACACACACACCACACACCCACACCACTATAAAACATACACCCACAGTACCTACAACCCTTTACCATTCCAAACCATTGCCAGCAGAGAGACATCAAGGCCACAGACACAACCAGAGCCACACTACACACACCTATACACCACTCACACACCCCATATCACACGCCCCAACACATAACCCAACACACCCTCACCTACACACCTCACACAACACCCATGGCACCACAAAGGCACTTCAGTTTCACAGAGGAGGAGCTAAGGGTCATGGTGGAGGAAATCATCAGGGTAGAGCCACAGCTATTTGGAGCACAGGTTCAGGAGATACTGATAGCTAGGAAGATGGAGCTATGGCGGAGAATCGTGGACAGGGTCAACGCCGTGGGACAGCACCCAAGAACTAGGGATGACATCAGGGAGAGGTGGAACGACCTACGGAGGAAGGTACGTTCCATTGCAACAAGACACCAGCTCACTGTACAGAGGATTGGCAGTGGACCCCCAACTCTTCCACCACAACTAACAGCATGGGAGAAGTCTTGGCAATCCTGCATCCTGAGGGCCCGGCCGGAGTAGGAGGAAGACTGGACTCTGGTAAGTCAACTCTCTACTTCTAGCACCCCCCTACCTGCATGTCATCACATGTCCTCACCCTCACTCCCATCACTCCACCACTTCCCACACACCCCACCATTACATCTCACTCATCCCAATGTCAAGCCATGCATGTGCTACCAATGCATGGACACCCCTCACAGCCCTGCATGGACACTCATCACTAAAGCATACACACTATAGAGAACTAATCATCCCACCGTACACCAACGTACAAAAGTGAAAGCTGCCAGAGCAAATACAACCAAAGAGGGCAAGCCACGGATGCACAATATGTCAGACACAGAAACCATAACACATCATTTACATCCCCACAGGTACCCCAGCCAATGTCAGCGGAGAGGAGGTGCCAGCAATTTCCAGTCCCCCAACAGAAGAGGCCCACAGTATGACAGCAACTCTGGTCTTCAGGATCTGGATGACCAACATGGCCCATCAGGGACCTCTGGACAGCCAGTTACCCAGGCCCAGTCACACACCATCACAGAGCCTCCCCCATCAGGAAACACCACCACAACACCCACCCAGCGTACCCACACCTCTGTTCCCAGGACACATCAATCAGCAGTGTGTCCATCTGTACAGGGACCCCAGGCCCCACTTCATACCCAAGACAATTACGGACCTGGGGTCAGTAGCAGTGGGCACAGGGTTCAGGGGACAGAGGCACAGGCCAACAGGGAAAATGGGAGGACTGCTGTGCGCCGGGGAAGGACAGGCCCACAGAACAGACTCTCCAGGAGGCACTTGCAGAGATCCTGGGAGCCTATCAACATTCCCAGGACACAATGGGCTAGATCCTGGACAATGTGCAGGAGAACAGGCGGCCTCAGTAGGGACAGTACCAGGGGATCAGGGAGAATTTGCAGGCCATCAACAACACCCTGATCTCCCATAGCAGGGGTGCTGGCAGACATGGCCAATATTATGAGGGAGTCACACAACAGCAGGCCCCTGCCACTAGCCAGACATCTGAACAGCCTTCCACCTCTGCTAGTGGATAGGAGGCCCCGCCACAGGAATCACAGGCCACCAGCACCCCCCCCCCCAGCAGAAGGAGAAGCACCCCGCAAACGTTCCCTGCGATCCAGACAGAAGCCAGAGACACTTGCCAAGACCCCGCCAGGAAATGAGACTCTCCTGATTGTCACTCTTGTGTCCCACTCAGTCACCTTGTCCACCTTGAACTGCCATTGCCCCCCTTCCTATGTCTCTTTTGACAATGCAGCTCTGCTACAGACTGGAACAATACCCTAATTTTTTCTTCATCATCACCCCATCCAATTGCACTTGCCCCTCTATATTTTAACACTTTAATAAACAGCCTTGTAAAAAAAAGAAGTTTTCAGTATGTCATGTATATCAATTATGTATTCATTGAAACAGGTACAAACATTGCAATTCAACTGTACAGAAAATGAGCATAGATCAATGACCTGTAGCTGGCTGCAGTGATCACACCAGAAGTATATGTGAGGTCACCAATATCTGCAAAATGAATTGCCAGAGGGAACAGTAAGTGGGCATAGAGGTGGGAAATATCAGCATGCCAGTGCCACAGAAATTCAAACAAATCTCATTGAAATGTGAAATAAAACTGTCCTACCTGTGTGTCATTGGAAGTACTGTCTGATCACTGATGTTCTGTTGTCCTTATCCTCATCCTCTGCCTCCTCATCCTCATTGTCCACAGGGTGCACTGCTGCCACACGGGCATCTCCAGCCTCCTCTTTGCGCAGGAATGGGACATGGTGCCTGAGAGCCAGGTTATGCAACATGCAGCATGACACCACTATCTGGCTGACCTTCTTGGGTGAGTTGCACAGGGATCCACCTGTTAGATGGAGGCACCGGAACCTGGCCTTCAGGAGACCAAAGGTTCTTTCAATTATCCTTCTGGTTTGCCCATGGGCCTCATTACAACGTTCTTCTGCCCTTGTCCTCGCATTCCTCACAGGGGTCAGCAGCCATGAGAGGTTGGGGTAACCAGAGTCACCTGAAATATTGAGGGACAGCATTTAGCCACACACTATCCCATATGGCCCACACCATACCCATACGGCCCACACCATACCCATACATCAACAACTACTGAGAGGGAACCAGGGCTCACCTATTAGCCCCACCCTGTGTCTCTGTAGTTGGCCCATCACATTTGGGATGCTGCTATTCCTCAGGACAAAGGCATCATGCACCGACCCAGGATACTTAGCATTGATGTGGGAGATGTACTGGTCCGCCAAGCACACCATCTGTACGTTCATGGAGTGGAAACTCTTCCGATTTCTGAACACCTGTTCATTCTGGCAGGGGAAGGGGACAAATGCAACATGTGTTCCATCAATCGCCCCATTTATGTTGGAGATATGTCCCATTGCATAGAACTCGGCCTTCACTGTGGCCAAATCTTCAACCTGGGGGAAGACAATGCAGCTACACATGTGTTTAATCAGGGCAGGCAACACTGTTGTCAGCACGATTGAGAACTTTGGCTGTGACATTCCTGCTTCCAAGCCCACTGTCACTTAGAAAGAACCAGTTGCCAGGAAATGGAGCACTGGTAGAACCTACACAAGAGGGGGGATCTCAGTGGGGTGACGGATAGCAGATATCAGGTCAGGCTCCAATTGGGCACACAGCTCAGTGATTGTGGCCCTGTCAAGTCTATAGGTGAGTATTATGTGCCTGTCCTCCAGTGTTGCCAAGTCCACCAGGGGTCTTTACATGGGGGTATGTCTCCATCTCCTATTCATCCGCAGTGGTAGGAATCTATGGGGCAAAAGAGTGAGGAGCCGGTCACAAACTGAACAATGGGGCTACAACAGAACTTTGCATGCTGTTAACTTGTAATGGGTCAGTGTGATTTGACCAGTATGTCCTAATTTCACCAGTGACGCAGCACTTTTCCAGGGCCTGTTCCCCCTCCCCCCCCCCCGAAATGGCGTCCGCCTGTCCTTTGTGGAAGGACAGGTATAAGTGAGGTAATTCCGCTGATGTTGTGCGCCGTTGCGGGAGGTGGTCAGGAACCGCCGTGCAACTCCTCATTGGTTAACATTGGGCCCTGTGGGTTACAGTGGAAAACGGTAATCTACGCTGGCGGTGAAGGTATGCACTGCCGTGGACGTGACCGCCATTTTCTATCTGATCCCTCACTTGCTACCTGATTTTCAATAGGAGAAGACCTACAGTGCACGTGCTGCTGTGACCTGTGTCTGGAACCTACCATGGCCTGTGTGACCGACCGGAAAGTGCCTCAGCCTTCACTTTCGAGGAGTTGGAGAGACTGGTGGATGGGGTCCTCCCCAAGTACGGACTGCTGTATGGGCCTCCAGACCAACAGGTGAGTACACTGTGGGCACGATGCATGTGGCATGACTGCATGGAGTGGTGTGTGTGAAAGCCTCATGTAAGGGGGTGGGTGGATGTCCTCTGGGCGGCGTGTAGGTTTTGTACGGGCCATGTGTGTGCCAATGGTGATGGAAACAGGTATGGTGGGCCATATGTGTAACAGGCAGGACTGTTTGTGTAATTCAATTTTCCTGCGTGCATGGCCTCTGCAGGTCAGCGCCCATCAAAAGAAGGGTATATGGCGTGCCATCGCCAAGGAGGTGCGAACCCTGGGGGTCTATGGCAGGCGGAGGACCCACTGTCGCAAACAGTGGGAGGACCTGAGACGCTGGGCACGGAAGATGGCAGAGGCCCAGCTGGGGATGGCCTCCCAATGAGGAAGGGGTGCCCGTTGAACCCTGACCCCCCTGATGGCCCACATACTGGCGGTGGCCTATCCTGAGCTGGATGGGCGCTTAAGGGCATCACAGCAGCCACCAGGGGGTGAGTACAGTGCCCATCATTACAACTTATGAATGGTAGGGTGGTATCCAGGTGGGGGATGTGTGTCAGTGGGTGCCCCTAGGCCAGGCCTCACATTGCAGCGTAGGTCCCCTGGTGGCTAGGGTTCAGAAGGGAAAATCTTGCTACCTAGCTCGTAGGTATCCACAACTGGTCAGGGCTGTGTGGGTCCCAGGTGTGCTGCATTTGGCGGTGTGTGCCCCTCCCCATGCCTTGGCTGCTAACTATTTCTCTGCTAGTGCTATGGCATATTACGTAGGCCTGTTCCCTGTGTGTGAGGGTGCTGTGTACGCCAACGGTGGTGTTGGTGTAGCCATTGACCCAGTGTATCCTTTGTTTCTTCCACCCCCTTTTTGTTTTGTCATCCTGTCCTTATGTGCATTAGCATCATCTGGCGGAGGAGCAGAGGCACTGGCGATGGAGGAAGCTGCATCCCACAGGACCCAAGAGGCAGAGCCCACCGAAGCTGAGGGCATCAGTGGGACGGCGGGCGAGGGGAGCACCACGGCAGAGACTGGAGGGACAGTTCTGACAAAGATACCTCCTCCGATGGAAGCGCCCTGGTGGTGGCGGACAATTCTGTGACCACCTCAGCTACAGGTACAGCCACCTCCCCCGTACCGGCACGGCCCTCGCAGCAGCCCCTCATCGAGTTGTCCGTGCCCACTCACCCAGAAGGGTGGGCACTCCTTTGCCCCAGGCACCTCAGGCCCTACCCTAGTTAGCTCTGCTGCCCTGAGTGAGGAGGCTATTGACCTCCTGAGATCCATCTCTGTAGGGAAGTCAACCATTGTGAATGCTATCCAGGAGCTGGCAGCCTAGATGCAACAGACTAATGCATACCTGGAGGGCATTCCTCTATATTGGCGGCCCAACAGAAATCGATCCAGGCTCTGGCCTCCTCTCTGATGGCAGCCATTGCCCATGTTTCTACTCTCCCCCTCCAACTTCCACTGTCCAGTCCCATTCTCCTCAACCCTAACCCATCCTAAGCACACAGCCAGACGAGCATTCACACAAGACAACTCACAAGAGTGGTACAGGCAAACACAAGCACCACACTTCATCCCACAGGCACTCACGCAAACACCATCAAGATGCAGGCACAGCAACATTCACTATTTCCACTGTCTATCCCTCCTCCTCCTCCACCACCTCCCACCCAGTTCCATCCACACTCACACCTGCATGAACTACATTATCATCCACTACCAGCATCATCACCACACTAAGCAGAACACACACTTCACTGGTAGATACTTCCATAACAGCCATGCACACGTCCCCTGTGTCCTCTCCCACTGTGTCTGCCCCCCCTCCTAAGGTACACGAACGCAAGCACTCAGACACCCAATAGCCATCCACCTCACAACAGCATACAGGCCATGCACCTGCACCCAAGAGCAGCAGAAAGACTCCTCCAACAACCACTCCCTCTTCCTCCACTCCCATTCCTTCTCCCTCTTCCTGCCCCAATATTCCTAAAAACTGTTCCTATCCACCAGTGACCTCTTCCCTCCCCCTCCCCCCGTCCTCCATGTATGGGCAGGGAAGGAAGAACCCAGCCAAGCACCTCAGCCACATAATCCACAGGCCCAGTCGTCACCACACCCACGCGTGGTGGGAAAGGATCCAGGCCACATGTCTTAAAGGGGAAAGAGCCTGTACCAGTCAGCCTCAAGGGAAAGGAGCCTGACCCAGCTGCCAGAAAGACCAAGGAGCCTGCATCAGCAGGCAAGAAGGGAAAGGAACCTGTCTCAGCTGCCAGGAAGACAAAGGAGTCTGCACCAGCAGCCAAGAAGGGAAAGGAGCCTGCCCCAGCTGCCAGGAAGAGCAAGGAGCCTGCACCAGCAGGCTGGAAGACCAAGGGGCCTGGGGCAGGAACTGTGATGGAGCCCCCACCACCAACCATGGTTGTGCAGCCGTCCGAGGTTGCAGGGGATGGGCAGGTGCCTCCCCCAGCAGCACCACCACTGAGCAGCTGTCCAAGGTTGCAGGGGATGGGTAGGAGCCTCCCCCAGCAGCACCACCACCACCACTGAGCAGCTGTCCAAGGTTGCAGGGTATGGGTAGGAGCCTCCCCCTCTGCCCCCCAGGCAGCACCACCACCACTGAGCAGCTGTCCGAGGTGGCAGGGGATGGGCAGTAACCACCCCCCCCCCCCCAGCAGCAGCACCACCACCACCGAGCAGCCATCCGAGGTTGTAGGGGATGGGCAGGAGCCTCCCCCCCAGCAGCAGCAGCACCACCACTGGGCAGCCATCCGAGGTTGCAGGCGATGGGCAGGAGCCTCCCCCTAGCAGCAGCATCACCACTAAGCAGCCTTCTAAGGGTGCAGGAAATGGGTAGGAGCCTCTCCCCACCAGCAGCACCACCACCACTGTGCAGCCGTCACAGCCGGCGGACAGTATGTAATCCTGCCTCCATAGGCTGCTGTGCTATGTGGAGACCACCTGAGAGACTGTGACCTTGCACTCCTCAGGATCAAGAGCACAGGGCAGGTTGTCCCCTCCAGAACCAGTGGGTAAGACACCCACATGCCCAACACTCCCCAGGTTCAAGAGCACAGGGCACGATGCCCCCTCCAGAACCAGTGGGCAAGACACCCATTCGAGAGACTGTGGCCCAACACTCCCCAGGATCAAGAGCACAGGGCACAATGCCCCCTCCAGAACCAGTGGGTAAGACACCCAACATGCCCAACACTCCCCAAGATCAAGAGCAAAGGGCACAATGCCCCCTCCAGAACCAGTGGGTAAGACACCGACATGCCCAACACTCCCCAGGATGAAGAGCACAGGGCACAATGCCCCCTCCAGGACCAGTGGGTAAGACACCCACATGTCCAACACTCCCCAGGATCAAGAGCACAGGGCACAATGCCTCCTCCAGAACCAGTGGGTAAGACACCCACATGCCCAACACTCCCCAGGATCAAGAGCACAGGGCACAATGCCCCCTCCAGAACCAGTGGGCAAGACACCCAAATGCCCAACACTCCCCAGGATCAAGAGCACAGGGCACGATGCCCCCTCCAGAACCAGTGGGCAAGACACCCACTCAAGAGACTGTGGCCAAACACTTCCCAGGGCCAAGAGCACAGGGCACTATGCCCCCTCCAGAACCAGTGGGTAAGACACCCACATGTCCAACACTCCCCAGGACCAAGAGCACAGGGCCCGATGCCCCCTCCAGAACCAGTGGGTAAGACACCCACATGCCTAACACTCCCCAGGATCAAGAGCAAAGGGCACAATGCCCCCTTGTAGGAAAGTACCATCTTGCCTGGCATGTTACCCCCATTTTTCACTGTATATATGTTGTTTTAGTTGTATGTGTCACTGGGACCCTGGTAACCCAGGGCCCCAGTGCTCATAAGTGTGCCTGAATGTGTTACCTGTGTAGTGACTAACTGTCTCACTGAGGCTCTGCTAATCAGAACCTCAGTGGTTATGCTCTCTCATTTCTTTCCAAATTGTCACTAACAGGCTAGTGACCATTTTTACCAATTTACATTGGCTTACTGGAACACCCTTATAATTCCCTAGTATATGGTACTGAGGTACCCAGGGTATTGGGGTTCCAGGAGATCCCTATGGGCTGCAGCATTTCTTTTGCCACCCATAGGGAGCTCTGACAATTCTTACACAGGCCTGCCACTGCAGCCTGAGTGAAATAACGTCCACGTTATTTCACAGCCATTTTACACTGCACTTAAGTAACTTATAAGTCACCTATATGTCTAACCTTTACCTGGTAAAGGTTAGGTGCAAAGTTACTTAGTGTGAGGGCACCCTGGCACTAGCCAAGGTGCCCCCACATTGTTCAGAGCCAATTCCCTGAACTTTGTGAGTGCGGGGACACCATTACACGCGTGCACTACATATAGGTCACTACCTATATAAAGCTTCACAATGGTAACTCCGAATATGACCATGTAACATGTCTATGATCATGGAATTGCCCCCTCTATGCCATCCTGGCATTGTTGGCACAATTCCATGATCCCAGTGGTCTGTAGCACAGACCCTGGTACTGCCAAACTGCCCTTCCTGGGGTTTCACTGCAGCTGCTGCTGCTGCCAACCCCTCAGACAGGCATCTGCCCTCCTGGGGTCCAGCCAGGCCTGGCCCAGGATGGCAGAACAAAGAACTTCCTCTGAGAGAGGGTGTGACACCCTCTCCATTTGGAAAATGGTGTGAAGGCAGGGGAGGAGTAGCCTCCCCCAGCCTCTGGAAATGCTTTGTTGGGCACAGATGTGCCCAATTCTGCATAAGCCAGTCTACACCGGTTCAGGGACCCCTTAGCCCCTGCTCTGGCGCGAAACTGGACAAAGGAAAGGGGAGTGACCACTCCCCTAACCTGCACCTCCCCTGGGAGGTGTCCAGAGCTCCTCCAGTGTGCTCCAGACCTCCGCCATCTTGGAAACAGAGGTGCTGCTGGCACACTGGACTGCTCTGAGTGGCCAGTGCCACCAGGTGACGTCAGAGACTCCTGCTGATAGGCTCCTTCAGGTGTTAGTAGCCTATCCTCTCTCCTAGGTAGCCAAACCCTCTTTTCTGGCTATTTAGGGTCTCTGTCTCTGGGGAAACGGCAGATAACGAATGCAAGAGCTCATCCGAGTTCCTCTGCATCTCTCTCTTCACCTTCTGATAAGGAATCGACTGCTGACCGCGCTGGAAGCCTGCAAACCTGCAATATAGTAGCAAAGACGACTACTGCAACTCTGTAACGCTGATCCTGCCACCTTCTCGACTGTTTTCCTGCTTGTGCATGCTGTGGGGGTAGCCTGCCTCCTCTCTGCACCAGAAGCTCCGAAGAAATCTCCCGTGGGTCGACGGAATCTTCCCCCTGCAACCGCAGGCACCAAAAAGCTGCATTACCGGTCCCTTGGGTCTCCTCTCAGCACGACGAGCGAGGTCCCTCGAATCCAGCGACTCTGTCCAAGTGACCCCCACAGTCCAGTGACTCTTCAGTCCAAGTTTGGTGGAGGTAAGTCCTTGCCTCATCTCGCTGGGCTGCATTGCTGGGAACCGCGACTTTGCAGCTACTCCGGCCCCTGTGCACTTCCGGCGGAAATCCTTTGTGCACAGCCAAGCCTGGGTCCACGGCACTCTAACCTGCATTGCACGACTTTCTAAGTTGGTCTCCGGCGACGTGGGACTCCTTTGTGCAACTTCGGCGAGCACCGTTTCACACATCCTCGTAGTGCCTGTTTCTGGCACTTCTCCGGGTGCTACCTGCTTCAGTGAGGGCTCTTTGTCTTGCTCGACGTCCCCTCTCTCTTCAGGTCCAATTTGCGACCTCCTGGTCCCTCCTGGGCCCCAGCAGTGTCCAAAAACGCCAAACGCACGATTTGCGACTAGCAAGGCTTGTTGGCGTCCTTTCGGCGGGAAAACACTTCTGCACGACTCTCCAAGGCGAGAGGGATCCGTCCACCAAAGAGGAAGTCTCTAGCCCTTTTCGTTCCTGCAGAAACTTCAGCTTCTTCTGTCCAGTAGAAGCTTCTTTGCACCCGCAGCTGGCATTTCCTGGGCATCTGCCCATCTCCGACTTGCTTGTGACTTTTGGACTTGGTCCCCTTGTTCCACAGGTACCCTAGATTGGAAATCCACAGTTGTTGCATTGCTGGTTTGTGTCTTTCCTGCATTATTCCTCTAACACGACTTCTTTGTCCTTAGGGGAACTTTAGTGCACTTTGCACTCACTTTTCTGGGTCTTGGGGAGGGTTATTTTTCTAACTCTCACTATTTTCTAATAGTCCCAGCGACCCTCTACAAGGTCACATAGGTTTGGGGTCCATTCGTGGTTCGCATTCCACTTTTGGAGTATATGGTTTGTGTTGCCCCTATCCCTATGTTTCCCCATTGCATCCTATTGTAACTATACATTGTTTGCACTGTTTTCTAAGACTATACTGCATATTTTTGCTATTGTGTATATATATCTTGTGTATATTTCCTATCCTCTCACTGAGGGTACACTCTAAGATACTTTGGCATATTGTCATAAAAATAAAGTACCTTTATTTTTAGTATAACTGTGTATTGTGTTTTCTTATGATATTGTGCATATGACACTAAGTGGTACTGTAGTAGCTTCACACGTCTCCTAGTTCAGCCTAAGCTGCTCTGCTAAGCTACCATTATCTATCAGCCTAAGCTGCTAGACACCCTATACACTAATAAGGGATAACTGGGCCTGGTGCAAGGTGCAAGTACCCCTTGGTACTCACTACAAGCCAGTCCAGCCTCCTACACCCCTCCAGAACGAGTGGGTAAGACGCCCACATGCCCAACACTCCCCAGGATCAAGAGCACAAGGCACAATGCCCCCTCCAGAAACAGTGGGTAAGACACCCCCATGCCCAACACTCCCCAGGATCAAGAGCACAGGGCACAATGCCCTCTCCAGAACCAGTGGGCAAGAAACCCACTCGACAGACTGTGGCCCATCACTCCAGAGGACCAAGAGCACAGGCATGTTGCCCCCTCCAGAACTAGTGGTCTTGTAACATCTCCAAGCTGAGGTGCCCCGCCATTCCCCGTCCCCCTGAGGTGCCTGCCTATTTACCAACTGATGCCCCTGCAGTGTTCTCTCCGTGTTGAAGCAGGTGACATGTGTGGCCTTGGACTTTGGCCTGTGGCCATGTGGACTACGCAAATAGTGGACTGGGCTGTGTCCCTTTTTCTGTACATATGTATATATCTATTGTCTTGACTAACATATTTTTCATGCTGTGTTGATCTCATTACATTCACTTTTTGGAAATAGTTTTGTCATTGCATTATTCATCCGAGTAAAAGGGTAAAATTATTTTTGTAATGCAGCTGATTGTGTGTATGGTGTTGAGGGGGGTATTGTGCGTGTGTGTGTCACTTTTGTTTTCCTCCCTCCCTCCCTTGTGTGCTAGGCGGCTGTTCTCACCGTTGTCGTCTTCGCTGGCGTTGGTGTTCGTGGTGGAGCAGAATGTAGAAGATCATGGGGAAGACATCCAGTTCAGGCTCCATGGCGGCATGGTTGTTCCCTGTGGTGAGTCCTTTCTCTTCTGAGCTCAGTTTCTGCCAGGCTTTTGATGTCATTGGGACCGCCCAGGAAAAGGTGGCAATTTCCTGGGTCATAATATGGTGGGCAGAACATTGACTTCCGCCTGGCTGTAGGCAGCTACCGCCATGGTGACTGTTGTTTCCGCCTTGTCGGTCGGTGTGGTACATTGGCTGTCTTTCGGAAATCTTTCCGCTATGGTTATAATTTGGTGGTAGTTACCACTGGCCTGTTGGCAGTATGATCACCACTTTAACACCAACCGCCAAGTCGTAATGAGGGCCTATATCTTTTCTGTGGGGTCTCCACATGCAGAGATTCTCCCCTTTCTTTTTTAGGTTTTGTTGTTTTTATCCCAGCATTTCGTAGTACCCTCAGGAACTTGCTTTCTAGAATCTTTATTAGATTTACCTTGGAACTGTGGTTTGTTGGTCTGGGCCCCAGACTATCTTGTCTAATACTAGAGTAGGTCTCCGCAATAATCTTTGGCAGCTCACGTTCTTGATCCTGTGGAGGAACATCCCGGAGCCGCATGCACACTGCTAGTGTGACCGCTTCCCCTTTAAGGTTACTTAATATAATTGAGGATACTGTGGCAAAGTTGCCCATTAGTTGCATCCCCAAGTCCAGGGCATCCCCGTATTCATCTTGAATTTGTTTCAACACTTCCGGTAAATTGGCAAGTGTCGGCGTACCATGTGCGGTAGTATAGAGTGTGGCAAATACCGTGCCCCATGTATTACAGTTATCTATAGTGGGAACCATCCCAAATGGCAAGCACATAGCTAATATCCTGTGTTTATCCTGAGGTCCCGTATGGGGAAATACTGCTTCCAGGGCATTTATTTTTTGAGCTAACCAAAACTTAACTTCTTCTTGTTTGGTGGGTACTTTACCCATGATCGAATGTACAGTCGCAGGATTAATACCTGGCGTTACTGCATGTGGTTGCGCTGTTGCAGCACGTGCTGGGTTTGTGTTTAATGTTTGCATTACAAACTGTACTAATTGTCTGTATATTTCCATCAGATCAGCATATAAGTGGCGGACTTCAGCTACCGTTAGGTTCGCTGCAGCAGGGTGAGGTGTATAAGTGGCCAATAAAGGCCAGGTAGGACCATCATTACTTAGAGGACCTAACCTAACGTGTAAAATTGTGTGGGTTAGTGCGCCAATTATTATGTTCTTGATAAGACAGAGGTATTTCTAGATATGCATATGCTCTTTATTGTGCAGGTATGTTTGCTGGTGTATAGTGATGAAATGTATCGGTGTTCCCATCAACTGATGGAAATATGACCCAAGGGTAAAAAGGTTCTGTTCTATATGCTGGGTGAGCTTCAACAACAAATGTGACTGGACCCTCCAGGGCTGATAGGCCATGTGCCAGTAAATGTTCAGTAAGGGGTAGTCGCATATTGACTGCAATTGCTACCTGTTGTGGATTCACCGTAATGAATGGTAAATTTTGTTTAGAGATAAGCACACCAAATGGGGATTATGCTTTTAATGGTTCAAGCTTGAACAACCTACAGCATTAGTTAGGTCCTCCCTGCTTAGCTGAGGAGGAAGTCCTCAATACCACATATCTCTCTGTATATAGTACTGAGGTATCTTTGTCTGTAGTGAGACAGAGATACTCAGGAGGACCCGAAAATTAGAACCTGACCAAACTTTGGCGGCGCCATGTCGCATAGGCTCTCATTATTCTAATGATACTATTGGATTTGAGCGGCAGAATCACCTGAGGTGTGGGAGACTGAGTCTAACTAATTCCAGGTGACACCTGTGGGCCTAATCCGGGTTTTGCTCCAGCTAACTAGCAGTGCCTCATCTCCACCCAAGAGCAGGGATGATTGGGCAGCCGAGTGCATGACACAATTGACTCCTCAGGAAAATCGTGGTCACTCAGATCGCATCCGTTTCTCTCAGTTACATTAGTCTCACATGTACAAGGACAAGCAGAGGTAGTATATGTTTCAATAAGGTTTTAATGAAGCAACTGCATCTTGGATAATAAAGCATGCACTGCAATAACCAGGACGATAAAGCATGACAGGATTAAAATTGTGACATGGAGAGTAATGCATAAAAATAACGCTACCATGTTGTCACTGGAGTCAATAGATTCATTCCTACCTAGGCTATATTAGAGCACAGCGTGTTAAGCTCTAGTTCTGCCCTTCAGGCCTGAAATCTACATAAGCAGCTGTAGTGAAGCGTTAAGAAATCAGATTACAGTTGTGGTCATCTGGCTGGAATCTCCCTCTAACGTGTAAGGGAAAGGAAAGTGTTTTTATACTAAAACAGCTGATGTTCTAAGAAAATGTCCCTATGTAAGGATGTGTATGTTTCTATGAATACCAGAGACAAAGAGTTACCATATTTACCGGCAACCTATCTTACTGCTGCCTTGAGAGAAGCACAGAGTGAACGAAATGCCTTGTTTAAGAATGCAGTGCTAGCCTAGGCAAAGAACAGCTAGATAGAGAGAAATAAAAGAAGACAGCAAATGTGATTATTGTTAAAAAAATAAGTGAAGCTGAATAAAATATATCTAGGGTAAAGGCAGGCCTAGTGTGCTAAAATAACGTGCATGGAGCTATAACTGAAATGGCTACACAACAGGGGCAGGGCCCAACTTCTGTTTCTCACCGCAGTTGTGGCCTGTATTTTTAGGGCTCCGCCACCAACTCCACTGTTGACATAGCAGGTGTCGCCCCAACTGTGCCGCCAGGGCGCAGTCCCCTCCAGCCATCAGGATCCTTTTTTATTGCCCCTGCTCTGGATCCCCTTCCTCTCTCTCTGGTAGCAGCTCTATCTAATTCGCACCGCTCAGGAGGCTCCACCAGTCTCTGTCAGGGGAATCCCCCAATTGATATTGCTTCGTCTCAGGATTGCACCACTGGCCTCAGGGCATTCGCCAGCCGAGCAGGCTCCTCCGTCTCCTCCACTGCTGTGTGGATTTATGTACACTACTCTGTAATTTTGTGGTCACTTAGTAGCAGTTATTTCACATACCTGGGATCCAATTTGGGTGGTATGAAGTCGTCTCCTCACGCACGCCAGCCGGGTTCAGCCTCGTGTGTTATGTTATTTTGCTGGCGATCCGGAGATGAAGCACGCCTTTCATGCAGGCCGCACTGCTGAGCAGCACCAATCGCTCTGTCTTAGCCGCCGGTTTCCAGGCTTCATCCTCGGCTCGGGGTCACTTATTGCCACTCACATATCAGGTGATTAGCCACAGGGTGGCCCGGTGTCTCAAGGCGGCCGGACACAATTCGCTTTATTCTGCCAGCAGTGCAGGCCCTTCCGTCTCCTCTACCCTATTGCGGGTTGGCGTATACCGCAGTGCAATTTTTTGGTCCCTCATGCATCTAAGTAGTTATTTAGCCAAACCAGGAACCAATTTTGGGTGGCATAAAGTTCCCTTGGGGCACGATTATATTGGATTTAGTGTCCAGGCTGCGAGAGCCTTGCGAGTGTGCGGCCATCTTTCTCGCCGGCTCTTTAGCGCCCCCCTGATTTCTGTTTTTTGATGATAAAACCTAGTTTCTGGAGGAGAACAATTGTCATGTTCAAGTTGTATTTAAGATGTTGAGAGGATTGGTCCATCAGATGAATGTGGTCTAAATAGATGATCATCCGAACCACCCCTTGAACGGAGGATCTCCACCACTGGCTTTAGGAGCTTGGTAAAGCACCATGGCACTGAGGATGGACTGAGGGGAGAGCTCAAAATGTATACATCTGATCCTTCCATAAAAACTGGAGAAATCTCCGGTGAGGAAGGAAGATAGGAATGGTGCAGTAAGCATCTTTGAGATCCAAGCTCACCATCCAATCTCCTGTCAGAAGAATGTCTCTCAAGAGATGTAAACCTTCCATTTTAAAGTGGCGATAGACTAACCACTTGTTGAATTCTTTTAAGTTTATCTCCAGTCTGAAGCCTTTGTCCTTCTTTTGCACAAGAAAAGAATCGCTTAAAAACCCATGCAGGTGAAGTACCGACCTGTAAATGGTTCCTTTCTGTAATAGATCTTGCACCTCTGAATTGATGGGGATTAATTCGTCATTGGAGAGAATTTGAGGTCTTGGATGAATTTTTTGGATTGGGGATCCATGAAATTTGATGTGAAAACCCTGAACAGTTGAAAGATCCAAGGATCCACTGTAATTTTCCCCCAGTTGTGAGCAAATTTCTGAATTCTCCCTCCCAGTTTTTGAGGGGAAAAAGGGTATTGCTTAATGGAAATTCCTCCAGGTGCGTTAGATCCTGCTGTGGTAGCACAGTTGCTTCTTCCTTTTCCTGAACCTCTGCTGGGGTAGAAAATTCCCTGTCTTCCATCATTCCAACCATTGTTCATCTTAAAGTGGGCTCTAGATGGACCTTGTTGGGAGAAACGGCTGGAGGTGTGGCACCTGCAAAAACCTTTCCAGGGAAGATTCTCTTAAAAGAAGACTGGCGGAAAATGTTGCCACAAACCTCCCTAATTTTTTAAACAAAGGGTTCTCCAAATAGGTTACCCTATGCAACCTGTCCTGCATCAGAAGATGCCAATTCACCCAGTTTAAGGTCAATTTTTTTGAGGAGGGATCTCCTTAGTTCATTTGCCAGTCCACAATTTATCTTACCTAGTAAGCAGGTAGCTCTTTCTTTCCAACTGGTAATAATCTCAACAGATAAAGGAGTGCCTGTTTGTTTGGATTGCTCCGCCAAAGGAATTATCCGGGTAGGAGAGACAACAACATCAAGTAACTTATCTTGGCAACTCCTACAGGAACAATCTATCCCTTTTTGGGGGTCCCTCATATATTTATTTAAAAAAGAATATAACATTGGATCTATCTCAGGTGTGACTGCAACTTTCTCTTGTAAAGATGGCCTGGAGCACTTTGCTCTGTCCCTCACCTCTTTTTCTAAAGGTTGTCATAATTTGCTGGAAACATAATCTGCTACTTTTTGATCAGGAATCCACTCAGAAGAACGTGGGTGATATATAGTGGATGGATTAAACATGTCCTATTGGATTATGTCTCTTCAGGGGAGCCTGAAGAAGTGGAGCCAGGATGCCATGGTCTCTTAGGATCCTTATTGTCATCAGAGGAAACATCTCCATCTGAATCACCCTCTCACCTAAAGGGAGCCCTATACTCGATGTCAGAATTTAGAGCGACAGCATTGTTATTTTCTCTGGGATGGACATCCTCCATGCATGGTGTGTGTTTAAGCATGCGTGCACTCTTGCACAAGGTTTCTGTTAACTTATGGAAGACCTCCAGGTGCCCTGTGTTATGCTTATAGGCCTCCTTTCCCCCTTTACTAGAAGTGCTAGGGCCTGGTTCAGAAAAATTAGGTTGAGGAAAAAACCCAGGAATGTTTTTGGCAAGTTTATCCACCAGGTCCTTAAGGGGGGGCTAATGACTTGGAAATTGCCAGAGAGAGTGCCTGATCTACACTTGGCTGTAATTTTGGGGGGTGGGGGGAGGGCATTCTTCCTCCGCATCCTGAAAGGTTGAATACCCATGATCAGTAGAGTGATCCATGGCTAAGAGGGTGGTAGCTCCATTAAACAAGCATTTGCAATGCAATGGGTCTTGTGTTTGCTCGAGTTAGAGCTATTAGCGTTGTAAATCCCTAACTGGACTTTTCATGTCACATAAATTGAAAATGGAAAGTAAAACAGTTGACATAAGCAAGTCAATTCAAAGCGCCACGGCCGCCATGAGCGTGAGTGTGAAGGAGAGACACAAAAGGAAAAAGAAGTTTGCAATCAGTCAAATATATTGGCAGACGTGCAACTATCCATGTAACAGGGCTGGTCCTCAAGGCGGTAACAAAACCGCCCCAAGGTGGGACAAACGTAAAGCATTTACCAATGTCATACAAGGAATTTTGAAAGGCAAGCCTAAGAACGAGTGAAAGTGATGGGCGTGAGGTGGCGTTGTTAAAAGCCCACATAAATACCAACAAGTCAGAAAAGCAGCGCTTGCACTGTACTATGCTTGACTTAAAAATACGCCCAAGACCTAATAAGGGCAGCCCCCTCGCAGATGCTCACAACCAAGTACAAATATATTTGTACTTAAAAATAATATTTTGGCCACTAGATGGTGCTAACAGTAAAGAAAAAATATACGTAGCGCGGAAAAAGCAGAAATATCTACTGCCTAGCGCTGTAAATGAGAGGGTCGGCAGGGAAAAACTGTGAAGGAAAACCCCAAAGGGAAATCCTCACAGTAATTCCCCAAAGCGCGCGAGTGAAGCAAGCAAAGTGCAGTAGTCCTGCTGAACAAGCTGCGATGCGCCTGACAGGACTGTGTCGGCACGTGCGAGTGCTTCCTCAGGACCTGCAGTGAATAGTAGAAATACGTGCTCAGGCAGCAAAAGCCTACTGCGTGATAGAAAAAAAACAACAATACAAGTCCAAGGAAGCAAATTCTTATTATAATCAGTGCTTTAAATGGGCCGGGACTGTCCGGTACAGAGTACAGCACTTTTTTATTTTGAGAGGGAGAGTCCCTGCACTTCTTGGGGAAAACGTAATACTTTTAAGTAGAGAGCAAAGGCACTTCTCAGAAACAAGCAGGTACTCTGGTGCAGAGTACCTGCACTTTTATTTTTCCATTTTAAACACAGATAATAACAGTTGTATTATTTCAATAAAGTTAATAAATTACAGGAGGAGAAGTTATTAAAGGAATGACAACTGACAAGCAGTGAAGAAAGAGGAACAGGAAGGGATGTCACATTACTTTTTTACAAGAGACTGTGTTATGACTGGACTATGGTTTATATGGACACATTCATCCCTAGGCTTCATGGGACTTGTAGTTTTCAGGTTATGTATTTTTTATTTAACTACTTTGAAAATGCTGTTTTATTAAAGTGAAGAAAGAAATGTGTCCATTACTTACCGGTAATGGCATTACTCCTAGTCCTACTCCCTCGCCTTTCTTTGAAGCCGAAAGAGGCTCCTTGTCTCCCCTAGACCCCTCCCTTTCCCTTTAAAAAGTCCCCCTGCCCCCCACACCTCCTGTATAGAAACAATCCCAAAACAGCAACTCAGGTGTCTCGTACCAGGAGTGGGGAGGGAACGGAAAGGAAGGCGAGGAAGTAGGACTAGGAGTAGTGCCATTACCGGTAAGTAATGAACACAATATCTCCCGTCCCTCCCTCGCCTTCCTTTAAAAACCAATGAAATGTAGCAAGAGAAAAACAGGAGCCGGTCACTGAATTGCAACATAAAACAAATGTAATCACACCAAAAAGGAACACCCCTATTACATCATAGAGGACAATACACGGTGACCCAACACCGACTCCAAACACCCCAATTCCGCAATTATGTAATGACAAACAAAGGTGGATGGAGAAGCCCAAGTAGCCGCCCTACAAATTTCCACAACAGATGCACCCTGCAACTCAGCCACCGTTGCAGCCATACACCGAGTAGAATGCCCCTAAATGCCTCGAGAAGGCACAGCCCCCTTCAAAGAATAGGCCAACAAAACCATAGAGAAGACCCAGAGACTCATAGAAGCAGTGGACGGTTTCTCCCTCTTCCAGGCCAGCCCAAAATTAATAAACAATGAATCACCCTTCCGGAAAGGAGCAATCACCTTCAGGTACTCCAACAAGGCCCGATGCACATCCAAGAAATGCAACTGGACTTCCTCATCTGAGGTAGGTTCAGGACAAAAAGCAGGGAGTATAACCTCCTGACGAGCATGGAAAACCAAATTCACCTTCGGAACAAAAGAGGGAACAGGCACAAGAACAACCCGATCCAGAAAAACCTTGCAAAAAGGAAAAGTGACGGCCAATGCCCCCAACTTCCCCAAAAGCCAGGCCAAAGTGATAGCAACCAGAAAAAAGTCTTCAACGTCTTCAGCGACAGATGACGCAAATCACAGGTCTCCAGAGGTTCAAAAGGAGGGCCCGAGAAGACCTCCAACACCAACGAAAGATTCCAGGCAGGAAAGGAACGCACCAGACGAGGAAACAAGTTCAGAAAGCCATGAAAAAATGTAGGCGTCAAATGTCCTTCATCAGACAGATTACGCCAAGGACCCCTAAAAGCCTGAATAGCCGCACACTGCACCCGCAGAGCAGCAACAGACAAGCCCAAGTGGGCCCCATCTTGCAAAAACTGCCTCACCACAAACAGAGAGGCCACCGTAGGATCCACCTGGTGACGCAAACACCAAGCAGAGAATACCTTCCACTGACGATCATAGGAAAGCAACATGGAACGACGTCTGGAGGCAACTTAAGTCGTAGTCAAAGGATCAGGAACTCCCAAGCCCGTCAACCCCCACCGTTCAACTTCCAAGCCGTCAAGTGCAACCTCCTGAAGGATCCCTGGGAGAGTTAAGGAAACATTAGAGGAGAGGGATGGAGAGGAAGAGTCCACTCCCTACCGGAGGCCATCAACCAAAGCAACGGAAACCAATTCGCCAGCGGCCAATGAGGAGCGATCAAGATAACCCTTGCCCCCAGCAGACGCACCCTCACCAGAAAGGCACGGATCAACTGAAAGGGGGGCAATGCATAAAGAGGACCCCATGGCCAAGGACACGACATCCCATCCACTGCCGAAGCCTGAGGGCACCGAAACCGGGAGAAGAAGCGCATCACCTTCGCATTCTCTGGGGAGGCAGACAAATCCAGCACAGGATGACCCCACAACCGTACCAGACGACGGAACAGAGACAACCGAAGGGAAAAAACCTGGGAGGAAGGAATGAGCCTGCTCTACTGATCTGCCCGAACATTGACCACCCCTTGAATGTACGTGGCTTGAAGAGACAGAATCCAGCCCTGAGCCCAAAATGTCTTTAGCAATCCGAAACAGAGACCGAGACGTGGTCCCACCCTGCCTGTTGATGTAAGACTTGGTGACCAAGTTGTCTGTCTGGCAAAGCACAGCTTTGTCCCAAAGGAGCACCTGAAAATGCTCCAGAGCAAGAAGAACCGCCTTCACTTCCCTCCTATACAAGGACCTGACCGACTCCTGAAGAGACCAAAACTCCTGAAGCTGCTCCGACCCCAGCCACACGCCCCATCCGGAGAGAGTGGCATCAGTCGTCACCACAACAGGCACCCCCAACCGAAGATGAGCAGGCACCAGCCACCAACCCTTAGAATTAACCCTGACACAGGAATCCTCGCCTGAAGATCACACGGAGCCGGAGACGAACAGGAGAGAAACCAGTTGACCAGGTAAAGATTAAACCGTGCCCAAAGCACCACAAAAATCACTGAAGCCAAGTGACCCTGCAGACGCAACCACAGAAGAACCCTGGGAGCCCTCTGTGACAAGATCGCAATCACCTATGCACGGAGGCCCAGCAGCCGCCTCTCTGACACAGTCATCAACCCCTGCAGATTCAGAAACCAGGCCCCGATGAACACCAGGTCCTGGGAAGGAACCAAATCTGACTTCCCCCAATTTACCAAAAACCTGTGACCCTGTAGGACCATCAAAACTCGACACATGGGGGGCGTGGCCGAGGCGTCAAGATGGCGGACGCACTTCTGTAGTGCTCCGGACCCCTCCATCATCCGCCTCTAACGGACACACCATCCAGCCCCATCGGATGACCCTCTTGGCCCTGTGGCCTCTTTGAAATACTGTCACCGCTCCCCCTGTGGGGGCGAGGTGTTTTTCGGGCCGATTTTGTGGGCCACGGGACCCGGGCCGGGGAGACCCCAAAATGGCGGAGGGCTGCTGAGGCCGTGTTCCTGGGCCTTCGGGGGAGAGACGAGCGGCGGTGACTACTCGCCGCGGATCGCGGCGGGGCCTGGAATTGGGGCCGGGGGCCCGCATCATCTGGGGCGACCCCTGTGGCTTGGGGGCGCGAGACCTCCCCCCCCCCTTCTACAGCCGGACCGGAGTTGAACCGGTGCTCCTCGGGGGCCTTCTCCCCCGCCTGGATGGGCACCGCGGACGCGCCACCCGATGCGCCCTGGGACCCGGTCAGGCGTGCAGCCCCTCCGGGGGTCTCCCCGGGGTAGCCCTCGCAACCTGGAGGAACATCGTGGGGACCGGAGCCCTCCTTCTCCCGCCCCCCCCTCCTGTGGGACGTGACATCGAGGGGGGGCACCCGTCGAGGGACAAACGGTGAGTCTCGGCCCCTGCCTGCCGCCCGGACCTGTGCCGAGGCCAGAGACTGTCACCCAGAGACCATTGAGCTCCCCCTTCCCGCTTTTGAGAAATGACATCGGTGGGAAAGGCCCGTTGAGGGGCAAACCGAGGGTCCCCCGCTGGCCCGACCGGCAGTACACGAGGCCGGAACAACGGGAGGCAGTGACACATAAAATGGGCACAGAGAGGAAGATCGGGGCCCGGCCTACTGCCTGGAACTACTTTGGGCCTGGTGGCTGCTGAAGGGGGACAGCTGAGACCGCCTCCTTCACTTTCTCTTTGGCACACCGCTAGAACCTGGGTCCGACATCCCGGGAACGCTCGGGACCAGGGCCGGGGCCAGAGACAACGGGTGGGCAAAAGCCGGAGCCCCCTTAGAGAGACAGCCTTAGAGCCTGCTAAAATTCACTGAGGAGCCCCATAAAAACACACCGCACTCCCAGATATTGAAACCTCAAACCGGGGCCACGCCGGACTCATCATGGGCAAAGACAGACCAGCGTGACAAACGACGGCCCAGACCCGCATGGACCAGTTCACCACGGATGCCGCCGGGCCCCGGTCGGAGGACCGGACCCCGGGTGGAGGCAACGAACATCAGGTGGCATCCGGGGACTTGGCAACAATACTCCAGGCAATCCAGGCTTCCCAAGCAGCCGTTGAATCTAAAATTGGGGAAGTTAGAGTGGACGTGGCCCTGGACAGACAAGACCTCTGCAATGCCACAGCTCGCATCACAGAGGCCGAATCTAGGATCTCCACGGTAGAAGACGATGTAGCAGCCCTCAAAGCCCAGGTTTCCGCGCTGACAGCTCGTTCCTCAGAGTTGCATAGGAGAGCCGAAGACGCTGAGAATAGGTCAAGACGAAACAACCTTCGCCTGGTGGGCCTTCCTGAAAACACAGCAGAAACATCTCTTGTCCAATACCTAGAGGACTGGCTCCACTCCTGGATCCCCACCGACCGTCTTACACCATGGTTCGCTGTTGAACGAGCCCACAGGGCCCTACAGGTTAAACCCCAGCCGGGTGCCTCACCCAGGTCAGTGATACTACGCCTCTTTAACTTCAAAGACAGGGATGTGATTTTACAAGAGGCACGTACAAAAGGAGACCTCACCTGCAACGGGGCTAAGGTCCTTCTGTTCCCGGACTACACGCAAGAAGTTCAACAACAACGCCGCTCATTCACGGAGGTGAAACAAAAATTGAAAGCCATGGATATCCAATATCGACTCCTGTTCCCAGCGCGACTCCGTGTGGTCTATCACAACCAAACCCAGTTCTTTGACCGTCCAACTGCTGTCTGGACTTGGCTGACAGAGGAGATCCCCCTGGGCCTCTCCAGTGCAGGCATGCGCCCCTCCGGAGATCCGGGGCCAGACCGGCCCAGGGGACGGCGGCTGGACCGACGCCGCCGCACAAGATCTCGGCGACGTGGGGCACCAACTGCACCCCTGCAGAATCACCACCAGGATCCCACCGGACAGAACAGCGAGATTCACACTCTGACCACAGCCCTGGGGGCTCCGGAAACAGCCCCGTTTCTGCGGGCGAGAGACAGGCCCGGTCTGGACCCCTGGAGGACTCAGACTTGTCGCACAGCCCGGTGCTGTGAAGCCGCTAGTGCCGAGAGACACTTGGAAGGGAGTCCCTAACGGACTAACAGGGCACAGAAGTGAAGACAATCTTATTATTAAGTATCACAATTTTAGAATTAATCCGAAAGTGGAGGGGTCCACCATCACTACAGTTACCGCTACCTCATCAGTTTAAAGTACACCTCACCAGTTCTAGATGAGAGGTGGTTATATGGGCGACAGATGCTTCTGGGGGGGAAGTATGGGGTGGGAAGGGAGTTGGGGGGCAAGGGAGTTCAGGCCGAGTTATACAGCCCACCGGTGCCACGTTTAGGTCACCAACACGTTTAATTTTTAGGTCCAGCAGACAGAGCAAAAATCATAAGGACTCAACTGAACATGGGATAACACACACTCCACAAAGCCAGAGAATAGGCGAGGGCTTTCCCACATTTCGGGGTCCACTGGAGATAGGCCCAAGTGAATATGATGATCACCCTTTAAACACTCACCCCCCATGAGCCAAACACAGGTTATCTCATGGAACGTCAACGGGCTCCTAGATAAAATAAAACGCACCGCCGTACTCACGTACGTACACAGACACAGGCCAGACGTGCTTCTGTTACAAGAAACTCATCTTCAGGGAGACAATTGTCCCTTCCTGGCTCGTAGGGGTTTTGACAGAATTTATCATGCTGGGTTCACCCGTGGCTCTAGGGGAGTGGCTATACGTCTTCATAGATCCTTCCCCATTACAAATATTCAAACACGAAGAGATCAACATGGGCGATTTATAGCTATGACAGGGAAAATTGAAGGGAACACGATCAATATGGTCAGTACTTATGTCCCCCCCACTTTGGTTCGGAAAACTTTAGATGATCTCACCCAGCTGCTTCTAAATCTACCACCGGGGCTCACAATGATAGGAGGCGACTTTAACTCCACCCCAGACCCAAAATGGACGTGACAGGCCCAATCTCCGCGCATAGACACACAATGGCAACGGGGCTCATGGGGTGGCTCTTGGCGACGGGGCTCTGTGACGCCTGGCGAATATGGCACCCAAGACGGCGTCAATTCACCCACACGTCAGCCGCTCATGGTTCACAATCCAGGATAGACCTGGTCCTTCTTCCGGGCACTGACTACGCAGCTCTCTCCCACATTGAACTGTTGCCGAGGGGAATCTCTGACCACGCCCCACTCCGATTCAGTATAGGTCACACCCAATCCCAGATTCGTCCAATGTGGCGATTAAATGCATGGTACCTCCAAGACCAAGGTTATGTGGAACAGTTGCGTGAGGAGATAAAAGAATATTTTGAGCTGAACGAAGGGTCGGTGTCATCCACAGGTACTTTGTGGGCGGCGGGTAAGGCGGTGCTAAGAGGAAGGGCCAAACACCTGATACGGATCCAAGAATGTACTCGAACCCAACACATTGAAAAGTTGGAACTAAGAGTCGTAGCCCTGGAAAGTAAGAATGATGTAAGCCCGACAGATAAAATGACAAGACAAATAAGCCTGCTCCGAGAGGAAATAAGAGACCAATCCTTAGAATCGGTTAAATACATATGGAGAGCTAGTACTGCAAAAATCTACGGCTGGGGAGACAAGACCGGTAAAATGCTACATTGGCTGGTATCCCACCACCAGGCCTCCAGGATAGTCCCCGAGGTTCGGGATGGCGAGGGAAACACTGTCGTTCAACATGCAGAAATCGCAAATGCCTTTGCCACATATTACCAAACTCTTTATCAAGCGTCGGGACGGGTCAATATGAATGTAGCCAGACAGTTACTAGACGAAACCCCCCTCCCGCGGTTGTCAGCGATAGAAGCAAAGGCCTTAGATGAACCTGTCGACACAGAAGAAATCCAGATGGCCATTTCGGCCCTGGGCGCGGGGAGAACACCTGGACCCGACTGACTCCCTGCAGAATACTACAAGGTCTTTAGAGAGGAGTTAATACCACACCTGTTGAACCTCTTCACGGAGGTAGATAACAGTGGTGTCTTCCCCAGAGAACTAGATACAGCTACCATTCTGGTGCTACCTAAGTCTCAACCCCCCTCAATACTCTGTGCCGATTACAGGCCAATTTCACTAATCAATACAGAGATAAAGATTTTTGCAACCATCCTTGCCATCCGACTTAAAAATATCCTTCCTCTACTTATAAACCCAGATCAATGCAGCTTTATGGCCACTCGCAGCACTCGGCATTGCATCCGCCGGTTGCACATAGCATTAGCTGAACGCGGCCGTTTGACTCGAGACCTCGCCCTTTTACTCATTGACTTTGAAAAAGCCTTTGATTCTGTTGATTGGGGTTTTCTCCGGCTGGTACTCCGACGCGCGGGCCTGGGCCCTAGATTCTGCTGCTTGGTTCAGGCACTATACACCAACCCCACTGCCCGGGTACAGGTCAACGGTTCTCTGTCGTCAACAATAGAGATTCACAGGGGCACACAACAGGGTTGTCCTCTATCCCCCCTTTTATTCACCTTAGCCATTGAGCCTCTGGCGCACGTGGTGAGATCCGACCCAATATATAGCGGCTGGAGATGGAAGCACTCCCAAGAAGACAGAATAGCGCTCTATGCGGACGATATCTTGCTATACATGGAGGAACCTAGTGTAACAGGCCCGAGATGCCTCAGACTACTGGAACGCTATGAAGTAGCTTCAGGTCTGAAAATGAACCCGGCTAAATCCATACTAATTCCGTTGGCACACTCACAGGATTGTTTCGACTGGCAGGAACATATACCATTGCGTCGACTAAGCTTTAAATATCTGGGCATCTGGGTATCACTGCTGCCAGAACTGACCTGGGCCAAAAATTTGACCCCCCTACTGTCACGCATAAAAACGGATCTCCAGAAATGGCAAACTCTACCACTAAACATAATGGGCCGAGTAGCTTTATACAAGATGATGATTTTGCCGAGGCTCCTCTACACCTTCCAAAACTTCCCCCTACCCATCCCCCGCTCATGGTTCAAGGCCCTTGAAAGAGCTACAGGGTTGTTCTTCTGGAGGGGTTCCAGACACCGCGTAGGGGC
This sequence comes from Pleurodeles waltl, assembly GCF_031143425.1. Lineage (NCBI taxonomy): Eukaryota > Metazoa > Chordata > Amphibia > Caudata > Salamandridae > Pleurodeles > Pleurodeles waltl. Next base: position 402,155,821 of record NC_090449.1, read on the forward strand.
CCATCACTGCCAAAGAGGGATCTACGATGGAGGCCTGGGTGTCTCAGACCCCTACCTTTACTACTTAGCCTCCCAATTAATAGTGATACACGACTGGTTTAATGGGGGATGGGGAGATCCAGCCTACCGAGTAGAATTGGAGACCCTAGGGTTTCCCCGCCTTCTAGACATCATGTACGGGAACCCCCTGACCCGAGAGATGGGAGAAATTACCAAAGTGATTTTCCAGGCATGGCAAGCTGCCCTGAGATACACCCACTGGAATACCACTGTTACACACCAAACACCACTGTGGAGAGGGAAATGGCTAAGCGCAACTGCAGCTCTAGAGGGATTCCGGGAATGGGACCTGGTGGGCATCTCACTGGTTGGTGACGTGTGGGCAGGGGACTCCATGAAATCTTTTCAAGACTTAAGGAGGGATTTTCAACTAGCCCCAACACAATTCTTCCGATATCTCCAACTCAGGCATGCTTTAAAAACCCACATACCGACAGCAGGTTCTCTACCAGAATCTAACCCGCTAGAAACCAAACTACTCATGGGAAACCTGGGAGGGAAAGGGGTTTCCCAAATGTATAAAATGCTAGTTAACAATGCCCCTGGAGGCGTGAACCTCATTAGATCCAGATGGGAGGCATGGGTGGGAGCCCTAGAAGACACAGAATGGAGGGAAGCACTGATGGCACTCAGGCCCTTAGTAGTGTCGGCCAAACTCTGCACAGTGCAATTCTATTACTTGCACAGTGCGTACTTATCTCCTGCTAGACTATACCGCGCAGGTCTACGACCCTCGGCCCAATGCCCAAGATGCTTGCTCGAACCTGCAGATTTTTTTCACATGGTCTGGTCATGTCAAGTGATTCAGTCCTATTGGGAATCAGTGTTTCGAGTGCTGGAGAAAGTCTTAAATGGTGAAATACAAAGAACTGCCAAACTAGTCCTACTGGGCGTGTTGGAGGGCATGAGAGGAACACGGGCTCACCGAGCACTGGTAGCCACAGCCCTGTTAATAGCTAAAAGGGACATAGCAGCAACATGGATCTCCCCCGAGGGCCCAAAACTCCATAAATGGAAGAAAGGGGTAGACTTGGTAGTGTGCGGCCCAAGAAAAGGTGGTCTACGATTCTAGAGGGTGTCCCCGGAAATTTGAAAAGATATGGGGAAGATCGGTAGACTTGCTATTATAATAGAAGATGGGAACCTGGCCAAGACGGTAGCACTGGAAACAAGGCAATGGTCAAATCCCACAGTTCAAAACTCTGACTTCCCATATGGTATTTATCTGTTTGAAAATCACTAATGTCCTTAACCTCGTTTACAATGTTATATGGAACTGTAATTGTGCTCTGCTTGACCTATCACCGTTTTTGTTCCTTGTTGCTGGTTTATTATTTTCTCAAAAACAAACAATAAAACTTGTTTATCAACAAAAAAAAACTCGACACATGAACCCCCAACTATTCCCTGCTGGGACCCTGAATCAAAACATTGTCCAAATACAGATGGACAAACACCCCCTTGGAATGGAGAAGAGCCACCAAGGAAGCTAGCACCTTGGTGAAAATCCTGGGCGAGGACTTGAGGCCAAATGGAAGAACACAGAACTGAAAATGTTCCTGACCTATTGCAAAGCGGAGGAACCTCAGAGAGAACAGGGCGACAGGGACATGCAGGTAAGCATCCTGCAGATCCAGAGACCCCAGGAAATCCCCTGGACTGATCAGAGGAAAAATCACCTGAATGGACAACATCTGGAAATGCACAGTCTTGATCCAGGAATTCACCCACCGTAGATTCAGGACCGGACGAACCGCCCCCGACACCTTCTGAACAAGGAACAAGAGGGAATAAGCACCCCGTTCCCGTTCCCCTACAGGAACCCGGGAGATGGCCACTTTCAACAGTAAGTCTCGGACACCCTCCAGCAAAGCCACACTCCTGATACCTGCCGCAGGCAAGGGCGTTAGACGAACCCCCGTATCTGGAGGAACCAGGTCAAAGTCGATGGTGAAGCCATTCTCTACAATGTCCAGCACCCAGCGATCGGTGACATCCCCCTGCCAAACGGTAAGAAAGTGTCTCAGTTGACTTCCAACCGACCAAACTCCAGTCCCAAAGTGATTGTCAGGAACCCTTCTTGAGGCCACCCTGAACAGAAGGACCAGGGTTCTTAGGAGAAAACCGGGGGCTCAAAACAGCGTTTCCTGGAAGAAAAAGACTTGGAATCAAATTTGGGAGATCGAGAATGCTTCTGCCAACCTTTACCAGACGAGGAACCACCCTTATACGGCAAGCTTCCGCTCCTTAAAAGCTTTGGAAATCATGGAAGGCAATTGATCCCCAAATGGTGTCTGACCTTCAAAAGGAATCCGCAGGAGAGCAGCTTTCTCCCCCGGATCAGCTTTCCACAGCCGCAACCGGAGAGACCCTGTGCCCCCTTCAAGGCCCCAGATGCCAGAGCAGAAGTGCGGACCACATCAGAAGACATGTCAGCCAGTAACCTGGCCTGCTGCTCCATAACCGCCAGCAGTTCTGAACATTCAGAGCCCTCTTGCACAGCCACCGCAAGTTTCTCAAAGTCCTGAACCAAAGATTGTGCAGAATACGCAGAGAAAATCGCAGCTCTGAGAGCCAAATTTTAGCAGCAAAGGCCCTCTTCAGATCCGAATCCACTTTCCTGTCAGTGGCATCAGCAGGAACACAGTCCTCCGGATTGACCGCAGTTTTGCCAATCAAAATAGCCATAATGGAATCCAGCTTAATGGAAGAAGGCAACACCTCCTCCTCCTCCAGCAAGTACAACTTCCGAAGTAAACGAAGAACCTGGGCCTTGTCCACCTCCTTCCACTCACGGAAAACCAAATCCTTAACCGGACCCTGGAAAGGCATGGCAAATTGAGAAGGAGTAACATACTGCGGAAACAAGTGGGAGTCATCCCAAGGCGGGCGAAAAACAGGAAACCTCAAATTGTCATGAACATGAGCCAGAATATCCCACATCTCCTCCCTGGAGACATACTTCCCACCAGAAGATGCAGAAGGAGCGTCATCATCCGTTTAAGGGGACCCCTCCGCCTCCACTGAGGGCTGAGACGCAGAAGGACGTCCAGGGCAGGGTGCCCCAGCCTGAAGAGCCTTGGACACAGCCACCTCAATCATGTCCTGAACCTCCTCCCTCGACATAAGAGGGGCAGAAATCCCCAGCGTAACCTGGCGTCCACCACGCAGCTGAATGGGAACCGCAAAAGCCTCCCCCTCTGAGGAGGCAGAAGAAACAATCCTGCGTCTTTTTCCACGTCCCTGCACCTACATGACCAAATAACAAGAGGGCTCAACTGGCAAACTTGCCCAGCAACACGAGGCGAAGATCCGGAAGTGCAGACCCAGCCACCAGAGAGCTAACCGACTCCGTCAGCCGACCCGGAAGCAGCCTTCAACAAGGCGGCCCAGCACACCCCCAGGAAGACGCTCAGGCTGGGATCCCACCGCAAGGAGCACTGCACCTTCCGTGAGTCAACACGATGCTCCTCCAGGCCCTGTCGTGGAGAAAGAGAAGGTAAGTCTAGTGGGCTAGACAAAAAAGAACAGGTGGTGTTGGGGGGGAGCTTTTTAAAGGGGAAGTGAGGGGTCTAGGGGCAAGGAGCCTCATTGGTCTTTAAAGGAAGGCGAGGGAGGGATGGGAGGTAATGCATAATCCTCGCCTTCGGACCTAACACAGAATTATGTAAGGACATACACGAGGTGAGACAAATGGTTGTGTTGTAAAGACGTTTATTCCAACAATAAATCCCACCACAGAATAGGGAGATGGTATGGTAACCTCCACAGCTAATCTTCGGACACAATGATGCATACAGTAATAAACATAAAAGAAATATACCCACATCAACTTAAATAACTATACCATACTACAGTCATACAGTTTTACCATTAAAATGTTGCAAATTAACGCATAATTTTAAGAATGCAATTTCTTTACTGAGACTTTATGACGCAAATGTGTACATCCTAGGGTCCAGGCCCACGTTGTAAAATGAAACAAGAGATGCCAAAAGAAAAGGCGAATTACGACTACTCAGCGTGTGTACCCTTGACAACAAGAAACCCACGCGCAGACAGGGGCGTACTATTATAAACTTGGCGTCTGCGCAGTTTCAGTCATTATATCGCCGCATTGATCAATGACTAGAGGACGCTTGTACTAGCGGCATTCAGGCATACGTAACCGGGTCGGCCATTTCTACATTGTGAACGTTATGATGTATTTTAAAAGATAGCTGAAAATTAATCGTCATAACATTAGAGAACTAAAAACTGCAACTTTTTTTCTGCAAAGTTAAATGTGTAACCTATTTCTTGGATTTGAAAGTGTATACAATAATTTTCCTGTTCGTGCTCTTTTGTCAACAGTGCCTTTTGTCCACACATTTGTAGAAATTGCAAGTTTGCAGTATTGTAGTAAAAACCTTAAACGCGCCTAGAAGCATATGTAGTTTTTTTTTTTTACAAGTTTTAATATAGCAGTGAGGCACCTACGCCATATTGACATGGTGACACAGTTAACAAGCAAACGGGCAGTCCCAGTGTGGACGCCTAGTGGCGGGCCCGCTGGACTGTCTACGAATGTTCTCAAAGGATTGTTGCTCTAGATTTTTTTTACGATGCTGAGAAGACTGTGATTGGTTGGACAGAAGATTAACACTTTTAGCGACCAAAGGGAGAGACTCTAGCAGTCGTTGCTTGGATCCGCCTTGCTGCTTTCGCACGTAGTGTGGAGTTTAAGGGACACAGAACAGAGGTAAGCGGACAACGGTGGTGTTATTATGATCTCTACTAACACCCTCTAGTGGCTGGAGAGCACCGGCAAACCCAGTTTCCGTGAGAACCAGGGGGAGGGCAGTCGTGGGGGAGAGAGCGCTAAAGGAATGAGATTTGAACACTCTCTGACGGGCGACCTACCCCTTTTGTGTTTAGACATTGTGGATTGGAGGTCCTGAGGTAGATGAGATTGCTACGCAACTATAGTCCTAATGTGCTATGCACGGAACCGCAACTGTTTTATTGTCTCTCGGTGCTTGCTTTTTGTATTTGAACCACTATCGCCTTATGTAGAAAAGTCATTGTGGATCCCCCGGGCGCCTTCCCATGCATACAGTTTCGGGAACGGTGCTTCCCGTTTGTTAGGCCCTAGAAAAAACTGCCCAGCCCCCCCAGTCTTTGGTTTGCTGTACCTGATTTCTTTGTGACATTTCCTGAATCCTATCCGCGACACTTTCTGATGGCGGTTTGAATCGGGAATCTCGCCCGAATGCACCTTGAACTGGGGCTCATCACGAGGAGGGCTGCCCACTATCTCTTACATGGGAGATCTTCTACGGTCGTGTAGTGCTTGTGGATTCCCCACTCCTGCTTGTGAAAACACTACTGGGCTGGATGTTGACCTCCCAGCAGCCTCTTCTTTGTGGCATTTACTGTTGCCCGATTTAAAAAAAAAAAAAAAATCTGAACACCAGAGAGAGGTGGGAGTAGCCTAGTAGGATGCAAAACAAAGGGCACCGAACGTTTGACGTGTATGAACGGAGGAGGCAATAAACACCACATAATGGTATACATAATACGAATTTGCTATTTCTTTTTGTTTTGACTCGAATGTAACTCTAGCTAGTAGAGGAAGGGGTTAGGTCGGTGTTATTAAAGGGTCCAAATACCGTGACCGAACACACTAGTACAAAGCCGTCATAAGTTATCAAAATAACGTCCACACGTTTCTGCTGTCAGCTTCCAGAGCTTGGCCAGTGTGTTTTGTGAGAGTCTCGCTGGTGTCTGCGGATACATGTAACCATATCATTATGTGGAGCACCTGTTAATCGGTTGCTTGATAGAAGAGTACCGAGGAAGAATGCTGGATGAAGGTAGAGCGATTAGAGAGCGAAGTCATAGCAACGGGAAATGCTGCTTTTCCATCCCTTTGGGAGTGAGGCGCGCGTAACGCGGTTCCGAAAGTGGAACTGGAACTCACACTCCCGTGGCACCCTGCAGGTAATGTAGAGTAAAGAATACGTACCTCACGATGTTCAGCTGAGGCTGCAAAACCTTAACATACAAGTGAAAAAAATTCGCTGCACGAGGCACGCCCGCAGATTCATAAGACTAAAAGACTGCATGCATTATACTGTACAGCCCCAAGTGCACACTCCATGATATACAACACACAAGATCCAAAATGCACAGCAACAGAACTACGACGTGCATTACAAAGCAAGCGTCACCGTTTGTATAGAACGTCAGGTACTGTATGAGCAGGTTACATGAACCGAATATTACTGTGCCTTTTTAGGTCTGGGCTGCGCTCTCGAATTGAGACATGCTGTATCTACATCGTGGGCTTCAGCCCGCCCATAGACTTGCCTTTGGCTGGCTCCATCGTCGCGCTCTCATTGTTTCTAACCATTTGTGCATGGCATGCGTTTGGCAAGCCTCTTCCTCTGTTTACTCCTTCCAAAGCAGGGCAATCCACTATCCCTCATTTTATTACCATTAAAGGGATTTTTTTCTTGGTTTACAAGCCCTGCTCAGGAGAGCTGGTGTTTTCACTTGCCCATAATGCTGTTTTTATTTTTCCTTGGTTTACAAGCCCTTGCACTCTCCCTTCCAGGAAGGCTATATGTAACCGCTTTGTTTGTTCCTCTCTAGGCAATGTTATGAACATCTCCCTGCAGCCCAAGCGTCCCAAATCTGCTGGTAGTTCAGTTTACTGCAAAGCAGGTGCAGCAGCCCTGTCAACGACTGCTGGGCAAGTCATACAGTGCTGCCCATGCTCTTTATGCAGCGTTTTGCTCTCCGGTACTTGTGTGCTGGTCTTCCCTTCGATGTTGTTGACTAAGCTCGTTACTCTTACAACAGACTGTTGATTCTACTGTTACTCTTTGTTGGGGAGGCTGGTGAAGTGGGAACAAATAATGTGCAATGCTGCCTCTAACCACAACTAACTGCTGACCATGCTTGTATGAACAATCCTTGGATTCTGCCTATGTGCGTGGTTGCTCTTGTTGCATGTGCACTGCCCGGTGTCCTGATTCCCTCACTTTTTGAGGCAGCCGTTGGCAAGGTAAAAATCTGGGGAGAAATGCCTGGTGCCCTCCCTACTCTGGACACAGGAGCAGAATCCAGGGGCTCTTGCATGCTCCGAGTCAAAATCCTGACTCTTGCTGCTCTGTTCCTTCTGTGCTCTACTCTCAGCACTGCAGCAGCGAAGGACATGGCTGCTGGTTTCTCACACCCTCACCTGCCTGTTCACCACCCCATTGCCAAAAGCAATAGGCCATCCATTGCTGAGACCTATTGAGTTTGCCAATGCTTGTTTAATTTGAACTTTCTGTACATTCTTTTGAAATGTGAAAAACGCCTGGTTTTGCCAGTATTTGTTTTAATAGCAAGCACATTCCCAGTCTTGCCGTTTTGTATTTCTAGGAGAGTTTCATATCAAATTGCGTGTTATGTTTTCACAAGACTTACTTCTTCTTATAATAGTAAACTATGATTTTCCAGGATACTAACACATGCCATGTATCTATCCTATTAGTGTTTTTTTTTTTCTTCATTTAATGAGATTCATAATGCGTGGCTTCCTGAAAATATCTTGCACCCACGTTCAGCATAATAGATGGATGCAGTCCGACTATCCATGCTGAAACTTCCACAGCACTTGGCAGATGCTGGGCCTTGTGGTACCTTACAGTGCAGGTGGCAGTTGTCAACGATGAGGAAAAAAATGTAATTCTGTCGTTGTTTTTCAGAATGAAGTAGTATTTCTCTACATTGCCATCAGGTTCATGTATTCATTTCCACTCTTGCATAAACCTAAGATTTATTTCAGCTAAATTAGCAGTTTGCCTTGTTACCTAGGTTAAGGTATGTCTTTTAAATATATTGGTGGTTGTCTGGCTGAACCTTTCTTTTTTTATTTTTTTAAATTAATTTATTTATTATCATTTGTTTTTTAAAAAAGTGGATGGAAGTCTGCCACATCCTCGCTCTCCTGCGAGTGACTGCAGTGAAAAACATCACCTTCTTGTGAAGGTATTAATCTGAAGCCATACTATGAGTATAACGTAGTTTACTCTCCATTAACATAGCAAACATAGGAATGGAAATCTTAAATTCAAATATACAACATACAATATATTTCAATTTAGATATTTATTATAGCTAATTAAACATTCAGTTCGCATATAATATAAACAACATAGAATCAACCAAAAAAATATAATACAACCCCCTAACCTAAATGAAACATACATATATGAAAACATAAAAAACATACCAGTAAATACGCAAAAATAAACAAATAACACAGAACCAACAAAATCACAAAATAGTATACATACAAATTTACAACCGCCTCATACATGAGAGGATATTTAAACAGCACAATAAAGTTACTGCTTTGATGCTACAATTATGCGTTGTAGTTTGGATTGTATAAAATTCAACATAATAACAGCAAATTCTAGGTTATAATTTCCTGATTCAAATTCTCGTGTTACAGGCCTGATGGTAGCCAATCCTGGTCAGGGCTTCAAATTTGCCAATTTCAAACACTTCATGCCAATGTTCAAGACATGCCAATTTACAAGCCGACTCGCGTTTCGGTGAGTGAAGAAAAATATAAATACACCTTCATCAGGACTTTATGATTCAGTATAATTGGCATACGTACATCTTGTAATCTGCCATCAAAGAAACATCAAAATTATTCATTACAATTCTTTGCATAGGGGGAAGGCTCGAATCATGTCAGATTTGCAGCCAGACCAACTCAAGTGACTTAATTAAGAAAAAACACCGATAAAGTGCCCAAGATCAAAATCTATAAAACCAATGCTTAATAAAGGTAAATAAATCTAAAGATCCAAGGAAAGCACCATTAGTGTCCAGCAAAATGCTAGATAAAGTGCAGAAATAGAATCACCTATAGCATAAAAGTGTTGGATTACCACCGAGAGAATCTAGTCAAGAATAGTAAAAGACTAGTTTGTTTATATTAAAATAAGATAAAATACCTTAGATATGAAAGAACTTAGATATCCCTTACAGGCTGGATTAAACACTCTCCAACTTCAAATTTGTAGTCCAAAATGAAGGACTAACACATGGATATAGCTAAATGAAGCTATACTTTCTCACTCTAAAAGCAAACATAATGAAATCCAGGGGCTCTTGCATGCTCCGAGTCAAAATCCTGACTCTTGCCGCTCTGTTCCTTCTGTGCTCTACTCTCAGCACTGCAGCAGCGAAGGACATGGCTGCTGGTTTCTCACACCCTCACCTGCCCGTTCACCACCCCATTGCCAAAAGCAATAGGCCATCCATTGCTGAGACCTATTGAGTTTGCCAATGCAAGTTTGGAATGCGGAGTGGTCCTGGGTGGTCCTGAGGCTGGTGGGGAGGTTGTTCCAGGTCTTGGCTGCCAGGAAGGAGAAGGACCTCCCACCCGCCGTGGAGCGGCGGATGCGAGGGACGGCAGCGAGCGCGAGGCCAGAGGAACGGAGGAGACGGGTGGGGGCGTAGAAGCTGAGGCGACGGTTGAGGTATTCCGGTCCCTTGTTGTGGAGGGCTTTGTGTTCGTGGGTGAGAAGTCGGAAGGTGATCCTTTTGGCGACTGGGAGCCAATGCAGGTGTCTCAGGTGTGCGGAGATGTGGCTGTTGCTGGGTACGTCGAGGATGAGGCGGGCCGAGGCGTTTTGAATACGTTGCAGGCGTTTTTGGAGTTTAGCGGTGGTCCCAGCATAGAGGGTATTGCCGTAGTCCAGGCGGCTCGTGACGAGGGCGTGGGTCACGGTTTTTCTAGTGTTGGCGGGGATCCAGCTGAAGATCTTGCGGAGGGTGAGGAAGCAGGCGGAGGACACGGCGTTGACTTGCTTGGTCATGGTGAGAAGAGGGTCCAAGATGAAGCCGAGGTTGCGGGTGTGGTCTGAGGCGGTCGGTGCGGTGCCAAGGGCCGTGGGCCACCAGGAGTCGTCCCAAGCGGACGGGCTGTTGCCGAGGATGAGGACTTCCGTTTATTCAGAGTTCAGCTTTAGGCGGCTGAGCCTCATCCAATCTGCGACGTCCTTCATGCCCTCTTGTAGGTTGGTCTTGGCGCTAGCGGGGTCCTTAGTGAGGGAGAGTATAAGTTGGGTGTCGTCGGCGTAGGAGGTGATGATGATGTCGTGCTTGCATACGATGTCGGCGAGGGGGCTCATGTAGACATTGAAGAGTGTCGGGCTGAGCGATGAGCCTTGAGGTACGCCGCAGATGATCTCGGTGGGGTCTGAGCGAAACTGTGGGAGGTAAACTCTTTGAGAGCGGTTTGAGAGGAAGGAGGCAATCCAGTCCAGGGCCTGGCCTTGGATCCCGGTGGAGCGGAGGCAGGTTACTAGGGTGCGGTGACAGACGGTGTCGAAGGCAGCCGAGAGGTCGAGGACGATGAGGGCGACTGTTTCACCGTTGTCCATCAGGGTTCTGATGTCGTCTGTGACTGAGATGAGGGCGGTTTCAGTGCTGTGGTTGGTTCGGAATCCAGTTTGTGAAGGGTCGATTAGGTTGTTGTCTTCCAGGAAGGTGGTAAGCTGTTTGTTGACGGTCTTCTCTATTACCTTGGCAGGGAAGGGGAGGAGTGAGATGGGGCAGAAGTTTTTCAGGTCGCTAGGGTCAGCCGTAGGTTTCTTTAGTAGGGCGTTGACTTCGGCGTGTTTCCAGCTTTCGGGGAAGGTAGCAGAAGAAAATGAAGAGTTGATGATGGCCTGGAGGTGCGGGGCGATGATGTTGTCGGCTTTATTGAAGATGAAGTGAGGGCAGGGGTCCGATGGGGCGCCGGAGTGGATAGAGTTCATGGTGGTTTTGGTTTCTTCAGTGTCGATGTGGGTCCAGGCGTTGAGGGTGATGGCCGGGGGTGTGGGTTCGGTGATGCTTGGTAGGGTCTGGTGTCCGAAGCTGTCGTGGAGGTCGCTGATCTTGCGATGGAAGAAGGTGGCGAGGGGGTTGCACAAGTCTTGTGAGGGTGTGATGGCGTTGGGGTTGGAGAACTCTTTGACGATGCTGAAAAGTTCTCTGCTGTTGTGGCTGTTTTTGTCCAGTCTGTCGGTGAAAAAATTCCTTTTGGCTGCGCGGATCAGGTGGTGGTGTTCGCGGGTTGCGTTTTTGAGGGCGGTCATGTTGTCGGCGGTGTGGTCCTTGCGCCAGGCCTTCTCGAGGGCGGGCCATGTTTTCTTCGATTCTTTGAGGGTGTCAGAGAACCAGAGAGGTTTTTTGGTGATGGCCTGTTGATGCGTGCGTCTGAGGGGAGCAAGGTTGTCTGCGCAGTTGGAGATCCAGTTCGAGAGGCTGAGGGCTGCGTCGTTGGGGTCGGTGGTGAGGGTAGGTTGGTTGACGGCGAGTGCGGAGAAGAGTTGCTCTTCGGGGATTTTGTTCCACTGTCGACGAGGGATGGGTTGAGTGCGGAGGTGGCGGGTCTCGCGTGGGAATGTGAAATGGACACAGTTGTGGTCGGTCCAGTGAAGAGCGGAGGTGTGGGTGAAGGAGACGTGTTTGCTGGCGGAGAAGATAGGGTCAAGCGTGTGTCCGGCGATGTGGGTGGCGGTGTTCACCAGTTGCTTGAGGCCGAGGTTGTCGAGCAGGGCGGTGGTGTTGGGGTCGTTGTTTTGTTCCAGATGGAAGTTGAGGTCGCCTAGGAGGATGTAGTCCGGCGAGGCGAGGGCGTGCGGGGAGACGAAGTCGGCGATGGAGTCGCTGAAAGGGGCGCACGGTCCGGGGGGACGGTAGACGAGGGATCCTCTGAGGGTGGTCCTGGGGTCGGTGCGAATCTGAAAATGCAGATGTTCAGCGGCGAGAGGGGTGTCATCGGTGGAGGTGGTGATGCTGATGGAGTCTTTGAAGACGATGGCGATACCTCCTCCTACTTGGTTGGTGCGGTCTTTTCTGGAAATCTTGTAGCCTTCGGGGATGGCGGTGGCGATGTCTGGGGCCGAAGAGGCGTTCATCCAGGTCTCCGTGATGAAGGCGACGTCCGGTGCTGTGGAGTCCAGGAGGTCCCAGAGTTCAACGGCGTGTTTGTGGACAGATCGAGCGTTGACCAGGATGCACTTGAGGTGGTTGATGGCGCGTGGGTTGGTGGTCGTGGTAGTTGCGTGGTTGAAGATGCGTTTGCAGGAGTTGCAGGCGAAGGGTCCATGGGTGCGTTTGGGGTGAGCTGGGAAGCAGGTGTTGGAGCGCCCTGGGTTGAGGGCGTGGAGGGTGGTGGGGTCGTAGCGGAGCAGCGGGGTTTGGGAGAGCTGGGGACCAAGGGTCGTGGCGCTGGGCGCGGGCCAGGCGCGGACGGGTGCAGACGGGCTTGCCTCTGGCGCGCCTCCTGCGTGCCCGCTGCGCGGTTGCGCAGCGGCCGCCATAAGAGGGAGGAGGGGGGGAGGGGTCAGCTAGGGGCGAATGGGAGCTGGGGGGCGGGGGCGTGCAGGAGGTCGCGGCGGGAAAGCGGGAGGGGGGGACAGGTAGAGTGAGAAGAGCTGGAGGAGGGGGGTTTAAGGGTGGAGGGGGGTGAGTGTTAGGAAGTTTAGGAGATTAGGGAGAGAGATAGGAGTAGGGTTGGGAAGATAGGGGAGGGAGGGTTGTAGAGGTGGGTGAGAGGTAGAGTGAGAGGATAGGAAGATAGGTAACAGAGGGGGTGGCGGGAGGGGGGAGAGGTAGAGAAATAGGTGGAGAGATAGAGAAATAGGTAGATAGGAGGAGGTGGTGAGTGAGGGAGATAGATAGTGAGATTGAGAGTTTGGTAGATTGGTAGATAGGAAGAGTGAGGGAGGCAGATAGCGAACGGGGTAGATAGGGGTGATAGAGAGGGGGAGGCGAGTGAGGGAGAGAGGTGAGACAGGAGCAGGAGGGCAGGCGCGGGAAGAACAGAAGCCGGAGGACGAAGAAAACAGAAGAACAGAAGAAACAGAAGACAGAAGATGAAAGACAGAAGACAGAGGACGAGGAAGCAGAAGACCGAAGATCACAGCAGAAGATACAGAGGACGAAGAACAGAAGGCAGAAGACCACAGAAGAAGATGAAGAAGAAGAGAGGCGACAGGAGAGGCTGAGAAGCACACAGATGAAGAGAGAAGACGGGGAAACGAAGAGTACAGAAGAAGATTACAGAAGAGGAGCGAGGAGGAAGAAACAGAGAGGAAGAAAAGAAGCAGGAGAGAGAGTGAGTAGCGCGGGGCAGGGCGAGGGGCTGGGAGGTGGGGGGTACTTACTGCGAGGTAGCTGGGCGGTCTCAGGAACCTGGAGGAGCTGCAGCGGCAGGGGGAGCGACCTACCCTTGTGTCAAGGGTCGCTACCGCTGTCGTGCAGCGGCCGCCATAAGAGGGAGGAGGGGGGGGAAGGGGTCAGCTGGGGGCGAATGAGAGCTGGGGGGCGGGGGCATGCAGGAGGTCGCGGCGGAAAAGCAGGAGGAAGGGGGGGGACAGGTAGAGTGAGAAGAGCTGGGGGAGGGGGGTTTAAGGGTGGAGGGGGTTGAGTGTTAGGAAGCTTAGGAGATTAGGGAGAGAGATAGGAGTAGGTTTGGGAAGATGGGGATGGGGGGTTGTAGAGGTGGGTGAGGGTGAGAGGTAGAGTGAGAGGATAGGAAGATAGGTAACAGAGGGGGTGGCGGGAGGGGGGAGAGGTAGAGAAATAGGTGGAGAGATAGAGAAATAGGTAGATAGGAGGAGGTGGTGAGTGAGGGAGATAGATAGTGAGATTGAGAGTTTGGTAGATTGGTAGATAGGAAGAGTGAGGGAGGCAGATAGCGAACGGGGTAGATAGGGGTGATAAAGAGGGGGAGGTGAGACAGGAGCAGGAGGGCAGGTGCGGGAAGAACAGAAGACGGAGGACGAAGAAAACAGAAGACAGAAGAAACAGAAGACAGAAGATGAAGACAGAAGACAGAGGACGAGGAAGCAGAAGACTGAAGATCACAGCAGAAGATACAGAGGACGAAGAACAGAAGGCAGAAGACCACAGAAGAAGAAGAGAGGCGACAGGAGAGGCTGAGAAGCACACAGATGAAGAGAGAAGACGGGGGAAAAAAAGAGTACAGAAGAAGATTACAGAAGAGGAGCGAGGAGGAAGAAACAGAGAGGAAGAAAAGAAGCAGGAGCAGGAGAGAGGGTGAGTAGCGCGGGGCAGGGCAAGGGGCTGGGAGGTGGGGGGTACTTACTGCGAGGTAGCTGGGCGGTATCAGGAAACTAGAGGAGCTGCAGCGGCAGGGGGAGCGACCTACCCCTAATAATGACTTTCAATCATATAGACCCGCTAAAAAGTTGTCAGGAATGCTGGTGTAACAAAAGGAAGTAAGTGAGACCGCTTTTCTCTTTTCTGCCTTATAATGTACATCCTTAGCAGTTCTACTCTGAGAAACATTTTGTATTCGTCTGCACATTGTGAGCCACGGGGGATTTGGTGTGGTGTTTTATTGTGTAGGTTATTTGCAGCTTAATTCTGCCTTGCTCTGGCCCGTGCATGATTATCCGCAGTGAGATAAAAAGGCGTTGGTGGCACAAGGTGTAATCAGATTACAAACTGCACACCTTAAATTCCTAAGTGCTTATCACGGAATTGTTTACAAGATATGATACCATGAATCAGAACAAAGGGCGAGGTATAGATACAAGAAATAGTTCAGCAGTGGAGGTGATGGGTACACAAAGATGCATGATGTCATTCTGTCTGTGTGCTGTAGTTAGTGTTTACTGAGCATCTTTTGTGTGCGTGTGTTTTTTTTTTTTTAAATTAGACTCTATAGTAGTCTTTTATATTATGTACGCGAGTGTCTACTTTAAGCTGCACTTGGCTATTCCACTTTCATTTCTTCGGTATTCTTATTTTTCAGTTGGGAGACTTAAATCATACTTCTTCGGACCCAATTACATGTTGGATGGTGTGGAATTCTGCTCTGCCCAATCACAAATAGGTGTATTTTAGCACTCAGTTTTCCTGGGTGGGGGAAACCCCGCTGGTAAAATTGATTTATTCTTTGTCTACAACAATAGCTATGCTTTGTCCCGCCCGATATCGTTCTATGACAAACATGAGCATACAGTGCTCTGACACTTGAATTCAAAACAGCTCGCTCAGAGCTCAAGAACACAACAAATGATTGAGCATCAAAAAATGTTGAAAATTTATATTTTAGAATACGCCTTTGGTTGCTGATTGCATAGTGGTATATAACAATCAAGTAATGTCATATAGAAGATACACCTCAGAGCCTGTCAAGGACTCTGACCAACCATGACCAAGAGCAAATTGTTGTGTCTCCTTCCTTCATCAACTACCTCCTCACATTACCACAATATAGGGTTTGATTTTTGAATCGCCATACAGCTGGCCTCAACAGACCTCAACCTCGCATTCCTGAGCTATCACAAATGGCAAAGATCCTACTTTGTGCTTGCTGCCTCATAAATAGTTGCTGAAAACTCGATAGATTTACATGGACTCTAACAAAGTGCTGTTAAGTGGCTGCATGTTTTCATGCTTGGACCTAAGACCTATGTCAAACAAGATGCATCATATTGCATTTGGACCTCTTTCTCTCATTCTAAGTTGATCCTGTTGCAGCACATTCAATCATATCTTAATAATAACTGAGTAGCAAACTACTACTTTTACTAAAAAATAGAAACAGATTTTAAAAGGGAAAGTGTGTGCAAGTGACGAGTATCATTTTACATATTGATTATATCACGAGTTCCAAGGTACATCAGAATCTTTGCAATCTATACTTGTATATTTTTATGTTTTGTTTTGACAGTGCACCCGTCAAACAGATCTGTTGCTAACAATAAATGAAAAGTGTGTTCTGCAGGGGTGTAGAATTCCTATATCCCGATGCCCAGGTTTTCAAGTGTATTTTGTCTTTGGTACTGGAAGGCCAACCCCCTGGAGCACAAACCCCTTGGTTGCCAATTTACAGTACCACATTAAAGAGCAGGGAAAGACATTGTCTTCATTTGATATGTGTCCATATGTTAATGCTATTTGAAATTGTATTTAAGGTTCAATAATGCAAAGTCTTTATTATTAGGGCGAGTGTTGTAAATAAATGTTGTAAGCTCGGACTGCACTACTGACCGTGGTTCCAATAAATAAAATGTGGTCATGTTTGTGAAGTTTAAAATATGTGGCTGCCTATAATGCTCCCAGAATGCTTTCTGATTAAATGCACATTATTGCAGAAGCTTGAATGCAAGATTGATGATATTTTGCTTTCAAAATAAAATGTTCACCAAAAATGCAACTTGGGGGGGAAATGTTTTGCTAATAAATTACTGTGAAATTTAGGTACCATTTCTTTGAAGCATCATTTAGTAAAATGTGTTTATGCATGCAAAAATATTGAAAATGGAAATTTAGTATAGCCAGTTAAAACAAGACAATGGGAAACATGAATGTAAACAAGCATTGGCAAAGCCAATAGGCTCAACATTGGTGGTCAGCCTTTTGGTTTTGTCAATGCGTGTCTGTTTTTACATGGCTTTTGTAAAACTTTATTATTGTTGGAGCTGCTGGACACTCACCATTGTAACAAATATTAGCAAAAAGAAAACCTATTTTTGGTCACTATAAGGACACATTGCCACAGTAGTTCCTGGCACTGAACAAAACTACTTGTGTGCTGGTATGCTCCTTGTGAAAGTGCAGATTGCGATCATCGTAATGTAATATAACATGAATTTATAGAGCATTGAACTTGTCTTGTGTGAGTATATTCAGGCACTGAGTAGGAGCTGGTTCTACAAGTAGAATCAGTCACAGTGAAGGCAGCTGATAGAGAGAGAGAGAGAATTTTAATAAAGCAAAAGGTCTTGGTTAATACCTGACCTAATTAGGGGGCCAATTCTTAAAGAAAGTCACAAATAGTGCCCATGGTATATGTGTTTGCATTAGTGCAGATTTGTGTATTGCATGAATTCACAAGAATTTACAGAAGTAGACCAGGAAATCGTAGTCCTAGAAAATATTTGTGAACTGTATCCTAACACAAGCAAATATGCAGGTGTGGATTTGCTCATGCGAAAACCTATTGAGCGTTTACAAGTTCTCTTTCCCTTTAACCCTTTTTCCCCCAACCTTGGAAAATGTTTTATTCTGAACCTTGCCAGGAGTAAATTTCCAACCTTTCTCAGTATGGGAAATGATTAGAGAAGTGAAAACCCTTAAATCATGCAAGTTAATAGGTTTGAATAGACTTAAAAATGGCATTCCAACCTTGGAAATATTGGTTACCATTACCTCCTGCCCCATTATGTAGAGCTGCAGAAAGAAAACTAAATAAAGAAATTGCTAGTATTTAAGCCCTAATATAGTACGAGCCCTGGCAAAATCAGAGGCTGAGAATGTTGCCATAAGTTGTCGCCACACTACGTGGCACCAAAGGGACAAGTAGGTTTATTTTTTTTCAGGACAAGTAGTTTTATGAAGCAACCTGTCTCGTAGACAAGTAGATATTTTGTTAAATTCCACACCCCTGTGTTCTGGGCCTACTCTTTTTTTTTTTAACCATTAGCTTTTCTTAACCAGCTTCTTTCAGCTATTGACTTGAGACTTTGGTCAGTCACATCTTGACTCAAAACAGTAGAGTATTCACCTCTTAATGCAGTTGGGTGTATCCTTCCACCTCTACTCCAGTGCTTGCACCAAACTGGTACGAGATATTAGTTTACGACTACCGCTCTCTCTCGCTGCTCCTGCTGGCTACCCCATTTGTCTCCCTCTGACGTGCTAACGCTGCATGTCTTAGTACATAAAACCCAGACCTGTTGGCTTTGCCAGTACCTATTTTCATTCATCTCTGTTTTCTAAGCGGGCTTACGTCAAAGTGAATATCGTTTTGTTCTGAGAACACCACTGTGGTAGCATTTAAGGTATTGGTGAAAAAACCTCTAAAGATGACTAGAATAAGATGTTAGTTTTCCCAGTTGTCGCAACATAAACATTAGATGTGCAGGGAATATACATACATTAAGCATATTCGAAGCCATAGAGCCAAATACTGTGGTAGCGATTACAATACATCCACTCCTGGTAGTCACAACTCTCAGATAACATCCACATCCTTACCCCTCATCCCTGGATCCAACATTAGAATCTGGGTCATTATTTCCATTGAATCTGTCCTACAATAACCCCAAGCCATTATGTCTTTGGGAGCCCTGTCATCCATATGAGATAAACGCAAATGATGCTCCTCCCCACTTGAGCCCTGGTCCCCATCCATCCTGTCGCCATTTAGTCAGGAGAAGCATGAGCTGGGTCAGCCTATACAGGATCTTCCTCCCTCTGGGTCATATTATCATGCCCAACAAATAGGCCCGGGTGTAAGGGGAATGGTAAGCCCGCTCGCTACTTCAATCCTGGGAACAACTGCACTCCAGAATCTCTGCACAGCGTCGCACTCCCAGGAAAGATACAAAACGGTAGCCCCTAAAGGCCGCAGCGCACACACTACGCCGCCTTTGCGGGCCAGTTCTATTGAACTGAAAGGGAGTGACTTAAATGCGGTGTAAATAATTAAAAGGGAGTAGCTTAAACCTATTACAGGTCACCGTCCTTACCAATTCACAGGCAGAGTGAAATCTGTTTCTGCTATAGGTTGTCCCATGTCTGTCTCCCAAGCTTGCCTGGCCTTATAATGAGGCTTGTACCTTATAAAACAATGTAATTAGGTGTCTGCCTTCCTCACCCCACCTCAGCAGTCTCCCATCACCTGGGAGGGCAGAGGTGCAGCTGGGAAAGTACTCCAGACCTCCTGCATCATGTGTTCTAGTGCAGCATAATGTAGGAAGTAACCAGGAGATAAATACCTCATTTGGATATAAATCCCCAGCCACCTGACAGCTACCTGCCTGCCATTGAGCTATAGACATGTCAAACTCTGTTGCACGGAACAGCACCGGATCCCATGAACCCAGCTCCCTATCAAATGGAGCCCTGCCATTAATCACCCTCCGAACTACAGTCTCCCATAGCTCAGCAGTGTGCCTAACCAGATATGGGACAATCCCCTCTGCCTGGCTCCCTCACATTAATTAGGGTACTCTTCAAGGTATTGTCCACCAGCATCTCCCGGAAAAGTCACTTTTCCCAATTGTCGGGTACCATGATCCAATGTGCAGCATGCTGCAAGTGAACAGCAAAATTATACTACTGGATATCCAGAAGAGCTAAGCCACCATCCTCCATATCTCCTGAGAATGGAGAGAGCCACCCCATTCCTCTGCCCAGCCCAAATCAGTGATATCAGTAAGCTATTAAGCTGATGAACAAATTGTGGGCGGAGTGGGAATAAAGAGTTCTGTTCTAAATAAAGGCAGTGCCAAAGAAAAACATTTTAGCAATCGCCTCTCTGCCAATCACTGACAAGGGTAGCTTATTCCAGAAGGCAATCAAAGTAGCCAGGCCCACCGGCACCCTCCTTGTATTATGAAGTAGATGAGAGGCCTCTTTATGGGTGACCCTAGTGTTAAATATTGAAAAAACTCAATTTCCCAATGTATCCTCATGTCTGGGAGCTGCCCAGGCAGAGTCCCCACCAAGGGCCCCAGAGGAAACAACTTTGTTTTCTGGACATTGACCTTCAGGCCTGATACCTTGCTGAAGTCAGCTTGCAGCCTCATCAGGTTGGGAACTGCTTCCCTAGGAGAGTGAAAATAAATGAGTGCATCATCAACTTAAAGCGAAATAATGAAATTGGAACCGCCGATCCATATGCCCCAGGGCTCTAAATCTATAAGCAACAATATTGCCAGATGCTCAGTTGCCAGGGCAAAGAGGAGCGGCGACAGGGGCAGCCTTGTCGCAGCCCCCTCCCCATCTCTCGGGCCTCAGAGAGGGCCCCCCAACTTTTATATGCACTATGGGATCAGTGTGGAGCAGTTGCACCCAGCCCTGAAATATGGGGCCTGATCCCATCTCCTGTAACACAGTCATGAGGTAGTGCCATTCCACAGAATCAAAGGCTTTTTCCAAATCTGGGGAAACAAGGGTCAGATCCCGGTTATCCCCTGCCATTTCATGCAAAACATGGGTGAGTCAGCACAAGTTAAATGTGGTACTACAGACCGGCATAAACCTGCACTGATCCTCATACACCGTCATGCACCACACCCCTCAACCTCTTAGCCAGCATTTTACACAGAATTTCATCTTCTAAGTTTAGCATAGTAAGCTGCCTATATGAAGAGGGGTCCACCGGATCCTCACGGGTTTCAACATGAGGCATAAAATACCCTCACGCATAGTAGGGGGAAGAATTCATGCTCTTTGATATTCAAATAATACCACCTATAACTTTTCCTTGAGCTCAGTGGAGAAGGTCTGGAAAAACTCAATGGAACGTTGTCCCCCGCCCGGTGCCCTGGATTTATTAAGTTAGCCTAAGGCCACCCCCAACTCCTTCAAAGTAAATGGCTTACCCAGGTCCCACTCCCAGTCCGGTGTTAGGCAAGCCAACTCCACCCCACCCCACCAAGAAAGTCCTCCACCATACCTGGATGTTGCACCGTACCAGCGCGATACACAACGCTGAAATGCATCTCAGGGGTGCGTAGGATGTCCCACTTATTAGTCACTAGATGTTCATCCAATGTACAAAGATGCAGAATGGGAGGAGGTTCTCGCTCGTGCTGCAGTATCCAAGCCAAAAGCTTGCTAGACTTATCCCCTTCCATACGCAAATCTTGGTGGTAGACCTTAACCCCTTACCTGCTGTGCCTTTTCCCACACAGTGCGTAGTCCTTTTTTGGCAATTTGGGGTAGTTTGCACTTGGGCCCCCATAACATTTTGTCCACATAAGCTATCTAAGCCAAATTTGCGTCCTTTTTTCCAGAATCCTGGTGATTCTAACAGTATCCAGAGTTTGTGGGTTCCTCCAGAGGAGAACAAGAAATTAGCCAAAATCAAGTTAAAACTTGGGTTTTGGGGGGAAAAATTACTGCAGAAGAAAGCATCTGGTGTTTTCCTTGCAAATGGGATGAACAAAGGGTTTGCGGTGCTAAAATAATCCTCTTCCCTGCTTTCACGAACAGGCAGACTTGAGTCAGAAATCCAGAGTTTTCAACACAGTTTTGGCATTTTACCGGGACATGCCCCATTTTTACTAATTTTTATTTGTGCTTCCAGCCTCCTTCCAGTTAGTAACACAAATGGGTTTGAAACCAGTGGCGGATTCCGGACAGCTAAACATTTCTGAAAAGTAGATACAATTCTGAATTCAGCAAGGAGTCATTTTTGTAGATCCTTCAAAGTTTTCCTATAGAAAGTGACAGTTGAAATTAAAATATTGAAATTGAGTTGGAAAAGACAGCCATTTCTGTCTAAGTTTTCTTCTGTAACTTTTTCCAACTGTGGCATATTTTTTAAAGCAATATACAGTTCCGTCTTCTGGATCCTTCTGGTTGCGGGGATATATGGGCATCAAGAACCCATGGTACCCAGAGCTATTAAATGAGCTGCACTTTGCAGTTGGTTTTCATTCTATACCGGGTATACAGCAATTCATTTGGTAAAATATAAAGAGTATAAAATAGGTACCAAGAAAACCTATGTATTTCTGAAATGGGCACAAGCTATGGAGTTTAGAAGCAGTGGTTATTTGCATATCTCTGAATTCAGGGGTACCGATACCAGCATGTGAATTACAGGGCATTTCTCAAAATTACTTCTTTCTTACAGACTGCTTTACATTCGGAAGGCACAAATGTAGAGAAAGGCAATCAGCAATAACACTTGTTCTTCTGTTCTGTGTTCCACCAAGTCTCCTGATAAAAATGGTACCTCACTTGTGTGGGTAGGCGTATTGCCCGCGATGGGAAATGCCCCAAAACACAATGCGGACACATCACATTTTTTCAATGAAAACAGATGCGTTTTCTGCAAAGGGCCTAGCTGTGGACTTTGGCCTCTAGCTCAGCCGTCACCTAGAGAAACCTAGCAAACCTATACAATTTTGAAAACTAGACATCTAGGGGAATCCAGAATGGGATAACTTGTGAGGCTCTCTCCAGGTTCTGTCACCCCGAATCTTTTGCAAACCTCAATTTGGCTAAAATAACACATTTTCCTCACATTTCAGCGATGCAAAGTTCCAGAATCTGAGGAGAGCCACAAACATCATTCCACACAGCATTCCCCTAAGTCTCCTGATTAAAAATGATTCCTCACTTGTGTGAGTAGGCCTAGTTCCCACGACAAGAAATGCCCCAAAACGTATTGTGGCGATAATGATAACTAAGGTGAGTGTACTAATTAGTCCTGGTATTGGAAACCATTTAGGGAAACCTATCAAACCCAGACATTTCTGAAAAGTAGATATCAAGGGGGGTCCAGAGAGGTATCGCTTGTGAGGATTCCCCAAAGCCCCCCCCCCCCCAGCATGCCCTGCAAAGGTAAAAACTGAATATAAACACTATTTTTCTTTGCATTTCTATGACCTAAACTACAGGAATATGCAGGGATTCACAAACTGCTTACCACTCGGTGTTCCCCCAACTTATCCCGATAGAAACGCAACCCCACTGGTGTGCCTGGGCTTAGTGCCTGTGACAGGAATGAATCACACAAAGGTGAATGGTAGTCCTTACATGAGGGCTACTGTTGACCCTGGGGTGATCAATTCCCGACGCAGGCACTAGGCACTAGGCACAGGCACACAAGTGGGTAGCATTTTTATCAGGACAAGTTGGGAAACACTAGGTGATAGGAATTCTGTGGATCCCTGCATATTTCTGTAGTTTGCGTGACAGAAATTCGAGGAAAAATAGAGGTTTTTATTCACTGTTTCACATTTGCAGGGTATTCTGGGTGAGAAAACGTTGTGGAATCTGCACAAGCCACACCTCAGTGTACTCCCCTGGTTGTCTAGTTTTTAGAAATGTCTGGCTTTGGTAGGTTTCCCTATACGGCTGCCGAGCCCAGGACCAAAAATGCAGGTGCCCGCCTTACAAAACCAGGTTGTTTTGTGATAGATAATTTTGATGTCTCCATATGTCTCATATGATTTGAGCACTTCCCTGTTGCGGCCCTGTGCGAAGTTGGGGGTTACCCAAACTGTGCGAGTCGTCCAGTAGGACCGCAAGGTGGGTTTCTGCACTAACCCCGTTTTGAGCGCACGGCCCAAAAATATCTTCAGCTCTGCCAGTGAAGTGAGAGTCCACTTGCATGTCCTAGAATGGGCCCCCAGAGTGCCGTCATGCTCCCTCAGAAATTGTTCTGCACACAGATTTGTTTGCTGCACAATTTTCTGAATTCATTCAACATCCAAAAAGAGATGGACGTAGTCGACTGGCAGAAAGGTGGCCAAATCAACTTTACATCCAGCGTCACCAGTAAAATCTGGAATTTGGGGCTGAACTAAATTTGGGGGCTGCCAAGAGAGCACTCTGTCTGTGCTTGCCGCCGCATGCACCTGCTCTTTGGGTTGGGTTAACCCGCTGTTTCCTGCTGCACAGACTGTGCTTGCGAAGGGACAGCATGACTGTCCTCATCATCTGGAAAAGTTGTTGTCAGATGGGACTCTTCCGACTGAAAAATCACTTGCAGAGTCTTCTCGATTGTCCTCTCCCTCAGATACTGTAACAGTATCTGCTGTCTCAGTGTCTGATCCTGCCTCAGAGCTCTCCTCCATAACCAGAGTAAGGGCTTGAGCAGCAGTCATCCAACAAGACGCCATCTCTGCTACTCGCTAAACTCTCCCTCTAAAACACTAGTCTACGTAGAAGGTCACAAAAAATTGTGTGTGTGTTTGTGAGAGAGATGTGTGCAACAGTAAGTGTCACTCACCTTACTTTTGCTTCTTCCCTCAATCAGCAGGTTCTCTGAAGAAACTGGAAAAAAAAAAATAAGACACATTATTACTTCACTTTACCGCATACGCATCGTCACAGCCTCTAGCACTGGTGGCGCCCAGTCCGACAATCATTTTTGGTGCTCCCACTTCCACAACCTCCTCCTCAGCTTCCCTCACTACTACCCAGCAGAAGTGCCCTTCATCGCTCCATAGCCCCCTCGCATATACATTTAATTTGTTTTAAAGCGCAGGAAACAACTGGCTTTACTAATCCACTCAGCTATTCAATTAATATGCAGATCTGTTATTTGCAGCAGGTATATGAACCTTTTGTGCTACTTTATAGCATCAAAACTGCCACTAGACAAAAGTCTGACCTTTGTTTAGCAGGAACATAATCACAAGAGTTATCTTGATATTTTTATTGCTGCCTGATAGCTTTGATCGAAACGCGTTGATTGAAGTGTGTGTGTTGCTCTGAAGACATGTGCTGCATGACAACCGGTGGCGAATATATGTGTGTGTGTAAAACCCATAGATATATAGGGAGAGAGTATCTCTTTCCTTAAGTATATGTAAAGATATCACTATGTGTGTGTAGTTTCCCTGGGGGGGGGGGCAGTCGCAGCCCCCAGGGAACCACACTTGCATTGACAAGTGATCTTGCTATATACACACATGTATATAAAATATATACACATATGTATATAAAGCTCTCTCGCCTCTCTCCTCTCTCTCTCTCTCTCTCTCTCCTCTCTCTCATATATATTCTCACGAGTGCCGATGCACCCCCGCCCAGTAAATCCCTAGTATCTAGTGTTTGCAGAGGGAACAAACCGTGATGTCAGCGCGCCAGAGACGGGTGGGTAGGGGGGCGCTCAGGAGGTTTTCCGTGTCTCCCGAGTGGTTTCAAATTAAAGAAAAAAATATTCTGGTGCAAAGCACTGGAAGGTTTTTAAAACCCCTCCATGGTGTTGGCTGGTGGTCGTGACCCGCAGCAGGGAGGGTGGGCCATTGGCCGACGCACGCAGCAGTGGGGGTTAAGAGTGCACCTTATCAAGGAGTCCCACAGGTCTCAAATGGCTCGCTGAGTTCACATTGCCTCTGTGTGTTTTGTGACATTCAACTTTGGACATCTGAAGCGTCGCTAAACGGTGCTACTGCACCTTGAGATATGCCTCTAATTGCCGTCAAACACCACAGGTGGTCCCAACACATGCACCCCTCATACCTGCCATGTGGACTTCCCACTCAGTAGCCCCAGCATCCATAGTTCCCCAATTCACAGTTAAGTATTCTGAGAGCTTAGTCGCCAACAAGGACCTGCAGACTTTCAGTGAGTACCTCAGGGGGCATACGCCTTGTCCGAGCAATGTGAGGATCACCACCCCAGTGCAAGCAAAGCAAAACCAGTGCATGATCAGAGAGAGATCTCCCCAACTGAGTTACCGTCTGCTACCATGTAGGATCTGTCCTCGCCACCAGAAAACTTTCCAACCTACTGTAGGTATTAGGAATGGCAAGTAAACCCAAGGACCTCTGAATGCAAAACATGCCAGCCACCCAAGAAACCCACGTTCTGCATGACTGAGACAACGGAGTGGGTCATCAGCGGTTTTGAATCCTGTCGAGCGGATTCGGTTCTCTCTCCCCATCCATAGGACAGTTAAAGTCTCCTGCCATGATAACTGTGGACCCCAGACTACCCTCAAGTCCTGAACTACCTCATAAAAAATTCTGTCATCAACATTGGGGCATACATATTTAAAATAGTAACATCCTTCCCATCCAGTGTGCTCTAGAGCAGGAGAGAGGGTCCCCTCCACATCTGTCGCACTGTATTTGTGATGAAATCCAAATAGGGAGAGAGATTTCTCTAAGAAATTATATATACGTTTTATATACATATGTGTATATGTTTTATATACGAGTGTGTGTATAGCAAGATAACTTGTCAATGCATGTGTGGTTTCCCTGGGGGCTGCGATTGCCCCCCCCCCCCCAGGGAAACCACACACACATAGTGATCTCTTTACATATACATAAGGAAAGAGACATACACACTCTCTCCCTATATATATATATATATCTATGAGGTTTACACACACACATATATTCGCCACCGGTTGCAATCCAAATAGCCACCCCCCTGGCATATGATGAGTATGTTGCTAAGAAGAACTTGTCCCTCCATTTCTTCTCCAATTTCTGGGACCCAATGACCATAAGATGGGTGTCCTAAAAGCAGGAATTCTGCACCTTATTGCATCTGAGGTACGAGTGCACCCTGTACCGATTGGCATAGCCCTTCAATCCCCTGACATTCCAGGTGAGAGTTTTTGTTCAGTCAGTCATTAGTTTTAATGCCCCCCCCCCCCCCCCACACATTTTTCTGTCATGTCCAGAGAAGTCCCACCCAGGGGTAATGGGCAATCGAAGGCGCCCTGTAACAGAGACCGATTAAAGTAACTCTTCAGCTGCATTGCATGCGTAGCCAAACCCCCATGTAACATACAGGATAAACAAGACAAACCACCCCCAAAACCCCTCACCCTGTAGCCCTTTAATCCCTGACTTTCCATGTGAGAGTTTTCGTGCAGTCAGCCATCAGTTTTAATATCCCTCTCCCTGCTGTCATGCACATAGAAGTCCCACCCAGGGGCAATGGGCAATCCAAAGTGCCCTGTAACGGAGACCGACTAAAGTAGCACTTCAGTCTCATCGCATGTGCCATACCCCTATCTAACCTAGAGGATGAACAAAGCAAACCACCCCTCACCCCGAACAAGCAGTGTAACGGCAAAGACACACTTCTTATCCATTAGTGTCACTGCTGCCAGGATCCGCAGCCTACACCCACCACCCTCAACTGTCCTACCACTAATCGTGGACAGACTCCATACCACCCCACACATTTTACATTTTAGAGCCAACAACACCCTTACGAGCAACCCCCTGCATTGGTGAGAACCATCATGTGAGCTTGACTCTGTCCGCATCACAGCAGGATTCTTGCTACCACCCCCTCCTGGAAGGAAAAAGCCAAAAGAATAAAAGAGGGGAGGGGGATTAAAAAAAGCAAAGCAAAAACAGGAGTGCAAATCAAGAAACAGTAGAGGTCCCCCATCCTATAGAAAGATCTTCTAATGCTGCATCCGCCTCTGGGGCTGGGGTGACCCCCTCCAGACCTGTTGCGGCCCTCAAGGGGCCCAGAGCCATGGTGCCATCATACTGTAAAATAATGTGTGGGATCTCGTTTTCCTCCTGACTTCAAGACCCAACAGTCCACCTAGGTCGGACTGCATGATCCTCTTTCTGCATGGGTTCCAGATCCCAAATAGCCCACTTTGTCCCTAGGGACCTTATCCCACATCTCCAAGTATCTTTCGGTGATTCAAAGAAATGGGACTTGAATCCTTGAGATCACTCACAGCCTGACAGGGTAAAGCAGCATATAGCGAAGACAGATGAATCGCAGCTTTTCTGGTGATTTTTAAAACGGGCAGCATCAGTTTCTCATGCTGCGCGCAGGATAAGTCTATGTCCTTGTAATTAATTAAGTATATGTGCTGTGATCATCCGCGGTGGTGTCCCTGGCAGAGGGCGGGGCACCAGTTCCACCCTCAGATTGGAAAAGCAGGCAGTCGGTCCTCGACCCATGGGCTTGTGGCTGAGGGCCAATAAGTGGGCTGTTTTTTTGGTCTACTAAACAGTGTAACCTGCTTTGGCCACCTCTGACGCCACCAAGTGCACAACGTAAAAGGCTGTTAAATACATATACTGAGCCTGTCCCCATGCAAGTGAAGTCAGTCCAGCCAGCTAATTGTCCAAGGCAGAATGACAATGGGCTGCTCTAGCTGCCACAGCATGCCCCCTGACTCCCTTCAGGTGTGACAGAGCTGCTGATGGGAAGCAGTTACCACTTGCTTTACAGAGCACAAGAGCAGCAGGGAGGACTGGAGAGTTGGGTGGGGGGGTGTTGGTGAGAGGCAGAGAGGTAACTCTTCAGTTTACTTTTGTCCCTCTCCCCTCCAGGAAACAGGGCGGGATAAATAAGTCTCTTCTGTTCTTCTTTGCCTGCCCATGTCAGTTCCTGCAGTCAACAGGGAGTGGTTGTGGGCTTTGCAGACTTTAAGACTGTGAAACCACGTTTGAGTCCCAGCATCAGCTCAGCATCCTGTGATCCTGAGCAAATCACTTACTCCACCTGAGCTTAAAAAGAAATGAATCTGACCTTCTGTAATGTTATCTGGTGCTCGTGTGAATCATTCAAACACGCGTGTCAAGTTTGAGCTATATAAAACTACATGTATATGAGGAAAGTGCCACTGTATATATATTTTTGTGTTTACGCACAAGCATCATTCTGTTTTTTGGAACACACATGATGCTAGCAGCAAGTAAAACAAAAATAATGATGCGCCTTTCGCCAGTCTCTGAGCGCTGGTGGGCCTCTCGAGTACTGTAAAAATGCTGTGCATATCTAAAAAGCCCTAGGTCAGTGTAAAATGCCTAAGGATGAAGAGGGCTCTCAGAGGATTGTAGGGTGAAAAATATTCCAAGAGCACCTGAGAGAATGATGTGGAGTAATTTTGTTTCCAGTCTTGACATATATTTCTGGCTGTATAAGCTTTAAAGTACTTTTATTACCGCAAATGTTTACCAACATTAGCTCCATGATCCTAATGAAACAGTGTTTTGCGAAAGGTTGCGATCTGCAAATGTGAGCCACTTCTTTTTGGCTGCCTGGGCCTAATTGTGGCCCCAATCCCACCCTGACAGGTGCCCGTGCGCTTTTCAGTCACTAAGAAGG
This sequence comes from Pleurodeles waltl, assembly GCF_031143425.1. NCBI lineage: Eukaryota > Metazoa > Chordata > Amphibia > Caudata > Salamandridae > Pleurodeles > Pleurodeles waltl. The sequence goes on from NC_090449.1 coordinate 402,184,483, forward strand.
AGGATAGTCTGACAGGCCGCAGTGTGCCCTGGATCTAATGTTCCACTAAGGTCTCTCCCCCAAGCTCCTTCTACTCCGCTCACACATGCCACACCTTAGTATATTTCATTGCCCTATACACCACTATCTCTAAGCACATGCAGTGATCCATCCCCCTTCTCCACTCTGCCAAGGAAGGGGGATTTGTGGCTTTCCATTCCCTTGCTATGTCACCTTTGGCAAGGGCCAGTTCCAGAAAGATCAGCATTAGTTTGTGACAGTTGCCACCCAGTGTACTGTTTATATGTAGGAGGGTAAGATTGGGGATTGGGACAGTTCAACCCAGGCAGCAAGTCACCCAGTGCCAGAAAGAATCCAAGGCAGGGCAGCCCCTCATAGTATGTAGTAGTGACCCCTCTGCGTCATCACATCGGAGGGAAACTGGGGGGGCAATAACCCCGTTTTCCTCAGGTGGGCCACGGAAGGTATTTTCGGTGGAGTCACTTGGATCAGCAGGAGCCTGGCCGCTGTCCTAGGTTCCCCACCTTAGCCTCACCCCAATCCTCATCATCTCCCAAATCTGTCTGCCACACCCTTCAGAGGGCTGTGAATGTGTCTGGTTGGCCAGAGCTGAGTCTGGTATATCTTAGCGACCTCATGGTCTTCCAGGTCTCCTGAGATAAGCTTACCTTCTTAGGGATTACATTCAGGGAGGTCATCCAGGGGCGTTATAAATGATCAATGCAGGGTGGAACAGTAAGTGGCGATGGTACCTACTGTGGTGAAACTTGTATTCAGTTTGCAAAATCTGAAAGGACTTGAGGGTGGTCCCTCTCAGTACATCACCCATGGTAGAAATCCCTATCAGGTCCCATCTCTGAAATCTCTCCAGTCTGGGGACACGCAACAACAAACAGCACTGCCAGAGCGCCGTCATCTCTGTTAGCCTCCCTCACCATCCTATCTGTTGGAGGGGGCATTTCTATAGGTTGAAAACCACCCTGGTCACCAGAGAAAGGCCACCGAGGCTGCCACCATCGTATAAATTTGAGACCAGGGGGGTGTCCGTTTTTTATTTCTGATGGTGCAGATAGCTATAGTAAATGACCCATTTGAAATTGAGATTCATCAGAACATCATAGCTCTATTAGGTTTTCCCCGGAGATCTGGTGACATCATAGGAAGAAAGGAGGAGTTACTGGGGAATTTGGACCTGGAATTACTAATTCAGCTGATAATTCTATATTTCTAAGGGGACAGTCAGTGTTGCATTTGTAATCCCCAGTAGCTCTGCCCCTCAAAGTTACTGATACCCACCCCTCAGAGTTACTGATACACGGGGTTATGAGAGTTGACAGGGCCATTACAAGTCCACACTCAATGATGGCCTTAGTAATTCTCCCCAGGCAGCCAAAAGTTCTCGAACCCCTGGCAGTTGTGTTTACACTCTCTTGTTTTTGTGAGAAACTGGTTGCGTGCCGTTCTGCCAGGTGGAAGAATCCATTATACTGCTGTAATTGTGTGGACATTTGTATTGAGGTCATGTACTAAAGTGTTAAGCTGCTTCACAGGTTTAATCCATGCTATAATAAAGTATGCTTAACTTGTGTAACTTGAAACCAAAAGATTGATTCAGTACTTTAGATGTTATTTAGCCCCCTGTAAACAAAATCACAAGTTTGCACCAAACATGGCCTAATGGCTTTTCAGGAATTTATATATTTTCTATTGATGCAGACAATTATACATTAGAATCAAATGGTTAAAGTGTCAAAGATATCACTTAATTTTCGACAGTTGTGTAACCCAACTGTTACATTTATGTCCTTTTTTAAGTTGTGTCGTTATATAAGCTGGTAGTGGTTTGAAAAGGACTACTGTGATGTCAGCAGCCAGTGCTTTAGTGAATTTCGGTAATGTGTGTTTATGCCAGCGTTATTTATATATATATATATATATATATATATATATATATATATATATACTAGTAACACAGGAAACTGTTAGTTACAAATATCAGGCAGTGTAACAGGACATCAGACCTACTTTTTGAGTATCACTGCTTCTGGGAAAGCAAACTCCAAATTTTTGGAAACCTGTTCGAAAGCCCAGAGTCTTTATTTCAAGACCCTCTATCACCATGAAGACCCATTCATACTATTATAGCTCTACAACAACTCTCCCCAGCATAAAATAACAATGAGTTCAGAAGTCGTTTAGTTGCTGGATATGTAAGGTTTCCAGATGAACCTTTCATCAGGTGCACCTTTTCCCATTCCTGGAATTTCTTGTCCAACCTTATGCATTCTTGGAGAAAGTCTTGGTTCATTTTAACAAACATATTTAATTAACAACCGAAAATAATGAATTATGAAGGGAAAGCCTTATGGACTTGGGACCTGGCTTTTAATATTGTTTCAATTCTAATTTCAACAGCTTTCCCAAAATTGCATCATGGCAAGGAAACTTAATTTCTGCCTCAAATTATAAATACATGTAATGTAAGCTTAAACTAATTGTACCAACGTTGTCTTGGTACTGGTTCCCTCGAGTCTGTAGACGAGTAGGGTGTGGTGACTGGGAAATGGGATGCTTGGATTTTACAATTAGCTGTGTATTAAGGGATGAGGGAAAGGGTAATTAGGATGAAGCCTACAATTAGGAGTGAATATTATGTAAACTAACAATGTGCTCATTTATAATTAGTACATCTACCAGTATTGACAGAGTTCTGTAATAGACACAACTTTAACATATTAGTTATCTTTGAGCTACCCTATCCTATGAATCTGGATAGTTTCAGCTGAGGCCCGATTACAAAATATATCTGCACAGTCCTTGAGAGGAGCCATACAGCTGGATTCTGCATGCACCTGCCATGCCACAAATTCGACCCCGTTCCCATCCACCACACACACACACGCACACACACACCACACACCGGTCATTTAATATTAACATTGCAGTGGCCAGTTTAAACGCTACACAAGTATATAAAACAACCCTCATTGAATATAGTTTTTGATTAAGAAAAAATCTGTACCACACTGCACACTCTGCATGTTCACCCCCATATTTCGTAGGGATAAAACAAGGGCCACTTTTTTTTTTATCAGTTCATGAACTAGTACTTGTTACACGTCTCATGGTGTCTGAGATAGGAATGTACCCTGCATGGTAAACAGGCATTTTGTACTCCTGCACTAAGTGCCTGCCTGCATATGAAATTGTCATCCGGACTTTTCCTTTGGTCTTAGCATCATGCTTGTAGGAAGGTACCCTCTTTTTGGCATGGTTACCCCCATTTCTTGCCTGCTGTCCGTGTGCTTTGACTGGTTTCACTGGGATCCTGCTAACTAGGACCCTAGTGATTGTGCTCTCTCGTTCTCTATAAATTTGATTGCTTATGACTTTACACACCCCACAATTGGCATACTGGTGCCCCCATATAAGTCCCTAGTATATGGTACTTAAGTACCCAGGGCATTGGGGCACCAGGGGTTCCCCATGGGCTGCATCATGTATTGTGCCACCCATGGGAGCCCATGCAGAATGTGTCTGCAGGCCTGCCATTGCAGCTTGCATGAAAAGGTGCATGCACCCTTCCACTACAGGTCGCTACTCCAGGTCACTGTAATTGACCCCTATGGTAGACTCTTCTAGCCCGGAGGACAGGTGCAGGTACCTGTGTGTGGGGGCACCCCTGCATGACCAGAGGTGCATCTACGAACTCCAGCTCCATTACACTGGACTTCGTAAGTGCGGGGAAGCCATTGTACCCATGTATTGGACACTGTTCCTGTGTCCATCTACATAATGGTAACTCCGAACCTGGGCATGTTTGGTATCAAACATGTCAGAATCATACCCCAATACTATTGCCAGTATTGATTGTATGATTCAATTTACTGTGGGGGCTCGTTAGAGGACCCTCAGCACTGCTCCCATCGGTCTTTTGGGGTTTTTCAGGCAGCCCGCGCTGCTGCCACCCCTCAGACAGGTTTCTGCTCTCCTGCTGCTTGACCAGCTCAGGCAGAGGAAGGCAGAACAAAGGATTTCCTGTGGGAGAGGGAGATAACACTCTCTTCCTTGGAAATATATGTTACATGGCTTGGGAGGGGTAGACTCCCCAAGCCACCGGTATACTTTGAAGGGCACATTTGGTGCCCTCCTTGCATAAAGAGGTTTGCACCAGTCCAGGGACCCCCGGTCTCATCTTTGGCGCGAAACTGGCAATTGAAAGAGGAGTGCCCACTCCCCCGTCCATCACCACCCCGGGGGTGGTGCCCAGAGCTCCTCTAGGTGGCCACTTGATTCTGCCATCTTGAATCCAAGGTGGGCAGAGGCCCCTGGGAGCATCTGAGTGGCAAGTGGCATCTGAGTGGCAAGTGACGTCACAACCCCTCCTGATAGGTGGTCACTCTGGTAGGTGACCATTCCCCCTTCCTTGGCTACTTAGGGTCTCCCTCTTGGGTGGGTCCGCCGATTCGATGTGCAAGATTCCAGCAGGGCTCCTCTGCATAGTTTACTTCATCTTCTGGCCACTGGGACTGCAACTGGACCTTCCAGGAACCAACAATCTGCAACTTCAGCGATGACTCTGCTCTGCAGCATTGTTTCTCTGGCTCCTTCGAGCAACTGCAACATTTCCCTGGCTGTGCATCCCCTGAGGGTGACGAGTCTTCAGCCTGCACAAGAAGTAAGAAGGAAGAATCTTCAGAGTGAAGGAGTCACTCCCCTGCATCCGCAGGCACCAACTACAACGATGACCAGCTGTGTGGATCTTCTCTCCTCCTGAGCTGCGAGGATCCTGCATCACAGGCGGTGGTCTGGAGTGGTTCCCTTGGTCCTTTCCATCAGATGTCCAACTTGGGAGACGGTAAGCCCTTGCCTGTCCTTGCAGGACAGTACCCCTGTACCCTGTGACTCTTGCAGCTACAGAGGCTTGTTTGTTCATCCTCCAAGGGATCGTCGGGCTCCATGTATCCCCAGTCCCTAGCACTCTTTCCTGCAAAGCACAGTCTCCTGTCTGCTGCTTAGGCAACGTGGGACTCCTCTTCAGGTGTGCTGAGTGGGCCTCACTGCAACTCCTGTGCCTGCTGCCAGTGAGTTGCTTGTTGGGGATGCCTCCTCTTCTTGTGACTCTCCGAGCTGTTGAGGGTCACCCTGACTCCCCTCCTTGGTTTGAGTCCCCTGGACCTTGCTAGACCTCTTCAGCTTTGCAAACCTTCTTCTCCAACTCTTGCATTTGCCAAGGCTTGTTGGTGGTTTTCCGGCACCATTAACCGACTGCATCACGACCGCAGGCGTGGAGCATCACTTGTATCACTTCTGTAACTTCTCTTCTGCTCCTGTGCTGCACTGCTGACTTTCTTCGTACACCGTCGACCTGGTCCTGCATCCACAGAAGGATGGGTAGTAGCTCCTGCCACAACCGGACACTCCATCGTGAACTGGACTTGGTCCTCTTCCTTTGCAGGTCCTCTTCTGTCAGGATCCACCTTTGAGTTCTTCCAGTCTTGTTTGGGTCTTGCAAAATCTTTTTCCATAAGTCCTCCTGTTGGGTTTTGGGGAAAGCCAGACACTTACCTCTGCTCCCCTGGTCGCTGGGGGTCATTCTGGTACACCCCTTTTTGGGTTCCTAGTTCCTCCAGCTCCCTTCTTCTGATTCCACTTACTTGGGAGAAGGACTGCCTTTGACATTCAATTTTTTTTAGTTTTTTTTTAGGGTCGAGCACACAAGTGCTTCGTCCCTGTTGTAATCTCTCTTTGGGCTTTTAACCATGCCCATATCACGCCTGTCACTTTCATTGGTTCGTGGGCTTGCCTTTTAAAATCCGCTTGATTTCATTAGTGAAAGGCACGCATATGCCATGCCTTTTCCGGTGTTCAGCCCTCCTCGAGTGCACCGGCCAACTACTGAAAACAGAAGAGGCTCCATGTTTTCAGCATGGTTTCTGGGCTACTTTATCTTATTATTTTCCAAGCAGCGCAATTGCACTGGGTTTTACATAGCGTGATCACGCTTATTTTTTTTTGTTTTTAATTTCAGCGCGATTGCGCTGCGTTTTACATAGCGCGGTCCTGCTTTTTTTGTCTTTTAATTTGTGTGGCAAGAAAAGTCCGATTAGGCGTTTACAGTGCTAATAGCTCTAACTCAAGCAAACGCGAGACCCTTTGCATTGCAAATGCTTGTTAGTATATGGTTTGGCCCTCCCCTAGGGCCCCCTCTGTTTGCTATTGCTTTTACCAATGTCAGTTGCTTTGTATGCTATTTACTGATTGATAATGTGTATATAATAGTGTGTTTGCTTACCTCCAGTTGGGGTATTGCCTATACAGTATTTTTTGTTACTTTAATAAAATATCTTTATTTTTGAAGCACTGTGTGGTTCTTTCATGTGTGTAAGTGCTGTGTGACTATAGTGGTATTGCATAATCTCTGCATGTCTCCTACATAAGCCTTGGCTGCTCATCCACAGCTACCTCTAGAGAGCCCTGGCTTCCTAGACATTGTCTTCACTTCACTAATAGGGGATACCTGGTGTAAGGTGATAACACCGTAGGTGCTCACCACACACCAGGCCAGCTTCCTACAATGCTGATCTAGCATGTGTGGTAATGTAAGGTCCAGAAATCTGTTCTGTGACCTCCAGAAGTGGGCACATCAAGTGTACCCTTTCAGTGGGCGTACAATTACTGTCCATGCCTGGTTTTGAATCACATAATGTGGTGCTGGCAGTGTTCCGTGTTTTGTAACTCTTTATTGCGACCAAACCTTTTTCTCGTGTAAATTCTCACTATTATGTGAGTGTTGAGAGTCTTGCTCAGACACACTGTGCGCATATTGAGCATATGTGTGTGCAGTGAATGTGTAGCACATGTAACATGTATTGGGATAGGACTCTGTGTGTGGTATGAGTCTTAAGTACTGAAGCCAGGGGGATCCATTTTGGATGCCTCTGTTTTAGCACTGCTCAAGCTGGTGGATGAGACAGCTTAGTAAGACTGTGGAAGTGTATTGCCTGCATTCCTATGGCTGGAAAAACTGAAGTAAAAGAGTATGGCGATGTAGCTTCCTTTAATGAAGGCCTTTGTTAGCAAAAACCGTTGATTATTTATTCTTCAGAACTGCCATTTTGTTGATGGTAGGGCTCAGGAATGGGACTGCAGTCTTTGTTGAACAGGCTGAGGAAGTGTCTAGGCAAGATCTGCCCTTTTGTCTGTCTCCGATAGCTGATTCAGGTACACAGATCTCACACTTGTAGCCACGTTTGGATACTCCTGCTTGGAACCAGGTACCTTTCCCCACCCCCACTGCATCCTGCTGTTAAATCCATCACTTTGTACAAAGACTTTGACAAAAAGCCATAACCTTAAATTTGAAAGAAAACCAGCTCTGATGCTTTAGACAATGGATCCCCATCCCCTGTCTGGAAAATGTGTATGTAAGTGGGCTCCAAACCACTTCCTTCCAGATCCACGTTCTTCTTGACCAAAGAAGGGAGTATTCTACAAAATATTGGAAGAGCTGCTGTATGGCCATAGCTTGTATTTGCCTGACAGACAGTCTCCTAGAGGTGAGGGGACATCACTTGAGGTCAGCACTTCGTGTAGAAAGATTTGAGGGTCTGTCTAAAGTGTCTACCAGCCTGGTTGCCTGCTGAGAAAGGGAAGGAATGTACCTGGCTCTGCAGTAGGGGAACTATGCTGGAGTAGTAGCCCAGTGTGTTCCTGGTGTGGGGACACCCCGAGCAAACTGACAACCCCAAAGTGAAGCCAGGAGTGTTTTGTGAGGTGGTGACCCGGTCTCTGAGGGATTACTTTGTTAACTGTGTGAAGGCTTTTGCAAAAACAAGCATCACTGTGTGAACTGGGAATCCACTTTGACTGGTGCTTCTGACACTGGGTAGAGGAGCTGCCAAGTAGAAAAAACCTGGACTGGCAGCTTCCAAACTCACACCAACATGGATGAATCAGCCTAGAGGACGCAACTGCAGTTTATGAGCACCTTCACTGCGCCTGTCTGAGGAGGCGACCCTGCTGAATACTATTGCTGATACAGGGCCTACCATGCTGACTTCATCCACAATCCCTATTCCAATGTGAGGCTGTTACCATTGCTCCTGAGGAAGTGAAGCCCCTGCTGTAATGCCAGGTATCCTAACTGCACCCACCACTCTGCTAGAAACAGCAAAGTCAATCAGCAGTTAAAAACGGGGCTAGGTTGTTGCTACCAGAGCTAGAAACTAGAAAGAGCAGATGATTCTGCTGAAAGTACTTGAGACATTTTTCCAAGTAAACCTTAAGGGTAAAAAGATGTTGAACTGAGTTACGGATATGACCAAGGGCGTATTTGATATAATCTGCACCTATGCCTAATCAATACCTATGCCTGCAGCATACAGAGGACTGTAGTCACAATGTATCTCCTATGGTGTGCAGAGAATATACTGGAAAGTGGGTGTAGCACTTTACTGAAGGTCGTAACTGAGATAACCCTGTAATTGCTTTCCTACAGAACCGTGTAAAATGTAGTTGTTGCTGTGAGATTGAAATACTTGCTTTTAAATTAAAGGTATGAACTAGACTAGAAAATGTATGAGTTTTGGGTATAGGAGTTGGTTGACTGAGTTCTGCGCTCTTGTCCTCTGCACCAACTCCATGAGAAGCCCTGAAAGAGTTGTACTTGGCCTAGTTTGCAGAGCCTAGTAGGTTGGACACCAGAGGCAAGCGACCTCGACCATCATGATTGGGGCCCATCCCAGTAACGCCTGTCTGCCTTGTTCTCTCTCTTCCTGGCCCCCCAACCTCTCCGTGGGTGAAGTCTGACGACATCTGTGCTACATGGAGTGAGGTAAAGAGAAGTTAAGATGCCAGAGGGCTCAAAGCCTAAGAGGATGCATAATTGAGGAGAAAAATAGATACTTGAAAGTGCATAACCCTTTTCTTTAATGCACATTTAGTTAAGGCTGAACAAAGCACGCAATCTGATAGAGACTTCTAGCTGCAGCTTCCTTACCTTAGAATTCCCTGGCGTCAGCTTCGAATCCTGAGTTTTTTCTGAGCAGTACCCTGCGCGCGTGCCGTCGGGTGTTGTCGTTCGGATCCGTGTGCGTCGACCAGCTCTGCGTGCGTCGTCAGCGTCATTGGAGCAGTCTATGACGTCACGTTGTCTATATAGACGGCGTCTCAGCGCGCGTACGTCAGTTCTTTTCCTTCCGCACCGGTTAAGCGCAGTTTTGGAAAGAGCTACCCTGCTTCGACGGTTTGTTGATGCTTTTTTGACTGTTTGAAGTCATTTCTTCAAGAAAGACAGGGTTCAAGCCATGTGGTGCGTGTCATCGCACCATGTTGGTGACGGATCCGCGCCGAGTTTGTCTTTGGTGCCTGGAGAAGGACCACGATTCCACCTCGTGCTCCGACTGTCGGGCCATGGCGCCGAAGGCCTTTTGGGAGAGATCCCTTAAGCTTCTTGCGGCCCGACATTCGTCTTCGGTCGGCGCGACTCCGCGGAGGTCGCGGCACCGCTCCCGGAGCCCCAAGTCCTCTTCCTCGCATTCGAGGTCATTTGAAGGTAAGAGGCACAAGAAGAAGAAGTCAAGCGGACTTAGTCATCGCCATGCCCGTCGGCCGACGAGGCGTCTAGGGAACGCCAACGTTCCGAGCACGGTTCTGCGGAGCCGTCGCCAGGGTCGACTCCGCATCTTCCCCACTTTCCGGGGACCGGATCGACCCCCGCTCAAATAAAAGAATTTTACGAGGCCATGCGTCTTGTTTTTGAGTGGGCTGCACCCTCGGGTGGGTCTTTGGGCCCTGTGGGGTCAGCAGGGGCCCCTTCGGATTCGACGCCGGCGGCTTCGGCCTCTGCGCCATTGGGGACCTCAGGATCCGATACCGGATCCGGACCGGCGCCGGTCTCTCACAGTTGGCTTCCTTTGGCACCGGGTCCGACATTGACGATTCTGCCACCGGCGCACACCGGTGGCAGCCCCATCCTTATTCCGGATGATCCGGAGCCGGAGTGATGTCGTACGACGTCGACTTCGACGGAGCCAATCATTGTCTGAGCATTATTTAGAACAGCCAGACGCAGGAGAGGAATGGGAGGGGTCTGAGGACCCTTTAGAATCTGGATTGCAACAGGACTGGTATGAGGATCTAAGGGAGACCAGTGGACTGGACATGTCTCCAGACACTGGTATGCTCTCTTCTCCTAATGTGGCTACGGAGGAGGGTGCTTCTTTCGCTATGGTGGTGCGTAGGCCAGCTGAGGTCTTGGACCTAGATTTGCCTACGGTGCCAGTCAGGACGAATATCCTGACAGAAGTGCTTCAGCCGGGGGTGTCAACATCGGAGCCGTTGTTGCCCTTCAATGAGGCTCTTACAGACGTCCTTCTGGGTACGTGGTCCAAACCCAGCACAGGGGCTCCTGTGAATAGGACGGTCGGCCGCCGCCATAGACCCACTCCCAGCGACCCTAGTTTCGTGACACAACACCCCACTCCTGAGAGCTTGGTTGTCCAAGCCTCTACTTCCCGTGGTGCCTTCCCTTCCTCTCCCCCAGATAGGGAATTCAAGAGGCTGGATCAGCTTGGGAAGAAGATGTTTTCTTCCTCCAGCCTGGCATTGAGGTCCGTAAACACCTCTTGTCTATTGGGCCGTTATTCCCATACTTTATGGGATACGGTGGCACAGGTGCTGCCCCAGGTCCCGGAGGGCGTACGGGACACTCACCCAGGCTGTCAAGGATGGGAGAGATACAGCCAAGTTTACGATCCGGTGTGGTTTGGACACGACCGACTCGCAGGGCAGAGCGATTTCATCGTCAGTGGCTCTACGTCGCCACGCCTGGCTACGTTCTACTGGTTTTTTAGGGGATGTCCAGTCCAGCTTGATGGACATGCCCTTTGATGGCTCTCGCCTTTTTGGCGAAAAGCAGACTCTGTGCTTGAGAGCTTCAAGGATTCTCGAGCCACGGCCAGATCCTTGGGCCTTTGCTGTCGTGCTGGCGCTGAGTCTGTCTTTCGCCCCTTTCGAGGCTTCGGAAGGGGTGTGGTACCACGCCAGCCACAGTTCAGCCACCGTCCTCAGGCTTCACAGCATCCCAGAATAGGACGTGGTCGTGGTACCATCAGACCCAGAGGGTCTGGCCAGAGGTCGGCCGCCACACAGCCCCCCTCCACTGCATCCAAGCCCTCCTAGTGTGGTTCTGTGGGATCATGTCAGTCCAGTTGGAGGGAGGATTCGTTTTCATCTCCCTCACTGGCTTTCCATCACCACGGACAGGTGGGTCCTGCAGATCATACGGAAGGGCTACTCCCTTCCCTTCCAGTCTTTCCCTCCTTCTATCCCTCCGACAAAGGAATGGCTGATAGAGGACCATCTAGCTTTGCTCCGCGAGGACCATCTAGCTTTGCTCCGCGAGGAAGTTACAGCTCTCTTGGCCAAGGGAGCCATAGAAAGAGTCCCGATATCAGAAGTAGGCAGTGGTTGTTATTCACGCTACTTTCTGATTCCCAAAAAGAACAAAGGCCTTCGCCCCATCTTGGATTTAAGGGACGTCAGTCTGTTCCCCAAGAAGGAGAAATTCAAGATGCTCACTCTTGCTCAGGTTTTGTCTGCCCTAGACCAAGGAGACTGGATGGTAGCGTTGGATTTGCAGGATGCATATTTCCATATTCCTATCCTGCCAGCCCACAGGTGTTACCTGCGGTTCAAGGTGGGCCACAAGCACTTTCAGTTTGCCGTGCTTCCTTTCGGTCTCACCAGTGCCCCTCTGGTGTTCACAAAGGTGATGGCGGTGGTGACAGCTCATTTGCGCAGGTCAGGGATTTCAGTCTTCCCCTACCTAGAGGATTGGCTGTTGAAGGCTCCTACGCCCCAGGCTCTCGTCACCAACCTCCAGACGACGGCGGACCTCTTGCATTCGCTGGGGTTCACTATAAATGTGCCGAAGTCCCATCTGACTCCCTCTCAGAAGCTCACTTTCATCGGAGCTGTTCTGGACACAGTGCAGTATCGGGTGTATCCTCCCGATCAGCGGGTCCAGGATATTCAGGTTATGATTCCGATGTTTCGGCCTCTATCCTGGATCTCGGAGAGACAGACTCTCTGAGGCTGCTGGGACTCATGGCTTCCTGCATCCTGTTGGTCAAGCATGCCAGATGGCACATGAGGGCTCTGCAGTGGGACCTGAAGTTCCAATGGGCACAGCATCAGGGAAATCTTACAGATGTGGTTCAGATCTCGGAGGGGACTGCAAAAGATCTGCAGTGGTGGTTAGTGAACTGCGAGTGGGTCAAGGGCAGACCCCTCTCCCTTCCCCAACCAGATCTAATGGTAGTGACAGATGCGTCACTTCTGGGATGGGGCGGCCATCAGGGGGAGGTGGAGATCAGAGGTCACTGGTCTCCGGCTGAATCCGGGCTCCACATCAACTTGTTGGAGCTTCGTGCGATCCAGCTAGCATTAAAAGCATTTCTTACTGTTGTGAAAGGGAAGGTGGTGCAGGTGTTCACGGACAACACTACCGCAATGTGGTACTGCAACAAGCAGGGCGGTGTGGGGTTGTGGACCCTTTGTCAAGAGGCTTTACGTCTCTGGAGATGGCTGGAACAGCAGGGCATGACCCTGGTGGCTGAACACCTGGCAGGTTCTCTGAACGCCAGAGTAGACGAACTCAGACAAAAATGCTTAGAGGATCACAAATGGTGTCTCCATCCGGAGGTGGCGCAAGGACTCTTTCAGCAGTGGGGAGAGCCTTGGTTACATCTGTTCGCCTCCGCAGAGAACGCGCAATGTCAGCAGTTTTGCGCGTTGGAGTTTCCAAGGGGGCTATCGCTAGGCAACGCTTTTCGTCGCGAGTGGAGTTCAGGCCTCCTGTACGCCTTTCCGCCTATACCACTTCTGCCCAGAGTTCTCAAGAAAATCAAGAACGACCGGGCCCAAGTAATCCTAGTGGCTCCGGATTGGGCACGGAAAGTTTGGTATCCAGAGCTTCTCAAAATGAGCATCGGTCCTCCAATGAGGCTGCCTCTTCGGGAGGATCTTCTGTCGCAGCAGCAGGGGAAGGTTCTCCACCCGAACCTGTCAACTCTGCGCCTTCATGCGTGGAGATTAAGCGGCGACAGTTGATGGTTTATGACCTCCCTCCCGAGGTCTGTGATGTCATTCTGGCAGCCAGGCGTCCCTCTACTAATTCGATCTACACCTGCCTTTGGAAACGTTTTGTTTCATATTGTTCAGAGAGGTCTATTGATCCTCTTTCTTATTCTCTGTCTAACATCCTTTTGTTTATTTTGTCTCTTGCCCAGCAGGGTTCCTCCATGGGGACTCTCAAGGGCTATCTTGCAGCCTTATCAGCTTTTCTTCAGTTGCCTGATCAACCATCACTGTTTAAATCACCTATAGTACAGAGGTTTTTGAAAGGGCTTGTACATCTATTCCCACCTGTGCCTTTCGTTATGCCCCAGCGGGATCTTAATTTGGTTCTTACCTTCCTTATGTGTGCTCCCTTCGAGCCCTTGCATAATTGTCCTCTTCGACTGCTCACTATTAAGACAGCCTTTTTGGTGGCAATTACATCTGCCAGAAGAGTTAGTGAGCTACAGGCTTTGTCATCAAAACCGCCGTATCTCACAATCTTTCCTGAAAAAGTGGTTCTCAGAACTCGTGCCTCTTTCCTCCCCAAGGTGGTGACCCCTTTCCATCTGGGTCAAAATATCACCCTGCCCACCTTCTTTGCACCACCGCATCCCTCTAAGGAAGAGGAGCGTCTCCATCGGCTGGACCCAAAAAGAGCGTTATTGTTCTACCCTGACCGCACTAAAGAGTTCCGGGTGGATGACCAACTCTTTGTGGGGTACGTTGATGCAAAGAAGGGTCGGGCAGTGCAGAAACTATACAATTCACGCTGGGTCGTTCTCTGTATAAAAATATGCTAAGCTTTGGCGAAGAAGCAGCCTCCCGGGGGCTTGAGAGCTCATTCTACTAGGGGGAAAGCTGCTACCACTGCGTTTAGCACGTGGTGTACTGGTGGAGGCCATCTGCCAGACTGCAACGTGGGCTTCTTTGCACATGTTTGCAAAACACTACTGCCTGGATAGCCAGGTGAGAAGAGAGGGGCATTTTGCCTGTTCTGTCTTGCAGGACTTCCTAGTATTAAAAAAATACAATAAAAAAATAAAATCTCCTTCAGACCCACCGCCATGGGTTATAGCTTGGGTATCTATTCTATGGTAAGGAAGCTGCAGCTAGAAGAAGTCTCTATCAGATGAACAAGTTACTTACCTTTGGTAACAAGGTATCTGGTAGAGACTCTATCTAGCTGCAGATTACTTACACCCACCCAAGCCTCCCCGCTCTGTGGACATTTTTCTCATGTAGATATGTGTATATATATATATATATATATATATATATATATATATATATATATATATATATATATGTATTTATGTGTACATATGTATATTTTTGATCTTGGCATTTTTTTTGCCTTTCTTAAAGACATGAAAAATGTTTTACTTCAAACAGTCAAAGAGGTAAAATACATAATGGTTGGTTCTTCCATGACTGTGCTTCTGGCGTGGGAAGTTGTGGAAAAGAACTGATGTACGCGCGCCGAGACGGCGTCTATATAGACAACCGTGACGTCATAGACGGCTCCAACGACACTGACAACACACGCGGATCCGAATGACGCCGCCCGACGGCGCGCGCGCAGGGTACTGCTCAGAAAAAACTCCGGATTCGAAGCTGACGCCAGGGAATTCTAAGGTAAGGAATCTGCAGCTAGATAGTCTCTACCAGATACCTCGTTACCGAAGGTAAGTAACTTGTTCTTCTATTTAACAAATCGCATGACACGTCTTCCTGAAGCCATGCATTGTGAACTGCAAGCCATTCAATTTTGAACAGAGCTTGCAGATTGGTAGCAGATGCAGTCTTGTACTCTCCATTCCAGAAATGTTATTCTTTCTTCGAACAGAGTATGCTGTGTTTTGTTTTTTTCTTCCTTGAGGGATGCTCCTAGAGGCTGTGTAAGCACCTTGTTTGATGCAAAATAAGGAAAGGTTGCTGGGCAAGGCTAAAGCAACGTTTGTAAGGGTTTGAGAACCATAGCTCCGCAGTTCTTGATTATTAATGGATTAATGGATATTTTTGCAGCCGCATTTGTGCCAATAGAAGAAGTGTATTGTGTGTGTTTTTTTTTTTAACAGTTTTTGTTATTGCGTGGGTTGTACTTCTTCCAGGGTAACAGAGGATATAAGGTGGAAGTGGGTGCAGTTCATTTCCTGAAGAAATCACATAAGCATTAGCAGTCTCATTTCTGCAACCCGTAGATCAGACCAAGGGTGAGCTCAGATTGCAGTAGTGTAGGAGGCTGGCCTGGTTTGTAGTGGGTACCTTGGGCACTTATACCTTACACCAGGTCGATTCATCCCTTATTAGTGAAATGTAGTAGTGTTCTAGCAGCTTAGGCTATTAGAGGTAGCTATAGCAGAGCAGCTTAGGCTGAACTAGGAGACATGCAATACCACTTATAGTTACACAGTACGTATACACAAGTAAGGACAATACTCAGTGTTACCAAAAATAAAGGCAGTTTATTTGGTCGACACAGGGCCAAAAATATCTTAGAGGCAATACTCCTTCTGGAGGTACGGATTATACACAAGATATACACTCGACACCAAAATAAGGTAAGTAATTAGACATAGGATAGTGCAAACAATAGCAAATGCTATAGAATGCAGTGGGAGAAAATAGGTCTAGGGGCAACACAAACCATATACTAAGAAAGTGGAGTGCAGAATCGCTGGGAGAGTAAGAATACAGTAAAGGTAAGTAAATTACCCCACCCAAGAGCCCAGGTAAGCAGGAGAAAAGTACTGCAAGATTCCTTAGGACACACTACAAGTCGTGATTAGAGTTATTGCAAGAACCAAGCAAGACTGCAAACAACAAATGGTGGATTCCTGGACCTGAAGGCCTGCAAAGGAAGGAGACCAAGTCCAGAAGTCGAAAGAAGTTCCAGGAAGGACAGGAGCCCCTACCAAACTTAATGAGGGTGAAAATGAAGAGTCCCCGGTTGTACGAAGACTGCAGAAATGCACTCAAGGAAGATGTCAGCGGGTTTCTGCACGATGCACTGAATGTCCCTCAAAGAGAAGTTGGATGCAGGCGAGTTTTGGTGCTGGAATACTCCAACAAGCCCTGCTTCCAGCAAATTTGCGTTTTGTGTCAAGTTGGCGCTATCTGGACCCAGGAGGGACCTGAGGGCCTCAACTCTGTGTGAGGAGTAAGAGGGGACTCTTAAGCACTTCAGAGAGCCCTAAGAACACCAGATAGCACCCACGGGAGTCCCAGGACACGGGGACAAAGGAACATGAGGTTGGTGCAGCACTACAAAGGAAGGTCCCACGCTGCCGGAGAACATCTCAGCGAGTTGAGCGTCACAGCATAGAGTGCTGGGACCTGGGCCAGGCTGTGCACAAAGGAATTTTGCTAAGAGTGCACAGAGGCCACAGGAGGTGAAGAAGATGCGGTGCACAGGGGTACTGTTGTTCTCGGGGAAGGCAAGGTCTTACCTCCTCCAAATTGGGACAGCAGGACCGCAGGTCCAATGTCGATGGGGTCCACCCTCTGTGTTCAAGGAGCACACTCGTCACCAGGAGAGGAGTCCAAGAGAACCGGTTGTTGACTTAAAAGGTGCCTGCGTGAGCAGGGAAGTGACTGTCACTTCACAGGAGATTTCTTCGGTCCTCCTGGTGCAGGGTGAAGACAGGGAGTCCCCAGAGTGTGCACACCGTGGAAACTTTTGCAGTTGCTGTCTGGAGCTGAAGTTGCAAAGGAAAAGTAGCCCTTCTGGATACTTTGTTGCTGTTACAACGGTTTCTGGAGCAGTCTGCGGTTGATCCGAGGTCAGAGGATGACTTAGTAGTTGTAGAGGATTCCTGCTGGAAACTTGCAAGTAGAATCTGAAGAGAACCCACAGGAGAGACCCTAAATAACCCTGAGAGGGGGATTGGCTACCTTATCAGGTAAGGACCTATCAGGAGGGGTCTCTGACATCACCTGCTGGCACTGGCCACTCAGAGGCTGCCTCCAGAGTACCCCCACACCTTGCAAAGCAAGGTGGCTGAAGTCAGGGGCACACTGGAGGAGCTCTGGGCACCACCTCTAGGGTGGTGATGGACAGGGGAGCGATCACTCCCTTTTTCTTTGTCCAGTTTAGCGCCAGACCAGGGACTGGGGTCCCAGAATCTGGTTAAACTGGCTTATGCAAGGAGGGCACCATCTGTGCCCTTCAAAGCATTTCCAGAGGCTGGGGAAGGCTACACATATTTCCAAAGGGCGAGGGTGTAACACCCTCCTCCCAAAGGCAATGCTATTCTGCCTTCCTGGAACTGAGCTGCTCAGACCCCAGGAGGGCAGAACCCCGTTTGTGAGGTGGCAGCAGCTGTAGCTGCATTGCAAGCCTCAGAGAGCTGGTTTGGCAGTACTGAGGGCCCACGATGGAGCCCCTAGGATGCAAGGAGTTGCTCCCTAATACCAGATTTGGAGTGGGGGGACAATTCCATGATCCTAGACACCTTACATGACCATATTCGGAGGTACCATTGTGAAGCTACATATAGGTTTTGACCTATATGTAGTGCACGCGTGTAATGGCGTCCCCGCACTCACAAAGTCCTGGGAATTGGCCCTGAACTATGTGGGGGCACCTTTGCTAGTGCAAGGGTGCCCTCATACATAGTAACTTTGCACCTAACCTTCAGCAAGTGAAGGTTAGACATATAGGTGACTTATAAGTTACTTAAGTGCAGTGAAAATGGCTGTGAAATAGTCTGAGCTCCTTATGGGTGGCAAAAGAAATGCTGCAGCCCATAAGGATCCCCTGGAAACCCAATGTTCTGGTATCTAGGTACCATATACCAGGGACTTATAAGGGTGGGTCCAGTGTGCCAATTTAAATTGGTAAATTAAGTCATTAGCCTATAGTGACAAATTTAAAAGTAGAGAGAGCATAAGCACTGAGGTTCTGATTAGCAGAGCCTCAGTGACACAGTCAGACACTATCCACAACACACACATTAGGCCATAAAATATGAGCACTGGGGTCCTGACCAGCAGGATCCCAGTGAGACAGGCAAAAACATACTGACATACAGGTAAAAATGGGGGTAACATGCCAAGAAAGATGGCTCTTTCCTACAAGTAGTCAAACCATATGATAATGAATGTGTTTGTAATGTAAAGCCCATGTGAGATTGTGGCTTAAAAATTTGTGCTTACATTTGTGATAGTGCAGATGTAGTGCTTAATTTGTAGAACAATAAGTACCAGATCCAGAGTTTTGCTCGGAGGTCCTCAGCCAATCGAAGGTCGGGGTACAGGATACCAAGTCTTTATTCCACCTCATGCCTCTCTTAATCCACCACTTGACACTCCCTGCCTCTTTATTTCACTCTTGCAGGTGCCTTTTCATTCCCACTTACTCTGTTACCATTTCAGTCTTTCTCTGTCCCTTCCTTCCCTCTCCCCTTGCTTTCCCCCTTTTATGGTTTTTCGCTCTCTTGCTTGGCTCAAAGTCTGCTGAGGAAAAATACATGCCATCCCCCTTAAAATCAGTTCATGCGTGCCTCTTCCGCAACCACTGGCTCAAATCAGGCACTGTGTAGCTGTCTAATTAAAATAAATGATGTCCTGGACAAGTAAATACAGCCGTGCATATTTAGTTTCAGCCTTAATTATGCTTTGCAAAAACAAATTTGCTTTTTCTGTCTTACGTGCGAGTAAAAACATTAGACAAGGTAATTGGGTCTCATCTGCACAGTTTTAGCTGTCTGACAGCAGCTTTTTTGTCTCCACAGCGCACAACACAAATATACTTATTCAAACATATATAGAGAAAGTCCTTTTCTGCCATTGGCTACTGTACTTCAGCCAGCTTTAGGCATTGGCTTACAGGGCTGTCCATCAGCATTGGTATCAGCCTGCAGAATTTTGCAGATGTGATCTTCTGAAAAGTAATGCCTTTCTTATGCAAAGTCCCGATTCTCCACCTGCACTCCTGTTAGACCTGGCATCCTTAGGGTGGTCTTACCCCTGACGTTTTGTCTTTACCTCCTGTTTTTTTGCTGTATCTTTTAGTTGGCCTTAGGACCCTGAGCACTTTACCACTGCTAATCAGTGCCAAAGTGCATGTGCTTCTACCGTAAAACATGGTAACATTGGTGTATCCATGATTTGGCATATTTAAGTTACCTTTAAGTCCCTTGTAGAATGGTATACCACATGCCCATGGCATGTAAATTAAATGCTTCTAGTGGGCCTGAAGCACTGATTGTGCCACCCTCTTAAGTAACTCTCTGTACTTGCCTCGGGCATGTCACTGCACAGCCTGTGTGTCCAGTCTCACTACCACTTCTACTTGGCAATTAAAACCCCTTGCGGAGCCCAGCACTCCCCTTTTCTTACATATAAGCCACCCCTAAGGTAGGCCCCCAGTAGCCCATAGGGCAGGGTTCCATGAAATGCATACCTTTATGTTTTTCATGTCCTAGCGATGAAAAACGTCTAAAGTCATTTTTCATTACTGTGAGGCCTGCCCCTCTCATAGGCCAGCATTGGGAATTCCTTATAAAATCTTTAAGTTGTAATTCCTGATCTGAGAGGTGTAGCTGTGTGATGTTTAGTACCATTGGAATGGTAATAATAACCCTTCTTTACTGGTAAAGTCATATTTATTGTTACTATTTTAGAGATGCCACTTTTAGAAAGTGGGGATTTCTCTGCTGTCTCTGCACTGTGTGCCTACAGCCTACCCCCCTCACACTTCTGGTTTGGGCTAGACGACAGCTACAATTCAAACACCCACAACACAAGATACTCCGCTACATCTGCATTTATCTGCATATTGATGGGTCATCCTAGGGAGGAGGTTGAGAAGGGCTCACACCTGCATTTCAAAAGGTTGTGGCTAGAGTACACACAGAGGGGCATATTACCTCCCACTGGCAGTCTGGAGCTGAGGCTGACCTGAAGGAGGTACCTGTATACTTCACAAGAACTCATTTGTAGTCACCCTTACATCAAAGGCACTTGTACTGGGCCTCTTCGTCCACTCAAGACAGTACATTCCTGAACCAGGAAACTCTGCAGGAGTAAAGGCTGTTGCTTTAGAAGTACTACCACTTTGTTTTGTCTTCCTCTTCCGAGGAACTGCTGCCCTGCTTTATGAGCCAACCTGCTGACCTCTGCCCTGCACAAGGAACCCTCAATCTAACTCCAGAGTGACTCCAGGGACTTGACAACTAACGCCTGCCCATGTCTGAGGTCTTGGAACTGCTGCCGACCTCAGCACCAAGAGACATGCCTCTCTTGCAGCGCCTTAGACTGAGCTCTGTGTGAGCACAATAGAAGATATGCCTGAAGTTGCAGCCCATACCCTGGTTCAGCTGTGGCGGTGCTTGGGGACTTCATGCATCTGCTTAACAGAGCGTTGGGACAGCCGCACACTTCAGCAGATGGGCCGTGCCAGTCTGAGCTCTCAATCCAAGGCTCAGTGTGACGTTTGCTTCACCAGCCCCTCCTGCCGCTGTGTAGTATGGCTGCCCACCCCTTACTGCATACCCCGTGGGAGCAGCCACTGACGTTCCAGTGGCTGGAAATACCATTCTATTGGCAGTCAATTGTCCTGCTCATGGCTGTGGAAGGTAGGCGCACCTGTGCATTCCCAGCTGCTCATCGCATGCTCCCTCTCCAGCGAGGAGCATTACTGTATTCTGTCTTAGGTGCCCGCCCTGCAAGGCCCGACAGAACACCAGCCATGGCCTTGCTTGCATAACCACTAGCCTCTGTGCATCTGCTGACTTTACCGTAAAGGCCCTGATACTAGCCCCGGACACTCGAGGACTCTGGGTCACTTGTTTTGGTACCTCTACTTGGTAACCCTTGCATAGACTACTCAGTCTCGTATTCCTGGCACATACATGATACTGGTCCATTCAAATCTATCCCACAGTATAATTCCTAAATCTAAATTATTTATTGAATTCTTGTTGTTTTGCTCTTACGATTACTACATAAAGAATCACCATATTGTCTTTAATCTTGTGTGGAGTCTTTTTGGTGGTGTCCTTCTGTGTTGTTGTGAGTGTGTTGCAGAAATACTTTACACATTGCCTCTTAAGTTAAGCCTGACTGCTCTGTGCCAAGCTACCAGTGTGCACACAGGTTAGTTTAGGGTGTGTATCTGACTTACCCTGACTAGCGGGCTGGGTTCTTCCTGGCTTAGGTGTGTACCCAAGCCAGCCAGAAACCCCATTTCTTACAACTCCCCATTAGACCGCTTGGCTGTTGCTATCACAATCTAGCTTAACACCTCGCCTGCTTGTCTGGTGCTCTACAACCCGTCCCTGTCCCGCTCTAGCACTTCTCTCTTACCACTGTATGCGTTGCAGTGCAGGAGGGCCAATGTTTAATCTGATTGTAAACCACTGATGTACTCCATTTTTTGTCTTTAGTTTGAGTTTCAGTGGTGTGTTGTGAAAAGAGGAGAAATTTCTTAATGTGTGTCCTCTTTTGCCTCCATGTGTGAGGTGGGGTGGTGTGAGCGAGGTTGTGTGATGTCATGTCAGTGCATGGATCGCTCCTTTTCTGCTTGTTTCACTGTTGAATGTTGCCTGAACAGTTAACACCTGGAGACTTATGAAGATACACATGTTTCACCTGGAGCATCTATGTGTAATCTGATTGATTAAAAAGTCAGGTCAGCCAGTAGGACAGCTTCTACATGGCTTTTCTGTCCCATTAGATGATTTGCGTTAGGGCTACATTAAACTGCAGTCAACTAATTGTTGAGTTTTGTACCCGACTGCTACATTTCTTCATTTTACGGAGTCTGTTGCAATCACTCATCTGATGCATCAGTACAGTATGCCTTACACTCCATAGCTTAAGCAGCAAAACATGCTTCTAGGCAGTTTAAATTAGGGTTTATATGTTAAACTTAGTCAGTACATTCTGGAATGCATATCATGGTCAACAATGCCAAACAGCCTGTCAGAAAGATTGGGAAAACTGGTTAGTTTCTTGGCAAAGTAATGGAGCACACCTTTCACATAGCAGAACTTCACAAGAAAAAGCACGACTTGTCTTTGTGCAACATACACTATTATTTAATCTTTCAGAGGGTATTAAAGGCAAATTTTTATTTTGCAAAAATAAATGTGATGGTTAGTTGTTGATGAGAGCATTCAACCGTTAAGCTGACTACTTTGGTTGCACAACTTTCAGTTGTCTGACTCTAAATGCTTCTGCTGCACTGAAGCATCATTCTCTCTCATAAACGCTGACTTGTGGGCTTCTTTGCAGCGGCTGGTGACATATTCCAAATTGGATTTATTGACAGCAAGCACTCTAGCTGCACCTTAGTAGATCCTTATATAAGGTGTAACCACTGTAAGATCCTGGTATTCAAAACATTGTTGTGTGAACCTGCTTTTCACACAAGAAAGAGGCTAACAATCATAGAAAGCAAAACAAGGTTCCCCAAATGTCTACAAAGCTCTTGGAGAATTCTAGATTTTCAGATATTGGATTTAAGTTTATCAGGCACCCATCTTTCTAAATGACCAAGGTTCCTGCAGCGCAGAGCCTTTAATTTATCAACAAGTGCAAAGCAGATCTTTGCTTGCTGCCAGCTCCCCAGCGTTTCCAAATTTAGAGCAAATTCTAGGGCTGCAAAAGTGAGTGCTGACCCCACCAAGACCCAGAAATAAACATGAAACAAATTACAAAATCTGACTATTGAATGGAGTTCAGGGGTAGAGTGGGATGCAAAATTATTAATCGTGACTCTTTTATTTACACTGGTGTGCACTGTATGAGAGGTGGCTTACACTGCGGCTGAATGTTACCACACCTGTTCTGTTAATAAGATATCTTTTCTCCACAGTGGCATGCAGTCTTGTGGAGGTGGTGGAAGTAACAACTTTGTCAGCCCTCAAGAGGTGCCCATTTCCAACAGGACACACAAGATGTCCTCCAGCATCTTTGCCTCACCAGAAGAACGTCAGAATGTGCCCAAGAGATCAAACCCACCAGGTATGAACCTCTTACAGAATGTGGGAGATCTTTGGATTCCTGGTTCGCAGGAGCAGCATGTGCTTGATTTAAAGTCAATAAAAATAACTATGTACAATATCTAAATAATTGCCTTTACATTGTTCTGGATTTAGTTCTTGCCTGTGCTCCTCCATAGTTAATTGCTTACCATGCTATGCAAGGAGGGTGAGCAGAATGCAGTAGTGATCTATTCAATTCCATACATGGGATGCAGTAGGAACTGTTTTCAGATGTATTGGTAGACTTATAAGACAGCCATGAATATAACTGTGGTTTTAGAGAACCACCATTGTGATCGAACACCTCTCCCTGCTGGACACTGCCAGTCTCATGCTTTTAGTCAATGAATGTTTGCTTCCTTGTCTCTTCTCCATTCCTACCCATCATAAGTTTTTTTTCTTTGTGCAACTAGTCCCTGAAACTTTGTTTTTTATTCCTCTGTAAGGGAATCTTGGTCGTAAGGTTAATTAGGGTAAGGCATGAAATGGAATTTAATATGATACTAAGGGCCACCTCCCTATGTGTTATTAATTTTTAATTTCCAACCTACTCCAACTGTACAGTGACATTATGCACAGTACTGCAGGTGGGAAGTTGTCCATCAGTGGGCAGAACGTACTACGGAGGCTGACTACCCTCTGAAACAGCTATAAGATTAATTTAGACTTTATTGATGTCAACAAAAAAGGTGACGTACATTGTTTGTGGTGTAAAGCCTTTTCTTTTGGTCCTTGTGTTGCCGGAGGATATTGGCCAAGTATTCTGTATGGGTACTGTCTTTTACCATTGATTGACCACAGTACTTTAGTACTGAATTTGGTTAACCAAGTTAATCCCTTTTATCACCGTCTCTCACTGTAGCAAGGTTGAGTAGTCAACGGTTACTCAAGAAATAGAGGGGGTTAGAACCTTGGGCTCAGTATGACACAGAAGGTAACACTCTGTAATGTGAATGTCCTGCTTGTGTTTTCCTTCAGAACAATATTTTAGCATGTAAGTAAATAGTCCAGTTAAAAATAAAATGAACATAAAAGAAGTGCTAGAACCCTTTAGAACTGTGATACAACTCCAAATGTTAATATAGCATCTTAGCACGATGCTGCAGATTTCTGATAACATTATGGCCAGTGTTATTCTATGGGCCTTGGTTCACATCAATTCTTTGGAAGCTCCTTGATCTCTAATTCTTAGCAGGGGCTGCCTCTCTCAAAATGTCTCAAAGGCTTAAAGGGGGTGCAGATTAGTGGAGAGTAGATGCACCTATGGTCATCTGCCAACCTTGGCTACCATTCCAGTAAAAGGTGTCAATCCCCAAACATGCAACATCTGAACACCTGGGAACCCATACATTAAAAGTCCCTGGTGCTCCTGGTTGTCATGTCCTTGTAAGCTGATGTCTAGTTAATAGTTTCCAGTAAGGGACACCGTCTAATGTTTTAAGTCAGTAGAGTTCAGATATTAAGGACCCAGCTCGAAATACTCATTTTTGTAGGTATCAAATGGAATAGTGAGCCATTACACGATTGGTTTGTCTTAGGGTGCCTTCTCTGATTTTTCTGGTAGCAGAGGTGGTAGTTAAAAATGTATGGACATCACTTAGCCAAGCCAGTCGAACTAGGTCTGGATCTTGGTCTTTTCAGATATGTATAAGCTGCAACTGTAGCCAATTATATTTTTGGAAGCATGAGGGCTAGGGAGATGGTGCATGTGATTCTGGAACAGGCAACCTTTAGCCACTGGAACAGTACCCTACTCTAGATATGGGAAGGCAAATTATCGTCTGGTCTTTCTGTGGGGAATACTGTCACAGGCACAAGTGTGGAAAATGTAGGCTCAACATTCAGCATGACTGGAGATGATGCAGCAGCTCAGTGACCCAGATGATGCTCTGTTTTTTTCCTCCTGTCCTGCTGGTGTACTGCTGGGTTCCCATGGCTCCCGGGTACGCTCAGTGTGTGTTGGACATTCTTCTTATGGATCTTCTAGTCAGCTGGGCCTTTTACAGGTCTTCCTTTAGATCAGATGGACCCCTTGTGGCAGGTACAATCTGTGGCCTGGTGCTGGCATGCAAGTTATCCCTCTTTCCACAGATCAATTCAGAGCCTGAAGAGAGGACAGGCAATCCATCAGAGATTGTATCTCTGATTCAGTTTTGTCTTTTCTATTCTGGAGTGCATGCCTTCTCTGTGTACAGATAATGGAAACCCAGCACTGATTGGTAGGGTGAGCAAGTAATTTATTAGTGGTTAATAAAAATAAAAGTAGCAATCTTTAAAATTTTCATCTGATGAAACCATAACATTTAATTTCATTCATAGACATTTAGTAAACTAATACAACTATAAGACAGATGGAGCACAGTCCAAATTAAAGTTCAACCCCCAATTGTTTCTTTGTAACCGTGTTAATGAATTCAACTGTTTTGCATAATACTTGTGGAATGTTGCTATTGAAACAAATTGACTACCTCTGTACATAGTATACCATTTTATATGAACAAGTGACATAGCCAAAATTTCCTCTTTTGCTTAAGTGCTTTATAACAGAAAATATGCATGCATGATGGATTCACTCATGTAAGTACAGTCTGCATGCCCTTGATTTATTTTCAAAGGATTTCCAGCCGATTCAAACCTCACTCAGAGGAGATGGCAATAATCTCAAACAGATTGTTTTAGGCATGATGTTACTTTTGACAGCAACACACAAATATTCTTATGTTCTTCCCGATGCATATTCTACTGAGCCATGTTTAAGTGGTCAAATACCCTCTTCTTGATAGGCACTTGGCTGCCATACCCTGCCTTCAAACCTGAAAATGGTAGGTTACTGACCCATACGTTCACTCACCTGAGCATTGTTGCTGCTATTAAGCAGCATATTGGCCCATGGATTCGGACTGTTCTTTTCAGTTCAGAGAACTCATTACCATAAAACTGATTTCAATGTGTTGATCAACTCTTCTTATCTGATGGCAAGTCTTCAAGAAGGCATATTTGAGATCTCAGTTGCGCGTTTTGTGGAGAAGCATTCAGTCCCTATTGCTGGTCAGACTCTCAGATGTCTGAGCCCACAGTCCTCAGTAAAACTAGTTCTAGATGATTTGTGTCTACATCTACTCACTCACTGTAGATGAGACTACTGCCAAGACTCACTGTCTTGGCAGATGTCCATGGCACTGGAAATGGGAGAAGGGCTTTGAGTTACACTCACAACAGGATAATTCTCTGTACAAAGAGAATATACTGAAAACCTCTCCACCTCCTCTGCCCTCAAGGTACACAGTTTTCAGGGAGGGGAGCAATAAGAACGTACATGCATTCTGGGATGTCCAAGGTGGATCTTACCAGCTTGACACAAAGGAGACCACTCTAAGGTTCTAAATGCATCTCACCATTCACAAGCCCACCTGTAGAAAACACACACACACACACACACACTCCAGTGAACGTGCATGATTGTCAGGGTCACTAGATAAAAAATGCAGTCCTGTAAAAAGTTAACAGCAGTCTGTATAGCTTTGCA
This sequence comes from Pleurodeles waltl, assembly GCF_031143425.1. Classification (NCBI taxonomy): domain Eukaryota; kingdom Metazoa; phylum Chordata; class Amphibia; order Caudata; family Salamandridae; genus Pleurodeles; species Pleurodeles waltl. Next base: position 402,211,126 of record NC_090449.1, read on the forward strand.
AAGTCATACAGAGAACTGTAAGTCTAATGGAGAAATATAATGAGGCGTAGGATTCCACAGGTCATTAAATGATTTAATCAGGCGTTTGATCTGTTCCACCTACTTGAACCTTCTTTTTATAAAGGGGTGGTGTGCATTTTCTGTATAGTTTTCCAGGTTATGATACAGTAGATTTTTTTTTTTTTTTACCTCGAGACAGTTATGTTAGTCTCTGCTTGCCAATAGCACATGCAGCTAGCCTTTTGTTGTTAGCACTGCAAGTTTAAATTTCCAAAATGATTCAAAGTCAGGTTATGGATAAGCTAATGCTCTTGTCCTTCATCTGGGAAAACATTGTTAAGATGCATGAAGGCCATAGAAGGAAAGAAGTATGTTCTTCTGCAAGCCAGAATATTAGGTTGTTTTTTGGCTTTCTTTCCTTAACGTTTCATTGGTTTCCATTGTGCCACTTCATTCCGGAAATGAGTGGCAAAGCAACCTCATCTCCTCCCCGGGCCAACATAATTTTACAGTTGGGCAGATACTGAAGACAAGTGCGAGTGCTTAGAAAGTGCACCCTATGCTAACGTGTTTTCAGTTTCTTGTGAAGTCGTAGAATTGTCCCCCCTCCAGAGCACTCTCACAATTCTGTAGCGGGTCTTGATGATCTATACCGCCTCCCCACCTCAAGGGCATAATTAGAAATGAAAGAAAAGCCCAAGCAGTGGAGCTACTCATGAGTTTGTCTTCAGTCCGCTCTGCACTCCACGTGTGTTGACTTGAACTACTGTAACCCTGAACACCAATCTTTGTCTTGCTAATTGGTGTAATTTCTCTCACTGATGACTTGATCCTCTATTGAAATTGGTCTCTTTGTTAAGTTGGGGGAGGCCAGTGATACCAACATTAAAAGAGAATATCCAGCCTTCCTTTAGCTTTGGATTTTTCTCAGCAAGGCTTCTTGAGAAAACTTCATTTAACATGTAATGTGTATTTATATAATCAACATACCGATTTAGCATCTCAAACAATTGAACTCAAAGCCTTAGGCTTTGATGTCAAATGGGATAGGAAAGTGATAACATACAGTGGCTGATTTGCACAGTGGGAAACCAGGAAACGTATTCTTTCACAGTGCCCCTTTTTCCTTCACCATGCTAAATCACCTTGAAATAGATCAGTTCTGGGTGTGCACTGTACAAAAACCTCCCTTGCATATGGTTTGATTATAATGTTGTTCCATGTATAATAACACACTGGGCCACTGTAGGAAAGCACCCTTTTTGATATGGTCCCTCCACTTTTTGCTCACTGGCACCGAAGATTTTCAACTGAGGTGCACTAGGGTCCCTGCTAAACAGGTCTCCAGTGCCAGTGATCTTTTCTCTAAAAACAGGTAATGATGTGTACAATTGGCACCCTCCTCTACCTGTGTAAGGCCCTAGTAAGTGGTACCCCTGGTACCTAGGGCATGGGTAGAGAAGAGGGTTCCTGAGGGCTGCAGCACATATTGTGCCACCCTTTGGGACCCCTCTAAAAACGAGTTGCACACAGCTGCCATTGCATTCTGCGTGTCCTGGTGCAAGCCAGGCAAAAAAACAGATTGGCACACCCTTCCTGTGCTGTGTCTCAGCACTCCATCTAAATATATGTAGGTCACCACACAGAAGGCCTTGGAGCCCTAAGGCAGAGTGCATTATATTTGATGTGTGATCCTATCTACGTGAGCAGATATGGCCCTGTGATGCCCAGCCCCATTGCTGAGCATTGCAGGTGAACAAGGAAGCCATCCTATGGTATGTGCTGGACACTTCTCATCGAAAGTGACCATGTCACATAAAGGCTTCACTGAACCCTATGGTGTTTGGTATCAAAACCTCATCTTAATAAATTCATGGTGATGCCAGCCTCTGATTTGTTATGACGTGCACACAAAGGGCACCTTAAAGGTACCCCCTGAACTCCACTGCTCCCTGAGTGTGTTGGCTGACTGGTATCAACCAGCCTGCCATCACAGACAAGTTTGTAACCCACTTGAGGTGAGAGCCCCGGCTGTGAGAGTTCAGAAACAAAGCTTGCTCTGGAGAGGGGTGTTGTCACCTACTCCAGAAGGATGGCTAGCAGATCTGCATACCAAGGCCAGGGGCTTCGAAGGCTCTGCTGCCTTTTTTATGCCCATCCTGCCCCCTGCCCTGAGGCCCATTTGGCACCAGGACAGGCAGGAAAATTAGTCAGTGGGGGTGTAACAACTTTGGGTCTGCTAAACCCCTATTGTGGGCGGCCTGAAGTGGACACCCGAGGAAGGGTTCCACTGTCTTGTTTTTGGTTGGAAACTAGGTCTTCTGGGATAGGGCTATGCCCACTCTCTTATAGGGGGTGTAGGCACCCCAAGGGCAAGTAGCCTATTACTATTACTCCCCACGCCCCTAAACACCACTAAATGGAGTATTTAGGTGGCCCCCTAACACCAGAACAATAGATTTGCTGGACTAAAATATAAGGACCCGAAGAGCCTCAAAAAGCAAGAACTGAGCAGCAGCAACTGATTTCGCCCCAACACCACTGGCCTGCCTGCTGTCCTCGACAATTGCGCCAAAGACGACAACTCCTGCAGTTGTTCTGCCTCCAAAACTCTGGGAGGACTGCCAGCACTTCGAGAAATAAACATGATCTCCCGTGGAGTAGCGGAGCTGCTTCCCTGTAGGCATCAAAGAAGACTCACAAGGACTCCAGACTGCCAAAACCCAACACCGGGCAGTACCACTGCATCCAGGCCCTCTAGCCTTAGTTGAAGTGGGCTAGTGGTGCCAGGGTGGTCCCCAGCCCCTCTAGAACCGAAGCCCACCTTTGGGTTTGCCAACAGTGGACTTCCTGCAGCCTCTTTGTGCAACTCCTTTTACCCCAACTGCCTCTGATGACGAAAACCCAAAGCCCTGACCTGAGGAGAGGGGGGACCATAGGTGTCCCTATATCCCTGAGCATTGTTGGTTCAGCCAGACTGGCCACCCAGTCTCCCTATGTGCAGCCTGTTTTTCCCAGGACTGTTTTCCATTTAAACCAACGGGGCATCCTATGCCAAAAAGCACCTCTGCACCCAGATGCCCCTGTGCCTCCTGAGGTGAACTGTTGGTGCTGCCTTAGACCTTGCCACATACTTACCTTAACTTCAGAAATGTGGTCCTGTAAGTTGCAGCTGAATACCCACATGCCATATATGTTTTTCTCCATAGGATTGCATGACCACATTAGAGACATACGAAATATATTGGCTTTGTTCTTCAAAAGTGCATTAGTATTTATTCTTGTAACAGTATTCTGGTATTGAAACATAATATAAACAAACTTAACTATTTTTCTAACAATTTGTCTTGAGTGTGTGTCTCATTTATTGCCTCTGTGAGTTCAACAAGTGCTTAGCACTACCCTCTGATAAGCCTACCTACTTGCACACAGTATCACAAAAGAGAGCTTTTGGGATTGTCACTTTTAAACCGATAAGCCCATAGAAGTCGCCTGTACTATCTACAAAGTGTAACCCTACATTTGGTGCACACATAGATAGCCAGCTTCCTACAGCCATGTATAGGGGACACAAGACAACTGATATGCCTCTTGGTTAACTATTGGAATCGTCAGCCAGGCAATCGGTTTGTGGGCATGAATGTTTCCAAATTCATGTTTAGAAACTATCACTTCCACTAGTGCCCAGTTAATCAATCAATCATTCTAAAATACTAAAGTCAAAGACTCCTGTGTTGAAAAGGAATGCACTCTTGAATTTTGAAGAAACTTTATCATATTTTTGCTAGATGTTTGTTGCACAATGTCTTTGCCCAATATATTGATGATTTGGCTTGTGTTTTGCCTCTTAAAGTCCAGCCATACCATTGGCTTGGCTCTCCCTAATCATTTGCTGGCTCGTCCACCTCTAGGATGCTTGTGACGCTAAGGATGAACTCAATTAAAGTTATCCTCTTGTTTTAGGCAAACCTCTTAAATTTTTCTGCTGTACAAAATGACTCATTCTATTGTCCAAATCAATGGATATAAAGGGGACATCTTTATTTTCTCAGCATAAGAGTATTGCAGCAAAGTAATCTTTTTTTGGCATGGTTAACCCCACTTTTTACCTGCTGTGAGTGTGTTTTGACTGTGTTCGCTTGAATCCTACTAACCCAGGACCCCAGTGATTGTGCTCGCTCCCTCTAAATTTGGTTGCATAGGACTTAGCACACCCCACAATTGGCATACTGGTGCCCCCATATAAGTCCCTAGTATAGGCTACTTAGGTAGCCAGGCAATTGTGGCACCAGGGGTTACCCATGGGCTGTAGCATGTATTTTGCCACCCATGGAAGCCAATGCAAAATGTGTCTGCAGGCCTGCATGAAAAGGCACTTTTTCACTACAGGTTATTGCACCAGGTTACCATAAGTCACACCTGTGGTAGGCCCTCCTAGCCCAGAGGGCAGGGTGCAGGTACCTGTGTGTAAGGGCACCCTTGCATGAGCAGTGGAGCCCCTAGGAACTCCAGCTCCATTGCACTAGACTTCGTAAATGGGGATAAGCCATTTTACCCTTGTACTGGACACAGGTCACTGTGTCCAGCTACATAATGGTAACTCCAAACCTGGGCATGTTTGGTATCAAACATGTCGGAATCATACCCCAATACTGTTGCCAGTATTGGTTGTATGATCCCATGCACTCTGGGGGCTCCCTAGAGGACCCCCAGTATTGCTTCTACCAGTCTTTTTCCTTCAGGCAGCACCCCTCTAACAGGTTTCTGCTTGACCAGCTCAAGCAGGGGAAGGCAGAACAAAGGAGTTCCTGTGGGAGAGGGAGGCAGCACCCTCTCCCTTTGAAATAGGTGTTACAAGGCTTTGCAGGTCCCTGCTCTGGTGCGAAACTGGACAAAGGAAAGGGGAGTGACCACTCCACTGTCCATCACCACCCCAGGGGTGCTGCTCAGAGCTCCTCCAGGTGGTCACTTCATTCTGCCATCTTGAATCCAAGGTGGGAAGAGGCCCCTGGGAGCATCTGAGTCACCAGTTCAAGCTGTTGACGTCACAGCCCCCTCCTGATAGGTAGTCACCCTGCTAGGTGACCAGTCCCCCTTCCTGGGCTATTTATGGTATCCCTCTTGGGTGGGTCCTCAGATCTGACATGCAAAATTCCAGCAGGACTCCTATACATCGTTTACTTCATCGTCTGGCCACCGGGACTGCCACTGGACTCTCCAGGAACCGGCAATCTGCAACTCCAGCGACGACTCCGCTCTGCAACATGGTTCCTCCTGCTCCTTTCACGAACTGCAACATTTTCCTTGCTGTCCATCCTCTGAGGGTGACGAGTCTTCAGCCTGCACAAGAAGTAAATAGAAATCTCCCTTGGCGTGAAGGAGTCACTCCCCTGCATCCGCAGGCACCAACTGCAACGACGACCGGCTGCATGGCTCCTCTATCCTCCGGAACTGCGTGGATCCTGCATCACAGGTGGAGGTCTGGAGTGGTCCCCTTGGTCCTCTCTACCAGCTGTCCAGCTTTGGAGATGGTAAGCCCTAGCCTTTCCTTGCAGAACAGTACCCCTGTGCACAGTGACTCTTGCAGCTGCAGAGGCTTGTTTGTTCCTCCTACTAGGGATCTTCAGCTCCTTGTAGCCCTGGCCCCCAGCACTCCTTCCTCCAAAGCACAGTCTCCTGCCTGCTGCTCCAGCGATGTTGGACTCCTTTTCAGGTGTGCTGAGTGGGCCTCACTGCAACTCCTGTGCCTGCTGCCAGTGGGTTGCCTATGAGGGCTGCTTCCTCTTCTTGTGATGCTCCCAGCTGCTGAAAGTCACCCCGGACTCCCCTCCTTGGTTCAAGTCCCCTGGACCTTGCTGGTCCTCTTCAGCCTTGCAAAACCTTCTTCTCCAACGCTTGCATTTGCAAAGACTTGTTGGTGGTTTTCCAGCACCACTTATTGACTGCATCACGACCGCGGACGTGGGACATTACTTGCATCACTTCTGAAACTCCTTCTGTTCCTGTGCTGCACTGCTGACCTTCTTCATCCACCGTCGACCTGGTCCTGCATCCACAGAAGGGTGGGTAGTAGCTCCTGCCACAACCGGACACTCCAGGTTGAACTGGACTTGGTCCCCTTTCTTTGCAGGTCACGTCTGTCAGGGTCCACCTTTAGGTTCTTCCAGACTTTTCTGGGTCTTACACAATCCTTTTCCAAAGTCCTCCTGTTGGTTTTTAGGAAAAAACAGGTACTTACCTCTGCTCTCCTGGTCGCTGGGGGTCACTCTGGTACTCACCTCTTTGGGTTCCTAGTTCCTCCAGCTCCCCTCTAGTGATTTCATTTCCTTGGGAGGGTGACTGCCCTTCATATTCCACTTTTTTAGTATACAGTTTGGCCCTCCCCTAGGGCCCTCCCTGTTTGCTATTGCTTTTACCAATGCCTGTTGCTTTCTATGCCAATTAATGATTGCTAATGTGTATTTAATAGTGGGTTTACTTACCTCCAGTAGAGGTATTGCCTATACAGTATTTTAGTAGTTGTGTCCTCTCATGTGTGTAAGTGCTGTATGACTACAGTGGTATTGCATAAGCTTTGCATGTCTCCTAGATAAGTCTTGGCTGCTCATCCACAGCTACCTCTAGAGAGCCTGGCATCTATACACTGCCTACACTTTACTAATAGGGGATACCTGGACCTGGTATAAGGTGATAAAACCATAGATGCTCACCACACACCAGGCCAGCTTCCTATAAGGATGACCATTCTGGAAACTTAGCACCCAATACAAGTCCCCTTAGGGGTGTCATTAGGCGTCTTTTGAAATATTTGTTACACTAGGTTTGCAAGATGGTGGAGGAAATTGCAGGACACTGCTGCTAAATGTAGTGATATTCAATCAATCAATCAATAAAAAAAAATGATTTTATTTGGCATAAGCCTTAAAAGTATAAAAACAATAAAATATACAAATTCATTAAAAAATTCTATTACATACTACATTCACAAAGTTCTTGAATCATTCTCATTCTTGTTAACCAGCTCTACTTACATTGTTCATTACATTATCCCAACCTTACACCAATTTAATTTCCCAACTAATTCTGCCGAACACATCACGTCAGCCAAATGATCCCGTATACAATTCTTAACGAGGTTCAAGTTAAGTGCAACGTTCCAAGCAAATTATCCCACCTACAGTTCTGATTAGACTCAGGTCCTTATACTCTCATAAAGTGCAATTTCCAATATAAAGTGTTCTGCATTTTATTTCACGCCTCGTTATAACGTGGCAAAATTTTCTAAAGTACCATCAACCAATGTAATTTTAGAATAGTCAATTATGGTATTTAAAACTCTTCATTCCTCTTTATTTCCTACCTTGTACCGGACCCTATAAGTCCAGTTAAAACCCCTCTTCAGCCATTTAAAAATAGGCCCGGTGAACAGGTTACATTAAAAAATATCATGTCAATAAGTAACCTAAGCGCTTGGTCCTGGTTAGTAATATTATATTCCTTAAAAATTGGTTTTAAAAACTTCTTACGCACTTCTAAAAACCAGTGACAATCCAAAAGTAGGTGCTGCATGGTATATTTCTGCTGCAAGCCGCATGTACATAGGCCCTCGGTATCCTTAAGAAATGCTTTTACTTTGGGATCCCTATAGCCTGGGTTCAACCCAATTCGAAACTGTAGTACTGAGTCTCTTAATCTTGGGTTGGGTAGATCCTCTATCTAGGGAAAGTTTTCCGGATTTCTCCATCCTACTAGCATAGCCTGAGTTGCTATTTTACTCTCGAAGTACTTTAGATCTATTTCTCTTGCTCTTTCCTTCACCATTATTTGTAGATTGAGTTTAGGACTTTGTGCACCACACCACTGATTGCCGGGTAAGCCTAAGAGGATACAGATCTTTTCTAACCGTCCTCTCATTTGTAACGCCCAATGTAACTCAGTTATTGTTGTTTCTTTGTTGCACAATCTTGCGATCTTACAAATCCCTTCATCTCTTATACTGAGCCAGAACTTCAGTGCGTCTTGTAGTCCCTGGTAAGTCCACGCTGTCATTTGACATTCTGCTCTTATAGCTTGTAGCATACTTGAGGGGGGCAGTGAGAGCATACGCTTTACGCAAATGCTTTCTTCTGTCTCCCAATTTAGTTTCCCAGAAAATATTAAAACTTCCACCCCATATTGGAACTGGAGACGTACCATGGCATTAAAGGCAGAAATAACCAGCTGGAGGAAAGGACCCCCATATTTACTACTGAATTGTTTCAACCCCCAAACTGATGATAAAGCTTTATTTTTTTTAGGGCTTCAGTGTGAGCTTTCCATCTCAAATGTGAGTCAAACCACATGCCTAGATATTTATATTTGTTTACCTTCTCTATTTTTTCTCCTCCTAGAAGGTAAGTGAATGCACTTTTCTCTTTCCCTATAGACATTATTTTTGTTTTCTCCATATTTACTACCATTATTTTCCTTTGATGGTAGGAGTAAAACACCTCCAATTTCCTTTGTAGCCCTAACTCCATCATACCCATTAGCACTGGATCATCTGCATATAATAAGCAGGAAACATGCACACCATTCATTTTTGGGCTTAGGGGCCTTTAACCTCCCGCAACAACCCTGGCAGGTCTGACAGAAATAATGTGAATAATATTGGGGCCAACACGCAACCTTGGTGAAGACCATTCTTTATGCGGATCCTTTTTGAAAGAGAGCCACTCTTGTCTAAAATTACTTGGGCCCAATTTTGTAGATGCACACCCTGAAGGGGAAATAATAAATCCAAATCAATCCCTAACTGTTTTAGCATATCCCATAGTAATTTCCCATCTACCAAATCGAATGCAGCACGAAAATCAACAAAATAGGCTTTCTCGCATTTCAACTGATTTTTTTTTTTTGCTAATGCCCACCAACTAAAGCAATGGTCAATTGTCGGCTGCCCTTCTTTAAAACCACCTTGTTCTACTGGTATCAAATCATTATCGTCTGCCCATTCTTTGATTAACCCCAGCACTAGCTTCGTAAATACCTTTTCACCTACGTCTAATAGGCTTTTCAGCCAGTAGTTTTTTTGGTTGGGTTGGGTCCTCCTTTTTGTGAATCGGTCTTATCATGGCACCCTTACAACTCTCTGGAAAATGGCCGTAATCAAGGATTTTACAAAACGTAGCATGAAAGAATTTAGTCCACCAATCGATATTCTTTATTATATTATTGCTGGGAGTTTGTCTGGACCTGCCGCTTTAGTTAATTTCAATGCTGCAATAGCTTCTTTTATTTTTTGTGGGGCAAAAGCTAATCTCGTATTCTCACCAAGATTCCTAGGAACACCATAACCTTCCTCATCATCGGTACCTTTATAAATGGAAGACAAATATTTATACCAGTTCTCTTCTCCAACCAAACACTGCAAAGTTCCTACCTTTTTCCCCTCCCTTATCAGCTTCCAGAAGCCCCTAATATTCTGTGTTCTTATCACCTCAATCATTGTATCCCAGTTTTTATTAACATATTCTCGTTTCCTCTGTCTTATCAATGTTTTATAACATTGTTTTGTTTGCTGGAGCTTCTCTTTTGTATCAACGGAGGGTCTTATCTTATATTCCCTTTCTAATCTTCGCTTCTTTTGTTTTTTACGCCTACATTCCCAATTAAACCATATTTTGCTATTATTCATCGTATATGGTTCTCCCTTAATCTTTCCCTTTTGCTGTATTTTTAATTTGGTTTTTAAGCAGTTAACCATTAATGCAATGCCCCTATTATAGCCCTTGAATATTTCTTTTGGATCATCTTCCATACTAAGGTTTGGATAGTTTACTATCAGATTCTTAAGTGCTTCTAGACTACTCTCTGTAAGTAGAGTCGTTATCCTATGGGGATACTCAACTAGCGCTATCAATGCCTTTTCTCTTTCTTTTTGAGTTTTATCGGCTGATCGTATGGTTAAACGGAGTGGCCAATGATCATTGCCCTCTGTATGCTCAACTTCAAAGTCTAGTACTTCTCCAAAGGACCAGGTATTTACAAACACATAATCAATAGGGCATACCTGATTGCCTATTCGAAAAGGCTGTTTTGCCGGGCGATCCATCTTCATACGCCCATTTAGACAGAACATACCTAGAGATCCTATGGTTCTTACTAAGGACAAATCACGGGCAGAACATTCTGCATTGGGAAAGATGCTGTTACGGATTTGTGCAGCTACCAATAGATCCTTATACAAATTATCACTACTGTTAGGGTCAAGTTTATGATTAAAATCTCCCAGCATTAGTCAAATATCCTGCTTTGCCAATAAATAGTAGTTCCAGATCTTCCTCAAACAGACCCGTCTGGATATTATAGTCCTACATGTTCCCCGGTTGTATATAAACATTAATTATAAAAAGCTGTTTAGCACCTCCAATTACATTGTAGAGATCTACCTGACCTTCCAATAACCAGCGACATTTGGTTTTTATTTCTCTGATCTTGTCACTATTCTTGTTGAGGCTAGGGTTATTAGGCCCGCTGATATAGTGATATTCAGATAATGAATTTGAATCCAGCCAAAGCTGACTATGCTTCCTAGCTCATTAAATTGAGCAGCATAAATTAGGCAATAGTAACATCTAATGTTTACAATGTTTAGAAACTGTATGTTATGCTATATACAGTCAAGTTGTTAGGTGGTTTGGACTGTTAGGTTAAAATATAACTACCTGATAAGAATTTTAAGATGGGAGAAATGCTCCTGGATTTCCTCGGTATGGGCCCCCCACAGCTCGTAATGGATCTCAGTTTCTTATATTTAAAAGAAGAAACATCTGGAATAGAAAAGATAACGGATAAAGCACAGAAGAGGCGAGAGTTGTGTTCAGGATGTACTCCACCCCACTTGATGCATAACACATAAGGAGTGAAAGAGTGTTGGAAGATGAAAAAACTTGGTCAGACGGGGTCCAAATTGCAGTCCTTTTAACTAGCTTTTACTATCTTACTAAACGTATACTCCCACCGCAAAGGGAGTAAAAGTGTGGGAGAGGTGCCATCATTACAGTGGGCAAGGACCGAGACAAACAAAGTGATAGGAGGACAAAGGATAAAACCGAGTGTGAGAAGGAATATGGGCTGAAAGAGGGAATGACAGGCAGATGGTGTAAAAGGTGGGGACGGAGTGGTTGAGAAAAAGAAAGTAAGTGAAAGGGTGATAGACGAAGGAAGGCGGGTATAGAGGAGAATATAAATTATGTATAAGAAACTGGAAATTAGCTAAAGGAAAGAAGATTAGAGATGGCTCAAGTAGAGCAGAGAACTATGAGGCATTCTAAGTACACTAATTGATGTGTAGGTATTATGTTACACAATAAACAATGGACAGTCATTTTCTGTCATCGTAACTGACGTCCTGCTGATGGATATAAACGTTCTACACAGCTCTCATGAAAAACAAATCTGGCAAGGAAAACAAAAGTACAAGGAAACGCATCAGACTGCACTTTTCCTGGCCTGTTGTAATAAAAACCCAAAAGAGTTTTGTATCATTATCAGCCACCTGTTCAGGGGTCTGAAATTGCTAATGCAAACCAGAAAAACGTTAACCCTGAAGATTAAATCACACACATCAGTTAACTGTATAGTGACTCAGCAAAATGCCATAATTCACAATTTAGCTATAGCAGGAAAAACTCTTGAGTGCAGAAGCTCAGAGGAGACAAAAGTCTAAACCTTTTAAGATGCGCTAACGTTCACGACTGCGAGAATTGCTAAATTGATCAATAAAAGTAGAGCGGACGGAGCCCCTGGTCCCAATGATATTCCTGCATCAGTTTACAAACCGTACGCAGAGTTTTGGTCCACATCAGTGGAAAAGCTGTTTAGAACCTGTATAGACACCAAATCCATCCCGTCACCCTGGCCTTATTTGGTTCTACATCCCATCTATAAGAAGGGCCCAGTGGCGGCCCCCGACAGCTACTGCCCCATTGCCCTTTTGGTCGTTGAGGCCAAATATCTTGCCTCGATCTGTCTGGAAGATTTTTATGCATGGGCAAATTCGAGGAACATGATACCTACACTTCAGCCAAACTGGCTTTAGACCTTTCTAGGGTACCTCTGGTGACCTAGTGGCCATCATGATGCTTATTGCAAAGCAAATAAGGAAAAGCAAGCTTCTCTACTTCTCTCTCATAGACTACAGCAAGGCTTTTGACCATATAAATCGCCAGGTGCTTTGGTTCCAACTCTCAGCCTGGCAAATGCCAGCACGTCTTTGACGTGGCATTCAATTGTTGTACTCTGACACGTGGACCACAGTAAAACTTTGAAATAAGACTTCAATCTCAAGTAAAATAAAAATTGAACAAGGTGTCAAACAAGGGTTTGTACTAGCCTTAGCTCTCGTTAATTTGTACATGTGTGATCTGGTACCAGCACTGGACTCTGTTGTCAGCCATGCACCAAAACTGGTGACTCAGCTTATAACTTCATTCCTCTATGCAGACTATGTAGTCCTTTTAAGTCAAAGGGTACCAGGACTACAAAGATTGATTGACATACTATACGAATATAGTTTAAATGCAATAACCATAAACCTCAAAATCAAATTGTTGGAAGTTGGCTCTGTATGTACTATTTCAAAGTAAGAAATAGCATGCACAGAGTCTAAGGGTTCCCCTTAGAGGTGAGCTAGTGGCAAAAAGAGATAATTCTAATGCTCTATTTTATGGTAGTGTGGTCGAGCTTTAGGCTTATCAGAGGGTAGTGTTAAGCATTTGTTGTACACACACAAGCAATAAATGAGGAACACACACTCAAAGACAATTCCAGGTCAATAGGTTTTTATATGGAAAAATATATTTTCTTAGTTTATTTTAAGAACCACAGGTTCAAGATTTATATACAATTCTTTAAATGAAAGGTATTTCACTTAGGAACTTTAGGAACTTTGAATTAGCAAAATAGCATATACAGTTTTCACACAAATGGCAATAAGCTATTTTAAAACTGGACACAGTGCAATTTTCAACAGTTCCTGGGGGAGGTAAGTGTTTGTTAGTTTTGCAGGTAAGTAAACCACTTACAGGGTTCAAAGTTGGGTCCAAGGTAGCCCACCGTTGGGGGTTCAGGACAACCCCAAAGTTACCACACCAGCAGCTCAGGGCCAGTCAGGTGCAGTAGTCAAAGTGGTGCCCAAAACACATAGGCTTCAGGGGTCTCTTCAGCAAAGCAGGCAGGCAGGGGGTGGGCTCCTCGGGGTAACCACCACCTGGGCAAAGGAGACGGCCACCTGGGGGTCGCTTCTGCACTGGAGGTCAGATCCTTCAGGTCCTGGGGGCTGCGGGTGAAGTGTCTTTACCAGGCGTCGGGTTCTTTGAAGCAGGCAGTCGCAGTCAAGGGGAGCCTCTGGATTCCCTCTGCAGGCATTGCTGTGGGGCTCAGGGGGGGGTCAACTCTGGCTACTCACGGGCTTGCAGTCGCCGGGGAGTCCTCCCTGTAGGGTTGTTTCTCCACAAGTCGAGTCGGGGGCATCGGGTGCAGAGTGCAAAGTCTCACGCTTCCGGCCGGAAACATGTGTTCTTTCAAAGTTGCTTCTTTGTTGCAAAGATGCTTCTTCCTTGGAGCAGAGCCGCTGTCCTCTGGAGTTCTTGGTCCTTTTAGATGCAGGGTAGTCCTCTGAGGCTTCAGAGGTTGCTGGACCCTGTGGAACGCGTCGCAGTGGCAGTTCTTTTGAAGTGGGGAGACAGGCCGGTAGAGCTCGGGCCAAAGCAGTTGGTGTCTCCGTCTTCTCTGCAGGTTTTTCAGCTCAGCAGTCCTTCTTCGTCTTAGGTTGCAGGAATCTAGTTACCTAGGTTCTGGGAGCCCCTAAATACTCGATTTAGGGGAGTGTTTAGGTCTGGGGGGTTAGTAGCCAATGGCTATTAGCCCTGAGGGTGGCTACACCCTCTTTGTGCCTCCTCCCTGAGGGGAGGGGGGCTCATCCCTAATCCTATTGGGGGAATCCTCCATCTGCAAGATGGAGTATTTCTAAAAGTCAGAGTCACCTCAGCTCAGGACACCTTAGGGGCTGTCCTGACTGGCCAGTGACTCCTTCTTGTTTTTCTCATTATCTCCTCTGGCCTTGCCGCCAAAAGTGGGGCCGTGGCCGGAGGGGCGGGCAACACCACTAGCTGGAGTGCCCTGGGGTGCTGTAACAAAGGGGGTGAGCCTTTGAGGCTCACCGCCAGGTGTTATAGTTCCTGCAGGGGGAGGTGAGAAGCACCTCCACCCAGTACAGGCTTTGTTACTAGCCACAGAGTGACAAAGGCACTCTCCCCATGTGGCCAGCGACATGTCTGGTGTGTGGCAGGCTGCTAAAACTAGTCAGCCCACACTGGTAGTCGGGTATGGTTTCAGGGGACATCTCTAAGATGCCCTCTGGGGTGTATTTCACAATAAAATGTACACTGGCATCAGTGTGCATTTATTGTGCTGAGAAGTTTGATACCAAACTTCCCAGTTTTCAGTGTAGCCATTATGGTGCTGTGGAGTGCGTGTATGACAGACTCCCAGACCATATACTCTTATGGCTACCCTGCACTTACAATGTCTAAGGTTTTGCTTAGACACTGTAGGGGCATAGTACTCATGCACCTATGCCCTCACCTATGGTATAGTGCACCCTGCCTTAGGGCTGTAAGGCCTGCTAGAGGGGTGACTTATCTATACCTATAGGCAGTGTGAGGTTGGCATGGCACCCTGAGGGGAGTGCCATGTCGACTTAGTCATTTTATCCCCACCAGCACACACAAGCTGGCAAGCAATGTGTCTGTGCTGAGTGAGGGGTCTCCATAAGACCTGCTGCAGCCCTTAGAGACCTTCCCTGGCACCAGGGCCCTTGGTACCAGGGGTACCAGTTACAAGGCACTTACCTGGATGCCAGGGTGTGCCAATTGTGGAAACAAAGGTTCAGGTTAGGGAAAGAAGACTGGTGCTGGGGCCTGGTTAGCAGGCCTCAGCACACTTTCAAATCATAACTTGGCATCAGCAAAGGCAAAAAGTCAGGGGGTAACCATGCCAATGAGGCATTTCCTTACACAAATATTGTAATATTTGGAAGAAAAAGGAAAAACCTAGGCGCCTGGTTTCTAAACAACCACTCTTTGGACAAATCAAACAAATCTAAATATCTTGAGTGCTGGCTGAACGATAAAGGAGGGCACCTAACACACCTCAATTTGTTGAAGCCAAAAACTGCATCTTTGCAATTTGCTTTCCAAACCATGTTTAAGATAACAAAATGGTCCGTTCTGGAACCTATGTTGAGGATAAATAGTGCCCAACTTATTCAGCCTGCTACTAAGTGCCGTTTATGCAGCTCAACCCAGGAAACTCTGTCACATCTTCTTTGTATGTGTCCTTTCTTAATCCATGATCGTAAACGGTTTCTTCAACGTCCCCTGATTAATCAAAGGACATGGCCAAATCAGACCGCCATTAAATTTCTCCTGAATGAAGCCCATCCACAAGCAATAGCCAGCTACAGGAATCACCCTCCCAGACATCTAGCTCTCCTCAGTGTGGACATTATCTTCAGAACACAGTACTATGTGTGAACAAAGTGGTCAGGCTGCCAATGGAAGGCAGTCATTTTCCTCTTGACTGTATTTAAAATCGTAATCGGATGACTCTTTGAAATGTGACAACCTTACCTTATCTTGCCAGCATCAGGGCCATAATGACCAGTAACTTTTTACTGTAAGACACCTAGGGCCTGATTACAACTTTAGCGGAGGGGGTTAATCCGTCCCAAATGTGACGGATATCCCGCCCATCGTATTACGAGTTCCATAGGATATAATGGACTCTCAATACGGCGGGCGGGATATCAGTCACATTTGGCACGCATTAACCCCCTCTGCCAAAGTTGTAATCAGGCCCCTAGTTTTCACCTCATGAGTATGCTAGACTTAGGGGGTTATTCTAACTTTGGAGGAGGTGTTAATCCGTCCCAAAAGTGACGGAAAAGTGACGGATTTACCACCAGCCGTATTACGAGTCCATTATATCCTATGGAACTCGTAATACGGCTGGTGGTATATCCGTCACTTTACCGTCACTTTTGGGACGGATTAACACTCCTCCAAAGTTAGAATAACCCCCTTAGTGTTAGAACTCAGTGGTCCTGTGCTTGTTTGCTCAAATCATTAACTCTCATAGCTCGGTAGTGCTAGGTCACTTGCACTTTATATCGCTATGCTCTTTGAGGCTATTTTGCTTTTAGCATTTGGCAAAATGTAATTTTTTTTTTTTCATTACCAGCCTGGCACTAGAATCAATAATCTGCTATAAGTTTTAGAGTATAGCATCTTACATACTATTGCAAATCTGGGTCCCACTTGTATCAGGCTTTTGTTTATTATGGAAATGAATATAATGAAATGTTTTATTCAGTCTCCGAATCCTTGGGCCAAAACGATTGAACTAGCAAATATATTATTCTGGCTTTCGTTTCACAAAATGTTTGACCATTGTGTAGGAAAATACCCTCTTTCTTGCCATGGTTACCCCCATTTTCTGCCTGTTGTCAGTATGTTTGACTGTGTCTACTGGGTTCCTGCTAACTAGTATCCCAGTAGTTTTGCTCTCTCCTCTAACTTGTACCTTTTTCTTCCCACAATTGGCATACTGGTCCTCCCCATGCAAGTCCCTAGTAAATGGTACCTAGGGAAGTGGGGTTCCAGGGGATCCCAATGGGCTGCAGCAGTTATTCTGCCACTCATAGGGAGTCCATGCAAAGGGTTCTGCAGGCCTGCCATTGTAGCCTGCGTGAAACGGGTGCATGCACCTGTTTTCACTACAGGTCACTACACACGTCAGTATAAGTCACCCCTATGGTAAGCCCTCTCAGCCCAGAGGGCAGGGTGCAGGTACCTTTGTGTGAGGGCACCCCTGCACTAGCAGAGGTGCCCCACAAACTCCAGATCAATTTTCCTGGATTTGTGAGTGTGGGGACGCCACTTTATGCGTGTACTGGACATAGGCCCCTTCCTATGTCCAGCTACATAATGGTAACTCCGAACCTGGGCATGTTTGGTATCAAACATGTCTGAATCATACCCCAATACCGTTGCAAGTATTGGAAGTATGATTCTATACACTCTGGGGGCTCTTTAGAGAGCACCCAGCATTGCTACCACCAGCCTTGCAGGGTTTTCCAGGCAGCCCAGCTGCTGCCACCCCTCAGACAGGTTTCTGCCCTCCTGTTGTTTGATCTGATCAAGCCCAGGAAGGCAGAACAAAGCATTTCCTTTGAGAGAGGGAGGTAACCCCATCTCCCTTTGAAAATGGGTTTGAGTCCCTTGGAAGGAGTAGCCTTCCCAAGCCACTGGTTTGCTTTGAAGGGCACATTTAGGGGGTCATTCCGACCCTGGCGGTCATGGACCGCCAGGGCCGGGGACGGAGGAAGCACTGCCAACAGGCTGGCGGTGCTTCTGGGGCAATTCTGACCGCGGCTTTAAAAAGGGGAACCGGCGGTTTCCCGCCGGTTTTCCCCTGCCCCAGGGAATCCTCCACGGCGGCTCTGCAAGCAGCGCCGCCATGGGGATTCCGACCCCCTTCCCGCCAGCGCCAGGAAGAGGCTGGCGGGAACGGGTGTCGTGGGGCCCCTGGGGGCCCCTGCAGTGCCCATGCCACTGGCATGGGCACTGCAGGGGCCCCCTAACAGGGCCCCATTCAGATTTTCAGTGTCTGCAAAGCAGACACTGAAAATCGCGACGGGTGCCACTGCACCCGTCGCACACCAGCAACTCCGCCGGCTCCATTCGGAGCCGGCTTCATCGTTGCTGGGGCTTTCCCGCTGGGCGGGCGGGCGGCCTTTTGGCGGTCGCCCGCCCGCCCGCCCAGCGGGAAAGTCAGAATGACTCTGTGCATAAACCAATCCACACTGGTTCAGGGACCCCAGTCCCTTCTCTGGCATGAAACTGGACCATGCCCCAGGGGTGGTCCCCAGAGTTCCTCCAGAGGGTCCCTGGGTTCTGTCATCTTGTTTCCAAGTTTGGCAGGGAACTCTGGGAGCATCTGAGTGGCCAGGCAGGTGACGTCGGAGCCCTCTCTTGATAGGTGCTTACCTGGTTAGGTGACCAATTCCCCTTTCAAGGCTATTTAGGGTCTCTCTCTTGGGTAGGTGCTCAGATTTGGCTTGCAAGAGTCCAGCAGGACTCCTCTGCAACCTCTACTTTGACTTCTGGCCTCCGGAACTGCAAGTGGATCCTCCAGGACCCGCTAAGCTGCTTCCAAGAAGGACTCTTCAGCAACACTGTTTCCAGGGCTCCTACTAGCTTTGCAATATTTTCCTTGCCGTGCATCTTCAGAAGACTGGAACTCTTCAGCCTGTACAAGAAGAAGGAGAAATCTCACTTGGAGGGAAGCAGTCACTTCCCTGCAACCTCAGGTACCTACAACAAGCGACGACCGGCTGCGTGGATCCCATCTCCTGCTGAGCTACGTGGATCTTGCATCACGGTAGTGGTCCAACTTTGGTTGAGGTAAGCCTTTGCCTTCCTACACAGGACAGTACCCCTGTGCACAGCATCTCTTGCAGCTGCAAAGGCTTGCTTGCATCTCCTCCAAGGAATGCTCAAGCGACGTGTAGCTCCAGCCCCCAGCACTCTATCCTGCAAACACAGCCTCATTCGTGGTTCTCTTCAGCATGGGATCCTCTTTTGTAGGGCTGCGTGGGCTTCTTCTGCGACTCCTGTGTTCCCGTCCTATGGTACTCCTTTGGGTGCTGCCTCTGCTCCTGTGGACTCTCTGCAACGCTGAGGGTCCCCTCTGACTCGTCCTCCTGGGCCTTGCTGGTCCCCAACAGCACCTCTTTTCCATTAACCGCAAGTTTGCCTTTGCTAAGGCTTGTTGGTGAAATTCCTGCACCGACACCTGTCTGCAATTTTCCGTACAGCGTGGGGCTTCATCTGCATCCATTGGGAACTCTTCTACAGCTCCAGGGCTGCAGTGCTGACCTGTTCTTCATCACCGTCGGCCAACTCCTGCCTCCACAGCTGGGTGGGTAATAGCTGCTACTCACCCTGGACTCCACTGGGACTCTTGGACTTGGTCCCCTCTCTCCGCAGGTCTTCTTTCTTCAGAAATCTACCACTGGTTTTCTTGCAGGCTTGTCTGGGTTTCTACTTTTTCTTATTTTCCTCCTTTTGGGTGGTTTGGGGAAAATCTAGTGTTTCACTCCTGCACACCTGGTTGCTGGGGGGTATTGCGTTACTTAACTCTGTGATTTTCTAGTACTTCCAGCACCCCTCTACACACTTTAATTACCTAGGTAGGGGTACCTTGTTCGCATCCCATTTTTTTATTATATGGTTGGTGCTTCCCCTAGGGCCACTATTGGTTATTGCTATTTGCACTGTTTTCTAACCTTTTCTATGCCTACTTCTGATCACTAGTGTATATATTTAGTGTATTACATACCTCCTAAGGGTGGCTTACCTGTCTGGTATTTTGTGGTAATTTGTTCCAAAAATAAATTACCGTTATTTTTGTACAACTGAGTGTTTTCTTTCGTGTGTGTAAGTGCTGTGTGACTACAGTCGTATTGCATGAGCTTTGCATGTCTCCTAGATAAGCCTTGGCTTCTCATCCACAGCTACATCTAGAGAGCCTGGTATCTAGACACTTGCTACACTTCACTAAGAGGGGATACCTGGAACTGGTATAAGGTGTAAGCACCATAGGTATCAACAACCCACTAGGCCAGCTTCCTACACATGTTAATAGTCACTTGTATTTTAAATTGATATGCATTTTGAGCCTAACCTTTTACCTGTTTTTTTAACTATGAAATGACTAGGAGCGTACAAAGAGACACTGTTTAGCACATTTTAATGTCTCATATCTGCATCTTTTTAAATTATTTTCTTGGTACTTTAAATGATCTTGATTGTCTAAATAAAGTATTTCACATCATTCAAATCTGTAAATGACATGCACATTAATAGATGGTCAGGCGCTGTCATCTGAGTCATTGATTGGTTTTCATGTTGTGACACAATAATTACTGGTCTTGCCTTCTGTGCACAATTACTGAGCAGGAGGCTTTCCGTGCACGGTAAGTGTGGACAGTTTTCTATGTAAAGTAAGTGATGTGTTGTCATTCAGTGGTCCAATATTGGATGGGCAAGTGTTTTTTTGAAGGGATTAGTAGGCACATCCTTGAGCAGAAAAATAAGAACACTCATATTTTTTCATTTGCTTTGAAAAATTATTAACAGTGAATATCTACCCTACAAAGACAGTATTTGCTGGTGTCTCTGTAGTGTAAACCTAGCTTAGTGCTCTATAGTCAGGACCACTAGATATGTGGCAGGAGAGGACCAGATATGCGGCACGGTTAACTAAATTCTCTTCCAGGGGATCCCCATCAGTAATCATACGCACTGAATATTCCCGCCCATGTGTGGGGATCCCGGAGCATTATTATATATATATGTATATATGTATATGTATATATGTATGTATATATATATATATATATATGTTCGATGGCATATGTAGCTGCGGATACACATGCTGTGCACATCCCGCCATCTGGTGTTGGGCTCGGAGTGTTACAAGTTGTTTTTCTTCGAAGAAGTCTTTGTGAGTCACGAGACCGAGGGACTCCTCCCATTTCGACTCCATTGCGCATGGGCGTCGACTCCATCTTAGATTGTTTTTTTTCCGCCATCGGGTTCGGACGTGTTCCTTTTCGCTCCGTGTTTCGGGTCGGAAAGTTAGTTAGAATCTCGGGAAAATCGTCGGTATTGTTTGCGTTCGGCATCGGGTTAGTTACAACAGATTGACACCTTCGGGGTTTTTTCGATCCCCGTCGGGGCCTGGTCGGCCCGGCCACGTGTCTCTTCAAGGCTGATGGAACGGACCCCATTCCGCTTCTGTCCAAAATGCCATAACAAGTATCCATATACAGATCAACATCTGGTCTGTAACTTGTGTTTGTCACCAGAACACAAGGAGGATACTTGTGAGGCCTGTCGAGCGTTTCGGTCCAGGAAGACACTCAGGGACCCAAGAGCAAGAAGACTGCAAATGGCGTCGGCGCCGACAGGGCGAGGGCGTTTCGAGGAGGAGGAAGAAACATTCTCCACCCAGGATTCGGACTCTGAGGAGATCGATCTCGAGGAAACGCCGAAAACCGTGAGTAAGACGTCGAAACTAAGAACTCACGAGAAGACCGCTAAAGCCCAGGGGACGCCACCGCCAACAGGCCATGGCTTAACCCGAAAAATAGGTGACCGTTCATCTGCACCGAAAAAGGGCGAGCTGGTGCCGAAGTCATCCGACTCCGGTCGAGATACCGAAACACAGCAATCTCGAGCCCGAGATAGTGGCTCAGAGAAGATTCGGCACCGAGACAGCGGCACCGAAACGGGTCGGCACCGAGAGAGCACGACGCCGAAAGTAAAGAAGGTTTCGTCGGAGCCGAAAAAAGCAGCCGAAAAGGTTTCGGTACCGAAACAGCCAGCCTCGGAACCGAAAACAAGTTCCTACACTGAGGAACAAGGACTGTCCACACAAATGAAGACACATAGATTTGGACAGGAATTAGAGACAATAGAGCCAGATCACACACAAAGACGGCTCTTTATTCAAAAAGATACAGGGAAGATCAGCACTCTTCCTCCAGTCAAAATGAAACGCAAGCTTACCTTCCAAGACAAGGACAAACAGCCACACGCAAAGGTGGCTAAACAAGTAACACCGCCACCATCCCCACATCACTCTCCGCAACCATCACCGGTAGCCACTCCACCAATGATGCAATCCCCACCTCATACAGGTATGAGTCAAGATGACCCTGACGCATGGGACCTTTATGACGCACCAGTGTCAGATAATAGTCCAGAATGCTATCCAGCTAGACCATCGCCACTAGAGGGTAGTACAGGCTACGCACAGGTGGTGTCAAGAGCAGCGGCATTTCATAATGTCAGCCTTCGTTCAGAGCCCATTGAAGACGACTTTCTTTTTAATACACTGTCGTCCACACACAGCCAATATCAGAGTCTTCCTATGCTACCCGGAATGCTAAAACACTCCAAACAAGTGTTTGAGGAGCCTGTTAAAGGGAGAGCCATTACTCCAAGAGTAGATAAAAAATATAAACCGCCACCAACAGACCCACTGTACATTACACAACAGCTAACACCAGACTCTGTTGTAGTGGGAGCAGCGCGCAAAAGAGCCAACTCTCATACTTCAGGAGATGCACCACCTCCAGATAAAGAAAGTCGAAAATTCGATGCTGCAGGCAAAAGGGTGGCGGCACAAGCAGCAAACCAGTGGCGTATTGCAAATTCGCAAGCTTTGTTAGCCAGATATGATAGGGCCCATTGGGATGAGATGCAACACTTTATTGAACATTTACCCAAGGAGTTCCAAAAAAGAGCGCAGCAAGTAGTAGAAGAAGGACAGAGTATCTCCAATAATCAGATACGGTCAGCAATGGATGCTGCAGACACAGCTGCTAGAACTGTCAACACAGCAGTAACAATAAGGAGACATGCATGGCTGCGTACATTAGGATTTAAACCAGAGATACAGCAAGCTGTGCTGAATATGCCATTCAACGGACAGCAGTTGTTTGGGCCGGAGGTGGACACTGCGATCGAAAAACTTAAGAAAGACACTGACACGGCCAAAGCCATGGGCGCACTCTACTCCCCACAGAGCAGAGGCACATTTCGAAAGACACAATTTTGAGGGGGGTTTCGAGGGCAAACCACAGAAGCCACAACCTCACAAACAAAGCCCACTTACCAGAGCCAGTATCAGCGGGGAGGTTTTCGGGGACAATATAGAGGGGGACAATTTCAAAGGAATAGAGGAAAGTTCCAAAGTCCCAAAACTCCTCCAAACAAGCAGTGACTTCAAGGTCACAAATCCCCAACACATAACACACGTGGGGGGGAGACTAACCAAGTTTTACAAACATTGGGAGGAAATAACAACAGACACTTGGGTCTTAGCAATTATCCAGCATGGTTATTGCATAGAATTTCTCACATTCCCTCCAAACGTCTCACCGAAAACACACAATATGTCAAAACAACATATAGATCTTCTAGGACTAGAAGTTCAGGTATTGCTACAGAAAGAAGCAATAGAATTAGTACCAAAACAACAAATAAACACAGGAGTTTACTCCCTGTACTTTCTTATACCCAAAAAAGACAAGACTCTGAGACCTATACTAGATCTCAGAACATTAAATACCTACATCAAATCAGATCACTTTCAAATGGTTACATTACAAGACGTAATCCCACTGCTCAAACAACAAGACTACATGACAACACTAGACCTAAAGGATGCATATTTCCATATACCAATACATCCTTCACACAGAAAGTACCTAAGGTTTGTATTCCAAGGGATACATTACCAATTCAAAGTGTTGCCATTCGGAATAACAACTGCACCAAGAGTTTTTACAAAATGCCTGGCAGTAGTAGCTGCACATATAAGAACGCAGCAAATACATGTGTTCCTGTACCTAGACGATTGGTTTATCAAAACCAACACGCTAAGACGGTGTTCACAACACACAAGATATGTCATACAAATCCTCCACAAACTAGGTTTCTCGATCAACTATACAAAGTCACACCTTCTGCCGTGTCAAACACAGCAATACTTAGGAGCGACAATCAACACAGCAAAAGGGATTGCCACTCCAAGTCCACAAAGAGTTCACACATTTCACAATGTGATACAGACCATGTATCCAAAACAAAAGATACAAGTCAAACTAGTGATGAAACTACTAGGCATGATGTCTTCATGCATAGCCATTGTCCCAAACGCAAGGTTGCACATGCAGCCCTTACAACAGTGCCTAGCATCACAATGGTCACAAGCACAGGGTCAGCTTCAAGATCTGGTGTTGATAGACCGCCAAACATACATCTCGCTTCAATGGTGGAACAGTATCAATTTAAACCAAGGGCGGCCTTTCCAAGACCCAGTGCCACAATACGTAATAACAACAGATGCTTCCATGATAGGGTGGGGAGCACACCTCAATCAACACAACATCCAAGGACAATGGGACATACAGCAAAGACAGTTTCACATAAATCACTTAGAACTGTTAGCGGTATTTCTAGCGCTCAAAGCATTTCAACCCATAATAAGCCACAAACACATTCTTGTCAAAACAGACAACATGACAACAATGTATTACCTAAACAAACAGGGAGGGACACACTCGACACAGTTGTGTCTCCTAACACAGAAAATATGGCATTGGGCGATTCACAACCACATTCGCCTAATAGCACAATTTATTCCAGAAATTCAGAACCAGTTAGCAGACAATCTCTCTCGGGATCACCAAAAGATCCATGAATGGGAGATTCACCCCCAAATACTAAACACTTACTTCCGAATTTGGGGAACACCACAAATAGATCTATTTGCAACAAAGGAAAACTCAAAATGCCAAAACTTCGCATCCAGGTACCCACAAGATCAGTCTCAGGGCAATGCGTTATGGATCAGCTGGTCAGGGATATTTGCTTACGCTTTTCCCCCTCTCCCACTCCTTCCATATCTAGTAAACAAATTGAGTCAAAACAAACTCAAACTCATACTAATAGCACCGACATGGGCAAGACAACCTTGGTACACAACACTACTAGACCTCTCAGTAGTACCTCATGTCAAACTACCAAACAGACCAAATCTGTTAACACAACACAAACAACAGATCAGACATCCAAATCCAGCATCGCTGAATCTAGCAATTTGGCTCCTGAAATCCTAGAATTCGGACACTTAGACCTCACACAAGAATGTATGGAGGTCATAAGACAAGCTAGGAAACCTACCACTAGACACTGCTATGCAAATAAGTTGAAAAGATTTGTTTATTACTGCCATAATAATTAAATTCAACCCTTACACGCATCTGCCAAAGATATAGTAGGATACTTACTACAATTGCAGAAGTCAAAGCTAGCTTTCTCTTCAATAAAGATACATCTTACCGCAATTTCAGCTTACCTGCAAATTACGCACTCAACTTCATTATTTAGGATACCAGTCATAAAAGCATTTATAGAAGGCCTAAAGAGAATTATACCACCAAGAACACCACCAATTCCCTCATGGAACCTCAACATTGTCTTAACACGACTCATGGGTCCACCTTTTGAGCCCATGCACTCTTGTGAAATGCAATACTTAACATGGAAAGTTGCATTTTTTATTGCCATCACATCTCTAAGAAGAGTAAGTGAAATTCAAGCATTTACCATACAAGAACCATTTATTCAAATACACAGGCATAAAATAGTTCTACGGACAAATCCAATTTTTTTACCAAAAGTGATCTCACCGTTCCACTTGAATCAAACGGTAGAATTACCAGTGTTCTTCCCACAGCCAGATTCTGTAGCTGAAAGAGCACTGCATACATTAGACATCAAAAGAGCGCTAATGTACTACATTGACAGAACAAAACTAATTCGAAAAACAAAACAACTATTTATTGCATTCCAAAAACCTCATACAGGGAATCCAATTTCTAAACAAGGCATTGCTAGATGGATAGTTACGTGTATTCAAACCTGCTATCTTAAAGCAAAGAGAGAGCTGCCTATTAAACCAGGGGCACACTCAACCAGAAAGAAAGGTGCTACCATGGCCTTTCTAGGAAATATTCCAATGAACGAAATATGTAAGGCAGCAACATGGTCTACGCCTCATACATTTACCAAACACTACTGTGTAGATGTGTTAACTGCACAACAGGCCACAGTAGGTCAAGCTGTACTACGAACATTATTTCAAACAACTTCAACTCCTACAGGCTGAACCACCGCTTTTGGGGAGATAACTGCTTAATGTCACTTACCCAGTGTACATCTGTTCGTGGCATTAGTCACTGCAGATTCACATGCGCCCACCCGCCTCCCCGGGAGCCTGTAGCCGTTTAGAAGTTGATCTTGAACATTTGTAAATTTGTAAATATATTACTTTAAACTTCATTATGTACATACGTATTCACTCCATGGCATGGGCACTATTACTAGCATACACAACTCCTACATTACCCTCTGCGGGGAAAACAATCTAAGATGGAGTCGACGCCCATGCGCAATGGAGTCGAAATGGGAGGAGTCCCTCGGTCTCGTGACTCGAAAAGACTTCTTCGAAGAAAAACAACTTGTAACACTCCGAGCCCAACACCAGATGGCGGGATGCGCACAGCATGTGAATCTGCAGCGACTAATGCCACGAACAGATGTACACTGGGTAAGTGTATATATATATATATATGTTCGATGGCATGTGTAGCTGCAGATACACATGCTGTGCACTGTTCCTGCCATCTAGTGTTGGGCTCGGAGTGTCACAAGTTGTTTTTCTTCGAAGAAGTCTTTTCGAGTCACAGGACCAAGTGACTCCTCCCTTTCGGCTTCATTGCGCATGGGCATCGACTCCATCTTAGATTGTTTTCTTTCAGTTATCGGGTTCGGACGTGTTCCTCTTCGCTCCAAGATTACAATCGGGAAAGTATAAAAATCCTCGAAAAAAGCGTCAGTATTGTTTGCGATCGGGAACAACACATCGACACCGATGAGACAACCGTTTCGGTGGCCCTTCGGGGCTTCCGCGCCCAGCTGCGGCCTAGTCGGCCCAACCACAGACGTCGTCGAAGCCTCATGGACCAGACCCCCTTCCGTTTCTGTCCGAAGTGCCACGCAAAGTATCCATATACAGACCAGCATCGGGTCTGTAATCTGTGCCTGTCACCGGAGCACAGAGAAGATACTTGCGAGGCCTGCAAGCCCTTTTGGTCAAAAAAGACTTTGAGGGACCGGAGGGCGAAGTGAGTGCAGATGGCGCCGAAATCTTCAGAACACCTCGACGTCGAAGAGGAGGAGATGGCTAACTCCATCCAGGAATCCGACTTGGACGACTCCGGAGACCGACCGCCTACAGCAGGCCCGACCCAACCCCAGTCAACCGAAAAAACATAAGGCCTCGCAGACGCCACTGCCTGAAGGCCATGGCTCGACCCACAAAAAATAAAGCGGTGACCAAGCAACACCTTCGGCACTGAAAAAGGCCAAAATTGTGCCGAAGATTTCTGACTCGAGTCGAGAGACCGGTGTCGAAAAATCTCGACCTCGCCTTGTCGAATCCACTAAGCCTCGAAAGAGCCTTTCGCAGTCGAGGCCATCCATCACTATGGGCATTTCGGTGCCGACGAAACTGGCTTCGGAGCCGAAAAAGACCTCTTACACAGAGGAACATGGGCTCTCCAAACAACTAAAGGAGAGGCACAGATTTGAAGAGGAGCTTCACGTTGAAGAGTTTGACCAAACGCAGACACACATACAGATCCATAAGGATACTGGAAAGATCCAAACTGCCCGCCTCTCAAATTCAAGAGAAAGTTGGCTTTTCAACCACAAACAGAGACTGAGACTGATCAGCCAAGGGCTAAAGTGGCTAGGAAGAAATCACCAACTCGGCATTTTTTGCCAGAACTTTCTCCCCTGCATTTGCCACAAAGGACAGGGTCACCAATTGGCACGCCCACTGCACAGTCAACCACACATACTGTGCAAAAGCAAGATGATGTAGACCCCTGGGACCTCTACGATCCCCCTGTCTCGGACAATAGCCCTGAGTGCTGCCCCTCAAAACCATCTCCACCGGAGGATAGCACCTCGTACACCCAGGTCTTGGCCAGGGCTGCTGCATTTCATAATGTTAGTTTGCATTCTGAGCCATTGGAGAATGACTTCGTCTTCAATATCCTGGCCTCCACGCATGCATCATACCAGAGCTTGCCTATGCTACCAGGCATGCTTAAGCATGCACAGCAAGTGTTTCAAGAGCCGGTAAAGGGAAGAGCCATCACACGGCGGGTGGAAAAAAAGTACAAACCACCCCGTCGGACTCAGTGTTCATTACGCAACAGCTCCTACCGGACTCTGTAGTGGTTGGTGCCGTAAGGAAACAAGCAAACTCACAATCATCGGGAGATGCACCACCTCCGGATAAAGAGAGTCACAAATTTGACGCAGCGGGAAATAGAGTGGTGTCGCAAGCTGCCAACCAATGGCGTATCGCAAATTCAGAAGCCCTCCTAGCCCATTAAGACCGAGCTCACTGGGATGAAATGAGTGACATCATCCAGCATCTACCTAAAGAGTATCAAAAAGGGGCTCAACAAGTGGTAGAAGAAGGGCAAGCAATTTTGAACAATCAAATTCGTTCGCCATTGGATTCCGCTGACACTGCCGCAAGAACTGTGAACACAGCAGTCACAATTAGGAGACATGCTTGGTTAGGATCCTCAGGATTCAAACCTGAGATACAGCAGGCAGTATTGAATATGCCATTTAACCAGCAACAACTGTTTGGGCCACAAGTGGACACAGCCATCGAAAAGATGAAGAAAGACACTGACACGGCCAAAGCCATGGGCACGCTCTACTCGTCCCAGTATAGAGGGACATTTAGGAAACCGCAATTTAGGGGAGGTTTCAGACAGCACCCTTCAGAGGCATCCACCTCTCAAGCAAAACCGACCTACCAATCCCAATATCAGAGAGGGGGGTTTCGCGGATCCTTCGGGGGACAATTCCCAAGATCAAGGGGAAAGTTTCAGCCCACCAAGCAGGCCCCTAACAGCAAACAGTGACTTGACTGTCACCCTTCCCCAGCACACCTCACCAGTAGGGGGAAGACTAACATTTTACCACAAACATTGGTCAGACATGACCACGGACACATCAATTATCCAACATGGTTACTGCATAGAATTCACACATTTCCCTCCAGATATTCCCCCAAGAGCGCACAAACTGTTGGCACAACATCTAGACATGTTACAAATAGAGGTACAAGCACTATTAACAAAACAAGCCATAGAACTAGTACCTCACCAGCAAAAAAGGAACAGGGGTTTATTCCCTATATTTCCTTAATCCCAAAAAAGACAAAACGCTAAGACCAATTTTAGATCTCAGGACATTAAACCTTTTCATCAAATCAGAACACTTCCACATGGTCACGCTACAAGATGTAGTCCCCTTACTAAAACACGGAGAATACATGGCAACACTGGATCTCTAAGATGCGTATTTCCATATACCCATCCATCCATCTCACAGAAAATACCTCAGATTTGTCATACAGGGCAAACATTACTAATTCAAGGTACTGCCCTTCGGGATAATAACAGCACCCAGACTATTTACAAAATGCCTCGCTGTAGTAACAGCTCATATAAGGAGTCATTACATGCACATATTCCCATATTTTGACGATTGGCTAATAAAAGCCAACACTCAACACCGGTGTCAAAATCACATGCAGTATGTAATAGATACCCTACACAGACTAGGCTTCTCTATAAATTACCACAAATCTAACTTACAACCATCCCAACTACAACAATACTTGGGAGCAACACTCAACACACAAAGAGCAATTGCCACTCCAAGCCCTCAGAGAGTTCAATCATTTCAAACTATGGTGTCAAACATACAACCAAATCACCATTACACAGTCAGATTTGTCATGAAACTCCTAGGCATGATGGCATCATGCATCGCTATTGTCCCAAACGTGCGGCTACACATGCGGCCCTTACAGCAGTGCCAAGCAAAACAATGGACGCAGGCACAGGGTCAACTTAAGGATCTAGTGTTGATAGACTGCCAAACACACTATTCTCTTCAATGGTGGAACCCTGTAAATTTAAACAAAGGGCGGCCATTTCAAGACCCTACGCCATTCTCACAACAGATGCTTCGATGATTGGTTGGGGAGCACACCTCAACAATCACAATATACAAGGACAATGGGACAATCAACAAAGACAACCACACATAAATCACTTAGAACTGCTAGCGGTCTCCCTAGCACTATAAGCTTTTCAACCCCTTCTAGTTCACAAACATATTCTTGTCAAAACAGACAATATGACAACAATGTACTACCTAAACAAACAGGGGGACACACACTTGTCACAACTATGCCTCCTAGCACAAAAAAATTGGCATTGGGCAATTCACAACAACATTCGCCTGATAGCGCAATATATACCAGGCATTCACAATCGGTTAGCCGACAATCTCAGTCGAGATCACCAGCAAACTCACGAGTGGGAAATACATCCCCAGATTCTACGAGAATACTTTCACCACTGGGGAACACCAGACATAGATCTATTTGAAACAAAACAAAACGCAAAATGCCAAAACTTTGCATCCAAGTACCCACACCCTCAGTCCAATGGCAATGCTCTATGGATCAATTGGTCAGGGTTATTTGCTTACGCTTTTCCCCCTCTCCCTCTCATTCCTTTCCTAGTCAACAAACTGAGTCAAACCATACTCAAACTAATACGCCTAGCACCAACGTGGGCTCGCCAACCGTGGTACACCACACTGTTGGACCTCTCAGTAGTACCTCACATCAAACTCCCATACAGACCAGATCTGTTAACACAAATAACAGATCAGACACCCCAAACCAGCATCGCTCAACCTAGCAATCTGGCTCCTGAAGTCTTAGAATTTGGCTATCTAAACCTTTCAAATGAGTGTATGGAAGTCATTAAACAGGCAAGAAAACCGACCACAAGGCATTGTTATGCTAATAAATGTAAAAGGTTTGTTTTCTACTGCCAAGCAAACCAAATCACACCGTTAGATGCCTCCATACAAAACATTGTGAGTTATTTACTACACCTACAAAAAGCAAATCTCGCTTTTTCTTCCATCAAAATTCATATCACCGCAATCTCTGCTTACCTGCAGATTAAACATACAAAGTCACTTTTTGGAATACCAGTTATTAAAGCCTTTATGGAAGGACTAAAAAGGATCATACCTCCAAGAACCCCACCGATGCCCTTGTGGAATCTTAATATTGTACTTACACGACTCATGGGGCCACCTTTTGAACCCATGCACTCTTGCCAAATCCAATTCTTAACTTGGAAGGTAGCATTTCTAACAGCCATCACTTCACTATGAAGAGTTAGTGAAATACAAGCGTTCACTATCGAAGAACCCTTTATACAAGTACACAAACAAAGTGGTTCTCCGCACAAATCCAAAATTTCTGCCAAAAGTCATTTCACCGTTTCATTTAAACCAAACTGTGGAGCTCCCAGTCTTCTTCCCACAGCCAGACTCAGTAGCAGAAAGAGCACTGCGTACATAAGACATAAAGAGAGCACTAATGTATTATATAGACAGAACAAAACCATTTGTAAAACTAAGCAATTGTTTGTTGCTTTCCCAAAACCCCATGCTGGTAACCCTATATCCAAACAGGGCACAGCCAGATGGATAGGAAAATGCATACAAACCTGTTACCTCAAAGCTAAAAGAGAGCTACTCATTACACCAAAGGCACACTCCACAAGAAAGAAATGAGCAGCAATGGCCTTTCTAGGTAACATACCAATGACAGAAATTTGTAAGGCAGCCACTTGGTCTACACCTCATACGTTTACTAAACACTACTGTGTAGATGTGTTAGCAATGCAACAAGCAACAGTAGGACAGGCTGTACTAAGAACATTATTTCAAACGGCTTTGGGGAGGATTACTGCTTTGTAGTCTATGCACAGCATGTGTATCTGCAGCTACACATGCCATTGAACGGAAAATGTCACTTACCCAGTGTACATCTGTTCGTGGCATGTTCCACTGCAGATTCACATGCGCCCTCCCACCTCCCCGGGATCCTGTAGCCGTTTAAGGTACAATTATAAATTGTATGTATATATGTAAATAAACATTCCTTTAGCACCAAACTATGTATATACATATCAATTCCATTGCATGGACATCTTTAGTATTCTCATTCTACCACTCCTACCTCACCCTATGCGGGAAAATAATCTAAAATGGAGTCGATGCCCATGCGCGATGGAGCCGAAAGGGAGGAGTCACTTGGTCCCGTGACTCGAAGAGACTTCTTCGAAGAAAAACAACTTGTAACACTCCGAACCCAACACTAGATGGCAGTAACAGTGCACAGCATGTGAATCTGCAGCGGAATATGCCACGAGCAGATGTACACTGGGTAAGTGACATTTTCGATATATATATCTAAGAATGCATAGTTAAATTACACTTCCCTTTAATAAACTCCTCTGAAACTCAAGCATGTTCAGGGACATCCAAAGGCATTATTTGCCAATAGGCTGCATTAAAAGCAATAACAAGGGAATACTGGCACTGTGCCCTTAAGACCTCCAAGACCTCTTGTATCGCATCATGCCGCAGAGGTGACTGTTAGGTGACAGGTCTATCCTTTTTTCTGGCTCCTTCAGTGAGGATCCCTGAGCATTAGCTATTCAGTTTTCATGACTTTTTTTGTCAGAAAAATGTCTTCAAATTCAAGGATTGTTTCTTCACTCAAGAGTGTAAACTACCCTGTGTACTTTTAACTCCTTTTTTTTTTTCCGACTAAAAATATTTTCTTTTCAGTCATAAAATGCCATCTTTGTTCATCAACTGCCATTCTTGTGGCAGGAGAATGGCACTATGTGACGCATTGTCTGCTTGCCTTCTTCACACTGTCCTGAGACATGCTATCATTGCAAAAAAAAAAAAAATAAATAAATAAATTCTCGAAGAGGACCCTAAAGGTCAGGGAAAACAGCAGACTACATGTCATGCAAGAGAGTGAAAAGGTAAGACCTTCAAATGGCCTGGTGGGGGAGAGGGTCCTTAAAGGAGGCCTCCTCTCATCAACACAGAGGAGAGCAGAAAAAACACATCAAAAATGTTGAGTAGAAGGTTAGGAACAGGGGAGATAACTGTATGCTCCCCTTTGGCGTCAGTGTCGTTGTCAAGGGGCCTGTT
Organism: Pleurodeles waltl; assembly: GCF_031143425.1. Lineage (NCBI taxonomy): Eukaryota > Metazoa > Chordata > Amphibia > Caudata > Salamandridae > Pleurodeles > Pleurodeles waltl. The sequence goes on from NC_090449.1 coordinate 402,244,011, forward strand.
ACCACCTCCATCAATGTCAGAGAGGCCAACAGCGGAATGATCGTCGTTAAGACAGTCACTGAAGACACAGTCAACTAAGAAACCGTCAACGTTGAGACACCATTCGTCGGAGTCAAATCACTCGCCGTCGAGGCACACAGCATCACAAGGAAGGTTGATGTTGCAAACAGGCTGCCCCACACTTGACGTTGAGTCACTCATCGCTGCTACCCTTAACCACCATTACGACGTCATAGCCTCTACCGATGTTGAGACGACCATTGTTGTCAAGAGAGAGATGACCTCACACAGAGACTCGCTCAACATCGCGGTCAAGGATATTGACGTCAAGGAGCCGATCCTTCTCTCCAGAAGTCACAATTGTACCTACAATGAGTACTCATTCACTAATGACACCCAGACTTCAGGAAACTCTCCATAACCAGAGTGAGATTCACCAGAGTCTGATTACTCCCAGATTTCATCTCCATCTAGAGACAGTGTACATACACTCTCACCTCAACGTACTCCACCTTGTACGTTTTCTTCTGTTTCATCTGAAAGAGGCCTCCGGTACAAAAAATAATGCCATGAAGATCTAGAAGTCCACAGATTAGGTGATCACCCACCAGGTCTCCTCGAACGCAGAGAACAAGGTCTAGGTCTTCACATAGGACAACACCAACCAGATCTAGACGTTCTCACCGGTCCACATCTCACAGAAGACATGGGACCCCTGTAGGAAACTGGCACTTGTTGCAGTTGAAGCAGACACACACTTTTTGCCTGATATTGATGCTGAATTGACAGAGTGTGCTGGGATCCTGCTAACCAGGCCCCAGCACCAGTGTTCTTTCCCTCAAAATGTACCATTCTTTCCACAATTGGCACACCTATGGCACACAGATAAGTCCCTTGTAAAAGGGACCAGTGGAACCAAGGGCCCTGTGACTAGGGAGGGCTCCTAAGGGACCCATCACCTAACACATGCATACTGCCATTGCAGATTGTGTGTGTTGGTGGGGAGAAAAAGAAAAGCTAACATGGCATCCCCCTCAGGGTTCTATGCCCACAAAACACTGCCAGTGGCATAGGTAAGTCACCCCTCTAGCAGGCCTTCCAGCCCTAAGGCATGGTGCTCTATACCTCAGGTGAGGGCATAGCTGCAGGAGCAATATGCCCCTACAGTGTCTAAGTCCATTCTTAGACATTGTAAGTTCAGTGTCGCCATATTAAGTATATGGTCTGGGAGTTTATCATTACAGACTCCACAGTTCCATAATGGTTTCACTGAATACTGGGAAGTTTGGCATCAAACATCTCAGCACAATAAACCCACACTGATGTCAGTGTTGGATGTATTCTAAAAAGCACACAGAGGGCATTCTAGAGATGTCCCCTGGATTTTACCCAATCCTCTAGTGCAGGACTGACTGGTCTGTGCCAGCCTGCCACTAGCAGCCAAGTTTCTGACCCCATGGGATGAGGACCCTTGTGCTCTCTGAGGCCAGAAACAAAGCCTGCTCTGGGTGGAAGTGCTTCACACCTCCCCCGCAGGAACTGTATCACCTGGTGGTGAGCGTCAAAAGCTCAGGCCTCGTGTTACAGTGCCCCAGGGCACTCCAGATAGTGGTGACACCCGCCCCCTGGACAAAGCCCCACTTTTGGTGGCCAGTTTGGCAGTAAACTTAGGAAAAACAAGGAGGCGTGACCACTTCACCTGGGACCACCCCTAAGGTGTCCACAGCTGAAGTGACCTCCCCCCCCCCCCCCCCGCAAAATCCTCCATCTTGGTTTGGAGGACAGGGCCCAATAGGGTTAGGAATGTGCCCCGCTCCCCAAAGGGAGTGGGCACAGGAAGGGTGTAGCCACCCTCAGGCACAGTAGCCATTGGCTACTGCCTTGTGACCCCTGTTATGCCCCTAAATCTTGTATTTAAGGGCTTCCCCGAACCCAACTTACCAGATTCCTGGTGACCTAACAAGAAGTAAAAGAAGGACTGCTAAACTGAAACTCTAGCAGAGAAGAAAGATGATAACTGACTTGGCCCCAGACCTACCGGCCTGTCTTCTGCTTCAAAGAACTTGCAAAAGAACTGCGACGCATCCAGCGGGACTAGCGACCTCTGCCAAGCTCCAGAGGCCTGTCCTGCACCCAAAAGGACCAAGAACTCCTGTGGACAGCGGTCCTGTCGAAGACGAAACCAACAACTAAGGACTCCCATCTCACTCCGAATGTGTGAGCCCTAACCACTCTGCACCTGACTCCCATGGTCCCATGTCCAGGTGATCCAACCAGCTAGAGAGGATCCCCAGGCGATTCTGAGCAAGTGCCCACCATGGGTTGACCTTTCCACTCCTCCTTGACGAAGCCTGAGCGGGAATCCAGAGGACCCACTTCACCCGCAGCCCCCAGGCCTTATAGAAACCGACAACTGGTGCAGCCACCTTCAGCAGGTGGCCCTCCTCCCTGTCCAACCAGTGGTGTGCCCGAGACACCCCCCTGGACCTCGCCTGCATCCTCTATGTGACCCCCTGGGTCCCCTCATAGACCAGCATTGGAAACCCTACGTCCTGTTTGCACCCTGCACCCGGCCGCCCCTGTGCCGCTAAGGGTGTGTGTTTGGTGACTACTTGTGGCCCCTCCAGTGCTCCTCTAACCCCGCCCTGGTCTGCCCTCCGAGTCGCGGGTACTTATCTGCAGGCAGACCTGATTTAGAGTAGCCCCTGTCTCCATAGGAGCCCACGTTAAATTTGCTCATTTTTTACCTCTGCACCAAGCCGGCCCCATGTTGCTGATGGGTGGGTGTTTGGGGTTTACTTGAACCCCAACCGGTGTCTTCCTAAAACCCAGAGGCTGAAACTGTAAGTGTATGTACCTGTAAAAGGATCTAACATTTTTCCCCCAGGAACTGTTTCTGAAAATTTCAAACAAAGTACTGTTGATACATGTGTGAAATACAAATCTTTTGAAGTACTTACCTGCAACTTGAATCTTGTGGTTCGAAAAATAACTTAAGAAAATATATTTTTGCTATATAAAAACCATTGGTCTGGAGTTGTCATTGAGTGTGTGCTGCTTCTATTGTCTGTGTGTGTACAACAAATGGTTTGCACTACCCTCTGATAACCCTAACTGCTTGACCACATTACCACAAAAGAGAGCATTAGTATTATCTACTTTATCCTCCGTTAAGCCTCTTAACCCCTGGAGTATGCGCACACTATATCTCATTTTGATATACTATATACAGAGCCAGCTTCCTACAACCCCTTCCTGGGCCACAACATCTCGTTCATCAATAAGAGACTACTCGCCAACATTATCTGACTCACATCCGGCGAGGGTCTCCTCGGTGAGTCATCTCATTACTTCAAATGACTTTCTGATTAGAAGAGCAACGAAGTTGAACATTGATATTGCTTCTCCTCCTACTTTGTCATCTGTCATCTTTGAAACCCTCCACCATAGAACGGCCTCTTCTTCATCTTGTGCTGGATCTTTTGGACCCTGCCATGCAAACCTTCCTAACACCTGCATCTGTACGAGCTGTTCCATCAAGCATTCTTAAAAAATACAAAGCCCCTGACCAGAATCCTCTTTTCTTGAACTGATCCTCCTATGGATTCTGTGAACGTTGCAGCAGCATGAAAAACTCATGCAGTGGAATCCTTATTGACCATATGTCCAGACAAGTACAGTAAACATACTTATTCATTAGGCAAAAAGATGTGTAACACCTCTGCATCCTGTATGAAATTTGCCAGCACTTCTGCTTTATGTGTGACAAAGCTTTTTGGGACTCTCTGTCTAGATTTGCTGAAAAACTAGCAAAAGCGGACAGACTAGACTTTCAAGAGATTCTTGAGGAGGGCGGTCTGGTCGGAAACTAGATCATCAGTGCTGCTGCTGATAACTTCATACCTTGCAGCTCATGGATATGCCCATGGAATTTGCACAAGACACTTATGTCTCCGACTCATGGATCTTAAGCCTGATGCCCAACAAACAATACTAAATCTTGCCTTTTCAGGCTCATCTCTATTTGGAACACATGCAGATGATGAGATGGCGAAAATAAAAACAGAATTAGATATGCTGAAAGTGGTGAGAATTGAAAAGCGTAAGGAGTTCCGGTGCAAATTCAAACCCTATGATAGCAGGGTTTGCCAGGAGAGGGTTCAAACCCCTCATTGGTTACAACATTCACAGCACCAAACCAGATCACACTACCATCCTCAAAGACAAGCAAGAAGAAAAAAAGGAACCCTTTGTTAATCAGTTTCCTCTGCTAAAGCACAAACAAGGCAATGAGCTTTTGCTTCCCTGTTTCAGTCTCCCGCTCCGGTGGGGAGAAGTATTATGAAACATCTAGACTAGTGACGAAAAATAACAAACGACAAATGGGTCTTGAACACTGTCCAAAACAACAAATCTCTCAAGCTCAAGTCCCTTCCTCCTGCTGTCCCTCTGAAAATAATATCCTTTCATCTACAGAACCTGTTGCAAAATAAAGTAAACATGCTGCTCCAGAAAGAAGCTATAGAGGAGGTTCCACTTTCTTAACAGGGAATAGGGATATACTCATGCTACCTTCTGGTTCAGAAAAGAGGCCTGACTCGAGCGTACAGACCAGTTTTAGACGTAAGACTTCTAAATAAGTATATCCGCAAAGAGAAATTCAGGATGCTTGCCCTACACCAAATCTACCCACAGCTCCATCAGGGGGACTGGATTTGCTCCATCGATCTTCAGGATGCATACTTCTACATGCCAATAACCAGGAGCCATTGGAAGTTTCTCTGCTTTTGGGCTCAAATCAGCACCTTGCACGTTCCCTAAGTGCATTGTAGTAGTAGCTGCATACTTGCGGAGGCAGAAGATATTTGTCTTCCCATACCTGGCGACTAGTTAATCAAGAGCTCCTCACCAACGCTTAGACAACAGCACTACCAGACCTGCTTCGAGATCCTGGGATTACACATACATTTCAAAAAGGCCACAAATGTACTAACTCAGAAGCTGCACTACTTAGGAAATTTGGATACACACCACACAAGAGTGTATCCTTTAGAGGAGAGGTTAGCCTCAATCAACATGTAATGTTTCAACGTCCTCCAGACTCCTTGTCCATCAGCTAGAAAAGTAGCGTCATTACTGGGGTTGATGGCCTCCTGCATCTTCATTGTCCCCAAAACCAGGCAACTTGTGAGACCACGACAACAAACTCTGGGTGATCAGTGATCAATAGAAGACAATCACTAAAATGGTGAATACAAAGTCAACATCTTTTAGTAGAGGTACCTTTTCATCAGGATCTAGCTACACAAAGTATTGTCACGGATGCGTTCCTCCCAGGGCTGGGGAGCCCACATGGGCTTCCTACAGGTTCAAGGCTTGTGGTCGGACAAAGAGAAGCTATGTCATATAAACATGCTGGAGCGCAGAGCAGTCCACTTCTCCCTGAAGTATTTTTATCCATCCATAAAGACAGATGCTCGCCTCATACAGAACGACAACACAAGCACATTGCATTATTTGAACGAACAGGGAGGAACTCGCTCCCGTATCACTGAAAGCACAAGCCATCTGGAAGTGGCTACTGGCCAAAGGTCTAACAATCTCTGCTATTCATCTACCAGGAGAGTCAAACACCCAAGCAGATTCCTTAAGTCGCAACTTCACAGAAGTTCACGACTAGATCCTGAATGAAGAACTTGTTCAAGACATTTTTCAGGAATGGGGTCAGCCTCAAATCGACTTCTTTGCAGATGAAAGCAACAAAAAATGTCCAGACTTCGCATCCAGGTTTTACCCACCAGGAACAAAGGGGAATGCTCTTTTGATAGACTGATCTAGGACATTTCGTTACACTTTTCCCCCAGTTCCTTTAATACCAGCAGTCATAAACAAACTGTACAGAGCCAAAACCAGAAAGATCCTGACAGCCTCAGAATGGCCCTGCCAGTGTGGTACCCGAATCTCCTACATCTGTCGGAAAGACCACACAAGAGACTGCCATGTAGATCGGATCGCCTTTACAAGCTTGGAAGGAAGATTTTCTATTCCAATCTTCCCTTGCTGAACTTGACAGCATGGTTCCTGAATTCCTGCAATTTGGACATTTAGGTCTCTCTCAGGAATGCATGCATGTTCTCAAGAAGTCAAAAAGACCTGTGACTAGATATTCTTACTCCTTTAAATGGAAAAGGTTTTACATGTGGTGTATTCAGAATAATTATCATCTAATTCTGGGTCAGGAGGATGTCATTCCACCCTACCTCCTCCATCTAGCAAAATCAGGTTTACAGTTTTCTTTTGTTAAGATACACCTTGCAGCAATTACTGCTTACAGAAAGTCACCTTCTCAAACATCATTCTCCTAAATGTTTCCAAGAAGGTTTAAAGAAGGTGTTCCCTTTTGTTCGTTCCTCTTCTCCTCCTTGGGAATTGGATGTGGCACTATCAAAACTCATGGATCCACCTTTTAAACCTATACATTAGGCTTCCCAACAGCACCTTACATGGAAGACTGCTTTTCTTGTCTCTATTACTTTGGCACGCAGAGTTAGCGAAATTCAGTCTTTGTACCAAAGAGTCTTACTGTTCCATGACAACAGGGTAGTGATGAGAATTCACCTCAGTTTCCTTCTCAACGGGGTATCTGATTTCCACATTAACCAGACAATCTTGCTTCCTATGTTCTTTCCTAACCCGACCACACCAGTGGAAACAGAGTTACATCCTTTAGATCTAAAAAAGAGTACTACAGTTTTATCTGGACAAGACTAAAGACATTAGGTGGTCTGATCACCTGTTTGTGAACGATGGCCCTCCTCTAAACAAATCATTTCCAGATGGATAGATTCTTGTATTCTGAACGCTTATCAGTTAGCCGACAAACAATTGCCTGCGAAACCCAAAGCGCACTTTACAAGGGGTAAAGTAGCAACAGCAGCCTTACTAAAGAATGTTCCCATCTCTGAAATTTGCAAAGCTGCTATCTGGAGACTGGTGCATACTTTCACAAGGCAATACTGTCTAGATTCAGACACTAAGACAAATACCCAAGTAGGACAGGCCTCATTAAAAAATCTGTTTCGTTGATAGAAGTACATATTGCTGTTTATTATTGATTTGTCTGCATGAATGTGGTATGGACTTGCTATTCTATTCAGTGCTTATGTTTATGATGAGGATCCCCTGCAAGAAAAGGATAAGTTACTTACCTGTAATCCTAGTTCTTTTCCAGGGTAATCCTGATCAAAGTCATTTGCAGCCTGGCCTCCTCCCTGGACGAATCTTGCATGCAGCAGTTCATACAGACCTTAACTCTGTTCTTCATATCACCGTAAAAAAGTACTGACCTAACTGTCAGCTAACACTCACCTCTAAGGCATTATGGGATACAAGAGGTCCTGGAGGTCTTAAAGGCACAGTGCCAGTATTTCCTTGTTATTGCTTTTAATGCATGTGTGTGTGTATAATATATGTAATATATTTAGTATATGCTCCAGGGTCCCTGTGCTTATGACTTTGAGGATTCCCCTGGAAGAGATCTAGGATTACAGGTAAGTAATTTATCCTTATGCAGCAAGAAAACGCAGTGGCATAATGTGGCACATTTGCTGACGGTATTCCTTCATTATTTTGTCATTTGTACTAACAGTAACAATGTTGGGACAAATATTTCAACTCATTAGCAACAGGTTAACAACTAAATACAGTAAAAGGAACTAAAAGATGCCCAGTCAGACATTGTGAAGGGCCTTCACTGCACAGGAATAAGTGTCAACGTTTTTAGTACCTTTTTTTTGTCCATTTGAGATCTAAATAGTTTTTTGTTATTCTACATAATATGCAGCAGGTGAATTATAGGGGAAATCCATAATTATGTGTAAAATGCTAAAACTGCACACCAGGAGACCTATTTCTCTTTATATAAAAATGTCACTTAGTATCACCTCTATTAATTCCAAACCGTAGTATGCATACCAGGGCCCCCTGAATCTTATCAAGCTTCTTCGGACAACCTTGAGCCCTATATGTAATCTTTCCACTGCTATATAAAGGTCCCTTCCCCACCTCCAATCCTCTATTGCTGGTGTTTCAGCAGCTCCCCATCTGCGAGCAATGTTCCTCTTGGCCACCACCAAACCCAGATTACAGAAGAGGAGTTGTTTTCTTGGGATGTCAATATCCATGGAAATACCCAATAGCACATATTTGGTGTATGCAGGTAGGGATATATCAAGGATGCACCCTAATTCAGTTAATATTTTCGCCCAGTATTAATGAATAGTCGGACAGTCCCATAGGATATGCAAGAATTTTCCTAGCAGTATTTTGCATCCTGGACAGTTCGGTGATGCAGCTCTCCCAAACCTGTGGAGCCTAACCCGGTCATAGTATACTCTATGAAGTACCTTATATTGGATAAGCCTCAGTCTTATCTTTATGGCTACTTCTCTGGAGTTCATAAGGGCCGCTTCCCATTCAGTGTCTCCAAGTTCCTTTCCCCATGCCTCTCTTAGCTTCTGGAGATTGTCTGGGGTATTATTATTATTAGTTTTATATGTGTATGATATCGCTTTTCCCATTATTTCTTCTCTGAGCAACCTATTTTGGAGTGGGGCATATCCAGGAATGTCTGCCGCAACAATCCTCCCTGCTCGCCAGGCAAGCCTCCGTTGTAAATATTTATAATGTTGCGCAGGCGATAGGCAATACTCTTGTTGAAGAGAGGCAAAGGGGATCAGTGCCCCATATTCTAATAGGTCTTCCACCTTGGTTATTCCTATGAGATCCCATGATCAAAACCATCTCAGCTTCCCAATTTCCCTGTAGGCTCTGTCCTAGCCACAGATGGGTCTGTCGTATAATCTTCCCCGCCCACCCCAGATGTTTACTAGTCTTGAGCCAGACCTCAAGTACTACGAGCGTCGCTGGTAGCAACTTTCTCCATCCTCAGCCACCATATAGGTAGTGCAAGTATGGGCGTGTCTGAAACTGGCGTCGTTCCAACAGGTAGGTGGGGGGGGGTCCATGGGCATATTCCCCCGCTTGTTAATGACCGTCAAATGAGCCGCCCAATAGTATGCCCTAATGTCTCGGAGGGCCAGACCTCCGTTGTATTGGTTTCTCTCTAGGGTCTGCAGAGCTATCCTAGGATGTCCTCCCCCATATTAATTTACGTATTGTACCATTAATCTTATTGAAGTAGTCTGCGGGTATGGGATAATAACTGTTCTGCAGGGTGTAGAGGAATTTGGGTAGTGCTATCATTTTGAACATTGTTGCACATCCCATTATAGTCAGTTGTAAGTTTGCCCATCTGTATCTGCCCGACATTCTTCTAATACATGATAGAGATTTCACTTTAAATCCCTTTCTCTATCTAGGGTAACCTACATGCCTAAATATCTGAACCCATCCTGTGTTACAACCATGTGACGAGGCAAAACTTCCAGTCCCCTATCTTCACCAATCGGATATAGACGCGACTTGTCCCAATTTATATTGTATCCTGAGTGGGCCCCATATTCATCAAACACTTGTAATATTGTCGTAATAGTCTCCTCTGGTTGTGTAACATAGAGGAGGACATCACCCACATAGAGAGAGAGAGAGCCTCTCATCCACCCTCAGAGTGCTCCCCATACTGAAGCCTCTAATCGCTGGGTGGTTCCCAATCCGACATGCCAGAGGTTTCCCAATCATGGCAAATAAATAGGGGGAGAGGGAGCCTTGCTTGGTACTCGGCTCTGTTGGAAAAATAGCCGACTAAACATCATTCACCCTGACAGTCGCTGTGGATCCCTTGTATAGGAGCCTAACCATTCCCTCTTTTTATGGGAAAACCCTTAATTTCCCAATACCAGTTCTAAAAATGGCCAGTGGACCGCTTCAAATGCCTTTTCAGCATCTAATGCAAGGAGGACATGGGGGTCCCCTCTATTACTCGCTGTTTCAATCCAGTTGTAGAGGCGACATAAATTAAATCTGGTCGACCTCCATGCCATGAAACCAGCTTGATCACTATGAATTAGAGGGCTGATAACTTTTTTCACTCTCATAGCCAATATCGATGCCAATATTTTAGTTTATATATTTAAGAGCGATATTGGACAGCACAAGCCACAATTCGTGGGAGGCTTCACTGATTTGTGTATGACCACTATGGTAGCTCTTCGAAGATCAGGAGGGAGGCTCCCTTCCTTCCTAGCTTCCTCATATAAGTTCAACAGGTGTGGAGCCAAGACTGAAGAATTACTTTTTAAAAACTCTGCTGTTATACCATTAGTGCCAGGAACTTTTCCTGTCCATAATACGGCTATGGTCGATTGAGCCTCTAATAAAGTAAAATCCTCCTCTAATTCCCCTCTGTCATCTGGTTGAAGGCTTGGCATAGGAATGTCAGCTAAATAAGATTCACTTTGCATGTTATCAGCTAATGGGCGCGCTCCATACTGGGCATTGTAATATCTAGCAAATTCCTGCTCTGTTGCTGAGTCCATGGTGTGAAGTGTACCCCCCTAGCCTACAATTGTGTGGATCCACCTGAACTTCGCCTCTCTTCTTCCCAGCCAGGCTAATATCTTACCCACCTTATCCCCTGCATCATATACTCTTCGCTGTGTAGCGAGGATTTGGGCTCGCACTTCCTTGTCAGCAAGAGCGTGATATTCTTCTTGCAAGAGTGCTATACTGCATAACGTCTGCGAATCTGGAACCGGATCCACATCCTTTTCCAGGGACAGTAGTTTTGCCTATATATTCTCCATGTCTTGCTTTTCTTTTTCACGTATATGTGCGATAATGTTCTGTGCCCTGTCTCAAAATACAGTTTTAAACGCTTCCCATAAGACTATGGCTGAATTAACCGAAATCAAATTTTCCTTGAAGTACAGTTTGGTTTCAATCCTCAGTTCCTTCCTTTCTCTGGAGTATTTCAATTCCCTTGCATTAAGCCTCCATCCTGCCCCTACCCTCCGACCTCTACATCCCAAATTGATCAGCAGAGGGGAGTGTCCTGATATATAGGTGGTCGAATCCACCATCTCTATCTCTCCTGCTGGGGCGAAGACATAGTCCAGTCGAGAGAACACTCTAGGACTACCAGAATAGTAGGAGTATCCTCGCCATTCGCCATTGTGCCTTCACCAAATATCAGTTAGCCCCATTGTGTCTGCAAATCTTGCTAAGTGTGTTTCTCGTTTATCCTGTAGGACCTCTCCTGACCTATCTAAAGTGGGATTAATAACGTCAATAAAATCCCCACGACTATATGCAAAGGAGAGTCAGTAACTAGCAGGATTTCAGACACTTTTTGCAGGGTGACTCTCTGTAAGAGCGGAGGGGTGGATGGCATACACACTGATGAGCGTCATATCCCTCCTCCCCCACATGTCCCTTACTGCCACATATTTCCCGTCTGGATCCACCCATTTCTTTTGTATCTGGAAAGGGGGGTTCTTCTGTATTAAAATTGCTATCCCTTGGGAACCCGAAGGAAAGTTGGCCTGTGCCAGGGTAAAATAGGCCTCTCTATTGAGCAGCGTACCGTGGAAGCCCAGTAGGTGCATCTCCTGTAATAGGCCCATATCTGGCTTTGTTCTCTTTCTTTTTTTTTTTTTTTTTTTAATTTTATATATATATTTTTTTAATATATACATATATTGTCCAAAAAGTAATTTACCGCACTCCAAAGTTCCTTTAGGCAGATTTATTGATAAGAATAGCAAACAGTGGAACTTTGGAGTGCGGTAAATTACTTTTTGGACACAAAATACCGTATTTATCGGCGTATAACACGCACTTTTTCTCCCTGAAAATAGGGGGCAAATGATGTGTGCGTGTTATACGCCGATATAATGTTAAGGGCCCATAGTACATACCACATAGCGGCGCAAATAGATGTCATCGGCGCACATTGTAGTCCCCAGCAGCCTTCCTCTGCTACACTGTAATGTGTCACATAATGTAAGCAAGTGGAATTCTTCTTGAATGGCGCAGCATTACAGACCTCCAGTGCAGCCTTCCTCCTTCCTGCTACAGGGGATACGTCACACCAGTAAATCTCGCGGCTGTCGGAGCGTAACCACGGCAACGGCTCTGCATTGCTCGCGAGAGTTACTCGGCGAGAGTTTCACTGAGGTACAGGCATTTAGGGAATGGCATTTACGGTAAGGAATTTCAAGAATGTGACAAGTACGATATTGCACACAAAGATTAGATACTGCCTGACAGAGCAAGGGGGAGCAAGAAACTACTACATACTACTACATACACTAGCTGACCCCCCTCCCTGCAGTGTGCATTGATTTTAAAGGGCACCAGAGTATTAAAAGAAGTCTGCCGGGGGGGGGAGCAAAGAAACACTGCTGATGGCTAGTGTCTGTCTCCCTACCAGGCAGTGTTTCTTTGCTCCCCCCTGGCAGACTTCTTTTGATAATCCGGTTCAATTTAAAATCAGTGCACACTGCTGCCTTTGGGGGGGCCGTCAGCTAGTGTGTGTCTCTTAGCTCCCATCCCCTGACAGGCCCCCCTCCCTGCAAAGGCATCAGTGTGCATGGACCTTAAGTGCCGGTTCACACTTGTGCGATGCGGGAACGCTGCGAATATGCAGCTTGTTCCTGCATCGCATCCGCACCTCTGGCAGTTCACACTGCCATATGCGATACGCAGGGGATGTTACCGTAATTAAAAGTTAACGACACCCCCAGTTGAGATCGCATATCGCAGTGCGATCTGCAAGTTCGCACAGAATCGGATCGCACTAGTGTAAACCACTATGCAATCCGATTCTGCTGCGGATAAAAAAAAGGGTCATGTGCGTGTTTAGTGCGGATGCGGTGCAAATTCAGCCATACAAACTGTATGGCTGAAATTTGCACCGCACATGAGATCGCATGTGCGGTAATTTTAGGAGCAGTGCGCTCCGAATTACATGCGATCTCTGTACTCTCACTAATGTGAACCGGCACTTAAGGGGACCAGAATGGCAAAAGAAATCTGCCCGAAGGGGGGGAGTAAAGAAACACTACCTGACAGGGGGATGGGAGCTAAGAGACACACAGGACCCCATCCCTGCCTTTTTACCCCACTCCCCCTTTTAGGCGATTGGCGTGTTTGCATTGAGCCCGCCAGGAAGCCGACACTGCACCCTATCAATCATAGGTAGCGTGTGTATGTGAAGCTGACGTTTGGGAAATGCCTCACTACCTATGATTGGCTTCCTGGGGGGCTCAATCTGAATACGTCCGAGCCCATCCTTAATTTTACCATACCATACAAACACATGCTAACAAAGCCATCCTACAATACACACTACACATAGCCATCCTACAACACACAGATATAACAAGAGTACCGGTAAATTTACACACCCCTGATACTACCTTACTCTTTTTTAATTTAAACTTAGGTAAAAAGTATACCACTGCAGTGTGACTCATCCTGACATACCGACGCTGAACTCTGCACTATCATACGTGCATTCATTACTTACGGTATTTCCCTACTACGGTATCCCTAATGGAATCAAAGCAAAAGCGTGCAGCATATACAGCTGATTTCAAGTTCAAGGTTGTGGAATATGCCAAGCAACATGGAAATAGGGCTGCAGAAAGGCATTTTGGAGAGCCACCAACAGAATGCACAATACAAGAGTGGCGAAAAATGGAAGAAAAACTCAAGACATTATCAAAAACAAAATGCAATTTTCGCAGCGGTATTGCTAAATGGCAAAAATTAGAAGAACGGGTGAAGGAATTTATACTTAATCATAGAAAAGCAGGCATTGCATTATCAACAAAAATGATCATCATTCAAGCAGTGAAAATCAGCGAAGAGTTGCAAATACAAGATTTCAAAAGGACAGCATCATGGTGCCAAAGATTTATGAAGAGGCATGAGCTTCGGATGCGAACAAGAACCAGGATTGCCCAGCGTATGCCAGAAGATTATGAAGAGAAGATAATACATTTTCATAAATTTATTATCAAACAAAGGAAGAGACAAAATTTTGAAATTGGTCAAATCGGCAACATGGACGAAGTACCACTCACTTTTGATGTTCCTTCAAATAAAACTATTGAAGCAAAAGGTGCCAAGACAGTAACAATTAAAACTTCAGGGCATGAAAAAAATTGTTATACTGTGGTCCTTGCTGTCACTGCAGACGGAAACAAGCTGCCACCATTGGTCATTTTTAAAAGGAAAACTTTTCCTAAGGAGAAGATTCCAAGTGGCATATAGGTGCATGTTCATCCCAAAGGTTGGATGGACGAAGAAGGCATGGGGCTTTGGATCAGAAATGTGTGGGAGAAGCGCCCAGGTGCTTTGTTAAAGAAGCCATCCTTGTTAGTACTGGACTCATTCAGATCTCATCTTACAGAACCAACAAAGAAAGAATTTCAAATGTGCAAAACAGAAGTAGCAGTCATTCCAGGAGGACTTACATCACAATTGCAGCCATTGGATGTTTCCATTAACAAGCCCTTCAAAGCCTTCATGCGTGAAGAATGGAATTAATACATGTGTGATGAAAGCCAACATGAAAGTACAAGTTCTGGGAGAATGAAAAGACCTGGCATTTCAAAAGTGTGTCAGTGGATAAAGACTTCGTGGGACTCAGTTAAAGAAGATATTATTATCAAATCTTTTAAGAAATGTGGCATAAGCAATGCTTTGGATGGTGAAGAAGACGAGCTGATTTATGAAGACAGTAGCAGTGAAAGCAGCAGTGTTCAGTTCGAAGATATTGAAGATAGCAGTGAAGATGAAGAGTTTCTTGGTTTCCCAGATAGCAGCGATTTCTGAGTAAACTTTTGTAAAAACATATAATATCCAAGTTTCTTTGTTAAAACAGTTGCTTTTACTGTCATTTTACGTTATTTACCTTATAAGTGTTAATAATATTAATAAAAAAAAGTTCTGAGCTACCCTTATTTTGCTTCAAAGTTCTTTATTTTAAATGTAAGTTTTTTTTCCCTGAAATTTCCTTCTTAAAATGAGGTGCGTGTTATACGCCGGTGCGTGTTATACGCCGATAGATACGGTATCTTTCGGGGGGGGGTCTCCTTTTGTTAGCGGCACCGGCAGCTGAGTGAGCCTTTAAGAAAATGACTGACTATTTGGATAAAATATATAAATATATATGTTTGGTGGCATGTGTAGCTGCAGATACACATGCTGTGCCTTATCCTGCCATCTAGTGTTGGGCTCGGAGTGTTACAAGTTGTTTTTCTTCGAAGAAGTCTTTTCGAGTCACAAGACCGAGGGACTCCACCCTTTCGGCTCCATTGCGCATGGGCGTTGACTCCATCTTAGATTGTTTTCTTTCCGCCATCGGGTTCGGACGTGTTCCTCTTCGCTCCGTATTTCGAATTGGGAAAGTTAGCTAAATATAAAAAATTAGACGGTATTGTTCTCGCTCGGTACCGGTTTAGTGTTATCGGATCGGCACCGATCGCAGAAGCGCTCCGGCGGCCCTTCGGGCTTCCGTTCTTCAGCGGGGCCTGGTCGGCCCAACCGCATCCATCGTCGAAGACTAATGGACCGGACCCCCTTCCGCTTCTGTCCGAAGTGCCACTCGAAGTATCCTTATACAGACCAACACCTGGTCTGTAATCTGTGTTTATCACCAGAACACAGGGAGGATACTTGTGAGGCCTGTCGAGCGTTTCGATCAAAAAAGACCCTACGTGATCGACGAGCGAGAAGACTGCAAATGGCGTCGACAACGAGAGAACAACTCGACGCAAAGGAGGAGGAAACAATTTCCATCCAAGGGACGGACTCTGACGATTCCGAAAGTGAGCGACCCATGACGATACAGAAAACAGTGAGTAAAACTGCCCTGTCAAAAACTCTCACAAAGATCGTTAAGGCCAAGGGGACGCCACCGCCAGCAGGCCATGGCTCAACCCATCGTAAAGAAGGTGACCAAACATCGGCACCGAAAAAGTCCAAAGATTTGCCGAAGACTTCCGACTCCGGTCGAGATTCCGGCACCGAACGATCTCGACACCGAGAGTTCGACTCACTCAAGGTGAGGAAAATAACGTCAGAACCGAAAAAGACTTTATCGTAAACATCGGTACCGAAAAAAGCGGCTTTGGGGCCAAAAAGAAGCTCTTACACAGAAGAGCAAGGACTTTCCAGCCAAATGCATGAAAAACACAGATTTGAGCAGGAAATAAGTATGGTTGAACCAGACCATACGCAAAGGAGGTTGCATATCCAGAAAGAGACTGGAAAAATACAAACTCTTCCTCCAATTAAAACAAAAAGAAAACTGGCATTTCAAGAGTCGGAAATGCAGCCGAAGGCGAAGGTGGCCAGAGAAAAAAAAAAACACCACCAAGGTTTTCTCCACAACCTTCCCCACTACACTCACCACAGCTGTCTCCGGAGGGGACACCTCCAATGCAGTCACCTACGCATACAGGGATGACACAGGATGATCCTGATGCACGGGACTTGTATGATGCACCAGTATCAGATAACAGTCCGGATTGTTACCCAACAAGGATGTCACCTCCAGAGGACAGTACTGCATATACGCAGGTACTATCAAGGGCAGCTACGTTCCACAATGTAGCAATGCACTCTGAGCCACTAGAGGATGATTTCCTGTTCAACACCTTGGCATCCACCCACACTTCCTACCAGAGTCTGCCAATGCTCCCGGGCATGCTCAAACATGCAAAACAGGTATTCCAGGAGCCAGTTAAAGGAAGGGCTATCACACCTAGGGTGGAGAAGAAGTACAAGCCTCCCCCAACGGATCCTGTGTTTATAACACAGCAACTTACACCAGACAGGTTGTAGGAGCAGCAAGAAAGAGGGCAAACTCTCAATCGTCAGGAGATGCACCACCGCCTGACAAAGAGAGTAGGAAGTTTGACGCAGCGGGCAAACGAGTGGCAGCACAGGCAGCCAATCGATGGCGGATCGCAAACTCACAAGCCCTACTTGCTCGCTATGACAGGGCACACTGGGACGAGATGCAACACATTATACAACACTTGCCCAAAGAACACCAGAAACGTGCCCAGCAGGTTGTGGAAGAAGGACAAGCAATATCCAACAACCAAATAAGGTCCGCATTAGACTCGGCAGACACGGCAGCACGAACGGTCAACACTGCGGTAACCATTCGCAGGCATGCATGGTTAAGAAGCTCTGGATTCAAGCCTGAAATCCAACAAGCAGTGTTGAACATGCCTTTTAACCAAGAACAATTGTTTGGGCCGGAAGTGGACACAGCAATTGAAAAATTAAAGAAGGACACGGACACGGCCAAAGCCATGGGCGCACTCTACTCCCCACAGGGCAGAGGCACATTTAGAAAGCCACAATTTAGAGGGGGGTTTCGAATGCAAACACCAGAGTCTTCCACCTCGCAAACAAGACCCACCTATCAGGGACAATACCAGAGGGGAGGGTTTTGTGGCTCATATAGAGGTGGACAATTCCCAAGAGGAAGGGGAAAGTTCCAGACACCTAAAACAAGCCAAACCAAACAGTGACTCCAATGTTACAAAACCCCAACACTTAACACCAGTGGGGGGGAGACTTACCGCATACTATCAGAACTGGACACACATTACCACAGACGCATGGGTCCTAGCCATTATCCAACATGGTTATTGCATAGAATTTACAAATGTCCCGCCAGATGTGCCCCCAAGGGCACACAATATGTCCAAACAACACTTAGACCTATTACAAATAGAGGTACAAGCACTATTACAAAAACAAGCAATAGAGTTAGTGCTCAACCATCAGAAAGGAACAGGCGTCCACTCACTATATTTCCTAATTCCAAAGAAGGACAAAATGTTAAGACCTAACTTAGACCTCAGAACACTGAATCTCTTCATCGAGTCAGACCACTTCCACATGGTAACACTTCAAGACGTGGTTCCCTTACTAAAAAAGGAGGACTACATGTCAACATTAGATCTCAAGGATGCGTACTTTCACATACCCATCCATCCTTCTCACAGAAAATACTTAAGGTTTGTGATACACGGCGTACACTATCAATTCAAAGTGTTACAGTTCGGGATAACAACAGCCCCAAGGGTATTCACAAAATGCCTTGCAATAGTAGCTGCACACATAAGGAGACAGCACATGCACGTATTCCCATACTTAGACGACTGGCTAATAAAAACCAACACTCAACAACAGTGTCTTCTTCCCACGCAATACGTTATAGAAACTCTACACAAACTAGGGTTCTCTATAAATTACCAGAAATCACATCATCAGCCATCCCAAATACACCAATACTTGGGAGCAACACTCAACACACAAAAAGCGATTGCCACTCCAAGTCCACAAAGGGTCCAAGCGTTCCAAAATGTAACATCAAGCATACAGTCAAACCAACACTACCCAGTAAGGTTTGTAATGAAACTTCTAGGCATGATGTCTTCATGCATAGCCATTGTCCCAAATGCAAGATTACACATGCGGCCCTTACAACAGTGCCTAGAAAAACAATGGACACAAGCACAGGGTCAACTTCAAGATCTAGTGTTGATAGACCGCCAGACACACTTCTCGCTTCAATGGTGGAATCCTATAAATTTAAGCCAAGGGCGGCCATTCCAGGACCCAGTGCCTCAAGATGTAATCACAACAGATGCGTCCATGATGGGGTGGGGAGCACACCTCAACAAGCACAGCATACAGGGTCAATGGGACAATCAACAAAAACAACTTCACATAAATCATTTGGAACTGTTGGCAGTGTTTCTAGCATTAAAAGCATTTCAACCACTAATAGCACACAAACACATTCTTGTCAAAACCGACAACATGACAACAATGTATTATCTCAACAAACAAGGAGGTACACACTCGTCACAACTGTGTCTCTTAGCACATAAAATGTGGCATTGGGCAATTCACAATCACATTCACCTAATAGCACAATACATCCCAGGCATTCAGAACCAGTTAGCAGACAATCTCAGTCGAGATCACCAGCAAACACACGAATGGGAAATTCATCCCCAGATCCTACATTATCACTTCCTATGCTGGGGAACACCAAAAATAGACCTATTCGCAACAAAAGAAAACGCAAAATGCCAAAACTTTGCGTTCAGGTACCCACACCCTCAATCCAAGGGCAATGCGTTATGGATCAGTTGGTCAGGGATATTTGCTTACGCTTTTCCCCCTCTCCCACTCATTCCTTATCTGGTAAACAAACTAAGTCAAAACAAACTCAAACTAATAGTCATAGCACCAACCTGGGCTCGCCAACCGTGGTACACAACACTGCTGGATTTATCAGTAGTACCTCACATCAAATTACAAAACAGGCCAGATCTGTTAACACAACACGAACAACAGATCAGACACCTGAATCCAGCATCGCTCAATCTAGCAATCTGGCTCCTGAAGTCTTAGAATTTGGACACTTAGACCTTACACAAGAATGTATGGAGGTCATTAAACAAGGTAGAAAACCTACTACAAGACATTGTTACGCAAAGAAATGGAAAAGATTTGTTTTCTACTGCCACACTAATCAGATTCAACCACTACATGCTTCCACAAAGGACATTGTAAGCTACTTATTACACTTACAAAAGTCTAAGCTAGCATTCTCTTCCATTAAAATACATCTCACAGCAATATCTGCCTATCTGCAGATTACACATACAACATAGCTTTTTAGAATCCCAGTCATCAAAGCATTTATGGAGGGACTAAAAAGAATTATACCCCCAAGGACACCACCAGTACCTTCGTGGAACCTTAATATTGTATTAACACGACTCATGGGACCACCATTCCAACCCATGCACTCTTGTGAGATGCAATACTTAGCTATTAGAAAGGCTACTTTCCAAGTTATCACATCACTTAGAAGAGTAAGTGAGAGACAAGCATTTACTATACAAGAACCCTTTATACAAATACATAAACATACAGTGGTTCTCCATACAAATCCCAAATTCCTACCAAAGGTCATATCGCCATTCCACCTAAACCAAACAGTGGAACTCCCAGTCTTCTTTCCACAACCAGACTCAGTAGCTGAAAGAGCCTTACATACATTAGACATAAAGAGAGCACTAATGTATTACATTGACAGAACAAAACAAATTTGTATAACAAAACAATTGTTCGTAACCTTCCAAAAACCTCATGCAGGCAATCCTATATCCAAACAAGGCATTGCCAGATGGATAGATAAATGTATTCAAACTTGCTATATTAAAGCAAAAGGAGATCTACCTATTACACCAAGAGCACATTCCACTAGGAAAAAATGCGCCACAATGGCTTTTCTGGGGAATATACCTATGACCGAAATTTGTAAGGCAGCCACCTGGTCTACGCCTCATACATTCACTAAGCATTACTGTGTAGATGTGTTAGCAACACAACAAGCCACAGTAGGACAGGCCGCATTAAGAACATTATTTCAGACAACTTCAACTCCTACAGGCTAAGCCACCGCATTTTGAGGAGATTACTGCTGATTAGTCTATGCACAGCATGTGTATCTGCAGCTACACATGCCACCGAACGGAAAATGTCACTTTCCCAGTGTACATTTGTTCGTGGCATGAGACGCTGCAGATTCACATGCGCCCTCCCACCTCCCCGGGAGGCTGTAGCCGTTATTAGTTGAAGGAAAACTGTAAATTTGTAAATAAATATTATTTTAATACACATTATGTACATACATACCTACTCCATTGCATGGGCACATCTAGTATATTCACAACTCCTACCTCACCCTCTGCGGGGAAAACAATCTAAGATGGAGTTGACGCCCATGCGCAATGGAGCCGAAAGGGAGGAGTCCCTCGGTCTCGTGACTCGAAAAGACTTCTTCGAAGAAAAACAACTTGTAACACTCTGAGCCCAACACTAGATGGCAGGATAATGCACAGCATGTGAATCTGCAGCATCTCATGCCACGAACAGATGTACACTGGTTAAGTGACATTTTCCATATGCATATAAAACACATTTCATTATCTCAATATCGCATTCAGGTACAGATTCATAGGTAAATAGGTCCATTTGATATATGGGTCGAATAGAGTGATTATGTTCAATTAGGGCCCAGCCATGCATCCCAGATCTTGTGATATTTGCCCTCACACCCCTTTGCTTGGTAGACGGGTTGCTCCATTTGGGCGCGCCAGTCCATCCCCCTCCTCCATTGCTGTAACTGACAGGGGTGGGGCGGGGGGTCTTGGGCGCCCAGTGCCCAACATTGTCTTTTTTTGCAATAAGTAAGGCCGTACCCACAAGTCTTTGAGTTGCTCAGGAGCTCCCAATGCCTTCCATCACCACCAGGGCCATTTTGGGGGAGGGCTCCAGGGTGAGTTTCAACAATGTGGAGAGTTCATTTAGGATGCGTGTCCAGTATCACTGAATCTTGGGGCAGGACCATGCTATATGGAAGAAGTCTGCTGGTGAGTAAGTACATCTGTTGCATTGAGGGTTCAATCTGATCCCGGCACGGAAGAATCGGGCTGGGGTCAGGTAGGCAGAGTGAGGTAGTACATTTGCACCATACGCAGTCTGGCTGAGATTGCGAGGACACGCGGTGCCATCAGTGCGTCCCGCCAGTCCTCATCGTCTAGTGGCCCACCCAAGTTTCCCAGCGGGTTCGTAGGGGCTGGAGGGGTGGTGAAGCACTCAGTACACGGGAGCGATACATCGGTGAGATCCCTCCAGCCCCCCACCCACCCCCAATCAATACCATTGCCTCCAAAGGGCTGAATTGAGGTATGTGGGTGTCATTGCTAACATGGGCCTGCAATGCATGTCTCAGTTGTAAAAACTTGTGGAATTGTGTCTGGGTCAATGTGTATGTTTCTTAGAGTTGTTGAAAAGACATCGTGTGTGCCCTCCCTGACGTCCCCCACCACCGTGATGCCTATGGCGTCCATCGCGTAAAGCCCTCTAGATTGGCAACCTCTCGTAATCATGTTCCCTGCCATAGACGGGTATGCTGGGCGATCCGACCCCACCACCCTGTCTGTCTTTGAGCCGCCCGCCAACCATACAGGACCTGGCTGGTGACTTCTGGTATGGCCTTGGGAATGTTACTTCCATAGAGCAGGTCCATAAGATGTGAGAACCCCATTGTGGACAATTCTAAACGGTAGGTTGGATCATCCCATTCCCCTGTGAGCCATTCATTGATGGTGAGAACCTGCGCTGCCAAATAATAGAAGTATAGAATAGACATGGCTAGACCGCCATTGTATACAACACTCTGGCAAGTGCCCCAGGATAGGCGCCGTCAGCCATTGCGCCATATAAAGGAGCGAGCAATAGCGTCCATCTCCTGAAACCAATGACGAGGGAGCCGGAGGGGAAAGTTTTGGAGGACAAATAGGAGGCGGGGCAGGACAAGCATTTTATAGAGTGCTATGGGGCCATGATGTTTAGCTGTTTTCCCAGTTCTGTTTTCACTTTGTGGGCAAGAGGGGTAAGGTTGAGGCCCCAGGTCATAGACTGGTCAAGTGCCACCTTCATGCCAAGGTATGTAAAGCTTAACCACTGGATTGGAATGTTTGTTTGCCAGTCAACCAGAGCGAAACTTCGAGAGCTGGACCAATAGAGATTTATTGGAATTCATCTTAAGGCCAGATGCCTCTCCAAAAATGCGCAGCAATTGATGACACCTAGGTCCACTCATCTCCGGCCGTGACAGGTGAAGCAGGACATCGGCGTAGAGCGTGATGCGTTCCTCCTCCCGCCCATCGCCAGCCTTCTCAGCAAATCATTTGTGTGAATGGTTCTTTTGCTAGGGCGAAGAGAGAGAGCAGGGGACAGCCCTATCTAGTGTCTCTCCTGACTGGGAAGACCTCTGAAAGCATCCCATTTACTAGGACACGGGCCGTTGGTGTTTGGTAAGGTAACTGAACCATGTGTCGGAATGGGTGCCTCAGGCCCTCTTTCCGAAGGACAAGGTCCAGGTAGCCCCAGTCACCACACTTTTTCAAAGTCGATTAGAAGGAAGGCCAGTGGGGAAGAGAGCGTGTGTCTATGTGCCAACGCAACATGTACCCTTCACAGGCAATGTCTAGTGCTGCGGGCTGGCATAAAACCGCATTGGTCTAGATGGATCAAGTGGCGTAGAACCGTCCTTAGACGAGTAGCCAGTATAGTGGCGTAAATTTTAAGTTCACTGTTAATTAGCAATATCGGACAGTAGTCTGCTCAGGACACAGAGGGAGTCTGGACTTAGGCAGTACCACTATCGTGGCCTGGTCCAAGTCATGAGGGAAGGTGCCTTTCTCCAGGGCCTCTGTGTAGAGACTGTGGAGGTGGGTTAATAGTATGTCCTGGAATTTAGAATAATATTCTGCTGTGTACCCATCTGGGCTGGGGGTTTTCCCTGGTCTCAGTTTTGTGATGGCTTCCCCATTTTCCTCTATGGTTATGGGGTCGTCAAGAATTCTACTAACTGGGGCTGAGAGGGTCTGCATGTCTGTCATCTGCTGTTCAATGGTGGGTCTGAGTGCCGCAGTATATAGGGCGGCATAATATCTAGCAAATATCTCGGCTATGTCCCGGGGCGCAGTGTGGGTTGTCACAGAATCGTCTGTTATCTCAGGGATCACCTGTCCTTTCATTGGTCTGGTTGCCAGCCAGTAAAGGAGCTTGCTGTTCTTGTCCCCCCAGCCATAGACTCTGGCCTGGGATGCCTACCAAATTTGCTTTGACTCCTCCAGGAAGTGGGTTCTGATTTCCTGTGTTACTATCTCTAGGGCTCACCAGTGCTTCTTCTCCTCCTGTTCTCATCACCTCATGCTCCAATTGGAGTGCCCAGGCCTCAAGAGACATACCATGGGCCTGTTTCTCCTGCTCATGCCGCCATATAAGACTTTTCTCATGGCCACGAAGTGTGATATGCGATTAGACCAATCCCTTATTGTCACTGAAATAGTGTTTGATATCCTTGCAAAGGTCCGTAGAGTGGGCCTCATCCAGCAAAAAACATGCATTTATATGCTACATAGGCCTCCGACTCTGATCAGAGTGGCCAGTGGTCAGGGAGATAGGATCATGGTCGGAGAGGCCGCGGGTGCGTATCTGGATTTGGGTGACACAGGAAAGGTCATTGGCAGGCGCAAGAATCATGCCTATAAGGGCTTGAGTTTGATGTGCCGCTGAAGTGTGGGTGTATTGCCGGCGGTGGGGGTGCCACATCCGCCATGTGTCACAGAGGCCTGTGCTCATCATCCATTTGGTGAGAGATAGAGAGCGTTTGCGGTGTGCATCTGACAGGTGGCCTGTAAAGTCAAGGCTCGGGTCTAAGACTGCGCTCATGTCGCCACCCATGATTGTAAACCCCTTGGGCATCTGGGCCAGTAGGGTGGTGAGAGCGAGAAAAAACCCATTGAGCCCCGTGCGGGAGGGGGCATATATACTGAGTGGGTTGATGTTAAGCCTGTCTACCTGGCCCGTCGGAGCCAAGAACCTCCCCTGAAGGTCCACCCATGTCTGCTGTATCACAAAGGGGTATTCACGGTGCAGAAGTATCGCTACCCTCCCCCCTGGCTCTCCATGTATACCCCGAGTGGTAGATCCGGTCAAAGCCGTAGCTGGCCAAGAACGGGCATGTGGACCCCAATAGGTGGGTTTCCTGGGATAGTAAGAGAGGGGCTGAGGCGCTACGCATAGTGCAGCACCGCCGTCCTTTTAATTTTGTTGAGGGGTCCGTTAACGTTCCAGGAGACTACAGTGGTGGGTGCCATACAGTGCCATGAAAAGGAGTATTCCCCAACTCAACTTGTGCGGCTGAGGGTACAAGACATTTGTCTGGTGGGCTGTTATGAACGGTGGACCCTGTATATGCTTAGTATCTGAGCGAATTAGGTATATCTTCCAATGTGAAATGTCCAGGTGTAAAAGGTAGAGAACAAGCAACAATATAGTAACTCAGTCGTGCATTGAGGAACTACTTCCCCTTTCAACTTGAAGAGGCATCTGTCGCCCCAGAAAGGCCCCAACAAAACCAAAGGAAAGATAAGGTAAACCCCTGGTGGTGTGGTGTGGTGGACTCTTCCAGTGAGTCGGATCTCATATGCATTTTTACTGGTGGACCCATGCCTAGCCCGCCATCGCCTTGCTGACCAGTCAAATGAGTGGAGTTTGACTCAGTCGTTCTCTTTCTTCCGGAGTCGTCTGCCCCCGAGTTGCCGATCCATGGGAGGCCTCCTTCCGCCACATGGGCGATGGTGAAGGGCCCCAAAAGATTGTGAGGCCCGTCTGGATCAGCGTCTTCTGTGGCAGGTTTTTGCACTGGTGCAGCTCGTGTGTACGACTTAGGAGGCAGGACACCTTAGCCTTGAGATTGCGGGCCTCGTCCTTGACCCCCATGTTTCTGTCTTGGTGAGTCTTGCCGAGACCTTTTTTGAGATCCTGTTGCAGCAGTGCCATATCTACTCTCACCTCTCCATTTTAGTTCTCGACCACTGCCTGGGAGGACTGTATGGCTCATAGGATCTTGTTGGTGTCCCCCCCCCCCCCTCTTTTCTCCTGGGCCAGGGCAGGGGCCCCCATGGCGTCACTTCCACGGGCTTCAGCTGGAGTTGTGAATTTATCTGTGTGAGTTTGGGAGGAGGATGCTTTCACCTGTTGGTCCTTTCCCCATGGTGCCAAGGGCCAATGTGGGACAAGTGTGATTAGATCAGTGGTGCACCAGTAGGGCTCTGTCTTCTCTCACCAGACCTCCATGGATCTTGAATCTGCAAGGTCTGGTCTCTAGAGGCCAGGCGTCCAGCAGGACCGGAGAAACAGGCCACAGGCAGTTGAGGGGCAACGGGCAAGCTGGAAAAGCACTAAGCAGTTCTTTTCTGTTTTGCAGGTCCAGATCCTGGGATGTCTTGTTGGGCTCAGGGCCTGTGTCCCCCCAATGGCGCAGGCACAGTTGCGTGCTGCGAGTCCGCACCGCAGCCCAGGTCCCTTCAGCCGAATGACCCCGTCTGCCGCGGGCCCTGCTCACAGCAGCAACACCCCGCCCCCCGAGCTGATTCAGGAGGCCACCACTCCCCTATTTCTGATGGATACAACTACCTGTGGATTCCTCACCTGATGAATACTCCCATGGCGCCAGCATTTGACGGAAATCTTCTTACTAGTCTCTGCACGTCGACGAGGACGTCACTCTAGCCCACGCGACGCCGTCTGACGTCATACAGGCAATAAGAAGTCCTCGCCGACGTGCCGATGACAGTTCCCTTTTTTCCGTGCATTCGAAACGGTTATCTTCGAGGGAGTTACTGTTACCTTCGTGGTTACAGTGTATTGTCTGCTGCGTAGTCTTCTCTGCGGTAACAATGTCTCAGAGGAAGTCGGGTTTCAAGCCCTGTCGAGAGTGTGGGGGCAAGATGTCAGTTACAGATCCTCACTCCGACTGTCTATGGTGTTTGAGCTCCGACCACGACGTCTCGACTTGCGATTCATGTCAACACATGAATCCGAAGGCCCTCAAAGAGCGCGAGGCCAAGTTATTCATGGCAAAGTCAAAGAAGAAGGAGAAACATCATAAGAAGTCTTCTTCGCCAAGGTCTCACCGGCGTCATCGAGACTCCCGGCGCCGTAGAGACTCACGACGTCACTCCAGCAAGGAGTCTCGTTCGAGGTCACCTTCGGCTCGGCGTCGGAGGACTTGGGAGGTCAGCCCCACGGTCACGCCGCATCCATCGACGCCGTTGCCCTCTCCGGCGTCACCGACTTCACCTGGTCAGGCGTCAGTGATTGAGGTGGTGCAGCCTCTTGTGTTTTCTCCGGCGTCGCAGACGTCGAGGCCGGCGTCGATCCAGGCACCCCAGTATCCGGCTTTTCCCACTCCTGGAGCCGATAGTACCGCGTTTCTTAATGCGATGTATACCATCTTTCAGCAGATGGCTCCAGGAGCTGCTCCGGCTGGTCCTTCGGGGCCCTTGGCCTTTTCGTTGGGTGATCCTGCGCCTCTTCGGCCGGCACCCTTTATGCCCTTTCTCCCTTTTGGGAATGTGGGCTCGGCGCCGGTGCCGGCGTCGGTGGCCGCTCCGGTGGCTTCGGATGTTTCGGCCCCGGAGGTTGCCCCTCCGTCGAAGTCAGGATTTTGCCCTGTGACTCCGGTTGGTCCATCGGCTCCAAGACCTCGTCCTCCGGCTCCTGCCTCGGCGCCGAAGCTGCCTATGGCGCCGGACGCGGCGTCAGATGCTTCTGGAGATCGGCGCCGTTCTTCGACGTCGGCGGAGGCCATGTCGACTCCGCGTATCGAGGAGAGACTTCATTCGAGGAGGCGTGCTCTCCGTCTTTTAGAAGAGCAAGAGTACCAGCGAGTCCTAGAGGAGGGAGAGATTGAGGACTCTGGAGACGGACTGCATGGTCTGGATACAGCCAGTGGGCTGGACACTTCCCCTGAGTGGGACCTTTCATCTCCAGGGGAATATACGGAGGAGGCTGCTTCCTTTCATGCTGTGGTGAGGAAGGCAGCGAGCTTTTTGGACCTGCCTTTGCCGGTGGCAGAGGCAAAGCAGAATTTGCTGACAGAGGTATTGCATCCGGCCTCTGCTGCAGCTGAGCCTCTCTTGCCATTTAATGAGGCTTTGCTGGATCCGGTGTTGGAGGTGTGGAAGAAGCCGGTGTCTTCCTCGGCCGTTCATAGGGCTGTGGCCAGGAGGTATCGAGCTGCACCATCTGACCCTGGCTTTCTCTCTAGACACCCTACGCCGGAGAGCTTGGTGGTGCAAGCCTCCTGTTCCTCAAAGTCAGCGCCTGGTTCCTTCCCGACGGTGCCTGGAGACAGAGACTCCAAGAAACTGGATGCGCAGTCCAAGAAAATATTTTCGTCATGCAGTTTGGCGTTGAAGGCCACCAACGCCACGTGCATTCTGGGGAGGTACATCCATGCGCTGATGGATGATATTTCGTCTTCATTCACGGAGCTTCCCCAGGGTCTTTTGGATGTGGTCTCGGACGCCCAGGCTGCCGCGACCCAGATTATCCAGTCTGGGCTGGACACGACCGACTCGGTGGCCAGGGCGATGGGCACGGCTGTGGTGGCAAGAAGACAGGCCTGGCTCCGAAACTCAGGGTTCTCTGCGGATGTGCAGTCGACCCTGCTGGACCTCCCGTTTGATGGGGACAGACTGTTTGGAGCCAAGGCAGATTCAGCCTTGGAACGATTTAAGGAGAGCAGAGCCACAGCCAAATCGTTAGGACTGCAAGCTCCTTCTTCCTCTGCCTCTTCTAGAATTTTCAGGAGGTTTCGGGGATTTGGGCGTGGCTCTTATTCCTCTTCCTTTCGGGGGAGGTTCCAGCAACCCGCCTCTTCCCTCCCCTATAGGTCATTTAGAGGGAGGGGGAGGGGTGGGGTCCGTACCAGAGGAGCCTCTCAACAGCACTCTGCCTCTTCCTCGTCCTCTGGAGGGGTGCAGCAGGGGAAGCAGCCTTAGGCTTCCACCGTTTCCCACTCACTCCTCTCCTGTAGGGGGAAGATTACAGCGTTTTCTCCACAAGTGGAAGTCTATCACAACGGACACTTGGGTTCTCGGCATTGTGGGAAAAGGCTACGCCCTTCCCTTTCGGGAGTTCCCGCCCCTCATCCCGCCCCGCCCATCTTATTGTTCAGAAGAACACCTCCTGTTGCTAGAACAGGAGGTTCAAGTCCTCCTTTCAAAGGGCGCGGT
Organism: Pleurodeles waltl; assembly: GCF_031143425.1. Classification (NCBI taxonomy): domain Eukaryota; kingdom Metazoa; phylum Chordata; class Amphibia; order Caudata; family Salamandridae; genus Pleurodeles; species Pleurodeles waltl. The sequence goes on from NC_090449.1 coordinate 402,272,684, forward strand.
AGAGTTGGTCCCAGAGCAGGAAAAGGGTCGAGGTTGTTACTCAAGATACTTCCTGATTCCCAAAAAGGATGGTCAGTTGAGACCAATCCTGGATCTGAGGATCTTGAATTGGTTCCTCAAACAGGAAAAGTTCAAGATGCTGACCCTAGCACAGGTGCTTTTGGCGTTGAACAAGGAAGATTGGATGGTGTCTGTCGACTTGCAGGATGCTTACTTTCATATCCCGATACTCAAGTCGCACAGGAAGTATCTCCGGTTTGTGGTAGGGTCGCAGCACTATCAGTTTGCGGTCCTCCCGTTTGGTCTTACTTCAGCACCTCGAGTCTTCACAAAGGTGATGTCAGTGGTTGCGGCGGAGCTCAGAAGGAAGGGGATAGCAGTATTCCCTTACTTGGACGACTGGTTGATCAAAGCCAAGTCCCCGGAGCTTGTGTCGCATCATCTGCAGTCAACAACCCAGTTGTTGTTCGACCTGGGCTTTTCGGTGAACGTGCCCAAATCTCACCTGGAGCCCTCTCAGCGCCTCCTGTTCATAGGGGCAGTACTGGATACAACATTGAGTCGAGCCTTTCCTCCGCCTCAGCGGATTCAAGATATTCAGGAATTGGTTCCAATGTTTCGAAATGGAGCGGTAGTTCCAGTCCTCAAGGTCCTTCGTCTGCTCGGTCTGTTCGCCTCCTGCATTCTGTTGGTCACGCATGCTCGCTGGCACATGAGGGCTCTTCAGTGGTGCCTCCGAAGGCAGTGGCCTCAACACAAGGGAGATTTAGAAGGTACTGTCAAGATCTCCAGAGATGCTGCTGTGGAATTGAAGTGGTGGATTGCGGGCAACAATCTTTCACAGGGGAAGCCGTTCGCGCAGTCGCCACCAGTGGCCACGGTAATAACGGATGCCTCCACCCTAGGATGGGGAGCTCATCTGGGGGATCTGGAGATCAAAGGGCTTTGGTCTCCAGAGGAACAGGTGTTTCATATCAATCTGTTGGAGTTACGGGCTGTACGTTTGGCTCTCAAGGCCTTCCTCCCATCCCTTCGTGGTCAGTCGGTACAGGTCCTGACGGACAATACTACCACGATGTGGTACATAAACAAACAGGGAGGAGTAGGGTCGTACCTTCTCTGCAGAGAAGCTCTTCGGCTATGGTCCTGGGCAAAGGACCATCAGATTTGCTTGGTGGCAAATCATCTGGCCGGGGTCTTGAATGTACGTGCGGACAGTCTCAGTCGCCAATTCTCGGCAGACCACGAGTGGCGTCTCCATCCAGATCAAGTCTGTTTAATCTTCCAGATGTGGGGGTTTCCTCGGATAGATCTGTTTGCCACTCGGGAGAACGCGCATTGCCCGTTATTCTGCAGCCTCCAGTATCCGATGCAGGGAGCGTTGGGGGACGCGTTTCAGATAACCTGGTGCGACCAGTTGCTTTACGCGTTTCCCCCCATACCCTTGATTCCTCGAGTGTTGAGGAAAATTCGCCAAGACCGGGCCCAAGTCATCTTAATAGCTCCGGATTGGCCAAGGAGGGTATGGTACTCCGACCTTCTCCAACTCTCACTGTGCCCTCCGCTCCGTCTCCCTCTCAGGGCAGACCTCCTCTCGCAGTCGCAGGGGCAGGTTTTACACCCCAACCTCCAGAGTCTGCACCTACATGCTTGGAGATTGAACGGGGCAACCTGAGTTCCTTCTCTCTCCCGCCTGATGTAGTGGATGTTATCTTAGCGGCCAGGCGACACTCCACTAAATCTATCTACGCTAATAGGTGGTCTAAATTTGTTATGTGGTGTGGAGAGAGACAGATTGATCCCTTACATGCTCATCTGTCACATGTTTTGTCTTTTGCACTGTCTCTAGCGCAGAAAGGTTGTGCAGTAGCTACCATTAAGGGTTATTTGTCGGCCTTGTCAGCCTTCATATGTCTTCCAGACCAACCATCGTTATTTAAATCCCCTATTGTTCTCAGATTCTTGAAAGGTCTTCTGAATCAATATCCTCCAAAACCATTCGTTATGCCTCAATGGGATTTGTCCTTGGTCCTGACTTTCCTTATGGGGTCCCCTTTTGAGCCTATGCATTCTTGCCCCTTAAGGTATTTGGTTATTAAAACAGTATTCCTGGTAGCTATAACATCTGCAAGGAGAGTGAGTGAGTTGCAGGCCTTATCGGTTAAACCCCCTTATATAACGTTTTATGGGGATAAGGTGGTGTTGAGGACCAAGGCTGCTTTCCTTCCGAAGGTTGTTTCACCCTTCCATTTGGCTCAGACAATCACTTTGTCCACGTTTTATCCTCCGCCTCATCCTTCAAAGGAGGAAGAAAGACTACATCGCCTGGACCCAAAAAGGGCGTTGAGCTTCTATATCGACAGAATGAAGGATATCAGGCTGGAGGATCAGCTGTTTGTCGGATACGTGGGCAAGAGGAGAGGAAAGGCAGTCCACAAGAGAACACTCTCCAGGTGGGTTGTTCTTTGCATTAAAATCTGTTACTCTTTGGCAAAGAAGGATCCGCCTGAGGGCATTAGAGCTCACTCCACCAGAGCTAAGTCGGCCTCTTCGGCCTTGGCCAGGAGTGTTCCTGTGGTCGACATCTGCAAGGCCGCAACTTGGTCGTCCCTTCACACTTTTGTGAAACATTACTGTTTGGACTCTGAGGTCAGAAGGGACGGTCATTTTGCACGGTCAGTGCTGCAGGATTTCTTGGTTTGACCATTTAGGCACCCACCGCCGGGCGTGGTACTGCTTTGGGACTCTATTCATCAGGTGAGGAATCCACAGGTAGTTGTATCCATCAGAAGAACGAGTTACTTACCTTCGGTAACGACTTTTCTGGTGGATACATTAGCTACCTGTGGATTCCTCACGGTCCCACCCGCCTCCCCGTTGCCTTTTTGGTCTCTCCAAGCAATCCTTGAGTGTGCTCCTTTTGGTCTTCAAAGTTGCAATACATTTTGCATGTATGATATTTGTATATATGTGTATATTTATATATAAATCTATATATATATTGGGTATATACATGATTCGTATGTATAAATATATTTATTTGTTTAAAAAAAAAAAAAAAAAAAGGTTATATTAAATCTACAGCTATTTTATTGCAATGTTGTGTGATTTACAATATTAAGAGATGTTGCTTTGCTCTTTCATTGCATTGGGTTATTATTATTCTCATGCACGTAAAAAATGTTGGTACTGTCATCGGCACGTCGGCGAGGACTTCTTATTGCCTGTATGACGTCAGACGGCGTCGCGTGGGCTAGAGTGACGTCCTCGTCGACGTGCAGAGACTAGTAAGAAGATTTCCGTCAAATGCTGGCGCCATGGGAGTATTCATCAGGTGAGGAATCCACAGGTAGCTAATGTATCCACCAGAAAAGTCGTTACCGAAGGTAAGTAACTCGTTCATCACTGCCAGACCCACAGGTTACAAGTCTAAGAGGGAGGGGGGCAAGGCAGCCTTCCCCGCAGGTCAGCATCCGCAAGAGGCCCCCCCGGCCAGGTCCAACCTGCCACGATCGGTGCACCATTCCGCCGCAGACATGCGCATGGGCTGATGTGTCCTCCGAGCCTCTGCTGCCGGCCAGTGCTTTGCCGCTCTCCCCACGGGTAACATGCAGCACACCAATCCAGGTGAGGGGGCTGGGCCGTCACCAGGGTCCTCCCACCTCGGGTCCCCCAGCATCCAGCCACCAAGCGCAGATCCCCATGGCAGCGCCAGCCAGGCCTAGCAGGCACCCGCCATCTTGGGCGCCTGTCCAGGTCCTTCCGGTAGTCTGGCCATTCTGTTCGGTGGAGGGCCCACAGCGGCTCTCTGCTCGATCTGGGCTCCCCCGCAGCTAGATGGGGGCTTGGTGTCTGTCCGGTGGGTCCCCATCTGGCGTGGATGGTGGCAGATGACGAGGGATCCGGAGCAATCTGAGTGCGACTGCCATCTTGATGCCCTAAGCCATGCCCCCCTGGCTTTGTTCTCTTAATGTAGTTGAGCACCAACCCTCTTTTGATTTTATTACCCAGGCCATTTACATTCCAGGACAAGACGGTGGTCCCGTCCTGCACAAGGCCATCTCCTCTTGCCATCCCCTCCGGAACCACTTTGCACTCCACCTGTGCGAGTGTCTAGCTGAGTGTACCAGTGCAAGTAGTTTCTATACTCCTGTCATGCAAACATTAACAGCAGCCAGTAAAACAGTTATATCAACTAAGAACACATTTCACCCTCCCCATCTCTTCCCACCCCTGCACGTTTCCCTTGCCCGTCTCATAAGGCAAATATGTGACAAGGTCAGTCGATGAGGCTTGAAGACCCCCCTCTCTCCCCTCACCCCCACCCACCTCAACATCCCTTCTAAAACTTTTCAATGGTTTATCCAATAAACGGTGAACAAAGGCAAGAAACACAACACAAACAATTGGGAATGGTAGAGGCTGGGGCCCAGGTCCCTCCTGTTTTACTGCCCTGGTACCCTGTAATTCCCTCCGAGGAGAGAAAGGAGCAGTGAAAGACTCCCAATGCAATAGGGCGAACCCATAATTCCACGTGCTCCCAACTCAGGGGGCCCGGAGATTGCGGCAGAAACATCTGACTCCCCTCCTCCTGCTCCCCCCTCCCCCCCCCATCCACATCCCACTCAGCTCTTCATCCTAGGAGACTTAGTAGTTGTGCCTTGACCAGCCTTGCCAGAGGTCATAGCTAGTGAGTCATATCCAGTCAATGACCATTTCTCACATCAGCGTTTCATCTCCCAGGTCCGAGCCCGTCCGGGGAATGAGTACTCAGATGTCAGTCTTGACCGGCACTCTTGCTTCTTCCCTGTCCTGACATTGTTGATCCAGACTCAGGGTACCATTGGGCCACCCTATCACCGTCTCAGTGGAGCTCGCTGTAGGAGGCTGGCCTGGTTTGTAGTGGGTACCTTGGGTACTTACACCTTATACCAGGTCCAGTTATCCCTTATTAGTGAAATGTAGTAGTGTTATAGCAGCTTAGGCTGATAGAGGTAGCTATAGCAGAGCAGCTTAGGCTGAACTAGGAGACATGCAAAGCTCCTGCAATACCACTTATAGTTACACAGTACTTCTACACATGTAAAGACAATACTCAGTGTTACCAAAAATAAATTTATTTGGGTGACACAGTACCAAAAATATCTTACAGACAATACTCCTTCTATAGGTAAGTATTATACACAATATATACACTAGACACCAAAAGTAGACAAGTAAATAGTCCTAGAACAATGCAAACAATAGGAAATGCTATAGAATGCAATGGGAGAAAATAGGTCTGGGGCAACACAAACTAAGAAAGTGGAATGCGAATCACAAATTCCCCACCCCCAGCCAAGTGTAGTGTGTGCAGAATCGCTGGGAGAGTAAGAATACAGTAAAGGTAAGTAAATTACCCCACCCCAGAGCCCAGAAAAGCAGGAGTAAAGTACTGCAAGTTTCCTTAGGACACACTACACCTCGTGATTGGAATTTTGCAGCAGCCAACCAAGTCTGCAAAGAACAACTGCTGGATTCCTGGACCTGAAGACTGCAAAGGAAGGGGACCAAGTCTAGAAGTCGAAAGAAGTTCCAGGAAGAACAGGAGCCCCTGCCAACCCAGAAGAGGGTTCAAAAGAAGAGTCCACGGTTAGTCGAAGACTGCAGGAATGCACCCTAGGAAGATGCCAGCGGGTTCCTGTGTGATGCAAAAGATGTCTCATGGCGTGAAGATCATTGCAGATAAGATTTCGTGTTGGAAGTCGCCAACAAGCCTTGGCTACAACAAAAGTGCATTTTGCATCAAAATGGCGCTGTATGGACCCAGGAGGTACCTGGGAGCCTCAACTCTGTGTGAGGAGGAAGAGGGGGCTCTGAGCAATTTAGAGAGGAGCCCTCAGGATGCCATCCAGCACCCCCAGGAGTCTCAGGAACCGGGGACAAAGGAGGTGCAAAACACGGTAAATGTAGCACAACAAAAGAAGGTTCCACGCCACCGAAGAACAACTCAGCGAGTTGAGCGTCGCAGGATGGAGTGCTGGGGACCTGGGCCAGGCTGTGCCCGAAGGAATTTTGCAAAGAGTGCACAGAGGCCCCAGGAGGTGAAGAAGACGCAGTACACAGGGGTACCATCGCTCTCAGGAAAGGCAAGGTCTTACCTCCTCCAAATTGCGTCAGCAGGACCTCAGGACAGTCTATGTAGATGATGTCCACCCTCTGTGTCCTTAGGAGCACGCTTGTCGCTGTGAGATGAGTCCCAAGGTACCGGTCGTCATCTTAGAAGGTGCCTGCTTGGAGCAGGGAAGTGACTCCGTCACTCCACGGGAGATTTCTTCGGTCCTTCTGGTGCAGGATGAAGAGAAGAAGTCCCCAGAGTGTGCACACCGTGGAAACTGTTGCAGTTGCTGACTTTTTTAGCTGAGGTTGCTGAAGAAAAGTGTCTCTTGTCGACACTTTGTTGCAGTTACAGCGTTTCTTGGAGCAGGCTGCAGTTGATCTGAGGTCAGAAGAGTCTGAAGTTGTGGCAGAGGATATCTGAAGGAAACTTGCAAGCAGAATCTGAAGAGAACCCACAGGAGAGACCCTAACTAGCCCTAAGAGGGGGATTGGCGACCTTGTCAGCTAAGGACCTGACTGGAGGGGTCTCTGACGTCACCTGCTGGCACTGGCCACTCAGAGGCCTCCACAGTGCCCCCACACTTTGCAAAGCAAGATGGCTGAAGTCTGGGACACACAGGAGGAGCTCTGGGCACTACCCCTGGGGTGGTGATGAACGGGGGAGTGGTCACTCCCCTTTCCTTTGTCCAGTTTTGCACCAGAGCAGGGGAGAAGGGGTCCCTGAACCGGTGTATACTGGTTTATGCAAGCAGGGCACCATCTGTGCCCTTCAAAGCATTTCCAGAGGCTGGGGGAGGCTACCCCTCCCAGCCTGTAACACCTATTTCCAAAGGGGGAGGGTGTAACACCCTGCTCTCAGTGGAAATGCTTTGTTCTGCCTTCCTGGGACTGGGCTACCCAGACCCAGGAGGGCAGAACCCTGTCTGTGAGGTGGTAGCAGCTGTAGCTGCAGTGCAAGCCTCAGAGAGCTGGTTTGGCAGTACTGGGGACAATGGTGGAGCCCCCAGGATGCATGGAATTGGCTCCCCAATACCAGATTTGGAATGATCTTAGACATGTTACATGGCCATCTTCTGAGTTACCATTGTGAAGCTACATATAGGTATTGACCTAAATGTAGTGCACGCGTGCAATGATGTCCCCACACACAAAGTCCAGGGAAATGGCCCTGAACTATGTGGGGCACCTTTGCTAGTGCAAGGGTGCCATCACACTTAGTAACTTTTCATCTAACCTTCAGCAAGTGAAGGTTAGACATATAGGTGAATTATAAGTTGCATATATGCAATGAAAATGGCTGTGAAATAACATGTGTGTTATTTCACGCAGGCTGCAATGGCAGGCCTGTGCAACAGTTTGTCTGAGCTCCTTATGGGTGGAAAAAGAAATGCTGCATCCCATATGGATCTCCTGGAACCCCAATGCCCTGGGTACCTAGGTACCATATACTAGGGACTTATAAGGGGGGTCCAGCATGCTAATTGAAATTGGTAAATTAAGTCACTGGCCTACAGAGACCAATTTAAAAGCAGAGGAAGCATAAGCACTGAGGTTGTGGTTAGCAGAGCCTCAGCGACACATTAAGGCACTACACAGGCATACACATTAGGCAATAAATTATGAGCACCGGTGTCCTGTGAGACAGGCCATAGCATACTGACATACAGGTAAAAATGGGGGTAACATGCCAAGGAAAGATGGTACTTTACTACACTCGCCCTCTTGCGTCTCCCTCCGTGCCTCTTCATTGTGGCTGTCCTGGCCTTCCCTGGCGTGTCATGATGGGTGCTTTTCCTTGGTGTTAATGAGACCTTCCCATTTTCTCCTAGCTCCAGCAAGTCCCATTTGTTTTCCGGTGTTTGAAGAAAAATTTGACCGCCCAGCATTTATTACTTTTAATTTTGCCGGATACAGCAGCATATATGTAAGCCCCTTTGCCTCCAGTTTCTGTTTCACCCCACCAAATGACTGTATCTGGAGTTGCACTGCTCTGGTGTAATCCGGGAAGATTTTGATGTTATGATTCTCCTAAGACAGATCAAATTTTTCACGCATTTCTCTCAGTATGCTATTCTGATCTCTGTAATTGAGGATTTGGCGATAATTGTCCTTGAATGGGCCATGGGTGGCGGATGTAGCGCCAGTGCCCTACGCGCCTGCTCCACAACAAACATCAGCGACAATGGTGCCTCAGTAATGAAAGAAAGCAGTGGAATCCCCCCCCCCCCAGACTTTAGAGGGGGGGGGAATCACATTGCGATCCTCCAGCAGCAGCGCAGCTCCGTCACCAGGCCACGAGATCCTTCGCAGTGGGGGGCCAGCTCCCTCACCACCAGTCCGGGTTCCCCCTAACTGAGACAAAGCAGCAATCCAGTTACTTTTACAGCAAGTCCCAGCTCCCCAGCAGGGGACAGTGACGGCGATGGCCTCGCCATGAGCGGGACCAACCTCCACTCCGCTGCCCTATCAGGCCGATGATATCCTAGACCACCAGACCCGGGGCGGCCCCCTCCTGTGTCGTCCCTCTCTTGTGTCTCCAGTCAGCCTCAGGATGCTGTCTTCCTCCTCAGGCACCGGGACAGGCCGCCTCCCCTGCGCAGTGCCAGCCATCCTGTTTCATCGCCCGGGGGATGGACCCGATTTCAAGTTGCCCGAGGCTTCCGACAGCCTCTTCCAGGGGCTGTTACTTATGCCCCTGTGCTCCGATACCCTCGGAGCGGGGGCCAGGAGTTTTCAAGCGCACCAGGTAGGCAGGATCATGAAGGATGCTGATGCTGGGTTGGGAGCTCACTCTCAGAGCTTTCCGATCGGCCATCTTGTTAGCCACACACCCCTCCAGCACAGTAATTTTAAGGGCCATTAAGCATCTGGAGCAGCTTATATAATTGTTTTTATTCTCCTGCACGTTATTATGGACAAACCTTGTTGTGCTGGCATCAGTTTTCAGGTGAGCATATTACCTATGTCACAAAAATATTTTGCTTTGCTGACAGTAAGTTTGAGGTGTACGATGCTTGTGCCATTCATGGAAAATGAATTGTATTCTTTGGGTCTGATCTTTCATCCATTGTGTCGGAAGCTGGCCTGGTGTGTGGTGAGCACCTATGGTGTTATTACCTCATACCAGGTCCAGGTATCCTCTTATTAGTGAAGTGTGGGCAGTGACGAAAATCCAGGCTCTCTAGTGGTAGCTGTGGGCTTATGTAGGAGACATGCAAAGCTCATGCATTACCACTTGTAGTCACACAGCATTCACACACATGAAAGAACCACACAGTGTTACAAAAATAAAGGTACTTTATTTTAGTGACACAAATACTAAAATACTATATAGGCAATACTCTACTAGGAGGTGAGGCAACACACTATTATGTACACCTTAGTTGTTGGGAATGAGCATAGAAAGCAATAGAAAACAATGCAATAGCAATAGACAATAGTGACCCTCGGAGGAGCTCAAACTATATACTAAAAAAAATGGAATGCGACTGATGGACACCCACCACCCCCCCCACACCCAGGTAAGTGGAACGCGGGGACAAAGAAAATGCAAAGTGCTGTCGTCGCAGCACTACACAGGAAGGTGCCACGCCACCAGAGAACAACTCAGCGAGTTGTGAGTCGCAGGATGGAGTGCTGGGGACCTGGGCTACACTGTGCAAAAAGGATTCTTGCAAAAAGTCCAAGGAGCTGGAGAAGATGTGGATCACAGGGGTACTGTCGCAGCACGGGGAGGCACGCTCTTACCTCCACCAAATTTGGACAGCTGGACCTTTGGACAGTCTGGGCCACTTCGGTCCCCCACCTGTATTCCAGGGAGCACGCTCATCGTCGGGAGAGGAATCCCAGAGTACCGGTCGTCGTTGCAGAGAGGTGCCTACTGAAGCAGGGAAGTGACTCCGTCACTCCACTGGAGATTCCTTTCGTTCTTCTGGTGCAGGATGAAGACTGGCAGTCCTTGTTGCAAAGGCTGTCTGGAGCTGAAGTTGCAGGTCACAGGAGACGTCCTGGATACTTTGTTGCAGTTACAGCGTTCCTGGAGCAGTCTTCGGTTGATCTGACAGTCAAAAGCTGAAGCAGAGGATTCTGGAGGAGTCTTGCAAGCTGAATCTGAGGAAACACCCAGCTGAAGGACCCTAAATAGTCCTGAGAGGAGGACTGGCCTGCTACCAAGGTATGTACCTATCAGGAGGGGTCTCTAACGTCACTTGCTGGCACTGGCCACTCAGAGGTCTCCAGAGTGTCCCCACACCTTGGAATCCAAGATGGCTAACGCCAAGGGCACACTGGAGGAGCTCTGGGCATCACCCCTGGGGTGGTAATGGACAGGGAGTGGTCACTCCCCTTTCCTTTGTCCAGTTTCGCTCCACAGCAAGGGCAGGGGTTCCCTGAACCGGTGCAGACTGGCTTATGCAAGGAAGGCACCAAATGTGCCCTTCAAAGCATACCAGTGGCTTGGGGAGGCTACCCCTCCCAAGCCATGTAACACCTATGTCCAAAGGGGGAGGGTGTTGCCTCCCTCTCCCAAAGGAAATCCTTTGTTCTGCCTTCCTGGGATTGAGCTGCTCAGTTACAGGACGGCAGAAACCCATCTGTAGGATTGCAGCAGCGCAGGCTGCCACGGAAAACCCTGCAAACTGGTAGGAGCAAAGCTGGGGGTCCTCTAAGGAGCCCCCAGAGTGCATGGAATCATACAATCAGTACTGGCAACAGTATTGGGGTATGATTCCGAGATGTTTGATACCAAACATGCTCAAGTTTGGAATTACCATTATGTAGCTGGACAAATGGTCCAGTACATGGATTAAATAGCTTCCCTGCACTCATGATGTCTAGATAAATGTAACTGGAGTTCATGGGAACACATCTGCTCATGCAGGGTGCCCTCACCCACAGGTACTTAAACCCTGCCCTCTGAGCTAGGTGGGCCCGCCAAAGGGATGACTTACAGTGACGTGGTGCAGTGACCTGTAGTGAAAAGAGTGCATGCTCCCTTTCATGCAGGCTGCAATGCCAGGAATTTAGACACACTTTGCATGTTCTCCCATGGGTGGCACAATACATGCTGCAGCCCATGGGGAACCCCTGGTGCCCCAATGCCGTGGGTATGTAGGTACCATATACTAGGGACTTATATGGGGTCAACAGCATGCCAATTGTGGGGTGTAAAAAGTTAGGGACAACCAAATCTAGAGGGACTGAGCACAGTTACTGGGGTCCTGGTTAGCAGGTTCCCAGTAAATACAGTCAAAACACACCAACATCAGGCAAAAAGTGGGGGTAACCATTCCAAAAAAGAGGGTACTTTCCTACACATTGACTTCTTTTGCTCAAAACGTCCAACCTTTGGCTTGGACCAGTTCACAATCGGCTTTTAATCTCAGTTTTTCTGTTGGATCTTTGCTTCTGTCCTGCCATTTTCCATTGTGAAAGAAAACAGGCACTTGGGATAGCGCATAGCAGCCTAACACATGTTTAATGCAAAATTAACCAGCAAACATCAGATATAATTGGAGATAATTTTCCAAATCAGTAGCCCAGGGCCTCAACCACTGGTCAGTTAGACCAGTGAAACTCTAAAATTCATACATCTTGGTGCTTCATGTATACACTTTTTTTGTATACAAGTGAAAGGAGTAGGACGGGCAATGCATTGTAATATAGTGTTCTTTAAAAAGGGTGTTTCATCTTTTTCCTGAAATAGAGATGTGTTGGGGTGGTCCTGATGGATATGGGGATGTTATTTCAGACCCTCGGTGCATAGATGGAAAAGGCTTGCTGCATTATGTTTTTTGTTTTACACTGTGGTTGTGCCAAAAACCATCAGAGATGGCGAGCTTGTCTGTAAGAAAAGCAGGGGTGCTGGTCGTAATCGCTTCATTAATGATCTAGCTGGTTCTGGAGGGAGCAGGTCAGCAAAGGGAGCCAATGGAGCTTCATCACAATGGTGGCGATGTGATCATTTTTCCTCAGGTCCTGGGTCAGATGTGCTGTCGCTTGTAAATTGTCCTTAAGGAGTGCCATTGTGGAGTTGAGGACACTATGTAGCAGGGCATTACCACCGTCATGATGTGATGATGTGAGTATGAGCGATGAAAAATAGTTCTGACGTCCCTTTCTGGAAGAAACTGAAGAACCCGTTTCTCTTTCTCCAGAAGAGAGCTGGTAATAGGCCGTCTCTTTCTTTGGCAGTGTGTTTGAGGGTGAGTTTGGTGCCCTGTGTGAGTTTAGGTGACTTGTCAGTTGGTGAACATTTGGGTTTGAAGCAGTCTTGGTTCCGGTCCTTGAGCCAGTTGATTAATAAACAATATTATTAGCACATATTTAGATCCATATGTAAATTTAACTTCTGACAGTGTATAAGCAACCATTAAGGTATTTATATGTGAATGTATAGGGGTACTTTTTTTGTTTTTTTTTTTGTTTTACATAAGAAATCGTTCGGCAAGTGGTCCACTAGCACAGAATAGCGAGCACTGACAAAAACGTCTAAGAAAGGGGTATTACAGATAATTGTTTGTGTTTTGTTTGTTCGTTTTTCAGATGCTTTTGTTCTTTAGTACAATAGACTCCACGTTTGTCCACCATGTGTACACGCGATCCGCACTCCAGGCAAACATCAACCTATTGGCTTTGATAATGCTTGCTTTCTACTGCACATGATATGCTTCTGATTTTACTTGCTTGTATTTTCCATGCGAAGTAATCTTGCCTTGGGAAAGTGGGGCAGGGCACAGTTAACTGTTTGTCTACCTGCACATTTAAACAACCACCTATTCCTTTGGGTTATACTAAGGGAAATTATGCTGTGATTTTGAACTGGTAAGAATTTGACTAAAATCATTAGTCCGCATTTGAAACCCGGATTGCAGATGAGATCATGTTTACCCAACAGGTTAAAATGAAGACATTGAGTGTAATAATAAATAGTGTTTTTCGTCTCTAAACAATATTATGCTGCCTGTAGTGTATTATTCAGCTGAAGAGTTTTACTGCAAGATGTTGGGGGTAATGCTTTTACTACTTTCTGAAGTGTGTGTGGTGCGACTGGCTTTTTCAGTACGTCTTTCTATGCTGAAGGTTTTTGGCCTGTTATCTTGAAGATGCACTTGTGCTGTAAGGCATTCTGTCTGAATGAGAAATGTAGCTTACATTATAAACACACTAACAAGCTACCCTTTACCACTTTGAGCTTCTGCAATTAGTCTTTTTAGCCTGTTATTGCATTATAGACTTATATGTCCGAGTCTAGTTCTTATTAACCTTTACAGTAGTGCACACTCTTACCAGTCCAACTATAAGTTTACTATAGGAACATTTCCTGTTTCTACTCTGATTAATGTGCCTCCATAATCATTGTGGGTCCAGCAACCCCTCATGTGTTTCCTCTCAAGGGTTACACTGGCTCTGTGTCACACTCTGTTTATTCACGGTCCCTGCACCAGCGGGGACAGTTTTTATGGTAAAATAATCATTGCCCTCTGGAGCGCTGGCTGCAACACCCACTTGACTGTATGCATACCTACACTCTATTCCTTACTCTCTGTTCTAGTGCCTCACACAGTAATGTAGTAACATCTCTTCTTCCACTCCATTCCTGCAGGGACACCGTAACTCACCTGGGAAGGTGGTGAAGCTCCTCGAAATGTCCTGCACCTTACCTAGGGTAGTAGTTTAGTAAGTGGTGAAGGAACAACTAATCTTAAATGCAGGTTTAGGGATGTTCCCCTTAGGTTTTTCTCTGGACTGTCTAAATATGGGACTTTTCATATGCTCACAAGCTGGAAAGGGCAAGGTGTCTGCTGATTACAGTGAATAGGAAACACCTCTGTAATCCAAGACAGCCCCTCTATGATGTGCAAGTCAGCCCTGGTCTTCATAGCCCTTAGATATGATTCAGTGTCTGTCACTCACTTAACTGCCCACCAAGGAACTGAAGATCTGACAATTTGTCCTTATCCTCTGCACCTCCCTGGGAGCCCTGGCGAACCTCTACCTGTGGCTCGATGAGACTTAATACCTGACCATCTGCTGACCAGCTTTTCCCCCATTCTTTTGTCCTCATCAGTCTTTGGGCTCCTGGCTAACAGGGTTGATCTCTCCCACAGGCAAGGTGCTAAGTAGCAGTCTTTTCTGTTTGGATATCATCGCTGAGCCAACTAACTTCAATTCTTAAAATGACCCCCTAGTACACTACTATGCCTGCACAGTCAGTCACAACAGATCTACCCCCATTCACCTATCAACCCATTACCTCAACGTCTCTGAAAGCATCTTTCCAGGAGCAGATATGTTATTAGCTTCCTCCCAGCCCTTCCCACTAAGCAGTGCACCTTCTGCAGTCCTCAAACTTCCTTATGGACACTCTTTTTATACTTATAGTTAAATTAGACCTGCACTGAGGCAAAGCAGCATTGCTGTTTGCTCATAATGTTTTTTTTAAAACTCACTGCCATTTTTCCACTCATGCCATTTGTTTCTTAGTGGTATTGGTTTGATCTGAGTTTGTGCTTACTGCTGTAGATGATGAAATTTTCTCTTAATTTTAGGTGGAAAGGAGAGTGGGATATTCAGTGAGCCAGTGGCTTCTCCTGTTCGCCACCTTACAAACCCTCCTGGTGGAAAAAGCAGCAATATCTTTGGAGATGCCATAAACCAGGCACCTGCCATGCAGCATCCGAATAAGCCTAAGGTATCCATCATGATCCACACATATAATCTCAGCATGAAAGTGAGCAGCATGCAAGGGTGACTGAGGATTTTGTGGAAAATGAAGGTGTTCTATTGACTTGTCATCTTTAACATATTTGCTGTGTCTTCCAACCTGTTAAAAACTCCGAGCATGATTTAGTGTTTGGCAGACAGTGTACTCCATCACAAATGTGACATAATGCCTTGCACACTGAACTCTCAGCCCTCCCACTTCATTTAGAAATGGGTGGAACTTAAGTATTCCATTGAGACAGCCTCCATAGGCTCTGTCAAGTGAATACTTCCTCTAGCAGCCCAACGAAGTAGGGGAGTAGGGGCCATCAGAGGAAGGACATTACTTCACCTGCTGTACCTGGGATGGGCATTGTTTTTTTTTTCTCTTTGTCCTGGAGATAAGGGATAGGAAAAAAAATATAATGACCCACCCCCACCCTGAGAGTTTCATTAGTGTTTTATTCCTCAAGGCATGTGTGGCTGTAGATACATCTGCTTAGCATAATCCTGCTTTCTAGTGTTGGGCTTGGATGTGTGCAACTTGTTTTTCTTCAAAGAAAGTCTCTCGAGTCACGAAGTGGTGGCTCCTCTTGCTGGTAATGCACACGGTCATCAACTCCATTGTTAGATTGTTTTCTTCTGCCGTTGGGTTCAGACTTGTGCTCTTCTGCTCTGGTTTGACACTGTTGTGCTACAATTATCTTGGTATATACCTACTTTCCGTGTGTATTGTTCTCGATCGCAGTCCTCTGTCTCCTGTTTGGTTCAACAGTGCCAACTTTGTTAGGGCAACTCCCATTGACGTTGACCCTTTTGTGGACCTTCGCCCTTCAGAGCGCTGCTTCCATCCTTGGGCGTCCCCTCGCATCATGTCCACTCAGTGATGAATCAAACGCTTTTACGTTTTTCTCCTCCATGTCATGCTAAATATCCTCGCACCGACCGTCACCAGGTGTGTAATCTGTGCACAAACAGGCCAGCTGTGAGTCTGCTGCTCCTTCAGGGCCAAGAAGCTCTATGTGGCCGTCTGCCTTGACTTCTCAGGATGTCTCGAAGAAGTGCAGGTGAAACATTGGACAAGTTTGTCTCAGAGGACATCCAAGAAGAACTACAGGCACCGGCGCCTGTTGTGGACGAAGGTACAGTCTTCCACAACGATAGCTCTGGCTCCGAAAAAAAGATGCAAGATCTGCCTCCAGCTCAACCAGCCCGTGAGTACTATGTCCCCACCAATTCGACATCCAGACCACCACAAAGGGTCGATAGCCCATCCCTGAGAGACCTAAAACTGTTGACGGATCACCACTGCCTTTGAGCCATGGTTGTCACTATCCATCTTCTTCGGAAATGCCCAGCTTTGAGCTGAAAAGAACATCGAAGCTGCATGTTCGGAGCCGACCACTCTTGTTTCGGACCCAAGTCTAGCTTTGGAGTTAAACTCTTCAGCATCAAACTACCCCCTGGTGTCAGCACTGCAACCAGCTGCTTTCAAGCCGATACCGTTGGCCCCCAAACCATTGGCGTGGGTGCTGAAAACATCTGCACCCAGCATAGCAAACCATGGATCGGGTTGTGTGGTACCCATGCTTCAGAGACTACAAGAGGAAATTGACTAGACAGAAGCACATCATGATCCATCCTGATACCTCCCCCATTCTGGCGCCCAACCCTCAAGAGAGCACTTTCTTTTGAAGAAGCTTTGGATGTACCAACTCCGCCCAAGCTCGGGAAGAAAATAGAAAAGGCCACAAGTCCTGTGCACATCAGCCCAACAACTACACCACCTGCTCCACGTGCTTCAGTGGCTACCCCTGCACCATATTCCCTGAATGAGTCATTACATTCTTGTGTAGTGGGTGGAGATGGTGGGGGCACTTTTGATATCCCACCACAAGATGACCTATGGGACACGTAAGATACTGATGCACCAACTAATACAGACCCTGTACCATGTCAAACACTCTCCCACAGATGACACTACCACTTACCATGACTTAATCGGTATAGCTGCCACCTTCCTTTAGATGCAACTATATACAGAGCCCCTAGAGGACGACTTCTTATTTGAAACACTCTCCTCCACATAGCGCTCCAAACAATACATGTCTATGCTTAAAGGCATGTTCTGCCGCACCGCTTACATATTTTATTGACCTGGTACGATATAGGGGCATAATGCCTAGAATGGATAAAAAGTATAAAGCACCACCTAATGACCCCATATATTAAAGCTCAACTTCCACCATATTCTTTGGTAGTGGCAACAGCATATGAAAGAGCAAATTCACAGACATCTGATAAAACACCTCCACCAGATAAGGAGAGTGAAAAGATTGACGTAGCTGGAAAGAGAGTGGCCGCTCGATTTGCCAGTCACTGGCATATAGCAAACTCTACCTCCTTCTCTCCAGATATGATAGAGCTCACTGAGATGAGTTGGAGGAAATACTGGAATAACTCCAAGATGAACATAAAAAAAAAAAAAGCTAATCAAATTGCCTCTGAGAGCAAGTTATTATCTAACACCCCTATTCGTTGTGCCCTTGGTGCTTCTGATACTGCAGCTAGAGGGATACATTCTGCATATTATTACGCAGGTGTGCCTAGCTCTAGAAAGTACAACAGAATCTCCTGGCACACTCATTTGATGGGGAACATCTATTTGGTCCTCAGATACCCTCCCTGAGAAAATAAAAAAAGATTATGAAACCGCCACAGCCATAGGAGCACTGCAGACACACTCTCAAAGTGGATCCTGTCACCGTTCATCTTATCATGGAGGCTCCAAGACCACCTCCCCTGAGACCTTCCTCTTGTACCAGCAGCCACAGACCCAAATCACCTTGCCTAGAGGTTACTACTGAGGCTCATATAGGGGTACCAGCTCCAAAGGCAGAGGTAAGGGATGATTTACTGAACCATCCGCCACAACTACAAAACCTTGACTTACCACTCATTCCTACTGATCACATAACACCTGTCTGGGGCCGACTACAAGGGTTCTTTGCCTCCTGCTGGTATATCATCTCCAACTAGTGGATATTAGATATTATCCAATATGGTTAATGTCAGGAGCTCACTTCTACACCTCCTAACATTCCACCTTGCAGACACAAACTTTCCCCACAACATCAACAGTTGCTCAGGGAAGAAGTACAGACACTCATCAATAAATGAGCTATAGAACCCGTTCCACTCCACCTACAGGGCACAGGAGTCTATTTACTGTACTAACCTTCTTCCAAAAAAGGCAGGTCCCTAAGACCAATCTTTGATCTCAGACCCCTAAACAAGTACATTCTCTCAGTGCACTTTCACATGGTCATTCTTCACGTTGTCATCCCGTTATTACAACAATGCAACTTCATGGCTGCACTCAGCCTCAAGGACACCTACTTTCATATGCCTGTTCACCCAGCACATCACCGGTATCTGAGGTTTGTAATAAATGGTCAACGTTTCCAGTTCTAAGTGCTCCCCTTCGGGGTCACTACCGCACCCATAGTCTTTACCAAATGTTTTGCCGTAGCAGCTGCTCACCTGCACAGACAAAGCATACATGTCTTTCCCTACCAAGACGACTGCCTCATCAAAAGCGCAACTCGTCAAAAGTGTTTCCAACCCACTCGAGTCACCATAAAATATATAAGCCTTCAAGCTTGCCATTGTCTACAATGGTGGAACACCAACAACCTGTTAAAAGGAAAGCCTTCCTAGAGTCCGTTCTGCAGAGGACTATAACAACTTACCCCTCCCTTATGGGGTGGGAACACAATCTCAAGATCGAACTATCCAGGGCCACTGGAAACCCATTCAACGATGGCTCTGAATAAATCATCTGAAGTTACTAGCTGTCCACCTTGCGCTAAAAGCCTTCCTTCCTCACCTGATTGGCATGGTATTCCTCATCAAGACAGATAACATGACAGCCATGTATTATCTCCAAAAGCAAGAGAGCACCAAGTCCCCAGAGCTTTCCCATTTAGGCCAGAATATTTCGAGGTTGGCTCTATGATACAACAGTCACATTTTGGCAGAGTACCTACTGGGTATGGTCAACAACTTTGCAGAACTCCTCAGTAGGAGGTGCCAGCAAGACCATGAGTGGGAACTCCACCCGCAAGTCCTCCTCCAATATTTCCACCGTTTGGGAAAACCGCAAATAGACCTCTTCGCCACAGCAGAAAGACCCCAAACATCTTGTCCAGGTTTCCCCACCCACAGTCTGAGGGCAGTGTGCTATGGATGAGTTGGTCAGTGATATTTACTTACACTTTTCTGCCTCTCCCACTTCTTCTGTTTCTGGTCTGAAAATTTTGGTAGACCTCTCTCACCCTCATCCTGGTGGCTCCTACATGGGCACGACAAGCGTGGTTCATTTACAAGACTTCTAGCTGCACATTTCTTACCTCTGAATTCTTCCCAGGTATCAGACTGGATCCAGCAGATTTTTCTGAGCAGTACCCATGCACACCAATAGGTGGTGTTGATCTGCTTCACGTCCGTTGTCTTCATCAACCGCTCCAGATATGACGTTGCAAATCCTATATATGTGCCACCCAGGTGTACTGACGCCAGTTCTTTTATTTTTGCACCAGCAAAGCCCTGGTCTGAAGAGAGTTACCCCTCAGTCAATTTTTGACTGACTTCTTTTGACTGACTTCTTTTGACTTTTTGTCAAGTCTTTTCAAGTTTTACTTGTGGTGCTTCGAGGATATCTTCTAGAAAGACAGGATTCAAGCCCTGTGGGTCCTGTCATCGTGCAATGTCTGTGACCCGGACCTTGTGTCTCTTTGGTGTCTGGAGTGCAACCACAACCGGAAGTCGTCCTCCAAGTGCCGGGGCTATACATCCGAAGGCTTTGAGGGAGCAGTGCCTGAAGCTGATGGTGGCCGGCGTTTAACTCTGCAAGTCGAGATATTGGTCGAGAGGAAGGTACCCAGTGTAGGAAAGTGGCCCTTTTGGCATGGGTACCCCCCGTGCACACCACACACACACACACTTTTTGCCTGATATCTGATGCTAGCTTGACTGAGTGTATGCTGGGATCCTGCTCCCAGGATCCAGCACCTGTGTTCTTTCCCCAAACTGTACAATTGCTTTCACAATTGGCACACCTTTGGCACACAGCTAAGTCCCTTGTAAAATGGTACCCAGTGGTACCAAGGGCCCTGTGGACATAAAGGGGCCCCAAGGACTGCAGCATGTATTATGTCACTTTAAGAGACCCCTCACCAACCACATGCACACTGCCATTGCAGATTGGGTGTGTTGGTGGGAAGAAAAAGGTAAAGTCGCTATGCCATCCCTCCCAGGGTGCTATGCCTCTAAACCACTGCCTGTGGCATGGGTAAGTCACCCCTTTAGCAGGCCTTACAGCCATACGCAGGGTGCACTACACCACAGGTGAGGGCATAGCTGCATGAGCAATATGCCCCTACAGTATCTAAGTCAATTTTTAGACCCTGTAAGTGCAGTGTAGCCATATTGAGTGCATGGGTTGGGAGTTTGCCATCACAAGCTCCATGATGGCTTCACTGGAGGCTGGGAAATTTGATATCAAACTTTCAGCTCAGTAAACTCACAATGATGCAAGTGTTGGGTTTATTGTAAAATGCACACTAGGGACATAGAGATGCCCCTTGAAATTCACCCAACTCTCTAGTGTGTGGCTGAAAGCTCTCTGCCAACCTGCCACTACCAGACAAGTTTCTGTCCCCTTGGGATGAGAGCCTTTGTGCTCTCAGGAGTCAGGCACAAAGCCTGCTCCGGATAGAGTTGTTTCCTACCTCCAGGAACCGCAACACCCAAGCCCTACTTTTGACGGCAGGTCCAGCGGAAAATTAGGAAACACCAGGAGTGTCCACACCAGCTGGGACCACACCTACGGTGCCCAGAGCTGAGGTGAACCTCTCCTGGCAGAATCCTCCATTTTGTTTTGGAGGGTGATAGCCAGTAGGGTTAAGTATATGCCCCCCCTCCCCAAAGGGAGTGGGCACAGAGAGGGCGGAGCCACCCTCTGTGTCAGTAGCCATTGGCTACGCCCACTGACCCCTGTAACACTCCCAACTCTAGTATTTAGGGGCACCCCTGAACCTTGCTCTTCAGATTCTTGGCGACCTAAAGAAGAATTAGGACTGAAGAGCTGCACCAGCAGTGAAGACTTCAGACAACAACTGCCTTGGCCCCAGCCCTATTAGCCTGTCTGCAGCTTCAAGACTCCTGGCATAAAAAGACTACTTGTCCTGCAGGACCAGCAACCTCTACAAACCCCCAGAGGACTGCCTCCCTTCCCTAAAGACAATGGCCCTGTCCACAAAGAATCCTCCAACCAGGACTCCAGAACCCTCCGGATCAGCGAGCCCTGCCCACTCTGCACCTGACGCCTATGGCCCTAGTCCAGGTGGCCCACCTGACTAGAGAGAGTCCCAGGAGATTCTGACCTGGAGTCCATCCTGGGTTGACCCCTATCCTGGCTGTGATGCCTGCAGCTTTAATCCAGAGGACCTCTCTGACCGCGACCAGATCCAGTGAAGAAACCAACACCTAACGGTACCCCTGCACCCAAAGCCCTGTGGCCTTGGGGAACCCAGCCAATGGTCCATTGATGTCTAGAAGAGCCTCAACTTACCTGTCCAGCTGTTGGTCTTCTTCAGCTGACCACCTGGGCCAAGCCTGTAGCCTCATTGTGAACCTGGAGTTTTCCATTGAAAAGCATTGGGCACCCGATGCTGTGTTTGCAACTTGCACCCGGCCGCTCCTGTGCCACTGAGGGTGTGTGTTTGGTGCTTACCCATGCCCTCCTCCCCAGTGGCCCACCCCATCGTTGCTGATCTAAGCCCCCCAGGGACAGCGGTTACTTACCTGCGAACCGTTCACTACTGAGTGCCCACAGTCTCCAGATGTTTCAATTGGGCACCTGACACAGACTTTGACCTCTGCATCCGGCCCGCCTTAAGTTGCTGGTGGTGCATCCTCGGTGTCCTCCTAAACTTTGACCTGTGGACACCTTAACCCCCTAAAGACCGGGACCGCAAGTCTAGTACTTACCTGTAAGCTGTGTGTGTACTCTTTTCCCCCCCGTGCACCCCTCAGGATTGAATTGCCTTCAATGAAAAGTGCACTAAGTGTCAACTTTTGATATTGAAAAGTATTGCTCACCTGAAAACTGTTTTATATGTGAATTTCAAACAAAGTGCATTTGATACTTGAAAGTGATACATTCTTGAAACTGTACTTACCTGCAACAAAGATCCTTTTGGTTCTAGAAATAAATATTTTTTGCTACATAAACATTGGCTTGGAGTTAGTCATTGAGTGGGTGCCTCATTTCTTGGCTGTGTGTGTACAACAATGCTTAGGACTAGCCTCTGATAAGCCTACCTGCTCGACCACACAACCACAGAGAGCATTACTATTATCTACTTTCGCCTCTGCAAAGCCTCTGGGCATTCCCTGGACTCTGTGCACACTATACCTTACTTTGGTGTACTAGCTACAGAGCCAGCTTCCTACACAGGGATCAGTCGAGGAGTCCAAAGTAGTCGTCGTCATTGTTGTCCCACTCAAAGTCCTTGGGACAATCTGAAGTCAAGCCATAAGAAAAAATCCAAGAAGTCAAACTGCTCTTCCGCTTGTCCTCGTCGCGGCTGACTAGATGAGGGAGAGTTGGTGCTCTAGGCCTTGTTCTGCAGAACCTATACCTGGGCTGACTCCGCAGTTCCCTGAGTTTCCAGGAGCCAGAAAGACCCCTGCCCAACTCCGAGAGTTTTATGAGACCATGCGCCTCGTTTTTTGGCAGACAGATCACACTGGAGTGCCTTTGGGCCCGGGGTGAGTTGGAAGGTGCCGCTCCGGGTTCCACACCGATGTCTGCGGTGCAGAGGGGATCCCAGGGATCCAGTCCTGGATTCTGACCAACACCAGTCATGCCACCTCGGCTTTCCCTGACACCGATCCTGGCGCTGACGCTTCCAGGTCCGTCAAGCCCACAGACAATGCCATCCCCATTGTAAATGCTGACTCCCACAGGAGGTTTGCCTCATCATTTGGATCCTGAGCCCTTTTCCTATGGGCTAGGCTTTGGTGATGAATTGGAGGGGGCCACTGGACCCCTTAGAATACCAGCCCCATGAAGACATGCACTGGCATGAAGACATGTGTGAGGCCAATAGACTGGCATGCTTTCTCCCCCTACCAAGTCTGTTATGGAGGAGGGAGCTTCTTATGCTGTGGTGGTGGTGAGAGCAGTCAAGATTCTGGACTTTCTACTGCCATTTGTGGCCGTCAAGAGTAACCTCTTAACAGAGGTGTTGCAGCCGGGAGCTTCATCCTCAGAACCCCTGCTCCTGTTCATTGATGCCTTCACAATGTCCTACTGGCTACCTGGTCCAAACCCAGCATAGGGGCTCCTGTGAAAAGAATGATTGCCTGCCATCATCACCCACACCTGGGGACCCAAGATTCTTGGTGCAATACCCCACCTCTGAGAGCTTGGTGGTCCAAGCATCTACCTCCCATGGAACGTCCCCTACTGCTCCCAGGACAGGGAATCCAAAAGGTTGGACTCACTTGGGAAGATGTTTTCTTCTGCCAGCCTTGCATTATGGTCCGTAAACACTGTATACCTTTTGGGCCATTGTTCCTTCACTCTGTGGGATCCGGTTGCGCAAGTGCTGTCACAGGTCCCTAAGGAGGCCCGAGCCGATGGGAGAGATAAAACAAAGTTCACAACTTTTTGCAGACTTGACACAACCAACTCGCTAGATAAAAAGGCTTCTTAGACAGTGGTCCTAAGGCGCCACACCTGGCTGAGGAAGTCTAGCCTCTTGTGGAATGTCCAGGCTTCTTTGATGGCACCCATCTCAAGGCAGACTTGGCGCTATGGCCATGTCCTTGGGCCTAGCGGCTGCCTCAGCATCTTCTGCTAAGTCCATTCACTCTAGCTCAGAAGAGGGATCCTTAGATAGGGGGTTCAGCTTGCTGAAACTTGAGAAGGCCAAACTCAACTTCAAAAAGCAGCAGCTAGCTCTTGAGAGAGAGGCCTTAGAGATTGACAGAGAAATGAAGAATTCCAGAAGGTCCCTCCGAGGTAGTGGGCAGCTATCCTGTGGCTCTCCTTTGCAGAGACAAACTTTTTTTGTTAAACTGTTTTTATTAACAATTATCGTTTAAAAATACAGTGATACAAGCAATTCGAATCAGAAATAGGCTTGAGCAATATAAGAGGTGCTTCGGCCCCCCCCCCGCCCCAATGGTAATCATATCAATGTTCAACAGCGGGTGGAGCTCCATTCCAAACAGAACTCAAACATTCCCACCCAGAGTAAGCGCCAAAGCGCAGACATCTGTGATATCACATACTGAAAAAGAGAAGAAGAAAGAAAAAAAAAAAAAAACACAATGCAAACAACCAAACTATGTGTCCCATATCCTACAGCTCATTGTATAAAGTCTGAGGCTAGAACAGTAAAAGGCAAGGGGCTCATTTGCCCCTGAGGTGCCACACACCCAATCCCTCCCCAGTGTCTCTCCCCGTGAACGGATTCTTACATGTGGAAAAGGTGCAGAGCCTTAAAACGCAGGCTACAGGCTGTGAGCGGTATGCCCCTGGAAAGGAACCTCACCAGAGGGTCCAAAATATAGTCAAAGCTCCTCCTAGAATTGTCCAGTTTATCAGATAAGCGCTCCATGGGGAGCCCGCGCCACAGTCTAGCGAACCACAATGCTATTGGGGGTGGTTCTGTTTTCTTCCAATATGACGCTAGTACCGTCTTCGCTGCACCCAGTGCCAGCCAAAGAATAGAGCAGTCGCCCTGTGTTTGGAGTGCAGTTCCGGAGCACGCAGGCCCAATAAAATATGTGCTGGTGAGGCCGGGATGGGGTAGCCAGAAATCTTTTAGATGTGACAGAATTTCGTTCCAATATGGGCGTATAATGGGACAGTCCCACCAGATATGCCTAAAATCTCCCAACATCCCACATCCCTGCCAACACCTATCAGACACATGGGGATAGAGTTTTTTAAGTTTCTCCGGGTAGAGATACCAATTGTAGAGGATTTTATAATGTGCTTCTCTAGTGCCCATGGAGCGGTTGTATTTGACTATGTCCTGAAACAGGCGGAGCCAGAGACCCTCCTCCACTAGGGACTCCAGAATCTGCTCCCAGAAGGACAAATGGCGGGGGGTGTAAGCACGCTGTGCTGATGTCAACATCCTATATAGTGTGGAAATACTACCCCGCGCTACCCCCCTCCACCCGCTGCACAAATCCCTTGATGGGAAGAAGATCGCTGGTGGCCGCCGCCCGCATATGGGGCTGAGTGACCCCGTGGAGTAGTTGATTATAATGAAAGTGCTCATAAATGGGTAAATGGAAGTCTCTATAGCAGTTTTCGAATGTACGTACATGTTCCCCATGGAAAAGATCAGCGATCGTCAACAACCTCCCTACCTCCAAATATCAAAAGGACCCGGAGTAGCTCCCGGGGGAACAGCTGTGTTATAGTGGATTGGGGTATGGGGTGAGGGAAAGGTTGTGAGCCTGTAGGCGCTTGTCACCGAGTCCCATACCTTGAGGGTAGTAGCCGTGGGGGTGCTGAGATAAGTGTTCTTGGGGCGGTCTTCTTTGGATTTCCACAGCACGTCCCATAGTGTCCGTCCTGTCACTGCCCTATCCATGTGCAGCCACAACTTGTCTGATTCTCAAAGGGACCACTCAGCGATAAGGCAGAGCTGTGCTGCTCTATAATATGTGAGGGGTCCGGGAGGGTCAAACCTCCCTTGTCCCTGGGGCACAGAAGCAGTTTATTGGAGTACTGAGCTCTTGTGTTTTGCCAAATGAACCGAGTGAACAACCTACGTAGCTCGGTATAAAAATCTGTAGAAATGTCAATGGACAGGCTTTGGAACAGAAATAAAAACCGTGAGAGAACCGTCAACTTGATGGTGTTGATACGACCTAACCATGAGTGCCAGAGTGTTGACCATCTCTTAAAATCTGCTTGTAGCGTTCTAAGGAGGGGTGGAAAATTTGCTTTGAATAGGTCAGCCACCCTGGGGGTGAGCCGTACTCCCAGGTATAGAATTTCTTTCTTGGCCGATACAAATGGGGAAGTGGCGGCTAGCAAACTCATCTCAGCGGAAGGAACTGTTAAGTTAAGGATATAGAATTTCCCCCTATTCACTTTGAAGCCTGCTACCTGCTCAAAGAGACCCAACTCCTCCTGGATTGCCCGAAGGGTTGTACTTGGTTGAGTAACAAAAAGCAAGATGTCGTCAGCAAACAGTGAGATCTTATGTTGATCACAACCAAATTGAATGCCTTGAAAGTTTGGATCGGCCTGTATCCGGGCTGCCAGAGGTTCCACACTAAGTGCAAAGAGCAGCGGGGAAAGGGGGCCCCCCTGTCTGGTTCCCCTGGAGAGGTCAAAGAAATCCAAACTCACCCCATTGACGCATATTCGTGACCTGGGACCTGAGTAGTTGCTCATTACCATCGCTATGAACTGATGGCCATACCCAAATCTCTGCATGGTTGCTACCAAAAAGGACTATTCCACCCGGTCGAAAGCTTTTTGAGCATCCAGTGCCAACAGCATAGCCGAGACCTGCTTCTTGGTCACCTTTTCCATCAGGTGGATGACCCTTCTAAGGTTATCATGTGTTTGCTGACCCTTGATGAAGCCTGATTGGTCGGGATGAACCAGATACAGCAATACCCCTTCAAGTCTCCAGGCTAGTATTTTGGTATAAAATTTTGCATCGAGATTAAGCAGGGTGATGGGCCCATAGGAGGCACAGAGCTGGGGGTCCTTTCCCTCCTTGGGAATAAGTGTGATCAGGGCTTCCCCCATAGTGGGGGAAAGCGTGTGCTTGGTTCTTATGAAATTGAACAGATCAACCAGGTGAGGAATTAGCTCAGCCCCAAAAGTTTTGTAAAAATGTGCAGTCAATCCATTGGGACCTTGCGCTTTGTGTAGTGGAAGGGAGACAATAGCATCCCGCACTTCGTCTGTGGTGAATGGGAAACTCATTAGTGTCACGAGAAACCTGCGGGAGCTGAATGTGGCGCAAATAGCTCTCCTAGGCGGTAGCACTCGGATTATCTTGCGCTTTCTCTGCATCCGAATAGTGCTCCCCTGATTCGTCCCGCACTTGTGCTGTATAGACCTTAGTTTGCTTGAAACGCAATTGCCTGGCCAGGAGAGTGCTTGTTTTGTTCTCTGGAGTCTTAACCTTGCCACTTCTGCTCTGTTTGTGTAAATAGATTGCAATTTGCCTTTAATGAAAGTTACTTTCCTCTGAGTCTGCCAGGTAGGGGAAAGTTTATGGGCCTGTTCAGCCTCCTTCAATGCACTCTCCAGACCTAGTCTTTCTTCGGCTTTCAACCGATAAATTGAGGACGCTAAAGAGATGCATGTGCCCCTGAGGACAGCTTTAAACGCTTCCCAGGAGGTGGGGAGAGGCGTTTACCCTTGTTTATTACTCTGAAAAAGTCCCTGATAGCTCTCCGCAACTCACCTTGAGTTGTTGGGTCACGGGTTAAAATGTTTGGAAAGTACCAACGTCCACTCCGTGACCTCGGGAGGGACCATTCCAAACCCACTTCAACTGGTGCGTGGTCAGTTATGATAATCGGGTGGATAGTTGCCGATAGGAGAGATTGTCGAAGTGGTTGGCTTAAAAATACATAGTCAGTCCTGAAGTAGGATGCATGAGAGTGGGAGAAGAATGTATAGTCTTTTACCGTGGCGTGAAACGCGTGCCAAGAATCAAGAAGCCCCAATCTCTGAAGTACCGTCTTAACACATCCCTAGAGACCGCTTGCAAGTGCCTTTGTGAAATCCCAAATCAAGTTAGTCTCCCAGAAGCACTATCTCCCTCTCCGCAAAACCCCCCAACACGTCAAGGAAGTGCAATAGAAACTGTGTTTGGCCACTGTGTAGGCACATAGAGTGTGGCTATCGTACAAGCCTGCCCCCCAGTGAGCCCTTGACCAACAAGAATCTACCCTCCTTATCTAGTTTCGACCCCGATAGTTGGAAGTGCATGGATTTGGAACAGCAGGGCCACCCCACATTGCTTTGTTGCTGTTTAGGCAGTATATATCTGCAGATAGTATTTGTGCTGTAGTCTGTGACCTTCGCCCTTCTTGAGATGTGTTTCCTGCAATGCCACAATATAATATTTTTGGTCGTCAAAGAATTTCCGTAGCTGTGACCGCTTGTTAGGGGAATTAAGCCCCTTAACATTCCATGTTAGAAAATGTAGCTTCATGTCTGTGTGGCTAAGAAGGCCTCGCCTGTGGGTACATCTGACCTAAGGTGTCACCTGGGGTCCCCAGCGCTCCCCCTCCGTCCCAAGACCCCCGGCTTCTCCTGCCCCAGGTGTCCGGTGTGGGGACCTCCTTTGCCACTTATTGGAGAGATGGTAGGAAAACACACCGGAAGCGTTCACGCCGCTAGCCCCCTTACGGCCTTCCAAAGTCTCCAGGCTCTCCCCCGAAGGGGCTTCCTCCACCCCCCCAGCCCCCCTCCCCCGTGGGCCTGAAGGCTCCCAAGCATCCTCCATCCGAAATCCTTTCCTCCTCCCCTAGGTGAACCATCAGCTGATGTGGGTCAGGTGCATAAGTCTACATCTTGGGGGCTTTCCTCCCCTTCCTCGGCTGCCTCAGTGATCCCCAGCAATGGACGCAGAGGGGTCCTCTCGGCGCTGCGACTCCCCCAGCACGGCGAGTCCCATGTCTGCACTCTTCTCCTGCAGCCCCAGTGCGGCCGCCCCCTCCCCATACTACATGAAGTGGTAGGGTTTGTGGTTAAGTTCAAAAGCAATGCCAAAGAGGAATTGTCCATCTGTACCTAACATTTTTCGCTTTCAACTCATCTGTGATCGGACGGAATTGCTGCCGTCGGAGTAATGTGGCTGGAACCGTGTCCTGGAAATGTTTGCACTGAGTTTTCGCACTTTGAAGGATGCGCTCCTTGACCTTGAATGAGCTCAATTTCACCAGGATGTCACGAGGTCTCATACTCAGTGGCGGAGCGACTCCCACCCTATGCACCCTTTCAATCTGTACTTCTGGGTGGTCCTCGCCCAACAGGGTGGAGAAGAGACCCACCACAAACACCTCCAGATCTGCTCCCTCATTGCCCTCCTCCAGCCCCCGCACTCTAATGTTGTCTCTTTGGGAGCGGTTTTCCAAGTCCTCGCATTTGAGTATCGAAAGTTGGAGTTGCGACTTGAGCTTTGAGACCTCTTGTAGTGAATCCTAGTTTGTTTTAATGGGATAATAGGAGTTAGCCTAGCCTCTGGCTTGCAGACTCGTGCCTCCGTCACCTAGTGACTTTTAACGTACTTAGGGCCATATGTACGAAAGCTTTTTCCCATAGACACAGAATGGGTAAAATCCTTTCGTACATCTGGCCCTTAGTTTGCTCTGTCTTAGCCCATTTAATTATTTAATTCATCTAAGATGGTTGCCTTGTTTATCTTTAGGCCACTTGTTATGCTTTGCATTATCAGTGCCACCGCGCTAAGGCGTCAAGATCAAGCAATAAAGATAAACAAACAGTAGGTGTTCACACTTATGGATTTTCCCTCTCTATAATTCCGAGGGATTGTTTATAATAATTGCCGTCCCAAGCATGTCTGTTATCTATTGTTTGGGAACACACCTACGTCAGTTGTCCTGGTAGATCTCTATAAATACATCGCACTTTAGACAGATAATCAGAGGGATTCCGACCAGAGGGCATCGCCACCATCGCTGAAACCGATGCTGCACGTAGTCTTGATGCTGACCCAGTCTTCGTGTCCCTGTGGAGTCTGAGATAGAGACCTCATTCCAAGGTAACGAGGGTTGGGGGCTCCTCTTATGGACATGGCATTGGCAGATTAGGTTTACCAAACCCAGCTCTCCTTTAGGTAGGAGTTTAGGTCTATCACATTAGGGTATTAGGGCATATTACACCTCGTATGTCTTTTACATGCATTGCAAGATGGTGGGGGTCTTTGTAATAATGACTCTCGTCTTCACAATTCTGTTTCTTGCATTATTCATTATCCTAATCATTGCAGCCCATGCAACTTATCGCAAATTGCAGTTATGTTAAATAAAAACTATTGTAACTTTACTGCATCTGTGTCATTGCCTGTGTTTGTATGAGACATAATATATCTGTGAGAAAAGGGTAATCTCCGTTTAACCACGACACTCCCTGAGATGTCGTATTCTTGAGTCCATGCGTAAAGGCTGCCACAAATCACCTTTTACTATTGTGTTTCTGGTGAGGTGCTGCTAGGGAGCCGGTAAGGATGGGACAACAGTTGCGATTTGTTGTAGGATAGGCATAGTCGCCTACAGACAAAATTACTGTCATTCTTTAACCAGCAGTCTTGCCCAGAGCAAGAGTCCAAACTACGACATGGCGCCACCAACGATGGTGTTTAGGCACTAATTTACGGATACCCCGACTATCATTGTCTCACAGACAACAGGTACCCTAAGTACCAATATACGGAGACGTCCGTGGTCTTTGTGAAATTCCTCCTCTGCTGAAAAGGTAACTCCTGATTAAGTTGTAGGTTGTTCGAGCTCAAACTCATAAAAGGACTTTAGTCCCCATTTTGGTGTTCAATTTTTCTAAACAAAGATGGCTGCTGCCGTAGACATTCCTGAAAATGCTACACAAGCTCTAATGCTACATTTATTAACGCATGGCCTTACAGATGAGGGTGGGGATGTTACTCTAATTATAGAGGCTAATGAAGCATACCAAACAAACATTTTATTGTTGGGTCACCTTTCCAGAGGTGGACCAGAGAACACATACTTTCCACACACATGAAATTGCAAATGTACCTCCACGGTACCGAGCATACCAGTATCATGAAATATCGCTCACATACTAAGAGCACCAGAACTGGTTTGAAGGCGCCCTACCACATGTACTACAAAGAGTGAGGCTAGGTCCCTTAAGTAATGACGGACCAACGTGGCCTATGTTTGCCACATACACGCCTCACCCAGACATACAAAATATGACGATAGCAGATCTGCAAGATTTGTATAATGAATTAGTGACATTATATAGACAATTAGTTCAATTTGTAATGCGAACATTGAACACCACACCAGCGCATCCAGCACCACCAGCACCTGGTGGTTATCAATTGGCTACTGGGATTAATCCACAAACAGTGCATACTATCATGGGTAAAGTACCCACAGAACGGGAAAAAATACCGTTCTGGATTGCCCAGAAAACTAATCAGCTGGAAACTGTGTTACCCCATACGGGACCACAGGAAAAACATAGACTGCTCACTATGAGCTTGCCCTTTGGGATGGTTCCCTCAATGGATGACTGCACCACATGGGGTACAGTCTTCGCTGCCATTTATACTACCACACATGGTACCCAGACACTTGCCAATTTACCGGAGGTGTTAAAACAAATACAAAATGAGAACGGGGCTGTACCAGCCTTGGATTTGGGGATGAAATTAATGCGTAATTTTGACGCAGTTTCCTCAATAATACTCAGTAATATTAAAGGGGAAGCGGTAGCACTGGCAATACGCCAGCGTCTCAGGGAAACTTCACACCAGGAACAAGAGAGACAGCTACCGAAAATTATTTCCGATACCTATACTAGTATAGGGTGGGATAGTTTGGGAGCCAAGCCAAA
Source organism: Pleurodeles waltl (assembly GCF_031143425.1). NCBI lineage: Eukaryota > Metazoa > Chordata > Amphibia > Caudata > Salamandridae > Pleurodeles > Pleurodeles waltl. The sequence continues at coordinate 402,304,182 of NC_090449.1, forward strand.
GAAATTGGAGTTACAAGGTACCACCCATAAGGAGGGTACAAAGCAGGCACAGGAGGGCCCTAAGAAGCGCTGGGACAAACATAAAGATTTCAAAGATAGAAGAAATAAGAGAGCTGATTCTCCACACCCGGAGAACTCCGAAAAGAGATACAATCAAAGAAATAGGGAGAACATTAAAACTCCAGACAGTTATACTGATTCACGTCCCTCTCGTTCCTTTCAGGATGCACCGGATAGACGTAGGGAGAGAGGGGGCCGTCCAGACCGTCCTGAATACGTGAAACAAAAGAAAGACTCACCGCAGTCTACCATTAAAAAAGAAGAAAAGACTCCTCAGCAAAAGCCACAGTTTAAAAAGAAAAAGGTGGCAGCACTGACTGCTAAAAATGCCAGTATACTTGAGAACAGTGTTGAGGAACAAGACGTGGGCGGTGACTCTGTTAGACAGCGCAGCAGAGGTCACGATATGTCGCCAGAGTCTGAAAGATCATCTGAATGTGACAGCAACTAGCGATTTTATCGCAGTTGAAACTGTGGACGGCCGCATACTCCCACCCGATAGGGTTTTTTAATTAAAAATTCAGATAGAGGGAGCCGTGGAGCGCACCATTAGTGTGATATTTTTAGATGAACTTACTAGTGATATCCTATAGGCCGAAAGAGACTGGCCACCTGAACACATCCGTAAGCTCCCACATGGGGAAGATGTCATTTTGCCTTCTTTCTTTGATCTTGTTCCTGAAGCAGAAAAAGAAGCCTATGCTGCTGAATGGGCTTTAGCGCAGGCACCTGCGTTATATCGCAATCATGTAGGTTGGGACAAGGAGTCTCCTTGTCATGTTATTCCCGTTAGGTCTACACCCCAACCACAGCCACAATATCTTGTCAAACATGAAGCGAAATCTCCGATGACGGAGATCCTCACCCAACTTGAGTATCAGGGAGTAATTGAGCCCTGTACATGTGCAATGAATAACCCGTTATTCCTTGTTGCAAAGGCGGACCATTCATACAGAATAGTCATTGATTATAGACATTTAAATACTCATACATGTACATACGCTATACAAAATTCACATAGCACAGCACTAATAAACAATATAGTACATAAAAAATATAAAACAACATTAGACATATCTGATGGCTTTTTCTGCCAGAATTTAGCACACGAAAGTCAGAACCTGAGTGCATCCTCATTTGGCTCTTAGAAACGCTTTTGTCGTTTACCTCAAGGCTATAAAAACAGCCCGGGGCTATTTTCCGCCCGTGTAACATCAATATTGCATGATATTGATTCCGAGGCGTTTTTATATGTGGATGACATATATCTCACAGACGACGACCTCGACATTCATCTTGTAAGGGTCGATCGGATCATTTTGGAATTTGCAGACCTCGGTTATAAATTCAACTTTAAGAAAAGTAAGATCGCCTTTCTCAGTGTATTGTTCCTGGGATATGAGCTATCAAACGCGGGTAAGAGCCTGGCCCCACACTTTCTAGAGAAATGTGCTCAACTGCATCCTCCTAAAACGCTTAAGAAACTGCAGTCATTACTAGGGTTCTTTAATTTTGGCAGAACATACATTACAGATTATGCACAATGTATCAAGCCACTTTGACTTGGTTCAGCCCAATTTTTCTAGCAGACACTGGACAATTGAACACACATGCATCCTTAGGGAAATGCAACAGGACATGCTAGAAGCTAAACACTTACACACACGTGATAATAAAACAAATTTGGTCATCAGAATAATTGCTGGTGCCATTGGATTTACTTATGTCACCCTCGACGAGGGTGACACAGTACCCATAGCATATAAGTCACATTTATACTCTAATGCAGAACAGCGTTTTGCACCTACAAAAAAGATGCTGACGGCAGTTCAGATGGCCGTCATAAAAGAGAGGCCACTTGCCCAGTGGAAACTTATTATTGTTGTCTCCCCGGTGCCGGCCTTAGAGGCTGTCACCAAGGCAAGCGTTCTAAACGTTAAAGCATTACATCCACGTTGGATTCAATGGGCAACGTCTCTGACCGCCACTGATGTCGATTACATTTTTGATCCAAAACTTCAGACACAAGAGTTTCTCCAGTATGTACCCCGCTCCTCTAAATATCTTGCCACTAGACAGGTACCATACTGTCATATTACTGATGGTTCAGCACAACCGGCTGTAGGTACTAAACATCAATACTCAGCAGCTTGCGCAGCTGTGAGCGGAGTGATGGAAGATTGAGTCTTCCACCCTCACAATACCTACACGCAGACCCTAGGGGACTGCACAGCCCAGTTGGCTGAACTTAAAGCTCTTATACTAGTGCTCGAACATACTGAGCCAGGATGCCTGACTTTAATAGTCTGTGACTCATACTACTGCGTTCAGTCATACAATGATTATCTCAATCATTGGAAGCTGAACGGGTTTAGAGATTCTAAAGGGAACAACATTAAACACAAAATATTGTGGGGGAGGGTGGCTGATCTTAAGGATAAGCTACAGTGTGTCCATGTAGTACATACATTGGGCCACCAACGTGTAGGAGTACACGTTACCAGCAATACATTGGCTGATGAAGGGGCCAAAGCAGCAGTAGCTACGGCTTCTGTGGCTGCAGTGACTCGTTCACAAACGAGAGTGGATAATGAAATACTGACTCCCGTGAAAGCTTCGGCTGCAGGCAAGCCCCTTCCAAAGGGATACCCTACAAACTATTCTTACCATATCAGTGCACAGAATGTTGCCTATGCAACAATTCCTGGGGCTGGAGATCGAGTGATCCCCAACGAAGACCAGAGATTAGATCTAGTAAAAGCAGCGCATGAGGGTGTCGCTTCTGCACATGCTGGTATATCGGCCACGAGAACACTCTTACAGAAACGCTTCTGGTGGCCTGGTCAGTGCAGACAGACAAAGAAATATGTCCTTTGCTGTGACATTTGCCAGCAGATAAAGGGCTCTAATATCAAACGTCCACCGCAGACATCCCTCTTAGTGTCCAACAGGCCACTGCAGTGTGTGCACCTAGACCATTGTGGTCCCTTACAATCTGATGGTGCATACAAATATATAGTCGCTGTAGACTCTTGTTCTCGATTCCTGTGGGTATGGCCACATCAGTCGGCTGACGCTCGAACTGTTATAAAAGACTTGCTGATCTTTATCGGTACATATGCGGTTGATTCATTCCATTCGGACCAGGGCCCTGCATTTGCCTCTAAGACATTCAGGGACACCATGGGGACGATGGGTGTTGAACTCCATTACTCCTCACCATACCATCCCAAGGGAAATTCGGTCGTTGAGAGGTGGAATCGTGATCTAAAGCAGTCCTTAACAGCTTGAGTATTAGGTTCAGGCCGTAGTTGGTTACATCACCTATATGGGGTCCAGAGAGCACTGAATAATCTGCCAAGACGGTCCTTGGGGGGGGGACACTCCTTGTGAGGTTCTCTTTGGGATACCTATGTATGTCCCAGATCTTGATGCCTCTGGTATGGTGGCAGCAGAAACACCATTTGACATAAATGAACGTCTCACTGTCTTGCAGGAGCTTCAGCAATTTCGTGACGATAATTCATCTACCAGTGCTGCCACCTTAGGAATAAGGGATTTAGCGAAAACTTCGACTGGCTGGATTACTAAAGTTGGGGATCTGGTTCATGAGAAGATCGCAGTGAAGAAGGAATTCGGCCCATCATACAGAGCACCTGTACCGGTCTTTGGAATTCAAGGTACCAGGACTGTCATCTTACCACCACTGTCTGGCTCTCGAACGAACAGATTTATCTCCATTGATGACATCAAACTACACCATGTGGCCGATCCTTCACAGTAGACCAAGAGGTCCCTTGTGTGGTTCCCGATCCCCTCTCACTACCCAACAGGGCATACATCTACATAGTAGGATGAACAACACTAGTACGGACTATGCAATAATGTCCAATGCTGTTCCAGACACCTCCTTGACCATGAGGAGGGCGGAAAATGAACTTTTGCTAGTTCCAGTTACGACTTCGATGACCACTCCTGTCCAAGATTTGGCTGTTTTTTACACAAACACCTCACAGACTAATGACACTGTCTACCAGGAGCCTCCACGTGAAGTGGACCAAAGTACAGATAATGCACGGGCTCCGGTGTTTTCAGAGACTGCCTCTGGCTATTTCATTGACATTGATGACTTTTCTTCAGACTCATCCACTACTGTGATTGACAATATTTCAACAAGAAGTAAGCTGTATCAGTGGCTTAAAAAGAACTATTTGATATACCCGTGGAACTATTTATGGTTCTGTCTGACATTTTCAGCATTATTTTTATGGATTGGTTTTGTGACTGTTTTCTTTCTGCTCATAAATGGTCACTATATTCCTGATCGCTCCTCTGTTGAGCCTGATGATGAAGTTTTAACTCCATATCATTCCTCACATAAGGTCCGAAGAGACTTGTCCCCTGTAAATGTTACAGCAATACCAATTTCTGATGGGATTGTGTGGGACAAAGTTCCCTTTGATATGTACCTACAGAGATTATTCAAATACCATATGTGTTCAAAATTTCTATGACAGATGTAATTACACCTGATGTTGTCTCTGATGATTGGGATGTCCAAACAGTTGATTCCATGCTAACTGAAATGAAGGACTATTCCGCATTTGAAAGTGATGATGTATATGAATATACAATGAATTATGGTGAAATGTTCTGCTATAACAATTGGGGACATTTACTACCTACACCATGCCACTACATACAGGCCAGTATTAAACTACACACAGTGGGAACACTGTTCTACACCACCGGTGGGGAGCCCAAAATACTATACTGATAAATTTACATATTTTTCTGGGCATGACACAAAAAAGCAGAGTTGTATTATTTCAAAATACCTCCAGCACAAATTAGAAAAATTTTGCTAACTGACACAAAAATGATTTATTCAGATCCCTTTGTTTTCCGGCTCGCAGTTGAAGGTTACGAATACTGGAAGAGCACTATTGACTTGATGTGTGTGGGGAACACAAGATTGGCAGATACAGGGTAGGGAGGCTTTATTTCGAGCATGCCTGATCCCTGTGCAAATGATTTTCTTAAATGATACTATTCAGTGGACATCCTGTCTAGGGTTAGCAAAAAATAAAGACATGAAAACGCCCAGTATCCCCACTCCGGCAAGGTTTAAAGATTGGCAATACTTCCTTAATGTCACAGAGGAAAGGCTAGATGCAATGGTTAAGGCTGGTCCCTATAATTCTTCACTTTCCAGTCCAAGCGGGTGGTTAATATGGCCCACTGACACGGAGTGTCAAGCGCGTTTTTTGAATTCTTCAGGGTTTTTTTCAATTAACAGGCCAGACCCTCACTTTATATTGGGTCAACATACAGGTATAATTACGACATACAGTGTGGGTTAACTGTGCCAACAATGGGTGCAGACCAACACGTTAGCCGCAGTTAAGAAACACCTGAACACTCTTTCTGAAGATGTAGACTTGCAGGATTTTCTGCTGGGTCCTAGAAAACAGCACTCGAAAAGGTTCCTTTATGCTATGTACAATGAAATTTGGAAACTTTCACAGATTGAGGCTGCTGCACTTTTAAGGCAATTGGATAAGGAAAATTTAGAGAAGGCTTTAGCGGTTGTCGACAACGGCATGAATTCTCTGTTCAACTGAATTTATTCACTATCAAATATAGTGTCATCTGCTATTGAGATCACTCAGACAGACTTGTCCCGGTTATATCACGGACAGACACAGCTACGTTCCATCATGCAACTGGGTTGGACTTTACAGACACTGAAAAATGGCCGTATTCCATGGAAGTACATTAACGGGAGTGAATTCTTCACTGCTTTTAATTGTTCAAGAGAACAACAGACAGTGGCTAAAAGGGAGGCTAGTTTCACCATGCTTCGCGTAGAGAAACTAGATAAGTTGCCCTTCATGGTAGCAGAGGGTCCTTCAACTATCTGGCTCTTACATGGCATAATTAATTTACCCATTTCGACCTTTCGTTTCTCAAGCTGCCTGAAACATCTTGCATTGGAAAGGTACGAGCAACTAGGAGATGGCTACATTAAGGAAGAGTGGGAGTTGCCCTTTGATTATAAATGTCTGAACGGCGAAACAGAGGTCTTTCTTAGCAGAAGCGAATGTGAGACTGCTGTTAGTCATTCAATGATATGCAAGCAGGTGTCCCTTCATGGTCTTTGCAATGCGGGGGTCGCAACTTAGCCTGTTTTCTGAAGGGTACTCCCGTCCCTTTGATTCGCCCAGTATTTCATCTTCTTTCCAGTGGAAGTTATGTGGTACTGATCAAAGTTGTTGCGGCATGCGACCAGTAATTGCCTACGCAATCTTGGTCTCGAAGGTCATTACATGTTGTGGACATGTTTTATTCCCCCCCACACAAGAGATAAAAGTATCTGACATGTGGCCTCACATGGTTACTATTAATGTGAACTATGACAAGCTGAGCAGGCTAAAGGCGCTATTGTTTCAAAAACAGGTCGCCTTGACATCCGCAAAGGAGACGTATGCTCTCTAGATTGCGAGATCATCAACTGAGATACAATCCCTATTAAATACCAACTTCTCCAAGCACTTTGGAGAACTGGTATCCAGAATATTCAATGCTTTGAGCACTACTGGGATTGTCTATTTCTTTAAGGCTGTCGGGTCTGGTTTTGTGTCCATCTTCCAGACTGTCTTTGGAGTCATCCCGTCGGCCATCCATTCGCTCTTTTCGAATGTGTTTGGTGGCTTTCCAATTATTTTGGCTTTGATTGGCGGACTACTACTGCTATTTCTTCTGATTCGCAGTGGTTGTTTCTTTCCAGCTACGCAGAGCAATGGAGCCGCTCCCACCAACTCCACTGTGCCGTGAACGCATGGTTCGGATCTTCGGTGCACCCTTGCTGGTGGTACTGGAGCATGACTGGTCATTGTCATTTCAGCCCCTCTCTGGTGCGTACAACCAGTTTTCTGCTGCATATGGTGTCTCTTTGAAAATCTGCCTGTGGTCTGTGTTCCTGTCGCACCGACATCTCCTGTGGACCACAAATTGCTGATGTCTCCGATGAGGGTTCATACAGGGTCATACCCCTTGAGACTGAGGTTGCTCCGCGAGGCTACCTATGAGCCTTCCGTTTTGAGATCTACCGTGGATGACGGCACTGCAACGGGTGACTTTACACCAGAAAGTACTGCTCACTACTGCTCTGTGGATCAGTTTGGCCACCCAGCACTCAGCTTAACATCAGATGATGTGGACTCATTTTTGAGGTCCTTGGTTGGTGACTTCGATGACACTCTTTGAGATCACGCGTACAGCAAATAATTTGATGAATTGGCTTGCCATTCCCGATTAAAATTATGCATTTAAATTAACTTGCTTTGGCACGCTGTGCTTGCCATGATTGACATTAACATCTCTGTATATATTTTAGCAGAACTGTTTTTATTCCTTTTTTAACATATTTTAAAGAGTTTTTAGCTAGTTTTTATGCTTTTAGCTTTTAGTTCAGAGCGTTTTTAGCATGTGGGTTCCTGTAACTTCGTCATACCAGTTACGGCAATGGGGAGGGTGTAGTGAATCCTAGTTTGTTTTAATGGGATAACAGGAGTTAGCTTAGCCTCTGGCTTAGACTAGTGCCCCTGTCACCTAGTGACTATTAACCTACTTAGCTGGCTCTGTCATAGCCCATTTAATTGTTTAATTCATCTAAGATGGCTGCCTTGTTTATAGTTAGGCCACTTGTTATGCTTTGCATTATCAGTGCCACCGCGCTAAGGCTTCAAGATCAAGCAATAAAGACAAACAAACAGTAGGTGCTCACACTTAGGGATTTTCCCTCTCTATACTTTTGAGGGATTGTTTATAATAATTGCCGTCCCAAGCATGTCTGTTATCTATTGTTTGGGAACACACCTACGTCAGGGGTCCTGGTAGATCTGTATAAATACATCGCACTTTAGACAGATTATCAGAGGGATTCCGACCAGAGGGCATCGCCACCATCGCTGATGCCGATGCTGAACGTCGTCTTGACGCTAACCCAGTCTTCTTGTTCCTGTGGAGTCTGAGATAGAGACCTCGTTCCAAGGTAACGAGGGTTGGGGGCTCCTCTCATGGACATGGCATTGGCAGATTAGGTTTAGCAAACCCAGCTCTCCTTTAGGTAGGAGGTTAGGCCTATCACATTAGGGTATTAGGGCATATTACACCTCGTATGTCTTTTACATGCATTGCAAGATGGTGGGGGTCTTTGTAATAATGACTCTCGTCTTCACATTATTCATTATCCTAATCATTGCAGCCCATGCAACTTATCGCAAATTGCAGTTTTGTTAAATAAAAATCATTGAAACTTTACTGCATCTTTGTCACTGCCTGTGTTTGTATGAGACATGATATATCTGTGAGAAAGGGGTAATCTCCGTTTAACCACGACACTCCCTGAGATGTTGTATTCTCGAGTCCATGCGTAAAGGCTGCCACAAATCACCTTTTACTATTGTGTTTCTGGTGAGGTGCTGCTAGTGAGCCGGTAAGGTTGGGACAACAGTTGCGATTTGTTGTAGGATAGGCATAGTCGCCTTCAGACAAAAGTACTGTCATCCTTTAACCAGCAGTCTTGCCCAGAGCAAGAGTCCAAACTACGACACTCTTTCTCCAGGGGACTTACTTGTTGTTTTATCTCTTGGACCTGTGTTTTGAGATCTAACGTACGGGTCCCCACGCAATCCACGTCTGCCTGAAGAGAGGTCATGCGACTATTGACGTCTGTTTGGAACGCATCCAGCGCGATCTTAAAGTCAGCCGTGAGATCCTCTTGCAATTCTGCCTCCTTAAAGGTGCAGAGGGACGACAGAATGTCCTCCTTAGTTAGTGCCATGTCACCTGACAGCGGCGACGCGAGCACCCCGGATCTGGCAGGCGTGAAATAATTAGAGACCCTATTAGATTGTAGCTTCCGTCGAGGCATAGGTGCCCCCCAGATCCCTCTCTCACTTGTGCTCCTCTTGCCACGATAGGTATCACTTCTTCTGCTGGCCCCATGCTGCTCCTTACCGGGACATGACTCCCCGCACTGAAAACGGCCGATAAAAAATATGCCGGGGAAGAGAAGTGTCTTTTCTTGCTATTCCTCCGTTATGGGCCTCCCCGGGGATGCTCCGCTTGGGCTGACAACTGGTGCCATTTTAGGGTCAGACAACAGTGTCAGGCATGTGTAGGAGGCTGGCCTGGCTTATAGTGGGTACCAGTGGTACTTACACCTTGTGCTGGGTCCAGTTATCCCTTATTAGTAGATTAGTAGTGTTCTAGCAGCTTAGGCTGATAGAGGTAGCTATAGCAGAGCAGCTTAGGATGAACTAGGAGACCTGCAAAGCTCCTACTATACCACTTATATCATATAGGTACTATATCATAAGAAAGACAATACTCAGCGTTACTAAAAATAAAGGTACTTAATTTTAGTGACAATGTGCCAAAAATATCTCAGAGGATTTAGTCCCTTAGGAGGTAAGTAAAATACACAAAATATACACACAAGCCAAAATCAGGTCAGTAAAACAGTCAGAAAGTAGTGCAAACATTGTAGAATACAATAGGATGCGTTAGGCCTAGGGGCAACACAAACCATATATTAAGAAAGTGGAATGCGAACCACGAATGGACCCCTAGGCTAGTTTAGTGTGTAGAGGGTCACTGGGAGTGTAAGAAAACACTAAGGGTGTCCAAGATACCCCACCCCAAGACCCTGGAAAGTAGGAGTAAAGTACTAATATTTCCCCAGAAAAACACTAAAGTTGTGATAGAGGGTTTTGCAAAGACCACAACAGACTGCAAAGCACTGAATATGGATTCCTGAACGAGAGGACCTGCAAAGGAAGGGGACCAGGTCCAAGAGTCATGAAAGTGTCCAGGGGAGGCAGGAGCCCACTAAACCCCAGATGAAGGTGCAAAATGGCTGCCTCTGGATGGAAGAAGCTGAAGATTCTGCAACAGCGAAAGGTGCTAGGAACTTCTCCTTTGTGCAGATGTCGTCCCACGGCGTTCTGGAGGATGCAGAGTTGTTTCCTTGGCAAAATACCGCAAACAAGCCTTTCTAGCTGCAAGAGTCGCAGTTAGAGAAAAGGGGTGCTGCCTGGGCCCAGGAAGGACCAGGATATCGCCACTTGGGAGAGAAGACAGAGGGGGCCCTCAGCAACGTAGAGAGCCCACACACAAGCAGGAAGCACCCGCAGAAGTCCTTGAACACGGGTTCAAGAAGTCTGAACACAGCGGTCGTCTCAACACTGTAAAAGGAGGTCCCACGACACTGGAGATCAACTCAGGGAGCTGAGCATCACAGGGCAGAGTGCTGGGGACCTAGGCTTGGCTGTGCATGCAGGATTTCTTGGAAATGTGCGCAGAAGCCCTTGTAGCTGCAGTTCACGCGTTGCACAGGATTACTTTCTGGAGAGGGGAGGCAAGGACTTACCTCCTCCAAATTTGGACAGTTGTACCACTGGACAGTCTGGGTCACTTGGGTCCACCACCTGTGTTCCAGGGGCCACGCTCGTCAGGATGAGAGGGGTCCCAGAGTTACCCGTGATGCTGAAGTTTGGTGTCTGCTGAAGCAGGGGGAAGATTCCGTCGACCCACAGAAGATTTCTTCGTGGCTTCCAGTGCAGGATGAAGGCACGGAGCCCCCAAAGCATGCACCACCAGGAATCAGTTGAGAAAGCTGGCAGGATTAGGCGCTACAATGTCGCTGGTAGTCTTCTTGCTACTTTGCAGTTTTGCAGGCGTCCTGGAGCAGTCAGCGGTCGATCCTTGGCAGAAGTCGAAAAGAGAGGTGCAGAGGAACTCTGGTGAATTCTTGCAAGTCGTTATCTGAGGAAAAGCCCACAGGAGAGACCCTAAATAGCCCTCAGAGTCGGCTTGGCCACTTAGTCAGGTAGGCACGTATCAGGAGGGGTTTCTGACGTCACCTGCTGGCACTGGGCGCTCCGAGGCCTCCAGAGTGCCCTCACACCTGGATCCGAGATGGCAGAGGTCTGGGACACACTGGAGGAGCTCTGGCCACCACCCCTGGGTTGGTGATGGACAAGGGAGTGGTCACTCCCCTTTCCTTTGTCCAGTTTCGCACCAGAGCAGGGACTGGGGGTTCCCTAAACTGGTGTAGACTGGCTTATGCAAGGAAGGCACCATCTGTGCCCTTCAAAGCATTTCCAGAGGTTGGGGGGGGGCTACCTCTCCTGAGCCTTTAACACCTATTTTCAGAGGGAGAGGGTATAACACCCTCTCTCAGAGAAAATTATTTGTTCTGCCTTCCTGGGACTGGGCTGCCCAGACCCCAGGAGGGCAGAACCCTGTCTGTGGGGTGGCAGCAGCGGTAGCTGCAGAGGAAACCCCATAGATCTGGTTTGGCAGTACCCGGGGTCCATAGTGGAGCCCCGGGGATGCATGGAATTGGCTCCCCAGATTGGAATGGTGGAACAATTCCATGATCATAGACATGTTATATGGCCATATTCGGAGTTACCATTGTGAAGCTACATATAGCTATTGACCTATAGGTAGTGCACACGTGTAACGGTGTCCCTGCACTCACAAAGTCCGGGGAAATGGCCCTGAACTATGTGGGGGCACCTTTGCTAGTGCAAGGGTGCCCTCACACTTAGTAACTTTGCACCTAACCTTCAGCAAGTGGAGGTTAGACATATAGGTGACTTATAAGTTACTTTAGTGCAGCGAAAATGGCTGTGAAATAACGTGTGCGTTATTTCACTCAGGCTGCAGTGGAAGTCCTGTGTAAAGGTTTGCCTGAGCTCCCTATGGGTGGCAAAAGAAATGCTGCAGCCCATAGGAATCTCCTGGAACCCCAATACCCTGGGTACCTAGGTACCATGTACTAGGGAATTATAGGGGTGTTCCAGTGTGCCAATTGAAATAGGTAAAAGTGGTCACTAGCCTATAGTGACAAATTTAAAGGCAGAGAGAGCATAAGCACTGAGCTTCTTGTTAGCAGAGCCTCAGTGACACAGTTAGTCACTACACAGGTATACACATTCAGGCCACAAATTATGAGCACTGGGGTCCTGGCTAGCAGGATCCCAGTGAGACAGGCAAAACACACTGACAAATAGGGTTTTCACTATGAGCACTGGGGCCCTGGCTAGCAGGATCCCAGTTACACAGTAAAAACACACTGACATATACTCACAAACCTGCCAAAAGTGGGGGTAACAATGCTAGAAAGAGGCTATCTTCTCACAGTGTACCCCAGGACCGGGCATCCAGGGGCCTGCTACCCCCCAACCCTCCCCTCTATTGGGCCGGGGGGGGGTCGCCAACCAATGTTCTCCACTCCGCGGGTCACTGTCTTCGCCGGGACCGCCCTGCCACTCGCGTCGTCTCTCCAGGTACGACTGCGCTCAGTCCTTATTGCGTGGACCCCGGGTGCTCCCGGAGGGACCCTACCGCCCCCTCGCCAGTCCTCCATGGGCACCGCTGCGCGCCCCTCGCCTTACCCGGGCCACCCCGAAACGGGGGCCTCAAGGCTCCCTACCTGCGCTCCACCTCTCCGTTGTCAGGCGCTGCCCACGCCGGCGTAAACAGTCGCCGGGCTCCTCCGCCTCACCTCACTGCACCCCCAGGACTCCCACCGGAGTAATGTGTCTGCTGTGTGGTCGTGGAGCCTCCAGGCTTCACGACCGGTGGGCCATGTTGATTGGCCCCACCGCAGAGACAAACTTTTGGCAGTCAGAGAAGAGGACGCATTCAACTACCTAGTCTTGAAAGAGGCTCTGATAGATGAGTTTGAGCTCACAACTGAGGAGTATAGGATTAAGTTCAGGGAAACTCAGAAGGAGTCCTCTCATGAATGTGTACATTTTGTTGACAGTACAATTAAGGCACCTGAAAGTTGGTTGCATGGTAGTAATGTGCATGACTTTGAAGGGCTGTACAGTCTTATCATGAGAGAGCACATTCTTAACAATTGTATGTCTGACAAACTGCACTAGTACCTAGTGGACTCTGATTTGACCTCTACCCAAGAATTGGGAAAGAAGGCAGACAAGTGGGTTCGCACCAGCATGGGTAAGAAATCCCATGGTGGGGTGACTGAAAAAGAGTGCTTCTAAATCTCAGGAGAAGATGGGGACAAATCTAAAGATAAGAAGAAAGATTCTTCTACTGGTCCACAAAATTCTTCTGAGGTTGGGTCCTCATCCTCATCCTCTTCCAACAAGAAACCTTGGTACATTCTGTGTAAGGAAAAAGGCTACAGGACAGTTGATAGGAGCGGTCACAAAATAAACAGTACTACTACTAATTCACCTAGTGCCCCAAGCAATAGCACTAGTATTGGTACTTCAACCAAGGGTGTAGCTGGGTTCACCTTGGGTACTGCAGTGGTCTCTGGCCTGGCCAGAGAAACCACTGAGGCTGTCCTAATATCAGGGCAGCATTGACATTGCCACTCTGGCTGCCTGACTTCCTAATATGGGAAAATACAGGCAGTACCCCCTCATAACTAGTATTGAGGCAGAAGTTTACTGGGACACAGGAGCAAGTGTCACCATGGTGACTGAAAAACTGGTGTCTCCTGCTCAAATCTTACTTGATCATAATTACCAAGTCATCAGTGCTGATAACATCACAAAGTGCAACCCCATGACAGTTGTTAACTTTAGCTGGAGCGGGCTACTGGTCCTAAAAAAGTGGTGTTATAGGCCCATGCATCAATGCTGGACATCCCTGCAAATGTCTTTGTGACGGCTAGAGCACAGGCCAGGAAACAGGGAGAAACAGGAACACTGGAGCCTGACATTATGAACCAGCCAGCTCCCAAGAAGAAAGGGTAGGAAGGGTAAGAAATTACCCTCTGCCCAAAATTCATGTGGGGATCAGTCTCCTCAGGGAGATATCTTTCCTCTTGTGAGGAACCTACACCAGAGGAGCTTGGGCATGATATGTCAGACATCTTGGGTGCAGGTGGACCCTCCAGGGAATAATTGAGTTTGAAGCAGAAGTTCTGCCCCTCTCTTGAAGGCCTCAGGCAGCAAGGTGCTGCAGAAGAGGAATGGTCAGCGGGTCCCACAGGCTTTACTGGGAAAATGGGCTCCTTTATTCTGAGGCTGGGGACCCCGAACCTGATGCCGCCAGGAAGTTGATCATACCCCATAAGTTTAGGGAGATCTTATTGACCATAGATCATGACATTGCCTAAGATGTCCTGCAAGGGGAATGTAAGACCTTGGACAGACTAGTTCCACATTTTCATTGGCCCCAAGTGTCTGAAGACACCAAAGAGTTTTCTCTCCTGTGTCTTCTGCCAAGCCAGTGGCAGGTTGAGTGGCACTACAAAGGCCCACTTAATCCCACTACCTGTGATTAGGGCTCCCTTTGAGAGGGTAGGGATTGGCATTGTTGGTCCCCTTGACCCGCCTACAGCATCTGGGAACAGATTTATTCTGATGGTGGTGGACCATGCCACCAGGTACCCAGAGGCCATTCCCCTTAGGACCACTACAGCTGCTTCAGTATCTAAGGCCCTCCTGGCAATCTTTTCCAGAGTGGGCTTCCCTAAGGAGGTTGTATCTGACAGAGGTGAAAACTTCATGCCTGAATACCTCCAAGGAATGTGGAATGAATGTGGTGTAACCTGCAAATTCACCACTCATCATCCACAAGGAAATGGGTTAGTTGAAAAGTTCTACAAAACCCTTAAAGGTATGATCATGGGACTCTCAGAAATACTCAGAAGGCGATGGGATATTCTTTTACCTTGCCTTTTTTGCCTACATTGAGATTCTACAAAAGGGAGTGGGCTACAGCCCATTTGAACTTTTTGTTTGCACATCCAGTTAGGGGTCTTCCTAGTCTTGTGAAGGAGGGATGGGAGCAACCTCTCAAACCTTCCAAACAGGATATAGTTGACTCTCGCATGGCAGTGTATACGAAGAAGGCTTCCAAAAACCTTGAGAGAGCCAGGAGCTTCTGAAGCAATGGCATGATCAATAGGTTGTGCTGACTGTTTACCAGCCAGGACAGAAAGTGTGGGTCTTGGAGCCTGTGGCCCAAAGAGCACTCCAGGACAATTGGAGCGACCCCCACACAATTGTGGAGGAAAAAGTAAGGTCACCTATTTGGTTTAAATGGGCACTCCAAGAAGCCCCCACATGGTGCTTTATGTGAACAACCTTAAGCCTTACTATGACAGGGCTGACATGAGCTTGGCCTTGGCCCCTGATGAAGGGCAGGAAGCAGAGAGTGACCTTCTCCCTGACCTTCTCTCCCACAACCCTGTTGATGGTTCGGTGGAAGGGGTGGTCCTTGCTGATTGCCTCTCTGAATAGCAACAAGCTGACTGCAGAGACGTTCTCAGGCAGTTCTCAGAACTCTTTTCCCTGACACCCAGTCAGACAATCTGGTGTGCACGTGATGTGGACACAGGTGATAGCCTACCTGTAAAGAGTAAAATCTACAGGCAGCCTGACCATGTCACAGATTGCATCAGGGCAGATGTCCAAAAGATACCGGAATTAGGAGTTATTGAGCCCTCAGACAGTTGGGCTAGTCCAGTAGTACTTGTGCCAAAACCTCATTCCAGGGTGATAAGAGTAAGATGAAGTTTTGTGTAGACTACAGAGGCCTCAATGCAGTCACTAAGACGGGTGCCCATCCTATCCCCAGGGCAGATGATCGGACATACTTTGGCTGCAACCAAGTACCTCAGCACTTTTAATTTAACTGCAGGGTATTGGCGCATCAGATTAACTGAGGCTTCTAAGCCTAAAACAGCATTTTCCACTGCTGGTGGGCATTATCACTTTACATTGATACCCTTTGGTTTGGAAAATGCAACTGCTACATACCAGAGGCTAGTGAATCATGTTCTGGCAGGCCTGGAATACTTCAGTACAGCATATCTTAACAATATTGCTGTCTTTTGTTCCACCTGGCAGGATCATCTGGTTTACCTCAGGATGTACTTGAGGCCTTGAAAAAGACAGGCCTCACTATCAAGGCTACAAAATGCCAGATAGAGCAGAGCAAAGTGGTTTACTTGGGCCACCGGGTAGGTTGAGGCCAAGTTTAGCCTCCAAAGAGCAAAAACCAAACCATCATGGCTTGGGTTGCTCCCACTACCCAGACTTTAGTCAGAGCCTTTTTAGGCCTGACTAGGTATTAAAGGAGATTTATAGAAGGTTATGGCTCCGTTGTGACCCCCCTTTATCTCACTTCCAAAAAGATTCCTAAAAATATACAATGGACAGTTGGCCGTCTGGAAGCCTTTGATGCCCTGAAAAAGTCCATGTGCTCAGCTCCAATTCTTAAAAGCCCAGACTATTTAAAACAATTCATTGTCCAGACTGATGTGTCAGAAATAGGAATAAGAGCAGTACTCTCACTGCCTAATAAAGAGAGCCAGAATCAACCTGTAGCTCTTTTCATCAGAAAGTTGACCCCCAGAGAAAAGTGTTGGTCAGCTATTGAGGGGGGAGGCCCTTGCTGCGGCCTGGGCCTTGAAGAAGCTGAGGTCGTATCTGTTTGGCACTCACTTCATTGTTCAAACCGACCACAAGCCCATCCTTTGGGTTCAACAGATAAAAGGTGAAAACCCAAAACTGTTAAGGTGGTCCATTTCCCTTTCAGGGGATGGACTTTTCAGTGGAACATAGACTTGGGAGTAACCATGCTAATGCAGATGGACTTGCCAGATATTTCCACTTAGAAAATGAAGAATCACCTGGTAGAGCTAGTCTTATCTTCTTTTGTTTGAGAGGGGGTTATGTAGGAAAGAAACATCTTTCTGACATAGTTACCCCTACTTTTTGCCTGGTGTCAGCATGTTTAGACTATAGTGCACTATGATCCTGCTACCCAGGACCACAGTGCCTGTGCTGTGTCCTCTAAATTTAGTTGGTGGTAAACTTTTACACCCCACAATTGGCATACTGGTGCACTCATGTAAGTCTGTAGTATATGGTACTTAGGCACCCAGGGCATTGGTACACATGGTCTCCCATGGGCTGCAGAATGTGATGTGCCACCAAAGGGAGCCCATGCAAACTGTGTCTGGAGGCCTGCCATTGCAGCCTGCATGAAGAACAAGTAACTTACCTCCGTTAATGCTTTTTCTGGTGGATACAAGTAGCTACCTGTGGATTCCTCACCTTACGAATTTGCCCAATGCGCCAGCATTTGACTGAAACTTTCTTCCCAGCTCTTGACGTCAGCGAGGATGTCACAATTGCACTGCTCTGCACGTGACTCCGTCTGACGTCATTGTCTCAATAAGAAGTCTTCGCCGGCATGCTGACATCAGTTTCACCCTTTTTTACGTGCCTTCGAGGCGAACAGGTGAAAACCGACTTCCCAAGTACACTATATATACCAACCCAAATACAAATATAAACCACTATATTTGTTTATATATATATATAACCCACCCAAAACGTATATAAATATATAATAAAAGAAGTCTTGGTATGACCAGACAGGCAACGGGGAGGCAGGTGGGACTGTGAGGAAACCACAGGTAGCTACTGTATCAACCAGAAAAAGCGTTACCGAAGGTAAGTAACTTGTTCTTCTGATGGATAGAACTACCTGTGGATTCTTCACCTTATGAATAGAATCCCAAAAAAGTCTTGCACTCGGAGGTGGGTGCCTGACCAGTCACACTAAGAAATCATGCAAAACAGAACGTGCAAAATGGCCGTCTCTCCTAACTTCAGAATCCAAGCAATAATGCTTCACGAAAGTGTGGAGGGACCCCCAAGTTGCTGCCTTACAAATATCCACAACTGGCACACCTCTAGCCATGGCCGAGTGGCAGACTTAGCCCTGGTGGAATGGGCCCTAATAACCTCAGGAGGAATCTTCTTTGCCAGTGAATAACAAAGCTTTATGCAGCGAATGACCCGCCTGGAAAGGGTTCTCTTGTGGACGGCTTTGCCCTTTATCTTGCCCACATATCCAACGAAGAGTTGATCATCAATACAAAAGTCTTTTGTCCTTTCAATGTAAAAACTCAAAGCCCTTCTTGGATCTAGGCGATGAAGTCTTTCCTCCTCCTTTGAAGGATGAGGAGGAGGGTAAAAGGAAGGCAGCATTATAGATTGCCCCATATAAAAGGTAGTAACAACCTTGGGAAGGAAAGCTGCCCTAGTTTTCAGCACCACCTTGTCAGCATGAAAGGAGGTAAAAGGAGGTTTCCCACTAAGAGCCTGGAGCTCACTCCCACGCCTAGCAGACGTGATGGCTGTAAGAAAAAACGTTTTTAAAACCAAAAATCTCAACGGGCAAGAATGCATAGGCTCAACGGTGACCCCGTTAAAAAAGTAAGAACCAAATTTAAATCCCACTGAGGCATGAGAAACGGAGTGGGAGGAAAATTGTTAGTCAGTTCTCTTAAACACAACTGCACAACCCTTCTGTGCCAAGGAAAGGCCAAAAAGCAAAACATCAGACAAATGGACCTTTAAGGGATCAATTTGCCTCTCTCCACACTAATGAACAAATTTTGCTCATCTGTTGGCATAGACAAATTTGGTGGAGTGTCACCTGGCCGATAAGATAACATCCACCACTTCTGGAGGGAGAGAAAAATAACTCAGATTGCCCCATTCAGTCTCCAGGTATGTAGGTGCAGGCTTTGGAGGTGGGGGTGTAGAACCTGCCCCTGCGACAGAGAGGAGTTCTGCAATGTAAGGGAGACGGAGTGGAGGGCACAATGAGAGTTGAAGAAGGTGTGAGTACCACAACCTTCTTGGCCAATCCCAAGCTATTAAAATAACTTGGGCCCGATCTTGACAAATCTTCCTCAGAACCTGAGGAATCAAGGGTATGGGAGGAAACGCGTAAATTAACTGGTTGCACCAAGACATCTGAAACTCATCCCCTCAATGCTTCTTGCACTGGATACTAGAGGCTGCAGAACTACAGGCAGTGCGCGTTCTCCAGATTGGCAAATGAGTCTATCTGTGGAAAACCCCACATCCGGAAGATGTGAAGAACCAGGTCTGGATGGAGATGCCACTCGTGATTGACTGTGAAATGCCAACTGAGACTGTCCGCATGTATGTTGAGAACCCTGGCCAGATGGTTTGTTACTATGCAAATCCGATGGTCCTGTGCCCAGGACCAGAGCCGCAGAGCCTCTCTGCAGAGAAGGTACGACCCCACTCCTCCCTCCTTGTTGATGTACCACATTGCAGTAGTGTTGTCCGTCAAGTCTTGAACTGACAGACCGCGAAGGGACGGGAGGAAGGCCTTGAGAGCCAGATGTATCGCCCGTAACTCTAACAGATTGATGTGAAACATCTGTTCGACTAGAGACCAACGACCTTTGATCTCTAGGTCCCCCAGATGAGCTCCCCACCCTAGAGTGGAAGCATCCTTTATAACCGTGGCCACCGGAGGCGGTAGACAAAACGGCCTTCCGTGGGACAGGTTGCTGTCCACAGCCCACCATCGTAGATCTGTTGCAGCATCTCTGGAGATAGTTATCGTCCTTTCGAGATCCCCTTTGTGTTGAAACCACTGCTTGAGGAGGCACCATTGGAGAGCCCTCATGTGCCAACGTGCATGAGTGACCAACAGAATGCAAGAAGTGAACAGACCGAGCAGACGTAGGACCTTGAGGACTGGAACAACCGCTCCATTTTGAAACATTGGAATCAACGCCTGAATGTCCTGAATCTGCTGATACGGAGGATAGGCCTGATTCAATGTGGTATCCAGTACTGCCCCTATGAACAGGAGGTGCTGAGAGGGCTCCAGGTGAGATTTGGGCACGTTTACCATAAAGCCCAGGTTGAACCACAACCTCGTTATCACTTGCAAGTGATGCAGCACAAGCTCTGAGGACTTGGCTTTTTTCAGCCAATCGTCCAGGTAAGGGAATATAGATATTCCCTTCTTTCTGAGGTCCGCTGCAACCACTGCCATAACCTTCGTTAAGACCCAAGGTGCGGAAGTAAGACTAAAAGGAAGGACTGCAAACTGGTAGTGTTGCGACCCTACCACGAACCAGAGATACTTCCTGTGCGACTTCAGAATGGGGATATGAAAATAAGCATCCTGCAAGTCGACAGACACCATCTAGTCTTCCTTGTTCAACGCCAGAAGCACCTGTGCTAGAGTCAGCATTTTGAATTTCTCCTGTTTGAGGAACCAATTCAAAATCCTCAGATCCAGGATAGGCCTCAGTCGACCATCCTTTTTTGGAATCGGGAAATACCTCGAATAGCATCCCTGACCCCTTTCCTGCTCTGGAACCAACTCCAATACACCCTTGAACAAAAGGACTTGCACCTCCTGCTGAAGCAACAGGGGATGATCTTCTGAACAAAACAAATGACTGGGCGGGATGGGAGGGGGAAACTCCTGAAAAGGAAGGGCATAACCTTTCCCCACAATATTTAGTACCCAAGAGTCCGATGTGACTAACTCAGGATGAGGCAGTATGCTGCTGGGCGGCTCCTTGTGTCCTAACCCTCCCTGCCCTCTAAAAGATCTATAGAGAGGGTTGGCACCATGAAACGGAAGATCCAACAAAGTTGTTTGAACGTCCGTGGAAAAGCCAGAAGACCTAAGCCACCATGCCTCCTGGTTGCCACCGAAGTGCCCATTTGCCCTGGCCGCTGAATCCACTGTATCCAGACCTGAATGGAGAATCTGTTTGGCCGCCGCTTAAGTGTCAAGAAGGAGCTCATCAAACTGCACCTGCACCTGCACATCCTGAGGCAAGCTCAGCACCACAGCTCTTGCCGTGCCCATCAGGGCATGAACATACCTCCCCAGCACACAGGTATCATTGACCGATTTCAGGGCCATACTACATGAGGAGAAACTTTTCTTGGCTGCTTGCTCCATTCTCTTGGGCTCCCTGTCCGATGGAGTAGCAGGAAATGAGCCAGGTGCAGAACAAGAAGCTTGAACCACCAAGCTCTCAGGAGTCGGATGTTGAGATTAAAATTGAGGATCCCCAGGAGCAACCCTGTACCTCCTAGCCCAGTCCTGGAAACCACTGGAGGCGTGACCGGTTTTCTCCAAATGTCTAAAATAGGCCCAGTAATAGCATCATTAAAAGGGAGTAGGGTCTCCGCAGAAGTAGAGGAAGGATGCAACACCTCCGTCAAGATGTTTGTCTTCACTTCCGAAGCTGGTAACGGAAGTTCCAAAAATTCAGCAGCCTTCCTTATGACAATGTGATAGGATGCTGCCTCCTCTGTAAATTCACCCGGGGATGAAATATCCCACTCGGGAGGTATCCAGTCCACTTTCAGAGTCCAGCCCCTGAAACTCCCCCCATAGGCTCAGGGATCTCTCCTTCCTCTAACAACTGTTGCTGGTATTCCTGCTCCTCCAAGAGCCTCAAGGCTCTCCTTGATCTCAATCTGGCCTCCAATCTTGGTGTCGACAAAGAGTTAGCAAGGCAAATGGACATAGTGGAGATACAGTGCCGTCCAGACTGGGACCCATCCAGCGCCGGTATTGACTCCATCGCCACCATCATATGAGGCAACAACATCATCGGCACCAAACCAGCACTCTCAGCCGGATAGAAGGGCAGAAACTGAGCCGGCTTGTACGGCGCTTGCGAACCGAAAGAGAACGCTAATGGACCTGTGGGACCAGTCTGTGCACCAGCAGGATCCATGGCCTTGTTGAAAACGCTAAACATAGCATTAAGGAAAGCTGCCGGATCTGCTCCCGGAGTCGGGAAGGCAGGAAATGTCTGCTCATCTTGAGGTGCTTGGGTCGGATCCGAAACTTGCGCCACCGGCTCCTAAGCCAACACGGTTGAAAAGTGAGTCGGATGACTCGCCGGGCACTCAACAACCTCAATCAGTGATGGCACCAGAAAAGCCTGTGGACTCTGAGGCTGGGGAGTAATAGTTGGACTGACCTTCCACACAGTACGACGTCGTCTCGGAGGGGACCAAGACCGATCTCTGGAAGAACTGCGTCAAGAATCATGCTGGCGCCGCTTCTTATGAGATCTTGACGACTTGTGAGAAGAAGAGTCCCTCGCCTTAGATCTTCAATGACCCTTGTGTCCCCTCTTAGCTTTTGCCAAGAGCTTAGCCTCTCTTTCTTTTAAGGCCTTCGGGTTCATCCTCTGGCAAGACACGCACCCCTCCACATCGTTGTCAGAACTTAGACACCACAAGCAGTCTTCATGAGGGTCTGTGACTGACATACTACCCCCGCACTGACGACGACTTAAACCCTGATTTCTTTGGCGAAGACATTGTAACAAGTACAAGAAGACACCTTTGAAACAGTAGCTTTTCGAGAGCCAGGAAAAAAACTTTCGCTTCGAAGGCGTGGAAATTGCCACGATGACATCAGACAGCGTTGCGTGCGGAGCTGTGCAATTGTGACGTCCTAGTCCACGTTAAGAGCTGGGAAGAAAGTTCCTGTTGAATGCTGGTGCATTGGGAGGATTCATAAGGTGAGGAATCCACAGGTAGTTGTATCCATCAGATATGGTGCATGCACCCTTTCACCAACAATATAAGGCTTACCTCATATCGTGGTCACTGCACTTAAGCACTGTAAGTCAATGGCAGGGTGCATGTTCTTAAGTGTGAGGGTACTCCTGCCATGAGCGGGCTACCCCTTCAAACCCCAGACTCCATCTCTGGGCTTACTAAGTGGGGAAACCATCTTAAGGTATCTAGTGTACACTGGTCAACACAAGTGGTCCAGATATATAATGGCTTCTCCAAACCTAGGCAAGTTTGGTATCAAACATGTTGGAATCATGCAACTACACAGATCCATTGCTAGTTGCATGATCCTCTGTACTCTGGGGGTTCCTTAGAGGACCCCCCCCGTTCTGCCTGTGCCTCTGCCGGACCACTCTGATCCCAGACAATGTTCTGCCCTCCTGCTGATGAACTAAGCTCAAGCAGAGGAAGGCAGAACAGAGGATTTCCTGCAAGGGAGAGGTGTGACCACCTCTCCCTTTGAAAACGGCATCTCCGGGTTGAGGTGGGTATTCTTAGAGCGCCACCAGGTGCCTTTGAAGGGCATGTTTGGAGCTAGATGTATCAAAGCCTTTTGCATTCGCAAACAGTGCAAATCGCAAAATTCCATCATTTGCGAATACAAAAATGCCTTTCAGAATGTATGAAAGGCATTTGCAGTGCAATTTCAAGGAATAGCGATTCCATCACATTGTGACTCCATTTAGGAAATCGAAAATTGCAATTCCCTAATTAGGTAATCGCAAATAGGGAATACCTATTTGTGATTACCAGTGCACATGTATCATGCATTTGCTAAATGTGAATTTGGCATTTAGGAAATGCAATTACCACAAATTGAAGTTTGGAGGTAAGCATGTGCAATTTTTAAAAGTGCATTAAAAATGACATGTAGCGCACATATGCCCCTATGGCATGTTTGCGCCTTACATGTCTACAAATATTTTTTTGGGGTGCATCAAAGGGGGGGCCTTAGGCCCCAAGCACCCTGTGATTTGCAATACCTAATTTGCAAATTTCTAACAGGAATTCACCAATTTGGAAATGTAAAAGCATTCGCACCTATGAGCCTAATTGTGATTCACTAATAACTATTGCGATTTTGAAGAAATCGCTATTACCAAATCGCAATTTTCATACATCCCATTTTGAATTTCTCAAATAGTGATTTCTTAAAATTTGCTATTTAAGAAATGCAAACCGGGAGCTTGATACATGTAGCGCTTGGTGCCCTACTTGGATACTCCAGTTAGCACCAATTCAGGAACTCCCGATTCCCGCTCTGGCAGGAAACCACGCAAAGGACAGGGGAGTGACCACCCCCCTGTCCAGCTCCTCCCCTAGGGTGGTGCACAGAGCTCTGCTGGGTGGCAGGTTGATTCTGCCATCATGAAAATAAGATGAGCAGAGGCCCCTGGGAGCATCTGACTGATTAGGCCAGGTAGATGGTGTCCCTGACCCCCTCTGAAAGTTGAGTCACTTCAGATAGTGACCAACCCCCTTTTAGGGTTACTTATGGGCTCCCCCGAGGGTGGATCCTCAGATTCGTCCAGCAAGATTCTTTAAGGAACTCTCTGCAAGACATCTTCTGCTCCTGGTCTCCTGAACCACTGCTGGCCTGCTTTTGAAACTGAAACAAGACTGTATCCAGTTGGGAGGGCTCCTACTGCAACATTGTTTCTCCAGCTCATGCAAGATTTCTGCAACATCCGTGGCTGTGCATCCTCCGAGGTCACAAAGACTTTGCCTGCACCCAAGAAACAAGAAGGAATGTCCCTTGGAGTGAAGGAGTACCTCCCCTGCATCTGCAGGCCCCTCAAGACAACGACGACCGGCTGGTGGATCCTGCTGTCCCACAGACAACATAAAGGCCCTGCTCACAGGTGGTGTTTCTGTGGTCCTCTCCGGGTCCAACTTGTCTTCTGGCCAACTTGGGAGATGATGGACCCTTGCTGCAGCCACTGGAACGGAACCCCTATGCACCGTGACAGTTACTCTTGCAAAGGCTTGTTGGCTCTTCCTCCAAGATGATCTCGAACCCAGTACTCTGAAACTCCAGATTCAGGTCCCCTTCTGCAGCTCCTGCGACGTGGAACTCCTGTTTGTTGTGCTGCTGAGGTCTCCGTGTGGCTCCCTGTCCCTGTTGCCACTGGGTCACTCGTTGGGCTCCTCGATCTATGGCTGGCTTTACTTCCAGCTTAAGGCCTGCCCTGACTTCCCACCAAGGGTCGAGTCACTAAGACCTTGCTGGTCCTCCTAAGTCTGAAAATTTCCTTGCAACAGTGATTGGCTTTTGCCAAGGCTTGTTGGTGGTCCTACAGGCCACTGACCCATTTGCAATCCGGGTACCAACGTGGGACAGCTCCAAGGATCTCCTACATCCCCCTGGACTCCGAAACTGGACTTCTTCTTTCACTGTCCTGCAGGAACTTCACCTCCAAGAGGGTGGGCATTGCCTACCTGCACCACCTGGATCTCTCATAGTGGTCTTGACACTGTCCCCTTCTTTTTCAGATTCCTCTTGTCCAGAATCCACCTTTGGGTTTCATCGACCTGGTCCACGGGTCGCGACGGCAGCTGGATAACCAGTGCTTCAATTGACTACAAGGGTTTCTGACACAACTTCACCCCTATGCACCTGGGCTACCTGGTGCAGGTACTCCGGTCTTCTGGGTATCCACAGGTTGGAGCACTCTCCAACCTTCTTTGTACCAAATTGTTTCCTCGGGGTCCAATGGGAAGGGTCTTGAATCCATAAAAATCCAACCCCATTGGTCTTGTGTTAGCCTATGGGACACCCGTCTCAATAACAACTCTGCACCCGGGTGCCTTTTGAATTTCTAGTACTTACCGCTGGTAATTTCCTACTTCCCCAATCCCTGGGATCCTAACACACTTACCTTGGTTGGGGGATCTTCATTCTTATACCACTTTCTTTGTATGTGGTATGGCCCTCCCTTAGGGCCTTATGTATTTTTATGCTTTTCCTGATTATTACTAAGTCTGTATTTTTGTGTGTTGATATCGCCAGATGGAGATAAACCAATGTTAAAATAATTTTTATGCTGTAATAAAGAAAACTTTATTTTTGCAACAGCTAGTGTTGTTCTTTTGTGTGATTGGTTACTGACCGACTAATTTGGTATTGTAAGTGCTTTACAATCCTCCTCGATACGCTTTCGCCGCTCACCACAGCTACCGCTAAATAGCTTTTGCTACCTGGGCACCTAAACACTATCACTAAGGGTTTCCTGGACTCAGCATAGGGTGCCACACCATAGGTGTATACCATAAACTGAGCCAGCCTACTTCAGGGTATATGGGAGCAAAGAAGGATTGGGCAGTACAGAAGCGGATCGTTTCAAACTGGATCATTCTTTGTATTAAGATCTGCTGTGCGCTGGCTAAGATGCAGCCTCCAGGGGGCTTGTGGGCCCAGTAAACCAGAGGAAAAGCTGCGACTACAGCGTTAGCACGTGGAGTCCAAGTCCTGGACATCTGCCAGGCAGCAACGTGGGTGTCACTGCAGACGTTTGCGAAACATTGCTGCCTGTGCAGTCCGGTTTGCAGGGACAGGCATTTTTCCCATTCTGTCCTGCAGGACGTCCTAGTCTGAAAACATTGTCCGCAGCCCACTATCAGGAGGATATGGCTTGGGTATCTAATCAAGGGTAAGGAATCTGCAGCCAGAAGTCTCTATCAGATGAACAAGTTACTTACCTTCGGTAACTCATTATCTCCTAGAGACTATCTAGCTGCAGATTCCTTACACCCACCCATGCCTGTCCACTCTGCGGACTTCTTTATTATGGTTTGGGTGATCGTTTTTTTAGGGGCCTAGTTTAGATACACATATTCTCCAGTTCTTCTCATGCCTCTGTGCTTCTGTCGTGGCAAGTTGTGATTAAAGTAACTGACACCTGCACACTTGGATGATGCCTATACAGGTGACCGCAACGTCACTTCTGCCGCCAACAACGCCACATGGAGCTGAATGGAGCTACCTGAGAGCACATGCAAGCGGTATTGCTCAATAAAAGATTCCTTATCCAATCTAACGCCTGGGAAAATCAAAGGTAAGGAATCTGCAGCTAGGGTCTCTATCAGATAATGCGTTACCAAAGGTAAGTAACTTATTCATCACTGCACGTGTGTGCTCATCCAGGCTCATCTCTTGGTGCTAATATTTTAAAAAATATTCCTCCAATGAGCTTGTCTTGCCAAGTTTGTAAATGTCTTCCCTGTATGAGTGCCCCTCTTTCCTTGTGAGGGTTTATTGTCATATGTGTTTGTCAATTCTGCCACAGCGTGTCTGTGTATCTCCCTGTAGATAGGAATCTATATAGTTGACGAGCAATTATAATATGTAAATAAAACAGATACAGGACAGTGCATGTCTGCATATACTGTTCCCACCTTTATTAGCACGTGGACTGTTATGACAAATAGCAGAATAAATAGCGAGATTCTACTATGAAATAATAGTCTGTCTTGGAGGTGTTTTTGATGATAAAAGGAACTTCACATTTTTAGATGAAACAATATTAAAGTGGATCATCTTGATGCCCCCTCCCACCCTAATCCTGCTAACCCTTATGATTCTGACCATCTTAACATCCTATGTCTTGCTTGGTATCCTGCTGCTCTCTTCCCACTGTTGATGTTAGGCTGCCCATCCACTCCCAATCAGTGATATATTTTGATATTATTGGGTGATGTGTAATATTTTGGGGTAATTTGTAATACTAAATAAACCAAGCCATAGAAAGTTTACACACAGAGATAAGATGTACACGTTATTTGAAAGAAGCACTGAACACATCATTCAGTGAAACAGCGACAAGGAATGCAAACAAAGAGTGCACAGTTTTAACCAAGGAACGTTGCACATACCACCCTGTCATTGAAATAGTCCCATGGGAAAAAGACTACGAAAGGAACCACCATACACACCAATTAAAGAAACAATGAAAATGTTTGCACTATATAATGTTTAAAAAAAAAAAACACTTTTAGATATTTCGCTTAAATTGTTCATTTTGTTGCCATGACTGTGTCCTTTTTGTTTGTCAATGTTTGTTTTTCCTTTATGGGTATTTTGGATTTGGGGGTGCTATGTACTAAACAGCTCACTGACACACCCTAGCAGCATATGCAGTGTTACCACACGTCTGGCTGCATACGTTTGTTTCTGTTTCACACCATTTCTTTGCATAGAATTAATGAGGTCAATGAGCAATTACAATGTTTAAATAAAATGTATACAGGAGATTGCATAGTTAGATTTAATGTTCCTGCCTTTCTTAACATAGGAACGGCTATCCATACCACACAGTTCCACTCCACTCAGTCCCACTCCATACAATTTTACACCACACAATTCCACTCCACGTCACAGAATTCTACTCCACATCACACAGTTCCACTCCTTTCCGCACAATTTCGCTCCATTCAGTTCCATTCCATGCCACACAATTCCACTCCACACAGTTCCACTTGCTTTACAAAGTACTACTGCACTCCACAAAGTACCATTGCACTCCGCATAGTTCCTCTCTGTCACAATTCCACTCTGCACCACACAATCCCATGCCACGCAATTCCACTCCATCCCTCACAATCGAACCCACACAGTTCCACTCCACGCAATTCTACTCCATGCCTCACAATTACACTTTACACAGTGCTACTCCACTACACAATGCCACTCCAGTCCAACAAAGCCAATAGATCTCACATAGGCGTGACCCATTGGCTTTACCAATGCTTGTTGCCTTTTGCAGCCCGACAGCTGCACTATCTGGCAGGCTTGACCTAATTGCTCCAAAGTTCATAGCCCACTTAGAATAACTGGAAGCCTCCATCTACAGTAAGAAGAGTAACAAGATGAACAATGCCGTAGTCAATTCTGATATTTATACCTGTGATCATAAGATTATTTTTTTAGGATTCTCTTCAATAGGTGATCAGCTATTACCAGCCTAGTCAATGCTGCTGGTATAGTGGCATATGCATCAACTCCATGGTGCAGGTTTCATTCACTAGCTAATGACCTATTGAAACGCCCCTCTACAACACAGAATGTTCTACTTTTAAAAGCTGATAATCTTGAGTGGGATGGCTGTTGTTGGTGAGCGTACTATAGATTTCTGAGTCATGGCATACAAGACCTTTAAGAAGATGTTTTGAGCATGTTTCTGCACTCTGTAAACTTGAAAGTGATGACTGTTGAAGCCAAAAAGCCTTGGTTGTGAAGTTGGGGTGGTGTTGGTGTACGTGTGAATATGGGTCTGTGTGTTTTGTGTTCACATGTATGTTATATAATGCTAGGTGAAGCTGTTGTACTGCTTTCATACAACCAAAGTGTTTTGGCCATCTTCCTGCTGTCTTCAATTAAGTCTAAATCTTTATTTTTTTTATTTGCAATATCTGCTCAACAGGCAGCATCCAAATGTGTATGGCAAACGCAGGGTGATTAGGTCGAGCATAGCAGCGCGCATGCGCTGCTTTTCCGGTGTGTTGGTATGTATCTGGACTTTTTACAACGCCCATCACTATAACTCGTTCGTGGGCTTGCCCTTCAAAAATCCTTTGACATTGGTAAATGGTTTACGTTTGTCCCTCCTTTGTTGCCACCTTGGCTATCGCCCTTGTTACATGGCCAATTTCACTTTTGGATAAGTTTGACTGCGAGGAACTTCTTTTTTGATTTTCAAGTTATGTGGCAAAAAAAGTCCGGTTAGGAATTTACAAGGTTAATAGCTCTAACTCGAGCAAATTCGAGACCCATTGCAAATGCTTGTTGATAATTGCAGCCAACTAACAATCTTCAGGAATTCCAGACGTGGGTGCAGCACAAAACGTATTGCTCTTATATAATGAAATCTGGGTTAAGCGTGTAAAAGTTATGCACCTGGACCATAAATACTCATACAATTATACTATATGTATCACAGGATTGCTAGTTAACGCTTAAAGATGTGTAAAGTTAGAATAAAGGGCGGAAATGAGAGCTAGGTCAGGGATGTACTTAAGCAGAACTCCCATTATTGGTAAATGTTTGAGGTCGACCTATTTGGAGCACATTAACGTAGATGCATTGGAAGAGGTTACTGCTTGAGGCATGTTTATGGTGAGTTACAGCAGTCTCTTTGAAGAACAGTGCAATGGTATAATCTGCATCTTTAGCTGAAGTAACTTCTGGCCTGAAAGAGGAATGTGGGTAGTTCCCCGATACTGCTTATTTTGGGCTTTAATTATGCCACTGACTAAAAGGCCCAAGTACATTAGCAACTGCTAGTTATTAAACTGTGTATTTTTTTTTTAAGGGATTGAGCATTTTGTAAACCAGTGTCAACCCTTTGGAAATGTCACTACATTAGATTATTGCACATACTTCATTTCTACAATATCTATATATCTTTAAAAGACAACACTTTTGAGTTGTTTTTTTTCCATTTCTTAATTTCCTGGACAACGAGGGCATTTTTTATGTAGTTTTTGCAAGGCGTTACCACAAGTCAGTGCTTGAAAGCATTCACAGAAATGGGTAGAGGAAGGAAAGAAAAGCACAGTAGGATACTCAAACTAATTAATGAAAAGGGTCTCCGGAACATTTTCTTCACTTCAAAGATTAAAAAGCTGCAAATTCTTCAACAGTGTAGAGACTTTCATCTTAATCATTTGCCTCTGTGCTGTCTGAGACCAGTTGTGCTGTGGGGCATACAAATGTAGCGGATGGATAGTGTGAAAGGAACCGTTTGAATGCAGTATTAATTCTGCCATCGCGCAGTTAATTTCTTTTGTTTTAACACGAACTCTGAAATCTCGGATTATGAATCGGAAATTGGACAACACTCCTTATTAACTGTGTTGATAATAAAATGTGGCTTCTAGCATAGCAGTGTGAGGCACCTTTTAAGTGAACCACTTTGTCTGCCTAAAAACAGACAAAGAGAGAATCTTGCAAGTCTGTCTTTACTAGATCCTGGAAATAACGCTTAAGGAATATGAATATTATCACAGTTTGTCTTAATGTTTCTTTTTCTTACTAGAGGGTTTAGATTCAGGTCTCTTACGAAAGGCCTCCAAAAACCTACTTTTGGTAGAAGTTAGAGGTTAACAATTGTAAACAGGCTTCCAATCTAAACAGGCTTCCGGTCTAAAATGGAAGGATAGAGAGGCACGCAGTCCGTATCTAGGGAGAGGAAAACTCTGTCTTTCTTTAGAAGTTCATAAATATATCTTCCAACTAGTCAACTGTAGCTTAGAAATGGTGCAAGAGGATACACACTGCAGCTCATCTCTCCTTCAGAAATTAATTCCCACAAACTGAAAGAGGGGTGGTGTCTCCAAGAACTGGGGAGGCATGATTTTACTAGTTCCAGCATCTGAAATGGAGTGCAAAAGATACGACCTGGGATAGACACGTTAAATAAATAACTGTGGGAATGGTTTCATTGGTGTTATGGCAGCATTCCTCCCTTCAGAAGTAGAAGTGCAGTGTGTTTTAGAGCTAAACACACCTACTTTTATATTGCAGTTAGACCAGTAACCATATGTAGCAAGCCTTTGCAATGCGATAGTGAAAGGAAGAAGACACTGGGTTGGTGAGCTTTTACCTTTATTCCTTCCTCTACTGTGTCCCGATAGTAACTGCTGTTTCTTTCCACCCCCGCCCCCGCCCCCCCCCCCCCTTAAGGTTCCACATTCCACGCAGTGAACTGGAACCACACTGTCCCACCATTCTACCCATAACATCCCATCACACCCCCCCTTCTTCACAATAATAGAATGGAAACGATTAACAGCAACAATTACACAAATCAACATATATGCATAAATACAAGTACAGCCGAAAATGGAAAGTACATCCTGAGTACTATACATGTAAGTGGCCCAAATTAATTAATACATGCTGTAGTTTTTGAATTTGATAGGACATGACTTTACTCTCACCAACACTCTCCTGTCCTTACCACCATCCTTGTAACCTTATCTCGTTTGTACACCCATCCTTCTGCCGATATAATCTATTTTAGATTACAGTACGGTGGAAAGAAAGGTTTTGTTCCACGTTTTCCCATTTTCTAACACTGCTATGTGATCTAGAACCTTGCTCACCTTTGCGGGAGAAGAAAATCTAGACAACCCCTTTCGCCCAAAACCTGGTCTCTTAATTCTCACCCAATCCCCTTGCTGAACAGCAAACCTCTGTGATACTTCTCCTTGGTTCTGTATTTCTCCTGCACCGCAGATCTCACATCCACCACACTTCCCATCTTATCCATATCAACATTCTTTCTAGCCATCTATTCCTTATTTAACTTTGAACAAGCTACTCTACCACTGAGCACTGTGAAAGGGGATATCCCTGTGCTAACAAGGGTAGTGGTCCTTATTCCCCACAATAAGTCTTCAGCAGCTTCTTTGCACGTAGCCCATTGACAAGTGCCAACTGCAAATTGTCTTTTATGACACGGTTCAACCTCTCCACCAACCCGTTGCTACGAGGATGATAAAGGGATGTTAGAATGTGCTTATGCCTAAGCTAGCTAAGAAATCTGCCATCTCTCTTGAAACTAGTTGTGTCCCATTATCATTTACGATCTATTCAGGGAAACCTTCCCTTAGGAACACTTCTTTAAAAAATTGAATGACAGAATCAGTGTTAATATGGTCCACAAATCTCACTTCAGGCCAATTGGTCACATAGTCTGCCATTACCAGGGCATACTTTTGTGTACTTTCAATTACCCCAAACGGTCCTGAGATGTATCACTCAACACACACATGCAACAGTCCCTCACATAGTGTTCAATTGCTTGGTCTACTCCAGGTCACCAGAAATCCTCTCTCCCTCTACGCCTCATAGCACGAATCCAAAGATGCCCCTCATGTGCTTGAAGTAGCCCTGCTCCCTCCCTTTGTGGTAAATAGATTCACCAATGGCTTATGGTCTATTCTTAAAATAAATAATTTTCCTCACAGATTTTTTTTTAAATGTTATACACCCCACCACATGGCTAAAGCTTCTTCTTCAATTGTAGAATATGTAGATTCAGCCCCCCTAAAGGTTCTCAACGCAAATGCAATAGTTTCTTCCTTTGCATCGTTCCTCATTTGCATAAGAACAGCACCAAGACGTATATTAATTGCATCAGTTTAAATTATATATGTCATTAATATCAAAAGCCTTGAGGAGATGCACATCTGCAGTACTCTTTTTGATTGACTCAAATCTTTTGTTACATTGCTTGTCCCACATAAACTTGACGTTTCTCTTCAAAAGATTACGTAAACATGCTGTTATGTATGAGAAATTGTGCACACATTTCGCATAGTATTCTACTAAGCTGAGAAAAGGCCGTAGTTGGTCTTTGTCCGTAGGTGTTGGTACGTGTCTAATAGCATTGAAAATTTTCATTTTGGGTTCAACAACCTTTTCTGATACGTGATATCCCAAATAATCTACGCCTTCCTGCATCAACTAGCATTTGTCTTTTCTTAAAGTCATCCCACTCGACTTGATAACTTACAACACATCCCTCACTCTTTCATCGTGCATTTCGACAGTTCCTCCAAATATCAAGATATTATCTTGAAAATACATAAACCCTTTTTTATCAAACAACTTGTTCGTCAATCGCTAAAATACCGCAGATACCGATGCCAGTCCAAACACCATACAGACATACCTATATGCTCCTTCAAGAGTAAAAAATGACATGTAGTGTTTAGAATCCCTACTCAACTCTACCAGATGGTATGCAAAAGATATGTCAAGTGAAGTCAAAAATTTCACTCCTTGCAAAGTTGCCAACATTTCATTAATGTTTGGTAGTGGTTGACGATCAACCCAAATATTGGCATTTAAATCTCTCAAATCCACACAAAGTCTTAAGGATTTGTCTGCCTTACGTGCCAAAACTATGGGAGCCAACCATTGTGACCCCTCAATAGGCACAATTATGCCTAAAGAACACAATTTTTCTAATTCCAGATTTAGCTCTACACGTAATCCTAATGGTACTTTGCGCACCTTGTGTGCTACAGCCCTGGCATCTTGTTTTAATATTATGCGATGTTGAAACCTTTTGAGCTTCCCTAATTCCTCTGCAAATACTTCTGGGTAATCAATGGTCCAGTCCTTAATTAACCCCATATCAATCTGGTAGATACTGCTTCTTTTTGACAGCACTATCAAGATGATTTGGGTCCAGGACAATTTTGAAATCCCCTTGTTCATCCCACCCCAACAAATTACCTCCATCCTTAACAACATACACAGTTCCTACTGCACATTTCCCATTGATTTTCAAATTAGCTTCAAATTTACCGACCACCTTTACACGCTTTCCACCATGAACAAAAGCTTTTATGCAGGATTCATGCATTACCATATTCTCAATGTCCTTAAAATCTGTCACATTAATTAATGTGAATGGAGAACCTGAATATGCTAGAAACTTCACATTCTTATTGTTCACTGAAACCATGCAAGATGGAGGTCCTCTCTTCTGTGTCACCATCATGGATGATATCTCTACAGTTCTGTTGTCTTCCTGAATATCAGACGGGAGCATGAGGACAACAGTCTCTTCATCCGAATCCACATAGGTCTTATCAGTCATCCTAACTGTTTGTGCCGTACTCTTGCTAGTGCTTGCCCTGCATTCTTCTGCTAAACTACCACTTTTTCTGCACTTGAAACATAATTGATTTACTGCTATCCAGGCTTTTGAGTTGCCCACATAAGATTTACTTCCACACCTGTAGCATAACACCTAATTTTCCTTGCTTTTGTTCCTGAACAATAAAAACTTTTCATCGCCATATCTGTTTACTTTATACCCTTTCACTGTTGTTTTTGCACTTTGTTTCACTTTTAATTGTTTTATCTCCGCAGACTTGACACTTTTGTTCATCTCCCTGATGCAAAGTTGTGAATGTTCAATACTCCTAGCCAACTTCAAAGCAGTTTTCAAATCTGGGTCTTCTGTGGCTAATAGTTTTTCTTGTACCTTTTTGTTATTTGTCCTCTCAATTAGTTGATCATGTATAATCTTATCTCTGAACTCTCTATAATTGCAAGTGTATGGAGTGCTGCCACAAAATCATCTTGACTCCCCCTGAATCTGGGTGCGCTGAAGAAATGTATGCCTTTCAAGAACTATGTTTCTTCTAGGGTTGAATCTTCTGTCCAGTGTGCTAATTATAGAAGGATATTCATCTATCATACATGTTGATTCCGTCCCATCATAACCTACCGTCAAAATACTCACTGTTTCCATGGGCAATGTTTTTAATACATTCCTGCCTTCTGCACCTAAATTGTATATTAAAAGCACTTTTTTCTTTTTAGAAGTAAATGTGTCACCGTCTATGGCCTCTAGGTATGCCTCAAATGTCTCTTTCCACATCTGCCAGTCCACCGGAGGTGTTCGTGACACCTGTAAAAATGGTGCAGGTGCAAGTATCCTTTCCATCTTAAGTCTTGCTTCTTCACCTTTAAAACTTGACAGCTACTCAGGTAATTTTAATGCTCCTTTAATGGAGTTTTAACTCCCATTTTGGCTTAGCACCTGGTTGGTGCTAAAATCTCAACTCATCTACTGTTCATACTACAAATCACTTGCTTGTATATACAGTGCAGGAAACAAATCTTCATGCTTCACTCATATACCATAGGACACGTAAAAAGCTGCTACATGATGCATCTAGTACATCTTCAGGACTGACTCAAAACACCAAAAAAAACACACTCGAAATTGACACATCAACCAATACCCTCTTTCAGCCATTCACAAAAGGTATAGATATTTGCTACACTAATAGCAAAGTGCTTTGGGGCAACTAAGGGGCAGAAACACATTACAGTGGTGCTGTAATTCAGTACAATCTATCAGTTTGTCTCAGTCGTCTTTTTTATGGGTTTTAGGTTAAAGGGGGCTTTTAATTCAGAAGATAAATGGTAAGGGATATGCATTTTGTGAATGCAGAAGGTCCCACAAGACGTCAAATGTTCAGCTAATTTATAGTCATCTGGTCTGTCATCCCTTTTCTCCCCAGATGAACAAAAAAGTTATTTACTAAAGTCACATTACAACACCACTGTCCGATCGAAGTACCACCAATTGCTTTTGCTTAACATGAATGAAAGGCCATACAGTTCCTTACAGTGCTGAACTGTTCGTCAGATTTAGTAGGCAGGCCAAGTACCATGAGCACCTGAGCGCATACTGTGTGTATTAAAAAAAAAAAAGTGACAGTTTGTCCATCTGTGAACATGGGCGAGCCCAAAGGTGAATGATAGTTGGATTGACATGCAAGCACCTTGGAGTGGGTTTCTTTACTCTAGACCCCCAAACAAACAGTTCTTTAGAAACACGGAAAACTATTTTGGCTGTGAATTGCGTTTGAGCTTGGCATGCTGCAAAGCAACCAAACACCAGCAGGAGTATGGAATTGCATCTACTTCCATCACAGCCACTACGCCAATTACTTCATTTCCATCCTCAGGGTTAGTAACCGGACTGGCATTCCAGGGATGATCACATTACCAGATACAGTTATCATCGAGAGCCTTCCACTTTTGTCCTAGATGAGCACAAATAAGATTAGCCAGCTGACATAGTAAAGAAAACAAATAAACCGAAAAAAAGCATTGAAAGTGAGGGGGTCAGGCAGTGGAAAGGTTTTCCAGCTGTTGCGTCTGACTGGAGTCAGATACTCTTCTTCTACACAGTCCCACATAGGCAGAACTGCTTCCATTCACTTAACTGTCGGCTCCGTGCTCTCCAGGTCCCTTCTGACGGCTTGGTTAAATTGTGCACTAGTGTAGGAAAGTAGTCTCTTTCTAGCTTGGTTACCCCCACTTTTAGCCTGGTTGTCAGTGTGTTTGACTGTGTCTAGTGGGATCCTGCTAACCAGGACCCCAGTAGTTATGCTTTCTCCCGTAAATGTAATTGTTGGTAACTGTCATCACTGTGTTTCACCCACAATTTACACACTGGTGCCACATGATAAGTCACTAGTATATGGTACCTCGGTACTCAGGGCATTGGGGTTCCAGGGGATCCCTATGGCTGCAGCATATATTTTGCCACCCATAGGGAGCCCAAGCAAAGGGCTCTGCAGGACTGCCATTGCAACCTGCGTGAAAAGGTGCAAGCACCCGTTCACTGCCACTTTTCACTACACCAGGTCACTTACCAGTTACACCTATGGCAGGCCTTCCAGCCCAGAGGTCAGGGTGCCAAGTACCTGTGTGTGAGAGTACCCCTGCACTAGCAGAGGGGACCCCCACAAACTCCAGGCCCATTTTCCCAGACTTTGTCAGTACGGGGACGCCATTTTACGTGTGTACTGGACATAGGTCACAACCTATGTCCAGCTACATAATGGTAACTCTGGAAATAGGTATGTTTGGTATCAAACATGTTGGAATCATACCCCAAGGCTTTTGCAAGCATTGGTTGTATGATTCTATGCACTCTGGGAGCTCTTTAGAGGACCCCCAGTATTGCCATTACAGCCTTCTGAGGGTTTCCTGGCAGCCAAGGCTGCTGCCACCTCCCAGACAGGTTTCTGCCCTCCTGTTGCTTGAAAAGCTCGAGCCCAGTAAGGCATAACAAAGGATTTCCTTTGGGAGAGGGGCATTACACCCTCTCCCTTTGGGAATAGGTGTTCCAGGGTAGCCTCTCCAAGCCACTGGAAATGCTTTGAAGGGCACATTTGGTGCCCTCCTTGCATAAGCCAGTCCACACCGGTTCAGGGACCCCCAGTCTCTGCTCTGGCCAAAATTGGACAAAGGAAATGGGAGTGACCACTCCCCTGCTCCTTCACCACCCCAGTGGTGGTGCTCAGAGCTCCTCCATAGGGTCCCTGGGTTTTGCCATCTTGGATTCAAGGTTGGCAGGGAACTCTGGGAGCATCTGAGTGGCCAGTGCCAGCAGGTGACGTCAGAGCCCCCTCCTGATAGGTGGTCACTCAGCTAGGTAACCAGTCCCCCTTTCAGGGCTATTTAGGGTCTCTCCTTTGGGTGGTTCCTTGAATTCGAATTACAAATCTCCAGTAGGAATCCTCTACACCCTCCACTTTGACTTCTGACCGAAGAAACTGCATCTGGACTCTTCAGGACACTATAAGCTCCAACAAAGAAGTAACTGCCTTCTGAAACACTGTATCCACGGCTCCTTCCAGCAACTGCAACATTTCCCCAGTCATGCATCCTCTGAGGACAGCCCGTCTATAGCCTGCATCAGAAGGAAGAAGGAATCTCCCTTCGGGTGAAGGAGTCACTCCCCTGTTTATGCAGGCACCAACTGCGACGACGACTAGCTACGTGGATCCCCTCTCCTGCTGAGCTGCATTGATACTGTATCACAGGTGGTGGACTGAAGTGGTCCCTATGGTCCTTTCTACCAACTGTCCAACTTTGGTGGAGGTAAGCCCTTGCCACCCCATGCATGACAGTACCCCCGTCCACTGCGGCCTTTGCAGCTGCCAAGGTTTGTTGGCATCCTTTCCTCAAGATCTTCAGGCATCCTGAAGCTGCAGTCCTTCCTGTGATGCACAGCTCACTGAGTGGTTCTCCGGCGGCATTTGAGCCTTTCTCATAGGGCTGCGTGGGCCTCTTCTACGACTCTCCAGTCCCCGTCCCGTGGGACTCCTGTGGGCACTGCCTGCGCTTCTGTGGGCTCTCTGTGTTGCTGAGGGCACCCTCTGACTCCCCCTCCTGGATAGAGACCACCTGGTTCTTCCTGGTCCCTGACAGCTCCACTTTTGCAAGTTTTGCCTGTGCCAAGGCTTGTTGGCGGAACCCGAAGACGCAAACCCGATTTCATCTTCTTGGGTGCAGTGCTGACTCTTCTTCTTCACCTGTAGTTCACTTCTTGAACCTTCAGCCTGGTGGGTAGGGCCTCTTGCCCTTCCTGGACTCTGCTGTGTTTCTTGGACATGGTCCCCTTCTTCCACAGGTGGTCTTGTCCAGGAATCCACTGTTAGTGTCTTGCAGTCCATTCAGGGTTTTGCTGTATTCTTCTTTACTTCTCTGTGTGTGTTCTGGGAAATTTAATGTGATTTACTCCTGTTTTCCTGATCGCTGGTACTTACCTTTGGGCTTTCTTAGTACTCCCAGCTCCCGTCTACACAGTACACTTGCCTAGGTGGGGTACTGACTTTCGCATTCCACTTTTAGTATATGGTTTGTGCTCCCCTAGGCCCATTTCTAACTATTGTGATTTTCACTAATTGCAGTGTTTTATAACTGTTTTTATGCCTATTTCTGCAAACTAGTGTGTATATATCATTTGGTATATTACTTACCTCCTAAGAGAGTATAGTCTGTATGGTATTTTTGGTATTTGTGTCACCAAATAAAGTACCTTTATTTTTGTAACACTGAGTGTTTTGTTTCATGTGTGTAAGTACTAAGTGCGACTACAGTGGTATTGCATGAGCTTTGCTTGTTTCCTAGATAAGCCTTGACTGCTCATTCACAGCTATCTCTAGAGAGCCTGGCTTCTAGATACTGACTACACTACACTAATAAGGGATACTTGGTCCTGGTATAAGATGTAAGTACCAAAGGTACCCACCACACACCAGGCCAGCCTCCGACAACTAGCGGGGGAATCGTTTCTGGCATTGCAAAGTACACGTACTGTGTGTGCGTCTCCTTGTACAGTATAGCATGACGGAATATACTGGCACACGCTGCGCAAACAACGATAAAGATGAAATACACTCTTCCTAAGAGTTTACATTAGACGGTCCCCTCACCACACTGCATGTAACAATTTTCAAACAAACGGATGACAAAGTCCTGAAGAAACAAGTTCATGCTCTATGAAACTTGAAAACGTTGTGGCCACCACTGAGCGCGAAGGAGATCCAAAAACAATGTGACGTACCTGGTAGTCATGCAAAGCGCTCCAGTACCAGTGATTGAGTTTGCGCTTCCTGAAACTTCTAAGTGCCATGGCCACCATGAGCATGAGCACAAAGGAGAGAGACAAAGGGAAAAAGGAGTTTCCCTGTAGTAGAACATATTGACAATCGTGTAATTATCCATAAAACTGGGTCGGTCCACAAGGTGGTAACAAACCAGCCACAAGGTGGGACAAACGTAAAGCATTTACCCACAACATCAAGGGATTTTTGAAAGGCAGGCCCAGGAACGAATAAAAGTGATGGGTGTGAGGTGGGCGTGGTTGGGGTGTGGTATGCATCAGGTTTCATCAGATCCTTTTTTTGTCAGTTAGGTGAAAAGTCTTTAAACCTGTTTGCTCTCAGCTCCTGAAGCAAGATGTTTTGAAGTCTGGCCCCCTCCATAACTTTATTGCAAGATTTGGAGGAGTGGGTGAAACAGTGCAGTATGCAGGGGGCAGGACTTATGAGATAATTTCAGGGATACTTTTTCTGTAGCTCATAGTTTATATTAAATGTGAGACTTCTAAAATGGCAAACATATCAAGCAAAACCAGTAATTGACCCAAAAATACTGCTTCCCATGATGGGGGTATTGTGAGCCCCTTGCACCTGCTGCACCAATGATAACTGAGGACCTGAGTAGCAAACTTTCACTTTCACCTCTTACACCCTTTTCCCACCTTGTCTGATCATCACTGACCCGACCAGATGTGTTCTCCCTTTTTTTCTGCAAGAGTGAGCTCATCCCTAATGCTAGATATGAAAATAAGCCCCCATGCTCCTTTTTTATAGTGAGACAATCCTATTTGTGATGCAGCTTGTCCCTCTGTCACCTGGGCTCTGGTGCCGCTGCACTTGCTTGGCTAATAATAGCTACTGCCTTGCAAAGTGGGCTGTGCCTCTGCCGTTTAAGAACAGGGAACCCATCTTGCCAGATCCCCCCTCCCTGCCATCTCTGGAGGCTAAACTAAGGTGTCTCTTCTGCTTCAATAGTTCCCTCCCTTGAGCCACATTTTGGAGGCCGAAAGCAACACTGTAATAGCAAGTGTGCACTGGACCCTTAATGCAAGCAAAGAATAGTAAAACAGTCATGATTGGGGTTTAGTTGGCTCCTCATACCACGGAGTTGCAGTGCCACTGTACCTGAAGCACCAACAATAAGTTCTGCTCCTTTGAGTTTAAATTTAAAAAGGCAGCCAGGGTGACCTGCTATCTAAGTCTAGCTAGGACAATGGGTCCACACTCTGCTTTTTTGTAGTAAGACAGCCATAATTGGGGTACAGTGGTCACTTTCACCCTTTGCCTCAGTACTTTGTGCACTAATGATAGTGATTGCCCTTTAAAAAGAAAAGCCCCCTATGTATCCCCCCTTCCTAGGCGGCATTTCTTATGAAGTTATATCTGTTGATTTGTAAACACACACAAAAAAGCAAGCATTTGCAATGCAATAGGTCTTGCACTTACTTGAGTTGGAGCTATTAATTGGCCAACCCTGCCGCATATTTTGGTCCTTTCTGCCACATAATTCAAGTGGCCCTGCATATAACTAAAAGGCTAGTAGGCCTACTGGAATAGTTTTTAAATAAGACCCTTAAAACACAAACCACCCCCATGTGCAAAACATATTTATTTGGCAGTTGGTACAGGCAACATTGCTGTGAGGCAATGAATACATAATTGTACTCAAACAATGTGTGTGTACTGGATCACTGTCCCTTTACTGCAGTCTGGGGAGTCGAACAAAATGCCCATGATTTTTCAAACGCTTGAGGAGAGACACCTTGCATGATATTAATGATCCTAAGTCAGCCTTGAATTAAAATATTAGTTATAACATTTTGACCATTATACAGCATAACCAACTGCAAGCTCTCCTCAAGGTTAGTTTTATAAATATATGCACACACAACTCAAGTTTCACAGACTCACACATATCTAGTCAGTTTTCTGCTTTGTATTCACAGTTTGTGTCACGTTATAAGAATAAAACCACAAGTCCCAGAATGCAAAGTTGAAACAAACTGAATGAGCGAATCATTCATCGAAGTAGGGAGCTGGACAACTCTACGAATACTAATCCAAGGGCTGGTTTCCAGCTTGTATTACATTATAAAAATAAAACTGCAAGTTTCGGAATTAATATGTGTGCTACAAAGGATGTGTACTAAGCAGATCAAAATGCATATCATGTAAAAATGTCAAAATAACTCTGGCGATTAATGTTCTTTTTGGAGAGAGAACATACTGTGGTCTAATGGACGTTTGGACTCATTATAAGGTAGAGCAGAGGGTTATGGTTCTTTCTGGAGAGAGAACGTACTTCTGTCTGGTGGAAGCTTGGAGTCATCTTAAGGTAGCGCTAGACGCATTAAATATTCGTCCCACGAGTTCACCAAAGTGTCTCAGAAAGTTTGTAGTTAAAAGGGACTGAATCTCTGCTGATGACCTCGCAACCTGAAGCGCTTAGGTCTCGCGTGCAGATGTAAGTGCCACATGTTTTTGAAGGAATAAAGCCTTTAGTCTTCTCTACTTGTCAAAATTCACATCAGAAGTAGCAATATGAGGCCAAATGTCTGCTACTCCTTGAAACTGTGCGGGGGGAAAAAGGACCCAGCAGCACGTAACAATTTGGGAAACTGAAATAACGTAAACTATTCTGGCTCGCATCCCACAACAGCTCTCACTGTTAAGGAGCACATAGCTGCCATTGGAGAGCACCTGGAACGCAGGTCTAATCAGAGGGACTGGGACTCCCTTCAGATAACAAGCTATATGTACTGCGGAGGCATTACACGCCCCGTGCAAGGACAGCTGTTTGCAAACCATCGAATGGCTCACAGAAGTCTTGCATTCACTACCGCTGAGAAAGACCTCTTTCATGCCATTCAAACATTTGTACAATTAAGGAAGCTCCTACACTTCGTGTATGTAACTATCTCCCACCCTTTCATATCTGCCCACTGGAATGTGTTTCAAACACGATGTAAATTGAAGTGTTGAAATGGGCAGATTTATAACCCCATGTATTAACCATTCAGCAGATGGCATTTCAGCTACAGTAAAAGGAAACTTTTCTAACTTTTTAATATTCAACATGACATATGTTGCTTCTTTCTTAGCCATTATTTGTTGTTGTCGCATTTAATTAAATGTGAAAAAAATCTCCATTTCGCTCACGTGTTGCCAGGGAACTCGACCTGCATTCAATGTTTGTAGTGTCCAACCTAACTGCATAATGGATCTTACCTGACTTTGTCCATATTGCAAAAATGGTACATCACTCTTTACTATATCTATTTCAGATAATACAATGTTATTTAAGGTGTATATCTGGTCAGACAGGGTGTTAATCCCATTATCTACAATGGCTAATGCTTTTTTT
This sequence comes from Pleurodeles waltl, assembly GCF_031143425.1. Classification (NCBI taxonomy): domain Eukaryota; kingdom Metazoa; phylum Chordata; class Amphibia; order Caudata; family Salamandridae; genus Pleurodeles; species Pleurodeles waltl. The sequence continues at coordinate 402,347,013 of NC_090449.1, forward strand.
GAAGTTTTCCTGATCTATTTGCCTTAACCAGGCAGCCGCTTCTTGTGTATATTTCATTATATGCAGCATAAGAAGCGTTTTCTGCATTGTCTTCTCAGGCCTAATAGGAAATCCTGTAAACCTGTGTTATTGGACAGGAGACTTAGATGTTCTTTGACAGCATCTAGCGAGGAGACCTTCATCCATTGCTGGCATAGTTTCCCAACACTAGGACACATAGCGAGGGTCTGGCCTATTCATTCTGAAACCCCAGAAGAGTTAACAAAACACGTATGGCACCCACTGGTGTCTACAGGCCACAATAACCACTCGCCAGGACACGAAAATGATGCTTTAGATGTACCATTCTGGACCCATTAATTGAGCTGATATTTGGATGCATTTATATACTTCTGCCATTTATAAAATTTAGCAGGGGTGGGAATGCTTGTTCGTTGTACTATTCCATTAAAAAATATCATTTGAACAGGAATCATACATGCTCTAAACAAAGCTTCTCTTCCTCTTATTTGCCAATGTTTTGTTCCCCAAACACTTTTTAAGTCAATTGACTTCAGCCAGTACTCATAGCCTTCTATAGCCAATCGGGAAACAAATGAATCAGCGTAGATCAGTTTTATATCTGTCAATAAAACATGTTGACTTTCTATTTCTGGCAACTTAAAATAATATGACTCAGCATTCTTAACAATGTGCCCAGAAAAATATGCACATTTCTCAGTATACGTTTTAGATCTGCCTACTGGTGGAGTCCGGCTGTGTTCCCATTGTGTATATTTAAAAATAGTCTTCGGGGTTCTTGCTTTGTGAATGAAATAATGTCCATAGTAATTATACCAGAACATATCTCCATAATTTCCTTTAAACTGGTACACATCTTCATTTTCTAATACTGGATAATAGATCAGACATCATAGCATCAACAGTTTTCACATCCCAATCATCAGAAACCACTCCGGGTGTGATTACATCAGTCATTGAAAGTTTGAATACACATGGTTTTTGAATGACCTCAGTAGGCCCATATATATCAAATAATAATACTTTATCCCAAACAATCCCATCGGGAATCGGTATTGCTGTAATGTTCACTAAGGACAAGTCTCTGTGAATTTTGTGCGAGGGAAAAATGTGGTTTTAAGACCTCATCCACCAGTTCAACTGTAGAGCATTCAGGAAGAAAATGACCATGCATCAGAAGAAAGAAAACAATGACAAACCCAACCCAAAGGAGAAAAGAAAGTACTGTCAATAGGAGCCATAGATAAATCCATGGACGAATAGAATAGTTAATTTTAAGCCAATGTATTAGCTTACGTGCTCTCGACAGTTCTGTTGCAGTAGAGGCAGATAGGTCTGAAGAAAAGTAGTCAGCATCGACGAAATAACCATCATCTGTACAAACAAATGCTGGAGGTGTATTTTGAAGAGGAGAAGCTGCTAAAGATTCCCTCGCTGGTTTATAGTAGATTACTACATCCATTTGTGTAGAATTTGTAGAACATTGCTCTGTATTAGCAGAAATCAATGTAGAAGTAGTTTTCAGTGGAACCATTGGAAGCTCATTTTCCACCCTCTCCAAGCTCGGAGAGGTATCAACGTTGCTGTTGAAGACTTGCAGGGGAACATCCTGATCTGTTGTAGGAGGGATTTGGGCACTACTCAGGAGTCCTCCAGTTCTGCTGTGCAGGATCAGCCACATGGTGTAGCTTGACATTGTCAATGGAGACAAAGCTATTTTCTTTAGAGCCAGGCAGCCGTGGTAGTACCACAGCTCTGGTACCATGTATTCCCAGGACTGGAACCGGTGGAAGGACCAAATTCCTTTTTTCTTAGCAATCTTTTCAGGCACTAGATCCCCAAGTTTTGGAATCCAGCCAGTAGATGTTACTGGTACATTCCTGATTCCAGAGGAGGCAGCATTGGCAGATACATTGTCATCACAGAACGGTTGTATGTCCTGCAAGAAGACAGTGACATGTTCATTTATGTCAAAGGGTGTATCCGCCGCCTACATGCCAGGACCATCAAGATCTGAAACATGCATTTGAGTTCCAAAATGGCATTCGTATGATGTACGCCCCCCCCAGGGACCTTCTGGGCAGATTAAGTGCTCTCTGGACTCCATATAGGTTTGTGAGCCAACTACGACCTGTGCCTCATACTCTAGTTGTTAAAGATTGCTTTAAATCTTGGTTTTGTCGCTCCACGACACGATTTCCCTTGGATGAAATGGAGACGAAGCCATGGGGTCCCTGTGAGCCCTTGAGGCAAAAGCAGGGCCCCAGGTCGAATGGAAAGCCGCAACAGCATATGTACCAATAAAGACTCGCAAATCTTTAATAAAAGTTTGAGCGTCAGCCGAGCGTTGTGGCCAAACCCACAGAAATCTGGAGCACACGTCGACAGCGACTAGGATGTATTTGTATGCATTGTCTGGTGTCAGGGGACCACAATGGTCCAAGTACACACTTTGTAATAGTTTGTTGGAAATTAGGAGAGGTATCGGCGGTGGAACGCAGGTCTTAGTTCTTGATTGGGAATTATTCGAACTCACACACTTGTGCATCAAACAAGCCTGCTATCCGGTACGAATATTTAGCAGGATAAGCTTTAGGAAAAGGAGTGCCGTCAACCGAAGCTGCCACGGTTGCCAGTGTTTCATCATCCACTTTTAGCTTAGAACGAGTTACTGCAGCAACAGAAGCCATAGCTACTGCTGATTTAGCTGTTTCATCAGCCAGAGTATTGCCTTCAACGTGTATTTGAACACGCTGATGTCCTAGTGTATGCACAACATGGACGGTGGGTAGTGTTTCCTTCAGATCTGCTGCCTTCCCCCACAGAAGCCTGTGTTTAATGGTGTTGCCTTTTGAATCTGAACCCATTTTGGCGCCAATAACGCTGATATTCATTGAATGAATGGACACAATAATACGAATCACACAGACAATGTCATCTGCGCATGATTTGTATGTTCCAGTGCCATCACCAGAGCCTTGAGCTCTGCAAGTTGTGCAGTGCAAGTCTGTGTGTAAATATTTTGTGGCTGGAACTTGCCTTCCTTCATGTATCCACTTGCGACTGAGCAAGCAGCAGAGTATTGATATTTTGTTCCTATGGCTGGTTGGGCTGTTCCATCAGTGTACAACATTTTATGATATTGTTCGATAGGCAATGTATTTGCTGGAACTGGATACTCAAGTTCATACTGTAAGAATTCTTGGGTCTTTAATTTGGAGTCAAAAACATAATCGACATCAGTGGCTATCAGCGACGTTGCCCATTGAAACCAACGTGGATGTAATGTTTTAGTGTTTGGAACGCTTGCTTTGGTAACAGCCTCAGGGGCTGGAATCGGGGATACTATAATGTGCTTCCCCTGGACAAGAGGTCTCTCTTTAAGGATCGCCATCTGAACAGCAGTGAGGATTTTCTCAGTGGGAGCATTCACATATCACAATGCCTCAGGGTCAATGTTGTGTAAAATAGATGTTACACGAGCTGAGAGAAATCCTGGGCTGCTGTTGTACCCCTGTGGGAGTCAGCAGAATGTTTCTGAGAGCCAAGGGTGCTATAACTTGTTAGGTCCCTACTTTCAGGTGCTATGTTTTGTCAGAAAAACCCATTTGAAAGATCCAGGGTCGTCTTGTATTTTCTGCGCACTATGTTGTTCATAAGTGCTCTGCTGTGTGCATTTTGTATAGCAAATGTTTTTGTGTGACTATTTAAATGTCTGGAGTCGAAGACTATTCCATATGAATGGTTGGGTTTAGCGACTGGCAATAATGGATTATTCATAGATGAGTCTGAGGGTTCAGTGACACCCTGGTACTCCAATTGATTGAGGATTTCCATCATGGGTGCTTTAGCATCATATTTTGTAGGGTTTTGTGGCTGCGATTGGGGTTGGGATTTTATTGGTATTACGTGGTAGGGGGAATCTTTGTCGCATCCTACGTGGTTGCGATAGAACGCAGGTGCCTGTGCCAATGCCCAATCAATGGCATTCATTTCAACAAGCTTTCTGAGAACAACGGGCGAGAAGGATTTTTCAATCACATCCTCACCATAAGGGAGATTGTGGATGAATTCTGGTGGCCAATCTTTTTCAGCCAGCAAAATATCACAAATAGACATGACGCGGTCCCAAAAGATAGCATCAATTATGCGTTCCATGTTTAACTGAATAGTTAGTCTATACACCCTATCGGGTGTGGAGACACTCATGCCCGCAGTCTCAGCTTTTAAGAAGTCATCAGTTGCTTTCACTTCCAGATGCTCTTGAAGATCCTGGCAAATGATTGTAACCTGCTACACTGTCGAGCAGTGCCAGTGCCTACTTCTTGTTCAGTAAAGCCCTCTTCTTGAGTGGCATGTCGAATTGTAACTGCTGCCACTTTTTTCTTTTTAAATTGGAGGTTTTTGTTGGAAGTTTCTCTTCTTTTTTTAACTGAAACTTCAGACAAGCGTTGAGTCCTTTTTTTGTTTTCACGTACTCTGTTCACTGCTCTGACCACCCACCTCTCACTGCGTTTTTCCGGAGAGTCCTGAAAGGAACAAGGTTGTCGTGTTTCAGTATATTGATATCTATCAGGTGTTTTTATATTATCCCTATTTCTAAGGTTATATCTATTTTGTGGGGTCTCTGCATGCGGAGATTCTCCCCTTTCTTTTTTAGGTGTTGTTTTTTATCCCAGCATTTTTTAGAACCTTCAGGTGCTTGCTTGTAAGTATCTTATTAGATCTGCCTTGAACTTGTGGTTTAATCGGTCTGGCCCCCAGACTATCTCGACCAATACTTGAATAGGTCTCTGCAATAATCTTTGGTAGCTCCCGTTCTTGATCCTCTGGAGGAACGTCATGGAGCCACATGCACACTGCGAGTGCAACTGCTTCCCCTTTGAGATTACTTAATTTAATTGAAGATACTGTGGCAAAACTTCCCATTAATTGCATCCCTAAATCCAGGTCCGGGGTACCCGTTATTTATCTTTAATTTGTTTTAACACCTACGGAAGATTGGCAAGTGATGGTGTACCGTGTACGGTAGTATTGAACGTGGCAAACACTGTGCCCCATGTATTGCAGTTATCAATTGTGGAACCATCCCAAATGGCAAGCACACAGTGAGAATTCCATGTTTTATCCTGAGGTCATGTAAGAGGAAAAACTGCTTCCAGTGCATTTATTTTTTGAGCTAACCAAAATGGAATTTCCTCCCGCTTGGTTGGTACCTTACCCATGATCGAATATACAGTCGCAGATTAATGCCTGGCGTAACTGCATGTTGTTGCACTGGGGCAGCACGTGCTGGGTTGGTATTTAATGTTTGCATGATAAACTGTACTAATACTCTGTATAGTATCGTGAGCTCTATATATAGGCGGGGAACCTCTGCTACAGCTAAGGTTGCTGCTTCAGGGTGTGATGTATATGTGCCCAATAAAGGCCAGGTTGGGCCGTCATTGCTCAGAGGAGCTAACCTAATATGTAATATTGTATGTGGTAGGGCGCCATCAAGCCAGTTGTTATGGTCTTGATAAGATAAAGGTATTTCTAAATATGCATAAGCTCTGTCCTGTGCAGGTATGTTTGCAGGTTTCTAGTGATGAAATGTATTTGTGTTCCCATCTACTGCTGGAAAGGTGACCCAAGAATAGAATATTTCTGTTCTATAGGCTGAATGAGCCTCAACAACAAACTTATCTGGACCCCCTGGGCTGTTAGGCCATTCGCCAATAAATGTGTATTAAGGGGTGGTCGCATATTTACTGCAATTGCTACACGTTGTGGGTTTGCCATTTTAATGGTAGTTGTTTGTTCAGAGATAAGGACACCAAGTGGGGATTGGTCCTTTTAAGGTTCAAGCTTGAACAACCTACAGCTCAAAATAGGTCTTACCTATCTAGCCAAGGAGGAAATCGTCAATACCACAGACGTCTGCGTATATAGTATCTAGAGGCCAGATGTAGCAAAGGGTTTTTCCCATTCTGTGTCAATGGGAAAATGTGTTCGTACATATGGCCCTTGGTGTCTTTAGCCTTAAATGAGACAAAGATATTTAGGAGGATCTCATTATGGTAATGAGGCTACTGGATTTGGGAGACAGGATCACATGGATTGTGGCTACTAAGTAGAATTCCAAACCACATGACGCCTGTTGGCCTAATCCGGGTTCTCCAGCTAACTAGCAGCACCTCATCTCGAGCCGAGAGGATTGTGGCAACCGGGCGCATGACAAGATGACTCCTCAGGGGAGTCGTAGCCGAGAGGATCCCATCCGTTTCTCTCAGTTACTAAAAGTCTCATGCAGGCAAAGAAGACAGAGGCAGAATATAGTTCAATAAGAACTGATTGAAGTAACTACATCTTAGATAAAGATGCATGTATTGCAATAACTAGGATGATAAAACACAATAAAAGCAAACAGGTGACTAACAGAGTAAAACAAGAATAATCATTCCATACTGTCACTAGGAGAGATGCATATATTTCTCCTACCTAAACTATGTCTGAGCACAGAATAATAAGCCCTAATCTGCCTTCGGGTTTTCTCCTTGGGGGTACACCATCCCTCATACCTGGAGGAAGAAGCCTGTAGTCTAGAGAGACACCGTCCCCATTTGGATCAGGGGTCTGGCCGTCTAGGTAGGTAGCTGCAGCATAGCAATCAGTATACAGTCGTGGTCATCTGGCTGGAATCTCCCTCTAAAGTTTCTGGAACAAAGGGGTGTTTTTATAATAAAACAGTTGACATTCTAAGAAATGGTCCCATGTATGAGTGTGTGTTTTCTGTGAATGTCGGAGACACCATATCATGTTTGTCAGCAACCCTATCTCTGACTGTAGCCTTGGAGAAAGCACAGACTGAAATAAATGCCCTACTGAGAACGTAATGCTTTCCTAGACGAAAGTGAGATAAATAAAACAGCACCACAAATATCTCTGTTGCTGGAAAAATAAAGCAGTGTTGAATAAAATAAAACAGGGTTAAAGTGCTCAGCGGCAGGCCTAATTAGCTTAGAACAATGTGTCTTAAAAATTACTAAAATAGCTATACACAGACACAGCAATCACCAAATGATATCCCACTAAAAAGAAAAGACAATTAAACATGACAACACAAATATCATTGTGCACAAATTGAAGGACAATTTCACACACAATCCTGCATTTAGTACACCACTTACAAAAATGTCATTTTGCATGGCAACAATACTCATTTGAGGTAAATAGTTTTTTCTTACCTAAAACATGCAACTATGGAAACTGTAGGTTAGCCACTGCGAAAACCGCAAGGATTCGCAGCAAAGGGAGCAAAAGCTTTGAAGTAGAACACAAAGGAGAAATAAACTGTTATGATCACAAATGCAAATATTTGCCAGTTGACAATCACCCAGCCACCAAACATTTTGAAATTTCCTTTAGTGTCTAGTGGTTTCTGCCTCCCTTGGGGGCAGATGGGCCTAAAAAAAAAACTAGGCCGATCTGCCCCCAAGTTGGGGGGGGGGGGGCACAAAATGGCCAAACATTATGTGCCCCCTTTGGGAGGGGGCGACCCTTGCTCAAGGGGCTGCCCCCACACAATAAAAACATTAACAAAAACTATCCCTGGCTCCTTAGTGGATTCTGCTCCCCTTGGGGACATATGGGCCTAAATAAAATAGGATGGGGCAGAAATGGCCAACAGTTGTGTGCCCCCTTTTGGGGGTGACCCTTGCCCAAGGGGCCCTCCCACACACACAAAAAACTAAAAACATCTCTGGCACCTGAGTGACTTCTGCCCCTCCTTGTGGGCAGATGGGCCAAAAAATAATAGGGATTCCCCTTCCATCCCTGCCCAGGGGAGGGAGGTTAGGAGGCCCCCGTGGGCCAGGTCCAGGACATAACGGTTACATCCTCTGCACCCAGGTGGTGCAGTTGAGGACGTAACCGTTACGTCCTTGGCACCCAAGGGGTTAACAGCAGACAATGTCCTTCCCTTGACCCTAATGTGGTAATGCAAACTAGCAGGCGAAGAGCTGGTGCTACAGGGGGTTGGGCCTACTTGTCCTAAGGACAAACTAAACATGAAAACCTGTTGTCCTTGACCTCAAACAATGTGCCCTGGGAGTCAGGTTATAGAAATTCCACAACCCTGGTTATGATAAGCTTGTTCCTTACCTTATTTAATCACAATAAGTCCTAACATCCGGACTACTCTTGCAAACAAAAGATTGAGGGTTTTGCAAACGCGTAAGTAGAAAACTACCCTCAGATTTCTAGATGTAATGGTATTGTCAGCTCTTTCTTTTATTAATTTAAAGACCTTAGTTCTCAGAGAATATGAAGTCTTATTGTTGAAGGGTTGTTTTGAAGTCTCTAGTGCTGTTGCTGATCAGTTAATCTGGAGTTAAGTAATAATTTGAGTCTCTATAGTCTTTTCAGTTGATCAGCATATGTATAATATAAACCACCAGTTGTGGATAGCATTCTCCAAAATCTACTGAACTCCTGCCACACAGTGAATTCCTCATGTGGATTATTGTATTACCGAAAAGACGTTGCAGCTAGTGAGTGTGGAGGATACTTGAATTTATCAAGCAACTTTGATCAAAAGGAAATGCAAGGGCGTGTAACCCTATTGCAGTAAAAATATTGATTTGAGCATGCACTTGCCTGCTTTGCTTTAATTTCGAAATAGACACTAGCATAAGAAACAACATTTCATTTTGTTTTGCTTACTCATTCCGTTCTTATGTCGCAGGATAACATAACCTTGTATGGGAGACGAGAAGAAGCCCAAAAGCCTGTGCCAGGTGAGCTTCTGCACTTGACGGTTTATTTTGAGTGAATGTTTAATCCTTGTGTGTTAAAACAGTGTTGTCCATTTGTTCCTCTTTGTGAGCAGCTTCAGAAAATTCCAAGGAGCAGGTGGCTATTAAAGAGAAGAAAGACCTGGGAAAAGAGGAGCACGCCAAGGAGACTGGGCCCTCTGTTACCGACCATGAGCCCAGATTAGGACCGCGACCACGCTCACATAACAAAGTCCTCAACCCACCTGGAGGGAAATCCAGCATCACCTTTTATTAACACCTGAATTTCAGCAGAACACTCTGCATGGAACAGCCCGTTGAATCTCAGCTTCGGTTCATGGAGGGAGGGTGGAAGGGTGTTTGAGCAGCACTTTAAAGGAGCTTTTGGACTTCATTACTGGAGAAGCATATTTCCTTTGACAGTACTTCTGAGCGGCCCAGCTCTGCTACTGGTGTTTAGATATAGCATGTTCTTTTGTGTATATCGGGAGTTTAATGGTTCCAAGCGTAGCACAATCACCCTACTTGCGAAGAAGGTTGGCGGTTGAACAGGCAGCAGTGCAAGTTTTATTCAGAAAGCACAGTGGAGACCACCTGGGAAACACTGATGCTGCATAATATGGTATTTAAATTTACAGTGTTCCCTATACCCATCATTTCTAACCCTCGTTTTCTAAAAGCCACCTCCTACTTTTCACTGGTAAGGACAGTTCCTTTCCCAGTTTGGTTGATTTGTGAACAAATTTTGCAAAGTAGCATTTCTGTATATTCTACTAACTGGGAATAGGGTCACTGGCACGCAGCAGGAATATTCCCGATGTGACGTGTCCTTGCCATTGACAAGCAGCAGGAATATTCCCTATGTGACATGTGCTTACTCTGTATTTTCCAAGGTGACACAGTAGGATATTCCTCTGTCTTCCCCTCTCCATCCGCTACAATGTACTATATAAAAGAACGCCCATGCATGAGGCAACAACACCAACCTTTTTTTTAGGACCGATTTTGAGCCGTTGATATCCTTTTTTATGGTTATTTCAGTGTTGGCATTAAAACCTGACTGAAGGAGCTTTTTAAGACCAAGCACAATGCGATTGTCCCACTCATTTTGGTTTATATGTATTTTCACTGCTTGTAATTTAAATTCTGCAGTGACATGTTTACAATTTTATGCGGTGAACGACAGTGTCTGGATGCTGTTTGGCGGCACCTTACCCCTTCTGTTTTCAGTAAGTCTTGAAAGAGGCCTGTGAAAGCGATATCCAGATGTGGAAGCATGAACTTAGCCTGTGCAGTAAACTTTCCCCCTGACATCTTGACTAAGGCATGGAAACTCCAGGTGTGGGGTTGAGGACAGTGATCTCAGGTCATTGAATATATTTACTGAAGCCACATTGAATAAAAAGTTTTTTTTCTTAACGCTTCAGTTGTGAGTTTAGCTATAGCATTGCTCTTCAGAAGTGTTCTGTGCCATATCTAACATAAATAATCTGGCTTCTACTACATTTTGCAAGTATCCTATTGACCCTAAAAATCATTATGCGGAGTCCACAGTTGTTGTTTTTTTGGGGGATGGTAGAAGTGGCGCTACCTTTATACTGGCCAGGTATTCAGCCGTGTTTGCTGGTCACCTAGTCTGGTAGTGGAAGTTATAGATTAAGGGCTTTAGATCTCATCATGTAGCATTTATTGCCTTTTTAGGGGTATGTGCGTTGTGACATGAACTGAAAACCTTAAATGCCAATGAATGCCAAGTCAATGCCTTAGTGTGCGTGTACCCCCATATGCGTTCTTCACTCTTACCCACTGCTTGGGCCAGTCCCTTGGAAAAGAGCGAAATCACACACTCTGGTTCCGTTCAGAGTGCATTTGTGTGCAGGAGGCTTGTAATGAATTGTACTGTTGTTTTGGAACAAGAGCTTACAGGGAGAGGATTGCCCTCCAAAGGCTATGGTGAGAGCCCAGTACAGATACGCGAAGGAGGTGGGTAGAAAACATACTAGAAACCATTTCCTGATTTGCATATGAGACTCTGTATACAATTTGCCACCAGGATTTTTTTCTCTGCTCACTTTTGCCAAACTGTTGAGGCTCGGACTTCCTGCTTCTCACATTCTGTGCCTGGAAATGTTTGACCACTGTATCTGTGCAGTAGTCATGACGTGGATGTTTTTATACCAAAGACTGGGCTTGCTTATCATTTGGTAAATAAATACACTGTCATTCTTTCCTTACCCGTGGGCCTCTTTATCAGGGATGTATGATGGAACAACGCATGCACTTACCACGCATACCTTTACAACGTGGTAAGTACAATGCATGGTCATTACCATGCATGCACTTACCACAAAATGTTTTTACCACGCATATGCTTTTACCAGGCAAGTCTTTACCACGAAAAGTTCGTAGTAAAGGCATAGTTCGTAAAGGCATATGCATGGTAAAAAGTAAAGGTAAGTATTATATATACACACACACACACCTTTCCACCCAAAAGCTTACAAATTACCTTACCACCCCAAAACCATACCCACCCTGAAAACTAAAAATGTCCTTACCACCCCAAATCCCATACCCAACCTAAAAATGCCCCTACCACCAAAAAAGCCATGCCCACCTTAAAATCTGAAAATGCCCCTACCACCCAAAAAGCCATGCCCACTTTAAAACCTAAAAATGCCCCTACCACCCAAAAAGCCATGCCCACCTTAAAACCTAAAAATGACCCTACCACCCAAAAAGCCATGCTCACCTTAAAACCTAAAAATGACCCTACCACCCAAAAAGTCATGCCCACCTTAAAACCTAAAAATGACCTTACCACCCCAAAACCCATAGCCACCCTAAAACCCATACCCAACCTAAAAATGCCCTTACCACCCAAAAAGTCATACCCACCCTAAAACCTAAAAATGCCCCTACTACCCCGAAATCCCATACCCATCCTAAAACTTAAAAATGCCTTTTCCAATAACCGTTACCCACCCTAAACACCATATATATATATATATATATATATACTCAGTCCACTTAATACTTACCTGTACTTAACTTTAAAACCTTTACCCACGCATACACCTTTACCATTCATGCCTTTACAACGAAATTCGTTGTAAAGGCATGGGTGGTAAAGGTATATTCGTGGTGAAGGCATGCGTGGTAAAGCCATGCATGGTAAATGCATATGCGTGGCAAATGCATCTTGTTGCATTTGCTGAGTTGTAAGTGATGTTTCCCCTTTTTTAGTTGCGACTATTAACAATTTTTTTTTTTTTAGGGAGATCTTTTTAATGCTTTTTTACATTTTACTCAAAATTAACATTTTAAGTTTACTGTGTTGCTGCCACTGTCTCAGTTGGCCTTTTCTTCCGTGCCTGTGGCTCTAGTAGTCCTTTGCAGTCAAGCCTTAAACAGAGAATTGGTTTATTTTTGTAAGTCACATTTGTATCTTTTCATATCATGTAGCGTTGAATGGAGTCATCATTACAACACCCCAGCCTGAATCAAGTGCCACTACTGCAGTTAAGAATTGCTTCTCCTGTGAAATAAATGATGCATTTCAAAAATTGTATAAAAAGGACTGCTCACCATGTACCTCTGAATCAATAAACTTCGATTTTTGTAACAGTATTCTCATTTTTATTTTGAAGGTCATTCTTTAGGTTTCTGAGAGACGTTTCTGAAGAGCGTTTTTTAGAGGTGTTGAAAATATGTATGCCTGTGGTGTTCATTGTTCTGCAGCATTTGTATGACAAAAGTTTGATTCCATTTGTGTTTAAAATGCAGCCCCAAAGGCTAGGAGGGCAGAGCTGAATTGTGAACTTGGGTGAGTGCTTCGATTTACTTTTGGTGTTTGGGCTTACCGGAGACGACATCAGTTTTACTACATTGTGCAAACAAAACCAAATGATTGAATTAGACAAATGGAGGGACTTGTCTGGATAAAATGTTGTGGCCCAGATCAAAGGAGTTCAAGCAGATGTAAATGGAATGCTTACAAGTTATGGTCTTTGGCCTCCTCAATTGCATATAAGTATAAACAAATCTATACATTCACCATCTCCTTGCTCTTCCATGTCTTTCTCTACATTTTTCTCTGTCACTCTCTATTCCCCTATGTGGAAAAAGGCTGGGAGCTATACAAATAATACACTTGTAATTAATTGCCTATTGTTGCTAATAGTATCTAAAAGTAGTGGTAATTGTTGAAGCTTTAAAGATTGAGTAACTTTCAGTAAACCTTGCTAGGAATAGAAAACCAACTGCTAGCATATAAAGTTCATTCACCGTCACCTTCCTTTGCTGAAAAATGGCATTTGATCAGTATTTGAAACTGCTTTCATCAAATAATCCAGCCACAGTATCCACCTTTTAATAACTCAATGCTTTCCCAAGTTGTAGTGATCTAGTTAAAATGTACACAATGTGAGGGCAAAAATAAAGTAAGTTGGATACTCACTGTGCCTTAATACAATTGGATGAGACATTTAAGTATCTATGATGTTGTTTAGCAAAGTACAGGTTGTGTACACGTTCATTTGTGACCCCATAAAAATGTATTGGGTCATAGTGTAAAGCTTGTTCAAAGATTTAGTTGTTCTGTGCCTCAGCCACAGTGGATGTACCTCTGTAAAACTTGGTACACTCTTGTTTCTGCTCCTCCTTGCATATAGAGAAAACCCGTTCTAGGGATTAAAGAGATGCTCTCAATGCAATGGAGACTCAGGAAAAGCCCGATTGGTTGAAATCATTGGGGCAGAAAATTGTTGAATTTATCACTGCCTTTTTAGTTGGACCATTCACATAAAAAGGCCACAGGACCACATACCAGATGTGCATGAATAAACATTTGGCCACAGGGCTTCCAGGGGTTGTGTCAAGAGAATAGCTTTTTTCTGGTGGACTTCATGTGGGCATGAAGGGTCTTGGGTGGCGACCTAGAGAAAAAGAGCAGTGGTCCAAGAAATAAAACCCATTATTGATTAAAGTGCTTCATTTGCATCTCTGTTGGGGGATTGTTCAGTTTAGGCCAGAGTCACGTCTCAAGATACGTAGCCTCTTTGTATTCTTATCTTCCTTTAGGTTCTGACAGCCTTTTTCTTGTGTGCGTTCTTATTGGTTATCCATGTTTTGTAACACCCCAGGCTTAAAAAGGTGCTGTCTTACAGAAGATGATAATGTTACTGACCTGTGCTGGTAGCAGAATCTGATTATTTTAAAGCCACTATCTGCTGGGCTTCTTCAGTGGGGAGAGACTGAGGATAATCAGAGGTTATGACAGATTGTTATTGTTAGACCTGACAGCCTTAGGGTGGTTATCCCCCAACATTTTGCCTGCCTCCCTCCACTTTTCTAGCACTGTTTTTGTTGGTTTTAGACTCCGTGCACTTTACCACTGCTAACCAGTACTAAAGTGCATATGCTCTCTCCCTACAAACATGGGAACATTGGTTCATACCCAATTGGCATATTTGATTTGCTTGTAAGTCCCTAGTAAAGTGCACTACATGTGCCCTGGGCCTGCAAGTTAAATGCTACTAATGGGCCTGGAGCACTGGTTGTGCCTCCCACATGAGGAACCTATGTGTCAGGCCTGCCATTGCAAAGCCTGTGTGCAGTTTCACTGCCACTTCGACTTGGCATTTAAAAGTACTTGCCAAGCCTTAAAGTCACCTTTTTCTACATATGTAACCCCTAAGGTAGGCCCTAGGTAACCATTAGGGCAGTGTGCTATGTAGACAAAAGGCAGGACATGTACCTGTGTGTTTTATTTGTCCTGGTAGTGGAAAACTCCTAAATTTGTTTTCCACTACTGTGAGGCCTGCTTCTTTCGTAGGCTAGCATTAGGGATACCCTCATATCCTGTTTGAGTGGTAGATTCTGATCAACAAGGGGTAACCAGGTCATATTTAGTATGGCCAGACTGGTAATAGAAAACCCTGCTTATTGGTGAGGTTGCATTTTATATTACTGTTTTAGAAATGCCACTCTTAGAAAGTGAACATTTCTCTGCACTTAAAATCCATCTGTGCCTTACACCATGTCTCCAGTCCAGTCTGGGCTGGGCTGGGTTGGGTGACAGCTCCCTTGTGCATTTTACCTAGCCAACCACAAACACAGGACACTCAGACACACTTGCACTCATCTGCATACTGAATGGGTTTCCTGGGTGGGAAGGGTGGAGGGACTGACACTTCCATTTTAAAGGCTAGTGGCATGCCTTCACACAATGGACTGCCAAACCCCCTACTGGGACCCTGGCAGACAGACCTGTACTGAAAGGGGAACTTGTGCACTTCAAAACCACTCTTTGAAGTCTTCCCCACTTCAAAGGCATTTTTGGGTATATAAATTGGGTCTCTGACCCCACCAACTCAGACATTTGTGGAACTGAACCTGTCAAGAGGAACTGCCTGGCTGCCCAAAGGACTCATCTGGACTGCTTTGCTGTGAAGGACTGCTGCCCTGCTGCCCTCTGACTTTGCTGAGAAGTGCTCTCCAAGGGCTTGGATTGAGCATGCCTTCGGTTTTCTGAAGTCTCAGGGCCATATAGACTTCATCACTTCAAGGAAACTCCTTGTGGGCCAAAGATCGACGCATAGCTTGCCGGAAACGGCATACAGCGTGCCCTGCAACGAGAAAATCGCCACACAGCCGAACCCGAACAATGCAACCTGACTTCCTGTGCAGAGATCAACGCAGCGCCTGCGTTGCGACCGGAAATTCAACTAAAGACCCTACCCAATTGATGCGCAGCAGAGCTGGAACGACGCAGCCTGACTTCCTGAGTGAAGAATCGACGCAGTGCCTGCTGTGCAAGAGAAAAACTTGATGCATCGCCTACCAGATCGACGCAACGCCTGTCACTTCTTCCCGCACTCCCAGGATTTTCCCCACACCGTCCCTGGACGGCCAAAGATCCCTGCATTGCAGTGAGGAACCAAGACTGTGCGCCGTAAATCAACGCAAAGCCCCTTGCAGCGAGGAAAGAAACCATGCATTGTCTGTGTCACATCAGAAAATCCGATGCATACCTAGTTTGGGAAACAGTACCTTGTGATTCTTATGCAAGGTGGAACAAAAGCATGAGAATGTACCTACATAATCATGTTAACACCACTTTGCCTTTCTCTTGGCACCACATACAAGTGAATACATGAACTAGAACCAAACTGTCAGAATGTATGGTACATATAGCACACATTACTGCTTAGTAATAAATGGCTATCAACTGACTAGTGATGGAAAGCAAATAAAGACTTGTAGGACCTTTGGCCACAGTGAGATAATGCACAATGTAGGGGGCTCCTAATACATGTAAACATTTGATGTGATCTTTCAAGGGATAACCATGCACAGCTATCATCTTGTGATTCTGTACTTGGGAAAGCTGAAGACGATCCTACGGATGAATAGGTTTGAGCTGCATCATGGAATCCTTGGACAGGACTGTTAAATTGTAACACAGTGAATGCCATGAAAGAGGAAATCGGTCTACTGTAGCTGGTGAGTGGTCAAGAGGTTTGTGGTATTCCTGTAATATGTAGCATAATACATACTTTTAATGGAAAAGTGGCTGAAAATTCTCTAAGAATGAATACTAGGGCGTACAATGGTGGTTAAGCACTCCATAAACTAAGGTTAAATGTCCAGGTTTGCCACAGAGATCGGTCTTAGATAATTTGCAGGTAGGAATGGTGATGGGAGAGTTGACAGACCTGAAGGGTGAGATACTACTCTGAGTACGGTGTCCAAGAAAAGGATATCATGCAAGGAAAAATGTATACCCAACCTAAGTGGTATTTGTATGCTAAGAAAAAGCAAGAATGATGGGTGGGGCAGTGGGAAATCATAACAACTCGAAATACAGATGCTTCTATTGTAAATCTGTTTGGCATTATTGTGAAGCTTCAACTACCTGAATAGAAATAAAGTGCTGTACTGCGAACGAGACCTACAATACAATTCAGGATTGTTTAGAGTGAAGTTTGATCTACTGGAGGCATAGCTTTTGATTGTGTAGGTGAATGGTATCCTTCAAAAAGATGTCTTCAATTGCTTTCTAAATTGCAAGAAGGTTGTAGTAGTTGTTGATGTGGATGTAGTTTCAGATCCTTGGTGCTTAAATGCAAAAAGGTATTTTCCTTTTAAATGTAAGTTTGCAATCAATATATCTGCCTACGTTGGTTATTTTCTGGTGGCCTTTTAGGTTATGCAAAAGACTTGGGCTTGGAGGGGCAGCGTATTAAGTTCCTTCAGTATTGGGGGGTAGTATGTTTAAACTTTTATGAGTCGTACAGCTGGCTATAGGATGTTTTATATTAGGTCCAATGTTGTCAGGGAAGCAGCTTTGCAAAACTTTGCCACCATTCAAATTAGAATGGTCTGTTGCTCTACAATCTGCTTCGGGTCGTGTTTAAATTGTTTGAGACGAGAGCTGATGTCACGCTGCCTTGGATATTTCGATGATGTTTTTTTTTTTAAATAGAGGTCTCTGTCGAAGGTGAATAGAAACGATTTTGCAAAGGCTTTCAGCTGAGCAATAAAACAGTCTGGATTCATGTAGAATAACCAAGCTTGAATCTGTGCTCTTGGCAGTCATGAGGAATTCTACTTTTGTCAGGGTGAGCTTCAGGTATATTATTAACATCCAATTTCAGATTGAATTGAGGCAATTTTTGAGTTGTTGAATGTCATGACACTGTTTGTCTGGTAGAATGGTTAATGGTCTGCTTATTGATGTATGTTTATTCTGCTGGTCGTCGATGTTTCATGTTGAAGCTGAAGATGGTGGGAGAGAGGATGGCTCCCTGGAGTAGTCCGCAGTAGATGGGGAGATTCTGGGGTTGTGAGTTGTTTGGCATTCAACCAGGTTGAGAAAAGAAGACCTGGATGTCCTTCACCTTTGTTCACACATTTCTTGAGAAAATATGAGGCGGAATCAAAAGAAGAAACGTAGACGGGGGTATACCAAAATCTTTGGTCTGCTGTCACTGTAGTGTTGATAGGTTAATGACGTGTGTTTGGTGGATCAGACTTGAAAAGCACCTAAAAATAAGCAAAAAGACACCTCAACCATAGGGGAGGCCCAGTAATACAGAATGTTGTTATAATAGTTATTGCCTTCTGTTTGTGTGTTCTGAGGCTTTTACTCGTTTTTTGTTATGAATAGAACCATGCAGTTCTGTCCTTTGTACCATCGTTGGAGCCTGTGGGTGGACCAGCACAGTGAGCACTATTTATGATTCCGAATAGACCACCACATTATTGAGTAGGAGCACTGTTTTGTTTTCATACCTGAAACTCTGAAAATTTTGAAGATGTGCCAGTAACACTTTGTTGTAGAGATTTGATTCCAGAAATCTCCATGGTTCCAGAACCATGGTTCAGGGACTTTGATTTTGGCTCTCATGACTACGGCTGTAATATTGAATGTAAGTTACACAGGGAGAACAATTCTGACATTGTGATCATGAACAATAAGAGGAGACTGAAATTATGGCTCCACTAACTTCTGCCCTAAGTAATTTTGATGGCATCAAACAGCCTAAACCTACAGTACCACAGAGTGACAAGGTTTTAGGGTTGCAAGCTTCAGTCCCAAGATACCTGAACCTAGGTTTACTTCTAAATCCAGGTTTGTCAGAACAACAAGACCTAACTACAATGTCTAGCAGAAGAGGCATCTTCTGGGTTGAACACTCCAAAAGTTCTAGAAGGATACAAGAGCCTGGCCATATATTGGCTCTTAAAAAGGTGATGTTATCGGGAGATTGGGGGGTTTGTTTGTCATCGAAGAGTGCCTAAAGGTCTTCTTTGACAATGTTCAAACTGCAACTAACTGACTTTGAAAAGTCATTAAACACTTTGGGATCAAAACGTTAACTTTGCTGCAAACCTATTTTGACATTGCCCTCTATTTCTAGTGCATCTAAGTAGCTAAGACAAAAGAAGACAGAAAAAAAGGTTGACTGAGATGGTTGAACTTCATTCCTCATATATCACCTTATCATACGTAGGAGGAGGAAGTTGAGGAACCACAAGATAGCCCAGACACTGAAGATCCATAGGGTAGGCTAGCATGGAGAGGAGGAAGAAGCAGAATGGATATGGTAGAGCATTACGGCTGAATGGTTCTGATTTGTTCATCTACACTTCATTACATTTCAACCTACCACTTTCTGTTAATAAGAGGAGCATACAGCCATTGTTATAATGGTAGAGAAATAGGAGAGGTTGTGTTTACTTTCTAGAGACCTTTGGCCTTTTTGAATTAAGAGCAAGCCTGTTACAAAAAATAAATAAGTAAAAAATACATACCTCTCTACATATTTAGAGGAGGTTTGGGCCTACCTTTTTCATTCACTGATTTTTGAAAGTCATTTGTATTTTTCATTGGTCCATTAGAACATGCACCATAGGGCAGTGAGTCAACCCACTTCAGCCATTGGCTGTCTTGTGCAGTGAGTAATAGCATTTTACTTGATCACATGTGTGCATCTACCTAAAAAGAAGTGTAATTCAGTATCTAAGCTGGTGGGCCAATACTTCTTTCAGCGTGTTTTTTTCTTTTCATGCTAGATGCTTTTTGTGGTCATTAGTTAACAGTAATTCAATACCAACAGCACCTTTTCGCACCAATAGGAATTATATTTTCTTCTGCTCTACACTAAGTCTATAAAGGCTATCTATACCTGTTCGACGTACACCTGCCTGCAAGGAAGAACCCATACTGTTCTATGAAAATTATATGCAGTAGTTATTTTTTCATGTCCAGATTTTTACTGTAAGCGTGTAGTCGCTATATTTAGCCAGCAGCGAGTTTTCGCTAAGCCCCCCGCACCCCCTCTGCCCCCAGTGCATCCGTCAATCTTCTGTTTACTACTTGCATTGCAAGGTGTAATTACACTACCACTACCACCGTACATTCACTTCGTTATGTCAACAGCCTGCCCCAAAACAGCCTGCCCCAAAATGGACAAAGTCTTGCAAGATAACTACAAAAAGCCCCAATCTTAGACATTGCAGGCTAGAGTAATGGCATCCGTCTTGGAGTCAGGTCATCTAAAAGGGCTGCGAGTTGAGGTTACCTTTTCTGAAGCATATATTTTTTTCCATAAAATGTTTTAAGTCCTGCTTTTCATTGAGGTTCACACCTTAAATTTTTCGACCCCCCTTTCACTTGCCTTGACTTTCTGCACCTTTCCAAACATCATACTTTCCAGACATCATTAAAATGGGAAGATAAACTCTTGGGGCACGAATGGTGTGGGAGAAAGGCACCTGTGTACAGTGTGCTGTGCGTCTGTGTATATAATACACTAATACATTTTTACGCTCCTGTACCTTGATTATTTTAACAAACATAAAACATTTCCATATCAGCATCCCTATTTGAATGGTCCTTACGTTTTCAAACGAACGTAAATATATGACAGTGTAAGCTATTTTGACGCCGCGTTTTCGACACGGTTATTCAGTTTATTCTTCATCTGCATCCTCATGTTAGATTAGAAATGTAGAACTGTAAAGTACTGGATCAGGAGAAGAATGTTTCATGAAACTTCTCATCCAGATAATGCTGCGATTTATTTTGTGTTTGCCAGTAACTGGCAGATCCAGAGAATCTGTGTCTCTGCGTTGCTGATCATGACTTTTGTAAAACTAATCACAATAAAGAGTGCAAAGCATTAGGCGTTGTTTTCTTTTATTCAGTAGTTGCTCTAAGTGAAGTGACAGCGTCCCTTATTTGGAAAAGCCAGAGTGACTAAAAACTAAAGAATTATACTGCGTTCTACATTCTTAGTGGCACATGGCAAGGATTTTCACAGCCTCTTGCGTCTCCCTTAACCCTAGGTAATATGCCTCCAAAATTGACAGGATATTGATAAAGTTAAGATACATGATTAGAAGAACAAAATCAAATTCTGTGCATTAACATCGAGAAGGCTGGCGTTGTGACAAGTCATACTATACTCATCCACCTGGAATAAAGCCAGGATGTAATAGACCACTTAGGTCTCAGTACACTGGTCAATCTCTCCATACCACTACAGCTGAATTAGCTAGATTTATTGAAAGTGTTGCTAAATTAATAGAGCTGAATTAGCACTATTTCAGTTAACAGCAAACTCAATTATATTCAGATGTTAATTTTACCCAAACATTTCATCCGTAGTTCCATGCACACAAATATGAGGTCTTTTCCAACCAATCATCAAACTGTTTCGGAGTGCGCAACCTGCATCAAATAACTTTTTTTTTTTTTTTTTTACTTGTTTCTTTATTGACGTTTCAAGTAGTATTACAGTGTACATCGCATTACAAAAGTCTTTAACAGCTGTGGACAACAAGCTGTCGCGCATGCCCGTACAACAGTTTGAACAAGAATCAGGACAGAAATTAGCCCACAGTAACTGTCCAGTCGTGGGCAAAGAGACACTGTATATAGCTTTGACGTAGAAACACAAGCGTATTGTGTTCAACAACCTAAACATGAACAGATTACAAAAACACCGTATGGAACATATACCCACCAAATAAAATTCTTAATCATGTCAACTGGATTTGAGAGAAACAAAGTCAGTTGTAGTTGAAAACAACCTTTATTTCTAGCACAACTACACCAAAAGAGTTCCTCATGAAATATTATTTGATTGCCTATGTATTAGAAAAAAAGTTTATTAATGTTTTACTGATTTTACTACAAAAATACAGAAGAGAAGTTGTACAAATATTTAGTACAGTACTATTGACTTATTGTATTCTAGTTTTCTTAGAACTAGCATTCTCTACCCTCCCCTTTCCCCACCCAACACCATAACATATTATCCAGAACATCACATTTGTCTTTCATGTAAAATGCACTACCTACTTAAGTTGTCCATTAATAGACCGCCTCTTTGCCTTGACTTTCCATTTTAGATTTCTCTTTGAACCTTTGATTCCGGTTCCCAGTGCAGGCTTACTGCCATTCAAGTTTTGAGACATACCCGTTCTGGCTAGGTTCTTTGGAAGTGTTTTATTAGTTGAGTCCAAATGGAACTAAATCTTATCATCTCTTAGATCATATGTAATAATTTCCATCGCCATTAACGATCACAATCTTCTGGAGCATTGTACGATATCGGGTGGTGTCATTTTCTTTCCGTTCAATGTAATTTCTTGTTTAGCTGTTAGTAGGATTTGCAAATTGAATGCCCAGTATTTTTGCAGACGTTCTTCCCAATTTGTCAGTCTGCTACCCAGGATTACTACCATAGGATCATTTGGTATAGGCAGTCCTGTGCGTCTTTTAATGAGGCTTAATACTTCTTTCTAATAAACTCCATTATTGGACACATCTGCCAGATATGGATCATTGTTCTTTCCATGTTGCTTGCACCCCATCATTTCACTTCTATGTGTGAGCATAGTTGTTTACGTTTCTTCGGAGTCATGCAGTAATTATACATGATTGTATACCATATTTCCCCTCCCATTATACTATGGGTTGTTGTCGGGTGTCTCTCCATAGTCTTTTCCATTCCCCCTTCATTATGTCTTTCCCTGACATCTGGGCCCATTTGTGCATAAATGGCAACCCCTGTTTTTTTGCCTATAGATTTAAAGCTTGCATTTTTGTTAGTAATTAGACCTTTGGTGGACTCCTAACTTGTGAACAATATTTTGAAGGCATTAGTTTTTTTGGCTTTACACGTTTGCTCCCTGGAGACATTGTCCAATGTCTGAGTTGGAAGTATTATTTTTCTTCGTCTCTTATCCCAAATTCTACTTTACATTTTCTGAATAGTTTTATATTTTCGTTGTAAAAAAGATCTTTCAGCAAACTGAAATCCCCTTACTGCCTGTGAATAAACTGTGTACCATCCACTGCAGGAGTGAAGTTCAGTTTATAGTGTATTGGTTCAAATGTTGTAATCCCTTCAGATGTTGAGTGTGTCCCCTATTTCCATGAATGGTAGTGTGATATCACTTTACTTATACAACCTCGGGTATATGATATTGGAAAGCGATAGAATATCGGCAGGTGGACTGCCGAACAGTGTCCTTTCCGTCTGGGGCCGGTACTTTTCCATATCCTGAAGAGACCATTTGGATGCTGTTTGCAGTTGGGCTGCCATATGGTATTTCTCTATATCACAGAGGCCTGGAGAGCAGCATCCTTCTACTACTCTAAAATAATACCCGTGATAGCCTAGGTTTACGGTTTTGCCGGATACGTTTGTCACGAGTTGTTTTTAATAGTAGCTTGGTTTTTTTGGTATAGTTATTAGTAGGGCTTGGGGTTAAAAATATAGCAATCCGAGGAATATGTTCCTTTTAAGCACATCCATGAAATAAACAAGGGGCCCATCTTTTTAAGTCATTCTTGATTACTCTTTCTACGAGTCCAATAGTTAGCCCTACAGAGACCTTGTATTATTGGAATTATATGTTCTGGCACTCTTTTTTGGACCATTTAAAAGGTGAGAGTGCTTTTAAATTACTTCTGGTGTTTGGCCTAATTTTAATCCCATGACCTAGTGAGTTACAGAGGTTCATTCACCTTTAACGCCAGAAATATCAGTGAAATGTTGCAGGGCTGCTATCGCTACTGGTATTGTCGTAGTTTGATTGAAAGTGCAATGAGGAGTAGTGAAATGGGGCACCCTTGTCATGTGCCATGGGAGAAGTGGGGCCTCTGAATTGTGTCTTAGTTTATCACTATAATTGCTATAAGGAACGCATAACTCGCAGCTATGTTTTTGTTATATTTTTGGACCAAACCTGGACCATCATAATTTGCTGCCCCAAAAAAATAAAAAGCTTCTTAATGTTTTTTATTTCTATGTTGATCGCCAAAATAACTGTCAGGATGGATCTTCTATTAGATTTTTCAGTGGGTAGCAGACCCTAAATACGATATTAAAGGTTTGACCCCAGATTGATCTGGGTCCACCAAGAAGGGCTTGTAGGTTTCCAATCAGTTGCTTGGATTTTTGTGTATATTTTGAGGCTCGTGTTTAACAGAAAGATAGGGTTTATATGATGAGCTTAGTTACTTTGGTCTGTCTGGTTTACGCACGGGACCAATGTTGTGTTTTTCCCCATAGTTTCACTGACCTTGCCCGTTTCCTGAAAAGTGTTGTACAGTTTTAAGGGAGAGGAGCAACTATTGAGTGATATATATTTAATAAAAATGGTTTCATTTAACCATCTATTCCAGGACATGTTTTTTGAGAGGAAGTAATTTCATAACCCCTAACTCCTGGTTCCTCCTTTGCCTGTTTGACTGTGGTGGCAATCATATGGAACTTGGAAACACCAAATTGGGGTTTCAGGTTTGTCGGTCACAGGATTACCTCTTCTCTTTAGAAAGCATTTCCAACAGTAACACCCCGCCATGATTGATTAGTTTGGTAAAGGGTGAGTCCCACCACCTATCCCCATGAAAAGGATCTCACACGAGGTTGACCAAATCTAGTTTTCCAAACATTCGACTTCCCCAGGGTTGTTATTTGCTATTGTTGGACTACTGTATTTCCTGCACAATAAAGATTGAAGACCTTTACTGATTACACAACTAAGTAGACTGATTTTTTCTGATCTTGAAATAATTATTCAGTAAACCCTTCACAGTCATAGAGCTTCACTGACCACCTATAGCTCCAAGAATAAAACGTAGACTTTCATGTTAGTTTTCAAATACCACACATGCATCCGACCAGTCTACTTTTAGAAGCTGGCAAAGCATTACATACTGAGTCCAATCCTGAGATTAAGCAGTGCAAATCGGATCATGCAAACAAAAGGCAATAGAAAAACTTAAGGGCAAAAATAATTTGGGGCCATGGGCACATAACTGAACTCTGCGCTGGGATCAGAGGACTCAACCAAAACTGACAGCCTTCAGAAGAAATTTAAAGATGAGGTATTTTGTAGAGGCCATCCCCTCCAATCCCATCAACACAGAGATACGCCTTGCTACAAGTGATAGTGCCCCACCTAAAAAAAATATATAAGTGGAGACATCTCTGAAGGTGCCTCGTCAAGGTCATTCAACAACTCTTGATGCACTAGGAAGAGAATAATAAGTTGTCTCTTCAAACATATTAGCACTACAAAGTGGCTCGTTACCACAAACCTGCAATTGCAAAACCAATTTATATATCAATTTTTGCTCTCTAGTTGTAACACCCTTCAATGAATCAAAAGGAGGAATGTTACCACTGGCGCGGATTGAACAGTTTACAAAGGCCTGATCAGCATGGTGTCGCCTTGTTCTCATCCCCTCACTCAGCAGTTAGTAGCTCGGGGGAAAGCACTGCCACCTGCCCCCGAGATCCTAGGGCAGCCAGCCAGACTCACTGTGGCGAAGCACAGTTCATGAGTTGAGCCACTCATGCCTCCAGGGTCTCTGTTGATGCGCCTTTCAGTTGCAGCACCACCCTGCTTAGTGCTGCATGGTGCATTCCCCCTTCTGTGTAGTCTCTTCAAGTCTCCCCCACATTCCACCGATTCAGCACTGCTCTGGCCTCAGAGCATGAACGGCTCCATGTGCTGCAGGGCCCGCCCAGCAGACTGCATACTGGTTTATACCGTACACATGCTGGATGACATGAACCAGACAGCATGGCTTATTAAATGGCACTCTGCAGTAGATTGTATGCTGCACTAGAAAACCTAGACAGCACACCCCTGGACGGTGCACTACACTAAAGAGCTCACTGTGTACTGCACAGCACACTGCATTAAACTCCGACTACACTTTGTAGTACAGAGAAGGAGTAGCCGTAGTGGACAGGCAGTTTTCCTCCTAGTCAGTGAAGACCAAGACCTTTTTGTCCAGTTAAACACTGGATCTCTGAGGGCATACGAGGGCCAGCTGATCTGGTGTCTGAACACCAAACAATTGTTTCTGAGGACTGGATGACTTAGAAAGTCTGACAGTTTATCAGGAAATGAGCTTCGATATCTGGCTGAGGTTCTAAGTCGCCTCCCTATGGTCAGGTCTCTCTTTCATTGTCCTTCTGGTGGTTTGAAGAGGAGGAGTGAGGCTTTCCATTTAATGAGCAGGGGCTTCCTTGGTAATATGGTTGTGGGCCGGTCCGAAGAGCGGACCAGTTTGGGGCTTGCGAATAACACCTTCTGAGGGTGGGACCAGCAAGCCACGAGAGGCTACAAGCCGATGAAAATTAAACACCGGCATTGGGCGGCGGTATTTGAAACCGCCAATAAAATATAAGGACAGTGAAGCCTTTGAGTTCAACAGGGGAGTGCAGGACGACACCCCCAACAAGAACGACCTTGTAATATCGACCGACACCACGAGAGCGGGCGTCGTAGCCGCAGGTCTGAGCTAGGCTTGGGGCTGGAAGCCAAAATCAGAGACATCCAGAAGCACAATAGCCTAAAAGACCTGCTTAAACAGTGTTCTTGGGATGCCTTATGGCAAGGGCATATATCCTAAATGAAGTCCTGCTCAGTGTCTTTGGGATGCCTTACAGCAGGGACATGGGAAACAGGAAGGGACCAGCAAAGGGTCAGTAGTGTGCAGACACAGCACTTGCAGCCCGGCACCACCGAGGGGCCGCCCACAGACATTGGTAGCAAGGTGGAAGCCTAGCCGCCAAACGCTGGGTACCTGACAAATGTGGCTGTTGTCGAGGAGGCTGTGCATAAACACTGGCTACAAAAACTATTGATAAACAAACCCAAAAGGACTATCAGCAAGGTCGAGAAACAAATAGTTCATACATGGGATGTATTTATGACCATCGGTTGTGATGTTTTGTTTGGTACTATGTAACATATAATGCAATAAACCTGCGGTTTTTAATACTCCAGCAAAGTCTACCCTCTTGTTTGTTGAGGAAGGGGGAATGGTGTAGGTTATGGAGTGCATGGACAACAGAACGTCCGGGAGAGGGTTGTCGGTCTCTCGCGCGTCTGAGTGGTTTGCCTCCCCCAGACATCTTGCTGCGCTTCGGAGTGAGGGGTTTCAGCAAGAGAAGTACAGATGTCACAGAGAGGATGTCGTATAGATGTGCACAGAAGTTGTCCATATGTGATGCACCAGTATTTCTGCTTTGAAAGCTAAGATTAATGCTCAAATTATGAAGTGTCCTTTGCCAGTGTGCACATACAAACTGTGTGTAGTACATTAAGTTGTACAGTACACCACACAGAGAGCAGGTTGCTTTGTTTTACCGCAGTTCTTGTGTGGTTGCGGATACAGTGTAGCATGGATGGTGCAGTTGGAGACCAGTAGTGTATATTGTGCAGTGTGATACACGGTAGTTATTGCGGTGTAGTCTGGCATACGTATAAAACTGTTAGCGGCATTCACAGGGTACCGTGATGGAGTACGCTGTTACAGGGCAGTGGCACATCATGCAGTTTTACTGTAGTGCAGAGCAGCAACGTAATGAGGTCGTGCTACTTGAACAGTGCTGCACGGTAGTGTATACGGAGGCCCACCGCAGTATATTTAAAAACCTTATTTGATGTTAACCTTGTAGACGTAATTATTAATGCACACAGGGAAGATATATGTAAGTCATATTTCTGCACTGGATCCTTTGGTGAATTAGTCTGCTCTCAATAGAAGTCGTTCTTTTTGTGACACAAGTGTGAAAAGTTATTCAGCAGCGCACTGAGAAAGACTCTGAAACTCACCATTTAGCTGCCTCCATTGTCTGCAGCCAAAAGAGATGAACAGGGTCAAAGTTGAACGGATGTCCTGGTTAGACCTCGCGGCAGTGGTACTGTTTTACGAGTGATGGTGGGCGGCCCTGCTGTCTGCAGGTAACTTTAAATTCAGTAGCATTATGCCACCGGTGAGCAGCACTGCCGCGGTAGAACTACATTTGAACAAAAAGTAGCACTTACCTCTAAAGCGTCATATAGCACCAAGTAGGGTAATTTCTGATATTTATCTGTACAGGGATTTTACCATGATTTAAATCGCAATGAAGTTTCACACATGAAGCATGGCATGTTACTCAAAATCAGCGGGAATGTCACACACACGTAACCTGAAACTTGCCAGCTATGCTCCAGCCATGAGGATCGAGTGACAAGAGGACCTTGCCGACTGAATTGCCTTGATTCAAACACTATCAGATCCTCGGGACACCAGACATCCGAAGTTGAAATAATCAGCTGGAATAGGCCTGGGGCAGGACGGTTGCGACTGGGAGATGGGGTACCATAGGAACACTGGCCCTATGCATGATTTTAGGGTACATTTTGGAGGGGATAGTGCGACCAGCACCGGTAAGTTTGTCACGAGAACATTTGGAGATTACGTGCTCTTTTGGAAAATGAGTAATAACGTTTTAAAAAGTGAAAACCATAGAACATATATTTGGTGAATAATGAACACAACAAACAGCCGGCTGAAGAGTGGCGCCTCACCCCCACTTCGCTTTATGACTGTGTAATTGACCGATAAACCAAAGCTGCTCACGAACATCTAGCGTGCCCACGCTGTAGCTGTCAGTTTCGCAGCGCTGTAGGGGCTAGGAAGGGAAGCTGATGCTGTTCCAGTCGGCGTTCAGAGCTTTGGAATGTACAGTAGCAAGCATGTACTTGTTATCACAGCCAGGACAGGACTGGGGCCGAAAGCAGCCTTGGAATGTCTTGTATTAACATATAGTCCAAGCTAACACAGTGAGCAGAACTGGCCTTTTGCCCGGAGTGCACCCTGGACGAAACCAAATTTGGAGCCTCCTCCCATTCGTCCTCTTTAACTGTCTGTGTGTTGAAAAAATGGGGGGGAAGGTACGGGACAACTAAAAGGAGAGAAATGGGATGAAAATCAATCAGAATGCAGACGTTGTCACTAGCAGCCTCCAGAAACTGTTTAAATGCTCTTTCCTTTGGAGCCACGTCAGCAGAATGCTGCCGGCAGCTTCTGCGCCCAGGGCGTGGCCGTCCTCGCACGTGCTAGAGGCCGCCCCAGCTAGTCCACCCGGGCCCCTTTTGAGAGAATGTACCCAACACTGCACTTTTTACTTTAGGGGCTTCCGCAGTGACAGTATCCTGTAGAACATTTCCTCTACAGAAGCCTAACTTTCTGCCTTTCTGTTTAATAACGCGCAGAGAACATACCCTGCTGCACACGTGGTAGGATGCTCTGCCCCCTAACATACAATAATGGCATCTCCAGGACTAATCATTTGCTAAAAACCGGAATGATGACACCACTTTTTCAAGTCAACAGCCCAGGAGGCAGACAGCAGTTTCATGTTGACAAAAAAGGACATGCTTGGTTTGCCCCCTTCCAGTCACAGAAACAATTCCGGACTTTGACACTACCAAGGAATGGTAATGCCAAGGTCTGGAACTACCGTGTACTTTTCACTGACCCTGCTTACAGACAGATCTAGTGTGGTGTTTTTACTGGCCCAGCTAGAAGGTTAATCTAGTGTTGCCCTTGGCATTACCATGTACTGCAGTGATATCTGACGGCCCAGGAGAGTTCATGCTAGATGAACAAGTTACTTACCTTCGGTAATGCATTGTCTGGTAGAGATTCTATCTAGATTCAGATTCCTTCCCTTAGAATTTCCTGTCTTAGCTTCGAATCTGGATTTTTTTTGATGAGCAGTACCCAGCGCACGCCATCAGGTTGCGTTCGGATCTGCGGACGTTGTTCAGCTCTGCATGGCGTCATTCGCGCAGTTGGGGCCATCTGTGATGTCACGGTCACTTAAAAAAGCACCACTCCGCGTCAGTTCTTTTACCCACAAACTTCCACGCCAGAAGCGCATTCATGTATAGAACCAACAGTTTGTCTGTGCAAAACTAGGGCACCAAAAGGCATAAACCCTAACCCAACTATACATATCTGCAGAGCGGGGAGGCATGGGTGGGTGTAAGGAACCAGCAGCTAGATAAGAGTCTCTACCAGACAATGCGTTACCGAAGGTAAGTAACTTGTTCATCTGATAGACTTCTAGATGCAGATTCCTTACCTTAGAATAGATACCCAAGCCATAACCTCCTGGAGGTGGGCTGTGGATACCTCTGCTTATACTAAAAAGTCCTGTGGGACTGAACAGGCAAAGTGTCTGTCTCTCTGTACCTGAATGTCCAGGTAGTAATGTTTTGCAAATGTGTGCAAGGATGCCCATGTTGCTGCCTGACAGATCTCCAGGACTGAAACGCCCCAAGTTAGCGCAGTGGTAGCTTTTTGACCCTGGTAGAATGAGCCCTTAAGCCCTCAGGAGGCTGCTTCCTGGCCAGTGCGTAGCAGATCTTAATGAAGAGAAAGACCCACTGTGAAATGGTTAATTTCTGCACTGCCCGACCCTTCTTTGCTCCCACATACCCCACAAAGAGTTGGTAATCGACCCGGTCAAGGTATACCGACAATGCTCTTTTTGGGTCCAGCCGGTGGTCTCTCTTCTCTAGAGGGATGCAGTGGAGAAAAGAAGGTGGGCAGGGTGATATTCTGACCCAGATGAAATGGGGTCAACACCTTAGGGAGGAAAGAGGCACGAGTTCTGAGACCCACCTTGTCTGAAAACATGGTGCAATACGGTGGCTTGGATGGAAGAGCCTGCATCTCACTCACCCTCCTGGCAGATGCAATTGCCACGAAGAAGGCTGTCTTGATGGTCAGCAGCCAGAGGAGACAGTTGTGTAAGGGATCGAAGGGAGCACACATAAGAAATGTGAGGACCAGATTTAAGTCCCATTCGGGGCATAACAAAGAGCGTAGGGGGACACATATGTACAAGCCCTTTGAGGAATCTATGTACAATAGGAGATTTGAAAAGGGAAGACTGATCAGGCAGCCAAAGGTATGCAGATAATGCAGAAAGATAGCCCTTCAGAGTACCGCAGGCAGAACCCTGCTGGGTAAGGGATAGTATAATGAGAAGCATATCAGAAAGAGAAGCAGAAGAGGATCAATAGACCTTTCTGTACAATAATATACAAAGCGTTTCCAATGACAGGCATATACCATTTTAGTGGAGGGATGCTTGGCTGCCAAAATAACTTTACAGACTTCAGGAGGAAGGTCAAAAGCCATCGACTGCTGCCGCTCAATCTCCACGCATGAAGGTGCGCAGTTGACAGGTTCAGGTGGAGAACCCTCCTCTGCTGCTGCAACAGAAGATCCCCCCCCCCCCGAAGGGGCAACCTGATTGGAGGATCAGTGCTCATTTTCAGAAGCTCGGGATACCAGACTCTGCATACCCAATCCAGTGCCACTAGGATTACTTGGGCCCAGTCGTTATTGATCTTCTTGAGAACTCTGGGCAGAAGTGGTATGGGCTTAAAGGAGTACAGGAGGCCTGAACTCCACTTGTGACAAAAAACGTCGCAGAGCGATTGCTGCCTTGGAAACTCCAATGCATAATACTGTGGACATTGCGCATTCCCTGCAGAGGCGAACAGATCTAACCAAGGCTATTCCCACTGATGAAAGAGTCCTTGCGCCACCTCCGGGTGGAGATAACATTTGTGATTCGCTAGGCACCGACTGCTGAGTTTGTCTGCCCTGGCGTTCAGAGAACCTGCCAGGTGTTGAACCACCTGGGTTATGACCTGCTGTTCCAGCCATGTCCAGAGACGCAGAGCCTCTTGAGAAAGGGTGTGGTGGTGGTGTTGTAGGTGGACACTTGCACTATCTTCCCTTTTACAACAGGAAGAAATGCTTTCAATGCCAGTTGGATCGCCCGCAGCCCCAATAAGTTGATATGGAGTCCGGATTCCACCAGAGACCTCTGATCTTCACCTCTCCCAAATGGCCGCCCCATCCCAGAAGTGACACATCTGTCGCTACTGTAAGATCTGGCTGGGGAAGGGAGAGGAGTCTGCCTCTGACCCAATCGTAGTTCACGAACCACCACTGCAGGTCTTTTGCAATTACTTCCGGGATCTGAACCGTGTCGGTATGATTTCCTTGATGCTGCACCCATTGGAACTTCAGGTCCCACTTCAGAGCCCTCATATGCCATCTGGCATGCTTGACTAACAGAATGCAGGAGGCCATGAGTCCCAACAGCCTCACAGTCTGTCTCACCGAAATTCAGGATAGAGGCTGAAATATCGGTAACATAACCTCAATTCCCTCGACTCATTGGTCAGGATGGTAAGCCCGAAACAGCACTGTGTCCAGAACTGCTCAGATGAAAGGGAGCTTCTGAGAGGGAGTTAGGTCTGACTTCAGCACATTTATAGTGAACTCTAGAGAATGCAGGAGGTCCACTGTAGTCTGAAGGTGGGTGACAAGAGCCTGGGGCGTAGGAGCCTTCAACAGCCAGTCATCGAGGTAGGGGAAGACTGAAATCCCAAACCTGTGTAGATGAGCTGCTATCACCGCCATCACTTTGGTGAACACCCGAGGTGCACTGGTGAGACCGAAGGGGAGCACCGTGAACCGCAGGTAAGCGCCTGTGGGCAAGGAGGATGGGGATGTGAAAATATGCATCCTGCCTGTCCAACGCTACCATTCAGTCTCCTTGGTCTAGAGCAGACAAGACCTGAGGAAGAGCATCTTGGAATTTCTCCTTTTTGAGGAAGAGTTTGTCGTCCCTTAAATCCAAGATAGGGCGAAAACCCTTGTCCTTTTTTGGAATCAGAAAGTAGCAAGAATTACAACCACTGCCTATCCTGACATTGGTACCCTTTCTATGGCTCTCTTGGCCAAGAGAGCCGTAACTTCCTTGCTGAGAAAGATTAAAGGATCCTCCATCAGCCGTTCTTTTAATGGAGGCATAAAGGGAGGAAAAAACTGGAAGGAGAGGGAAAAGCCCTTCTGTATGATCTGCAAGATCTATTTGCCTGATGTTATAGACCGCCAGTGGGGGAGATAAAATTGAATCCTCCCTCCAACTGGAAGCATGTGGTTTTGCAGAACCTCCCTAGGAGGACTTGGGTGCTGTTGAGGAGGAGGGGCTTGGTGGTGGCTGACCTCTGGCTAGAACCTCTGGGTCTAAAGGTACCACGACCTCGTCCTCGCACTGGATGGGGAGATGATGGAGGAGGGTAGCGTGGTACCCCACCCCTTCCGAAGCCTCGTAAGGGGCGAAAGGCAGACTGCTGATGAGCTGGCACCGAGAGGCCCAAGGATCTGGCCGTAGCCCAAGAGTCTTTGAACCGCTGAAGCGCAGAGTCTGCCTTTTTTCCAAAAAGGTGTGAGCCATCGAAGGGCATGTCCATAAGGATTGTCTGGACTTCCCGGTAAAGCCAGAAGTACTAAGCCAGGCGTGGCGTCGAAGGGCCACTGTCGATGAAATTGCCCTGCCCAGCAAATCAGTCGTGTCCAAACCACATTGAATCATAAACTTGGCTGCGTCTCTCCCATCTTTGGCTTGAGTAAGAGTGTCCTGTACGCCCTCCGGGACCTGGGGCAGCACCTGTGCCACTGTATCCCACAAAATATGGGAAAAACGGCCCAATAGGCATGAGGTGTTTACGGACCTCAATGCCAGGCTGGAGGAAGAAAACATTTTCCTACCAAGCTGATCCAGCCTCTTGGATTCCCTATCCGGGGAGCGGAAGGGAGGGCACCATGTGAAGTAGAGGCCTGGACCACCAAGCTCTCCGGGGTGGTTGTTGGGTGAGGAAACTAGGGTCAGAAGGAGCTGGTCGATGGCGGCGGACAATTGTCCTATTTATAGGAGCCCTATGCTGGTTTGGACCACGTCCCCAGCAGGACATCTGTGAGGGCTTCATTGAAGGGCAACATCGGTTCCGATGTGGAAACCCCAGCCTGAAACACCTCTGTCAGGATGTTAGTCCTGACCGTAGGCAACTCCAGGTCCAATACCTCCCAGGTCCAATACCTCGGTTGCTCTTCGCACCACCATGGCATATGAAGCTCCCTCCTCTGTAGCCACGGAAGGAGGTGAGAGCATGACAGTATCTGGAGAAGTATCCAGTCCACTGGCTTCCCCTAGACCCTCACACCAGTCCACATGCTCCAATCCATATTTTAAAGGATCCTCAGAACCCTCCCATTCCTCCTCTGTGCTTGGCTGTTCGAAATAAGCCTCAGGCACTGATCTGGACCCTATCGGCCCGTACGACATTGTTGCGGCTCCGAATCATCCAGAATGAGGATGAGGCTCGCACCACAGATGGAGGCCGGTGGTGGGGGGAGCGTCGACGTCGGGACCAACGCCGAAGGTTGACTGTGTGCAACTCGCCTGGATCTGGATATCAGACCCAGGAGTCCCCAACGGCGCCAAAGCTGCTGGTGTGGAATCCTATGGGGCCCCTGCCGACCCCGAAGGGTCACCAGTGGGGATATATATGAGGCGCATTGCTTCGTAAAATTCTTTAAATTGAGTGTGGGTTGCTCTGGCTCCCGGATTGTGGGGGAGATGCGAAGTTGGCCCTGGCATTGGCTCAGTAGAACCATGCATGGAACATCGACGTTCCTGAGTCGCCTCGTCGGCCGAGGCAAAGCCGGAGTCCCCTTGGACATCTTCTTCCTCTTGTGCCTCTTCCCCGAGTGCTATGAGGACCTCGAGTGCAAAGAAGAGGACTTGGGGTTCCTGGAGTAGTCCTGCAACCTCCACCTTGAGCAGGACCGTGACCTCCTGGAAGTAGCACCAACCGATGTTGGCTGCCCAGCCGCCATGAACTTCAGAGACCGCTCTCTCAAAACTTCGAGTCGTGGTCTCTGTCGAAGCACCTGAGACATACCTGGTGGGGCTCCGTCACCAACATGGCGCGATGGCTCGCACCACACAGCTTCAACCACATCTTCCTCTGACATCTCACACAGACTTAGAAAAAACTAGACAAAAAGGCAGAGGATAATTCGATCCCGGACCTGCACTTAACCGGCGCGAAAGGAAAAGAAGTGACATACATGCGCGGGGTGGTGCCTTTATTGGCGATCGTTACATCACAGACGGCTTCAACGGCGCTGATGATGCCACATGGAGCCCAACGACGCCACCCGACGGTGCGCACAGGGTACTGCTCAGCAACAAATTCCGGATTTGAAGCTGACGCCTGGAAATTTTAAGGTAAGGAATCTGCAGCTAGAAGTCCCTATCAGATTAGCTTGTTAAGTGGGCCAGTAAAAGTCAGGATACCAGTTTTACATGCAGTTGTGTCACTCAGGGCAGGGATGCACACTCATATACCCAGCAGTAAACCTTGCCGCCCCTACAACTCGGCAGAGGCCAGTGTTCAGGTATCATCACAGTGCGGAAAGATGAGCTTACTTTCAGCTGCCTGAGGCTTGGTGTTTTGGGATACTTGGGCAGCCTCAATCCTTAAAGGTAGAGCACAGTGGTTTAGGGCTCTGAGACTGCAAGCACAGACTATCTTTTCACTTTGCTTTCATTCTGCATTTTATAGGTAATTGGATTTCCTGTTTTTGAATTCTGTTTATTGTTTTTTTAAACAAAAAGTACACACATTTGTCATTCTTCAGGAGACGACAGTGCAGTATATAGAACTGTTCAGGTTAGCAAACTGGATACATGAGCATTAATTAGGATTCCCTTTTATCTTTTAGATAGAAATGGAGCAATAGTAAACAAAATGCCTCACCTTCAACAGGCATAGCTCCTCCTTTAATTGTTAAATTTAGATTTAAAAACATATTTTCTCTTGTAAAATAAAAATGGTCTGGGATCCTGCATCGCCACTGATATGTTGTCAATATTCTTCTGTGGTGGAGCTATTCAAGATTAACAGGAAATATCCTACAGTGGAAAAATAGCATTACACATCAAAGTTCTAGGGCTCCAGATTGTACGATTAGCTCTCAATTCTATTGTGTTTCATCAAAAGAGAGGCAGGATGTTTACCCTACTATTTGAAGAAGCTTAATTTAATTTTCTGGCCTTGGGTGCTCCTGCAATATATTTCCTTACCCAATAAGCATCATCTTGCACCAACAACAGTTTGGTGGATTCCCTAAGCAGGAATAAAACAGTAAATCACAAATAGGACTTGTACAGCAAACAAGTAGCACCCGTTTTCCAGTGTTGATCTTTTTACCACTCCACAGAAAACACAATGGCCACTTTTTACCAGCAGTTAGATATATACGGAAAGGCACCAGGGAGTGTGTTCAATGTCCCTAGTATGGAACTTTACACTTTGCTTCTCATCCATCAGATTACCCTAGAAAATAAATAGGGAGCTGTCAGACCCATTCTCTAGGGCCTGTGAGACTCCAGGGCAAGTAGGCAATTGTTGTGACGAGTTTTGCATCTGTCCTTGGAAACACAGGAACCAGGTGCTACTGCAAGCACAGTGAATTCCCAAGTACCTCCTCTTTAATAAGGATCTGACTTCTAGAGAGTAGCAAATTCTGGCAATACAGTTGCAGGATGATGTGCAGTAGAATAACTAGCTAAAACAGCATATGTGTCTCTTGAAATTCATAAAATGTCCAACAGAGTTACTCTTTTGTGAAAAGAAAGGATTCACTTTAATATTAATTAAATATGCTGAGTAACATTAAGACGTTTTATGGCACCTGCATGAACACAGTATAGACTTTATAATTCTTATGTCTCAACAGATTGGTGTAGGGGCAGGCAGGGATATCGGGGTTAGAATAATAATAATCCTTGATCTAGTTCATGTTTATTTTTTAAAAGATTTGGATCTCCAAAAAGGCCCACACATCGTTTAACAAGTCAAATTAATTTCAATACAAGTTGAATTTTTTTTTAACAAATGTAATTTTTTGGAGCAAGTAATTTCATTTTCCAGATAGAATAACAATTGACGAGCTGCATTCATGGAACATGTATTATATTTTAAAAGCAAAAGCTTTAAAAATTGATGAAGAGGTAATTGCAGTGCCTAACAAATAAAAAATACAAGGTTAATATATTTTTTATCATTACTGCATAAATCACAAATTATTTCCTTAATTCGTAAGTTACGCCATCTGCCCTTTAGAGGTATTATATTCATTCCTAATAATAAGAAAAAGTGACAGAAACCTTGGCCAAGATTACACGTAACATTTTTTTTGTCTTTTCAAAGTGCATAAATCTATAAATGATCGTACTTTCCCTTCTTTTTTTAAACAAAAATCGACCTCCATCCTCTAAGTTTGCCTGAGAATTGCCTTATCATACATTTGAATGCAACATAAACAAACCAGCAAAAACATCCTGCTGTATCAAAAACAGTTTCAATGCATAATTTAACATTTCTATTGCACACACATTTTTCCTTCTTCAAATAAAAAAATTTATAAACACATTAAAATCTTTATTGAATTCTCAATGCAATTGAGTAGGCGATGACCCCATAGTCACACTGCAGCTAGAGCCTGCACAGAGTTACTAATTAGACCAAATTCTAATCTAATACCCTGAATAGCAGCAATAATATTCAGGTTACATAGCTTTCTCAAGATTTAACCTTCAATCTTATTAATAAAATCTCATTTATTTACATCAACTATTCCTGAAACACAAAGTAGAGTCAGAGGAACATTTAAGGAATGAAACAATAAAGAATTAATGAAATGCCCAAGACCTAAAACGGTATAAAACACCCTTAGCCCATTAATGTAGGATACCGCCTTGCTAGAGATGTGTTCAATATGTTCCTTCTCATTTCCATTGTCTGAAAATGTTTTCTTCAAATGAGGATACGTTTTCACAACTTCTAGATTTTCATTGCTCAGGCTCCATTTAAAAATCATTTTCTTCCCGAATCGATTGCCTTTGAAAATCTGGACTTTTTTTTATATATTCATTTTTAGAAAATGGATATCAGCAAATTGTTGCATACACATCAAATGATTAGGTAGGACTTTGGGGGGGTTGATCTAAAGCAACAATCTGCATATGATAAACAAGACAACATTCTGGCTCCCTATTCTCTGTGGATTGCAATTTAGTCGATCAAGGGCCTTGGCCAAGTCATGAAGATATGGTGGAAACAAAGAGGCTAACAGGCAATTCTGTTTAAGTCCACAATTGGTGGTAATTCTGAAGACCAGACCCTGAACTCCCACGAGAAGTACATAACACCAGGTTGAAGAGTGTAGGGCAATAATTAAACGTGAAAGGTTCTCAGGAATGCCTAGCCTAAATAGTTTCCTCAAGAGTGTCTGTCATCATGGTTAAACGCAATGGAAAACTCTATAAAAGCAGAATGTCCAGCTTTTCCATGGATTGTACCATATTTTTCCAGAATAAATGGTAGCATAGCAATATTATGTAGAGTACAACAGTTTTCCCTAAAGCCTTCCTTTTCCTTAGCCACACTGAGATGTTTCAGAATACTTTTAGCAAATAGCTTAGTGACCGAGTCTAATGAGTTAATCTGCCTATAGTTGCTAGGCAAAATACTGGGTCCCTTTTTATGCACAGGAATAATAGTACAACCAGTCCAGGATTATGCAATTGCATCATAATTGCGATAACAGTGATGGACAGAAATTTACCAAAGGCCTGCTTCCATCTTTATTACAGATACTGAGATCTCATCTGGGGCACTTGCGTCCAATGTGAAACTTTCATTTTTGTTGAAGGGAGGTCCATAT
The DNA here is from genome assembly GCF_031143425.1 of Pleurodeles waltl. Taxonomy (NCBI): domain Eukaryota; kingdom Metazoa; phylum Chordata; class Amphibia; order Caudata; family Salamandridae; genus Pleurodeles; species Pleurodeles waltl. The sequence goes on from NC_090449.1 coordinate 402,385,296, forward strand.
GTAAAATTAGAGGCTATTGGAGGATACCTGGATGGACAAATATGTCGGTGACAGCAGAGTTGGGTGTATAAAGCCCCGTAACATATTTAACCCAATCCCCATTATTTATTGGAATTGGCACAGTTTTAATTTCATTGCCACAGCAGTCACTAATAATCCTCGAATATTACTTTGTGTCTTTTGAAATTGCAGCCTTTCTTAAACCAAACCACTTTCAACCACATTCAGGTTTTTTAAAGGTAGCTTCCAATCATTCAATAAATCAGTCAACTTGTAGAGCGCAACTTGTTACCCGTCAGGGTATCCAAGTGCTGAATCTTCTTCTCCTTTTAGGAGGTTGATTAGTTTTCCTCTTTCTACAGAAGAGAACAAACACCGTCTTCTAATTAACCTATTTATTTCCCATTTAGAGTATAATCAGTTTGGATAAATTTCCTCAGAGAACTGATCTTACATGACAGACTACATTTTCCCCAAAATAGCTTCATGTACAAATCATATTTTAAAAGAGTATTATGATACATTCCTTGCCTATCTGAGGTAACTATTAACATTTCTTACAGCTTAGCAAATTTGTTTGACTTCCAGTGAGTTTTTCCATTAACCTTAATAAAAGTCACTATATCTCCCTTTGAATACCATGGTTTTAATCATACTAATGGAAAACTAATACAGAATGAAATAATTTTATGATCACTGAAATAATTATTTATTACTTTCATGTCAGAAAGTAAACCGAAAGCAGAATATCATCCAAGCAAATTATAAGGGGTGAACTCCTGTTAGAAATGTGAGGCTGTGTTGCAGGAATATCATTATTGAATCTCCTTGTTAGAAATGGGTTTATTGGTTGACTAGGGTATGCACCTAACCCAGGCAGAACCCACCACTCTAGTCAGGGTGAGTAAATTAAACACCCAAGATAATCTGTGCTCTGTCCCCCCCCCCTCCTCCCCTGGTAGCTTGGCACAGAGCAGTCAGGCTTATCCCTGGAGGCAATGTGTAAAGTGTTTGCATGACACACACTAGTGACACAATAAATACACCACAACAGAGACTTCACACAGGATTATATAACAAAATATGTTGCTCACATTTTATATATGTTCGATGGCATGTGTAGCTGCAGATACACATGCTGTGCATTATCCTGCCATCTAGTGTTGGGCTCGGAGTGTTACAAGTTGTTTTTCTTCGAAGAAGTCTTTTCGAGTCACAAGACCGAGGGACTCCTCCCTTTCGGCTCCATTGCGCATGGGCGTCGACTCTATCTTAGATTGTTTTCTTTCCGCCATCGGGTTCGGACGTGTTCCTCTTCGCTCCGTATTTCGAATCGGGAAAGTTAGCTAAATATCGAAAATTCGACGGTATTGTTTGCGCTCGGTACTGGTTTAGTGTTATCGTATCGACACCGACAGTAGAATCGCTCGGCGGCCATTTGGGGCTTCCGCTCTTCAGCGGGGCCTGGTCGGCCCGACCGCGTCCATCGACGAAACTAATGGACCAGACCCCCTTCCGCTTCTGTCAGAAGTGCCACTCGAAGTATCTGTAATCTGTGTCTATCACCAGAACACAGGGAGGATACTTGTGAGGCCTGTTCAGGCATTTTGATTGAAAAAGACCCTGTGCGATCGAAGAGCCAGAAGACTACAAATGGCGTTGACACCAAGGGAACAACTCGACGTCAAAGAGGAGGAAAGAATTTCCATCCTGGGAACGGACTCAGATGATTCTGAAAGTGAGCGACCCGCGACGACGCAGAAAATAGTGAGTAAAACTGCCCCGTCTAAGACTCACACAAAGATCGTAAAGGCCAAGGGGATGCCACCGCCAGCAGGCCATGGCTTAACTCATCAAAAAGACGGTGACCAAACATCGGCACCGAAAAAGGCCAAAGAACTGCCGAAGACATCCGACTGGTCGAGATTCAGACTCCGAACGATCTCGGCACCAAGAGTTTGACTCACCCAAGGTGAGAAAAGTTACGTCGGAACCGAAAAAGATTTTCTCGGAAGCTTCGATACCGAAAAAAGCGGCTTCGGAGCCGAAAAGAAGCTCTTACACGGAAGAGCAAGGACTTTCTGGCCAAATGCAAAAACACAGATTTGAGCAGGAGATAGGTATGGAGGAACCAGACCATACCCAAAGGAGGTTGCATATCCAGAAAGAGACTGGGAAAATACAAACTCTTCCTCCAATTAAAACTAAAAGAAAGCTGGCATTTAATGAGTCAGAAATGCAGCCGAAGCAAAGGTGGCAAGAGATAAAACACCACCACCAAGGTTTTCGCCACAACCTTCTCCAGTGCATTCACCACAGCTGTCCCCTGTAACAACACCCCCAATGCAGTCACCGACCCATACAGGGATAACACAGGATGATCCGGATGCATGGGACTTATATGATGCTCCGGTATCAGACAACAGCCCAGATTGTTACCCAAGAAGGCCATCACCTCCAGAGGACAGTACTGCATATACGCAGGTACTATCAAGGGCAGCTACATTCCACAATGTAGCAATGCATTCAGAGCCAATAGAGGATGATTTCCTATTCAACACCTTGGCATCCACCCACACTTCCTACCAGAGTCTGCCAATGCTCCCAGGCATGCTCAAGCACGCAAAACAGGTCTTCCAGGAGCCAGTGAAAGGAAGGGCTATCACACCTAGGGTGGGGAAAAAATACAAACCACCCCCAACGGACCCTGTGTTTATAACACAGCAACTTACACCAGACTCAGTGTTTGTAGGAGCAGCAAGAAAGAGGGCAAACTCTCAATCGTCAGGAGACGCTCCACCGCCTGACAAGGAGAGTAGGAAGTTTGATGTAGCAGGCAAACGAGTGGCAGCACAGGCAGCCAATCAATGGCGGATCGCAAACTCGCAAGCTCTGTTGGCTCGCTACGACAGGGCACACTGGGACGAGATGCAACACATTATACAGCACTTGCCCAAAGAACACCAGAAACTTGCCCAACAGGTTGTTGAGGAAGGACAAGCAATATCCAACAACCAAATAAGATCCGCATTAGACTCGGCAGACACAGCAGCACGAACAGTCAACACTGCGGTAACCATTCGCAGGCATGCATGGTTACGAAGCTCAGGATTCAAGCCAGAAATCCAACAAGCTGTGTTAAACATGCCTTTTAACCAGGAACAATTGTTTGGGCCGAAGGTGGACACAGCAATTGAAAAATTAAAGAAGGACACAGACACGGCCAAAGCCATGGGTGCGCTCTACTCCCCACAAAGCAGTGGCACATTTAGAAAGCCACAATTTAGAGGGGGGTTTCGTATGCAAACACCAGAGCCTTCCACCTCGCAAACCAGACCCACCTATCAGGGACAATACCAGAGAGGAGGGTTTCGAGGCTCATATAGGGGTGGACAATTCCCAAGAGCAAGGGGAAAATTCCAAACCCCTAAAACAAGTCAAACCAAACAGTGACTTCAATTTCACAAAACCCCAACACTTAACACCAGTGGGGGGGCGACTTATTGCATACTACAAAAACTGGACTCAAATAACTACGGACGTATGGGTCCTAGCCATTATCCAACATGGTAATTGCATAGAATTCATAAATTTCCCGCCAGATGTGCCCCCAAGAGCATACAATATGTCCAAACAAAACTTACATCTGTTACAACTAGAAGTCCAAGCATTGTTACAAAAACAAGCAATAGAGTTAGTACCCAACCATCAAAAAGGAACAGGCGTCTACTCACTATGGGCCGTATTTATACTCCGTTTGCGCCGAATTTGCGTCGTTTTTTTCGACGCAAATTCGACGCTAAACTAACGCCAACTAACGCCATATTTATACTATGGCGTTAGAGGCGAATAGCGCCAAAGTTCCCGGAATGTGCATCATTTTTTAGCGTGAACCCCTTCCTTGCGTTAATGATATGCAAGGGAGGCGTTCCCGTCTAAAAAATGACTCCCAGGCCTTTACATGGTATTTATACTCCCGGGCAAAAGAGACGCCCGGGAGTGGGCGTGGCTAAAAACGGCGCATTTGCGCCGCTTTTTAACGCCTGGGTCAGGCATGGCGTTAAGGGACAAGTGGGCTCAAAATGAGCCCAGAGTGCCCTCCCCTGCCCCCAGGGACCCCCCCTGCCACCCTTGCCCACCCCAGGAGGACACCCAAGGCTGGAGGGACCCACCCCAGGGACATTCAGGTAAGTATTTATTTATTTTTTTTTAATAATTTTTTTTGGCATAGGGGGGCCTGATTTGTGCCCCCCTACATGCCACTATGCCCAATGACCATGCCCAGGGGACAGAAGTCCCCTGGGCATGGCCATTGGGCAAGGGGGCATGACTCCTATCTTTACAATGATAGGAGTCATGTTGATGGGGGATGGGCGTCGAAAATAAATGGCGCAAGTCGGGTTACGACGATTTTTTCGACGTAACCTGACTTGCCCCATTTTAAGACGCCCATGCGCCATTTTCCCCCTACGCCGGCGCTGCCTGGTGTACGTGTTTTTTCTCGCGCACACCAGGCAGCGCCGGTCTGCTTGCGCCGGCTAACGCCATTCAATAAATACGGCGCCCGCATGGCGCTTCAGAATGGCGTTAGCCGGCGCAAAACTTTTTGACGCTAAACTGCGTTAGCGCAGTTTAGCGTCAAAAAGTATAAATATGGGCCTATATTTCCTAATTCCAAAGAAAGACAAAACGTTAAGACCCATATTAGACTTCAGACCGCTGAATCTCTTCATCAAATCGGATCACTTCCACATGGTAACACTTCAAGACGTGGTTCCCTTACTCAAAAAAGAGGACTACATGTCAACGTTAGATCTCAAGGATGCATACTTTCACATACCCATACATCCTTCACACTGAAAATACTTAAGGTTTGTAATGCACGGCGTGCACTATTAATTCAAGGTGTTACCGTCCAGGATAACAACAGCCCCAAGGGTATTCACAAAATGCCTTGCAATAGTAGCCGCTCACATAAGGAGACAGCACATGCACTTATTCCCATCCTTAGACGACTGGTTAATAAAATCCAGCACTCAACAACAGTTTCTTCACACGCAATACGTTATAGAAACTCTACACAACCTAGGGTTTTCTATAAATTACCAAAATCACATCTGCAGCCATCCCAAATACAACAATACTTGGGAGCAACACTCAACACACAAAAAGCGATTGCCACACCAAGTCCACAAAGGGTACAAGTGTTCCAAAATATAACATTAAACATACAGCCAAACCAACACTACCAAGTAAGGTTTGTAATGAAACTTCTAGGCATGATGTCTTCATGCATAGCCATTGTCCCAAACGCAAGATTACACATACGGCCCTTAAAACAATGCCTAGCAAAACAATGGACACAAGCACAGGGTCAACTCCAAGATCTAGTGTTGGTAGACCGCCAGACACACTTCTCGCTTCAATGGTGGAACCCTATAAATTTAAACCAAGGGTGGCCATTCCAAGACCCAGTGCCTCAAGACGTGATCACAACAGACGCTTCCATGATAGGGTGGGGAGCACACCTCAACCATCACAGCATTCAGGGACCATGGGACAATCAACAAAAAAGACTGCACATAAATCATTTAGAACTGTGGGCAGTGTTTCTGGCATTAAAAGCATTTCAACCACTGATAGCCCACAAACACATTCTTGTCAAAACCGACAACATGACGACAATGTATTACATCAACAAACAAGGAGGGACACACTCGTCACAACTGTGTGTCTTAGCACAGAAAATTTGGCATTGGGCAATTCACAATCATATTCGCCTAATAGCATAATACATCCCAGGCATTCAGAACCAGTTAGCCGACAATCTCAGTCGAGATCACCAACAAACACACGAATGGGAAATTCATCCCCAGATCCTACAAGATTACTTTCTATACTGGGGAACACCAAAAATAGACCTATTCGCAACAAAAGAAAACGCAAAATGCCAAAACTTCGCGTCCAGGTACCCACACCCTCAGTCCAAGGGCAATGCTTTATGGATCAGTTGGTCAGGGATATTTGCTTACGCTTTTCCCCCTCTCCCACTCATTCCTTATCTGGTAAACAAAATAAGTCAAAACAAACTCAAACTAATACTTATAGCCCCAACCTGGGCTTGTCAACCGTGGTACACAACACTGCTGGATTTATCAGTAGTACCTCACATCAAATTACCAAACAGGCCAGACCTGTTAACACAACGCAAACAACAGATCAGACACCCGAATCCAGCATCGCTCAATCTAGCAATCTGGCTCCTGAAGTCTTAGAATTTGGACACTTAGGGGGTCATTCTGACCCCAGCCGGCGGCGGAAGCCGCCGGCCTGGCTGGAACCGCCAGAATACCGCTGCGCGGTCAAAAGACCGCCGTGGGTATTCTGGGTTTCCCGCTGGGCTGGCGGGTGACCGCCAGAAGGCCGCCCGCCAGCCCAGCGGGAAACACCCTTCCATGAGGATGCCGGCTCCGAATGGAGCCGGCGGAGTGGAAGGGGTGCGACGGGTGCAGTTGCACCCGTCGCGATTACCGCCAGGGTCAGAATGACCCCCTTAGACCTTACACAAGAATGTATGGAGGTCATTAAACAAGCTAGAAAACCTACTACAAGACATTGTTACGCAATCAAATGGAAAAGATTTGTTTATTACTGCCACAATAATCAAATTCAACCACTACATGCTTCCGCAAAGGACATTGTGAGCTACTTATTACACTTACAAAAGTCTAAGCTAGCATTCTCTTCAATTAAAATACATCTCACAGCAATATCTGCCTATCTGCAGATTACACATTCAACATCGCTTTTTAGAATCCCGGTCATCAAAGCATTTATGGAGGGATTAAAAAGAATCATACCCCAGAGAACACCACCAGTACCTTCGTGGAACCTTAATATTGTATTAACACGACTCATGGGACCACCATTTGAACCCATGCACTCCTGTGAAATGCAATACTTAACTTGGAAAGTAGCCTTTCTAATAGCCATCACATCTTTTAGAAGAGTAAGTGAAATTCAAGCATTTACTATACAAGAACCCTTTATACAAATACATAAACATAAAGTGGTTCTCCGTACAAATCCCAAATTCCTACCAAAGGTTATATCACCATTCCACCTAAACCAAAGAGTGGAACTCCCAGTCTTCTTTCCACAACCAGACTCAGTAGCCGAAAGAGCATTATATACATTAGACATAAAAAGAGCACTAATGTATTACATTGACAGAACAAAACAATTTCGTAAAACAAAACAATTGTTCGGAGCCTTCCAGAAACCTCATGCAGGTAATCCTATATCCAAATAAGGCATTGCCAGATGGATAGTTAATGTATTCAAACTTGCCATATTAAAGCAAAAAGAGATCTACCTATTACACCAAGAGCGCATTCCACTAGGAAAAAAGGCGCCACAATGGCGTTTCTGGGAAATATACCTATGACAGAAATTTGTAAGGCAGCCACCTGGTACATACATTCACAAAGCATTACTGTGTAGATGTGTTAACAACACAACAAGCCACAGTAGGACAGGCTGTACTAAGAACATTATTCCAAACAACTTCAACTCCTACAGGCTAAGCCACCGCTTTTTGGGGAGATTACTGCTTATTAGTCTATGCACAGCATGTGTATCTGCAGCTACACATGCCATCGAACGGAAAATGTCACTTATCCAGTGTACATCTGTTCGTGGCATGAGACGCTGCAGATTCACATGCGCCCTCCCATCTCCCCGGGAGCCTGTAGCCGTTATAAGTTGGGTGAATATTGTAAATTTGTAAATAAATATTATTTTAATACACATAATGTACATACTTACCTACTCCATTGCATGGGCACATTTAGGGGGTCATTCCAACCCTGGCGGTAAAAGCCGCTTACCGCTGTCAGAAGACCGCCAACATACCGCCGCGGCCGCGGTAAACCGCCACGGTCATTCTGACCCACAACAGGCAATCCGCCAAAATACAGAGATCCACAAAAGTCCGCCACACCAAAGGCCAGCGATAAACTGGCGATGACCAAACCTCCACCGTCACGCCAACAGAAATACGCCCACACTACCACGACACACGAATCCATGCGGCGGTCTTTCAACCGCGGTATTCTATTGGCGGTACACACCGCCGCGCTCAAAATACACGCACACTTACAAAACACAGCCACATTGGACAATTCGAAACACACACACCTGATACACATACACACACCACTCCCACACACCCAATTAAATATAAAACACACACCCACATCACCCACAAACCTCCACTCCTAGAGAATCGGGACCACTCACAGAGAAATAGAGAACCGAGCACCCAGACGCGCATATTACATACACCCAGCAATATTACCACGCACTTCACACAACACACCAATACACATCACCACACTTAGCACCACACAATCCACCCCACACATCACCCACACCACCCCATGGCACCGCAAAGACACCCCAGGTTTTCTGAGGATGAACTCAGGGTCATGGTGGAGGAAATTGTACGGGTAGAGCCACAGCTCTTCGGGACACAGGTGCAGCACACCACCATTGCCAGGAAGATGGAGCTATGGAGCAGAATAGTCGACAGGGTCAACGCTGTGGGACAGCACCCAAGAAATAGGGACGACATCAGGAAGCGGTGGAACGACCTACGGGGGAAGGTGCGTTCAATGGTATCCAGGCACAACATTGCGGTGCAGCGGACTGGCGGCGGACCCCCACCTCCTCCCCAGAATTTACAACATGGGAGGAGCAGGTCTTGGCGATCCTGAGGGCCTCGCAGGAGTATCTGGAGGAATGGACTCTGGTAAGTCTCTTCTTCACTACGTCATCCCCCCCACCCCACCAGCATGGCAACTCATACCCCCACCCTCACCCTCACCCCCATCACACTTACTCCTTGTAAATGTCTCACCATCACAACCCACCCATCCCAACCCCAAGCCCTGCATGCGACCACAAAGCATGGACACCCATCACCAAAGCATGCCCACTGCACATCCCCACCCCCCCCCCAAACCACTGTCACAAAAGCCCCCACACAGGAATGCCAGCACTGGGGTACACGGGCACCCACCCATTGCACGCTATGGCACACACAGATGCAATAACCATCCATTTATACCCCTGCAGGACCTGAATGCCACGTCACTGCGCAGGAGGGTCCACAAATGTCCACTCCACCCCCAGAAGAGGCCCACAGTGATGACAGCACCTCTGTCGACCTGGATCTAGATGACCAGCCCGGCCCATCGGGGACCTCGGGACAGTCGGTTCCCCTCAGACAGCCACATGCCACAGCAGACCTTCCCCCCTTTGGGAATACCAGCACTGCACCCACCCAGCGGGCCCATCCCTCTGTCCCCAGGACATGTCAATCAGCGGTGTGTCCACCACTACAGGGCACCCAGGTTAACCCACCACCCCAACAACAACAGGGACCTGGGGGCAGTGGTAGTGGGCACACGGTCCAGGGGACAGAGGCCCAGGGAAACGGGAACTGGGAGGGCTGCAGTGCGACAGGGGGGGGACAGGCCCAGGGAACCCACTCTCCACGAGGCCCTCTCCTCCATCATGGGAGCCTACCATCATTCCCAGGAGACGATGGCGACGGTCCTGGCCAGGTTTCAGGAGATCCAGCTCCTGCAGGTGGAACAGTATTTGGGGTTCAGGGAGGAACTACGAACCATCAGTTCCGCCCTGGGCACCATTGTAGGGGCTCTGAATCAGGTAGTCACAACATTGCGGGACACTGTGGCACCACAAAGGGCCCCTGACACTAGCATGGACCAAGAACTGCCTACCACCGCTGCCAGCGCTAGTGGACAGGAGGCCCCGCCACAGGACCAACAGGCCACCAGCACCCCACCCCCTGCAGAAGGAGAACCACCCCGCAAGCGGGCCCTGAGATCCAGGAAGAAGATAGAGTAAGATGCCAAGACCCCCGCCAGGAAAGGATACCTCCCTGATTGTCATCCCACTGTCCCACATTGTCACCCTGTCCATCCTTAAACTGCCCCTGCTCCACTTCCCACAGCCATTTGGACAATGCAACTGTGATACAAATATTCTGGACTCTGCCATGGACAATCCTCCACCATCACCCCTCACCGATTTGCAACCACCCACCAAAATAGAGCACTGTAATAAACACAGTTATTGCACAAAACAATCAGGAGTCTGGCTGTGATTTTGTACAAATGTATTAGACATTACAGTGCCAAAATGCTTATTTACATTGTGATGCCAACATACCACTGTCACACAGCTGTAGTCCATGGGGAAACAAAGCAGATATCACGCAGTGGGGCCCACATCTCTGAAATCGGAAGGGAAAGTCACAACTCAGTTACCATACACTGGGGGAAAAGGACAGACAGTAGAGAGGTAGTAGTGTTTAAGTATATGTAATATGCCGGTGTGTATTCTTACCTGTGTGTCATTGAAAATACTGCTGTATTACTGTGTTCCTGTTGTCTATGTCGTCTTCTTCGGCTTCCTCGTCTTCACTCTCCACAGGCTCCACAGCTGCTACAACACCACCATCTGGACCATCCTCCTGCAGAAAAGGCACCTGTCGTCGCAAAGCCAGGTTGTGAAGCATACAGCAGGCCACGATGATCTGGCACACCTTCTTTGGTGAGTAGAATAGGGATCCACCTGTCATATGGAGGCAGCGGAACCTGGCCTTCAGGAGGCCGAAGGTCCGCTCGATCACCCTCCTAGTTCGCCCATGGGCCTCATTGTACCGTTCCTCTGCCCTTGTCCTGAGATTCCTCACTGGGGTCAGTAGCCATGACAGGTTGGGGTAACCAGAGTCACCAATTAGCCACACACGGTGCCTCTGGAGTTGACCCATCACGTAAGGGATGCTGCTATTCCGCATGATGTACGTGTCATGCACTGAGCCAGGGAACTTGGCCTTAACATGGGAGTTGTACTGGTCTGCCAAACACACCATCTGTACATTCATCGAATGATAACTCTTCCTGTTTCTGTACACCTGTTCACTCCTCTGTGGGGGAACCAAAGCCACATGGGTCCCATCAATGGCACCTATGATGTTGGGGATATGTCCAAGGGCATAGAAATCACCCTTCACTGTAGGCAAATCCCCCACCTCAGGGAAAACGGATTAGCTGCGCATGTGTTTCAGCAGGGCAGACAACACTCTGGACAACACCTTGGAAAACATAGGCTGGGACATCCCTGATGATATGGCCACTGTTGTTTGAAATGACCCACTTGCAAAGAAATGGAGCACTGACAGCACCTGCACTTGAGGGGGGATCCCTGTGGGTTGGCGGATTGGTGACATCAGGTCTGGCTCCAGCTGGGCACACAGTTCATGAATAGTGGCTCGGTCAAGCCTGTATGTCAGTATGACATGTCTTTCCTCGACATTGTCGACAGGTCCACCAGCGGTCTGTACACAGGAAGGTTCCGCCATCTCCTCGCATGTCCCAGCGGACGGTGCCTATGAAGGACAACAGCGAGCACAGAGTCAATCAACCCACAGGTACGTAACCACAGCTTGCACATAACACGATTCTCAATCCATTGAATGGTTTGTATGAGTGTTGATGCAAGGCCTAGGTATGTGTGACGCAGTAGAAAGTAAGCCATGTGGGCCCCTGAAATGGCGGCTGCCTGACCTGTGAAGTGCGACAATGGGATGTGAGGTAACTGCGCTGCTGTGGCACACCGTGGCGGTAGGCGGTCGAAGACCGCGGCGCTAAGCAGCATTGGTTAGCATTGGACCCTATGGGTCTCAGGAGCCAAAGACGATGTGCGCCGGCGGTCGCGGTACAGGGCAGCCAGTTCGGTACGAAGCCAAAGCACGGGCAGCCCACCCCCGGAGAAACATCCCAAGATAGGCAGTGGCCGGCGCGAAAGGGTGAAAACACCAGGGACTAAAACCCCTACCATGGTGTGGAGACAGCTGGCACACCCCCCAAGGTGGGGAAGGGCCACAGGCGATCAGGGAAGGCTGGGAAGGGCAGCACGCCCGACAACACCGCCATCAGCCCAGCTGGCCAGGAGGGCCCCGCCAGCCCCATCCCAGGTGGGCAGGAGGCCACCAACAGGCCCGGCACTGCAGCCCAGGAGGGCCCCGCCAGCCACAGGACAGGTGGCAAATGACCTCCCCGCATGGACGGATCCGCTGAACTGGGCCCTTCATCTCAAGCACCGCTGCGCTGGGCCCTTCATCTCAGGAACCGCTGAACTGGGCCCTTCATCTCAAGCACCGCTGCGCTGGGCACCGCCGTCTCAAGCACCGCTGAACTGGGCCCTTCATCTCAAGCACCGCTGCGCTGGGCACCGCCGTCTCAAGCACCGCTGCGCTGGGCACCGCCGTCTCAAGCACCGCTGAACTGGGCCCTTCATCTCAAGCACCGCTGCGCTGGGCCCTTCATCTCAAGGGCCGCTGCGCTGGGCCCTTCATTTCAAGTACTGCTGAACTGGGCCCTTCATTTCAAGTACTGCTGAACTGGGCCCTTCATCTCAAGCACCGCTGCGCTGGGCCCTTCATCTCAAGTACCACTGGCCCATGAGCGGCAGGGGCTGGCCCGCATCTGTGTCAGACATGGCTGCACGAAGCACTCTGGGCACCAGGCCCCCTCCAGAACCAGTGGAGACTGTTATCCACTTGTGAGACTGTGGCTTTGCACTCCCCAGGCTGTAACAGTGGGAAGCCCACCCACTGTCTGGACTTGTGAGACTGTGGCTTTGCACTCCCCAGGATGTAACAGTGGGAAGCCCACCCACTGTCTGGACTTGTGAGACTGTGGCTTTGCACTCCCCAGGATGTAACAGTGGGAAGCCCACCCACTGTCTGGACTTGTGAGACTGTGGCTTTGCACTCCCCAGAATTGAACAGTGGGCATGGAGGCCCCTCGTGGATCTGGCGTTGTGCACTCATCTGGCTGAGGTGCCCCCCCTTCCCTTCCCCCTGAGATGCCTGTAGTTTTGCTATCTGATGCCCCTGCAGTGTTCTCTCCGTTGGAGTCAGGTATCCTGTGTGGGCTTTGCCCATGTGATTTGGGACCAGTGGTCCACGAACAATGCCTGCTACAATGCTCGGACTTGTACATTTATGTATATTAGAGTTTTTGATGTCTATATATATTTTTTGGGCAGTATTACAATATATTCCAATGTTTAGAATCATTTCCTTTTGTATTTGCATTCTTCCGTGGGGTTTGGGGGGTGTCACTCTGATGTGTTGCTATGCATTGATGTGTGAGTTATAGTGGGTGAGGGTGAGGGTGGGTGTGTCGCGTATGTGTGTACCCGTAATAATTTCCCCTCCCCCCTCCCCTGTGTCGTAGGTGCAGTACTCACCGTTGTCTTCTGCGCCGGCGTTCGTGCTCCTGGTAGAGGAGTAGGAACACTATCGCTGGGAGTATGTGGAGTTCGGGTTCCATGCTGTCCTGATTCCTCGTGGGCTGTATGGAGGTGAGCGCTTTCCCTTCGAAATGGCTGTTTCCGCCGTGTTTTTATCGGCGGGGCTACCGCCCCGGAAAAGGTGGCGTATTGGTAGGTTGTGGTACAGTGGGCGGTACATTGTCTCCCGCCTGTCTGTTGGCGGTGACCGCCGCGCTCTTTGTTTGTGCCGCCGTGGCAGGCGGTGTGTTGTTGTGGCAGTCGCTGTTGGCGTTTTCCGCCAGGGTCGGAATTCCATTTTTTTTCCCGCCAGCCTGTTTGCGGTTTGGCCGCAGCTTTAACACCGACCGCCAGGGTTGGAATGACCCCCTAAGTATATTCACAACTCCTACCTCACCCTCTGCGGGGAAAACAATCTAAGATGGAGTCGACACCCATGCGCAATGGAGCCGAAAGGGAGGAGTCCCTCGGTCTCGTGACTCGAAAAGACAACTTGTAACACTCCGAGCCCCACACTAGATGGCAGGATAATGCACAGCATGTGAATCTGCAGCGTCTCATGCCACGAACAGATGTACACTGGGTAAGTGACATTTTCCAAATATATACATATATATATATATACACACACATATATATATATATATATATATATATATATATATATATATATATATAGGCAAACAAACAACGTAAATCATAAGTACTGTGCTTACTATACCATTACTGACATAGAAGTCGTTATTCTGAACAATGCAATAATCATCCGTGATTTACAACATAACCCCAGTGGCTACTTAGGTCATATAGGTGATCATTACAACCCTGGCGGTCGGTGTTAAAGCGGCGGTAAGACTGCCAACAGGCCGGCGGTAAAAAAATTGCAATTACGACCGTGGCGGAATCCGCCAACAAACACAGCCACTTTAACACTCTGACCGCCACGGCGGTACAAACAAACAGCGCGGCGGTCACCGCCAACAGACAGGCGGGAGACAATGTACCGCCCACACTATTATGACAGGCCAATCCGCCACCTTTTCTGGGGCGGATTCACAGCGGATAAAAACACGTCGGAAACAGGAATTTCGAAAGGAAAACGCTCACCTCTACACAACCCACGAGGAACGAGGACACCATGGACCCGGAACTCCAAATTCTACCTGCGATACGCTTCCTGCTCCTCTACCAGGAGCACGAACGCCGGTGGCGAAGACCACAGTGAGTACTGCACCTACGACACAGGGGAGGGGGGAGGCAAAAAACAGGGACACGCCACACACACACCCCCACCCTCACCCACTACAACAGACACAAATGCATATCAATACATCACAGTTACACACCCCAAATCCCCCGGAAGAATGCAAAGACAATAGAAAATGAGTGTAACCATTGTAATATATTAAAAACAAGTAGGCAGAAATATATATATACACCATGTACAAAATATATACCAAGCATAGTAGTCCAGGTAGTGCACTAAGAAAGTCCGTGGAACACTGACACCACACGGTATGGGCGAGGCCTACACAAGATCCCCGACCATGACGGAGAGAACACTGCAGGGGCATCAGATACCAATAAAACAGGCACCTCAGGGGGAGGGAAAGGGGGGGCACCTCAGCCGCTTAAGTGCACGACGCCAAATCCACGAGGGGGCCACATGCCCACTGTTACATCCTGGGGAGTGCAAAGCCACAGTCTCACAAGTCTCTACAGTGGGTGGCTTGCCCACTGTTCCATCCTGGGGAGTGCAAAGCCACAGTCTCACAAGTCTATACAGTGGGTGGCTTGCCCACTGTTCCATCCTGGGAAGTGCAAAGCCACAGTCTCTCAAGTCACTACAGTGGGTGGCTTGTCCACTGTTCCATCCTGGGGAGAGCAAAGCCACAGTCTTTCAAGTGGATGACAGTCTCCACTGGTCCTGGAGGGGGCATGGTGCCCAGAGTGCTTCATCCTGTTAAGGACAGAGGTAGTGGATGACAGTCTCCACTGGTTCTGGAGGGGGCATGGTGCCCAGAGTGCATCATTCACCCCGTGAGGGACTCAGTTGCGTCAGTGCCCCTGCCGCTCATGGGCTAGCGGTGCTCGAGATGGCGGTGCCCTGTTTAGCGGTGCTTGAGATGGCGGTGCCCTGTTCAGCGGTGCTTGAGATGGCGGTCTCCATTGCAGGGTCTCAGCTGCTGGCGGTCCTTCATGGCCCGGCGGGCCTTCTGCTGGCGGTCCTTCATGGCCCAGCGGGCCTTTTGCTGGCGGTCCTTCATGGCCCAGCGGGCCTTTTGCAGGCGGTCCTTCATGGCCCAGTGGGGCTGGTGCTGGCGGTCCTTCATGGCCCAGCGGGGCTGGTGCTGGCGGTGGCCTCCTGGGCAGCTGGGCTGGCGGTGGCCTCCTGGGCAGCTGGGCTGATGCTGGCAGTGGCCTCCTGGGCCGCTGGGCTGATGGCGGTCTTCTCCGCCGTGCTGCCCTTCCCAGACTTGCCGGGTTTCTTGTGGCCCTTCCCCACCTTGGAAGGTGTCACAGCTGACTCCACACTCCCAACTGGACCCCTGGGAGCAGCTTTGGTGGCTGGAGTCTTCCCCCCTCTCCTGCCGGGCACTGGCCAACTTCTGATGCTTCACAGGTGGGGGACTGTCTGTGCTGTGGCTCCGTGCCACACTGGCTGCCCTGGTGGCCGGTGCACTCCAGATTCCGGTGACTACAGGCACCACTGGTCCCGGAGATGTTGTGGCTGAGGTGCTAGTTCGGGACCTATGAGACGGACGGGGTGGGGGAGGTGTGGGAAAGAGGTCGAGGTTCGACAGGAAAAGTTTTTGGGACACACTAGGACGGGCAGCTGGGGGGGGTTTGGGAGTGGAGGAAGAGGTGGTGGTTGTAGGAGCTGTACGTTTGGTGACTTTGGGTGCAGGTGCATGCGCTGGAGGCTGTCGTGAGGTGGATGGCTGTTGGGTGGGTGTGTGCCTGTTTTGTGTATCTTGGGAGGGGGCGTCACAGACACACTGGGGGAGGACACAGGGGACGTGTGAATGGTAGTGGGGGTGGTCACTGCACGTGAGCGGGGTGTGGTGGTGGGTGTGCTGGAGAGGGATGTAGTGGCTGTAGAGGTAGTGCATGCAGGTGTGAGTGTAGACGAGACTGGGAGGGAGGAGGGAGACGAGGAGGAGGGGGGACACAGTGGAGGCAGTGGATGTTGGTGTGTCTGCATGTGCGTGATGCTTGCGTGAGTGCCTGTGGGATGTGTGGTGCTTATGTTTGCCTGAGCTCCTCTTGGGTGTTGAGGTGTGTTCATGTTGGTCTGTAGGTGTGCTTGGGATAGGCTGAGCTACAGGGGATTGGGTCGGGGTGGAGGAAGTTGGAGGGGGAGGCTCGAGACGGGGACAATGGCTGCCATCAGTGCTGAGGCCAGAGTCTGAAAAGCTCGCTGAAGGGCCGCCTGACCAGAATGAATGCCCTCCAGGAATGCATTGGTTTGTTGCAACTGCATCTCTACACCCTGGATGGCATTCAAAATGGTAGACTGCCCAACAGTGAGGGACCTGAGGAGGTCAATGGCCTCACTGAGGGCAGCAGGGGTGACTGGGGCAGGGCTTGAGGTGCCTGGGGCGAAGGTAATGCCCACCCTCCTGGGTGAGCAGGCACGGGGCAAAGGCTGAGGGGCTGCTGGGAGGGCGGTGCTGGTGGGGGGGGGTGGCGGCTGTACCTGTAGATGCGGGGGGCACAGATGTTGCTGCCACCACAAGGGAGCTCCCATCAGAGGACGAGTCTGTGTCGCTGGTGTCAGCTACTGTCCCCACCGTGGAGCTCCCCTCGCCCTCCGTCCCACTGGTGAATTCAGACTCCGTAGTGTCTCCCTCCAGGGCCATGTGGGATGCAGCTCCCTCGTGCTCCGGTGCCACTGCTCCTCCGCCTGATGATGCTAATGCACACAAGAACAGGGAGACCACAAAAAGGGGGGGGGGGGACAGAAGAAAGACATGTTGAGTGCATGCATTACCGCTACCGTTGGCGGACACGACAGACACAGAAGCCCCCTGCACTACGCCGCGCTCTTGGGCTCCACTGTTTAATTTCTGGGAAATGGCCTACAAGGCTATGGACGACATCTGCACACATAGATGACACAGGCATGACTAGGTGTACTTGGCACTCTACAGAGGTGGGCTGGGGTGCCACATGGCCTGCCTTACGGAGGGGCCTTGCCTACAGAACTCGCCCTGGCCTAGGGAAACCCACAGTCCACCGCCCCCACCCAGACACCTCCACTGCGCGCAAAGTCAGCAGAATGAGAGTGTACTCACCCCCTTGTGGCTGCTGTGATGCCCTCAACTCCGGGTAGGCCAGCGCCAGGATCCTGAACATCAGGGGGGTCATGGTGCGACGGGCACCCCTCCCACGTTGGGACGCCATCCCCAGCTGAGCCTCCACAGTCGTCTTGCTCCAGTGTCGAATGTCCTCCCATCTTTTCCAGCAGTGGGTGCTCCGTCTGTGGTAGACCCCCAGGGTCCGGACGTCCTTGGCGATGGCACGCCAAATATCTTTCTTCTGGTGGGTGCTGACCTACATGAAATGTCCAGGGGAAAAAGAGAAGTGATTACCAACTGCACCGTCAAAGTGATTGGGCCCCATCCCTACCCTTGCCATGTGGCACATGCATTCACCGTCTTTCATGCATGCAGCACTTGCCCCCCTTCCTTCTTACATCCAGCCCTCTCCACACAGGCATAGCCCATACAACATGCTCCCTGTGTACTTACCTGTTTGTCTGGAGGACCGTAGAGTAGCGTGTACTGGGGGAGGACCCCATCCACGAGCTTCTCCAACTCCTCCGATGTGAAGGCAGGGGCCCTTTCCCCAGACACTCGAGCCATTGTCTCTTCCAGACCGAGATCACAGCAGCACTTGCAGTGTAGGTCCTCTCCTGTCGAAGATCAGGTATTGAGTGATTGAACAGATAAAAAATGATGGTCACTTCCGCGGCGGTGCGTACCGTCACCGCCAGCGTACATCGCCATTGGCTCCTGGGACCCATAGGGTCCAATGTTAACCAATGCAGCATTGCGCCGCGGTCTTTGACCGCCTACCGTGACGGTGTACAACGCCAGCGCAGTTACCTCACATCCCATTGTCCCACTTTACAGGTCAGGCAGCCGCCATTTCAGGGGCCCACATGGCTTCATTTCCAACTGCGTCACACATGCCTAGAGCTAGACTCAACACACATACAGGCCACCTTTTGTGTATGATTGGTGTTCTGTGTAAACTGTGGGTACGTACCTCTGAGTTGTTTGACTCTGTGCTCGCTGTTGTCCTTCATAGGCACCGTCCGCTGGTACATGTGAGGAGATGCACCATCCTCCGGTGTACCAACCGTTGGTGGACCTGTTGACAATGGAGGAGTGACATTTGATTATCACATACAGGCTTGACCGTGCCACAATCCAGGAACTGTGTACCCAGTTGGAGCCAGACCTGATGTCAGCAATCCGCCATCCCACATGAATCCCCCCTCAAGTGCAGGTGCTGTCAGTGCTCCATTTCCTTGCAAGTGGGTCATTTCAAACAACAATGGCCATAGCATCAGGGATGTCCCAGCCTATGTTTTTCAACGTATTGTCCAGAGTGTTGTCTGCCCTTCTGAAACACATGCGGAGCTACATCGTTTTCCCTCAGGTGGAGGATTTGCCTACAGTGAAAGGGGATTTCTATGGCCTGGGACACATCCCCAACATCATAGGTGCCATTGATGGGACACATGTGGCTTTGGTACCCCCCCACAGGAGATAACAGGTGTACAGAAACCGGAAGAGTTATCATTCTATGAATGTATAGATGGTATGTTTGGCAGACCAGTACATCTCCCATGTGAATGCCAAGTTCCCTGGCTCAGTGCATGACGCCTACATCCTGCAGAATAGCAGAATCCCTTATGTGATGGATCAACTCCAGAGGCACCGTGTGTAGCTATTTGGTGAGCACCTGAAAGCAAGTCAGTGGGAATGGTTGTCTGGGGATATCCCTCCAGGTTAGTGCGTGTCTAACAGTTGTCCCTCACCATTTGCAGGTGACTCTGGTTACCCCAACCTGTCATGGCTACTGACCCCAGTGGGGAATCCCAGGACAAGGGCAGAGGAACGCTACAATGAGGCCCATGGGCGAACTAGGAGAGTGATCGAGCAGACCTTCGGCCTCCTGAAGGCCAGGTTCAGGTGCCTCCATATGACAGATGGATCCCTATTCTACTCACCAAAGAAGGTGTGGCAGATCATCGTGGCCTGCTGTATGCTTCATAACTTGGCTTTGCGACGACAGGTGCCTTTTCTGCAGGAGGATGGTCCAGATGGCGGTGTTGTTGCAGCTGTGGAGCCCGTGGGCAGTGAAGACGAGGAAGCAGAGGAAGAAGACGTGCACAACAGGGACTCAGTGATCCAGCAATATTTCCAGTGAGACATAGGTAAGAGTACAGACCTGCTTACTACATGTACTTTAACAATACTACCTCTCTACTGTCTGTCGTTTTCACCCAGTGTATGGTCACTGAGTTGTCACTTTCACTTACGATTTCACAGATGTGGGTCCCACTGTGTGACATCTGCTTAGATTCCTCATGGACTAGAGCTGTGTGACATAGGTATGTTGACATTAAACTTGAAAGAGCATTTTGGCAATGTAATTGCTAATACACTATTTCGAAATCACAGACAGACTCCAGATTGTTTTGTACTTTAAGTGTGTTTATTTAAGTGCTCAATATTGGAGGGGGTAGTGAAATGGTGAGGGGTGATGGCGGAGGAATGTCCATGTCAGAGTCCAGTCTATTAGTCTCACAGGTGCATTGCCCAAATGGGCATAGGAAGTGGAGCTGGGGCAGTTTAAGGATGGACAGGGTGACAAAGTGGGACAGTAGAATGACAATCAGGGTGGTCTCATTTCTTGGCGGGGGTCTTGGCATCGTGCTCTGTCTTTGTCCTGGATCTCAGGGACCGTTTGCAGGGTGGTTGTCCCTCTGCAGGGGGTGGGGTGCTGGTGTGGTGGTCCTGTGGCAGTGCCTCCTGTCCACTAGCGCCAGCGGAGGTGGTGGGCAGTTCATCGTCCATGCTAGTGTCAGGGGCCCCTTGTAGTGCCACAGTGTCCCTGCTGGTGTTGAGTACTTCCTTCAGCACCCCTACGATGGTGCCCAGGGTGGAGCTGATGGATCTGAGTTCCTCCCTGAAGCCCATATACTGTTCCTTCTGCAGGCGCTGGGTCTCCTGCAACTTGGCCAGTACCGTTGCCATAGTCTCCTGGGAGTGGTGGTATACTCCCATGATGGAGGAGATGGCCTCGCGGAGAGTGGGTTCCCTTGGCCTGTCCGCCCCCTGTTGCACAGCAGCCCTCCCAGTTCCCCTGTGTTCCTGGGCCTCCGTCCCCTGGACCGTGTGCCCACTACCACGGCCCCCAGGTCCCTGTTGTTGTTGGGGTGGTGGCTTATCCTGGGTTCCTTGTAGTGGTGGACACACTGCTGATTGACGTGTCCAGGGGACGGAGGTATGGGCCCACTGGGTGGGTGCTGTGCTGGTGTTTCCAGAGGGCGGAAGCTCTGTAGTGGCCTGTGACTGTGTGATGGGAACGGACTGTCCCGAGGTCCCCGATGGGCCGGGCTGGTCATCTAGATCCAGTTGGACAGAGGTGCTGTCATCACTGTGGGCCTCTTCTGTTGGTGTTGTGGACATGTGTGGACCCTCCTGTCCGGTGACGTTGGGTAGGGGTCCTGCAGGGGTTGGTTATTACATCTGTGTGGGTCATGGTGTGCAATGGGTGGGTGACCGTGTACCCCAGTGTTTGCATTCCTGTGTGGGACCTTGTGTGAGGATGGTTTAGGGGGTTGTATGGGTATGTGCAGTGGGCATGCTTTAGTGATGGGTGTCCATGCTTTGTTGTTGCATGCAGGGCTTGGTGTTGGGATGGGTGGTTTGTGATGTTGGGACATATGTGAGGAGTAGGAGTGATGGGGGTGAGGGTGGGGGTATGGGATGGCATGCAGGTAGGGTGGGGAATGTAATAGTAAAGCTTTGACTTACCAGAGTCCATTCCTCCAGCTACTCCTGCGAGGCCCTCAGGATGCAGAATCGCCAAGACCTGCTCCTCCCATGTTGTTAGTTGTGGGAGAGGAGGTGGGGGTCCGCCGCCAGTGCTCTGAGCCGCCAGGTGGTGTCTTGAGACCACAGAATGCACCTTCCCCCATAGGTCGTTCCACCGCTTCCTGATGTCCTCCAGATTTCTTGGGTGCTGTCCCACTGCGTTGACCCTGTCCACTATTCTTCGCCATAGCTCCATCTTCCTTGCAATTGAGGTGTGCTGCACCTGTGCTCCTAATAGCTGTGGCTCTACGTGGACGATTTCCTCCACCATGACCCTGAGCTCCTCCGAGAACCTGGGGTGTCTTTGCAGTGCCATGGGGTGGTGTAGGTGATGTGTGGGGTGGAGTGTGTGGTGATATGTGGGGTGATATGTTGTGGTGTGTTGTGTGAGGTGCGTGGAAGTTCTGTGGGTGATGGTGTTGTGTGCCTGTGGATGCTGTTATTCTTCCTGGTGCTCTCTCTCTGGCCTTGTTTCGGAATTTTTTGTTGTAGGGGTATGTGGGTGATGTGGGTGTGTGTTTTATATTGTAATGGGTGTGTGGGAGTGGTGTGTGTATGTGTATCAGGTGTGTGTATTTCGAATTGTCCAATGTGGCTGTGTTTTGTAGGTGTGTGTGTATTTTGAACGTGGCGGTGTGTAACGCCAATGGAATACCGCGGTTGCAAGAGTGCCGCGTGGATTCGTGTGTCGTGATAGTATGGGAGTATTTCTGTTGGCGTGACGGTGGAGGATTTGTTTTCGCCAGTTTATCACTGACCTTTGGTGTGGCGGACTTGTGTGGGTGTCTGAATTTTGGCAGATTCCGACATGTGGGTCATAATAGCTGTGGCGGAATTCCGCGGCCGCGGCGGTGTGTTGGTGGTCTTCTGCACGGCGGTAAGCGGCTTTTACCACCAATGTTGTAATGAGGGCCATAATGTAGAAATAATCATAAACCACTAAGTGTCGCCCTGGGTATGCAGCCACCATAAGTACTTCTCAGGTAATGCAGCCGATAGAGGGGACAACACACAAGGATCACGATAAATAGCTCAGGTCCAGGAACACCTGGGCCTCTGTTAGTAATATTACGCTAATCCCTGGATGTGAGGAGTCCTTGCACCTCCTACTAGCTGTGGACGGTGGTTTCATGAAGAACCGTAGGCCGCAGGAGCACCAGTGCGCCTACTACAAGGTATACAGTACCTTTTGTAGGACCAGCACATGACTGGTTCTTACGTCTGAGTGTCCCCATGGTCGTAAGGAGAATGGGATACCCCCCCAGACAGCAATGGAGGTAGGGGACATTGGGACCTCCCTGGTCCAGTGGTGAAGATTATGGTAATTAGTTTCTGCTGCGGGGAGCATGGCGGGTTTTATTGGGGGGCCGCTTGGGTGAGGGATGAAGTTTTCACTGCGGGAAGCGCAACAAAGTCACCAAGACCTCATGGGCCTATGGCTGCAGGGTGAGAATGCATTTGTAATCACCACCCCTCAATGGCGAGGTGCGCAGCGTACTGTTGTGGGGACCAGTTGGATCCAAATAAGAGAATTATATATATATATATTTTTTTAATTCTCTCTCTCTTTCTCACTTCCCCCCCACTGTGGGCCGTAGTCAGTAATGGCTCTGCATTACGGGCACCGGGACAAGGAATATTGATGTGGGCTCAGCACCATCCTGGGTGCTGGTGCACTGAAGCAGGGATCCGCTGAGTCTGCGGTGACCTTCTCCCCTCCCAGGGGGTAGTCAGATACAGCACTGTTCAGCAATGCAATCCCTTGGGGTAGAGTCGACTCCTGGGTAGTCCCCTGGTTACTCCGTTATCTGAGGGTGTGCAGGCAAGGGGATTCCTTTTAAGACTGCACACCTTAGTGGCAGCCTCCAGCAACGTGCCAAGAGCTTGGGCACGCAGGCGGGGAACAACCCAAAAGTCAAGGCTCGTGTATGGGGACACAAGGCAAGTATCCACCACTCACTGGCCGAAATACAATGGGCAGCAAACCACAACATGCTGATGCCGATCGCACAGGGAGTACAGTCCACATGAAAAGGTGCTTGGGGGCAGTCCAACAACTAGGAGCATACTGGTTGGGCAGCAGCAGGGAACAGGCAGCAGGCCAGCTCATCTCCCATAAATGGCATGTTGCAGTCTCTCTTGGCTCAACACACCCCAGGCAGCAGACCAGCACAACAAAGCAGTTAGTAAGGATGATGGTTTCTCCTGGCAGTCCAGTATTGCCTGCTGAGAACAGAGTCAGGGAGCAGATGGCAGCAGTTCAACAACAGAAGAGCAGTTCAGATGAGTCCTTTTGTGCAGCGCAGCAGTCCTTCTGACAGAGGTTCAGTTCCAGTTCCAAAAGTGCTCTAAAATAATGGGGTCAGAGGCCCTGTATTTATACCCAAAATACCTTTGTTCAATGGGTGACTTCAAAGGAACTCTTTCAAGTGTAACAAAACCCCTTTCCACCCAGCACTGGCTACAGACATCACCAGGGGGTAAATCAGCCCATTGTAAGAGGGCAGGACACAGACTATTGACATGTAAGGTGTGAACGATCCTCTCTCTAGCTACAGCCCAGAATGACTGTCAGTATGCAGATGAATGCAGATGCCTCTTCTGTCACACCTAGCCCCTCCTGTGTTGTGGCTGTGTAGAAAGTAGGCACCAAGATTAGCTGTCACTCTGCCCTAGATGTTGATTGGAATCAGGCTACAAAGTACTAGAGTTCTAAGCACAGAGAAATTCCCGCTTTCTAAATGTGGCATTTCTAAAATAGTAATGTAAAGTCCAACCACACCAGTAAGCAGGATTTCTCACTACCGTTCCAAACATACTACACATACTCACGCTAGTCCTTCCAGAACAGAAATTACCAATTAACATTATATAAGGGAATTCCCAATGCTAACCTATGAGAGGAACAGTCCTCAGAGTAGTGAAAAACGATATAGGCTGTTTGGCACTACTAGAACATGTACAACATAAAAGTACATGTTATACCTTTTATATACACAGCACCCAGCCCATATGGCTTTCTATGGCCTACCCTAGGGGTGACTTGGTTGTAGTAAAAGGGGAGTTTAGCCCTTGGCAAGTAGTTTCAAATGCCAATCAATGTGGCAGTAAAAGGCGCAAGCAGGCCCTGCAGTGGCAGGTCTGAGACAATTTTGAAAGGCTACTTCTGTGGGTGGCACAATCAGCACTGCAGGCCCACTAGTAGCATTCAATTTACAGGCCCTGAGTATATGGCATACCACTTTACAAGGGACTTACAAGTAAATTAAATATGCCAAGCATGTGAAAGCCAGTTACACCAAGTTGTAGGTGAGAGAGCACATGCACGTTAGCACTGATTAGCAGTAAGTGTCCGGAGTCCTAAAAGCAACAAAAAGAGGGTCAGACAAATAGGAGAAAGGCAAGAGGTTTGGAGATAATCCTGCAGAAAGGGCCATTTCCAACACTACCCCTTCCAACCTAAAGCCAGGGTAGCCCAATTAATACCTTGATGGGTTTCCCTGCTTAGGGCAATAGAACGTGGACATTGGCCCGCAACTGCAGGGGCACATGCCAGTTCTATGCCTCTCTGGACCCACTTGGATCCCTCTGCCTATACTCTCAGAGCCCACTAAGCTGCCACCAATGTTAGACACTGAGTTTCTGGTTGGCTAGGGTATGCACCTATGCCAGCCAGAACCCGGCACTCTAGTCAGGGTTAATTACATATGCCAACCAGGTGTGAGCCAATTATGCCATTTTTTAAAGGAGAAAGCACGTACACTTTAACACTGATTAGCAGTGGTAAAGTGCCCAGAGCCCTAAAGCCAACAAAAGGAGGGTCAGAAAAATAGGAGGACAAATGCAAGATGTTTGTGGATAATCTTACAGAAAGGGCCATTTCCAACACTTCTATTTACAATCAAACATCCATGTTTCCTCAGAAGGTATAAAAGAACAAGTTACTTACCTTCGGTAACGCTTTTTCTGGTGGATACACCAGCTACCTGTGGATTCCTCACCTTATGAATTCGTCCTTGCGCCAGCATCCAACGGAAAGTCTTTTTCCTAGTTGTCCACGTCGACGAGGACGTCATAAAAACACGGCTCCACGTGACTCCGTCTGACGTCACCGTGCCAATAAGAGGTCCTCGTCGGCGTGCTGACGTCAGTTTCACCCCATTTTTTACGTGCCTTAGAGCCGAACAGGTGAGAACCGAGCCATAAAAAACATAAAGAAAAATACATATACACAAGAACACTTCCCATAATTGCATATATTCACATGAAATATAAATATCAGATTACACACATATATACATATATATACATAAATATATATAAACTTTTACAAGATATCTGTGCAATCAGGCAGGCAACGGGGAGGCGGGAGGGACCGTGAGGAATCCACCGGTAGCTAGTGTATCCACCAGAAAAAGCATTACCGAAGGTAAGTAACTTGTTCTTCTGATGGATACAACTACCTGTGGATTCCTCACCTTATGAATAAAGTCCCAAAGCCGGACCGCACTCGGTGGTGGGTGCCCGCCTGATTACACCAAGAAATCCTGCAATACCGAGCGTGCAAAATGTCCGTCCCTCCTCACCTCAGAATCCAAACAGTAATGTTTTGCGTAGGTATGGAGGGATTCCCAAGTTGCCGCCTTACAAATGTCCACTAATGGAACCCCTCTTGCTAGGGCCGAAGTGGCCGACTTAGCCCTAGTGGAATGGGCCCTGATACCCTCAGGGGAAACTTTCTTCGCCAGTGAGTAACAAACTTTTATACAAAGGATGACCCACCTGGAGATAGTTCGTTTCTGGACCGCTCTGCCCTTCCGCTGTCCAACATACCCCACGAACAGCTGATCATCCAGACGAAAGTCTTTTGTTCTCTCCAAGTAGAAACTAAGAGCCCTTTTAGGGTCCAATCGATGGAGTCTCTCTTCCTCTTTAGAGGGGTGTGGAGGAGGGTAGAAAGAGGGAAGGGTAATAGTCTGTCCCATATGAAAAGGAGTGACAACTTTTGCAGAAAAGCTGCCCTGGTTTTCAGCACCACTTTATCAGGGAAAAACATGGTAAAGGGGGGTTTAACGGAAAGGGCTTGAAGCTCCCCAACCCTTCTAGCAGAGGTAATTGCAATCAAGAAAACAGTCTTTAGGACTAAGGCCCTCATTCCTACTCTGACGGGCGGCGGTCGCCGCCCACCAGGCGGGAACCGCCATATGGCCGCTCTGCGGTCGAAAGACCGCTGGGGCCATTCCGACCTTCCCGCTGGGCCGGCGGGAAGGCGGCCTGCAACACTGAAGCCGGCTCCGAATGGAGCCGGCGGTGTTGCAGGTGTGCGACGGGTGCAGTTGCACCCATCGCGCTTTTCACTGTCTGCTAAGCAGACAGTGAAAAGCATGCTGGGGCCCTGTTAGGGGGCCCCTGCACTGCCCATGCCAGTGGCATGGGCAGTGCAGGGGCCCTAGGACACCCGTTCCCGCCATCCTCTTCCTGGCGGTGAAAACCGCCAGAAACAGGCTGGCAGGAAGGGGGTCGAAATCCTCATGGCAAGCAGCGCCGCCATGGAGGATTAGCCCAGCCGGGGGAAATCCGGCGGGAAAAACCGCCGGACCCGGTTTTCCGACCGCGGCTTTACCGCCGCGGTCGGAATGGGCTTTGAAGCACCACCAGCCTGTTGGCAGTGCTTCAGTCATCCGTGACCCTGGCGGTCTCTTAACGGGCATGAATGCATGGGCTCGAAAGGCTAACCCATCAGAAATGTCAAAACCAGATTTAAATCCCCCTGAGGCATGTGAAAGGGCATGGGAGGAAACATATTAACTAATCCTTTTATGAACCTATTTACAATCGGAGATTTGAATAAAGAAGGCTGGTCCGGAAGGCAAAGAAAAGCTGACAGAGCTGCTAAATAGCCTTTAACTGTAGCTACCGCACAGCCTTTCTTTGCTAAATCAAGTGCAAACAAAAGAACATCTAAAAGGTGGGCCTTTAAGGGATCTTTTTGATTCCCTCCGCACCAAACCACAAATGTTGCCCACCTACCGGCATAAATGGAATTAGTGGAGTGTCACCTGGACGATAGAATAACATCCACTACATCCGGTGGGAGAGAAAAGGAACTCGGGTTGCCCGGTTCAATCTCCAGGCATGAAGGTGCAGGCTCTAGAGGTGGAGGTATAGAACCTGCCCCTGCGACTGTGAGAGGAGGTCTGCCCTGAGTGGGAGACGGAGCGGAGGGCACTGAGAGAGTTGAAGAAGGTCTGTGTACCACACTCTTCTCGGCCAGTCCGGTGCCACCAAGATGACTTGGGCCTTGTCTTGACGAACCTTCCTCAGAACCCGAGGAATCAAGGGTATGGGGGGAAATGCGTAAAGCAACTGGCTGCTCCAGGACATCTGAAACGCATCCCTCAACGCTCCTTGAAACGGATACTGGAGGCGGCAGAACAATGGACAGTGCGCGTTCTCCCGAGTGGCGAATACATCCACCTGAGGCGAACCCCACATCCCGAAGATGTAGAGGACCAGGTCCGGATGGAGACGCCACTCGAGATCTATCACTGAGTAGTGACGACTGAGACCGTCCGCACGTACATTCAGAACTCCGGCCAAATGATTTGCTATTAAGCAAATCTGATGGTCCTGAACCCAGGACCAGAGTCGCAGAGCCTCTCTTTAGAGAAGGTACGACCCTACCCCTCCCTGCTTGTTTATGTACCACATCGCTGTAGTGTTGTCCGTCAGGACCTGAACTGACTGACCGTGAAGGGAAGGGAGGAAGGCCTTGAGCGCCAAACGTATTGCCCGCAACTCCAACAGATTGATGTGTAACATCTGTTCCACTGGAGACCAATAATCCTTGATCTCCAGGTCCCCCAAATGAGCTCCCCACCCTAGAGTGGAAGCATCCGATACCACTGTGGTCACTGGCGGTGGTAGCGAAAACGGTTTTCCTTGGGAAAGGTTGCCATCCACCGTCCACCAATGAAGATCCGCTGCAGTGTCCCTGGAGATCCTTATCGAATCCCCGAGATCTCCTTTGTGCTGGAACCACTGCCTGTGGAGGCACCACAGAAGAGCCCTCATATGCCAGCCTGCGTGAGTGACCAACAGAATGCAAGAAGCAAACAGACTTAGCAGGCGTAAGACTTTGAGGACTGGAACAGCCGCCCCATTCTGAAACATTGGAATCAGCGCCTGAATGTCCCGAACCCACTGAGGCGGGGGTAGGCCCGAAACAATTTTGTGTCCAGTACTGCCCCTATGAACAGGAGTCGTTGAGAGGGCCCCAGGTGAGATTTGGGTATGTTTACCGAAAAACCCAGATCGAACAACAACTGGGCTGTCATCCGCAGATGAGACAGCACAAGCTCTGGAGACTTGGCTTTGATTAACCAATCGTCCAGGTAGGGAAATACTGCTACTCCCTTCCTTCTGAGATGTGCTGCAACCACTGCCATCACCTTCGTAAAAACTCGAGGTGCTGAAGTAAGTCCAAACGGAAGGACCGCAAACTGGTAGTGTTGCGACCCCACCACAAACCGGAGATACTTCCTGTGTGACTTGAGTATCGGAATATGAAAGTACGCATCCTGCAAGTCGACAGACACCATCCAGTCTCCTTCGTTCAACGCCAATAGCACCTGTGCTAGGGTCAGCATTTTGAATTTCTCCTGTTTGAGGAACAAATTCAAAATCTTCAAGTCCAGGATTGGTCTTAGACGACCGTCCGCTTTGGGAATCAGGAAATATCTTGAATAACAACCCTGACCCCTTTCCTGCAACGGCACCAACTCTATTGCGCCCTTTGATAACATGGCCAGAACTTCCTGTTGTAACAACAGAAGATGGTCTTCTGAACAAAATGAAGGACTGGGGGAAAAGGTAGGAGGGGACTCCTGAAAGGGAAGAGCATATCCTTTTTCCACAATCTTTAACACCCAAGAGTCCGTTGTTATCGACTCCCACTTGCGGAGAAAAAGACTCAGCATTCCCCCTACAGGAGAGGTATGAACGATAAAGTGGGGAAACTAGGGCTGCTTCTGCTGTTGTCTACCAGAGGAAGAGGATGATGATGAAGGCTGCTGGACTGCCCCTCTAGCTCTACCCCTACCCCGCCCTCTAAAGGAACAATAGGGTGGATTGGCAGGTTGTTGGGCCAAGTACTGGGGACTCCGAAAGGCAGAACCACGTGCAAACCCCCTGAATCTGCGAAAAGGTCTATAAGAAGTAGCAGTGGTAGTCTGTAAGCCTAAAGACTTAGCTGTTGCCCGACTGTCTTTAAACGTCTCAAGGGCAGAATCTGCCTTTTCTCAAAACAACTTCTCACCATCGAATGGTAGATCCAACAAGGTGGTTTGAACGTCTGAGGAAAACCCAGAGGACCTCAATCAGGCGTGCCTCCTAGTAGCCACAGATGTCCCCATGGCCCTGGCTACCGAATCCGTCGTGTCCAGGCCAGACTGTATAATCTGTTGTGCAGCCGCCTGTGCATCCGAAAAAAAGAGACCCAAAAGACCTCTGTACCTCCTGCGGTAGATCTCTGACCATCTCCTTAGCAGAGTCCCTAAGGGCGTGGACATACCTGCCCAGCACACAGGTAGAATTTGCAGCCTTGAGCACCATGCTACATGATGAAAAGATCTTCTTAGAAGACTGCTCCATCCTCTTGGACTCCCTATCAGTTGGGACTACAGGGAATGTTCCAGGAGCAGACTTCGCGGAGCAAGACGCCTGGACTACCAAACTTTCAGGAGTCGGATGGTGTGACAGTAAACTCGGATCCCCGGGTGCGCCCCTATGCCTCCTCGCTATTGCCCTGTTCACTGCTGGAGTCGTAACCGGCTTCCTCCACAGGTCCAGAATGGGCTCAGTCAACACCTCGTTGAAGGGCAGTAAAGGATCGGCAGTGGACGTAAAGGGGTGCAACACCTCAGTCAGCAGGTTGGTTTTCACCTCCGCCACAGACAAGGGCAAGTCTAGAAAGTGCTGCTTTCCTGATCACTGTATGAAAGGATGCTGCCTCCTCCGTAAACTTACCCGGAGATGCAATGTCCCACTCCGGGGAAGTATCCAGGCCGCTTGCAGACCCCAAACCTTGGTACTCATCGAAAGGCCCAATCTCACCCTCTTCTAACTGCCTGTACTCTTCCTCCTCCAGGAGTCGAAATGCCTTTCTTCGAGACCTAAGACGAGTTTCCAAAGTCGGCGTCGATAACGAATCCACCGACGCCGAAGACTTCGAATCCCGGTAGGGCAGAGGAAGAGATGGATGACTCCTAGCATCACCCGGCGCTGGCATCGGCGCTGACACGGACTCCAATGACGTCTTCTGCGTAGTCGGCTGGCATGAAGGCGATGGGGCCGGCCGGGAAGGAGACATCATAGACGTCGAATGACGTGGCGATGGCATCGGCTGACACGATGATGGAGCCACAGACCCAGCTGGTGAAGATCTTCCACGAGGAGACAACCTCGGCGCCGATCAGACACCTTCAGCAGGGCAAAACGGCATAAACGGAGCCGCCTTATACGGCGCCGGAGAGCCCAAGTCAAACGCCAATGGCCCTGTGGGACCCACCGGTGCACCAGCAGGAGCCATGGACTGGAAAACGGCATACATTGCATTAAAAAATGCTGCCGGATCCGCTCCTGGAGCCGGGAAAGCAGGATATTGAAGAGTAGAGACTGTCCTTGAGCCTGCTGCACATCAGGCTCCTGTGACGCCGGTGAAAACTGAGGGCTATGATGAGTCACCTCATAGACCGACGGCGCCGGAGATATCTCCGGACTCCTGGGCTGAGGCGTCACAGTAGAGCTCATCTCCCATGTCTTTTGGCGTCGAGAAGACGGAGACTTCGACCTTGATCGGCTCCGCTCAGACCGGCGCCGAGAGTCATGACAGCGTCGTGAATCATGGTGACGCCGCTTCTTATGCTTCTTTGGTGAAGCATGGGAGGAATCTCTCTTATGGCCCTTCTTTTTGGCTTCCGCCATGAAAAGCTTAGCCTCTCGCTCTTTTAGAGCCTTAGGGTTCATACTCTGGCACGGCCTACACCCTTTGACGTCGTGCTCAGAGCTAAGGCACCAGATACAATCCAAATGTGGATCGGTCACTGACATGCGACCTCCACATTCCTTACAGGGCTTAAAACCGGACTTCTTTGGGGGAGACATTGTAACCACCAAAAACGCAACAGTGATCAACGAGCCAGGAAGAAAAACCGTTGGTGTCGAAGGCACGGAAAAAGGAAAACTGATGTCCGCACGCCGACAAGGACCTCTTATTGGCACGGTGACGTCTGACGGAGTCACGTGGAGCCATGCCATTATGACGTCCTCGTCGACGTGGACAGCTAGGAAGAAGACTTTCCGTTGAATGCTTGCGCAAGGACGAATTCATAAGGTGAGGAATCCACAGGTAGTTTATTTCCATCAGAAGGATAAGTATGAACCCCTTTCAGAGTGCCATGGGACAAGCAGGAGCTACTGGGCCCAACTGTAAAGACTGAGGCCTTTTACTCCTGATGTGTCGGGGCCCAGCCCAGTCAAGCAGTTCAAGTCTTCTTGAGGGGGAGGGCAAGACACGGGTGTGGGTGAGCACAGGCTCACAGTTCAAAGTATGCTCAGTAGCAGCAATAAAGGACTGTCGAGCCAAATATTGTCTTTTATGACAAAAATAGGATTTACTTAGAAACTCAAAGTGAAATACAGCATACACAAACATGCACAGAGCCCCCTGAGGTCAGAGCTCTAGTGTTTAATAGGTGGACCCCTGAGTTCCACTTCCTTCTCACTAGCAGTAGTTATTATTTCTCATTCACTATAGGTGACATTCAGGTTAGGCCCCACTAGCAGTCCCACTCTTAGAAAAGTCAAAAGTGTTCCAGCGCTGAAGTGCTATCTGGCAGAAAGTCCCCTGGGACCTTCCAGCCCGTCAATTAAGCTTACTTGCACCAGCAGGGATTGTCTGGAGTCTCTGAGAACATCCCACTCGCAATTGCGGAGGCAGCAGCAGTTGCCTTCAATAAATATCCCTTGCATCGCTACAGGGAGGCGATTAGCTGTCCTCTGCATTTCTCTAATGACATTGCAAGTTTGATCCTTCCTACAGGTAGGTGGGGGGTGGGTCACTCTGGTTCCAATTCTTCATCGAGGCTTGGGGACCACATGGGTCACAATGACAGCCCAGCCTCACGGATTTGGCGTGAATGGTGCAATGATCCTTCTCCTTTCTGGTGGCCCTAACAGGCATAGGGGGTCACCCACACAGACTGTGGCCTAATTGACACAGCATTAATCTTCATGACCCACTTGGCATAAAGAGTCTCTAGCTTTCCTCTGCACATGGTTACAGCCCGATCAGCACAGCAGTAATATTCACAGCGCCCTACCTGGCATTCGGGGTTGCCAACTTTGCTCTGCACTCAGGCTATGGCCCAGACAGCACAGGACTAATCTTCAGTCACCCAACTTGGCTGATGGCGTCACTGACTTTACTCCGCACATAGGCTAAGGCATGATCGGCTAAGCAGGGAGTCTGCCCATGGCTAAATTCACAGCTGGCTCCTCTGGCATATGGGCTCAGCGACTTGAACCTGTGCACAGATGAGGACCCCTTCAGTACAGCAGCCATCTCTTCACACCTCATGACAGAGAACCACTCAACAGAATCCCCCACTAGACCTCTCTTCCTTCAAGTGCTCTCCTCTTCTTTACAGGGCACACTGTTCTTGGCAAACAGGCAGGCACTGGTTCTCCAGGGGCAGGTGGTCTTGGATGTCCCTGGGTGATGTCCCCTCACCCAGCTGGGGACACCAAATGTGATTTAGGGTCTGAGTCTTTGAAGACTGTGTTTAGGGTCTACTTTCTTTTCAAAGTGCCCTTTCCTCTGCCCTGCCCCTCCAGAAAGTAGTTTGTCACAGCAGTAGCAACTCCAAATCTGATTGCACCACAGCACAGGCAATGGGACTGACTAGAGGTTAATTCATATCTGGATGTCAGCCACAGTGATATGTGGATCAAAAGGTTACCCCAATCTCTGGGCCGTACGCTGTATGATTCTGATATCAGCCCCATCTTCTTCCTGAAATGTGCCCAGGCCCCTTTCTGATGAACTCTCTCTGAATCAGAGTCCCCTTTGAAGTATATTGAGGAGCCTGGCTTTTTTTCTTACTTCAGTGTGTGCCCAACCCAGCTCCCAGGAAAGCAGAAATCCATAAACCTATCTGGGGGGATTCCTCTACCTCCTCATGCTGCTCCAATCAGCCCTGGATCCCCCTAAATGAAACCCAGAATCTTCCATGTGTTGTATCATTCCAGGCATTCATAAACCTAGCACGTGCATACAACACATTCGCACTGCACAGTGCTACATACTATCATGATGTAGGCCAAGGGAGAGCTAAGCAAACAGCAGCACAGCATTACATGAGTCTGTGAGTCTCACTCCAGTGACACAAGTAAAAAGGCCTGTTCATTTCTACTACTAATCATCACATGACATGTTGCCACTAGTGCACTCATGCTACCTAACTCCTGACGAAAGCAGTAGCCTTTTACCACTAGGAGGGCCGTGCTTTGGGCGCCCCTCCTTGTCCAACAAGCCCACAATCCGCAAGATAGTTCTATATTTTATGGCGTGCACACATGATCTCTGTTTTTCCATGACAGCAAAAATCAGCACCAGGAATCCAGGCATCATTGCAGATGGTGTACTCTGGGCAGGAATACACGTTCATCACCCTTATTCTGTTGGATCTGTCAGCTGTTGATGTGGTTTCCCCTGTCTTTTTGGCTTCTGACCTCCTGTTCTTGATCTTGTGCTCAGTTTCGTTTTTGCTGGCTTTAAGACTCTGGGCACTTTACCTCTGCTGACCAGTGCTAAAGTGCAAGTGCTCTTTGTCCAAATGGTATTGGTGATTGGTTTATTTATGATTGGCATATTTGATTTACTAGTAAGTGCCTAGTAATGTGCACTATGTGTGCCCAGGGCATGTCAATCAAATGCTACTACTGGGCCTGCAGCACTGATTGTGGCACCCACCTGAATAGCCCTGTAAAATGT
This sequence comes from Pleurodeles waltl, assembly GCF_031143425.1. NCBI lineage: Eukaryota > Metazoa > Chordata > Amphibia > Caudata > Salamandridae > Pleurodeles > Pleurodeles waltl. The sequence goes on from NC_090449.1 coordinate 402,419,859, forward strand.
CTCAGCCAGACCTGCCACTGTAGTGTCTGTGTGTGCAGTTGTAACTGTTTGTTCGACCTGGCAAATGCACCCACTTGCCAAGCTCAAACCTTCCTTTTTACTACATGTAAGTCACCCCTAAGGTAGGGCCAAGGCAGCCTCATGGGCAGGGTGCAGTGTATTTAAAAGGTAACACATGTACACATGTCCTGATAGTCAAATACTGCAAAATTAGTTTTTCACTTTTGCAAGGCCCATCTCTCCCATTGGTTAACATGGGGATTGCCTTGAGATATCTTTAGATGTAATTCCCCATGGGGAGCAGATAGAGATATGGAGTTTAGGGTCTCTAAACTCAGAATTTAAAAATACATTTTTTGGTGAAGTTGGTTTTTAAATTGTAAGTTTGAAAATGCCACTTTTAGAAACTGGCCACTTTCTTGCTTAACCATTTTGTGCCTCTGCCTGGTGGTAGAATACACGTCTGTGTCAGGATGACAGTTGGGCTGTCTGTGAATTCTCTCTAGGTAGTCACACGAAAGGAGCTGAGTTGTGCCCTGCATATCCTGATGGGTCTTCCTGGGCTAGGGTGGTGTAAGGAGCTGACACTTGCACACCTGAATAGGGTTGTGCTTGTCCTTACGCAAAAAAGTTTCCTTCCCTCTGGAGTGTGTCTGGGGCCATAGCAGGAAAAGCAGGGTTGTGTGCACTACAGATACTTCCCTTTGAAGCTTGCCTACTTCTAAGGCAGAAATGAGTATAAGTATTGGATCTCTGAGACCACAACTTTAGAATCATTCTGGACTGAGGACATTCTGTCAGGAAGAAGAGCTAGATGCTGCAGGAGGGACTGACACTCAGCCTGTTGCTTTGCTGTGTTGGCCTGCTGCTTGCTGCTTCTGTCCTATAAGTGAAAGTACTGGAATTTGCTTTCTACATCCTGCTTCCAAAGGTTCTCCAAAGGTTTGGACTGAGCTTGCCTCCCGTTAGAAGTCTCAGGGACATCAAAGACTTCATCTGCCAGCACCTGGGCTCTTTTGCTGAGAGTCCTGGCTCGCCAAGTGGTGCCAAATCCAGCCCATGGGCCCTTGAGAGCCATTTCTGGTGTAATCAAGAAGAAGCAAGCACATCGACTCCTGAGCGAATTCGGCACTGGCCCCTCTGTCCGACTCCACGCTAATGCCTGCACCAGAGCTGTGGTTCCCAGTGAGTGCAACAACCGCGACCGATGCCGCAGGCCCCATGCCGCTGCAGCACCTCCAAAGTACTGAGACTCTGTGAGTCCTGTGTGCCGTTACACCGACATCCGTAACACCCGACTCCGACGCAGCACCTGTGGCCCCGTGGTGTGATCACGACACCACGATGTCACCGCCTCCCGTCTTGACCTACTGGATTTATCGACCCAGCTGGATCATAAGGAACCAACGCCGCATGAACTCCCCTGCAACCGTAAGGAACTGACGCCTCACCTCCCCTGCCTAGCACCTCACCTCCTCGGTAGCAGTAAGGAACCAAGGCTGACTGGCTCCAGCGACACCTCACCTCCCTTACTCCATGCAACATCTTTGTTTCTTCGTTTTCCAAGGAGATATATATATATTGTAGGAAGTTGGCTCTGTATGCACTATTTGAACGTAAGGAATAGTATGCACAGAGTCCAAGGGTTCCCCTTAGAGGTAAGATAGTGGCAAAAAGAGATAATTCTAATGCTCTATTTTGTGGTAGTGTGGTCGAGCAGTAGGCTTATCAGAGGGTAGTGTTAAGCATCTGCTGTACACACACAGGCAATAAATGAGGAACACACACTCAGAGACAATTCCAGGCCAATAGGTTTTTGTATAGAAAAATATATTTTCTTAGTTTATTTTAAGAACCACAGGTTCAAGATTTACGAGTAATACTTTAAATGAAAGGTACTTCACTTAGAAACTTTAGGAACTTTGAATTACCAAAATAGCATATACAGATTTCACATAAATGACATATAGCTATTTTAAAACTAGACACAGTGCAATTTTCAACAGTTCCTGGGGGAGGTAAGTGTTTGTTAGTTTTTGCAGGTAAGTAAACCACCTACGGGGTTCATAGTTGAGTCCAAGGTAGCCCACCATTGGGGGTTCAGGGCAACCCCAAAGTTACCACACCAGCAGCTCAGGGCCGGTCAGGTGCAGAGGTCAAAGTGGTGCCCAAAACGCATAGGCTTCAATGGAGAAGGGGGTGCCCTGGTTCCAGTCTGTCAGCAGGTAAGTACCCGCGTCTTCGGAGGGCAGACCAGGGGGGTTTTGTAGGGCACCGGGGGGGACACAAGTCCACACAGAAAGTATACCCTCAGCGGCACGGGGGCGGCCGGGTGCAGTGTGCAAACAAGCATCGGGTTCGCAATAGAAATCAATGGGAGACCAAGGGGTCTCATCAGCGATGCAGGCAGGCAAGGGGGGGGCTCCTCGGGCTAGCCACCACCTGGGCAAGGGAGAGGGTCACCTGGGGGTCGCTCCTGCACTGGAGGTCAGATCCTTCAGGTCCTGGGGGCTGCGGATGCAGCGCCTTTACCAGGTGTCGGGTCTTTGAAGCAGGCAGTCGCGGTCAGGGGGAGCCTCGGGATTCCCTCTGCAGGCGTCGCTGTGGGCGCTCAGGGGGGTCAACTCTGACTACTCACGGTCTTGCAGTCGCCGGGGAGTCCTCCCTGTGGTGTTTGTTTTCCACAAGTCGAGCCGGGGGCGTTGGGTGCAGAGTGCAAAGTCTCACGCTTCCGGCAGGAAACGTGTGTTGTTTCAAAGTTGCTTCTTTGTTGCAAAGTTGCAGTCTTTGTGGAACAGAGCCGCTGTCCTCGGGAGTTCTTGGTCCTTCTAGATGCAGGGCAGCCCTCTGAGGCTTCAGAGGTCGCTGGTCCCTGTGGAACGCGTCGCTGGTGCAGTGTCTTTAGAAGTGGGGAGACAGGCCGGTAGAGCTGGGGCCAAAGCAGTTGGTGTCTCCGTCTTCTCTGCAGGTTTTCAGTTCAGCAGTCCTCTTCTTCTTAGGTTGCAGGAATCTGAGTTCCTAGGTTCTGGGGAGCCCCTAAATACAGAATTTAGGGGTGTGTTTGGGTCTGGGGGGTTAGTAGCCAATGGCTACTAGCCCTGAGGGTGGCTACACCCTCTTTGTGCCTCCTCCCTGAGGGGAGGGGGGCACATTCCTATCCCTATTGGGTGAATCCTCCATCTGCAAGATGGAGGATTTCTAAAAGTCAGTCACCTCAGCTCAGGACACCTTAGGGGCTGTCCTGACTGGCCAGTGACTCCTCCTTGTTTTTCTCATTATCTCCTCCGGCCTTGCCGCCAAAAGTGGGGCCGTGGCCGGAGAGGGCGGGCAACTCCACTAGCTGGAGCGCCCTGGGGTGCTGTAATAAAGGGGGCGAGCCTTTGAGGCTCACCGCCAGGTGTTACAGTTCCTGCAGGGGGAGGTGATAAGCATCTCCACCCAGTACAGGCTTTGTTACTAGCCACAGAGTGACAAAGGCACTCTCCCCATGTGGCCAGCAACATGTCTGGAGTGTGGCAGGCTGCTAAAACCAGTCACCCTACACGGGTAGTCGGTTAAGGTTTCAGGGGGCACCTCTAAAGTGCCCTCTGGGGTGTATGTTACCATAAAATGTACACTGGCATCAGTGTGCATTTATTGTGCTGAGACGTTTGGTACCAAACTTCACAGTTTTCAGTGTAGCCATTATGGTGCTGTGGAGTTCGTGCATGACAGACTCCCAGACCATATACTCTTATGGCTACCCTGCACTTACAATGTCTAAGGTTTGGCTTAGACACTGTAGGGGCATAGTGCTCATGAACATATGCCCTCACCTGTGGTATAGTGCACCCTGCCTTAGGGCTGTAAGGCCTGCTAGAGGGGTGACTTACCCATGTCACAGGCAGTGTGAGGATGGCATGGCACTCTGAGGGGAGTGCCATGTCAACTTAGTCATTTTCTCCCCACCAGCACACACAAGCTGTGAGGCAGTGTGCATGTGCTGAGTGAGGGGTCCCCACGGAGGCATAAGACATGCTGCAGCCCTTAGAGACCTTCCCTGGCATCAGGGCGCTTGGTATCAGGGGTACCAGTTACAAGGGACTTACCCGGATCCCAGGGTGTACCAATTGTGGAAACAAAAGTACAGGTTAGGGAAAGAACACTGGTGCTGGGGCCTGATTAGCAGGCCTCAGCACACTTTCAAATCATAACTTGCCATCAGCAAAGACAAAAAGTCAGGGGGTAACCATGCCAAGGAGGCATTTCCTTACATATATATATATATATATCCCATTTCTAACACATTCCAATAGGATAAATCCAGTTTTGTCAGTTTTTAGGGTCGAGCCTGCGTTGCATGAGCTCGCGCATGCGTATCGCAGCGAGACGCTTTTGTATTTAGAAAAGGGCTCGAAGCCCTGTCAACTTCATGTCAGTATTTTTTATTGGTTCGTGGGCTTCCCTAATAAAATCTGCTTGCTTTCATTAGTCGAAGGCAAACATACGTCATGCCTTTTCCGGTGGCTAGCCCTCCTCGAGCGCAGCGACCAAGTACAGAAAACATGCGAGGCTCGCTGTTTTCCATCGAGCTTCGTGGACTTCTTTTTCTCTCATTTACGAGCGCGATCTCGCTTGGCAGCAGTCGAGCGCTTTACATAGTTAATTTCACTTTTTCGGGTTGTGTACATAAATGCCCTTTTGCCCGATAGGTGAAAAGTCGGGTTAGGAGTTTACAACGCGATCAGCTCTAACATGAGCAAACGCGAGACCCGTTGCATTGTAAATGCTTGTTTTATTAGTTGGCAAAATCGCTGAAGGAATTTTTAAGGCCTCTTCCCTATCAATATCTGAAAAAACTCTTAACACATGATTAGAATTTTATTTTTAAATCACCCACCAGGACCACGTGTTGGCAGTTCTTTGGCTCAACAATCTTAAATATTAATACAAATAATGATTTTAATCAGAGTAGAATATGATGGGTCTGGGGGAACATGCAAATTCATCAAAAGCAACAGTTCATCTGGCTACTGCCCATTCTTTCTGGTAAGCTTTATGCACTGTACTAAATTTGATGAACGAACACAATATCTAGAAGTCCATGTATGATTCATGTTCAATAAAATGGCGCTTCTCCAACTTGCATGCCCCGTCCTAAAGGGTTTAACCGGGCATTTAAAACACAGTAATTATGAAACTGAAAGTCAGAAGTTAACCATGTTTCCTGGATGCCTATGATAGTCAGCGTTTAGGCTATTTAATGAATCCAATTCTTAAAAATCTTAAGAACAGTCAGCCTTATTCCAGGTAATAATGTTTAAACCATTGTTAAGTACATTAGGAAACCAGTTCCCCAGAGGTAATGAAGTATACCTGCTTGCCAGTTTCAGTGTGTAAGGTAATCGCTGACATCATTGGGCAACATCTTGGCTTTTTGTTTTGATTCAATATAAACACCTTTCGTCTCACCTCTCCTACTGATACCACTGTACTGTTTGCCTTTTCCATATTAATATATTTGCAAAAATCTAGGGCCCGGACATTATTCATCAGCATTAGGGCATTGTGCTCAAAAACCTCTTTTTCCTTTACCCGGAAACTAGGATGTAACATCAATACCTTAACTGAGGAAGTAATCACAATTTTGCACAATCAAATTCGCTGATACCTTTTTTTCAAACACCTTTATTTATACGTTCAAGTGAACCAGCATTGCAGCAGTAAACCTTCGTCACGTCAAGCAGCGAATCAAAAAAGAGAATCATATCACTATATGCAACAACAGCTGTCCTCACAGGGGCAGTACATCGGTAGATAGCTCTCTCAATGAATTGTCTCTATTAGCCAGAAACCTATCTCTTAGAACCCTAAATGTTTGCACATCATCCTCTACTTTCTCATCTCTCCTTCTTGGTTTCATGTGACTCTCTTCTGTTAGGACCATTCCTCAAAGTCCCTGCACCAGCTCTCAGTCTCCAGGGTCGCTGACCCATCCATGTTATGGCCAATCTGCACCAGGCAAAGACCAGCGTGACCTGAAAGTATTTGTATGCCATCTTCCACCCACTAGGTCTGCTTATATTTCCGAAAAAGCAAGACTGCGGGGTGAAGGTTCACTTCAATGAGATGGTGTGTACTAGTTTCTCAACTACCTGCACCCAAAAGTCCTGTATCGTTCGACACCCCAAGACCAAGTGTAAAAAGTCAGCCCTTGGACTCTCACATCGCAAACAGACATCCGACCAAGTCTGGGATATTTTATGCGACTTCAGGAGCATCATCTTAGTGCGATGCAGAAATATTGTGGTGGTCTAGCTTTATTTTGAGCATTGTTAGATACTGTTTTGGTAAGTGTATGTATGCACATCAAGTCCCTGTTTGCCAGTGGTGCCCCCAGGTCACCTAAGCCCGCAACAGGCATCCCGCAGCATCAGCCACTTTTGCTTTGTATAATAAGGACACCAAGTGCCGACCAGACCCATATGTCAATTGGACTCCGCGCAGGAAGGCGCAGGAGCTGCAAGGAAGGTGGTCCAGCTCTCCCAGTTTGGCCAGTTTGGCCTAGGGCATGAAGTTTCCCGGGCCTAACTCAAACTCCACCCACACATCCTCAAATGTAAAAAAAAAAGTTCATTGGGGTACAAGTCCCCGATTGTTTCACACCCACCCTTTTGCCAGGCCTGAAAGGTCATATTCCTTGCTATGCGCCTGACCAGCACAAGTATCCTTCTGGTAACTTTCTTTGAAAGGGAGCCACATAAAGTACAACCATCACTAGTTTCTTCCATATATATGCAGCCTGCCGGACTCTGTAAGGCAAGTCAGGAGACACACCATTTCCCTTCATCAACAGTGCTGGGAGATGCGCAAACTGCACTTCTCCTGCCAACATAGGTTTCTCATAGCTATCACCACTCTCCTGCCATCGAGCCGCATGTTGCTTTTGTGCAGCATAATAAAACTCTCACCTCAGTACTTCCAGTCCTCCCTCTGCATAGCAGCGAGTCAGGGTGGACACAGCCCCCTTACTACACCTGCCAGTCAAGAATAAGGAAGTGAAAATGGAGTCCAGATTCCTAAAACTCTAGCAGGTAGTGAGCAAATGAACCACATATAGACAACGTGGCAGAAGCACCAGTTTGTAGATCGCCATCCTACCCATTAGTGACAATGGAGCGTGTTCCAGAATGTGACTGATGTGCACAACAAGTCTATTACCCTGCCAACATTAAGATGAAGTAGCTTGTCGTGAGAGTGCAGCATCATAATACCCAATTAGCAAAAATGGTCCAATTCCCACCATAAGCCAATGTCGGGTAGATGACTCACGGCGGTCTCCACCAGGGCAGCAAGAGGGAACAACAGGGTCTTATTGTGTTTAATTTGTAGTCCCAAAATGGCCCTGAGCTTGTCCAGCACCTGAGCAAGATTCCTAAGGTGTCTCAAAGGGACCTGAGATAAAATAGCACGTCATCTGCATAGAGGGATATGACATATCACGTCGCTCCCAGCTGTATTCCCCAACCATGCAGTCCCCACCGAGCCCATACCACAAGAGGCTCCATCGCGAGAGCGAACAAAAGTGAGGAGAAGGGACATCCCTGCCACGTCCCTCTACCCAAATTCCACCTATCGGATCTGTAACCGCCTATCCAAACTTTGGAACTTGGCTTGGTATAAAGCAGTTTAACCCAATCCCAAAACTGGGGCCCAAGCCCCATAGTCCGCAGAACCTCCAACAAGTAACCCCAATCAACCGTATCAAAAGCTTTCTCCAGATCTATTGAAACCAAGGCCATTTCCGCACCACTGCCTTCCCTCTCATACATATTATGCCAAATGTCTAAGATTCATTCCCATGCTACTGCCGAGTATGAACCCATATTGGTCCTCATGTACCAATCCCGTCATTACCAGGTTCAATTGGTTAGCCAAACATTTGCATAGGACCTTGACATCGTAATTATTCATGGTGAGCGGTATGTACGCCTCCAGATCACTCCTATCCCCGCCCACTAGGGCATCATGTAGATCCCCCTTTTCTTCATGGAGGGCGGTAGTACCCCCCTTCTCTTTCGCTTTTAAGAAAACCTCCAAGTACCCTTGGGTAACCACGGCTGAAAGTTCCTGGTAGAACTTCTCCAGGATCCCATCCCCACCCAGAGTCCTCGACAGTGAGAGAACACGCAGGGGTCCGCGCAGCTCTTCAATGTCAAACCAAGCGTCCAGCACTCCCGCAGCTACTTCCCCAATCCTAGGTAGCTTCAAGTCTGCCAAAAATGCCTGATATTGTACCTGGGTGACCCTGAGGTCCGCCCTATACATACCGCCTCCAGGTGCCCCTGGAAGGTGGGTTCTACTTACTAGTCAGAAGTCATTACACGTCTAAGAGGCTTCAACAAATGGGTGACCGGAGGGGTCACAACCTCTTTACTCAGGATCCAGGCCAGAGCACATCTGGTTCCTCCCCCCTTACACCTGTAAAAGCCAGATCACCTCCCTGCAACTCTGCCAACTATGCTTCAGATCCCAATAGGACCGCCTGCAGCTGTCGCCACACCTCGCATGTCGGCCCTAGGCATGTCCCGTTAATACCCACCTCAATCGCCTCCCATTCCGTGGCTCTAGTGGCTGTAGAGACTTAATTTGACCCCATGTATTCAGTCAGCAACTGCGACAAGGGCACCTGTCCTGCTGCATCAGTCAAAACCTCTGCCAGGAATCTCCACAAGGGTTTCTGTTTTGCTTGGGCACTCCACTGCAGTGTGCAAGATACCAGGGAGTGGTCTGAGAGGAATCTAGCAAGATGTATTACTGTAATGCCCTCTGCACCCTGGACCCCCCACACGGTATCCTATCCAGCCTACGAGTGGGTGTGTCAGGGAATAGCACATGCACATTCTCTGCTGTGGGTGGAGTGCCCTCCACGCGTCAACCAGCCTCAGATTGTCCATCACCTCACAGAGGGCCCTGGTCATTTGAGGCTTAGTGCCCTCTCTAGGTGAGAATCTTTTGAGCCCCCCCATCGGTGACACAATTAAAATCTCCTAGCTAGAGCTGGGCTGTGGCCGTCTCTGTGCCACCAAGGATTGAATAGCATAAAAAAGGGACACAGAAATCTCCCAGTTTACCCTGTAGGAGGACATACCTACTTTCCACTTCTGCCTCTACATATGTAAGAAAGAATGGCATGCCCGGGGCCACCCAAATCAAGACCCCTGAGCATATGTGGAGTAGGAAGCATGATAGAGCTGGTGCCTCCACTTCTGAGCCAGTCTCTCAGCGCCATATTCCTCCAAGAGTGTCTCCTGTCGGCAGGCTACGCTAATTTTATGGCGCTTTAAATTGGAAAGTACCCTATACCACTTTGTATAGGTCCTCAGCCCTCGAACGTTCCAGGTCATGACACAATAACTACCCTCATCATCATGTTCCGGATTCTTCTTCTATTCCCCCCTGCAGTATGACTACCCCTCCTTGCTCCGTTATCATGTTCAATAACTGACAATAAAAAGCATTAAACATCCTCCAACCCATGGACAAACATAGTGCAACATCTAGTTGACGTAAGCCCACCCTATTCAAGTGCCAGGACCCACACTTCATCCCACCCCGTCAAACAAGGACAGGTCCCATTCATCCTGTCTCCCAGCCTGTTACCAACATGCATTCACCTAATGAAATTGAAATGTGATTGCCCGGCACACATCTCAAATATCTGGGGCAAGCCCCACAGCCCTAATCCTCACCCTGACCATATCTAGTGTTCACTGCAGAGCTAACATGCACTTCCACCTATTTGGCAGGCAACATTATTCACATCTCTTGAGCTCACAACATGCCACTGGCCTGCAAGTCAACGTACGCACAGAGCACAAATATCATAAAGACAGACCAGCATACAGCAGGTTCAGTTTAACAGTGTGACCGTGCCCAGCATATCTGGAACATAATTCTCAGCAGGGCCTTGTTCAGCAAGTTCCAAACCAGCCCCGGGCGAGGATGCTGTCCCCCCCGCCAGGCTCCCCAGACTCCAGGTGTCCCTCGATCTGCATAGTACCATTGGTCTGGATTGTCACTTGGTGAGCATTTGATGGGCCAGCCACTATGGAGCCATCTTTGGATCGCTCACTCTGGAGTCCACCCCAGGGACCAGCACCAGGGCACCCCCTAGGCTCGCTGACAGGGCAAGGCAGGGCCACTTTGTCCCAGATTTCCAGCCACTCCCAAACCTCTTCAGGGTGCTCAACAAAGTGTGCCCAGCCCTGGGCCTGGGAAATAACCTTCAGTTATGAAGGAAATAGAACCATGTACTTAAGTTGCATGGCTCTCAATTTCTGCTTGCCAGAACAGATTTTCACTGCTCCTGCACTTTCTTAGTGTAGTCTAGTTAGATATCAATTTAACAGTTTTCAAACATGGGCACTGACTGTTCTCTAGCTGCTCTCAAAATTCAGTCTCTGTCTCAATATTTCAATATCCTTGCAATGAAGGCCCTCGATGGGGCACCCGGTGGCCAGAGTTCAGGGGGAGGGGGGGAGGTCAGGATACCAACTCTGTATGCACCCATTCAACAACAAAGAACTCCAACAGGCCCCTCGGACGGAGGTGTCACCTCACCCATTCCTCCAGGAATGTCTCAGCCGAGGCCCCCTTCAGTCTCCCAGGGAACCCTAGCACTCTTAACTTTGCTGCGCATTGCGCAGTTCTCCGCTTCCTCCACCCTTTGCTCCTCCAGTCCGCTGGAGACTAGGCTCATCTTGGCCATCTATCACTTTAGGGTGGCGACCTCCCCCTGAAGATCCGCTATGTTACCCTTTTCAGTAGTGATCTTGTCTGCTACCTTCCCCAAATCTTCCCATCTTCCCACAGCAGATTTACATCTAGCGAGACAGTCTCTATATTCTGTTCGCACGCTGTGCGAGAACCATGAATGGCTGCCAACAACCTAGAGGACCTAGAGGACATACTGCTGTCACCTGGGTGCCCCCCCGATCTCGCCTCCCAGTGCGCTCACTTTTTCCAGGACCACAGGGGGGGGGGGGCACTCCTCATTCCTCAGAGGCTTCCTCTGTATCCTGCCTGTGGCAATGCCTCTCACCAGTTTCAGATCCGCAACACAACATGTACGTGGCTCAATAGAATCCTCTGCACCAACCTAGGATGTACCCTCACGACAAGGCCAGCAGTCAGGGCCCCCCTGTGCACCACCCAAGAGGAAGCAGGGCCCTGAATCCAACCACCAATATTTATTGATTTCTGCTGGGGTAGGACCCGCCCTTCACAGCCCTCTCCTGGGCCGCCTACATATACTGAGGGATCAAGTCCAGGCCCCGGAGCCCCCGAACTAAGTCGACAATGAACAGGGCATGACCCCAGGCCTCCAGCCAGCAGTCAATAAGCTGGTTCAGACCCAGTCTCTCCCCCTCCAATGTCCAGGCAGGCGCTCAGTGGCGGGGAAAAGGAATCAGCTCCCCTAACAATCCGGCCCGCGGGGTATCTTTCAGGCCTTGTCTCAGCTCTCCCCCATCCGTGGGGGAATGGGATCGGTCACCTCTCAGTGTGGCTCCCGCAGGATCAATTGGGCCTCATCTTGGTGACCCAGGGGTCCCACTCCTCCCTGTTTCAGAGCACCGTCGCAGCTGTATTCGATCGGTGAATACACTGGCCGCATCCCAGGTGATCTCAAAGGGCCCCTCAAGCTGCACCCGTCTTCCTGACCTCAGTGAGCAGCTAAGCCTCTTTCACTGCTCTGCTCTGTTTCCACCACCCCCAGATGGGGTCAGTGCTGTTGCGGGGGGGGGCGAGCAGCAGCTTGTCTCGCCACAGCCCGCCAGGAATGGTGGCCCACTCAGCAGTGGAGTGCAACCGTGACCCTCCAGGCCTGGTGCCAGCCACCTGCCAGCTGGTCTCCGCAGGCCAAAAAGTCCACTCCCTCGCCCACATTTTCAGCAGGTACCAAAGCTTTTGCTGTTGCTTATTTTCAGGAACCCCTTTTCCAGCAGGGATCAGCTTCTCTCGAGGGGGATTAATGACTGCAATACATGCGCTGGAAGACACAGCATTATTTAGGATTATGGTGAGTGGGCCGGGAGCTTCGGAAGACTGACTACGTCCTGACGGCCATCTTCCTTGGCCACTTCCCTCTCTACTACCTCAGATTAAAAAATGACTCAATCTATTGCCTGATGAAAGCTGCAATATATAGACTGTTTGAATATCGCTACTTTGAGTCATCTTCAGTTCACCTGTGGGAAGCTGGCCTGGTGTGTGGTGGGTACCTAAGGTACTTACACTTTATACCAGGTATCCCCACTTAGTGAAGTGTAGGCAGTGTCTAGAAGCCAGGCTCTCTACATGTAGCTGGGGATGAGCAGCCAAGGCTTATCTAGGAGACATGCAAAGCTCATGTAATACCACTGTAGTCACACAGCACTGAAAGAAAACACTCAGTTGTACAAAAATAAAGGTACTTTATTTTTGGAACACAATACCACATAATACTAGGACAACCCTCCAATAGGAGGTAAGTAATACACTACATATATACACTAGTAATCAGAAATAGGCATAGAAAAGGTTAGAAAACAGTGCAAATAGCAATAACCAATAGTGACACTAGGAGGAGCACAAACCATATACTAAATAAATGGAATGTGAACACAGGAGCTCCACCTAGGTAAGTGGAATGTTTAGAGGGGAGTACTAGAAAATCACAGAGGTGAGTAACACAGTATCCTCCCTCCCAAGCGACCAGGAAAGCAGGAGTAAATCACTGGAATTTCCCGAAATCACCCACAAGGAGAAAGGAAGACACATAGAAAAGACTGCAAGAAACCAGCAGCGGATTCCTGAAGAACAAGACCTGTGGAGAGAGTGGACCAAATCCAAAAGTAACAGTAGAGTCCAGGAGGAGTAGGAGCTACTACCCACTCAGCTGTACTTGCAGGAGTTGGTCGACGGTGATGAAGAACAGGCCTGCACTGCAGCCTTGGAGCTGGAGAAGAGTTGCTGATGGATGCAGAAGATGTCCCACGCTGGAGTGAAGATTGCAGAGAGGTGTCGGTGCAGGAATTACACCAACAAGCCTTGTCAAAGGCAAACTTGCGGGTAGTGGAAAGGTGGTGCTGCCGGGGACGAGCAAGGTCCAGGAGGACTCAACCCAGGATGGGGAGTCAGAGGGGACCCTCAGTGTCGCAGAGAGTCCACAGGAGCAGAGGCAGAAGCCACAAGAGTCCAACAGCATTGGGACACAAGAATCGCTGTAGGAGCCCACGCAGCACTACAAAGGAGGATCTCATGCCGCCGGAGAACCACGCAGTAGGCTGTGCTTTGCAGGAAGGAGTGCTGGGGCTGGAGCTGCACGTAGCCTGAAGATCCCTTAGGGGAGATGCCAACAAGCCTTGGCAGTTGCAAAACGTGTGGTGCCCGGGGGTACTGTGCTGTGTGGGAAGACAAAGGCTTACCTCCACCAAAGTTGGACAGCTGGCAGAGAGGACTAAGAGGACTACTCTGGACCACCACCCATGATGCAGGATCCATGCAGCTCAAGATGAGAGGAGATCCACACAGCCCGTTGTCATTTGTTGTAGGTGCCTGTGGTTGCAGAGGAGTGACTCCTTCACTCCACGGGAGATTCCTTCATCTTCTTGTGCAGGTTAAAGAGTTGCTGTATTCTGAGGATGCACAGCTGGGGAAATGTTGCAAAGCTTGCAGGAGTCATAGAAAAAATGTTGCAGAAGAGTCTTCTTCATTGATTGCAGCATTGTTGATTCCTGGAGGGTCCAGTCACAGTTCCAGTGGCCAGAAGTCGAAGTGGAGGTTGCAGAGGAATCCTGCTGGAGTCTTGCAAGCCGAATCTGAGGACCCACCCAAGAGAGAGACCCTAAATAGCCCTGAAAGGGGATTGGTCACCTAGCCAGGTAAGCACCTATCAGGAGGGTGCTCTGATGTCACCTGCCTAGCCTAGCCACTCAAATGCTCACAGAGTTCTCTGCCAACCTTGGAAACAAGATGGCAGAACCCAGGGACCCTCTGGAGGAGCTCTGAACACCACCCCTGGGGTGGTGATGGACAGGGGAGTGGTCACTCCCCTTTCCATTGTCCAGTTTCGTGCCAGAAAAGGGACTGGGGGTCCTTGAACTGGTGTGGACTGGTTTATGCATGGAGGGTACCCATGTGCCCTTCAAAGCATACCAGTGGCTTGGTGAGGCTACCCTCCCAAGCCAATCACACCTATTTCCATAGGGAGAGGGAGTTGCCTCCCTTTCCCAAAGGAAATCCTTTGTTCTGCCTTCCTAGGCTTGATCAGATCAAGTAGCAGGAGGGCAAAAACCTGTCTGAGGGGGTGCCAGCAGCTTGGGCTGCCCAGAAAACCTTGTAAGACTGGTGGTAGCAATGCTAGGGGTCCTCAAAGGAGCCCCCAAAGTCATTGGAATCATACTTCCAGTACTTGCAACAGTATTGGGATATGATTCTGACCTTTTTGATACCAAACATTACCAATTTGGGAGTTACCATTATGTAGCTGGACATAGGTAGTGACCTAAAGCAAAAAACAAGGGTAGTAAGGGTGAAAGATGCCGCACATCCGTAGAGTAACAACCAGTGTAGTTGAAGAATGTCAATGAAGTTAGAAGCCGGTGCCAGGTGGTCAGGTGCCTTACTACCCAGTAGGCACAAATTTGTGTACCAAAGTACACAGTAACAACAAAAGCAATGTGACCACAGCACACAGAAATGTACAGTCCAATCACGTAATGAGGATATGTATCCCTGGTAGTATAGTCGAGGATGGAGAGAACAAAACGTGAAGATCCCAAGTAGGTAATGAACAGTGTCTTTAATCGTAGGCACAGTTTGTCACAGGATTATGCAGTCTTCGAGATACAGCCAACATGTGTTTCGTCACTCAGGTGACTTCATCAAGGCTGGGTCGTCCAGCCAAGGAAATGAAACTTGAAGGAAACCTATGATAAGGTAAGTGGGCCTTATACAGTAGGTAGAAATCTTGTGTTATAGAATGTATATAAGAGGTGATAACCTCACGGCAATGGGTGTAGAGGGTCCCAGTGGTGACAAGGTAAAGTTGAGAGAGGCCCTGATAAGCCTTAGGTCAAAGCCCTGCGTGCGGGGCCGGAGCACTGGAGCAGTCGATCAAAAGCGCTTCTGTGACCTATGTCCAGTACAGACGTAAAATGGCGTCCCGCGCTCACAAAGTCCAGGAAAATTGATCTGGAGCCTGTAGGGGCACCTCGCTAGTGCAGGGGTGTCCTCACACACAGGTACCTGCATCCTGACGTCTGGGCTGAGAGGGCCTACCATTGGGGTGACTTACAGTGACCTGGAGCAGTGACCTGTAGTGAAAATGGGTGCATGCACCCGTTTCACACAGACTGGAATGGCAGGCCTGCAGAACCCTTTGCATGGGCTCCCCATGGGTTGCAGAATAACTGCTGCAGCCCATAGGGATCCCCTGGAACTTCAATGCCCTGGGTACCTAGGTACCATATACTAGGGACTTACATGGGTGTACCAATATGACAATTGTGGGAAGAAAAAGGTACAGTTACCAAGTTAGAAGGGAGACAGCATAATCACTGGGGCCCTGGTTAGCAGGATCCTAGTGAACACAGTCAAACACACTGAAAACAGGCAGAAAATGGGGGTAACCATGTCAAGAAGGAGGGTACTTTCCTACGCTCCCCCAAATGAAGGACAAGAAGGCTAACCTTGCCCAGATGAGTCTTCATTGTCTAAGTGGAAACATCTGCAGAGTCCAACTACATTGGAGTGGTTACTCCCAGGTCTATGTTCCACTGTATAGTCCATCCCCTGTAGGGATATGGACCACCTCAACAATTTGGGGTTTTCTCCCTTTATCTGTTTGAGTCTCAGAAGGGGCTGGTGGTCTGTTTGAACAATGAAGTGAGTGTCAAACAGGTAGG
Organism: Pleurodeles waltl; assembly: GCF_031143425.1. Classification (NCBI taxonomy): domain Eukaryota; kingdom Metazoa; phylum Chordata; class Amphibia; order Caudata; family Salamandridae; genus Pleurodeles; species Pleurodeles waltl. Next base: position 402,435,788 of record NC_090449.1, read on the forward strand.
GCCTCAGCTTCTTCAAGGCCCAGACCACAGCAAAGGCCTCCCTTTCTATAGCTGACCAACGTCTCTCTCTGGGGGGTCAACCTTCTGCTTATAAAAGCAACTGCTTGATCTTGGCCCTCAGTGTTGAGCAGTAAAAGAACTGCCCCAACCCCTACCTCAGAAGCACCAGTCTGGACTATGAGTTTCCTGGAGTAGTCGGGGCTTTTTAACATAGGTGCTGAGCACATGGCCTGTTTGAGGTCCTCAAAAGCTTTTTGACAGCTAGCTGTCCATAAAACCTTTTTAGTCATTCTTTTAGATGTGAGGTCATTAAGAGGGGCTACAATGGAGCCATAATTCTCGATGAACCTCCTGTAGTATCCAGTGAGGCCTAAGAAGGCTCTGACCTGGGTCTGTGTAGTAGGGGGGATCCAGTCTAAAACTGTTTGGATCTTCCCCTACAGTGGTTGAATCTGGCCTCCACCTACCAGGTGGCCTAGATACACAACCTTCCCCTGCCCTATCTGGCACTTAGAGGGCTTGATAGTGAGGCCTGCTTTCTGCAGATCCTCCAAAACATTCCAGAGGTGGAATAGGTGGTCATCCCAGGTGGAGCTAAAGACAGCTATATCATCAAAATAAGCTGCACTATAGGCTTCCAAACCTTGGAGGACTGTATTTACCAGCCTCTGAAAAGTGGTAGGTGCATTCTTCAAACCAAAGGGCACTACTGTGAACTGAAAGTGCCATCCGATGGTTGAGAATGCAGTTTTTGCTTTAGGATCCTCTGATAACTTGATCTGCCAATAGCATGCAGTCAGATCAAATGTGCTAAGATACTTGGCAGATGCCAGTGTATCTATGAGCTCAACTGCCCTAGGAATAGGGTGAGCATTAGTCTTGGTGACTGTGTTGAGCCCCCTGTAATCAACACAGAATCTCATCTCCTTTTTTCCATTTTGGGAGTGAGGTTTTGGAACCAGCACCACTGGGCTAGCCCAGTGGCTGTCAAAGTGTTCAATCACTCCTAGGTCTAGCATCTTTTGCACTTCTGCTTTGATGCATGCAGTCTCTGACATGGTCTGGTTGCCTGTAAAGTTTACTCTTAATAGGCAAACTGTCCCCTGTATCAATGGTGTGCTCACACCATGTTGTCTGACCAGTTGTCAGAGAACACAGTTCTGAGAACTACCCCAGGAGCTTCGTGCAGTCCTCTTCTGAGATTCAGAAAGGCAGTCTGCTAGGATAACTCCCTCCACTGAGCCATCAGCTGCAGTGATGGAGAAGAGGTCACAGAGAGGGCCACTCTCTTCTTCCTGTCCCTCATCAGTGGCCATGAACAGGGTTATGTCAGCCCTGTCATAGTAGGGCTTAAGGTGGTTCACATGAAGCACCCTGAGGGGGCTTCTGGGAGTACCCAGGTCAACTAAATAGATGACCTCACCCTTTTTCGCCACTATAGTATGGGGACCACTCCATTTGTCTTGGAGTGCCCTGGGAACCACAAGCTCCAGGACCCACACTTTCTGTCCTGGCTGATACACAGTTAGGACAGCCTTCTGGTCATGCCACTGCTTCTGCAGTTCTTGGCTGGCCTGAAGGTTTTCAGTGGCCTTTTTCATGTACTCTGCCATTCTGGATATGAGCCCAAGTATGTAATCTACAATGTCTTGTTTAGGGGGCTTGAGAGGTTGCTCCCAGCCCTCCCTTACAAGAGCAAGTGGACCCCTAACTTGGTGTCCAAAAAGAAGTTCAAGGGGCTGTAGCCCACTCGCTTCTGAGGAACCTCCCTGTAGGCAAAAAGGAGGCATAACAGTAGGACATCCCATCTCCTTCTGAGGTTTTCAGAGAGTCGCATGATCATGCCCTTGAGAGTTTTGTTAAACCTCCCTACCAAACCATTGGTTTGGGAGTGATAAGGTGGGGTGAACTTATTAGTTACACCACATTCCTTCTACACGGCCTTTAGGTATGCAGACATGAAGCCTGTACCTGTCTGATACCACCTCTTTTGGGAGGCCCACCCTGGAGAAGATTCCCAGGAGGGCTTTTGCCACTGCAGAATCTGTAGTGGTCATTAGAGGTATAGCCTCTGGATACCTGGTGGCATGGTCCACCCCCACCAGTATAAATCTGTTTCCAAAGGCAGTGGGTGGGTTTAGGGGGCTAACAATATCCACCCCAACCCTCTCAAAGGGAACCCCAACCACTGGCAGTGGAATTAGGGGGGCCTTTGGGGTGCCACCTGTCTTGCCACTGGCTTGGCTGGTGACACAGGAGCAACAAAACTCATTTGTATCTTCAGACATATGAGGCCAGTGAAAGTGTGGGACAAGCCTGTCCAAAGTTTTGCTTTGCCTCAGGTGACCTGCCACGGGTATGTCATGAGCAAGGGTTAATAAAAATGCTCTGTACTGCAAAGGTACCAACAACCTCCTGGTGGTACCAGGCTTGGGTTCCCTAGGTTCGGAGTATAAGAGGTTGTCTTCCTAATACACCTTGTGAGTGCTACTGACATCCCCTGCTTCCTGAAGGACAGCTTGCTGTCTTGACCCTTCCACTGTGGGACAAGTTTTCTGTGCCATACTGAATTCCTCTCTGGCAGGCCCTCTACACCTAAGAGTTCAGCTGTGTCAGCTTTCAACTCTTCAGGTGTAGGTTCTACAGAGGAAGTGGATTCATCCTCTTCAAAGGGAGAATCCTCACTGGAGGGTGGGGTAGGGGCAACTTTTGTCCTTTCTACCCTTGGCTTTGGGAGCCGTTTGGGCCATTGTTCCAAGCTCCAAGATTCCTTTCTTTTTTTTTATTTTTTGGCCTGTGCCCTGGTCAAAGCAAAAATATGCACATTTCTGCATGGGCCTCCAACTCCACTTCAGCCCAAGCTGAAGTCTCCAAGTTATTCCCCAAGAGACACTCTACAGGTAGGTCTGTGAATACTACAGCTTTATTTGGGCCTGTAGCCGCCATCAGTGGCACACAGTGTTGTTGTGGGCGCCAGCCACTTGGTACTGATGACCAAGTAGGTGTTGCTAAGGGGACACCAATTTTCCAGTCACCATGGTGACACTGGCACCAGTGTCCCTGTAGACCTCTGCCTGAACAACATTGATTAAGTGCAGCTGCCTGTACTTACCCATGTTAAGGGGACAGGCAGTAAGGATGGCAAGATCAATGTCCCATCTGAGACTAAAATACCCTCAGTAGTTTCCTTAACTAAGCAGCCCACACCACACTTCCTAAAGTAAGCCCAGCTACGCCCTTGGGATGGCTAATGTTACCTGACCCACCACTACTGCTGTTAATGGGGGCACTAGTGGTAGAGGTGGGGGTTGTAGTGGTGGGTGCTTTGGTGCACTTCTTAGTGCAGGAACTGTTTCCTGGCCTATGGTCTTTGTTTTTACAAACATAGCCACAAGGCTTTTTGTTGTGGAAAGAAGAGGAGAAGATTTGGACCCACCCCTAGAGGAACTTTGTGGGCCTGGTGAAGACTCTTTAGATTTGTTTTTGTCCCCACTCTTGTCCTCAAACTTAGCTGCTTCCTTTTTCTTGTATTTATCACTCCCTGTGTGAGCTTTTCTGCTAAGTCTTGTTCTGACCCATTTGTCTGCCTTCTTTTCCTATTCTTGGGGAGAGGTCAGATCTGAGTCTACCAAGTACTGGGGCAACAAATCAGACACACAATTATTAAGTGTATGCTCTCTCAGAATAGGGTAGTATTAGCCCTCATAGTCACTGACTTTGCTACCATGTAACCAGCCTTCCAAAGCCTTCACAGAGCAATCCACAAAATCAACCCAATCCTAGGTGGACTCTTTCCTGGTCTCCCTGAACCTTATCCTGTACTGTTCTGTGGTGAGACCAAAACCAACTAAAAGAGCAGACTTTAAAACTGTGTAGTTATCAGCTTCCACCTCTCTGACAGTAAGTAGTCTACCTCTTCCCTTGTCAGAGAAGGAGAGCCAAAGGATAGCAGCCCACTGTCTCTGGAGGACCCTCTATACTTTACAGGCCCTCTACAGAGCAGAGAACCACTTATGGATGTCATCCCCCACCTTGTAGGGGGGAACAACTTTACTAAGGTTCCTAGAATCAAGAGAGTCCTCCTTGACCCTAGGTTCCCTGAAATCAAATTTACTGCTGCTACCATGGGGTGCTAACCCCAACTCCTGCCTCACTCTCTCTACTGCCAAGGCCCCCCTGTCAAGGGCTAACTGTTGCTGCTGTAGCCTCAGTAAGGCCTCCTCAAATCTCAGTTTCCTAAGCTCCCCGTCTAAGGAGTCTTCTTCTGGAGTTGAGCAGCATGTCCCTTCAAATACTGAGGTGACATGAGAGTGGGCAGAGGAGGATCTGTCCCTAGTGTTACCAACCCTCTGGGTACAAATAGGGGGGGGGGGGGTACAAATATGGCTTCCCCTCATACTAACCAGTGCTCCTGGCTGTACTAAGGGGGTTACTAGGGACCCTGTGATCCTCTGAGGGACCTTCCTGACCTTCCTCAGTGTCCAGATCTTCTCTTTCTGACCTTGGGGAGATAGTTTCTAAATCCTACTCCCTCTCCTCCTGGCCACCAGCACAGTCCTGGTAATCCTGGAGGAGAAGGCCTTGGAGTAGACTCTGGTTAGGGTTCCTCCCTGTCTTCAGGTTTCCTTCTTTGCACTTCTCCCTCAGCTCTTGAAAGGTGAGGCTCTCATAAGGAGAGTCCATGCTCTGTCCTGAAGACATGTTTGTGTTAGAGTGGTGTAGGATGTGCCTGCTCTCCCTTTATTCTAGTCTCTCTTAGAGAAGTTTAGAGCAAAGGCTATGCCTAGACACCTCTCTTACCCAAACTCCAGAGACTATGGCCCTCATTACAAACCTGACGGTCGGTGATAAAGTGGCAGTAATACTGCCAACAGGCCGGCGGTAATAACTTTGAAATTATGACCACGGCGGAAATCCGCTCAGACAGACGGCCACTTTAACACACCGACCTCCAGGGTGAAATCAACAGGCACCACAGCAGTAACTGCCTACAGCCAGCTGGAAGACAACTGTATTACGACACACCAACATCCGCCACCTTTTCCGGGGCAGTACCAAGGACATAAAAAAATGGCGGAAACACTGCACAGAAGGAAAACGACTCACCTCTGGAGACTCAAGGAAGAACCACGCCGCCATGGAGCCCGAGTTGCATGTGTTCCCCATGCTCTTCTACGTGCTGCTCCACTACAAACACCAACACTGGCGAAGACGACCACGGTGAGTACTGCCGCCTAGCACAGAGGGGAGGGGGGGGGAAAGAGAGTGTCACACACACGCACAACACAAACCCCACAACACCATACACACAAACAGCTGAAGTAACATAACCTATTTACCCCGTTCCCCTCAGGAATAATGCAAGGACAACTACAATAGAGTAAAAAGAGTGTAATAAGATAAATATAGTAGTAATACGTTCATCCAAATAAAAAAGTATATACATATTCATAAATGGAGGGACACTGCCCAGTCCTCAATGTTCGTGAGCCACAGGACCACATCACAAAGTCCAAGGCCCCACCTCACTCCTGCAACAATACGGAGAGAACACTGCAGGGACATCAGGTTGAAAATAGACAGGCACCTCAGGGAATGGGGGGTGTACCTCAGCCAGAATATGGTACAACGCCCCTGGTCCTGGAGGGGGCAACATGCCGTGTGCTCGGTCCTGGGGAGTTCAAGGCCACAATCTCTCAAGTGTGTGACTTGCCCACTGGCTCTGGAGGGGGCATCGTGCCCTGTGAGCTTCATCCTGGGGATGGATGGGGTGATTGGATGACTTCCCCACTGGTTCTGGAGGGGGCATCATGCCCTGTGAGCTTCATCCTAGGGAGGATGGGGTTAGTGGATGGCTTCTCCACTGGTTCTAGAGGGGGCATTGTGCCCAGTGAGATTCATCTTGGGGAGGATGGGGTGAGTGGATGGCTTCTCCACTGGTTCTGGAGGAGGCATCGTGCCCTGTGATGCATATCTTGGGGAGTGCAAGGTCACAGTCTCTCACCTGGGTGTCATACCCACAGGATGTGCAGGGGCCAGGCCGCACAAAAGCCCATGGACGCAGGACTACACACTGTCCGCCAGTGGTGATGGCTGCTTAGTGGTGGCAGTGGTGGTGCTGCTGGTGGAGCTGGCAGTGGTGGGGGGAGGCTCCAGCCCATCCCCTGCAGCCTCGGGCGGCTGTCCATTGGGGCTGCTGCTGCTGGTGGTGGTGCTGGCAGTGATGGGCGGACGCTCCAGCCCATCCCCTGCAGCCTTGGACGGCTGCCCACTGAAGCTGCTGCTGCTGGTGGCAGTGCTGGTGCTGCTGGTGGAGCTGGCAGTGGTGGGGGGAGGCTCCAGCCCATCCCCTGCAGCTTCGGATGGCTGCACCACCATGGTTGGTGATTGAGGCTCCGACTGAGTCTCAGCACAAGGCCCCTTGTCTCTACTGCCTGCTGTTGTAGGCCCCTTGCCCTTCCTTCCTGCAGCTGGGGCTGGCTCCTTGCTCTTCCTTCCAGTAGATGGGGCTGGCTCCATGTCCTTCCAGCAGCTGGGGCTGCCTCCTTGCCCTTCCTTCTTGCAGCTGGGTCTGTCTCCTTGACCTTCCTTCGTGCAGCTGGGGCTGCATCCTTGCCTTTCCTGCAGCTGGGGCTGACTCCATGCCTTTCCTTAAAGCACTTATAGCAGACACCCTTTCCGTCTGGCTGGCTGGTGGCCGGGATCCTTTCCAGCCTGGAGTAGCTGGGGACACTACTGTGCCCATGGACTGGGTGGCTATGGTGCTTGCCTGGGTTTTGACCACCCTGGCCTGACTTGACAGACGGGGGGGCTAGGGAAGAGGTCAATGTTGGTGAGGTGTGAGTGTAGACGCAACTGGGAGGGAGGTGGAGGACGAGGAGGAGGGGGACACAGTGGAGGCAGTGGATGTTGGTATGTCTGATTCTGGATGGTGTTTGTGTGAGTGCCTGTGGGAGGAAGTGTGGTGCTTGTGTTTGCCATGTCTTCTCTTGTGTGTTGTCCTGGGTGCCTGCTCGCCTGACTGTGCTTACATGATACGTTGGGGTTGAGGGGAATGGGATTGGGAAGAGGAAGTTGGAGGGGGGAGGGTGGAAACAGGGACAATGGCTGCCATCAGAGAGGAGGCCAGAGCCTGGATTGATCTCTGTTGGGCCGCCAAGCCAGTGTGAATGCCCTCCAGAAATGCATTGGACTGTTGCATTTGGGCTGCCAGCCTCTGGATGGCAATCACAATGGTTGACTGCCCAACAAAGATGGATCGCAGGAGATCAATAGCCTCCTCGCTCAGGGCAGTAGGGCTAATTGGGGCAGGGCCTGAGGTGCCTGGGGCGAAGAGATGCCCATCCTCCTGGGTTAGCGGGTACGGGAAACTCACTGAGGGGCTCCTGGGAGGGCGGTGCTGGTACGGGGCTGGCAGCTGTACCTGTAGCTGGGGTGGGCACAGAGGTGTCTGCCACCACCAGGGAGCATCCATCGGAGGAGGTATCCGTGTCCGAACTGTCCCCTCCAGTCTCCACCATGGTGCTCCCCTCGCCCTCCGTCCCACTAGTGCCCTCAACGTCAGTGGATTCGGCCTCCTGGGTCCTGTGGGATGCAGCTCCCTCCGTCGCCGGTACCTCTGCTCCTCCGACAGATGATGCTAATGCACATAAGGACAGGGTGACAGGGGGAGAGACAAAGGATACACTTGGTCAATGGCGGCAACAACACCACCGTTGACGTACACAACACACTCACACACGGAGAACAGCCCTACGCATTAGGCAATGCACTACCAGTCACAATGCAGCGGTTGCAATCTATGGTGCAAAAGATTGGTCAGCTGGTCATTATCTGTACTTTCCAACCACTACAGTTCAATCCATATTGTGATTGTAACATTATTTTGGTGGGATTTGTCCAAATAGTGCATTTGTATACTGTGACTCAGTATAAAAAGTACTGCTGTATGTTGCACAACCTTGCCTTGGGCGCCCGGTGCCTTTTCTGCAGGAGAAGGAGGCTGGAGATGGCCGTGTGGCAGCAGTGGATCCTGTGGGCAATGAAGATGAGGAGGCAGAGGATGAGGATGAGGACAACAGAAGCGCAATTATTTGTGAATACTTCCAATGAGACACAGGTAAGACAGTGTTAATACACATATAATTGACAGTTTGATGTGTGACATTGTCACTGGCAGGCTGTGTATTCCTACTTCTATGGCCACTCACTGTACCCTTTGGCATTTCTTTTTGCAGATGTTGGTGCCCCAATATTGCTCCTGGTGTGTTCAGTGCAGCCAACTACAGGTCTTTCCCATGTAAACATTACTGTACAGTTGATTTGCAATGTTTGAACCTGGTTAAACAAATACATTTTGAAAACATTTGACATACACCATAATTGTATTTTATCAAAGTGCGTTTATTGCAGTGCTCTGAAGAAGAGGGGGTAGTGCAATGGGCTAGGGTGATGATGGAGGAAACTCCAAGCTAGAGTCCAGTCTATTTGTATCACAGGTGCATTATCCAAGGGGGCATAGGAAGGGGAGCTATAGCAGTTCAAGGTGGACAGGGTGACAGAGTGGGACACAAGGGTGACATTCAAGAGAGTCTTATTTCCTGGCTGGGGTCTTGGCAATAGTCTCTTGCTTCTGCCTGGATCGCAGGGAACATTTGCCTGGTGGTTCTCCTTCTGCAGGGGGAGGGGTGCTGGTGGCCTGTTGGTTCTGTGGTGGGGCTTCCTCTCCACTAGCGGCAGCGGAGGTGGAGGGCTGTTCAGTGGTTTGGCTAGGGTCAGGGGGCCGGTGGTGTACCACTGCCGCCCTCATACTGTTGGCAATGTCTGCCAGCACCCCTGCAATTGAGACCAGGATGGTGTGAATGGCCTTCAAGTCCTCACTGATCCCCAGGTACTGTCCCTCCTGCAGCTGCATGTTCTCCTGCAACTTATCCAGGATCTGGCCCAGCGTATCTTGGGAATGTTGGTATGCTACCAGGATCACGGTGAGTGCCTCCTGGAGAGTCGGTTCCCTAGGCCTGTCCTCCCCTGTCATACAGCAGTCCTCCCAGCTTCCCTGTTGTCCTGTGCCTCCGTCCCCTGAACTGTGTGCCCACTGCTACTGTCCCCAGGTCCCTGATTGTTCGGTGTTTGTGGGGTGGCCTGGGGTCCCTGTAGTGGTGGACACACTGCTGATTGACGTGTCCTGGGGACAGAGGTATGAGCCCGTTGGGTGGGTGCAGTGGTGGTGTTTCCTGAGGGGGGAGGCTCTGTGTGAGAGTGTGCCTGGGTAACCGACTGTGCGGAGGTCCCTGATGGGCCAGATTGGTCATCCAGATCCAGGCGAGCAGAGCTGCTGTCATCACTGTGGGCATCTTCTGGGGGGGGACTGGATTTTGCTGGCACCTCTTCGCCGGTGACATTGGCTGGGTTACCTGTGAAGATTTTATGGGTGTGTTGCCCTCTATGGTTATTGCCCTGGCAGCTTTGCCTTGTGTGAGTTGTTATTGGGTGGGCTAGGGGATTCTCTCTAGTGTGCATGCTGTGGTGATAGGTGTCCATACAGGTCTGTGAGGGGTGTCCATGCATTGGTGTTGCATGCAGGGCCTGGCATTGGGATGAGTGGGTTGTGATGGTGGGGTGTGTGGCAGGTGGTGGAGTGATGTGAGTGAGGGTGAGAGTGGGGCATGTGATGGCATGCAGGTAGGGGGGTGGTAGTAATAGGGAATTGACTTACCAGAGTCCAGTCCTCCTCCTACTCCTGCCAGGCCCTCAGGGTACATGATTGCCAAGACTTGCTCTTCTCATGTTGTTAGTTGTGGGGGAGGAGGTGGGGGTCCACCGCCAGTCCTCTGTACAGCAAGTTGGTGTCTTGCTGCTATCGAATGTACCTTCCCCCATAGGTCGTTCCACCTCTTCCTGATGTCATCCCTTGTTCTGGGGTGCTGTCCCATGGCGTTGACCCTGTCCACAATCCTCCACCATAGCTCCATCTTCCTAGAAATGGATATCTGCTGCACCTGTGATCCAAATAGCTGTGGCTCTACCCGGATGATTTCCTCCACAATGACCCTTAGCTCCTTCTCAGAGAACCTGGGGTGTCATGGTGCCATGAGTGTGGTGTGAGTGGTGTGGGTGAGAGTGTCTAGGGTGATGTGTTGGGGTGTGTGTTGTGAGGTGCGTGGGTGGTGTATAGGTGATGGTGGTATGTGGCTCTGGTTGTGTGGGTGCTCTTGCTGTCTTTGTTGACAATTGTATTCGTAAAGGTTTGTGGTTAATGTGTGTGTGTGTTTTATAGTGGTGTGGCTGTGGTGTGTGTATGTGTGTCAGGTGTGTGTAGTTTGAATTGAACAATGTAGTGTTGTTTTGTTAGGTTGTGTGTATTTTGAGCACGGTGGTATGTACCGCCATTGAATGTCTGTGGCGGTGATTTGTGGGTCATAATGTTGTGGGCGTTGTTCTATTGGTGTAACGGTGTGGGTTTGGATACCGCCAGTTTATCACTGACCTTTGGGCTAGTGGACTTGTGTGTGTGGCTGTATAGTGACGGATTGGTATGCGTGTGTCATAATATGGTTGGCGGATATCCGCCATGACGGCGGTATGTTAGCGGCAGTCGGCATGGCGGTAAGTGGTATTTACCGCCAATGTCATAATGAGGGCCTATGTCCTGAAACTAGGTATAAGTGTAGATCCCCAGCTAGTAAGTCTTCTTTCCTGTGGAAAGTACCAAGTGACAGAGTGGTAAGGCATTTGCAAGTGCTTATCCCACCGCTGTGCCACCAGTGTAGGAAGCTGGCCTGGTGTGTGGTGGGTACCTAAGGTACTTTCTTCTTATAGAAGGTCCAGGTATCCCCTCTTAGTGAAGTGTAGGAGGTGTCTAGAAGCCATGCTTTAGAGGTAGCTGTGGATGAGCAGCCAAGGCTTATCTAGGAGACATGCGAAGTTTGTGCAATACCACTGTAGTCACACAACACTTATACACATGAAAGAAAACACTCAGTTATACAAAAATAAAGGTATTTTATTTTGGGAACACAATATCACTAAATACTAGAAGGGCAACCCTCCAATAGGAGGTAAGTAATACACTAAGGGGGTTATTACAACTTTGGAGGAGGTGTTAATCCGTCCCAAATGTGACGGATATACCACCAGCTGTATTACGAGTTCCATAGGATATAATGGACTCGTAATATGGCTGGTGGTATATCCGTCACTTTACAGTCACTTTTGGGACGGATTAACACCTCCTCCAAAGTTATAATAACCCCCTAAATATATACACTAGTAATCAGAATAGGCATAGAAAAGGTTAGAAAACAGTGCAAATAGCAATAACCAATAGTGACCATAGGGGGAGCACAAACCATATACTAAAAAAATGGAATGCGAACACAGGAGCCCCACCTAGGTAAGTGGGATGTGTAGAGGGGTGCTGGGAGTACTAGAAAACTACAGAGGAAGGTAACACAGTACTCCTCAGCAACCAGGAAAGCCAGAGTAAATCACTGGAATTTCCCCAAACCACCCAAAAGGAGGAAAAGAAGAAAAGGAAAACAAGGATTTCATGTTAGAAGTGGTGGTAAACAATTTCATCATAGCTGTTTGAGGATTTAATGGAGTAGTACCAGGACAGCCAGAGATTTGGTCAGACACAAGATTGTATTGCTTTAACTATCAATAGCAGGCAAAGTATAGTCTGCAGAAGATAATATATGTACTTCAGACACCAGAACGAAAGGGTCACCAGGAGGGAACTCCAGTTGAGCTGAGCAGACTTATCATTCAAATCTTTACACTGTAAAGTTTCTTTAATCTCCGGGGACTGCTTAATAAGCATTTGTAGCAGAGTTTACCAGTATTTTCTTCTGTTTTTAAAAAGTAGGCTGGAATTGCGGTAAGACCCTTAAGAGCATTTAGGTAGAGAAATGCATTTCCAGGGGTGCTTAGACTTTGTCTTCATGCAACATTTTGGCGCTACTCCTGCAGAGTACATAGGGGCCCATTGTAAACAATGGTGTGCCCTCTTTTAACGCCTGCTCTGAGCAGGCGTTAAAAGTGCTGAAAAAAATGATGCAAGGAAATTTGTTAGATTTCCTTGTGCTATTTCTTCGCCCCTTCTAACGGGGGAATGCCCCCATTGCATACATTATGCCTGGCGCAGGCATAACGTAGCGCAATGGGTTACAAAGTGGCACCACTTTGTAAATATGACGCTGCGATTTTGGCCATCTAATGAAACATTAGTGTAAAAAAAAATGACGCTTATGTGTTGGTAGATGGCGCCAGGGGCTCTTAAATATGCCCGTTGGAGACATATTTATGAAAAATGACACACAACTGCACTAGCGCAATTGTGCGTCAAACAATTTAGCACGAGCTAACGCCATTCCTTAGAGTCATCTGTGCACCATATTTATAAAATGACGCACGTTCGCACTAAGGAATGTCTAGCGTCATGAAAAATTGCACTAGCTGGGACTGGACAGCGGTAGAAAAAATGGCGCTAGGCAGATTAGTGGCAAAATATCAGGCGCTAGTAAGCCTAGCGTAATTATTTCACTCACAAGCAGCCAAAAAATTACTCCTGTCTAAGTATAGACAGGAGTCATTACCACAACCCTACTGCCCACCACTTGGAGACCAGTGTCCCCAGGTCAACCCCAACATACCCAGTGCCAGCCAGGTGGCCAATTGTAAGTGGCCCCCTGTGGTACATAATATTAAAACATACATACTTACCTTAACTTACCTGGGATGGGCTCCCTCCTCCTGTAGTGTTCCTGGGGTGTGGGTGTGGGTGGGGGTATTCTGAGGGTTGGGGTGGGCATCAGTGTGCCCAAAATAGGGACACCATGGTGGAATCCATGGTGTTTCCCTAAGGGAATGTTCCTAAGTGCACTTCAACGCCTGGTCTGGAAATTCTTTTGGGTCCTCTTTCTAGGTGTGCGTGGTTTTAGTGTAGGGAGTTAAATGTGGCACTAGGGGGCCAGCGTCATTTTTAAGAAGTGAACTCCTACCTTGCATCTCATTGTCGCAATGAGACGCAAGGTGGATTGGCGCTAACTCAGATATTTTGACGCTAGACGGGTCTAGTGTCAAAATATAAATATGGAGTTAAGTTTGTGCCACTTTAGTGTAAAGAAATTACATGAAGGCGGCGCAAACATTTCATAGATATGGGCCTGAGTCTATGAGCACTCTTATGGCTGTTTAAAAAAAAAAAAAATGTATACGTTTTTCAACCAAGATAATAGAAAGGTAACAAGATGTGCACCGGCAGAGACAGACATATGCCCCAAATGTGCCATTATTTAATCATGATTTGAGACATATACACATACAAGGCTCTACATAGATTAAGCATCTTGTGTAGAGGGCAGCAGGTGTGGATTGTAGAAGGATAATGTACATTATGTACCGCTAGCATTGAGAAGTCAGAGTCAAAATCTGGTGAGGCCTCTGTCTCCAATGGCTGCACGTCCTGGGCTGCAGAGCGTTCATAGGCAGAAACATTTAACAGCTCAGGGTCATTCAGGGTTGACAAATGGTCACTCAGAGGCTGCCAGATGTCTTTCTGACGCGAAGCAGGGGCCTGCAGAGAGGCATATATCTCGCTAGGTGTATCAGAGTAAATGAGGCTCTGAAGCCATGCCAACATTGAAGGCAGTGTCCCAGAGCCCCAATATAGAGCTATTTCGCACCTCACCAGGAGAAGGGCCATGACTGCAAAGTGTAAAAGAGGTTTAGCAATTTTCTCCACATATCCCAGCAGCGCCATCAGGGGTGACAGAGGTGCCCAACATCGACGTCAGTGTATTGATATTGTCCCTCCAGTATTCCGCCATTCCATGTTAAATTAGCAAAATCAGCATTTTCCACTTTACATTTCAGACATGCAGAAGATCAAGAAGGGTCTAATATAGCTAAGGTACTGGGTGTTACATAGCTTCTACAGAGAAAGTTATAGTGTAGAAGCTTGTGTCTGTGATTGAGGGAGACTGTGCATGTTTGGGAACAACAGTTGTACCATATTTTAGCGGACAGCTGATGCCCTAAGTCTGCCTCCCACACCCTCCAATCCTGAACGGGGAGAAGCTCAAGGCATGCACGGTACAACTTGGAAATTAAACCAGCACTGGGTCCGATCTTGAATTGCAGTCCACTGTGTAAGTTTTTCTCTTGAAGGTGCTATATGAGAGGGTCCATAGCAATTATGAACAGGAGGGGTAATATGGGGCAACCCTGCTGAGTTCCCCTAGAGATTGGAAAGACATATCACAGTGTGCCGATAACTCGAATTCGGGCAGTAGGAAGGGAGTACAGCTGCATAATTGAAGAGATAAAGCTCAGGGCCATGCCAAGTTTGCGGAGAGTGGCCTCTAAGAAAGGACATTCTAAAGAATCAAAGGCTTTCTCTGCGTCTAGTAGGTCAACCGCGGCCGGTATTTTAGGGGAAACTCTATGAAGGTACACGAAAATTGTACGCAAGTTAAGCGACATGGACCTGTGAGGCACAAATCCCGACTGAGCTGGTGAGATTATCTGGTCCAGCAGCAGAGACAGCCGGTTAGCCATCATCTTTGCCAGAATACTATTATCAAAATTCAAAAGTGACAGCGGTCAGTATGACCCACGTAGGGTGGGGTCCTTGTCAGGTTTTAATACCAAAGTGACTACAGCCTCCAGAAGCGTGAACGGGAGCACTTTCTCGAACATGGCCTCCTGGTACATGTCCAGAAGGTGGGGAGCCAGGATGTGCTTGTATGCCTTATAAAAGACACCAGTAAACCTGTCTGCACCTGGCGCCTTTGAACCGTTTAATGACTCTATGGCCAGCATGACCTCCTCCGCTGTGAAGGGCTCACTTAGATACTGCTGCTGTGCCGAGTTCAGCCACACCATGGCCACCTCCTCCAGATCTCTTATGGCTGTTTTGACTAATAGAGCTGGCTGCCACCAGGTGTCACTATCAGCTAATTGAAAAGAGTAGAGCCATTAATAACAAGGCAGGGAATTAGAGATATCCCGCTTGGCTTTCTCTTCATTAGGCAGTAATGCGGGAACTTAACTTAAATTGCGTTACCCTAACGCGATGTGCGGGGCACTTGGCAGGACTGGTTCCGGGTTCCCCAGCCCTGGCTTCCACACTCAGTAGAGCCCAGGGTTCTGGAGGCTCCAAGGGTCGGTGACAGCGATCACTGCAAGAAAGCAGAAGGGACCTCATAAACTATGGCAGCAACAGCAGCGGCCTTTCCCTGCCTTCTTCCCCTGAGTAGCTGAGTCAATCTCATGCTAACAATTCTGTTAAAACTTTTGAGTACAGGCTTTGACATCAAGCTTACCTTTGAAATGAACTTCTGTTCATCATTAATCTAAAATAGCCAAGTTCAATGTATGCTTGAGGACACTGTTTCGGATGATAAGTGCTACTATTCGTGCTTATTCATGCAAGTGTTCAGGGTCTCTGCCAGGCTGCATAGATGGTGCAGCAACCTGAACTCATGGGCGCTGGTGCTCTTGCTTGCCCTGTGGCTGCGGTCTTTCAGTGATGGGGAATGCAGCAAGATTCAGCTGCCTACACTTGTTGCTTCCTCAGCAGCCCCTTCCTACCTGCTCATGGTTACCCAGTCATCAGGTGGCATCCTAAGGTGCCTTGCCATGTTTTGAACCTCTTTCTGCAGTCTTGGAGAAGACTGGCTTCTGCGTCACATAGCACTTTTGTTTCTCTGCAGGAAGCCAATTGGATACATCGAGACCACAAAGGGCAAGGAGAACTAGGGCCAGATATACTAAGACGTCACACAATGCAGCACCTAAATTTGCTACAATGTGTTGTGTGAAAGGGAGAGAGCAGAACCTGCGCCATATCTACTAGGATGTTGCACTGCTCTCTCTCCTTGCACTAGTGCGCTTTTGGCAGCCATGCTCCAACTCAGACACCCTTGCACTATAGTGCAAGGGCGTCTGCATTCGCTAAAGCATAGGTTGTGTACTGGAAGGGAACACTTCCAGTACACAAGCTATAATTTAAGGCTCTCCCAACTTTGTCTGTGCGCTGTACAATGCAGCACACATGCAAAGTAGGGAAAACAATGAGAAATTGAAAATATTCTCCTTGTTGCACCTGTCATGAGGAGGAGTAGGATTTCGGTGCAAATTTCTGTCTGTGCTTCTTTGTAGATAGGGGTTTGCTTCATAACACGAGTGATTTTATGGGAATGCCCATCCACCACTAAAGAAATCCCCCTTGACTGAAAGTAACGCAAGGCACCACACTGCACAACTTTGCATTACTTTGGGATACTATCCAACACAAATCCAGATTTGCATTAGATAGTAAATCCCACTTTAGCACTTAAGTCAGGTTTGTGTTACAAAAGCAACACAAACCTGACACAAAACCTTAGTACATCTGGGTCTGAGAGTACATAAACATGGTCATTCGCATTTTTGCAGGCATTACAGAACCAGGGTACTTGGGTTTGTTGTGGCATGCACACTAGAACACCTACCTCCATTCATACTATATAGAAAATTAAAAGGGAAAGGCACCTCGTGTCGGGAGTTAGTACGTGAATACAATCCCAAACTACAAGAAGCATAATTTACCGTTCAAGTTCCAGCCGCCCAAAACAAGATGTCTGGTTTTAAGAGCAGCCAGAACAATGAAATGCTTCCCACTTTGGTACTGATCGATCGGGTAATGAAAGCAGATCTGGCAGTTGTTTATGACACTGCTCCGTCAGAAGAAATTATGAATGTCTGAAAATGTCTTGCTCCTTCTCTTCATCCTTCTTTGAGTCTTTTGTCCTTCCTTCCCTCTCTCTATTTTTTTTCTGACATTTGTCTATCTTGCTTTCCTTCTTTCTTTGCATCATTTACATACATTTTCTCATCCACCCTTTTGTCTTTTTACATCTGTTCATCCATCTCTCCATGTGCCTTTCTTTTTATCCATCTAGCCTTCCTTTTCTCCATCCTTGTATTTTTCTTCCTTTCTTTACCCCTCCACAATTCCTTCTCACCATGCATCCATGCATCCTTTCGTCTACTGTCCATCTGTGCATCCTTACCTCCTCCATCATCTGACTTCCTTCTTTCCATTCATCACTTAATTGATCCTCACCCCATCCATCTACTCTTGTATAGTGCAGTTTATCCATCCTTTTTCCCATACGTTCTTCTCTCCATTCCTTTATCCTTCTTCCTGTCTAGCAATTCATATCTGCTTCCATCCTTCTTTGCACCACTTCTCCCCATCCTCTTCTTCGTTCCTCATTCCTCACTCCCACCACCCGTCCCTTCCTTCCATTATTTATGAAATTCTATTCAGAATCAAATAACTCATAAACACCAATGTAAACGTTTCATGTTGCAAATAACTACCCTCTAGCAAGCCTACTCCTGCTCAAGCTGCTAAAAAGTGTGTGTGGGTAGGGTTGTAATGATGCCCCTGCCTGGATGAACCCATGGGTTAACACAGGAGATGTTGTTCCTACCACTCTTACAGGAGGCAAGCAGCTAGTGAGTACAATGCATCATAATACTATGCGACCTTGTCTTCGTTGACATTCTCACCACTTGCAGTGCATTCCCTTGCCTCTTGTGCGTTTCATGTCTGTGGCCTGTTAATTATTTCTGGTGTTGTGGTTTTGATTCAGTTTTAGTTCTTTTTTTTTAGTTTAATTCTGACATGGTCTTTTTAGGTCGGGCTTGACAGCACAGCTGTTGCCAGGTTTTGTCATCAACCTGAAAAAAGCGATTTCCGGAGTACTGCAGAGAGGGGATTTGTTTCTTCCCACATGTGGACAGGGGTACATGTTTTGATTGGACAGAAGTCGTGAGCTATCACAGAACAGGTTCTTCCCCTTTATTCAGCTCTGATTATTTGATTTGTTTATCCAGCTACCTGGCCCAGCAGCATGGCTGCCTAGAGAAGTCCTACTAATACCCATATGACCTTTTGGGGGCACATACATTGCACTGTAAAGCTATGAAAGAGTCTTGGATAAGTAAATAATTTACAGTGTTTGCTTTTCTCTGGTAGCACCACAGAAGGGAGAAGGGCAGTGCTGAGAAATGTATTTGGCGTTTTCCAGTCCTAGCACCCTCCCCTGCTCATCACTAACTGTAGAATTGAGAGTGCAGTTGTGTGTTTGAAGGAAGTCAGGGATACACGGGGCTGCACTAATCAACATGCATTTTTAGGTCTGGCTTTACAGCGCAAGACCTTTTATGATCAAAAGAAAAAGCACTTTTAGAGATGAACTCCGGCTCCACCCACATGTTGACTACCTCGAGTACAGGTTTTGATTGGAGGGATGAGATTCCGCAAAAAGAGTGCATTTACAAGTAGACTGCTTTTCACTGAGAGGGCTGTTAATAGTTTACACTGAATAATGAGGGTAATTCCCTTAAGTAATATGGTCCCTGCATCAGTGTCAAAGGCGTAGTGAAGCACCTGCTATCTTAGCTGAATTGGGTTGTAATTCGACATATTAACATGTTTTTATGGCTCTTTTCAACTTTGAACTGTGACTCACAGTTTGCAAGACAGAAGCGGAAATTAATACATATTAGAAACAAGTTAGCATTAGACAGTTGTGGGGTGGGGCCATCTGTGAGAAAAGAATCAGAGAGAAGAGAAAAACAATTTACAGAGAGTAAGAGGATAGATAAAATTGCAAGTAAAATGTGAATACCTATGTCCAGCTATATAATGGTAACTCCGAACATAGCCAAGTTTGGTACAAAACATGTTGGAATCATACCACAAGGCTTTTGCAAGCATTGGTTGTATGATTCCATGCCCTCTGGGGGCTCCTTAGAGGACCCCCAGTATTGCCATTACAGCCTTCTGAGGGTTTCCAGGCAGCCCAAGCTGCTGCCACCTCCAAGACAGGTTTCTGCCCTCCTGTTGCTTAAAAAGCTTGAGCCCAGAAAGGCAAAACAAAGGATTTCCTTTGGGAGAGAGGTGTTACACCCTCTTCCTTTGGAAATAGGTGTTACAGGCTTGGGAGGAGTAGCCTCCCCAAGCCACTGGCAATGCTTTTAAGGGAACATTTGGTGCCCTCATTGCATAAACCAGTCTACACCCATTCAGGGACCCCCAGACCCTGCTCTGGCACGAAACTGCACAAAGGAAAGGGGAGTGACCACTCCCCTGTCCATGACCACCCAAGGGGTGGTGCTCAGAGTTCCTACAGAGGGTTCCTCGGTTTTGCCATCTTTAAGGTTGGCAGGGAACTCTGGGAGCATCTGAGTGGCCAGTACCAGCAGGCGACGTCCGACCCCCTCCTGATAGGTGGTCACCCAGCTAGATGACCAATCCCACTTTCAGGGCTACTTAGGGTCTCTCTCTTGGGTGGTTCCTCAGATTGCTAGACTCCAGCAGGAATCCTCTGTGACCTTCACTTCTACTTCTGACTGAAGAAAGTGCATCTGGACTCTTCAGGACCCTACAAGCTGCAACAAAGAAGCAAAACGCCTCCTGCAACATTGTATCTCTGGCTCATTCCAGCAACTGCAACATTTCCCCAGATGTGCATCCTCTGAGGACAGCCAATCTTCAGCCTGCATCAGAAGGATGAAGGAATCTCCCTTGGAGTGAAAGAGTCACTCCCCTGCTTCTACAGGCCTCAAGTGCAACCACGACCGGCTGTGTGGATACCTTCTCCTGCTGAATTGTATTAATCCTGCATCACAGGTGGTGGACTGAAGTGGTTCCGACAGTCCTCTCTTCCAGCTATCCAACTTGGGTGGTAGTAAGCCCTTGCCTGCCCACAGAGGACAGTAACCCCATGCACTACGTCCTTTGCAGCTGTCAAGGCTTGTTGTCATCCTTTCCACAAGATCTTAAGGCATCTTGAAGCTTCAGTCCCCAGCACTCCTTCTTGCGACGCACAGCTCCTTGAGTGGTTCTCTGGCAGTGTGGGAGCCTTTCTCGTAGTGCTGCATGGGCCTCTTCTGCGACTCTCCTGTCCCCGTCCTGTGAGACTCCTGTGGATGCTGCCTGGGTTTCTGTGGGCTCTCTGTGTCGCTGAGGGCCCCCACTGACTCCCCCTCCTGGGTAGAGTCCACCTGTTCCTTCCTGGTCCCCAACAGCTCCACTTTCCGCTAACAGGGAGTTTTGCGTGTGCCAAGGCTTGTTGGCAGAACCTGAAGACACAAACCTGACTGCAATCCTCCTTCTGGCTGGGACATCACCTGCATCCTCCAGGAACCCGACTTCGTCTTCTTGGGTGCAGTGCTGACTCTTCTTCTTCACCGGTGGTTCACATCTTGCACCTTCATCCTGGTGGGTAGGGGCTCCTGCCCTCCCTGGACTCTACTGTGCTTCTTGGACTTGGTCCCCTTCTTCCACAAGTCCTCTTGTCCAGGAATCCACTGTTGATGACTTGCGGTCTCTTCTGGGCTTTGCATAATTCTTCTCTTCTCTGTGTGTGATATGGGGAATTTACAGTGGCTTACTCCTGCTTTCCTGGTTGCTGGGGTGGGTTGTGGTAATTATCTTTGGACTCTCCTAGTACTCCCAGCTCCCCTCTACATACTACACTTACCTAGGTGGGGGACCGACTTTGCATTCCATTTCTTTAGTATATGGTTTGTTCTCCCCCTAGGCCTATTTCTCTCTATTGTGACTTTCACTAATTGCACTGTTTTCTAACTGGTTTTATGCCTATTTCTGCATACTAGTGTATATAATTTGTGTATTACTTACCTCCTAAGGATATATTGCCTCTATGATATTTTTGGTATTTGTGTCACCAAAATAAAGTACCTTTATTTTTGTAACACTGGGTGTTTTCTTTCATGTGTGTAAGTACTAAGGCCCTCATAATGACATTGGAGGTAAATTCCACTTACCGCCACGCTGACTGCCGCCAACATACCACTGCCACAGCGGATATCCGTTCACCATATTATGACACACACACACCAATCCGTCACAGACACAAATCCGCTACACCAAAGGTCAGTGATAAACTGGCGGTATCAAAACCCACACCGTTACGCCAACAGAACAACACCCACCACATTATGACCCACAAATCACCACGGCGGACATTCAATGGCGGTAAACCATTGGTGGTACATACCGCTGCGCTCAAAAGACACACACACAAACAAAACAACACCACATTGGGCAATTCAAACAACATACACCTGACACCCATACACACACCACAACCACACCACTATAAAACACATATCCACATTACCCACAACCCTTTCCAACCACAAACCATTTGCACGAGACAGACACCACGACCACAGACAAAACAAGAGCCAGACACTATCTACACCTATACACCACCCACGCACCACACACCCCAACACATCACCTTACACACCCTCACCTACACAACTCACACAACACCCATGGCACCACAAATACACCCCAGATTCTCAGAGGAGGAGCTAAGGGTCTTGGTGGAGGAAATCATCAGGTAGAACCACAGCTATTTGGAGCACATGTGCAGCAGATATCGATAGTCAGGAAGATGGAGCTATGGCGGAGAATCGTGGACAGGGTCAACGCCATGGGACAGCACCCAAGAACTAGGGATGACATCAGGAAGAGGTGGAACGACCTACGGGGGAAGGTATGTTCCATTGCAGCAAGACACCAACTCGCTGTACATAGGACTGGCGGTGGACCCCCACCTCCTCCCCCACAACTAGCAACATGGGAGGAGCAAGTCTGGGCAATCATGCATCCTGAGGGCCTGGCCACCGGAGTAGGAGGAGGACTGGACTCTGGTAAGTCAACTCTATACCACTACTATCCACTTACCTGCATGCCAACACATACCGCCACCCTCACCCTCACTTCCATCACTCTGCCACTTCCCACACACCTCACCATCACATCTCACTCATCCCAATGCCAAGCCCTGCGTGCCCTACCAGTGCATGGACACCACTCACAGACCTGCATGGACACCTGTCACTAAAGCATGCACACTAGAGAGAATCAGCTAGCCCACCACATACCAACTTACACAAGTGAAAGCTGCCACGGCAAATACAACCAAAGAGGGCAACCCACTGATGCACAAAATGTCACACACAGAAACAATAACACAGTATTTACATCCCCACAGGTATCCCAGCTAATGTCAGTGGAGAGGAGGTGCCAGCAATATCCAGTACCCCCACAGTGATGACAGCAACTCTGGTCGCCTGGATCTGGATGACCAACCTGGCCTATCAGGGACCTCTGGACAGTCGGTTACCCAGGTCCAGTCACCGACAACCACAGAGCCTTCCCCATTTGGAAACGCCAACACAGCACCCACCCAGCGTACCCACACCTCTGTCCCCAAGACACGTCAATCAGCAGTGTGTCCACCTCTACAGGGACCACAGGGCACACCTCATACCCAAGACAATCAGGAACCTGGGGTCAGTGGCAGTAGGCACACAGTTCAGGGGACGGAGGCACAGGCCAGCAGGGAAAGTGGGAGGAGTGCTGTGTGCCAGGGGGAGGACAGACCCAGGAAACGACTCTCCAGGAGGCACTCACTGAGACCCTGGGAGCATACCAACATTCCCAGGACACAATGGGCCAGATCCTGGACAATGTGCAGGAGATCAGGGAGCTGCAGGAGGGACAGTACCAGGGGATCAGGGAGGACTTTCAGGCCATCAACACCACCCTGTAAAATGAATTGCCAAAGGGTACAGTAAGTGGGCATAGAAGTGGGAAATAACAGCATGTCAGTGCCAAACAATTTCAAAATAATGACAATGAAATGTGAAGTAACATTGTCTTACCTGTGTGTCATTGGAAGTACTGTCTGACCACTGCTGTTCTGTTGTCCTCATCCTTATCCTCTGTCTCCTCATCCTCACTGTCCACAGGGTCCACTGCTGCCACACGGGCATCTCCAGCCCCCTCCTCCTGTAGAAAAGGTACATGGTGTCTCAAGGCAAGGTTGTGTAACATGAAGCATGCCACTATTATCTGGAGGACCTTCTTGGATGAGCAGCACAGGGATCCACCTGTAAGATGGAGGCACCGAAACCTGGCCTTCAGGAGGCCAAAAGTTCTTTCTATTATCCTTCTGGTTCGCCCATGTGCCTCGTTATAACGTTGTTCTGCCCTTGTCCTGGCATTCTTCACAGGGGTCAGTAGCCATGATAGGTTGGGGTAACCAGAGTCACCTGCAAATATTGAGGGACAACATTTAGCCACACACTATCCCATATGGCCCAAACCATACCCATACCCCAACATCTACTGGGTGGGAACCAGGGCTCACCTATTAGCCACACCCTGTGCCTCTGTAGTTGGCCCATAACATTTGGGATGCTGCTATTCCTCAGGACAAAGGCATCATGCACCGACCCAGGATACTTAGCATTGACATGGGAGATGTACTGGTCCGCCAAGCACACCATCTGTACATTCATTGAGTGAAAACTCTTACTATTTCTATACACCTGTTCATTTTGACAGGGGGGGGTACACATGGAATATGTTTTCCATCAATCGCACCAATTATTTTTGGGATATGTCCCATTGCATAGAAGTCAACTTTCACTGTGGCCAAATCTTCCACCTGGGGAAATACAATGTAGCTGCACATGTGTTTAATCAGGGCAGACAACACTCTGGTCAGCACAATTGAGAACATTGGCTGTGACATTACCGCTGCCAAGCCTACTGTCACTTGGAAAGAACCAGTTGCCAGGAAACGGAGAACTAATAGAACTTACACTAGAGGGGCGATCCCTGCGGGGTGACATCAGGTCAGGCTCCAACTGGGCACACAGCTCTGTCATTGTGGCCCTGTCAAGTCTATAGGTGAGGATAATGTGCCTGTTCTCCATTGTTGCCAAGTCCACCAGGGGTCTGTAGACGGGGTTATGTCTCCATCTCCCATTCATCTACAGCGGTAGAAATCTAAGGGACAAAAGAGTGAGGAGCTGGCCACAAACTGAACAATGGGGTACAACAGTACGATGCATGCTGTCAAATTGTAATAGGTCAGTGAGAATTGTCCTGTGTGTCCAAAATTAAACAGTGATGCAGTAATTATCCAGGGCCTGCCCCCCGCCTGAAATGGCATCCGCCTATCCTGTGTGGAGGGACAGGTGGAAGTGAGGTAATTCCCCCGACGTGCGCTGTTGCGGGAGACGGTTGGGAACCGCTGTGCAACTCCTCATTGGTTATAATTGAGCCCTATGGGGTACAGTAGCTAATGGCGATGTACGCTGGTGGTGATGGTATGCACTGCCATGGACGTGACTGCCATTTTCAATCAATCTGATTCCTCACTTGCTACTTGACCTTCAGCAGGAGATGACCTACACTGCATGTGCTGCTGTGGCCTGTGTCTGGAACCTACCATGGCCCTTGTGACTGGGGAAAGGGCCCCCGCCTTCACTTCAGCGGAGCTGGAGAGACTGGTGGATGGGGTTCTATCCCAGTACGGACTGCTGTATGGGCCCTCCAGACCAACAGGTGAGTACACTGTGAACACGATGCATGTGGCATGAATGCATGGAGTGGGATGTGAAGGCATCGTTTAAGGGGGGGTGAGTGGATGTCCCCTGGACAGCGTACAGGTGGTGTGCTGGGCCATGTGAAGGGGTTTGGTGGGCCATATATGTAACAGGCAGGACTGTCTGACTAATACTATTTTCCTGTGTGTATCCCCTCTGCAGGTCAGTGCCCATCAAAAGAAGGGTATATGGTGTGCCATCGCAAGTAAGTGCGGACCCTGGGGGCCTATAGCAGGCGGAGCACCCACTGTCGGAAACAGCGGGAGGACCTGAGACGCTGGGCACAGAATACGGCCGAGGCCCAGCTGGGGATGGCCTCCCAATGAGGAAGGGGCGCTGTTCGAACCCTGACCCCCCCTGATGGCCCACATACTGGCAGTGGCCTATCCAGGGCTGATGGGAACTTGAGGGCATCACAGCACCCACAAGGGGGTGAGTACAGTGCCCATCATTATAACTTATGCATGGTAGGGTGGTATCCGGGTGGGGGATGTGTGTCAGTGGGTGTCCCTAGGCCAGGCCTAACATTGCGGCATAGGTCCCCTGGTGACTAGGGTCCAGAAGGGATAATCCTGCTACCTAGGTCGTAGGCATCCACTACTGATCAAGGCTGGGTGGGTCCCACCTGTGCCGGATTTGGTAGTGTGTGCCCCTCCCCTGGCCTAGTTGGCTAGCAATCTCACTGGTAGTGCAATGCATAGTGCGTAGGCCTGTACCCTGTGTGTGAATGTGCTGTGTACGCCAACAGTGGTGTTGGTGCAGCCATTGACCAGGTGTATCCTTTGTCCCCCCCCCCCTTTTTGTTTTGTTACCCTTATATGCATTAGCATAATCTGGCGGAGGAGCAGAGGCACCGGCGATGGAGGGAGCTGCATCCCACAGGACCCAGGGGGTTGAGTCCACTGACGCTGAGGCCATCAGTGGGACGCAGGGTGAGGGGAGCATCACGGCGGAGACTGGAGGGGACAGTTCTGACACAGATACCTCCACCGATAGGAGCTACCTGGTGGTGGCAGACACCTCTGTGACCACCCAAGCTACAGGTACAGCTGCCACCCCCTGTACCAGCACCTCCCTCCCAGCAGCCCCTCATCGAGTTGCCCGTGCCCGCTCACCCAGGAGGGTGGGTATCTCCTTCTCCCCAGGCACCTCAGGCCCTGCCCCAGTTAGCCCTGCTGCCCTGAGTGAGGAGGCTATTGACCTCCTGAGATCCATCTCTGTAGGGCAGTCAACCATTGTGAATGCCATCCAGGGGCTGACAACCCAGATGCAACAGACTAATGTTTTCCTGGAAGGCATTCACACTGGCTTGGCGGCCCAACAGAGATCAATCTAGGCTCTGGCCTCCTCTCTGATAGCAGCCATTGTCCCTGTTTCTACCCTTCCCCCTCCAACTTCCTCTTTCCAATTCCATTCCCCTCAATCCTAACCTATCCGAAGCACACAGGCAGATGAGCATGCACACAAGACAACACACAAGAGTGGCACAGGCAAACAAAAGCACCACACATCATCCCACAGGCACTCACACAAACGCCATCCAGATGCAGACATACCAACATCCACAATTTCCACTGTCTCCCCCTCCTCCTCATCCATCTCCCTCCCTGTTCCGCCTACACTCACACCTGCATGCACTACATCCTCATCCACTACCAGCATCACCACCACACCTAGCAGAACACACACCTCACTGGCAGACACCTCCACAACAGCCATGCACACGTCCCCTGTCTCCTCTCCCACTGTGTCGGGCCCTCCCTCCTAAAGTACACAAATGCAAGCACTCAGACACCCAACAGCAATCCATCTCACAACAACATCCAGCCCATGCACCTGCACCCAGAATCAGCAGACAGAAACCTCCAACAACCACTCCCTCTTCCTCCACTCCCAAACCTTCCCCCTCATCTCGCCCCAATGTCCCTAAAAAGTTTTTCCTATCCACCATTGACCTCTTCCCAACCACTCCCCTCCCTCGTCCTGCATGTCTGGCCATGGTGGCAAAAACCCAACCAAGGAGCTCAGCTACCCAGTCCACGGGCCCAGCAGTCACCACACCCACTCGCGGTGGGAAAGGATCCAGGGCACATGTTCCGAGGGTGAAAGAGCCTGCACTAGGCAGCCTCAAGGGTAAGGAGCCTGCCCCAGCTGCTGCCAGGAAGAGCAAGGAGCCTTCCCCAGCTGCTGCCAGGAAGACCAAGGATCCAGCACCTGCGGGCAGGAAGAGAAAGGGGCGTGGGGCAGGAACTCTGACGGAGCCCCCACCACCAACCATGGTTGTGCAGCCATCCGAGGCTGCAGGGGATGGGCTGGAGCTTCCCCCGACCAGCAGCAGCACCACCACCACCGCTAGTGGGCAGCCATCTGAGGCCGCAGGGGTTGGGCTGGAGCTTCCCCCCATCAGCAGCAGCAGCGCCACCACCACCACCACCACCAGTGGGCAGCCAATCAAGGTGGCTGGGGATGGGATGGAGCCTCCCCCCACCCGCGGCTGCAACAGCACCACTTGCACCACTGAGCAGCTGTTACCGCCGGTGGACGGTATGTAGTCCTGCCTCCATGGGCTGCTGTGTAGCCTGCCCCCTGCAAATCCTGTGTGTATGACACCCACCTGAGAGACTGTGACCTTGCACTCCCCAGGATCAAGAGCACAGGGCACAATGCCCCCTCCAGAACCAGTGGGTAAGTTACCCACCAACCCCAGCCTCCCCAGGATCAAGAGCACAGGGCACAATGCCCCTTCCAGAACCAATGGGCAAGTCACCCACTTGAGACACTGTGGCCTTGCACTCCCCAGGATCAAGCACAGGGCATGTTGCCCCCTCCAGAACTAGTGGCGTTGTTCCATCTCCCAGCTGAGGCGCCCCCCTATCCCCTGTCCCCCTGAGGAGCCTCCCTATTTACCAACTGATGCCCCTGCAGTGTTCTCTCCATGTTGATGCAGGTGACAAGTGGGGCCATGGAGTTTGCCCTGTGTCCATGTGGGCCACACAAACTGAGGACTGGGCAGTGTCCCTTGAACTGTACAATTGTACATATCTGTAAAATTGGCTAAGTTATTTTTATACTGTGTTGATCTTATTACACTCACTTTATTACATTCATTTTGTCCTTGCATTATTCAGCCGAGTTACAGGGTAAAATTGTTTTTTTATTGCATCTGGTTGTGTGTATGGTTTGTGTGTGTGGGGTGTGTGTGTGTCACTCTCTTTTTCCTCCCCCCTCCCTTGTGTGCTAGGCGGCTGTACTCACCGTTGTTGTCTTCGGCGTTGTTGGTGTTCGTTGTGGAGCAGCACGTAGAAGAGCATGGGGAAGACATTCAGCTTGGGCTCTATGGCGGCGTGGTTGTTCCCTGTGTCTCCAATAGTGGGTCCTTTCACTTTTGAGCTCTGTTTCCGCCAGGCTTTTGATATCGTTGGTACCGCCCTGGAAAAGGTGGCGGATTGGCATGTCTTAATACAATGGGCGGAACATTGACTTCTGCCTGGCTGTAGGCGGCTACCACTGTGGTGTCTGTTGTTTCCACCCTGGCGGTCGGTGTGGTAAAGTGGCTGTCTATCTGGGATCTTTCCGCCATGGTCATAATTTGGCGGTAATTACCGCCAGCCTGTTGGTAGTATTACCACCACTTTTGCACTAACCACCAGGGTTGTAATGAGGGCCTAAGTTTGACTACAGGGGAAGTGCGTGAGCTTTGCATGGCTCCTAGATAAGCCTTGGCTGCTCATTCACAGCTACCTCTAGAGAGCCTGGCTTCTAGACACTGACTACACTACACTAATAATACACCAATAAGGAATAGCTGGACCTGGTATAAGGTGTAAGTACCATAGATACCCACCACACACCAGACCAGCCTCCTACACCCCTGCATTATAGGCCAGCACAGCACCATCTTCCTTTTTTGGCACTCCAAGGCTCTGGCAGAGATTAAAGACACATAGGAAGAGTCCTGAACACAAGGTCGCATGCACAGGTAAGAGCAGACCACTGCGATGTCAAATTGCATTTGTACCCGGTCACGTGACACTTCACTGGCTTGTACAGAACAGTTAAACTTGCAAATGTGCTTACCCTGCCAATGCTAAAGGCTTTTTGTATTCATCATCTCTGCTAAGTATTTGTCTTCCAGTTGCCTGCATTCTTTACCTTAACCTCTGGGTCTAAAATGTTTAGTTACATATCGCATTCCACTATGTTTGTAGGTCATAGCCTGCCAGACAGCTGTCTAGTTTGAAAGACTTCTTGGGGACATTCTGTAAGCTTCCTGGGGAATGCATTCTGCCCATTACTAACCAGTGGCTTTGTGTTTTGTAATGCTTACTTTCTATTTGCTGGCTTTATTTGTTTTAGGCTGTCCTGTAGTCTTTTTCTGTCCTGTGGAACATAGCCTGTTTACTGTATTCTTCCACAAGTGCTTGTTTTCTGTAAACATAGCTATAATTTTGGTCTTATCTTATCACGTTTGCTCTTCCTTCAAAGACAGAAGTCAGAAGTTGGGCTCCATCTTCTAAGGGAGCTTGGTGTTTCCCTTTCTTTCTGTTCCTTCAAAGTAAGAGGGTTTATGTGACAATCTTGCTGGTTATTGGGGGTTGTGCTGGAGGAATACTGCATGATGTTATTTTTTTTCTAGCACACAACAAAATCTAAATGTTTGTAAATTAACTGTGCAAATATTTCAGAATATATCAGAATTTTTTGTAATTCTGAGGTGTAAATATTTTAATACGCTCAAATCAAATCAATACACTAGGTGATGCCATTTCCACACATTTGTGTGCTGTATAGTTTTATCAGTAAAACAGTGCATTGTACTCCACTCTACACCACTTTACTCTACTCCACGCTACGCTAAGCACTCCACTTTATGCCACTCTGTGGCAGTTTACTCCACTTTACAACTCTCTACACCACTCTACTCCACTCTACACCACTCCACTCTGTGCCATCACAATCTACAACACTCCACTCTAAAAGACGTTACTCTATGCCACTACACTGTACAACACTACACCACTCTATGCCACTTCAATCTAGGCCACTGTACTCCACTCTGCACCACAACTATCTCCAACACTCCACTCCATGATACACCGTCTGACACTCTTCTCCATTCCACTCTATGACACTGTAATCCACTCTGGACCACTCTACAACACTCTACGAAACTCTATGCTACTTCACTCAAGGCCACTCTACTCCATGCCGCTTACCCCACTTTTCCGACGCTCTATGCCACTCTACGACACTCTGTGCCTATCTATGCCTCTTTATGCCACTTTACTCCACTACCCGCTAAGCCACCCCACTCTATTACACTTTACTCCACTCTACGGTACTACACTCCACTCTACAGCTTGCCACTCCACTCTTTGGGACTCCACTCTACAACACTTTATTCCACTCTGTGCTACGCCACTCTGTGCCATGCCAGTCTGCGCCCCTCGTACTCCACTCTATGGCACTCTACTCCACAGTACACCACGCCAATCTACAACATTTTACTACACTCCACCCTTTACCATTCTACGCCACTCCACTCTGCACTTCTCCACTTTATGCCTCTCCACTCTACACCACTCTATTCCACAACACTCTTTTCCACTTTTTCCACTCTACAACACACTACTCCACTCTTTTCAACTATACACCTACTCCACTCTACGATGCTGCATTCTACAACCCTCCACAACACTCTACGGCACTCCACTCTATTTCATGCCACTATACACCACTTCACTCTGTGACACTACTCCATGACACTCTTCTCTACTCTACTCCATGACCCTCCACTCTATTGCACTCTACTTTATGATACTCTACAACACTCTACGCCACATCACTTTACAAGACTCTGCTCCATGCTACTCCACTCTACACCAGTCTGACACCCTACTCCACTCTAAAACACCATACCCTGCTCTATGCCACTCCACTCTACTCCATTCTGACACTCTATACCCCTCCACTCTTTGCCACTCCACTTTATAATGCTCCAGTCTACAACAGTCTTTTCTATTCTGTGCAACAATACTCTACTCCACTCTTAACCTCCACTCTATGCTACCCTACTACACTTTATTCATCTCTACTACACTCTGCACCACTCTATGCCATCCTATGACACTCCACAGCACTCTGTCACTCCACTCTACGCCACTTCACTTTATGACCATACACTCTGACACTTCACTCTGAAACTCCACTCTACGACCCTTTGCTCTAGCACTCCACTCTATGCCACACCACTCTGACACCCTTTCCACTCTACAACACTCTACTCCACTCTATAACACTCTATTCCACTCTATAACACTCTACTCCACTCTATGCGATTCTACTCTACAACACTCTACTCCACTGTATTCCACTCTACGCACCACCACTCCACACATTTCTACTCCACTCTGTTATTCCACTCTACAACACTCCACTCTGTGCCACTCCACTCCACTGTATTCCACTCTACGCACCGCCTTTCTACACCATTCTACTCCACTCTATGCCATGACACTATATGATACTACTCCATTCCATGTCCTTCCATTCTACACCCCTCCACTCTACACCACTCCACAGCACTCTATTCTATGGCTCTCCACTCTTCACCGCTCCACTTTACGCCACTCCACTCTAACTCTCTCCACTCTACCCTACCCATGACACACTAAGCCATTCTACTCTACTCTACTCCATCCCACTCTGCACCACTCTCTGACACTTCTTTACCCTGTGCCTTTCTACTCCACTCTTTGATACAGCACTGTACAACACTACCCCATTGTTTGTCCCTCCACCTGACACACCTCCACTTTATGCCACTCTACTCTGCACTACACCATTCTATTCCACAGCACCTTTATGCGCAACAGTCCACAACAATCAATGACATTTCACTCTATGACACTCCACGCTGCTCTACTTAACACCACTCCATTATGTGCCATCGCATGACACTCTATGCCACTGCACTCTACTGTACGCCATTCCACTCTAAGCCACTCTCTCCAACACTACTCCACTCTATGCCACTATACCCCACTCCACTCTAGACCACTCTACTCCAATCCACTCTGACACTCTATGCCACTGCACAACACTCTGGCGGTCATTACAACATTGGCGGTAAAAGCCGCTTACCGCCGTGCAGAAGGCCGGCAACACACCGACGAGGCCGCAGAATTCTGCCACAGCTATTATGACCCACATCTCGGAATCCGCCAAAATTCAGACACCCACACAAGTCCGCCACACCAAAGGTCAGTAATAAACTGACGAAAACAAAATCAACACCGTCACGCCAACAGAAATACGCCCACACTATCACAACACACGAATCCACGTGGCTGTCTTTCAACCGCGGTATTCCATTGGTGGTACACACCGCCACGCTCAAAATACACACACTTTTACAAAACACAGCCACATTGGACAATTCGAAATAAACACACCTGATACACATACACACACCACTCCCACACACCCATTACAATATAAAACACCACCCCACATCACCCACAAACCCCTACAACAAATGTACAGAGAGAAGGCCAGAGAGAAACACCACCAGCAAGAACAACAGCATCCACAGGCACACAACACCATCACCCACACAACTTCCATGCACCTCACACAACACACCACTACATATCACCACACTTATCACCACACACTCCACCCCACACATCACCCACACCACCCCATGGCACGGCAAAAACACCCCAGGTTCTCGGAGGAGGAGTTCTGGGGCATGGTGGAGGAAATCGTACGGGTAGAGTCACAGCCATTCAGATCACAGGTGCAGCACACCTCCATTGCAAGGAAGATGGAGCTATGGCGAAGAATAGTGGACAGGGTCAACGCAGTGGGACAGCACCCAAGAAATCGGGAGGACATCAGGAAGAGGTAGAACGACCTACGGGGGAAGGTGCGTTCCGTGGTCTCAAGACACCACCAGGCGGTTCAGCGGACTGGCGGCGGACCCACACCTCCTCACCCACAACTAACAACATGGGAGGAGCAGGTCTTGGCGATTCTGCATCCTGAGGGCCTCGCAGGAGTAGGTGGAAGAATGGACTCTGGTAAGTCAAAGCTTCACTATTACATCCCCCACCCTACCTGCATGCTATCACACACCCCCACCCTCACCCCCAGCACCCCTACTCCTCACAAATGTCCCAACATCACAAACCACCCATCCCAACACCAAGCCCTGCATGCAACAACAAAGCATGGACACACATCACCAAAGAATGCCCACTGCAAATACCCATACACCCCCCTAAACCATCATCACACAAGCTCCCACACAGGAATGCTAGCACTGGGGTACACAGTCACCCACCCATTGCACACCATTACACACACAGATTTAATAAACATCCTTTTATACCCCTGCAGGACCCCTACCCAACGTCACCGGACAGGAGGGTCCACATATGTCCACACCACCAACAGAAGAGGCCCACAGTGATGACAGCACCTCTGTCCAACTGGATCTAGATGACCAGCCCGGACCATCGGGGACCTCTGGACAGTCGGTTCCCCTCACACAGGCACAGGCCACCACAGACCTTCCCCCCTCTGGAAACACCAGCACAGCACCCACTCAGTGGGCCCATACCTACATCCCCAGGACACGTCAATCAGCTGTGTGTCAACCACTACAGGGAACTCAGGATAACCCACCACCCCAACAACAACAGGGACCTGGGGGCAGTGGTAGTGGGCACACGGTCCAGGGGACGGAGGCACTGGAACACAGGGGAACTGGGAGGGCTGCCGTGCGACAGGGGGCGGACAGGCCAAGGGAACCCACTCCCCACGAGGCCCTCTCCTCCATCATGGGAGCCTACCACCACTCCCAGGAGACGATGGCAACGGTACTGGCCAAGTTTCAGGAGACCCAGCGCATGCTGGTGGAACAGTATATAGGCTTCAGGGAGGAACTCAGAACCATCAGCTTCACCCTGGGCACCATCGTAGCGGTGCTGAAGGAAGTGCTCAACGCCAGGAGGGACACTGTGGCACTACAAGGGGCCCCTGACACTAGCATGGACGATGAACTGCCCACCACCTCCGCCGGCGCTAGTGGACAGGACGCCCCGCCAAAGGACCACCACACCAGCACCCCACCCCCTGCAGAGGGAGAACCACCCCGCAAACGGTCCCTGAGATCCAGGAACAAGACAGAGCACGATGCCAAGACCCCCGCCAAGAAATTAGACTACCCTGATTGTCATCTTACTGTCCCACTTTGTCACCATGTCCATAATTAAACTGCCCCAGCTCCACTTCCTATGCCCATATGGGCAATGCACCTGTGAGACTAATAGACTGGACTCTGCCATGGACACTCCTCCGCCATCACCCCTCACCATTTCATTACCCCCTCCAATTTTGAGCATTTAAATAAACACACCTAAAGCACAAAATGATCTGGAGTCTGTCTGTGATTTCGAAATAGTGTATTAGCAATTACAGTGACAAAATGTTTTTTAAAATATTAATGTCAACATACCTATGTCACACAGCTCTAGTCCATGAGGAATCTAAGCAGATGTCACATAGTGGGACCCAAATCTGTGAAACCGTAAGGGAAAGTGACAGCTCAGTGACCATACACTGGGTGAAAACGACAGACAGTAGAGAGGTAGTAGTGTTAAAGTACATGTAGTAGGCAGGTTTGTATTCTTACCTGTGTCTCACTGGAAATATTGCAGGATCACTGAGTCCCTGTTGTCATTGTCTTCTTCCTCTGCTTCCTCCTCATCACTGTCCACAGGCTCCACAGCTGCAATAACACCTCCATCTGGACCATCCTCCTGCAGAAAAGGCACCTGGCGTCGCAAAGCCAAGTTGTGAAGCATACAGTGGGCCACGATGATCTGGCACACCTTCTTTGGTAAGTAGAATAGGGATCCACCTGTCATATGGTGGCACCTGAACCTGGCCTTCAGGAGGCCGAAGGTCCGCTCGATCACCCTCCTAGTTTGCCCATGGGCCTCATTGTAGCGTTCCTCTGCCCTGGTCCTAGGATTCCACACTGGGGTGAGTAGCCATGACAGGTTGGGATAACCAGAGTCACCTGCAAATGGTGAGGGGCAACTGTTAGACACACAATAACCTGGAGGGATAACTCCAGACCCAGACAACCATTCCTACTGACTTGCTTCCAGGTGCTCACCTAATAGCCACACACGGTGCCTCTGGAGTTGACCCATCACATAAGGGATGCTGCTATTCCGCAGGATGTAGGTGTCATGCACTGAGCCAGGGAACATGGCATTCACATGGGAGATGTACTGGTCTGCCAAACATACCATCTGTACATTCATAGAATGATAACTCTTCCGGTTTCTGTATACCTGTTCACGCCTGTAGGGGGGACCAAAGCCACATGTGTCCCATCAATGGCACCTATGATGTTGGAGATACGTCCCTGGGCATAGAAATCACCTTTCACTGTAGGCAAATCCTCCACCTGAGGAAAAACGATGTAGTCCCGCATGTGTTTCAGTAGGGCAGACAACACTCTGGACAATACGTTGGAAAACATTGGCTGGGACATCCCTGATGCCATGGCCACAGTTGTTTGAAAAGAGCCACTTGCAAGGAAATGGAGCACTGACAGCACCTGCACTTGAGGGGGGATTTCTGTGGGATGGCGGATTGCTGACATCAGGTCTGGCTCCAACTGGGTACACAGTTCCTGGATTGTGGCACGGTCCAGCCTGTAGGTGATTATCAAATGTCGCTCCTCCATTGTCGACAGCTCCACCAACGGTCAGTACACCGAAGGATGCCGCCATCTCCTTACATGTCCCAGCGGAGAGGTGCCTATGAAGGACAACAGCAAGCACAGAGTCAAACAACTCAGAGGTACGTACCCACAGTTTACCCAGAACACCAATCATACACAAAAGGTGGCCTATATATATGTTGAGTCTAGGCCTAGGTATGTGTGATGCAGTTGAAAATGAAGCCATTTTGGCCCCTGAAATGGCGGCTGTCTGACCTCTGAAGTGGGACAATAGGATGTCAGGTAACTGTGCTGGCGTTGTACACTGTTGCGGTAGGCGGTTGAAGATCGCGCGCAATGCTGCATTGGTTAACATTGGACCCTATGGGTCCCAGGAGCCAATGACGATGTACGCCGGCGGTGACGGTACGCACCGCCGAGGACGTGACCAACATTTTCTATCTGTTGAATCACTCGATACCTGATCTTCGACAGGAGAGGACCTACACTGCAAGTGCTGCTGTGACCTCGGTCTAGAAGAGAGAATGGCTTGTGCGTCTGGGGAAAGGGCCCCTGCCTTCACATCGAGGAATTGGAGAAGCTCGTGGATGGGGTCCTCCCCCAGTACATGCTACTATGCCTGTGTGGAGAGGGTTGGATGTAAGAAGGAAGGGGGCAGAGTGCTGCATGCATGAAAGACGGTGAATGCATGTGCCACATGGCAAGGGTAGGGATGGGGGCCACTCACTTTGACGGTGCAGTTGGTAATGACTTCTCTTCTTCCCCTGTACATTTCATATAAGTCACCGCCCACCAGAAGAAAGTTATTTGGCGTGCCATCGCCAAAGACGTCCGGACCCAGAGGGTCTACCACAGACGGAGCACCCACTGCCATAAACGATGGGAGGACATTCGCCGCTGGAGCAAGAAGACGGCGGAGGCTCAGCTGGGGATTGCCTCCCAACGTGGGAGGGGTGCCCGTCGCACCATGACCCCCCTGATGTTCAGGATCCTGGCGGTGGCCTACCCGGAGTTGGATGGGCGCTTGAGGGCTAAACAGCAGCCACAACCGGGTGAGTACACTCTCATTCTGCTGACTTTGCGCGCAGTGGAGTTGTCTGGGTGGGGGAGGAGGGCTGTGGGTTTCCCTAGGCCAGGGCGAGTTCCGTAGGCTAGGCCCCTCCGCAAGGCAGGCCCTGTGGCCCCCCACCCCACTTCTGTAGAGTGCCAAGTACAGCTATTCATGCCCCTGTGTCATCTATGTGTGCAGATGTCGTCCATAGCCTTGTAGGCCATTTCCCAGGAATTGAACTGTGGAGCCCAAGAGCGCGGCGTAGTGCAGGGGGCTTCTGTGTCTGTCTTGTCCGCCAACGGTAGCGGTAATGCATGCACTCAACATGTCTTTCTTCTGTCTCCCCCACCTTTTTGTGGTCTGCCTCTTCTTGTGTCCATTAGCATCATCAGGCGGAGGAGCAGTGGCACCGGAGCACGAGGGAGCTGCATCCCACATGGCCCTGGAGGGTGAGACTACGGACTCGGAATTCACCAGTGGGTTGGAGGGCGCGGGGAGCTCCACAGTGGGGACAGGAGCTGAGACCAGCGACACAGACTCATCCTCTGATGGGAGCTCCCTACCAGCACCGCCCTCCCAGCAGCCCCTCAGCCTTCGCCCCGTGCCCTCTCACCCAGGAGAGTGGGCATCACCTTCGCCCCAGGCACCTCAGGTCCTGCCCCAGTCACCCCTGCTGCCCTCAGTGAGGAAGCCATTGACCTCCTCAGGTCACTCACTGTTGGGCAGTCTACCATTTTGAATGCCATCCAGGGTGTAGAAAGGCAGTTGCAACAAACTAATGTATTCCTGGAGGGCATTCATTCTGGTCAGGCGGCCCTTCACCGAGCTTTTCAAACTCTGGCCTCAGCACTGATGGCAGCCATTGTCCCCATCTCTAGCCTCCCCCTCCAACTTCCTCCACCAAGACCCAATCCCCTGTACCTCTGCCTATCCCAAGCACACCATCAGACCAGCCTGCACACACCTCACCACACAAGGCAAGCTCAGGCAAACATAAGCACCACACATCACACAGGCACTCATGCAAGTAACACACACATGCAGACACACCAACATCCACTGCCTCCACTGTCCCCCTCCTTGTCGTCTCCCTCCTCCCTTCCAGTCTCACCTACACTCACACCTTCATGCACAACCTCTACAACCACTAGGTCCCTCACCAGCACACCCACCAGCACATCCCGCTCACGTGCAGTTACCACCCCCACTACGTCCCCTGTGTCCTCTCCCAGTGTGTCTGTGACGGCCCCTCCCAAGATACACAAACACAGGCACACACCCACCCAACAGCCATCCACCTCACGACAGCCTCCAGCGCATGCACCTGCACCCAAAGTCACCAAATGTACACCTCCTACTACCACCACCTCTTCCTCCGCTCCCAAACCCCCTCCAGCTACCCGTCCCAGTGTGTCCAAAATAATTTTCCTGTCCAGCTTTGACCTTTTTCCCCCACCCCGTCCATCTCATAGGTCCCGAAGTAGCACCTCAGCCACAACATCTCCGGGACCAGTGGTGCCTGTAGTCACAGGTATGTGGAGTGCACCGGCCACCAGGACAGCCAGTGTGGCACGGAGCCACAGCACAGCCAGTCCCCCACCTGTGAAGCATCAGAAGTTGGCCAGTGCCCGGCGGGAGAGGGGAAAGACTCCAGCCACCAAAGCCGCTCCCAGGGGTCCCGTTGGGAGTGTGAAGTCAGCTGTGACACCTTCCAAGGTGGGGAAGGGCCACAAGAAACCCGGCAAGTCTGGGAAGGGATGCACGGTGGAGAAGACCGCCATCATCCCCGCTGCCCAGGAGGCCACCGCCAGCCCAGCTGCCCAGGAGGCCACTGCCAGCCCCAGCACAGCTGCTCAGGAGGCCACCGCCAGCCCCAGCACAGCTGCCCAGGAGGCCACCGCAAGCCCCAGCACAGCTGCCCAGGAGGCCACCGCCAGCCCCAGCACAGCTGCCCAGGAGGCCACCGCCAGCCCCAGCACAGCTGCCCAGGAGGCCACCGCCAGCCCCAGCCCAGCTGCCCAGGAGGCCACCGCCAGCCCCAGCCCAGCTGCCCAGGAGGCCACCGCCAGCCCCAGCCCAGCTGCCCAGGAGGCCACTGCCAGCCCCAGCCCAGCTGCCCAGCTGCCCAGGAGGCCAGCCCCAGCACAGCTGCCCAGGAGGCCACCGCCAGCCCCAGCCCAGCTGATTACATGAAGGACCGCCAGCCCCAGCCCAGCTGATTCCATGAAGGACCGCCAGCCCCAGCCCAGCTGATCCATGAAGGACCGCCAGCACAAGCCCCGCTGGGCCATGAAGGACCGTCAGCACAAGCCCCGCTGGGCCATGAAAGACCGCCAACTCAAGCACTGCTGAACAGGGCACTGCCTACTCAAGCACCGCTGAACAGGGCACCGCCTACTCAAGCACCGCTGAACAGGGCACCGCCTACTCAAGCACCGCTGAACAGGGCACCGCCAAATCAAGCACCGCTGAACAGGGCACCGCCTATTCAAGCACCGCTGAACAGGGCACCGCCAAATCAAGCACCGCTAGCCCATGAGCGGCAGGGGCACTGACGCAACTGGGTTAGTCACGGGCTGAGTGATGCACTCTGGGCACCAGTCCCCCTCCAGAACCAGTGGAGACATCCATCCACTACC
Organism: Pleurodeles waltl; assembly: GCF_031143425.1. Classification (NCBI taxonomy): domain Eukaryota; kingdom Metazoa; phylum Chordata; class Amphibia; order Caudata; family Salamandridae; genus Pleurodeles; species Pleurodeles waltl. The sequence goes on from NC_090449.1 coordinate 402,474,741, forward strand.
TCTGTCCTTCACAGGATGAAGCACTCTGGGCACCAGTCCCGCTCCAGAACCAGTGGAGACATCCATCCACTACCTCTGTCCTTCACAGGATGAAGCACTCTGGGCACCAGGCCCCCTCCAGAACCAGTGGAGACTGTTATCCACGTGTGAGACTGTGGCTTTGCACTCCCCAGGATTGAACAGTGGGCAACCCACCCACTGTAGAGACGTGAGAGACTGTGGCTTTGCATTCCCCAGGATTAAACAGTGGGCAAACCACCCACAGTATAGACTTGCGAGACTGTGGCTTTGCACTCCCCAGGATTGAACAGTGGCCAAACCACCCACTGTATAGACTTGAGAGACTGTGGCTTTGCACTCCCCAGGATGGAACAGTGGGCATGTGGCCCCCTCGTGGATTTGTCGTTGTGCACTCAAGCGGCTGAGGTGCCCCCCCTTTCCCTCCCCCTGAGGTGCCTGTTTTCTTCCTATCTAATGCCCCTGCAGTGTTCTCTCCGTCATGGTCGGGGATCTTGTGTGGGCCTCTCCCATAACGTGTGGTCCCAGTGTTCCACGGACTTTCTTTGTGCAGTACCTGGACTTCTATGCCTGGTATATATTTTGTACATGGTGTATATATATATTTCTGCCTACTTGTTTGTAATATATTCCGATGGTTACACTCATTTTCTTTGGTCTTTGCATTCTTCCGGTGGGGCTTGGGGGGGTGTAACTGTGATGTATTGATATGCATTAGTGTGTGTGTTGTAGTGGGTGAGGGTGGGAGTGTTGCGTGTGTGTGTCCCTGTTTTTTGCCTACCCCCTCCCCTGTGTCGTAGGTGCAGTACTCACCGTGGTCTTCGCCACCGGCGTTCGTGCTCCTGGTAGAGGAGCAGGAAGTCTATCGCAGGTAGGATTTGGAGTTCCGGTTCCATGGTGTCCTCGTTCCTCGTGGAGTGTGTAGAGGTGAGCGTTTTCCCTTCGAAATTCCTGTTTCCGCCGTGTTTTTATCCGCAGTGTATCCGCCCCGGAAAAGGTGGCGGATTGGCCTGTCATAATAGTGTGGGCGGTACATTGTCTCCTGCCTGTCTGTTGGCGGTGACCGCCGCGCTGTTTGTTTGTACCGCTGTGGCGGTCAGAGTGTTAAAGTGGCTGTCTTTGTTGGCGGTTTCCGCCACGGTCGTAATTGCAATTTGTTTACCGCCGACCTGTTGGCGGTCGTACCGCCGCTTTAACACCGTCCGCCAGGGTTGTAATGACCACCTCTATGCCAATCTATGACGCTCTATGCCACTTTACACTACTCTATGCCACTCCACGCTAAGCCACTCCACTCAACACTTTACTCCACTCTACGGTACTCCACTCTAATCTGCTCCACTCCACTCTACGGCACTCCACTCTGCTCTGCTCTACAACATTTTACTGTATCCTATGGTACACCGCTTTTGCCACTCCATTTTATGCATCTGCACTGCAAGCCCCTCCTACGTCCCTCCACTCTATTGCACTCTACACCAGTGGTTCCCAACCTTTTGACTTCTGTGGACCCCCACTTCATGATTACTGGGACCCGGGGATCCCCACTGACTCATTATTGGAGTCCGGGGACCCCCCACTAAGTCATTACTATAAACTGGGGACCTAATCTGTTAATATTGTTTAATTTTCTAAGCTGTTGAGGACCCCCAGAGGAGGCTTTGTGGACCCCCAGGGGTCCCCGGACCACAGGTTGGGAACCACTGCTCTACACCACTACACTCTACTCCACCGCACTCTAATCTTCGAGACTCAACAGCAATCTATGCCATTCCACTCTACAACACTCCATTCTATGCTGCTCCACTCTACACCACCCCACAACACTAGACCGCTCCATGACACTCTACACCATTCCACTGCAAGCCACTTTATGCTGGACTACTCCACTCTGTGGCACTCAATTTCACTCCACTATAGCCCACTCTACTACTCTCCACTTTACGCCACTTTCTCTCACTCTCCTGCACTCTACTCAACTCTATGGCACTCCACTCTGTGTCACTTCACTCTATGCCATTCTCCTCCACAATACTCTACTCCACTTTACTCCACTCTACACCACTCCAGTCATGCTGTGTTCATTGACACTCTATGCCACTCTGTGCCACTTCACTCTAGGCTACTCTGCTCCACTCTGTGCCACTCTATACCACTTCACTAGAGGCCACTCTACTTCATCCTATGCCACTACATGTTACAACACTGCACAACACTCCACTCCATTATACTCCACTCTGACACTCTACTCCATTCAACTCTACAACACTCTACTCCACTCTGTGCCACTCTACACTATATGGCACTTCATTCTGGGCCACTACTCCACTCTATGCCACTCCATCCTACACCACTCCACTCCACCACATTGTACCCCACTTTTACAACAATCTGACACTGTATGACACTATGCCTATCTATGTTGCTCTATGCCACATCACTCCACTCTATGCCACTCAATGCTAAGCCACCCCACTCTACTCTACAGTACTCTACTCCACTCTGCTCTACTCTATGGCATGCCACTTCACTCCACAGCACTCAACTCTGCCCTGCTCTACAACACTTTACTGTACTCTATGGTATGCCACTCCACGCCACTCTACTTTACGTCTCTCCACTCTATGCCCCTCCTATTTCACTCCACTCTATGGCATTCTACTCTACTCTAGACCATGCCACTCTACTCCATGGCACTGTAATCTATGACACTTCACAGCAATCTATGCCATTCCATTCTACGAGACTTCACTCTACTCTGATTCACTTTACATCACTCCTACCAATGCCACCCCACAACACTCTATGCCACTCCACTCTAAGCCATTCTGTGCCAAACTACTCCAATCAATGCTTCTCTACTCCATTCCACTCTAGCTCACTCTACTCCACTCCACTCTAAGCCACTCTCTGGCACTCCGATACACTCTATGCAACTCTACTCCACTCTATGCCACTCTACTCTGTGTCACTCCATTCTATGCCATTCTACTCTACAATACTCTTCTCCACTTCACTTCTCAACACTACTTCACTGTACACCACTCCACTCTAAGACACTCTACTCCACTCTGTGCCACTCCACTCTATATCACTCTGTGTCACTTCACTCTAGGCTACTCTACTCCACCCTATGACACCACATTCTACAACTCTGTATAACATTCCATTCCTTGATATTACACACTGACACTCTACTCGATTCCGCTCTACAGCACTCTGACACTCTACTCCACTCTGTGCAACTCTAAAACACTCTATGCCATTATTTGCTACTTCAGACGAGGTCACTACTCCACTCTATGCCACTCCATCCTATACCACTCAATGACATTCTACCCATGTTACAACACTCTATGCCACTCTACAACACTCTATGCCTATCTACAATGCTCTATGCCACTTTACTCCACTCTATGCCACCCCATGCTAAGCCACCCCACTCTAGGGAACTTTACTCCACTCTACAATGCTCTCCTCCACTCTACTTCAATCCATTGTACGACCCCTCACTCTACATCCCTCAGTATCACTCTACCATACTCCACTCCACTCTACAAAACTCAGTTCTGTGCCATGCCACTCTAGCCCACTTCACTCTATAACACTCTACTTAAGTCTACTCCACTCCTGTCTGTACCGCTCTACTTCACTCTACTGAACCCTATATCACTCTATTCCACTCTACTCCACGACCCTCCACTCTACAACCTTCCATTCTATGACACTCTACTTTATAACACTCTGTTTTACAACACTCTACTTCACTCCACTCCACCTTATACCACTCTACTCCACCCTTCGCCATTGTACTCCACCCTTCGCCACTCCACTCTGACACTCTTCTCCATTCCACAACACTTTACTTCACTCTGAGCCACTCCACTCTGACACTCTACGCCCCTCCACTCTTCACCCCTCCTCTCTACACCCATCCACTGTACGCCTCACCACTCTACGACACTCTACTCCACTCTGTGTCACCACTCAGCTCCACTCAGTCCCTCCACTCCACACCATTCTACTCCACTCTACACTACTCTTCTCCATTCTACGCCAGTGCACAACAGTCTACAACCCTTCATTCTATGACACCCCACTCTACTCCACTCCACTGTACGTCATTCCACTCTATGACAATCTACACCACTCTTTGCCACTCTACACCACACCACTCCACTCTTCAACACTGTACTCCACTCTACATCACGCTACTCTATTCTATACTACTCCAGTTTATACCACTCCATTCAACTCTTCTCTACTCCACTCTGTGCCACAACACTACTCCATTCTGTTTCCCTCCACTCTACACCTCTCCAGTCTACCCTCCTCCACTCTACTCCACTCTACACTACTGGAATTCACAACACTACTCTAAGGCCCTCTGTGCCACTCCACTCTACAGCACTCCAATCCACTCTACTCCACTCTACGCTACTCCACAACACACAATGCCACTCCATTCTATACCACTCTACGCCACTCTATGCCACTCCATGCCACCCTCCTCTATGCCACTAACTTTTAGCTATGCTGAACAGCATCCAAGCTGGAGTACAACATCGCTAAAACACATTGAGAAAGCCAGTAGTTCCTGAATAGGCGAGACCTATTAGATTTGTCAATGCTTGTTATGAATTTCAGACACCAAACAAATATGGACAGCCGCCTGGTTGGTTTAATCAAATCATACTGACTTGACCTTGTAATAAGCCACGTGGAACGAATGCAAGAATATTGCTTTTAAAGTTTCCACGCACATTCATTACGCCTTATATGTATCCTTGATTATTGAAAATTATAACGTCAAATATTTGCAAGTTAACTTAAGTGAAAGGACCACAAGAACATACACACATGTGAGGAAATGGGGCCGGTCTGATATAGTGAATTTCCTTTAGCGGATATAACTTTATACATTTTGGCAATGGTGTACAGTACTAGTACAGCACTAGTACAGGTGCAAACTTTTCCTAGCTGTCAAGACGAGAAACACAGCTACCACCTGCTCTGACATGCTTTGAAAGGAAATAGAAGTTTTACTAATTTATATTTTGAAAGTACAGCTGTTAATATTAAGGGCCTGATTTAGATCCTGGTGAAGGGGAATACTCCATCACAAACGTGACGGGTATCCCGTTTCCTATATTATGATCCCATTACATCCTATGGGCATCATAATACGGGCAACAGGATATTCCTCATGTTCGTGACAGAGTATTCCATCGACAAAATCTAAATCAGGACCTTAGTGACAAACTGACATCTTTTCAAGTAAATAGTAACCGTATCTTTTCATGTTGCCTTGAAAAAATAGCAAACAAGTCAATAAGAGCCAGATTTCTTATTTTAAAATTTAGGTTAATCAACGACTTGTTATTGCCTCAGCTGAGAAAGCTTAGCTTGGATGACTCAGTGAGCAATGAGGCATTCTTTCCGGGACATTGCATCATATGTTCACCTGCTCAAGCTCCACATACATTGTTTCAGAACAAGCTTTCTGTTGAGTGCATTCAGGGATAAAACTCCATCCTTTGTGATCTATCAGCACCTTGGCATAGGACTGTTGACATCAGGCAACTCACATGCCCTACAGCTTTTGTCTCTCTTTCTCTCTTACAAACACACATAAAGTCTTAAACTCCATGTAAGCCTACAAACAGGGGCGTAATTTAGTCTGTGAGATTCGGTGTATGTGAATCTCAAATTTTCCAACTATAAAAGCTGGGGGCTGTAGGATGGATAGGTGAGATGACCATGGTTCAGGATGGACTGTTTCCTTGAAGAACATTTGTCTTAGGTGAGGGCCTGTCTAGAGTGGTACAGTGGACAAAAAATTATGTTATGGAATGCTACCCTAAGCAACTGCACTGGTTAGACTATTTGTAATAATTCATCCATCTCTTCACCTTTTGGGTGTTTGATTGCCAGAAGTATGCCAAACAATCTTGAGGCTGGTGCATCTTCCCAAGCCTTCTAATGCCAATACTTATGAATTCCCAAAAGCAGTGAATTTCTACCCATTACTACTTTTTTTGTTAAACCAGTCTCTCTATAAATCTATTCAAAACGCTGATCCAAAAAATTAACAAATGAAAAACCTCTTAGAGGAATGAGAACTTGAAAAACCGAGACAAACAGCAGACCCGACTCAGGAGTCCATGACTCCACTCATGTCCAACATAACAGCTAGAGTCTCTGCCATGGTACTCCTTTTTTTTAAATGTATTTTCACTGTGAACACTCTGTTTCATCTCTTCTAAAAGAAGCCTTGATGGTAGAGTTGTCAATCTGATTAATGTGGGTAGGGCCCTATGTTTCTAGTCCTCAGTTCTTAACAAATCATTTTGTCAAATGGCTGATGGCCCCATGTACTAAGCCCGAGTCTGAAATAGAGAATGGCGAGTAGGTAAATAAATAAGGCAAACCAAGCCAGAGCGAGCCTTGGGTTTGGCTTGGCTTTAAGAGTCTGCGCACAAGCCAAGCCACGAATACATTTGCCATATGTGTCGTGCAACAAACATAATGTAGAACTGTGATACAGTCGCTTCAAAATACAAAAAAGTATTTCTTCAACATTCAGAAGCATTTCACCTTAGTACATCAGGGTTTATCACTGTACAGAGATTTATAGTAAGTGATAGTTTTTAAAAACGTTTATGGCTCGCCATTAGTGAACTAGGAGGCAAGGCAGCAGTCAGGTAAACCTTAAACGTGGCCTAGATTCTTAATGTAGATGAAACAACGTTACTGTCTATTAAATCAGACATAAGAGGTGCTTGAACAGCACACATCCTGAACTCAAGTATCTAAAAGTGCACTTCTATGTGATAAACAAAAAGGAGGCTGTGTAAAATAAAATATTTTCCTAGGAACACACCATTTGAACAAGCAGGGAGGCCAGTTTTGATTCCAGGTTATATGGGTTCACATTTTGAAATTCAGCCACCAGATGGATATCTTTATATGTCTCTCTATAATTTACATCACATGTCCCTGTTATGTTTTTCATTCCTCGCTCAAAGGGAGAAAAACTGACAAAGAGATAGCAGAACCGACTTAGGCCACCCTAGACTCAACTAACAAGCCAAGAATGTATTTATTTAAAGGGTTTAACACCCCAAACACCCTCCTGAACACACACATGTACACACACACACAGACTGAGCACCACACACTCTTACAATCCACACATATATAGATGGATGCATGTGGTCCATGCATTGGTGGATCCAGCTTTAGTTCACGTGGTACCCAGTACGACAATATTTGTCAGCACCCACTCTAAAATCCTCTTTCTCCACAAAGTCCCTTATTACCACACTCCACTAGTGACTTTCATATCTCCATAGCCCCCCACCTCATATGCATTTTGTTTTATATCACTACATGTACCAGTGTAGGGTGTCAAAAACACTTTGCATCACTCACACAGCCAACCTTGGGTAGACAGGTGTACCTCAGACTTATGGTGTTCAGCAAAATCAGTGTGCTTGGCATGATTTCAGAAAAATAAGTAAAAGTCAGTTTTCCTTGTCTTCCAGTTTAGAAAAGGGAATTTGTCTTGCTGCTACAAAGTTTTTTATGGTCATAAATACCAGACTAAGGCCCTCAGTATGAGCTTGGCGGTCGAGACCGCCATGCCACCGGCAGCGAAAATTTCTGCCACCGGCATGGCAGTCTCAACCGCCACAAAATGAACACAGTGGGGATCGCCACAGGCGGCCTTCCACCACCGCCAGGCTACTGCCGATAGGCAGCCTGACGATGGTGGACTTCTTCATCCAACAGGACAGCGATGCATTTCCCTCCGGATAAAGAACCCTTGTTCCGCCAGGGGAAGGCTGGCGGAAGAGGTGCTGCGGGACCCCCCTGGGTGCTCTGCACTGCCCATGCACTTGGCATGGGGAGTGCAGGGGCCCCCGGGCAGAGCCCCGTCGCGCAGGTCACTGCCTGATTTATGGGTAGTGATCTGCGCGACAGGTGCTGCTGCACCCGCCGCTCTGCGGCATTGACGACAGCTCCATGTGGAGCCTTCGGCAATTTTCTGGCCTGCGGAATGTTAATTATTTGGCCGGCAGGGTCTCAAGGGGGCTGGCGGTCTGTGATAAGACTGCCAGCATGAACACGTCAGGGATTCCCGCCATGTTCATAATAACCCCCTAAAATTTTGGAGTGTTTTGATGGCAGACAACATTCTGCAGGAATGTGTATGTGTTTCTGTCTGTTAATGACAAATAAATGAGAAAGTCTGTGAAAGGAATGTGAGGGTAATGAAAGAGATTGTGACTAAAAGGGACTGTTAGAATTGATTGCATGTGAGAGAGTGAGTGTTTGAGAGTGAAAGAGAAAGTAAGAAAAAATATGTCAACTAGTGTTTCCTAGACATTATGGTGGTCATTATGACATTGGTGGTCTATTCCGAAGATCGACGTGGTGACAGCTGCCAACAGACCGCCACGGAGGCGGTAATCCGCCAGCCAGATTATGACACACAAACACAAAACTGCCACAACCACAAGTCCGCCAGACCCAACTAAGGCGAAAAACTGTTGGACCCACCACCCACACCGCTAAGCCAGCAAAACACTGCCCTCCAAATTATGACCCGCGAATCACCACAGTGAACATTCAGCGGCGGTCAACCATTGGCAGTGCACACCGCCGTGGTGGAATTGGGCGCCCATCACCACTACAAGCCAACATTGGCCAGTTCAAAAACCCCACACCTGACACAGAAACACACACCCTACACACACACAAACAGCACTATAAAACACCCACCCACACAACCCACAATCCCTTGCAAACACGAAAAGACTGCCACTCCTTTCCAGGCCAGTCCCTTACAGAACTGCCCACACACCAAATCCACCTATACATCCGTCACACATCACACACACACCCTACCACAACACTGAACACCCTCTGCACAACACAGACAACACACGATAGGCATGTCCTCACAAAAGCACCCCTGTTTCACAGATGAGTTGCAGGTGATGGTAGAGGAAATAATTGAGGTAGAGCCACAGCTGTTTGGTGTACAGGTCCAGCAGATCTCCATTGCCAGGAAGATGGAGCTATGGCAAAGGATCGTGGACAGGGTAAACTCCGTGGGACAATGGCCACTCACAAGGGACGACATCCGAAAGAGGTGAAATGACCTACAGGGGAAGGTGCATCAAGGCACCAGGTCGCCATCATGAGAACTGGTGGTGGACCCCCACCTCCTCCCCCACAGCTGACAGCATGGGAGGAGCAGGTCATGGCAATCCTGCACCCTAAGGGCCTCACTGGAGGGCTGTCATAGGTAAGTCACCATTACTATCCTACCTCCAACAATTGTTGCATGGCATGTCACCCACTCACCCCGACTCCCCACACCCGACCCCATTCCACATAGTGCACCACCCTAATGACCACATGTAAATCTGTACCCCTGCATGCCCTACCCACTGCAGGCACACACCTCCCAGCACTGCATGCACACCCACCAGCAATGCATGGATAGCATGTAGTACTACCAAACCCACACCATACACTACCAAAGGTGGGAGGACAACACCAAACCCATAGGAAATGGTAGAAATGCGGAAAATGAGACAGACAGTGACCCTAACAAATCACTTACATCCCCACAGGTGTCCCAGCCACTGTCAGCAATGAGCAGGTGCCACAGCAACCCAGTCCTCCATCAGAAGGTGCCCCCAGTGATTACAGCAACTCTGGATGTCCCAAGCTGGATGAACTCCCTGGACCATCTGGGACCACAGGTCAGTCGGCTTCCACATCCCACAGTCAGTCCACCACTGCCCCCCCCCAACTCAAACACCACAGCAGCCACCCAACGTCCCCAATCCCCTGTCCCCAGGACACGTTGATCAATAGTGTGTCCACCTGTACAGGGACCTGAGTCAACACCACACAGTCAAGACAAAGAAGGTCCTGGTGTAAGTGGGAGCAGGCACACCGTTCAGGGGACTCAGGCACAGGGGGCCAGGGACGGTGGGAGGTCAGCTGTGCGCCAGTGGGGCCAGGCCCAGGGAATCGACTTCCCAGGAGGCACTCACACATCCTGGGGCATATAAAAGATATCAGGACAGGATAGCCAGGTCATCACCATCATAGAGGAGAACCAGACACTGCAGGGGGTACACCACCAGGAGGTCATGCAGCAGTTGCAGGGCCTATTTGCCAACATGGCCTCCATTGTAGAGGTGCTGGGTGACATGGCAAACACATTGCGGGAGAACACAGCACACCAGCTGCCCACTAATACTAGCCTCTCCACTCAGCAACCATCACCATCTGCTGCAGCTAGTGTACAGGAGGACCTGCCACAGGACCCACAGGCCACCAGCACCCCTCCCTTTGTAGCAGAAGAACCGTCCCGCAAACATTCCCTGTAACCCAGGCAGACACCAGAGACTGTTAACCAGACCAAGACCTCCGCCAGGAAATGAGCCCCTCCAGAATGTCCCCTTGTGTGCCACTGAGGCACCTCGTTCACTTTGGATTGCTATTTCTCCTCATCCTTTTGCCCCATGGACATTGTACCTGTGCTCCAGACCAACTGGACCACTACACTGTGGTTCTTCTCAACCATCACCCCATTCTATTGCACTTTCCCTTCATTATTGTCACTTCAATAAACATCCTTCAACACAACTGGAGTAATAGTGCTTTATCAGACAGAAATGTGCAATGTATTGAACTGTATTATCCTGTGCAAATGTCCTGTAAAATGTGAATTCATCAAACAAATGTTGTTAAAGAGTCTGCAGCCATCACATCAGTACACTGTTGTGACCACACCAACATCTGCAAAAAGGGAAGGCATAAGTGACAGTCAATTGAAAGGTTAAGGCAGTGATTGGCTCAACACAGCTGGCACATAGCACTCAACAGAACTGGCGACATGAACAGTTCTACAGTCTTACCTGAGTGTCATTGGGAGTACTGCTGTATGATATGTGTCCTGTTGTCCACATCCTCCTCCTCCTCCTCACTGTCCTCAGTGTCCGCTGCTGCCACAGGTGCATTGTCACCCCTTCCTCCTACAGGTATGGCACATGTTGTCTGTTGGCCAAATTGTGCAGCATGCAGCATGCCACCACAATCTGGCAGACCTTCTGAGGGATGTAGCATAGGGACCCACCTGTCAAACGGAAGCACCTGAACCTGGCTTTCAGTAGGCCAAATGTGCGTTCTAGAACCCTTCTGGTACAGCCATGTCCCTTATTGTACCGGTGTTTAGCCCCTGTTCTCGGATTCCTAACAGGGGCCAACAGCAAGGACAGTGTTGGGTAGCCGGAGTCACCTGGAAGTAGTGAGGGACACACATTACCCATTTACAATGGCATGGAGTACATCCCCAGTTGCCATACGCTGACATACACTGTGTGAAGACTTATGCTCACCTATGAGCCACACTCTGGGGGTCATTCCGACCCTGGCGGTCCATGACCGCCATGACGGAGGGCAGTGGAAGCCCCGCCAACAGGCTGGCGGTGCTTCCTGGGCTATTCTGACCGCGGCGGTAAAGCCGCGGTCAGAAAAGGGGAACCGGTGGTTTCCCGCCGGTTTTCCCCTGGCCCAGGGAATCCTCCATGGCGGCGCTGCTTGCAGCGCCGCCACGGGGATTCCGACCCCCTTCCCGCCAGCCTGTTTCTGGCGGTCTTCACCACCAGAACCAGGATGGCGGGAACGGGTGTCGTGGGGCCCCTGGGGGCCCCTGCACTGCCCATGCCACTGGCATGGGCAGTGCAGGGGCCCCCTCACAGGGCCCCATACAGATTTTCACTGTCTGCTTAGCAGACAGTGAAAATTGCGACGGGTGCCACTGCACCCGTCGCACCCCTGCAACTCCGCCGGCTCCATTCGGAGCCGGCTTCCTCGTTGCAGGGGCTTTCCCGCTGGGCCGGCGGGCGGCCTTTTGGCGGTCGCCCGCCGGCCCAGCGGGAAAGTTGGAATGGCCGCCGCGGTCTTTTGACCGCGGGGCGGTCATTCGGCGGTAACCGCATGGCGGGCGGTGACCGCCGCGGTCAGAATGACCGCCTCTGTGTCTTTGTAGTCGTGCCATCACCTGTGGGAAGCTGTTATTCCTCAAGGCATCATGCACAGATCCAGGATACTTTGCAGTGACGTGGGAGATGTACTGACCTGCAAGGCACACCATCTGGACAATAATTGTGTGCAAACTCTTCCTATTCCTGTATACCTGCTCATTTGCCCTGGGAGGGACCAAGGCAGTATGGGTCTCGTCAGTGGCCCCGATCACATGTGGTGTTTGTCCCAGGGTGTAGAATACAGCTTTCACATTGGGCAAATCTTCAATCTGGGGAAATGCGATGTAGCTGCTCATGTGTTTGAGCAAGGCAGCCAAAACGCTTACAAGCACTATCAAAAACATTGGCTATGACATTCCTGCAGCCAAGCCCACTGTCACTTGGAATGAACAACTCGCCAGGAAGTGGAGCACTGAGTGTATCTGTACTACAGGGGGAAAAGCTGTAGTGCTACGAATAGCAGGCAATAGATCTGGCTCCAATTGTGCACACAGCTCAGCAATGGTGGCCCTGTCCAGACAAGAGGTGACTATAATGTGCCGGTCCTCCAGTGTAGCCAAGCCCACAAGGGGTCTGTACACGGGTGCATGCTTCCTCATCCTCATCCTCCTCCTCATCCTTCTCAGTAGTTGTCTAAGTGAGCCAAAAGTAAAATGGGTATGACTACAGGACCTATGGACACACAACATCACAGTACACAGAGCATATATGTATGTAGGAAACTGGAATTGTCTACATGTGAACAGTCGATATCAATGATGCACAAATGTATTCCCAACATGAGTACTAGCAGTAGGAAATGGGAACCGCCTGACCTGTATGCAGGGACAGGTGGAAGTGACCTCACTCCACCGGCGTTAGGCGTTTTGGCAGAAGGCAGACTGCACCGCCGTGCTATTCCTCATTGGCTAACATGGGGCTCTATGAAGTACAGCAACCAATGATGATTAACACCGATGGTGACGGTGTTCACCGCCGTGGATGTGACCGCCATTTTATTTCTACCGCTTCACTTGATTGCTGACTCTCCATGGTACTACATCTCCACTGCGTGTGCTGCTGTGACTTGTGTCTGGAACCTGCGATGGCCCGTGCTACAGGGGAAAGGGTCCCATCCTTCACATCCGAGGAGTTTGAGAAGCTTGTGAATGGGGTCCTACCCCTGTATGGGCAGTTGTATGGGCCTCCAGCCCAACAGGTGAGTACATCATGGGTACATTGGATGGGACATAGCTGCATGTAGATGTATGCGTGTGCTAGGAGTGTCTCATTTGGGGGGGTTGGCTGCATACAATGTGTATGCAGAGGTACTGGTCATGTGTGTGTTTGATGAGGGGCAAATTGTAGGAGGCTGGCCTGGCTTGTAGTAGGTACCTAAGGTACTTACACCTTATACCAGGTCCAGTTATCCCTTATTAGTGAAATGTTGTAGTCAGTGTCTAGAAGCCAGGCTGTCTAGAGGTAGCTGTAGGCAGAACAGCCAAGGCTAAACTAGGAGACATGCAAAGCCCTTGCAATACCACTGTAGTCACCCAGTACTTACAAACATGAAAGACAATACTCAGTGTTACCAAAAATAAAGGTACTTTATTTTAGTGACACAATGCCAAATATACCTTAGAGGCTATACCCCCTTAGGAGGTAAGTATTATACATATAATATACACTAGTATCCAAAATCAGGTAAGTAAACAGTCATAAAATAGTGCAAATAATGAAAATCGCCATAGGTTACAATGGGCTTATGAACACAAACCATATACTAAAATAGTGGAATGCGAATGTCTGTTTCACACCTAGGCAAGAGTAGAGTGTAGAGGGGCGCTGGGAGTGTAAGAAAACACAAAAGAGAAGTAAAGTACCCCACCCCAGAGCCCAGGAAAACAGGAGTGAAGCACAGCAAGTTTTCTCAGAACACACTAGAACCCGAGATAAAGCATAATGCAAAAACCAAGCAAGACACAAAAGATGGATTCCTAGACCTGAAGACCTGCGGAGAGAGGAGACCAAGTCTAAGAGCTGCTGAAGAGTCCAGGGAAAACAGGAGCCTCTGCTTACTTGAACGAAGGTGCAAAAGTGAAACCTCCGGTTGGAAGAAAAAGTCAGAGATACACCAAAGAAGACAGCTGCAGGTTCCTGCTTGGTGCAAGAGAGGTCCCACGTCAAGTAGATGAATGCAGGCTGGTTTTTGTCATTAGATTCTGCCAACTAGCCTTGGCTCATGCAAGAGAAGCATTTGGAGGGAAAAGGCGCTGCCCGGGCCCAGGAGGGACGAGGAGGTCTCACCTCGGACTGAGGAGACAGAGGGGGCTCTCAGGACGTCAGAGAGCCCTCAGACGACCAGGCAGCACTCACAGGAGTCCCAGAACACGGGGACAAAGGAGTTGCAAATTGCGGTCTTCGAGCACTACACAAAGGGATCCCACGCTGCCGGAGAACAACCCAAGGAGCTGAGCGTTGCAGGATAGAGTGCTGGGTACCTGGGCTAGGCTGTGCATGAAGGATTCCCTGGAGAAGCGCACAGAAGCCCTATGAGCTGCAAAACACTTGGTACACAGGGGTACTGTCTGGCACAGGGAGTCAAGCTCTTACCGCCACCAAATTTGGACAGTTTGACCTTTGGACAGTCAGGGTCGCTTCGGTGCACCACCTGTGTTCCAGGATCCACTATCGTCGTCAGGAGCGGGGACCCAGAGTACCGGTTGTTGCTGCAGAGAGTACTCACACCTACGTGCACTGCATCATCAGTCCCAGATTCTGCCACCTGTACAGCCTTGCCCATAGTCCCCACAACGGCAGATACGCAGACATGCACCCCACACACCACATGCACAGTCACCATCACCACCACATACAGCACACCCTCCTCACTTATAGACACCACCCCAACATACTTACATACATCCTGTTTGTCCTCTCCCACCCTGTCTGCTGCCCTCCAAAGACACATAAACACTCCCACTCAGACACCCAACAGCCATCCACCTCACACACGCACACTGTCCATGCACCTGCACCCAAGTCCAGCACATCTCCTCCTCCTACAACCACTCCCTCTACCTCCACTCTCAATCCTCCTCCCACACCAATCCCACTGGTCCTAAGAAGCTTTTCCTTTCCTGCCTTGACCTCTTTCCTCCCCCACCCCTCACCCCCACCCCCATCCTGACCGCAAAAGAAAGGTCCCACCCCCCCCAGCCCAGTACCTCCAGGTCCAAGTCGACTCCTGTTCCTACCCCTAAGACTAAACCTGCCACTAAGGGGAAAAAGAGTGGCACTCCTGCCCCCTGTCCCTAGGCCACTCCTCCGCCCCCTAAACAGAAGGGCAAAGACCCGAACTCTCCCAAACCCAAGCACCCCAATCCCAAAGAAGAAACCCCCTCCATCTCCCCAACCCCCGCCTCCTGAGGTGCCTGCCTACCATCTCCATTATGCCCCTGCCAAGTTGAGTGATTGGGCTGTCAGGAGTCAAGTTGGGCCTTGCACGTTGCCCTGTGGCCATTTGTGAACTTTGGACTGGCCAATGGCCCTTGATGTACATATGTATATTTGTATATATGTATATATTTTAGTATGCGGACGCTGTTCCCACATAATTACAGTGGTTGGACCAGAGGTATGTGTACTGGCTTTCTTTGCTCCTGGGTTATGTTGACGTTAATTAACTCTGCATATGGTTCTGGTTGTGTGGTATGTGTGTTTGGTGAGTATTGTGAGTGTGGGTGTGTCACTCCCCCTCCCTCACTTGTGTGCTAGGTGGCTGTACTCACCGTTGTCATCTTCATAGGCATTGGTGCTCCTGGACTGCCACCGCGTGGTACAGCATCGGCATGACTTCCAGTTCAGGTTCCATGGCGGCCGTGGAATCCTCTATGTGCCTGGAGGTGAGTGCCCCCTTTTTATATGATGTCGTTCCGCCAGGCTTTTGGTGGCGGTGATCTCTCCCCCGAAATCCTGGTGGTCTGCTATGTCATATTATGGTTGGCGGGTCATTGTCTTCCGCCTGCCTGAAGATGGCTACTGCCGTGTTAAGTGGATTGACCGCAGTGGCGGTTCAGGTGGTACATTGGCTGTCTATGGGAGGGATCACCGCCATGCTCATAATTTGGCAGTCGTCATGCTGGCCTGGTGACGGTACTACCACCATCGCCGGCGTGGCGTACAGCTCACCGCCACTGTCATAATGAGGGCCAATGTGTGATGAGGAAAGAGAGACTAAACCACAGGTACAGTGATAAATTGTGTGTGTGATTATATATTTGTGTGAGAATATAAATGTATAGCTAAGTGTGTGCGTGTATAACACAAAGAAAGTATGAGAGAAGGTGTGCAAGAGAGTCTGTAAGACAGCCATTGTGTGTTTATGCAGCATAAGGCATGAAAGTAATACATAGTGTGTGTGTTTGTTGATGCTTTAATTAAGACATTAAAGGGTCATCAGGCTTAAATGAGACTACCTGAGTCTCTCATAGTCTAAGGCTAGTAAGAAAACCTGCACATTACAAGATTCTAAAGTTAATAACCTTGTAGGTTTATCATTTCAGAAAGCTAAAGTAGTTAAGTAATAAATCAAGTGAATCAGCAAGCTCACTGACCGAGGGTCTGTGTCCAGATAAAAATACAAAAGGCGAGAAGGAAACGGGTCAAACAACAATGCAGGAGGGGAAAGGGGGCAGGGCAACAATGACAACTGGACAACAACATGAAAGGGTAAAGGATAAGCAACAATACAGAGCAGAGTGCGGCCACGACAGCCTGCAAACAAATGCACTCTAATGAAGTGGTAGACCTTAAATTTTAAAAAGAGTAGCTCCTGAAACGCATGATCAGTTGAAGGACACTGACTGCTGACAGGAAGCAGTACTTGGTCCATCCTGCACAAAGGGACAAACACACAATGAGAAAGTGAAACCAGTACTCTCTGACTAATGGGAAGCAAGGAAAGAAAAGTGACAAAGAAGCCAACCAATGTTAAGTAATGGGCAGACTCTAAAATCCTTCCATGTAAACAAAATGTCTCGCATGTACTGTCTCAGATGCTACCTAAAAAACGCAATGAACAAAAAGTTGGCAGTTCCCCAAAAAACACATCTTTATTAATGTTTCAGGAACAGAAGGCACACACATTTCATGGCATGACATTTTTCAGTAGGGTTGGATTAGAAATGCTTCATTTATGACAACCAATAAATCTATTAGTTTGTGTAGGAAAGTACCATCTTTCTTGGCATGTTACCTCCATTTTTATCTGAATGTCAATATGTTTTTGCCTGTCTCACTGGGATCCTGCTGGTCAGGACCCAAGTGCTCATATTTTATAGCCTCATGTGTGTGTGTATAGTGCTTAACTGTGTCACTGAAGCTCTGCTAATCAGAACCTCAGTGATTATGCTCTCTCTGCTTTTGAATTTGTCACTATAGGCTAGTGACTTCATTTACCAATTTCAATTGGCACACTGGACCCCCCTTATAAGTCCCTAGTATATGGTACCTAGGTACCCAGGGCATTGGGGTTTCAGGAGATCCTTATGGGCTGCAGCACTTCTTTTGCCACCCATAAGGAGCTCAGACAAATCCTTTCACAGGCCTGCCACTGCAGCCTGAGCGAAATAGTGCACACATTATTTCACAGCCATTTTCACTGCACTTAAGTAACTTATAAGTCACCTATATGTTTAACCTTCATTTAATGAAGGCTTGATGCGAAGTTACTAAGTGTGAGGACACCCTTGCACTAGAAAAGGTGCCCCCACATAGTTCAGGGCCAATTCCCGGAACTTTGTGAGAGCTGGGACGCCATTACACGCGTGCACTACATATAGGTCAATACCTATATGTAGCTTCATAATGGTAACCCCGAATATGGCCATGTAAGGTGTCTAAGATCATGGAATTGTCCCCCCATTCCAAATCTGGCATTGGGGAGCCAATTCCAAGCATCCTTGGGGGCTCCACCATGGATCCCCAGTACTGCTAAACCAGCTTCTGAGGCTTGCAATGCAGCTACAGCTGCTGCCACCTCACAAGACAGGGTTCTGACCTCCTGGGGTCTGAGCAGCTCAGTCCCAGGAAGGCAGAACAAAGCATTTCCTTTGGGAGCAGGGTGTTACACCCTCTCCCTTTGGAAATAGGTGTTACAGGCTGGGAAGGGGTAACCTCCCCCAGCCTCTGGAAATGCTTTAAAGAGCATAGATGGTGCCTTCCTTGCATAAACCAGTCTACACCGGTTCAGGGACCCCAAGTCCCTGCTGTGACGCGAAACTGGACAAAGGAAAGGGGAGTGACCACTCCCCTATCCATTACCACCCCAGTGGTGGTGCCCAGAGATCCTCCAGTGTGTCCCAGACTTCAGCCATCTTGTTTTCCAAGGTGTGGGCACACTCTGGAGGCCTCTGAGTGGCCAGTGCCAGCAGGTGACGTCAGAGAGCCCTACTGATAGGTGCATAGCTGGGTAGGTAGCCAATCCCCCTCTCAGGGCTATTTAGGGTCTCTCCTGTGGGTTCTCTTGAGATTCTACTTGCAAGTTTCCAGCAGAAAGCCTCTGCAACTACTACTTCATCCTCTGACCTCAGATCAACCGCAGACTGCTCCAGGAACCGTTGTAACAGCAACAAAGTATCCAGAAGGGCTACTTTTCCTCTGCAACTTCAGCTCCAGACAGCAACTGCAACATTTTCCATGGTGTGCACGCTCTGGCGACTCCCTGTCTTCACCCTGCACCAGAAGGACCAAAGAAATCTCCAGTGGAGTGACAGAGTCAGTCCCCTGCTCAAGCAGGCACCTTCTAAATCGATGACCTGTTCTCTTGGACTCCTCTCCTGGTGACGAGCGTGCTCCTTGGAACACAGAGGGTGGACCCCTTTGACACAGACTGTCCTGAGGTCCTGCTGTTCCAATTTGAAGAAGGTAAGATCTTGCCTTCCCCAAGAACGACAGTACCCTTGTGCACCACGTCTTATTCACCTCCTGAGGCCTCTGTGCACTATTTGCAAAATTCCTTCGTGTACAGCCTGGCCCAGGTCCCCTGAACTCTATCCTGTGATGCTCAACTTGCTGAGTTGTTCTCCGGCGGTGTGGGACCTTCCTTTGTAGTGCCGCATCAACCACATTTTGCACCTCCTTTGTCCCTGTGTCCTGGGACTACCGTAGGTGCTATCTGGTGTTCTGAGCCTCTCTAAAGTGCTGAGAGCCACTTCTTCCTCCTCACAGAGAGTTGAGACCCCAGGTCCCCTCTGGGTCCAGATAGCACCAACTTGACGCAAAAAAGGCGACATTGCCAGAACCAAGGCTTGTTAGAGGAATCCAGTGCAAAAACTCACCTGCATCCAACTTCTCTTCGTGGGACATCCAGTGCATCATGCAGGAACCCGCTGACATCTTCATTGGGTGCATTTCTGCGGGCTTCGTCCAACCGGGGACTCTTTCTTTGCACCTTCTTCTGGGTTGGCAGGGGCTCCTGTCCTTCCTGGAACTTCTTTCTACTTCTGGACTTGGTCTCCATCCATTGCGGGTCATCAGGTCGCGGAATCCACCATTTGTTGTTTGCAATCATGCTTGGTTCTTGCAATAGCTCTAATTACCACTTGTAGTGTGTCCTTAGGAAACTTGCAGTACTTTATTTCTGCTTTTCTGGGCTCTAGGGTGGGGTAAATTACTTACCTTTACTGTATTCTTGCTCTCCCAACGATTCTCTACACAATACACCTGTCTAGGGGGGAATTTGTGATTTGCATGCCACTTTCTTTGTATATGGTTTGCGTTGGCCCTAGGCCTATTTTCTCCCATTGCATTCTATAGCATTTCCTATTGTTTGCACTATCCTAGGACTAATTACCTGTCTAATTCTGGTGTCTAGTGTATATATTGTATATAATACTTACCTCCAGAAGGAGTATTGCCTTTAAGATAATTTTGGTACTGTCACCCAAATAAACTACCTTTGGTAACACTGAGTATTGTCTTTACTTGTGTATAAGTGCCATGTAAGTGGTATTGCAGGAGCTTTGCATGTCTCCTAGTTCAGCCTAAGCTGCTCTGCTATAGCTACCTCTATCAGCCTAAGCTGCTAGAACACTACTGCATTTCACTAATAAGGGATAGCTGGACCTGGTGTAAGTACCCAAGGTACCCACTACAAACCGGGCCAGCCTCCTACAATTTGCAAGGCACCTCAGAAACTGCTACTTTCTAAAGCATTTTATTGGCTAAAGGTATATATAACTAATTAAGGAAATACATTTTTTTGTGAAATACAGGAATACAATGGTTTGTCTAACTACCAGCAGAGCTCCTTTAAGTCCCGTTGGCATGTTACATTAAAAACACCCTTCCCTCCGATGAGCAGAACAGAATATACATTTTATACACGGAGGTAATGGCTGAGGCTGTTTCCATTAAATTTCTGAGAGAGGGTGCATGCATGTGGAAAGCTTGTACGCCTAGAATAAACGCACACTTTTTAGAAGCATTTCATGAATGATTGTCATTTAAGCCCACAGCAACCTAGTTATGCTAGCTGAAGCATGGCTAAATTAATCATTATTTTCTAGCAAATAAAAACACGCCTATAATACCCCCATCCCCGATAATTTATCTGATTTTCACCTTAATCTAGTACATTACTTTAATCATTCTTGGGTTAATCGATTTCTTACCCTGCAAGGCCTTCGGGTCATCATACATTCTGGTCTTCATCTTATTGAAAACAATATCATCCCTCTTGTGGTTTTCTTGTGATTGTCTAAGCAATTATAACTAAAGTCTCTAATGCAAAGTGCTTCCAAAAGCTTAAATATCAGAGGCACACTCGTTTAAGGATTATTACTATTAGTACAATGACTACTTATTTTTATTAGTATACCTTTACCAGTCTCATCAAACCATGAAATGATAGGTTCAAACATAACAATCAGAAAAATTCATTATGGCCCTATTAGGTTTTGGAAATTTTATATAGAAATGTTCTTCAGACTCTTCACTACAACTTTCTTTATGGTCCAACCTGATGTTTAGTATCAGTGTCATTATAGGACACAGAGCTTTTATTTAGGACTACGAGATATTTAGAAGAAAAATATAGATAGACCAGCACACTAATTAGTGCAGGTAAAATAAAAAATATAAAATAATATTTGGAATGTCTAAGCAAAGCCTCTCTTTTCTTGGAAGCATCTCTTCTAGTTCTTTAAGAATACCTGTTTCAAAATAAATGTGTCTTTAAAAATTCACAGCAAAGTAATTTCACAGTTCATTTGTCATTTCATAGGGGCTGTTCAAGCAAAAATTGCAAATCTTTAAAGTCAATGTCATTTTCTTCTGGCACAATTTCTGTCAGATATGCACATTCAGGAGGTATGTGTTTCTTCTTTGGCACTCACTCTTGTTGATCTTCTTGATGTAACATCTATAGTTGACTTCTGAACGATAAATGCTTACTACTTTTTTTCATTCTCTTTTTCAACATTCTCCCTATATAGTTTCAGCTGGTTTTCACCACTTTACTTCAGTTCTCTTTGCAATCCTATGCTTCTTTCTCTCACACTCCCAAGCAAATCAGTTTGAATGAAGCATCAGTGTTCAATTTAACTTGCTTGTTCTGCTTGAGTTTAATCTGTTTCTTGGTTTACACGATTTGCAAGGGATGCCTTTGCTCTTTGCCCCCTACTACTCCAGATCCATGCATGAGTTTGGCTTTGTGAGTTATAAGTTTGTGTCACCATTTCTTCATCTGTGGCACACACTATTTTCTTGTGAGATGTGTGGATCCAGTACTTCAAACCTCCACATGTCACAGCTGCGTTTGTCACCAATATAATCTGATGTGGTTCATTGCAGCGTGGCTCCAAGCAACACCTTCTTATACGTTTTTTTTGGTCCTCATTTCACCATCAGCGCAATGTCCGATTTTCAAACAGGGGAACCAACCAGACCTCTGAAGGGCAGTTTACTGTTGCTACGCATAGAGACAGCCTCAATTATGCTTTCCTGCAGTACATCATTCAGGTTTGGACATATTGCCAATTCACAAAGTCTTTCCAAATCTGATCAAGACTTCTGGGGTCATATGCCATATTGAGCTAGCTTACATGGGTGACAGTTTTAATCCAACCTGTGGCTAGTGGCGAATCTATAGAAATCCATGTTTTCATATTGTTCGTCTGGCTAGCAGGACCAAGTAAAGTATCAGTTTATGCTGGGTATTGGTCAGCTGTACCAATACTGATTGATCCACTTCCATTAAAATCAAAGCATGGCTTACCTTGATTTCTTATTTTAAGAGCCCACATAGTGTCCTACTTACAACTGCACAATATGTCTGTAGGCTTGGACATACCACAGACATTTGCCAGTCATATGCCCTTACCTGATTGCTCTTCTTACATCCCAGATGATCCAGTGTAAGCTTTGCCATTCTCTTGGGGTCCAGTAAAGTCTGTGAAGAGAAGACTCTTTTTTATGGGGACACTTCACCTCTAGTATAGTGTAAATGAAGAAGTTACTTACCTTCGGTAACGCTTTTTCTGGTGGATACAGTAACTACCTGTGGATTCCTCACCTAAAGAATTCTCCCCTCGCGCCAGCCTCAACAGAAATTTCTTCTAACTCTGCAAGTCGATGATGACGTCACAATCGCCCGACTCCACGCAATGCCTCATGACGTCATCTAGGCAATAAGAAGCCCTCGTCGACGTGCAGACGTCAGTTATCACCATTTTTTTACGTGTCATACAGGCGAACAGGTTGACCCTAAAGAGAACATATTCATCTCAAATTAATGAAAATGGAACATTTATTATAATAAAAATAAAGTTAGATAACAGTAATAATTGCTCTATACAAGAGTAAAATATGTCAGTCAAGTCCAAACATGTTTTCCTTGAGCTATCTAAATTTGAAAAGGAAATGTATATACAGATATTACAACTATATACATGATTCAGATATATACATATATACAGGGCAAAGGATGCTCACCCAAGGATTTCATGGTATGACCAGCCAGGCAACGGGGAGGCGGGTGGGACCGTGAGGAATCCACAGGTAGTTACTGTATCCACCAGAAAAAGCGTTACCGAAGGTAAGTAACTTATTCTTCTGATGGATACACCTACCTGTGGATTCCTCACCTAAAGAATAGAGTCCCAAAGCAGTACTACCTCCGGAGGTGGGTGCCCGAATGGTCAAACCAAGAAATCCTGCAGCACAGAGCGAGCAAAATGGCCATCCTTCCTAACCTCAGAATCCAAACAGTAATGTTTGACAAAAGTATGGAGGGACGCCCAAGTCGCCGCCCTGCAGATGTCAACCACAGGAACACCCCTAGCCAAAGCTGATGAAGCTGCTTTAGCCCTGGTGGAATGGGCACGAAGCCCCACAGGTGGTTCTTTCTTCGCCAAAGAATAACAAATCTTAATACATAGAATGACCCACCTGGATAGCGTTCTCTTGTGGACCACTCTACCTTTCCTCTTCCCCACCTATCCAATGAAGAGCTGATCATCTTGTCTGAACTCCCTCATCCTGTCGATGTAGAAGCTCAGCGCTCTTCGTGGATCCAGCCGGTGGAGCCTCTCTTCCTCCTTGGATGGGTGAGGTGGAGGGTAAAAGGAAGAGAGAGTAATTGACTGCCCCAGGTGAAAGGGTGTAACACCCTTCAGAAGGAAAGCCGCCTTGGTCCTTAACACCACTTTGTCCCTAAAGAAAGAAAGGTATGGGGGCTCTACACTAAGAGCCTGAAGCTCACTGACCCTTCTGGCCGATGTTATGGCCACCAGGAACACAGTCTTGAGAACCAGCAACCGCAAAGAGCAAGAATGCATTGGTTCAAATGGGTACCCCATTAAAAACGTTAAAACCAAATTAAGGTCCCACTGAGGCATAACAAATGGTGATGGTGGAAATTTGTTAGTGAGTCCCTTTAGAAATCTTAAAACAATAGGAGATTTAAAGAAGGATGGCTGATCAGGAAGGCACAGAAAAGCCGACAGTGCAGATAAATAACCTTTGACTGTGGCAACCACACAACCCTTCTGTGCCAGACAAAGAGCAAACGACAATATGTCAGATAAACGAGCCTTTAAGGGATCAATTCTGTTCTCTCCACACCAGCATACAAATTTAGCCCAACGACTTGCATAGATCGATTTGGTGGAGTGTCGCCTGGCCGATAAAATAACATCCACCACTTCTGGTGGGAGAGAAAAAGCGCTCAGATTGCCCCGTTCAATCTCCAGGCATGAAGGTGCAGGCTCTGGAGGTGGGGGTGTAGAATCTGCCCCTGCGACTGCGAGAGGAGGTCCACCCTGTAAGGGAGACGGAGCGGAGGGCACTGAGAGAGTTGGAGAAGGTCTAAATACCACACCCTTCTTGGCCAATCCGGAGCTATTAAGATGACCTGGGCTCGGTCTTGGCGAATCTTCCTCAGGACTCGAGGAATCAAGGGTATGGGGGGAAATGCGTAAAGCAACTGACTCTTCCAGGATATCTGAAACGCGTCCCCCAAAGCTCCTTGCACCGGATACTGGAGGCTGCAAATTAGCGGGCACTGCGCATTCTCTTGAGTTGCAAACAGATCTATTTGTGGATATACCCACATCTGGAAGATGTACAGAACCAGATCTGGATGAAGACGCTGCGTCGACTGAGAACATCCGCACGCACGTTCAGAGCTCCGGCAAATGATGTGCTACCAAGCAAATCTTGTGGTCCTGAAGCCAGGACCAGAGTCGAAGAGCTTCTCTGCAGAGAAGATACAACCCCACTCCTCCCTGCTTGTTTATATACCACATCGGGGTAGTGTTGTCCGGCAGAATCTGGACTGACTGACCGCAAATGGAAGGGAGGAAGGCCTTGAGAGCCAGACATACTGCCCGCAATTCCAACAGATTGATGTGAAATCTCTGTTCTACCGGAGAAGGCCTTTGACTTCCAGGGCCCCCAGATGAGCTCCCCGCCCTAGAGTGGAAGCATCCGTTACCACTGTGGCCACTGGCGACAGCAGCGAGAACGACCTTCCTTGTGACAGGTTGTCGACCGCTGCCCACCACTGAAGATCCACTACAGTGTCTTTGGAGATCTTTATCGACTCTTCGAGATCCCCTCTGTGCTGAAACCACTGCCTGCGGACGCACCACTGAAGAGCCCTCATGTGCCAGCGTGCATGAGTGACCAACAGTATGCAAGAAGCGAACAGACCGAGCAGACGAAGGACCTTGAGGACTGGAACTACCGCTCCATTTCGAAACATTGGAATCAACGCCTGGATGTCCTGAACCCGCTGGGGTGGAGGAAAGGCCCGATTCAATGTCGTGTCCAATACTGCCCTTATGAACAGGAGGCGTTGAGAGGGCTCCACGTGAGATTTGGGCACATTGACTGAAAAACCCAGGTCGTACAACAACTGAGTTGTTGACTGGAGATGACGCTGCACGAGCTCCGGAGTCTTGGCTTTGATCGACCAATCGTCCAGATAGGGAAATACTGCTTTCCCCCTTCTTCGGAGCTCTGCCGCTACCACCGCCATCACCTTTGTGAAGACTCGAGGTGCTGAAGTAAGACCAAACGGGAGGACCGCAAACTGATAATGCTGCGATCCCACCACAAACCGGAGATAATTCCTGTGCGATTTGAGGATCAGAATATGAAAATATGCGTCCTGCAAATCGACAGACACCATCCAATCTCCTTCGTTCAACGCCAAAAGAACCTGCAAAAGGGTCAGCATTTTGAACTTTTCCTGCCTGAGGAACCAATTCAAAGCCCTCAAGTCCAGAATCGGTCTCAACCGACCATCCTGTTTGGGGATCAGGAAGTATCTTGAATAGCAGCCCTGACCCCTCTCCTGCTCCGGAATCAACTCAATTGCACCTTTTGCCAATAGGGACAACACTTCCTGTTGTAATAGGAGAAGATGGTCTTCCAAACAGAAGGATGGGCGGGGAGGGATGGGAGGAGGGAATTCCTGAAAGGGAAGAGCGTACCCCTTCTTCACAATGTCGATGACCCAGGAGTCCGATGTTATAACTCCCACATCGGAAGAAAATGGGCAAGTCTCCCCCCTACCGGAGACAAGTGGACAGGGAGTGGAGGAGGACTATGGCTGCTTTCCTTGCTGCACCCCTCCCGAGGAAGAGGCAGAGTGCTGCTGGGTGGCTCCTCTTGTCCGGACTCTGCCCCTGCCCCTGAAAGATCTGTATGGCAGGGTGCTTGCAGTTTGTTGTGGTCCTTGAAATCTGCCACGAAAGGAGGAGCCACGTCCAAAACCCCTAAACCTCCTATAAGCTCTGAAGGAGGATTAGGCAGATGACTGAAGCCCTAGTGAACTCGCTGTGGCTCTGCTCTCCTTAAATCGTTCCAGAGCAGAATCCGCCTTTGTTCCAAAGAGCTTCTCGCCATCAAAGGGCAGATCGAGGAGAGTCGCCTGTACTTCTGATGAGAAGCCAGACGAACGCAGCCAAGATTGTCGCCTAGAAACTATGGTCGTGCCCATAGCCCTAGCCACTGAGTCTGAAGTGTCCAATCCAGACTGGATCACCTGGGTCGCTGCCGCCTGAGCGTCCGCCAGTAACTGCAACATTTCCTGGGACAAGTTCGGATGGCCTTTCGCTTCCTCCATAAGGGCGTGGATATAACGTCCCAAAATGCAGGTCGCGTTGGATGACTTTAAGGCCATACTACAAAAAGAAAAGGCCTTTTTAGCAGTATGGTCCATTTTCTTCGATTCCCTGTCCGCAGGTGTTCCGGGAAACGAGCCAGGAGAGGATCTGGATGAACAGGAGGCCTGAACCACTAAACCCTCTGGTGTCGGATGTTTGGAGAGAAAAACAGGATCACCTTGTGCCGCCCGATAGCGTCGAGCCACCGCCCTGTTGACAGCAGCTGTAGACACAGATTTCCCCCAGATGTCTTTGATAGGATCCAGAAGTGCCTCATTAAAAGGCAAAAGAGGCTCTGCCGTTACAGATGTTGGATGTAAAACCTCCATCAACAGGTTTCTCTTTACCTCCGCAGCTGGAAGGGGGAGGTCTAAGAAGTCCGCAGCCTTCCGAATTACAGCATGGAAAGATGCAGCTTCCTCAGTGAACTCTCCAGGAGAAGCTAGATCCCACTCCGGGGAGGTATCTATGCCACTCGCCGTATCAAGACCTTGAAAGTCACCAGAAGGCTCCAAAATCTCACCCTCTTCCAGGTGCTGCCTGCTGTATTCTTCCTCCTCCAACAGGCGCAAAGCCAGACGTCTAGATCGAAGCCTTGACTCGAGACCTGGCTTCGATAAGGCGTCGGCTGACGCCGAAGATCTCCATCGGCGCCGAACCTCGGATCCGTCCGACGCCGGACCCTCCGGCTCCACAGGAACCTTGACTGTGGATTGGATCCGAGGCAAATCCAACGGCGCCGTAGCGGGTGTAGTAGGTCTTCTAGGCGACGTCAAGGGCATTGGCACCGCTTCAGGTGCAGCAGACAAAAATGGTGTGAAAGGCGTTGATTTGTAAGACGCTGGAACGCCCAAATTAAAGGCCAAAGGGCCAGACGGACCTGCTTGACCTCCACCCGGCGCCATGGAAGAATTTTTTTTAAACATAGCGTTCAAAAACGCAGCAGGATCCGTTCCCGGAGTCGGGAAAGCCGGGTATTGCTGCTGCACCGGCGCTGGCATAGACGCCGAAGAAGGGCCAGGTAACTCCTGGCTAGGAGAACCCTCTGGCCTCTGGGGAGGCTCGACCTCGAAAACCGACCCGGGCGAAGTCGAGTCGTAGGAGGCGGAGGGGTGACGGTCGGGCTAATCTCCCACTTCGGACGGCGCCGAGCTGACGGAGATGCCGATCTTGACCTGGACCGTCCCTTACTCGATCGGCGCCGGGAACCGTGACGGCGCCGAGAGTCACCATGGCGATGATGGGATCTCGAGGATCTTGAAGAGGAATCCCTCCAATGACGCCGCTGCTTCTTTTTCTTGGAACGGGCCAAGAACAATTTTGCCTCCCTTTCCTTGAGTGCCTTCGGGTTCATGCGCTGGCAGGAGCCACATGACTCGACCTCATGGTCGGAGCTAAGGCACCAGAGGCAATTCTCATGGGGATCGGTAACCGACATCCGACCCCCGCACTGGTTACATGGTTTAAAGCTGGATTTCCTTGGCTGCGACATTGTATCCGTCGTTCAAAACTGTAGCTCCCTGTGAGCCTCGAAGAAAAACCGTTACTCGGAGGCACGGAAAAAAGGGAACTGACGTCTGCACGTCAACGAGGGCTTCTTATTGCCTAGATGACGTCATGCGGCGTCTCGTGGAGTCAGGCGATTGTGGCGTCATCGTCGACGTGCAGAGCTAGAAGAAATTTCCGTAGAGGCTGGCGCGAGGGGAGAATTCTTTAGGTGAGGAATCCACAGGTAGGTGTATCCATCAGAATCAAATATACTTGCCATATTTCTTCATTTACCGCTTCTGGCAAGTCAAACTTCCATACTTGGTGCAGATCAGCCAGATATTTCTCCTCCTCGTTGATGGACTCCCAGTACTGATAGGCCACCTCTTTCCGCAATTTGACTTTATTCATTAAGAGATCATCTTACTCATCCCTATTATTGTCCTTTCATTTGTGAGTTGCCCTCCATGAGCTCAACTGAAGATATTTAAATCTTGACAGTTTTCCTGCTGTGGCAGCCAGAATTTTGGCCCAATCTATCAGCCTGTCTCCCTTCCTCAGAATCCCCAGCTATCATAACCAGCTTGCCTCAAAGGGCAGTTGAGCTTATCCATCCATCAGACAGTATGGAGTTCTTGAAGAGTTCCACATTGGTGCTAGTGATGCATAGTAAGGAATACCAAGTATGACAAAACAATTTACTCACATACTGGCGGTACATTGACAATATTTTCATGTAGGAAAGTACCCTCTTTCTTGGTATGGTTACCCCCTCTTTCTCCCTGATGTCAGTGTGTTTGACTATGTTCACTGGGATCCTGCTAACCATGACTCCAGTGATTATGCTCTCTCCCAAAACTCTGTATTTCATCCTACAATTGGCACACTGGTGCACAACGGTAAGTCCCTAGTATATGGTACCTAGGTACGCAGAGCATTGGGGCTCCAGGGGATCCCTATGGGCTGCAGCATATATTTTGCCACCCATAGGGAGTCCAAGCAAAGGGTTCTGCAGGACTGCCATTGAGGGCCTACGTGAAAAGGTGCAAGGACCCTTTCACTGCCATTTTTCACTTCACCAGGTCACTTATAAGTCATCCCTATGGCGGCCCTACTAGCCCAGAGGGCAAGGTGCAAAGTACCTGTGTGTGAGGGCACCCCTGCACTAGCAGTGGTAGCCCCACAAACTTCAGGCCCATTTTCAAAAAATACCAAATTCATTATGCAAAGCATTTATAACAAATATTTATATAGATGTACAACGGGTGGGATAATCCTCACCTCTGTGTCCTTAATAGAATCTAAAATACTTGGGCCCATATTTATACTTTTTGACGCTAAACTGCGCTAACGCAGTTTAGCGTCAAAAAGTTTTGCGCCGTCTAACGCCATTCTGAAGCGCCATGCGGGCGCCGTATTTATGGAATGGCGTTAGACGGCGCAATCAGACCGGCGCTGCCTGGTTTGCGTGGGAAAAAACCACGTAGACCAGACAGCGCCGGCGTAGGGGGAAAATGGCGCATGGGCGTCTTAAAATGGGGCAAGTCAGGTTACGTCGAAAAAATCGTCTTAACCCGACTTGCGCCATTTATTTTCGACGCCCATCCCCCATCAACATGACTCCTATCATTGTAAAGATAGGAGTCATGCCCCCTTGCCCAATGGCCATGCCCAGGGGACTTCTGTCCCCTGGGCATGGTCATTGGGCATAGTGGCATGTAGGGGGGCACAAATAAGGCCCCCCTATGCCACCAAAAAAAAATATAAAAAAAAAAAAATTATACTTACCTGAACTTACCTGAATGTCCCTGGGGTGGGTCCCTCCATCCTTGGGGGTCCTCCTGGGGTGGGCAAGGGTGGCAGGGGGGGTCCCTGGGGGCATGGGAGGGCACCTGTGGGCTCATTTTGAGCCCACAGGCCCCTTAACGCCTGCCCTGAGCAGGCGTTAAAAAGTGGCGCAAATGCGCCGTTTTTAGCCACGCCAACTCCCGGGCGTCTCTTTTGCCCGGGAGTATAAATACCACGTAAAGGCCTGGGAGTCATTTTTGAGACGGGAACGCCTCCCTTGCATATCATTAACGCAAGGAAGGGGTTCACGCTAAAAAATGACGCACATTCCGGGAACTTTGGCGCTATTCGCCTCTAACGCCATAGTATAAATATGGCGTTAGTTGGCGTTAGTTTTGCGTCGAAATTGCGTCAAAAAAAACGACGCAATTTCGGCGCAAACGGAGTATAAATATGGCCCTTGATGCAATAGCTAGAATTGTTTTTATTCTATGTCAGGACCGGAGGCTTCGGATTATGATAGTTTAAAGTCTATTCACCACATCAGATACAACATTAACAATAGGTTTATGATAAAATACTTTGAAAGTAGAATCATTTGACCAATCTGCTGCTGCCATAATGTCCTTTAATCTAGCCCCAGTTGAAAAAGCTTTAGAAGCCATAGCTCTTCTAACTGAGTGAGCTCCAAATATGCTTATATCTATACCTGCCTCTGTCAATAACCATTTGACCCAACAAGCCAAAGTTGCTGCAGTGACCAGCCAAAAAGGCTTCTGAAGGAAATTAACAATTGACCAAAACATCTTGTCTAAATTCACGTGTATAATCTTCATAAGCTTTTATACATTGAACAGCAAAAAGTTTTTTATTATGCGGAAAAGATGGATAAGAAATACATTTTGAAGAAGTCTTAGTACGTCTGGTAATGGAAAAAGATACTCCTTCAGGAGTAAATACTCTACCTGATAAATCCAAGGCTTTAACATATGTGACTCTTCGACAAGATAATAAACAATAACAGGTTTGTCAGCTTTGCTGATAATTGCTTGCGAGATAGTCCGTCATTATCAGGCCAATTTTTGAGAAAACGCAGAACAATATTAACATCCCATAGAGATGCATATTTTGGTTGAGGAGGTTTAATCATACAGATACTCCTAAGAATTTTACAAATCAAAGGATGTTCACCAACCGGCTTACCCTGAATATGAGGATGACCAGCCGAAAGAGCGGAAAGACAATTATTAATTGTCCTATACGCCAAACCTTGGGAAGCCAAATCAGATAGAAAATTGGCAATTACATGAATCTCTGACCCCACAGGATCCAAACTCCTTGCACTGCACCAACATAACCACTTCCTCCAGGCTTGTTCATATCTTTTATGAGTGGAGGGAGCCCAAGACTGGAATAAGAAAAACAGTCCAGATTCCGAAACTCCAGGCACTTGCCATCGTCGCCTGAAAGTCTCCAAGCCACCAGGGACAACAATCCCTGTAGAATAGGAGGATGGGAGCTGCCTATCGGATCAGTGAGAAGATCCTTGTTCACTGGTAACATCAGTGGAAAGTCGCACAAAAGAATCATTGCAGATAGGAACCAAGGCTGTGCTCTCCAGAACGGAGTCACCAATATAACCTCTGTTCGTTGGCGCCAAACTTGTGCCAGGACACGTGGAATCATTGCAAAAGGAGGAAACGCATAAAGTATTTTTTGCGCAGTCTATCCTCCACGTAATGAGCAACCTCAGCTGTGGGAACCCACTCGGTGGAACGTGGATGTATTATATCCCGGGGAGAGAATAAAAGATTCTTACCAGCCGGGGTTGTAGCTTCCGGCATAACATGACGTGATTTACGTTGCTTTTTGCGTAGAACCGAATCGGTCTGTGAGTCATCAGACTCTGACTTAGACGACGATGGTTCATGCAAAATTGCTTGAGAAAAAGAGGACTTTGGAAAAATGCCAGATGATTTTTGAGGGGGAAAACCCCCATATTCATGATCACGCAGCAACGAAGCTGCCATCTGTGCCAAAACTTACGCAGAGAGAGGCCAGACACCTCCCTAGATTCTCTAGTTTGCAAGCAAGGCTGTTGACTGCCCTCGCCCAAAAACTCTTTTCTGCCAAAATTAGGCAAAGGTTGTGTAAAAGGCTTCAGGGCCTGAATCAGAGCCCAGTTCACGGAGTCTTGCACATGATGCCCAAGGGCCTCCATTTGGTGCTCAATAGGCACTTCCTTCAGTTCTTGATACTGCATCTCCTCACTGGCGTAGTACGCCATATTAATTGTTCGGAGCGATGGAGGAGTTAGCGGGGGAAACCCTGAAGCAGGTGAAATAATGAGAGAGAAACAGCTATAAGCTGTTTAGCCAGCAATAAGTATAGTGGAGGGAGCCACCTGCTTTTAAAGTACAGTCTTGAAAATAAGATTAAATAAACTTAAATAAACTTAAATAAACTTACATAAATAAATAAACACTCCCCCAGGGCAAAGCCCAATTCGTATTTTTGCAGCCCCGTTGGGCGAATGAGGCCGATAAAATTTTTAATAAAGGAGCTGTGTCTCATCCGACACGCGTGCGTTAAGCCGATCGGAAGAAAACTCCGATCTGGCTCAACACGTGTGCGCGGCACGTGAAACAGAAAGAGGACTGCGTCCTCTTCTTGTGAGAGACTCTCTGACTAGCGGCCTGCTCCCGCTCCACGCTGGCAAGAAATAAAAGTAAACAAGGGATAGTAGATCCCTGTCCAAAATATAAAAACGCAACAGCGCAAGGTATAAACGTGCACGCTTGAGTACAAATGAAATACAGACAAATTATTAACTTCCGAACACAAAACAATCGTAATAAAACCGCGCATCACTTATCTGACTGCTGCAGCAGCAAAGAAAGAGGACGGACTGTAGCGTTCAGTCTATTTATGTTGGCAGTGTAGAACCATGATTGGTGGACTTAATGCTCATGGGAGTTGTAGTTTAAAGTTTTGTTGTATTTTATGGGCTGCTGTTTTGTCAGTAAAGTAAAGAGAAAGCATAATCCGAAGCCTCCGGTCCTGACATAGAATCTCAGTTGTAGTGAAAGAGTAATTCCCTTCCATCAGGGGTACCATCTGCAACACCGACTGGCTGCATGGATCCTCTCTCATGCTGAGCCACGTGGATCCTGCAACATGGGTGGTAGACTGAAGTGGTCCTGATGGTCTCTTCCAGTTGTCCAACTTGGGTGGAGGTAAGCCCTTGCCTTCCCACGCAGGACAGTACCCCATGCACCATGTCATTTGCAGCTGCCACGGCATGTTGGCATCTTTTCCAAGGGATCTTCAGACATCTTGAAGCTCCAGCCCCCAGCACTCTATTCTATGATGCACAGCTCCCTGAGTGGTTCTCTGTAGCAAAGTAGCCTCTTTCTAGCAGGGTTACCCACCCCCCTTTTGACCTGTTTGTGAGTGTGTGTCAGTGTGTTTTTACTGTGTCACTGGGATCCTGCTAGCCAGGACCCCAGTGCTCATAGATAAACACCTATATGTCAGTGTGTTTTGCCTGTCTCACTGGGATCCTGCTACCCAGGACCCCGTTTGTGGCCTAATGTGTATGCCTGTGTAGTGCCTAACTGTGTCACTGAGGCTCTGCTAATCAGAACCTCAGGGCTTATGCTCTCTCTACTTTTAAATGTGTCACTGTAGGCCAGTGACTACATTTACCAATTTCAATTGGCATACTGGACCCCCCTTATAGGTCCCTAGTATATGGTACCTAGGTACTCAGGGCATTGGGGTTCCAGGAGATCCATATGGGCTGCAGCATTTCTTTTGCCACCCATAGGGAGCACAGATAAACCCTTGCACATGCCTGTCATTGCAGCCCGCGTGAAATAATGCACATGTTATTTCACAGCCATTTTCACTGCACTTAAGTAACTTATAAGTCACCTACATGTCTAACCTTCACTTGCTGAAGGTTAGGTGCAAAGTTACTAAGTGTGAGGGCACCCTTGCACTAGCAAAGGTGCCCCCACATAGTTCAGGGCCATTTCCCCGGACTTTGTGAGTGCGGTGACACCATTACACACGTGCACTACATACAGGTCAATACCTATATACTATGTATATGTAGCTTCACAATGGTAACTCTGAATATGGCCATGTAACATGTCTAAGATCATGGAATTGTCCCTCCATTCCAAATCTGGCATTGGGGAGCCAATTCCATGCATCCTGGGAGCTCCACCATGGACCCCCAGTAATGCCAAACCAGCTCTCTGAGGCTTGCACTGCAGCTACAGCTGCTGCCACCTCACTGTAGTAGGGTGGCACAATGAAGACAAGTAGCCCGTGGTTAACGATACGCATAGTTTATTTATGTTTAAGAGTTCTTTAGATGATTTCGAGATTTAGGTGTGCAGGTGGTCGCTACTCTTCTGGTCCTCTTCTTGTCGTCTTATCTTCGCAGGGCTCACAGGAGGCGCTTTTTAAAAAGAGAACAGAAACAGACAACGGTAAGTGGTCTTTTATGGACTGTTCTTTTGTCTCCCTATCCTTAGTTCTATTTCCTGTTCTGTCTCTTTCTATTCTATATGCTTTCTGTCTGCATTGAATCCTCTCTTCCTCTTCTCTTCCTTTTTCTTGGTCTCTTTTCCTCCTTTTCTGTACCTCTTTTAGTGTTTTGCGGGGTTTTTCTCTCTCTCCTGCTCTCTCCTTTTCTTTTTTTCACCTGGCTATTGTGACCTTCTTCGTAGGGCGTTTTTCCTTTTTCTTTTTGTCCTTTCTGTCTACTTGCCGCCTTTCTCTTGACCCATCTTACATGATCAAGACTTTCCTGTCAGTCCCGGTTTGTGAAAACAATTGTTATCACACTCTCTCTCTCTCTGTTATCCCTACATTTGTCTTTGGCTCTCTCTGTTACTGGGGTTTTTAACGTGCTCTGTAACAAGCTAAACCATAAAGCTCCTAGTCTGGGATATGTAGCACTAGCGAGGCATGCTAGAAGGAAGGCCCCAAATCTAGAAAGAAGAAGCAAAACGGGGAGAAGAAAGACAAAAAAAAAAAAAATACAAATAAAGAAAACACCACCCCAACACGTAACTGGACCCTTTTAACCAGACATTCCTTATTCCCACCTCCTCCGCCCTTCCATGCCCGGTAGGGATGTGCCACGCACATGTGCTGGCCACGCTCTTCCCAGAGCGTGGTCGGAGTTTGAGTTCTGTGCCTCCCGTGCCTCTGCTCTGTCTTGTTGTCCTGGTGCCGCTTCTGACGTCCTCGCCGCAGGTCTCTCCATGGCGGGCGGCGGGAACACTGTCGCCACAGTCCTCATTCTCTCCTTCGTCCTCCGCCTTGTCGAGGGTACGCACTCTGGTTTCCGCGTTGCCGTCCTTCACTCCGTCCTGGTGCTCTTTTTTTATCCAGGTAACGGCGTGAAGCGGCAGGGGGTTACATCCTCTCCCTTAGGAAATGGGTGTTACAGGATGGGAATGGGTAGCCTCCCCCAGCCTCTGGAAATATGCTTTGAAGGGCACAGGTGGTGCCCTTCTTGCATAAACCAGTCTACACAGGTTAAGGAAACTCTTC
Source organism: Pleurodeles waltl (assembly GCF_031143425.1). Lineage (NCBI taxonomy): Eukaryota > Metazoa > Chordata > Amphibia > Caudata > Salamandridae > Pleurodeles > Pleurodeles waltl. The sequence continues at coordinate 402,510,337 of NC_090449.1, forward strand.
TCCCCTGCTCTGGTGGGAAACTGGACAAAGGAAAGAGGAGTGACCACTCCCCTGTCCATCACCACCCTAGGGGTGGTGCCCAGAGCTCCTCCAGTGTGTCCCAGACTTCAGCAACCTTGCTTTGCAAGGTGTGGGGGCACTCTGGAGGGCTCTGAGTGGCCAGCAGATGACGTCAGAGACCCCTCCTGATAGGTCCATACCTGATAAGGTAGCCAATCCCCCTCTCAGGGCTATTTAGGGTATCTCCTGTGGGTTCTCTTCAGATTCTACTTGCAGGTTTCCTTCAGGAATCCTCTGCAACAACTTCAGACTCTTCTGACCTCGGATCAACCGCAGCCTGCTCCACGAAACGCTGTAACTGCAACAAAGTGTCTACCAGAGACACTTTTCTTCAGCAACCTCAGCTCCAAGTTAGCAACTGCAACAGTTTCCATGGTATGCATGCTCTGGGGACTCCCTGTCTTCATCCTGCACCCGAAGGACCAAAGAAATCTCCAGTGGAGTGACGGAGTCACTCCCCTCCTCCAAGCAGGCACCTTCCAAGGCGGCGACCAGTACCCTGGGACTCCTCTCACTCAACGAGTGTGCTCCCAAGGACACAGAGGGTGGACATAATCGACATAGACTGGCCTGAGGTCCTGCTGACGCAATTTGGAGGAGGTAAGACCTTGCCTTCCCCGAGAACAACGGTACCCCTGTGTATTGTGTCTTCTTCGCCTCCTGAGGTCCCTGTGCGCTCTTTGCAAACGTCCTATGTGCACAGCCTGGCCCAGGTCCCCAGCACTCCACCCTGTGACGCTCAACTCGCTGAGTTGTTCTCCAGCAGCGTTGGACCTTCTTTTGTTGTGCTGCATCAACAGCGTTTTGCACCTCCTTTGAACCCGGATCCTGCGGCTTCTGGGGGTGCTGGCTGGCCTCCTGAGGACTCTCTAAAGTGCAGAGAGCCTCCTCTTCCTCCTCACACAGAGTTGAGGCCCCCAGGTCCCTCCTGGGTCCTTCCAGCACTATTTTGATCAAAAACGCACTTTTGTCGTAGCCAAGGCTTGTTGGCACCTTCCAACCCGAAATCTCATCTACAACAATCTTCACGCCGTGGGACATCTTTTGCATCATGCAGAAACCCGCTGGCGTCTTCCTAGGGTGCATTTCTGCAGTCTTTGACTAATTGGGGACTCTTCTTTTGCACCCTCTTCTGGGTTGGCAGGGGCTCCTGTCCTTCCTGGAACTTTTTTCGACTTGTGGACTTGGTCCGCTTCCTGTGCAGGTCTTCAGGTCTCTTAGTACATGGTTTGTGTTGCCCCTAGACCTATTTTCTCCCATTGCAATCTATAGCATTTCCTATTGTTTGCATTGTTCTATGACTATTTACTTGTCTAATTTTGGTGTCTAGTGTATATATTTTGTATAATACTTACCTCCAGAAGGAGTATTGTCTCTAAGATATTTTTGGTACTATGTCACCCAAATAAATACCTTTATTTTTGGTAACACTGAGTACTGTCATTACTTGTGTATAAGTACTGTGTAACTATAAGTGGTATTGCAGGAGCTTTGCATGTCTCCTAGTTCAGCCTAAGCTGCTCTGCTATAGCTACCTCTATCAGCCTAAGCTGCTAGAACACTACTACATTTCACTAATAAGGGATAACTGGACCTGGTATGAGGTGTAAGTACCCAAGGTACCCACTACAAACCAGGCCAGCCTCGTACAGGGGAGGGTACCTCAAAGGGTCTTAATGTTCCTAGCATACCCACTAGCTTAGCTGACAGTGGGAAGGGAAGCCATACCCGCAGGGCCCCCTTTACACCCAGAGGGCAAGTAGAAAGGGTTATCAAACCTAGGAATAGATCCACCTCTACTCACTCTTGCATCACTTCAGTGTCTGAGGGATCACACTGCACAACTTCAGGAGAAGACTCTATAGATGGGGAGCTCAGGAAAGTGAGACTGGAGGAGGCCATGCTGAGGCTGCAGCAGCTAACCCTAGATAGGGAGACCTTGGCAGTGGAGAGAGAGAGGCAGGGGTTGGGGCTAACACCCAATGGTGGCAGCAGCCCAGGCATCAGGGATCACAGGGTCATAGAGGACTCCTTTGATTCCAGAAACCTGCACAAAAGTGTTTCTGCATACAAAGTGGAGGATGACATATGCAAGTGGTTTGCTGCACTTGAGAGGACCTGTAAAGTTCAGAGGGTGCCTCAAGGGCAGTGGCTGTTATCCTCTGGTTGTCCTTCTGTGACAAGGGGGGGGATAGACTTCTCACTGTCAAAGAAGAGGATGTAGACAATTACACCATTCTCAAAACTGCACTCTTTGAAGGTTTTGGTCTCGGCAATCTAGAATAAAGTTCAGGGAGATCAGAAAAGAGTCCTCACTGGATTGGGTAGACTTTGTGGACTGTTCTGTGAAAGCTTTGGAAGGCTGGTTACATGGCAGCAAAGTGTCTGACTTTGAGGGCTCGCACAATTTACTATTGAGAAAACATATTTTGAATAATTGTGTGTCTGATTTGCTGCACCAATACGTGGTAGACTCAGATCTGACCTCTCCCCAAGAATTGGGAAAGAAGGCAGACAAATGGGTCAGAACAAGGGTGAGCAGAAAGGTTTACACAGGGTGACAAAGAAAAAGAAAAAGGAAGCATGTAAGTCTCATGACAAGGGTGGGTACAAAGATAAGACAGTCTTCATCAGGCCCACAAAACTCTTTTGCGTGTGGGTCTAAATCCTCTTCCAATAACAATCAGATCAAAAAGCCTTGGTGCTATATGTGTAGAAACAGAGACCATAGGGAAGGAGACTGCTCCTTGTAGGAAAGTACCATCTTTCTTGGCATGTTACCCCCAAATTCTGCCTGACTGTCAGTGTCACTGGGATCCTGCTAGTCAGGACCCCAGTGCTTATGGTTTGTGGCCTGCTTGCCAGTGTACTTTCACAGTTTTCTAAATTGCCACTGAAGTCCTGCTAATCAGAACTCCAGTGCTCATGCTCTCTGTTTCTAAATTTGTCACTATATTCTAGCGACTCTATATTTCACTCCAAATTGGCATACTGGATCCCCCTTTTAAGTCCTTAGTATTTGGTACCTAGGTACCCAGGGCACTGGGGATCCAGAGAATCCTTATGGGCTGCAGCATTTCTTTTGCCACCCATAAGGAGACCATACAAACACTTCTTCAGGACTGCCATTGCATCCTGAGTGAAATAGTGTAAGCACTATTTCACAGCCATTTTCACTGCATCAGGTCACTTAGAAGTCACCTTCAGGCCCTGAAGGCTAGGTGCATATTACCTAGTCCGGGAACTCTAGGAGTCCCAGAGCCCTCCTGATAGGTGCTTACCTGGTTAGGTGACTAATCCCCCTCTCGGGGCTATTTAGGGTCTCTCCTCTGGGTGTTTCCTCAGATTCAAATTGCAAGACTCCAGCAGGACTCCTCTGCGTCCTTTGCTTCACCTTCTACTGTCGGAACAACCGCAGAACTGCTCCAGGAACTCTACAACTTGCAACAAAGTGTCCACAGTGACTACTGCAACTCTGTAACTTCAGCTCCTGCCAGCAACTGCAACAGTTTCCAGGTCATGCACGCTCCGAGGACTGCCTGTCTTCATCCTGCACCAGAAGGACTGAAAGAATCTCCGGTGGAGTGACAGCCACTTCCCTGCTTCAGCAGGCACTTCTCTGCAGCAATGACTGGTACTCTGGGTCCCCACTCCTGACGACGAGTGTGGATCCTGGAATACAGGTGCTGGACCAGAGTGACTTTGACTGTCCAAAGGTCCAACTGTCCAAATTTGGTGGAGGTAAGAGCTTGACACCCTGTACCAGACAGTACCCCTGTGCACCGCGTGTTTTGCAGCTCCTAGGCCTCCTGTGCGCTTTTCCAAGGATTCCTTCGTGCACAGCCTAGCCCGGGTTCCCAGCACTCTATCCTGCAATGCTCAGCTCCCTGAGTTGTTCTCTTTGTGTAGTGCTGCGACTACCACAATTTGCAACTCCTTTGTTCCCGTGTTCTGGGACTCCTGTGGGTGCTGCCCGGTCCTTTGAGGGCTCTCTGAAGTGCTGAGAGCCCCCTCTCTCTCTTTGTCCTGAGTTGAGACCCCCAGGTCCCTCCTGGGCCCGGGTAGCACCTTCTCCCGCCAAACACACCTTTTGCGTGAGGCAGGGCTTTTTGGTGGAATCCAACGACGAAAACCAGCCCCCATCCACCGACTCGACGTGGGACATCTTTTGGACTCTGGGGTGGGGTACTTTACCTTTGGTGTTTTCTTACACTCCCAGCACCCCTCTACACACTACTCTTGCCTAGGTGGGAAACCGACATTAGCATTCCACTATTTTAGTATATGGTTTGTGTCCCCCCAGGCCCATTGTACCTATGGTGTTTTGCACTATTTGCACTATTTTATGACTGTTTGCCTAACTGATTTTGATTACTAGTGTATATTGTATGTACAATACGTACCTCCTAAGGGAGTATAGCCTCTAAGATATATTTGGCATTGTGTCACTAAAATAAAGTACCTATATTTTTGGTAACACTGAGTATTGTCTGTAAGTACTGTGTGAGTACAATGGTATTACAAGGGCTTTGCATGTCTCCTAGTCCAGCCTTGGCTGCTCTGCTTACAGCTACCTCTAGACAGCCTGGCTTCTAGAAACTACATTTCACTCATAATGGGCAACTGGACCTGGTATAAGGTGTAAGTACATGTGGTACCCACTATAAACCAGGCCAGCCTCCTACATCCCTGTCCTAAGAAAAGCACCAAACCTCCCACCACTACAACCCCACTCCTACAAGTAATGCCCCTAGCAATAGCAGTAGTGGTGGGAAGACTATTACTACTAATAGTCAGTCCAAGGATGTAGCAGGGCTAACTCTGGGGTGTTTGTTGGGGGTTGTAGTTAGGAAAACCACTGAGGCTGTTTTAGTCTCTGATGGGGGCATTGACATTGCCACCCTTGTTGCTTGTCCCCTTAATATGGATAAGTACAAGCTTCAACCCCTAATCAGTGGTGTTCAGGTTGAGACCTACAGAGACACAGGTGCCAGTGTCACCATGGTGACTGAAAAACTGGTGTCCCCTGAGCAACACCTACTTGGTCACCGGTACCAAGTTACTGACGCCCACAACAATACTGTGAGCCACTCCATGGCAGATCTCAGCAGGGGAAGGGTTACTGGTCCTAAAAAGGTTGTAGTGTCTTCTAGGGAATGCCTTGGAGACTTCAGCTTGGGTTGAAGTAGAGTTGGAGGCCCATGCAGAAATGCTGGGCATTCCTGGGCATATTGTTTCTTTGACTAGAGCTCAGGCCAAGAAGCAAAGAGAAAATGGGAACTTGGATCCTGAAAGTATGGACCAAGAGCTTCCCCAAAACAGGGGTAGAAAGTATAAGAAATTATTCCCTATCCCTTCTTCCACTGATGATTTCCCCTTTGAGGAGGAGGAATCTACTCCTTGGACAGAACCTACACCGAAGAACTCCAAGCTGACACAGCTGAGCTCTTAGATGCAGGGGGCCTGCCAGGGAAGAGTTAATTGTGGCTCAAAGGACTTGTCCCACACTTCAGTGTTTGAGACAGCAAGTTGTTAAACAGGAGACAGGGGATGTCAGTGGCCCCCACAAGGTGTGTACTGGGAAGACAACCTCCTGTTTTCAGAAACTAGGGAACCCAAACCTGATGCCACGAGGAGATTGGTAGTACCTCTGCAATACAGAGAGTTTTTGTTAAACTTGGCACATGGCAATCCCCCAACTGGTCACCTGGGGCAAAGCAAAACTTGGGACAGACTGGTCCCTCACTTTCACTGTCCCCATATGTCTGAAGACACAAAGGAATTTTGTCACTCCTATGTCACCTGTCAAGCCAGTGGCAAGAAAGGTGGCACCCCAAAGGCTCCTCTATTTCCTCTTCCAGTGGTTGGGGTATCCTTCGAAAGGGTGGGGGTTGATGTTGTTGACCCCGTAGACCCTCCCACAGCTTTTGAAACTGATTTATTATGGTGGTGGTGGACCATGCCAGCAGGTATCCAGAAGCCATACATCTTAGGACCACTAAAGCTCCTGCAGTGGCCAAAGCCCTCCAGGGAATATTTTCCAGAGTGGGTTTCCCAAAAAAGGTGGTATCAGGCAGAGTTAGCAACTTCATGTCTGCATACCTAAAAGCTATGTGGAAAGAGTGTGGTGTAACTTATAAATTCACCACCCCTTATCACCCCCAAACAAATGGGTTGGTTGAGCATTTTAACAAAACACCCAAAGGCATGATTATGGGACTCTCTGAAAAACTCAGGAAAAGGTGGGATATCCTATTGCCATGCCTCCTCTTTGCCTTGGGGGGGGTACCCCAGAAATGAGTGGGCTACCCCAGAAATGAGTGGGCTACAGCCCCTTGGAACTCCTTTTTGGTCACTCTGTTAGGGGTCTATTTGCTCTTGTGAAGGAAGGATGGGAACAACCTCTCAAGCCCCCTAAACAAGACATAGTAGATTATATACTTGGCCTGAGATCAGGAATGGCTGAATACATGAAGAAGGCCAGTAAAAACCTTCAGGCCAGCCAAGAATTGCAAAAGCACTGGCATGAACAGAAGGCTATCCTAACTGTGTACCAACCAGGATAGAAATGGTGGGTCCTGGATCGATCCTCTGGCTCCCAGGGTACTCCAGGACAAATGGAGTGGACCACACACCATAGTGGAAAAAAGGGTGAGGTCACGTATTTAGTAGACCTTGGCACTCCAAGAAGTCCCCTCAGGGTACTTCATGTGAACCATCTGAAGCCCTACTTTGTCAGTGCTGACTGCACCCTGCTCGTGGCCACTGATTAGGGACAGGAAGAAGAGAGTGACCCTCTCCCTGATCTCTTGTCAAACTCTGCAGGTGATTTTTCAGTTGAGTGGGTAGTCGTAGCTCATTGCCTCTCTGAGGCTCAAAAAGAAGACTGCAGAAATCTCATAAGATAGTTCTCTGAACTGTTTTCACTTACACCTGGTCAAACCACATGGTGTGAACACATCATTGACACAGGGGACAGCCTACCTGTTAAGAGTAATATCTACAGGCAGCTTGATCATGTAAGGGACTGTATCAAAGCAGAGGTGCAAAACATGCTGGATTTAGGAGTCATTGAGCACTCTTAGATCCCCTGGGCTAACCCGTGGTGCTGATCCCACAATCCCACTTTAAGAATGGGAAAAGAGAAATGAGGTTTTGTGTTGACTATAGAGGGCTCAATACAGTAACCAAAACTGATGCTCATCCTATCCCTAGGGCAGGTGAGCTCATAGATACTCTGGCATCTGCCAAGTATCTTAGCACTTTTGAACGTACTGCTGGCTATTGGCAGATTAAGTAGTTAGAAGAGGCTAATCCCAAAACTGCATTTTCAACCATTGGAGGGCACTATCAATTCACAGTAATGCCCTTTGGTCTGAAACACGCACCTGCCACTTTTCAGAGGCTGGTGAACACAGTCCTCCAAGGTCTGGAAGCCTATAGTGCAGCATATTTAGATGATATAGCCGTCTTTAGCTCCACCTGGGAGGATCACCTGGCCCACCTCTGGAATGTTTTGGAGGATATGCAAACAACAGGCCTCACTGTCAAGGCTTCAAAGTGCCAGATAGGGCAGGGGAAGGTGGTTTGTCTGGGACACCTAGTAGGTGGGGAACAGATTCATCCACTACAGGGGAAGATCCAAACATTTTTTAATTGGACTCCCCCTACTACACACACTTAGGCCAGAGCCTTCTTATGCCTCACTGGGTATTACAGTAGATTCATTAAAACCATTGTAGCTCCCCTTAATGACCTCACATCTAAGAAAATGCCTAAAAAGGCATTATGGACAGCAGGCTGTCCAAAAGCTTTTGAGGAACTTAAAGAACAAGTTACTTACCTTCGGTAATGCTTTTTCTAGTGGATACAATAGCTACCTGTGGATTCCTCACCTTATGAATTCACCCTTGCGCCAGCATCCGACGGAAAATCTTCTTCCCAGCTCTCCACGTTGACGAGGACGTCACAATTGCACGGCTCCACGCGACTCTGTCTGATGTCACGGTGCCAATAAGAGGTCCTCGCCGGCGTGCTGACGTCAGTTTCACCCATTTTTTACGGGCCTTTTAGGTGAACAGGTGAGAACCGACTCCACAATAACTCCAATAAATACATATACATAAAACCTTCATGATGCAACATACTCAAAAACCATCATTTATATATACAGGAAAAATATCAATATATATATATACATCTATACAACCACATATCTTAGTGCAATCAGACAGGCAACGGTGAGGCGGGTGGAACTGTGAGGAATCCACAAGTAGCTCTTGTATCCACCAGAAAAAGCGTTACCGAAGGTAAGTAACTCGTTCTTCTGATGAATACAAACTACCGTTGGATTCCTCACCTTATGAATAGAGTCCCAAAGCAGTACCGCACTCGTAGGTGGGTGCCTGTCTGATTACACCAAGAAATCCTGTAAGACAGATCGTGCAAAATGGCCGTCCCTCCGAACCTCAGAGTCCAAGCAGTAATGCTTTGCAAAGGTATGGAGGGACGCCCAAGTTGCCACCTTGCACATTTCAACCACTGGAACCCCCCTTGCCAGCGCCAAAGAAGCAGACTTACCCTGGTGGAGTGGGCTCTGTTATCTTCAAGGGGAACCTTTTTCACCAACGAGTAGCAGATCTTGATACAAAGGAGAACCCACCTGGAGATAGTTCTTTTATGGACTGCTCTGCCCTTCCTCTGCTCAACGTACCCCACGAACAGCTGATCTTCCAGGCGAAAGTCCTTCGTCCTTTCAATGTAGAAACTAAGCGCCCTTTTAGGGTCCAAACGGTGGAGTCTTTCTTCCTCCTTCATGGGGTAAGGAGGAGGGAGGTAAGATGGAAGGGTGATAGTCTGCCCTATATGAAAAGGAGTGACAACTTTTGGCAGGAAAGCCGCCCTGGTTTTCAACACCACTTTATCTGGGAAAAATAAGGTAAAGGGGGGTTTAACAGAAAGAGCTTGGAGCTCACTAACCCACCTAGCAGAGATTATGGCAACAAGAAAAACTGTCTTAAGCACTAAAATACATAACAGGCAAGAGTGCATGGGCTCAAATGGAGACCCCATTAAAAAGGTTAAGACAAGATTCAGGTCCCACTGAGGCACATGAAAAGGAGTGGGAGGAAACTTATTAAGTAAACCCTTAAGAAACCTAACTACAATAGGTGATTTAAACAATGAGGGTTGATCCGGGAGGCAAAGAAAGGCTGACAGAGCAGCTAAATAACCTTTAACCGTAGCCACCGCACAATCCTTCTTTGCTAAGTCCAAAGCAAACAATAAAATATCAGAAAGGTGGGCCTTCAAAGGGTCAATTTGCTTTTCCCCACACCAAGCCACAAATTTTGCCCTACCAGCATAAATGGTCTTAGTGGAGTGTCGCCTGGCCTATAAACCAACATCCACTACATCTGGTGGGAGAGAAAATGGAACTCAGGTTGCCCCGTTCAATCTCCTGGCATGAAGGTGCAGGCTCTGGAGGTAGGGGTGTAGAACCTGCCCCTGCGACTACGAGAGGAGGTCTGCCCTGAGAGGGAGACGGAGCGGAGGGCACAGCGAGAGTTAGAGAAGGTCCATGTACCACACCCTTCTTGGCCAATCCCGGGCTATTAAAATAACCTGAGTCGATCTTGGCGAATCTTCCTCAGCACCCGAGGAATCAAGGGTATGGGGGGAAACGCCTAAAGCAACTGGTTGCACCAAGAGATCTGAAATGCATCCCCCAACGCTCCTTGCACCGGATTCTGGAGGCTGCAGAATGACGGGCAGTGCGCGTTCTCCCGAGTGACAAACAGATCTGTCACCAGCGTACCCACATCTGAAAAATGTGAAGGACCAGATACGGATGGAGGCGCCACTCATGATCGGCCGAAAGGAGCTGACTAAGAGAGTCCGCACGCACATTGAGCACTCGGCCCGATGATTTGCTATCAAGCAAATCCCATGTTCCTGAAGCCAGGACCAGAGAAGATACAACCCTACTCCTCCCTGCTTATTTATATACCAGATTGCGGTAGTGTTGTCTGTCAGGACCTGAACTGACTGACCGCAAAGGGATGGGAGGAAGGCCTTGGGAGCCAAGCGTATCGGCCACAATTCCAACAGATTGATATGAAAAGTCTGCTCCACTTGAGACCAACGACCTTTGATCTCCAGGTCCCCCAGATGAGCTCCCCACCCTAGATTGGAAGCATCTGCCATGACCGTGGTCACCAGCGGCGGCAGTGAAAACGGCCTTCCTTGCGAAAGGTTGCCGTCCGCTGCCCACCATCGTAGATCTGCTGCAGTATCTCAGGAGATCGTAATCAAATCCTCAAGATCCCCTTTGTGTTGAAACCACTGCCTGCAGAGGCACCACTGGAAAGCCCTCATGTGCCAACGTGCATGAGTGATCAACAGAATGCAAGAAGCAAACAGACCGATCAGCATGAGGCCTTGAGGACTGGAACAACCGCTCCATTTTGAAACATTGGAATCAATGCCTGAATACCCTGGAGCCGCTGAGGCGGAGAATAGGCCTGACTCAATGTTGTGTCCAGTACTGCCCCCTATGAACAGGAGGCGTTGAGAGGGCTCCAGGTGAGATTTGGGTACGTTGATCGAAAAACCCAGCCTGAACAACAACTGAGTTGTCGTCTGCAAGTGACGCAACACAAGCTCTGGAGACTTTGATCAACCAATCGTCCAAGTAAGGGAATATCAATATCCCCTCCCTTCTGAGACTTGCTGCCACCACTGCTTTCACCTTTGTAAAGACTCGAGGTGCCGAAGTAAGACCAAACAGGAGGACTGCAAACTGGTAGTGTTGCGACCCCACAACAAATCGGAGATACTTTCTGTGCGACTTGAGTATAGGGATATGAAAGTACGCATTCTGTAAGTCAACAGACACCATCCAATCGTCTTTGTTAAACACCAGAAGCACCTGCACTAGAGTCAGCATCTTGAATTTCTCCTGTTTGAGGAACCAATTCAAAATTCTCAGGTCTAGGATTGGTCACAAACGACCGTCCTTCTTGGGGATCAGGAAATATCTTGAATATCAGCCCTGACCCCTTTCCTGCTCTGGAACCAACTCCACTGCACCTTTTGAAACAGTGTCTGAACTTCCTGTTGCAACAACAGGAGATGGTCTTCTAAACAAAACGAGGGACGGGGAGGGAAGGGAGGAGGAAACTCCTGAAAAGGGAGAGCATATCCTTTTCTCACAATGTTTAGCACCCATGAGTCTGATGTAACTAACTCCCACTCGTGGAGAAAAAGACGCAATCTTCCCCCTACAGGAGAAATATGATCGACAAAGGGTAGAAAACTAGGGCTACTTCCCTTGTTGTTGTCCTCCAGAGGAAGAGGATGACGTAGGGTGCTGCTGGGTGGCCCCTCTCGTTCTAACCCTCCCCCGCCCTCTAAAGGACCAATATGGGAGGCTAGTAGGCTGCTGGACTGAGGACTGGGGTCTCCCTTGATAAGCTGCCCCACGTCCAAACCCCCTGAACCTACGAAAGGACCTAAAAGGGGTAGCAGAGGAGGCTTGCAATCCTAAAGACTTTGCTATGGCCCGGGTGTCTTTAAAGTGCTCCAGGGTAGAGTCCGCTTTATCTCCAAACAGTTTCTCCCCATCAAACGGCAAATCCAAGAAGGTGGTCTGTACATCTGAAGAAAATCCAGATGACCCTAACCAAGCGTGCCTCCTAGTAGCAATAGATGTACCCATTGCCCTGGCCACCGAGTCCGTAGAGTCCAGGCCAGACTGAATTATCTGCTTCGCCGCAGCCTGCGCATCAGACAGGAGTTCCCCAAAAGGTCTCTGTTTATCCTGCACCATAGCTTTTGCAGAGTCCATGAGGGCGGGGACATACCTACCCAACACACAGGTAGCGTTCACAGCCTTAAGAGCCATGCTGCAAGAAGAAAAAGTCTTCATTGCGGATTGCTCCATGCACTTGGATTCCCTGTTAAATGGAATCACAGGGAAAGAGCCAGGAGCAGACCTTGTAGAGCAAGATGCCTTGACCACTAAACTTTCCGGGGTAGGATGTCGAGATAAAAACCCAGGATCGCCAGGTGCTACTCTATATCTTCTTGCCACAGCTCTATTCACCGCAGGAGATGAACCTGGCTTCCTCCACCGTTCTAAAATGGGTTCTGTAAGAGCCTCATTGAAAGGAAGCAAAGGGTCTGCAGAAGCCGAAGAAGGATGCAGCACTTCCGTTAATATGTTGGTTTTAACTTCTGCAGCAGGCAATGTAAGTTCTAAAAAGTCCGCTGCCTCCCTGATGACCCTGTGAAATGAAGCTGCCTCTCTGTAAATTCCCCCGGTGAAGAGGAAGTATCCAGCCCACTGGCCGACTCCAAGCCCTGATACTCTCCCAAGGGCTCGACAATCGCTCCTTCCTCCAACTGCCTTTGATATTCCTCCTCTTCCAAGAGGCGCAAGGCCTTCCCATGCAACCTCAAACGAGCCTCCAACCTCGGCGTCGACATGGAATTTGCTGACGTCGAAGACACCGGCTTCAACACCTGACGAGGCGTCGGAGAGGAGGGTTGACTCTGCTGGAATCCATCACCCGAGTCCGGGGTGATGATATCGGTGCCATAGATGTAGTTGGCGACGTCATGGGATTCACAGGACCTCAAGGCGATGTCATCGGCGCCGGTCCGGTACCCTCAGCCGGATAGAACGGCATAGACGGCACCGCCTTGTACGGAGGTGGGGACCCCAAAGAAAATGCCAATGGATCCGTGGGACCAGCTGGTGCACCAGCAGGGGCCATGGTGTTGAACACAGCAAACATGGCATTCAAGAATACCGCCGGATCCAGTCCTGGAGCCAAGAAGGCAGGATACCGCTGGTCTTGTTGCATCTGTACTTGCTGACCATCTGACTCCTGAGCAGCAGGTGAAAACTGAGGACTGTCCTGAGGTGCCACAACCTCAAAGATGGATGGCACCGGAGAAGCCTCAGGACTCTAGGGTTGCAGAGTCACTGTCTGACTCACCTCCCACATCGCACAGCACCGGCAAGATGGAGACCTTGATCTTGATCAGCTCTGAGCCGAACGGCGCTGAGAGTCATGACGGCACCGTTTCTTATGCTTCTTCGAAGAAGCGTGGGAAGAGGATCTTTTATGGCTACTATGACCCTTCTTCGCTTTTGCCAAAAAGAGTTTGGCCTCTCTTTCCTTTAAGGCCTTAGGATTCATGCTCTGACAAGATGGACACTCCTCGACGTCATACTCAGAACTAAAGCACCAAAGACAATCGACAGGATGGTCAGTGACCGACATGCGACCTCCACACTCTCTGCAAGGCTTGAAACCGGACTTCCTCGGGGGAGACATTGTAACTACAAGAGTAACAAGAGGAAACCTTCAACAGAAGCGAGAGCTAAGAAAAAAACGTTCGCGTCGAAGGCACGGAAAAAAGGGAACTGACGTCAGCACACCGACAAGGACCTCTTATTGGCACAGTGACTTCAGGCGGAGTCACGTGGAGCCATGCAGTTGTGATGTCCTCGTCGACGTGGAGAGCTGGGAAGAAGATTTTCCGTCGGATGCTAGCATAAGGGTGAATTCATAAGGTGAGGAATCCACAGGTAGTTTGTATCCATCAGAATAGGCCATGTGTTCTGCACCTGTTCTAAATAGCCTTAACTACTCCAAGAAGTTCATAGTACAAACTGATGCTTCAGGGCTAGGGGTTGGGGCAGTTCTCTCACAACTGAATACAGAGGGCCAGGATCCACCAGCAGCTTTCATTAGCAGAAGGTTGACCCCCAGAGAAAAGGGTTGGTCAGCCATAGAGAGGGAGGCCTTTGATGTGGTCTGGGCCTTGAAGTTGAGACCATACCTCCTTCTGAGGTTTTCCGGGCAGCCCAAGCTGCTGCCACCTCACAGACAGGTTTCTGCCCTCAGGTTGCTTTAGGAGCTCAAGCCCAGGAAGGAAGAACAAAGGATTTCCTTTGGGAGAGGGGTGTTACACCCTCTCCTTTTGGAAATAGCTGTTACAGGCTTGGGAAGGGTAGCCTCCCCAAGCCACTGGTAATGCTTTGAAGGGCACATTTGGTGCTCTCCTTGCATAAACCAGTCTACACCGATTCAGGAACCCCCAGTCCCTGCTCTGGCACGAAACTGGACAAAGGAAGGGGAGTGGCCACTCCCCTGTCCCTCACCACCCCAGGGGTGCTGCTCAGAGGTCCTCCAGAGGGTCCCTAGGTTTTGCTATCTTGGATTCAAGGTTGGCAGGGAACTCTGGGAGCATCTGAATGGCCAATGCAGGCAGGTGATGTCAGAGTCCCCTCCTGATAGGTGGTCACCGTGCTAGGTGACCAATCCCCCATTCAGGACTATTTAGGGTCTCTCTTTTGGGTGGCTCCTCAGATTCGGTTTGCAAGACTCCAGCAGGATTCCTCTGAAATCTCCATTTCAACTTCTGACTGAAGAAGCTACATCTGGACGCTCCAGGACCCAACAAGCTGCAACAAACAAGCAAGATGCTGCCTGCAACATTGTATCCACGCCTCCTTCCAGCAACTGCAAGATTTCCCTGGTTGTGCATCCTCTGAGGACAGCTGGTCTTCAGCATGCACAAGAAAGAAGAAGGAATCTCCCTTGGAATGAAGGAGTCACTCCCCTGCATCTGCAGGCACCAACTGCAACAATGAGTGGCTGCGTGGATCCCCTCACTTGCTGAGCCACATGGATCCTGCAACACAGGTGGTAGACTGAAGTGGTTCCGAAAGTCCTCTCTTCCAGCTGTCCAACTTGAGTGAAGGTAAGCCCTTGCCTTTCCCCGCGGGACAGACCCTCTGTGCACTGCGTCATTTGCAGCTGCCAAGGCTTGTTGGCATCTTTTCCAACGGGTCTTCATGCGTCTTGAAGCTCCATCCCCCAGCACTCCATTCTGTGACGCACAGCTTGCTGAGTGGTTCTCCAGTGGCATAGGACTCCTTTTCGTAGTGCTGCATGGGCTCCTTCGACTTTCGTGTCCCCATCCTGTGAGGCCCTGGTGGGTGCTGCGTGTGCTTCTGTGGGGTCTCTATGTCAGTGAGGGTCCCCTCTGACTCCCCTGCCTAGGTAGAGTTCACCTGGTCCTTCCTGGTTCTCGGCAGCACTACTTTCCACCAACCGTGAGTTTTGCGTGTGCCAAGGCTTGTTGGTGGAATCCGAAGGTGCAAGCCTGACTGCAATTCTCCTTCCGGTGTGGGACATCACCTGCATCCTCCAGGAACTCGATTCTGTCGTCTTGGGTGCAGTGCTGACTCTCCTTTATCACTGTCGACTTATCTCTTGCACCTTCAGTCTGGTGAGTAGGTGCTCCTGCCCTTCCTGGACTCTGCTGTACTTTCTGGACTTGGTCCCCTTCTTCCACAGGTCCTCTTATCCAGGAATCCAATGCTGGTGTCTTGCAGTCTCTCCTGGGCTTTGCATATTCTTCTTCTCTTCTAAGTGTGTGCTCTGGGGAATTACCATGATTTACTGCTGTTTTTCTGGTTGATGGGGGAGACCAACTCTCATGCTCCATTTTTTTTGTGTATGGTTGTGCTCCCCCAGGACCATTACTGTTGTTATGCCTATTACTGCATACTAGTTTATATAATGTGTGTATTACTTACATCCTCGGGGAGTATAGCCTCTATGGTATTTTTGATATTTGAGTCACCAAAATAAAGTACCTCTATTTTTGTAATACTGAGTGTTTTCTTTCATGTGTGTGGGTACTGTGTGTGACTACAGTGGTATACCATGAGCTTTGCATGCCTCCTAGATAAGCCTTGGCTGCTCATTCACAGCTACCTCTGGAGAGCCTGGCTTCTAGACACTGACTACACTACACTAATAAGGGATACCTGGACCTGGTATAAGGTGTAAGGACCTTGGGTACCCACCACACCGCAGGCCAGCCTCCTACGTGTCATCATGTGGAAAGACACTGAATCTGATTTAATCAGGGCCATTGTGAATCTTAACCAAATTAATGACTAAATCACCTTCACTTATACCATTAATGAATAGATAATTACTTTTCTAGATGTTGAAGTCTTTTGGAATAATCGGAGAATTGAGGCCAATATATATACCAACCCCATGGACCGTAATAATCTGCTGCAGCATAGTAGTTTCCACCAGAATGCGTTGAAAACACATTTACTATATTCCCAACTGCTCAGAATGAAGCGTATTATTTTGGATCCAGAGAAGTACAATAAGGGCCAAAACTGCATTGTGCAATTATTTGTTCAACGTGGATACCCCAATGCAATTATAAAAAAAAGCAGTTGACCGCCTTCTAACTTCTAATAAAAATGCCTAAGGGAACCAACGGAATGGTCTATGTTTCAAAGTATTGTACTAGAAGTTTTAAACTTAAACAGTTGTACAGAGACCTTAGCTGATGTTACAAACAGAAAAATATTTCCGAGGGTTATTTAGGCAACCCTCCCTTTTTGCGTATGAGAGGTCAAAACCATATTGGAATTACTTGAACATCAAACTAATTTAGATGATTCAGAGTTGAATAAAGGAATTATGGCCTGCTTAAATTGTGGGAATTGCAACAACATTATTAAACATTATCAAATTGCAGAAAGAGGTTGCCTATTGGTATTGGGAGTTCCTCAATGGGGAGGAGAAATTGTGGGAATTGCAACAACGTTATTAGAGGTGTTTGTATCACTCTCTCTTTCCAAGGGTGAGTGATACAAACACCTTTGATAATGTTGTTGCAATTCCCACAGTTTCTCCTCCCCATTGATAAACTCCCAATACAAATAGGCAACCTCTTCCAGCAATCTGACATTACTGACTAAGAGTTCATCGTACTCCTACCTATCATCATCCTTTCATTTGTGAGTTGCAATCCATGAGCTCACCTGAAGATATTTAGATATTGACAGCCTTCCTGCAATTTTGTCCGAATCTATCAGCCTGGTTCCATTCCTCGGGCCCCCCCAGGTATCATAACCAGCTTGCCTCAACGGGCAGCTGAGCGTATCCATTAGACAGTGTGGGGTTCCTGATGAGTTCCAAATTGGTCCTAGTAATGCTTAGTAAAGAATACCAAAAAGATATTTCACAAAGCACCATAGTTTTAAGGCAAGTAGCAAGACCTTAAACCTCTCTTTTTTTAATAATGTGGAGTTTCCAAACTTCTATAAAATTGTCTCCTTAGCTGTGGGCCCCAGCATCATCGTATACAATGTGCTAGGTGTGAGTCTCATCTGGCATAGCCAGCATTCTACAGTTTTTGAATTGAAACACAAACCAATATACCTGAAAGTCTGAGAAGGCAAGCCCCCCTTCTCCAGTCGCCTCCTAAGCTTCTTCCAGGACAGTCTGATTCACCTAGATGCCCATATGAAACTACTTCCCTGGATCTTCTTAATTTGCTTTCCAGGGAACATTAAGAGTATATTGTTGAAAAGAAAGGTGACCTTGGGGAGAATAGTCATTTTAATCAGATTTGTTCTCTCGTAGATAGTGGAAGGTTTTCCCATCCCCTTAACTGAATCTCAATCTCTCTACAGGTGTTATTCAAGTTAACACTGGGATGGGGTCTCTAAGCTCTGTGTCATAATTATCCCCAAGTACCTTAGATGTTCCTTGGCCCCCTAAATCCCTTTGGTGCCCTCTGCATTCACCCATGTCATAATCTCAGTCTTGTTTTTATTTATTCAGTAACCTGAGATTTTCCAAAATGCTTCTGCATAAAATTCTAATTTTGGAATCGAGTACCCAGGATTAGCTGAAATCAAAATGTCATCTAGGTGGAGTGCAATCTTCACCTCTAAGCCCAGGGCAACCAATGGTAAAATAGATCAGTCCTGGCATATTGTCTGGGCAAAGGTCTCAATGTAGAAATCAAATAACAATTGAGATAGAAGACATCCCTGTCTTGTCCCCCTTGAGATGGAGAAGGATTGGGTTAGACTCCCATTTAATTATATGCTAGCTGGGGTGATCTGTAAAGGCATTCAATTACATTGGTTAACTTACTGCTAAGGCCAAAGGTTTGAAGGTATTTAAAGCCTCCGAGAGGTACGCCCAGCTTACCATATCGAAGGCTTTGGCAGCATCTAGAGTAGCTATCGTGAGTGAACCCTTAGTGGTTTCTTCTATTTTGATTCCCCCAATCAGGAGGTGTGTCAAATCGATGAGCTACCTACCCGAAATAAAACCTTTCTAGTCTAGATGAGTCACTGAGTTCATAAACTTTGCTAGCCTTCTTGCGATAATGCCTGTGAAGATCTTATAATCGCAGTTTAGCAGGGAGATCGGTCTGTATGAACCTAAGTTACATGGGTCTTTCCTAAGCTTTTCGATCATAACTATTGTGGCTTGGTGCTATGATAGAGGTATCTCCCTTCTCCCTTTATATATTTGGTTACAAAGAGCTTTCCAGAAAGGAACCAGCTTTGTGGATCTTCATTTTTTTGTACAGCTCTCCTGGGATTACATCTGGACCTGCTGCCTTGGCATTGTTAAGTCAACCCAACTGCTCTTTGTATTTCTTCCTCTGTGATGTCTCCCTCCAGATCAGAAACTTCTGACTTCCCCAAGCTGAACAGAATAATATTGGACAGTCATTCTTGGATGTTTGAACAATCTGGTTATGTGGTCTCTGTATGGAGAGGAGTTAGATGGGCTAACATAAACCCATGTATCTTTTTTAACTCATGGACCACCTCACCCTTTCATGGATCAGTTAACCAGTCTATGTGGTTCCTAGTTAGATCTAACTTAGTTTTCCAGGAACAAATAGGTCAGTTCTTTTCCCCAAATTCAAAATGTCGTAGCTTGCTAGCTCTCAATCAATCAGTTTGTAAAACGCAACTACTCACCCGTAAGGGTCTCAAAGTGCTAAGGGGGTTATCCTCTGAGCTTCAGTCGAAGACCCAGGTTTTAAGGACCTTCTGTAATTGGGGTACCGATGGTGACTGCCTGAGGTGCAGGAGCAGGGTGTTCCAGCTCCTTGCTGCGAGGTAGGCAAAGGATCTCCCACTAGCCAAGGTCTTCCATATATGGAGTATGGCGACTAGTGCTTGTTGAGCGTAGAGGTCTGGTGGGGAAGTAGAAGGTGATGCAGTGGTTGAGGTAGGTGGGTATTATGTCATGGAGGACCTCGTAAGTGTGGACGAGGAGCTTGAAGTCCATTCTCTTCTCAATAGGGAGCCAGTGGAGGTCTCTTAGGTGACTGGAAATATGTTTGCAGCGGGGAATGTCCAGGATGAGCTCTCCACCTTTCCTTTATTATCTACCTCTGTTCTAAATCAACCCTGTAATAGTTCCAATTTGGATCTCAAATTCGATATTCTCGAGGAAGCATTTGCTGAGGCTACCTGAATCTCCTTCTGCTAACCTGTGTTCGTTAACAGGTTTTTCTCTGCGCCTCGACTTTTTGTATTTCAATCATAAGGGAGCTTTGAAATTTTCTTCTAATAAATGCTTTATATGCATCCCATACTATGTTGAGGTTAGCAGAACCTAAATTTATCTCAAAATACTCTTTGTTTTATCATTGATCTGAGCGATGTTGGTTTCATCCAGAGGTCCTGTTCTATCGAGGGTCCACCTAGGCCTTTCTGCAACTATTGGCAACTCCAAACTCAAGCTGATAGCAGATTGGTCTGATTGTGTTGATGGAATATAATTCACAAACGTAATTATCCTATTTCTTTGTCAATCAAATTATAGTCAGTCCGGGAATGGTGGCCATATTTTGTGTTGTAATAGATTAAGCCTTTTTGTACTCCTGCCCTCATCCGCCATATATACCTAAGGTATACATCATATTTGCCAGCTGTCTCCTTGATTTCCAGATTGATGTTTAGCTACATTTAGATGTTCTGTCAAGCTCCTGATCCATAATAATATTAAAGTCGCCTCCTATCAAGATGGGACCTGATACATCAAGAAGGCATGACTCTAATAGGGCTATATACGAGTGGCCATAATAGTCCTCACAAGTCCACTTCAGGGGTGCCATTTCCAAAGTAGCCACAATTCTTCTCCCTGAACTATCATTTTTATAGTCTAATAATCTGACTCAAGTTATTTTTAATGATAATAGCTATGCCTCTTTGCCTCCAATCTGGTCCGATCAGATATATTCCTAAACACATCTGCACTCCCTGAAGCAGGCCCTGCATTCAGAGTGCTCCAGATGTGTCTCCTGTAAAATATTGACTCGGGCCCTGACTTCCTGTAGTTACTTGACCACCATCCTTTGTCTCTTCTTAGACCTCAACTCATTTATATTCCAGTTAAGAATCTAAACCTGCATCCTCATCATCTTTTATGACCAACAATCTCTCTTCTTCTGCTACTCCTGAAGGGAATATTTACTACTTCTGGGGTTGGGATTGGGAAAAGAAATAGAAAACCGTGGATCAGAAACCCATAGTAACCTAGGCCTCATCTCGTGTAGCCTCCTGTGCTAATCTTTTGTGCTGACATGTGTCCTGAGGGTTGTTTAATTTTCTCCCAAATGCTCCCATCTCTCTTTTGCCCCTCAAGGAATCCTCCCTAACTTAAAAGGCATTATCTTTGCCTTGCACAGACCCTTGAGGGAAGAAACTACTAACTAACATAGGATAACTAAAGTTGGTGCTATATACAGTATAGTGTGGTGTTCCTTAGTTGTGCTAGTTCAACCTATACTGATCTATCTGTGGTAATGCTCTAAATTATGCCACTTTCTAAGACAGGGACTTTGTCAAGGATTTTGTTTCATCTGCCTAACCAATTCATCCACCTCTTTACCCTCCCTCAGATGGTGCATTTCATTCTTCCACATCACCTTTAGCTGGGCAGGGAATTTGAGCTGTACATCCACTCCCAATTTTTGTAACTCCTCAATGCTACTTCCCAGCCCCCATTATCATTGTGCAGTATTCCTGGAAATATCTGAATGGATTAAATAAGTGAAATTCTAATGCATGAGTGGCTCTCCCTTCAAAGCTGTGATCAGGATTAAGGGCCTGATTATGACTTTGGCGGAGGGGATTACTCCGTCCCAAATGTGACGGATATCCTGCACGCCACATTACGAGTTCCATAGGAAATAATGGACTCATAATAAGGCGCGCAGGATATCCGTCACATTTGGGACGGAGTAATCCCCTCCGCCAAAGTCATAATCCAGCCCTAATTTCTTTGTTGAATAAATTAGAAAATTGGCTAAAATAGTCCAGGGGGTTTTTATGGATTTATTTTGCCTAAATGGATCTCTATGTGTACTTTGGGTATCCCTCTCTAAGTCAAGATCTTGCCTTTCTACCAGAGGGACCTCTTTCAACATCTTAACCACAAACACCTTCAAATTATTGCCCTCCCCTGTTCTGGGACCTCTAAGATTCTTAAATTATTCCTTCTTGAGTGCATCTCCAATTTTTCCACTTCATGCATCAATTGTCTCTTTAGAAACTCTATCTGTTGTGTGTTTTAGAGGAAGACCTATATTTACTCTTTTCATATTTTCCTCTAAGCTCTTAGTTCTTTCACCCAAACCATTGAGTTTGGCATTAAACACCTGTCATTCTCCTTGTATATCTTTCTGAATCTGCTCTGAGGTCACAAATTGAAGCATTATGTCATTCTTAAGACTCAAGATGACATTCCTTAATTCAAAGCTGCAATCTCGATTTGGGGTTTGTGGGGTTTGCTGCTACTGCTGCTATTCCTTGAAGCTGGGTCTAATTTTGACACCCCATTCTGGTATGCTTCCCCCATGACTGTATCCTCCAGTGGATTTTGGGACATGAGACACTCAAACTTATTTCCAACTGGTGTTGGTGGACCTGCAGATTGTGATGTGTCCTGGCTCACTTCAGTCTCCCTGGAAATGTGTCCCTCCATGTCTTTTTGCTTCCCCTCCCTGTGTTTCTCCGCGGGCCTAAAAAAGGAATTCAGTGACGTCGATTGTTTCGTGCCAATGGTATTGGTCCCAAGCTTCTTTCTTATTTTTTATTTTACTAAGCGTGTGTTTTTTATTTAACAGCCTTTCCTGGCTATACTTTCCTCAATGGGATGTGCTTGACTCCCACCCTGTCCTGAGCTCCTTCTCCTACAGTCCTACATAAGGGTTGACATCAAGGGGTATCTATTTTGTGCCGAAGCCTTTGCACCTAGACCAATGCCTCTCTGTTTGCAAATGCGACTTGGGATTTATCTGTATCGCTAATAGCACTGAAAGCTGTGGGTGAACTATGTGTTTCTTTCTTCATCCAAAGTTTACCAGAGGGTATACGATCATCAGAAAATGCAGTGTAAGCGTTAATAGATACTTGAATAGCAGATAGACTTGCCTACCTGTCCACTGTTCGATTCATTGAAGTCTCATTGAAGGTACTCTGCTGCTAAAAGCTTCCTCTCCTAACTCAGGAACTGCATGTCTCAATGCCACCGCACAAGCCCAGCAGGGGTCCAGTGAGCTGCTTGCTCGATTGCCAAGTTTCTTCATACAGCTTTAAAAAAATCTGCTAGAGTTAAGATCCTGGTACACTCCTACTTCCCTTCACAAAGTGGCAGCGCAATAGCCCTTAACATTTAACTACTTGCACCATCATGTTCGGATCTTATTACCTGGTGCGGTCCGTAGTGGCGTCAGCCAGCCGCAATATTTCTCACTGTTGAAAGATTTATTAGAGAAAGCCTGTGAAAAATTAATGTAGAACCTCCTTCCCTTCTTACACTCTTCTTCACAAGAATCCAGTCTCTGAGTTCTAGTTTAGAGCAAATGTCAGTACTTGCAGAAGGTGTAGCAAGCTTCACTTAGTGTGAGTTAGAGCTTACTGTATCCGCTAGATCTCGCAGTAACCCAAGATCAAATCCCCAGTAATATTTACTAGAGGAGCTGATGGAATGCTTGCAATTCTCATAGCTCTTCCCATGATCACCCCATGGTAACTCAACGCAGTCTTCTTACTTGGAGTACAGCTCATGTTTAGCAAAACCAATGGAAGAGCATGTTTAGGCACGCATTTTGGCTAATTTTCCCTTCATAATGCAATTAACCCATTCCACAACCCCTGATACTTCTGGATGATAACTACAAGCAGTGCACCTAGTCTTCATGATTTGATTCTTAAAATGTGTAGCCTTGTTTGTCAATCAATTAATCATAAATCTTTAGTTGGCCAAATACTGTTCATAAAAGAAAAAAACCAATTGCTTCATACAATAATATAATAAAATTCAAACAAATGTAGTAATAGTTCATAACAGTTATAATAAATACACAACATTGTTTACCCACACGCCTCATACCAATAAAACCACTTAAAATGGCAACAAAATGCCTAATCAAAAATAAGAAAGTAAAGTACAAACAACCGTTAATGCCTCATCCTAACCATCCATAGACTTCCTGCTTTTAACAGCAGTTTAAAAAAAGTTCTAAACTGCAAATTAAAAAATCTGCAGAAAAACATAAAATGTAACAAAGACTGCTCCCCCTTCCATCATATGGACAAGGCAAAGCAGAGTCTCTAGTCTACTTTTGCCCTGAAAACACAGTAGCCGCCACACTACCTGCTCTGAAACAAACCTGAAATGACCTCTTTCAATTTGTGAGTGGTAAAAACATATAAAGCGCTGGCTCACAAGTTTCAAAAGATCTAAAGTAATATAAAACAGACACTTTATTTAATTCCATCCTCAGTCTATTCTCAGTACAATACTCAAAGTAGCGGAGCTTCACTGTTAGTTTTTCGCTCCTACTAATGGACGCCGGAGAAATGAAAAAAATCTCCAAACCCAATAGACGGAAAATTCTAAAAACGTAATTAATCCAGGAAATGGAGCGCCACCTGTCTAGACTAAGGCAGTCCAATGTCATGCTCCTGCACAAAGGCTGCTGGGTTCGACCATACGATGACCCACAATAAGGGAGCCAAACTGACTCTGTCCGTGATATAGTTTAGATTTAGCTCTGAATGCATTATAAAGCTTGAATTTGATGGGGGGACCTGAAGCAGCCTATGCCAAATGCTGGATTCCAAGCTTTGAAGGGACCTAGTATTATAGAAACCCCAGCCTGCGGCCCCATATGTAGCTGTGGTAACGCATTGGGTATTATAAATATTCACAAGAGAGAGAATCAAACCCTTCACCCCACCGCTGGGTCAATTAAATAACACACCAGCTACTTTAAGAAGTCTTAAACGGACATGACACTCCTGGGGAAGCCAAGAACCCTTGGAGTTACAAATAATTCCTAAATAACTAAAATCATTAACGCTACTCATAGACTGACCCTTAATTTTGAGCTTGGTGACACTACACTTACCAGGCCCACACAGCACAGTACTCATGAAAGAAACAAACCAATCAACCAGCGTCTGCAAAGCGTGTGGGTGCGTGCCAACAGCACAGTATAATAGTGCCGGAACCTGAGTATCAGCAGGCCTGAAGACGTCCACACAGGCCTGACTCCACTCAGAGCACAATCTATTTAGCTAGATGGAAAAAAGCAGCCGGGTCGTACCCTTGTCAAACCCCTCGTTTAAGGGCAAACTCTGCGGTCATTTCCAGAGCATTCAACTGAACAGCAAGGTTGACGTGAAGCATATGCAAAACGTTAATTACTGGTAAATCGGTCCTCAGATCTAATACCATCATCCACAGTTTGTTTCGGTTCACATGATCAAAAGCATTAGGCCAGGTGCAATGGGACGTGCCCAATGAGCATGTATTTTCCAATCAACAAACTCAACTTCAGTCATTGCTCCACCATATGCAGCCCTGTCTATGATCTTAACAGCACTATCAATTAAAGATATTGTTCCGTACCATTTCGGTGAGGCACGGTCACCATTCTTAAATATGGGGGACGATGGTGGACAGAGCCCAAGAACGGGGATCTTAACATTTAATGGGTTATTAAATACATTGGTGATTAAAGGACTCCACATCTCCATTTTACATTTTATAAGGTCTATTAGGACCCCATTGGGCCTGGGTGCTTTCCCGCCTGAACACCGCTGTATAACCTCCTCCACTTCACATGGTGAGACTATAAGGGCTGGGAACTCCGTAGCTTAAGCTCCAATTACCTAATCATAACCGGATACTCCTCCATATCATAAATTGAACTGAAATGGGAGACCCAGTCCAACCCAGGGACAATAGTTTGCAGGAGTGGACTTACAGGGGCATTTCTGTCCCTGATTTCCTTCACAGTATCCCAGAAGATCTTACTAGTTTTTATTATAGCTGCATGCTCTAAGCCCTCCCAGTCTTGCTCTAATAAGGCCCTTTTCCTATGGTTTAAAGAACTTTTATATGCCAGACAGGCTGCCAGTACCTCATCTTCTACCCCTGGGTTCACCATTAGTGCCTTCCTCAATCTGCGATTGGCTGAGGAACATTGTATGTCAAACAAGTGCCGACCTCCTGGACCGGATAGGTTTCAGGAGAAGATTTCTGATGCCCTACATCAGACAGTCATACCTGTTGAACATTCCCTCTTCACTGACACTGCTTAAGCAATTTAAAAAATGATCTTGCCGTGCCTTGAGAACAAGATCTAGAGTCCCTTCTAGCCCTTTAAGGTGCCAAATTAGCCTTAGACCGTCCGCAGAATGTTGAGTAACCCCTGCAGGCTTAACCAAACAGATATGCCTGTTTAACGGGAGTGACCCCTTATCTAAAAGGGCATAATGGTCTCCCTGTTCTGTCTGAATCACCACGCTTTCAGAGAACCAGGGCATGAAACATATAGTCAATGACCGAATCCTTCCCCCGACCTCTGAAGGATGGTCTAATCGGGTTAGCTCCTCTAAAATTCCTAATAAGGTCAACCAAGTACAATGTAGCAATGTAAGCTGCTAATTCTTCCCCCCTACCATCATTACCCAGTCCAATTGACCTCATCCGGTCCCTCGATATCCATATTACAATCCCCTAACTTTGCATTAAAATCCGCATTCAAAATTAAAAATGACTGCGCTTTGACAACATCCCCTGCAGGCAGTAAAGTATCTAGGAAACTAAACAAAACATTAAATTTAGTACAAGAGCTACTCACAAAATCATTATAAAAATTTGCAATATAAAAAGAGAACCTTGACAATTTGTCCTGTATACGCAAGGCTAACAAGGCCGAACTCCCATGGTCGATGACTGTAACATCAGGCTCTGACCAATCCAGATGGCATGCCCTTCCTTAGCCCTCCCCCTTGTGGAAGGCAAAGCTGGGTTGAAAAATCTCGCAAAACTCTCACAATCTATTGGGTCCGTAGCCCAAGTTTCCTTTAGGACAATAACATCGTACCTAGAAATAAAACTTTGCCTCGTCCCTATTTTAGGCTTTCGCCTTCAACCCCACAACACTCCAACTAATTATTGCAAAAGTACGTGCCTCGCCAGGACAAGCCTTTCCACCCTTAATGCCCTTCTCAATAATGGGCATATCCAAGGACGGGATGTGACCTACACTGATACTGGACTCAGACCGGCATGAATCAGCATAGGAAAGAGCTTCAAATCAATTGGATATTGGAATAACAGGGGCGAAAGCTATACTTGCAGGTGGCCCTACAGACCTAAGTTTAGTTACATTCTAGGAAGTCATGACAGGAGGACTTAAAAAAAGGCCCATCTAGAGACCCTACTACAGGACCCAATCTTACAGACTGTGAATTCTGGGAGTGAATAGGCCTTTAAGAACATAGGGCAAGAGATTTATAAAAATAACCCGAAGGTACCGGGGAGATCTTACTTCTTGTGATGTGAGCGCTTAGGCCAAGCAGTGGATTATGTGCCAAAAAAGGAAATCTAAAATTGACAATGACACAATCCCTGTCAATGTTGCTAGGATTAGGGCCTTGATTGTCTCAAGTGAGGTTGACATTCCAAACCTTGAGATCAACTCCTTCAAAAGCAATTGGACACTATCAGTGCATCATTTCTCCTTGTTGAATAGGCCACAATCAATTTTGTAAAAATGGAAACAGTTACTAGAATATTCCTTAACCCTTCAGCTGCGAGGCAGGTGTTATGTCAATTTTTGCAGGTGCTGCATTGTTTTCCTGACACGCTGTACTAACACTCTTTTGGTGAAGTCTTTGATGGCCCTGAGACTTCAGAACAGGAGTAAAGCTCAGCTCAAGCCCTTGGAAAGCACTTGTGGAGGAAGGCATCATCCTTCCAACGGAGTCAGGGGCCAGGAGACAGCAGGGCAACAAGGAGGAGAGCAGTACTTCCAGAAAAGTAGTCCAGATGAGTCCTTTGGGCAGCCAGGCAGTCCCTCCGACAGATTCTAGTTGTAAGTCTACAAGTGCCTGATTTGGTGGGATCACAGGCCCAGTATATATACACCCAAAAGTACCTTTGAAGTGGGGGAAACTTCAAAAGAGTGGTTATGAAGTGCACAGGTTCCCCTTTCAGCCTAACCCTGCCCTCCAGGAGCCCTTGGGTGGGGGGGGGGAATCAGTTCTATATGTCTTTATGTGAGGACTACTGGCCTTTGAAGTGTGAGAGCCACTCCACCCTTCCTGCCCACAAAGACCTATCATTATGCAGATGAATGCAGATGCAGCAGAGTGCCCTGTGTTCATGGCTGTCTATGCGGAACGCAAAAGAAGAGTTGTCAACCAATACAGACCAGATGTAGATTGGAGACAGACTGTAAGGCAAAGAGAGCAGTAAGTGCAGAGTAGTGCCTGCTTTCTAAAAGGGGCATTTCTAAATAGTAATGTTAAATCCAACTTCACCAGTAAGCAGGATTTCTCACTAACAGTCTAACCCTACACAACAATGCCACTCCTCTCAGATCAGAAATTAACACTTAAAAGCATATAAGGGAATTTCGAATGCTGGCCTGTGAGAGAAGCAGGCTTCACAGTAGTGGAAAACAACTTTGAGTGTTTCCACTACCAGGACATGTAAAACGTACCAGTACATGTCTTGCATTTTACTTACTTAGAACTCTGCCCTATAGGCTACCCAGTGCCTACCTTTGGAGTGAGGTATGTGTAATAAAAGGGGAGTAAGGTGAGTTTAAGGCTTGGCAAGTAGTTTTAAATGCCAAGTTGAAGTGGCAGGGGAACTACACACACAGACCTCGCTATGACAGGCCTGAGACATGGTTAAGGGGCTACTTATGTAGGTGGCAAAATCAGTGCTGCAGACCTACTAGTAGCATTTAATTTATAGTCCTGGGTATGTGCAATACCACTCTACAAGGGACTTACAGGTAAAGTAAATATACCATTTGTGGACACACCAATGTTCCAATGTTTTAGGGGAGAAGCATGTGTTGTTTAGCTCTGATTAGCAGTGGTAACTTGCTCAGAGTCCTACGGCCAACAAAAAGATACAGCAACAAAACAGGATGTAAAGGCAAAATATCTGGGTTAAGACCCTAAGAATGCCAGGTCTATCAGCTATACACAAATTAAATCAAATCTGCCCGCTTGAATGGGAGAACTTAAATATCTGTTCTTAGATTAGTGCGCAATTCTGTTACATCAGAGCAGTACCGCTCAAACTCATTTATTTGTTCATCAGTTTTGTCTCTTGGCAATGGTAAAAGCATAGCAAAATTAAAAATCTTGTATCTTTTGAAGGAAATATTTTCAGCAGCCTGTATAATTTGCTTATACTTAGTAAGTCAACTATTTGTTAAATGCTGTGTTCTGAATTTTGCTAGCAGTCCCTACTGAATGAGGAACTAACACTATAAACATGTAGCTCATGACTATTGTTTCACTCTGCAATACAGCAATAGCAGCCACTACAGTATTTTTCATACATCCAGGCAATGCTGCTGCAAATGGATCTAATATGGTAGAAAAATATGCAGTTGGTTTCTGTGCATTGGCATGTTGTTGAGTGACAACAGAAAGTGAGCATGCTTCTTTTCCACAACAAGATAAATAAAAATCTTTCTCATAGCCATTCCTAAAGTGGGTGCCATACACAAAACATGTCCCAGCGCCATGAAGGCTTGCATACATGTTTCATTCTAAGACACCGGGTTAGAGATGTCATTGTGTGTCAGCTTCTGTAGAGGCTTTGCAATCAAGGCAAGGTTTGGAATATACTTTCGACAATAGCCAATCATTCCCAAAAAAATCCTCACTTCTCTTTGTGTTGTTGGTGGGTTCATTCTCAAAATAGCAGAAATATTCTCTTTAGACACTTTCCTCATTCCTTTCTTTATTTGATGCCCCAAATAAATGACTTCTTTCTGAAAGGATTGCATCTTTGGAGGAGAAAACCATATGCCCATAATATGAATGAACTGACTCATCTGGAATTTGTGCTGATCTCATGTTTTACCATTAACCTGTTTTGCTGGAACCTCCCTGTTTAAATACTCAATTACTTGAGCATATTTGTGATTGCCATTGGTGAGAAATTGTAACTGTAACTAGGACCATCTCTGTGTTGTTCTTCCTCTCTCCACTTTACAATATTCTTACACTGAATCCATAAATCCCGAGGCTCAAAACCTGAAAATAATGCATCCAAATCCTCACAAAATACCTTTGAAACAATCCTATTCACTTCTGTGTACCACTCTTCTGGCTCCTCCCTAAGGTTTGGAAATATAGGGGGTCATTATGACCCCGGTGGTCGGTGTTATAGTGGCGGTAGGACAGTCTCCAGCCCGGCGGCCGTCACTATGCTGCCCATGGGAATATGACCTCGCCCACCGACATAGTTTCTGTGGCTTTCTTACCACCGCGAAAACCATGGTGGCAGGCACTATATTCCCTGGCACTGATAGGGGTCTCCCCTGCCCCCTATCCCCTTTCCAAAGTCCTCCACCTCCCCCTTCCGACACTCCCCCAACATACACACACCTACACACACAGACATACACAGACATACACACGCATAAACACACATACATTCACCCACGCATGCATACATCCATGCACACACACATCCACACACACTGACATACATACAAGCACACACACATTCACACAACATACACGCACACTCACATCCATTCATGCACACATGCATTCCACACACCCCACACCCGCATGTACGCACACAGAAACATACACACACACAACAAACCCCTCCCCCTCCCCTGTCGAAGCACCCGACTTACCTGCTCTCAGGGGTTCCTCCTGCAGGGCACTGGCTCATGATATGGTCTGGAGTGGTCTACTGGCGTGGCGCTGCTGCTGGCAGCAGTGCCACCTTACTGCCGTCCACCGCGGTGACTGTAGCCGGAATTTCGTTAGCCTTCTGGAGGAATTCTGGCTATGGTCATAATATGGCGGTCGGCTGGTAGCCACGGCGATGGTCTTTTGGTGGCTGTCGCCGTGGCAGTAGGTGGCATTTACCACCTATGTCTTAATGAGGGCCATGTTCTCCTCAAGGTACTTCCTCCTCAGTGAGAATTTCTTAAAAAAAAAATTCACCTTTAGAATTACTCATGGCTTTTTCATTTGGTATTTCTGTGGCTTATCAGTACATTCATCCTTGTGTTTTTCACATTCTCCCTTTCTCTAATCAAATCTGTAATTTCTCTGAAATTTGCCCTTAACTGTACAATACTTTCTTTTTGTGATTTAGATTCTGTCATTCTCATTTAATAAGATTCTCAAATTCACTTTTTAGCCAGACTCACACGATATTTTTCATCCATTTCTTCAGGTTTTTCGTATGCATGACAAGCCCACTTCCCTGCTTCCAAATCAAAGAAAACCCAATTCACCAAAAGTCCGTTTTTTTAATTTTACAATGCTAAATATCTGAATCTACAAATTCTTCTACATCTATTCTGTTTTTTGAAGCATTCTTTTCACCACCCTGGTCTTGTTTTCTGATAATTTACCAGCCTCAGAATCATCATCCTTTTCATTTTTTTTAAATGTAAATCCGTTTATTAGTCAGTTAAGCCATAATCATTAACTAAAACAAACATACAATAAGACTGTTTCAAGATAAAAAATATCAGACATAAGATCAACCTGGATTAATATAATAAGTGTGGATCTTACCTAAAAGAATTATGATTAAAACCGGCCCAGCTGCCCCAATATTTCTTATACAAATAGCACCTACAACAAAAATTGATAATACCACTACTAAAATCGTAAAAATTGAACATGTGCAAAAGACGCGAATAATGCAGATTAAGCACTTCAATCGGTGAGACAATGCACAATAAATGATAATGTGGTACTAAGCAACTCAGCCTGAGAGGATGGAAAACTACAAAAGCATTTATGGCACTAGCAGCTCACTTTGCCGTATAAGAAACTGCGTTGATTTTATGGTATTTCAATCTATCGGCCGCTGGCCAAAGGGTAATAATGAGGTGCTGATTTGTACCCACCCTGATTGGATAGCCTAAGAAGTGGCCGGGACCCTAGCAGCCCACCAGATGCTAGTACCTATAACATATCTTATCAGAGCACCCAATTGCCATCTCAGATCCCCATCTTAATGTCTGTACATGGCCTTAATGAGCGGCTTGAATATTTGTAAGAACTGAGTCAGTCTGATGTTTAACATTGCGTTCCTTGGACCTAGTGACTCCATGAGAGCTTTGCAACATGACCTGTGCTGCAATGTTTTGTTTGCCCGATAACATAAGCAACATTTCTTATACAGGAATCCTCTTGCCTCCATTTCGGGGAAAGATCTAATGTAGGGATATACCCCAATCTCAATGCCAAGAATCTCTGTTTTATTTTCCAATGGTAATTGGCTTCCAGGAAAAGTGATTCTTTCACAGCGGTGTATGATTTCAAGACTGGACACCCGTGGGATCGGTTTGCCACCTTTTGTTTTTCGGCTACCCTGGTCTGCAGCTTAACAGATTTATTGACTGCCTGTTTAAAAGCTGTAACAGAAATACAGAAATACCGCTGTTCAAGAGGAGCCCCAGCTCAAGCAACTCAATGCTTTCTTCCAAATAGTTTTTGTACTCTGCGTTCCCTAGTTTCAAATTAATTTCTACCCAGACTAAATTGGCCAGCGTGCCCTTGGCTGCAGTCTCAGCTAATAGCAACTCTTAACAAATGCTGCTGGCCTAGCAAATGACTGTTTCGTTAGTGAGAACTCCAACCTCACCCGAGCTGGAGATGCCCATCTGGGCAGCCAGAATGCTTGTTTATATGATCTCAACAAAAGTTTGTCCAGAAGTGCGGCCTCATCTCCAAACATTACTTTCGCTCCATAGGACAACACTGATAACAATTTAGCCTTTATTACCTCATCTAAAGGTTTCAAGTTATGGCCATAAATGGACCTAGCGAGTGTTGAGAAAGTGTAATTAAGCGCCTGTGCCTTCCCGTTAATCGCCTCTCTTTGGGGTGCAAACAAAGCACATGCTTCTATTACTAGCCTCAAATATTTATACGTTTGTGACTCTTCAATTGTATTTTCACTAAGGCTCCATGTGCATTTGCTTGGCAACCGGTGATTCAGAGGGACCACTTTTGTTTTCTTCCTATTTATTTCAAGCTCATTATGCATTGCATATGCTCCTAGGATAGCTCAATAATCTCTGTAGGCCTACCCTTGTATTGCTAAGCGGTAACAGGTCGTCTTCTTACAAAATAGTTGACAAAGAGCGACTGCCCAGGCTCAGGCTTGGGAGTCTTGAGTGTCCAGTTCTGCAGAAAGGTCTGAAATGTATAACTTGAATAATAAGAGTAGTAGGATGCAGTCTTGTTTTAGGCCAAATGCTGTGTCTCCCTTTCTTGACAGATGTGTGCCATCTCCAATCTTTATCTTGACCTAGGTATCTGTATATAAAAGTCTGATTGCACTCAAAAGATATGGCAGCACTCCCCATTTCTGTAATATGGCCCAAAGTCTACAGTATTGCAGGGAAGACAATCAAATGCTGCCTTATAATCAACAAACCAATGTAGCGTGGGACACTTTTGCTCTACTGAGTACAAGACCCAATGCCTTTGTTGGTTAGAGTACCCTGGTCTCTTGTGAGGCCGGTTTGATTAAAGGGTAGCCTACCAGAGTCTAGCGCCCGGATTCAATATCACTTAAAAGCAGAGTGGAAAAGACTTTAATGTCGGCATCTAACAGTGCACTCAGATGATAGTTATTTAGAGAAGAAGCTACACTGCCTTTATAAATTGGGTGGATTGTGGAGCCTTTCCAAGTTTCCAGGATTACTTCCTTTGCCAGAACCTGCTCAAACATACCCGTCAAAAAGGCTGCCCAACTTGGGGCTGAATGTTGAAAGAGGGCCTGTGACATCCCATTTACTCCTTTTGCATAATCTGCACGTGAATTTTAAATAATTTTCCTTACATCATCGGAGGTGTAGACTTGGTACACCAATGAGTCAGATTGAAAATCCGTCTTTATGAGCTGGTCTTGGCCAATTGCATCGTTCATACTTTCTTTAAAGTGCAACTTCAGATGCTCAAACCAGACTGATTCAGTTATATTTTCATTATCGGCAGCTCTTCTGCCCTTTTTCGATATCATTATTTATTTTCCAAAAACCTTTCAAGTCATTTGACTTTGAAGCACAAAACAATTTTGCCCACAGCTCCTCCTGCTTACATTTTTTGGAGATCTGAGTCTCCCTTTCCCATTGGCACCTCTCCTTATGCAGACTTCTTAATAGATTTTTGTCCTCCGGTGTTCTTCGCAGCTGCCTAAGAAGCCTGCTAATAGTTGATCTTTTTTGACGAGTGGATTGTGGCATTACTATCTTTCTGCTTTGACCAAGCCTGGCTCCCTTAGTCCCACTGTTGGCCCTGCTGGGTGAGTATTTGCTTATTAGTCTGCTTACAAAATCTTCCCATATTAACTCCCCATAGGGGTCCTCCCCAGCCATGGCCTCCAAGTGGGTCACAGCTTCTTCTACCATAGATTTAACCTGACTTGCAGTCCATTTCAGGCGCTTCATATTTTTGGTTGCAATCTCACCCTGGAGAACCTGAGAGGCATTATATTTGCGGGTGAATGCCCCTACCATAACTGCCTGAGGATGATGGTAACTCTCCTCACGTTGTAGTATTGTAAATTCCTGCACTAAGCCAAATAGGGGAAGCAACTCTAACACACAATCAAGATAGGAGACTGTTTTACCAGTTGCTCGGGTCCATGCAGGAGGAATATCGCCTGATTTACGTCCATTCAAGGCAAGTAGACCATATAGCTCACACATTTTGATTAATTCCTCTCCTATTTTATCCTTCCATCTATTGAGGGGCAGACTCTGTTCTGGTAAGACTCCACAACTGCTGCATGCTCCTCGCTTGGATTATGAAAGAGGTTAAGATTAAAATCTACCGAAATTAACCAATAGAGTGGGTGGTGGATGTTTTTAATGTGCTGCACATTCGCTATAAGCATTTCTGCTGTGACCTCCTGCCTCCTGAAATTAATATATATATATATATGAGAATCAGAGATTGCTTCAGTTGCCGGGACCACCCCTTCCAGTTGCACTACGAGGAGACCTGAATCATCCGTATGTATTTCTGTACTCTCTATTTGCAGATTGGTGTTCATATAAATTGCCAGCCCACCTTTATCCCTACCAAAGGTGTTGCTTTTCTCCGCTGTTTTCCTGAATTTCTCGTACCCAACTAGAGGTATGCTGTCTTGTGACCAGGTTTCCTGTAGCATTATTATTTTGGATGTTCCCAAAAAGTGCAAGCATCAGGATCCCCTGCCTTTGATGATAACCTGCCTATGTCCAACGAACAGATGGCCAGTCCTTCCTGTACGTAGCAAATGGAAATTCACTACTCAATCTCCACAATTACTCCATTGAGATAACGCTGAAGGCAACCAGCATCAATTGCTTTGAGTAGCATGATTTATCATGACTTCCCGCTGTTGGGATAACCCCTCATCTTCTGTTACTCCTATATTTACTGTGTATTGTTTTGGTATGTACTGCTCCTCTTAATACTGATGGAGTAATACCAGGCTTTTACCTGGCTGCTGTTCATTTCCTAGTGGGTGGGGGTATCTGTTCCCCTGATATACTATTAGTTCAATACCTCCATGACTTCAACAGGTTTTTCCTCTCTATATAATGAGGCCACCAATTGCATAGTTGTGAAGGTGACAATAGTGGGCTCCGAGTGCTCTCACCCTCTTGCCAGAAAAAAATTTACAGGATATATTCCGATAGAACATGTTCCAGCCCTGGCACGGCCTTTATCAATTTTAGAATGCTTGAGTGACTTAAAATGTCATGAGGGCCCCTTGATTTAAATTGTGGGACCCATCATAGCCGCCTGCCCGGGTTCCTTTCACTTGATTCACTCAACTGAGGTTCTTGAATCTGAACTAGAGCTTTATTACAAGGAGGTGGTATTGTCACAATCTAGAAATCATCGAAAGATTCATTTTATTTCTAAAAATCACTCTTTCTCTAATTTTTTATTATCCTAATTTGGTTTTGTATGGGTCACCAGCAATTACAGAGAATACACCCAAAGTTTCTAACGCTCCCTCACGCCATGCCTTTTATTGCGAAAGAACAAGTTACTTACCTTTAGTAACTCTTTTTCCAGTGGATACAGTAGCTACCTGTAGATTCCTCACCTTATGTATTCTCCCAATGCGCCGGCATTTGACAGAAATTTTATTCCTAGGTCCCCACGTCGACAAGGTCGTCACAATTGCACGGCTCCGCATGCGACTCTGTCGTATGTCATCGTGGCAAGAAGAAGCCCTCGCCGGTGTGCTGACGTTAGTTTCACCATTTTTTACGTGCCTTCGAGGTGAACAGGTGAATACCGACCTCACAAGAACAATATATGCCAATCCAAATACAAATATAAACCACAATATCTGTTTATATAGAAACACCAAAAACATTATTATACATGTATAATAAAAGAAGTCTTGGTATGACCAGACAGGCGGGTGGGACTATGAGAAATCCATAGCTAGCTACTGTATCCACCAGAAAAAGCATTACCGAAGGTGTATAACTTGTTCTTCTGATGGATACAACTACTTGTGGATTCCTTACCTTATGAATAGAATCCCAAAGCAGTCCCGCACTCAGTGGTGGGTGCCCGACTGGTCAAACCAAGAAGTCCTGCAAAACATAACGTGCAAAATGGTCATCCCTCCTAACTTCCTAGTCCAAGCGATAATGCTTTGCGAAAGTGTGGAGGGAAGCCCAAGTTGCTGCCTTACAAATATCAACAAATGGTATACCTCAAGCTAAAGCCGAAGTGGCAGACTTAGCCCTGGTGGAATGGGCCCTCATACCTTCAGGAGGAACCTTGGTTCTCAGCACCACCTTGTCAGCATGAAAAGTTGGAAAAGGAGGTTTCACACTAAGAGCCTGAAGCTCACTCACACGGCTAGCAGACGTGATAGCTGTGAGGAAAACTGTTTTTAAAACTAAAAGTCTCAACGGGCAAGAACGCATAGGCTCAAACGATGAACCCATTAAAAAAGTAAGGACTAAATGCAAACCCCGCTGAGGCATTTCAAACGGAGTGGGAGGAAACTTGTTAGTTAACATTTTAAGGATCCTAAGAGCTAAAGGGGACTTAAATAAGGAAGGCTGATCAGGAAGGCAAAGAAAGGCCGACAGTGCTGCCAAATAGCCCATCACTGTCACCACTGCGCTACCCCCCTGTGCCAGGAAAAGAGCAAAAAGCTAAATATCAGACAAATGGGCCTTCACGGGATCAATTTGTTCCTCTCCACACCAAGCAGCAAATTTCACACATCTGCCAGCATAGATCATCTTGGTGGAGTGTTGCCTGGCCGGTAAGATAACATCCACCACTTCTGGAGGGAGAGAAAAAAAACTCAGATTGCCCCGTTCTATCTCCAAGCATATAGGTGCAGGCTCTGGAGTTGGGGGTGTAGAACCTGCCCCTGTGACTGCGAGAGGAGGTCTACCCTGTAAGGGAGACAAAGCAGCAGGCACAGTCAGAGTTGAAGAAGTTCTGTGTACCACACCCTTCTTGGCCAATTTGGGGCTATCAGAATGACTTGAGCCCGATCTTGGCGAATCTTCCTGAGAACTCGAGGAATCAAAGGTATGGGGGGAAACGCGTAAAACAACTGGCCGCACCAAGACATCGGAAATGCTGTGTGAGAAAGTAGCCTCTTTCTAGCATGGTCACCCCCACTTTTGGCCTGTTTGTGAGTGTGTGTCAGTGTGTTTTTACTGTGTCACTGAGATCCTGCTAGCCAGAACCCCTGTGCCCATAGATAAAAACCTATATGTCAGTGTGTTTTGCCTGTCTCACTGGGATCCAGCTAGCCAGGACCCCAGTGCTCATAGTTTGTGGCCTAATGTGTATGCCTGTGTAGTGCCTAACTGTGTCACTGAGGCTCTGCTAATCAGAACCTCAGTGCTTATGCTCTCTCTGCTGTTAAATTTGTCACTGTAGGCCAGTGACTACATTTACCAATTTCAATTGGCACACTGGACCCCCCTTATAAGTCCCTAGTATATGGTAGCATTTCTTTTGCCACCCATAAGGAGCTCACACAAACCCTTACACAGGACTGCCATTGCATCGTGCGTGAAATAGTGCACACACTATCTCACAGCCATTTTCATTGCACTTAAGTAACTTATAAGTCACCTATATGTCTAACCTTCACTTGAAGGGCACAGATGGTGCCCTCCTTGCATAAACCAGTCTACACCGGTTCAGGGACCCCTTCTCCCCTGCTCAGGCGGGAAACTGGGCAAAGGAAAGGGGAGTGACCACTCCCCTGTCCATCACCACCCCAAGGGTGGTGCCCAGAGCTCCTCCAGTGTGTCCCAGGCTTCAGCCATCTTGCTTTGCAAGGTGTGGGGGCACTCTGGAGGGCTCTGAGTGGCCAGTGCCAGCAATGACATCAGAGACCCCTCCTGATAGGTCCATACCTGATAAGGTAGCCAATCCCCTTCTCAGGGCTATTTAGGGTCTCTCCTGTGGGTTCTCTTCAGATTCTGCTTGCACGTTTCCTTCAGGAATCCTCTGCAACAACTTCAGTATCCTCTGACCTCGGATCAACCGCAGCCTGCTCCAAGAAACACTGTAACTGCAACAAAGTGTCTACAAGAGACACTTTTCTTCAGCAACCTCAGCTCCAAGTCAGCAACTGCAACAGTTTCCACGGTGTGCATGTTCTGGGGTCTACTTGTCTTCATCCTGCACCAGAAGGCCCAAAGAAATCTCCCGTGGAGTGACAGAGTCACTCCCCTGCTCCAAGCAGGCACCTTCCAAGGCGACTACCGGTACCCTGGGACTCATCTCACGGCGACGAGCATGCTCCTAAGAACACAGAGGGTGGCCATCATCTACATAGACTGTCCTGAGGCCCCTAGGTCCCTTCTGGGACCATCCAGCACCATTTTGATGAAAAACACACTTTTGCCATAGCCAAGGCTTGTTGGCGCCTTCCAACACAAAATCTCATCTGCAACGATCTTCATGCCGTGGGACATCTTTTGCATCATGCAGGAACCCACTGGCATCTTCCTAGGGTGCATTTCTGCAGTCTTCAACTATCCGGGGACTCTTCTTTTGCATCCTCTTCTGGGTTGGCTGGGGCTCCTGTCCTTCCTGGAACTTATTTTGACTTCTGGACTTGGTCCCCTTCCTTTGCAGGTCTTCTGGTCCAATAATCCAGCAGTTGTTCTTTGCAGACTTGGTTGGCTGCTGCAAAATCCCCAAAATGTGGTGTAGTGTGTCCTAAGGAAACTTGCTGTACTTTACTCCTGCTTTTCTGG
This sequence comes from Pleurodeles waltl, assembly GCF_031143425.1. Lineage (NCBI taxonomy): Eukaryota > Metazoa > Chordata > Amphibia > Caudata > Salamandridae > Pleurodeles > Pleurodeles waltl. The sequence goes on from NC_090449.1 coordinate 402,549,070, forward strand.
GTTTCGGGTGGGGTAATTTACTTACCTATACTGTATTCTTAGTCTCCCAACAATTCTGCACACACTACACTTGTCTAGGGGGGAATTCGTGATTCACATTCCACTTTTTTAGTATATGTTTTTTGTTGCCCCAAGACCTATTTTCTCCTATTGCATTCTATAGGATTTCCTACTGTTTGCATTGTTCTATGACTATTTATTGTCTAATTTTGGTGTCTAGTGTATATATTGTGTATAATACTTTACTCCATAAGTAACACTGAGTATTGTCTTTACTTGTGTATAAGTACTGTGTAACTATAAGTGGTATTTCATGAGCTTTGCATGTCTCCTAGTTCAGCCTAAGCTGCTCTGCTATAGCTATCCCTATCAGCCTAAGCTGCTAGAACACTACTACTTCACTAATAAGGGATAACTGGACCTGGTGTAAGTACCCAAGGTACCCACTACAAACCAGGCCAGCCTCCTACACGCGTCCCCCAACGCACCCAGCACTGGATACTAGAGGCTGCAGAACAACAGGCAGTGTGCGTTCTCCTGAGTGGCAAACAGGTCTATCTGTGGAAATCCCCACATCCGGAAGATGTGAAGAACCAGGTCTGGATGGAGACGCCACTTGTGATCGGCCGAGAAATGCCGACTGAGACCGTCCGCGCGTACGTTGAGAAGTCCGGCTAGATGGTTTGCTACAATGCAAATCCGATGGTCCTGTGCCCAGGACCAGAGCCGCAGAGCCTCTCTGCAGAAAAGGTACGATCATACTCCTCCCTACTTGTTGATGAACCACATTGCGGTAGTGTTGTCCGTCAAGACTTGAACTGACTGACCGCAAAGGGACAGGAGGAAGGCCTTGAGAGCCATACGTATTGCCCGTAATTCTAACAGATTGATGTGGAACATCTGTTCCACTGGAGACCAATGACCTTTGATCTCCAGGTCCCCCAGATGAGCTCCCTACCCTAGAGTGGAAGCATCCGATATGATTGTGGACACCGGAGATGGTAGACAAAACGGTCTCCCTTGGCAAAGGTTGCCGTCCACAGCCCACCATCGTAGATCCACTGCAGCATCTCTGGAGATCGTTATCGACTCCTCGAGATCCCCTTTGTGTAGAAACCACTGCTTGAAGAGGCACCACTGGAGAGTCCTCATGTGCCAAAATGCATGAGTGACCAACAGAATGCAGGAAGCGAACCGACCAAGCAGACGTAGGACCTTGCGGACTGGAACAGCTGCTCCATTCTGAAACATTGGAATCAACGCCTGAATGTCCTGAATCCTCCTCCGAGGAGGGTAGGCCAGATTCAGTGTTGTGTCCAGTACTGCCCCTATTAAAGGGAGCGCTGAGAGGGCTCCAGATGAGATTTGGGCACATTTACTGTAAAGCCCAGGTTGAACAACAGCTGGGTTGTCACTTGCAAGTGATGCAGCATGAGCTCTGGGGACCCGGCTTTGATCAGGCAATCGTCCAGGTAAGGGAATACAGATATTCCCTTCTTTCTGAGGTCTGCTGCAACCACTGCCATCACCTTCGTGAAGACTTAAGGTGCAGAAGTAAGACCAAAAGGAAGGACCGCAAACTGGTAGTGTTGCTACCCTACAACAAACAAGATATACTTCCTGTGAGACTTCAGAATAGGGATATGAAAATAAGCATCCTGCAAGTCAATAGACACCATCCAGTCTTCCTTGTTCAAAGCAAGAAGCACCTGAGCTAGGGTCAGCATTTTGAACTTCTGTTTGAGGAACCAATTCAAAATCCACAGATCCAGGATAAGCCTCAATCGACCATCCTTCTTGGAAATCAGAAAATACCTTGAGTAACATCCCTGACCCTTCTCCTGCTCTGGAACCAACTCTACTGCACTTTTTAACAAAAGGACCTGCACCTCCTGCTGAAGCAACAGGAGATGATCTTCTGTGCAAAACAAATAATGGGAAGGGATGGGAGGGGGGAAACTCCAGAAAAGGAAGGGCATAACCTTTTCCCACTATATTCAGCACCCAAGAGTCCAATGTGATTAACATCCCACTCGTGGAGAAAATGAAACAGCCTTCTCCCTACAGGTAAATCATACTGGAATATAGAGAGAAAACTAGGGTTGCTTTCCTTGATGGGCTCCCCCAGAGGAAGAGGATGAAGCGGAAGGCCTTTGAGTGGCGTCTCGCATTCTAACCCTCCCCTGTCCCCTAAAAGATCTGTAGAGAGGGTTGGCAGGCTGCTGAACGTTGGATTGTGGCCTTCCACGAAAAGAGGACCCCTGACCAAAACCCCTGAATCTTCTAAAAGACCTAAAGGATGCAGAGGAAGAAGCTTGGAGCCCAAAAGATTTAGCAGTAGCCCTGCTTTCTTTAAATCGTTCCAAAGCTGAGTCAACTTTGGTCCCAAACAACTTCTCACCATCAAAAGGAAGGTCCATAAGCGTAGCCTGAACATCAGAGGAGAAACCAGAACCTCTGAGCCATGCATGCCTCCTGGTTGCTACTGAAGTGCCCATAGCCCTGGAACCGAATCTGCAGTGTCCAAGCCAGACTGAATGATCTGCTTTGCTGCCGCTTGACTGTCCAGCAGGAGTTCATCAAATTGTCCCTGCACATCCTGAGGCAATATCGGCACAACAGCTCTTGCCAAGCACATCAGGGCATGGATATACCTCCCCAGCACACACGTAGCATTGACAGACTTCAAGGCCATACTGCCCGAGGCAAAGCACTTCTACGCCATCTACTCCATATGATTCGACTCCCTGTCAGATGGAGTCACAGGGAACAAACCAGAAGCAGATCGTGCAGAACAAGAGGCTTGCACCACCAAGCTCCCAGGCATTGGATGTTCTGACAGAAACTGCGGATCTCCCAGAGCCACTCTGTATCTCCTAGCCAAAGTCCTGGAAACCGGTGGAGTTGTGACAGGCTTCGGCCAAAGTTCTAAAATGGGCTCAGGAAGGGCATCATTAAAAGGGAGGAGAGGCTCAGAGGACGTAGCCAATGGATGCACCAACTCAGTTAAAATGTTTCTTTTTGTCTCCGATGTCCGCAATGGTAGGTCCAAAAACTCAGCAGCCTTTCTTATCACACTGTGGTAAGAAGCTGCCCTGCTGTAAGTTTTCCTCCAGGGGATGTGAAATCCCACTCAGGGGAAGTATCCAGACCACTAGAAGAATCTAGGCCCTGAAATTCACCTAAAGGCTCAGCAATTTCTCCCTCCTCCAACAGCTGTTGCTGATATTCTTGCTCCTCCAAGAGTCTCAAGGCCATTCTTTCTCGACCTCAGCCTGGACTCCAAACGTGGCATCGTCAAGGAATTAGCTGACGTTGACAATGCCGGTTTCAAAGTAGAAGTACGCTCCAGTGGAGGAGAGGGAGGTGAGACACTGTGGGTCGATCTGGATCCATCCGGGCGCCGGTATCGACTCCGACAGCGCCGTCAGCACCATCGTCCGGGGTAGAGGAGGTGAAGTCATCGGCGCGAGCCAGCCTCTTCACCAGGAAAAAAAAAGGTACAAACGGAGCCTGTTTGTATGGCATCAGCGAACCCAGCGTGAATGCCAATGGACCCGTGGGATCAGGAGGCGCACCAGAAGGGGCCATAGCTCTGTTAAATATGCTAAACATCGCATTGAGGAACGCTGAAGGATCCGCTCCCAGAGCCGGGAAGGCAGGAAACCTTTGCTCCTCCTAAGCTGTCTGAACCGACTCATATACTTGCACACCCGACTCCTGATCATGAGTAGACCCAGGAGAAATCTGAGCCATAGGGCTCTCCAGGGTCTCAGAGATTTCAATCAAAGTCGGCACCGTAGAAGCCTGTAAACTCTGAGGCTGAGGAGACACTGTAAGGCTGATCTCCCACGCCGTGCGGCACCGTCTCGGAGGGGACCGATACCAATCTCTGGAAGACCGACGTTGAGATTTGTGTCGGAGCCTCTTCTTATGCGGCTTTGAGGATCTATGCGATGATGACTCCCTCACCTTTGATCTTCGGTGACCTCTCTGCTCCTTTTTAGCTTTAGCCAAGAAAAGCTTAGCCTCTCTTTCTTTCAAGGCCTTCGGGTTCATCCGCTGGCATGACATGCATTCCTCCACGCCATGATCTGAGCTCAGGCACCAAAAGCAATTTTCGTGAGGATCCGTCACTGACATGCGACCCCCCTCATTCATTCCAAGGTTTAAATCACGATTTTTTCAGTGGAGACATTGTAACACTTTACAACAATTCCTCGAAACATTAACTGCCAAGAGGTAGGAATAAACCATTATCGTCGAAGGCGCGGAAAAGGGAACTGATGTCAGCACGCCGGCGAGGACTTCTTACTGCCATGATGACGTCAGACAGAGTCGTGTGTGGAGCAGTGCAGTTGTGACATCCTCGTCGATGTGGGAGCTAGGAAGAAAATTTCCGTTTAATGCTGGCGCATTGGGAGAATTCATAAGCATAAGCTTGATCAAGAGAAATACCCTATCTCATATGTAAATGGAAGTCATCAATAATGAAACTGAATATAATCAACATAGAAAACTGAAACGAAAAACTCAAAAAGATAGCATAGTTAATAGTTAGTAAATCAAGGTAGATGGGTCAAAAGAACATTTTAGAATCACTTTCAAAAAGGTTAAAGCAGCCAATAGTGCCATTCTGAGTTTTACATATGAGGTAGGGTATTTCTCTTGATCAAGCTCCTGCCATAAAATTTTATTTTTTAATACCATTTATCTAACACAATATCAATTTTCACCTTTTTTCCATTTTTTCCTTTATTGTATTATTATTTTTGTATTTGTTCTTTTTTAAAAGGTGGTAAGTCTACCATTCATTGTAACATTATATTTGGTTATGTCACAAACAGGACGTCCTCTCAACATAGCGCTTTCATACTGTTTACCAACATCTAGTATGGCACCTCAACATTCTAGTTGTTTTATGTTCTTTGTGTTTCTCCACGATCTCAAAAATGGCGGCGCCCGTTTTCTCTTTCATCGTAAATAAACATAAAGTACGGACTCACGCCGCGAGACCGCTAAATAAAAGAACGTTGTGTTATCAGCGCGTTTCCTAAGATGGCAGCAGACGCGACTGATTGAACTTTCACGTTCGGCTATTATAGCATTTATTAAACTGGTAAGCTACATCTCACCATGCAAGACTCATTATATTTAAGTGGCCCTTTTCTGTTTACACTCATATATTTTGCTAAATTTTATCGTGAAGGCGTATTCGATCACGTTTCCAAAATAGATAGCTTTTTGACCTTGTTTCTCCTAATATTTTCATGTGGCATACTTAGACCATTTGAGGATTACATTTTTCGCTTTTTTTGCTTTTCTAGTAGCCCCTGAGCTACATACAAACTTGTTATATGTTGCTTCTCCCATTTTTACTTACAGATTGACCACTATTTCATTAATACTCTGAACATTGTTATAAGCAGAAACTGAACTACAATTATGGTATGTGTCTATTTCATTGGTTAATTCTGCAAATGGATCAATGTACCACTTTCAAGCTGTCTTATTTTTTACATTAGCATGCTTCTTGTTTCGTTCACACTTCTTTCTCAATTATATTGTTCACTAATAGGTGCCGGCACCATTACTTGATTCATTCTTGCACTTTCTCTTCAAAATACTATATCTATCTGACTTTTCTCCACTTATCTTCATTTTAGATATCACAGATCGCTCATTTGCTTCTTTCGTTTTCTCTAATGCCTTTTATTAGAAATGGATCTGCACTTCTATCGCACGGGCATCTATCTCTATTATTTTTTCACTGACAGAACTTTCGTGATATGGTAGCACTACTATGTGTTTTTCTTTTCAAAACCTTGGGTTTTCACCCTTGGGTGTCTTTTGATCTCTAGATTCTAACGACTCATACGTTTTTATTTCTATTCTTTATTTTTAATTTCACTTTATTTCATCTTCTACAGCCTTGAGAAAGCCCTGGTGAACGCACCTTATAGGGCGAAACACGTGTTGGCTGAGTACTCTCTATGTTCTACACTTCACCTACCTGTTGCACGATATGAAGTTAATTACAACTGCTTAATAAACCACAAGTTTGATTAAATGTCTCAGAGAACTTTTCCAATTCTTTAGGAACATCATTGTATAATTGGCAATTGGATGCCTACAAACCATCGATAAATAAGTGGGAACTTACCATTTATCATTTAGTTCACTCTTTAAATGGGGGACTAGGGTCCATTTCCCCCGGTTTCAAGCTCCCATGTCGATCTAACCCTATAAGTGAACTGGCAATTTTTACAGGAAGAAACAAACTGGACCCTTACCTATGTTTATCAAGCCCTCTTAAAGTAATAGATCTTGGCGAAAACTGATGGAGATTCCAGGTACTCTTGCAACCACTATAGGTGTGGTGGTAATTGCTTCTTTTTTTTTAATCAAACTAAAGGGCCTGCTCTCTATACCTTTTACCATCCCAAAGTGCCACCCGGAGGAGGGTGGATTATTTCTGACTTTGATGAAAATTCCTAGGATTGAGAACTAGGATTACAGGTAAGTAATCTTTTCTTCTCAATCATAGGATCTTCTTGATAGTCACTTCAAGTAATTATTAGTAACCCAATCCCATCAAATTGCAATGAGAAAGTGTAAAGTTGGAGAACATACTGGACAAGTAGGAGTATACAAACAAAACAAGTTCCTGAAAGCATCTTGATAACTGAGCTATCTCCACTGTAGTGCTAATCTAGGCAATACTGCTGTGTAAATGTATGAACAGATCTCCGTAAACCCACTATTAAGATATCAGAAACTGAAATATTCATTAATAAAGCTGCTATGGCTGTTTTTTTTTTTTTTTTTTTAATTATTTTTCCTTGGAAATGAATCATACAACGAATATACTCTTACATCACTTTACATTGAGTAAAAAACAAATTCAAACCAACAAGAGATAAACATTTAGGAGAAAGGTGCCCCCTAAATAAATAACGGCATGCAAATCAACCCGACTAGTCCAAACGGGGAGAAATTTAAAAAAAATAAAATACATTTTTTAGAATTAAATTGGGGGGGGGGGAGTAGTCTAATTTTAATTTGAACATTAATCATTATGAGCCAAAATCCAATCCTGGAATGACCCCCATATTGCCTTCACTTTCCTCCTAGCATGTTTCCCCTTACGTTCGTACAATGCCATCTCCAAATAATATACAGACAGCAATCTAGCCAACCATTGCTGCCAGGACGGAGGTCGTACGTTCAACCACGCAGATGATATACATATTCGATACACTGCCATGGCCACAAAAATAAATGCTCTATGTGGGCCGCCCACTTTTCCAGCGACCCCTAGGACAATGATCTCGGAGGTAAGAGCTAGATCATATCCCAAAACCTCTTTCAAGACAGATTGAATACACTCCCTCAAGACCATTAATTCCCCACATGTAGCCATCATGTGTACAATATCTATTCCATACATCCCACATCTTGGACAGTTTGTTCCTGATAGACTGCCCCATTTGACAAGATGGGCTGGGGTATGATACAGGTCAAACATGGTCTTATAGTGTTGCGCTTGCAGGGAAGAGGAGAGTAGGATAGTGTGTCCCAGTTCTAGTGACCTTAAGAAGTTATTACTCCCGTCTCCTAGCTTCTCCCTCCACCTTTCCTTATTCTTCTCTAAATCGTCAGGCTGTTCTGCCAGCAGTAATGGGTAAATTGACCTGATTGATATATTGGGGTTAGCCAGGATGTCATCCAACAGTTGATCACTGCACGCCCCCTGTTTTCCTTACAAGAAAATCTTGTATCTGTAAGTATTTAAAGCAGTCCCTTCGCTCTAAACCATAACGCTCCTGTAAATCACCAAACGCCTTGACCACAGAGTTATCGAAAAAGTTCCCTAACCTCACTATACCTAAAGAGGCCCAACTTGCCATACATCTATCCTTAAATATTTCGGGGAGCGATGGATTCTTCTCAATCATGGTATAGCAATTATATCTACCGAATCCTTTCTTTTCATACCAAGACCGCCAACACTTATAGGCCACTTCCAATACCTTATCTCGAGTTTTCTTGTAGTATCCGGGCTCATGAAATGTTACCAAGCACCCATTGGCTACTGCTCCTATCTGCAGCTCATATATATTAGGGCAGTCCTCTTCCACAGTCCCTTCTTCCTTAGGACCCCATAATGGGCGCATATACTGAAAGGCTGCTGCCATTTGGTATAATTTTATATTCGGTAAAGACCAGCCCCCCCTTTCTCGAGGGAGAGACATGAATTTACTTGCTCTTCTACACTTACCATATGCCCAGATAAATCTCATAACCACTCTATCTATCTCCTTGAATCTAGGGTTAGTAAAGCTCAGCGGTACAGCATGAAACAGATATAGCAACTTAGGGAGGAAAATCATTTTTACCATATTACACCTCCCCATAATAGTCAAATGTAGGTTATTCCATCTGCACATATCTTTTCTAGCTTTCGCAAGTATGGGATCCAGATTTAAATGAACAATTTCTCCTACTTTTGGTGTAATATTTATACCCAAATATACTGCATGATCCACCCTTCGGGTATCCTGGGTGCTTGTTTATTGATTAGTCATTAGCTGCGTTTTAGCTCTGTTTAGGAGATATCCAGAAAATCTTCCAAATTTCATTGATACCTCTTCAACCTCTCTCAATGCCAAGTCAGGGGTGGGAGTTAATATAGCTATATTGTCTGCGTATGCTAAAACTTTTGTATCCCATCCCTGCCTGTGAATCGGTGGGATCTTGTTATTTTCCTCCAACTGTCTAAGCAAGGGATCTAAATATAAAGCAAACAAGAGCGGAGAGCATGGACATCCCTGTCTAGTGCCTTCTTGACCTGAACACTCTCAGATTGTCCCCCCATTAGTTGTATTTTCACTGCCGGTAGTCTATATAGGGCCCTTACTGCTACAATAAATTTCTTCCCTAACCCATAGTACTCTATTACATACCACAGGTAGTTCCAGTTCACCCGGTCAAACGCCTTTTCTGCATCTAATAATGCGACTGCCATAGGTTCCTCTGCTACTTCCGTAGCATCAAAGAGTGCGAGAACTCTCCGAATATGATCGGTAGTATCCCTTCCCGGGACAAACCCGTGCTGTCTAGGGGAAACTAGCTTCCTGATCACCAGGAATAATCGAGCGGCCAGTATCTTTGAATATATTTTAGCATCGCTGTTGATTAATGTAATCGGCCGGTATGATGCCGGGTTTAATGGGGGTTTCCCTTTCTTCAAAAACATTACTATGTTGGCCATATCCCATGATGGAGGGGTTACCCCTCCATTCTGTACCTGAATAAATAGCACTATCATTACCGGGAGCAATACTACTTTAAAGGTTTTATAAAACTCTAAGGGAATTGAGTCAGGGCCTGTGGCTTTTCCAGTGGCAAGATCACTCAATGCCTTATCAATTTCCGAAATATCTATCTGTTCTCCCATGTATAGAATATCACTCTCAGATAGCTTATCAACTTTAATGGGGCTTAGGAATTCCAGCATTTCTTCCTCAAGATATACAGATGTATCATCATATAATTCCGTATAGTATCTATGAAACACCTTCCTAATTCCATCCTCTTCTGATACCGTCTGTCCTTGCCAATATTTAATCTCTCTAATGACCCCGGATGCTATTTTCTGGCTTGCCCGTATTGCTAGCAAACACCCGGATTTTTCTCCATACTCATACCCTTGTGAGCGTTGCGCTAAATATTTCTCCGCTATTCTTTGAGCCATAGTCTCATTTATTGCTGCTTTAGCTATAACGACTTCCTCCTGAGCCCTCTTTATATCAACCCCAGTTTCTATCGCAATAACCAACTGTCTTTCTAGTACCCTTAGCTTTGTTTGGGAATCTTTTATTCTGCCTTGGGCATTTTTCTGCTTTTTAATACTGAAGCTCAATGTTTCACCTCGTATTCCTGCTTTTAAGGTATCCCATACTATCTCTACTGGAGCTGACCCTTGGTTGAACCCCAAGAATTCAGCTATCCATTTGCTCATATACTCACAATATTCCGGGTCCTTAAGAAGCCCTCTTTCAAATGTCCATCTCCTAGCCTTTGGTGCTAACCCATCCAATTCCAAATCTAATACTAAGGGGTTATGATCTGATATAACCTGTGGATATGACTCCATCCTACCCTGATTTAATAATACAGGAGAAATCAAAAAATAATCAAGTTGTGCTAATTTCGCATGAGGGGCCGAATAATAGGTATATCCAGGGTCTGGCTTGCATAGTCTCACCCAAGCATCCACTAATCCTAATTCTTTCTGAATGGCGACCATTGCCTTATATACACGAGGTTTACGTCCCTGATGCTTCTTGGTTGTGGGCGCTAATACATCCTGTAATCCCTCCCAAGAACGATTAAAATTGAAATCGCCACATAGAATATAGGGAGGGGCCCATCCTGTTAATTCAATAGCGAGTGTATCTAAAACTGCTGGATCGTCCGTAACTACCCCATATAAAGAGCATAATGTAAAGCTACTATGCCCATAGCTGCACTCTACAATTACCCATCTCCCTCCCCTGTCCGCCTTCTGCCTGATGAAATTTAATTTATTAGTCCGATCTAATATCGCCACCCCTTTAGTTCTAGCCTCTTGTTCTGATCGAGCGATCACTTTCATACCAAGTGAACCAAGAATTCCGGGATTTTTATATTCCACATGTGTCTCCTGTAGGCAATAGATATCTGCCTTAAAGGTTTTTAATTCCTCAGCCACTCTCCTTCTTTTACGAGGGTCATTTAGTCCGCATATATTAATTGAAGCGATTCGAAGTCTAGCCATTTGCTATTTTTTGTTTCATTTCTTTTCTCTTTCTACCCCCCCAGATCTTTGTATCTGACTGCTCTTTTTCTTGAATTTTCTTCTCCCTTTGTTCCCCTCTTTCTATTTTTTCCATTTCTATTACTTCCCTTGGTCCATTCCTTTCCATTTTACTCCCTCGTTTTTCTATCCCTTCCCCCCTTCCCTCTCCACCCTCTCCTCCTCCCCATTCCCTCCCCCATTCCCCTCCCCCCATCCTCCACCCCAGACCAGTCTCCTCCATCCCCCCTCCAAGCTCCCATCCCCCCTCCCCGGGACTGACCCCCCATCCTGTTGAGCAATCAGACCAGTAATGGCCTGAATATTGGTGTTGTGTATATGTGGCCCACCCACCCACCAGTCTCCCAAGCACCTCTATCTTCCATATGTCTCTATGCTCTATTACTGAATCCCCATCAAATATTATTTTGCTTTAATTTCTGAAGTAAATACCTTTACTTTTCCATTCATTACTGTTTTAAGTTGAGCCGGGGCCAACAGGTATGCCTCCCCTCCTTTATCTAAGAATGGTTTGATGAGCTGTCGAAGCCGCCATCTCCGCTCAACAGTGGCATGATAGAAATCAGGGCGAGTAAAGAAGGTAACCCCATCCACTGTACATGGAGTATTAGGACGAGCTTTAACAGATATCTCCTGTCGTAGTAGATAATTTCCAAAATAAACTAAGATAGCTCTGGGGTATTTAGAATATGCCCGTTGACCCCCCTCCCGCTGGTTTATCGGAAACCTATGAACCCGCTGCAACTCATTCTCCCACTCCCAATTCCCCAGTTCCGGAAATGCCCCACGCAAGAGATTGACCATATAAGTCCGTATATTACTTCCTTCTAGCCGTTCCGGTATACCCAGAAATCGAAGATTGTTCCTTCTCTGTCTGTTCTCAAAATCCTCCATTTTCCACATTACATCCGTCAATTGTTTGTTTCTCATAGCACTCTGTTCTTTGAGAGTATCGACCTCCTCCTCGACTGCCATTATCCTTTCTTCCATTGAGCATAACTTAGCTTTGATTTCTGTACATGATTTTACAACCTTACGAACTGACCCCTGCAACCTCTTTGTAGCAATCCTTGCACGCCAGCTTTCGATCCTAGTCTCTGTTTGCAGCTCTTTAATTGAACTATATATTGACTGCAGCATCCCTGCCTCGGTGCCCATCGTGGACAAATTGCCAGCTGGAGCTCCTGTATCTGTTTCCATTTTACCATTAACTGAGCCCTGATTACTTATAGTGGGAGTATCTGCTAGTCTAATACCGGAGTAGTCTCATTTTAAAGTCCTGCCACCCATAGATGTCGAGTTTTCAAAACCCTCCTGAGAACAGGGCTGTGTTTTCACGGATTCCGCTTTCGGTGCGGCTGCCGCACTGTAGGCTCGTTGCTTGAAGATTTATTTCCAGCCGCCGATGTCTCACTATCTTCAGACTCGCCCAAACTGTAATCAACACTGCTGGGATCAGACTCTTCTGTCAAAGAGTAAAATTTATCACTACTCTCTTTGCCCCAGTCCACAAGTTGAGGATCTTTTCCAGTTATTTTACCCCCTCAGGCTATGGCAAAGGAGCAACATGGCGTCGGCGTAGAGTGAACGGCTCACCTGCCCCGCCCACCAGGAACCAAGCAGACAGCCGCCGCTGGATCCGCGGCCGAGCGGCCGCTTCTAGGATCGCGCACCGTGTGAGGGGAACGAGGGGGTGTGAGCTCCCCCTCGGCTGCCCAGGTCACCGCCGCCCGGAGAGGGAGAGACGAGGCGGCAGCGGCGCTCGGGAGGAGTACGCCGAGTGCTGCGTGGATAGCTGTGCACAAGAGTATCCAGGAGCCGGCAAGTGTATATTGGACCCCCCAGGAGGTTTTAGTGCTTGTTGCTGTGCCGGGAGGCTGGGGCAGAGGCAGAGGCACCACAACACAGCGAGGATGGTGTGTTTGTTTGTTTCTTCACCCAGAGGAGAAGAGGGTGAGGAGCCCGAGCTATTCGTTTTCCCCCCAAGCTGACTATTTGTGGAAAACCTGCACCAACCAGGTATTTGAAAGACGGCAAACGAAAGATTTTTTTATATATCGCAGCCAACGTGCTCCCTATTTTAAAAAAATAATGGAGAGTATCTATTTAAAATCTTTCCAATATTGACAATGACTTTGAGGGATTTTTTTTTTTTCAGACTGTCAATTAACCCTCCCCATTTCTAATATGGATTATTTAGGTAAAGGGGCGGAGCAACCCCAACAGGTTGACATAGCTTATATCGCCTGATAATACCTGATATCATCTGATATCCTTTCCCACGACCGGGGGGGAGAGGAGGGAGCCAAAGAAGGGAAAAAAAAAAAAAAGGGGGGGGGCAGAAAAAGAGAATTAAAATGCTCGGGGGCTCCAATGTTGTTGGGCGTACAAGCTGATTCATCTTGGCACCTATATACTCCCTCATGGCTTCTGAGGAGTGTGATTAAACAAACAATATCTGATGTGCTAACGGCAGCAGCTGGTGCAATTGGACGTATTAGATTGCTATCCCATGTGTTAAAAACAAATATGGCACCCAAAGCTACTCGGAATCCTGGAGACAAGAATGAAAGAGTTCAGATGACACGTGTCGGAAGAGATAAAGGAGAGCCAGCAGGAGTAAATAAACGCTTGGCTTCAATAGCAGGCAAAGCAGCTGGGAAAAATATGCCGGGATTGGGGAAAGATGCTAAGATGAGCGACAGTACTACCCCCCCACTGGAAATCAATGGCAAAGGCAAAAGTCAATCTACTATTACGACTTTTCTTGCAGGCCGGGCACAAGATAGTTTCTCTGTACATATAACCCCTTCCTCTGAAAGCAATACGTTAGGTAAAGAGTCCACTCTCCCGAGAATTACTAACAGGAAGTTGTGTACCGAGAACAATGAACCTTCTATTAAACCTATACAAGGCACTGAGAATTTGTCTGAGATCAAAGATAGCAATAGGGAGATAAGAGAGAAGGAGCTCGGCCCCCTCGCTGGGACCAACCAGCCCCAAATACAACAGTCTGACCAAATTGAGCAGCCAGAGCCTCAAAGTAGGGAAGGAACTGTAAGTACATCAGGACCTGTAGCGGAAAGGGAGGACCTACAAGAATCTCATGGAAGCCCTAACAGATGGGGCTATGGATGTTTTGTATCTTGTAGAGAGAGGTTGCTTTCTGAGAACACAGTTATGAATGATACAATCCTTCTGGAAATGGGCTCTTTAAAAGAAGCCACTTCAGTTCTAATGGCACTGTAGTTTATGTTGAGATTTTTACATTTTCTAATATATTTTGTTTTGTCAAATTAAAACCTAAGGACTCCCTCAAATCTACAGTTTGTATGGATCCTTCCACAGTAAAGTTAGGATTTTTAAAGAACAAAGCATATAAATAGTCTGACATGAAAACAGCTTTTGGAGGAAGAAAGGGATACATCTCCATTGTGTTCTATTGGAATAAAAAACTGTATAGCATTCTTTAGAATAATATGCTAGGATTCTGATGGTGAAAGCTGAAGGGATAGTTACCAGGAGGGCAGCTTTCCAGGACAAATATTGTGGAAAAGCTTTATAGAAAGGTTCAAATGGATGGGCCTTATAATGTTGCTAGAACCAGGCAGTTTCCAGGACAAATATTATGGGAAAGGTTTATACAGATGTTCAAACAGATGGACCCAAGAATGTTGCTAGACCCACTTTAAGTCCCCAAGAAGAGGATGGTCTCCTCATTTGAGGAAACACCTTGTTTCTGTCTTCTAAGAAATCCTTTACCACATTACACACTCCGTGACAAAGGAAATCTGAGAAGGATTTTTTTGTAGGCTGTAATGGATTCAAGGTATACCTTGATGTAAGAGTGATAGAGACCTGATTTTGTGAGATGAAGCAGGTATGGCGTTACTGTCTGCTCTTGGCATAGATTAAATTCTTCTGAACACACCATATGCAGATCATTTGAATGAATAGGATTATGTGGTAGATGGACATTTCATTCCCCTTAGACTATCCATGCAATCTTTAGCAAGATTCAAACAGCTGTTTCAAATGTATAGAGGAGCCATACTGCCAAGTTCAGAGATGGTTGACTAGTGTGGAAAATCTAACCTTGCAGTCATGACATTGAGTCCAGTCTGCAGGCAACGCCTTCTGAGGTCTCTCTGATTGAAAGACAATCTGTTTGCAACCACTGTCTTCAATGTTTTTGTGCAATCAAGATCATTTCAGTTTAACCATAGTTGATAGAATCAGAGGTGTTAGTAGCAAAGCGTAGATCAATTCCACTAAACAATTAAAAAAAAAAGAGCATGGCTCATTGCCCCTGATTTACGGTACCTGGATGCAAAGTCTGAGTTTTTTTAGCTTTCTGACATAGTGAACAGATTTGCTTTTGGAAAGCCCTAATTGCAGAATATGTTGTGAAAAAGTACTTTGTCTGTGACACTCATTGTATATGACCGACTCACACTTTTCTCTGAACTTTCTGCTTAAAAGATCTCCTTGAACTTCTTTTATTTCTTCTGATGAGCCACCTCAATGATGATTGAGCCTCCACGGAGAATTATTGATACTGTGCACTCCTCCATGTTCAAGAAATATAGCATAGTGGTACTGCCTGTGTTGAGTGGATCAGAATTTGTTGGTAGAGGTGGTAGAAAGGCTTTGAGGGAAAGAAGTGCTGCCATAATCTTCAATAAAGTTTAATGTACTATTCTGTTTCACTCTAGCCCCCATCCTGTCAGAGAAGCATCCATGGCAATTGTTTGCATAGTGAAATTCTAGTGGAATTGAAATGTTGTCATTGTTCCATTCTAAATATTTTAAAATGTGAGAAATTGAAGAATGGCATATGAAGAATATTTTTTATTTCCTATTGCCCTCTAACTCAATCTACTGATCCTCTCTGTATTTTTGAAGAAGTCTCATGTTGAGTCTGGAATTTGGTGACGAGAAAATGCACAATGTTAGGGAGTCCAGAAGAGGTGAGCTTTGACTTGCTGTGTCGGACATGGGCTTTTCGACGATGAAAATCTTTCCTCTGAAGGAAACACTTTTCCTATATATGTATCCGGGATTGTGCATATGTAGATTAAAATCTCTACTGGTCGTTGGATGCACTTAGGAGAGTTGATTTAGAGCTATAGAGGTTGTCAAACAAATGTGTTTTTTTAAATGTGATTCACATTTTCTGGAAAGTATTGACTTTCACCATCCTGTCATCTAGAAAAGGTGAAAAAAAACATTTGTTTTCATAGATGAGCCACCTCCACTACCATGCATTCTTGAGGGACTGACTTGAGGCTGAATAGCAGCACATTGCACTAGTGATTAATATATTTATGCAAACAATTTTTGGAACATTTTCAATGCTTTTTCGCCACTGGGATGTGAAAATAGCATCTTCAAGTTCAAAGAAACACTTCTAGTTGAAGTTGAGGATAACTCTGGTGTAGACAGCATTCTGAATTTCGTCTTCCTTACCCTTTCAATTGGAATCTTCACGTCCAGAGTGTGTTTAATTTCCTTTGCCTTTCCCTTTCAATTCAACCGATTCTAGTGCTTGCTTCTACAGAAATATATAGGTTTCTGCTAGGCAAAGATCTTGTTAGTATTGGGTAACAATTTGAAGGGAACTGTAGGCAGATATATATTGTCCCTTTTTCACAATATTCAGCACTCATCTGCCTTAGATTATGTCTTACCACCCTTCATAATGATTTTTGATACCGCTTCCCACCTGAATGGCATAGAGAAGAACTTTCAGTGCATCATCTGTAGTTTGCACAATCTAGTAAGGACCCGATTACATTGCAATTGTAGAAACAACAAAAAACATTGTTTTGTCTAATTTATCTTTAAGAATGAATGACTACACCTATTGAGAATGACTACATAAAAATGAAAGTCCAACCCACTGTCAAGATGGGATGTTTATACTGCATGGTCACCTTTGAACCATTGCTCTACCAAAACATTCTATTAACATCCATGCACTACTACTAAACAAAATCACAAACTTTTTTTTTTTTAAACAGGTTTTTTATTGATAATTACAACAGGTATGTGATCATACATTAATAGCACATTATATCCATGTTCCAGTAGATGACCTTTGTCTGTTCACATTGTCTCAATGATTTTCCATTCTGTTGTTTCTTTAAGGAATTTCTGTTGTCCCCCACTTTCTTCCACCCCAGCTTCCCTCCCACCTCCCCAATGAGTCATATTTCCTATTGTGTGATGTTTGTGGTGTGGTGAGGCCAGCTGTGCCTTACTTTCCTGTGTGTAGTTTAAATTCAGGCTCTTGTTCAGGTGGATCTGTATTTTCAGGTGTGGGGTGGTTGGGTCTGAGCAGTCTCTGTCTCAGAGTCTGGGGTGTTCTGGGTTGCCTCTCTCATAGCTTCCATCATGGTGTCCCATGCTCTTGCTACGCCTAATGGTCTCATTCCTCTTTTGGCCTCCCTGAGAAGGGCATCCCTCTCACACACTGCCGATTCTTCTAGTTCTCTGTACCAACTGGTTACTCTCTGACCTGTCGGGCTCATCCAAGTCATCGCAGTCTCCCTCTTGGCTAGGATATAAGGTAGGTCCTACAATCTGCTAGTAACCTTTGTTTTAGACGTATGTGGAAACCACCTAAGTAGGCAATGACCCATTGTGCAAGGAACTACCTTGTCTTCCGTATCTGCAATCGTTTGGGTCACCTCCCCCAGAATGTCCTAGTCTGTGGCAAGTCACCAAACATGTGCCTAAATTCTGCTCCGAGGGTGCCACATCTTGGGCAATCCGCTCCTTCCGTGTTGAAATGCCTGTTGATCTGGCCAGGGGTTAAATATTTTTTAGCTTAAATCTGGCATTTCTCAACACTTTAGGAGTTCCTTCCAACGAATGCTCCCAAGCCTTTACGCTAATACTGGTACCTAGATCGCCTTCCCATTTGAGCCTCAGCGAAGCCAATGGGAGGGTCATATCTGTTCGTATTCTATTATAAAAGTTTGTGACAGCCTTTATTGTGCCTGTTGAGGTCGCCAGATAGGTACAAGTTGTCTGTGATGGGGGCTAACCCAGTCCTGCATGCCAGTGATGGCAAATACATGCAGTAACTGAGCTGTATAGCAAAAAGTGACCTCCCCACCTCCCTCCTCCCCCCCAGAAGATCAAACTGAGGTCCCGCAAATGGGATTAGTGTTCCTTCTTTAAAGAGGTTACCAATAGTTAACACTCCCGCTGCATACCAGGAATGTAGTCCCTCCAAGTTACCCCATGCGGTAGTGCTAGTAAAAACAGCAGAGGGAGGTCTGGGGAGTAAGGAACCTTTATCTTAGGTTTGCGCAAATAGCTTGTCCAGCATAGTATGAGTCTTTTTAATTGGCGTGGGTCCCCTCCCCTAGTACATCTGATTCCCAATAGGACCTCTATTAGTCTCATCAGTGGAGGGGAGAATGGCCTCACCAAAGTCCCGGGTCCTGTATGCGCGCCAACCATTGCATAAGCCACTGAAGCTGTGCCGCTAAGTAATAAGCCTTGAAGTCAGGAACAGCTAACCCTCTGTCCGTCGACTCTTTTCTGAAGTTTAGCCAGGGCCACTCGTTTTCACCCGTTGCCCCAGAGGAATGATTTTACTAGTGTATCCAATTCCTTGAAGATTGCCCTGAGTATCCATATAGGTAATACTGTAAAATAGTATAGTAGTCTAGGCAATACTATCATCTTGAGAAGCGCTACCCAACCTGCCACTGATAGTTGCACTGTCTGCCAAAGGGCCGAACTTGCCTGTGAGGGTCACATGGCTCTCCCCACATTTCCCTCAAGGATATCCTGTGGCTCATGATATATTTTAACCCCTAGGTAGGAAAGACACAGTGGCTCCCATATCACAGTATTCTTCTCTGGAGGGGTTGCTCCAGCAGGTCCCAGTGGGAACAATCAGGTCTTTTCCAACTTTACTCTAAGTCCTGATAAAACCCCAAACCTGGACAATATCAGTTGGACCCTTGGCAGGTCCCTCTGCATACTTTTCAAGAAGATCAGCAGGTTTTCAGCGTACAGGGCTATGGGGTGCCACATCCCATCTGCTCGTATCCCTTTACCTCCCTTACCACTGCTGCCAATGGCTCCATGGCTATCGCAAATAGCAGTGGAGACAGCGGACAACCCTGCCTGCTACCTCTCCCAACTGCATAGCTGTCTGATATTGTCCGGCCAGTGCGGACTCTAGCTGTTGGGATGGTGTAGAGCAGTCGTACCCATGCAATATAGTCCTTCCCCAATCCCATCTTTGCCATCAGCGCCTAAAGGAAACACCACTCAAGGCTATCAAAAGCCTTTTCAATGTCCACCGCAAGCACACCCATCGTCATTTCGTCCCGGGCAGGATCTCACATGACCGCTAGCAGTCGGCGTTTGTTACCTGCTGTATTCCATCCTGGAACAAAGCCTGCCTTGTCTGGGTGTATCAGCTGTGTCATGTGAGGGAGAAGTCTTGTCGCTAAGGTTTTACTAAGAATTTTGTAGTCCAGGTTCAGCATTGATAATGGTCTATATGCCCCGCAATTTGTCGGGTCTTTATAAGGTTTTAGTAGGGGTATTACCACTGCTTCTTCACTGTTGATGACAGTATGCCCCTCTCCTTTGCGGCCATATACAGGGTTTCCAACCTTGGGGCTAACAGATCCACATACATGGCATAAAACTCCAGCGGGAAGCCATCAGTCCCCAGTGTCTTACCCCTATCTAAGTACTTAATGGCCCCCTTGATCTCTTGTAGAGTAATGGCTCTCCCCAGTTGTTCTGCCATCTATGGTGTAAGTGCGGCGAGTGGTATCTGTTCCAAATATGCTTCGGTGGCTTCCCTATCGTATTGGAGGGTGCTTTTATATAGCCTCTTGTAAAAAGACATGAAGTGAACATTAATTTCTTCTTGTTTGTAGAGGCTAGTCCCTGTTTCCGTTTTTACTTCCATGATGGTCGAGCCTCTGTTGGTCGGTGATGTCAACCATGCCAGCATACGGCCCACCTTATCTCACTACATGAGCCCTTGCTATATAATTCTTGTAGTCAAAGCAGCGCAGACACTCAACATGTTCTGCTACTGTTTCCTTTAATTCTAAAAGTTTATGCTGATAGTCTAGCTTCTCTGGCCTATTTTTTCCCTCCTCTCTCAGTTTGCTTTCAGCCTCTATGGTGTCTCTGAGTAACGTTCTACGTACTCCCACCGAGCCTGCTTTGCACCTCCCCCTCAATACCACTTTAAAAGCATCCTATTCTATCAATGGGCTACTGGTTGTGTCCTCATTGTCCATAAAGAATTGGGCAATATGTTGTCTCACCTCCCCCTGGTATTGTGTGTCCTCTAATGATTCTGGTTTTAATTTTCATGTGGGAATGCAGGGGAGAGGAGAGCCCAACTTCACCTATAGTAGTACAGGGTTGTGATCTAAGCTGGTGCAGGCAGGATATTCAGCATTGCTTATGTATGAGAACACATCTAGGAATGAATCTAGCTGTACATGTAGTTTATGCAGGTAGGAGAAATAAGTAGTAATCTCTGGTGTTTGGGTGTAGCTTTCGCCATGCATCGACCAGGCCCCATTGTGATTGCCAGGACGTAAATTGCCGTGCACCCTTGTTATTGGGGAGTCATGCAATGGGGGAGGGATCAGTCCTTAGTGGGGTCCGCCACACAATTAAAATCTCTTCTCATTACGATTGATTGTTGTAGGAGTGGGGCCAGACAAGTAGAGAGTTTTGCAAAAAAAAATTCCCTGGTCTGAGTTATGTGCATGTACATTAGCCAAGACAAGCTCCCGGCCCTCAAATCCCCCTCATATTGCCACGTATCACCCATCTGGATCAATGACGCTTTCTAGCATTTGAAACGGAACCCCAGATCGTAGCCATATCAGGGTCCCCCTGGCATTAGCGGAATAAACAGTGTAGTATATTTGGCCCCTCCACTGTTTCTGTATAGCCTTCCCCTCTGCTTGTGTTAAGTGGGTTTCTTGTAGCATTGCCACTTGGACTCCCCTCCTCTGTAAGTACGAGAAGACTTTATATCTTTTAGCCATTGTGTGCATGCCCCCGAGATTCCATGAAATGAACTTATATGACTCTAATGTAGCCAGATCTCTGTCCCGTTCACAGACGTTTCTGCGCCCATCTGTTTCCACCCCAACATCTGCAACCGGATCCCCTCGCACCACTCACTTGGGTTTGTAGCTAATAAAGTGCATGACTCATATTTCCCTGTGTAACTAGGCCAACAATTAACTTCCCAACTCCCCTTCCCCTGGACAAGAGGGCTATTACCTCTCCTCTGCTGTCCCTCTGGTGCGGCTGGGGGTGTCCGTGGGGCTTAGGGAGGGCATCTGTGGACTTATTCCATGGTGTTCCACCACGGAAATAGGCTCACAGGTCCCCTTAACGCCTGCCCCGACCCAGGCATTAAATAATGGTGCAAAGCAAGCTTTGCACCATTATTTGACCCCTCCTCCCCCGTGCGTGATTTTAGCACGGGGGATAAATATGTTGCTAAGGGCATAGAGTCATTTTTTGCACAGGAATGCCTACTTTGCATCTCATTGACACAAAGTAGGTTTCCACGTCAAAAAAATGACTTTAACTCCATAACTTTGGTGCTAGACGTGTCTAGCGCCAAAGAACAAGTTACTTACCTTCGGTAACGCTTTTTCTGGTGGATACACTAGCTACCTGTGGATTCCTCACCATATGAATTCGTCCTTCGCCAGCATCCGACGGAAAGTCTTCTTTCTAGCTGTCCACGTCGACGAGGACGTCATAATGGCACGGCTCCACGTGACTCCGTCTGACGCCAACGTGCCAATAAGAGGTCCTCGTCGGCGTACTGACGTCAGTTTCACCTAATTTTTTACGTGCCTTTGAGGCGAACAGGTGAGAACCGACCCATCAAAAACCGTAAAGAAAAAAAAATATATATATATATACACACAATAACATTTCCCATTAAACGCATATATTTACATAGATACATAAAAATATATATATATATACATATATACATATCTCCAGATAAGCAAAAATCAACCATTACAAGATAACTGTGAAATCAGGCAGGCAACGGGGAGGCGGGAGGGACTGTAAGGAATCCACAGGTAGCTAGTGTGTCCACCAGAAAAAGCGTTACCGAAGGTAAGTAACTTGTTCTTCTGATGGATACAACTACCTGTGGATTCCTCACCTTATGAATAGAGTCCCAAAGCTGTACCGCACTCGGTGGTGGGTGACCGCCTGATTACACCAAGAAATCTTGCAATACCGAACGAGCAAAATGACTGTCCCTCCTCACTTCAGAGTCCAAACAATAATGTTTTACGAAGGTATGGAGGGACGCCCAAGTTGCCGCTTTGCATATGTCTACTAATGGAACTCCTCTTGCTAAGGCCGAAGAAGCAGACTTAGCCCTAGTAGAATGGGCCCTTATACCTTCAGGTGGAACTTTCTTCGCTAGAGAGTAACATATTTTTATACACAGGATGACACACCTGGAGATTGTTCGCTTCTGGACCGCTCTGCCTTTTCGCTGTCCAACATACCCTACGAACAGCTGATCATCCAAACGAAAGTCTTTTGTCCTCTCCAGGTAGAAGCTCAGCGCCCTCTTAGGGTCCAGCCTATGGAGCCTCTCTTCATCTTTAGAGGGGTGGGGAGGAGGGTAGAACGAGGGAAGGGTAATAGCCTGCCCTATATGAAAAGGAGTGACAACTTTTGGCAGAAAAGCCGCCCTGGTTTTCAACACCACTTTATCAGGGAAAAACATGGTAAAAGGAGGTTTAACAGAAAGGGCTTGAAGCTCCCCAACACTCCTAGAAGTTGTAATCGCAATCAAGAAAACAGTCTTTAAGACCAAGTATCTCAACGGACATGAATGCATGGGCTCGAAAGGCGAACCCATCAAAAACGTCAATACCAGATTCAAGTCCCACTGAGGCATGTGAAAGGGCGTGGGAGGAAACTTATTAACTAAACCCTTAATGAATCTATTCACAATCGGTGATTTAAACAAAGAAGGTTGGTCCGGAAGACAAAGAAAAGCCGATAGAGCCGCCAAATAACCTTTAACCGTAGCTACCGTACAGCCTTTCTTTGCTAAATTAAGAGCAAACAAAATAATATCTGAAAGGTGGGCCTTCAAGGGATCTTTTTGATTCTCTCCACACCAAACCACAAATTTTGCCCACCTACCGGCATAAATGGATTTAGTGGAGTGTCGCCTGGACGATAGAATAACATCCACTACATCCGGTGGGAGAGAAAAGGAACTCAGGTTGCCCCGTTCAATCTCCAGGCATGAAGGTGCAGGCTCTGGAAGTGGGGGTGTAGAACCTGCCCCTGCGACTGCGAGAGGAGGTCTGCCCTGAGCGGGAGACGGAGCGGAGGGCACTGAGAGAGTTGAAGCAGGTCTGTATTCCATACCCTTCTCTGCCAGTCCGGAGCCACCAAGATGACTTGGGCCCGGTCTTGACGAACCTTCTTCAGAACCCGAGGAATCAAGGGTATGGGGGGAAACGCGTAAAGCAACTGGCCACTCCAGGACATCTGAAACGCATCCCCCAATGCTCCTTGCAACGTATACTGGAGGCTGCAGAACAACGGGCAATGCGTGTTCTCTTGAGTGGCGAATAAATCGACCTGAGGTGTACCCCACATCCCGAAGATGTAGAGGACCAGGTCTGGATGGAGACGCCACTCGTGATCTATCGAGAAGTGACGACTGAGACCGTCAGCACGTACATTCAGGACTCTGGCAAAATGATTCGCTATTAAGCAAATCTGATGGTCCTGAGCCCAGGACCAGAGCAGCAGAGCTTCTCTGCAGGGAAGGTACAACCCTACTCCTCCCTGCTTGTTTATATACCACATCACGGTAGTGTTGTCTGTTAAGATCTGAACTGAACGACCGCAAAGGGAAAGGAGGAAGGCCTTGAGCACCAAACGTACCGCCCGCAACTTCAACAGATTGATATGCAACATCTGTTCCGCTGGAGACCAATGACCCTTGATCTCCAGGTCCCCCAGATGAGCTCCCCACCCTAGAGTGGAAGCATCCAATATCACTGTGGCCACCGGAGGTGGTAGTGAAAACGGTTTTCCTTGGGAAAGGTTGCCGTCCACTGTCCACCAATGAAGATCCGCTACAGCGTCCTTGGAGATCTTTATTGAATCCCTGAGATCTCCTTTGTGCTGGAACCACTGCCTGCGGAGGCACCACTGAAGAGCCCTCATATGCCAGCGAGCGTGAGTGACCAACAGAATGCAAGAAGCAAACAGACCTAGCAGGCGTAAGACCTTGATGACTGGAACTGCTGCTCCAATTTGAAACAATGGAATCAGTGCCTGAATGTCCCGAACCCGCTGAGGCGGGGGGTAGGCCTGAAACAATGTTGTGTCCAGTACTGCCCCTATGAACAGGAGGCTTTGAGAGGGCTCCAGGTGGGATTTGGGCACATTTACAGAAAAACCCAGATCGAACAACAACTGGGTTGTCATTCGCAGATGAGACAACACAAGCTCTGGAGACTTGGCTTTGATCAACCAATCGTCCAGGTAGGGAAAAAAACGCTACTTCCCTCCTTCTGAGATGTGCTGCAACAACCGCCATCACCTTCGTAAAAACCAGAGGTGCTGAAGTAAGTCCAAACGGAAGGACCGCAAACTGGTAGTGTTGCGTCCCGACCACAAACCGGAGATACTTCCTGTGCGACTTGATTATCGGAATATGAAAGTACGCATCCTGCAAGTCGACAGACACCATCCAGTCTCCTTTGTTCAACGCCAATAGTACCTGCGCTAGGGTCAGCATTTTGAATTTCTCCTGCTTGAGGAACAAATTCAAAATCCTCAAGTCTATGATCGGTCTTAAACGACCGTCCACTTTGGGAATCAGGAAATATCTTGAATAACACCCCTGACCCTTTTCCTGCAACGGCACCAACTCTATTGCGTCCTTTGACAACATGGTCATAACCTCCTGTTGCACCAACAGAAGATGGTCTTCTAAACAAAATGAGAGACGGGGGGAAAGGGAGAAGGGAACTCCTGAAAGGGGAGAGCATAACCTTTTTCCACAATTCTTAACACCCACGAGTCCGTTGTAATCGACTCCCACTTCTGTAGAAAAAGACTCAATCTTCCCCCTACAGGAGAAGTATGGATGATAAAGTGGGGAAAACTAGGGCTGCTTCTGCTGTTGTCCACCGGAGGAGGAGGATGAAGATGACAGCTGCTGGGCTGGCCCCCTGGCTCTACCCCTACCCCGCCCTCTAAAGGCACGATAGGGCGGATTGGCAGGCTGCTGGACCAAGGACTGTGACCTCTGAAAGGCAGAGCCACGAGTGAACCCACGAAACCTGCGAAAAGGTCTATAAGATGTTGCAGCAGAGGTCTGTAAGCCTAAAGAATTAGCCGTCGCCCGACAGTCCTTAAACTGTTCAAGGGCAAAGTCCGCCTAGTCTCCAAACAGCTTTTCCCCATCAAATGGTAGATCCATTAAGGTGGATTGAACATCCGATGAAAATCCAGAGGACCTTAACCAGGCATGCCACCTAGTAGCCACAGATGTTCCCATGGCCCTGGCTATCGAATCAGAAGTGTCCAGGCCAGACTGTATAATTTGTTGTGCAGCCGCCTGCGCATCCATAAAAAGGGATCCAAATGACCTTTGCAGCTCCTGTGGCAGATCCTTTGCCATTTCCTTAGCGGAGTCCATAAGGGCGTGTACGTACCTGCCCAGCACACAGGTAGAATTAGTAGCCTTAAGCGCCATACTACAGGATGAAAAAATCTTCTTCGAAGACTGCTCCATCCTCTTAGACTCCCTATCAGTTGGGACTCCAGGGAATGTTCCAGGAGCAGACTTCGCTGAGCAAGACGCCTGGACTACTAAGCTTTCCAGAGTTGGATGTCGTGACAGGAAAACCGGATCTCCTGGTGCGCCCCTAAGTCTCCTCGCCACTGCCCTGTTCACTGCAGGAGTCGTTACTGGCTTCTTCCACAAGTCCAATATAGGCTCAGTTAAAGCCTCATTTAAAGGCAGCAAAGGGTCAGCACTGGACGCAGAAGGATGTAGTACCTCTGTGAGCAGGTTAGTTTTCACCTCCGCCACAGACAAAGGCAAGTCCAGAAACTCTGCTGCCTTCCTTACCACTGTATGGAAGGAAGCGGCCTCTTCTGTAAACTCCCCCGGAGACGCAATGTCCCACTCCGGGCAAGTATCCAGCCCACTTGCAGTGGCCAGACCCTGGAACTCATCCGAAGGCTCAATCTCACCTTCCTCCAGCTTCCTCCTCCTCCAAAAGTCTTAAAGCCTTTCTACGAGACCGAAGATGTGTCTCTAGAGCCGGCGTCGATAAAGAATCCATCGACGCCGACGACTTCGAACCTCGGAAAGGCCCAGGAAGAGATGGATGACTCCTAGTCTCACCCGGCGCCGACACCGGCGCCGACACGGAGTCCAACGATGACCTCCGCGGAGTTGGTTGGCAGGAAGGCGATGGAGCCGGTCTGGAAGGAGACATCATCGACGTCGGATGGCGCGGTGATGGAGTCGGCTGACGCGATGGTGGATCCACCGTCACAAGTGGTGAACTCCCACTAGGGGATACCCTCGGCGCCGATCCGACAGTCTCCGCAGGACAAAAGGGCATGAATGGAGCCACCTTGTACGGCGCCGGAGAGCCCAAATCAAATGCCAATGGCCCCGTGGGACTAGCTGGTGCACCAGCAGGGGCCATAGATTGAAAAACGGCATACATTGCATTAAAAAATGCAGCCGGATCCGTCCCTGGAGCCGGGAAAGCCGGGTATTGCTGAGCAGAGGTCTGCTGTACATCAGACTCTCTCGACGCCGGTGAAAATTGAGGGCTATGATGAACAACCTCAAAGACAGATGGCGCCGGCGACAACTCCGGACTCCTGGGCTGAGGCGTCACAGTGGGGCTCATCTCCCATGTCTTCTGGTGTCGAGAAGAACGAGACCTCGACCACGATCTCGATCGGCTTCGCTCTGACCGGCGCCGAGAGTCATGACGGCGCCGAGAATCATGATGACGCTGCTTCTTATGCTTCTTGGGTGAAGCATGGGAGGAATCCCTTTTATGGCCCTTCTTCTTCGCTTTTGCCAGAAAAAGCTTTGCCTCACGCTCTTTCAGAGCTTTAGGATTCACGCTCTGGCACGAAGAGCATCCTTCAACATCATGCTCTGAACTAAGGCACCAAATACAATCCGAATGAGGGTCGGTCACTGACATCCCACCCCCGCATTCTCTACACAGCTTGAAACTGTACTTTTTTGGAGGCGACATTGTAACCACCAAAAAACGCTACAGTTATCAATGAGCCAGGAAGAAAAACCGTTGGCGTCGAAGGCACGGAAAAAAGGAAAACTGACGTCAGTACGCCGACGAGGACCTCTTATTGGCACGTTGACGTCAGACAGAGTCATGTGGAGCCGTGCCATTATGACGTCCTCGTCGACATGGACAGCTAGGAAGAAGACTTTCCTTCAGATGCTGGCGCAAGGACAAATTCATAAGGGGAGGAATCCACAGGTAGTTGTATCCATCAGAAGTATAAATATGGAGTTAGTTGTGCACCGAATTTGTGTTAAAAAAATGACGCAATTTTGGCGCGAAACAAGTATAAATATGCCCCTTACTGTCTAAAAAGTGCCCTTTGTAGATGTCTATCTCATGAAATACATGTTTTACATGAATACTAAATATCTGTCAACGTAAGTGTACAACAACTTCAGATTCACAAGCCATCACTGAGCATTCTCAATTATTTTCTGACTTAATGTCTGTGCCGACTTATTTTGGAAGCCACCAGCAGCAGCTTGGTCAGAAATTACTTCAAAGACTTAAGGTAGAGTTGTGGTTACATTTTTAAATACCACATGATTCTGTTTGTAAATGTATTTTTATTTAGAAATATTATGTTTCACAATAATTTTTCCACAAACTACGTTCAGGGCCAGAGTGGAAAACGTGGTTGGGACAAAGCAAACTTTTGGACAAAGTAACTGTACTCATGTTATAAAGCCTCTAATATATTAAACGCAAAATGGCCCTCCACACTCACACAATAATTTGCTTTGCCACCTAACTGGATGACTGAGGCAGTGTTAAATCATTTGGACGTAGACTAACAAAAATGGACAGGTGGCAGGAAGGCATATATTACAGTAATAATATCAAGTACCATCCGGGAAATGTCAGCATTGAAGACTCCGGATTCGGACCCACCCACCATCATCCACACAGAAGGCTGGCTGGAGGGGCTCAGTGAAGGCAGCAGTGAAGGAATAGAGGTGGCTGACCGATTCTGACACATGGTAAAAGGACAGGACACCTGAATCATAGTCCAGGTAGATTCCAAACTTGTTTGGGAATATTTCAAATTCTAGGTCATCAGCCTTGGAGTTGTGGTATGCTGTGAGTCCTTCCATATTCCAGTCCAGGCACCAAGACTTGTCATTGTACCCAATGCCAGACCGGGGTCCAACTCTCTCAATACTAGGATAAGCCACCCCAATGGCCCAGATCCCTGTGGAGCTGGTCTCCACTTCCCAGTAGTGTTGCCCAGATGAGAAGGCAATAGAGCCTAACACCTGAAAGCATTCTTTGAACACGTCAGACTTCAGGCTCAAAGCTGGTGTTCGGGAGTGTGAAACCGTTTTCAGATCTTCAGAGACCACCATACCTGTCTTTAACCCAATGGTGCCCACATCCAAGATTATATCTGATGAACCCCTTAAATATATCCCCCTCTTCGTTTTCAGCTTAGGAATCATTTCAATAAAGCTGTTCAGCACTGACTGCAAGGTCACCAATATCGTACGTTCACCTCTGTCTTTGTTTGGCATCTCATTTTCCTGCTCACTGGCTGTGCTTGTGCCACACTCATCGCTTTCCTCCTCACTTTCATCAGGATCATTCTCATCTACATACAAGAGTTTGCATTCTTCTAGCAAAGTAAGTGGGTCAGTGTGGCTACACAGTTCCTTCAGATGCTGCATTTTCTCTACAATGACAGATCTTTTGTTCTCCTGCTCCTGGATGTGATGTGAAATTTGGAGAAATGTGTTTGTTTCAAGGGCTTTCATTTTTGATTGAAACTCCTTTTCTTTGTCATCTAGCAAGGCCCGCATGTCTGAAAATAGAGCGCTGGTGTTTGTTTTGACACAGGTCATCATTTCGCTGAAGTTTGCCTTGTATTCTAGCAGCCCATCTACTTTGTGCCCTATGGTCTTACTTTGCATTGTCAGTTTCTGTAGTGCTTGCTCCAACTCCTCTTTCCATTTCTCTGAGGCTTCAGACAGCAGTTGGACCCGGTGGTCCTTGTGTTTGTTGATCACAACGCAGGTTACGCACAGATAGGTGTCATCATCAGCACAGTAGCACTTAAAGAGCTCCTTGTGGGTAGAACACTTCCTGCTCTCCAGGAGTGTGGTGGGCTCTGCCAGGAAGTGGTTGGCCCTTTCGTTGTGCTTCTGAAGGTGACTCTCACACAGAAACATTTCACACTGCAAGCAGAGCTTGTCAGCTTGTGTGGGGGGGCCAAGGCAGTAGGTACAGAAGACTGAGCTTTTTTCCATCTTTGCCCGGCTAGAAATGTAGCACTTGACCACATTGTTCAACGTCCAGTTGCTTTTCAGCTTTGGTCTCTTAAGGTACACCTCTCGACAATACGGGCAAGCAAAGACACCAGCTTCAGTCTGCCCATCCCACATTTTCCGGATGCAGCTTCTACAGAAGTTGTGTCCACATCGCAGGCTCACTGGGTCTTGGTATAGGCCCAGACAGATAGAGCACTTTAGCTCCTCTCCAAGGTCAGACGTTGCCATCCCGACCACGCAATCTCTGAAAAACAATAAGAAAAGTACAGTTCTATTAGTCTGTCAAGCTTCATTTACTAAGCACTGCAATGCACGTTCGTCTAATATCCGGGACTTAAATTATAGATGCTTGAGAAGGTTGAAGAACTTGAAGTGGTTGGAATTTCTCCTTCTTATCAGAAACTCTCCCTGCATTTTCTTTCACTCTCATTGTTAAAATGTTATATTCTGCGTTTGAGTGAGCCCATCTCACATGTAGCAAACAGCATATCATATTTAAAATAAATATTGTGTGCAAGTAAACAATGAAAGTATATCCTTGTAACTATAGTTGGATAGCCAGGAAACTTTCCTACATTTCGTAATCCTTAAAATCAATCCCTGCCTCAGAATTGACCTCAAAAACACCTCAACCTTTTTCTGGAATTACTGGAGCACATTTTCCTACATTACACTTTTTCCCAGAAAGATACAAAGTGAGAAACCGCATCAGTACAAAAAGAACCTCAAAGAGTGATCTTGTTTCTACAGTGACTAGGGTCTACTTTGGGACAGAGAGATGAAACTGTAGCAGGCATTTTATATCAGTTTTTTTTGTTTTTCAGAAGTTAAGCTCCCTTACAAATCTCAAAAAAGGAAATGATTGATGGCTTTGTTGTGATTCTGAGGAGGATCACTCAATAGAGAATTGCTGTTACAGGGATGTAACCCTCGCTCCACCCAGGGATCATCCCTAGAATCATAACTTAAAAATGTAATCCAGAGCTGTGCCAGACTCAGGAGGAGGGAATTAGAGGGTTGTGTAAGGCAAAAAGACTCCAGGAGGGACTCACCATTCTTACCATGCACATTCAAGCAACAATGAGCAAAACTGATATGTACAGACCCCAACTTGCAGCCATGTGGATCCGAAGAAGAGGTTTTTAGCGCTGTTGTCTTGTTTTTAATAATTTATTGGTTTGCCATGCCATGGAGGAATGATCAGCACTGAGCACTTTCACCAAAGGTGCTCCTGCAATATTGAGGGGTAGCTCGTGCGAAGAAAAATCCCGGCCAACCTAGAAGGGGCTCCACCTCCCCACCCCCTGAAGTTTAACATCTTGCCAAGGAAGGTCGTAATTATGTTCTTTGTCCTCTCAATGTAGTACTACATATTCCCTCTCATTTTTCATGTATGGAGAATGGGTTCTGAAGGAGTTTCAATAAATACTATTAAGGGGAACTGAATGATGTTATTCTTTAGAAAAGAATGATTTCTAAGAATGACATTCTGTCATTGAAAGGTTATAAAAGGCTTATGCACCAAAAGTCTCTGGCAGAGGTGCTGGCAACCAAACATATCCCCTTACACTTATTCACGGGTTCAAACAGTGACTAGTGCTAGTTTGGTGCTAGTGCAAGGTCTGTAACCAGAATATTTTTGGTGGGGTAGAAGAGGTAGGGGGCAGTCGTCTGGCCGTGTGTACAACTCTAACTCCCACAAACTACAGACCACATGATCCTTGCAGTAGCAGGACCAGAAGAAGTTTGGAGGCGTCTACCCCACATGGGGTAACAGTCAAGGCCATGGCAGTAGAAGTACCTTCCGAGGAGCCAACAACGCCCCTGGGGGTGCTAACGGTAAGCAATATCCATTTTTGCTTACTTGAGGTGGGACGCTTGTTACGGTGGTTCACTTGAACGTGGGCCTTGCTTATGAGAGATGCATGGGTGTTGACAACAGTGCAAGGTTTTCATGTGGAGTTCTATGGGACCCCCTGTCAAACAAAGGACCCTCAGTCTCTAGTCTTCTATGAAGAAGGTATCCAGGAAGTCGACCAAGAGGTCCGGGACTTGTTATGAAAGAAAGCCATCGTTTTCACACTCCATCATTCCAGGAGTTTCCTCAGCAACATCTTCCTAGTGGAAAAGAAAGAGAAAATAATTCACCCCTTATCAATTTACAGGAATTCAAAAGCTGGGTGGTGTACTGCCTCTTCAAAATGGAAGGAATTCATAATTCTTTGCCACATCCTTCTCCCGAATGAGTGGCTGGTCAGCTTGGACCTAAAGGGTGCCTATCTTACCATCCCGATCTTTCTCCTGCATCAATGGTTTCTGCAGTTTGTGTGGGGGGAAGAGGTTTGCGAGTTTACATGTCTTCCTTTTGGTCTCTCATCTGCTCCATGGTGTTTCACCAAGGTACTTTATTCCACCACAGAATGGCTGCAAGCAAAAGGAGTGGGTCTGGTTGTCTATTTGGGCGACATCCTGTTGATGCAACAGGACGGAAGCAAGTTGAAACACACCTACAAATAGCGACATCTCTGCTTCAAAATCATGGATTTGTCATTAACTGCCGGAAGTCAGAGTTTTCTCCTTCACAACAGTTGCTTTTTCTGGGCTTTGAGATAGATACAGTAGCTCAGCTCCTTAGATTACCCCAAAAGAAAATACTGTTTATACACATGGAACTGCTCAGGATACTAGAGAAAGAACAGGTTTCCTTTCAACATTTAGCCAGGATTATCGGCCTCCTCTCTTTGTCGATTCAGGCAATATTTCTGGGCCCGCTGCACTACAGAGCACATCAGCGGTTGAAGGCAGTGCATCTCAGGAGAGGGCTCTCATTTGCCCAGGAAGTCAGCTTCTCACCAGAATCACAGATGGAGTTTCCACTGGTGGCTTGACCATATGCAGGCCTGGAATGACAGAGCCATCTTCGGCAAGAAAGCAGATCTGGTCGTAGAGTCTGATGCGAGCAAGCAGGGCTGGGAACCCGGTGTGGGGAGCTTCTAGCATGATCATTTGCTATCCGTAGTCTGGCGGGGATTAGAGCTGCTTGCTCCATCCTCTTGAAGATGGACAATGTGTCAGCAGTGCAATACATAAACAGCCTGGGCACTTGTCCCAAGGTTCATGGGGATCTGGCCAGGGATTTTTGGAACCACTATCTGGCGAACAAGATCTCAGTCACGGCAGAGTATCTTCCAGGCCATCTGAATCAGATGGTAGACTGGAAATCTCGGCATCTGAGGGATTTCAGTACATTGAAGTTGGAAACAACTCTTTTTCAGGTGATCGTGCTTAACTGGGATCCATGTCAAGTAGAACTATTCACCTCCACATTCGATCATCAGCTACCCTGTTTCTTCAGTTGGTGTCTGGATCCACTGGCGGAAGCAACAGATACATTCCTGCAGGACTGGAGCCAGTTTTGGGGGTATGCCTTCCTGATGTTTTCATTGATTAGCAGGCTCAAGGCATTGGTCAGGCTTCAGAGGGCTGAGTTGATCCTGGTGACACCTCTATGGAAGTCACAAGTTTGGTATCCAGTACTTCTGGAACTTTACCTGAATTTTTCAATCCCATTTCCCCAGAATCCTGGGATGTTGCAGTGCAGGGTGACTTCGGCTGATGTTGTGGAAGATTACTGGAGATGTTGAAATGTCCTAGGCCTTTCATCACAAGCTTTGCCTCTCATCAAGAGGGCTTGGGCCGATTCTACCATCAAGTGATATGGTTTAACTTGGTGTAGATGGTCCCACTGGTGTCTGCGATGGGATCTCGATCCCGTTGGAACAGATGTTGTTCACATTGTGAATGTTCTGTCAGAATTGGCATGCTCAGGATTAGCGGACTGTACACTTAATTTTTGCAGATCTGCCATTCCAGCGGGTCATTTACTCAACCACGAGATTCCGATTGGGGAACACCTCCCTTTATGCAGATTATTGAGAGGACTTAGGTTATCTACTGCCCCAGAACCACATTATTCTTCCTTATGGGATGTGAATGTGGTCTTGCGCCTCTTGATATCTTGGCAAGATAATGAATATCTGTCAAGCAGGGAGCTGTCGGTGAAGTTGGCAATCCTTTTATGTTTGATCTCCTGCAGAAGGGATTATGATCTGCAGGCGCTGGACATCACGGCACGCATACTAACCCAGGAGGGGGTGTCATTTTCTTTATCTAGGAGAACCAAAACGAATGCTACAGTGGTGCATTACCCGGCTTTCCCTTCACATCCCAGACTTTGGGCCTGACTATGACCTTGGCGGACGGGATAACTCTTTCCCAAATGTGACAGATATCCCATCCACAGTCTTACAAGTTCCATAGGATATAATGGAACTTGTAAAACAGCGGGTGGGATATCTGTCACATTTGGGACAGAGTAATCCCCTCCGCCAAGGTTGTAATTAGGCCTTTTGTGTGGTTAGGTGCCTTTGGGCATACAAGGCCATGACAAAAGAATACCACCCTCTGGGGACAAAACAACTTCTCATGGCTCTCATGAATCCGTTCAAGCCGGTTTCAGTGCCGACTAGTGACAGATGGGTGAAGTAGATTCTACAGCAGGTGAGTATTGATACCTCCTATTGATACCTCCTCCTTCGGGGCACATTCAACTAGAGGGGCGATGGCCTCAACAGCTATTGCCTCAGGGGTGGGGGGGGAGATTGGAAGACATCCTCAGGGCAGATGATTGGTCCTCAGACTCTATTGTTAAGACCTTTTACTTTAAACCGATCCCTGGAGTGGCCTCACTGGTAGTCAACCAGCTTAAACTTTCATAATCTGAGCCTCCGGTCCTGACATAGAATGTAAAATTTCCTAGCTAATGTGAAGGAAAGTTTCAATTCGATTAAGGTCATGGAGGAGAGGATTACCCCTACCAGATGTTCATTCTCATTCAAAGTCCTTTCCCTCACCTAGACAAGTTACAGATGTGAGGATAAGAATCTTCCTAATAACTTTATTTTGTCATTCTATTGTGTCATATCGTTTTGAGCTATTATTGTGTCTGAAGTTGTCCTCTGACAATGTTGGATGACAGTGATGAGTTTTGACTGTTCACCTATTCCCTTTTGTTAATGGTAGGAGCGGATCAGGAGAAAAACGTCTGAATGGATTCAATGGAGGAAGGTCTGTCACATGAAGAAAGAGAAAGTGCTTTTCATTGGTGGATCTTTTCTATGATGGACTCTATGGTTGGAGTGAAGTTCCAATCAAAGACACATGGGACTTGTAGGCTTTAATGTTGTTGATGCTGTGCTGCTGAGCAATAAAATGGAGAAAGAAAGTACATAATCCCCACCCCCATGTCCTTAATAGAATTGAACTTTCCTTCACATTAGCTAGGAAATTTTACAGTTCTACTCCTCTTCTTTACTGATTCTCTATCACCAGTCGAAAAATGGGCGACTGCTTCTCATCATCCGCTGGGTATTTATCCACCCTTGGTCCCTCATGCAAAGTCTCTTGACTTTAACTTTGACCTAAGCATCAATCCTAAATGACGTCTTTATCAAACAGACTTACTCTGCATCCTACCAGCTCCATCTGCTCGGAAAGTTCAAACCCATAATCTTGTACACAGTCCTAAAAATGGCAGTAAAAGTGCTTACACTGAAATATCTTAATGGAAGAAAGGCAGTCCTGGCAGGTCTTCCCAAATCTTCTACTGCTTTTCTTAGAGCAGTTCTGCATGGAGCCATTCTATTCGGTTACAGTAGCTAGAAAACTCAGATCACATAACTATCATCTTTTTTAAAGTAATTTTTATTATTGTTATGATGTCATTCACATTGTTTAGGATACAATATGAACCTTTGTTACACAATATCTATGGTGAGTACTAGTACACGTTGTACAGTTTCAGTACTGCATTTTTATCATTAGAACTATCCAATACAAAAATACTACCATAAGAACTAT
Organism: Pleurodeles waltl; assembly: GCF_031143425.1. Taxonomy (NCBI): domain Eukaryota; kingdom Metazoa; phylum Chordata; class Amphibia; order Caudata; family Salamandridae; genus Pleurodeles; species Pleurodeles waltl. Next base: position 402,584,493 of record NC_090449.1, read on the forward strand.
GACGCTGGACAGAAGGGTACCGGTTTAATATATATATATATATATATTTCCAAAAATTGCTTCTTAACGCAGAAAAAGACGTCACAGTCACTTACTTGCTTCAACGAAGATTTATTCAGTCAGGCAGATAAACAAAAATGGCAATAATTCACTCCATTCACTCCTACGCGTTTCAGGAGACTCTGCTCCCTTGTTCACGGAGATATTCAGAGCCCTTCTTCCATTTCCTGTTATAACTCAAATCACGAACATAAATATAGAAAGCGGACTACATCTCTTCCAAAATAATGGCGGCCATCTTAAATTAGTGTTTCTACAACTACAAATTACTTAACATAATATAACACAGAAAAAAAGTACACATTTTCCAAATCATTAATACAAACGTCTTTGTTATTCTCAAGAGCCAAATTCCATACATTTATTCAGTCCCCTAATCAAAACAGTATATTGTTCTATTCTCTATTTTTTCATTTTAAATTTGTAATTTTTCAATTTTAATTTTTTAAAATATTTTATGTACCTGTGTTATGTGTTTTATCCAATATACTCACACGCAAAATCTGTGGCTCTTCTCCTCATAATTGCTTCTTTGAGTAGTCCTGAAGTTCTCATGATATAATAGCTCCTTTGCTTTTTATTTTGGCAATAATGCCTCCTAACAACAATGGAAATAAAAGAAAAACACACTTCAACATACATTTTAAAAATCATGTTTCACGACTAAAAATTATTGTTATCAATATAAATGCACAGATAATTCTTCATCCTTATTCAATCCTCCTGGCTCCATTGTATTACATCTTATAATCAACGTGACTCAAGTTTTCTTAAGTCTAACGTCCTATTATCTCCTCTTTCGTTCAATTTGACCCTGTCCAGGACCATAAATTGTAATTTATTGACATTTTTATCATGGTATTCTTTAAAATGTCTTGCAACTGGATATGGTTTATCTTCGTTCTTAATTGCTCTCATGTGTTCTATTATTCATTTTGTAGCCATATGTATTGGGCTACCAATATAAAATTTATTGCATGGACATTTCAAAGCATAAATACTATAGCCTGAGGAACAGGATACATGTTTCCTTATTATGAAAGGTTTATTTGTTCCTGGAAAATTTATCTCTTTGCAGTTCGAGCTATATCTACAGGCCTTACACTTTCCACAAAATTCATGGCTGATTCCTTATTGCCTTTCCAGATACAAAAAATGTCATCAATATACCTCACCCACAGGACTGCTCGGTCCTCAAAACCTGTGATGTCCCAGACCACCTGTTCCTCCCACCAACCCAGGTAAAGACCTGCATAGCTGGGAGCGAAACAGGTCCCCATCTTAGTCCCCTGGCGTTGACGGTATAGTGCATTATCAAAAATGAAAAAGTTATAAGTTAGACACATTTGCACCATATCTAATAACATTTCAGTATGTAAGAGGTACGCTAATGACCTTTCCCTCAAAAAAATGGCTCACTGCCTTAATGCCATTCTCATGTGGTATACATGTATAAAGACTATTAACATCTAAGCTAAGTAGAAGGTAATCCTCCTCCCATCCTATTCCATTCATTATCCGTAAAAAATCTCTAGTATCCTTAATATATGAGGGTAGAGCTTCCACAAAAGGACGCAAAAAAGAATCTACATATTTGGAGACATTTTCCAACTGGCTCCCTATGGAACCCACAATAGGTCTCCCAGGTGGCTCCTTCGCATTCTTATGTAACTTTGGTAAAAAATAGATTGCCACTGTTTTCAGGAATTCTACCTTTAAAAACTGATATTCATCCCACTCAATTAGTCCTAATTCTTTCCATTCATCCAATTTATCAAACCCTTTCTTCTTAGCAGTTAACATTTCATTCTTATCAAGAACTGAATCATTTTCCCTGTCTCGCAATTGTTTTAACCCTTCCTTTAAATAATTCTCTCTCGACATGATTACAACATTCCCTCCTTTTTCAGACTTTTTTATTATTATACTGTCGTCATTTTGTAAAGATTGAATCGCTTTCCGATGTTTATTTATAGATTGTCATATTTTGACCCTCTAATATACCTCAAAGATTTCAGAACTCAAATTACACCTTTTTCAAACACATTAATCGCATCACAATTCACTGGTGGTGAAAAAACTGATCTAGGTCTGAAATTGCTGGTCTCTGAAAGATATGTTGAGTTACAGTCTATTATCTAGGACTGAAAATGTGAAACCTATTCAAGGTTTCTTTATTTGTGGAAAGTTTAAGGCCTGTAGATATAGCTCGAACTGCAAAGAGATAAATTTTCCAGGGACAAATAAACCTTTCATAATAAGGAAACATGTATCCTGTTCCTCAGACTATAGTATTTATGCTTTGAAATTTCCATGCAATACATTTTATATTGGTAGCACAATACATATGGCTAAAAAAGGAATCTTAGAACAAATGAGAGCAATTAAGAACGAAGATAAATCATATCCAGTTGCAAGACATTTTAAAGAATACTATGATAAAAATGTCAATAAATTACAATTTATGGTCCTGGACAGGGTCAAATTGAACGAAAGAGGAGTTAATAGGACGTTAGACTTAAGAAAACTTGAGTCACGGTTGATTATAAGATGTAATACAGTGGAGCCAGGAGGATTGAATAAGGATGAAGAATTATCCGTGCATTTATATTGATAACAATCATTTTTAGTCGTGAAACATCATTTTAAAATGTATGTTGAAGTGTGTTTTTCTTTTATTTCCATTGTTGTTAGGAGGCATGATTGCCAAAATACAAGGCAAAGGAGCTATTATATCATGAGAACTTCAGGACTACACAAAAAAGCAATTATAAGGAGAAGAGCCGCAGATTTTGTGTGTGAGTATATTGGATAAAACATATAATACAGGTACATAAATATATTTAAAAAAAATATATATAAAATAAAAAATAGAGAATAGAACAATATACTGTTTTGATTAGGGGACTGAATAAATGTATGGAATTTGACTCTTAAGAATAACAAAGAAGTTTGTATTAATGATTTTGGAAATGTGTCCTTTTGTTCTGTGTTATATGATGTTAAGTAATTTGTAGTTGTAGGAACACAATTTAAGATGGCCGCCATTATTTTTGAAGAGATGTAGTCCGCTTTCTATGTTTATGTTCGTGATTTGAGTTATAACAGGAAATGGAAGAAGGGCTCTGAATATCTTCCTGAATAAGGGAGCAGAGTCTCCTGAAACGCGTTGGAGTGAATGGAGTGAATTATTGCCATTTTTGTTTATCTGCCTGACTGAATAAATCTTAGTTGAAGCAAGTAAGTGACTGTGACGTCTTCTTCTGCGTTAAGAAGTAATTTTTGGAAATTGGGAAGGGTTTGCGACCCTTTCAGAGTCTGCCGTGTTGGGCGCAGACTGTACGTGATTGTGAGGTTTCAGTTTTCAATATATATATATATATATATATATATATATATATATATATTATTTTCTCATAGACTTCATAGGGATCATTCAACTTTACTGTATGATGCAAATGCAACCACTAACATATGTCTTTAGTGTCAGGACAGGATCATGGTCAAACTACTGTTTAAGGATCATTTTACTCTTTTAGTGATACATTGAGAACAAGAGTAATATATTATATTGTTCTTTGTGCTAGCTGTTATCTTTGTAAGCATATGCACAATATCAGCCCAGTGTTATTCAAGGGCAGGGCAGCCCCACTACATGTGAATTAAATCAGTTACAGGTTCATAGCATCATGAGTAATGCGATGAGGGACCAGTATATATCCTGCTAATCTTAAGAAGGGCCAAACAAGCCTTATGCTAGATAATAAATTGTATGTTCTTCAATCTCACATTTTCAAGAAACCTTGTTAGGGTACCAAATGATTTTCTCTCATTCATTATGTTAAATGCTCTGTTTATGTAGGTCTCTGAGAAGGTTCAGTGAGGTCACAGTGTGTTTCAAATGATCTCTGTAGAGCCAACTAACTAGTTTCCTCCCATTATCTATAGTGTGGAGGGAATTGGGTGTTTCATGTGTTTCTATCTCCTGTGGTGCTCTCAGCCACCTGCCTATGCACATCTTAGATTATTTGTTCAAATAATAAGAATTGCCCTACCTGAAGTTTACAGTCACCAACAAGGGTTTGGAAGCTAACAAGGGCTCCTTCTTGGAATAAGTCATCCACCATTTTAATGCCTAATTCTTTCCAATGGGCAAGGCTCTTTCTTGTGATCCAGCTGGATTGTACAGGAAGATCTACATCTGGTATGGCTGGTCTGTATGGGGTCACTTTTTTGTAAATCTACAACTTATTTTCCAGTGTGACAGTGCCTTGCTTACTACAACTGGGAAGCTAAAAGGTGTTCTTGAATTAGGGAAGAAAATCATGTGATATATCCCATTATTAAGGTGAGACTGCATTAACCCAGTTTTCAAGAGTGAATGACCAGCCAAACATCAGACAGCCACTGCAGCTGAACAACCAAATATAATTCAAAATCTGGTACACCCAGACCTCCCTGTTCTACATGTAATTTTAATTCGGTTAAAGCCACTCAGTATCTTTTAGCACTCTTTGTTAAGTCACTCAGCATGGTTTTTAAACAGTTACCTAGGTAGGAATAGGAACAAATTGACCAAGGAATAAAATAGCTGCGGCAATACAATCATTTTTATAAAGTGCACGCATCCTATAACTGATAGGGGTAGCAAAGACCAGAATTGTATTTGTGGGTTTAGTCATTTCAAAAAGAACAGATGATGGGCAAAATTCTGAACAATGCAAACATTCACCCCCAGTCACAAAGATCTGGATTTAATCCATTGTCTTTTTTTGCTCACCATGCCACCCCAGTTTCGACCCACTCATATGCAAATCAGTCTTGACCCTGCTCCCCATGGGAACAGTCCAGCCTGAACTGCCAGTACAGGTCCTCCCTTGACCAGAAACAAGCATCCTGGGACCCATTTCTGGGTATCACCCCTCATCAGCCAGGCTAGCTTGAATCTAGTGCACAGTGAGCAGGGGACCCATGTCTGGGCATAAACTTCCCAATTAGGGCGACAACAGCAAAAAGGACAGATGATGGATAGAATGCTGAACAATGCAAACCTTCAACCCCCAGTCACAAAAATCTGGGTTTAATTCATCATTTTGTGCCCACCACGCCACCCCAGCTTGGACCCAGTCACATGCAAATCAGTCTTTACCCTGATCCCCATGGGAACAGTCCAGCCTGAACTACTGGCCCAGGTCCTCCCTGGACCGGATCGAAGCATCCTGGGACCGGTTTCTGGGTATCACCCCTCATCAGCCAGGCTAGCTTGAATCCAGTGGTGCAATGTGTAAGGTCTCATTATTAAAGTGAGACTGGTCATTCACTTTCATAAACTGGGTTAATGCAGCCAAACATCAGGCAGCCACTGCAGCTGAACAGGCAAATATAATACAAAATCTGGTGCACACAGACCACCCTGTTCCACATGTAATTTTAATTTGATTAAAGCACTCAGGTGGTCATTACAACCCTGGCGGTCAGTGTTAAAGTGGCGGTAAAACCGCCAACAGGCCGGCGATTAAAAAAAATGGAATCACGACCGCGGGGGAAACCGCCAACATAGTCAGCCACTTTAACACTCAGACCGCCACGGCGGTACAAACAAACACCGCGGAGGTAACCGCCAACAGACAGGCGGAACACAATGTACCGCCCACAGTATTACAACAGGCCAATCCGCCACCTTTTCCGGGGTGGATTCACCGCAAACAAAAACATGGCGGAAACAGGAATTGGAAGGGAAAACGCTCACCTCTACACACCCCACTAGGAAGCAGGACGCCATGGAACCGGAACTCCAGATTCTCCCTGCCTTTGTCTTCCTGCTCCTCTACCAGGAGCACGAACGCCAGTGGCGACGACCACGGTGAATACTGCACCTACAACACAGGGGAGGGGGGAGGGAAAAAAGAGTGACACACACACACACGCAACACCCCCACCCACACCCCCACCCTCACCCACTACAACACACACACTAATACATATTGATACATTACAATTACACCCCCCAACCCCCTGGAAGAATGCAAAGACAAAAGGAAATTATTTGAACGTTTGTAATCTATTAAAATCCAGTACTCAAAAATATATATACACTACAAACAAATATATGCACCAAGAATACAAGTCCAGGTATTGCACCATTAAAGTCCGTGGACCACTGGGCCCAAAATGCATGGGCGAGGCCCACACTCAATACCCGATCAAAACGGAGAGAACACTGCAGGGGCATCAGATAGAAATACAACAGGCACCTCAGGGGGAAGGGAAGGGGGGGCACCTCAGCTGGATGAGAGCACGACGCCAGATCCACGAGGGGGCTCCATGCCCACTGCTGTATCCTGGGGAGTGCAAATCCACAGTCTCACAAGTCTTTTCAGTGGGTGGGTTGCCCACTGCTTTATCCTAGGGAGTGCAAAGCCACAGTCTCACAAGTCTTTTCAGTGGGTGGGTTGCCCACTGCTTTATCCTGGGGAGTGCAAAGCCACAGTCTCACAAGTCTTTTCAGTGGGTGGTTTGCCCACTGCTTTATCCTGGGGAGTGCAAAGCCACAGTCTCACAAGTCTCTCCAGTGGGTGGGTTGCCCACTGCTTTATCTTGAGGAGTGCAAAGCCGCAGTCTCTCAAGTGGATAACAGTCTCCACTGGTTCTGGAGGGGGCTTTGTGCCCAGACTGCTTCATCCTGCCAAGGACTGAGTTAGTGGATGCCTTTCTCCACTGGTTCTGGAGGGGGCTTTGTGCCCAGAGTGCTTCATCCTGCCAAGGACAGAGGTAGTAGATGTCTTTCTCCACTGGTTCTGGAGAGGGCTTTGTGCCCAGAGTGCTTCATCCTGCCAAGGACTCAGGTAGTGGAGGGGAAGAGGTCAAGGTTGGACAGGAAAAGTTTTTGGGACACAATGGGACGGGTAGATGGAGGGGGTTTGGGAGTGGAGGAAGAGGTAGTGGTTGTAGGAGGTGTACGTTTGCTAACTTTGGGTGAAGGTGCATGGGCTGGAGGCTGTCGTGAGGTGGATGGCTGTTGGGTGGGTGTGTGCCTGTGTTTGTGTACCTTGGGAGGTGGGCTCCCAGACACACTGGGAGAGGACACAGGGGATGTGTGAATGGTAGTTGGGGTGGTGAGTGCACCTGAGCGGGGTGTGGTAAATGGCGTGCTGGTGATGGACGTAGTGGCTGAAGATATAGTGCATGCAGGTGTGAGTGGAAACGAGACAGGGAGGGAGACGAGGAGGAAGGGGACACAGTGGAGGCAGTGGATGTTGTTATGTGTGCATGGGTATGATGCTTGTGTGAGTGCCTGTGGGATGTGTGGTGCTTATGTTTGCCAAAGCTTCCCTTGTGTGTTGAGGTGTCTGCATGCTGGTCTGATGGTGTGCTTGGGATAGGCTGAGGTACAGGGGATTGGGGCTCGTGTGGAGGAAGTTGGAGGGGGGAGGCTGGACACAGGGACAATGGCTGCCATCAGTGCTGAGGCCAGAGTCTGAAAAGCTCGCTGTTGGGCTTCCTGACCAGAATGAATGCCCTCCAGGTATGCATTGGTCTGTTGCAACTGCCTCTCTACACCCTAGATGGCATTCAAAATGGTAGACTGCACAAAAGTGAGGGATCTGAGGAGGTCAATGGCCTCCTCACTGAGGGCAGCAGGGCTGACTGGGGCAGGGGCTGAGGTGCCTGGGGCGAAGGAGATGCCCACCCTCCTGGGTGAGCAGCCACGGCGCACATGCTGAGGGGCTGCTGGGAGGGCGGTGCTGGTAGGGGGGTGGCGGCTGTACCTGTAGATGCAGGGGGGACAGAGGGACCCGCCACTGCAAGGGAGCTCCCATCAGAGGAGGAGTCCGTGTTGCTGGTCTCAGCTCCTGTCCCCGTCTTGGAGCTCCCTTCGCCCTCCGTCCCACTGGTGGCTTCAGACTCCGTTATGTCATCCTCCAGGACCATGTGGGATGCAGCTCCCTCCTGCTGCGGTGGCACAGCTCCTCCGCCTGATGATGCTAATGCACACAAGAACAGGGAGACCACAAAAAGGGGGGGGGGAGACAGAAGAAAGACATGTTCAGTGCATGCAATACCGCTGCCGTTGGCGGACACTACAGACACAGAAGCCCCCTGCACTACGCTTTGCACTTTGAGTACCCTAATTAATCACAGGGACATGGTTTACAAGGCCTATGCCTGATTGCTGCACACATGGAAGTCACAGGAGCCTGACTAGGTGTAGTTGCCTCTGAACACAGGTGGTGGGGTGCCACATAGCCTGCCTTACGAAGGGACCTTGCCTACTAAACACGCCCTGGCCTGTGATGCCCTCAAGCACCCATCCAACTCCGGATATGCCACCGCCAGGATCAGGAACATCAGGGGGGGTCATGGTGTGACCGGGCACCCCTCCCACGTTGGGAGGCCTCCCCAGCTGGGCCTCTACAGTCTTCTTGCTCCCGCGACGAATGTCCTCCCATCTTTTCTGACAGTGGGTGCTCTGTCTGTGGTGGACCCGCAGGGTCCGGACTTCCTTGGCGATGGCACGCCAAATATCCTTCTTCTGGTGGGTGCTGACCTACAGGAATAGTACAGGGGAAAAGGAGAAGATATAACCGTCTGCACCGTCACAGTCATTGGCCCGCATCCCTACCCTTGCCATGACGCACATCCACTCACCGTCATTTCATGCACGCCTCATTCCCCCCCCCATCTTCCCTCCACACCACTCCACACAGGCATTGCCCATACAGCATGCTCACAGTGTACTTACCTGTTTGTCTGGAGGACCGTAGAGTAGCGTGTACTGGGGTAGGACCCCATCCACTAGTTTCTCCAACTCCTCCGTGCTGAAGGCAGGGGCCCTTTCCCCAGACACCTGAGCCATTGTCTCTTCCAGACTGAGGTCACAGCAGCACTTGCAGTGTAGGTCCTCTCCTGTCGAAGATCAGGTATCAAGTGAGTGAACAGAGAGAAAATGGCGGTCACGTCCGCGGCGGTGCGTACCGTCACCGTCGGCGTACATCGTCATTGGCTCCTGGGACCCATAGGGTCCAATGTTAAGCAATGCAGGATTGCGCCGCGGTCTTCGACCGCCTACCCCGATGGTGTACAATGCCAGCGAAGTTACCTCATATCCACTTGTCCCACATTACAGGTCAGGCAGCCGCCATTTCAGGGGGCCACATGGCATTAATTTTAAATGCGTCACACATATCTAGGCCTTTAATACACATTAAGACAGGCACATAGCAGATTTAAAAATTTGTGGAATAAAGTTGTGTTTTCGTACCTCAGTGTTGGCTGACTCTCTGCTCGCTGTTCTCGTCCATAGGGCACTTCCGCTGGGGCAGGTAAGGAGATGGCGGCATCCTCCGGTGTACAGACCACTGGTGGACCTGTCGACAATGGAAGAGCGACATGTAATTGTCACCTACAGTCTGGACTGTGCCACAATCAAGGAACTTTGTGCCCAGTTGGAGCCAGACCTGATGTCAGCTATCCGCCATTCCACAGGAATCCCCCCTCTAGTGCAGGTCCTGTCAGTACTCCATTTCCTGGCAAGTGGGTCTTTTCAGACGACAGTGGCAATAGCATCATGGATGTCTGAGCCAATGTTCTCTAACGTGTTGTCCAGAGTGTTGTCTGCCCTGCTGAAACACATGCGCAGCTACATAGGTTTTCCCTCAGGTGCAGGATCTGCCTACAGTGAAAGGTGACTTCTATGCCCTGGGACATATCCTCAACATCATTGGTGCCATTGATGGGACACATGTGGCCTTGGTCCCCCCCCCGCAGGAGTGAACAGGTGTACAGAAACCGGAAGAGTTACCATTCGATGAATGTGCAGATGGTGTGTTTGGCCGACCAGTACATCTCCCATTTCAATGCCAAGTTTCCTGGCTCAGTGCATGACGCTTACATTCTGAGGAATAGCAGCATTCCGTATGTGATGGGGCAACTCCAGAGGCACTGTGTGTGGCAATTAGGTGAGGACATGGACCCTATACAGTGTGACTAGGTGTCTGGGTCTGGGGATATCCCTAAGAGTTAGTGTGTGTCTAACAGATTTCCCTCGACATTTTCAGGTGACTCTGGTTACCCCAACCTGTCATGGCTACTGACCCCAGTGAGGAATCCCAGGACAAGGGCAGAGGAACACTACAATGATGCCCATGGGCGAACTAGGAGGGTTATAGAGAGGACCTTCGGCCTCCTGATGGCCAGGTTCAGGTGCCTCCATCTGACAGGTGGTTCCCTATTCTACTCACCAAAGAAGGTGTGCCAGATCATCTTGGCCTGCTGTATGCTTCACAACTTGGCTTTGCGACAACAGGTGCCTTTTCTGCAGGAGGATGGTCCAGATGGAGGTCTTGTGGCAGCTGTGGAGCCTGTGGACAGTGAAGACGAGGAAGCAGAAGAAGAGGATATCGACAACAGAAACACAGTGATTCATCAATACTTCCAGTGAGACACAGGTAAGAAGACATCACTGCCTGCTACATCTGATACCCTTGTTCTACCTCTCATCTGTCTGTCACTTTCACCCAGTTTATGGACCCTGAGTTGTCACTTTCCCTTTCAATTTCACAGATGTGGGTCCCACTATGTGACATCTGCTTTGTTTCCTCATGGACTAGAGCTGTGTGACATAGGTATGTTTACAATACAATGGATATAGCAATTTTCCACAGTTATTGCAAATACACATTTTCGAAAGCACAGACTGACTCCAGATAGTTTTGTGATTTAAGGGTGTTTATTTAAGTGCTAAATAGTGGAGGGGGCTGTAAAATGGTCAGGGGTGATGGTGGAGGAATGCCCATGGCAGAGTCCAGTCTATTAGTCTCACAGGTGCATTGTCCAAAGGGGTATAGGAAGTGGAGCTGGGGCAGTTTAAGAATGGACAGGGTGACAAAGTGGGACAGAAGGATGACAATCAGGGTGGTCTCATTTTTTGGCGGGGGTCTTGGCATTGTTCTCTGTCTTTGACCTGGATCTCAGGGACCGCTTGCGGGGTGGTTCTCCATCTGCAGGTGGCGGGGTGCTGGTGTCTTGGTCCTGTGGCAGTGCCTCCTGTCCACTAGCGCCGGCGGACGTGGTTGGCAGTTCATCGTCCAGGCTAGTGCCAGGGGCCCCTTGTTGTGCCACAGTGTCCCTCCTGGTGTTGACGAGTTCCTTCAGCACCCCTACAATGGTGCCCAGGGTGGTATTGATGGATTTGAGTTCTTCCCTGAACCCCTAATACTGTTCCTCCTGCAGCTGCTGGGTCTCCTGAAACTTGGCCAGTAACATTGCCATTGTCTCCTGGGAATGGTGGTAGGCTCCCATGATGTTGGAGAGGGCCTTGTGGAGAGTGGGTTCCCTGGGCCTGTCCTCCCCCTGTCGCACAGCAGCCCTCCCAGTTCCTCTGTATTCCTGTGCCTCTGTCCCCTGAACCGTGTGCCCACTGCCACTGCCCCCAAGTCCCTGGTGTTGTTGGGGTGGTGGTTTAGCCTGGGTTCCCTGTAGTGGTGGACACACTGCTGCTTGATGTGTCCTGGGGACAGAGGTATGGGCCCGCTGGGTGGGTGCTGTGCTGGTGTTTCCAGAGGGGGGAGGCTCTGTTGTGGCTTGTGCCAGTGTGAGGGGAACCGACTGTCCCGAGGTCCCAGATGGGCCGGGCTGGTCATCTAGATCCAGTTGGACAGAGCTGCTGTCATCACTGTGGGCCTCTTCTGTGGGTGGAGTGGACATGTCTGGAACCTCCTGTCAGGTGACGTTGGGTAGGGGTCCTGCAGGGGTGTAAAGGCATGCTTATTGCATCTATGTGTGCCATGGTGTGCAATGGGTGGGTGACCCTGTACCCCAGTGCTTGCATTCTTGTGTAGGACCTTGTGTGCTAAATGTTTAGCACACAAGGGTGTGTGTGGGTATGTGCAGTGGCCATGCATTGGTGATGGGTGTCCATGCTTTGTTGTTGCATGCAAGGCTTGGTGTTGGGATGTGTGGTTTGTGATAGTGAGACATATGTGAGGAGTTGGAGTGATGGGAGTGAGGGTGAGGGTGGGGGTATGTAATAGCATGCAGGTAGGGTGGGGGATGAATTATTTAAAGATTTGCCTTACCAGAGTCCGTTCCTCCAGCTACTCCTGCGAGGCCCTCAGGATGCAGTATAGCCAAGACCTGCTCCTCCCATGTTGGTAGTTGTGGAGGAGGAGGAGGGGGTCCACCGCCAGTCCTCTGAACTGCAATCTGGTGTCTTAAGACCACGGAACGTACCTTCCCCTGTAGGTCGTTCCACCTCTTCCTGATGTCATCCCGTGTTCTTGGGTGCTGTCCCACTGCGTTGACCCTGTCAACGATTCTGCGCCATCGCTCCATATTCTTACTATGGTGGTGTGCTGCACCTGTGATCAGAATAGCTGTGGCTCTACCCGGATGATTTCCTCCACCATGACCCTGAGCTCCTCCTCAGAAAACCTGGGGTGTATTTGCGGTGCCATGGGGTGGTGTGGGTGATGTGTGGGGTGGTGTGTGTTGTGATGTGTGGGGTGATGTTTAGGGGTGTGTGGTGTATTGTGCTTGGATGTTGTGTGAGTGATGGTGTTGAGTACCTGTGGATGCTAGTTTGTAGATGGTGGTGTCTCTCTCTGGCCTTCAGTCGCAATTGTGGTCGTAAGGGTTTGTGGGTGATGTGGGTTTGTGTTTTATATTGTATTGGATGTGTGGGAGTGGTTTGTGTATGTGTATCAGGTGTGTGTATTTGTAATTGTCCAATGTGGTTGTGTTTTGTAAGTGTATGTGTATTTTGAGCGCAGCGGTGTGTACCGCCAATGGAATACCGTGGTTGAAAGACCGCTGCGTGGATTCGTGGGTCTTGATAGTGTGGGCATATTCCTGTTGGCGTGACGGTGGAGGTTTTGTTATCGCCAGTTTATCACTGACCTTTGGTGTGGCGGACTTGTGTGGGTGTCTGGATTTTGGTGGATTCTGGGCTGTGGGTCGTAATAGCTGTGGCGGAATTCTGCGGCCGCGGTGGTGTGTTGGCGGTCTTCTGCACTGCGGTAAGCGGCATTTACCGCCAATGTTGTAATGACGCCCTTAATGTCTCGTAGCACCTTTGTTAAGTTGCTGAGCAGCTGATCATGGTTTTAAAAGAATTTACTGGGTAGGATTAGAAACAAATTGACAAAGTAACGAGGGCAATACAAAGAGTTTCATAAATTCCATGCTTCCTATAACTGAAAGGGGGAGCAAAGACCAGAATTTGATTTGTGGTTTTAGTAATCTCATCACAGCCCCGGGGTTAATGTTAAGAATATCAGATTTATTATGAACAATATTAACCGTTTAATGTCAAAACGTGTTGATCTTCCATTTTTAGCAACTTTCTTAAAGGTTCATCTCCATTGGAGGGAGAAGAGGGTTCATGGGGAATAATCAGGATTTGGACACGTTAATTCTCAGGCCTGACACTCTGCTGAATGCCCGAGGTGCTTTAGATAAGTTCACATGCAAATGTTTAATATAAACCAACATATCCTCGTCATAAAGGGAAACTACGATTGGTGCCAATTACAGGTTTTCCCATTCCATACCTTCCTCCTTCAGTCCAAATGCCAATGGTTTCATTTCCAGAGCAAATAACAGAGGGGACAAGAGACAGCCTTGGCACCTACCTTGCCAGTTCCATATGCAGGTTATATGCTTGGCCCCGTTTTGATTTTAGCCATAGGACCAATGTAAAGCACCCTGGATCCACTGCCTCATGTGTCTTGCAGTAACATTTTTATAAGTATTCTTTCAGCATATATCACCAATCAAGGGTGTCAAAGGCTTTCTCTTTGTTCATGGCTAGACAAACGGCTCATGGCCAACAGTGAAGGGCAGACTCGGGTATTCCATACAACCTTCTAATGCTTAACAACAAGCTTTGGCAAGGGATTAACCTATTTTGGTCCATGTATATAGGTTTTGAGAGTTCAGGGAGCAATACGGAAACTAACTTCTTGCTTAGGATTTTGTAATTTGTATTTAAGATGGATAAAAGTGTAATGGAAACTATGTCCATTGGATCACACTCTGGTTGGAGCACTGAAATTATAATGGCTATAATGGTCAGTTTAAATGTTAACTGGGCTGCAATTACTTTGGCAATCTGCAGAACAACCTCACTGGGTTTCCTGCCTGAATGGAATCAAAAGCGCCTACCCATGAACGCATGGGTAAGCCACGGTCTAGGGCAGCCTTTCACCATCTGACTCTGTCCGTGATGCTGTGGCGGGTCCAGGATCTCTCCAGAAACCTCTCCTGGTCACACTCTCCTGTTGGGAAGAACGCGAGGCAGCCACCTGCATCCGCGCAGTGCAGCTGCTGGCCTCGGGACTCCTTCCGCTGAGCCTCGTGGCAGTGGCAGGAAGAGTCGTCACTCTCCCCTTTTCCTGAGGCTGGATCAGTGCAGCACTGCTCAACCAAAGAATGTTGCGTGTCCTCTCGACTCCCAGTGATTAATGGCCTTTAGAGTAAGGGCCTGCTTGTGCCCCCAGGGCACCACAGAGCACAAGCCTCGTCTGTGCTTGCCTGGGAATGTCGGTGGCTTCGCTGTGCTTTTCTCCTCCCCACAGTCTTCCTGGAAGTGGGAAAGCAGCCAAACCAAGGACCCCCAACCAAAGGGTTAACAGGAGTGCTCTCCTCCTGCTCCCGATCAAACAAGAACAGCGCTCCCCTCGCGCTGAAGTAATAAAACATGAATCGCTCATCATGAGTTGAAGTGATCAAACAGGGGGAAAGGGGGCACATCACCCAGCCCCTAGCGGCAACTGTAAGACACAGGCTGCATGCAGCAGGCCAGCACACCAGGGTCCTTGCAGGAAATGGCAGTCCTTCTTGTGGCTCAGCAGGCCACAGGTCAGTGCAGCACAAGCCAGTCCATTGGCGGTTCCTTGCAGTATAACAGCCCCCTCCTCCAGCAGCATCTGGTTCCAGGTCCACGCAGTGTCTTACAACATGGGGACAACCCCTATACTGACACTCATTTTCTCTTTGATCTCAGGGGGCACTTCAAAGGAACTCCAGAAGTGCACTCAACGCCTGTTCAGCCCAGCCCTGGCTCCAGACATCAGTAGGGGGTAAACGAGCCCTTTGTGTGAGGGCAGGACACAGCCTATACAAATGTAAGTGCCCCCTGCCTCCCCTCTCCCAGTCCAGGTCCACCATTCAGTATGCAGATGTAATCCTGTTACACCTCCACCACCCCTGTGTGATGGCTGTCTAGAAAGTAGGCACAAAACCCACCTGTCACTCTACCCCAGACGTGGAATGGAGTTAGTCTGTAAAAGTGGCATTTCTACAATGGTAATAAAGAATTCACCTACACCAATAAGCAGCATTTCTTACTACCATTCCAACCATAACAAACATGCCCACGCTGCTCCTCATAGATCAGAAAATACCACTCAGACATATCAAGGGCATTCCTAATACAAACCTATGAGAGAGGCAGCACTCACAGGAGTGAGAAACCAAATAGGCTGTCACTACCACGGCAGGCCACACAATAAGGCACATATTCTACCTTTTACCTACACAGCACCCTTCCCATATGGTTACCTAGGGCTTACCTTATGGGTGACCTATATGTAGTAAAAGGGGAGTTTTCAGGCCTGGCAAGTAAATATAGATGCCAGGCCACTGTGGCAGTAAACTGCGCACACAGGCCCTGCAGTGGCAGGCCTGATGCAGGTTTGAAAGGCTACTTCTGTGGGTGGAGCAAGCCGTGCTGCAGGCCCACTAGTAGCATTTAATTTACAGTCCTTGGGTCTAAGGGATACCACTGCACAAGGGACTTACAGGTAAATTAAATGTGCCACTCAGGTGTAAGCTAGTCATACCAAGTTTAGAAGAAAGAGCACATGGACCTTAGCACTGATCAGCAGTGATAAAGTACTTAGAGCCATAGAGCCTACAAAAAGAGGTCAGAAAAACAGGAGGAGGAAGGCAAAACGTTTGGGGATTACCCTGCAAAAAAGGCCAGGTCTAACAGTGTTCATTCTTTCCTTCTTCATAAATTGTTTATAATTTCACTCAGGGGGTGCCAGAAGGCAGTGCCTTTTAATGTTATGAACTGCATTCTCCAATTTGAGGATGAGGTAGATACCTTGTCCCACTGGATGTCTGTTTCTCGTGGGTTATGCTCAAAATCACTTTTGTTTTCTTTATGGTCTCTAATGTGGAGGTCTTAAAGGGAACTGACATCAGCACGCGGGAGAGGACCTCTTATTGTCACAGTGACGTCAGACGGAGTCGCGTGCGGAGCCGTGCAATTGTGACGTCCTTGTCAACATGGAGAGCTGGGAAGAACATTTTCCGTTGAATGCTGGTGCACTGGGAGAATTCATCAGGTGAGGAATCCACAGGTAGTTGTATCCATCAGAACTTTAGCGCTTTGTGTGGCTGGTGTTTGAG
This sequence comes from Pleurodeles waltl, assembly GCF_031143425.1. Taxonomy (NCBI): domain Eukaryota; kingdom Metazoa; phylum Chordata; class Amphibia; order Caudata; family Salamandridae; genus Pleurodeles; species Pleurodeles waltl. The sequence goes on from NC_090449.1 coordinate 402,600,969, forward strand.
GGAGAGGTGGGTGTGGCCTATACAATGTGACACTGAGGATGTTATTAACGTCCCCTCCCAATATCCATGGATATGGGCCCATTCTGCTTGTGTCCTCAATACAACAGTAAAAAATGTTGATTGATCTGTATTGGGAGCACATAAACTACCAAGGACCATTGAGAAACTAATTTACACTTAGTAACAACATATATACCTTCAGGTTCTAGTATTGTCACTTTAGCAGCAAGTAGGACACCTGCTCTTTCCAAATTAGTGTTCCCACGCACATGCAGAGTGTTTAGTGATATAAATCTAGCCTCCCCACCTGTGCCGCAGTTTGATCCCTTCAGCGCCAAATGTGATTTGGACTTTCAAGCTTGTGAGGGATGAGTGTTCCCTATATCTTTTAATCACTGAATAGCTTATATCTCGTGCTGAATTGCACAGATTATTGAGTAGACTTAGGGGGTGATTCTGAGACTGGCGGGCGGCGGAGGCCGCCCGCCAGTCTTCCCCCGACAAAATACCGCTCTGCGGTCGCAAGACCGCTGAGGGTATTTTGAGATTTGCCCTGGGCTGGCGGGCGGCCGCCAAAAGGCCGCCCGCCAGCCCAGGGCAAATCTACCTTCCCACGAGGACGCCGGCTCCGAATGGAGCCGGCGTAGTGGGAAGGTGCGACGGGTGCAGTTGCACCCGTCGCGTATTTCAGTGTCTGCTTTGCAGACACTGAAATACTTTGTGGGGCCCTCTTACGGGGGCCCCTGCAGTGCCCATGCCATTGGCATGGGCACTGCAGGGGCCCCCAGGGGCCCCGCGGCACCCCCTACCGCCATCCTGTTCCTGGCGGGAGACCCGCCAGGAACAGGATGGCGGTACGGGGTGTCAGAATCCCCATGGAGGATTCTCCCGAGCAGCGGAAAGTCGGCGGGAGACCGCCGACTTTCCGTTTCTGACCGCGGCTGAACCGCCGCGGTCAGAATGCTCGACGGAGCACCGCCAGCTTGTTGGCGGTGCTCCCGTGGTCGGTGACCCTGGCGGTCACCGACCGCCAGGGTCAGAATGACCCCCTTAATTTGGCATTATGTAAGCCCTTCCTGTTCTAACCCATTCAACTCACAGTTTGAGCAGTCCTCAACATTTCACAGTAACTCATTGGTACCAGTAACTTTTCACTTTCTCAGCTGCTTCTATTAAAACCGTCAACCACCACGTCCATGTCAAAACAATGAATGAGTACCTCTTTTCAGCAGTAAGCCATTTAGGCCCATATTTATACCTTGTTTCGCGCCACATTTACGTCTTTTTTTTTTTACGCACATGCAGCGCAAAGTTAACTCCATATTTATATTTCTACGTTAGACATGTCTATCATCAAAATATTGGAGTTTGCACCATTTTTAGACATGTGAACCTACCTTGCGTCGATGAGATTCAAGGTAGGCGTTCCCATCTAAAAAACAGTGCTATCCCCATAGCCCCATATTTATCCCCCGTGCTAAAATAACGCATGGGTGGGAGGAGGGGCCAAATAATGGTGCAAAGCATGGGTCAGACCAGGCGTTAGAGGACCTGTGGACCCGTTTCCATGGTCAGACACCATGGAATGGGTCCACATGTGCCCTCCTCAAGCACCAGGAATACCCCCATCCCCACCAGAGGGACACCGGAGGATGGGGTACCCCATCCCAAGTAGGTAGGGTAAGTAGAGGTAATTATTTTTTAAAACCTTTTTAAAGTGCCTTTGGGTGCCCTGAAATGGGTCCCCTATTCAGTGCAATGGCCATGTGCAGGAGACCCTTGTCCCCTGTGCTGGCCATTGGGGTGGTGGGCATGACTCCTGTCTTTAATAAGACAGGAATCATGTGGTATGGATGGTTTTGCATCAGAAAATGACGCTAGGCTGGTTAAAGGCATTTTTCTTGCCTCTAACCAGCCTAGCGTAATTTTTTGGTGCAAAACCCCCTTCTCCCATATCACCACCCCCACCCGGGTAACATCATTTTTTTTTACGCTAGCCTACCCTTTGCGTCGGCTTGCAAGGTTCCATAAATTTGGTGCCTGGCTGGCGCTCTGGAATGACACAAGCCAGTGCTCTACTTTTTAAAGCAAAACTGCATTAGCACAGTTTTGCATCAAAAAGTATAAATATGGGCCTTAGGGTCTCTACTTTATTTTCCAGTGCAGCAAGCATGGCAACAAATACTGCTAGGATCATGTTCAACTTGATACGACTTTGAATTTCTCCTTAGGATATAGAGCTGCACCTGATCTAGCTTCATGCATCCTCACAAGGTCCAAGGCTTCCAAAATCCATCTCTCCCAGTTGCGAGTCCTTCTTATATTGTTAATGTGCTCATTTGGGTAGGTAGTGGTTTTAGGGATTTCCATATAAGAGCTCCCAGTGATACAAAGAGATTCACTCTTACTGCATGGGGTAGGTAGTGGCAGTTATGCTAGGACCACCTCTATGTATAACAGTTGTTCATCCAAGAACAGTTGTCTCACTATGCACACTCAGATGTAGAATGGGTAGGGCCCGGATGGCCTGTGTCTCAGGAGATGCGGGATGGAGGGGTCCTTCATACATATTCTCTTGGAATGTCCAGAAATAAAACAGTATTGGTCCAAGGTGCTGGCCTGCCTCAGTAGTCTCCTGGCAGAGGAACTGTCCCCATCAATGAAGAGATGTCTGCTGAATATATGGGAACCCAAAAATCTGGAACGGTCAGAGAGACTGCTGGTAATGCTTGGCATGGTGGTTGCATAGAGAAACATTGCCAGACTATGGGGTTCTTCAGGGGCACCAGGATTGCAAGACTGGAAGAGGGACATGTACTGGTGCATGCTTGCAGAGAAGGCTACATATATGAGTCGGGGGTTTCCAACAAAATGGGGTAAGGTGTGGGGGAAATGGAATGAATACAGGGGAGGGCTCTGTGCCCTGCCCCCGAACATGACCACATAATGTGCCCGCCTGGTATGGACCTCTGAGTGAAACCTCTAAAGACAGAGGACTGGCCTGGGGACTCCTGGGGAACAAGATAGCAGTGGGCACCAAGATTATGCCCCACATTTTGACCCTGGCAGTCTTTGATCGCCAGGGTAAATGTGGTGGTCCCACCGCCAATAGGCTGGCGGTGCAAACCGCCACATTATGAGTATGGCAGGTTGGCCTCTGCCAGCCCGCCACATCTCCACTCATACCACCATGGTGGTTGGAACTGCCGGGCCGGAGATGATCATCTCTGACCCGGTGGTCCACAGAAGACCGCCGGTGGTATTAGGACCCGGCTTTCCGCCATGGTTTCCCCAGCGGTAGCACCGCCACGAAAACCATGGCGGAAAGGCTACTGGTGACAGGGAATTTCTTCCCTGTCACCGGTAGACGACTCCCCTCCCCCAGCAAGCATTAGACCCCCCTTCACCCATCGTGCCCCCACCCCTCTTCAGACACAGCACCCCTCACTCCCCCTTCAGGCACAGCATCCCCCTCCCCACATACATTCACACAGACACCCACCTACACCATGCATACACCCATTCACCTACACTTACATACACTCATTCACTCACACGCATACAAATATGCATTCACAACATTCATACACACATTCAAGCACGCATACTCACACCCATCCAAACACGCCTACTCACAAGCAGACAAACACGCATTCACCACAACACTCACACTCATATACACACCTGCATACATACTAACATGCAGACACACACTAACTTCAACATTCAGACACGCATACGACCACACATACACATATTCACGCACACATGCAGACACCACACAGTGATAACACGCACATACAACACCCTCCCACTCCCCTCCCCTGTCGAACGGTTACCTTACCTGTTCCCGGGAGAAGGTCATCTGGCAGGGAACGGGAAAGGGCGCTTCCACCGCCAGCAGCGCCCCGCCAGCAGGACATTGCCAGGCCGTATTATGGCCAATAATACAGTGGGCGGTGTCCTACTGGCAGGGCGGGGCCAGTAATGTGGGACTATGTCCTGTTTATATCATTCTGTGCTGAGAAAAACTTGTAATGTGCAATGTATGCTTATCAATCTTTCAATAAAAAGAATTATAAATAAAAACAACAACAAAAAAGAACAGTTGTCTTGAATGTGGCGGTATTAGGTGCCAGACCTGTGTTAAGTTAATGCTGTGAGAGAGAGGGGGGGATCCCAGTTTGCGTAGTTGTTACACTTTAGTAGGCTCTGTTGTAGTGTTTCTTCTGATAGTACTCAGTGTTGTGCTAACACTTTGTCATTTCTCAGTTCTCCTTATGCTGGCCCTGGTTATTTCACTGTAGACTTGAGAAGTTAGCAGAAATGCCCTTATAAAGTTAGTGCCTCGTCAATGGAGTTTGACTGCTTCAGAGCTAGGCAAGAGAATGTCTGCTTTAATAATCGCATTTTGAGAATAGGAAAAGACCGGTGTACAAGGAACTTTTTTCATTTACAAATATAGGCCTAGACTTAAGAAAAGTTAGCGCAGCGTTTGCGCCATTTTGTTCTTATGCAAAAGCGGCACTAACTTAACGGCATTATTTTTGAATTAGAGTCATTTTTTGGGAGCGCCACCTTACCGTGCATTGCTTAACAACCATGATATGCAGGGTAGGTGTTCCCTCCTAAAAAATGAAGCTAGCCCACTAGTGCCAAATTTACAACCCAATGGAAAAGTGACGCATGCAAAGGACCAGGTCCAAAAAATCACGCTAAGTCCGATTAGCGTCAAACATTTAATGCCTGCTCGGACGAGGCATTAAAATGAGACCCACACACTACTACATAAGAGAAAAACACATAAGGAGCATTGGAAAGCAACAGGACAACATGGAAGTGTTAATCCAATAGCTTGGCAACCATAGAAGAGGACAGTGACGACTCCAGGTGCTACCAGCATCACTGCAGCAACCACAAACACCACCACAGCAGCCACAAACACAGCGCAGAAGATGGGAGAGGATCTTTCGCCAGTGTGCACACATCCTGGCCCTTAGGGAAGAAGAGGTGATCAGACTCTACTGTCTGACGCTGGAGTGCATTGTACGCCTACTCCGCCTAATAGCTCCTGATATCACAGAAAGAGTGCAAAGTCACACAGCAATTCCACCCATGACCAAACTCCTGGCTGTACTCCACTTGCTGGCATCAGGTTCTTTCCAGACAACTGCTGCACAAGTGGGTGGGATCTCACAACCATTCCTCTCCGCCTTCCTTACAAAGGTTCTGGAGGCCATCATCACACTCACACCCCACCACATCTGCTTCCCCAACACCCAGGAACTGTGGCAGGAGACCAAGCAAGGCTTCTATCAGATTGCTGGCTTTCCGCATGTGCTGGGTGGTATGTGCTGCACCCATGTCCAACTTGTCCCTCCTGCAGCAACCAAACACATCTACAGGAACCGCAAACATACCCACTCCATCAATGTGCAGTTCATCGTGGACCACCATGGAATTTTCACAAACATCCTTGCCAAATATCCCAGAAGCGTCCATGATGCTTACATTTTCAGGCGCTCCACTATAAACCAACAATTCCAAGATGGACAATATGGCAATGGCCTACTTGTAGGTAAGATATCATACAAATCATAACACACACAACACAATAAACCTGTAGTACAAACAATAAAAATATAACATCAAACATACATGGACAGGGAAACACAGATGTATAGACCACAACACATAAGCCACATGCCACACTACACTGCATGCAATGCACATCACCCTCACATACGTCCATATCTACAGGTCCCTGGCACCACCTGACTGACATCACTGGACGGACAAGTGGAGCAATTTCCCCTATGAATACAAAAGCTGGACTCAAACAAATATGTGTGTCCACAGGTTCACAACAAAACACAGATCCTACACATATAAAACACTTAGCACGGAATAACTCTGCTATGTGATTTGAATTGGACATTCAAACATCAAATAGCATACCTATTGGCACTGCCCCACCTTAGCTATGCTGTAGAAGTCTCAGGCAGCACTGATATCTATTGCCACCCGAGTGGTCCCATCACCATCGACATATCACCTAAATATGATAGGTATACTCATTGTGCACAACTTTCTCTTGTGTGGTGCATAGTGCAGCACACAATGAAATACAACATACCATCAATGAAAGATCATCTGCAGGAATGGACACCTCAAAGCACACCAACAAACAGACTGGTAAATCCCACATCTCCATATCATGATACAAGGGTACCAAGAATAGACTGTGCCAGATGTACTACTGACAATGTACAGGGAGAGGCCCGGAAATGCACATGAATGAGGATACATGAAACTTAGCAGGGCTGGACTCCTGATGCAGAGCAATACTGAAAAGCACAGCATGCCCTGTCCCACAGCTATCTGATAAATCATGCATACATCACAATACATGAACCTTATGCACATTTGTATGCCAGCCAGCAATTGCCAACAGCAACACTTTGTGCAAGGGAGGTATTCCTAGGGCAAAGGGGTGGGATTCACATGCAACACACAGGGCCCTGCACCTGTTACATGGCACACAACACACATAATAGGAACATATGTCTACTATATCACACTTCTGCAGGTAAAAAGTGAAGGCACTAAGGACCACATGTCAGAAAAGTTGAACAGCATCTAAAGCAGTGCTACCTCACTTGGGCACCTTGGGGCCCCCTACACTCAACATGTGTGTGCCCTAGTCAATATATGGCACACCATGGCTCATTGTAGGTGCAATAATGTCAACACAATGGATGCCATTGATAAACTGTGTAGGATAAATGCCAAATGTATTGTGCAAATCCTCCACAGCACATAGGCCCAAATGTAAAGGAATGGTGTGCCCCATTTTGTTAATGCTCTGTGCAGGCATCAAAAGTACCAGATACAATATATTCATTGGAACCTCTGCTATACCTCTGCACCATTTAAGCTTTAGCCCAATGGGGGAACACACCTCGTGCATACATGATGGTTTGCACAGGCATAATGTGTTGCTAAGGTACACTACGTGTTGCACAGCATGGGTAGTGGCACTTTCTAAACATGGCACTGTGATTATTTGCCTAGTTGGCCCACAGTAGTGTCTACAAAAATGAGGCTAATGTGGTGAAAGGAGGTTCCAGGGCCTTGTAACTTTGGTCCCCTGGCTCAAATATAAAGAACACCACACACATTTGGCATGAGTGAACCGTCAGACAAAAAATCCAATTACAATCACCATGGACCCTAGCCACAACCCATGATCTGAAAGTGCACCACCACAGCCCAATGCAACCATACATCCAAACAGGAACTCACACAATACCAGGTGTTAGTCTGATACATCACTCCACTCATGTTCTCACATCCCTTTGCAGGTGATCAAGGTTACGGCATCTAGCCATGGGTCATGACACCTATTGGAAATCCTACAACAGATGCACAGCGGGCCTACAATGAAGCTTGCATAAGGATGAGAAATGTTGTGGAGCAGACATTTGGCTTCCTCAAATCAAGGTTCAGGTGCCTACGTCTTACAGGAGGAGGACAGTCATATGCACCACGCCTTGTCTGCAAAATCATCCTTGTTTGTGCCATTTTGCACAACATTTGTGTATGCACACATGTCCCCTGGGATGACCCTGTAGATGTCCCCATTGAGGAGGATGACAACAATGGTGTACAACTGGAGGAGGGGGAACAACAAAATACTGCTGCTGGGGTATTCAGAAGATAACCAATAGTGCAAAACATTTTCACAAAGAACTGTACTCCGAGAATCACCACATAAATAAAATCATGGAAACTCAGAATGTACATGGTGTACTCTTTTACACCATTACATACCAATTGTAACTTGCACACATCTCGGAGAGCATGACTACACCACAACAGTTGTAAACAACTTCGGGACATAGGCTTGATTTAAGAGGGCCTAGTGCATCTTTGTGCAACATTAATGTCAAACATCTTACGCTAATGTGGCCCAACGATGCAAATATCTAAGCAGCGGAAACTCATAATGGTGCAAGTAAGGCATTGTGCAACTTTGTAACACATTGTGCCACAAAATGCCTGCGACAGGCATTAAGTACGAAATGGGGGTGTACAGCTGTAGGGGTGGGAGCCAAAATGGTGCATTGGAATCTAACAAAAACAACTGTGCCATATATTGCTGCTACTTTTGACACCTGCTCAGAGCAGCTGTTTAAAGGGGGCACACCATTGTTACCAATAGGACCCTGAGTACTGTTCATGGTAAGGGCCAAAATCTTAGCTCGAAGCCTGAACAATACATCAGTTGTATCAAATACCTCATATGCTATTGCCCCCTACCCTGTCCCATGGTGTGGGGTCTGTAAAATATGGTGCACACATGGTTGTGGTGGGGGTTTCTAAGGATGGAAAGAAAAGTTGCCCTGCAGTGGCTTCTAGTGGAGCACACCCGTGCCCCATCACAGCAATACTCATAAACGTCCGATACCGGGACATGAGTCACCAAGCAGCTCGCTGTGCCCCTCCATTGCATATAGGTAAAGCTTGGGTTACCTTCGTCCACAATTTCTGTCTTTGGGTCCACAGGCTGCGTCGCAGTGTCCTCTAGGTGAAGAAGGCTCTGAGGGAATGGGATCACAAGTATACAATGACTTTTTCAGCACAGTTTTCATTAGTCATACCATGCAAAATGTAAAGTGACGCTCCAATGGCGCTAGGAGCTCTTAAATATGCCCCTAAGTTGACTAGGTCACTCAGCTAAATAAGTGCACTCTGCTAGGCAGATTTGTATGGACTTGGGTCTTTCCCTTGTTGGTGGCCTACTGCTTGACAACAGGTGTCATTACAAAATGCAGTTTACTATGCTTGCTTGTTGTTCCTCCACCAAATGCAGTTACTGTAATTTGGACAGTCAGGGTCACTTTAGTCCACCACCTGTGTTCCAGGATCCACGCTCATCATCAGGAGAGGGGACCCAGGGTACCGGTTGTGGCTGCAGAGAGGTGCCTGCTGAGGCAGGGAAGTGACTCCATCAGGCCACAGGAGATTCCTTCAGTTCTTCTGGTGCAAGAGGAAGACAGGCAGTCCTCGGGGTGTGCACAACCTGGAAACTTGCAGTTGCTGGCAGGAGCTGAAGTTACAGAGTTGCAGTAGTCACCTTGGATACTTTGTTGCAAGTTGTAGAGTTCCTGGAGCAGTTCTGTGGTTGATCCAACGGTAAAAGGTGAAGCAAAGGATGCAGAGTCCTGCTGGTGTCTTGCAATCCGAATCTGAGGAAACACCCACAGAAGAGACCCTAAATAGCCCTCAGAGGGGGATTGGTCACCTAACCAGGTATGGTCCTATCAGGAGGGGTCTCTGACGTCACCTGCTGGCACTGGCCACTCAGATGCTCACAGAGTATCCCACCACCTTGGAATCCAAGGTGGCAAAACCCAGGGTTTCCTTCATCACAAATGTGAAGGATATCCCGTCTGCTGTATTACGATCTCCATAGAATATACAAGATCATAATACGGCAGATGGGATATCCTTCACATTTGTGATGGAGGAAACCCCTCAGTCAAGGTCGTAATAAGGCCTATAGTCATTAAATCTGCTGGGTGTCCTCCTCTGATGGCACCCCCCTTCTCTTCTGGCTGTGGTGCCAATATTTTTTTTACAAAAGAAGGAAAACACAAACCGGTTCCTTATGTATGTGACAGAGCTTGCTCCAATGTCACACGTAGCTGCCAGGACCCTTAATGCAGACACATACTCTTCTACTCCTTCATCTGCACTTTGCTTCCTTTTAAAGAAATTGGGTCTCTCAAGCATTGTACTTGGGCCCTTATTTCTACTTTTTGACGCAAAACTGCGCTAATGCAGTTTTACATCAAAAAGTTTAGCACTGACTAGCACCATTATTTAACGCCACTTGGGCGTCATATTTATATTATGACGCTGGGAGGTGCTAAAAATAGTTTAGAGTCATTTTTCTCGACGTTAACCATTGCACCTTGTCGTAAGGCAAAATTACATTAACACCGGTAAAATAACTCTAATCCGTTTTACAACATGTAAACTTGTCGCAAAACGGAAATGCACTATTTTTGCCCACAATTGCGTCAAATACAGACGCTAAAGGAGAAAACAATGCAAAGGAGAGGCAAAATGGACCCAGGAAGCCAGAAGAGACCCCAACGAGACCCCAGTCAACCAGGAACCAGCCAGGAGGACACAGACAAGACCCATGGGGAGGGAGAAGAAAAAGAGAAAGTGTTGTTTCATGCGGAGGAGCATGAAATACTGGTGGAAGGGGTGATGGAGCATCAAAATCAACTCTTCGTCACCTCAAAATTCCCAAATGAAAGGAGAGAGGCAATTTGTCAGCCGATAATAGACAAGATTAACAGTGTGGAAGAGGTAAGGAGAACTGTAACAGAGTGCAAGAATCGCTGGCATGACTGCAAGCGAAGGACAAAGGAAAAATTATCAAGGAACAGGAAGGCAGCACTGCAAACTTGACGTGGGAGTCCAGCACCACAAGAGGACTTGGACGAGATGGAGGAGTTGGTTGCAGTAGTCATTCCGGAGGAACTAGTCACAGGAATCGCAGGACAGGACAGTGCAGACTACCAGGAAACACCACAAATGCAGGGTAAGTTGCATGGGGGAAGTTTATGGTAAAATGTCAAGTGCAAGAAGGGGAGGCACACAGGACTCACACAATGCTTGTCAAAGGAGCGCAGATGGACACATTGCAAATTAAGCAAGTTGCACCATGCTGACATAAGCTACACATGTACCTACGCCTTGGTAGTGCCTTGCACAATAACACATACACAACCTGGACATATGTTGCTCACCAGGCCTAAATACCTACATGTACATATGCAGCACATGGGATGGACGGCCTGTATAATCACTGTGCCTCTGGCTGTGTCATCACAACACCCCTTGCATATAGTCATATTAACCCTACCAACACGATCAAGACTTCAGAGACAAGGTAGTCAGTCAATACCATTCCTGGGGTAACGTCATGGTGGTGTCCCTTGCAGTAACACCTTGCAACTGATTTGCCTTATTGCCCAAACACGTGTGCTGCATCACAAAGCACACAGGTCATTGCAACTGTCTCAACAGTACCCAGATATGCGCTGGTAGCACCACCACTCCGCAAAATGATAACACATCCACATAAGGCAACCACCTTTCCATCATGCAGTCAGGATGCCTCCTGGGTACAGGGAAAAATGAACTGAACAGGTGCTGGGGGAATAGCAGGCTGGTCCTGTATCATTGGTAACATTCTACTACCCAGACCAACTAAACTGCTGTAGTGTTGAACCACACATCTTGATGCTGAACTGAAATGTGCCACTACAGAAAATATGTACCACAGATAGCAAACTGTAGGTCACAACAGTCACAGGCTGAGCCCACAACTACTCTGACACAACCATGTGGGGCATATATGAATGGGGAAATAAACACACACATACAACACATGGGGTATGACTGTGAACATAATGGCGTATAATTCCACATCGACGGGCGGGGGCAAGTCCGGTGTTGGTAAGACTGCCAGTGCAATGTACCCTTTGCATTTGGCAGTAGGAATGAAACGTTGGGATGGTGGGTGGAAATCTCTCTGCTCATTGTAGCTCTGCGGGGCACTTAGTACAACATTGTTGATGGATCAAATAGAGTCAGTGCCAGTTTTGGGGTGCATCGGGTGTGACAGGACATGCTGCTCTTAGCCCTGCAAATCAGGCAGTGGGAAGGGCAAAGGCCCAGGGCATGGAACCCCCTGTACTGCCTATGCCAGGTGCATAGGCTGTGCAGGGGCACACCACACCACACCACATCACCAACAACCTTTGCTTGGGGGTTTCACTGCCATGCAAAGGCCGGTGGAAATGTGGAAACAGACCTGGACGGTAGCGTTGAACGTAATACTGGTCTGGTGTCACAGGACAGCTGGCATTGCCAGTCTGTAAGTTGCTGGAAACCTGCCAGTGCCAGGCCATTGGCTCATGGGGCATTCCACATTGACAACAGTTGCCACTACCACCTGTGCTGTTGGGGGTGGTCAAATAGACAATGGCAGTCAGGTGCCCATAGGACAGACGCACTTGAAATGAGGGACCAGTATGACTACCTGCAGAATTACCATCAAACTAGCTTCAGACCCTAACCTAAGTTCAACTCCTCTTAACTGGCTATGTCCATAGACTCATGTACCATCAGGAACTGTCACATACATAATGATGTACTCAGCAGAAATATCATTCCCCTGCTGGTCATCCCTGGGTCTAACCCTGTGCCTGTGTCAAATTAGCTGCACTGCTACCATGCTGCCTTCATGTATCATAGTGCAAGGAGGGCTGCATTGAGGGGGAGGACATAGGTGTGTAGGAAGGCAACTCCACCTGCACAGACAGAAGATGAAATTTAACTCTGCAAGGTCCATGAGTGCTATGCAATGTAGCACACATACAAACACATCAACATGAGGAGCCATCAATGGTAACAAGAGCATAGTGTCCTGCCAATGCCATCCCTGGGGAAGTGCAAGGTCTCAGCACTGCATGGGTGTATGTGAAACATGTAAGACTGGGACAGGGGAACATTGCCATGTGTGGTACTGTGACATGAGCACAGCATCACCCATTGCAAGGCCTCACCATGCAAATGGATGCAGAGGGAGGGTTGACAATGACAAGATGGTGTCAAGACTCAAAAAGAATATACATCACACCTAGAAGTTATGACACAGCCAATTGTGCCAACTGGGCTTCCCTTCATGTGACAGACAGGTGGGGCATAGGGCTGATAGACTGCAACCATGATGTACAGGAACAATGTTTAGGAACTAAGATGACAATGAGCCTCAAATACCAAGTCAGTGACGTGACATAGACCGATCTTACACCATCTCATTGCAGAGGATGATGGCTCTCCTGTGGATCTACCTGTGCTGGATTCTCCTGATGACCTGGATTACCAGCTGCCAACTATCAGCCAAAAGACCCTCCAATAAGTCCTTGTAACCCTCCAGTCACAAGGAGGAGTATAAATGTAGCAGCCACCCCACAGGCCACACCTAGTACCCCAATAGTATGACCTATCAGCAACAACACAGCTGAGGACTCCGAGGACCCAGGGACAAGCTTTAAGAGGACAGTGGTAGGAGTCCAGTGGGAGCTGGCCAAGGAGGTGCGGGTGGGGATACAAAGTATTGCAGCCTGCCTAGAGGGAATGCGCACGTGCATCATTACGGCCACTGAACAGACTGCAGTCAACCGAAGCACACACTGCCTAATGCATGGAGCCCAGCAGTGTTTGAGGGATGTAGCTGCTGCCATGAGGGACAGGCCACAACAACTGCCCTCCCAAACTGGCATCAGCGTGCTTGAGAACAAGATGGACTCCATGCACTGAGACCTGGCTTCCCTCAAGGCAGACATGACTGCCTACCACAGGGATCTTGCTGCTATTCTCAAAAATCAACAGTTCCTCCTTGCTGCAGTGATGCTATATGTTGTTCCACAGATTGCAGCTGTAGGAAATTGGGAGTTCACATCTCCAACCACTGAAGTGTGTGTGGTCCCCTCTACCTCCCCACTGCCACCATCAAGGACAGAGGAGACACCCCACACATGTGGAACAGATTATCTTCACCCGTAGGAGTTCCCGGTAGCACCAGCCCATGCCACATGGGCAGTGTTTTCCTTTGTCCTGTGCTTGGCATCATGCCAGTGTTAGCACAGTTGGAGATATGTACTCTTCACTGACACACTGTTGACCTTTCTGCTATGGACTGCAATTGTCTCTCACTTTTTAATTGGCAATTCATGTTCCCCTGCACTGAATGACACTTTACCCACGCATGTTCCATGACATGTCCCTCAACTCTGGACTTGTGTTGTGTCACAACTGTATGGATTTCAGTAATGGGGTGACAGACCTGGACACTGTAAATATTGCAGTGGGACACTTGTAAATAAACACCACCTACACAACCAGCATGTCTTTGTGTATTGTGACACATCTACTACGCCTAGGAATTGTGATGTGTGTAACATGTCTTTAGTCACAGAGTGTCAGTACAAGAGTGCAGGAATATGGTGGCAGGTATCTACGCACAAGGTACCTACATGATAAACGTCGATGCTGGTCTCATCCCCTACAAGCAATTCACTGAGTAGGTCAAAAATGTTGAACACATGTATGCTTCACCCACTACATATGGCAGGAATGACTGTGAAACAGTTCTCGGCCATTATCGTCAGCTGGGAGTACCAGTAAAACACATTGGTGTGAAACAGAGGTACGTAACCTCATCTGTAATTGACACTGGTCAGTTGAGCATGATAGATATAAAATGTAGGCTGTTGCCAGATGTCCCACAATGCCCAACATTCCTACACAGGACCCAAACAATGACAGCTGAATTACCACGCCTACCTGTCCAATACAAAGTTAACATAGTCACCTTGAGTGGTGGGTACACTGGATGGCAGATGTATAGACAAGTAGATGTGTTGTAGCAACCAATGTGACAGCTCAGTTGTAAAAAGGTGATGAACATGTCAAGAGAGGGATTTGGAGACAGGACGCAATCCCTAGGCTAACACACAATTTTCACTGTACACTCATGGGAAGACCCTGAGACCCAAGCATATGGCACATGAAGTAAGGGAGCACCCACAGATTTTTAATAAGAATGAAACTAAACTAATAAGAATGAAGTACACCTATCCTAACCTAACCTATCCTAACTATACTTAACCAACAACTGACCCTAACTATCCTATGCTAAACGTACCTAATGAACGAGTTACTTACCTTCGGTAACGACTTTTCTGGTGGATACATTAGCTACCTGTGGATTCCTCACCTAATGAATTCTCCCATGGCGCCAGCATTCGACGGAAATCTTCTTCCTAGTCTCTGCACGTCGACGAGGACTTCACTCTAGCCCACGCGACGCCGTCTGACGTCATACAGGCAATAAGAGGTCCTCGACGACGTGCCGACGTCAGTACCAATCATTTTTTACGTGCATGAGAACAACCAGGCAATGCAATGAAAGAGCAAGGCAACATCCCATAACATTGTAAAATACACAACATTGCATGAATAGCTGTAAATCTTTTATATATATATAACTCTCTCTTTTAAAAAAAATATATATACACATCAAGTATATACACAAAGATATATACATATATAAATATATTATACACAACATCTATTGCACCCTCGAAGACCAAGAGGAGCGCACTCAAGGATTACTTGGTAAGACCAGAAAGGCAACGGGGAGGCGGGTGGGACCGTAAGGAATCCACAGGTAGCTAATGTATCCACCAGAAAAGTCGTTACCGAAGGTAAGTAACTCGTTCTTCTGATGGATACAACTACCTGTGGATTCCTCACCTAATGAATAGAGTCCCAAAGCAGTACCACGCCTGGCGGTGGGTGCCTAAATGGTCAAACCAAGAAATCCTGCAGCACTGACCGTGCAAAATGGCCGTCCCTTCTAACCTCAGAATCCAAACAGTAATGTTTTGCAAAAGTGTGAAGGGACGACCAAGTTGCGGCCTTGCAGATGTCGACCACAGGAACACCTCTGGCCAAGGCCGAAGTGGCCGACTTAGCTCTGGTGGAATGAGCTCTAATGCCCTCAGGAGGATCCTTCTTTGCCAAAGAGTAACAGATTTTAATGCAAAGAACAACCCACCTGGATAGTGTTCTCTTGTGGACTGCCTTTCCTCTCCTCTTGCCCACGTATCCAATAAACAGCTGATCCTCCAGCCTGAAGTCCTTTGTTCTATCAATAAAGAAGCTCAACGCCCTCTTTGGGTCCAGACGGTGCAGTCTTTCTTCCTCTTTGGAAGGATGAGGCGGAGGATAGAACGTGGACAAAGTAATAGCCTGAGCCAAATGGAAAGGTGAAACAACCTTCGGGAGGAAAGCAGCCTTGGTCCTCAACACCACCTTATCCCCATAAAAAGTTGTATAAGGGGGCTTTACTGATAAGGCCTGCAACTCACTCACTCTCCTTGCTGATGTTATAGCATAAGGAAGACTGTTTTTAAAAACAAATACCTTAAGGGGCAAGAATGCATAGGTTCAAAAGGGGACCCCATAAGGAAAGTCAGGACCAAGGACAAATCCCATTGCGGCATAACGAATGGTTTTGGAGGATATTTATTTAGAAGACCTTTCAAGAATCTGATAACAATAGGGGATTTAAATAAAGATGGTTGGTCTGGAAGACATATGAAGGCTGACAAGGCCGATAAATAACCCTTAATGGTAGCCACTGCACAACCTTTCTGCGCTAGAGACAGAGCAAAAGACAAAACGTCCGATAGATGAGCATGTAAGGGATCAATCTGCCTCTCTCCACACCACGCAACAAATTTAGACCATCTATTAGCGTAGATAGATTTAGTGGAGTGTCGCCTGGCCGCTAATATAACATCCACTACCTCAGGCGGGAGAGAGAAAGAACTCAGGTTGCCCCGTTCAATCTCCAGGCATGTAGGTGCAGACTCTGGAGGTTGGGGTGTAAAACCTGCCCCTGCGACAGCGAGAGGAGGTCTGCCCTGAGAGGGAGACGGAGCGGAGGGCACATTGAGAGTTGGAGAAGGTCGGAGTACCATACCCTCCTTGGCCAATCCGGAGCTATTAGGATGACTAGAGCCCGGTCCTGGCGAATCTTCCTCAATACTCGAGGAATCAAGGGTATGGGAGGAAACGCGTAAAGCAACTGGCCGCACCAGGTTATTTGAAACGCGTCCCCCAACGCTCCCTGCATCGGATACTGGAGGCTGCAGAATAACGGACAATGCGCGTTGAGTGGCAAACAGATCTACCCGAGGAAACCCCCACCTCTGGAAGATTAAACTGACTTGATCTGGATGGAGACGCCACTCGTGGTCTGCCGAGAATTGGCGACTGAGACTGTCCGCACGCACGTTTAAGACTCCGGCCAGATGGTTTGCTATCAAGCAAATCTGATGGTCCTTTGCCCAGGACCATAGTCGAAGAGCTTCTCTGCAGAGAAGGTACGACCCCACTCCTCCCTGCTTGTTTATGTACCACATCGTGGTAGTATTGTCCGTTAGGACCTGTACCAACTGACCACGAAGGGAAGGGAGGAAGGCCTTGAGAGCCAGACGTACAGCCCGTAACTCTAACAGATTGATGTGAAACATCTGTTCCTCTGGAGACCAAAGGCCTTTGATCTCCAGATCCCCCAGATGAGCTCCCCACCCTAGAGTGGAAGCATCCGTTATGACTGTGGCCACTGGTGGCGACTGCTCGAACGGCTTTCCTTGTGAAAGATTGTTGCTTGCAATCCACCACTTCAAATCCACAGCAGCATCTCTGGAGATCTTGACAGTACTCTCTAGATCCCCTTTGTGTTGAGACCACTGCCTTCGGAGGCACCACTGAAGAGCCCTCATGTGCCAGCGAGCATGCGTGACCAACAGAATGCAGGAGGCAAACAGACCGAGCAGACGAAGGACCTTGAGGACTGGAACTACCGCTCCATTTCGAAACATTGGAACCAAATCCTGAATATCTTGAATCCGCTGAGGCGGAGGAAAGGCCCGACCCAATGTTGTATCCAGTACTGCCCCTATGAACAGGAGGCGCTGAGAGGGCTCTAGGTGAGATTTGGGCTCGTTCACCGAAAAACCCAGGTCGAACAACAACTGGGTTGTTGACTGCAGATGATGCGACACAAGCTCCGGGGACTTGGCTTTGATCAACCAGTCGTCCAAGTAAGGGAATACTGCTATCCCCTTCCTTCTGAGTTCTGCCGCAACCACCGACATCACCTTCGTGAAGACTCGAGGTGCTGAAGTAAGACCGAACGGAAGGACCGCAAAGTGATAGTGCTGCGATCCCACCACAAACCGGAGATACTTCCTGTGTGACTTGAGTATCGGGATATGAAAGTAAGCATCCTGCAAGTCGACAGACACCATCCAGTCTTCCTTGTTCAACGCCAAAAGCACCTGTGCTAGGGTCAGCATCTTGAACTTTTCCTGCTTGAGGAACCAATTCAAGATCCTCAGGTCCAGGATTGGTCTCAAACGACCATCCTTCTTGGGAATCAGGAAATACCTTGAGTAACATCCTCGACCCCTTTCCTGCTCTGGGACCAACTCCACCGCGCCCTTTGAAAGGAGGGCTTGTACCTCCTGTTCTAGCAACAGGAGGTGTCCTTCTGAACAATAAGAAGGGCGGGGCGGGATGAGGGGCGGGAACTCCCGAAAGGGAAGGGTGTAGCCTTTTCCCACAATACTGAAAACCCCAATTGTCCGTTGTAACAGTCTTCCATTTGTTGAGAAAATGCTGTAATCTTCCCCCTACAGGAGAGGAGTGAGTGGGAAATGGTGGAAGCCTAAGGCTGCTTCCCCTGCTGCACCCCGTCAGAGGATGAGGAAGAGGCAGAGTGCTGCTGAGAGGCTCCTCTGGTGCGGACCCTACCTCTCCCTCTAAAAGATCTATAGGGATGGGAAGAGGCAGGTTGCTGATATCTTCCCCGAAAGGAAGAGGAGGAAGAGCCACGCCCAAATCCACGAAACCTCCTGAAAAATCTGGAAGAGGCCGTGGAAGAAGGAGCTTGGAGCCCTAACGACTTAGCCGTGGCCCTGCTCTCCTTAAAACGTTCCAAGGCCGAATCAGCCTTGGCTCCAAACAGTTTGTCCCCATCAAACGGGAGATCCAACAATGTGGACTGTACATCCGCAGAAAAGCCCGAGTTACGGAGCCAGGCCTGCCTCCTTGCCACCACAGTTGTGCCCATTGCTCTGGCCACCGAGTCGGTCGTATCCAGTCCAGTCTGGATAATCTGGGTCGCAGCAGCCTGGGCATTTGAAACAACATCCAAAAGACCCTGGGGAAGCTCTGTAAATGATGAGGAAATGTCATCCATCAGAGCATGAATATACCTCCCCAGGATACAGGTTGCGTTGGTGGCCTTCAACGCCAGACTGCAGGACGAAAAAATCTTCTTGGACTGCGCCTCCAGTTTCTTTGAATCTCTGTCCCCAGGCACCGTCGGGAAAGAACCAGGCGCTGACTTGGATGAACAGGAGGCCTGCACCACCAAGCTCTCCGGCGTAGGGTGCCTAGACAGAAAACCAGGGTCAGTTGGAGCCGCCCGATACCTCCTGGCCACGGCTCTGTGAACTGCTGGGGAAGATGCCGGCCTCTTCCACACCTCTAACACCGGATCCAGCAGAGCGTCATTAAATGGCAAAAGAGGCTCCGCCGCAGCTGAGGCCGGATGTAGCACCTCTGTTAGAAGGTTTTGTTTTGCCTCCACCACCGGCAAAGGCAGGTCCAAAAAACTAGCTGCCTTCCGTACCACTGCGTGAAAGGAAGCAGCCTCCTCAGTATATTCTCCCGGGGACGAAAGATCCCATTCAGGGGAAGTGTTCAGCCCACTGGCCGACTCCAGACCACGCAGCCCATCACCCGAGTCCTCTAGCTCTCCTTCCTCCAGGGCTCGTTGGTACTCCTGCTCCTCTAATACACGTAGAGCACGTCTCCTCGAATGAAGCCGTTGCTCAATACGCGGAGTCGACAATGCCTCCGCCGAAGTCGAAGATCGGCGCCGATCTTCAGAAGCCACCGACGCCGCGTCCGGCGCCACAGGTAACTTCGGCGCCGACGAAAGAGCAGTCGAAGCAGATGGACCCACCGGAGTCACAGGCCGAAATCCCGACGTCGACGGGATGGAAATCCCCGGGGCCAATCCCTCTGAAGCCACCGGAGCGGCCACCGGCGCCGAGCCCACGTTCCCAAAAGGGAGAAAGGGCATAAAGGGTGCCGGCCAAAGAGGCGCAGGATCACCCAATGAAAAGGCCAAAGGCCCAGCCGGAGCACCCCCTGGAGCCATCTGTTGGAAGATGGCATACATCGCATTCAAGAATGCGGAACTATCGGCTCCAGGGGTGGGAAAAGCCGGATACTGGGGTGCCTGTCTCGGAGGCGACCCCGACGCCGGCCTCGACGTCTACGACGCCGGAGATAACACCTGAGGCTCCAATACCTCAATCACCGACGCCTGTCCAGGTGAAGTCGGAGACGCCGGGGAGGGCAACGGCGTCGAAGGATGCGGCGTAACCGTGGGACTGATCTCCCATGTCCTTCGGCGCCGATCCGAAGACCTGGAACGAGTCTCCTTGCTTGAATGACGCTGAGATTCTCTACGGCGCCGGGAGTCTCGATGACGCCGATGTCTTGGCGAAGAAGACTTCTTGTGATGCTTTTCTTTTTTCGATTTCACCATAAACAGCTTCGCCTCACGTTCCTTGAGGGCCTTTGGATTCATGTGCTGGCATGAATCACAAGTCGAGACGTCGTGGTCGGAGCTCAAACACCAAAGGCAGTCGGAATGAGGATCCGTCACTGACATCTTGCCTCCACACTCACGACAAGGCTTGAATCCAGACTTTCTCTGCGACATTATTACCACAGCGAAAGACTACGCAGCAAAAATACACTGTAACCACAAAAGTAACAGTTGCTCCCTTGAAGATAACCGTTTCGAATGCACGGAAAAAAGGGAACTGACGTCGGCACGTCGTCGAGGACCTCTTATTGCCTGTATGACGTCATACGGCGTCGCGTGGGCTAGAGTGACGTCCTCGTCGACGTGCAGAGACTAGGAAGAAGATTTCCGTCGAATGCTGGCGCCATGGGAGAATTCATTAGGTGAGGAATCCACAGGTAGTTGTATCCATCAGAAACATTTAACAACACACTCTAAACATTGCTCCCCCCTTATAGTACAAGACACATGCAGGACAACATATACTAAACTACACATATACTACCTATATCTAAACAAATATATATTTTTTGGTATTTGTTTTATTTAAAAAAACAAAATTCTTTCTTTTTTCTACAACACATAAATGCCCCAACATTATCCAACAAAGTAAAATGTAAAAAGTAGAAAACCCACACCCACTTATCCTAACTAAACTACTAACCCAATCTAACCTGACACTAACCCCCTAAAACCCACTATAACACATTAAAACAAATGAGGAGGGAGGGGACAGGACTGGGGATGACAGTCACAAAGCCAATTAAAGCTTTGCCCTCTTGAGTTTTTTTTTGATGAACTTAAGTCTTTCCTTGTTTGCTGCTGCCTCCTTCTCCAGACTGTCCAACTTCTTTAGGACCAGTGTAACATCCATCTGTAGATCTTTGATCATTTTCATGTCCATGGAGCAGGTGGTGTGGGCTGTGGTACAGACATGGACAGTGTAGCAGCTGGGGCTGTAGTGGTGGTGCAAGCTGTGCCCCTTGCACAGCTGTGGAGCTTGGTCCTCTCTGTGTGGCCATTGCCAGTGTGTGTCCCCCTTGGGTGAATGCCCACCATTCCCCGGTGGCTCTCTCTCTCTGCAATAGCAGCATGCCATCCTTCGGAACCCAGATTCAACTGCCAGGATGTTTCTATAGCAGACTGCATTCTTCTGAAATGCCCGCAGTTCCTCATTGTTCATGTTGGCAGCTGTTAAAGTGAGACAGTCAACTATCAGTGTCAGCATTGTGTGGAGTATGTACAGATTATTAGCTTTCACTCTACATCTAATTGCACATGTACTCCAACTCACATTCTGGAAAAGACACTGGCCCTGATAAAGACACCGACAACGCTGCCTTATCATCATTTCATTGACACCAAAGCAACGCACAACAAGATTAGGAACTAAACCAAATTAGGTATGCATTGATTTTGTGCCATGTGTAACAATGCAAAGGCAGCATCAACTTCACATAGATCAGGCCCAAAATTCCTCATCATCTGTGTCAATTTTCAACCATACATCACCAGTAACTTGAATATGTTATTGGGAGTATGGGATGCAGTTGGTAACCATAAGGGGTCAGTGTTGATAGGTACACATGCAAGCCTGATCAATATGACTGTCACCTACACTGTGAGCATCACATCTACCTACAAATTTGTTGTTCCTCTCCCCCTGTGCCTCAGGGGGGATGGTTATGCAATCCATCATCTCAACTGTCCTGGTCATCCACCAAGGCATGCCCACTCATACATGGAGTCAGGGAGTGGACAATATGTTAGGAGGGCTGACAACTAGGAGCTGGTGTCCATAGGTCTATCACATGTACATTCATGTGTCCAGGTGTAGACACCCATCAATACCTGATCTCCCAATACTATTCCTTACACACCCATATCCATGCCAGCACACGTCTTGCCTTGACCTGCATGCATGCCTATTAAATTCCACATAAGTGTTACGTAAATGGAGTACAAAATATGGAGCACCATGCTGGGGGACAATTGCCCACCCAGTCCTACATATACATTACAGTGCAGGGATGCACCAAATTGTGTTCACAATGGTGAATCACTGTGTTGTGAGAATCACAGTGTGTCCCACTGCCAATATTCTCACAGTGTTGCACTTCTTAGTGACATATGGCCCTACATGTGGCTTATCATCACCTTGTTTACACTATGCTGCATAATGAGCACCACAAGCCTCACAAGATATGACTCTGCTTGTGCATGGGGAACCTTTAAATGGGACACAATGTCACCATCCAGCCTACTTTGATATCTGGTCATTTGACAGCTTATCACATCTAGCGTTGTGTGCAACACACATGACTCACTCACACCAAACTCTCAATTACTACACAGGACACACATTATCACACTTACTGGATACATCTGGGTCCTCAAATCTTGCCACTTCGCTGGATGAAAAACCATACTTAGGTCCTCATTATGATTTTAGTGATAACTGCAGCCTACTGCCACGGTGACGGCCGCCAACATGACGATGCCGTGGCTACCAGCCGTCTACGAGTATTATGACCGCTGACAGTATACCGCCAGAGTACCGCAGACGGTCATGGCGGCAGACAGCGGTAAGGCGGCGCTGCTGACAGCAGAACCGGCACGCCAGCAAAACACCGCCGACCATATCATGCGCTGAAGGCCGTCTCCAGCTGGAGGACCCCCTGCAAGCAGTAATTCGGGTTCTCCGACAGGAGAGTGGGGTGGGGGCGTTGTGTGTATGTGGGGGGTGTTGTGTGTATGTGGGAGTGTGTGTGTATGTTTTGGAATGCATGCATGCGGGTGTGAATCGCGTTGAATGCGTGCGTGAATGACTGAATGTGAGTGTATGTTGTGTGTTGTGAATGCATGTGTGTGACAGGGTATGTTGGTATGTGTTGCGGTGTGTGGGTATGCATGTGTGAATGCGTGGGTGGTGGTGGGTATGCGTGTGTGCATGTGTGTATATGGGTGCGCATGTGAGTGGGTACATGTGCGGGGGCAGGAGACCGAGGTGGGAGGGGCGGCGGGGGAGATCTCTATCAATGCCATGGAAGGGATTCCCTGGCACTGATAGTGCCTACAGCCAAGGTTTTCGTGGCGGTAAGTTTGACACGAAAACCATAGAGGCAGGCCAGGTCGTAATCCTGAGGGTGGGATTGTGACGGCTGCCGGGCTGGAGACTGAAGTCTCCAGCCCAGCGGCCGTTACCACCCTGGCAGTCGGAGTGTTAAAGTGCCTGTCTGTGATGGCGGTTACCGCCAGGGTCAAAATCCCATTTTTTTTACCGCCGGCATGTTGGCGGTATTAACGCCGCTCTAACACCGACTGCCAGGGTCATAATGAGGGCCTTAGTGTCATGTCACTATCACTACTAGTGGACAACATATTACAGTGTGTACTATTTTAGAAGAGTGAGCAAGTTATCTTGGTGTAAAACAGTGCAACAGACACACCACTGCAAACTCACAATGACACTGACACTCAGGTGAGTGAGAGCCACACATATGCACACTTACACTGGGCCTGAGACTCATGTAGTGCTACACCCTGCAACAATCATATGTGGACAATCTATAGAAGATGGAACTCCGTGGTATGAGGGGGAGTTTGGTGACAAATACATGACATTTCCCTGGTGCTTTGCAAGACAATTGACTCAGGTATTCAGGCTTGTCCTGCAAGGCACCCAGAGGCACTTTCTGATGGACATGCGGCTCAATTATTAGTCTGCAATGATCATGCGTTGAGTAATCCATGACTGATGTGGCAAAGTTGTCTGATGGTATCAAATGCCCCATTTACAGTGCCTCCTAAGGCAGGTAAGCCCCCTTTGCTAACATGATGGTAGGGATCATGTGTGTGAAATTATGTCAATGTAGGGCTATACATGCATTGCCCTAGTTTGTTGACACAATCCAGTTAAATATGGTAGGCTGGCGGTGCCTTGGCATATCATACATGACACTATGCCGCGGCACAGGTGTCACCAGTGCCCCTAAAATGTGTGACTTAGTGATGGTTGTGCATGACTCACCAGACATCTGATCTGCATTGGTAAAATGGTAGGACATGTGAACTCCCTGTCTAGACTGGTGCAGTTACACTTCATTCGGGTTGCATGCAACCTGTCCACATGCATTGCATGCAGCACTCCAACACATCTGCCACTGTCATTCAAGAGCGGTGAACAGTAAATAGTATGCTAATGGGATATTCACCAACAGGGCCACCGATCACCACACCAAGATGATCAAGCAGATCCTGCTCCCTGACCATCAGATCTGTCCAGCGATGCTTCAGCTGGTGCTCATTCCTGGTGCTGTGAAATACCCTCTTCAGCTGGTGGAGCACCTTGCCCCACCGCAGCCGCCTCGCCTCGGTCTGGTAACATTGAATTACACGGTCCCCCATCTCCAGCATCAATGGCAGGTAGTGGGCTACCAGCCACACGAAGCCACCCAACTCCTCCTCTCCCATCCTTGTCAACCTCTCCCTACTAGACATATTATCCAGGTACAGGTTGACAACAACAAAAAAATGAATATAAAAGAAACTTAAGGCCCAAAATGTAATCCCAACTAACCCAACTTATCAACTATCCCGGAGATTCACCCCACAGTACAAGTACAATTAAACACACAAAAAATCAAATACATTTTCTGACACTGGGACCAAGTACAGTCAAAAATTGAAAAAACACGACAAGAGGGACAACACAAGATACAAAACGCAGGAATCTCACACCACCAACTCCAGGACACAACCACACAGTCAAAAGAGGCACAGACTGTAAAGGGAAAGTGAAAGTACACCCACTGCACCATGCCTGTAAGCAGGATTTACTTTTACATTACTACCTGTCCCCATGCGTCACGTTTTCTGTTATGCGTGTAGTTATTTTACGCATGTGATATTTGTGTGAGTATTTTGGATGCATGACCTATGTGCGTTGTTTTTACAGTATTGACGCGTTACCTTTATGCATCGAATTAACAGAAAATCATCATTGAGAAGAGCGCAAAGGTGGAATTTCAGTAAAGGGCCCATAGGTCATGTATGTTGCGTTTACGGATGTTTTAGACGCATTTGCGTCAATTTTTTGACTCTCCGAATATAGCCATGTAAGGTGTACAAGATCATGGAATTGTCCCCCCCATTCCAAATGTGGTATTGGGGAGCCAATTCCATGCATCCTGGGGGCTCCCCATGGACCCCCAGTACAGTCAAACCAGCTCTCTGAGGCTTGCACTGCAGCTACAGCTGCTGTCACCTCACAGACAGGGTTCTGCCCTCCTGGGGTCTGAGCAGCTCAATCCCATGAAGGCAAAACAAAGCATTTCCTTTGGGATTCCTTCTGGAAATAGGTGTTACAGGCTTGGGAGGGGTAGCCTGTAACAGCACAGGGAACCCTCAGAACACCAGATAGTATCCACGGGAGTCCCAGGAGTCAGAACAAAGGAGGTGAAAAATGCAGTTGGTGCAGCACTACAAAGGAAGGTCGCACGCCGCCGGAGAACAACTCAGCGAGTTGAATGTAGCAGGATAGAGTGCTGCAGACCTGGGCCAGGCTGTGCATGAAGGAATTTTGCAAAAAGTGCACAGAGGCCTCAGGAGGTGAAGAAGACGCAGTGCACAGGGGTACTGTCGTTCGTGGGGAAGGCAAGGTCTTACCTCCTCCAAATTGGGACAGCAGGACCTCCGGACAGTCTGTGTCGAGGGGGTCCACCCTCTGTGTTCCAAGGAGCATGCTTGTCACCAGGAGAGGAGTCCAAGAGAACCGGTCGTCGACTTAGAAGGTGCCTGCTTTAGCAGAGAAGTGACTCTGTCACTCCACCGGAGATTTCTTCAGTCCTTCTGGTGCAGGGTGAACACAGGGAGTCCCCAGAGCGTGCACACCATGGCAACTGTTGCAGTTGCTGGCTGGAGCTAAAGTTGCAGAAGAAAAGTATCCCTTGTGGATACTTTGTTGCTGTTACAGCGGTTCCTGGAGCTGGCTTCGGTTGATCCGAGGTCAGAGGATGAAGTAGTAGTTGCAGAGGATTCCTGCTGGAAACTTGCAAGTAGAATCTGAAGAGAACCCACAGGAGAGACCCTAAATAGCCCTGAGACAGGGATTGGCTACCTTATCAGGTAAGGATCTATCAGGAGGGGTCTCTGATGTCACCTGCTGGCACTGGCCACTCAGAGCCCTCCAGAGTGCCCCCACACCTTGCAAAGCAAGATAGCTGAAATCTGTGACACACTGGAGGAGCTCTGGGCACCACCCCTAGGGTGGTGATGGATAAGGGAGTGGTCACTCCCCTTTCCTTTGTCCAGTTTCGCACCAGAGCAGGGGACTAGGGGTCCTTGAACCGGTGTAGACTGGCTTATGCAAGGTGGGCACCATCTGTGCCCTTCAAAGCATTTCCAGAGGCTTGGGGAGGCTACCCCTCCCCAGCCTGTAACACCTATTTCCAAAGGGAGAGGGTGCAACACCCTGCTCTCAGAGGAAATGCCTAGTTCTGCCTTCCTGGGACTGAGCTGTTCACACCCCAGGAGGGCAGAACCCTGTCTGTGAGGTGGCAGCAGCTGTAGCTGCAGTGCAAGCCTCAGAGAGCTGGTTTCACAGTACTGGGGGTCCACAGTGGAGCCCCAGGATGAATGGAATTGTCTCCCCAATACCAGATTTGGAATGGGGATACAATTCCATGATCTTAGACACCTTACATGGCCATATTCGGAGGTACCATTGTGAAGCTATATATAGGTATTGACCTATATGTAGTGCACGCGTGTAATGGCGTCCCCGCATTCACAAAGTCCTGGGAAATGGCATGAACTATGTGGGGGGCACCTTTGCTAGTGCAAGAGTGCCCTCATACTTGCACCTTACCTTCAGCAAGTCAAGTTTAGACATATATGGGACTTATAAGTTACTTAAGTGCAGTGAAAATGGCTGTGAAATAACATGTGTGCTATTTCACGCAGGCTGCAGTGGCAGTCCTGTGTAAGGGTTTGTCTGAGCTACTTATGGGTGCCAAAAGAAATGCTGCAGCCCCTAAGGATCTCCTGGAACCCCAATGCCCTGGATACCTAGGTACCATATACTAGGGACTTATAAGGGGGGTCCAGTGTGCCAACTTAAATTGGTAAATTAAGACACTAGCCTATAATGACACATTTAAAAGCAGAGAGAGCATAAGCACTGAGTTTCTGGTTAGCTGAGCCTCAGTGACACAATCAAGCACTACTGACAACACACACATTAGGCCACAAACTATGAGCACTGGGGTCCTGGCTAGCAGGATCCCAGTCAGACAGGTAAAACACACTGACATATAGGTTTTTATCTATGAGCACTGGGGTCCTGGCTAGCAGGATCCCAGTGACATAGTAAAAACACACTGACACACACTCACAAGCAGGCCAAAAGTGGGGGTAACCATGCTAGAAAGATGCTACTTTCTCACAAGGCATGTGTGACAACAGTGTAGCCACATATGCATGGCAGTCAGTACAATGTAATAGTTCTGGTTTGTGATTGTGAATTGTGTTTACTCATGTGATGTGTGTAGTTGTCTTACAGAGCATAACATTTAAGTCGACATACACAGCTCAGGCATTGTTGATGATGGCTGATAAATGCTACCTAGGAAATGTTACCCGACAACTGTCTCCATAGGTAGATTTTGAGTTTATGGTGACTTGTGTGTGGACTACACATATGTCTGATGTGTACATATTTGGTACATAATGTGATTGACACACTCTGCCTGCATTCCACCACCCATATTATGTTTTGTCCACAAATGTTTGATTAAACTCATTACATTTAGCAATGGTTCTTGTTTTTGTGTGTTGGACCTGTAGCCCTAGCTGCATATGTTCTCATCCATTCTGATGTGCATTCCACAGACATGTCCGTGCAAAGTGTGAGGTCATGTGTACCCTGTGTCAGGATTGGGCTCCATGGCAGTGTCAGGACCAATTGCCATGGATGTACTGCGCAGGCCCAAATTATTCCATTGATTGTCATACCTGGGCTAATCATGTTGACCATTGTTACCAATGATGTCCCCTCTTGTCATATGTGCTCCGTGCAGCCATTGTAACTCTCACACTGAGTTGTGTCAGTGGTATTTTCAAACATTACTGTCTTTCAAAATTTTGACATCCACTGCCTCATGTGTGGGTCCCATATTTACCTCCTATTTGGACATGTTATAGTTGTGTGTGATGAGCTATTGTTGTAAAAGTTGGCAACGTGAATGTAATTCATATGTTGTGGTCCATAGATTGTGTCCTTCAGTTGTCACATTTAAGTGATGAGGCTATTTGTAATGTGTGTGATGGTAGCAGTACAATCTAACGCATCACAATGGATGTTGCAACAGTACTTTTCAGATTAATGTTTGTAATATGCTCCCTGAGGCTAGGCTCACAATCCTGAGGTATATGTTGTGGAGACTGAAGAGACCAAAGCGGGATTGTGTGAATAAGTGAGGTATTTATTGAAAAAATGTACAAGTTGAGTTAAGTGATATTTAAGTGAAGAAGTTATCAACTAGCTGCAGTCCATGGCATATCCTAGCAGCTGTGTTGTGCTGTTTCCCCTCATTTTCTTCACCACCATCCTCCTCCTCCTCCTCACGCAGGTCATCAACCTACTCATAAAAGGGGACGTTCATCCACACCCATATGTTGTGCAGGATAGCACATGTCATTATGATCTTGCAGACGATGTGTGGGGCACGTAGGAGGCTGCCTCCTGTGATGTCCAGGCATCTGAATCTTGACTTCAGGATGCCAAATGTCCTCTCCGCAATGGTCCGTGTCCTCTGATGTCCCTCATTATACGCATGCTCTTCTGCTGTGCTTGGATTGGGAAATGGGGTCATTATCCATGGCTGTATGCCATAACCCTGATCTGCTACAAAAGATTAAAGAAGTAAGTTGTTGTTAAGGCTTGCAACAGGTTTGTCATGTAGCATGGCAGTTGATATTTGGAGTTGGTTGTGACTCATATGTGTTTGTGGTATGGTGTAAGTTCTTGGCCTTGTGTAAGGTCTTCTCAGCACTGGGTTGCTGGACATGACAATCTTGTGTTTAGCTGAAGGACCTGAGACATATGATTTGGATTCCTAACTGATGGTAAGTATGTAGGTACCATGCGGATTGCACCTTTGTATCAGTGTGCTATCGCTCGAGGGGACATGACACATCCTCACAAACACAATGGGGTCAGATGTGGTGGCAACATGGTAGAATTACAGAGCCTGGACATCCCATCCATTTTGACATTTGTCGTTGCAGATGATGTGCGACACTTAGGCCCATTGAAATGGGTAAGTGACAATGCACAACACGTCTCCAAAATTGGCAGCACTGTCCTGCAACATTTTGACTATATATGGATGCCCCATGTGTGACATGTTACTAGGCAACCCTTTATTGTCCCCTACGCCAGTTGCTCATATGCAGCTGTGCACCTACACTACCAACCTTGCACCAGGGTATTTGGCTAGCTGCCCTGTGGAGGTGGATGTATCTATGCAGAAAGGGACACCTCCCCCCATACATATGCTGTTTTGATGGACAATTGGCTCTTTCTGTATGTGCAGCAGTATGCAGCATGCATTGGTGGCACAATCATATGAGTACAAATCACAGTCTTCTTCCTTATTGCAACCTGAAAACTGCACCCTTGGGGTGGTGTTTGATGTTGGTACTGCCTCAGGTTTTAGGTGACACCTACATCTGAGTCAGCATCATCATGCTATGTATCTTGTGGTGACAGACCTGCAGCAACACACATTGCACACCACTTCCACGCTACATACTGAATGGGAGGGTGGCCGATTTACAATGTGGCTTCAAGTCATTAAAAAATGGTCATCTGCCAAGTTGTACATACAGTGCAGGCCATGACAATGGCACTGTGGGATTTTACATAGGTCCCTTGGTGATCCAGAGTGGCAGCTAATGTTTGTGACAGCCATTGGGTGTCCAAGTGTGTGTATCCCATTGTTTCAGGATGATCAACATAACTACCAGTGTCTCCCCTATCTTCCAACACACGATTCAGCATTTATACTGTCAACACATGCACAGTGCAGGCTATGGGATGGAGCTCAGCTACTATGCAAATGTGTCCCTTGGCACAGTGCATGTGAGGTCAGTGATGTCCTGTATTCTCCTACAGGGTCCCACTATGGCATCCATGATCTGCACTGTCTGACAGTGACTCTGCCCCATGGTGGGCCATTTATTGTTTATGGTACAGACATGATGGTGTTGTGGGTCAGTAAGTGGTGCATGTGAGGTGGCACTACAGTAGGGGTGGTGCCACTTATCACACATCTGGCACATGGTATGTGATAGGCACTGATCTTGTATTCCTATGTGTGTGAGCAAATGCGTCAGGCAGATGTCTATGCACATTACAGGTAAGTCAGGTATGTGTTCATGAGATGTAGTTGGTATAGGCAGCAGTTGTCTGGCATTTGATGTTTGTTCTGGCAGTGACCTTCACAGCATGATTTGAGGTATCTTTGCCTATATGAGACTTACGTAACATGCGCATGGTGTATGCCATTGACATGGCTTTGCTATTCTTTGTTTGGTGTGCTGTGTGTGAAGTGTACATAATAGGCAACCTGTGGGCACTTGTAGTGGTCTGTGTTTTTCTTCTGTTAGCAAAGGGTACATATCTGCACCTGTCCTTTACGCAGTGTGTCTGTCAAGTAGTGGGTGTGTTACGTACTTGTGGGTGTATGTGTTAGCGGTGTGCACTAATTGTGCTGCACCACAGCATGGTGCATATGTGTTGTTACCTGTACATCTGTGTTACCCTGGGCACGTGTTAATGTAGTGGTGCATGTCTTGTGTGACCTACAGGGTTGGTGTGTTGTGTGTATATTGCTAGGTTTGTTGACTTACCAACAAGTAGGCCATTTACATATTGTCCATCCTGTGGTTCTAAAAATTCTGGACCCATGTAATTTACTTTGCCACAGCAGTACGATTTTAGTATCAAAAGACCGATAATGACTAGTACACTAAGCATGAGCATTTTCGCTCAATTCCAGCAGCGTTTTCACCTCGAAATCGCCATTTTCGTCCTGCACTCGTGGCTCCCATTTTATACACGGCAGCCATTTTAAAAGTTGCCCTCACATAGGCTTATAATACAGTCAGATTTGATTCCAAGGACACGTACACCTTGATTGACTTTTCTCTGACCTGGGCAAGCTGGAACCATTGCCTCAGGCCAAACCTGTTTGGTCAGTCCCTCTCCCAGTGGCCGAATCAGATAGCATCAAGGCACACCATGCCATAAAACCCTTATTATCGCTCACACACCCTGCCTAATCTTGCTCACACCTGCACCTGCTCTTTTCTTCTTCTTACTTTACGAGGGGGAGGTGCCCATTTTTATTGGGGGTCCACACTTATCTGATGTAAAATACTAGGCCTTGCCGGGTAATTTATTATGGGTTGGATGACATGAAATATGAGGTTTCATCATGACACTGTTTTTTCCTTTGTAGTGAAAACATGTGAATGACCAACCAAAATGTCAAGAATGTTTGCCTGAAGCTTAAAAAACTGTATATAAGGAAACCTGACTTTGCATTGAAACACAGTCTCCTGAGAACATACAAACCGTGCTGTTGTACTTCTAGGACGCTTGTTACTTGGCTGCAGCCAATAAATTCGATCTTTGACTTCACCTAGAAGACTCTGAGTTTCTGTGGTCTGAATCATGAAAGTACCCGAGGTCTTTGGGTGTACCCTGGCACCACTGGGTTACCGGATCAGTACCGGTTCTGAAAAACCCAGTACCTCAATCCTCGAATTGTTCATTGATCCTGCTGTGCCGGAGTATGAAGTCGTCATGGACACTCCCTGGATACTTGGCCAAAATGTTTATGAATAGTCTCCGGTCGTCCACTATGGCCTGCACATTAATGGAATGCGTGTGCTTGCGATTCTGCTGGTATAGGTGCTCTTTTGCTGCAGGTGGTACGAGCTGGACATGGGTGCCATCAATTGCACCGAGCACATGCAAGAAGCCATGGATTTGGTAGAACCTCTGTTTTGTCTACTGCTGCTTTTGCTGAGTGTTTGGGAAGCTGGTGTGGCGGGGTGTCAGGGAGATTATAGCGTCTAACACCTTTGGCAGAAATACAGAGAATGACAGCTGTGAGACACCAGCTACCAGGGCACACGTTATTTGGAATGAAACCCTTACCAGCATGTCCATGACAGCTTGCAGCTTTGTCACAGGTGGTATGTTGTGTGGGATCTGCAGGCTGGCTGTGATTTGTGGCTCAATGTGGTGCAGCAGGTGTATTATGGCTTGTGTCATGGCCCAATTCCTCGGGATCTGTGCATTGCTGATTAGAGGCCCACCTCCAGGCAGCACCAACTCAGTAGTTAAAACAACACTGATAATTGGAGAGGCCAGGCAGGGGGAAGGGAAAGCAGGATAGGAACAGCTTGGAGGGAGATCTGAAATGGAAAAAGGTTAGATACAAGAAAAAACACCAGGAGCATTAGTTATTAATCAAACGTGTCATGCTACTGTATATTGCATTCTTTCCACATAGTAAACAAAATTGAATTTCTCAAATGTCGCAAAGAACCCACAAGAATGGTACTCCAGACCAAAACCAAAACGTTACCAGCGAGCATATGCCAGGAGCTCAAGGTATAACAAAGTGAGAACTGACTTTCGTAACTCAAATATCCATCAAAACGAGTAACACAGTTCCGTGCTGACTTGACTCGATTTTCCTTTTAAGACTCTTCAATCTTACAAACAATAAAAGAAATTAATGTTACCAAAGTTTCTCACACTAGGAATGTAACATATTCACTCAAAACAAAATAATATCATGTACGATCTTTCTGTCGGCAAAGCAGCATTGACATTTCACAATTTCTCAGCAAAATTATGAAACATTACAATGTATCAAGAAAGGATCCTTCAGAACGCGCTGCCGGGAGGAAATGAGCCGTTTACCATAGAAACAAGCAACCGCTCGACTCCAGCTGGCTGGAACAAGAAACAAGATAAAAAATTTTGCACAAATAAACACCGGCGGGGGAAAGCCCTGTCGGAACGAGCTTATCAGGAGCGAGTTTGATTACTCATTTTAAAAGCTCCTCGTGCATCAAAGGTTGGGAGACTTCAGGAAGGAAGCTGTTCGAATGTTGGTTCCAGAATAGTGAGCACTGGAACCTGGGTGTGGCTGGCTTTTATGGAGTGGTCACACCCTAAAGATGGCTGTCACTGGAGGTTGCTGGGACATGAAGTCCCAGGGACAAAGTATGTGTAGGATGGAGGCAATGAAGCCACCATCGGGCGCTGCCTCCAGGCAGATGAACCTTACTGCAAAGAGGGCGGGAGGAAAGTGATCCAGCATAAGAGAGCGTGTAACGGGGACTCCAAAAGGCGTGATTGAGACGGCGCCAAGGCGGCTTAACAGTATGTCGCTTCCAAAGTCTGCCAGCTTGCGGTTCAGTCTGTAGGTCCTTATGATGTCCTGGCTCCTGAGGCCAAGGAGGGTTGTCCTGGTTCTGAATACCCTCTCCTGCCTTCTGCGTTGCCTTTGTGGGCCGCATTGTGGTGATGGTGATTGCTGTAGTTGTTGCTGTCCTTTGCATTGTCTTGAAAGCTGGATCAGTATCACCTCCATCTTCTCCTGTGGCTTGGGAATGTTGCTTCTGTGTGTTTTCCTTAAATAGTGATGAGTTCGCCTCATTTTAACGCCTGCCCTGACCCAGGCATTACATTTTGACACAAATCCGAGTTAACGCCTACCTTGCATCTCATTGACGCAAGGAGGTTTCACGCATCCAAAAAATTATGTTAACACCAATATTTTGACGCTAGATGGGTCTAGCGTCAAAATATAAATATGGCGTTGAGTTTGTGCTGAATTAGCCCCAAAAGAAATGATGCTAATTCAGCGCAAAGCAAGTATAAATATGGGCCTCGGTTCCTCAGCATATTGCTTGCCTATACATGCCAAACCCTCCTTGTAAAGGTCCCAATCATTTTTATCAGTTGAAGCCCCTCTGGCGGTGGTATGGGCGAAAGGTTGTCAAAACCTTGCTGCGCCGCCTAGCCAATACAACTGTACAGAATTGACACTTTGCGTTGTGGTGCAAACTTTTCTGCATCAATAGCTACTAGGACATTTTCACAGATTCCTGGTCACTGACGCCATTTTAATTCTAGGTTTGCCAGGGTGCTGTAGAAAGGGTGGCAGCTGGGCAATATGTTGTGCTGTTCACACTAAAAGAGCAGCAATAGTTGCTGCCCTCTGTGCATGCTCGCACACCAGCTGCTGAAGACTCGCCTCAGTCTCAGTGAGTGTCATGTGCCGCCTTGAAGCACCTGAACGGACACCAAATCTCCACCATGACAAAGGAGAAATGTCCAGACACAACAGCCAGAAGTGTGCTACTCTGCAGTTCCAAAGTGGATGCTTTTGGTAACCAATTAGAGACGCCACTCTAGCAACAGCAAATCAGAACAAGCACTTGCAATGCAATAGGTCTCGCTTTTACTCGAGTTCAAGCTATTTGTAAACTCCTAACCAGACTTTTCTTGCCACATAAACTGAAAAGTAAAACAGTTTCACATAAGCGAGCCGACGGCCGCCATGAGCGCAAAGCAAACACACAAAAAGAAACAGAAGTTCGCTTGCAGTGAAACCTACTGGCAAAAGTGAAATTATCCAGGTAACCGGCAAAAGTGCAAATATCCATGCAACAGGGCCTATGTCATGCAAAGCACTCAACTACTGCCCAGCGAGATCAAGCTGCCTATGAAATAAAGAGAAAAGATAGTGCAGAAACCATACTGAAAACATGGAGCCTCGTATGTTTTCAGTAGTTGGCCGGTGCGCTCGAGGCAGGTTAACCACCGGGAAAGGCATGACGTATGCATGCCTTTCACTAATTAAATCCAGCTAATTTTAAAAGGCAAGCCCACAAACCAACCAAACTGATGGGCGTGACGTGGGTGTGATTAAAAGCCCACAGAGAGATTACACCGGGGACGGAGCACTTTGCGCTCAACCCTAAAAAACAGGTTGAAGGGTGTCAATCTGTTGGGTTCAGTAGACTTACCCTTGTGGCCAAGTTGTTGAATAAATTAATGGAAGCCAGGATGATAGAAAAGCCAATTTATTAGTGAGAATGAATATACTCACAACCAGGAGCATCCAGCCTCTGTGAGCAGCACAAAGCAACTGACTAACGTTGCATCCAGACTCACAGGCACTGTTCCACCCCTAGAGTGTGTAACACAATGCAAATAACAATAAGAGATTAATGCTACATTGTCACGTGAACATTAAAGGTAAATATAAACATCCATATTATACTGTGGTGACAGAAACAGGCATGAGGAGGAATCAAGACCAGGCAGTCTTGGTATTCAGCAACAGGTATTCTACAATGCAGATAGAAGGCTCCTAAGCAAAACTTTGGGCCAATACACTTATTTAGTTATTGTTTTTTTTTTAAACAACTTAAGCAATGGACCAGTGCAATACTGTTAGGATCCTTTTTTTCCGCAAGGTTGCAAGTGCCTCAATTAGCAGATTAACCCTGCAGAAAGAACAACCATAGGCAATGCTAAAAGGTCTTGCCTTTTTTTGTCAGTGCAGACCTATTGACTTTGCTAATGTTTTTGCTGATGCTGTTCTGCATCTGCAAAAACAAAACATCATTATTGCCCTATTGCTGATGCTGAACAGCATCAACAAGTATAAAAAAGTGCAGTGATAGTATAAATACATCCTCACATATGTGCATACTGTAAATTGTATTCATATAGTACTTAGTACCCCTGATGAGGCATTGAGCCACTTTGTGGTGATGACTAGCACGCTTCTCCAGAGCCCAAGAAGAGGTTAATAGTTAGTAGGTCAGAAAATGTTGTGTTTTTCTTTTTTTTCTATGTGCAATAGTTGTGTTAGGTTTATGTTCTTGATTTTTTGAGTTTAGTAGAAGAATAGAGCTAGAATGATGAGAGTGGATTTGAAAGTGAAAGTAAGTAGTAGCTTGTTTTTTGTAAGTAGAGGTAGTGTGTGCTTGTTAGTAGGGTGACATGGGTAAAAAAGGAGGGTATAGTTTAAGAAGGATGTTTGGGGGTTCTTAGTGGATTGAAAGGTTTGGGATGAGTCAGAGAGTGGAGAGGGATGGGGCAAAGGTTGAAAGGAGCATTTTTATAACAACAATTGGCACTCATTTAGACATACACAAATGCACATGACACTTGGTAACGTTGCACTGGCTGGAGAAAACTGCTCTATATTAAATACCAATATCTTTATATAAGCAGTAATATTTAACATGGTCTGAGGTGCTCAGTTATTTTGTGGATATGTATGCATATTTTTCTATGACATTTCTTTAAGCTTTATTAGCAAACATAAACGTTTCTGTATATTTACTTACTTGTGCATATAAGCAGCATGTGCATTATAATGCTACAGCAGCCCCTGAATCACCACATATGAACGCATGTTTCATCAAGAATGAAGGTTTTTTTGTTTGTTTGTTTTTGTTTTAATTCATCAGTCCAAGATGGAAGACTAGCAGCTTGATGCAGCAAATTGGGAAGTGAGTCAAAGCAATCTTTTTCCTGTTTTTTTAATTGTAGACACGAGGCCCTCCAAAAAATATTTGTTTTAACAAAAGTGATGACGAGGGGCATGAGAGCAACAGAGGAGTGGATGAGGGTGGGGAAGGAAGCAGGCATTGCCGGAGCACTGAGAGCAGGGCGGAGGGGGATCTGATTGGGAAGTGATGCAATAATAGTAATCGGGGAGAGAGGGAATGGTTTGAAAATTAACATTTTTAAAAGCCAGTCAAGTTGTGGTGATGGAAGCAATGGATGACTTTGGATAGAGAGGTCGGATAGCAACACACAAAGTATGAGGGCAGCGACTTGAGATGTAAAGCAGCACACAATGAAGGCAACAAGGGAGCACATGCAATCCCCACAGAATACTGAAACAAAAAAATAGTTACTTGAATGTAAGAGGTAGAAGGATACAAGTTATTCAATCAAAAGAATAGTAAAGAAGCTATACGCCAGGGAAGGGACAAAGGCAAGAAGATGACGGAAAGTCTTCAAATAAGAAACAATCGAATGAGATTGGTAAGAAAGCTGACCAGTAATAAGCAATGGAATTACCCAAAGCCCACTGTACGTATTGGTGCTGTCCACAATTGGTATTAGATAACAGACATCTAACGGCTATGTGTAAACAAAACCTAAAAAGGAATTTGCAACAGCAGCACATATCTGTGAGGATCTCCGCATTTGTGAGTGGGCAAAAACCTAGTGGTGGGTTACTCGTGAACCAGCTGGTCTCAAACACCTATTCCCACAGGTTCCCTAGAGGCCAGCAAATATTTGGGAAGTAGGTGCCACCTTGCTTCCTCACTTGGAAAAAGGCTGTGATATTGCCTATGTAGATTATGACCACTCTGCAGTTCACCACTGAAAAAAAGGCTTTAAGTGCTAAAAAGATTGGCCTCAGCTCCGAAAATGTGGGTTGGAATGATGTATTTCACTAGCCCCAAAAGTACTGATCTGGAGGTCCCACAAAGCACCTTCAAACACAAACCGTATTTAGTTGATGGTGACAGCAAGTTGTGGAGGAGTCAGTGAGAAAGGGAACACCACTTAAAGGCTGGACACATGTGCCCAGCACTGCAAGATTGGGGCCAGGGATACAAGATTTGGGATGGGCTTGACTGGTCGCTCAGACTCTGCACCCTAGCATTCCTGCCAGAGGGTGTTTCAGGGATCATGTAGAGTGTAGAAAGAAGTAACATTCCAGTGAAGATGCCAGCAGTTCCTGAAGCCTTTGGAGATACCAGGTTCTCGCTATCTCATTCTTCAGATGTGGTATGCTCCCCAGAGGAGGTAATCCTATTCCCAGACTTGAGTCCAGGATTTCCCCAATGATTTGACTCCACGTGGATGGCACGGAGAGACACTAGGTGTAGTTCACTAAGAACTCAAGATTATTTTTGAGTTGTGAAGACTAAGGCAATAGTCTCCCTCCTAATAGCTGACTGGTTGATACAATTGTTTATGTAGGGGTAATAATGGAGGCTCTGCTGAGGCACAAAGGCAAACTCTAGGGCAAGGATCTTTATAAAGCCCCAGGGCCAGATTTACGAAGCCGTTGCATTGCCCTTGAGTCATTCAAGGCGACGCAAGACAAAGCAAGGGGTTAAATGAGATTTTCAATGACATGCAAAGCCACCTTGTCTGGCTCTGCGTGGCGTAGTAAATCCTTAGTAATATGAGAAAGCGCAAATCGCTGCCTTGCGATACTCTGCAGTGGGAAGGCATTCCATGAGTGGAGCACAGGGGTTCCTATGCACCAACCTATGACTTGACACAACCTCAGATTTACTAAGGGTAGTAAACCTGGGATTGAGTCAAAATGGTATGCCTTCCCTACAGAGTCATAAAAAGAAGCAATATCTTAATTTTGTTATTTTCTCTTTCTATGTGTGCTGCATTGTGCAGCAAACACAGAAAAAGGAAAATGCCTCTAAGGATTCTTTGTGTGCAGGAAGGTGTCCGTCCCTCACTGCACAAAAACAATCCTGCAGGTAACACAGACACCCTTGCACCATGGTGCAAAGATGCCTGTATTAATGCTAGGCTGCACTCAGTATACCAGTGCAGGGTGAGAGCAGGAATACATCACATCTTAGTAGATATAGTGAATTCCAATTCATGCTCTTTCCATGTTGTCATGCTGCGTCGCTTTGTGTGACATTTTTATAAAGTTCCCCTCCAGTCAGTAGCATCAAGATAGTATGGCAATGCCTTATACTAGTTTCCCATTGTAAAACATTGTTGAGAGCAGGTGGTGGGCTTCTGCTTCACTATGAAGCCTTTCGTTTTTGACCATTGGTTGTTTCCTGAGAAAAAGGAGGCTCCTTTC
The DNA here is from genome assembly GCF_031143425.1 of Pleurodeles waltl. Taxonomy (NCBI): domain Eukaryota; kingdom Metazoa; phylum Chordata; class Amphibia; order Caudata; family Salamandridae; genus Pleurodeles; species Pleurodeles waltl. The sequence continues at coordinate 402,640,275 of NC_090449.1, forward strand.
AGTGATTTGGGTGAAAGAAGCTCCTACTCTTTAAGTAAATCAAAAGGGTACACTGTTCCAAACAAAAGAGAGAAAGGGAAAGGCACAGGTTCTGAAGACACTTCTAAAGTTAGAAGCAAGGGCCCTCACACATCCAATGGATGTCATGCTTCATCATAGGGCCTGCTCCTCGTCAGACTGGCGCTGCAATGTCTGACGGGCCCCACGAGGGGGCTTGTTGTCGGAGATCTTGATTTGAAGTGTGTGCCGTGATTGAAGTAGGAATAAATTTGAACCTATCCTCAGGAAAGAGCAGGAGAAATAAGGGGGTTAAAATTGGCTCAAGGGCCTCAGAACAATAAGTTTTAATAAGTGTTGAGGCTCTTGGTCAATATTAAAAACACAAGGGAGTGGATAAGGAGTAAAGTTCCACCACTCTGCTTACACAAAAATGCTAATAAGAATAATCTTCCTTTAGCTATTATGTAAGGTCCTTTTAAATGTATTTCTACCTCAATTCATGGATTCCTGCTTCAATTCAAGGATTACTCGAGAATGTGATGTGAAGTTACTGAGAAGGACACTTCAATATTTAATTTATTGAATTTAGAAACAAATTGGCCAGTTAGTGCTTTAGTTCATAAAATAAATGTATTTTAATATACATAAAAAGAAGAATAAATACAGTAGCTACACATAAAACAAAAGAGGATCTAAGAAAACCAGAAGTTTCTAGTGCTTTCCTGGACAGATATTCAACCCTAAATAATATTATACACTTAGGGGCATATTTACAAGAAAGTGGTGCATCGGTCCTGATGCTCCACTTTTGTTGTGTCACCCCTGCCCAACCTAATGACACCATGGTTACACTGTATTTACAATATGGCATACCATGGCGGTCGTTAGGACAATAGCGTCAACATTTTTGATGCTATAGTGGCACTTTGCTGCACTAGTGTCAAAAATGTTGAAGCTAGTGCTGCAAAGCACAGGGAGGCCCATCAATTAAAATGGGTGAGTCATTTTTATGCCTGTTCTGAGCACGCTTCAAAAATGACAGAAAAAATGTTGAAGTGAAATGTTGTAAATATCACTGCACCATTTTTTGGGCCTCCCTGTGTCGGAACACCCCATTGCATACATTATGCCTGGCGCAGGCATAATGTTGCACATGGATTTACAAAGTGGAGCAAATGCTGCGTGGGAGAAAGTCCACTTTAACGCTGCCTCAGCATAAAACAAATTACACTAGGGCGGGGCAAGTGGCTTGTAAATATGTCCCTTAGATGTTAAGTGCAATAAAAGGATTTAACATGAAGGCCAATGGCCAATGTGTGGTGCTTTCTTGTAACTTCTCAACATGAGAGATAATTCATTGATCATTGCTAAATGATTGGGGTTTCAAACTGCAGCTTCAAATATCAGTCTCTCAGTGCAACACTTCAAATAATAGTAGTCTACACTACTACACTTCACAGAAGAAATCTATACCTATATCTAATATGTATGGATTTATTTTTGGCTACCTGTGCTGGGATACTACAAAAACTTCCACTCCCAAAAGATGGAACTTTGAATTGTCACTTATTTCAATCTAAAGAATATGTAGTGCACCCAGTCTTGGTCAATTGCAAAAGGAACAAGCGATGGTTGGCATGCTGAGAAATGTCAAACATTCACCCCCAGTAAAGAGATCTAGGCCTAAATTCATTATTTTATGGCTACCCATGTCATTCCAGTTTGGATTCAGCCATGTGCAAATCAGTCTTGACCCTGTTTCCCATGGGAGCAGTCCAGCTTGAACGGCCAGTCCAGGTCTTCCCTGGACTGGAAACAAGCATCTTGGGACCGGTTTTGGGGTATCACCCCCTCCTCAGACAGGCTAGCTTGACTACAGCGGCATGGGGAGCACAGGACCCACATCTGGGCACACCCATCCCACTTAGGGCAACACGGGCAAAAGGAACAAGTGATGGACGGAATGCTGAACAATGTCAAACATTCACCCCCGGTACAGAGATCTGTGCCTAAATCCATTGTCTTTTTGCTACCCATGCCACCCATGTTTAGACACAGCCATATGAAAATCAGTCTCGACCCTGCTCCCCATAGGAACAGTTCAGCCAAAACTGCCAAGCCTGGTACTCCCTAGACCGGAAACAAACATACTGGGGCCAGTTTTGGGGTGTCACTCTCTCATCAGCCAGCCTAGGCCCAATCTAGCCGAGCAGTGACCACAGAACCCACGTCAGGGCATACCATTCCCACTTAGGGCAACAAAAGCAAAAAGAACAGCTGTGGAACAGTCCAACATGAACTACCATGCCAGTTCCTCCATGGACTGGAAACAAGCACCCTGTGACTGGTATTGGGGTGTCACCCCACATCAGCCAAGATAGCTTGAATCCAGTGGCGGAGTGAGCAGGGGGCCCATGTCTGGGCATACTCTTGCCACTTAGGGCGACAAGATGATGGACGGAATGTTGATCAATGCAAACATTCATCCCTAGTCACACAGACTTGGGTTTAATCCAACATTTTTATGCCCACTACGCCACCCCAGTATTGACCCAGCCATATGCAAATTCAGTGATTTCAGGGTATCACCGGTCATCAGCCAAGATTGCCTGAATGCAGTGGTGCAGTGCGCACTGGACCCACGTCTAGGCCTACCCATCCCATTTAGGGTGACAAAAGCAAAAAGAACAGATGATGGACAGAATGCTGAACAATGCAAACAGTCACATAGATCTGGGTTTAATACATAGGCCCTCATTACAACCCTGGCGGTCGGTGGTAAAGCGGCGGTCAAACCACCAACAGGCCGGCGGTAAAAAAAATTGAATTATGACCATGGCGGAAACCGCCAACATAGACAGCCACTTTAACGCTCCGACCGCCACGGCGGTAGAAACAAACAGCATGGCGGTCACTGCCAACAGACAGGCGGAAGACAATGTACCGCCCACACTATTATGACAGGCCAATCCGCCACCTTTTCTGGGTGGGTTCAACGTGAACAAAAACACGGCGGAAACAGGACTTGGAAGGGAAAACACTCACCTCTCCATACCCCACGAGGAACCAGGACGCCATGGAGCCTGAACTCCAAATACTCCTTGCGATAGTCTTCCTGCTCCTCTACCAGGAGCACGACCGACGTCGGCGACGACCACGGTTAGTACTGCACCTACAACACAGGGGAGGGGGGAGGGAAAAGAGAGTGACACACGCAACACGCAACACCCCCACCCTCACCCACAACAACATACACATAAATACATGCTGCAACATTACATTTACACCCCCCAACCCCCCCTGGAAGAACGCAAGGACAAAATGAAATGATTGTAACCATTGTAATCAATAAAAATCCATTAGTCAAAAATGTATATACACTATAAACAAATATGTACACCAAGAATTCAAGTCCAGGTACTGCACCTATATAGTCCGTGGACTGGGCCCAAAATGCATGGGCGAGGCCCACACCCAATACCCGATCGAAACAGAGAGAACACTGCAGGGGCATCAGATCGAAATAAAACAGGCCCCTCAGGTGGAAGGGAAGCGGGGCACCTCAGCCAGATGAGTGCACGACGCCAGCTCCACGAGGGGGCTCCATGCCCATTGATGTATCCTGGGGAGTGCAAAGCCACAACCTCTCAAGTCTCTCCAGTGGGTGGGTTGCCCACTGCTTTATCCTGGGGAGTGCAAAGCCACAGTCTCTCAAGTCTCTCCAGTGGGTGGTTTGCCCACTGCTTTATCCTGGGGAGTGCAAAGCCACAGTCTCTCAAGTCTCTCCAGTGGGTGGGTTGCCCACTGCTTTATCCTGGGGAGTGCAAAGCCACAGTCTCTCAAGTGGATAACAGCCTCCTCTGGTTCTGGAGCGGGCTTTGTGCCCAGAGTGCTTCATCCTGCCAAGGACTCAGGTAGTGGATGTCTTTCTCCACTGGTTCTAGAGGGGGCTTTGTGCCCAGAGTGCTTCATCCTGCCAAGGACTCAGGCAGTGGACGTGTCACTCCACTGACGGTGGGGCAACATGGGAGCAGCCCAGGCCCCTGGAACTGACCAAATCACACTGAGAGAGAATATATGGGAGAGAGGGGGGACAAATGTAGAACACAGCCGTACTCAGCTCCCAAAATCAATACAAAATCACAAATGAGAGTATGGGGTTCTTGTAACGGGGGTGGGTCAATGGTGTATCAATTGAAACACTGAACCCCTCGTGATCCTCAGCTAGAGGCGAGATGTGGGTGGACTGTGGTATTGTGTGGGGTCTGGGAGGGGAATTTCCTTTACGGACTAGGTGGTCTCACACACTATATAGTGTCATGCTTCATCATATGACCACCTAGCCCCACCCAGGTAGGACAATGCCACCTGGGCGGACTCAACCTCACTGTTAAAGGAACAGGAGGGAGTGCGTAAATTAATTCTGGTTCTGGAAAAAGGGATCCAGCTAAACTAAGAAATAAAAACACCTAAACAGATACCCATGTGAGTTTTTAATAGAAGGTTCTGTTTGATGTGGTTAAAAAGAAGACTGGGACACCAATGTGAGAACAATGACTCACCAGGTCGCCTATCTAAAAGGAAGAAGCCGACATGTTTCTGCTCTTACAAATTCCCCTCCCAGACCCCACACAATACCACAGTCCACCCACATCTCGCCTCTAGCTGAGGATCACGAGGTGTTCAGTGTTACAATTGATACACCATTGACCCACCCCTTTACAAGAACCCTGTACTCTCATTTGTGATTTTCCCTGGAACTGACCACCAGCCTCGTACGAATGACCACTGGGGATGGCAGCCATGTTTGCGGTGGTGGCACTGGCTCAGGATGTCACGGGGCTGCTGGCAGTGCTGGCGGCGGGGTCAGTAGCTGTGGTGCTTGCGGCGGTCATTGGGGCGGCGGTGCTGGTGGCGGCCTCACTGACTGCGGTGCAGGTGGCTCGCTCACTGACTGCGGTGCTGGTGTCTGGATCACTGACTGCCGTGCTTGCGGCGGTGTCAGTAGTGGAGGTGCTGGTGGCGGTGCTGGTGGCGTGCTCACTGACTGCAGTGCTGGCGGTGGTGTCATTAGCGGCGGTGCTGGTGGCGGTCTCACTGACCGCATTGCTGGGGGCGGTGTCAGTAGCAGCAGTGCTGGTGGCGGGCTCACTGACTGCAGTGCTACTGAAGGGCACAGTGTCTGCGGTGCTGGTGAAGGGCTCAGTATCTGGGGTTCTGGCGGCGGTGCATGTGGCGGTGCTGGTGGCGGTCTTGTCCGCAGTGCAGGTTGGCGGTGACGTTGACTTGCCTTTCATTTTCAGGCCCTTCCCCACCTTGGATGGTGGCGCAGCTGTCTTGCCACTTCCAACACATCCGGCTATTGCTGGCACCACTGTGCCCGGTGATGTGGTGGCTGAGGTGCTGGGTTGGGACCTGGAAAGGCAGGCCCTAGTGAACCGATGGGGTGGGGGAGGTGTAGGGAAGAGGTCAACATTTGATAGGAAAAGCTTTTTAGACACACTGGGACGGGTAGATGTAGGGGGTTTGGGAGTGGAGGAAGAGGTAGCGGTTGTAGGAGGTGTTCGTTTGCTGACTTTGGGTGAAGGTGCATGGGCTGGAGGCTGTCGTGAGGTGGATGGCTGTTGGGTGGGTGTGTGACTGCGTTTGTGTATTTTGGGAGGAGGGCTCACAGACACACTGGGAGAGGACACGGGATGTGTGAATGGTAGTGGGGGTTGTGAGTGCACGTGAGCGGTGTGTGGTGATGGGCGTGCTGGTGATGGAGGTAGTGGCTGAAGATGTAGTGCATGCAGGTGTGAGTGGAGACGTGACAGGGAGGGAGGAGGAAGACGTGGAGGAGGGGGACACAGTGGAGGCAGTGGATGTTGGTATGTGTGCATGGGTATGATGCTTGTGGGATGTGTGGTGCTTATGTTTGCCAGAGCCACCCTTGTGTGTTGAGGTGTGTGCATGCTTGTCTGATGGTGTGCTTGGGATAGGCTGAGGTACTGGGGATTGGGTCTGGGTGGAGGGAGTTGGAGGGGGGAGGCTGGACACAGGGACAATGGCTGCCATCAGTGCAGAGGCCAGAGCCTCAAATGCTCGCTGTTGGGCTGCCTGGCCAGAATGAATGCCCTCCAGGTATGCATTTGTCTGTTGCAACTGCCTCTCTACACCCTGGATGGCATTCAGAATGGTAGACTGCCCAACAGTGAGGGATCTCAGGAGGTCAATAGCCTCCTCACTGAGGGCAGCAGGGCTGACTGGGGCAGGGCCTGAGGTGCCTGGGGCGAAGGAGATGCCCACCCTCCTGGGTGAGCGGCCATGGGACACACGCTGAGGGGCTGCTGGGAGGACGGTGCTGGTAGGGGTGGTGGCGGCTATACCTGTAGATGCGGTGGGCACAGAGGGGCCTGCCACCGCAAGGGAGCTCCCATCAGAGGAGGAGGAGGTGTCGCTGGTCTCTGCTCCTGGCCCCACCGTGCAGCTACCCTCGCCCTCCGTCCCACTGGTGACTTTAGACCCCATTGTCTCGCCCTCCAGGGCCATGTGGGATGCAGCTCCCTCCTGCTCCGGTGGCACAGCTCCTCCGCCTGATGATGCTAATACACACAAGAACAGGGAGACCACAAAAAGGGGGTGGGGAGAAAGGAGAAAGACATGTTCAGTGCATGCAATACCGCTACCGTTGGCGGACACTACAGACACAGCAGCCCTCTGCACTATGCCATGCACTTAGAGCTCCCTAATTAATCACAGGGACATGGGGTACATGCAAAAACAACAAGTGATGGACGGAATGCTGAACATTGTCAAACATTCACCCCCAGTCACAGATCTGGGTTTAATCCATCGTTTTTTTGCTGCCCATGCCATTCCAGTTTGGACCCAGCCATATGCAAATCAGTCTTGACCCTCCATCCACACCACTCCAAACAGGCATTGCCCATACAGCATGCTCACGGTGTACTCACCTGTTTGTCTGGAGGACCGTAGAGTAGCGTGTACTGGGGGAGGACCCCATCCACAAGTTTATCCAACTCCTCCGATGTCAAGGCAGGGGCCTTTCCCCAGACACATGAGCCATCGTCACTTCCAGACTGAGGTCACAGCAGCACTTGCAGTGTAGGTCCCCTCCTGTCGAAGATCAGGTATCAAGTGAGTGAACAGACAGAAAATGGCGGTCACGTCATTGGCTCCTGGGACCCATAGGGCCCAATGTTAACCAATGTAGGATTGCGTCGCGGTCTTCGACCGCCTACCGCGACGGTGTAGAACGCCAGCGCAGTTACCTCATATCCCCTTGTTCCACATTACAGGTCAGGCAGCCGCCATTTCAGGGGGCCACATGGCATTACTTTTAAATGCGTCACACATATCTAGGCCTTGCATACGCACAGAGACAGGCACATAGCGGATTGACAAATGTGTGCAATGAACGAGTTACTTACCTTCGGTAACGACTTTTCTGGTGGATACATTAGCTACCTGTGGATTCCTCACCTCATGAATACTCCCATGGCGCCAGCATTCGACGGAAATCTTCTTACTAGTCTCTGCACGTCGACGAGGACGTCACTCTAGCCCACGCGACGCCGTCTGACGTCATACAGGCAATAAGAGGTCCTCGACGACGTGCGGACGTCAGTACCAATCATTTTTTACGTGCATGAGAACAACCAGGCAATGCAATGAAAGAGCAAGGCAACATCCCTTTATATTGTAAAAACACACAACAGTGTATGAATAACTGTAAATCTTTTTATATATATATATAAAACTTTCTCTTTTAAAATATATACACACACCAAGTATATACACAAAGATATATACATATATATAAATATATTATATACACATCTATTGCACCCTCAAAGACCAAGAGGAGCGCACTCAAGGATTACTTGGTAAGACCAGAAAGGCAACGGGGAGGCGGGTGGGACCGTGAGGAATCCACAGGTAGCTAATGTATCCACCAGAAAAGTCGTTACCGAAGGTAAGTAACTCGTTCTTCTGATGGATACAACTACCTGTGGATTCCTCACCTCATGAATAGAGTCCCAAAGCAGTACCACGCCCGGCGGTGGGTGCCTAAATGGTCAAACCAAGAAATCCTGCAGCACTGACCGTGCAAAATGGCCGTCCCTTCTAACCTCAGAATCCAAACAGTAATGCTTTGCAAAAGTGTGAAGGGACGACCAAGTTGCGGCCTTGCAGATGTCGACCACAGGAACACCCCTGGCCAAGGCCGAAGTGGCCGACTTAGCTCTGGTGGAATGAGCTCTAATGCCCTCAGGAGGATCCTTCTTTGCCAAAGAGTAACATATTTTAATGCAAAGAACAACCCACCTGGATAGTGTTCTCTTGTGGACTGCCTTTCCTCTCCTCTTGCCCACGTATCCAATAAACAGCTGATCCTCCAGCCTGAAATCCTTTGTTCTATCAATAAAGAAGCTCAACGCTCTCTTTGGATCCAGACGGTGCAGTCTTTCTTCCTCTTTGGAAGGATGAGGCGGAGGATAGAACGTGGACAAAGTAATTGCCTGAGCCAAATGGAAGGGTGAAACAACCTTCGGGAGGAAAGCAGCCTTGGTCCTCAACACCACCTTATCCCCATAAAAAGTTGTATAAGGGGGCTTTACTGATAAGGCCTGCAACTCACTCACTCTCCTTGCTGATGTTATAGCTATCAGGAAGACTGTTTTTAAAACCAAATACCTCAAGGGGCAAGAATGCATAGGTTCAAAAGGGGACCCCATAAGGAAAGTCAGGACCAAGGACAAATCCCATTGCGGCATAATGAATGGCTTTGGAGGATATTGATTTAGAAGACCTTTCAAGAATCTGATAACAATAGGGGATTTAAATAAAGATGGTTGGTCTGGAAGACATATGAAGGCTGACAAGGCCGATAAATAACCCTTAATGGTAGCCACTGCACAACCTTTCTGCGCCAGAGATAGAGCAAAAGACAAAACGTCCGATAGATGAGCATGCAAAGGATCAATCTGCCTCTCTCCACACCACGCAACAAATATAGACCACCTATTAGCGTAGATAGATTTAGTGGAGTGTCGCCTGGCCGCTAATATAACATCCACTACCTCAGGCGGGTGAGAGAAGGAACTCAGGTTGCCCCGTTCAATCTCCAGGCATGTAGGTGCAGACTCTGGAGGTTGGGGTGTAGAACCTGCCCCTGCGACTGCGAGAGGAGGTCTGCCCTGAAAGGGAGACGGAGCGGCGGGCACATTGAGAGTTGGAGAAGGTCGGAGTACCACACCCTCCTTGGCCAATCCGGAGCTATTAAGATTACTAGAGCCCGGTCTTGGCGAATCTTCCTCAATACTCGAGGAATCAAGGGTATGGGAGGAAACGCGTAAAGCAACTGGCCGCACCAGGTTATTTGAAACGCGTCCCTCAACGCTCCCTGCATCGGATACTGAAGGCTGCAGAACAACGGACAATGCGCGTTCTCTCGAGTGGCGAACAGATCTACCCGAGGAAACCCCCACCTCTGGAAGATTAAACGGACTTGATCTGGATGGAGACGCCACTCGTGGTCTGCCGAGAAGTGGCGACTGAGACTGTCCGCACGCACGTTCAAAACTCCGGCCAGATGGTTTGCTATCAAGCAAATCCGATGGTCCTTTGCCCAGGACCATAGTCGAAGAGCTTCTCTGCAGAGAAGGTACGACCCCACTCCTCCCTGCTTGTTTATGTACCACATCGTGGTAGTATTGTCCGTTAGGACCTGTACCGACTGACCACGAAGGGAAGGGAGGAAGGCCTTGAGAGCCAGACGTACAGCCCGTAACTCTAACAGATTGATGTGAAACATCTGTTCCTCTGGAGACCAAAGACCTTTGATCTCCAGATCCCCCAGATGAGCTCCCCACCCTAGAGTGGAAGCATCCGTTATGACTGTGGCCACTGGTGGCGACTGCTGGAACGGCTTTCCTTGTGAAAGATTGTTGCTTGCAATCCACCACTTCAAATCCACAGCAGCATCTCTGGAGATCTTGACAGTACCCTCTAGATCCCCTCTGTGTTGAGACCACTGCCTTCGGAGGCACCACTGAAGAGCCCTCATGTGCCAGCGAGCATGCGTGACCAACAGAATGCAGGAGGCAAAAAGACCGAGCAGACAAAGGACCTTGAGGACTGGAACTACCGCTCCATTTCGAAACATTGGAACCAAATCCTGAATATCTTGAATCCGCTGAGGCGGAGGAAAGGCCCGACCCAATGTTGTATCCAGTACTGCCCCTATGAACAGGAGGCGCTGAGAGGGCTCTAGGTGAGATTTGGGCTCGTTCACCGAAAAACCCAGGTCGAACAACAACTGGGTTGTTGACTGCAGATGATGCGACACAAGCTCCGGGGACTTGGCTTTGATCAACCAGTCGTCCAAGTAAGGGAATACTGCTATCCCCTTCCTTCTGAGTTCTGCCGCAACCACCGACATCACCTTCGTGAAGACTCGAGGTGCTGAAGTAAGACCAAACGGAAGGACCGCAAACTGATAGTGTTGCGATCCCACCACAAACCGGAGATACTTCCTGTGTGACTTGAGTATCGGGATATGAAAGTAAGCATCCTGCAAGTCGACAGACACCATCCAGTCTTCCATGTTCAACGCCAAAAGCACCTGTGCTAGGGTCAGCATCTTGAACTTTTCCTGCTTGAGGAACCAATTCAAGATCCTCAGGTCCAGAATTGGTCTCAAACGACCATCCTTCTTGGGAATCAGGAAATACCTTGAGTAAACTCCTCGACCCCTTTCCTGCTCCGGGACCAACTCCACCGCGCCCTTTGAAAGGAGGACTTGCACCTCCTGTTCTAGCAACAGGAGGTGTTCTTCTGAACAATACGAAGGGCGGGGCGGGATGAGGGGCGGGAACTCCCGAAAGGGAAGGGTGTAGCCTTTTCCCACAACACTGAGAACCCAAGTGTCCGATGTAACAGTCTTCCATTTGGTGAGAAAATGCTGTAATCTTCCCCCTACAGGAGAGGAGTGAGTGGGAAATGGTGGAAGCCTAAGGCTGCTTCCCCTGCTGCACCCCGCCAGAGGATGAGGAAGAGGCAGAGTGCTGCTGAGAGGCTCCTCTGGTGCGGACCCTACCTCTCCCCCTGAAAGATCTATAGGGATGGGAAGAAGCAGGTTGCTGATATCTCCCCCGAAAGGAAGAGGAGGAAGAGCCACGCCCAAATCCATGAAACCTCCTGAAGAATCTGGAAGAGGCCGTGGAAGAAGGAGCTTGGAGCCCTAACGACTTAGCCGTGGCCCTGCTTTCTTTAAAACGTTCCAAGGCCGAATCAGCCTTAGCTCCAAACAGTTTGTCCCCATCAAACGGGAGATCCAACAATGTGGACTGTACATCTGCCGAAAAGCCCGAGTTACGGAGCCAGGCCTGTCTCCTTGCCACCACAGTTGTGCCCATTGCCCTGGCTACCGAGTCGGTGGTATCCAGTCCCGTCTGGATAATTTGGGTCGCAGCAGCCTGGGCTTTTGAGACAAGATCCAAAAGACCCTGGGGAAGCTCTGTAAACGAAGAGGAAATGTCATCCATCAGAGCATGAATATACCTCCCCAGGATACAGGTTGCATTGGTGGCTTTTAACGCCAGACTGCAGGATGAAAAAATCTTCTTCGACTGCGCCTCTAGCTTCTTTGAATCTCTGTCCCCAGGCACCGTCGGAAAAGAACCAGGCGCTGACTTGGACGAACAGGAGGCCTGCACCACCAAGCTCTCCGGCGTAGGGTGCCTAGATAGGAAACCAGGGTCAGTCGGAGCCGTCCGATACCTCCTGGCCACAGCTCTGTGAGCTGCTGGGGAAGATGCCGGCCTCTTCCACACCTCTAACACCGGATCCAGCAGAGCGTCATTAAATGGTAACAGAGGCTCCGCCGCGGCTGAGGCCGGATGTAACACCTCTGTCAAAAGGTTTTGTTTTGCCTCCACCACCGGCAAAGGCAGGTCCAAAAAACTAGCTGCCTTCCGTACCACTGCATGAAAGGAAGCAGCCTCCTCAGTATATTCCCCCGGGGACGAAAGGTCCCACTCAGGGGAAGTGTCCAGCCCACTGGCCGACTCCAGTCCACGCAGCCCATCACCCGAGTCCTCTAGCTCTCCTTCCTCTAGGGCTCGTTGGTACTCCTGCTCTTCCAATACACGGAGAGCACGTCTCCTTGAATGAAGTCGTTGCTCAATACGCGGAGTCGACAATGCCTCCGCCGAAGTCGAAGATCGGCGCCGATCTTCAGAAGCCACCGACGCCGCATCCGGCGCCACAGGTAACTTCGGCGCCGACGGAAGAGCAACTGCCGCAGATGGACCCACCGGAGTCACAGGCCGAAATCCCGACGTCGACGGGATGGAAATCCCCGGGGCCAATCCTTCTGAAGCCACCGGAGCGGCCACCGGCGCCGACAGTGGCGCCGAGCCCACGTTCCCAAACGGGAGAAAGGGCATAAAGGGTGCCGGCCGAAGAGGCGCAGGATCACCCAAAGAAAAGGCCAAAGGCCCAGCCGGAGCACCCCCTGGAGCCATCTGTTGGAAGATGGCATACATCGCATTCAAGAATGCGGAACTATCGGCTCCAGGGGTGGGAAAAGCCGGATACTGGGGTGCCTGTCTCGGAGGCGACCCCGACGCCGGCCTCGGCGTCTGCGCCGGAGAAAACACTTGAGGCTCCAATACCTCAATCACCGACGCCTGTCCAGGTGAAGTTGGAGACGCCGGAGAGGGCAACGGCGTCGAAGGATGCGGCGTAACCGTGGGACTGACCTCCCATGTCTTTCGGCGCCGATCCGGAGACCTGGAGCGAGTCTCCTTTGAATGACGCCGAGATTCTCTACGGCGCCGGGAGTCTCGATGACGCCGATGTCTTGGGGAAGAAGACTTCTTGTGATGTTTCCCCTTTGACTTGGCCATAAACAGCTTCGCCTCACGTTCTTTGAGGGCCTTTGGATTAATGTGCTGACATGAATCACAAGTCGAGACGTCGTGGTCGGAGCTCAAACACCAAAGGCAATCGGAATGAGGATCCGTCACCGACATCTTGCCTCCACACTCACGACAAGGCTTAAATCCAGACTTCCTCTGCGACATTATTTCCACAGCGAAAGACTACGCAGCAAGATATACACTGTAACCGCAAGAGTAACAGTTGCTCCCTCGAAGATAACCGTTTCGAATGCACGGAAAAAAGGGAACTGACGTCCGCACGTCGTCGAGGACCTCTTATTGCCTGTATGACGTCAGACGGAGTCGCGTGGGCTAGAGTGACGTCCTCGTCGACATGCAGAGACTAGTAAGAAGATTTCCGTCGAATGCTGGCGCCATGGGAGTATTCATGAGGTGAGGAATCCACAGGTAGTTGTATCCATCAGAAAAAATTGTTTTTTTACTACATCAGTGTTGGCTGACTCTGTGCTCCCTGTTCTCATCCATATGGCACGTCCGCTGGGGCAAGTGAGGAGATGGCGGCATCCTCCGGTGTACAGACCGCTGGTGGACCTGTCGACAATGGAAGAGAGACATGGAATAGTCACCTACAGACTTGATCGTGCCACAATCCAGCAACTGTGTGCCCAGTTGGAGCCATCCCACAGGAATCCCCTCTCTAGTGCAGGTCCTGTCTGTACTTAATTTCCTGGCAAGTGGGTCTTTTCAAACAACAGTGGCCATAGCATCAGGGATGTCCCAGCCTATGTTCTCAAACATGTTGTCCAGAGTGTTGTCTGCCCTGCTGAAACACATGCGGAGCTACATCGTGTTCCCTCAGGTGGAGGATTTGCCTACAGTGAAAGGTGACTTCTATGCCCTGGAACATATCCCCAATATCATAGGTGCCATTAATGGGACACATGTGGCTTTGGTCCCCCCGCAGGAGTGAACAGGTGTAGAGAAACCGGAAGAGCTACCATTCAATGAATGTGCAGATGGTGTGTTTGGCCGGCCAGTACATCTCCCATGTGAACGCCAAGTTTCCTGGCTCAGTGCATGACGCTTACATTCTGAGGAATAGCAGCATCCCTCGTGTGATGGCGCAAGACCAGAGGCACCGTGTGCCGCTAATAGGTGATGACAAGGACCCTATACCTTGTGAATAGTTGTCTGGGGTTGTCCCTAAGGGTTAGTGTGTGTCTAACAGATTTCCCTCGACATTTGCAGGTGACTCTGGTTACCCTAACCTGTCATGGCTACTGACCCCAGTGAGAAATCCCAGGACAAGGGCAGAGGAACGCTACAATGAGGCACATGGGCGAACTAAGAGAGTGATAGAAAGGACCTTCGGCCTCCATATGACAGGTGGTTCCCTATACTACTCACCAAAGAAGGTGTGCCAGATCATTGTGGCCTGCTCTATGCTGCACAACTTGGCTTTGCGACAACAGGTGCCTTTTCTGCAGGAGGATGGTCCAGAAGGAGGTCTTGTGGCAGCTGTGGAGCCTGTGAACAGTGAAGAAGAGGAGGCAGAAGAAGAGTATATAGTCAACAGAAACAACGTGATCCAGCAATACTTCCAGTGAGACACAGGTAAGAAGACATCACTGCCTCCTACATCTGATAAAATTGTTAGACCTATCATATGTCTGTCACTTTCATCCAGTGTATGGACCCTGACTTGTCATTTTGGCTTTCCATTTCACAGATGTGGGTCCCACTGTGTGACCTGTGCTATGTTACCTCATGGACTAGAGCTGTGTGACATAGGTATGTTGACAATACAATGGACATTGCTATTTTCCTCAGTTATTGCAAATACATATTTGTGAAAGCACAGACTGACTCCAGATTGTTTTGTGATTCAAGGGTGTTTATTTTAGTGCTAAATAGTGGAGGGGGTTGTAAAATGGTCAGGGGTGATGGTGGAGGAATGTCCATGGCAGAGTCCAGTTATTTGTCTCACAGATGCATTGTTTAAAGGGGCATAGGAAGTGGAGCTAGGGCAGTTTAAGGATGGACAGGGTGACAAAGTGGGACAGAAGGATGACATTCAGGGTGGTCTCATTTCTTGGCGGGGGTCTTGGCATTGTTCTCTGTCTTTGTCCTGGATCTCAGGGACCGTTTGCGGGGTGGTTCTCCATCTGCAGGGGGTGTGTTGCTGGTGTTGTGGTCCTGTGGCGGTGCCTCCTGTCCACTAGCGCCGGCGGAGGTGGTGGGCAGTTCATCGTCCAGGCTAGTGTCAGGTGCCCCTTCTTGTGCCACAGTGTCCCTCCTGGTGTTGACAAGGTCCTTCAGCACCCCTACAATGGTGCCCAGGGTGGTGTTGATGGACTTGAGTTCCTCCCTGAACCCCAAATACTGTTCCTCCTGCAGCTGCTGGGTCTCCTGAAACTTGGCCAGTACCGTTGCCATTGTCTCCTGGGAATGATGGTACGCTCCCATGATGTTGGAGAGGGCCTCGTGAAGAGTGGGTTCCCTGGGCCTGTCCTCCCCCGTCGCACAGCAGACCTCCCAGTTTCCCGGTTTTCCTGTGCCTCTGTCCCCTCAACCGTGTTCCCACTGCCACTGGCCCCAGGTCCCTGCTGTTTTTGGGTTGGTGGGTTTGCCTGGGTTCCTTGTAGTGGTGGACACACTGCTGCTTGACGTGTCCTGGGGACAGAGATATGAGCCTGCTGGGTGAGTGCTGTGCTGGTGTTTCCTGAGGGGGAGGCTCTGTGGTGGCTTGTGACTGTGTCAGGGGAACCGACTGTCCCGAGGTCCCAGATGGGCCGGGCTGGTCATCTAGATCCAGTTGGACAGAGCTGCTGTCGTCACTGTGGGCCTCCTCTGTGGGGGTGGGGGGTGAACATGTCTGGAACCTCCTGTCCGGTGACGTTGGGAGGGGTCCTGCAGGGGTGTAAAGGGGCATGATTATTGCATCTGTGTGTGCCATGGTGTGCAATGGGTGGGTGACCCTGTACCCCAGTGCTTGCATTCTTGTCTAAGACCTTGTGTGATCATTGTTTTGGGGTCTGTGTGAGTATCTGTAGTTGACATGCTTTGGTGATGGGTGTCCATGCTTTGTTGTTGCATGCAGGACTTGGTGTTGGGATGTGTGGTTTGTGATAGTGGCACATATGTGAGGTGTTGGAGTGATGGGGGTGAGGGTGAGGGTGGGGGTATGTGATAGCATGCAGGTAGGGTGGGGGATGTAATAGTTAAAGATTTGACTTACCAGAGTTCATTCCTCCTGCTACTCCTGCGAGGCCCTCAGGGTGCAGTATAGCCAAGACTTGCTCCTCCCATGTTGTTAGTTGTGGGGGAGGAGGTGGTGGTCCGCCGCCAGTCCTCTGTACTGCAATCTGGTGTCCTGAGACCAGAGAACGCACCTTCCCCCGTAGGTCGTTCCACCTCTTCCTGGTGTCATCCCGTTTTCTTGGATGCTGTTCCACTGCGTTGACCCTGTCCACGATTCTGCGCCATAGCTCCATCTTCCTAGCTATGGAGGTATGCTGCACCCGTGATCTGAATAGCTGTGGCTCTACCCGGATGATTTCCTCCACCATGACCCTGAGCTCCTCCTCAGAAAACCTGGGGTGTCTTTGCGGTGCCATGGGGTGGTGTGGGTGATGGGTGAGGTGGTGTGTGTTGTGATGTGTGAGGGGATGTGTTTGTGTGTGTTTTGTGAGGTGCGTGGATGTTATGTGAGTGATGGTGTTGAGTGCCTGTGGATGCTAGTTTGTTGATGGTGGTGTCTCTCTCTGGCCTTCTGTCGCAATTCTGGTCGTAAGGGTTTGTGGGTGATGTGGTGTGTGTTTTATATTGGATTGGGTGTGTGGGAGTGGTGTGTGCATGTGTATCAGGTGTGTGTATTTCGCATTGTCCAATGTGGTTGTGTTTTGTAAATGTGTGTGTATTTTGAGCTCGGCGGTATGTACCGCCAATGGAATACCGAGGTTGAAAGACTGCCGCGTGGATTCGTGGGTCGTGATAGTGTAGGTGTATTCCTGTTGGCGTGACGGTGTCGGTTTTGTTATCGCCAGTTTATCACTGACCTTTGGTGTGGCAGACTTGTGTGGGTGTCTGGATTTTGGCGGATTCCGAGCTGTGAGTCGTAATAGCTGTAGCGGAATTCCGCGGCCGTGTGTTGGCAGTCTTCTGCACGGCGGTAAACAGCATTTACCGCCAATGTTGTAATGAGGGCCATAGTCTTTTTTGCAAACCACACCACCCCAGTTTGGACCCAGCCATATGCAAATCAGTCTTAACCCGGTTCTCCATGGGAACAGTCCAGCCCGAACTGCCAAGCCAGGTCCTCCCTGGATAGGAAACAAGCATCCTGTGATTGGTTTCTGGGTGTCATCCCTCATCAGTCAAGCTAGCTTGAATCCAATGGTGAAGTGAGCACGGGACCAATGCCTAGGCATACCCTGCCCACTTAGGGTGACAAAAACAAAAAACAGAACAGATGATGGACAGAATACTGAACAATGCAAACATTCAGCCCCAGTCACATAGATCTGGGTTTAATCCATTGTTTTTTTGCAAACCACACCACCCCAGTTTAGACGTAGCTATATGCAACTCAATCTTGACCAGTCCAGCCCGAACTGCCAAGCCAGGTTCTCCCTGGACCAGAAGTAAATATCCTAGGACTGGTTTCAAGGTATCTCTCCTCATCAGGCAGGCTACCTTGAACCCAGTGGCATAGTGAGCATGGGACCCACGTCTGAGCATATCCTTCCCATTTAGGGTGACAAAAGCAAAAGGAACACCTGATAGATGAAATGCTGAACAACGCAAACATTCACCCCTACACACGTAGATCTGGGTTTAATCCATTGTTTTGTTTGCCCACCACGCCACCCCAGTTTGGATCCAGCCATATACCAACCAGTCTTGACCCTGCTCCCCATGGGAACAATCCATCCCAAACTGCAAAGCCAGGTCCTCCCTGGACCCGAAAGAAGCATCCTGGGACCGGTTTCAGGGTATCACCACTCATCAGCCAGTTTAACTTGAAACCAGTGATGCAGTGAGCACAAGGCCCATGTCAGGGCATACCCTTCCCACTTAGGGTGACAAAAGCAAAAAGAACAGATGATGGACAGAATGCTGAACAATGCAAATATTCACCCTCAGTACTATAGATCTGGGTCTAGTCCATCGTTTTTTTCCCACCATGCCACCCCAGTTTGGACCCAGCCATATGCAAATCAGTCTTGCTCCCACTCCCCATGGAAACAGTCCAGCCAGAATTGCCAAGCCAGGCCCTCCCTGGACCTGAAACAAGCATCCTGTGACCGGTTTCAGGGTATCACCCCTCATCAAGCAAAGCTAGCTTCAATCCAGTGGTGCAGTGAGACCAGGACCCACGTCTGGGCATACCGTTCCCACTTAGGTTGACTAAAGGAAAAAGAACAGATGAGGAACGGAATGTTGAACAATGCAAACATTCACATTCCACCTGTACGTCTATGGCCGGCCGTTTGTGGTCACTACTGACCACAACCCCCTCATTCCCTTGTTCCGAGGGACCATATCGAAGCCACCCCCAAAGAATAGAAAAATGGATGCTGCAACTGCAGGAATACGACTGTCAGGTGGGGTACGGACCTGGTTCCACCAACCCTGCAGACTACCTGTTCAAACACCCCAGGGCAGCTATTCTAGGAGAAGAAGACCAAGCACGGAGACTGAAGAGTATTTCGGGTAGTGTTAGACAGGTCACGCCCCTTTACCATCTCCATGGACCAAATCCAATGAGCCACGGCTCAAGATGAGTGTCTACAGCAGCCCCTGGAGGTGATGAGAAACAATCATTGTCATCAGTTTAAAGAGTGGTGGACCCAGAAAACACCCGAGGCATGGCACATCATGGAGAGCCTCTACCATGTCCGCCAAGAGCTAGTCACTGACCGGGATAGATGCCTGCTTTGCAGACATAGACTGATTATTCCAGCCAGCCTCAATGATCAGGTGATACAACTGGCCCATGCAGGCCACCAAGGTCTGGTCAAGACCAAGAATAGGCTGTGTGCTAAAGTCTGGTTCCTGCTCATGGATAAGCAGATGGAAGCCCTGGTGAGGTCCTGCCTTTGGTGTCAAGCCACCGGTGCCGCTCCAGCCTCTGCCACAGTGATAACTGAAAAAGGGTCGCAGCAAACCTGGGTCTGTGCCAGTATGGATTTCAGCAGCCTACCTGACAGAAGATACACCGTGGCAGTCATTGATGACTATTCCAAATGCCCAGAAGTCAAAATCATAGTGTCTCAAGGCTCTCACGAAGTGCTTCCCAAGCTGGAAAAGATAATGGCCACACACGGACTGCTCAGAGAACTGAAAACCAACAAAGGCTCACCATTTCAAAATCACGAGATCGCAGAGTACCTCAAGTCCTGTAACATCACGCACCGAAGAACCGCCCCAAGATGACCACAAGCCAATGGGGAAGTCGAACGTTCTATGAGGACGGTAAACAAGGTAATCCGAATCGTTCATGCCAACCAGCAACCCTACAACTTGGCCATCTATGCTTTCTTGAGAGAGTACAGGCAGACACCTCATTCCATGACTGGTCAAGACCCGGGATACCTTCTAGTGGGTTGGCTGGTACAAGACTCCATCCCCCATGGACTCATGGGTTCTAGGTGGACCTATGTAGGTGTGTGATTGTCCATGGGGACCTCTCGAAGGGCAGCCGAAACTTGATCCCTAGACATCGGTCTTTGAGGAGCACTTGCAGCGTAGGATATCTTGCTCCGCGACATTGGCTGGCACGAGCATTGGATTGTCTGTGATTTGCGAGGACTCTCTAGTCGTCCACTGGGGCTGAGGTCCACCTAGGATGCTGGGCCAATCCAGTTCCCTCTACTCGGCTAAGGAACCACGTAATGTATCAGTGACTTTCCCCCGGACTAGATCGGGGGGACCTCTGTTCTTGAATATGTTTTGAGTTGTTATAATTTTTCTGAAACAAGGGAGGAATGTAATGACCCACTCGTGAGGTAACAAGTGCGCGGGGAGGAGGGGTCAATTGGCTCCAATCTAGAGGGGCGGGTACCCCGCCTCACTTGTATTCGTGGCACCCATGGTTTAGCACATGGGCCATGTGAAGTAGGAAAATAAAGGTGAGATCATCAGGGATGGAGTGAGTAAGGACCCACGCCTCAGAGCTCGGAACACCAGCCCATATTCTGAGTCCGATTGGGCCATGGCCCAGTGCTACTTGCAACGTTCGCCAACTGCAACAGTGCTGGGGACCCCGAAGGGTCACACTTTTCCCGCACGATATTACAGGTACCTCATAAATAAACTTTTTGGGCTTTTGTATCAAGGGGTTGAATCTTCCGAGAGTCCACTTGATGGGCAAGTCAGATGACAGATGGCTCTTCAACTTGGCACTATATGGTCAATTTGGTCCACTGCAGTCTAACCAGCTCCTTTTCCTGGTGCTCTATCTAGATTTCCCATGAACTGCAGAACACAGCAATATCGTCCGGGTAACCCTGATAATATCTCCTTCAAGCCAGACAATGCATGCTTGACTAGGCACTGCAAAGTGAAGATACTGTAGCAGATTTGAAATCACAAAACAATACCACAATTCATTCATATAATTCTGATTCATCCAAATGGCACTATATCACATCGCCAGGTGTCCAGTAACCGACAGGTACAGATGAAATTATTATTGAGAGTTTGTATGCCGACTGAATAGCAACTGCCCTATTATGCCTGAGATTACTTTCGATTGATTGACGAGAAATAATTGCTTAGTTAAATGTGCTACTGCATCTCTTCAAGCACATTTTCTGATACTGGATAAAGGCAGGACACCCTGTTAAAATATTATTTGGGAAGAGACCCATGACACTAATCAATATATAAACCAACATTTTAGTTAAGATTCTTACTAACACAGCAATCAAAATAATCCGGTCATTAGTCCATTAGGATCAAAATGGCTTCATGATGGTTCGTGGCACATGCAACAATATCAGGCGTTTGCAGGTGGCTCTGGCAAATGTAGACAAGCTGCTGGACCCCTCCTCAATGGTTAATTTGCTTTTGAGAAGGCGTTTGATTCCACCTGTTGACGATTTCCCTCTGGGCCAGGGTAGGGCATATTGGAATGCTCTCCCCCCACTTTCCCATGGTGTGTGGTACCACACAGGAATGCCCTCTTTCCCTCTTATTATTTGTCCTAATTATAGAATTATTTACTCAATTAATCAGGTAAGAGGCCCAGATTTCTGGATTTAGATGGAAAGGGGTATTCAAAGGCCTCTTTATTCACATATGACATGTTCATCTACATTCAGGGGCGTCAGCACTACATTCCTAGAATAATGTGGATGCTTCACGTTTACGGAGAGGCACCTGCCAACAGAGTAAACTAGGAGAAATCCAAATATGTCCCAATTAGAGATAATGCTCAGCCCTCACATCTGCACATAAACAATATGCGCCAATTAGGAGTCCCCTTTAGATACCTTGGCATATACAGAATGAGAGACATGCAGAAGTTCTGGGATTTTAACATAATTCAACTGCTACAACAAGTTAAAAAGGACGTGGACATGTGAAGCATGCTCCCACTGTCCCCTATTAAAATGCTTTCATTGCCCCGACTTATATATATGCTGCAGAATTAACCATAGGGCTTCCCACCGAAATTATTACAGGTTTACGATTCACTCTTTGTGGGCAGAGGGAGTTCCCTAGAGTTTGGTGCTTAATCTCCCTTTGATGGCAGTCTTGGCGTAGCAGAATTTAAGCTTTATTATTGGGCAGCACAAGTTCTTCAAATAAAAGATTGGCTGTTTCAGAATAGAAGCGACCCTACAATTAGTCTCGAAATTGAAGATCTTGAAAAATATGGTATGCTTGATCAATTATATAGTGTGAAATCTACAATAGCAGAATCCCTTATCATTAGAATATCCATTGAATTCTGGCATCGGGCCCTGAAGCGATTCAAATGGGACTCAAACGTGAACACTCCCTTAAGAATAGTGCATGGCTCACCCATTCTGCACAATTAGACAGTTTCTGACACTGGACCTAATGAGATCTGGCAACTCAGAGATTTCTGGGAATTACTCACATCTAATCCTTTGAGCAACTTTTGTTGGCTTTTCACTCCGTAACTCACAATTCTTTTGCTACTTACAGCTATGCCACAAACTTGATATATATATATAATATATATACTTGATATAGATATATATATATATATATATATATATATATATATATATATATATATATATATACAGGAACCGAGAATCCAGTTAATAAGCTTTAAAAGAATCGACTGAAGCACAGTGTCTGAATCGCTATATGCTTTTATTCCACATTGGAAAAGTGGCAGCACCATTCATTCTCCTAAAGTGTTTCAGCCCTCGTAGGAGCCTTGATCACAGGTGAACAAAATTATCAGTACAGGGAGCCACATGCTTATAGGTAAATTACTCAGTAGTTCTAAAATCTTACTGGCCAATATATTATTTTTGCGATTTTATGTAAGCATGGACTTGGTCTAGAGGCATCAGAGAGCTTTACTATGGAGTTAAGAAGTGTATAATACAATGAGTTACCATGGGAAGTGTGCAACAAGGTATCCTTCACATGGGGGGAAATAAACATACGCATAACAAAAAACTTGAATAAAAACAGGTGATAGTAGCCAATGGGACAGATACTGTATCATGTAAGATCTGTTGCTGGACCGTGCTGGAAGAGGCAAGGGTGCACCCAAAGGTGATGTGTAGGATGGGTGGTTAGCTCAAGTATTCAAATGTAGAGCTTTGAGGTCTTTCTTGAAAGCATCGTGAATAGTGGTCCCCCCTGACCAGAGGCTTGGAATGAGTTCCTGATTCTTGTGGCACTTCTGGAGAATCACTGGGACATCCAAAACTTCTTCTCGAAGGTGGGGTAACACACTAAAGTATACAAAAAAGCTTGATTTCTTAGCCACTAGTCATTCTAGTGGGATGGTTATGCCCAGATGTGGGTTCCATGCACACTGTGTTACTGGAACCAAGCTATACTTGGCTGATGAGCGAAACCAGTGCTGGGTTGCTTGTGTTCTGGTGCAGGCTGTACTGTTCTGGTGGAGCAGGGTCAAGATTGATTTTCATATGGCTGGGTCCAAACTAAGGTGGCATGGTGTGCAAAATAACGATGGATTGGGATGCGGCCCAAGTAATTATCTGTGACTGAGATTAAATCAAGCATTTCATCCATCACTTTTTGTATTTTTTACTGTTCTCATATATTTCAAATGAAACCTCTATGTGTTCAGCTTTTGTTTGTTATGTTGTTTTAAATTAAAACAAGATCTATAAGAAAGAAAATACTGTTTGGTAACCAGATGTCTTTAAGATGTGAATATCAAAATGTTGTTTATACTTCACTATGAGAAGCTTGAGAGACAAATTATTATGAGTTCACACATGTATTGATGATTGCCCCTTAAAGCACTGTAGAATGGACTGAAATGTTGACATTTTTGACTGTCCCATCTTTATAAATGGTTAAGCAGTCTTTATTTTCAATATAGCATAATACTACAAAGTTTTAGTTGATTCTGTATATACGCTCAGTCAATCAATCAAGCAATCAATGGGTTCTTTTAGAGCGTGGCTAATCACCCGATCAGGTCTCAAAGCTTGGGAGGTTGTTCTGCGGCTCAGTTGAATTGCTGGATGGCTGGTCAGTTGAAAAGCCAAGTCTTATAGTCCTTCCTGAATTGAGGGAAAGGGAGATAGCCCGAGATGAAGAAGAAAAGAGTTCCAGGTTGTAGCGGAGAGGTAGGAGAAGGATCATCCTCCAGCTGTGGTCTTGTGGATCTGTGGCATGGTGACCAGGGCCGGTGAGTGGAACGGAGTTGCCTAGTGGGCATGTGGAAGGCGAGGCAGTGGTTGAGGTATGCAGGTCCAGTGTTGTGGAGGGCCTTTTATGTGTGCGTGAGGAGCTTGAAGGTGATTCTCTTGTTGATCAGGAGCCAGTGGAGGTCTCTTAGGTGTCCTGATATGTGGCTCTGGCAAGGGATGTCCAATATGAGTATGGCAGGGTGTTCTGGATTCTTTGCATCTTCCTTTGGAGCTTCTAGAAGGTGCCAGTGTAGAGTGTGTTGCCATAGTCGAGCTTACTTCTGACAAGCACCTGGATGACTGTTCTTCTGGATTTGATGGAGATCCACTTGAAAATCTTTCAAAGAAGGCGGAGCGTGTGAAAACAGGAGGACGAGACGGCATTGACTTGGTGGTTCATAGAGAGCGAGGAGTTGAGGATGATGTTGAAGTTGTGTGCGTGGTCATTCGGTGTCGGGGTGCTCCGAGTGCTGTGGGCCACTAGGAGTTGTCCTAGGTGGAGGGGGTGGTACCTAGGATGATGACTTCTGTCTTGTCAGAGTTGAGCGTAAGGCAGCTGTCTTTCCTCCTCCAGGAGGTGACTGCCTTCATCCCATTGTGGAAGTTGGTCTTCGTGACAGTAGGTTCATCGGTGAGTGAAAGGATCAGCTGAGTGTCGTCAGCGTAGGAGTCGATGTTGAGTCTGTGGTTTCTGACGATGCTTGATAGCGGTGCCATGTAGATGTTGAAGAGGGTGGGGCTTAAGGGGAGCCTTGGGGGATGCCACAGCTGATCTCTGTACGTTCAGATGTGAATGGTGAATGGTGGTCAAATAGAAGTGGACACAGTGGTGGATGGTTCAAACGAGTTCAGAGGTGTGGCTGACGGAGATGTTGTTGCTGACGGAGAAAATGGGGTCGAGCTTGTGTCCTGATGAGTGCATTGTGACAGTGGCCCATTGTTTGAGTCCAATGCTGGCGAGATTCTCCACTAAGGATGAGGTGTTGGGGTCACTGAGTTTGTCTAGGTGAAAATTGAGGTCGCCAAGGAGGATGTAGACTGTGGAGGCGAGGGCATGATGAAGTCGGCGATGGATTCGCTGAAGGGAGGGCGGGGTCCGGGAGGTCTGTTGACAAGAGTGCCACGTAGGGTGGTGTTCAGGTTGGTCTGGATCTGGAAGTGGAGGTGCTCCATGTGGGGTGCATGGTTGTCAGTGCTGGTTGTGAGGCAGAGGGTGTTCTTGTGAACAATGACGATGCCTTCTCCTGGTCGGTTGGTGCGGTACTTGTGGATGATCTTGTAGCCATGTCTCTGTGAGGAATGCGACGTTGGGGGTGGTGGAGTTGAGCAGGACCCAGATTTCCATGGCATGTTTCTTAAGGAAGCATGTGTTCAGCAGGATGCAGCTGAGGTGGTCGTGTCTGGTCCATGGGGGCCATCTGGTTGGTGAGGCTGGTGTGTGGTGGCAGGAGAAGGTGCAGTTACAGCAGGCGAAGGATCCTTGGTTGACGCTCAGTGATGCGTGGTGACAGGCGGTGTTTCATCCAGCGTTGAGGGTGTGGAGGAAGCTGGTAATGTAGTGTTGGTGGTGCGGGGGCCAGCGTCCCTGAGTACGCTTGTTTATGTTCTGTAACTTGACTTGTAATCTCTGTTTATATGTCTGTGTCTCCTTCCTCATTGTTGATGAATTTTGCTGTGCATAAAAAAATGATATGACTATTTGACTGCCTATGAAATATTTTAAAAATACTTATCCAATTCTTGTTTTGATATTCCTCTATTCAATTCACTATATTGTGCTGTACGCATTATCAATTGAAGCCATGTAAATACAAAGTGCACCTACTGGAGCCATTTGTTTGTACTGAGTGAATACCTAGGCTTCTTTGGCATTACAGGGCTGCCCTATTCTGTTATGTATGTATGTGGAATCAAGTAAACAGGAGCCCCAGAAGACTGAATGCACTCTTTTTGCTCTCATCTGAAGAATCTGGTCTTCAAAATAAGCTTTCATAAACTATATTCATTTTTTTGGTAATTTAATTCACTTAGCAAAAGCACTGCTATGATTACGGTATGGATTCCAAAAGGTTCTAATAAATGAGTCCCAATGAACCATTGTCCTTCAAAGTTACCCAAGTTCCTATTGCGCCTAAGGACAAGTTAGGTTTTATTCCTACTGATCATACCAAATCTGTCCACTGGCTTTTCAACTCAGGGGGCCCTGGTAGCCCATGCAAAAGAGCAGTTCTGTGCCCCTTTGCTTGGAACAAGTATCACGGACTAGCCAATTACCAAAGGGAATGCTCAGTTACACTAAGAGCCAACCTATTCCTTCATGCCTTCCTCATCTGATATCCGGTATGCCCTGCCCTTCACAGCAAGAGCCAACCTACTCCTTCATGCCTTCCTCGTCTGAAATCCGGTATGCCCTGCCCTTCACAGGCAAACTATCCCACAAAGCTATTTGATTGATACAGAAGGGCATCAATTCTGGGGTCAGTATAGGTGGGCAAACTGGCCTAATATTGCCTTACACCCAGCCTGCTGAACAAGTGTCAGATGAGAGGTACTTTTGACTCTTGCCACTGAGCCATCTTTCTTTTCTACTTGCAGTAGGTCATGAAGGGCTCACTGCTCCCCTTGATCGCTTTGGTGACTGGTAGTATAACAACTTGGTAATCCCTACAAAGATACAGTTTAAGCTCATTTATACAGGAGAGGCACCTAAGTCAACCATATAGTTGACATCCTAAACCTTCTTGATAATAGTGTGTAGGCCACACAGTTTGTCCTTCAGAACGTGTGGGTAAATAGGCTTGAAGATGAAAACGTCCTGACTGTCCTTTTACTGTGCCACAGTACTTAAGCCAACATAAAGTTCTCTAGGGTTGTCCTCTCAGTACCTACGTAGTAAAAAGTGAATGCGCAGATGTGGTACAGCAATAGGATATTCCACGTCCTCTTGAGGCAGTTTTCTATCATCATAACCTTCAGGTTTTTGCAGAAGCCCTTCACCAGCCCCTTGGTCCGGGGGTGGCAAGCTGTGGAGATTTGGTAGGTCACACTAAATTCTTCCCTGATAGCTTCCCTATATGATGAGACGAAGTTGCACTTTCGTTGGAATACAACAGTCCCCAGGAATGCCACCCTGGTAAAAAATATATATATATACTACAGACAACCCCCAGATGTGGTAGTGCTCCATCGGAGCACCAATGCAGGGTACCTGGTTGCATGATCCACAATAACAAGTTTTCTCTAGTTAGTGAGAGAGGGTGTAAGACAACAACAATGTTAATTCCTACCCACACAAACGGTACCAAGGCTGCTAGCACGGGGACCAGCAGAAACCTTGGGTTAGCCTCCAGCCTTGTTGCAGACTTGAAGGGCATGGTAGTTCTGACATACTCAACCATAGTAGGCCTCTAGAAGACATGGGACAACTCTTTCATAGCCCCCTTTATGCCAAAGTACCTGATTAAGGGTATCTCTTGGGCTATATATATAAGGAAATTCCTGTGCACCCAACTACCAGCTTCCTTAAAGCTCCTGGCTATGGGTCAGCTGACTTACTGAGGACTGGTCTCAAGCCACCTTGTAGAGACCCACATAGGTAGGAAACTAGGTCGGGCTTTACTGAATTCCTCTGGGACAGTCCTTCAGCAGATAACAGCTAGGCTTGATTCCAGGCTCACAGCAATAGAACAGAGATTGTATATGCAAAGTAGGTTGCGATGGTCAAAGTTTTTATCTTCTAACTTAGCCATTTTTTTACTTCTCCAAATTCACTAGCAGGGCAAGATTGGAAACTGTGGGTGAAGAAGGCTCCACAAGACCAGATACCTTCACACAGTGTCCAGCTGAACCAGTTTCTAGTGTGGCGAAAAAGGTCTGAGCTGAACGGATCTGTTTTTCTTGCCTAGCTTGGTTACCCCCTCCCTGGGCAAGCTTCAGAACCCTGTCCTCTGGAGTTGTAAAATATGGCTTTTCTCAAACTGCTGGAAAACATCTTTATGGTCACTCCTGCACCCCCAGAATCCTCATGGAAGTGGGTCTAGGCACCAGGTCTTTCTCCAGTCAGGTGGGTCCTCTTGGAGTCAGGAGTTTTTTGCCTTTTGTGTCCTTGGACCAGGACAACAGGAGGCCAGTAATCAGCCCTAGGAGAGTAGTCCTAGTCCCTGAGTGCTAGCAGAAGTCAGGAGCCTGATAGTCTTCTTCTTACAGCAGGGCCTTGATTCTTCAAATGGAGTCTTCTTAGAATCAGGAATGTTGTGAGGATGTGGGATGAGGTGTCATTCTTATACTGTGTACTAGTCAGTGTATGTAGAATTTTCTCACTCAATTTTGTCAATCTTGAGTCGCCATCATTTAAACCCTTCCTCTTAGGTTTTGGTTAAATATTCCAAGAAGCCTTAAATCCCAAATGGTTAACTCCTTCCAATGAAATAGGGTCTGACTCTTCCTAAACTAATCTCCGAGTTAGATGAGGTGCCTTCCCTCTGCCAGGGCTAAGATCTGTTTTCACCCTGTTGGGCTGCAGCTATAAAGTCTAGTCGTGTGAATGACTAGGAGCAGATCCAGTCAGTCCCATATGTCATCTTCTAGCCAAAAGTGGTCCTGCGGATAATGTCCTTTGTTCTACCAACTCTTCCTGCCTCTTCTCAGGTGGCTAATTTCTGTTACGTGACCAGTTGTGGATAACGCCCCTGTGCCCAGTGACCAAACCATTTTCCCCTAGATAACTTCAGCCAGGAATATGTATTGAGCCTCTGAAGGTGAAATGAATGACAAAAGTGTGCTTTTTGTGCAAAAGCAGTACAAAGTACATTTTCATAAAGTTGCTTTTCCACTAAATTTATCAAAAGTCAACTTTCATCATTAAATTAGATTTTTAAAATAACTTTGAATCATTTTGATAGCTTTTTTCAAGAAAAAATATAAATTAAGGATTTTACGAGTACTTAGTCATGTACAAGGATAATCTAACTTAACCTACACAATCAAAACAGTTTCTGTATACTCAGTCACTGTGACAGTTCACTATTTTCAATATGTAGTCAGCAACATTTTGGGGGTCATTCTGACCTCGGCGGTAAAAGGCCCTTACCGCCGGTCAGAAGTCCGCCATACTACCGCCGCGTCCGCGGTAGACCGCCACGGTCATTCTGACCACCAACTGTGAAACCGCCAAAAATCCGACATCCAAGGAAGGCCGCCACATCAGCGGGCCGCGGAAAACTGGAGATGACCAAACCTCCACCGTCACGCCAACACAAACACGCCCATGCCATTCTGACCCACGAATCCACGCGGCGGTCTTTCAACCGCGGTATTCCATTGGCGGTACACACCGCCGCGGTCAAAATACACACACATCTACAAAACACAGCCACATTGGACATTTTGAAATACGCACACCTGAGACACATACAAACAACGCTCCCACACATCCAATCAACTATAAAACACACACCCACATCACCCACAAACCCCCACTAGTTGGAAATCGGAGCGAAGGCGAGAGCGAGAGAGATAGAGATAGCGAGCACAGCATTAGAAAACCCCAACACACACAGGAACCCAACTTCATCACCCACACCACATCTACGCACACCTCGCCACATATCACCACGCACATCACCACAAACACCACCCCACACCTCATCCACACCACCCCATGGCACCCCAAAGACACCCACGGTTTTCGGACCACGAACTCCGGGTCATGGTTGAGGAAATCATGAGGGTTGAGCCCCAGCTCTTCGGCACACAGGTGCAACACACCACCATAGTCAGGAAGGCTGAGCTATGGCAAAGGATCGTAGACAGGGTCAACGCTGTGGGACAGCATCCCAGAAATCGGGAAGATATCAGAAAGCGATGGAACGACCTACGGGGGAAGGTGCGCTCGATGATCTCCAGGCACAACATCGCTGTGCAGAAGACTGGCGGCGGACCCCCACCCACCCCACCCCAATTCACAGCATGGGAGCAAGAGGTGGTAAACATCCTGCATCCTGATGGCCTCGCTGGAGTACACGGAGGAATGGACTCTGGTAAGTCGAATCTCAACTACTTCACCCCCCCCAACCATCAGCATGCCAACCCCCCCCCCCAATATCACCCCCCAGCACATAACCTCCCTGCCAATGTCTCACCAGCACAACCCACCCTAAACAACACCAACCCCTGAATGCCAACACAAACCATAGACAGCCACCACCAAAGCATGACCATAGCACATACCCATACACCCCCCCAAACCCTCACAACACCTCCCACAAGGGAATGCCAGCACTGGGGGACAAGGGCACCCAAAATGCACGCCATGGCACACACAGAAACAATAACCATACTCCTTCACCCCTGCAGGGCCCGAACGCCAACACCCCGCCACGGAGGGTCCAGAGATGTCCATCCCACCCCCAGAACAGGCCCCCAGCGAGGACAGCAGCTCTGTCGACCTCGAACCTGACGACCAGCCCGGACCATCGGGGACCTCTGGACAGTCGGTTCCCCACACACAGACACAGGCCACAGCAGACCCAAACCCCTCTGGGAACACCAGCACAGCTCCCACCCAGCGGGCCCATGCCTCTGTCCCGTGGACGCGTCAATCAGCGGTGTGTCCGCCACTACAGGGCACCCAGGCTGACCCAACACCCCAACAACAACAGGGACCTGGGGGCAGTGGTAGTGGGCACACCGTCCAGGGGACAGAGGCCCGGGGAAACAGGGCAACTGGGAGGGCTGCTGTGCGACAGGGGGGGGGGAGGACAGGCCCAGGGAACCGACTCTCCAAGAGGCCCTCACCACCATCATGGGAGCATACCATCACTCCCAGGAGACGATGGCGACGGTACTGGCCAGGTTCACCGAGATCCAGGCACAGCAGGAGGAACGGTACATGGGGTTCAGCAATGAACTCCGGGACATCGCTACCGCAATGGGGACCATAGTCCAGGCCCTCAACCGGATAGAAACCACATTGCGGGAGCATGTGGCACCGCAAAGGGCCCCTGTCACTAGCCAGGAACAGCCTACCACCTCCGCCGGCGCTAGTGGTCAGGAGGCCCCCACAGAACGACGGGCCACCAGAACCCCACCTCCTGCTGAAGAACAACCACCCCGCAAGAGGAACCTGAGATCTCAAAGGAAGACAGAGTAGGATGCCAAGACCCCCGCCAGTCTAATAACCCCCCGGATGTCATTCCACTGTCCCACAGTGTCACCCTGTCCAACCTTGAACTGCCCCTGCTCCATCCTTCCACAGCCATATGAACAATGCACCTGTGCGACCGAGAACTGGACTCTGCCATGGACATAACTCCACCCTCACCCTTCACCGTTTTAATCTCATGTACCAAAATATAGCACTAAAAATAAATCACTCATTGCACATAAATCATTCTGGAGTCAGCCTGTATTATTTACAAATGTATAACACATTACTTATCAATAATGTTCTATTATTTATGTGTGGACAACATACCGATGTCAATAAGCATTAGTCCATGGGCTAACCAAGCAGAAGTCACGCAGTGGGTCATACAGCACTGAAAAGGGAAGGGAAAAGTAAACTTCAGTTTAAAAGAACTGGGGGGAAATACACAAAGTAAAGATGCAGGGGGCATTCAGTAAATGGTAAATGGCGTGGGTGATTCCTACCTGTGTGCTACTGAAAAGACTGATGGATAACTCTGTCCCTGTTGTCTGGGTCGTCCTCTTCATCTTCCTCCTCTTCACTCTCCGCAGGCTCCACAGCTGCTTCAACACCACCATCTGGACCATCCTCCTGCAGGAAGGGCACCTGACGTCGCAATGCCAGATTGTGAAGCATGCAGCAGGCCACGATGATCTGGCACACCTTCTTTGGTGAGTACATCAGGGATCCCCCTGTCATATGTAGGCACCTAAACCTGGCCTTCAGGAGGCCAAAGGTTCTTTCAATGACCCTCCTAGTTCGCCCATGGGCCTCATTGTACCGTTCCTCTGCCCTGGTCCGGGGATTCCTCACTGGGGTCAATAGCCAAGGCAGGTTGGGGTAACCAGAGTCACCATTTAGCCACACACGTTGTCTCTGTAGCTGTTCCATCACATAAGGGATGCTGCTATTTCACATGATGTACGCGTCATGCACTGACCCAGGTAACATGGCATTCACATGGGAGATGTACTGGTCAGCCAAACAGACCACCTGAACGTTCATCGAATGGTAACTTTTCCTGTTTCTGTACACCTGCTCATCGTCTTTTGGGGGTACTAAAGCCACATGGGTCCCATCAATGGCACCAATTATGTTGGGAATATGTCCAAGGGCATAAAAATCACCCTTCACAGTGGCCAAATCGACCTCCTCAGGGAATACAATGTAGCGCCGCATGTGTTTCGTCAGGGCAGACAACACTCTAGACAAGATCTTTGAAAACATAGGCTGAGACATTCCAGATGACATGGCCACTGTTGTCTGGAATGAGCCACTTGCCAGAAAATGGAGGACTGACAGAACCTGCACTAGAGGGTGAATTCCTGTGGGTTGGCGGATGGGGGACATCAGGGCTGGCTCCAGCTGGGCACACAGTTCATGTATAGTGGCTCGGTCAAGTCGGTATCGTAGTATGATGTGGCGTTCTTCCATTGTCGACAGGTCCACCAGCGGGCGGTACACGCGAGGATTCATCCTCCTCGCAAGTCCCAGCGGACGGTGCCTAGGAAGGACAACATGGAGCACAGAGTCAAGCAAGTCACAGGTACGTTCACCACTGCATGCACAGTACACGAAAAGGTATGGATGGCTATGTTTGGATGTGTGGCAATGCAAGGCCTAGGCCTGTGTGACGCAGTTGAAATTAAGCCATGTGGGCCCTTGAAATGGCGGCTGCCTGACCGGTGAAGTGGGACAATGGGATGTGAGGTCAATGCGCTGGCGTGGCACACCGTGGCGGTAGGCGGTCGAAGACCGCTATACGAACCCGCATTGGTTAACATTGAACCCTATGGGATTCAGGAGCCAATGACGATGTGCGCCGGCGGTCGCGGTACGCACCGCCGCGGCCGTGACCGCCATTTTCTATCTGCCTAATCACTCGATACCTGATCATCCACAGGAGAGGACCTATACTGCAAGTGCTGCTGTGACCTCGGTCTGGAAGTGACAATGGCTGCTGCGACTGGGGAAAGGGCCCCTGCCTTCACGTCTGAGGAGTTGGAGAAACTAGTGGACGGGGTCCTCCCCCAGTATGCGCTACTCTACGGTCCTCCAGACCAACAGGTGAGTACACTGAGTGCACATTGAATGGGTTATGCCTGTGTGGAGTGGGGTGGATGTAAGTTGTTGGGGTGGGGAGAAAATGAGGACTGCAATGCACGACAGATGAGAGAATGGGCCACATGGCAAGGTTGGGGAGGGGGGGGCATGTACTCCAAACATGCCAAAACTTCACGTGTTCTCTTTCCCACCCTGTACATGTCTAACAGGTGAGCGCCCATCAGAAAATCGACATTTGGCGTGCCATCGCCAAGGAAGTCCGGGCCCTGGGGGTCTACACCAGACGGGGCACCCACTGCCGCAAGAGGTGGGAGGACATCCGCCGCGGAACCCGAAAGACCGCCGAGTCACTGCTGGGGATGGCCTCCCGACCTAGGAGGGGTGCCAGTCGTACCCTGACCCCCCTGATGTCCCAGATCCTGGCGGTGGCCTACCCTGATTTGGATGGGCGCTTGAGGACATCACAGCAGACACAAGGGGGTGAGTACCTGCACATTCTGCTATCCTTAAGCGCAGTTGAGGCATCTGGGTGGGGGAGGAGGGCCGTGGGTGACACTAGGCCAGGGCGCTTTCTGTAGTGTAGTCCCCTCCCTTAGACATGGCCCTGTGCCCCCGCCCCCCACCTCTGTAGGGTGCCAAGTACAGCTATCCATGGTCCTGCATCACCCATGTGCGCGTCTGTTGTCCCTAGACCTGTTGGCCTAGTCAGAAGTACTGAGTAGTGTACCCCAGTTTCGCGGCTTAGTGCATGAGGCACCTGTGTCTGTCCTCTCCGCCCACGGTATTGACAAGGCATACACTCAACTTTGTTTAATTTCTCCCCCCACCCTTATTCTTTGTCTTCTTGTGCATTAGCATCATCAGGCGGAGGAGAATTGGCGTCGGAGCACGAGGGAGCTGCAAGTCACAATGCCCCGGTGGGCACTGGAACAGACACCGAGGGCACCAGTGATCCGGAGGGCGAGGGGAGCACCACAACGGGGACCG
The DNA here is from genome assembly GCF_031143425.1 of Pleurodeles waltl. NCBI lineage: Eukaryota > Metazoa > Chordata > Amphibia > Caudata > Salamandridae > Pleurodeles > Pleurodeles waltl. Next base: position 402,674,306 of record NC_090449.1, read on the forward strand.
GTGAAGACACCAGCGACACGGACAAGTCCTCGTTTGGGAGCTCCCTAGCGGTGGCAGCAACATCCGGGCCCCCCGCCTCCACAGGTACAGCCGCCACCCAGCGCTCCAGCTCTGCCCTCCCAGCAGCCCCTCAGCCTTCGCTCCGTGGCCGCTCGCCCAGGAAGGCGGGCGTCTCCTTCGCCCCAGGCACCTCAGCCCCTGCCCCAGTTACCCCTGCTGCCCTCAGTGCGGAGCTCATTGACCTCGTGAGGACGCTCATTGTTGGGCAGACTACCCTTTTGAATGCCATCCAGGGGGTGGAAAGGGAGGTGCATCGGAGCAATGCCTACCTGGAGGGCATTCATTCGGGTCAGGCTGCCCTTCAACGATCGTTCACTGCTCTGGCCTCAGCACTGACGGCAGCCATTGTCCCTGTCTCCAGCCTCCCTCTTCTAACTGCCTCCACCCTTTCTCTGTCTCCTGTCCCTCAGCCTATCCCATCCACACCATCAGACCAGCCTGCACACACCTCAACACCCAAAGCCAGATCATCCAGACACAAGCACCACAGGACACACAAGCATTCACCCCAGCAACACCCAGATGCAGACATTCCAACAGTCACTACCACCTCTGTGTCCCCCTCCTCCTCGTCTCCCTCCTCCCTCCCTGTGACGTCTACACTCACACCTGCATGCACACCACCATCAGCCAGTGCTTCCATCACCAGCACACCCTCCACTACAGTCCTCACACGTGCAGTCACCACCCCCACTGCCATCTACACGTCCCCTGTGTCCTCTCTCACTGTGTCTGTCACCCCCTCTTCCAAGACACATAAACGCAGGCAGACACCCAAACAACAGCCAACCACCTCACGACAGCCTACGCCTCAGTCACCTGCACCCAAAGACAGCACACCTGACTCTCCTACAACCACATCCTCTTCCTCCACTTCCATCACCACTACTCCTACCCTTTACCTTGGTCCTAAGAAATATTACCTCTCTAATCTTAACCTCTTTCCCTCCCCTGACCCACCCCCTCCATCGGTTAAGAGTCCCAAGAGCACCTCAGCCACCACCAGCCCAGCTTCGAGTGTCCAAGTGGTGCATGGCTTCTGGAGTCCACCCTTTGGCGGCAGTGACACTTCACTGAGCAGCAAGGGGACATCCAGCCCACCCCCAGGCAAGAGGACACGTAAACTGAAGGGCCGCCGTGAGAGGACTGAGACGGCTGCCCCCAAGGAGCCAACTACGGCCACTTCACCTGCCACAACAGCCAGGGGAGGCAAGGGCCAGAGAGCCCCATCTAAGGAGCGAAAGGGCAGCAGGGTGGAGAGGTCATCCATCAGGAGCGCGGAGCTGGAGGGCCCCGCAAGCCCCATCCCGCCTGCAAGGGACGACAGCAAAGGGCCCAGGACTCCGTCCCCGAAGGGGCCTGCCACTGCACAGTCGGAGGGCGAGTGAGCAGGGTGTCCAGCCCAGGTCTGGCTCCCTAGACTTCCTGGAAGAGCACCGCTGAAGAGGGCCCGCCGTGAAGACAGGCACCGCTGAACAGGGCCCCGCCGTGAAGACAGGCACCGCTGAAGAGGGCCCCGCCGTGAAGACAGGCACCGCTGAAGAGGGCCCCGCCGTGAAGACAGGCACCGCTGAAAAGGGCCCCGCCGTGATGACAGGCACCGCTGAAGAGAGCCCCGCCGTGATGACAGGCACCGCTGAACAGGGCCCCGCCGTGCAGAAGAGCACCACTGAAGAGGGCCCCGCCGTGAAGACAGGCACCGCTGAAGAGGGCCCCGCCGTGAAGACAGGCACCGCTGAAGAGGGCCCCGCCGTGAAGACAGGCACCGCTGAACAGGACCCCGCCGTGAAGACAGGCACCGCTGAACAGGGCCCCGCCGTGAAGACAGGCACCGCTGAACAGGGCCCCGGCGTGAAGACAGGCACCGCTGAAGAGGGCCCCGCCGTGATGACAGGCACCGCTGAACAGGGCCCCGCCGTGCAGAAGAGCACCGCTGAAGAGGGCCCAGCCGTGAAGACAGGCACCGCTGAAGAGGGCCCCGCCGTGAAGACAGGCACCGCTGAACAGGGCCCCGCCGTGAAGACAGGCACCGCTGAAGAGGGCCCCGCCGTGATGACAGGCACCGCTTAACAGGGCCCCGCCGTGCAGAAGAGCACCGCTGAAGAGGGCCCCGCCTTGAAGACAGGCACCGCTGAAGAGGGCCCCGCCGTGAAGACAGGCACCGCTGAACAGGGCCCCGCCGTGAAGACAGGCACCGCTGAACAGGGCCCCGCCGTGAAGACAGGCACCGCTGAACAGGGCCCCGCCGTCTCAAGCACCGCTCCGCTGGGCCCTTCCTGTCATGCACCGCTCCGCTGGGCCCTTCCTGTCAAGCACCGCTCCGCTGGGCCCCGCCGTCTCAAGCACCGCTCCGCTGGGCCCTTCCTGTCAAGCACCGCTCCGCTGGGCCCTTCCTGTCAAGCACCGCTCCGCTGGGCCCTGCCGTCTCAAGCACCGCTCCGCTGGGCCCTTCCTGTCATGCACCGCTCCGCTGGGCCCTTCCTGTCAAGCACCGCTCCGCTGGGCCCCGCCGTCTCAAGCACCGCTCCGCTGGGCCCTTCCTGTCAAGCACCGCTCCGCTGGGCCCTTCCTGTCAAGCACCGCTCCGCTGGGCCCTTCCTGTCAAGCACCGCTCCGCTGGGCCCGCCGTCTCAAGCACCGCTCCGCTGGGCCCTTCATGTCAAGCACCGCTCCGCTGGGCCCCGCCGTCTCAAGCCTCCGCTCCGCTGGGCCCTTCCTGTCAAGCACCGCTCCGCTGGGCCCCGCCGTCTCAAGCACCGCTCCGCTGGGCCCTTCCTGTCAAGCACCGCTCCGCTGGGCCCTTCCTGTCAAGCACCGCTCCGCTGGGCCCCGCCGTCTCAAGCACCGCTCCGCTGGGCCCTTCCTGTCAAGCACTCCCCAGGATATGGCAGTGGGCAATCCAACCACTGTAGAGACATTGAGAGACTGTGGCTTTGCACTTCCCAGGATATGGCAGTGGGCAATCCAACCACTGTAGAGACATTGAGAGACTGTGGCTTTGCACTCCCCAGGATATGGCAGTGGGCATGGTGGCCCCTTCGTGGGTCTGGCGTCGTGGACTCATGTGGCTGAGGTGCCCCCCCTTCCCTTCCCCCTGAGGTGCCTGTAGTCTTGTCATCAGATGCCCCTGCAGTGTTCTCTCCAAAGGACTCAGGTCTCGTGTGTGGGCTTTGCCCTTGTGTTGCTACACTTTGGCCCACGGACAAATCGTTACTACGTACAATGTGCAGGACTGATTTCTTCAGTTGTCCACTGCTGTGTATATAGACTTTTTAAATGTAAATATTCTGGCTAGTTGACCAATACTTATCGGAGGCTATTTTGGACATAAATATTTATTGTCAATTTTGAAATGTCATTGCATTTTTTACGGGGGTTTGGTTGGTGTCACTGTGACTTGTTGCTCTGCATTGGTGTGTACATATTGGGGGGGGGTTGCATATGTGTGTGCCCGTAACCTTTCGTCCTCCCCCCTCCCGTGTGTCGTAGGTGTTGTACTCACCGTTGACGTCTGCGCCGGAGTTCGTACTCGTGGTAGATGAGCAGGTAGACGAGAGCAGGTATGATGTTCAATTCGGGTTCCATGCTGTCCTCCGTACTCGTGGAGTGCGTAGAGGTGAGCGTTTTCACATTCGTAGTCTGTTTCCGCCGTGTTTTTATCGGCGGGGCTCCCGCCCCGGAAAAGGTGGCGGATTGGTGGGTCATGATAGTGTGGGCGGTACATTGTCTGCCGCCTGTCTGTTGGCGGTGACCGCCGCGCTGTTTGTCGGTCCCGCCGTGGCGGTCGGAGTGTTAATGTGGCGGGCTGTGTTGGCGGTTCCCGCCAGGGTCAGAATTCCAATTTTTGGACCGCCAGCCTGTTGGCGGGTTGGCCGCCGCTTTATCACCGACCGCCAGGGTTAGAATCACCCCCTTTATCTGTTAAACACCCAACATATGGACTTATCAGGTACACTTTAGAGGTGACATTCATATATAAAAATTGTTTTTTTACACACAGCAAAGTTGCTTGACCTGTTCACATGCCATTCAAATGCTCTTAAGCTGCAGCCCAACCACAGCATATTGGTATTCCTAGCACAAATATATTTTTGTCATATATGTAAGTGGTATAAATACACGCTGCCGTACACACAATAGATTATTCCCAAGATATTGGTATATTGTCTGCACCATCTACTATGGATTTATAGTAAAGTGAAATAACCCAGTTGGGGAAAATAATTTGAGCAGTACCTTTTTGAGGCCAGACACTGTGGCACTGAATCACAGTGCAGAGTCCTAATACCAGCATATATAGGGAACGGAAAAGCACAAAAAGTCTGGGGCAACCATGCCGAAAAGCAGCTTTGCATAAAACACGTCACATCAGTTGTCATACTTGTTACTTATGTTTTATTTAGTGCCAGTGTGCACACAGGGAACAATAAGGGCTGTCTTCACAAGCCTAATAAACCCTTCATGTTAGCATGTGTAGCAGCACTGGTTCTCTCCGCTGTTCATTTATTTCTCTTCTTTATAAACTAGTAGTTACCTACTGTCAAAACAGTCCCTTTGTTAGCAGATACTGTGCAGGAACGTAAATCACTGACCCATGATCACACATTATGATTGACAGTAAAGATTAGAAACTGTGACGCTTGACACTATAGTCCCAGTTTGCAGCCTGCAGATTACAGGTGCTAATTCCAGAAAGGCTGATTCTGTTCTTAATTCACCATTAGCAGACATTGCAGTCCCAAATAATAGAGGCTTTGTTTAATGTTATGAAGTCTGCCTGTTACACCTGATGTATGAAGCAGGACTTCCACCACCCACTTCAGCTGTAGCAGGACCACCTAATTTAAAGTTGCGTCCGTATCTGCAGATATTTTCCCCCAAAACACCCCCCAAGTACAATGTAAGAGTCTCTTTAAGGAAAAAAAATATCTGTGCTGGCAAGTTCAGTTCAGTGATACCCCGAAACCGGTTCCAGGATGCTTGTTTCCGGTACATGGAGGACCTGGCCTGCCAGTTTGGGCTGGACTGTTCCCATGGGCAGCAGGGTCAAAAGTGATTTGCATATGGCTGGGTCCAAGCTGGGGTGGCATTGTGAGTAAAAAACGATGGATTAAACCCAGAACTCTGACTGGGGTGAATGTTTGATTTGTTCAACATTCCATCCATCATCTGTTCTTTTTGAAAGATCAGTCATGGCAGATCTGTAGTCATGAGTTTTTCTAGTATGGACACTCAAATATAAAAGTCCATCTCCAGAAATAACACACCTAATGTCCAGGGGTGTATCTCCTGAGGGGATGTCTGGAGTGTTACACCTCCCCCAAAAAAATTATTCTATAGTAAATAGTTGGGTACAAGTGTTTTCAGTCTTGTAATGTGAATCGTTCGTCGGATTTCACCTGGAAGTATTACATGCCCACAATGACAAAAACACACACACTCTCCCTCATCTGTTTTTAAGGCCTTAGTAAATGTTGATTAGTTTGAAAAATATTTCTTTGTAAGTACCCCTATTGTTAGAAATAGGGTTTCTGGTTGGCTGGGTTATGCACCTAAGCCAGGCAGAACCCATCACTCTAGCCAGGGGGAGGGAGTTACGAACCCAAGATAACCCCTGCACATCCCTTTGGTGGCTTGGCACGAGCAGTCAGGCTTATCCCAGAGCCAATGTGTAAAGCACGTGCACAACACACACCCACATGTGACAGAAGAAATACACCACAAAGGAAACATAACAAGTTTTATAAAAATAAACTGTATTGCATAAAACATCATTAGACCAAACACGCATGTATCAGTAATACCCTGCTACCCAAGCAGTTGTCAGAACATCACACAGGTTACAAGTACTCTGCGACAATAAGCAGTAGTCAGGTAAAGATATAGGTTACTGGTATTCTGCAACACAAGCAGTAGTCAGGTTATTACCCCCAAAAAGGCACATCAGAATAAACACATTATGAAGGATGCCAGGACTTCCTTATGAACTTACGTAAAATGAAACATTCCTATATGGCAAAGGTCAGACACCCATAAGGCCCTGGACAGGATAAACATATTATTTGAGAGGCCAAGACATCATCAGGAGTGCACATAAAAGGAAAGATTCCCATCCAGCACGAAAGAACCTTGTTAGACTGTAGAGCACAATCCCATAAATCAGTGATACTTCTGCTAAACCAGCAGTTGTCAGATCCGCTTCAGGTTTGCAGAATAAAGAGAATCATTTCCCTTATTGTTCATGTGATAAGATTTTAACAGTGAACTACTACAGTGCATCTTTTATAGAACCTGCGCACCTCTTCCACCGGGGGCGGTATTTCACCTCCCACGGGAACGGGCCTCCTTTGAGGCTCCCACCCATCCTGCTACCACAAAAGGGCCCAGGATGCAAGGAAGCCCTCAGTGAGTTTCAGAGGGTAATGTTTCCTATGACAAGGGGCAGTAAGGCCGCTGTTGACACCCACGCGGCCCGGTCCACTGTCCCAAGGTGCCAAGGTGCCAAGGCCCCCCACGATCCCCGAGGAGGAAAAGCTGTGAAAGGAAAGTCTGCACTTTCCTAGGAGGCGTGGAGGCCCCTAGGGTTCTCTTTCTGTGGCGGGAACCCAACCGGCAGCCACCAGCATCCTCGCTGCGCGACTGCTGACTCCTGGGGCCCTCCGGCAGTCCTCGTCTGCGAGTAGTGCGGGTGAATGAATACTGTAATGTCCCTAAACTGGGACAGAGTATCGAGGTGAGGCCTAGCACTCGGGTGAGTGCGAGTAAATGAAAACACTCTGTAGCCTGCACTGGTGGGTCATTATGTGTCTCTACCTTTCACGCCAGAGACCTGTACCTTTTATTATTACGCTCCGTACGTCGGAGCCAAACCATTTTCACTTTACCCCAAGGGGTGTGTCGCGGTAACATCCGCGTAATACTTCTACACCCCCCAGGTTAACTGCCAACATGGAAGGGATATAACATTCCTCCAAAACTTTAAACAAAACACAAATAGCAGTGATAACATCATAACCAGGGATGTGACGCTAACGTCCACACTAGAACCTGTGGTTCGGCTGCTGACACATTTATCACACTGAGCATGGACCAAAAACAAAACACACACAGTATACAGTGGTTTTACTTGCAGACATAGGGGGTCATTCCGACCCTGGCGGTCATAGACCGCCAGGGCCGGGGACCGCGGATGCACCGCCAACAGGCTGGCGGTGCATCCAGGCCAATTCTGACCGCGGCGGTAAAGCTGCGGTCAGAAAAGGGAAACCGGCGGTTTCCCGCCGGTTTTCCCCTGGCCTGAAGAATCCTCCTAAGAGCGCCCCACAAAGATTTTCATAGCATAGCAGACACTGAAAATCGCGACGGGTGCAACTGCACCCGTCGCACCCTTTCCACTCCGCCGGCTCCATTCGGAGCCGGCATCCTCGGGCGGGCGGCCTTCTGGCGGTCGCCCGCCAGCCCAGCGGGAAACTCAGAATGACCGCCGCGGTCTTTTGCAAATGTGACCAGTTCAAGTTCTTCTGCCGTGCAACAGCTCAGTAACATTCCAGTTCCAACTTTCACAACGCATACCTTGGCTTGTGTTGTGACACCTTCATGTGTAATGTCTGTCATGAACATGCCAGCCAATGGGAAGGGGCGTAGCTGACCCAAATGCAAATACACGTACTGTGGTGGGGCGAAGTTGAGGTAATTGTGGAATCTGAGTGAACACCGACTGAGCCAGAATGTTTATTGAGGCTCCCGTGTCAGTGAGGGCGGTCACGTGATGACCTGCCACTGTCACTTGACACCTCGGGATCTTGCACCGGAGTCTTTTTCTGGGTGGGTGGTATGTATGACATATACCATCCCATCGGGCTCATCATTGTCGTCCATGTCCTGCAAGTCCTCCTGTGGTTGGATCACTTGTGCCGAGTGGGCCATCTTGGGTCCCACACTTTTAGTCTTTGGAGTGGAGCGGCAGACTTTTGCGAAGTGATTTAACCGATGGCAATTGGTACAATGTTTTCCAGCCGCTGGACACTTCCCTTGGTGTGGTATCCTCCTCCACACATATAGCAGGTGGGGTTCCCGCTCACTCCTTTGCTTTTGTTCTTCCGTTTCACAGTCGTCCCGGTCACCACTGCGTTGACCGGTTCCACCTTGATGGATTTCGTGGGAGCTGACTCCATATGTGCCGCCCGCACCCGAGACAGTTCCTTGGATCTCCCCATTGTAAGCATGTCTGCAATTGCCATGCCTGGGACTTGCAAGATATGCTCACGTAACTTCGTTGAGTAACACCCTTGAATGAACTGTGCACGTATTTCATCCCCCGGGTCCGGTAACGTGCATGTGGCCGCCAGTTGCCTTAGCCTAGCTTAGAACGCATCGACCAATTCCTCCGGGAGTTGTCTGGCTTTCCTCAGAAGGAAGCATTCATAATCAGGATTCGCTAGGCGTTCAAAATAGGCTGTGATTGCTCTTTTTAAAGTTTGATATGAGAACGGCGGGTCCTCCTCAACCACCGACTTGCTGATCTTGTGGATCTCCCGACCACCCAGATGTAGGAACATTGGACGTTTCCTGTCCTGATCTATGGCCATCGCAGCAAAATAATTTTCAAGGCGTTCCACCCACAGCTTCCATTTTGCAGCGGTCACCGACGGAGGCCCATCCACCAAGAATGGTTCAAGCGCGGGAAAAGAGACCATGGTAATGGTGATGGTCTGGTGAAAAAAACAAAGTGAGCTGACAAAAACCATTGACAGTTCCGGGGACTATCAGCCGCCTCCTGTGTTCACTCAGGGCACTTGCAGGAAAACCCTAGTTTCGGTTGCGCAGTAGTATCAGAGGCTTGTCAGTTTTATATCCCACGATGACCCAGAAACTGTCGCTGTGCATTAAACGGGGTGGCAAATGTGGACTGAGCAATGGGGTGCTGTCTGTAACTGTGGGTCCTGCTAGCCTTTGAGAACATTTTTTTTTTGTTTTGTTTTGGTGCTTTGGCCGAGGGGTATGTACATTCCCTGCTCTCTCATTCTGCTTACTTCTGCTTGCGTGTATTTGATAGCAGTAGCAGCTTTCACTCACCTACTGACTGTGGTGCGGGGCGTCCTAGGGTAAATCCTGTTCTCCCCGTGCTCCGCCGAGCAGTCGGGGGCATGGCCGACCTCCCCCAATGGACCGCGTGCAGTTTCTGAGGCCGCCGCTCTGTTGATGGTGCCGCCGGCACCCAACAGCGTCTTTTGTACTACAGACGCAACCGTGTCTGTCTGCCGGCAGAAGTGTGACCTGACAGCAGCGATGCGAGGGTCAGATCCGGTCCTCATCGCCAGTTTGTAATGTCCCTAAACGGGGACGGAGTATCGAGGTGAGGCCTAGCACTCGGGGTGAGTGCGAGTAATTGAAAACACTCTGTAGCCAGCACTGGTGGGTCATTACGTGTCTCTACCTTTCACGCCAGAGACCTGTACCTTTTATTATTACACTCCATACGTCGGAGCCAAACCATTTTCACTTTACCCTGAGGGGTGTGTCGCAGTAACATCTGCGTAATACTTCTACACCCCCCCGGGTTAACTGCCAACACGGTAGGGACATAACATATACGACCTAGGATTCTGGCTTTATAAGTACTTTAAGCGGGCACAACTGTAATTAAACAGTTAAATTGGTACCTATTCCATCGTCATCAGAAGTGCGAAATGCTGAGTTAAACTTGAATAGGGATTGAATTTTTCTTTCTGGTAACATCTCCCATGGCGAGGCTTTCTGGCCTTAAGGGAAAACAGAAGAATTCCTCAAAAGGTCGGTATTTTTGCACGGCCAAGGCCAGTAGGGCTGGAGAAGAGCTAGTCAACAGCACGCGACTGGCTGAATGTGGGATACAAACATCCTAGTTAAAAAAATGTGAGAGTCAGTGAACATGCTTTACATTTTTTACATTACTTGTTTTGCAAAGTTCTATTGTGCGGGTCTACATTACTTCATCATGAATACGCGTTAGCAACTGCAGGTGAGTTAACCTACCGAACTAAACACTTGTAGGTGACATCTGTGCGTCATCCACAAAACGCAGATGAAGTCCCAGCGTGGCCAACTCAGCCGGCTATGTTTTTGAGAGCAGTAAAATGAGTGTGCGACATATATAGTTACATTTTACTTTTTATGTTCCCAATACTTTTGGTAACTGAAGTCAAACGGTCCCTTTGTTAGGCTAGAGCCAGTGTGTTTTCTCTTGAAGTTTTTATCTTTTACAGATAGCGATATTTTACATGCTAATTTATGACTTTTTGGTTGAGGGAGTGCTTGCTGTTTGGATGCCTTCGCCATAAAGACACAGTGCTGTTTATCAATAGCCCTTGCACATTCCATTGTTTCACTTTGCTGTCATAATAACATGTTTGATTTACAACTGTTTTTGTTTACAAAGTGGACATGCATGCACATAGGCTTCCTTAAAGATGCAAAGAAAATACTGGCCCACATCAAACGTTTCATTTATGCTGGAGTTTGCTGTTTATGCCTTGCATGATAAATGTTATCCCACTTTTAACACACGCTTCATCTTGAGACTCCGTTTCATAACACTCTTCCTTGAAGGGACACCTTAAATCTGCTAATATATGGAGGACTCTCTCCTAGTGGGTCGCCATCAGTTTAAGGAAACACTTCACTTTGCCATTAAATGCGCTCACTTAAGAGAGAGACCTCCAATCTGGGACAGATGTCTTCACTTTGGTGGAAGCTCTTTCAGTTTGGGGTGACTTGTGTTATGGGGGTACTTTCTGAAGTTGAAGGGCCTTCTAAATTAAGAGGCTTACCCATTTTGGGAGTAATGACTCAATTTGGCAGAGTTGGTATGCAACAACACCAGTTTAGGGGAAACAACTATGTTTTGGGGGAGGCCCCACTTTGGTAACACCTTCAGTTTGGGGAAGGCACACTCAGTTTTTCGAAGACTCCCCCAGTTAGGCCTATGCTGACTCACTAAGGATCCGATTTCCTCCGTTTGAGGGCTTCGTCATTTTAGGAGAGTAACTTGGGATCCTTGGAGGGATGCCATTAATTTGGAGACAAATTCCATTGTTTTGGAGGAGACACGCTGAGACGGTGGGGATACAGTTTAGTAAACAAAGTTCTAGTCATGTGTGGAATACCCCTCACTTTGGAGAGGCTACCGGAGCTTGGGGGAGGATACTTCAGTTTGGGGGTGATGTCCTCAAGTTTGGTGTAGTCATCTTAGTGTAGAGGGTAGATGTCTTGAATTTGGAGATGTTATCTCAGTTTGTGGGAGATGCCCTCAGTTTGAGGAGGGTAAATACCTTCATCATAGAGTAAGGGCAGGGGGGTCCAGCTTGGGGAGACTAATTTCAAAGAGAGGCATGGTCGAGTTTGGATAAGGCTTAATTTACGCTTTCGACCAGTGGGTGCACTATCAGCGACGCTGACCCTGTGTGAATCCCATTTAAAGACAAAAGGAAGTGTAGGCATTTTTATCTTTTTCAGCTGTCGAAAGTGCGTGATGGGGCTCAATGCGACTTACCTTTACTCCAGCTCTGTGGCTCAGGCGCTCGCCTGTTAGGTTTTATTTCCCTGTTCTCTTGCTACCGCAATCTGACAATTCGCATCGCCCTGCTTCCGGGTCAACTGCCACCGGGGATAGCGTTCCAAGCCCGATTTGAAGGTACACTCGCCGAGGACTGACCAAACCAGTGTGTCGGTTGGGGAAGCGGGGTTAGAACGCCTATAAAATCATTTCATTTTATGGCTGTCTGTAGTCCGTATTCTAAGTGAGGTGAAAATAATGATAGTGGAGTCAGCCATATGACGTAATCAAGCCAAGGTCACATTACTACCCTCGAGGGCTGTCATTTAAAACCCTAGGGGCATATTTACACCTAACCCCCCCCCCCCAGCGTCACTTTTAGTTACGCTTCGGTGGCTCTGTGCTATTTCCCATATTTACAAGGCAGCGTTAAGTCTCTTTGCCTGGCTAACTCTGCCTTGTAAATATGCCCCCAACGCAGTTTTCTGTGGCAGAGGGGCATGCAATAAGTGTTGCTGTGGGCGTTCCACTGCAACACCCATTGCATTTTGATGCTGCCCCAAATTTATGAGGGTTTGTAAACCTGAGGCAGCGCCAAAAACTAACTCCACCCCAGTTTTTACATTCTGCAGCACACATAGAAGCAACAAATCGCAATTATTGATTGTTTATGTACAGGAAGGAGCACCTTCCTGCACATAAACAATAATTCCCTGTAACACAGGCACTCTTGCAGTATGGTGCAAGGTAGCCTGTGTTAACGCTAGGCAGCTAAATTTAGCGCCAGCGCTGGGGAAAGACGGGGATGCACTGTATTTTCATAAATGCGGCACATCCTTGCATTTTTTAAGTGACCAGCGTGGCAAAACCAATTTCGGCGCAGCGTCATGCTGCACCACTTTCTTGGAAATCTGGCCCCTAGTGCATTCTGGCCCTTGTGGTTATGAGCCCCATGTTTGAAACCCATCGTAGTAAACTATCAGACTACAATGGGAATCAAAGGATCGTCCAGGACTTGTGTATGGAGTTATCTTGTGACCTTAGTGGTGGAGTGGGTTAAATTCTAAGCAACACATCTCTAAGCATATTCCAATTTGTTGTTGAGATTCTAGCACAACCTGTAGGGCAAAAGTTCCAAAAGTGTTGAAATAGCACCATTAGTTATGCACACGAGGCAAAGACCAACATGTGAAGTTCAGTGCACACGTTTAACCCATGAGAGGTAATTAACACTTGTTGTTAAGCACCTCTACGCATTTGTTTGCGTTGTAGTGCAGCGCATACATTGTGCATTCAGGAGGAGTGCCATATACCTTGTGTCCTGATGACAGGCACCATCAGTAGTTGCAGCCGTCTCTCCTACACGCAATCGTTTCACGTTTATGGGGGAATCATTTACCTTTTCTTACAGCTTGTAAGAACATGCATTCCTTTCATCTATTAGTTCAGCTCTTCGCTAACTTGTAAATTGAAGCATACAGCTGCGCTCCAGCCCTCTGATCGCTCACACCTCATTCCAAGCCAGAACACTTAACCCAAAATCGATATGACAAATGATGCTTAGTTATTGTTATCACATATGTTAACACTGATTTTATTATTGAAAGTATTAATGAATATTCATGTATCTTGAGTGTTGAATTTAGGTAGAAAATGTAATAACTTAGAGACAAATAATGCAGTCATTTGAAAGTGTGACCACGTGAGTGGCCGTCAATGTTCACGAAGTATACTTATTAATGCCTTATTAATATGAAATGTTGAGTTTATGTTTGATTAATGTAGTAATATGTCATATTAGGGTTGTGTATTATTTATTAGCTTTATTATTCTTAGGCCTCTAACTTAACGGAGGTCTTGGCCTAATTGCACGGTCTTATGTCAAGCTGTATTTCGTAAGCGTTTAATAAAATGTCTGCTTACAGAATTACATTGTGATTTTCCACCCTACTGTCCATGTGCTCGTAGCTGAAAGTTTTTCTCATGAGAACTGCTTGCTAGAAGATGCTTTACTTGCTAATGCAACATTCTTTTATGTAATGTGCATAAGACTGACTTTCCCAGGAGAATACAATGGAGACTCTGACTGGAGTATAAGTTACAACAATAATATTACCTGTCGAGCTGAATGATGAGAACAGGACGAAAGGAGCGAATCATCGACATGTGAACCATGTACTAGTAGAAATGTAAATTGGGAGTTTTAGTTTAATTGGACAAAGTGTGAACATGCGATCCCTTGAACAATAGGGACTTGGGAAGCACCTTTAGGAAATCTAACATAGCTGACTGCACCGAGAGGCGATATGCCATTTTTGCTGACCGAACTGATGTCCCGAGGATGAAGTCTATCTTAACTTGCTGATCCAAACTGAGGATAGGTATATTGACTATGATGTTGTTTGCTATGTCTATTTGCCTTTGTTTCTAGGTACCAAACACACAATTTTAATAGAGCCATAGTTAGATGTTTTTCCAAATTTGTGTCAACTAAATTGTTTTGCATGAAGCCCAAACATGCTATTTTAATCTGATGTTAGTTAGGGTCCTCACTAATGGAGTCCAATACATGGAATAACATTTGATAACTTTTCTTTGCGGAATCTAAATGTATGTAATATCGTTTGTGCAGTTATTCTTGCTATTCATTTGTACTGTAACTTCGGAATATGTATGTAATATAGTTTGCACAGTTATTCTTGCTATTAATTTGTACTGTAACTTCAGAATATGTAGTAGCTCAAGCCTTGATTAGATTACGTTTCTTTCACTCCTTCGGACAGCCAGTGTTGTTTCTGTATGTTTATCAGCTGATTTTGAGATTAACCTACATTGTATTAGCGTTGTTAATATAGGGAAATAAATATTCGAACTTTTACATAAAGGTGTGGTTATTCATGACTGTAAGGTCATGGTGTGTGACAATTACTGACTTCTATTGATTATTAATGTTATTGATTGCTATTGATTATTGATCTGCATATGCTAGATTTATGGTGGGAACATCCCAAGCGCAGTCAAAAGGTTCATCGACCTATTCGCGTCCCCTTGTAAGTTTACTTATTAGGGTCAGATGCACTAACAAGTGCAAGATTAGAGTGGTGACGCAAGGTCATTTATCATTACTCACACTTGAAGGTCAGTAGCTGTGCCTTTACACTCCCTGTCCTCTAGAACTTTGCGCAAATGCTTTAGACGGCGATAGAGGACTTAAAGGTCTGCCTTCTTCAGTCATTGACTTCCTTTGACTTTGAGCCTTTAACCATTTGCGAGTGAGATTGTCAATCACATCTTGAATCAGCTAAGAGGAGTATTTTAGGGTTTGACATGTATTCCACTGTATTCAGTACTTTAGAGAGCTTTGTGTAAGCCTTTTTTAGACATTTGACTGTTGACCTACAGCCACTGTCTTGCCACACTATCACATCTTGGATCAGCCTACAGGAATATGTTTAGCTTTGAAGTCCATGGTGCTTATCACATTGATGGCGAATATATTTTCTATACGTACTTTAAGGGTCTTTACATCCGTCTCCTTCAGCCATTGCATTCTTTTGCTTTGAAACCTTCAGCTGTTGTCTTGTTACACTGTCAATCACATCTTGGATCAGCACAAACTATATTGTGGTGCCATTTTTTCCATTGACTGTTTAGGTGTGTCCTCTGTATAGTGGAGTGCACGAGACAATATTTTACAGTCAGCGAGCTGTCCTGTGCACTGAGGAGTCTTGCTGCTCGTCAACAGATTATAAATATGGTGGCCATCTTGGAATTATATACCTTTCTATAGCAACGTATACCTTCATACCTTTAGTGTTATCCCACAATGTGTTGCCACAAGTTATAACATAAATATGTTCCATTCATCTGTGGTAGTAGTAAAAGTAAAGTTTAGTAAGAAACTTAAGGGCCACATAAACATCATAGAAGCAACATAAACCAGAATGACAATAATTAAAACAGGCTTCAATAAGGTGACTGCGGAACATGGCGGTCGCTTTCTAGCTGAGCTCTGGCCACTCCGCACCTTGTCTGCCCTAATCCATTCAGGAAATGTGCTCCCGAATTGGAAAACAACCTCTGCATCTCTGAGGGAGTCTGAAGACACGTCAACCATTGTTGTTTGCCCTTGAGCGGCAGCCGAGCTTGGCGAGACTGTGGAGCCTGTGATCTAGTGGCTGGGCTGTAGTGCAGGCCAGGCTCTGGTAAGTCCTTCCCCCACCCCCCTGGAGTGGGGGAAATCGTCATAGGACCAGCTGCTGCATTGAGCCGTAGAAGGCACAGAAGGCACTGGGTGAGCGAGGCAGTTGTTGAGAGTCAGAGAGTCAAATACTTAAAGTACACGCTGGGCTAATGCTATCCTCTGCAAAGTTTCCCAGTGGCCAATACTAGCCACAGCTTTCAGCACTATGGCCCAAATTCAATATATTAATGGTCAGATGGATTCCCGGAATGAACATGAAGAGAAATAATGTACAGACAGGTGGTGGATGCTGGAGTGGTGGTGGCAAGTGACAAATTGGTGTACTTGGCTGGGCCAAAGGGGATCACAGGTAGATCACTGGAAAAAAGATTTTATAGAATGGGTGGTGGCAGAGGAACTACGGCTTAAGCCAGTGAGGCCTGATGATAAAGCTTCAGATGACCTTCAAACCTGGAATACACTAATAAATACGTTTGAAACAGGTGATAGCCCGGTCAAGGAAAGACACTTCAGATAAGGAGGTATAAACAAACAGAACATTGTTCTTATTCCTATTGCATGGGCAACATAACATTGGCTTTGTTATTACATGCTTACGCAATCGAAAATGGATGTGGTCACAAAGGGAAAACCCTAATACTGCAAAAGTCAAGTGATTGAATGTTGGATTGATCTCGTTTATTACTAACTTTGTATAAAGTTGCATGCGGGCCGTGTTTAGCCTGATGTATATGTAAAAAAACCAAATAAAACAGAGTCTGTAAAAAAAAAAAGTGGCTAACTGGTGGAGCGCCTCCCCAGTGGCCCAGTGAGCAAGGGACCCACTTCTGGGCATACCCTTACCACTTAGAGCAACTTTAGGAACACAAAAAGATGATGGAGGGAGTGCTGAAACTTTTCAACCACTCAAAAACAGATCCTGGGATGCCTGTTTCTGGTCCAGGGAGAACCTGACCTGGCAGTTTGAGCTGGATTGTTCCCATGAGGAAATGTGTCAAGACTGATTCGCATATGGCTGGGTTTGAACTGGGTTGGCAACAGGAGCAAAAGAACAGTGGATTAAACCCAGATCTGTGAGTGGCTGACAATTGTCAGCACTCTGTCCTTCATTCTTTTGTGTTGGTGAAGTTGCCCTAAGTGGGACAGGTATGCCCAGATGTGGGTCCCTCGCTCACTGAGCCACTGGATTCAAGCTAGCATGCCTGATGAAGGGTGATACCCTGAAACTGGTCCAAGGATACTTGTTTCTAGGTCCAGGGAGGACCTGGCCTGGCAGTTTGGGCTTGACTGTTCCCATGTGGAACAGGGTCAAGACTGATTTGCATATGGTTGGGCCCACACTGGGGAGGCAGGGTGAGCAAAAGAACAATAGATTGAACCCAGCGCTGTGACTGGGGGTGAGTAGTTAAAAAGTTTCAGCACTCTGACCAATCATCCTTTTGCGTTGCTAAAGTTGCCCTAAGTGGGAATGGTATGCCAGCCTTGGGTCTGTTGCTCACTGTGCTGCTGGATTCAAGCTAGCCTGGCTGATGGAGGGTGATAGCCTGAAACCAATCCCGGAATGGTTGTTTCCGGTTCAGGGAGAACTTGGTCTGGCAGTTTGGGCTGGACTGTTCCCATGGGGAACAGGATCAAGATTGATTTGCATACGGCTGGGTCCAAACTGGGGTGGCATGGTGAGCAAAAGAAAGATAGACTAAACCCAGATCTGTGACTGGGGGTGAGTGGTTGAAAAGATTCAGCATTCTGTCCATCATTCTTTTGGGTTGTTCATCGTGGAGAGGGCCACAGATCCCTGATGGCATTCTCAAAACCATACACACCACGTGACTCCTGTCTTAGAAAAGAAAGGAGTCATGCCCACCACCTCAAAGGCCAGCACAGGGGATCAGGGTCCCCTGGGCATGTCAATTGCACCCAATGCCATGTCCCCCATCCTCCCCGGTCCCTCTGGTGTGGGTTGGGGTGTCTCTGGGGCCTGGGGAAGGCACCTGTGGGCTTATTCCATGGTGTTCCACCATGGAAGTAGGCCCACAGGTCCCCTAACACCTACCCTGACCCAGGCGTTAAATAATGGTGCAAAGCAAGCTTTGCACCATTATTTGACCCCTCCTCCCCCGTGTGTGATTTTAGCACAGTGGGATGAATATGGTGCTAAGGCCATAGAGTCATTTTTTACATGGGAACGCCTACTTTGCATCTCATTGATGCAGAGTAGGTTTCCACGTCCAAAAAATGACTTTAACTCCATAAATTTGGTGCTAGACGGGTCTAGCTCCAAAGTATAAATATGGTGTTAGTTTTGCACTGAATTTGTGATAAAAAAAAGGCGCAAATGTGGTGCAAAACAAGTATAAATATGCCCCTCTGTGCTCTGGGAGTAGAGTATAGGCTGCTCTTCCCGGCGTGCCTCAAGGTGCTGTTTGGTGGCAACTTGTTGGTTGTTGACACCCCTGAGGCAGCTTGGGAGTGGGTGGAGGAGAGCCTTCTTCTGGACCGAATGGGGGGGGGAGAGGGGGTCCTGTCTGGGGCAGTGGTACTCCTGGACTTGGCCGCCCTCCCCAGAGAAAAGAAAGCTGAGGCCCGACATCAGAGGCCACACTACAAGCCTGATTCTTGCTGATACAGGGTGGCTGAAGCCCTGGCTCTTGGGGGGTGGGAGGGGGGACTGAGGCTGCGGCTCCTTCCTCCCCCACCCTGGAATCTGACTCTGAGTCCGGGCAACCGGATCCTGTGCCTCAGCCAGTGACAGCTCCCTCTTCATGTTACCTGTAATTGTATTGTATAACAATCTACATGCAACAAGAGTATTGCACTGACGACTGAGTAATGTATAACTGTTGGGATTTTGTTCAGGTTGTCACCTGGCCCTTGGGCCCAGTCATCTAACTTATATGCCTTGTCTGCGACACAGCATTAACAGAGTTTCCTTTACAGTGATGTTTGTTGGGTGCAGGGCAGGCGCATGGAGTGCTTCGCTAGACATCTGTTCACGCTTCTTGGTATATGGGTGGGGATTTTGTTGGGCTCAGTTTTGTGCAAGAGTCGGTGAGGGACTTGTTCCCCAGTGCGCCTAGATTCTAGCACCCTGGCGCTTGTGCCTCAACAGGCACTTTCAGTTTTTGAAGTAAAGGGAGAAGGGGGATAGGGGTTCAGGTTTGAGTTTCTGGATTGCTGCTTTACGTATGGTTAAGGGAGTTATCTTGCTCTTGTTCTTTTTGTTCCCTCCACTTTGTCTCCTCCATTTTCCTAGTTGTACCACTACTGACACATACACACTTATTTGGACTTCATGACCACTCAGGCCTCCCAGGTCCTGGGCTGTGTGTCTTCCCTGTTTCCCTTGGGGACCAGCCTGTCCATTGATAGATGACCCGGGCTCTTGCGGCTGCTTACGGTATTCTTGATAAAATGGTGGTCTTGAGAGCAGTCTAAAGGGTGGGCCCTGATTTCCTGCTTCTACAGGAGGCCCATCTCATGGGCAACAAATGTCAATTTCTGGAGGAATCCAAGGGTGTCACTATACTTGTCAGGAGACATGTCCCCTATCACCATCTCCGGGCCTGGTTGGATGCTCAGGGCCGACATGCCACTATCTCCGGACTCCTTGACAGCAGACCCTTCTCCCTCATTAATGTGTATGCACCCCATCCCCAATGAGGCACTATTACATACCATATGCGCTGTGGTGAAGGAATTCCCAGCAGGGCTATGGTTTCTTGGGGGGGGGGGCAGGAATTGCGTGATGTTGCCTCAGTTGGACCAGTCTTCGGGAGGTTTGATGACCTCCGGGCCCCAGACTCCCCTAGCCTGCTTTATGGCCAGCATGGGGCTACTGGATGCATGGCCCTTTCATCACCCAAGAGAGCGGGAGTACACATTCTACTCTGGGGTCCATAAGACTTTCTCTTTCCTGGATTATTTCCTCCTCTCCAAAGCTCTGGGATACAGTGTAATCAAGGCACGTATCGTGCCCATGGGATTATCGGATCACTCCCAGTGGAGTTGAGATTAGCAAAAGATGAAGGAAGAGGTCCCCCACTTTAGATATTGAGTCATTAGACCCTACGCAACATCCAGCTTAGGGCGGCCCTTTACAATGCAACTCTGGACTACCTCAAAGGCAACGTGGGTTCCGCTACTTTCCCAGGGGTGTTGTGGGAGGCATGGAAAGCTCCCATGCGTGGTTTCATCAATAGCAATAGGACAGCCTACTGAGGTCGCACAGATATTGCAATAGAAGAACTGGAGATGAAGCTCGCTGAACTGGAGGCCCAATACTTGACCTCCTTAGATGCAGGGGTCCTCCACAACTCCTTCCATGCCAGCGCTGCACTATGCCAAACACAAATGGAGGATGTTCGCGCTGCATAGACGGCAACTCAAAGCCGAATTTACCAATGGGATGATAAATCAAGCAAAACCCTTCATTGGTTACATTTGCAGGATCCCATCCCATGTGGCCTTGACTCACGGGGGACTCTTCACAGGCAGTGGTCCCCTGTGCTGGCCATTGGGGTGGCGTGCATGACTCCTGTCTTTTCCAAGACAGGAATCATGTGGTATGGATGGTTTTGCATCAGGAAATGATGCTAGGCTGGTTAGAGTCATCTTTTTTTACTCTAACCAGCCTAACGTCGTTTTTTGGTGCAAAACCCCCTTCTCCCATACCACCAGCCCCACCCGAATAACATAATTTTTTTTTTTACGCTAGCCCACTCTTTGCACTGGCTTGCACCATTCCAGAAATATGGCACCCGGCTGGTGTTCAGGAATGGCGCAAGCCAGTGCTAAACCTTTTGGTGAAAAACTGCGTTAGTGCAGTTGTGCACCAAAAAGTATAAAAATGCCCCTTGGAGTGTAGGAGTCACTCGCCTGCATCTGCTGGCACCAACTGCAAGGAGGACCGGCTGCGTGGATCTCCTCTCACCCTGAGCTGCATGGATCCTGCATCACAGGTGGTGGGCCGGAATAGTCCTCTTGGTCCTCTCTGCCAGCTGTCCGAAGTTTGGTGGAGGTAAGCCCTTGCCTTCCCAGGCAGGACAGTACCCTTGTGCACCACGTCTCTTGCAGCTGCCAAGGCTTGTTTGCATCTCCTCCAAGGGATCGTCAGACTCTGTGTAGCCCCAGCCCACAGCACTCCATCCCACGACGCACAGTCCTCTACGTGCTTCTCCTGGGGCATGGGACCCTTTTCCAGTCATGCTGCGTGGGCTCCTCTGTGGCTCTTGGTTCCTCCTCCAGTTGGTCTCCTGTGGGGGTGGCCTCTTCTTTGGCATCTCTGCTTTGCTGAGGGTCCCCTCAGGACACCCCCATGGGATGAGTCCTCCTGCACCTTGCTGGTCCCCGGCAGCTCCACTTTTGCTTCACCACGACTTCTGCCTTTGCCAAGGCTTGTTGGTGACTTTTCCACACCACTGACCGACAGCAATCTTCCATCCAGCATGGGACATCGACTGCATTCTACAGGAACTCTTCACCTGCTCTAGGGCTGCATTCCTGACCATCTTCATCTCACCGTTGACCAACTCCTGCCTCCACAGCTGGGTGGGTAGTATCTCCTACTCCTCCTGGAGTCTTCTGTGACTTCTGGACTTGGTCCACTTCTTCCACAGGCCTTCCTCTTCAAGAATCCACTGTTGGTCTCTTTCAGTCTTGTCCAGGTGTTGCATTTTCTTCATTTTCTTCCTTCTGGGTGGTTTGGGGAAAATCAAGTAATTTACTCCTTTCCTTCTGGTTGCTAGGGGGCACTGAGGTACTTACCTTTGCGTTTCCTAGAACCCCCAGCTATCCCTCTACACATTCCACTTACCTAGGTGGGGGTCCTGTGTTCGCATTCCATTTTTTTACTATATGGTTTGGGATCCCCCTAGTGTCACTATTGTCTAACTTCAATTGCACTGTTTTCTATCACTATGCCTATTGCTGATAACTAGTGCATATAATTAGTATGTTACTTACCTCCTATTGGAGGGTTGCCTCCCTAGTACTTTTTGGCATTGTGTCACTAAAATAAGTTACCTTTATTTTTAACACTGATTTATACTATTTTTGCGCCACATTTGGGTCATTTTTTGACACAAAAGCAGCACACACTTACAAAATACGATTGTATTTTGTAAGTTTACGCCAATTTAGCTTTAAAAAAGTATGCAAATGCGGTGCAAAAAAAGTATAAATCAGGGCCTGAGAGTTTTCTTTCATGTTTGTAAGTGCTGTGTGACTACACTGTTATTGCTTGAGCTTTGCATGTCTCCTATATAAGCCTTGGCTGCTCATCCACAGATGCCTCTAGAGAGCCTGACTTCTAGACACTGCCAACACTACACTAATAGGGGATACCTGGACCTGGTATAAGGTGTAAGCACCTTAGGTACCCACCACACACCAGGCCAGCTTCCTACACTGATGATGTGCTCATTTTCCTGACCGACCCCCAGCTCTCCAGATCCTCAGCATATATGGGGGATTGTTGAGCCTCCGGGTTCATCCCAGTAAATCCTCTGTCTATCCAGTTAGTGAGATGGGGTAAGATTGGTCCTGGCCATCGGGCCTTCCAATCCTCTCCCAGTGGTTGTGTTATCTACGAGTCTTTATTACAATAGATGAAGCCCATGCATGGGCATCTAACATACAACCACAGCAAGATCGACTAATGACCGATATGAAACATTGTGGGTCAATACCTCTTTTACTTCTAGGTAGATTGGCTATTTTTTTAATTACAAACTTTATTGGATTTTCCCCACAACAGAAATAATGCCTTGCATGTACATTTCTTTTCACCCAAAGTCCATCTTTTAAGCAGACATACAGCAATGCCACATTCAACAGCCTTTGTTCTCTATACATGGCAAGTCTTACACCCACCCGTCTCGCCAATCGCTTCCATAGAATGTGCCCCAGCCATTTCCCCCATGCTTTAGTATGTTTTTGAGGGGAACCCCTGACCTCATAGACCAATTTCTCCTGTTGAGCACACAGGTCAACTCTACAACGCCATTGTGTAAGGGTAGGATGATTGGATGCCTTCCAGTGGGCCACAGGGTCTCTCTTAGCAACTATGACGGCCGTTCCTAAGCATGTTTTCTCAGCTCTCATGCCACCCGTACACTCCAACACGCCTAGAAGGATCATAATGGGGGAAAGGTAAATCTCCCATCCCATAACCCCTGTAAGTTCAGTCACCACAGCCCACCAGTAACTTTGGATTGGAACACAAGTCCACACCATGTGATAGAAGTCAGCCGGGGACCGTGCGCAGACCCACATGGTAAAGCTGTTACGGAGAAAGGTATGTGGCATGGAGTTGGATTACCTGCAGATGTGAAGAAATAGTACGAGTTCTAGGTGCCATCAAGGCATCTCACCAGACTTCTTCAAGAGGTTCCACCCATTCCTCCCATCGGGATCTAAAAGCAGTTAGGTCTCCTGGAGTATTAAGGATAAGTGTATTGTAAATTTGAGATATTTTCCCTTTGCCCTTTGATCCCATAAGGAGTTTGGCCTCTTGAGTATTGAATTCCAGCAGAGCAGTATCTCTGGGTACCTGGGTATAAAGGGTGTGGTGCAGTTGAAGATACTTATAAAACTGTGTTTGTGAGTGCAAATTCAAGCTGTAGTTCCTGAAAGGATTTCATATATGTACCTGACCAGACATCTCCCAGCTGCAACAAGCCAATGATGTCACACTGCGTGAAGCCCCCCAGCTGTGATGTATCACAGAGCCAGGTGCCGTACCAGAAAGGAGTTTATTGTGGAAGTTTGTTCAGCCACAGAGTGTGGCGCAAAGCCGTTCTCCAGGGCAATAGCGTCAGTTTGGTGATAGGGGCAGCTTCTTGGGGGATTGGGGTGCCGTAAAGCATAAATAGGAGTCGGGGAAAACCCATGACGAACAATTTTAAACAGACAGGGTCGGCCCATCCACTATTGAACCATTTATGGATCACTATGAGGTGGGCCGCCAGGTAGTACAAGTATAAATTTGTCAGACCTAAACTCCCCTCATTGATCGTCTGCTGGCACGTCTTAAGCACCAGCCAGGAGCGTGCCCTCTTCCAAAGGAAGAAGGTCACAAATCTATCTTGGAGACGGAACCAACTCCATGGTATGACAATTGGAGTGCTTTGAAATACGTAAAGGAACCGCATCAACACCATCATTTTAAACAATGTCACCGGCCCATAACATTTGGCTATTTTTAAAATGGTGGCTCTCCCTTGCCTCCTATATCAACTCCAAAACTACCCATTCTCCGTACCGCCGTTCCTTTTTCTTCTGTGTTGAATCCCGCTTGCGGGGCTGCTTGTGAGCATTGGGGAAGGCGCACATTATCATCTTCAAGTGTTATAAAAGTTAATTTGACGGCAGCATCACCACCCCAGATGTACGATTCTGCTACAGAGCAGTTCACTGTCCTCAATGAGTGATGGTTCAGGGGCATTTTAGATCCCGCTTACTTGGAAGAGCGGTGGGGGCTCAGCTCACACACTTTGTTACACTTGTATGGATGCCCAATTCTCAGAGATTGCCATCCGGCAACCCGAGTGGTAGGTGACTCACGGAGGAGACCCCCTTGTGGAATGGTACTGCGCTTTGCCAGGTGGCTAGCCTACAGGACCGCCACTATTAGGATTTAATAGGCAACTCGAGAATTGGAGATGTATTAGGCGGGAACATGATAAAGGGGGTTATTCTAACTTTGGAGGAGTGTTAATCCGTCCCAAAAGTGACGGTAAAGTGACGGATATACCACCAGCCGTATTACGAGTTCCATAGGATATAATGGACTCGTAATACGGCTGGTGGTAAATCCGTCACTTTTCCGTCACTTTATAAATACCTCCAAATTCGCCATGCACTCAAACCATACTTGATCCACACAGGGACTGTAGGAAGCCGGCCCAGTGTGTGGTGGACACCTCTAGTGTTACACCTTATATTGGGTCCAAGAAAAACCCCTATTAGTGAGTGTTACAGTGTCTAGACAGCCAGGGCTCCCTGTGGTAGCTGTTGTGAGCAGCCAAGACTTATCTAGAAGGCATGTGAAGCACTTGCAACACCTTAGTAGTCACATACTTACTTATCACACATGAACGGAACCACACAGTGTTGCAAAAATAAAGGTACTTCATTATAGGCACACTAGACTAAACTACCATTGGCATACTTCCCTCTGGAAGTATGAACACACAAAATATACACAGGTAAGTAATTGTATATGGTATGCAAACATGAGTCCCCCACCAGATTGTATGGGGTGGTTAGACAAACGCTGGGAGAGAGTGGAACCCCAAAAGGTAAGTACCTAAAAGATCCCAAGCGTCCGGGTGCAGAGAGGTAAGTTGCCCGGTTTTCCCATAGACTAACATGGGGATGTCGCGGTTGGAAAATACAGAAGCAGAAAAGGACTTGTGGAACCCAAAGGCGGATTCTGGGTGAAGAAGATCTGCAAAAGAAGGGGTCAGAGTCTAGTCCATACAGGAGTGTCCAGGTGGGGCAGGAGCCAATGCCCACCATTCTGTAACTAAAGATCCGGGTCGACGGTGATGGATGAAATCCAGCTGCAGATCCAGGAGCATCAGAGGAGTCCCTGAAGTCACCTACGAGCTGTCCCTCGGCAGTCGCCAGATTGCAGATTGGTCAGTGGTCAGGATGGCCACCAACAAGCAAATGTAAGAGGAGCTGTTGGACGTTTTGGAGAGCTGTGGAGGACCAGCAAGGTCCTGGGGACTCGACCCTCTGAGGGCAGTCTGGGCTGACCCTCAGAAGACAGGAGAGCCAGCAGAAGCAGTCAGAACCCCCACAAGCAACCCACTGGCAACAGGCACAGTAAGTCACAGTGGGGCCCAGTAAGCACACCTGAAGAGGAGTCCAAAGGAGCAGGAGCAGCAAAGAGGAGACTGTCCTCCCAGAGTTAGAGTACTGTAGTAATGAGAGAATTTAATTTTTGGATGTTGAACTATTTGTTGTGGAGAACAGAATAGAGAATAAACTGTATAGGAAATCTAGATCATGCAATTCATTGCTACATGCTACAAGTGCACATCCAGCTGGTCAAATAAGATCAATACCATATGGAGAAATGATTAGAGCAAGGAGAAATTGTAGTCTTGATGTGCATTTTAAGGAATGCATAGGTGATATGAAGAAAAGATTTATTAAGAGAGGATATCAAGAGAAGATTGTGGATGATTCTGTACGTAGAA
Organism: Pleurodeles waltl; assembly: GCF_031143425.1. Taxonomy (NCBI): domain Eukaryota; kingdom Metazoa; phylum Chordata; class Amphibia; order Caudata; family Salamandridae; genus Pleurodeles; species Pleurodeles waltl. Next base: position 402,700,311 of record NC_090449.1, read on the forward strand.
TTCAACACAAAACCCGAGACAGTACGTTAATTGACAAAAAGAAAGCAGAAACGCAGGAGCAACAACTACAGATAATTTTAAACTTTACAAACAGCTCCAGTCTACTACTAAGAAGCATGAAAAAATATTGGCATATCCTAACACAAGACATACATCTCAAAAAATTTCTGGACATAAAACCTACAGCGGTTTACCGGAAAGGTAAGACTTTAAGCAACACACTGTGCCCCAGCTATCCACGCAAACATGTTAACACTAACTGGCTAGAGCAAGAAAACAGAGGGTTCTATAAATGTGGGAATTGTAGTATGTGTAGATGGGCATGTCAAGGACAAAAAGAATTTGCTGGAATGGAAGGTAACAAAAAATATCTTATACATACGTTTATTAATTGTAACACAACTTATGTTATTTACATGTTAGTGTGTAAATTTAATCGTATGTATATTGGAAGCACCATCCGCCCGCTTAAGATAAGAATCGGAGAACATTGGAGAGCCATTAAACAAAACGACGTCAGATACCCTATAGCTGAACACATGAGAGAATGTGAAGCACAAGGTGTACATAAGGAATTCAAATTTTTTGGGTTCGAACACATCAAAATAAGTCCAAGAGGAGGGAACAGAGAACTGACATTGAGAAGGAATGAATCATGTTGGATAATGAAATTATTGGCAGTGGAATGTGGTTTGAATAGTGATTATGAACTTGAATATTTTCTGGGAGATTGATTCAAGTATAGAGTATATGCAAATAGGTGGCTCAACCGCATGCACGGATGGGCACAGTTTCTAAGTCCAAGAACATGTATCAAATCATATTGCTACAAGACATTACTGGAATACAATATTATAGGACATGTTTAAGCTCAGGAGACTATAACACAGTAGCACAATATACTGGGCCGATGTGTAAAATTATTTAGGAAGAAATGAAGAAATGAAAAAAGAGTTCAACTAATGTTTCGCCCTGAATGAGTGAAGTTTTAAACATGTGAATACTTTTATGGTTCAAATTAATGTAACCGACTAAGAGCCATAATACTTCTTAAGCCCATATGGCTTTTGACGTTACTAACTACAGTCCTCCTTCTATGCCTCCTTCTCTGCAGACAGGGACGAGTAGTCCGTCATTTATGTTCGGTGACTACCAGTATGAAAACACGCTATTAGGACAAGATTTTCCTCTCGCATACTCACGTTAGGATTGAAGTACATGACGCAACTTCGTTAAACAAGGTATTTTTCTATTTTGAGGCGGTGAGACAGCATTTAAGCATATAAATTCCACGCTACAAGTTTCTAAAGTTATTATTCATTTGATTATAGAGCTACAAACGTGGAACATAAGGAGATACTTACCATAAGATACACAAGGTAGTTTTTCTTATTTTGAGGTGGTGAGATAGCATTTAGTATATAAATTCAACGCTTTCAATGTCTAAAGTTATAACTTATTTTATTATAGAGCTATACGCGTGGAACACAAGGAGATACTTACCATAAGATACTTTCAAAAGCTGGGTGAGTGCAGCACCGGCAAATTACGCAGATTTGAGTATAGTGCCTTTTGGACACGCTGAGAGTAACCTAACGTAAATTACTTTTATAGACACATCTAATATTCACAAGAGGCATAGGCAAGACTCAGGATTTGAAATAACAGGTAATTGACTAATATAAATCAATAACCGTACTAAATACCTTCTTTGCATTACGGGCTGTTTAAGGAAGACACACATTGGTTTTTCTTGGAACTTGGATCCTTACTCGTGTGTGCATGCGTTTGGTCACCCAACACTTTAGATATAGGTGTTTAAGGTGTTAAAAAGTATAAATAATGAACAACACAGGGTGATTTCCACCTAATTAATTTTACTCATAGTTCTTGATAGCAGCATTTTAACATGCTTGAAGCAATACATATGTGTCAACTATAGTTGTTAGACTAATCTAGTATTATATGCTATTAACAGTTGTAAAGCCCTGATGAAGTCTGTGGGGGGATGTCTACCCAGACGAAACACGTGTTGGTTTGGCTGTAGCAGTTAAAAAGAAATATTAAAGAAGAACACGAACATATCCACTGGAACTCTGGACTTTTATTTGACTTACAATAACATACTTATTTGGATTGAGTGCTTCCATTGTTGTACTTAGTTTTGGGATTTTCTTCTGTTGATCCTATTCAAGATTGTTTTTAAGGGGAACAACCTTGGGAAGCACCATCCACTGAACACTATTGGAGATTTTGTAGTAAGCGCTATTTCCTCTCTTTCAAAATCCCCTTCTGTGGAATGCTTATTCGTCTGGGGGCCAGGACTACTTGGACCCTGAAGATCCCTCGGAGCAGGTGTCAACAAGCCTTGGTTGCTGCAACAGTGGCAGTGCACAGCAATTCTGTTCCAGAGGCAAGGGGTTACCGTCTCCCACATTAGATAGAAGGCAGAGAGGACCCAGGGGATTCCTCACCACCTGTGTTGCAGAATCTCCGCAGTTCCGGAGGACAGAAGATCCCACTAGCCAGATGTCATTGCCTTAGATGCCTACGGATGCAGGGGAGTGACTCCTTCACTCCAAGGGAGATTCCTTCTTGCTTCTTTGGTGCAGCTGAGATCTTGCCGTCCCTAGAAGATGCACAACTATGGAAATGTTGCAGATTGCTGACAGGAGCCGAAGAAACAATGTTGCAAGGCAAAGTCTTCTCAGGCATTGCAGTCTTGTTTGGTTCCTCTGTTGGCAGCAGCAGTTTTGATGGTGAGGAGCAGAGGAGTTCTGGTGGAATCTTGCACAGCCAATCTGGGAGACTGTCAACACCAGGACAGTGCGCGCTCTACGGGCATCTAGAATGCAAAAAAACAACACTCGCAAGATAATGTAATTTATGCATTGTGATGATATGTTATTGTTTAACCTTTTGCACTGCAGAATTCCATCCAAAAGATTCATTTTTAAGGTGCTTATAAATACTGTACATTTGCAATGTATTGCTGCAGACATTCAGAGTGTGTTAGGGTGTGGTCCCTTTCCAGGGCCTTCTAGAGACTTTCCCTGCAACATGCCTGGGCGTGGTTCTAGGCTGGGCCAAGACTCTATAAAAGAGAGTCAACCCAACTTCCAGTGCTCACTATTCAGAGGTCCCGGTGCAGAGCAGCAGCTTCTTCCTGAGATCCTGTCCCGGCGGCCTATTTGGATTTTCCAGTCTTCTGCACTCATCTCTCATTGGTGATCACTGTTTCCAGGCGGTAAGACGGTGTTTGGACATTTTCCAACACCGTAATTGAGAATTTTCATATTCTTGATTTGAATTCTTAAATGAATAACAGATTACTTGTGCGCTGCCATTTTTTGACATTTGTATGGTGGTTTGCAAATAGGGAGGATGCGCAATTTATTCCATAAAGATTTGACTTCGTTATTACATTATTGTTCATTGCGCGCTGATATTTCTTGACATTTACATGATGTTTTACGAGTTGGCAAGACGTGCAACTCGTTTCATGAGCATTTAATTGTGTTGTTCATTGCGCGCTACCTTTTCTTGACATTTACATGGTGGCTCACTTCTCGTGTGTAATTCATGCTGTTCATTGTGCGCTACCATTTTCTGGCATTTACATGGTGGCATTCGAATCGGCAACACGCGCGATTCTTTCCTTGAGTGTTTTTTCATGTTATTCATTTTGCGCTACCATTTCTTGGCATTTGCATGGTGGCATTTGAATCGACAAGACGCGCAATTTTTTTTCCTGAGTGCTTTTCATGTTGTTCATTGTGCGCTACCATTTCTTGGCATTTGTATGGTGGCATTTGAATCGGCAAGACGCGCAATTCTTTCCTCATGTATAAATAATGTAAATTACTGTGCGCTACCATTCTAAGACATTTTCTTGGTAGCATTTCAAGTTGACACGTCGCGTGATTTATTCCTTGAATCTACGGTGTGTGATTTCATGGTGCACAATCCTTTACGGTGTTTAATACTCATATAAAAATCTGCAATGTGCGCAATTCACTTTCCAATGTTTTTTCTGAGATGAACACAACAATACCAGAGTTCTAGATGTAATGCTGTGTGTTCCTGATATGTATTCTTAAAAGGAGATTCATATGGTTGTTTAGAAATTGCTCAGAGTGTTTCCTGATTCTCATGCAAAAGAAAGTACTTGAATCTGAAAGTCCTATTTAACTTTTCCTGTTTCCTCCTCAGGTATTCGGTCATCTAAAGCCTAGTCAGTTTTAGGACTATTCTAGGGTTGTTCATGTTTTTTCGGAAAAGACGAAGCTTATAGTTGTAGCATGGTACTGATTTCATGAGATGTAATTTTGATGTTGTGTTTTAACCTTTTGCTTCCTACAGGTCTCCTTCCCAGCTGTTCTCATCCTAATCCCCTTTTCCCCACTTGGACTCTCTTAGACTCTCTGATAAATCTAATCAGAGTATTGGAGCTGTCTTGTGGTGGAAGTGTTGGGAACGTGCACAGACCCCGAGGATCTGGTGACTCTGACAGAATAGTGAGCCCACTAATTATTATCCTCCTGGTTTGTGTATGTTCTCAGCATGGCCACACTGGACGAGCTAGTCAAGGCTATCACCCAGCTCCAGTCAGAAGTGGTATCATCAAAGGATTTGACAAATAGTCTAGCTGAGAGGGTGAGTCAGTTACAGAATAAGGTTGAGAAGAAAGAACAAAGTCCCACAGGTGTGTCTTGGCCAGGTACTTCTTCTCAGACTTCTGGAGGTAATCCGACTAACATTTCCCTCAATGTTCCTTCAGCCATTCCTTTAGCTCCCCCAGAATGCTTCGCAGGTGATCCCTTGAAAGCGCAATCTTTTCTGGTTCAAGTGGAACTTCACTTGCAGACCACATACTTTCCCCGATGCCCAGTCTAAAGTAGCTTTCTTTTTGTCATATCTGTCTGGAGATGCAGCTACATGGGCTATTCCTCTTGTGCGTAAAAATAGTCCCCTGTTGTACAACTGGAAAAATGTTGTTCGTGAATTTGAGAGAGTGTTCGATCGTAGAACTGTAACACAATCAGCAGATCGTGAATTATTAGACTTACGCCAAGGGAATCAGGACTTAGTGTCATATTTAGCCAATTTTAATCGTCTGGTCGCTGAGACATCCTGGCCTGAAAAAAAACAAGCGGCCTTGTTTTACAGGGGACTCAAAGAGGAGCTAAAAGACATCTTAGCGCAAATCGACCCACAACCTGCAAACTGTCAAGATTTAATAAACCTTGTCTTGAGGCTTGATCATCGTTTAAATGAACTAAAAGGAACGCGTAAAAAGACTGAAAAACATTCTTGGCATGCTCATGATAACAAAGACTCAAGAACTCCGAGAGAAAGAACGCCGGAACTGATGGAAATTGGAACCATCAGGAGACCTTTGACCAAAGATGAAAAGGACCTACGCAGAAAAAATGGGCAATGTCTCTATTGTGGGCGGAAAGGTCATTTCGCCAAAGATTGTCAGATCAAAACAAAGAGCAAGCGAGGCCCAGTTCAGAAAGTTGCAACCAATGCATCAGTCGAGTCGGAAAATCTAAAGCACCCAAGTTGCAGAGAAGGGTTGCTCTTGGGTGTCACCGTGGATCCTTCACAATCCAAACATCTAAAATTGGGAATAAGAGTTCATGTCAAGAAAAAAGACCTATTTCAAGAAGGCTCTAGTCGACTCTGGGGCTACCGGAAACTTTGTTGACGCCCAATTGGTTCGTGCATGGGGGATCCCATGTATTGAAAAGAAGACCCCAGAAACCATCCAGGCAGTTGATGGAAAACTCTTGACTGGAGGTCCGATAACTCTTCAGACTGCCCCCTTGACAATAATTTGTGAAGGTAAAAATCAAAGAAAGAAACATAAAGAGGAACTCATCCTTGACGTGATCCATGCTCCCCAGTATGGGATCATCTTTGGCTTGCCATGGTTAACTCATCACAATCCAGAGATTAATTGGGCAGGACGAAAGATCGTGTTCTCATCAGTGCTATGTAAAGAACATTGGGGGTCATTCTGACCTCGGCGGTAAAAGCCGCTTACCGCCGGTCAGAAGACCGCCACAATACCGCCGCGGCCGCGGTCAGCCGCCACGGTCATTCTGACCCACAATTGCCAAACCTCCAAAAATCCGACCTCCATTGCAGTCCGCCACATCAGCGGCCCGCGATAAACTGGAGATGACCAAACCTCCACCGCCACGCCAACAGAAATACGCCCATGCCATTACGATCCACAAATCCACGCGGCGGTCTTTCAAACGCGGTAGTCTATTGGCGGTACACACCGCCGCGGTCAAAATACCCACACCTTTACAAAACACTACCACATTGGACAATTTGAAATACACACACCTGATACACATACAAACAACACTCCCACACATCCAATACAATATAAAACACACACCCACATCACCCACAAACCCCTACTACCAAAAATCAGAGACGAAGGAGAGAGAGACACATCAGAGAATAGAGAGCCAGACACACAGAGGCACACTACAACATCACACACACCACATAGTAGCACAAAGCACCACACACCAACACACTCATCACCACATACACCACCCCACACCTCATCCACACCACCCCATGGCACCACAAAGACACCCACGCTTCACGGACCAAGAACTCAGGGTGATGGTGGAGGAAATCCTAAGAGTGGAACCCCAGCTCTTCGGCTCGCAGGTGCAGCACACCACCATAGCAAGGAAGGCGGAGCTATGGCAGCGGATCGTGGACAGGGTCAACGCGGTGGGACAGCATCCCAGAAATAGGGACGACATCCGCAAACGATGGAACGACCTACGGGGGAAGGTGCGCTCGATGGTGTCGCGACACAACATCGCGGTGCAGAAGACTGGCGGAGGACCCCCACCCACCCCACCAGAATTCACAGCATGGGAGCAAGAAGTATTAAACATCCTGCATCCTGAGGGCCTCGCTGGAGTACCCGGAGGAATGGACTCTGGTAAGTCCTATCTCATATACTTCATCCCCCCCACCCCACCAGCATGCCAACCCACACCCCCACCCTCACCCCCAACCCACCATCACACATCATCCCTGAGAATGTATCCCTAGCACAACCCACCCAACCCCTCACCAACCCTTGCATGCCACCACAAACATTGGACACCCATTACCTAAGCATGACCACTGCACATACCCATCCCCCCCACAAACCACCCTCACAACACCACCCACAAGGGAATGCCTGCACTGGGGGACAAGGGCACCCATAATTCGCACGCTTTTCCACACACAGAAACAATAACCATACTCTCTCACCCCATGCAGGACCCGAACGCCAACACACCGGTCAGGAGGGTCCTCAAATGTCCATCCCACCCCCGGAACAGGCCCCCAGTGAGGACAGCAGCTCTGGCGACCTGGAACCTGATGACCAGCCCGGACCATCGGGGACCTCTGGGCAGTGGGTTCCCCAAACACAGACACAGGCCACAGCAGACCCAAACCCCCCTGGGAACAACAGCACAGCTCCCACCCAGCGGGCCATTGCCTCTGTCTCTAGGACAGGTCAAGCAGCGGTGTGTCTGCCACTACAGGGCACCCAGGCTAACCCAACACCCCAACAACAACAGGGACCTGGGGGCAGTGATAGTGGGCACACCGTCCAGGGGACAGAGGCCCAGGCAAACAGGGCAACTCGGAGGGCTGCCGTGCGACAGGGGGGGGAGGAGAGGCCCAGGGAACCCACTCTCCAAGAGGCCCTCACTACCATCATGGGAGCATACCACCACTCCCAAGAGACGATGGCGACGGTACTGGCCAGGTTCACCGAGATACAGGCACAGCAGGAAGAACGCTACATGGGGTTCAGCAACCAACTCACCACCATCGCTACCGCCATGGGGAGCATGGTCCAGGCCCTCAACAGGATAGAAGACACGTTGCGGGACCATGTGGCACCACAGAGGGCCACTGTCACTAGCCAGGAACAGCCTACCACCTCCGCCGGCGCTAGTGGACAGGAGGCCCACACACAACGACAGGCCACAAGAACCCCACCTCCTGCTGAAGAACAACCACCCCGCAAGAGGAGCCTAAGACCCCAAAAAAAAACAGAGTAGCATGCCAAGACCACCGCCAGCATGAGATACCCCCAGAAGTCATCCCACTGTCCCACATTGCCACCCTGTCCAAACTCAAACAGCCCCTGCTCAGTCCTTCCACAGGCATATGGACAATAGACCTGTCAGACTGAGAACTGGACTCTGCCATGGACATCACTCCACCCCCACCCATCACCGTCATCATATAATGTACCATTATCTGAGCACACAAAATAAAACAATTATTGCACAGAAAACCGTTTTGAGTCATGCTGTATTCTCAAAAAATCGTACAACACATAACAGTTCACAATATGTGATGTCAGTTAGTGATGACAACATACCAATGTCAATACGCTGTAGTACATGGCCAAACCAAGCAGAAGTCGGGCTATAAGTCATTAAGCACTGAGAAGGGAAGGGAAAAAGAATATGTTATTTAAAAGAGCTGGGGGGAAATACATAAAGTTGAGATGCATGAGGCTCTAAGTAACTGGGAAATGGCGTGGCTGAATCTTACTTGTGTGCTACTGAAAATACTGTTGTATGACAGCTTCCCTGTTGTCTGTTTCCTCACCGTCGTCTTCCTCCTCTTCAGTCTCCACAGGCTCCACGGCTTCTACGACACCACCATCTGGACCATCCTCCTGCAGGAAAGGCACCTGGCGTCGCAAAGCCAAGTTGTCAAGCATACAGCAGGCCACGATGATGTGGCACACCTTCTTTGGTGAGTACATTAGGGATCCACCTGTCATATGCAGGCACCTAAACCTGGCCTTCAGGAGGCCGAAGGTCCTTTCAATGACCCTCCTAGTACGCCCATGGGCCTCATTGTACCGTTCCTCTGCCCTGGTCCTGGGATTCCTCACTGGGGTCAATAGCCACGGCAGGTTGGGGTAACCAGAGTCACCGATTAGCCACACACGCTGTCTCTGTAGCTGTTCCATCACATAGGGGACGCTGCTATTACGCATAACATACGCGTCATGCACTGACCCAGGGAACTTGGCATTTACATGGGAGATGTACTGGTCTGCCAAACAGACAACCTGCACATTCATAGAATGGTAATTTTTCTGATTTCTGTACACCTGTTCATCGTCATTTGGGGGTACTAATGCCACATGGGTCCCATCAATGGCACCAATGATGTTGGGGATATGTCCAAGGGCATAGAAATCACCCTTCACTGTGGCCAAATCAGCCTCTTCTGGGAATATGATGTAGCTCCTCATGAGTTTCATCAGGGCAGACAACACTCTGGACAGAATCTTTGAAAACATAGGCTGAGACATTCCAGATGACATGGCCACTGTTGTCTGGAATGAGCCACTTGCAAAGAAATGGAGGACTGATAGAACCTGCAGGGGGAATTCCTGTGGGTTGGCGGATGGGTGACATCAGGTCTGGCTCCAGCTGGGCACACACTTCATGTATAGTGGCTCGGTCAAGTCGGTATCGGAGTATTATATGGCGTTCTTCCGTTGTCGACAGGTCAACCAGCGGCCGGTACACGGGAGGATTCCTCCTTCTCCTCGCAAGTCCCTGCGGACGGTGCCTAGGAAGGACAACATGGAGCACTGAGTCAATCAACTCACAGGTACGTACAACACAGCTTGCACAGTACACGAAAATGTTTTGACTGCTATGTTTGTATGTGTGCAAATGCAAGGCCTAGGCCTGTGTGACGCAGTAGAATTTAAGCCATGTGGGCCCTTGGAATGGCGGCTGCCTGACCTCTAAACTGGGACAATGGGATGTGAGGTCAATGCGCTGGCGTGGCACAGCGTGGCGGTAGGCGGTCGAAGACCGCTGTACGAAGTCGCATTGGTTAACATTGAACCCTATGGGATTCAGGAGCCAATGACGATGTGCGCCGGCGGTCGCGGTACGCACCGCCGCGGTACGCACCGCCGCGGGCGTGACCGCCATTTTCTATCTGATTAATCACTCGAGACCTGATCATCCACAGGAGAGGACCTATACTGCAAGTGCTGCTGTGAACTCGGTCTGGAAGTGACAATGGCTGCTGCGACTGGGGAAAGGGCCCCTGCCTTCACGTCTGAAGAGTTGGAGAAACTCGTGGACGGGGTCCTCCCCCAGTATGCGCTACTCTACGGTCCTCCAGACCAACAGGTGAGTACACTGAGTGCACATTGAATGGGTAATGCCTGTGTGGAGTGGGGTGGCTGTCAGTTGGTGGGGTGGGGAGAAAATGAGGAATGCAACGCACGACTGATGAGAGTATGGGCCACATGGCAAGGGTGGGGAGGGGGGGCATGTACTCCAAACATGCAGAAATGTGACGTTTTCTCTTTCCCACCCTGTACATGTCAAACAGGTGAGCGCCCATCAGAAAATCGATATTTGGCGTGCCATCGCCAAGGAAGTCCGGGCCCTGGGGGTCTACACCAGACGGGGCACCCACTGTCGGAAGAGGTGGGAGGACATCCGCCGCGGAACCCGAAAGACCGCCGAGTCACTGCTGGGGATGGCCTCCCGACCTAGGAGGGGTGCCAGTCGTACCCTGACCCCCCTGATGTCCCGGATCCTGGCGGTGGCCTACCCTGATTTGGATGGGCGCTTGAGGACATCACAGCAGACACAAGGGGGTGAGTATCAGCACATTCTCCTATCTTTACGCGCAGTAGAGGCGTCTGGGTGGGGGAGGAGGGCTGTGGGTGACAGTAGGCCAGGGCGCTTTCTGTAGTGTAGTCCCCTCCCTTAGACATGGCCCTGTGCCCCCGCCCACCACCTCTGTAGGCTGCCAAGTGCAGCTATCCATGGTCCTACATCAACCATGAGCGCGTCTGTTGTCCCTCGACCTGTTGGCCTAGTCAGAAGTTCTGAGTAGTGTACCCCAAGTTCGCGGCTTAGTGCATGAGGCACCTGTGTCTGTCCTCTCCGCCAAGGCTATTGACAAGGCATGCACTCAACTTTGTTTTCTTTCTCCCCCCACCCTTATTCTTTGTTTCTTGTGCATTAGCATCATCAGGCGGAGGAGAATTGGCGTCGGAGCACGACGGAGCTGCAGGTCACCAGGCCCCGGTGGGCACTGACACAGACACCGAGGGCACCAGTGATCCGGAGGGCGAGGGGAGCACCACAACGGGGGCCGGTGGAGACACCAGCGACACGGACACTTCCTCGTTTGGGAGCTCCCTAGCGGGGGCGGCAACATCTGTGCCCCCAGCAACAACAGGTACAGCCGCCACCCAGCGCACCAGCACCGCCCTCTCAGCAGCCCCTCAGTCTTCGCTCCGTGCCCGTTCGCCCAGGAAGGCGCGCGTCTCCTTCGCCCCAGGCACCTCAGCCCCTGCCTCTGTTACCCCTGCTGCCCTCAGTGCGGAGCTCATTGACCTCGTGAGGACGCTCATTGTTGGGCAGACTACCCTTTTGAATGCCATCCAGGGGGTGCAAAGGGAGGTGCAACAGAGCAATGCCTACCTGGAGGGCATTCATTCGGGTCAGGCTGCCCATCAACGAGCTTTCACTTCTCTGGCCTCAGCACTGACGGCAGCCATTGTCCCTGTCTCCAGTCTCCCTCTTCTAACTGCCTCCAGCCTTTCTCTGTCTCCTGTTCCTCAGCCTATCCCATCCACACCATCTGACCAGCCTGCACACACCTCAACACCCAAGGCCAGCTCATCCAAACATAAGCACCACAGAACACACAAGCATTCACCCAAGCAACACCCAGTTGCAGACATACCAACAGTCACTACCACCTCTGTGTCCCCCTCCTCCTCGTCTCCCTCCTCCCTCCCTGTGACGTCTACACTCACACCTGCATGCACACCAACATCAGCCAGTTCTTCCATCACCAGCACACCCTCCACTACAGTCCTCACACGTGCAGTCACCACCCCCATTGCCATGTACACGTCCCCTGTGTGCTCTCCCACTGTGTCTGTCACCCCCTCTTCCAAGACACATAAACGCAGGCAGACACCCAAACAACAGCCAACCACCTCACGACAGCCTACGTCTCAGTCACCTGCACCCAAGGACAGCACACCTGACTCTCCTACAACCACATCCTCTTCCTCCACTTCTATCTCCACTACTCCTACCCTTTACCCTGGTCCAAAGAAATATTACCTCTCAAATGTTGACCTCTTTCCCTCCCCTGACCCACCCCCTCCATCTGGGAAAAGTCCCAAAGGCACCTCAGCCACCACCAGCCCAGCTTCCAAGGTACAAGTGGTGCATGGAATATGGAGTCCACCCTTTGGCGGCAGTGACACTTCACTGAGCAGCAAGGGGACTGGCAGCCCCCCCAGGCAAGAGGACCCGGAAAGTGAAGGGCTGCCGTGAGCGGACTGAGACGGCTGCCCCAAAGGAGGTGACTCAGGCCACTTCACCTGCCACAACAGCCAGGGGAGGCAAGGGCCTGAGAGCCCCATCTAAGGAGCGGAAGGGCAGCAGGGCGGAGAGGCCAGCCAGCAGGAGCGCGGAGCAGGAGGGCCCCACACGCCCCATCCCGGCTGCAAGGGACGACACCAAAGGGCCCAGGACTCCGTCTCCGAAGGGGCCTGACACTGCACGTTCGGAGGGCGAGTGAGCAGGTTGTCCAGGCCAGGTCTGACTCCCTACACTGACTGGAAGAGCACCGCTGAACAGGGCCCTGCCGTGCAGAAGAGCACCGCTGAAGAGGGCCCCGCCGTGCAGAAGAGCACCGCTGAACAGGGCCCGCCGTGAAGACAAGCACCGCTGAACAGGGCCCCGCCGTGCAGAAGAGCACCGCTGAAGAGGGCCCCGCCGTGCAGAAGAGCACCGCTGAAGAGGGCCCCACCTTTCAGAAGAGCACCGCTGAAGAGGGCCCCGCCGTGCAGAAGAGCACCGCTGAAGAGGGCCCCGCCGTGCAGAAGAGCACCGCTGAAGAGGGCCCCGCCGTGCAGAAGAGCACCGCTGAAAAGGGCCCCGCCGTGCAGAAGAGCACCGCTGAACAGGGCCCCGCCGTGAAGACAAGCACCGCTGAACAGGGCCCCGCCGTGCAGAAGAGCACCGCTGAAGAGGGCCCCGCCGTGCAGAAGAGCACCGCTGAACAGGGCCCCGCCGTGCAGAAGAGCACCGCTGAACAGGGCCCCGCCGTCTCAAGCACCTCTCCGCTGGGCCCTTCCTGTCAAGCACCGCTCCGCTGGGCCCCGCCGTCTCAAGCACCGCTCCGCTGGGCCCTTCCTGTCAAGCACCGCTCCGCTGGGCCCCGCCGTCTCAAGCACCGCTCCGGTGGCCCCGCCGTCTCAAGCACCGCTCCGCTGGGCCCCGCCGTCTCAAGCACCGCTCCGCTGGGCCACGCCGTCTCAAGCACCGCTCCGCTGGGCCCTTCCTGTCAAGCACCGCTCCGCTGGGCCCCGCCGTCTCAAGCCCCGCTCCGCTGGGCCCTTCCTGTCAAGCACCGCTCCGCTGGGCCCCGCCGTCTCAAGCACCGCTCCGCTGGGCCCCGCCGTCTCAAGCACCGCTCCGCTGGGCCACGCCGTCTCAAGCACCACTCCGCTGGGCCCTTCCTGTCAAGCACCGCTCCGCTGGGCCCCGCCGTCTCAAGCACCGCTCCGCTGGGCCCCGCCGTCTCAAGCACCGCTCCGCTGGGCCCCGCCGTCTCAAGCACCGCTCCGCTGGGCCCCGCCGTCTCAAGCACCGCTCCGCTGGGCCACGCCATCTCAAGCACCGCTCCGCTGGGCCCTTCCTGTCAAGCACCGCTCCGCTGGGCCCCGCCGTCTCAAGCCCCGCTCCGCTGGGCCCTTCCTGTCAAGCACCGCTCCGCTGGGCCCCGCCGTCTCAAGCACCGCTCCGCTGGGCCCCGCCGTCTCAAGCACCGCTCCGCTGGGCCCTTCCTGTCAGGCACTGTTCAGGGTTCACTGTGCCCACCATGCATCCTCCTTGTCCAGTGGGGACATTTATCCACCTGATGGACTGTGGCTTTGCACTCCCCAGGATGACACAGTGGGCAACCCACCCACTGTAGAGACTTGAGAGACTGTGGCTTTGCACTCCCCAGGATGGCACAGTGGGCAACCCACCCACTGTAGAGACTTGAGAGACTGTGGCTTTGCACTCCCCAGGATGGCACAGTGGGCATGGTGGGCCCATCGTGGATCTGGCGTCGTGGACTCATGTGGCTGTGGTGCCCCCCCCTTCCCTTCCCCCTGAGGTGTAGGAAAGTACCATCTTGCCTGGCATGTTACCCCCATTTTTCACTGTATATATGTTGTTTTAGTTGTATGTGTCACTGGGACCCTGGTAACCCAGGGCCCCAGTGCTCATAAGTGTGCCTGAATGTGTTACCTGTGTAGTGACTAACTGTCTCACTGAGGCTCTGCTAATCAGAACCTCAGTGGTTATGCTCTCTCATTTCTTTCCAAATTGTCACTAACAGGCTAGTGACCATTTTTACCAATTTACATTGGCTTACTGGAACACCCTTATAATTCCCTAGTATATGGTACTGAGGTACCCAGGGTATTGGGGTTCCAGGAGATCCCTATGGGCTGCAGCATTTCTTTTTCCACCCATAGGGAGCTCTGACAATTCTTACACAGGCCTGCCACTGCAGCCTGAGTGAAATAACGTCCACGTTATTTCACAGCCATTTTACACTGCACTTAAGTAACTTATAAGTCACCTATATGTCTAACCTTTACCTGGTAAAGGTTAGGTGCAAAGTTACTTAGTGTGAGGGCACCCTGGCACTAGCCAAGGTGCCCCCACATTGTTCAGAGCCAATTCCCTGAACTTTGTGAGTGCGGGGACACCATTACACGCGTGCACTACATATAGGTCACTACCTATATGTAGCTTCACAATGGTAACTCCGAATATGGCCATGTAACATGTCTATGATCATGGAATTGCCCCCTCTATGCCATCCTGGCATAGTTGGCACAATCCCATGATCCCAGTGGTCTGTAGCACAGACCCTGGTACTGCCAAACTGCCCTTCCTGGGGTTTCACTGCAGCTGCTGCTGCTGCCAACCCCTCAGACAGGCATCTGCCCTCCTGGGGTCCAGCCAGGCCTGGCCCAGGATGGCAGAACAAAGAACTTCCTCTGAGAGAGGGTGTGACACCCTCTCCCTTTGGAAAATGGTGTGAAGGCAGGGGAGGAGTAGCCTCCCCCAGCCTCTGGAAATGCTTTCTTGGGCACAGATGTGCCCAATTCTGCATAAGCCAGTCTACACCGGTTCAGGGACCCCTTAGCCCCTGCTCTGGCACGAAACTGGACAAAGGAAAGGGGAGTGACCACTCCCCTGACCTGCACCTCCCCTGGGAGGTGTCCAGAGCTCCTCCAGTGTGCTCCAGACCTCTGCCATCTTGGAAACAGAGGTGCTGCTGGCACACTGGACTGCTCTGAGTGGCCAGTGCCACCAGGTGACGTCAGAGACTCCTGCTGATAGGCTCCTTCAGGTGTTAGTAGCCTATCCTCTCTCCTAGGTAGCCAAACCCTCTTTTCTGGCTATTTAGGGTCTCTGTCTCTGGGGAAACTTTAGATAACGAATGCAAGAGCTCATCCGAGTTCCTCTGCATCTCTCTCTTCACCTTCTGATAAGGAATCGACTGCTGACCGCGCTGGAAGCCTGCAAACCTGCAACATAGTAGCAAAGACGACTACTGCAACTCTGTAACGCTGATCCTGCCGCCTTCTCGACTGTTTTCCTGCTTGTGCATGCTGTGGGGGTAGTCTGCCTCCTCTCTGCACCAGAAGCTCAGAAGAAATCTCCCGTGGGTCGACGGAATCTTCCCCCTGCAACCGCAGGCACCAAAAAGCTGCATTACCGGTCCCTTGGGTCTCCTCTCAGCACGACGAGCGAGGTCCCTCGAATCCAGCGACTCTGTCCAAGTGACCCCCACAGTCCAGTGACTCTTCAGCCCAAGTTTGGTGGAGGTAAGTCCTTGCCTCACCTCGCTGGGCTGCATTGCTGGGAACCGCGACTTTGCAGCTACTCCGGCCCCTGTGCACTTCCGGCGGAAATCCTTTGTGCACAGCCAAGCCTGGGTCCACGGCACTCTAACCTGCATTGCACGACTTTCTAAGTTGGTCTCCGGCGACGTGGGACTCCTTTGTGCAACTTCGGTGAGCACCGTTTCACGCATCCTCGTAGTGCCTGTTTCTGGCACTTCTCTGGGTGCTACCTGCTTCAGTGAGGGCTCTTTGTCTTGCTCGACGTCCCCTCTCTCTTCAGGTCCAATTTGCGACCTCCTGGTCCCTCCTGGGCCCCAGCAGCGTCCAAAAACGCCAAATGCACGATTTGCAGCTAGCAAGGCTTGTTGGCGTTCTTTCGGCGGGAAAACACTTCTGCACGACTCTCCAAGGCGAGAGGGATCCGTCCACCAAAGGGGAAGTCTCTAGCCCTTTTCGTTCCTGCAGAAACCTCAGCTTCTTCTGTCTAGTGGAAGCTTCTTTGCACCCGCAGCTGGCATTTCCTGGGCATCTGCCCATCTCCGACTTGCTTGTGACTTTTGGACTTGGTCCCCTTGTTCCACAGGTACCCTAGATTGGAAATCCACAGTTGTTGCATTGCTGGTTTGTGTCTTTCCTGCATTATTCCTCTAACACGACTTCTTTGTCCTTAGGGGAACTTTAGTGCACTTTGCACTCACTTTTCAGGGTCCTGGGGAGGGTTATTTTTCTAACTCTCACTATTTTCTAATAGTCCCAGCGACCCTCTACAAGGTCACATAGGTTTGGGGTCCATTCGTGGTTCGCATTCCACTTTTGGAGTATATGGTTTGTGTTGCCCCTATCCCTATGTTTCCCCATTGCATCCTATTGTAGCTATACATTGTTTGCACTGTTTTCTGAGACTATACTGCATATTTCTGCTATTGTGTATATATATTAGACACCCTATACACTAATAAGGGATAACTGGGCCTGGTGCAAGGTGCAAGTACCCCTTGGTACTCACTACAAGCCAGTCCAGCCTCCTACATTGGTTGTGCAGTGGTGGGATAAGTGCTTGAGACTACTTACCACTCTTGTCATTGTACTTTTCATAAGAGAAAAATATACAAAACAAGGTCAGTGTATATACACATAGCCAAAAAGTTTTGCATTTCCTCTTTTCACTCTTTTCTAAGTGCTGAAAAGTACCTCTAAACTTTCAAAAAGTTCTTAAAAGTTAAAAAAGTTTTTTTCTGTCTTTCCAAAAAGTTCTGAAAACTTTTTTCTCTTTTTCTATCACTTTAACTCTCTCTAAAAATGTCTGGCACAGGCCAAAATGTTGATCTGTCCAAACTTGCATATGACAACCTTAGCTGGAAAAGAGCAAGGAGTCTCTGTATAGAGAGAGGTTTGAGTGTAGGGAAGAATCCTTCCTTGGAACTGTTACTTAACATGCTTAGAGAACAGGATAAGGCCATAGGTGCCTCATCTGTTGAAAAAGTACCTAATAGTTCTCAATCTGATTCAGGGACTCCCCCAGGAAAAGATTCAGGAAAGAAACTTCCTAGCCTGCCCATTACTAGACAATCTAGCATAGATGGTAATGATGATGAGCCACACCATATAAATAGTGTTGTCTCACATCATAGCAAAAGCATTTATTCTCACCATACTGGTAGTAATGTTTCTGTTAACCAAGCTGTTAGGGTGGCTTCTGTAAGGGACAGGTCTCCTTCTGTTCATTCCCATCATAGCTCTGTTTCTAGGAATGTCCCTCCCACCAACCCTGATGACAGAATGTTAGAGAGGGAACTCAATAAGTTGAGGGTGGAACAAACCAGACTGAAGCTTAAAAAGCAACAGCTGGATTTGGATAGACAGTCTTTTGAATTAGAGAAGGAAAGACAGAAGTTGGGTTTAGATACCCATGGTGGCAGCAGCAGTATTCCCCATAGTCATCCTGCAAAAGAGCATGATTCCAGGAATCTGCACAAGATAGTTCCCCCCTATAAGGAGGGGGATGACATTAACAAGTGGTTTGCTGCACTTGAGAGGGCCTGTGTTGTACAGGATGTCCCTCAAAGGCAGTGGGCTGCTATCCTATGGCTATCATTTAGTGGAAAAGGTAGGGATAGGCTCCTTACTGTGAAAGAAAATGATGCTAATAATTTCCAAGTTCTTAAGAATGCACTCCTGGATGGTTATGGCTTAACCACTGAACAGTACAGGATAAAGTTCAGAGAGACCAAAAAGGAGTCTTCACAAGACTGGGTTGATTTCATTGACCATTCAGTGAAGGCCTTGGAGGGGTGGTTACATGGCAGTAAAGTTACTGATTATGACAGCCTGTATAACTTAATCCTGAGAGAGCATATTCTTAATAATTGTGTGTCTGATTTGTTGCACCAGTACTTGGTGGACTCTGATCTGACCTCTCCCCAAGAATTGGGAAAGAAGGCAGACAAATGGGTCAGAACAAGAGTGAACAGAAAAGTTCATACAGGGGGTGACAAAGATGGCAACAAAAAGAAGGATGGTAAGTCTTCTGACAAGGGTGGGGACAAATCTAAAAATGAGTCTTCATCAGGCCCACAAAAACACTCTGGTGGGGGTGGTGGGCCCAAATCCTCTTTTAATCAGAACAAGGAAAAGAAACCATGGTGCTATTTATGTAAAATAAAAGGCCATTGGACAACAGATCCCAGTTGTCCAAATAAAGGCACCACTGCTCCTACCACTACAACCCCTACTGCTACACTTAGTGTCCCTACTAATAGCAGTGGTGGTGGGAGCAAACCTACTAATAGCCAATCCAAGGGAGTAGCTGGGCTCACTATTGGTAACTTAGTTGGGGTTGGTCTGATTAGGGAGACCACAGAGGCTACTTTAGTCTCTGAAGGGGCTATTGATTTAGCCACTTTGGTTGCTTGCCCCCATAACTTGGAGAAGTACAAGCAACTACCCCTAATAAATGGTGTTGAGGTCCAGGCCTACAGGGACACAGGTGCCAGTGTCACAATGGTGATTGAGAAACTGGTGCACCCTGAACAACACATACTTGGACACCAGTACCAAGTAACCGATGCTCACAACATAACACAAAGCCACCCCATGGCTGTTGTAAATCTCAACTGGGGGGGGGTAACTGGTCCAAAGAAAGTTGTGGTAGCTTCAGAATTACCTGTAGACTGTCTATTAGGGAATGATTTGGAGACATCAGCTTGGTCAGATGTGGAGTTGGAGGCCCATGCAGCAATGCTGGGCATCCCAGGGCATATTTTTGCTTTGACAAGGGCTCAGGCCAAAAAGCAAAAAGGACAGGGAAGCCTGGATCCTGGAACAATGGACCAAGTGCTCCCTAAAGCTAGGGCTAGTAGAAGCAAACCACTTCCTACTATCCCTCCCTCTACAGTGGATTCTACTTCTGAGGAAGAAGAATTCCCTCCCTGTGCAGAACCTACACCAGAGGAGCTGGAAGCAGACACTGCTGAGCTTTTGGGTGAAGGGGGGCCTGCCAGAGAGGAGCTGAGTGTGGCACAGCAAACCTGTCCCACATTAGAGGGTCTCAGACAGCAAGCTGTCAAACAGGCTAATGGGGATGTCAGTGACTCTCACAGAGTTTACTGGGAGGACAACCTCTTGTACACTGAGCATAGGGATCCTAAACCTGGAGCTGCCAGGAGATTAGTGATTCCTCAGGAGTACAGAAAGTTCCTCCTAACACTGGCACATGACATTCCCTTAGCTGGGCATCTAGGACAAATGAAAACTTGGGACAGGCTTGTTCCCCTGTTTCATTGGCCTAGGATGTCTGAGGACACAAAGGAATTTTGTAAGTCCTGTGAAACCTGTCAAGCCAGTGGCAAGAGAGGTGGCACCCCAAAGGCACCCCTTATCCCACTGCCTGTGGTTGGGGTTCCCTTTGAAAGGGTAGGGGTTGACATAGTTGGCCCCCTTGACCCTCCTACTGCTTCAGGCAATAGGTTTATCTTGGTGGTAGTGGACCATGCCACAAGATATCCTGAAGCTATTCCTTTAAGGACCACTACAGGTCCTGCAGTGGCAAAGGCCCTCCTGGGAATATTTTCCAGGGTGGGCTTCCCAAAGGAAGTAGTATCAGACAGAGGAAGCAATTTCATGTCTGCATACTTAAAGGCCATGTGGAAGGAGTGTGGTGTAACGTACAAGTTCACAACACCCTATCATCCACAAACAAATGGACTGGTGGAGAGATTTAATAAAACTCTCAAAGGCATGATTATGGGTCTCCCTGAAAAACTCCGCAGGAGATGGGATATCCTTCTACCATGCCTCCTTTTTGCCTACAGGGAGGTACCCCAGAAAGGAGTGGGCTTCAGCCCCTTTGAACTTCTTTTTGGACACCCTGTTAGGGGTCCACTCACACTTGTAAAGGAGGGTTGGGAACAACCTTTAAAAGCTCCTAAGCAGGATATTGTGGACTATGTACTTGGCCTCAGATCAAGGATGGCTGAGTACATGAAAAAGGCCAGTAAAAACCTTCAGGCCAGCCAAGAGCTCCAGAAGCAATGGCATGATCAGAAGGCTGTTTTGGTTCAGTACCAACCAGGGCAGAAAGTGTGGGTCTTGGAGCCTGTGGCCCCAAGAGCACTCCAAGATAAATGGAGTGGACCCCACACAATTGTTGAAAAGACGGGTGAAGTCACATACTTGGTTGACTTAGGCACTGCCAGGAGTCCCCTTAGGGTGCTCCATGTCAACCGCCTGAAACCCTACTATGACAGGGCTGATCTCACCCTGCTCATGGCAACTGATGAGGGACAGGAAGAAGACAGTGATCCTCTACCTGATCTCTTCTCTTCCACAGAACAAGATACTCTTGTGGAAGGTGTAGTTTTGGCAGATTGTCTTACTGCTGAGCAGAAAGACCATTGCATAAATCTCCTAGGACAATTTTCAGAACTCTTCTCTACTGTGCCCGGCACCACTTCTTGGTGTGAGCACACTATAGATACTGGAGACAGTTTACCTGTCAAAAGTAAGATCTATAGGCAGCCTGACCATGTCAGGGACTGCATAAAGCAAGAAGTTCAGAAAATGTTGGAACTAGGAGTGGTTGAGCACTCTGACAGTCCATGGGCTTCTCCTGTGGTACTGGTACCAAAACCCAATTCTAAAGATGGAAAGAAGGAAATGCGGTTTTGTGTAGACTATAGAGGTCTCAACTTGGTAACCAAAACTGATGCTCACCCTATACCCAGGGCAGATGAGCTTATAGATACACTGGCATCTGCCAAGTATCTAAGCACTTTTGATTTGACTGCAGGGTATTGGCAGATCAAATTATCAGAAGATGCTAAACCTAAGACTGCATTTTCTACCATTGGAGGACATTACCAGTTTACTGTAATGCCTTTTGGTTTGAAAAATGCACCTGCCACTTTTCAGAGGTTGGTGAACACAGTCCTGCAAGGGCTGGAAGCTTTCAGTGCAGCATATTTGGACGATATAGCTGTCTTTAGCTCCAGCTGGGATGATCACCTGGTCCACCTATGGAAAGTTTTGGAGGCCCTGCAAAAGGCAGGCCTCACTATCAAGGCTTCAAAGTGCCAGATAGGGCAGGGTAAGGTGGTTTATCTGGGACACCTTGTTGGTGGGGAACAGATTGCACCACTTCAGGGGAAAATCCAAACAATTATTGATTGGGTTCCCCCTACCACTCAGACTCAGGTGAGAGCCTTCCTAGGCCTCACTGGGTATTACAGGAGGTTCATTATGGCTCCATTGCAGCCCCTCTTAATGACCTCACATCCAAGAAAATGCCTAAAAAGGTATTATGGACAGCAAACTGTCAGAAAGCTTTTGAGGAGCTGAAGCAGGCCATGTGCTCTGCACCTGTCCTGAAAAGCCCTTGTTACTCTAATTCTATGTCCAGACTGATGCATCTGAATTAGGAGTAGGGGCAGTCCTATCACAACTTAATTCTGAGGGCCAGGATCAACCTGTTGCTTTTATTAGTAGAAGGTTGACCCCTAGAGAAAAGCGTTGGTCTGCCATTGAGAGGGAGGCCTTTGCTGTGGTCTGGGCTCTGAAGAAGTTGAGGCCATACCTGTTTGGCACTCACTTCATTGTTCAGACAGACCACAAACCTCTACTTTGGCTAAAACAAATGAAAGGTGAAAATCCTAAATTGTTGAGGTGGTCCATATCCCTACAGGGAATGGACTATACAGTGGAACATAGACCTGGGAGTAGCCACTCCAATGCAGATGGACTCTCCAGATATTTCCACTTAGACAATGAAGACTCATCAGGTCATGGCTAGTCTTATTGTCCTTCGTTTGGGGGGGGGTTGTGTAGGAAAGTACCATCTTGCCTGGCATGTTACCCCCATTTTTCACTGTATATATGTTGTTTTAGTTGTATGTGTCACTGGGACCCTGGTAACCCAGGGCCCCAGTGCTCATAAGTGTGCCTGAATGTGTTACCTGTGTAGTGACTAACTGTCTCACTGAGGCTCTGCTAATCAGAACCTCAGTGGTTATGCTCTCTCATTTCTTTCCAAATTGTCACTAACAGGCTAGTGACCATTTTTACCAATTTACATTGGCTTACTGGAACACCCTTATAATTCCCTAGTATATGGTACTGAGGTACCCAGGGTATTGGGGTTCCAGGAGATCCCTATGGGCTGCAGCATTTCTTTTGCCACCCATAGGGAGCTCTGACAATTCTTACACAGGCCTGCCACTGCAGCCTGAGTGAAATAACGTCCACGTTATTTCACAGCCATTTTACACTGCACTTAAGTAACTTATAAGTCACCTATATGTCTAACCTTTACCTGGTAAAGGTTAGGTGCAAAGTTACTTAGTGTGAGGGCACCCTGGCACTAGCCAAGGTGCCCCCACATTGTTCAGAGCCAATTCCCTGAACTTTGTGAGTGCGGGGACACCATTACACGCGTGCACTACATATAGGTCACTACCTATATGTAGCTTCACAATGGTAACTCCGAATATGGCCATGTAACATGTCTATGATCATGGAATTGCCCCCTCTATGCCATCCTGGCATAGTTGGCACAATCCCATGATCCCAGTGGTCTGTAGCACAGACCCTGGTACTGCCAAACTGCCCTTCCTGGGGTTTCACTGCAGCTGCTGCTGCTGCCAACCCCTCAGACAGGCATCTGCCCTCCTGGGGTCCAGCCAGGCCTGGCCCAGGATGGCAGAACAAAGAACTTCCTCTGAGAGAGGGTGTGACACCCTCTCCCTTTGGAAAATGGTGTGAAGGCAGGGGAGGAGTAGCCTCCCCCAGCCTCTGGAAATGCTTTCTTGGGCACAGATGTGCCCAATTCTGCATAAGCCAGTCTACACCGGTTCAGGGACCCCTTAGCCCCTGCTCTGGCACGAAACTGGACAAAGGAAAGGGGAGTGACCACTCCCCTGACCTGCACCTCCCCTGGGAGGTGTCCAGAGCTCCTCCAGTGTGCTCCAGACCTCTGCCATCTTGGAAACAGAGGTGCTGCTGGCACACTGGACTGCTCTGAGTGGCCAGTGCCACCAGGTGACGTCAGAGACTCCTGCTGATAGGCTCCTTCAGGTGTTAGTAGCCTATCCTCTCTCCTAGGTAGCCAAACCCTCTTTTCTGGCTATTTAGGGTCTCTGTCTCTGGGGAAACTTTAGATAACGAATGCAAGAGCTCATCCGAGTTCCTCTGCATCTCTCTCTTCACCTTCTGATAAGGAATCGACTGCTGACCGCGCTGGAAGCCTGCAAACCTGCAACATAGTAGCAAAGACGACTACTGCAACTCTGTAACGCTGATCCTGCCGCCTTCTCGACTGTTTTCCTGCTTGTGCATGCTGTGGGGGTAGTCTGCCTCCTCTCTGCACCAGAAGCTCCGAAGAAATCTCCCGTGGGTCGACGGAAGCTTCCCCCTGCAACCGCAGGCACCAAAAAGCTGCATTACCGGTCCCTTGGGTCTCCTCTCAGCACGACGAGCGAGGTCCCTCGAATCCAGCGACTCTGTCCAAGTGACCCCCACAGTCCAGTGACTCTTCAGCCCAAGTTTGGTGGAGGTAAGTCCTTGCCTCACCTCGCTGGGCTGCATTGCTGGGAACCGCGACTTTGCAGCTACTCCGGCCCCTGTGCACTTCCGGCGGAAATCCTTTGTGCACAGCCAAGCCTGGGTCCACGGCACTCTATCCTGCATTGCACGACTTTCTAAGTTGGTCTCCGGCGACGTGGGACTCCTTTGTGCAACTTCGGCGAGCACCGTTTCACGCATCCTCGTAGTGCCTGTTTCTGGCACTTCTCCGGGTGCTACCTGCTTCAGTGAGGGCTCTTTGTCTTGCTCGACATCCCCTCTCTCTTCAGGTCCAATTTGCGACCTCCTGGTCCCTCCTGGGCCCTCCTGGGCCCCAGCAGCGTCCAAAAACGCCAAACGCACGATTTGCAGCTAGCAAGGCTTGTTGGCGTTCTTTCGGCGGGAAAACACTTCTGCACGACTCTCCAAGGCGAGAGGGATCCGTCCACCAAAGGGGAAGTCTCTAGCCCTTTTCGTTCCTGCAGAAACCTCAGCTTCTTCTGTCCAGTAGAAGCTTCTTTGCACCCGCAGCTGGCATTTCCTGGGCATCTGCCCATCTCCGACTTGCTTGTGACTTTTGGACTTGGTCCCCTTGTTCCACAGGTACCCTAGATTGGAAATCCACAGTTGTTGCATTGCTGGTTTGTGTCTTTCCTGCATTATTCCTCTAACACGACTTCTTTGTCCTTAGGGGAACTTTAGTGCACTTTGCACTCACTTTTCAGGGTCCTGGGGAGGGTTATTTTTCTAACTCTCACTATTTTCTAATAGTCCCAGCGACCCTCTACAAGGTCACATAGGTTTGGGGTCCATTCGTGGTTCGCATTCCACTTTTGGAGTATATGGTTTGTGTTGCCCATATCCCTATGTTTCCCCATTGCATCCTATTGTAACTATACATTGTTTGCACTGTTTTCTGAGACTATACTGCATATTTCTGCTATTGTGTATATATATCTTGTGTATATTTCCTATCCTCTCACTGAGGGTACACTCTAAGATACTTTGGCATATTGTCATAGAAATAAAGTACCTTTATTTTTAGTATAACTGTATTGTGTTTTCTTATGATATTGTGCATATGACACTAAGTGGTACTGTAGTAGCTTCACACGTCTCCTAGTTCAGCCTAAGCTGCTCTGCTAAGCTACCATTATCTATCAGCCTAAGCTGCTAGACACCCTATACACTAATAAGGGATAACTGGGCCTGGTGCAAGGTGCAAGTACCCCTTGGTACTCACTACAAGCCAGTCCAGCCTCCTACATGAGGTGCCTGTAGTTTTGTCACCAGATGCCCCTGCAGTGTTCTCTCCAAAGGACTCAGGTCTCCTGTGTGGGCTTTGCCCTTGTTTCGCTACACTTTGGCCCACGGACATGATGGATTCGTAAGATGTGCAGGACTACTTGCTTCAGTTATCCACTGCTGTGTAAATAATTTGTTTATCAGAAGAACGTTTTGATGGTTGATAATACTTTTCTGAGACTATTTTGTTCATAAATATTTATTCTCAATTTGGTTATGTGATTGTATTTTTTACGGGTGTTTGGGTGGTGTCACTGTGACTTGTTGCTCTGCATTGGTGTTTACATCTTGGGGGGGGGGGGGTCGCATATGTGTGTGCCCGTAACCTTTCCTCCTCCCCCTCTCCCGTGTGTCGTAGGTGCAGTACTCACCGTTGACGTCTGCGGCGGAGTTCGTACTCGTGGTAGATGAGCAGGTAGACGAGAGCAGGTATGATGTTCAATTCGGGTTCCATGCTGTCCTCCGTACTCGTGGAGTGCGTAGAGGTGAGCGTTTTCCCGTTCGTAGTCTGTTTCCGCCGTGTTTTTATCGGCGGTGCTCCCGCCCCGGAAAAGGTGCCGGATTGGTGAGTTGTGATAGGGTGGGCGGTACATTGTCTGCCGCCTGCCTGTTGGCGGTGACCGCCGCGCTGTTTGTTTGTCCCGCCGTGGCGGTCGGAGTGTTAAGCTGGCGGTCTCTGTTGGCGGTTCCCGCCAGGGTCAGAATTCCATTTTTCGGACCGCCAGCCTGTTGGCAGGTTGGCCGCCGCTTTATCACCGACCGCCAGGGTCAGAATCACCCCCATTGTCTCCAAAGGACTCAAGAATCGGAAGTTCGCCATTCTTACATAGCTACCGCCGCAGAGAAAGAAGTTCAGTTGCCCAAACGGTATTCGTCTTATGAAGATGTATTTGATGAGAAGGAAGCAGAGAACTTACCTCCTCATAGATCTTATGACTGTCAAATTGATCTAGTCCCAGGGGGGATACTTCCCAACTGTCGTGTGTATGCCCTGTCAGAACATGAAAATCAACATTTATGAAAATACTTGGATCAATTCTTAGAGAATGGTTTCATCCGCCCCTCTAAGTCTCCCACAGCTTCTCCTTTGTTTTTTGTTCCAAAAGCGAACGGAGAGCTTCGAACTTGTATCGACTATAGGGGCTTGAATAAAATCACCATCAAGAACAAATATCCTTTGCCTCTAATTCCGGTCTTACTGGAACAAGTAAAGAAAGCAAAAATCTACACGAAGCTTGATCTTCGAGGTGCTTACCATTTGGTCAGAATGAGAGAGGGTGACGAATGGAAAACGGCATTCAAAACAAGATATGGCCTTTTTGAATACACCGTCATGCCTTTTGGTTTGTGCAATGCTCCAGCAGCATTTCAGTTTTTCTTAAATGACGTTCTTAGAGAGTACCTTGATATCTTTGCCATAGTTTACATTGATGACATTTTGATCTACTCAGACAATGAGAATGAACATGTTCAACATGTCAAGAAATTTTTTGGCAGCCCTTCGTAAACACCATTTATATTGCAAGCTAACCAAGTGTGAGTTTCATGTTACCACAGTTGAGTTTTTAGGGGTTATCCTTACCCCTCAAGGTATGGTGATGGCAGAAAGGAAAGTAAAAGTTGTATCTGAATGGCCCATCCCAAAGACTGTTCGTGATGTAGAATGTTTCCTGGGCTTTGCAAATTTTTATCGGAGGTTCATCAATCATTTCTCCCAGACAGTGGCTCCAATTACTAAGTTATTAAGAAAGAAAGAAAAATTTGTATGGTCCCCAGAAGCAGACCAAGCCTTTTCAACTTTGAAAGAAGCTTTCTCCACTGCCCCAGTCTTGACTCATCCAGATGCGGATCGACCTTTCATAGTGGAAGCTGATGCTTCAGATGTGGCGATAGGAGCAGTCTTGTCACAACAAAACAAAGACACTGGTCAGCTTCATCCTGTAGCTTACATGTCTCGGAAGTTGAACGAAGCCGAACAGAACTATGTCATTGCTGAAAAAGAGCTTCTGGCGATTCATGACGCCTTTAAAGAATGGAGACATCATTTGTTGGGAGCTAAATATACTGTCACAGTATATACTGATCATCGCAATCTTCAATTCATGAGTTCTGCCAGACTTTTGACTCCTCGGCAATTACGCTGGATGCTGTTTTTTGCCGGGTTTGATTTTGTGGTAACGTTCCGGCCTGGTGAAGATAATCGCAAAGCTGACGCCTTGTCCCGCCAAGAGTTTACCACATTGCCTGCAGTTCAAACCTCCAGAGCTATCATTGCTCCTGACAAGGTCCTATGTATCATAAAAACAGAAGATTTCTTTGAAGACATCCGCAATTCATTCACTGTTGAAAAATGGCAGGCGTGGGCCCAAGCAGATCCGAAAAGATCAATCAAGCAAGGATTACCCTTTCACTATGCTCGTTTGTTCGTGCCCACTACCAAACTTCGCAAGATAGTGTTTCAGTGGTTGCATGTTATACCTACAGCAGGTCACCCTGGTACTCCTAAAACTCTTGAATTAATCCAACACTATTTTTGGTGGCCTACCTTAACAAAGGATGTAAAAACAATGGTAAACAACTGCGAAGTCTGTGCTCGCACTAACACAAGTCATTCAAAACCGAAAGGGTTGTTACACCCACTCCCAACCCCAAGTCGTCCGTGGGAACACATCTCTTTAGACTTTATTACAGGTCTGCCAGTGGTTCAACAGCATTCAGTAATTCTGGTGGTAGTAGATAGTCTCACGAAATATGGACATTTCATTGCCTGTAAGAAATTACCCACCTCTAGTGAACTGGCAAATATCTTACTGAATAGAGTGGTTCGTTATCATGGACTGCCAAAAGTGATCCTCTCCGATCGGGGATCGCAATTTGCCTCCAACTTCTGGAAGACATGGTGTAAAACACTCCAAGTGACATCTACCCTATCTACTAGCCACCATCATCAAACAGATGGTCAAACGGAGAGACTAAGGGGGTTATTCTAACTTTGGAGGAGGTGTTAATCCGTCCCAAAAGTGACGGGAAAGTGACGGATTTACCACCAGCCGTATTACGAGTCCATTATATCCTATGGAACTCGTAATACGGCTGGTGGTATATCCGTCACTTTACCGTCACTTTTGGGACGGATTAACACTCCTCCAAAGTTAGAATAACCCCCTAAATCAGACTTTGAAGCAATACCTACGTGCTTACGCTGAAAAAGCACTTAATTCATGGACATCAATGCTCTGGTTAGCTGAATTAGCCTACAACAACTCCTTCCACACTTCTATTGGCATTACACCCTTCTTTGGTTTGTTTGGCTATCATCCTGACACCTTGCCCATCACAATTCCTCAAGAAAGTTCTCTCACTCCAGCTGTGTCAGAAATCATTCAACATTTGCATCAAACTCAGAAATCGATTCAACAACATTTAGAAAAAGCCAAACAAAAATACAAAAAGCATTATGAGAAGAAACATTGTGAGGGACCGCAGTATCAACCTGGTGACAAAGTGTGGCTTTCCACAAAACATATAGACTTCAAGAAGAAGCACATGTTCAACCCCAAATTTATAGGTCCTTACACTGTTCTTCAGCAAATCAATCCTGTGACCTATAAACTACAATTGCCAAAATCATTACGGATTCATCCAGTGTTCCATACTTCCCTCTTAAAAAAGGCAGTCCAAAAGGTCCGCCCTCATCCAGCTCCTGTTCTAGTACAGGGGGAAGAAGAATATGAAGTCAAGAAAGTGTTGAACTCTAAACTGAGAGGGCGTAACCTATGGTACTTAATCTCATGGAAAGGTTATGGCCCTGAAAGTAATTCATGGGTTTCCGCATCTGATGTTCATGCTCCAGTACTTGTGAGACGCTTTCATCGTCTGAATCCAGATAAACCAGGCCCTAGAGCGCTCCTGGGAGAGGGGAGTACTGTCAACACCAGGACAGTGCGCGCTCTACGGGCATCTAGAATGCAAAAAAACAACACTCGCAAGATAATGTAATTTATGCATTGTGATGATATGTTATTGTTTAACCTTTTGCATTGCAGAATTCCATCCAAAAGATTCATTTTTAAGGTGCTTATAAATACTGTACATTTGCAATGTATTGCTGCAGACATTCAGAGTGTGTTAGGGTGTGGTCCCTTTCCAGGGCCTTCTAGAGACTTTCCCTGCAACATGCCTGGGCGTGGTTCTAGGCTGGGCCAAGACTCTATAAAAGAGAGTCAGCCCAACTTCCAGTGCTCACTATTCAGAGGTCCCGGTGCAGAGCAGCAGCTTCTTCCTGAGCTCCTGTCCCGGCGGCCTATTTGGATTTTCCAGTCTTCTGCACTCATCTCTCATTGGTGATCACTGTTTCCAGGCGGTAAGTCGGTGTTTGGACATTTTCCAACACCGTAATTGAGAATTTTCATATTCTTGATTTTAATTCTTAAATGAATAACAGATTACTTGTGCGCTGCCATTTTTTGATATTTGTATGGTGGTTTGCAAATAGGGAGGACGCGCAATTTATTCCATAAAGATTTGACTTCATTATTACATTATTGTTCATTGCGCGCTAATATTTCTTGACATTTACATGATGTTTTACGAGTTGGCAAGACGTGCAACTCGTTTCATGAGCATTTAATTGTGTTGTTCATTGCGCGCTACCTTTTCTTGACATTTACATGGTGGCTCACTTCTCGTGTGTAATTCATGCTGTTCATTGTGCGCTACCATTTTCTGGCATTTACATGGTGGCATTCGAATCGGCAACACGCGCGATTCTTTCCTTGAGTGTTTTTTCATGTTATTCATTCTGCGCTACCATTTCTTGGCATTTGCATGGTGGTATTTGAATCGACAAGACGCGCAATTTTTTTTACTGAGTGCTTTTCATGTTGTTCATTGTGCGCTACCATTTCTTGGCATTTGTATGGTGGCATTTGAATTGGCAAGACGCGCAATTCTTTCCTCGTGTATAAATAATGTAAATTACTGTGCGCTACCATTCTAAGACATTTTCTTGGTAGCATTTCAAGTTGACACGTCGGGTGATTTATTCCTTGAATCTACGTTGTGTGATTTCATGGTGCACAATCCTTTACGGTGTTTAATACTCATATAAAAATCTGCAATGTGTGCAATTCACTTTCCAATGTTTTTTCTGAGATGAACACAACAATACCAGAGTTCTAGATGTAATGCTGTGTGTTCCTGATATGTATTCTTAAAAGGAGATTCATATGGTTGTTTAGAAATTGCTCAGAGTGTTTCCTGATTCTCATGCAAAAGAAAGTACTTGAATCTGAAAGTCCTATTTAACTTTTCCTGTTTCCTTCTCAGGTATTCGGTCATCTAAAGCCTAGTCAGTTTTAGGACTATTCTAGGGTTGTTCATGTTTTTTCGGAAAAGATGAAGCTTAGAGTTGTAGCATGGTACTTATTTCATGAGATGTAATTTTGATGTTGTGTTTTAACCTTTTGCTTCCTACAGGTCTCCTTCCCAGCTGTTCCCGTCCTAATCCCCTTTTCCCCACTTGGACTCTCTTAGACTCTGTGATAAATCTAATCAGAGTATTGGAGCTGTCTTGTGGTGGAAGTGTTGGGAACGTGCACAGATGCCGAGGATCTGGTGACTCTGACAGAGCCCACCCTCAAGGGAGTCCCTAAATAGCCCCAAAAGTGGGTTTGGTCACTCTCTGGAGTGACGACCTATCAAGAGGAGTCTCTGAACTCAGGTACCTGGCCTACCCAGTCATATGCTCCCAGAGGCCTCTGCACATCTCGTTTTTAAGATAGCAGAACCCAGTGACCACCTGGAGGAGCGCTAGGCACCGCCCTGGGGGTGGTGCTGGGCAGGGGAGTGGACACTCCCTTTTCCTTTCTGTATTTCGCACCAGAGGAGGGACCAGTGGTCCTTGGGCTGGTGCAAACCGGATTGTGCAAGGAGTGCACCGAGGGACATATTTATACTCTGTTTGTGCCAGATTTGTGTCACTTTTTTTTTCACGCAAATCCGGCGTGAACTTAACTCCATATTTATAGTTTGATGCTAGACCCATTTAGCGTCAAAATATTGGAGTTAATATCATTTTTTTATCGTGAAAACCTACCTTGCATCAATGAGATGTAAGGTAGGCGTTTCCGGGCAAAAAATGACTCTAAGGCCTTAGCGCCTTATTTATCCCCCTGTGCAAAAATCAGGCACGGGGGAGGAGGGCCAATAATAATGGCGCTAAGCTTGCTTATCTCCATTATTTAACACCTGGGTCAGGGCAGACATTAGGGGACCTGCGGGCTCATTTCCATGGTCGGAGACCATGGAAGCAGCCCACAGGTGCCCTTCCCTGCCCCGAGGGACACCCCCATCCACTCCTACCCCCACCTGGAGGACACCTAAGGATGGGGGGACCCATCCCAGGTAAGTCCAGGTAAGTTATATATATATTTTTTTAAGTGCCATAGGGGGGCCTAACTTGGGCTCCCCTACATGGCACTGTGCCCAATGGCCATGCCCAGGGGACATATTCCTTAAATATGATGTATTGCTGGTGCCCAGGAATGGCGGTAGCCGGCGGTAAACTTTTTGACGCAAACCTGCGCTAACACAGGTTTGCGTCAAAAAGTATAAATCTGGCCCCAAATGTGCTCTTCAAAGCAGTCTGGTGGCGTGGGGAGGCGACCCTATCCAGCCTAGTAACACCTATTGCCAAAGTAGAGGAGGTTGCACCCCTCTCCTACAGGAAATGCTTTGTTCTGCTATCCGCTGCTTGAGCTGGTCAAGCACCAGGAGAGCAGAACAGTGCCTGAGAGGCTGCAGGAGCACAGGCTGCCCGCAGACCGAGGAAGACTGGTAGGAGCAGAACTGGGGGATCCTCTAAGGAACCCCCAGAGTGCATGGAATCATACCCCCAATACTAGGATCGGTTTCGGGGAATATTTCTGACCAGTTTCATACCAAGCATATCCAGGTTTGCAGTTACCTTTCTGTAGCTGGACCAGTGGCCAGTCCATAGACAAAATGGCTTCCCTGCACTTACGGAGTCCAGGGAATTGGAACTGGAGTTTGTAGGGGCACATCTGCTCATGCAGGGGTTCCCACAGACACAGGGACCTGCAGCCTACCATTTGGGCTGAAAGGGCCTACCATAGCGGTGACTTATAGTAAACTGGTGTATTGACCTGTAGTGAAAGGGTGCATGCATCTTTTCTAGCAGGCTGCAGACACAGTTTGCATGGGCTCCCATGGGTGTCATAATACATGCTGCAGCCCATGGGGTCCCCTGGTGTACCAATGCCCTGTGTACCTAATTACCATATACTAGGGACTTACAGGGGTAGACCAGTATGCCAATTGTGGGGCTTAAGAAGTACCAAAGCAACTACATTTGGAGGAGGACAAAGCACCATAACTAGGGTCCTGGTTAGCAGGATCACAGTGAAAATAGTCTAAGCACACTGGCATCAGGCACAAAGTCGGGGTACCCATGCCAGTAGGAGGGGACTTTCCTACACCCGCCAAAATGAAGGATAATAAGACTAACCTTGCCCAGTTGAGTCTTCATTGTCTCAGTGGAAATATCTGGAGAGTCCATCTGCATTGAAGTGGTTACTCCCAGGTCTATGTTCAGCTGAATAGTCCATTCCCTGTAGATCGACCACCTTAACAGTTGGGATTTTCACCTTTCATTTGCTTAAGCCATAGTAGGGGCTTGTGGTCTGTCTGAACAAGGATGTGAGTACCAAACAGGTATGGTCCCAGCTTCTTCAAGGCCCAGATCACCGCAAAGGCCTCCCTTTAAATGGCTAACCAATGCTTTTCTCTGGGGGTCAACCTTCTACTTATAAAAGCAACAGGTTGATCCTGGTCATCTTCATTAAGTTAGGAAAGTACTGCCCCAATTTCTACCTCTGAAGCATCTGTCTGGACAATGAATTGTTTTGAGTAGTCAGGGCTTCTGAAAATGGGATCGGATCACATGGCCTGTTTTAGGTCCTCAAAGGCTTTTTGGCAGCTAGCTATCCATAAGTCTTTTTTGGCATCCTTTCGGATGTGAGGTCATTCAGGCAGGCTTCTATAGAACGATATATTTTTATGAATCTTCTGTAATACCCAGTTAGGCCTACGAAGGCTCTGACTTGGGTTTGAGTGGAAGGGACAACCTAATCCATTATGGTTTGGATTTTGCCCTGTAGTGGCTGAATTTGGCCTCCATCTACCAGGTGGCCTAAATAAACTACTTTGCCCTGGCCTATCTGGCATTTAGAAGCCTTGATAGTGAGGCATGCCTTTTTTAAGGCCTCCAGTACACTTCCAAGAGGGACCAGTTGATCCTCCCAGCTGGAGCTAAAGACAGCTATATCATTTAGATATACTGCACTGAAGCTTTCCAAACCGTGGGGTGCCTTGTTCACCAACCTTTCAAATGTTGCAGGGGCATTCTTCAAACAAAAGGGCATCACTGTGAAAGGATAATGCCCACTAGGTGTTGAGAATACTGTTTTGGGTTTTGCAGCATCAGGCAATCTGATCTGCCAATAACCTGCAGTCAAGTCAAGTGTGTTGAGATGCTTAGCTGCAGCTAAATTATCTATCAGTTCATCCGCCCTAGGGATTGGATGGGCATCAGTCCTAGTGACTGCATTGAGGCCTCTGTAATCAGCACAAAACCTCATATCTATTTTTCCATTTTGGGAGTGAGGCTTGGGTACCAAGACTACATGATTAACCCCAGGGCTGTCTGAAGGCATAATGACTCCTAACCCAAGCATCTTTTGCACTTCTACTTTGATGCATTCTCTGACACGGTCAGGCTGTTTATAGATGTTACTTTTTGCGGGCAGACAGACTGTCACCAGTGTCAATATTATGTCCACACCAGGTGGTTTGTCCAGGGGTCAAAGAAAAGGGTTGTGAGAACTGACTGAGGAGATTCCTGCAGTCAGATTCTTTCTGGTCAGAGAGGCAGTTAGCCAGAACTACACCCTTCACTGAAACATTAACTGAGTTGTGGGAGAAGAGGGAAGAGGGTCACTTTCTTCCTCCTGACCTTCATCAGTGGCCATGAGCAAAGTCATGTTAGCCCTGTCATAATAGGACTTCAGGCGGTTCAGATGAAGCACCCTGTGGGGGCTTCTTGGAATGTCCAGGTCAACCAAATAGGTGACCTCACCTTCCTTCTCCACAAAGGTGTGGGGGCCACTCCACTTGTCTTGGAGTACCCTGGGAGCCACAGGCTGTCCTGGCTGATAAACAGTCGGTACAGCCTTGTGGTCATGTCACCACATTTGCAGTTCTTGGCTAGCCTCGAGGTTCTTGGTTGCCCTCTTCATGTACTCTGCCATTCTAGATCTTAGGCCTAGTACATAATCTGCTTTGTCTTACTTGGGAGGTTTGAGAGGTTGTTCCCAACCCTCCTTTACAAAAGCAAGTGGACCCCTAACTGTATGTGAAAACAGAAGCTCAAATGGGCTGTAGCCTACACCCTTCTGAGGTACTTCCCTGTAGAGGAAGTGGAGGAAAGGCAATAGGCCATTCCATCTCTTTCTGACTTTTTCAGAGATTCCTATGATTATGCCTTTTAAGGTTTTGTTGAATCTTTCAACAAAACCATTTCCTTGGGGATGGTAAGGTTTTGTGAATTCATATGTTACATCACAGTCCTTCCACAATGATTTCAGGAATGCAGACACAAAGGGGTATATTTATACTTGTTTTGTGCCAAATTTGTGTCATTTTGTTTTATGCAAATTTGGTGCAAAACTAACTCCATACTTATACTTTTGCGCTAGACCCGTTTAGAGCCAAATTTATGGAGTTAAAGTCATTTTTTGGACGTGGAAACCTGCTTTGCGTCAATGAGATTCAAAGTAGGCGATTCCGCACAAAAAATGACCTTAATGCCATATTTAAACCTATGTGCTAAAATCACGCATGAGAGGGAGCAGGGGTCAAAAAATGGTGCAAAGCTTGCTTTGCAGCATTTTTAAACGCCTGGGCCAGGGCAGGCGTTAGGGGACCTGTTGGCGTATTCCCATGGAGGAACACTATGGAATAAGCCCACAGGTGCCCTCCCCAGGGACACCCCAACCAGAGGGACAGCAGAGGATGGGAGATCCCATCCCAGGTAAGTATAGGTAATTACAGGTAAGTATTTGTTTTTTAAAGTGTCATTGGGGGCCCTGAAATGGGCCCCCCTACATGGCACTGGGTGCAATGGCCATGCCCAGGAGACCCTGGTCCCCTGGGCTGGCCACTGGGGTGGTGGGCATGGCTGCTGTCTTTTCTAAGACAGGAGTCATGTGGTATGGATGGTTTTGTGTCAGAAAATGACTCTAGGCAGGTTAGAGTAATTTTTTTTTACTCTAACCTGCTTAACGTCATTTTTTGGTGCAAAACCCCCTTCTTCCATACCGCCAGCCCAACCTGACTACCGTCATTTTTTTTTACGCTAGCCTACCCTTTTCTCCGGCTTGCACCATTCCATAATTATGGTGCCAGGCTGGTGCACAGAAATGGTGCAAGCAGGTGCTAAACGTTTTTGGTGCAAAACTGCGCTAGAGTAAAAAAGGATGACTCTAACCAGCCTAGCGTCATTTTCTGAAGCAAAACTATCCATACTACATGACATCTGTTTTAGAAAACACAGGAATCATGCCCACCACCCCAATGGCCAGCACAGGGGACCAGTGTCCCCTGGGCATGGCCATTGCACCCTGGGCCATGCAGGTGGCCCCAAATTGGGCCCGATAGCACTTTAATAAAAAATTACTTACCTATACTTACCCTACTTACCTGGGATGGGGTCCCCCATCCTCCGGTGTCCCTCTGCTGTGGGTGGGAGTGTTCCTGGGGTTTGAGGAGGGCACCTGTGGACACATTCCATGGTGTCTAACCCCACTTCAGCCCAGGCTAAAGTCTCCTAATCATTGCCCAGTAAACACTCCACAGGCAGGTCAGAGAATACTTCAACTTTCTTAGGGCCATTCTGCCCCCCCAGCTAAGGTCAACAACAGACATGAGCGTTAGTGACTTGGCACGTGTGTCCAAGTAGGTGTTGTGCAGGGGACACCAGTTTTTCCATCACCATTGTGACACTGGCACCCGTGTCCCTGTAGGCCTCAGACTCAACACCTTTGATAAGGAGATGCTGCCTGTACTTACCCATATTAAGGGGACAGGCAGCTAGGGTGGCAAGGTCAATGCCATCCTCAGAGACCATAACAGCCTCAGTGGTCTCCCTGACTAGCTTAGAGCCCACTGCAGTTCCCAAGGTGAACCCAGCTACACCCTTCGAATGACTACTACTACCAGTGCTATTTCTAGGGGCACTAGGGGTAGACGTGCATTACCACTTCTACCCCAGTGCCCCTAGAAATAGCACTGGTAGTAGTAGTCATTCAAAGGGTGTAGCTGGGTTCACCTTGGGCAGTAGCAGGCTTGGTGCTCTTTTTTAGGACAGTTGCTGTCACCTGCCCTATGGCGGCCTTTTTATCTACAGATGTAGCACCAGGGTTTCGTATTGTGGGATGAGGAAGAAGAGGATTTAGTTCCACTCCCAGAAGAGTTTTGTAGGCCTGATGAACTCTCCCTCTTTTTATCATTGGATTTGCCCCCACCTTTCTCCTGAATCTTTCTATTTATGGTCAACCCCAGTGTGGGTTTTCTTACCCACTCTGGTGCAAACTCATTTGTCTGCCATATTTCCCAATTCTTGGGGAGAGGTCAGATCTGAATCCACCAGATACTGATAAAGTTTGTCAAAATAGCCATTGTTAAGATTGTGCTCTCTCATAATCAGATAATAAAAGCCCTGATAGTCATGAACAATACTACCATGTAACCAGCCTTCCAGAGCCGTGACAGAGCTGTCCACAAAATCTACCCAGTCTTGGGAGGACTCCTTCTGTGTCTCCCGAAACTTGATCCTGTATTCCTTGGTGGTCACCCAAACACATCAATGACAGCATCCTTAAGCATCTGATAATTGTCTGCAGCTACCTCCCAGACAGTTAGAAGCTTGTCCCTCCCCTTATAAGCAAAGGAAAGCCACAAAATGGATGCCCTCTGCCTTCGAGAGACCTTCTGAACTCTACAGGCCATCTCAAAAGCAGTGATCTACTTGTGGATGTCGTCTCCAGCCTTGTAAGATGGGATATTTTGCAGAGATTCCTGGAGTCATAGGAGTCCTCCCTGACCCTGGTCTCTTTAAAGCTGTTGTTGCTGCCACCATGGCGTGCCAACCCAAAAGTCTGTCTCTCTCTCAATCTCTACTGCCAAGGCCTTCCTATTTAGGGCTAACTGTTGCTGCAGCAGCCTCAGTTTGGCCTCTTCTAGTCTCAGTCTACTGAATTCCCTATCTAGGAACTCCCTCCTGAGCTACAGTGGTCATTCTCATCAGATGCTGCTGAGACTTGGGTGTAGACAGTTGAGAATTATTTATCTCTCCTCCTGGGAACCCTTTGTACCAACTGCCTAAGAGACAAAGTGGGCCTACTTGTGTGTCCCCCCCCTCCTTTTCGCTACCATGACTGCTCCCAAGAGGCCTATGGTGTTCCCCAGGATCCACCTCACCCTCCCCAGTAGGATCTAAGTCTAATCTCTCTAACACTGGAGGGTCAGTGTGAGAAAGTAGCCTCTTTCTAGCATGCTTACCCCCTTTTTGGCCTGCTTGTCAGTGTTTGTCAGTGTGTTTTTAATGTCTCACTGGGGTCCTGCTAGCCAGGACCCCAGTGCTCATAATTTGAGACCTATTTGTCAGTGTGTTTTTACTGTCTCACTGGAATCCTGCTAGCCAGGACCCCAGTTCTTATAGTTTGTGGCCTATGTGTGTTGTCAGTATGCTTGACTGTGTCACTGGAGTTCTGCTAACCAGAACTCAAGTGTTTATGCTCTCTCTGTTTACTAAATTTGTCACTATAGTTTAGTGACTCCATATACCAATTCTAATTGGCACACTGGACCCCTCTTATTAGTCCCTAGTATATGGTTCATAGGTACCCAGGGCATTGCAGCCTGAGTGAAGTAGTGCACACACTATTTCACAGCCTTTTTCACTGCACCAGGTAACATATAAGTCACCTATATGTCTAACCTTCAGTTACTGAAGGCTAGGTGCAAAGTTATTGTGTGTGAGGGCACCCTTGCACTAGCAAAGGTTCCCCCACGTTGCCCAGGCCCAAATTCCTGGACTTTGTGAGTGCGGGGACACCATTATAAGTGTGCACTACATATATGTCAATACATACATGTAGCTTCACAATGGTAACTCGGAATATGGCCATGTGAGGTGTCTAAGACTGTGAAATTGAACCACCAATCCAAATCTGGTATTGGGGGTCAATTTTATGCACCCTGGGGGCTCTATCATGGACCCCGAGTACTGCCAAAAAGCTCTCTGAGGTTTCCACTGCAGCCCCAGCTGCTGCCACCTCACAGACAGGTTTCTGCCAACTTGGGGATTGAGCAGCTCAATGCTAGGAAGGCAATCAATCAATCAATCAATCAATATATTTATAGAGTGCACTACATACCTGTTAGGGTTTCAAGGCGCTGAGGGGGGGGGGTTAGCTGCTACTGGTCGAAGAGCCAGGTCTTGAGGAGTTTCCTGAAGGTGAGTAGGTTCTGGGTCTGTCGTAGGTTGGTTGGGAGAGTGTTCCATGTCTTGGCGGCGAGGTAGGAGAAGGATCTGCCGCCGGATGTCTTTCGGTGAATGCGGGGGACGGTGGTGAAGGCGAGGTCTGCGGAACGGAGCTGTCGGGTGGGGGTGTAGAACCTGAGTCTGTTGTTGAGGTAAGCAGGTCCGGTGTTGTGAAGTGCTTTGTGTGCGTGGGTGAGGAGCTTGAATGTTGTCCTCTTGTCAACGGGGAGCCAGTGGAGGTCTCTCAGGTGGGGTGTGATGTGGCTGCGGCGGGGTACGTTGAGGATCAGTCGGGTGGAGGCGTTTTGGATGCGCTGGAGGCGCCGCAGGTGTTTTGTCGGGATGCCTGTGTAGAGTGCGTTGCCGTAGTCTAGCCTGCTGCTGACGAGGGCCTGTGTCACTGTTTTTCTTGTGTCTGTCGGGATCCACTTGTAGATCCTGCGGAGCATGCGGAGAGTGTTGTAGCAGGAGGAGGAGACTGCGTTGACCTGTTTTGACATGGAGAGGGAGGAGTCGAGGATGAAGCCCAGATTGCGTACGTGGTCAGTCGGTGTTGGTAGGGTTCCTAGAGATGTTGGCCACCAGGAGTCGTCCCAGGCGGAGGGGTGGGTCCGAGGATGAGGACCTCTGTTTTGTCTGAGTTCAGTTTCAGGCGGCTGTTACTCATCTATTCGGCAACGGCCTGCATTCCCTCGTGGAGGTTGGACTTGGCCGTGTGCGGGTCCTTTGTGAGGGAGAGGATGAGCTGGGTGTCGTCGGCGTAGAAGATGATGTTGAGGTTGTATTGGCGGGCTACTTGTGCGAGGGGGGCCATGTAGATGTTGAATAATGTTGATGAGCCCTGGGGTACGCCGCAGATGATTTTGGAGGCTTTCGAGCGGAAGGGAGGGAGGCGGGCTCTCTGGGTTCTGTCGGAGAGGAAGGATGTGGTCCATTCGAGGGCTTTCTTTTGTATTCCGGCTTCGAAGAGGCGGTTTCTCAGAGTGTGATGGCATACCGTGTTGAAGGCGGCTGATAGGTCCAGGAGGATGAGGGCTGATGTTTCGCTGTTGTCCATTTGGCGTCTGATGTCGTCTGTGGCGGCGAGGAGCGCGGTCTCGGTGCTGTGATTTCGTCGGAAGCCATACTGGGAGGGGTCCAGGATGTCGTTGTATTCGAGGTGGCGAGTCAGTTGTGTGTTGACGATTTTCTCGATGACCTTCGCAGGGAACGGGAGTAGGGAGATGGGTCGGAAGTTCTTGAGGTCCTTGGGGTCTGCTTTGGGCTTCTTAAGGAGGGCGTTGATTTCGGCGTGTTTCCAGCTTTCCAGGAATGTTTCTGTTTCGAAGGAGATGTTGATGACCTTCCGTAGTTGGGGAGCGATGGCTGCGTCTGCTTTGTTGTACACATGGTGAGGGCATGGGTCTGACGGTGATCCAGAGTGGATGGAGTTCATGAAGTCGCGTGTCTTGGTGTCGCTGATGTTGGCCCAGGAGGTTAGGCGATTGGAGCGGGTGGTGTTAGCGGGGTGGTGTCTGGTGTGGTGGGGGCGGTTGCGGTGTTAAAGCTGTCGTGGATGTCAGTGATCTTTTGGTGGAAGAAGGTGGCCAGAGAGTCGCAGAGCTCTTGCGAGGGTGGGATGTCGTTGATGTTGGCGCTGGGGTTGGAGAGTTCTTTCACGATGCTGAAGAGCTCTTTGCTGTCGTGTGCGTTGGTATCTAGGCGGTCTTTAAAGGAGGATCTTTTGGCTAGTCTGATTAGTTGCTGGTGTCTGCGGGTGGCGTCTTTGTGGGCCGTGAGGCTGTCAGGTGTGTGTTCGGTGAGCCATTTATTCTTAAGTTTCCTGCAGATGCGCTTGGAGGTCTGGAGCTCTTCGGTGAACAATGCATTCCCTTTAGGAGAGGGGTGTTACACCCTCTCCCATTGGAAACAGGTGATACGGGCATGGGAGGGGTATCCTCCCAGAGCCTCTAGAAATGCTTTGAATGGCACAAACGGTGCCCTTGTTGCATAATCCAGTCTACACCGGTTCAGGGACCCCCAATTCCTGCTCTGGCGCAAAACTGGACAAAGGAAAGGGGAGTGACCTCTCCCCTGTCTATCACCACCCCAGGGGTGGTGCCCAGAGCTCCTCCAGAGTGTCCCTGGCGTTAGCCATCTTGTATTCCAAGGCGTGGGGACCATCTGAGTGGCCAGTACCAGCAGGTGACATTAGAGATCCCTCCTGATAGGTGCCTACCTGGGTAGGTAGCCAATCCCCCTCTTAGGGCTATTTAGGGTCTTTCCTCTGGGTGTTTCCTTCAATTCGGTTTGCAAGACTCCGCCAGGACTCCTCTGTATCCTCTACTTCAGCTTCTGACCATCGGATCAACTTCAGACTGCTCCAGGAATCGTTGTAACTGCAACAAAGTTACCAGGAAGGCTACTGTAACCTGCAACGTAAGCTCCAGCCACCAACTGCAACAGTTTCTAGGTTGTGCATGCTCTGAGGACTGCCTGTCTACACTCGGCCCCAGAAGAACCGAAGGAATCTCCTGTGGAGTCACTTCCCTGCTTCAGCAGGCACCTCTCTGCAATGACGTCTGGTACTCTGGGAGTCCTCTCCTGTCGACGAACGTGATCCCTGGAATGCAGGTGGTGGACCGAAGTGATCCTGACTGTCCAAAGGTCCAGCTATCCAAATTTGGTGGAGGTAAGGGTTTGCCTCCCCGTGCTAGACAGTTCCCCTGTGTGTTGCGTCCTCTGCAGCTCCTTGGGCTTTTGTGCACTTCTTCCAAAAGTTCTTCATGCACAGAGTGGCCCAGGTCCCCAGCACTCTATCCTGCAACGCTCAGCTCCCTGAGTTGTTCTCCGGCGGCGTGGGATCCCTATGTGTAGTGCTGCAACAACTGCACTTTGCAACTCCTTTGTCCCCATGTCCTGGGACTCCCTTGGGTGCTGCCTGGTCTTCTAAGGGCTCTCTGAAGTGCTGACAGCCCCCTCTGACTCCTCAGTCTGAGTTGAGACCCCCAGGTCCCTCCTGTGTCAGTGCAGCTCCTCTTTGTCGCAAAACAGGTTCTTACGTGAACCAAGGATTGTTGGCGGAATCCAGTGATGCAAACAGCCTGCATCCAATGACTCGAAGTGGGACATCTCCTGCACCAAGCAGGAACCCGCAGCTATCTTCTTTGGTGCATTTCTGTACTTTTCTTCCAACCAGAGAATCCACTTTTGCACCTTCTTCCAGGTTAGCAAGGGCTCCTGTTCTTCCTGGACCCTTCATCGACTTCTGGACTTGGTCTTCTCTCTCGACAGCTCTTCAGGTCCAGGAATCCATCATTGGTTTCTTGCAGTCGTGCTTGGTTCTTGCATAATCCTTCACCACACCTACTAATGCATTCTGAGGAAACTTGCCATACTTTACTCCTGTTTTCCTGGACTCTAGGGTGGGGTACTTTACTTACCTTTGGTGTTTTCTTACACTTCCTGCACCCCTCTACACACTACACTTGCCTACGGGGAATCCGACTTTCTCATTCCACTATTTTAGTATATGGTTTGTGTTGCCCCTAGGCCCATTGCAATCTATTATATTTTTCACTGTTTGCACTATTCTATGACTGTTTACTTACCTGCTTTTGGTTACTAATGTATATATTGTGTAGAATACTTACCTCCAGAAGGAGTATTGCTTCTAAGATATTTTTGGCCTTGTGTCACTAAAATAAAGTACCTTTATTTTTGGTAACACTGAGTATTGTCTTTTATTGTGTATACGTACTGTGTGACAATAGTGATATTGCAAGAGCTTTGCATGTCTCCTAGTTCAGCATTGGCTGATCTGCTACAGCTAATCCTAGACAGCCTAAGGTGCTAGAAACTGATTACATTTCACCAGTAAGGGATAACTGGACCTGGTATAAGGTGTAAGTACCTTAGGTACCCACTACAAACCAGGCCAGCCTCCTACACTGGTGGTGCAGCGGTGGGATAAGTACTTGCAATTGTCTTATCACTTTGTCATTGGTGCTTTTCAGAAGAAAAGTATTCTCCAATACTTAGAGCTAAATACAATGATACCTAGCAGTCACTTTTTCACTTCCAAAAAGTTTTCCCAAACTTTTTTAAAGTTTTTACAAAGTTCTGAAAAGTTTTTCTTTTCCTCTAAAAAGTTGGGTGAAATAGTTTGCTTACTTCTTCTTCTCCCTAACTTTTCCTATCACTATGTCTTCTATTGAAGCTACCCCCAGGGTTGTCAAGACCACTTATGAAAATCGTAATTTTTAAAAGTCCGAGGGGTCTCTGCTTAGAAAGAAGATTAGGGAGTGGGCAGAACCCCAATAAGGATTTCCTATTGAATCTCCTCTTACAAGATGACCAGGAGCATCCTGGTGGTCATGTACAATCAGAAGGGGAGGGAGAGGGAGATTCTGACCAGGTAGATTCAGGAGAGGGCCCTGAAGATGCAGGGGAGGGTCCTTCCACAGATCTTTCTCTCAACAAACCACATTGTATTGTATTGTAATTGTATTGTAATCGTATTTATGTAGCGCTTACTACCCCTGACGAGGCGTCAAAGCACTTTTCGGTGAGTAGCACGCTACTCTGGAACCCAATAAGAATTAGTGATGGATTAGTATTGGGAAATAATGAGTACAGTTTTAGTATTATTATGAGTTAATTTGAGCCGCGGATATGAGAGTTTGTTAGTTAGATTGACTGGAGTAATGGAGGGGTGGAGGAGGAAAGAACCCAGAAGTGTTAATTGGGAGTCTATCCTTCATTTACTCAACCCAAAGGCTTGGGATGAGTAAAGGGGGATGGAGGAGGGAAGAGTATGTGGAAGGGTTAGGGAGAGCATAGTAGCAGGGTGAGATAAATGTGGGAGAATTTAGTAGGGTTGTGTGGGAGGTCACGGTAGTAGAGTGAGGTTTGGTGAGTTAGATGTGGAAGCGGAGGGAAGAGCTAAGGCAGAGTTATTTAGGAGATGAAAGTAATAGAAAGGATTTGGGATTAGTCAGAGTGAGAATGGAGGATAGTTTGATAGAGACATGACATATGATGATGGGTAGATAGGTGTGATAAGATGAGAGCAGGAATTCATAGATATCTAGTGTAACAACCCACCCAGGAGCCATGCAATGACCCACAAACATGGCAAGCACAGAAACAACATATACACATACATACATACATATATATATATATATATATACATACACACATACACACACACATACAAACTCACATGAATACGCACACATATGCACATACAATACATAACTAGAACCATGGGTAAAATATACTTAGTCAAACAGGTTTAAAGAGTGTGCGTGTATTTTATTGTTATGACATAGTAGCGATACATATTTTCTAAAGAACTATACATAACTAGAAATATACACATAATCTGAAGAAAAAAAAATTATCAACATAGGCATATGCAGTCCATAGTTGTTTGAATATGGTGGTTATGTAGGAAAGAGCCAACTCTTGAGTAGTTTTCTGAATACAAGAAAGTTATCTGTGGCTCTTATAGTTGGGGGTAATGAATTCCATAGTTTGGCTGCTCGAACGGAAAAGGATGTACCACCTATGAGAAGGGAAGGGGTCTCACACTAGTAGGGCACCCTTCACACCTAGAGGCCAGGTCACTAGGGTTACACAAGTTAGGGAAAGATCCACCTCTGCTCATTCTCACATCACCTAAGTGTCTGAAGGGACTAACATATCCAATCCTGAGGATAACTTCCTAGATAGGTAACTCAGAAAGCTGAGATTGGAGGAGGCTAGACTGAGGTTGAAACAGCAAAAACTGGTCCTAGATAGGGAAGCCTTAGCTGTAGAAAGAGAAAGACAGGGGCTGGGGTTAGTTACCCAAGGTGGCAGCAGCATTGAAAGTTTCAGGACTTATGA
Organism: Pleurodeles waltl; assembly: GCF_031143425.1. Lineage (NCBI taxonomy): Eukaryota > Metazoa > Chordata > Amphibia > Caudata > Salamandridae > Pleurodeles > Pleurodeles waltl. Next base: position 402,745,154 of record NC_090449.1, read on the forward strand.
GGTCAGGGAGGACAACATTAGCTCCAGAAACATACACAAAAGTGTTCCTCCATACAAGGTGGGGGATGAATTCAAAAGTGGTTTGTTGCACTTGAGAAGGCCTGTGAGGCTCAAAGGGTCCTTCAAAGGCAGTAGGCTGATATATTTTGGTCATTCTTCTCTGACAAAGGGAGGGACAGACTCCTCACTGTTAGGGAGGAGGATGCAGACAACTACAACACTTTAAAGAATGCACTCATTGATGGTTTTGGCCTCACCACAGAGCAATACAGAATCAAGTTCAGGGAAACCAAGAAATAATTTTCACAAGATTGGATTGACTTTGTGGACAGGTTTGTGAAAGCTTTAGAGGGTTGGTTACATGGAGAGAGCATATATTGAATAGTTGTGTGTCTGACTTGTTACACCAGTATCTTGTGTACTCTGATCTGACCTCTCCCAAAGAATTGGGAAAGAAGGCAGACAAATGGGTCAGAACAAGGGTGAGCAGAAAAGCTCATACAGAGGGTGACAAAGAAAAGAAGAAAGATGGTGAGAAGTCTCAGGATAAGCATGGGAATAAAAGTGAACACAAAGATCCTTCTTCAGGTCCACAACACTCCTCTGGGGCTGGGGATAAATTATCTTCCTCTTCTTCTCACTCTACACACAATAAAAAAAAGCCCTGGTGCTATGTGTGCAGAGGTAAAGGCCATAGGCCAGGAGATAAGTCTTGCCCAGGTTAAGCCCCTGAGCCTACCACCACTAATACATCCAACTCTAGTGCCCCTTGTAGTAGTGGTAATAGTGGTGGGACTACTGGCAATTGTCAAACAAAAGGTGTAGTTGGGTTCACTTTTGGGTCCATCGTAGAAACTGGGGTGGACTGTGAGAAAGTAGCCTCTTTCTAGCATGGTTACCCCCACTTTTGGCCTGTTTGTGAGTGTGTGTCAGTGTGTCTTTACTCTGTCACTGGGATCCTGCTAGCCAGGACCCCAGTTCTCATAGTGAAAACCCTATATGTCAGTGTGTTTTCCCTGTCTCAGTGGGATCCTGCTACCCAGGACCCCAGTGCTCACAGTTTGTGACCTAGTGTGTGTGTTGTCAGTAGTGCTTAACTGTGTCAGTGAGGCTCTACTAACCAGAACCTCAGTGCTTATGCTCTCTCTGCTTTTAAATTTGTCACTATAGGCTAGTGACTTCATTTATCAATTTCAATTGGCACACTGGACCCCCCTTATAAGTTCCTAGTATATGGTACCTAGGTACCCAGGGCATTGGGATTCCATGAGATCCTAATGGGTTGCAGCATTTCTTTTGCCACCCATTAGGAGCTCAGACAACCCTTTAACAGGACTGCCACTGCCGCCTGCGTGAAATAGTGCACACAGCCATTTTCACTGCACTTAAGTAACTTATAAGTCATCTATGTGTCTAACCTTCATTTACTGAAGGCTAGGTGCAAAGTTATTAAGTGTGAGGGCACCCTTGCACTAGCACAGGTGACCCCACACAGTTCAGGGCCAATTCCCCGGACTTTCTGAGTGCAGGGACACCATTACACATGTGCCCAACATATAGGTGAATACCTATATGTAGCTTCACAATGGTAACCCTGAATATGGCCATGTAAGGTGTCTAAGATCATGGAATTCTCTCCCTATTCCAAATCTGGTATTGGGGAGCCAATTCCATGCATCCTGGGGGCTCCACCATGGACTCCCAGTACTGCCAAACCAGTTCTCTGAGGCTGGCACTAGAGCTACAGCTGTTGCCACCTCACAGACAGGGTTCTGCCCTCCTGAGGTCGGAGCATCTCAGTCCCAGGAAGGCAGAACAAAGCATTTCCTTTGGGAGGAGGGTGTTTCACCCTCTCCCTTTGGAAATAGGTGTTACAGGCTGGGGAGGGGTAGCCTCCCCCAGCCTCTGGAAATGCTTTGAAGGGCACAGATGGTGCCCTCCTTGCGTAAGCCAGTCTACACCGGTTCAGGGACCCACAGTTCCTGCTGTGGTGCGACACTGCACAAAGGAAAGGGTAGTGAAAACTGACCACAGACTGCTCCAGGAACTGCTGTAAAAGCAACAAAGTATCCACAAGGGCTACTTTTCCTTTGCAACTTCAGCTCCAGCCAGCAACTGCAACAGTTTCCACAGTGTGCATGCCCTGGGGACTCCCTGTCTTCACTCTGCACCAGAAGGACCGAATAAATCTCCTGTGGAGGGCCGGAGTCACTTCCCTACTCAAGCAGGCACCTTCTAAGTCAACAAACGGTTCTCTTGGACTCCTCTCCTGGCGATGAGTGTGCTCTCTGCTGTCCTGCTGTCCCAAATTGGAGGAGGGAAGACCAGTGCCACCAGGTGTGACAGAAACGGTCTTGGGATTTTCGAGGCCCATGTAGGAGGCTGGCCTGGTTTGTAGTGGGTACCTTGAGTACTTACACCTTACACCAGGTCCAGTTATCCCTTATTAGTGAAATGTAGTAGTGTTATAGCAGCTTAGGCTGATACAGGTAGCTATAGCAGAGCAGCTTAGGCTGAACTAGGAAACATGCTAAGCTCATGCAATACCACTTATAGTTACACAGTACTTTTACACAAGTAAAGACAGTACTCAGTGTTACCAAAAATAAAGGTAGTTTATTTTGGTGACACAAGGCCAAAACTATCTTAGAGGCAATACTTCTTCTGGAGGTAAGTATTATACACAGTATATACACTAGACACCAAAATAAGGTAAGTAATTAGACACAGGATAGTGCAAACAATAGGAAATGCTATAGAATGCAATGGGAGAAAATAGGTCTAGGGGCAACACAAATCATATACTAAGAAAGTGGATTACGAATCATGAATTCCTCCCTAGACAAGTGTAGGGTGTAGAGAATCACTGGGAGAGAAAGAATACAGCAAAGGTAAGTAAATTACCCCACCCCAGAGCCCAGGAAAGTAGGAGTAAAGTACTGCAAGTTTCCTTAAAACACACTACAAGTCGTGATTAGAGTTATTGCAAGAACCAAGCAAGACTGCAAACAACAAATGGTGGATTCCTGGACCTGAAGACCCGCAAAGGAAGGAGACCAAGTCCAGAAGTCGGAAGAAGTTCCAGGAAGGACAGGAGCTCCTGCCAACCCAGAAGAGAGTGTAAACGAAGAGTCCCCGTTTGGATGAAGACTGCAGAAATGCACACACGGAAGATGTCAGCAGGTTCCTGCATGATGCAATGGTTGTCCCACGAAGAGAAGTTGGATGCAGGTGAGTTTTGGCACTGGAATCATCCAAAAAGCCTTGGTTCCGGCAAAGTCGTGTTTTGCATCAAAATGGCGCTATCTGGACCCAGGAGGGACCTGAGGGCCTCAACTCTGTGTGAGGAGGAAGAGGAGACTCTCAGCACTTCAGAGAGCCCTCAGAAAACCAGACGGCACCCACAGGAGTCCCATGCCACGGGAACAAAGGAGGTGCAAATTGCGGTTGGTGCAGCACTACAAAGGAAGGTCCCACGCCACCGAAGCACAACTCAGTGAGTTGAGCATTAAGGGATAGAGTGCTGGTGACCTGGGCCAGGCTGTGCATGAAGGAATTTTGAAAAGAGTGCGCAGAGGCCTCAGGAAGTGAAGAAGACATGGTGCACAGGGGTACAGTTGTTCTCAGGGAAGGCAAGGTCTTACCTCCTCCAAATTGGGACAGCAGGACCTCAGGACAGTCTGTGTTGCAGGGGTCCATCACCTGTGTTCCAAGGAGCATGCTCGTCGCCAGGAGAGCAGTCCAAAATACCCGGTCGTCAACTTAGAAGGTGCCTGCATGAGCAGGGACATGACCCCGTCACTCCACAGGAGATTTCTTCGGTTCTTCTGGTGCAGGGTGAAGACAGGGAGTCCCCAGAGCTTGCACACCGTGGAAACTGTTGCAGTTGGTGGCTGGAGCTGAAGTTGCAGAGGAAAAGTAGCCCTTCTGGATACTCCATTGCTGTTACAGTGGTTCCTGGAGCAGTCTGCGGTCGATCCAAGGTAAGAGGATGAAGTAGTAGTTGCAGAGGATTCCTGATGGAAACTTGCAAGCAGAATCTGAAAAGAAACCCACAGGAGAGACCCTAAATAGCCCTAAGAGGGCGATTGGCTACCTTATCAGGTATGGACCTATCAGGAGGGGTCTCTGACGTCACCTGCTGGCACTGGCCACTCAGAAGCCTCCAGAGTGTCCCAACACCTTGGTAAACAAGATGGCTGAAGTCTGGGACACACTGGAGGAGCTCTGGGCACCACCCCTGGCGTGGTGATGGACAGGGGAGTGGTCACTCCCCTTTCCTTTGTCCAGTTTCGTGCCAAAGCAGGGACTGGGGGTCCCTGAACCAATGTAGACTGGCTTATGCAAGGAGGCAAAGCATTTCCAGAGGCTGGGGGAGGCTACCCCTTCCCAGCCTGCAACACCTATTTCCAAAGGGAGAGAGTGAAACACCCTGCTCCCAAAGGAAATGCTATGTTCTGCCTTCCTGGGACTGAGATGCTCCGACCCCAGGAGGGCAGAACCCTGTCTGTGAGGTGGCAACAGCTGTAGCTGTAGCTGTAGTGCCAGTCTCAGAGAACTGGTTTGGCAGTACTGGGGGTCCATGGTGGAGCCCCCAGGATGCATGGAATTGACTCCCCAATACCAGATTTGGAATGGGAGGACAATTCCATGTTCTTAGACACTTACATGGCCATATTCGGAGTTACCATTGTGAAGCTACATATAGGTATTGACCTATATGTAGTGCACACGTGTAACGGCGCCCCACCCTCACAAAGGTCCAGGAATTGGCCCTGAACTATATGGGGGCACCTTTGCTAGTGCAAGTGTGCCCTCACACTTAGTAACTTTGCACCTAACCTTCAGTAAATGAAGGTTAGACATATAGGTGACTTATAAGTAAGTTACTTAAGTGCAGTGAAAATGGCTGTGAAATAGTGTGTGTACTATTTCACGCAGGCTGCAATGGCAGGCCTGTAGATGGGTTTGTCTGTGCTCCTTATTGGTGGCAAAAGAAATGCTGCAGCCCATAAGGATCTCCTGGAACCCCAATGCCCTGGGTACCTAGGTACCATATACCAGGGACTTTTAAGGGGGGGTCCAGTGTGCCAATTGAAATTGGTAAATTAAGTCACCAGCCTATAGTGGCAAATTTAAAAGCAGAGAGAGCATAAGCACTGAGGTGCTGGTTAGCAGAGCTTCAGTGACACAGTTAAGCACTACACACACACATTAGGCCATAAGCTATGAGCACTGGGGTCCTGACCAGCAGGATCCCAGTGAGACAGGCAAAAACATACTGACATACAGGTAAAAATGGGGGTAACATGCCAAGAAAGATGGTACTTTCCTACAAATATTTACCTCCAGAAGGAGTATTGCCTCTCAGATATTTTTGGCCTTGTGTCACTAAAATAAAGTACCTTTATTTTTCGTAACACTGAGTATTGTCTTTTATTGTGTATAAGTACTGTGTGACAATAGTGATATTGCAAGAGCTTTGCATGTCTCCTAGTTCAGTGTTGGCTGCTCTGCTACAGCTAATCCTTGACAGCCTAAGCTGCTAGACACTGCCTACATTTCACTAATAAGGGATAACTGGACCTGGTATAAGGTGTATGTACCTTAGGTACCCACTACAAACCAGGCCATCCTCCTACAGTCAGTCTCTACTTCCTGCACCTCAGACTTTTTGAGGTAAGACTGGATTAGCAGTCTCAGGAGTAGAGTTTTGTTGGGATTCTTCCTGTCTTCACTTTCCTAGAGGCACCTAACTCTCTCAGTTTCTGAAAGGTGAGGCCCTCATAATTAGATTCTGAGGCCTGGGTTGTGTCCTCTACTAAAGGCATGTTACCTAGAGTAGTGTGAGTGCACCTACCTACTCTAAGGCTCTAGACCTCCTAAAAGTGTAGAGGGAGGGCTATGCTAGACCCTCACCTTACCTAAACTAAAAGTCTAGAAATCCCTACTACTATGGTGTAATGTGTCCTCAAGGCTAGTAGTGACTTTTCCTGTGGAAAGCCACTGGTGACAGAGTGGTAAAGCAATTGCAAGTGTCTTATCTCACTGCTACACCACCAACTTAGGAATCTGGCCCAGTGTGTGGTGGACATCTATGGTGAGTGAGTGTTACAGTGTCTGGACAGCCATGGCTCTCTATGGTAGCTGTGGTGAGTAGCCAATACTTATCTAGAAGGCATGTGAAGCACTTGCAATACCACAGTACTCACACACAGTGTTGCAACAATAAAGGTACTTCTTTATAGGCACTCTATACCCAAAAAATAGGATGCAAACAGGAATCCCCCACCAGTGTGTATGGGGTGGTTAGACAAACGCTGGGAGGGAGTGGAACCCCAAAAGGTAAGTACCTAAAACATCCCCAGCTGCTGGGTGCAGAGAGGTAAGTTACCTTTGTTTCTCCTAGGATAACATGGGGATGTCGCAGTTGGAAAATGCAGAAGCAGGACAGGACCAGTGGAACCCAAGGACGGATTCTGGGTGAAGAAGACCTTCAAAAGAAAGGGACAGAGTCCAGTCCATGCAGGAGTGCCCAGGTGGGGCAGGAGCCAATGCCCACCATTCTGTAGCTGAAGATCCTTGTCGATGGTGATGGATGAAATCCAGCTACGGGATTCAGAAGCTGCAGAGAAGTTCCTGAAGTCACCTACGAGCTGTCCCTCGACGGTCGCTGGATTGCAGATGGGTCACTGGTCAGGATGGCCACCAACAAGCAAATGCAAGAGGAGCTGTTGAACATTTTGCAGAGCTGTGGAGGACCAGCAAGGTCCTGGAGACTCAACCCTTGGAGGAGAGTCCAGGTTGAACCTCAGAAGACAGGAGAGCAAGCAGAAGCAGTCAGAGCCCCGACAAGCAACCCACTGGCAGCAGGCAAAGTAAGTCACAGTGAGGCCCAGTCAGCACACTAGAAGAGGAGTCCTGAGTTGTTGGAGCAACAAAGAGGAGACTGTCCTTGCAGAGGTAGAATGCTGGGGGCCGGGGCTACTTGGAACCTGAAGATCCCTAGGAGCAGGAGTCAACAAGCCTTGGTTGCTGCTACCGTCATGGTGCACAGGGATTCTGTCCCAGTGGCAGAAGCAAGGGCTTAATGTCTCCCACGTTGGATTGAAGGCAGAGAAGACCCAGGTGAGCCTCAGAACCACCACCTGTGTTGGAGAATCTTTGCAGTTTCTGAGGATAGAAGATCCCACCAGCCAGACGTCATTGCCTTAGGTGCCTGCATATGCAGGGGAGTGACTCCTTTACTCCAAGGGAGATTCCTTCTTGCTTCTTTGGTGCAGTGGATGTCTTTCTGACCCCAGAGGATGTACAGGAATGGAAATGTTGCATATTGCTGAAAGGAGCCGCGGAAACAATGTTGCAAGGTGAAGTCTTCTGAGGTGTTGCAGTCTTGTTCGGTTCCTGTGTTGCCCAGCAGTGGTTCTGAAGGCCAGGAGCAGACGAGGTCTTTGCAGAGGAGTCCTTGTGGAATCTTGCATGATAAATCTGGGGACCCACCCTCAAGGGAGTCCCTAAATAGCCCAAAACAGGGGTTTGGTCACTCTCTGGAGTGATCACTGATCAGGAGGGGTCTCTGACATCAGGTACCTGTCCTGCCCAGTCAGATGCTCCCAGAGGTCTCTGCATATCTTGTGTCCGAGATGGCAGAACCCTGTGGCCGACTCGAGGAGCTTGGGCACCACCCTGGGGGTAGTGCTGGACAGGGGAGTGGACACTCCCTTTACCTTTGTGTGTTTCACACCAGAGCAGGGACCAGTGGTCCCTGGGCTGCTGCAAACCAGATTATGTAAAGAGGGCACCAAATGTGCCCTTTAAAGCAGTCTGGTGGCATGTGGAAGCTACCCCTCCCCAGCCTAGCAACACCTATTTCCAAGGAATAGGAGATTGCACCCCTTTGACAGAAAATCCTTTGTTCTGCTGTCCTCTGCTTGAGTTGGTCAAAGAGCAGGTGGGCAGAACCGTGTCTGAGGCGCTGCATCAGTACGGGGTGCTCACAGACCCTGGAAGACTGGTAGAAATAGAACTGGGGGATCCTCTAAGGAAACCACAGAGTGCCTGGAATCATGCCCCCAATACTGGGATCAGTATTGGGGTATGATTCTGATATGTTTGATACCAAACTTGCCCAGGTTTGGAGTTACCATTATGTAGCTGGATCACAGCAGTTGCCAGTCCATAGACAAAATGGCCTCTGCGCACTTACGAAGTCAAGGGAATTGGAACTGGAGTTTGTAGGGGCATCTCTGCTCATGCAGGGGTGCCCACACACAGAGGGACGTGCATCCTGCCCTTTGGGCTGAAAGGGCCTACCATACTGGTGACTTATAGTCAAATGCATGAAATGGTGGGCCTGCAGTCACAGTTTGCTCAGGCTCCTATGGGTGGCATAATACAATCTGCAGCCCATGGGGGATCTCTGGTATACCAATGCCCTGGGTACCTAAGTACCATATACTGGGGACCTACAGGCATACACCAGTTAACCAATTGTTGGGTGTAAAAAGTACCAAGGCAACTAAATTCGGAGAAGACAGCATCATCATTGGGGTCCTGTCAGCAGGATCCCAGTGAAAACAGTCTAAACACACTGACATCAGACAAAAAGTTGGGGTAACCATGTCAAAAAGAGGGGACTTTCCTTCCGGGTCCATCCCAGAATACAGCCCTTTAGAGGCTAAACTCCTGTTGACCAATATTAAAGAGCACAAAATATTGGAAACCTACTGCTCTTTTGTAATTAATACAGGTGATGCCTTTCCCGCCCTCAGAGAGACGTATGAAAGTGACCTCAGCCCATTAGAAGACAATAACTGGAGACAGACATTAGGGTCCCCGCAGGAGGTGCCGATTGCTTCTCAGTTCCACCGTACACAATTAAAGTACTTACACAGGGTATATTATACCACGAGTAGGCTGTGGTAAAGGGGCCTCATTGCCTCAGCTGACTGTTTACGCTGTTCAACAGCGCCGGGTGACCTTTTACATACAACATGGGGATGCTCTGCTCTAACTCCATTTTGGGACGGAGTTTACTCATGCATGAAGGGAGTGCTGGGCCTACCCCTGCTGTTATCTTCACGATGTGCAATTTTACATCCGTCCAATGACACAGATAGCAATAGATACCGTCCAACTCTATTGTGGTTGGGCCTCACGGTGACTAAGCGAGGCATCGTGAGGGCATGGAAGAAGCCGACTGCTCCCTTTCTGGAAACCTCAATGGAGGGCGTAGACTGCTGCATGGTTCTGAAGCATCCTTATATACATTGCCAGGTGGTGCCCAAGGAAATATTATAAAATTTGGGAACACTGCTGGACCATGTCCACAACTCCTGGGCTCTCTAGAAGCTGCATGGAAATCAGGAGGGAGGGTCATGCGAATTTCAGGAGCAGGGTACCTCACTGACTTTTTTTTTCTTCTTTCCCTTCTCCTTTTCCCCATCCCCCTCTGTGAACAGCCGCATTGTGGGGTTGGAACGGCAGTGGATGTTTTGTTTTTGTCACCTTCATGTTTTTATTGTTTGTTTTATGCCTTCTTTTTGTTTCTGCAATGTGGTTGACGTTGTTTATGATTAGCTATAAGCATAGATTGGCAAATCTTGCTAGATTGAGCTTGTTGTGGACCACCTTGTACACAATATGTTTTTGCTTTCATTGTGTTTCTTACTGTTTCATGATGACAATACCAATTAAAAAAATAGTTTGGAAAAGAAACACAGGCTTCAATAAAAAATATCTGACAAAATAACTCTATGAATGCACACATAAAACATATTTCCGTGACCTCTAAGAAGGTTATACTCTTATTCGCGTTTAAACAGAGGCTTCAAATTGATTTTATGCTCTTGAAGCGATAAGGACAGAGTAAAAATATACAAAGAAAAGTATCAGGGTTTTCTTACTAGTCACAGATTAGCAGTGAACTTTGTCAACCCATTTGCCCAACAGGCTAATTGATCTACTTTCTCTGATATAACCACTCTATGATTATAGAATAGACAGGATGTAGCAATAGCTTGACATATCATCATGCACTTTAAATTTTACCTGGTACTGCAATGTTTTCTTTAGGACAAATATAGCTTTTAACAAGAGAAAATGATGGCAGGCTCAATCTCTTGTTAAATGAGGAACCCTGGGGGTCCGCAAGGCCTACTCAGGGGGTCCACGACTTTAAAAAAATTAAATGATATAAACTTGAATACATTCAAATTGAAAAAGTCTAAAGAAACAAAATTGTAAATTGAAAAACGTTTTCAATATGTGATTGTGGCTCTAGACATTGAGAAGGCATTGCCTGAGCTGGAACTTCATGTCTGAGGTCTTGATTTAGATGGGTTTTGGCCCGCAAGTCTTAAAATGGATGCAACTCCTCCGCGCAGACCTGACTGCGAGACTCCAAACTGGCAGATTGCTCTTGCCAGTATGGTCCATAGAATGCGGTACCCAGCAGGGATATCCCCTATCTCCACTGCTTTTCGCCCTAGCAATGGAGCCTTTGGCCATAACACTGCAACAGACACTGCAAACTTGAGGCATGCGGGTGGGTGATATGGCACTTGTTGTATCTGTGTTTGCGGATGATACCTTGGTGTACTTAGACTGATCGGAGGAGTCCATACCAATTCTATTCTGGGAATTAGCAATATTTGAAAGAATGTCAGGGCTGCAAGTTAACAAGCAGAAGACAGTGCTTTATCCTGCATGTCCTTGACTGGTACTCTCGGTGCTGACCTGCCTGTGGAGGGGATCCCATGGGAATGCAGCACATTTAGATACCTTGGTATCTCAGTGACAGTTACAGCAGCACAGTATTACCAGTTAATCATAGAAAGGATATTAAAGGGGCTCCAGTCCTCCATCACATTTTGGAACATACGGCCCCTCTCTATGATGAGGTGAGCAGCACTTGCCAAAATTACCCTCCTTTCGAGATGCCTCTACATTCTGCAAAACACTCTGCATCCAATCCCGCATTTAATCTTCCAAGAATTAGCCAGGCTCTTAGTTTCCCTAGTCTGGACTGGGAGGTGGAACAGGGCCCACCTGGAAGTATTAAAACTGAGCAGGGAGGATTGGATCTGCTGGATCATGAGCTTTATTATATGGCAACGCAGCTGCAGCATGCAGTGAAATAGTGTGCTCTGAACCGAACTGGGATACTTGCCTCCTGAGTGGCGCTGTAGAGGCGGATACAATACCTGCCTGCCTAATGCGAGGCCAGAGACAGGCTGTGGGGTGCTGGTGGTAGTGACGCAGGTTGAAGTGGTGAGGTACAGAGTAATCTGTTGAATGCTCAAGTGTCCACCATTTAGTAGATCCCTCCCACTGGACTGGCTTGAGCTGTACCATCAAATCATTGACGTCATGACACTGAGCGACTGGACGGCGGGAGGCTGCACTCTATTGGAAAACCTTTACTCAGCAAAGGAATTCATTACATTTGAGGAAGCCAAGGAGAGCTTTCGGATCGCAGGGGACAATTTTTGCAATTCGCGAAGCTTGCAGGCACCACCAGAGAGATCTGGATGGACTTTCCAAATGTACCACTGGTATCGCAGACACTGGAGGTCCTAGGGTAGAGCGGACAGGAAAGACGACTAATTGCCAGGCTTTACCAGGCGTTGACTGCAGATCTATCAATATCATTGATTAAAGCGTGACAGGCGTTGAGCGCTGATTTGCAAAACCCTCTAACCGATGTGGAATGGGCTTTGGCTAGTACCACAGCCCAAGATTTTTTTTTTTTTTTTTTTTCCTTTTTTTTTATTTTTATTATTTTTATTATTTTTTACATCAGTACACAATAGGATACATTGTCACTTTCAGAGAATAAAACGAAAAGAAAAAAAACAAGGAATCAATCAGGCTTATCCAATAAATAATTTCCCCAGATTAGAGAGAACTTTTTGACATTACCTATTCTCCTAGCATATCTCATCTCCTGAAGTCTAACTTGAATCATTTTATTGTACCATCCTTGACTAGTAGGAGATAATTCAGATCGCCAGTTTCTCAGCAACAATGACCTAGCCGAGGGGAGAGTCTTGCCTCGGGATTATAGCCCAGACTCAGCAGGCGAATACTCGGAGATATGGGTACCAACACAATGGATGTTAACGTTGCAAAGACCTCTTCCCAGTATTTCTGTATACATTTACATGTCGCTATCGTATATATCCAGCCAGCTGCCCCTATTTCCTTGCACCGAAAACACATATTTGGGTGGCCGATCCCCATACGGGATAGTGCTTGCGGGGTTCGATACAGCAGCCATTTGCTAAAAAAGATAATTCTGTGCCAATTAGCCCCTCGTAGCGCAGAGAAATTTAGGCGGTTAATAGTCTCCCAGTATTCGCTTGAGAGCATCATGCCCTCCTGGCTAACCCATTTCTTCTGAGCTCTTATCACCAAATCCACTTTAAACCTTTCTGCCAAGAGCCTTCTACATGCCCCTGCATTCCCTACTCGCAAAGGAGTAACTAATTCTGATACCAGTGATTGGGTATTAATAATAGAGTTAGTATCTAAGTCTTTAAAAACCCTCAGCAATATATTGTAGGATCTAACCAACAAAAGATCATTATTAACTGTAATCATGATTTTCCATGGGGCTTCCCAGTTACCCTCAGAAATCTCCAATTTTACTATATCCAGCGCGCTCCCACCTTTTCACCGTGATTTCGTTAAGCTGTGTCCCTGAACCTAGAGAAATCTGTGAGAGTGGGGTGTGAAAATGTACAGAGGGAATTGAATATTTTCTAGCGAAATCCACTCTTCTCTTAAGAAACCATTTAAGAATTTTATAACAAACTTTTTTAGGCGATTTGGTCAAAAGGGCTGAGTTCCGAATATTATGCTCTTGGCATATTAGTACCCGAAAATCAATAAAAAACTTGGAGCCCACGGAGTATTCTAACTTAAAGCTAGCATAATAGTGTGCAAAGAAAGCATAATAATAATCTTTGAAATTGGGTAAGGCCAGTCCCCCCTTCTCCTTATTGGCATACAGTATGCTCAAAGCGGCTCAAGCTTTTGGGTTCTGCCAGATAAAGGAGCGAAATAGGGATTCCAGTTTTTTAAAGAAGGGTTGCGTTAAAACACACGGAATGGCTGCAAACAAGAAATTAAAAAGTGGTAAGATTGACATTTTAATTAATGCGATGCGGCCTAATATCGAGAGAGGAAGAGGCCTCCAACGAGTGAATAAAGCCTGAGTTTTTTGAAGAAAAGGAGTGAAATTCAGTTCATAAAGATCACTTATATTGGCCGAATAGAAAACCCCCAAGTATCTCTTTGGGTTGAGGTTTACACATCCTCTTAATTCAGGAAGAAGAAAATTAGGAGTAGTGCCACAAAGAATGATGTCGGTCTTGGTCCTATTAATCTTATAGCCACCGATTTGCTGAAATTCTTTAAATATATTAACGGTCGCTTCCTGAGAGGAGTATTTTGTGTCCAAAAACTAAATAATATCATCTGCATAAAGTTTAATTTTTCCCATTGATTTTAGCGGTGCCTGAACCTGAGTATTCTGTCTAATTTTGATGGCAAGTGGTTCAATAAAAAGGGCAAATAAAATAGGGGATAGTGGGCACCCTTGTCTAGTCCCTCGTTGTATTTGGAGCTGTCCCACAGACCTTGAGTTTATAATAATATTAGCCTCAGCATTTGAGTACAGCCTTTGAATTAAAGAGATCACTTGAGTGGGTACCTTGTAGCTAGATAAAATTAAATAAAGTGTGTCCCAGACTACCAAATCAAAGGCTTTCTCTGCGTCCAGCAGAAGAATAATGGCAGGGATTTTATTAGTCGTAAAATAATCAAGAGCCTCTGCTAAATAGTGTGTGTTTGTAGCCAGTTTTCGACCAGCCACAAAACCATTTTGATTGGGATGCACCAGTTTATTGATTACCCCATTAAGCCTATTAGCCAATAGTTTTGTCATAATTTTATAGTCTGTGTTTAACAATGAAATTGGACGGTAAGCATTTGGATCCTCCCTATCTTTATTTTTCTTAGGGAAGCTAACCACATTCCCTATGTGCCAAGTTCTGGGGATTTCCTCGCCTTGTAATATACCGTTTAAGAGGGCTAAGAACTCCTCAGCAAATATATTTATGAAAGTCTTATAGAACTCAGCCGGGAAGCCATCCGGGCCACAGGTTTTCCCTGTGGGGAGATCCTAGACTACATCTAGAAGTTCTGGCTTTGTAAATGGTTGAGACAATCCCCTACGGTCCTCCTCTGAAAGAGAGGGAATATTAAGGCCCGACAGGAGTATCTCGGTGGTCCTGGAATCTATAACTGAAACGTCACTATAGATCTGTTTATAGTGCTCCAGCATGATTTGATCAAGGTCCCGAGGCTCAGTGCACCTGGCCCCAGTGATCGGGCATCTTAAGGCGTGTATAACATTGCCAGCGATACGATCTCTAGCTTGCCATGCCAAGAATTTTCCCGTAAAATTGCTTTCTTCATAACTTTTCTGTTTATAAGATCCGTATTCTATATCAACTTCTTTTTAAAAAAATCCCGGAATGTGGAATGAAATTTCCAGCAGCAGAAGGGCATGATCTGAAAGACCAGAATGCAGGACGTATTGAGATCTATAACACAGAGTTTCAGAGATCAAAAAGAAATCTATACGCGAGGAGCTTTTAAATCGAGAAGAGATACATGTATATTCCCTTACGTCGGGGTGTTTGTCCTCCAAGGATCACATAATGCCAGCACCTTAACATAATCTCTAAACATCTTGGCTACTTTAGGTTTATACTGTCTCTTACCTCTTACGGTAGAGTCTAGAGCTGGGTCCTGAAGAAAGTTGAAATCCCCCCCAATAATAATTTTCCCTGTCAACTGGAGAAGGGAGTGAAACAAGTCTATACACGGGGCCGGATCATCCGTCAGAGGGGCATAAAAGCTAACAAAAATGAATCTCTCCATTGCAATAGTACACTGAACCCAGAACCAACGCCCTTCAGGGTTGGAGAGAAAATCCAGCGGTTGTGAATTCAGGGTTTTAGCTAAAAAAACTGCCACCCCTCTATGAGCCGCTGAGGCTGCCGCAAGAACTTTAAAATCAGCCATTCTTTTAAACATTTGAAAACGTGAAACTTTATGAGATGGAATATGGGTTTCTTGAAGAAATATAACTGAGGGATTAAGATCAATTACCCTCTTTTCGATAGCGGACTTCTTCCTATGATTGTTTAATCCATTAATATTCCAGGATAGGAATCTTAATGGCAAAAGTGATTGTGTCATTTAATTAACTTTTGGGCTAGTGTGCCTGTAGCCTCACTAAATCTGGGGACAAAACTCCTAATCAATCGTGACGATCCTTTACATTGACTAAAATAAATCTTAATAACCATACCCCCCCTTCCCCCCCTCCTTTTGGTGGCCCACACCTGGAGCCCTCCCGCCTGGACGATCTGGGGCCACATCCCTCCCCCACACTTTGTCCCACTTCTTTCTTAACAAGGTGCCTTGTCATAGCACCCTGGGCTAGAGGCTGGAGAGAGAAATTTAGAGTAGTCTGTCTATACACTACGACAAAAAGGAAAAAAAAACAACAACAAAAAACGCTAAAAACCCAAACACAAACCAAACAAAAAAAAAGGGGGGGAAAAAACAAAAAACAAAAACAAAAAGGAAGTCGGGCCTCTACTATGAGACTGACATTTCTAGAATTCAATAGATCCTTATAGTCTATCTTGCGTTCTTCCCCCGCCCCCCCTTTCTCGTGTCGGCTGTTCCGAGTTTTGAATTACATGCAACAAAGATTTAGCAGCATCAACCGTATGAATGAAGTTTGAATGACCCTTAAAAAACACTTTAAGTTTTGATTGTTGCACGAGGCCTGCCTGCGTCCCTGCTTTTTGGAAAGCTGGAATCATATCTTTTAGCTCTCTCCTTCGATGCACTGCCGCCACTGACATATCTGAGAAAATCTTGAATGAATAGTCCCCGGGAATCTGAAAAGTTTTAGTTCTAATTGCTTTCTGGAAAAACTGTTCCTTAATACGAAAGTCCCCAAAGTTCACTAATATAGTTCGAGGATACTTAAAGTTGGATGGTTGGACCGCAGGGACCCGATGGGCTCTCATGATTGTTAGATCCGGATACTTATCCTCTGACCCTGCTAGAACATGACTTTTTATAAGATCTGTCACCAACTCCATGACCGTCTGACCGTTTTTGCCCCCTTCAGGGACTCCTGTGAAACGCAAATTGGATCTACGAGATCGATTTTCAGCATCGTCCAGACAAATTTGTAGATCTAGCAGGTCAGCTTGGCATTTTGCCAGAGAGGGTTCTACTGTCACCTGAGTGTCCTCCAGAGCAGAGACTCGTTGTTCAATACCTGTAACTCGTGAGTTAAGTTGCTGGATGTCACTGCAGATCAGGTTCAGTTGAGATTCTGTTCTCTGATTCGCATCGTCCTGGGAGACTTTTAATGCTTTCAACTCACTTAGAATCTGCAGAAGTAAGTTGTCAGCGGGAACACCAGTGTCTGACATCACTATCATTCCTTGTGCAGAGGCTTCCCTTAACACCTTAGGCCTGGCCGAAACAATAGAAGAAGCAATAGAGGAGGAAGTGTGGGTAGAAGCTTCAGTTACTGCGTTTGGCCCTGCTTTGTTGATCAATTCTTGTGCTGATAGTGAAGCCGAGTCTACCGGCTGCACAGGGGAAGTGTGGGTAATGCTGAATACCAGATGATCTTCCTTACGATTCCTTCCACTTTCAAACAAAGGAAAAAGGGGTCTAGAAGCAGATCCAGTGTTCACTATTGGATCAGCAGCTATCTCAGAGCCGCTGCCGGCGATCGGCTGAGTCAGTAATGGCGAGCCCTTAAGTAACCCTGGACTAGAATCCAGATCCAATGGGGGGGCCCTTGAATCATCAGACGGACACTCCAGACTAAGGGGGGTGCTGGACGAATTGGCTTCTAAGGGTAGAGGGCTGATAGGGAGAGATGCAGGCAGACTAGAGACTGAATCCATAGCTGAAATTGAAGGAGGGGGGGCAGAGACGAGAGCCTTGTGCAGGTGGTTATCTGAAGGGGCTGGTCGCTTCTGTTTGGTGATGTGGGTTGTCCTAGGAACTCTGGCAATGGAGCGACCTGCAAAATGTGGAGACTGCCGCATTTTTCCCCTCTCCCCCGGAGAAAAGAAAAGGAAATTGGATTACACCAGCAATTTCCCCCCCCCAAAAAAAGGGGGATGAGGTGAGACCTCTATCAAAAAAAAAGAACCAAAAAAAAAGAAGGAAGGAGGAAATAAATGTCTCCCCCCCCCTCCTCCTTCCTACTAATCCCCTTATGTCCCCCCCCCCACGGAATATATCAATGAAATAAACCTTAAGCCGTAAGTACTAGGCAAATACGGGGGTTCGGAAAGCAGACCCGCCAAACAAAACAAACAAAAAAAAAAAGGAGGGGGAGAGAAAACAAAAGGAATCTTCAGTTGGGGATACACGAATATGCGGGAATATAACTCCCTGCTTCTCTGCGCCTTAGACAATCTACTTGAGCCGCAACCTCTCCCATAAGAAAAAAGCCCTGGAAAAGTCACCTCTTCTCCGCGCCTTCGATGTACATTTTTTGGAGATTTCCTCTTCTCCTCGAGGACTGGCCAGGGTCCTCTGACAGAAAGCCACACATATACGCCTCCAGTAGGCCGTAAAAAACGGTAGAGAGGTGTTTGGGAGGCCCCCCGCATTGACACAGCTAGGAAGCGCCTGCCTCGGCGTCCCTAGCAACCTTGTCCGACCTTCCCGCTCCGAGGCTTCCGCGGACCCGACTTCAATTAATGTTCCAGGGCGGCTTTCCGTTTTGTCTGATTTTCGAGCCGGCGTCCCTAACAACGGCTCTGATCTGGCTTCCGCATTCCTCCGGCAGCCTGGCTTCAGCCCGGCTTCAGTAATTATCCTGGGGCGGCTTCCGCATTCCTCATTCCTTCAGCCGCAGCGCGTCTTGTCTCAACACGCTCTCCCTCGTACTGCCTCCTGCCTTCAGCCGTAGAGCATGACGGGAGCTCTCGCGGCCGGTACCGCGATCTGGAAGGAATCCGTTCTAATGCAGTGTGTCCTTCATGCTACGCCCCCGGGGAGGGGAAACCCCCCCAGATCCTGACCACATTTCCTCTCTATAAGGCACAAACCTCCCTTTCTAAGTGGAGCACAACTCTTGTCTGTGAGGCACTGGGCTCCTCGTCTCAATGAAGCCAGTCCAAGAAATTCGTGGCAACATCAGGTTTAAACTCACACACTTTCATTTTTTACATCAGACATATGACTCCTGATAAGCTACATAAAATGTATCACAATGGGTCACCAAAGTGCCCTAAATGCAACGAACAAGGTGCCACATTCATCTACATGATATGGGCATGCAAGATGTTAACAAGATACTGGGTAGAAGTGGTTGAGAGACTAGGAAGAGTGACTAGGGTTGGTATCCAGCTGTCGATTCAGCACTGTTTGTTGGGCATGATACCCAAACCTAAAAAGAGGGTGATGCACTATAAATAGATTTGCAAAGCTGGGCATTCTTCTGGCAAAACGGCGAATTTCGATACACTGGCTGTTCAGCCAATGCGGGGACCACAGCAGATAGATGGCATCAGGACATGTTGGAGTGGGCACTGGCGGAAATGATCCGTGTCAAGCAGAAAAAGACGGACTAAAAGATTAAAGAAGACATCAGATACTGGGCGTACGTGTTTCATCAATTAGCTGGCGATATGAACTCATCAGAGGATGAACGGATCTCAGAGACGGACGTATAGCAAAGGTGGGGGATTCCGGTAGGGAGTGTTAGATCACATATTGCTCATACAGTATGGATCATGGGAGTGGGGATTGAGTTAGTGGGAGGGAGGGCCCTGATATCACATTAGGGTGGGCCCTGATATCACCCTAATGTGAATTCGCTTTGTCCTGGGAGTTAGGGGTTCTACTGTGTGCTTGGAAGGGGTTACTGTTTGGTTTTAACTTGTGTTGTAAATTGTTAACGTTAGCTCAGCATGGCACTTGTCAGGAGTGGAGCAAATTATTACATGTCTCACAGTTGCCTTGCAAAGTAAGAAGCGGCTGGTCTGCACCACTTATGTCCTGCGTCTTTGAATGTCAATGTGTAACTGATGAATCTGCTCACTTGCTTGAAATTGCAATAAAAAACATATTTGATTTTAAAATAAATAAATTATTTTAATATACGAGCATCTATTTGGTGTATACTTGTTTTTGTATTTTTGTGAATTGTTTCCAGGTTCAAATCATAGAAATTGCTTAGATTTAGTAAGCAAGTTAATTAACTGCACCCTGTCTTTACCAGTTACTTCCTTTTTCAGATTAAAGGAGGGAATTCTGGCAGAGTAAAGCAAACGAACAGTTTAAACTAAAAGCATCCACATTTAGTGCCTGTAGGTCAGACTCCAGTATTAAAGCCTCAAGTGGAAGTTTAGATGCCATTTATAACAGCCTTTTTTAATATTCCACTTTCGTTTTTCAGAAATGAATCTTCGATTCACAGATTGGAAGTTGAACCATATAACCCAATTTTATTACTTTGTGACAATACATTAATTATTGGTTGAAGTGTAAATCCACCAAATTGTTGGTCAGATCTTCACAGGTCCTTTGTAGCTGCTAAGGCATTGTTGTTCATCACACTGTAATGGGCAGACCTATTAAGGACAGAATCACAGGGAACCCCCAAATACTTATTAACTCTTCTTTTCTCTGTCTTTTGCTACCTAACATCAACACAAAATGTATTCCTTTTTTAAGTTCATTAACATTATCAGCTTATTCACATTACAAGCAGCCTCTTAAGTCATTTGCTGACATTAGAATTCAATGGAGGCGTGGTCCATTAAGACCAGGTCACCAGCACAAATAAAGCACTGATCTCACGTCAACCGATCCTGGGCGGATTTGTTTTAACATTAATATACGGAAGGTCTTCTAAAAACAACATAAATAACAAAGGGGCTAACATACAGCTTTTTAAAGCCCATTTCTAGTCTCCGACTTATCAATTACAACCCCAACCTATTTGAAGTGTAGCCCACATTTTGTTATGGAGACATGGAATATTAGCTAATATTCTTGATGATATCCCAAAACCGTGAAGCTTCTCCCACACAAATATGCAAACTATGCGATTAAGAGCCACACTGGAAACCACAAAGAAAACAAAACAATTTCCTTCAGCACAGAACTTCTGCACGATCTAATTCAAGATACATTTTTGATGCTTTCTACCAAGGCCAGGCCTAAAATCTCAGTTTATGTCACCGATAACATACAAACTTAAGTATTCAGAGCAGTGCCAATCTATATTTATTTCACTAAGTTACACATCATTGATGAGACCTCACCTGTGATACTGTGTCCAATTCCGGATGTCGCATCTCCAAAAACTTACAAATAGATTAGCGACCTCCAGAGGTTAACATCCAAGTAGGCACTAGCTCTACACCACAAATCCCCCTGGAGCTTACAGATTGTCACTGCTATAACTGCTACAGTTTTTATAATATCGGTGAACTAAGTTTAGATAGTCACTGCTCTAACTATGTCAGTTTCTATATTAGAATTAGTGCAGATGGGACACACCCACGCACCAATTTCTAAACTGTCCCTCCACTTCCCCAGAGCCTGAAGGGTTTTGTGCACTCCTGCAGATTTCCTTCTGAGTGCATGAGGGTTAAGACATTTTGGCCCATATTTATACTTTTTTAGCGCCGCATTTGCGCCGCTTTTTAACGCAAAAGCGGCGCAAATTTACAAAATACAATTGGGGCATATTTATACTCCGTTTGCGCCGAATTTGCGTCATTTTTTTCGGCGCAAAACTAACGCCATATTTATACTTTGGCGTTAGACGCGTCTAGCGCCAAAGTATGAGGAAAGAGCGTCATTTTTTTGCGTGAACGCCTTCCTTGCGTTAATGAGATGCAAGGTAGGCGTTCCCGTCTAAAAAAATTACTGCGACGCAAATGCGTCGTATTTATACTCCCGGGCAAAAATCACGCCCGGGAGTGGGCGGGGCAAAAAACCCCGCATTTGCGCCGGATTTTAGCGCCTGGGTCAGGGCAGGCGTTAAGGGACCTGTGGGCTCAAAATGAGCCCGCAGCTGCCCTCCCATGCCCCCAGGGACCCCCCCTGCCACCCTTGCCCACCCCAGGAGGACACCCAAGGATGGGGGGACCCATCCCAGGGGCATTCAGGTAAGTTCAGGTAAGTATAATTTTTTATTTTTTTTATATTTTTTTTTTGGCATAGGGGCGCCTGATTTGTGCCCCCCTACATGCCTCAATGCCCAATGACCATGCCCAGGGGACATAAGTCCCCTGGGCATGGCCATTGGGCAAGGGGGCATGACTCCTGTCTTTACTAAGACAGGAGTCATGTAAATGGCGTCTGGGCGTCGTTAAAAATGGCGCAAATCGGGTGGAGGCGATTTTTTGGCGTCAACCTGACTTGCACCATTTTAAGACACCCTAACGCCATTTTCCCCAACGCCGGCGCTGCCTGGTGTACGTGTTTTTTTTCCACGCACACCAGGCAGCGCCGGTCTGCTAGCGCCGGCTAACGCCATTCAATAAATACGGCGCCCGCATGGCGCTTCAGAATGGCGTTAGCCGGCGCAAAACTTTTTGACGCTAAACTGCGTTAGCGCAGTTTAGCGTCAAAAAGTATAAATACGGGCCAATTGTATTTTGTAAGTTTGCGCCGATTTTGCATCAAAAAATTAAGCAAATGCGGCGCTAAAAAAGTATAAATATGGGCCTTTGTGCCTGCAGGGAGAGGCAGGCCATAAGAGTTCCACTCGCACTCCTGCAACCGCACCCTTCGCAAATTGGCTGTGATTTGGAAGTTTTGCTTTCTCCAGCCCTCTAAAAAGACAAGTCAGTGTATCTTCATCATCAAAGCCAGCAGAAGAATCTGCAGCATATAGTGCATTCCTGCCTAAAGATTAGGAATGGAAAACAACCTGCCTAGTCAATGCACGTTCTATGCGCAGCCTATTATTTCAGGTATGTCGTAAGGCATGGGCCAACTGCTCTTTCTAGGAACCCCATACTATCATGGGTTCACTAGTTAAGATCTTGTCACTTGCCTGACTGGATCTTCCATATTCTGTGGTCATTCCTGCCCGATGGCCACACATGCTGAGAGACCTCAGATGTTTTCCGAATGGGTTTTCATAAGTATGTAGAAAGAGGCCTGAGGCTGCAAACCCATTACAGACTATTCACAGACAAGATTGTTCCTCTGCGGTGGTTTCTAACAATGCAATGTTAAAAATACCTTCACTGAAGAACGATGAAACATGTAGCAGAGGTGTGAAGATCAAGTTTGCACCAAACTCCCCTTCTGGGGGTTGTTTGGAACCAGTGAGGGATTGGTGTCCTGGGTGTGAGGTTAGCAAAGGTAAGTGGAGCATTGGTGAGCAAAGTTGCAACTTGTGAGGCCAGATCTCAAAGGGCTGTGGAACTCAATCGCAATGAGGCAATCCTTGTAAAAAGTATTGCTGTTGCCCCTGAACCCAGAGCAGTCTCTGCAAACTCAGTGAAATGGCAAATGTTTGGACTTTGAAGGGACAGGAAGTTCAAACGGACAAGGTTTACTCTTCGATGTCAGTTATTAGGTAGAACGTTAGTTTCAGTTAGGACACATATCTTGCATAATAACTTAACTTTCCAGGGAGAACTGTTAAATTAGTGATCATCAGGATCCACGGTTTCAGAAGAAGGGTTCCTAGAGAAGACAAATACTATTGTGTCTTCAGACCCAGCCATCCAGAAGGAGACATAAGGCAACAGCAGTGTAGAATCAGGCATGTCGGTGCTATCTTGCAGTCCTAGGACAACCAGTGACAAAAAGGGGAAACACCATGGTAATTGGTTTCCTTTTTGCTCCCATAGGTTGAACCGGCACAGGTGAAGCTGCAGTCAAAGGCTGTCTTTGCAGGTGGCAGTTGGGCTATGCTAGTCGCAGACCTCTGAGAATTCACTACTGGGCATGACTCTGGGGTCAATATATAGGCTTCAGGTGAAGCCAGGAGAAAGAAAGGCCTCGGGCACTCCACTTTATGATTAGCAGTCTGCCATGATGGCTTCTTGACTCTAACTGCACTCACTGCAGGGCCAGGCAGTTGTGCAGCAGTCACAAGCCTTGGCTTGTTACAGTGTTCTCAGGTCAGAACTACATGCAGACGTAATGCAAGTTGTTAGAAATGGGGTCTCTAGTTGGCAGTCGGTTTGCACCCTGTCCCAGTAGGGACCCTCACTCTAGTCAGGATAAGGGAGATACCCGCTCAGAAAACCCCTGCTCACCCCCTTGGTAGCTTGGCACGAGCAGGCAGGCTTATCTCAGAAACAATGTATAAAGCATTTGCACATAACACACAGTAACACACAGTAACACAGTGAAAACACTACAAAATGACACCACACCAGTTTTAGAAAAATAACCAATATTTCTCTGTTTAAAACAAGACCAAATACGATAAAAACCCAACATACAGTAACAAAAATATGAATTCTACAAGATTTACTCAAAAATACAGTTCCTTGAAGTTAATAGCTCCACCCGGGGTTATCACGGCATCGTGAGCAACAAAACCAACAGTTCATGCCGGCCGCGGGAAGACCCGCAACAGTACCTTGAATTTGCAGGGCATCGCGTTCTTCGCGGGGAGCTCTGGAGAGCGGCATCGCTGATGTCGCGGTGTTGGGTCCAGAGTCAGTGCGGGAGTCGTCGGGCCTTTGAAGTTCACATGTGTTGCAGGTCGAACTCTGGGCTGATGAAGTCAGGTGCGCCGGCGTGGATGGCATCGGGGCTGCGCCGTAAAGCGGGACAATGCGACGTGCGGTGCCACAGGTCACTATGCAGGCAGCGGCTCAGTGACGGCATCCAGTGGCGTCGGTGAGACCAGGGCTGCCGTGTGAAGTGGGGCGGTGCGATGTGCGGGATCCACAGGTCACGGTGCAGGCAGCGGCGCCGGCGTTGCTGAAGCGCTGTTGTCGGTAGGGCCAAGCCAGCAGTGCAGGGCGGTGCTTCGTGACCCTCACGAGGGGTGTCCACAGGCCACGGTGCAGGCAGGATGCCTGGTGACAACACAGGATTCGATGGTGCTGGCGTCGGTGGACTGGGGCTGCGGTGCGGGATGGGACAGTGCTTCGTGTACCACACGAGCGGTGCCCACAGGCCACAGTGCAGGCAGTGGCTCCGGTGTCAGCAGAAGCGTCGTCGTTGGGGATGCCCAGGCTGCGGTGTGAGCAGGCAATGCCGGAGTGCGGGGCCCACAGGTCGCGGTGCAAGCAGCGGCTCGGTGAAGTCGTCCAATGATGGCGTCGCCGTGCGAAGCGGGTCAATGTGACTCCATTTGGCGTCGGCAGGTCACTGTGCATGCCAGCGGCGTCACAGTGGTTTCTCCTCTTGAACAGCACAAAACACACAGTTCCCAGTGCTGCAGGTCGAGGAAACTGACGTCTTTGGTGTCCCTGAGATTTCCAACAGGAGGCAAGCTCTACTCCAAGCCCTTGGAGAATTTTCTCAAGCAAGACACACAGCAAAGTTCACCCTTTGCACTCTTTTCAGGCAGAAGCAGCAACTGCAGGCCAGTCCAGCAAAGCAGCACAGCAAAGGGACAGTACTCCTCTGTAAGCTCTTCTCTTTGCAGAGGTTCCTCTTGATTCCAGAAAGATTCTAAAAGTCTGAGGTTTGGGATCTTCTTCTTATACCCAGTTCTGCCTTTGAAGTTGGCAAACTTAAAAAAAAAGTCTCAAGTGTTTTCAAGATTCTTCCTTGTCCAGGCCAGGCCCCGGACACTCACCAGGGGGTCGGAGACGGCATTGTGTGAGAGAAGGCACAGTCCGTTCAGGTATGAGTGACCACTCCTCCCCTCCCCTCCAGCACAGATGGCTAATCAAGATATGCAGGCTACACCCCAGCCCCTTTTGTGTCACTGTCTAGAGGAGAGGTATGAACAGCCCAACTGTCAAACTGACCCAGACGGGGAATCCACAAACAGGGAGGGTCACAGAATGGATTAAGCAAGAAAATGCCTACTTTCTAAAAGTGGCATTTTCAAACAGACAATTTAAAAAACAACTTCACTAAAAGAGGTAGTTTTAAATTATGAGTTCAGAGACCCTATACTCCTCATTTTTATCTGCTCTCAAAGGGAATCTGCGCTTTAAGGATATTTAAAGGCAGCCCCCTGCCCCATTTTAACCTATGAGCGAGATAGGCCTGGCACAGTGAAAACCAAATTTGGCAGTATTTCACTGTTAGGACATATAAAAAACATTAGTATATGTCCTACCTTAAACATACACTGCACCCTGACCCTGGGGCTACCTAGGGCCTACCTTAGGGGTGCCTGACATGTAGTAGAAGGGAAGGTTTAGGCCTGGCAAGTGGGTATACTTGCCAAGTCAAATTGGCAGCTCGAAACTGCACACACAGACACTGCAGTGGCAGGTCTGAGCCATATTTACAGGGCTACTAATGTGGGTGGCACAACCAGTGCTGCAAGACCACTAGTAGCATTTGATTTACAGGCCCTGGGCACCTCTAGTGCACTTTACTAGAGACTTACCAGTAAATCAAATATGCCAATCATGGATAAACCAATCAACAATACACTTTACACAGAGAGCATATGCACTTTAGCACTGGTTAGCAGTGGAAAAGTGCCCAGAGTCCTAAAGCCAACAAAAACAGGTCAGAAAAAATAGGAGGAAGGAGGCAAAAAGACTGGGGATGACCTTACAAAAAGGATCATTTCCAACAGAACCCCCCACCAGCCTAAAGCCAGGGGAGAACAAACAGTACCTTGATGTACTTCCCTGATTGGGGCGATAGAACAGAGACCCAGGCCCACAAAAGCAGGGGCATGTTCCAGTTCTACGCCTTCCTGACTCCAGTTGGATCCCTCTGTCCATACTCTCAGGGCCCACTAAGCTAACCCATGGGGAACCTTTCTCCTCACCTGCAGATACCATCTGTGCAGCACCTAACCCCACAGATGTATCCCAGGGGCCAGATAGCACCACCAGGGCCAACACAGTGGTGTTGCCTGCTCCACCCCCGGGGTGTGACTCTTGTCCCACCCCCGAAGGGCAACAATGTCTACCAGGACAGCAAGCCACAGTGGCCACTGACAGCTGTCAGGGATGAGAGCTAGGCCCCAGGCCTCTCAAGGATCTCCAACCACTGAGACTGTGGAGAGCGGGGGTGGAAGCCCCAGGTTCCTGGCACCCTGCGACCACTTTCCCTTCCACCAGGTCAGGGATGGCAGCCTGACCCTGGTCATCCCCTCTGGGGCTCTGTACCTTCCCCCTAGGAGCGGCACCCCCAGAGTCCAGAATTGTCAGGGTGCTTGTAGAAGCAGTTCTGCACAATTCTCCCACCAGTGCAGGGATGTTAACCTGCAAATGGTCTTCCAACCTGGGGTCTGTACCTTCAGGTTGGACCAGGGCCAGGAACGAGGCTTCCCTCCTCTTCCCCCCCCCTTCTGGGGCCTGCACCCCCCAACTAGGAGTGGCCTCCCCAGAAGACAACACGGTAGGGGCACTGTTAGCAGTAGTCCCTCCCTCCAGGTCAGGGGGGACACCCTGAACCTGGCCTTTCAATCCAAGGTCTGTACCCTTAGATTGAACTGGGGTCAGGGGTGAGTTTCTCCCTCCCCTGCCCCTTCTCCCAGGGTTCTGCACCCCCGTACCATGGAGATTACCCCTAAAAGTCACACCGGGTGGGGGGCGGGGTGATTGGGCAAACCTCCTCCCCCCTTCAGATCAGGGTTTACCACCTGCACCTGATCCTCCAGTCTAGGGTCTGTACCCTCAGACTGGACCACTGCCTGGCAACCCAGGACTTCCTGGGGAGCACACCTACTCCCCATCAGGTCAGAGTTTACCCCCTGAACCTGATCATCCAACCCAGAGTCACCACCCTGTGGTTGAACCATTACCTGGCGCACCAGGACTTCCTGGGGTCACCCCATCCCCCACAAGGGAAATACCTTCCCAAAGGGCCACACAAGAGTCTGGCTGGTGCAGGTCTCCTGACCTCTGCCCATCTGGCAGAGTCTGGATTCCCCCGAACCCAGAAATGGCCTCGCCAAGGTCATTCCTGGGGTCCTCTGACTTTAGAGCTAACCCCTGACCCTCCAGGTTCTCCAATGGAGTCTGCAACCCCCTCTCAACCCTCTGTCTGGACTTCTGCACCCCCTCACTAGGAGTGGTACTGCCAGACACCAAAACTGGTGGGACGCTGGCTACAGCCGCCCCCCCACATTCTCCTGACACTGTGTTGTCTCCTCAGCAGATGGCCCTACAGCAGAGGCTATGCTCCCCTCCTAGCGTTCCCTCATGGAACCCTTCAGGACCTGGGACTGGATCTCGGGCACCCTGGGCCTCAGCCCAACCTCATTCCCTCTCCTTGGAGACAGGACATGGGATCCCTCACCCATCCCACTACACTGGGACCTACTTGCGACACTACAATTCATTTTCACCTCACCTAATTGGGAAATACCAGACCACTCCCCTCAGGAGCACCCCCAAATAGCTCTTCAGACTCTCTGGTACTCACCCAGAGGTCTGTCTCCAGTGTAAGTTCTCTGGGGTCAGAGAACTCACATTCCACCTGGTGTTGGCGTAGCTCTGGAAAATAAGGACTAGACATATGCTCTCCAGCAATTGCATCACTCAGCCTCTCACATGAATTAACCAAACTACCCTTCACCCAACCATCCAGTGACTAAGCCTTGAAAAAGTACCCCACATCACCCTCCTGAGACTGGTGAGACAATACCTGACTGTCCCTGACACTCAACCCACACTCTTCTGGGATGTCACCACACTCCATAACCAGGACTTCTACCTGGGGGGACCCCCTCTCTCTGTCACTCTCACCTAGAGCCAGTAGAGTGTCCCTCCCATCACTACGAATATGACTCCCCGTGCCAGTTCTCCAATCCACCTCAGGGACTCAGTTCATCACTGGAGCTACCTCATACCCCTGAACCTCCTTGTGTGTGTTAACCTCCTCCTTCAATTAGGGTACCAAGTCTCTGGGCATGTGCACTTCTTCATCTTCACTGGATACTAGATTATTGCTGCCACCATCTGAACTGGACTCAGCCCTCATGGCTTCCAGCTTCAGCTCTTCACAGCTCAGCTCTTGAGCTGCCAACATGTCTTTTTCCATGGCTAAGGCTCTCTTAGCCTCAGCTCTCTCGAGCTGTTCGTCCAGCTCTCTCATCCACTGCTCCTGAGCTAGGAGCCATTCCTCTCTCTCTGGTTCCCTTTCCTCATCAGAGTAGTCCTCCTCCTCGGAACGATCTGGTATGGCTGCTTCCCAGCATTTAATCTCATACTGAAACAGGGATGTCTCAAAGACCCACCTCGGGGACCTTCTCTTCACAGCCAGCCCCCTTTCCTTGCAGAAAACCTTTAGCTCCCTCAAAGTGTAGTACTCCAGGTGCCAGAAGGTAACTTCCATTCTGCAAAGGCCTCACAACCAAAAACCAGAGTCCAAAAATATCACAATATCTCTAGGAGGACACCAGAGAACAAAAAGGAAAACACAGTATGTGGTATGTAGTGGTCTGCAATACGGTAGTAGTGTACACCAATCACTGTGGGTCAAGTGCAAATGCAAGTCCTATCCTCACCACTGACAACCAATGTTAGAAATGGGGTCTCTTGTTGGCAGTCAGTTTGCACCCTGTCCCAGTAGGGACCCTCACTCTAGTCAGGATAAGGGAGATACCTGCTCAGATAACCCCTGCTCACCCCCTTGGTAGCCTGGCACGAGCAGTCAGGCTTATCTCAGAAGCAATGTGTAATGCATTTGCACATAACACACAGTAACACAGTGAAAACACTACAAAAGGACACCACACCAGTTTTAGAAAAATAGCCAATATTTATATATTTAAAACAATACCAAATACGATAAAAACCTAGCATACAGTAACAAAAATATGAATTCTACAAGATTTACTAAAAAATACAGTTCCTTGAAGTCAATAGCTCCACCTGGGGCTATCACAGCGTCCTGAGCAACAAAACCAACAGTTCAGGCCGGCCACGGCATCGCAGGTCAGCTACGGTGTCGGGAAGAACCGCAAACAGTACCTTGGATTTGCAGGGAGTCATGATCCTCGCAATGAGCTCAAGAGAGCGGCATCGCTGACGTCACGGTGTCGGTTCCGGGGTCGGTGCGGGAGTCGTCGGGCTCTTGAAGTTCACACGCATTGCGGATCGAACTCCGGACTGATGAAGTCAGGTGCGCCGGCGTGGATGGCATCGGGGCTACGGTGCGAAGCAGCATGATGCAACATGAGGTGCCACAGGTCACGATGCAGGCTGCGGCTTGGTGACGGCATCCAGCGGCGTAGTTGAGACCAGGGCTGCGGTGTGAAGTGGGGCGGTGTGATGTTCGGGGTCCACAGGTCACGGTGCAGGCAGCGGCGGCGTTGTTGCTGAAACGCTGTTGTTGGTGGGTCCAAGCCATCGGTGTGGGATGGGATGGTGCTTCATGACCCTCACGAGCGGTGTCCACAGGCCATGGTGCAGGCAGGATGCTTGGTGACGACACAGGATTCGATGGTGCTGGCGTCGGTGGACCGGGGCTGCAGTGCAGGATGGGACGGTGCTTTGTGTACCTCACGAGCTGTGTCCACAGGCCACAGTGCAGGCAGTGGCACCGGTGTAAGCAGGAGTGGCGACGTGGGGATGCCCAGGCTGTGGTGTGACCAGGCAATGCCAGAGTGTGAGGCCCACAGGTCGTGGTGTGAGCAGCGGCTCGGTGAAGTCGTCCGATGAGGGCGTAAGGGAGACCAGGGTTGCGGTGCAAAGCGGGGCAATGCGACTCCGTGTGGCATCGGCAGGTCACGATGCAGGCCAGTGGGCGTTGTTGGCGGCATCGCAGTGGCTTCTCCCCTTAAACAGCGCAAAACACAGAGTTCCCAGTGCTGCAGGTCAAGGAAACGGAAGTCTTTGGTGTCCCTAAAACTTCCAACAGGAGGCAAGCTCTGCTCCAAGCCCTTGGAGAATTTTCTCAAGCAGGACACACAGCAAAGTTCACCCTTTGCACTCTTTTCAGGCAGAAGCAGCAACTGCAGGCCAGTCTAGCAAAGCAGCACAGAAAAGGACAGTACTCCTCTTTCAGCTCTTCAGCTCTTCTCCTTGCAGAGGTTCCTCTTGATTCTAGAAAGATTCTAAAGGTCTGGGGTTTTGGGTTTTCTTCTTATACCCAGTTCTGCCTTTGAAGTTGGTAAACTTCAAAGCAAAGTCTCAAGTGTTTGCAAGATCCTTCCTTGTCCAGGCTAGGCCCCAGACACTCACCAGGGGGTCGGAAATGGCATTGTGTGAGGGCAGACCCAGTCCTTCCAGGTGTGAGTGACCACTCCACCCCTCCCCTCCAGCACAGATGGCTGATCAAGAGATGCAGGCTACCCCCCAGCCCCCTTTGTGCCACTGTCTAAAGAACAAGTGTGAACAGCCCAACTGTCAAACTGACCCAGTCAGGGAATCCACAAACAGGTAGAGTCACAGAATGGATCAAGTAAGAAAATGCCTACTTTCTAAACGTGGTATTTTCAAACAGACAATTTAAAACCCAACTTCACTAAAAGATTTATTTTTAAATTGTGAGTTCAGAGACCCTAAACTCCACATTGTTATCTGCTCTCAAAGGGAATCTACGCTTTAAGGATATTTAAAGGCAGCCCCCATGTTAACCTATGAGAGAGATAGGCCTTGCACAGTGAAAACCGAATTTGGCAGTATTTCACTGTTAGGACATATAAAACACACTAGTATATGTCCTATCTTAAACATACACTGCACCCTGCCCCTGGGGCTACCTAGGGCCTACCTTAGGGGTGCCTGACATGTAATAGAAGGGAAGGTTTAGGCCTGGCAAGTGGGTACACTTGCCAAGTCGAATTGGCAGTTTAAAACTGCACACACAGACACTGCAGTGGCAGGTCTGAGCCATGTTTACAGGGCTACTAATGTGGGTGGCACAACCAGTTCTGCAGACCCACTAGTAGCATTTGATTTACAGGCCCTGGGCACCTCTAGTGCACTTTACTAGGGACTTACCAGTAAATCAAATATGCCAATCATGGATAAACCAATTAACAGTACACTTTACACAGAGAGCATATGCACTTTAGCACTGGTTAGCAGTGGAAAAGTGCCCAGAGTCCTAAAGCCAACAAAAACAGGTCCGAAAAAATAAAAGGAAGGAGGCAAAAAGATTGGGGTGACCCTGCAAAAAGGGCAATTTCCAACACAAGTTATCTACAAACTGAATAGTCTACCTTCTCCTCCTTTCGACCTTTAGCAACAGAAAGCTTTTAATCGGTTTTGGAGCATATTCTTTAGTCCCTGAGGAGAGGCAACCTAAGCGGCAGATCCTCTTGCCCAGTTCTTTCTCAGGAGTCTTATGCAAAAAATGTTCAAGTGAAATGGTGGACTCTGAGCTGAGTTACAGGACAAGCCTAGATCCAGAAACAGTGACAAATACTCCCATGCTGTAGGTTTTTCCGAAACATAAAGAGAGCACCTATTATTCATAAGTGCATTTTGTAGGTGCTGTACAGCTTCATGATAGCCAATTAACTAGGGTGCACTGCTGTGTCAAGACTTCAGTCATGCGTGGGCGTAATGTGCGCAATGTACGCAAGATGTCCTATAAAACTGCCAATGTTTCTTTAGCATCATACATGTGGTGTGGTAAAAGCCATTTACCCAAAAGATCAGGCCATTGGTGGTATCATTGCAATAAACATTCCTATAGCATAATATAAAAAAGAGTCTAAAAAGAATCAGGAAATCAGAAGAACTGCAATTCCCAGCCTTCTCTAGAAACTAATTAGTCTTGGGTGTGGTCATAATTAGTCTTGGGTGTGGCCAGACTATAAATACCTGCCACACCCTCGCTACAAACGCCTTCTATTCAGAGCGTTTTACATGGAGTTCGTTTCGGGGCTTGCTGTTGAGATTCCAAGACTTCTTCGTTTTGTCAAAAGCTCGCGGCCGGCTCGCGGCGGTGAGCTTTTCATTTTATGTCAGTTTCATGAAACTCCGTTCTTGGAGTTTTTTTGTAAAGCAATTAAGTTGCTGTGAAACCTTGCGTTCTTTGTTAATTGTGGAAACTATTTAAACCTTGCAGGTCTGAATTATTGATTTTCTGTCAGTTTCATGAAACTCCTCTCTTGGAGTTTATTTACAAAGCAATTATCTTGAGTGTTTCTAGTGAAACCTTGCGTTCTTTCGTTTATAGTGGAATCGCTATAAACCTTGTAGCCCTGAGTTATTGATTTTGTTGAAAGGAATTGCTAGTGGAAATAATTGAAGCTTTTGTCAACGAACAGCAAAATTGTTCTTTCCAGGAACTGTGATAAATAGATGTTCTGTTTTCTGAGTGTTACTAGAGAATATATCAGTGTGGTTTTTTTTTAAAAGGAAAGTGTTTTAAGATAAATCCTGTTTATTCATGAAAGATAATGATTCTTTTAATATTTAAGAAAAAGACTACAACATTATATTTTATCTTCTAATAACAAAGGAATTCAAAGGATTTATGTTGTTTTAGTGGTTCAGGATAATGAGACAATTTTCTTGTTAAATAGTTTTTGTGTAGAATTTAACTGGAGAAATCAACCGTAGGAGAATCCCGTCATTCCAAAAAGGAAAAAGATATTAGTGAGATTGTTTTTTGAGCAATGTGTTATTTGAGTAAAAGTTATTATTGGATTAGGTATTAACTTTTTCCTTTTCAGATCTCCTTCCTGGCAGTCCCTTTCCATAAACCCCTTCCCCCGGCTGGGCCCCTCCTTAGTTCAGCGATATAACAGCATCTGACTTTGGTGTTGCCTGGAAGTGGGACCCTTACTCAGCATCGTGCAGATCCTGAGAATTTGGACCTCCTGACAGATCTGACAGAATAGAAGGCCCACGAGTTTTCTTTTCTCTTGATCTGCACGATAGCTGACAAAATGACTACTCTAGACACTGTCATGCAAGCATTAACGCAATTGCAAAAAGAGTTACAAGAGTCTAGAATTGACACTGCAGCTTTAGCTAACAAAGTTACTCAGTTACAAGCTAAAATAGACAGTCCAGGAGGAACACCTTTACCACGATTACCTCCATCTCCCACCAATGTATCTGTCAATGTTCCCACACAAATACCATTAGCTGCTCCTGAAAGGTTTTCGGGAGATGTTAACAAAGTTCAAATATTCCTTACCCAAGTAGAGTTACATTTCACTTGTCATCCAGCGGCCTTCCCTGATCCACAGTCTAGGATTGCCTTTTTAATTTCCTATTTATCTGGAGATGCAGCAAATTGGGCAGTCCCCCTAGTGCGACAAGATAGTTCTCTACTATATAATTGGCGTCGATTTGTGGAGGAGTTTGAGAAAGTGTTTGATCGACGAGCAGTTACAATGTCGGCTGATAAAGAATTATTGGAACTACGACAAGGAAACAAGGACCTTATTTCTTATCTTTCCCAGTTTAATCGTTTAGTGGTAGAAACAGCTTGGCCTGAAGAAAAGAGAGCTGCACTCTTTTATCAAGGTCTTAAGGAAGAATTAAAGGATGTATTAGCGCAAATTGATCCTCAGCCCAAATCATGTACGGATCTGATCAACCTAACTTTAAGACTTGATCATAGACTTTCTGAGAGAAAAGGAGAAAGAAAGAGACCAGATCGTAATACATGGCGCCAAGATAGATATCGTCCTTCTCCTTCCTCCACTTTGTCAGATATTAGTGAACCAATGGAAATTGGAACTCTTCGTCAACCTTTAACCAAAGAGGAGAAAGAACAACGACGTCGAAAAGGATTGTGCTTATATTGTGGAAAAAAGGTCATTTTGTAAGGGATTGCTTAGTAAAACCAAAGAACAAAAGTGACACTTTTACTAATAACAAGAATCAAGTTGCTTCGGTAGGACACGTTGAGGAAAACTAGTGAACCCAAGAGATAGAGGAGGGAATCCCTTGGGTATTCTTGCAATCCCTTCTGTACATTCCTGTTCACATCCTCATAATAGACATTTCCGTATTGCAATACAAATTTTGATTTTAGATAAATGGCAAGAGGCCTTTGCACTAATAGATTCAGGGGCCACTGGGAATTTTGTGGACTCCCAAACAGTATCTCGATTACAACTCACTTGTCAAAAGAAAAAGATTCCAGAAAAGGTACAGGCTGTGGATGGTAGTGAACTTACTGGAGGCCCAATCTCTTCTCATACTTTCCCAATTCAAATGACATGTTGTAATTCCAATGGTCATCAACACCTAAAGCAAATACAATTTGATGTTATCAGAGCACCGCAATATGGTTTTATTCTGGGAATGCCTTGGCTAAGATCCCATAATCCACAAATAGATTGGAAAAAACAAACCTAACATTTTTATCAGCGCATTGTTTAAAACAGTGTCTTTTCACTACACCTATGATTCAACAGATAGCTACCGCAGCAGAAAAGGAGATAACATTACCTTCTCAATATGCCACATTTGCAGATGTATTTAGTGAACAAGCAGCTGGCACGTTACCACCCCATAGACCTTATGACTGTCAAATTGATTTGGTACCAGGATCTGTGATCCCTAATTGTAGAATTTACGCTCTTTCTGAAAAAGAAAATCAGTACTTACGGGAATATCTGGACCAATGTTTAGCAAACAATTTGATTAGACCCTCACGATCACCAGCAGCTTCTTCTCTGTTCTTCGTTCCCAAAGCGAATGAGGATTTGAGACCCTGTATTGATTATAGAGCTCTAAACAAAATTACTGTAAAAAATAAATATCCTTTACCACTAATTCCAGTATTATTGGACCAAGTCAAGGATGCTGTCATTTACACAAAACTTGATCTCAGAGGAGCTTATCATTTAGTACGCATACGAGAAGGAGACGAATGGAAGACAGCCTTCAAAACCCGATATGGTTTGTTTGAATATCTAGTAATGCCCTTCGGCCTCTGTAATGCTCATGCAGCATTTTAATACTTCCTCAATGACGTTTTAAGAGAATACTTAGATTTATTTGTCATTGTTTATATAGATGACATTTTAATATATTCTAGTACTCGAGAATGTCATGAAGAACATGTTGAGAAAGTACTTTTAACTATACGAAAACATCATCTGTACTGTAAGCTAAGTAAATGTGAGTTTCATACGGAGGAAGTAGAATTTTTGGGAGTCACTTTGACACCTAAGGGAATGCAAATGACAGATAGAAAAATCCAAGCTGTCTTAAATTGGCCCACACCTAAATCCGTTCGAGATGTTCAATGTTTTTTGGGGTTTGCCAATTTTTATCGGCGTTTTATTGATCATTTTTCGCAAAAGGTGGCTCCCATTACAAGATTACTTCGTAAAAATACTCCATTTCAATGGACACCACAAACTGAAGAAGCTTTCCAAATGTTGAAACAAGCTTTTACCACTGCTCCTATTTTAGCTCACCCTCGAAATTCAGATCCATTTATTGTAGAAGCAGATGCTTCTGATGTAGCCTTAGGAGCCATCCTTTCACAACGACATCCTGTTACAGGACAGTTACATCCAGTGGCTTATATGTCCAAAAAACTTAACTCAACAGAACAGAATTATACCATTGCGGAAAAAGAACTCTTAGCGATTCGTGAAGCATTCAAGGAATGGAGACATTACTTATCTGGAACTACTCATCGCATCACAGTCTATTCTGATCATAGAAACTTACAATTCATGAGTTCAGCTCGAGTATTAACTCCTAGACAATTGCGATGGATGTTGTTTTTTGCTGAATTTGACTTTGTCGTTACTTTCAGACCAGGCAGCGATAATAGAAAAGCAGATGCATTAACCAGACAAGATTCTACCTTAGTGCATGAAAAACCTCAACCAATGCCAATCATTGATCCCTCCAAAGTTATATGGCTGATAGCTGCTTACAAATTTCTAGATTCTATTCGTTCCCATTTTCACATTACAGAATGGTCAAAATGGCTTAAAAAAGGTGCTGATTACTCAATACAACAAGGTTTACCTTTTTTCCGAACAAAAGTCTTTTTATCAACAAGAGAACTACAAGACACAGTTTTTCAATGGTTGCACGCACACCCAGTAGCGGGTCATCCAGGACCTCAGAAAACCTTAGAACTGGTGAAAAGATATTTTTGGTGGCCCACTTTAATCAAAGACGTCAAACAAATGGTAAAAGTATGTGAAACTGGTGCTCAATACAAAAGTTCTCATGTTAAACCAAAGGGGTTATTAATACCTCTACCAACCCCTGAGTACCCATGGGAACATATTTCAATGGACTTCATTACAGGTCTCCCTGAAGTCAATCAGATAAACTCAATCTTAGTAGTCATTGATAGCCTTACTAAGTACGCGCATTTTATTGCTTGTAAAGGACTCCCCACATCAAGTGCTTTAGTTACTCTTCTTTTACAGAATGTGGTGCGTCTTCATGGCCTTCCCAAGGTTATTCTGTCAGACAGAGGGTCTCAGTTTTCAGCACATTTTTGGCAAAAATGGTGTCAGGCGTTACACATTGATGCTAATTTATCCACAAGCTACCACCCTCAAACGGATGGTCAGACTGAAAGATTAAATCAAACGTTAAAACAATATCTACGTTGTTACGCAGCAGAAGACCCTACATTACTATGGCTTGCTGAATTAGCCTATAATAATTCTTGTCATACTTCTACTAAGAATACTCCATTCTATGGTCTTTATGGTCAACATCCTCGTGTTTTACCAGTCAATTTACCAAGGGTTACACAAGATATGCCCGCAGTACAAGGAATGTTATCACACTTACAAAAGATTCACGTACAACTTCAACAAAATCTTCAACAACCCAAACTAAAATACAAACAACAATATGATAACAAACACCAACCTGGTCCAGAATACAAAGTGAAAGACATGGTTTGGTTATCTACAAAAAATGTAACCTTCAAAGACAAGAATACATTTCATCCAAAATTTATAGGACCCTATGAAATCCTCAGACAGGTTAACCCTGTAACATACAAATTGAAACTTCCGCCATCTTTGAAGATTCATCCTGTCTTTCATACTTCATTACTAAAACTTGCCCATACAAAAAGCAAGACAAAACCATCACCAATCCTTGTTCAAGATCAATGGGAATATGAAGTAAGAGCAATTAAAGACTCTCGATTTCATGGAAATTCCTTATGGTATTTAGTAGCTTGGAAAGGTTATGGTATGGAGGAAGACTCTTGGGAACCTGCTTCACAAATTCATGCTTCACAATTGATAC
Source organism: Pleurodeles waltl (assembly GCF_031143425.1). Taxonomy (NCBI): domain Eukaryota; kingdom Metazoa; phylum Chordata; class Amphibia; order Caudata; family Salamandridae; genus Pleurodeles; species Pleurodeles waltl. Next base: position 402,782,524 of record NC_090449.1, read on the forward strand.
GTCAATTTCATGCTCGTTATCCCAACAAACCAGGTCCACGCCCACGCCTGGGGAGAGGGTGTACTGTCAAGACTTCAGTCATGCGTGGGCGTAATGCGCGCAATGTACCCAATATGTCCTATAAAACTGCCAATGTTTCTTTAGCATCATACATGTGGTGTGGTAAAAGCCATTTACCCAAAAGATCAGGCCATTGGTGGTATCATTGCAATAAACATTCCTTTTTTTTTTTTTTTTTAATTTTTATTTTATTTTAATATGTCGGAGGGAGGGGGTTACATGAGAAAAAAAAAGAAGAAGACATAATATATCCGTGCGAAGAAAGTAAAGTAAACAAAACAACGGGAGAAAGAAGACCTTTAAAAAAACCTCAGTTATATATATCACATATCGAAACAATTAGCATTTTTTTTTGTTTAAACTGTGTCTTGATATTCCAACCATCTAGTCAGTGGTGCCCACATTCGTTCTCCTCTATGTCTCTTCTTATGACCCTTTAACTTATAAAGACTTAATTCAGTATTATAGATGGTAAGTAATCTAGAGCGCCAATTCTCAAACGTGGGGGGTTCTTTTTTGAGCCAATCTGTAGCAATACATAAGCGGTATATTGCCATGGACAAAAATAAAAATCGCCTTATTTTATACAGTGCAGGTTCCGTACTTTCAGGTGAGTCCACGACTCCCAATACTACCAGCATAACAGTAACCTGAATATTGCAATGCGTGATCTTCTTAAGGAATACCTCTATCTCATTTAATATTCCCTGCAACATTGGGCATACAAAAAACATATGCATTATCTCAGCTTCAACTTCCCCACATCGATTGCAGCTTCCAGAGGATATCCCCCACTTTTTCAGTTTTGCTGGAGTATAATATAAGTCCATCAGTGTTTTGTAATGCTGGGTTTTCAAATTAGCTGATAGAAATGTTGTCTCAGCCATGGCTAAGGATTGGTCCACCCACTCTCCAGCCACCCCAAATCGTGCAATCCATCTCTCATTCTGTTGTGCCATATCATCTACTTGTAACTCTGTTAGTAACTTATATAACTTGCCAATCTTTGCCCCATTTTTAACAGCCTCAACTACCGGGATCTCCGACAACTGTACTGTAACGCACTTCTGAGACTGTAAAAAATTTCGTATTTGCAAAAATTTAAAAAAATGGGTCTTAGGTAAGCCAAATTGAGACTGCAGATCCGTAAATGATTTATAACCGGATTTACAATACAAGTCTCCGACTTTATTTATTCCCCTAGAACGCCAAAAATCTAGTATGGGATCCCTAAAGATATGATTTGGGATAGCTGAAAATTTCACTGGTGTATAAGCCGTAATCTTTCCCAGTCCCATACTCCGTTTTATCTGAGCCCAAACCTTGAAGGCGGACAAAAAAGGCTTAAATCTTACTTTTTTAAAGTAACTTGGTTCCTCAAATTTTGATAACCAACCACTTGCCTCCCCACCCGCCATCATAGTATAAATAGGGGTTGATTTTACTTCTTCATTACCCTTAAAACTTCCCCTTATAAGTTCATCCATATGTTGAAGGCAACAGGCGTAGTAATACAGTGTAAAATTAGGGACTGACCACCCGCCTCGATCTTTGGGAAGTGTCATATACTTCATTGCCCTTCTCGTTTTAGCATATCCCCATAAAAAATTATTCCCCATCTTTTCCAATCTTTTAAGCCATTTTTTATCAACCTCAAGGGGAATAGCCCGAAATAAATATAGGATTTTTGGCAGAACCATCATTTTCAATACATTGCAACGACCCTCTAGCGATAAATGCAAATTATGCATTCGGTCTAAATCCCTCTTTATTTTATTTAATAATGGGATAAAATTAATTTCCACCAACCGATTAACCACTGATGTAATCTTCACCCCCAAATACACTGCTTCAGATACCAATCGTCTATCTACTAGTGAAACGTGCCCAGAACATACTATTTGTGTTTTATCTGAGTTCAGCTTATATCCGGAGTATTTTCCGAACTCTCTTGCCTCTATTTCTATTGCCTTAATAGCTTCCTCCGTGTTGCTTGTCACTATAGCTACATCATCAGCATATGCAAACACCTTATATGTTTCTCCATGATATAATAGAGGTTGAATATTTTTGCATTCTTCTAATCTCAGCAAGAAAGAATCAATATATAGAGCAAAGAGCAAGGGGGAACATGGACACCCTTGTCTAGTCCCCCTAGAGATTAAGATAGTATCTGATTCCAAACCAGCAATGCAAATTCTAGCTTTTGGGGCTACATATAAAGTTTTTATAGCTGTGATATATCCACTCCCTATACCTTTCCAGCGCATGACTTCCCATAGAAACTTCCACGATACACGATCAAATGCCTTCTCGGCATCCAAAAGTAATAATCCTAAATTTGTTTGATATAGTTCTGCAAGATCAAACATGGCTATTATTCTTCTTATATGATCTATTGTATCTCTACCCGGAATAAACCCATGTTGTTGTTTTCTAACCAGCCTGACTATCACATTTGCCAATCTACTGGCCAAAATCTTTGCATAAATCTTTCCATCTACATTTAACAAAGATATGGGTCTATATGAACTGGGGAACTCTGTTGATTTATCCTTTTTTTTTAGCACTATAATACTTGCACATTCCCACGATAAGGGTGCCTGACCTGCCTGCGCTATACAAAAAATGCTATGCATATCCTTTTTAATGTCTATCAGGAAGGTCTTGTAAAATTCAAGTGGTATTGCATCCGGTCCAGCAGCTTTCCCTGTTGCCAGGGAGCTTACTGCCTCAATTATCTCATCAATACGAATTTGTGCATCTAATGTAATTTGTTCCTCAGAAGAGAGCCTTGTACTCTTTAATCCCCCCAGAAATTCACTAACCTTTTTTTGTAGCTGTTCAGAATACACTATATCTTCACTATACAGCTCCTGATAGTAACCCTTAAAAACCTCTAGAATTCCTTCTAACTCTGTATGTTTCCGCCCATTACCATCAATTATATTCAAAACATTCTGTTTAACTGCCTTTTGTCTGACCCGTCTAGCTAAGACTTTTCCTGTGGATTCACCATATTCATAACACTCCAATCGGTGACTTTGATAGACGGCTGCCACTGTTTTATTCAAGTAAGCATTTATTTTAGCCTTAAGAATCACCATTTGGGTCTGAGTGAGAGTAATGTCTTCTCTACTAGTAATTTTACTAGCTAATTCCCTCTCTTTTGTTATTAATCTTTCTTGAAGTTCTACAATTTCCTTCCCCCTAATTTTCTGTATTCCCAAACTATAGCTAAGAGTTTCACCTCTCACTGCAGCTTTAAATGAATCCCATACCATCCCCGGATCTGCCGTATTCCTATTGATATCAAAAAAGTGGTGAATCCACTCTTTCATATGGGATATATATCCTGGGTCAACCAACAATTTCCTATCAAATGTCCATACACGACGCGGATTAGATGGTCCCTTAATTGTTATGGACAATATTAATGGATTATGATCTGATAAGAATCTGGGTTTGCATTCTATTTCAGCCCCATGGATTAAGTTTTGTGATACGAAAAAATAATCCAACCTTACCAATTTAGCATGTGGGAACGAGTAATAGGTATACCCTGGATCTACAGTTTTAATATTTTCCCAGACATCTCTCAACCCATGTTCCCTTACTAACCTCCTTAGAGCTTTCCATACTTTAGGCTTTCGTCCCTGATATAAACTCTGGGTGTCCATGCTCCTGCTACCTACCTCTAAATGAATATTTAAGTCGCCACAAATAATTATTGGTAAGGGCCATCCAACTAGTTCCATATTCAACGTATCCAGAGGCTCAGCCTCGTCCAAAACTGATCCATATATAGTGCAGAGGGTAAATTTAAATGTATTCACGGATAATTCTAAGAGAGCCCACCGCCCATCGTTACTTGCTCGAGATCTACAAACTTGTACATTGTTATTTCTGGCAAGTATCGTCACCCCACGTGTCGAAACCTCCTGTCTGGTACAAACAAGAGGCGTCAACCCAAGCTCTCGTATGAGCTCTCGCTTACTCCATGCAATGTGTGTTTCCTGCAAGCAATATAAATCTGATTTAATTAGTTTAAGACCAGCTGCCACTCTTTTCCTTTTCTGGGGGCTATTTAGACCGCAAATATTCAGTGTACAAATCCTTAATCTATTTGCCATATCACTCAGTTTGATGTACCAAACTCACGTCAATACTTTCTCCCTTAAAGAAACCAACTTGTTGATATTGAATCCTATACATCCTCTTCTTTTGATATGTCTCATTAAATTGTTCTGAACATTTCTACCTATATTAGTGCCCCCCCCACTCCCCACCACCCCTCTCCCCCCTCTCCCCCCTCTCCCATCCTCCCACCCCTTGTACCCCAACCCTGCTACCAACCACCCCCCACACCCCCCTACACCCCTTACCCCTACCCTTACACCCAATTTATGGAGAGTATGGGATCTCACTGTCCCTAATGATGGTAAAGCTTCCGCTCCGACCGTCCCTACCCAGTGCATGATTTTCTTTTTCTTTTTTTCTTTTACCTTTTCTCCCTTTCTTTGTCTTTATCTCTCTCTATCTAACCCTGTTTCAGCCAAAACAATATCTTACCCCCGGCTCGACTTCTCAGGGCTTAACTCCTAACCCTCTCTACTTTACCCCCACCCCTATGTCCCAATCCAGAAAATCTATCTTAGGGAACCGGACCGTTAAGTCCACCCAAAAAAGCCCTTGCTTTCTCCTCTGTCGTGAAGAAGTAAGTCCTATTATCCATTACTACTTTCAGTTTAGCCGGATTTAATAAAAAAACCTGTGCCCCCTTACTTTGAAGTGGCTGAATTAACTGCCGGAGCCTCCACCTTTTTTCAACAGTAATATGGCAATAGTCTGGTCTCACAAAAAACTCACATCCCTTAGCCTTACATCTAGCATTGGGTCGAGCTCGGTCGTATATAGCCTGCCTTGCCTGATAATTAAGCAAAGAGATTAATATTGCTCTAGGTCTACCACTTCCTCCTTCTGAGTTTGGTCCTATTTTGCTAAAAGGAAATCGATGGGCTCTTTGAACCTCTTTGTCCCAGTCCCACTGGTGTAAGTCCGGAAAAGCTTCCTTAAAAAGTGCGACCATAAAGCTATGTATATCTGATCCTTCAAGTCCTTCTGGTACACCCAGGACGCGCAGATTATTCCTCCTCATTCTGTCCTCTAAATCTGTCAATTTCCACTGAGTGTCCTCAAGTTGTTTCTCCATCATTTCTCGAGATGACTGGCGAGCTCCAGCCTCATCCTCCAGACGCGAGATCCGGGTCTCTGCTTCTTCCATCCGTGTAGTAAACTCTGAACATGTCTTAGCTACTCGACGAATTTGGATTTGCATCTTGCGGCAAGCCATTTGAGTCCTACGGCTCTCTAATTTAGATTCCTCTCGATGTTCCATAATGCTTTGATATATGGTTTCCAGTGACACAGGATTAGGCTGTTTTTCACCATTATCATATAGAGTTAAATCATCCTTGGAATACTCCCACTGAAGCCCCTGAAGACCCTTAGTGTCCAATGGGTTAGTGGAGTGCTTATTAGGTCCTACTTGCTCACTTCTCTTCCTCTGTTTTTTCCTAACAGTGGCACTCCTGCCACTCTCCTGTAATTCCTTTCCCAGTGCCAAAGAGGACACCTCAGATTCGAATTCAGAAGAAGTTTTATCCGCCTCCAAATCCAGCTGCTCGTTGCTTGACCAACTTGAATGATCTGATAGTGAGAAAAACTTGTCTCCTTGTATTGTCTCATTATCGCGTAATTCCACTGGCCTCCGCTCCACCTGTAATAATGACCTAGCGCCTTGTGCGCCCTCCCTCTGCTCCCTCTGCTCCATCTGACTCCCGGTAGCTTGTTTTTGTAAAGTTGCCACATCTTCAGCATCACTCTGCCCACCTTCATGCGGGGGGGGCACTTCTATAGCCGTCATCTCTTCGTTTACTAGAGGATCAGCCTCCTCCACGGCGGCGGGGGGGGTATCTATGCCCCCCACCAGTATGTCCTTCCCTTTCTCAAAATACCTGTCCAGTGAAGCACTCTTGTTTTTGGAGACAACCTTCTCACCTAAGCCTTGTTTTATATCCGTACCCCCCCCCTGCCGTGCCGACAGGCTTACTCTTACCGGCTTGCCTCGTCCAGACAGATTCACATTTTTCACTCCTTTAGGTGGCATTTTTACCTTTTTTTTTTGCTTTTTAATGCAAAATGCGTTATTATAATATACGCCCAGTGTCAAATACTTGTAATAAAATAAAGAAACTCTGACCGTTTTTTGAGTCCACGTCGAACATTGCCCCCAATTGGGACCCGTGAGCACAGACCTGTAGTTGTCTTCAGGTAGGAGCAGGAGCAGTCCAGACCGCATCCCGGGAAAACACTTTGCAATCCTTTTAGCCTCCGTCAGCAAATCCACGTAGTTTTACTTCTCCCAGGGGAAAAAAAAAAAAGGCCCCGCAGAAACCAAGAGCCAAGTAGCCTAGAACAATCCTCACATGAAAAGCAGTCCTTCAAAAAGCAATGTCACCCGCAATATTTCCCCTGTGCCGCCCCTCCTGAGAGTCCTGGGACAGTCATCCCCAAAAAAAGAGGGAGCAGGTGAAGCAACGCGAGTCAGCACAATGTTTCTAAAATGCCGCTACATTGTTTTCCTCTAAGCGCGACTGCCGAAGGAAGCTCCGACCCGCGGGAGAGCTGCCGCAACACTGGGAGGTTTCCTTGGTCGGAGCAGACGCTTCGCGGCTGCGTTACGCGGCCGCCATCTTGCTCTCCGTTTCGCAATAAACATTCCTATAGCATAATATAAAAAAGAGTCTAAAAAGAATCAGGAAATCAGAAGAACTGCAATTCCCAGCCTTCTCTAGAAACTAATTAGTCTTGGGTGTGGTCATAATTAGTCTTGGGTGTGGCCAGACTATAAATACCTGCCACACCCTTGCTACAAACGCCTTCTATTCAGAGCGTTTTGCATGGAGTTCGTTTCGGGGCTTGCTGTTGAGATTCCAAGACTTCTTCGTTTTGTCAAAAGCGAGCGGCCGGCTCGCGGTGAGCTTTTCATTTTATGTCAGTTTCATGAAACTCCGTTCTTGGAGTTTATTTGTAAAGCAATTAAGTTGCTGTGAAACCTTGCGTTCTTTGTTAATTGTGGAAACGATTTAAACCTTGCAGGTCTGAATTATTGATTTTCTGTCAGTTTCATGAAACTCCTCTCTTGGAGTTTATTTACAAAGCAATTATCTTGAGTGTTTCTGGTGAAACCTTTTATAGTGGAATCGCTATAAACCTTGTAGCCCTGAGTTATTGATTTTGTTGAAAGGAATTGCTAGTGGAAATAATTGAAGCTTTTGTCAACGAACAGCAAAATTGTTCTTTCCAGGAACTGTGATAAATAGATGTTCTGTTTTCTGAGTGTTACTAGAGATTATATCAGTGTGGTTTTTTTTTTAACAGGAAAGTGTTTTAAGATAAATCCTGTTTATTCATGAAAGATAATGATTCTTTTAATATTTAAGAAAAAGACTACAACATTATATTTTATCTTCTAATAACAAAGGAATTCAAAGGATTTATGTTGTTTTAGTGGTTCAGGATAATGAGACAATTTTCTTGTGAAATAGTTTTTGTGTAGAATTTAACTGGAGAAATCAACCGTAGGAGAATCCCGTCATTCCAAAAAGGAAAAAGATATTAGTGAGATTGTTTTTTGAGCAATGTGTTATTTGAGTAAAAGTTATTATTGGATTAGGTATTAACTTTTTCCTTTTCAGATCTCCTTCCTGGCAGTCCCTTTCCATAAACCCCTTCCCCCGGCTGGGCCCCTCCTTAGTTCAGCGCTATAACAGCATCTGACTTTGGTGTTGCCTGGAAGTGGGACCCTTACTCAGCATCGTGCAGATCCCGAGAATTTGGACCTCCTGACAGATCTGACATGCTGCTATGATTTTAATATGTGCACATCCTATAATGTTCACTTGCTTGTTTATTGGTGCCAGACAACCTCCTTGCAAATCAGTTGCTATTGAGGGTTCTTTCTTCTTGAGCACCTCAGGACACAGGATATTGAGGATGGGCAAGCAGCCTGCATTCTTTGTAGCTCTGTAGCAGTGCCATGGCTTTCACACGATTCTTTGTTCATATTTCTCTTCTGTCTGGCCACAAAGAGGTGGACACGAAGAAGCCTTCTTGCTCTGGTGTATGTTCAGTAAATCCACACCAGTTACAAACTTGGCCTTACAATGGTTGCAGCAAGTAGGGGAGAGGGCAAGGTGAGCAATGCATGGGGACATCAAGGGAATTGGAGACAGCAGACTTATGACTACGACTAAAACTTGAAAGCACCCTAAAATATTTGGGCCTATGTACATATATATCGAGCCCTACTTGGGTACTTCATCCTCATGCATCAGAGCCTAACACCATATAGCCTTAGGGTATCAGGAAATAATCTTGACAGACAGTGATACCAGGCTGCCTCCCAACTGAGGTACAGGTAAAATTCCTGGATCACTGACTATAAATTAGATTCCACCAACCATTAGTCATGTCATGGCCTGGATTGTGGGGGGCAGTCGTCACTCACGATAACAGAAGTACCTCATTGGGGAGTGTAACCCTATAGTGTGACTCTAGAACCCTATTGGTGAACAGTAACCAAACAGTTGTAGATCACTTTCCAGGGGGTTTCTGAAATGAGTCTTCTACCTAAGAAAATGCAGAAGGTTGATAAAAACGATTAATTGAGGAGCACAATATTACATCTCATTATGCCAAGGGCATTCTACCCTGCAGGCCACTTGTAGAGAAGTATAGTGTCCCTTAATTATCTGATGAATCTCAGGTAGGTTGTACAGTTTAGGACTAACAGCATTGTTTAAGTCTCTGGAAGGCTGTTGGAGGTGAGGGGAGCAGCTTGGTAGTCTGATCGATTAGAAGGTGCACCCATGGTGAACAGAGGGTGTCGTCAATATGGCAGAGGTAAGTCCCAATGAAGAAATGAGGAATGGTTCAAGGCGTGGGCTCTGCAGCTGACAAAAGACGAGAAGACAGAAGATGATGTCGAAGCAGGGGCCACATTACCCCTGTCAAAGACTGAAGAGGTGCACAAAATGTTTTTGTGTTAGAGAAAGGGTGTACGGGTGCTACATCCTTTCAAAAATAGTCACTAGGTGCTGTGGAGGAAGACTTTGAGGCTGAGGGCAGTTTGGGAAGGCTCACATCTAGAATTATGTTATTTTAAGGAATCTTCCTCAGATAGATGGCCAATCTCCATTTGCTAGCATACGATGTTCTAGGATTCCCGCCTGCCCACTATGGGGCAATGGGAAAGCAGGACAGTCCTAATTGTGCAGTAGGCCAGTTGTTCTCTTCTAAGATGGTGTAAGGTTACCCAGATTAATGGAGAATTGATGATTTGCAGATTTTCGCCACAAGAATACGTTGATATATTGAGAAATTGGCTGCCCCTAAAGCCTGGGCCTGTGTCCTTTCCTTCCATGAGGTAGGTTCCCACAAAAGGTGGGGCCTAAGCAAACTATGTGGACAGAGTAGCAACAGATCTTTTCCATTCAAATGTTGGAAACTGGAAATATTATTTAACAGGGCTGCAATACATCAGAAAGCTTATTATAACATGGATCTTCTTGAATTTGATGTCTAGCTGCACTACATCCCAGAGGACTCAATGAGAGCTTTGAATTAATCGGTTTCTTGTAATTGAATTATTGTTTTAAATCTCTTTATTGAAATTTCAAAGGCAGGTAGGCAAACCAGTAGCAACAGACTACGTACCCTGCTATATAATCAAGGTTCAGACATTGCTATGTAACCAAAGTCGCAACTACAGGCCATATACAACATATACATCCTAAAAGACCATGAATCAAATACCGTGTCAGAGTCATTAAACAGAGTCAGGTTGCCACGTTGAATGGAAAGAAGTAGGGAGGGGAGAAAAACAGGAAGTAATCAAACAATTGTAGTACATAACTAAAACAAAATAAGTGTGTTTCAGGTCTGAGTTGGTGGCATATGGTAGCGCTGGGGATCTATTATGCAGTGTCATACAACCTGGAAGTCTCATGAGTCATGTGGGATTCGTTCTCATCAATTATACCAAACATGCTTGTGGAAAATCAAGAGAATAACTGCAATGCTCTGAGTCTTAGTGGATTAAAGCAGGTGAACTCTATGTGTGTGAGAGAGTGTAACAACGGGCGCGATGTACTTTGAAATTTAGTGTCAGATCTGGTCATGTTGTGGGAAATCTGTTCCACTGCCATCACGTGCCACAGGCAGACAAACCACTGTGCGATGGTGAGTGGAGTTGTTTGTAGCTATCAGCTATCTAGTAGCCTGTAGCCAATAGCTAATGAGCATCCATTCAGCGTTAGTCGTCACTTTAAGAGTTGGTGGCTGTATCCCAAGTATTACCATAAGGTATGAGGCAGGGAAAGGGTACCCTACTGTGGCTTTAATGTGGCAGAGGACCTCCTTACAAAAGGTAGTAATGAGGGTGCAAGACCACCAGATATGGTAAAAGTCTCCACAGTCCAGCCTGCATCGCCAGCAAAGGGCAGATGTGCCAGGATAGATGGAAGATATATAGGAGGGCATTTAGTACCACTGAAACATACACTTATGAGCTCTTTCTCTAAGGGAGATGCTGCAGTATGTTTTTGGGATATGTTGCCACAATGTAACTCACTGTTTAAGCATTATATTCTTGGAGGTGGTTGTGCACCAAAGTGACTGGTAAGGGTGAGTACGGATGGGTGTGGAATGCTGACTCATGCAGTAGACATTAGAGATAAGCCCTCGCAAATTATCATAGGTTCTCACCAACGTCTCAAATGGGGTGTATGGTCCGATGACCTCTGGGTAGATCGAAGGGTGGAGAGCTCAGTGTCTTAGCTGGAAGTATTGCAGCCTAGCAGTGTCTGGAAGACTGTATTCTGCCTTACATTGCTCAAAAGATTTTATAATAGTCCCCACAAATAAGTTGCATAGTGCCTTACAATATTTATCTGTCCAGTCTAAAAAAGGCATGAGAAGACATTGCAGGGGTAAATTCCAGGTTGGCTGAAATAGGAGTGTTCGGTGAGCCAAAGGTGTCAGCCCCTTGGTAAGCACTAGTTTATCCCAGATGTTTAAGAACGACTTGGTCGAGGTAGCAATGTATGTGCTACATGGCCGAGCTTGTTTTGGCAGCCAGGCCAAGTCCCACAGTGGCCTACATGCCACTGCCCTGTCCATGTGGAACTAGTGGTTCTCACTCTCCTGTGCTACACAGGCAGAAATGTATTGCAAGTGTGCCATTGCCCCGGTAATACTCCAAACGTTTAGGGAAGGCTAGCCCCCCTCTGCCACAAGGTATTTTAAAGTGTATTTGGTTATTAGCATTTGAATGGAATGACATATCACATTACAGAAGTATCATAGACACATTTCCCCATATCGGGTGTAATTCGGCTGTGTAGAAAGGTATTATAACATCTCTAGGTTTTATAAAAATGGTACGAGGATATGCCCAGTGTTCATGGATGTAAAAGTATCATTAGAGATTCTAGGCAGTTTCCTATTCCCTATACATGTGTGCAAGTCATGTTGTAGTTCTGTAATATCATCTTGGGGGTTTGGGGTGGGGAGAGTCTGAAAGAGATAGAGGACCTGCAGCAGAATGTCCATCTTAACCACATTCACCCGCTCTAGCCACGAGACATGTTCACCTTAAAGCCCAGTGTTGTAGCAAAAGCACTTAGGCTGGATATCACAGATGGGAGGAAGGTGGTGGGGAGTGTTAGAGTGAGTAGGAGTTTGCCTGCAAACAAATTAATCTTGTGCACCTGTCCTCCAAAGGAGATGCCCTCTATCTTCTCAGTGCAGCCAATGGTAAAGGCTCTAATTCTAGGGCAAATAAGAGAGACGAGAAAGGGCAGCCCTGTCTAGTGCCTCTGCAGATGGTAATGGGATCTGTGTGGTGCCCGTTGATTCGGGCAGTGAATACAGGGGTTATGTAGGAATCCATAATCTTGGAGATCATGTTGGTGCCTATCCCTATTTTAATCAGTACTGCCCGGAGGAGTGCCAATTTCACCCTATCGAAAGCCTTTGCATTAAGCCTCAGAAGGCATGCCGGGATTTGGTAACAGTGTACCTTCTGAACCAGATGTGCCACCTGTCGTACATTGCCCTCTGCCTATTATGGATGAAAACCACCTGTTGGTGCTCTATGATTCAGGAGGTAGCGGTCAAACCTAGTAGCTAAGATCTTGGTGAAAATGTTTGTGTCCATGTTCAATAGGGCAGTAGGAAGAGCATAGTGTTGGGTTTTTTGGCCGGTTTGCGAATAAGGGATATCTCCGCCGCTGTCTTGAGGGGGTGAGCAGAGATTCTCCAGCCCCAAATGTGCCGACGCAACTACAGGATGCAGATGTCAGCAAAGTGTCCATCCTCCACTTATAGGATGGGTGTGCCAAACCGTTGCTTTGATGCCCCTATTAGATGGATCCAGAGGTGGAGGGCATTGGCGATGCATTTTTATCCATGTTTCGGAGGTGTTGGATAATGTCTTGCTTTGGTTCCTGAGTCTCTGCCACGCATTTGTCTGTGTGGCGAGCTTGACAGTAGTCCAGGTAGGCTTTAGGTTGTGTCTGATAAAGCCACAGGCTGGGGAGGAAATCTTGTCTCGATTTGCAGATGCAAGGCCTAGCAGTTGTTTCACCTCCAACAGAGAGCGCAGAAAGTGCTGCTTGCCCTCCCATGCAAAAAGCAATGCAAAGGGATGTCCCCACTGATATTTAATATCCATGTCACAGAGCTTGTCTGTGACTGGCTTGAATTCTCTTCTTCATCGCAAAGTAGTAGGTAAGAGGTCTTGGTACGGCTGGAATGTATGCCCTCGAAAGACCAAGTCAGCTTTCTTCCGTGGGGCACAGAAGATGGCCTCTTTTTCCATAAAAAAGTGGATGCGCGTCAGGGCATAAGGAGTCGCGTTTGGTTGGCCCAGGGCAGAGACCTCCTTGTGAGCCAGATCGAGGACAGGCAGAGGTGAGTTATCATTGCTTTTATTCGACTGGAGGAGGGCCACCGTGAACGTAATGATGTCGCTACCTTTCACTTCCTTTGAGATGCCCGAATGCGGATGCTGTTCCGGCGACTCTGATTTTCAAGTTCTTTCTGCTTGGTCTGGAGGTCGATGTATTGTTCCTCCAAGGTTGTGACTTATTGCCATAGCATTTCCTGAACCTCTAATGTGGCATTCACTGTGCGCTCCAGGTCATCTACTCACTTCCCTATTTCAGATACATCCCTCTTGATGTCTCTGATACAGATCTTGAAATCTGTCTTAATTGAGGCAATCTCAGAGCAGATTTTTTGGACGGATTGGATAATGTAGTCTTGAGTGATATAGATAGGAAGAGGGACCTCTTCGAGCTTGTGCTGGGAGGGGGTCTTTCTTTCTATTTCAACAGCAGTAGATTTACTCCAGAGAGAAGTCACAGGAATCTCTTTGGCAGGTTTGTTGCGTGGCATATCTCTATGAGGCTGTGAGGTAGCACTGGGTGAGCAGAGCGCAAGTGGAGGCCCCACATATTGTCACCCCCCGGTGTGTTAGTGACCGCTATCCTAGAGGGAGCATCTGTCCACTATTGAAGCCTGTGGAGAGCAAATGGCAATCCAGATTCAGAATGTCACTCTCCTTTTGAGGCCTGTGGGAGTGACCGGGGGATCTCCCATTAAAACATCATGCGGTGAGGTGAAGGAAGGTCTATAGTGGCAGTCCATGAGCCACTAATCTATTTTGTGGAGTCCCAGACATAGAGGAGGCTATGCAGGGAATCCTCTGTTTTTCACTTGTCCGCCCTCCATGTCAAAGGTTCATAGCGCAGTGTTCTGTGGGGTGTCACCAGCCCCTTCGCAGTCAGGCAGTGGTGACAGGTTGGCGTATCCATGATGATGGCGCCGAGACAACTAGACCACTGGGGGCATTTGCAGAGAAATGGCCGGATTGCAAGATAGACCCCCGGCTATCTGCAGGTTTCAGGGGTCCGCCGTGATCCTTGTGCAGTGGATGACCATGGCTCCTCCATGAGGGGCTGGGGAACCAGCAAAACATGTCTTACTGTATGCCAGGTCAGGCCACGCCCCAGAATTGAATTCTTAAAACTGTGACAGAACCTGTGGAAAGACTTTTGATCGCCTGTAGGATATTGCGCTTTAAGGGATTGTGGGACATGACAGAAAAAGTGTTGGCTTCAAGGAAAAATTATGGAAGCATATGGAAATGGTGTTTCTTTCAGCGGACAATACTATACTTAGGTAAGACACTTCTGGTTAACGTAACTGTGAGGATATGTTAAGTTATACATTGTTCATTGAAATTGTAAGTTTTTTTCGTAGATCATTCAAGAGTAAATTTGGAATGTAGAGATTGCATACCATCTAAAGGAGTGCTTTTGAGTGGCAGAAAATGTACGGAGGATATATTTGTTAGGAACACTGCACTCTCCTTTGTGGAGTGAACTTAATATGTTTAGCAGTCTTGACGAATCAGTGGCGAAATGACCAAAACCTGAAAATCTGAATTTGGACCACAGTTTGGAACAAATCTATTCATTTTTAAAAGTATGATCAAAAGAGAAATACAAAGGAAAGAGAGAGATCTTGGGGCAGTCTGGTTCTCATATTTGCTGCTCTCCTCAGGGATGACCTTTGACATAAAGGATTTTCAAAGCATTTGCAGTTGCTAAAATGGCACCAAACTCGGCTTCCTCATCCCTCACAGGTTTTCAGATGACTGTCTACGTAGCAGAGCACCTGACTCACCAGTGTAGGCATCCTCCTCTGTTTTTAAGGAATTCCATGAATATATAATATAAAAAGTGGAACAACACTACCTAACGGAAAATATATTATACATCCTGACAAATGTGACAAATTTAGAACACAAGGGCCTGTTTACGAGTCAGTTCTCACTCCCGGCCTACCCAGCTGACTTACCTGATTTTATTGGTTGATGATTCGGCCTGATAAATCGCTCAAGGCTATGGCTGCAAGAGCAGCCAAGCCTCGTCCTTCACTCCTCCCCAACCTTTTTTTCTCTGGGAAAGGTGCAGCAGCCGCTGGTCTCCTCTGCAAGAAATCATCTTTCCCTTCCACCTGCTACCTTCCCTACCCAGAAGAGAGCTCTGACAGATTTACCACCTGCTTAGAGCAGATGGTAAATGTGAACTTTAAATCTCTCGGAAAAGGGAAAAACATGGTGAACATGTATGTATGTATTGGTATTTATATTGTGCAAACCCGCTTGAGACGAAATAGAGTGCTGTACTTTGCATGAGGGGTTGGAAGAGAATCGTAGATCGTGTACATCGGGTGGGGATTCCACAATTATTACTGTTTCCAAACACTCCCCCCAAACCCAACACTCCAGTGATCCAGATGAGGTCTATCGTAACAGGACTTACACCAAGAAGACGAAAACACGTCATTTTAACCCCTTTGCTGGCAGGCCTTTTCCCCTCCTGTGCTGAGCCTTTTTTGGCTATTTGGGGCAGTTTGCACTTAGGCCCTCATAACGTTTTGTCCAAATAAGCTACCCACGCCAAATTTGCGTCCTTTTTTCCCAACATCCTAGGGATTCTAGAGGTACCCAGACTTTGTTGGTTCCCCTAAAGGAGACCAAGAAATTAACCAAAATACAGCGAAAATTTCGTTTTTTTTTTAAAAATTGGGAAAAAGGGCTGCAGAAGAAGGCTTGTGTTTTTCCCCCTGAAAACGGCATCAACAAAGGGTTTATGGTGCTTAAATCACCACCTTCTCAGCCTTCAGGAACAGGCAGACTTGAATCAGAAAACCCAATTTTTGAACACAATTTTGGCATTTTACTGGGACATACCCCTTTTTTACTAATTTTTGTGCTTTCAGCCTCCTTCCAGTTAGTGACAGAAATGGGTGTGAAACCAATGCCGAATCACAGAAAGCTAAACATTTCTGAAAAGTAGACAAAATTCTGAATTCAGGATGGGGTAATTTGTGTGGATCCTACAAGTATTTTCTTCAGAAAATAACAGCTGAAATAAAACAATATTGAAATTGAGGTAAAAAAACAGCCATTTTTCTCCACGTTTTACTCTGTAACTTTTCCCTGCGATGTCAGATTTTTGAAAGCAATATATTGTTACGTCTGCTGGACTCTTCTGGTTGTGGGGATATATAGGGCTTGTAGGTTCATCAAGAACCCTAGGTACCCAGAGCCAATAAATGAGCTGCACCTTGCAATGGGTTTTTGTAGGAAGTTGGCTCTGTATATACTATTTCAAAGTAAGAAATAGTGTGCACAGAGTCCAAGGGTTCCCCTTAGAGGTAAGATAGTGGCAAAATTAGATAATTCCAAATGTCTTGTTTGTGGTAGTGTGGTCGAGCAGTAGGCTTATCAGAGGGTGGTGTTAAGCATTTGTTAGTACACACACAGGCAATAAATGAGGAACACACACTTACTTACTCCAGGCCAATAGGTTTTTATATAGAAAAATATATTTTCTTACTTTATTTTAGAACCACAAGATTCAAGATTTGAAGTAAATACATAAAATGCAAGGTACTCCACACAGGTAAGTTAGGAACTTTGAATTAGAGCAGTAACATATACAGTTTTTGTTAAAATGGCAATAACCTGTTTTAAAAGTGGACACTGCAAAAATCAACAGTTCCTGGGGGAGGTAAGTAATAGTTAGATTAGGAGGTAAGTAAGACACTTACAAGTCTCAGTTCCTGGGCATAGGCAGCCCACCGTTGGGGGTTCAAGGCAACCCCAAAGTTACCACACTGGCAGCTCAGGGCCGGTCAGGTGCAGAGGTCAAAGAGGTGCCCCAAACACATATGTGCCTATGGAGAACAGGGGTGCTCCGGTTCAAGTCTGCCAGCAGGTAAGTACCCATGTCGTCGGGAGGCAGACCAGGGGGGTTTTGTAGAGCACTGGGGGGGACACAAGTAGGCACACAAAACAAACCCTCAGTGGCACAGGGGCGGCTGGGTGCAGTGTGCAAAGCAGGCATTGGTTTTTTTATAGGTTTCAATGGAGGGACCCGGGGGTCACTCTAGCGGTGCAGGCAGGCACAGGGGTGGCTTCTCGGGACAGCCACCACCTGGGCTAGGCCGAGGGTCGCCTGGGGGTCGCTCCTGCACTGAGGTTTGGTTCCTTCAGGTCTTGGGGGCTGCGGGTGCAGTGCTTGGTCCAGGCGTCAGGTCCCTTGTTACAGGCAGTCGTAGTCAGGGGGAGCCTCTGGATTCTCTCTGCAGGCGTCACTGTGGGGGCCCAGGGGGGTCATCTCGGGCTACTCACGGGGTCGCAGTCACCGGGGACTCCTCCCTCTGGTGTTGGTTCTCTCGATCTCAAGCCGGGGGCATCGGGTGCAGAGTGTGAAGTCTCACGATTCCGTCGGAAAAAATGAGTTCTTTAAAAGTTGCTTCTTTGTTGCAAAGATGTTGTTGTGGTTGAGCAGAGCCGCTGCTCACTGGAGTTTCTTGGTCCTGGGGGTCAGGGCAGTCCTCTGAGGCTTTCAGAGGTTGCTGGTCCCTGTTGGATGCGTCGCTGGTTGTAGGTTTTCGACTCAGGAGACAGGCCGGTAGGGCTGGGGCCAAAGCAGTTGTCGTCGTCTGTCTCTGCAGGCTTGTAGGTCAGCAGTCCTTCTTTTTAGTTCAGGTTGCAGGAATCTGATTTCCTGGGTTCTGGGGTGCCCCTAAATACTAAATTTAGGGGTGTGTTTAGGTCTGGGAGGGCAGTAGCCAAGGGCTACTGTCCTGAAGGGTGGCTACACCCTTTTTGTGCCTCCTCTCTGTGGGGAGGAGGGCACATCCCTAATCCTACTGGGGGAATCCTCCAAAACTAAGATGGAGGATTTCTAAAGGCAGGGGACACCTCAGCTCAGAGCACCTTAGGGGCTGTCCTGACTGGTGGGTGAGTCCTCCTTGTTTTTCTAATTATCTCCTCCAGCCTTGCCGCCAAAAGTGGGGTCAGTGGCCGGAGGGGCAGGCATCTCCACTAGCTGGGATGTCCTGGGGCGCTGTAACAAAGGGGGTGAGCCTTTGAGGTTCACCGCCAGGTGTTACAGTTCCTGCAGCGGGAGGTGTGAAGCACCTCCACCCAGTGCAGGCTTTGTTCCTGGCCACAGAATGACAAAGGCACTCTCCCCATGTGGCCAGCAACTCGTCTGGTTGTGGCAGGCTGGCAGAAACTGGTCAGCCCCACACTAGAAGTCGGATTGGTATTCAGAGGGCATCTCTAAGATGCCCTCTGGATGTATGCTTCAATAAATTGCACAATGGCATCAGTGTGCATTTATTGTGCTGCTAAGAAGTTTGATACCAAACTTCCCAGATTTCAGTGTAGCCATTATGGAACTGTGGAGTTTGTGTTTGACAAACTCCTAGACCATATACTCTTATGGCTACCCTGCACTTACAATGTCTAAGGTTTTGCTTAGACACTGTAGGGGCATAGTGCTCATGCACATATGCCCTCACCTGTGGTATAGTGCACCCTGCCTAAGGGCTGTAAGGCCTGCTAGAGGGGTGACTTACCTATGCCACAGGCAGTGTGAGGTTGGCATGGCACTCTGAGGGGAGTGCCATGTCAACTTAGTCTTTTTCTCCCCACCAGCATACACAAGCTGTGAGGCAGTCTGCATGTGCTGAGTGAGGGGTCCCCAGGGTGGCATAAGACATACTGGAGCTCTTAGAGACCTTCCCTGGCATCAGGGCCCTTGGTACCAGGGGTACCAGTTTCAAGGGACTTATCTGAGTGCCAGGGCTGTGCCAATTGTGGAAGCAAAGGTACAGTTTAGAGAAAGAACACTGGTGCTGGAGCCCGGTTAGCAGGTTCCCAGCACACTTTCAATCAAAACTTAGCATCAACAAAGGCAAAAAGTCAGGGGATAACCATGCCAAGGAGGCATTTCCTTACAGTTTTCATTCTATACCGGGTATACAGCAATTCATTTGCTGAAATATAAAAAGTGAAAAATAGTTATCAAGAAAACCTTTGTAGTTCCAAAATGGGCACAAGATAAGGTGTTGAGAAGTAGTGGTTATTTGCACATCTCTGAATTCCGGGGTGCCCATACTAGCATGTGAATTACAGGGCATTTCTCAAATAGACGTCTTTTTTACACACTGTCTTACATTTGGAAGGAAAAAATGTAGAGAAAGACAAGGGGCAATAACACTTGTTTTGTTATTCTGTGTTCCCCCAAGTCTCCCAATAAAAATGGTACCTCACTTGCGTGGGTAGGCCTAATGCTCGCGACAGGAAACTCAACATGGACACATGACATTTTTACATTGAAATCTGACCTGTTTTTTGCAAGGTGGCTAGCTGTAAATTTTTGCCTCTAGCTCAGCCGGTACCTAGGGAAACTTAGCAAACCTGCGCATTTTTGAAAACTAGACACCTAGGGGAATCCAAAATGGGTTGAGTTGTGGGGCTCTCACCAGGTTCTGTTGCCCAGAATCCTTTGCAAACCTCACAATTTGTCCAAAAAAACACCTTTTCCTCTCATTTTGGTGACAGAAAGTTCTGGAATCTGAGAGGAGCCACAAATTTCCTTCCACCTAGCGTTCCCCCAAGTCTCCCGATAAAAATGGTACCTCACTTGTGTGGGTAGGCCAGGTGCCCGCAAAAGAAAATGCCCCAAAACACAACGTGGACACATAACATTCTCCCAAAGAAAACAGAGCTGGTTTTTGAAAAGTGCCTAACTGTGGATTTTGGCCTCTAGCTCAGCCAGCACCTAGGGAAACCTAGCAAACCTGCCCATTTTTGAAAACCAGACACCTAGGGGAATCCAAGATGGGGTGACTTGTGGGGCTCTGACCAGGTTCTGTTAGCCCAGAATCCTTTGCAAACCTCAAAATTTGGCCAAAGAAATGATACTTTTTCCTCTCATTTCGGTGACAGAAAGTTCTGGAATCTGAGAGGAGCCACAAATTTCCTTCCAACCAGTGTTCCCCCAGGGCTCCCGTTAAAAATGGTACCTCACTTGTGTGGGTAGGCCTAGTGCTCGCGAAAGGAAATGCGCCAAAACACTATGTGGACACATCAAAATTATCAAATACAAAACTACCTGTTTTTGTGGGGGGGGGGGGCACCTGCATTTTTGGTCCTGGGCTCAGCAACCATCTAGGGAAACCTACCAAACCCAGACATTTCTGAAAACTAGACACCCAAAGGAGTCCAGAGAGGTGTGACTTGCATGGATCATCCAATGTTTTCTTACCCAGAATCCTCAGCAAACCTCTAATTTAGCAAAAAAAAAAAATTTTTCCCACATTTCTGTATAGGATCACCCCATCGGGACAAATTTCCTACCACTCAACGTTCCCCTCAGTCTCCTGGTAAAAATGATACCTCACTTGTGTAGGTGGGCCAAGTGCCTGTGACAGGGATGAGCCAAAAACATGTCAAAATTGAGGGGGAACCAAAGTGAGTCCAAAAGGACAGTTTGAAAAAAAAAACATTTTTAGACTGACAAGTGCAGCAGCGTTTTTATCAGTATAGATGAGACAATGTTGGGTGGTAGGAATTTTGTGGATTCCTGCAGATTCCGGAAGGTTCCATCACAAAAATGTGGGAAAAATGTGTGATTTCCAGCAAAGTTGGAGGTTTGCAGGGCATTGTGGGTAAGAAAATGGTGCGGGTGCATGTGAAGCACACCACCCTGGAATCAACCAGATGTTTAGTTTTCAGATGTGTCTAGGTCTTGTGGATTTTTATACATGGCAGCGTCCCAAAGTAAAAAAAGGGCAGCCCTCACCATTCCAAGTGGGACAATTTTGAGAGTTACCAAGCTCTCATGGCCCAAATGTAAAACCAAAACCCAAAATAATCAAATGCCCTCTTGCTTGCCGTGGGATCAATCAATCAAAGAAATGTATGTTGCGTGCTACTCACCCGTGAGGGTCTCAAGGCGCTTGGGGGGGGGGGGCGGCAGGAGGGTCACTGTTCGAACAGCCATGTCTTGAGGCCCTTTCTGAAGAGCAGGAGGTCTTTGGTTTTGCGGAGGTTGATGGGGAGGGAGTTCCAGGTTTTGGGGGCGAAGTTATGAGAAGGACCTGCCTCCTGTGGTGGTGCGTTGGATGCGGGGGACTGTGGCCAGGGCGAGGTTGGCTGATAAGAGGTTGCGGGTGGGAGTGTGAAAGTTCACTCTTTCGTTGAGGTATGTCGGGCCGGTGTTGTGGAGGGATTTGTGTGCGTGGATGAGGATCTTGAATGTGATTCTCTTGTTTATGGGGAGCCAGTGAAGGGTTTTGAGGTGTGGTGAGATTCGTTCGTGATGGGGGAGGCCAAGGACGAGGCGCGCGGCTGTGTTCTGGATTCTCTGGAGTTTCCGTGTGAGTTTGAGTGTGGTGCCGGCGTAGAGGGCGTTACCGTAGTCTAGTCTGCTGCAGATGAGTGCATGGGTGACTGTCTTCCTGGTCGCTGGGGGAATCCATTTGAAGGATTTTTTTAGAGTGCGGAGTGTGAGGAAGCAGGAGGAGGTAAGAGCATTGATTTGCTGTGTCATGGAGAGGGAGGGGTCCAGGATGATGCCGAGGTTGCATGCGTGGTTTGCGGGGGTGGGTGCAGGTCCTAGGGTGGTGGGCCACCAGGAGTCGTCCCATATGGTTTTGTTGGGGCCGAAGATGATGATCTCAGTTTTGTTGGAGTTAAGCTTGAGGTGGTTAGTTGTCATCCAGTTGGCGGTGTCGAGGAGAGCTGTGTGTAGGTTGGTTTTGGCAGTGGTGGGGTTGCGTGTGAGGATGAATTGGGTGTCATCTGCGTAGGAGAGGATAGTGATTCCGTGAGGTAAGAGGATGTTGGCTAGGGGGATCATGTAAATGTTGAAGATTGTGGGGCTGAGAGAGGACCCCTGGGGGACTCCGCAGATGATCTTGGTGGTGGTGGAGTGGAAAGGTGGGAGGCGGACTCTCTGGGTCCGGTCAGTGAGGAAGGAGGTGAGCCAGTCTAAGGCTATGTGGTGAATTCCTATGTTGTGGAGGCGGGTGTGGAGTGTGTGGTGGCAGACAGTGTCAAAGGCTGCGGAGAGGTCTAGAAGAGTGAGTGCGACGGTCTCGCCTTTGTCGACTTTGGTCCTAATGTCGTCAGTGCATGCGATGAGGGCGGTTTCCGTGCTGTGGTTCTTGCGGAACCCAGATTGTGAGGGGACAATAGTGTTGTTTTCTTCAAGGTAGTGGGAAAGGCGGGTGTTGACTAGTTTCTCGGCGACCTTGGCGGGTAAGGGGAGGAGGGAGATGGGGCGATAGTTGGAGAGGATATCTGGGTCGGCTTTGTTTTTTTTTAGGAGAGTGGTTATTTCCACGTGCTTCCAGGGGTCTGGGTAGGTGGCGTCGTCGAAGGAGGAGTTGATTATGTCGCGGAGTATGGGGGCGATTGTTGGGCTGGCTTTGTTGTAGATGCGATGTGGGCAGGGGTCGGAGGGGGATCCGGAGTGGATGGAGTTCATGTTTTTTTCGGTTTCTTCGTGTGTGGTGGGGCCCAGGTGGTGAGTGTGGTGGGGGGATCATGAGTGGGGGTTGCGTTGGGTGAGTGAGGGGTGTGTGTGGTATGAAGCTGTTGTGGATGTCCAGGATTTTGTGGTGGAAGTGGTTGGAGAGGGTGTCGCATAGGGGCTGTGTGTGTGAAGGGTCTTTGTTGCTGGCTTTGGGTTTGGCTACTTCATTAATGATGGTGAAGAGTTCTTTGCTGTGTTGAGAGTTGTTATCAAGGCGTGTCTTGTAGTGGTCTCTTTTGGCGCTGCGTATGAGTTAGTGATGGGTGCGAATGGTGGCTTTGAGGGTGGAGAAGTTGGTTGTGGAATGTTCTTGTCTCCATATTTTCTCCGCTTGGTGGCATTTGCGCTTGGAGTCTTGGAGTTCGGGGGTGAACCATGGGGCGTTCTTGATGTTGCGGGTGGCGATCTGTTTTCTGAGGGGGGCTAGTGTGTCTGCGCAGGTGGTGATCCATTTTGAGAGGTTGTGGGCTCCTGCGTTGGGGTCGTTGGTGTGGAGGGGGGATTGTGAGCCAGTTAGGAGTTCAGGCGTGGGGATCTTGTCCCACATGCGGTAGGGTATGGTGTGTTGATGGTGGTGTGTTGGGGGTTTGGCGAAGGAGAAGTGGACGCAGTGGTGGTCAGTCCAGAGGAGTTTGGTGGTGTGGGTGTAGGCTATGTGTTGGCTTGAGGTGAATATTGCGTAGAGCGTGTGTCCTGCTGAGTGGGTGGGTGCGGTGACTAGTTGTTTGAGTCCGAGGTTGGTGAGGTTGTCTATGAGGGATGATGAGTTGTGATCTTGTAGGTTCTCTAGGTGAAAGTTGAAATCACTGAGGAGGATGTAGTCTGTGGAGGTGAGGGCGTGCGAGCTGATGGTGTCGGCGATGGTGTCGCAGAAGGTGGGGTGTGGTCCTGGTGGTCTGTAGATTAGTGTACCTCTGAGGGTGGAGTTGTTGTTAATGTGGATTAGGAAGTGCATGTGTTCTGTGTTGTCAGTTGTGTCTTGGGAGCTGGTGGTGACTTTGATGGTGTCCCTGTGTAGGATGGCGATGCCACCCCCTGGCCTGTTGAGGCGTCTTTGCGTTGGAGTTTGTATCCCTTGGGGGTGGCGATGGCTATGTCGGGTTCCGAGGAGGGGTTGGTCCAGGTTTCCGTGAGGAAGGCGATGTCGGGTGAGTGTGATGTGATGAGGTCCCAGAGCTCTATGGCATGTTTGTGAAGGGAGCGGGTGTTGAGGAGTAGGCAGTTGAGGCGGTTGTGGTGGGTAGCGTTGGTGTGGTGCATGAGGGTGTTGTTGCGGGATGTGTTCTGGTTGTGGGGTGGTGTGCTGCGGGGCTGGTTGGTGGGGGCAGAGCAGGTGTGTGTTGCATTGGGGGTGTTGTGTGTGTTGTCGGGGGGTCGCTGTGGTTGGTGTGTGGTGTGAGGGAGGAGGAGCAGGAAAAATGACAGGTATGGCAAGTGAAAGGGCCATGAGTGTGTGTGGGGCTGGAAAGGGTGCAGGTGGGGCGAGGGCCTGGGTTGAGTGAGTGGAGGATGAGGGGGGAGTAGGCTTGTCTGCGAGGGCCAGGGGGACTGGCGCAGGGCGCGGTCTTGGCGTGGACGGGCGCAGACGGGCTTGCCTTTGGTGCGCCTTTGGCGCGCCAGTGGCGCGTCCGCGCCGCGGCTTCCATAAATGGGGGGAGGGAGGGAGTGGCAGCTGGGAGGAGGGAGGGCTGGACGAATGGGAAGGCTGGGGGGGCGGGGCCGCAGGGGATGGCAGCGGTGGGAAAAAGAAAGAAGTGGAGGTGAGGAGAAGGGGGGAGGCAGGAGAAGCGCAGGGGACGCAGCGGCAGGGGAAGGTGGAACGGAGCAAGCAGAGACAAAGGGAATGGAACGGTGAGGTGGAGGAGGGAGGCGGGAGGGGCCGCAGGG
The DNA here is from genome assembly GCF_031143425.1 of Pleurodeles waltl. NCBI lineage: Eukaryota > Metazoa > Chordata > Amphibia > Caudata > Salamandridae > Pleurodeles > Pleurodeles waltl. The sequence goes on from NC_090449.1 coordinate 402,807,012, forward strand.
GACGCAGCAGCTGTGGAAGCTGGAACGGAGCAAGCAGAGACAAAGGGAATGGAATGGTGAGGTGGTGGTGCTAGGCAGCGGAGCAGGGAGTGATCTGCCTGCAATGCAGGGTCAAGGGTTGCTTCTCGTTACCGCGCCATGGCTTCCATAAATGGGGGGAGGGAGGGAGGGAGTGGCAGCTGGGAGGAGGGAGGGCTGGACGAATGGGAAGGCTGGGGGATGGGGCCGCAGGGGATGGCAGCGGCTGGAAAAATAAAGAAGTGGAGGTGAGGAGGAGGGGGGGAGGTGGGAGGGGCTGCAGGGGACGCAGCGGCATGGGAAGCTGGAACGGAGCAAGCAGAGACAAAGGGAATGAAATGGTGAGGTGGAGGAGGGAAGCAGGAGGGGCCGCAGGGGACACAGCGGCTGGGGAAGCTGGAACGGAGCAAGCAGAGACAAAGGGAATGGAACGGTGAGGTGGTGGCGCTGGGCAGCGGAGTGGGGAGCGACCTGCCTGCAATGCAGGGTCAAGGGTTGCACCAGATAAGATAAGATGTTTTAGTGTGTGGGGGGAGAGCTGAAAGACTGTTACCCTGTTCAGTTGGGGTGGGGGCATAACCAGGCCCATACTGGTAGGTAGCCACCACCCCAAAATTTCTTTTTTTTAAATTCCATGGCATCTAGTAGACTTTCTGCCCCCCCCGGGTGTGGATCGGGGGTAATTGCCCCATCTGCCCACTGGTGGGGAGAACAATTTGGACCCATTTATTTGGCGTGGGTGTATGGCCATAACCCCACCCTCTTATTTTGAAATACAAAATCTTCCCTGGTCTCTAATGGGCTTTCTGCCCCTCTTGGGGGCAGATGGGCCTTCCACAAATAAACCGATCTGCCCCCAAGGGGTGCAGATATGGCCAACAGTAATGTTCCCCCATGGGGAGCGACCCTTGCCCAGGGGGCTGCCCCCCAAAACAAAACACACACATACACACACACCAATCCCTTGTGTCTTGTGGGGGCAGATTGGCCTAACAAAAATAGGCTGATCTGCCCCCAAGAGGGGCAGAAATGGCCTAAATACAATTTGCCCTCCAGGGGAGCGAATTTTTCATAAGGGGTCGCTCCACAGACATAAAAACATAAAGTAAATAAAAAAATATATATATCCCTGGTGTCTAGAGGTTTCTGCCCCCCCCGGAGGCAGATCGGCCTAATTATATTAGGCAGACCTGCCTCCATTGGGGGCAGAAAAAGCATAAAAATATGTTGCCCCCCCTGGGGAGAGGCCCTTGCCCAAGGGGCCGCTCCCCTTATACATTAGTATAAAAAGAAAAAAATCCCTGGTGTTTAGTGGCTTCTGCCCCTCTGGGGCAGATCAGCATAATATAATTTGGCCGATCTGCCCCAAGGGGGGAGCAAAAATGGCCTAAAAATTATTTGGCCCTCCGGGGTGCGACCCTTGTATAAAAAATAAAAATAAACAAAAAGAATATTTATCCTTGGTGTCTACGTGTTTTCTGTCCTAAAGGGGGCAGATCGGCCTAATTATATTAGGCCGATCGGGGCAGCAGAAATGGCCTAAAAATATTTCCCCCCCCCCCCCCCCGGGGTCGACCTGCCTCCATGGGGGGCAGAAAAAGCATAAAAATATTTTGCCCCTCCTGGGGAGCGGCCCTTGGCCAAGGGGCCGCTCCCCTTATGCGTAAGTATAAAAAAAGCATATTCCCTGGTGTCTAGTGGCTTCTCTCCCCCCTGGGGGCAGATCGTCCTAATTATATTATATGGTGTCTAGGGGTTTACTGCCCTCCCCAACCCCACAGGGCAGCAGAAATGCTTGCAAAGACATGAAAGGAAAGGCCTTTCCTTTTCTTTCATGTCTATGCCGGCCCCCTCCTCCTGAGCGGAAGAGAAATGCTTAGCGTTTCTCTTCCGCATCGTGCTGGAAGCAGGCTTCCAGCGCAATGGGAGGTGACCTCTGATGAGGTCAGCATGCGATTGCGTGGTGACATCATCAGACGTCATTGGGGGGGGTCGGGGTTGGAAGGGGAAGCGATTCATGGGGGGGTGAGGGGGTAGCCCACGGAGGGAGCGCTAGCGCTACCTCGGAGCTCTGGTGCCGGGACGTAATGTTTACGTCTCCGGCACAGGAGCACTGTGCCGGTGGATGTAACCATTACGTCCCCGGCACAGAACGGGTTAAACTGGACTGGGGCTGTAGATGGACTACAGGTAGTAGCCCTAGCCAATAGCCAAAGAAAATGGCTTGAAAAAAACAAGGCAAGACATAAGACAGATGGGTTTTTAACAGTAACTAACAAAAAGAGCCTTTTCTTGTGTGGGATATACTTTCCCGGCCTTGGAAACTGGATTTGCACCCAGAATATTCTGGATCTGTTTTGCCTTCAACTTGGAGTCATTGAAGGTAAAGCCTAGATTGTGCCACAAGTAGATAGTCTGCTTTATCTGGGTTTGGAATGACTGAAATGTCTTTCCCTTTACCGACCAATGATGTGAATTTGAGCACACCTGAACTGATTGCCACTGACACCACCACAGACATACATCTGATGGAAAGTAGGATCTTTCTGACATAGTTACCCCCACTTTTTGCCAAGACCCCAGTGTCAGTGTTCTCTCCCCTAAATTTAGTTGGCACATAACTTTTACACCCCACATTTGACATACTGGTGTATCCCTGTAAGTCCCTAGTATGTGGTACTTAGGTACCAATGGGCTGCAACATGTATTATGCCACCCATGGAAGCCCATGCAAACTGTGACTACAGGCCTGCCATTGCAGCCTGTGTGAAATGGCGCATGCACCTTTCCCTCCCTTTATAAGGTTCACCTTATATCATTGTCCCTGCACTCCGACCATATAAGTTACCCCTAAGGTACGCCCTTCAGCCCAAGTGCAGCATGCATGGTTCTAAGTAGGAGGGCACCCCAGCATGAGCAGAGGTGCCCCTACAAACTCCAGACTCCATTTTCTGGGCTTTGTAAGTGTGGAGAAGCCATCTTAAGGTGTGTAGTGGACACTGGTCATCACGAGATGTCCAACTACATAATGGCTTCACCAGACCTTTGATATCAAACATGTTGGAATCATGCAACTACACCACTTCCAGTGCTAGGTGCATGATGCCATGTACTCTGGGGATTCCCTAGGGGACCCCCCATGTCAGCCTGTTCAGTCTTGCAGGGTCTGCATGCAAGCCTGTGCTGCTGACCCCAGACACTGTTCTGCCCTCTTGCTGCTGAGCCTAACACAGGCAGGGGAAGGCAGAACAAAGGATTTCCTGTAGAGCAGAGGTGTTACCACCTCTCCTTTAGAAACAGGTGTCTCTGGACTATAGTTGGGGTGCTCCTGAGCGCCACCAGACTGCTTTGAAGGGCACATTTGGAGCCCTCCTAGCATAAACTGGTTTACTCCAGTGCTGAAACCAGCAGTTCCCACCCTGGTGAAAAACCACACAAACAACAGAGGAATGATCACCCCCCTGTCCAGCTCCTCCCCTAGGGAGGTGCCCAGAGCTCTGCCAGGTGGCCACTTGATTCTGCCATCTTGGAAACAAGATGAGCAGAGGCCCCTGGGAGCATCTGACTGGTCAGTTCAGCTGAGTAGCATCGCTTATAACTGGGTCACTGCAGAGACTGTCCAACCTCCTTCCTGGGTTACTTAGGGGCTTCCCTGAGGGTGGGAACCTTGATTTGTCTGCAAGACACTTCTGCGACACGGACAATGGAACCACTGCTGGACTTCACTGGGAACCCAGACAAGACTGCAACTAGTAGGAGGGCTCCTCAGGCAACTTTGTCCCCGTGATTTACAAGGACTCTGCAACTTACATGGCCCTGCATCCTCCAGAGTCACAAGGACTTTGCTTGCACTTAGGACAGCAACAACAAATCTCCGTTACAGTGAAGGAGTCACTCCCCTGCATCCCCAGGCACCTCAATGTCAGCGACTGGTTTGTGAATCCTGCTGTCCCAAGGACTCTTCAAGGCTCTACAACACATGGTAGTTATGTGGCCCTCCAGAGGTCTGACTTGGCTTGGTCCCTCACTGGAGCTGCTTGACCGGGAGCCCTGTGCACCTCATCTGGTTGCTGTTGCCAAGGCTTGTTGGCTTTTCAGTCCTAAGACCTCCTAGCTCTAAGAAGCCTCCAGCATCACACAGGTCCAAGAACGATGTTCTCCCTGCAACCCCTGCAATGTGGGCATACATCTTCCTTGTGATGCTGAGGCCTCCCTGCGACTCCCCGTGCCCGCTGCCAGAGGGTTCCTTCTGGGGTTCCAACGATTCCAGCGAGCACTCCTACTTGCTGAGGGCTGGTCTGGACTTACCTACAAAGGTTGAGTCCCTTGGATGTTGCTGGTCTCCAAATCCTACAACACTTTGTGCAATGCTATCTTGCATTTGTCAAGGCTTGTTGGTGGTCCTGCTTACCACTGACCCACCTGCAATTCGACGACCGGCATGGGACAGCTTGTAGGCAACTCCTGGAATCTTCCTGCACTGCCTGGACACCACAGCTGCACTTCCACACACAACAGCCGTCTCCCAGGAAAGCATCTTCAAGAAGTGGGGGCATTGCCCTCCTTCATCTCCTGGGCATCTCTGGGTGGTCTGAACTCTGTCCCTTCTTTTCCTAAGTCCTCTTCATCTGAAATCCATGGCTGGGTTCCACAAACCTGGTCCACGGGTCACGACAGCAGCTGGACAACTAGGGCCCTCATTGACTTCAACAGGAGGTTCCGACACAACCCCTAAGCACCTGGGCTCCCTGGTGAAGGTACTCCACTTCTGTGGGTATCTACGGGTGGGGGCACTCTTGAATCTTCCTTGTTTCCATGGGTTTCCTCTAGGTCCTCTGGAAAGGGACCTAACACACTAAACTCTAACCGCGACTTCCTCCTTGTTATCCTGTGGACACCTGGCCTGGGGTAACATCTCTGCACACGGGCCCCTGGAGAATCCTAACTACTTACCTTTGGTATTTTAGTGCTTCTCCAGTCCTGCAGGTCCTTGGGTGGTAGTTTCGGTTAGTTGTGACTCTCACATCCCATTTTTAGGTGGACCGTGCAAGCTCTTCCGACCTGTTGTCATCTTTCTGTTGGGCTTTATCCACTCCCATGTCACGCATGTCACTTTCAATCATTCGTGGGCTTGCCTTTTAAAATTCCCTTGATATAATTTGTCAAAGGCATGCATACTTCATGCCTATTCCGGTCCCTCATCAAGAGCAATGGTAAACTACTGTTAACATACGAAACTTCCATGTTTTATGCATGGTTTCTGGACCAATATTTTTAAATTTTTAGGTCAAGGTTCTCTTATTTAGTACTTGCAACGCTGCCTGCTTTTTAAAAACTGTTTTGTGCAGTCTGCAGATTGGTGATTGTTTAATATTCTGACTGGTCCTTTAACTTCAGATTCATGAACAGAGTAGTTAGTAACAGCGTTTAAAGTTCTTGTCTATCCCTGCCCCTGAAAGCTTGCACAATGGGTTCACTGCTCTGTGGTGTTGCTTTTGCGAGAAACAGGTTTGTTTCCATGTAAAAACTCGCTGAACATACTCTCAAATTCCCAAACGTGCTTCAAAGGGTAATTATTTTCATCTTTGTCGTGGCCGAGTTGGAAAGCGTTCTGCAGTTGAAGTTTTATTTTAATTGTGGCTCTTACGACTAGTTTAACTTTGTTGTTGAATGGAAATGGAAGCAAATCCACAATTGGCAAACTCAGAAACCAGAATGAGGCACTCAGTACAATAAAATCCGATCAATGAAACAAAGCTTGCCATTTATTTTTATTTACTGAAAAGGGGATTACAACACAATGTAATGTGCGCCTGTGTCTACCTTTGGATCCCGGGCTCCACCTAATGGTACAAAGATTGCACAATCCAATTTAGAATGGTAAAATTCCATATATAAGTCTGGAAACACATCACCAAATGGTGTAAGTCAAAAACATACGAAATCAACAAACGGGACAGCAGAAACGTAGGTACCTAGAGAGCGCCACCAAATACAAGGGCTGAGAAGAATACTTCACAGATAAATGGGAAACCCCCAGATTGGGGAGGAGGGCACGGAACCACGACACCTTTGCTGTGTGTAAAAGGCCGCTTTATTGGAACAGGTGCACTTACAACAATTTTCCTTGGCTTTTGCCTTACAAAACTAAAGCCTCACTAGACATCAAGCCCACCTAACCACACAATCCTTCCCCCCCACCCGAACCTCCCCCCTCCCTGCCAGGTTCTCCTGCCACCCATCTCGACTCTTGTTTAACTACTTCTCAATCCTGCCCGTTTGTTCTCCTCCTGAACACTGTCAATCTTCCTTCCTGCCCGTCACGACCTGCTGCTGAAACCCCCCTACTATCCAAAATTGCCCTGCCATCCTGCCCATCCGCACGTGTTTCATTGGCTGCAAACTCTCCTCGCCGCCACCAGAAAAAGCCTGCAGGCCTTTTTCTGCCCCCCAACTCGTTATGGCTCTCGGAACATCGCTCTCAAGGAGTCCTTAAACTGCAAGTGGTAAAGCTCCACCCCCACGAATGACAAATGGACCCCGTCGTCCCTAAAAAACTCCACATCTTCAAAACGCAAGTCCTTGTGTTCCGTGAACGTAATGCCCTGGTCCACACAGAAACTTCTCATCTCCTTATTAACTTTTTACCTTGCTCTCTCTACTGCCCCTGGCTTCCTCCCCCCTCTCCACACCCGATGCGGAACAAAACCTGTGAACAACACGTGAGAGCCACTCCACTGCGACAGAATAGTTAGCAAATCCAGTTTCATTGCCTTCAAAAGGTCCAACCCTGTCCTCCTGACCAGGTCGTTCTCCCCCAAGTGCAGGCACAAAACATCTGGGCAGGGGCCCCCACCACAGGCCCCCTGCAAACGTGGTAAGAGCTCCTTCCAACGCATACTGCCCTTACCAAACCAACTAACTTGATACCGATGTAAATCCAACCCCAAATTTTCCCCCAATGCTGTCTGCCGAGCTTGCCGCTGAGCGCATTTTATAAAAGAATGGCCGACAACCCATATGCGCACGAACTCCTCCTCCGGGCCTGCCACCACACCTGCAAAAGAAAGCAGACAATTAGCACGCGCTCCCCCCTGTAACCTCCCGCCCCCTGACATATCTCCTGAAACAATCTGACTTCCACCTTCCCAAAGACATGAGAGCCTCCCTTGACCATCCCTACAGCCCCGCCTCGGTCGCCACCCCAATTCTAAATGAGTGGGTACCAAAAAGGAGAGGGTCCTCGCCCAGGGAGACAAGCCCCTTACGCAGCACGGCCAGCAGCTGGGCTGAAGTGGCCCTGCTCCCATCCGCATGTCGAAAGACAGCCCCCCCATTTCGCCGGCCTGCTGTCTCCACTTCTGCCCCAAAGCTAACGGGCATATAGAAGTCACTGGGTAACGCCTGAGGAACACAACCACCCCTGAGCCCCTCTGATCAGTCTTCGAGCTGTGAATTTGCACCGCCACACCCTGGACGCCCAGCTCAACGTCCGTCCAGCAAATACCTGATGTGCGATGAGACCCCAGCAACTCAGACACCCAAAAAGCGCCAAAAAACATCCAGGACATGACGGTCTGAAAAAGGAGTCTCCCCCGGAAAAACATACTTCTCTCAGCACACCCTGACAAGGCTTTCAACAGACTCAAAGACACAGGACGCCGTCGACGGCCCGACAAGCCCCCCTCCCGCGCCCAACCTTCCAAAATCCGCTGACCCAATTCCCAAGCTGTCAGCTGGTAACCCCATAAACACTTGCCCATGAAACCTAAAGCCGCAAGCTTACCCACTATAGTGACCCGTGACTGACCTTTTTCGATCAACGTCAATATGAATTGAACCACATTCTCTACCGCATACTCCGGCCGGGTCCTCTTGCGTGCCCCCGTTTGCCTAAACTCCTCCAATGCTTTTGCGTATGCCCGGCGGGTGGAAGGCGCCAATGATTTTATTACCAGTTGAAGCATCCTCGCATGCCTATATTCCATTGAGCTTCCGGCATCACCGTCCTGTACAACGCCGTGCCCGTGACCAACCCATGGAATCTGTCCCACTGTGAACGAGACAAAGCATCAGCAATGTCATTGTCCACTCCCGGTACATCTCGCACCCGAAATCAAATGTCAAGCTTTAAACACTGCAACACAAAAGCCCGAAGCAGACGAAGAACCTGGGGGCTCCCTTGCTGACTGCCTGTTTACCAACTGGACCACTGCCATATTGTTCACTCTAAACAAGACCTTCTTATGCTGCAAAGCACACACCCACAGGCACACTGCTACCACCAGAGAGAAGAGCTCTAAGAAGGCTATGCTCTGCCCTCCATTTTTCCACTCAGGCGGCCACTCCTCCGCACACCACCTGCCCTGCCAGTAGATTCCAAACCCTGACGCCCCAGACGCATCCGAAAATATCTGCACATCCCATTCCCACTCCTGCCATGCCTTCAAGGGAATGCCATTGAAAGATTCCCAAAAGGTAAGCCACATCTGAAGATCTTCCCGAACGCCCGCTTTAAGTCGTACATGGTGATGGGGCAAGGTCTTACCCGAGAGAGCCAAAGCCAAACAATGACAAAATGTCCTCCCTGCCCTTACAACCCTGCATGCAAAGTTTAGGTGGCCCAAAAAGACCTGCACTTCATGCACCGTGACTTTCTCTTTACCCAGCAAGTGTGATGTCTTGTGGATCATGTCCACCCTCTTATCCTCTGGCAGACGAGTTGTCCCTGCCACCGGATCCAATTTAATAACTAGAAAAGGTACCAGGCCCCACTGTCTTCTCGGGGCCAAGGGCACACCAAAGTCCCCCATGATTTTCTGAAAGATTTTTAAAACCTCAGCGCACTGCAGAGAATCAGCCGCCGCCGCGAAAAAGAAGTCATCCAGGTAATGCGTCACCTGGGCATGGCCGGACGATTCTATGAAAATCCATTGAAGGCATGAGCTGAAGCATTCGAACAAGGCACACGAACTGGCGTAGCTCATAGGCAGAGCCTTGTCCACGAACCAGCACCTGCCAAACTGAATTCCCAGCAACTCAAAGTCCTCAGGGTGGACCGGGAGCAAGCGAAATGCCGACTTAATGTCTGTTTTCGCCATCAATGCTCCGGGCCCCAACTCATCCACCATACCAATGGCCACGTCAACCGATACGTACGACACGCGTGTGCACTCCTCCGGGATAAAGTCATTAACCGAAGAGCCCTGAGGCCAGGACAAGTGCTGTTCCCTTTCCTTCTTAGGCACCACGCCAATGGGGGATACGATAAGGTTGGACAACAGCCACTGAGAAAAGGGGCCGGCCATGCGACCCTCGGCCACCTCTTTCTCCAACTTGCCCCGGACCAGATCCTCTTTCCCCTTCACTGACCGCAGATTTTCAGCCTAACGATGCTCCCGCGGCCCCGTGTAGCCCAACCGGAAACCTTGGGAGAAATCCCAAAGCAGCAAATCCGCGTCCCTCTTGTTAGGGTAGATCCGCAACCACAACGCCAACCTGTCCACCTTAACCGGAGTAGGAGCCCTTTCCAGAAGGGCCTGATCGAAACCTTTGCTCCCGCCCGCTGGGTCCTGACTGCTTCCCGAACATTTCAAACATTCATGCCGAAATTAGCAATATTCCCGGGAGTAAAGCCCTTTGTTGGAGTCCCAACACGCCCTCGGTCATCCACTGCCCGAAGTGCTGGAACCTGTCTGATTGGTGCCCCCATTCCCCACCCCTTGGGTGGGGAGCTCCCGAAAGGGCCGATAAGTGATGGGCAGGCCACTGGCCGTAAAATTGGTCTTACCAAATTTTGCCAGGTCCATAGTGTGCTGCCAGAGATCTGCATCTATTTCCCCCTGTAGGAAGTTGGCTCTGTATGTGCTATTTCAAAGTAAGAAATAGCATGCACAGAGTCCAAGGGTTCCCCTTAGAGGTAAGATAGTGGCAAAAAGAGATAATTCTAATGCTCTATTTTGTGGTAGTGTGGTCGAGCAGTAGGCTTATCAGAGGGTAGTGTTAAGCATTTGTTGTACACACACAAGCAATAAATGAGTAACACACACTCAAAGACAATTCCAGGCCAATAGGTTTTTGTATAGAAAAATATATTTTCTTAGTTTATTTTAAGAACCACAGGTTCAAGATTTACAAGTAATACTTCAAGTGAAAGGTATTTCACTTAGGTACTTTAGGAACTTTGAATCAGCAAAATAGCATGTACAGTTTTCACAAAAATGGCAATAAGCTATTTTCAAACTAAGTGCTATTTTCAACAGTTCCTGGGGGAGGTAAGTGTTTGTTAGTTTTGCAGGTAAGTAAACCACCTACAGGGTTCAAAGTTGGGTCCAAGGTAGCCCACCATTGGGGGTTCAGGGCAACCTCAAAGTTACCACACCAGCAGCTCATGGCTGGTCAGGTGCAGAGGTCAAAGTGGTGCCCAAAACGCATAGGCTTCAATGGTGAAGGGGTTGCCCCGGTTCCAGTCTGCCAGCAGGTAAGTACCCGCGACTTCGGAGGGCAGACCAGGGGGGTTTTGTAGAGCACTGGGGGGGACACAAGTCAGCACAGAAAGTACAACCTCAGTGGCACGGGGCGGCTGGGTGCAGAGTGCAAACAGGCGTCGGGTTTGTAATGGAGTTCAATGGGAGACCAAGTGGTCTCTTCAGCGGAGCAGGCAGGCAAGGGGGGGGCTCCTCGTGGTAGCCACCACCTGGGCAAGGGAGAGGGCCACCTGGGGGTCGCTTCTGCACTAGAGGTCGGATCCTTCAGGTCCTGGGGGCTGCGGGTGCAGTGTCTTTACCAGGCGTCGGTTTCTTAGAAGCAGGCAGTCGCGGTCAGGGGGAGCCTCTGGATTCCCTCTACAGGCGTAACTGGGAAGGCTCAGGGGAGTCAACTCTGGCTACTCACAGGGTCGCAGTCACCGGGGAGTCCTCCCTGTAGTGTTGTTTCTCCGCAGGTGGAGCCGGGGGCGTCGGGTGCAGAGTGCAAAGTCCCCCTCTTCCGGCGGGAAACGTGTTGTCTTTAAAAGTTGCTTCTTTGTTGCAAAGATGATTCTTCTTTGGAGCAGAGCCGCTGTCCTCAGGAGTTCTTGGTCCTTTTAGATGCAGGGTAGTCCTCTGAGGCTTCAGAGGTTGCTGGACCCTGGGGAACGCGTCGCTGTTGCAGTTTTTCTTGAAGTGGGGAGACAGGCCGGTAGAGCTGGGGCCAAAGCAGTTGGTGTCTCCGTCTTCTCTGCAGGGCTTTCAGGTCAGCAGTCCTTCTTCGTCTTAGGTTGCAGGAATGTGTCTTGCTTGGTTCTGGGGGCCCCTAAATACTCAATTTAGGGGGGTGTTTAGGTCTGGGGGGTTAGTAGCCAATGGCTACTAGCCCTGAGGGTGGCTACACCCTCTTTGTGCCTCCTCCCTGAGGGGAGGGGGGCACATCCCTAATCCTATTGGGGGAATCCTCCATCTGCAAGATGGAGGATTTCTAAAAGTCAGAGTCACCTCAGCTCAGGACACCTTAGGGGTTGTCCTGACTGGCCAGTGACTCCTCCTTGCTTTTCTCATTATCTCCTCCGGCCTTGCGCCAAAAGTGGGGCTGTGGCCGGAGGGGGCGGGCATCTCCACTAGCTGGAGTGCACTCGGGCGCTGTAACAAAGGGGGTGAGCCTTTGAGTCTCACCGCCAGGTGTTACAGTTCCTGCAGGGGAGGGGAGAAGCACCTCCACCCAGTACAGGCTTTGTTACTAGCCACAGAGTGACAAAGGCACTCTCCCCGTGTGGCCAGCAACATGTCTGGTGTGTGGCAGGCTGGCAAAACTAGTCAGCCCACACTGGAAGTCGGGTATGTTTTCAGGGGGCATCTCTAAGATGCCCTCTGGGGTGTATTTCACAATAAAATGTACACTGGCATCAGTGTGCATTTATTGTGCTGAGAAGTTTGATACCAAACTTCCCAGTTTTCAGTGTAGCCATTATGGTGCTGTGGAGTTCGTGTATGACAGACTCCCAGACCATATACTCTTATGGCTACCCTGCACTTACAATGTCTAAGGTTTTGCTTAGACACTGTAGGGGCATAGTGCTCATGCACCTATGCCCTCACCTATTGTATAGTGCACCCTTCCTTAGGGCTGTAAGGCCTGCTAGAGGGGTGACTTATCTATGCCATAGGCAGTGTGAGGTTGGCATGGCACCCTGAGGGGAGTGCCATGTCGACTTAGTCATTTTTCTCCCCACCAGCACACACAAGCTGGCAAGCAGTGTATCTGTGCTGAGTGAGGGGTCCCCAGGGTGGCATAAGACATGCTGCAGCCCTTAGAGACCTTCCCTGGCATCAGGGCCCTTGGTACCAGGTGTACCAGTTACAAGGGACTTACCTGGATGCCATGGTGTGCCAATTGTGGAAACAAAGGTACAGGTTAGGGAAAGAACACTGGTCCTGGGGCCTGGTTAGCAGGCCTCAGCACACTTTCAAATCATAACTTGGCATCAGCAAAGGCAAAAAGTCAGGGGGTAACCATGCCAAGGAGGCATTTCCTTACACCCCCCATTTTACGTCCGGATCCGCCTCCATACGCGCCCGGAACTCCTCATCGTACTGCTGCCACGCAAATCCCCCATAATTGAGGTGGGCCTTCCGTATTATATCCATGTATTTGAACAACGCAACAGACCTCTCCGGAAAGTGCTCACAATATACGCTGGCAAAAATTAAGAACGCCGCCGTCCAATTCTCAATGTTCACAGGCACCCTCGGCCGCTTAGCCAGCTCAAACTCCTCCTCTTTCAAACCCTCCTTCGCTCGCACCTCCCTGTGCAGAAGTTTGAGCACCTCCACATACTCCCCTTTCCAAATCTTCTCCTTCGTGGACTGCTTAAGATGGGCCCCCAAAGGCTTAGCGGTGCCCATGTAGGGCAAACGTGCCCGTTTAGAAACCGGCTGTTCCGCCTTATCCTCTTGCTGTGTGTCGCTTCGCTGTTTTTCCCCCTCGGCTCCTGCACTCCCCCCGTCAGCTACCACCTGCGCCCCGCTCTCCCCTCTGACGGGCTCCAGCAGTGTTGCCCCCTCCGTGTCGACGCCCGCATCCACGACGTAAACTCCCTTTACCAGGTGTGCCGCCCCTGTCCCCACATCCTCGGTTGCCTCCACCGCAACCGATACCATTTTAATGCATGTGCACTTATCACCTGCAGTCAGTGACGGTGGCCGCTTCTGTGCCTTACGCCGCACCATCTGGGCTCCATCCAACGCCCTTCCAACCAAAACTGGTTGCACCTGCCGAGCACCCTGAAACAACTGAGAAAGAACATTAGCAGGCCCCACCCCGCCCCCAAAACCGCCACCCTGCGCCCACCAACCGTCCTCCTCTCCTTCGTCCACCAGCTCTCCTTCCTCAAAGCTGCCCTCCTCAAAATCCAAAACGCACTCCTCCTCACACTACAGGTCCACTCCCTGGCCCACCGCTGCCTGGGCCCTCGGTTGTTGCCACTCACCCGTTTGCGCGGCCGAATCCCAATGCATCCCTGATGGACCCGGACGCTGCTCCTAAGAGGCTGAGGCGCCGGGGGGCACAAAACCCATACCTCCACACCACCCCTCGGGAGCGTCCGCAGCCAACGTCCTCTTCACCTGTCCGCCTGTTGATGTACTCCGGCCAGCCGCCCTGGGCTCCGCCTGCTCTTCTAGCCAGGGTATCAGAGCCGCCCTATGCTCGCCTGGCTCCGCCCGACCACAATGCTCTCCCTGCCAACAAAGGTTCGGCGTGCTGGCAAGAACATTACCACTGGTGGAAAAACCACCCGACGACCCACCTCCCACCCCCTCACCCAGGGGTCCTCGCTGCCTGCACTGTGCCTGTAACCCTTCCCCTGATGGCTTACCTCTTCCCCTGGGTGCCTGCCCCCGTATACGCGCCGGGGGAATCAGCAGCGTGAAGTGGGGAGGGGGATTCCTCCCCCCGCACCCCTTGGTCGTCGCCCTCGCTGTCCGTGGCACTCCACTCTAGTATGGTGGGCCACTTGCTAGAGATGGGTATTAAGGGGTCAAACTCCCCATCGCGCTCAAGGCACCCCCCTCCCCTTCACTGGTGGGGCTATGTGGCCCCTGCTGGAAGCTCACCTCTGCCAAAACTCCATGACTGACACTGCTGCCCCCCACCCCCCGTTTGCCCCTCACCTTCCTTTTTGCCCTTGGCAATCACTGGGGCCATCCTCGGAGCCTCCCAGGGAGTGGGAGCTCCCCCAAACTTACTGTCCTCCCCCTGTTCCCTCCCTTTCACGGCACGGGCCCTCCCTCCACCCGTCCAGCCCCTCCTGGCGTGAGGCGAAGCCCGGAATCCCTTCCTAAGGCCAGCAGCCTTAGAGACCACGTGGTCTGACTTTGCTGCGGGCGCCCGCCCTCCGCCCCAGCCTCCTCACCTGCTCCGCCCTTATTGTGGATCGCGGCGGCGAGCAGGCCAGCACTGCGGCCGCGACCCCCTGCGCCGCCTTCCGAGCCCGGCGCAAGGCAGCAAGGGCCTCTTGCTTGACGAGGTCCATGTGCCCGGCCTTTTTCAACAGTGACAGCGCCGCCACCATGTACTCGCCCTCCATAGCACCGAAAGGGTCCCGCAATAAAACGCGCCCTGCCTGAACGGACGACCGCCACCTCGTAAAGCCACGTCTGCTCCCACGACGATCAGGTACGGAACCACGGCCCGTGCCTGCAAATATCCGTGTACCTAACACTAACTCTCGCTCCTGCTCTGTCAATTAGGTTATGAACTAATTTTTATTTTATTTTTTTAATCGCCAAAAAAGCTCACTGACACGGGAATAATTATTCCCCACAAAAAAACGAGCCAGCCACCGTGTCACCTTCTGACAAAATGGTGTCCGGCAAACAAAATGGCCCCATATATACCCCTCACCCACAGAGCCCAAAAAACGCCCAAACACAGCCTATGTTGCCGCGGGCCGTCCCACCCACCCCAAAGACCCCGGGGGATAGACCTCATTCTTCGGCAGGTCCCCCCCGGGGCCCCATTCACACTTAAGCCCTCGTTACAAGGGACAATAAATACCGACATGTGTAGGAATAGCATGTTTTTCATTTATCAAGTGCCTGCTGAAAGCCAGAGGTTTATGACTTCTGGAGTACTTTGCCCAGCCCAGTTGTTATTTATTAGGTGCAATAAATATCTCCTCGAATTTTCACCATTACACTTTAGCCATGTTCTGTAATATAACGTTACGTTGTATGTAAATTTTGGGTTTGTCATACATATATTTTACCAGCACCACTGCTTAGCTGACCATCTGGCTATATTAACAAACTAGATAAATAACCGGGTGCACAGCATTCCTGTTAATATTTTGCAAAATGCCAGAAAATACATCAGTCTGACTAAAAGGTCTCATCTAGAAACACGTCATGCCTGCGTTTGAGACCCAGGGCGATTTCGAAAGGCACCCGGAGGCTTGTTTCTTGAAGTGGTGTGCCTGCCTCACCATGTTAAAGAAACCTGAGAGTTATGTAAATGTTTGTGTATTTCTGCTTTTGTTTTACATAGTGATTTATGCCACCAGAGCCACTGCAAGGTGCTTTCTTCTATTGTGTCAACACTCACTTGTTTAGGTACCATAAATCACACCAGCTTCCTCTTTCTATCAACTGCCAAATAATGTGTTGTCAGTCGATGGCGCCAGACTGTTTCATATATATTCACTTTTCAATGAGAGACACTCTTTATGTTTCAATTCCGAAGATGAAAAAAAGAGCTCATCCGTAGGCAGGAACACTGGAATTATACTATTTTGCAGCCACAGTATTTTCTACATAATTATGTTTTTGTAGAATTTACCAAATAATTAATCATCTGCTGCATTATCTGAAGATAATGCCATATGTTTCTAAACTAAAAATACCAACATCTGTGTGCGAATGCCATGTAAGTTGGGAACAGAAAGTAGTGCCCATGTCACGCCCACCACTTTCACTCATCCGTGGGCTTGCCTTTCAAAAATCAATTGATGTCATTGGTAAATGCTTTAAGTTTGTCCTGCCTTGAGGTTGTTTTTGTCACTGTCAAGGGCAACATTTTCATTTTTTATTGCAAATAGAGGAAAAAGGTAAGTGGTAATGTGGAACACGTACACAATCAATAAAGGTTGTCTAGACTCAGTACAGGGTTCCTCACCTATAGGTGTACACCATATACTGAGCCAACCTCCTACTGAAACCTTGTGCCATCTTTTATGTCAAAAGTGAAAACACCAACCTGATCAAGTTTGCTACTCAAGATTGATAAAAATGTACACAATGGCATATGCAAGCAGGCATTCTTTAAATCAAGGTTTGACATGAGATCTCCATGTTGGAAAAGTTATGACTTCCTGAAGGGTTGTCATCCTGATGTATATTGCTCGTGGATATCGAGACTCCTGAAATCTAAAATGGCAGTGTTGCATCTTTCTTTGGAAGGATAGATAGATAGATTTATTGTTTAATAGCTATTTAAAACCATAATAATTAAAAAGACAAAAGTTTACAAAGGTATCATAAAACCACACATCAGTCTTATCCCCAAGGTTCGTCCCTCAGCCCTACACTACTCAACGTCTACATGGCCCGCTCGCCCGTGTCGTCCGGCCACCCAACCTCAACATCATCTCCTACGCCGACAATACCCAACTGATCCTCTCCCTCACCAAGGACCCCATCGCCGAACGATGAGCAACAGCAAACTGAAGTTGAACTCAGATAAGACGGAGGTCCTCATCCTCTGTGCCAACCCCTCAGCCTGGGACGACTCCTGGTGGCCGACCGCTCTGGGAGCAGCCCCAACACCCACCAACCACGCACGCAACTTGGGCGTCATCCTCGACTCAACACTCTCCATGACCAAGCAAGTCAGCGCCGTCTGCTCATCCTGCTTCAACACCCTCCGCATGCTCCGCAAGATCTACATATGGATCCCCACAGAAACAAGAAGAACAGTCAACCAAACCCTCGTCAGCAGCAAACTTGACTATGGAAACGCCCTCTACGCAGGAGCCCCAGCCAAACTCCTCAAACGACTGCAATGCATACAAAACACCTCCGCATGCCTGATCCTCGATGCCCACCGCCACAGCCACATCACTCCCCTTCTGAGAGACCTACACTGGCTCCCCGTCAACAAAAGGATAACCTTCAAGCTCCTCACCCACGCACACAAGGTGCTCCACAACACTGGCCCAGCCTACCTCAACAGACGACTCACCTTCTACACCCCGTCCCGCCAACTCCGCTCAGCCGACCTCGCCATCGCCACCGCCCCCGCAACCAAAGAGCGACTACCGGAGGCAGTTCCTTCTCCCACCTTGCCGCCAAGACCTGGAACACCCTTCCCTTACCCCTATGACAGACCGAAGACCTGCTGACTTTCAGGAAGCGGCTCAAAACCTGGGTATTTGAGCAGTAGCAGCACTCCTTCCCCCCCCCAAAGCCCCTTGAGACCCTCACTGGTGGTAGTGCGCTATACAAATACACTGATTGATTGATTGATTGATTGATATCACAAGCAAACAGGAGCGGCTGTGTGTCCACTGATATAAAACGTTTTGGAGGCTGCATAGTCACTGGATCTTCTCTTGTTGGTGAACAATTGTATTAAGTTGCAATTCATTCTGCTACATTCCAGGGACACAATAATCAACTCAAGCTATACGTCTACCGGTGCAGGACACTGTGAAATATGGAAAAAAAGAAGAAAAAAAATAAACACGCCAAAACAACCAAGGCCCCATACCTTCATATGTGCTGATGTGTCAGCCATGTGGAGCTTTGGTCTGCAAAACCACGTAGATCATTCCATGATAATCCAGAAGACAGCAGACTGGTGAATAAAGTGCCGAACACACAGAGGATTGTACTTCTAGAAGAGTTTCTTTACTGGTAAAACAAAATAAATTTGAAACTCTGGGGTACGAAAAAGATAACAAAGTGCCCTGGCATTGTTAATGCCTGTAGACCTAGTCTGTTGCACGTTTTCCCAGGAGTCAATGAACAACCATCACGTAGAACCACTCAGTAGTGTTGTGGCTGAGATGCAGGTTAGAGGATAGGGATTAAAATTGGGAATCATCAGATTGCATTTCTGTGTTTGAAATAAATTCCAGTGACCGCTTTCAGGCAGCCCCGTTAGCTGTCTGGAGAACTCATGTTCAATAACTTTAGTGCAGTCCTCAAAAATGTCATTTAAATGACAGCTGTACATCGGTACCAGATAGGCAAGCAATGATGACCTGGTTACATTGGAAAATGCCCAAGCAACGGAAAATTGGCTTTAACCAATAACATCTTGTACTTTTCAGAAAAGGACAAATACAAACGATGGGCATCAAAGATTCCTGCTTAAAATTACACAAATGGCATTCGTGATCAGAGGACCCTTTTAGGCGCCCAAATTTGTGTCCTTTTAATGGGATTAGACCACATCTGAGCCTCATTAACCTTTTTTTAAGACCATTTTCATGTGGCCAGAGAGGTATGAAGCTATTCCAGGATTTTGATAAAGGGGCATGCATAGATCCGCATAAGCCTTACATGCAAGTTCTTGTCTAGCCTCCTCGCCCGATATTTTTGCACTTTTGGCCAAAAGTTTTGAGATAACCTTTGACACAAGATTTAAATCTATAATGCCCTGTGGGTCCAAATAGTCTATTGAGCGACTCACAGAGGAATTCCATTTCAACTTGTGGTCTTGAATGCCACACCAGATAAGGGAACCTTTGGGGGCAACTTAAATTTAGCATAGTAGCCCAGGAACAATGCTTTGGGCATGACTGTCTGTTTGTGTAGGTCAAATTTCAGGCGTATTTTGGAAGATAGAGTGGCATTGGGCAGATGGAAAAAACGCCTATAGCACAGAGTTTCAGCTTTGTCCAGCCATACTGGCAAATGGTCGGTGAATATCAGCGTTACTAGTAAGTTAGAGTTGGCATGAACATGACATCCACCACTTTGCAGATGTCTGAGAGATCCTGGCCCCACATTTTTTTTTACCAATTTCCTAAAGCGCATTGTCGTGGCCAAAGCACTGATTTGAGGTTAAGAAGCTGAGTTGCTTGTGAGCCGTACTGGTCGAAGTGAACGCTCAAGTACTTTAGCTTTAGTACTTGTTCCAAGTGTATACCATCCATAGCAAATTTTAATTTGTTGGAGATCTTGGTACGCCTAGTTCCACAGAACATGATTTTGGTTTTGGAGTGGCTGACAAGAAGCTTGTTCACCTTGCCATTTCGTGCAAGAGCATCCAGAGAGCGTTGTAGCCCCGCCGCTGGGTGACCAAATAGCTTTCTTTGGGAGGAGGCAATATAGAGTAAAGTTCTCAATTTTCTTACTATAGTGTTTTGTTTATGCCACCTTTGCAGAGCAGAGAGGCCACATGTTCCAGCAAACAAGGTAAATACTAGTGTTAGGCGGTTACGGTGTTTCAGTTGGTGAGGGAAAGACTTTTTCTCAAATGTAATAATTGCCAAAAGTCATACTTCTAAAAATAACTCCTCCCATTGATGTGGAATAAAGCCTCTGTCTCAATCCAACAGTTGTGATTTGATTAAGGTGGAAAAGAAACAGTCACAATCCGGAGGTAGAGGATCCTCGGCAATTTTCTTGAGCTTGCGTGAAAATAAAAGATTGGGTACAGAGGCATCAGCTGCCATTGTCGTTTTGTCTTTCATTGCAAAGGTTGGTGGCTTTTATAGGACAGACTGTTGCTAGTGGCTTGTAGTTGCCTTTGCAAGCAACAGCAAGCATTGGTAAAGCCAAAAGTTCTCGCCTATAAAGTCACTTCTGGCTTTGTCAGTTTTTTATTCGTGTTGTACAGCAGTGTGGCTGCTATTCAGCATGGCTGAAAGTTAGAAAATAAATTGCTATGAGGCAGCGAGCGCTAGCCACGTCAGTGCATTTTTTTATTGCTGGTGTGGGGAACACTAAGGAAAGGAAAGGATATGTGGGGGGAGTGGTATGACCAAGCAATAACAGACAACAATGGAAGGAGGGTGGATAGGGCAAGCAACAATGGAAGGAAGGCAGGTAAGAGGGTGGCGGTAAGAAACATAGAAAAGGTAGGGAGGGTCACGGGGGGCACAGAAGTACACAAGGAAGCCATCTGAAAAAGACACACTCTGGTAGAGTGCTTAAACACAACGATGTAGCACCTAAAAATGAGCAATGGAAGGACTCAAGTAATGTTTGTGTATAGTACTTATTGTCCGTGGGTGCAGTAAAAGGATGAAATCTTCCGCAGTACTCTGATCTGTGGCCTATTGTTAGCACACAGCATTCCGCAGAAAGCGCCCTCTCTCACTGAGCGGCTTTGACTAAGATAATAAACGTATATTGCCAACTGGGCACAGCAGAGGTGCTTCAGACCCCACCCAGAGTCTGAAGACTGTAATTCTGGGACACAAGGATTAATTTCGACATCATTTTTTTGCTTAGGGTTTCCAAGCGCTTTGAACGGACAATGGAGGTTAGTTTATACATTGGTGAGTTACAGAGAGTGGGAAACAGAGTGAAATAGTGGTAAGAAAGGAGGGCAGCAGGATATATACTGAGAACGAGAGACAGAATGCTGGTACAGTGAGAGTTAACAGTGACAGAAGGGGAAAGCAAGCGAGGGTCGGCCAGTTGAGAAAGAAAGAACAGATGGTGAAAGAGACAAGAATAAGATGGGCCAGAGAAAGGAGTGAAAAAGAGATACATAAATATGCTGAAAGTGACAGAGGGAAGGTTGGAAAGGGAAACAAGCATTTGCAATGCAATGGGTCTCGCATTTGCTTGAGCTAGAGCTATTGGCGTTGTAAATTCATAACTGGACTTTTCTTACCACATAAATTGGTCAACCCTGCCTCATAATTTGGTCTTTTCCAGCAACATAATTCCAGTGGCCCTGAATATAACTAAAGCACTTCCATTTACCTTCTTCCTCTATCGCAAAGTGCCAGATATGGACATGTTGCAGCTAAGAGAAAAGGAGTCTAGTCACCTAGCCACACTGCTCGTGGGTATTTCATAGCAGTAAGGAGCATGATGGTGCTAATCTCACCTGGTTTCTAACCGGCTGCCATAAAGCTGGTTGTATAACCACCATGGATTAACACCATGGATTAACAAGGGGCAGTATAACAACAGAAAACAAGCAACAACACCGACAATGTGTGGGGCAGGCAACAACATGGACGGAGAGTGGGCACAAGCAGCAATACTGACAGCCAGAGGAGGGCAGGCAAGCAACAACAGGGAGGGGGACAAAAGCCAACAGGTACGAAAGAGCGAAATGGAGGCCAGGGAGAGAAGCACATCAAGGGAAGAACCTGGAAACACGTCATCCTATAGAGTGCTTCAACAAAAAACACATACCACAAAGTGTCAAGGATTTTTTTCGGAAAAATAAAGCTTTGTGTATTAATAGGAAGAGAAATGGTGTGTACCTAAAGGGGCCCAAACCAAAAAGTGCAATGCAAAAGACAGGAGCGTGAAGGCAGTTGCTGTCATTGCACGAACTGGACTGTATGTGTAAGTAAAATAGCCATCTTTCAAGCATTCACAGTGAAACTGAAGAAAAAGGGCAAAGGTCGTCCCTTATCAGTAATTTAGTATGCAAACTGTAGTACCATTCTCTGCATTGTTGTGTGTTGATACGGGTGGAGCTGTCCACTTTGAAGCTGTGGAAGCATGTTCAAGCCCCTGCGCCGGATCAAAATCCTGTGATTCTGAGCGAGTCACTTGATCTGCCCGAGCCTAAAACATCAGTTTGACCCCTTGTACAACATTTACACGTGAGCATGTACGCCTTGTACATAGATGAGACTAATGGTACAAAAATCAAGCGTAAAAAACACGAACATGAAGGCAATTGGCATTGTATGCACACATTTAAGTGCAGGCGGTGATACATGCTTATATTCTCTCGAGCAATACCAAAGGTTCATACAAGCACTTAATGTATGTTGAAAAAATACATGAAGTAGTTCGTCACTGTGACGTAAAAGAGCAACATCCTTAATGAACCATAATCCAGAGTACGGTGCATTTTCGAGCTGGAGAACTTGTGCTATCTCAGTTCAGAGACTACAAGCAAATGGGAGAAGTGTGGCACAATGGTTAGAGTGGCAGACCCTGAAGCAGAGATCTGGCTCAAGACCAGGGTTCAAGTCCTGCTTCGGCAGGTCTTGGGCTCAATTCCCTTGGACCAGCTAATTCTCGTCTCCGTGCCTAATCTAATTAATGAGTGCAACTCTGGGCAATAGCTTGCTTAATCTCCACAACGGCCCCAACAGCGCTTGGATGCCTGGGGGTACCCAGGAGTGGGCACCTCACAGGGAAAAGCCAGGAGGGGTTCCATAGCAGTATGAGTACAGTGCCTTGAGACCCTAACGGGTGAGTAGTGCGCTATACAAGTGCAAAGTTTACAAGAGACACCCAAGTTATCTTAATGGCAAAACTGTTATCTTGTAGCTGTTTAGTCAATATTCTGTCTAATGTTTTGGTCTTCGATCGGTGTGTATAGGTTTGGCCATACAACGATGAGATCCTCTCCGCTTTACAAGTTAAACCTCTGGTGCTACCCAGCGGTCAGAGCTGCGAACGTGGCATTCTCAAGTGTTTTTCCTCTTGACAAAATATCAGTATTACTGTAATAGCTGTGGGGCAGAGCCGTGATGGCTTTGGGAAATAAGACAATAGACAATCTCATACAAGGCAATGAGATGTTTCTGTGACAAGCGCAAGAAAACCGTATGCCTTCCCACTTACGGCTGTAATCAACACAAAATAACCACATTCCCCGTAATTAAAAAGAACCAATAACAGTAGGTCAAGGACGTAATAGGTATTTCTTCGTGATTAAGCTCTGCTTTACTTAATCTTTTTCTACGCTTTGATCCTTCCAGCGTGTGCAGATGCAATTATCTGGTCGCAGAAGACAAACAATGCTTCAGAGACAACAGCCTACTTAAACATGCCCAATAAGAGGCCAAAATGCCTATCCCCAACCCTCTTGTAAAGCAACCTTTCAGAGGAAGTTAAAAACGGTTAAAGCCCCCCACCCACCAAAAAATAAAAACACTCAAACATAGCAATGCAGGCTTTTTTTTTTAGCAGCAAGAATCAGTAGAAAATATGGCAAGTGTGCTTTCCACCACTTACCATGCTCGCACGGCTTTCTCAACCAGAAAATTAAAAGTCAAACATTTGATTCAATTCAAAGTGCCATTGCCGCCATGAGTAAGAAAGAGAGGCACAAAAGAAAAAAGATGCTCCCACACAGTCGAACATATCGGCAATCGTGCAATTATCGATGTAAGAGGGTCAGTCTGCAAGGTAGTAACAAAACCTCCCCAAGGCTGGACAGACGCAAAGCATTTACCAATGGTGATAAAGAAATTTTGAAAGGCAAGCCCATAAATGAGTGAAAGTGATTGGTGTGCGGCGGGCGTGGTCAAAAGCCCACAATGCTTACAACAGGTCAAAGCACTTGCGCGCCCGACCTAAAAAGGTAGAGGGGCATTGTTGGACTTTTTTGCCTTACGCAGGGTCATCCCCAGTCTTTTTGCTTCCTTCCTCCTGGTTTTTCTGACCTCTCGCTGTTGGCTCTAGGACTCTGAGCACTTTATCACTGCTGACCAGTGCTAAAGTGCAGGTGCTCTCCCATCTAAAGTTGGTATGATTGGCTTATACCTAATTGGTATATTTAATTTACCTATAAGTCCCTTGTACAAGTGGCATCTCTATACCCAGGGCCTGTAAATTAAATACTACTAGTGGGCCTGCAGCGCTGCTTGCGCCACCCACTGAAGCAGACTTTCAAACCTGTCTCAGGCCTGCTAGCGCAGGGCCTGTGTGCGCAGTTTTCTGCCACAGGGACCTGGCATCTAAACTTACTTGCCAGGCCCAGAACTCCCCTTTTACTACATGTAAGTCACCCCTAAGGTACGCCCTAGCTAGCCCTATGGGCAGGGTGCCATGTATGTAGAAAGGCAGGACATGTGCCAAGTTGCGTGGCCTGTCCTGGTAGTGACAAACAGTCTAACTGGTGTCTCACTGCTGTGAGTGCTGCCTTCTCATAGGATTGCATTAGAAATGTCCTGCCTTATGTGTAAGGGGTATTGTCTGATTTATGAGGGGTAGCGTAGGCGTGTTTGGTATGGTTGTGATGGTGATAATAAATGCTGATTACTGGTGTGGGTGTATTTTTTATTACTATCACAGAAATGCCACTTCTAGAAAGTGCGCATTTATCTGTGCTTATGACTCTGGTGTTTTGCAGCTTGACTCCAATCCACGTCTGGGCAGAGTGACAGTTGGGGCTTTGTGCATACTTTTCAGACAGCCTGTACACAGGGAGGGTGGAGGTGTCACAGAGGTGCATCTGCATACTGAATAGTCTTCCTGGGCTGAGAGAAGGGAGAGGCGGGGCACACCTGCATTTGTAAAGACTGTGCCCTGGCCTCACACAATAGGGTTGTTAACCCCCCACTGATGTTTGGAGCCTGTGCTGAAAGGAGAGAGGGGGCACTCCCAGAACCAGTTGTAACTGGCTGGAACCTCCTCTCCCTACCATTGTAAAACACTGTAAGAACTGACTATAAGTACAGGGGAATTTTCCCCACAATTTGGAGACTCTTGGAATCATCTTGGAACTGGACACCAAAGGCTGAAAGGACTCACCAGGAACCGCCATGGACTGCTGCTGCTGTGCTGACCTGTGACCTGCCTGGTCACTGTGAAGGACTTGCCACTTACTGCCTTTCCCTTGTGCTGGCCTGTAGCTGGGCCCTCCACCTGAGGACCTTGTCTTAAGATTCTGCTCCCCAGGGGCAGGGTGCTACGGCCCCTGACCCCTGTATCCATTTCTTCGGAAGGGGTGCCTCTCCGTGGTTGCGGCTGCCATAGCGCTGATTGCAGCGCGCTTATGGAGCCTTGGGAGCTCGTAGGCTCCTTGCTGCATTGTGCCCCTTTAAATAAGATCACCGCAGCGGCCCGGGAAGCTGGAAGAACACTTGCGCACCGCATCGGGTGCAGGCGAGTGTCTGCTCGGGCCCCAGGAGGGGTCCGATCTTCTTGTGGCTTCACGGCAGGACCAGGGGAAGGCGCGGGGAGTACCCCCTTCCCCCTGGCCTCTGCGTTAGGAGCAGGATGCTCCTTTTCTGCTGTTAGGTAAAACAGGCATTATTGTGGGCCCCCCTTGGTGGAAGGGCCAGTGGAGCCCCGGGGGGCCCCCAGAGATCACGGGTCCCAAGAGGGGCCTGTCATTAAACCGGAGGGGGTGCGTGGTGCCCCCCTCCTGCCCTAAGTTGTTTTTGCTGGCTTTGGCCCCCCGTGAGGGCCGGTTGAGGCCCTGAGGGGCCCCCAGTAATCACAGTCCCCGGAGGGGCCTGTCTATTAAAGAGAGGAGGTGCATGCCGCCCTCCTTTGACCCCAGAGTATAAGGGAGGCCCCGGTTTTGCGCATAGGAGCGCCGGGGGCCCCATTGTTCGCCTTCTAGGCACTGGAGGCGCCTGCATCCAACCAGGTACTGTTTAAAGGACCAATATAGTTGCAATCCAAAGTTCTTTCAACAGACTTTTGTTTGATTCATATATTACCTACCTGCGTTTGATGTTTTTACATATGTGTATGCAAATG
Source organism: Pleurodeles waltl (assembly GCF_031143425.1). Lineage (NCBI taxonomy): Eukaryota > Metazoa > Chordata > Amphibia > Caudata > Salamandridae > Pleurodeles > Pleurodeles waltl. Next base: position 402,832,652 of record NC_090449.1, read on the forward strand.
TTCCTTTTATGGACATGCTTGCTAATATGTTTTTCTAACTTGCCATATGTTTTCTAATGTTCCTACTATGGGCATTTTATGATATTCTTATGACAAGTGCTGTGATGTAATAACGTGTTTTCCTGACTACTGCTTATGTTGCAGAATACTGAGTAGCATGTGTGTTATGTGTGACTACTGCTAGGTTGCAGAGTAACTAATGTGTAATGTTCTGACAACTGCTAAGGTAGCAGGATAGTACTGATATGTGATGTTTGGTCTGATAATTGCCTTGTGTACAATACAGTATATTTTCATATAATCTGGTGTTGTGTTTTCTTTGTGGTGGGAATATTGCGTCACGTGTGTTGTGTGTTTTGTGCAAACGCTTTACACATTGCCTCCGGGTTAAGCCTGACTGCTCGTGCCAAGCTACCAAGGGGGTGAGCAGGGGTTATCTTGGACGTGTAACTCCCTTGCCCTGACTAGAGTGGGTAAGTTCTGCCTGGCTGAGGTGCATACCCTAGCCAACCAGAAACCCAATTTTTAACAGGCATATAAAAGGCAAGGTAGAGGGAACAGAGAGAAAGTGTTTGAGAAAGAGAGAGGGCAAAGACAATGACGAGGTAGGGGAAAGGAGAGAACAGACACAGAAAAGGGAGAAAATGAGAGAAAGGTTGATTAGGGAGTGAACAGAGATTATGTGATGATTCACTTTGTTACTTGAATATCAGACTTTTGACTCCCAATATTATACTTTGCTAGGGAAGCTGAGAGGGATGGTGTATGTTGCTGATATCTGTGTAGAAATCTGCTTGAGGGTGCTGCACAAAGGTCAAAGTGGACAAAATCTCCTGGGAACAACTTTCCCAAGCTTCATTAAGTTTACCAGAACAGATACCACAATTTTGGTTAAAAAACAACCACTTCTCAATGGCTAACCCTGATCTTGAGTTGGGTCAGGGTGAAAAGGGAAGGGAGTGTCTCCTGTGCTATGAAGCAGGACAGATGACAGTGAAAGAAGAAACAAACCTATCCAGGATGCCTGTTACCTGAAAACATGTAAATGTATCCAACAAGTTAATCAGCAGGTCTAAAAGCTGCTGGGTTACATGACTTATACTGTGTGAAGTACATTTCCAAGTCAAGCTTCCCAGACAGTTTAAGATCCTTCAGGAGGTTACAGTCCACCATTGCTTACCTTTGGTTACCTTTATTGTCAACCACATTTGCTTGCTTCTTATTCAATGGCTTTCCTTGTCCCAGCTTGTCCATCTTCTGTCTGCCCCTCCCTTGGAACATAGCCTACTCACCATCTCTCTCATCAGATGGCTTCTATTCATCCACTGATCACTTTTAGGGAACCTTTTGTTCTTTTGGGGTAAGTACTTCATAACAGTGCATGTCTTTTTAACTCTCTCCTCACCTGCGTGCTCTCCCCAAATGCCAATCACTGTGCTGTGTTTCTCTTTTGTGTACTTCCCACCCACCTTGGACTCAGTGCTGTTCTCGACCTCATGTGCTTCTCCACCCCTGCTTGTGATGATGTCACTTTGCTTTTTCCCACCCCACGTTCCATGTTCTTCTCTCCCTATTCCCCTGTGCTTCTCCCTCAGCTCCCAGTGCTGCTCACTCCTGTGTGCGATGCTTCCACTTCCTCACACCCGTTCTCACCTCCGTTTCCCCAACCACCTGCAATCCTTTTATAGGCACCCTGAAAAAGTGGCTCACATTTGTGGATTGCAACATTTTATGAAAAAACACTTGGTTTGTAACAGGTGATTCATTTGGGAGAGCTTTGTGGTAAATAAAGCCTTTTATAACCTGCAGGCCAGTAACACTGGATAGGACTGAACACCCCATTTTGCACCGCATCTCTTGTCTGTTGGCGACACTTACTTGCAGGACCATGAATCTCACTTTACCCTTGCTCACCTTCAGATCCCCGTGTCATCTCTCTGTTCTTAGGACCTGAAGCTCCTGTTCATTCATGGGGATCCCCACTGTCCACAAACCTACAGGTCCCCAGAGAGTCATGTTCACACTTAGGTCCTTCAGAGCAAATATAATTCAGACTTAAGACAGTAAGGCTCTTGCTCGCCATAAATTGGTCCTAAAACAACCCACTCATCCTCAGGACAATAAACTAATTTCCACCCTCTGAGAACTCCAGCTCAGAGACACATCCCTGAGTATCATGCTCACACAAAGGAATCAAGAGGCTTCTGCTCTCTTTTAGGTGTCATTGCAATCCTACTCACTTCCTGGTGTCTTCGAATCCAGCTCAGCATTAGTTTGTCTTGTATATCTGTTAACTGTTAGGCTCTCTGCTCAATCTTACCTGTAAGCTCCTCTTACCCTCAGGTCAGTTAAGAATATGCCACCATGAGCTTTTCAGATGCTTCTGTTAACTCCCAGCTCTTCCAGTGCTCCACACTCACAAAGGCCCTGAGGTTTCCACTTACCACTAGGTTTCCAAAGCTTTTGTGGACCTTTAAGCCCCAAAGACTCACTCTTAAGTTCCCAGCTAATGTCATACTCAATATAGGTCCTCAAGACTCCAGCTTACGCTTAAGCCTCATAACTGTGGTCTCAATCTTAGCTCCTAGTGACTCCTGCTAATCCTTAGTTCCAAAAGGCTCCTGCTCACCCCACTTAACCTCCAGTGCTATAGGTTCCTTAATCTTCTCTTCACCTTCAGCCCCTTAGGCCACGGCTCAGCTGTGGGTCATTCATACTGCAAATCACCAAACTTCCTGGTCACTTACATGTCCACAAATGTCATGTGGACACCGTTTACTCAAAGCCTCTATATAGTCTCCAGGTTTACCTTTACTCACTACCAGTGTACTCACTGAAATGTCACTTCACTGTATGAGAATATCTTCTCCTCATCCTCAAGTGCAGCAGTGTCGCAGGACCTCAGGCTGGTTTTCCTGTCTAAAGGGGCTGTGAGATCTGCTAGTTTCTGTCATCTGCTTCTTATAGTTGGCTACCTGCAGTCGGAAGCTTTATAAGACTTTTTCAAGTCAAGGGAGTCAGTGAGAGGGACCAAGAGCAGGACTAGTCATCTTCTCTTTTGAAGATCTGAAGCAAACTACACAAAAATCTACTACATACAGTCAGATATACTTAAAAGGCTATGGATAATATAGGTTACCCAGAACAGATTAATTACATTATTGAACCAATACAAAAACCCCGATTGATGCCAGTGTCTGTTGCAGAAGTGTCTGTGCAAATTTTAGGTCATGTTTTAGACTCTGGCAGGGCCAACTCATCCTTACAAGACTTAAAATTGTTACCACCGAAGAGAATACTGCCCATTAATATATGAAGAAGTTAATGATTAACATTGCTAAGCACCTGATTGTCATGTGTGACACCTCTAGTTATACCCAAAATTGAAACTACATTAACACATGTCCCAGAATACAATGCTTCAGTAGGGTAACAGAAAATAACAGGGCCAACCCCCCCACCCCTCCCCGCAGAATGTAGTGAGGGATCCCAAGTCTCCCATATCTCACAGATATTCTGAAGAGAAGTCCCCCCACCCCGGTGCCACAGGAACTGTATTACACCCCTGCTATGCTTTGTTATTTTAAAAAAGATTGACAGAATGTGTCCAGCATGGCATGGAGATGCCTAGCAGCTATGAAAGAGAGTGAACCATATAGGTGCCCTCTTGTCATGCCTTTTGCTATACCACCATCATCATGATCAATCTGTGTTTCTTGGCAGCAATCTATGGTAAGATTGTTTTTAATTATCAAGATGAGTAGTCTGTGAAGATCTTCTAGCACACGTTGGCGCCAATCCTAATTGATGTGGCTTTGTTAAAAACAAAACAAAACAAAAAGTAACAATACAGTGCATAGCCCTGCCTTAAATTACCTTCTGTCAGGTAGGAGTTACATAGATGGTGCATGAGCGTTCCTGTGCCTCCACCCATATATTTTGATGTAAACCCATATTTACAAAGATTTGGAAAGTTGGGTTTAGGCCATAATGGGGGTGCATATCTGAAGATGGAGTAATGAAGAGAAATATCTTTATTTCTTTGCAGCTCACATGCAAGGAGGAACTGGCCCCCGAACAAAAGTAGAATGTCATGCCAAAGGCTGATGCAGAAGCAGACTCACCACATGTTGTAATTGCAGTATGACCCATTGTCATTCTGTATGTGAGAATCGGCCGCAGAGAGAATGTCAACGTGCCAGTCCACACTCTGTGCAACATCAGGGAGGTCTACTAAAGCCTCTTCAGATGAAGTGTGAGCTTGCCCCCAACAGAGTGCTCTAAAAGTCTTGACGCTTCTTGCAATCATCAGAATTATGGACAAAAGGTGTCAGTGAAAAGAATTATCACAGACAACAGACTTGACACCGAAATAACGGACGGTCCGTGAAATTTATGGACGAGTGGTCACCCTAATCAAACTGTGCTAGGTCCCTGCTCCAAAGCAATGACAGCAAATGTCGTGCCCCTGCACTGGCCAATTAAGGAGGATGTAAAGAAGAGTGATGTGAAACCACCAAATGGTAACCACTGGCTGGGCTCCAAGCCCTTTATTGTATACAATAGTGTCTCGCTAGCGCATACTCGACGGTAACTCTAACAAGTCCTTTTTTGTATACAATAGTGTCTCGCTAGCGCATGCTCAACACTAAAAAGGGCAAGGTAATGCTTGCAAAGCCCAACTGAGACCGTGGTGGCTGTCTCAGTCTTTTCCTGTGCCTCATTAACCTTTTGTCGAAAGTAGTAGTTTGCATCTAAAGGATGGTTTAAGCCAGTAGTTCTCAACCTGTGGTCCGTGGACGCCCAATGGTCCGTGACACATTCCCAAGCATTCCGGAGGCCTGGGCCGGGAGGAAGGCACTTCTCCAGCTGGGGCCTCTGACAAACATGTGGTTGTTTTTATATTTATTACTTCCTTTGTGCAGCAGTTTTAAAAGCAGTGCAAAGGTCCTTGTACATCCTGCAGCTCTCAGGCAAAAATAAAAGCATTGTGATAACTCTAGTGATTAATGTACCTGCTGGAGAGATGGGAGTTTTGTTTAACAGCAGTTTTTACTTAATGGTAGCGCAGGTGGTTAATATGCCTGCTCCAAAGAACGTATATCAAGCAAAGAAAAGTATTTTACGTGTATAGCACGGTGGGTTACTACTTTTGTGACAAAGATTCCTTTGGTGCTGTGCAGTTCAGAAGATACAATGGTAACCTGGCACAGTGAGCTATGAACTGTCATTAAAGAGCTGTATGCAAACTGCATGGCACAAATTAGAAAGTTATTTTTTCCCCAGTCTTTCACTTCCCTTATGCTTCTAAAAAAGATTTGCTTGCGTAGAAATAAATTCTTATTATTAAAATCAACGCTAACCACTGTGTTGTGTTCTGAATCCAGAGTTTGTGCTTCTCCTGACCAAGCACTCTAAGAAAATGCTTAACAGTGTGGATGCTGTGAATCCTATACATTGTAGTCACCTGTAAAGTGCTTCAACACCCTACACTGGAATGAGAGGGAAACATTACATGCATTTACCACCATGCCTTTACAACGCACATGCATTTACCATGCATGCCTTTACCATGAAGAATATACCTTTACCACGAATTTCGTTGTAAAGACATGAATGGTAAAAGTGTATGCGTGGTAAAAGTTTCAAAGGTAAGTATTAAGTGGGTTGAGTGATATTTATTTATATATATATTTATATAGTGTTTCGAGGGGGTAACGGTTATTGGTGGGAAATGCATTTTTAAGTTTTAGGATGGGTATGGCATTTGGGGTGTGAGGGCATATTTAGGTTTTAGGGTGGGTATGGGTTTTGGGGTCGTAAGGACATTTTTAGGTTTTAGGGTGGGTATGGGTTTTGGGGTTGTAAGGACATTTTTAGGTTTTAGGGTGGGTATGGGATTTGCGGTGGTAAGGGGGGGTTTATGTTGGATATGGGTTTTGGGGTGGTAAGGTAATGTTTAGGGTAGGTAGGGTTTTTGGGTGGAAAGGTGTATTTCTGTGTATATATACCGGCTTGCCGGTTTGAAACACAACTCGGTTCTACGGCACTTGGCCTGGTAACAAATTTTGCTATTGGACTTATTATGGTCCAAACCTCTGGTTACCTTTCATCGATTTTGGACTTTTTTACCATTGAGGCATACTGATACCAGATAGCCTGATTACAGACGCAAAGACTCACTTTACTTTGTGATTGACGTATTGATTTCGCTTTATTACTTCGTCCAATAGCCTTGAAAAAGTCACCAGTGTGACGGAACACGTGTTGGCTGTGTTTGGAGTGATGTTCTCTTTTTACTGACTGTGACTTCGCCTATGAATAAAGAGATCATATTTCAAGAAAAGATGTGAACACCGACGTGCCTGTTCTCTTCATCTATCCGACAGAAACCATACATTACGGATTGTAAAGACTTGTGTCGTACTGTTGTATACTGTGTGCTGTGGTCTGTTTTTGCTATATATGGAAAATGTCACTTACCCAGTGTACATCTGTTCGTGGCATGAGACGCTGCAGATTCACATGCTGTGCATTATCCTGCCATCTAGTGTTGGGCTCGGAGTGCTACAAGTTGTTTTTCTTCGAAGAAGTCTTTTCGAGTCACAAGACCAAGGGACTCCTCCCTTTCGGCTCCATTGCGCATGGGCGTCGACTCCATCTTAGATTGTTTTCCCCGCAGAGGGTGAGGTAGGAGTTGTGTATATAGTAAAAGTGCCCATGCAATGGAGTGAGTATGTATGTATGTACATAATGTGTATAAAAATAGTATATATTTACAAATTTACAAATGTACAAGTTTCATCAACTTATAACGGCTACAGGCTCCCGGGGAGGCGGGAGGGCGCATGTGAATCTGCAGCGTCTCATGCCACGAACAGATGTACACTGGGTAAGTGACATTTTCCGTTTGATGGCATGTGTAGCTGCAGATACACATGCTGTGCATAGACTAGAAAGCAGTTATCTCCCCAAAAGCGGTGGCTTAGCCTGTAGGAGTTGAAGTTGTCTGAAATAATGTTCGTAATACAGCCTGTCCTACTGTGGCTTGTTGTGTCGTTAACACATCTACACAGTAATGATTTGTGAATGTATGAGGCGTAGACCATGTGGCTGCCTTACAGTTTTCTGTCATAGGTATATTTCCTAGAAAAGCCATTGTGGCGCCTTTCTTCCTAGTGGAGTGCACCTTTGGCTTAACAGGTAGATCTCTTTTTGCTTTAATATAGCAGGTCTGAATACATTTCCCTATCCATCTGGAAATGCCTTGTTTGGATATTGGATTTCCTGCATGAGGTTTTTGGAACGCTACAAACAATTGTTTTGTTTTGCGAAACTGTTTTGTTCTATCAATATAATACATTAGTGCTCTTTTAATGTCTAACGTATGTAAGGCTCTTTCAGCTAGAGTCTGGTTGTGGAAAAAAGACTGGGAGTTCCACTGTTTGGTTTAGGTGGAACGGTGATATAACTTTTGGTAAGAACTTTGGATTTGTACGGAGAACCACTTTTTGTTTGTGTATTTGTATAAAGGGTTCTTGTATATTAAATGCTTGTATTTCACTTACTCTTCTAAGAGATGTGATAGCTATTAGGAAGGCTACTTTCCAGGTTAAGTATTTCATCTCACAAGAGTGCATGGGTTCAAATGGTGGACCCATGAGTCGTTTTAATATCATATTGAGGTTCCACGAGGGAACTGGTGGTGTTCTTGGGGGTATGATTCTTTTTAAACCCTCCATAAATGCTTTGATGACTGGGATTCTAAAGAGTGATGTTGAATGTGTAATCTGCAGATAGGCAGATATTGCTGTGAGATGTATTTTAGTGGAAGAAAAAACTAGATTAGATTTTTGTAAGTGTAATAAGTAGCTTACTATGTTTTTTGCGGAAGCATGTAGTGGTTGAATTTGATTATTATGGTAGTAATAGACAAATCTTTTCCATTTATTTACGTAGCAATGTCTTGTAGTTTGTTTTCTAGCTTGTTTAATGACCTCCATACATTCTTGTGTAAGGTCTAAATGCCCAAATTCTAAGACTTCAGGAGCCAGATTGCTAGATTGAGAGATGCTGGATTCGGGTGTCTGATCTGTTGTTTATGTTGAGTTTAACAGATCTGGTCTGTTTGGTAGTTTGATATGAGGTACTACTGACAGGTCTAGTAGTGTTGTATACCATGGTTGGCGAGCCCAGGTTGGTGCTATTAGTATTAGTTTGAGTTTGTTTTGACTCAATTTATTTACCAGATACGGAAGGAGTGGGAGAGGGGGAAAAGCGTAAGCAAATATCCCTGACCAACTCATCCATAACGCATTGCCCTTGGAGTGAGGGTGTGGATACCTGGACGCGAAGTCTTGGCATTTTGCGTTTTCTTTTGTTGCAAATAGGTCTATTTGTGGTGTTCCCCAGCTTCGAAAGTAAGTTTGTAGTATCTGGGGATGAATTTCCCATTCGTGTGTTTGTTGGTGATCTCGACTGAGATTGTCGGCTAACTGGTTTTGAATTCCTGAGATGTACTGTGCTATTAGGCGAATGTGATTATGAATCGCCCAATGCCAAATCTTTTGTGCTAAGAGACACAGTTGTGATGAGTGTGTCCCTCCCTGTTTGTTTAGGTAATACATTGTTGTCGTGTTGTCTGTTTTGACAAGAATGTGTTTGTGGGCTACTAGCGGTTGAAATGCTTTCAATGCTAGAAACACCGCTAACAGCTCTAAATGGTTTATATGCAATTGCCTTTGTTGAACGTCCCATTGTCCCTGTATGCTGTGCTGGTTGAGGTGTGCTCCCCACCCTATCATGGAAGCATCTGTTGTGATCATGTATTGAGGCACTGGGTCTTGGAATAGCCACCCTTGGTTTAAATTTATAGGATTCCACCATTGAAGCGAGGAGTGTGTTTGGCGGTCTATCAACACTAGATCTTGAAGTTGACCCTGTGCTTGTGTCCATTGGGTTGCTAGGCACTGTTGTAGACTTGCGTTTGGGACAATGGCTATGTATGAAGACATCATGCCTAGGAGTTTCATTACAAACCTCACTTGATAGTGTTGGTTTGGGTGCATGTTTAGTATTACATTTTGGAAGGCTTGTACCCTTTGTGGACTTGGAGTGGCAATCCCTTTTTGTGTGTTGATGCTGCTCCTAGGTATTGTTGTATTTGACACGGATGTAGAAGTGATTTTTGGTAGTTTATAGAGAACCCTAACTTGTGAAGGGTTTCTATGACGTAGTTTGTGTGTAGAAGACACTGTTGCTGAGTGCTGGTTTTTATTAACCAATCGTCCAAGTAAGGGAATACATGCATGTGCTGTCTTCTGATGTGAGCAGCTACTACTGCAAGGCATTTTGTGAATACCCTTGGGGCTGTTGTGATGCCGAACTGTAGCACTTTGAATTGGTAATGCATGCCTTGGATTACGAACCTCAAGTATTTCCTGTGGGAAGGATGTATGGGTATGTGGAAATAAGCATCTTTGAGATCTAATGCTGACATGTAGTCCTGTTGTTTGAGCAAGGGAATCACGTCTTGGAGTGTCACCATGTGAAAATGATCTGATTTGATGTAATGATTTAGTGTTCTGAGGTCTAATATGGGTCTCAGTGTTTTGTCCTTTTTTGGAATTAGGAAATACAGGGAGTAAACACCTGTTCCTTTGTGATGGTTGGGTACTAGTTCTATTGCTTCCTTTTGTAACAATGCTTGGACTTCTAGTTGTAACAGATCTAAGTGTTGTTTGGACATGCTGTGTGCTCTTGGAGGCACAACTGGTGGCAAATGTAGGAATTCTATGCAATAACCATGTTGGATAATGGCTAGGACCCACGCGTCCTTAGTTATGTGTTCCCAGTTTTGGTAATAATCTGTGAGCCTCCCCCCCACTGGTGTTGTGTGTTGGGGGTTTGTCATGTTGGAGTCACTGTTTAATTTGTGGGGTTTTTGGGCTTTGGAATTTCCCTCTTGTTTTAGGGAACTGTCCACCCCTATATTGTCCCCGAAAACCTCCTCTCTGATATTGGCCCTGGTATGTGGGTCTGACTTGTGAGGTGGAAGGCTCTGTGGTCTGGGCCCGAAACCACCCTCTAAAGTGTGGCTTCCTAAAAGTGCCTCTGCTCTGTGGGGAGTAGAGCGCGCCCATGGGTTTGGTCGTGTCAGTGTCTTTCTTCAGTTTGTCTATCGCTGTATCCACCTCCGGCCCAAACAATTGTTGTCCGTTGAAAGACATATTCAGCACAGCCTGCTGGATTTCTGGTTTAAATCCGGAGGTACATAGCCACGCGTGTCTCCGAATGGTTACTGCTGTGTTTAATGTCCTGGCCACCGTGTCTGCTGAGTCCATAGCCGACCTTATTTGGTTGTTGGAGATAGTTTGGCCCTCCTCGACAACCTGTTGGGCACGTTTCTGGGAAAGATGTTGAATGAAATGCTGCATTTCGTCCCAATGTGCCCTGTCGTATCTTGCCAGTAGAGCTTGCGAATTGGCAATTCGCCATTGATTGGCTGCCTGTGCTGCCACCCTTTTGCCTGCTGCATCGAATTTCCGACTTTCTTTGTCGGGTGGTGGTGCGTCTCCAGACGTTTGTGAGTTTGCCCTTTTTCGGGCTGCTCCTACTATCACCGAATCAGGAGTTAACTGTTGTGTAATGTACACAGGGTCCGTAGGGGGAGGTTTATATTTCTTCTCCACCCTAGGTGTGATGGCTCTGCTCTTGACTGGGTCTTGAAACACCTGTTTGGCGTGTTTTAACATGCCTGGTAACATTGGCAAACTTTGGTATTGGCTGTGCGTAGATGACAGGGTATTGAACAAGAAGTCATCTTCTATGGGCTCTGAATGCAATGCTACGTTATGAAAAGTAGCTGCCCTGGAAACCACCTGCATGTAAGCAGTACTGTCTTCCGGTGGTGATGGCCTTGCCGGGTAGCAATCCGGACTATTATCTGAGACCGGTGCATCATACAAATCCCATGCATCCGTGTCATCTTGGCTCATCCCTGTGTGCGTTGGTGACTGCATCATTGGGGGTGTTGCTACTGGGGACAGATGTGGCGAGTGAGGTGGCGATGGCTGTGGAGAAAACTGTAGTGGTGTTTTTTCTTTAGCCACTTTTGCTTTTGGCTGCATTTCCGCCTCATGGAATGCGAGCTTCCGCTTCATCTTTATTGGAGGAAGAGTTCTGATTTTCCCCGTGTCTTTTTGTATATGGAGCCTCCTCTGGGTATGGTCTGGCTCTCCCATGCCCAGTTCTTGTTCAAACCTGTGGCCTTGTAATTGTGAGGAAAGGCCCTGTTCGTCTGTATAGGAGCTGTGTTTCGGCTTCGAGGCTGCATGCTTCGGCACCGAAACCTTTTCGGCAGTCTTTTTCGGTTCTGAGGAAACCTTTTTGGCTTTCGGGGTGCCAATCTCTTGGTGTCGAGTCTGGTCGGAGCCGGTATCTCGACCGGAGTCGGATATCTTCGGCTGCTTGGAGGCCTTTTTCGGTGCCGATGTTTGGTCACCTTGTTTTCGGGTAAAGCCATGGCCTGTTGGCGGTGGCGTCCCCTGGGCCTTCATGATTTTGGAGTGAGTTTTTGCCGTGGCTGGTTTACTCACGGTTTGTTGCCTCGTCGGCTGCTCACTCTCGGGCTCGTCCGAGTCCGAATCTGGAATGGAGAATGTCTCCTCTTCTTCGACGTCGGGGTGTCCGGCCGGTTTCGACGCCATTTGAAGTCTTCGAGCTCTACGATCCTGCAGTTTCTTCTTGGATCGAAATGCCCGACAGGCCTCGCACGTATCCTCTTTGTGTTCAGGGGACAAACACAGATTACAGACCAAGTGTTGGTCTGTATAAGGATACTTAGCGTGGCAGTTGGGGCAGAAGCGGAAGGGGGTCCGTTCCATGAGCCTTGAAGATGGATGCGGTCGGGCTGACCAGGCCCCGCCGAGGAGTGGAAGCCCCGAAGGGCTGCCGGAGCTCTTCTTTCTTCGGTGTCGATGTGCTAGCACTAACCCGGTACCGAGCGCAAACAATACCGTCAAATTTTCCGATTGATAACTATCTTTTCCGAACCAAAACACGGAGCGAAGAGGAACACGTCCAAACCCGATGGCAGAAAAAAAACAATCTAAGATGGAGTCGACGCCCATGCGCAATGGAGCCAAAAGGGAAGAGTCCCTCGGTCTCGTGACTCGAAAAGACTTCTTCGAAGAAAAACAACTTGTAACACTCCGAGCCCAACACTAGATGGCAGGATAATGCACAGCATGTGTATCTGCAGCTACACATGCCATCAAACATATACTTATATATATATAAATAAAATGTATGTTATACTTACCTCTGTTTTATCATGCACATTCCTTTACCAACTATGCGTTTACAACAAAACTTTTGTGGAAAAGACATGCGTGGTAAAAGCATATGATTGGTAAAAACATTTTGTGGTAAGTGCATGCGTGGTAATAACCATGCATTGTACTTACTGCGTTGTAAAGGCATGTGTTGTAAGTGCCTGTGTTGTTCCATCATACATCCGTATGAAAGTGCTACAAAACAAAAGAATTACATGTGACAGAGAGGCTATGGAGAGATGAGAGGCCTTTATGGTTTTACTTCCTTTCCCAGCCATATATTTATGTGAAAAAGCTTTCTCAGATCTTTTGTGCCTAAAAAATAAAAACAGAAATCGCTTGGGAAATGTAGAATCTGACCTGAAGATTCAGCTTTCCTAAATAAAACCAAACATTAAAAAGTTAGTTGCCTAGATGCAGAGCCAATACTCCTATTAAAATGTTTACATTTTTACAGATTTTTTCATTATAAAATCTTTACATTTTGAGTAATTTGAGTATTCATTTAGTGTGTACTTGTTTGTGTATTTTTTGCGAATTACTGTTTTAATGTTTGAAATTCAAATTGGACAAATTGCTTGGGGCCCCCCGGCTTCCAACAATCATTCAGTGGGGGGTCCTCAGGAGTCAAAAGGTTGGAAACCACCAGTTTAAGCGATGCATCATTACTTCTAAACTAAATCCTGTCACTCAAAGATATGCGTAAAATCTGGACACGCTGTTACACATTGTGAATGTGCCAAATCTGCGGCATCTATTGCTGAGCGCATACCCGCATTCAATTGCATGAAACAGTTCACTTTGTGCCTTTAAAACAAACTCCTCCTCCAGTCTTCCAATCAAACCTGTGTAACAATGGTGGAAATTTGCAACTCTTCAGCTCATAGGTGCACATTATGCCACCACATGACTGGCATCAATCCTCTTGTTTTCTCCATCAGGACGCATGGCCTCTGTCGATTCTAAATTAATGGATTGTTTTAAAACAGAATGCACAACTGTTGAGTCTGGTTCCACATGGCCACTTATAAATCCTATCATAAGGGGCCACCTTTAATGTTTATTCCTTCCTATTGAGAACGCCAACCCTTTTATTGTTTTTCCTCCTTTCAAGCACGACTAATCTTAAAGGCCTGAAGTGCTTCTGATACTGATAGGGTGGAAGTGTCTTGTTTTGAGACCAACCGTGCCAAAATGTTTTTTGGTTTATAGGTGTGTAGGCACTTGCCTTAGCTTTGTGGGATATTTTGGATAACTTAGTAGCATTTATTAAATCACCAGGCTTTTGAAAAATATTATACTGCAGATTGTCTCTAATCTTCATAACCTACTGCCATAACTTTAGATAGTTTCACATAACGATCCATCCTATCAAGGTGTTTTCTTCCAATTCTTCTTCAAGTCTCCTTGATGCAACTTAATAGTTTCTAATGCCAACATCTTGTAATGAGCCCAGCTGTTCTCCTTTCATTGCTTAATAGCTCGTTTCCATCAAAAAGGAGCAAGAGTCATTGTAATCCCTGGGCTATAATAAATTGCAGGCTGAATGGGATCTTTCCAGGAATAAGGAGGTGCTGCCAGAACGGAACATTTTTAAAAGTGTATTTTAATAACCCATCTATTTGGAGTCATTCCCGTTATGATCTGAACCTTGCAGCAGCTATGCTGACAATCACTTGTGGGATGACGTTTTTTTAACAGATGCATGCAATTATAGATATAGCATATGAATAATGCCTTCCACCCTGGAGGCAGAAAAACAAAGCGGTAGAGTGCGTCCTACAGCACAGTGGATATTATCACTAGATGTTGCAGACACACCTGAAACTGAAAACCCAATTCCCCTAAAACGGAGTGGCATGTTTTAGAACATGCAGTAAAAGAATCTGCAATAGTCACCTGCTGGAAACACAAATCTGTGGCATATGTCAGTGATAGAGCTACCCTGACACACATGCCTTGGAAATGTGCTTCAATGCTATGACAATGTTGGAAATGTCCCTTTTTGCAGGGTTATCCCAAAGTAATTTGCCTCTGACTCCTGTTTCATTTTTTATGCTGGCTTTAGGACTCTGGGCACTTTTCCACTACTGACCAGTGCTAAAGAGCAAGTGATCCCTGTCTAAATTGTATTGATAAGTGGTTTATCCATTTTTGGCATGTTTGATTTACTAGTATGCCCCTAGTAAAGTGCACTATATGTCCCTATTACAGTGCACTAAGTGTTGCTCAGGGCCTGTAAACCGCATGCTACTAGAGGTCCTGCAGCATTGATTGTGCCAACCATGAGTAGCCCTGTAAGCATGTCTCAGACCTGCCACGGGGAGGGGAGGGGAGGGGGAGGGGGAGAGAGTGAGTGTGTGTGTGTGTGTGTATATATATATATATATATATAAATATATATATATATAAAAACAGCCATTTCGACCTGGGAAGTGCACCCACTTGTCAGGCCCAAATCTTCCCTTTTATTACATGTAAGTCACTCCTAAAATATGCCCAATTCTGCCCCATTGGCCGGGTGCAGCCTATTTAAACGGTAAGACATATACTGGTGTGTTTTACATGTCCTGATAGTGAAATACTGTTAAATTCATTTTTCACTATTGCAAGGACTCTCTCTCATAGGGCAACATGGGGGTTGCCTTGAAATATCTTTTAAGTATAATTTACCATTCAGAGCAGATAGAGATATGAGAGTTTGGGGTCTCTGAACTCACAATTTAAAAGTACAACTTTTGGTGACGTTGGATTTTGAATTTTAAGTTTAAAAATACCACTTTTAGAAACTGGGCATTTTCTTGCTTAACCATTTGGTGCCTCTGCCTGTCTGGTGAATACGTGGCTGGGTCGAGATGACAGTTGGTTTGTTTGTGTATTCACTCTAGACAGTCACACAAAGGGAGCTGAAGTGTGCCCTGCATACCCTGATGGCCCATCACCTGGCTGATCAGTCTTCCTGAGCTAGAGTTGTGGGAGGAGCAGACGTGTGCACCTGAATAGGGCTGTGCTTGTCCTCACCAAAAACAGCCTCCAACCCCCTGGAGTGAGTCTAGGGCCAGGGCAGGGTCTCCCGCACTACAAAGACATTTTCTTTGAAGCTTGCCTAATTCAAAGACAGAAATGGGTATAAGTACTGGACCTCTGACACCACAGTTAGAACACTTCTGGACTGAGGACATTCTACCAGGAAGAAGAGCTGGATGCTGTAGGAGGGGCTGCCACTCTGCTTGTTGCTTTGTTGTGCTGGCCTGCTGCTTCCTGCTTCTGTCCTGGGAGTGAAAGGACTGGACTTTGCCTTCTAAATCCTACTTTCCAAGATTCTCCTAGGCCTTGAACTGAGCTTGCCTCCTATTAAGAATTCTCAGGGCCATCAAAGACTTCATCTGCCACTGCCTGAACTCTCTTGCTGAGAGTCCTGACTTGGCAAGTGGTGCAAAATCCAGTTCCTGGACCCTTGGAAGTGAACTCTGGTGCAATTAAGAAGAAACAACGCACATCAACTCCAGAGCGACTTCAGAACTGGCACTGCTCTCCAACTTCATGCCACTGCCTGCACCAGAGCCGTAGTCCCCACTGAGTGCAACAAGCACAACCTGCACCTCTGAAGTCCCACCACAGCGTGAATCCCGAGTGCCATGTCACCGTCCATGACACCCAACGCCACTGTAGCAGCTGTGGCCCTGTGGTGTGATCACGATACCATGAAGTTGCCACCTTGCATCTTGACCTGCTGGATTCGACCCCCACCGGGTCATAAAGAACTGACGTCTTTCCACCAATGCCCCGTCACCTCTCCTACAACCGTAAGGAATTGACACCTCACCTCCTCTGCCTAGCAGTCAGGAATCCTCGCTTCACCTTCCTGATAGCAGTAAGGAATCGGAGCCGCACTGGCTCCAGCGAAGCCTCACCTCCCCGACTACAGCAACGTCTTTGTTTCTTCAACATTTCCAAAGTACTGTACCTGGGGTCCATGCGACACCATGACTGGCCCCCTCTCCCTTGCAAGTGGCATCGGACTATTGGGAACGACTCAGTCAAGACACCATGATAGCCCCAGTTGAAGCTATTATGTTTTTAAGCGTCTTACTAAGATTTAATCATTGAAAATTTGTATCTTTACTTGTGTATGTTGGGTTTTTGCCATTTTGGTTTTGTTTTACTCAGATAAATATTGGCTACGTTTCTAAACTGGTTTGGAGTACTTAAGTGGTGTTTTCACTGTGTTACTGTGTGTACAAATACTTTACACATCTGGCTCTGAGGTAAGCCAGATTGCTTGTGTCAAACTACCAAGGGGTTGAGCAGGGGGTATCTTAGCTGTGTGGCTCCCTTACCCTTACTTCAATGACAGTCCCTACATGGACAGGGTGCAAACCCCTGCCAACTAGAGACCCCATTTCTAACAAATAACAATTACTTCTAGTGGGTAGAATAGTTCAGCTGTAAGACCCAGTTATTTCTGTTCCCCACCACAAACAAAACTCTCAACAACTCCATCAAAAGCAGTTGTAAAGTAACTGGATGTCTTACTGAAAGGAACTTAGTTAGGTCAAATCATCATTACTAGAAAGAAGCTCAATAATTGTAAGACTGTTTTCAGGAGATCAGGGACCTGGTCTTATTTTATTCCCTGAACCAAAAAAGCCTGGAGCTCTCATTCTAATAAATAAGCAAACAGAGGGGTGGCCAGTGTAAGAGCATGTCTGACACCTGATGCAAGAGATCCCCTTCTCTCTGACGCCTAGAGCCCAGCACTAAGATAGTTTTCAGGATGCAGTATGGCGTGAGTGGTGCTGCACAAAGCATCGCTTTGAACAGAGGAAGGATCAACAGCAGCGACGGATGGATAGAAAGCCACCACTCCCTAATGGCGACACCTCCCACAAGACTGCCACTGCAGTGCATCCTTTGGTCGGTGTCTGCTATAGTCGCTTAACCTGTGCATGCCAACTCAGACTTAAGCTGTGGTGGATTTTCAGGGAGAGATAGCACCAAGGACAGGCACAGTGCAAAAATCAACAGTTCCTGGGGGAGGTAAGTAAAGGTTAGATTAGGAGGTAAGCAAAACACATACAAGTCTCAGTCCTGGGGCATAGGCAGCCCACCGTTGGCGGTTCAAGGCAACCCCAAAGTTACCACACCAGCAACTCAGGGCCGGTCAGGTGCAGAGGTCAAAGAGGTGCCCAAAACACATAGGCGCCTATGGAGAACATGGGTGCTCCGGTTCCAGTCTGCCAGCAGGTAAGTACCTGCGTCCTCGGTGGGCAGACCAGGGGGGTTTTGTAGAGCACTGGGGGGGGACACAAGTAGGCACACAAAACACACCTGCAGCGGCACAGGGGTGGCCAGGTGCAGTGTGCAAAGCAGGAGTCTGGTTTCAGGTAGGAAACAATGGAGGGACCCGGGGGTCACTCCTGTGTTGAAGTTCGGTTCCTTCAGGTCCTGGGGGCTCCGGGTGCAGTGTTGGTTCCAGGCGTTGGGTCCCTTGTTACAGGCAGTCGCGGTCAGGGGGAGCCTCTGGATTCTCTCTGCAGGCGCCGCTACGGGGGCTCAGGGGGGTTGTCTCTGGTTACTCACGGGTTCGCTGTCGCTGGGGGGTCTTCCCTGAGGTGTTAGTTTTCTGCAGGTCGAGCTGGGACATCGGGTGCAGCGTGTAGAGTCTCATGCTTCCGGCGGGAAACGTGAAGTCTTTGGAAGTTGCTTCTTTGTTGCAAAGAAGTAGCTGGTTTTGAACAGGGCTGCTGTTCACAGGAGTTTCTTGGTCCTGTAGTCCAGGGCAGGCCTCAGAGGTCGCTGGTAACTGTTGGATGCGTCGCTGGAGCAGATTTTCGGAGTTGGAGACAGGCCGGTAGGGCTGGGGCCAAAGCAGTTGTCGTCTTCCTCCTTCTCTGCAGGCTTGTAGGTCAGCAGTCCTTCTTCTTTCTTCAGGTTGCAGGCATCTGATTTCCTGGGATCTGGGGAGCCTCTAAATACTGAATTTAGGGGTGTGTTTGAGGGTGGCTACACCCTCTTTGTGCCTCCTCCCTGTGGGGAGGGGGACACATCCCTAATCCTATTGGGGGAATCCTCCAAACTCAAGATGGAGGATTTCTCAAGATAGGGGTCACCTCAGCTCAGGCCACCTTAGGGGCTCTCCTGACTGGTGGGCGACTCCTCCTTGTTTTTCTCATTATCTCCTCCAGCCTTGTCGCCAAAAGTGTGGGCAGTGGCCGAAGGGGCGGCATCTCCACTAGCTGTGATGCCCTGGGGCGCTGTAACAAAAGGGGTGAGCCTTTGAGCCTCACTGACAGTTGTTACAGTTCCTTCAGGGGGAGGTGAGAAGCACCTCCACCCAGTACAGGCTGTGTTCCTGGCCACAGAGTGACAAAGGAACTCTCCCCATGTGGCCAGCAACATGTCTGGTGTGTGGCAGGCTGGCAGGAACTGGTCAGCCTGCACTAGAAGTTGGGTAGGTATTCAGGGGGCATCTCGAAGATGCCCTCTGGTTGTATGTTACAATAAATTGCACACTGACATCAGTGTGCATTTATTGTGCTGAGAAGTTTGATACCAAACTTCCCAGTTTCAGTGTAGCCATTATGGAACTGTGGAGTTTGTGTTTGACAAACTCCCAGACCATATACTCTTATGGCTACCCTGCACTTACAATGTCTAAGGTTTTGCTTAGACACTGTAGGGGCATAGTGCTCATGCATATATGCCCCCACCTGTGGTATAGTGCACCCTGCCTTAGGGCTGTAAGGCCAGCTAGAGGGGTGACTTACCTATGCCTCAGGCAGTGTGAGGTTGGCATGGCACTCTGAGGGGAGTGCCATGTCGACTTAGTCATTTTCTCCCCACCAGCACACACAAGCTGTGAGGCAGTGTGCATGTGCTGAGTGAGGGGTCCCCAGGGTGGCATAAGACATGCTGCAGCCCTTAGAGACCTTCCCTGGCATCAGGGCCCTTGGTACCCGGGGTCCCAGTTACAAGGGACTTACCTGAGTGCCAGGGTTGTGCCAATTGTGGAGACAAAGGTACAGATTATGGAAAGAACACTGGTGCTGCGGCCTGGTTAGCAGGGCCCCAGCACACTTTCAAATCATAACTTAGCATCAGCAAAGGCAAAGAGTTATGGGGTAACCATGCCAAGGAGGCATTTCCTCACAGATAGCAACTAAAACAAAAACACTTTCCATGATAGGAATTGTAAAGAACAGGAGTGAAGTGGCTCAAAAGGGGAGCCATAAGCCTTGTGAAGACAATGTTAAGATTCCAGGATGGGGCTGGAGGAATCCTTGGTGGGATGATTCTTTTAAGTCCTTCCATAATAAATGCTTTGATGACTGGAATTCTAAACAAAAAAAATATGCTATTTTGAAGCTATGCTGCTATGGCTGTCAAGTGTAGACAGATGGATGTTTAAGCAAGATTTGCTTTATGTAAATGAAGTAAATAACAGATCATTTCTTGACCTGTTGGCTTAAGAGGGTCAATGTTTTCTGTTTGGCAATAGCAAACAAAACGTTTCCATTTTGCCACGTAACATTGTCTAGTTGTAGGTTTATGTGCTTCTTAAAGAATAGTCATACATTCCTGCCGTAGTTGTAAATACCCAAGTTCTATGGACCTCAAGAGCCATATTGCTAGATTGAGGGATTTGGGATCTGGTTGTCTTATTTGACCCTGTTTTTGTGTTGGAAGCTCTTGTCTCTTGGGGAGCTTCTGATGTGGAACTACTGAGAGATTCAAGAGTGTTGTGAACCATCGTTGACATGCCCATGTAGGAGCTACCAGGATTATGATGAGGGAAGATTGTTTGAGCTTTCGAACCAGAAAAGGAATGAGTGGGAGAGGGGTCAAAATGTAAGCAAATATCCCTGACCAACTCATCCATAGAGCATTGCCTTTGGACTGAGGGTGCGGCTACCTGGAGGTGAAGTTTTGGCATTTTGTGTTTTGAGGTGTGGCAAAAAGGTCTATTTGATGTGTTCCCCACTTTTGAAAGTGGAGGACTCGTAGGTGGAGTTCGTATTCGTGGACTTGGTGAGCAGGTATGCGAAATGATTGTCCCTGCGAGATACTGTGTCACTATCCAAATGTGATGAATTGCCCATTTCCATCTTGTTTGTGCAAGATGGGATAGTTGATGAGATTGTGCTCCCCCTGTTTTTGAAGACACTTCCTGGCAGTCATGTTATCTGTATTATCAACACTACCTTGTGTTTCAATTGTGGAAGGAACGCTTGCATTGCTAGGTAACTGATGTGCAAGGACTACTGAGTGGTGTCTCATAGACCCTGGGATGTGAGGTTGTGGAGATGAGCTCCCCAATCCGTATTTGAGGAGTCAGCTGTGAGAATGATCTGAGGAACAGGGTCTAAAAAAAAGGCCACCCTTCCATAAGGTTTGTGGTGTTCCACGGTGCAGAGAGCGATAAGTCTGGTGGACCAACAACACTAAATCTTCCATTTGATCCTGTGCTTGAGGCCACTGACGAGAGGCACTGTTGAAGGGGACGCATTAGAAATCTGGCATGAAGTATGATGGCAATGCAAGATGCCATCATCCCTAACAATCGCACAACAGTCCTTACTGTGTATGTATGGTTCTCTGTTAATGTAGCAACCATTGATTGAAAGGCTTGAATTAGAGCTGAGCTGGGAAACGCTAGTCCTAATTGTGCATTTAGTATCGCTCCTAGGTAGGGCTGCATCTTGAGAGGTTGAAGATGTGATTTGAGGTAATTGATGGTGAAACCTAGAGAGTGTAGGAGACAAATTGTGAGTTGAGTGTGGCATTGACACTGTGTGAATGAACTGGCTTTCATGAGCCAATTGTCCAGGTAAGGAAGACATGAATTTGTTGTCTTCTGATGTGCTGCGACTACCGCAAGACTTTTTGTGAAAACTCTGGGAGCAGTTGTGACTCTGAATGGTAATACCTTGAATTTGTAATGTTTTCCTGCAACTACAAATCTTAAGTATTTGTGATGTGCCGGGTGAATGGGAATGTGAAAGTAAGCGTCCTTTAGGTCTAGCGCGGTCATGAAATTGCCTTGCTGAAGAAGCGGAATAACATCCTGAAGAGTGACCATATAAAAGTGTTCTGAGAGTATGTAGTGGTTTAAGAGTGAGATCTAATTTTAGGCTGAGACCCTTGTCTTTTTCAGGTACTAGGAAATAGAGGGAGTAAACTCTTGTACCCTGGTGTTGTAGTGGTACTGGTTCTATAGCCCCTTTGAGACGAAGAGAGTGTACTTCCTCTATGAGAAGAGCAAGATGTTCTTTTGTGAGTTCGAGGGGGTGTATTTGATGGCGTGGAAGTGAGCTTCAAAGAGTAACCATTTTGGATACTTGAAAGTACCCATTGATCTGTGGTAGTTTGAGATCATTGTGGGTAAAAATGTTGTAACCTTCCCCCTACGGGAGTGGTGTAAGTTAGTAGGAAATCAGGACTTTCTGATGGATCAGGACCCTCTACATGTAGATGGCTTTCCTCTTCCTTTGTTATTGTTCCTTCTGTAGGAACCTGTTAGATAACATCTGGAGTGTTGAGAGATGGGCTTTGTTTGAGTGTAAGGCTGTTTAGTAAATGATGACGAAAGCCTCTTGAAAATCCTGTGTGACTAAAAGTACGCGTGTTTACTGGCTTGGAGTGCCCCCATAGCTTTGGCAGTTTTATTATCTTTATTTAGCTTTTCAAGTGTGGTATCCACTTGTGAGCCAAATAAATGCTCTTTATCAAAGGGATTGTTCAACATTGCCTGCTGTACCCCTGGTTTAAAGCGTGAGCATCTGAGCCAGACATGTTGCCTAATGATGACGCTGGTGTTAATACTGCACGCTGCTGTACCAGCATCATCGAGCACACATCTAATTGAATTATTTGATATTGTTTGTCCCTCGGCTACAATTTCTACACCCCTGTTAAGGTGTTCCTTAGGGAAATATTGTAGAAGCTCCACCATGGCATCTCAATGAGTTCTATCGTATAGGGATTGTAACACCTGGGCATTAACAATTTACCAGGGATTGGCTGCTTGAGCTGCCAATCGCTTACCAGCCGCATGTAATTTTTTGCCTTTTTTTTAAATCAGGAGGCGGTGTGTCTCATGTTGATTGGCTATTTGCCCTTTTGTGAGCAGTAGAGGCAACGATAGAGTCTGGAGGGATCTTTGGTTTTATAAATAAAGGGTCAGTGGGTGCAGCCTTATATTTCTTATCCACCCTAGGAGTGATAACCTTTGATCTAAGTGGCTCTTTAAAGATTTTGTCTGCATGCCTGAGAGCATTGGAAGAAATTGACTCTTCTTGTGTGTTATGCCAAGAGTGTCGAATAGGAAATCCTCTTCTACTGGATCCGTGTAGATGTGGACATTATGAAATACTGCTGCCCTAGCTATAACCTCTTGATATGAGGTGGAATACTCAGGTGGTGATGGTCAAGCTGGGTAGAAATCTGGATCATTAAGTGTAATGGATCTGGATTATATGCATCCCATTGGTCTGGATCATCTAATGTATCTTTCAAATCATGAGCCCCATCAGTTGGCGAATTAGGTTGTGTGAACCCTAATGGAGGGGGAGATGTTGGTGGAGGGGAATTGTGTGGAGAAGTAGGTGGAGAGGGATGAGGAAAAGGCTGAGTGAAGAAAAAAAGTATTTTCTTTTGTAGTCTTTTTTGGAGGTTGAAAGGAGTAAAGCGCCTCTTGAAAAGTCAGTTTCCCCTTTAAGGGGGGAGGAGGTGATTTTATAATCAGTTCTGTTCCCTCGTGAATCTGAAGTTGGCAATGCCGAACTTCTAAAATTGGTTCTACTGGTGAAGGGGTGGTTGGAGACTGTCCAGAATCTAAAGAGCTCTTTAAGATTTTCTATTCCGAAGTTTTTTTGTGTATGGAATATTTTCAGTGCCTGTTTTTTTCTTCTTTAGTGCCAAAGTGGTCAGAACCAAAGTAGTCAGCACTGAAGCACCATGTGTTTTCGGTTGTGTCAGAGCCGAAGTAGAGGTGCCTGAGGTCGATGCTGAAGATTTACCTTTGGCTTTCTTTGGTGCCTAGCTGGAAGGCGAGGCATCTGAATGAGTTTCTCGGCTCCGACCATGGCCAGAAGACAGTGGCGGACCGGTGACCTCTTTCGATGTAGTTTTGACCAAGGGTGAAGGGGTCTTTTTACTCATGATTTGAGCCGACTGCAACGGTTGACTCTCGATGTCAGATTGTACATGGGAGTCAGATTTTACAATGGAGAAGGCCTGTTCTTGCTCCAGTTCCTCCTGCGCATGCTCGTCGCCAAAGATGTCTAGTGTGTCGTTTGGAATGCAAGACAGCATTTCCATCCGACGATCTCAGAGTGTCTTTTTTGATCGAAAGGAACAGCATGCTTTGCAGGTCTGCTCATTGTGATTGGGGGAGAGACACAAATTAAACACCTGGTGGTGGTGGTCGGGGTATGGAAATTTGGAGTGACACTGAGGGCAAAACCGAAATGGAGTTTGTTTCATTAGGGCAGCATTTTTAGATGCCACGTGGAGGAGGTAGGACTGAAGAGGGCAAGAGAGGTCCGTTTCCTCCCCAAAAGGGCTGAAGATTGATTCCTGGTGTAAGCTGGAACCGAAGACAGAGTATGGAAGAATATGCAATCTAAACAATATAGACGGTAATAGAAAGACAAAGAGAATACCGATTTGGACTGTATCGAGCCAAGAACACTGAGCAAGAGGAACATATGTCCGAACCTGACAGCTGAGAGAAACAATCTAACAAAGGACTAGATGCCCATGTGCAGTATTACCGAGAGGAGGAGTCACTCGATCACGTGACTCGAAAAGCTTCTTTGAAGAAAAACAAGTTGTACCACTCCAAACCCAACACTAGATGGTGAGCTTATGCACAGAAGAACAAGTTACTTACCTTCGGTAACACTTTTTCTGGTGGATACAATAGCTACCTGTGGATTCCTCACCTTATGAATTCTCCCATGCGCCAGCATCTGATGGAAAATCTTCTTCCCAGCTCTCCACGTCGATGAGGACGTCACAATTGCACGGCTCCACGCGACTCCGTCTGACGTCACCGTGCCAATAAGAGGTCCTCGCTGGCGTGCTGACGTCAGTTTCACCCATGTTTTACGTGCCTTTGAGGCGAACAGGTGAAAACCGACCTCACAATAGCTCTAATAAATATATATATACATAAAACCACCATGATGCAATATAATTAAAACCATCATTTATATATACACAGAAAAAAAATATTTTATACACCTATAAAATCACATATCTTAATGTAACCTGACAGGCAACGGGGAGGAGGGTGGGACTGTGAGGAATCCACAGGTAGCTATTGTATCAAACAGAAAAAGCATTACCGAAGATAAGTAACTTGTTCTTCTGATGGATACAACTACCTGTGGATTCCTCACCTTATGAATAGAGTCCTAAAGCAGTACCGCACTCGGAGGTGGGTGCCTGACTGGTTACAACAAGAAGTCCTGCAATACAGATCGTGCAAAATGTCCGTCCCTCCTAACTTCCGAGCCCAAGCAGTAATGCTTTGCGAAGGTGTGGAGGGACGCCCAAGTTGCTGCCTTGCAAATACCCACCACTGGAACCCCTCTTGCCAGGGCCGAAGTAGCGGACTTAGCCCTGGTGGAATGGGCTCTGATACCCTCAGGGGAAACATTATTTGCCAACGAGTAGCAAATCTTCATACAAATAACAACCCACTGAGATTGTTCTTTTATGGACTGCTCTGCCCTTCCTCTGTCCAATATACCCCACGAACAGCTGGTCCTCCAGGCGAAAGTCTTTCATCCTTTCAATATAAAAACTAAGATCCCTTTTAGGGTCCAAACGGTGAAGCCTCTCTTCCTCCTTCGAGGGGTGAGGAGGAGGGTAGAAAGATGGAAGGGTAATGGTTTGCCCTATATGAAGAGGAGTGACAACTTTTGGTAGGAAAGCCGCCCTGGTTTTCAACACCACTTTATCCGGAAAGAACAAGGTAAAGGGGGTTTTAACAGAAAGAGCTTGAAGCTCACCAACCCACCTAGCCGAGGTTATAGCAATGAGAAAAACTGTTTTAAGCACCAGAAATCTTAGCGGGCAAGAGTGCATGGGTTCAAAAGGTGACCCCATTAAAAAGGTTAAAACAAGATTTAGGTCCCACTGAGGCATATGAAAAGGAGTGGGAGGAAACCTATTAACTAAACCTTTCAAGAACCTGATCACAATAGGGCTGATCCAGGAGGCAAAGAAAGGCTGACAGAGCAGCCAAATAACCCTTAACTGTAGCCACTGCACAAACCTTCTTAGCTAAATCTAAAGCAAATAATAAAGTATCGGAGAGGTGGGCCCTAAAGGGATCAATTTCCTTTTCTCCACACCAAGCCACAAATTTAGCCCACCTGCCGGCATAACCTGTCCTTGTGGAGTGTCGCCTGGCCGATAAAATAACATCCACTGCATCTGGTGGGAGAGAAAAAGAACTCAGGTTGCCACGTTCAATCTCCAGGCATGAAGGTGCAGGCTCCGGAGGTGGGGGTGTAGAACATACCCCTGCAATTGCGAGAGGAGATCTGCCCTGAGAGGGAGACGGAGCGGAGGACACAGCGAGAGTTCGAGAAGGTCCGTGTACCACACCCTTCTTGGCCAATCTGGGGCTATTAAAATGACCTGAGCCCGATCCTGACAAATCTTCCTCAGAACCCGAGGGATCAAGGGTATGGAGGGAAATGCGTAAAGCAACTGGTTGCACCAATATATCTGAAACTCATCCCCCAAAGCTCCTTGCAACCGGATACTGGAGGCTGCAGAATGAGGAGCAGTGTGTGTTCTCCAGAGTGGCAAACAGATCTATCCCTGGAGAACCCCACATCTGAAAGATATGCAGGACCAGATCCGGATGGAGACGCCACTTGTAATCGGCAGAAAATTGTCAACTAAGTGTCCACACGTACATTGAGCACTCCGGCCAGATGATTCGCTATCAAGCAAATCCGATGGTCCTGAAGCCAGGATCAGAGACGCAGAGCTTCTCTGCAGAGAAGATACGACCCTACTCCTCCCTGCTCGATTATGTACCACATTGCGGTAGCGTTGTCCGTCAGGACCTGAACTGACTGACCGCGAAGGGACAGGAGGAAAGCATTGAGAGCCAAATGTATCGCCCGCAATTGTAACAGATTTATATGAAAAGTCTGTTCCACTGGAGACCAACGACCCTTGATCTCCACGTCCCTCAGATGAGCTCCCTACCCTAGAGTGGAAGCATCCGTCATGACTGTGGCCACCGAAGGCGGCAGTGAAAACGGCCTTCCTTGAGACAGGTTGCCGTCCACAGCCCACCATCGTAGATCCGCTGCAGCGTCTCAGGAGATCGTTATTGACTCCTCGAGATCCCCTTTGTGTTGAAAACACTGCCTGCGGAGGCACCATTGAAGAGCCCTCATGTGCCAACATGCATGACTGACCAACAGAATGCAAGAAGCGAACAGACCAAGCAGGCGTAAGACCATGAGGATTGGAACAACCGCTCCATTTTGAAACATTGGAATCAACGCCTGAATGTCCTGAATCCGCTGAGGCGGAGGATAGGCCTGATTCAATGTAGTATCCAGTACTGCCCCTATGAACAGGAGGCGCTGAGAGGGCTCCAGGTGAGACTTGGGTACATTTATCGTAAAACCCAGACTGAACAACAACTGAGTTGTCATCTGCAAGTGACGCAATACAAGCTCTGGAGACTTGGCTTTGATCAACCAATCGTCCAGGTAAGGGAATACCGATATCCCCTTCCTTCTGAGACTTGCTGCTACCACTGCCATCACCTTTGCGAAGACTCGAGGAGCTGAAGTAAGACCAAACGGAAGAACCGCAAACTGGTAGTGTTGCGACCCCACCACAAACCATAGATACTTCCTGTGTGACTTGAGTATAGGGATATGAAAGTAAGCATCCTGCAAGTCGACAGACACCATACAATCTTCTTTGTTCAACGCCAGAAGTACCTGCGCCAGAGTAAGCATCTTGAATTTTTCCATTTTGAGGAACCAATTCAAAATCCTTAGGTCTAGGAGTGGTCTCAAACGACCGTCCTTCTTGGGGATCAGGAAGTATCTTGAATAACAACCCTGACCCCTTTCCTGCTCTGGAACCAACTCCACTGAACCTTTTGACAACAGGCTCTGAACCTCCTGCTGCAACAACAGGAGATGGTCTTCTGAACAAAACGAGGGACAGGGAGGTATGGGAGGGGGAAACCCCTGAAAAGGGATAGCATATCCTTTTCTCACAATGTTCAGAACCCATGAGTCTGATGTAATTAACTCCCACTCGTGGAGAAAAAGACGTAATCTTCCCCCTACAGGAGAAGTGTGGTCGAAAATGGGGAGAAAACTAGGGCTGCTTCCCTTGTTGTTGTCCTCTAGAGGAAGAGGATGATGCAGGGTATTGCTGGGTGGCCCCTCTTGTCCGAACCCTCCCCGCCCTCTAAAGGATCTATATGGGAGCCTGGCAGGCTGTTGGACTGTGGACTGGTCTACGGTAGACGGCTCCACGCCCAAACCCCCTGAACCTCCGAAAGGACCTGAAAGGGGTAGCAGAGGAGGCTTACAGACCCAAAGACTTCACTGTGGCCCAACTATCTTTAAAGCGCTCTAGAGCAGAGTCCGCTTTATCACCAAACAGTTTCTCTCCATCAAAGGGCAAATCCAACAAAGTAATCTGCACATCAGAAGAAAACCCAGAGGACCTCAACTAAGCGTGCCTCCTGGTAGCAATAGAGGTACCCATTGCCCTGGTCACCGAGTCCGTGGAATCCAGACCAGACTGGATTATCTGTTTTGCTGCAGCCTGAGCATCAGATAGAAGTTCACCAAACTGACTCTGAACATCCTGTGGCAGGTCAGGAACCATAGCCCTAGCCGAGTCCATCAAGGCATGGACGTATCTACCAAGATCACAGGTAGCATTCGCAGCCTTGAGAGCCATGCTACAAGAGAAAGTTTTCTTTGCCGACTGTTCCATCCTTTTATATTCCCTATCCGATGGAATCACAGGGAAGGAGCCTGGAGCAGACTGTGTGGAGCAAGAGGCCTGAACAACCAGTCTCTCCGGGGTAGGATGTTTCGATAAAAACCCCGGATCTCTAGGCGCCACTCTGTCCCTTCTTGCCACAGACCTATTAACAGCAGGTGACGACACAGGCTTCCTCCAAAGCTCTAATATGGGCTCTGTAAGAGCATCGTTGAACGGAAGCAAAGGATCCGCAGAAGTTGAAGGGTGTAGGACCGCCGTCAAAATGTTTGTCTTAACCTCTGCAGCAGGCAATGGAAGATCTAAAAAGTTTGCCGCCTCCCTAATCACTGTGTGGAAGGAGGCTGCCTCCTCTGTGAACTCCCCAGGTGAAGAAAGGTCCTATTCCGGGGAAGTGTCAAGCCCACTGGCCGAATCCAGCCCTTCATATTCTCCCAAGGGCTCCACAATCTCCCCCTCTTCCAACAACTGCCGTTGGTACTATTCCTCTTCTAAAAGTCTCAAGGCCTTTCTACGCGACCTCAGCCTGACCTCTAACCCCGGCGTCGACAAAGAATTGGCCGACGTCAATGACACTGGCTTTAAAACCTGAAGACGCGGAACAGGAGAGGAAGGTTGGCTTCGGTCGAATCCATCATTCGGATCTGGTGCCGGAGTGGATCCCAACGGCGCCGAGGACACTTGAGGCTCCACCATCGGCATCAACTGACGGGGCGATGAGATCGGCGCCATAGGTCTGAAAGGCGACGTCATTGGAACCACAGGACTTCAAGGCAACGTCATCGGTGCTGAACCGGCACCCTCAGGCAGATAGAAGGGCATAAATGGCACCGCCTTGTAAGGAGCCGGGGAGCCCAACGAAAATGCTAACAGACCTGTGGGACCAGCCCGTGCACCAGCAGCGGGCATAGCATTAAACATTGAGAACATGGCATTTAAAAATGCCGCCAGATATGCTCCCCGGAGCCGGGAAGGCAGGATACTGCTGGTCTCCATGTTGCACCTGTGCTTGCTGAACATCGGAATTATGAGCAGCAGGTGAAAATCGAGGACTCTCCAGAGGTGCCACTACCTCGCAGACTGACGGCGCCGGAGAAGCCTGAGGGCTCTGAGGTTGTGGAGTCACCGTCGGACTCAACTCCCACGTCGCTGTCGAGATGGAGACCTTGATCTTGACCGGCTCAGAGCCGAAAGACGCCGAGAGTCATGACGATGTAGTTTCTTGTGTTTCTTCGACGAAGTATGGGAAGAGGATCTGTGATACATTTTATGCCCTGTAGGAAAGTACCATCTTGCCTGGCATGTTACCCCCATTTTCACTGTATGTATGTTTTTGCCCTTGTGTCACTGGGATCCTGCTAGGCAGGACCCCAGTGCTCATAGTGTATGCCCTGTATGTGTTCCCTGTGTGGTGCCTAACTGTATCACTGAGGCTCTGCTAACCAGAACCTCTGTGTTTATGCTCTGTCTGCTTTCTAAAATTGTCACTGCAGGCTAGTGACTAATTTTACCAATTCTCATTGGCACACTGGTACACCCATATAATTCCCTTGTATATGGTACTTAGGTGCCCAGGGTATTGGGGTTCCAGGAGATCCCTATAGGCTGCAGCATTTCTTCTACCACCCATATGGAGCTCAGACAATTCTTACACAGGACTTCCACTGCAGCCTGAGTGAAATAACGTCCACGTTATTTCACAGCCATTTTTCACTGCACATAATTAACTTATAAGACACCTATATGTCTAACCCTAACTTGGGGAAGGTTAGGTGCCAAGCTACTTAGTGTGTGGGCACCATGGCACTAGCCAAGGTGCCCCCACATCGTTCATGGCAAATTCCCCGAACTTTGTGAGTGTGGGAACACCATTACAAGCGTGCACTGCACATAGGTCACTACCTATGTGTAGCCTCACAATGGTAACTCCGAACATGGCCATGTAACATATCTAAGATCATGGAATTGTCACCCCAATACCATTCTGGTATTGGGGTGACAATTCCATGATCCCCCGGGTCTCTAGCACAGAACCTGGGTACAGCCAAACTGCCTTTCCGGGGTTTCCACTGCAGCTGCTGCCAACCCCTCAGACAGGATTCTGCCCTCCTGGGGTCTGGCAGCCCAGTCCCAGGAAGGCAGAACAAAGGATTTCCTCTGAAAGAGGGTGTTACACCCTCTCCCTTTGGTAATAGGTGTGAAGGGCTGGGGAGGAGTAGCCTCCCCCAGCCTCTGGAAATGCTTTGATGGGCACAGATGGTGCCCATCTATGCATAAGCCAGTCTACACTGGTTCAGGGATTCCCCCAGCCCTGATCTGGCGTGAAACTGGACAAAGGAAAGGGGAGTGACCACTGCCCTGACCAGTACCTCCCAGGGGAGGTGCCCAGAGCTCCTCCAGTGTGTCCCAGACCTCTGCCATCTTGGATTCAGAGGTGATGGGGGCACACTGGACTGCTTCAGTGCCAGCAGGTGACGTCAGAGACCCCTCCTGATAGGTTCTTACCTCTCTTGGTAGCCAAACCTCCTTTCTTGGTAGCCAAACCTCCTTTTCTGGCTATTTAGGGTCTCTCCTCTGGGCTATTCCTCAGATCACGAATGCAAGAGCTCACCAGAGTTCCTCTGCACTTCCCTCTTCGACTTCTGCCAAGGATCGACCGCTGACTTCTCCAGGACGCCTGCAAAACCGCAACAAAGTAGCAAGACGACTACCAGCAACATTGTAGCGCCTCATCCTGCCAGCTTTCTAGACTGTTTCCTGGTGGTGCATGCTCTGAGGGCTGTCTGCCTTCACCCTGCACTGGAAGACAAGAAGAAATCTCCCGTGGGTCGACGGAATCTTCCCCCTGCTAACGCAGGCACCAAAAGACTGCATCACCGGTCCTCTGGGTCCCCTCTCATCCTGACGAGCGTGGTCCCTGGAACACAGGAGCTGGGTCCAAGTGTCTCCCACAGTCCAGTGGCCCTTCTGTCCAAATTTGGTGGAGGTAAGTCCTTGCCTCCCCACGCCAGACAGCAAACCTGTGTACTGCGTGATTTGCAGCTGCTCTGGCTTCTGTGCACTTCTCCAAGGATTCCTTTGTGCACAGCCTAGCCTGGGTCCCCAGCACTCCGTCCTGCAGTGCTCAACCCGCTGAGTTGGACTCCGACGTCGTGGGACCC
Source organism: Pleurodeles waltl (assembly GCF_031143425.1). NCBI lineage: Eukaryota > Metazoa > Chordata > Amphibia > Caudata > Salamandridae > Pleurodeles > Pleurodeles waltl. The sequence continues at coordinate 402,864,165 of NC_090449.1, forward strand.
TCCTTTTGTGACTCTGAGTTCACAGAACTTTCAAGTGCCTGCTCCGGTACTTCTGTGGGTGCTGCCTGCTTCTGTGGGGGCTCTCTGAGTTGCTGAGTGCCCCGCCCTGTCTCCTCCTCCAAGGGACGACATCCTGGTCCTTCCTGGTCCCCAGCAGCACCCAAAAACCTCTACCGCGACCCTTGGAGCTAGCAAGGCTTGTTTGCGGTATTTCTGCGTGGAAACACTTCTGAAACATCCAGCACGCCGTGGGACATCTTCCATCCAAAGGAGAAGTTCCTAGCCCTTTTCGTTGTTGCAGAATCTTCGGCTTCTTCCACCCGGAGGCAGCCCTTTTGCACCTTCATCCGGGGTTTCCTGGTCTCCTGCCCCCCCCCGGGACACTATCGCAACTCTTGCACTTGGTCCCCTTCCTTTTCAGGTCCTCAGGCCCAGGAATCCGTCTTCAGTGTTTTGCTGGTGCTTGTGGTTCTTGCAGAATCACCCTATCACGACTATTATGTCTTTCTGGGGTAGTAGGGTAACTTTACTCCTACTTTCTAGGGTCTTGGGGTGGGGTATTTTGGACACCCTTACTGTTTTCTCACAGTCCCAGCGACCCTCTACAATCTCCCATAGGTCTGGGGTCCATTTGTGATTCACATTCCACTTTTGGAGTATATGGTTTGTGTTGCCCCTAGACCTATGTTGACCTATTGCATCCTATTGCGATTCTACATTGTTTGCACTACTTTTCTTACTGTTACTTACCTGTTTTGTGTTTGTGTACATATAACTTGTTGTATCTTACTTACCTCCTAAGTGAGGGTATTCTCTGAGATACTTTTGGCATATTATCACTAAAATAAAGTACCTTTATTTTTAGTAACTCTGAGCATTGTGTTTTCTTATGATATTGTGCTATATAAGTGGTATAGTAGGAGCTTTGCATGTCTCCTAGTTCAGCCTAAGCTGCTTTGCCATAGCTACCTTCTATCAGCCAAAGCTGCTAGAAACACCTCTATTCTACTAATAAGGGATAACTGGACCTGGCACAGGGTGTAAGTACCACAAGGTACCCACTATAAGCCAGGCCAGCCTCCTACATGCCCCTACTTCGCCTTGGGCAGAAAGTTTGGCCTCTCTCTTTCAGAGCCTTAGGATTCATGCTCTGGCAGGAAACACACTCCTCAACGTCATGCTCATAGCTCAGACACCAAAGGCAATCGTCATGAGGGTCAGTAACCGACATGCGATCCCCGCACTCTCGACATGGCTTAAATCCTGGCTTCCTAGGAGGAGACATTGTAACTCAATCAATCAATCAATCAATCAATCATAGTATTTATAGAGCGCGCTATGTACCCGTCAGGGTTTCGAGGCGCTGAGGGGGGGGGGGGGGAGGGGAGTGCTGCTGGTTTATCGGTCGAAGAGCCAGGTCTTGAGGAGCCTTCTGAATGCGAGGAGGTCCTGGGTCTGGCGAAGGGATGTGGGGAGAGAGTTCCAGGTCTTGGCGGCGAGGAAGGAGAAGGATCTGCCGCCGGATGTCTTGCGCTGGATTCGGGGTACGATGGCGAGGGCGAGGTTGGCGGATCGGAGTTGACGTGTTGGGGTGTAGAAGTGAAGTCTGGTGTTGAGGTAGGAGGGTCCGGTGTTGTGAAGTGCCTTGTGAGCGTGGGTCAGGAGTTTGAAGGTGATCCTCTTGTCTACCGGGAGCCAGTGGAGTTCCTTTAGGTGAGGGGAGATGTGACTTCGGCGGGGTATGTTGAGGATCAGTCGGGCGGAGGCATTTTGGATACGTTGGAGGCGTTTGATGTCTTTGGTTGGGATGCCTGTGTAGAGTGCGTTGCCGTAGTCAAGTCTGCTGCTGACGAGGGCCTGGGTCACCGTCTTTCTGGTTTCTGTTGGAATCCACTTGAAAATTCTGCGGAGCATTCGGAGGGTGTTGAAACAGGAGGAGGAGACGGCGCTGACCTGTTTGGACATGGTGAGGGCGGAGTCCAGGATGAAGCCGAGGTTTCTTGCGTGGCTGGCAGGGGTGGGTGGGGGTCCGAGGACGGAGGGCCACCATGAGTCGTTCCAGGCCGAGGGGGTGCGTCCGAGGATGAGGACTTCCGTCTTGTCGGAGTTGAGTTTCAGGCGACTGTTGTTCATCCAATCGGCGATAGATTTTAGTCCCTCGTGGAGGTTTGTTTTGGCGGTGAGCGGGTCTTTGGTCAGGGAGAGGACGAGCTGGGTATCGTCGGCGTAGGAGATGATGCTGAGATGATGTTGGCGAGCCAGTTGAGCGAGGGGGGCCATGTAGACGTTGAACAACGTGGGGCTGAGGAAGGATCCTTGGGGGACGCCGCAGATGAGGTTGGTGGCTTTGGAGCGGAAAGGGGAGAGACGGACTCTCTGCGTTCTGTCGGAGAGGAAGGATGAGATCCAGTGGAGGGCTTTATCTTGGATGCCGGCTTCCTGGAGGCGGGTCAGTAGGGTGCGGTGGCAGACGGTGTCAAAAGCGGCTGATAGGTCGAGGAGGATGAGGGCTGAGGTTTCGCCGTTGTCCATTTGATGTCTGATGTCATCTGTGGCGGCGAGGAGGGCGGTCTCAGTGCTGTGGTTTCGTCTGAATCCGGATTGTGAGGGGTCCAGGATGGAATTGTCTTCGAGGAAGTGGGTGAGCTGAGTGTTGACGATCTTCTCGATGACTTTCGCTGGAAAAGGGAGGAGAGAGATCGGACGGAAGTTTTTGAGGTCGTTGGGGTCAGCCTTGGGTTTTTTGAGGAGGGGTTGGATTTCTATAACTAGAACCGGATTGAAACTAGTAACAAGATGGAACACCTCCAACAGTAGCAAGAGCTAGGAGAAAACTGTTAGCATCGAAGGCACAGAAAAAGGGAACTGACGCCAGCACGCCGGCGAGGACCTCTTATTGGCACAGTGATGTCAGACGTAGCCGCATGGAGCCGTGCAATTGTGACATCCTCGTCGACGTGGAGAGCTGGGAAGAAAATTTTCCGTAAGATGCTGGCACATGGGAGAATTCATAAGGTGAGAAATCCGCAGGTAGTTGTATCCATCAGAATGTCTATCTACAGCGGCCCATGCTATTGAACAATGTTTCTCTCTCAACGTCAATTAAAGTCAGGGAACCTGCTAAGGCTGTCCATTATCCCCATTGTTTCTCATTTCATTTGAGCCACTTAATCGCCTCCTGAATAATTCTCTCAATATCAAAGGTTTTTCATTCAGAGATAGTTGTTTTAAAACAGCAGCTTATGCAGGCTGAATACTAATTTTCTCCAAAGATACTGAAACTGCAATCCTTGCGATTACAAGTATCAAAACCTTTTCATCCTTCTAAGGCTATTCACTAAACAGTGTTAAAACTGAATTTCTCTCCCTTAATCCGCTCTGCACCTCAGCAATTATTACTAACACAGATCTCCACTGGCAAACTCACTATATCAGATACCTGGGAATTTGGTTCAATAATAACTTCTGTGAATCCATAGAGTACAACAAGCAACAAACCATTCTTAAAATGTAAAACCTTCTCTATTCATGGTCCCCTAAGGACATACCTTAGTGAGGAAGGTTTGAAAACATCAAGATGATGGTAACACAGTGAGTTCACTTTCTCTCTAGTATGATACTACGTACGACTCTCTCCATCCTCCTTCTCTACCATTAGGAGAATTACCTCAGAATGTCTATGGTCTAATAAAAAAAAAAAAAGCAAGGATCTCTACAAAAAAAAAGTGCTATTCCAAATGAGATGGGGGATGCAATTTCACTAATTGGCATAACTATCAAACTGCCTCTCACCTCGAAGGGCGCAAAATGGTTCTTGCAATACCCCTCTGATTACACACCCAAGCTTGTTATAGAAACACGGCTGCTGCCTTTTCAGCACACAAGTCTCTTCACGTATGGACCAAATACTAATCAAACATTCCAAGCCTATCATGTTAAATACCATCAATGCCCTTTGTGCTATTGACAAACTGTAATGCGCTATTTTTAATTCCAACTTCTTCTCTCTTTGTTACTGTAAGAAAATCAAGACGAATGGTGCACGACCTATAGGCCCCTCCTGGGTCAAAATAGGTATCTGCTTGTTCGGGATCTTGCCTCCAATAATGATCCCTTATCATTTGCAGCTCTTCAACACAAGTTCTGTCTTCAAAATATTGATTTGTATGATTTCATACCAAATTAGGAATGATTTTACTTCCTTCCCTACCCTCTTCTCTTGCAGCCTGGCAAGTTAACGGTCATATGACATCTAAAGTATTTCCACCAATTAGAGATTGATTGCCCTTCAGAGAAACAGAGGGATAAGTTATGCAATTTGGCACACTCAAACAAAATTGCTCCTTCATTAAACCAGACCAAACATTTTGCTATTCACCTTCTCTACTAGATTCCAATTAAGCTGCAGAAATTTAAACTTTCTGATTGAGCCCTTTGTTGGTCTTGCAAAGCAGCCTTTACGGACCTGGAACATGTACTTTAAATGCAAATGTCTTAGCCTCACTTGGGAACAAATATTAAACAAAATAAGCCCATATTCAAAATCATCCTTTCCCTACCATAATCCTTGGTCCTCATGTTGACTTGGAGACAACTGAATTAGACTTTGCCTTACTGGATGTCCTGTTGAGTTGCAGAAAAGTCATTTTATTAGATAGGAAATCACAATGCTGTTTCTAGCCACATAGTGTGGAATGGGTGTCTTACTACATCCTGTCATTTCGAAGAGAATTTGGGAAACTCTGGTCTTGTTTCTCCAAAATTCCCTTTTACAGACCCATCCTATGTGACTGTTTTAAGTTTATACCTTCTCCATTTTCTCTCCTCACGGATACTCAACTTTACCCCCCTTTGTACCAGCTTCCTCTTAATTGTTGTTTTTAATGATACATTACTCTACCTGCACTGTTTTAGATCTACTCTAAATGGATTTGATGCCACAGTTTTGTACCCTGTTCTTTTGATAACCCTAATCACCATGTGATTGCCTCTTGTCAAACATTTTCTCTTCCTCAACTCTCGTCTCTGTGATGTTGAGAGATGATTGTAGGTCGCTGGCCTGGTGTATGGTGGAAACCTATGGTGTTTAGACCTTATAGGAGGTCCAGGCAACCCTGATTAGTTAGTGAGACCGTGTCTAAGAAGCCAGGGCTCTCTAGTGGTAGCTGTGATGAGCAGCCCTGACTTACCTATGAGGAGTGTAAAGCACTTGCAATACCACAGCAGTCACACTTAGCTCACATGAAAGGAACCACACAATGTTACAAAAATAAAGGTACTTTATTACAGTATCTATACACAATAAGCATTCAAAATTAAGATTGGAAAATAAACATTGCCAAGAAATAGCAGAAAATAGCTAGGGCTCGGGGGCAAACCATATATTAAAATAGTGGAATGCAAAGTTAGGTCCCCCACCTAATGATGTGGAATAGATAGAAGGGTGCTGGGAGAACTCTGGACACCAAGAGGTAAGCACCTAGATGACCGCCAGCGACCAGGAGAGCATAGTTAAGTTACTAAGTCTTCCCAGAGTCTAACAAGAGGACTTGGAAAGGGAAATTGCAAGACCAGGACCAGTCCAGTGGAACCCAATGGTGGATTCCAGATGAAGAGGACCTGCAAAAGAAGGGGACATAGTCCAGTCCACACAGGAGTGTCCAGGTGTGGCAGAGGCCACTACCCACCCTCCTGTGGATGAAGATCTGGGTCAAAGATGGAAGATGAATATCAGCTGTGGAATCCAGGAGCTGCAGAGAGGTCCTTTGAGTTGAGCAGAAGATGTCCCACGCCTGTTGCAGATGGTCAGCGGTCAGGATGATCACCAACAAGCCTTGGTAAAGGCAAATCTGGGCAGAAGAGGATTTGGACCAGCAAGGTCCAGGGGACTCTACCCTGGGAAGGGAGTCCGGGCTGACCCACAGCAGTCCGAAGAGCCAGCAGAAATAGTCGCAGCCCCACCGGCAAACCACTGGGAGCAGGCACAGTAAATTGCAGTGAGGCCCAGTCAGCACACCTGGAGAGGAGTCTCACGTCACTGGAGCAGTAAAGGACAGACTGTCCTTGCAAGGATGAAGGTCTGGAGGCCGGGGCTACTTGCAGCCGAAGATCCCTAGGAGCAGGAGTCAACAAGCCTTGGTTGCTGAAGGACTTGCTGTGCACAGGGGTACTGCCCTGAAGGAACAGGCAAGGGCACACTGTCTCCCAAGTTGGACAGCCCTTGGGAGGACCCAGAGGAGCACTCCACACTACCACCTGTGTTGGAGACTCTTCCTGGAGCGGGATAGCAGAAGATCCCAGCAGCCGGAAGTCGTTGCCTTAGTTGTCCTCGGATGCAGGGGAGTGACTCCTTCACTTCAAAGGAAGAGTCCTTTTTGCTTATTTGGTACAGCTAAAGTCTTGCCGATCCTAGAGGATGCATAGCCATGGAAATGTTGCAATTGGTGGAAGGAGTAGGCGAAATAATGTTGCACGGCGAGGTCATCTCAGGAGTTGCAGCCTTGTTTGGTTCCTGTGTAGTCCAGTAGCGGCTCCAGTGGCCAGGAGCAGAAGAGGCTGATGCAGAGGAGTCCTGGTGAAGTCTTCATTGCAGAACCTGGGGACCCCACCCACAAAGGAGTCCCTAAATAGCCTTAACAAGGGGGCTTGGTCACTCTGCAGGGTGACCACCTGTCAGAGGGGAGTAACTGACGTCAGTCACCTGTGCTGCCCAACCAGATGCTCCCAGGAGCTTCTGCACATCTTGTTTCCAAGATGGCAGACTGAAGTGGCCACCTGGAGGAATTCTAGGTACCAACACTGGGGTGGTGATGGAAAGAGAGTGGTCACTACCCTTTCCTTTGTATGGTTTTGTTTCAGAGCAGGCACTGGGGTTCCCTGGACTGGTGAAAACCGGATTATGCAAGGAAGGCGCTAAATTTGCTCTTCAAAGCAAGCCAGTGGTGTGGTGAGGCTACCCCTCCCCAGCCTTGTAACTGTAACTGTTTCAAAAGAAGAGGGTGTTGCACTCCCTCACCCACAGGAAATCCTTTGTTCTGTATTCCCCTGCTTGAACTGGTCAAGCAGCAAAAAGAGGCCAAAAACCTGTCTGAGGGGCTGCAGCAGCATGGGTTGCCCGCAAACTCTGGGAGACAGGTGGGAGAAATACTCCCTTTAAGTCCTCTAAGGAGCCCCCAGAGTGTGTGGAATCATGCCGCCAATACTGGCATTAGTATTGCGGTATGATTCCGACATGTTTGATACCAAACATGCCTGGGTTCGGAGTTACCATTATGTAGCTGGGCCACAGGTAGTGAGTGACCTGTGGCCAGTACAATGGTAAAATGGCTTCCCCGCACTTACGAAGTCCATAGTAATGAAGCGGGAGTTTGTAGAGGCACCTCTGCTCATGCAGGGGTTCCCTCACACACAGGGATCTGCACCCTGCTCTCTGGGCTAGGAGGGCCTACCACAGGGATGACTTACAGTGAACTGGTGCAATGACCAGCAGTGAAGGGGTGCATGCACCTTTTCACGCAGCCTGCAATGGCAGGCCTGTACACACAGTTTGCATGGGCTCCCATGGGTGGCATAATACATGCTGCAACCCATGGGGGACCCCTGGTGTACCAATGCCCTGGGTACCCACGTACCATATACTAGAGACTTACAGGGGTGCACCAGTAAGCCAATTGTGGGGTGTAAAGAGTATCAAGCAACAAAGCACAATCACTGGGTCCTGCTTAGCAGCATCCCAGTGAAAACAGTCTAAACACACTGATAAACATGCAAAAATTGTGGGTAAGCATGCCAAAAAGAGTGACTTTCCTACAATTATCACATTTCTACCCCTAATTATTATTAATATAACTACTATTGATCCACAGTAAATGTGTGCATACTGGACATGACATATCTGCTCTTGATGAACTAGATTCAATGCGTTATTATAATTTTGTTTTTCTTTACTGTTCTTCTCTCATGGTTCTTTTTTCTTCGACTTTTCTCAAAAAGTTCAATAAAATATAATGAATTATAATAATAAACTCAGCAGAATTACATGGACATAAAGAGTATTCAAATGACAAGCCCACCAGAGGGAAGGATTAGGAACGGTACAAGTACCAATAGGAAGTAACTTCAATCAGAAAGACGTAACGCAAAATCAGCACTGGGATGGGACTTTCCCAAAATGGGGCTATTTACAAGGTTATGGCAAATATGAATTGTAAAGAGCATAATAGGGACGTAAGGAACAGATTAAAATAAATTGTACGTGCATGCATGAGATCAATTAAATCATGATGCTATGTTTTCACTAGCCCGCCACAGGTCAGAATGGATAGACACTAAAAACAATGTGTGGAAAAACTAATGATAGATTACAAATATCAAATCAGCATTCAACGTTGAGAGTAATTGGAAAAGGTAGTAATTAAATCACTCTGTTGCATTTGTGGTGTGGTTACTGAGGGGCAGAATTTCAATTACATTGAGTATGATGAAAGAAATAATCACATAATACTGAGTACATAAACAATAAACGAAAGTAACTGGTCGGCCAGGTGCCAATTCAACTCCCAAGTATGGAATAATTTATAATGTGACACCTCTTGCTAAAAAGCAATAATTTGGAACTGTTGCATGTGTAGTGTGTGTGTGTGTTTTGTTAAAAGACATTACCTATTGTGATGAATACAATTTTAAGAGACTAGAGATCTCAAAGTCAGGCAGAGATTTTAAACTTACAAAATTGATTGTGTGACTCAATCACTATGGTGAAAAGCAAGTGTAAGACCCTTTGTGGTTGAAACGTGTTGGTAGTTTGCTGTGCAGAGTGTGTTAAATACATCAGTTTTAGACTCTGATACAAGTGCGTCCCAGTCTCTCCTGTTAAGCACAGTTTGTAAGCTGCGGTTTGGGTCCAAATACAAACAAAAATGTAATTAAATTTGCTAGTTATGGCAATTCCAACTTAAAATAGCCTTACATTTGCCAGTTATGGATAGCTATGAAAACTATAATTAATCTAAATAAACTATCCAAACAAATAAATTATACTGAGTTAAAATTGATGTAATAATGTTTATGGTAACGTGATATGTAATGTGACCAGTGACGGCATCTGCCACATCATGAGTAGCTCATCATGCATGGTGATTTGGGGTTGTGGTCTTGTTGGCAGGGGCACAAGTTATTGTTTGTGTAGGGGACCATAAACAGCTACATTCTCGGGTTTATAGGTTTTGATATGGTACCATAAGATCACTAAGACTGTTTTAATGTTTTGCTTATTCAATTCTTCCCAACCCAGCCTTACTGCACAGTTCTTTTATTAGTGTAGCGACATGTAGCACACAACCCGTCCTCCCTTCACACTTCTCAAATACTCTTATTGTGATGGGGCTGGCAACAAGGGGGCTGTTGAAACAATATATTGTGCGATCCTAAGCATATCTCCTTCCATTTCAAATGGAAGTTTCGCTATGAGAAAAAACGAAATAGAAAAAAACAACCCTAGAAACGATGTAGGATTTATTTTTGGAAACAGAGCCTTATTTTACGCATTTCCCCAAAACCCGCAACACAGAGAATAGAGCCATGGAAGTAACAACATTATTTGAAGTTAGTGAGGGAAGACATAACATTTATTTATTTTTAAGTGCAAGCAGACGTGGTGCACTTGTTTTATTTTACAAACTGAAAAACGCATCAGACAGACGTACATAAGGAAAACAACAAAAATATATATAACCGAATAAACACAGGTACACACCTTGCTGTTGCCCACACAGCTCCAGCATTATAATTTTAAAGCATACAGTTAGGAAGATATAGTGTACATCGACGAATTAGAAGGGCATTAATATACAAAGTGTTTTAGAGCTCTCGTGGTTTAATGCATGCGAACTGAGAGATCCACTTATGGGGTAACAAAAGCAAGGAAATTAGTCTAGAGGCCAATAAAAGATTTAAAAACCTCGACTTGGAACTGGAGTAATTCTATCTATTTTCGTTTGTTGACAACGATGAGGCAATCATGATCAGCAGGAAATTAGAGTGAGGTGAAGTTTACTTTTAGTTTAACTTAAAGGGTAGTTTTTGTTTTGACATCTTTGTTCTAGAAAGGATATGGACCAACTCCCAAACTTAGGACAACTTCAACAATATTTATTCATGTGATTTTGAGTGCAATTTTAGAAACCCTTTCTAGCCAAGCAATCAAAATGGTGCATGAGAACAGATCCTAGACAGATTCACGTTTTTAAGCTGTTCCATACTCTTTTACTAATGAATTTCGGGAGGTGCAAAATTGAGTCCAACACAAAATGCTTTCACCAACAATACCAAAGGCTTGAAAGGGGTCTACTTTTATTGAAACAGTAATATTTACTTCACGAGATACTACATTATAGGACAGAGTCTCTTCCACTTACAAGGCTTGCAAAACAATGCAGTCTCGTTACGGTGAGAACACGTGTACATTTGGTGGATTCAACTACATTTGAGGACTAAGATAATTTGATAAGGTGATGTCCGTAAGGTATCGATATGTTTCTAGAGACCGTTGCATATCAAGCCACAGGATGGTGAAACGTAAGAATGTGGATTAATATAACTATTAATACATCCGTACTATAAATAAGCAGGGTGCTGAACACACGTGCCTGGAATCTGCTCATTTTCTTGGCCAGGAAGCTAATAGTAACGGAAATGCCAGGTTCTCATCAAAATGTTCCAAGTTGATTCAAGCAGCTTTAGTTGGCAACCTAAGTAATCAGACAAAAAAGTTGCGTCAAAAGTACAAATTGTGCTTGCTCAGTCACGATTCCTTATATTTGCTGACGGGATGTAATCCAAAACCTACGCACACATTTGCCGTTAATCAACTAATTTCTTATTTGTGCAGCAAGCAATCCTGCAATATAGGATACCAACAGGAGACGTAAAATGTGCAGCACAAGAACTAAGCAAGGAACGTGCTTGATTCTGTCCCTACCTCCAGGGTGTTGTACACTCAAGGCTCGTGCCACTCCCTCCCAGGCAGAATTTGATCGTACAGCAGATAGGAGAGGTCAGCACCCACGAGTACAAAGGGTGAAGCAGAATTTCGATGATCCATATTCAACCAGCGGTCCGATCATACTATGTACAGGTGCGGAGGTGCATAACCAGAGAAAGGAGTTTAGCTGTGCCCTTTGAAGAAACTTTTGAAAACAAAAGCACCGAACACAACTGAAGGTATGTGAGAGGTACATGCACAGAGACAATCTGAGGATCCAACAGGCACATCATTAGAATGCAATGCTTGATGTAGGCCTTATTCATGAATGTTGTCCCAGTATAAGGGAGCCCTGCACATTGCTCCTTGATATGGATTATGCGACAGCTGTACAAAAAGACTAGCCTAACAAGCGGCAATTCACATGATGGGCATCACAGTCTTGGAAGTAGTATTACATTTCAAAATATTCCTCTCTGCAACAGCTTTACAATGGAAGGGGTTTAGCCCATTACTGATTTCACAGAAAATATTTGGCCAACACTATTTAAAAAAAACCAACATCCAGCACACACCCACGAGGTTTTTAAAATAGAACATTCATTTGGGTGCCACGTGAAGGGCCAACTATGGTGTAAGGACATGACAGTGTAACCAAGCACCCTCATAACTTCAGAAGAAAGAGTAGCAGAAGTACTTGTATGTAGTGATGGATCCATACCGGACAGAGGTGTCTAGTAGAATCATGTTGTCAGGTAATATTGAAAAAAGAAAACTTTTTAGCAACATAAAATGGATAACTCCTACCACATGCTATCACTTTGAATGCAAATGTAATCATATTTCAGCCTTGAACAGCTTCCTGTGTCTTACGTGCTCTCCGCATATTCAGCTTCTTCCAATGTCACGTTCTTTAGCTGCAGCAGACACAACCTTTAGAAACCTAGACAGGGGACCATGGAAGCTCATGGCCAGCACAAGCCAGAGCCGGAGATGAACATGTAAGGCATGGTACAGGCCAGGGGCTCGCTGAGAAAGTCTCTGGTACAGAGAGCCCAGCCTGTCACAACTGGTGCAGCTGTGCTAAAGTGCTATGCGAGACAGAGGGACTCGAGGCTGTCAGTAATCCTCTACCCAGCCGTTCTCCGATATGAAGGCATCAATTACTTCTTTCATAGCCAGATTGGGGATCAGCTGATCCTGAGTCAAAGGGCTCCGGGTCACAGGGTCAAAGTGGCCAACTCGCTGCAAGATTAAAAAACAATGGTGAGGGGGACAAAAACAAAAAACATCACCCAAACACATAGACAAGTTAGATAATAATACACCATTAAAAAGCATGCACACCCATTAAGCTTCTCAATATGTGCTTCATTTTACTGATGCGAAAATGCAAACTAACGTAGTAAAGAATGCTACCCTGCTATATATAGAATGCTATATTTGTGCAATATAGTGTGGTAGAGTCACATGCTCTGCATACTCCTGCCATCTAGTGTTGGGTCCGGAGTTGTGCAAGTTGTTTTTCTTTGAAGAAGTCTTTCGAGTCACAAGGTCGAGTGACTCCTCCTCTCGGTGATATTGACATGGGCATTGACTACTTTGTTAAATTGTTTTCCAGCAGGCAGGTAAGAAAGGAGTGTAAAGTATGTGTAAGAAATGAGACTACCATGCTAAATGTAACTGCAACAGCCACAGGCGTCCGGGGATGAGGAAGGTCACATGTAAATTGACAGCATTACATGCCACAAACCGATCCTTACAGGGTACCAGAATCCCTTGGATGGCAGGTGTGGCTGTCGATATACAGGCTCTGCAAAGACTGTAAAGCAGACCCTCCTTAGAAGCAGTGGCTAGCCTGTGGGAGTTGCAGTAGTCTGAAAAAGGGTATGCAGCACTAGCTGTTGTACACTGGCTCGTTGGTGTGTTTAAACATCCATACAGTAGAGCTTGGTGAAGGTGTGCGGTGTAGACCATGTAGCTGCCTCACAAACGTCAGGAATAGGGATGTTTCCAAGACAGGCATAGTTGCTCCCTTTTTGCAAGTAGAGTTTGCTCTGGGAGAAACAGGTAAAGGTTGTAAAGAAATGGCTCCCTGTTGCAGTTACTCCCCACTTTTTGCCTGATACTGATGCTGACTTGACTGAGAAGTGTGCTGGGACCCAGCTAACCAGGCCCCAGCACCAGTGTTCTTTCACCTAAAATGTACCATTGTTTCCACAATTGGCACAATCCTGGCACCTAGGTAAGTCCCTTGTAACTGGTACCCCTGGTACCAAGGGCCCTGATGCCAGGGAAGGTCTCTAAGGGCTGCAGCATGTCTTATGCCACCCTAGGGACCCCTCACTCAGCACAGACACACTGCTTGCCAGCTTGTGTGTGCTGGTGGGGAGAAAATGAGGGTGCCATGCCAACCTCACACTGCTTGTGGCATAGGTAAGTCACCCCTCTAGCAGGCCTTACAGCCCTAAGGCAGGGTGCACTATACCACAGGTGAGGGCATAGGTGCATGAGCACTATGCCCCTACAGTGTCTAAGCAAAACCTTAGACATTGTAAGTGCAGGGTAGCCATAAGAGTATATGGTCTGAGAGTCTGTCAAAAACGAACTCCACAGCTCCATAATGGCTACACTGAATACTGGGAAGTTTAGTACCAAACTTCTCAGAATAATAAACCCACACTGATGCCAGTGTTGGATTTAGTAAAAAATGCACACAGAGGGCATCTTAGAGATGCCCCCTGTATTTTACCCAATTGTTCAGTGCATGACTGACTGGTCTGTGCCAGCCTGCTGCTGAGAGACGAGTTTCTGACCCCATGTGGCGAGAGCCTTTGTGCTCTCTGAGGACAGAAACAAAGCCTGCTCTGGGTGGAGGTGCTTCACACCTCCCCCCTGCAGGAACTGTAACACCTAGCAGTGAGCTTCAAAGGCTCAGGCTTTGTGTTACAATGCCCCAGGGCACTCCAGCTAGTGGAGATGCCCGCCCCCTGGACACAGCCCCCACTTTTGGCGGCAAGTCCAGGAGAGATAATGAGAAAAACAAGGAGGAGTCACTGGCCAGTCAGGACAGCCCCTAAGGTGTCCTGAGCTGAGGTGACTCTGACTTTTAGAAATCCTCCATCTTGCAGATGGAGGATTCCTCCAATAGGATTAGGGATGTGCCCCCCTCCCCTCAGGGAGGAGGCACAAAGAGGGTGTAGCCACCCTCAAGGACAGTAGCCATTGGCTACTGTCCTCCCAGACCTAAACACACCCTTAAATTTAGTATTTAAGGGCTCCCCAGAACTTAGGAAACTAGATTCCTGCAACCTAAGAAGAAGAGGACTGCTAAGCTGAAAAACCCTGCAGAGAAGACGGAGACACCAACTGCTTTGGCCCCAGCTCTACCGGCCTGTCTCCCCCCTTCTAAAGACACTGCTCCAGCGACGCTCTCCCCAGGGACCAGCGACCTCTGAATCCTCAGAGGACTGCCCTGCTCTAGAAGGACCAAGAACTCCCGAGGACAGCGGCCCTGTTCATCAAAGACTGCAACTTTGAAACAAAACAGCAACTTTGAAACCACTTGCGTTTCCCGCCGGAAGCGTGAGACTTGCTACTCTGCACCCGACGCCCCCGGCTCGACTTGTGGAGAACAAACACTTCAGGGAGGACTCCCCGGCGACTACGAGACAGTGGGTAGCCAGAGTTGCCCCCCCTGAGCCCCCACAGCGACACCTGTAGAGGGAATCCCGAGGCTCCCCCTGACCGCGACTGCCTGACTCCCAGATCCAGACGCCTGGAAAAGACCCTGCACCCACAGCCCCCAGGACCTGAAAGATTGGAACTCCAGTGCAGGAGTGACCCCCAGGAGGCCCTCTCCCTTGCCCAGGTGGTGGCTACCCCGAGGAGCCCCCCCCCCTTGCCTGCATCGCTGAAGAGACCCCTTGGTCTCCCATTGATTTCAACTACAAACCCGACGTGTGTTTGCACACTGCACCCGGCTGCCCCCATGCTGCTGAGGGTGTACTTTCTGTGCTAACTTGTGTCCCCCCCGGTGCCCTACAAAACCCCCCTGGTCTGCCCTCCGAAGACGCGGGTACTTACCTGCTGGCAGACTGGAACCGGGGCACCCCCTTCTCCATTGAAGCCTATGCGTTTTGGGCACCACTTTGAACTCTGCACCTGACCGGCTCTGAGCTGCTGGTGTGGTAACTTTGGGGTTGCTCTGAACCCCCAACGGTGGGCTACCTTGGACCCAAACTTGAACCCCGTAGGTGGTTTACTTACCTGCAAAAACTAACAAACTCTTACTCCCCCCAGGAACTGTTGAAAATTGCACTGTCTAGTTTTAAAATAGCTATATGTGATTTATGTGAAAACTGTATATGCTATTTTGCTAATTCAAAGTTCCTAAAGTACCTACATGCAATACCTTTCATTTAAAGTATTACATGTAAATCTTGAACCTGTGGTTCTTAAAATAAACTAAGAAAATATATTTTTCTAGACAAAAACCTATTGGCCTGGAATTGTCTGAGTGTGTGTTCCTCATTTATTGCTTGTGTATGTACAACAAATGCTTAACACTACTCCTTTGATAAGCCTACTGCTCGACCACACTACCACAAAATAGAGCATTAGTATGATCTCTTTTTGCCACTATCTTACCTCTAAGGGGAACCCTTGGACTCTGTGCATACTATTCCTTACTTTGAAATAGTGCATACAGAGCCAACTTCCTACATTGGTGGATCAGCGGTGGGGTACAAGACTTTGCATTTGCTGGACTACTCAGCCAATACCTGATCACACAACTAAATTCCAAAAATTGACATTAGAAATTGATTTTTGCAATGTGAGCTATTTTTCCAAATTCTTAAAAGTCCTGCTAGGGCCTTGTGTTAGTCCCTGTTAGCATTTCTTTTAGAGTTTAAAAGTTTTGTGAAAGTTTGAATTAAGTTCTAGAAATAGTTTTAGATTCTTAAAAAGTATTCCACCTTTTAGAAACATAATGTCTACTGCAGAAGAGACAGTGGTGGAGCTCAACCTCACACCTTACCTGCGTCTTAGGATGTCAGAGTTAAGGACTCTCTGCAGAATCAATAAAATAAAAACTGGATCAAACTCTACCAAAGAACAGCACCAGGAGCTCTTGGCAGAGTTTGCTAAAAACACCCCCTCTGATAGTGATGTGGAGGAGAATTTCCCCCCTCCAGTCCTAGTTAGGGAGAACAGGGTGCCTCAAGCCCTGACTCCAACTGTGATAGTCAGAGATGCTGTTTCTCTCACAGGAGAGTCCAGCACCTCAGGAATCACTGAGGATAGCCTCAGTGAAGATGACCTCCTGCTAGCCAGGATGGCCAAAAGATTGGCTTTAGAGAGACAGCTCCTAGCCATAGAAAGGGAAAGACAAGAGATGGGTTTTGGTCCCATCCATGGTGGCAGCAACATAAATAGGGTCAGAGATTCTCCCGACATGTTGAAAATCCCAAAAGGGATTATAACTAAATATGAAGATGGTGATGACATCACCAAATGGTTCACAGCTTTTGAGAGGGCTTGTGCAACCAGAAAAGTAAACAGATCTCACTGGGGTGCTCTCCTTTGGGAAATGTTCACTGGAAAGTGTAGGGATAGACTCCTCACACTCTCTGGAAAAGATGCAGAATCCTATGACCTCATGAAGGGTACCCTGATTGAGGGCTTTGGATTCTCCACTGAGGAGTATAGAATTAGGTTCAGGGGGGCTCAAAAATCCTCGAGCCAGACCTGGGTTGATTTTGTAGACTACTCAGTGAAAACACTAGATGGTTGGGTAACTGGAAATGAAGTGCATGACTATGTTGGGCTTTATAATTTGTTTATGAAAGAACACATTTTAATTAACTGCTTCAATGAAAAGTTGCATCAGTATCTGGTAGACCTAGGACCAATTCCTCCCCAAGAATTGGGAAAGAAGGCGGACCATTGGTTCAAGACTAGGGTAACCAAAACTTCCACTGGGGATGACCAAAAGAAAAGGGTTACAAAGACTCCCCAGGAGAAAGTGGGTGACACTAGAAACAAAGAAAAAGAGTCCTCTGTAGGCCCCCAAAAACCAGAACAGGTGGGTGGGCCCCAAGACACAACCCAAAACAAAGGTGGGTACCAGGGTAAGAACTGGGATGCCACTAAGGCATGGTGCCATAACTGTAGACAGACAGGGCACCACACCAAGGACACTTCTTGTCCCAAAAACAAACCCCCTAGCAAAATCCCAGGGGTAACCAGTGTAGCCATTGGGGATGACTCCTCAGATGAGGAGGTCTTCATAGCCTTCAACTGGAAAAAGGGCCCAACAGGTGAGTTGGAGATTCCAGAGGGAAGTAGACACTTCCACCACCTACTGGTGAATGGAATCCCAGCCACTGCCCTGAGAGACATTTGTGCCAGTCACACTATTGTGCATGACAGGCTGGTGTTCTCAAACCAGTACATCCCAGGTGAGACTGCCAGAGTAAGAGTTAGCCCAGACAGGGTCACTAATAGGCCTGTGGCTTTTGTGCCCATAGAAGTGGGTGGGACTTTTAGCTGTAGAAGGGTGGTAGTCAGTACAGACCTCCCCCTTGATTGTCTCCTTGGAAATGACTACCCAGAGGTTAGTCAGAGCCCAAGAGAGGAACTGGTCCAGTGCCAGTCCTCTCCCAAGGATTCTGGAGGTCCTGCCCCTGCAGTAACTGCAAGCATGCCCCACAAGAAAAAGAAAAGAAAACAGTGTAGGAAGGGTGGACAACCTTTAGCCAAGGTTCCAGCAAGCCAAGGAGATTCTGCTCCAGTAGGGGAGAACTCCAAAAGTGGCACTGGTAAAGTCCAGCCTGACCCACAAGAAGTCCTGGCTAGTCAGGCAACTGTTAAGCCTGAGTGGGTGGCTCCTCAGCTAACAGAAGAAAGAGTGGAAGAAGAGTGTTTACTACAAGATGTGGTAACCCCCCACTCTAATACAGCAGACAGGCACCCTGAACCCAAAGAAGCCTGTAACTTAGCCCCTTCCCTTGTAGGTGAAGAGCTAAAGGTGTGGTTCTGGGCACTGACAGCTGTCAGTGGCCTCTGCTGGGTGTTAGCCTTTATGGCTGCACTATCCTTGGCATGGTGGTCTGACCCCATGCCAAATAGCAAGTTAGGCCCCCTGACCCTGTTGGTTATGGTGGGGTTACTCCAGCTCTGGGTAACCTCTTTGGGTAAGCTAGGGGTGACCCTGGCTAAGATAAGATTAGCAGAGGTGGATACCTCTAACCCCAAAATAGAGAGAATGGGTGGAGACATTAAAGACACAGACAAGAGGCAATTCAGACTAGGTCCTATCACTGTGGAAGTGGGTCAGCTCCCCAGAGGGAATGACCTGAACAGGAGGATGTATGGCAGAGTAGGCCCTGCAACAAACCAGCCTATTTCCTCTACTCTTCCTCGCCTGACAGACTAGGAAGACTCTCCCAGCTTTTGCTGAGTCTCCTGGCCTGTGGGCTGGGGGGGGGGGGGGGGGCTTGTGTAAAGAAATGGCTCCCTGTTGCAGTTACACCCCACTTTTTGCCTGATACTGATGCTGACTTGACTGAGAAGTGTGCTGGGACCCAGCTAACCAGGCCCCAGCACCAGTGTTCTTTCACCTAAAATGTACCATTGTTTCCACAATTGGCACAACCCTGGCACCTAGGTAAGTCCCTTGTAACTGGTACCAAGGGCCCCGATGCCAGGGAAGGTCTCTAAGGGCTGCAGCATGTCTTATGCCACCCTAGGGACCCCTCACTCAGCACAGACACACTGCTTGCCAGCTCGTGTGTGCTGGTGGGGAGAAAATGACTAAGTCGACATGGCACTCACCTCAGGGTGCCATGCCAACCTCACACTGCTTGTGGCATAGGTAAGTCACCCCTCTAGCAGGCCTTACAGCCCTAAGGCAGGGTGCACTATACCACAGGTGAGGGCATAGGTGCATGAGCACTATGCCCCTACAGTGTCTAAGCAAAACCTTAGTCATGGTAAGTGCAGGGTAGCCATAAGAGTATATGGTCTGAGAGTCTGTCAAAAACGAACTCCACAGCTCCATAATGGCTACACTGAATACTGGGAAGTTTAGTACCAAATTTCTCAGAATAATAAACCCACACTGATGCCAGTGTTGGATTTATAAAAAAAATGCACACAGAGGGCATCTTAGAGATGCCCCCTGTATTTTACCCAATTGTTCAGTGCAGGACTGACTGGTCTGTGCCAGCCTGCTGCTGAGAGACAAGTTTCTGACCCCATGTGGTGAGATCCTTTGTGCTCTCTGAGGACAGAAACAAAGCCTGCTCTGGGTGGAGGTGCTTCACACCTCCCCCCTGCAGGAACTGCAACACCTAGCAGTGAGCTTCAAAGGCTCAGGCTTCGTGTTACAATGCCCCAGGGCACTCCAGCTAGTGGAGATGCCCGCCCCCTGGACACAGCCCCCACTTTTGGTGGCAAGTCCAGGAGAGATAATAAGAAAAACAAGGAGGAGTCACTGGCCAGTCAGGACAGCCCCTAAGGTGTCCTGAGCTGAGGTGACTCTGACTTTTAGAAATCCTCCATCTTGCAGATGGAGGATTCCTCCAATAGGATTAGGGATGTGCCCCCCTCCCCTCAGGGAGGAGGCACATAGAGGGTGTAGCCACCCTCAAGGACAGTAGCCACTCTTAAATTTAGTATTTAAGGGCTCCCCAGAACCTAGGAAACTAGATTCCTGCAACCTAAGAAGAAGAGGACTGCTAAGCTGAAAAACCCTGCAGAGAAGACGGAGACACCAACTGCTTTGGCCCCAGCTCTACCGGCCTGTCTCCCCCCTTCTAAAGACACTGCTCCAGCGACGCTCTCCCCAGGGACCAGCGACCTCTGAAACCTCAGAGGACTGCCCTGCTCTAGAAGGACCAAGAACTCCCGAGGACAGCGGCCCTGTTCACCAAAGACTGCAACTTTGAAACAAAACAGCAACTTTGAAACCACTTGCGTTTCCCGCCAGAAGCGTGAGACTTGCTACTCTGCACCCGACACCCCCGGCTCGACTTGTGGAGAACAAACACTTCAGGGAGGACTCCCCGGCGACTACGAGACAGTGAGTAGCCAGAGTTGCCCCCCCTGAGCCCCCACAGCGACGCCTGCAGAGGGAATCCCGAGGCTCCCCCTGACCGCGACTGCCTGACTCCCAGATCCCGACGCCTGGAAAAGACCCTGCACCCGCAGCCCCCAGGACTTGAAAGATCGGAACTCCAGTGCAGGAGTGACCCCCAGGAGGCCCTCTCCCTTGCCCAGGTGGTGGCTACCCCGAGGAGCCCCCCCCTTGCCTGCCTGCATCGCTGAAGAGACCCCTTGGTCTCCCATTGATTTCAACGACAAACCCGACGTGTGTTTGCACACTGCACCCGGCTGCCCCCGTGCTGCTGAGGGTGTACTTTCTGTGCTAACTTGTGTCCCCCCCCGGTGCCCTACAAAACCCCCCTGGTCTGCCCTCCGAAGACGTGGGTACTTACCTGCTGGCAGACTGGAACCGGAGCACATCCTTCTCCATTGAAGCCTATGTGTTTTGGGCACCACTTTGAACTCTGCACCTGACCAGCCCTGAGCTGCTGGTGTGGTAACTTTGGGGTTGCTCTGAACCCCCAACGGTGGGCTACCTTGGACCCAAACTTGAACCCCGTAGGTGGTTTACTTACCTGCAAAAACTAACAAACTCTTACTGCCCCCAGGGACTGTTGAAAATTGCACTGTGTCTAGTTTTAAAATAGCTATATGTGATTTATGTGAAAACTGTATATGCTATTTTGCTAATTCAAAGTTCCTAAAGTACCTACCTGCAATACCTTTCATTTAAAGTATTACATGTAAATCCTGAACCTGTGGTTCTTAAAATAAACTAAGAAAATATATTTTTCTATACAAAAACCTATTGGCCTGGAATTGTCTGAGTGTGTGTTCCTCATTTATTGCTTGTGTATGTACAACAAATGCTTAACACTACTCCTTTGATAAGCCTACTGCTCGACCACACTACCACAAAATAGAGCATTATTATTATCTCTTTTTGCCACTATCTTACCTCTAAGGGGAACCCTTGGACTCTGTGCATACTATTCCTTACTTTGAAATAGTGCATACAGAGCCAACTTCCTACAAAGGTCTTTTAGTCTTAAGGTAGCAAGTTTCAATACATTTGAATATCCACCTGGCTAAGCCGGAGTTGGATTTTGGGTTGCCTTCATGAGGTGGAGAAAAGGCTACAAATAATTGTTTTCTTTTTCTGAAGGTTTTAGTTCTATCTATGTAGAACAGAAGTGCTTTTTTATATCTTGGATATGAAAAGCTCTTTCCGCAACTGAGGCTGGTTGAGGGAAAAAACTGGGAGCTCAATAGATTGATTGAGGTGAAATTGTAAAACTAACTTGGGTAGGAATTTAAGATTAGTACGAAGAACCACTTTGTCTTTATGTATCTGAAAGAAAGGTTCTTTAAAGGTTAAAGCCTGTAGCTTACTAACACACCTGAGTGATGTAAGGGCAACTACGAATGTCACTTTCCACTAAAGAAATTGAAGGGGCATGAGTATAGGGGCTCAAATGGCGGACCCATGAGTCTCTTGAGAACAATGTTAAGATTCTAGGATGCAGCTGGAGGAACCCTTGGCAGAATGACTTGTTTAAGTCCTTCCATGAATGCTTAGATGACTGGAGTTTTGAAAAGTGATAGCTGCAGTGTATTTTAGAGGTAGGCAGCCAGTTTGTCCAGGTGTAATTGTATGGAAGTGTAAGCAAAATTTTCTTTCTGTAAGCGAGGAAATAGCAGACAATGTCTTGCACCACGACTTTGTTATTATTTAACCAAACATTGATCCGATCAAACAAAACACTTCAGTTTTGCTGTGAAATATCCATACATTCTGGTGGTAAGTCAAGGTAGCCAAACTATGACCTCAGTAGCCAAATGGCTAGGTTGAGAGTTTTGGGGTCTGATTTGCCCTCTATTCTGAGTGAGAAGGTCTGGCCTGTTGGGGAGCTTATCGTGTGGAACTACTGAGAGATCTAGCAGTGCTGTGAACCAGGGCTAATGTGCCCAAATGGGAGCTACGAGGATCAACGTGAGAGACATTTGCCTGCTCTTCGGAACCAGAAATGGAAAGAGATGGAGAGGTAAAAGAAAAGATGTGGGCAAATATCCCTGACAAACTCATCCATAGTGTGTTGCCCTTGGATAGTGGGTGTGGGGACCTGGAGGTGAAGTTTTGACATTTTCTGCTGTGGCGAAAAGGTCTATTTGAGGGAACCTTTACTTTTGCAGGTATGGTAAGAGTACTTGTGGGTGGAGTTCCCATTCATGGACTTGTTGCTACATTGTGCTGAGGAGGTCTGTAAAGTCGATGTCCGTTCCCAGCAGGTATTCCACTAACAGGTGAATGTTGTGGTGAAGAGCCCACTTCCATATGGTCCGAGAAAGGTGTGATAGTTGTGAAGACTGTGTCCTCACCTGCTTTCGTAAGGTAATATATGACTGTGATACTGCCGTTTGGACTAGGACAACCTTGTGGAAAGCTTTCAGTGCTAAGTAGACGGCCTGAAGCTTTAGGTAGTTGATCCTGGCATCCCAAATATAATTTACTGTTAGGACCTGCAGATGAGCACCCCAAACCATCTGTGGTAAGGGTGATGTGGGAAACAGGGGCCAAAAAAAGGCTGCCTCTTAAGAGGTTGAAAAGGAGTTACTTACCTGTAACTGCAGTTATCCAGAATGGGTATTTTTCATAGATTTACATGTTTGAATCATTCCCCGTCGTTGTAGTGGGAGTCCCACAGTACCATAGTAAAGCAGTATGTAAAACTATGATAGGCTATAATTGCACTAGGCCATCAGTTTAACAGTCTACATGTGTCCTTTTTAAAAAAAAAAGGACCAAACTTGAACTATGACCAATCAGGTGCTAGCACCCACACAAGAGAGGCTGATTCGCTCAGATATTCGAGCACAAGTGGGAATAACCTTCCTAGTTACAAGGGGAGCTTCTCATGTGAATCTATAAAAGATACCAATACTGGATAACTGCAGTTACAGGTATGTAACTAATTTTCTTACCCAGAATTGGATTTTTCATAGACTCAAAAGCTTGAATCAGAACAGCAAGCAGTACTGTAGGTAACTTGAGTGACTTTAAAGGATGGTGGGTAAAATTAATAAACCCTATAGTTTTCTATACAAAAAATATGTATACCTATATTCATACACATTTGAAATCATAAGCATTCATATGTAAACTTTCAGAAAAATAAATTCAAATATAACAATCAAGCGCAATATACAGTTGACTGAAAAATATTGGTGCTTAATATGGATAAAACACCTCTATAAAAAGAAGCTCACTTTATTGGAATAGAGGATGTAAAACCGCCTATCCTACAGCTGCATCGCTTTTCTGCACCGATTCCAGGCAATAGTGCCACATGAACATGATGGTGTTGTTCCATGTCGCAGCATGACATATCTCCTCTAGTGGAATGCCAGCAAACAGAGCGGGTGATGTAGCCACTGCCCTTGTCAAGTGTTGAGTGGTTTGCCAGCTTTGGAGTGGCAAAACTATATAGTGGCAGAAATCCGTATTGCGAGGGTAGCTTTAGTGACACCCATATCTTTCTGAGAGAGTCCGTGGGAGGCAAACAGCTGATTAGATTTTCGAAATTGCTTGGTAGGGTGAAGATAAAATTTAAGACACTGCTTTATGTCCAAGGTGTGAAGAGACCTTTCAGCTGGGGAGTGGGTTTGAGAAGAAAGTGCAAAGTATGATAGATTCACTGAGGTCAAACTGCGATGGCACTTTGGGAATGAACCTTGGGTTTGTTTTGAGAAGTACACAATGATCAGTGAAACACAAAAACGTTCCTGAATTGTAAATGCTTGGATCTCACTGACCCTTCTAGTAGATGTGAGGGCTAACAATAGAGTGACCTTCCACGTAAGAAATTTCAGATTTGACTTGTGAATGGGCTCAAATGGAGGCTTCATGAGCTGCGAAATAACCACGATGATATGCCATTCTGGGGGAGGAGCCCATATTGAAGGAAAGACTCTGAACAATCCTTTCATTAATTGTTTGACTATCCTGGTTGTTGTGAAACAACATCAAGAAGTACGCAAAGGGAACCCTGGAGAGATAAGGAGAGCGCAACCAAAAACAATCTGGTGCCTTTGGTGTATGGCAAATTGGCAATTCTGTATCAATTGACCATCCTTAATTCAGGTTGAGATATTTTTAACACAGATCTGCCATTATGATTTGTCAAGCAGTTAGTATCACAGTGGATGCCCACAGATCATGGTGAGCATGAGATCAGATGGACCATGCTTGAAAGAATTGTTCCTAAAACCGGACAAGCGTCTGAGGCCATTAAGAAAAAGAAAGAAGTCTTCTGGATGTTTTATTTAGATACATACAATAATGGCCCCAATGAGGAAATGTCCTGGCAAAATGCTTTCTAAACATTATTGGTCATTGGCACATTTGAGCTATACTAAGTGCATGACGATTTAGATTCTACTCAGTTTTTTCTGTTAATGTGTTCTTTTCATTTAGACTCTACGGTTTTATTTATTCCTTATCTATTTTCTCCGTAAATAGGCTGTGATTACACTTTCTTGCTTTGGATCTTCATGTCTTTGTGTACCCGATTTACCCATTACCGGTTCCTACCATGTTTCTCTTAATATTTTAAATATATGTATAATGTCATCTGTGACTTAATCTCATCTTTGCGACTATGCAACATTTTTGGATTACTAATACTATTATACATGCAGTCCTCTTTGTTTGAGCCGCTGCATTATTGCTTTTTAAGGCACCTCTAACTGATGTTTGTCGAGCACGTAATTCACAAATTCAAGAGAGATCATCTTGATCACCGTTTCCTGTCTAGTCATATTTTAAAATGGCCACCACAAATGTTCTCCCTGACTAACTGCATCAGTCCTATTTTCATTTCCTTGTCTGTGCTTGTTAACATCACGTGAGCTTAACGCTTTATAGACAGAAGCGTGGAGAGTTTGCCATCTTCTCCTCGCCCGACTGAGGGAACAGGCCAGAATTCCACATATCATGGTAAGACGACGTTTAAATGTAGCGTTACTGGCACTAGAAGCCTTGAGGTTGCAATATATCATTACGCAGCCTGGATTTATAGGCAGGTTGGTTATTTCCTTAGACCATCTAGATGAGCGCTGGCCTTGCATGCTGTTGCCTGCACATAGCGTTTTTATGCACATACTGCCCTCGGGAACTCTAATTTACAAAAAAAAAAAAAAAAAAAAAAAAATAGAATAGTATACTTGACATCATATAGAAATATGTTTCTGTTATATGCAAGGCAACAGCATCTCCATTCATACAACTATTTATGCTATTGAAAGCTTTACTCCTCTCTTGTTTTTTTAACAATTTATGAGAGACTTTATTGCTTTTATACTGTTCTCTTTACTTTTAAATAACATTCTTAACATATTTCTTGCTAAATGGCTTTAATATTTCTAGCATATGCTTCAGCTTTGAAACTTGTTCTCTAGGCGACCTGTCTGGTGTTAGCAATACACATATTGTGGCTTTCATTGCCTTTCAGATATCTTCAGTTATGTAGAGGAGATTTCATCTATCTCTGTTTCTCTATTATTTTTTCTTTTTTTATTAACAATCAGATATGAAGAAGTTCACCAAATTTGTAAGACATATGTACGGAATGCATGTGGTGTTGGTTTTTTGGACATGTTTTTCATTTTATTTCTCTACTTTTCGGGTACTCTTATTACAGGTCGGTGGCGGAGGTTGTTTTGCTATACATCACTTTTAGGTGTTTCTCATTAGTTGATCTAAAAAATAAAAAAAATCTTTTCTCAGACTATTTTAAGACCTTCCAGCCAGTTGGCTGTATTGTGTTTATCCGCTGTTCCATGAATCATAAAATTTGTTTTCTATGTTCTTATCTAGATTTCTCTGGAGGGTGCATTATTCTATTTCGCCTGATCTGCCCTGAAGAAGGTGGCTGTTGAATAATAATAAAATCTTTTTGTCCACTGAATGCACATCGGCACAGGATTGCCAATTGGCCGTACACCAAAGGCACAGGATAGTCAATTAGCCCAGGATTGCCAATTTGCAGTCCACCAAAGCTACATGGATCTGGCAGTAAAGTAGACTACAGCCAATGATGAGCATTAATGGACATCAAGACTCATAAATACAAGTGGATTGCTGAAGAATAAAGTAATCCCTTTGGTTGCTTAAAAGGCAGAATTACAGCCGCTCCAAACTATGTTGTTTGATGAAATTAACTAATGGTGAAGAAATGTGACCATCAATATATGTTGGGCCGCTTTACATAAGAACATATAAGGACGAACCAATTCAAAATAACGAGTGCGGTTTCTTAACTCTATCTTTTGGGTGAAAACTTGACATGAATCATCGATTGAAGGATTGTCATAATGCAGTTTATTCTATACTGCATGTCGCTCTCGTGACAACTGTCTTCGGATCTCTTGAGCGTGTCTGCTAAGGTATAATTCACTCTTGATATGTGTTCAGCTTTTAGACATATCTTGTTGACTGTGAGCCAATTCCAAAGATTTTGAGCCTCTTGAGAGAGATATGGAGGCTTGGTTCCCCCTTGTTTGTTGATATAATACATGCTGGTATTGTTGTCTGTATGGACCAGCATGGTTTTTGCTGTGTGGCCCATTTCCCCTGGATCTGTAGGTCCTGCAGATGGCCGCTGTACGAAAGCACCCTTTTGACATGGTTAGTCCCGACTTTTTGTCTGGTTTCTGATGTGGCTTTGACTGTTAGTGCACTGGGTCCCTGCTAATCGGGTCCCCAATGCCAGATCCCTTTCCCCAAAACTGTACAGTTGTTTTCCACAGTTGGAAACTTTAGCTACCACTGTAAGACCCTAATAAATGGTTCCCCTGGTACCTATGGCCTAGGGTACTAAGGAAGGTCTCTGAGGCCTGCAACACCAATTGTCCAACCCTCAGGGACCCCTCACCTAAACCACACAGTGCATGTGTTGGTGGAGGCTAAATTGAAAACAAGACCAGTCACACATCCCTTTGTGCGGGTCCTCTATCACTACATGTGCCAGGTGTAAGTCACCTCCAAAGCTGGGTGCATCCAGGCACATGTGAGGGAATATATGCATGAGCAGATATGCCCCTGCTGTGTGTCTGTTGATTCTGAGACATAGTAAGTGCACAGGGAAGCCATTTTAAATGCATGTCCTGGTCACTAGTCATTACGAGTTCTCCAGCTACATGATGGCTACAAACATCTCAGAATAATAAACCCTCACTCATCCCAGTGATGGATGTATTAATAAACGTACACAGATGGCACCCTGAAACCCTACCCAGCTACTGGTTCACTGACAGGTACAAACCAGTGCAGCCACCATAGACTGAGTTCTGGCCCACTGAGGTGATGGCCAACGCTCTCGGAAGCTCAGAACAAAGGCCTGCTCTGGACAGAGGTGATAACACCTTGTACAGAGCAGGATGGACATTCCAGGGCAGGGAGTTTTAAAGGCCTTGCCACCTTTGAAATGCAACCCAGATCTCTCCAGATGGCGGAGTAGACAGACACCCCCTCCCCCACCCGGCCTGACCCCACTGTCGGTGGCAGCACAGACGCGAAAATTAGTTAAATTAAGAGAACTGCCCACTTCATGCCAGTCTCAGCCCTAGGTGGACGAGCTAAAGTGAATACTACTTTTCAAATTCCTCCATCTTGTCTGGAAGGAATTAGACCACTAGGGTTAGGGTTATTCCAACTTCCCAGGGAAAGTGGTCATAAGAGGAGTGTCGTCTCCCTAAAGGTGGTTAGCCCATTGGCTACTGCCTGGCACTCCCTGTAACACCCCTAAATTGAGTATTTAGGTGGCACCCATGAACCCTGGAACGCAGATCCTGACTACCTATGTAGAAGAAGGACAAAGAAGAGTCGACTCCACAGAAGAAGAGGAAGAAGCACCTGACCCGGTACCAGCCCATCTGGCCTGCCTCCTAACCTCACCGGACTCCGCACAAAAAGACACATCCTGCAGCTTCAAGAAACCCAGGAAGCCTGCCTGCCTTCTAAAAACACTCTGACTTCTGTGAGCAGCGGACCCTGCTCAGCAACAAAGTATCCAAACAAGGACTCCGCAGCCTGGAAACCAAACACCTGAAGTGACCTCTACACCCAACAGCTTTGACCTGATGAAAAGCCTACCAACTGTGCCATCAGGGGTTCCCTGCTGTCCTGAGCCAGAGTCCACTCAACTGTCACCTCTCCTGGACTCATCCAAGACACCTGCAGCCCCTGCATGCAGGCCTCCTCTCCCCCAGCCTGATGGTGAGAGAAAACCCGAGACCTACAGCAACCACTGCACCCGTGACCCATGACACCAGCTGAGGTAGGTCATCAGTGTCAATGACGTCCCCCGGCTCCTGAGAGCTCAAGTCTACCCTGGGTCAACCCCTGCTGGACTCTCCCATGACGCCTGCAGCCTCAACTCACAGTAACCCCTGACTGCAAGTGCTCCTAGATGGAGAAGTCCACTACCTACCTATTTGTTGTCCCAGACGGGCTTCCAAGCCAGAGCCTGCAGTTGGGGCGTCATGGGGTCAAACTCCCA
Organism: Pleurodeles waltl; assembly: GCF_031143425.1. Classification (NCBI taxonomy): domain Eukaryota; kingdom Metazoa; phylum Chordata; class Amphibia; order Caudata; family Salamandridae; genus Pleurodeles; species Pleurodeles waltl. The sequence continues at coordinate 402,892,815 of NC_090449.1, forward strand.
TAGGAAACCATTGAGCACTGGAAGCCTTACTGTACCTCTGCACCTGGCGGCCCCAGTGCCACTCGGTGTGACCTGCTGGTGTGGTTCTGATCAGTGACCTCTACTTACCTTAACTCCCGGAGATTGGCATCTTAAGTCGTTGTTAGCCCTGAGTTTGCTGAACATTGTTTTTCCTCAATAGGATAACACTGAGAGAAAACTGCACTGTCTATTTTTGAAACGGCAAAGTATCTATGCTTAAAAGTCTATTTACACGATTATGTAGTTCTTGGGTTTGAAACATATAAAAAGACTTGTCATTTTTCTAAATTGGTCTCGGATTTATTTTTTGAGTGTGTATCATTTATTGCCTCTGTGAGTACAACAAATGCTTAGCACTACCCTTTGATAAGCCCAAATGCTCGCCTACACTACCACAAAGATCATTAGTCCTATCTACTTTTGCCTCTGCACTACTAATTGGGGATCCACTGGACTCTCTGCACAGTGTACTTCATTTTAGTGCACTATATAGAGAGACAGCTTCCTACAGCTGCCCCAGCCACCAAGGAGGCATCAGTCCTGATGACGAAATCTGGAACTGGAGACAGAAATGTAAGGCTTTGAGAGATATGATCTATGAGAGACCACCAATTAAGTGCTTCCTCATCCTTGGGGTGATCTTTGAAGGGGCCTTGTGACTGGATCCACTGCATCTGGAGCTCCTCTTGTAATTGCCTCATTTTAGTTGTGCCAGTGGAACTAGGTTTATGCAGAGAAGATCATGCCCAGGAGCAACTTGTATAGTCTTACAGAAACTGACTTTCTTTTGGAGATTTGCAGAGCCAGGCTGGACAATGAAATGGTTTCTTAACTGTGGAAGTAGTTTCGCAGCTTGAATAGTTTTCTGGATTCACATGCTGTGCGTTATTCCGCCATATAGTGCTTGGGTCCAAAAAGCTGTGTTCTAGTCTTTTTTTTCTTCTTTCCTTTGGGGCGTCGTCGACCACCATCTGGCGCTTAGTCTGTCCTCTGTGTGATGCCAGACGGCACCCTGGGAGTTCCTGTGAATGGCCTCCATCTTCAGATTCTTTTTTCTATTTCCTTCTTTCTTCTTCCTTTTCCCATTATCCATTTTTTCCCTTTACCACCTGTTTGGGTTTTATGCCATTTCTGTGGCGGTAGGTGGGTTGCAAGTGAATCCAAAATAAAGTCTTCAAGCTGCAAAACTACTTCTACAGATAGGAAAACCATTTTGTTTTGCAGCATGAATCATTTTCTGGATTCGCTTGCTGTGCATTAGATTATACAGCTGTGAAGGAAAGGGCCACTGTTGGCATGGTTACCCCCCACACTTTTTGCCTAGTGTTCATGCCAACTTTGATTGAAAGTGTGCTGGGATCCTGCTAACCAGGCCCCAACAACAGTGTTCTTTCCCAAAATCTGTACCTTTGTTTCCACAATTGGCACAACCTTGCCCACAGTTAAGTCCCTTGTAAAAGGTAACCCTGGTACCAAGGGCCCTGTGGCCAGGGAAGGTCCCCAAGGGCTGTAGCATGTATTATGCCACCCTAGGGGACCCCTCACCAAGCACATGTACACTGCCTTGCAGTTTGTGTGTGCTGGTGGGGAGAAAAAGACAAAGTCGACATGACACCTCTCTCAGGGTGCCATGCCCACAACCCACTGCCTGTGGCATAGGTAAGTCACCCCTCTAGCAGTCCTTACAGTCCTAAGGCAGGGTGCACTATACCACAGGTGAGGGCATAGCTATATGAGCAATATATCCTACAGTGTCCAAGTCCATTCTTAGACATTGTAAGGGCAGTGTAGCCATATTGAGTATATGGTCTGGGAGTTTATCATTACGAACTCCAAAGCTCCATAATGGCTTCACTGAATACTGGGAAGTTGGATATAAAATGTCTCAGTACAATAAACTCCTGCTGATGCCAGTGCGGGATTTATTAACAAATGCACCCAGAGGGCATCTGTATGTAATCCAAACTGCTAGTGTAGGATTGACCGGTCTCTGCCAGCCTGCCACTTTCTGACCACATGGGGAGAGAGCCTTTGTGCACTCTGTGGTCAGAAACAAAGACTGTACTGGGTGGATGTGCTTCACCCCCCCCCCCCTTACAGGAACTGTAGCACCTGGCAGTGAGCCTTAAAGGCTCATGCCTCAGATTACAGTGCCCTAAGGCACTCCAGCTAGAGGAGCTGTTCGCCTCCTGGACAAAGCCCCACTTTTGGCGGAAAGTCCAGCAGGAATATTAGGGAAAACGGGGAGGAGTGACCACTCCAGCTAGGACCACTCCTAAGGTGTCCAGAGCTGGGGTGGTCCCCTCCCTGCAGAATGCTCCATCTTGGTTTGAAGGACAGGGACCAATAGGATTAGGTTTGTGCCCTCCTCCCCAAAGGAAGTGGGCACAAAGAGGGTGTAGCTACCTCAGGGACAGCAGCCATTTGCTACTACTTCTGATCCCTAAGACACCCCTAAATCTAGGATTTCAGGGCCTCCCTGAACCCAGCTCACCAGATTCCTGGTGACCTGACAAGAAGAAGGACTGATTAGCTGAAACTCCCAGCAGAGAAGAAGGAAGACGACAACTGATTTGACTACCGGCCTGTCTCCTGCTTCAAAGAACCTGCAAAAAGACCAGCAACGCATCCAGCGGGCCCAGTGACCTCTGCCAACTCCAGAGGACTGCCATACACCCAAAAGTACCAAGAACTCCCAAGGATAGCTGCTCTGTCTGAAGAAGCCTACAACCAAGGACTCCCACCCTACTCCAGATACGAGAGTCCTGACCCCTGTGCAGCCAAACGCCCATGGCCCGTGTCCAGGTGGTCCAACCAGCCAGAGAAGGTCCTCAGGAAATTGTGAACAAGTGCTCACCCTGGGTTGACCGCTCCACGACGGAGCCTGCAGAGGAAATCACGAGGAACCCCCTACCTGCAAGCTCCGGAGGAAGATAACCATCGCCTGAAGAGCCACTGCACCTGCAGCCCCCAGGCCTTGGAGAAACCGCCCCCCAGTAAAGCATCGACCAGCAGGCAGCCCTCACCCCTGCTCAGCCGGAGGTTTGCCCGAGAAGTCCCCTGCAGCCTCAGAGTGACCCCTGGGGTCCCCTCATTGTGATGCATTGAAGACCCGACGTCCTGTTTGCACCCTGCACCTGGACGCCCCAGTGCCGCTGAGGGTGTGTGTTTGGTGCCTACTTGGGGATCCTCCTGTGCTCTTTTAAACTCCCCCGGTCTGCCCTCCGAAACCGAGGGCACTTACCTGCCAGCAGACCAAGTTCTGAGAGCCCCCTGTCTCCATAGGAGCCCACGTTAATTTGGTTCCTCTTTGACCTCTGCACGCGACCGGCCCCTGTGATGCTGGTGGGGGGGGATTTGGGGATAACTTGAACCCCCAACGGCAGACTATCTACACCCCGGAGATAAGAACTGTACTTACCTGCAAAACTGTACTATCTTTTCTTTTCTTCCCCCAGGAACTGTTGAAAAATGCACTACGTCCGCTTTTAAAATAGCTTTTTGCCATTTTAAGAAAAACTGTATACATTGTCAATTCTATTTAAAGTCCTGATCATATATATGCAAAGTATCTTTTATTTTATGTACTTACCTGCAAACTGAATCTTTTGGTTCTAGAAATAAAGAAATAAATATTTTTTCTATTTAAAATCCTAATGGCCTGGAGTTAAGTCACTGAGCGTGTTTCTTCTATAGCTTGTGTGTGTACAACAAATGCTTAACATTACCCTCTGATAAGCCTAACTGCTCAACCACACTACCACATATAGAGCATTAGTATTATCTATTTCAGCCTCTGTCAAGCCTCTGGGGAATCCCTGGACTCTGTACACACTATATCTCATTTTGATATAGTATATACAGAGCCAGCTTCCTACATTACCCCTTTGTGGTGTGGTGAGTAGGGCCCCCATAGACTTTGCTGTTTCAGAATCCTTCTTAAGCTTTTCTTTGGTGGTGTCAACCTCTCGACCAAAGAAGTGTTCACTGTCAAAAGGTATGTTGAAAACTGCCGGCTGAATTTCCGTCTTGAAGCCTGAAAATGTAAGTCATGAATGCCTTCTAGTAATACTGGTATTAATACCACGTGCATCAGTGGCATACCTAATATAGTTTTTTGAAATAGTTTTGCCTTCAGAAACTATTTTTCTGTCCCCTTCTGCAATGCTCCTCTAGGAGGTACTGGAGAATATCCTCCATCTCGTCCGAATGGACCCTATAGTAATGTGCCAAAAGTGCCTGTGAATTGGCAATACGCCAATGATTGGCAGTTTGTGCAACCACTCTTTTCCCTGCTGCATCTAGCTTTTTGCTCTCCTTATGAGGGAGAGGAGCATCTCCCGTTGATTGCCTGTAACCATGTTTCCGTGCTGTGGACTATAGTGTCAGAAGGTATTTGTGACTGAATGCATATAGGGTCTGTAGGTGCCGATATATATATGAATATATGGAAAATGTCACTTACCCAGTGTACATCTGTTCGTGGCATTAGTCGCTGCAGATTCACATGCTGTGCACATCCCGCCATCTGGTGTTGGGCTCGGAGTGTTACAAGTTGTTTTTCTTCGAAGAAGTCTTTTCGAGTCACGAGACCGAGGGACTCCTCCCATTTCGACTCCATTGCGCATGGGCGTCGACTCCATCTTAGATTGTTTTCCCCGCAGAGGGTGAGGTAGGAGTTGTGTATGCTAGTAATAGTGCCCATGAAATGGAGTGAATGCGTATGTACATAATGAAGTTTCAAGTAATATATTTACAAATGTACAAATGTTTAAGATCTATTTCTAAACGGCTACAGGCTCCCGGGGAGGCGGGTGGGCGCATGTGAATCTGCAGCGACTAATGCCACGAACAGATGTACACTGGGTAAGTGACATTTTCCGTTCAATGGCATGTGTAGCTGCAGATACACATGCTGTGCATAGACTAGTAAGCAGTTATCTCCCCAAAAGCGGTGGTTCAGCCTGTAGGAGTTGAAGTAGTTTGAAATAATGTTCTTAGTACAGCTTGACCTACTGTTGCTTGTTGTGCAGTTAACACATCTACACAGTAGTGCTTGGTAAATGTATGAGGCGTAGACCATGTTGCTGCCTTACATATTTCGTTCATTGGAATATTTCCTAGAAAGGCCATGGTAGCCCCCTTCTTTCTGGTTGAGTGTTCCTTTGGTGTAATAGGCAGTTCTCTTTTAGCTTTAAGATAGCAGGTTTGAATGCACTTAACTATCCATCTAGCAATGCCTTGTTTTGAAATTGGATTTCCTGTATGAGGTTTTTGAAAGGCGATAAATAGTTGTTTTGTCTTTCGAATTAGTTTCGTTCTGTCAATGTAGTACATTAGTGCTCTTTTGATGTCTAATGTATGTAGTGCTCTTTCAGCTACAGAATCTGGCTGTGGGAAGAACACTGGTAATTCTACCGTTTGATTCAAGTGGAACGGTGAGATTACTTTTGGTAAAAATTTCGGATTGGTCCGTAGAACAACTTTATTTTTGTGTATTTGAATAAATGGTTCTTGAATGGTAAATGCTTGAATTTCACTCACTCTTCTTAGAGATGTGATGGCAATTAAAAATGCTACTTTCCACGTTACGTATTGCATTTCACAAGAGTGCATGGGCTCAAAAGGTGGACCCATGAGTCGTGTTAAGACAATGTTGAGGTTCCATGAAGGAACTGGTGGTGTTCTTGGTGGTATAATTCTCTTTAGGCCTTCCATAAACGCTTTTATGACTGGTATCCTAAACAATGAAGTTGAGTGCGTAATTTGCAGGTAAGCTGAAATTGTCGTAAGATGTATTTTAATGGAAGAGAAAGCTAGTTTAGATTTTTGCAAATGTAGTAAGTATCCTACTATCTCTTTTGCAGATGCGTGTAAAGGTTGAATTTGATTATTATGGCAGTAATAAACAAATCTTTTCCACTTATTTGCATAGCAGTGTCTAGTGGTAGGTTTTCTAGCTTGTTTTATGACCTTCATACATTCCTGTGTGAGGTCTAAGTTCCCGAATTCTAGGATTTCAGGAGCCAAATTGCTAGATTCAGCGATGCTGGATTTGGATGTCTGATCTGTTGTTTGTGTTGTGTTAACAGATCTGGTCTGTTTGGCAGTTTGACATGAGGTACTACTGATAGGTCTAGTAGTGTTGTGTACCAAGGTTGCCTTGCCCATGTTGGTGCTATTAGTATGAGTTTGAGTTTGTTTTGACTCAACTTGTTTACTAGATATGGAAGGAGTGGGAGAGGGGGAAAAGCGTACGCAAATATCCCTGACCAGTTCATCCATAGTGCATTGCCCTGAGACTGATGTTGTGGGTACCTGGATGCGAAGTTTTGGCATTTTGAGTTTTCTTTTGTTGCAAATAGATCTATTTGCGGCGTTCCCCACATTTTGAAGTAAGTGTTCAGTATTTGGGGGTGAATTTCCCATTCGTGGATCTGTTGGTGATCCCGAGAGAGATTGTCTGCTAACTGATTCTGAATCCCTGGAATAAATTGTGCTATTAGGCGAATGTGTTTGTGAATCGCCCAATGCCATATTTTTTGTGTTAGGAGACACAACTGTGTCGAGTGTGTTCCTCCCCGTTTGTTTAGGTAATACATTGTTGTCATGTTGTCTGTTTTGACAAGAGTGTATTTGTGGGTTATGGGTTGAAATGCTTTGAGCGCTAGAAACACAGCTAACAGTTCTAAGTGGTTTATATGAAACTGTCTTTGCTGAATGTCCCATTGTCCTTGGATGCTGTGCTGATTGAGGTGTGCTCCCCACCCTGTCATGGATGCATCTGTCGTTATTACGTATTGTGGCACTGGGTCTTGAAAAGGCCGCCCTTGGTTTAAATTTATACTGTTCCACCATTGAAGCGAGATGTATGTTTGGCGGTCTATCAACACCAGATCTAGAAGTTGACCCTGTGCCTGTGACCACTGTGATGCTAGGCACTGTTGTAAGGGCCGCATGTGCAACCTTGCGTTTGGGACAATGGCTATGCATGAGGACATCATGCCTAGGAGTTTCATTACTAATTTGACCTGTATCTTTTGGTTTGGATACATGGCTTGTATTACATTGTGGAATGTTTGGACTCTTTGTGGACTTGGAGTGGCAATTCCTTTTACTGTGTTGATTGTTGCTCCTAGGTATTGCTGTGTTTGACACGGCAGAAGGTGTGACTTTGAGTAATTGATTGAGAAACCTAGTTTGTGTAGGGTTTCTATGACATAATTTGTGTGTTGCGAACACTGTATTTGCGTGTTGGTTTTGATTAACCAATCGTCTAGGTACGGGAACACATGTATTTGCTGCCTTCTGATATGTGCAGCTACTACTGCTAGACATTTTGTAAAAACTCTTGGCGCAGTCGTTATTCCGAATGGCAACACTTTGAATTGGTAATGTATCCCTTGGAATACAAACCTTAGATATTTTCTGTGAAAGTGGTCTGATTTGATGTATGTATTTAATATTCTAAGATCTAGTATAGGTCTTAGAGTTTTGTCTTTTTTGGGTATCAGAAAGTACAGTGAGTAAACTCCTGTGTTTAGTTCTTGTTTTGGTACTAATTCTATTGCCTCTTTTTGGAGCAATGCTTGAACTTCTAATCCTAGAAGATTTATATGTTGTTTTGACATACCGTGTGTTTTCGGTGGGACTGTTGGAGGGAATTCGAGAAATTCTATGCAATAACCATGCTGGATAATTGCTAGTACCCAAGTATCTGTTGTTATTTCCTCCCAATGTTTGTAAAATTGGCTTAGTCTTCCCCCCACAGGTGTTATGTGATGGGGATGTGTGACTTGTAAGTCACTGCTTATTTTGAGGACTTTTGGGGCTTTGGAATTTTCCTCTATTTTTTTGGAATTGTCCCTCTCTATATTGCCCCGAAAACTTCCCCGCTGATATTGGCTTTGGTAAGTGGGCCTTGTTTGTGATGTTGTGGTTTCTGTAGGTTGTCCTCGAAACCCTCCCCTAAAAGGTGTTTTGCGAAATGTGCCTCTGCTCTGCGGGGAGTAGAGTGCGCCCATGGCTTTTGCTGTATCAGTGTCTTTCTTGAGTTTATCAATAGCAGTGTTGACTTCCGGCCCAAACAACTGCTGTTCATTAAATGGCATATTTAGCACGGCTTGTTGAATTTCCAGCTTGAAACCTGACGTGCGCAGCCATGCGTGCCTTCTTATTGTTATTGCAGTATTTACTGTCCTTGCAGCCGTATCTGCCCCATCCATTGAAGACCGTATCTGATTATTAGAGATACTTTGTCCTTCTTCCACCACTTGTTGTGCTCTTTTTTGGAACTCCTTGGGTAAGTGTTCTATCAAATGTTGCATCTCATCCCAGTGAGCTTTATCATATCTTGCCAAAAGTGCTTGTGAATTGGCAATGCGCCATTGGTTTTCTGCTTGTGCTGCAACCCTTTTGCCCGCAGCATCAAATTTGCTACTTTCTTTGTCTGGAGGTGGTGCGTCCCCCGAGGTATGAGAGTTTGCTCTCTTACGAGCTGCCCCGACAACTACTGAGTCTCGTGTTAACTGGGTTGTAATATAAACAGGATCTGCTGGCGGTGGCTTGTACTTTTTCTCCACCCTTGGAGTTATGGCTCGGCCTTTAACAGGATCCTGAAAGATTTGTTTTGAATGTTTTAGCATTCCTGGGAGCATAGGTAGTCTTTGGTATTGGCTATGAGTGGAGGATAGCGTGTTAAACAAAAAGTCATCCTCAATTGGTTCGGAATGCAAGGTGACGTTATGGAAATCACCTGCCCTTGCGATCACCTGTGTGTAAGATGTACTGTCCTCAGGAGGGGACGGCCTGGCAGGGTACGAGTCTGGGCTGTTGTCCGATACTGGAGCATCGTAAAGGTCCCATGCATCGGGATCATCTTGACTCATGGCAGTATGAGTCGGGGAGTGCATCAGTGGAGGAGTTGCTACTGGTGATGTGTGCACTGATGGTGGTGGAGACGGTGGTGGTGTTGTTTTCTTTGCCACCTTTGCCTGTGGCTCCCTGTCCTTTTTTTGAAAGGCAAGTTTTCTTTTTATTTTAATTGGGGGAAGAGTGGTTATCTTCCCTGTGTCTTGATGAATGTGGAGCCTCCTTTGAGTATAGTCTGGCTCTACAGCTTGAAGTTCCTCTCCAAATCTATGTTTTTGCATTTGGGAGGACAATCCTTGTTCCTCTGTATAGGAACCTGTTTTCGGCTCCGAGGCTGGATGTTTCGGAACCAAAACTTTTTCGGACGTCTTTTTAGGCTCCGAAGAAACCTTTGTAATTTTCGGCGTGGTGGTTTCTCGGTGCCGAATTTGTTCGGTGCCGCTGTCACTGTGCCGAAATTTCTCTGAGCAGATGTCTCGGGTCCGAGATTGCTGTGTGGCGGTATCTCGACCGGAGTCGGATGACTTCGACACCAGCGTGCCCTTTTTCGGTGCCTTGGCTCGGTCACCTATTTTTTGGGTTAAGCCATGGCCTGTTGGCGGTGGCGTCCCCTGGGCTTTTGTTGACTTCTCGTGAGTCTTATGTTTCGACGTCTTACTCACGGTTTTCGGCATTTCTTCGGCCTCGAGCTCTTCCGAATCCGACTCGTGGATAGAGAAAGCTTACTCTTCCTCCTCGAAAACCTCCTGTCCTGTCGGCGTCTACGCCATCTGCAGTCTTCTGGCTCTTCGGTCTCTTAACGTCTTTCTGGACCGAAACGCTCGACAGGCCTCACAAGTATCTTCCTTGTGCTCTGGGGACAAGCACAAGTTACAGACCAGATGCTGATCAGTATACGGATACTTGTTATGGCATTTTGGGCAGAAGCGGAATGGGGTCCGTTCCATCAGCCTTGAAGTCACACGTGGCCGGGCCGACCAGGCCCCGACGGGGGATCGAAAAAACCCCGAAGGGCCACCGGAGCTCTTCAAAATTCGGTGTCGATCTGTTGTAACTAACCCGATACCGAACGCAAACAATACCGACGTTTTTTCAGAGATTCTAACTAACTTTCCGACCCGAAACACGGAGCGAAAAGGAACACGTCCGAACCCGATGGCGGAAAAAAAACAATCTAAGATGGAGTCGACGCCCATGCGCAATGGAGTCGAAATGGGAGGAGTCCCTCGGTCTCGTGACTCGAAAAGACTTCTTCGAAGAAAAACCACTTGTAACACTCCGAGCCCAACACCAGATGGCGGGATGTGCACAGCATGTGTATCTGCAGCTACACATGCCATCGAACATTATATATATATATATTTTTTTTTTTTAATATCTGTGGCGTGTCTAAGCATACCTGTTAACATAGGCAAAAACTGACATTCTTTATGTGTGGTAGTCAGTGTATTGAAGAGAAAATCCTCTTCAATCGGGTCAGTGTGCATTTGTACGTTGTGATATGCAGATGCCCGTACAATGACCTGCTGATATGAAGTTGCATCTTCAGGAGGTGAATATGGGATCTGGATCGTGCATCCCAAGTATCAAGATCTTGTGGAATTTCCCCCAAATCATCTACCTGAGGTGGTGGAGAACCATGTGGAGAAATTTGTGGCTCAACAATAGGTGGAATAGATTGTTGAGGTGGTGGAGGAGTAAGAGGAAGTACAAGAGAGTGGCATGGAGAAAGCGGAGGTCAAACTGGAGCTTTGTCCTTGGAGACCTTTTTAGGAGGAGCAGTGTCCAAGGTCTCTTGAAAAATAAATCTCCTCTTGATTGGAACAGGAGGCAAAGCAATTATTCTTCCTGTTCCCAAGTTGCTTTCAAGGAATGAGTGGAGTCTCTGGAAAACAGAATCTTCGGTTCTGAAGTTTTCAAAGTGGAAACTTTGTGTTGGCTAGAAGTCATCGGCTCCGAAGCAGATGTGAAAGACTTCTTACTTGGATCCGAAACACTCTGATCGAAGCGTCAACTCTATCCTGAGGGTGTGTGAGATGCTGCCGAGTGGGAGGTCGGTGTCGAAGACAGCTTAGTCTGGACTATTTTCGGTGCCAAGCCAGAAGGTGGGGCATCCGAATCTAGCTTTGGCCCAAAGGCAGGGGTGGACCACTGACCTGTTTGTGGGGCTTCTTTAGAGGTCCGGCTGATGTACTCACGGGTTGAGCTGAGGTGAGAAGCTGACTTTTGATGTCAGATTCAGCATCGGACTCTGAATATTCTATGGAGAAGGCCTCCTCCTGTTAGATCTCCTCCTGTGCATGCTCTTCCCTGAAAATATCTGGAGTGTCGTCTGGTGTCTTCGATGCCATCTCCAAATCAACATGCTCTTCGTCCCGGAGGGTCTTTTTTGATCGAAAAGTCTGACAGGAGTCGACGTTTTTTTCTTTATGTCTGGAGACAGGCAGCAGCTACACACCAGGTGTTAGTCGGTGTGTGGGAATTTTGAATGGCATTTTGGGCAAAACCGAAATGGAGTCTGTTCCATCAGCCCTGCATATCCCAAAACTAAGCTGAGGAGTAGGCCCGAAAAGGGCAGTAGGCCGACCCCGATGTAGAATTTCGGATCGAGTACGTTAGATAGTGAAAATGTGACTGAAATACAATACCGTTGTTGAAAGAAAGACAGAAAAGAGTTCGGAATTGATAGAGTTGAGGAATACAGAAGTGAAAGGAAGACACGTCCGAACCCAACGGCAGAGAGAAAACAATCTAAGAAAGGACTCGATGCCCATGCGCAGTACCACAGGGAGGAGGAGTCACTCGATCTTGTGACTTTAAAAGCTTCTTCGAACAAAACAACTTGAAACATTCTGAGCTCAACAAAAGCTGGCAGACTTATGCAAAGGATGTGTATCTACAGCCACACATGCCATCGAACCTTAGTGTAGAGGCTAACTTGTCAAAAAGAAAATCATGTTCCAGGGATTCTTTGTGCTATTCAACATTATGGAAAGCTTCCGCTCTAGCAATGACATGTTGGTAGGAGGTTGCATCCGCAGGAAGGGAGGTATAAGCTGGGTATAAATCTGGGTAGTTTGGTGTGGTGAGATCTTGTCATACATTCCCCATGGGTCAGGACCACCTAATGACTCCCCTAGCCCCCTGCTGTCAGACTGTGGTGACCTCTGAGGTGAGGTAGCCAGTGGGCCATGTGTAAGTGACAATGGTGGAGAAGGGGGGGGTGGAATTTGGGGGAGAACAGTGATGGTGAAGGGGGAGGTGGTGTAGGGGGAAGATGGTAGGTGGGACTGGCAGCCTTGTCTTTAGTTTTCTTTCTGGGGGTAAGAGGAGATCCAATGCCACCTCAAAAGTCAGCTTCCTCTTTAAAGGTGGAGGAGAGGAAGGGGTAGCGATAATACAACCAGGTCCCCCTTGAATTTGTATCTTCCTCTGGCAATATTTCTAGAATAAGCTCAACAGGGGATGAGGAAGCCTAAGTTGGCCTTGGGTCTTTCGGCTCTGAAGGTTTTGGTACCAAGAGTTTCGGTTTGGAAGGCTGAGGCTTCGTCGGCGCTGAAGGAGATGGAGTCGGCGGCCGGGTCGACAGAGAGGATCAGGTCGATGCAGAAACAAGCTCTTGGTCCGAGGAGGTGGAAGTCAATGCCGAAGGCTTGGCCTCTGAAGCAATTTTCAGCGCCAGGCCCAGGAGCGGGCGACCAAACCAGGCTTTCGGATCTGACCACAGCCAGAAGGCACTGGTGGTCTTGTGGCCTCTGATGGTGGGAGTGGGGAAGCCACAAATTTCTTGGAGGGCTTGGGTGTCGGAGCAGGGGCCACAGTACTCACGCGCTGGGTAGATGGTATTTCTTGCATTTCTAAATTCACCTCTGCAACGGAGCCACCCTTGATCAAGAAGATCTCCTCTTCCAAGGCAGTTGGCCTCTCCTGTGCGTGTTGCTCGTCAAAGAGGTCAGGACTGTCGCCTGAGGCCTTTTGCAAAATTTTGAGCTGACGAGCCCTATGGTCCCGAAGTGTCTTCTTTGATCAGAATGACTTGCAGGCATTGAAGTCAATCTTTGTGGTTGGGTGAGATGCACAGATTGCACACTAGGGGTTAATCAAATTCAGGATATTTTGGGTGACAACGGGGGCAGAATCTGAAGGGTGAGTGTTATCACCAAAAGCTGGTGACACACAGAAAGATAGACCCGAACAGGTGGTGCCCGGAGGAGCGGTCAGGTCAATGGAGTTGGAACCAACAAAGTTTGTGAGAAATGCGATCGAAAACAATACCATCAAGGACAGTAATGAATCGAAGAAGTGTACCAAACTGAGCCAAAACACGGAGGGGAGGCAAACATGTCCAAACCTCAGGAGGAGAGAAAATCTAACATTGGAGTTGATCCCCATGCACAATATCACAAAGAGGAGTGTAGGAAAGAAACTTTTTTTTGGCATGGTTACCCCCACTTTTTGCCTGCTGACAATGTGCTTTGACTGAGTTATCTGGGATCGTACTAACCAGGACCCCAATGACTGTGCTCTCTCCCTTCAAATTGGTTTCTTAGGACTCAGCACACCCCACAACTGGCATACTGGTGCCCCCATGTAAGTCCCTAGTACATGGTAACTAGGTACCCAGGGCATTGGGGCACCAGGGGTTACCCATGGGCTGCAGCATGTATTATGCCACCCATGAGAGCCCGTGCAAAATGGGTCTGCAGGCCTGCCATTGCAGCCTGTGTGAAGAGGTGCATGCACCCTTTCACTACAGGTCACTGCACCAGGTCACTGTAAGTCACCCCTATGGCAGGCCCTCGTAGCGCAGAGGGCTGGGTGCAAGTACCTGTGTGTGAGGGCACCCCTGCAGGAGCAGAGGTGCCCCTACAAACTCCAGCTCTAGTTTCCCGGACTTTGTAAGTGCAGGGAAGCCATTTTACCCGTGGACTGGACACCTGTGTCCAGCTACATAATGGTAACTCCAAACCTGGGCATGTTTGGTATCAGACATGTCGGAATAATACCTCAATACTGTTGCAAGTATTGGTTGTTTGATTCCATGCACTCTGGGGGCTCGTTAGAGGACCCCCAGCATTGCTCCTACCAGTATTCTGGGGTTTTCCAGGCAGCCCGCGCTACTGCCACCCCAAAGACAGGTTTCTGCCCTCTTGCTGCTTAGCCTGTTCAAGCAGAGGAAGGCCGAACAAAGGATTTCCTTTCGGAGAAGGAGGCAACACCCTCTCCCTTAGGAAACAGGTGTTACATGGCTTGGGAGGGGTAGCCTCCCCAAGCCACCAGTATGCTTTGAAGGACACATTTGGTGCCCTCCTTGCATAAGCCGGTTTGCACCAGTCCAGGGACCCCCAGTTCCCGCTTTGGCACGAAACTGGACAATGGAAAGGGGAGTGACCTCTCCCCTTCTCCATCACCACCCCAGGGGTGGTGCCCAGAGCTCCCCCAGGTGACTCTGTGATTCTGCCATCTTAAATCCAAGGTAGGCAGAGGCCCCTGGGAGCATCTGAGTGGCCAGGTGACGTCACAGCCCCTCCTGATAGGTGGTCACCCTGCTCGGTGACCAATCCTCCTTCCTGGGCTATTTAGGGTCTCCCTCCAGGGTGGGTCTTCAGATTGGACAAGCAAGATTACAGCAGGACTCCTCTGCATTGTTTACTTCATCTTCTGGCCACCGGGACTGCAACTGGAGCCTGCAAGAACTGACAATCTGCATCTCCAGCAACGACTCTGCTCTGCATCATTGTTTCTCTAGCTCCTTCTAGCCAACATTTCCCTGGCTGTGCATCTTCTGAGGGGGACGAGTCTTCAGCCTGCACAAAAGCAAGAAGGAATTCCCCCTGGAGTGAAGTAGTCACTCCCCTGCATCCGCGGGCACCAACTGCAATTAAGTCCGGCAGGGTGGATCCACTCTCCTGCAAAACTGCGTGGATCCTGCAACACAGGTGGTGGTCTGGAGTGGTTCCCTCGGTCCTCTCTGCCAGCTGTCCAACTTGGGAGATGGTAAGCCCTTGCCTCTCCTTGCAGGACAGTGCCCCTGTGTACTGTGACTCTTGCAGCTACCAAGGCTTGTTTGATCCTCCTCCAAGGGATCTTTAGGCTCTGTGTAGGCCCAGCCTCCAGCACTCCTTTCTGCAAAGCACAGCCTCCTGCTCCAGCGATGTGGCACTCCTCTCCAGGTGTGTGAGTGGGCCTCACTATGACTCCTGTGCCTGTTGGGGCTGCATCCTCGTCTTCCGACTCTCGTCACTGCTGAGGGTCACCTTGGATTACCCTCCTTGGGTTGAGTCCCCCTGGCCCTTGCTGGTCCCAGCAGCACTGCAACTCTTCATTTGCAACTTTTACCAAGGCTTGTTGGTGGCTTTCCAACACCACTGACCAAATGCAACTCTTCTTCCGTCATGGGACATCATCTGCATCACTTCTGGAACTCTTCTGCATCAGTGCTGCACAGCTGACTCCTTATCTTCACAACAGACCTGGTCCCGCATCTCCAAAAGGGTGGGTAGTCGCTCCTGCCCCAACTGGACACTCCAACTTGAACTGGTCTTGGTCTTCTTCTTTTGCAGGCCATCTTCTGTCAGGATACTCCTTTGGCTTCTTCCAGTCTTGCACAGTCTTTTTCCAAAGTTTACCTGTGGGTTAGGGGAAAAAACAGGTACTTACCTCTTCTCTCCTGGTCGATGGGGGGCACTCTGGTACTTACCTTTTGGGGTTCCTAGTTCCTCCAGCCCCCCGTCTACAGATTCCACTTCCTTTGGTGGGGGACTGCCTTTCGCATTCAACTTACTTAGTATATGGTTTGGTCTTCCCCTAGGGTCTTCATTATTTTCTATTATTTTACTGTTTTTTATTGCTTTCTATGCTAATCACGGACTTCTAATAATAGTGTGTTTACTCACCTCCTAGCGGAGTATTGCATATACAGTATTTTAGTATTTGTGTTACTATAATTAAGTGCCTTTATTTTTGTAACACTGTGTGGTTCTTTCATCTGTTTAAGTGCTGTGCGACTATAGTGGTATCGCATAAGCTTTGCATGTCTCCTAGTAAGTGTTGGCTGCTCATCCAAAGCTACCTCTAGAGAGCCCTGGCTTCCTAGACACTGACTACACCTCACTAATAGGGGATACCTGGACCTGGTATAAGGTGTTAACACCATAGGTGCTCACCACACACCAGGCCAGCTTCCTAGTTACTTGACTTCGTGACTTGAAAGACTTCTTTGAAGAAAAACAACTTTGGACCCAACACTAGATGGCAGGAGTATTCACAGCATATGTATCAACAGCCACAGATGCCATTCAACTAGCGTCTCCACCATATGGTTTTGGAACAAGTTACCTGCCTACACCATAAGCTGTACTCTTAGGATCTCCCCCATGTGAAATAGGTCAATGATGGGTCTGTAAACCAAAACTGTGCCAAGCCTAACAAAGAGAGAATCTGAGAATCCTTCACCTACCATATTGAGCCATTAGCTAATTTCTTATTTGCATATATCATCCTTGGTCCACTGTTGCTGTTTTGATGAATTACTCTTTTATTTGGCAAAAATCAAACAGACAAATGTTACTACAATAGTCACAACCACACATTTCTTTTAATATCTGGGAAGATACCTGTTAGAAATGGAGTCTCTAGTTGGCAGAGGAATACACCGTTGTCAAAGTAGGGACCGCAATCCTAGTCAGGGTAAGTCACAACACAATCCAAATTATCTTGTGCCCACCCTCTGGTAGCTTGGCACTGAGCCGTCAGGCTTAAATTAAAAGGCACTGTGTAAAGTAACACAATGAAGACACCATAAAAATACACCACACAGGTTTAGAAAAATAGACGATATTTATCTGAATAAAATAAGGCCAAAACGACAAAGATCCAATAAGCACAAGTTGAAATATCACTTTTAAAAAGTTTGAGAGTCTCAATCCTTAGCTGTCTCTTTGTAACACACAACAACAATGCATCTGTCACAACCATTAGCTCTGGGTGGGATCATAGACAAATTAGCCATAGTGCTTAAGTGAGACATCAAAACTAACGTATGGGGACCGCAGAGGAGGTGGTCAGTGGAAAAATAGGGAGTTGCGTCAGATTTTCCGGCAAGGCACAGACAATGCATTGTTTCTTTCCATGCTGCAAGGGTTTGCGTCATTTTTCCTGCGCACAGACTTGGTTTCTTACTTTGATGCGGGGGTATTCTGACGCCCAGGGACGATGCCCTAAATCCTTGACACGCTGGTAGAAGGAGCAGGTGCTGCTTTGATCCAGTAGGCGATGCATCAAATTTTCCATCGCAAGGCAGGCACTGCATCACATTCTCTGTCGGGAAGTCGGTGCTGTGTCGTTCTGGTCAGTGATGCAGCGATTTCCCAGCTGCGATGCAGGCTTTGTATCGATTTCTGCAGGCGTTGCGTCGATTTTTGAAGCACAAGGAGTTTCTAGAAGAGGTGTAGTCTTTGTTGGACTTGAGACTTCAGAAACAGGAGGCAAGGTCAATCCAAGCCCTCGGAGAGCACTTCAGGACGAAGGCAGAGTCCTTCCAACAGAGACAGAGGGGAGCAGGGCAACAGTGCTTCTCAGCAAAGCAGTCCAGATGAGTCCTTTGGGCAGCCAAGAGGCCCAGTCTGACAGGGTGGAGGTGTAGGTCCAGACGTAACTGAATTGGAGATCCAGTTTATATACCCCAAAATACCTTTGACGTGGGCGGAAACTTCAAAGAGTGTTTTTGAAGTGCACAAGTTCCCCTTTCAGCTTAATCCTGCCTGCCAGGATCTCTGCGGCGGGTTATCAGTTCTTTGTATGAGCACAGACCACTGGCCTTTGAAATGTAAGAGTGAGCCCCTCCACCCTTCATGTCCAAGAAGACCCATTCAGTACGCAGATGAATGCAGATGTTACGGAGTGTCCTGCGGTTATGGTTGTCTGGGTGGAATGTACAACAGGAGCTGTCAACCAGCACAGACCAGATGTGGACTGGAGACAGGCTATAAGGCACAGATGGCAGTAGGTGCAGAGAAATGTCCACTGTCTAAAAGTGGCATTTTTAAAACAGTAATACTAAACCCAACTTCACCAGTAAGCAGGATTTTCTATTACCAATCTGGCAATATCAACCAAGACATGGGTACTCCTTCCAGATCAGAATCTGCCACTTAAGAGTATATGCTAGTCTATGAGAGGAACAGGCCTCAAAGTCGTGTAAAACGAACTTAGGAGTTTTTCACTACCAGGACATGTAAAACACATAAGTACATGTCCTGCCTTTTACCTACATAGCACCCTTCCCTATGGATTACCCCGGGCCTACCTTAGGGGTGACTTAGGTTTAGAAAAAGGGGAGTTTAAGGCTTGGCAAGTAGTTTTAAATGCCAAGTCGAAGTGGCAGTGAAACTGCAAACACAAGCCTTGCAATGGCAGGCCCAAGACCTAGTTAAGGGGCTACATATGTGGGCGGCACAGTCAGAGCTGCAGGCCCACTAGTCGCATTTTAGCTACAGGCACTTGACACAGATAGTGCACTTTACTAGGACTTACAGGTAAATTAAATATGCCAATTGGGTAGGAACCACTGTTACGATGTTTAGGGGAGAGAGCAACTGCACTTTACCACTGGACAGCAGTGGTAAAGGGCACAGAGTCCTAAAACCAGCAAAAACAATGTCTGAAAGGTGGAGGGAGGTAGGCAAAAAGTTGGGGGATGACCACCCTAAGACTGTCAGGTCTAACAATACCCTTGAGAACGAATGTACCATTTTGCACTCCAAGGCAGGGTTTGAGCTCCCTTACACTTACTTTGTGTTTAGAGAAATACTGGAATAAAAATTATATCATCACATTCGTCGTAATTACTTCTAACTTGAATTCCCTGCCATTCATTTGAGTTTTTGAACTGCTGTTCAATCAATATTCCCATTTTGTACTTTGCCAGGTAGTAGTGTGCTCACATGCTATTCAACATTCTGGATTAAAAATACCACATCTGTTGGGTTTCATTACGAGTTATTTCAGATTTTTGGTCTCCTCCTTCCGGATGGAATATACTATTTTCAGAGCTCGTCAACATCTTCTCTCAAAAAAGAGGTAGGGGCTAACTGGACCACCTGATCTCCAAAACACTAATGTATAACACTCATGGCTCAGATCACGAATTGGGGGTAAACTTGTGTTTTGGGTGAGCTCTTCCGTCCTATTAGAAAAAAAGCACTTATAATCAACTTAATTTTGGGGCTGCAACTGTCTTAAGGAATTAAAAAAAATTGACTAATAACTACAAAATTAGTTCAAGTAATCAGGTCACCAAGCACTATAGTAAAGCTTAATGATTTTTTTAAAAACCATCTTTGAGATTCTTGGCATTACTTGGCATGAAGTACACAATGGCCATATAGGATTGATTACATTACACTCTGTACTCATCATAGATTATATTTATAGTGTGTTGCAACATGTAGACTCAGAATGGTACCACTATGTGAAAAACTCAGAAGATAAAAAGACCAACAATCTAAATTTTGAACCAATGCAGGTTATCACAAACTTGAATCCGGATTGTTCTTGGGGGCCTGGGTGGGTGCATCGCGCTTATGAATGTGTTAGTCTGGTCTTTGGGGCATGACTGCTATCTGGTCCTCAGTTCAATATTCGCCATATCAGGGAGCTCATCTGCAATTACGGTGTTCAGGTTATCATCGTCTGTGTCAATCTGGAGTGCATAAGTGAGCCCATCCCATGCTCCCACTATTGAACGTTTGTGCAGACCGCAGACTTTCTCCCATCACAGTGCTGGAGATTCTGCCTCTGCCCATTTAAACACTGCGGCTTGTTATTGGAGGACCCCAGGAAGCAACTCAGCCTTCCACCCAATCAGAATTATGTGTTTAGCCAATAATAGTGCTAAGTTGATGCATTGGGTGGTGGCCCCTCCTCCAGTTCACCTCCGCTTATAAAGGCAAAGGACCCAGCTGCTCAAGCTGTTTAAGGCTTGTCGACCCATTTCTAGCAGGTGGGTCGTGCAGATGGCATCCCATAAGGCCCTCGAAATTGGGCAGTTCCAGAACATGTGTAAGAAGTTAAATTGAGGTATTTGATAGTGAGGGCAAGTAGACAATGCTGTGGAGTCTACTTTGTGGAGTCTAGACGGCATCAAATAAGTCCTGCGGAGGATGACATTTTGAGTATAAATGAGAGCTCTTTGCCATTCTTTGTGGGGGTCATAGGTTGTCCCAGGTCCTGATCCCACTGTTGGCGAAGGGCAGCAAAAGGGTCAATGGCCTAGTGTGGGATGACACTGGTGATCCAGGACATTAGCCTGTCTAGTGCTTGAACAGTGTTTGGAAGAGAGAATGTGTGGAGGAGGCTCAGTTGCTGTAGCACCCCAGAGGTGGTCCAATTCTAGGACCAATACCTGTATGTAAGAACAGCTGTACCAGGTGGTCGGCATGCTTGACAAGACATCAAAGAAAATCAAACTGCTATCTTGGGACAGATCATCTAATGTTGTAAGACCCTGTGACTCTCACATTTCGGCTCCCTCCTTTCCCGCTGCCACATGGAAAACCACTAGACGGCAGAGGGATTTCTGGAGCATAATGCGCCACACTTTAGGGCCTTGCAGGGCCCATTGAAAGCTGGCATTTGCCACTCAAGGTAGGGCATCTGGGGATGTAGGCAGTAATGCTTTACAAAGGAATAATTCCTGTATTTTATTCAGCGCATCTCCACTAAGCACAGCCAACACCTCTATCAGAGTACTCCAGCTCCCCAAACCCACCCCAAACCCCACCCAGCCATCTAGCCGACCACTGGAGCTGAGCTCAAAGATAGTAGTGATCAGAGCCCACAATCCGCCTTTATCTGTGGGTAATTGTACATTTTAAAAGGGCGATTCTTTACCTGCCTGCATTGCAAATCACGTCACTCGGCATTCTGCCCAGCATGTGGAGCACCTTGTGAGGAAAGTTGATAAGTAGGTTTGCAAAGTAGTAGTGTAAGCGCGGCAGCATCACTATTTTAGAAAACACGACCGACCCTGAACAGCGAGAGGTAGCAACTTCCAAAATGTGATTTGGGGCTGGAGGGCAGAGACAGCATTAATTTAATTGCCTTTATGGAGATCGGGAGTGGAGTGACACATGTTAATACCAAAGGTTTGTAGGCCAACCATTTGATCTGCTGAGTACCTACATATGATCAGCAAGGCAGTTTTAGTGCAATGGGAAAGCGAGGAGTTTTCACCAGTTAACCCATAGACTGGAGGCATTCTTGAAGTTGCTCAGTTTGTGCTATATCATTCATGCATGCTGAACATCCCAAAAATCCTGCGTCTGGAAAACCCTAGGCCCTGCCGCAGTGGCTTAGTTGCTGCACCAAAGACTCCATTTCCAGGGCAAATAGCAGAGGTAACAAACGCCAGCCTTGGTGCGCTCCCAGGCTCACTGGGAAAGGACCTGAGAACAGGCTGAACTGTTTTTACCCTGGCTACCTGCTCCGTGTACAGCAATTTGACCAGGATGATCATCTTGTTACCTAAACCCACACACTGAAGTACTGTTTCAAAGGTGCACAATAATGTTTACAGTGGCCTTTCTACTATTAAGTATGCTAACATATATTAGCTAGCAACGTAATTTCCTAAAGTCCTTCTAAAATATTAAAAGTGGTACTTCAATTTTGTCAAATGTTTTTGCAAGAAACTAGATCCTTTGTCGACAGAAAGGCATAATTTCTCCAAGCTGCTAAAAACACTTAAGCTGCCAAGGAGGCAAAATGCCATTTCCATTAACTTGTTGGGTCACCTGGAATGTTATTTTATGAAGACACACTAAATGTAGCTCATCTGCAGGCAAAATTGTGAACTACTGTGTTATAATCAGACAAAATGTCTTACAGAAAAAAAGGGATCTCTTAAGGATGGTAGCCCTCACGCACCAGTTTCTGACATAATTCATCGCATGACTCTTCCTCACGCCTTTCAGCGTTGGCTATAATCTTGCTGGGCAGAGGAGCTCTCGGATGTTGTAGCAGCTTCCTCTACATTACAGTTTACCTGACCCTGACTACAGGTTTAGGATGGCAAAAACCTATTTTTTGACTTGCAAAATACCAGCGGACTCATTAGCGCTTCAGAAACTGGTTTACCCACAACCACTCCTCGCATGGCCACAGACTGCCTCTTTAGCAATGGTCATCAGGAGGGTAGCAGATGTACTGTGCCTTCATCTACCCACTAGGTGAGGTTAAGACAAATGTCCTCTCAGAGGTCCTGCAGACAGGGCAGACCTCTCAGGACCCTCTTTTGCCTTTCTTAAAGGCTTTCACTGATACATTGCTGCACAAATGTGCATAGCCAGGATCTTGTCCACCAGATAACAGAGAGTGAGGAGACATAGCCCTATCCTAGAAGACCCTGCCTTTCTCCGACAACATCTCACACACAGCAGGCTCAACCACAATATGTTTCTGATGACCCTGCCAGATAGAGTCAAGTGAATGGAGACTTTTGTGAAACGTTATGTTCCGTCTGCCTTATGCTAGGTGAACTCCAGCTGCACCCTCCACATGCATAGTTGGCATGGTGACGGAGATCATTTTGGAGGGGGGGGTGAGGGGGGGCACACCTATTTTGACACCTATCCTGCAGTCCCACAGACATTACCTGCGATTTTGTGTAGTCCACAAGCACTTCAATTCTCAGTGTTTACCTTCAGCCTTATCAGTGTGCCTTGGGTGTTCGAGAAAGTGATGATGGTGGTTGTGTCAACTTTTGGAGGTTGGGAATACAAGTCAAGGCAAGTTTACCTCGACAGTCAAAGACAATCTACAGATGATGGCCAAACTGTTGACATCACTGGGTTTTCTATTAACATGCCCAAGTGACACCTGACCACTTCACAGAAGCTTACCCCCCTTCATTCGAGCCATGCTTTTCAAGCCTTCTCTCTATATCGAGTCCAGGCCATTCGGTCCTGGAGACAATCCTTGTTCTGGGTCTCAGTGAGAACAGTTCCAAGGCTACCTGGCCACCACCATCAAGGTTGTGTACCACACCAGAGGCACATGCAGGCTCTGTAGTGGGGTCTGAATTCTCAGTGGGCTAGCACCAAGGTAACCTGTCAGATTCCATCTACGTGTCGGAGGAGATTGCAAAAGACATGCAGTGGTGGCTATTGACACAATTGGATTGGTAACAGATCAGTGCTTAATTTGGGAGAAAATAAGTGCTGGGGCACTTGACAAGAGGCCACTGCAGCTTACATCAGCTCATTGCTCCTGCCAGCACCCTCAATGACAAAACAAACACAACTACTAACTAACAAATGCTACAAGTGTGACAATTCAGACTATTCGAAGCTGCCAAGGCTATTGGAATGGCTTGAAAGGCAGGAAATAGCCATTTTAAGATATAATGACTTAATAAACAACTTTTGGTGTGCTTGTCTCTATAACAGACAAACATGGACTTTCATAGGTTCCGGTGTTGACAATTAATTGCTGGTGCTGAGCACTGAAAACCACTGGCTCAATTAAGCAATATGGCAGATTATTCTATGATTTTACCCAGAGCTAATGGTTGTGACAGATTCATTGTCGCTGGGTTGGGAAGGTCACCTGGGAGAGGTGGACATTAGAGTCATCTGGTCTCTGGCAGAAACCCACCTCTACATAAACGTATTGGCGATGCAGGCGATTGGCTTGGTATTAAAATCATTACTACAATCTCTCAACGGGGAAAGGGTGTGGGTTCTCAAGGGCAACACCACCGCTATGTGGTATTGCAACAAGAAGAGTGGAGTCATGGGTCCTGTGCCTCTGGAAATGGCTGAGCATCAGGGCTTTTCCCTGGTGGTACTGCCCCTGGGAGGATCTTTAAACACCAGGGAGGACAAACTCAGCCTATGTTTCCTAAAGGATCATGAATGGCAGCTGAACACAGAGGCGGCAGAAGTGATCTCTTAAAAATGGGGAGAACCTTGGCTACTTTTTTGACACCGCCAATGATGCTCCATACTTTGGCGCACTGGAGTTCCTAGAGAGTCCTTGCTGGGAGACATCTTTTATTCAGAGATTTGAAGCCAGGACCGCAGTACGACTCTACCTCACCTGTCCAAAGTTCAGAAGAATATCAGGACTAACCGGGCCCAAGTCACCATTGTGGTTCCATACTTCATGAGGACAGTGTGGTACCCAGAATATTTACCCATGAGCATCTGTCCTTTGAATCAGCTGATCCATCAGGAGGACCTGTCGGGACCAGCAGGGCAGGGTCTTCCACCTGAGCCTGCACAACATACTCTTCAATGTTTGGTTAGTAAGCAGTGGCAGCTGGCTACTTTTGATTTTCCTTCTCAAGTAGTGTTCTCTTGAAAGCCAGGTGTCCCTCAACACAAAACAATCTGTGCAGGAAGCTGGGAGAAGTTTGGTGTCTCGTGTTCCTCTCGAAATACATTTACAAGCACAATTGTCTGACTTATTACTCTTTTGTTTATCCTCAACCCAGCAATGTCTTGCTGTAGTGACAGTTAAAACGTATTCATTGTCTCTTTCAGCCATTTTAAGTTTACTCGATTGGGCCTCTTTATTGAAATCACCTATTGTGAGGTGGGTATTTTCTAAAAGGACTGACCCATATGTTTCCACCAACACTGTATGATGCCTCAGTAGGACTTCTATCTGGGTCTCCCTTTTTTCATGTGCACTCCATTTGAGCCAATGCACAGCTGCCATTCCAGATTGCTCACCTAAAAGGCAGCATTCCTCCTAGAGATCAGAGCACTGTGTAACTGAGCTGCAAGCACTGTCTGTCTAGCAACTGTATACCACCTTCTTCTCTGACAATTTTAGTGCTCAGGACTACAGCTACATTTCTCACCTTTCCACACAGGACAAATCATTACCCTGCCAGCTTTCTTCGCTCTGCCTCCTCCATTGAAAGAGGAAGAGAGTTCATCCTTAGACCCAATGAAAGCGCTGAGCTTTTGCGTTTATTCTATCTATGACCATCGGACGGACAATCAGCTCTTTTTGAGGTTCTCTAGGGCAAAGAAGAGAAAAGCTGTGCATCTCTAGATGGGTAGCTCTATGCATAAACATCTGGTAAGGACTGGCTAAGAAACATCCTTCATAAGGCCTAAGCACCCATTCTACCAGAGCAAAGGCTGCCATCACTGCACTAGTGCATGGTATACCAGTCTTGAGCATCTGCCACGCTGCTACATGGGCGTCAGTCCACACGTTCATGAAGCACTACTGCCTAGATAGCTAGGTTTGGCATGGTGGGCATTTTGCCAGATCGGTCCTGCAGGATTTCCAGTTCTGAGCCATTTCACAGATACTCTACCTCGGAAGGTATTGCTTTGGCATCCAATCACAGTTGAGGAATCTGCAGAAAAACAAGTTACTTACCTCTGATAATGCTCTTTCTGGTGCTGGATACTCTGGCTAACCGCAGATACCTCATCAACCCACCCTCCACCCCATTCTGTGGAACAGACTCTTCTATTCCATAAGAAGATTCCATATTGGAGATCTGCACACTGGAACAATCTGATTATTAAGGCTGTGTGTCTTATGGACAGATATAAAAAAAGAAACTGACGTCAGTGTGCAGCCTGACACGTGAGGTAATCACAGAATATGTGGTTGGAGTATCCACCAGAAAGTGTGTTGCCGAGGTATGTAACTTATTCATTATTTAGCTAGTTGGAACCAGCCAAATGCAGGAAGCCTACCCAGAAGCGATATCTAGGGCAAATATCAGGTAAGTCTTACTAAGCTGATAAGAGGTGGGAGGAACTTGGCGAGTTGCACTCCACAGAATTCCGTAGAGTTACATGAAAACTCCATGCGATTGTACAGAGTTCCATTGGTGGGCGGAATTAGGCATGTCTCACTGATTTTTAGTACAGGGAGCTCATTCTGTGCTAAAAAATCTGCACGAACAGCACCAGGTGGAGTGCCAGGAGGCACTGTGTCTCCTGTTGATTTTGCTGCTGCTTGAGTAGATTTTATACTCGAGTGGCAGCTATCTATCTGCGAACTGTTGCAACAGACAGTGTTGGGTAAAATCTCACTGGGTGCCCTCCTAGCGACTAAAATCACGCTCAGGGACGCCAAACCTTGGTCGCGCCAACTTACTGTTGGTGAGCCACACATGAGAAAACAATTTGCCTGGAATTCTGCATTATATGTTTAATGCTGAGTGGCCAACACTCAGCCAATGGAGCAGAATCTATAGCCCATCCCTGAAGATGACCCACAGGCCCAAAGGAGGCCAGCTGAAGTAATTTACAATACAGTAATATGCTTAGAAATTAGGGAAACCTTTTTGTCCTTAAACATGCCCTAGCCCACTGAGAGCCTGTAAGGGGTACAGTATCCCTGCTCTCAAAATAGGTCTGCTCTCTGAGAAAATCAAAAAGATTTTTAGATATAAAGTATTTAAAAAAGAAAAAAGTCAAAGTGTATTGCACCAGAAAAGTAAAACATGGTCAGTGAGCAACATGAGTTTGAACACAACTAGTCAAGCATTAAAAAATCCTATCCCCAAAGAAATGAGGATGGGGTCTAGCAGTCTAACAAACCTACTCTGAAATGTCACCCCAAGAACCTGTACTTTAGAAAATTAAAAAGGAGAACAAGGAGCCCAGCTTTGAGCACCAATAGCTGACGCCACAAATCTAGTGTATGTACAGCAGTGGCGGCCGATAATTTTAGGAGGGAGGGGGGCGGGTGGGAAGCACATTCACACTCATTCATACACACACACACATATATCCATTCACAATGCTCATCAACATTCAAACATCCACGCACGCACCAAGCATTCATTTAAAAAACACACACACACTTACGGTCCCAGGAGGGTTGGGACTGCTGCCTTGCCTCTTTGGCTGACCTTGAGTCAGCCAATGAGGGAAGGCAGCAGTCCCAACTTCGTCATAGAGTGGGATGGGGTCAGAGAGACTTCGGACCCCATCCCACTCTGTGACGAGGTGTCACTGATTGACACTCGCCCTGGGCGCTTCAGGGCTTAAACCTGAAGCGCCCAGGTCGGAGTCAATGGGTGACGCTTCCCCTCGTCACCGAGGGGGCGGGCCTCGAGGCCCATAGGAGCTGTGACCTCTTCAGCCCAGCAAAGTTCAGCTCAGGCAGCCAGGAGTCCATTTTGTGTTCCTCTGTGCATCTCCCCTGTGTCCTGATACAGCCCAGTGTTCAAGGATTGCAAAAAGACCGAGGTAAGGAGCCCAAAGATATTTCTGGTTAAATAGTATTATTTGGTTCAAAAAGTGTTTGTTTTACTGTGGACTCTCTGTGTTTCAGGCAGCCTGTCCTCTTTTAAAGTGGTGTTTTTTTTTTTTATCGTTTTTGCTGTGACTGTGTGAATTCCCTTGCTAGTTTGTGCCCCCCCCCCCTTTTCCCCCCTATTCTTAGTACAAAGGCTACATCTTTCAGAGTGTGGTTTTAGGAGACTGTTTAAATCTGTTTGTGTGATTTAAATTGTGCTTAAAAACTGTCTGCCCCCCTGTATCTTTGCCTTAAAAAAAGCCCGATTTTAGAGTGTTGCGACAAGCACTATTGCAGTGTTTGTCTTTTAAACAATCTCCCCCTTACCTGGAAAGTAGACTCTGCTAACTTGGAAGTGTGGATTCAGCCTGTCTGTATCCAAGGAGATACTGAATAGAGCAGCAGTTGCCTTTCCCCCTGCCCACAGGGACTGGAGTTTAGTTAACTTGCTCCTTATATAAGTTCCTTGTGGTTGTTGCATATGCTGTTGTGCTAGGTTGTTGGGAGATGGTGTTTCATTGGTTGCTAGCTCCAGGGATGCAGTTATGATTGGTGGATAGGGCTGAGATTCTGATTGGCTGTTGGTTCTAGGGCTGTGATTGGCGGATAGGGCTGAGATTCTGATTGGCTGTTGGTTCTAGGGCTGTGATTGGTGGATAGGGCTGGGATTCTTATTGGTTGCTGGTTCTAGGGCTGTGATTGGTGGATAGGGCTGAGATTCTGATTGGCTGTTGGTGGATAGGGCTGAGATTCTGATTGGCTGTTGGTTCTAGCGTTGTGATTGGTGGATAGGGCTGGGATTCTGATTGGTTGCTGGTTTTAGGGCTGGGGCTGTGATTGGTGGTCAGGAATGGGGCTGTGATTGGTGATTAGGGCTCGGTCTCCCATTAGTTGGCTAAATCAGGGTTTGAAATTGGATTGGCTAGGGTTAGGACCACCTTCTTATTGGCCAGTAGGGCTATAAAAGGCTAGGATTCAGGGCGTCTCAGCCCGGGCGGAGAGGACAAGGGCAGTTGTCTGTTTGGGCCTGTAGGGCGGAGAGGACAAGGGCAGTTGTCTGTTTGGGCCTGTAGGGCGGAGAGGACAAGGGCAGTTGTCTGTTTGGGACTGTTCGGGACAGGTAGGGACTAGGGCCAGAAATGCTGCCCAATTCACATATGACCATGAATGGTTACAGCCCCTACACATCCCTCAACATGCAACCACATATTCTACAAAGGCATCCAAACCATGCATCACAAACTGACCACAGACAGATTGCATTGCCCCACCACCCAACACAATACCCTACATACAACACATATACACATACCCCCCACAACTACTACAGTCAAACACCTTCATTCTCACAGCAAACACTACTCTGTCCCCTCCCACTAACACTACTTGCCACCACCCACACAATACAAAACTACAACATACATTTCTCTCAGTTTCAGTTTACCAGATACACACTCTCTGCTGATACTAACCAACAACACTATCCACTGTTCGCTCCCCACAGACCACCTGACATCATAACAATGCCCAAACCCTGCATTCAAACACATCATCTACAAACACCCTTCCCCTCTCCTCACCAATAACACACAACCATGCAATCCCCACATTTCACTCCACCACACATTACCTCTTCCGGTCATCTCAACTAATACTTACTTCCCAGACACACACCCATCACCTCTTACACACCTCATACATTCATCTCCAAAACACAGCAACACCCCATCTAACACTCAAATTCCACTTAGCAGCACTAACTCACATACAAATCCCTCACCAAAAACAACTACACCAATATCCCCTCTCATTATTCCATAAAAACAATACCGACCACAAACATCAACACATCAAAGCAACACAAACTTACATTACACTCATCGTCATACCCACTCCCACCCCCAGGACTACACAAAGGATACAAATTCCATCCTATCTCCACCCCTACCCTACCTCAAGCACCCCAACCCAGCAACTTTCATTCACTCGCCTCTCCTCCATTGCACAATTTAGAGCCTTACATCATGATCCACATGCTCCTCCACCACCCCTAACCCATACTCCATCCATACTAAACAAACGCAAACAAAATAAAAAACATGCCACTCATAGCAACCTCGCATCCCCTTGTCTGTTACATAATAAAACTACCCTACAAAAAACACTACACTCCTCATGGCTCTCTCAGCCACCAAGTCCACCACCCACACACACAGACCCAACAAAATGCCTCCTTAACCTGCTGGAAGAGGAACACTATATTGAAAAGCAAGACTATTGTGAGCCTCAAACGGTTATCACAACTAGCAACACTCCTGCTTCAAGCTCACATTACACTACTTACCCTTCTACTAAACAAAACAACACTATCACTAACACACCTTATCTAAACTGCCAGCTCATAAATGCTCGATCACTCTCAAAAAACAAGCACCACATCTACGACCTGCTCACAGACACACAACCTGACTTACTATTCATTACGGAATCCTGGTTGGGAGATGACATGGCACCACTGTTGCACGAAGCCCTTCCTCCGGGCTATTAAACCATCACACAAAACCGTATAGGCAAGAGAGGAGGTGGACTAGCTATTATATTCAAACAGGCAATAAACCTCAGTAAAACAGACAACATCTCCATACAAGGTTGTGAAGCCCTCCTTACCAGATGCCACCCTACTCCAACTTCCTCCTGTAACTTTCTCCTCCCTTTACAGACCTCCACCTAACAACTCCACTTTCCCTGATGCTTTTCTTGACACAGTCTCAAACCTTATTACACTATACTCCAATCTATGCATTCTTGGGGATCTAAACATTTGGTTTGACAAACCCAATATGACCCATCCAAAAGCTATCACCACTGGCCTACTCGCATTGAACCTACATCAGATTGTACACAATCCCACACACATCGCTGGTCACATCCTAGATGTCATTTTTGCTAAGCCTGAACTCGTTACTATTCATAGCATCACACCATCCACCTGGTCAGACCACCATCTGATAACTTTCCGACAGACAACTCCACAAATCACTTACATACATACACCTATCGACCATGGAGCAAACTCAATTTGGATCACTTAGAAACACAACTAACAGCAAACACAGATCTAGATATAATTAATTCTGTACCAAAACTTTACGAGTGGCTACAGGAAGCTTTTGATGTCCTAATACCACTCAGAAAAACTAAACACGACAAAAGAAAACCAACACCTTGGAGAAACACAGAACTTAAAAAGATAAAGCAACAAATCAGAAAGTTGCAGCGGACCTGGCTCAAAACAAACAACAGTCAAGACAAACTGCAGCTACACAAACTTAACAGGATATACAAATCATCAATCAAAAAAGATAAAAAAGATACTACTCAGACAGAATTCTAAATGCTCAATCTACAACCAAGGAATTTTATAAAATTCTCAATGAATTTCGAAAACCTACATGCATGGAAGGAAGTCATCCCACCACTCAAGATTTCACAAACAAATTGGCAACTCACTACACAACCAAGGCAGACACATTGGACTCCTATTTAAAACAGAAGAAAACCATCAGCACCAACCCCTTTACTAAAATACCCTTTAAGAATAAACCACCCCAACCTCTACAGTCCTTCAAACAAATATCCCAGGATGAATTTATGGATTTGGTCAAAGCAAGCAGACCTTCTGGTTGCCCTTCTGACCCTTGCCCACCACAAATCTTCAAGAACATCCTGCTATCTACTTCTGCTGCCACACCTGTAAGAAGAATCATCAACAACTCCTTAACTTCAGGAACTTTTCCTGCAGACCTGAAAAAGGCATACATACGACCATTATTAAAGAAAACAAACCTAGACCCGCAAGACCTCAACAACTACAGACCAATCACAAATGGACCTTTCCTGGGCAAATTGATAGAAAGAGCAGCATTCGCCCAGATGTCACAATTCATTGAAGACAATTCTATACTTTCAGACTTCCAAACTGGATTCCGCCCAGGAAGAAGCACTGAATCAGCACTCATGGCAATCTGGGACAATCTTAAAAACACAGTCGACCGAAATGGAGTTGCTGCACAACTTCTCTTGGACCTCTCAGCTGCCTTTGATACGGTTGACCATGACACCCTCACAAGACTCCACGAAGCCGGCATACAAGGGATTGCTCTCAACTGGATTACTTCCTATCTCCAAAAAAGAGCGAATATCATCCACTCGCCCACCTTCTCGTCCGAACCCTACCTCACAAAAGCAGGGGTGCCCCAAGGGTCAATCATCTCACCTTTGCTTTTCAACATCTACATGATATCTTTACCAGAACTGATCAATGATTTCCATCTCACATGCTACAACTATGCAGATGACACACAAATACTACTTAAATTAGAAGACCCCAAAAACATTGAAAAACTCACAAATCTTCAGTTGCCTCAGAGCCGTAGATCAGTGGATGACCTGGAGCCATCTCAAACTAAATACCTCCAAAACAGAAATACTCATATGTGGTGACTGGAAAAATTATGACCCTCTGTGCGTCTGGCCTGACGATCTCGGACCACCTCCTCAATTATCCAAGGAAGTTAAAAACCTAGGAATCACCATGGATTCCAAGCTAACTATGAATGCCCAAGTAGACAAATTAGCACGCACAAGCTTCATCACCTTTAAGACTTTACGACGCATCTTCCCCCACCTCGGATTTCCACACAAGGTGCAAGCTACTATCTCGCTTGTACTATCCAAACTGGATTATGCCAATAGCCTCTACCATGGATCATCTCTATCTGTTATGAAAAAACTACAACGTATCCAAAATTCCGCAGCCAGGCTACTACTACATATAAAGCCGCAAGCCCACATCTCCCCTGCCTTGAGAGCACTACACTGGTTACCGGTTGCCAGAAGATGCACTTTCAAGCTGCTCTGTATCACCCACAAAGCTATACGTGGAACAGGACCGCTTTTTATCAGAAAGAAAATTACCAAATACATCCAACAAAGAACCCTCCGCTCAAGATTGGCACCCCGCCTTAGAACACCACCATACAAGAAAAAGACTATAGGTGGTACATCCTTCCCCGTCCAAGCAGCCAAACTATGGAATTCATTACCCCCAACTATAAGAGCCACAGATAACTTTCCTGTCTTCAGAAAACTACTCAAGAGTTGGCTCTTTCCTTCATAACCACCTTTTTCAAACAACTATGAACTGCATATGCCTATGTGGATAAATATTTATTTCAGATTATATGTATATTTCTATTTATTTATAGTTTCTTTGGAAAATATGTATTGCTACTGTCATAACAATAAAATACACACACACACTCTTTAAACCTGTCTAAGTATTTTTTTTACCCATGATTCAAATTATGTATTGTATGTGCATATGTGTGTGTATTCATGTGTGTGTGTGTGTGTGTGTATATATATATATATATATATGTTTATGTATGTTTATATGTTGTTTCTGTGCTTGGCATGTTCGTGGATCATTGCATGGCTCCTGGTTTTGGGTTGTTATACTAGATATCTATGAATTCCTGCTCTCATCTTATCACACGTATCTACTCATCACTCTTATGTCATGTCTCTATCAAACTATCCTCCAGTCTCACTCTGACTCATCCCAAATCCCCTCTACCACTTTCATCTCCTAAATGTCTCTGCCTAAGCTCTTCCCTCCACCTCCACATCTAACTCACCAAACCTCACTCTACCTCTGTGACCTCCCACACAACCCTACTAAATTCTCCTGCATTCATCTCACCCTGCTACTATGCTCTCCCTAACCTTCCACATACTCTTCCCCCTCCGCCCCCCTTAATTCATCCAGAGCCTTTGGGTTGAGTAAATGAAGAATATACTCCCAATTAACACTTCTGGATTTCTTTCCTCCTCCACCCCTCCATTACTCTAGTCAATCTAACTATCAAACTCTCATATCCGCGGCTCAAATTAACTCATAATAATACTAAAACTGTACTCATTATTAAACAATACTAATCCATCACTAATTCTTGTTGGGTTCCGGAGTAGCGTGCTACTCATCGAAAAGCGCTTCGACGCCTCGTCAGGGGTAGTAAGCGCTATATAAATACGATTACAATACAATACAATATGTCTCGCTCCTGGCTGCCTGAGCTGAACATTTGCTCAGCCTGACAGGCACTCTTCACGAGGGGCAAAAGGTGGGGGGGCGCGGCCCCTCCACCCTAAAGGACGGATCACGGCTGATGCACAGGCTCAATTTCATAATTTACTGCCTTACAGGCACTAAGTAACAACTTACCAAAAGGCAAAGGTACAGGTCAGTAATGACCCCTTCACTCTGAATTCTAAGATAGGGTAAGCTTGCCTTTGGATGATGGCACAAATGTGCATAATGAGCCTTTAATGTTATAGATAGCTGCCCTACAGGTCGAGCATAAGCACACTTCATAAGCTTAAGGGGTCATCAGGTATTCATAACTCAACCTCCAATTCCCCCAACAAATTATAGCTTATCACAGTCGCAAAAAAATACTTACGATCAGTAGCTGCGACATTTTTGAAAGTTTTGGGTGCACTACCATCTTAACAAGAGACACACAGCCAATCATGGACTTTGGAAGCCATATCCAAGCGGCAACTCAAGATTCCAAGGTCAACAGTGCTACCAGGTAATTATTTTTGTACAGAGAAGTCGCATCAGTGGCGACCGTCACCCCCCATTAATGTAGATTTCCACTGGGCCATCAAAAATGAAATTCATGAATCAGTAGCTGGGTATGCTGTTGTGAGGAGCCCCAGCTCATTTTTCAGATTGTTTTGCAGCACTTAATATTCAGCATAATTAATAGATTTCCGCCCCTTTTGAGGGTAGGTTGCCCTGAGGGTCTTTAACCTCAGCATATAGGCTAACAATATGTCTACATGGAGACAACACAAGGTTCTGTGATGTGCTTCTCTCTAATGAGGCAAGCAAGTGACTGAAGAGTCAGGCCTAAAAGTAGAGAAAGTGGATACCATTCACCATTCCCTCTACCAGGATAGATCTCATCTGACATCATACAATCATATAACTAGCTAAGAGGGCAATATAAATAAGATAAACCATGGAAGTATCACCCTGATCTATGCATAAGAAGTCAGATAAAGTTGCAAAAGGGTGTTCTGGCCTCCAGAGTAGCCTCCATTACAGAAATTAGTGGGTCAATGTTATGAAGAAGAGAGAACACCTGTAGGAAGTTGGCTCTGTATGCACTATTTCAAAGTAAGGAATAGTATGCACAGAGTCCAAGGGTTCCCCTTAGAGGTAAGATAGTAGCAAAAAGAGATAATTCTAATGCTCTATTTTGTGGTAGTGTGGTCGAGCAGTAGGCTTATCAAAGGAGTAGTGTTAAGCATTTGTTGTACATACACAGGCAATAAATGAGGTACACACACTCAGAGACAATTCCAGGCCAATAGGTTTTTGTATAGAAAAATATATTTTCTTAGTTTATTTTAAGAACCACAGGTTCAAGATTTACAAGTAATACTTCAAATGAAAGGTATTGCAGGTAGGTACTTTAGGAACTCTGAATTAGCAAAATAGCATATACAGTTTTCACATAAATCACATATAGCTATTTTAAAACTAGACACTTAGTGCAATTTTCAACAGTTCCTGGGGGGAGTAAGAGTTTGTTAGTTTTTGCAGGTAAGTAAACCACCTACGGGGTTCAAGTTTGGGTCCAAGGTAGCCCACCGTTGGGGGTTCAGAGCAACCCCAAAGTTACCACACCAGCAGCTCAGGGCCGGTCAGGTGCAGAGGTCAAAGTGGTGCCCAAAACGCATAGGCTTCAATGGAGAAGGGGGTGCCCCGGTTCCAGTCTGCCAGCAGGTAAGTACCCGCGTCTTCGGAGGGCAGACCAGGGGGGTTTTGTAGGGCACCGGGGGGAGGGGGGGGGGGGGGACACAAGTCCACACAGAAAGTACACCCTCAGCGGAACTGGGGCGGCCGGGTGCAGTGTGCAACCAAGCGTCAGGTTTGTAATAGAAATCAACGGGAGACCAAGGGGTCTCTTCAGCGAGCGATGCAGGCAGGCAAGGGGGGGTGGGGGGAGGTGGCTCCTCGGGGTAGCCACCACCTGGGCAAGGGAGAGGGCCACCTGGGGGTCGCTCCTGCACTGGAGGTCGGATCCTTCAGGTCCTGGGGGCTGCTGGTGCAGTGTCTTTACCAGGCGTCGGGTCTTTGAAGCAGGCAGTCGCGGTCAGGGGGAGCCTCGGGATTCCCTCTGCAGGCGTCGCTGTGGGGGCTCAGGGTGGTCAACTCTGGCTACTCACGGTCTCGCAGTCGCCGGGGAGTCCTCCCTGAAGTGATTTTTCTCCACAAGTCGAGCCGGGGGCCTCGGGTGCATAGTGCCAAGTCTCACGCTTCCGGCGGGAAACACGAGTTGTTTCAAAGTTGCTTCTTTGTTGCAAAGTTGCAGTCTTTGGTGAACAGAGCCGCTGTCCTCGGGAGTTCTTGGTCCTTCTAGATGCAGGGCAGTCCTCTGAGGCTTCAGAGGTCGCTGGTCCCTGTGGAAAGCGTCGCTGGAGCAGTATCTTTAGAAGTGGGGAGACAGGCCGGTAGAGCTGGGGCCAAAGCAGTTGGTGTCTCCGTCTTCTCTGCAGGGTTTTTCAGCTTAGCAGTCCTCTTCTTCTTAGGTTGCAGGAATCTAGTTTCCTAGGTTCTGGGGAGCCCCTAAATACTGAATTTAGGGGTGTTTTTAGGTCTGGGAGGGCAGTAGCCAATGGCTACTGTCCTTTAGGGTGGCTACACCCTCTTTGTGCCTCCTCCCTGAGGGGAGGGGGGCACATCCCTATTCCTATTGTGGGAATCCTCCATCTGCAAGATGGAGGATTTCTAAAAGTCAGAGTCACCTCAGCTCAGGACACCTTAGGGGCTGTCCAGTGACTCCTCCTTGTTTTTCTCATTATCTCTCCTGGACTTGCTGCCAAAAGTGGGGGCTGTGTCCAGGGGGCGGGCATCTCCACTAGCTGGAGTGCCCTGGGGCATTGTAACACGAAGCCTGAGCCTTTGAGGCTCACTGCTAGGTGTTACAGTTCCTGCAGGGGGGGGAGGTGTGAAGCACCTCCACCCAGAGCAGGCTTTGTTTCTGTCCTCAGAGAGCACAAAGGCTCCCACCACATGGGGTCAGAAACCCATCTCTCAGCAGCAGGCTGGCACAGGCCAGTCAGTCCTGCACTGAACAATTGGGTAAAATACAGGGCATCTCTAAGATGTCTTCTGTGTGCATTTTTTAATAAATCCAACACTGGCATCAGTGTGGGTTTATTATTCTGAGAAGTTTGATACCAAACTTCCCAGTATTCAGTGTAGCCATTATGGAGCTATGGAGTTCGTTTTTGACAGACTTCCAGACCATATACTCTTATGGCTACCCTGCACTTACAATGTCTAAGGTTTTGCTTAGACACTGTAGGGGCATAGTGCTCATGCACCTATGCCCTCACCTGTGGTATAGTGCACCCTGCCTTAGGGCTGTGAGGCCTGCTAGAGGGGTGACTTACCTATGCCACAGGCAGTGTGAGGTTGGCATAGGACCTGAGGGGAGTGACATGTCGACTTAGTCATTTTCTCCCCACCAGCACACACAAGCTGGCAAGCAGTGTGTCTGTGCTGAGTGAGGGGTCCCTAGGGTGGCATAAGACATGCTGCAGCCCTTAGAGACCTTCCCTGGCATCAGGGCCCTTGGTACCAGGGGTACCAGTTACAAGGGACTTACCTGGGTGCCAGGGTTGTGCCAATTGTGGAGACAATGGTACATTTTAGGTGAAAGAACACTGGTGCTGGGGCCTGGTTAGCAGGGTCCCAGCACACTTCAGTCAAGTCAGCATCAGTATCAGGAAAAAAGTGGGGGGTAACTGCAACAGGGAGCCATTTCTTTACAACACCCTTCTCAAGTTATTTTACATGGATTTCCCTGGGAGTAACTCAACCTTTTTTTTCAGTCTCTAAGAGCAGTGAGATTAGTGCAGGTCTAGCAGATGACAGCATCTGCACAATAAAAAGAGCCTCTTCATACAGATGAAGATGATACAGCACAGTATTCTTTGAAGAATTAAATGCAAAGCCCATCTGGTCCTGGAGCTTTGCCTTTACCTCATCAAACTTAAATGGCACATTTTACAACTCCAATTGTTCTTCCTTTATCCAGGCCAAGGCAACATGCTCTAAAAACAACTAATGGGAAGGTTAGTCCTAGATAATTGGGAGGACCATAATGAACTGCAATAGTGCGGGGAACACATCTGCAATATGATGATCAACTATAAAGGCATCCCCCTACAGATCATTTCACTACTCTTCCTTTAGCTCTTCACTGCCCAAGCATGAAAGCCAACCCCATTAGCTGCATATTAGTCTTCCAACAATTTTATATAGTTCTCAAACTGACTATAGGTGCCCACAATAGATCCGAAAGACAGACATTTCCCCAAGATACATATACACAGAGAGACCTGAACGTCCCCACCGCCACAAGTCGCTCTCCATGGAGCTATCCTTTACAGCAAAGAATGATTTAACCTCCTCACCTAAGTACTGATGAAGAACAGCATTTCAGAGCACATCACTCTGGTTTATCTAGGATATAGTTGTGGGGCAAGAAGTAATAGGCCCAATTCAACACACACGTGGGAACAAAAGGGAGTAACATCACAAAACAAAATAAAATGATGGACGGAGTGTAGAAACTTTTCAAACGCTCACCCCCAGTCACAGATCTGGGTTTAATCCATCGTTTTGTTTGCCACGACACACCAGATTGGATCCAGCCATATGCAAATCAGTCTTGACCCTCTTCCCCATGGACACAGTCCTGCCCGAACTGCTAGGCCAGGTCCTCCCTGGACAGGAAACAAGCATCCTGGGACCGGTTTCAGGATACCACCCTTCATCAACCAGGCTAGCTTGAATCCAGTGGCGCAGCAAGCAAGGGACCCACCTCTGAGCATATCCCTGTCACTTAGGGCGCACAAAGCAACAACACAAGACAAAATAAAATGATGGATGGAGTGTAGAAACTTTTCAAACACTCACCCCCAGTCATTGATCCTGTTCCCCAAAAGGGAGTATACTGCAGTGAATCAATTACCTTAAAAGCTCAAAAGCCAGAAGAACAGAAAAATCTGGAGTGGGCAACATGAACAGAGGAATAAACAGAATAAGTTCAAATATTCGGATGAAA
Organism: Pleurodeles waltl; assembly: GCF_031143425.1. Classification (NCBI taxonomy): domain Eukaryota; kingdom Metazoa; phylum Chordata; class Amphibia; order Caudata; family Salamandridae; genus Pleurodeles; species Pleurodeles waltl. The sequence goes on from NC_090449.1 coordinate 402,931,202, forward strand.
CAGCAACCAGGCACCCACCAAGTCACAGAACCCAAGGAGCTTGCACATTTTCAGTGCTGTTTGAATGGCGGTATGACTGGAACGTATCAACAGTTGTTGCCCTGGAACCTGGTTGCAAATGCTGGCTTGTGTAGCACAGGCATTTTTCTGTTCTGTGGAGCAAAAAGCAGTTGCAGGTTGGGATTGTCCTATTTCCTGGCGATTTAACACAGCTGATGGCACTTCCAATCATGAACAATTAACAGAGTGGCTAAGAGCATCTGTATTTTGTTCTGGATCCCTGGCAGGTGTTCTGTGGTTGTGCCCACTTTGTTTGCGATGGCCCAGTCCCACAGAAGCACAATTACTCTGACAGGCTGTGAGACCTTGCTTGTTGATGTATCACAGTAGATCTTAACCTGTGGTCTGGGGACTCCTCAGGGTCAGCAAAGCCTATGCACGGGGTCCTATACTGCTTAGAAAATTAAATAATATTAACAGATTAGTAAAGTGTGCATAAATAAAGGAGCAAAATGTAAAATTTTAAATGTTCAACAAATATGAAGGAATTTGAGATTGGAGGACACAAATTAAGCTAATATCCTCAGATTGAATCGTCGAAGCAGTGCAAGTGCATCCAACAGAATATAGGATGCATGATGAGTTGCCTCAATTGATTTAGAAACGCTCCAACCTTACCAGTCTTTCCATTAAAATTGAGATTTTTAAATATTTGTGAAATAAAATATTACACATTTTGTGTATTTGTTTAACAAATGCTTATTTCTGTATTTTTTTTATTGTTTTACAATTCAAATAATTGAAAACGCATAGGTCAGGGCAGGGCCAGCTTTAGGGCGGTGTACACCCACCAGGTACTGACTTGAATTGGGGAGCGCCGGCCTCGGGCGGGTGCTGTATTTAGCAATAACTTAGAAACTTGTGATTTAATAGCACCTGCTGAAAAGTTCATTGTGGGTCCACATTCAGGAAGCAATTAAAATGTCAAGATACCTCTTGTGATTAATGTTCCTCCTAGGGATAGAGATGGAAGTTTTGTCTAGCAGCAGTTTTGACTCTCCATAAAGTAGCATAGAGAGTTAATATGCCTGCTGCAAAGAACAGAACTATATTTTATGTGGACAGCTGAGTGGATTAGTAAAGCCAGTCTTTACATACACTTTATAACAAATGAACGTATGTGAACAGGGGGCTATGGAGAGATGAGGGGCACATTTACCGAATGGTAGTGAGAGAATCCAAGGAGGTGGTCAAGGGGTGGGGTACCAATAAAATGACTGTCGCATAGGGCGCCATCAGTGCTATAGCCAGCCCTGGCTCAGGGTCCCTGGCTTCCAGTATTGAATCAGTGGGGTGGGCCCCAGATTCCAATAATGATTCAGTGGGGGTCCCCGGGTTCCAGTAATGATTAGGCAGAGGTCCCCAGAGGTCAATAGGTTAAGAACCACTGCTCTAGACAACACTCAGTCACAATTTAGAAAGAACCACTAGAAAAAAAAAACAGTACTGACTGTGACTACCAACGACATTCAAATCATCCTGGACGGAAGAGAAACAGTGGCCCTCATCCTGCTCGACCTCTCAGAAGACCCCACAAGACTGTCATAAAAGGATCTGCTCGCAAATGGAGCTGTTCGTTCCTCAAGGGAAGAACCCAAAGGGTCAGGCCGCCACCCTTCACATCAGAGCCGAAGAAATTGATATGTGGAGTCCCATAGGGATCCTCCCTCAGCCCCATCATTTTCAACACATACATGGCACCACTTGCCAACATCACCTGATCACAAGACATCATCGTCACCTCCAATGTCCATGACACCCAACTCATCCTGTCCCTGACAGAAAGAGAACCACCACCAGATCTAACTTCACCAGCTTCATGACCATGGAAGCACACTGGATGCGAATCAACTGCCTGCAGCTCAACTCTGACAAGACGGAAGTACTGGTCTTGAGCAACAAGACCTCCCCATTGGACTCCACCTGATGGCTGTCAGAGCTAGGACCACCACCCAAACCCACAGACCAAGCAAGAACTCTCAGGATCACCCAAGATAACTAGCTCTTATGACGCTCAGGTCAGCGCAGTGTGCATTTCCTGCTTTCACACCCTAGGCATGATACCAAACATTTTCAAATGGTTGCCTCAGAACACCAGACAGAACATCACACAAGCACTCATCACCAGCAGGCTGGACTACAGCAATACCCTCTGTGGTGGAATCCCTGAACAACTCCTACACAGACTCCAGAACACTGCTGCAAGACTCTTACTCCACCTCCCATGCTGCACTCATCACACCGCTCCTCAAGAAGCTTCACTGACTTCCCAATCACTAAGGCAGCCAATTCAAACTTCTCAAATACACATACAAAATCGTACACAACACAGGACCAGAATACCTGAAAAGCAGCATACACTTTCACCAACCCACCAGACACCTATACTCTGCCTCACACACACTCACACTACCTGCATTTGCAAAATCAAAACTAGAGGTTGCTTATTCTCCTACATCACATCTAAGATATAGAACGACCTTCCTCAACACATCAGAGCCTCTTTCTCACTTCTTGAGTTTCACAAGAAGCTGGAAACTTGGCTCTTCGTATAAGCCTCTTGGGAAGCACACAACTGCCCAAGCACCTGGATACCCTCTCAGGTAATTAGGGCACTATACAAATCAATTTAACATTACAAGTTAAGCTGTTGTGTATTAATTATTTGACATAAAAATAATTTCCAAATGGAAAAAAATGGAAAACTCATAGTCGAATGCTCTCAGCCAAAATCATTTTCACCTTTCTAAATATAGACATATTTATATACATATTTATAAATACAGGGTGGCTCAGCTTCTGTTATCTGAAATAAGTGAAGAAATATTGTAGGATCTAGTCAACTGGGTTTAGGTAAGCCCTTATTTTATAGGTCTGTGTTGAAAATAGCTATGGGTCCGTGTTTGCAACAATATTAAGTAAATCAATGGCTGTTTGAAAATTACCTTGTTGTCTGCTTCATATTTGAAAGCACCGCTCAAGGCCTGTGCATGGTAAGTACACTGCGAGGTCTGGCCCATGGCTGCATTTTTATCTGAGGTGAATCATACCACATGTGCTTAAGTGTGTTTCAGAGCATGGGCGGGAGGGTGTTGGCGGGGTGGGGGGCAATAATTGACACAGAAATTAACCAAACCACACCCCTCTGATACAATCAAAGCTGCTCTAGGATTAATAATAATTAAAAAAAACCATAGGTGTTGGTGTCCAAGATTTTTCTTATAAGCGGGCAACCTGTGCTGCCAAATGCTGGAGTTTCAAAATACTAAGGCAGCCTAATTTTGAATGAACATCGCACCTCTTTCTTCCATCACTTGCAATGCCTTTCTCTTACACTTGTAGGCCATTTTCACCCAAACTTTCACCATTTGCCATTGTTTTCCAGACTTATCTTCCTCTGTTTTCCATGTTCTGCCTTTCCATTTCTTGCTGTCTGTCAAAGTTGAAGTCCAGTATTCCAGAAATACATGCCAGTGCACAACGCTTGCAACCACTGGTACAATTTAAGTTGCAGCGGCCACATGTAGCAGTAGCTAAATAAAACAAACACTTGGATCTTTGGATGAGAGGACTGGGAACGTGTTACCCAGCCCCCTCTTCTCATTCCGCATACCCATAAATTAAGGAAGTACTTTAATAAGGCAGGCAAAAATTCTTTAGCTAAGTCTTGAGGACTAGGTTCAATCTAGAATATTTGACCTGGGCTCACCTACCACACAGAATTAGATGAACATGAATGTTCTGAGGCCTTCATGAGGCGGGAATAATAGGAGAACAGTGCTGCATATGTATAAGAGATAGAGCGGGGCAGAGAGCAGGAAAGGAAGATGAATGGGTAAGTGACAGGTAAGAAAAATGAAAATGATTGTAGAAGTACTGGTAACAGTGAAGGATGGCAAAATGATGGGCACAGTGAGCCACAAGAACTGTGGCAAACATATAAAAGGATAGTAAGGAAAAATATAGTCCTGACCCATGGATGGCTATTAGAAAATCTGTAATAATTAGGGTGTAATGAATTCCTTGCAATCTGGGACCCAAATGGCGAAGCACCTATGATAGCTATGCCTCGATTTCCAAATCTGTGACATCTGAAGGTCAGTAGACAACACTTTTCAACGTACTACTTCATGAATACCTCTGATAGAATACTTGTGCTGGAACAGTTTTGAAGAATGTCACATCGGGAGAAGAGGAAGAGGAATAAAAGGCTTGTAAGAGGCAGACAGAGGATTGTGGAGCTGGAATGCAGACTGCCACGTGAAAGGTCTGGGATCTGTGCAGTCACTCATTCATAATTCAAATATGCAACCTTGTTCAAAAGGGAAAGGCGGGGTGACAATGAGGAGGTTTTCCATATGGCTAATGTCTCGGCCATTATTGCTTTCTTCGCTGGCCTCTTCAATACACATTTGCTTTCAAGTCTGTTTTTGTATTTCCGGCTACATTTCTGAATGGACAGTGCTGGGTTAGTGGTATTAAGAGGATTAGCTGGATAGTCAGTATTTTGGAGGACAGGACAACCAGATATTAAACAACAAAGTGCGGCAAAAATGCTGCTATACCACAAATGTATGCCGAAAAATATCCACGCTTGGTTGGCAAAACATGCTGCAATATCCTAGTTTTGGGATGTGGGGGAACGATTAGGAGTCTGTTCGGAAATTGTTACCGCTCTCCAGCTGTGGACAAAGATGCTTATATCTTGCTTTATGGCCTTCCCCTGCTGAAACATACCTTTTATTGAGGATTCTTTCCTCCCGTTGCCTCTCACCAGGCTTCCACTTGTGAACTCCTGTCACCTTTACCTTGTGCAACCTATATGGTCAGTTAAATTCCTAAATAGCGCTTGCCCTGTGCCCGAGTATTGTCTTAAACAATGTGTAGTCATTTCTCTTGGGCTCTAATTAAGGCCCAGGTAGCTTGTGTCTTATGCCTCAAAGGTTCTCTTCTAACTAGTTTGTATTAGGAAGTGGCAAAATGTAGGGTGCAGCTCATGCAGACTACAGATGGCTTCCAGTCTTGGGCCCCGTGACGCACTTTTCTGCTCTTGGAGGTACAACCTGAGAAATACTTGAGGCTTCTATTTTCCTGCATCCTACTGGGGAGTATATCTTAGCAAACTGGCCTCTGCACTGTTTCTTTCTTTGATGCGCCACTAAGCAACCATGTGATCATGTGCACCAGCTGACACTTCTCCTGATGGATAGGTTTGGTCTGCCCCTTCCTGACTTGCTGGAACTGATTCTTTGCACTAGCTATTTTCTTTGCAGGGTACAATATTCTTTCTCAGCCTATCTGTTGGCTAAAGAAAGGCTTCAGGCTACCAAGTCGCCCTTTTAGTGCTCGGACCTCCTATGGAACACCTTGACAGCCTGCAGAATACTGCTGGTAAATTGAGTGACTCCCTTTCAGGGCTTCCTCTGCAGGCCTCTGCTCATCCGAACCTAAAGGTAATCCTCTCCTAGGGCTACTTGTAGGAGGCTGGCCTGGTTTAAAGTGGGTACCTTGTGGTACTTCCACCTTGTGCCAGGTCCATTTATACCTCATTAGTAGAATAGAGGTGTTCTAGCAGCTTAGGCTGATAGAGGTAGCTATAGCAGAGCAGTTTAGGCTGAATTAGGAGACATGCAAAGCTCCTACTATACCACTTATCAGATAGCACTATATCATAAGAACACACAATACTCAGAGTTACTAAAAATAAAGATACTATATTTTAGTGACAATATGCCAAAAGTATCTCAGAGGATATACTCCCTTAGGAGGTAAGTAATATACACACATACCAAATCAGTTAAGTAAACAGTTAGAAAAGTAGTGCAAACACTGTAGAACACAATAGAATGCAACAGGGAGAAATAGGCCTAGGGGCAACACAAACCATATACTCCATAAGTGGAATGCAAACCACGAATGGACCCCTGGCCTAGTGTAGTGTGTAGAGGGTCGCTGGGAATGTAAGAAAACACTAAGGGTGTCCAAGATACCCCACCCCAAGACCCTGAAAAGTAGGAGTAAAGTTACCCTACTACCCCTGAAAGACAGTAAAGTCGAGATAGGGGATTCTGCAAGGACAACAACTGACTGCAAAACACTGAAGACAGATTCCTGGACCTGAGGACCTGTAAAGGAAGGGGACCAAGTCCAAGAGTCACGCAAGTGTCCGGGGCGGGCAGGAGCCCACTAAACCCCGGATGAAGGTGAAAAAGGGCTGCCTCCGGGTGGAAGAAGCCGAAGATTCTGCAACAATGGAAGGTGCCAGGAACTTCTCCTTTGGTCAGAAGATGTCCCACGGCGTGCTGGAGGATGCAGAGTTGTTTCCACGCAGAAAGACCGCAACCAAGCCTTGCTAGCTGAGGATTTTGGGTGCTGCCAGGGCCCAAGAAGGACCAGAAGGTCGCCACTTGGAGGAGGAGACAGAGGGGGCGCTCAGCAACACGGAGAGCCCACGCAGAACACGCAGCACCCGCAGAAGCACCTGAACAGGCACTCAGAAGATCTGAGGACGACGGTCGACTCAGAGCAACAAAGGAGGGTCCCACGACGTCGGAGTCCAACTCAGCGAGTTGGGCAGTGCAGGACGGAGTGCTGGGGACCTGGGCTAGGCTGTGCACGAAGGAAGTCTTACAAAAGTGCACAGAAGCCCGAGCAGCTGCAGTTCACGCAGTACACAGGATTACTGTCTGGCGTGGGGAGGCAAGTACTTACCTCAACCAAAATTGGACAGAAGGGCCACTGGACAGTGTGGGTTACTTGGACCCAGCTCCTGTGTTCCAGGGACCACGCTCGTCAGGATGAAAGGGGACCCAGAGGACCAGTGATGCAGGAGTTTGGTGCCTGCGTTGGCAGGGGGGAAGATTCTGTCGACCCACTGGAGATTTCTTCTTGGCTTCCAGTGCAGGGTGAAGGCAGACAGCCCTCAGAGCATGCACCACCAGGAAACAGTCGAGAAAGCCGTCAGGATGAGGTGCTACAATGTTGCTGGTAGTCTTCTTGCTACTTTGTTGCAGTTATGCAGGTGTCCTGGAGCAGTCAGCGGTCGATCCTTGGCAGAAGTCGAAGAGGGAAGTGCAGAGGAACTCTGGTGAACTCTTGCATTCGTTATCTGGTGAGATGCCCACAGGAGAGACCCTAAATAGCCCACAGATGAGGATTGGCTACTGAGAAAGGTAAGCACCTATCAGGAGGGGTCTCTGACGTCACCTGCTGGCACTGGCCACTCAGCTGTCCATTGTGTCCTCACACCTCTGCATCCAAGATGGCAGAGGTCTGGGACACACTGGAGGAGCTCTGGGCACCTCCCCTGGGAGGGGCTGGTCAGGGGAGTGGTCACTCCCCTTTCTTTTGTTCAGTTTCACGTCAGAGCAGGGCTGGGGGGGATCCCTGAACTGGTATAGACTGGCTTATGCAGAGAGGGCACCATCTGTGCCCTTCAAAGCATTTCCAGAGGCCAGGAGAGGGTACTCCTCCCAGGCCCTTCACACCTATTTCCAAAGGGAGAGGGTGTAACACCCTTTCTCAGAGGAAATCCTTTGTTTTGCCTTCCTAGGACCAGGCTGCCCAGGCCCCAGGGGGGAAGAAACCTGTCTGAGGGGTTGGCAGCAGCAGTGGCTGCAGTGGAGACCGCAGAAAGTTAGTTTGGCAGTACCCGGGCTCTATGCTGGAGACCCGGGGATGCATGGAATTGTCCCCCCAATACCAGAATGGTATTGGGGTGACAATTCCATGATCCTAGACATGTTACATATCCATGTTCGGAGTTACCATTGTGACGCTACATATAGGTATTGACCTATATGTAGTGCACGTGTGTAATGGTGTCCCTGCACTCACAAAGTCCGGGGTATTTGCCCTGAACAATGTGGGGGCACCTTGGCTAGTGCCAGGGTGCCCACACACTAAGTAAATTTGCACCTAACCTTCACCAAGTGAGGGTTAGACATATAGGTGACTTATAAGTTACTTAAGTGCAGTGTAAAATGGCTGTGAAATAACGTGGACGTTATTTCACTCAGGCTGCAGTGGTAGTCCTGTGTAAGAATCGTCTGAGCTCCCTATGGGTGGCAAAAGAATTGCTGCAGCCCAAAGGGATCTCCTGGAGCCCCAATACCCTGGATACCTAGGTACCATATACTAGGGAATTATAATGGTGTTCCAGTGTGCCAATGAGAACTGGTAAATTTAGTCACTAGCCTGCAGTGACAATTTTAAAAGCAGAGAGAGCATAAACACTGAGGTTCTGGTTAGCAGAGCCTCAGTGATACAGTTAGACACCACACAGGGAACACATATAGGCCACAAACCTATGAGCACTGGGGTCCTGGCTAGCAGGATCCCAGTGACACATATCAAACACACTGACAACATAGGGTTTCCACTATGAGCACTGGGCCCTGGCTAGCAGGATCCCAGTGAGACAGTAAAAACACCCTGACATATACTCACAAACAGGCCAAAAGTGGGGGTAGCAGGGCTAGAAAGAGGCTACCTTCCTACACTACTGCTCTCTGCAATTCTCCTGTTGTCTACAGATCTTTTGGGACATTTTCTGCCTTCACACAGCTGTGCTTCACCTACTACCCAAGCTGTTACCTGGCCTGGACCACCATTTTGCAAGGAGGTTTGCAAGCCTTTTTACCCAGTCTTTCTCTTCACATTCATACCCTTTCCTGCAAACTCTGTACAATTCATGTTCATTTAAAGAAGGCCACAGAGGAACTGTTTTCCAGAATCTGCAAGGATCAATTACGAGATTTACCACTTACTTACCTGTAGATGTTCTTCAATATCCTTTCGGTCATAGGTGATACCACTTGGAGTGATGCAAGGCTCCCTCATCAGCTCAAAGCTTATCTTGCCACACAGGTAATCTGGAATATCACGCCTCTGAAATCAATGGCACTTGTGTTAGTAATTTCTTAACATCTCTCCTGAATCATCTTACCTTAAACAAGGCCCACATTCTACTTCATTCCTTCTGCAAATCCCCTAACCCAACAGGACCACATAATCTACACACAAGAATGCACAGCTGAGACGCTATATCCCTCTCCCCCTCTTAATCATCTCTAAATACTCGGGACAGCATGAAAATGCAGCCGATATAGCAAGTAACTCTCTCAGCTCTAACTACTGGAAACAGTGGTCCAATACACACTCCATGATATCGGACCCTCACAATCCACACTGGCGAACCTCCGACGTCACTTTTTACTTTTTCACGTCTGGCCTAGAAATAGCCAGCGTTAGCTGACTTGCCAGCCTCATAGGTTTTCCAAAATTATCATTTAAAAAATATACTCATTGATAAATGTATGCATTTTCCTTCCACATGGGCCAGTCTACTTCAATCATTGACTCTTTTTAACATGAATGAAGACACTTTACTTGTTCACATCCGCCGGAAATGTAGGCCACTTAAGTGGCAATGCTGGGTGGGCCAATCTCTGTATTCAACTCAGTTTTTTTTTTTTTTTTTTTTCAGTTTAATGATGGGTCATTTCTTTTTACCTTTTTTTTGGCAAACACAAGCACTACAGCTTTAGACTGCAACCGTTTTAATACTTTAAAACTTTTTAATACATATTGCATTTGTCTGCAAAAGTAAATTAAAAGGTTTGCAGACATGCCAAGGCCAGAGCTACAGGAGTTTGTATTGTTTATTTTACATATTACTGACTTACCTTTCGCTTCTCATCCACCTGAGAGAACAACTCATCCATTTCCGCAAGGTGTTTGTCCTGAGGGTCAAAATAAGAAACAAGTGTAAATATCTCTGCATTTGTTTTATTACTGCAATCACTTCTTCATAGTTGTCATACCGGAGTTTTAGAATAATAACATTACTGCAGTCATAGATGTCAGGAATATAAAAATATTAGATCTGTGAAGCATTATCAAAGCTGGGGGTTCATGATAGCCTGCTTGTTTTTCTTTTCTAAAAAGTAAAGGAAAGTGTGGTGTTGAGAAAGGAATGTTATCTGTGTCGCTCTGAAGAGCATACTCTAGTGCCCTGAATTATTCAAGAAGTGAGCCTCTGGTTATTCCCGATTTTTGGCCTCAGCACAGATGACCATTATGTATTTACGTTGGGGGCCACTGTGAGAAGAATTGTGACTCAAAGCTGGGCTTTTTTTGGTCTGTAGAGGCAGCCCTTCTTAACTGAGCATGCGTACTTTCAACTCATCGTGTTGTAGTGATGTAGGTCTTTTGTACATGTCTGCAGAGGGAGAGTTGATTGCTGGCGCATGCGCTTGGATAACTCACACAACCCATTTGTGCCTGAATGTCGCAGTGTGTAAAGAATCCCAAAAGACCCCCCGAAGTCTAAGGTTACTCTTCCCCTCTGCCCTGCTCGATTCTGTCCCAGCGGTGTTACCCCCAACAACTTAAGAAATAGCAGAGGGAAAAGGTATCTATCCTCTGTGCCTTTGTCTTGGGTTTTTTCTAACAGGAGATTCTCAAGCCCACTCCTCTTTTTGGTGGACACCAAGGGACAAACAGTTGGAGGAATACACAAAATATCAGGAGCAGCCTGAAACCAGTTCTAGAGCTGAGCTTGAGTATTTCATAACCGCTGCATGAAAATCGAATCCATGTATGTATGGGTTTGAGACCCCAAATCACTGTTATAAGAATTCACACTGACCAGTACCCTTGGTGACACCACACAGGATACTAGAAAAGATTTCTGTGATCAAGAGCTGGAGTGTCTGTCAGCCAGGTTAGGACACAACTTGGAATTCAAGTGACTCTACTGGAATTTCTAAAGAGAGTAGCCTGCCATTGTCTACTGAAATAGAGGTACTGGAGTTACTTATGCAGAAGGAAATTTCCTAAAAGAGATTCAGGCCCAGCCCAGCTGTCTGAAAGTAGAGAAGCTGATCACTGTAAAGCCTGAGGTGAGATAAACACAAAGAGATAACAAGGCAAACTCCTACGTCCTTGCTTCCAAAGTCTGTTCTTGGTTGCCCCCAATGTAGCCATAAATTTGACAGACTCTACTCTCTGAACTTTCAGTTATAAGGGTTGGAAAAGCTGATTGAAGCTATTTAACCTATCTCCGTTCTTCATTTCCAGATAGCTGGAGAGGAACTGTGTGGGTGGGTGCTCTAATGTGGCTGCGGAACGTGCTATGAGCAGACTGCTTTTCACAAAACTTCCCTGAAGAGCAATAAGCTTTTGAAACTGAAGCATGGCTGACAGTTTCCTTGATTCTGTGCATTTAGCACTGCAAAGTGCACCCTCAAGGTAATATTCTTTTCTAGGGGTTCTGGTGCCGTTTACAAACCACAAGGCCGAGAGCAGGGTGGTTTACTAATGTCACCTGAACCCAGAGAACGCCACCCAGGATCATATTACATGATTTATTAACTGCTTTGAGAACCATCCTTTTAGTATTCATTGTATGAATGGGACTGCAAATACATCTGTCAATGTTCTGAGAAATGTGTATTTTAGCAGAGGGTAATGCGCCAATATATAAAATGTGTTTCACACAACAATCTGTATTATTGTAAATCACATTTTAAAAGCAAAGTGCACTATAAGGAAATTAAAAACATGCACTGTAAAATGTGCTCATCTTTTATAATGTGTTGACTCTATACAGTAGGTTTAACAAGACGTATAAAGAAAAAGTATAACACAGGGCATGGTTCTGCATTTAAAATGTTTACTTGTACACACTGCAGATGATTCACTAGTAGATGCTTGTTAAGGATGGACGAGCGAGGGAGAGAGAACATTCAGTATTCATATTTAACTATGTAGCTTTACTCTTTGTGTAGAATAAAGTACTTTCTCTTTGTTAGCATAAAGCATTGGTGTGACATCAATGTATTAATAGTTACTCTGTCAAATAGTCTCGAACGTCACACCACTGTCCTGAGAAAGTCTTGGACTGCTCTGCCCATCTAACCTGGGGGTCAAGCGCCAAGACTGTACTCGGTGCTCAGTTTATAGACCTCATATGACAGCTCCAGGACAGGAGAAGCAAAGGGACCCAAATGATGCAACTGAGGTCGAGTAACCAGTTTGCTCTTGGCCCTTCCAACATGGGATCTTAACATCGAAAGGGATCAGCTAAAATGTAGCAAAATCGGGCAAGCACAATAAACAAACATTTACCAGTCACTAGTCGGTTCAGGAAAAGTTTGCAGTCCCTGCAACTGCAACCAGATAGAGCCACCTTTCCCCACTATCCTAAAAAGAGTCATACCATCAAAGCTTCACACCAATGGAAATGAGAAATGGCAACAAACGGGTGTCATTTTGGGGATGCAGCACTTCACAATGACCTAAGTGTCCACTAGAAAATGTAGTTTTCTGGTTTTTTTTTGCCTTCCTTTTTCGGCACTGAAAAAGTTCCTGTGCATACTGCAAGCTCGTGAAAAAAAGTGTTGGTTACATTTTGACATACAATAAATGGAACCATCAACTGTCTTGTCAGTCTAATTATATTTGAAGAAATCTTTCAACCAGTATTCCAGAAAAAGCGATAGATCTCAAAATATTTTGTTTCTGCCAAACCTCGGGGCGGACAGGCCACTCACTGTGAAGAACCCAGCATCAGAGACTATATCAACCTTCACCCAGGTCATAACACAAAAGCAGTGCAAGAAGAGGCTTGTCTAAATACGGTGTCAATTTTTCAGGTCCTGAGAATTACATTTTCCTTGAAGAAAGATGGGCACAGTTTGCTTTATGGAGAAAACCTTTATCTTACGTGCCCTTCTTTCTTAGGAGATGGCAAGCAAGAACGCTGTTTCCCCTTAAGAAAAATGTTGAACTAAGTCCCTATAAGTAAGCACAAAATGCCCTTAATCAAAGTAGATAGTGTTAACCTTTCAAGACGGCGCAGGTTTTGCAGCTGGTGGAAAAGTTAGAAAAACGCCTCTCATGAACACTTTTACTACCTTCAACAAGAACAAAAACGGTTGAAAGGTTGTCTTAAGTATCTGTAAATGACATTTTTAGCATGAAAGTGTATTAGCCCTCATTGGGCTAGATGAAGAAAGTAAGGTACTAACTGGTATAAAGAAAGAAGGTAGGTTCAGGTACTTGGCGAGCGTATGCGCACACTCAAACGTCCCCACTTCTTAACACAGGCTCACCGAGTTGAGGGTATTCTGGCTGTATTTATTGTTGGTTTCCATTCCACTTGGAAATCCAAAAAGTTACCGCAAAGACTGAGATGTAAGGCAGTACTTGGCTTTTGTCTAGAAATTAGTGTCTGCCTTGAATTGAATCAAGTGTTGTATTAACATTTGCCGCAGTTCTGAAAGACAGTGCTACTTGGCCAAGGCTGGTGTTACGAGAATCAATGTGTACGGCCCCCTCTTCATTTATTTGGCATAAGACCGTGGGAGTTATTGGAACTGAAGGAAAATAAGATGGAGTCATGCTTGCTTAGATTGGTCCCAAAGGTGGAAGATTTTATCCTCGGTCTCTGTTGAGGTCTGCCTTGGTTTCTTTGTTGCTTCTGGGTCTGATAATAACAATGCAATTCGTAGTACTGCTTTTCAGAGTTTCAGCGAGGGGAACATTTACTCCCTAATGTTAACAGCCCCTCTTCAATATATGGCATTCGTATCCAAAACCCCTTTGGTATCATTACAATGAAAACAAGAATCTAGCTGTGTCAGTGTCTGTCTTTAATGATTGAGCGCCTAACTTGTTTCCTAAAGGCACTGTCTCAATCAAAAGGCATGTGTATCCTGTCAGTCTATACTTGCGACTTACTGATTATGGATAAGCAAGCTTGTCCACCCTATTTCACAACAGCTTTAATTTGCATTTTGCCTTCAAGTATTATTTCCAAAATGACAATAAATCATGATACAAATGCATACCTTATCTTATGATGATTGCAGAGTTGTCTACCTTAACGTTACTGTTTGCAAGGGTGTTGACTCTTGCTCATCATGTCACACTTACGTCTACTTCATATAATAAAAATATGAATCTGTCACTTTATAGCACTTTTCTGTCCAAAGAGCTGAAAACAAGATATGGGTTTTTGGAATGGTGTTGTGCTGTAGTTAACTTGGACTTTAGAACACACACAAATATCTTAAAACAAGGGTGCCCTGGAGCTGCAAAATTGAGATAAAAGCAGAGATAATGGACTCTTTTCACTATGGGGATAATGTCCTAGGGCTTTAAATTTATTTTCCACTCTCGAAATATGTAAGGTAGCAGAGGCTGGATTCTTCTTGTGGAAGAAGCCTTCTTTCCCATAAATGATCAAGCATGTCAACAGCTCAAACAGTCTTTCATACCTTTCTCCTTAAAGATAAAAAGGAGGCATACAAGAAGAGGAGAGAAGCAGGCCGAATGGCTAAAATTTCCTTTCAATCAGAGCATGAAAACTCCCTATGGCCATTGAGAGAAGAATATATTGGGAGAGGGCTTAGCTAGCATCATCTGGTGCAACATGCACATCCCGCTCTGGTGCAGCACAATGTGAAGGATCATCTGGCTGGTCTCTGGTTTGATCACCGTGACTTTCTTGTTACACAGTGCCATCATCGTAGTCATCATCACCATCATAGGGTCTTTGACTTGATAAAGGTAATGGTTACTGAGGTATGGGAGATCCTGTTTGAGGCTGAACTGGTCTGGTAGCCACTGGTAAGAGGAAAGAGGAAATTGTGGATGAGACTGAATTAGGCCCTACAATCAAGTAAAATATTCATGGTGATCAGAATCAAATGAAGGTAAGGATGAATACTGTGCAGCCCAGTCATGTCCACGGTGAAGAGAAGGTGATGTATCACCGTAATAGAGCGTGCCTATGCTTGAAATAATGCGGCTGTTCGCTGGTCAAAGTTTTTAATTTTACTCTTGAGAAAATGACCATTTTCACCTGGTTGTAGAGTGGTAACTCCTTGACATGTTAGTCGCCCTCCAAGCTTAAAAAGGCATATTTTCTTTATCTTCCTCTTCATTCTCTTCAGTTTATCATCTTCCTAGTGCTCATGGGGTGAAACCAGCTCCTTTCACTTTTAAGTGTGGAAACTCCAGTAAGGGCTGTATGTAAAGAGCAGTCAGTAAGGTAGATTTAGTCAGAACAAATGAATAAGTCAATGCAGATGACCAGGCAAAGAACCGACATGTGCACAGCAGATTCTATCTCGGCATCAGAGGCTCATATTATGCTTCTCAATCTTTACTCCTCAGAAACACAGAAGCCAATGAAAGCATTATAATTATAATAATGTCCACTTAACCTGGGGTCGCAGTTGTTGGCCTACCAAAGCAAAAGCTAAATTAGCAAAATGGCTTCATACTGAAGCCTTTGAAAAAAACTCCAGCAATATATTATTGGACCATGGATGGGATGCACCTGTGATCCCTGTACCCTTGGGATCAAAGCACCCCAATAAAAATGTTTGAGGACACTGATGGCTCCTCTCATTTATCACAAGACGAACCCCAGCAGGAAAAAGTGAAACTAAAATACAAACCTCACTGATGGGTGGCAAACCCTCTGACGAGGGGCGAGGGAGAGGGCTTGATTTAGACCCCAAAGAGATTGTTCACTATTGTCAGCAGACTGCCTTCCGATACCAGAAGCGGCACAGTATGCACAGTCACGATTCCAGATGGGTTTGAGAGACAAGTAAGGACTCATTTACGAGCCAAATGCCTGCGACAATCCCTTCTGGGAAAGATGGAGATGCCGGAGGTTGACCCTAGCGTGGTATTCCTCAAAAAGTGTTTGAAAGATCCCATGAAGGGAGTAGATTGCACCTAGAGCAGTTGTCAAGATGAGTTGTTAGACAATTTTTGGCCTGCCTACAAAGATTTTGGAACCGGCTGTTCCAGGCCAAGACTCGAATCGCCCATGACCGTGGTGTAGTAATCACCCTGTTTGTCAGATGGAGAATGCAAACTGTGGCATTCTTCGAAGAGGCAGAGGTCAATTTAAGGTGAATATAACAAGCTAACAGATTTGGCTTCGTCCTAGGCTAGCATTTGGCAAATTGCCTTTTTTCAGTGACGCTTTTGTCAAGGACTTAGGCCAGTTTGTTACTACATTGATCACCTCAGATAAAATAAAGCTCAACTGTTGTTCAAGAACGCCTTCCAGTCTGGCCTTTTTGCCTGGTCTGGGCGATTTACCTTTCTCCTGTTTGTGATGATTTCAAGTGAGGCATCAGTAGGCAAAATTGATTCTAGTGATGCTGAGGGGGAAAGCTCAGCCATGGTTTTCAATTCTGCTGGTGTTTGACATTTTCCGATTAAATTCTGACCTTCCAGGAACTTCTGAGATCCTGACCAGTCCAAAAAAAAAAAAAAAAAAGACAAAAAAGGCAACAGATTAAGATTTTTCATGAGTGCCAAAATTTGGAGGTAAACCAGCAAAATGACTTATCTCCTGCTCTACCTCTCCTAAACCTACTTAAATGGTTAAGTTAGACTGAGCTGATTTGCACATAAGGCTTTAGGAGACCTCTGAGGTACCTGAGACTAGTGTCAGAAAAGGCCATTTAGGCAATAAATAATGACTTAAATTTGATCTGCTTCTCCGTGGGGAACCAGTGGAGTAAGTAAAGATGAAGGTACACCAGGATTTATTTAGGTATATGGAGTAGTAGCTACCCAGTGGCATTTTGTATCATCTGCTGTCATCTGAGGGAGGACTTTGAGACTCCAAGATAAAGTACATTACCAAAGTCTAGGCAAGAGAAGATGGTAGCCTGGACGATGGTCTTTTACTTGTGATCTGGTGAAATCCACAAGAATGTTTTTAGGCTGTGGAGTAAGCAAACCAACACCGAGCCACTTTTTCCTTTTTTAAATATGCAGGGCCATCCTTCACTTACTATCGAGCCACTACCCTAGGTATTTTACTGCAGGCTTAGACGAGGAGAGAAGGCCAACCTATTATGGAAACCACACAGGAGCCCAAAGTGGTGGCTGACTCCCCACAACTAACACTTCCGTTTATCCTCCATTAAGCTGCAGATAATTCACCCCCCATACAGCTGGAAATGGTTAGGAGGAAGGATCAGAGATGCAGTGCAGTGCATCCATGCTCAGAGGAAAGAGAGAATACTAATGGAGTGTTGTTGGCGTACGAGAATAAAGTAGGGCCAAAAGACAATAAGAGGTCCACCAAATGACAGACACAGATGTCAAAAAGAGACAGGCTCAAGGAATGTTAACAGTGTATACGTACACTGCAATGTTAATACTGACTATGAAGGATTCTCAGCCTGATCATGGGTAAAAATTCAAGCAAGTTAATCCATGAAAGATCTACTGCTGGCAAATTTTCTATCTTGGCTGTGGTTAAACTCATTTCAGACCCAAAGATCAAGACAAATTCTTATTTTATGATCATTGCTTCCCACATGGTGTATTAAAATAAACAAAAGAAAGCTCCCCAACCATTAGGGAGGCAAACATTCTAATAAGATAGTTAAAAAAACTGCATATTTCCCAACCAGTGAGTTATAACCTTGCCTCTATTCTTGCGTGATCTCAGATAGAATCAGTGACATATCTAGCATGTACAATTACTGTCACTGCTTGACTTGTTTTGCATGCTTAAATAAGTCACAAAATACTCTAGCAGTCTTTCTAAAGGTGTTGCATAGACACAGAAAGCCTATATACAAGCCTTCAACTGGAAGAAACACTGACTGTTTTCAAGGAGATACTTTTCGCGGAGAGATAGGAGTACACAACATGACATTTTGTCTTACAATGTGCCAGGCTAGCATTAATCCAAAAAATGTCTGAGTATGAAGAGAAGTTATAGCTGCAAGCCCATGGCACACTAATGGAAAGCACCTTTGCTCCTAAGCCCTAGCTTAACTGTTCATACATAACTTTGAGAAGAAGTTTGTTCTAAATCAAAACAACCCTTTTCTTTCTAAAATAAAGGTATAGAAGCGATGTATCTATGACATGCTAGTAATTTGCATAGGTGACCAACAATCAGCCACCAATTTCTTCCCATGACTAACTAACTGTGATAAGAATCTTAAATTCAGTCAAAAAGAACTGGTCTTTCTAGATGTATAAATTATGCTATGGTGGTGGTGGGGGGGTACTCCTATAACAGACACTTATCAAAAATCTACTAATGAGAACAATCTCTTGAAATATCAGAGTTTTTACCCTAGGCTACTAAAAGAGAGCACACTTTGGGGTCAATTCTTGCACCCAAGAAAAGCTGCAATTGATTACAGGATTTCAAAAGTCAGGCAGACACACTATCGCAGATACATAGGGAAATAATCTACCCAGAATGGACAATACAAAGATCCAGAAACTAAAACAGAAACACCCTATTTGAAAACAAAAATAAATAAAAATAAGATCCTAGAATGATGTGTGTCACCACATGCAATCAGGCATCCAACTATGAAGAAAATCATTAACGAGAACTGATAAATCCTAAATACAGGCATACTGAAATTACTACACTGAACTATTCTTCAACAAAAGGGGCAGAAGACTTGGGGGCTCTCTCATCCATACAAGACCCAGAGCACCAGCAGTAGATAGCAACACCTGACAGCCATATTAAGGAACCTAGCAAAAGTAATGTGCCTTTACCCATGTGGTCAATGTAGTTTTTGCAGCCTCAGTATACCCCAAAAAACCCACTAAAGTAAAAATAAATAAATAAAATAAACATGGACATTTCTAAAGCAAACAAACTGTAATCCGTCCCAAGTAATCTACATGACATGCCTGGTCCTTTTACATTACATAGGACTGACAATGAGAAAAGTAAAAATCGGAATCAGCGTACATCGCAGTAATCTAAGATGTGGTTTCAGCATGACAAAATGGTAAGTCATTACATCACCCAGGGACATTCAACAAAGGATATAAGATGGGTAGTACTAGAACAACTAGATACAGGATAAACAACCCTGAAAAAATACTATGAGAAGGAACTACAGGCTTATGGACCAGCAATCCATGGTAATAGCTAAATGAGGACATTCCATGGGGCCCTCTCCAAAACTAACGCCTCTGGAACAAACTGAAATAGCTTACAACACATAATACACCACCAATGGGATGGGCCACTACGCTCCGTAAGTTAACTAATGACAATGCTAAATTAAGGAGCGCCCATGTGAGAACATGAAAGGAAATAGTGATAAAAACAGTACACAGTAGCAGAACTGTTACAAGAGAAATTGTGAGACTATAACTAAAATGTTAATACAGACTTTGCTAATGGGAGGAATGCAAAGTCCATTTTATACTGAACTTACCACAAATATGAGAAAATGTAACTAGACATATACAAGCTAAACAATCAGGCCATTCCGCATAGCCAAATACGGAGTGATATAGCATAAGGACACAGCTGAAACAATCAGCCATTTTTCTTGGATAAGATAGAACGACACAGCTGCTGTGTGCACTCTTCACATGCAAATGTGTCGCACGGCAATACATGTGAAGAGTGAACAGTGCAACGTTTGGTGACGAAAATCATATTACACAAAAGACAGACCGTCAGTAAAAGCACAAATACAGCACACATCTCAATATGGGGTGTGTAGCGGAGCCAAATAGGTTTACTAGTGGGCAAGGATCTTTGGAGTAGTAAGTAGAAAGGGTTTATGAGAGGGCATGGCAGATGCTAACAAACCTAATGGTGGAGATCTAAACCCAAGAGTGGAGATCTAAACCCAACATCTCTTGACTTCTATACCCTGACAGTGTGTGACAATGTAGGCCCACCTCTTACAACTTCAAGAGGCATGACAAAGGATTTATTCTACTAGGATATGAAGTATAGTATATCTTGTCAATGCATGTCTTAAGACTGACAACACCACAATCATTTTTATATGTCAAAGGTTTTTATTGATGAAGGGGAGGTTCAATTGTAGGAACTAACAGCAACACAGTCACTGAGTATGCAGTGTTCATCATGTGACGCACAAAAAAGTTTAAATAGATTATACAATAATCATGTATGATAATCAACAGTTCTCTCTTAACCCATAGCATGTGTGATAATTAACAGTTTTAACTTAAACCACAGCCTTCTGCTAAATCTGAGCACAGAATTTGTATGTGATCCATACGGTTGAATGCTAGTGTGGCACGACTGGGCAAGTTAATGTTCAAATAGTGGGATACCATAAAACGAATCTCACAAACTGAGGAAAAATATTGAATAGGAGAGGTTTGAAAGAAAGTAAATAAGGGATCAACATAGGGCCTGAAGAAAGCCACTTGACCTAGTAAGGCAATCACTTAGTTGAAACATGCAAACCAAAAGGGACCATAGATAATTACAATATTATGAGTTTCTCATCTTATTTCTAAACGTTACCCCTAAGTACCCTTTAATAAAATTTAGAAGAATACCAAAGGTAATTTTAAACTTTAGGACCCCACCAGCACCAATAACAATTCCTCAGTTGGTTCTCATGGTCAAGCCCATCCAAAGGCAATGGGTTTCTGGACTAGGACTCTTATGATTTAGCATGTATGGGGAACCCCAGTGAGTGAGAGTCTTAAAAACTTTATAGTTATCCCTGAAGAGGGGAAACAGACAGGCAGCATAAAATAAGCAGCAGTGGGTTCCTCACCAACGATAAATTGCTACTGAATCTGGAAGTGGATGTGACCCTTCTTCACCATTCTCACTCTCTCAATTCTGTTTGAAATGTACCATGAGTCAGTCACATTATTAATGGGGAGTTGTGCTCTGCAGAACACCATGGGCAATGCCATTCTGATTCTTACATAAAACCAGTCCAGAAAAACAACTGCCTCCAAAGAAATAAGCAGAAACCTCATACCACTTGTAAGAGTGGTCACACTTCAATTCCTTTTATGGGTTGGGAAAATAAAAGAGAACTATTCAAATAAATCCTGAAGAGATGGCAGCAAGGACATTTTGAAGTATCAATGCAAAATTTTAGAACAGTCTTCCCAAGGGCTAGGTGTGCAAGACAAGATGCTCTTTCAAAAAA
Source organism: Pleurodeles waltl (assembly GCF_031143425.1). NCBI lineage: Eukaryota > Metazoa > Chordata > Amphibia > Caudata > Salamandridae > Pleurodeles > Pleurodeles waltl. The sequence goes on from NC_090449.1 coordinate 402,952,237, forward strand.
TAAGTACTACTATGAGCAACACACCACAAGATCTGTAGGAGTGCAGCTCGTTTGTGAATTAGGTGTGGGAGAGTCATTTATTTACTTTGTTTTAGCAGCTTCTATACATTTATTCTTAGTTTTTCTACTAAGTGTTTGCTCCTCATCAAATGAATGAAGATGGGTGTCTCTGTTAACTGAGTAAGAGTAAATTGATGTCTATCCCTAAAGGGGAAGAGCCTCCCTTCTGGTACTGCGAATTGACTAGTCTATTCTCATGTTTTCCAACTCTCCTAAAGCCACCTAAAGGCAACGGAAGTTGCCATTTTTGTCTGTTACCTCACAACTAGTTCTCAACAACTAATAATACAGGCTACAACGTGAGAGAAAGTCAACAATGTTGACAATAAAGAAAGAGGACTCAGTGATCAGACTTCAATGATCTTAATATGTTTAGATCTCAGAGGGCTTCTGCTTGGCCTTTCTAGCAAAGCACTACAACTCAAACCGATACGTATAGATTTAGAGAGACTTCTATAAAAATCACCATACAATATAGGTGAATATAGCAAACCTTTCACAAACGTTCTTTAAAAGGAAAATAAATGAAGGCAAGAATTAGCCAATAGGCTGCAAGTAATACACTCAGCTAATGCAACTGGCAGTGTGACTTTAAGACCCTCACAGTACCCTCAGTATCCCATCATGCCTCACGGGTGACAGGTCAGTTCATTTTCCCGGGTCCTGTAAAAAGGATCCTGGGGCACTGAGCTCTGCCTTTTAGGCAAATATCCAGAAATAAAATGCATGACAACATGACTAAAAGTGGTGATTTGTCGGTCAGAATGCCTTCACTTTTTTGTGACATGCACTTCCTGTGTGAAGAAGATGATTCAAACAGATCCACACAGGATCTGTGTTCAGTGCTTTCCAGAAGATCACCATCCTAGTTCATGTAGGCACTATAAAAAAAAAAAACTCCCCAGAACAACATTGCGAGAGGGAGGAAAAAAAAAAAAAAAATGTAAAACATAAAAAATCTGACTATATGTACTACAGGAGAAACAGTAAGAAACACATCAGGAGAAGACTGCTTGCTTCAAGAAGCCATGGTGAATGTCAGTCTACCGCCAGATAACTTTCCTCTCACTCCAAGGACTCCTTCCTTCATTTCATTTTCCTTTTAAAGAAAGTTTGTGAAAGGTTTGCTATGCTCACCTACACTCCATGGTGACTTATGTGAGAGTAAATGTTTTCTCTTTTAAAATGGAAATACCATTTGGACTTCTTAGCCTGTTTATAGGCTCCAATTGTTCTGACTAAGTAATTTTACAGATTTATGCATGTATACGTACATGTATTTTATAAGTGCTCCGGCATCCACACATGTGGGTGGGATTACTCAGTCAGGGCATATGACTAATAATGAGGATCCCCCTAGAACATGGGTACTACTAAACATTTTCCCAGGGGCTAAAATGTTTGGTCTATGATGTGACCGAGAGCTGCACTGATGCCAGCAGGGCGGCAGTCAGAGGAGAGCATTTTGGGGCAGAGAAGGTAGCGGTATGGTACATGTAGGGGAAGTGAAGCATATACATCTAGTGGCAGAATTACGTAATGTGAAACCAGAAAACCAGGGATTAATCCCAGCTTTCCCACTTTACCAAACTGTGGATAAAAGGCAATTGTTTTATTTCACATTCCCTGCTTTTTCTTCATTGTCACATATAAGAGGACCTCAAAATACAATTACTTCAGGATGTGCGCTGTACAAAACCACCTTCTATGTTTAATTTAATAACGTATAATGTTGTTCATGTATAATAAGAACCCATGCCACCCGAAGAGCGTGCATAACAACTGACTTGCCTCTTAGTTCACTACTGGCATTATCATCAGGGTGGGGGAAAGAACGAATGTTTCGAAATTCATGTTTGAAAACTTTCACTTTATTAAAACCACTTTTCAATGCCCTTTTACAAACTGCTGTACTAAGGTGAAACGGTTCTGCACGTTAATAAAATACACTGTTTTAACTTTAAAGAGATTTTATCATATTTTTACACTTTTGTCTAAAGACATCTTTAACAAATGAAGGTGTTCATAAATTTAAGTGGTGCAGGACAACCTAATTACTTTTTCTTAACTTCATTTAACCTTTAAATAAATGCTTGCCCGTTTATTTTTTATTTTTTTAATGTTAGTGCTGAGTCGAGTGAATAGCCCTAGTTCTGCTGTTGATCAGGGGGCCACATGTAAAGGTCAAGAGGGACACATGCGGCCTCGGGCTGTACTTTGAGTATCACTGCCGGAGAAAAGGACTGTTATTTCTCAAATACACGGTTTAATGTGGAGATTTTAGCAATCATGGATCTGAAAACAACATATAGAGAAAAATATTTTACCATCTTCTAGTTCTATAACTTTCTGCTTTTTTATTTACTCAAGAGGAAGAAAAGTCTTTGTGCCATACTTTGCAGGTAAAATTTGGATGGGTAACTAAACATGCCTTTTCCACTGTGTACTAGTAGTAAACGGGATTCAAAGTGCCTCCCTTAGCTAGAAACACAAGAGGACTGCAGGTTCACCCTAGTTCCTCTGTCCACAAGCCAACCGCAGGCATCTTTTTTTTTTTTTTTTTTAGCGGCCAAGCAGTCTCTCCTCTACTGTTCCTTCCCCCGGTTCAGTCTTATGATCAGTTTGGCAAATCTACAGTCACACAATGCATGCAACACAAACACGACTGGCATACTATTTATTCTGCATCCCCTCCAAGCTTGCACAGCAAGTCATTTATTCATTTGATCTCCGGAACAGACTTTCATGTTTGTTTCTCCTAGGATTACTATTTCTGTGATGTATTATCTCTTCTATTTGGTCAGGGACTTTACTGGCATAAGCACTAGCGTTCCCTGAACCGAAATTAGCATTGCTGAAGAACAACAAGTAAATACACTTTCCTTTGTTGCATCTTCTAGTTTTGCCTCGAGTCACACCTCATGGGATGCCAGATTGCTCCATCAAGGCCTGCCTTTCCGTGGCAAAGCTGTTCCTGTCACCCGTTTACACCTGGAAGTCATCCTGACCACTGCCAGCACAGTGAAAGATACTGGGCCAGTTGAGTGGCGATTAATGATGTTAAGCAGTCTGCTTACATCTGGCAGCAGGTGAGAAGCTGAAGCTTTCTTCTATTTGTATTCCTTTCTGTCTTTCTCTCCTTATGGTGGCAACTTTTATGCTCTTACAGCCAGCCACCCATCCCAACCTTTTTATTGTTTTTGCCTCACCTGACTACTTTTTATTGGTTCTTGGTTGTCAATGCAGACTCTCCTGTTACACTGATATAAACATGGCCTAACTTAAAGGACGTCCTTTACTTCGATTTAAAGTTCTTCTCTTGATAAGCCATTATTTAACTATGTTTCTTGTTAATTTATCCGTTTTCTTTCTTTAATTCCACTTTTTAAATAAAAATGCTTTTTATTAACATTTCTGATAAGTCACATAAAAACATACATGAAAATGATACATCTGAAACATTAGGGCAAGACCTTCAATGCAAGATAATGTATGCCTTGTTATAAAGGGAACTGTTTTTTTTAATTTTATGTAGATATCGTAATTAAGAGAAACACTGAATGCTTTGTTGCCATTATGTAGGCATTTTGGGGGGTTTCATTGGTGAGAACTCTTCACCTTATTTAAAAGTGCTCTGGGATCCTAAACCTGGAGATATATAGGTATCTTCATTTAATTCATATACCCTAAATAAGAGAACTGGTGTCACAAAAGTAAGGGGAACTTGTGCATGTGTCATTTCATAGACACCTAAATGAAATTCACAGGCCAATCTTATCTACAGCTACATAAAAAAGCACAACGTCAAAAAAAGCATTTAATCATTTGGGGAGCAGAGTGAGGCAAGTTTTAAAGAGTTTAAGCAGTAAATGAAAACATTTGGATGAGCAGTTGAAAGTTCTTACTCTAATGTGATGCTATACTTGCATAAAAGGCTCCCTTTCTCCCTTCAACTTTGGGATTCACTTTCTTAAGGGCCTTTTTAGGAATGATTTCAAAACACCTGAAAGGAGGTGGATATCTGCAAATATCTGTGCCAAAGATCAAATAAAACTTTTATGTCACAATAACAAACTTATGCAGACACCACACAGAGAATAGTTAAATTCTGTTTGTAGCATGTAGTAATGTAGATACAGATGCTCAACATACTCCCGTCAACTAGTGTTGGGTTCAGACATTTGCAAGTTGCTTTTCTTCAAAGAAAGACTTACAAGTCATGAGATGAACTGGGTCTCCACCCTTAGTAGGCAACGAACATGGGCAACAACTCCATATTAAGTTGTTTTTTCCTACCATCAGGTTCGGATGTGAACAGATGGGGGTACAGGCCTTCACATTTTCTTCGGGCCTGCATGGTGATTCTTTTACACCTACACTTGGAAAAACCTTAGTCGCCTGTGTTTCTTCTCTCAAAGACACTATTTGGAGACCAACCTCATCAATCGACTCCTGAAAGCTGCATGCCTCTTTTCATTGAAAAAGTGCCGCCGGCACACTTGACAACTTCAACAAACACCTTCAGAGTGAGGGAGGTGAGGGTGCAGGCCCTTCAGGTATTGCGCCCTGTCAGCCATTACCCAGCCCAAAAGCCATCTTTTCCAGCAGTTCTGACTGAAAGGGAGGAAAGGAGGATTTCCTTGCTCTCCAAGACCAGTAGCCCTTGAATGAAGACCTCTGCCACAGGTGTAAGGACGATCGGTTCAGACACCCACTTCAAACCTTTCAAGAGGCCTAACGCAGTCAGGGCACCTTTCCAGAGGGAGTCTGTGGTTGAGCACCATGCACAGAGCACCACACTTTCCACGGCCTTTGCAGCTTTCAGGCTCCAGTAAGCACCGAACAAAGGCCTTGGACCCAACTGAAAAAAAGGACTTGCCGAAGAGTATCACTCCCTCTCAGCCACCAAAGACACACCTCATTTACACTCAAAGAGGAAGGTCCCTTCAATGCTGGAGCCTGAGCCATGGTTTTAAAACTCTTTTTATTGGATTTTTCACAGGTGCATACCATATCCAGAGAAAGTATACAGAACAGTACTTTACATCAGCACCAGGGTTGATGAATAAGTACAACAGTCTCCCCCCCCCCCACCCCCCCAAACCACCCACAGACACAAACATATCCTCACACATTTCTATAATTGTTCTCTTTCCCACATCATACGTATCCCAGTCCCTCTGCCCCGCAATAGTCCGTATTTTACAGTCTGCACCATACACCGGTGGGTCCATAGTCCATAAATTCCTATACATTTAATGAATGGTATGCCGACAAGGCCCCCCAGACCCTCCCAAACTTTCATGGGCAGATGTTACCTTTTCTGCTTTCATGAATGCATCCATCCCTCTTCTCCATGTGTCCACCATGGGGCCTAACTCCGATCTCCACAGAAGGGCGGCATCCCTCTTAGCCACCACCAACCCGAGATTACATAATATGAGCCTGGCCTGGGGCAATTCAATGTCGTTGGGGATTGCCAGTAGAATAAATATGGGGTCAAGAGGGATCTGCTTCGACTGCACCCCCTGCAGTTCCCCCACAATCTTTGTCCAATAGTCCTGTATAACAGGACATCCCCAAATGGTATATAAGAAAGTACCAATTTGCCCCTGGCATCGGAGACAGTTTGGGTGATGCACCCTCTGCATAGTATGTAGACGCTGTCTATTGTAGTAAACCCTATGAAGTATCTTGAACTGGATTACTCGCAACTTTAATCTAATGGCTACTTCTCGTGGGAACATCAGTGCTGCTTCCGAGTCTATGTCTTCCAGTTCCCCTATCTCAGCCTCCCACCGATTGCGTAGTCTGCAGTGTATCCGCATATTGTTTTTAATGGTCCTATACACCATAGACACAGCTTTAATATTTAACTTTCCCATCAACAATTTGCCTTCCAATGGAGCATATGCGGGTATTCCCCCCCACAGGAGCCCCTCTGCCCTCCATGCATGTCTCAATCGAGCATAGTAGAAGAACTGCGTTCTGTTGAGCCCATATGCAGCCCGTAGTGACTCATAAGGCATGAGATCTCCCCCTTCTTACACATCTCTGAAGTTGGAAATTCCAATGTGATCCCACCCCTCAAAAGCAGGTCAATTTACCTATTTCCAGCAACCAGCATCCTTCCCACAAAGGGGTCATCTTGGTAGGCCTGTGCATCCATCCCAGTACCCTGGCCCACGCCCCAACAGCTGCCTAGGTAGAGAGTAGGAGACGACTCTCTCCCCCCACCTCCATAAAAGTACTGGAGACACAATTTCCCCTCCCACTGCAGTCTCTCCAACCGAAAAGTAGGAGGGTCCCCAGGGGCATATACCCACTCGTTAACATTGATCAGGTGTGCCGCCAAGTAGTATGGCTCTACATCTGGCCCAGATAGGCCCACCCTATACTGATTACGCTGCAGCGATTAAAGTGCAATTTGAGAATGTTTTTTCTCCCACAGAAAAAGTCTTATGTCTCGCACCAGGGTCTGGAAAAAGTCCAGGGGGATGCAGTAATATGTATTTTGTAAAACCTACAGCAACTTCAGGAGAGGGATCATCTTAAAAATAGCCACTTGACCAATCAAAGTAAGTGGGAGGCCCCTCCCCTAACACTCCATATCAGCCCGGCAGCTCCCAGTCACCCTTCCCAAGTTTCGGGCGGAGCAGGGGTCCGCCTTATGTGTCATGAACAGGCCAAGGTATTTGTAAGGAAATGCCTCCCCTAACTTTTTGCCTTTGCTGATGCTAAGTTATGATTTGAAGGAAGAAGTTCTATCCCCTGAGGGAACTGAGCCTATGGAGTTAGAACCTTTCCAGCTCTTTGACCCAGGGGGACCCTCAAGTGAACAGCTGTGCAAGGGGCAAGAAACTTGTCCCTATCTTGAAGGCCTAAGACAGCAAGCTGCTGGACAAGAAAAAGGAATTCTCAGTGGAACACGCAGGGTCTATTGGGAAGATGGACTCCTTTACACTAAGGCAAGAGATCTCAAACCTGGTGCCACTAGGAGAGTGGTAGTGCCTCAGGAGTTTAGGGAGTTCATTCTGACCTTAGCCCATGACATTCCCCTTGCTGGGCATTTGGGACAAACCAAGACATGGGAGAGGTTAGTCAACCATTTCTATTGGCCCAATATGTCCCAGAAGGTAGAGGAGTTTTGTAGCCTGTGCCACCTGTAAAGCCGGTGGTAACACAGGTGGCCATCCAAAGACCCCCCTCATTCTACTTCCAGTGGCAGGGGTCCCCTTTGAAAGATTGGGAGTGGATATAGTGGGTCCACTTGAACCTCCCACAGCATCAGGGAATCAGTATATCCTAGTAGTAGTGGATCATGCTACTAGGTACCCTGAGGCAATTCCGCTTAGGTCCACTACTGCCCCTGCAGTAGCCAAAGCACTCATTGGTATTTTTACCAGAGTGGGATTTCCTAAGGTGGTTTCTGACAGAGGTACCAACTTCATGTCAGCTTACCTGAAACATAAGTGGAATAAGTGTGGGGTGACTTACAAATTCACCACACCATACCATCCACAAACCAATGGTCTTGTTGAGAGATTTAACAAGACACTGAAGGGCATGATCATGGGGTTCCCTGAAAAACTCAAAAGGAGATGGGATGTCCTCTTGCCATGCCTGTTTTTCGGCTACAGAGAGGTGCCTCAGAAAGGAATAGGGTTTTCCCCCTTTGAACTTCTGTTTGGCCATCCTGTTAAGGGACCACTAGCCCTTGTGAAAGAAGGCTGGGAGAGACCTCTCCATGAGCCTAAGCAAGTTATAGTGGACTATGTACTAGGCCTATGTTCCAGGATGGCAGAGTACATGGAAAAGTCAAGTAAAAACCTTGAGGCCAGCCAACAACTCTAGAAGATGTGGTATGACCAAAAGGCTGCTATGGTTGAGTTTCAGCCAGGACAGAAAGTCTGGGTTCTGGAGCCTGTGGCTCCCAGGGCACTTCAGGACAAATGGAGTGGCCCTTACCCAGTGCTAGAGAAGAAGAGTCAGGTCACCTACCTGGTGGACCTAGGCACTAGCAGGACCCCAAAGAGGGTGATCCATGTTAACCGCCTAACACTCTTCCATGACAGGGCAGATGTAAACATGTTATTGGTTACAGATGAGGACCAGGAAGCAGAGAGTGAACCTCTCCCAGATCTCCTCTCCACTGACCCTAAAGATGGCACAGTAGATGGAGTGATCTATTCAGACACCCTCTCTGGCCAACAGCAAGCTGACTGCAGACAAGTCCTCCAGCAGTTTGCTGAGCTCTTTTCCCTAACCCCTGTTCAGACACACCTGTATACCCATGATGTGGACACAGGAGACAGCATGCCTGTCAAAAACAAAATATTCTGACAGTCTGACCAAGTCAAAGAAAGCATCAAAGTGGAAGTCCACAAGATGCTGGAGTTGGGAGTGACTGAGCACTCTGACAGACCCTCGGCTAGCCCAGTGGTCTTAGTCCCCAAACCTCACACCAAAGATGGCAAGAGAGAGATAAGGTTCTGTGTGGACTGCAGAGGGCTTAATTCTGTCACCAAGACAGATGCTCACCCCATTCCAAGCGCAGATGAGCTGATTGACAAATTGGGTGCTGCCAAATACTTGAGTACCTTTGACTTGACAGCAGGGTACTGGCAAATAAGAATGCAACCAGGAGCAAAAGAGAAAACAGCACTCTCCACACCGGATGGCATTACCAGTTTACTGTGATGCCCTTTGGCTTAAAGAATGCCCCAGCCACCTTCCAAAGGTTGGTGAATCAAGTCCTTGCTGGCTTGGAGTCCTTTAGTGCAGCTTATCTTGATGATATTGCTGTCTTTAGCTCCAGCTGGCAGGATCACGTGGTCGACCTGAAGAAGGTTTTGCAGGCCCTGCAAGCAGCAGGCCTCTCTATCAAGGCATCGAAATGTCAGATAGGGCAGGGTACTGTGGTTTACTTGGGACACCTTGTAGGTGGAGGCCAAGTTCAGCCACTCCAACCCAAGATCCAGACTATTCTGGACTGGGTAGCTCCACAAACCCAGACTCAAGTCAGGGCATTCCTTGGCTTGACTGGTTACTATAGGAGGTTTGTGAAGGATTATCGATCAATAGTGACACCCCTCACAGAACTTACCTCCAAGAAAATGCCCAAGAAAGTTTACTGGACCTTGGGCTGTCAAAAGGCCTCTGACACCCTGAAGCAAGCAATGTGCACAGCACCAGTTTTGAAAGCTCCAGATTACTCTAAGCAGTTCGTTGTGCAGACAGATGCCTCTGAACATGGGATAGGAGCAGTCCTGTCGCAGACAAATGATGATGGCCTTGACCAGCCTGTTTCTTTCATTAGCAGAAGGTTACTCGCCAGGGAGCAGCACTGGAGTGCCATTGAGAGGGAGGTCTTTGCTGTGGTCTGGTTCCTGAAGAAGTTGAGACCATACCTTTTTGGTACTGACTTCATAGTTCGAACTGACCACAGACCTCTCAGATGGCTAATGCAAATAAAAGGAGAAAACCCTAAACTGTTGAGGTGGTCCATATCTCTACAGGGAATGGACTTTATAGTGGAACACAGACCTGGGACTGCCCATGCCAATGCAGATGGCCTTTCCAGGTTCTTCCACTTAGAAAATGAAGACTCTCTTGGGAAAGGTCAGTCTCATTCTCTCTTGTTTTGGAAGGGGGGGGGGGGTGTTGTATAAGGAAATGCCTCCTTGGCATGGTTATCCCCTAACTTTTTGCTTTTGCTGATGGGACCCTGCTAACCAGGCCCCAGCACCAGTGTTCTTTCCCTAAACTGTACCTTTGTCTCCACAATTGGCACAACCCTGGCACTCAGGTAAGTCCCTTGTAACTGGTACCCCTGGTACCAAGGGCCCTGATGCCAGGGAAGGTCTCTAAGGGCTGCAGCATGTCTCATGCCACCCTGGGGACCCCTCACTCAGCACATGCACACTGCCTCTCAGCTTGTGTGTACTGGTGGGGAGAAAATGACTAAGTCGACATGGCACTCCCCTCAGAGTGCCATGCCAACCTCACACTGCCTGTGGCATAGGTAAGTCACCCCTGTAGCAGGCCTTACAGCCCTAGGGCAGGGTGCACAATACCACAGGTGAGGGTATATGTGCATGAGCACTATGCCCCTACAGTGTCTAAGCAAAACCTTAGACATTGTAAGTGCAGGGTAGCCATAAGAGTATATGGTCTGGGAATTTGTCAAACACGAACTCCACAGTTCCATAATGGCTACACTGAAAACTGGGACGTTTGGTATCAAACTTCTCAGCACAATAAATGCACGCTGCTGCCAGTGTGCAATTTATTGTAACATACACCCAGAGGGCATCTTAGAGATGCCCCCTGAATACTTACCCGACTTCTAGTGTAGGCTGACCAGTTTCTGCCAGCTTGCCACACAACAGACAAGTTGCTGGCCACATGGGGAGAGAGTGCCTTTGTCACTCTGTGGCCAGGAACAAAGCATGTACTGGGTGGAGGTGCTTCTCACCTCCCCCTGCAGGAACTGTAACACCTGGCAGTGAGCCTCAAAGGCTCACCCTTTTTGTAACAGCACCCCAGGACATCCCAGCTAGTGGAGGTGCCCTACCCTCCGGCCACTGCCCCCACTTTTGGCGGCAAGGCTGGAGGAGATAATGAGAAAAACAAGGAGGAGTCACCCACCAGTCAGGACAGCCCCTAAGGTGTCCTGAGCTGAGGTGACTGCTACCTTGAGAAATCCTCCTTCTTGAAGTTTGGAGGATTCCCCCAATAGGATTAGGGATGTGCCCCCCCACCCCCTCCCCACAGGGAGGAGACACAAAGAGGGTGTAGCCACTCTCAAGGACAGTAGCCATTGGCTACTGCCCTCCCAGACCTAAACATACCCCTAAATTCAGTATTTAGGGGCTCCCCAGATCCCAGGAAATCAGATTCCTGCAACCTGAAGAAACAAGAAGGACTGCTGACCTACAAGCCTGCAGAGAAGGAGGAAGATGGCAACTGCTTTGGCCCCAGCCCTACCGACCGGTCTCCAACTTCGAAAACCTGCTCCAGCGACACATCAGACATGGACCAGTGACCTCTGAAGCCTCAGAGGACTGCCCTGGACTAAAGGACCAAGAAACTCCAGTGAACAGCGGCCCTGTTCAAAACCAGCTACTTCTTTGCAACAAAGAAGCAACTTCCAAAGACTGCACGTTTCTCGCCGGAAGCGTGAGACTTCACACTCTGCACCCAACGCCCCCGGCTCGAGATCCAGAGAACAAACACTTCAGGGAGGACTCCCTGGCGACTGCGAGCCCGTGAGTAACCAGAGATGACCCCTCTGAGCACCCCACAGCGACGCCTGCAGAGAGAATCCAGAGGCTCCTCCTGACCGTGACTGCCTGTAACAAGGGACCCGATGTCTGGAACCAACACTGCACCCGCAGCCCCCAGGACCTGAAGGAACCGAAATTCAACGCAGGAGTGACCCCCAGGCGACCCTCTGCCTAGCCCAGGTGGTGGCTGTCCTGAGAAGACCCCCATGTGCCTGCCTGCACCGCTAGAGTGACTCCCGGGTCCCTCCATTGTTTGCTACCTGAAACCCGACGCCTGCTTTGCACACTGCACCCGGCCGCCCCGTGCCGCTGAGGGTGTGTTTTGTGTGCCTACTTGTGCCCCCCCCCCAGTGCTCTACAAAACACCCCTGGTCTGCCCCCCCGGAGGACGTAGGTACTTACCTGCTGGCAGACTGGAACCGGAGCACCCCTGTTCCCCATAGGCGCCTATGTGTTTTTGGCATCTCTTTGACCTCTGCACCTGACCAGCCCTGAGCTGCTGGTGTGGTAACTTTGGGGTTGCCTTGAACTCCCAACGGTGGGCTGCCTATGCCCCAGAACTGAGACTTGTATGTGTTTTACTTACCTCCTAATCTAACCTTTACTTACCTCCCCCAGGAACTGTTGATTTTTGCACTGTGTCCAATTTGAAAATAGCTTATTGCCATTTTTACAAAGGCTGTACATGATATTGTTTTCATTCAGAGTTCCTAAAGTATCTAAGTGAAGTACCTTACATTTAAAGTGTTTATTGTAAATCTTGAACCTGTGGTTCTTAAAATAAACTAAGAAAATATATTTTTCAATATAAAAACCTATTGGCCTGGAGTAAGTCTTTGAGTGTGTGTTCCTCATGTATTGCCTGTGTGTCCAACAAATGCTTAACACTACCCTCTGATAAGCCTAATGCTCAACCACACTACCACAAAATAGAGCATTAGAATTATCTACTTTTGGCACTATCTTACCTCTAAGGGGAACCCTTGGACTCTGTGCACACCATTTCTTACTTTGAAATAGTATATACACACAGAACCAACATCCTACCGTATTCAAATCCCTCACTCTAATACTGTAATTGACTTGAGAGGAAGTGGAGAACTGTGTTCTCCTGCGGGGCATACAAGAGAGATCTATCCCAGTTAATCTGGTACCCAGAATAGCTCCCATACTCTGTAAATACCCGAAAAGGTCTTGGGAGGAAATCTAGGGGTCTCGCCACATATAAAAGTACGTCATCAGCGTATAAGGAAATGCGTTCCTTCTCCATCTCTTCCTCTCTCAGCCTGAACCCATGTAGCTTGGGATAAACACAGACCCTACATGCCAGGGATTCCATTGTGAGGGCAAATAAGAGGGACAAGGGACATCCCTGTCTAGTACACCTTTCAGTAGGAAACTCAGATGAAAGCGCCCCATTTACTCTAACAGCCACCACCGGATTACAGTAGAGCAACCTCACCCACTCCCGATATCTGGGGCCAACTCCGAATCTCTCCAAGATACCCTCCAAGAAGGGCCAATGCACAGCGCTAAATGCTTTTTCAGCATAGAGAGCAAAAAATGTGTGTGGATCTGGGCGCCGCAGGACAGTATGTATCCAGTTATGTGTGCGCCTCAAATTATATCTCGTGGACCTTCCCGGCATGAAGCCGGATTTGTCCCTATGAACTAGAGGGGTGATAACATCCTGGAGGCGCGTCGCTATAACTGTGGCCAACACTTTCATCTCTTGAGGAATATTGGTCTATGATGCACAGGACGCTTTAGGCCTTCCTTCTCTATGGATTACCATCATCTCTGCTTTCCTCAAGTCCGGAGGGAGGGCACCTTGGCTTCTCGCCTCCAGAGACATATTAAAGAGATGGGGGGGCCAAGAGATCCCCAAGTCTTTTGAAATGCTCCACTGGGAACCCGTTAGGGCCCGGGGCTTAACTTTAGCGCAGCCTTGTCATGGCCGTTTTAATCTCCTCCAAAGTGATATCTCTGTCCAAGACCACCCGAGCCTCAGCATCTAAAACTGGGACCACTATATGTTGTAGGTATTCCCTAATCCGGTGTGCATCCTGTAATGGGGGCATGCCTGTTATAAAGCCTGATATTAGCGGCAAAGGCCTCAGTAATATCTTTATTCAAGGAAACCCTAGCTCCCTCTGGGGGTCACAACCTCATCTACCCACCTCACTTCTATTTCTTTCATTCCCAGCCAAGCCAGGAGTTTCCCTGCTTTACCACCTGTTTCATAGAACCTATGCTGGACGGTGTGCAGCTGAGCTCTACTCTCCCTCACTGCCGTTTCCCTATACCTAACCCTAACTAGCTCCAACTGGCGAAGGGCGGGAGGGGCAGGAACCCGTGCCAAAGCCTCGTCCAACTCCAGAAGCTGCCGCTCAGTCATCCAGCGTTTCCGACGCCTTCCTTCTCTTCTGTGCCACTAAGTTCTGAGCACTATCCCGGATCACTGTCTTGTGTGCCGCCCAGAGCACCATAGGAGACTCAACCGACCTTATGTTTTCCCAGAAATATAATTCAGTGTCTACACAGAGCCCATGCGCCACCTCTTGATCCTGTAGGTCCCAGGCCCCCACCCTCCATCTCCGGGATCCCCCACCTTTACTCCCAATCCACATCATCAGAGGAAAATGGTCAGACAAGCCCCTAGCCAGGGAATCAGCCCGGTGGACAGTCCCCACTTCCCCCGCAGGGGTGAAAATATAATCCAATCTAGAAAAGACTCTGTGGGGCCCGGAAAAGTAGGAGCATTTCCTGTGGGTGGGATGGGCACACCGCCACAGGTCAGACAGTCCCAGTGCTGCCGCAAAGCAATACAATAGAGTATGGGGGGTAGCTCCCCTAGACAACCCAGAGCGATCCCGCTCCATCTCCATTACATCATTAAAAACACTCCCCATCACATGGAGCGGGGAATCCGCCTCCAGTAGAATCTCCGCTAGCTTTTCCAGCAAGGGAGCCCGAAGTCTGGGTGGGGAATAAGCCCTTAAAAACAATACTTCCTGTCTGCCCCAAAGTCCCTGTACCCCCACATATCTACCCGCTGCTGGGTCTGTCCATTGTCGAATGAGGCAGAAGGGAGGGGACTTGCGGATCGAAATCGCCACTCCCCTGGAACCAGAAGTATAGCCTGTGTGTGCCAATGTTACATAGGGCCCTCTATCTGGAATTTAACCTGGTGCTCTTAGGATGCGTCTCCTGCAAAAAAACAACATATGGGTTTAGTCTCTTTATATATTGAGACATCAAACCACGTTTCAACCTATCTCCATGAGCATTTACATTCCATGATAGTGCAGAGAAGGCCTGTAGGTCTATTCGGGGAGGCCCCAAATCACCTGCGGAGGTCATTGTAGTCAAAGAAGAAGTGTACTAAGCGGGGAGGGGACCTCCAACCTGGGACTCCTGAACACATGATCGGGACACCTGGAGTCCAGTAGTTCGTTAGGAGAGACCCATTAGGTATGTGTCTCTGGCTTATCTACATTCAACAAAAACAGTCAAGAACAAACCCCTCAAAGCAACCTTCCATCCCACCCCCTACAGGCCCCTGTGAGTACTAAACCCCATACATTGACTCGGCAGAAGTCGAGAAATCTGTAGTCCCCCCAGCCCCAAATCCCTTCACTTCAGAACTGCAAAACCCCAATCAAGGGTAGCCTCAGGGAAAAATAAGACCCCTTGGCTCAACCCTCAAAACAGGCAAAGTTACTTTATGTATGGAGAACACTCCAATACCACCTCCTTCTCCTCCTCACAAGCAGCAACCATGACTTTGTGTGGCAATATCCAGCTAGCTAACATATGTAAAGCAGCTACTTGGTCAAACCGGCGCTCTTTCACTAAGCATTATTTTGCAGCTATACCTGGTTGCAGGCTATTGTTGGGCAGATAGTCATGTATTCCAGCCATCTGTACCATCCACACACCAGCCACCGCTTGTAGGTGTTATTGGTTCAGACTCTACGTAGAGCATGTGTATGTAGAGCAACACATGATACCAACAAAAAATGTTACCCTGTAGGCATCTGTTCTTAGCATGCAGTGCTGTAGTTTCACAGGTCCCCAACCTTCTCCCTCGAAGAATGCAGTTCTATCTGCAGATCTCTTCTTACTTCCACACTATGCATGGTGCATTATAAAACATTCATTTGATACCCCACACTTACTCTCAACCTTTGAGTGAAAAATAATCTAGCACAGTTGTTGCCCATGTGCACTGTTTACTAAGGGTAGAATCACAGAGCCTCTCATGACTCAAAAGCTTTTCTTCAAAGAAAAGCAACTTGCAAATGTCCATGTCAATCTCAACCACTGCAGACATTATCTGCAGAAAGCAATAATGTTACTGCCATGGGGAATGAGCCACTCTCCAGCCCAGTAAAGAGTAGTTCTAGTAGTGTTTATTGTTTTAGTACTTGAAAGACTTCACCCACTATTTGCTATATTTTAAGAGCTTGATATTATAAGCATTTTAAGCATTATAATCATTTTCATACAATCAAATTCTTGAGATCAGCTCAGTCAGACTGCAAGCTATGCAATTGGAAAGCTTCCTTGTAAGAGTAGTATCACAATAAAGACAAGCATCCTAAAGTATGTTGTGGACAAAAACATGTAACAAAGTTGAGGGAGCAATTTGCCATCTCCAAGCAACTAACATTAACTGGATTCAGTTGAGGTTACCACAGCAGATCCTCTGGGGCCAGTCCTGAATGCAGAACGCAACGTTCTTAAATACCTACACCATGTTGTAGGAAAGTGCCCCTTTTTTACAAGGTGACCGCCACTTTTTGCCTTGTACATGATGCAATTTTCACTGAAAGTGCACTGGGTTCCTGCTAACTAGCCCCCCAGTACCAGATCTCATTCCCTAAAACTGTGCAATTGTTCCCCAATTGGCAATACCATTGGTCCCTCTGTAAGTCCCTACTAAATGGCACCACTAGTACCTAGGGCATGGGTACCAAAAAGGGTTTCCAAGGGCTGCAGCATGTATTGTGCCACCCTCAGGGACCTCTCCTCAACCTAACACATGCAGACTGCCACTGCAGGCTGCATGCCTTGGTGCAGCTAAAAGTGAAAACACAACATGGCACACAGCCTGTGTGCCCTGTCCCCTAACATTGCATGTAATATCTGTAAGTCACCCCGACAGCAAGTCTTACAGCACTAAAGCAGGGTGCATTATATAACGTGGGAGGGCATATCTGACAGCGCAGATATGCCCCTCCTATGTCTTTGCCGAGTCGCAGACACAGTGAGTGAGCAGAGAAGCCATTTTAAGTACGTGCTGGACACTGGTCAATATGGGTTTCCAAGCTACATGATGGCTTCACTGAAAATAGGGACCTGTAAAACCTACCAACTACCCATGTGGGGACTGACTAGTTGTAGCCAGCCTGCCACCACCAGGCAAGATTCTGGTCACCTAGGGTGAGAGCCTTTGCTCTCGGGTTGTCAGAGACAAAGCCTTCTCTGGGCAAGGTGTTTACACCCCCCCACCCAACAGGATGAACAGCAAATCTGCATTCCAGGGCAGGGGGCTTCAAAGAAGCCTAGCGCCCTTGGTATGCAGATCTGGCTACACTCAAAGCTAAAATGCCGACTCGCAACCCTCCGCCCCTCCACCAGGCTCATTTAGCACTGGGACAGCTGGGAAATTTAGTATTCAGAGGTGTGTCCACCCCTCAGGTCAGTCCCACCCCTAAGGTGAGCTGCCTGATGTGAACACCACATTTAGAAATCTGCTGTCTTGGTTTTGGCAGAAGAAGGAACTCTGGGACAGGGTTATGCCCACTTCCCACAGGAAGTGGTCATAAAAGGGGCGTGGTGGCCCCAGGGGTAAGTAGCCCTACTACCCTACACTTCCCTAAAACGCCCCTAAGTTAAGTTTTTAGGGAGCCCATGACACCAGAAAATCAGATTCCTTCTGACTTAAGGAGGATACCCAAGAACTGCAAAAGCAAAGACTGAGGAAGGAGCACCTGAGTTGGCCCCCGCCCTGCCAGTCTGTCAACTGTTCCCGCTGATTTGCACTAAAGTCGACTCGTCCCGAAGCTGCTGTGCCTCCAAAAGCCTGGGAGGACTGCCTGCCTCAAATAAAGACTCAGGACCTCGTGGACCAGCGGAGCTGCTTCCCAATGCATTTTGCAGGCAGCCCTAGAGACCTGAGAGGACTCTGGACTGCAAAAACCTGACACCGGAAAGCACCACTGCACCTGTGCTGTCTAGCCCGAGTTGAAGTGGGACAATGGTGCCAATGTGGTCCCCCAGCCCTTCAGAGACAGAGTCCACCGTGGACTTTCCCACTGCAGACTCCCAGATGCTGCTTGCCCCGGCCCACAGGCCCCCTCAACAGTGAGTGCTCTTGGTGGAGAAAACACGACGTCTCAGGGCACATCTGCACCCGTCACCCTTGGCTCATGGAGAAGAGGACTGAAGGTGACCCTCTGTCCCTGAGCACTCAAGACTTGAACCCACCTGTTGGTTTCCCGGGACTGGACTATAGACAAACATTGGGTAGTCGATCCTGCACTACACCTCTGCAACCGACCGTCCCAGTGCCGCCCGGAGTGACCTGTTGGTGAGGTCCTAAACCTTGCCCAATACTTACCTTAAGTCCAGGAGATTGGTCCTGTAAGTCTCTGTACAATACCTGAATGCAGTACTTCATTTTTCTCTCCATAGGATAACATTGAAGCTTCCACAAGTTGAATTGTCGACTTTTCAATACTGTAGAGTTTTTTAAAAAGTTTTTTTCAGTTTTTTTTTTTTTTTTTACAAAATGTACTCACCTGATTGTACTGATTCTGTTACCTAAACATATATAAAGATACTTATTATTTTAGTAAATTGGTGTGGATCTCCTTGTGCTTTGTGTCTCATTTACTGACTGTGTATTTGCAGATGTATAACTCTGCTCGATCACACTACTCCCTAAAAGAGCACCTCAGAATTGCTAGAGATGAAGTAGGGGTACAGCCTATCCAGACAGAGGAAGCGTACTGACTACATACATGTATCTGGAGGGTGGAGAACCAGGCACTGAAGTGAAGGAGGATGGAGACAGGGCTTCCCTTAGAAATTCAACGAGGACCTTCTTAGCAAAGAGATACTGATTAGTTCCTACAAAGGGAAGCCATTTGGTAGATGATTGGACTGAAGCATGGGACTGCAGTTTCAGTTGGTGAAGGTGAGGAAGTTTCTAGGCAGGGCCTGTTCTTTTGTCTGTCCTGGAATATTGTTCAGAAGAATTATGCCAGCTAAGTGCAGACATCCAGGAACTTTCCTGTGGCCTTGTTTTGGATACTCCAGATTGAAGCCAACATCACTGTTACCTACTGTGAGGGTCATCATCTCGTACAAAGGCTCTGTCTGAAGAACCAGCAGAAAATGACATTTGAGAGTGAACCATCCCAAACCTGTACCAACACCTGAGACAGTGGATTTGCATCCCTTCTTTGGAAAATGTATGTAAAAGTGGGATCCAAAACACTTCACCTTGTTCCAGTTCCTTCATGGCTAGAGGGAAGGAGTGCTTTGCAGAGCACTGGAAGGACTGCTATGTAACTAAAGCTGAAGTGTGCATGGCATCCATTCTCAGATATGAGTGGAGATCATCTGAAGTCTACACTTACTGCTGGAGGGGCTGAGGTCTTCCTCCCTGCCTGCCCGGTGACAGAGGAAAGGAGTGTGCTTGACCCTTCCAGAGGAAAGGCTGGCCAGCTCATTCCCAGTAGGTAGAATAGCAAAATAAAGTAAGTGAATACAAAACAGTTAAGCCACTAGATGTGAGCTTGTAAGAAAGAGGAGCTGAATAATATTCACAGAATACACACTGTTCACTGTCAACGCCACCCGGTCTTCAAGTGGTGCTAGCCATCATTTTGTTTCACTGTCCACTGTCAACAACCTCCCCCAGTCCAGCCATCATTTTGTTTCAAGATGTTTCATTCCAAATAATGGCCTCTTCTATATCCTTAACATTCATGGTAAGCCATTTATGTTTGTAGGATAATCTGGACAATCTTGCATGCATATCATATATTGCTTGTTCTCCTGATATTAGTAGGGGGTCGTTTTCCCTAGGTGATCTAGTATTTCCTGAAGTTCACATGTGTAGGTGCCACATGCCCACCCTTGGCTACTAAACAATACCAATAATTATGAGGAAGAGGGAGTGATCAAGATCTCTCGCTGGTCATGAAGTTTGTGTGTTATACTAGGAATGTACTATATTGTTATAAAAAGTAATCTAATCAACACTATGGGAAAATAAGCCCTGAATAAAAGGAGGACATTTTGTTTACTGCCGTGGTTCTCTCTCTATAGAGAGCACTCTGTCCCAATGTCACTGTAAAGTTGGCTAGACCAGTGGTACGGACCAGCACTATGTTCTACATTAATAAAGTCAATTAAAACACCACCCATAATTATAATAGTGGAGTCCTCAGTTTCTGGCAAAGGGTACCAGGGTAACCTATTTCTCTTAACATTCAAGGATGATTTTTAGGTGAGGCACGTAAGCACAGCCACATTATCACAACCTCATTAACCCATGACCACGACAATATGACCATAAGGGACCAGTCACTTCTTTTTCACAGTTGATCGTCCAAAGATAAACATATAAAATCTGCCTTTACACAAGGATTGCTTAGTTTGGGGGAGGGTTCCTCTCCCTTTTAAAAGTGTTCAGTAATTCAGCACAAGTGGGATGATACTAAGTTCATATGACTATCAATGAAGATTCCATGATAGACAAATAAGAAAGACTCAAGGATCATGATGGTGGTCACTCAATTGCACTGATCATAGTATGAAGCAGACAGATTTCAACTGTTGATTATAGGTAACAAAATGTCAGTTATAGAATCATACTGATAAAAGATTAACTCCACAGAATGGGCCAGCACTTCACTGTAGAGACAATGCGTGTCTATGGGAGGCTGGACCTATGAAAGTCACACTTTGTAGCAAGATCTCCCACCTATTAAAGAGATTACCTTAAGAATGGACAGTTGCTTCCAACTGTCTCATCTCCACTGCAGAAACAAAAAATCCTTAGGATGGGCAACAGACAACCAGGGTTTCCTGTGTCACTAAAAAGACAATCTGAATGGATTCCCTTTATTTTAACTCATTACAGCACACATACAGTGAGTTGGAGTGGAAACAAAATGTGTAGGAAAACAAAATAAAAATGGTAAACGCAAACAATTCTGGACTGAATAGTTTGGCTGTTCCACTTATGGGGAGGGATGTACAATCAAATAAGCAGAACAATATTGCAGTTTATGTGCATTCAGTAGGGGTCTATGTTTGATAATTTACACTACACAGAGCCTTAGACAATGACTCTTAAAAGGAAACAGCCACTGTGAACCACCTGGGTGATGCCTGTAATCAAAGCCTTATGAATGACAGCACGTGCCAGAGTGTATGGTGCAGGACAGGTTGTATGAACATATACAGTATATTCATATGTGGGTTCCACTAGGGTTTAGATATGTCAAAACTCAAACATCCGCAGGTGGCACTTAGGTGGAATGGACTAGCTGAAAACCCTCTTCTTTCCCAGCAACACAAGCTGCAGAGAATCAGGATGCCTCACATGTTTGCCTTCGATGTTGGCGAGTTCAAGACGGCTCCTGGTCTCTTCTATCTTCTCCTCATTCTGTTCTCTCTTATACTGCTCCATCTCTCTATGAGAGAATCAGAAAGGAAAAAGTTACTCAGTGAATTAATTCCAGATGCCTGCCTCCATGGACCTACAAACATGTTTTACTACTTCACTCCCTCCCCTACTTGAGACAGAGCACGTGCTAGTGGCATCAGCAGCCCAGCTCCCCCTCCACTCCACAAAGCTATTCTGCCTCCGAACATCAACAAGGTATACATGTGCATAAATAGATAAAGAACATGGTAGACACGGTGCATGAAGGAAAAGGAGACAAAGAGCTAAGAAACACAACGGTTAAAAGAGTAGGGTTTTTTTGTTTTGTTTTTTACACTTACTCCATTTTAGAGTCTTAGTCACCTTTTAAGCCCTACCGTAAGTGGCTAAGGCAAAGTACTGTCAAGTGTGGCATGACCAAACCCTGAATGGAGTTAGCTGTGAGCACTGAAACAAATTCTGAGTTTGGTCAAGCTGCACTCAAGTGACTGCTCTGCAGATCATGATTATGAGAATATGCTCTTGGAATGCCATTGGCACTGAATTAGAATCAACATCACAAGCATTTTACCAACAGAATGGGGAAACCTCTGAAAGGAATACAACTCTCCACCTAGAATCAATTTTCGCTAAGCTAAGGTTACTACAGATTTCAATCAATGGAAGTACACATAAGCCAGGTTTAATCTTGTTAGAACATTATTTCTAGATTGTGTAGCATCTGCTCTTTAACTCATTACCAGAGGACTTTCAAAATGGTACTGGTTCTTCACTATAGTGACTGATATTTGACCCTTAAATGACTGATAAAATGGTGTGTCTACTTGGCATTGTGAAGCAACCTGTGATGAAGCATTCTTAGCAAAGCAAAAAAGGTGAACCTGGAAAACACGTGGGAGGCTCAGGCCCTATGGACTTACCAGCTCTCTTGATCATGATTCTCTCAGTCTGTCCGTAAAGAAGAAATCCAAAGCATTTCAAAGCTAAACACATATTCTAGGAGCACATAACTAAGTAGCTTAGGGTCAGGGTGAGAGATCTGCAAGCTTAGAGAATGTTATCTTAGTTTAAGGTTTGTGCCTTGGGTCCCTACGGAAGAGGTTTCCCTCAAACCTTAATTCATCTGTTGCAAGAATCGACAGACGCCAGAGCAAATGACAAGGAGTGCACCTGTCCCTCCCTTCGCACTCACCTCTCTCTATGGTTGAGGGATCTACAAGAAATATATCATCAACAGAAGGAGCAGACGCTTATGTCTGCAAACACATTGTGCAGTGTGATTGGAGGGAGGAACAGAGCTAACCAACTGCTCCTTTGAAACCTCTATCAGGCATGATACCCCCCAGGCAGTGCTGCCATAGGTTTTCTACCTTTGTTTGGTTCTAAACCCTCTCGCTGTCCCACCCGATTGTGTTTTTTTTTTTTTAGGTGCCATACACCCAAACTACATTAGCTGATAACTGCTGGGTTTCATAAGTGGGAAGACTCCTAAGTACCAGTAGCTAAATCCATGTTGATACACATGTTGAGGGAAGAAAGTGCTGATAACATGTGGGCAGCTATTCCATTTCATACCATTGTATCCCTTTTTCTTAACTACTTTTGGTTATCCCTCAATGTGCTTGAAAACCTAGGAGCATTAAGAGGTTCTGCCAGTAGATCACCATGCTCCTCTAGCAAAAGGGTACAAATTGTTCCATAATGGTAAAGGATAAATAGTCCCTCAAACTGTGAGGAGTCTAATGTTATACAGCTGAGATTTTAATAAAAGGCACAACCGTTTTATCCTTACCTCAGAGAGGAATCTACCAATTCCCTCGGAGGAAAATCTACAAATCTGTTCTGTGTAAATTAAGTTCACTCAACTGTAACTTGTGTTTTTCATGCATTCTACGTGGTCAACTTTAAAGCGTGTATACATGTCACATTCAACTCTACTGTAGAAGAAACGACTGCCAAAACTGTCATGGAGCTCAGCAAACAACTGACCAGCAACAAGCTACTCCTGCTTGTAGCACCAAGCCCATCACTCTTCGAAGCCACGCTGTGAGTTCATCCGTTGCCTCTGCCTGCTATCCTGCATTGGGATGTACCTGAAAAAAGGTGAGAGTCCACACCCTGCGTAGGAAATATGTAGTGCCCCTCCCTCTCCAGAATATACGTTCTTGAGACCAATTTGGACGAGTCCACACACTTCCTTTGTAAGATGCCCAGGGAGGTGGTTACCTACTCCGATTGGCCTGGGGTTTCATCACAGTACACCTTTGAATGATCCTAGCTTCACACTAGTGCATTAGCGATCAGAATAAAAACAGGTCCTTCAGGAACAGTATTAATTTGGACTGTTGGAGAAATTCTAATGCACAAGTAAAAGGCATTTGGCCATGAACAGGAATCTAAGTTGCTAATCACATATTTCCTCTCCCTTAAAATCTGGCCCTCAAAGACTGAGAATAAGCTTAGGACACGAAAGGAAGCTCTGCTGCTGCGACCTATCCTTGAAAAGGAGGAAGCTCCACTGTCTGATTTGGAGAGTAGCCAACATTTAAAAAGAATGTCACATCAAAGCCAGCAAGCTGCAAGGAGGTAGCGGCCTTGAAAGTGAATCAGCTAACACCAAACTGTAGTGAATGAATGAATGAAAGATGACTTTTATAGCACACGGTTACTCCGAGGAGTGTCCTGGCGCTCAGCACTCAGATCACAAAATCAGAGTACAAATAGGCAATTTATTCCTGTTTAAAGAGCCACGTTTTCAGTTTTTTACCTGAACGATAAACGTGCATCAACTGAGCGTACCTCTAGTGGAAGTCTGTTCCATGTGGACGGGCCTAGGAAGGAGAACGACCTTCCCCCAACTCTGTAGCGATAACTCCTAGGGATTCTGGCCAGAAAGATATTGGCTGATCAAAGGATTCTTGGGGTGGGAGTGCGGTGAGGGAGGGTTTGGCATAAGAGCCAATTCTTGCCATGAGATAGAATGCGCCTGTAAAGTGAAGTGCCCTATAGACAAACATAAATGTTTTACATAAAATTCTCTTCTTTACTGGGAGCAAATGGAGAGCCCACATGTGCAGGCACACATACGTTTTCACAGGACAGCTCAACAGAGTGCGTGCCGAGGATTGTGGAATACCTGTTCTGTTGTTAATGTAGTCAGAGTCCGAAATATAGGGCCTTTCTGTAGTCCTGCATTGCTATTATGAGTGCCTGTATGACCACCTTCCTTGCTGCAAATCAAAGGAGATGTAGAATTTCCTTAAAATGTACAGTAACCCAAAACACGTGCCTACCACAACTTTAACCGGAGGTGGAAAAGAGAGACAGTTACATTCAACACACTGCTTTCCTGAGGGCAGGGTCAATCAAATGGCCAAAAGGTCTGCTATGTCTCCGGGTCTTTGAGACAGAAGAATAATAGTTTGTTCTTGTCTGCATTGCATTTAAGTTGATGGCAAGTTAACCAGTGGAAGACCACTGCTAGGCAGGATCTGATGGAATTGCCGGGGAACTTTGCTTTCCTGCCCCAGGAGAACAATAGCTGAGAGTAGTCAGCATAAGAAACCACTTTTGCTCCTAAAGCTTTGGACAAATGAGCGAAAGGAGCAAGATACACATTAAAAAATGTAGGGCTCAGGGCCAAGCCCTCTGACACTTCTACTGGAAGGAGTGGATCCAGACTGCTTGTCTTCTGCCCTCCTAAAAGGAGGCCAACTAGTCCAGGGACTGACCAACAATTCCAGTGGATTGGAGACATGTTAGGAGTTTGGCATGGGGTACCCTATCAAAAGCAGCTGACAGATCTAACATAATCAGCACTGCCTTCCCCCCAGGAGCTAGTGCCTGTGATGTAATCAGCAACCTCCACTACCGTCGTCTCCGTACTGAAGTTGTGTCTAAAGCCTGACTGACTTGGGTGAAGCAAGTTATTAGTTTCCAAGTACTGAGAATTAATAACTTTCCAAGTACTGGGAACTTCCCTTACATGTTTTTCCAGAACTTAAGATATGGCTAGTAGTAAAGATATGGGTCTGTAATTTGATTGCTCTCCTGGGTCTGCCTGAGGTTTCTTAAGCAGGAGCAATTTTAGCCTGCTTCCAGGAATGGGGTACTGTTAATATAGACCGTGATCCTCCAGCAGTTTATTAGGCAAGGGATGAATGATACTTCCCCTAGTGCTAATAGGTTGAGAGGACAGGGAACAGCAAGAGATACTGATTTAAGGCTGTGTATAGCTGCTAATGAACCTCCTAGGGGGATATGTTCTAGCCTAGAGAGAGTAACTAAGGATGAGGAAGCTATATTAGGGTGCACTACGTCAACTGAAACCACTTCAGACTGAGAGCAGGAGGAAAAGCTGGCTTGGATGATCGAGATCTTATTATGATCACACCACTCAGCTGAAGGCTGTTGAGGCTTGAACAGGCCTCAGGGGACATAACATCCCTAACAACTTTAAAGATTTCCCTGGATTTGTTTCCTGCTCTCTCTAGCCCTCCTTCCAGATAAGCCGTTTTGGCTATTTTGAATTCAGTGTAGTATTTCTTTAAGGCATCCTTGTATAAAGCCTTGGCCTTGGGGTTTTAATGTTTCCTCCGTCTGCTATGCAAGAGGGCTGAGAACCCGTGGAAGACAAACAAGGTTGACGTCTGGGGGTGAGTATGTAATGCTCTGATCCACCTTGTAAACCACAGACTTCCTGGAGCCCATTATCATTCGTTCTTCCTGACCGTCAGGAAGCTAGGGATTTTTTTTTCTTCTTTTTTTTACCATTCAACCTAGTTTTTTAAATGGTGGTCGGTTGGTTAAGTCTGGTCTTTCAGATGGACATGACATGCAGATCATCTTTGTCCGCAGGGATAACCAAACCAAGAGGATGAGAAAAACAGGTGGGATCTCACTCACAAGTCCACTACAGTCCAGTCTGCCTTGGGAATTGCACACTGTCAAGTGTCAGACTGCTTGGAAAGCATGGTGACCATCCATCTGCCAGATTCTTTCGGTGGACTTACGAGAGACAAAAGCGTTTTAGGACCAGACATCAGCTAAACCCACCACGCCTCTCATACTTTTGTATGCAGCCGCAAGAAAGGTGAGAGCAACTTTATTCCATGCTAGGCTAGATGAAGGATACCCAAACCCACTTGAGACGGTGAATGTGTATACACACACGTTCAGAGGAGAAAATTAGATCAAATAGAGCAAACAGTAAGGATAAGTTACTTACCTGTAAATCCTAGTTCTCTTCCACATGTAAAACCTTTTCCACTTGAATGCATAGGAGCACCGTGTAGATGGTCTTTTAGACTCTTTTAAAAATCTCCACACATTCCTGAGAGAGTCCTAGATGTCCATACTGCAGAAATTCAGGAGCTATGCTGTCAAGCTCAGAAAGGGAAGGTTGGGATGTAGAAGGTTCCCCCATAATCTGTGGAGTAGATCCAGTCTGCACAGCAGCTTCTTGTGAGGTTGCTCTGACAACTGGAGGAGATCTGTGTACCAGTATTGCTGAGGCCATTGTGGGGCTATGAGTATCATCCTGGTTTTGGACCTGTAGAACTTGTTGATTACAGCAGGTATCAGGGGAATCGGTGGAAAGGCGTAGAGAAATATCCCTGACAAGTCTATCAACAGGGCATTCCCTTGCGTCCCCGGTAGAATCTGGATGCGAAGTCTGGGCATTTTTTGTTGACGTTGTCTGCAAACAGATCTAATTGAGGCTGACCCCACCGTTGGAAGAGGTCTGCTACGACATCATCGTGAAGAACCCAGTCGTGGGAGTCTATTAGACTTCGGCTGAGGAAATATGGTTCTGAGTTTTGTTGTCCCGGAAGGTGGACCGCCGTGAGAGACATCCCCCTTGCTATTAACCAGTGCCAGATGGTTTGCGACTCTCGAGACAGAGAACGAGATCTCGTGCCCCTTGTCTGTTCAGATAATACATCGAGGTTGTATTGTCCGTCTGGACCACAATGAACTTTCCTTTGAGAGATGGAGCAAACGACTTGAGCACAAGATGGACCGCTCTCAGTTCCAGCAGGTTGATGTGGTAACTCGGTTCCTTGCCGGACCGTATGCCCTGAGCTTGAGGGGGCCCAGGTGAGTTCCCCAGCCCTGTAGCGATGCATCCATTACCAGGGTCTCGGAAGGAGTGGTCTGGTGAAAAGGAGCCCCCACCAACAGGTGGATGTCTGCGCATCCACCACTGCAATGATGCTTGAGCCTCGGTTGAAAGAGCTATTCTGTCCTCCCATTTGGCTGTGTACTGATTCCACTGATCCTCTAGAGTTTCTTGAAGAGGTCTCATATGCAATCTGGTGTTTGGGACAATGAAAATGCAGGAGGCCATGGAGCCCAACAGAGATGCTATTTGACGGACCGTAGGCCTCAGAGTGTGGAGAAGTGTGTGCCACTTCTTCGTTATTGATAATAGTAGTTCCTCCAAAGGATACACTCTTTCTAGCTTGGTGTCTAGTATTGCCCCCAGATAATGGAGCGTCTGAGTTGGAATGAGAGTGGATTTCTGGAAACTGACCTGCAGACCCAAAGAGTTGAAGGTATTCAGAACCAGGTTGAGATGGTTCACAGTCTGCTCTGCAGTGATGGCCTTGAGCAGCCAGTCGTCTAGGTATTGATAAATAAAGATATTTATTGTTCTCAAGTGTGCTGCTATTGTTGCCACACATTTGGATAATGTCCGAGGGGCTGATTTTAGGCCAAAGGGCAGCACCTTGAACTGGTAGTGTTGTGATGCCACTACGAACCGAAGACATTTTTTGATGTTTTGTTATGATTGGAATGTGAAAGTATGCATCCTGTAGATCTATGAAGCACATCCAGTCTCCTCGATATAGTGGAGAGAAAATCTGATGAAGGGCCAGCATTCTGAATTTTTCTTTTCTGATGTATTTGCTCGGATGCCTCAGATCTAGAATGGGTCTGAAGACCCCTTCTTGGCCTTTCTTTTTCACCAGGAAATATCGGGAGTACATTCCTCTTCCTCTTTGAGGATGGAACCTTTTCTATCGCTCTTTTTTGCAGCAGGATGCAATAGTAATGAGTGGTGAGCAGGTGCTGCTCTTGTTGGTGGCAGAGGAGGTGGAGGAGATTTCTGTTGAGGCCTCTGGGACCAATGAGGGGCTTGAAACCTCTGTTGAAAAGGGTGCTTATCATAAGGCCTGTACCTCCTCCTATACTCTCTTCGCCTACCTAGGCCCATTGCTTTCATAGTGTCTACCTCCAATTTCATCCTCGCCATCTCATCGTCAGTACGAGATCCAAATAATGAGTTTCCAATAAAAGGCAAGTTCAGGATGCAGTGTTGTGCCTCCTGTTTCAACCCTGTGAGACACAGCCATGAGGACCTCCTTGCACAAATGCATTGTGCGTAGCCATGAGGTGCCAAATGTGCTCCGTCTGCAGATGCACTAATAACCTGGTTGGATACTAAACTCCCCTCCTGTAGGATCTCCTGAAAATCTTGCCTATCTTCCCTAGGCAATTTATCTACGAACCTGTTCAGAGTCCCACAAAGAACGGTTTTATCTTCCCAAAAGTGCAGAAGCACTGGAGACCTTCATGTATGCTGCTGAAGTGCCACACATTTTCCTGCCCAATTAATCCAGATGTTTACTCTCTTTATCTGGAGGGACCGTTGATGATGATGATGCCACAGATTGAGCTTTACGGTCAGCAGCTAAAATCACATAGTCCGGAGGTGGATCAAGTCTAAGGAACAAAGGATCCTGGTCTGGGGCTTTATATTTCTTTAGTATCCTAGCTGGGGCTGAGCGTAGGCTAGCCGGAGTGAGAAACCAGAGGCAATAAGTGCCTGGAGGAGGGTCTCAAAAATCACCGACGATGACGTAGTCGGCTCTGGAATATCTATGTTAAGTTTCTGGGCCCCTCTGACCAAAACCTCGTTGAAGGTTGTAATATCGTCAAATGGCGATACTCTTGCTGGAGGGGAGCTAGTCAAGGTAGGTAAGTAGTCTCTGATGGAAGACTCCAATGCCATAGACCACAAAGGAGATCTGCACAGTCTTTGCCGTGATCTAGAGGATCTAGACCTTCTCCTGGATCGTGACCTACTTCTTGTGGATGCCCTTGACTGGCTGCGCTGGCATCTAGGAGTGGGCTGGTCAGTAGTTGGCCTTGCGCGCTCAGCGGGTGTTGCTGGCTAGGGCGTTCGCGGTAAAGAAGCTGATGGTGAATACAGTCGCGAGTATTGAGAATCTGGAGAAGCCGGTGTTTTATTAAGGCTTTCACACCACCTTGGAGACGAGTTTATAGGTGATATGTGTCCTACCGATGAAGCTCTAGATGCCCCCTGAGGATTCACTCTGAACAGTGACTACCAGGTCTTGGTGAAGGAGGTCAGTCTCAGGATTCTGTCACGTAGGTGACTTTTGATGGGGGCTGGTATGCAGGGCAACCCTTTGCAAGACAGATGTCACAGGAGATGGCTGCCTCAACGTCGATCGACGTTGTGCTCCCTTCGATGGGGATCCATGAGTTCCTAACGTCGAGCGAGACTTTCCCGTCTTCTCAGGTCTCGACGACGAGCGGTGGTCCATAGCAGGAATATGTCTTGACGCTGAATGTGTTGACGTCGAGCGGTGTGCAGACGGAGACGAGTGCCTCGATGTCGCATGAGGAGGGGACCTCGACCTGGTTCTTGAGGCCGACTTCAACGGCAGAAGCCCAAAATCGTCGGATGACGACTAGCCTTAGACGCCGTGTGAGCACTGATGTACCTGCTCGACGTCGATCGTGTGCAACCGTCGATCGAGAACTACCCCGATGAGGGAGTTGAAAGCTCGACATCTTTTCTTTCGACGTAGCTTGAGTCGCTGTCGACGGCGGTGTGCTCTTCAACACCCGGTGATGCGACGATGGGAGGGATAACGTCGACGTTGAACAGACAGGAATTTTCCTACCGGCCGACGTCGATCTGGCTCGCCGTTGTGCAGAATAGTCTTTAGAAATCTTCTCCCTTTCATGCAGACCATGTAGTCGAATCCTTTCTCTGTCCTTGAGAATTCTTTTGGACAGATTCTTGCAATGTCTGCAGGTGTCAGGACAGTGACTCTGAGACAAACAGACTATGCACACAGAGTGTGGGTCTGACTGGGCCTTCTTCTTCCCACAAGAAGGACAAACAGTGAAGGCATATTTGTGAGAAAAAATTATCCTTCCACTCAGGAAATATGAAGAACCATCGAGTAAATCAGAGAAAAATACAGTTTAGGTAATTTTTCTGTACAAATAACCAGAAAAATAAGAGCTCAATGATCCTGGATCCTCACAGAAGAAGCCGGAAAAAGGAACTGAACTAACTGTGAACCAACTGTCACCTCACTCTCACCCCTGAGGCATGGTGGGATACTAGAGGTGCTCAGGGTCTTAAAGGCACAGTGTCAATTTATTTGGTTCAGCTGTGTTAACCTGCCTGCATCCTATTGGCTAATAATGCTCCTTTATTTTCAATGTCGTTTTTCTCTTTTAAAATGGAGTGCTTACATTTTCTATGCCTTCTACTTTGACTACAGAAAGTTTTCACCTTGAATTGAAGTTTTCAATTTATGTTTAAAAAAATAAATAAAATAAAAATGATAAATATCACTCTAAAAAATAAAGCACTTTTAGCCTGTTTCTCAAAATAGGCTGCATTGACTGTTTGCACATGTATATATTTGTACTGAAATTTTCTACTAAAATTTATTTTTCATGGATATTTCATACATATACATGTTTTGTATATGCTCCGGGGTCCTCACACATGGGCAGGAATATTCAGTGTTTATGACTATTGATGAGGATCCCCTGGAAGAGAAACTTAGTGATGGAAATATGGCCTCAGTCTGAATGATATACTCAACTACAGAAGGCTGTAGTTCAACCCTTCAGTTACACAGAGAAAATCAGTATGTACATTCAGTGACACAGTTTGTGCTGGTGCCTCACTGTCTTGTATTTTGTAGCAGCGTGGCAAGATTACCAAGTAGCTGACCTGTTAACTTTTGTTAAAGAAACCCTTACAAAGAAGCATTCTTCTACTTAGTGGAATGTCCTCTTGGTCTTGCGCAGTCTTTGCTGCTAAGGTGTAAAACAACTGAACTGCTTGTTGTATTAGTCTTGCAATTGTATCCTTGTTGACAGATGTACCCAATACATGGGATGTATTATAGTCAAGGACCTCAGGCATCTAAGACTGATGTTGCCACATAACACATTAATTCCCTTCTAATATCAAAAATGCCTAGGGTTCTTTCTCAAGCCGCAGTAGGATCCTGGCAGACTGATTGGTCTGAGTGAGATTAAAATGTGTAATCATGCTTTGTGTAAAATTTGGATGTGTTTTCACTCTCAACTTGTCACAATGTAACATTAAGTATGGCTGTTTGAATATCAGTGTCTGAATTTCAGTAACCCAGTGCAAAACGTTAATAGTTACTAAAAAGTATTTGTTCACAGATTTTCAATTTCTTTACGCTATATTTCAACAGGTGAGAAAACTAACCTACACAGAAATGAGTTTAAGTTCCAAACTGGATGTTATATAAGATATGGTGGATACATTACTTGCATAATAAAGAGGGATTTCCTTGGTGGGGGATCACCATGAGGATTTGACTACCATGCTGACTGGTAGTGGTGTACATGAGTGAGTATCAAGGAGATGAAGACGTTTTAAAACAAACAACCTGAACAGAATACTTTCATGCCAATGCACCTCTCTTAAAATACACATCTTGGAGATTAGGTGTTAAGTGTCAAACTACTAAGACTTCAGGAGCCACTCTAAGGTTCAGGGACTGTACTCTGACTGTACTGCGAGCATTCGGAAGTAAGAGTCCTGGCATTTTGCATAGGGACATGTAAGCCTAAGAAACAAGTTCCTCAAAGAGCAAAGACATCTTCTATAACAAAGGATGTAGCTCCCATTCATGTGACATGCCTGCTTGCTTAGTGTGTACGCAATAGCATTCATCCCTTACTGTAGGCGGACCCTTTAAAGTATCACCCACTGCCAAATCTTCACTGACAACTTCAAAAGATTTTTACTCTCACTGTTTCTTTAGAAAGAACATTCCACTAGAGTGGTCAGTTAGAACCCTGATCACAGCTAACTGAACTTGAGGGAGAAGATACTTCACAGTTACGTGTATGGTCTTGAACTACACACACACACACACTGGTGAGCTCTTGAACTTCCTCTGGAGTCCGTATCTCAGTGGTTATTTGAGCATACTGTAAGCCCATAAAAGAGGCATCTGCTGCAATGGTCACTTTCTGTAAAAGGTCTACTTTTCATCACATTCCGATCATTCCACCTCTGTAACGATTTTACCATATCAGAAGTGAAAATGATTATCTTTCCAGTCCCCCTATGAGTGTGCCAATTCTTTTGAGGGCCTTTCCTGACTGGTAGGCAAGCATTAGGCATGAGAAATAAAAGATTCCTAGCAATTTCTTCGCAGTTCTCAAGTCAGAGACTTGAAAATCAGGTAAAATAGTGTTTTGTTCTTAAAAGCCATTAATCTCAGCAAAGTAGAAATTGCTAGTGTCTATCTCTGAGAAATATCTTCAAGAAGAAAGATAGTAATGGTCAACATGAGTGGTACACTGAAGCTTTTGACTGTGTGTACACTGAAAGCATTTGCTTGGGTACTAAATGTCCTTACAGCTTGTTCCTTGTTTTGCCACCAGGCTATATGATAGGAGGTCAACACATGTAATTTGCCTGGCAATGCACTGGATATCTTTGATGACAAAGTTCTCATAAACATCGGCCCCTGTGCTGAAATGGGAATCCTGGTATAGTGATGCTACCTGCAATTTTTCTGAGTGCAGAACCGGGAGGTCTCAGACAGCCCTGCAGCAGAGGAAGGAGCTCTACTAGGCTTTTAAGCGGTTGAAAATAAAACAGCACAAACTCAGGCAATGCATATCTTCTGTATTATAGCGGAACTGTGTGATTATGTGTGGCACCTTTACTTAGGTGTTTTCGTCCATATTTGCTATAGCAGAATGAGGCACTGTTTTGTTAACATTCATTTTGACTTTTCGAAACATTCAGAAATAAGCCATCTTTCAGTCCCAATTTAAAAGCTGTGCACACCGTCAATTGTCATTTCATTGTCATGCTCATGGCCCCATGAATTTAAAATACAAAGAAATTAAATGCTAAAACAAAAGAATCAAGGAGAGGGAGAGAGATCGGAGCAGAGTTATCACATCCCATCAATGGTTCTATGACATCAGCGGGAATAGCAGCTCTCTTGTACAGGAACCAGGTGTGGATCCCTTAGGGGAAAGCTTTTTCCTCACCAATGTCTGATGATTGCTGTCTGGTGTCAGAAATGCGAGCTCCCTCACATCAATGGAATTATATTGCTAAGGGAGTGCAGCACTGGAGGTTTTGTCTCAGCACTGGTCTGAAAGCACTGAAAGGCACTAGAAGCGCGAACTACCTGCCAGTTACTGTTTAACAAAAGGTAATATGCAATACTGCCAGTCAATCTATCTATACCTTTCCTTTTCAGCTAAGATGAGCTTGGTGAGATAGGCATGTAGTTCATTCTCCTGGTTGATTCGTTTCTCCTCAATATTGCTCCATCTTTTCTTCTTTGCGATTCTTAGGGCACTAGGGATATCGTCACCAAAATTCAGTCGTTGCTCTCTTGAAAGGTTGTACGCTAAAGAAAGATTAAAGCAATTTAAGAAAACAAGCAAATAGCGGATGTATGACTGAATATAGGCTGTTTTCATCATCAACATGTTTTTGGGACAAAAGCTTGCATTCATTCTAGCTCACAGTCTGAGCAGTTTATGGATATTAAAAAAAACTCCAAAGTATAAGATAACCAGGACGGCATGGAAGCAATGACCGTTTTTTTAACGAAAGGAAAAGTTTGAAATAATTACTATAAACAGAAAATGGGGTTTTCAGATCTACCTTCACTACATAAAACACGCTGAACAACTAAGGAAGGATTGTATACAACTCCCTATGGTTTTATTGGTACAATGCAAGAAATATGTTTTAAGTAATATGGTTAATCCTCTAAAGGGTGGGGCAGTTAAGAGGGGAATAGAAAAGCAAGTGGAAGGGGGAAGACACCGCACACATTTCAGTATTGTGCACAACAATAGGTTTGGAAGGGTTATTACTTCTGTTGGGTACACTCACACCGACCTGTGTGGGATCTACGTTTTAATTCCCAGTACACCATCTGTACACTTACTTAGTGGTAAGCTTAGATCTGAAGTGTTTAAGTTACTCACACAATACGAATACCGTAGAGCAAGGGAAACTCAGAACCTTTAGAAAGAAAATTCCAAGGCAGTGAAAGAGATGAATTCCACGAGATTAACTTTCGTTCACTTAATCCATTTGCTTGATTTTTGCCACGCATTTCTAGTGACTTTTGTCTCCTGGCAGACTTTTGAGGTTATAAAAATAATTTATACCGACCTTTGGTGACATTTTAAAGCTTTTAAAAGCAGTAACTGCCACATAACAGTTTTCGGCTCAGAATACTCTCCAATCCACTTTCAGTGAAAGATCTTTGGCATGAATTTAGCTACAGGAAAGAACTAAATACAATTAAACCCCAAACCTTTAAGATTTTAAAACTCAGAATTCCCTTACACTTTTTAGGGCTGGCTTGCAGATAGAATCGCTCATCTTCTTAGCTCAAGTATTTTCAAAGGAATGCACCACCTCAAGTATTTCTTAATCCTAAAACTTTTATAACATCATCTCTGAACACTTCAATCAACTCACTCAGACCAACTGATAAAACGGCTCAAGGCTAGTGGCATGGCCGGTTCCCCATTCTGACATCCCGTCTGTTTCCTGCTCACTTCAAGTCTTCACGGGAATCATCCTCACCACAAACGTTGCTATTTGGGTAAGAGCATCACGAACAACCTGTTAACTCCAGGTATCTACCCAGAGGAACTAAAGCTATCATTCATCAAGCCTATCATAAAAAGCAGGACCAGCCAGCTAGCCACTGATCGCCAATGGATCATTTGTGGAAAACTTAATGAATGAGATAAATTCATTTAGGTCTTGGAACATCATGACTTTGACCACCAAACCAATGTACGCCCGGCATAGGAACTACATCTGCCCCAATCCTCTGACAGAAATGTTTTTCTTATTTGTTTATTTTTGGACCCATCAGCAGCTTTTGACACAGTTAACCAACTGTCTCCTGTTAGAAGAAATTCAGGTTTAGGAAACCATTGTATACTGGATCTCCTACTACCTCGCCAACAGCTCAAGCATAGTTTTACCACATCAAACTCATCAGCTACATAAGACTCCTATTCAGATGTGCCTCAAGGTTTAATCGCTTTACTCTTAAATGTCTTCATCAGCCCGCAACATTACCACCTCAGGACCTTTAACCTCACCAGCTAAAACTACACCCCAATCCTTCTCAGGTTAATTCTAGTTCCAAATTATTTTTGTTTTTATGCAATAGGTGAGTGTCATAATTAATACGATTCCAATACAATATGAGATTCCAATGTTTTAGAACCCTGTTGTATTAAGGAAAAAAGCATGAAGAATAGCAAATGCACTCTATTCCGGATGTCGAATGAGGTTTGTCATTCCTCGGAGGCAGTCTTTTCCAAACTGTGGGTCTCGACCAATTGGTGGATCACGAAAGTCCAAGCAATAAATATAGATGCCATTAAATTTTGTATTTATCTTGCCACTTCTGCTGTACTTCAAAAACAGAGGTCAAATGTCATCTATGTCTTCTGACAAACTGTTACTTTTTTTTTTTCTTTTTTGTTTTTTTTAACAATGGGATTGCTGTTTATAAACTCCTCTCACTCCACATTTAGAAAAAGAAAAGTCAATTATCTGTCAATCTTGTACACATTCAGCGGTTAAAGCGAAAAAAGAAGCAAACCTTTTTGTGTAATTCTGAAATGTGATGGAAACAAAGATTTTAATATGGTCAAAACAAATTAAGACACTTTACCTGGTGATGAAGAAATGACATATTTACTGAAACCAGATTTTCGCACATCATTTGCATGCAATACAGTTTTATCAGTAAAATCTGAATGTCTGTGCAAATTTAGTGTCCACTTCAATGGAAAATGTGATGTCTGTACAGGACAGCGCACTATTATGCGATGCTTTAGTTACACTGAGAAAAAAAAATTGACCGCCTCATAACCATTAAAGCTAGGTGGTCAACGAAAGTCTGCCATTCTATTAAGTGGGTCGAGTATTTTATTTAGATAATTTATAAAATAACGATTTTACAAGTATTGCGTGTATACATTTTAAATATTTGTTCACATTTCTGTTGAAGATGCAATTAGCTAGAAGTGTTAATTCAAGGCAGTCTCACTATTTGATATGTGGCAATTTCAATGCAAAGTTGAAGAGGTGTGACTGGGAAGTGGGTGACTGTGGTGGGGTGTGGGCCTGTTAGTGATTCTAGGGAGGGCTGAGCTTAACAAATATTTAGCAGAGTTCGATTTTGTGGATTTATTCAGCTGGGTTGGAAGGGATGCAGATTTTTTTATATCTTTCAAGGGGGCTGGGAGCTCCACTTCAACTATTGGTTATATATTTGGGAACTTAGATTTTGTTAATTTGTTTTCAAAGGGTGAAGTTTTACAGACAGAATGGGGCGATCACAACGCCCTTTGCGCCCTAGCAGAAGTTGTCTCCGAGTAGGTCCCAGTGTGATATGAATACAATCTCTATTTCCAAAGATAAAACTAATTGTCTGAGGCTTTTTTGAAATCTTAAGAATCCAACTGTCATGATGGAAGTGCTTTTAAAAACATGTCAGGGGACGTTTCTAAGCTGCCTAGCTGATGCACGTTATGAAGATATGGCATTACATTATAGTAGTTTAATCCTGCAAATAAAACAGGCTCTGCTTAAACCTTTATGACCAAGTAAAGGGGCACTCTGGCGGTTTGATGAACAGTGCTCCACGGCCAACCGCAGACAGAGAAACGTGCTGGCTGCTGTTCCAAGGGTTGGTGCTGTGGTCCAAGACGCATGTCGAGCATATAAATCTGACATTAAGTCCAGAAAATATGTTTTATATATATAAAAAAATAAATAAAAAAAAAGACTGGGAGCTATTGGAAAGTGCAGCAGTAAGGAATAACAGTAAGCAATTTTGGAATTTGGTAAACAAAGTCAGTGTGCGGAATGTCCCAGTAAATTCTCTTTTGCAGTGTACCATTCTTGGTTCCGATTGGGCCTCGTATTTTTCTGCAATCTGTGACCTGAAGGAGGATCAGATCTTGGTGCGTGCATTCAGTGATAGGTTGTTGGACTCCCCTCCCTTGCATATTTCACTATTAGAAGTGGATTTAGCTACACAGCATAGTACAGGAGGGAAGGTGCCTGGTCCTGATGGGGTCCCAATCAATCTTTTAAATGTATACCTGACTTATGGGGCCCCCTGACTACTAATGCATTTAACAGCTCCTTAAATGTAAACAGTCCTCGTTCCTGGACTTTGTCCACTATAGTGCCAATATTCAAAAAGGGAGACCCGCACATCCCCAAGTGCTATTGACCTATCTCGCTTATCGACAGCACAATTAAAATTATTAGATGAGTGGTCTACAATCCTTTGATAGAATGGGTGCAAGCTAACAATATCCTTTCACCTTTTCAGTTTGGTTTTCACACAGGAAGGGGCACGACTGAGCCTAAATTTGAGTCTGGTTGTCAGTAAATATACCAGTGCCACGCGTTCTCCTGTCTACCTGGCGTTCATGGATTTGTCCACCATGTTCGACTCGCTTAATAGGGCAAAGTTGTGCACCATGTTGTTGGACTTAAGGGTGAACTTGCAACAAGTGAATTTCCTATTTTCAGTGTACCGTGACCTTGCAGCTAGAGTGCGCTTAAATAACTAAGGTTTTTTTTAAAGTGGGGAGTCAGACAAGGATGTATCTTGTCACCTTTGTTGATCATTATTCATATTAATGATTAGTGCCTTTTTTTTTATTGCCAACCCGGTGGACACCCCGAGGATTGCAGGCAAGCAGGTGCCCGCGTTACTTTATGCCTATGACTGGGTCCTGCTAGCTCGCACTCCGTATGCCTTGAAGACGCTGGTCAGTCACTTTGTCCTGTATATGAATAGCATGTACCTTTCTATTAATTATGGCACATCACACATCATGGCTTGTGGTCCATGTAACTCAAGGTTAAACAAGCTTATAATGAAAGCCCAGCCCCTATTTATCTTTAGTGATTTTAACTATTTAGGCCTAACATTTAGCTCTTCGGGGTCCTGGCAGTCTCATCTCAAGAACTCCTGCCTTAAACTTAAATCTGCGGGCGAGCTTCACAATTTTATTAGTGTGAGTGCTAAATGGTCCATTCTTCCACTATTAAAAGTATACAAAGTGCAGTGTGTTATCGCTGCGGTATGGGGGCTGGAGTATGGGGCTTTCATAATACTTCACCTCTCCAAATGGGGGAAAATCGAATCCTCCGTAGGTTACTGTATTTGCCCCCGTCCACCTCCAGTTTTATTATTCACGCAGAGATCCAATAAGATTATATTTCAGACAAGGTTCAGTTGGCTCCTCTGTTGTTATGGGTTAGCCCGTGGTCAGTTAAACTTTGCAGAGATATAATCTCGGACTGCGCTAACCTGGAGAGTGGTTTTAAAATTCTGTGGCTGACTTATATACGTAAAACAACAGATGCTTTGGGCCTGACTTCTTTATTTACTGACCCTGGAAGTTTAAGCACACTGGATAAGTCAAAGGTGACAAATCTCCTGCTTCTTTTGTTTCGTGAGGAAGAGAGACTGCAAGAGAGGTATCAAAGTGCACCATGTTTACATACTATAGCTTTTTAGCACAGGTAGGGCCAGCCCACTATTTAAAATCTCCCCTTTTCACACTGGGATAGATTGCTTATTTTTAGTTTCAGATCAGGTACGACCTGGCAGCTTATTTGTTTTAAAAGATCATTTGATTTAAGAAGGGGATATGGCATTGTTTTGCCCTTGTGATAGTGTACTGGAGCAATCCCTACCTCATTTTCTTTTTTTGTTTTCATAATTGCCCTCGTAAACGTTCTAAGAAGCCTCTACCAAAGAAGCTAGGGCACTGTTGGTGCAGAGCCGCGTTATTCTATCTGCAATTGCACAGAGTTGCGTAATTCTATCTGCAATTGAATAATTCTCCGGAAGTGTGAATTTTGTGTAAGTTCCTTTTTCAATTCAACAATTTATATAATTAAGTCTACGGATGGGATTTTGTTTGATTTTTATGTATTCACACACTTAAGGATGGAATTTGAGTAGGGACATGCATTCTGTTTTATTATATTAAGTTATTGACTATTTTTAGTGAATTTAGATTATGTTTTATATTATTTTATATTGTTTGTTTTATATACTTTATTGTGTACTGTGATACTGCGTTTTGTTCTTTTATGAAGTATTTTAGGTTGAATAAAGATTTATTATTTAGTAGGTTGTGGTATGAAAAATGTCAGAAACACTGCTCTGAGAATTTGCAGTAGATGTAAACATATTACATTCTATTGGAAACCATTTTTGTTTTCAATTCATTCTGAGAGATTTATTTTTCCTTTTTGGTGCATTGTTTTATCAAGATTATATTGTGATTATCCAGGTTTCCCAAAAAAAGAGGTTAGTTTGGAGAAAGTCAGATGAGATTAATACCAATAAGAAAGTCTGCTCATTTGAAGCAGTCTCCTCTTACATTTTTCATACTTGTTCAAAGTTCACATTGTCTATACAGATATAATTTGCTTCCCAAAAAGAAGATTTATAATACAAGTTCCTTTATTGCTCATTTTTCAGGATAAACACATTTTAGGAGGGTTCCATGCATATTTGGTCTGAATCAGTGGTGAGCTAGGGTAAACATATAGTGGTACACTTAAGTTTGGAAAACCAAACTCACCTTCTTAAAATGAAACCTTGGGGGAGTGGCCAACCGCATAATGGAGTGAGACGCGAATCGCTGCTTCTCCGGTCTTCCCACCAACATCTACAGCACTGGACCTTGTTCGGACATCATATGGGGGGGGGGGGGGGCACCACACCATCTTGTACACCCACGCACAAGCCCCGGTCATGGCGCCCCATGTAGAGAGGCGCCCATCAGCTGAACGATACCCCCATTCCTGCAAACTCTGCCTGACTGCCGGAGCACCACAGACACACTACCTTCTCTGGCTCAGGTTCGGAAAATACCACAATGTGTGAACCGCGGATGGGCCAGATGAGGGGGCTCCGCGGTGGCAACGACCTGTACTGCCACTTTTGCAGACACGCTCTGGGCCTGGAGGTGAGGATTACCTGGGGCACCTAATACAGCGCGGCCTGCCCACTCTAACGCATTTGTTGCCTTGCAGCCTATGTCAGTGAGACAACACAGTGAAGTCTGGGCCTGCGACAGTGATTCAGTGAATCTGCATCCCCAGGCCAGGGCACTTATCCGGTGGAGTGATCAATCTAAGTGGGGTGATGCTGGTGACACCGCCCCCCCTCCTGTGACTGGAAGGCACCCCTGTGGCCTGGCCGGATGGGCCTGGGCCCAAGTTGGAGCGTAGACACACTTGCGCAACTCCCTCGCGCAACACAGGGTGTACTTAACAAACAGCCTCTCTGGCTGGGGCCGCTCCAATATACGGATCACCCATTCATGTGAAGACAAACATCGGAAGCCTCTCTTCTCGGCCACTGCTGGCAGATACCATGACTGCTTCCTCCTACTGGGCCCGGATTTCCCAGACGAGCTGAATCCTCTAAGGAGGCCCATCTACCTGCTTTTTGGAACAAGACGGGGCAAGCAAATAGAGAAAAAAAAAATCACAGACCCACCAGAGGAACCTAAAACTTCTTCTCTCCCGGTCCCCATCACACAGGACTTCCTGACGCACTTCTTGCAGGAAATCCGCTAGGAGATTGGTACAATCAAAACAGACCTCAAATCCTGCATCAACAAGATCAAGAGAGACGGTGCTGAACTGGGAGAACGGGTCGACAACTTGGAGTGCACCACAGATGTGCACATGGAATACCACGAAGTCCTATGGCTGCGCATTGCTGTTTTGGAAGGGCAACAGACTGAACTCCAGGCCAAGCAAGAGGATCTTGAAAATAGAAGATGCAACAACATTCACATTCGGGGAATTCCGCAGGGGACCGAGGGAGTGGACATCATGGCGTACATAGTGGCTCTTCTTCCCTGGATCAGGAGGGACCCTGATGACCCTCCACCAACGCTGGATCAGGCTCACCAGGTTGCAGAGAGCCCAGGGCATCCTGGCACAGTGCCTGACATTCTGACCCAAGTTCACTACTTCACAGAAAAGGAAGCTATCCTCCGCCTTGCCAGACAGAAACCAGAACTTGAATACCAAGGACATAAGCTCCAGTTGTACCAGGATCGATTACCCATTACACTTCAGCGTCAGCGAGACTTCAAATCAGTGACTGACAAGCTGCGGAGCATGAACATTAAATATCAGGGGGGTCATCAGTTTGCTCTCCTCTTTGAATGGGAAGGCAAGAAGTGAACACTACGCTCCCTCCGGGAGACAGAGAAACTTTTGGGAATTCATCCTCCAGGCGCCGCGGACCAATCTCCATTGGAAGATGCTGCATTCAGACACCATCTTAGACAGACCTGGGCCATGGTATGACAACAACGACACACAAAGTGTCCTAGTCCAACAACCACCCAAGAGGCAAAAAAATGACATTATTCACCACCTTCGAGCGATGACTCCTAACAAGTCACAAATGACTACACCTGATCAGGGGGTCTCCGCCCACCATTCTATTCCCCCATCCCTGCGGTCTCTGTTGGCACTCACAGCTGCTGCCTCCTGTACATGGCAGCTGGAGGTCCCAGGGTTGCACTCTCTCCACTACTTGACTTCTTCACCATCATGCTCCCACTGGCTCCCACCGGCTGATCTGGTAGATGAGAGGGTTACAACTCAGATGGGACACAGAACACTGAAGTGTCAATCTGTGTGAGAACCGATCACACAAGTTTAACTTGAATGGTTATTGATTGTTTCAATTTGTTCTCTAGATAGGTCTGAAAGCTCTCGGGTCATCCATGCGGAGTTCCCTGTGTTACTTTCTACCTTTCTTTCGCGAGCACTCAGGGGGGCGCTGGGGATTCTTCCACATGGGTTCACCCCATGATGTTTTTCCCTAGAGGCTTTAAACTTCTGTCTACAAACGTTCGCTGCCTCAGGTCCCCGAATAAGTGGAAACTGGCCTGGAACTATATCTTGTGCCATGACCAGGACATATTATTGCAGGAAACACACTTGAGAAGTGTAGATAAATGTAGGATGGCACATCCTCACTACCCTATGAACCACTGGGTCCACACCAATAGTAAAACCCTGGGAATTGGGATAGTCTGTAAACCTCACTTAGGGCCAGACATTGTCAACGTCATCAGGGATGGGGAGGGAGGCTATATCACACAGCGCCTACAGAGAGGGAGGGACAAGCTTACATTACTGAATCTCTATGCATCTAACACAGCTAAAGACACTTATATTAGGCTATTAGGCGTGTCCTTAGAGAGCAACTCCAGGGAGCAGAGGGAGAAATAATTGTTGGGGGAAACTTTAACCTAGTTTGGGATACAGCAACAAACCGCCATTCCTCCTCATTCCTAGGCATGCGGGCAATGTCCACACAACTGAAATTAGATGTCTTAGGCTTTGTAGATGCATGGCGGTCCCTACACCCAGATTTGAGAGATTATTCCTATGTACATTCTACATACTCCTGCACTGAATATGTCTTTGTCACCCACTCCCTCCTTTGCGCGCTAGATACTGCTGAGAATACAGACCTTTGTTTATATCAGACCATGCCCACGTTGAATTCCAATAGTCTTGACTGTCTCCCTCAATAACAGAGTCGTGACTCTGGCGCTTGCCACAGCGCCTCCTCCGAGACCCAGCGTATGTCGCAGAAATCAGTACAGGGATTACTGATTTCTGCACATTTTTTAAATGCAATGTCTCCCTCAGTATGCTTTGGGATGACTTTAAGGCCAATATCAGGGGCATCATTGTTTCAATCGCTATAGCACGGATTAGGGAGGTGAGATTGGTAGAAGATTCCCTTCCCTCGGAGATCCTGGCCTTAGAACAGCTGGACAAGGTGAACCTCTCCCGCAAACAGAAGCAACAAATGGTGATCCTGAGGGGACAATTGCGTGCCCAGAGGACTAATAAAGCAGAGCGATCCCTGTTGGCCCTCAAACAGCGTTATAATGAAGAGGGGAAAAAGCTTGACTCACTTCCGGCCCGAAGACTGCACCAAGAGAGGGCTAAAGCCCATGTGGGCAAACTCTGCACATCTGACAGTGGATAGGCAATTTCCGAAGGGGATAAGAGGTGCAAGTTCCTATCTTACTACCAAACCTTATATGACCAAGATGTGATACCTAGCAGCGTTAATGATGTTTATTTGGCTAAGTGTGACTGAACCCCCTCCACTCTGGACATGCGGAGGAACTCGATGCACCGATTACATTAGATGAGATACGGCCATCCCTCAAGGCTCTTCCACTGGGTAAATCACCTGGGCTGGATGGTCTTCTGGTTAGCTTTTACAAGGTCTTTCTACCGGACATAGGAGATCACTTGCTTAAGTTATAGAATTCATTCTCCCCCACTACGGGCCTCAATACTATGATGGCCGCCGCCGAAATCCCACTTAAGCCTGGCAAAGATCCAATCCTTTTCTCCTCTTACCGCCCCATAGCTCTTCTCAACATCGATGCAAACATTTTCACTAAAACCCTCTCCACCAGACTGGAACGCTATCTTCCGGGTCTCATCGAACTGGACCAGTTTAGGTTCATCTGCAATAGTTAAGGGGGGGGGGACAATGTGCATAGTGTGGCTCATCTTGTTGAGAAGGCTCATCGTCACCAAATCCCG
The DNA here is from genome assembly GCF_031143425.1 of Pleurodeles waltl. NCBI lineage: Eukaryota > Metazoa > Chordata > Amphibia > Caudata > Salamandridae > Pleurodeles > Pleurodeles waltl. The sequence continues at coordinate 402,996,266 of NC_090449.1, forward strand.
GCTTGCCTCCTTTCGCTTGATGCGGAGAAGGTATTTGACAGAGTCAATTGGACCTTCTTTCAATCAGTGCTATGTAAAATTGGACTGGGTCCAACCATGATCAATAGGATTATAGTTGCATATGCTGCATGATTAGGGTTAATGGGTGCACCACAGACTCCATAGACATAGGCAGACAGACACGTCAAGGGTGCCCACTATCGCCCCTTCTATTTGCCCTGGTGGTGGAACCCCTTGCTATTGTGATACGCCACATCCCCAAGATAGTGGGTTTTCCTTTTAGGGGTCTTATGCAAATGGTCAACCTCTTCACCGATGACCTGCTCCTTACGCTAACCCAACCAGAGGGGTCGCTCCCGGCAGTGATGGCCTGCCTTCAGGCCTTTAAGTCAGTACCTGGCTTTAAACTCAACATGTCAAAATGTAGTATCCTGAACCTGACCATTCAAAGCGAGGACATCCCAGCTCTGAAACAGTTAGCCCCCTTCACTTGGGCCACCACCTCTCTCAAATACTTGGGCCTTAATTTAACACTCACGCTGATGACCTGGTCATCTGCAAATTGGTCACCTATGCGTCAAGCTATAAAGGAGGATCTTAGAAGCTGGAAACACAGTACTGTTTCCTGGCTGGGCAGAATCAATGTGATCAAAATGAACATCCTCCCTCGGGCTCTGTACCTTTTCCCAAACACTTCCCACTCCTGTAGCACAGGGCAACATCACTAGATTCCAGCATGAGTTGTGAACCTATATCTTTGGGGGGGGGGGGGGGGACCTCGCATTTCCTCAAAGCTTTTAATGCTGCCAAGAGACAGGGGATTGTCATGCCTTACTCTACTAGAGTACTATTGGACAAGGTTGAAAGAATTTTATTTGAATAGCATTTTATTCAATCATTAACATGAATCAACATATTTAGGTGTTCCCAGGATAACAGCTGAGTGAAACGTGATTAGTGAAATAAATAATGTGGCGAGTGTTATTTACAATATATACTAATTGTGGTTAAAAATGTATAAGATGTGATCTTTAAAAAGACACCTATAATCAGGGTGTCCGGAATGTACTCATTCTAATAAAGAATAATTCACAAGAATTAATGTTGATGTTTCGACTCCACAAAAAGAACCAATCATTAAAGGGTCATCATCAGGACAAAAGTCATATTTTTCTCAGGTAGGATCTTCACAACACCACATAATTAAAACTGTTTTGCTTTTCATTCCAATGAGTCCAATTCACAATCAATGATTCCCCCTTGATCCAAAACCAAGTATGCTTTTCTGCAATGATTAATATTTTATCTGTTGATTAGAATAAGCCTTGTCAAATCCATAGGAATTGTTGTATAAACCCAAAATCAATCCCACCGTCAGCTTCTAGTCGGGAGATGGACGCCAACTCGTCTGTGGGTCCTGGCCTGGCTCAAACATGCACGCCCCTGCAGCGTGTACTCAGCAACTCCCACTAAGACAGTTCTGGAGATCTGGGACAAGCTAGCCACCCCATGGTTTGACAACCTTCCCCTCCCCCGACACCCTGATTTTCCTGAATCCAGACTTTCCCCCTGCACTCCATCCGACAGCCTTTCAGGTGTGGACAGATAGGGATTGCAGGACCCTGTGGGAGCTGTTCATGGGTCTCCAGTTGAAGACCTCTGAACAGTGCCGGGAGAAATACCACCTTCCGGAGGCCGCCAGATTGGAATATCTACACAGGGCTCTTCATCCTATGGTCTATCTGGCAGGCGTCCGCCCTTACACCCCATTCGAAACATTGGCTGAGGTCTTAAGACTGATCAAGGGAACTTATCTCAAACACATACCGAACTCTCCAAGCATCCACGGGTTCAAACACCCACCCCTTTCAAACCCAATGGTTCACTGGGATTGCCAACAAAATCACACCTAAACAGTGGATACGCTTTGGCACAATACCCCCAAAATAACCCTATGAGAAACTGCCTATAAACTAATGTACCAATGGTACTACACTGCTTCTTGCCTCTCGACTATAGAGTTTATAGAGGGGTGCACCCACTCTGGAGGATGTTCGGCACTGATGTGGGCAACCTAATCCATACCTGGGGGACTTGCTCCGATATTCAAATATACAGAAAGGAGATCCTTAGCCATATCAAGGCTATCTTGGGCTACCCTCTTCCTGCAACAGTGCAAAGAGTAATCATGGGCATAAGGCCCGCCGACATAGCCAGTATGACCAAAGTGAACTGGATACTAGCTAGCTACATGCTTCATGCGGCACAACAGATAATCGCTCTAGCATGGAAACAATCAGTCCCACCCTCTATGGCCCAGTGGATGGTCCACCTATGGCACATTATGGCACTGGAACATCTTAGTCACAAACTATCAGGCATTGGAGCAGCATTCCCTAAAATATGGTAGCCCTTGCTAACTTTTCTGTCATAACTGGAATTCACTTGCTTTACCCCACCAAAATTGAAAGCGCTCAAACTCTTTCTCTAATGCCCACAACCCAATGCCCCACACACAGCATCTTCCCACACATCCCCTGTGGTTTTCTATATTTATGAGAATTAGAGTCTAGATGTATCAATGACCTAACTCATTGGTTTGTGTACTGCATGGGCCCACATTTTGTTACTGTAGAGTATTCTTCCACTGTTTTGACCATTTTAATTCTCTGCTGTTCTCCCCTTCCACTTTCCTCTTTCAATCTCTTCTTGTATTACATAATTTGCTCTGCAACAGGGTACTACTGCCTGCGTAGGCTGGAGAGGGGTCTTTCTCTCTCTCACAGACTTTTCCTGCAAATCTTCATCATTTCACCATTGTCAACTCAGATGTATTAGTGTCATTATCATATTGTTTAGAATGCCTATTGCAAAGTATCCCTTTTCCTGTGCTCACCATTGTATTTTTGTTCTTATATAAACTTCAATAAACAGACTGCAAAAGATAAAATGAAACCTTCAGTTTGTTCAGTAAAATCAGCAAAGTTTTTTGAGTGCCAAATTATGCTTGTCATCGATTGTTGTAACATATACAGAATTCAGATTTTGAGCCAAAGTTCAAAGATTTTTTTAATGGTTAATTGATTTTTATTTTCATAGTTGACTCTACAACCCTTATAATTTTCATACTGAGGTAAGTTATTTATTCTGCATCCCACTGTAGTGGCAATTTGCCATAGTTACTTTCTATTTGTCAACTTCAATACTGGTATCCTAGTTGATTTGTTCCAGCTTATTTTGTAGCCCAAGAAGGAGCCACAATTATTTTATTAGTGAAATAAGTTTTAAGATGGGTTTTTCAGGGGTGTTTAAAGTTAACAACATTCTGTCCCAGGAGAGTAAGCATTTATATTTATTTTCACCAGCTCTGAAACCCAAAATGTTATTATTAGACTTGACAGCTATTGCCAAGGGTTCACACTTTATATTAATAATGGAAAATACAGTGGGAACCCTTGTTTTGCCCTCAATACAGATGAAATGCTCCTAACAATAGCCCATTTGTATTGCTTTGGAGCCATCATACATTGCTGTAATACGATCAACAAAGATATCCTAAAAGTATGTAACATCTAAAACAAATAGATCCAATCTATATTGTCAAATTCTTTATTTGCATGTAGTCCCATCATTAGAAGATGTGCCAATTTGGATTTTGTAAACTGTATTAAATCTATAACATTTCTCAGGTTATTATCTGCCTTTTCATGAACCCCATCTGGTCTGTGTCTTATTATATTACTCAACCACATTTTAGTCAGTATTGTCATGCTAACGGTCTTTAATTGGCTTCATCAAGATTGTGACAGTGGATGTTCATAGATACAGGAAATATTTTGTCTCCTAAATATTGACTATACAAGTTGCCAGGGTAGGTGCCATTTCCAATTTGAAAAGCTTGCAAAACTCCGCTAAACCATCCTGCATGTGACCCCTCCCCCTTGCAAAGCATCAGTGCACTTATTACTTATTTTGTTGTTATTTCTCCATCAAATGAATGTTGATCCTTTACTATTAACTGGTTATTGAAAAACATGGACATATTTTCTGAATAAATACAAGGAGTTTTAAACAGGCTTTTCTTAGAAATAAACACATTGTTCACATATATCTCTGTTTTTGATTCTAAGCTCTCCTGATGAGTTACCCGAGTTTATTATAACTAACAATCTTAAGTAGTTTCAGATGGTAAGCTAGTTGCCTCCTGTTTCTCTCACCTCTCTCTCAAAACACTACTTAGTTCTTAAGAATGCAAATTCAACTTTTTTTTTGTAAAGCCCTTGGATGTCACATTTTATTTTGTCATCTCATGTCATTACATCTTTACCACATAGCTTATTTCTCATCAACATTTTAATGTCATCTTGCTTACAAACGTTTAAATCAACAAAACAGGCATGTCTCAGGAAAAAAAAAAAAAAAAAAAAAAAAAAAAATCAAACTTGGCCACTTTTGCAAAATACTAAGATTGGTAGATAGCTTAAGACTGAATACACCAATCACTTGTGATTATTTGTTTGCAATTCATACTAAAGAACTGACAATACTGAATCCAATTGGTGTTAGAGGGCAAGACTGGTAATGTAACCATTAGATATTACACCAGTTAAACTCGTCTTTTTTAATACACAAAAATGAATGTTTACCTGAGATTAAATCTCAGGACTTTTGAAAAACAAATCTCAAAAAGATAAAATGTGAGCAGATATTATGAAGTTTATTCATATTAATGTGATAGTGTAGTGAAGCCAATATCCCTGTGGGGAAGTTTAAAGTGCTTTGTAAAAGGCAAATTCTGTACTAAACCATTACTTTCAATTTGAAAACATGATTCTAAAACATATTCCAGGATTACATACTTGCACAGAGTGAACCTTTTTTGAACATTATAAAATCCGATGATGGAGAACCAGGAATTATTCAAGTTTCTTGAAATAATTTTTCACATTTTTCATATATCTTACTGCAACAGATATCCCTGAATACTTGAAGGGAAAGGGTTTGCCTTTCAAGAAAAAGTGGTAGCTGTGTTTCTATTCCTCAGCCACTCTACTGATTGACATTAATCGTATTTTTTTTTTTTAATGATTTTTTTTTTTTTTTTTTTTTTAAGGTGTGGAATTGGTGCGTGGTTCTTTTGATGGAAGTGCACTAGCACTAAGACATATCATACCCCTTTTACTGGGTGGAGACCACCAAGCTCATTTAATATATTTAGAAATGAAAATGTCACTTACCCAGTGTACATCTGTTCGTGGCATTAGTCGCTGCAGATTCACATGTTTGGCACAGTCCGCTGCCTGGTGTTGGGCTCGGAGTATTACAAGTTGTTTTTCTTCGAAGAAGTCTTTTTTGGTCACGGGACCGAAGGACTCCTCCCTCTTCGGCTCCATTGCGCATGGGCGTCGACTCCATCTTAGATTGTTTTCCCCGCAGAGGGTGAGGATGGAGTTGTTTGGTATAAATAGTGCCCATGCAATGGAGTGAATATGTATGTACGTTAAGAGTTTATAATAATTATTTACAAATGTACAGATGTTTAAGATTTATGATCTACTTCTAAACGGCTACAGGCTTCCCGGGGAGGTGGGAGGGTACATGTGAATCTGCAGCGACTAATGCCACGAACAGATGTACACTGGGTAAGTGACATTTTCAGTTCGATGGCATATGTTGCTGCAGATACACATGTTTGGCATTGACTATAAAGCAGTTACCTCCCCTAAAAGCGGTGGTTTAGCCTGTAGGAGTTGAAGTAGTTTGGAATAATGTTCTTAGTACAGCTTGGCCCACTGTAGCTTGTTGTGCATTTAGTACGTCTACACAGTAGTGTTTAGTAAACGTATGAGGCGTAGACCAGGTTGCAGCCTTACATATTTCGCTCATAGGAATGTTTCCTAGAAAGGCCATTGTAGCACCTTTCTTTCTGGTTGAGTGTGCCTTTGGTGTAATAGGCAATTCTCTTTTGGCTTTAAGATAGCATGTTTGAATACATCTGACTATCCATCTAGCAATGCCTTGTTTAGAGATTGGATTTCCTATGTGTGGTTTTTGAAAAGCTATGAACAGTTGTTTTGTTTTCCTGATTAGCTTTGTTCTGTCAATGTAATACATTAGTGCTCTTTTGATGTCTAATGTATGTAGTGCCCTTTCAGCCACAGAATTTGGTTGTGGGAAGAACACTGGCAATTCTACTGTTTGATTTAAATGGAATGGTGAGATTACCTTTGGCAGAAATTTTGGATTTGTTCTTAGAACTATTTTATTGTTGTGTATTTGAATAAATGGTTCTTGTATGGTAAATGCCTGTATTTCACTTACTCTTCTGAGGGATGTGATTGCAATGAGAAATGCGACCTTCCAGGTTAGATATTGCATTTCACAGGAATGCATGGGTTCGAAAGGTGGACCCATGAGTCTTGTTAAGACGATGTTAAGATTCCATGAAGGAACTGGTGGTGTTCTTGGTGGTATAATTCTTTTTAGCCCTTCCATGAATGCTTTAATAACTGGTATTCTAAATAGAGACGATGAATGAGTAGTTTGTAGGTAAGCAGATATTGCTGCGAGGTGTATTTTTATAGATGAAAAAGCGAGATTTGCTTTTTGCAAATGTAGTAAGTATCCTACTATGTCTTTAGTAGAGGCATGTAATGGTTGTATTTGATTGGCATGGCAGTAGTAAACAAATCTTTTCCACTTAGATGCATAGCAGTGTCTAGTGGAAGGTTTTCTAGCTTGTTTTATGACCTCCATGCATTCTTGTGTGAGGTCTAAGTGTCCGAATTCTAGGATTTTAGGAGCCAAATTGCCAGATTGAATGATGCTGGGTTTGGATGCCTGATCTGTTGTTTGTGTTGTGTTAACAGATCTGGCCTGTTGGGTAGTTTGACATGCGGTACTAGTGAAAGGTCTAGTAGAGTTGTATACCAAGGTTGTCTTGCCCATGTGGGTGCTATCAGTATGAGTTTGAGTTTGTTTTGACTCAACTTGTTTACTAGATATGGAAGGAGAGGGAGAGGGGGAAAAGCGTACGCAAATATCCCTGACCAACTCATCCATAGAGCATTGCCTTGTGATTCGCGGTGTGGGTACCTGGATGCGAAGTTTTGGCATTTTGAGTTTTCTTTTGTTGCGAACAAATCTATCTGGGGTGTTCCCCAAATTTGAAAGTACTTGTTCAGAACTTGGGGGTGAATTTCCCATTCGTGGACTTGTTGGTGGTCTCGCGAAAGGTTGTCTGCTAGTTGGTTTTGTATTCCTGGAATAAATTGTGCTATTAGGCGAATGTTGTTGTGAATCGCCCACTGCCAAATTTTTTGTGTTAGGAGGCACAATTGTGTTGAGTGTGTTCCTCCTTGTTTGTTTAAATAATACATTGTTGTCATGTTGTCTGTTTTGACAAGAATGTATTTGTGTGTTATGGGTTGGAAGGCTTTTAACGCTAGAAATACTGCTAACAGTTCTAGGTAATTGATATGAAACTTTGTTTCGTGTATATCCCATTGTCCTTGAATGCTGTGGTGATTGAGGTGTGCTCCCCACCCTGTCATGGAAGCATCTGTTGTTATAACGTATTGAGGCACTGGGTCCTGAAATGTCCGCCCTTTGTTTAAATTTTTGCTGTTCCACCATAGAAGCGAGAGGTATGTTTGGCGGTCTACCAACACCAGATCTTGAAGTTGACCCTGTGCCTGTGACCATTGTGATGCTAGACACTGTTGTAAGGGTCGCATGTGTAGTCTTGCGTTTGGGACAATGGCTATGCATGATGACATCATGCCTAGAAGTTTTAGCACAAATTTTGCTTGTATCTTTTGGTTTGGAAACATAGCACTTATTACCTTGTGGAATGCCTGCACTCTTTGTGGACTTGGAGTGGCAATTCCTTTTGATGTGTTGATGGTTGCTCCTAGATATTGTTGTGTCTGACACGGTTCTAGGTGTGATTTTGTATAGTTGATGGAAAACCCCAGTTTGTGAAGGGTTTGTATGACAAATGTGGTGTCGTTTGCGCATTTTTTTACTGTGTTGGTCTTGATTAGCCAATCGTCTAGGTAAGGGAACACATGTATCTGTTGTCTCCTGATGTGTGCTGCTACTACTGCTAGACATTTTGTGAACACTCTTGGTGCAGTTGTTATTCCGAATGGCAACACCTTGAATTGGTAATGTATTCCTTTGAATACGAACCGTAGGTACTTTCTGTGAGAAGGGTGTATTGGTATATGAAAGTACGCATCCTTTAGGTCTAATGTGGTCATGTAATCTTGCTGTTTGAGCAGTGGAATGATGTCTTGTAGTGTGACCATGTGAAAATGGTCCGATATGATGTAGGTATATAGTGTCCTGAGATCTAATATTGGTCTTAATGTTTTGTCTTTTTTTGGAATTAGAAAGTACAGGGAGTAAACTCCTGTGTTTTTTTGTTGTACTGGTACTAACTCTATTGCATCCTTTTGCAGTAGTGCTTGAACTTCTAGTCCTAAAAGTTCTAAATGTTGTGGTGACATTTTGCGTGTTTTGGGGGGGATGTTTGTTGGGAAGTTGTGGAATTCTATGCAATAGCCATGTTGGATTATTGCCAATACCCAATTGTCTGTTGTAATCTGTTGCCAAGATTGGTAGAATTGGCTTAGTCTTCCCCCCACTGGTGTTGAGTGAAGGGGTTGCGTGACTTGAAAGTCACTGTTTAGGTGGAGGTGTTTTTGGAGTCTGGAATCTTCCCCTACTCCTTGGGAATTGACCCTCCCTATATCCCCTGAAACCTCCCCTTTGGAAGGAACCCTGATATGGTGTGGTTCTTGTTTGTTGGCTGGTGGTGTCTGTGGGTTGGCCACGAAACCCCCCTCTAAATGGAGTTTTTCTGAAAGAGCCTCTGCTCTGCGGGGAGTAGAGTGCGCCCATGGCCTTGGCCGTGTCTGTGTCCTTTTTAAGTTTTTCAATGGCTGTATCCACTTCAGGGCCAAAAAGTTGTTTTTCGTTGAAGGGCATATTAAGGACAGCCTGCTGGATTTCAGGTTTGAAGCCTGAAGTGCGGAGCCAAGCGTGTCTCCTTATGGTGACAGCAGTGTTGACTGTTCTCGCTGCAGTATCGGCTGCGTCCAGTGAAGAGCGGATTTGATTGTTTGAGATCGTTTGTCCCTCTTCAACTATTTGCTGCGCCCTTTTTTGGTATTCTTGGGGAAGATGGTCTACGAGAAGTTGCATCTCATCCCAGTGAGCGCGGTCATATCTGGCCAGCAGCGCTTGAGAATTTGCGATGCGCCACTGGTTGGCTGCCTGTGATGCTACTCTTTTCCCTGCCGCATCAAATTTTCTGCTTTCTTTGTCCGGAGGTGGGGCGTCACCAGATGTATGGGAATTTGCTCTTTTGCGAGCTGCCCCTACTACTACGGAGTCAGGTGGTAACTGCGAAGTAATAAACACTGGATCTGTGGGTGGTGGTTTGTATTTTTTATCCACCCTTGGGGTGATGGCTCTTGATTTTACGGGCTCTTCAAAAATTTGTTTTGCGTGCCGTAACATCCCCGGTAGCATTGGGAGACATTGATATTGGCTATGTGTAGCCGAGAGGGTGTTAAATAAAAAATCATCCTCTATAGGATCTGAATGCAGTTGGACATTGTGGAATTCTGCAGCCCTAGCCACCAGTTGTGAGTATGAGGTACTGTCCTGTGGCGGTGACGGCTTTGTGGGGTATGAATCTGGATCATTGTCCGGCACTGGGGTGTCGTATAGGTCCCAAGCGTCTTGATCCTGATCATCTTGACTTATGGTAGTTTGCGCTGGTGAGTGCATTTGTGGCGGTGTTTGTGCCGGCGATGCCTGTTGTAGTGGAGAGGGCGGAGGCGTGACTTTTTTGACCACTTTGGCTTGTGGTTGTGCGTCATCCTTGAGGAGACTGATCCTTCTTTTCCTCATTATTGGGGGAAGGGTTGATATCTTCCCTGTGTCTTGCTGGATGTACAGTCTCTTTTGTGTGTAGTCTGATTCTACACTTTGGAGCTCTTGTCCAAATCTGTGCATCTGGCCACTTATTCCTTGTTCCTCTGAGTAGGATGAAGGTGTGGTATTTTTCGGCGCCGAGAGAGAATCTTTTTTCGGTTTCGGCACCGACAGAATTTTTGTTCCTTTCGGCATGGATTCTCGGTGCCGATGTTTTTCGGTGCCGGTATCTTGTTTTTGTCTCTCGGAGCCGCTTTCTCGGCTCCGAGGTTGCTCCATGGCGGTCCCTCGACCGGAGTCTGGTGTCTTCGCTATGGGCGTGCCCTTTTTCGGCGCCTTCGACGGGTCGCCTGTTTTATGGGTCGAGCCATGGCCTGTTGGCAGTGGCGTCCCCTGGGCTTTCGTTTTGTCGATGGTTTTACTTTTCGACGTCTTACTCACAGTTTGTTGCTGTTGTTCGACGTCGGAGTCTCCGGATTCTGATTCCGGAATCGAGAATGTTTCCTCTTCGTCGTCGAAACGTTGTTTTGTCGGCGTGGACGCCATTTGTAGACGCCTGGCTCTTCGGTCCCGGAGTGTTTTTCTGGACCGGAAGGCTCGACAGGCCTCACAGGTATCCTCCTTGTGCTCGGGGGACAAGCACAAGTTACAGACCAAGTGCTGATCTGTATAAGGATACTTACTGTGACATTTTGGGCAGAAACGGAACGGGGTCCGTTCCATCTGCTTCGATGTCGCACGCGGTCGGGCCGACCAGGCCCCGATGGGGGAATCGAAGCTACCCCAAAGTCTTCCGATGATCGGTGTCGATGTACCTAACTATCCCGATACCGAACGGAACAATACCGACGCTTTCTTCCGAGATTCTGACTAACTTTCCGAACCGAAACACGGAGCGAAAAGGAATACGTCCGAACCCGACAGCGGAAAAAAACAATCTAAGATGGAGTCGACGCCCATGCGCAATGGAGCCGAAGAGGGAGGAGTCCTTCGGTCCTGTGACCAAAAAAGACTTCTTCGAAGAAAAACAACTTGTAATACTCCGAGCCCAACACCAGGCAGCGGACTGTGCCAAACATGTGTATCTGCAGCAACATATGCCATCGAACGATCAATTACTGGAAGAGGTTGGCAATGAAAATATGTGCTCATAGTTTAAATGCTTTGAGCAGATTGGAGTGAGCAATTGTGATTCCCATCTCAGCACTGAAGTAAGCGCTACCATGTGGGTGATTTTGGAAGGAGATCCTTCAGGATCAATTTTTTAACCTTTACTACAATGTTTCAAATGCTTTAAACATGAAGGTAAACATTTAGTGTTACAATACCATAGCATACATAAGAATATACATTTTCATATACACAAAAATCCTGCGCAAAGCAATCTAAGAATACTTTTAAAAAGAGAAAGTTGTTTTCCTGATAATGAAGAAGCATGGCAATATTAAAAAGCTGGAATTTCACCACAAAAGCTACTGTGGGTGAGGTCTTGCAAGAAGAAAACACACCTTGCCATAATGAATCTGCACACATCTGCCAATATATCTAGCAAGGCCAGCTTTCCAAATAGCTGTTCAGGATGTGATTACAACACAATTAAATGTTCTGATTTTTGACTAATGTAAAAAATCTGTACACAGGACCTCTAACATCGCAAAGATCTTTCTTTCTTTCTTCAACATTTTGTTGATTAGCGATAAATGTTGGGAACTGATGGATTGCTCGATAAGAAAAGGTGAAAAATATGTTTAGTAAGAAACATGGTTGAGTGCATAGAAGTACTCAACCCTACTGAACCTGTAAACATGGCTCCTTTGTTGTCAAAGTCTGTAAATCTTTAGGTCTGTGTACTCAAGTTATAGCCTCTAAAATCACTACCTTCAAAATCAGGTGCTGCACTGTGCATGTAAGTAATGGCAGTACAGGTGATCTTAACAGATCACAATAATCAAACTTGATCAATGTTCAAATGCAAAGAAGGTACCAAAAGCACTCTAGATAGGATTATTCTTTTTAGGTTGTAACATAAAAGTCTTTCGAACATGTATTTAAAGAAAATGTATGTCTGTTAAATTATGTTTTAAATAACTGCAATCTCAGGCCCCAGTCACTTCAGACCACAAACAAGTTAAGCATTTTTGCAGACGTTGCATTTGTACTTAACCATTCTGGATTAATACAATGCAAGATGCAATCATGTCCAACATCTTCATCACCTTTTTCACAGTTAGACGTGTTGACATCTGGTAAAGATGAAGCAGATACTGTAAGGTCAAAATTCTCTCTGCTGAGAAGTGCCTTGGCTGCCACGAAATTAAGGATAGACCCTATAAAGTTCTGAAACTGTTTAAATTCTGAAAAAGAATTCTTACATTAATTGAAAACCACATGGAGTGCAGCAACTGGATGGTCCGAAGCATGTTGTTGGCATTTTTAAGTGGTTACTGTCTTTACAAACCAATGACCTAGGTAAGGGCATACAAACACTCCAACAATGCAAAAGTGCCACCACAAGAGAAACATTTTGTTAATAGCACTTTGAATATATATGCCCTCATTTCAACTTTGCCGCCCGCCAAGTTGTAACCGCCGTGCAGCCGCTAATGCGGCCGCACTCCCGCGGTGGCCATCATGACATCCCCGCTGGGCCAGCGGGTGGAAACTGAGTTTCTGTCCACCGGCCCAGCGGGGAGGTCAGCTGCAACATGGGAGCCAGCTCGAAATGATGCCGGCGGTGTTGCGGCTGTGCGACGGGTGCAGCTGCACCCATCACGCTTTTCACTGTCTGCTGTGCGGCTAAATGCTTGGCATCCCTGCCGACTCCCAATGAGCATACTTTCTGGTCTCAGAAATTACTGCTTACTTTGATGCCAACGGAGGCTTTGTGGCATCCCCCGTCACACTCAGGGAGGTGGCTAAGGCCACATTAAGTGTACTGGTAAAATCCTATATCAGACAAGGCATAGGTACCAAACGAAAAGAGATCACAGAGCTGAAGGCCTACATCCTTTGGCTTGTGAGTGACAGGCTTTGCCGGAGGACTCTGACCGCAAACTGGCTCATGCCAGAGTTTTCCTATAACACTTGACCCTAGAGGAGGCACGCACCGCCAAAGCTAGAGGGCAATAACACTAAAGGTACATGAAAATGGCGACAACAATGTGAAACTACTCAAATGATTGGCCACCAGAGACTTGGCATTCGCGGGTTATCCCCACCTTGCAAGGAGTTCCAAGACAACTTGATGCCACCAAGAAGGCGCACACACATTTGCATCCTACTACTGCTATTTATATACCCACTGCCCTGTCTGCTGGCTGAGTAATAAGTCCCACTGGTGGTGGAAATTGCCCTCCCTTCACTATCCGCAATGTTAAGAACGTCGCTCAAGGATGCCCCTTAGTCTCAAAGAAGTGGAGGAGGAAATATCAGCCCTTCCAAATATTACCAGAGGTAATGAGGCCTGATGGCCCCACGTCTCCTGGTGGTATAACAAGAGGTATGCTGCACAAGGACCTTCCCCATAGAGATGGATTCCACAACCGTTCTGAAATCTTTGAACCCTAATCCCAGATGCAAAGCACTCTGCCCTATCTCTCCATTAAAGAGGAAACTCAAATATTTTGCAAAGCTCTTTGCCCTTTCACCTATGCTAGTTCTGGATACGCTTGTTAACCCTGACCAGTATGGTTTTATGGCAGGTTGCGGGTCTCAATACTGGATTAGGTGGGCAGAAATGGCCCTGGCCCAGGTACTCCGAGACCCATGCGCCCTGTTAATCTTAGATTTCAAGGTGGCATTCGATGCCATAGTCTGGACCTTCTTCAGAGGAGTGCTTGACCACATGGGCTTTGGACTGCACTTCCGCACATACTCGCGTCAAGAATGCAGGTCAATGGTGCTCAGTCTGAACCATTCCTGATCCACCAGGAACCTGCCAGGACTGCCCCCTCTTTCTACTCCTCTTCACCCTCACTATATGAACCCTAGCTAGGCTGAACCAATGCTCAGATTATGGGTTGGGACTTGGGGGCGGTGTGGGGGGTGGGGGGGGGGGATTGAGTTTGAAAATCAGATTGCTCTATACACCATTGATGCCCTGTTTAACTTTTAAAAAAAAAACCACCTATCAGGATCCTGAAACTACTACTCCGGCTTAACAAAAATAAACCTTGCCTTGTCCTAATACACGAAGACATGGCCTCAGTCTCCTGGCAGAAAGATACACTGATGCAACAGCTGAGCTTTATATACCTCGGAGTCAAGATGGCCCTCAAACTCAAGCTCATATGGAGCCTGAACATCACTTCGCCAGTTAATAAGATGAAAACAGATCAGTCACGCTGAGGCCCTCTACTGTTCAACATCCTAGGACAAGTTGCCCTATTAAAAATTATGGTCCTCCCTCAATTTCTATACAACCTCCAAAATTTCCTTTTACAGATCCTCAACAGCTGGGTTACAAGGCTAGCTGCAGATATCTGATTCTGCCTGTAGACAAAAATTCCCCCTGCATGTCCATGGCTAAATGCAGACTCCCAACCAACAATGGTACAATGGGAATGGCCAACATAGAACTCTATTACTGGGCTGCCTAACTAGTGTTAATGACTGGCTGTTTGGAGGCTGGAATGATCCGGCATCCAGCTGGGAACTCTTGATGCTGGGAATGAACAGAATGATGGGACTGCGCTATAAGGATCAAATTCCCTGAACCCTCCCAGACATGACATAACTGGTGTTCTTGACTTGGAGAACGGCATTCCATTCCACAGGCTGGCAGGGTAGATTAACACTTTAGATCCCCCTGTGGCAGAGATACCGTCTCAGCCACACTTCACACCTTGAGGGGTTCCCCAAATGGGGAAAATCAGGATTTTAACCCTTGGAGAGACATGTGTGGGAGTGACAGTTAAAACTCCCTTCATGAACTATAGTTAGTGTTTCAACTTTCCAAAACCAAATTTCTTAAATATCTCCAACTAGGACACCCAATTACAGAATAAAGCACGGAATTGGTGGACCTGCCAGAGTACAAATCCTTGTGGCCAAACTCCTCATGGGGTCTCTGGTAAGGAAAGGGATTTCTAAATTATACATCCTTGATTCTCAACACTCCTGACCCGCGAGGCCTCCATTGACATAGGTGGAAAGAGTGGGTGGGCCCCCTCGAGGACATTGACTGGTGTGAGGTCTGCAAGGCCCCTGCGAACTGGCGATTTCCTCCCATCTCCATATGATCCAAATCAAGTATCTCCACATCACATACCTTATGCCTCGGCAACTATGACTAGCGGGTCAGATACTGACCTCTTCTTTCGCACACTGCCATCAAATTGATGAAGATTTCTACTTTATGACATAGTTATGTCCCCTTACAGCTCATTACTGGAAGGAGGTTGGCAATACTGTATCGCAAGCACTGAATACCAAATCACAGTGATGCCAAAGAGCGCTCTACTAGGACTAATAAATGGCTTGGGTAACCCCGGAGTAGACAAAAATGTAGTGAACATGGCCACTCTGGTGGCAAAAAAAGATAGTCATATTTGGAATCACCCCTCTCTGCCTACAATGACCATGTGACATGAGGGGGTGGACTGGTCTGCCAAAAAGGAAACCCCAATAAGCGCAGCAAAGGGGTAGCCACAAAAACACGCCAAGATATGGGGTAAATGGTGGAGATACTATGGTCTTAAATGCAGACTTTCTTGATAGCTAGCACTGATGGCTCTATTTGGATTACTGTATGCTGCTTGAGGTGGCTGGCCCCTTCTCCGTTTGTTCAGCTTACTAGTTGTACTTCTACAAAAGCCCAATAAAACTGGTTATCAAAAAAGACAGTCTGGGAACCACTGAGCTAAACTATACTGAAGTGAGCCGCTGTTCTTGGGGAAGTAAACTGAATATTCCAAGTTTCCTCTGGGTGTCTGTAGCATCTCCTCAAGTGCATCCTTCTCCATTAAAGCAAACTCTACTAGGAATCAAGGATGATGGTATTAGTTTATTACGTCTTTGGTGGACGAAGTAAAAAGGTAACAAGCCAATTAGACAAAGGACATTTCCACTACAATGGATAGTACCCATCTTAAGTAAAACAGATGCAGTTTTGTTCTAGTAAGAGTTATATGATTCGGCGGGTGCTGAAGGTAGGGAGGATTAAACAAAGTTGCTTTGAGGCAGAGCCCAATTCCTCAAAAACCTCAGACTGTGCCTCAAAAATTCCAAATAGTATATTTATGAAACTGTATGAATTGTTGCTACTCAAACTGTAGGTATGTCTGAAAGGCCTGATAGTTTTTTTTGCCAGAACAGTAGCCTCCATGTCTAGCCCTTCTTTAGGTACAGGTGTAGAACCTGCAATGATAGCCCTAGTTCTGCATTATTATTATTATTTTTTGTTTAATTTCATTGACTTTTGATCTGAATAAATGCTTGCAATCAAAATGCATACTTATTTGGTGGTGTTGCACTGCTGTTCTAAAGCCAGAAATCCTAAGCCTTACATTGCTTCATAGCAATGAACACAAGATGTGTCTATAGGCTGTATCTGCAACACCAAAAGTGCAGTATATTCCCACACCTGAATTTATTTTTCCTTTATACCTTTCTGTGATGTGGGTCAATAGGAAAGTTGGAAAATGTCCTGAAACTGCTTAGGATACTGCAGCTCAACAGGGCCTGTGAGTCAGTGGCAAGCATCACTGCTCCTCTCTTCCCCGATCCATCCATCCATCCTTCCTCTTTATATCTTGGTTAGCTGGATTTCCATGCCCTCTTATGAACACAGTAACCCTTTCTAGGAGGCAATGTGCAGAATATTTGAACATTTGTTCTACTCCTTATGTCACAGTTATGGTATTAATATGATTGTTTTTATTTTTCCAAACTGATTTCAGAGCACTCTTTAAAAGGGGCACTCATTGGTTAACTTTCTTTTTGCTTGACCGTGTTAACCGATAAATCAGCCTTTTCCTCTTTATGCATTGTCAGCACCAGACGGAAGGCTGTTCTTTAATGATCCTCCACCATGGGATCCATCTGGTACTTAGGCACTAGCCTAGTCTCATTCTGCATCTTGCTGCTCTGAATTAAAAGGAGCAGTTGGTGACAGCAGCAGGACCACCACTGGCTGTGGAAAAGGAACTTCCACTTTCTTTTCCAGCACTCTTCCTTTTCTTTTTAGGGATCAATATGTTCAGAGATGTTTTGCCATGACTTCTTTAAAGGTCATCTTTTTATTCTTTTTCTGCTAGGCCAACAGATAAACTTAACTGCCTTGCTGGAAGTTGAGCAATAATACACCCTGTTTCCAGGTCAATGTCAATCCAACTTTGGCGCATATCAACTAGGTTTCTTCATCTATGCTGTATTCTGTAGAACATAATATACATTTTTTTCAGTGTTCAGTTCCCTTTTGGAGTTTGTCAGGAGAGTTTGACATTTTGGAGACAGAAACTGAATATAGTTTCCCATGCCTCTTTTTAGAGTTAAAAGTAATTAAACTCTGATATGGTGCTTCAAACCCAATGGTCCTTTTGTAGACGATCAACCTTTTCAGTGTCGAACTTCAGTAAAGGTTCAGTGTTCATTTTAAGGCAGTGTTCATTTGAAGGCAGACTCTTGTCTTGAAGTTCAGACTCCTTTACAGGATGATCTCACGAGGTAGGTCTCCACATTGTTAGTGTAGAACTACGCCCTTTCAACCCAGTGATGTATTAGATGCTGTTTTGTCTCCTTAGATGCAGCGCCCTGTCCTGATCGGCAGACTTCTGTAGGTGTTCTAAAGAACATTTTCCTGCATAGGAATCTTTGGCTTGGGAAGGGAACTGACTGAGATCATCATTGCCTAAATCAATAGTTCTGGACCGTTTCATGGTTACACCCTATTTACTGGTTTTGTTACAATCGTATTCTTCCACAAATGTTCCTTAAGGTCACTTTGGAGAGACCCATGTTTCCATTAAAACATGGTGCACCCACCATCTCGAACATGGTAAAAGTTTGGATTTGTTGTGATCCTTTGAAAAACATTAAGCTACAGATATTATGATGTTCTGCACAAGGGAATGTGGTACTGCACTTTCAAGAACATTTAAAGGGTGTGCTTTCAATTCCCCCCCCCCACCAAAAAAACAAACAAACAAACAAAAAGAAACACATGGCATTATTCTACAGCTATTGCAACTATGTGATGTCTCTATTGCTTCAGTGCAGTTGTGTGATTATCTTCACTGTGTGCTTACTTGTGGCGGGCAGTTTATTCACGAAGCCCTACTAAACACCTGACTGATAGTGAAAAAATATACTCTAGTGTTAAAAATTGGGTCCTTGGTTGGCAGTCAGGTTATCCCCTGTCCAAGCAAGGACCCTCAATCTAGTCGGGCTAAGTCACACACAATCCAAATTATCCTGTGCCCACCCTCTGGTAGCTTGGCACTGAGCAGTCAGGCTTAACTTAGAAGGCAATGTGTAAAGTATTTGTGCAATAAGTCATACAATAACAACATAAAGCACCACAAAAATACACCACACAGTGTTTAGAAAAATATATAATATTTATCTGGATAAATGTAGGTCAAAACGATCAAAGATGCAATTAGTAAAGATAGAAATATCACTGAAAAGTGATATCAAGTGCCTTAAGTCTTTTTAAAGCAAACAAAGTCTCTTTCAAGCACAAAGTACCTAGTTTGCGTGGAAAATCTCCGCAAAGGGCCGCAGAGGAGGAGAAGCGTGGAAACAAAAGGGGTGTGCGTCAATTTCTCGGGCCGCACACGGCGATGCATGGTTTAGTTTACACGCAGGGACGGATGTGCGTCGATTTCCAGCGCTCCGTTGTGGATCCTCTGCGGGTTGCAGGATTTTCAGATGCCCTGGGGACAGTGCGTGGATTTCCTGTCACAGGAGCTGCGTTGATCCGGTGGGCGTTGCGTTGAATTTCTTCGCCTCAGGCAGAGAGCAGCAAGGCAACAGCAAGGCAGTAGTCCTTCACAGAAAGCAGTCAGGTGAGTCCTTTGGGCAGCCAGGCAGTTCTTCATGGCAGGATGCAGGTTTGGGTTACAAGTTTCTTCTCCAGGAAGTGTCTGAGTTGGAAGGGGCAGAGGCCCTGTTTAAATACCCAAATGTGCCTTTGAAGTGGGGGAGACTTCAAAAAGGCCCGAGACATGGTTAAGGGGCTACTTAAGTGGGTGGCACAATCAGTGCTGCAGGTCCACTAGTAGTATTTATTCTACAGGCCCTGGGCACATATAGTGCCCACTTCTAGGGACTTATAAGTAAATTAAATAGTCCAATGGGTATGATCCAATGTTACCATGTTTAAAGGGAAAAAGCATATGCACTTTGCACACTTTACCACTGCTAACCAGTGCTAGAGTCTAAAAAAACAGCAAAAACAGTGTCCAAAAAGTGGAGGGAGGCAGGCAAAAGGTTAGGGGGGACCACCCTAAGGCTGTCAGCTCTAACATCTAGGATGAGCTTAGTGTCTGTGAATTTGGAGTTTCAGGGGATGTGATCACAAGTCATTTGATGCATGACTGAACACGAAATTCTTGCTGTAATAGTCCAAACCTTACAGGGGTCTGTATTATTACTTTAAAGAGACACAGAATATTAAACTGAACTCATGATTCATAAAGTAACCAATAGTGCCTCTTGAGGGCTGCATCTGACCCATCACATTTCATGGAATGGCTATTAAACAGAATGACCTAACAGGGAACTTACTAACATGCCACTACTCAAATCTCCTTACAACAAAATCCCAGGTCACTGTTTAATGCCCACTTATGGGATGAGATGTTAAAGCTTCAATATTTAGCAGAATGGTAATTTTCAAACATTATGAGGATTCAATATGTTTTATTGTGTATTGTTACGCAGACAAGGAATTTTTTTTTAAAGTATGTTTGGAAATAACGCAAAGGCATTCAAGAGATTTCAGCTGCGGCCTGCCTATTATGTTCAGAATTCAAGGTATTCACGGTAATGGGCTGGTTGAAGCAGCTTTCTTGGAAAGTGGGAAGGGAAGAAGGGCTTGAGGCTAAATGTATTTCAATTTGTAAACACCTTCCCAAAATGGTTAGTGAGATTTTATTTAGTGGGACAAACTCCCCCAGCTTCTGATGAAACAGGGTGAAGCACTTCATATTAGACACACATTTCTACTGATGAATGTGCCACAGACTACCCCATCCTGATTTTCCAGTGAGGAATGATGGCACACATATGGCCCCCATTCCCATGGATGTCTGTGGGACACGAGTGGAGTCAGCAATGACATGGGAAAAGTGACATCTAGCAGACTGTCTTCTAGGCATTAATGATGGCACATACCTCTATAGATGCAGGGCGAACAAAGCAAGTCCCCAAACTAAACATCTTGCAGACACCTGACAAATCTAATTTGTGAGTAGCATGTAACCTATGTACATCCATACTGGAAAGTTTGGTACGAATCTCAGAAATGACTAGTTCAACATAATCTCAGTAGTCACCACTAGCCACAGAAGAGAATACCTCAAAGGGAAAAGTTTTCCTGTTTACCTCTCTGAAGGTTAGCTATGGCCTCATCATAGTTCTCGAGCTCCAGTTGGCACTGCCCCAGGAAAAAGTGTGCTTTAACGGACTGGCTATCGAGCTCCAGGGCATGCTTGCAGTCTGCCAATGCCTTATCATGCTGCTGCATCTTCAGGTGGCAGAGGGCCCGGTTGGTGTAGTACACAGCCACAGATGGGTTTCGGTTCTGCAAGACAAAGATACAAATTATTATTGAACGGGCTTCACACTAAACCAAAAACACTATTACATCCAGATGTAGTTCTCTATAAAGGCTCTTTCCTTATTCTATCTATTTTTCAGAATGCCACACATTAAGAAGGAAGTATTGCAAAAAGCACTTCCAGTAATGTTAGCTCATCTCAGAACTTCATTTTGGAGAAAGTTCAGGGCGGAGGCCAAATACCCAGTGTGAATTGTGCAAGATTAATTAGAAGTCCTGAGCCTCATCTTTCAGCACACAAAAGCAAAAAATACGGCCTAAAGCTCAAGTCACAATGGGGGCAGCAATGGTTTAAGAAATCTGGAAGAACGTCCTGTAATGTTCTGGAGCTTGCATGGAGCCTTTTGGCTTACATAGTCCTTCAGTGGTAGTTTACATGCAAGAGCAACTAACCCTCTAAGCAACCAATAAACAAATTGTCTGCTCTTTAAGAACAGGATTACTTAACAAAAAAAACAAAAAGCATAACTGCAGATCACAGCATGCGTTTTCAGGAGTCTATAAAAGGCTATCCCGCCACTCTTCTTGCAAAGTAGACGATTTCTACTGCAAGACCGTACATTTATGGTCATCCCCAATTTTGCTTTATTTCATTTGGTGGTTTCTATAGTCTCGTCGATGGTACACCTACTGTCAGAACAAATTATACAAATAGAAGTGATTAACTCCTGAGCAAAAGCCGATACATCACTAACACCTGTGTGACTGGGCAAAAGCTGATGTATCACTAGCAAAAGCTTATACAAATCAAATGCCTAGAATGATGGTTCGACGTCACAAAACCACTTATGTTACTATGGCATCACCCTCATTTCTAGCATCTCTTGAAGAAAAAAAAACAGGTCTTGCTCCATCAGACTTATGTGCAATCACAGAGAGCACTTATCACAACATCGCTTTCCTACTAAGGTCAAGACACACTGACCTGCATACTCTTGAATCTACTGGCAAATGGAGTACCATTGTGGTGCCAAACAGTTGTTGGGAAACACTGAAGATGAAAATTTGGGAGTGAAATGTTGAAGTAAAGAGCCTCAAGACAGCAAGACTATAAATCAAAACAGATCAAGGCAGAGAAGGACTTCTCGGAAATACTGGGTTGGATTTGGAAGAAAAATCCGCTGCACTATCTTGTGAACAGGGAAAACAAAATGTGTGAACACTTATCTGTTTCATACTCTGCATCTGGTAAACCAATAACAGTGAATACTATACATGTATTACAAATCATGGTTTCCACTTTTTGGAGCATAAAAACTGTAACATCTCCCTTAGGCTTCTTGATATGCCAATACACACAAAAGGTGTGGCAAGCTGATTGAGATGGGCATGCTCTCCGGCTGGGAGAGGTGGTCATCAGGTGTACTCACACGAGGTTCCCTCTGATGTATGTGTGACTACAAGGACCTTCATCCATTCCCCAGACCAGTGGCTGTTACCCCTCTACTATAGGGTGCTTATAAGACGACTTACCACTCGGGTAGGATCTGGCTGTGTTCCCCTGTTTTTGCAATCTTCTAATTGGAGTAAGTGCTAGTTTTCCACGTAACTAGGGATCCATAGCCCTGAAGAATGCCCCAGACCTACACAGGCTCACTGTGAGGGCAGAAACATGTTGACTGTTGTATGAAGGGCTGAGCCATTATACTCATGCTGACTGTTGACCTACGTTTTTAATCATATCAACAGACACTCTTATTAAAAGTGAAAACTACTGGTAGTTTGTTAGGCATTTGTACTGATCTGGATCCCAGTATTATTCAGTAAGCTTTATCTAAGAACTCCTTCTGGTATATCTGAACTAAGAGGCTGAATCCGCCCGGGTGCCACAGTCCTACCAAAGTGGGGAAGAGGTGGTCTATGATGAAGCATAACACAATTAAGTGTGTGAGACCACTTCTTCCGGAAAGGAGGAATGTGAGACCACTTCTTCCGGAAAGGAGGAATCCCCAATAGTTCCATCAACATATTAGATTTTCCATGAAACTATTTATGGTGTTAGGGTCACAACCCAACTAAGCGTACCCATCTCAATCAGCTCTCCACATCTTTTGTGTGTATTGTCTAGTTTTGATAGTTTTGAGAGGACGTGTGGAGAAACATATACTTCTCATCTCTCTCTCTATATTTTGCATCCCCGACACGCCAAGCCACATCAATCTACCAATGAACAATAAAAACAACACTCACCAAAATTAACAGCCCCCATACCCAACAAAAATGTTCTGTCATAACATTCTCTACAAGGCTTTTCTGAACTCATCGTCTCAATTCCCATCTAGCCTGGGCAACTTGTGATGTACCATATTTCAGTACTACCACAGTAACTTCAGAACTACATCCCTATCAACATTTACTTAACAGAGGCTTCCAAGAATATAACAAAACTATATTCTTTTTGTCTAGGTAACATCGAGCCCTTCCCACCCACTTTCCCCTGCACCTCTATCACTGCAATCCCTAGACAAAAATTATCAACAGAATGGATGAAAAAAGCAATCTTGTCCTGCAAGGGTATGGCCAGCATTGCAAAATAGCTTATGCTATTTACTAGTGCTCCAGTGCCTAATTCATCCACCATTCTGCCTCCACTGTCGAGCGGAGCTCGAGAAAACCAATGTGGCGACTGGCTGGGATTGCAGTGGCTGCAGTGGTGTGAAACCTGGCATTTTCATGTGCAGAGGGAGGAGTGGAGGTGGCACTGACCTCACACACACACCAGATGGCCAGTACCGCCATATGGCTGCCTTCTGTTGTGGTACTGAGGTTTAGTGGTGTATGTGATGGTCATCCTGTGCTGGTAGAGAGCTGGCCCTCAGTGAGGAAGTAGGGCACAGAGTGTCGACCCCGGCAAGGAGGGGTCACCTGGGCAACTGATGGCCCTATAGGTCAGCACTGCTGACTGGCCATGGTGGAGTGGGGTGGGGGTGGGGAGGGGGGGGACAATCTGCAGGGCACGGCTGATGCCTCAGGTGTAGCTCCTTGGCATGACCACATCAGCCATGGATTGTCATCACCCGGGGTGCGGAGTGGTACTCCTCCCGAGGCAGCAAGACACCTCTCTGCTGTCAGCCTAGGCTGGAGACCGCAGCCTGGTGACGCCTTCTGCATATGTTAGGAGATGGCTTGGTGCGTGGTGTGGTGCCAAAAAAGGGACAAGCGGGGTGTTGCTGTGCTACAGAGGTGCTCACAGGAGACAAGAGGCATTAAAACACAGAGTATCAGTGGTCTTCCGCCTTCGTGTGTGTCCCCTTTAGTACGCTGGAGTTGGGGTATGCCACATTTCCCCTACCACAACTGTTAGCAGACCCAACTGAGTTATGGTCCACTGGCCAGAGGCACAAGGGACCAATTGAGTGAGCTGTTGTGCAGATTCCCTGCCAGGACCCATATACTGCAGACTCACCACATGAGAGCCCCTCATTTCCTGCAACAATGGGTGCATTTGCAGACTAGTTGGGACTTGGTGGGCTCAGTGTGCTCAACATGTGCCTGGAGCACCTCAAAAGGGCATTTTCTTTCCTTGCATCATTGAAAAAGTAGCTTAAGAAAAGGAAATGTGTTCACTGTCTGTAGGGGAGGGGCATCTTTCTTTCCCCTCCTTTGTAGATTTGGTGTGGATGGAAATCTATTCTTGGCTTACTAAGTCTACATCTGGTGGGAGTCGGAGCACTCATGCCGCTCTATGCTGGGAGGTCTTGTGGCTCTGACCAGAGAAGGGTAGATGTTACAGTCGCACCACCTTGGCGAAAGAGAAGACTCTTCCTAAGCAGAACAAGCTTGATGAGTTCACAAAGCCCCTCCCACAAGGTGAAGAGCCCCAGGCTCACTCGTTGGCTTGCCCATCAACGGACGATGTTGACATCTGCAACAAAGCTATTCTACAAGTGATCCACTCATCCAGACATGGCCTTAAAGTAAAGATTGGAGAGGTGGTTCCCAAGATCATACTTCTTAGGCACGCTCTTCCCATTACGACCAGCCATGTCAGAAGCTTAAAATCACAATCTCCATTGAGAACACAGTGACCACACTTCAGCTGTCAGTTGAAAGGCTACAGAGCACAATGTGGAGATGGCAGACAGAATCAAAGAGGCAGAGGGCCGGTCTCGCCACAACAACCTTTTCTTTTTGGGGTTTTCAGAGGGGTTTGAAAGGCCCCACCTGGAGAAATTTCTGGAATCCTGGCTCTGTGGTTTCCTCCTGAACGATCAGATCTCTAAATACTTTTTGACTGAGTGGCCGTCTCCCAAGTCATTATTGCTCATTTCCTGAACTACTGAAATAGGCACCTCATCTTAAAAGCTGTGAAAGGACTTGACGAATTTAAGCACAAATCCCACAAAATCCTTATTTTCCTGGACTACATGAGGCTAGCACAGACCCAGAGCAAGTCCTTTAAACAAGCGAAGCAAAAAAGTGCAGGCTATGGACCTGAAATATATGCCTTTATACGTGGCTAAACCCAAAATTTTATTCCAAGGGAAAGCACTGTTATTTTGACCACTCCAACCACAACAACGATTGGGTAGAAGATGTCCCCTATGTGACTGGACTGAAATGTGGCAGACCGATGCTACCAGCTACAAGGTGAATGCTCAGTGGCAAAATGGTGGGACCAGGCGGGGGCAGCACTGAGGCTCTCGGCAGAACTCCCAAAAGCAGGGGCGGGCCCAGCTTGGAAATTCATGACACTTCCCATTAAATGAATTCACACAGATGATGGTCATGGTTGCTCTTTGTCCTCGTCAACAGCTCTGGTGAACCGTTGGGAGACGTGATGTGTGGATATTGGGAAGCTTTAGTCCCTGGAATTGTATTGATGTAGAGTCTGTTAGTATGTGATGTTCTTACAAGTTGGGGTGACAGTTGCTTCTGGGTTGAAAGTGTAGGGTGGGTGGGAGGTCTTGTAATATTCATTTACATTACATAAGGGCACACAGTAGTACTGCATTTATAGCATATGCACTCTGTATCTATTACTTGTCGACTACCCTTTGCAATGTACTCACAAATGAAGGTGTTGACCCTAAACGTCAATGGGCTACTGGATAGGATTAAAAGAGGGATGGTGTTTTAAGTGTGTGAAGGGATTGGCACCAGAGATACTCCACCTTCAGGAAACCCATTTGTTGGACACTAGATGTTCCATTCATGCCTCACTAGAGGCTCTGCGGGGTGGCGATACTCATACACAGACCATTTCCACTGGTCATTACAAAATTCCAAATCTACTGCCAAGGTTGCTGTATTTTATCGGAGGACCCTGGGTTCTGGGTAGTGTTTATGTGGCATCTACATTGATTTGCAGCATGCTACAAGGTTTGTCAGAGGAGCTGCTCCAGGTTCAGATGGATACACTGTTTCTAGGGGTGACTTTAACACAGTAATAGACAAGTCCCTAAATAAGACATCATTGGCCACAATAACCAGAACTCAGGCCGTTAGCGGGAGGGGTGACTTTGCTGGCCCTGGACAATGTGTGACATAACTGGCACCCACAAGAGCATGAATTGACACACTGCTTACCCTTCTATAAGCGTAGCTCCGAATTTGATTGGCCTTTGGATTGGCCTTCCTGGCGGCCAAGACCTGGAACTCCCTCCCCACCAGCCTCAGGACCACCCAGGACCACTCCGTTTTCCGGAGACTCCTAAAGACTTGGCTGTTCGAGCAGCGATAACCCCCCCTTCCCCCCCTAGCGCCTTGAGACCCGCACGGGTGAGTAGCGCGCTTTATAAATGTTAATGATTTGATTTGATTTGATTTAGAACCCTCCTGTGAGGAGCTGAATTCCCTCAGATTTTCCACCGCACATCGTGCTAAGGAGTCTCCACGGAGCTCTGCTCGGTTGTTTCTCAGGAATACTTATTCTAGAGGTGTTTTTGATTTTGAATTTCTTCAAGTAGGTGCTTCAAACTGACCACCATGTCAGAGACACCTAAGAAGGAGCTTTTCAGGTATTGTGCTACCTGCATGAAGAAGAGGTTTCATGTCAATGACCCACATGACAACTGCATATACTGTCTCTACCCGAACCATAAGACCAGAGATTGCAAGGTATGTCGAAAGGTTTCTACTAAAACCTTGAAAGATCGACAGGGCCATCTTCTCCTTTGGCTCAGAAGTTGAAGACTAGGGACAACCCGGTCTCTGATGACGACAATGCTTCCTCATCTGTGTTAGTCGTCAAAAAACCTGTAAAGAGACATAGTGAGGCCGCAGCCACCAGCGAACCTCCCACAAAGGCACTTAAAAAATCTTCTGAGGACTCCTTAAAGTATTGTAGCCCTCCAAAGAAGCATTCTTCACAGACTGAAAAGACAAAGAAGTCAGATTCCTCATTAAAATCTAGAAAGGAATCTCATTCTGAGCCCCCAACGCTGTCTCTGCAGGTTAAGCACACATTCAGAAAACCAGCTTCTGCACTGCTGACGGCAACATTGTTGACGATCTCCCCGTCGACAGCTCAAGCGTAGACGATAACATCAACCATCGTCACTATCTCTGTGTCGACAGCAGCCTCAAAGGAATCCTCAGACGATACTGTCATCCTGGTCGACCGTACGACCCATATCGTCACTGTTGCAATAGCTGTCGACGCTGCGCATCTCTTAGACGATCACACCATCGTCTATACTTTTGTTGATGAAGCTACCATCGACGATTCCGCTGATGACGCTATTGACGTCGATCAACTTGTCGATGCCACCACCGCCGAGTTACCTATCGCTGATGATGATAGAAACACCACCAAAGGGGAAGAAGTCTTCAACATTGCCTATTTTCTCGTCAACGGAACATTCAAAACTTCAAAAGCATAAAAAACAAAGTTTGACGCCATCCCTCACATCTCCAAGTAAAGTTTCAAGACTATTACCATCCCACCTTTTGGATGAGGATGATTCAGAGAATGGCCTATATGGAGTGTATAGAGGCCCTTCACAGCCACATGTCAAATGTCAGGATGATTCAGACGATGACTCTTATTATGACCCCCACAGCATTATGTCCAACCATCCCAATGACAGCAGGACTTTGTATGTCTACCTTCCAGCTTGTTATCAGAGCTACGAACTATGTTTGTAGACTACAGGGAATGCTTCCTGCCAGTATCTGCATCAGTACAACAGCCATAAAGTTCTACAATCCCGGCAACCCCTCAGCCACTTCCACAGCCTCAAATGTATCCTCAACCACAAGGTTCCCCTCAGGCGATACCAACACAAAACCTCATCTCTTCGGAAGAAGATGGGGAAGAAGGGGAGATCTGCAACTATGAAGATGAATGGGATGACTATATAATACCAGCACCTGCTTCTCCTGTGAAGCCTGCTGTAGAGCCTCCTCCTGAGGATATAGGGGTTTTTCATAACTTAATAGAAAGGGCAGCCACACACTTTGACTTACCAAAGGCATCAGCGCAGCAGGATTGTTTCCGGTACGATTTTAAAGAGCCCCACAGGAAAATGGTAAGGGCTATCCCGATCACTGACCACATTTGGAGCAAGGTTTGAAGATTATGCATAATCCTGCAACAGATCCAGCAGTCTCAACCAAGCTTGATAAGAAATACAAGGCCATACGATACGAATACAAGGACACGCTCCTGCATGTCTAACAGGTCATCCAAGGCAGGACTCTTATTTTACAAGCAACACAATGCCGCTCTAGGAACCCTTCCACACCTTTAACACACCACCAGATAAGGAAGGTAGGCACCTGGATAACATTGGGTAATGTTTTTCTTTGATGTCTGGCAGTGTAGTACGAGCTGCAAATTCCCCAGCGCTCCTTGGGAGATAGGATAGGAAGCTATGGTCAGACATTGCTCAATATTTAGAAGAACTCTCGGAAACCATCAAGGATGAGGTAAAAAAAAGTACTACTCAAGGAGTAACGTTCTTCTGCTGAAATAATTGACTGTGCACTCGACATTGTGGTCATGGGTTTAGACAATTAGCTGGGGCAGCAATATTAAGACGACAAGGATGGCTTAAGGCCACTAAATTCTGGCCGGAGGTGCAGATAAACACTTCGGATCTTCCTTATGATGGGGAAGCTTTATTTGGAAAGCACGTTGATAATCTGCTTCAAGCTATAAAATCAGACACGGATACCGCCAGATCGCTAGGCACCCTTCATTTCGTGGAGGATACCAACAGTATGGGTATCCAACATAACTCAGCGTCCAGCTACACCACTAGACCACAATATCATCACAGACAGCCACTTTCAGCGGCATACAGCAGACCTCCTCAAAGAGGAAAGCCTGGGAGGCAGAGCAAAGAAGCCTCTCCGTAGGCAATGACAAGATTCAAGCGCCGGCTACCTCTCGCTCATCCCCAATAAAACTTCAAGGAACGCTGAAAGATCACCTCCACAGTTGGAGTCAAATAACCAAGGACCAATGGATATTGGATATAATACAATTCGGCTACCTCCTAGAGTTTATACAAATACCCCCATTGACACCACTTTCTCAGGTGCAACAAAAACACCTGCGTTCGCTCAACTTAGAAGTGGAAATCATGTTACGAAAAGGTGCAATAGAAATTGTATACTATTTCCAAAGGGGGAAAGGCTTTTACTCCTAATTCTTACTCGTTCAAAAAAAGTCTTGCTTATGGAGACCGATCCTGGACTAAAAAGAGTTAAACAGGTACCTGAAAGAGCAAACATTCTGCGTGGTCACATTGTAGGACATCTTGCAACTTTTCAACAGACCGGACTACATGGCCTCCCTAGACCTTCAGGACACCAACTTTTATATACCCATTCACCCAAGACAAAAAAGATTCTTGAGATTCACAGTAGCCGGCAAGCACTTTCAATTCAAGGTCCTTCCCTTCTGCCTCAAGTCCCTCACCCCGGATTTTTACCAAGTGCCTAGCTCCAGTCACAGCTTACCTCAGACGCAAATGGCACCAAGTTTTCCCATACTTAGACGACTAGTTAGTAAAAGCTCCCAAAATCCAGTCAGCACACAAATCCATCAAAGCAACCTTGTGTCTCTTTAAAGACTTGGGCCTCACTCTCAATCAAGAGAAATCTGTGCTTCAGCCATCAAAAAAGATAACCTTCCTGGGAGCTATATTAAATATAGACCGACCCAAAGCATATCCAACATCGGACAGCCAAGAAAATCTAATCGCATTAGCTAAGTGTAAAGAAATGGCTCCCTGTTGCAGTTACCCCCCACTTTTTGCCTGATACTGATGCTGACTTGACTGAGAAGTGTGCTGGGACCCTGCTAACCAGGCCCCAGCACCAGTGTTCCTTCACCTAAAATGTACCATTGTATCCACAATTGGCACACCCTGGCATTCAGATAAGTCCCTTGTAACTGGTACTTCTAGTACCAAGGGCCCTGATGCCAAGGAAGGTCTCTAAGGGCTGCAGCATGTCTTATGCCACCCTAGAGACCCCTCACTCAGCACAGACACACTGCTTACAAGCCTGTGTGTGCTAGTGAGAACAAAATGAGTAAGTCGACATGGCACTCCCCTCAGGGTGCCATGCCAGCCTCTCACTGCCTATGCAGTATAGGTAAGACACCCCTCTAGCAGGCCTTACAGCCCTAAGGCAGGGTGCACTATACCATAGGTGAGGGTACCAGTGCATGAGCACTGTGCCCCTACAGTGTCTAAACAAAACCTTAGACATTGTAACTGCAGGGTAGCCATAAGAGTATATGGTCTGGGAGTCTGTTTTACACGAACTCCACAGCACCATAATGGCTACACTGAAAACTGGGAAGTTTGGTATCAAACTTCTCAGCACAATAAATGCACACTGAGGCCAGTGTACATTTTATTGTAAAATACACCACAGAGGGCACCTTAGAGGTGCCCCCTGAAACTTAACCAACTAGCTGTGTAGGCTGACTGGTTCCAGCAGCCTGCCACACTAGAGACATGTTGCTGGCCCCATGGGGAGAGTGCCTTTGTCACTCTGAGGCCAGTAACAAAGCCTGCACTGGGTGGAGATGCTAACACCTCCCCCAGGCAGGAGCTGTGACACCTGGCGGTGAGCCTCAAAGGCTCACCCCTTTGTCACAGCCCAGCAGGGCACTCCAGCTTAGTGGAGTTGCCCGCCCCCTCCGGCCACGGCCCCCACTTTTGGCGGCAAGGCTGGAGGGAACAAAGAAAGCAACAAGGAGGAGTCACTGGCCAGTCAGGACAGCCCCTAAGGTGTCCTGAGCTGAAGTGACTCTAACTTTTAGAAATCCTCCATCTTGCAGATGGAGGATTCCCCCAATAGGGTTAGGATTGTGACCCCCTCCCCTTGGGAGGAGGCACAAAAAGGGTGTACCCACCCTCAGGGCTAGTAGCCATTGGCTACTAACCCCCCAGACCTAAACACGCCCTTAAATTTAGTATTTAAGGGCTACCCTGAACCCTAGAAAATTAGATTCCTGCAACTACAAGAAGAAGGACTGCCTAGCTGAAAACCCCTGCAGAGGAAGACCAGAAGACGACTACTGCCTTGGCTCCAGAAACTCACCGGCCTGTCTCCTGCCTTCCAAAGATCCTGCTCCAGCGACGCCTTCCAAAGGGACCAGCGACCTCGACATCCTCTGAGGACTGCCCCTGCTTCGAAAAGACAAGAAACTCCCGAGGACAGCGGACCTGCTCCAAGAAAGGCTGCAACTTTGTTTCCAGCAGCTTTAAAGAACCCTGCAAGCTCCCCGCAAAAGGCGTGAGACTTGCAACACTGCACCCGGCGACCCCGACTCGGCTGGTGGCGATCCAACACCTCAGGAGGGACCCCAGGACTACTCTAAGACTGTGAGTACAAAAACCTGTCCCCCCTGAGCCCCCACAGCGCCGCCTGCAGAGGGAATCCCGAGGCTTCCCCTGACCGCGACTCTTTGAATCCTAAGTCCCGACACCTGGGAGAGACCCTGCACCCGCAGCCCCCAGGACCTGAAGGACCGGACTTTCACTGGAGGAGTGACCCCCAGGAGTCCCTCTCCCTTGCCCAAGTGGAGGTTTCCCCGAGGAACCCCCCCCTTGCCTGCCTGCAGCGCTGAAGAGATCCCTAGATCTCCCATTGACTTCCATTACAAACCCGACGCTTGTTTCTACACTGCACCCGGCCGCCCCCGCGCTGCTGAGGGTGAAATTTCTGTGTGGACTTGTGTCCCCCCCGGTGCCCTACGAAACCCCCCTGGTCTGCCCTCCGAAGACGCGGGTACTTACCTGCAAGCAGACCGGAACCGGGGCACCCCCTTCTCTCCATTCTAGCCTATGTGTTTTGGGCACCACTTTGAACTCTGCACCTGACCGGCCCTGAGCTGCTGGTGTGGTGACTTTGGGGTTGCTCTGAACCCCCAACGGTGGGCTACCTTGGACCAAGAACTGAACCCTGTAAGTGTCTTACTTACCTGGTAAAACTAACAAATACTTACCTCCCCTAGGAACTGTGAAAATTGCACTAAGTGTCCACTTTTAAAACAGCTATTTGTGAATAACTTGAAAAGTATACATGCAATTTTGATGATTTGAAGTTCCTAAAGTACTTACCTGCAATACCTTTCGAATGAGCTATTACATGTAGAATTTGAACCTGTGGTTCTTAAAATAAACTAAGAAAAGATATTTTTCTATATAAAAACCTATTGGCTGGATTTGTCTCTGAGTGTGTGTACCTCATTTATTGTCTATGTGTATGTACAACAAGTGCTTAACACTACTCCTTGGATAAGCCTACTGCTCGACCACACTACCACAAAATAGAGCATTAGTATTATCTATTTTTACCACTATTTTACCTCTAAGGGGAACCCTTGGACTCTGTGCATGCTATTCCTTACTTTGAAATAGCACATACAGAGCCAACTTCCTACATTGGTGGATCAGCGGTGGGGTACAAGACTTTGCATTTGCTGGACTACTCAGCCAATACCTGATCACACGACAAATTCCAAAATTGTCATTAGAAATTGATTTTTGCAATTTGAAAAGTTTTCTAAATTCTTAAAAGACCTGCTAGGGCCTTGTGTTAGATCCTGTTTAGCATTTCTTTTAGAGTTTAAAAGTTTGTAAAAGTTTGAATTAGAACCTAGAACTAGTTGTAGATTCTTAAAAAGTATTCCAACTTTTAGAAGCAAAATGTCTAACACAGATGTGACTGTGGTGGAACTCGACACCACACCTTACCTCCATCTTAAGATGAGGGAGCTAAGGTCACTCTGTAAAATAAAGAAAATAACAATGGGCCCCAAACCTACCAAAATACAGCTCCAGGAGCTTTTGGCAGAGTTTGAAAAGGCCAACCCCTCTGAGGGTGGCAACTCAGAGGAAGAGGATAGTGACTTGGAGGAAAATTCCCCCCTACCAGTCCTATCTAGGGAGAACAGGGTCCCTCAAACCCTGACTCCAAAAATAATAGTCAGAGATGCTGGTTCCCTCACAGGAGAGACCAACACCTCTGAAATCACTGAGGATAGCCCCAGTGAAGAGGACATCCAGTTAGCCAGGATGGCCAAAAGATTGGCTTTGGAAAGACAGATCCTAGCCATAGAGAGGGAAAGACAAGAGATGGGCCTAGGACCCATCAATGGTGGCAGCAACTTAAATAGGGTCAGAGATTCTCCTGACATCCTAAAAATCCCCAAAGGGATTGTAACAAAATATGAAGATGGTGATGACATCACCAAATGGTTCACAGCTTTTGAGAGGGCTTGTGTAACCAGAAAAGTGAACAGATCTCACTGGGGTGCTCTCCTTTGGGAAATGTTCACTGGAAAGTGTAGGGATAGACTCCTCACACTCTCTGGAAAAGATGCAGAATCTTATGACCTCATGAAGGGTACCCTGACTGAGGGCTTTGGATTCTCCACTGAGGAGTATAGAATTAGATTCAGGGGGGCTCAAAAATCCTCGAGCCAGACCTGGGTTGATTTTGTAGACTACTCAGTAAAAACACTGGATGGTTGGTTAACTGGAAATGAAGTGTGTGACTATGTTGGGCTTTATAATTTGTTTATGAAAGAACACATTTTAAGTAACTGCTTCAATGAAAAGTTGCATCAGTATCTGGTAGACCTAGGTCCAATTTCTCCCCAAGAATTGGGAAAGAAGGCAGACCACTGGGTCAAGACTAGGGTAACCAAAACTTCCACTGGGGGTGACCAAAAGAAAGGGGTTACAAAAACTCCCCAGGAGAAAGTGGGTGACACTAGAAACAAAGAAAAAGAGTCCTCTGTAGGCCCCCAAAAACCAGAACAGGTGGGTGGGCCCCAAGACACAACCCAAAACAAAGGTGGGTACCAGGGTAAGAACTGGGATGCCACTAAGGCCTGGTGCCACAACTGTAAACAGTCTGGGCACCACACCAAGGACACTTCTTGTCCCAAAAACAAACCCCAGAACAAAATTCCTGGGGTAACCAGTGTAGCCATGGGAGATGACTCCTCAGATGAGGAGGTCTTCCTAGCCTTCAACTGGAAACAGGGCCCAACAGGTGAGTTGGAGATTCCAGAGGGAAGTAGACACTTCCACCACCTACTGGTGAATGGAATCCCAACCACTGCCCTGAGAGACACTTGTGCCAGTCACACTATTGTGCATGACAGGCTGGTGCTCTCAAACCAGTACATCCCAGGTGAGACTGCCAGGGTAAGAGTTAGCCTAGACAGGGTCACTAAGAGGCCTGTGGCTTTAGTGCCCATAGAAGTGGGTGGCACTCTTAGCTGGAGAAGGGTAGTAGTCAGTACAGACCTCCCCCTTGATTGTCTCCTTGGAAATGACTACCCAGAGGTTAGTCAGAGCCCAAGAGAGAAACTGGTCCAGTGCCAGTCCTCTCCCAAGGATTCTGGAAGTCCTACCTCTGCAGTAAATGCAAGCAGGCCCCAGAAGAAGAAGAAAAGAAAACAGAGTAGGAAGGGTGGACAACCTTTAGCCAAGGTTACAGCAAGCCAAGGAGATTCTGCTCCAGTAGGGGAGAACTCCAAAAATGGCCCTGATAAAGTCCAACCTGACCCACAAGAAGTCCTGGCTCGTCAGGCAACTGTTAAACCTGAGTGGGTGGCTCCTCAGCTAACAGAAGAAAGAGTGGAAGAAGGGTGTTTACTACAAAATGTGGTAACCCCCCACTCTAATACAGCAGACAGGCACCCTGAACCCAAAGAAGCCTGTAACTTAGCCCCTTCCCTTGTAGGTGAAGAGCTAAAGGTGTGGTTCTGGGCACTGACAGCGGTCAGTGGCCTCTGCTGGGTGTTAGCCTTTATGGCTGCACTATCCTTGGCATGGTGGTCAGACCCCATGCCAAATAGCAAGTTAGGCCCCCTGACCCTGTTGGTCATGGTGGGGTTACTCCAGCTCTGGGTAACCTCTTTGGGTAAGCTAGGGATGACCCTGGCTAAGATAAGATTAGCAGAGGTGGATACCTCTAAACCCAAAATAAAAAGAATGGGTGGAGACATTGAAGAGGCAGACAAGAGGCAATTCAGACTAGGTCCTATCACTGTGGAAGTGGGTCAGTTCCCCAAAGGGAATGACCTGAACAGAAGGATGTAAGGCAGAGTAGGCCCTGCAACTAACCAGCCTATTTCTCCTACTCTTCCTCGCCTGTCAGACTAGGAAGACTCTCCCAGCTTGGGCTGAGTCTCCTGGCCTGTGGGCTGGGGGGGGCTTGTGTAAAGAAATGGCTCCCTGTTGCAGTTACCCCCCACTTTTTGCCTGATACTGATGCTGACTTGACTGAGAAGTGTGCTGGGACCCTGCTAACCAGGCCCCAGCACCAGTGTTCCTTCACCTAAAATGTACCATTGTATCCACAATTGGCACACCCTGGCATTCAGATAAGTCCCTTGTAACTGGTACTTCTAGTACCAAGGGCCCTGATGCCAAGGAAGGTCTCTAAGGGCTGCAGCATGTCTTATGCCACCCTAGAGACCCCTCACTCAGCACAGACACACTGCTTACAAGCCTGTGTGTGCTAGTGAGAACAAAATGAGTAAGTCGACATGGCACTCCCCTCAGGGTGCCATGCCAGCCTCTCACTGCCTATGCAGTATAGGTAAGACACCCCTCTAGCAGGCCTTACAGCCCTAAGGCAGGGTGCACTATACCATAGGTGAGGGTACCAGTGCATGAGCACTGTGCCCCTACAGTGTCTAAACAAAACCTTAGACATTGTAACTGCAGGGTAGCCATAAGAGTATATGGTCTGGGAGTCTGTTTTACACGAACTCCACAGCACCATAATGGCTACACTGAAAACTGGGAAGTTTGGTATCAAACTTCTCAGCACAATAAATGCACACTGATGCCAGTGTACATTTTATTGTAAAATACACCACAGAGGGCACCTTAGAGGTGCCCCCTGAAACTTAACCAACTAGCTGTGTAGGCTGACTGGTTCCAGCAGCCTGCCACACTAGAGACATGTTGCTGGCCCCATGGGGAGAGTGCCTTTGTCACTCTGAGGCCAGTAACAAAGCCTGCACTGGGTGGAGATGCTAACACCTCCCCCAGGCAGGAGCTGTGACACCTGGCGGTGAGCCTCAAAGGCTCACCCCTTTGTCACAGCCCAGCAGGGCACTCCAGCTTAGTGGAGTTGCCCGCCCCCTCCGGCCACGGCCCCCACTTTTGGCGGCAAGGCTGGAGGGAACAAAGAAAGCAACAAGGAGGAGTCACTGGCCAGTCAGGACAGCCCCTAAGGTGTCCTGAGCTGAAGTGACTCTAACTTTTAGAAATCCTCCATCTTGCAGATGGAGGATTCCCCCAATAGGGTTAGGATTGTGACCCCCTCCCCTTGGGAGGAGGCACAAAAAGGGTGTACCCACCCTCAGGGCTAGTAGCCATTGGCTACTAACCCCCCAGACCTAAACACGCCCTTAAATTTAGTATTTAAGGGCTACCCTGAACCCTAGAAAATTAGATTCCTGCAACTACAAGAAGAAGGACTGCCTAGCTGAAAACCCCTGCAGAGGAAGACCAGAAGACGACTACTGCCTTGGCTCCAGAAACTCACCGGCCTGTCTCCTGCCTTCCAAAGATCCTGCTCCAGCGACGCCTTCCAAAGGGACCAGCGACCTCGACATCCTCTGAGGACTGCCCCTGCTTCGAAAAGACAAGAAACTCCCGAGGACAGCGGACCTGCTCCAAGAAAGGCTGCAACTTTGTTTCCAGCAGCTTTAAAGAACCCTGCAAGCTCCCCGCAAAAGGCGTGAGACTTGCAACACTGCACCCGGCGACCCCGACTCGGCTGGTGGCGATCCAACACCTCAGGAGGGACCCCAGGACTACTCTAAGACTGTGAGTACAAAAACCTGTCCCCCCTGAGCCCCCACAGCGCCGCCTGCAGAGGGAATCCCGAGGCTTCCCCTGACCGCGACTCTTTGAATCCTAAGTCCCGACACCTGGGAGAGACCCTGCACCCGCAGCCCCCAGGACCTGAAGGACCGGACTTTCACTGGAGGAGTGACCCCCAGGAGTCCCTCTCCCTTGCCCAAGTGGAGGTTTCCCCGAGGAACCCCCCCCTTGCCTGCCTGCAGCGCTGAAGAGATCCCTAGATCTCCCATTGACTTCCATTACAAACCCGACGCTTGTTTCTACACTGCACCCGGCCGCCCCCGCGCTGCTGAGGGTGAAATTTCTGTGTGGACTTGTGTCCCCCCCGGTGCCCTACGAAACCCCCCTGGTCTGCCCTCCGAAGACGCGGGTACTTACCTGCAAGCAGACCGGAACCGGGGCACCCCCTTCTCTCCATTCTAGCCTATGTGTTTTGGGCACCACTTTGAACTCTGCACCTGACCGGCCCTGAGCTGCTGGTGTGGTGACTTTGGGGTTGCTCTGAACCCCCAACGGTGGGCTACCTTGGACCAAGAACTGAACCCTGTAAGTGTCTTACTTACCTGGTAAAACTAACAAATACTTACCTCCCCTAGGAACTGTGAAAATTGCACTAAGTGTCCACTTTTAAAACAGCTATTTGTGAATAACTTGAAAAGTATACATGCAATTTTGATGATTTGAAGTTCCTAAAGTACTTACCTGCAATACCTTTCGAATGAGCTATTACATGTAGAATTTGAACCTGTGGTTCTTAAAATAAACTAAGAAAAGATATTTTTCTATATAAAAACCTATTGGCTGGATTTGTCTCTGAGTGTGTGTACCTCATTTATTGTCTATGTGTATGTACAACAAGTGCTTAACACTACTCCTTGGATAAGCCTACTGCTCGACCACACTACCACAAAATAGAGCATTAGTATTATCTATTTTTACCACTATTTTACCTCTAAGGGGAACCCTTGGACTCTGTGCATGCTATTCCTTACTTTGAAATAGCACATACAGAGCCAACTTCCTACACTAAGCAAATACAGAGAAGAAAGTCTCTTTCAGCTCAATAATACAAATCTTTGAAAGGAATGTCATCTTGTATCAATCTGATTCCCTGCTGTCGCCTTCAAATGCGCCCACTACAAGCGGAACTGCACAAGCAATGGAAACAAGCGCAAGGATCCTTGGAGACATAATGCAGGTAACTCCACTCATGATAGCCTCTCTGGATTGGTGGACAGTACGTGCAAGTGTCTTCGGAGGCCTACACTTTTTAGCTCAAATTCCCCTGTTGAACATATCAACAGATGTGTCAATGGATGGATGGGGTGCGTACTTGCAGGATCTTCAAGTAAGCTGCAAATGGCGCCCCTCTCACTGCACTCTTCATATCAACCTCCTCCAACTGAGGACAGTATTATTGGTGTTACAGGCCTTCCTTCCCAGAATTTGCAGGTCAGCAGTGCTTGTCAGAACAGACAACACCACAACAATGCCCTACATCAACAAGCAAGGAGGAACTGGCTCACATCTACTATCTCAGGCAGCACAAACCATTTGGAACTGGTGCATTCGACATTCTTTGCACAAAGGCAGAACATGTCCCAGTCCATCAAAACGTCATTGCAGATTCTCTGAGCAGACTAACATCATCTACCCATGAATGGGAGTTAGACCAAAAACACTAGACGGAATATACTTTCAGTGGGGCAAGCCGAACTTTGATCTCTTCACGACCTCTCAGAACGCCAAATGCCGGTTTTACAGAAGTTAGCATAACCAACAGGAGTCATGGAGGAATGTCTTTTCAATAGCATGGTCAGGAAACTATGCCTACGCCTTTCCTCTAATCCCTCTCCTCCCGAGAGTGATCAGCAAGATCAAGTCAGAATCCTGCCGGATAATACTAATAGCTCCTCCTTGGCCAAGTCAACATTGGTACATGGAGCTACTACTGATGTCTCTATGTCCACCCATAAGGATAAAACCGATTCCCTCATTGCTGACCCTGAACCAGAGCCAAGTGAGACATCCGGATCCCAAATCTCTAAGCTTATCGCATGGCTCCTGAGTTAAATCAATTCGGCCATTTAAGCATCCCTAAAGATTGCAAGGAAATCCTAGTCCAGGCAGATAGCACAAACAAGATGTACCGCCTAAAGTGGAAACAATTCGGTTTGTGGTGTAGGTCTGCTAATATACATCCTATTTCTTCCTCTCCGGAAAAGATCTTGCATTACCTATTGAATCTAGCGCACTCAGGATTGCAACATGCATCATTTAAAGTTAATCTGATAGCAATTTCTCGGTTTAGAAGAATGTCCAGGTAAACCATCTCTTTGGTCTCAGATGCTCATGAAACAATTCTTGAAGGGTCTTTTTAGGTCCTATCCTCCAGTAAAGGCCCCTCCTCCGGCATGGCAATTGAACACAGTTCTTGGCCAGCTGATGAAGGAATCGTTTGAGCCCACTCATAGAGCAGACATCAAATATCTTACATGGAAAGTAGCACTCCTCCTTGCGCTTATGTCTGAGCGTAGGGTTAGTGAAATACAAGCTTTCACAATACAGGAACCCTTCTTGCATTTCAAAGAGGACAGTTATTTTTCGCACCAATCCTAAATTCATACCAAGGTCCCTCGGACTTTCATCTCAACAAACCTGTGGTGTTGAGGACATTCTTCCCTAGAACTCAAGGGGCAGCAGAAAGATCCCTTAACTCGCTAGATCTGAAGAGATGCCTCAAGTTTTATTTGGACAGGACGAAAGCTTTTAGAAGGACAAACCAACTTTTTGTAGCCTTCAGTAACCCTAAGAAAGGGTTCCCAGTAACCAAAACTATTTCTCATTGGATTAAAAATGCAATTTTTCTTTCCCATCAGAAAGCTGGTCTGCCTTTGGATGCTAAAGTCCACGCACATTCGACTAGAGCCATTTCCACGTCCTGTGTGCTATTTTCAGGAGTATCATTGCCGAGATGCAACGTGGAAGTGGGCACATACCTTCAAAAAACACCACTGCCTAGATACTGAAAAGCTCAGAGATGCAGCGATTGGACAGGCGGTGCTCAGACATCTGTTCCAATAAAAGTGAGCCATCTGGTGTTCCCAACATCTGCTTTTTACTGTACAAATGCACATTTTCAATAATTTTATAGGTGTTCTGTTATCATATTTTAAACCTAAACATAAATGTAAAAAGTGCGGATACTGTCTTATAATAGTACAACGTTTATATGTTTAACCACAGAAATGGGCTAATTACTGCTTGCTATTCTGATTCAAGCATGTGAATCTATGAAAGTTCCAATACTGGAGTAAGAAACTAGTTACTTACCTGTAACTGTAGTTACCCAGTAATGGAAACTTTCATAAGATTCACATGTGACGCAACCATCTCCAGTGGGGAGATCATCTTCATTTTCTCAGTATTGTCTTTCCATTAGCTCTAATGCTCGGAAAATCTGAGGGAATTCAGCTCCTCACAGGAAGGTTCTAGAAGGTTCAGGAAGGTTCTAGAGGGTGGTGTAACCTGATTGGTGGATTCTGGAGTTTGGTCCATTTTTACAAAATTACATTGATATGTTACTAAGTTAAAGGCCTAATGCCTGTAATGTATTTGTACATTAGAGCATTGCTTTTGTATAACACTTGGGACTCCGATCTCTATGACGGGGAAGGATTCAAGCATGTGAATCTATTAAAGTTTCCAATACTGGAGAACTACAGTTACAGGTAAATAATTTGTTTCATCTCTCTCCTTCCACATCTTGGCAAGATGCTAGAATCCCTAGTAAACTGTCGGAACACCAGCTATATGGAATAGAACTGGATTCTACACCCCACCCAGATGGGCTCGGGTTCAGCACAGAATTAGCCATGCTCGGAGTCACTGAATACATAAGAGGCAACCTTGACTCAGGGCAGAAGGCAGCGGTCATCTTATTAGATGTCTCCGCTGCCTTCAATACGGTGTCACACAAGATCTTTCTAGAAAGGTTAGAGCAGGTGGGAATTATGAGTCCCGTTCTGAAATGACTCCGCTCCTACCTCGCTGACAAACAAAAGGAAGTATTTCTCTCCCTCTTCACTTCCCAGTTTAGAACCATACGACGTGGTGTCCCTCAGGGATCACCATTAAGTCCAACTCTTTTTAATATTTACCTGCCCTATTAGCTTTGGTTACGCAAAGCTGGGATC
This sequence comes from Pleurodeles waltl, assembly GCF_031143425.1. Taxonomy (NCBI): domain Eukaryota; kingdom Metazoa; phylum Chordata; class Amphibia; order Caudata; family Salamandridae; genus Pleurodeles; species Pleurodeles waltl. The sequence continues at coordinate 403,037,497 of NC_090449.1, forward strand.
TGAACACTGCTTCATACGCTGGCGATACACAAATAATGCTAGCTTTCCATCAGCTCAATAAAACAGTAATTGGGGACTTTCAGGGCTGTCTGACACCCACTGCTGAATGGATGCATCTGTCTACATCTCAATTCCGACAAAATGGAAATTATGATATTTGGTTCTTCCTCCCCTCTTGACGCACTGCGTCTCTGGCCTTCTGATTTAGGACCTGTTCACACCCATTTCACAGTTGTCAGGAATCTGGGGGGTCTTGATGGATACAACACTTTCCTTCAAACCCCAGGTTAAGGCCACTATAGCTACTTGCTTTGGTTTGTTAAAATCTTCAAAACAACTTCTAAAATATCTTCCCCTGGATACTCGCAAGGGAATGCACATGCACTCATCACCTCCCGGTTAGATTATGCCAATGTACTGCCCCCCCCCCCAAAAAAAATATATGCTGCCCCATCTGCAATGTGCACAAAATGCTGCTGCCAGGTTCATTTTGAATATATGCCCAATTCCCCTGAATGCACGACTGTGATTTAATGGGGTACTCTCTTTTCCCTCTTGAACGAGGTAGATGACAAGGCTGCCCCTCTCTCCTCATATTAGTAACAGAACACTTGGCTGAATGGATCAGGAAAGACATGCAGATATATGGGTTCAGGTGAGCAAAAGGCCCGAAGACAGAGTGGAACTACTCACCAATGATATGCTTCTGTATCCTAGGAACCCTTAGAAGTCTCTCCCAACCCTGAAAAATGCCAGAGATTTATGGTGATGCTTCGAGACTACCGGTCAGCTGGGGAAAACAGTTGACATATACTTGACAGGTACACACCCCACCTTGACAGTGGGGACACTGTCTCAGATCAAGCAAGGTCTGTTCTTCATGGATATCCACATTGTTGGATCTCCAGGCCGCATGGGACAAACTTTGCACCAAATTAGAATCATATGCATACTGACCTAGACTCTTGGGCTTAACTCCAGTTTAGCTTCCAAGAAAGGGTGTTGCTTTGCAAAATGATAGTTCTCCCCTGCTTCCTTTACGTTCTGCAAAACTACCCCCTATGTACTCCTCCCCAATGTCTTTCATGATCTACAATCAATTCTCTCAAGGACCCTATGGGTGTGCCAGCTCCCTAGTGTTCTGTATGTAAAATGTGCGTCTAAATATATATCAGGGGGGCTTAGGCACCCCATACATTTTACTGTACTAATAGGTGGCACAGATGATACCACTTGGGGATTGTTTTTTGGGGACAGGCATGACTCCTCATGGAGGCTGGATCCAGCTACCCTGGAGAGGGATGGGATGCTAGCCCTTTTACACAGGAGATAACCCCTGTTTTCTCTTCCGCAGGTTTTGAAAATCTCTCTCTTGTGTTGGCGCACAGATCTTTCTCATATTAAATGGCTTGGTGAACTCACAGAACAGACTCATTTATGAGCTGGGACATGTCGGAAGCAAGGATCCCACCTTGCGGGATTTCACATGTGGGACCCGATTGGAATTTCTAAACTAGGAGATTTATGGGACTATGATCACACTGTGGCGTTGGCCCACTTAGTTGCATTATATGATTTACACAGATCACTTTTTTTTTCTTTTTTTTATCTACAGGGCCACCACACACTGGAAACATATAAGAAGGCCTTTCAGGAAGTGCCAGATTTTAATCTGCTCGATGCCAAATTAACGATGGACCAGTTGAGATATAAAGGCATATTGCAACTTTACAGGTCTCTCCTCCTTAATACTGTTAACCCTCACAGAAGCTGCGACCCGACTGGGAAAAGGATGTGGAACAGATTGAAGACAATGACTTGGCAGGAGGCAGAGACGGTCTCTAATATGTTCACCATTCTTTCTAACCTCAGATTCATGCAATTTAACTATGTCTGATGAATATACCACAGCCCTGAAATGCTGTGAAAATGAAGATATCCCCTAACACCAAGTGCATGGGTACACTATGGTGATTCCAAGGGGGGAGGGGCACCTTTCATCACACTATATGTTTATGCCTGGTTACTTTCACCTACTTGCAAAGGATTCTTAACATCAAGATACCCTTATTACATATATCTACCACCATGGGCCCTAAGATGATGCTGTATGGGATCACTGAGCATTTGGTGAATTCACGATACATACGCATTTGCCTGGCATTAGCTACCTGGTGGCCAAGAGAGACATCACTAGATAATGGAGGTCAACTGAACTCTCTTTGCTGCCTGTTTGGTTTCAAGAAATGGTCTACTGCTGCAAAGCAGAGAAGGAAATACACAAGTGTAGAAGCTGTCCCACCAAACATAAGACAAATGGAGCCGGTGGTTTTCCAGTTCCCACTACAGTGGTACTTGAAACAGTCAAGATATACTCATATAAACAAAACCTTCAGAAACTAATAAAAAACGTTTCTGCTTATCAATCCGCTTTCTAAAACAGTCTACACTAGGATTCAATCACTTCTCTTTAACTGTAGCCAGTCATCACTTATTACACCAACTGCAGCATGAAATGCTACATCCCTGAGAATGATTCCAAGACAAAGGTACACAGCACTGGTATTCTCAAGATTATAATACTGACAATATCATTTCATCGGAATACGTATGTTACATCTTGTTCCCCTAGAAGCTGCTCTACATGCTGCTACCCGTCTAATCTCAAGAAGCCATTTTTTTTTACCACATCACACTCTTCCTCGTTGCAATGGCTGCTGACAGGGCCTTAATGAAAGTCCCTGTGGTGCAGGGGACAGACAACCTCCAGGGGTTCCCAATTCTTCAAGGGGCCCATCTGCAGCCCAAAGTCAATGAATATTTGTGATATATGGGGGGGCTCCGGGGTTCCTCATTACATTTTGCAGGGGAGCCCCATCATTTTGCATTATGTGACGGTCTGCTGATTAAAGAAAGGTGCATTTATATAAAAAAAATTAAAAAGCCTACACAACACTCTCCCCATTAGCTGGCATATGAACTGAATATCTAGACACTTTTAGATACCCCGGAACAATCGTCCCAAGGTTGCACCCCGACAATCTGTCTCGCCCCACCCCCTGACCTCCAGTATCTATTTCCTGAAACGTCTCCAGCTTAAGAACCACCTCACCCCATACACTTGTAATGGATTACCCTCAGGCTATGTTATAATTAGATTTGTATATAGAATAGGGAATTTTACTTAGCGTTCCTCCATTTAGCCTTGTATATTTGGAGCCTGTAGAAAACTTGTAAATTTGCAGTGCCACTAGCACTAGCATTTATCCCCGGGTTCTTTGCACAAGTTAATTTCTAGACTGATTAACTTTGCTGTCTGGTAAACCGGTGAAATTAATATAAGCAAAACAGCTAATATTATGAATTCGAGGACATCCAAGATAAAATGGCAAATTGTGACAATACAAGAAATGTGGCTTATGTATCTATTCATCATTCAATTGTAAGTGTTTCACAAAGATGCTGTGGGGCAAAAAGAGGTAGGAAGTGACAATTCATCATCTGTGTAACAAGGGGGTTTCCTTATTAATCTAAAGTTATAGAAATCCATTCTCTTTGTATGAAACTGATGTTTAACCGAGATGTGGTTTGTTCTTACAAACATCTCCTGGGGTGATATGATAAAGAGGACAGAACGTCTTTTAGGCAAAATGGTTTCTCTCTTAGAAAAAGTGGTTTTTGATTTGGAATAATCAAAAGATTGAAGGCCATTTTAACATGAGGGAATAGTATCCAGAATTCAGTCCTAACACAATCTATTAATAATACTAAGATCATCAATTCTACTAACGTCCACAGTGTCTTTTAAACAGTTGCTTACTTCTGTTATAATGTGCCACGTTAGGCAGAACTAATTTAGGATGACAATAAGTGCAAGAGATACTTCAATGGACAATAGCTACTAAAGTATCTTCTGTACCACGATACTTGCTTAACCTTGACAGTCAGCCAAGGTATCTGTTGCATGCCATTAAAGCAGTCACTAATGAAATTTACAGACTTTCCAAATGCCAGATTGAAAAGGCTGTCTAAAGGAATTTACACTAGGATTTGAAAAATAATCTAGGATCAAGCTGTTGATTGAAAAATGACTGCACTGTAATATGTATAGAGGCTTACCACCTCTATGTAGGGTGCAAATTTGAAAACAATTTGGTAATTAAATTCGGATTTAAGAGGCCACTTTATTTCTGTGGTAGGATTTGGCACAAGTCAGAGGCAGAGATTAAAGTTCTCAGACATTCATAATTATGTGGCATGGAAAGCCGAGCCTAGGTAAAAAACCAAACACCGCCATTCTTATCTTGCCAGTACCGTGAATAGGATAAAATAACAGGCAAAAAAAAAAAAAAAACAATGGGTGCTCCTAGTTTAAAGAAGACTTTTTTTTACCCTTGGAATAGGGAGACATTATTCAAAGGGTTGAAAAATGTTTTCCACTAAGGAGCATTGAAAATCAGTGTAAAGAAAACAGAAATTCAGCACCTTTCCATACCAGTGGTCATAGAAGTAGGGAAACAGGGTAACAACACCTGCTTGTTTAAAGACACAGGCATCGCAATATGCGATTATTTGCTGTAAAGTGCACAGTCTATTCTACAATACACCCAAACCAGTCTAAATATTAAGTACAATATCTTGGGGTAACTCATTTTTATTCAGGAAAACTAGAAAACAAAAATAATTTTAAAAAAAGTGATGGGTAAAATGCTTTAATTAATCGCAGTCATTGGTAATAATTAGGACGACTTTCCAATTAATCATTATTTGCCCACTATGCCCCTCCCAAAAGTGATCAGACATATGCAAATGAGACTGAACTGTTGAGCCTGAACAGGCCAGGTTCTTTAGAAGGGAACACAAGCAACCCCAAACTGCTTAATGCATTGCTTAACCTCTTCAATGGTGCGCAGCTTGAACCTCTGGCACAGTGAGCACATTTTGATCCCTGGACCTCCTGTGCGAATCCGCCTGTTTCTATTTCATGCAGGATGATCTTTCTATCATAGTCTACTTAACTCTGGTAATTTTTATACCCCTTTGCTTTCCATAATATTCAATGTATGTCCAATTTTCGAATTGCCCAGCATTCACCATTCCTTCCGACCCCAAGATGTTGGTTTACTTTCCAAAGATTGCCTTGCACACGTTATCAATCTCTACCTAATATTTCCCTGCATGTGAAGAGAATAATCCAAGTCTCACTTTAGTAACTGACATATAGCGGCACAAAGCATCTAGACGAGCAAACACGCTAACCATATGTTACAGGTCGATAGATCTGGAGAAGCAGGAGGAGGGCCACAATGATTTCAGGAAAGGTCTGAATGTGCTAATGTGTCTGGCTGCTAATAGGTCTCCATTCGAAAATATGACAGTTTTAAAATCCCTTAGCCATTATGGGATGGTGACAATTAAGGTGTGCTAGACTACACATCGATATCTGAAAGTGAAATAATGGAACTATGTGTAGAAGAACTGAAATGTGTACAGCATCAATGTAACCTTCGTCTGCCATGTTTTCTTGCTCATGCTAATGTGACGTCAGTTGATGTCCCCCTCTCCAAGCCTTCAGTGTGCCAAGTTCTCCTCACACACAAGATGCAAAAGCTTTAAAAGTTGGTTTCTCAGACGAACCAAGTACATTTTTGTTACTCATGAAGGTCATCCACTAATTTTCATGAACCCAGGAGGGAACCAGTTTATCCTCCAACTTTGTCATGGTCTCAAAACAGTATGTGTAGTATGGTATATATTTGACCTCTGCCCTGCATCTAGGAGCCATACTTTACTGCTTATACATGAGTGACACCATTATTGATGATTATATGTGATTTACTGATTTTTATTTTTCTCCATCAACACTTTCAGGCTCGACCCAAATGTGAGACTGCTTTCTTCCACGTTTGCAACTTATGTTGCCCCAATCTAAAATTGTAATTCACAAAGACTTTGTCCTAAAGCTCCAAGATTGTAAGGATGTGGCTGTGAGGAATCGTTTGTACACATTTTAGAACATGGTTTTCAACAGATGACACTACACTTCATTCTCCAAAAGGCTGAGATTTAGTCTGGGTTCTCTCAGCAGGGACTTATTTTTTTTTTAAGTTGTACCGCAAACAGACTGGTCAAATGAACACTTAGCATTTTCCATATAATTAAGTTCATATCAAAAAAGGAAATATAAGTCACGAGGGCTAGATACAGAAACCCTAAATCACTTTACATTCAGCTAGGTTTTATCTTGGAGAGAGAGCGAAGTCTAGGTTGCCTGTTCCCAGAGACTATGTTCTGCAGGCGGAATTAAACGTTTGTAGGTATCCTTGCACTGAAAAGGGTACCACCGATCTCCTATGTTGTTTAATAATTATGTGTAGGTATTAAACTGAAAGGACTATAGACCAATTTTCAAAATTGTGAGGACAGTACTCTGGGGAGCTTTCATCTGGCGAATGATGAAAAGGAGGCTCGCAAATGGAGTGGAAAAACTCCAATGGACTGCAACGGGCTCAGCCTTAATAAGGATAAGAAACAGTTCTCTGCTATTGGAACTGATGCCTGTTAATGACAATTTTGCTCATTTAATGTAGATACCATTTAAGACTTTCCCACTTACATATCAGAGTAGTTATAGTAATGCTTAAAATTACCTGAAATGTAGGCTGCAGCAGTACCAACCTAGAAGAGCTCCATGATCCTCTGATAAGCTGTTTTTTCCATCCTGAGGCAGTACAATAAAGGAAGACTGGCGGGTCTTTCCAGCAACTGGTGGAAATCTGAGCCTCTCCAGCACTTCTCTCTGTAATTCTTTACCAGATGAACTAAAAATTATTGCCCAGCTCCTTCCATTTACAGAGACTTTTAAAACACATGGGAGCTGGCGCCCCCCGGTCAGCATATCTCGCACCGTCTGGTCCCGCTTAGGCTTGGAGGTCGCCATCCCCTCTGCCCACTAACTGCAGGTGATCGAATATCCCAGAATGGCCTTTTACGCAATGTCACTGTGGGCCACGTCTTCCAGGCCTCAGACCGTCACCGGGGTCACCAGCCTTCTGTCGCGGGACAGTCCGTGGGCCTCCTCGCAGCCCCGCTCACCTCTGCATTGGATTAGGCCCTCCTGTGCTGCCCGCAACGCTAGACTGCAGCACTGGTCCACTGCGCCTCTACGGGACCTCAGCACCAGCTCCAATCGACCGCCAGGCCCCCTGATCAGCTCTTTCTCCTCTTTGGGGTACCCCCTGGAAGGCCCAGCAGGGATGCAACGGGCGTCACCAGCGCCCCGGCTCCAGGCCTCCACCGGGCCTCCAGCGCGGGCCTCACCTCTCCGCGGGGTGCAGCTTTCTCCAAGGGCACCGCCGATCCCCCGGCACCCAACCAGCGGTCTATCAGGCCCGGGCTTACCACGCAGGCGAGACCGCAGCCCTCTGCGGCCTCCAGCCTCAGGCACCGACCCGAAGCTCCCGGAGCCTCACCCTCAGCAGCACCAGCCTTGCGATCTTCGGGCTCGCACAGAGCCCCCAATGCCTCCAGTCCCAGGCGTCACACCACCAGCCAGCCAGCTTCGCAGCCACATAGCTAATTAAGGGCCCAGGCGGCGGAGCTCGGACCAACACGTCCGCTCATGCCGCCATCTTGGCCACGCCCCACTATTACCAGTTTAATGGATGATTCGTACAAAGTGAAAACAGAAAACCTGGATTGCTCACAGCTTCCCTGCTTAACCAAACTGTGTGGTCCTAGGCAAATACTTGATTTTACAGATCCTCCTTTTTCTTCACTATTGCATATGAAAGAACCTTCAAATATGTTAGTTCAGAATACCAGCAGTACAAAAAACATACTGTGTTTGATTTAATCAACTATAATGTTGCTCTATCTATATGAATATGGGCCGCATACAGGGTTCACATGACAACTGTATGGCTGCTTAGTTAACTAATAGCATTGTTACAAGGGTGGGGCAGGAGAAACTATCACTATTAATATAGTTGTAGTGCTATAATGTGACATATCATGGTCAAAAACCCTTATCTTAACGAAACATCAATTTAGAGGTGATATATTTTAAGTGATGTTTGTTGTATGATTTACATGACAAACGTTTTCAGGGGCCGGCTCTAAGAGTCAAGACAGACCCTTGGCTCTGCTCGTACTGTTAAATTTGTTGAGTGGTCAACCTCTACTATTTTTAACCTTTGTATTGTGGGAAAAGCTTTTGTTGAGAGCATTCATAATCACAGCTGTCAGTAAAAAGGTTTGATTTCAAAAATCTATGCTCTGTGTGCTTTTCTTTCATTGGGCAAGTGTGCACACCACATGAATATTCAAGCACTGGCGGAAGAAAAAGCAAGGGAGTATACAAATAACAAAAACACAGTACTGTTTAGATTCCGCTTCCTGTTTGCCACACAAAAATAGTTTGGCTATGAGCATCCAAAGGTACTTTTGAACAAAAAATAAAATTTCAGATGAAGTTCAGTAACCCAAATTAAAATATAACAAAGTTGGTTTGTTTGTCCCTCTTAGCAACCCATTTGATAAAATACACTTCAATTTGTCTTATTGAGGTGGTTCTCTTTCAGGCACTGAGAAAGACCTGCCCTCACAGTTTCAGCTGTGTGCTGATGCTCTTTGACCTGATGCTAAAAACACACCTCAGTTGCAAGGGGAAGCGATGCTTGGCTTCAGTTCACTGAATGCAGCAAACACTGGGTCCATCCGCACAGGCAGCTGGTGCACAGACTTGGTTTTCTTTTCGCCACTGCCCTTCCTGATGCGTAACCACAAGTGACTGTGTCAGAACATCACAGCTCACAAAGTGATATAGAGGTTATTGCTGCAAACCAATATTCTATATTACAGGGGAATTTCCTGTGTCCCCTCTTCAATTTCAAAATGCGCAGAATCTAGTGAAAGGCAGGAAAATGTTGCCCTTTCATTCTTGCAGTGCACCAACTGACGGTGCATATCACGAAAAACATGAATAGTGAAGAAATATCTTGTAGATATTTGGAGTTTTATGCTATTGGACCATGTCTGAAAGTGTGTTTGACATTTACGTGCCTCTTGACTCTGGTGTGGTGGACGTGGATTTCTTGTGAAACACATGTACCATGAAATCAGTAATACAATATATTCATTTATGAGCCGGGCAGTTGCTTAGATTTACAAGGATTCCATTTGTGCTACATGGCTAAACATTTATTTGGTCCCAAAGGCGAGACCTTTTTTCTATGCCAATGCTTGTGTTACTTGGTGTAAATCCGTTCAGTATTTTTTGAGTTATGAAAGGAAAAAGAAATATAGATTTCTAGGGACACGGACGCTTCGCAGATCCACACGCAGAGGATATGCGGATCCGGAGTAAAATCAAGGCCCTGACTGGCTGACAGCAACCTGAGAGGAAAGTTGCAGCAGTCATTTTCTTTCTCACATCGAGCCAGGGTGTGTGTGTGGGTCGAGTAGAAGAATGAATAAATTACATAAAGGAGCAGGATACAAGTATCCTGACCCCATAGGAGAGATGGAGGAGTCTCTAAAGGGACCACTCAAGGTAAAAAATTGCCCACTTTATTTTTGGGCTGATCCGTGGACCCATCACAGTGCTCAGAGCCCCACAGATTCAAAAAACAATAGGGAAAAAAAAAATACACCATTCACACACCAAAACCAGCTGTGCATGCGCACCAAGGGAGGAGGTGGCCAGGCCTTGCGGCTAACCCAGTAATTAGATATTAATTTAAATGAAAAAATATACAAATTCACTGAGAAAAAACAAAGATTATAGAGATGTTATAGCTAGGTTGATGTTTTACCCATACAAAACAAAGGAAATATTATAGTTATGCTTATCTGGAGAAACTATAACTCATGCCGTTAAGAAACTTTAGCAAAAAGAATAGTTGATGGATGGAATGCAAAACAAACCAAACATTCATCCCCAGTCACAGATCTGGGTTTAATCCAATTTTGTTCACCATGCATTCCAGTTTGGATCCAGCCATAGGCAAATCAGTCTTGACCCTGGTCCCCATGGGAACAGTCCAGCCCAAACTGCCAGACCAGGTCCTGCCTGGACCAGAAACAAGCTTCCTGGGATCAGTTTCGGGGTATCACCCCTCTTCAGCCAGGCTAGTTTAAATCTGGTGGCATAGTGATCACGGGACCCACGTCTGGGTATACCCTTCCCACTTGGGGCAACAAATGCAAAAATAACAGTTGATGGACGGAATGCATAACAAATCAAACATTCACCCCCAGTCACGGATCTGGGTTTAATCCATCATTTTTTTTGCTCACCATGCCATTCCACTTTGCACCCAGCCATACGAAACGTTAGGCCACGAGTTATAGTTTCTCAACAGAAGTACAGCTATATCTATAACTGCGGAATTTCTTAGGTTTTGAATGGGTAAAATGGCAACCTAACTATAACGTCCCTGTAACCTTTGGTTTTTCAGTGAATATATCACTGCTTAAACTGGGCTAGGCGCTCTGACCTCTCCTCATTCTACATATGCGTCTGCAAATCTTACCAGGCCAAACATTGCTAAGACGTCAGGATTGTATTAAAGTGTTGCATGTGGTAGGTAGCCACATCATCTACTTTTCTCACCTAGACAGAAGTCCATGGGTTTCACACAAGACAATTTCTTCAGGTAACTGCATCAAAAATAGAAGTAGTTGTCTTTAATTTAAGACTACACAATCAAGCTTGGTATGGGTGCTGCAGACGCTGACAGCAAAGCCCAGTGACAGCTGCAAAAGCTTATGAGTGCATAACACAGGAAGACATTGAATATGTACCAGTTGTTAACATTGCTAGGAGCTTAAGAATCAACTTTTGAACAACAGCAAGGAACTAAACTTCCCTAGACCACCTAAGTAAATTAAAATAAATAAACAAACAAAACTGAGTAGGCAGTGAAAGCATTGATTTATAAACATCTACAATGGTTCAGGGAAGGTACGGGAATTAATATTTTTCTGTGGTGTAATCCCCAAATTTTCGTCTTGACTTTTTTTGCTGGCTGTACAACTCAGCACACTTTACCCCTGCTCAGTAATAAAGTGATTTTCATTCTCCTTCAACATGATGAAATTGGCATCCCCTAGCTGGAATATTTAACTTACCTACAAGCCCATAGTATATGGTATCCCGGTGTACCCAGAACCTACAAGTTAAATGTCATAAATGGAATGCAGAACTCACTGTGCCATCCACTATACTCACAATTAAACATGATGGCAGGCCTGCCACCTTTGACTTGGCCATGCAGGTTTAAACTGATATTTTTACCTGTCACAATAACCATTTTAAAAAGCTTAGAACATTCTTTGAAGTATTAATAAGTCACTCGTAACTTGACCTTACATGCCATAAAGCACGACACATGGTATTTAAAAGCAGGACATGTAAAAATGTATGTCCTTCCAATGAGAAACCCTATGGGCTATTTTCACTGCAGCAGGGTTAGACGCTCCATAGGAAAACAATTGGATGTAATATTTGCTATCTCCACTTAGGAAACAGCCACAGAGTTCATATTTGTACTTTCTGAAGTATTACAAGCCAAACTCAATAGTAAAGACAGATTTGTAATACATATTTTAGAACAGATACTTTTAGAAAAGTTACCTGTTGCATGCCGAGTGCCTCTAAACACCCATTTGCATGAGCTAACATCTGTCATCCAGGAGCTGAATAGGTCTCTAGATGAGACGTAAACTTGCTCCCAGAGCAAGACAAAGGATTTGGGTGGGGTGAAGAGTGTGACTTCTCTGGCATGCTGACTACATGGACTGTGCTCATGAATTTAAATAACTTCAAAGGAGCTTACCCTGTCATAGGCAGAAGTAGATAACACATGGGCCTGCCCCTTGCATTATCCTCCTAGCCTGTCAGGCACCGGGCCCAGTGGGAGAAGAGCTGCCCCTAGGGTGGACACTGGAGCGCTGCAGAAGGAAACACATGTTCTGCCATGTTTGTTTTGGGCCCAAAGAGACACTGTGGAATTGATTACAGTAAATAACGCAGGAAGTGCTATAAAAGTGGGTATGGCCCCTATCCCCAGATCACTTCTAGACCTGTAGAAAATCAGAAGAGGATTGAACCTGCTGTCTGTGACCTTAGAAGAGCCTTAAAGACTTGACATGCTCTCCCTCTTGAACCCAGGGCCTTCAAGGGTCATTAGCCCGACTTCCCTTTTGGGCTCTACAGGGATGCAACAAGCTTCAAAGGGTATTCTTCAGTCGGACAGTTCCAAATGGACCTGTCCTGGATTCTGCTGCTAGCCTCTGTGGAGTGAGCCTTGACAACCAAGTGCTGTCCCCAAGGTCCTGGACCCCTGGCTGGTGTCAAATTGTACTCTTTCTGAAAAGAAAAAAAATATTCAAACCTGGGACTTAGAAAATGTTTGCTCTTAGAATGGACAGGGGGAAAGAACCAACCTGCCAAGCCATGTCTGATGAAGATGCACTGCAGCTGAACAAACATTGATTGCTACCATTGTTTTCTCTGCAGCAGCAACTCAGAATCAATGTGACCTTGCATAAAAGATATCCAGCCTTATGAAGCCCTATCTGGCTACAGCCTTGCCACTCCGGAAGAATATCCGCTCCAAAAAAAGTGACTAACTCCAAAGTGAGAAATCTTCACTGGTGAAGGTGCAAAAAAATAAATTAAAAAAAAATAATAATAAAAAAAAGAAAAAGCTGGCTGGTGAGGGGTTTTCTCTGGGCACGAAATTCAAACTTCTCCCACTCTGAGCTTTCCTGCCAAATATCAACAGCTTTACTGAGGCCTCTATTTGCAACTGTGGAGTCCTCTTCTGCCCCAGCCTGCTGCCTTCCCCAAATTAAGATTTTTGACATCCATTCCAGAGACTGAGTCACAAGGTAAAACTCTTTACCTGCTTTTTTGGTACTATGTTGAGTGTTAAAATTCCAAAATGAATATCTCTGATTCTACTTATCGGATTTTTTCTGTTTTGGATCAATTTTGTTCATTAAAAGGCACTTTATTTTTCTAAATTGGTTTCGGATTTCTTGTGTTGTGCTTTGACTTTAATAATGTTTGAGCACTGCACAAATTCATTTCACATTGCCTTGAAGTTAACCCCGCCTGCTCTATGCCATGGCTACTAGGGGGTTGAGCTCAGACTGATTTAGTGGTCACCCTGACAAGGATTGTGGTTATCGGAGGGTAGGTACTCATCTCCCTCAACTAACACCACAATTTCATACAGAAGGATACATAAAGCAGAATGAAACTGTGTAAAACTGGCCAGGAACGATTTAGATTTTAACACTGTAGGTGTGGTTTAAATAAGCTTGGAGGTGGCCAGAATAAACAAATGGCCTCACAGTCTGACCAGTAGGCAGGTTTGTGATCTCCAGGCTAAAATGTAAATGTAAATTATAAAGCAACTGGGTAACATACTGCCTATTGAACAAAACAAAAAGAGCAACGTGTTTGAACAGAAATGCTGGCAAGCTGTGGCCCTCACTCCATATGAAAGATAACATGACACTAACAAAGGTGTATTTGCCAACATACAGTATGGTGCACTGAAAGCGAACATACTGCAAATAGAACATAAACTACACTATGAGGAGTAGGATGTTAAAAGGATGCAACAAGTAAACAGAAGCAAGGTCAAACAATGCTCATGTTTCAGTCATTTAAGGAGGTCATTGCAATAAATAGCCTCGGTGAGGACTGATGACATGTACTTGAACCTCTCTACTAGAACACATCATGTCTGGCGATAAACATTGAAAGCCTGCCGACTCCCAAGCATTATTCCCTAAACATGGGTAGGCAGCATAGAGGACACTACTTTGGGCCAAATGTGAACAAACAGACTTTCTCTACAAGAAAAGACATTCGTCACACAGAACACTACTCGAATGGTCAATTAATTACTTTCATTTTAACAACCAGCCTCATTTGTAAAGCCAGTTAAACAAAAGTTCGGCCATAATGACTTACTTGCCCTCCAAGCAAAACAAATGGATTGACCATTAGTGCTATAAGACAATTTTCTATATGATTCAAGCATTGGCACTGCCAATAGATCAGGCTTATGAATGCAAATACAAGGTGGGCCCAAAAGTTATCCGCCAATTGATTAAACTTTATCAACCTAACAGGGTCTTTAGATCCTTAAGACTTGATTTTCTAGATATACTCAGGATAAACAGAGCTAGGTGTTGGAGTCAATCATTTTCATATCTTGCCCCTAAGCTTTGGACATCTCTGTGGCTCAAGCTGAAATGCAAAAACAATGTCCTGTATTTAAGTAAGCAGCTAAAAACCTACCTTTTCCCATAGTTTGTTGTGCTTGTTATTTTCACTGTTCTTCTGTTAGCACTGGGAAGCCGGGTCTCGGGTAGCCACGCGCTTTATAAATTCGGTGAACAGAATAGTCAAGCCAGACCTAAAAATGTATGTACGTTAATGTAAGAAGTTGGTTCTGTATATACTATCTCAAAGTGAGAGATAGTGTGCACAGAGTCCAAGGGTTCCACTTAGAGGTTGATAGTGGCAAAATTAGATAATACTAATGCTCTATTTTGTGGTAGAGTGGTCGAGTAGTAGGCTTATTAGAGGGTAGTGTTAAGCATTTGTTGTACACACACAGGCAATAAAAGGCCAAAACATAGCCTTGTTTTAAACCAGTTGCGGTGTTTATTTTACAAGTGAGGGTACTGTTATTTCCGATTAGAACTTAAAGCAAGATGTCCGTATAAAAAGCCCTCATACATTTTTAAAGATTAAGGGAAATGCCCAAAGGATTCATTTCTGCGATGTACCAATGTGTTGCCGTCCCATGAATAAAGGTAACTCCTTTGAAATTTGGGAAGTAGGAAGAGGAGCACCCCCAGTTACATGCCATTTATGTAAGTTACCAGTGACATCACAAGGGTGACAATGCATGCAGTTTCTGTGGGTATTCTAGGTGTGGCAAGATGGTATGCAGAGTTTGCATTGTGTTCCAAAAAAGGAAGAGAGGGCCCTCCTGAACCTATCTCACCCCAAGGGGACAGGACACCGTAACACAGTGAAAAATCGAAAATCCCCAGGGTTTGCATTGTGTGACAGGCACTTGTTGTGACTCCATTCACATGTGGAAACAGGGATAGGTGTAATCCATAGTCACTCCAAGATTTCTTACCTCACTTGATGTCACCAGTCCTTTGGGACGGAGTGTAGATTACTATATTTATTCAACTCTTCACAGGTAATAAACTCAGTTTTGGTAGAGCTTAATTTAAAGATGATGTGACACTCATCAAGTGTAGACAAGTCTGAGTCCCTATGATTTTTACAGTTTCAGGTTAATGTGTGAAACTGGTGCAGATGTAGCAATTTAGGTTTAATGAACTGATTAGGTGCTGTAAGGAACTGAGGCAGCTGTTGAACAATGTTACTGATACAATAATTTGCCGACCTTTGAGATAGGAGTAGACTTCGTTTAGGAAACTTCCTCTTAGCTTTTCTTGACTCTGTAAATGAGGAGATCTAGTTTAGGACACTTCGTAGTACCTTTTCCTAGTCTCTGTAATTTAGCCTTGTGGTGGATGGTGCCACAACCCACGTATTAGTGCAGGAGTAGTAAGTAGTGCTGCCCTTAGTTATTTTTCACTGTCAATTTCAAATCAGCCCAAATGGATACCAAGGCAGATCAGTACTTTTGCCTGGGGGAAAGCCAGATTCTGAGTCAAGAGAGTATACAGCTCTCTTCCTCAAAGATTGAGATCTGGGAGAATGCAGCTCCCCACCCCCAGAATGGGACATTATAGATCTGTCTGTATTGGCAGAGTAAGGAATGGTATTGGGAAGCATACATATGCCTGAATAAAAATATTTTTGTATCACCTTTAAGTATCTCTGTGGTCTTTCTATGTGTGTCAGTATGTTAATAGGACACATTTTCAAAACACACTGAGTTAGCTTAATTGGTTCATAAATAATAACATTTAAGCTACAAGAAGATGATCAGTCGGTGATGTATACTATACAAAGGGCTACTACAGTTTATATATCTGTGCATAGGGGTCCACTTGAGGCCGATGAATAATCTTGGGGTGCATCCCAGTGCATACTTAATAGACACCACTCCAATGCATTTTCTGTGCTCTAGACAAATCTCCCTATTCTATCCTTCGCTCTCTAAGTTGAAGTAAGTGTCTCCTTTATCTTATAACCTCGTGAACTAGTGTCTGTAGATGGCTTTGTAACATGTTCCTGCACTCCAGGCTGTGGTGATGACTCATCCACTGTATACTTTTACTCTCCTAACTATATCGAAAGTTTCTTGGGTGTGTAGTCATTGTCTTATCAGGTTGCACCTATGACTGGCGACTTAAAATAAAAGTGGTGAAAAGTAATATGTACTAGTTTAGCAAAGTGGTCTTTTTGGAAACTATTTTTTATTTATATTAAATGGCATGGCAGACAATACTGTTTATTTACGAGTCATTTACTACTGCTCTTTTGACAAAACAAAACCTACTGATTCCTTCAAATTATTACACTGCTATTGGGAAAGCTAAAGACTGAAACTGTTAAAAAGGTGTAATTTACCAAGTAAGTAGTCTCTTAAAGCATGTACAGTTCTGAACTGATGGCCTCACAGCTGCTGATGGAGCCAGTAACTGGTATTGCTGCAGTGCACAGCTAATGTTTCTAGGTAAAGATATGCGTTAGGGATAAAACTAACCAGAATGCTCTTAAGTCACTAATTTATGTCATGGGCGTTATTCCATTCACTCTAATCCAAGTCCCAAAGTATGTGACTGCCCACAAATAGGTGAGGCAAAATACCACTAACCAACTTAGACAGGATGCCTGAAGCAGACTATACTGCCACCTAGGCAAGAACAATATAGACTCAAGGTGACTAAGGCACTTAGGCGTTACTGAAATCTAACTATTGGAGCCGTCAGTTGAAATTGGTGAACTCTACAAAATCGTTGTGTGGCACTCACAAAATGGCCCTTCTGGTACAAAACACTGTGTGCTTCATTACTTACCTGTTCAATTCTGTGAAACAGCCATACCACACTGAAGACCTCTTTTTTTGTTGCATTAGCTCCTTCGGTGTAGAAGATGGCTTCAAGTGTCCTCTGCACTGGTCCTCCCGTGCTGAGGACGGCTCCAGGCCATCCTCACACCTGAGACAGGAAATCCCTCTGGTGCAAATACCAGAGAAATATTCTTTATTTTCAGCCTTGGCTGTTGGGGAAGATCTCACCCAGCAACCAAGGCTGCTTTTTCTTTCCCTTCCCTATAATGACGATTGGCGCGCAAATGTCATTACATGGAAAGTGAAACTAAAATTAACTGAGCAATTAATTTACTTTCACTTCCATCAGAGCACTGATTTCAATGGTAGAGCTACTCTAGGAAAGGGGAGAATCTCCCTTTTCCAATTGTATCCCTCCCTAGTGGATCCCTACTTGGAGTATTGCTGCAGGAGGGTGATCCCCAAGCAGGAATCCACCCATCACACACCAGGGATATCTTTGGGGTGGGGGAGTGGTCCCCATGGCAATGGGCTTGATCTCCCTCTCTCACCCCAGCCTGAGCAGTCTTTCTGACCCCCCTCCTCACCCATGCCTGGAGGGTAGAAAGGAGGTCTTGAACCCCATTCTGGCCCCCGGGGGGGGGGGGGCAGAAAGCCCACTAGACCCCAGGGATGCCATTCATTGGCATATATTTAGGGATGGGGTGGTCCACTGACACATTTGACCAAGCCATCACTCCATAAAATGCCAAAAGAATATTTCTGTGTGTCCCCACCACATGTCACCCCCGGGGGCAAATTTAGACAGTTGTGCACCAATTCTTCCCCAAGCGGGGCAGAAACTCCACTAGACCCCAGGGATTTTTTGGGCAATACTGAGGGGTAGGACAGCCTTTCCAAACATACCAGGCTGAGCCCTCATCCTCAAGAAGTGGTAATACAGCCTTTCTGCCCCACTGGGGGCAAATCTGGGAGACTGTAAGCTCCAATCTGCCCTCTGGGGCAGAAGGCTCACTAGACCCAGGAAGGGTATAATGTGGAAGAAAGTGAGGGGTGGGTGGCCTGCTGACATCTGGCGAAGCTCCCACCACAAAAAATGCCAAAACAGTCTTTCAGTCCCTGTGGGGAAAATGAAGGAATTTAATATCCAATCTGCCCCAGGCAGAAAGCCCAACAGAAGCCAGGCAGCCCTCCCACACATTAGGCTGAGCCAGTCCAAGCCCCCGCCTCAATAGCAAAACAATACAGTCTTTCTGCCCCAATGGGAGAAATACTGATGTCTCTACAGTGTATTTTGGGGCTTTTCCTGCCACTAGGCCTACCCATACAAGTGAGGTACCATTTTTATCAGAAGACGTAGGGGAATGCTGGGTGGAAGGAAGTTTGAGGCTCCCTGTAGGTTGCAGAACTTTCCATCACAGAAATACGAGGAAAAAGTCAAAGTTTGAGGTTTGCAAGGGATTGTGGTTAAAACAACCTGGCGAATGTCACACAAGTCAGCTCATCCTGGATTCCCCTAGGAGTCTAATTTTAAAAAATGAACAGATTTGCTAAGTTTCCCTAGGTACCGAATGAGCTAGGGCGCAAAATCCACAGCTACCCACTTTGCACAAAACAGGTCAGTTTTGAGTGGAAAAATTTGATGGATCCATGTTGTGTTTTGGGATGTTTCTTGTCACAGGCACAAGGCCTGCCTGCACAAGTGAGGTACCATTTTTAACAGAAGACATGTGGGTGCACAAAATAGTAGGGTATTTAATATCGCCTATTAGATTTTGCTGCATTTGTGTCTTCCAAATGTAAGCCACTCTGTTAGAAAGAAGACATTTACTCTATATCATATGCTTGTACAGGTACCCACAACTTCAACAGTGTACAAATAACTAGTGCTCCTAAACTCCATATCTTGTGCCAATTTCAGAAATACATACATTACTCAGTACAAGAAGCAAAACTATTGTATGTTGCAGCTCAGTTCTTGTCTCTGTGTACCTTGGGTTCTGGGAGAACCTAGAAACCATATATCCCCCACAACCAAAAGGGTTTAGCAAACCTAATGGTACATTGCTTCTCTAAATCAGCCATCATAGGCGGAGTAGCAAAAGGGTTAAGAGTGAAACGCATTGGCTGGTAAATGAGCAAATGTTCGTGATGGTAGCTATGAAATAAAGAATTAACTTATAAAGGTACAAGCTTCAAGGATTTTCTTATGAACTGGTAGAAAAGCTGTGATCCAAAATTTGACAGAAAATTAATTGTTATTATACTGCTTCTCCTATTTGTGTGATGTTTGTCTGGGCTTGGACAACCAGCCCATGGAAGTGGGAAATTATTGTGCGATGCTGTGGGAACTAGCTGTAACGTGAGGTTAACTAGGCTTGGATGCCAGCTGTTACCGGATTAGATTTATAAAAGTATGAGATTGCTTGCGATGTCAAAACCATGACAATTTGTGTTTTTAAACCTTAAAAAAATCCTGCTCTTGTGGTCATACAATTTTGGCAGGCATGACTCCTCCAATCATCTCAGCAGTGGTCCCGAACACATGGTCCAGGGGCTCCTGGGGGTCTGTGAAACATTCTCAACGGGGCCCAAAACTGCTTAAAAAAATATATATATATTAACATATTAATAAAGTGCATATAAATCAAAAATGGCTAAATGTCTAACTGACATTTTTTAAACATACTGTAAATGTCAAGGAATTTGAAAGTGGAGGCTTCAAATTAAATTAGTATCCTCAGATTTATTAGTGGGAGGAGAGCAGGTGCATTAAACAGAATATAGTATGGACAATGTGTGGCTTCAGCTGAATTTAGACAAGCTCCAGCCGTCCTATTAACAGGTTTATTGTGTCATGCATTTGTTTGCAAATTAAACAAAATGTCTTATCGTTTGAGTATGTGTTTGATGAATGCTGGTTTCGTTCTTTTTTGTGTATTGCTTTGGGGTCAAAATTATCGACAATGTTTAGGCTGGGGTACCCTGCTTCCAGTGACAGAATCCAATAATGATTTAGTTGGGGTCCCCAGACTCCAGTAATGATAAGTCAAAAGGCTGAGGAGTACTGTCTTAGAGGACTCCCCGCAGTACCACTCTACATCAGTGCACAACTTCACTCACTATTGCTCTGCCATAACAGGCTGCCGCTTCTTGGTACTTGCGGGTGGTGAAGAGCCGGTTGCCTTGCTCTTTCAATTCCTGCGCGCTTGGGCTTTTCTCGGGTCCGACCCCGACCTCCTTCTCCTCCTTCCCCTTCATCCCGGGACCACTACAGCACAAACCAGAACCTTCCGCTTGTCCACTTCCGGCACGTCAACGGATTTCGTCATATTATAATAATCCCATCTCATTGGTGCTGCAGCGCGCTGAACTTCACCGACAGCCGTAACGGAGTCCAGGTTTCGTTAACTTTTGCTCTCTTCGACGCCAGCATGAGGACTCATCAACATCTAATTTAAAACTCGTCTTTTCCATTCATGTTCCTTCCAATGCTCTAGTCCTCTGTGAACATGCAAGCGGGCGGTGTATTCTATTCTCCGCTATACGGGAAGCAGAATGCAAAAAACTGTCACTTCGTGGCGGCCATATTGCAATCACAATTATTTCACTTCATACAATTTACCGGAGATAGTATTGAGGGGGACATAAAATTAACATCATTATTTTTGGTATATAACCTTGATCGGTAAACCTTACTTTCAAACTTGGGGGTAATTGGGAGTCGCCCCTTTTATATAGTACTCTGTGAATGTGACTGCGAGAAAGCAATTGTCAGGACTACAATTTCTCTAATTAAAAACCCTAGCCCGCGCGTATATTTTGAAAATTGCCACATATGTAAGTAAGACATTTACTGTCCCATAGGAGGAGCGATTACCACGTCTGCCAAATGTGTAGACTTGTCGTTCTTACTCATTTGGAACTGTCTCCATCCTCACTTTTGGTTATCTAAAACCCCAAGTCTCCTTTCACACCTCTCCTTTCTGTAAGCAACGGAACTGGAAACGTCTTGGTTGGTCACTTACGTCACGAGGCTCAGTCAGAGATTACAGTGGTGAGTGGCGTTCCCAGTGACATGAAGTTCCCTATAAATTGACCTTTTCTTTAAAATTGCTTGCTACAAGGAGAATTATGGGCTTCACCTTTTGAACCGGCTCTTAATGCGTTGAATTGGACTTTGCCTTATTCCGCTACTTGCCTTTCTTTTATTTTTTTTCTCCCAAAAGTGTTATGTAATTTATTCGAATCTGAAGCATGAGCATGAGCACTTGCATTTCGCGAACAACCTGCTTTTTGTTTAATGTTTGTTTTCTTTGTAAGAAGTTGAAACTTAAGAAGCTTAATTTAAAAAAATCATATAGTCGTCACATTTAAAAAAAGTGTTTGAGTTGGCAGTTTAATTTCCTCTGAGCTGTGTATTCTGATACAGACTAGCACTCCCACTTTTTTCGGTAATCGAAAATTTGATAGCATTTGTGAACAAAAAATTTAATTTTTTACGGAAGCGAAGATTATGCATTCTTCTCTTTGTTTTAAACGGGTAGCCATGTAAAAAAAACCATTAACCAAAGAGAAGTAAAAGAACAGCTACAAATCCCAGAAAGCCAATAACTACATATGTCATAGTAGAATTTCCAGTAACCAATTAGCACTCTTATCAATCTATAAACCGCTTGAACATTATTAACTCCGCTTCTTCTGATGCTAGGAATGTTTTCTTGGGTATGTGTCGATACAGGTTCAGACTTGCTTCTGAAGTGAATGTAAAAACAAACAGACCTAAAATGTATTCTAACCTGGATGTGGTCCAAACTTTACTTAACTTGGAGATACCATGTATAAGCAACATCATAAGTATAGACTGGCCAGTAATTGTTCTGATAGACAGTACCTGGTGGGATAATCTTGTCCTTAATACAATAAAAATTATTGGTAACAAATGCTATAAGATTATTTTTTCTGTCAGGACTGGAGGTTTCAGATTATTCAGGTTTAAAGCTTATCTGCTACTATGGGAAAATGATTAGTTACTGTTTTATGCTAAAATTCTTTAAACATGGAGTCTGAGACCAACCCGCCATGTGGATATTTTCTTACAGTCGTGCGTGCGCCCACTGCAAAACATTTTGAAGCCATGGCTCCTCGGAATGAAAGAGCTCCAAAATAGAAGTACCTATCCCTGCCTCCGAAACAAACTATTTAATCCAGCATGCTTAAGTAGGGCAATACACAGGAGCACGAGGTTATACCAAAGAAATTGGTAAAGGACCAGAGGGGGAACTTTGTAAAGTTGCAGTAACCTTCTCATAATCAGGAGTTTCTTGTCTGATGGAAGAACCGGAAATAACACCTGTTTGGCTGTTGATTTGGTCTGCCTGGATGGAAAACAGGAAGGTAACACCTTCAAGGGTAAAGGATCGATCCACAAGATCAAGAGCTTGAACACCAGACTTGTTCACAAGGTACAAAAAATAGCAAGTGTGTCTATTTTGCTGAAAGCTGTTTCCTGGAAAGGAGGGAATTGTCAGGCCAAGATTGCAGAAATGTAAGGACTACTAGACATCCCAGAGACAGGAATACTTTGATTGAGGAGGAACTGAAAATGGACCCCTCTAACAAGTTTAAAAACCAATGGATGCTCACCCACAGATTTGTTGGCAACTGGGAGGTGACCAGCCAAAATGACTGATCTGTAAGAATTTATGGTATGGTAGGAAAGGCCCTCTGAAACCAAGGAAGACAAAAAGTGTGTGAATCAGACCCCATCTAAATGGAAGCGCCACTTGCTCTTGATCAATGCAAAGGTTCACCCATTAATATATAGCTTTAAGCTTCTAAAGAAGAAGTTGTACTGCCCAAATCTCGATCATCTCTTAAAAGTCTTGTCAGCCCATCTGCTTCCAGCTATTTCTGCAGGGCCGGGAGACTTCGATTTTAAATGCCAGCCAAGCAAAAGTATACAAGACTCTTTTTAACATTCCGAAAGGTGCCTCCCTAGCCCAGGTCAGACTGGAAGGGGGCCTAAAAAAATCAGGTCTTTCAGCGAAAGGGAGCCTTTCTCAAGGCCTCCTGGAGACTATGGTCCGGGGAGAACACCCCCCAAATCCCATTCCTGCTGGCAAGAAGTACAAGTGCAACAAAACAATAACAGAAAAGGAACTTGGGGCAGCTACTTAACCCAAATCTTCAAAAGTTTGGGCATGGAAGTAGTTAACAGCTCTGTTCGCTTATTATCACTCATCACAGACAAGGCCTTGTTAGCCAAAAGCCGGCACACCTGGGCAGTTCTGGGGTCTTTTTCAACTCTGTCCCCACAAGGATATTTAGCATGAAATTTTTCCATTCAATTAAAACATCAGTTCCTGCTATATAGGATGGGTTCTTTGACACCAAAGACAAGCTCCCTGATCAACTCTGCCGTTTATGTGGCTGCAACCAAGAATCCCTGCTGCACGTCTTTTCCACCTGCCTGACACTGAGTTTGGAAAGAGGAAAGCTCCTAAAACAGCAGTTCTTAACCCATAACGTTCGCTCATGCAGATTGGCTGTAAAAACTTTACTCAAGTGCCAGTCAATTCCACTCTGTTGCAGAGGGGTAAAGCTCCTACAACGGTTTGTAAGAAACTGACCAAGATTAACCAGGGATAACTGTTTTGCAAGTCAAATGTTGATAATTCGTAAATGACAGCTAATATGCCTTATCATTTCCTCAGGAAAAGAGTTTTCCAAACCCATCCAGGTAATTATCTGCTTCCATTTGGATTAGAGCAGGTAACACTGTCAAACAACGTATAGAGTCTGTTGGTCAAACACTCAGGTGGTCGAGATTGAAAACCTATACCTGACAGGCCTGACACTCATTCTTTTAGGAATTCTGCTTTCTCATGACATTGCAGATAAATCACTTTCTCTCTGAACATGTAGTCCCAATAATGACTGTAATGAATCTGGTCAGGTTGACCTTCCAACGACCGTAATTACCTTTCCCTACCGTTCTTACTTTTTCGAGATTTTAGCTTTTGTATCTGACTATTTGTTTAAATTCAGTGTTGTCCGACATTGACATTTTATTTATTTCTGTTTCGTATTGCAATGGCTTTTATTAATCGAGCACTAAAACTAACTAACAGGCTCAGATCACATCTGCTGTCATGGATCTTAGCTCCATTCCAAGCACCAGCCAGACCAACTGTTCGAATTCCATGCTGTTCGATAGCGTTTATGCATGGAATTCGCCCAAGCCTTGTCAATGTGGTCAATAACCTTTTCCAAAAGACCCAGCATTTGCCAGTGCCTCAGGAAAATATCCATGGTATTAACCTCAATTGTTTTGTCCTTACCAAAGGATGTTGACACTCAGACGGTCCAGGAGGAGAGTGGGGAGCCCAGGAAGCAGAAGAGGTCGCTCTCAAGACAGTTCCAGTAGGGTCAGAAACCTCCTTTGGGTCCTTCAGAGGGGTAATATGAGGATCAACTATGCTGTCTGATGACTGTCATGTAAGGCAACTTTCAGCAGCACAGAATAAGGGGGAAAGGCATAATTCATTCCAATACAATTATACAAGAATGCGTCCTTTGCTCAAGCTAATGGAGCCAGTTCCCAACTGAAGAACAATGGTAAGAAGAACGTCAGTTGAGCGGTAAATAGGTCCCTCTTGCATAGGCCCCAATTCTGCATGATCTTTGAGAACAGGTTCAGGCACAGTTTCCACTCATTGGTATCCCTCAGGTGAGTTCCAATCAAGCACTGTATTCTGCGTTTCTGAAAGATGAAGCACTAAATCTGGTTTTAGAGGAAGTAGTGCTCTCCCCAAGAACTCAAAATCGTGTGCCTCTCAAATGACTGACATATTGGACTGCAGACGCTCTATCCATCTTAAATTGTATGATACTGAGCAAATATTTTATTTCACGAGCTGCCTTTTTAAGTTGAACATTGCATCGCGCAAGCACTGCTTTTCCAACGTGTTGGTATGTATCTGGGATTTTAACCATGCCCACCGCACGCCCATCACTATCACTCGTTCGTGGATTTGCCTTTCAAAAATCCTTTCTTTTAATTGGTAAATGCTTTACATTTGTCCCTCCTTAGGGCGGTTTTGTTACCGCCTTCGTCATCGCCCCTGTTACATGGTTAATTGCACTTTTGTCAATATGTTTGACTGCGAGCAAACTTCTTTTTCCTTTTGTGTCTCTCCTTATTGCTGATGCTCATGGCGGCCGCGACGCTGTGAATCGGCTCGCTTATGTGAAACTGTTCTACTCTTGATTTTTACATTATATGGCAAGAAAAGTCCGTTTAGGAGTTTATAACGCTAATAGCTCTAACTCGAGCAAATGCGAGACCCATTGCATTGCAAACGCTTTTTTTTATTATTTGTTTACTGATCATGTCTTTGGAGTGTGTTGTACTTATTTCTCTTTTATGCCCCTTCTTCCTCTCACATCAATTCCAATTGCTAAAAGGCCATCAGTTATTTTTCAGCCTCACTGATTTACTGTGGGCAAAATAAAGAATAGTTTACTGGAAATGCAAACTCTAACATGTGAAAATGTCCTTCCGCTCCAAACTACAGTATAAACAAGCTGCGAGGCTGGAAGTTTAAACAGCAAGATGTTATCATGTTGTAGAAAAGTGCTGGACACAAGGGCATGAATCACTTTTTACTTGTAAACACTGTGAAATACAGCAAATTAACGTAAATAAGACTGCTGGGGAGACGAAAATTTAACGTGAAAAACAAAAACACAGCAGAAACATTAGCATTGTTCGTGAAAGGGCAGCAACACCCAGATGAAAGAGTGTAAATGACTGGCTAGCTGGCTTGCTCTGTAGACAGCAGCGATGTTATCAGATGCTATAAAACTTTGTGGAGTGAATCACACCTAAACAGTGTAAATTGCAGCTAAACACCATATGGGACACACCAGTAAAACAACACGTAAACATAAATATTAAACAACACAATTGTATTAATATGCAGGCATTAGCTTCTAAAAAATATTTTACGTATGGCCATTGTGTTCTGTGGTTTGACTATAGTTTTTAAGTGGAAATCGTGTATTTTTTAAAAGCACATATTTGCCTTCAGTAAACACCATGTTAGCATGCTTCAATTAAGCTTTGCCCAATTAAGCACTGCTAAATAGCAACCTTTTCATTTTTTGCTGCAGATAGAGGAAGAAGGTACATGGAAGTGCTTTAGTTTTATGCAGGGCCACTGTAATTATATGGCAGGAGAAGACAAAATTATGAAGCAGGGTTGACAATGTATGTGGCAAGAAAAGTCCAGGTATGAATTTACATTGCCAGTAGCTCTAACTCAAGCAAATGTAAGACCTTTTGCATTGCAAATGCTGTTTCCTTTACTATCACAAATGAGAGCACTTTCAAATGTGAGTTCAGCATGTCTGATGTAAAAAATACTTTTGTTTGCTTTAAGAGACAAAACCTTTGCTCCATGTTTAATAAGAATCAAATTAGCAAAACAAAATGATGATGGACGGAGTGCTGACAATGCAAACACTCACCCCCAGTCACAGATCTGGGTTTAATCCATCGTTTTTTTGCTGCCCATGCCATTCCAGTTTGGACCCAGCCATATGCAAATCAGTCTTGACCCTGTTCCCTATGGGAACAGTCCAGCCCGAACTGCCAGGCCAGGTCTTCCCTGGACTGGAAACAAGCATCCTGGGACCGGTTTCGGGGTTTCACCCCTCATCAGCCAGGCTAGCTTGAATCCAGTGGCATGGGAAGCACGGGACCCACGTCTGGGCATACCCTTCCCACTTAGGGCGACATTAGCAAAACAAAATGATGATTGACGGAGTGCTGACAATGCAAACACTCACCCCCAGTCACAGATCTGGGTTTAATCCATCGTTTTTTTGCTGGATGCTTGTTTCCGGTCCAGTGAGGACCTGGCTTGGCAGTTCGGTCTGGACTGTTCCCATGAGGAACAGGGTCAAGACTGATTTGCATATGGCTGGGTCCTAACTGGGGTGGCATGGTGAGCAAAAAAACGATGGATTAAACCCAGATCTATGACTGGGGGTGAGTGTTTGACAATGTTCAGCATTCCGTCCATCACTTGTTGTTTTTGCTTTGTTGCCCTAAGTGGGAAGGGTATGCCCAGACGTGGGTCCCGTGCTTCCCATGCCACTGGATTCAAGCTAGCCTGGCTGATGAGGGGTGAAACCCCGAAACCGGTCCCAGGATGCTTGTTTCCGGTTCAGTGAGGACCTGGCTTGGCAGTTCGGTCTGGACTGTTCCCATGAGGAACAGGGTCAAGACTGATTTGCATATGGCTGGGTCCTAACTGGGGTGGCATGGTGAGCAAAAAAACGATGGATTAAACCCAGATCTATGACTGGGGGTGAGTGTTTGACAATGTTCAGCATTCCGTCCATCACTTGTTGTTTTTGCTTTGTTGCCCTAAGTGGGAAGGGTATGCCCAGACGTGGGTCCCGTGCTTCCCATGCCACTGGATTCAAGCTAGCCTGGCTGATGAGGGGTGAAACCCCGAAACCGGTCCCAGGATGCTTGTTTCCGGTCCAGTGAGGACCTGGCTTGGCAGTTCGGTCTGGACTGTTCCCATGAGGAACAGGGTCAAGACTGATTTGCATATGGCTGGGTCCTAACTGGGGTGGCATGGTGAGCAAAAAAACGATGGATTAAACCCAGATCTATGACTGGGGGTGAGTGTTTGACAATGTTCAGCATTCCGTCCATCACTACCCACGTATACGCTACACATGACATGACCCCTGACTTGCCTCTTCGTTCAATAACAGCATTGTCATTAGGGTGGGGCAGGAATGCTCCCAGTTAATTTGTAAAAAGTCTCACTTTTAATAAATATATTGAAAAAGAATGATGTGGTAGCACACTGTCATTACAGACAGCATATTTTCCATTGAAATTGCCACAAAAGTTTCACTGGCAGGCAGTTTTACTGATTCCACTTTGGTTTTATCAAATATTTATTATTTGCACATCACCAAATTGTGTTCTAATTTGTTTTGATCTTATTAAAATATTTGGTTCCATTACACTTAATTACAAAAATATGCTTTCTTAACTGCTGATATATTTTGAGATATTTGCAGCACTTTATAAGCAGACATTTGACCTTTGCCTTTGAACATACAGCAAATATGACAAGATAAAAAAAAACTGATTTAATGGCATCTTTATTGCTCATTCACTCTCTGAATGAACAGAATACCTGTTTTTGCTAGCACGAGCTCTCTCACCAGAACGGATCAGTAGGCTCTAAAAATAGCTCGTTCTTATAAAATCTGGCTTACCATGGTGAGTGGACAAGTAGGATTTTGAGGTCTGAAAGCAGCAGTGACCTCACAGATGCAGAAAAAGGTACAACTACATTGAAAAAGAGTCACTTACAATTAAATGGAGATGCACATATTTTCATCCTTACCTGATGTTCCGAGTTATCTTGGATTCACAAGCCCCTCCTCTCTATTCACAGGCACCACACTCCCCGTCTTGTGTCACAAAGTAGATATTCCAGCTCCAAAAGTACCAGCTCGCAGTAGAGTACAAGCCAGATGGTACCAATCCAGCTTGTCTCTCCTTGGTTCCCTGCTGTGTACTTCGGGGTGCAGGACCTAGTGGCAAGATGCCACTGATGAAAGACCGTCAGGGTACCCAACAAACCAGCCACAGTAATAACAGAGGATCCACGCGTTCGCCTGTGGCAGGACATGAGTGTTGACTTTAAATCTCTGCCAAATAGTTGCAACATTCTGGTGATATTGGGATGCCCACTCCAAATTTCCCATTATCAAAACAGTAAGCATCACAAAGTTTGAACAAAGAGCTGCCTATAGAAAATCTTCCCTAAGTTCGGGCTGCCTTCAATGCTGAAAAGTAATAACAGCCTCCCAATCCATGGGAGCGAGTTTAAAGAATACCTTGCTTTGCTCATAGATAAATAATACCCTGATGACCTCAGGTCAATGGCAAAGTCAAGAAACTCTTGAGGATCCTAAACAAAGCCATCAGAATTGGCCTGGAACAACATGAAGATAGCGAGAAGGTAATCCACAAGCTTCTGGGAACCTACAGATGCACACCCCTCTGCACAGCCAACAAGGCACCTATGGATGGCTTGTTCAGACTGTGCAACTGAGACACAATTCTTCATGCAGTCATGGATCCCAGCGCCACTGGATGTACAGGCAAGTCAGCTGAATTGAGCGCCCAGCAATGCCAAGGCAAGCAAGCCATGTTGGTCTTGGCGTTCTAAAATCATGGTCAGCAACTGAGTACTGCTGCACAACAGGCAAAGTGAAGGGAAATTCTGTCTCAGTTTTGAAACACATCCTCTGTTAGTGACCAACCTGTGTGGAACAATGGTTACAACCAGGAAGGTATGTGACTAGGCCACTAGAAACATCAGCATTTCATAATTGGTGCCCTCCTCAACCCAATGACTGGGTGAGACATGACTTGATGCAGCAGATGACAATTAGCAAAGTGAATGGGATAATTCAGAAGAGCTTGTGCATCCTGAGGAGACATGTGCTGGTGTACCAGGAACTGACCAAGGTTTCATTTCTCCAGGAAGGGTGGAAGTAGCCACTGCATCCCTGCCAGAGTACCAGGGACAAACGTACAACTTGCGGCCAATCATCCAGATGCCAAAGAGATTTAGGGCCTGATTATGACCTTGGGTTTTGGAATACTCCGCCATAAACGTGAGGGATATCCCGCCAACCGTTTTACATGTTCCATTATATCCTATGGAGCTTGTAAAACGACGGGCGGGATATCCGTCACGTTTGTGACTGATTATCCCATCCGCCAAGGTCGTAAAGGCAACCTGGGGAGAATTTACTGCGTCACATTATGCAGGTGTATGACCTCATTCAGCACAAGACATGCACTCACACTCCCTGACATTGGGGGACAGCTTTAATAAAGAGCAGGGCTGCACTGTGCACAGATGACGGCTCACAACTATCCCCAATGCAGTGTCTGTGTCCTATTTGGCAGCCGCCTTGGGGGTAGCCTTCACCCCACTACAGCTAGAAGGTATGATACCCATCAGAAATATCCAATTGCAAATCAGACAGCTGTACGCTGCAAAAATGTGGCACTTGGATTGGTACCTAGACTGTCGACGGCCACCTAATTTATTCATAGCTAGTACATCAGACAAGCCCCATTGCAATATCAACCCACAATTCACTACTCCTTCCCTTAACCACTGCCTGGGAATATCACCGTGTTCTAAGAAAGTACAAGCTGATTACTTAGTTTACAGAATTTTCCTGCACTTTGAGGGGGACAGGGGGATGCTGCTGAAGACAGCTTCAAAATCATTCAATGTCTGGTACAAAAGGCGGAATATGGACACAAAATGCATTCTCACCTCTCCTGCACCAAGTTCCTGAAATAAGGCTGTCATGTGGCAGGGACTAGATAGTGCTTCAATGGCTCATCTTCAGCCTGCCATGCCTACTTTCAACACCATGCCAACAGGCCGCAGCTTGGTTATGCCTTGGTACACAGTGCTGTTCATTCTCATACACTATTAGACCGCACCAGATTCAGCATTTCCAACCAGCTCCTATGTCTCAGCCAGGGGTGGCCGATGAGAAACACTGCTATCAGCTCTGTTGGTCTGTACACTGGGGTGCCTCTGATTGTAAGCTTGAAGGAATACGTGCAGTCACATGACAGATCACCTTTTTGCCAGGCACTAGTCTTTCATGGGGTAGATACCCCATGTTGACTTCTCCTTTCTAAGGGCCACAGGGGACATTCAACACTCTTGGGAATGCGATTGGGGCTGAAAATGTCAGCTTGGTTGCGAGGTCCCAAGGTCTGCTGACATCTCTGCTCTCAGCTGTCTGTCACCTTTCCAATATTCCAATATATATATAAACATGTTTTATAATTTTCATATATTTATCTCACACTAAAATGATTTTTAAGTCCATGCACACCATGCAGGGTGAGGCAAATAATCATAAAAGGAAGTGGGAGAAAAAGAAAAATTAAGTGCCTAAACAGCAAATTGTTCAGAAGGTCTTCCTACCCATGGGAGTACAGTCTATTCATTTTAAGTATAATCTGTCTATGAATAGCTTCCCACACCTATAAAAACTATCCACCCTGGATTTCAATGTAAAACTAAAAAGCCTTGTCTACTAAATGGTTACTATTTTAAAGTTAATGAGGTATTAAGCAGCAGAGAGTACAGATCATCAGAGGAAACAGACGTGAGAAGGGGATAGTGGACATAGGGATCTTTCTCCTCAAATATGTTTAGCTATTTATAGTATATTATGACATAAATGACAAAAACCAACGTAGAAAACAAAACTGCCCACATTTGATAGTGAGAGTGCCTTTAAGGTAGGCATACAGTTGCCTGACTCTATAAACAACCAGCAGCTACTGCCAAACAGCCAGCTTGAGGCTTAATTCCTTCAGCCTCAACATTCTATGAGACCCAAGAATGAAGGGGTGATGACACCCAAACCGACAACATTAAAAATGTAATTCACCGTTTTCCTTAGTAATTTAAAAAGATTACAGCATTCCAATAAATACATTAGCTGAAGAATAAAGTACAGATCATGGAAGTGTGACACTGAGCCTGTGAGATTTCCCATTAAGGTTTTCTTTGTTGTGACATTGTTTTTACCCTAAAAGCTACCATGTCCTATAGAGAAGACCAACTAGATTCCTGTTAAGACTGGAAGCTTGAGGGCTGAATTATGCTTAGATGCTTTCAGTAAGAATGGGTTGAGGTGTGAGACTAAGGCAATGAAAAGCCTTTATAGAAACCACCTGTAACATGTCACTGATTAGTCTATGATCTATGACCAAAAGTTGGTCGCTCTTCACAGATGTTTGTGGGATTTGGGCGACTTTCACTGATAAGTCACTGGCATTATCCCACAGAAAAACTCTTTATAATTATTTTTCTCCAACATGTATAATACTGTATCATCACACTACCTTTTACACATTTAACATTCTTATAGTGTGGGAATGCACAGACTTGCCCTTCCGTACATTTACACTGATTCTAATTTTGAACATATCTCCCACATTTAGATCAGACATCATACCTTGTTCTTGGCATCCTACCACAATATTGGGTTAAGTTGTTTACCTTTATTCCTTTATGTGACCAGTTGCTTGTCAATCATTGGTAACTGACAACGAAGATATATTCTTTTTTTTATCCGCTGTGGACACACCTGAGATGCTAGATTGTGGCCTTTCAAAAGAATACTAGGAGTAACCCCAGCTGTGGAGTCCTATCTCCCCAGATCCTCTCACTGTTTCCAGAATTCCATGATTATCACAGTACACCAGTTGACTGAGTCCTAGTAATAACTGCTGAATCTCTCAACCTGTCCATTGCACTGAGGGCCATAAAGGAGCTGCAGTCAGATGCTTGATTTGGTGCTATTTTAGCAATTGCTTAATTTCCACATAAAGAAGCTGCACACCAGAAGGACCAGAACTCTTTAAGTTGTAATGTTTCGAAATATATTCACACCATGTATTTAAAGTAGTGGTCCACAAGTACAAGGGCAAACGGATGTTGGAAGGAAGAATTTTGAAGTGACCCGCTATATCAAATGCCAATTTTTGCCATGCACACGTGGACCACTGGACTGGTGACAATAGCAAAACATCATTCTTCGAATTCCTATCTGAAGATGTTCACACTTTCATGTAATCTCACATCTGCATTCCTCCTAGTTCGTACCAGGCCACCAGACATATGTATGAAGAATGTTTTTCAGGGAAGACACACCTATGTGGCCTTCATGACCCTTCTCCAGGTCTGGCTAATTCCTTCTGGCGGAATACACTTATGATTGCCAAAGACTATATTGTCAGAGTAATAATAGAAGCAAACGGGCAGTAAAATTTGGGGATCAGGTTGTATCTTAGCATGAAATTTTGATAGCCAGTACACAAACACAAAAGCACAATAATTCAACAACTTATTGTCAACAATGGATAGCAATTTGGTCTAGGGGGAAGAACATGGCGGCCGGCTAGTCACTGGCCACGGAGGAGCTCCGACCTGGCAAACGATCAAAGCGGTTTGCTGCGCACCGCGCACTGCTTAGTTTCGGCGGTTTTGTTTCAAAAAAACGCCTTTCCTAAGAAAAGACGTTATGCAGAAGAATTCCTAATAATAACTCACCCTGGAGGAGGTTGTTCCGAGTTTCGGCCCCACAACTTGGGCACGGGCCGCCTGGGAAGTTCGGTGTGGGAGGCGGGCTTCTGCCAGAATCTCCCTCTGGGGGATTGAAAGCAGTGCCAGCACATGCGCTGAGACAGACAGGAGGACGCCAGTGTTATTAAAATTCAAGGTTTGGAGAGGATCGGTTGAGCAGGACCTGAGGAGGGAAGGTATTTGGGCTCAGTTAGAGGGGCCCACTGTTGCTGGACAATATTATAAGTTATTTATCTCTCGTGGTGTTGGAAGTTATTATATCTATAGCATGCAGAGCTCTAAGGGGATACAGTTGGCTAAAAAGAGGGGAGGTAGCGGTGTTGGGAGGAAGGGAGAACTAAAAAATTCATTAAGGAGTTCTAAGAAGAGCCCCACCTTAAAAAGGGTTGTTACCCCCACAGGTTATCACCCCCCCCCCCCCCCATAAAAGGAACTCAAGATCTAGCAAGTTCCCATCAGCGCAGGACCTAGAAAGTAGGGACAAGGACAACAACACCAGTAGGTTTACCTCATGCCAAGAGCGCTTTACTCATGTGGCCTGAAACGCTTTGATTGTCATGCCAAGGGCGCTTTACTCTTGTGACCTGAATCGCTTTGCTCGTTGTGCTAAAGGGGGCGCTTTACTCATGTGGCATGAAGTGCTCTGACCGTCGTGCCAAGGTCGCTTTACTCGTGTGGCCTGAAACGCTTTTGATTGTCGTGCCAAGGGCGCTTTACTCGTGTGGCCTAAAGCGCTTTTGATTGTCTTGCCAAGGGCGCTTTACTCTTGTGGACTGAAGCGCTTTGATTATCGTGCCAAGGGTGCTTTACATGTGTGACCCGAAGCGCTTTGCTTGTTGTGCTAAGGGGCGCTTTACTCATGTGGTCCGAAGCGCTTTGATCGGCGCGTCAAGGCCGCTTTACTCGTTTGGCTTGAAGCGCTTTTATCGTCGTGCCAGGAGCGCTTTACTCTTCGGACTGAAAACGCTTTGCTCGTTGTGCTAAGGGACGCTTTACTTTTGGAAGTAACAGCTCCCTTCAAGATTGGGCTCATCAAGACCTTACCGCTACAAGTACGACCTACTCGTATCTGAATTCACCATGGAAACAAGGATACTCCGATTTGCTGTCAATCTGCCATGCAGGAAATCTGCTCTTCTTCAGAGGAACCCCCACGAGGTCTGACTGCATCAAAGTCTTCAAAATAGTGAGCAGTGTGCTTGGGTGTGGCTGGGCTTTATGGGCCTGCCACACCCCAAGATGGCCGCTGCCTCTAGAAACCTGGGAATTGTAGTCCATTCATAGAATAGCACTGATAAGTGCATCTTGTCCACCAATGTCCTGACCCTGCAGCTACATGAGCTTTACCACAGGACAGGCGACGCTGATAACCACTTCTAGAACAAGAGGGGATAACAAGTGGTGCGCATGAAGCGCCACAAATACGCGCAGTTGAGTTTCGGGCGGGACCTGGACCGGTCACAGCCTTATTCCTGACATCTATTCAACTTGTTGATTAAATATCTATGTGATCTAATAATGTGTTCCACATATTGTATTACAAAGTATTTGTTAAGAGTAAATTAAAACTAATTAATTAGTGCATGAGAATCTTGTAAAGTGGTATTCAGTTGTCACAATGCTTATCCGTACACAACTGGCACTCTTCTCAATCTGTATTTTAGTAGTTTTAAGTTTAAAGTTTATTTCAGAAAAATGTATTCCTTAAAACTTGTTTTTCAATCAGATATTCAAATATTTCATTTTCAATTAATATTAATTCTCTATTTACAGTACTCCATTATAAAACAATCCTAAAATGACAATAAAAAGTTAAAACAATTCTATATCTAATTGGCGACTTATCACAAAAATAATTCTCTTTGGATTTGCAATATAACCATGTATAAATAAAAACTTCCCATTTCCATCTGCTCTGCCAGTCTGGTAATATGTAATTTTATCAGATATTTTCACATCAGATGGCACACTTGCATCCCTCATAGGAAACATCCAAGAGGGATTAAAGGTAGTTGGATATCTTAAACAGTCATGTTCTTAATCTAGAGAATATCTCCAATTTGGCCAAGATATTCTAGCCTAAAGTCTTAAGCCCTTCCAGAAGATTTACACAGTGGACATAACCATTTCTCTCTAGGCTTTTTATAAGCTGGGCAAAAGAACATCCGGTGAAGTAGACTTTCAGTGACTGACAAGGACCACTGAGTGCGGCATGCAAGGGAGCATAATTCCTCCTAGCTTCCCATAATGTCATAAATGCCTCAATTTCAAGTGTATCATAACGGAATTTTAATTATAGGGTTTTTACCATTTGCTGCAGTGGAATTGTCTATAAATGGTTCAGAGGAGGGACTATCCTTGTCTAACAAGAATTGGTTTCTCAATCTACCAAAGGTGGCGTTACAATAGAGGCTGGCATGGATGTATTCCCAGTAACAGGTTTGTGACTGAGTTTTTGTGGATGCCACCAGTGATTCAGAATTTTCCAAAATGAACAGAGGTTCAGCTTGTCAAACCAAGACTGGACTTATTTGAACCACTTGGAGGTACAGTGACTATCAAGGGTCACAAGTTCCTTTAGTGCACTTTAATAGATTTTGCTTAGATCACACTTATTTCACACCCACCATTGGATTATACCCTATTTAAAAAATAGTCTACCATACACTGTTCCTATAAAACAAGTATTTGCTAGTATTTACTCATCACTCCATGAATGAGGATTATCACCTTCTTCTGGAATTTCAAACCCATCCTACAAGGCATAGAATTCTCATACACATTCTATTTCATATGTACGTTAATTGATCTAAAATAACTCAGCAAAAGTCAACATCCCCATCAAGGTCTGGAATCCTAGTTAATGGACCGCAAAAGCACCACTCCTCCGCAGTGTGTCACTTTATATTTGCAATATCATAGCTAAGTGGAATATAACTGGTATTTTCAAATTCAAGGTGGAATAAAACTGGTATAAGGGTTTGCTTGTAAATTGACTGTATGCACTTGGCATAAAATGCCCCAATTGCCCCAATTTGTGTCCTTGTAAATAGCACAGACATCACAATTGTTAATTAACCATTACTAAATTGTAACATCATAAAATCACATATTTGATTTCACAAATATGCTGCCTGTACTCTACCTCTCAGATCTCCTTCACAATTCAACTTGAAAACAATAGACCGGACCTCACTATATTATCCAAAACGTATATAAAACAAATCGGAACACGCCAAACACACCAACTAAAGCACAGGCTTTCTTTTGAAACAACCATACCTAATTGACCCCATCAGAACACACTATCCAAAGTTTCCAAAATAGTTATCACTGCCCCATGATAAAGGTATCTAAAGGCAAACAAAATAATACAAGAGACCAGTGAAGCGTAACCCCAGCAACTATATCCAAAAGACCCTCTTGATTCACCCAGCAACATACCTCCTCTTTAGTGCAACCCACACAGACCCAATCCGATCCAATTATGATAGAAAGAGGACGCTCCCTTTCCCTTCCCTTTAAATAGCTGAAATTCAGCAGCCAAAATTCAAACCCAGAACTTCAATCTCAAACCATTCCTCAGTGAATCCCTACGCTCTGTTCAAATCGTAAAATGTTCTAAATTATCTTTGCTTGTTAAACACCAATATTACATGTCTAACATTATTGAGTAATTGAACAAAATAATGTAAAAATATGATAATCATTGTTCTAACATAGAAATAAAAATGTAAGACAGAACAACTATCCTAGATTAGCTTCAAACCCTAATTAGCCACAATGCTGACGGCCTCAATAACATTGCGTGCCAGAGTGCATACCGCCATGTTACTACAAAATCCATTTGCTTAAGAAATGAATTCCATTCATTCCTACTTTTTTTAAGAATACCCATCCTCTATAATCATCTTCAACAGGGACTCGACCTCCTTTATCCAGTTCTCATGGATCCTCACCACCTTGGTGTAGCCAGATCAATCTAATATGTTACCAAGTTGTAAACCACAGTTGTTCTACTTGAAAGAACCATGAGTTCTAAGCCCAAACACAACAGAAAACTCATAATCGTATTCTATTCATATAAACATAAATTAATCCAAGGTCAAACATTTTCTAATAATTTCCTCCTCTGGGTCTTAGACTCCAGAATGAAAACCTCCAGCTTCTCACACCTCCAGTGTGCAACCGTGTAGTTATAATATCAGCCTGCTTAAATGACTATAACCATTATAATTAAAAGTAGAATTCAACAAATGTGTCATATATGTCTGTTTTGAATTCTACTTAAAAGAACAATAAATTCCAGGCCCAAGAAACTCTGAGAACACATTTTTTTATCCAATTCATATATCCATAAACTTATCCAAGGTCATAAATACATTATTATAGCCTTAGAACCCGCCGTAGCGGGCTCTACCGGCTA
Organism: Pleurodeles waltl; assembly: GCF_031143425.1. Lineage (NCBI taxonomy): Eukaryota > Metazoa > Chordata > Amphibia > Caudata > Salamandridae > Pleurodeles > Pleurodeles waltl. Next base: position 403,075,200 of record NC_090449.1, read on the forward strand.
ATAAAGGCCCGCTCCCAGCGTTAAATGCCCGAGCCAAAGGCGAGGGCATTTAACAAGGGAGAGGGACTTTAATAGCCGGTAGAGCCCGCTACGGCGGGTTCTAAGGCTATTAGAACATTCTGCCACACAGGGCAGAATGTTCTATTAAAAAAAAAAAAAATTCACGGAGCCCGAGGGGATTAAAATCCCCTCGGGCTCCGTGAGGCTTTGTTCACAGCTGTTGCTGTGAACAAAGCGAACATTGGAATGTTGGCGCTGCGGGCTTTTACCGGCCAGTAAAAGCCCGCAGCACTCCATTGTTTTCAATGGAGCCTCCAGCATTCCAATGTTCTAATATATATTAGCTACCTCTTCGGGTTCACTCCGGTCGGCGAACCTCCACCTCCAAAGTTTCGCACCTTCACAGCGATGGTGCAGTGAAAGTGAAATTAGTGAGTGTGGAGAGTGTAAGTGCTATACAGTATACGTACATAAACAAGGACTGTAAAGGATGCAGTGATGTTCATTTGACACTCTAGAACAGAGTGATAAGCTCCAAATTACATGAACACAGTAGACTATAATTGTGTCAGCGTTTCGACCACATACAGGTATTTATGAAGGGTCATTTTCAGAATGAAGAAATAGTGATGGGAAGCACTCAAGGGATGGTCCTCCTTTAACGGATGTCTGTTTATAACTGTACGGGGTCGAAACTTTGACACAATTATACTCTGTGCCCAAATTAAGATGATGCTCCACCCCAACATTGTTTGAACCACACAAAAGCCGCTCACAGATGGCTTTGTTAGTTCCTTTACCTCTCCCCGAGCCCTCCTATCAGACATAAAACGCTTTCTGAGCCACCCTTTATGCTTCATTCTTAGATTGATAGAGCTCTCAAAGATAGATGAACAGCCGAGGGCAATGGTGGAGGCCTTAATATTATGCAGCGAAGGCATTCTAACGCCATAGTCCATCAGGAGTATACTCTGTTTCCTCTAGTAGATATGAGGCATCCAGTGTCTGTACCTCTTTGTGTGATGAGGTTTACTCCCACTCTTTATTGTACTTTACCTTTTAAAAAAAAATTTACCAGCCTTGCGCAAAACGATTTTTAGTGTCTCTTATTTGCAATCTCAGATTCACTAGGTGTAGATCAGCCTTCATATATTTGCAACAACTCAACTGCCCTGAGGTATATTCAGCTCTATGTTTATTTCTAAAATCTGTACGTTTTCATAAATCCATGTTTTTTTATTTTTTTTATAGATCATAAGGATTAAAAATGTTATTATATATGCTCATTTTTATTGACTTCTTTAACTCTTTGGTTTATGGTATTGTATGAATTATTGCTAAATCTTTTTTTGTACTACGTTTAATGGAAACTAGAAGAAAATGATTTAGCTACACCTTTTGGTCTTATCTGTGATTTCTCTCTCTCTCTCTCTGTATATATATATATATATATATATATATATATATATATATATATATATATATATATATAATCTTTTATGTTCCTTGTTACTGATCGAATAAGGAATGACTTTATTTTAACTCTTGCTCCTTTTGTATCAGTGTAAGTAGGGGTTCCATTATCTCAGAAAAATGTTTTACAAACTTACTATAGTAATCACGCTACTTTATTTAATTTTTATTTATGCTCCCTTGCTGATATAGTTCGATCGCATGGGTTATCGTTGGTTTCCTATGCCGACGACACCCAGCTGGTCATGTCCCTCTCCCCGGACTTGAACTCTGATCACTTATCCTTGACTTCTTGTCTTCAGGAGTAGATGGCTGGTTGCATATTAACTCAATGAAGACGAAACAGAAGTTATGCTTTTGGGCAACTGTCCGGTCCTGAGTCCCCTCCCAGATTGTCTCCGTAAACTGCCCACCCCCAAAAAATCTATAAAGAGCTTCGGGATCTGGCTCGATTCTGGCCTTTCTATGGATCTTCAAGCCAAAAAACTCACCCCCAGCTGTTATGGTAGCTTGAGATTGCTGCAGAACGTTTTCCACCTCCTTCCCTTTACATCCAGAAGAGTGATTGTTCAGGCCATTATGTTATCCCACCTTGACTATGGGAATGCCCTGTTCTTAGGCTCACCATTTTGTTGTCAGGAGGCTGCAGACTGCGCGGAATGCTGCTGCACGTCTCCTGATGAGCATTCCTAAACATAATTTGCCCACTAAGGCCATGAGAGGCCTGCACTGGCTTCCTGTGAACACCGAGTGCAGTTTAAGTGCCTCTGCATCATGCAGGGCCCTTGTTTGTTAAGTTCCTTAGCCTCACCATATCTCCCTTGGAGAGCCCTTCGCTATTCATCAGCCCATCTACTGAAGGTCCCCAGATGTCGCATATCTTGCTGGGATGGCCGATCCACTTCCTTTCTGGTCTCCAGGCTCTGGAACACTCTACCCCTGGAAGACTTTGAAGACCTGCCTTTTTCGTGCCTAAATCCCTCCCGCAAGTAAGATCCTCACAGTGTTATGGCAGAGCTGGGAGGCCTCCAGGTAGCCATGTGCTATATAAGACCTTAAAGATAGAATTGCTCATGAAAGTAACTTATCCCTGGTGTCAGGAGTTGCACGTTTTCAATAGCTTCTTTAAGTGTTTCTTTACAACTCCTTCACTGCAAATACAGTCCCTTGGTAAACAAGTTTAAATCAAAACAAGATCATTTTTTGCAAAGACAACAGATCCATTATGCCACACTTGAGTACAGACTTCAATAAGGGTCTCTATATGAGACTCCACATCTTTAAAAACGACCAGAATATCATCTTGCAATACATTCATTTTAGAATCCACCTCTTTGAACATGCAGTGCACAGCCACGTGAAAGACCATTGTGACAGATACCAACTCAAAAGGCATTCTCTTGAAATGAAAAAGCCTAAATGGAGTAACAAAACTAATTAATGGTCTTGTGGTCTGGATTCCAGAAAAGCCCTCCTGATGAGAGGCTGTATGTAGATCTAAAGGTGGGAATATCGTGGCTCCTTCCAGTGCACATTTTTTTACGTTGGGTAACAAATGAGAATCAGTCACAATGCACGTGTTCAATGTGCTCAAATCATTACAAAGGCATACATATCTACTGCCCTTTTTGGTGAGTACAGTAGGAGAAACCCTTTCTGTCTGCTTCACTTCAACAATGACACTTTGTTAACAAAATCATTTTGCATTATGTGCAATCTTTCCAAGCATTAAATATGTTCTTCTGATTTTTAGACAGATACAGCACCACTTTTAAAAACAGTTGTGTATTAAAACCCTGAAGCTTGCCAACTTATTGTTGACAATTTCTGAGAATTGGCAAGCCAAGTTACTTCTGAGATCAGATTCAGTCCCCGGCCAGCACTCAATCTGGGGTGCCCAGTTTAATTATTATTCCAAGTTTCCTTTGATCCCTCCGTCCTAAAACACATACTCTTTCTACAGCAACATACATTTTAATCCAAGCCAATCTTTCATTGAAAGTAACTTCTGTACCTACATGTCCCAAGAAGTCAATAGTGTTTTCTGAAGCATATTACGAAATAGTTGTGGTGTACTGCGATCTGGAGTCTCCCCGAACTCTTTTCTTTACCAAAAGTATGACTACAACACTTCGGAGGACCTTGCTCAGCCTGTTCTTCACCACAGATCAGTGAACGTACCGCTGGAACCATATTTTTCCTTTTCACATACCTGCAAAGAAGCATTCTTACTCAGAGCTGCAACTCTAAATCTGTAAGACCTCTGGCCTTCCATGTTCACCTTTGCAAAATGGTCCAGTTCCTATACATAAGTTCTCCCGCTGTAATAGCAAGAAGACTTATTGTCAAGTTTCTTCCTGTTAGAAGTATCAATACTGTTAATGCTAGAACTACATCTGCACACTTCAGTATCTTTTGTTACTGTTCTTTCCTTATTAACCTTCTTGACTCCTGAAACCAACTGATCAATGGCCTTAGCTGTAATGAACACATCATCAGGTGGTGAACCTCTGTTACATACAGTGTCTTTCGTATTTTCTTTGAGTTTGCATTATCCAAGAATTGTTTCAGAATAATTTCTTCCATGATGTTCAGATATTACATATACTGCCCGGTCCGCTTTTTGTAATGCTATCTGTATTTGACCACTGTCTCCATTTTGTGCTTAGCTTAGCTTCAGATGCCGTCACATCGGTGGCGCAGGTATTTTTTCACAGAGCTTGTTTTCTACGCTAAACATGTTTTCGCTTCTTCTCGCCAGCACCTGATTGCACCGTGCAGGAACATAACATGGGGGATGTGGACGATAGACAAGAGAGTTTCAGCCTGGGAATGGTTTCAATGTTTTCATTAGGAAAAAGTACTGCTCCTCTGTCTCTGGAATGCGCATAGGGGCAGGGACCATTCCTTTGCGTGTTTTCGACGCAGACCGAGTACAGCTAACATTTGAAGTCAACAACCTAAGGAAGGGAGGGGTCTATTGCTTGAATCTTCCTCTCAAGTTTAAGGTATATAAGGAGGGTAAGCTTTGTGCTGAGGCAGAAGGAACTCATTTTGTGGTTGGACGCACTGCCCAGAACAAAGTCCCATCGGGGAAGCTTCTCCAGTCTGAGCTTTCCAGGGTTCCACAGCTTGACGTTGGCACCAGAATGATGTTGTTGGATTCGATCCCCATGTTGATCCATTTTTCTTCTTAATAATTATCTAGCTTGGCTGTGTTTATGTGTGCATATTTATATAATTCACTGCATACATATTCATTTTGATGCTTTGTACTTTTTTATGCCTGTCATTGTTTAACTGCTGCAAGTATTCAGCATTTACACATGTTTACTGCATTCAAGTTAAATGCTTGTGTTTATATTTTTGTGTGCTTTCATTGAAATCTGGTAAATACCTTAATTAATTACTCAAACTAGGAGTGCTGCATTCCTTGGCATCGTTTTCCTCTTAGTTTGAAGCAAAGCAGAACCGCTTTATGCCATACAAAATCATCAAATAACTCCTTGACTACAGGTATACAATTGGTAATGTTCCCCTGTAACAATGATACAGGATTTGGATGAAGATCTAATGTCCAAACTCCAACCTCACAAAAGGCACTCAAATTATCCTCACCCACAGCTGGCATAATCTAAGTAGGGTTCTATAAATAGCTTGACCTCCAGAACCTAAACCATGGAGTAAAACATATTTCTTCCTATTAACAGACATTTTATTTGCTTCATTAGCCACTATATACATTAAAAAGTCTTCCTTTCATATTTTGGAATGGAAATATTGCCTTTACGTTGCATAAGCATTTTTGACGGTTTAAACTCTATGGTGATCACTGCAGCAGACAACAGACATTACACAAGATGAGGGAGAACTCTAGAACACATAATTCAGTGAAGCTAGAGGAAATAATTTAATTAAGAGCACATATTAAACATACCTAAAGTAATACTGTAGAGAGAAATTGCAGTGGAAATAAATTACCAAGAAGGCTTTAAAGTAGAAACACAGAGATCAGCACAACAAAGAAAAGTCTGTTTGGTTGCTGTACACTAAAATAGTCAATACATTTTCTGCATTGCCTCGCAGGACCCTCAGAAATAGTAGCATTGCATGACATGATTTCAGTAGATTTCCAAAAAAAACAAGCAACACAATAATAGTCACACAAATCCTCTATAGAATAAATACCAAACTCTGTACAAAAAGATCCGCTTCTCCAGTCGAATGGCTTGTTCTCCAACACAAAATAACTGCAGTAGTGAGGAAGGCCAGGTTCTCACAGGGAACCTGACCAAGGCCTCTCACGACCATGTGAAAAGAAAGATGCCGATCCCAGCTGTAAACACCAAGCCCTGGGTCTACAGGGATTCCACTGAAAGTGAGTAGTACAAGACCGTCACTGTTACAAAAAAGTTGCTGAAAGCTCTTGTGGTGACACAGCTGCTCCAGGCAGAGGTTAACCTTCATCTCAAAGATGGCTGGAAAGAGCACTGGGAAAGAAAACGTCTGACTCCCTCAATAATTTGGGGTATGACCACATCTCGAACGGCAAAACAGCTAGTGAGAATAGCAGAGGGTGAAATGTAAATTGCTCCAGATACGCCGGAGGGCACCAGACGCTGTTGTATGAAGGAGGTATAATGCACACAACATACTCACAGGAACCTGGGGGTGGTGCCCCCAATGTCTGGAAACTGGCTGAATTGGGAAGTAAGAGTGGTTACTATACAGCAGGCAAAAGGTTACAGTACTTCTTTAACATCCAGCCGCAGCTGCTAAATGATCACCCTTAGGGGTAGAACTTTCAGTCTCGGTGTTCTTTGGCACATGGGACAGAAGGGTATCATGAGGAACAAACAAAGGGCTGGAGAAAAAAGGATAGGGGAGAAAAATTAACGTTATACATATCACAAACCGTACCACCCCGAGCATTATTTTTCAAACAGCTAGTTTCATATCTGTCTCTGTGCTCATTTAGTTAAGTATACTCTGAAGGGAAAACCCTTAAATTAGAGAGCTCCTGTTCTAACAGCATGGCGTTAAATGCTGCCTTGCATTTGTGATGAAATAGAATAGTAGCACTCTAGTTGTTCACTTAACGTTTGTGGTGACGTTTAAGTAGAACACTGGGGAATCACATGACAGACTTGTGCTGCTTTTAGAAGTACGCCTCCCTCAGCGTGCCAGACTTTTTTTTCTTGTGGATCAGTTAGATAATTAAAAATCTATAGAAACTGTGACCTCATTTTCTTCAAACTCTTTTTATTTACCTATTTTACCGATACAATTTGGCATGGTAGGATAAAGATAACATAACGTAGTTCAGAGTTAGCAGGAGGCAATATCAATACACCAGTCTTTAAGTTCGCCGCAGGTCTCAAAACGGATGCAAGTTGGGGCAGAGCCATATGTGGATCACCCCGGGGATAGGGAGAGCGCAAGCTAACTGCAAAGTCCGAACCGAGTGTTCGCAGGGGTATGTTGTTCCACCGTGTCAGTAGTAAGTCGGGGTAGCTCCTTGACGGGTAACATGGGGAGGGGTGAGATAACTGGGTAGCGCGAGGCTTATGTGGTGATAGCGTAGGGGAAGGAATTGTGGCAGTGTGTGGGCATTTAAGAACATTGTAGCAAGGGTGGTGGCTCATGATATGTTTAGAAGGGAGGTGAAAATAGGGGCCATGCAAAGGGGAATCCAAGGATTGGGGAGGGGGGGGGGGGGTGCGGTTCCCGAGCTTGTGTGAGGATCTACAGATAAGCAAAATATATTTATTGTCATAAGCCCGTAGCACGAAAACAATCCCTCGCCCACCTCCGGTCCTTTCCGTCGTCCCACTCAACTACCGATTTTCCGAATGTAGAATTCTCGGCATGCACACATTCTGAGAATTCTACAACACAACACAAAATATCTCAGCTGTGAGGGTAGCAGGAGGGTTAAGATGGGGGTAGGTTCCACCTCCTAGCTTCCCGGGGATGTAGAGGGGGTACCAGCCGATCGCAGCTCCTCTCGGAACTGCCAGCATGGTGTCCCATGCTTCCACTGTGGGCTGTTTACGAAGGTGACACGCCTCCTCCTATTGTAGCCCCACCGGAAAAGTGTGTTTTGCCATTTAATCAAGGGTGTTGGTTTGGTTGGGGGGGGGGTGTTTAGGAAAGGGAGGTGTCATCCATTGTAGGCTGATAACCCTTTTCGTAGGCAGTAGCCCTGCATTTGCGAACCGGACCCGCAGTATATGTTTTAGTTCCCTCTTGTAAACTCCTAAGATGTCGCGTCCCACATATTTAGGTGTGTGAATTCAGTGACAGATGTCAGGGCCTCATGAACTGCCTGCCGATAGGTGGCGAGGGTGGGACACTCCCACAGAAAATGCCGGATGTTTGCCGTATCGGAGTGCCTTCTGGGACATGTGTGGGTTAGCATTGGGGAAAGGTTATTATGTATAAGTCAGATGGGCTTGGTGTAGCACCGTGTATTGGATACACTTGAATCACGCATTGCGGGAGAAATCACGGGGTGAGTCAAGCACCTGTACTAGGGTGACCAGATCTTGAGGAGCAAAAACCGGGACAGGTCTGGTCTGTCCCGTTTTTTTTTTTTTTTTTGCGTAGCTTTCTGAATTTGTGCCTATACAGGTGTGTGTTTTATTTATTTATTTATTTATTTATATATATATATATACGCACACACAAACACATTTAAAAGACTACATATATAAAATTAGCTATGGCTTGACCTCCCACCCTGCACCCCCAAACCACCCCCAACCACCTCTCTCTGCTCCCCACTCCCTCTGTCTGCTGAGAGCAGACAGGGGACTGTGCTGCCTGACAGTAACAGATTAATCACTTTAATTATTTCATACTTTGTAGGCGTTTTTAACTTACGCTTCCCTAGGTGATCTGAGCTTTGTCCCAAAAACCGGGACATTTATTTAAAGATTTGACCTTTGTCCCAGAAACCGGGACGTTGGTTTAAAATTAAGAGAAGCGTCGCGACACCGGGACAGTTCTCTAAAAACCGGGACTGTCCGGGGAAATACGGGACGTTTGGTCACCCTAACATGTGCCCACTCTGAGTTTTGGAGTGGTCGCCCGATGTCCTCTTCCCATTTGTGCCGCAATGGCACCAGGGAGACCCGGTATGTTCTCTGGTCACCTTATAAAGCCAAGTAATCAGCTGATGCCCGGCACCCATAGTTTATAATGTATGGACGACTGCATGTGTGTGTTGGGGAGGGGGGAGGATTGGGGGGGCTGCTCATCTACTGTGTGCTGCAGCCTGCAGCTCATTGCTTGTAGCTCACTGTGTAGGAGGAACTGTCCTGGGGGAATGTCATGGTCTTGGCACAGTTGATCGAATGTCAACAGGTAATGGTCTTGAAACAGGTCTCCCAATGTTTTGATCGACTTGTTTTGGCAATGGGACAGATCCTCTGCGCGAACATGCCTGGAAAGGCAAGGAGCCCTTCGAGGGGGATCTCTGGGGAGTATGGTAGGATATGGTGTGTTGGCTGGAAAACCTGTATCAGGCACTTGTGGGCTACGAATGTAAGCAGTGTCCAGGACTGATGAAGTTTGATGGATGGGAGTAGGAGCTGAGGAAGAACAGCTCCTGGCAGGGGAACATAATCTGTGGTGGTTTCCTACAGGTTTCATCCTCCCAACCAGTGTGATACCCTCTGGAGCTGCACTGCCAGGTAATAATGACTCAAATGAGGTCCACCGGGTAATTGGAGCTTGGAGTGGGACACCCAGTGGCGCATATCCCACAGTAGTTCCCCCAGCATGACATTCAGTTTGCAGAAGAATGCCCTGGGCAGGTGTACCAGGATGTTCACAAAAGAGTACAACAGGTGGGAGAGGACTATCATCTTGGATAGGGCAATTTTATCCATAATCTAGAAACCGTGCCTTTTAGCTTTTTAGAGCAGTAGCCACAATTTCCATGACAAAAGTAAACTAATCAGTATGTTTATTTACTATAGTTTCTTAATCCAAGAGTATGATGCTTAATGTGCCTATATTGCTCATAAATATAGAATGCAAGGATTATAGTCCATTAGACCTGGTGAAGCTTCAGTAGAATTCTGAAGTATCAGGTGACTGGCTGCTACATGTTTCTCATCATCTCAGACTTTTCCACACATGGATGAGGAAAATATTAATGAATTTATAGAAATGTGTTCTCATTTTAGCTTCTGCAGCACTAACCATAATTTCCAAGAGAAATTCATCAGAGGAAAAAAAGGTTTTTATCATAGATGTCCCATCCAATCTCGGCCGAGGATCATCATCTTTAACAGGGTAATATCAACTTGAAACTCGTCACAGGTCCTTAAATTAGGAGAGCACCACCGGGTTGTGCTGTAAATATATTATTATCCTTTATATTTGGGTTTGCCATCTTTTTTGTTCCAGCAACCACAGACAGTCCGGAACACAGCAGCCCATCTGCTGTTCAGTGTTCCTAAGAGCACTCCGACTTCACCTTAGCTGACTGAACCTCATTGGCTACCAGTCTACTAGAGGATCTTGTTTAAAGCGTTAATTTAATGCTTGCTCACCATGCCTTCCATAACTCTGGCCCTCGCTACTTGAACAAGAGAATTCAGGCGTACCAGCCAAATAGGAACCTGCAGTCTAGTAAAGCTCATCTGATCATGGTCACCTGCTTCAAAAAAGGGAGTTGTGGTGGCGTGTCTTTCTTGGTCTGTGTGGTCAAAATTTGGAATCTCCTTCCCGTTGAACTCGAGAGTCTAGTAAATGAGACCGCAGTTCGCAAATTATTAAAAGCACATCTCTTCAGTCAGTAATTCTTCCCTGCCTCTCCTAGTTACATATTATAGGACCTGGATACTCGCTGAGTAGCTGAACGCTTTACAAGTTACGTTGTTCATTCATCCTTTATATAGGCTGCTTTTTGTAACCCTCAAAACCAGGCATTCACTACAGTGTATTTCAACAGGACAAAATTGTGAAGCTTTAACAGGATGAAATCATCTTGGAACTCATTATGGTGTGGAGCAAATATATTTTCATTCTTTATATAGGCTGCTTTTTGTAACCCTCAGCACCAGGCATTCATTACAATGCATTTCAATAGGACAAAATTGTGGCACTTTATCACCAAAAAAATGTAACAGGTTTCTGTAACTTTTCACCTAAATAGTACCATAAAAAAAACATACCATCATATCAAAAGTTTTGTGAACTTCGCCACAAATTTTAAGCATCTGATTTACAATAGCAACATTAGTCAACGTTGGCAGTATAACAAGGTAACTTTTGACAAAGGACAAGTAAGGCTTTGCCTCGGGCCTTCTGACTCCATCCTGGAGTGCCTCCTCCTTAAGCAGTATTGCTTGAAGTCATTGAGTTTTCTGAGTATTGTAAAAGCAGAACTTGAACAAAATCTATGAAACCTACAGGTTTGACATCCAGTGAGACAGTTGATGAGGTTGGCTCCCTGTTATACTGCTCTTTGTGTAATTTTCAGGTTATAGATGCAAGTGTCACTTGGATAATTTGGTGGGTTAATGCACCTGATGTGAAGAGCGAAAGTAAAAACGTCTGTATGTAACTAAAGGTATATTTTTATGTCGTATTAATTATTTAGTAGAGTGTAAACCTAAGTCATGAACTTACGGCGTGATGTTTAGTCAACACGGCATATTGAGAGTGAGGTGTTCTATGTGGATTAGCATAGTGTACATCTGGTTGCAGCTGCAACCAGATTGAAAAAAAACGAAATCTGATGATGTGGGCAGTGGCAACATGGTAGTTGGACATTGCTGAACATTACATTGTAAAGCTGCTTCTAATGTTGCACCCATATATAGAATGGTGCTCGGAGGGGTGTGTGGTAGGACAATTTGTAGAATACACACTTCACCCTGAGCTTTGTTTTGAACCAGCACTACTGCCTTGTTTTCTACTATGAGTAAATGTCCCTTAATTCCACAGAAGCATAGTGGCGGTGGAAGAGGAGGTGCTTTTGCTGTGATGTACCAGACTTATGAATGCATACTCTATTCTACAAAAATGTGAGGTTACTGGGATACAGTTGCTGGAAAAAAATTAATTGCAAGGGGGAAGGTTTTGTAATCAAGTAGCAAATTTGGCTTACTTCCAGCATTGCATTGTGACTTCAAAACAGACAGAGAGACTTGGAAACTGCAGATGAACTGCCAACATCAAGCTGGGAGGCTGGCTGGAGACCAAAAGTTACGTTCATCTGATAGAATTGATAGGGGGCTTTTTGGGGACAGTGATAGACCCAGACGAATATTCACTATCCATAAAACTAGGAAAGGCAGTGAGGCTATGTAAAATGAGTAAAGTTGACATCAAAGAAGTTCTTCACATGACCATACATGATGAAGCAGTGTTCCCCACTCCGTTCTCTGTGAGACAATTTCCTGCAAGGAAGGTGATAACGCGTCCCTTTATAATGAATTATTACACATTGGGACTCGTTTTAGGCCAATGAATCTTTTGACCCTGTTGAGAAACACCTTAGGACGAGATAGCTAATCAACATGTCAATTAATACGTCAATAATGTCATCAATATTTATCACAACAATGCATTTCACCTTAGTCAAAGACATTAATCAAATTCAAGACACCACCATGACCTTGCAGTCATGAATAACCACACCAGTTTAGTACGAATTTAGTAATTTTATTCCCTATTGTTTACAATACTACTAGTAAATTTATTAGTCTCAAAACCAAGAAACACAATAACAAAGTCACAATATGGCAACTCTGATAAGATTTCATCAAAGCTAGAATCACAAACATTAGAATACAACACGGTGCAAACACAGGTTATTCCCAAGCAGAGTATATTAGTGCATTGTTCAACAAAGCATAGATTCAGTCATTTGTCCATTTGCGTCAGTTTTAGTGAACCCCTCACCTAACCTCTAATTAGAATTGGCATGTTGGGCTTTATGCAAAACAATTTCGTAACACCAATTTAGAAAACATCTAACTATGGCTCCTGTCAAAAGAAAAGCAGTTGGTACCTAGAAAGGAAAAGCAAACAGACAATTACAATTTCATTGTCATATAGTTACCCTCCAAGTTTGGGTCAGCACTCAGGTTCTGTCTTTGTCTTCAGGGCATCAGTTGATTCGCCATCAAAAGGAACTCAGCTCACGGGAAGGGGGCACTTCCCTCATAAGGAGGTAAAGTGTAAATGAGCAAACTAAGGGATGGTTCTAAGTAAAATCAGCAAAGTCACTAGGCAAAGTGGCAAAGTCTCTGGATCGTATCGAATCGCATCAGCATCTCCCTAACTAACTCTCATTTCTGTGTGTCAAGGGTTTTTATCCCTTTTTCATTGTACATTCCCCTAAAATCTAATTGGTCAAAGGGTTGCACCCCACTATCTATAACCAATGGAAATCACATTACTTCATCAATTTTGTTACCCCAAAACAGTTCCCACGTATTTTATTGGTGCTTATGATTGACGTCTTTAACGGGTGGTATGTCCGGTATGATTTCATCGTCTTGTGAACCTTTGCACATCTTCGGTCAGTGGCTCCATTATCCGTACCGGTTTAGGCGACCTTGTTAATCTACACTGTTGCATTTGGCTACAAAACGTTACTATAGGCAGGGTGAATTTCATGAGAACGGATCTACTACATTTACATTCAGCCTCTAACTTTTGAAAAAAACAAGAGTTCATGTCCTTTAGCAAGCCAGCACACTGCATGTTAGAAAAATACATTTAATATAAGAGTCAGGCAGCTAGGCCTCGACTCATGCTAACTAAAGCCTACTGCTTTATTAGCAAGAATCTAATACATTTAGACTTTCAACATTAATGTAAAATCACAATTTAATAAACATTTTACCATTATTAGTCAGTTTCATTAGTCCCCGTATACATTGGCGGCCACTCCCCGTGGTCACATTTCAAGTGCACGTTTTAGCAAAACATATTAATACAGTTTCCATGCGGCATTAATACACATTAGTTTGTAAACGTTTCATGTTACTATAGATTATATAAGCTACGCTCTCTCAAAGGTACAGTGCTTTGCAGTGTGTCAGACAGAAAGCCTATTACGGGGATTTGGGTCTGAAAAATAGCCACTGAGTCACCATGACACAGTAGTCCTGTCAGCACTGACAGTTCTCTCCTGTCATCAAGAACACGTTGGTTGAAAGTTCCCCATTTCAGTTTAAAACTTGAAACTCAGAACCTTCGTTCTGCAACTAGGAGTTTGAAAGCACAGCAAAGTTAGGGAAAATGGGTATTTGAAGGCATTGTCTTCCAGTCTATTATAATATGTGCCCAAAAGGATTAGGCAGACAATTTGGATTCGTTAAACTCATGAATATTGATCCATAAATGTATCTACATTTTAGGTAATTTACAGTGTGTGCACTCCAGATAGTTTAGCTGTCTGAAAACTAGCATTTTATAAATGGTAGACATTTGCAATCATTATGGTATTTATTGGCAAATACACTCGTATAACAGCACTATTGTGATGAAGGGCCCTTAAAATGTTAAGGTTAAAAAAGTGAAGACTGAAGAATTAATTAAGTAAGCAATGTATTTTAGCTTTTTTTGCTCTAAGCGTTATTTAACTTCATCGATGTGGTGATTGTCATCAAAAATTATTTGTTTGGATCTATCTCTTCAAGGTAAACACACATTATTGTATGAACTAAATTCAAACCTTAATTCTTCTATGAGAAGGGATCATGTGTTCAGGATCATGGGTTCTCCCGCTCTTTATAAAAACAAAAACAGAGGACATGCCTCTAGATGTCAGCAACATCACCAAGGTTCTGTTAGGTAGATAGAATTCAAACAATTAAAGGGACTTCTCCAAAACCTTGCTTACTGTAGTCCTTTTATTAGGATCAGGTGATCTATGGTGTTAATTGCTGCCAAGTAGAGCAAAACCAGAGTACCTTAGCCCCTTTCTCCACCACAGCACAATGATCATTGCTAACCTGCGTTACCATTTATCAAACCTTTGTGAGGAAACATATAGCAAGGCTTTATAAATTTGCTGCACACCACATTAAACATGTCATTAAAAAATAAAATCACAACATCATAGGCTTCTGCAGCTGCTGCTTTGATAGATGTATTGCCAGATGACACACATGTGAGTGAAATCTGCGTGTTACATAGTAACAGCCAAAGGAAATTCTAGACCATGGAAGCTGTTGTTTGGTAGCACATAGTTGGTGCTTTCCTGTGTGTGAGTTAGCTAGATAACACAGGTGAAAAAAATGCTGAGAAACTCAACATAAGGTAATAGGTAGTGAATGAATGCAAGTGTTCCGAAATCAGGTTTTATAGTTACAATTCCTCATTAGGAGCCAGACACTAGCTGTTACATAACACATAGGCTTCCCTGTGAGCCCTGTCCTTCTTAAGATCCACTTTAGAAAATGCTTCATGACAGAACGTATTTTTGAGCTTGAAGAGCAAGACTGATCAATGAGCTGCTGGTACATTTCCAGCATGGCCTTTCTGAGTAATATGAGTTCTCCATAATGTACTTTTGTATGAATCATGGTTTCATTCAACATTTAAACTGTAAAAGGAGAATTTTAAATCCTATACATTTTGAACCCACTGTGGTGTTGCTTGACTCTGACGTATTTAATTTCAAATTATTGGGAAGTAAAGTCAAAAAAACCATTATGTCATCATTGATCTTGACCTTCTCTTTTGGGGCAAGTGACTAATGGAAAGCGAGTCCCGAATAAATGTGTTCTAGTGATAGCAACTGCTGGGTACCTGAGAAATATAAATGATAACAACATATCCTAAAACATAATTAGACCTCATCATAAGAATCAAATATATATGTGTGTGTGTTTACTCATGGGCTTTCCTCACAAATGATGTAGAACTTCCTGGCATGTTTCGATCCCAAGATATTAGTGTATGCTCCACTAAGGATGGAGAGATTGCAAAATGAGGGTATTATGAATATTAAAAAAATTAGAGTAACACATATAAAATTAATACCTATTGTGAAATTTTGAAATATTTTTAAAATCACTAGGTACTGGTGAAGGTAAAATAAGACAAGTGGAGGGCCGTGTGGAAATCACATTTAGAAAGGCAGTCTCCGTTTTGTAGTAGGGAGTAAAGAAAATGCAGTTTAGAAATATTATTTCATGGTTAATATTATTTTTTAAACCGCTCTAACACCTAATGTGAATGCTTTATGCGTATTTGTTGCTAGTCTAGTCGATTTTAATGTGCAGGGCAACATTTAAAGGGGTAATAAATCATGTAACTAGTTGACCAGAGAGAGGAAAACTCCTGCACACAAGAGAACCAATGCATATTGGACCTTAGTACAGGCATCAGACAGAAACTAGAGAACTCCCTCTGAAGAACTGACATTTTATGAGTGGAAGGCTGCTGATATAAAATTCCATTGTAAGCGCAAACTGAAGTGGGACAGATGCATTTAAGAACCACTTACTTATCCAATTGTAACAGCCATTTTTCTGTGCCATGTATTCTTTGAGTGTTATTCACTGGGACTGACTCAGAGTGTGATAATATTTAAATTCCTGTGATTGTTTTGGTGCATCCAGTGTAACACTATGGCTTTCATCCTCAAGTTTTTGACACTGACTGTGCGCGAGGTAAGTGGACGGGCTTGTGTTCCTCTGTTTGGACACATAGTCAAAGATGTCTTAAAGTTCAGCACGTTGTTGGATGTGAACGATTTCGACTTTCTCCAGCAGCCCAGCTGGATAGGATAGTGAGAATGTAGCCCCAGTATGACCATCACGATGCCCTAGAAGACTTTGCTATTTTCAGTGCTTTAATTAATAAATGTAAAGGGCTGATGTGCAGGATCATGGCTTTTTAAGTTCCAAAAGACAAACCTAGAAAACCTGTATGGGCCAAAATTCTAATTAAAAAAATCATAAAGGTTCAATCAAAATTAAGAATAATTAGAGAAGGCAAAAAGGAGTTAGTCAGATTTCAAATCGGCATTAATGATGCATAAAAATAAAGCCAATTATGAGAGATTATTACATAACATAAGAGGTTTAGCCATTACCATATATAGTTCAGCAATTACCTAACATAAATCTACTAAGTCAAAGGAGAGTAATTAACAAGAGGACCGACTTGTAGTCTGCTTCCAGTGAAAGTGATAAATCCGCAGACAGTCCAAATTCGGGACTGTTCAGTTCAAAACAAAAAATAGAGTCCAGTTATAAAATCAGATAACTTTCCAACATGGGGACTGCTCAGTATGAAACAAGGAACATTATTTAGACATAAATCAAATAAACAGAGTCTGCCTTCATAGAAATGAGCAAAAGGTCTCTGGCAAGTAAAGCACATTTTATAGTTTCAGAGAAGTGAAAAAAACAGCACACTCCGCACAGAGTCAAGTGGTTGTTAAAAATTGGGTCTCTACTTGGCAGGTGTCCACCTCTCTAGTCAGGGTAAGTCAGACACATGCTAAAATATAACCTGTGCTCCCCCTATAGTAGCTTGGTACAAAGCAGTCAGGCTTATCAAAAGAGGCAATGTGTAAAGTATGTGTGCAATACACGTAACAGTAACACATTGAAAACACCAGAAAGAGTCTCCACACATGTTTAGTAAAATAGACAATAATTATTTAAGACCAAAACAACAAAAATCCAATGTTTAGAAGTAGAAATTAAGAATAAAGTGTTTTAGTGCGCTTTAGGGATTATTGAAGGTTGCGCTGGACTGGGGCAAAGACAACAGTTCAATCCGACCGTGATGGAGTGCGAACCCAGCACAGAATCCACGCAGGCCCAGTGAAAAGAATACCTTGATCCTGGTTGCAAACACAAGATGTGGGGTCGACGTGTCTGTGTCACTCCAGCAGTTGAAGGATGAATTGAATTTTCACACACGTTTATGGCGATGCGTTAATTTCTAAAGACAAGCTTCAGAGTCGCAACGCTTTGATTCCGATGATGCGGTGGTTTCAGTGTTGCATCGCTGCTGATGCATCGGATGCTGCTTCCAGGAGGCAGGGGATGCAGCGGTCGATGTGTCGGTTCCTGCGGTGCCGCTTGGGCCCCAAGTGTGATGCACCGGTTTTACTCCCGCAACAGGGTCAATGCGTTGGGTGCTGCTCCCAGCAGGCAGGCAGGAGATGCGTCAATTTCACTGATGTAAATATCTGGATCCACTTCCAGTGTATCAGGCACAGGAGCAGGGGTGGAGACTTTGAAATTACTGAGTCTCTAGCAACAGGAGGAAAGCCAACAAGCCCTTGGAGGTCAGTTTGGGTTGCAATGCAGAATCCTGCTCTCCCTCAGCAAGGTCAGAGAGCAGCAAGCAGCAGGGCAGCACAGCAGAAAAGCAGTCCTTCCAGGTCAGCAGTCAGCCGAGTGACAGCTCTTGATGCGACAGAGCGTTTCTTCTGACAGAGTCAAGCTGAAGGACTTGAAGTGTCCGATTTGGTGGGGTCAGAGACCCAGTAGTTCTACCCAGTTGTGCTTTGAAGTAGCGGTAACTTCAAACAAGGGTATTTGACGTGCTCAAGTATCCTTTGTTCCTCAGCCCTGACTCCAGACTTGCCAGTAGGGGGTAATCAGCCACATTGTGTGGGGACAGGCACCGCTTGTTCAGGTGCATGTTTCAGCCCACCCCACCCTTCCTGCCCAGGGAGAGCCATCAGAATGCAGATAAATGAAGATGTGGACTCTTACACACCTAACCTTCATGTGTTTGTGGCTGTCTAGAAGGAAGGCACAAAGTGTAGCTGTCGCCCACCCAGGTGTGTTTTGGAGACAGGTTGCAGACACACAGAGCTGTAAGAGCAGAGAAATGTCCACTTTCTAAAAGTGGCATTTCTCAAATAGTAATGTTAAATCCCACTTTA
Source organism: Pleurodeles waltl (assembly GCF_031143425.1). Lineage (NCBI taxonomy): Eukaryota > Metazoa > Chordata > Amphibia > Caudata > Salamandridae > Pleurodeles > Pleurodeles waltl. The sequence goes on from NC_090449.1 coordinate 403,093,564, forward strand.
CTAATAAAGTGGATTCATCATTACCATTCCAAACTGAATGCAAGATGAGACAGCTACTCCTTTCTTGAATACTGCCTTGAATCTTGCAACATACAAGAGCATCTCAACATGGCTTTCTCCTAAGGCGCACAGATAAAAACATTCAGTACAAAAAAACAACACCATGAAAGGAATCCCATTTCGTCTATTTGATGAAAAGGTAAATACAAAAGGCAAAAATGCATATAGGAAGCATGTTCATGCAATTTTAAAAGCCACATTTTGGTCACCTACTTTAACATTGCTGTCATTGTAAACCGACAAAGGCCCAGTAAATCATTTTCTAATTAATAAAAACTTCAATACTATTCAAAATCCACTATCTGCATAGTCTGAACATTTGAGTAATGAATGTGATTGCTCATATGTAATGGTTCTTCATTTTGTTTTTCATATAGGTCCGAACGAGACAAACCTTTTTATTCCATTATATTGACAATGTGGATGATATGCAACATGTTGATAGTTTTCTCCGAAAACAACTTTTAGTTTTATATGAGAAGTATTCACTTGCAGATCAAACCGGGATGCTATACAACAATCTGTTAATTATTTCATCTGACTTTTGTATATGGTCCCTGTTAGGAACAATTAGTTCTTTGGAGAGTGCCATCTTTTTTGCATTCAGTGCTGCAAATTTCCTTCTGGTCCTGCATAGGTGTTAAGAAGAATATGTGAGCCGATATTTCTGTCTCTCTCGTGTGTCTCCCATTGTAAGGGGCCAAGGCGCCGAACAGCAAGTTGGTGGGAATTTTGTCAATTTTTCATTCCAAGTTAATTTGTTCTTTTGTCACCAGATGTTGCCATTAAAGGGGGGTCTCTATGCCTGCGAAGATGCCAACGTTTGGAAAAAAGTATTTGATATTTATCAGGATGTTATCAAAGCAAAAGGAAAGAAGCAGAAGAAGCTCCAGGCTCTGGATGAATGGTACGTGCCGCAACAATCACTGCTCTTCCTAATGTGATGTGCCCAGAAACTCTGGGAATTGAGATGTCCTTAACACATGGCCACTGTTAGGGCTGTGGCACTGCTCACTTCCTCCAGTAGTGCCTTGTTAGTGATGAAATATGTGATAGTGTGTGCTTCCACTAGTGCCCTGGAGATGTTGTGGGGTTAAAGCACTGAGTGTTTCCTCCAGACATGTTAAGTTTCTTCTAGCAGTACCGTTTCAAAACTATAGGACTCTCAACACTATGAAATATCCTCCTTTTGCCTTCTCACTTTGTCACTGCTGTTAAACACTGGCCTAATTAACTTTCTCCTCCTGTATCTGTCAGTGCGAGAAGACTCCAGAAGTGTAGATTTTCCCCAGCCTTGCCTTTTTGTGGTGTGGTGTTGATCCCTTTCTTTCCCCTGAGACGAATTTACTAATTACCTTAATTATTGCATTATCTATGCATGACACACGGCACCGGTGACCGATTTCCGTCCATTATCAATGCTGAACAGCGATTTTAAGATCCTCAGTAAGATTATGGCTAACAGATTACTCCCCCGAATGACCACACTGGTGCACGCAGACCAAAATGGTTTCGTTCCAGGCCGCAGCACGTCGTTGAACTTGAGGAGGATCTTTGCTATTTTACACATGCCAGCAGCAGAGAAACCACCCACAGGGGCCTTTTTAGCAGTAGACTTCGAAAAGGCCTTCGACTCGATCAGGTGGGACTACCTTAGGGCTGTGATGCTAGAGATGGGACTAGGAGAAAACTGGGTAAAATGGGTGGACCTACTGTATGCCTCCCCGCTGGCTAGGGTGAAGACAGGCAGAACAATATCTACTACATACCCGGTATACCGAGGAACCAGGCAGGGATGCCCTCTATCCCCGCTGCTATTTGCTCTGGCAATTGAACCCCTAGTGGCCAAACTGCGTCAGGATGGAGCCGGTAAAGGAATTAACTGGGGCTCAGACGAGCATGTTATTTCCGTATACGCAGACGACATTTTGGTGTACTTAAGGGACGGACCCAGTGGCATCCCGTGGGTTTTAAAGAACCTAGAGGACTTCGGAGAACTATCGGGACTTCGCTTAAATCGAGGCAAAACATTTGTATTCCCTATACTGCCAAATAGCGTATGCCCTGAGATGTGCCCCAGTGATGTGAATTGGGCCCCACGGACTTTTAAATATCTGGGGATCCAGATATTTCATGAGCTGGCCTACCTCCGTGATGGCAATCTGGGTGGGGCTCTCCAGTCACTACGTGCCTCGGTTGGATTCTGGCGATCACTGAAACTGACAACAATGGCTAGAGTGGCACTGTCTAAAATGGTGATGCTTCCCCGTCTCCTATACTTCTTTGCTAACATTCCGTTATGGGTACCCCCTGCATGGTTTCGTGAATTGAACGCTCTGCTTAGGGAATTGATATGGGATGAGGGGCGTAGGCGCACAGCACTGTCGACCATGTGCCGACCGACGCAAGCGGGGGGCCTGGGGGCTCCTGACTTTGAGGCATATTACTTGGCATCCCAACTGCAGTGGGTGGCGGGCTGGATAGTGGGCAGGGGGCAGTTGGACCTATTTACCTCCCATGGCGCATTGGAAGAAGTCCGAATAATAGCACGTATGATAGGTAAGAAGCTTCCCCCCATCGGGGACAACTTAATGACTAGCACTGCATCAGCGTGCTGGAAAAGGTGTATGAGCGGGACTGGAGTTGGTCCACCCTACTCTCCGGCGCTGCCACTATCGGTCTTAGGGGTGGAGCCGACGGGAACCAGATCTGGGGGACGAGAGGTGGGTGCGTGGACAGACGCGGGAGTTACGACGGTGGGGGAACTCTTTAGGGAAGGTAAGCTACAGAGCTTTACTGAATTGGTGGGAAAGGGGATCCCCCAGGGTCAATTTCTTATGTACAGGAGACTAGTTCACACTCTGAAGGGCCACTGGGATACGATTAATGCGGAACCCGGAGTACACAGAGTATTACACCTCCTGCTAACTTCGGGGGAAGAGTCCCACTTGATCACGAAAATATACCGAGCCCAAATAGAAGCAGCATTAGATCCAATGTGTGCACTAAGGGGGAGATGGGAGAAAACAATCGGGCATGAGCTAACAGAGACAGACTGGAACAGAGCTCTGGCTTATCCCCGGAGGATCTCACGTAACACCTGGTTACAATATATCCAGTATAACTACTTGCATAGAACATATCTTACCCCTCACCGTCTGTTCCGCATATATGGGGGATCCCCCAGGACTTGCCCCAGGTGTGGCAGCTGCGATGCAGACTTTGACCACATGATGTGGAAATGTGAAGTATTACAACTGGGCTGGAAGGCAGTTATAGAGCACATGTCGGGGTTATATGACACGGTACTGCCGTTTACCCCCGATGTCTGTCTTCTGGGTCTAGGGACGAATACGCCGCGGGGGAAGATCAGGGGTCGCTTCCTGGATCTCACCCTGGCCCTCTACAAGAGAATAATCACGAAGGGTTGGAAGGCTACTAATCATCCCTCGCTAACTGAATGGAAAAACGACGTCGCGAGGTGGGCTGGGGTGGAATTACAGGTTTTAAAGTCTGAGGAGGCAAAAGGGGTCAGGCAGACTCCCATGGCCCCAGGGTGGGAAGGACTAATGATGAGCTTAGTTGCCACAGGAGAAAGGCCACTAACTCCCAACACAACACCAACAGAAGCAGAAATCTGAGTGAATACAGAAAGCAATTAGGGGATTCCCCCAGCAATACCGCTAACGAGAATGTGAAAAACATCAATGGTTAAAATAGTAAAGAACGCAGGCAGCTTATAACAAACCAAAGGGGACAGTCCGGAGAAGAGTACAATTGCAAGCAGAGAGCAGTAGAACGACACATGAAAAAGGCTGGCAGTTCCTCCAAGTAAAAATCACTCAGGGAATTACCCCCGCCACCCAACACTAATCCCACCCGCAAAAAGCCAACAAGAATGTATATAGTTTAGTGTGAAGTTGAAGTTGTTATGTGTGCATAGAAAACAAATGGGTAACACAGAGCGAAAAAGAACCAAACACCCATGGGAAAACACACCAGGAACATAAAGCCAACAGATAAAAAAGACTGATAAAGTCCTGGGAGAGCGTTTTACCGTGACACAAGATAGTTATAAGCACAAGTAAAATGTTGCATCCGTTTAAATAATATACATAACAAGTATAAGATGTTCCCAACACAGTAACTATGTGATATAATAAGCGAATTGTTAATAAAAATATATAAAAAAAAAAAAATATATCTATGCATGACACACAAGCGTATATAATATATGGTATAGCGCCTTATTAACTATCTATTCTAATCACCATTTAGGAATAAGTGTGTAGGGCCTAACAATGATTGTTGTGTGCAAATTGTCATAACAATATGATGAAACTAGTACAGTGCTTTCTTGTTGAAAGGTGCCTTTGCAAGTCGCACACATCATACCAGTAAGATTTATTACAAGAGATTTTGCTGAATACAGGAGTTGTGGTTACCAAGCATAGACTTGATGAATGTGCAGTCATGTTAGCTCTCAGTCTTGATATATGTAATGCTGCTTACTCTGTATTGACTTCCATCTTCAGGAATACTGTATGTGTAGAATGGCAACCGCACTTGGCGATATGCACTGAATGTTACGTTTATTTGTCAAAATAAATACATTAAAAAAACATTCATGACAGATGGACAACTCACTAACGGTTTTGCTGCAGAGTTCTTGGAAGAACTACTTTTGATGAGTGGTTACGAAACCACCCTACTAAGCAACAGAGCCCAGTGTCTCGACACTATGCACCAGCACACAGCAATGCTTGGCCATGCCATCCTTGGCTGCAAGCCATAGTTTTCACACCAAAACTCTGTAAACCTGTCTGTCCTATGAGAGAGAGAAAGATCATTTACTTGACTGGGGGCATGTTCCTTACAAGAACTTTTCCCACTAATAGGTTAGCAGACCAGGTTCGTCGGTTGTACCAAGTTATGTGTGGAAGGTGCTACACTGCCCACCGATCTCAGAATAAATGTAGGCTAGCACTAGTTTTTGAAGTTTTATACTTTTACCCTAATTTTGTTTGCATTTGCATTATAATCACAACAATTTAAATCCATATTTTTTTCAGTAAGTTAGGCCATAATATACTTTCTAAATATAACTGCCTCTGCTGTGCATACTGGTTTAGGGGTCCGAAACTGGGTAGTCCCCTCTTACTCTCAGGGAATCATCTGGAAGCTCTTATCCTCCCACCTCCTCCCTTCCATGTATACAGCTCAGAGTGCGAGGTGTAAAATATTTGCCTCTTTTTCCTTTCTCCGCTGAGGGGTGGTTTTATCCATAGCTGCGGTCTATTGAACACTAACCTTCCTATGTAAGGGGTAGGGTGTGCACCTCTTTACAGTGCTTTATCACTCAATTTGTGAGCGTTTTCCAGCAGTGCCGTAGATTTCCAGCCATGCTAGGTCATGTAATCATTCTGCTAACTGTCATTCTTCCCCTCATTGCATTAGCAGAGGGGATAAGGTGTGTGTTGTCTGGAAAATGCATGTAGGAAGGAGGTAGTATCTTCTCCTAACCATGGTAACAGTCTGATTCACCTTGGTAGGTATCAGAAAGAGCTGCCCGCCTCTGTGCGCTCAAGGACGGACAAATACCTGACGCATGATGAACTGGTGAAACTAATGGAGTGGAAATTGACTGTGAGTATCTGAGATTCTCCAGAACCGCTTATTTTTACTATTGAGTTGTTAATAGAGCAGGGCTGTCACTAAACTGGTATCCTAGAGCTAAATATACATATAAGAGGGATAGCTGAAATAGAGGCATAGGCACTAAAAGAAGACAAGGGGCATTATTATTTAGGGAAAAGCCAGCTCTTCAAGGCTTTTCTAAATTACAACAAATCAGCAGCCGACCTGAGGGATGGCAGCAGGTTATTCCATGCTTGGGCCACTTTGACTGAGAACGCTCGTCCTCCATATCTAGCCTTCGGAAACCTATTAATGCACACTAAATTCGCTGTACTACAGCGAAGATGTCATCCTGGGATGTATCTCCTTAGTCTTTGTTGTAGGAGTATAAGACCTGAATCTTGCAAGATCTTCAAACCGATGCACATTGCTTTGCATGGAATTCTCTGCTTCGAGGCAGTCAGTGCAAGTTCCATGAAGGCATTAGATGCCGAGGATCTGCTGGGTCTGTTAACAGCTAGTTTGGCAGCTGCCACCTGGATTCTGTGCAGCCTCTTGACCAAATAATCCGTGGGTCCCAGTAACCAGGCATTACAATAGCCAAGTTGACCTAGTATAACACTGCACATTACAAGCGTTCTAGCTTGACTAGGCAAGAGAGCGTCCGTTTAAAAAAAAAACTAAAAAAAAACTTATTTTCTTGTTTTTCTTTCTGGACTGTAGTAGATGTATGCAAAGATTAAAGCCAGAAACTCCTCTGTATTGATTTACTGCATAGCGTGCCCATTGCACAGAACCCCCCTCCCTTTTTATTTTATTTTTTCCTGAAATGGCATGCAGATTTGGAGGTAAATCTGGAGATTTACTAACGAGTAAACAACTGGCCCGCCTCAATAGGCTACAATCAATCAGGTCATTTTTATCTTTCATCACTCTGAATGCCCATCCCTAGCAGGGATTGTGTATACAATCCCTTTAAGGCTCTTCTGTGCAAAAACAACCTATAAGGTAGAACGACAAAATCTCTAGTCAGGGAAAATACCTTTTGGAAACTTGTTGTCATAATGAACACAATATAACTCCAATGTATCAAGGTAAATGAGTATCTGGTGTACGTTGACCCTGGCATTATCTGGGCAGATGTGCTCCCTAGACTGAGTTACACCAACATCCGAGCTGCTTTAAGGGGCCATCCAGTGACCATCCAGTGAATGCTGCCACAATAGAACTCAAAACACCAGCTGACTTGACAGACATACATACATACATTCTGGCATGGCTGTTGTTGGTGATTGCGAAAGAAGCAGGGTTGGGCAAAGAAAACAGTTTTTTTCCCTCTACACTTCATATCCATTTTAAGAGGCCTCTTAGTGGTCCAGCTTATGCTGTTAGTGTGCCATTCCCTCTCTCCATACACTGCTGCATATATGTCCCTCGGCTCCCAGCCGCATCACTTGTCAGATCAGTCATAATGTCCTTCGTTTCATGGCTATTTGTAGCTTGACTTGTTATATCGCTGAAGAACCTAGATTTCTCTCCGGTTTTTGAACCTGGACTGAAAATGAAGCCTCTTAACAAAACCTCAATATGTTGCCCTAAAGTGAAACACCTGCTGAAGACTGTCACAAAAATCAGCCCCAGACAGAACTCAGAATTTTTGAGGCAGGCAAAAAAAAAACTTACAATAGCAATACTCAACTCGAACATAACATAGGTGGAAAATCTCTCCAAGGATTGAAGTTTTAGTGAAACGTGGAAATATGATACCTGCAGAGCGTCCCCATAGCAAAGTCGTGGGTGTGAAAGATTATTCCCTATACAAAGCACTGCAAGAATAGATCCGGTTAGAAATCCACAAGCCACATAGATATGGTCTTGGAAGATGCAATAGCCACTGGCCAACAATCCCACTGCGGGTTTTACCGTAGGTGATAAGTACCTCTAGCTTCACACTGCCTGGATGCATGGTAAATATGACAAACACTCCACCTTGGTCACATGAATTTTAAATTGGGATGTGATGCTTCACAATGTGGTTCATGGGCTACGTTGTTAAATCTTGTACATTCTAACCACAGCTGGAAAGGCGACAAAAAATGTGCGATCGTGGGCAATTGCCTTAACTCTCTGTGCCTCATGCTGTAAATATGTGTAATTAATTTCTTTCAATCGCAGTATCCTGCTTGTCCTACCCATTATCTTCACTTCTTTCTCATGCTTCAGGTTCAGATCTTGACTTTGTTTTCAGCACTTTCTTCCTACACATTGGTTTCTTATCTGTTTGTCCCTCTTACTGACCCTTCTCTTTTTCTTTTCATCTGTCTGTTCCTTCTCTTCTTTAATGTTCTTGATTTCTTAGTTAAGGTTTTAACTGTTATGTGTGTCCTGCTCTTCCTTTTCACCTTCCAATTTTTTTTTCTACTCTTCTGATTCTTCTTCAGCCACCTCTGCTTTCCTCTCAGCTTTACAGTCTGCTTTGGTTCTGTGTTATTGTGTACCTCCATTCACATCTGATAAACCCCTGCTTTGGTTTACCACTGTTCTCATCCATTCTGTAAGGTTTTAGAAGTAGTCTTAATCCACCTCTGAACTTGAATGTCTTTTCTTCATTCTTCCTTTGATCCTGCTAGGGCAACAATGTTACCAAGACCTCATAACAGCTCTCCTGTCTCTTTTGTCTTCATTCTAAATTTCATTGTTGGTTTTTGGTGGTTGACGCTCTTCAGGTGTAAGCAAATTATAACATGGTTTCTCTGTAGGTTTTGTTTTATTTGTTTTCAGGCTAGCATAGATTGTGTTGCTTAGAGTGGTAGTTGGGATAAAGCAGAGATCTGGTTATTTTTATGCATTAGTTCAGGGTGGGTGTTTTGGTGAAAAGCCACCCGGTGATGGTGTTTATCCATGGGGTTGAATGACCGTTCAAAGTTGCTAATGTTTTTCTAGAATTCTTACTTTCTGCACTGCAGACTTAGTGGCAATTAGGGATTGTACAGGCGAACAGGACATAGGAAGTTGGCTCTGTATGCACTATTTCAAAGTAAGGAATAGTATGCACAGAGTCCAAGGGTTCCCCTTAGAGGTAAGATAGTGGCAAAAAGAGATAATACTAATGCTCTGTTTTGTGGTAGTGTGGTCGAGCAGTAGGCTTATCAAAGGAGTAGTGTTAAGCATTTGTTGTACACACACAGGCAATAAATGAGGAACACACACTCAAAGACAATTCCAGGCCAATAGGTTTTTGTATAGAAAAATATCTTTTCTTAGTTTATTTTAAGAACCACAGGTTCAAGATTTACATGTAATACTTCAAATGAAAGGTATTGCAGGTAGGTACTTTAGGAACTTTGAATTAGCAAAATAACATATACAGTTTTCACATAAATCACATATAGCTATTTTAAAACTAGACACTGCAATTTTCAACAGTTCCTGGGGGGAGTAAGAGTTTGTTAGTTTTTGCAGGTAAGTAAACCACCTACGGGGTTCAAGTTTGGGTCCAAGGTAGCCCACCGTTGGGGGTTCAGAGCAACCCCAAAGTTACCACACCAGCAGCTCAGGGCCGGTCAGGTGCAGAGGTCAAAGTGGTGCCCAAAACGCATACGCTTCAATGGAGAAGGGGTGCCCTGGTTCCAGTCTGCCACCAGGTAAATACCCGGGACTTCGGAGGGCAGACCAGGGGGGTTTTGTAGGGCACCGGGGGGGACACAAGTCCACACAGAAAGTAAACCCTCAGCGGCACGGGGGCAGCCGGGTGCAGTGTGCAAACAAGCGTCGGGTTTGTAATTGAAATCAATGGGAGACCAAGGGGTATTCAGCGATGCAGGCAAGGGGGGGGGGGGCTCCTCGGGGTAGCCACCACCTGGGCAAGGGAGAGGGCCTCCTGGGGTTCACTCCTGCACTGGAGTTCGGATCCTTCAGGTCCTGGGGGCTGCGGGTGCAGTGTCCCTACCAGGCGTCGGGTTCTTAGAAGCAGGCAGTCGAGGTCAGGGGGAGCCTCGGGATTCCCTCTGCAGGTGTCGCTGTGGGGGCTCAGGGGGGGCAACTCTGGCTACTCACGGTCTCGCAGTCGCCGGGGAGTCCTCCCTGAAGTGATTGTTCTCCGCAAGTCGAGCCGGGGGCGTCGGGTGCAGAGTGTCAAGTCTCACGCTTCCGGCGGGAAACGCAGGTTGTTTTAAAGTTGCTCCTTTGTTACAAAGTTGCAGTCTTGGGTGAACAGAGCTGCTGTCCTCGGGAGTTCTTGGTCCTTCTAGATGCAGGGCAGTCCTCTGAGGCTTCAGAGGTCGCTGGTCCCTGGGGAAAGCGTCGCTGGAGCAGTGTCTTTAGAAGTGGGGAGACAGGCCGGTAGAGCTGGGGCCAAAGCAGTTGGTGTCTCCGTCTTCTCTGCAGGGTTTTTCAGCTTAGCAGTCCTCTTCTTCTTAGGTTGCAGGAATCTGAGTTCCTAGGTTCTGGGGAGCCCTTAAATACTAAATTTAAGGGCGTGTTTAGGTCTGGGGGGTTAGTAGCCAATGGCTACTAGCCCTGAGGGTGGGTACACCCTCTTTGTGCCTCCTCCCAAGGGGAGGGGGTCACATTCCTATCCCTATTGGGGGAATCCTCCATCTGCAAGATGGAGGATTTCTAAAAGTCAGAGTCACCCCAGCTAGGGACACCTTAGGGGCTGTCCTGACTGGCCAGTGACTCCTCCTTGTTTTTCTCATTATCTCCTCCGGCCTTGCCGCCAAAAGTGGGGCAGTGGCCGGAGGGGGCGGGCAACTCCACTAGCTGGAATGCCCTGGGGTGCTGTAACAAAGGGGGAGAGCCTTTGAGGCTCACCGCCAGGTGTTACAGTTCCTGCAAGGGGAGGTGATAAGCATCTCCACCCAGTACAGGCTTTGTTACTAGCCACAGAGTGACAAAGGCACTCTCCCCATGTGGCCAGCAACATGTCTGGTGTGTGGCAGGCTGCTAAAACTAGTCAGCCTACACGGATAGTCGGTTAAAGTTTCAGGGGGCACCTCTAAGGTGCCCTCTGGGGTGTATGTTACAATAAAATGTACACTGGCATCAGTGTGCATTTATTGTGCTGAGAAGTTTGATACCAAACTTCACAGTTTTCAGTGTAGCCATTATGGTGCTGTGGAGTTTGTGCATGACAGACTCCCAGACCATATACTCTTATGGCTACCCTGCACTTACAATGTCTAAGGTTTTGCTTAGACACTGTAGGGGCACAGTGCTCATGCACTGGTGCCCTCACCTATGGTATAGTGCACCCTGCCTTAGGGCTGTAAGGCCTGCTGGAGGGGTGACTTATCTATACTGCATAGGCAGTGTGAGGTTGGCATGGCACCCTGAGGGGAGTGCCATGTCGACTTACTCGTTTTGTCTTCACCAGCACACACAAGCTGGCAAGCAGTGTGTCTGTGCTGAGTGAGGGGTCCCCAGGGTGGCATAAGATATGCTGCATCCCTTAGAGACCTTCCCTGGCATCTGGGCCCTTGGTACCAGGGGTACCAGTTACAAGGGACTTACCTGGATGCCAGGGTGTGCCAATTGTGGAAACAAAAGTACAGGTTAGGGAAAGAACACTGGTGCTGGGGCCTGGTTAGCAGGCCTCAGCACACTTTCAAATCAAAACTTAGCATCAGCAAAGGCAAAAAGTCAGGGGGTAACCATGCCAAGGAGGCATTTCCTTACACTCCTATAGTCCATGAGACTATTATGAACAGAGTCTGTAAACTTGCTGGCTCTTATTGGTCACACATTTGCCTAACCCATGCATGCTGTTGCTTCCACTAGTTTCTATACTTGTGTATTTTGCAGCTCTTTGCAAATAAAGAGGGAGGAATGGAAGGGAAATTACACAAGATAACGTATCATCCTAGGACTGTCCATTTACAGCCTAACATGTTGCTCCCCACAGTTTCAACCCAGCTGAGATGCGATCCAATTGTAAAGATGTTTATTTGTGTAATCGTTTTCTATGGTAGAAGCTTCAAACCATAGGTCACTTCCGAAGACTAAGAAAACATGCTGCAGCTTTTGTGTCCAAATTTTGCACTGGTTATACAATATTGCAGTGAAGAAAGCTGGACAAGATCAGCTTCTTAACATTGATAAAAGTTATCCGGATGGAGTCCAATGAATTGGTAGACAATATGCATGCACAACTGGACAGCATGCAATCTTTGTCTGCCTTAAAGTGGCTGTGCCCAGTGAGAAAATGGTGTATTAGTGTCACAGATGATTAATGGAGTTGTTTGAGATGTGCAGCTTTCAGCTGTTCTTGAAACTGAAATATGCTTTAGAGTCATATGTTCTTTAATGGCCTCATCCTCCTGTTTGATTTATCTGATGTGTTCAGTACTGCGGATTAGAGGTAGACTGTAACCTTCATTGTTGGTTTTTGGTGGTTGAGGCTCTTCAGGTGTAAGCAAATTATAACATGGTTTCTCTGTAGGTTTTGTTTTATTTGTTTTCAGGCTAGCATAGATTGTGTTGCTTAGAGTGGTAGTTGGGATAAAGCAGAGATCTGGTTATTTTTGTGCATTAGTTCAGGGTGGGTGTTTTGGTGAAAAGCCACCCGGTGATGGTGTTTATCCATGGGGTTGAATGACCGTTCAAAGTTGCTAATGGTTTTCAAGAATTCTTACTTTCTGCACTGCAGACTTAGTGGCAATTAGGGATTGTACAGGCGAACAGGACATTGTTCTTTCTCTGCTCTACCTAGGCCAAGTCCCTCTGTTTTTGATCCATTGGCTGTCATTTAGAGGAATATGTCTTTGAGATATTTGGTAATTTTGTCATTCTTGTCTTAGGCTTCAGATCCATACTGCTGTCTGTGACAGCGCTCATCATCCACATAGCACTGCAACTGCAGGTGAGGTTCTGTTTGATGAGTGAGAGAAAGTCAATATTAAATAAGCGTGCAGAAAATGATTAGGTTAGAACAAAGCAGAGCCACAGAGGAAACATAGGAGGGAGGAGCTCGAGGGCAACAAAGATTGTATACAGAATGGGGGGTGCACCACTTATCTTAGATTTTCCCAGCACCACTTTCAGTAATGTTGCTAATTACCCTACACTGCTCCGAAATTTCGATGTGGTCCCAGTCTTATAACTTTACAGGAACATCTTAAGGACCTGGTGAGGGTTCTATTTTTAAGGGTACTGTAACCAAACAATACAACATCATGTTATTATTATTTGACTCTTGATACCGAAGTTTCGTTTTGTCACTTGGTATAATTCTGAGGATGCGACAAACCACTTTTCCAGGGCACCAAAGGAGAAAAATGGTTGGGGATACTGCATACTAATAATCATGTAGGTTATTTAAAATGAATGTGCTGTCCACCATATTATATGTGGACGGTCTGTAGATCTGTCAAGGTAGTTCGGAACTCTGGCCATTCTTTGTGGCTAAGAAATGAGGACCCTCTAACACTTGGCATTGTAGCTACCATTCTTATTGTAGGTGTGAAGGGGAAACAGCCTTTATCAATCGTACATTGAAACGCAATGCCTTTACCACACATTGCCTTTACCCCACAGTCACCAGTAGGTAGTTATAGTTAGGATCTAGTTTCCATAGGAAAAGCATTTTTTTGTTTTGTCAATAACTTTGTGCAGTTTGACGAATCGACAAAACTTTCAAAATTAGTATGCCACTACTTCAGCTACTGTCTTGAAAGTTTCGGGGTGATTCATCAAGCGTGTGCTGAGAAAAAGGGAGGGTCCCAAAACGTGTTTTTCCCTATGCAGTGTCGCATAGGAATTTGAGACACGACTACAACCCGAACCACTGGAAGGACTTACACCAATTGTGACAGAAATGTAGCTCTCGGTCTAGAAAGAGCCATTTTTGTGATTTGGTGTATATCTGTTCAGTAGTTTTGTAGTTATTAAAGGAAAAAGAAATACAGATATCTAAGGATGCGGATCCTCTGCTGTTCCAACAGTCCCATGCTGATATCACTTCTACCAGAAAGTGTTGGCAGCCTTTTTGGGACTCAGCCGAGTCCCAAAAACAAAAGTAAAAAATAAAGAAAAGGGGGCAGGCTAGGAATAATTTGACACCCTATGTCTGGTGCTGGGGCCCCCCACGGACCCCAAAAGCATTTAAAAAATATTTTGCTGTGAAATTGTAGTGGATCGGCGACTCCCGGTAAAAAAGAAAAAAGTAGTCACCTGTGCTTGTTTAATGTTTAGCCCCAGGGGAATATTAGATGATAAATTATGAAGGGGGGGTGCTAACAGCCACCTTTCCCTATGGCTTGATCTTGGCCCCGGGGACCATCTTGGCCCCGGGGACCACCACCTCCCCGGGGCAGGTTGATAGTAGATTTTATTGGAGGGTGCTGCACAGCCCCTCTCCAATGCCTCTTAAAAGCCCAGGGGATAGCTTCCTCCCTGGGGCTTTATGAAGAAATTGGAGAAGGCCAAGTGGACCCCCCTCCTTTGACCAGTAGGGCTTCGGGGACCACCACCTCCCCCAGGGCTGGCACTACAAACAGAAATGAAGAAGGCCGCATAGCAGCCCTCCTAGAGCCATTGATGATCCTGGGGACTCCCACCCCCCACGGACCATTCCCTATGTCCCAAGGTGCTCACCCTCGGGACGTAGCTGTTGGCTGTCTCTTGGCGGGAGCTATGACAGCTCCTGCCAAGCAAGAGAAAATTGTGAGCCACACTCACGGAGCAGCGTGTCTTGCTGCTCCCTACATGCGGAAACAGTGGGACGCCATGGAATTAAGGCATCCCCTGTGGTCTATAAGAGTCCACAGTTTAGCACAAAACTGTGGATTCTTCTTGGAAAAATAAGCAGGTGAGGATTCATTCTGGCACCGATGCTCAGTACACAAAAATGCATCCTTGCTCTATCGGAGTGCAATCTCTTCTGTAGTGACTGTGACGAGTTGGATCGTTCCCATTGTCTACAGGAGAAAGCAGAGTTCATTGTTCATAATTTTAATTACTACGAGCATGGAAATGAGCAAAATGACCTCAAAGCTCAGCATGTTTGGCCCTGCCCCCCATAAGTTAGTAGTATGCATCGGTCTTCCCGCCTTTTTCCAGATTGATGGACAGCTTACTAAAAAGCCACCCCAAGCGTTCCTGATGCAGAGGAAAATGAGCACATCTCTATGTAATTAAGAGGAAGCATCCTTGTCTGGTGGAGATTCAACTTGTCATAGTCTTTCCGTCTACTCTATATGAAGATTCATGTTAGCACATATTTTAGCAGGAAGACGCTCGAGGAACAGTCACATTGCCAAAATTACACCACACGTGGTCACTGGAGGCATTATTTCATGGTCCTTTGCACAACGGTAGAGTTGAATGTGCACTAAATACTTACTCAATGAGGTGGCACTTACTAATTAGCCAGTAGAAAGTAATCCAGTTGGGTAGACATTTTGCTCAAAACTGTGGACTCTTCTTGGATAAGTAAGCAGGTGATGTCCATTTGGGTACTGATGCTCATTTCGCAGAAATTAAACCTCAACGGGAAGCACTTACAAATATAAACATAGCAGGTGCCCAGGTTGGCCACAGGCGGTCGTGCATGGCGAGGCTTAAATTAACATAAGGTAATTTTGTCATACTTAATGTTTAAAAAAATACCTTACAAATTAACTGGAAAAAAAATGGTTGCAGGAACATTATAATTAGGAAATAGAATTAAAAACTTTAGAAATTCACTAAAAAACAAAGGTTAGCAGGACATTATAGTTAGGTTCAGATTTTACACACAGAGAGGGGTTATGGGGTCCCAAAAAGCAAAATTCCCATGCATTTTCCATAGGCCTTTTGGGACAGCACTACTGCAAAAACTGCTGAATGAAATGATACCAAATTTGGAAGGAAGCCAGATCTTAGTCCAGAAAGAGTATGTTTTGTGTTTTGGTATAACTCTGTTGAGTAGTTTTTGAGAAGTTAAGTTTCAGAAATAGTTGTATATCTGGACCATTGGGTTTGAGGGACTCTTGCGAGAGTCCTTCAAATCCAATTAAAAAAATAGAGCCTTATGATTGGCTTAGGGACCGTTATTCCCCTTGGGCCAGTTCAGTCGCACTAGTCAGACTCCCTTGGGAGCAGCACTCTGATTGGCTGCCAACAACATGAGAAAATGTTGCTGGCAGCCATTACAGGACTCGGTACCTAGTCCCCTGTCCTGAAATTTAAAAGTAAGATAAGGGCGCAGGGATACCCTGACACCCCAGGCCCTGTGGTGGGGACCCATTGGGAGCCCCCAGGGCCAAAAAAAGGCAGGTTTTCCTGCGATCCAGCGGTAATACTGCATGATTGCAGGAACAAAAAATAAAGTTGCATCCCACCATTTAAAAAAAAAATCTTCGGGAAGGGGGAGCATGGGTAGGGTTCCCAACCCCCCCGCCCCACCACCAAAAGCCCATTTTGGGGCCCAATATATGAACTAAGAGGAAGGAGCGTGCAGCCCTTCTCCCCGAGCCTTAATAGACCCAGGAGACCCCATCCCCTGGGGCCCTTAAATGAGAGAGAGAGAGGAGCCTTTTCAGACCCTGTGGACCCCATCCTCCAGGGCAGATCCAAGTACTGTGTCCCGGGGGACACCTATTCGGACAGGGAAACATGTTTACTCCTGCCTTACAAAGTACACACGAAAGTACGGGGTTCTCTAGAAGCGGACGTCGCGGATATTAGCGTAGTCCTAGGTTGTATGTATTCCTATTTGGAAGGGTAAAGTCAGTGGAATGTCAGTTGGAAATTACCGAGTGGAACAGCGAGGGGTGGGAAGAAGGGAATTTCCTTTTACGGACTAGGTGGTCTCACACACTATATAGTGTCATGCTTCATCATTTGACCACCTAGACCCACCCAGGTAGGACAGTGCCACCTGGGCGGACTCAACCTCACTGTTAAAGGAACAGGAGGGAGTGCGTAAATAAACTTGTTTCTGGAAAGATCGGGATCCAGCTAATCTACTGAAAAACTAAAAACACCTAAGCAGACACCTGTGAAGAGCAACAAATTTAATGGTGGTGTCTGTCTGGTGTAGTTAAAAAGGGGGGGTTGGGACACCTCTGTGAGGACAAGGACTCACAGGGTCACCTAACTAATTACTAGCCAACATGTTTCTGCCCTCAAAAGTGAGCCAATGAAGGTCTTGGGGCATTCGTCAGGGCCTAGGATCCCTACGTCTCACGTTGGAGGAAAATACTCTATGGGGAAATCAAAGAGTGAGAAAATGAAAAAAGAATGATCTACATTACCCAAGGAATTACCTTGAGGCGGCCTAAGGGGAGAAAAACAATTAATTAGCACTCTGGTGGCACACAGCACTGCAAAACCAACCAACTACACACGTGTCAAGGGGATGCATTCATGCACGAAACACATATGTTCAAAAAAGGTAAAATACATGCGTGGAGTGACTGAGTGGGTATATCTACACAAGTGGACAGTCCTATCACTGCAGGGAATTATAGTTCTTACCCTTTTCTTAGAGGCAGCTAGCCTCTGGTATCCAGGAGGGGGAGTGTCCCCTTATAGTCACACACTAAGGGATAGAGATGAACATAAAGACGAAGTGAGGAGAGGAACAGAAGTAGGCAGAATAGATACAGAGGGAGCAATAGGGGGGGGGAAAGCAAGTTCCCATTAGGAACCCACTATTGCTGGTAGAAAAATACTGGTTAAGAGAAACCGAAGTGACTATAGACAAAAAAAGTAAGATTAAAAGCAATAAGGGCTTATCTGTGTTGCCTGTGATCCGGTATGCCACTCACTACATCAAAGGTACGGAGTGTTCCTCCATAGTTATCCCCCCTCCTCCCTCTTCCTCTCTCCATGTGTAATGATAGTTGAGCAGCTGCTAGCTGCGAGAGTCCCCCCCCTCTAGTGAGTAATTATTGCTCCTTTGTCCAGGACCACACACCAACACTAAGGTTGTTTGTCCTCTTCCCTTTCTTTTCCCCTCTCCCCCTACTGCCTCATATCGGTGCTCTTTCTTCCCCAGTATGGCGGAAGGACTCTCCTTCAGTGATGAGGATCTGACAGCCATTCTGTCGGCCCCCTCACTTCTTGGTGATACCACCCTCTCCAAGAGTTTGTCCCAGTTGGGCGACTGGGATACACTAGTAGAACTAAAACGATCTCATGTCAAAACTATTCTCCACGGGGCCGTTCTGACTGAATACCTCCGGAGCAATACAGCACCAAATGGACTGTTGGTCACCAATGCCCCACGTATATTCCTTGAAGATCTAGAATTTAGAAAGGATTGGGCTTTGATAGCATGGAAGTGTACTAGAGATTGGCTCATCCTGATCATAAAAACAGCGACAAGGTTATCCGAGGCACTCCTAATTCAGATAAAAACGAGTGAGAATAACCTTAAATCAGGGATGAGCATTCTCTCCTTTAAAAAGAAACTAGAGGAGGTTAACAAAAATATGAACGAGCATAAGGAATATCTCACTCAGCGAAAGATTTCTAAATTCCAAAAAGATCTCGATCGGTTCTCCCACGAGAAGATATACCCTTATACCAAATCGGATTATGTAGCGAAAACTAACAACATATCCGACACCTCATCTGGTGGTAACACCAGTTCAGATAATGATAGTTCATCATCAGATAATTTGCGGCAACGTCGTGGACGACGTGGGCAACGCCGGGGAAGGTGGAATCACCCACCTATGTTACCCCCCTGCCCTCCATACCATAATCAACAATGGGGTTGGCCTTCCCAATATGGACTCCCACCTCAATACCAGGCGCCCTTTTTCCAACACCCTGCACAATGGTCTTTTCCTGAGCCACCGCAGCCTTTTTTAGACAGAGGCAACGGGAGGGGAAAAGGAAAAAGGAAAGAGGTACATTGGAGGCCAAGAGAGGACACCCCAGAGAATACTGCACAAAGGGAACCCCTCCCAGGGACAAGCAAAACACTGTAACGAGCCTGACGGATAATCAAACAGATAACATTATCAATCTGAGTAACCGGGTTCTGAGTGAAATTGAAACTAAGGCACTAAACAAGGGCTTAAACTTTGTGCCCACGCCCAAAATTGACTTATTTAAAACCCGAACAGAACTAGCGGGTTTGTTTAGAAAGATACGCTTGAAAACGTTCTTCTTGGAGAAACATTACGAGGCTTCAGACAAAAACACTGGCCTACGCCCAAAGTCCACCTTCTGCCCAACCACGGGACAGATGCCCCCCGAGGTCCTGGCTTTTGAGAAATCAGTATCCCTAAAAGTCAACGCACTGACTGGGACCACCAAAAAAACATACCAGAATATGAGTACGGCCGAGCTTTCAGCTCTGAAAGGCCTGACATCTGACCCCATGATAATCATTAAACCAGCAGACAAAGGGGGAGCAACGGTAATTTCTCCACTTAAAATGTATAGAGATGAGTGCGAACGTCTGTTGGGTAACACCCACCATTATAAACGCTTATCTCGAGACCCCACACCTGATATTCAAGATGAAATTTCCTTTTTCGTGATGAAGGGCTTAGAGAACGACTGGATTACTCGACATGAGGCAGACTTCCTGATACAGGCTAACCCTAGGATTCCCTACTTTTATATTCTCCCTAAAATGCATAAAGGGAAAATTCCCCCACCAGGGAGACCTATTGTATCCGGGATCGGATCGGTTCTAGAACCCCTGTCTCAATTTGTGGATTTCTTCCTTCAGCCATTGGTCAGAAGAATTCCTACTTACCTAAAAGACACGACGGATGTGTTAGTCTTATTAGACTCTGTGGCTTTTGACACAACTAGAGAACTGTTGATCACCCTGGATGTAGAATCCCTATACACCAACATTCCCCAGGAGGCCACTCTGCAGGTCATTAGCGACCTTTTGGAAGCCAATAGAGGAGAGTCACGTACACCGCCTGACTTCATACTTGACTTGGCACATTTGGCTCTCACAAGGAACTATTTCAAGTTTGAGGATAACTTTTTCCTGCAAATACAGGGTACATCTATGGGTAGCACTTTCGCACCTAGCCTAGCATGTCTCTATGTTGATCACTTTGAGAGACAGGTAGTCAACCACGATGACAACCCGTTTTCCCAGCAGATTAAACTCTGGAAACGATATATAGATGACATTCTATTGGTCTGGACAGGAACTAGAGATGAGGCGATGAATTTTGTAAATTGGTTAAATACAGCTAACCCTTTCCTGAACTTCACCATGACCATAGGTGACAACCAACTAGCATTTCTTGACCTATCAATCTATGAAAGCAATGGGGCTCTAGCCACAGAGGTCTATTATAAACCCACAGATCGGAATAACCTGCTCCAATTCAAAAGCTTCCACCCAAGGTCCCTGAGGGAGAATCTCCCTGTTGGTCAATTCTTACGTCTACGACGGAATTGTTCCACCCTCACAAACTACCGCAAACACGCTGAGAAATTGGTTAGTAAGCTGCAAACCAAGGATTATCCCACACATCTGGTGAAGAGAGCATACAAAAGAGCGGGGAATAATAATAGGGACCAACTACTACAACCACGCACTAGGACGTCTGACACTGAACAAATTGTGTGTGTGACTACCTTTAATCCACTATCCAATAAGATTCAGAAAATCATCAATGATGAGTGGAAAATCCTTACATCTGGTGGTTTACCTTTTCAGCAGCCACTACATGCGTTTAAAAGAGCCACAAACATACAGGACATGGTTGTCCACACAAGACCCAAAGAAGAAAAAAACAATTCCCTGACGACACTAACCACACTATGGGGCCTCCCACCACCAAGAGGACACTACCCATGTGGCAACTGCAGTGTCTGCTGTTTCACCAAAAAGTCAACCACAATAGACCTAGACCTTAAGACTCCATGGGCTCAAAGATCCCTAACCAACTGTAACAGCAAAAACGTGATATATTTGATTAGATGCCCCTGTAACCTTAAATACGTGGGAATGACATCTAGAAAGGTCGCCACGAGAATCTGTGAACATAGGAGTACGATCCGTTGTAAACGAGAGGCTACTAAATTGACTAACCACTTCCTTCTGGAAAAACATTCGGCAGATGACTTACACTGGACGGTCATTGAGCAACTATCTCCATCGTCCTCCAATATGACACAGAGATTGCTCCAGACCGAACAACGTTGGGTCTGGAGATTACACACGGACACCAATGGTCTTAATGATGAGATCCCTTGGTTCACACTCAATAAATGATTTCTCTGACTAATTTATGAAGTCCTCCCTTCCGTCCGCTTCTGCTCTATCTTTTTCTTCCCCTTCCCCCCCCCCCCCCCCCCGGTTGCATTTCTTCTACAATATCCCTTCTCCCTCCTCCCTTTCTTTCGTTCCCCCCCCTCTTTTTTCCCCCCCCCCTCTCCTTCCTTTTCTTTATCCTTTCCCTCGTTTTCCTCGTTTTTTCTTTCTTTCTTAGCCCTTTGGGCTACGGGACCGCTGGGAACTACATTTCCCAGCGGCCACTGTAAACGCGAGCCTTCCGCTGGTGGCGCTCGGGCCGGAATCTTCCGGCTCGGGCCCCACCCTTGCACTCGCCCGCATTCATGCCGGCGCCCCAGCACTGCTGGGGCGCCCGCGGGTGCGGCAAAGCACATCGCGCCATCAACCTAAAGAGGCCCGCCTTTGCACTCGATCACATTCATGCCGGCGCCCCGGCTTGGCCGGTGCGCCCGCCATTACGGCAATCATATCGAGGCTAGTAACGCAAAGAGGCCCGCGGCGGTGATTAACATTAATTGAACTCCAATTTACGCGCTAACAGGGCGCACCTGGAATTTCTTACAGCCATAAATAGACCGTTCTCCCTCAGCCACTTGTCACAAGCGGTCCAAGGAGAGGACGAAGTAGGCGCACGGCGAGCGTCCCCTTTGATGTAGTGAGTGGCATACCGGATCACAGGCAACACAGATAAGCCCTTATTGCTTTTAATCTTACTTTTTTTGTCTATAGTCACTTCGGTTTCTCTTAACCAGTATTTTTCTACCAGCAATAGTGGGTTCCTAATGGGAACTTGCTTTCCCCCCCCCTATTGCTCCCTCTGTATCTATTCTGCCTACTTCTGTTCCTCTCCTCACTTCGTCTTTATGTTCATCTCTATCCCTTAGTGTGTGACTATAAGGGGACACTCCCCCTCCTGGATACCAGAGGCTAGCTGCCTCTAAGAAAAGGGTAAGAACTATAATTCCCTGCAGTGATAGGACTGTCCACTTGTGTAGATATACCCACTCAGTCACTCCACGCATGTATTTTACCTTTTTTGAACATATGTGTTTCGTGCATGAATGCATCCCCTTGACACGTGTGTAGTTGGTTGGTTTTGCAGTGCTGTGTGCCACCAGAGTGCTAATTAATTGTTTTTCTCCCCTTAGGCCGCCTCAAGGTAATTCCTTGGGTAATGTAGATCATTCTTTTTTCATTTTCTCACTCTTTGATTTCCCCATAGAGTATTTTCCTCCAACGTGAGACGTAGGGATCCTAGGCCCTGACGAATGCCCCGAGACCTTCATTGGCTCACTTTTGAGGGCAGAAACATGTTGGCTAGTAATTAGTTAGGTGACCCTGTGAGTCCTTGTCTTCACAGAGGTGTCCCAACCCCCACTTTTTAACTACACCAGACAGACACCACCATTAAATTTGTTGCTCTTCACAGGTGTCTGCTTAGGTGTTTTTAGTTTTTCAGTAGATTAGCTGGATCCCGATCTTTCCAGAAACAAGTTTATTTACGCACTACCTCCTGTTCCTTTAACAGTGAGGTTGAGTCCACCCAGGTGGCACTGTCCTACCTGGGTGGGTCTAGGTGGTCAAATGATGAAGCATGACACTATATAGTGTGTGAGACCACCTAGTCCGTAAAAGGAAATTCCCTTCTTCCCACCCCTCGCTGTTCCACTCGGTAATTTCCAACTGACATTCCACTGACTTTACCCTTCCAAATAGGAATACATACAACCTAGGACTACGCTAATATCCGCGACGTCCGCTTCTAGAGAACCCCGTACTTTCGTGTGTACTTTGAATTATAGGGAGCTAAGTACGGAGTGTTCCTCCATAGTTATCCCCCCTCCTCCCTCTTCCTCTCTCCATGTGTAATGATACTCCTGCCTTACACCTACATGTGGCCCAGGAGGATGAGTTCACCAGGGCTCAAGAAGGCTCCGGGAGGGGGTTGCATACCCCCTTCCCTCAATGTAATTTGACCCTGGGGGGGAGGGTCCCCGGGGCCTAATAGAGGCTATGGGAGGGAGGGCATGTGGGCCCCCTCCCTTAATAATAAAGCTAACTATAACTTACGCCCCAGCCCTGCACTGCATATTACCTCACATATCACACTTATTACATACTTTATGACATACATTATGACATAATTTATGACAACGCTTATGATATCTCACATTACATCATTGTCACTGCCACTCTACCATCCACTGTGTTTTCCCAAAAAGTTTGGTTTGCGATATAAATGTTCTTGTGAATACTATTATTTTACATGGTATATGTGAGATAATATAAAACAGTACATAGAAAAAGGTGCAAGTTATATTTAATGTACTGTAGCAACTGAGTTGAATACACTATGGGCCTGATTTACATGGTGGTGGATTGTTTATTCTGGTAAAACGGTGATGGATATCCCATCAGCCGAAAACTAAATCCCATAGGAAATAATGGGATTTAGATTTTGACGGACAGGATATCTGTTACCATTGTGACAGAGTAACCCATCCACCTGTAATTAAATCAGTCCCTATGTATGGGGGCTAGCAAATTAAAATAATTTGAAGGTGTTGCATAAATTATAAATTAAAGGTATAAGTTTTGAAATTTTAATTTAAGGTGTAACTATAAGGCCAATGTTTGTGCATTTTAAGTTTAGTTTGTACAGAGAAAATAATTACAATTTTCCTAACTATATTAGCAGAAATGAATTAGGATGTGGAGCACCTATCTGTAATGAGAGTAATCCTTATTGAAGAGCATTTCTCCCCTTTTTATAATTTGTTACTTATAAGCATGACAAGACGTTACCCAGTAATAAGAATCAAGAGAATGCAGTTGGGCCGCTGTAAGGACATTTTGGTCTGGGTTCATCGATTGGTTTCCTTAATGCAATCTGTAGGAATAATGTATAAGGAATTGGTTTGAAATGGGCTAAAACAGTACTGATGCTGAGATAAATATATATACGGTATTGAATGAGATCAGATCCTATGAGATTTTAGTGACCTGTCAGCATAAAAGCGATGCCAATAGAGAATTAAATAATTTTAATTATATAAATTTCTGTATTATAATATGAAGGTGTATGCCCTATCTTGAATTTAATCACATGCAATATCTCATGTGAACTTAATAATCTAATAATGTTTTCTTAAATGGGTTTTCACTAAAAGAACAATATGTGGTATTTTATGGTATGACTTTAGCACCAGTGTATCACCAGTAGGCCTAGATTGTAAAACTTGATATTTCCCAGATATTTCCTTTGTTTATGAATGGAAGGGGCAGTTTGTCTCTTTTTAATTGCACTTGCATTTTCTTTGTTTTCATAGCCAGTTGAAGGCTGCGGGCGCAACGCGTCACCATGTTTGGTAAATGGTATCACCCGCACACTGTGATGTGAATTTAAAATAAACATATTGTGCTGCCTCCTCTTCAACAATTCTGTGACCCTTGAAGAGGAATTGAATATGTTCGATGGCATGTGTAGCTGCAGATACACATGCTGTGCATTATCCTGCCATCTAGTGTTGGGCTCGGACTGTTACAAGTTGTTTTTCTTCAAAGAAGTCTTTTCGAGTCACGAGACCGAGTGACTCCTCCCTTACGGCTCCATTGCGCATGGGCGTCGATTCCATCTTAGATTGCTTTCTTTCCGCCATCGGGTTCGGACGTGCTCCTCTTCGCTCTGTCGGGAAAGTTAGCTAAACATCGAAAATTCGACGGTATTGTTTGCGCTCGGTACCGGTTTAGTGTTAGTATATCAATACCGATAGTAGAAGCACTCCGGCGCCCCTTCGGGGCTTCCACTCCTTAGCGGGGCCTGGTTGGCCCGACCGCGTCCATCGTCGAAACTAATGGACCGGACCCCCTTCCGCTTCTGCCCAAATTGCCACGTGAAGTATCCTTATACAGATCAACACTTGGTCTGTAACCTGTGTCTATCACCGGAACACAGGGAGGATACCTGCGAGGCCTGCAGGGCATTTCGATCGAAAAAGACCCTACGCGATCGAAGAGCCAGAAGACTGCAAATGTTGTAGACACCGACAGAACAGGTCGACGAGGAAGAAAGAATCTCCATACAAGAAACGGACTCAGACGACTCCGAAAGTGAGCTACCGACGACAACGCAGAAAACTGTGAGTAAAACTGCCCCGTCCAAGACTCACTCCAAAATCATAAAGGCCAAGGGGATGCCACCGCCAACAGGCCATGGCTTAACCCATCGAAAGCACGGTGACCAACCATCGGCACCGAAAAAGGCCTCACAACTGCTGAAGACATCCGACTCCGGTCGAGATTCTGTCTCCGAACAATCTCGACACCAAGAGTTCGACATACCCAAGGTGAAAAAAGTTGTTTCGGAACCGAAAAAGACTGTTTCGAAACCTTCGGTACTGAAAAAGGCAGCCTCAGAGCCGAAATTAGGCTCTTTCACTGAAGAGCACGGACTTTCCAGCCAAATGCAAGAACATAGATTTGAGCAGGAAATAAGTATGGGGGAACCAGACCATACTCAAAGGAGGCTGCACATCCAGAAAGAGACTGGTAAAATACAAACTCTTCCAATTAAAATAAAAAGAAAGCTGGCATTTCAGGAGTCAGAAATGCAGCCAAAGGCAAAGGTGGCAAGAGATAAAACACCACCACCAAGGTTTTCGCCACAGCCTTCTCCACTACATTCACCACAGCTGTCCCCGGTAACAACACCCCCAATGCAGTCACCAACACACACGGGGATGACACAGGATGATCCGGACGCATGGGACTTATATGATGCACCGGTCTCCGACAACAGTCCCGATTGTTACCCATCAAGGCCGTCACCTCCAGAGGACAGCACTGCATACATGCAGGTATTATCAAGGGCAGCTACTTTCCACAATGTAGCAATGCATGCGGAGCCAATAGAGGATGATTTCCAATTTACACCTCGGCATCCACCCACAGTTCCTACCAAAGTCTGCCAATACTCCCAGGCATGCTCAAGCACGCAAAACAGGTCTTCCAGGACCCAGTCAAAGGCAGAGCTATCACGCCTAGGGTGGAGAAAAAATACAAACCTCCCCCAACGAACCCTGTGTTTATAACACAGCAGCTGACACCAGATTCGGTGGTCGTGGGAGCAGCAAGAAAGAGGGCAAACTCCCAATCATCAGGAGACGCACCACAGCCTGACAAGGAAAGTCGAAAGTTTGATGCTGCGGGCAAACGAGTGGCAGCACAGGCAGCCAATCAATGGCGGATTGCCAACTCGCAAGCTCTACTGGCTCGCTACGCAGGGAACACTGGGACGAGATGCAACACATTATACAGCACTTGCCCAAGGAACACCAGAAACGTGCCCATCAGGTTGTTGAAGAAGGACAAGCAATTTCCAACAACCAGATAAGGTCTGCATTGGACTCAGCAGACACAGCAGCACGGACAGTCAACACTGCGGTAACCATCCGCAGGCATGCATGGTTACGGAGCTCAGGTTTTAAACCTGAAATCCAGCAAGCTGTGTTAAATATGCCTTTTAACCAGGAACAATTGTTTGGGCCGGAGGTGGACACGGCAATTGAGAAACTAAAGAAGGACACAGACACGGCCAAAGCCATGGGCGCGCTCTACTCCCCACAAAGCAGAGGCACTTTTAGAAGGCCACAATTTAGAGGGGGGTTTCGTACTCAAACCCCAGAGCCTTCCACCTCACAAACCAGACCCATCTATCAGGGGCAGTACCAGAGAGGAGGGTTTCAAGGCTCATACAGGGGTGGACAATTCCCAAGAGCAAGGGGAAAATTCCAAAGCCCTAAAGCAACTCAAGCCAAACAGTGACTACAATGTCACAAACCCCCAACACTTAACACCAGTGGGGGGGAGACTTACTGCATTCTACAAAAACAGGACAAACATAACTACGGACGCATGGGTCCTAGCCATTAGCCAACATGGTATTGCATAGAATTCATAAATTTCCCACCAGACGTGCCCCCAAGAGCACACAATATGTCCAAACAACACTTAGACCTGTTACAGCTAGAAGTCCAAGCATTGTTACAAAAACAAGCAATAGAACTAGTACCCAACCATCAAAAAGGAACAGGTGTCTACTCCCTATATTTCCTAATTCCAAAGAAAGACAAAACGTTGAGACCCACATTAGACCTCAGAACGCTGAATCTCTACATCAAATCAGATCACTTCCACATGGTAACACTTCAAGACGTGATTCCCTTGCTCAAAAAACAGGACTACATGTCAACGTTAGATCTCAAGGATGCATATTTCCACATACCCATACATCCTTCTCACAGGAAATACTTAAGGCTTGTAATCCAGGGCGTGCATTACCAATTCAAGGTGTTACCATTCGGGATAACAACAGCCCCAAGGGTATTCACAAAATGCCTTGCAGTAGTAGTCGCTCATATAAGGAGGCAGCACATGCACGTATTCCCATACTTAGACGATTGGTTAATAAAAACCAGCACTCAGCAACAGTGTCTTCTTCACACGCAATACGTTATAGAAACTCTACACAAACTGGGGTTTTCTATAAATTACCAAAAATCACATCTACAACCATCCCAGATACAACAATACTTAGGAGCAACACTCAACACACAAAAGGCGATTTCCACTCCAAGTCCGCAAAGGGTACAAGCGTTCCAGAATATAGCATTAAACATGCAGCCAAACTAACACTACCAGGTGAAGTTTGTAATGATGTCTTCATGCATAGCCATTGTCCCAAACGCAAGACTACACATGCAGCCCTTACAACAGTGCCTAGCAAAAGAATGGACACAAGCACAGGGTCAACTCCGAGATCTAGTGTTGATAGACCGCCAGGCACACTTCTCGCTTCAATGGTGGAACCCTATAAATTTAAACCAAGGGCGGCCATTCCAAGACCCAGTGCCTCAATACGTGCTCACAACAGATGCTTCCATGATTGGGTGGGGAGCACACCTCAACCAGCACAGTATACAGGGACAATGGGACATTCAACAAAAACAACTGCACATAAATCAATTAGAACTGTTGGCAGTGTTTCTAGCATTGAAAGCATTTCAACCACTGATAGCCCACAAACACATTCTTGTCAAAACAGACAACATGACAACAATGTATTACCTCAACAAACAAGGAGGGACACACTCGTCACAACTGTCTCTCTTAGCACAGAAAATTTGGCATTGGGCGATTCACAATCACATTCGCCTAATAGCACAATACATCCCAGGCATTCAAAACCAGTTAGCAGACAATCTCAGTCGAGATCACCAACAAACACACAAATGAGAATTTCATCCCCAGATCCTACAAGATTACTTTCTACGCTGGGGAACACCAAAAATAGACCTATTTGCAACAAAAGAAAACGCAAAATGCCAAAACTTTGCGTCCAGGTACCCACGCCCTCTGTCCAAGGGCAATGCGTTATGGATCAGTTGGTCAGGGATATTTGCTTTCCCCCTCTCCCACTCATTCCTTATCTGGTAAACAAACTGAGTCAAAACAGACTCAAACTAATACTCATAGCACCAACCTGGGCTCGGCAACCGTGGTACACAACACTGCTGGACCTATCAGTAGTACCTCACGTCAAATTACAGGCCAGATCTGTTAACTCAACACAAACAACAGATCAGACACCCGAATCCAGCATCGCTCAATTTAGCAATCTGGCTCCTGAAGTCTTAGAATTTGGACACTTAGACCTTACACAAGATAGTATGGAGGACATTAAACAAGCTAGGAAACCTACTACAAGACATTGTTATGCAAACAAATGGAAAAGATTTGTTTACTACTGCCACAATAATCAAATTCAACCACTACATGCTTCCGCAAAGAACATTGTAAGTTACTTATTACACTTACAAAAGTCTAAACTTGCATTCTCTTCTATTAAAATACCTCTCCTATCTGCAGATTACACATTCAACATCACTTTTTAGAGTCACATTTATCAAAGCATTTATGGAGGGATTAAAGAGAATCATACCCCCGAGAACACCACCAGTATCTTCATGGAACCTTAATATTGTATTAACACGACTCATGGGACCACCATTTGAACCCATGCACTCTTGTGAAATGCAGTACTTAACTTGGAAGGTAGCCTTCCTAATAGCTATCACATCTCTTAGAAGAGTAAGTGAAATACAAGCATTTACTATACAAGAACCCTTTATACAAATACATAAACATAAAGTGGTTCTCCGTACAAATTCCAAATTTTTACCAAAAGTTATATCACCATTCCACCTAAACCAAACAGTGGAGCTCCCAGTCTTCTTTCCACAACCAGACTCAGTAGCCGAAAGAGCCTTACATACATTAGACATAAAAAGAGCACTAATGTATTACATTGACAGAACAAAACAGTTTCATAAAACAAAACAATTGTTTGTAGCCTTCCAAAAACCTCATGCAGGAAATCCTATATCCAAACAAGGCATTGCCAGATGGATAGTGAAATGTATTAAAACCTGCTATATTAAAGCAAAAAGAGATCTACCTATTACACCAAGGGCGCATTCCACTAGGAAAAAAGGCGCCACAATGGATTTTCTAGGGAATATACCAATGACAGAAATTTGTAAGGCAGCCACATGGTCCACGCCTCATACATTCACAAAACATTACTGTGTAGATGTGTTAACAACACAACAAGCCACAGTAGGACAGTCTGTATTACGAACATTATTTCAGACAACTTCAACTCCTACAGGCTAAGCCACTGCTTTTGGGGAGATTACTGCTTATTAGTCTATGCACAGCATGTGTATCTGCAGCTACACATGCCATCGAACGGAAAATGTCACTTACCCAGTGTACATCTGTTCGTGGCATGAAACGCTGCAGATTCACATGCGCCCTCCCACCTCCCCGGGAGCCTGTAGTCATTGTAAGTTGAATGAAAATTGTAAATTTGTAAATAAATACTATTTTAATACATATTATGTACATGCATTCTTACTCCATTGCATGGGCACATTTAGTATATTCACAACTCCTACCTCACCCTCTGCGGGGAAAACAATCTAAGATGGAGTCGACGCCCATGCGCAATGGAGCCGAAAGGTCTCGTGACTCGAAAAGACTTCTTCAAAGAAAAACAACTTGTAACACTCCAAGCCCAACACTAGATGGCAGGATAATGCACAGCATGTGAATCTGCAGCGTCTCATGCCACGAACAGATGTACACTGGGTAAGTGACGTTTTCCATATATATATATACAGGGAGTGCAGAATTATTAGGCAAGTTGTATTTTTGAGGATTAATTTTATTATTGAACAACAACCATGTTCTCAATAAACCCCAAAAACTCATTAATATCAAAGCTGAATATTTTTGGAAGTAGTTTTTAGTTTGTTTTTAGTTTTAGCTATGTTAGGGGGATATCTGTGTGTGCAGGTGACTATTACTGTGCATAATTATTAGGCAACTTAACAAAAAAAAAATATATATCCATTTCAATTATTTATTATTACCAGTGAAACCAATATAACATCTCAACATTCACAAATATACATTTCTGACATTCAAAAACAAAACAAAAACAAACCAGTGACCAATATAGCCACCTTTCTTTGCAAGGACACTCAAAAGCCTGCCATCCATGGATGCTGTCAGTTTTTTGATCTGTTCACCATCAACATTGCGTGCAGCAGCAACCACAGCCTCCCAGACACTGTTCAGAGAGGTGTACTGTTTTCCCTCCTTGTAAATCTCACATTTGATGATGGACCACAGGTTCTCAATGGGGTTCAGATCAGGTGAACAAGGAGGCCATGTCATTAGATTTCCTTCTTTTATACCCTTTCTTGCCAGCCACGCTGTGGAGTACTTGGACGCGTGTGATGGAGCATTGTCCTGCATGAAAATCATGTTTTTCTTGAAGGATGCAGACTTCTTCCTGTACCACTGCTTGAAGAAGGTGTCTTCCAGGAACTGGCAGTAGGACTGGTAGTTGAGCTTGACTCCATCCTCAACCCAAAAAGGCCCCACAAGCTCATCTTTGATGATACCAGCCCAAACCAGTACTCCACCTTGCTGGCGTCTGAGTCGGACTGGAGCTCTCTGCCCTTTACCAATCCAGCCACGGGCCCATCCATCTGGCCCATCAAGACTCACTCTCATTTCATCAGTCCATAAAACCTTAGAAAAATCAGTCTTGAGATATTTCTTGGCCCAGTCTTGACGTTTCAGCTTGTGTGTCTTGTTCAGTGGTGGTCGTCTTTCAGCCTTTCTTACCTTGGCCATGTCTCTGAGTATTGCACACCTTGTGCTTTTGGGCACTCCAGTGATGTTGCAGCTCTGAAATATGGCCAAACTGGTGGCAAGTGGCATCATGGCAGCTGCACGCTTGACTTTTCTCAGTTCATGGGCAGTTATTTTGCGCCTTGGTTTTTCCACACGCTTCTTGCGACCCTGTTGACTATTTTGAATGAAACGCTTGATTGTTCGATGATCACGCTTCAGAAGCTTTGCAATTTTAAGAGTGCTGCATCCCTCTGCAAGATATCTCACTATTTTTGACTTTTCGGAGCCTGTCAAGTCCTTCTTTTGACCCATTTTCCCAAAGGAAAGGAAGTTGCCTAATAATTATGCACACCTGATATAGGGTGTTGATGTCATTAGACCACACCCCTTCTCATTACAGAGATGCACATCACCTAATATGCTTAATTGGTAGTAGGCTTTCGAGCCTATACAGCTTGGAGTAAGACAACATGCATAAAGAGGATGATGTGGTCAAAATACTCATTTGCCTAATAATTCTGCACTCCCTGTATATATATATATATATATATATATATATATATATATTTTTTTTTTTTTCCTTTTTCCATTCACCCTACAATGTCCGTGTGTCACTGAGCCAGCCACACCAATATCACCGGCATTCCAGAAAATTCTCAGACACGCTGCTGGATCCTCAACTGTCTTCTTCATTTACAAATGTGATCAACACCAAACAGGACGCCAAAGTGTTTAGGCTTACGCCTTCTACTTGGCGATTCGTGACTCCCACCACTTGTGACTTTAAAGTAATCCCTCATACATTGTGTTACCTCTCACGAAAAGGTCTAGAACACTTGTTGCACTAGTACATGACTTAGCAGGGCCACAATTGAAGGTGTACCAAACACCGTACCATTGCTGATTAATAATACTGTCACAGTAAAATGTCGACATTAAAAAACACACTTAAATATTTGTGATCAAAAGAAAGACATGAACTGTTACATAGCCGTAATATATGTCGTAACGTTCAATCGGTGGTAATAACTTTTACCTCCGTTTATCTCCAAGTAGCCCATTTAATTTCATTGATAGAGTGTAACCCATTATTGCATGTCAGTTAAGGTCTAATAATAATCAAGGGGTTTCATGGCAAGTTTAAAATTCATGCTATATACTTCATGGATCTATCTGGTAATTAGTATATATAAACAACTGGCATTAAAAGCCCACAACGTTTAACACTCAACAGTGCTGAATGGCACACAGTAATAATGTCACATTGGTCTCCAAACAATCATAATGGAACCTTCTTGTCTATATAATAATTGAGTCATGTATTTACCCATGAATTACTATATATTATGTCTGTGGCCCACTTTTTGCAGGCAAATCAAACATCTTCATGTGATGGAATCTGTAATATAGGACAAGGTACCATATAACATCAGTGTGATTATTTTGTAATCAGAGTGTACCCCCAAGCCAATAAACGATTCAGAAAAACCAAATCATAGTTTGTAAAGTGCTGATTAATAGGCTCAAGAAATACACGTATTTGTGTAAAGGTATCCTTGAATGAATGATCATATCACAGGCGGTGCCCTGTACACACCGACCTCAAACTGCTAAATTGTTTACTATTTATGGAGTGCATAGGTTATCCCCAAGGGTACTAAGAGTGGTCAGATATAGGTACCACTTCAAATGTGGTCAGTTTAAACACACTGGGGAAACCTATACCTTACCAACTATATGTGTAAATAGACATACTGGATGCTGGGGATTGTATCCGAACCATCTGACTAAATGTATATAAAGTGCTTGTACAGTCGGAATTGCACCAACAGAAATCGCCTCTATGGATTACGATCGTTCAATTAAAAGCATAAATACAAAAATGTCCAAGGCTTCGGAGATAGCGTGAAATGATGTCCTGGTATTAATGTTCAAGGATTACTAAATTGACAATGCATGACTTTACACGTGCAAAATAATATATGTCTCCAGTCTAGATCCACGTGACCACCCCATTCCTTAACAGCCATATAGATCTAATGGGATATAAAAAAAAATTCAACAAAGTGCTAGTGCATTAATGTAATAAGTGGTCCGTGCTTATTGAAATCTCTATGGAGGTACTTGCTTCTAAGATGCATAGATCTAAAATTTGAGGAGCAAGTATAAAAGGATTACATCAGTATATCCGATTCTCTTTCATCAATTGTATTAAAGTGTCAGTGCATTTCTATAAGTGCAACATATACCCCCTATTTGAGATCTCTAATCAAACAATATAAGACACTATGCCAGGAGATATATTACTGCACCAATAGTTCTCCTATGTCAAAAGCACCTTATTGCAAATGAGTCATAGGCCAAAGCCTTCACTCCCATAAATAGATGTCAAGCATGTCAGTATCTCAAAGTGATCAAAATGCAACCTAATGTATATTTCAAATCTCAGTCTATGGGACCAGGAGCTGCTACAGCTTAAACAAATTGAGTGACAAAATATTAAAGTGGAAAAAGGGGAAATTACAGATATAAAGTGTGTGTGTGTGTTTGTGTGTTTGTATGTATATATATATATATATATATATATATATATATATATATATATTCAGTGGCATGTGTAGCTGCAGATACACATGCTGTGCATATTCTGCCATCTAGTGTTGGGCTCGGAGTGTTACAAGTTGTTTTTCTTCAAAGAAGTCTTTTCTCGAGTCACAGGATCAAGTGACTCCTCTCCGTGATAGTGCACATGGACATCGACTCCTTGTTAGATTGTTTTCTTTCCGCCATCGGGTTCAGACGTGTTTTCTCTCGCTCTGAGACTTTTGATTCGGAAACTTTATATTAACTTTATTCTACCATCGGTATTGTTTCCATCTGCAATTGATCCGATACAGCGTTTTTTTTATACTGACTGTACTTTCGGGTGCTTGCACCCTACTTGGGCCTGTTCAGGCCTACCACAGCCTGATGGACCAGACTCTATTACAATTTTGTCCTCGATGCCACGTGAAATTCCCTTACACTGATCAGCACGTGGTATGCAATCTGTGCCTTTCTCCAGAACATCAAGAGGCAGATTGTGAAGCCTGTCGCTCGTTTCGGTCGAAAAAGACATTGCGTGACCGGAGAGCAAGAAGACTTTAAATGGTGTCGAAGTATACAGAGTTCACCAACACCTTAGAGGAGGAGCAGGCACAGACGGCTGTTTCGATTCAGGACACCGACTCCGAAGCAGATTCAGACCGCGAACCTTTCACAGCTGCATAGCATGTGAGTACACCTTCCCCTATGCCCACTACCAAGAAACCTATTAAGGCCTTTGGTGCACCACTGCCAGAAAGCCATGGTTCCACCTGAAACAAATTTGTCGGTGACTGACCCTCTGGTTCAGCGCCGAAAAAGGCCAAGTCACTCCAACAGGCCACACAAGGTTTCGGTGCCGGAGTCAAACAGACAGATAAAAAGCTCCACCGCCGAGCCAATGTCCACACTCTTCGAAGTCGAAAATACAACGTCCGGCTTTGGAGCCGAAATCTCAGCTGGTATCTTTGGGACCGAAAAAATTAGGTACCATTTCAGAGCTGAAAAAATCCTTCTACACAGAAGACAGGATTTTGGAGCCATCTAAAACACATATCAAAGAAAACTACTGAACAATCCTCTAAAGGCATAAAACTATCTGAAAATCAATCTGTGGACTATGATATCCAGCCAATCTTGGAGGTTATGGACAGTAGACAGAGAAGGATACATATCCATAAGGAGACAGGAAAAATCTTTGCTTCGCCTCCTCCACAGACCAAAAGGAAGCTGGGGTTTCAAGAGACTCTTGACACTGCTCCACCACCAGCAAAAATATTAAAGAGAAATGAGAAGCCATCACCTCTACAGCTCTCTCCACCACATTCGCCACAGCCTTCTTTTTCTACACCACCACTGCCATCATTATCACACTCCTACACCTACTCACACGGAGATACAGTGGACCCCTGGGGCTTGTATGACCCAGATCCTATACAGTCAAATGGCCCAGATCGCTATCCTACCAAACCTTCACCACCAGAGGATAGTACAGTTTACACTCAGGTCATTTCTAGGGCAGCTGCATACCATGGGGTTCAAATGCATGCAGAACCATTGAAGGAGGATTTTCTTTTTACTACATTATCCTCCACCCACTCATGCTACCAGTGTTTACCAATCGTGCCTGGTATGCTTAGACATGCTGAAGATATATTTAAGGAACCAGTCAAGGCTAGGGTTTTAACCCCAAGAATAGATAAATAATATAAGCCCGTGCCAACCGACCCATTCTACATTTCCCAACAAGTACTACATTTTCCTATTGTAGTTAGTGCTGCAAGGAAAAGGGCTAATAGCCAGTCTTCAGGGGATACTCCTCCCCCTGACAAACAAAGTAGGAAGTTTGATGCTGCAGGTAAAAGGGTAGCTACACAAGCAGCTAACCAATGGTGAATTGCCAATTCCCAAGCCCCGTTAGCAAGGTATGACAGGGCACGCTGGGATGAAATGCAAGAGTTCTTGCAATATTTACCCAAAGAGCATTGGAAGAGAGCACAACAAATTGTTGGAGAGGGACAAGCAATCACTAATAATCAAATTAGATCTGCCCTTGACGCAGCTGATACTGCAGTTAGAAGTATCAACACTAGCATAACAATTTGTAGACATGCATGGCTAAGATCTTCCGGGTTTAAACCCGAAATCCAGCAGGCAGTGCTTAACATGCCTTTCGATAAAGAACATCTATTCAGACCTGAAGTAGATACAACTATCGAAAAACTCAGAAAGGATTCTGACACTGCAAAAGCCATGGAATCCCTATATACCACACCTTTTCGGGTTCCTTTCACAAACAACAGTTTAGGGGAGGCTTCAAACCGCAAACTACAGAGGCTTCCACGTCCCATCCTAAACAAATGCAGCAATACTATCAAAGAGGGTAATTTAGAGGCTCTTACAGAGGCCAACACTTCAGAGCCAGAGGAAGGTTTAATATCTTAAAGAGTGTCACCACTCCCCCAAAACAATGACTTCCTCAACATCCCACAACCCCACACGTCTCCTGTGGGAGGAAGACTGCAACAATTCCACTCTCACTTGCAAAAACATCACCACAGGTCAGTGAGTACTTTGTTATCCACAATGGTTACTGCCTAGAACTCATTTCTACTCCACCAAACATTCCCCCTCGTTCTCACAGACTCTCTCCAGAACTCAATGTTCTGCTAAAACAAGAGGTACAATCTCTATTACTAAAAGGAGCAATGGAAAGGGTTCCAATAACACAACAGGGAACAGGAGTATACTCACTATATTTCAGACCCATCCTAGACCTCAGTCCTCTAAATCTATACATCCTATCAGAACATTTTCACATGGTCACTCTACAGGATGTAATTCCCCTACTACAAAAACACGATTACATGACTGCTTTAGATCTCAAAAATGCTTACTTCCATTTTCCCATACATCCAGCTCACCGCAAATACCTAACATTTGTAATTGTGGGGAAACACTACCAGTTCAAAGTACTTCCCTTTGGCATAACAACAGGTCCAAGGGTTTTCACAAAATGTCTAGCTGTAGTAGCAGCTCACCTCAGAAGACAACACATACATGTCTTCCCTTATCTAGACGATTGGCTAATAAAATCAAGCAATATTCTACAGTGCCAACAACACACTCAATGCACAATCAATACCCTACACACATTAGGGTTCACAATCAAATACCAAAAATATCATCTTCAACCAGCAAAGGTTTAATCTTACCTATGTGCAATTCTCAGTACTCAAAAAACATTAACCTACCCAAATCCACAAAGGATACAAGCTTTTCAAATCCTCCTATCAAAAATACAGCCCAATCAGAATTACACAGTAACATTTATCATGAAACTGTTGGGAATGATGGCATCATGCATAGCAATAGTACTGCGTGCAAGACTAAACATGAGACCACTGCAACAGTGTCTCTCACAACAATGGTCTCAAGCACAGGGTCAATTACAGAATCTAGTGTTGTTAGACCACCAAACTTACAAATCTCTGTAATGGTGGAATCACAACAACTCAATAAAAGGGTGGCCATTTCAGGACCCAGTGCCTCAGACCATAATTACAACAGATGCGTCAATGACAGGTTGGGGAGCTCATCTCAACAACCTTAACCATACAAGGGGAATGGAAATCAACACAATTAATTTAGCACATAAACCATTTAGAATTGTTAGCTGTGTTCATGGCCCTAAAGGCTTTTCAACCTCAGACCAGGCACAAAACAGTCTTAATAAAAACAGACAATATGACAACAATGTATTATCTGAAGAAACAGGGGGGAACACATTAACCCCAGTTGTCCCGTCTAGCCCCAACAATATGGAAATGGGCAATTCACAATCCGATTTACTTGCTAGTGGAACATATCTCAGGGATACGGAACCACTTAACTGATCTACTAAGCAGGATGCAGCAACAAATACACAAATGGGGAAATTCACTCACAGGTACTTCAACGGTACTTTCAGATGTGGGGAACACCAGACATAGACCTTTTCGCAACAAGCTAAAACGCAAAATGCCAAAACTTTGCATCCAGGCACCCACACACACTGTCCAAGGGCAATGCTCTATGGATCAACTGGTCTGGTTCCTCCCCCCTCCCCCAATTTAATTCCATTTCTGGTCAACAAACTGCGTCACACCTCCCTCACCGTGATACTCATAGCTCCCATGTGGGCACGTCATCACTGGTATACAACACTTCTGTATCTGTCAGTAGTAGTCCATCACAAACTTCCAAACAGACCAGATCTGTTAACACAGAAAAAGGGTCAAATCAGGCATCCCAATCCCAGTGTGCTCAACTTAGCGATTTGGCTCCTGAGGTCATAGACTTTGGATATTTACAACTTCCATTATAATGTATGAAAGTTCTAAAACAAGCATGCAAACTAACAACTAGACAATGCTATGCAAACAAGTGGAAACGGTTTGTTTACTACTGTCAATCCAAAAATATAGATCCACTTTAAGCATCAATACAATATATTGTATGTTACCTGCTTTATTTACAAAAACCAAAGTTAGCTTTTTCCTCTATTAATATTCATCTCACGGCTATATCAGTGTACTTACAAGCCATACAACATACTTCTCTCTTCAGAGTCCCTGTCATAAAAGCCTTTATGGAAGGACATAAACGTATTATTCCACCAAGAACTCCACCAGTTCCTCTCAATATTGTACTCGCAAGATTAATGGGACCATGCATTCATGTGATATTAAATTTCTCATATGGAAAGTTGCTTTCTTAGTAGCAATTACTTCATTAAGAAGAGTGAGTGAAATACAAGCATTCACTCAAGAGGAACCGTTTTTCCAAGTACACAAACATAAAGTTGTACTTAGGACAAATCCGAAATTTTTGCCAAAAGTAGTTTCTCCTTTTCATATTAACCAATCAGTGGAATTGCCAGTCTTCTTTCCGCAGACTGAACTGCTGAGAGTGCTCTTCACACGCTTGACCTTAAAAGAGCTCTAATGTACTATGTTGACAGAACAAAAGAG
Organism: Pleurodeles waltl; assembly: GCF_031143425.1. Taxonomy (NCBI): domain Eukaryota; kingdom Metazoa; phylum Chordata; class Amphibia; order Caudata; family Salamandridae; genus Pleurodeles; species Pleurodeles waltl. The sequence continues at coordinate 403,132,330 of NC_090449.1, forward strand.
TTTAGGAAAACTAAACCGCTTTTTGTTGCTTTCCAACAACCACATAAATGTAATCCTATCTCAAAACAAGAATTAGCTAGATGGATTCTGAGATGTATTCAAACATGTTACATTAAAGCAAAAAGGCAACTTTTGATAGCTCCTAAAGCACATTCCACTAGGAAAAAAGGTGCTTCTATCGCATTTTTAGGAAACATACCAAAGGCTCCCACATGGTCCACAACACATACATTCACAAAACGTTACTGTGTGGCTGTATTATCTAAGCAACAGGCCAATGTTGGTCAAGCAGTACTTAAGACACTATTTCAAACCACTTCCACCCCTACAGGCTAGCCACCGATTTATTGGGAGAAGGACCGCTTTTTAGTCAATGCACAGCATGTGTATCTGCAGCTACACATGCCACCGACCGGAAAATGTCGCTTACCCAGTGTACATCTGTTCGTGGCATGTAATGTCACATGCGCCCTCCCTCCTCCCTGGAAGCCTGTAGTCGTTGCAGTACTTATTTGTACATATGTATATATATTTACATTTGAATGGACATCTTATTTACTTATTACATTTTCTTGTACATTTACATTCTTTCACTCTATCACTCCTTCCTGTACCCTTCTGCGGGAAAACAATCTAACAAAGGAGTCAATGCCCATGCGCACTATCACCGAGAGGAGGAGTCACCTGATCCCGTGACTTGAGAAAAGACTTCTTCGAAGAAAAACAACTTGTAACACTCCGAGCCCAACATTAGATGGCAGAATATTCACAGCATGTGAATCTGCAGCACTACATGCCACGAACAGATGTACACTGGGTAAGCGACATTTTCCATAAATATATATGTGTGTATGTGTGTGTGTATGTGTGTGTGTGTGTGTGTGTATATATATATATATATATATATATATATATATATATATATATATATATATATATATATATATATATATATATATATTTTTTTTTTTTTCCATCTTTCCAGAATGATGCCCAGTTGTCTGAGAATCTCCGTTGTTATATTTGGAGAGCAAGCACATTTATGGATACTGAACATATCAAATATGTACAAATAGTTCTGCATCACCTTTGTGGCCCCAGAGTTTCTCTGTTCCCAATAATATTATCATACGTGATTCACATCAAGTCATGTCAAATTAGCGGTTTAGAGTGTACAAACCATAAAAGCAAATACAATAAAACAGAGCATCCAATAAAAACAGTAATTAAACAAAAGATGAAAACTACATAAAAACTTCAAGCGTCGAAGGCCAAAATCTGCTCGGGGTGTGCAAAATCGATTATACAGCACATCATAAACATCCTACAGCATAACAAGATCACAATCCCTGCTATTCCTTAGCCTCACGTCAACCTTTAAAAAACTTAGTACACTCAGAGAAATGTCGCCTGACAGCATCTGTAGATATATGAGAGTCAGCCCAACTTGAGAGAAATTTGCCCTTTTTAAATCAGACACAAGATAAAACTTCCGGGGCAGTGCAAAAAAACTGGCAGAACATAGTAAAGTGTCCCGTGGAGCAAAGTGGAGACCTGTTGTTTCAGCCACAGGAACCCACTTTCTGCCCTCTATTCGTGCCCAGGGGATAGGCCAGCAAAAAAGGCAATAAATCCAATCTGAATCTAGATAGCAGAAAATGATCATATCTCTTCTTAACTCAGAGAAGGTAAGGTTTGGTAGTTGGCTCTGTCTTCGGCATAATGTATTGATGGGCACAAGGCTTAGTAAGATCCAACCCCTCTCGTCCCTACCTAAATTCTGGAAGGTGTCCCTGATATACTTGAGCCAGGGGATAGAAATGCATGGTCAAGAGACAGGCAATCTTTCAGAATTTTCTTACTTAATAATTCCTGGCCTTATCCAGATATTCAACCAAAGTGCAAGAGGGTGAAAGGCTACAATATCTGAAATGTAGCCTATGCCTAATTCCTCGTGCACTGACAAAGGGCGGGAACATTGTGGGAGACAAAGCATCTGCCGTAAAAACTTATTTTCCACCACTTGCCACTCTGTATGGTTGACATATCCCCAGATTTCACTCCAGTAGGTGGCTATTGATTAACATTTAGCACTGTAGCTCTGTAAGAGGGCCCTAACTGGACTACTGCCCAACCTAGAGGCAAAACTGAAAACAGCAGCATTAGCATATGAGAAATCCTCTTTCTTTGCTTTTTAATTAAAGGCGTCCAACTTAATGCTGAGTCAAACAGTAGGTCCAAATATGAAAATTATCTAGTCTTAGGGAGGGTACAAGATCCTAGGTTGAACCTTAAAGATTTAGTGGTGTAAAGACCAACTATCATCAAAAAAAGATTTCTTCTTATTAACCGATAAGTCCAACCCGTCCATGAACTTAGCAAAGGAATGCAACAGGGCCTGCAAGCCTCAGGCAGTTTTAGCCATTAGGACTGGGTTGTTCGCATATAAAAAAATAACAGTAAACTATGTGAACCTACTAGCGGGCAGTCAGTTTTCACATCTACCAGAGCCTTGATATAGAAATTGAACAGAAAAGGGGCCAAAATACAGCCCTGTGGTACTCGTCTATTAATACAAAAACTACAGGATTACTGTAAATCATGGAAGTAACAACCTAAGGTCTTAGTGTCCCTGTGAAGCCCTCTTAGGAACAAAACAATATCTCATTCCACTCCCATTGACAACATAATCTGCTATATTTTTGACTGATCAACCCAATTAAAAGCGGAGGAGAGATCCATAAACCCCAGTTGCATGGAACCAGGGCGGGCAACTGTGTGTTTACCAAGTGCCAGGTATAAGTTCAAACACTGGTCCACAGTAGACCTACCAGCACGAAAATCATACTGGGCTTCTGACAGCACATTAATCTTCTTGGCACACACCGAGAGTCTCTCCGGGAGGATTCAGCCAACCTGGACCACTGAATCAAGAAGGGAAATGGGTCTGTAGCATAAAGGACTATCCCTGTCTCCCTTTTTTTAAATTAGTATGATGATGGACATAGCCCGTGACTGTGGAGGGTCTGCCTGCACAGCTGCATTAATAAGGGCAGACAGAATAGGTGCCCAAAACACACGTCTTTTACATAAATGTCTGGCAGGATGCCATCGGGCCTGGGGCCTTATTACATGACAAGCCCAAAATTCCCTTTTTTACTTCCTCAAAAGAGAGCGACAAGGTGGTCACTCCTGTCAGCTTGTAATCCCTCTCCCATGTTTCTAGCAATTCTGAACAATAAATGGCTTCAAAGTGAGCCACCCAAGCATCTTCATAAAGGGATTCTGCCAATTTGGGGGAAAATCAGGGACCATTAATAATGTGCCAGAATTTAGAACTGTACCTGAAAGTGATTACATCAGTTAGGTCTGCCCAAGCCTCCTCCCTTAAATCATGTTTACGCCTGGCCTGTTCTCCTTTTTACTCCTAATGACACTTCTTCACCAGGGCGGAATCCCAAGGCTTGTGATTTAGCACACGCTTAATTTCCCCCAAGGCCTTAGAACAACCAGATTCAAATAATCTTGGAAACCTATTGCACGTGTCATGGGTGCTGCCAGGAGATCAGACACTACTTTAGAGATTTCTGAGAAGGACCTCAGAATATCGTGTGGGCTACTTGTGGGGGATACACAGATGGAAAACTCCTTTAAACATCTAATGTACAAGGACATATAAATATCCTTCAGGGTTATCTGGGACCACTTATGCCTCCTCCCCTGACTTGTAGATTTGATAACCCTTGAAGCCCCCGCTCTTAGACAGACAATGAAGTGAGACCAACAGAGCAAAATACACACTGGGTTATGATCACTGAAAAGGGTTTCGGGATCCAGGATTCAAGAATGTGCGAGAGGAGTGGAGTAGAAATAAAAATAAAATTGATAAAGGCCCGACATCCTCGGTCTGTAAACTTAGGCTTTATGTCCCTTCTATACAAAGACATATTTTCCGTAGTAAGAGCTAGGTTGAACTTGTTCAGCTAGGTATTTAAATTAGCACCCTGTTGACTATGCTGTAAATGAGCTCAAGGCATAAGGGGGTAGCCACCGCCCAGAACCCCTATGTCCCTCAAGTCCCTGCATAAATGGACATTAAAATCACCAACCACCATAATAAATGCCGAACGTAATTTGGTGCTCAAAGTGTTGTTTAAAAAGGAGCCCAAAGCTTGAATATTGCAGCCCTCCTACTGAGATGATTTAGCATTATAAAAATTTACCAGTCGAACCTTATTGAGGCCAGAGGAAAATAACAAGGCCTGCAACATATTGACTACAGTATCTAGGATCTCAAACCTCCCCTTAATTGTCAATGAGACAAAGACAATCAGCCCTCCCTTAGAGCATATGGCCTTTGATTCAGAAGCTGGTAAAACAAAATCTCAATCTATGGGACCAGGAGCCACAAACTACAGCTTAAAAGAAATGAGTGAAATAAAATATTAAAGTGGAAAAAGGAATTGAGTGAAATTAAAATATTAAAGTGGAAAAAAGGAAATGACAGACATAAAGTGCCTATATATATTGTTCATCTTTCCAGAATTACTGGAGACCAGTTGTCTGAGTCTCCGTTATACTTGGAGAGCAAACACATCTATGGTTACAAAACATATCAAATATGTACAAATAGTTCTGCATCAACATTGTGCCCCCAGTGTTCCCAATAATATTGTAGGAATGTACCATCTTTCTAGACATGTTACCCTCAATGTCTGCCTGTTTGTCAGTATGTTTTGCTTGTCTCACTGGGATCGTGCTAGCCAGGACCCCAGTGCTCGTAGCTTGTGGCCTAATTTGTGTGTTGTCAGTAGTGCTTAACTGTGTCACTGAAGTTCTGCTATTAGAACTTCAGTGCTTATGCTCTCTCTACTTCCAAATTAGTCACTATAGTTTAGTGACTTCATATTCCAGTTCCAATTGGCACACTGGACCCCTCTTATAAGTCCCTAGTATATAGTACCCAGGGCATTGGGGTTCCAGGAGATCCTTATGGGCTGCAGCATTTCTTTTGCCACCCAAAAGGAGCTCAGACAAACCTTTCTTCTGGACTGCCACTGCAGCCCGAGTGAAATAGTGTGCAGACTATTTCACAGCAATTTCACTGCACTTAAGTAACTTATACGTCACCTATATGTCTAACCTTCATTTACTGAAGGCTAGGTGCAAAGTTACAAAGCGTGAGGGCACCCTTGCACTAGCAAAGGTGCCCCCAAGTTGTTCGGGGCCAATTCCCTTGACTTCCTGAGTGCGGGGATACCATTACCTGCGTGCACTACATATATGGTGTCTAAGATCATGGAATTGTCTCCCCATTCCAAATCTGGTATTGGGGGCAATCCCATGCATCCTGGGGGCTCCACCATGGACCCCCAGTACTGCCATACCAGCTCTCTGAGGCTTCCACTGCAGCTACAGCTGCTGCCACCTCGCAGACATGGTTCTGCCCTCCTTGGGTCTGAGCAGCTCAGTCCCAGGAAAGCAGAACAAAGCATTTCCTTTGGGAGGAGGGTGTTACACCCTCTCCATTTGGAAATAGGTGTTACAGGCTTGGAGCGGTAGCCACCCATAGTCTCTGGAAATGCTTTGAAGGGCAGAGATGCTGCCCTCCTTAACTAAGCCAGTCTACACCGGTTCAGGGACCCCCAGTCCCTGCTCTGGCGCGAAACTGGACAAAGGAAAGGGGAGTGACCACTCTCCGGTCCATCACCACCCCAGGGGTGGTGCCCAGAGCACCTCCAGTGTGTCCCTGTTGTTAGCCATCTTGTTTTCCAAGGTGTGGGGACACTCTGGAGATCTGAGTGGCCAGTGCCAGCAGGTGACGTCAGAGACCCCTCCTGATAGGTGTATACCTGGATAGGTAGCCAATCTCCCTCTCAGGGCAATTTAGGGTCTCTCCTGTGGGTTCATCTTCAGATTCAGCTTGCAATACACCTCCAGGACTCCTCTGCATCCTCTGCTCCAGCTTCTGACCATCGGATCAACCGCAGACTGCTCCGGAAACCGCTGTAACTACAACAAAGTATCCAGAACGACTCCTGTGACCTGCAACTTCAGCTCCAGCCAGCTTTTGCAACAGTTTCCAAGGTGTGCACGCTCTGAGGACTCCCTGTCTTCACCCTGCACCAGAAGAACCGAAGGAATCTCCAGTGGAGTGACGGAGTCACTTCCCTGCAGGCACCTTCCAAGACGACGACTGGTTCTCTGGGACACCACTCCTGACGACGAGCATGCTCCCTGGAACACAAGTTGTGGACCCATCCGAATCAGACTTTCCTAAGGTCCAGCTGTCCGAATTTGGAGGAGGTAAGAGCTTGCCTTCCCTGTTTGCAACAGTACCCCTGTGCACCGCATCATCTCTAGCTTCTTGGGCTTCTGTGCACTTCTTCCAAGAATCCTTCGTGCACAGTGTATCTGTAACCGGGCGCCTCCGGACGCCGCTTCCCCGTCGAGGGAAACGATCGCCAAGGGATACCCCGGGGGCACCCGAGGGATTCCTGACGTGATGACGTCCAACGTCATCCGTCAGACAAGAACAGCCGACGAGAGCCAAGCGGCGTGCGACGGAGAAAGAGAAGCCGACGTCAAACAGAGCCGGAGAGAGGAACCCCACGGATCGCCGAGAGGGAAAGGAAACCCCGCCGTAGACGAGGAACAGCGCGAGGAGAACGGAAAGCCTTGGGCGCCTCCCGCCCCTGCTGAGGCGAAGTCGGGAGATTCCCTACAAGCCGGCCACGTCCCTGGAGGGGCGTGGCCAAGTCAGGTACGAGGGTACCGGGACTGGGGCTGGGGTTCTGGGTGGTTGGCTGGGTTTAAGGGGCTTAAGGAGGGAGGGCTGACGTCCTGTAAGGAAGGGGAGCCCATCTGAATAGGAATACCGGTAAATAAAGAATAACCGCACCCTCCGTACCCAGACCAGTGAATAAAAGAGTAAGGGGGTCACAGAGAGGACACAACAAAAGGAAGTCACGAAAAGAAAAGTAACCCCACACTCCTCCACCTCCACAGAACCCCCTCTCCCCTTTCACTCCTTACTAACCCTTATTAAACCGTGTATAAATAAATTGCCCCACTTACCTGTTCCTTTTTTTCTTCTTTGTTTGGGAAATCCTGGGCCATGAATATCGGGTGAACCAGACCTCTCCCTCCGAACCGGACCAGGCCGTCTCAAGAACACCAAAGAGCCCTGAAAAGAAAAGGGAATTATTTTGTTTTTGGACTTGGAGTATAACAGTTTGGGGAACAAGTTAGTGCTATAAATCCCAAACGAGCAAGAAAATAAACATACTACACCCTTAAGTGCTGCGTCTGTCACCTCCTTCCAATAATCTCGTGACTTGGGAAAAAGAGCCCGCCACAGTATCCCAGGTCCCCAGCACTGCATCCTGCGAAGCACAACTCGCTGAGTTGTTTTCCAGTGGCGTGAGACCTTCTTTTGTTGTGCTGCTCCAATCGCAATTTGCACCTTCTTTGTCCTTGTGTCCTGGGACTCCCGTAATTGCTGCCTGGTCATCTGTGGGCTCTCTCCAGTGTTGGGAGCCCCCTCTGCCTCCTCTGTCCAAGTTGAGACGACCAAGTCCTTCCTGGGTCCAGGCAGTGCCATTTTGACGCAAACTGCGACCTTGCTTGAACCAAGGCTTGTTGGACGAATCCAGCGACACAAACAGCCTGCATCCAACTTCTCAATGGGGGACATCTCCTGCACCACGCAGGAACCCCCAGCCATCTTCTTTGGTGCTCTTCTGCAGACTTCATCTAACTGAAGAATCCGCTTTTTCACCATCTTCTAGGTTGGCAGGGGCTCCTGTCCTTCCTGGAATCTTCTTCGACTTCTGGACTTGGTCTCCTCTCTTCACAGGACTTCAGGTCCAGGAATTTGTTGCTTGCAGTCTTGCTTGGTTCTTGCAATAATTCTTACCACGACTTGTAGTGTGTCCTGAGGAAACTTGCAGTAATTTACTCCTACTTTCCTGGGCTCTGGGGTGGGATATGTTACTTACCTTTGGTGTTTTCTTACACTCATAGCACCCCTCTACACACTACACTTCCCTAGGGGAAAATTCGTGATTCGCATTCCATTTTCTTAGTATATGATCTTTGTTGCCCCTAAGCCTATTGCATTCTATTGTATTTTCTACTGTTTGCACTATTCTAGGACTATTTACTTATCTGATTTTGGTCTCTAGTGTATATATTGTGTATAATACTTACCTCCAGAAGGAGTATTGCCTCTAAGATATTTATCGCCTTGTGTCACTAAAATAAAGTACCATTATTTTTGGTAACACTGAGTATTGTCTTTTATTGTGTATAAGTACTGTGTAACTATAGTGGTATTGCAGGAGCTTTGCATGTCTCCTAGTTCAGCCTTGGCTGCTATTCTACTGCTACCTCTAGACAGCCTAAGCTGCTGGAAATCTGCCTTCATTTCACTAATAAGGGAAAAATTGACCTGGTATAAGGTGTACGTACCTTGGGTACTCACTACAAATCAGGCCAGACTCCTACGTTGCTGGTGCAGCGGTGGGATAAGTACTTGCAATTGCTTTACCACTTTCTTACTAGTGCTTTTCACAAGAAACGTTTACTCCAATACTTAAAGCTACACATAATTGTACCTAGAAGTCATTCTTAACTTTCTAAACAGTTCTTTAAAACTTTCTAAAAGTTTTCAAAAGTTTCTGAAAAGATTTTCTGTTCTCTAACACGTTAGGCCTAATAGTTTACTAACTTTTTACTCTTTTCCCTAACCTCTTTATGTCACTATGTCTGGTGTCTAGGCTACCCTCAGAGTTGTAAAGACAACTTATGAAAGTTAGAATTTTAAAAGTTTGAGGGGTCTCTGCATTGAAAGAAGTTTAAGAATTGGGAAGAACCCCAATAAGGAATCTCTTAAATCTTAAATTTTCTCCCGCAGGATGACCAGGGACTTACCACTGGTCAGGTACAGTCAAAGGGGGAGGTAGAGGAAGATTCCAACCAGGCAGACCCAGGAGGGCATTCTGAAGATCCTGGGGAGGGTCCTTCCACAAATCTTTCCATCAACAAACCCCCTAGTTTAGCTGGTAGTGGGAAGGGGTCACACACAAGTAGGGCTTCCTTCACACCTAGAGGCCAGGTAACTAGGGTGACTCACGTTAGGGAAAGATCTGCCTCTGCCAAATTCCCATGTCACTTCTGTCTCAAAGGTGTCACACACATCCAACCCTAAGGACCTTTCTCTAGATAGGGAACTCAGTAAGCTGAGGTTGGAGGAGGCCAGACGGAGGCTACAGCAGCAACAGTTGGCCTTAGACAGGGAATCCCTGGCTGTGGAAAGGGAAAGGCAGGGGTTGGGGTTAGTTCCCTATGAGTGGCAGCAGCAGTAATTTCAGGAACTCCAGTGTTAGGGAACTTACATTTGATTCCAGAAATCTGCACAAGGTTGTTCCCCCCCCCCCCCCAACCCCCCCCCCCCTTTAAGGATGGGGACAACATTTATAAGTGGTTTGTTGCACTTGAGAGGGCCTGTGAAGTTCAGAGGGTCCCTCAAGCACAATGGGCTGCTATCCTGTGGTTGTCTTTCACTGGCAAGGGGAGAAACAGACTCCTTATTGTCGGGGAAGATGACTCTGACAACTACCACATTCTAAAATGTGCACTCTTGGATGGTGTAGGCTTAACCACTGAACAATATAGAATCAAGTTCAGAGAGGCCAGAAAGGGGTCTTTACAAGATTAGATAGACGTTGTAGACTGTTCAGTGAAGGTCCTAGAAGGTTGGTTAAATGGGAGTAAAGTGATTGACTATGAAAGCCTGTATAACTTAATTCCGAGAGAGCATATATTGAAGAATTGTGTATCTGATTTGTTGCACCAGTATCTTGTGGACTCAGATCTGACCTATCACCAAGATTTGGGAAAGAAGGCAGACAAATGGGTCGGAACAAGCGTGAGCAGAAAAGCTCATACATGACAAGGGTGGGGACAGAGATAAAAAAAATCTTCAGTCTTCATCAGGCCCACAAAAATCCTCTGGGGGAAGTGGGTCCAAATCCTCTTCAAATCTGCAGAAAAAACCTAGGTGTTATTTATGTCAGCAAAAAGGCCATTGGGCAAGTGACCCCACTTGTCCCAAGAGAAATACCAAGCTTCCCACCACCACAACCTCCACTGCTTCCACTAGTGCCCTTAGTAATAGCAGTGGTGGTGGAAAAACACTACTAATAGCCAATCAAAGGGTGTAGCTGGGCTCACTTTTGGTAATGTAGTGGGAGTTGGTCTAGTTAGGGAGACCACTGAGGCTGTTTTAGTCTCTGATGGTGGCATTGACCTTGCCACCTTAGTTGCTTCTCCCCTTAATATGGATAAGTACAAGCAACTACCCCTAATAAATGGTGTTAAGGTTGAGGCCTACAGGGACACAGGTGCCAGTGTCACTATGGTGATGGAGAAACTGGTTGCCCCTGAGCAACACCTACTTGGTCATCAGTACCAAGTGACAGATGCCCATAAAAACACTGTTAGCCACCCCATGGCTGCTGTGAAACTCAACTTAGGGGAAGGGGGGGGTTCAGTTACTGGTCCAAAGAACATTGTGGTATCCACTGGGATGCAACAATGCAGGGCATTCCAGGGCATATCTTTGCTCTTACCAGGGCTCAGGCCAAGAAGCAAAGAGTACAGGGAAACTTGGATCCTGGAACAATGGACCAAGTGCTCCCAAAAACTAGGGGTAGGAAGGGCAAACCCTTGTCCACTATCCCTCCCTCTCCAGATGATTTCCTCCTTTGATGATGAGGAGTCAACTCCCTGTGCAGAACCTACTCCAGAGGAGCTTGAAGCTGACACAGCTGAGCTCTTGGGTGCAGGGGGGCCTGCAAGGAAGGAACTGAGTGTGGCACAGCAGACGTTTCCCACACTAGAGGGTCTGAGACAGCAAGCTGCCAAACAGCAAATTGGGGATATCAATGATGCCCACAGAGTTTACTGGGAGAATAATCTCCTCTATACTGAGGTAAGGGACCCTAAACCTGGTGCCACCAGGAATCTGGTCATCCCTTTACAGTATAGGGAATTCCTCCTAACTCTGGCACATGATATTCCTTTGGCTGGACATTTGGGGCAAAGTAAAACATGGGACAGACTCCTCATTTTCACTGGCCTCATATGTCAGAGGACACTAAAGAGTTTTGTCGCTCCTGTGTGGCAGACTGGGAGCCTATGCAGGCTTTCTCCAGCCCAGCAACTGTGTTGCTGGGCAGGAGAGATCCCTGTGCATATGTGTGTTTGGCCGGCCCGAGACGGCTGGCCAACCAAACATGCGCTCTGAGGGGGAGTGCTGAGCACTCCCCCTCACACATCACCCCGTGGCCCGCCCCTTTTAAAGAAAAGCATAATAAACATAGTTTATTATCCTTTTCTTTGAAATGTTTTGCAGCTGCCGCTGCTGGCAAGGAAGCAACACTCCTCCGCCCTCATGGAGGAGCCGCCACTAGATGCACATATTGTTTTTAGTTGCTCTGGGTATGTGGTCTTGCTATAGATTTCACAAAGTCGGTTGGTTTGGTACTTCATGTTTGTGGGTGCAGTACTAAAGCTTCTTTTTCATATCTACCTCTTTGTTATATCCTCTGATTATATCTTTAAACTGATTTCATACTGCTTAGTTTGGGCTTTGTGCCATTGTTTTTTATTTAGAAAATTCAGTTGAATGCCTAATTAACTTATATGTACATACACAATGCCATAAAATGTTAAATATTAATTGTAGGTGTTACTGGTTAAGGTCTGGTGAAGTTAAAGCTAACATGCAGAAGCATTTGGCCTTGTGAAATGGCCTGTGGAGAGCAGCACACATCATTTAGAACATTCATGAAATTGTCCTGCAACATAACCCATAGGTCTGTATAGGGCAAACTGTGCTAGGGTAGAGTTTTGGGGCCTGGTGTTGTTTCATTTAGGTAAGTTAAAGAGAGTAGTCAGGCTAAGTAAGTTAACATATCTGTAATTCTTTCATGTTTATCTTCTACATGAATATCACGTCCAAAATATGACCTTTCTTTTGAGTTTGTGCGTTCCAACTCATACTAAAGAAAATCTAAATACAACAATTCTTCAAGTCTGTCTTGACATTTCATTATGTACATCATCAGTCTAGATATTGAAGCCCCCAGGACAATTTGTCACTGGATGATTATGTGAAGATGTGAGTCAAGGTTAAGGATGTTTTCTGGAGTGGTGGCTTAATACGCCTGGGCTGTGTTATAGGACTTCGGTGGCAAGCTAAGAGTTGGCTTCAGCTGAGTAGTGCCTCAGCAGAAGATATAAGGATTTGTTTTTGTGCCTATAATGTCTGTGCAAGTTAATGCTTTAGTTGAATTTTTACTCACTTAGTAGGTCAGGAATTGTAAATGTGTGTTTAAATGCTGAAAGGATTCTTCTTATTTTGTGTAACAAAAGTTATTGGTTTTCTGCAATACATATCATTGGGCAGCAGGGGTGTGGAATTGTTAAATAAATGTACTTGTCCAAGGGACAAAATGTTATGGAACTCTAATTGTCCTTTAAGAAAGGCTACTTGCCCAACATACGCCTTAGCTGGTCTGGAAAAAGGAATACTTTGCAACTGGAAATATGTGCTTGCTGTTTGGGAGGTGCTTTTGGTTGTGATATTTGTGCATTTTGAAAATAAATGTTTTAATCTGTATTTTGTCTTCTGTTTTGACCCCTGAACTCTGCTGGTATAGAGATCACATTCTTATTGCCCTACAGATATGAAGGTGCTTCCCTAAAATTGGAATCTGTGGTTCAAAGGTTACATAAAGATACATGCAGTAGGTGCATTAATCCATTCATCAATACACTGACTGCAATCAGTGATCAAAAAATTACAAGTAATTGTTCACAAGGTGCATTAATTTACTGAGCTACCACCATGGTATTGTAATATGTGCTCTCTAGGAATACACAACGATCTGTGCATTATTCTGTGATTAAAACCCATCACTTGCAAACGCAACGTGCATCGGTGCATCTCGTTATGAATCCACTGACCTGTCTCTCCATGGATAGTATCAGTGAACTGCAGATTACAGCTAGAAGCCTGTGATGGGCACATTCCGTATGTCATCTGACTCAGATTTTATCCAGCAATGTACAGATTATCTTCTTTACTACTTTATAACGCTCATTACTTTCCCTTTTTCTGTCCCTCTTTCTCTCTTGTTCCCTGGCCTGTGGTTTTCATTTCCTATAATTTCAATAATATATTTGTTTTACTTGTCATTACTTTTTCTCTTTAAATTCTAATAGTCTGTCTGTCAGTCACCTTGTTATATTTTCTCTCCTTACCTCTTTCACTCACTTCACATCAATAGGAAGGTGCTGGCGAAGTGACGCCGGGAGCAGCTGTTTTCATGTTCAAATCCTAATCTATATATATATATATATATATATATATATATATATATATATATATGTGTATATATGTTCGATGGCATGTGTAGCTGCAGATACACATGCTATGCATAGTCCTGCCATCTAGTGTTGGGCTCGGAGTGTTACAAGTTGGTTTTCTTCGAAGAAGTGTTTTCGAGTCACAGGATTGAGTGGTGACTCCTCTTCGGCTCCATTGCGCTTGGGCATCGACTCCATGTTAGATTGTTTTCTTTCCGCCATCAGGTTCAGACATGTTTCTTTTCGCTCCGGTAGTTCAAGTTGGAAAAGTTCTAAAAAAAAAAACCTCTCTAATTCGTCGGTATTGTTTCGATTGCGCATCATCTCTCATCTACACTTTGGTACCGTCAGATCTAACTTCTTTACTCGCCCTTCGGGGCACCCACGCCCAACTCGGGCCTGGTTGGGCCGACCGCGTGGAAGCCTCATGGACCGGACCCCATTTTTCTTCTGTCCTCGGTGCCAAGCCAAGTTCCCATATATAGACCAACATCTCGTCTGTAATCTCTGTCTAACTCCAGACCATCGAGAGGATACTTGTGAGGCCTGCAGATCCTTCCGCTCCAAGAAGACTCTACGAGACAGAAAAGCGCGAAGGTTGGAAATGGCATTGAGAGGCACCGAACGTCTCGACGTGGAGGAGGAGGAGATTATGCACACCGCAGTCTCCGTCCGATTCCGAGCAGGAGTCTGAGGAGGACGGACCGGTCACGGCAGGACAGCACGTGAGTATGCCTGCCCCAGTCCAATCCAAGCCCAAACATAGGGCCTTGGGAACACCATTGCCAGAAGGCCATGGCTTAACCTGCAAAAAGACCTCCGGTGACCAAGCAACAACTTCGGCACCGAGAACGGCCACGCCACTGAAGCCTTCGGACTCGGGCCGAAGCACTGGCTCCGAAACAGGGAAACACCGAACCATCGAGTTGAAGCCTTGAAAATCGCTTTCGGAGCCAAGGCCGACATCCACTCCCGGCCCTTCAGTCTTGAGAAAACCAGCTTCAGAGCCGAAAAGACCCAGCTACACAGAGGATCATGGACTTTCGAAACAACTTAAAGAAAGCCATAGATTTTAGGAGGAACTCACACAAATGGAGGACATTGATGAAAGGCAGGCCAGAATTCATATTCACTGGCAAGATTATAACTGCACCTCCTCTGAAGACTAAGAGGAAGCTCGCATTTCAAGGACAATTGGACACTGATCAGCCACCGGCTAAAGTGCCAAGGCCTAAGCAAAAATCTCCACCTCCACAAGTTTCACCTCATCAGTCTCCTCCTCATTCTCCTCACCTGCTTGTCTCTCCACCTACTACTCCTATGTTGATCCATGGGATCTCTATGATTCAGATCCCATTTCCGATAACAGCCTAGACTGCTATCCTTCCAAACCATCACCACCAGAAGATAGCACTGGATACACTCAATTTCTGGCTAGGGTGGCATCATACCACAATGTCGCCATGCACACCGAGCCTTTTGAGGATGATTTTCTCTCTAATACATTATCCTCACACTACTTACCAGTCCCTTCCCATGCTTTCAGGCATGTTAAAGCATGCACATCAAATATTTCAAGAGCCAGTCAATTCCAGGATCATCACTCCCAGAGTGGAGAATAAATATAAACCACCTCCCTCTGACCTGGCATTCATTACTCAACAACTGCCTCCTGATTCTGTAGTTGTGAGTGCAGCAAGGAAAAGGACCAACTCTCAGTCATCTGGTGATGCACCACCACCAGACAAGGAGAGCAGAAAATTCGATGCTGCTGGCAAAAGAGTAGCATCATAAGCAGCTAATCAATGCAGAATATCATCCAACATCTCCCAAAAGATCAACAAAAGAGGGCACAGCAAATAGGCAAGGAAGGGCAGACTATTACTAACAACCAGATTAGATCAGCCCTAGACTCAGCAGACACAGCAGCTTGGACAATCAATACTGCTGTTACTATTCGGAGACATGCATGGCTTCGCTCGTCAGAAGCCTGAAATCCAGCAGGCTGTCCTTAATATGCCATTCAATGAGAAACAGCTTTTTGGCCCTGAAGTTGATGCGGCCATTGAAAAGATGAAGAAAGACTTAGACACCGCTAAAGCCATGGGTGCTCTGTATACTACGCAATACAGAGGTTCATTTCGGAAACCTCAATACAGGGGTGGTTTTAGAGCACAAACACCTGAGGCATACACCTCACAATCCAAATCATCCTACCAGCCTCAGTACCAACGAGGTGGATTTAGAGGAGCTTATAAAGGCCAATTCCCCAGAGGTGAGGGAAAATATCAGCCAGCAAAACAAGCCTCACAGCCAAAACAGTGACTCTCTCCACCACTTCCCTCATCACACTTCACCTGTGGGAGGAAGACTGCAAACGTTCCACAAAAATTGGTTACCCATTACAACAGACAACTGGGTATTGTCTATTATCCGCAATGGTTACTGCATAGAATTGTCACAAATTCCCCCAGATATACCTCTAAAACCACACAAACTCTCCTCCCAACACATCTCCATGTTGCAAGAAGAAGTACAGTCACTATTACTCAAACAAGCCATAGAGCTTGTTCTTCAAGATCAGATAGGAACAGGGGTTTACTCCCTGTACTTTCTTATTCCCAAAAAAGATGTAACCTTGAGACCAATACTAGATCTCAGAACTCTCAATCTTTACATCCTATCAGAGCACTTTCACATGGTAACACTACAGGATGTAGTCCCACTGCTACAACAACAAGATTTCATGGCAACATTAGACCTCAAGGATGCGTATTTTCACATACCCATCCATCCAGCGCACAGAAAATATCTCTGGTTTGTAATACGGGGAAACATTACCAGTTCAAAGTGGTACCCTTCGGGATAACAACAGCTCCCAGAGTATTTACAAAATGCCTTGCAGTAGTTGCAGCCTACCTAAGAAGATAACACATCCATGTCTTTCCATATCTGGATGATTGGCTAATAACATCCAACAGTCATACACAGTGTCAAAACCATACACGTTATGTAATACAAACCCTACACACTCTAGGGTTCTCTATAAACTACCAAAAATCCCACTTGCAACCTGCGCAAATTCAACAGTATTTAGGAGCCACACTAAATACGCAAAGAGTACTTGCAAGCCCAAGTCCACAAAGGGTACAAACATTCCACAATGTATTAGCACAAATTCAGTCAAACCAACAGTACACAGTCAAATTTGTAATGAAACTATTGGGCATGATGGCATCATGCATCGCCATTGTCCCAAATGCAAGATTAAACATGCGGCCCTTACAATAGTGCCTTGCAAAACAATGGTCACAGGCAAATGGTCAACTTCAAGATCTAGTGTTGCTAGACCGCCAAACATGCATATCACTTCAGTGGTGGAATTCCACAAATTTAAACAAAGGGCGGCCATTTCAAGACCCTGTGCCTCAAACCACACTTCAAAACAGATGCATTAATGATTGGATGGGGAGCATACCTCAACAATCGCAACATTCAAGGCAATGGGACACCAAAAACAAACAACTTCACATAAATCACCTAGAATTGCTAGCCGTATTCCTAGCACTCAAAGCCTTTCAACCTATTATCGTTCATAAACACATTCTGATCAAAACAGACAACATGACTACAATGTATTACCTAAACAAACAAGGAGGGACCCACTCATCGCAACTGTCCCTTCTAGCACAAAATATTTGGCATTGGGCAATACACAACAACATTCACCTAGTAGCACAATACATTCCAGGGATACACAACCAATTGGCAGATGTTCTCAGCCGAGATCATCAACAAACTCACGAGTGGGAAATTCATCCCCAAGTGCTTCAGCCATACTTTCATCACTGGGGAACGCCAGACATAGACCTATTCGCCACCAGCGAAAACGCAAAATGACAAAACTTTGCATCCAGGTTCCAACACCCTCTATCCAAGGGCAATGCTCTATAAATGAACTGGTCAGGGATATTTGCTAATGCTTTTCCCTCCTCTACCGCTCATTCCATTTCTAGTCAACAAACTGCGTCAAAACAAACTCATACTTATAGCACCAACGTGGGCACGTCAACCCTGGTACATGACACTGTTAGATCTGTCAGTAGTACCACACATCAAACTCCCCAACAGACCAGATCTGTTAACACAAAACAGACACCTGATCAGGCATCCAGATCCAGCAATACTCAATCTAGCGATTTGGCTCCTGAAGTCTTAGCGTTTGGATAGCTACATCTTCCAACAGAGTGTATGGAAGTAATTAAACAAGCTAGAAAACCCACTACCAGGCAGTGTTATGCGAACAAATGAAAAAGGTTTGTGTTTTACTGTCAATCTAAACAGATTGCCCCTCCTTCAGCATCAATACAAGACATTGTAGGGTACTTGCTTCATCTGCAAAAAGCAAATTTAGCCTTCTCGTCCATCAAAATACATCTCACTGCTATTTCAGCGTATTTGCAAAATATACAACACACCTCTCTATTTAGAGTCCCTGTTATCAAAGTCTTCATGGAAGGACTAAAACACATCATACCACCAAGAACACCCCCAGTGCCTTCGTGGAATCTAAATATTGTACTCACACGACTCATGGGTACACCATTTGAACCTATACATTCATGTCAGATTCAATACCTAACATGGAAAGTTGCATTCCTAGTTGCAATTACTTCATTAAGGAGAGTTAGTGAAATCCAAGCTTTCACTATTGAGCCAACCCTTCATACAAGTACACAAACATAAAGTGGTACTTCGGACAAACCCAAAATTTCTACCAAAGGTGATATCACTGTTTCATATCAATCAAACAGTGGAACTCCCAGTCTTCTTCCCTCAGCCAGACTCTGTAGCAGAAAGAGCGCTGCATAAATTAGACATTAAAAGAGCTATAATGTATTACATTGATAGAACTAAATCATTTAGGAAAACCAAACAGTTATTTGTGGCATTCCAAAAACCACATACTGGTAATCCTATCTCAAAACAAGGACTAGCTAGATGGATAGTAAAATGCATCCAAAGATGTTACCTAAAAGCTAAAAGGCAGCTATTAGTAACACCAAAAGCACATTCCACCAGGAAAAAAGGAGCAACAATGGCATTTTTAGAAAATATTCCAATTGACAGAAATCTGTAAAGCAGCCACTTGGTCAACACCACATACATTTACCAAGCATTACTGTGTAGATGTGTTAGCAACACAAAAAGCCGCAGTAGGACAGGCTGTACTATGAACACTATTTCAAACAACTTCAACTCCTACAGGCTGACCACCGCTTATGGGAGGCAAAACTGCTTTGTAGTGTATGCATAGCATGTGTATCTGCAGCTACACATGCCATCAAACGGAAAATGTCACTTACCCAGTGTATATCTGTTTGTGGCATGTTCCGCTGCAGATTCACATGCGCCCTCCCGCCTCCCCGGGAGCCTGTAGTCGTTTAAGTTAAAAGATTCATTTGTACATATGTATATATATCTCTATTCCATTTGCATGGACATCTCTTTTCCTTATACTTTCAACATTGAACATTAAAACAATCTAACATGGAGTCAATGCTCATGCGCAATGGAGCCGAAGAGGAGGAGTCACTCGATCCTGTGACTCGAAAATACTTCTTCGAAGAAAAACAACTTGTAACACTCTGAGCCCAACACTAGGTGGCAGGACTATGCATAGCATGTGAATCTGCAGATGAACATGCCACAAACAGATGTACACTGGGTAAGTGACATTTTCCATATATATATATATACATATATATATACACACACACACACTCTCTTTCTCTTTTTCTCTCTCTTTTTCTCTCTCTCTCATTTTAGAAAAGAATGCCATGTTTCCTTTATCTGTTCAACTTAACTGCAGCTACTCTACAAACTAAAAACTTGGGAAGAGTCTGGTTGTGTTAAATTGCGAGACATGTACAGAGACATTGGTTAAATCGTAAACAATGGCTCATTCAAAATCAGCCACTTATTCTGAAAATAGAGTGGATAAAGCAACTCACTGTTATCAGACTGTTTATTGTTTATTATCAAGGGTCTCTCTTTGAAAGCCTTTTTACAGGTGTGGCTTGGAGACACGATTCCCACAGCACTCAGGTGGCGCAATCTTACATTCTGCGGTATATTTTTTAAAAGAACACGGTTCATTGCATGCCGAACCAAATTATTTTTCTTTTCGGCGCGCTGATGCTTCTCCAATATTTATTTTTGGCCAGGCAAGACACAGAAGGAGACGTGATCCAGTTTATTATTTACATCTGTATAGTGTAGAGCTTATTACTCTTGACAGTACTTGGTGCACACTGAGACTGCTACATAATTCTATGTCAGGACCGGAGGCTTCGGATTATGCTTCTCTTTCTTTACTGATCAGAAAAACAGCAGCCAAAGAGTTAACAACATTTAAACTACAAATCCCATCAACCCTAGTAGTCCATAGTGTCCAATCCCAGGGCATCCCCAACTATAAGAGTCTCTATGACTACAGCTCCTCCTCTTTCTTTGCTGCTGCCCAGCCGAAGTTAAGTCCCTCATATTTGTTCATCTTTATTCTGTGAGATAAGTACTGTTATTATTGTGTTTATAAATTCTGGGCCATGGAGTGGGAGCAGGGCAAGCGGCACTCGATAGACGGGAGACTCTGTTCGGTCTTCCCGTTTGTTTTTATTCCGCGATCTACGCGTCGGGAGCGTCCCTCGCTCGCTCCCGATCGCGCTGTCGGGGAATTGATTCTCCGCCCGCGGCACAGCTGAGAAGTGTTGCTGTGCGCGCCGGGCGGAGGAATTTGAATTCACTCGGTCTCCAAAGGAGACCGAGCGAGTGCAGCATCGGAGAGCAGTCTGCTCTCCGTTTCTATTCCCCTGGCGCTCGCGCATGCGCGGAGTCGGAGATTCCGATTTCCATCGGAGTCTCCGTCTCGGTAGCGCGCGAAGCACATTGGAATTAATTCTGCCCTTCAGAACGCCCGACGGGGCGAGTAAACGTTCAGGCCTCGCCTAGGAGGCTTTCTGCAGGTGCTCCCTCCACATTACTACAGGCCCACATCACTTTGCACTGGGTGCATAAAATTTGATCCACTCTTTTCAAAAGAATATTTACCTGCTGGGGTTGCCTCCCCCTTTGAACTTCATCTGTTTCCTGCCATGGCTTATTTTGCTGGGGAGGATGAGTATTATCAGGAGGAAGTGGAAGGTCCCTTCCGTGAACAGATGGAGGAGAGATTGGTGCAAGCCTTGGGTCATCATGTTCAGGATTCTGTTAACCAAGCGCTAATAAAAGCACTTAAACCATTTACCAGACCTCTGGTCAGATATGGTCAAAGGGAATTAATGGGACCCCTACCATCTGGGTCACGAAGTAACGAATCTCATTCCAGAGACCCTAATCTCATCAATGTGGGACAGAAAAATCCTTTATCCTCAGGAGAAATTCTCTCCCAAATGGCCTCGGCCGTACTCAACGACCATGAATATAGTTCAGATCTTCCCTCTTCCGAGAGTCTTCCCACCCTCTCTACAAGAGTTAAAGATATCTCTCAATCATCCGACTCTCAATCGGATTCTGATGGCTCGGAGCCTAAACCTTCAGGCAAACGCAAACGAAAATCGAAACATTACTCCAGTGAAGAAGTCTCTCTTCAGGGAAATTTGTTTTTCGACCCAGACAACATCATTCATCCCAGGTCAACGGAATGGATCCCTTGCAATGAAGTAGCCCAGTATGTCCAAGAAAGACTTCGCAAGGGTTTTGATAAGGAGGTTCGTAGCATTCTTAAATCGGAATGCCCCCGCCCCTCGCTGGTGGGCAAAGTGGCAGACACCCCAGAACTCGATCCCAATGTGGCTACCTTTCTAAAGAAATTTTCTAAAGACCCTAAAAAAGGTCTGGATCGTGCCTGGAAAGGATGCCAATACAAATTGCTAGATTTGTCTGGTCCCATTACTAAGATTTTAGATTTAGCCGTTCAGGCAAAGGAAGACAACTCGATCTTAGACCCACAAACTGTTCTAGAATGGGCCCAAAGAGCCATCTGCCTTTTGGGCAACGCAAATTGTGCCATGTCATCCGAACGCAGAAAATCATTCCTCATGCGGATAGATCCAAAATTAGCTGAGTTGGCACCCACGGAACCAGGCCCCCTAGCTAATGGTCTTCTATTTGGAGAGAAATTTGTGAAAGACTTGGGCAAGTACGTCTCCACCTTTACAGCCCTGGACAAGGCCCAATCCTCCATGAAACTAATGTTCACAGGTGGCCTTTTTACCAGGGCCGGGCGCTATAGAGGTCGAGCGCCAGGCCGTGGTTTCCAACAGACCTCTGCAGGTTATGCTCCCAGAGGTCAGGGATACTACCAGCCTACGGGCTTCTACCCCTCCAGAGGCCGCAGAGGTCGTGGTCGTGGCTTCAGGAACCGAGGCTCAGATAGAGCTCAAGATTCCTCCAACGCAGGTGAGAATTATTCAATTTTCAGAGGTGATTCTTGGGGGGAGACTAAAGAGACATACTTCAGCATGGAGTCGCATTTCCCAAGACCCGTGGGTTCTTCAGACAGTCAAGGGTTACAGGCTAGAGTTTTACGAATCCCCCCGACAGGGATGTCCCCCTCTCCCTCTCTCTTTTTCCCTTGCAGAGAGCAATTTCATAGACGCAGAAATCAAAAGTCTCCTGCACAAACAGGCAATTATATCCACGAGTCCTCACTCAAACGGTTTTATCAGTACCATTTTTCTGGTTCAGAAAAAAGGAGGAGGGTTTCGCTTGGTACTAAATCTGAAGGATTTCAATCATTGGATAGTCTATCATCATTTCAAGATGGAAGGTATCCATATGTTGAGAGATCTTCTTCAAGAAAAAGACTGGTTAGTACGTCTAGATCTCAAAGACGCCTACCTGTCAGTCCCCATTTTTTCCCTGCATCGACGATTCCTTCAGTTTCAGTGGAGACACCTTTGGTACGAGTTCAAAGTGCTCCCTTTTGGCCTATCCTCAACCCCGTGGTGCTTCACGAAGCTCCTCCGCCCGGTGGCCCAATTCCTCTGAGAAAGAGGTGTTCGCCTCATCATCTATCTAGACGATATTTTGATCATGGCACAATCCAGAGAATTAGTCTCTCTACACCTCTCCTGGGCAATTCAACTGCTCCAAGATCTGGGCTTCTTGATCAACAGCGAGAAATCAGTCACGGTTCCCTCTCAAAATATAGAATTCTTAGGTTTCCAAGTAGATTCTATTCAAGCTCAACTCCGACTACCCTTGTCGAAGCGAACCTCAATCAAGAAAGAGTTACGGAAAGCCCTTGCCTCTCCGACTATATCATTACGGATTCTAGCCCGACTGGTGGGGCTTCTGGCTTCCTCCATTCAGGCGATCTTTCCGGGCCCGTTACACTACAGAGCTCTTCAGCGCTTGAAGATATTACACCTGCGCAAGGGTCTCTCTTACACAGACCAGATTCCGCTATCAATAGAAGCCAAGACGGAGATTGTTTGGTGGCTTCAACACATGGAAGCTTGGAATGGCAGGGCCATCTTTGCATCCTCTCCGGAACTGATCATAGAATCAGATGCCAGTCGATGGGGCTGGGGAGCTCGTTGTGGATCAATAGAGACGGGGGCCGTTGGTCCCCAGAGGAGTTGAGTCTCCACATCAATTGCTTAGAGTTACTAGCGGGAGCATTTGCAATTCGTTCTCTCTCGCCAGACAGAGCCAGATGTTGCATCCTCTTGCGGATGGACAATGTGTCAGCGGTGAGATATATCAACCGCCTGGGAGGCACCAGATCTCATATGCTAGCGGA
Organism: Pleurodeles waltl; assembly: GCF_031143425.1. Classification (NCBI taxonomy): domain Eukaryota; kingdom Metazoa; phylum Chordata; class Amphibia; order Caudata; family Salamandridae; genus Pleurodeles; species Pleurodeles waltl. The sequence goes on from NC_090449.1 coordinate 403,155,575, forward strand.
GATTGCCAAGGACTTTTGGCATTACTGCCTCCAGAATCAGATACATGTGATAGCAGAATACATTCCGGGTCGAACCAATGTGGTGGCGGACTGGAATTCACGTTTTTTGAAAGACAACAGCGATTGGATGCTCCATCACTCATTGTTTCAGAAACTGGCAGAGAGATGGGGTTCCTTTGTAACAGACCTGTTTGCCTCTCGACTCAACTCCCATCTCCCGAACTTCTTCAGCTGGAGACCGGATCCAGTAGCAATGGGAACTGACGCCTTTCTCCAAGATTGGTCTCACAGCATTCACTATGCTTTTCCCCCCTTCTCTATGATTCAGAGGGTCCTTGCTCAAGTAAGGAGACAAATAGCGGAAATAGTGTTAGTGACACCGCTCTGGAAGGCCCAAGTGTGGTTTCCGGTGGCGATGGCACTATCATGTGCCTCCCCTATACATCTGCCGTTATTCCCGTCTCTTCTTCTGGACCCGTCGGGGTCTCCTCACCCCCTAGTCGTTCAGAACCAACTACACCTCATGGCTTGGAGACTTTCAGGAGACAATGGCAAGTGCCGGGAGTTTCAAGAGACTCTTTGTTCTTTTTATCTCAATCCTGGGCCCCCTCCACCCATAAACGATATGAGTCAGCCTGGAAACGATGGATGGATGGATGGGTTGGTGCAGTGAACGGGATATTGATCCCGTGGGGACCCAGATTCCCATGATAGCTAATTTCCTCTCAGAATTAGCTACACAGGGTCTGGCCTACAGAACGGTTAATAATTTCAGATCTGCAATTTCAGCAGGTCATCCCCATGTGGATGGTAAGCCTGTGGGGGAACATCCTTTAATTTCCAAAAATCTCCGAGGTATTCGAATGGTGAAACCGCCTCAACCACGCTACACAGTCTTGTGGGACGTAGATATCGTCCTTCGTTTTATTAGGTCGTGGCCTTGCAATGAAGATTTATCACTTAAACAATTAGCGGCAAAATTGACGGTTCTTTTGTGCCTTATTTCATGCAGATGCGTTTCTGATGTGAAAGCCTTGGATTTGACAGGTGGAGTATTTACTCCTACGAGAGTATCCTTCTCTATTTCTAGAAGAACAAAAACTGCATCAAGGTGTATTTCATACCCTGCTTTTCCTCATAACCAAAAACTGTGTGTGATTCAATGTCTCAAAACCTATGAGAATTCTACCCGTGAATCTCGAAGAGATGCAGGAGGTCAATTATTAATTTCCCTTCGGAAGCCCTTTGGCCCGGTCTCGTCAGCAACTTTGGCTAGGTGGGTCAAATGGCTTTTGGGGGAGGCTGGTATTGATACCTCGGTGTTTGGAGCTCACTCCATAAGGGGAGCTATGGCTTCCAAATCCTTTGGAGTGGGTTCCAGATTGGAGGATATCATGGCAGCGGCGGATTGGTCTTCAGATAGTACATTTAAGGTATTCTATCATAAGCCCATTGTAGAGATTGCATCTAATGTGGTGGATCAACTTTAAACTAGCATAATCCGAAGCCTCCGGTCCTGACATAGAATAAAAAATGTTCTAGCTTACGCGTCAAGAATTTTCAATTCTATTAAGGAAACGGAGACGAGGATTATCCCACCCAGGTTTAATTATTAATGGTGATTGTTTGATGTTTAATTATTATAGTATAAATTCGTACTGATGAAATACATTCAAATTCGTGTTTTTTCCCACCCCTATTAAAAAAATAATAATAATAATAATAATAATAATAATAATAATTTTGTCAAAGATATTATGACGTGTTTCTTTTTATTTAGGTTCCGTTTCCAAAGGTGATTGAAATTTCAGGATGGGATTTCGAAGTTTCCTGTTGTGTTTGAGTTCGCCGACATGTTCAGTGGCAAGTTGAAGGATTGATGTATGTTCGTCTATCGCAAAGAAAGAGGAGGAGCTGTAGTCATAGAGACTCTTATAGTTGGGGATGCCCTGGGATTGGACACTATGGACTACTAGGGTTGATGGGATTTGTAGTTTAAATGTGGTTAACTCTTTGGCTGCTGTTTTTCTGATCAGTAAAGAAAGAGAAGCATAATCCTCGCCTCCGTGTCCTTAATAGAATTGAAAATTCTTGACGCGTAAGCTAGACATTTTTTTATTCTCTGCTACTAAGAAACAGGTGATGATGTGGGTGAGGAAGGCTGATGGCAAACAATGGATTTCTGCATTACATAGATCTACTGTGGGTGCAAATAGGTTGCCACAATTACGATGTCCTTCTGCCTCAGCGCGCTTACGCATCTTCATTAAGAGTGTAGTTTGAAAGTGCAACAGCAGAGTAAGCCTATCCATTGTTTTCAGCAAAGGGTGCATTTTGTTAGTTTGAAGCGAGTGTGAAGAATTTTTGGAGCCTGCTTAGACAGGACAAGAACCAAAAGGTATGAGGGACATGGATGTGAACGCCCTGGGAATTAACTGTTACCAGGTAATATGTAAAAGACAGGAGGGATTACATTATTAAAAGCACAGAGCCAGAGTGGGGAGCGCTCAATAAGCAGGCACAGTAGCGACGGCGGAAAAGCAAGAACCTGGAGTTAGGAACAAATCACACTTCACTGCATCCCCTCCAACCTTCTGTCACAGTCTAGGAAGCTGAGGCTTTACTCTTTAGCATTACAGCATCTTCAGAGCTCCCAGTTACCAGAGTGTTTTTGGAGAAACACAGGAAGAAATTGTTTGTTTCTGAATCCTGCCGGTACCTATAGGCAATAGCAGCACAGCCCCCCCCCCCCAAATGCTTGTATTGGGGGCGGGCTCCCCAGTCAACTAGGGCCTATGGCCAGTCTCTCAATCACAGACCTTTGCGGATGTCCAATAGTTATGAGATTTGTTAAAGCCACCCTGATTGGCTGTGAGTACAAAATGGCCTCAACTCATCCCTTTGTAGCGTGATTGGATGTTAAGCCTTTGGGATAAACTAGACATCAAATCTTCTTGTCCCCTAGGGCAATCTACTTTGTTTGGCTTTGGGCAATATAAATCCCCCACCTCTAGCACAGTTATTCCAACTTCAACCATCTCTGTTACATATTTAGTGTAAAGACACAACAGATGTCATTAAAACGTGAAAACGCATTTGTCATTCCACTCCCGCCGTCGTGCCACCTGATTATTTGTCACATGGTGGTAGTATAGTTTGTTTGAGATCCTCTTAGTTCTAGCAGATCTGCAAAGCCCACAAGTTGGTCATATGATCCAATGGCATACTATACATCCATCCATTTCAACAGGGATTCTCCACTGGCGTTGAAGGTTCCGGATGTGTGACAGTACACCTGCGCCTTCCAGGCTCTGGCCAGTTCCATGGATCCTCGGCCACATTTGGCTTCTCGGAGCAGTACTGCACCTTCATATCCTGCCCATCGTACTAACTTTCTCCACCACAATCCCACTTAGGGCCCATTCTGAGCCTTCCAAGTTTGTGTGATTTCTCGTTTTGCAAGGATGAAAGACAGGTCTTGGAACCTACTCGTAGCTTTGGTTTTAGCAGTGTGTGGGAACCAGCTCAATAGGCAGTGTTGTGACATCGGCGATCACCCTAGTGATCTCCTCCTAGTAGGAGGTAATCATCGAGCAAGACCAAAACATGTGAATAAATTCTACTCCTGCATTTCGGACACATGGCACTTGTTAAATTGAAATATCTATTGATCCGCCTGGGAGGGAAATATGCCCTCTGTATCACATGAAAATGTATAAGTTTAAAGTGGGCGTTCCTCGATATTTTGGGTATTCTTTCCAATATGTCTGCCCAACCTTTGTCAGGTATCGGGTTACCCAGATCTTCCTTCCACTGGGTTCGGAAAGGAGACGGGTGTAATAACATGTCCTCCCGTATCCTCCACTAGAGGCAAGTAATGGCACTAAACATCCTAGATGACTTAACAATGTATTGGCAGGTCTTGTGCTGGTTCTGCCATATCCGTGCCCTGATGTTTGTGTACCACAATGGTCACAGCACCATGGAGTAAAAAGTGGCCTCTAAATAAATCGTGTTCCGATCGAAACTCCTCACACGGGAGGAGTATCTCAGTGCTGAACAAGTCACCCAGCATCGACCCTCCTGCGGCTACCCACTCTGCCAAGTCACACCAATCTCCTCTGTGCGGTAGCACTTCTAGAAGTACTGTAGGTATATCTGGTGACTGTGGTACTCTTGCACGTGTTTTCTGCAGGCAGCGAGTCCAGCAGTGTCGTAGCACCTAAAATTATATGGTATTATCTGTGTCATGGCATTTAAGTCTTATTAGCACTTTACTAAATCTGTGACTATCACGGACAGTACGGTCCATCTAGTGTCCAGGCGTCTATCTTCCCACCACCCACTGTGTTAATCCCTGGAGTTGTGCCTCTAGAGAATAGAACTCAAAGTCGGGAACAACTAGCCCTCCGTCTTCCACGGGCCATTGCAAAGTGGTCAAGGCCACGGCCCAATCCAAATAAAGGTTGTAACAAGTGTGTTAGCCTACCTAAACAGAGCTTGGGGAATCCATATTGGTAGCACCATGAAATAGTATATCAGCCACAGGAGGGCTACCATTTTTAGGGTCAAGCCTGCAAGTGCATGCGCTAGCACATGTGTCTCACAAGACTCTTGTGTATAGTAAAGGGCTTGGAACCCACCTGTCCCTATCAATTTGCTGGCTTGAGTAGCACTCTTCTTTATAGCCTCGTAATTCGGCCGTAGACGTCTGACATAATTTCTGTTCCTCTCCGTAAAGCAGGAATCAAGCACTGATTGAGTCAATTTAATCAGTGCTTGTCCGCTACTCCTGATGTGATGGAGATACTAGTTTTGTTCTTTTTAGCTTCTAGTGCCCTACTGCGCAACATGCAGTGGGGGCCCTTGTTTGTTATTCATGCCCGGCATTGATGCTGTATGGAGTCGCCCACAAGTAACGGAATAATGTTTTTTTTTGTGCTACATGGCCCTTCCTGCTAATCACATGTATGAGGGTGACAGATTTACAGTGTGGCACTGGCAGAGAAGTGTGCCTGTGTTCGAGGTGGCAGCTTTTCCCCTGTAACAACCAGTGCCCATCGTTACCTCCGACTTTAAGTTCAAACATTTTACAAGCCCCAGGCAAAATGCTAGTTTTTCACTTGGTCCTTTTCTTTGTCCTACCAACAGGTCCTTGCTTTAGGCCACTTGTTGCTGAAAGGGGCAGCAGGCAAACGTTAAACAAAATGGGCATCAAAGCCATGGGGTGGACCAGTATTAGTGCGATTGGATGGGAAGAGAAAAGAGCCAAGTTTGGCGCATTGATCAAGATGTGAATCAAACCATTGTAAAACAGCACCCTTCAGCGGTTCCAGCTGTGGGGGGGTGAAGAACAGTAACACTGCCTTAGAAGTGGTGGCGACCTTGTCTACGCGTTGAAAAGTTCTCTTGCTTCCTTGTTTTGACCATTTCCCAGTATGCTGTTACTTGAGTGTGAATTGCTGATAAGCGTGGCATAAACCCATGTGATAATACATTTCATGTGAACTCTATGCTACCTGCAGGTCTGGCTTAAACGTTAATCCTTGCAAAGTCATAAAACGAGTATTCAATCTGGTAGGTAATATTAAAGTGCTATTTGCTTCCTTATTGTTTACTACCCTACCTTTTGGGAACAGGACATCTGAGACCCTCCCTGTTGTCCTTATAAGGCGGGGCATGAAAATTCCTGTGAAATGTGGCATGTCGTGGTTGCTGTTTTAGAAAATACCTTCCCACACTTGCAGTGAAGTGGAAATTCCTGTTGTTAGGTCTGGTGTGCTATTGCAACTGTTGCTGTACTTTATGCCGTCAGGAGAACAAGAGCTTTAACTCTACCACTTGTTGATCTGCCCTCCTACATTATTTGATTGGCCAGAAGTTGTGTGCTTTGACTGAAAAAGAGTACCTGCATTGTGCAGGTTGTGCTCAGTAGGACTGAACTGGTTACGGTAAAAAGCAAATGCAAAAGTCAACAGGCCTGATGCTCATTAGGAAAAGTTATGTCAGAGGCCATAGGTGTGATCTGTTTATTTTGATACATTACAATTGTAGGAAAGCACCCTTTTTTGGAATGGTTAGCCCCCACGCTTTGCCTGGTACCTGATGTGATTTTCATAAAGTGCACTGGTTCCCTGCTAACCAGGTCCCCAGTGCCAAAGCTTTTTCCCAAAACTGCACAGTTGTTCTCCACAATTGGCACACTCTTCAGAACCTTCTGAAAGTCCCTAGTAAATTGTACCCCTGGTACCTAGGGCCTATGGTGCTAAGGAAGGTCCCTGCTGAAGGTTTCTTAGGGCTGCTGCGCCAGTTGTGCCACCCCCAGGGATCCCTCACCATACCCACACAGTGTTGCCATTGCAGACTGCATGTGTTGTTGCAGGTAAAAGTGAAAACACGACCTGTCACACACGCTTGTATGCCGGGTCCCCTACTACTGCATGTGCCAGGTGTAAGTCACCCTATGGCAGGATGCATCAGGACACTTGTGAGGGCATACCTGCATGATCAGATATGCCCTGCCATGTCTCTATCGATTGTTAGACATAGTAAGTGATCAGGGAAGCCATTTTAAATACATGTGCTTGTCACTACGAGTTTCCCAGCTAGATGATAGCTTCTCTGAACCCGGGGATGTTTGGTATCAAGCATCTCAGATGAATAAACCCTCATTAACTAATACCACTGAGGGATTTATTAATAAATGCACCCAGAGAGCACCTTAAAGGTGCCCTCTGAAAACCTATCAGCTACTAGTGTGTTGACAAACTAGCTGTGACCATTCAGCCACCCTACACACATTTCTGGCCTCCCAAGGTGAGAGCCAGCACTCTTGAGTGCCTGAGGCAAAAGCCTGCAATGAGCAGGGGTGTTAGCACCTTACCCAGGTAGGATGGACATTCCATGGTGGGAAGCTTCAAAGGCCTAGCCGCCTTTGTAATGAAACCCCGGTCTCTCCAGATGGTGAGATGGCCCACCCCTCATCCTGACCCCACTTTTTGCGGCAGAGCAGGTGGGAAAATTAGACAGATGAGGTGTGCCCACTTCATGTTAGTCCCACCCCTAAGGTGGACGAGCTGAAGTGGACTCCACTTTTCAAATTCCTCCATCTTTGTCTGGAAGGAATTAGGCCACCAGAGTTAGAGTTATGCCCACCTCCCACCTCCCACCTGAAGTGTCATAAAAAGGGCGTAGCCAGCCCATTGGCTACCACCTGGCACTCCCATTCACCCCTAAATTGAGTATTAAGGTGGCACCCCTGAACTCTAGAACTCAGATTCTGATGACCTAAATTAAAAAGGGCAAAGAGATGCACCAGCAGGAGAGGAGAAGGAGCAGCTGACTTGGTACCAACCCCGCCGGCCTGTTTGTACTCCTCGATGGACTCTGCACCAAAAGACTCCTCGTCTTGCAGCTGAACCTCCAGAATCCTGGGAGGACTGTCTGCCTTTGAAAACTACTCAAGTCTCCTGGGAGCAGTGGTCCTGCTCTCCAACCAACTCCAAAGAAAGGACTCTGCAGCCTCCAGAACCGCGAAGAACTGACGCCTGAAGTCACCACTACACCCACCGGTACCGACGAGTGGGAGGGGACCGCAGGTGCCAGCAAGGTCCTCCAGCTGTCCAGAGTCCATCATCGTTTCACCCCTCCTGAAGTCACCTGCAGCATCTGCACACAGGCCCCCCTTTCCTGCATCTACTACAGTGAGAGAACTCAATCCCTAAAGCAACCACTGCACCCGTTGCTGCTGGCCCATGTTGAAGTGGATGTCCCCTGGCTCCCCTGAGCTTGAGTCTACTGTGGTTTCAACCCTCCTGGACTCAACAATGACGCCTGCAGCCTCAATCCACAGGACCCCCAACCGTCCGTGCTCCAGGACAAGGAAACCCGATGCCAAAGGACACCTCTGCATCCGTCACCCCTGGGCCTTGGAGAAAAGGACCAAAGGTGCACCTACATCCTGTGCACCTCACGTTTGTAACATACCTGTTTGTTGCCCCCGACTGCCCCCCCCCGCCCCCCCAGCCGGAGCCTGCAGCCTAAATCCACAGAGACCAATCCCCATTGAGCTACATTGGGCTTCTGACACGTACTGCACCTCTGCACCCGGCTACCCTAGTGATGCCCGGAGTGACCTGTTGATGTGGTCCTGACCCTTGCCCACTACTTACCTTAGGTCTACAAGTTTGGTTCCGTGAGTCGTCAGTAAGTGCTTGTTTGCTTACTGTGTTTTCTTCCCATAGGATAACATTGAAAAAGTCTGAAGTAGCTCTATGTTGAATTTTGAGACTAAAAAGTATTTATGCTTGAAAATATACTTACCTTATAACCGTGTTCTTGGGTTTAAAGTATATATAAAAGAAGTGTTTTAATTGGTCTTGGATTTATTCTTTGAGTGTGTGTCTCATTTATTGCCTCTGTGAGTACAACAAATGATTATCACTACCGTCTGATAAGCCTAACTGCTCACCGACACTAGCAGAAAAATAGAGCATCAGTCCTATCTACTTTTGCCTCTGCAAACCAATTGGGATCCACTGGACTCTCTGCATGGTGTACTTCTTTTTAGTGCACCATATAGAGAGACCCAGTTTCCTACATTGGTAGTCAATAAGTGACTAAACAGCTACGTCTAAAAAAGGCCTTTATATTGCATTTTTGAATTGTGTATTTTTTCAAAATTTTTAAAAGTAACTATTATGGCCATGTTTAGGTCCCTGTAGTTTAACAGTTTAAAAATCTTAAAAACATACTTTAGTTAGGACTGTAAAATCTGTTAGGATTTTTTTCTCTAGCTCAAAAAGATCCCAACTTCAGAACAAAAATGAGTACCACAGAGGGTGTGAATAAGGAGCTCAATCTTTCCCTTTACCTCCAGCTTTCTCACAAGGAGCTAAGAGTCCTCCGTAAAGGGTATGAAATTAAAACAGGCTGAAACCCTACCTCTGTAAAGCTCCAGGAGCTGTTGGCAGAGCATGTGCAGGCCCATCCTACTGATTGAGCCACTGATCCCGCAGAGCAGGGTAGCTCAAGTGAAGAGGAGGTCTGGACCCTCCACCACTTAAAAGAGTGGAACCTGCACCTGCCAAACAGCCCAAGGTGCATAGAGTGCCCCCTCTAGTGAGGATGGATCAGGTTCCTCAAGGTCCAGAGTAGAACTCTCTGAAGAGGAGATTCTCTTGGAGAGACTATCTTGAAGAATTGCCCTGGTGGACAGGGTACTGGCCATAGAAAAGGAAACAGCAGAGACAGGTTTAGCACTCATAAATGGTGGCAGCAACTATATATCTTGGGACAGAGTAGGGCAGCCTGACCCCAAATCATCAAATGGATTGTCCCCAAATATGAGGATGGTGATGACATCACCAAATGGTTCACAGCCTATGAGAAGGCATGTGTTGCCAGAAAGCTTCACAAACAGCGTTAGGGCTCTCTCCTTTGGAAAATGGTACCTGGACAGCGCAGGGATAGACTCCTGACAATGAATGAGGCAGATGCTAGGTTTTTTGACTTCTTGAAATACACCATTTTCAGTAAAAACACCAGGTGGCTGGTTAAAAGGGTAACAATGTGCATGATTATAAGGGGCTTTACACTTTATTAATGAAAAGAGCATCTGTTGAGTAATTGTGTACAAGAGAATTTACATCAGTACCTGGTAGACCTACGTCCACTTTCTCCACAAGAACTGGGGGAGAAGGCGGACCACTGGGTCAAGCCAAGGGTGACTAAAACTTACACTGGTAGGGCAGACACAAAAAGGAGGCCAACAATTCCCTCCCCTCTTCCCCACCCCCAAGGAAAAGAGGGTAACCAGAACAAAGATAAAAACAGGGAGCCTTATGAAGACCCCCCAGAAACCTGCACAGGCGGGTGGGCCCCTAGACCCCCCACAATCCAAGGGTGGGTACAAAGGGAAAAACTGGGATCCCAAAAAGACTTGGGGCCAGATGTATCGTTCATCTGGATAGCGATTACCTAATTGCGATTCCCTTCAAATCGCAGCTAGGTAATCGCTATTTGAATGTATGAAACTCCAGGAGTTTCAATTAGCGATTCCCAATGGCTTGAAAATTGACCTACCGCATTAATATTCATGAGGTAGGTCTCAATTTGCAACCCATTGGTAATGGCTACAGTCACAGGGATGGTGGCCTGCTAGGCTCAGCAGACCGCCATGTCTGTGATTGCTTTTAAATAAAGCATTCTTTTTTTTAATGCAGCCAGTCTTCCTTATAGGAAATAGGATGTGTTTAAAAAAGAAAAGTTATTTTTTCATTTTTTAAGAATAGGCAGTGGTCCATGCGACCACTGCCTGCTCTTAAATTTTTTTTTTTGCATGCATTCACAAAGGACACTTGGGGACCCCTTCCCGTTTGGGAATGGGTGACCACCTACTTTACGTAGGTGGCAAAATGTGAATTTTTTGCGACAGCATTTTGGTCACAAAACATTCCTGCATACCCTTGACACGCCCCTTCCTAATACCAAATCGTTATGTAGTCGCAATTCCAATTTGCGATTCGGTAGCAAGTTACCGAATTGCAAAGTGGGATTCATACATACCAGAATGCATTTTTGTGATCGCAAACAGCCCGATTGGGCTGTTTGCGAATGCAAAAATGCACAATACATCTGGCCCATGGTGTCATGATTGCAAGGCTCTTGGACACCGTACTGGAGACTAGACCTGTCCCCACACAAATAATACATTTAGTGCACCCAAATTAAATGCAAATGCAGTGGTCAGTTTGCAGGTGGGATTCCAGGTAGGCCCTGACCATGTCAGTGAGCCTACTGAGACAACTTTAGTCTCGGAGGGTGGGGTAGATGTAGCTGCCCTGGCTGTCTGGGCCAGTAATCTGGAAAGATGCAGACAACCGCCACATATTAATGGGATTAAGGTTGAAGCCCTGAGAGACACTTGTGCCAGTGTCACCATCGTGACTGAGCAACTGGTGTCCTTAGATTAATATCTGATTGGTGAGACATATACTGTCCTCTATGGTGATAATCAGACTAAGGTACATCCAATGGCACTGGTATTCTTAGAATGGGGAGGGATTACTGGTCATAAGAAGATGGTAATATCTCCTGCAATACCTGTAGAATGTCTGCTAGGCAATGATCTGGAGACCTCAGCATGGGCTGAGGTCAATAGAAATACCCATGCAGCTATGCTGGGTATATCTGAATGGTTGTGTTTCAAAACCAGAGTGCAAAGCCCAGGGTGAAAAAGTAGAGTTGGAGTCTGGAATAATGACCCAACCTGCCAAGAAAATGGGCATGACAACAGTGGGACCAGCTTCAAAACAGATACAGATACTACAGCAGGTTCCCTCTCCTCAAGAAGAAAACCTGTCGGCTCAAGAGGTAACTGAGCCTTACACAGTAGAGCTTTTGGGCACAGGGGGACCCTCTAGGGAGGATCTGTGCCAGGGACATAGGACCTGTCCCTCTCTTGATGGCCTGAGACAGCAAGTTGCTGATCAGGAAAATGGATATATCGGCGGCTCCTACAGGACCTACTGGGAGGATGGACTCCTATTCACCGAGACCAGAGACCCCAAACCTGGTGCCATGAGGAGAGTGGTAGTTCCTCAGCAGTTTAGAGAGTTTCTCTTCAATTTAGCCCATGATATTCCCCTAGCTGGGCATCTTGGCCAGACCAAAACAGGAGTAGGTTTGTAAACTACTTCTACTGGCCAGGTATGTCCCAGAAGGTGAAGGAGTTTTGTAACTCCTGTGCCACCTGTCATGCCAGTGCCAAGACAGGTGGCTACCCAAAGGTCCCCCTAATTCTACTTCCATTGGTTGGGGTTCCCCTGAAAGGGTAGGGACTGACATTGTCTGCCCCCTTGACCTTCCAACAGCATCAGGAAATAGATTTATAGTGGTTGCAGTGGATCATGCAACCAGGGATCATGAACCAGTTCCCCTTGGGACTACTACTGCCCATGCAGTAGCTAGGGCCCTCGTTGGTATATTTACCAGAGTGGGCTTTCCAAAGGAGATGGTGTCAGACAGAGGTACAACCTTCATGTCTGGCTACCTGAAACACACAGGGCTGAATGTGTTGTGATCTTTAAGTTCACTACCCTATATCACCCACAAACCAAAGGACTTGTTGAGAGATTTAACAAGATATTAAAAGGTATTATTGGTGGACTCCCTGAAAAACTCAGAAGGAGATGGGATGTCTTATTTCCATGCCTGCATTTTGCTTACAGGAAAGTGTCACAGAAGGTAGTAGGTTTTCCCACCTTTGAACTTCTGTTTAGGCATCCTGTAAGGGGACCACTTTGTCTTGTGAAGGAGGGATGGGAGGGACCTCTCAGAGAACCCAAACAGGATATTGTGGACTGTGTGCTCTGCCTTCGCTTCAGAATGGCTGAGTACATGGAGAAAGCATCTAAAAACCTTGAGACCAGCCAAGAGCTCCAGAGGTTATGGTGTGACCAAAAGGCTGCACTGGTGGAGTTCCAAACATGGCAGAAGGTATGGGTTTTGGAGCTAGTGGCTCCTAGGGCCTTCCAAGATAAGTGTAGTGGGCCCCACCCTGTCCTCGAGAGAAAAGGAGAAGTCACCTACCTCGTGGACTTTGGCTCTGACATGGATATCCCTTTTGGGGGTTGCAAATCGCCTTAAGCCTTTTTACGACAGAGCTGAGATGACCATGCTTATGGTCACTGATAAGGGACAGGAAGCTGAGAGTGAACCTCTCCCTGATCTCTTTTCCAGCAACCCAAAAGATAGCTTAGTTGAAGGAGTGGTATTTTCAGACACCCTCACTGACTAACAGCAGACAGACTGTAAGCAAGCCTTGCAGCAATATGCTGAGCTCTTTTCCTTGACCTCTGGTCAGACTAATTGGTGCATATGTGACATGACCTGGACATTGGGGACAGCTTACCTGTCAAAAATAGAATTTACAGACAGTCTGTTTGTGTCAAAGAGGATCAAAACTGAGGTCAGTAGGATGCTGGAATTGGGAGTCATTGAGCACTCTGACAGCCCCTGTGACAGTCCAGTTGTTTTAGTCCCCAAGCCTCATTCCCAGGGTGGAAAGAAAGATAGGAGGTTTTGTGTGGACTATAGGAGTATCAGTGCTGTGACAAAAACAGGTGCTCACCCAATTCCCAGGGCTGAAGAACTAATTGACAGGTTATGGGCAAACAAACATCTCAGTACTTTCAATCTCACATCAGGGTACTGGCAGATAGGTCTGACCACTGAAGCAAAGGAAAAGTCTGCATTATCCACTCCTGATGGGCATTATCTGTTTACTGTTATAGCCCTTAAATTGAAGAATACCACTGACACCTTCTAAAGGTTGCTGAACAAGGTCCTTGCTGGGTTAGAATACTTTAGTGCAGCATATCTTGATGATATTGCTTACTTTAGCTCTACCTGGCAGGATCACCCGATCCAACTTGGCAAGGTCCTGGAGGCTCTGAAAAGTGCAGGCCTCTCTATCAAGGCAAGCAAGTGCCAGATAGGGTAGGGCCATGTTGTATACTTGGGTCACCTTGTGGGTGGAGGCCAGATTTAACCACCAAGGCCCAGTATCCAGACAATTCTGGACAGGGTAGCTTCAACAAACCAGTCATTGGCTTAACTGGGTAATACAGGAAGTTTGTTAATGGATATGGCACCATTGTGGCACCTCTCGCAGAACTAACCTCCAAAAAGATGCCCAAAAAGGTAAACTAGACAGTGAGCTGTCTAAAGGCCTTTGTCACCCTGAAAGAAGCAATGTGCTCAGCACCTGTCCTAAAAGCTCCAGATTATACCAAGCAGTTCATAGTGCAGACAGATGCCTCTGAGCTTTAGATAGGAGACGCTCTGTCCCAAATCAATGATGATTGCCATGGCCAACCTTTTGCTTTCATTAGCAGAAGTTTACTCTCCAGAGAGCAGTGTTGGAGTGCCATTGAGAGGGAAGCCTTTGCTGTGGTTTGGTCCCTGAAGAACCTGAGGCCATACTTGTTTGGCTCTTACTTCCTTGTTCAAACTGACAACAGGCCTCTCAGGTGGCTTATGCAGATGAAAGGCGAAAACCCCAAATTGTTAAGGTGGTCCAACTCCCTACAGGAAATGGACTTTACAGTGGAACATAGACCTGGGACTGACCACGCCAATGCAGATGGCCTTGCCAGTTTCTTCCACTTAAAAGATGAAGACTCTCTTGGGAAAGGTTAGTTTCATCCTCTCTCGTTTGGCATTAGGGTCAAGTAGGAAAGCACCATTTTTACCATGGTTAGCCCCCACATTTTGCCTGGTATCTGATCTGATTTCAACTGAAAGTGCACTGGGTCTCTCCTAACCAGGTCCCCAGTGCCAGAGCTCCTTCCCAAAACTGCACAGTTCTCCACAATTGGCACACTCTTTAGTCCCTAGTAAATGGTACCCTTGGTGCCTGGGGCACTAAGGAGGGTCCCTGAGGGATGCAGCACCAGTTATGCCACCCCTAGAGACCCTTCACTAAACCCACACAGTGCTGCCTTTGCAGACTGTGTGTGTTGGTGCAGGTAAAACTGAAAGCATGACCTATCTCACACCCCTGTGTGTCAGGTCCCCTTCCACTGCATGTGCCAGGACTAAGTTCCCCCTAAGGCAGGGTGCATCAGGACACATGTGAGGGTGTAGATGCATGAACAGATATGCCCCTGCTGTGTCTTTGTCAATTTGTAGGTGAAGGAATATGCTTTCTAGACTCAGAAATGATCACACAGACTCTTTTTAGGAGTTCCAAAGACAGTATTTACTAACTGTCGCGACAGGAAGGAAAAACACTGTGGACTACACCTCAGCCTCGCATTACCTTCTTTTATGGTTTTTCGCAAATGCCTGTTCACAGACAGCCTCTTATATACCAATTAGTACAATAGTTTATGACACAAGATTAACAATTGATAACTTGCAAGTTTACAGATTAACATGGAAAACGCTCTAAACCATGTGACCTCATAACCCCGAATTCCTAGGTTGAGATTACTCACTCTTTATTATACATCCAACAAAGGTTTATGACAGAGCATTTTTTTACTTATGAATGTGTACGTGCTCTTTGTAAATGTTATTTATTTGAAGTGTGTGCTGACAGCATTGTGGGTCTGAGACTCCCCAGCTTTTGGAATTTTGTTTTTTCTCCGCACCCTTTGTAAATCACGCACCTGTGTGCTTTGGGCTAATTAAATTGTGTGTCCAGTATCTAATCAGTCGGCGATCTCTTCGTAGGCACGGAGAGTGTGCCAAGTACACGTGTGGTAATGTCATAAATACCTGCAGGTTGGTCATCCTTAAGTTGGCCCTCAATAGATGGCCCTTTCATGTTCCTTACTCCACTACATCCTTGAATTAACCTGTCACCTTGTTTGTGTCAGTGTGAGGGTTTGTCCTAAAACTGCATTTTGATTTTGAACAGCGCTGTAGCCTCTATTGATGTTTGATGATGTGCAATTTTTTCACATTTCATATTAGCAGAAACGTGTTTATTTTTCACATTTCCTTCAACAGATTCTTAGACAAAGTAAGTGAACAGGGACGCCATTTTAAATACATATGCTGGACACTGGTCACAACAAGTTTTCCAGCTACAAGATGGCTTCTCTGAACCCAGGGATGTTTGGTATCAAACATCTCAGATTAATAAACCCTTACTGATTCCAGTGAGGGATTTATTATTAAATGTACCCGGAGGGCACTTTAGGGGTGCCCCGTGAAAAGCTACCAGCTACTAGTGTGTTGACTGACTGGTCGTGACCTGTTCAACCACCTTAGACACATTTCTGGCCTCACAAGGTGAGAGTCTGCGCTGTCGAGGGCCAGAGACAAACGTCTGCACTGGGCAGGGGTGTTAGCACCTCACCCAGGCAGGATGGACATTGAAGGGCCAGATGCTTCAAAGGCATAGCCCCCTTTGTAATGCCACCCAGGTCTCTCCAGAAGATAACTGACCCCCCTGTCCTGGCACCACTTTTGGTGGCAGAACAGGCAGACAAATTAGGCAGATAAGCCGTGGTAAAATGACAGTTCTGGTACCGTATATTCCAAGGACTGAAAGCAGTGCGCAATAGGGAGGACCAAACTCCTTTTTCACAGCAATCTTTTCACGCACCAGATCCCCAATTTTGGAATCCAGCCAGTAGATGTTATTGGTACATCCCTTATTCCAAAGGAGGCGGCACTGGCAGATGTGGTGTTGTCACTGAACCGTTGTAAGTTCTGCAAGACAGGGACACATTCATTTATGTCAAAAGGTGTATCTGGAACATACATTTGTGTTCCGAGCAGGCATTCGTATGAGGTACCTTCAGGGACCTTTTGGGCAGATTATTAAGTGCTCTCTGGACTTCATAAAGCTGAGTAAGCCAACTACCACCCGTGCCTAATACTCTGGCTGTTAAGTATTGCTTTAAATCCCAGTTTCTTCGCTCCAAAACACTAATTCCCTTGGGATGAAATGGAGACGAATAATGCAGTTGAACCCCTAATGAAGCCATGGCGTCCCTGAAAGCTCTTGAGGCAGAGGCAGGGCCCTGGTCTCAGTGGAAAGACCTGGTCACTAGTAACATGCTTGTAACAAAGCTATTGTAGCCGACACACCATCTTGGGAAGAAGCAACTCCCTCATGTGCTGCTTTGATCAATTCTGGTCTTTGATCTTTGTTGGGAATCACATGATTACCCACCCCTGGTATTATGACTAGGGCAGTAATGAGGAATGATATGCAGAAGGAATATTTGGAAGGGTATGCCTTTGACATGGGTGTGCCGTCAGCAGAAGCTTTCACAGAAGCCAGTGTTTCACCATCCAATTTAATTCTAGAACGAGTTACTGCAGCAACAGAAGCCGTAGCTACTGCTGATTTGGCTGCTTCATCAGCCAAGGTATTGATAGCAGCGTGTATTCCAACACACTGGTGTCCTAGTGTATGTACAAAATGGACATTATTTAGCATTTCCTTCCGATCTGCTACTTTCCCTATTAGAAGTCTGTGTTTGATGGTATTTCCTTTTGAATCTCTGATCCCATGCTGGTGCCAGTAATGCAGATATTCATTGACAGGCTAGACGCAATAGTATGAATCACAGACAGTCATCGTCAGCTGTTCTGGATCTGTGTGTACCAGTGCCATCACCAGAGCTTTAAGCTCTGCCAATTGTACAGTGCAGACCCCTAAGGTCTGCATATAAGTATGCTGTGGATGGAATTCACCATCCTTCATGTAGCCACTCACAAATGCGCAAGCTGCAGAGTATTGATGTTTTGTGCCTATAGCTGGTTGGGCTGAGCCATCAGTGTACATAATCATTTGATTTGTTAAATAGGCAATGTTTTTGCTGGAACTGGGTATTCCAGTTTGTATTGCAAAATTGTTCAGTATGTAACTTTGAGTGAAAAATATAGTCAACATCAGTGGCCGTCAGAGACGTTGCTCACTGAATCTAACGTGGATGTAGTGTTTTAGCGTTGGGAACGCTAGATTTGATAACGGCCTCAAGGGCAGAGTTCAGAGTTATGACAGTGATACGTTTCCCCTGCGCCAGAGATCTCTCTTTGATGACAGCTATCTGAACAGCAGTGCAAATTTTCTCAGTGGGAGCAAAGCGTTGTTCTGCCGTAGAGTACCAATGTGATTTGTATGCAGTCGGGACAGTCTCGCCCTCATTGAACGTTACATAGGTGAAACCAATGGCACCAGCAATCACTCTGATGACCAAGTGTTTTTTGTTGTCCCTTATGTGTAAGTGTTTAGCTGCAAGCATGTATTGTTGTAATGCTCTGAGAATGTGTGTGTGTGTTCAACTGTCCAGAATTTACTGGAAAAGTCACGACATATCAAGTCATATAAAGGTTTAATGTGTTGTGCATAATCTGGAAAGTATGTTCTGCCAAAATGTAAAAAGCCCAACAAAGACTGGAGCTTTTTGATTGTGTTTGGAGGTTGTAGTGGTTCTCATTTTTCTAAGAATTGGGGCCCTAGGCTCTTGCCTTCATCTGATAATTTGTATCCCAAAAACAGGACACTAAGGAAGGCTATTGTTTTATTTTTTTTTTAATTGAATTTGTAGCCTAGTTCAGCAAATCCCACAAAATGCAGGCTACCCATCTTAAATGTTGCATGAGGTCATTGTCCGTGAGGTAGATGTCATCTATGTAGGACAACGTCTCAGGGTCAATGTTGTGTAAAATAGATGTGACACAAGCTGAAAACAGTTCTGGGCTGTTCTTGTACCCTTGTGGGAGTCAGCGTTTTTTTTTTCTGAGAGCCTAAAGTGCTGAAACTTGTTAAGTCCCTACATTCAGGCGCTATATTTTGGCAGAAAAATCCATTAGAAATATACAAAGTTGTATATTTTTTGCGTACTATATTGTTCATAAGTGTTGCGTGTATTTTGTATAGCTTATGTGTGTGTCTGTAGTCTAAGACTATTCTGTAAGAATGGTCTGGTTTAGCTACGGGGAACAATGGATTGCTCATTGGTGAGGCACGGTTCAATTACGCCCTGGTACTCTAACTGAGTGAGGAATTCTCTCACAGGTGCTTTAGCTTTATGCTTTATTGGGTATTGAGGTTGGGATTTAATGGGTATTGCATGATAAGAGGAATCATTATCCCACACTACACGGTTGCGATATAATGCGGGTGCCTGCGCCACTGCCCAATCAATGGCATGAATTTCTATGAGCTTTCTGGGATCAAGGGGCGGGAAAGACTGTTCAATAATCTCTTCCCCATAAGGGAGGTTACGGACAAATTCTGGTGGCAAATCCTTCTCGGCCAGCAAAATATCATAAATGGTAACAACGCGATCCCAAAAGATGGCGTTCATTGTGCGTTCAGTGTCTCCTTCTAACTGTGTAGTTACTTTATACACCCTATCAGGCGTGGAGACACGCTTGTCCGCAGTCTCAGCTTGTAAGAAGTCATCAGTTGCTTTCACCTCCAGATGTAATTGAAGATCCCGGCAAACTATTGTGACCTCTGCTGCACTGTCTAGCAGTGCTAGTGCCCACTTCCTGTTCTTCAGTAAAGCCCTCTTCCTGAGTGGCGTGTCCTATTGCAGCTGCTGCCACTTTTTTCTTTTTGAATTGGGGTTTTTGTTGGGGACGTTTCTCTCCTTTCTTAATGGAAACTTCAGAAGAGCATTGTGAGACCTTTCTCGGTTTCACATACTGTTTGCTGCTCTGACCGCCCACTTCTCTCACTGCGTTTTTCTGGTGAGTCCTGAAAGGAACAAGATTGGTAGAATCATTATTAGATCTACCCTGTAGTTGTGGTTTAGTGGGTCTGGCTCCCAGACTATCTCAACCAATACTAGAGTAGGTCTTGGTGATAATCTTTGGCAACTCACATACTTGATCCTGTGCAGGAAGATCCCGGAGCCGCATATGCACTGCTAGTGCAACTGCCTTCCCTTTAAGATTACTCAATATTATTGAAGACACTGTTGCAAAATTGCCTATCAATTGCATCCCCAAATCAAGGGCAGCCCGTATTCATCTTGAATTTGATTTAACACCTCCAGAAGATTGGCAAGTGTTGGTGTGCCGTTTGTGGTAGTATAGAGCGCGGCAAATACCGTGCGACAAGTATTACAGTTATCCACTGTGGGAACCATCCCAAATGGCAAGCACATTGTGAGCATTATATGTTTATCCTGAGGACCCGTATGGGCAAAAACTGCTTCCAGCACAATTAATTTTTTTGAGCTAACCAAAATGGAATCTCCTCCCGCTTGGCGGGTATTTTACACATGATCAAATGTACATTCGCAGGATTAATGCCTGGAGAACCGCATGTGGTTGTGCTGGGGCAGCAGATGCTGGGATTAGTATTTAATGTTTGCATTACAAACTGTACTAACAGTCTGTATATTGCTGTGAGCTGTGTAAATAAGCGGCGAACCTCAGTTACCGCCATGGCTGCTGCATCAGGGCGCGGTGTGTATGTGGCCAGTAAAGCCCAGGTAGGACCATCATTGCTCAGAGGACCTAACCTAACGTGTAATATTGTATGTGGTATGGGGCCAGCAAGCCAATTATTATGGTCTTGATAAGATAGAAGTATCTCTTAATTATGCATAAGCTCTGTATTGTGCAGGTATGTTATCAGGTGTGTGGTAATGGAATGTGTTAGTGTTCCCATCAACTGCTGGAAAGGTGACCCAAGAATAAAATGTTTTTGTTCTGAAGGCCGGATGAGCCTCAACAAAAAATGTGGCTGGACCCCTGTGGACTGTGAGGCCATTTGTCAATAAATGTGCAGTGATGGGTGGTTGCAGCTTTGCTGCAATTACTACCCGTTGCGGGTTCGCCATGGTAATGGTAAAAATATTTATTCAGAGATAAGGACACCAAATAAGGATTGATCCTTTTAACGTTCAAGTGCGAACAACCTACAGTGTTGGATAGGTACTACCTACTCAGCTGAGGAGGAAATTCTCAATATCATGGGCATCTCCATATGTAGTACTGAGGTGCCTTTAGCACATAGTGTGACAGAGATACTTAGCAGGATCTGAAAATGAGTTCCAAACATTGTGCGCCATGTCATGTAGGTTCTCGTTATCCTAATGAGACAACTGATTTGGGCGGCAGAATCACTGAATTGTGGGGTACTGAGTGCAAGTCCTTGCATCTCCCTCATTTTACCTCCCCAAACATACACTGCACTCATTCACATTTAAGCACTTTATTTCCTTTTACTTTTTCTTTCTAAATATTTTGAACACTGTACATCCCCTTCACACACATTTACACTGAATTTCAATTGTAACTGGCGATATGTGACCATTGTTCAGTGTGCTCTGCAGAGCTGCCATTCCACTGACAGGCACTTTGCTTTACCTTCAGCCTTAGCACCAGCGCTCTTAGTCAAAGCCCTTCATAAACACTGGGCCCGAGTCAAAGTGTGCACTATGCAAGAGTAATAAAATGCACAAAAAAATACAGAAACAGTATGATGAAATAGCTAACTCTTTTGGCGAATGCAACATTAAGTAAAACATGAAAAAAAAAGAAAAAGAGCGGAACTAAATCTCTTTTAACATTCATTGTTTGCATATCAAGCTATGTTTTTGGCATGAATGCTAAGGGCATGATGATTGGGACAGTTTTAAAGCTATACTGCAGATAAGTGTCTTTACTGTAAGCACATATTTCTCCCTTTGCACTTGAGTCAGATATTTGGATCAATTTCACAAGAGATCAAGAACCCCGCTCGTCTTTTGGATTAATTTTGGGAGAAAACAAATACAACAGCTCCACTTCTAAATGAGTCCGCAATCTGCAGCCAGTGTCTGGGCTGTCACAGTGGTGGAGGTTAGCATGACAAGGGGTCTCAGTACAATAAAAATAACTCAAAATTAGAATTATAACACTTACCGAAACCAAGGCACTAAGGGCCTGATTCTAACTTTGGAGGACGGTGTTAAACCGTCCCAAAAGTGGCGGATATACCACCTACCGTATTACGAGTCCATTATATCCTATGGAACTCGTAATACGGTAGGTGGTATATCCGCCACTTTTGGGACGGTTTAACACCGTCCTCCAAAGTTAGAATCAGGCCCTAAATCACATGTGCTTACATCCACTCCTACACTGCCTTACAAGTTGGGAAAGGGTGGAATCTATGCCTCTGAATGACAGACTGCTGCCCTCACGCAGGGATGAAGTCTCTGACGCCTGAAACCATAACGCTAAAAGCGTCATTGGCCTATAGTGGACATTACCACAGACCACAATTGAAATAAAGGGCTTTAGAACAGTCAGCCCTGCTTCGTGCGTCACAGTGTAGAAAGTTGATTTACTGCCTGGCTTCCGTCTCCTGCTTCAAGGTGAGGTGGGCCAGGCAGACTGAGACAGACACCCCAGACTTTAATGTATCGATTTGTTTAGAGTTACGATCACATCTCGGAACAAATTGATCTATTTATCATTTTTTTGCTATAAATGTGTAGGAAGTTCAGAGCGGCGCAGCTCCTTATCCCTAAAGGAGAAACCGCCCCTGCCCTGAAGGTGGTCATCTCATTGGCTACCACCTGGCACCCTCTGTAACACCCATAAATTGAGTATTTAGATGGCACCCCTGAACCCTAGAACCCACATCCTGACAACCTAAGAAGAAAAGGACAAAGAAGAGACGGACCAGCAGAAGCGGAGAAGGAGCAGCTGACTTGGTACCAACCCCACCAGCTTGTCAGCACTCCTCGATGGACTCTTCACCAAAAAACGCCTCGTCCTACAGCTGAACCTCCCGAAACATGGGAGGACTGCATGCCTTGGAAAAAGGCTCGAATCTCCCATGAGCAGCGGACATGCTCTCCAACTAACTTCAAAGAAAGGACTCTGCAGCCTCCGGAACCGTGAAGACCCGATGCCTGAAGCCATCACTGCACCTGCCATCACTGACCCGAGTGGGAGTGGACCTCTGGTGCCATCAAGGTCCCCAGCTTTCCAGAGTCTGAGTCCATCATGGTTTCACCCCTACTGGACTCCCTGAAGACACCTGTGGCCTCTGCACACAGCCCCCCCTCTCCTGCATCTACTACAGTGAGAGAACCCGACACCTAAAGCAACTACTGCACCCGTATCCGCCGGCCTGAGTTAAAGTGGACCTCTGATGTCAATGACATCCCCCGGCTCCCCCGAGCTCAAGGTGACTGTGATTTCACCCCTCCTGGACTCCACAATGCCGCCTGAAGCCTCAGACCACAGGACCCCCCCCCACCACCACCACTAGTGCTCCAGGACAAGGAAACGCGACGCCAGAGGCCACCCCTGCATCCATCACCCTAGGCCTTGGAGAAGAGGACCAAAGGTGCACCTGCATCTCTGAGCACCCCACATTTGTGACCTACCTGTTGCCCCCGACTGGCCTCCCAGCTGGAGCCTGCAGCCTAAATACATGGAGACCAATCCCCATTGAAATACATTGGGTACCCAGTGCATACTGCACCTCTGCACCCGGCCACCCCAGTGCTGCCTGGCCTGACCTGTTTATGTGGTTCTGACCCTTACCCATTACTTACCTTAAGTCTACAAGATTGGTCCTGTGAGTTGTCAATAAGTGCTTGTTTGCTGACTGTTTTCCTCCCCTAGGATAACATTGAAGAATTCTGAAACTGCACTAAGCATCGATGTTTGAAACTAAAAAGTATTTATGCTTGAAAACGTACTTACTTTATAACAAAGTTCTTAGGTTTAAAGAAGTGTAATTTTTCTAAATTGGTCTTGGATTTATTATTTGAGCATGTGTCTCATTTATTGTTTCTGTGAGTACAACAGATGCTTAACACTACCCTCTGAGCAGCCTAACTGCTTGCCCACACTTCCACAAAAAAGAGCATTAGTTCTATCTACTTTTGCGTCTGCAAACCAATTGGGTATCCACTGGACTCTCTGCACGGTGTACTTCTTTTTAGTGCACTATATAGAGAGCCAGCTTTCTACAACGACAAAAGCAGTAAGCCTAAATTTAACTGTGAAATTCATCAGCTAAATCCAGTAGACCTGTAACAAAGACTTGTTGTTTCTTTATGTGGATGCTACAAGTTAGTGTACATCGTCTGGCAAACACTAGGGGTAGAAAATGTGTATTATAATAATCCTTGATGGGACCCTCTTAGGTTGAATTGCATATTCTGCTAACTGAAAATATGTAAATATTTGTATCTTCATGTGCAGTTCTTAGTTGTGTGTGTTTATACATCCATACAAGGGATTTAAGTTGGCCCACATCAGCCATTGGTCTTTTCTAGTGTCATTTATAGACTGCTTCCACCCATCACAAGATATTGCACTTGCGCAGTAGGTCAGTTTACTTAATCTATTGGCTCTGTGGCAGCATTTTGCCTGAGCACATGTGCTTATCCTCCTGAAATATACTGTTTCAGGGACAGGCCTGGTGGGCTAGCCCTCTAGTGTTCCATTTCCTCCCATTGTAGGCATCCTTTCTCATCTTTTCTTCTCCCTTTTGTATTTGTTTTATTTATTTTTTAGAGCGCTCAACATCTCCCCAGACAGTTTTAGTTGGCCACTGTCTTGCCTCTCGTTTAATCTGCATTGTGCTGGATTTCGTGTACCTATTCCCCATAGTATGTCACTGTGTTACTTTCCAAGGTAGGCTTGAGACTTTGCTTCTAAATTTGTGTTGTTCTTGTTGTAACTTTAAAACAATGCTACAGTGTGTACAATACCATTCCAAAATGACTGCCACTGATCTGTATAATGTATCACTTAATATTTGGCTGCCACGTTTTGGCGACCATATGTTTTCTTCATTCGCCCTCTGTTCTTTAATTGATCTTACATTTATTTGTTTGGTTTGTGTGCCTGTTTTATTTTGAATGGGTGAATTGGAAGAAAGAGTCATTTGGTGGACGTATGGGTGCATGGGTGTAAGGATGAGGGACAAGAGTGCATGAATTCCAAGTTATTGAGTGCCTAAACTCATCACTGACTGAAGAGGCACTTTCATTTTCAAGCCAGGCCTGTTGGCGTTGCCAGTGCTTTCTGTGTTTCTCTTTTTAAACCCCTGCTACTCTTTCACTACTCAAAGGGTGAGTGAATTGTTTTTGTTGTCTGTATTTTTTAGATGTGGACAGTTGCTTGCTCTCATGCAAGCATTTAGCACAGATCTTGTTTTGAACACCTGTTTATTTCGGCTCCTCAAACTTTTTTAACACTGCATCCAGTGCAAATCAACAACTAAATAACATTTGCATGCCTTAAAGTGTCAGGCTGGGAACTGAAATGAGAGATGGCAGATTCATCATTGTTAGTTCGGCTTCAGGAAACACCCAGGGACAGTGACATTCTTAATGACCTTCTGCCATTCTCTTTTGTCCAACACAAGTGTGATGTGACACACGTGCACAAAATAAAGCAGAACAGAGCTTTATTGGCGGTGCACGCTGCTCGGTGGAACCCGTGCCTGCCCAAGCGTAGCTGACTTAAAGCACTCCCAATCAGCACGACTAGACCGCTCTGAGGGATTCAAAGTTCTACAGTGAGTGAAGAGGGTTGACACAGTGTGACCACCATGTAATCCCCCAGTGCAAGCAAAAGTACAGAAGATCGATATGGGAATAATGCTGACCTGCTAACACCCACTATGCCACATTTACTTAAAAGCACACAACAAGGGGTCTTTCAGATCCATCGTGGAGTTTTTTTTTAAAAGTTTGCTTTAGTGCAAACTGTTTTTGTCCTCTTATGTTTCCTCAACCTGCTTAACCTGTTCACTTCAGTTTAATTGTCCCTCTCGCACTTTTCATTGAATTATTGAATTGGCCTTATTACCCCTTTTTTGGTCCTCTGATTCCTCTGACCGACCTCATGGCCCTCTTAACATTTTCACACCTGCTGGGCTTTCCTCCAGAGTGGACCTACTGTTCCCCTCGCCAACCTGTCTGCCGAAGGACCTCTTTCAGCCCATTAAATATATACTGATTTAACTGAAACTTAAACCCTTAACTCAAATGAATTTCCTCATTAGGCAGTTTACTGGCCAGTAGGAAAACCCTTCCTAAATGTTCTCATTTTTGCTATCAGGCGTCAATGCTTTTACTCATGTACTACCACCACTTCCAATAAATTAAGTTCACCCACCAAACTGACAAAGACTTGCCCCGTAGCTTCCAGATTGTGAATACTGTGGCATAATTTCAAAACCATCCATTTAGTTGGCCTCACAAAATTTGCTTACATACTTGTTCACTTCTTTCCATGACAAACTAATTGCATCTATTCCTGTGCTCGCACACTGTCAGTAGCAGTAGCGGAGTCCACAACACTTCTTTTTTCAGGCGCCTGTGCCAGATTACGAGCACATCTCTATGCATCTGTGTATGAACTCGAGTCCTGCCACATGGTATAGCTCCTGCCCTCCTGGGACCTGAACAAATCATAACTATCCTTGGTTCTTTTCTTCTCTGGTCCAGCTTGTTGCATGGAACATAGCTGAGCACATCTCTTCTTACTTCCAGCCTATTTAACACCATCTCTTTGAAAGAATAACCTAGATGTTTCCCATATTTTAAGCTCTGTGCCCTGGCCCACTCCACAGTGGAGTGCCTTAGATTGTTTCTTTCTTCCCTTGATCAGTTTGCTTCCTGTATATGGAGATTTAAAACAGGCAGTATCCTTACCATCCAATTCTATGACGTGCTGACGTATGTGACTCCTGAACCCATGTGACACCATCTCCATCAGCATTTTCCTGCCTATTCCCAGTCCAACCCCCCGTGTTGTTGGCCCAATCTTGAATGAATGAGTCAAGAACTTCTTCGGGGTCTGTCTGATAGCCCCCAAGCCCACTCTTAAAGTCCCTCTCATCTTCATGCAGGTAGAACTTCACTGCACTGTGGGCCCTTAGCTTTAGAAATTCCTTGGCAACTTACACTGAGATCAAACTTGTCTCTGCTGTTCTTGGCTCCCGTATTTCTGGGCTCCTGTGGTCGGTTCTGCTATATTGGACCCAGATACAAATTTTCTCTTCCCCTGTGGTGAAGCTCTCTAATTGTAATCCCTGGGTAGTATACATTTTGCTGTGTAGCCTTCTGCTCTTACTCATGGTGAGGAATGAGCCACTCCTGCCCTCAACAGACCTTCTGCTTCCCCATTCCCCAAACTGCATCACCCACCACCTTGTGTCTCGCAAGAGAGTCTTGTGTACAGTAAAAGACTTGGAGCCCGCAAGTCGCTTACCATTTGTTGGCTTGTGTGGCACTCTTCTTTCAGCCTCGTAATTTGTTACTGCAGTCCCAGCATCATTTCTGTTCCTTTGTGTGGAGTGGGGACCAAGCTCTGATTGATTCAGCTTAATCATTGCCTGTCCGCTGCTGCCGACATGATTCATGTGCTATTTTAAGTTCTAGTGCCCTGCAAACAGAAGGCTTGTGGCTGGCAAAAATGTGCCCAGCAGGACAAACAAAATTGCAAAAGTTTATTTTTTACAGCTAGCTTTCTTTTATTTTGCAAAGTCATCTTTTAATACTTTGCACTCATGTTTTCTTTTGTTTTTGCTTGTGGGCGCCGTTCTCAAAAGATGACGATTATCTTGTTCTAAATTTTTCAAAGTGACGTTGTTTCTTTATTATGTGTAACTTCTGAAATGAAGTTTTAACACATAATCGTGAAGTACACCCCAATCCGCCCCACTACAATCCACCTCACCTCATCCCACACCAGTCCCCCCCTACTCCAGTCCAAAACACACACCACAATCCACTCCAACCCACCCCACTTCAATCCGCCCCAATCTAATCTACCCCGCTTCTGGTCGCCCCACTCCAATACAAAACAATCTGCACCACTCCAAAACAATCTGCCCCACTCCAAAAAACAAATATTTCTCCACTCCAATCTGACCCACTACAATCCAAACCAATATGCCCCACTCAAACCCAAAACAATATGCCCCACCCCATCAACCCTACTCCAATCTTCCCCACTCCAGTCCAAAACAATTTGCCCCACTGCAATCTGCTGCATTCCAGTCCAGAACAATCTGCCCTTTCTAAAATCTGCCCCACTGTAATCCAAAACAAAATGCCCCACTCCAATTCAAAACAATCTGCCCACACCCTTCTACCCCACTCCAGTCTGCCCCAATCCAATAAATTCTGCCCTGCTGTACTCTTCTGCACTCCAATCCAGAACAATCTGTCCTACTCCAATTTGCCCCACTGCAGTCCAGAACAATCTGCCCTACTCCAAAACAATCTCCCCCACTCCAATCCCAAAACAGTCTGCCACACTCCAGTCTGCCCCATCCAAAACAATCTGCCCCACTGCAATATGCTGCACTCCAATTCAACACAGTCTGCCCCGCTCACTGCAATCCAAAACAATATGCCTCACTTCAATCCAAAACAATATGCCCCACTGTCATCTGCCCCATTCTAATCCAGAACAATCTGCT
The DNA here is from genome assembly GCF_031143425.1 of Pleurodeles waltl. Taxonomy (NCBI): domain Eukaryota; kingdom Metazoa; phylum Chordata; class Amphibia; order Caudata; family Salamandridae; genus Pleurodeles; species Pleurodeles waltl. The sequence goes on from NC_090449.1 coordinate 403,183,512, forward strand.
CGCTGCAACTTGCTGCACTCAAATCCAAAACAATCTGTCCCACTGCAATCCAAAACATTCTGCCCCACTCCAGTCTGCCTTACTCCAGTTCAGAGCAATTTGTCCCATTCCAGTCAGCCACATTCCAATCTGCCCCACTCTAGTCCAAAACAATATGCCCACTCCAATCCACTTCACCCCAATTTAATCCATCCCAATTCACCCCACTCCCATCCAATCCACCCACACCAACCTAATCCACCCACTTTACACCTGTCCACCCTAATATTATCTGTACTCCAACCTGCCCCACTCCAATCCAACACAATCTGCCTCACATCAAACTGCCTCACTCCAATCCATTTCAGTATGCTCCACTCCAATCCAAAACAATCTCCCCAACTCCAATCCAAACAAATCTGCCTTACTCCAATCTGCCCTATTTTGATCCAAAACAACCTGCCGCACTCCAACTTGACCGACTTTACCATGTCCCACTCTAATTCCAAACAACCCACTCCAATCCAAAAAATTTGCCCTACTTCAGTTTCCCCCACTCCTATCCACCTCACCCCAATTCAGTCCACCTCATTCCATGCCAATTCACCCCACCCCACTCCAATCCACCCCACTACAGTCCAGCCCACGCCAACACAGTCCACCCCAAACCAATTCAATTCACCCCAATCCAGCCCAGTCCTATCTACCCCACACCAATCCAATCCACCCCACTCCAATCCAATCCACCCCAATACAGTCCAACCCAGTCCAGTTCAGCCCATTCCAGTCGAACCCACTCCAGTCCAAAACACTCCAGTCCAACCCACTCAGACCAGTCCACCACAGTCCTTTCCACTCCAATTCACCCCATGCCAATCCAGCCCACCCCAATCCAGTCCACCCCACCTCTGTCCAATCCACCTCTATCCAATCCTCCCTTATCCAATCCACTCAGTCCACCCCACCTCATCCAGTCTACCGCAACCCATCCAATCCACCCCACCCAATCCAATCTACCCCATTCAGTCCAATCCACCATGCCAATTCAGTTCACCCCACATCAATTCAATCCACCTCACCTCAACACATTCCACCCCACTCCACCTCACTCCAGTCTACCCCACCCAAACTACTCCAATCTAGTCCACCCCCTCCAGTTCACCCTAACCCCTTTCAGTCCAATCCACCCAACTCTACTCCACCCGCCATCCCATCATCCCAGTTCAGTACACCACACTCAAATCCATTCAGCCTTCCCCACTCCTACCCACCTCACATCCATCGACTCCTCTCCAGTCCACCCTGCTCCACTCCACACTGCTCCAATCCAATCCAGTACACACCACTGAAATTTAACTCACCCCACCCAACTCTAATCCAGTCCACCCCACTCCAAATCACTCCACCTCACCCCAGAGAAATCCACTCCACTCACTCCTATCCACCACACTCTGTCACCATCCAAACCACCCACCCTCCCCCAGTTGAGTTCACCCCACTCCAATCCATCCTGTCCACCCCAATCCACCCCAATCCAGCCCAGTGAATCCAATCTACCCCACTTCATTTAGTCCAATCTAATCCACTCCACCTCAGTCAACTTCAATCCTATCGCTCCAATCCAAATGACCCACCTCAATCCAGTCTAATCCACCCGACTCAAATCCACCTCACCCTTTTTCAAACCACCCCACTCAATCCACCCCACTCTACCCCAATCCAATCCACCCCACTACTTCAGACCACTACAAACCACTTCACCCTATTCCACCCCTTTCCACAACACTCTCTGCCACTGAACCACTTAACTCTACTCTCATCTACTCAACTCTGACACTCTACTCCCCTACTCCACTCTGACACTCTGCTTCACTAACACTCTGATTGCATCAATGCCACTCGACACCACTAGCTTTTAGGGCCATTCTGAATAGCAACCACACTGCTGTACATAATGTCCAAAACACATTGCTGAAGTTAGTAGCTCTTGCACAGGCGAGCCCTATTGGCTTTGCCAATGCTTGTTAATAGTGTGATATGGCCTGTGACTGAAAGGGGGCGCGTCTTGCAGAAATCAATACTCTGGATCACCATTCCGATATTCCTCTCAAGTAAGTTAGTGGGGTCATGATAAGTCCGTACACCCAAGTATTTGCAACACCGAGGCTCCCATTGCAACTCCGCCAGTCCCCTTCGAGGTTCGCAGTCCAACAGCGTGGGTATTAGCTGCGATTTCTGCCAATTGATTCCCAGCCTGGAGAGCTATCCAAAGTGGACTTGCAGCCCACAGACGCCCTTCAGTGCCGTCGCTGTATCAAGTAAAAAAAAATCAGGAGATCATCAGCATAGAAGTCAATGTGATGGGTCTGTCTGCTGCACGCTACCCCATAGGCGTTGCAAGTCCTGGCATAACCAGCCACGGGCTCTATAGCCAAGGTGAACAACAGGGAGCGACAAAGGGCATCCTTGTCCAGTCCCTCTACCCACCAGATAGCTCTCAGATTCATACTGTCCCATACGGACTCTGGCAGTGGGATCCCCATATAACAGCCTGGTCCAGGCCACCAATTCATGACCCAGGTGGAAGCGCTTCATAATGGTTGAGAGAAAGGCCCAGTCCAGGATGGCAAAGGCCTTCTCTATATCTCCTCAAAGATCACTGCCTCTGTCCAGTCGTATGCATCCGCTTTCAACAGCGTTAAAAGTCTCCGTATATTAAGCTCCATATTGCGGCCCGGAATGAACCTTGTCTGATTAGAATGTATGAGTTTCGAAAAATATGGGGGAGGAGTTTGATGACAAGGATCTGGCTGAGGATCTTCTAATCAATGTTCCGCCTTGGGAGCAGGCAATAGGCCCTGTTCTCATGGGCTTGTTTCCCTTGTTTTAGCATTGGAACTAGTAGGGCCTCGTGAGTGGAGCATGGTAAGAAGCCTGTGTCTTTAGCTGCGTTGTAGAGATCAACTAGATTGAGAGCCAGCTCCTCCACATAGGCAGTGTAAAGTTCTACCAGGAGTTCATCAGTTCCCTGCATTTTGCCCTGGGCCAAGGCTTTTATAGCTGGCCTAACCTCTGACTGAGTGATCGCCCTTCCCAGCTCGTAAGTCTCTCCAGATGATACTACTGGGAAAGGCAAAGGCACCAGGAAAGCATCAATGTCTGCCTCAGATCAGTCAAAAGTGCTCCTATACAGGTTGGAGTAATAAATACAGAAATACAGAATTCCTGATTAATATCCGCTTTTTGATAAAGTCTCGCACCTTGATCGTTTTTTATCTCGACCATAACAGATCCCTACTTCGCAGGGTTTGCAAGCCAGACTAGTAGCTGGCCAGTGTGGTCCCTCTCTGCATGTGCCCTGGTCATGTAGGCTGTGTAGTCAGAACACCTCAACCTCTCTGTTTGTTCTGCAACCTTTCCTTTTGCTTTCAATAATTCCGGTTGTACCTCAGGGTGTCCTGGTCATCCCTATTGGAGGACAAAACTTCAGCCAAAAGGGTGCATCTCACTCCCACCGACTCAACTATGCATCTACCCCTAAGCACTGCCTTGAAAGCACCCCACTCTACCTGAGGCGACAAGGCCAAGCCAGAATTTTCCACAAGGTATTGTCGAATGCTGCCTCCCACAGTTTCTCGAAATACTGGGTCTTCCAGGTACTTTGGCTTCAATTTCCATGTTGGGAAGTGGGATAGCATCCTCTCTCAATTCAAAGCAGCAGAACTGGGTATGGTCTGATATGGTCCTGGATAAATATTCAGTGGCCTCTATCAAGCCATGAACGTCCAGGTAGCAGTGGATCGCATCCAAGCGCACATGGAGGTCATGCAGAGTTGATAAGAAGGAGTAATCTCGATCCTGTGGGTGCATTAAACACCAGGAATCAAGAAGTCTCCACTTCACCTGCCACTCACAGAATACTCTGTCTGCTATCAGGATGGACAGAGTCTTGCAATGGGGTGTGGGAACGATCAAGTGCAGGATACGTTATATAATTATAGTCCCAATAATAACTGATCCCACTAAGTGGGGGGCCAACACTCTCAACAGTCTGGTGAAGAACACTTCCTGATCTGTACTTGGGGACATAAATGTTAACTAATGCTATATCCCGACCAGCAGGATGACTCGTTACCACTATATATCTGCCTGCTGGGTCTATCAGATCTCCCATGTGTTGGAAAGGAACCCCTTGGCGTATCCACACCAGTGTGCTCCTTGAATAATCTGAGTGTGTAGTATTTTGGCCTGACCCCTCCACCTTTGTTGCAGGACTGCTCCTTCTTTGGCCATTTGGTGCATTTCCTGCAAGAGTGCCATTTGGACCTCTCGCCATTTGAGGTACGAAAATACTTTATATCTCTTGGCCGTGGTGTGCATCCCCCTAATATTCCAGGATAACATTTTGCAACTTATATCATGTGTCTAGACGTTTAGCGAACACCCATCGGATCTCACCCAGACAGATTGTCATCCGACATTGGGGCAATGAGTAAATCATCCACAGGGTACTTTCCCCAACCAACACTTAACAACCTGACTCCCACACCTCAGGACAAACCGCAAACAACCCAACTCCCACACCCAAAGACAAGCAGGTGAACTCTCCTCATCCAAACTAGCAGTCAGAACGCAAGCACTTGTGGGTGGATCCACGTAAAACACAAACAAAAGGGATTGTTACCAGGCAGGAGCACCCCACACAGTTTTCCTCCATCCCTTTAATAATAATGAAAATAAGCTGTAGACCTGGGGGTAGGCACAACATCACCACAGTGCCCTCACATATCCAGATGGGCTCCCCCCCCCCATCACTTAGCTCAAGCCTTACTCAGCAGTGTTCCCTTCATTTGAGTTTGTCCACCATGCTGGGTGTTACCTTAGGAATCTTAGTACCTGAATCGGTGGATGATCCAGTTCTGTGCTCCATGTCTGTGTCATGGACATCCTCCTCCTCCATCGCCAAGGCGGGGCTTGCTCCCATGCCTTTCATTGCTGCCACAACCTCCATCGTTTTCTGTTGGGCCTCCTCCCCGTAGGGGCAACCTTATGGGTGTTCCTGTCTCTGGGCTTCAGGCCTCTGCGCCTGGGTTTCCGACTTGGGGTCTCTGGCTAGGATCGGCCTGTGGGTGGAGGTCAATCCATTCCCACACCTCCTGTGTGGTCTGAAAGAACTTCACCCCATTCGGGGGGTCGTGACCCGCAGTCTGGAATGGAACACCATGGCAAAGGTAATTTGGCGAAGACGAAGCTTTGCTTCTAGGAACATTGCCTCTGCTTTTCCTTAGTGAAGTCCGGAAGGTTCATGATTTTACTGTTGTCCACTTTTATGTCTACCTTCTGTCTGGCCTGGGCCAGGATATGATCCCGGTCCCTGTAATGTAACAGCCTAGAAACCACTGGTTGCAGTGGAGCCCCTAGCAGTGGGGGTCTCGCTGGAACCCTCTGTGCCCTCACCAGAGTGTAAAAGGACAAGAGACCCTCAGAGGCCACCTCCACTCGCAGCCATCGTTCCAAATAAGTCAACATGTTGCTCCCCTCCACTCATTCCGGCAAGCCTAGCATGCGGATGTTATTCCTCCGTGACCTGTTTTTGGCATCCTATGCACAAATTTCAAGGGTCTGGATTTTTTCCTCTGTGAGCGTCAGTCGTTCATGCAGGGCTGCCAAGTCTGAGGGGATCTTTGTTATTGTTCTTTCAGCTGTAGTGACCCTTTCTGACAGGCATCAGTGGTTATCTCTCAGGATACCCAGATCTGCTCCCAGAGTGTCAATCTTCATCGCCAGCACTTCTCTGGAAGCAGTGATGGCCTGTAGGATGTCTGTCAGGATAAGTCCCCTGGAAGGCCCCATCAGTGGCACAGCGGATCCATCCTCCCTTGCAGGGGCAGCAGAGTCACCTTAGGGTGGTCCACCTGTGTCCAGGTCCTTCTTCATGGTCACCTTGCCCAAGTGAGCAATTAAAGAGAGAGAGACACAGACGTTAGGGTAAATGTCTAAAGTGCCAGAGCTGCAGCGCGGGGGCACCCCAGCGCTCAGAGGGTGTTCGGGGCGGTGCGCATGTCATCCACACTGATCGTCTCAGTGTGAAATAAGAGAGGGCACTGCAGCAGTCAGGGCCCCCCTCTTCGTATGGCAGGCTAACCAATCATAGAAGAAGCTGTATTTGGTAGTGGTCTGGCCCACTAAGGTTGTTGCCCCACTGAGTTAGGGCCCAGTATGTCACCACTCAGGGCGCAGCCACAGAGTTGCTGTCGCAGGTCAGGAGTTCTAATGCACTTTTCAAATGGCAAACCAGCCACACCACGGGCCCCCAATTGGTATCTTAGGGTTTAGACAGCAGGTGGGGACAGGCACACTTCGTTTCAGTTCTGAAGGCACAGGAGGAACCAGGATCAGCTCCGCACTGCAGTCCCCAGAAACAGCCCACCAGACCCTGCTATATCTCGGTTCCTGGCATGTGAAGTGGCTACTCAGTGAGTGCCCTCTGCACAGTGGCCCCAATCATCAGTCCAATAATTTCCACTGCTCCAGTCTCTGCAGTATGGACTTTAAAGCACAGTCACAACAGTTTCTGTGCAGTAGTTTCTGCTGTTTCAGCACTCACCATCATGTGGGCAGGTACCTGTGGTGAGATCTGGGGCTCACATTCTAATCCAGGGGAAGGTCGCCAGTCAGCACCCCAGCACCAGGTAGTGGAGCTCTGTTGCCTCGGCACACCCTGCTCTCCTCTAGAATAGCCAAGAAGCTCCTCTGAAGTCGTGAACTTTTAGGGTGGGTGCATTGTCCGAGGGGAGAGCAGCCTGGACAGGCATCCAAACACTTGACCCTTACGTCCCCGCAGGCCCCTCGTCGCTACAGGAAAAGGAGGGGCAATCCACTCACCAAGCCCTCTGTGCCGTGCAGGTAAAGCGATAGTCGTAGCAGCCCCAAATTATCGCTTCCTTGGGGTCATTATTAGGGAGCTCTCGCTCTTAATCACCGCTCCCGACGATTCCGCTGGTGCACAAGGCCCAGGTGGGCTTCTCAGCGGCCCTCATCCCCTCGCCTGCGACTGTCATTTTGATGGCCCTGTAAATGGGCAGCGTGGTTGGCTTCTCAAGTGCGAGGTGGGTCGGGCAGGCTCCTCCGGGACACCGCACGATGCCGGGGGCAGTGTGAGTCACAGACCTGACTTTTAGGAGTCCCCCAGGCCTCACAGGATGCGTATGAATGGGGGAATCACCTGCGAGAGCTCCAAAGGGGCACTCCTTATGCCATCGCTGCCTAGCCACGCCCTGAAATAATGGTTCTTATCTGTCCGTTGTCGGCAAGTTGAGTTTCCGAAGCCGATTTGCTTTGGCAGATAAGTTTAGTCGTTGGTTGGTAGTTCTGGTTGGAATTATGAGTCATTTACTCGTCTGAATGAGTTATTCTGTTGTCTCAGTCACTACTTCAATGCCCACGGTCGAAATGTAGGTTCTACCAAGCATAAGGAGGCAAGTAGGGAGGGGGGGGGGTATTAATATTAAGGAATTAATGATTAAGAAACATTGTGTGCAATGGGGATATGCCAAGATGGAACCTGGGTATGTGCATACCACATGGATTTTGCTATTGTTTACTTTGCATGAGCGCCCCCAGGGCTCTTTTGTGGTAGTTGTGAACCATGCAAGCTAACACTTTTTGGGGCTGGTTATTGATACAGAAGTCGTTCGCTACAGTGTTGGTGACCAAACAAATAATTTCTCTGGTTTAATACATTTCAAAGGAAATGTCATGTTGATGCTGCCCAGGATAGCTAGCACATTCTCCCAACCTCAAAATGAATATGGCAACCTTTCAGTGGTTGCAAAAGGTATAGGTTGTTTTGAAGAAGGTTGAACCCAGACCTGTTAATGAGTGACTACTTCTTTTGTGGAGCTCTCTGTCTGATGTATGTCACACTGTGCTTGATCTGCTCTTTTATCTACAGCGGGGAAAGTTTCGTCCACGCCTGCAACAAATGGTGACCTCTAATCCCAGGGAAACCGTGGAGACATGCACCAAGAAGGCCTTTCAGCTTCTTCCTGATGTGGGAGCAGCCATCACTGAACTCAGCCAGCTGAAAGCCATAGGGCCAGCAACAGCATCAGGTAATCGTCCATTAGGAGAAAAGGGCAAGGTCAAACTCAGTGAGTTGAGGGTTCTGTAAGAGAGCGATGGGGAATCAATGTGATGCATTAAATAGAGACTGTTACTATGCCTAAGAGTAGAAAAGGGAGAGAAACGATTTGGAGACCCAAGAAACTATATAGGGCAATGTATAACTTTGAAATGGGTGTAAAAGTCGGGGACAAATGAGCGAATGGCTTCAATTGGGTATAAATAAAGAATCTTCTTATATGAGATAAAATTAGGTAGCAACCTTAGGTCAGTGCAGCACCTAGAAGTACACTGCCTGTATTAGACCCAAATAGGGAACTGTCTAAATCATACAAACTGTATACTTCCTCAATAAGTCAAAATAGTTTTCCACCCCCATTGAGTAATAATAGATTACTTAAGTCCGAGGCACGTGTGTATACATATATAAATATTCAGTGCAACAAGTTAAAAACGGAGTTATAGTTCTGGCTTAAACGTGAAAAACTACTGACATTCTCTTGTTGTGGTATGCATCACAGTAAAGTATGTCATAACTAAACATTTCTCACCATGTTCAACTCCTGCTTGTCTACATTTTTCAGTGACCTAGGCAAATGAGGGTTTTATGAATGGCTGGCAGCAGTAGTTATGGTGCGTGTTGTGTGCGTTACCTAAAATTGCTGACGTATCTAGTCCCTTTGCACGTTTGAAGCAGAACCACAACTCTGTTTTTAAATGTTGTTTTATTGAATGTAAAAGTTTTTTTGTAATACACTGTGGGCCTGATGTACAAGCCATTTGGTGGTCGTAAAGCCTGAAGTTTGCAAAATCGCAGGATTTGTGACCTCAAATGGTGTTTTTGTTATGTACTAAATCCATTTTCTGATTCAGTAACATTAGCGATTCACTGTGGGTTTCTATTTGGAAGGGGCTTGTTTTAGGGTGTTCCTTCCAAATAGCAGTTTGTTAAGATATCTATCAATGTTTTGCGACTGAAATCTGGTCGCAAAACCATGGAAATTCGACGGATTCCTCAACAAAGGACCCATTGGCAGTAAGAAAGAGTCCCCTAAATCAGGAATATTAATGAGGTAGGTATTATTGCTACCTAACCACATTTCAGAAATTTGTGACCTCACCTATTAATACATAATTTGGTTTACTAAATTTGTTTCCATTCTCAAAACGTTGGTACACAATTTATGACTGACTTTAGCAGATCGAATTTTCGTACATCAGGCTCTGTATTCCCAAACCCCATCCATAGCTTGGGCTGGTTGAAGGGCCAACCTGCTGTGAGTGCCCAATCCATGCTGTGCACAACATCTGTGCATGGCCTTTCGCTTTCTGTAATTTTTTTTCTACCTGTCCCTACCTCTGTACGCCTCTGCCTCACATCCCTTGACACTTTATGAAAGCTGATAATCCATATATGGCGGAGGATTTCACTGCTTAAAATGCCAGCTCTCCCAAATGCATTTTGAGTCACCAGTCATGCAGTTTTCCATGTTTTTTCAATCTTCCAATTTGGTCCACTCAAGCCACCACTGCTTGAGGGTCAGGCACTTGTTATAGTGCCTCCCCGACCCATTGATTTTTTTTCACAGTGGGAAGTTGCGATTGATAATCAATTCATGACATTCTAGACAGTGAAAAACAACTAAAGAGACCTTCACTAGTTACTCACATTTGTGGTTGCAATGTCTGAGTGAGGCCCAAAACGGTTGCTGGGTGCATAAATAGATGCACGGTCTCTATTTGGTACTAGAGGGTGCACCAGTAGATCTAACAGTGTACACTGCCTAAATTGGTTACACCACTACAGTCAGATACAGAGTTGTATGCTGGCTATCGGACTAAAGTAGATATAACAACTAACTAGAGAAATATGTGGAATTCCAAATCATTGTCCGTTACTGTGCGCTTGGTTTCAGGTCTTTGGATGAAATTAGAATGTACAGGCAGGCTTGAGAGACACCCTCCTCTCGAGCCTTGATAATTCCTGATTCTTCTTGAGGTTTTAGTTGGCTATGATGCTGAAGGTCCTCCTGTAACTAGTCGGAGCAAGGTCTTTACTTAGTGAATAGTATTTGTTTTTTAACTTTACATCTTATTTTGTCTGTTTGAGAAAAGAACAAAGTTGCAAGTACTTGTCAGTTAAATTTCTAGCTTTAGAACAGAGAGTGAATGTTGTGGGCTAGCAATGTCAGTATCCTGTAACTATTTTAAGTACTGAGCCAGCATCAACCTCGTCTTCAGGCTATTCTCTTTGGGTATCTTTTGCCTATTTGTATGTCTTATAGCTACCGAGCTCCTTTGAAAGTACAAGAGAGGCCTTCCCTGAAATTGAAAACGCAACAACATTTATTTTAGGACTGTGTTTATTAGGTTTCCAGAGATTACACATCTACCTACCTACATCTCTAGGCAATAATAACATTATTGCAAATAAATATCTGATAGAGACTTCTAGTTGCAGACGCCTTACCTTAGAATTGGTGTCAGACTGGATCTGGAGATTCTTCTTCGAGCAGTACCCCTGCGCACCATCAGGTGGGGTCAGTCTACTCCGATGGCGTTGGTATCATAGTTGCCGTGATGAAGTCGCAGTCATATATAGGCACCACCCTGGCTCACTGACATCAGTTTTTTCCTTTCCGTGCCAGCCTACATGCAGTTCCAGAGAAGAGCTACCCCTATTCATTTTTTGACTAACTGCAACACTTTTGTTGATATATTTTTGATGAGTTTTGGCTGCGTCAAGGGATGTCCCAAAAGACCCGGATTCAAGCCCTGCGACTCCTGTCACTGAATTATGTCGATGATGGATCTGCACCTCGTCTGCCTCTGGTGTCTGGAGCGCGACCACGACCTGAAGTTGTGCTCTGAGTGTCGAGCCATAAACCTGAAAGCTTTGAGGAGCAGTCCCCGAAGCTTATGGTGGCCCAGCACTCGACTCTGCGTCGCTCCCGCTCTCGTTTGAGAGGAAAGTCAGGAGACTGGTCGATGAGTCATCACCACTCCTCCTTGTCCAAGTCATCTGGATGGTTGGGTCACAAGAGGAAGTCATTGAAGAAGGCCAAACATTCTTCGACTTCGCCCTGTAGCTCGGACGAAGCAACGCGGGAAGAGCATCAAAGCTCTAGGCCTTGGTCTGGGTCGGCTCCACCCCTCCCCGACTTTCCAGGAGCCGGTGCCACCCCTGCCCAACTCAAAGAATTTTATGAAGCCATGCGCCTCATCTTTGGGCAGACCGACCAACCATCGGTGCCTTCGGGCACAGGGGAGTCGGTGAGGGACCCATCGGGTTCCAAGTCGCCAGCTTTGGCCCGACTCCAGAGAGCACCTCCAGATTTGGTCCTGGATCCTTCCCGGCGCCGGTCTTGCCTTCCTCAGTGTCGGGACCGGCGTCAACACTCCCGACGTTGGTTGGGCCCACAAGCAAAGTCGATCCTATACTGATCCCTGATGACCTGGATCCGCAGCGGCATCGCTCAAGGCCATTTCTGTTTTCCATGGGCTCTCCTGGTCCCAGGGTGGATCCTGACCCCTGTTACTATGGATATGGGGATAGTGTAGAGGGATCGCCGGGCCCTTTAGAATACCAGCTTGACCCTGACGTGGACTGGGTTTAGGATTTGGGTGACGCCAGCAGGTTGGACACCTCCCCTGATGCTGGCATGCTTTCTCCCCCTACTGTGGCTGTGGAGGAGGGAGCGTCATACTCTGTGGTGGTGAGAAGGGCTGCCGCGGTTTTGGACCTCAAGCTTCCTTCTGTGGAGGTCAGGACTAACCCCCTGAATGAGGTGCTTCAGCCTGGAACCTCTCCTTCCCTTCAATGAAGCCCTCACGGATGTCCTTCTGGGTACCTGGCCCAAACCCAGCGCAGGGGCTCCTGTGAATAGGATGGTTGCCCGCCGCCATCGGCCTGCACTGACCGACCTAAAATTTCTGACTCTACGCCTGAGATCCTTGTCATCCAGGCTTAGTCATCCTCTGGTGCATTACCTACCTCTCCCCTGGACAGGGATTCAAAAAGACTGGATAACTTGGAGAAGAAAATGTTTTCTTCCACCTGTCTAGCACTACGGTCCATGAACACTGCATGCATTTTGGGGCGATACTCCCATACTCCCTGGGATTTGGTCGCCCATGTGCTGCCTCAAGTTCCAGAGGAGGCCTGGACCGTTTTCTCCTAAGCCGTTACGGATGAGAGAGAAGCAGCAAAGTTCATGATTCGTTGTGGACTGGATACTTCGACTCACTGGGCAGATCGGTTGCATCAACAGTGGTCTTGAGGTGCCACGCCTGGTTGAGGACATCTGGCTTTTCAGGGGCACCGACCACGTTCCTTTCCACCCGGCCCCGACCTGCGCATGCTATACAGCCTCTGCATGGACGTAGGGAGCCAGGGGTCCACCCAGTCCTCTCCTCTGCCTCCAAGCCTGCCTAGTCCTTTGGAACATCCAGGACCAGTTGGCTGCAGGATCCACCATCACCTGCCCCATTGGGAATCCATTACCACGGACAGGTGGGTGTTGCAAATTGTCCGAAAGGGCTTCTCCCTCCCCTTCGGAAATTCTCCGCCTGCCATGCCACCATCATACAATCATCTACCGGAGGATCACTTGGCACATCTCCACAAGGAGGTCAAGGCTCTCTTTGCCAAGGGAGCCATAGAGAGGGTCCCTACGCCACAAGTAGGTTGTGGTTGTTATTCCTGCTACTTTCTGGTGCCCAAAAAGGACAAGGGCCTTCGCCCTATCCTAGATTTCCGGTCCCTCAATCACTTCCTCAAGAAGGAGAAGTTCAAAATGCTAACCCTAGCTCAGGTCCTTTTTGCCCTGGACCCTCAAGATTGAATGGTAGCGTTGGACATGCAGGAACGCCTATTTTCACATTCTCGTCCTGCTGGGCCGCAGCCGTTGCGTGCAATTAGTGGCACCTTCAGTTGACCGTGCTCCCGTTTGGCCTTACCCCCCCCTCAGGTGTTAACGAAAGTGATGGTAGTGGTTGCAGCTCATCTGCGCAGGTTAGGGGTTTCAGTCATCCCCCACCTTGACTACTGGCTGTTTAAGACGGACATGCGCCAGAAAGTGGTCTCTCGCCCCCAGACTACAGTGAACCTCCTGCATTCGCTGGCTTTTAATATAAACGTGCCGAAGTCACACCTGACCCCCTCTCAGATGCTCCCTTTCAGGGAACTTTTCTGGACACAGTGCAGTTTCGAGCTTATCCTCCAGAAAAGCAAGTCCAGGATATTCGGGTTATGATCCTGATGTTTCAGTCTCTATCCTGGATTTCAGTGAGAATGACTCTGAGGCAGCTGGGCCTTATGGCCTCCTGCATCCTGCTGGTCCAACATGCCAGATGGGATATGCAGGCTTTGCAGTGGGACCTGAAGTTCCTGTGGATGCAGCATCAGGAGGATCTCTCCGACATGGTTCAGATCTTGGAAGGAACTGAAGTGGTGGTTGTCAAATCAAGATTGGGTCAACAGCAGATCTCACTTCCTTCCCCAACCAGATCTCACAGTAGTGACAGATGCGTCACTCCTGGGATGGGGAGGCCCCATGGGAGAGGCGAAGATCAGAGGTCTCTGGTCTCCCGCGGAATCCGGGCTCCACATCAACCTTTTGGAGCTCCAGGCGATCCGACTTGCTTTGAAAGCATTCCTTCCCTCTCTCATAGGGAAAGTGGTGCAGGTGTTCACCGACAACACCACGGCCGTGTGGTAGTGCAACTAGCAGGGCAGAGTGGGGTCGTGGACCCTTTGTCAAGAGGCTCTTCGCCTCTGGGCATGGCTGGAATGCCAGGGCATTTCACTGGTGGTTCAATATCTGGCAGGCTCTCTGAAAGTCAGAACAGACAAACTCAGCCGTCGATGCATAGTCGATCACGAATGGCGTCTCCATCTGGAGGTGGCGCAAGGTCTCTTTAAGCAGTGGAGAGCACCTTGGTTAGATCTGTTTGCCTCCACAGAGAACACGCAATGTCAGCTGTTTTGCTCGTTGGAGTTTCCAAGGCGGCACTCGCTCGGCGATGCTTTTCGTCACGAGTGGAGCTCAGGCCTCCTGTACACCTTCCCGCCAATACCACTTCTGCCCAGAGTTCTGAAGAAGATCAGGCACGACCGAGCCCAAGTAATCATGGTGGCTCCGGACTGGGCACGAAGAGTCTGGTATCTGGAGCTATAGAGCATGGCCATTGATCCTCTGTTCAGACTGCCCCTTCGGGAGGACCTTCTATTGCAGCTTCAGGGGACTGTCATGCACCCAAACCTGTCCAGTCTCTGCCTCCTTGTGTGGAGATTGAGGGGTAACACTTGACAGCTTTCGACCTTCCACCCGAAGTCTGTGATGCTATCTTGCCAGCTGGGCGTCCCTTCACCAAAAAGGTATACACCTGTCGTAGGAAGATATTTGTGGCATGGTGTATCAACAAGTTTGTTGATCCACTCTCTGCACCTCTCTCAGAGGTTCTCCTCTTTAGCCTCTCCTGCCCATAAGGGCTCTGCTCTGGGCACCTTCAAGGACTATTTGTCTGCCATCTCTGTCTGTTTAAGGCTACCAGACCAATCTCCTCTGTTCAAAACTCCCATTGTTGGAAGTTTTCTCAAAGGACTCGCACACATGTTCTTAATGCTCCACTGGGATTTGAACTTGGTCCCCACATGTATGCTCCTTTCGAGCTGCTCCACAACTGTCTTCTACGGCTCTTGACCCTTAAAACTGCCTTCTTGATTACCATCACCTCTGCACGCAGAGTGAGTGAGCTGCAGGCTCTCTCCTCCAAGCCACCCTTCCTAGGAGTGCATCCTGACAAGATGGCACTGCGTACCAGGGCTTCCTTCCTTCCCAAAGTGGTGACACCTTTTCACATAGGCCAATCAATCACCTTGCCTACATTTTAAGCACCACCACATCCCTCTCATGAGGAGGAGAGACTCCACCGCCTGGATCCAAAAAGAACGTTGGCATTCTACCTCAATCGTACCAAAGATTTCCGGGTGGACAACCAACTCTTTGTGGGTTATGTGGGTATGAAGAAAGGAAGCCTGGTGCAGAAGAGGACCCTCTCTCCAGGAGTAGTCATGTGCATCAAAATGTGCTTCACTTTGGCAAAAAAGCAACCCCACAAGGGTTTGCATGCTCGTTCTACCATAGCAACTGCTGCTACCACAGCGTTAGCATGCAGAGTTCCAGTCCTGGATATCTGCCAGGCGGCAATGCCTGGACAGTCCGGTCTGTAGAGATGGCTACTTTGGCCATTCGGTTCTGCAGGACTTTTTGGTGTGACCTTAGTTCGCAGCCTACCTCCAGGGATGGTATTACTTGGGTATCTATTGATGACCAAGTTTCTTACCTTCGGTAATGATATTTCTGGTAGAGACATATTCTAGTTGCAGATTCCTTGCTGACCCGCCCTGCAAACTGATTTCTAGGGAAAGGAACTCCCTTTAAGGGCCCTAGTTTTTACACACCATTCTCAGTGTTCTTCATGGCTCTGCGCTACTGGCGTGGAAAGTCGTGAAAAGAAACTGAAACTGACTTCAGCGCACTGGGGTGGCGTCTGTATACGACTGCAACGTCTTGACGGCGCCCACGACGCCAACAATGCCTGTGGAGTCGACCAACGCCACCTGACGGCCCACAGGGGTACTGCTTGAAGAAAAATCTCTGGATCCAGTCTGACACCTGAGAGAAATTCTAAGGTAAGGAATCTGCAACTAGAATGTCTCTACCCGATATATCGTTACCGAAGGTAAGTGACTTGTACAACAAGTGCAATCAGTCGACATAACCAAGAAATAGCCATTTTGGGGGTCATTAAAAGAAGCCCCAACCGCCCCTCCATTCGACTTCAAGATACTTTTCATTATGGTCACGCTAATACTATGTATTCATACTTTATGCTTCCCCTTGTATTAGTGACTATACATTATAAAATATGGACTGAGTTCTAATATTGACTCATTTGACAGGCTAATATGTAAAACTCTTAAATATCTGGGACAAGTTATCTTTTTTAAATTCTGTCAAAAACACAGAAAAACAGCCCTTCCACATTTGTTTAAAGCAGTCATTCTTAGCCATTAATCCTAGCAATGTTTTTTCCATAGCGAGCATTTCCCACACTCAGTATATCTACATTCTGTGTTTGTATTTCGCCTCTACCCAAAAAGCCCAATGCCGTCTTTTTAGCTGTACAAAGTAATATTTAGGTCTATCGCCCTCTTTTCAATCTCATGCGATATGAAAGGCGGTGTGCCAGTCCGAGGATAATATATACCATGATCATTTTCACCCTGCACATTTGATCAGTTTCATCAAGGATCTTCCAGTATCTCATAAGTTTGGGACATTTCCAGAGCAAATGAAGGAGGGACTCAGGGTTACTACAGTTGCTCCAGCAGAGATCACCCTTGCTAGTCTTCCATTATGTATTCTGCTAGGGCCAAAATACAAATGTGTTGCAATTTTTGTGAGTATCCCTGTCATTGCAGTGTTAGCCATGTTAGGCCCTGGTCTTGCTAATCCCTCCTCTCATTCTTTAGATAATTAGAGACTTGTCCCACCTTAGCCTCCTATCTTGTCTGCCCCACTGTTCATGCTTAGTTATTATCTGTGTTAAGTGCCTTGTAAATGTCTGATATCAAATGCTTGTCATTATATTTAAGAAAGATCCACGGGTCAAAAGTGGTCGTATGTGTAGAAACCAATTTCTGATGGATACAACTACCTGTGGATTCCTCACCTAATGAATACCCCCATGGCGCCAGCATTCGACGGAAATCTTCTTACTAGTCTCTGCATGTCGACGAGGACGTCACTCTAGCCCACGCGACGCCGTCTGACGTCATACAGGCAATAAGAGGTCCTCGACGACGTGCGGACGTCAGTTCCCTTTTTTCCGTGCATTCGAAACGGTTATCTTCGAGGGAGCAACTGTTACTTTTGTGGTTACAGTGTATTTTTGCTGCGTAGTCTTTCGCTGTGGTAATAATGTCGCAGAGAAAGTCTGGATTCAAGCCTTGTCGTGAGTGTGGAGGCAAGATGTCGGTGACGGATCCTCATTCCGATTGCCTTTGGTGTTTGAGCTCCGACCACGACGTCTCGACTTGTGATTCATGCCAGCACATGAATCCGAAGGCCCTCAAAGAACGTGAGGCGAAGCTGTTTATGGCAAAATCGAAGGAGAAGCATCACAAGAAGTCTTCTTCTCCAAGACATCGGCGTCATCGAGACTCCCGGTGCCGTAGAGAATCTCGGCGTCATTCGAAGGAGACTCGTTCCAGGTCGTCGGATCGGCGCCGAAGGACATGGGAGATCAGTCCCACGGTTACGCCGCATCCTTCAACGCCGTTGCCCTCTCCGGCGTCTCCAACTTCACCTGGACAGGCGTCGGTGATTGAGGTATTGGAGCCTCAGGTGTTTTCTCCGGCGCAGACGTCGAGGCCGGCGTCGGGGTCGCCTCCGAGACAGGCACCTCAGTATCCGGCTTTTCCCACCCCTGGAGCCGATAGTTCCGCATTCTTGAATGCGATGTATGCCATCTTCCAACAGATGGCTCCAGGGGGTGCTCCGGCTGGGCCTTTGGCCTTTTCTTTGGGTGATCCTGCGCCTCTTCGGCCGGCACCCTTTATGCCCTTTCTCCCTTTTGGGAACGTGGGCTCGGCGCCAGTGTCGGCGCCGGTGGCCGCTCCGGTGGCGTCAGAAGGATTGGCCCCGGGGATTTCCATCCCGTCGACGTCGGGATTTCGGCCTGTGACTCCGGTGGGTCCATCTGCTTCAGCTGCTCTTTCGTCGGCGCCGAAGTTACCTGTGGCGCCGGACGCGGCGTCGGTGGCTTCTGAAGATCGGCGCCGATCTTCGACTTCGGCGGAGGCATTGTCGACTCCGCGTATTGAACAACGACTTCATTCGAGGAGACGTGCTCTCCGTGTATTAGAGGAGCAGGAGTACCAACGAGCCCTGGAGGAAGGAGAGCTAGAGGATTCGGGTGATGGGCTGCATGGTCTGGAGTCGGCCAGTGGGCTGGACACTTCCCCTGAGTGGGATCTTTCGTCCCCGGGAGAATATACTGAGGAGGCTGCTTCCTTTCATGCAGCGGTACGGAAGGCAGCTAGTTTTTTGGACCTGCCTTTGCCGGTGGTGGAGGCTAAACAAAACCTTTTAGCAGAGGTGTTACATCCGGCCTCAGCTGCGGCGGAGCCTCTTTTGCCATTTAATGACGCTCTGCTGGATCCGGTGTTAGAGGTGTGGAAGAGGCCGGCATCTTCCCCAGCAGTTCACAGAGCCGTGGCCAGGAGGTATCGGGCGGCTCCGACTGACCCTGGTTTTCTATCTAGGCACCCTACGCCGGAGAGCTTGGTGGTGCAGGCCTCCTGTTCATCCAAGTCAGCGCCTGGTTCTTTCCCGACGGTGCCTGGGGACAGAGATTCTAAGAAACTAGAGGCGCAGTCCAAGAAGATTTTTTCGTCCTGCAGTCTGGCGTTAAAAGCCACTAATGCAACCTGTATCCTGGGGAGGTATATTCATGCTCTGATGGATGACATTTCCTCATCGTTTACAGAGCTTCCCCAGGGTCTTTTGGATCTTGCTTCAAATGCCCAGGCTGCTGCGACCCAGATTATCCAGACGGGACTGGATACCACCGACTCGGTAGCCAGAGCAATGGGCACAACTGTGGTGGCAAGGAGACAGGCCTGGCTCCGTAACTCGGGCTTTTCTGCGGATGTACAGTCCACATTGTTGGATCTCCCGTTTGATGGGGACAAACTGTTTGGGGCCAAGGCTGATTCGGCCTTAGAACGTTTTAAGGAAAGCAGGGCCACGGCTAAGTCGTTAGGGCTCCAAGCTCCTTCTGCCACGGCCTCTTCCAGATTTTTCAGGAGGTTTCGTGGATTTGGGCGTGGCTCTTCCTCCTCTTCCTTTCGGGGAAGATATCAGCAACCTGCCTCTTCCCATCCCTATAGATCTTTTAGGGGGGGAGGTAGGGTCCGCACCAGAGGAGCCTCTCAGCAGCACTCTGCCTCTTCCTCATCCTCTGGCGGGGTGCAGCAGGGGAAGCAGCCTTAGGCTTCCACCATTTCCCACTCACTCCTCTCCTGTAGGGGGAAGATTACAGCATTTTCTCAATCCCGATACTCAAGTCACACAGGAAGTATCTCCGGTTTATGGTGGGATCGCAGCACTATCAGTTTGCGGTCCTTCCGTTTGGTCTTACTTCAGCACCTCGAGTCTTCACGAAGGTGATGTCGGTGGTTGCGGCAGAACTCAGAAGGAAGGGGATAGCAGTATTCCCTTACTTGGACGACTGGTTGATCAAAGCCAAGTCCCCGGAGCTTGTGTCGCATCATCTGCAGTCAACAACCCAGTTGTTGTTCGACCTGGGTTTTTCGGTGAACGAGCCCAAATCTCACCTAGAGCCCTCTCAGCGCCTCCTGTTCATAGGGGCAGTACTGGATACAACATTGGGTCGGGCCTTTCCTCCGCCTCAGCGGATTCAAGATATTCAGGATTTGGTTCCAATGTTTCGAAATGGAGCGGTAGTTCCAGTCCTCAAGGTCCTTCGTCTGCTCGGTCTGTTTGCCTCCTGCATTCTGTTGGTCATGCATGCTCGCTGGCACATGAGGGCTCTTCAGTGGTGCCTCCGAAGGCAGTGGTCTCAACACAAAGGGGATCTAGAGGGTACTGTCAAGATCTCCAGAGATGCTGCTGTGGATTTGAAGTGGTGGATTGCAAGCAACAATCTTTCACAAGGAAAGCCGTTCCAGCAGTCACCACCAGTGGCCACAGTCATAACGGATGCTTCCACTCTAGGGTGGGGAGCTCATCTGGGGGATCTGGAGATCAAAGGTCTTTGGTCTCCAGAGGAACAGATGTTTCACATCAATCTGTTAGAGTTACGGGCTGTACGTCTGGCTCTCAAGGCCTTCCTCCCTTCCCTTCGTGGTCAGTCGGTACAGGTCCTAACGGACAATACTACCACGATGTGGTACATAAACAAGCAGGGAGGAGTGGGGTCGTACCTTCTCTGCAGAGAAGCTCTTCGACTATGGTCCTGGGCAAAGGACCATCAGATTTGCTTGATAGCAAACCATCTGGCCGGAGTCTTGAACGTGCGTGCGGACAGTCTCAGTCGCCATTTCTCGGCAGACCACGAGTGGCGTCTCCATCCAGATCAAGTCCGTTTAATCTTCCAGAGGTGGGGGTTTCCTCGGGTAGATCTGTTTGCCACTCGAGAGAACGCGCATTGTCCGTTATTCTGCAGCCTCCAGTATCCGATGCAGGGAGCGTTGGGGGACGCGTTTCAAATAACCTGGTGCGGCCAGTTGCTTTACGCGTTTCCTCCCATACCCTTGATTCCTCGAGTGTTGAGGAAGATTCGCCAGGACCGGGCTCTAGTCATCCTAATAGCTCCGGATTGGCCAAGGAGGGTATGGTACTCCGACCTTCTCCAACTCTCAATGTGCCCTCCGCTCCGTCTCCCTTTCAGGGCAGACCTCCTCTCGCAGTCGCAGGGGCAGGTTCTACACCCCAACCTCCAGAGTCTGCACCTACATGCCTGGAGATTGAACGGGGCAACCTGAGTTCCTTCTCTCTCCCACCAGAGGTAGTGGATGTTATATTAGCGGCCAGGCGACACTCCACTAAATCTATCTACGCTAATAGATGGTCTAAATTTGTTGCGTGGTGTGGAGAGAGGCAGATTGATCCTTTGCATGCTCATCTATCGGACGTTTTGTCTTTTGCTCTGTCTCTAGCGCAGAAAGGTTGTAAAGTGGCTACCATTAAGGGTTATTTGTCAGCCTTGTCAGCCTTCATTTGTCTTCCAGACCAACCATCTTTATTTAAATCCCCTATTGTTATCAGATTCTTGAAAGGTCTTCTAAATAAATATCCTCCAAAGCCATTCATTATGCCGCAATGGGATTTGTCCTTGGTCCTGACTTTCCTTATGGGGTCCCCTTTTGAACCTATGCATTCTTGCCCCTTAAGGTATTTGGTTTTAAAAACAGTCTTCCTGATAGCTATAACATCAGCAAGGAGAGTGAGTGAGTTGCAGGCCTTATCAGTAAAGCCCCCTTATACAACTTTTTATGGGGATAAGGTGGTGTTGAGGACCAAGGCTGCTTTCCTCCCGAAGGTTGTTTCACCCTTCCATTTGGCTCAGGCAATTACTTTGTCTACGTTCTATCCTCCGCCTCATCCTTCCAAAGAGGAAGAAAGACTGCACCGTCTGGACCCAAAGAGAGCGTTGAGCTTCTTTATTGATAGAACAAAGGATTTCAGGCTGGAGGATCAGCTGTTTATTGGATACGTGGGCAAGAGGAGAGGAAAGGCAGTCCACAAGAGAACACTATCCAGGTGGGTTGTTCTTTGCATTAAAATCTGTTACTCTTTGGCAAAGAAGGATCCTCCTGAGGGCATTAGAGCTCATTCCACCAGAGCTAAGTCGGCCACTTCGGCCTTGGCCAGAGGTGTTCCTGTGGTCGACATCTGCAAGGCCGCAACTTGGTCGTCCCTTCACACTTTTGCAAAACATTACTGTTTGGATTCTGAGGTTAGAAGGGACGGCCATTTTGCACGGTCAGTGCTGCAGGATTTCTTGGTTTGACCATTTAGGCACCCACCGCCAGGCGTGGTACTGCTTTGGGACTCTATTCATTAGGTGAGGAATCCACAGGTAGTTGTATCCATCAGAAGAACGAGTTACTTACCTTCGGTAACGACTTTTCTGGTGGATACATTAGCTACCTGTGGATTCCTCACGGTCCCACCCGCCTCCCCGTTGCCTTTCTGGTCTTGCCAAGTAATCCTTGAGTACGCTCCTCTTGGTCTTTGAGGATGCAATGGGCGTTGTATATATATTATATGTATATATGTATATATCTTTGTGTATATACTTGATGTGTAGATATATATTTTTTTTTAAAAAGGAGAGAGTTATATATATATATATATAAAAAAGATTTACAGTTATTCATGCAATGTTGTGTATTTTTACAATGTAATGGGATGTTGCCTTGCTCTTTCATTGCATTGCCTGGTTGTTCTCATGCACGTAAAAAATGATTGGTACTGACGTCCGCACGTCGTCGAGGACCTCTTATTGCCTGTATGACGTCAGACGGCGTCGCGTGGGCTAGAGTGACGTCCTCGTCGACGTGCAGAGACTAGTAAGAAGATTTCCGTCGAATGCTGGCGCCATGGGAGTATTCATTAGGTGAGGAATCCACAGGTAGCTAATGTATCCACCAGAAAAGTCGTTACCGAAGGTAAGTAACTCGTTCATCTGCACTGTCTTATGTGTCACCTAATACCCTATTTGGAAGTAAATATTTGTTCGATGGCATATGTTGCTGCAGATACACATGTTTGGCACAGTCCGCTGCCTGGTGTTGGGCTCGGAGTATTACAAGTTGTTTTTCTTCGAAGAAGTCTTTTTTGGTCACGGGACCGAAGGACTCCTCCCTCTTCGGCTCCATTGCGCATGGGCATCGACTCCATCTTAGATTGTTTTTTTTCCGCTGTCGGGTTCGGACGTATTCCTTTTCGCTCCGTGTTTCGGTTCGGAAAGTTAGTCAGAATCTCGGAAGAAAGCGTTGGTATTGTTCCGTTCGGTATCGGGATAGTTAGGTACATCGACACCGATCATCGGAAAACTTTGGGGTAGCTTCGATTCCCCCATCGGGGCCTGGTGGGCCCGACCGCGTGCGACATCGAAGCCGATGGAACGGACCCCGTTCCGTTTCTGCCCAAAATGTCACAGTAAGTATCCTTATACAGATCAGCACTTGGTCTGTAACTTGTGCTTGTCCCCCGAGCACAAGGAGGATACCTGTGAGGCCTGTCGAGCCTTCCGGTCCAGAAAAACACTCCGGGACCGAAGAGCCAGGCGTCTACAAATGGCGTCCACGCCGACAAAACAACGTTTCGACGACGAAGAGGAAACATTCTCGATTCCGGAATCAGAATCCGGAGACTCCGACGTCGAACAACAGCAACAAACTGTGAGTAAGACGTCGAAAAGTAAAACCATCGACAAAACGAAAGCCCAGGGGACGCCACTGCCAACAGGCCATGGCTCGACCCATAAAACAGGCGACCCGTCGAAGGCGCCGAAAAAGGGCACGCCCATAGCGAAGACACCCGACTCCGGTCGAGGGACCGCCATGGAGCAACCTCGGAGCCGAGAAAGCGGCTCCGAGAGACAAAAACAAGATACCGGCACCGAAAAACATCGGCACCGAGAATCCATGCCGAAAGGAACTAAAATTCTGTCGGTGCCGAAACCGAAAAAAGATTCTCTCTCGGCGCCGAAAAATACCACACCTTCATCCTACTCAGAGGAACAAGGAATAAGTGGCCAGATGCACAGATTTGGACAAGAGCTCCAAAGTGTAGAATCAGACTACACACAAAAGAGACTGTACATCCAGCAAGACACAGGGAAGATATCAACCCTTCCCCCAATAATGAGGAAAAGAAGGATCAGTCTCCTCAAGGATGACGCACAACCACAAGCCAAAGTGGTCAAAAAAGTCACGCCTCCGCCCTCTCCACTACAACAGGCATCGCCGGCACAAACACCGCCACAAATGCACTCACCAGCGCAAACTACCATAAGTCAAGATGATCAGGATCAAGACGCTTGGGACCTATACGACACCCCAGTGCCGGACAATGATCCAGATTCATACCCCACAAAGCCGTCACCGCCAGAGGACAGTACCTCATACTCACAACTGGTGGCTAGGGCTGCAGAATTCCACAATGTCCAACTGCATTCAGATCCTATAGAGGATGATTTTTTATATAACACCCTCTCGGCTACACATAGCCAATATCAATGTCTCCCAATGCTACCGGGGATGTTACGGCACGCAAAACAAATTTTTGAAGAGCCCGTAAAATCAAGAGCCATCACCCCAAGGGTGGATAAAAAATACAAACCACCACCCACAGATCCAGTGTTTATTACTTCGCAGTTACCACCTGACTCCGTAGTAGTAGGGGCAGCTCGCAAAAGAGCAAATTCCCATACATCTGGTGACGCCCCACCTCCGGACAAAGAAAGCAGAAAATTTGATGCGGCAGGGAAAAGAGTAGCATCACAGGCAGCCAACCAGTGGCGCATCGCAAATTCTCAAGCGCTGCTGGCCAGATATGACCGCGCTCACTGGGATGAGATGCAACTTCTCGTAGACCATCTTCCCCAAGAATACCAAAAAAGGGCGCAGCAAATAGTTGAAGAGGGACAAACGATCTCAAACAATCAAATCCGCTCTTCACTGGACGCAGCCGATACTGCAGCGAGAACAGTCAACACTGCTGTCACCATAAGGAGACACGCTTGGCTCCGCACTTCAGGCTTCAAACCTGAAATCCAGCAGGCTGTCCTTAATATGCCCTTCAACGAAAAACAACTTTTTGGCCCTGAAGTGGATACAGCCATTGAAAAACTTAAAAAGGACACAGACACGGCCAAGGCCATGGGCGCACTCTACTCCCCGCAGAGCAGAGGCTCTTTCAGAAAAACTCCATTTAGAGGGGGGTTTCGTGGCCAACCCACAGACACCACCAGCCAACAAACAAGAACCACACCATATCAGGGTTCCTTCCAAAGGGGAGGTTTCAGGGGATATAGGGGGGGTCAATTCCCAAGGAGTAGGGGAAGATTCCAGACTCCAAAAACACCTCCACCTAAACAGTGACTTTCAAGTCACGCAACCCCTTCACTCAACACCAGTGGGGGGAAGACTAAGCCAATTCTACCAATCTTGGCAACAGATTACAACAGACAATTGGGTATTAGCAATAATCCAACATGGCTATTGCATAGAATTCCACAACTTCCCACCAAACATCCCCCCCAAAACACGCAAAATGTCACCACAACATTTAGAACTTTTAGGACTAGAAGTTCAAGCACTACTGCAAAAGGATGCAATAGAGTTAGTACCAGTACAACAAAAAAACACAGGAGTTTACTCCCTGTACTTTCTAATTCCAAAAAAAGACAAAACATTAAGACCAATATTAGATCTCAGGACACTAAATACCTACATCATATCGGACCATTTTCACATGGTCACACTACAAGACATCATTCCACTGCTCAAACAGCAAGATTACATGACCACATTAGACCTAAAGGATGCGTACTTTCATATACCAATACACCCTTCTCACAGAAAGTACCTACGGTTCGTATTCAAAGGAATACATTACCAATTCAAGGTGTTGCCATTCGGAATAACAACTGCACCAAGAGTGTTCACAAAATGTCTAGCAGTAGTAGCAGCACACATCAGGAGACAACAGATACATGTGTTCCCTTACCTAGACGATTGGCTAATCAAGACCAACACAGTAAAAAAATGCGCAAACGACACCACATTTGTCATACAAACCCTTCACAAACTGGGGTTTTCCATCAACTATACAAAATCACACCTAGAACCGTGTCAGACACAACAATATCTAGGAGCAACCATCAACACATCAAAAGGAATTGCCACTCCAAGTCCACAAAGAGTGCAGGCATTCCACAAGGTAATAAGTGCTATGTTTCCAAACCAAAAGATACAAGCAAAATTTGTGCTAAAACTTCTAGGCATGATGTCATCATGCATAGCCATTGTCCCAAACGCAAGACTACACATGCGACCCTTACAACAGTGTCTAGCATCACAATGGTCACAGGCACAGGGTCAACTTCAAGATCTGGTGTTGGTAGACCGCCAAACATACCTCTCGCTTCTATGGTGGAACAGCAAAAATTTAAACAAAGGGCGGACATTTCAGGACCCAGTGCCTCAATACGTTATAACAACAGATGCTTCCATGACAGGGTGGGGAGCACACCTCAATCACCACAGCATTCAAGGACAATGGGATATACACGAAACAAAGTTTCATATCAATTACCTAGAACTGTTAGCAGTATTTCTAGCGTTAAAAGCCTTCCAACCCATAATAACACACAAATACATTCTTGTCAAAACAGACAACATGACAACAATGTATTATTTAAACAAACAAGGAGGAACACACTCAACACAATTGTGCCTCCTAACACAAAAAATTTGGCAGTGGGCGATTCACAACAACATTCGCCTAATAGCACAATTTATTCCAGGAATACAAAACCAACTAGCAGACAACCTTTCGCGAGACCACCAACAAGTCCACGAATGGGAAATTCACCCCCAAGTTCTGAACAAGTACTTTCAAATTTGGGGAACACCCCAGATAGATTTGTTCGCAACAAAAGAAAACTCAAAATGCCAAAACTTCGCATCCAGGTACCCACACCGCGAATCACAAGGCAATGCTCTATGGATGAGTTGGTCAGGGATATTTGCGTACGCTTTTCCCCCTCTCCCTCTCCTTCCATATCTAGTAAACAAGTTGAGTCAAAACAAACTCAAACTCATACTGATAGCACCCACATGGGCAAGACAACCTTGGTATACAACTCTACTAGACCTTTCACTAGTACCGCATGTCAAACTACCCAACAGGCCAGATCTGTTAACACAACACAAACAACAGATCAGGCATCCAAACCCAGCATCATTAAATCTGGCAATTTGGCTCCTGAAATCCTAGAATTCGGACACTTAGACCTCACACAAGAATGCATGGAGGTCATAAAACAAGCTAGAAAACCTTCCACTAGACACTGCTATGCATCTAAGTGGAAAAGATTTGTTTACTACTGCCATGCCAATCAAATACAACCATTACATGCCTCTACTAAAGACATAGTAGGATACTTACTACATTTGCAAAAAGCAAATCTCGCTTTTTCATCTATAAAAATACACCTCGCAGCAATATCTGCTTACCTACAAACTACTCATTCATCGTCTCTATTTAGAATACCAGTTATTAAAGCATTCATGGAAGGGCTAAAAAGAATTATACCACCAAGAACACCACCAGTTCCTTCATGGAATCTTAACATCGTCTTAACAAGACTCATGGGTCCACCTTTCGAACCCATGCATTCCTGTGAAATGCAATATCTAACCTGGAAGGTCGCATTTCTCATTGCAATCACATCCCTCAGAAGAGTAAGTGAAATACAGGCATTTACCATACAAGAACCATTTATTCAAATACACAACAATAAAATAGTTCTAAGAACAAATCCAAAATTTCTGCCAAAGGTAATCTCACCATTCCATTTAAATCAAACAGTAGAATTGCCAGTGTTCTTCCCACAACCAAATTCTGTGGCTGAAAGGGCACTACATACATTAGACATCAAAAGAGCACTAATGTATTACATTGACAGAACAAAGCTAATCAGGAAAACAAAACAACTGTTCATAGCTTTTCAAAAACCACACATAGGAAATCCAATCTCTAAACAAGGCATTGCTAGATGGATAGTCAGATGTATTCAAACATGCTATCTTAAAGCCAAAAGAGAATTGCCTATTACACCAAAGGCACACTCAACCAGAAAGAAAGGTGCTACAATGGCCTTTCTAGGAAACATTCCTATGAGCGAAATATGTAAGGCTGCAACCTGGTCTACGCCTCATACGTTTACTAAACACTACTGTGTAGACGTACTAAATGCACAACAAGCTACAGTGGGCCAAGCTGTACTAAGAACATTATTCCAAACTACTTCAACTCCTACAGGCTAAACCACCGCTTTTAGGGGAGGTAACTGCTTTATAGTCTATGCCAAACATGTGTATCTGCAGCAACATATGCCATCGAACTGAAAATGTCACTTACCCAGTGTACATCTGTTCGTGGCATTAGTCGCTGCAGATTCACATGTACCCTCCCACCTCCCCGGGAAGCCTGTAGCCGTTTAGAAGTAGATCATAAATCTTAAACATCTGTACATTTGTAAATAATTATTATAAACTCTTAACGTACATACATATTCACTCCATTGCATGGGCACTATTTATACCAAACAACTCCATCCTCACCCTCTGCGGGGAAAACAATCTAAGATGGAGTCGACGCCCATGCGCAATGGAGCCGAAGAGGGAGGAGTCCTTCGGTCCCGTGACCAAAAAACACTTCTTCGAAGAAAAACAACTTATAATACTCCGAGCCCAACACCAGGCAGCGGACTGTGCCAAACATGTGAATCTGCAGCGACTAATGCCACGAACAGATGTACACTGGGTAAGTGACATTTTCATTTCAGATTCAGGAGGGTCGTTGTCCAACTTTAATTGTTCAAATGATTTAAGCCCTTGTACATCAAAGTAAACCCCACTCTTTTACAATTAGCTTTCCGCCACAACAAGTACTGGCCTCAGTCCTTTCCAGGGAAGAAATCAGGAGGCCCAATTTAGGGGGAAGGAGGGAATAGGTAGGTGGATAGCCCTTTCATAAACATAACTGTATTCCAAGATGAACGTGTAAACTTAGTCACAGGCGAGTAGTAGAGGCATCTGTGACCTGCCACACTGTGGTTGGAATAGTATCACCACTTTGGACTCGGCCGTATTCTGGGGAACCTGAATAAATGGTTCCAGATAGTGACCAGAATCCAGAGCAAAAAAATGCCTCATAACATCCCATAGAAATGTTTCCTTTATTAGTTGGGTGACCTGTGTATGATTAAAAGCAAAGTTGTGGATAGCAGACAATGTCTAATTTATCATACTGACATATTTTAAGATCTGGATCCTTGTCTCTATCCAATACCATTTATTAAGAACTCCTGGATTGCGGCTGAATCCACCCAACCGTGGCAGTACTATTCCTACCATGGTGTGGTAGGTAACCTATGATGAAGCATACCACAATACAAGTGGGTGAGGTCATCTATCTAGATATTAATGGATACCTGTAAACCATTGGTAGGGGCTTAAGAAGAATCTACTCTCCATTTACCTAGCACTTGTGTGGGGAGATATATATTTACAAAAAGGTTACAGGGTTGTTACAGTTAGGTTCTGAATTTACTCATACAAAACCATAGAAATTCAGCAGTTATAGTTAGAGTTTTTTCAAGTAACTATAACTCGCGCCCTAAAGTAACTATAAATTGCGCCCTTGCCATGCACAGTTTTCTTATCAATAATTTTATTGCAAATGTTGCAGTGATAATATCAAGGATGCCATACAAGATCTCAACAATGATATATTATGTGGAATATTTAGCTGTGCATGGCGACGGTGCAAGTTATAGATACCTTAGGGCACGAGCTATAGTTACTTGAAAGAACTCTAACTAGAACTGCTGAATTTCTGTGGTTATGTGCGAGTAAATTCCGAATCTAACTATAATGTCCCTGTAGCTTTCTGCCAAATTTGATAAAATTCTGTCCAGTGGTTTGGGCTGCAGTCGTCGCGTCTTAAGGTCCTATGGGAATTAACATAGGAAACTTGGGGTCATTCTGACCCTGGCGGTCCGAGACCGCCAGGGCTAAAATGACTGAAAGCACCGCCAACAGGCTGGCGGTGCTTTCTTCCCCATTCTGACCGCGGCGGTAAAGCCGCGGTCGCACTGCCGGGGCCGGCGGTTTTCCGCCATTTCTGCCCCGGCGGCGATAATCCGCCAGGGCAGCGCTGCTTGCAGCGCTGCCCTGGGGATTATGACCCCCTTACCGCCAGCCTGTTTCTGGCGGTTTTCACCGCCAGGAGGAGGCTGGCGGTAAGGGGTGTCCTGGGGCCCCTGGAGGCCCCTGCACTGCCCATGCCACCGGCATGGGCATTGCAGGGGCCCCCTAACAGGGCCCCGGCCAGCTTTTCACTGTCTGCATAGCAGACAGTGAAAAGCGCAACGGGTGCAACTGCACCCGTCGCACGGCCGAAACACCGCCAGCTCCATTCGGAGCCGGCTCCTGTGTTGCGGCCTCATTTGCGCACCCCAGCCCAGCGGGAATGTCGGAATGGGGGCCGCGTGAGTGCGGCCGCATGGCGGTCGGAATGACCCCCTCAATGTTTTTTACCACCCCCCATTTTATCATGGTCCCCAATTGACTGATCACCCCTAAAACTTTCATGCGCAAGAAGAATCACTGGGCCACTTTTTTTAGAAAATTTTTTGAAGATTAATCGAACTGTGCCAAAAGATAGAGGCAAGTCATAAAAATGCATTTTGTATGGAAACATGGTTGGAACTATAACAACCTACTGGCGACCGGCAGTATTTATATATATTATATATATATTTATACATATTTTTTTAGATGCTTCTCTTCTTCATTCAACCATAAACCTTTACTGAGTTGCATATTAGTAGTTTGATTTCTGAGGGGCACCCAGCTTGCAGAGCAGTCCCTTTACACCCACCCATCTGAAACAAAAACCTAAAAAGAGGTGCCATATTAACTGCAGCATACGCCACAGCCAAGCTGTACCAGCATTACCCATCTCCATAAGTCAGAGAGGAAGAAACATAGGAGAGCTGAGTAGTTAACCCGGTATATATGTTCTGAGGAAGAAAATAACGACACCAAGTACACAATGCATCTATCGGGCCAGGCCAATGAATATCTCACCAGCATATTGAGGGAAAGGTTGAAGAGTTGAGATTTCTGTAAGATGATTTTAAAGCCTGCAGCTCAGCCGTCTTTTTAACTCCTCTAAAAGGGTAAGAAACAAAAGCTCTGTGTCTTTTATTATAAATAATATATCATCTGCATATAGACAGATTTTATACTCCTCTGTGCCTGTGATTATCCCTTTTAGTCTGAGTTGGCCTTAAATGCATTAGCCAGCGGCTCCAGGTACAACAGTAATAGGAAGTGAGACATGGGGCAGCGTTGTTGTGTACCTCTCATGATTGGAAATAGGTCGGAGGGTTCGTCATTGACAAGGATCGTAGCTACTGGATCAGCGTAGTTGTTGGTTATCCATGCTATATATTTAGGCCCAAACCCATAAGCCTCAAGCATCTTTTAGAGGAAGGGGCAATGGACTCTAACAAACACTTGTCAGTGTTGACTTATGAAAATAAAGCATGTTTATGCACCCTATGCATTTTATCAATTAAGTGCAATACACGTTTGCCGTTATCAGAGGTTCCTCTTCTCCTAATGAATTCAGTTTGATCTATTGTATAGGTCCCTACCTAGTCTGGTCACCAATATCCCTTTAAAAATCTTAGCGTCGATGTTTAGCAGGGCTATTGGTCAGTGTCGGGTGCACAATGTTGGGTCCTTGTCTGGTTTTGCAATGGCAACTATGGTGGCCTCCCTCATGGAGTCAGTAATTGGAGAGTTCACGCCAAAGGAGTTATAAAGTCTTGTGAGCAGAGGAGCAATCATGTTACAGGACGTTTCACAAAAGAGGCCCTCAAAGCCAATAGAACCAGGTGACCTGGTAACCAGGTAAAAGCTGGTCTAAGCAGTGGTGTCCAAAACAAATAATAGGTTAACAAGATAATATAGCTTAGAAATAAAAACAGATCAAAAACCAAGGGCTAGCTGCTGGAGTGATGGCAAATGCATTAATAACTGCATCATGTAGGAAGTTGGCTCTGTATGTACTATTTCAAAGTAAGAAATAGCATGCACAGATTCCAAGGGTTCCCCTTAGAGGTAAGATAGTGGCAAAAAGAGATAATTCTAATGCTCTATTTTGTGGTAGTGTGGTCGAGCAGTAGGCTTATCAGAGGGTAGTGTTAAGCACTTGCTGCACACACACAGGCAATAAATAAGGAACACACACTCAAAGACAATTCCAGGCCAATAGGTTTTTATATAGAAAAATATATTTTCTTAGTTTATTTTAAGAACCACAGGTTCAAGATTTGCAATCAATACTTCAAATGAAAGGTACTTCACTTAGGTATCATAGGAACTTTGAATCAGCAAAATAGCATGTACAGGTTTGGCAAAAATGGCAATAAGCTATTTTAAAACTAGACACTGCAAAGTTTAACAGTTGCTGGGGGAGGTAAGTGTTAGTTAGTTTTGCAGGTAAGTAAACCACCTACAGGGTTCAAAGTTGGGTCCAAGCTAGCCCACTGTTGGGGGTTAAGGGCAACACCAAAGTGACCACACCAGCAGCTCAGGGCCGGTCAGGTGCAGAGGTCAAAGTGGTGCCCAAAACACATAGGCTTCAATTGAGAAGGGAGTGCCCCGGTTCCAGTCTGCCAGCAGGTAGGTACCCGTGACCTCGGAGGGCAGACCAGGGGGGTTTTGTAGGGCACCGGGGGGGACACAAGTCAGCACAAAATGTACACGCTCAGCGGCACGGGGGCGGCCGGCTGCAGAGTGCAAACAGGCGTCGGGTTTGCAATGGAGTTCAATGGGAGACCCGGGGGTCTCTTCAGCGAAGCAGGCAGGCAAGGGGGGGGCTCCTCGGGGTAGCCACCACCTGGGCAAGGGAGAGGGCCACCTGGGGGTCGCTTCTGCACTGGAAGTCGGATCCTTCAGGTCCTGGGGGCTGCGGGTGCAGTGTCTTTACCAGGCGTCGGGTTCTTAGAAGCAGGCATTCGCGGTCTGTGGGAGCCTCTGGATTCCCTCTGCAGGCGTCGCTGGGGGGCTCAGAGGGGTCAACTCTGGCTACTCACAGGGTCGCAGTCGCCGGGGAGTCCTCCCTGTAGTGTTGTTTCTCCGCAGGTCGAGCCGGGGGCGTCGGGTGCAGAGTGGAAAGTCTCACGCTTCCGGCGGGAAAAGTGCAGTCCTTTAAGAGTTGTTTCTTTGTGGCAAAGTTGTTTCTTCTTTGGAGCAGAGCCGCTGTCCTCTGGAGTTCTTGGTCCTTTTAGATGCAGGGTAGTCCTCTGAGGCTTCAGAGGTCGCTTGTCCCTATGGAACACGTCGCTGTTGCAGTTTTTCTTGAAGTGGGGAGACAGTCCGGTAGGGCTGGCGCCAAAGCAGTTGGCGTCTCCGTCTTGTCTGCAGGGCTTTCAGGTCAGCAGTCCTTCTTCGTCCTCAGGGTGCAGGAATCTATCTTCCTTGGTTCTGGGAGCCCTTAAATACTCAATTTAGGGGTGTGTTTAGGTCTGGGAGGGCAGTAGCCAATGGCTACTGTCCTTGAGGGTGGCTACACCCTCTTTGTGCCTCCTCCCTGAGGAGAGGGGGGCACATCCCTATTCCTATTGGGGGAATCCTCCAAAATCAAGATGGAGGATTTCTAAAGGCAGGGATCACCTCAGGACACCTTAGGGGCTGTACTGACTGGTGGGTGACTCCTCCTTGTTTTTCTCATTATCTCCACTGGACTTGCCGCCAAAAGTGGGGGCTGTGTCCAGGGGGCGGACATCTCCACTAGCTGGAGTGCCCTGGGGCATTGTAACACAAAGCCTGAGCCTTTGAGGCCCACATGGGGTCAGAATCTCGTCTCTCAGCAGCAGGCTGGCACAGACCAGTCAGTCCTGCACTGAACAATTGGGTAAAATACAGGGGGCATCTCTAAGATTTCCTCTGTGTGCATTTTTTAATAAATCCAACACTGGCATCAGTGTGGGTTTATTATTCTGAGAAGGTGAAAGAACACTGGTGCTGGGGCCTGGTTAGCAGGGTCCCAGCACACTTCTCAGTCAAGTCAGCATCAGTATCATGCAAACAGTAGGGGGTAATTGCAACGGGGAGCCATTTCCTTACACATCTGTATAGGTAATGAGAGCAATGGTGCCGCTGAAGTCTGGGCAAGTGCAAGTTTCGGGAAGGAAGGAAGTTGGCTCGGTATATTCTATATCAAAATGAGATTTAGTGTGCACAGAGTCCAGGGGTTCCACAGAGGTTTAACAGAGGCCAAAGTAGCTAATACTAATGCTCTCTTTTGTGGTAGTGTGGTCGAGCAGTTAGGCTTATCTGAGGGTAGTGCAAAGCATTTGTTGTACACACACAGACAGTAGAAGAACCACACATTCAATGACTTAACTCCAGACTAATGGTTTTTATATAGTAAAAATATCTTTTGTTAATTTATTTCTAGAACCACAAGATTCAAGTTGAAGGTAAGTACATACATTAATAAGTATTTTACATATGTATCAATACCACTTTGATTGGAATTAGTAAGTTATACAGTTTTTGAATAAATGGCAATAATCTTTTTTGAAAGTTGACAGCGCAATTTTCAGAACAGTTCCTGGGGGAAGAAACTTTAGTATGTTTTGCAGGTAAGTACAACACTTACTTTTCCAGTCTCCAGGGGTTAGGAAGTCCACAGGTTGGGGGTTCCAGTTAACCCCAAACACCCATCACCAGCAACACGAGGCTGGCTGGGTGCAGAATCACACTGCAGGCGTTGTTGTGGGGAACAGGAGAGGGCAATCCAGGAGTGAAGCCCGTCGCCGAATGGATGAAGAACAGCAAACTGAAGTTGAACTCAGATAAGACGGAGGTCCTCATCCTCGGCGCCAACCCCTCAGCCTGGGACGACTCCTGGTGGCCGACCGCTCTGGGAGCAGCCCTGACACCCACCAACCTGGGCGTCATCCTCGACTCAACACTCTCCATGACCAAGCAAGTCAGCGCCATCTCCTCATCCTGCTTCAACACCCTCCCCATGCTCCGCAAGATCGACAGATGGATACCCACAGATACAAGAAGAACAGTCACCTAGGCCCTCTTCAGCAGCAAACTTGACTACGGAAACGCCCTCTACACAGGAGCCCCGGCCACGACTGCAACGCATACAAAACGCCTCCGCGCACCTTATTCTCGATGCCCCCCGCCACAGCCATATCACTCCCCATCTGAGAGACCTATACTGGCTCCCGTCAACAAAAGGATAACCTTTAAGCTCCTCACCCACGCACACAAGGCACTCCACAACACCGGTCCAGCCTACCTCAACAGTCGACTCACCTTCTACACCCCGCCAACTCCGCTCAACCAACCTCGCGCTCGCCACCGCCCGCACCCAAAGAACGACCACCGGAGACAGATCCTTCTCCCATCTCGCTGCCAAGACCTGGAACACCCTTCCTTTGCCCCTACAACAGACAGAAGACCTGCTGACCTTCAGGAAAAGCCTGAAAACCTGGCTAGTCGAGCAGTAACAGCACCCCCACCCCCTCCTCCTGCCTTCAGCGCCTTGAGACTCTTACGGGTGGGTAGCGCGCTCTACAAATACCTTGATTGATTGATTGATTGATTGATTGATCAAGGGTGGGCACGTGCTCGGAATCGCCTGGGGATTCTGTATAGCCAGTTGGGCCACCTGGACACGGGCTGTAGGCGCTGGGTACAGAGTGGTCAGAACTCTCAGATCTGGGGAGGCTCTGGAGTCCTTAGAGGTAGTTTCTTCTTGGACAGGGCCACTGTCCACTGGAGTTCTTGGTCCTCTGTGATGCAGGGCAATTCTCTGGAGCTTGGCAGAGGTCGCTGGTCCCATAGGATGCGTTGCTTGTTGCAGGTTCTCTGAAGCAGGAGACAGGCCGGTAGGGCTGGGCCAATTCAGTTTCCGTCTTCCATCTTCTTCTCTGCTGGGGTTTCCGCTTAGCAGTCCTTCTTCTTTCTTGTAAGGTCACCAGGAATCTGATGACTTGGGTTCAGGGGAGCCCTTAAATCCTGGATTTAGGGATGTTTCAGGGGTCAGAGGGTAGTAGCCAATGGCTCCTGACCCTGAGGGTGGCTATACCCTTCTTGTGTCCTCCCTTTGGCGAGGGGGACACCAACCTAACCCTATTGGTCCCTGTTCTCCAAACCAAGATGGAGGATTCTTCAGGGAGTGTGGTCACCTCACCTCTGGACACCTTAGGGGTGGTCCTAACTGGGGTAGTCACTACTCCCTGATTTTCCTGCCGAATTTGCTGCCAAAGGTGGGGCTATGTCCAGGGGCATGCAACTCCACTAGCTGGGGTGCCCTGGGGCACTGTAACAAGAGGCTTGTGCATTTGAGGCTCACCACCAAGTGTTACAGTTCCTGCAGGGGGGAGGTGTGAAGCACCTCCACCCAGGACAGGCTTTGTTTTTGATCACAGAGAGCATAAAGCCTCTCACCCTATGTGGTCAGAAACTTGTCTGGAAGTGGCAGGCTGGCACAGACTGGTCAGTCCTGCACTAGCAGTTTGGCTAACTTACTGGGGGCATCTCTAAGATGCCCTCTGGGTGCGTTTTTCAATAACACCCACACTGGCATGAGTGAGGGTTTTTTGTGCTGAAAGGTTTGATAGCAAACTTCCCAGTATTCAGTGAAACCATTATGGAGCTGTGGAGTTTGTAATGACAAACTCCCTGACCATATACTCAACATGGCTTCACTGCTTACTATGTCTAAGAATGGCTTTAGACACAGTAGGTGCATATTGTTCATGGAGCTATGCGCTCACCTGTGTTATAGTGCACCCTGCCTTATGGCTGTGAGACCTGCTAGAGGGGTGACTTACCTATGCCACAGGCAGTGATTTGAGGGCATGGCACCCTGAGAGGGGTGCCATGTCGACTTTGCCTTTTTCTCCCCACCAGCACACACAAGCTGCAAAGGCAGTGTACATGTGCTTGGTGAGGGCCCCCCAGGGTGGCATAATACATGCTGCAGCACTTGGGGACCTCCTGTGGTCACAGGGCCTTTTGTACCATGGGTACCTTTTACAAGGGACTTAACTGTGTGCCATGGGTGTGCCAATTGTGGAAACAAAGGTACAGACTTTGGGGCAGAACACTGGTGCTTGGGGCCTGGTTAACAGGACCCCAGCACACTTTCAATCTAAGTTGGCATCAATATCATGCAAAAAATGTGGGGTGGTAACCATGCCACCAAATGCACTTTCCCATACAGGGGAATCAGGATGGTAGCCCCAAGGTGAGTATGTTAGGGGCTAACCTCAGCCTGGGCTGGTGCCCCATCTAGTCCTTGCCATGGTGCCCACTTTCTGGAGGGGAGAAGATTCTGCCTGTATCATCAATCTAGGACAATACTGCAGTATGGTGTGCCAGGCTCTTGCATGATCTGAAGCCCGAATACCGTGTGCGCCTCTCTCTAAGACTGCCTCCTCACAGTCTGCCCACTTTATAAATTCAGCATGGCAGTGCAGAAGTCTGAGGCCTCAGGAGATCGCTACTTGACAGCAAGCTAGTATCAATGCCAGGGTGAGGAATCTGGATGTGATTGTTTTCACCGTGGGTCTGGGGAAGAGTCCACATAGGCAATAGGGTGGTCTTTTCAGTATGTGGCAATTGTGATGTATCGGACAACAGATTCCCAATACTGAGTGAGACCAGCACAAGATCAAATCAGACGATAGAAATCTGCTCCCAACCACGTTGCATCTTGGGCACGTTGTCTGTGCTGTAAGGAACCTAATATACTGTGTGCAAGAAGTAATACTGGATAAACTTAAACTTGACGTTTCTATAGACGCATTGGTGTGTTCCAATATAGAGACCCAATTTTTGTCAGAAATTGGGAGTTCCATATCTGCCACCCATCGGTCCCGCAGATCACCCATGGTCCCCTTTGTTTGTCGCAGGAGTGCATTGCAATGTAGAGTTATGGCTTTTAACCTTGCTGGTTGTGGTGCATATGGTCTGCAGAGTTTCTTGGGTTGACGGTTTTTCTGCCCGTGTGTCAGTGTGCCTGAAATGTGACCCTCATTGTCCCCTATAGCAGGAAATGTTGAGGGGGATCCTGGAAAGTTCTCAGTGTGTCATTCTCAAAGAAATCTCTTGAGTTCCGAAGCGTGCCCTTTCCTAGTCGTGTTACCTCTCCAGTTTCATCCAGGATGTAAGACAGACAAGACCGACAGTGGGAGGTCTCAAGCTTAGGGGCATTTAAAATGCATTCTCTGGAGCACCCTGGACCAGGCGTATTTAAGGTTGTCGACTAGGATATTGGCTGCAGTGCCTGGATATTTACATAGCAGGCAGAATATTCACTGCAGCCATTCAGCACATATGGGTTGCTGACACCCAGCTGTCACGCAGGACCCCAGCAAACCTCTCTCTACCTTGTCATTCAAGCCAATTGTGCAGTCAGGTAAAACAGTTCTTA
The DNA here is from genome assembly GCF_031143425.1 of Pleurodeles waltl. Taxonomy (NCBI): domain Eukaryota; kingdom Metazoa; phylum Chordata; class Amphibia; order Caudata; family Salamandridae; genus Pleurodeles; species Pleurodeles waltl. The sequence continues at coordinate 403,221,491 of NC_090449.1, forward strand.
GTCGGGAACCGCAGGGCTGCGCTCAGACATTGTGGGGGATGGAGTTTATCTAAGTATATTCTACATTGTCATGCGCCCCAAAGTCAAATCAGTAACAAATAGTCTATTTCTCAAAGTGTGGCACAGGGCACTTAGATGGGAAATGTAGAGAACAAGTAGAGCAATCATGGTAACATCACCATCTTGGCCAGAGCGGCTCACGTCTGCTCATAATGATGATATATGTGGAAAACAGCTCATTTAAAGAAATGTACAGCTGTGTATGCTTAACAGAAACTAAGGGCTTTATAAAGAGTTTAGCAGCTGGGATACTTCATCAGAATGTGGTGGATATTTTATCCGCCTTTTAACAAGTGCTTTAGGTTTTAATGCATTTGTTATACGGCGGGCAAAAATACATGCTCCACTTTCGTGACAGAGTATCCTGTTTGCCAAACTCTGAGTAAGGCCCTTAAAGTGCATTTCTGGTGTACCCAAACTTAACCCTTGTACGCTGAGGCATTTGGTATTTAAAAAAATAAATAATTCTGTCATGTCTCTCTAATTACTTCACCTTACTTTTTCTATCTCACCCCTCTCTCTTTATCTAGCCCTATCTATGTATTTCTACATCTGACTTATATATCACCCTCTATCTCACACCGCTCTTTTTTACATCACCTATGTATACCACACTATTCTCAATGTACGTCTCCCTACTCCACCCCTCATCACCTTGTTTCTCTCGTTTTACCACATTCTGGGGGTCATTCCAAGTCTGGCGGGCGGCGGAGGCTGCCCGCCAGACTTCCCCACTCCGAAATACCGCTCCGCGGTCGAAAGACCGCGGAGGGTATTCTAAGTTTTTCCCTGGGCTGGCGGGCGGTCGCCAAAAGACCGCCCGCCAGCCCAGGGAAAAACTCCCTTCCCACGAGGATGCCGGCTCGTAATCGAGCCGGCGGAGTGGGAAGGTGCGACGGGTGCTGTTGCACCCGTCGCGTATTTCACTGTCTGCCAAGCAGACAGTGAAATACTTGTAGGGGCCCTCTTACGGGGGCCCCTGCAGTGCCCATGCCAGTGGCATGGGCACTGCAGGGGCCCCGCGACCCCCCCTACCGCCATCCGGTTCCCGGCGGGCGGACCGCCGGGAACTGGATGGCGGTAGGGGGGGTCGGAATCCCCTCGGCGGCGCAGCTAGCTGCGCCGCCTTGGAGGATTCCAAAGGGCGGCGGTACACTGGCGGGAGACCGCCAGTGTTGCCGGTCCGACCGCGGCTTTACCGCTGCGGTCGGAATGCCCTTGGGAGCACCGCCGGCCTGTCGGCGGTGCTCCCGCGGTCCTCCAACCCGGCGGTCATTGACCGCCAGGGTTGGAATGACCCCCTCTGTCTACCTCTATCTTGCCCTCTCAAGCCCCTTCCCAACTGTCTTTCTACCACACCTCTCTCAGTGCTCTGTTTCTGTGTCACCTACCTGTATCTCTTTTCCACCTGCATCCCCTGTCTCTCAACCTAATTTTGCTGATTAACCACATCTCTTTAGCTTTTTCTCCATCGCTCTATACCTTATATCTCTTTACCCCTCTTTCAGCCTCTCTTTACATCTCCACTATCTGCCTTACCTCTCTCTTATTTCTCACCCTACCTCGCATCTCTTGCTCTATCGCCTCTCTTCTGACCCTATTCCATCTCTCTTTTACTAGCTAGCATATTAATTTATCTTAATTATCCCCTTTCCATCTCTGGTTGCCACGGTTCCTTCTACTTCCTCTCTCACTACATTACTCCTTTCTCATCACCTCTATTTCTCTAACCCTAGCTCTTTTCTCTAGTATTAGCTCTCTAGCAACCACATATCTCTTTGCACCTTCTTCTCCATTTCACCTCACCCGCTCCCTGGTCTATCTTTCGTTACCTCACTTAATACATTTTCCTACCTCGCCTCACTATCTCACTCACAATCTCATAATCTTGCCATGTTCTCATGCTACCTCTGTATCAAGCTCATCTGTGTTTTTATACTTCACCTCTTTTCTTTCTGCACCTCATCTTTCTCCCTTTGCAATTTCCATCTCTACCATGCTCTCTGCACCTCTTCTTTCATTTCCAAACCTCTTTCTTTACTTGCATTCCCTTTTGGTCCTCTCTCTGCCTCAGAGCTTTCTCTCTAGCTTGTGTCTCTGTTTTTCTCACTACCTCACATCTCACCACCAGTCCTTGTCTACCACTTTCTGTCTTTACCTCTCTTTCTAGCATCGGCTGCCGAGTGTCCTCCAGGGCTTCCGCGGCCCTGCGGACGTGGAGGCTTTTGTGGGCCCCGCGGCCCTTTGGATTTTCCGGCCGCCGTTTATGATTGGTGGCGCCTGACCTGCGTTGGCCCGGAGGTGCGTGAGGAGCGGGCCTGATGTGAATCGCAGGTCTGCCCTAAGAGGTGGGACGGACTGTGGCGACCGGGAGCCCCTGGCACTGGGGAGTGGACGGCTGGGGGGGGTCGCGGCCTTGTTTTACGGCACTCCCCTCGAGGCGGTGCCCAGGAGGGACTGCCAAGTTGCACCGGAGACCCTGCCTTACAATACCTAGAGTGCCTGTTTTGAGTTTTGGGCCGACTGCTGGACAAAGAGCAAGGCGGCCTGGAGGCGGTGCTGCTGCCGCCCTGCGCGTGGTGGCCCAATGACGGCCTGAAGCTGCGGAGTGCCCTTCTATTGGAGGTGCAGGGTCTGACTGGGACCTGGATACCTACTGTAGTGCAGATTTTCTGTGCTGGAACTGAGGCCGGTGGTACGCCTGGGGGCGCCAGCGCGGGCTGGTCTGATCTGCGGTGAGTCTTGATGTGAACCTGGTGACTTGGATGCTGACTGGTGGCCCTGCAGAGAGAGCTGGGCAGCTGGGAGAGTGGTCTTGGTGGTGGGCGCCCGCTGTTCCGGATATTTTTTGACACTCTTGCGCGGTCAGGAGGCCGTGCGTGCTGTGCTGAATTATGGGCAAGTCTGACCAACGGCAAGCAAAACTCACCTTTGAGGGGGGTAAAAAGGGAGGTGCTGCTTCTGCCTCCCAGCCTAGTGATGTCGGGATTGGAGAGGAAAGCCCTGAGGTGTCTGTGCGGTCCATGTTTCTGGACCTCAAGACTAGCTTGACTGGCATAGATGCCAAGCTGGACCATGTGACGGAACGGCTTGACCGCATAAGAGCCTGGGTCGACGACCATGATTCCCGGTTTGAGGCTCTGGAGTCACGCACGTCAGAGGTGGAGGATGCGCGCCGGGGTGATAGTGAACAAATTGTACAAATGGAACGCATCCTGCAGGTGATACGGATTAAGAACGAGGACTTGGAGGCGTGGTCTCATTGTAATAATATTCGTATTGTGAGGCTATCAGAAGCGACTGATATGGGCCGCATGGAAGACTTCGTGGAGAGCATGTTGCTGGAACTGTTTGCAGGCGAGCTCTCACGGATGCTGGTGGTGGAGAGGGCGCACCGGTCCTTGGGGCCCCGACCTCCGCCGGGAACACCTCCGTGCCCAATTATTGCACGCCTGTTGAACTATAGAGACCGGGATGCTGTCCTTCGTCTGGCAAGGGAGAGAAGGCCGCTGATATACAAGAACTCGGAAATCAACTTTTTTCTGGATTACACCCCTGGTGTGCAGGCTCAGAGGCGTGCTTTTCTGCCGACCAAACGGCTGCTGAGCCAGGCTGGAGTCGGGTTTGCTTTATTATATCCGGCCAGACTGAGGGTGCGGCACGAGGGAAAGATGCTGTACTTCACGGACCCAAAGCAGGCGGCTAAGTTTGCTAGACGTCTACCCAGAGAGCGGTGGGCTGCGGGATCCGGGGGGTCGGAGGCCGGGGACGCCGCTTTAAGTGACAATGACTAACCGGCTGTGATTGGCTTAAGAGCATTGATTGGGGCTGCCGGGGGGTGCGTGGGGCCGCTTCTTGCGCAGTTCCGCCTGCTGTGTGGTCCGCTATTTGGCCCATGGGCCCCTCTCCCCTAGTGTATTCTGGGTGGAGAGCTGTTGGCTGACTACTGCCCCTGGGATGAGTCCTATCACTTTTTGCTTTAGCTACAGGGGGTGGGTTTTGGGGTTGATCGGGTGGGATACTGAAAGGGTCCGATTGGGGGGCCTGTGTGGGTGGGGGGGGCTGGGTTGTTTCTGATCGTAGAATGACTGTTTTTATTGTTGTTCTGGTTGGCCTTTATTTCTGTTTCTGGCAGGTGGAGATGAGCTTGCTCGTGCAATGTTGGATGTCTGTGGTATGGGACGAGGGGTGATGATGCGACGGTGGTTCGATGCTTGATGTGGAATGTGCGTGGGCTTAATGACAGGCGGAAGGCTCGATTGGTGGCTGCATATGTTAAGCAACATAACATTGATATTTGTATGCTGCAGGAGACGCACCTGGTGGCGACCGCAGTGGGCAGACTGAAAGTTGGGTGGGTTGGCGAGGCTGATTGCTCCACGTATTCTGGTTATGCCCATGGAGTTGCAATTTTAATTTGCAATGGGTTGCAGTGGCGCACGCGAGAAGTTATCGTAGACCCAAATGGCAGATATGTTTTACTGAGCGGTATGTTACTCGACAGGGCCTGTTGTCTTGTGGCAGTGTATGGACCGAACGTTGATGACCCAGAGTTCTTTCTGGTGCTGTGGCGTCTCGTGGAGTCTCTGGGTGCTGGAGCAGTGATCTGGGGTGGTGATTTTAATGTGATCTTGGATGCTCTGATGGATCGTGAGAGTGTGGCTAGGGTGCAGCATGTCTCTGCGGCAAAGTCTTTGGCGGCAGTGATGTGGAGTGGCGAGCTAGTGGACTTGTGGAGATGGAAGCACGCAGATGTGAGAGAGGGAACGTGTCTGAATTACGTCCATGGCAGTTGGTCCCGAATAAATCCTTGGCTGAGTACTAGAGATGTGGAGGTCTGGATGAGAGCGGTGGATCACCTCCCCCGCACATTGTCAGACCACTCGCTGGTCAGGCTGGAGTTAGCGATACCTAGTGAGCTGCATCAGACGATTATGTGGCGGTTACTTAGTGGGGCGCTCCGAGATGAGATCTTTCGGAAGGAAGTGCGTGAGGCGATACAGCTATTTTTTGCTGAGAATCGCGGATCTGTGGGTACCTTATGGGAGACATTTAAGATTGTTATCCGTGGAGTGTGTTTATCGAAGCAACACGGCATTGTGAAGGCCATGCGCCGGGAGATGGCTGATATCGAGGGAAGGCTTGCAGAATTGGAGAGGCTGCTAGTTGGTCGAGAGAGGTACTTGCCGAGATTCGACGTGAGGTGTCCCTATATGAGGAAGCCTCTATAAGAGAGATCTGCTTTTCCGGGAGGCATGCCCAAGCACGTCGGTATGGGAAGGGTGAAAGAGCGGGGCGAACACTCGCAGACATGCTCCGCAGGCCCTGGGCCAGTAATTATGTCACTGAGGTTGTTGATGATGGAGGCGGAAGGGTGACTGGATCCAAAGGTGTCATGCAGGTGTTTACTGAATATTTCACGCGGCTTCATGCGGCCCCGGAGGGCCTAAGTGAGGAGGCTGCACAGACATATTTTGCAGATATTGTGCTTGTATGGTTTGAAGAGGCACACAGGGCGTATTTAGATGAACCGTTCACTGTTGAAGAGGTAGCAGCGGCTATCTGTGGTTTGCCTGGCGATAAGTCCCCGGGTGTGGACGGCCTGACCCCTGCGTTTTATAAAGAATATGTGGATATTCTTGCCCCGTGCCGGTTGGAGGTGTATATGGAGTCCCTGGAGGCTGGGTCACTGCCGGTCTCGCTTCGAGAGGCTTTGTTAGTGACAGTTCTGAAACCTGGGAAAGACCCGACTCGATGTGACTCGTACCGTCCCCTCTCAATGATAAACATTGATAATAAATCCTGGCAAAGATTAGCGGCGCGCCTGCAGCCCCTTCTTTCTCGGTTGGTGCTACCGGACCAGTCGGGATTTGTTCCTGGAAGGTCTACGAGTCATAACTTGCGTACTTTTTTCGCACTGGCGGGATCTTTGGGGGCTGGAGATAATGTAGTTGCGGTATTTCTCAATGCCGCCAAGACTTTTGACTCCTTGGCTTGGGATTATATGTTTGCGCTCTTGGGCCGGGTGGGACTCAGCGCGCGTTTCGTGAATTGGATTAGACTATTGTATACTCTCCCAACTGCCAGGTTGCGTCTTAATGGATGTGTGTCGGCTCCATTCCCGGTTGCGCGTGGTACGCGCCAGGGGTGCCCGTTGTCCCCCCTTCCTTTTTGCAGCAGCTATGAAGCCTTTGGCGGCGGGGTTGCAACAGAAAAATAATAATAGAGGCTTGCAGTTTCGACAGCGACCTGTTCTAATATCTTTGTATGCTGATGACATTGCACTATATGTGCGGAACCCTGGTCAGAACCTGGATATTTTACTGGATGAAGTCGTGCGCTTTGGCACCTTTTCTGGTATCACTATTAATTGGTCGAAATCGATGGTGCTGCCTCTGACCCCCAGTGAGATGCGATTTGACTCTCGATACCGTCTGGTTTGGGCGGAGGGGCCGGGACGTTATTTGGGTATTCAGCTGAGCCGTGATGTTGACACCCTACGACAGGCTAATTACGGTGCTGCACTCCAGTGGTTGGAGGACAAGGTTGAGATCTGGCGCGCTCTGCCACTCTCGCTAATTGGGCGCATTGCCATTGCAAAGATGGTGGTGCTCCCTAGGTTCTTGTATTTGTTTGTGAATCTTCCACTTCCGCTCACAAGGGGCTACCTACGAAGACTGCGCTCCGCGCTAATTCGTTTGGCGTGGGTGGGACGTCAGCCGCGCATTTCCTGGGAGAGACTGCCACTGCAGTTTGAATTGGGTGGGCTCGCTGCTCCGGATCTGGAGCTTTATTACTACTGTGCACAGGCGCATTTCGCGTATTATTGGCTGAATCCGATTCGCTACTTGCCGCATTTGGCGCCTGAGAGTGACTCCGTGTGGCCGGATGGCTTAGTGCGTGTACTTGGAAGCTGGGTGCAGTCCCGAGTCACGGGAATTGATACGTGGCATGTACGATGAGAGCTTGGGGGGCGTTGATGCAGCGTTCTGGGGTTACTGTTCCATTTGCTCCTTCGCTGCCCGTCATGGCGATTGCTGATGTGATGGCGGGGTGCGCGGTTTTCTTCAGGATGCCGGCTTGACTGAATTAAGAGACTGGCTGGTGGACGAGGGTACGGCGCTGCAGCGCCTGTGCGCTCTTCGGGGCCGTGCTTTGTTACAAGACTGATTCCTTAGCCCGGTCGGAACCCTCTCGGAGTTTTCGAGCTCTGGAGGTGCTCTGCGGTGCGCAGTCCCTGGGCAAGCTGGTTACCAAGCTGTATAATTGTATGCAAGAGCAGAGTGGAAGCTCTGGGGCGTCCTCTAGGATTGCCTGTGAGAAAGATATGGGAGAGCCCATCACTGAGGCAATGTGGCGCGAATGCTGTGCACATATGAGACCGTTGTCCCCAAATTATAGGTTGCGTCTGCTGCACTTTAAGTTTTTGCACCGACTGTATTATACACCCAAGGGGCTCCACTCTATGGGCTTGCGTTTGGATGTGTGCTGTGCTCGTTGTCGGGCGCCGGATGCGGGTTTCTTGCATCTGGAGTGTGTGGAAGTCCACTATTTCTGGGTCGAAGTTTGGCAAGTGATTACTGAAATGGTCGACCTGGAGTTGCCTCTTTCCCCCAGGGTTGGGCTGCTTGGATGTGTGGATGAGATCCAGGGGCCGCGCAGGCGTCTGGTGGGCCTGCTTCTGTTGCTGGCCAAGCGTAGGGTTGCCATGTGCTAAGGTAGGAAGAGGGCACCGCGTAAGTCTGAATGGTTGCGAGATGCTGCCTTTTGCCATGACCAGCTGATGGTCTTTTGGGATCTCATGCCTGAGGGATCTCGCCCTAAGGACATCTGGGCCCCGTTAAATGAATATCTGGCTACCCGAAGTATGTAAGTGATGCGATTGGTGATGCCCACGCGAGAGAGTCAAAACCTCCCCCTCCCTCCCCTCCCCCCCTTAGATTTGGTATGATCCTATGCCGTTGAGATGGGCTTGTGCGGTTTGTTCGGGAGCTCCACCTGCCTTTCTGAGTGTTGTTTTTATTGTTGGTTTCACCCCTCAGTTATGTTATGCTGAGCCTTCTGCTGATTATGACTCGTCCTCTACACTGGTGTTAGGGACTTTGCTGTTTGACGGCCGGTGAGGAGGTTTGGAGATGTGCCCCTTGATACTGATGCTCACTGTGAGATATGTTTATTCAATTTTTCTTGCTGTTTGGGGCAATGCTGTGGTTGAAAGGGATTATTACATTATTTTATTTATTGCTAAGACAGTTTATGTTATGTACGTTTTGTATGTGGCAAAATTCAATTAAAAAAAATAACATAAAAAAGTGTGCCCCAAAGCCCTGCAGAAGCAGCCTGGCTAGTGCTAGGTGTGGCTTGCAAGGGTCCGGCGAGCCTTACTCTAACCCTTCAAATCCTCTGAACCCGTGCTCGTACAGGTCAGCTTCCTTGCGTCCACTTTTGACATTCTTTCTTGAAGACCCAGCTGATAGCAGCCATTGCCTATCTCTGCCCTCTTTGCTTCATGTATGACTGCAACACCGTTTTTAAAAGCATTTGCATCCATTGGCGCCAGTCCTCTAGCAATGGGGCAAGCAGCTCCCAAAACATGTAAAGCCCTGTGTAGGAAGTTGGCTCTGTATGCACTATTTCAAAGTAAGGAATAGTATGCACAGAGTCCAAGGGTTCCCCTTAGAGGTAAGATAGTGGCAAAAAGAGATCATTCTAATGCTCTATTTTGTGGTAGTGTGGTCGAGCAGTAGGCTGATCAGAGGGTAGTGTTAAGCATTTGTTGTACACACACAGGCAATAAATGAGGAACACACACTCAGAGACAATTCCAGGCCAATAGGTTTTTGTATAGAAAAATATCTTTTCTTAGTTTATTTTAAGAACCACAGGTTCAAGATTTACAAGTAATACTTTAAATGAAAGGCACTTCACGTAGGAACTTTAGGAACTTTGAATTAGCAAAATAGCATATACAGTTTTCACATAAATGACATATAGCTATTTTACAACCAGACACTGCAATTTTCAACAGTTCCTGGGGGAGGTAAGTGTTTGTTAGTTTTTGTAGGTAAGTAAACCACCTACAGGGTTCAAGTTTGGGTCCACGGTAGCCCACCGTTGGGGGTTCAGAGCAACCCCAAAGTTACCACACCAGCAGCTCAGGGCCGGTCAGGTGCAGAGGTTAAAGTGGTGCCCAAAACGCATAGGCTTCAATGGAGAAGGGGGTGCCCCGGTTCCAGTCTGCCAGCAGGTAAGTACCCGCGTCTTCGGAGGGCAGACCAGGGGGGTTTTGTAGCGCCCCGGGGGGACACAAGTCCACACAAAAAGTACACCCTCAGCAGCACGGGGTGGCCGGGTGCCGTGTGCAAACAAGCGTCGGGTTTGCAATAGGATTCAATGGGAGACCAAAGGGTCTCTTCAGCGATGCAGGCAGGCAAGGGGGGGGGCTCCTCGGGGTAGCCACCACCTGGGCAAGGGAAAGGGCCACCTGGGGGTCGCTCCTGCGCTAGAGGTCAGATCCTTCAGGTCCTGGGGGCTGCGGATGCAGAGTCTTACCAGGTGTCGGGTCTTTGAAGCAGGCAGTCGCGGTCAGGTGGAGCCTCGGGATTCCCTCTGCAGGCATCGCTGTGGGGGCTCAGGGGGGTCAACTCTCACTACTCACGGTCTCGTATTCACCGGGGAGTCCTCCCTGTGGTGTTAAGTCGAGCCGGGGGCGTCGGGTGCAGAGTGCGGGAAACGTGTGTTGTTTCAAAGTTGCTTCTTTGTTGAACAGAGCTGCTTCCTCTGGAGTTCTTGGTCCTTCTAGATGCAGGGCAGTCCTCTGAGGCTTCAGAGGTCGCTGGTCCCTGTGGAACGCGTCGCTGGAGCAGTGTCTTTAGAAGTGGGGAGACAGGCCGGTAGAGCTGGGGCCAAAGCAGTTGGTGTCTCCGTCTTCTCTGCAGGTTTTCAGTTCAGCAGTCCTCTTCTTCTTAGGTTGCAGGAATCTGAGTTCCTAGGTTCTGGGGAGCCCCTAAATACTGAATTTAGGGGTGTGTTTAGGTCTGGGGGGTTAGTAGCCAATAGCTACTAGCCCTGAGGGTGGTTACACCCTCTTTGTGCCTCCTCCCTGAGGGGAGGGGGGCACATTCCTATCCCTATTGGGGGAATCCTCCATCTGCAAGATGGAGGATTACTAAAAGTCAGAGTCACCTCAGCTCAGGACACCGTAGGGGCTGTCCTGACTGGCCAGTAGCTCCTCCTTGTTTTTCTCATTATCTCCTCCGGCCTTGCCGCCAAAAGTGGGGCCGTGGCCGGAGGGGTTGGGCAACTCCACTTGCTGGAGTGCCCTGGGGTGCTGTAACAAAGGGGGTGAGCCTTTGAGGCTCACCGCCAGGTGTTACAGTTCCTGCAGGGGGAGGTGATAAGCATCTCCACCCAGTACAGGCTTTGTTACTAGCCACGGAGTGACAAAGGCACTCTCCCCATGTGGCCAGCACCATGTCTGGATTGTGGCAGGCTACTAAAACAAGTCAGCCTACACGAGTAGTTGGTTAAGGTTTCAGGGGGCACCTCTAAGGTGCCCTCTGGGGTGTATGTTACAATAAAATGTACACTGGCATCAGTGTGCATTTATTGTGCTGAGAAGTTTGATACCAAACTTCACAGTTTTTAGTGTAGCCATTATGGTGCTGTGGAGTTCGTGCATGACAGACTCCCAGACCATATACTCTTATGGCTACCCTGCATTTAAAATGTCTAAGGTTTTGCTTAGACACTGTAGGGGCATAGTGCTCATGCACTTATGCCCTTACCTATGGTATAGTGCACCCTGCCTTAGGGCTGTAAGGCCTGCTAGAGGGGTGACTTATCTATACTGCATAGGCAGTGTGAGGTTGGCATGGCACCCTGAGGGGCGTGCCATGTCGACTTAGTCTTTTTATCCCCACTAGCACACACAAGCTGGCAAGCAGTGTGTCTGTGCTGAGTGAGGGGTCCCCAGGGTGGCATAAGATATGCTGCAGCCCTTAGAGACATTCCCTGGCATCAGGGCCCTTGGTACCAGGGGTACCAGTTACAAGGGACTTACCTGGATGCCAGGGTGTGCCAATAGTGGAAACAAAAGTACAGGTTAGGGAAAGAACACTGGTGCTGGGGCCTGATTAGCAGGCCTCAGCACACTTTCAAATCATAACTTAGCATCAGCAAAGGCAAAAAGTCAGGGGGTAACCATGCCAAGGAGGCATTTCCTTACACCCTGGAAAATAGAACAGGAAGGAGTGCAGTCTCATTAAATTCACCAAGTACCTATCCACCAGCCTGGAAAATATCCTTCTTACTGTCTTTCCGCCGCTGATTCAACCAAGTGGCAAGGCACCTTTCTTCCAGACGGGCTTTTAACGTAAGAACACTGAAAGCATCATTGAAAACACCATCGAAAGCAGCCTAGTGGGGAGCATGCCCTGATTTCTCCCAGTCCTTTGCCTTTATCCAGCAGTTGGGTCACTGTGCGTGCTAGCATAATCATTGTGCCTTCCACCAGTGCAATCACTCACCAAATAACGAATAAGTGCAGGCTACAGAGAGCTAATGCCATTTGGCCTCTTAACACCTGTTATTACCCTTCCAAGTAGCATAAATTGCTAGCCTCTTGAGTTACCCTCCCTCAGCTCCCTAGTTGTTAAACTGAGGCCTCTTTTGTGAAGTCTTTTTTGCAGTAAAATATTGTGGGGAAAAAAGTAGACTACAAAAGTTGCCAAGACTGTCTACTGAAAAAACAGATTAGATAAAGTTACAGAAACAAAACAAATTGAAAAATTATGTGACTTACAGGGCGCTTGTAAGTGTACTGGGAGCAGGGGTACGGGGGCATCCTTCTGTTACAGTAAATTAGAGCATTGACAGTGAGGTGGAGATGGAGGCAGCAGCTTAGTAAGGGCTTTTTAGGATTCAGGGTAGCGTAGAGTTGGGGGGGTAGTAAGGGTTTTGTAGGGTTAAGGGAAGGGTGTGGAAAGGGTAAGAAAGGATTTTTACAGTTTAAGGAAGCGTAGCATTAAGGGGTAGTAACAGGTTGGTACAGTTGAAGGATTAGTAGCAGTAAAATGTGGTTAGGGGCTTTTTGGGTTCGTGAGAGGATAGCGTTAAGTGGTAGTAAGGGTTTTTAGTGTTCAACGAATGGTAGCATTAAGGGGTAGTTTAGTGTTTTTAGGGTCCAGAGATTTGAAGCATTAAGGGATACTAAGAGGATATTAGTGTTCATTAGAGAAATTAAAGAATATGGGTAATAAAAATTATTTTTAAATTTCAACATTTTTGTAATTGTCATGGTAATGAAGGATGCAACAGTTATAACTTGAAGAACTTCAGCTTGACTTTAATATAGTTGACATTTTAAAAGTCAGTTTTACGTAATTCATTTAAATCTTTATTTGATTATTTAAAAATAATCATAAAGAGCAACAAAATAATACACAAATACATCAATGGAATCCAGTTCATAAATAATATGTTTACATTAAATAATAAACATATAAAAAAAAATGAAAAAAAAAAAATGTGCTTTTTATAAAAAGGATCTAAAAGTTCATTGTATTGCTCCAATGCATACCACTTTTTAAATCCCTACAGAATAACAAACAGCCAGCTCTATCAACATGGGAAGAAAATAAAATGCTGGTCTATATTGGCGAAAACCAAGGGGTTTAAAAATAGGCAACAAGTGTCTATGTCGGAAGGGCTCATAAAACTACAAAAGAAAGGAAAGTGCTCAAGTGTCTTCAAAATGTTTTGTCACAGGGCAGACCAGTATGCTTCTCGGATCGAACTGGCCTGCCAGAAAGCAAAGTTTGCTTTTAATCGAGTCTGTTCGAAACGTATTGAAGGGGGACCTCCCCGAAGTGTTTCTCACCGGGGAGAGATAAGGCTCAGGCCCATCCTTTTTTTATATGTGTCCAAGGGCCTGCTCTCTCTTTTAACTGAGGCACACCTCATAAATTGTTCCTTGACCTTCGCACAGTTCACCCTTCTCCATCATGTACGGAGAACTATACAAATCAGCCCTGCCTCAGCAGCTCTCTCTACATAATCTAGCAAGCGAATCTTATAGCCATGATCACAGTCTAACCCATGGGAACTCAAACGTTTTCCCGGTGGCCAAAAGTACAGTCTGGCTTGTGGCCGAGGGCCACACCGATGAACCTGCGGGTGGGGACGGGGCTACTAGAGTCAAAAAAATAATGCTGTACACGTTTTTTGCAAGATATGGAAGACTTTATGGATTTGAGCTTTCTGCAGGCAATGTTAATTTTGATATTAGGCAAACAGTAAAAACTGGCCCAGGAGACTGTAAAACGGGCCCACAAACACCCAAAAAACAGTCAACACACTGCTTGAAAGGCCACCTGGCAAGGAGAGCAGGCTAGCTGGTGGCGAGCAGGAGGGAAAAAAGCTGGTTGTCGGCAGGAGAGGAGGAGAGCAGGTGGACCCGATCCACGGGAAGCTCCTGCTGCATGTCGAACCCTTTTGGTGGGAGAGAAGGGCTAGTGAGAGCAGGTTGCTGGTGGATAAGACACAGCAGGCTGCTGGGGACAGCACCCTTGGCAAAGGTAGCAGAACGCTTGCAAAAGGCTCCTTAAAAGTCAGCTGTGAATGCGCATCAGGTGACTTTTAAAGGGTCTTTGCTTCCCACCACTGCCAGGCGTATGACATCACCCATCTCGGGCTGCCGGAGCATGTGCAGTGATGTTGCTAATGCGTATGCTCCAACGGCCCCCTTTTGTGTTTACTGAAAGCATTGGGGAGCTGCTACAGAGCAGCTGAGCAGGGTGTGCCCAAGAAGGGGCCATCAAAAAGGTCGGCAGGGTGCCAGGCAAGGCCATTCTGAGCACCACAGGTCTAAATAGTCCAAGATCACATCACAATTAAAGACAGTGTGCTGACTACTCCAAACCGCCATCAGAAAGAGGGCAAATTTTATGTGATCTTCCACATAAGCTAGACAGAGTTCCTCGTGGGCAAGAAAGTGATAACTGTAGGAAAGTGCCTCTTTTGACATGGCCTCCCCCCGCGCACACTTTTTGCCTGGTTTCTGGTGCAATTTCAACTGAAAGTGCACTGGGTCCCTACTAAGCAGGTCTCCAGTGCCAGATCTCTTTCTCCAAAACTGCACAGTTGTGTTCCCAATTGGCAAACCAATAGCTACCATTGTAAGTCCTTACTAAATGCTACCCCTGGTACCTAGGGCATGGGGTACTAAAGGAAGGCCCCTGAGGGCTGCCTGTAGGACTATTTGTGCCAATCTCAGGGTCCTTCTGACTAAGTGCAAATAGTGCTGCTGTCACAGGCTGCATGTCTTGGTGCAGAACTAACATGAAAGCACAACATGGCACACAGCCTGTGTGCCCTGACCCCTTTTACTCAGCATGCAATATATATAAGTCACCCTTCTAGGTCTTTTAGCCCTAAAGGCAGGATGCATTATATTACATATGAGGGCATATCTGCATGAGCAGATATACCCCTACTATGTCGTCGTTGATTCTCAAATACACAAGAAGTATGGGGAATCTTATAGGTGCAAAGTAGATTGAATTTTCCCTATGCTATTTGAATTACCCGAACTACGGGACCTCTTCGTGTGACAGGGATGGTGAGGGAAATTACTCTTTACGGACCAGGTGGTCTCACACACTATATGAACATGTATTATGAACAAAGTTGGGTCTGGAGGTTATGTACAGACTCCACAGGACTCAACGCCGAATGGTCCTCTTTAAGAAAAACAATAGAGGATTATCCTCTACTGTCCTCTACCAGCCTCAGGCTTATCTCTCCCTTATTTCACTTCTTTTCTTGAGCTTTTTTCTCCTCTGTCTTGTTTCCTCCTGTTCCCTTCTCATCTTCTCCTCTTCAATTATTTTTCCCTCTCCAGTTTTCACTCCTTTTTCCCCAGTTAAATTCCCCTTTCCACACCACCCACCCTTTTTTCCCCTTCCTCCCCCTTTTCAATTTTCATTCCCCTCACTTTCCCAGTCCACTTTTTTCTACTTAATTCCCCCTTTTTTCCCCATCTCTTGTCCCCAACCCCGCCCCCTCCATTTATTTGTTTTCCCCCCACTTTCCCCAGCTTCTGTTTTCTCTCCCCATCTTTTTCCCTCTTACACTTCACCTCTCATCTCTCGTTCTTCCCCCTACCCCTTCTTCCCCCCTTTTTTACCCTCACTTTCCCTGTCTTTTGCATTCTCTCCCCCCTCTTTTTCCCTCTTACACTTCACCTCTCATCCCACGTTCTTTCCCCAACCCCCCCCCCTTTTTTTTTTTAGCCCCCTCCTCCCTGATGAGCCACGTCCTATTGCAGAGAGGCCCGGGTGCAGACTTTAGGAGGAATTGGACTACATTTCCTATCCTCCCTGGGCACAGGCTTACGTGATGCGACCACACCCCGGCCGGGTTCGTAATGGCAACTCCCTTTATCTTCTGTCCCTCTCTAACCGTGCTTCATTGAAGGCCGGGGAGGGATTTAAACTAGGTGCGCCAGCGAGCGTCACCTTTGATGTAGTAAGTCTTCGCATACTGAGCGGCGCCAACGCTGGCAACAGATAAGCGATTCTCTTTACACTATACCTTTATTTACTTTCTCGGGCCAACAGTCTTTATTTTCATTTGCGCTTGGAAGCAACGGGGTCGCGCTACTTTGGCACACCGTTTTGCAACATTGGCACATTTACTTGTTGTTTTATGCTGTAACACAATGAAAGGTATTTTATTCCCTATGTGGAATAGTACTTGTACACCACAACCGCCCTCTGGACTCAGTGTTCCTTAATTTCCAGTGTACGCCTGGAACAAGTGAGTTGATATATTCCCTGCACTTGGTTTAGTTTTCAGCACAAGAGTTTAAACAGGAGGAACCTCTCTATTTCTCCTCCAATTTTCCTCTACGTTTTCGCTTGTGTCCCCAACCCTCTCCCCACTTCCATCCCCCCCATCCCTGAAAATAGGGATGTTTGGTATCAAACATCTCATATTAATAAACCCTCACTGAATCCAGTGATGAATCTATTAATACATGCACTGAGAGGGCACCTTAGAGGTGCCCTCATAAAACCTACCAACTCCTAGCGTGGGCACTTACCGGTCAAAACCTGTGCAACCACCTTAGAGTTCTGGCCTCGGGAGGGTGAGAGCCAGTGCTCTTGAGCACTCAGAAGAAAAGGTCTGCTCTGGGCAGAGGTGTGGCCTCCTCACCTAGGCAGGAAGGATATTCCAGGGCGGGAAGCTTCAAAAGCCTTGCCACCTTTGTAATGTGTCCAGGTCTCTACAGATGGTAGAGATGACCAACCCCCCTGTCCTGACCCCACTTTTGGCGACAGGACAGGCAGGAAAATTAGTTAAATTAGGATGAGTGCCCACTTCATGCCAGTCTCACCCCTAAGGTGGATGAGCTGAAGTGGACACTACTTCTTAAATGTTTCCATTGTGTGTGGAAGTAATTAGGCCAATAGGGTTAGAGCTATGCCCACTTTCCAAAGGAAGTGATCATCAGAAGGGTGTAGTCACCCTACAGGTGAGTAGCCCAGTGGCCTGTAACACACCTAAATGTAGTAGTTAGGTGGCACCTCTGCACCCTGGAACTCAGATTCCTGATGACCTAAGAACAGCTGAACAACACAGAAGTCACATCAGCAGAGAAGACTGGAGACACCAACTGATTTAGCCCCAGCTCTACCAGCCTGTCTGCAACCCTCAAAGAACCTGCACCCAAAAGACGACTTGTCTTTCAGCCCAGTGACCTCCAAAGCCTGGGGAGGACTGCCTGTCTACGATAAAGACCAAGAACTCCCGTAGACAGTGGACCTGTAAAAAAAAAAGAAAAAGAAAAACTTCAAAGAAAAAGTCTGCCTGAGGAACCACAAAACAGCCTCTGGAACACCTCTGCACACCACACCCATGGTCGAAGTCTAAGTGGCCCACCAGTTCTGTGAAGGCTTCTGAACAAGAGTCCACCTTGGGCTGACCACTGCCAGACTCCTCAGTGATGCCTGCAGCCTCAATCTGAGGACTTCCCCTGACCCGACCTGCACAGTAAGCTGTTTCTGATGCCAAAAGACACCCCTGCAACTGGAGCCTCTGGGCCATGGGGAGCTGGACCGCTGGTGTCCCTACGACCACTGGCATCTCTACTTACCTGGGCAGCCGTGGGTTGTCCTTGCCCAGCCTCCTGGCCATTGCCTGCAGCCTGTTTCTGAAATTGATCTCCTCCTTTTTATAATATTGGGTGCCCGACGCTGTGTTGGCACTCTTCACCCGGCCGCCCCTGTGCTGCTGAGGGTGTAAATTCAGTGATACCTTCTGAACTGCACCCCCCATGTTTACCTCAACCCCAGGAGACCAACCTCTGACACCGCTTTTACTTAACTGTGAGCAGCGCATCTTCATTCACCCTTAGTCTCAATTGGTGAACATTGGGCCCCCAAATTACACAAGGGCACCTGGACGTCCCTGTGCCGCTGTGAGTGCACTCTTGGGACTGCTTTGAACCTTGCCTGGTGTTGACCTAAAACCCCAAAGACTGGATTTGTAAGTTGTGTACTTACCTTCAAAAATCCATTTCCATAGGTTAACATTGAAGATTCTGAAAATTGCACTGTCGATTTTTGAAACTGAAAAGTATTTTTAAGTTAAAAACTGCTTACCTTGTAGTAAAGTTCTTTGAATCAAAGCATACATAAAAACAACTGTTATTGTGTCATACGCTTAACACAGCTCCTTGATAAGCCTACCTGCTGACCCACTATTCCACAAATAGTGCATTAGAAGTATCTAAATCTGCCTCTGCAAGCCTTTAGGGATCCACTGAACTGTCTGCACAGTGTACTTCATTTTAGTGCACTATATATAGGGCCAGCTTCCTACAATAACTACAAGGGCCTTGACCTAACAATCTCCTGCAGAAATAGTTCTCCTCCTGCTGCAGTTTGGAGCAATTGCGATACCCCCACACGGCAGCCTCATACATCAAAACAAGGAGACACTTCAGTTTATATACTTCCAGAAAAGGCAGAGTGGGCTCACTGCCAACACTAGCTGAAAGCCCCAACAATATCCCACATTATTGATTAAAATGCAAACATCAGTTTGAAAGACAGAGTAGCCAACAATTTTGTGAGCCAAAGGTGCTCCCTAAATAGGGGAACTCACTAACCTGTGCAATGTTTTTACACTTTATTGAGATTGGTCTGATTTTACTGGTATGTCTCCCACAAACCATATAATGAGTCTTAGCAAAGTTACTTTCAAAATCTAGATCGTACATAAATTGAACTAAGACATCCATAAGGCCCCTAAGACCATTTGGTGGAGACCTGAGTCATCCTCATAATGAAGCGCCAGGATAAGAGTCGATTTTACTTTTGGCTTATCCTTCCCCTTTGAGGACAAAAATTAATTCAAGTCATTAAAATACAAAAGAAATAAAATGGGTGCCAAAATACAGCCTTGTCGAACTCCCCAAGACAAACTGAAAGGTTCAGTGCATTCTCCTCCAGTGCCATATCTTACAGGGGCACTAACCTCAGTATGTAGTGCATGCAAACAATGAACCAAGGCAGGGGGCAGACCAGTATTAGTTAAAATGCTCCACAGCTTAGAGTGATTGACAAGGTAGAATGGAACTGCTAAAATCAATTAAAGCCAGGTAAACCAGGCCTTTCTTTACTAGTACATATTTACCAATAATGAGGTGCAAAATCAGGCACTGTTCCAGAGGTCCCAAGTCTTGCCTAAATCTTTACTCTATGGAATAAAGGATGCCATTTATTGAGCCCAAGCCTCAATTCGATGTAAAATGATATGCCATGCAATCTTTACTACAGAATCCAACAGCAATATTGGTCTGTAATAGCGGGGGTCCTGTCTGTTACCTTTCTTAAACACAGGAAAAATGATGGTAGTCTTCCAAGAGGTAAGAATCTTAACAGATACTGCAGCATTTAAAACATTAGTAATTACAGGGGCCCATAGCTGAATTATCACCTTATAAAGATCCATGAGCACAACATCTGACCCTGGTTCCTTATTTGATGGGCTAGTCAGTATAGCAGTGGAGACCTCATCAAGCTCAAAGGTGATCTCCAGGGGAAACTGTGGGACCCCTTCTGCGGGAACTGCCATAGAGCTATGTCTTCTTTATTACATACATCCTTGTGATTAGGCAGTTTGATTTGTATTTGAGTTGAACCTCTGAAAGCAGCTGACCATCATGTTCAAGTGATTAATACTTAGATGAATGGAGCCACCCATAGTCTTAAGACACCTACTGGGAGCCTGAAGCGCACTGCATTCACTGCCATGGTGTTTTACTTTACTGCTGACTGAGCCAAAATACACACATGAAAGGAGTTGAAAAGATTCTCTGGAATGCACTTCTTAATCTGAAGAAGACATTTATTATATCTTTTTGCAAGGCTCGTGAAGGAAGGCCTGTATAGCCAAAAGTGTACCTTTAAAATGTGCAACAATGAAGTAAGACCATGTACAAACAATCTTCAATCTATAAACAGCAAATATATACATGCAAGGATTCAAACATTTATATGTGTGTGTATATATATATATATATATATATATATATATATATATATATATATATATATATGTTCGATGGCATGTGTAGCTGCAGATACAAATGCTGTGCACTGTTCCTGCCATCTAGTGTTGGGCTCGGAGTGTTACAAGTTGTTTTTCTTCGAAAAAGTCTTTTCGAGTCACAGGACCGAGTGACTCCTCCCTTTAGTCTCCATTGCGCATGGGCGTCGACTCCATCTTAGATTGTTTTCTTTCCGCCACCGGGTTCAGACATGTTCCTCTTCGCCCCGTATTTTTCGAATCGGGAAAGTTAGCTAAAGTATCGAAAATTCGACGGTATTCTTCTCGTTCGGTATCGGTTTATTGTTAGTGTATCGGCACCGACATTAAGACCGCTTCGGCGGCCCTTTGGGGCTTCCACTCTTCATCGAGGCCTGGTCGGCCCGACCACACCCGTCGTCCCAGACTAAAGGACCGGACCCCCTTCCATTTCTGTCCTAAGTGTCACGCAAAGTATCCTTATACAGACCAGCACCGGGTCTGTAGCCTGTGTTTGTCGCCCGAACACAGAGAGGATACTTGTGAAGCTTGCCGAGCATTTCGATCGAAGAAAACCTTGAGAGATCGATGCGCAAGAAGACTGCAAATGGCGTCGAAACCGAAAGAACAGCTCGACGTCGAGGAGGAAGAAAGAATCTCCATCCAAGAAACGGACTCGGATGAATCTGACAGTGAACGACCGTCGACGGTGCAACAAACCGTGAGTAAACCTGCCCCTTCCCAGACTCAGGGTCACACCAAGAAACTCAAGGCCATGGGGTCGCCACCGCCAGCAGGCCATGGCTCAACCCACAGAAGGGAAGGTGACAAGATAACATCAGCACCGAAAAAGGCCAAAGAGTTGCTGAAGACTTCCGACTCCGGTCGAGATTCCGGCACTGAAAAATTTCGACACCAAGTGATTGAATCGACCAAACCCCATAAAAGCTCCTGGAACCGAAAAAGACTATTATGTTAGAAACTTCGGTACCAAAAAAAGCGGCCTCAGAGCCGAAACGAACCTCATACACTGAGGTGCAAGGGCTTTCCATGCAACTCAAGGAAAGACATAGATTTGAGCAAGAGTTGGATATAGAGGAACCTGATCAAAGACAACAAAGGTTATATATCCAAAAGGATACTAGCAAGATTCAGACTTTACCTCCACTCAAATCTAAAAGAAAACTTGCATTTCAAGAAACAGAGATGCAACCAAAGGCCAAAGTGGTTAGAGACAAGTCACCACCACCACAGGTCTCACCACAACCATCCCCACTGCAGTCACCACATTTGTCACCACTGGGAACACCGTTGATGCAGTCACCCAGACATACTGGGATGACCCAAGTTGATGCTGATGCATGGGATTTATATGATCCACCGATATTGGATAACAGCCCAGAGTGTTATCCAACCAAGCCGTCACCACAAGAGGACAGTACAGCATAAACGCAAGTACTAGTCAGGGCAGCTACGTTCCACAACGTAACGATGCACTCTAAACCAGTGGAAGATGACTTCCTTTTCAACACAGTGGCATCCACCCATGCATCCTATCAAAGCCTGCCAATGCTACCGGGCATGCTCAAGCACGCACAACAGGTCTTCCAAGAGCCTGTAAAGGGAAGAGCTATAATGCCTAGGGTCGAAAAGAAATATAAATCATCCCCAACAGACCCAGGCCCTGATTCTCACCCTGGCGGTAATTACCGCCAGGGCTGAGGTCGGCGGTAGCACCGCCAACAGGCTGGCGGTGCTCCGCCGGGCATTCTGACCGCGGCGGTACAGCCGCGGCCAGAAGCGGAAAGCCGGCGGGGTACCGCTGACTTTCCGCTGCCCGTCTGAATCCTCCATGGCGGCGGAGCGCGCTCCGCCGCCATGGGGATTCAGACACCCCCTACCACCATCCTGTTCATGGCGGCTCTCCCGCCATGAACAGGATGGCGGTAGGGGGTGCCGCGGGGCCCCTGGGGGCCCCTGCAGTGCCCATGCCAATGGCATGGGCACTACAGGGGCCCCCGTAAGAGGGCCCCGCAAAGTATTTCAGTGTCTGCTTTGCAGACACTGAAATACGCGACGGGTGCAACTGCACCCGTCGCACCTTCCCACTCCGCCGGCTCAATTCTGAGCCGGCATCCTAGTGGGAAGGTTGATTTGCCCTGGGTTGGCGGGCGGCCTTTTGGCGGCCGCCCGCCAGCCCAGGGCAAATGTCAGAATCACTGCCGCGGTCTTTCGACCGCGGTGCGGTGTTCTGACGGCGGTACCTTGGCGGACGGCCTCCGCCGTCCGCCAAGGTCAGAATGACCGCCCCAGTGTTTATAACGCAACAGCTCACAGCGTACTCAGTGGTCGTAGGGGCGGCAAGAAAAAGGGCGAACTCACAATCGTCAGGGGATGCCCCACCACCTGACAAAGAGAGTAGAAAATTCGACGTGGCGGGCAAGAGAGTGGCATCACAAGCAGCCAATCAATGGCGAATTGCAAATTCGCAAGCCCTACTTGCACGCTACAACAGGGCACACTGGGACAAGATGCAAGACATCATCCAGCACTTGCCCAAGGAACACCAAAAACGTACCCAGCAAGTAGTTGAAAAGGGACAGGCCATATCTAACAATCAGATAAGGTCCGCATTGGACTCTGCAGATATAGCAGCACGGACTGTCAACACGACTGTAACGATTTGCAGACATGCATGGCTGCGGAGTTCTGGATTCAAACCAGAAATTCAACAAGCGGTATTAAATATGCCGTTTAACCAACATCAGTTGTTTGGGCCGGAAGTCGATACTGCCATCGAAAAAATGAAAAAAGACACAGACACGGCCAAAGCCACTTTTAGGAAACCACAATTTAGAGGGGGATTTCGGCAACAAACATCTGAACCCTTCACCTCCCAAACAAAACCCACCTATCAATCACAATACCAAAGGGGGGGGTTTCGTGGCTCCCATAGAGGACGATTCCCAAGAGGAAGAGGGAAATTCCAGCCCGCCAAACCAAGCCCTAGCAAGCAGTGACTTCAATGTCACAACACCCCAACACTTGTCACCAGTAGGGGGGAGGCTAACCAAATACTACCACAATTGGACACATATTACCACAGACACATGGGTCCTATCAATTATCCAACATTGTTATTGCATAGAATTCACAACATTCCCTCCAGATGTGCCACCAAAACCGCACAGACTGTCTCCACAACACTTAGACCTATTACATATAGAGGTCCAAGCACTGTTACAAAAACAAGCAATAGAGCTAGTACCCAATCACCAAAAAGGAACAGGTGTTTACTCACTATATTTACTCATTCTAAAAAAGGACAAAACGTTAAGGCCTATCTTAGATCTCAGAACACTGAATCTCTTAATCAAATCAGATCATTTCCACATGGTAACACTTCAAGACGTAGTTCCCTTACTAAAAATGACAACACTGGATCTCAAGGATGCGTTTTTCCACATACCCATCCATCCTTCTCACAGGAAATACCTAAGGTTTGTAATTCAAGGCAAACATTATCAAGTCAAAGTGCTACTGTTCGGGATAACAACAGCCCCCAGAGTATTTACAAAATGCCTAGCCATAGTAGCAGCTCACATAAGGAGGCAGCACATGCACGTATTCCCATAGTTGGACGACTGGCTAATAAAAGCCAACACTCAACAACAATGTCAATTTCACACGCAATACGTCTTAGAAACTCTACAAAAACTAGGGTTTTCTATAAATTACCAAAAATCACATCTGAAACCATCCCAAATACAACAATACTTGGGAGCAACACTCAACACACAAAGAGCAATTGCCACTCCAAGTCCACAAAGAGTTCAATTGTTCCAAAATGTAAGATCAAGCATACAACCAAACCAACACTACACGGTAAGGTTTGTAATGAAACTACTAGGCATGATGTCCTCATGCATAGCAATTGTCCCAAACGCAAGACTACACATGCGTCCCTTACAACAGTGCCTAGCAAAACAATGGACGCAAGCACAGGGTCAACTACAAGATCTAGTGTTGATAGACCGCCAAACACACTCTTCGCTTCAATGGTGGAACCCTATAAATTTAAACAAAGGGCGGCCATTTCAAGACCCAGTGCCTCACGCCATTATCACAACAGATGCTTGCATGCTTGGGTGGGGAGCACACCTCAACAATCACAGCATATAAGGTCAATAGGACAATCAACAAAAACTACTTCACATAAATCACTTGGAACTGCTAGCGGTATTTCTAGCATTAAAAGTGTTTCAACCACTGATAGCCCACAAACACATTCTTGTAAAGACACACAATATGACAACAATGTATTATCTCAACAAACGTGGGGGGACACCCTTCACAGCTGTGTCTCTTAGCACAAAGAATTTGGCATTGGGCAATTCACAACAACATTCGCCTAATAGCACAATACATACCAGGCATTCAGAATCAGTTAGCCGACAATCTCAGTCGAGATCAACAGCAAACTCACGAATGGGAAATACATCCCCAGATCCTACAAGATCACTTCCACCGCTGGGGAACACCAAACATAGATCTATTTGCAACAAAAGAAAACGCAAAATGCCAAAACGTCACGTCCAGGTACCCACACCCTCAGTCCAACGGCAATGCTCTATGGATCAGCTGGTCAGGGATATTTGCTTACGCTTTTCCCCCTCTCCCGCTCATTCCTTATCTGGTCAACAAAATGAGTCAAAACAAACTCATACTGATAGCACCAACCTGGGATCGCCAACCGTGGTACACAACACTGTTGGACTTATCAGTAGTATCCCACATCAAACTTCCAAACAGACCAGATCTGTTGACACAACACAAACAACAGATCAGACACCCGAATCCAGCATCGCTCAATCTAGCAATCTGGCTCCTGAAGTCTTAGAATTCGGACATTTAAACCTTTCACGGGAGTGTATGGAGGTCATTAAAAAAGCGAGAAAACCTACAACAAGACATTGTTACCCAAACAAATGGAAAAGATTTGTTTGCTACTGTCAGACTAATCAAATTATGCCACTAGATGCCCCCACACAAGACATTGTAAGTTATTTACTACACTTACAAAAGTCTAATCTAGCTTTCTCTTCCATTAAAATCCATCTCACTGCAATATCTGCCTATCTGCAGATTAAACATACAACATCACTTTTTAGAATCCCAGTTATTAAAGCATTTATGGAAGGACTAAAAAGAATCATACCCCCAAGGACACCACCAGTACCTTTGTGGAACCTTAATATTGTATTAACACGACTCATGGGCCCACCATTCGAACCATGCATTCTTGTCAAATCCAATTTCTAACTTGGAAAGTAGCCATCACATCACTTAGAAGAGTGAGTGAAATACAAGCATTTACTATTCAAGAACCCTTTATACAAATACATAAACATAAAGTGGTTCTCCGTACAAATCCAAAATTCTTACCAAAGGTCATATCACCATTCCATCTAAACCAAACTGTGGAACTCCCAGTCTTCTTTCCACAACCAGACTCAGTAGCTGAAAGGGCCTTGCATACATTAGACATAAAAAGAGCACTAATGTATTACATTGACAGAACAAAACAATTTGTTAAAACAAAACAATTGTTCGTAGCTTTCCAAAAACCTCATGCAGGTAACCCTATATCCAAACAAGGCATTGCCAGATGGATAGTTAAATTCATTCAGACCTGTTACCTTAAAGCTAAAAGAGAATTACCCATTACACCAAGGGCAGATTCCACTAGAAAGAAAGGCGCCACAATGGCTTTTCTTGGAAATATACCAATGACAGAAATTTGTAAGGCAGCCACCTGGTCTGCGCCTCATACATTTACTAAGCATTACTGTGTAGACGTGTTAGCAACACAACAAGCCACAGTAGGACAGGCTGTATTAAGAACATTATTTCAGACAACTTCAACTCCTACAGGCTAACCACCGCTTTTGGGGAGATTACTGCTTTGTAGTCTATGCACAGCATGTGTATTTGCAGCTACACATGCCATCGAACAGAAAATGTCACTTACCCAGTGTACATCTGTTCGTGGCATGAGACGCTGCAGATTCACATGCGCCCTCCCACCTCCCCGGGAGCCTGTAGCCGTTTTTAGTTGCATGAAAATTGTAAATATATAAATAATTATTATTTTAATACACACTATGTACAGACATTGCTACTCCATTGCATGGGCACCTCTAGTACACTCACAACTCCTACCTCACCCTTTGCGGGTAAAACAATCTAAGATGGAGTCGACGCCCATGCGCAATGGAGCCGAAAGGGAGGAGTCACTCGGTCCCATGACTCGAAAAGACTTCTTCGGAGAAAAACAGCTTGTAACATTCTGAGCCCAACAATAGATAGCAGGAACAGCGCACAGCATGTGAATCTGCAGCGTCTCATGCCACGAACAGATGTACACTGGGTAAGTGACATTTTCCATATATATATTCATACACAATGCAAAGGAAATAATTAATAAAAATGCACCTCCGTAGGGCCTGTCTGGTGCTTCATCTTTCTTCTGCCAGAAAGCCGATGACCCCGTTCGACTGAGACGAGAAAGAGATAACTCTACCCTCACAGGAAATATATCAGGCATTCGATGTCTAAAATCCTGATTGAGGTCACTGAACCTCCCACTGTCAACCTTGGGTCTCTTATATATTTTAAACAAATGAGGAAGGAGCTTTCTGGAAAAACCCCTCCTGCTGCGCAAGAAGTATTAAAAAATGCTGACTATTTTAGGTCAGCTTTGAAAGAAACACGTTGGGACTTGGCCAAAATCCCAAGGTGTCTTTCCCAAAACTAAACCGTTCCCTGCTGTACCATAAACATCAGTCTAGTACAACCTTATCTTGCTAACTGACTCCTCCACCCTAAGTCCTAGCTCTTCTATGAGAAAAAGAACACGCAGAATAGAAAACACGTTGCATAACATGTTTTGTACGGAAAACTACTGGCACCTTTAATATGGCAGTGAAGCTAAGGCTAAGCTGAATACAAAATGGAGTCTAACAGTTGACCACGTATGTGACGGTGGACAGCTAAGCCAAGTGCAAAGTGGTGAGACACAAAGTCAGTGGTCAAAATACAAATATCACTTCACATGGATATTGTCCTCGGTGAGAAAGTGACTTCAGCGCAGCGGAGACATTTGAACGTGCTTAACTAAGCTATAACACCTTTATCCAACACATTGAAAACTTCCTGCAAATCATGGACTTATTTCAGCTTTTAGTAATATTTTAACAAATGTGCAACCCAGCAAGTATGTTCGGCTCTTGAAAGGAGATCTATTACAAGATACATATTTTGGATATGATACTGTAGTTATATTGCTTGACATTGATCAGCTGAAAATCATGGAATGATTGGCTTTTTCTGACTCAGTCGCCAGAAACATTTAAAGCTGGGGGATTCTCTAAGTGACCATGGTGGAACAGTAATGAAATTAAATGATTTCCCAAGTAGCTGAAAACTACACAAATAAAATAAGGCCTTACTGGTCATCCTGAGAAAGAACCCTTGTCAAACTATAAGAATAAATGTAGGAAATTGAGTTACTGATTGAGGAGAGTGAAACCCTACTCAGGCAGCAACCACAATTCTTGTCAGGGTGAAACACACGCAAACCCCAAATTACCGTCTGCTCAATCTTCTGGTAGCTTGGCACAAAAGCAGTCATGCTTAACATGGAGGCAATGTGTAAAGCATTTATGCAGCATTTCAAACTGTAATAATGTGAAATCACAACACAAGAAAAATCCCACACCAATTTAGAAAAAATGGAGTAAAAAAACAACAAAAATCCAAACAGTGGAATCAGCAATATGCTATTTTAACGGTTTTGTCAAAATCGAGCGCTTAGTAGCAAAAAAGCGCCAACCACAGTATGTGGTTGCAGTGGACTGGGTCAAAGTCACATGGTCAGGCCGACCAAGATGGATCACGGGCCGGATACAGGACTGAGTTCAGTTGACTGAGAAAGCACCTTGTGAGCCTGGGCTTTGAGATGCAGAGTCCTTACGTCAAAATGCACTGGCTGACGTTGAGAAGCAGTCGACGAGGAGCGGTGATGCAAGGTCTGCTGTAGAGATGCATGCGCAGCTGTGGAGTCGATGACCGTCAATGTGGAGCTTCGATGTGAGATCCTGTATTGTCATTGAAAAAGCTGGAGGGGCTTGTGGAAATATGCGCTGCGTCGATGCAGGGTAAGAGATGTTTTGCGCGGGATCGGTGTTGTGCCGCGTTGGCATTAAAGAAGCTCCCAGTGCTTGCGAGGACTTGCAATGTGATGTGTCGGGATTGAGGACGAGGTGCGTTGCGCTGGGCCAGAATCAATGTGGTAATGTGTTGCGCTGAACCAAGATGAGTCAACATCAAAGAATCCTGTTATGGCCCTTTGGCTTTCAACAGGAGGCCAGCCAACTGACTTGTGGAGCTGTACTAGTGTTCTGGGTCGGTGCAGGCAGGCTTGATTGAGCAGGCAGCTCACAACACAGAAGAGTCCTGGTGCAGCAAGAGCAGGCTTTGCTAGCAAAATAGTCCTTGGTCACCATTCAGGTCATCACACAAGTCCACAAGTCCAGAAGTGTTCTGAAGAGTTGGCTCTGAGGGCCCAATATTTATACTTCGTGCCAGATTTGAAGTAGGAGAAGGTTCAGAATGTTTCCCTCCCCCATAGGTTTTTGGCATTTCCGGCCTCCCTGCCCTAGCCCCAGCTTGTCTGGGGGCACAAAAGATGAGTGTGAAACTCTTTGTGAGTGTGCTGAGGCAGAGCGTTTGGAATGTCCAAGTGTGGTAGGTGACCGCTCCTCTCCCCTGCGAAGTCAGAGATAACTCATCCTGCCAACACCTATTGCCCCTTTGTCTCACTTTCTGGGAGTAATCCACAAACACCAACTGCCAGCTATAATTCGTCAAGTGACCCAGGATACAGGCTGCATACACTAAATGGCTGGGACAAGAAAATGCCAGCTATCTAAAAGTGGCACTTCCATAATTGTGACTTAAGATCTGACTTTACCATTAAAGATGGTTTTAAATTACAATTCTTTAGGCACAAACTCTACATTACTATGGGCTCCCAGTTGTAAGTTATCACTTATTAAGTGCAGTAAACTAACACAATATTATACTACGGGAGAAGGCCTTGCAGCAGTGAAAAACAAATTTAAGAGTTTTTCACTACCAGGTAAAAATGTGAAAGTACATGTCCAACCTTTTAGATATCTTAGAAGATTGAGAGAGGACCCCACTGTATTTCTACCCCAAGGGGACAGGGTACCGTTTCCAGTAGTGAAAAGGAAGATCCCTTTGGGGCACCCACAATTGACTCTTTATCTCTACCAACCCACACACATCCAATAACGCACTTGATATTGATAAAGGAAATTCAATTAAAAAAGCAATTTAATAATAAATATTTCCATAAAGGTTCCAATACAAAAACATTTTTTTCCCCTATGTATTCCCAAATAAAAGCAGTAAAACCACCCCACAGTACATCAACATGGGAGACACAACACAGACAATTCCCTAGTCTATTGTTTATCGCTGTCCACAAAATGGTTTGTCCTGACCCATAGATATATTGTTTCAAATCTTTATGGGGGAGTTCCAAAAGAGGGTCCAGCAGTATGACAACCTTTTAGATACACAGCACCCTGCCTTATGCGCCATTTAGCGCCGACCTTAGGAGTGACATATGTATTATAAAGGAAGGTTTATGCCTGGCAAAAGATTTATTTTGCTAGGTCAAATTGGCAGGTTAAAACTGCACTCACTGCAATTCCAGGCCTGAGACAATGTTTGGCAGGCTACCTAAGTGGGTGGCACAGTTAGTGCTGCAGGCCCACTAATAGCATTTAATTCACAGGCCCTGGTTACAGGTATTAGCACTTGACTGGGGTCCTATAAGTAAATTTAACTAGGCCATGGTTACCAGTGGTAAAGTACACAGAGTTGTAAGGCCAAGAAAAGCAAGATCGGCAAAAATGGAGGACTATGGCAACAAGTTTGGGGGAGACCGCCCTAAGGCTGACAGGTCTAACAATAAATTACTACATTTACCAATAAATTTAACAAGGTCATCTAACAAGCTGAAATAAATAACCTTGAACCAATGTTTTTAGTCATATTTCATTACACTTCACATTGGTGAGAGATTCTGAACAAATGTACTGTGTAAGCATCGTCTGGGCCTCGTTAGTATCTAATGGGCTTTGAAAACATATGCCCATCCAGATGGCAGATTCAACTCGCAATGAGCACAGTAGGTACTAAATGGACAGGTTGAACATCCAGTGGACAGGCTTAGAAATCTGTAGGAAGGTTGACCATCTGTAGAACTGGAATTTACTTTGAGCCTGTAGATTTCTCCCTCTTAAGATGGTGTGCTTTACTTTGCAGCGGTACTGACAGCAGGCTGTCCTGAAATGACAGCATTCATGGCAGATGAAGCTCTGCAGTCCATACCTGGGCTGACACCGATTCAGTATACCCTAAAACACTACCTGCTGTACCTGGACAAGATTAACAGTTGTTGCAGTAAACTGAACAAAGGTAAGTGGCAAAACATGATTATGATGAAGTAGTGTATTGTCTTAACCCCTTCGCTGCCAGGCCTTTTCCACCTCCTGTGCTAGGCCTTTTTTTGGCTATTTGGGGCAGTTCGCGCTTAGGCCCTCATAACGTTTTGTTCACATGAGCTAACCAAGCCAAATTTGCGTCCTTTATTTTCCAACATCCTAGGTATTCTAGAGGTACCCAGACTTTGTGGGTTCCCCTGAAGGAGGCCAAGAAATTAGCCAAAATACGGTGAAAATTTAGTTTTTTTCAAAAAAATGGGAAAAAGTGGCTGCAGAAGGAGGCTTGTGGTTTTTCCCCTGAAAATGGCATCAACAAAGAGTTTGCGGTGCTAAAATCACCAGCTTTCAGGAACAGGCAGACTTGAGTCAGAAAACCCAATTTTTCAACACAAATTTGGCATTTTACTGGGACATACCCTATTTTTAAATTTTTTTTGTGCTTTCAGCCTCCTTCCAGTCAGTGACAGAAATGGGCGTGAAACCAATGCTGGATCCCAGAAACCTAAACATTTCCGAAAAGTAGACAAAATTCTAAATTCAGCAAGGGGTAATTTGTGTAGATCCTACAAGGGTTTCCTACAGGAAATAACAACTTAAAAAGAAAAACTTTGAAATTGAGGTGAAAAAAACAGCAATCTTTCTCTACGTTTTACTCTGTAACTTTTTCCTGCAATGTCAAATTGTTTAAAGCAATATACAGTTACGTCTGCTGGACTCTTCTGGTTGCGGGGATATATAGGGCTTGTAGGTTCATCAAGAACCCTAGGTACCCAGAGCCAATAAATGAGCTGCACCCTGCAGTGGGTTTTCATTCAATACCGGGTATACAGCAATTCATTTGCTGAAATATAAAGAGTGAAAAATATCTATCAAGAAAACCTTTGTATTTCCAAAATGGGCACAAGATAAGGTATTGAGGAGCAGTGGTAATTTGCACATCTCTGAATTCCGGGGTGACCATACTAGCATGTGAATTACAGGGCATTTCTCAAATAGACGTCTTTTTTACACACTCTTATATTTGGAAGGACAAAATGTAGAGAAAGACAAGGGGCAATAACACTTGTTTTGCTATTCTATGTTCCCCCAAGTCTCCCGATAAAAATGATACCTCACTTGTGTGGGTAGGCCTAGCGCCCGCGACAGGAAATGCCCCAAAACACAACGTGGACACATCACACTTTTTGACAGAAAACAGAGGTGTTTTTTGCAAAGTGCCTACCTGTAGATTTTGCCCTCTAGCTCAGCTGGCACCTAGGGAAACCTACCAAACCTGTGCATTTTTTAAAACTAGAGACCTAGGGTAATCCAAGATGGGGTGACTTGTGGGGCTCTGACCAGGTTCTGTTACCCAGAATCCTTTGCAAAATATGGCTTAAAAAAAACAAGTTTTCCACTCATTTCGGTGACAGAAAATTCTGGAATCTGAGAGGATCCACAAATTTCCTTCCACCCAGCGTTCCCCCAAGTCACCCGATAAAAATGGTACCTCACTTGTGTGGGAAGGCCTAGCGCCTACGAAAGGAAGTGGCCCAAAACACACCGTGGACACATCACATTTTTTCACAGAAAACAGAGGTGTTTTTTGCGGTGTGCCTACCTGTGGATTTTGGCCTTTAGCTCAGCCGGCCCCAGGGGAGGCAGAAATGGCCTAAAATAAATTTACCCTACCCCTGGGAGCGACCCTTGCCTACGGGGTCGCTCCCCTTGCGTGACATTGGCGCAAAAAAAAAATCCCCGATGCCTAGTGGTTTCTACCCCCTTGGGGGCAGATTGACCTAAAATCGGCCGATCTGCCCCCAAGGGGGGCAGACATGATCTAAATACAATTTGCCCCCCAGGGGAGCGACCCTTTCCTAATGGGTCGCTCCCCATCGCTAAAAAAACAAACAAACAAAAAATAAAAACACAAAAAAAAATTGCCCTTACGCCTAGAGGATGGGCAGATCGGCCTAATAACAATTTGCCTCTAGCTCAGCCAGCCCCAGGGGGAGCAGGAATGGCCTAAAATAAATTTGCCCCACCCAACTAAACCCCCCACCCCCCACCCCCGGGAGAGACACCTTGCCTACGGAGTCGCTCTCCCTGGGTGTCATTGACGCAAAAAAAAAAATCCCTGGTGCCTAGTGGTTTCTGCCCCCCTTGGGGGCAGATCGGCCTAATCAAAATAGGCCTAAAATACATTTTTCCCCCAGGGGAGCGACCCTTGCCTAATGGGTCGCTCCCCTCACGTGAAATTTACGTAAAAAAAAAAAACTCCCTGGTGTCTAGTGGTTTCTGTCCCCCTTGCCTAAGGGGTCGCGCTCCACCTCCAAAAAAAAAAAATTATCCCTGGTGCCTAGAGGTTTCTGCCCCCCCCTCGGGCAGATCGGCCTAATAATAGGCCGATCTGCTCCCAGGGGGGGGGCAGAAAAGGCCTTCCAAAAAATGCCCCCCCCTGGAGCGACCCTTGCCCAATGGGTCGCTCCCTTATGCCAATGTAAAAAAAAAAAAAAAAATCCCTGGTGTCTAGTGGGCGTTTCAAAAGCCGGATTGTTTTGCAATCCGGCTTTTGAAACGCTCAGAGAGACTTCAAAGGGAAGAAAATTCCTTTCCTTCCCTTTGAAGCCTCTCTGGGCCTCCCCCACGTGATCGAAAGAGAAATGCTTTACATTTCTCTTTCGATCGCGCTGGAAGCTGAGCTTCTAGCGCGATGGGAGGAGGCCCTCTGTGATTGTCAGCGCGCGATGCGCACTGATGTCACGGGGTGTGGGGGGGTGTCAGGGGGGGAAGGGCTTTCCCTTCCATCCCTGTCTTGGCGGGGTAGGGTGGGGAGCACATGGGGGGAGCGCTAGCGCTCCCCCCCCCCCCAGTTCCCGGGTGCAGGACGAGGTGATCTTGGACCTTGACCTTGGACGAGATCACCTTGACTTTGGACGAGATCACCTCGTCCAAGGCACCGTAGGGGTTAAGGAGGTATAGGTAAACTGTCTGCAGGTAGGATCTTTGTACACCATAGTAAGTTATCACCAGATGGATATTAATGGCCATTCCTGTACCCCACAGGTTTAACATTCATACTTGCGAAGTTTAAAATCTCACCTGATGGTGTACTGCTTCACATGCACAAACTACCCCTAAAGTCTTTGAAGCAGGAACTTTAAGGGGATTTCAGTAGCTTGGAAAGTTAAACAGTGGCAGATGTGAGAATGAAAAAATAGAAGTGCTTTGTTCTTTTCATCTTACTCTACGGACATTTTCCTACATGCTTCAAGTTTTTGGCTGACTATAGAAGTGCAGAAGGGTTGCCACAGTTAGCGAGCCCTGTTAGATTGTCACTGCCTTGCAGTGACAGAAAGAGTATCCACAGTGTATTTGGGCGGAGCCTGGAGTGATTGCCAGTGTCCCAGGTGACTGATTGGTAATGTGCCCTTTCTGGAGTGTCTGGGAAGAGAGAGACTGGGTTATCTAGCACTGCTGGGGTTTAGCCATGTGTCCATGGGCTTGGGTGGCAGTGAGTGCAATTCCTTCTAGGGGTGCTTTTTCCTTGGAAGGGAATAGTTAAGCAAACAGGCAGGGATCCCAGGAACCCAAGGACTGGTCTGGACAGCAGTAGACTGTCTCAGGCCACCTGTGGACAGAATCGCTCTAGCATGAGATTGACAGGATTCATTGAAACTTAGATTTCCCCGTGTCAGTTTATGACAGATTACTCACCCAGACAGGTGGGGATGCCTCAGACCTTGCAAATAGCTAAAATCAGGGTTCATCATTTACACAGGTTGATTAGGCATATATAGATCTTGGTTAAGCCCTTTGAGAAATAGCAGATTCCCAAGGCCCTGCCTTTTCCCCATTTGCTTTTCTACTCACTACAGATAATGAGCAAACCCCCATGGAAGTTAGAGTTGCCTTAAGTCCACAGTGTGAGAACGTTAGTTTCTTGAGGTGCATGCATGAAACATAAAGGCTTATGTTTCTGTAAATGTTTTAGTTTCACTATATCTAGCAAAAGTGTGTGTGCTGTGCTTCGTGTGGCTCAGGGATGCAGCTATAATGAAAGAACAGAACATATCTCAGACCCACCAAAGTGGAAGTCTTTATGCTGTAGCTATAATGATCTCCTGAATGAAAGGAGACAGAAAAGCTGTTGTCATGGGTTGAACTATTTTGTTAATGAAAATGCACATAAATTCAAAGTCTCACATGCACTTCGGTCACAAGCACTTGAACAACTCCTTTTGTGGGATACATAGGTCAGCACCAACAATACTGGTGGTCATGCATAATAGGCATTATTGTGTGTGGGTTGCTAGGCTTTGAAACTTAACCTACTGAGTGCCTGACATCCATGGCCGATGGGATCAAGAGCTTGTCAAACAGGTCAGCAAGTGAGAGATGAAACTGTGTCTTGTGTTAGAATGTCTATGGTAAAGTTTCAGTTTTTTTAGAGTGGTAACCAATAAGTAACATTACTGTCTTGCTGCATGTCCCATGTCTTTCTCAATGTGCAAAATGGGGTTGTGGTCTGAGGTGTTTATCATGTGATTTAGCTGACACCAGAGACTCTTGTGGTCTTTCTTTAATAAGATCAAGCCTCCAGAATAACTCCTCAATAAGTTGACTTTCATCATGGAAGACCCATGGCTCATGTTGCCTGCATGTGGGGAGTGTGCCGGAGCACTCCCTGGAAACCTCAAACTGACTTAACACGTCACAGGACCCACACACTCCACGGGACACACCATCAACCCTGTCTGTCACCAATAACAGCATCAAAATCACCACTACCACACCTCTCACTTGGACCAACCACGCCATCGTCCACTTCCAAATCAACATCCCTCGTCAAACTAAACCCTTTACGACCAGCCTTGCCAGATGCAGCTAGATCTCCAAAGCTCACTGGTCCCACGCCCTCCACAGAAACCAGCCCAACCCAAGACGGCCTAAACTGCACCGTCAGACAGCTTGACGAATCAGTCACAGTGTGCGCTGACTGTATGGCATCCTGCAAACACAACACCCAAGGGAGAACGCAGAGGCAGACAAGCTGATACACTGAGGAACTGTTCAAGAACACTGCAAACAGCTGGAAAGAAGATGGAGTACTAACCACCTAATTACAAAGAAACCGACAAGGAGACTTACAAAGCAGCACTTAAAAGCTCAAATCAGCAGGTCAGAGCTATAAAAAAGAAGGTCCTAGCAGAGCACATAGACAACGGCTTCTATAGCTGTAAGAAATCTTTGTGATCGTCAAAGATTTCACCACACCTACTTCCATCACTAACAGTATCACCAATTCGCAAGACCTAATCGATTTACCTTTCAGACATTTTAAGTAGCAAAATCAAAACCATCTACAACAACTTTAACCCTCAACCTAACCCCTGCTGCCTCGCTTCCAGACTACCCACTAACCACCATGCGAACATTCAGACAACCTGGTAACCAATCACTATACAAGAAACAGCCAACATCATGGGGACCATCCACTGAGGCACCAACGGATCCTTGCCCCACCACATCTACAACATGGGTAACTTCCCAATCAATGAAATTGATTCCTGAATCCTGAACACATCCATCACCACTACAAGATTCCAGGAAGCCAGGACACATGCGGTGGTCAATGCACTCATGAAGAAACCATCAGCAGACTCCATCCAGGTAGCAAACTACTGTCCAATCTTCCTACTACCCTACCCTGCCAAAGTCATGGACAAAGACATGAAGAAGTAATTCACTTGCCACCTCAACACACATCAACTCCTAGATCCCATGCAATCATGCTTCTGACCCAGTCACAGCACAGAAACGACTCATCGTACCTACAGACGACAGCAGGTTGATCCTCAAAGAGGGGAAACAGCAGGCTGCAACAAAAAAGAACTTTGCTGCCTGCATCACCCCGGTAGCAACTTGGATGAGATTCAACTGCCTCAAACTTACTCAGGCACTGAAGTGGTGGTGATCTTCGTACCAAACTTACTGGCTTGGAATTCCACCTGGTGGCCAACAGACCTCGGAGCCACACCTACCACCACCACCACCCACGCCAGAAACGTAGGACTCATTCTAGACAAGCGTGGCATAACAGCGTAATTAAAAACAGTGACCTCCACTTGTTTACACATCCTGAGGGTACTACAAAAAAATCTTGAAGTGGCTACCAGAAAACACAAGGAAAACGGTCACACAAGCCCTGATAACCAGTAGACTGCACAACGACAATGCACTTCACGCAGGAATCAACAAACTGTTCCTGAACAGGCTTCAAACAATCCAAAATGCTACAGCAAGACTTGTCCTCAACCTCCCTTTCTCCACGTACATCACTCCACACGTCTAGGATCTTCAGTGACTGCCCATACACAAATGCACCCAGTTAAAACCTTTCACACACACCAAGCACTACACAAACTAGCCCCCACCTACCTCAACAACTGCATGCATTTCCACCAACCTCAGAGGCACCTCAGCTCAGGGACTTTCACTAGCACACATATCCTGTTTACACAAAAACAAAGCCGGAGTCCGTGCCTTCTCGTACATCTCCCCAAAAGAAAGGAACGACCTACCACAGCGCATCAGAGCTTCCTCATCGCTTCTTGAGTTCCGCAAGAGGCTGAAGCCCTGGCTGTTCAAATAAGTTCACGTGGGAGACAGCTGCCTACAAACCCGCAGTTTTCCTGAATACCTACACAAGCGATTAATGTACTGTACAGATAGTCATAACAAATATGCCCTTATTGAAGTGGCACCAATGTGACTGAATTGCTGGCTCTATGCTGTCCAAGTGCTATTAGTGACTAAATAGCCCAAAAGTGGCAGGGCCATCAATCTTGATAAATAACTGTTTGAGCTGATCTCAGGAATGCTAAGCTCTAACTGCAGCCAACAGGAGATACCTACTTCATTGCTGACTTGTCCACCCCATAGTTCTCTACCATTGTTTCTTCTCTGTACCTCTCAAGGTTTCTGGCTTGATTCCTCCACAAGAACAACAAAGTCTGGGAGTTGTGCACTTTAGGCCCGGGAGCAAATTCCAGAGGAGAGTGCACAACTAGCGGGCCTCAAGGAAGGAGGATAAGCCTCTGAAGAGTTACACCAGTAGCCTGTGTATAGGGCCAGCAAACTTTCTGTAATATGCCTGTCCACCGAGGGATGCTTGTATTTTGATATTATTGGCATCTTGCATATGGGTTCAAGGAAATTCAGTATTTGGGGTGAAAAGCCCTTCTACTGTGAAGGAATTCTAAACCACACTTTGATAGAGGAATATGAAGCTTAACCCCAGATTGAACAATGTGTTAAACTGACTGTGAACCTGAAGGCAGATAATATGCACACTAATTTATTGAGATGAAAACTTTACCAGTTGGCCTGCTCTCTACTGTGGTGCTAAATTCTAGATCTGAGGGGAACAACTGAGGAGGGCCTGCATTCTAGCAGAACCTTGGATTATGATCCCCCAGTGCCAATTTTGCCACACATTAGACAAGAAGCTGTCAGGGAGTCTAGGAAGATGGCAAGTGAGATCTGGGGTTACGAATCTCAGTGCTTCCTCATGAATTTTTGTTAAAGTGGTACAATGCCAGAACAAATGGGTGTGCCAGGTTATTCACAAGCTGATGCAGGTGAATGGAAGCACTGGCATCGTAGAGGGACCAGATGAACTGGCAGAGACAGTGAAAAAAAAAAGACTTTAGCAGTCAGAATGATCCATCTGCAAGGACCTTGTGATTCTGGGGAACCACTCCAGGAACTTGCCAACTCTATCAGGTGGATTTGCTGATTCCACTAGACCAATACTCAAGTTGAGCTTCTGCTACTACCTGTATCCTCCAACTGCCTTTCCCCAAGGTCAAGAATGTTGATTTGCACTTTGCATTCTTTTAGAACCTGTGGTTCTAAAAATTCTGGACCCATGTAATTTACTTTGCCACAGCAGTACGATTTTAGTATCAAAAGACTGATAATGACTAGTACACTAAGCATGAGCATTTTCGCTCAATTCCAGCAGCGTTTTCACCTCGAAATCGCCATTTTCGTCCTGCACTCGTGGCTCCCATTTTATACACGGCAGCCATTTTTAAAAGTTGCCCTCACATAGGCTTATAATACAGTCAGATTTGATTCCAAGGACACGTACACCTTGATTGACTTTTCTCTGACCTGGGCAAGCTGGAACCATTGCCTCAGGCCAAACCTGTTTGGTCAGTCCCTCTCCCAGTGGCCGAATCAGATAGCATCAAGGCACACCAGGCCATAAAACCCTTATTATCGCTCACACACCCTGCCTAACTTGCTCACACCTGCACCTGCTCTTTTCTTCTTCTTACTTTACGAGGGGGAGGTGCCCGTTTTTATTAGGGGTCCACACTTATCTGATGTAAAATACTAGGCCTTGCCGGGTAATTTATTATGGGTTGGATGACATGAAATATGAGGTTTCATCATGACACTGTTTTTTCCTTTGTAGTGAAAACATGTGAATGACCAACCAAAATGTCAAGAATGTTTGCCTGAAGCTTAAAAAACTGTATATAAGGAAACCTGACTTTGCATTGAAACACAGTCTCCTGAGAACATACAAATCGTGCTGTTGTACTTCTAGGACACTTGTCAATTGGTTGCAACCAATAAATTCGATCTTTGACTTCACCTAGAAGACTCTGAGTTTCTGTAGTCTGAATCAGGAAAGTACCCGAGGTCTTTGGGTGTACCCTGGCACCGCTGGGTTACCGGATCAGTAGCGGTTCTGAAAAACCCAGTACCACAAACCGATGGCTACCAGTATCGGACACTTGACTTCTTATTTTGCTATTTCCCCTTCGAATGAAGGAAGTTTAATTAGTTTTCTAGACCAAGTAATATTCTCATGTTGGGTCACACTTATTGACGTTGTTATTAAAATGAAGTTTTGTGGAGTCTTCCCATGCAGGACCTCTGGTTACAAAAAACACACATGCTGTAACCCTTTTTCTCTTTCTATTTTTCAGGAAATATGCTTATCGGTTTGTCCTTCTGTGTCATATATATGTTATTTCTGAGAGACTGCAGGGCTGGATAAGCTGAGCATGCCCATTGTACATTTTTAGGTGACTGAGGGGGTTATTACAACTTTGGAGGAGGTGTTAATCCGTCCCAAAAGTGACGGATTTACCACCAGCCGTTTTACGAGTTCCATAGGATATAATGGACTTGTAATACGGCTGGTGGTATATCCGTCACTTTACCGTCACTTTTGGGACGGATTAACACCTCCTCCAAAGTTGTAATAACCCCCTGAGTGTTTACAGAGGCAGTAGATTGTTGTGAGTAGGGGTATTAATATTAGTTTGAAACTATACTGTTGGGAAATACATTTGGGTTGCCATGGGATCTGATTCATATTAC
Source organism: Pleurodeles waltl (assembly GCF_031143425.1). NCBI lineage: Eukaryota > Metazoa > Chordata > Amphibia > Caudata > Salamandridae > Pleurodeles > Pleurodeles waltl. The sequence goes on from NC_090449.1 coordinate 403,261,129, forward strand.
TAGAGTATCGTTCCTGGAGCCAGAAGTAGATTTCTGGTGTCAGGTGCCTCACAGGATGTGGAAGGAGAGTACTGGAGTTAACCATGGGGTTCAAGTTGAATAACTGCATTATGGCAAACCTGGTAGATCCCATAACGTTGTATGTTAGTATAAATGCATGGCGTCCTGAGCTTAGAGCACAACAGGCTGCTTTAGAGTAATGTGCTTTGTAAGGGTCTTTGACCTAACCTTGGTAGTAATGGTTTACAGACCCATCACAGTTGCCTCAGAGATGCTCGTGGGGCAGATGAGTCCAGTCTGATAGAGCCCTCCATTTATCCCTCTGTTCCCATCTGCATTTAGTTAGGCAAGTCATGACCCTCATCTTACCTGCTGTAGGAAGTTGGCTCGGTATGTGCTATTTCAAAGTAAGGAATAGCATGCACAGAGTCCAAGGGTTCCCCTTAGAGGTAAAATAGTGGTAAAAATAGATAATACTAATGCTCTATTTTGTGGTAGTGTGGTCGAGCAGTAGGCTTATCCAAGGAGTAGTGTTAAGCATTTGTTGTACATACACATAGACAATAAATGAGGTACACACACTCAGAGACAAATCCAGCCAATAGGTTTTTATATAGAAAATATCTTTTCTTAGTTTATTTTAAGAACCACAGGTTCAAATTCTACATGTAATATCTCATTCGAAAGGTATTGCAGGTAAGTACTTTAGGAACTTCAAATCATCAAAATTGCATGTGTACTTTTCAAGTTATTCACAAATAGCTGTTTTAAAAGTGGACACAGTGCAATTTTCACAGTTCCTAGGGGAGGTAAGTATTTGTTAGGTTAACCAGGTAAGTAAGACACTTACAGGGCTTAGTTCTTGGTCCAAGTTAGCCCACCGTTGGGGGTTCAGAGCAACCCCAAAGTCACCACACCAGCAGCTCAGGGCCGGTCAGGTGCAGAGTTCAAAGTGGTGCCCAAAACACATAGGCTAGAATGGAGAGAAGGGGGTGCCCCGGTTCCGGTCTGCTTGCAGGTAAGTACCCGCGTCTTCGGAGGGCAGACCAGGGGGGTTTTGTAGGGCACCGGGGGGGACACAAGTCCACACAGAAATTTCACCCTCAGCAGCGCGGGGGCGGCCGGGTGCAGTGTAGAAACAAGCGTCGGGTTTGCAATGTTAGTCTATGAGAGATCTCGGGATCTCTTCAGCGCTGCAGGCAAGCAAGGGGGGGGTTCCTCGGGGAAACCTCCACTTGGGCAAGGGAGAGGGACTCCTGGGGGTCACTTCTCCAGTGAAAGTCCGGTCCTTCAGGTCCTGGGGGCTGCGGGTGCAGGGTCTCTCCCAGGCGTCTGGACTTTAGGTTCAAAGAGTCGCGGTCAGGGGAAGCCTCGGGATTCCCTCTGCAGGCGGCGCTGTGGGGGCTCAGGGGGGACAGGTTTTTGTACTCACAGTCTTAGAGTAGTCCTGGGGTCCCTCCTGAGGTGTTGGATCGCCACCAGCCGAGTCGGGGTCGCCGGGTGCAGTGTTGCAAGTCTCACGCTTCTTGCGGAGAGCTTGCAGGGTTCTTTAAAGCTGCTGGAAACAAAGTTGCAGCTTTTCTTGGAGCAGGTCCGCTGTCCTCGGGAGTTTCTTGTCTTTTCGAAGCAGGGGCAGTCCTCAGAGGATGTCGAGGTCGCTGGTCCCTTTGGAAGGCGTCGCTGGAGCAGGATCTTTGGAAGGCAGGAGACAGGCCGGTGAGTTTCTGGAGCCAAGGCAGTTGTCGTCTTCTGGTCTTCCTCTGCAGGGGTTTTCAGCTAGGCAGTCCTTCTTCTTGTAGTTGCAGGAATCTAATTTTCTAGGGTTCAGGGTAGCCCTTAAATACTAAATTTAAGGGCGTGTTTAGGTCTGGGGGGTTAGTAGCCAATGGCTACTAGCCCTGAGGGTGGGTACACCCTCTTTGTGCCTCCTCCCAAGGGGAGGGGGTCACAATCCTAACCCTATTGGGGGAATCCTCCATCTGCAAGATGGAGGATTTCTAAAAGTTAGAGTCACTTCAGCTCAGGACACCTTAGGGGCTGTCCTGACTGGCCAGTGACTCCTCCTTGTTGCTTTCTTTGTTCCCTCCAGCCTTGCCGCCAAAAGTGGGGGCCGTGGCCGGAGGGGGTGGGCAACTCCACTAAGCTGGAGTGCCCTGCTGGGCTGTGACAAAGGGGTGAGCCTTTGAGGCTCACCGCCAGGTGTCACAGCTCCTGCCTGGGGGAGGTGTTAGCATCTCCACCCAGTGCAGGCTTTGTTACTGGCCTCAGAGTGACAAAGGCACTCTCCCCATGGGGCCAGCAACATGTCTCTAGTGTGGCAGGCTGCTGGAACCAGTCAGCCTACACAGCTAGTTGGTTAAGTTTCAGGGGGCACCTCTAAGGTGCCCTCTGTGGTGTATTTTACACTAAAATGTACACTGGCATCAGTGTGCATTTATTATGCTGAGAAGTTTGATACCAAACTTCCCAGTTTTCAGTGTAGCCATTATGGTGCTGTGGAGTTCGTGTTTGACAGACTCCCAGACCATATACTCTTATGGCTACCCTGCACTTACAATGTCTAAGGTTTTGTTTAGACACTGTAGGGGTACCATGCTCATGCACTGGTACCCTCACCTATGGTATAGTGCACCCTGCCTTAGGGCTGTAAGGCCTGCTAGAGGGGTGTCTTACCTATACTGCATAGGCAGTGAGAGGCTGGCATGGCACCCTGAGGGGAGTGCCATGTCGACTTACTCATTTTGTTCTCACTAGCACACACAGGCTTGTAAGCAGTGTGTGTGTGCTGAGTGAGGGGTCTCTAGGGTGGCATAAGACATGCTGCAGCCCTTAGAGACCTTCCTTGGCATCAGGGCCCTTGGTACTAGAAGTACCAGTTACAAGGGACTTATCTGAATGCCAGGGTGTGCCAATTGTGGATACAATGGTACATTTTAGGTGAAGGAACACTGGTGCTGGGGCCTGGTTAGCAGGGTCCCAGCACACTTCTCAGTCAAGTCAGCATCAGTATCAGGCAAAAAGTGGGGGGTAACTGCAACAGGGAGCCATTTCTTTACACAAGCCCCCCCCAGCCTTCAGGCCAGGAGACTCAGCCCAAGCTGGGAGAGTCTTCCTAGTCTGTCAGGCGAGGAAGAGTAGGAGAAATAGGCTGGTTAGTTGCAGGGCCTACTCTGCCTTACATCCTTCTGTTCAGGTCATTCCCTTTGGGGAACTGACCCACTTCCACAGTGATAGGACCTAGTCTGAATTGCCTCTTGTCTGCTTCTTCAATGTCTCCACCCATTCTTTTTATTTTGGGTTTAGAGGTATCCACCTCTGCTAATCTTATCTTAGCCAGAGTCATCCCTAGCTTACCCAAAGAGGTTACCCAGAGCTGGAGTAACCCCACCATGACCAACAGGGTCAGGGGGCCTAACTTGCTATTTGGCATGGGGTCTGACCACCATGCCAAGGATAGTGCAGCCACAAAGGCTAACACCCAGCAGAGGCCACTGACAGCTGTCAGTGCCCAGAACCACACCTTTAGCTCTTCACCTAAAAGGGAAGGGGCTAAGTTACAGGCTTCTTTGGGTTCAGGTTGCCTGTCTGCTGTATTGGAGTGGGGGGTTACCACATCTTGTAGTAAACACCCTTCTTCCACTCTTTCTTCTGTTAGCTGAGGAGCCACCCACTCAGGTTTAACAGTTGCCTGACTAGCCAGGACTTCTTGTGGGTCAGGTTGGACTTTATCAGGGCCATTTTTGGAGTTCTCCCCTACTGGAGCAGAATCTCCTTGGCTTGCTGTAACCTTGGCTAAAGGTTGTCCACCCTTCCTACTCTGTTTTCTTTTCTTCTTCTTCTGGGGCCTGCTTGCATTTACTGCAGAGGCAGGACTTCCAGAATCCTTGGGAGAGGACTGGCACTGGACCAGTTTCTCTCTTGGGCTCTGACTAACCTCTGGGTAGTCATTTCCAAGGAGACAATCAAGGGGGAGGTCTGTACTGACTACTACCCTTCTCCAGCTAAGAGTGCCACCCACTTCTATGGGCACTAAAGCCACAGGCCTCTTAGTGACCCTGTCTAGGCTAACTCTTACCCTGGCAGTCTCACCTGGGATGTACTGGTTTGAGAGCACCAGCCTGTCATGCACAATAGTGTGACTGGCACAAGTGTCTCTCAGGGCAGTGGTTGGGATTCCATTCACCAGTAGGTGGTGGAAGTGTCTACTTCCCTCTGGAATCTCCAACTCACCTGTTGGGCCCTGTTTCCAGTGGAAGGCTAGGAAGACCTCCTCATCTGAGGAGTCATCTCCCATGGCTACACTGGTTACCCCTGGAATTTTGTTCTGGGGTTTGTTTTTGGGACAAGAAGTGTCCTTGGTGTGGTGCCCAGACTGTTTACAGTTGTGGCACCATGCCTTAGTGGCATCCCAGTTCTTACCCTGGTACCCACCTTTGTTTTGGGTTGTGTCTTGGGGCCCACCCACCTGTTCTGGTTTTTGGGGGCCTACAGAGGACTCTTTTTCTTTGTTTCTAGTGTCACCCACTTTCTCCTGGGGAGTTTTTGTAACCCCTTTCTTTTGGTCACCCCCAGTGGAAGTTTTGGTTACCCTAGTCTTGACCCAGTGGTCTGCCTTCTTTCCCAATTCTTGGGGAGAAATTGGACCTAGGTCTACCAGATACTGATGCAACTTTTCATTGAAGCAGTTACTTAAAATGTGTTCTTTCATAAACAAATTATAAAGCCCAACATAGTCACACACTTCATTTCCAGTTAACCAACCATCCAGTGTTTTTACTGAGTAGTCTACAAAATCAACCCAGGTCTGGCTCGAGGATTTTTGAGCCCCCCTGAATCTAATTCTATACTCCTCAGTGGAGAATCCAAAGCCCTCAATCAGGGTACCCTTCATGAGGTCATAAGATTCTGCATCTTTTCCAGAGAGTGTGAGGAGTCTATCCCTACACTTTCCAGTGAACATTTCCCAAAGGAGAGCACCCCAGTGAGATCTGTTCACTTTTCTGGTTACACAAGCCCTCTCAAAAGCTGTGAACCATTTGGTGATGTCATCACCAGCTTCATATTTTGTTACAATCCCTTTGGGGATTTTTAGGATGTCAGGAGAATCTCTGACCCTATTTAAGTTGCTGCCACCATCGATGGGACCTAGGCCCATCTCTTTTCTTTCCCTTTCTATGGCTAGGAGCTGCTTTTCCAAAGCCAATCTTTTGGCCATCCTGGCTAACTGGATGTCCTCTTCACTGGGGTTATCCTCAGTGATTTCAGAGGTGCTGGTCCCTCCTGTGAGGGAGCCAGTATCTCTGACTAGTATTTTTGGAGTCAGGGCTTGAGAGGCCCTGTCCTCCCTAGATAGGACTGGTAGGGGGGAATCTTCCTCCAATTCACTATCATCTTCCTCTGAGTTGCCACCCTCAGAGGGGTTGGCCTTTTCAAACTCTGCCAAAAGCTCCTGGAGCTGTATTTTGGTAGGTTTGGGGCCTATGGTTATTTTCTTTAGTTTACAGAGTGACCTTAGCTCTCTCATCTGTAGATGGAGGTAAGGTGTGGTGTCGAGTTCCACCACAGTCACATCTGTGCTAGACATTTTGCTTCTAAAAGTTGGAATACTTTTTAAGAATCTAAAACTGGTTCTAGAATCTAATTCGAACTTTTACAAACTTTTAAACTCTAAAAGAAATGCTAAACAGGATCTAACACAAGGCCCTAGCAGGTCTTTTAAGAATTTAGAAAACTTTTCAAATTGCAAAAATCAATTTCTAATGACAATTTTGGAATTTGTCGTGTGATCAGGTATTGGCTGAGTAGTCCAGCAAATGCAAAGTCTTGTACCCCACCGCTGATCCACCAATGTAGGAAGTTGGCTCGGTATGTGCTATTTCAAAGTAAGGAATAGCATGCACAGAGTCCAAGGGTTCCCCTTAGAGGTAAAATAGTGGTAAAAATAGATAATACTAATGCTCTATTTTGTGGTAGTGTGGTCGAGCAGTAGGCTTATCCAAGGAGTAGTGTTAAGCATTTGTTGTACATACACATAGACAATAAATGAGGTACACACACTCAGAGACAAATCCAGCCAATAGGTTTTTATATAGAAAAATATCTTTTCTTAGTTTATTTTAAGAACCACAGGTTCAAATTCTACATGTAATATCTCATTCGAAAGGTATTGCAGGTAAGTACTTTAGGAACTTCAAATCATCAAAATTGCATGTGTACTTTTCAAGTTATTCACAAATAGCTGTTTTAAAAGTGGACACTTAGTGCAATTTTCACAGTTCCTAGGGGAGGTAAGTATTTGTTAGGTTAACCAGGTAAGTAAGACACTTACAGGGCTTAGTTCTTGGTCCAAGTTAGCCCACCGTTGGGGGTTCAGAGCAACCCCAAAGTCACCACACCAGCAGCTCAGGGCCGGTCAGGTGCAGAGTTCAAAGTGGTGCCCAAAACACATAGGCTAGAATGGAGAGAAGGGGGTGCCCCGGTTCCGGTCTGCTTGCAGGTAAGTACCCGCGTCTTCGGAGGGCAGACCAGGGGGGTTTTGTAGGGCACCGGGGGGGACACAAGTCCACACAGAAATTTCACCCTCAGCAGCGCGGGGGCGGCCGGGTGCAGTGTAGAAACAAGCGTCGGGTTTGCAATGTTAGTCTATGAGAGATCTCGGGATCTCTTCAGCGCTGCAGGCAGGCAAGGGGGGGGTTCCTCGGGGAAACCTCCACTTGGGCAAGGGAGAGGGACTCCTGGGGGTCACTTCTCCAGTGAAAGTCCGGTCCTTCAGGTCCTGGGGGCTGCGGGTGCAGGGTCTCTCCCAGGCGTCGGGACTTTAGGTTCAAAGAGTCGCGGTCAGGGGAAGCCTCGGGATTCCCTCTGCAGGCGGCGCTGTGGGGGCTCAGGGGGGACAGGTTTTTGTACTCACAGTCTTAGAGTAGTCCTGGGGTCCCTCCTGAGGTGTTGGATCGCCACCAGCCGAGTCGGGGTCGCCGGGTGCAGTGTTGCAAGTCTCACGCTTCTTGCGGAGAGCTTGCAGGGTTCTTTAAAGCTGCTGGAAACAAAGTTGCAGCTTTTCTTGGAGCAGGTCCGCTGTCCTCGGGAGTTTCTTGTCTTTTCGAAGCAGGGGCAGTCCTCAGAGGATGTCGAGGTCGCTGGTCCCTTTGGAAGGCGTCGCTGGAGCAGGATCTTTGGAAGGCAGGAGACAGGCCGGTGAGTTTCTGGAGCCAAGGCAGTTGTCGTCTTCTGGTCTTCCTCTGCAGGGGTTTTCAGCTAGGCAGTCCTTCTTCTTGTAGTTGCAGGAATCTAATTTTCTAGGGTTCAGGGTAGCCCTTAAATACTAAATTTAAGGGCGTGTTTAGGTCTGGGGGGTTAGTAGCCAATGGCTACTAGCCCTGAGGGTGGGTACACCCTCTTTGTGCCTCCTCCCAAGGGGAGGGGGTCACAATCCTAACCCTATTGGGGGAATCCTCCATCTGCAAGATGGAGGATTTCTAAAAGTTAGAGTCACTTCAGCTCAGGACACCTTAGGGGCTGTCCTGACTGGCCAGTGACTCCTCCTTGTTGCTTTCTTTGTTCCCTCCAGCCTTGCCGCCAAAAGTGGGGGCCGTGGCCGGAGGGGGCGGGCAACTCCACTAAGCTGGAGTGCCCTGCTGGGCTGTGACAAAGGGGTGAGCCTTTGAGGCTCACCGCCAGGTGTCACAGCTCCTGCCTGGGGGAGGTGTTAGCATCTCCACCCAGTGCAGGCTTTGTTACTGGCCTCAGAGTGACAAAGGCACTCTCCCCATGGGGCCAGCAACATGTCTCTAGTGTGGCAGGCTGCTGGAACCAGTCAGCCTACACAGCTAGTTGGTTAAGTTTCAGGGGGCACCTCTAAGGTGCCCTCTGTGGTGTATTTTACACTAAAATGTACACTGGCATCAGTGTGCATTTATTATGCTGAGAAGTTTGATACCAAACTTCCCAGTTTTCAGTGTAGCCATTATGGTGCTGTGGAGTTCGTGTTTGACAGACTCCCAGACCATATACTCTTATGGCTACCCTGCACTTACAATGTCTAAGGTTTTGTTTAGACACTGTAGGGGTACCATGCTCATGCACTGGTACCCTCACCTATGGTATAGTGCACCCTGCCTTAGGGCTGTAAGGCCTGCTAGAGGGGTGTCTTACCTATACTGCATAGGCAGTGAGAGGCTGGCATGGCACCCTGAGGGGAGTGCCATGTCGACTTACTCATTTTGTTCTCACTAGCACACACAGGCTTGTAAGCAGTGTGTGTGTGCTGAGTGAGGGGTCTCTAGGGTGGCATAAGACATGCTGCAGCCCTTAGAGACCTTCCTTGGCATCAGGGCCCTTGGTACTAGAAGTACCAGTTACAAGGGACTTATCTGAATGCCAGGGTGTGCCAATTGTGGATACAATGGTACATTTTAGGTGAAGGAACACTGGTGCTGGGGCCTGGTTAGCAGGGTCCCAGCACACTTCTCAGTCAAGTCAGCATCAGTATCAGGCAAAAAGTGGGGGGTAACTGCAACAGGGAGCCATTTCTTTACACCTGCCCTTCCAGTCTGTTCTGACCTCTTAATCTGGGTTGTTCACGTCATGCAGCATGTATGCCTATCTAGAGCTCCCCATTCAGTATCCTTAACCTATTCAGCTTTTCTTTGCCTGCATATACTCTGCTGGGTCATTTTTGCTGATCTGTGTTCATACTCTACTTACCTTTGCTTCTATCAACATATAATGTTTGTGTATCTTGTGTGTGGATTTAATCTTTCCAGATGCTTTTTCTTTGATTCACTGTTCTTCCTATAACCAGCTCTGGGAACTCTTTGTGTTAATTCATAATTCCTTCCATTCATGTTTTGTGACTCTTTTAATCTCTGTGCTACTCTTGAGTTATTATTCACTGATACTTTACATTGCTTCTGTATGTATACTTTTTAATTGGGCAGCACATCAAAGGCTTAACACATACACAATAAATATTTGCGAGAAAGCAAAAAAAGAGTCAAACTGAATACTCCCAGTGCCTTAACTTCTATTTTCTGTAACATGGTGGCAGTCCTCATGTGGTTATTTGGGTTTATGTCCAGTCTAAATGTATCCCATACCTGCTTAAATCACCTTGGCCTGCTCGTTTTGTTAGTCATTTCCCAAGCAATCCAAAATGGAAAGTCAGTGTTTTTTAACAGCAGAGCAAACAGTGAATATGTGGGCTCCTTGTTCCCCTTCATGCATAATTCTGGGGCAAGCGTGATTTCCTGATTGAGGCCATGTTTGGGTTTATGCAGGGGTGATGTGATACAGTAATCAAACAGATTACTATTATGTTGCAACCGATATTTAAAGATAAGGTGTACTATACATCATCCTTAAAGACACTTCCTAATAACTTTTGCAACCTGTTCCTTAAGTGACCAAGCCCAGTTAATGGCCCATTGTATCATGTCATCCTGCATTGTCTCCCTCAGAAAACCAGAAACCTGTGGGTTTGGGCAAGTTAAATCATGGAGAATCTGCATATATTTAAAGAATCCATATATAGGTATTACAAATTGCTTTTTAATATCGAAAAGATTTTAACCCCATTTTTATTTAGTAATTGACAAACTGTAATACGCTTGTTTACTACCCACTATGCCTTGGTATGTCAAATATCGAGGGCAATACAGGGCTACCTCAAAGCATTATCCCACTTTACTCCTTGGGACCCTTCTGTGATCTAAAAAAATATACATGTACTTATATATATTGTTTTATCCCTAAAGCGAAGTAGGCAATGACATTCCATAAAGTTAAATAGCAATACATATTACATTGACCATATCAATAATTGAAGTGAGGGAAGTGGTGTATCTGAGTATTATGGCCACTGTTATGTCAGAAAGCAGCCCAGTAGTAATTCTTAAAGTGAAGATTTGCTCACCCTCCCTGCTCCTTTTGCAACTTAAGGTATCTGATAGCTTCTCTTGGAGGGAGTTATGTCCAAATAAATGAAGACCTTATCAAATTTGCTTTCCTAAAAATGCTAAGAGGTAATGCCTAGCTGATCAGCAGCAAATGAGATTTGATTCACAGCACCCTGCTACATTTAGTAGCCATCACTAAAACCTGTATTGATTCCAAATACACTGTCACTTCTGCAGCACTCCACACTGACCAGTACACCTTTTTCCATTCTCCTTAACAGCATCTAGTCTTCTCTTCAAATCATTCCAGACTGCCAATGCACTGACACCCATCAATCTTTCATCGAATTTGAGTCAACAACACTCTTTACCACTTTCAAGATCCATGTCGTAGCACTTTACAGTCCCGCAAGTGTCATAGTCTTTCTTTAAAGACTATGGGCCTCAATACAACCCTGGTGGTCAAAGACCGCCAGGGCTGTTTCAGCGCTTTTACTGCCAACAGGCTGGTGGTACAATTTTGCCGATTACGACCACGGCGGAAGCGCCGCGGTCGCACCGCCGGGACCGGCAGTTTCCCGCCACAGTCGTCCCGGCGGTTTCCTGCCACAGTCGTCACAGCGGTTTTAATCCGCCATGGCAGTGCTGCTTGCAGCGCTGCCCAGGGGATTACGAGTCCCCTTCCCGCCAGCCTGTCCATGAGGGAAGGAACAGCCATGGAAAGGCTGGCGGGAAGGAGAGTCGCAGGGCCCCTGCACTGCCTATACACTTGGCATGGGCAGTGCAGGGGGCCCCAGGCACAGCCCCACACTGCTTTTCACTGTCTGCACAGCAGACAGTGAAAAGCACGACGGGTGCAGCTGCACACGGCCGCAACACCGCCGGCTCCCATGTTGTGGCCGACATCCCCGCTGGGCCGGCTGGGATGTCAAAATGGGCACGGCGAGAGTGCGGCTGCATTGGCGGGCACACAGTGGTTAAACCTTGGCGGGCGGCAAGGTTGTAATGACGCCCTATGACATTGAATTTTAATCAGTAACACTCAGCGTTCACCTCATCATCAAAAGAAACTTTAACTGGACATCCACAATCAACTACAGTGCAGCCTCTTTTCATAGCTTGTGTAGTGAGACTCTACTTAATACTTTCACTATACCCATTCATAAACTGGGGAAACCATTGGACTAAATAATGTTTTCTGATCCTTGTCCCTCTGAGTATGCCTTTGTCGACATATCAATCGCTATGCCCCATTCCTTTCATTTCTACCCCACTTGTCTAAATGAAAACAGTCCACTGCCTCTGTCTCTGCTTCCCTACACCAAACTCCAAGACCAAATCACACAGTGTCACTCCTTTACTACAGACTACATCATTCGCAGATTCAACCCGGTCCTCTTTTGACTATCACTGTTGTATGTACACATTCTCTCCAAAAGCATCATGACCACCACCACTAACTACTCTGCACATTTGTTACTTGTAAACACTGATTTGCACACTCCATAATTGACACAAAAGACTACTGAAAACCTACGTGCATACAAACAAGCCTTAAACATGATATTTACAGCTCTTGACACTGCTAAATCTGTCTCCGAAAACTTTCATCACCCCTCTTCAGCCAAGCTCACAGCTACTGGCATGCACATTTAAAAATGTGCTTGCCTTTTTTAAAACAACTGTCTTCTTCTCTCGCCACATCAAACTTTGCCACCTACTTCTCTTACAAATCACCGCTGTTAGACATATCCTTGTCTCACTGCTAATCTCTCCACCACCCTTTGTTTACTGCTCTACTACTCCACTAACGATCCTCTTCTCTTCTTGCCAAGCTTTCACTTAGATACCCCTTGGAGCTTATGCCAATACTCAAATCTACTAAACCTTTTTGCGCTTCTTTCAGTCCTCAAACTATAAACCGTCTTGCTCTGACCTGTAACCTACTGCTCAGTCTGTCCACTCACTCCTATCTGGTACTGATCCCACATGCTTTTAAACTACAGTGGCGCTAGTCTTATTTAAAAAACATACAGGTTGACCCGCCTTCCTAATCAATCCATTAGCCCGTGTCTCCACTCCTGTTCGTCTCTAAAATACTTGAACGTGTAGTCTTCAACCATCTGACTCTCTATCTCACTTCTATGAATCTGCTTATTAACTTCAGGTCTGGATTCCATCCACTCCACGCTGCTGAAACAACCCTCACATACATAGCTAACTTCATCACCTGTGTCCATCACAGCCACCTACCACATATATATGTTCGATGGCATGTGTAGCTTCAGATACACATGCTTTGCACATCCCTCAATCTAGTGTTGGGCTCGGAGAGTTCCAAGTTGTTTTTCTTCGAAGAAGTCTTTTCGAGTCACTAGATCGAGGGACTCCTCCCCTTTCGGATCCATTGCGCATGGGCGTCGACTCCATCTTAGATTGTTTTCTTTCCGCCATCGGGTTCGGATGTGTTCCTTTTCGTTCCGCGCTTCGGTTCGAAAAGTTAGTGAAAACTCGGAAAATTCGACGGTATTGTTTGCGTTCGGTATCGGGTTAGTTACAACAGATCGACACCGAATTTGGAAGAGCTCCGGCGGCCCTTCGGGGTTTTCGATTCTCCAGCGGGGCCTGGTCGGCCTGACCGCGTGTGTCTTCAAGGCTAATGGAACGGACCCCATTCCGCTGCTGCCCCGAATGTCACAACAAGTATCCTTACACAGATCAGCATTTGGACTGTAATTTGTGTTTGTCGCCAGAACACAAAGAGGAAACCTGTGAGGCCTGTCGAGCATTTCGGTCCAGAAAGACTTTAAGGGACCGAAGAGCAAGAAGACAACAGATGGCGTCGGTGCCGACAGGTCAAAAACACATGGAGGAAGAAGAGGAAGCCTTCTCCATCGAGGATTCGGACTCGGAAGAGGTCGATCCTGAACAGAGGCCGAAAACCGTGAGTAAGACATCGATACACAAGACTCACGTAAAAACCAGTAAAGCCCAGGGGACGCCACCGCCAACAGGCCATGGCTTAACCCGAAAAATAGGTGACCGGGCATCGGCACCGAAAAAGGGCATGCATGTGTCGAAGTCATCTGACTCCGGTCGAGATACCGGCACAGAGCAGACTCGCCCCCGAGACACCGGGTCAGAGCAGACTCGACCCCGAGACACTGGGTCAGAGCAATCTTGGCACCGAGAGAGCGGCACCGAACCAAGTCGGCACAGAGAAATCAGTACGCCGAAGAGCAAAAAAGTGTCGTCTGAACCAAAAAAGGCAGCCGAAAAGGTTTCGATACCGAAACATCCGGCCTTAGAACCGAAATCAAGTTCCTACACAGAGGAACAAGGCCTGTCCTCACAAATGCAAACACATAGATTTGGACAGGAACTGGAGACAATGGAGCCAGACTACACCCAAAGAAGGCTCCACATCCAAAAAGAAACAGGGAAGACCAGCACTCTCCCTCCGATTAGAATGAAACGCAAACTTGCCTTCCAAGAGAAAGACAAGCAGCCACAGGCAAAGGTGGCTAAACAAGTAACCCCGCCACCATCTCCGCAACCATCACCGGTAGCCACTCCACCAATGATGCAATCCCCAACTCATACAGGGATGAGTCAGGATGATCCAGACGCGTGGGATCTTTATAATGCGCCAGTGGCAGATAACAGTCCTGACTGTTATCCAGCTAGACCGTCACCACCTGAAGATAGTACAGCCTACGCACAGGTGGTGTCAAGGGCAGCGGCGTTTCATAATGTCAGCCTGCATAGAGAGCCAATTGAAAACGACATTCTATTTAATACACTGTCATCCACACACAGCCAGTACCAGAGTCTCCCCATGCTACCTGGAATGCTAAAACACTCCAAACAAGTGTTTGAGGAGCCTGTAAAAGGAAGGGCCATTACTCCAAGAGTGTAGAAAAAATATAAACCGCCACCAACAGACCCCGTGTACATCACACAACAGTTAACACCGGACTCAGTGGTAGTAGGGGCAGCTCGCAAGAGGGCCAACTCACACACTTCAGGAGATGCACCACCTCCAGACAAAGAGAGTCGTAAGTTCGACGCAGCAGGGAAAAGGGTGGCGGCACAGGCAGCAAACCAGTGGCGTATTGCCAACTCAAGGCTTTGTTGGCCAGATATGATAGGGCTCATTGGGACGAAATGCAACACTTTATAGAACATTTGCCCAAGGAGTTCCAAAAGAGAGCACAGCAAGTGGTGGAAGAAGGACAGAGTATCTCAAACAATCAGATACGGTCAGCAATGGATGTGGCAGACACAGCTGCTAGAACTGTAAACACAGCAGTGACAATAAGGAGACATGCATGGCTGCGTACATCAGGATTCAAGCCGGAAATACAACAAGCCGTGCTGAATATGCCATTTAACAGACAGCAGTTGTTTGGGCCGGAAGTGGACACTGCCATCGAAAAACTTAAAAAGGACACTGATACGGCCAAAGCCATGGGCGCCCTCTACTCCCCACAGAGCAGAGGCACATTTCGGAAAACACAGTTTCGAGGGGGGTTTCGAGGACAAAGCACGGAACCCACAACCTCACAAACAAGACCCACTTATCAGAGCCAATATCAGCGGGGAGGTTTTCGGGGACAATATAGAGGGGGACAATTCCAAAAAAGTAGAGGGAAGTTCCAAAGTCCCAAAACTCCACAAAACAAGCAGTGACTTAGACGTCACAAATCCCCAACACATAACACCTGTGGGGGGAGACTAACCAAGTTCTACAAACAATGGGAGGAAATAACAACAGATACTTGGGTCCTAGCAATTATCCAGCATGGTTATTGCATAGAATTTCTCAAATTCCCGCCAAATGTCCCACCGAAAACACACAATATGTCAAAACAACACATGGATCTTCTACAATTGGAGGTCCAAGCGTTGTTACAAAAAGATGCAATAGAAATAGTACCAATTCATCAGAGAGGAACAGGAGTTTACTCGCTGTACTTTCTCATACCCAAAAAGGACAAAACTCTAAGACCTATATTAGATCTCAGAACACTAAATATCTACATCAAATCAGATCACTTTCACATGGTGACATTACAGGACGTAATCCCATTGCTCAAACAACAAGACTATATGACAACACTAGACCTAAAGGATGCATACTTCCATATACCGATACATCCTTCACACAGAAAGTACTTAAGGTTTGTATTCCAAGGGGTACATTACCAATTCAAAGTGTTGCCATTCTGGATAACAACTGCGCCAAGAGTTTTTACAAAATGCCTGGCAGTAGTAGCTGCTCACATCAGAAGGCAGCAAATACAAGTGTTCCTGTACCTAGACGATTGGTTAATCAAAACCAACACGCAAGACCGGTGTTCACAACACACAAATTATGTAATAGAAACACTCCACAAACTAGGTTTCTCACTCAACTACACAAAGTCACACCTTCAGCCGTGTCAAACACAGCAATACTTAGGGGCGACAATCAACACAACAAAAGGGATTGCCTCTCCAAGTCCACAAAGAGTACAGGCATTTCACAATGTAATACAGGCCATGTATCCAAAACAAAAGATACAAGTCAAGATAGTGATGAAACTACTAGGCATGATGTCCTCATGCATAGCCATTGTCCCAAATGCAAGATCGCACATGCGGCCCTTACAACAGTGCCTAGCATCACAATGGTCACAGGCACAGGGTCAACTTCTAGATCTAGTGTTGATAGACCGCCAAACATACACCTCGCTTCAATGGTGGAACAATATAAATTTAAACCAAGGGCGGCCTTTCCAAGACCCAGTGCCTCAATACGTAATAACAACAGATGCCTCCATGATAGGGTGGGGAGCACACCTCAACCAATACAGCATCCAAGGACAATGGGACACTCAGCAAAGACAGTTTCACATAAATCACTTAGAACTACTGGCAGTATTTCTAGCGTTGAAAGCATTTCAACCCATAATAAGCCACAAACACATTCTTGTCAAAACAGACAACATGACAACGATGTATTATCTGAACAAACAGGGAGGAACACACTCGACACAGTTGTGTCTCCTGGCACAGAGAATATGGCATTGGGCGATTCACAACCACATTCGCCTAATAGCACAGTTTATTCCAGGGATTCAGAATCAGTTAGCAGACAATCTCTCTTGGGATCACCAACAGATCCACGAATGGGAGATTCACCCCCAAATACTAAACACGTACTTCCAAAAATGGGGAACACCACAAATAGACCTATTTGCAACAAAAGAAAACGCGAAATGCCAAAACTTCGCATCCAGATGCCCACAGAAGCAGTCTCAGGGCAATGCGTTATGGATGAGTTGGTCAGGGATATTTGCATACGCTTTTCCCCCTCTCCCACTCCTTCCATATCTGGTAAACAAATTGAGTCAAAACAAACTCAAACTCATATTAATAGCACCAACTTGGGCAAGACAACTTTGGTATACAACACTACTAGACCTCTCAGTAGTGCCTCATGTCAAACTACCAAACAGACCAGATCTGTTAACTCAACACAAACAACAGATCAGACACCCAAATCCAACATCGCTGAATCTAGCAATTTGGCTCCTGAAGTCTTAGAATTCGGACATTTGGACCTCACACAGGAATGCATGGAGGTCATAAAACAAGTTAGGAAACCAACCACAAGACATTGCTATGCAAATAAGTGGAAAAGATTTGTTTATTACTGCCATAATAAACAAATACAACCCTAACACGCATCTGCTAAAGACATCGTCAGCTACCTACTGCACTTACAAAAGTCAAAGCTAGCTTTTTCATCCATTAAAATGCATCTCACCGCAATTTCAGCTTATCTGCAAATAACACACTCAACTTCATTATTTAGGATCCCAGTCATAAAGGCTTTTATGGAGGGTCTGAAGAGAATTATCCCACCAAGGACACCGCCAGTTCCTTCGTGGAACCTTAACATTGTCTTACCACGGCTCATGGGTCCACCGTTTGAACCCATGCATTATGTGAGATACAATACTTAACATGGAAGTAGCTTTTCTAATTGCCATCACATCTCTAAGAAGAGTAAGTGAGATACAAGCATTTACCATACAAGAACCCTTTATTCAAATACACAAGCATAAAGTAGTTTTACGAGCAAATCCTAAGATCTTACCAAAAATCATATCACCGTTCCATTTGAATCAAACAGTAGCACTACCAGTGTTCTTTCCAGAGCAAGATTCTGTAGCTGAAAGAGCACTACATACATTAGACATCAAAAGAGCGTTAATGTACTACATTGACAGAACAAAACTAATTCGGAAAACAAAACAATTATTTGTTGCTTTCCAAAAACCTCATACAGGGAACCCAATATCCAAACAAGGCATTGCTAGATGGATAGTTAAATGCATTCAAACCTGTTATCTCAAAGCAAAAAGAGAAAGGTGCTACCATGGCCTTTCTAGGAAACATTCCAATGACTGAAATATGTAAGGCAGCCACATGGTCTACGCCTCATACGTTTACCAAGCACTACTGTGTGGATGTGTTAACAGCACAACAAGCCACAGTAGGACAAGCAGTACTACGAACTTTGTTTCAAACAACTTCAACTCCATCAGGCTGAACCACCGCCTTTGGGGAGATAACTGCTTACTAGTCTATGCAAAGCATGTGTATCTGCAGCTACACATGCCATCGAACGGAAAATGTCACTTACCCAGTGTACATCTGTCCGTGGCATGAGACGCTGCAGATTCACATGCGCCCGCCCGCCTCCCCGGGAGCCTGTAGCCGTTTGAAGTTGATCTTCAACATTTGTAAATTTGTAATTATATCGCTTTAAACCACATTATGTACATACATATTTACTCCATTGCATGGGCACTATTACTATAATACACAACTCCTACCTCACCCTCTGCGGGGAAAACAATCTAAGATGGAGTCGACGCCCATGCGTAATGGAGCCGAAAGGGGAGGAGTCCCTCGATCTCGTGACTCGAAAAGACTTCTTCGAAGAAAAACAACTTGTAACACTCCGAGACCAACACTAGATGGCGGGATGTGCAAAGCATGTGAATCTGCAACGTCTCATGCCACGAACAGATGTACACTGGGTAAGTGACATTTTCCATATATATATCTCCACTGTATTTGACACCACCCTATGAACTTTTGGCGTTGCAGACACTGTGGTGAGTTGTGTTGCCTCCTCCTACTTCTCTGTCTCTCTTACTTTGAACATTCAGAATTCAGTTTCCGTCCTGACACTTTCTTGGGCGCACTTATTGGAATGCTCACCCAGTGCAGATCAAGGCAAGCTCGGCAGTGTAAGATTTTAAAACAAAACTAAGCTTCTATCTCTTGAAACCTGAAGGTTATTATGGTTAAACCTTGTCAAGGAGGGGCCTTACAGTGTATGATGTTTTCTTTTTTTCATGAATACCACATGCTACGAGGCAATTACTGTCTCAGCAGATATTTTGTAGGTTCCTTTTTTAAGTACAGTATTAAGTAGTCTTTTCGCCATTGCTGGTTTTCGCTGTTTTGACAATAGCTTATGTAATATTTTTCTGTAATAATTTCATTGGTCTTTTGTAACTCTAATCAATCCATCTAATGCACTGTGTACGGTAAAGTGTATGTGGCCTAATGTGCAACATTTCTGCTAGAAATGCTACTCACTGCTTGAAATAAATAAATGGAATGGCAGTGGAGATGTTGTCTCAGTGTCAGCCCACTCCAGCTTAGATGGTTCCGCCCTCTACGGGGTATGATCATTGTGCCAATGGTGGCATGACATCATGAGAAATTGCCACCCTAACATTTTTTTTAAATTATAAAAAATAAGTTATTGGCACAGAACATGAGAGAATCATGAATAAAATAAAGTACCGGAAAAGGTAGTATGGTTCATAGCTGTGACCACATTTGATGTTTACTACTTTTTTTCTTTTTAATCTTGCTCAGCAGGCGCAGGAGTGGAGTGGACCCCACACCTTGTGGAACTGTGCCTCTGGGCTTGGGTGATGGCTGAGAAGTTGTGCCCTGAGCTGCTGGAGACCCTGGTATCAGGGGCTGTTGAAGGTGGCCTCGACAACTGCGTAGACAAACGCCCAGCAAAGAAAATAAGAACCAAGTGAAGAACACCTCTTTATCGGGTAGTCAGAAGCAGAATTGACTTTCTTAGTGGGTAAAAAGAGCTCTGAAGCATCTGGTGCCTTCCTCTCTCCTTCCTTCTTATGGAAAACATTTCAGCAGCTGCTGTGGACGCATACTCTGAGTTTTTTTGTGAATGATTCATCTCTTCCATGTTATACCCTGAACCTTTATACCTCCAACTCTATTATCTTACATTCCATTCCACTGTCAAACCTAAATATTAGAAGTATGATGTGACTCTATTGGTTCTTCTATTGTATGTCATATTCACACTACTAAATATTGGATCGTTGTACTGCCCAAGTTTAAATAATAGAATTAAAATAACCTCCCACCCCATAATGCTAGGATTTTGTCACTCCTTCTCATAACTTCTAGTTTGCTCCTTTGCTAGGTTTAAGATGCTGATGGTCCTCTTCTGCCTTGCAGGCACTGGATGCTTTCTAAGAGATTTAAAATGTAAGATTCAGAGCAGACCACCAAAAATAAGCTAGGGATAAGTTGATCCTCTGCAATGTCTTTTAGTACTGTTTTTGTGACACTTTTTCTTAATAAAACAGGTCTGAACACCTCTAACTCCTTTGTGGTAAACAATGCGAGAAACTAATCTGAAAATATCTAGCTGTTTGTGTAGTGGAAGTAGACTTTTATAGACAATTTTTTATCCCTGTCTGAGATTGATTTATGTGCTGAAGTGAGTTTATACCCGACTTCTGTATGCTATTCCTTTATGTGTTTTGACTTGACTTTATAGTTTTCTTATTGGACATTTCTGCCCTTTTCACTGTCATTATTTAATATCCTTTATCATTTGATTAAGTACTGCCCTGGCACCAAAAGGGGTAACAGAGTGCTGTCTTTAAATTAAATTCCTTGATTTACCATTGTCTGTTTACTCTTTTATCCGTGGAATATGCCACCACCATTCTGGGCTCAAACCTGTGAACACACTGCTTGATGTCTGCTTAATACACCAAGATCTCGCTTTGTGCAGCATTTTAGATGACATATACACTCTCCACTGTGGTGCATACTGTATAGCACGATTTTGCATCAGACCATTACATTAAATAATCAGAGACTCTGCCAAAAATTTACAGTCAACAACATTGTTATCCATGCATGCTGTGAACCTGCCTTCCAGATTCAAACCAATACCTCTTTCAATTAAATACATCAGTCACTGACCCAGTCACAGTGTTTCTCTTGTTTTTGGGTTTCTGCTGTTCCAGATATATTCAACCACTCCCAATTCAAAGCAGCAACGTCCTCAGACTTCCACCTAACATACAAGTGATTCTGAAGCTGAGATTAGGTTCTCACAAGGTTAAAAACTCTAACACAAATTAGAAACCCATTTCCCATGAGACCACAAAATGTTCACTGAGTTTTGTAACTACCTGTGGCCATCTTGAAGATATTGGGTTTAATTTCTGGGTGAGCCAGAGCATTTTTTCCAAGCTCTTGAGATACTTTGTTGCTTCTGCCAGAACCCTGTCATCAGACATTTGTTGAAGACTTTTCCTCTGAAAGCTTGAAAGGAAACTTGAAGTGAAGCACAGAGAAGTATTTCAAGTGATTAATTTGTGTTTTGAAAGACACTTTGAGTGAGTTAAAAATGTACTTAAAGAAATAAACGTGATTGATTATAAACTGTACATTTCATTGTCCTTTTTGGATTCTAAAGCTACTTAGGGATCGGACATTATCCGTAACATATTCAGAGACTGTTGATATTTCATGAAGTATGTATATTTTTGTCTTTGATGGTGGTGCATGCTTAGAAGAGTGATTGATTCATGTGTGTAGGTGCAAGTTAAACAATTCTGAAGAATGTTTGCTTCAGTTACAGTTTTGAGAAACAATCTGAACGTACATGACAAACCTGAGAGAATGTAAATCAAGAGCCTAAGGTAGAGAATATAAAGGTGATTATACCAGCCAAGTAGTAGTATATTTCAGTGAACATTATGACTACTTCATCAGTATTCTGGAGAGCCTCAGCTTTAGGTATAGTCTGATGGGAACATTTTGTGACTGTTATAGAAGAATTCTTGTTTTTAGGTAACCCACTATGACTGGATTCAAAAGCCCTTGGTGCCGAAACCCTCGGAACCGAAAGACTCCGCCCAGTCTTCCACTACTTCTTCACCTGTCGAGCCGATCCTCGAAAACAATGGACGCAGACAGTGAAAACTTCATATCCAAAAAGGATCTGTTCGATTTATTGTCTCCTTCTTCTCCTACACCTCCTAAGAGGGAGTTAACATTTGAGGAGGCCTTGGATATACCTGTCCCTCCAGGAAAGCAGACAAGGGTCTCCACAGTCTTACACTGGTGGGATAGGGGGCCTGGTGGATGATACTGACCCAATGAATGTTTATGATCCAGATACTGTCACTCACAATGATTCAGACCTTTATCCTGCTCGCCCCTGTCCTCCAGAAGATACCACCTCATACCAACAGGTCATATCCAGGGCAGCAGCGTTTCATAATGTGCAGTTAAATAAGGAACTGATAGAGCAGAACTTTTTATTTGACACTCTCTCTTCAACACACAGGGACACTCAAATACTCCCCACACTTCCCGGCATACTGAGGATATATTCAAGGAGCCAGTCTGCTACAAGGTGATCACCCCTCAAAGTGGATAAAACAATGCAAAGCGGCCCCATTGGATCCTCTGTATATAAGAACTCAAGTCCCACCTGACTCTCTTGTTTCTACCACTGCTCATAAGCAGGCAAACAGTCAAGCCACTGGGGACTCTCCTTCTGCAGAAAAAGAGAGTAAACGCATAAATGCAGCCAGGAGGAAAAATAGAAAAATAACACATATACCGTCAAGGCGATGGTTCCCTTACAGACTCCCACATACAGGGGGTCCTTTCATCATTCAGGGTATAGAGGAGCATACAAATCCTCTTCCACAGATGTCTCTACATCTCAGCACAACTCAGCTATCCTCCTGCATTTCTCTAATTCCAAGTTGCAGACTTCACATACGTCCATTGCAAGAGGAAATAGACAACAGTGGACACAAGCACAGGGATCTTTCAAAGATACAATTCAAATCACCCCAGTAATGGTTTTCCCATTCAATAGTGGGATTAGAAGCAGAATATCTCAAAAGGTGTAACATTTCTACCACCAGTGACAGACTTTGTTATTACGACAGATACGTCCCTACTGGGATAGGGAGCTCATCTCCAAGATATCTGTCAGCAGAAGATAGTCCCCCTCTGAAAGGACGATGTACATCAGTCATCTTGAACTGAAGCCCATAGCTCTAGCACTCTGCTCATTCCTTCACAGAATTTCAGGCTTATCCGTACTCATCAGAACGGACAGCACCCCCAGCATGCACTATGTAAACTAACAGGGAGGAACACGATCGTCACCAGACACAGGAAATCTGGAAGTGGGCCAAACACAAGAGGATAGCATTGAGAGTGGAACATTTGCCAGGGGCTTCAAATGTGCTAGCAGACACATTAAGCAGGTTGACTTCAACTTGCTATGAGTGGGTGTTAGACCATCAAATTCTACAAACCATCTTCAGTTGATGGGGCGCTCCACGACTCAATCTATTTGCAATCAGGAACAACTGTAGATGCCAAGTATTATGCAAGCAGGCATCTCTAGAAAGGATCATGGGGGAATGCTTTTCGATAAGATGGTTGAAAATATTTGCTTACGCTTTTTCCCCTGTACCTTTTAATTCCTCAGATATTAAGGAAAATGAAAAGAGACCCGCGCAGGATGCTCATCTTAATTGCTCCCACATGGCCCAGACAATTCTGCTACACAGAGCTACTCTTACTTGCGGAACAACCCCACATACAAATACTGCCCAGTCCAACATTATTAACAATGAACAAGTGCCAAATCCTACACCCCAGTCTGATGTTGCTGCATTTATCGGCCTGACTCCTGAATTCCATGAGTTCGAAAACCGAAACATTTCCACTGACTGCAGAGAAATTCTGGCAAGAGCAGATTCCACCAACAAGTCATATAAACTGAAGTGGAAATGTTTTTGTATTTTGTGCCAACAACACAGTTTACACCCATTTTCTTCAACTCCTGAACAGATTTGACCATATCTGCTACATCTGGTCTCACATTCATCCATAAAGGTACATCTGGCAGCAATATCCTGTTTTAGGAGGACTGACAAATCACCCTCTCTTGGGTCATCAAGGATCATCAAACAGTTCATAAAAGGGCTTTTCAGGGTTTTCCCTTCTGTGAAGGAACCACCTCCTACTTGGCATCTCAACATCCTATTAAGCCAATTGATGAAAGCTCCGTTCGAACCAGCTCACAAAGCAGACTTAAAACGGCCTGACTACTAGCGCTGACATCAGCTAGAAGAGTCGGTGAGATACAAGCATTTACTATAAAAGAGCCTTTCATGCAGTTCAGGAAAGACAGTGTTCTCCTTAGGACTAACTCAAGAGTTGTACCTAAAATACATTCGGCCTTTCATCTTAATGAACCCATTGTTTTAAAGAAATTGTTTCCAAATCCACAAACAATGGCGCAACAGTCTGTACGCACACCCGATATTAAAAGATGCATCAAATTCTATTTACATCTACAATTTCACAAATCAGACCAGTTATCTGAATCATTTGGTAATTTGAGAAAATAATTTCCAGCCTCCAAAAGCTATGATCAGAAGGAGGATTGCAGATGCCATCTAATTCTGCCATGTAAAGGCAGGAAAACCCTTGACGTGGAGAGCGAAGACCCACTCTACAAGAGCCGTATCCATGTTTATGGCCCTGTTTGCTGGTATGTCTATCCAACAGATCTGCAGAGCTGCTCCATGGTCCAGCAGACATACTTTCATCCAGCATTACTGCCTAGATGAAGCTGACAAATCGGATGCTGTTGTGGGACAAGCTGTTTTACGCCATCTATCCCAATAAATTGAGCCAAATTCTAATTTATTTTTTCCCACCATCAACTTATTTTTGGATATCACTGTATGTATATTTGCAAACTGCTGACTATTCGGATTCAAGCATGTGAATCTATGAAAGATGTAATACTGGAGAAGAAAATAAGTTACTTACCTGTAACTGTAGTTCTCCAGTATTGGTATCTTTCATAGAGTCACATGCGACCCACCCTCCTTCCCATAGACGCTCCTCTTATTGTTCTTCCTTCTTATCACCATTGTGCAGGAAAATCTCAGGGATGGGAGCCTCTGCGGTGAGGGTTCTAAAGGGTTCTGTCGCCTCATTGGTCAATGGAAAACTTTGGCCCTTTTTTAGAAAAGGCATAAATACGCTATTAAACTTAACTTTGCAATCCTTTTGCAGCCTATTATACTAATTTAAACTACTTATTATGTTACTGTGGGACTTCCACTTCGTCAATGGAGAATGATTCAAGCATATGAATCTGTGAAAGATACCAATACTGGAGAACTACAGTTACAGGTAAGTAACTTATTTCCTTCCCCCATGGGTTTCACCAGCTCCCATGTGGAACCTTAACATTGTACTGACTAGGCTCATGGGTCCCCCCCAACCTTTGAGCCTCTTCACCCATGCCCACTCCAAGTTCTTTCTTGAAAGGTCACATTCTTAGTCGGCCATCACTTCACTCAGGCTCCAGGCATTGACCTTAGAAAAACCCTTCTTTAAAATGCACAAAGACAGAGTGGTTCTCAGAACTAACCTTCAGTTCGATTGAAGGTAATTGAACTCCCAGTTTTCTTTTCCCCAACCAAATTCAGTTGCAGTGTTGCGTAGGCTCTCATTATGGTAATGAGACTACTGGATTTTGAACGGCAGAATCGCCTGCGGTGTGGGAGACTGAGTCTGACCCACTACAGGTGACACCTGTCGCCCCAATCCGGGTTTTGCTCCGGCTCACTAGCAGTGCCTCATCTCCACCCAAGGGCATGGATGATTGGGTAGCATGACATAATTGATTTATCAGGGAAACCGTGGTCACTAAGGTCTCATCCGTTTCTCTCAGTTACATTAGTCTCACATTCACAATGACAAACAGAGGTAGTATATGTTTCAATAAGAGTTTAATGATGCAACTGCATCTTAGATAGCAAAGCATGTGCTGCAATAACCAGGACGATACAGCATGACAAGATTAAAATGGTGACAAGGAGAGTAAAGCATAAAAATAACGCTACAATTTTGTCACTAGAGTCAATATACTAATTCCTACCTAGGCTATAATGGAGCACAGCGTGTTAAGCTGTAATTCCGCCCTTCAGGTTCCCCTGGGAAGACATCATCCCCCACACCTGAGCAAAGGCCTGAAGTCTGCATTAGCAAAACTAGCCAGGTTGAGAGAAATAAAACAAGACCACAAAAGTGGCTATTGTAAGAATAATAAACAAAGCTGAATAAAATATATCTAGGTTAAAGTGCACAGTGGCAGGCCTAGTGTGCTTAAATAACGTGCATGGAGCTATAACTAAAATGGCTACACAACATCAGAAAGAGCCTTACCCACTCTAGATGTCAAAAGACTCTCACGCTCTACATAGATAGAGCTAAGGCTTTCAGAAAGACTAAACAGCTCTTTGTAACTTTTTCTCCACCTCACAAAGGCAATCCTATATCCTAAGCACGCTTAGCCAGATGGATAGTTAAATGTATCCAAATTTGTTACATTAAGCCCACCCAAAAAACATTTACCCGTTCCTCCTAGAGCACACTGCACTCACACAAAGGGAGCTACTATAGCTTTATTGGAAACATTATGTTAGAAATCAGGTCTCTGGTTGAAAGTCAGTTTGCGCTCTGTCCAAGCAGGGACCCTCACTTTAGTCAGGGCAATGGAGATACACACTTAAATAACCCCTGATCACCTCCTTGGTAGCTTGGCACAAGCAGTCAGGCTTAACTCAAAGACAATGTGTAAAGTATTTGTACCAACACACAGTAATACAGTTCAAAATGGACACCACACCAGTTTAGAAGAATAGGCAATATTTATCTAAATCAAACAAGAGCAAAACTGCAAAAATCCAACATAAACAAGTCAAGATATGAATTTTCAAAAGAATAGATTCTTACTCCATAGAAAACAATGGAAATGTTGTTTTTACACAAAGTACCTGATTTGGTAAAAAAAAATAAAGCTGAACAGGGAGCGTGCATCTGAAAAGTTATTGATGCATCGATTCCTTACTTGCAAGTGAGGCCATGCGTCATTTCTTCTTCCTTTCGGTAAGCGATGCGTTGTTTTCTCCCGCAAGTGAACAATGCATCAATTTCTGGACGGGGCACCTCGAATCCACGTTCGATCCCAGCGTCGATGCGTGAGAAATCCTGGTTGCACAGGGAACCCATGCTGCGTGGTGTTTGCATTGTTTTCAGCAGTCGCAAGTGGGTGTTGGGTCATTTCTCCAGCCGCAATGCAGGTGGTGCGTTGAAATCAGCCTCAAGGTGGGTGGCACGTTTTTGTTCAGCTGCGTTGCAGGTGGTGCGTCAAAATAAACTCTGCACGGTTCCCTGTGCGTGGATTTCAGTCCTTGTTCTACCTGCTTCACTTTTCAAGGTCCAGGGACTGTATAGGGCACCACTTGGGAGGGCAGGAGTCTCAGCAGAGAGTCTAAGTGCTGACAGAGGAAGTCTTTGATGGCCCTGAGACTTCAAAACAGGAGGCAAGCTCAGTCCAAGCCTTTGGAGATTCTTCACAAGCGGGAATATACCACAATGTCTAGTCTTTGTCCCCTTTCTCAGGCAGAAGCAGCCACTGCAGAATAGCTCAACAAAGCAAAATCAGAAGCAGGGGTAGCACTTCTCTTCAGCTATTCTTCTTGTTAGAGGTTCCTCTTGATTCCAGAGGCAAATCTAAAAATGTGGGGTTTTGGGTCCATTACTTATACCCCTTTCTGCCTTTGAAGTAGGCAAACTTCAAAGAAAAGTCTCTGTTGTTCACAAGATCCTGCCTTGCCCAGGCCTGGCCCCAGACACAGACCACAGGTTTGGAGACTGCATTGTGTGAGGGCATTGTGTGAGACACAGCCTATTCAGGTTAAGTGACCACTCCTCCCTCCACTCTAGCCCAGATGGCCCATCAGGATATGCAGGCTACACCCCAGCTCGCTTTGTGTCTCTGCCTATTGGTGATTTCACAAACAACCCAACTGTCAGTCTTACCTAGACAGGGAATATTTTATATATATATATATATATATATATATATATATATATATATATATATATATATATATATATATATATATATATATATACACACATACATACATACACACACAAACTTACAAATACTTTTCACTCCTTTCTCACCTGCCTGTGGGGGAAAAAATCTAACCAAGGAGAAGATGCCCATGCACAATATTACTGAGAGGAGGAGTCACGTGATCTCATGACTCAAAAGACTTCTTCAAAGAAAAACAACTTGCACCACTCCATGCCCAACACTGAATGGCAGGATTATGCAGCACATTTGAACCTACAGCAGTACATGCCACAAACAGATGCTTAAAGGGTAAGTAACATAATCCTTTTTCTCTCATCCCACTACCCTTTCTCTGGGTCTACTTCCATCCTTCATGCTTCTAGTATTAGTGATTAGTCGTGAATATGGTGACGTGTGAAACTATTCATCACTCCTGTTCTATCCAGAATTCAGATTAGTGCTTTCAAACAGTCTGCTGCCCTTGCATAAGGACTGGTCTTTCTATTATTTGATGTTGTCTAACCTGAAAAGTAGAGCCAATCGCTGCTCCCTCTGTAGAGGTTTTTGATCCCTCTTGGCTGACCACAGTGCTTTCAGGCCTGTTGATGTGGTGATACAGAGGCACTCATTCAATTAGATCTTCTGGACAAAGTGGGTAACACTGCTGTGAGGCAACATCCAACATAGAAGAGAGAGGCTGACATCCAGAAAACAGGTCATCATTCTGAAGGCAGGTTTCAGATATGCAATGTCCCGCTGATAACTGGCTATAGTCAAGGTAGGGCACCAGAACAGCAATATCCCAGTGCTCCTGAGTGTTCACTAGCTAACCAGGGCAGGCTGCTTAACACCGTGCTCCTTGGTGGTAGTCGGACCAAAATTGAATATGACATAGCATGACAGCACACCATGGAAAAGTTAGATATCAGCTCCTTCAGTACGCTTTGGAGCTCGGTCAAGTCATTCGTAATGAACAAGGACAACAAATAAAAATAGGTGAATACTCCTCAGAAATCACCACTCTAAACTGCGAACTCCCTTTCTTTGCAATCAATACTTGATGTCCCTATCCCGTCTGCAAAGCAAGAGGGATTTTGCTGCCAAATGTATGCAGATGGCACTCATTTTCTTGTTGGCCTAAATAACAGCTCTATGGAATTGCCTACTGGCACTCATTCTGGACAACCATCAGTGACCTTTGTCTAAACAATAATAAAACTGAGATCCTTTAAATAAATATTAACCCTGACATGTCCTTATCTGACTATTGGCCTGCCACATTAAACTATTTACCAGCGCTTGCAGAAGAGGTTTGAGGTCAAGGAGACCTCTTTGAGTCTCAGTTATCCTTTACCATACAGATTAGGTCCACCATCAAATCTACCAACTGCCACTTACAAGCCCTATCAAAAATCTGTCCCTCCTTACCATATAACACCACAAACTGCTAGCACAATCAGTTTTAATAGCCAGACTACAATACTGTATGTCTGTTTATTTAAACTTCCCAAGCAACGCAATCCAGAAACTGCAGTAGGCCCCTCATTTTTGGACTGAGAAAGATCAACCATGTATCAACCTTCGAATCCCAACTGGCGTGGAAATCGGGTTTTCACCCACCTGATTATTATGTCTCAGGCTGCAGTTTGTTCCCCTCTTCGATGGGCTGGATGCTCATGATCTCCTTTGACTGTTGTATCTTTACATGTCTATTGATGTATTTTGCATCTGGACCAGGACCCTTTGCACTTGTTGCTCATTACAAATAATGAATATTCTGCATAGATGATGAAATCATGTCAGTAGATTAGTAGTGTTTATTGTCTACAATGTCTGATAGGAAAAAAATAAAAATGTGAATTTGAATGCTAGATATACCAGATTTAATTGGCCTTAAAAATGTATTGGGTGTCGACATTTGAGAGTGCAACCATCCGTTAAACAAAAGATAGTGTGCATTCCGGGTATTCCATTATTGTTTGCTTAGCTCCACTCTTATTGGTGGTATAGGACTCAAACGTGCTTAAGAAGCAGCATGCCAACCCTACAAGAAAAATATAAATTTCTGTTCCTCTGAGGAACGGTATGGATTGTGAAACATTTATATGAAGGTTCTTGCCTGTTTCAATTTTACAACACCTGTACAGATGTTCACGTCAGTGGTGTGAGAGTGCATTACAGCTTTCCTTGTTTCTACAACAATTCCCTTGAGAATGCCGTAAAAGCCCTCTAAGGTTTCTTTGGGCTCTGTGTTCGTTCAGTGTTCCAGTTACAACTCTTCTGTTTTGTGGTTAGAGCATGCAGGGTGGTCTCCATTGGAAGAGATACGAGGGATGTGCTGTGGCAGGAGCAAGTCAGTGTGAAGAGAGAATTGGGTTCTGCAATGGAGAGAGCAAGTGTTTGCGAGAGTTGTTAACCTCTGTAATATTTTGGTGGTCAGAAATGTTCAAATCCAGGTGCTAATGGGTAGAGATGATCGAGGACCTTGTTTTTGATAAGCTTTATGAGTAGAACATTATATCCAGATCTTAGGTATATTGCTATTTCTGTCTTGCCACCGAAGTACGAAAAACGGCGGTATAAACCCGTAAAATATCTGAGAAGAGAGAGTTCTGGCTCACTAGTGTGACTGTTCAGGAAAGAATATAGTAAGCTGAATGGGAAGCTCAAGGTGCGATTGCCCAAAGGATGCATGACAATAGACATATCTGAGAGAGTATTAGATGCCTGTAGATCCTTGATGAAGCTCCGTATTAGAACGGCTAAGCAGCCACATCATGGGGTTCCTTTTCCATCATGTCTAATGAAAGACTGATGGAAACGTCTTAAATGTGAGAGAGGTTAACTTTATTATAGACCTAGTGAGTGGCCTGCGGAAGGCCACCTGCCTCAGAACTACAACTGGACTGCTTGGAGGCGTGAGGATAAATGATTAATTACACCATTTCCCTGAGAACGTAAAGGATGAGACGTGGGCAGACAAGATGTGAAAAGATAAAGAGATAATTCATTTCAGAATAGGAGGTTTGTTTTTGTGGTAAAAGGTGCATTTATTGAGCCTAATGTTCCTAAGACAAGGGTAGAAAGTAACTCCTAACGTATCCTGGCTAATAAAAATTACATTGGCCTTTTGAGAAGACATTCTTAGTCTGTAGTCTGCAGGCAAGCATGGTGCTGCAGTGGAAGCTGACTCATTTTAGAGGAGGAGGTTTGTTGTTCGGTTATCTGCATTTCATGACAGAGTTATATGGGTTTAAGTAAGTTAAATGGTTAAAATATAACATAGACTGACATAGCACCTAATGTGTTAATTGCTGAGTAAACGACTGTTGTGTAACTTTATGATAAAGTTGCCAAAAACTTTGTGGCTGAATGAAGTCTCATAGCAGGACTAAATATTAGTACAGTATTCTGTTTATTTTCCCTTGTGATAGGTTCCGCTTTACAAGGACCCATATTCTTACTTACTTGTTAGAGGGATGTATGATGTTACCACACATGCCATTACAATGCATGCCTTTACCACAGATGTAGTAGCACGTGATGACCTTTACAACGCATGCCATTACATTGTGAACCCTTGCCACACATTTTTGTGTGTGTGTGTGTATAAATCTATTATATGATTTATTGAGCGTTCACTAACACCACATTCATTCCAGTCACTACGATCAACAACCGCAAACTTACTAGTAATACCAGACTCTACCTTTGCTTTATGATGTGGACCATTACTATTTGTTGCATTACTCTGTAACGCAAATGCTGCAGCTACTTCACTTAGTAACATACCGCACCTAACAATTTGTGGGACCACCACCAACCGCTCTTAATTCTCATCAATTATTGCCTTGAAAAAGTCATATTGACAAAACACGTTTGGCAGTCTTTTTTCATCACCACTGGTTTGAACTATCATGATATCATTATTTGGCTGTTAATTGATACTGATGGCTTTCTTGGAATAAGGACTGAAACACATTTATTACACATTGCTAATATGAAATCTTGTGCTAACGTATGAAAAATGTGATATAACAGGTGTCAAAATAATATTGGAACAAGTTCAATTTCACACCATGTAATCATCAGGATTTTACAGTCCATCTCTACAATGCTAATGTTCATGTACTTCACCGATTGTTGTTTCTCTCCAGATGTATTCCAGACTACTTTTTTATTTGTTTTGAGCAAGGTTCTCGTCCCTTACTCAAGTTGTACCCTTCCAATAGCATGATGTTGTCTGACCTAGCACTCTACCACACTCCATCACCTACGTTAAAATTGCTCTGTGAACTACAGCCTGTATACTTTGGGGGAGTGCAGTTAATCATTTCCAACACTACTGATGTAAAGTGGACAAATGTGTGCTTGTAGGTGTTTATATATATATATATATATATATATATAATGTTTTAAACCCCCTTTTGTTATATATTTGCTCACTGGAAAAAACAACAGTTAACGTGACATTAAAGTTAAGAATTGCAATAATATCTTGCTTTGCATTAAAAAAAAAAAGCAAAACTCACTGAAAAAAACATACTAAAGGGACATTATAGTTAGGTGAAAATTTCAGTTAAAACATACCATTTTAAAACAAACAAAACCCCTTAAATTCACTAGTTATAGTTATCTCAAATAACTATAAATAATAAGTACCTCAGATTTTACATCACTGATGATGTGATCAATGATATCATAGAACACATCATCAGCGATGTGTAATACCTGACGTATTTAGCAGTGCATGACGAGGACACGAGTCATAGTTACTTGAGATAGCTAAAACTAGTGAATTTTAGTGTGTTTTTTGTTTAAAGTGGTCTTTTAATTGTCATTTTCACCTAACTCTAATGTCATTTTAATTTTTGAATTTCTATGGTTTTTTGAAATGCAATGTAACATTGTGTTACCATTGTAGTGCCAACCTCACGGCAGTGTGCAGCATCATCCAACCGCCCCCCCTCCTCAGCAGGCCGCCAACCCCTTTTGTTACAAAAATAAGATAAAATGTACATTATTAAAAAAATATTCACCTATCTGGTAAAGTATTGCACGGTAAAGATTTTTACTTATGGTTTGGATACCTTTTGTAATTATCTCAGTTACTTGGTGTTGTTGTGTTAAACGATTTCATTGTATTACAGATTATATTGATGTATTTTCCAAACCGGGCTAGCGCTGTTATATTACAGGAGCTTCAGGAAAATTTTAATGCCTTCATGGAAGTGAATATTTCATTTTTTTCCCCTCAAACTTTCTTTTTTGAATTTTCCACTAGGCATAATCTTTACATGGACAGTGGTACATGTAGAGGAGACCATAAATACTCTTCATCAGTGCTAATTTGGCACACAGGTTCTATCACAAACTGATGCCCTGAATTCATAAGGCGTTTCTCAATAATAGAACACCATCAGTTCTACATAGGAATACAAAATCGTCAGTGCTCAAAACAGTCCCTCTCTCCCCCAACTAAACGCAACAAGAAAACATGAGTGCAATCTTTTAAACTGTACACCTTGTGTGTTGAGCAGAGTAATTAATAACGTTGATGGGGCTCGGAGTAGGATTCTAAACCTAACGCTTCCTCCGGCCTCAAATCTGGAAGAGGTGGGGAGTGCCCTTGTACTTGTGGGACAGGTAAGGAGAGGAAGGCCTGTTGAGAAGAATCTAACTAGTGGTCCCCAAATATATTCAATGTTTTTTTGAGTTGTATAACATCCGTCCTATCCATGGTATTGGCCTGCCATAGACGAGCATGCCACTCGGACATGGATGGTGCCTCCACCTTCTTCCAGGAGGCCTCTAAGGTCCTCTCTGCTGCCCAAGGTATAGCCACAAAATCGAGCGATTTCCCAAGCTTTGCTATTTAAGGATGTCCTCTCTCAATCCCCATATGGCAAAGCCTGGTGTAGCCGGAAGTTGATATCCCAAAATATCTTTGATTTGAGTGAAAATTTCAGACCAAAAAGGACGGATAACCGGGCAATCCCACCAAATATGCTTAAATTCTCCAAGTATTCCACAGTTTTCGAAGGTTAGGATCGCCCATCTGTGGACTAGGTCAGATACTATATCGCATAATGCTTCCCTCCAGAGGTCGAAGGGGCCAGGTGTAAAGGGCGGTGGAAATACTGAGTTGAAGTGTATAGGAGTAAAGGGTGAGGGGAAAGTAGCCCTCCTCCCCATGGATCGGTTCACTGTTTTCCACACCAGCTGGTGTGCTAAGGCAAGCAGTAAGGAGGCGGTCTGATTTTGGCTTCCAAAGAGTGTCCCATATGTACTTACTGACTACCACTCTGTCTATATGGAGGCAGTGTTTATTCGATTCTCTTAGGGACCCATTGGATATCACTCGCAATTGCACTGCTCTAAAGTATAGCTGGAAATCAGCCAGGGTTAAACTGCCCGAATCTTTTGGTAATCTTAGTAGTTTGTAGGGAAGTCAGGGCTTATGGTCTTGCCAGATAAAGCAGATCATTCAGGATCAAAAGGGGTGGAAAAAGTAACTTCTTAACTCAATGGGGAGTCCCTGGAAAAGGTACAGCAGCCTTGGCAGGACAGTCATTTTGATTGTGTTGATGCGACCAAGCCATGTTAAGTACATGGGAGCCCACCATTTCAAATCAGCCTTAAGATGTAGGGGGAGAGGGGGATAATTTGCCCTATAGAGATCAGTCACCCTGGGGGTAATCGTAATACCCAAGTATGTAAGGTCTTTTTTTAGCCCAGTGAAAAGGAGTGGAGTTACTTATAACCTCCATTTCAGCTGAGGGCAGAGTCAGGCTAAGCAGGAAAGACTTATTTATATCAATATGAAATCCCATTACTGCCTCATATGCTTGTAGTTCATGTTGCAGGGCTTCTAAAGACTTCTGAGAGGACGTGAGGGAAAGTAGGACATCATCTGCAAACATCAATATTTTGTTCTCTACAGACCTGAATGGGAGGCCTTTGGTTTCAATGGCACACACCCTTGCTCCTAGGGATTCAATACTGAGGGCAAACGAGGGGAGACAGCGGACTCCACTGTCGCGTGCCTAGCTCTAGACTGAAATAGTCGGAGCCTACCCCATTCACCAGTACTCTTGATGGTGGGTTGGCTTATACAGCTTGTAACAAAACTATGAATTGTTCTCCAAAGCCAAAACTGTGATGTGTGTGGAATAGGAAGGGCCGATCTACCTGGGCAAGTGTTTTTTGGCATCGAGTGCCAGGAGCATAGCCGGAATGTGCTTTTTAGTAGCTTTTTCGACCAAGTGCCCCACCCTCTGTAATTGTGTTTACCACTTTTTTAAAAAGCCGCACTGATCCGGATGGCTCAGGTCTTGCATAATTCCTTCCAATGTTGTGGCTAGTTTCTTAGTGTAGAATTTGGCATCTAGGTTCAGTAAAGAAATGGGCCAGTGAGACGCTCATAGCTTAGGATCTTTACTGGGTTTCGGAATGATTGAGATCAATGCCTCGTTAATCGTACATGTCACCATAAGGGTATCTGCTATATAGTTAAAGAGGGCAGTCAGATGAGATGAGGTGCTAGATCTGAGCTAAATGTCTTGTAAAATTGAGTTGTGAACCCACCTGGCCGTGGTGATTTATGTCACTTAAGAGCGTTCATGGCTGCCTGAACTTCATCTTCCCTGATGGAGCCTCCCAGGATCTCAGTTTGTCAGGCATTACTTGAGGAAGATATCCTCCAGATAAGCCTGCTGTGCCCCCTCCTTGCCTAGCTCCGCTGTATAGGGATGTTATGTAAAAATCCTGAAAAGCTTGTGTAGGGAACTGTCACTTGTTGCAGTTACCCCACCCCACCCTCACTTTCTGCTTGATTTTAATGTTGACTTGACTGAGAGTGTGCTGGGATTATGCTAACCAGGCCCCAGCACCAGTGCTCTTTCCCTAAAAATGTACCATTGTTTCCACAGTTGGCACACAGATAAGTCCTGTGTAACAGGTACCAGTGGTACCAAGGGCCCTCTGACCAGGGAGAGTCCCTTAGGGCTGCAGCATGTGTTGTGCCACGACAAGGGACCCCTCACCTAACACATGTACACTGCCATTGCAGATTGTATTTGTTGGTGGGGAGAAAAAGGCAAACTCAGCATGGCATCCCCCTCAGGGTGACACACCCACAAAACACTGCCTGTGGCATAGGTAAGTCACCCCTCTAGTAGGCCTTACAGCTCTAAGGCAGGGTGCACTTACAGCTCTAAGGCAGGATGCACTATACCACGGGGGCATAGCTAAATGAGCAATATGCCCCTACAGTGTCTAAGTCCCTTCTTAGACATTGTAAGTGCAGTGTGGCCATATTAAGTATATGGTCTGGGAGTTTGTCATTACGAACTCCACAGTTCCATAATGGCTTCACTCAGTACCTGGAAGTTTGGTATCAAACCTCTCATCACAATAAACCCCCACTGATGCCAATGTGGGATTTATTAAAAAATGCACACAGAAGGCATCTTAAAGATGCCCACTCTATTTTACCCAATCCTCTAGTGTAGGACTGACTGGTCTGTGCCAGCCCGCCACTAGCAGACGAGTTTCTGACCCCATGGGGTAAGAGCCTTTGTGCTCTCTGAGTCCAAAATCAAAGCCTGCTCTGGGTGGAGGTGCTTCACACCTCCCCCTGCAGGAACTGTAACACCTGGCGGTGAGCCTCAAAGGCTCAGGCCTCGTGTTACAGTGCCCCAGGGCACTCCAGCTAATGGAGATGCCCAGCCCCCTGGACAAAGCCCACTTTTGGCGGCCAGTTCGAAAAACGAGGAGTGACCACTTCAGCTGGGATCACCCCTAAGGTGCCCAGAGCTGAAGTGCCCCCGTCTCTGCTGAATCCTCCATCTTGGTTTGGAGGACAGAGACCAACAGGGATAGGATTGTGCCCCCCCTCCCCAAAGGGAGTGGACACAGGTAGGGTGTAGCCACCCTCAGGGACAGTAGCCATTGCCTACTGCCCTCTGACCCATGTAAAGCCCTTAAATCTGGTATTTAAGGGCTTCCCTGAACCCAGCTCACCAGTTTCCTGGCGACCTGACAGAAAGAAGATGGACTGCTAAGCGGAAACCCCAGCATAGAAGAAGGAAGACGACAACTGCTTTGGCCCTAGCCCTACCGGCCTGTCTCCTGCTTCAAAGAACCTGGAAAAGGAATAGTGACACATCCAGCAGGACCAGCGACCTATGCCAAGCTCCAGACGACTGCCCTGCACCCAGAAGGACCAAGAACTCCCGAGGACAGCGGCCCTGTCGAAGAAAAACCTACAACCAAGGACTCCCACCTCACTCCGGATGCGCAAGTCCGGACCCCTGTGCACCTGACGCACGTGGCCAGGTGGTACACCCAGCAAGAGAGGGTCCCCAGGTGATTGCGAGCAAGTGACCACCCTTGGTTGACCTCTCCACCCCTCCACGATGACGCCTGCAGAGGGAATCCCAAGGAACCCCTTGACCGTGAAGTTCTGGACAAAGATAACCATCGCCGAAAGACATAATGCACCCACAGCCCCCTGACCTTGGAGAAACTGGCACAGCTACATTCAGCAGGTGGCCCTCCCCTGTCTGACTGGTGGTGTGCCCGAGACAACTCCCCTGGACCTCACCTGCAGCCTCTGAGTAACCCCCAGGGTGTCCTCATAAACCAGCATTGGAAACCCAAAGTCTTGTTTGCACCCTGCACCCGGCCGCCCCTGTGCCACTGAGGGTGCGTGATTGGTGCCCACTTGTGGCCCCTCCAGTGAACTTCTAATCCCCCTTGGTCTACCCTCCGAGTCACGCGACCCTGCCGGTCGACCTGATTCCGAATACCCTCTGTCTCCATAGGAGCCTATGTTAAAATTGCGCTTCTTTGATCGCGGCACAAGGCTGGCCCCGTGTTGCTGGTGGTGTGTGTTTGGGGTTAACTTGAACCCCAACTGGTGGACTTCCTAAAACCCTGAAACTGTAAGTGTACTTACCTGTAAAATGATCCAACATTTCTTCCCCCCAGGAACTGTTTCTGAAATTTGCAGTGTCCATTTTTAAAACAGATTATTGCCAAAATTTCAAGAACTGTATAACTTATCGATTTCAAACAAAGTACTGTTGACACGTGTGAAATACAAATCTATTGAAGTATTTACCTGCAACTTGAATCCTGTGGTTCTAAAAATAAATTAAGAAAATATATTTTTGCTACATAAAAACCATTGGTTTGGAGTTAAGTCACTGAGGGTCAATCAATCAATCAATTGGTGCTTGTAAAGCGCAGCTACTCACCCGTTAGGGTCTCAAGTTGCTTGGGGGGAGGGAGTTTAGCGTATACAGATGAGGTGGTTTAAAAAAGCCATGTCTTCAGTTCACTTGTGAAGCTGAGGAGGGAGGTGGTTTGTCTGATGTGAATAGGTAGGGCATTCCAGGCAGTGGCTACGAGGTAGGAGAAGGAGCGGCGTCCTATTCTGGTTTTCCTGATGCGGGGTACTTCTGCGAGAGAGAGCTGGGCTAAGTGTAAGGCCTGTGGGGTACGTAGAAGTTGAGTTGTTGGTTCAGGTAGGCTGGTCCGGCGTTGTGAAGGGCTTTGTGTGTGTGGGTGAGGATCTTGAAAGTGATTCTTTTCTCTATGGGGAGCCAGTGCAGTGTACATAGGTGTTGCAAGATGTGGCAGTGTCTGGTTAGGTCGAGGAGCAGTCTGGCGGCGGAATTCTGGATGTTTTGCTATTTGCGGATGAGGTTTTTGTTGATTCCGGCGTAGAGTGTGTTGCCGTAGTTTAGTCCGCTGGTGATGAGGGCGTGTGTGACGGTCTTTCTATGTTCGAGGGGGATCCATTTGAAGTACTTGCGTAGGAGGCAGAGGGTGCGGAAGCAGGTAGAGGTGACTGAGTTGATTTGGTGGTTCATGCTGAGGTCGGGGTCCAGGATGATTCCGAGGTTGTGGGCGTCGCTGGCGTGGGGGGGTGGGTTTCCGAGGTTGGGTGGCCACCAGGAGTCACTTCAAGTGTTGGGTTGTGTGCTTCTTCTGTTGTCTGTGTGTGTACAACAAATGCTTTGCACTACCCTCTGATAAGCCTAACTGCTCGACCACACTACCACTAAAGAGAGCATTAGTATTATCTACTTTAGCCTCTGTTAAGCCTCTGGGGAACCCCTGGACTCTTTGCACACTATATCACGTTTTGATATAGTATATGCAGAGCCAGCCTCCCACTGCATGCACTTTACCTTCCTCTGTAGTGCCCATCTCTCCTGTCTCAGCATTATTCTAGCCAATGTATTCTTTCTCAAGTTTAGCCCTGAGTTGCTCTACTAAGTGGGACTCCACTTTGTTCCCACTTTGTCCCCCACATATTCCATAGAGTTACAGCCCAGCAGAGTTAATTCTACTCTGTTCCTGTATAATGCATGAGGTTTTCCCCGGAGCACTGTCACCTTCCTTCGCAGAAGCAGGGTAGGACCTATTTATGTGCCTTTTCTGCCACCTGGATTTTGGCCTCCAGTGCTAATCTGTCCCACCTATTCTGTTTCATCAGGATGGACATCAAGGAAATGCATTTTCCTCTGAGAACCACCTTGAAAGCATCCCATATGGTGGAGGGATTAGTAGCCAGGGGGACATTCATCTGGAAGAACTATTTTATGGCTGTCCAGAGTTTGTTGTGAAAGAAACAATCTCTAGCTAGGAACCCTGGAAAGAACAACCCACAGAGCTTGGGGGAGCATGGTCAGAGATAATGATGGGGTAGAATCTGGTCTCCACAACTGAATGCCCTAAGATTGACTAATAAAGGTGTAGTCAAGCCGACAGTATGTGCGATGAGAATGTAAAAAAAGAGATCCACTCTCCAGGCATCTATCAAACCCACCTGCAGTATTGCCTGTTTCAGGGCTTTAGAAAAGCTCTCAGCCTGATATCTATGTGGTAGGAGCTGAGTCCCAGGTAAGATTAATATCTCCCATTAGGATAGTCTGCCCTTCCGCAAATCTCCCTAAAATGGATATGAGCAAATGTATAAAGGCGGCCTGGTTGGTATTCAGGGCATACATCGCAGCTATCCTACATGGTCTACCAGCAGTTGTACCAATAACCAAGGTTATTCCCCCCCCCCAACCTCCTTACAGCCCAGGGTTTGGAGCTTCAAAGAGGAAGGGAATATTAGTGCTACCCCATTGTGCTTGAGGGTGGAGGATCTGTAGCTCAAGGGATAGGCCTTATGGCGCAGCCTATGATCTTCACTGCGCCCAAGGTGTGTTTCCTGTAATGCCATTATATCATGCCTCCGGTCAAGGATTTTTTTTTCATATTTCATGATGGTTTGCCAGAGAATTCAGACTCTTAATTTTCCATATCCGGGTTAGCAGGACCATAGCATTCTTTCATGTACCTGTTTGTTAATGAGTTCCCGTCTGAGCATAGAGAGGAATTTCGTACCACCCCAGCTTTGGTGGCCTTTGGTTTATAAAGGTTTTCTCCCATTGTTTTGTAACCCCCACCCCACCCCCAAGGAAGATGATAAAATATATCCACTGATAACATAAACCAAAACTACAAAATAAAAACTTTTGGGGAACTAGTTCCCTTTTTTTAGAATTGTTGCACATACAAGTTTCATGAGATCGGGCGTCAAGGTCATAACCCGCTTGTGCATTCTAGCTTATGTTTCACAAGTTCGAGGCAAGCTGGTGCAAAAGCGTCTGGAAGCCCAAGTGAGCAACCCACAGGAGCATCTACCATTTTGAAGCATAGAGTTTCCTTACAAGAAGTCTACATTGTCTCCCAAAGAAGCCTGTGCGAATTACCCCAAGCTGCTGGTCTGTTAGTCTGCTTGGGCTGCCCAGAAAAACAGGCTTACTCATGCAGCAGGATTAGACCTTCTTGAGGTCGTAGGAGGCAGTGAGAATCGTCGATGTGACCTATTTCGCGCTGGGTCCATCACTTCCCTGTTTCATTGCTGGAATTGTGACTGCTAGTGCCTCTTATCTGTCTCACTCACAAGGCTCTAAGTAAGCCGTTCCATGACTCACTGATAGGTAGGGGCTGATATCCCCAACAAAGTCACCACCTCAGCCAGCTCTGTGAAGTGGTGAGTCGTGTTCTAGAACTCAAAGGCAAGGCCAAATGGTTAAGTCCAGTGGTATCTAATATGCGCCTTACGGAGCTTATTCATGACGGGTTTAAAATTGCATTCACCATGCAAACTTAGAATGACCGATGTCTTGGAAAAGTGTGCAGGTGGCACCATGGAAAGAGACTGATTCCACTTTCCGAGCGGTTTGTAATATAAATTCCTTAACCATAAAGGAGTGGAGCTTTGCCAACACATCTCTAGGTTGCTTCACCTCTCCAGGCACCGGTGGGTCTACTCTATGGACTCCATCCAATTTAACCTTGATGTGCTGGTCCCCGAGAAGTTTGGAGAACATGCCCACCACAAAGGCCTCAAAGTCGGGCCCCTCCACCCCCTTCTCCAAGTCTCGGATTCTAATGCCGTCCAGCTGGGAGCAATTGTCCAGATCGTCGCATTACAACGGAGTGGTTTGCAGTTGGGTCTTGAGGAGACTTTAAGATTCCTCTACCTGGCCAATTCGGTGTTTCAATCCTACAAGCTTAGTGCAGAAGTCCAGGGTGTGTGTCCCCATAGAGTTAACATATTGTTGTAGTTCTGTTAATCTGGAGTTGAGATCAGACTTGAGGGCCTCAAGGGGTGTGGTGAGTTCGGACTTCTTTGCAGAGTTCCCTTTTGAAGTTCTGGAGGATCCTCCTTAGTGAGTGCCATACTTTTACCTTGTGTGATAGAGGAGATGGTACTTCTAGCTTCTGCTGTTGTAATGTAGCTTGATACCTTGATGGATTGGCCCTTTTTTGGAGGCATAAAAGCTGTCTTTGAGTGAAAACTAGGGAGCCCCTAGGGTCGAATGGCACAGAATGCTATTTCAGATGCCTTGCCGTGTATTAGTTCTCGCTGTTCTCTCCACTGTCCCGTGTGTGACACGTGGATAAAGGGTGTGTAGGCTGCATGAATGCAGATAAAGCCCAGAGACAGTCAATATTCAGGGCTCCTCCATACTCCGCACTTACTTCAGTACTGCAAATGTTCCATCTTCGGTGAATGGGTGGGGGTGTTTATGCATTTGCTGCATGGGCAAGGGCCACAAAGTAGTCAAGAAAGATGCTCTTCGCAATGCCCTTCAGTATCTTATCAGGCACCAGGTCCTAAATCACTGGTATAGTGCCCTGTGCAGGGGTATGGGTCTTTCATAATGCGACCTGTCTGTGGAGGAACTCAGGGTGCTTCACCTTCTGGCGGTAGCCGTCCCTGTGAGCATGGGATGCTTGCACTCACCCTAGTGTTGACAAGGGTGTATCCGTTGTCTGCTTTTTTTGTTTTTGTATTTGGCGGTAGGGTGATCAGAACTCATGAGCTCTCTACACAAGAGGGCTGAAGGATAATCAGAGTGGCATTAAAGGGAGCGCAAGCTGCTCCTCTGCTGTCCGTTCTGGTATAAGGACACCACTTTAAGGTCCCCCCAAGTGTCCTCCATAGTCACCCCAACCTTCACTCTTGCCCCCAGCGGGCCTGCCGGCGCAGTCCTGTCACTCAACATGTGGTTTGCGGCTCCCTGATGCGTTGGAAGGTGAATCCTCTGCACAGCTCGTCGCTCCTGCG
This sequence comes from Pleurodeles waltl, assembly GCF_031143425.1. NCBI lineage: Eukaryota > Metazoa > Chordata > Amphibia > Caudata > Salamandridae > Pleurodeles > Pleurodeles waltl. Next base: position 403,303,001 of record NC_090449.1, read on the forward strand.
GCATGGTTTGGGACAAGTCTGGCAGTAATAGAGCTGTCCCTTTGATGCTCCCGACTCCCTCACTGATGGGGCATCGTGATTTGGCGTGATGTGCTGGTTAAAGGTGTTGGTTACCTTGATTTCTGCAGTGAATGATGCAGAGTCTTTGTGGATAACATCCACACAGCCATGTTGGTTGGCCAATACCCTTCAATATTTAGTTTTTTAACAACATTGGTTTAAGCAGGATGCCTTGCCCTAGCATAAATTCCAAGCAGCAACAGAGTAGGTGTGGAATCGATTGTCTTCCATAATTACAAAACCTACCTTGTAGAATGGTAGAAGCATTATTCTTCCAGTTAAATCTATAGTCATTGAAGGGCAGGACTTTTCCTCTCGAAATGTAGGCCCTACTTAAATACGCCTTTATGTGGTCTATACAAATGGTTTTGTGCCCCTCAGATCCCCCTCATTTTGACCACTGCTCTAAGTGGACATATAGGAATCAAGTCCAAGTGTATGTTTAGATGAGAGATGTTAAAATGTATTTTACGTTATTTTGCCTATTGGATTTTAGAGATTGTGAAGAGGGGAGGGGGAGTCTGAGGGGCACGACATGCCCATACTTTTTTGTTTTAGAACTACAGTTCCTCTACTTTTTGTGAAAAGACAACTGTCCCACGATGTTTGAATCCGACACTTGAAATGGGTCAGCTGAAGTGTGAAGCAGAGAGTCCTCTGTGCTATAAAACCAAGAGGTGGGCAGGCAGTTAAATAAACCTTCTTACCAGGGTGTCTGTTTCCCTGAAAGAAATGTAAATGTGCACAACTGGTTAATTTACAAATGTAAAAGCTGTTTGGAAGCTGGTATTGGCTTTAATAATGGAATCACCTGAAGCTACCTAATGGCACCCATTTATTCTTTTTGAGAGGTATTGCACGAAAACTACCAGCTAAGCTGTGAAGTATGTGCTTTCGAGCGACAGCTATAAACAAAATTGCACTCTGTACTGTCGGAGTATTGCTAACATCTATTTTTTCTAAACACTTTTTATCTTAAACCTTTTTTGCAGCAGCCTATCTTATACTGTATGTAATACAAGTTTAAAATAATGACATACATGTTCACACTCACAATGCTTTCCGTCACAGACCAGGACTTCGTAGCACTAGACATATACAAGTCCCTATTCTCCACTGCACTAACCAGGATTTTATTCTGTGGCTCTTTGGCTACTGACACAGACCTCCGCAGTGCACTAACTAATAGGGATTTCATAATGTACGATAGTGCATTTCCTCCCACTGATTAACCTAAGTTGTATTTATTTTCATTTAAGCTCTACCTTGTTATGTATGTACTTATCTGAAGGTGAAAGACCAAAAAAAGTTACAGAATATTTTGATCATTAGCCATGATTTTGACCATGCCCCACATTCACTCATCCTGGCCCTTATTGCACAAAGCATCACAGTTCCCATTCATTAGGTCAAGTGTGCAAGCCCTCTGACCTGTTGTAATCTATCTGTAGGCTTTCAACCATGCCCACCGCATGCCCATCACTATCACTGGTTCCTGGGCTTGTCTTTCAAAAATCCTTTATCATCATTGGTAAATGCTTTACCTTTGTCCCTCCTTGGGGTGGTTTACTTACCGCCCTGGACATCGACCCTGTTACATGAATAATTGCATGATTGCCAATATGTTTGACTGTGAGCGAACTTCTTTTTCCTTCTGTGTCTCTGCTTCCCGCTCATGCTCATGGTGGCCATGGTGCTTTGCATTGGCTACCTTATGTCAACTGTTTTACTTTTTATTTTCACTTTAACTCCAGCCATGTCTCTTTACAGCCAAGAGAGCTTTGTCTGTTGACCAAGAGTGCAGTTTAGAGGCCTTGCAGGTAATTGTTTGCATAAAGTAAACTGTTTGAGAGCCCAAAGCACTAGTCAACCTTAGAGTGGCTAATGCTCCTTGAATACCCAGTGGCCATAAGGTTTGTTTTTTATTGGGACATGGGCTCCATCTCCAGCCAACACTGGGGAGCCAGTGAATCTGGTGATGCCGATCTAAGCTTCCTGCAGAGTTTTAATATGGCTCCCAAACTGAAGGGAGGTTGGTCAAAAAGGCCATACTCCAGTCTCACCTGGGATTGTGAAGTATGAGGGGGAGACAGAAAATAAATTTGAACAAAGATGGTTGAAGCTGATTTAGAAATGATGTGTCTTGCCCTTTCAATAACTTATCTGTAGGTGAGGGACAGAAGGAATTTGGCCCTAGTGACCTGAAGTAGATAATCCTGAGAGGTGCTTCTAAGCTTATTCTGAAGTAGACCAAATGTGAAACAAAGTTTCTGGGCCGTCGCTCTCCTGTGAAGGAAATGGGCCTTGTAGGATAATTTTGTGTCTAAAGTCACTCCAAGTATTTAAAGGATTGCACCTGCTCAAGCTGGTTTCTGGCCACTTACCATCTAAATTTATTACGAAGAGCACACAGGCTTGAAGAAAAGTGGATGACTGTTGTTTCCTTATAATTAAGTTCCAGGCCCAAAGATTCGGTATACATGGCCAGCTTAGTTATTAAGCGCTGAAGGTCAATCGGGTCTGACTTAATAGTATTATATCATCCGCATATTGTAAGCGGTGAACTGATTCCTTGCCTAGCTTAGGTGGGTGACACGCAACGTCGGATAAAAAAGCAGCTAGATCTAATGTCTTGGGACCCTGTCAAAGGCTTCTTTCAAGTCCACGAAGCAGGCGTAAAGGTTGGCTTGTTTATTGATGGCCTTTTCAGCAAGTAAAGTAACTGTTAGGAGATCAATCAAGGTGTTTGATCGTGCCCGAAACCCTGTCTGGGTTTTTGTGATGATGTTTTCAGCAGATTCCCAGGCTTCCAAATCTCTCAATAAGTTGGAGCCAAAGATTTTGGCCTCCACATTATTAAGAGAAATTAGTCTATAATTCGTAGGATCAGACATAGAACCAGATTTAAAAATGGGATGCAGGATGCTTCCCCTCCAGGATGATGGTATGGAATTATTAAGAAATACTACATTAAACAAAGGCGTAAGATGACTGGCCAAAAATATTTGATCATATTTGAACAAGGCGTTCGGATTGCCATTCGGGCAAGGGGCCCCATCCGGTCTCAGTTTCTAAAGTGTCAGCTGTACTCAAGACTCAGTCAACCAGGTGCCTTCTGTGGTGGTTGAGGATGGGGCTCCTGCAGTGACTCCTTTGGTGTTTATGTCAACTGGTAGTGGTGTGTTAAGAGATGGAGACCCCAAGTACATAGCAGTGACATGGTTTATCCAGTCTGCTTCACAAATGCCCGCTGTGTGGTGGACGGACCTGACATTTGCCAGTGTGTCAATGTGGGCTGAAAAGGTCTTGCTGGTTTTCGATCTAGATGATTAAAGGAGCTTTAGCCGTTCACTGACCAGATGTGACTGTTTTGCAGACCAGACAGCTTTCCTATAAGTTAACCTTAGGGTTGCAATTTTCATTCTGGCTGTTTGACTATTTAATAGCTCTGTTTTCTGTACCTTCCTGATCTCTCTATTTTACTCTCTTTTCTGCCAGAAGAGTGACTTTGAAGCCAAATGACCCCTTTTCTTTGTTTTTGAGAGCATAGCACTGTATTTGCTGAAAAGTACGCTAAGAGAGCAGAGGTCAGAGTTTCCCATAACAGAAGAAGTGATGAGCCGTGAGTGAGAGGCTGTTGGGAGATAAAAGCTGGAATAAAGGATATAATTGCGAGGACACCTTCTCCTTGCCAAAGAAGGCACCTCAGACTGTAGGCACTTGATGTTATAGGCAGGTCGTTTGCATAGGGAGCTCTGGGCAGGCAGAGTGATAGCTCCACATGTGGCGGTAAGTAATTGCTCTCCACCCTAGCTGTTATGCTATAATGTGTCCCCCTTGGAAACAGCAGGGTGTCAACAAATGTATAATCTAAAATAGAGTTGGTTTTAGAAGAAATCCTGGTAAAAGCCACTGGTTGGTCTTGCGGGATATGCCCATTAAGAATGTAAAGACCTCAGTTTTTCCAGGGCTGGGGCACATGCTGCGCCATGCTGGTGAAGTCTGGTAGGGGGCATGAGGGCTCATTGGAGAGATCATGCTTGTTGAAGGATCTTTTTGGATTAGATGTATATTGAAGTCTCCTGAAAGCAACAGAGAGGCTTAAGGGTAGGTGTGCCATAATGATTTAATTAGGGTTATCAGGGTATCTAACTTTCCCACTTTAGTCTTCTTGTTTGGATGTAAAAGTTGCATATTAACTGAAATTGGTGTATGCCCTTGAGGGTGATGGATCCATGAGTGTGATGCATTGAGCCCTTGTAATGCCTACATCAATTAGTTCTTGCTGCCACTGGAGGTGGGATCTGATGTAGATGGACAAACCACCAGAGGCACTACCAGCCTTTGCAGACTTTTTTTGTCTCAAATGTTCCCAACAAGGGGTGCATTGGCATGGATGATAGGCAGTGTCTGGATCTGCTTGCACCCACCTAATCAGGGAATTTAAGTCCTGAAGTTTTTAGTTGATGTCAACAACATGGACAGCCAGAAAGCTCAGTAGTTCGACTTGAATTTCAAGTTTTTCTGAGTGGAATGATAGGGCAGATTATATCACTTCCATTGTGTTCATGAAGGGGGGCCACAGAGGTGCTGGGACTGATGTGTTAGTGTACAAGGTGCAAGGTGTTGCTATCTGCATGAAAAGGCTCCGAGATTTTAATTGCTCTGATGAGGGGGGAGCTGGTTGTGTCCTCAGATTGTCCCACAACACTCAGAGTGTCCTGCGGGCTGCAACTCATGCTGGCTTGCAGGCTGATTTCTGCTTGAGTTGAGCTATTGGGCCCCTGGAGCTTGATTGAGGAAAGCAAAATATTGTAGTCCTGTTTTGGGCCTGAATTAGGTGTGATGTTACATGGCTGCTTTTGCCATTATAAGTATCATAGAAGGGGCTCAGTAAGAGCTCCTGCCATTGTATCGATGCCTCCAGAGGATTTCCTGTTGCGGAATTACCCTGGCTATTGTTAGGATCGATGTTGGGGAGTGAGGCCAGGTATGCCTAAATGGCTAATGGGGCTAGGTTGCACCTTCCCTGAGCTCAGGTTCATTCTCATTTGCATCAACCTGGGCTTTGACCCACAACTGGTTATTACTGGGTGACTGACAAGGCTGTGCCTTCAATCAATCAATCAATCAAGAAATGTGTATAGCGCGCTACTCACCCGGAGGGTCTCAAGGCGCTGGGGGAGGGGGGACCGCTACTGCTCGAACAGCCAGGTCTTGAGTTGCTTCCTGAAGGAGAGGTGGTCTTGGGTCAGACGGAGGTGGATGGGGAGGGAGTACCAAGTCTTGGCTGCCAGGTAGGAGAAGGATCTTCCTCCCATGGTGGCTTTTCTAATGCGTGGCACGGCGGCGAGGGCATGGCTGGACGATCGTAGCTGGCAGGTGGGAGTGTAGAAGGTCAGGCGGTTGTTGAGGTACCTGGGGCCCAGGTCATGGAGGGCCTTGTGTGCGTGGGTGAGGAGGCGGAACGTGATTCTCTTGCTGACTGGGAGCCAGTGCAAGTCTCTCAGGTGTCCGGAGATGTGGCTGTGTCGGGGGATGTCAAGGATGAGGCGTGCAGAGGCGTTCTGGATGCGTTGGAGTCTTTTCTGTAGTTTGGCCGTGGTTCCGGTGTAGAGGGTGTTACTGTAGTCCAGTCGGCTGGTGACGAGTGCCTGGGTGACTGTCTTCCTGGTTTCGGTGGGGATCCATCGGAAGATCTTTCGGAGCATGCGTAGGATGTTGAAGCATGATGATGAGACGGCGTTGACTTGTCTGGTCATCGAGAGGGAGGAGTCCAGGATGAAGCCCAGGTTGCGTGCGTGGTCCGTTGGTTTGGGTGCGCTGCCCAGGGCAGGGGGCCACCAGGAGTCGTCCCAGGCAGAGGGTGATGATCCAAGGATGAGGACTTCTGTCTTGTCTGAGTTCAGTTTCAGGCGGCTGTTCATCATCCACTCGGCTACGTCTTTCATCCCTTCGTGCAGGTTGGTTCCGGCGGTGGCTGGGTCGTTGGTGAGGGAGAGGATCAGCTGGGTGTCGTCGGCGTAGGAGATGATGTTGAGGTTGTGATGGCGTGCAATGGCTGCGAGGGGGCTCATGTAGACGTTGAAGAGGGTGGGGCTGAGTGATGATCCTTGTGGTACGCCGCAGATGACTTCGGTGGCCTCGGATCTGAACGGGGGAGGTGGACTCTCTGGGTTCTTCCGGCGAGGAACGAGATGATCCACTCTAGTGCCTTCTCTTGAATTCCGATGTTGCTGAGGCGCTGCACTAGGGTGCGGTGGCAGACAGTGTCGAACGCTGCGGAGAGGTCCAGGAGGATGAGGGCCGCTGTTTCCCCGTTGTCGAGCAGGGCTCGGATGTCGTCAGTGGCTGCGATGAGGGCGGTCTCGGTGCTATGGTTGGCTCGGAAGCCGGACTGTGAGTGGTCGAGGGATCCATTAGTCTCGAGGAAGGCGGCAAGCTGTCTGTTGACAGTCTTCTCGATGACTTTGGCAGGAAACGGGAGGAGCGAGATGGGGCAGTAGTTCTTGAGGTCGGTGGGGTCTGCTGATGGTTTCTTCAGGAGGGCGCTGAGTTCGGCATGCTTCCAGTGGCGGTGTTGAAGGAGCAATTGATGATGTCCCGGAGATGGGGAGCGATGACGGAGTCGGCCTTGTTGAAGACGTGGTGGGGGTCCTTTCCAGGGAAGGTTGGCACCCGCCAGAGGCGCTACCATGCTGTGACGCCTTTGAGGATTTAAAAAAATTGGTGATCTTAAACTTCCTAGGGCCAGTTGGGGTTCCAATTACAATGGCAGAAGAGATCTTGTTAGGGCCCAAGGGGTCTAATGTTTTAGCCTTAGCCGTGGCCCCCGTTTCTTGGTAGGTTTGATTGTGGCGCACACCTTGCCCAATCTCATGACGGTGCCACGATGGAAATGCTAGAGGACAGAATGGCTCGGCTAATTGCCAGGAGTTCATTATTAAAGAAAGAGTCTCTACCCCGTGGTAAGGCCTGCCAGAAATGTAATAGATGTAGTGACTGGGCCCTGCGCTTAATTAATATCCACTTGACTTCCGCTTGATGGCACCACCACGCCCTAACCCTGATGGGCTGATATCAATGGGAAGGGGGCACGAGCAGGCATGTCAGGGAAGGCAATTATAGCACAAATATTTACAAGATATCTTAATAAACGTAATGAGATCGCAGCTTCTGTAGGTTTCTGCCAATATTAAAGGTATGTCAGTTTACTGGTCCAAAGTTGGTCTGATGTTGGTATTATAATAATAATGTCCTCTGTGGGCCATCATACCCTGCACTGATGTTGTCAAAGGGCAGGGGGCATGAGCACACACGTCTAAATAAAAAGGAGAGGTGGAATACAATCAATATAAACAAGGATAGAGCCCATGGCAGAGATGGGGAGTGGATGGGAAATAAATACAGCATGGGCCTGCCAAAAGGTGCGGACCACACCGACCTATGCTGCCGGCTGTCTCCACTCCACTCGATGGGTCTCGGGGCTCTGAGCCTTTCAAGTGTCCCCCTGCCTGCCAAACTCTCTTTCTGCACTGTCTCTCCACACAGCTGTGCTGTGTCACTGCTTACCAAGGGGACCGAGTCGGTTAATGCAGACAGCAGGCTTAAGGTCAGAACAGTGACCGAGCCCCTGTAAGGCCCTACAAGGCCCAGTGATGATCCTGGGTGGGGCCCAAGGGGCGGCGATTGTGCTCTCACGCGGCTCGGCAGTCCGGCGAGGGCTTGAGGTGAGCAGGGCATGGCGGTACCACTATGAACCTGCCATTCGGTGCCCACTTTGCCCTCTCGCTCTCCGTGCCATACCACCTCGGGTTTCGAGCTCCTTCAGGCTACTGTGCTTCTGTGCTTTCGGCGCTACTGTGCTCCTCTCCTTCGGCGCTCCGCTCCAAACTCCTCCTAGCTCTGCCCAGCTCCTTCTGACATTTCTGACATTACGACTTCCAACTTCCCTGGGGTACAACCCTCAATTTTCAGTGTGAGGGTCTGTGAGGTGTTTTGCGTTGTGCATAATCTGGAATGTAAATTCTGCCAAACTTTAAAAAAAAAAAAAAAAAAAAAGCTTAATAATGATTGTAGTCTTTTGATAGTGTTTGATGGTTGTAATTGCGCACTTTTCTAGAAAATGGGGCACCAGGCTCTTTCCATCATCTGATAACTCGTATCCCAAAAACAAGACACTGAGCAAGGCAATTTTTGTTTTCTTGAAATTAAATTTGATGCCTATTTTAGAAAAACCCACCACAATGCGGTCCACCCACCTTAGGTGTTTGACCAAGTCGTCGTCTGTCAGGTAGATGTTATTTACATAGGACAACACATCAGGGTCGATGGTTGAAAACTGTCCAGGACTGTTCTTTTAGCCTTATGGAAGTTGAGAAAATTTCCTTTATGAGCCTAATGCTCTGAAGGTGGTCAAATCCCAACTTTCAGGCACTATACTCTGGCAGAAAAACCCATTGGAAATACCCAATGTTGTTTTGTATTTTTTGTGCACTAAATTGTTAAGTGCTGTGCTGTGTGAATTTTGTATAGGAAATGTGTGTGCATGTGAGTGTCTATTGTCTAAAACTATTTTATAGGAATGGTTGGGCTTAGCCACGGGGAACAAAGGGTTGTTCATTGGGGAGATACAGGGTTCTAATACACCCTAGTATTCAAGTTGTGTGAGTATTTCCTTCACTGGTGCGTTAGCTTCATGTTTAATAGGATATTGTGGTTGTAGATGTAGTGTTGAGCTAATGGGTATTATGTGGTAGGGTGAGCCTTTATTCCAACCTAGATGATTGCAATACAGCGCCGGGGCTTGTGCCAAAGCCCAGTCTACTACGTAAGCCTGTCCTAATTGTTCAGGAACAAGGACCGAGAAAGATGGCATATTGACACCTTCCCCTCGTGGGAGTTTGCGGACAAATTCTTGTGGCCAATCTTTTTCTGCCAATAGAATGTCATAACATGATGTCAATTTTTCACAGAATATAACCTTAATTGTGCTCTCTACGTCTTTCTCAATTTGTATTTTCACTTTGTAAACTCTATCTGAGGGGGAGACTCACGTTTCTGCAGTTTTGACTTCTAAGCAGTCGTTAATTGCTGTCACCTTCAGAAGCCCTTGAGGATTCCGGCAAACTATTGTGACCTCTGCTGCGTTGTCTACCAGAGTCAGTGCCCAGTCCCTGTTCTTAACCCCTTCACTGCCAGGCCTTTTCCCCCTCAGGTGCCAGGCCTTTTTTTTGCTATTTGGGGCAGGGCAAGCTTAGGCCCTCATAACTTTTTGTCCACATAAGCTACCCATGCCAAATTTGCGTCCTTTTTTTCCAACATCCTAGAGAGTCTAGAGGTACCCAGACCTTGTGGGTTCCCCTAAAGGAGACCAAGAAATTAACCAAAATACAGTGAAAATTTAGTTCTTTTTTTAAACTTGGAAAAAAGGGCTGCAGAAGATGGCTTGTGGTTTTATCCCTGAAATCGACATCAACAAAGGGTTTGCAGTGCTAAAATCACCAGCTTCCCAGCTTTCAGGAACAGTCAGACAACCCAATTTGTTTTTAACACGATTTTGGCACTTTACTGGGAAATACCCCATTTTTATGATTTGTTGTGCTTTCAGCCTCCTTCCAGTCAGTGACAGAAATGGGTGTGAAACCAATGCTGGATCCCGGAAACCTAAACATTTCTGAAAAGTAGACAAAATTCTAAATTGAGCAATGGGTAATTTGTGTAGATCCTACAAGGGCTTCCTACAGAAAATAACAACTGAAATAAAAAAATAATGACATTAAGGTGAAAAACAGCTATTTTGTCTCTACGTTTTACTCTGTAACTTTTTCCTGCAATGCCAGATTTTTGAAAGCAATATACCGTTACATCTGCTTGACTCTTCTGGTTGCGGGGATATATAGGGCTTGTAGGTTCATCAAGAACCATAGATACCCAGAGCCAATAAATGAGCTGCACCTTGCAGTGGGTTTTCATTCTATACCGGGTATACAGCAATTCATTTGCTGAAATATAAAGAGTTAGAAATAGGTATCAAGAAAACCTTCATATTTCCAAAATGGCCACAAAAAAAGGTGTTGAGGAGCAGTGGTTATTTGCACATCTCTGAATTCTGGGGTGCCCATACTAGCATGTGAATTTCAGTACATTTCTCAAATAGACGTCTTTTTTACACACTGTATTATATTTGGAAGGAAGAAATGTAGAGAAAGACAAGGGGCAATAACACTTGTTTTGCTATTCTATGTCTCCTGATATAAATGGTACCTCACTTGTGTGGGTAGACCTAGTGCCCGCAACAGAAAATGCCCCAAAACACAACGTGGACACATCATATTTTCTCAAAGAAAACAGAGATGTTTTTTGCAAAGTGCCTACCTGTGGATTTTGGCCTGTAGCTCAGCCGCCTCCTAGGGAAACCTACCAAACCTGTGCACTTTTTAAAACTAGAGACCTAGGGGAATCCAAGACGGGGGAGACTTGTAGGGCTCTAACCAGCTTCTGTTACCCAGAATCCTTTGCAAACCTCAAAATGTGGCTAATAAACACTTTCCCCTCACATTTCGGTGACAGAAAGTTCTGGAATCTAAGAGGAGCCACAAATTTCCTTCCACCCAGCGTTCCCCCAAGTCTTCCGATAAAAATGGTACCTCACTTGTGTGGGTAGGCCTAGTGCCCGCGACAGGAAATGCCCCAAAGCACAACGTGGACACATCAAATGTTCTCAAAGAAAACATAGGTGTTTTTTGCAAAGTGCCTACCTGTGGATTTTGGTCCCTAGCTCAGCCGCCACCTAGGGAAACCTACCAAACCTGTGCATTTGTTCAAAGTAGAGACCTAGGGGAATCCAAGATGGGGTGACTTGTCGGGCTCTCACCAGGTTCTGTTACCCAGATTCCTTTGCAACCCTCAAAAATGTGGCTAAAAAAAACACATTTACTTCACATTTCGGTGACAGAAAGTTCTGGAATCTTAGAGGAGCCACAAGTTTCCTTCCACCTGGTGTTCCCCCAAGTCTCTAGATAAAAATGGTACCTCACTTGTGTGGGTGGGGCAAGTGTTTGTGACAGGGAGGTGCCAAAAACAAGTCGAAATTGAGGGGGAGCCAAAGTGGGTCCAAAAGGGCAGTTTGAAAAAAAACATTTTTAGGCTGACAAGTGCAGCAGAAATTTATCGGTATAGATGAGACAGTGCTGGGTGGTAGGAATTTTGTGGATTCCTGCAGATTCCGGAATGTTCAATCACAAAAATGTGGGAAATATGTGTGCTTTCCAGCAAAGTTGCAGGTTTGCAGGGCATTGTGGGTAAGGAAATGGTGCGGGGTGCATGTGAAGCACACCACCCTGGAATCAACTAGATGTTTAGTTTTCAGATGTGTCTAGGTCTTGTGGATTTTTCTACATGGCAGCTTCCCAAAGTGAAAAAAAAAAAAAGTGCAGCCCTCACCATTCCAAGTGAGACGATTTTAAGAGTTACCATGCTCTCATGGCCCAAATGTAAAACAAAAAACAAAAATAATCAAATGTCCTCTTGCTTGCCATGGAATAAGATGTTTTAGTGTGCGGGGGAGAGCTGAATGACTGTTAGCCCCTTCAGTTCGGGTGGGGGCATAACCAGGCCCATACTGGTTGATACCTACCACCCCACTATTTTCTTTTATTGTTTTTATTCCCTGGCATCTAGTAGACTTTCTGTCCCCCCGGGGTGTGGATCAGGGGTAATTGCCCAATCTGCCCACTGGTGGGCAGAACAACTTTGGCCCCATTTATTTGGGGTGGGGGTATGGCCATATGATTAACCTCTTATTTTGAAAAAAAAATCTTCCTGGTCACTGGTGGGCTTTCTGCCCCCCTTGGGGGCAGATGGGCCTTCCAAAAATAAGCCAATCTGCCCCCAAGGGGGGCAGTTATGGTGAATAGTAATGTGCCCTCATGGGGAGTGGCCCTTGCCCAAGGGGCTGACCCCCCCCAAAACAAAACACACACATACCTACACCAATCCTTGGTATCTAGAGGTGTCTGCCCCCTTTGGGGGTAGATTGGCCTAACAAAAATAGGCCTATCTTCCCCCAGGGGGGCATAAATGGCCTAATAATATTTTTCCCCCCGGGAGCGACCCTTGCTCAAGGGGTCGCTCCCCAAACATTAAAAAATAAACGTAAATAAAAAGAAATTATCCCTGGTGTCTAGTGGTTTCTGCCCCCGGGGGGGCAGAAATGGCCTAATAAAAATTTGTCCCCCCCCCGGGAGTGACCCTTGCCCAAGGGGTCACTCCCCAAACATAAAAAAATAAACAAAACAAAAATTAGCCCTGGTGTCTAGTGGTTTTCTGCCCCTCCCCCACCCGGGGGCAGATCGGCATAATAATTTTAGGACGATCTGCCCCTGGGGGGCAGAAATGGCCTAAAAGGCATTTGCCCCCCTGGGCAGTGGCCCTTGCCCAAGGGGCCGTTCCCCTTATGCGCAAGTACAACAAAAAAAAAAATCCCAGGTGTATAGAGAGGTTTCTGCCGCCCCTGGGGGCAGAAATGGCCTCATAATAATTTGTCCTCCCCTGGAGCGACCCTTGCCCAGGGGGTTGCTCCCCAAACATAAAAAAAAAAAAAAAAAAAAATACATGAAATGATCCCTGGTGTCTAGTGGATTTCTGCCCCCAGGGAGGGCAGAAATAGCCTAGAAATTAATTGCCCCCTGGGGAGCAGCCCTTGCCCTAGGGGCCGCTCCCCTTATCAGTAAATGTAAAAATAAAAAAAATCCCCGGTGTCTGAAATGCTCAGAGAGACATGAAAGGAGAGGAAAGGCCTTTCCTCTCCTTTCATGCCTCTCTGCTCCCTCCACGTGATTGGAGGTGAAATGCTTTTGCATTTCTCCTTCGATTGACGCTGGAAGCTGAGCTTCCAGCGCCGGGGGAAGGCCTCTGATGAGGTCAGCGCGCGATAGCGCGCTGACATCATCAGACGCCACGGGGTGGGCAGGGAAGCGATTCCCCTTCCATCTCTGCCCAGGGGAGGGGGGTGCGTGGCAATCTGGGGGGGCGCTAGCGCACTCCCCGGGGGCCCATAGCCGGACGAGGTGGTCTCATCCTCCAAGGACGAGACCACCTCATCCGGGGCACCCAAGGGGTTAATTAACGTTCTCATTGTACTTGCCATTCCTAGCCAAAATTGCTGCAACTTTTTTCTTTTTGAATTGTGCTTTCTGTTGGTGAGATTTCTCTTCCTTTTTTATGGAAGGTTCAGCTGAGTGTTGTGAATCTTTTCTTGGTTTCACGTACTTCTTTCGTTGGTCGGAACACCCACCTCTCTCACTGCATTAATCCAATGAGTCCTGAAAGGAGCGAGACTGGCATGTATCAATATACTGGTAACTATCAGGGGTTTTTAAACAGTCTCTATTTCTCAGATTGTAGTGTTTCTCAGAGGTCACTGGTCGCTGAGATTCTCCTCTCTGTTTTGTATTATCTTTATTTTGTTTTTGTTTGTCCCATCTTTTTTTAAGAACCCTCTGCTGCTTGCTTCATAGAATCTACATTGGATTTACCTTGTGGTTGTGGTTTACTTGGTCTGGCCCCCATAATATACTTTAACAGGTTTCCGCAATAATCTTTGACAGCTTGTGCTCCTGATACTGCACAGAAACATCCAGGAGCCGTTGGCGCACTGCCAATGCTACTGCTTCCACTTTAAGATTACTTAATATTATTGAAGATACTGTGGCAAAATTGTCCATTAATTGCATCTAGGGCTGGGGCAGCCCCATTTTCTTCCTGAATGTGGTTTAACACTTCAGGAAGATTTGCAAGTGTTGGTGTACCATGTGCGGTGGTGTAGAGTGCAGCAAATACTGCACCCCATGTGGCGCAGTTATCTAGCTGGCTAAGAAAGAAGCAACTTACATCAAGCTTAACATTGAAAAGTAAGAAAAGTTGTCTTTTACTGAGGTGGAAATTTCATCTGCAGTATGGTTAATACACAGAGTAATTAATCTCCCCATGTTAACATTTTAGTTCACTTTATGCTTAAAACACATTCCAGTGGCAGATTTGAGAGGCTAGGAGATAATTACATTCATGAGGTGTTGAAGCTACCCTTCATGTACAAATGTTTCCATGTAATAAATGAGGTCTTTCTTAGCGGCAGCAAATGCAAGACGTTTGTGAGCCATTCGATGATGTGTAACCAACTGTCCTTGCATGGAACATGTAATGCTTCAATAGCAAAATTAGTTTTATTATCTAAAGGGTGTTCCTGTCCCTTTGATTCTCTCAGCATTCCATGTGCTCTCGGATGGGAGTTATGTGATGCTGAATGATGAAAGCTGTTGTGGTATGCAGGCTGGCATAGTCTACATGGTTACTGTCTCCCAAATTGTGACTAGTTGTGGAAATGTACTTTTTCCCCCACCAAGCGATAGATAAACCAGACATATGGCCTCCTATTGCTACTTCAAATGTAGTGTTGACAAGCTGAGCAGACCGAAGACTCTTGTTTTAAAAAACATGTGGATCTTACATCTACCCATGAGATCTATGATCTTCCGCAGAGATAAACTCCATATTAAGTACCAACTTTCCAAAACATTTCAGTGAACTGATTTGTTGCATTTTTAATGCACCCAACACCACTGGGATTGTACTGGTTTTGTTAACACCTTTCAAACTGTCTTTGAAGTAATACCTTCAGCATACACTCACTGTTTTTGAGTGTCTTTGGGGGATAACTTTGACATCATTTTGATATTAATTGGCAGTATTCTACTGTTGCTGTTTTTCATTTGCAATGGCGGCCCCATCTCAACAAAGAGGAATGATGGCACAAGCTCAGCTATGTCATGAACACATAATGCAGTACTTTGGAGCACAACTCCTGGAAGAACTGGAGTCGAACTGGTCACTGTCATTCAGACCAGTTCTGAACTGTATGCAGTCCATCTTTCGATGCTTATGTTGCTCTTTCGAACATGTGCTGGAAGTGTGTCTTGCTCTGCAGCGCATACGTTCTTTGGATGCGAGTCTGCTGGTGTTCTTGATGAGGGTTCATTGCCAGACATGCCCATTGAGATTGCTGTGGGATGCTTCCTATGAGCCGCCCTTTGTGGATCTTGTGGCTCCTGTGCTATAACACCTGGCACTGCACGGAATGTTGCTTCCTCAGCTAGACGTATGGCTGAGGCACCGGAACATGAGTGCTCCTTCGCTTTTCTTGCCAATGAGCTGGTTAAAATATTGCCTGCCAGAGTGTGATCTTTCCTGGATTCTATCACCATTGATGATATTGGTGATATTTGGCGGGATCATAACTTTTGCTGAACATTGACATTTGGCCTTAATTATTAGCATTTATTTTCGTTCAAATTCTAAATTGACCGTTTTAATTCGGCCTGATTTCGGTCTGTCCTGCTTGTCCACATGGACATTTTATCTCTTTTATGTACATTTTAGTGCACTTTTTAGTTGGCTTTTGAATAATAGCTTAGGAATAATGATTTAAGTATAGGATTTTTCGAAGTGACCTCTGCACTCTTCCACTGACAATGGGGAGGGTGTTGTGGGGTCATTTTAGCACTTTGCATGGACACACTTCTATTAGCTCCGGGCCTGTGGCAAGTGCCCTTTTTACCTAGTTCATTTAATTTATTCCTTTATATTATTTTAGCATGGCTTAATTTTAGCGGTGATGTTTTATTATTTTTATCAGTTGTCATTCCACGCAGAATTTATTGTTAGTTCTTTTGCATAACATTTCATCTTGTGCTCTGCCCAAGGCTATACATTATAATTTACAGAGTATTGCCTGTCCAAGAATATGATGTCTACTCTACGCAGAAAAGACACATTATCACATCAGGGCAGTTCTCAGAATAACAACACATTTTGTTATAAAACAACAAGCTGCTACAAACCAGGTTAGAAGGGAACATTCCAGCCAGCCATCTCACACTGTACCAAGTGGTCACAGCTCTGCTGAACTTGACCTTGTTGCTCCAACCACTTGGGAGGACTGCTAGCAGACCAACAGGCAACCTCCTGCTTATTATTCAGGTATGGGGAAGGATTTTCCTTACAAAGATTAGTACAGGCAGTTTAGGGCTAACACTGCTAATGCTCTCAGGTAGATTTTTAGTAGTGCACGTAGGGATTTTTAGATTCATTAGTGTGACAGGATAATGGGACTTTTTATCTGTTTCACGTTTCTTGTCATAGTGATAGTTGTGTTGTGTTTTATCTTTCTAATAATCACAATTCATGCCTCTTTACATAAAACACAGCTGCTTCAATAAATATATTTGACCAAATCCTGCTTCTGTTTGTCTTTGCATGTATGAGACATATGTAACTGAGAGAAAGAGGCAAGATTTGATTTACCGTGACTTCCCTGAGAAGTCACAGAGTGTCATGTGTCAGTCTGCCATAAATCACCTTTACTTCTAGGTTTTGGTAAGGTGTTGCTACCTAGCCGAAAAGGTTTGGCTGACAGCTACCAGACGTGTGAAATACACTCAGTCCCCCACACGTGGTGGTGCGGCCACCCAAAGCTAGCAATCTCGTCCCTATAATGAGAGTCCTATGACATGGCACACTGTCCCCCCAAATATATATTGTCCCCCCTCCCCGGGACCTGACCCATCCGAGGAGCATAAAGAAACAAGCATAGGAGACTGCTCTTTTAAATTGTGTCACAGATCCACCGATCCTCCACAAATTTGTAGCACAATAAAAAATTAAAAAAAACATTTTAGGCCCCAGACGGGGTCCCTGTCAGACCCCATCACTGTGTCTACGGAGTCAGGGTATTTGTACCCTGCCCCCTTGTGTTTTTGTTTGTCTTTTTCCATGGGACTCCGCCAAGTCCGAGTTCCAAGATGGCTACCACCGCCTTCTGGTTGAAATAGTGGCAGCCAACTACAGCATTACTGTAGGCATGTAGATCCACAGTGGATCTGAATCTCTAGGCCGTGTGTAGCGGTGGTTGGCCGCAGGACCTGCAGTCAACCCCCTATTACCACCCAACCATAGGCCACTTAGAATGAGAAATGTTCTGACAAATTGAAAACAAAATGTATTTGAGAAGTACAAATAGTGAGATCACCTTTCTGTATATACCTTAAATATTTGAAGTTGAGAAGAATTTAAAGCTGGAAAATGACAACTAACACACCTAGACTGAAACCCTCAAACTTCTGTGTGAGGGTCTGAGAACTTAACCACTAGGCCACAGGTAATTCCTTGCTACGCAGTGTCAAGACATCTCTATGACATGCAATCTAAAAAGACAAAAATGTTCCGTCACTAGGAATGTTTAACATTCAAAACATGCGTAAATAAACAAGACACACTCCCATGAGATATCAGGATTTCAACCTACTGAGTGACAGTCCAAGAGTTTTACCAATAGGCGAGAGGGGACTCTGTTCTGTTATGCGTCAAAACATAACTATAACATTTGTAGCAAACATCTTGCTAGTGTGACGCTTTGAAGTTATTATATTGAGAGACCTTGCAATAACAATCTCTCTTGCTCCTGATGGAAGAGGGAGAGTGAGAGAAATTGACAAGACTGTGGGTAGAGCCTCAAGGACCCTGCGGTCCAAGCCGCCTCCCGTCTCCTGCAGGAGACAACATTGCTCCGCATGCGGGGAGCTACTTTAAATAACAGTTCTTCGCGTGCTGAAGCAATGATTTCATCTCTTTCCCTTCCCACATATTAGTGTGCAGGGAAAGAGTTGAAAACTCCGCTTTCAGCAAGCTGGAGCTGTTTGTTAGCTCCCGCTTTCTGTAAGTGGAGTTATGTTTGCTTGGCGGGAGCTGTCAACTCCTGCCAAACAAAAGCAAATAGCTACCTCCTGAGGGTAGGCCCCTCGGGACGTAGCAGGAGCCAGCCTTGAGGCTTGGTGGTCCTCAGGGCCTTGCATGGCTCCAGGAGGGGGGCTGCGAGGTCCACCTCCTTTTTCAATTTGGCCCCAGGGAGGTGGTGTCCCGGGGCCCATGTGAACCCCCGCCTAAAACCAATTTGTAGCACCTAGGAGCCGGCGGTCCCTGGGGCTTTGGAGGGATCCACAGGACCCTCATTTATTTTTATAAATATTTCCCCATAGAGGTGGTGGGCCCCAGTGCAGGGAGGGGGTGTACGCCCCCCCACACCCTTTGTATAAATAGCCCTGGGTAGGTGGCGGTCCCCCGGGCTCAGCGGGTCCACAGGACACCCCATTATAATGTAATTAAATTTGCACCGGGGAGGTGGTGGTCTCCAGGGTGCGGGGGCCTCCCCACATTCTTATAAAACATAGTCCCAGGAAGGTGGTAGCCCTCAGGATTTTTATAAGCTCTAAGAGGGTGGGGCCCGTGCTTCCCCCTCCTATTTTTACCACCTAATGCCCCCGAACCCGGCCCACCAGGGGGCCAAATAAATGAAGAGCGCGGGAGACTGAATTAAAAAAAAAGAAATCTTGGAAAAATCAGCTGATCCATCCATGTTTTTTTCCGAGATTTTGTTTAGCCCTGGTGGGGTCCCTGGGGGACCCCTGAACGAAAGCTAGGGGTGCAGGGTATTCCTGCCCTGGCCCCTTTTCTTTTGTTTTTGTGGTTTTTTTTTTTAGGTTCAGCTGAAGCTGAGTCCCAAAGTGGCTGCCAATACTTCCTAGTTGAAGTGTTGGCAGACAATCAGATATCAGCACGGAGATAGTTGGATCTGTGGATCCTTCATATCCCTAGATATCTATAATTTTTACCTTTGATATCTCAGAAACTACTGAACAGATTTACGCCAAATCACAAAAAGCACAGTCCGCACACCAAGATCTAGCTTCCTGACAAAATTTGTGTAATTCCATTTAGTGGTTTGGGCTATAGGCATGTGTAAGGACCTTTGGTGGATGCCAGGGGTGGCTAGTGCACACCAGCGCATAGATAATATCAAACCCAACCACCCAGAGGCATCCATCAAGTACTTGCCAAATGCAAAAAAAGTGTATTGTTTGTTCTTTAAACATCACATGTGTAATTGCTTCAACTTATGTACTAAGTTGATGCGATTCCAAGTGTCACGTTTAACCCCTTCTGTGCCCAGGACGTAATGGTTACGTCCTGAGGCACAGTGCTGCTGTGCCCAGGACGTAACCATTACGTCCTGTGCACAGAGCCCAGAGGGAGCGCTCTCGCTCCCTCTGTGGGGTTCCCCCCCACCCCCCCAAGTCAGGGATGGAAGGGGAAGCCCTTCCCCTCCCACCCCCCCAACCCCCCCTGTGACGTCAGCGCGCGAGCGCGCGCTGATTAGTCACAGGGTCTCCCCCATCGCGCTGGAAGCAGAGCTTCCAGCGCGATTGAAAAAGAAATGGGGGACAGATCGGCCTATTATTAGGCCGAACTGCCCCCGGGGGGGGGGGGCAGAACACTCTAGGCGCCAGGGCAATTTTTTTTTTGTGTTTTTTTTTGTTGTTGTTTCTTTTTTTAGAGATGGGGAGCGACCCATCAGGCAAGGGTCGCTCCCCTGGGGGGGGCAAATTGTATTTAGACCATTTCTGCCCCCCTGGGGGCAGATTGGCCAATTTTAGGTCAATCTGCCCCCAAGGGGGCAGAAATCACTAGGCACCGGGGATTTGTTTTTTGGCGCCAATGTCACGCAGGGGGAGTGACCCCGTAGGCAAGGGTCGCTCCCGGGGGGGGGGGGGTGGGGGTTGGGGGGGCAAATTTATTTTAGGCCATTTCTGCCCCCCCGGGGGACAGATCGGCCTATTATTAGGCCGAACTGCCCCCGGGGGGGGCAGAACACTCTAGGCGCCAGGGCAATTTTTTTGTTTGTATTTTTTTTTTTTTTTTTTTTGTTTCTTTTTTTAGAGATGGGGAGCGACCCATCAGGCAAGGGTCGCTCCCCTGGGGGGGGCAAATTGTATTTAGACCATTTCTGCCCCCCTGGGGGCAGATTGGCCAATTTTAGGTCAATCTGCCCCCAAGGGGGCAGAAACCACTAGGCACCGGGGATTTGTTTTTTGGCGCCAATGTCACGCAGGGGGAGCGACCCCGTAGGCAAGGGTCGCTCCCGGGGGGGGGGGTGGGGGTTGGGGGGGCAAATTGATTTTAGGCCATTTCTGACCCCCCGGGGGACAGATCGGCCTATTATTAGGCCGAACTGCCCCCCGGGGGGGGGGCAGAACACTCTAGGCGCCAGGGCAATTTTTTTTTTTGTGTGTTTTTTTATTGTTGTTTCTTTTTTTAGAGATGGGGAGCGACCCATCAGGCAAGGGTCGCTCCCCTGGGGGGGCAAATTGTATTTAGACCATTTCTGCCCCCCTGGGGGCAGATTGGCCAATTTTAGGTCAATCTGCCCCCAAGGGGGCAGAAACCACTAGGCACCGGGGATTTGTTTTTTGGCACCAATGTCACGCAGGGGGAGCGACCCCGTAGGCAAGAGTCGCTCCCGGGGGGGGGATGGGGGTTGGGGGGGCAAATTTATTTTAGGCCATTTCTGCCCCCCCGGGGGACAGATCGGCCTATTATTAGGCCGAACTGCCCCCGGGGGGGGCAGAACACTCTAGGCACCAGGGCAATTTTTTTTTTGTGTTTTTTTTTTTTTTGTTGTTTCTTTTTTTTAGAGATGGGGAGCGACCCATCAGGCAAGGGTCGCTCCCCTGGGGGGGCAAATTGTATTTAGACCATTTCTGCCCCCCTGGGGACAGATTGGCCAATTTTAGGTCAATCTGCCCCCAAGGGGGCAGAAACCACTAGGCACCGGGGATTTGTTTTTTGGCGCCAATGTCACGCAGGGGGAGCGACCCCGTAGGCAAGGGTCGCTCCCGGGGGGGGGTGGGGGTTGGGGGGGCAAATTTATTTTAGGCCATTTCTGCCCCCCCGGGGGACAGATCGGCCTATTATTAGGCCGAACTGCCCCCGGGGGGGGGGGGGGGGCAGAACACTCTAGGCACCAGGGCAATTTTTTTTTTGTGTTTTTTTTTTTTTTGTTGTTTCTTTTTTTAGAGATGGGGAGCGACCCATCAGGCAAGGGTCGCTCCCCTGGGGGGGCAAATTGTATTTAGACCATTTCTGCCCCCCTGGGGGCAGATTGGCCAATTTTAGGTCAATCTGCCCCCAAGGGGGCAGAAACCACTAGGCACCGGGGATTTGTTTTTTGGCGCCAATGTCACGCAGGGGGAGCGACCCCGTAGGCAAGGGTCGCTCCCGGGGGGGGGGGTGGGTGTTGGGGGGGCAAATTTATTTTAGGCCATTTCTGCCCCCCCGGGGGGCAGATCGGCCTATTATTAGGCTGATCTGCCCCCGGGGGGGGGGCAGAAACCTCTAGGCGCCAGGGGAATTTTTCTTTTTTTTCTTTTTTTTTTCCTTTGTTTTTTTTTTTAGAGATGGGGAGCGACCCATCAGGCAAAAGTCGCTCCCCTGGGGGACAAATTGTATTTAGGCCATTTCTGCCCCCCTTGGGGGCAGATTGGCTGAGTTTAGGTCAACCTGCCCCCAAGGGGGCAGAAACCACTAGGCACTGGGGATTTGTTTTTTGGTGCCAATGTCACGCAGGGGGAGCGACCCCGTAGGCAAGGGTCGCTCCCGGCGGGGGAGGGTGGGGGTTGGGGGGGCAAATTTATTTTAGGGCATTTCTGCCCCCCCCCCCCTGGGGCCGGCTGAGCTACAGGCCAAACACCACAGGTAGGCACCTTGCAAAACACACCTCTGTTTTCTGTGAAAAAATATGTTGTGTCCACGTTGTGTTTTGGGCCATTTCCTTTTGTGGGCGCTAGGCCTACCCACAGAAGTGATGTACCATTTTTATCGAGAGACTTAGGGGAACGCTGGGTGGAAGGAAATTTGTGGCTCCTCTCAGATTCCAGAACTTTCTGTCACCGAAATGAGAGGAAAAAGTGTTTTTTGGGCCAAATTTTGATGTTTGCAAAGGATTCTGGGTAACATAACCTGGTCAGAGCCCCGCAAGTCACCCCATCTTGGATTCCCCTGGGTTTCTAGTTTTCAAAAATGCACTGGTTTGCTAGGTTTCCTCAGGTGTCGGCTGAGCTACAGGCCAAAATCCACAGGTAGGCACTGCTTTTTATAAAAAAATGTGATGTGTCCACGTTGTGTTTTGGGCCCTTTCCTTTCGTGGGCGGTAGTCCTACCCACACAAGTGAGGTATCATTTTTATCGGGAGACTTGGGGGAACGCTGGGTAGAAGGAAATTTGTGGCTCCTCTCAGATTCCAGAACTTTCTGCCACAGAAATGTGAGTAACATGTGTATTTTTAGCCAAATTTTGAGGTTTGCAAAGGATTCTGGGTAACAGAACCTGGTCCGAGCCCCGCAAGTCACCCCTCCTTGGATTCCCCTAGGTCTCTAGTTTTCAGAAATGCACAGGTTTGGTAGGTTTCCCTAGGTGCCGGCTGAGCTAGAGGCCAAAATCTACAGGTAGGCACTTCGCAAAAAACACCTCTGTTTTTTTCCAAAATTTAGGATGTGTCCACGTTGCGCTTTGGGGTGTTTCCTGTCGCCGGCGCTAGCCCTACCCACGCAAGTGAGGTATCATTTTTATCGGGAGACTTGGGGGAACGCTGGGTGGAAGGAAATTTGTAGCTCCTCTCAGATTCCAGAACTTTCTACCACAGAAATGTGAGGGACATGTGTTTTTTTAGCCAAATTTTGAGGTTTGCAAAGGATTCTGGGTAACAGAACCTGGTCCGAGCCCCGCAAGTCACCCCTCCTTGGATTCCCCTAGGTCTCTAGTTTTCAGAAATGCACAGGTTTGGTAGGTTTCCCTAGGTGCCGGCTGAGCTAGAGGCCAAAATCTACAGGTAGGCACTTCGCAAAAAACACCTCAGTTTTTTTCCAAAATTTAGGATGTGTCCACGTTGCGCTTTGGGGTGTTTCCTGTCGCCGGCGCTAGGCCTACCCACGCAAGTGAGGTATAATTTTTATCGGGAGACTTGGGGGAACGCTGGGTAGAAGGAAATTTGTGGCTCCTCTCAGATTCCAGAACTTTCTGCCACAGAAATGTGAGTAACATGTGTATTTTTAGCCAAATTTTGAGGTTTGCAAAGGATTCTGGGTAACAGAACCTGGTCCGAGCCCCGCAAGTCACCCCTCCTTGGATTCCCCTAGGTCTCTAGTTTTCAGAAATGCACAGGTTTGGTAGGTTTCCCTAGGTGCCGGCTGAGCTAGAGGCCAAAATCTACAGGTAGGCACTTCGCAAAAAACACCTGTTTTTTTCCAAAATTTAGGATGTGTCCACGTTGCGCTTTGGGGTGTTTCCTGTCGCCGGCGCTAGGCCTACCCACGCAAGTGAGGTATCATTTTTATCGGGAGACTTGGGGGAACGCTGGGTAGAAGGAAATTTGTGGCTCCTCTCAGATTCCAGAACTTTCTGCCACAGAAATGTGAGTAACATGTGTATTTTTAGCCAAATTTTGAGGTTTGCAAAGGATTCTGGGTAACAGAACCTGGTCCGAGCCCCGCAAGTCACCCCTCCTTGGATTCCCCTAGGTCTCTAGTTTTCAGAAATGCACAGGTTTGGTAGGTTTCCCTAGGTGCCGGCTGAGCTAGAGGCCAAAATCTACAGGTAGGCACTTCGCAAAAAACACCTCTGTTTTTTTCCAAAATTTAGGATGTGTCCACGTTGCGCTTTGGGGTGTTTCCTGTCGCCGGCGCTAGGCCTACCCACGCAAGTGAGGTATCATTTTTATCGGGAGACTTGGGGGAACGCTGGGTGGAAGGAAATTTGTAGCTCCTCTCAGATTCCAGAACTTTCTGCCACAGAAATGTGAGGGACATGTGTTTTTTTAGCCAAATTTTGAGGTTTGCAAAGGATTCTGGGTAACAGAACCTGGTCTGAGCCACACAAGTCACCCCTCCTTGGATTCCCCTAGGTCTCTAGTTTTCAGAAATGTACAGGTTTGGTAGGTTTCCCTAGGTGGCGGCTGAGCTAGAGGCCAAAATCTCCAGGTAGTCACTTTGCTAAAAACAGCTCTGTTTTCTGTGATGTGTCCACGTTGTGTTTTGGGGCATATCCTGTCGCGGGCGCTAGGCCTACCCACACAAGTGAGGTATCATTTTTATCGGGAGACGTGGGGGAACGCTGGGTGGAAGGAAATTTGTGGCTCCTCTCAGATTCCAGAACTTTCTGCCACAGAAATGTGAGGAACATGTGTTTTTTTAGCCAAATTTTGAGATTTGTAAAGGATTCTGGGTAACAGAACCTGGTCCGAGCCCCGCAAGTCACCCCTCCTTGGATTCCCCTAGGTCTCTAGTTTTCAGAAATGCACAGGTTTGGTAGGTTTCCCTAGGTGGCGGCTGAGCTAGAGGCCAAAATCTACAGGTAGTCAGTTTGCTAAAAACAGCTCTGTTTTCTGTGATATGTCCACATTGTGTTTTGGGGCATATCCTGTCGCGGGCGCTAGGCCTACCCACACAAGTGAGGTATCATTTTTATCGGGAGACGTGGGGGAACGCTGGGTGGAAGGAAATTCGTGGCTCCTCTCAGATTCCAGAACTTTCTGCCACAGAAATGTGAGGAACATGTGTTTTTTTAGCCAAATTTTGAGGTTTGCAAAGGATTCTGGGTAACAGAACCTGGTCCGAGCCCCGCAAGTCACCCCTCCTTAGATTCCCCTAGGTCTCTAGTTTTCAGAAATGCACAGGTTTGTTAGGTTTCTCTAGGTGGCGGCTGAGCTAGAGGCCAAAATCTACAGGTAGTCACTTTGCTAAAAACAGCTCTGTTTTCTGTGATATGTCCACGTTGTGTTTTGGGGCATATCCTGTCGCGGGCGCTAGGCCTACCCACACAAGTGAGGTATCATTTTTATCGGGAGACGTGGGGGAACGCTGGGTGGAAGGAAATTTGTGGCTCCTCTCAGATTCCAGAACTTTCTGCCACAGAAATGTGAGGAACATGTGTTTTTTTAGCCAAATTTTGAGATTTGTAAAGGATTCTGGGTAACAGAACCTGGTCCGAGCCCCGCAAGTCACCCCTCCTTGGATTCCCCTAGGTCTCTAGTTTTCAGAAATGCACAGGTTTGGTAGGTTTCCCTAGGTGGCGGCTGAGCTAGAGGCCAAAATCTACAGGTAGTCAGTTTGCTAAAAACAGCTCTGTTTTCTGTGATATGTCCACATTGTGTTTTGGGGCATATCCTGTCGCGGGCGCTAGGCCTACCCACACAAGTGAGGTATCATTTTTATCGGGAGACGTGGGGGAACGCTGGGTGGAAGGAAATTCGTGGCTCCTCTCAGATTCCAGAACTTTCTGCCACAGAAATGTGAGGAACATGTGTTTTTTTAGCCAAATTTTGAGGTTTGCAAAGGATTCTGGGTAACAGAACCTGGTCCGAGCCCCGCAAGTCACCCCTCCTTAGATTCCCCTAGGTCTCTAGTTTTCAGAAATGCACAGGTTTGTTAGGTTTCCCTAGGTGGCGGCTGAGCTAGAGGCCAAAATCTACAGATAGTCACTTTGCTAAAAACAGCTCTGTTTTCTGTGATATGTCCACGTTGTGTTTTGGGGCATATCCTGTCGCGGGCGCTAGGCCTACCCACACAAGTGAGGTATCATTTTTATCGGGAGACGTGGGGGAACGCTGGGTAGAAGGAAATTTGTGGCTCCTCTCAGATTCCAGAACTTTCTGCCACAGAAATGTGAGGAACATGTGTTTTTTTAGCCAAATTTTGAGATTTGCAAAGGATTCTTGGTAACAGAACCTGGTCCGAGCCCCGCAAGTCACCCCTCCTTGGATTCCCCTAGGTCTCTAGTTTTCAGAAATGCACAGGTTTGGTAGGTTTCCCTAGGTGGCGGCTGAGCTAGAGGCCAAAATCTACAGGTAGTCACTTTGCTAAAAACAGCTCTGTTTTCTGTGATATGTCCACGTTGTGTTTTGGGGCATATCCTGTCGCGGGCGCTAGGCCTACCCACACAAGTGAGGTATCATTTTTATCGGGAGACGTGGGGGAACGCTGGGTGGAAGGAAATTTGTGGCTCCTCTCAGATTCCAGAACTTTCTGCCACAGAAATGTGAGGAACATGTGTTTTTTTAGCCAAATTTTGAGGTTTGCAAAGGATTCTCGGTAACAGAACCTGGTCCGAGCCCCGCAAGTCACCCCTCCTTGGATTCCCCTAGGTCTCTAGTTTTCAGAAATGCACAGGTTTGGTAGGTTTCCCTAGGTGGCGGCTGAGCTAGAGGCCAAAATCTACAGGTAGTCACTTTGCTAAAAACAGCTCTGTTTTCTGTGATATGTCCACGTTGTGTTTTGGGGCATATCCTGTCGCGGGCGCTAGGCCTACCCACACAAGTGAGGTATCATTGTTATCGGGAGACGTGGGGGAACGCTGGGTGGAAGGAAATTTGTGGCTCCTCTCAGATTCCAGAACTTTCTGTCACCGAAATGAGAGGAAAAAGTGTTTTTTGGGCCAAATTTTGATGTTTGCAAAGGATTCTGGGTAACATAACCTGGTCAGAGCCCCGCAAGTCACCCCATCTTTGATTCCCCTGGGTTTCTAGTTTTCAAAAATGCACTGGTTTGCTAGGTTTCCTCAGGTGTCGGCTGAGCTACAGGCCAAAATCCACAGGTAGGCACTGCTTTTTATAAAAAAATGTGATGTGTCCACGTTGTGTTTTGGGCCCTTTCCTTTCGTGGGCGCTAGTCCTACCCACACAAGTGAGGTATCATTTTTATCGGGAGACTTGGGGGAACGCTGGGTAGAAGGAAATTTGTGGCTCCTCTCAGATTCCAGAACTTTCTGCCACAGAAATGTGAGTAACATGTGTATTTTTAGCCAAATTTTGAGGTTTGCAAAGGATTCTGGGTAACAGAACCTGGTCCGAGCCCCGCAAGTCACCCCTCCTTGGATTCCCCTAGGTCTCTAGTTTTCAGAAATGCACAGGTTTGGTAGGTTTCCCTAGGTGGCGGCTGAGCTAGAGGCCAAAATCTACAGGTAGTCACTTTGCTAAAAACAGCTCTGTTTTCTGTGATATGTCCACGTTGTGTTTTGGGGCATATCCTGTCGCGGGCGCTAGGCCTACCCACACAAGTGAGGTATCATTTTTATCGGGAGACGTGGGAGAACGCTGGGTAGAAGGAAATTTGTGGCTCCTCTCAGATTCCAGAACTTTCTGCCACAGAAATGTGAGGAACATGTGTTTTTTTAGCCAAATTTTGAGATTTGCAAAGGATTCTTGGTAACAGAACCTGGTCCGAGCCCCGCAAGTCACCCCTCCTTGGATTCCCCTAGGTCTCTAGTTTTCAGAAATGCACAGGTTTGGTAGGTTTCCCTAGGTGGCGGCTGAGCTAGAGGCCAAA
Organism: Pleurodeles waltl; assembly: GCF_031143425.1. NCBI lineage: Eukaryota > Metazoa > Chordata > Amphibia > Caudata > Salamandridae > Pleurodeles > Pleurodeles waltl. Next base: position 403,330,327 of record NC_090449.1, read on the forward strand.
ATCTACAGGTAGTCACTTTGCTAAAAACAGCTCTGTTTTCTGTGATATGTCCACGTTGTGTTTTGGGGCATATCCTGTCGCGGGCGCTAGGCCTACCCACACAAGTGAGGTATCATTTTTATCGGGAGACGTGGGGGAACGCTGGGTGGAAGGACATTTGTGGCTCCTCTCAGATTCCAGAACTTTCTGCCACAGAAATGTGAGGAACATGTGTTTTTTTAGCCAAATTTTGAGGTTTGCAAAGGATTCTCGGTAACAGAACCTGGTCCGAGCCCCGCAAGTCACCCCTCCTTGGATTCCCCTAGGTCTCTAGTTTTCAGAAATGCACAGGTTTGGTAGGTTTCCCTAGGTGGCGGCTGAGCTAGAGGCCAAAATCTACAGGTAGTCACTTTGCTAAAAACAGCTCTGTTTTCTGTGAAATGTCCACGTTGTGTTTTGGGGCATATCCTGTCGCGGGCGCTAGGCCTACCCACACAAGTGAGGTATCATTTTTATCGGGAGACGTGGGGGAACGCTGGGTGGAAGGAAATTTGTGGCTCCTCTCAGATTCCAGAACTTTCTGTCACCGAAATGAGAGGAAAAAGTGTTTTTTGGGCCAAATTTTGATGTTTGCAAAGGATTCTGGGTAACATAACCTGGTCAGAGCCCCGCAAGTCACCCCATCTTTGATTCCCCTGGGTTTCTAGTTTTCAAAAATGCACTGGTTTGCTAGGTTTCCTCAGGTGTCGGCTGAGCTACAGGCCAAAATCCACAGGTAGGCACTGCTTTTAATAAAAAAATGTGATGTGTCCACGTTGTGTTTTGGGCCCTTTCCTTTCGTGGGCGCTAGTCCTACCCACACAAGTGAGGTATCATTTTTATCGGGAGACTTGGGGGAACGCTGGGTAGAAGGAAATTTGTGGCTCCTCTCAGATTCCAGAACTTTCTGCCACAGAAATGTGAGTAACATGTGTATTTTTAGCCAAATTTTGAGGTTTGCAAAGGATTCTGGGTAACAGAACCTGGTCCGAGCCCCGCAAGTCACCCCTCCTTGGATTCCCCTAGGTCTCTAGTTTTCAGAAATGCACAGGTTTGGTAGGTTTCCCTAGGTGGCGGCTGAGCTAGAGGCCAAAATCTACAGGTAGTCACTTTGCTAAAAACAGCTCTGTTTTCTGTGATATGTCCACGTTGTGTTTTGGGGCATATCCTGTCGCGGGTGCTAGGCCTACCCACACAAGTGAGGTATCATTTTTATCGGGAGACGTGGGGGAACGCTGGGTGGAAGGACATTTGTGGCTCCTCTCAGATTCCAGAACTTTCTGCCACAGAAATGTGAGGAACATGTGTTTTTTTAGCCAAATTTTGAGGTTTGCAAAGGATTCTGGGTAACAGAACCTGGTCCGAGCCACACAAGTCACCCCTCCTTGGATTCCCCTAGGTCTCTAGTTTTCAGAAATGCACAGGTTTGGTAGGTTTCCCTAGGTGGCGGCTGAGCTAGAGGCCAAAATCTACAGGTAGTCACTTTGCTAAAAACAGCTCTGTTTTCTGTGATGTGTCCACGTTGTGTTTTGGGGCATATCCTGTCGCGGGTGCTAGGCCTACCCACACAAGTGAGGTACCATTTTTATCGGGAGACTTGGGGGAACATAGATTAGCAAAACAAGTACTATTGCCCCTTGTCTTTCTCTACATTTTTTCCTTCCAAATATAGGAGTGTGTGTAAAAAAGACATCTATTTGAGAAATTCCCTGTAATTCACGTGCTACTATGGTCACCCCGGAATTCAGAGATGTGCAAATAACCACTGCTCCTCAACACCTTATCTTGTGCCCTTTTTGGAAATGCAAAGGTTTTCTTGATAGCAATTTTTTACTCCTTATATTTCAGCAAATGAATCGCTGTATACCCGGTATAGAATGAAAACGCACTGCAGGGTGCAGCTCATTTATTGGCTCTGGGTTCCTCGGGTTCTTGATGAACCTACAAACCCTATATATCCCCGCAACCAGAGGAGTCCAGCAGACGTAACGGTATATTGCTTTCGATAATCTGACATTGCAGGGAAAAGTTACAGAGTAAAACGTAGAGAAAAATTGATGTTTTTTTCACCTCAATTTCAATATTTTTCTTTTTCAGCTGTTATTTTCTGTAGGAAACCCTTGTAGGATCTACACAAATGACCCCTTGCTGAATTCAGAATTTTGTCTACTTTTCAGAAATGTTTAGGTTTCTGGGATCCAGCATTGGTTTCATGACCATTCCTGTCACTGACTGGAAGGAGGCTGAAAGCACAAAAAATTGCACAAATGGGGTATGCCCCAGTAAAATGCCAAAATTGTGTTGAAAAATTGGGTTTTCTGATTCAAGTCTGCCTGTTCCTGAAAGCTGGGAAGCTGCTGAGTTTAGCACTGCAAACCCTTTGTTGATGCCATTTTCAGGGGAAAAACCACAAGCCTTCTTCTGCAGCCACTTTTTCCAATTTTTTTGAAAAAAACGAAATTTTCACTGTATTTTGGCCAATTTCTTGGCCTCCTTCAGGGGAACCCACAAAGTCTGGGTACCTCTAGAATCCCTAGGATGTTGGAAAAAAAGGACGCAAATTTGGCTTGGTTAGCTTATGTGGACAAAAAGTTATGAGGGCCTAAGCGCGAACTGCCCCAAATAGGCAAAAAAAGGCCCGGCACAGGAGGGGGAAAAGGCCTGGCAGCGAAGGGGTTAAAGAAAGAAATACCCTGGGCCTCTTTTCCATTTTGATGACTACCCCGCATCCTGTCACACTTGCTGTACTGAGAAAAGAAGGAAAGGAGAAAAGCCAATGCGAGGGCGGCCAGCACCAGGAGAAGAACCAATGAGAGGGCGGGGGCATTGTGCTGTGCCAGCACCACAATGGAGCAAATAGAGCAAAAGACAACAACATTATGCCATAATGAATATGGTATGGTACTTACATTACAGTAATGGCTTGGTTTGACTTGAGCTGTGTGAATGGCCTCACGTGCAGTTACACTGCGCATGACCATGACACAACACTCCCTACCCAGCTATGAACAAAAGGAGACACCCAGGAGCTGAAGCCAGAGGAACCTTGCTTTCAGTTTGGCCTTGGTTTTCTGTGAGGGTAGACTCTGCTCCAGATGCCTATATGATAATAAATATATTATTAATTCATATTTACTGGCCCAGTGGCGGACGGACAAAGACAATAAGGCCAGGAAGCAGGGGGGCTTTAGGAACCATGGGTACTCCAGGCTGCCCTGCCCAAAGTATTGCTATAGACTATAGTAGTACTGACTCTGAGGGCCCACTAAATGACTAGGAGCTCGAGCCCCCCTGCACTGCAGGTCCTTCCGTTAATTCCCTGACTGTTCACACTTTTCCTTTCTATGATACAAACATTTTTTCAGGTTAACTATAATACTTACCAAACTCTATTTTCTACAACATATATTTGATGTATTCCAACCATGGGCTATTTTAAAAGAGTAAAAAGGCCGTAATATCTGCAAAAATTGTTTTAGTTAATTTCACATGTACATTGGACCACGCAGAAACCCCGAATAATAGGGAGGCACATTTTATTTTATTCATTTTATTTTATGATACATATATTGCATATCTAGCTTTTGATGAACACAATATGTAGCAGCTTGTTGCAACATTCCCAACATGTGGCAAAGCATGTTACCATTTTAAGCTTGAAGAGATGTAGTTCTTGTGTAGCACCACAGTCCTGCCCCACACAATATCATTATCACACTTCAAAGACAGCTGCAATGTGTATTTTCACCGTACGTCGTGGAAAACTTCGAATTCAGGTTGGAGGCCATGCTAGACTTAGAGGGCAACAGGAGACTCCAGTTTAATTTAACATCAAATATGACAGCCAAATATTGGAAAGAAAGTTAACTTTCCAAAAAATCCTATTAAGATGAACCTTTCTCGTTTTCATTCTTTTTTTACCCTCCGATAGTATCTTTGATTTTGGTTTCTTTGCCTTAAACCCCAACTCCTGAATATATGCCACGTAGTTGGAGACTAAGGGGCATATTTATGACAGGGGTTGTATTGCTCTTGCACCACACAATGTGATGCAAGCTCAAAATGCGATTTATGAAGCCACGCAAGGCCACCTTGCATGGCCCTGAGTGGCTTCATAAATCTGGAGTAAAGCAACGCAGCACAAGTCATTGCATTGCGTTACTCTGCCCCACGGAGGCATTCCATGGGTGTTGCATGGGTGTTCCCACGCCATATACAGGGATTTTGCTGCATTCCCAGATTTACTAGAAGTGGTAGACCTGCGAATGTGCTAAATTGCTACACCTACCTAAGTGAGGCGTAGTGAGAATAAACATATTTCTCCTACTTTTTTCACCCTCTACGTGTGCTGAATTCTGCAGCACACATAGAAAGAGGAAAATGCCTCAATGGATTGTTTTGTGCAGGGAGGTGCCCCCTCCTGCTCAAAATAATCATCCTTACAACACAGGGACTCTTGCCAAAATGGCACCGTGCAGGGACAAAGGCAGGAATGCAACATATTCTTTTAAATACAGCACATTCTTGCCATTTCCCTGTCGTGCAGCAAGGTGAATTGCTGCGCTGTGCTGCGTGACTTGGCCATAAATATGGCCCTACATGTTCAAATCCAGTCTCTCCCCTAGAGTTCAACACTGCATTATCAGCATAAAGCAGAAAAGGCCCGCTTTGATTAGCAATCCTAAGAAAGGGTAAGGTGGAGAGGCCACCAATACCCTTTCCAAATCATTAACATATGAAATAAAAAAATAATATGATCAAGGACGCTTCCCTGCTGGACTCCCTTTACTGATGTAAAGGATGTTTTGCACTTTCCATTTAAACTACAATGTACAAATGACCATAAATTATGATGAAAACCTTTTAACGATGACATTAGTCTCACCTCAACTCCCACTCCAATTATAAAGAACCAAAGTTTTGACCTGCCAACAAGATTGAACACAATCGGCCAGGCCATAAATGTGACATAGATGCACCCCATTCTGATTTTAACATACTTTCCAATTCATAAATAGAGGTTGAGTCTTTGCCTATGGTACCCAAGCCCTCTCTGAGACCTGGCTAATCCATTGACAGGACTCTTACTTTTTCTGCTCACTCTTGTAATTGTGGGAAGGTGGAGTCAGCCCGATTCCCCTTCTTTTTGAAAATGGGAATTAATTTGGTAAGCCCTCTGATTCTACAACACTGCCTTTTCTACAAACTACATTCAGAACATTAGTCAAAAACAGGGCTCATAGAGATGGGTTATGTGTATAGATATCAGTTGCCACCATGCCTGGTACTGGGCTCTTATTTGAAGTGCTTTCTTTTATGCACTTCAGTACTTATCATAAATGAATTGTTTATTTGGATGGACATTGATAAAAATCCCAAAACATTCATGTTTCCTTGTGTCATATCCCTGTACCGACTCCAAAAATGAAGAAACCATTTATCTTCCGGTGTAACTAAATTAAGGGCACGCTCCCCCCTCTTTCCCGTTATGTTCTTCCAAAAGGGTCTACATTGCATTGCTGTACAGGCTTTAACTACCGCTTCTCATAATTTACTTCTCATATCTATCTTGATAAGCTGGATTGCCTTCTTATGGTCTGCCGTTTTCCTGACAACCAATATGACCCTAGAATTTGTCTTAATAGAGAGACATAATTCCCTCCTTACTTTTTTGCGCTTTGATTTAAACTACAAACCCTGTTTCTTGCAAAGAATAACCCTGCCCCTGTTTTTTTGATAGACCAAAAATTCCACTATTTAAGTTATGGAATTCACCCGATATCTGCATATCACGAAGATTACCACCCAGGCAACTCAAAATAGAGCTAAATTGGCTTATGATTAAGTATACTTTTCAAGGCCCACTGGCGCCCATTGTAATCGTCTGCCATTATCAGAAGTCACTTCACTTTGAGAGTGAACTGTCAGAAAGGAACCAGTATTAATCTTCACTGGTGCTCAAAAATCAAACATTATGAAGTTATAGTCATTGGCTTGCCTGTTGACGATCTTAAAGTATTAAACAAATCACAGAAAGTGACCTGTTGTAAAAACAAAATAATTAATACTAGGACTGGTACCACTCTTAAAAGTATGCAGGGCTCACTAGTTCCTATGAAAACCCTCTGGCACAATTATACAGCTCACAATTATACAGAAAGTCATGTCAAAATCTTAACTATGCATCACGTTTGTTGTAAACCCTTACATGATTAACATTACTCCCAGAAAATACCTTGTCCACCGTAAGACACTTCTTAGTATCGCAAGATACACTAAGTTTGACATAAAGTCCCCCAGGTTGTTAATAATACCTATTCTGGAAGAAAGATCAACATAGCTGGTGGACATATCATATTCAAGAAATTCAAAGAGTGCAATCAAATGCGAGAGGATAGTTGAAAAGATTGCTATTATAATTGATTACCAAGAGGATGTGTTGTGTAGCCATTTTTAGCTATAGTTTTATACACGTTATTTTAGCAAACTAGGCATGCCGCTGTGCACTTTATCCTAGATATGTTTTTATTCAGCTTTGTTATATTATTTTAACTTTAGCCACATTTGCGGTCTTGTTTTATTTTTTCTATCTAGCCATTCTTTGTCTAGGTCAGCACTACGTTCTTAAACAAGACATTTCTTTCACACTGCTTTTCTCAAGGCTGCAGTAAGATAGGTTGCCGGCAAAAGTGGTACGCGTTGTCTCCAATGTTCACAGAAACATACACACTCTTACTTGGGGATACTTTCTTGGAACATCAGTTGTTTTATTATAAAAACACTACTGTGACCCCTGTACGTTAGAAGGAGATCCTAGCCAGATGACCACAACTGTATGCTGAGTGCCGATTGCTTCGCTGCAGCTGCTTATGTAGACTACAGGCCTCTTGCTCAGGTATGAGGGATGATACCTTCCCAGGGGGAACCTGAAGGGCAGAATTAGAGCTTAACATGCTGTTCTCTAATGTAGCGTAGGTAGGAACTATCCTTATAAACTCTAGAAACAATATGGTAGCGTTATTTTCGTGTTTTACTCTCCTTGTCACAATTTCAATCCTGTCATGCTTAATCGTCCTAGTTATTGTAATACATGCCTTATTATCTAAGATGCAGTCACTTCAATAAAACCTTATTGAACCATACTCTGCCTCTGGTTGTCCTTGCATATGTGAGATTTAACTGAGAGAAACGGATGAGATCTCAGTGACCACGATTCCCCTAAGGAGTCATTTATGTCATGCGCCCGGTTGCCCCATCACCCCTGCTCTTGGGTGGAGATGTGGCACTGCTAGTTAGCCAGAACAAACCCGGATTAGGCCGACAGGTGTCACATGGTGCGGGGTCCCCCGCAGTACAGGTGATTCTGCCACCTGAATCCAGTAGTCTTATTAGGACAATGAGAACCTACCCGGCATGGCACTGCCAATGTTTGGTCAGGCGCAAATGTTTGGGTCTGCCTTAGTATCTCTGTCTCACTACATGCAAAGACATCTCAGTACTATTTATGGAGACGTTTATGGTATTGAGGATTTTTCCTCCTCTACTAAGTAGGGAGGACCTAACTAACACTAGGTTGTTCAAGCTTCAACCCAAAAAGGATAATCCCCATTTAGTGTGGTTATGTCTGAACAAGATTTACCATTTACCATGGCAAACCCGCAGAGGGTAGCAATTGCAGTCAATATGCCCTTACTGCACATTTATTGGCACATGGCCTAACGGCCCAGGGGGGTCCAGTTGCATTTGTTGTTGAAGCTCACGCAGCATACAGAACAGAAATGTTCTATTCTTGGGTCACATTTCTAGCAGTTGAAGGGAACACAAATACATTTCACCAATATAGACCTCCAAAACAAACTTGCACAATATAGAGCTTATGCAAAAAGGTAGAAATACCTCTCTTATATTAAGACCATAATAATTGGCTTAATGTTGCCCTACCACATACAGTCCTACACCTTAGGTTAGGTCCTCTAGGTAATGATGGCCCTACCTGGCCTTTATTGGCCACAAATACACAGCACCCTGATGCAGCAACCTTGACGGTAGCTGAGGTTCGGTGCTTATATGCTGAACTTATGGCAATATACAGACTATTAGTACAGTTTGTAGTGCAGACATTAAATACAAACCCAGCACGTGCTGCCCCGGCGCAACCACATGCAGCAACGCCAGTTATTAATCCTGCGACTGTGCATTCGATTATGGGCTAAAGTACCCGTCAAACGGGAAGAGATTCCGTTTTGGTTAGCTCAAAAAATAAATGCACTGAAAGCAGTATTTCCCCACACGGGACCTCATGATAAGCATAGAATATTAACTATGTGCTTGCCATCTGGGATGGTTCCCACAGTAGATAACTGCAATACTTGAGGCACAGTATTTGCCAAGCTCTATATTACACGGTACACCGACATTTGCCAATCTTCCAGAAGTGTTAAAACAAATTCAAGATGAATACAGGGCTGCCCCGGCCCTAGACTTGGGGATGCAGCTCATGGGCAATTTTGCCACTATTTCTTCAATTATATTAAGTAACCTATGCTGCTCCGTGACCTTCCTCCACAGGATCAAGAACGTGAGCTGCCAAAGATTATCTCGGAGACCTACTCTAGTATTGGTCGAGATAGTCTGGGGGCCAGACTCACGAAACCACAGTTTCAGGGTATATCTAATAAAGATTCTACAAAGCAAGCATCTGAGGGTTCTAAAAAACGCTGGGATAAAAAACAACAAACACCTAAAAAAGAAAGGGGAGAATCTCCGCACTCAGAGACCCCTCAGAATAGATATAATCTCAGAAATAGAGATAATATAAAAACGCCTGACAGATATCAATTTACTAATACACGCCAATCTTGTTCCTTTCAGGACTCACCGGAAAATCATAGTGAGAGAGGTGGGCAGTCAGAGCGGAGAACTGAGTACGTTAAACCGAGACAGGAATCACAACGTTCAACAGAGGTTTCTGTTAAAAAAAGAAGAGAAAACCTCCCCAACACAAACCCCAATTTAAAAAGAAAAAAGTGGCAGCAGTTGTGATACGTCATGCCACTCAAGAAGAGGGCTCTGTTGAAGAACAAGACGTGGACGCTAGCTCTGCTAGACAGCGCAGCAGAGGTCACAATAGTTCGCCGGAATCTTCAAGAGCATCTGGAGGCGAAAGCAACTGTTGACTTCCTACAAGTTGAAACTGCGGACATGCGTGTCTCCACACCTGACAGGGTGTACAAAGTAACAATACAGTTAGAAGGAGGCATTGAACATACAATTGACACAATCTTTTGGGACTGCGTTGTTAACATTTATGATATTGTTTGGGCCAAAAAGGATTGGGCACTTGAATTTGTCTGTACTTGCCCATATGGGGGAGAGGTTATCAAACCCTCTTTCTCGCCTCTTGTTCCAAATGAGCTTGAAGAACCCTACACCATTGATTGCCGTTAGTGCAGGCACCCGCGTTATATCACAACCACGTAGGGTGGGATAAAGATTCCCCCTATCATGTAATTCCAATTAAAAATCAACCCCAACCTCAACCCCAATACCCAATAAAACATAATGCTAAAGCACCCGTGAGGGAAATCCTCACACAACTAGAGCTCCAGGGTGTAATCAAACCCTGTGTCTCACCAATGAATAATCCTCTATTCCCTGTAGCTAAACGGGACCATTCATACAGTATAGTCTTAGACTACAGACACTTAAATAGTCATACACGCACATATGCTATACAAAACTCACATAGCACGGCACTTCTGAATAACATAGTGCGCCAAAAATAAAAAAACAACATTTGATATTTCCTATGGCTTCTTCTGCCAAAATATAGCGCTGAACAGTAGAGACCTAACAAGTTTCAGTGCACTAGGCTCCCATAAAAATTATGTTGTTTACCACAGAAGTACAAGGACAGTCCAGGACTGTTCGCGGCTCGTGTAACTTCAATATTGGACGACGTTGACCCTGAAGCATTGTCCTATGTAGATGATATCTATCTTACAGGTTATGAATTACTGCAACATCTAAGAGGGGTAGCCCGCATTGTTGTGGGATTTGCCAAATTCTGCTATAAATTCCACTTAAAAAAACAAAAATAGCCTTCCTTAGTGTCCTGTTACTGGGATACAAATTATCAAGTGAAGGAAAGAGCCTAGCGCCACATTTCATAGAAAAATGCGCACAGTTGCAACATCCAAATACCATTAAAAAACTCCAATCACTATTGGGTTTTCTAAATTTTGGCAGAACATACATTCCAGATTATGCATCACGTATCAAACCCTTATGACTTCATACGTCCTGATTTTTCCAGTAAATTCTGGACAGTCGAACACACACGCATCCTCAGAGCATTGCAACAAGACATGCTTGCAGCACAACACCTACACACAAGGGACAACAAAAAACATCTGGTCATCAGAGTAATTGCTGGCGCCTTTGGTTTCACCTATGTAACATTCAATGAGGGTGAGACAGTCCCGATTGCATACAAATCACATTTGTATTCAACAGTAGAACAATGTTTTTCTCCCACTGAGAAAATTCTCACTGCTGTTCAGATGGCTGTCATTAAAGAAAGACCACTAGCCAAGGGGAAACACATTATTGTCGTATCTCCAATCCCATCCCTTGAGGCTGCTACCACAGCCAGCGTTCCAAACGCTAAAGCACTACATCCACATTGGATCCAATGGGCAACGTCTCTGACAGCCACTGATGTCCACTATGTTTTTGACCCAAAGTTACAAACTCAAGAATTTTTGCAATATGAACTAGAATACCCAGTTCTGACAAATACATTGCTTATTGATCAATACCAAAGAGTCATGTACACCAATGGCTCAGCACAACCTGCAATAGGCACAAAGCATCAAAACTCCGCTGCTTGCGCAGTCGTAAGCGACTATATGGAAGGTAATAAATTCTAGCCACAACATACTGTTACGCAAATCCTAGGGGATTGCGCTGCACAACTAGCAGAGCTAAAAGCTCTAGTGTTGGCACTGGAACATACGTATCCTGACCAGCTAACACTGATTGTCTGTGATTCTCCGAAACCATAGCTGTGGGTGACAGCATTTTATTTCAGTTTTAAACAGAGCAAAGGCTTTTGTAGTGGCATATTCGAATAATTAGAGGGAAGGTTTATAGATTTTACACCACTCTTGGTCCGTGTCTAGAGGCCGATGGTGTTTTAATTGGGGGAATTGTACTTTTCCTTCTTTTTCCTTTGATGGGACCAACATAATTTTAGCAGACCTACCGGCTAGGTTCTTCCAATCCGGGGAAGGACTGGTCTGGCTGGTCTCGGAGTATTGAGACCACAGCCATTTTCTGACCCCCAAATAGGCGCAACCACAGAAGCCATCTTTAGGAGGTCTGCGGTCTAGCCGTTCGACCCTCCTGAATTTCTGAACATTTAAAGCCTGCAATGCTGCGGCTGTGCAGCAGAATCTCCGAAACCATAGCTGCAGGTGACAGCTTTTTATTTCAGTTTTAAACAGAGCAAAGGCTTTTGTAGTGGCATATTTTAATAATTACAGAGAAGGTTTATAGATTTTACAACACCCTCGGTCCGTGTTTAGAGGCCAACAGTGTTTTAATTGGGGGAATTGTACTTTTCCTTCTTTTTCCTTTGATGGGACCAACATAATTTTAGCCGACCTACCGTCTGGGTTCTTCCAATCCAGGGAAGGACTGTTCGGGCAGGTCTCAGAGTATTGAGTCGGCAGCCATTTTCCGACCCCCACATAGGCACAACCACAGACGCCATCATTAGGAGGTCAGCAGTCTAGCTGTCTGACCCTCATGAATTCCGGAACATTTAAAGCCTGCAATGCTGCGGCTGCACAGCAGACGTGTGCAGCGGGCGCAACGCAGGTGCGCCAAAGTTGTGCCTAAGGCAAGCCCATCTGTGCTAATGGCAAATGGATTCCATGGAAGCTACCTGGCCCTATATCAGTTGTGACAGACCCCATCCGCGTCATCACAGAACACACCAGCATCTCATAAAACTTCACATAGCTTGTTTCTATTGCCAATTTGCCAATCCTTAGCCGCTCGCAATTTGGATATCAATCTTCTGCTGAGCGAGCTAAAACCCACAGCTTTGTTCTTAACGGAAACATGGCTCCATGAGGGCTCAGCTTCAGATGTTGCCCTGGCTCTACCCAGCGATTACTAAATAATAAGGCATGGCAGAGTTTTTGGGAAAGGGGGGGGATTGTTATTATTGTTAGGGACTCACTAAAGGATACCACCTGTCCAATTATGTTGCTGGACTGTGAGAGCATGTCCTTTTCTTTTTTACGAAATCCCCAATATAGTTTTTCTGGGGCCTTAGTGTATCATCCCCCTGGCACAACCCACACTTTCTTCAAGCTTTCCCGGAGCAAGTGGCTGAATTAATATGCAACAAGCCAAATTTCACAATCCTTGGTGATTTTAATATTCATGCAGAGAATCAAGAGAATGCAGCTGCCAAGAGACTTCTATCGGACATGATGGCCCTGTACCTCACACAATTGATCAGGGGCCCCACACACACTAAGGGGGTCATTTTGACCCCGGCGGGCGGCGGTCGCCGCCCGCCTGGAGGGAACCGCCATATGGCCGCTCCGCGGTCAAAAGACCGTGGAGGCCATTCTGGCTTTCCCGCTGGGCTGGCGGGCGACCGCCAGAAGGCCGCCCGCCAGCCCAGCGGGAAACCCCTCCCCACGAGGAAGCCGGCTCCGAATGGAGCCGGCGGAGTGGGCATGTGCGACGGGTGCAGTTTGCACCCGTCGCGTATTTCAGTGTCTGCTAGGCAGACACTGAAATACACAGTGGGGCCCTCTTACGGGGGCCCCTGCCGTGCCCATGCCATTGGCATGGGCACGGCAGGGGCCCCAGGGGCCCCGCGGCACCCCCTACCGCCATCCTGTTCCTGGCGGGCGAACCGCCAGGAACAGGATGGCGGTAGGGGGTGTCAGAATCCCCCATGGCGGCGCAGCAAGCTGCGCCGCCATGGGGGATTCCAAGGGCAGCGGTAAACCGGCGGGAGACCGCCGGTTTACCCTTTCTGGCCGCGGCAGAACCGCCGCGGTCAGAATGCCCTTTGGAGCACCGCCGGTCTGTCGGCGGTGCTCCCGTGGCCGGTGACCCTGGCGGTCACCGGCCGCCAGGGTCTGAATCAGGCCCTAAATGTCATACTATTGACCTAGTTTTTAGTAACATAGTTGATCTAACTGCCTTGCCCCTTACCCCTCTGGTTTGGTCCGACCATTTTCGAATCTCCCTCTCCCTTCCCTTCCCAGCACTGGGAATACTTTCCCAAATCATTATTCAGCCCTATAGGTGTTGGTACGTGCTTAAGGTCAGAGAGTGGATTGCTATCTTAGAGATCTTAAAACCTACATTGAATGGGAATATGGCCTCCTCCCTAGAATTATTTAATAATTGGATCAGTAAAAGTCTAGACATAATCCTCCCATATACGTCAAGGCCGGGAGGTCATAGGAAAAAAAGTGCCCCCTGGTTTTCCAACCTAATAAAGAGGGACTGCAGGCGGCTGGAGAGAAAATGGAGAAAATCGTATGACGTTTCATCCAAAGAGGAATATAGGAAGGATAATAGAAGATTCCATGTGGAAATCAAAGCAGCACAAAGCACTTATTATGCAGATAAAATTGAACAGAGCTCTAATTCTCCTGAAGAAATCTTTCTCCTATTAAAAGAATTTACCTCTCCCCAGGCACAAACAGATGCGGTAGAAGCCTCTCATAAACATAATAATGACCTAGCTTCATTTTTCCAGAAAACAATTTCATTTATTTATTTAGCCTTTTGCGATAGGTACCCACAGTCCTCAGGCTGTAGGGAAGCAATGCCTCAATGGTTTAGTGAGGTTTACACAGATTCCTCCCCTCTCTCTCAAAACGGTCTCAACACTATTGATCACTCTCAAATCAGGGTCTCCCTGGGATCCGGCTCCCCTATCAATCTCAGGACAAGGGGCTTCAATAATAGTCCCAGTGGTATCTGATCTGCTGAAAATGTCATTGTCAGCTAGCACCATCCCCCGCAATATAAACATGCAATTGTGAAATCGTTGCTTAAGAAACCCAACCTAGATCCATTCAGACCTAACAACTACAGACTCATCTCTATGCTGCCAGCCCTCGTTAAGATACTTGTAAAACATGTGAATACTCATCTCTCTAACTTTCTGGAGGATAATAACATTCTTCATCCTTCTCAAATGGGCTTTAGACCATTACACAGTACAGAATCTGCTCTAATTGGAGCTACGGAAGAAATCAGGAAACGTTTGGATCAGGGTTTGGTATCGGAAATTGTGCTTCTTGATCTCAGTGCCACCTTCGATACTGTTGATCACAACATCCTACTCCAAAGAATGAGGGAAATCGGAGTCATAGGGAATGCCCTAAGTTGATTTACTTCATTTTTAGAAGCAAGATAATTTCAAGTACTGGACCGTTCCTTCTATGATAGCTGTTTCAAGAGCAACTGGGGAGTGCCTAAGGGCTCTTCTCTTAGCCCTACACTATTTAATATCTACATGTCACCACTGGCAAAAGTAGTGGAATCATGCGACCTCTTCTTAGTTTCATATGCACATGACACCCAGCTGGTGGTATCCTTCTCTACCAAGCAGAATTCAGTTGACTCTCTACTCACCCCTTGTTTACAGGCAGTATCCAAATGGATGTCTGACTGAAGACTCAAGTTGAATGGAGACAAGACAGAGGTTAGGTTATGATCTTGGGTCATCAGGCTAAACCAAACCTAATCTCCCCAGTCTTACAATCACTAGGAGATTTACCCTTGCCCAAGGAAAACATCAAGAGTCTTGGAGTATGGTTTGATCCATGGTTGACCATGGATCATCAGCCAAAGAAAATATCCTCCTCTTGTTTTGGCATATTCAGACTTCTCAGAAAGATTTTTAAAATACTCCTGTTCATCGCAAAGAGACTTATCATACAGGCTTTAATAATCTCTCGCCTGGACTATGGGAATGCTTTGTTTCTCGGTGCACCAAAATATGTCAAAAAGAAATTGCAGGTGGTACAGAATACCGTGGCTTGCATTCTTTTCAAAATACCCAGGCATGAATCAGTTAGATCAGCTCTATCGACTCTGCATTGGCTCCCTTCGGAGCAACGGATAAAATTCAAATCATTATGTTATATTCATAGAGCCCTACATGACAAAGGCCCGCCACTTTTGCAATTTTGGTCTCTTTTCACAAACCCATCAGACATCTTAGATCATCATCGGCGGCTCTAGCTGTTATTCCCCCAATAAAACAGACCAAGTGGGGAGGAAGATCTATGTCTTATCTTGGAGCCATTTCAAACAAAAGGAGGGGATAGGAGGATTAATGGTCCAGTGTATGTCCTCCAAAGAGCCTAATAATAGAATATGATACACTGTTCCAAAAGAATAGGGAGAAGGAGTAAAAGAGTCCTGATCATCAGGAGCAAGAGTCCTCACACACCATACTCAGTGTCATGCTTCATCATTGGACAGCTCCTCGTCAGACCGGCGCTGCAATGTCTGACGGGCTCCCCCCGAAGGGGGGCTCTTTGCCGGAGGTCTTTTGTTTTGCCGATGATGCCGCGGAGCCAAGTGTGGGTCCGTGGGGAAAGAAAATACAAGAGTAAAGGATAAAATTGGCTCAGGCCCTTCACTAATTATTTTTATTCTTTGATGTTGGGAGATGGCCAAGATTAAAAAATGGCAAGGGAGTGCAAATCGAGGTAATGCTCAAACACTCACACAAGACAATCGAATAGAGGAAGTCGGTAATTATCCGAAATTCCTTAATATGCGGTCGACATGTTTCGCGTCTTCTTATGGTCCCAAAAGGATCCTATGACGCTTCTTCAGGACCTATTAAATGATTGGACTTCTTCAATTGAAACCAAGGTGAAAAAATGTATATGTATAGACTCCTGCAATCTATCGTTTACAGTCAAGACGTCATCAGTCACTTACTAGGATGAAACAGGACTGGCTTTTTCCTATCAGTCACCCTGAATATAAAAAGAACAGGGGTTAAAATTGTATAATCTCTTCGTTGAACATGAAAGAGTAGTTCGATCAAGTCAGTGAAAAATTAGTGACAAACTGTGCAACACAACGTGGTGGAGTGGAAGATAGCAACCCATGCTGATAATATATTGGTTGGGCTTACCATCTCCACTAGAGAAGGGGCTTCATGGGATCACGTAGGCCTGATGCCCGATACACAACAATTCTGGTCAAGGTAAAAGAGATATATAATACGGAGAACACAAGAGTGAGTAAAAAAGTAAACAACAAAGTGTCTGTTCCTCAATAGTAAACCAAGCCATTAGTACGGTACCTCCGCGTCTTTAAAAATACGTCTGGACAAAATGCCGTCTTTTTTACTCGAGACACCGGTCCCATAGGGGGGGACGCGTATCTCCTCCGTCGGCACTTCCTTTTAAAAGCGATCCGTTAACTGACAGTTACTCTGAATCTGTCTGTTAAATTGCTCAACTGACTTTGGCAACAAGAGGGAGGGACCGAGTATGCGCCTAAACCTCGAAACACTAGCATGACTGTCTCACTATTTTTGAGCATTTGTCTGAATGTGACAGCGACACTGATTACATGTACATGCATCTAGAACCCGGAGTAATTGCCTCTACCATTGTGTTTTTTTCCATGATTATGTGAATGCTGTTTCTCTGCACATATTAGAACATATCATGTAGCTTTCTTTATCTGACTTGCCTTGTAAAGTTCGTCTTACTTGCTTTCAGGTACCGTACTAATGGCTTGGTTTACTATTGAGGAACAGACACTTTGTTGTTTACTTTTTTACTCACTCTTGTGTTCTCCGTATTATATATCTCTTTTACCTTGACCAGAATTGTTGTGTATCGGGCATCAGGCCTACGTGATCCCATGAAGCCCCTTCTCTAGTGGAGATGGTAAGCCCAACCAATATATTATCAGCATGGGTTGCTATCTTCCACTCCACCACGTTGTGTTGCACAGTTTGTCACTAATTTTTCACTGACTTGATCGAACTACTCTTTCATGTTCAACGAAGAGATTATACAATTTTAACCCCTGTTCTTTTTATATTCAGGGTGACTGATAGGAAAAAGCCAGTCCTGTTTCATCCTAGTAAGTGACTGATGACGTCTTGACTGTAAACGATAGATTGCAGGAGTCTATACATATACATTTTTTCACCTTGGTTTCAATTGAAGAAGTCCAATCATTTAATAGGTCCTGAAGAAGCGTCATAGGATCCTTTTGGGACCATAAGAAGACGCGAAACATGTCGACCGCATATTAAGGAATTTCGGATAATTACCGACTTCCTCTATTCGATTGTCTTGTGTGAGTGTTTGAGCATTACCTCGATTTGCACTCCCTTGCCATTTTTTAATCTTGGCCATCTCCCAACATCAAAGAATAAAAATAATTAGTGAGGGTCCTGAGCCAATTTTATCCTTTACTCTTGTATTTTCTTTCCCCACGGACCCACACTTGGCTCCGCGGCATCATCGGCAAAACAAAAGACCTCCGGCAAAGAGCCCCCCTTCGGGGGGAGCCCGTCAGACATTGCAGCGCCGGTCTGACGAGGAGCTGTCCGATGATGAAGCATGACACCGAGTATGGTGTGTGAGGACTCTTGCTCCTGATGATCAGGACTCTTTTACTCCTTCTCCCTATTCTTTTGGAACAGTGTATCATATTCTATTATTATCTTGGAGCCAAACTGTGGAATTCTCTACCACTGACCCTACGACAAACCAGCAACTAACTCTCTTTTCGGCAGCTATTAAAAACATGGCTAGTCTAATCTCTGTCCCCAAGGCGGTGCTTTTGAAGATTTCTGCATTGCGCTGGGAGGTCTTTTGGTAGCCATGCGCTCTATACATTTTCATGACATAACATAACTATTGTGTCCAGTCCTTCAATGAGTATCTGCATTATTGGCGCCAGAATGGGTTCAGAGATTCCAAAGGGAACATCATCAAACACAGACTTCTGTGGGGGGAAAGTAGCAGATCTGAAGGAAACACTACCAAATGTCCATGTGTACATACCAGCGCATTGGAATACACATTACTGGAAATACATTGGCTGATGAAGCCGCCAAATCAGCAGTAGCTATGGCTTCTGTTGCTGCAGTAATTCGTTCTAGAATGAAACCCGACGATGAAATACAGGCTGCTGTGAAAGTCTCGGCTGACAGCACACCTTTACCTGAAGGATATCCCATTAAATATTCCTACCAGATAGGAGGTTATCTTGACGCAGAAGTAAAAATACCAAGCTTGGGAGTTCGAGTAATTCCCAATAAAGACCTAAGACCAAAGTTGATCAAAGCAGCGCATGAGGTAGTTGCCTCTGCCCATGCTGGTGTGGGTGCTACAATATCATTATTGCAGGCTCATTAATGGTGGCCAGGTCTATACAAACAGACCAAGCAGTATGCCTTTTATTGTGATATCTGACAACAAATTAAGGGGTACATCGTCAAGCGCCCGCCGCAGACACCCCTCCTAATTTCTAACAAACCATTACAATGTGTATACTTGGATCATTGTTGTCCCCTGACACCTGACAGTGCATATAAATACATTGTATTCGCTGTTGACTCCTGCTCCAGATTTCTATGGGTGTGGCCACAATGCTCGGCTGACGCTCGGACTGTTATTAAAGATTTGCAAGTCTTTATCGGCATATACGCAGTTGAAGCTTTCCATTCGGACCAGGGCCCTGCTTTCGCCTCAAGGGCATTCAGGGACGCCATGGCTTCGTTAGAGGTCCAACTCCATTACTCGTCTCCATTTCATCCTGAGGAAAATAGTGTCATGGAGCAATGAAATTGAGATTTAAAGCAAATCTTAACAGCTATAGTATTGGGTACGGGTTGTAGTTGGCTTCATCACCTGTATGGAGTCCAGAGAGCACTTAATAATCTGCCTAGAAGGTCCGTGGGGGGTCGTACTTCATACGAGTGCCTGTTTGGAACTCAAATGTATGTTCCAGATCTTGATGGCCCTGGCATGGAAGCGGCAGAAACACCTTTTGATATAAATGAACGTGTCACTGTCTTGCAGGAATTACAACAGTTCAGTGACGACAATGCTTCTGCCACAATAACATCTACCGGCTGGATTCCAAAGGTTGGAGATCTAGTACGTGAAAAAGTTGCTGTGAAAAAGGAGTTCAGTCCTTCCTATTGTGCACCGGTTCCAGTCCTGGGAATACACGGTACCAGAACTGTTATTCTACCACCGCTGTCTGGCTCTAAAGAAAACCTCTTTGTCTCCATCGACAATGTCAAGATATAACCTGTGGCCGTTCCTGCACAGCAGACCAAGAGAAACAACCAGTAGTACCTGAATCCCTCTCACTACTGGTCAGGATGTCCTCTCTACAAGTTTTGAGCAGCAAAACTGATGCCTCTCTGAGCTTGGGGAGGTTGGAAAATGATCTTGCATTAGTTCCACTAACATCTATTGCAACATGCAACACAGAAATAGCTGATCGATTAGACTCGATCTCTACACAAACGTATGATGTCATTTATTATGAACCACTGTGGGAGACTTCTACCAGTTCTCCTCCATCAAATACGGCTCCAGTTTTTGCACAAACTGCTTCTGGATACTTTGGCAACATCACTGATACTTTCTCGAACTCACCTGCCTCTTCTGCATCTAAACTGTCACAAACATGTAAGCTGATAATTTGGCTCAAAACAAATTATTTTATTTTCCCATGGAACTATCTGTGGCGTTCCTTGTCTGTATTAGTTTTCTTCCTTTGGATTGGCTTTGTTATTACTTTCTTTCTACTAATACATGGTCATTACCTTCCTGAAAAATCTACAGTTGAACTGGTGGATGAGGTCCTAAAACCCCATTTTTCTTCTCACAAGGTCCGCAGAGACTTGTCTTTCGTGAACATTTCTGCTATTCCAATTCCTGATGGGATTGTTTGGGATAAGGTCACATTTGATATACACGGCCCGACGGAGGTCATTCAAATACCATATGTGTTTAAACTTTCTATGAATGACAAAATAATACCTAGAGTTGTTTCTGATGACTGGGATGTGAAAACAGTTGATTCCATGATGAATGAGTTTCAGTATTTTACTGTATTTGAAAGTGAAGATGTTTATCAATCCAAAGAGAATTATGGTGTCATGTTCTGCTATAATTATTATGGGCACCATTTCATTCACAGAGCAAGTACCCCAAAGACTATTTTTAATCACACACAATGAGAACATTGTCCAATTCCACCACAAGGGACTTCTAAAACATATTCTGAAAAATGTACATATTTTTCTGGGCACAATGTTAAAAATTCTGTGTCATATTATTTGTATTTGCCATTTATGGGAAATGTACATATATTATTGACAGATACAAAATGCATTTATTCGGATTCCTTTGTTTCCCGGTTGGCTACAGAAGGCTATGAATATTGGTTGAAGTCAATTGACTTAAAAAGTGTGTGGGGAACACAAAATTGACAAATAAGGGGAAAGGAAACTTTGTTTAGAGCATGCCTGATACCTATTCAAATTATATTTTTTAATGAAACCGTACAGCAGACAGGTTGTTTAGGCTTAGCAAAAATTAAGGATTTGAATACGCCCAGTATTCCTCCCCCTGCAAAATTTTACAAATGGCAGATGTTTATCAATGCTACAGAAGATCAGCTCGATGAATGGGTCCAAAACGGCACATATAATGCTTTACTTTCACGTCCTGGTAGGTGGTTATTGTGGCCGATAGATACCATTGGGGGCCATATATGTTTTGTAAACTCCACGGGGCGTTTTAGAACAAGTAGGCCCGACCCTCGCTATGTGTCATCTGAACACACGGGTATAGTGACAACATACAGTGTAGGGAAACTATGCCAGCAATGGTTGAAGAGTTCCTCACTAGATGCTGTTAAAAAACAACTCAGTCTTCTGTCTAATAATACTGACTTACAGGATTTCCTGTTAGGCCCCAGAAAACAATGCAGAAAGCGCTTCTTATATGCAGTTTATAATGAAATTTGGAAGCTTTCTCAACAAGAAGCTGCTGCCTGGTTAAGGCAAATAGATCAGGAAAATTTACAGAATTCATTAGCTGTTGTAGATAATGGGATTAATACCCTGTCCGACCGCATATACACCTTAAATAATATTGTTTCCACTGCAATAGACATAGTACAGAGTGACATGTCCTCCTTACACCATGGATAGAGTCAACTAAGGTCCATTATGCAGTTAGGTTGAACACTACAAACCCTGAAGGCAGGTCGCTTTCCCTGGCAACATGTCAGCGCGGGACATATTTTCCACATTTAATTTAACGTGACAACAACAACTAATGGCTAAAAAAGAAACAACTTATGTCATGTTAAATATTGAGAAATTCAAAAATTTCCCTTTAGCTGTGGCCAAAATACCATCTGCTGGGCGGTTAATACATGGGGTCATCAATCTGCCTATTTCAACACTTTAATTCACATCCTGCTTAAATCACATTCCAGTGGGCAAATATCAAAAGCTATGAGATAGTTACACATACAAGGTGTGGGAGCTACCCTCCTCGTACAAATGTCTCAGTGGCATGAAAGAGGTCTTTATTAGCAGGAGTGAATGCTAGACTTCTGTCAGCAATTTGATGGTTTGAAAACAGCTATTCTTGCAGGGAGGGTGCAATGCTTCGGCAGCGAACTTGGCTTGTTATCTGAAGGGAGACCCAGTCCCTCTGATTAGACCTGCATTCCAGGTTCTCTTGAATGGCACCTATGTGCTCCTTAATAGTGAGAGCTGTTGTGGGATGTGAGCCGGATATTGTTACATGTTGCGGGAATGTACTTTTTCCTCTCACACGACAGAGGGAAGTAGCTGAGATTTGGCCCTGACTCAAGCTGTAATTGTTTCAAAAACATGTGGCGCTTACATCTGCACGCAAGACCCATGTGCTTCAGGCTGTGAGGTCATCTGCAGAGATGCAGTCCCTTTTAAGTACTGACTTTCCGAGACACTTTGGTGTGCTCGTGGGTCGGATATTTAACGCGTCCAGTACTACTGGAATCAGAAATTTCTTTAAGGCTGTTGGTTCTGGTTTCGTTCACACCTTCTCCTCTATATTTGGCTTAATACCCTCAGCCATCCACTCAATATTCTCCAGTAGTTTCGGGGGATTTCCGATAACTTTGCCTATAATAGTTGGCCTCTTGCTATTGCTACTTTTTATGCGTAATGGCTGTCCCGTTACAACAAGGAGGACTGAAAGCGATTCCACCAGCGCAGCTGTGTCATGAACACATGATGCAGTACTTTGGAGCACCACTCCTGGAGCACTTAGAGTGCGGATGGTCTCTGTCGTTCAGACCGGTTTTGCATTGTGTGCAGTCCGTGTTTCGGTGACTCTGGTGCCCTTTCGAATGTGCACTGAAAGTTTGTCTTTCTATGCAGCACTTGCTTTCATTGGACACTGATCTGTTGATGTTCTCGTTGAGGGCTCATTACCAGACATGAGCATTGAGGGTGCAGATGCTATGGGAAGCTGTTCATGAGTTGCCCGTTGTGGATCATGTGGCCCTAAACTCACTGTTAGGCACACCACGGAATGCTGCTGCCTCAGCTAGAGCTCAGGCTTTGGAACACAAATGCTCCTTGGTTTTCCTTGACGATGAACTTCCTACTTTACCACCTGCCGAAGTGGAAGATTTCCTGTCTTCAATTATCCCGGATTCAATTGGCGATTTTAAAAATGGCTCTGACTTTTGAAAAAAATACATGCTCAAGTGTCTTTTTAATTTATCATTATGGCATTCCTATATATATACCTTAGGATTAATTTTAGTAGCTTTTATACATATAATTAGGCTTTGAACCACCTTTGAACTGGCAAGGGGAGGGTGTTGTGTAACCATTTTTAACTTTAGTTTTGTATACGTTATTTTAGCAAACTAGTCCTGTCGCTGTGAACTTTACCCTAGATATGTTTTTATTCAGCTTTGTTATATTATTTTAACATTAGCCACATTTGCGGTCTTTTTTTTCCCTGTCTAGCTGTTCTTCGCCTAGGTGAGCAGTAAGTTTTTAAACAAGACATTTCTTTCACTCTGTGCTTTTCTCAAGGCTGCAGTAAGATAGGGTGCCGGCAAACGTGGTAAACTTTGTCTTCAATGTTCACAGAAACATACACATTCTTACATGGGATCCTTTCTTGGAACATCAGTTGTTTTATTATAAAAACACTACTTTGACCTCTATACGTTAGAAGAAGATTCCAGACAGATGACCACAACTGTATGCTGATTACCGATTGCTTTGCTGCAGCTGCTTATGTAGACTACAGGCCTCTTGCTCAGGTATGAGGGATGATGCCTTCCCAGGGGGAACCTGAAGGGCAGAATTAGAGCTTAACATGCTGTTCTCTAACATAGCTTAGGTAGGAACTATCCTTATAAACTCTAGTGACAATATGGTTGTGTTATTTTTGTGTTTTACTCTCCTTGTCACAATTTTACTCTTATTGTTCTTCATCGTCCTAGTTATTTTAATACATGCCTTATTATCTAAGATGCAGTTACTTCAATAAACCTTAATGAACTATTCTCTGCCTCTGGTTGTCCTTGCATATGTGAGATTAATGTAACTGAGAGAAACGGATGAGATCTGAGTGACCACGATTCCCCTGAGGAGTCATTTATGTCATGCTCCTGGTTGCCCAATCATCCCTGCTCTTGGGTGGAGATGTGGCACTGCTAGTTAGCCAGAACAAACCTGGATTAGGCCGACAGGTGTCACATGGTGCGGGATCAGACTCAGTCCCCTGCAGTACAGGTGATTCTGCCACTCAAATCCAGTAGTCTCACTAAGACAATGAGAACCTACGTGACAGATGAACTCTAAAACCTTAACCCAATTGCCAAAGTATTCCTATGATTGGCCTTAATCTTTAAACAAATACATGCAGGTTTAAAGGAGATACAAGTCACGAGGCCACCCGATTGGCTAATGAGAAGGCACATACAAGTTCTGAGGATGTTCCTCTGTTAGGACAAACACCAATGGGCAGCTTGTGGCAGAACTGAAAGAACGCAAACATTAGGAGTAAGAGAACTACCACCAGCACCAGGTGTGAATATCCCCTCTGCTGGGGTTACTTGGAAAGCCTTGGCTGGAACCACCTCAGGATACACATGCAATTTACAGTTATTTACCCCAGCAGAGTCTTGATTTTAAATACTTCACTTATTTGCCTTGTCTCTGGAAGTTTGCACCTTTGTTCTAAAGGGAAGTCCATTCTGACTTACTACACCCCAGTTTAGCTAAAGTTGAAAGTGTGCAGTGAGCCTACTTTCCTCCTCTTAACGAGGTTTGTAGACGCTCCTTTGCCAACTGATCTGACATGTGCTTGAAGTGCAATTATCCCCCCCCCCCCCATAGTATTTGGTCAATGTGCCGTTTTGAAGCTACAACAAATTGCCCAGTCCCTGAATCCAGTGACAACAACGAAGCCTGAATGGCTCAATGCTTGCTAATTTTTCACCTAGGAGGACAACAGCTATAGCCAGAAATAATTTGAAGATTTGGATAATGCTCCAACCTGGATAGCTGCTTTACAGTTTGCCACTGCTGATTGTTCATAAAAGCTTCACTTTTACTGTGTGGCATCATAAATTAAAATTATTTACTAAGTTCAAATTAATATCAAGACTACTAAGGACAGGCCACCAAGAGGCACACACATCGTCGGTGACCTCATCCCCAGCCCAACCCTCCTTGAAGTTATTGCTGAGGCCTCTACAGTTATATTTGGTAAGACCTAAAAAACACCAAGCAAATAGAAATCACAAATACCATAGGAGACCAACCAGCGTTCAAAGATATTCATCTAAAAAACAGGCAGCACTCCTGGCCGTCTCGACTACTTCTGTGAGGCAGACAAATGCAGAGAAGCATTTCCTTTGCATGTGCTCCATTAAGGAGCGCCTGCGTGGGCTTACTGTACTCAAATAACTGCCTCCAAGTGTTGTTGTCAAGACTCCACATAGTATTACCAGATGGATTCTGTTTGATGAAGTTCCGGCTTACACTGTCTCCTTCTTCCTCTGAAATAGTGCATCCGCGCATCGCAGGCAGTGGGTGTCCAGTGCAATTAGATAGCTGCATCCACGATTTGGTGGTTTTCACTAAGAGTTCCCACCAAATGCTTTGGTGTGAAGGGGTCCCTGCCTATACTGTTTCCTTATTCCTCTGGAAGAGTTTGTTAATTCCAATTCTGCTTCAGATTTCAGTTACAAAGAATGAATGCTCCGGGGGTTACTATTTCGTAATATCACCACTAACAATTGAATTTTAAAAATAATCGATTTAAGATCAGACCTCATTTTGTGAGTTCATCATGTGTTGTTATTTTGCACCCACATGTGTAATTAATGTTTGCGATGATTTGAGTTTTTTTCACTAATATTTTAAGACTTTATTGATTTGTCTTTGAATCATGAAACGTTGCAGTTGCTGAATGCATTATTTGAGCATTTTGTATGTAAAATGATCTCTGTTTGGGTTATGGAAGGTGTATGTTGCGAATTTCATTTTGTAATTAATTTGAAACTTGTTTCTCCATGGAGTTGAATGTCAAGGCAAATATCATTCGGTGAAATTTATTGCACTTAATTTAATTGGTTATTTATCACGTCGTAATAGCGAATATATTTCATTCTAAGCATAGTTTTTTTTAAATTTCATGCAGATTTCAATATAGATTTAGTTGAAATCTATTTTTGGAAAAAGATTGATAGGTCCCAATCCTGTGGCATTTATTTCACTGTATTATACTCCTCGACTATTGCGCATTCGGGCCCAATGGACATCCATAGTGTTTACATTCATCGTTTTATTTACTACGAATTATTAATGTATCAACGTTTCTTCATGTATGTTCAGCCTGCCTGGTGCTCTTGAATTGAAATCCAAAATGTATCATTAGTCTTTTGTACTTATCTCCAATTAGCAGTTGACCTTACTTGGGTTTTCATTATTTTTCTCAATTCCATATCATTTCGGACTCTCTGCCTTCTTGTAATGTTTGCCTGACTGGGTGCCAGGCGTTTCAGTGGGCTGGCAGGGTTTGGGCCGGTTTGTTGCTGGGGACCTGCTGGTCATTCTCCTAACTTGAAGAGGTTCTCAATAAACATTTGCAAAAACAAATGCTTTAACCACGCTTTAAAACCTTTTGTTTTTGCACGGTTTATTTAGAAGCGCCGTAAACAGGAATGTGGCTGGCAGGCCCACAGCAGAAGAAGTGGCCTCCATGGCAGTGAAAGCGGCCGTAACGTATCCCACAGATTCTCCCGGTAGCCTGCCTGGCCCTGAGCAAACGCTTAGCTTCTGGGTAGCCAATATTTGTATTGGAAACAGCCAGCATATGCTACTGAATTCTACCTTTACAGTTCGTGCTACCAACATATTGTAAAAGGCAGTGAAACTTAAATACACAGATCACATCTCTGTTAGTTAAAAACATGCATTAAGTTCCATTCTTTCTCTTTTACCCTATTTTGCTATATCCATTTGGAGCAGCATGGTTGAAGACTTTGCTTTTTGTGCTGTGAAGCATCTGGCTTTTCACATTTGTCATCCCTAATAGCAAAATTAATTTTAAAGGCATGTCATGGCTATCTTCAGTGCAGCAGCGTAGTAGATACCCTTAAAAGACCTTCCCATAAAGTGCATTTCCCCACCTCCTAACCCTGCTCCTGACTACTTTTTGGGACTGCTGGATGAAAAGAAAGCAGAGAGATGAAGGAAAACCGGCCAGTCCCCCTAAATTCCCTCCACTGACAGCAGTTGCAGGTGTTCCATATGAAAGAATAATGAAATAAAATTATGTATCTCTGCAGCTGGGCTTTCCAGAAACTGATTTTTTTCTTGTTGGAATTTAGATCTATCCATAAATTGAAGGCCGGGTATCTTGAATGGGAAGAATGTCCTCCACATTTACTTCCTCAAGGAAGCATATTTTCTGTCTTGATGAGAACCAAATTAAATCATGATACTTTGTTGAAATTCGCCAGTGTTTCTTTCAAATCTGTCAAACCTGTTTTCCTTTCCAGCTGCATTTTGTGACCATCCTATCTTTGGACGTTTATCTGATACAAGGCTTGTTGCTATTGAGCTGAACTCTTCTTGCACTTTTTGTTACGCTCTTTGATGATCCATCTTTGAAGTGTAGCCCCTCTGTGTGAATCACTTAGCTGCATTCTTTGCTCTGTAGTGGCACTCTAGTCTTCCCCAACTGCTGTAGAGGGTGGGTGAGTGGATAAGCTGTTGCACATAGGTGGTATATAAGCTACACCCCACCAGTTGGGTATTATAAAATGGAAATGTATCCCTGTAGGTCTACCCAGCTTTTCATGTATGTTCCAGATGTGAAGAAATGATTAGCACTGAGTTATATTAACAGACATATGAAGTTCAGTGCTAAGATACTCACGGGTGAAACCACTTGTGTTATGTTATGATGCATCCGTTCCAGAAGTGCAATCTTAACAGTGTGATGTTTCTGTTTCCATGCCAGGATAGGTTCTGTTCCCACCACCTTCTCATTAAATTAGCTTAGGTGAGGCAAATTCTGTGCCCATCTTTGCTTCCCTCGCATGTTTTCAGCATGTTCCACAGAAAACCAATTTATTATTTGGTAACAGTTGCAACATTTTTAGTGTCAAGGAGATGTACCACAATCATTGTAAATACCTGCAAATCTACCCTGCTATCAGCTAATTAAAGTGAAATGCAAAATTACATCAATTGTTGTTAATTTGTAACCCTAGTGTTATTTCCTCCCTTTGAGCTGTGTACCATTTATATCTAGATTTTACAAGAAATGCGGAACATCCATCTCTTTAAGGTAGTCACCATGTCCAGGTAGCTACCATTGTGACTATTCAAATAATTTTAATAAAATTTCAGAACCTCTACATTAACTGGGATTTTCAAAGCCTCCATTATTTGTCTAACACAGTGCACAGTAGAATAGCAACGTTGTCTAGTATGCAAGCTGAAATAATAAGTTGAAGGTGGTGGATAAATTGTAAATGAAAGTTATAACTATCACTTTAGAATTTTTAATATTTGTGTAGTTTAAACTTGGTTTATATAGGGAAAATAGGTTTTCCTAACTATAATTAAGATGTAATCATTACAGGGAGAGCAGGAGAGAAAGGGGGAAGGAGGGGAAAAGACCTGCCCTACTTGTTTGAAATTCTGATGGCTTGTGACAATCCATCAAAAAGAATGGGATAACTCCTTCATTCTTAATGTGATTTATCCTCTTGTTTTACTGAGTCTTTCTCTTATTCCTGGATCTGCTCCTCGTTCTTTGTTCTTGTTGCTAACTTTTTTTCTTGTGGGAGAGAGTGAGGACAAACTAATTAAAAAAAAACAGCTTCCCCACTACAAGTGACATTTGAAAACATTATAGAGAAAATAATCGGTAGGGCCCGTTATGGGGAATCACTGAGTACTGCAAACTTCTGTGATTGTGCAACTGTTTTGTGGGAGTGCTCTTCAACCTGGGATGTACCTGGAGATTTCCTGTGACTAGTTTGTCACAGAATGTTGTGCCATCGAACAACCAGATGCCTATACAGGCAGAGAGCAGAAAAGCATAGGAGAAATAATAAGATCAGCACAGCAAAATAAAGACAAAATTCTCAATCAGTAAATTCACATCTAACACTAGGTTAAGCCCATGAGCTTCCACATGCTTGATAAAGTTCAGTATCTTTAAAAATACATCATATCTCTGAACCATTCTCATATTAAATTCCCATAAAATTAACATTATCATTGCTAATTCTGGAAAATATGAAAACCACTTCTGAAATTGGGCTAACAAATGACAGCTTACATATATTTATAACTTTTGTTACATATATAATCTGCTAGAGACATCTAGTTGCAGATTCCTTACCTTAGAATTTCCCTCAGGCATCAGAATGGATCCAGAGATTTTTCTTCGAGAAGTACCCTCGCGGTCGTATATAGGCGCCACCCTGGCACGGTGACATTGTTATTATTTTTTCTGCACCAGCCTATGCGCAGATCCAAAGAGAGCTACCCTTAGTCATTTTTTGACCAACTTCAATGTTTTGTCAACATTTTTGGACCTTTTGGTGCGTCGAGGATGCCACAGAAGACCAGGTTTAAACCGTGTGACTCCTGTCACCGAATTAGGTCTGTGACGGATCTGCACCTCATGTGCTTGTGGTGCTTGGAGCATGACCATGACCCGAAGTCGTGCTCCGAGTGCCGAACCATGAACCCAAAGGCTTTGAAGGAGCTGTCCCTGATACTCATGGTGGCCCGACGCTCGACTCGGCAATGCTCCCGGTCTCGTTCGACAGGAAGGTCACAAGACCACTAGCCGAGTCACCACCACTATTCGTCGTCTCACTCTAAGTCCTTGGGACACTCTGGTCACAAGAAGAAGTCGACTTCGCCCCGCCGCTCGGACGACGCAGTGCGGGAAGAGCATTGATGCTCTAGGCCTCTGTCGGCAGAGCCTACTGGTGGGTCGGCTCTGCTCCTTTCCGAGTTTCTGGGAGCCGGAGCCACCCGTGCCCAGCTGAGACTGTATTATGAGGCCATGCACCTAATTTTTGGGCAGACCAAACCCTCTGTGGTGCCTTCTGGCCCTATGGGGTTTGGAGGGGGTCCCTCGGGTTCTACGCAGGCAGCTTTGGCCCCGGCTACAGAGGCCCTACTAAATCTGCTATAGGATCTGTTCTGCCACCAGTAATGCCAACGCGACCTTCCTTGGTGCTGTCAAAGACATCAACATTCCCGACGTCAGATAGGCCCACAATCAACGGCGACTCAATACTTATCCCCGATGACCCGGAGCCTGAACGCTGTCACTTGACGCAAGATCTGTCTTCGATGGGGTCTTCTCACCCCAGATGGATCCTAACCCCTTTTCTTATAGGTACTTGTATGAGGTGAGTTTGGAAGGGTCACTGGACCCTCTTGAATACTAGCTATACTATCTTGAAATGGACTGGGCACAGGAATTGGGCGAGGCTACTGGTCTGGATACCTCGCCAGATGCTGGCATGCTCTCTCCTGCTACTGTGGCTACAGAGGAGGGAGCATCATATTTCATGGTGATCAGAAGGGCGGCTGAGGTCCTCGGCCTTGAGCTCCCTTCTGTAGCTGTCAGGACTAACCTCATGACTGAGGTGCTTAAGCCTGGGGCCTCCACTTCGGAACCCCTGTTACCCTTTAAAGAGGTCCTTACAGATGTCCTACTGGGTACCTGGTCCAGACCCAGCACAAGGGCTCCTGTGAATAGGACAGTCGCCCGCCACTATCGGCCAGTGCCGAACGACCCTAAATTCCTGTCCCAACACCATAGGCCTGAGAGCCTTGTAATCCAGGCTTCTTCTTCATCTGGTGCATTTCCATCCGCACCCCTGGATCAGGAATCAAAGAGACTGGACTCCCTTGGGAAGATGATGTTTTAGTCCTCCAGTCTAGCATTGCGGTTTGTGAACACTGCATGCCTTTTGGGCGGCTACACCCATACCTTAGGGGATACGGTCACTCAGGTGCTGCTCTTGGTTCTGGAAGAGGGATGTCCAACAATCTCTCACGGACATGCCCTTGAAGGCACCCATCTCTTTGGAGACAAAGTGGATTCAGCGCTATAGCGCTTTAAAGAGTCCAGGGCTACTGCTCGGTCCCTTGGCCTCACAGCTGATCCTTGTCCACCACAGTACACTTTTTGCCCCTTTTGTAGCTACGGAAGGGGCTTCCTACAGTGTCCTTTCCCTGCCAGCCACCAAGCCGTGCATGCTGCACAGCCACTGTGACCTCGCGTATGCAGAATCCCACGGGCTCGCGGGTCAGGGAGCCAGAGTTCTGCTCAGTCCATCCTGCCCCTACTGCAGCCTCCAAACCCTCCTAGCACCATCCAGGACCAGTCAGAGGCAGGATCCGCCATCACCTGCCCCACTGGGAATCCATCACTTTGGACAGGTGGGTTTTGCAAATAGTCTGAAGGGGCTACTCCCTCCCCTTTGAGACTACGCCTCCATCCGTACCATCATTCTACCATTGGATAATGGAGGTTCACCTGGCACTTCTCGGCGAGGAGGTTATGGCTCTCTTGGCCAAGGGATCCACAGAGAGGGTCCCTGCAGCAGAAGTAGGTCGTCATTGTTATTTCTGCTACTTTCTGGTGCCCAAGAAGGAAAGGGCCTTCTCCCTATCTTAGACCTCCAGGCCCTCAATCTCTTCCTTAGGAAGGAGAAGGTCAAAATGCTCCCCCTGGCTCAGGTCCTATCTGCCTTGGACCCTGTAGAATGGGTGGTTGTGTTTGAGTTGCAGGACGCCTACTTCCATGTACCCGTCCTGCCTGCCCTCTGACATTACTTGCGATTTGTGGTAGTTCAAGAGCACTTTCAATTTACTGTGCTCCCCTTCGGCCTTATCAGTGCCCCTTAGGTGTCCACGGAAGTGATGGCGGTGGTCACAGCTCATCTGCGCAGGTTAGGGGTTTCAGTCTTTCCCGACCTTGACGACTAGCTGTTGAAGGCGAGCACGCCCCGGACTGTTGTCTCCCACCTTCAGACTACGGCAAACTTTCTGCATTCACTGGAGTTCACTATAAACGTGCCAAAGTCACACCTGACTCCCTCTCAGAAGCTCCCTTTTATCAGAGCTGTTCTTGACACAGTGCGGTTTCCGGCTTCTCCTCCGAAAAAGCGAGTCCAGTATATTCAAGCTGTTATATCGATGTTTCAGCCTCTATCCTGGATTTCAGCGAGAATGTCTCTGAGGCTGTTGGCCTTATGGCCTCCTGCATCCTGCATCCTGCTAGTCACACATGCCAGATAGCATATGTGGGCTTTGCAGGGGGACCTGAAGTTCCAGTGGGTGCAGCATTAGGGGAGCCTCTCCGACATGGTCCAGATCTCGAATGGAACTGTGCAAGATTTACAGTGGTGGCTTTCGAATTAATTAAGATTGGGTCAATGGCAGATCCCTCGCCCTTCCCCAACCAGACGTAGCAGTAGTGACATATGCGTCACTTCTGGGATGGGGCAGCCACATGGGAGAAGCAGAGATCAGAGGATTCTGGTCTCGGATGAAATTCGGACTCCACATCAATCTTTTGGAGCTCCAGGTGATTAGGCTTTGCATTGAAAGCATTTCTTCCCTATCTCAAAGGGAAAATGGTGTAGGTGTCCATGGATGTTAGAAATTGGGGTCTCTAGTTGGCAGAGTTATACACCCTGGTACAGATAGGGACCGCAAGCCTAGTCAGGATAAGTCACAACATTATCCAAATTATCCTGTGATCACCCTCTGGTACCTTGGCACTGAGCAGTCAGGCATAACTCAGAAGGCAATGTCTAAAGTATTTGAGCAATAAATCATACATTAACATAGTGAAAACACTAACAAAATACACCACATGGGTCTAGGAAAATAGATAATATTTATCTGAATAAAATAAGGTAAAAAACAACAAAGATTCAATAAGCACACATTGAAATATCGCTTTTAAAATGTTTAAAAGAGTCTCAATCCTTATAAATCGATAGTTATTTATTTGTAACACACAGTACCTGGGATGCGTCAAAAATAACAAGGCACGGGAACCGCAGAGGAGGAGATGCGTGAAAAAATCGGGTGTTGGATTTTCATGCGCGACATAGACGATGTGTGGTTTCTTTTTATGCTGCAAGGGGTTCCATCGTTTTTCAGGGTCACGCAGTCTTGGTTACTCACTGCAATGCAGGGATATTTTGACACCCAGGGATGATGCGTTGAAAATCCTTGATGGGCTGGTAGAAGGAACAGGCACTGCATCGATCCGGTAGACAATGCGCTGAATTTTCCACTCAAGGCAGGTGCTGCCTTAAATTCTCCGTCGGTAGGTTGGTGCTGCGTTGTTCCGGTCGGCGGTGCAGCGATTTCACAGCCACAATCCATCTGGAGGTAGCACAAGGTCTCTTTCAGCAGTGGGGAAAGCCTTGGTTAGATCTGTTCGCCTCCGCAGAGAATGGGCACTCTTGAGTTTCCAAGGCGGCACTCGCTTTGTTTCTCTTTTCATCTCGAATAGAACTCAGGCCTCCTTTTTGCCTTCCCGCCAATACCACTTCAACCCAGAGTTCTAAAGAAGATCAAGAACAATCAGGCCCAAGTAATCCTTGTGGTTCCAGACTGGGCACGGAGAGTATGGTATCTTGAGCTCCTGAGAATGGCAACCGATCCTCCAGTCAGACTGCCCCTCTGGGAGGATCTTTTGTCGCAGAAGCAGGGGACGATCCTGCACCCGAGCCTGTCCAGTCTCCACCTTCTTGTGCAGGAATTGAGCGGCAGCAGTTGACAGCTTTCGTCTTTCCACCCCAAGTCTTCAATGTTATCTTGCCAGCCAGACGTCCCTCCACCAAAATGGTATATGCCTGTCATTGGCACACATTTGTGGCATGGTGTACCACCAAATCTGTTGATCCCCTTTCTGTACCTCTTTCTGAGGTCCTACTGTTCATCCTCCCTCTTGCCCAGTAGTGCTCTGCTTTGGACACCCTTAAAGGCTACCTATCTGCCATCTTGTCCTTTCTCAGACTGCCATATCAACATTCCTTGTTAAAGTCTCCCCTTGTTGAGAGGTTTCTGAAGGGACTCACCCATTTATTCACACCTATCCTATTCATAATGCCCCAGTCAGATTTGAACCTGGTCCTTACCTATCTAATGTGTGCCCCTTTTGAGCCACTACCTAATTGTCCTTTGTGGCTCTTCACACTAAAAACTGTTTCCTCATTGCCATCCCCTCTGCTTTCAGAGGGAGTGAGCTTCAAACTCTTTCTTCGAAGCCACCATTTTCATCTGTTCATCCTGACAAAGTAGTGCTGCGTACCAGGGCCTCCTTCCTTCCTAAGGTGGGTACACCTTTTCATGTAGGCCAATCCATCACCTTGCCTACTTTTTATGCACCTCCACATTCTTATCATGAAGAGGAGAGACTCCACCATCTGGATCCAAAAAGAGCATTGGTGTTCTACTTCAATTTGTACCAAAGATTTTCAGCTGGATGATCAACTCTTTGTAAAATATATAGGTGTGAAGAAAGGACGGGCGGTGGAGAAGCAGATCATCTCGTGATGGGTGGTGTTTTGCATCAAGATGTGCTACGCTTTGGCAAACAAGCAACCCCCTGAGGGCTTGCGTGTTCAGTCCACCAGAGCAACTGCTACCACCACAGCGTTAGCACGCAGTGTTCCTGTCCTGGACATCTGCCAAGCAGCAAAGTGGGCATCTCTGCACACGTTCACAAAACATTACTGCCTGGACAGCTGGACAGTCAGGTCTGCAGAGGCGGCTACTTTGGCTGTTCGGTCCTGCAGGACTTTCTAGTATGATCTTGGTTCCCAGTCCACTGCTCAGGATAGTATTGTTTGTGTATCTATTCTAAGGTAAAGAATCGGCAACTTGAAGTCTCTATCAGATGAACAAGTTACTTACCTTTAGTAACAAATTATCTGGTAGAGACATATTCTAGTTGCAGATTCCTTACCGAGCCGCTCATCCTACCTGCACTGCAAACTGATTTCTAGGGGACAGGCATTGCCTTTTCAGGGCCCTAGTTCTGGCGGACTATTCTCAGTGTTCTTCATGGCTCTGTGCTACTGGCATGGAAAGTCGTGAAAAGAAACTGACGTCAGCGTGTCGGGGTGGTGCCTATCTATGACCGCAGCATCATCACAGTGACCACGAGGCCAACAACGGACGTGGAGTCGACCAGCGCCAACTGACAGCGTGCAGGAGTACTGCTGGAAGAAAAATCTCAGGATCCAGTCTGACGCCTGGGGGAAATTCTAAGGTAAGGAATCTGCAACTAGAATATGTCTCTACCAGATAACTTGTTACTGAAGGTAAGTAACTTGTTCATCATCCACTATACATTGAACTACAAAATGTTTAAATGAATCACTACTCTGATATATAGGCTTGCACCAAATATTTTACTACCATATCTAAAACCACCACCCCTCCTTTTTTCCAATTTCCAATTGTTTTATTTATCTGATACCCAACAGCCAACATATTGTGTTGTAAAATAGGACCTTTGGCCTGTGAAGTAAATATCCATCAATGAGAATATTTGTAAGGATTCCTGCTGAAATACTGTGTAGATTGTGTATACAGCTGCACAGGACAATAGATTTGATAGGAACATATTGGAGTTTGTCCATATTTCTTTACTCCTATTTTGCCAAATACAGTATGTGTTCGTTTTGGAAAATTATTCAATATAATAAGCCAGGTTATATCGATTTCTAATTTGATTTATGAATATATCCAATTACCTTAAGCAGAAAAAACTGTAACAAAACTGTAGTGGCATGCCAGGCTGAAGAAACTGTGTGTGGGACCCCCCGGCTTGTAGGCAGAAAAGTGTGTAACTGAAAAGCAGGCAAGTCTTTACAACTTTGCAACCATGATAATAGTCTTGAAACCATTTACGATACTCACTGGCGTCAACTGAAGAGGGGAGGTATTATTGTGCCTTTTGGCCACACTGGATGGATTTCCATGTGTCGAGTCCTGACTTAAGCAACATTTTATGTGGGGTTCATGGGACTCTGGAGAGACACAGCAGCTTTCACAGTTTTTCAGGCATATTTTTACAGGTCTATAACAAAGTCAGCTTTACTCCATCCAAACATTGCAGAGTGGAACCTCTGCATTGGCACTGTCATCAATCATCAACATTAAACTGTATTTTTAAAGCGTGGGTAATCACCCGTGAGGGTATCCAGGCACTGAGGAAACTGCTGCAAGGGCAGGTTCAGTTGAACAGCCAGGTCTTGAGTCTTTTCTTGAATTCCAGCAGCAAGGAAGAGGTACGGAGGTAAAGTGGGAGCTCAAGATAGGAGAAGGAACATCCTCAACTCTTGCTGTGGTAGATGCCAGGGCTGTGAGCGAAGAAGAGGGATGTGGAGTGCAGGTGTCTGGTGGGTTGATGGAAGTTCAGGCAGTGGTTGATGTATGCTGGTCCTTGGTTGAGTAAGGCTTTGAAGGTGTGGGTCAACATCTTGAACTCACATCTCCTCTGAATGGGAAGCCAGTAGACCTTCTTGAGATGGGGGAGACATGGATCTGTTTGGGGAGGTCTAGGATGAGTCTGGCTGCTGAATTCTCAATGGTCTGCAGTCTCTTGAGGAAGAGCGAGGTGATTCCTACGTATATTGCATTGCCATAGTCCAATCGGCTGGTGACGAGGACTTGGGTGATGGCCCGTCTGGGATTGAATGGGTGTCACTTGAAGATCTTACAGAGCATGCAGAGGGTGAGTAAGCAGGTGAATGAGACTGTGTTGATCTGTCTGTCCCTGGTGAGCTTACTGTCCAGGATGATGCCCAAGTTGCGGGTGTGGTCAGTCAGAGTGGGTGAGGGTCCTAGTTCAGGAGGCCACCCGCTGTCACTCCAAGGGGAGTTCTTGTATCAGGAAATCAGCACTTCTGTCTTGTCTGTGTTGAGCTTGAGGCAGTTGTCTTTCATCCAGTCTGCAACGCTCGCCATGCACTTGCGGAAGTTGGTCAGTGTGGTGGAGGGACCGTCTGATAGCTAGAGGATGAGCTAGGTGTCATCAGCATAGGATATGATGCTTAGTCCATATGTTCTGAAGACGTTGGCCAAGGTCGTCATGTAGGTGTTGAACACAGTAGGGCTAAGGGATGAACCTTGAGGGATGCAGCAGCTGGTGTTCTTAAGTTCTGAGGTGAAGGGAAATTGGTGGATTCTCTAGGATCTTCCAGTGAGGAAGGAGGCGATGCATTTGAGGGTGTCTCCTAGAATGTCGATGTGGTGGAGCCTTTTGATGAGGATGTGGTGTGATACTGTGTCGAATGCTTCCTTGGCAGGAAAGGGCAGCAGGGAGATGGGGTGGTAGTTCTTGAGTTTGTTGGGGTCAGCGGATGGTTTGACTTCTGCCTGTTTCCATTCTTCAGGGAAGGTGGCTGTGTTTATGGATGCTTTGAAGATAGCAGTGAGTTTGTTGCTGGTCGACTTGCTTCCAAGGTTGAAAATATGGTGGAGACAGTGATCTGAGGATGCTTCTGAGTGGATGGAGTTCATGATGTCTGCGGCGTCTTGTTTGGGGAGCTGGTCCCAGGTGGTGAGCTGGTAGTCATGTTTATCGTTTGTTGAAGCAAGAAGGCAGAGGGTGTTTGTGGTGGTGGGTTGTGGTTCAAAGTTTTGGTAGATGGTAGAACGTTTGTTGTGGAAGAAGTCAGCCAGGGTGTTGCAGAGTTCCTAAGAAGGGGTGATGATATTTTCGGTGGCTGGAGAACTCTCTGTCGATGTTGAAGAGTTCCTTTTTGTGGTTGGAGCTTGCTTCGATGCGGTCGGCAAGGGTGCTCCTTTTAATCTCCTTTAGGAGTTGGTGGTGTTGGTTGAGGGATGTCTTGAGTGTGACTCGGTCTGTGGGCTTCTTGCTGGTGCACCAGTTCCTTTTAAGTCATTTGCAGTTGTGTTTCAAGGGTTTTTAATTCCTGTTTTTTTGGACGACCTCTTGCGTTTGGTGGTTTTAACGAGGGGCCTCTGTGATCCAGGCAGAAAAGGACCTGACAGCCTGTACTAAGTTGGTTGATTTGTGAGGGTAGGAGGTGTTGAGGGCATCAGTCCATTGGTTCTCTGAGACTTTGTTCCAGCTGTGGTGAGGAGTGCTGTGCTGCTTGGAGGCAGTGCTTGGAGGTCTTGAGATGGAGAAGTGAAGTGGGTAATGGAGTGGTCTGTCCAGGAGAGCTCAGTGGTATGTCAGTACTTGACTCTGTCGCTGGCCGTGAAGATGGCATTGAGTGTGTGTCCTGCGATGTGTATAGAGCTGGTGACAAGTTTGGTGAGGGCGGTGTTGTTCATGCTCTTGCGGAGGTTGGTGGTGTTGGTGTTGTTGGGGTCGTCGACGTGCAAACTGAGGTAGCAGAGGAAGATGTAGTGCTTGGAGTCAATGGCAAGTGCCGCGATGAATTCTGGAATGGCGTTGCAGGACCTGGGGCAAGCTCCTGGGGGTGTTTAGGCGAGGGTTCTTCTGAAGGTGGTTTGGCTTCAGAGTTGAAAGTTGAGATGTTCCATGATCGGGGTGCCGCCTTCTGTGGTGGCAGTACAGTGAATAGTTTCCTTGTGGAAATCTCCATGTTTGTTTCTGCTGCGTTGGTGTGCTATCTTGTAGCCATGGGGCGTGGCTGAGGTGATGTCGGGCACGAAAGAGGGGTTGAGCCATGTCTCGGTGAGGAAGAAGATGTCGGGGGAGAGGGAGGTGACAGTGTCCCAGATCTCAGTGGAGTGTTTGCAGAGAGATTGTACGTTGAGCAAGAGGCAGTTGAGTTGTCCGGAGGTAGGACGCTCAGCAAGGTGGTGCTCGACTATTGTTTGTTAGCCCAATTTAAGAAGTGGTGGTCATGGTGGCAGGTGGTGGGGACAGGCTGTGACACATCAAAGGGTTTGTACTTGTATCTTGGTACTTGTGATGTTTTTTTCTTTGCCAAGGCAGCTGCATTTCAGGCAAGAAGTCATATTGGCAGTAAGAAGCACTCAGGAGATCATGGACGGCTTTAATTTTTCCCATCTTTCTCTTCTCCGAATGATTAAGCCCACCCAAGTATTACTGTATTTCCGGATCAGTATTCACAATACCAGCTTATGGTCAAATAATGTCATTCCTTCTTCTCGGACTTGTTGTTGCAGAGTCTCCATTTTGGAAGTCCTTTATAACTGTAAGGCTTTGTGTGAGCCAAGAAGACCACCATATGTTTAGGTAGAGGGGCTGGGAGCTGCGGAGAAGTGTCAAAACAGCAACATTATTATCCCATATCTGTTCTCTGAGTAATGAAACAACTTACCAATCTTTGCATACCAGGACCATTCTGCTTGCTTTTCTAAAATTCGGCCAGATAGGGGCATCCACGTGAGCATAAGGCCTGACAAATCATAGGGAAATTAGATTTCTTGGATTCAGCAGAAATTTATATCAGATCTCCCAGGAGCCCTTCCCTATTCTGCTGTGATTGTACGTAGCACCTGTATATCTATATCACTCACACTAGAAAGTGACCTATGACAGTTATTATAGGTGACATGCACAAAGTAATGGTCAGGAACTAAACAGAAACAATTATTTTTTCATCCAAAAAAAAAGTGCTGACATCTGCAAACTGAGATGGATCAAAGCTGCGCCATCCTACATTACACACTATTGGACTAAAAAGCAACTTTGTGCAAGTTAGCACCATTTACTGCGACGTACGGTTCTGCACCATAATAGCTTTAATTTTTAGTTTTCTGTCAGATGTTGTACATTGGAATGCAAGGCAACTGTATTGTGAGGATTCGTCTGCATTTTTTAACTCTTGAAAACTAATATTTTAATTACGTACAGTCTTATACTAGGGCAAGTTGGTGACACCTTAGTGCTAAGAATACCCAGTGCTTAATTTGTGTTGGTGGTTGCTGGTGGTGGGCATCAACAGTCATCTTTGGGAACCAGCACTCACTTTTGACCATCAGAATAGATAGCGAAAGAGCAAGAGGAAGAGAAAGAAAAGAACCAGTCACAAAGAAAGTATAGGCAAGAGAAAAACCCTGAAAGGGTGAGAAGAAACCGAATGTGTACAGGGATGTCAATTCCCAGGAATTCCAGGGGTAGCGGAAGTGACATCACACACCCTTTGACTTCCACTTTCACTCACACGCATATACTAACACATTCACACAAATTCACACATATACACTCTCACATTAACACACTCTTACCCTCAAGCTCAACAACAATATGCATTTAAAAGCATTTTTTACTTACCTCAGCTGCCATGGAAGGCATTTTAGCAGCTAATTGTACTCCATTTTTATTACACTAAAAATGAATAATATATTAACTAATAGTGAATAATATATTAGTATTCACTATTAGTGTAATACAAAATGACAGAAAATAAAGAGCATGGAGATCCAGCTCCCCCTGGCACTGAATTTCCCACCTCTGAGGTCAGGGGTCACGAAGGCAGTGCTAGGGGTAGCAAATCACAGGTCAGTGGTCTCAGCTGCGACCCCTGGCGACCCATAAATGATGTCCATGGGAGTGTAATGTGGTGGACTGAAGAAGTATGAGGTTGAATGAAAACTAGGCTGTTTTGGTATTTAGCAAACTGGACATTTGGCAGCACCAGCAGCGGGTCCCCAAAATAACCTTTGGGCCTCTGCACATATTATATTACACATTAAGCACTTAGAATGCCCTTAACTTGTAGGTGTGACACCTTCAGTCAGTCTTGGCCTTATATTCATCGGCCGTCTGCATGCTGCGACTATCTGAGTCCATACTTATTATGGTAAAAGTGAAATTACAAGGTATACTCTATATGTTGCTGTTGGCTGTAAAAAGGCGAAGCATGAATACACTGGTTTGCACTAATCTTCCAACCGGCCATGTGACTGAGTCCAGGAGGACTGTGCATCCCTAAAGAATTGTTCAGCTGCACACTATCAGCAGTGTCCCCAATGATCGATGTATGTTAATACTGGATCACACTAAACAGTTACAGTGTAGAAAATGAAAAAAACACCCTACCTGATGCAGCAGCAGATCATCAAGCAGCAAACAACACATTGAGGCATTTGTGACAATCAACTGGACTTTATTATTCGGAAGGACAAAAGCTTCGGTCGCCATCTTGTCACCAGACATTCAATGTTCCGGCACTGGGAATATATAAAGGAGCTAATTCCTATGCATTGCCTGTCCCCCCTCTAACCCTTCTGGAGCTACACAGATGGTTTTGGCCTTCACAATTGTAAGACCCTCTCCTCAGGATATACCGAAGCCTTCAGCACTGTCCGATATCTAGAAGGCTTCGGTCTCCAGCTTTCAGGCTTGCTTCCATGTACGGGGATCTTCAAAGGGAGTTCTTCAGTCCTCAGCACTGACTTCTTTCCCCCTGAAGTCATGTCCTGCCTAAACGGAGGGAGGTTCAGGTCCAGTACTGTCAGTCCATGCCCCTATCCTGAGGACATACTGAGGGCCAAAGATCCCCAGCACTGTGGATTCCTCTCCTGTCCTGAATAAGTAGGTCATCAAGCCCCAGCTCTATCTGCTACCAGGATCCCTCGGTCAGGCCTTGAATATACAGAGCACCTAAATTCCCTTTCTGGTAAGGACAACCAAAATGCTAATGTGGAGAACTGTCAGTCAGCATCCTTACCAAGGAGCACACAGAGTGCGTCAGGTCCAGCACTGTCAGTGTCTGCCCCTGTCTTGAGACTGTACAAAAGACTTGAAGTCTCCAGCACTCATATTCTCTCCTGTACTGAAGTTATAGGGCTTCAGAACCCGAAAATTGTCATCCCAACTCCACCTCAGTCAGCCCCTGAACCGGGGGATGTACAGCCTGGCTAATACCCCATATTATCGCTATCACCCATTTACTGGACATACTGAAGGCCTCATTCTCTGAGACTATCAGTTCACTCCCTATGGACATGGGAGTTCTGGTGCCAAGCACTGACAATCCCTCCCTTCCCTGTGACATAGTCAAAGCTTCCAGCTCCAGGAAGCAGCCAAGGAGAAAGGCAAGTAAAGAAACACAACAGAAAGAGGGAGGTAACGAGGAGGGTAAGAAACAGATTAGGGAAGCAAACTGAGATAACGTATAAGAGAAAGCAACAAGAAGGAGATACAGAACACCCTTTAACCTAGGACTGATCTTACATCCCGTCCAGTGCCATGTGACCTGTATCCACATAGACCACTTGATGACCTTTTTGACTCCATTGTGAGGCACAGAAAGGGCCAACGCCCATTTTGGTTTAGATCCCATTATATGTTTCAGTTTGTTTAATCCACAGAAACTTTGTTCCTTGATTTCTGCTCCTCAAGCGAGCGGATAATAAAATTCTGTAGTTCAGCAATAGATTTGTAATTATAATTTGTACAAAATAAAGTTTTCTCCCATTTCCTGTCTGTGTGTTAGAGTTTGAGGTTGGCATCTGTGTCTTAGTTGATTCTTCCTGTTTGGCACTTGCGAGGATGAATTAGGCAGTCCAGCTATGGTGGAGGTGGGACCTGGACCCCCAGCAGGTCATAGGCAAAGACATTCCAGAAGATGGCGAAGGCTAGGAAGGTGGCATAGCACAGCATGATGACCCACCACCCGCACTGGTCTTGGAGGTTCTCTTCATAACTCCGTAGGATAGTGAGCCCCATACTGATGCCCACCACAGCCCCTGCCAGATGGGCCATGAAGCTGGGTTGGGGACCTGAGGCAGGCAGCGGGGGCGAGAAGCGGAGCCACACAGCACGGCCAACCTCTGAGCTCACTAAGGGAATCAGAGCAAAGAAAATTGAGCTTTGTTAATGTTGACAAAGACATGGTGTTAACATGAGACAGGCCTCCAGAGGGCATGGCACGGAAGAATTGAACGGACAGATGGGACAAATGTGTAAATGTTGTCATTGGATTGCACAATGAGTGCTGCAGAACAAATGTGGTAACCCTCAGTGTTTGCATCAAAGAGGCATGAAAGTACACAACACACCGTCAAACAAAGGTGCCCCTGACATACCACCTTATATCATGCACCCGAATAGAGTGAGAGACATGCATATACTTACTGCACACCAGTGCCAAGATCATGCGAAGGGCCTTGTACGGGCAACGCATACCTGCCCAGTTCTAAAATGGAACACAGAAAATGGTTTGCCAGAGGTAAATCAAAGAAAGGTTCATGCAAAGTTTCTTGAACACAATAAAACTAGACTACAATATAAATAAGATACCACTTCTCTGGATATGTATTAGATAGAGCATCTTTTTCCATAAGGCTGAATGCCACTCTGATGGTTCTCCGGATGCACAAACATTCAGACCCCAAATTGATATTCTAAAAACAAAACTCAATTGATTTGAAATTTGTCTTGTGAACCACGAATTAAGTGTGCTATCACTTAGACAGCTGCAAAACACTCCATATTGAAATTAAATGAGCTAGAGGTAGCCTGGTCTGTGTTTGACTAGGGTGTTCTCTACACTAGTAGGCCCCCCAACTGCTCCTCCAGGGTATACTTTGTAAGTCTTCCCCACCCTCAAGGGAAGGAAAGGCAAAAGAAGATATGGTTGATCCACCTCATTCAATATTTGGTTGAAGAGTGCAAGCCAGGTGTGTCTATTTGGTGTACAAGTTGGTGGGTGTGTCACAGAGGTAAATCAAAAAGCCTTATAAAAGATTAGTCAGACCACCATGCCATACAATTCTACACCACACCCTTAAAAGTGACACAAAAGATGACAAGCAAAACCCAGTAAGGAGGATACACTGGAAATGCACAACACAGATCTTTCTGAAAACATCCTTTGCATTAGAAGGCCATATGTCAGTCTGCCGAAGATCTCTTCAACTACTATAACTCAGCCCTCTAATCATTATGAACACGTTTGCAACACTTACACAAAAACCCATTGTTAGAAATTGGGTTCCTGTTTGACTGGGGTAGGAGCCCTGGTCAAGCAGTAAACACAATCCTAGTCAGGGTAAGGCACAAGCAAACCATAAATTAGCTCACCCTTTGGTAGCTTGGCGCAGAGCAGTCAGGCTTAACTTAGAGGCAATGTGTAAAGTATCTGTGCAACACCTCAAACAGTAAAACAGTAAAAACACTGAACAAAAAGATTCCACACCAGATTCGAAACATAGATCTGAATATAATAAATACGACTAGACCAAAATGACAAAAATCCAAAAAGTAGAACAGGAGATATTGAATTTCTAAGTTTTAAATAAAAAGAGGCACAAAGCGATATTGGGTATCTGGTTGCACGTGACGGGACAAAGACAAAAGTTCAGGCTGACGGCAATTGACCATGGGCTGGCTACAGGGATCCAGTTAGGCCCACTGAACCTAAGCACCTTAAATCCTGGTTGTGGAGCATTGCTTGGATACTCTTCGAAGATGAGTCACGCAGCCAAGGCGATGCATCGGTCCTGAGATGTGGCAAGGCTGCAGCGCTAGGTCCTGTAGCATCGAGGAGCCTGTCGACAGGGCTTGTCATGCGAAGGCCAGTGTCGAGGATGCGTTGCGCAGTCGAGACAATGAGTCGAGACAATGAGCAGTGAAGCTGTGATGTGGAGCTTCGGTGTCATTGTCAAGGCTGCCATCGACGGGGAAGCAAGGAGTTGCACCGGAAAAAGCATGGCGCAGTGGCGGTTCCA
Source organism: Pleurodeles waltl (assembly GCF_031143425.1). Lineage (NCBI taxonomy): Eukaryota > Metazoa > Chordata > Amphibia > Caudata > Salamandridae > Pleurodeles > Pleurodeles waltl. The sequence continues at coordinate 403,374,659 of NC_090449.1, forward strand.
AAGTCACTGTATCGAAGACAAGATACAGAATATTGATATATTGATATTGATAGATTTATAAGGCACAACAAATGTCCGAAGGCGTCTTGGCACCAAGATCCAGAAGATGAAGGAGAGGAGGCCATGCTATAGCATGGTAGAAAACAGCCATGTTTTTAACTGCTTCATAAAGATACTCATATCCGATTGTCCTCTAAGGTGCCTGGGCAGCCTATTCCAAAGATGAGAAGAGGAATAGACAAAGCTTCTACCTCCCCAAGAAACGTTCTTCATCTCTCTGACAGACGTCTGTTTAACTGTTTCAGAACACAGGTGTCTATTAGGAATGTACCAACACATTTTCTTATTCAAATAATTTAGGTCGAAGTCATGGAGTGGTTTGTGAGCTGTACACAATGCTTTAAAAGCAACTCACTTTCTCACCGAAAGCCAATGAGGCCCCTCCAGAGCCCTGGAAACTGTTTGAAATTTCGGGATCTTCATAAGAAGCCTTGCTGCTGCATTTTGAAGTCTCTGCAGTTTATTCAAAGAACCTTGTTGAACGCCCATATACAGAGCATTACAACAGTTGAGTCTGGACAACACTAAAGAGATTATAACAGTCTTCGGTAGCTCAACTGGAATAAACCATAAACTTTTTTAAAGACTTTTTAGCAGGAAAAAACAAGACAAAACTAGTTTGTTGATTTGGTCAGTAAATAAAAGATGTGTATCAAAGATTACACCTAAATTCCTGACTTTAAGGAGGCCACCATGTCAAATTCCAGAAGGAGATGTCCATCCCAAATAGCAAAACCTCAGTTTTTCCCGAGCTTAACTTTAGGCAGTGGTTGCTCATTCAGCTAAATATTGCACTCATACACTTATGATTGACATTACAATCTGAGTGTCATCGGCATAAGAGATGGTTGAAAAGCCAAACGACCTGATCAAATTAGCCAATTGAGCCACATAAATATTAAATTGCGTTGGGCTCAGCGATGACCCAATGCGGGCCACCACAAGGCAGAGAAAAAGAACAGGGATCAAAATCTGCACACATAACCGATTGCTCCCTATCTGAAAGAAAAGAACAGAGGAGATCATAGGCTGGGCCACCTAAACCTATTTCAACAAGGTGTTCTTTCAAGACAGCATGGCTCACTGTGTTAAATGCCGCCAATAGATCCAAAAGGATCAATGCGGCCTTTCCCCCATTGTCCATAACACAGCGAAATTCCTCCATGGCCACTATCAAAGAGGACGCTTCTACTAGGTGTCCCCTGCTGAACCCAAACTGGACTCCATCCAAAGTTCCCTATTGATCTACAAAGTCTGATAATGCAGTATTCATATTCCTCTCGAAAATCTTAAAGGGCATCTAAGGAAGGTTCTTTAAGCAAGGGGAGGATATAGGCTGTTTTCCAATAGGCTGGAAAAAATCCCCTCCTCCATTATCGTATTCAGTAGAGGAGTTAGTTGAATTGCTACTGTCTTTGCTACCTTGTGAAGAATCTTTGGAGGTCAAATGTTGCACGGGGCTCCATATTTGGTAGTGGTAGCCCTAATATGTTCGATCACCCGCTCTGTACTCAACAAAGGAAACTTACAGAACTCAAGGGTGCAGTGTCCGATTGAATCATGCCCCTTTGTAGAAGGACAATGTATCCAGGTAGCCTCAAATATAGACTATACTTTCTTCTTAAATAATTCCACCAAGTTGTTATTTAATAACTGACTAGGGTTCATTTTATTTGCAGAGGGAGGACAAGAAAGTACCTGAATTGTTTTAAAAAGCTCTATGGAGGAGTGTTTAGCTGAATTACTTTTCTCTGTATAATATGAGGTTTTCTCCTCTAGAATCCTTGTTTTGTACTCCCTGTGTATTACTTTATACCTGGTTTCTTCTTTCACCACACTGTAATTTCTCCTCTATAATTTATTTCTGACTGTGGGATTTTTGTCTTATTGCTCTAAGGTTGGGTCTACACCATGGTGCTGAGAGCAGGCTCCTCTGCTTTTTAAAAGATCTTAGTGGTGCTAAGATATCAATTGCCACCATTAACCAATCTAGGTATTTTACTGCATCAGCTTTGGCATTCGCTGAGAGGGAAGGTAGGGTTTCCTCTAATCCCCTCGTAAGATCTGTCTTGTTTATCTCATTCCAATTTCTGCCCAATTTAACTGGCACTGTTTTACTCTCCAACTGTATTAGTAGAGTGCCTAACCTAGAGTGAATTGCCAAGTGGTCTGACCAGGTTACGGGAAGGGAGTGTCCACCACTACGTCAGAGAGGTTTGAGACGATCCCATCCAAGTTATTCCTATCCCCATAGGTGGCTAGATTAACCAATTGTTTTAGATTAAACCATTTCATATTGTCAATAAAAATAGCTGACTTTTTGTTATCCGGATCATCCAAATGGAAATTAAAATCCGTTAAAAAAGTGTAATTGTCCTGTAACATCCATGACTCTGCAAAATTACATATGGCCTCTAAAAAGTTTGCCTTGGGACCTGGGGGTCTGTGGCTCAGGGCAGCATGAAGCAAACAATTGTGGTTAAGTTTACATATACAAGAAAGAGATTCACAGTCTTTTATTTTAACTGTTTCACATCTAATCTCCATATGTGAGTGATATATAATTGCCACACCGCCACCTCTCTTACATACCTGGTCTAATCTAAACATGACATATTCTGCCAGAAGTGTGGCCATCATGTCCGGGTCCGAGGGCTTATCTGTGCTGGTTTCCATCAGAAAAGCTATGTCTGGGGTGAGCAATGCATCGGTTCTGCTATAGGATGCACCTCTCAGCCATGGCGTTGCATTTTAAGTTCTGCTCAGGGATAAGTCGCACAGTAGAACATGCATCAGTTCCACTGAGAAAGCACCTTAAGCCCACTTCCAAGGGTCCAGGTCTGGGTTGGCACCACTTGCCCGGGTAGACTCAAAGATGGCGAAGTCCAGGTGCTGAAGCAGGGTGGTTGGAAGCCTTTTATGTCCCTGAGACTTCAGATCAGGAGGCCAGCCAGCTAATCCTTGGAGTCACTCTGGGGTCAAGTGATGCAGGTTCAGTCCTTCTTACCCAGGCAGGGGAACAGCAGGCAGAAGGGCAGCACAGCAAGGCAGGAGTCCAGCAAAGCACCAGTCCAGCAGAGGGGCAGTCCTTCAGCAGAACAGCAGTCATTCTTCCTCATAGAGTATTCACAGGTCCAGATGAAGTGGTGGTGCCTAAAGTCCAGTTCTACTATCCAGTCGTGCCTTTATAGTGGGGGAGACTTGAAAGACAGGCTTAAAGTACTAGGAACCTGCCCTTTCTGCCCTGGCACCAGACTCACTACAGGGAGGTATGCAGACCTTTGTGTGTGGACAGGACACAGCCTATTCAGGTGTAAGTGAGGCTGGGTTCAGCTCCTCCCTCCTCTCCTCCTAGGTTGGCCCATCAAGTCACACCTAAGCGCTCCTTGTATGTGGGTGTCTAGGGGGAATACACAAAGCCCAGCTATCACCCACCCCAAACATGTTATCAGAGAAAGGCAGTAGGCACCAAACGGCTAAAGTAAGAAAATGACAACTTCCTAAGAGTGGCATTTTCAGAATTGCAATTTAAAATCCAACTTCACCATAAGTTTGGGTTTTCAATCAACTTGTGATTTCCAAGACACCAAACTTGAGAAGTCTCTCTCTCTTAACAATTGGGAATTACACTTATAGAATGTAATAATGTAATCCCAAAGTTATTCTAGGGGAGATACAAACCATTTAGTAGTGAAAAACGACTTTGAGAGTTTTTCGCTACTAGGACATGTAAAACATAAACGTAAGTGTCCTGCCTTTTAAATACATTGCACCCTGCCCTCAGGTTTGTTCAGGGCCTACCTTAGGGGTGACTTACATGTATAAACAAGCATTTGCAATGCAGAGGCTCTCGCATTTCGTCGAGTTAGAGCTATTAGCGTTGTAAAGTCCAACCAGACTTTTCTTGCCACATTAAATTTAAAAAAAACAAGCGCGATTGCTGTGAAATAAAGAGAAAAATGAGTCCAGAAACCATACGGAAAACATGGAGCCTCGTATGTTTCCTGTAGTTGGTCGGTGTGCTCGGGGAGGGCTAAACACCGGAAAAGGCATAACGTATGCATGCCTTTCACTAATGAAATCAAGCGGATTTTAAAAGGCAAGCCCACAAACCAATGTAAGGGACTGACGTGACATGGGCGTGGTTAGAAGCCCAAAGAGAGATTATATCAGGGGACGGAGCGGTTTGCGCTTGCCCCTAAAAAAAGAAGGTTTGGGCCTGCCAAAAGGATTATTTTGTTAGGTCAATATGGCAGTTTAAAACTGCACACACAGACTCCACAATGCCAGGCCTGAGACATGGGTAAGGGCCAATTTAAGTCTGTGGTAAAATCAGTGCTACAAGTCCAATAGAAGCATTTAATTTACAGGCCCTGGGTACACGTAGTACTACTTCACTAGGGACTTTTAAGTAAATTAAATATACAGATTGGGGATAAGCCAATAATACCATGTTTAGAGGAGAGAGCACAAGCACTTTATCGCTGGTTAGTAGTGAATACATACAGAGTCCTAATACTAGTATAAACAAGGTCAGAACAGTGGAGAAGGTAGGCAAAAATTTGGGGGGAAGACCACCCTATGGCTGTCAGGTCTAACACCCATCAAAGACATACTCCAAACCTTTATATAGCAGAGAATTAAATGTCAACTAAATAATAACCAGAATACTAGAACAGACATGGAGAAAACTACTTTAAAATGATCAATTGTTACTAGTACTTATAATTATAGGGAAAATTCCACAATAACATAACACTCCTCTCCAAGCCAACTATTTCAAACAATAAGGAAGCCTCAAACCACCAAACAAAAAGTCAACCTAACAGAAAAACATAATATTTGATTTTCAGCCTCAATAAAACTAATAGTATTTACATTTTCTTTGAAAACTGTTTTAAAATTAACAACAAACTCAATACTCACAAATAACAACATATCAAATAATGTTGAAAAGATGCACTACTAAATGGACTTACTTTGATAACCTAGACATCTGAGCTCATCTCCACATTTTGACAGTCTCAAATGGATCTTTTTATGCACCTAACCCCCAGCCCTGCTCTGATGGACATCCAAAACTTCGAAGAATCTCCAAACGTTGTATAATATTATAAACACCTGTCTTTTTACAATTCCTTTAACACAAAAATGTCTTTTTGAACTCTTTCCAATGTGGATTCTGATCCAAGTGCATCAGTGTAACATCAATTATCTATATAGAAGATTACATTCTCTGAGGTATGGATGATGGTGATGGATGCCACTAAGCGTGTCCCCTAGGGTATGGCAGAAGTGGGACATCCACTGTGAACAAGGTAATGCTTATTTATTTTATTTACTAGCCTTTCTACAGCGCAGCATCCAGTCAAAGAGATCTAGGTGCTCATGCAAATACTTTCTAGGAGAAAAGAAAAGCTAAGCAGAGATGGTGTATTAAATGAGGGTAAATTAATAAGTTTTCATAGCTTTCCCGAATAGAACAAATGAGGATTTTGATCAGAGCTCAAAGGGTAAAGAGTTAGAGTGTTTTCCAGCCGCTACTGAAAAAGCAGTGTCGCTCTACGGTGCTGCACCAGAACCTTGGTATAATCACCAGAAAGGAAAATTTAGGGCCAGATGTAGCAAAGGGTTTTACCCATTCTGTGTCTATGGGAAAAAGTGTTCATACATATGGCCCTTAGATCTTTAATTCCATGCCGGCACATGTCTCCGTCTGCCAGACGTGGTTTCCCAACCTCATGAAGAGTTTGGTGAACTGCTTGGTTTCCGAAGGTAGAACCTAAGCTGGCTCCACTCATGAAACCTTTACTTGGTGGCCCACTCACCACTGGTCCATTAGCTACTAAGCACTGGAAGAACCTACATATTAAGGACAGGCCTTCCAATGCTTATTTTCCTTCCTGGGATAAATGTCCTGCCAGAGTAGCGAGGAATGTATAATACAGTGGGCATACACCCTCAGATTTGGTGAAAGTGAGGCCTTCACCACCTCGGTGACTTCACAACCTATCTGCCTGCTAAGCCAAAAATATGCCTCCTAGACGTGCATGATTCACAGTGAAATGCACTCTTAACTACTGGACACTTCTCACCATTTGACTAAGGATGTAGGGTCAAGTGATGGAAGGATTCACATCCTTCCTATCATCAAGTTGCCAATTTGTAAAAAATGGGCTCATTGTGAAGACCTGCATTATGGCTAAAATGTAGGAGTCTTCAATGATTAATCCACTCTTTCTCTCTCTTTTCAATCAATAAATGGCACCACGTCACACAGTGACTTAGATAATCAACATTCATCAGAACATTAATAAGCAACTGTTAGACCTGACAGCCTTAGGGTGGTCACCCTTTTCTTCCTGCCTCCCTCCACTTTTTTGACACTGTTTTTGCTGGTTTTAGGACTCTGCTCACTTTATCACTGCTATCCATTACTAAAGTGCAAATGCTCTTGCCCTTAAAACATGGTGACATTGGTTCATACCCAATTGGCTTATTTAATCTACTTGTAAGACCCCAGCAAAATGCACTACATGTGCCCAGGGCCTGTAGATTAAATGCTACAGGCCTGCAACACTGATTGTGCCACCCACATAAGTAGCCTCTTAGCCATGCCTCAGGCCTGCCATTGCAAGCCCTGTGTGGGCAGTTTCACTGCCACTTCGACTTGGCATTTAAAAATACTTGCCAAGCCTTAACCTCCCCTTTTTCTACATATAAGTAACCCCTAAGGTAGGCCGTAGGTAACCCATAGGGCAGTGTGCTATGTAGATAAAAGGCAGGGCATGCACCTGTGCAGTTTATATGTCCTGTTAGTGTAAAACTCCTAAATTCGTTTTTAAACTGCTGTGAGGCCTGCTCTTTTCATAGGCTAACATTAGGGCTACCCTCATATACTGTTTAAGTGGTAGATTCTGATCTGAAAGGAGTAACAAGTATATATTTAGTATTTGCAGAATGGTGATACAAAGTCCTGCTGACTGGTGAAGTTGGATTTAACATTACTATTTTAGAAATGCCACTTTTAGAAAGTAAGTATTTCTCTGCATCTAAATCCTTCTGTGCCTTACAATCCACGTCTGGCTGGGTTAGTTGACAGCTCCCTGGTGCATTCCACGCAGACAAACCCCAAACACAGGATACTCAGTCACACTTGCACACATCTGCATATTTGAATGAGTCTTCCTGGGCTGGGAGGGTGGAGGGCCTGACACTTACATGTCAAAGGACAGTAGCCTGCCTTCACACAAAGGACTTCCACACCCCCTACTGGGACCCTGGCACACAGGATGGAACTGAAAGGTGACCTTGTGCACTTGTAGGCCACTCTTTGAAGTCTCCCCCACTTCAAAGGCACATTTAGGTATTTAAGCAGGGTCTCTGACCCTACCAACTCAGACACTTCTGGACAAGATACCTCTGGTGAAGAATCCCTGAACCAGAACCTGCAATCTGCCAAGAAGAACTGCCTAGCTGCCCAAAGGACTCACCTGACTGCTTTTCTGCAAAGGACTGCTGCCCTGCTGTTGCCCTGCTGCCTTGCTGTCTTCTGGCTGTGCTGAGAAGTGCTCTCCAAGGGCTTGGATGGAGCTTGCCTCCTGTTCCCTGAAGTCTCAGGACCAAAAAGACTTGATCCTGCAAAAGAACTCCTTGTGCGGCTAAAATTTGACGCACAGCCTGCAAGAAATGACGCACAGCCTGCATCGCGGTGAGAAAATCACTGCACGCCGAACCGGATCGACGCAGCCTGACTTTGCAAGAGAAGATCAACGCAGTGCCAGCATTGCTACCGGGACTTCGATGCATGGCCCACTGGATCGATGCAAAGCCGAGCCAGAACGACGCAACCCGACTTACTTAAAGGAATCAACACAGCGCCTGCTGTGTGGTAGAGATTTCCACGCATCGCCCACCGGATAGACGCAGCCCCTGTGGCTTCGTCCTGCATGCCCAGGATTTCAACGCATCGTCCCCGAGGCGTCCAAAAACCCCGCAGCTCGAACAGGATCCCAGTCTACGCGCTGGGAATCAACGCAAAGCCTGTCTTGTGTGAAAACTCAATGACGCACCGTCTGTGTGCACCGAAAAAATCGAAGCACACATCCCCGTTTTCCACGCATCTCGTCCTCTGCGGTCCCTTGTGCAGAATTTGAACGCAAACCAAGTACTTTGTGCTTGCAAGAGACACTTGATGCTTTTTAAAGACTAAAGACACTTTATATCATTTCTACAGTGATATTTCAAAGTATACTTATTGATTCATGATCGTTTTGACCTGCATTTATCCAGATAAATATTATATATTTTTCTAAGCACTGTGTGGTGTATTTTTGTGGTGTTAATCTGTGCTATTGCATGATGTATTGCACAAATACTTTACACATTGCCTTCTAAGTTAAGCCTGACTGCTCAGTGCCAAGCTACCAGAGGGTGGGCACAGGATAATTTGGATTGTGTGTGACTTACCCTGACTAGAGTGAGGGTCTTTGCTTGGACAGGGGATAAACTTAATTCCAACCAAAGACCCTATTTCTAACAGCAACTGAGAATGTCCAAACCAGAAGTCTTCCTGAAAAATCTAAGAGTCTGGATGAGCTTGTTCTCCCTAAAATGAATCATTAATCACCGCAAAAACAGAGTACAGTAACAGAAACTTTACCCTCCTCAAACAAAATTATTACTCAGCTTTCTTCTCTAGGCATGTCACCAACATTAGTTTACATATCCAAAATGACTAAAATCACCTCTTTTCAACTCTTCCTATGCAGGAAACTGAAATCCGCTGTCCAACCCTGGCTTCAGAGCTGCAGTACACGGACCATCTAAATCGAACATAGACAGTGCAATAATCTTTCAGAAGGCCTCCCCAAAGCCATTGTAACACCTGCCAAATTCATTCTCTGTGCTGCTGCATGTCTTGTCAAAGGTGCAATGAAATCCGAAATCATTGCTGCTTTTTTGAGAGACCGTCATTGGCTCCACTCAACATCACCCAGAAACCCCATCACCCCGCTCTCCCCAGCTACCTGAAAAATAAAGTTTGGAACACAGAAGGGGAAAAAAAACCAGAAGCAAAACTAGCCTTCTTCTAAATATGCCACATTATTTTAAACCATCTACAGGGCCTCCCCATCCCAAGCTCACAGAATCTGGAATCATCTCAATAAAGGATTCTGGCACAATTCAAATTTGCTAGCCTTCTAGAAAGGTGTGAGAATCAACTTTTTGAAATTAAGCCAGAAGAACAAAGAACAATGTTCCCCGTTCTGTTGTTATTCTTGTTTCTGTATACCACTATTACATATGAATAGCTTCATTCCACTGTCTTCCGTCTTCTGTACTGCAGTTACTCTAGTTTGCGGTACACCATTGTATATTATTGCTACTCATGAAATGCTCTGCTGCCCTTGTGACTAGGCCCACACTGTATAAGTATCTGTAATAGCTACTTCAAAAAGTTGTGGCCATCCCAGGGAATATGTAAGGGTGCTAGAATAATAGGCTCCTACTCAAATTGCAGATTTAAAGTAGTACTGTGATAAGCATATGAAAGCAGCTTAACTATATAAACATGTTAGGGAAAAGAAAGGAAAAAATAAGAAAAAAACAACCATATGATTTAAATAGGAATAAGTCTGTAGGAAGCTCACAACTCTCCTTTTCCCTGCAGAGGACATTACCCCTTATTCCTAACAGTAAGTAAGCGCCTCTAGCATGTCTGTGTGAGTGAACTCTTGATTAACTATATTGATGACACCCTTGTTGTTTTGTCAAACTTATGTCATGGATGTAGCTCTTCCATTTTCACTATTGTTACAAATGTAAATGCCAAACTGCTCTGCCACAACTCATCTTTGTCACGAGTCTCCTACAAACTTTATCCACACCAACATTGAATACTTCCTCACACATTCAGTGTTAACTCTTTTTCTCATCCTTCTTTGCCCTTAAATGTCCTGTATGACAAACCTCCATGCTCTTCATTCCACTCTCTTGTAAGACAGTGAAGTCTTCGTGAGGATGGTGGTGATGAGAGCTAATGTAAAGGTATTATTTAAATTCCAGCTCCATCCATTACACGTGCAAGGTGGAAATGAGAAGTGAATGGGATACATATGTGGCTTAATGTCGCCTCATTTTAGATGTAACTGGAGATATTGTAATTATGCAATTTGGAATTGTATGTATGAAAACATATTTGATGTCAGAAACAGTAACTATGCAGGGAGGTGTATTTCAGGTTGAGTGAGGCTGGCAAGGATTGGAACTAAGGTTAATGTCTTACCAAAACTTGGGAATTTCATGACCTTTCAAGTTTTGTGCCACAGCCTCTGTTACATCCTGTCAACCATAGCTCCCCTTTAACTTTTTTTGTCAAGAATTTTCATACTTTTATTAGAAGTGTTGGTTTTCTAAGAGTGGAAGCCAAGAGGGTTCTGGTTCACCTATCTGCTGTCTTGGACCTCCTTTTCCCATTCTTGTTTTTAGGGTGAAGAGCAATGGAGGCAGCTTACGCCTGTTTTGGTGGCCTGTTTGCAAACATCAGAAGATATAATCAAAACTTTGCTACACAAATCGGGTGTCTGGTGTTTTACACAAAATTGTAATTTCACTAAAAAAGAGTTTTTCTACAAAATTGAAATCTCATTGAAAATATATTTGGGGTATATTCCTCTAGCAACATCACAAAACAAAATAAAATGATATAAAATGATCTGTGACTGGGGGTGAGTATTTGCATTGTTAGCACTCCGTCCATCATCCTTTTGTGTTGCTAATGTTGCCCTAAGTGGGAAGGGTATGCCCAAACGTGGGTCCCTTGCTCACTGTGCCACTGGAATCAAGCTAGCCTGGCTGAAACCAGTCCCAGGATGCTTGTTTCCAGTCCAGAGAGGACCTGGCCTGGCAGTTCGGGCTGGACTGTTCCCATGAGGAACAGGGTCAAGACTGATTTGCATATGGCTGGGTCCAAACTGGGGCGGCATGGTGAGCAAATGAACGATGGATTAAACCCAAATCTGTGACTGGGGGTGAGTGTTTGCATTGTCAGCACTCCGTCCCTCATCCTTTTGTGTTTCTATATTCCTCCAACCACATAACCTAAGTGTGGTGTGTGGTAATCAGTTATGACCCATCAGCTATGCCAAAAGATGAGCAGGTTTGTTTTTTTAGCAAAACACCAAAGATGTTTGCAAATATTGTTAGATATTAGAAAGATACATTGTTGAGGGTATAATTGTATTAATTTACCTCTTTGATCTTCATTTGTTTGTTTTTCTCCCTCTTTGGCCAAACGGCGGGGTGGTGGGAGATTCACTACCCACAATATTAAAGGGCTGTGGTAAGGGTTTTAGTTTCCTCCACCTTGCCCATGGCTTTCCCTGTTGTTATTCTCATCTGCCTCATCCAAGGGCAGGCAAGGAGTATGGCTTGGCGCCCCCACCTTGCCCAGGGCAAGAGGGTAGCTCTCTTAATTGGAGAGCAGCTAATTGATTCCTGGTCATCGTTTTCGTATTTGAAGCAAAGCCCCTGCTCAGCTGTGAGCTGGTCCAGTCCTCTGAGGCCCACCTAAAGGCACACCACAACGGACCACAGCAGCTGAAAGCTTGCCCCATGCTGTCTTTTCAGTTGTTAACAGGGCCCTGGGAGAGCTGTGATCCGTGCTAAGACTAAGCCAGTAATAGGAGTTATTATTAGCTGCCCTGTCTTGTTTCTTTCCATCCCATGTTCTTCTTTTCCTTGGGACAGGCTCGAGGTGGCAGGGTTGACCATTCACAGCTTTTAACTTGGAGAGTGTGAAAAACAAACCCACCACCTTCTTTTTTATAATGAGAGGGTAGCACCACAATTTTTTACCCTGCCTGATCGTCAAGGGGTGAGATGGGGGTTTATTTTCCTGTTTTTAGTCAGGGGCAGGTGAAGACCTTTTTAGTGATCTTTTCAGCTTGTGTGACAGGCTGGAGGATCCTGTGTAAGCCCCCAGCCCGCCCACTTATGAATACTTCAATGGATCAAGGCCGCTGATAGCTGCTTGTCTTCTTTTTGTCTTTTATTGTTTTACAACCTTCCCCTGCCCTTTGGTGGGGGTTCCCTTCCCTCCCCCGGGTGGTTCGTGCCTTTGACAAAAGAGGGATAAGTGGGGTCAAGCAAGGTGGGCTGCTGTTCGTTGTCCCTGCCTTGTTTTTTTTTTTTACCAATTCCCTTCCTCTTACACTAGGGCCAAGTGGTGGGGGGTACAATTAATTGCTCTTTGGGCAAGATGTTGATTTTTTTTTATAAGAGATTTGAGACATAAATGTCGTCCCCAGTGCTTGGCAAGGATGGGAATGGGGTTTTCCACCCTTGGAAAGGCCAGGTGAAAGCATGTTTTTTGGGATCTCTCCCCAGCCCATATAGTTGGTTCGCTAGACACCTGCAGAAGTCGCAAGCCATCACAATTATGCATTTTACCCCTTTGGTTTTCCCACTGTGCTGCTGATTTGTGCTGTGTTCTCCCGGTGATCACGATGGTTGTGGGGAGTGGGTTGTGAATGGCAACTGTGTATGCATGTAACTGCTACATGCACAGTTTTTTGATTTTCCATAGCTCGTAATTTATTCTTAATAAGTTTCCAGATATTGTGATCATTTACGGAAATATGCAGGACTGCGAAGTGCACACTAAAAAGCCTCGTTTTTGCTTGGTGCTCCAAAACAGTGTGATGATAATTCACCATGCGCAGAAAAGGCAACCAACTACTGAACTGCTCCAGTGGCATTACAATCTGGTGGGTTTTCATTCAGAGGGTCCTGAGATGTACTCGTAGAAATTCACCAATGTGGAAACCACTGTTACTTGGAATAGTTACAAGTTTTAGAACTCCCTAGTCTCGCACAGCTTTTGAAACGTTTGGAAATCAGCATCAAATCTGGCACTCTGAAGATCTTGCATCCTAAAACTGGGTCTTCCAAGTTCGGTGCATATTGGTAAAGGGGGACAAAGATTTTAATAAGCGAAAATGAGTTTTCCTATGGAGTAAGATGCCTGCTATTTGGATAGGGGTGCAACTGCTCTGTAATCTATACATGTGCATGTTTTTATTACAATGCTAGTTTTTTAAGTTAAGAGTATGTCCCTGCTAGATTTTTTGCAATAATGTTATTATTTGGGCTATTAATCATAATTCATAATTCATGAAGGGTTTGCTGGGATTTATTCTTAAAGTACTCTTGGCGTATTCCTGGATTCCACGTGTAAATCAGGAGTACTCCAAGCTTACAAAGAGTACTACAAGTGTAAACCACACCTACTCGTAGCAAAGTCTTAGTGACTCGGCCCACGTGTGTTAATCAGAGTCTGAACTGAACTGCATTGTATATGTTTTATTGCGTACACAAACACCTTTAGGTTTTTTTGGTGGTGAACCGCTGAACTGAGGAGGCAGATGCATTAACGAGTAATGAGAGATGTTTTCAGTTTCTACCTAACGTCATACAAATGTTAGTAATGACTCCTGGACCAAGCGCAGAGAGGGCCCGAGAGTCCTCGTCATCAAGGAATGCAAATAAGTTTTTGACTGGAGAAGCAAAGATGAGACTGAAAGTGGACTTGATGCTTGTTCGTGAGGAACTAAGGGAAGCGTCCTCAGACTGCATAATGTAATATGTGGTGAGCCTCTCAACGTAATGTGATGATGCATTGGAAACAGTGGAGTTTATGCAATAACTCTGGAGCTTGACGATTTACTGTTCAGCAAAGACATACATAAAGAAGCATTTGCAATGCAATAGGCCTCACATTTGCTTGAGTTAGAGCTATTGGCATTGTAAATGCATAATTGGACTTTTCTTGCCATATAAATTGGTCAACCCTGCCACATAATTTGGTCTTCTCTGCAACAACATTCTAGTGGCCCTGCATATAACTAAAGCACTTCCATTTACCTTCTTCCTCTCTCTGCAGCACAAAATGCAAATATTGCTATTATTTATTTTATTGTTTTATTTTATTATTTTTGGGTCTCCCCCAATCTAGTGTGGGGACCCAGTGATGACCTAGACAGAAAGAGTATGTTGTGCGGTGAGTTATGGGCAAAAATGTTTTGTAAATGGAATGCCCTGCAAAGCATTACGGGCGACTTTCTGAGTGCAGTGAATATTGTGGTATCTTGACTGTAATGCTCAGAACAGCCCCTAGAGGACACCTTAATAAAAATAGCATTTGTAAGACAAATGATCATGTAACCATATAGTCAGCACCTGGGGGACACAATGACGTGAAAACAGAACAGCAGAGAGTAATTCAATGCAACCACATATGTAGTCCCTAGAGGGCACAGTGCCTTACACATTTTGAGGCCTAGCAGACCTACTGTAATACTATTCCAAAGAAGGCCCTTAAAATACAAACTACTACGAGATGTAAAAAAATGTTCCAGCCATGAGAGAACTTAAAAAGACAATGAATGGTGGGAGAGTTTACTATTTTGCCCCAACCAGCCTAGCGTGGGGATCCGGAGATGACCTGCATTGTGCTGAATGTTTTGATGGTGGTCCCACTGTCCTAGGACCACCACAGGCTGAGTTATGGGCAAAAATGTTTTGAAAATGAAATGCCCTGAAAAACATTATGAGGCAAGTTTCCCCAAGTGCAGTGAATATTGTAGTAGCTTGACTGTAATGCTTAGAACAGCCCCTAGAGGACACCACAATAAAAATTGCATTTGTAAGAAATATGGCCATTTAACCATATAGTCAGCTCCTAGAGGGCCTAACGATATGAAAACAGATTGTCAGAAAATAATGTATAATTATATATGTGGTCCCTAGAGGGCCTAGTGCCTTAAACATTTTGAGGCCTAGGAGGCATACTGCAAAACTATTACAAAGAAGGCCCTTAAAATACAAACTAGTCCCAGATGTAAAACACAAGTTCCAGCCATGAGAGAAATTTAAAGGATATTGCATGGTGGGAGAGGTTACTATTTTTGGGTACCCCCAAACTAGTGTGGGGACTCAGAGATGTCCTAGACAGAAAGAGGGTGCCATGCTGAACAGTTTGGTGGTGGTCCCATTTTTCTAGGACAATCACAGGCTGAGTTCACGTACTCATGTAAAGCATTTCTCCGATTGAGCTCGTGCTCTATGAACGTTTATAAAAAAAAAAGAGATAAATGTGAAATAAAAGAAAAGGATCAGCGGCATGTCCAAAACAAGGAAGAGGAAGAAACGACATACAGCAGCCATGCAGCGCAAAGCGGTGAGGCAAAAGAAAAAAATTGTGCACCACACTAAGAAATATCGCCGATCATGCATTGATCCATGGCACAAGGTCAGTCAGTCTCCAAGGCGGTAAAAAGCAGCCTCTTCCCGGGCCCAGAGAATGTCTTTGCAGGTGTCTACCTCATACATTCTGAGGGAAGGAATGCATCAGTTTTAGCTATGCCTCAGCATCAACAAACCCAAGCAGCATCATGCCGTGGCCATCTGCAAGGACAAGTAGCTTGGTTAGTGTTCAATCATGTTACATTACGGAATCTGCCTTAAATATTCCAACACAAGGCAGGCTTTAGGGTGGGGTAACCAATGCAGCCAGACCTGGCGCTGAGCTCGGGGAGAGGAGGAAGAGGGTGGGGTGGGCGCTGTGTTTACAATAACTTATGGTTTTTAAAGAACCTGCTGCAGAGTTCCTTGTGTAGCCAGCAGTTTTTGGGCAACAATAGTAAGGTAAGATAACTGGTGATTAATATTACTGCTGGCGAAAGATCTGAATTTTGTAAAGAGCCAGTTGTGACTCATCGTGAAGTAGTAGAGAGCATTAATATGCCTACTACAAAGAATGTGTACCTCGCAGATCACAGATATGTATTTTATGTGGATAGCTCAGTGGGTTACTGCTTTTGTCATAGATATCCTTTTGTTACGTCCAGTTCATAAGTTACAATCCTACTATAGCAGTCATCTATGAACTGCTGTCAAAGAGCTGCATGCAAACTGTATGGTATAAGTTAGAACGTTATGTTTTTCCCCATCTCTCATTATCCTTTTTTTGGGTAGAAGTAAATTCTTACTAGATAAGCCCACCCTAACCACTGTGGCACATTTTAGATCCAGAGCCTGCACTTCTTCAGGCCAAATATGCTTAAAATCTACTGCCTACTAGTATGGATGACATGATTCCTTCACTTTGCAATCCCCATTTTCCTATGTAACATTTCCTACAGACTGATTTACACTGATAAGATTAATTGTCTCTATATAATGTGTGTGTGATATATTATCTCTCACTCTGTATTGCGGGTCACTGTTGGAGGGTGGTTATGAGGGAATCCGTGGAGAAAGAGGTCATTAGGGGTGGGGTGCCAAAAAGATTGTGGCACTAGGCACCACCTGCGCTAAAGTCGGCCCTGTTCCAGCATGAAAACTGCTCACGGTGGAAAGGTCAGGAATAACTGTGAGTGTCAAATGTTGCTCAGTCACTTGGATCCTACGAAAGGAGAACCAACATTCATTATGAGATATAAAAAGGTCACCTCTGAGTTCTGTAACTGTATAAAGGCATGCAGCCTGTAGCCTCCTACCTGTATGTGTTCCCAACATTCTAGTGACTTGTAATATATGGTATAGCGAACCCCTGCCATATGTTATAAGGAACTTGAATGTCACCAAAGAGTCCAGGGACCGTATTGAGGAACGAGGTCGAAGTTAGAGTTCCTTTGTAAGGTCATGGAACTCTCAGGTGACTTGGATTATCCTTTTAATATAGGCTGAGGGTATTTTATTCCCTATAATCTATGGTCTCACCATCATCCTTCCCACAAAAGTCTTAGTAGTAGGAAGGGATACCTTTAATCACCATATTAAAAGTGACAGTTATCCCGCCCCGGAAGTGACGCCATTTCCGGTGGCTGGGACTTCCGGTGTCCCTGAGAGCCCTCCCCAGAAGTGCCATGTGTGTAGGGTGTGTCACGTGGTCTGTGACCTCATGGTGTCATGTGTTAGCTATGTGGCTGTGTCCTAGCCCCCATGGGTGCTGGTCTATGGGCTTTTGTAAGATGTGGGCCTTTGTGTTGTGCAAGTGTTTTCAGAGCCTGTGAGGACAGGTCTGGACATGTCAGACAATCACGGGCAAGTGACTGTTAAGGGATCTCTGCACAGGGCGGCGAAGGGTGCGGTCTGACCAAACCTCCACAGTGCTGGCTAATCCAAAAAGAGGGGCAGGTCAAACATCCAAGCTGTTGGCTAATCCTAAAAGAGGGGCTGGTCCAATTATATGGTTGTTAGAGCCAGCCAATCATGGTAGAAATGCATGTCTAAAATAGATGTAGCACTAAGAGGTCCCAGGCCAAGGACCACAGGTGTTCAACATATGCCAGAGAGGGGTTCCCAGGCCATTGTCCAAAGGTGTTCAGCAGATGCCAGAGTCTAAACTGCCCATACAGTTAAAATAGGTTTGAGATAAACAGGAGCCAGACATTGTAAACCTAAAACAGATGTAGCATGTGGAGTTCCCAGGCCATGTCCCAAAGGTGTTCAGCAGATGTCAGAGTCTAAAGTGACCATACAGTTTAAAAAAAATAAAAATGTTTTGACATTGTAAACCTAAAACCGATGCCTAACTCTAAGCCCAACCCATCACAAAAAACCTATGCATAATCGAGATGGTGACCCATATAAAAACAACCCCCACATTCACAGGGGTCTTTTTCTCAACTACACACTGGGCGCTTACAGAGAGCTTAGGCTTCCAGAAACCCTCAAGGAGAAAAATATGAACACCCCAGCACAGACTGTTGATGCTAAACCTCTTCTACTTAAGGTCTGTAACTATGTGGTGTCTGTATATTTTCTATTATAGTTTAACATGGATGTCAGCCCCAACCTTTTTATTTATTTTTAACTATACCCAGCAGTGTAAAATGCACATGTTTTTAAAATGATATTAATGTATGTTGGGAACTGGTCAGCTGTAATCTGCTGGCTGCAATGTTTAATTTGCACTTATAGGTTCAGGGGTTGTGTATGCGCATGTATTTTGAGGGTCTGCACTTAATTTAGGGGTTTGGGATGGTAATGCTTAATTTGTATTTGATGGTTCTGGTGCTATGTATGTGCATGTATTTTGAGGGGGCGCACTTATCTGTGGGGAGGGTCGGTATTGTTTAATTTGTACTGGTTAGTTCTGGGGCTATGTAGGTACATGTACTTTTAAGGGTCAGCATTTATTTTGAGGGCGGTATTGCTTAATTTGTACTTGCTGGTTCTGGGGATGTGTAGGTACATGTATTTTTAAGGGTAAGCATTTATTTTGTGGGCGGTATTGCTTAATTTGTACATGATGGTTCTGGGGCTGTGTATGTACCGGTATTTTGAGGGGGCGCACTTATTTTTTGAAATGGCTGTAGGGCTTAATTTGTACTGGTTAGTTCTGGGGCCATGTAGGTACATGTATTTTTAAGGGTCAGCATTTATTTTGAGGGTGGTATTGCTTAATTTGTACTTGCTGGTTCTGGCGATGTGTAGGTACATGTATTTTTAAGGGTAAGTATTTATTTTGTGGGCGGTATTGCTTAATTTGTACATGCTGGTTCTGGGGCTGTGTATGCTAATGTATTTTTTAGGGTCTGCACTTATTTTGTGGGATGGCTGTAGGGCTTAATTTGTACTTGTTTGTTCTGGTGCTATGTATGTGAAGATATTTTTTTGGGTATGCACTTATTTTGTGGGGTGGTTGTAGGGCTTAATTTGTACTTGTTGGTTCTGGGGTTATGTATGTGAAGGTATTTTTTAGGGTCTGCACTTATTTTGTGGGTTGGTTGTAGGTCTTAATTTGTACATGCTGGTTCTGGTGCTATGTATGTGAAGGTATTTTTGAGGGTCTGCACTTATTTTAGGGGTGGCTGTAGGGCTTAATTTGTACTGGCTGGTTCAGGGGTTATGCATGGGCAGGTATTTTTGTGGGGCTGTATTTTGTGGATGGTTTAAATACAGAGAATGCCGCGTGTGTTTCAGCGCGGCATTCTCTGTAATTAAAACTTCCGATCAGCTCACCGAGGCCTCGTGGTGTTCCCGAGGCCTCGGTGAGCCGGTCGCTTGCCGCCAGAGGGCGGCGGTTGTTTGTTTTAAAAAAATACTAATGGCACGAGGACCGGGTCTGTGGGGCCCTGACCTTGCGCGCTAGGGCACTAGAGCCCTTACAAATATAAATAAATAAAATGAAAAGAAAAAAGAAAGGAACAGGGTTTTGGGGGCCATCGGATTGGGGCACCCAGGGCCCCATAGGGCAGCATTTAAAAAAAAATAAAAAAATAAGGCTTGTGTGGCCATGAGGGCCTGGAACACGAGGCTCAGAGGCCCCCAGGGTCTCATTGGACAGCTTTTATTTTTTTTTTAAATAAATAAAAATATGGCAAGTGTGACCCCGGGGTTTTAGGGGCACCTGGGGGTCTACAATGTTGTTGTTTTTTTAAAGCACATAAATAAATAAAAAATAAATAAAATAAAAAAAGATATTGAAATAAATTAAAATAAAAATAATTTAAAAATACCCCTGATAAAGAGCCTCAGACCCCACAATGCCCCCATCCACTCACCTTTGATCAGTAGGGTCTGGTGTCCTAGTTTGATGGCCTGAAAAACCCAGGCCCTCACACATGATGCATCCACAGACGGCTATTTTTAAACAAAGACTCTAAATGTGTTGGTGGGGTTGGTTCAGCTTGGAGTTTAGACTGAGCTCCACCCCCACACATGGTTCAGAGCCTTGTTGAGCTGAGTTGAAAACCCGGCATGGATCCTAGGATCTGGTTACCAGTCTATTGTACATATATAAAATCTAGGAACTGTAATGTTTTTTAAATAGGTTGTGTTACATATTTTTACAAATGTTGTAATTACATCGTATTATAAAGACCTTTGAATGCCTAGTAATATGTGTAAAATAAGCTTGTGCAACCCTTAGAATTATATAAATAATGGCTTATAGAGTGAATCCTAGAGTTTGTCTTGTGTTGTAGCGCCATCATGTGGACTGCGTTTATTAAACCTTTTATAGTGTTTAAGAAAAGCTTTATAAATGTTGAGGTGTATTATACTTCCAGAACATAGGGATTCAACAGTTGGAATCTTGAGAGCTTTTAATTTTTTTATTTTAATATTTTTTTTTTACCTGTTTTTATGAAGGGCTCACGAATATAACATGTAACGAGTTGTGTTTTAAAGGCAATTCTATCTCTCGTGTACATAGGACCTCCAAGAACCTGCTACGACCCCTGTGGAAGTGGAGACAGTTCAACATGGTGAGCTACAGGGCGTTCTAAACAGAGTTGTCATGATTGTTATTTTTTATTTTTATTTTACTGTTAACGTTTTCCCTTGTGTCTGTGGGTTTGCACAGGTTATGATGCAGAACTATAGCTTGCGGTTGCCGCTCTACAGCAAATCCTCCAGGGTCAAGACGGGCCGTGCACAATGTCTCAGGATAGCGCTTTTGCAGGTAAATAATGCAGTTCTTTTGTAAACGCCCTGAAAACCTAAAAAACCCAACAACCAGCCCTATATTGGACCGACTCAGGGAGTACGTATAGTCTGTGTATTATTATATTGCAAATGTAACATTATTTTCTTTTCTTTTTATCCCAAGGTATCCCTGAGGGAGAAGTGACCCTGGCTTGGACAATCGGACATTATTGTGCTTACAACCCCAAACGCCTAACAGTTTGTACCGTGTGAGGCCTCTGGAGGGACCCCAAAACAGTGCAGCAATCCTAAAATAAATCGGCTGTCATTAAAGAATCGTAGGAAGAAGTTCCAGATCCCTGAGCTACAATCTGTGCCTTTAGACCTATCTTTTAAAAATGTTGTTAAGGTGCAGCCGGTTCCACCTATGTCCCAACGTTCCAATACGGGTGTGTCTGTCAATGCCCTAACCCCTCCAGGTTGTACAACTAGCCCATCCCTGTCACATGACTCGCAATTGGAAAATTATCACCCGTAGAGGATCCTTATTCCCATTGTATAGGACTTCTTAAGGCTCTAGCTGGTACTGACCAGAGTTCTGAAGCCCCCGCATCCCCTCGTGACACTTCTAAGACGAGCCCCTCAAGGTTACAATCAGCAGAGTCTCAATCAGCAGCACCCGGCCACAGCACTGTCTCTACATCAGCGGCCTTCAGTTATTACGATAAACATTTAGGGGGTGATTCTGACCTCGGCGGTAAAAGGCCCTTACCGCCGGTCAGAAGTCCGCCATTATACCGCCGCGGCCGCGGTAAACTGCCACGGTCATTCTGACCTCCAACTGGCAAACCGCCAAAAACCCGACATCCACGGAAGGCCGCCTCATCAGCGGGCAGCGATAAACTGGAGATGACCAAACCTCCACCGTCACGCCAACACAAACACGCCCATGCCATTACGACCCACGAATCCACGCGGCGGTCTTTCAACCGCGGTATTCCATTGGCGGTACACACCGCCGCGCTCAAAATACACATACCCTTACAAAACACAGCCACATTGGACAATTCCAAATACACACACCTGATACACATACACACACCACTCCCACACACCCATTACAATATAAAACACACACCCACATCACTCACAAACCCCCATAAATCGAAAATCAGAGACAAGGCCCAAGACACAGAGAGAAAGCACAGGGAACGCAAACCACAAACACACACAGGAACCCAACTCCATCACCCACAATACATTTACGCACACATCACCACACACCAACACTCACATCACCACAAACACCACCCCACACCTCATCCACACCACCCCATGGCACCCCAAAGACACCCCAGGTTCTCAGACCAAGAACTCAGGGTCATGGTGGAGGAAATAATAAGGGTAGAGCCCCAGCTCTTCGGCACACAGGTGCAGCACACCACAATAGCCAGGAAGGCGGAGCTATGGCAAAGGATCGTCGACAGGGTCAACGCTGTGGGACAGCATCCCAGAAATCGTGAAGACATCCGAAAGCGCTGGAACGACCTACGGGGGAAGGTGCGCTCGATGGTGTCAAGACACAACATCGCTGTGCAGAAGACTGGCGGCGGACCCCCACCCACTCCACCCGAATTCACAGCATGGGAGCAAGAGGTCTTCAACATCCTGCATCCTGACGGCCTCGCTGGAGTACCCGGAGGAATGGACTCTGGTAAGTCGAATCTCAACTACTTCTCCCCCCACAACCACCAGCATGCCAACCTACACCCCACCCTCACCCCCAACCCCCAGCACACATCCTCCCTGCCAATGTCTCACCAGCACAACCCACCCAACCCAACACCAATCCCTGAATGCCAACACAAACCATAGACACCCATCACCTATGCATGACCACTGCACATACCCATCCACCCCCCCAAACCACCCTCACATCTCCTCCCACAAGGGAATGCCAGCACTGGGGGACAAGGGCACCCACAAATCGCACGACATGGCACACACAATAGCAATAACCATACTCTTTTACCCCTGCAGGGCCCGAACGCCAACACACCGCCACGGAGGGTCGAGATTTGTCCATCCCACCCCACACAACAGGCCCCCAGTGAGGACAGCAGCTCTGTCGACCTAGAACCTGATGACCAGCCCGGACCATCAGGGACCTCTGGACAGTCGGTTCCCCACACACAGACACAGGCCACAGCAGACCCAACCCCCTCTGGGAACACCAGCACAGCTCCCACCCAGCGGGCCCATGCCTCTGTCTCCAGGACGCGTCAATCAGCGGTGTGTCCGCCACTACAGGGCACCCAGGCTGACCCACCACCCCAACAACAACAGGGACCTGGGGGCAGTGGTAGTGGGCACACCGTCCAGGGGACAGAGGCCCGGGGAAACAGGGGAACTGGGAGGGCTGCAGTGCAACAGGGGGGGGAGGACAGGCCCAGGGAACCCACTCTCCAAGAGGCCCTCACCACCATCATGGGAGCATACCACCACTCCCAAGAGACGATGGCGACGGTACTGGCCAGGTTCCAGGAGATCCAGGCACAGCAGGAGGAACGGTACATGGGGTTCAGAGACGAACTCAGGAACATCGGGTCCGCAATGGGGACCATCGTCCTGGCCCTCAACCGGATAGAAACCACATTGCGGGACCATGTGGCACCACACAGGGCCCCTGTCACTAGCCAGGACCAGGAACAGCCTACCACCTCCGCCGGCGCTAGTGGACAGGAGGCCCCCACACAACGACAGGCCACCAGAACCCCACCTCTTGCTGAAGAACAACCACCCCGCAAGCGGAACCTGAGATCACAAAAGAAGACAGAGTAGGATGCCAAGACCCCCGCCAGCATAACATACCCCCTGATGTCATCCCACTGTCCCACATTGTCACCCTGTCCAACCTTAAACTGCCCCTGCTCCATCCTTCCACAGGCATATGGACAATGCACCTGTGAAACTGAGAACTGGACTCTGCCATGGACATTACTCCACCCCCACCCATCACCGTTTTACTATCATGGACCTATATGTAGCACTAAAAATAAATCACTATTTGCACTGAAAATATTCTGGAGTCAGCTTGTATTCTTAACAAATGTATTACACACAACGGTTCAATTATGTTCAGTTCAATTGTGATAACAACATACCAATGTCAATAAGCTTTAGTCAATGGGCAAACAAAGCAGTAGTCATGCACTGGGTCATACAGCTCTGAAAAGGGAAGGCAAAGTCACAAATCAGTTAAAATGAACTGGGGGGAAACACAGAAAGTAGAGATGCAGGAGGCCTTAAGTAAATGTAAAATGTCGTGGGTGATTCTTACCTGTGTGCTACTGAAAATACTGTTGTATAACTGTGTCCCTGTTGTCTGTCTCGTCCCCGTCGTCTTCCTCCTCTTCACTCTCCACAGGCTCCACAGCTGCTACAACACCACCATCTGGACCATCCTCCTGCAGAAAAGGCACCTGGCGTCGCAATGCCAGATTGTGAAGCATACACCAGGCCACGATGATCTGGCACACCTTCTTTGGTGAGTACATGAGGGATCCACCTGTCATATGCAGGCACCTAAACCTGGCCTTCAGGAGGCCGAAGGTCCTTTCTATGATCCTCCTAGTTCGCCCATGGGCCTCATTGTACCGTTCCTCTGCCCTGGTCCGGGGATTCCTCACTGGGGTCAATAGCCAAGGCAGGTTGGGGTAACCAGAGTCACCTATTAGCCACACACGTTGTCTCTGTAGCTGTTCCATCACATAGGGGATGCTGCTATTTCGCATGACATACGCGTCATGCACTGACCCAGGGAACTTGGGATTTAGATGGGAGATGTACTGGTCAGCCAAACAGACCACCTGGACATTCATAGAATGGTAATTTTTCCGATTTCTGTACACCTGCTCATTGTCTTTTGGGGGAACTAAAGCCACATGTGTCCCATCAATGGCACCAATTATGTTGGGGATATGTCCAAGGGCATAGAAATCACCCTTCACAGTGGCCAAATCACCCTCCTCAGGGAAAACAATGTAGCTCCGCATGTATTTCAGCAGGGCAGACAACACTCTTGACAAAACCTTAGAAAACATAGGCTGAGACATCCCTGATGACATGGCCACTGTTGTTTGGAATGATCCACTTGCCAAAAAATGGAGTACTGACAGGACCTGCACCAGAGGGGGAATCCCTGTGGGTTGGCGGATGGGGGACATCAGGGCTGGCTCCAGCTGGGCACACAATTCATGTATTGTGGCTCGGTCAAGTCGGTATCGGAGTATAATATGGCGTTCTTCCATTGTCGACAGGTCCACCAGCGGTCGGTACACGGGAGGATTCCTCCTTCTCCTCGCAAGTCCCAACGGACTGTGCCTAGGAAGGACAACATGGAGTATAGAGTAAAGAAACCCACAGGTACGTAACCACAGCTTGCACAGTACAAGAATCGCTAGTCATTGAAAGGCTTGTATGATTGGCAATGCAAGGCCTAGGCCTGTGTGACGCAGTAGAAATTAAGCCATGTGGGCCCTTGAAATGGCGGCTGCCTGACCTGTGAAGTGTGACAGTGGGATGTGAGGTCAATGCGCTGGCGTGGCACACTGTGGCGGTAGGCGGTCGAAGACCGCTGTGCGAAGCCGCATTGGTTAACATTGAACCCTATGGGTTTCAGGAGCCAATGACGAGGTGCGCCGGCGGTCGCGGTACGCACCGCCGCGGTACGCACCGCCACGGACGTGACCGCCATTTTCTATCTGATTAATCACTCGAGACCTGATCATCCACAGGAGAGGACCTATACTGCAAGTGCTGCTGTGACCTCGGTCTGGAAGAGACAATGGCTGCTGCGACTGGGGAAAGGGCCCCTGCCTTCACTTCTGAAGAGTTGGAGAAACTAGTGGATGGGGTCCTCCCCCAGTATGCGCTACTCTACGGTCCTCCAGACCAACAGGTTAGTACACAGGGTGCACGTTGAATGGGCTATGCCTGTGTTGAGTGGGGTGGAGATAAGATGGTGGGGTGGGGAGAGAATGACGAGTGCAAGGCACGACAGATGAGAGCATGTGCCACATGGCAAGGTTGGGGAGGGGGGCCAATCACATCTAACATGCGGAAAAATTATGATATTTCCTATTCCACCCTGTACATGTCAAATAGGTCAGCGCCCATCAGAAAGTCGACATTTGGCGTGCCATCGCCAAGGAAGTCCGGACCCTGGGGGTCCACAACAGACGGGGCACCCACTGCCGCAAGAGGTGGGAGGACATCCGCCGCGGGACCAGGAAGACCGCCGAGTCACTGCTGGGGATGGCCTCCCAACCTAGGAGGGGTGCCAGTCGTACCCTGACCCCCCTGATGTCCCGGATCCTGGCGGTGGCCTACCCCGATTTGGATGGGCACGTGAGGACATCACAGCAGACACAAGGGGGTGAGTACCAGCACATTCAGCTATCTTTACGCGCAGTGGAGGTGCCTGGGTGGGGGAGGAGGGCTGTGGGTGACATTAGGCCAGGGCGCTTTCTGTAGTGTAGTCCTCTACTTTAGCCATGGCCCTGTGCCCTCGCCCCCCACCTCTGTAGGGTGACAAGTACAGCTATCCATGGTCCTGCATCACCCATGTGCGCATCTGTTGTCCCTAGACCTGTTGGCCTAGTCACAAGTACTGAGTAGTGTACCCTGATTGCGCGGCTTAGTGCATGAGGCTCCTGTGTCTGTCCTCTCCGCCAACGGTGTTGACAATGCATGCACTCAACCTGTTTTTATTTCTCCCCCCACCCTTTTTCTTTATCTACTTTTGCATGTGTGCATTAGCATCATCAGGCGGAGGAGAATTGGCACCGGAGCACGAGGGAGCTGCAACTCACAAGGCCCCGGTGGGCCATGGCACAGACACCGAGGCCACCAGTGATACGGAGGGCGAGGGGAGCTTCACAACGGGGACCCGTGGTGACACCAGCGACACCGACACGTCCTCGGATGGGAGCTCCCTAGCGGTGGCGGCAACATCCGTGCCCCCCGCCTCTACAGGTACAGCCGCCATCCAGCGCACCAGCTCCGCCCTCCCAGCAGCCCCTCAGCCTTCGCTCCGTGCCCGCTCGCCCAAGAAGGCGGGCATCTCCTTCGCCCCAGGCACCTTAGCCCCTTCCCCAGTTACCCCTGCTGCCCTCAGTGAGGAGGTCATTGACCTCCTACAGACCATCATTGTTGGGCAGTCTACCCTTTTGAATGCCATCCAGGGGGTAGAGAGGGAGGTGCATCTTAGCAATGCATACCTGGAGGGCATTCATTCGAGTCAGGCTGCCCATCAACGATCGTTCAATTCTCTGGCCTCAGCACTGACGGCAGCCATTGTCCCTGTTTCCAGCCTCCCTCTTCTAACTGCCTCCACCCTGTCTCTGTCTCCTGTTCCTCAGCCTACCCCATCCACACCATCAGACCAGCCTGCACACACCTCAACACCCAAGGGCAGCTCATCCAGACATAAGCACCACAGATCACACAAACATTCACCCAAGCAACACCCAGATGCAGACATGCCAACAGCCACTACCACCTCTGTGTCCCCCACCTCCTCGTCTCCCTCCTCCCTTTCTGTGACGTCTCCACTCACACCTGCATGCACACCACCAACAGCCAGTACTTCCATCACCAGCACACCCTCCAGTACAGTCCGCACACGTGCAGTCACCACCCCCACTGCCATTTACACGTCCCCTGTGTCCTCTCCCACACAAACGCAGGCAGCCACCCACCCAACAGCCAACCACCTCACGACAGCCTCCAGCCCATGCACCTTCACCCAAGGACAGCACACCTGACTCTCCTACAACCACCTCCTCTTCCTCCACTCCCATAACCACTACACCTACCCTTTACCTTGGTCCTAAAAAAGTTTACCTCTCCAATCTTAACCTCTTTCCCTCACCTTACCCACCCCCTCCATCTGCTAAGAGTCCCAAGAGCACCTCAGCCACCACCAGCCCGGCTTCAAGTGTCACCGTAGTGCATGGATTTTGGAGTCCACCCTTTGCCAGCAGTGATACATCGGTCAGCAGCAAGGGGACAGCCAGCCCCCCCCCTGGAAAGAGGACCCGTAAAGTAAGGGGCCACCGCAAGAAGACTGACACGGCTGCCCCCAAGGACCAAAGTTCTGCCACTTCACCTGCCACAACATCCAGGGGAGGCAAGGCCCAGAGAGCCACATCGAAGGAGGGCAAGGGCAGCAGGGCGGAGAAGTCAGCCAGCAGGAGCGCGGACCAGGAGGGCCCCACAAGCCCCATCCCGGGTGTGAGGGAGGACACCCAAGGGCCCAGGACACCGTCACCGAAGGGTTCAGCAACTGCACGGTCGGAGGGCGACTGAGCAGGGAGTCCTGGCCAGGTCTGACTCCCTTGAATTACTGGACAGGCACCGCTGAACAGGGCCCCGCCGTCTCAAAGCACCACTCCGCTGGGCCCTTCATCTCAAGCACCGCTCCGCTGGGCCCTTCATCTCAAGCACCGCTCCGCTGGGCCCCGCCGTCTCAAGCACCGCTCCGCTGGGCCCTTCCTGTCAAGCACCGCTCCGCTGGACCCTTCCTGTCAAGCACCGCTCCGCTGGGCCCTTCCTGTCAAGCACCGCTCCGCTGGGCCCTTCATCTCAAGCACCGCTCCGCTGGGCCCTTCCTGTCAAGCACCGCTCCGCTGGGCCCTTCATCTCAAGCACCGCTCCGCTGGGCCCCGCCGTCTCAAGCACCGCTGGCCCAATGACAGTGCCGGTTCTGTGTCGAGCTACTGTTCACGCTGCACTCAGGCCACCCTGCCTCCTCCATTGCCTGTGGAGACTGTTATCCACTTGAGAGACTGTGGCTTTGCACTCCCCAGGATGGTACAGTGGGCAAGCCACCCACTGTAGAGACTTGAGAGACTGTGGCTTTGCACTCCCCAGGATTGAACAGTGGGCAAGCCACCCACTGTAGAGACTTGAGAGACTGTGGCTTTGCACTCCCCAGGATGGTACAGTGGGCAAGCCACCCACTGTAGAGACTTGAGAGACTGTGGCTTTGCACTCCCCAGGACTGAACAGTGGGCAAGCCACCCACTGTAGAGACTTGAGAGACTGTGGCTTTGCACTCCCCAGGATGGTACAGTGGGCAAGCCACCCACTGTAGAGACTTGAGAGACTGTGGCTTTGCACTCCCCAGGATTGAACAGTGGGCAAGCCACCCACTGTAGAGACTTGAGAGACTGTGGCTTTGCACTCCCCAGGATGGCACAGCGGGCATGGTGGCCCGTTCGTGGATCTGGCGTCATGGACTCATGTGGCTGTGGTGCCCCCCCTTCCCTTCCCCCTGAGGTGCCTGTAGTTTTATCATCTGATGCCCCTGCAGTGTTCTCTCCAACGGACTCAGGTCTCCTGTGTGGGCTTTGCCCATGTGTTGATACACTTTGGCCCACGGACAGTTGGAATTTCTGTGACTGTACAGGACTTATTGCCTCTATTTATCGGTTACGCAAGGTTTTAACTTGATTTTTTATAATTCATTTACCTATTTTTCCATGACTTCAATGAACCTATTTTATACATAAATTTAGTTTCTCAATTTAATTATTTCTTTTCATTATTCCGGGGGGTTTGGGTGGTGTCACTGTGACTTGGTGCTCTGCATTGGTGTGTAGATAGTTGGGGGGTGGGTGTATTGCGTATGTGTGTGCCCGTAACCCTTCCTCCTCCCCCCTCCCCTGTGTCGTAGGTGCGGTACTCACCGTTGTCGTCTGCGCCGGACTTCGTACTCGTGGTAGATGAGCAGGTAGACGAGAGCAGGTAGGATGTTCAATTCGGGTTCCATGCTGTCCTCCGTCCTCGTGGAGTGTATAGAGGTGAGCGTTTTCCCGTTCGTAGTCTGTTTCCGCCGTGTTTTTATCAGCGGTGCTCCCGCCCCGGAAAAGGTGGCGGATTGGTGAGTTGTGATAGGGTGGGCGGTACGTTGTCTGCCGCCTGCCTGTTGGCGGTGACCGCCGCGCTGTTTGTCTGTCCCGCCGTGGCGGTCGGAGTGTTAAAGTGGCGGTCTGTGTTGGCGGTTCCCGCCAGGGTCAGAATTCTTTTTTTTTTACCGCCTGCCTGTTGGCGGGTTGGCCGCCGCTTTATCACCGACCGCCAGGGTTGGAATCACCCCCTTAGCCTCCCCATGTCTGATGTCCCCCGATACACCCCAGGGGCATACGAACCCACCAGTCCTACACCAAGGGCCTGTGCGCAGTGGTCTTCACCATCCTCATCAATATACCCCACCAGCAGTATAGTGTGTAGCAGATCGCAAAATCAGAGTTTTGGAACACCCTCGAGCGATGATCAGGCCTCTCAAACTCCTGGGTGTTCACACTGGAACCCTGTTTTTACGTCCCGCTCCGGTCCATCAGCAGTGAATGGGGGTGATAACGTCAGCCATTGTCCTCTAACAGGGGTTTCTCTGGGAGTTGGCAATCATACCTCTAATGTCTCAATTACTCACCTTGAAACCAACCCTTCAAACTGTACTAGAGTTCTAGACACCTACATAAAAGAAATACATCAGTCGTTTAGACAATTAAAATTCCCACTCCGTCTAAAAACTTTAAAAGTGCGTAAGAACGACTGTAATACAGGGACATCCAGAGCTAACATAAAGGCTTTAAAACAACTGCTGGCTCGGTGTAGAAGCATGGTGGCCCAAGCTTGCGCTTCAGCAGTTGTAGGCATGGGTAACATACCAGCGTGACTAGGCGATCGTACAGACCAGGGGAATGTGAGAGCAACATTTACCGGTAGAATGGGCCTTAGGTCTAAATATATAAAGAAGCCACAGTACCTGCTTAATAGAGCTCTAAGAGTTTTACGTGCGCTCAAAAGTCAGAAGCCATGTGAGCCCCCTAAACCACAGCCCATAAGGCCTCAAAATATACAGTTACGAGGCGCTGATGGTAATTACGGGCCCTCTGGGGATGATGGTCAGAGCAGTCTCAGCTCTAAACAATCTGAAGGACCCCCACCCACAGTAGGTGAAGTGTCAGTGTCACCACTTGTAAACACCCCAAATATTGTTCAGATCGGCAGGGCCAGTTTCCAAAAACCAGATGGACCCATAAGAAGCCAAAGTGGATTGGTAGCGCTAGAAACTGCAAGCTTGTAATAAAAAAGTTAAAGAAAGCCAGACTCTGCTTTACCCGACGGTCTAAAAACACACCTACAGCTAACCAAACCCCCGCGAGCTCTCCAACATCCAGTAATTCTCATGCTGAGGCTTCAGAACCAGTATTTATGGAAAGTGTGAGACGGTATAGTCATGTTGTAGAGCGGTTTAACGCTACAGAACACTATGAGGAGTTTAGGTTTGTTAACCTTGATCGCCTACACTCCTCAGATCATGGCGTTATAGCTATACATCAGGCTGTGCAAACGCTAATAGAACGATTGTTACACGATGTGTGGCCTAACGATTTCTTTCAGATGCGTTTTCAGGGACAGGGTCTCAATAGTCCCCTGTTCACCATACGGTCATCTCAGGATGTGTTTGGCGCTGTGACGTTTTTAGAAAACCTATCTAAACTTTTACAGAACAAGGCTGAATTACTGGCGTACGGGTCCTTTAGAATCAACGCCCTTGTTGTTAGGGGTCACGAGGGGGGTACTTCCAGAACCTTAAAGAGCGTTATGTACAGTAAAATCATCGGCAAGAAATCTCGTTGGTTGCTCGATTTTAATACCAGAGTTACCAATATGTGTCTGGCCGCAAGCATTGCAGGCTTATTGGTGGACCGCTCTACCCCAGACGCCGTTATTATGTCGATGGCGGTAGCAGCCCACGAGGCGCTTCAACTACCGTCCAACAGAATGGTTGGTTTTGGGGACCTGGAACTTTTTGAGAACCACTTTGCCGTGACGGTAAAAGTTCTATACCACGCTGGTTCTTGGAAGTACTTCACTACCAATAAAGGTGTGAAAAACAAGACCGTGTATGTGCTACATCATGAAAACCACTTTTATGGTGTCTTGAACCTGAAGGGTTTTCTAGGTGCCAAGTATGTGTGTGACCTTTGCGATCACATATACAACAATCGGACCAAACATCAGTGTGAATTACACTGTAAAATGTGTCAAAGGGACGGCTGTGTCAATGACGATAGTGAAAGTGAACTACACAACGTGCAAGCTGTTTTGTCGGTCGCGAGACTGCTTAAACACGCACATCAGCCTAGCCGAATGTGTTCGTAAAGCGGACTGTGGGGTTTGCGGTTGTTACAAGCCTGTCAAACACAACTGTAAAGTTATGCAATGCCCTAGGTGTACAGAGGCTTTTAAAGCCGGAACAACCCACTCGTGTTACATGCTCAGAAGTCACCACCAGAAAAAAACAGAAGACTATATATCGTATTTGATATAGAGTGTACGCAAGAGACGGGGTTGCACCAGCCAAACTATATTTACACCCATCATCTAACAGGTGATGGGAGTTGGGAGTTTGAAGGGCGGTCATGCATGAATGATTTCCTCAACACGTTCATGCAACCGCGATACCAGGAGTATACATTTCTGGCTCACAACTCCAAAGCATACGACTCGTTCTTCATTATCCACAACCTGATACGTAAAAAGCTGCCTGTTAATCTCATTACCCAAGGTTCCAAACTAATGTTGCGAAAGGTTGTGCCTTTTGACATTAGATCATAGACACCTTGAATTTTCTGCCCATGAAGTTGAGCAAGCTGCCAAAAGCCTTTGGTTTTGAAGGTTGTAAAGGTTATTTTCCTCACTTTTTTAACACATGGGCGAATCAGAATTACAGTGGCCCTATGCCTCTGCCCGACAGTTATGGTTACGAGTACATGATGCCCTCTGAAAAAGAGAGTTTTCTACAGTGGTACGATGAAAGCCGTGAAAAATTGTTTCATTTTCAAACCGAATTGAAAGCTTACTGTGAGGCGGATGTTATGATATTGCGAAAAGCATGCAACCTTTTCAGAGACGTTGTGGTGACGATGACTAAGCGGGTCAGGTTTATTAAAACCAAATCACGCAAGAGTAAAAAAAAAATAATAATAACTGTATACCTGGACCCTTTTCAAAACATTACTTTGGCTTCAATGTGTATGTCTATTTATAAACACATGTTTTTATGGTATGGAACTATCGCTTTAGTACCGCCTGACTTCTATAACGGTAAACAGAAACGTTACTCCACCCCGTCTATTCAGTGACTCATGTACATCTCTGCGAATGAGAACATCTTCATTCAGCACGCTTTGCAGGGCGCCGAATGCCGTCTCGGTCGCTACTACCTAGACGGGTATGCATTAATTAACTGGGTGTCAACCGCCTTTGAGTTCAATGGTTGCTTTTACAAGGGGTGTCCACAGTGTTACAAACCCCGTGAGTTTAATAGACTGCAGGGCGAACATCTGCACCGTCCGACTCTGGCGAAGGCGCAGTATATTGAGAGCTGTGGCTTTGTTCTGAGAACTCTCTGGGAACATGATTGGGTAGCGGAGCTAACAAAATATGGTGAACTGGGCACTTTTATTAAGAGCCAGCAGTTACCTTCACGGTTGGAACCCCGTTACGCCTTATTCGGAGGTCGTACAAACGCCATACAATTGTACCGCGTAGCTGGACCGGGTGAGAAAATACACTACTACGACTTCACTAGTCTGTATCCGTTTGTGAACAAGGTGAAGTTGTACCCTGTGGGACATCCTACGATCATATACAGGAACTTTAAACCTCTCAAAGAGTACTTTGGAATCGTTAAGTGCCAGATCCACCCTCCGCAGAAACTTTACTTTCCGTTGCTCCCTTATAGAGTCGACGGTAAGCTAATGTTCCCCCTATGCCGAACCTGCGCTGAAAGTAAACAGACTAGCGAATGCTTGCATAGTGATGAGCAGAGGCTGCTGGAGGGGACTTGGTGTACCATCGAGGTGCAGACGGCCCTCGAGAAAGGGCATTGTCTCGGTAAAATCCTGGAAATTTGGCACTTTCCAAACACCACCACCCAGCTCTTTTCTGAGTACATCAACTTTTTTCTCAGAGACAAACAGGAGGCCTCAGGGTATCCAGACTGGTGTGTCGATGAGCCCTCAAAGAAAAAGTATATCGCTGATTACAAAGCTCGCGAGAGTATTAAACTGAGACCTGCGTTCATTAAGGTTAACCCCGCCCGCCATCAGCTAGCTAAGCTCCTTCTCAATTCCTTGTGGGGAAAATTTGCACAGCGTACCAATTTGTCAAACACATCCATCGTCACAGATCCAGATGAGCTTTGTAAGTATATATTCACACCGGTTTATGACATTTCCAGTTGTGAATTTATCGACCACGAGACAGCCGTTCTATGTTGGAAATACGCCAAAGAGTACCCCACAACGTGTAACAATATAAACATCTTTATAGCAAGCTTCACAACAGCTCACGCCTGGCTAGAGCTTTACAGGTTGCTGGACAAGCTTCAGGATCGTTGTTTGTACCACAACACTGACTCTGTTATCTTTGTGAGTAAAGAGGGTGATGAATATCCTCCGCTGGGTGATTATCTAGGGGATTTGACCAGCGAGCTCGAAAAGGGGGAGTATATACACAAATTTACCTCATCAGGACCTAAGACGTACAGTTATAAGACCTCAAACCACAAGGTTTGCATGAAAGTCAAAGGTATCACTTTAAACGTCAACAATATGATTAAAATAAACTTTGACAGTCTGAAGGGTCTGGTGCACGAGTACTACGCCTTGAGCGATCACAAAAATAGCAAAGCTATAGTCGTAAACCACCTGAGCATAGTCAGGTCCAAGAAAAAGTGGGAAATTACAACCCAACCGTTGTATAAAACCTTAAGAGTAGTGTTTGACAAATGGGTCCTCACAGAGGACTACAAAACACTGCCTTACGGTTATTAAAAGACATTAGAGGCTCGAACCTCACCCAGATATGGACATCGGGCTACAACACCCGTTCTCCTGCGTTTTAGCAGGTCCCTCCAATAGTGGTAAAAGTTTTTTTATAAAGAAACTGCTAGAAAACGCTCCCGGTGTTTTATCTCAGACCCCTAACAACATCGTGTGGCTTTATTCGTGCTGGCAGGATCTTTACACGGAGCTCACCCTAAAGTTCCCACACATCAGGTTTATAGAAGGCATCCCCGGTAATCTCAACGACGATGACTTGTAACCTAAAGAACTTGTAAACATGGTCGTGTTGGACGAACTCATGTGTGAAGGCGGGGACCCCCCCGAGATTGAGCGGGCTTTTACACAATATTCACACCAACGTAATCTGACCATATGCTATATAGTGCAGAACTTGTTTTACAAGGGTAAGAGCAGCCGGTCCATAACTCTCAATGTCTCATACCTGGTCTTATTTAAAAACCCCCGAGACAAGCTTCAGATCTCAATTATAGCTAAACAAATGTACCCCGGAAACACACCGTTTTTCATGGAGGCCTTTAACGATGCTACAGCAAAACCCCACGGCTACTTACTGGTGGATTTAAAACCCAACACTCTAGAAGACTACAGACTGCGCGCAGGTATACTACCACCTGACTTCCCAGTCGCCTACACGCCTAAAACAGGGCCCAAAGCCTATAAAAAGAACAAATAAAAAGACTTTTATAACATTTACACTCTAAACCTTGTAATATAAGGCCCCCACAATGTCTGTGAGGCTGCGGCATAATTAGGGCTCCTAAAAATGCTGATCACAGCCAACCCCTCGAAAAGAAAGGCCATCCTTTGCGCTGCCTCGGACGATTTAGTGGCAACCATTTCAGAAATAGCCCTAAACACCCTAAAAGGTAATGTCCCGATATCAACGAGCCAGTTCCGCGTTCAGAAGAAGAAGCGCCACATTATTAAGAAGCTCAGCAATAAGAGGGCATCGCTCCTTTCTAAAAGAAAACTGGTCAAACAGTCTGGTGGTTTTATAGGGTCGCTGCTAGGTATAGCTATACCCCTAATCACAGGGCTACTGTCGAGACCCTGATGGAGCACGCCCACAAAATGTACCTCGTACCCCGGCAACAGCTGGAACATCTGGGCCCTTCTACCACTGATGTCTGGGACATACGCCAAAACGAAACGCAGCGTCTCGACGCTGAAATCAAAGCCATTTTGAACCGAACTGATTTAAAACCACACGACAAAGCGGTGCTTTACTCAGGAGCCCTTCAAAACTTTCTACAGTACTACAAGCAACTAACCTCTGAAAAAAACAAACTTACTCTGTATACCCCAGATGCTGAACAGCAGCCAGTACCCTCTATGGTGCCTCAAGACCTAGGACCCTCACCCGCACCGGATGCCTTTGTCTTAGACCTTTTAAAAAATATAAGTCAGAAATATAGAGGGGCTGCTCAAATGTTGCTCAGTAAAATGACTGCTACTAAAGATTTGACCACGTGGAACGACCGGGGTGAATTCGTTTACAAGGGTCAGCCGGATGCTGGTTCCCACATGTATGATCTGGTCAGGGGTCTCACACACGGTAAAACCCTATCAACACATGACGCTCCTAGAGGTTGGGAGTAGTTCCTAAGTGCCGCTGTGGAACTCAACATTCCCTCAACGATTATTGGTAACGCAGAGAATCGTCGTAAGCTTGAAAGTTTAAAAGATCCGACCCCTGCTGTTTTTACAAGGAGCCCCGCCGTATCGATGTCGCCTTTCTTTCCAGAACTAACACCAGCTAGGAGCAGCGTTGCTCTTCCTCTGGGGCCTAAAAAGAGACTGTTCAAAATGAACACCTGGCTACCTCTCTAATGTGATCCCGAAATTTGCATCCATGTACAGTTTTTGTTAGAAGTTTTGCGAGTTGAAAAATGTTGCTTCATTTTATATGTTTACCCTTGTAAATGTTTGTGCTGAAACAGGTTTGTAATAAACACTTTTAAATTTTCAACAGTAGTCTGACATATTTTTTGTTGTTGTTTTTTTTTAAAATGGTTTGAAAATGTGCGGCGTGTGAATAATAAAAAAAAGCCTAGGCTGAAATCATGTTTAAGATGTTTTATTTTTATTTTAGACACTCATCAGTACAAATAGCGGGTTTACAATGCCTTACACTTTTGACAAAGACCATATTCTGTTTTAACAGCGCTCAACATTGTCCTGGAGTTTTCATTCACATATTTCATAACAACACCGTCGTTGTTTACTAGATCGGCTGAGTACAGATTTAAAAAATTTCTAAACGTCATACTTTCAGACATTTTACTAATAAAATATATACAATGTTCCCCGCATGTGATGGCCAAAGAATCCTGCACACATAGTTTGTTATACTCAACCGTGGGTGATGCTTTTTTGACATATTTGAATATCGGCTTTGTATAAATGCTATGCTCAGGGAACTCTGCTAAACTATCAAACACTATACCCGTGTCCACATCCAGAAACAGAGCCGCCCAATGTGTACCGTCCTTGTAATGGGGATCGGTGTTAAAGACAAGGGTGCGGGGTCTTTTTGGGCCTATCTTTTCAGGTAGTCCATCGCTAGGGAATACACCTAGAAAGTAGTTCTTAGCATATTTATGTCTACTTAAGAAGTCTCGTATCGCCGCAGTGTCCATTTAAAAAAAAATATTTTTTATTATTTGACCCTCTTTTAATGGTAGTCAAACATAAGCTGACCGGCGTGGTTGACCTGGATAACGCTGTTGAATACCGAGAACACAAACATGTTCACATTGGCAGCCAGCACCTGTGTAAAGCGTATTTTCGCTTTTAGATTTCCGTTTTTGATCAGGTTGTAGTTGTCACCTTCTTCCATGTCAGGCATCAGGTCAAACGCAAACAGCGTGTAGCCGGCCGCATACCCCTCTCTTGAAACAACTACTCCTGAGTCCCGCAGATGTTTCCCCGTTATCGAGACCAGCCCGAGATATTCCCTGACAAAATTTGATGTTCCAAAATTCGCCGTGAAGGGTTTTGAGGGTATCAGGGTGCCCTTGTGAACCAAAGCGGCATAGTTTATATCGTAGTGTTTGAAGTTGAAAGGGTTTGAGTTGTAGAGGCCGCTAAAAGCTGTATTGTCCACAAACCCTATGATGATGAGTTTCGGTAATTGTCCCAGAAATAGATTCTGCTGCTGCGTTAATCGTGTACCGGCGGGGATGCTGAATATCGTCAGATCCACTCTTTCAATGGCATACTTGGCGTTCGATAATTGTAAAGCTTCTGCATGGGCCAGTCTGACTCTCGGGGACACTTTCACTCTCTTTACAAACAGGCTTGCGGACAATATAACCAGTTTATACTGCTCTGCATCGCCGCTGATGAAACAGAAAGCGTCCTTGTTACGATTGAGTTTGATCTTAAGAATTATACCATTGACTAGCAGTTTGTCTTGGAAGAGAAGGTCTGAATGTACGCACCCCAGGAGGTCAAACTGCCTACTGTCGGCGACGAAGCTGGCTCTTTTTTTAAAACCCTCGTTGTCCCCGTCCAAAGCCGTGTTCTCGAAATACGCTTCGGTATCTCTGTAGAAGAGCCCCGCTGAAAGCTGTGTGTCCAGCGTGTTGCGACTGTAATTTAGAATACTCTCTATGTAGGCCCTGTAGGCATACATGTTATCATTCTGCGTGACGAGTCGATCGCCTCGGTTAATGTCCACTTGATTAAACATGGTTGCAATGGGGTAGGCGATCAGGGCCACTCTAGCATCAGCCTCGATGTTGCCACCATTCGCTTTGGTTATTTTACAGACGGGGTGCAAAAGAGTGTTGTTGAGATCCAGGTACATATCCGTGGACCCTGACACATAAAACTCTGTCGGTCCAAGCGACGTCAGAGTGGCCATAGGCGACACTTCCATGAAAAGACTGTTTTCAATGCTGGTCTGTGTGGGTTTGAGAGAAAACAGATCTAACTCAGATTTGGCACATTCACCCGATGCACAGTGTACGAAGGCCATGACCGATGCTTTAAAAAATATTCGCACTAGAACGTGTTCTCTTCTTCTTCTTGGAAGATCTCTTCCGTCTTACGGCTCTTCTTTTGCGTGGGCCTTTTGAAGTAGTCCTACGCTTCTTATAGAGCATTGGTGGCCCCCTACGCCTCGAAGCCCTTTGCTTCCTTTTAACATCAGCATGCGCATTGTACATCATCCCAGCTCCTCCCTGGGGCTGTCTGTTCATACGCTCGGCGACCGCAGACGTTATACTACCCCCGACGTCCTGGGCTATGTTCGTAGCAGCCGCTTTAACATGAGGTTTTGCAATTTCAAATCCTCTTCTCAAAAAGGGCGTGGCTCGCCTAAACAGGCTCCGGGAGAAACCCCCCAATCCAGCCCCATACATAACAGGAGCCCTTTGAAAGTAGGGCGGGTGACCTCCATAGCCAGCCTGAACTCTATAATAGTCCCTGTACATAGGGGGATCCACGTAGGTTTTCATGATGACCATCGCAGCAGCCTAATAGTCACCGTCGCAACGGGGTTTTAAATGAAGCTTAACAATAACTTTCCCGTATTTAAAGGCCACAGGCTCCGACTGATCGTTATACACCATGATGGTTATAGTGTCAAAATGTTTTTTAGAAATTGCCACATAGTCGAGTTTGTGATGTTGCATATTAACCATTGTGTTATTTTTGCCCTGCACAGGGACCCACCTCAACAAAGGTGAATAACTGTCCCCGACCCTCTGCGGTTCTACGATATCGCTATACACGTAGAGTGTATAAATTCTGCTGTTAATATCGGGGCATATAGGGTCTGGATCCAGCTGTCTTTGCACATGCTGTACGGTCCCTAAAATCCGCTGTAATTTACCAGTACATGTAAACCTGGTATCAAACTCAGGGGCTTTAAGAAAGACTTTTCTTCTAACGTAATCTGACACCAGATACATATTTGCATACTCTTCAACGGTGTTTATAGATTTGTTGATGGCTTCGACCACCGACGCTACGGTTGGGTAATAGCCATGTGGGTAAGTCTGGGGAAAGCTCAGGGCATCCTGAGTGTGCTTTATATGAAATTTAGCCTCTGGCTTTTTAGATGTATTCCAAGTTCTAAGGTACTGTATCTCCGTGAGCGCCAATTTCCGGGGTCCTTTCAAATCCACCGGCTTTGCCAGTTTTACCGTATAACTAGAAATCTGATTGTCTGGGAACATGTCCTTCGAAGCGTTGGACGGTAGCGTGATATAAAAAGGTGAGTTCTCCATCTCAGCGCTTACAGCTTGACCTCACACACCGTGCAGCGAGCTGGCCAGAACCCAACTGTTAAATTTCTCGGGCCACCCCCCCCATTTGACCAACGCCTGTCTCCTGGCACCGCTCCCTTTCATTTTCAGAACCTTTTCAACCCTGTACACCCTTTTCGGATCGTAGGGAACCTTCTGTAACTCTTTGCTGTAAAAGACACCTGCTACCTTTTCACCATCGTAGTCCTTTAACCTGTAAAAATATACCCCCCCTTTAAGCTCAACACTTTCCACTATGAATATCTCATCACTGAATGTCTGTTGGTAGCCTTTGGTGAAGACACCCTTCAACTTTGAAACCCTGACATGATCCCCTTCTTTTAAAGACGGTTTCTTGGCCTTCGGCGTAAGACGACTACCGTACACAGTTCTCCACACCATTAATGAATTATCCTGCATTACCTCAACAGGGGCCATTTTGATTGTCCTGTGGTAGGTGGCGTTATAAACATCTATAAAAGCCTGTAGAACATCCATGTATCTGTAGGTGTTGTTGGCGGTGAATTATCACCACATCTTTGACTTTAAAGTTTGGTTAAAACGCTCTACAACCGCAGCCTTTACTTCTCTGTGTGTTACAAAATGTTGTACAGCGTGCTGGTTTAATAATTTTTGGAAAGGTTTGTTTAAAAATTCCTTTCCGCCGTCTGTTTGTAGTTTCTGAGGTACGTGACCTTTAGCGAAGATGTCTTTAAAAGCGACTGTGACGCTAGTACCACTTTTATCGTTTAACAACTCTGCATAGGCGTACTTGGACAAGACGTCTATGACAGTTAATATATACATGGAGCCATTGTTATGTTTTGCTAGATCTGGAAGACTGATTATATCATCTTGCCACTGATAATCGAGCTGTGCGCTAACAACGGTGACCCTCCTCTTAAAGCGCCTCCTGTTTGTGGAGCGAATAAGCCTCTTCCCCAGCTAACCATGTCTTCACACGGGCACGGTTTACAGATTCATTTTCAGCTCGAGCCTTTCTAAATAGAGCTTCGGAGCCTCTGAAGCTTCCAACCCCCTGTGTATCGTAATAAAGCTTCCTTAAAGCTGCACCCATCATGCTGTCACCCACCATCACCACGAAATGAAAGACGCATGTTTTGTGTAAGGTCATTTTATTAAACATAAAAAACATAAAAGTGTGGCGGGACTACACAACCAGCGTGTATTTTACATTTTGTGGTACATAGCTTATAACTGTCAAAACGGTGGCCCACTGTGGCCTTTTTACAAGCGTATACATAGTACAACACCCGTTATACATTTTACTCAGAGCAGGTCCTTTTACAAGCCCTAAGCATCACAAACTTTTATATTTTTATAGCTATACTCTCAATACCTCTAGACATGACTTCCCGCTCCCCACGCCTATAACTCTGAACGCTCAGGATACTGACAGAATTCAACAGTTCATACAGTTCTAGGTAGGACAATACAGAACCTTTATTTGTGAGATAATCTTCAGTCATGTGCTCCAAAGCCCTGTGTATCCCAGTCAAGGGTGAAAGTCTTAACTCACGAGCGTGATCTTTGTCCGAGTTTTGGCATTTAACAGATGCAGTTAGCCGGGCGTTGATACACCACTTGGCGATACACACATGACTGCTGCACTGCAACAAGGCCGAAGGTTCTGAAATGTTCAGATACTGCAGAGTCAAAGGGTGTATTTCAGCTATTCTTTCTTTAACCAGCACAAATATCAATCTCCCGATACAGATGTAGACCGGGTGTAACTCATAGACATCTTGCACCACGATACTCGGATTCATCGCCTAAAAGTGAGTAAGTATGGAGCGTTAAGTAACACATTTATGGTCTGCTTTTTTTAAAACAACTTTCGTGGGGCTAAAGACTTAATTCTTCTGTTTTTATAATAAATGTCACACATCCGTCTTTCTATAACCCTTTCTATCATACTTTTGTCAAAGTGGGGACACAGCCCCTGCATACGGTCGAGTTTTGAGCAGGGCTCAGCAGCATATCGGATCTCATTGACAGCCGCAGCTAAGACCTTAATCATATCAGAGTGGACACCTTTCATCACAGCTGACAGCCCGTACACCACCCTTAACAAATTATATACCCGCTGAGGGTCTAGCCGACTACAAATGTGGCGAATTGTTCTTGCAGTGTACAACTCGTATAGACATTCGTGAGCCGCCTGCTGAGGTTCATTAATTTTATGCCCGTAACACAGGTCATAATACGTGTTCACAACGGTCGCTGCAAAACCTTTAACTGGCCATATGGTGTCATAGTGCACGCCCGGAGTTTCCTTTTCAAAATCGCGGCTAGTGTAGGTGCAAACACATTTCTTACAAGGCTCTTTGTTCTGGCTTGTAATACTTTCAGACTGTCTGGAACAGCACAAGCAGTAAATATTTACGTCGTTAACCTTTGGCGCGGACCCTTCTAGAGGCTCTCCTTCAGTTGTTTTCTATGGTTCAAACAGAAAGCACAAGACAAATTATTAGTTAAAAGTATGACACCAGAGTATACATGAAAAAAAAAAAATGTCTAGAGTGTTACTAACCTCAACATTCTCGCTACACTCAGAGGCTCCTCTGAAATCTTGCGAGTCGCAGAGGTCCATCGGGGTAGAAGCATCGTCGGAGTTTACAACGGACGGCTGTACAACAGCCTCTGGCTCGGGGTCCTCCTGGAATCCCATGTCTTCATAGACGGGCAAATTCGGTGGTGCTACACACTCTTCAACATCTTCAATGTCGATGAAGTTAACTGCAACACTTAATTCATCTTTCGAGGCATCGCTGTCGCTGCTGTCCCCCTTAATAGGGGATATCAGGTTCGGCAAATCCTTTAGATTGAGCCTTTTAAGCCGCTGGCAAAGTTCCTCTTGAAAACCGGTAACATTGGTATCCCTGTCATCAGGGACAGCCTGTTCTGCATTCTCATCCATCGTAAGAGGTGTTAGGGTCCGGTAATATCTACCAATAGTGTTCACGGCCCCTGAGGAGGCGGCTTTTCTGGCGATCGGATTGTATCTCTTCATGGCACCTTGACAAGCTGTTTCAGCAATGGTTCACGGTTTGGCAGACGGCTCTAACCCGCTCCTTATATGCCACAGTTCAAAAAGGGCGGGCGCTACTCTACAACACCACGAGGGCACAGACCACGTGACACACCCTACACACATGGCACTTCGGGGGAGAGCTCTCAGGGACACCGTAAGTCCCAGCCACCGGAAAAACTGTCACTTTTAATATGGTGATTAAAGGTATCCCTTCCTACTACTAGTCTTATCTCCTTACTGTGCTGCTCATTCCGATGAAAAAGGTAGTATCTTTGCAGACAGCAAGAATAAAAGTAGAATGTGGAGAGTGAAATTAGTATACCATAAATCTGTTAGTAATTTGATGCAAAAAATATTAGAATCATTTTAACATAGGTTAGATTAACAAAATGCTGTTGCTAAAAATTTGTGCAAACATGCAGTGATTCTATAGTTCCTGTAATGACCTACAACATACAAAAAATAAACATGATACCATAAATATTCCACTTCTGCGGATGCTCTTAATATAGATCAGAAGAATAAAAAGTCAGTTTTTTTTATGTTGCTTGAACTCCAAGTGGAATTATGCTCCCTCGCCTGCCTTTCACCCTGGCTGCTAGCAGGAGGCTTTGTGACATCACAATTTAACCGTAAAACGTATTATTGTTGAGCAGCAATTTCTCGTCCCAGATCGACTGTAATAAGGATATTACAGATCACAGGGATTCCAGGCTCCCATTTATTATACGCTTGTAATGTATAGTTAGGGATACTCTACCCCATATCTAACAAAAAACACTTTCTACAAACACCAGTCTGTACAAGACTAGAGCAGGATTCAAAATGCATCGTTATTTGGTGCAGGAAGAATATGGCTCATGTATGTCTTTACTCTGTACAAAACGAGTATGCATAATGCATGCTTACTTGGGGAAAGAGACCTATGAATAATGCATATGTTGGTTATGTGCAGCCGGAGTATGAATTACACATGTTTACTGTCTGTGT
The DNA here is from genome assembly GCF_031143425.1 of Pleurodeles waltl. Taxonomy (NCBI): domain Eukaryota; kingdom Metazoa; phylum Chordata; class Amphibia; order Caudata; family Salamandridae; genus Pleurodeles; species Pleurodeles waltl. The sequence continues at coordinate 403,418,407 of NC_090449.1, forward strand.
AGCAGGAGTATGAATAATTAATTCAAAGTGCAGAGAAAGTGTGACTCGAGCATTTGCTGTGCTAAAAGAAGTGTGAAAAAAATGAGTTTTTCTTCTAAAGAGCTGTAGAAAACCCAGTAGACCCTTCGTAGCACGTGGCCGTGTAACTGTTGCGTTGAATAATCAATGCAGTCTCTCTTGCTGCAGTTTAATTATGAAAATGTAACCTAGCCTTCAGTGGAAATGTGAATATTCGACGAGGGCATTTACTCTTAAACTTAACACATGAAATCTGAGCAAGGACTGAGTTTACTTTGTACACCAGAGATGCTGGGAATGCACACGTACTCCATTTTACAAATACTTAGGCCCACATTTATACTTTTTTAGCGCTGCATTTGCGTCATTTTTTGTATTTTGTAGGTTTGCGCCGTGTTTTTGTCAAAAAGCGGCGCAAATGTGGCACTAAAAAAGTATAAGTATGGGTTAGTATACACACTTCTTGTTGTTTAAATGTGGACCTTAGATGTTCTTACGTTTAGTTTGATTGGCTAAGTGTCCTGTTTCTGCTTCCACTCTTCCTCCCACCCCGTTGTGCCAATTTATGTTGAGATGAGTTTTCGAGTTTTCGCGAGCACGGAATACTGAGGCAGCGTAATCCTGAATCCATCCAGGGCCTCTTTAATTCATTTACAACCACACCCTGCAACATCAGCCCACTCTTGCAGATTTCTGTTTTCTCTCTTTGTGGCGCTTTTTCGTTTTTCTCTTCCTCCGCCTTTCCCATACGTCTTTTTCTCACAGGAAATGCTTTAGGCAGAAGAATAAGTGCCGGCCCTCAAAAATAAGTGCTAGTGCCCCGCAACGGAAGCTGTGTTTAGCCATATAACACTGCAGACAGGCGAGGCGTAGTAAATGCCATCAAGTTTTTCATGTGATCCTCATAATTTACACAAAATTCATATAAGTCTGCAATGCCAATTAGTAAGATGAACAGGGCTCCACGTTGGGGCGCAAAACCTAGCCTGCATGCTTATATTAACTCTTAACCTGGAGTTGTCCCAATGTTTACTGCATTTTGCAGCTGTGGAGTATAATGTGTCCTAAGGCCTATGCACACTTTTCTCCTCTTTAATTTTATTGCAATTTTTGCAGTGATATTACAACTGATGTCATAGATAGTTATGTAATGAGTGATGTAATATGTGGGGGAATTAACAGTCCATGGCTAGGGCACAATTTAACTACTTAAGGAAATGTGTATTATAGTTACTTGGGATAAATATAACTGGTGAATTTCAGTGGCTTTCTATATTTAAAATGTCATGTTTTAACTAACATTTTCACCTATTTATAACATCACTTTAACTTTTGTTTTTTCAGTGAAACTCGATTATTTTAATGTAAAGTAATATTTTATCATCATATATAAAGCCAACGCCCTGCCCCGCACGGCAGGTGGTTGACCACAGGACGTGGCCACAGCCTTTGGCCACTTACGGTGTAGGGTTGGCTGCTTTTAACCATTTGGAAGCAGCCAACCACACACAGCCATCTGGCATGTGCAGGATGTAGTTGGTATCGCGGGTCCTCAATGCACTCAGGTAGCCTCACTGACCATATTATCATCTGTCTCCAAAAATCACTAGTATTTTTAATCTAGCGTTCATTTCAGTAGTTCTTACATTGCAATGTTAATAATAGTGATTAATCAAAAAATGTTTACTAAACGTCTAATAAAAAAATACATGTTTGTGGGTCTTTCTGTTATGATAGCTTTTATGATTGCAATTTGTAGGCTGAAAAATGTAAAAAGAAAGACTTAGACATATTGTTTTTCTTTTTGAAAATAAAAGCAACCTTTCTTTTAAATTTTTCAGCCTTCAAAATTTAATCATAAAAATAACCACAAAAGACTTTGCATTCCAGCTAGGAGTACTTTAAAATCATATGCGAAGCTCTTATAAGGTCATGGTTCTAATGACACAGGAGACTTACTGTTTCTTATGTGGATGGGCTCAACTTCTGCAGCCCCCTGACAACATTAAAAAATTGCTTGGTGGTGCCCCTCCCAGGAGTTGCTCCTGCTGCTCATTTATTACTCACTTTGGTGTCCCAATGTCCACCTGGGACACCCTTTTTCAAATAAATGATTGGGGTGGGAGGTGCAAAGTCCCTCTCTCCGAACCCTTTTCCTCAATGGGGACCTCATCCCCTGGAGCTTCTATTTTCTAATAAGGCGAGGGGGTGGGCGGTCCCATCTCTCTGAGTCACCTAGGGGCCAGATGTAGCAATCTCTGAATTTGTGATTCGGAAATTGCGAGTTGGTGCGACTCGCAATTTGCAAATCACAAATTCGGATGCAGAACGGTGTCTCAGACACCGTCTGCGAATCGCTATGGGGTCGCAAAGACCCACCTCATTAATATTAATGAGGTGGGTCGCATTTTGCGACCCCATAGCGATTCCCTGCACTCACAGGGATGGTGGCCTGCTGGAGACAGCAGACCTCCATGTCTGTGACTGCTTTTTAAATAAAGCAGTTTTTTTTGTATTGCAGCCCGTTTTCCTTAAAGGAAAACAAGTTGCAATATAAAAAAAATAACGAAACCATTTGGTTTCGTTTTTTCAGAGTAGGCAGTGGTCCATTGGACCACTGCCTGCTCTGAAAAAACATTTATGGCAACATTCACAAAGGGGAAAGGGTCCCATGGGGACCCCTTCCATTTTGTAAATGGGTTACCACCAGTGTGACACTGGTGGTAACTGCGAATTGCTTTGCGACCGCGTTCGTGGTCACAAAGCAATTTAGCATCGCTGTGCGAGTCGTAAATAGGAAGGGGACACCCCTTCCTATTTGCGAGTCGCATTCACATTTTGCGAGTCGGTACTGACTCGCAAAATGTGAATGAGCATCGCGATGCGCATTTTGCATGGTGCAAACTGCGATTTTCGCAGTCTGCACCATGCAAAATGCTACCTACATCTAGCCCCTAGTGTTGTGATTAGGCCTTGGAATAGATATCAGTAATACAAAAGGGCAAGAGTCATTATCACACTATCGCTGTTTTCCTCTGATAAATTCTGGGTGATCAAACCTACCAAAATTTATTATGGAAAAAGGTCTGTAAAAATGCCCCAAAAATGTGGACTTAGGTATTTTAAATACTGACTATGTATGTTTGTCTCATGTTGAAGTTTGAAAGATCAGTATAGGACGTATTTACCACTCATGGTAAATGCCTCACCCTGGGATAATAGTATTTACCATGTGTGGTAAGCATCCTATCCTGTTCCACCTATACTATACTAAGGGTTCTAATATTAGGGTTAGGGTTAAGGTTGGAATACATCATTGGGGTAAACCAGGAGTTATGCAGTGAGGTTTAGAGTTAGGGTACCTTACACCATATGTGGGTAACTTTAAAAATCAAAATTTAATATTTGATGAATTAATAACATTTTGACCTTTTGGCTTTGAAACTGTTTGCCAATTACATAGACTGCATTAACATTTCTATCTATATGTTCTTACATTTTTCACCAAACTTTTGGCCTGTCTTAATTTAACTTCAAACGTCCAAATTAGATTTCATAAACCTCTTTGAGGATACAGCATCCAACCCACATGATGTACAATAGATTGCATTTATGACTATAGTACTGATCCCTTTTGACAAACTAGCAACAACTCCACAACCTATGCAAGGGGCCTGACTTGATGTTCAGTGGACAAATTACTCCATTACAAATGTGAAGGATATCCCGTTCACTATATTACAAAAGCATTATATCCAATAGCACTTGTAATACAATGGATGGCTTATCCGCCACTTTTTGACAAAGTAACCTGTCTGCTGAACTCTAAATAAGGCCCAAAGATCCTAAACTTTATAGATGTTGCCCTAGATTCTCTCCCACTGCTGTACAGCTCCATGACATGACTCAATATATATAGACTATAGTCTCTGTAAACAGATAGAATAATCCTTAGTCTAATTTTGGGTTTACTCAGGACCCAGTCCTGTACATTCCATCAGCTTTGTATCTGGTTACTTTTCATTTTTTCCTCAGGAAGCTTCCCCAGTAATTACATAAAAAAGCAAGCGCATGCAACTCTAAGTAGGCAAAGAGATGGACAGTAATACCATGCACTGACATGCGCACAGCAACACAAACACTGTCTCTCTCTAGGATGTACACATTGATCCATGAACAACAATAAACAGGTGATGTGTGATCATACACTTCAGGGCTGCAATGACCTCAGGCATAGTATTACCATAACAACATTGGCAAGGTGTGCAGAGCACAGAGCGTAGACACCTCCAGAGCCCCCGACAAGGGGAGCGCGCATGTCAGTGATGGAGACTGTGAGGGATCCTGAGAGGGAGAGAAAGAGAAGCAAGGTGTTTCAGAGTAAATCAGCAGGCACATGGTCAACTGAAGATGCTGGAAAGGGATACCATTTTTGTTTTTAATGAAAACCAAAGTGGAGAAACCAGGTAGGATAAGACATGTCACAATGGTTAATCTCTGATTAGGTCAATGACAATATTTGTGAAATAACAAATTGATGACTATTTAACAATTTCCATGGAAAACTAACTGCACTTAGTATAGAACCCTTGGTCCAAGAAAAAAGCACACCAACGTTGTTTCAATTCCTAAATTATTTCAAGGAACGGCGGGAGGGCTATGAGACTATCCATATCAAAAACATGGGGCCTGATTTAGAACTTTGTGGATAGAATAATCCATCACAAACGTGACGGATAGCCCGTCCACCATATTATGATCTCCATAGAATATAATGGGATTGTAAAATGGTAGACCGGAAATCTGTCACATTTGTGACGGAGTATTCCGTTTTGCCAAGTTCTAATTCAGGCCCATATTTTTTTCTGTTCATACTATGAAACAAATCAGTAAGCCAAATGGAAAAGAACAAAGAGGGTGGGGGAAACTATAATTACATGCAGCACAAGTAGCAACACAAGGACAGTCTTAACATGAGTTTAAATGCTCAGTCTTAGTAAGTGGCTCCTGATAAGAATTGTCAGCTGTGAGTCACAGGCATTGAGACTTCCACTGCAATGTCTGGTGGGCCTATTCAATTGCACGCTAACTGTGAACCAATGTAGTCATGGGCCATCAGCCTCAGGCACAACTCTGTCATATAGAGGGATGTTGAAGATAGGAGCATACTAAGACACAGACATGGGCACTTAGACATAGATGTCAGGGACAGGTTTGGAAACAGAGGCACCACAAGACCTTAAAATAAAGTTAAGGCTGCTAGGCGGTAGAGTTAGAACAATAGAGCCTCTAAATGAATAGAAAGGTTCTCACCTGCCAACACTCCAGCGAGGTACAGGAAACTTATGCGTAAGATACCATGGACCATCTCCAGCGGAACACCAATCATCAGCTGGAGCAACGCATTGAAACCCAACTGTTCCAAACTGTGGAGGAGTACAGTCAATTCAATTACATGATTGTATGGATTCAAAGGGCAATTACAGTCCACAAAAGACCACAGAAGGTGTGTTTCAGTATATTACAAAGTTTTTTGATTAAACCAAATAGTCACAATAGGTTTGCCTGGTATATTTATCACTAGTTAAACTATAACAGACTGTTTGCAAAAAGATAAACTTTTATTTTTAAAATATTTAAAATAGCATAGACATCACCTCAGTCAGAAGTGCAATTATTGCTTATTTTATGTCTGTGGTTGCAGATAGACTAGAGGTTAGCGAGCCAACAAATTAACATTGCAAGTCAGAGCCAAGCCAAGGGTTTGGCTCGGATCTTAGAGTCCGTGCACGAGCTGAGCCCTCAAAAATGTTTGCCATGGAAATCATAGAACAAACATGCAACATATGATAAAGGTCCTAATTTAGAGAATGACGGATAGGTTACTCTGTCACAAACATGACAGATATCCTGCCTGCTGTATTATAATCTCCATAGGCTTTAATGGAATCGTAATACGGCAGGCAGGATATCCATCACTTTTGCAATGGAGTAACCCATCTGCCAAACTCTAAATCACGCCCCAAGTCTTTTCAAAATTCCAAAATATGTATTTCTATACCATGTGGCACCTTTGACATTAATATTCCACAATATAACACTGTACTGAGAAATGCATGTTAAAAGTGATATATTTTGTACACAAACATAGAACCATTTCTGCCCCCACCCACAATGACAGTGCCATTAGTGAACTAAGAAGCAAGACAGTTGTCATGTGAATCCTGTATGTGGGCCAGATTGTTTTTTTTTATTTCAAATAGATTTATTAAATTTTGCATGCAACATACATAAATCAGGAGACATACATCAAAGAAAGAATGTAACAAACAAGATGCAAAGTAAATTGGTTATACATGAATTGTCTGATAAAAATCAACGTATATCCTGAGAAATAATAGGAATACAAGAGGGAAAAAGTAACTTATTTAGGAAAAGAACCAAGGGCTGTAGCAGAACAATTGAGCTTGTATATATCAGAATGTGAACAACATATATATATATATATATATATATATATATATATATATATATATATACTCATAATATAATAGAGTACCAAAGAGCAAAGAAAAACAGATTTCAATTGAGATGCATGCAAATGCTATGTCTGACAATCTTTGCTATATAGAGCAATTGTTAGAGAAAACCAAGTACCGGTACTATTTAAACACCACATTTATATATCCATAGTTTTGGGTGACGCAGGATCTTCGTGGCAAAAACTATGTAAATGAACTATATTTGGATCATTAGGGGGAGCTAGTGAGTGTTTAACTGATCATTGAAAGTAGAATTAGATAAAAATTGGAAAAGGAAGTTCAAAGAGGTTTTTTGTTAGCGAAAAAAGATATCAAGTGTCCTCCATAAGGGTCTATATTGTGATTTCCAAGGGGAATGTTGTAAGGCGAAGTTGTCAGCAGCTCCTATGTGTATAATCCAATTCAGCCAGGATTTAAATGAGGTGGCTGAAGTATTTTTCCAATTAGTGAAAATAGATCTGAAAGCAGTTATTGACAAAATGTCTAAGAGCAGGGCATCATTACTGGAGGATAAACAAGAATCAAGAAATCTCATAATAATAGTGTTAAACTCAAGTTTAAGTTGAAAGCCAAATAGTGATGCGAGAAATTTGAATACCTTTTCCCGAAAAACCTTTACAACACTGCAGTAAAAAGTGAGTTTTGGTAAGTCTCTCAGGCTTTTTTTACAATTCCAACAGGTTGGATCATCTTTAAGGCCAACTTTATGCAGGAGGTCCAAAAAATTCCATTGAAAAGACAAAACTTAGTTTGAGAAAAGGCTGGTATTATTTTATGTGAAACAACTGATTTCCAAATTAGCTTCCAGTTCTCTTGGGAAATAGAAGTGTCCGGGGACCATTTCTCTTGAGTATCAAGATTCAGATTTGTGGAGGATGGTTGTAAAAGTTTGTAGTATTTTCAGACCTGATGTCCTTGTCTGTTAATATTGGATATCAGCTCAGGAAGGGATGGGTTATGGAGGGGTGGCTTAACCTTGGGTATACAAGACTTATTTGAGAAAGTCATAGAAGTCTATGTTATCTAGACTGAATTGAGTTTGTAGTTCCCTAAAAGAGAGTGGTTGATTTTTTAGCTTAATTGTGATAGAAAAGTGGATCCCTTTAGAGGACCATGATTTCCACATACGTGGTGTGCCTTTGATCTTGAATAGGGTATTGTTCCAATGAGAAAGTAGGTTAGAGCATTTTATCAGGATATCTAGTTTTGTACTTAAATATAATAAGCCTTTTTTAGTGTTTGGACTTTTTGCCTCGCTGTCAAAGAGGGTTCAGTTTGGAGGTTAGAAGCAAAATGGGGTGGGAATCTTTTAATGCTGCCCTTTTGATTAGCAGCCAAGTTGGGGTGTAGTTTAGTGTTGGGTGGAACCACAAATAACTTTGTTTGAGCAAAAAGGCTGTTTGATACGATCTAAAATTTGGAAACTTTACTCCGCCACAGGAAACTGGAAGTCTCAGTTTTTTTAATGAGATTCTTGGGTGTTTATTTTGCCAGATGAAGGAAGAAATACGTTTGTCAAGTTTACGATGAAACTCATAAGAAAGGGAAAGTGGGAACACGGATTTCAAGTAATTTACTATAGATGTCATCATCATTTTTATAGTCTCAATGCGCCCCCACCATGTAATGAACTTTGGGTTCCAGCCGTCAAGAAGCCTTAGGACTTTTTATATAGTCAACTTGTCAGTTTGCCATGTTAGTTCAGCGTTTCCTATAACTTCTTTAGAACAAATATTATTTAGTCCTTTCACTTCACTTTAACTGTAAGATTGTTAAACACCAGCTATGGAATTGTTCCACTGAATATTGTAAAGGACGAGTTCTAATGTTAGGATAAATAAAGAGGTAGAAAGGGGGAATCCCTGCCTAGTGCCCTTTCTCACTCTAGCACTAGGAGAGTTGTATAAAGTCATGAACATTTTATGAAACTCCTCTCCGATATTGAATTTAGATAAAGTTTCCTTTAGAAATACCCAATATATTTACAAATGCCTTTTCAAATGTATGGCATAGTAGTCTGGTATTATAATTTGTATTTGGCCTTTCATGAAGCCACCCTGACACACACAAAACATTTTAGGTAATAATGGTTCTGGATGTTTGGAGAGGATTTTGACATATGTCTTAGCATCTAGGTTGATTAGGGAGATTGGTCCATCATTTTTGGCTATTTTACCATCTTTTGGTATAACCACTATGTTGGCTTCATTTGCTGTTGCCAATACCAGAACCAGAAGTAGCAAAATATTGGAAAAGATGGAGCATTGTAGGGATCAAAGAGGAGGCAACTGTGTTGTAGTAGTTCACTGTAAAGCAATCAGGGTCTGGGGCTTTATTGGATTTAAGGGATTTGATTGCAAATTCAATTTTATAAGCAGTAAGGAGTGTATTGAGTTTCTAGTTGACTATCCGGCATAGTAAAGGTAGATTTAGTGTATCTAAATAGGCTTTACAGGCCTCTTTGGAGATCTGAGAGTCTTCTCAATATAAAGATTCGTCTACGTTTTTAAGCACATCTAGGATTTTTAGTGGATCATCTGTATATGTTTTTTTTAATCTTTGATGGAGATTATTTGTTTTGTCTGTGGTTTACGTAGGCCACAAGCATTTTCCCTGCTTTATTAGCTTTGCAAAGTTTTAAGCCTTTGAACTTATTAATCCAGATCCCCACCTTTTTACTTAGTAGTCTGTAATATTCATATTTTTTGTTCATGAAAAGAGTGAGGATATTTGGATCTAGATTAGACTTCTGACTGTGGCTTTTAGTGGGTCCCAAAAAGTAGGTGGCTCAATATCAGATGTGTAATTCTCCTTAATATAGTTAAGGATAGCTGGTTCTATGCGCAATTTATGGGAGCCATCTTTAACAGAATCATCGCTGAATCACCATACATTTGGGTTTAGGGTTGATCTCTGAGATTGTTAAAGATACACAGGAATGGTCTGAGATTAGTCTGGGTAAAGCCTACTGGATATAGCATTGTGTAATCCTGAGTGTTTGTGGAAATAGAATTTAGAGGTTTTCTTCTACATAATTTGAGAAATAATGGGAGTTTTGACTGTAGGTATGAACAAAGAGTAGCAAAGTATAGGGAGTACCATAGGTGTAGAGAGTACCAGTAGGTAAAATAAAGTTGAATCTAAATATTAACCGTTAGTACTTCAAGGAAATCAGCTTTGGAACAATCCCCTTATATAGTGACATAAGTAATACAATGAGTATCAAGAGTTAAATGCAAGGAATGAATCGCGCGTCTTGCCGATTCGAATGCCACCATGCAAATGCCAAGAAATGGTAGCACACACTGAATAACAAGAGTTTAATGCCAGGAATGAATCACGCATCTTGCCGATTCGAATGCCACCATGAAAATGCCAAGAAATGGTTGCGCACACTGTTGCCGACCCGAATCTCAAAAGTCAAATGCCAAGAATGAATCGTGCGACTTGCCGATTCAAATACCAACATGTAAATGCCAGAAACCAGGAGCACATTCACACGCACAAGGAAAATCTTTCAACATGAAAGCTAGGCCCAAAAACTCAAATGCATTTGAAAACGTGGTCGGGGGCCCAGCCTGACCTCCGTCTTACCGCCCTGTTCAAGGATCACCAATACAATGAAGGGCAAGGCCTGGAAGGTCAAAGTAGGCCTCCGGAACATGAGCTCAGGAAGTTGCTGCTGCTCTGCACCAGGAGCTCTGAATACTGAGCACGTGGAGCTGGGCTAGCTCCCTTATATAGAGTCTGGCCCAGCCCACAACCACACCCAGTCATGCTGCAGAGAAATCTTCTGGAAGGCCCTAGAAAGGGACCACACTCTAACACACTCAGTAAGTCTGCAGCAAAACCTTGCAAAAAAACAGTTATTGCAAACATCATTAATAGTGTTTTTCAAGGTTAAAGTCTGCAATGCAAAAGGTTAACACACTGCATATAAACACAATGCATGAATTATGCTCTTGCATAAAGGCTGGGTTTGTGCATTTCAGTCGCCCGTAGAGCGCTCACTGCCCTGATGTTGGCAGTACTCCCCTCTCCCAAGCGCTCTCTAGGGCCTGGTTTGCCTGGGTTAAGACGATGAAAACGTCTCACTAGTCGTGGAGCATGAACATCAGATGCGGAAACCCATGAGTTACTTTCAGGACCGTAACCTTTCAGAGAGCTCAGATACCACAGGTTACGACCTCGAAGTTTGGAATCCAACACCTGTTTGGAATCCACTTCCCCCTGTACTAGAACTTGAGCTGGTTGTGAGTGTACCTTCTGGACTGCTTTTTTCAGGAGGGAAGTATGGAACACTGGATGAATACGCAGTGACCGGGGCAACTGCAATTTATAGGTCACTGGATAAATTTGCTGGAGGACAGTGTAAGGACCTATGAATTTGGGATTAAACATGTGTTTTTTTTAAAGTCTATATGTCTTGTAGAAAGCCACACTTTATCACCTGGTTGGTACTGAGGCCCTTCACAATGTTTCTTGTCATAGTGCTTTTTGTATTTTTGTTTAGCTTTTTCTAAATGCTGTTGAATCAGTTTCTGGGTTTGGTGGAGGTGTTGAATTGTTTCCGACACAGCTGGTGTAAGAGAACTTTCTTGAGGAATCGTGATGAGCAAGGTGTCAGGATGATAGCCAAACAAACCAAAAAAGGGTGTAACACCAGTGGAGGTGTGAAATGAGTTATTGTAGGCTAACTCAGCTAACCAGAGCATTGATGTCCAGGAATGAAGTGCTTTCTCAGCGTAAGCACGCAGATATTGCTTCAATGTCTGATTTAGTCTCTCAGTTTGACCATCTGTTTGAGGATGATGGCTAGTAGATAGTGTGGACGTGACTTGAAGTGTTTTGCACCATGTTTTCCAGAAATTGGTGGCAAATTGCAACCCTCGATCGGAGAGAATCATTTTCGGCAGCTCGTGATAACGAACCACTCTATTCAGTAAGATGGTTGCCAATTCACTGGAGGTGGACAATTTCTTACAGGCAATGAAATGTCCATATTTCGTGAGACTATCTACCACCACAAGGATTGTTGTTGAACCACTGGTAGTCCTGTAATGAAGTCTAAAGATATGTGTTCCCAAGGTCGAGGAGTTGGGAGCGGATGCAACAACCCTTTCGGTTTGAATGGCTTGTCTTGATGCGAGCCCAGACTTTGCAGTTATTTACCATTGTTTTGATGTCTTTTGTCAGAGTAGGCCACCAAAAGTAGCGTTGGATTAATTCAAGAGTTTTAGGAGTACCTGGATGACCTGCCGTAGGTATAACATGCAACCAATGAAATACTAACTTGCGAAGCTTGGTAGTGAGCACGAACAAACAAGAGTCATGGAAAGGTAGTCCTTGCTTGATTGATCTTTTGGGATCTGCTTGAGCCCATGCCTGCCATTTCTCAATGGTGAAGAAATTACGGATGTCTTCAAAGAAATCTTCAGTTTTTATGATGCATAGGACTTTGTCTGGAGCAATGATAGCTCTGGAAGTTTGGACTGTAGGCAACGTGATAGACTCTTGGCGGGACAAGGCGTCTGCTTTGCAATTGTCTTTACCATGACGAAAAGTAACCACAAAATCGAATTCGACAAAAAAACAACATCCAGCGTAATTGCTGAGGAGTCAAAAGTCTGGCTGAACTCATGAACTGGAGATTGCAATGATCAGTATATACTGTGACAGTGTACTTGGCACCCAACAAATGATGTCTCCATTCTTTAAAGGCGTCACGGATGCCAGAAGCTCTTTTTCAGCAATGACATAGTTCTGTTCGGCTTCATTCAGCTTTTGAGATATGTAGGCTACAGAATGAAGTTGGCCAGTGTCTTTACTTCGTTGTGACAAGACTGCATCGATTGCCACATCAGAGGCATCGTCTTCCACTATGAATGGACGATCCACATCAGGGTGAGTCAAGACTGATGTAGTGGAAAAAGCTTCTTTCAAAGTTGAAAAGGCTTGGTCAGCTTCTGGAGACCATACACATTTTTCATTCTTTCTCAATAACTTGGTGATTGGGGCCACTGTTTGAGAGAAATGGTTTACAAACCTGGGATAAAAGTTTGCAAAACCCCAGGAAACATTGTACATCTCGAACAGTCTTTGGAGTGGGCCACTTAGATACAGCTTGTACTTTCTTTTCTGCCATGACCATACCTTGAGGGGTAAGGATAACCCCTAAAAACTCAACTGTGGTAACATGAAACTCACACTTGGTTAGTTTGCAATATAAATGATGCTTTCGGAGAGCTGTGAGAATTTTCTTGACATGTTGCACATGTTCGGTTTCATTGTCAGAGTAGATAAAAATGTCAGCGATATAGACTATTACAAATATGTTGAGATATTCTCTAAGAACGTCATTCAGGAAAAAATGAAATGCTGCTGGAGCATTGCACAGGCCAAAAGGCATGACGGTGTATTCAAAGGGACCATGGGGGTCATTACAACATTGGCGGTATTAGGCGCTTACCGCCGTGCAGAAGACCGCCAATACACCGCCGCGGCTGTGGTAGACCGCCACAGCTATTATGACACACATCACGGAATCCGCCGAAATTCAGACACCCACACAACACCGCCACACCAAAGGTCAGCAATAAACTGGCGGAAACAAATCCTCCACCTCCACGCCAACAGAAACACGCCCATGCTATTACGACCCACGAATCCACGCGGTTGTCTTTCAACCGTGGTATACCATTGGCGGTACACACCACCGCGCTCAAAATACACACACATCTCCAAAACACCGCCACATTGGACAATTCCAAATACACACACCTGATACACATACATACACCACTCCCACACACCCAACACAATATAAAATACACACCCACATCACACACAAACCCCTACAACCAGAAATTCTGAGAGAAGGCCAGAGAGACAGCACAGCTATTGACAACCCCATCACACAGAGGCACACAACACCATCACCCACACAACATCCACGCAAAAAACACCACATACCACTACACTCACCACACTCATCAACACATACACCACCCCACACATCACACACAACACCCCATGTCACGCCAAAGACACCCTCGCTTCTCCGAGGAGGAGCTCAGGGTCATGGTGGAGGAAATCGTACGGGTAGAGCCACAGCTATTTGGCTCACAGGTACAGCACACATCAATAGCCAGGAAGATGGAGCTATGGCGCAGAATAGTGGACAGGGTCAATGCCGTGGGACAGCACCCAAGAAATAGGGAGGACATCAGGAAGAGGTGGAACGACCTACGGGGGAAGGTGCGTTCAACGGTCTCCAGGCACAACATCGCGGTGCAGCGGACTGGCGGCGGACCCCCACCTCCTCCCCCATAACTAACAACATGGGAGGAGCAACTCCTGACCATCTTGCATCCTGAGGACCTCGGAGGAGTCGGTGGAGGATGGGACACTGGTAAGTCAAATCTTAACTATCACATCCCCCACCCTACCTGCATGCTATCACACACCCCTACCCTCACACCCTCCCCTATCACCCCAAATCCTCACTAATCTACCCATGACACCAAGCACCCATCCCAACACCAAGCCCTGCATGACACAACTAAGCATGGGCACCCCTCACTAAAGCATGCCCACTGCACATACCCAGAACACCCCCCCAACCATCACCACACAAGCCCCCACACAGGAATGCCTGCACTGGGGATCACGCACACCCAACCATTGCACACATTACACACACAGATGCAATAATCATGTTCTTATACCCCTGCAGGAACCCGAAGGAACGTCACCACACCAGAGGGTCCAGACAACACCACTCCACCCCCAGAAGAGGCCCACAGTGACGACAGCAGCTCTGCCCCACTGGATCCTGATGACCAGCCCGGACCATCGTGGGCCTCAGGACAGTCGGTTCCCCTTGCCCAGCCACAGCCCAACACCGAGCTGCCACCCTCTGGTAACACAAGCACAGCACCCACCCAGCGGGCCCAAACCTCCCTACCCAGGACAGGTCAATCAGCGGTGTGTCCACCACTACAGGGCACCCAGGCTAACCCACCACCCCAACAACAACAGGGACCTGGGGGCAGTGGTAGTGGGCACCCGGTCCAGGGGACGGAGGCACAGGAACACCGGGGAACTGGGAGGGCTGCTGTGCGACAGAAGGAGGACAGGCCAAGGGAACCAACTCTCCACGAGGCCCTATCCTCCATCATGGGAGCATACCACCACTCCCAGGAGACGATGGCGACGGTCCTGGACAAGTTGCAGGAGACCCTGCGTCTGCAGGACGAACTGTATTTGGGGTTCAGGGAGGAGCTCAGGACCATCAGCTGTGCCCTGGGCACCATCGTAGGGGTGCTGACGGACATTCAAAAGACCTTGAGGGACACCGTGGCACTCCAAGGGGCCCCTGACACTAGCCAGGACGACGAACTGCCCACCACCTTCGCCGGCGCTAGTGGACAGGACACCCCACCACAGGACCACCACACCAGCACCCCATCCCCTGCAGACGGACAACCACCACACAAGCGGGCCCTGAGATCCAGGAACAGGACAGAGCAAGATGGCAAGACCCCCGCCAGGAAATACGACCACCCTGATTGTCCCCCCACTGTCCCACTTTGTCACCCTGTCCAGATTGGAACTGCCCCAGCTCCACTTCCAATGCCCAGATGGGCAGTGCACCTGTGAGACTAATAGACTGGACTCTGCCATGGATATTCCTCCACCATCACCCATCCCCATTTTACAACCTTCCTTGATTTTTTTAGCACTTAAATAAACACCCTTGAAAGCCAAAAAAATCTTGAGTCAGTCTATGATTTGGAACTTTGTATTATCAATTACAGTGTCATAATGGGTTACCCATTGTAAGGCTAACATACCAATGTCACACATCACAAGCCCTTGA
Organism: Pleurodeles waltl; assembly: GCF_031143425.1. Taxonomy (NCBI): domain Eukaryota; kingdom Metazoa; phylum Chordata; class Amphibia; order Caudata; family Salamandridae; genus Pleurodeles; species Pleurodeles waltl. The sequence continues at coordinate 403,433,848 of NC_090449.1, forward strand.
AGGATGCAAGCAGTTGACACGTAGGTTACCACACTTGTGAAACTGAAATGGAAGGGTACAACTCAATTAACAAAATAGTTAGTGAAATGTAGGTACAGGATAGAGGTAGACGTGTGAAAGTTAATGTAATGTTAAACCAGAAAATGTTCTCACCTGTGTGTCACTGGAAATATTGCTGTATGACTGACTCCCTGTTGTCGTTTTCTTCATCCTCAGCTTCATCCTCATCACTGTCCACTGGCTCCACAGGCTCCACAGCTGCCACAACACCGTCATCTGGATCATCCTCCTGCAGAAAAGGCACCTGGCATCGCAATGCCAAATTATGGAGCAGGCGATGATGATGTCGCACACCTTCTTCGGTGAGTAGAATAGGGATCCACCTGTCATATGGAGGCACCTGAACCTGGCCTTAAGAAGGCCGAAGGTGCGTTCGATTACCCTCCTAGACCGCCCATGGGCATCATTGTGCCGTTCCTCTGCCCTGGTCCTGGGATTCCTCATTGGGGTCAATAGCCAGGAAAGGTTGGGGTAACCAGAGTCCCCCAATAGCCATACACGGTGCCTCTGGAGTTGACCCATCATATCAGGGATGCTGCTATTCCGCAGGATGTAGGCATCATGCACAGAGCCAGGGAACATTGCATTTACCTGCAAGATGTACTGGTCTGCCAAACAGACCATCTGGACATTCATCGAATGATAATTCTTCCTGTTCCTGTACACCTGTTCACTCCTGCGGGGGGGACCAGAGCTACATGGGTCCCATCAATGGCACCTATGACGTTCGGGATATGTCCAAGGGCATAGAAGTCACCTTTCACTGTAGGCAAATCCTCCACCTCAGGGAAAATGATGTATCTCCTTACGTGTTTCAGCAGGGCAGACAACACTCTGGACAGCACGTTGGAAAACATAGGCTGGGACATCCCTGATGCCATGGCCACTGTTGTCTGAAAAGACCCACTTGCAAGGAAATGGAGCACTGACAGCACCTGCACGTCAGGGGGGATTCCAGTCGGATGGCGGATTGGTGACATCAGGTCTGGCTCCAACTGGGTACATAGTTCCTGGATTGTGGCACGGTCAAACCGGTAGGTGACGATGATATGTCTCTCTTCCATTGTCAACAGGTCCATCAGCGGTCGGTACACCGGAGGATTCTGCCATCTTCTCATATGTACCAGCTGACGGTGCCTGAGAAAGACAACAGCGAAGAACCAGTCACTATTCCTCCAGGTATGTACCCACAGTTACACACAAGACTACACCAGACAAAAAACCCTTCCTGTATGTGTGTTGAGTATAGGCCTAGCTATGCGTGACGCAGTAGTAAATGAAGCCATGTGGGCCCCTGAAATGGCGGCTGTCTGACCTCTAAACTGGGACAATGGGATTGTGGGGTAACTGCGCTGGCGTTGCACACCGTCGCGGTAGGCGGTCGTAGACCGCGGCACGATGCTTCATTGGTTAACATTGGACCCTATGGGTCCCAGGAGCCAATGAACAGGTGTGCCGGCGGTGATGATGCGCATCGCCGCGGACATCACCGCCATTTTCTATCTGTTCACTCACTAGATACCTGACCTTCGACAGGAGAGGACCTACACTGCTAGTGCTGCTGTGACCTCGGTCTGGAAGCGACGATGGCTGCTGCGTCTGGGGAAAGGGCCCCTGCCTTCACTGCACAGGAGTTGGAGAAACTTGTGGATGGGTCCTCCCCCAGTACACACTACTCTACGGTCCTCCAGACCAACAGGTTAGTACACCGGGAGCACGTTGTATGGGCTCGGCCTGGGTGGAGAGGGCTGGGTGGAAGAGGGAAGGGGGCAGAGTACATAGAACAGTTATGCATGGGAATGAATAGGCCACATGGCCAGAGTAGGGAGGGGGCCACTCACATTGACGGTGCAGTTGGTAATGACTGTTCCTCTTTTCTTGTGCATGTCATGTAGGTCAGCGCCCACCAGAAGAGGGACATTTGGCGTCCCATCGCCAAGGAGGTCCGGACCATGGGGGCCCACCAGAGACGGGGCACCCACTGCCGTAAGAGATGGGAGGACATTCGCCGCTGCAGCAAAAAGACGGCGGAGGCTCAGCTGGGGATGGCCTCCCAACATGTGAGGGTTGCCTGTCGCACCATGACCCCCTGATGTTCCGGATCCTGGCGGTGGCCTAACCGGAGTTGGATGGGCGCTTGAGGACATCACAGCAGACACAAGGGGGTGAGTACAACCTCATTCAGCGGACTTTGCGTGCAGTGGAGGGGTCTGGGTGGGGGAGGTGGGCTGTGGGTGTCCCTAGGCCAGGGCGAGTTAGGTAGGCAAGGCCCCTCCGTAATGTAGGCCATGTGGCACTCAACCCCACCTCAGCAGAGTGCTAAGTTGAGGTATAGTTGCCCCTGTGGCATCCATGTGCGCAGATTTCCACCATTGCCATGTAGGCCATGTCCCAGAAATTGCATGTGCAGAGGTCAGGAGCACGGCGTAATGCAGGGGGCTGCTGCGTCTGTCTTGTCCGCCAACGGTAGCGGCATGCCATGCACTAAAACTCTCTTTGTTCTGTCTCCCCCCCTTTTCCTGCTCTCCCTGTCCTTTTGTACATCAGCATCATCAGGCGGAGGTACAGTGGCACCGGAGCACGAGGGAGCTACATCCCACATGGCCATGGAGGGCCACACCACAGACTCTGAATGCACCAGTGGGACGGAGGGTGAGGGGAGCTTCACGTCGGCCACCGGATCACCAACCAGCGACACAGACTCATCTGCCGATGGGAGCACCACCTGTGCGCCCCACTTCTACAGGTACAGCCGCCACCCTCCCTACCAGCACTGCCCTCCCAGCAGCCCCTCAGCGTTCGCCCCGTGCCCGCTCACCCAGGAGGGTGGGCATCACCTTCGCCCCAGGCACCTCAGGCCCTGCACCAGTCACCCCTGCTGCCCTCAGTGAGGAGGCCATTGACCTCCTCAGGTCACTCACTGTTGGGCAGTCTACCATTGTGAATGCCATCCAGGGTGTAGAAAGGGAGTTGCAACACAGTAATGCATTCCTGGAGGGCATTCATTCTGGTCAGGCTGTCCTTCAGCGAACCCTGCAATCTCTGGCCTCAGCACTAATGGCAGCCATTGTCCCTGTGTCTAGCCTCCCCCCTCCAACCTCCTCCACCCAGACCCAATCTCCTGTACCCCAGCCCATCCCAAGCACACCTACAGACCAGCATGCACACAAGTCAACACACACAAGTAGCTCAAGCAAACATAGGCACCAAAAACACCACAGGCACTCACGCAAGCCTCACCCACATACTGACACAGCAACATCCACTGTCTCCACTGTGTCCCCCTCCTCCTCTTCTCCCTTCTCCCTCCCAGTCTCGTCTACACACACACCTGCATGCACCACATCTACAGGCACTAGGACTCGCACCAGGACACCCAGCACCACAAGCCGCTCACCTGCACTCACCACCTCCACTGCCATTTACACGTCCCCTGTGTCCTCTCCCAATGTGTCTGTGACGCCCCCTCCCAAAGTACACAAACGCCGGCAATCACTCACCCAACATCCATCCACCTCACGACAGCCTCCAGTACCTGCACCTGCACCCAAAACACCTAAAGTGACACCTCCTACAACACCTCCTCTTCCTCCACTCCCAGACCCCCTCCAGCTACCCATCCCAGTGTTCGTCAGAAACTGTCCCTCTGTCAAATTGACCTTTTTGCCCCCACCCCCCCTCCAATTCATCAGTCCCGTCGTAGCGCCTCAGCCAAAAAGCCTCCAGTACCAGTGGTGCGTGTTCCAGGTTTTTGGAGTGCACCGGCCACCAGGGCAGGCAGTAGGACCCAGACCCAAGGCACTGGCAGCCCACCCCCTGTAAAGCCTCTGAAAATGAAGAGTGGACGACGGGACCGTCTTAAGACTCCTGGTGGGACAACAAGTGAAATGGGATCGAAGGCGATTGGTGAGTCAGATGTAACTCCAACAAAGGTGGGGAAGGTCCAGAGGAAGTCTGCCCAGCCTGTTGTGAGTGTCACGGCGGAGAAGTACGCCATCATTTCCGGCGGTCCAGACACAACCGCCAGCACCGTCGCCACTGGTCCAGAGACCACCCGCCAGAGTCACAGCCCAGGAGGGCACAAGTATCGTCACTGGTCCAGAGACCACCGCCGGAGTCACAGCCCAGGAGGGCACAAGTATCGTCACTGGTCCAGAGACCACCGCCGAAGTCACAGCCCATGAGGGGCCAGGATGCCACAGCCCCGCTGGGCAATGATGGAACGTCATGCCACACACCAATGCCCATTGTAGAGATCGTCATGCCACACACCAATTCCCAGTGTAGAGATCGTCATGCCACACACCAATGCCCAGTGTAGAGATCGTCATGCCACACACCAATGTCCGTATCAGAACCGCCATGTCAAAGCACCTCTGAACAGGGCAAAGACCGCCATGGCAAAGCACCGCTGAACAGTCCTGAAATGCCATGTCAAAGCACCGCTGAAAAGGGCAAAGACCACCATGGCAAAGCACCGCTGAACAGTCATGAAACGCCATGTCAAAGCACCGCTGAACAGGCCAAAGACCGCCATGGCAAAGCACCGCTGAACAGGCCAAACACCGCCATGGCAAAGCACCGCTAAACAGTCCAGAACCGCCATGGCAAAGCACCGCTGAACAGGGCAAAGACCACCATGGCAAAGCACCGCTGAACAGGGCAAAGACCGCCATGGCAAAGCACCGCTGAACAGTCCTGAAACGCCATGTCAAAGCACCGCTTAACAGGGCAAAGACCGCCATGGCAAAGCACCTCTGAACAGGGCAAAGACCGCCATGGCAAAGCACCGCTCAACAGGGCATGCACCGTGTAGGAATGAATGGACCGCCACATTAGCCATCCTTATCCCATGTGCAGCTGGGACAGTGACAGGACAGGTACTTTCACGTGGAGACTAATCCAGTCTGGGCACCAGTCCCCCTCCAGAACCAGTGGAGACCTGCATCTACTTGAGAGACTGTGGCTTTGCACTCCCCAGGATGGCACAGTGGGCAAACCACCCACTGTAGTGACTTGAGAGACTGTGGCTTTGCACTCCCCAGGATGGCACAGTGGGCAAACCACCCACTGTAGTGACTTGAGAGACTGTGGCTTTGCACTCCCCAGGATGGCAAGGTGGGCAAACCACCCACTGTAGAGACTTGAGAGACTGTGGCTTTGCACTCCCCAGGATGGCTCAGTGGGCAACCCATCCACTGTAGAGACTTGAGAGAATGTGGCTTTGCACTCCCCAGGATGGCACAGTGGGCAAACCACCCACTGTAGTGACTTGAGAGACTGTGGCTTTGCACTCCCTAGGATACATCAATGGGCATGGAGCCCCGTCGTGGATCTGGCTTCGCATTCATGTGGCTGAGGTGCCCCCCCTTCCCTTCCCTCTGAGGTGCCTGTAGTGTTTCTATCTGATGCCCCGGCAGTGTTCTCTCCGATTTTGGTCAGGTATCTATTGTGGGCCTCGCCCATGCATTTTTGGACTGTTGGTGCACGGACATTGTTGTGTACATATCTGCACTACTTCTCGGATTGTATGTGTAAATAAGAGTGATTTTGAGATATATATATCTGTATATTTTTGTATGACATGTATATTGGCACATTACAATGTTTGCCCGAATTTCGCATTGTCTTTGCATTCTTCCGGGGGGATTGTGGGTTGTTACTGTGATTTTTGTGACTGCATTGGTGTGTATGTTGTGATATGCGAGGGTGGGGGTGGGGGTGTTTGGTGGGTGTCCCCCTAACTTTTGCCTCCCCGTGTCGTAGGTGCAGTACTCACCGGTATCTTCTGCGCCTACGTAGCTGTTGGTCGTAAAGGAGCAGAAAAACAAGGGCAGGTAGGATTTGTAATTCCGGCTCCATGGTGTCCTCCTTCCTCGTGGGATGTGTTCAGGTGAGCGTTTTCCCATAGCAAAATTAATTGCTTGTCTGTACCGCTGTGGCGGGCGGTATGTTAAAGTGGCTGTCTTTGTTGGCGGTTTCCGCCAGGGTCATGATTCCCTTTTTTTGTCTGCCGGCCTGTTTGCGGTATTACCGCACCTTTAACACTGTCCGCCAGGGTTGTAATGACCCCCCATATCTTGTGTTGAACGCAGTTTTCCATTCGTCGCCTTCTCTCATTCTGACTAAATGGTAAGCACCTCGTAGATCGAGCTTAGTGTAGATTGTTGCTTTTTTTTACTTGTTCCAGCAAGACAGGAATCAGGGGCAAGGGGTATTTGTTCTTGATTGTGACCTTGTTCAAACCCCTATAGTCAATACAGGTTTGAAGGTCCCCATTCGCCTTAGGGACAAAAAACAAAGGAGAGGCTGCAGGAGACTTGGAAGGGCGGATGAAACCATTCTCTAAGAATTGATCTAGATACTTTCGTAAATGTTGATTTTCATGTGCTGACAAGGCGTATACACAACAGCTGGGGAGTATCGCACCTGGTGTTAGATGAATTTGGAAGCCATAAGGTCTATGAGGAGGCAAGGTTTCTGCTTCTTTTTCATCTAATACATCTTCATAGGATGAATACCGGCAGGGCAACTTTACTTCTTTCTCCGCTGCAGTGGCTATGTAAGAGTTGCAATTTTTGGTTACTTGAAACGTTTGGAAACATTTTTTATTACATAGGGCTGAAGAGAACTCGACTTTCCGTTCTGCCCATTTAATCTCAGGATTGTGATGAGTTAACCAGGGTAAGCCAAGTGTAATTCCATACTGAGGAGCATGGATCACGTCAAAGATGAGTTTCTCTTTATGTTTGGTTCTTTGATTTCCCCCCTCACAGATCACCGACAAGGGGACAGTCTGAAGAGTTACTGGGCCTCCTGTCAAGAGTTTTCCATGTACTGCTTGTATTATTTCTGGAGTCTTTTTCTCTGTGCATGGGATCCCCCATGCGCGAACCAATTGGGCATCAACAAAGTTCTCTGTAGCCCCAGAATCTACAAGGGCCTTCTTGAAATAGTTATTTTTATTTACTTGAACTTTTATGCCCAGCTTGAGATGTCTAGACTGTGAAGGGTCCACAGTGACACCCAAGAGCAACCCTTCTTTACATCTTGGGTGATTTAGTTTTCCAGCTCGACTTGTGCATTGGCTGCAAGTTTCTGGACAGGACCTCGTTTGCTCTTTGGTTTGATTGGACACTCTTTGGCGAAATGACCCTTGCGTCCGCAATAAAGAAATTGTCCATTCTTTCTACGTAGGTCCTTTTCGTCTTTGGTTAAAGGCCTCCTCCTGATTGTTCCGATTTCCATAGGTTCTGGAGTTCTTTCTTTCTGGGTTCTTGATTCTCTATTATTGTGAACACGTCAGGAATATTTCTCAGTCTTTTTGCGTGTTCCCCTTCGTTCTGCTAAACGATGATCCAGTCTCAAAACAAGGTTTGTTAGATCTCGACAATCTGTAGGCTGTGGGTCTATTTGAGGAAGGATGTCTTTTAACTCATCCTTGAGTCCTTTGTAAAACAAGGCTGCTTGCTTTTCTTCAGGCCAAGATGTCTCGGCTACCAGCCGATTAAAGTTAGCTAATTAAGACACTAGATCCTGGTTACCTCGTCGCAAGTCTAATAGTTCACAATCTGCCGACAATGTCACAGTTCTACGATCAAACACTCGTTCAAACTCATGAACAAAATTTCTCCAATTGTAAAGCAGGGGACTGTCTTTACGCACAAGAGGAATTGTCCAGGTGGCTGCGTCCCCAGTCAGGTATGATAACGAGAAGGCCACCCTGGATTGGGCATCAGGGAAAGTGTGTGATCGGCAGGTAAAATGTAATCCCACTTGAACCAGGAAAGATTGCGCTTTCAGGGGATCGCCTGAGAAACGTTCTGGAGGAGCTAGGGGAATGGCTGAAGGAACGTTGAGGGAAATGTTCATAGGAGGATTACCTCCAGAAGCTTCAGAAGAAGGACCAGGCCAAGACACGCCCAAAGGACTTGTTCCTTCTTTTCTACCCTTTCATGCAACTGACTCACTCTCTCAGCTAGGCATGCTGCTATATCCTTTGATGACACTACCTCTGCTTTGAGCTGCGTGATAACCTTGACTAGCTCGTCCAATTTGGCCATGCTGAGATCACACGCAAACCAGGAGGATAATTTGTGTTCTCACTATTCTGTCAGGGAGACCAGATCCTCTGGGCCCGCGTACGCTCCCAACATGTCCACCACTAGACAGCTCCAAAACTCTGATATATATATCACAGAGCCTGAGAGAGTCCAAGCGGGGGAAAAGGGGAATAGGATGGGAACAGCTGGGAAGGAGACCTGTAGGAAGCAAAAGGTTAAACAACACAATATCAAGATATTATCAAATTGATTTTCACTAGACTATGATTCTAAGCATTGTCATACTGTAACCATTGATAACTTAAGAAAGGACTATAACTAGACCTCAAGCCGTCTGGGTACCTGGGAAGGAATCAAGAATGGTTAATAGAACTTTTCATATGAACTTTTCATGAAATGTCACATATTGTCTAGGAATATAAGAACCTTCTAGAATTATTTTCCAGAACAAACATTGCCTCTTTACATGAGGATAAAAGGTATCTGAACATTCCCTGGAAAACAATAGGAATTGTACTAAGGACTTAATATGCACATAGAATGTAACATCTTGAATTTAACACCTTTGCAGAAAATTCAAAAGCCCTGGATAATTGTGTGCACTTCAGGAAACACTACTCATCAACTTTTTAATTGCCATGAAATGATCGCGCACTCTGTAAGCGATCTGAACATCAAGGTTTAAATGCAGGAAATGAATCGCGCACACTGCTGATTCCAACAAGTATATGCAAATGCCATGAAATGATCGCACACTCTGTAAGCAATCTGAACATCAAGGTTTAAATGCGGGAATGAATCGCGCACACTGCCGATTCCAACAGGAATATGTAAATGCCATGAAATGATCGCGCACTCTGTAAGCGATCTGAACATCAAGGTTTGAATGCGGGAATGAACCGTGCGTCTTGCCAATTCGAATGCCACCGTACATATGCCAAGAAATGGTCACGCACAATGAGTATCAAGGTTTAAATGCAAGGAATGAATCGTGTGTCTTGCCGATTCGAATGCCACCATGCAAATGCCAAGAAATGGTCACGCACAATGAGTATCAATAGTTAAATGCAAGGAATGAATTGCGCGCCTTGCCGATCCGAATGCCATCATGCAAATGCTAAGAAATGGTAGCGCACACTGAATAACAAGAGTTTAATGCCAGGAATGAATTGCGCGTCTTGCTGATTCAAATACCAACATGTGAATGCCAGAAACCACGAGCACATTCACACGCACAAGGAAAATCTTTCAACATGAAAGCTGTCCCTGTGTGGAAGGACAGGTGGAAGTGAGGTAATTCCCCTGACGTTGTGCGCCATTGCGGGAGGCGGTCAGGAACTGGCGTGCAACTGCTCATTGGTTATTATCGGGCCCTATGAGGTACAGTGGCCAATGGTGATGTAGGCCGGCGGTGATGGTATGCACCACCGCGGATGTGACAACATTTTCTATCTGATCACTCACTTGCTACCTGACCTTCAACAGGACAAGAACTACACTGCATGTGCTGCTGTGACCTGTGTCTGGAACCAACCATGGCTTGTGTGACGGGAAAAGGGCCCCTGCCTTCACCTTGGCGGAGTTGGAGCGAATGGTGGATGGGGTCCTACCCCAGTATGGACTGCTGTATGGGCCTCCAGGCCAACAGGTGAGTACATTGTGAGCACGATGCATGTGACATGAATGCATGGAATGGGTGTGTGTGAAGGCCTCGTGTAGGGGGGATGGGTGGATGTCCCCTGGGCAGCATGCAGCTTGTGTGCTGGTCCCTGTGTGTGCAAATGGCAATGTGCTGGGGTATGGTGGGCCATAAGTGTAACAGGCAAGACTGTCTGACTGATGCCATTTCCTGTGTGTATTTCTCTGCTGGTCAGCACCCATCAAAAGAAGGGTATATGGCATGCCATCACCAAGGACGTTCAGACCCTGGGGGTCTACGGCAGGCGGAGCACCCATTCTCAGAAACGGTGGGAGGACCTGAGATGCTGGACATGGAAGATGGCAGAGGCCCAGCTGGGGATGGCCTCCCAATGAGGAAGGGGTGCCCGTCGAACCCTGACCCCCCTGATGGCCCGCATACTGATGGTGGCCTATCCAGAGCTGGATGGGCGCTTGAGGGCATCACAGCAGCCACAGGGGGTGAGTACAGTGGCCAGCATAACAACGTACGCATGTTAGGGGGGTAACCAGGTGGGGGATGTGTGTCAGTGAGTGCCCCTAGGCCAGGCCTGACATTGCAGAGTAGGTCTCATGTTGGGCAGGGTTCTGAAGTGATAATCCTGCTACCTAGCTTGTAGGCATCCACAACTGGTCGGGCTGTGTGGGTCCAAGGTGTGCTGCATTTGGCGGTCTGTGTCCCTCCCCATGCCTTGGCGGCTAGCATTATAACTGTGGTGTTGGTGCAGCCATTGACCCAGCCTAATCTTTGTCTCTTCCCCCACCTTTTTGTTTTGTCATCCTGTCCTAAAGTGCATTAGCATCATCTGGCGGAGGAGCAGAGGCACCGGCCACGGAGGGAGATGCATCCCACAGGACCCAGGAGGCAGAGTCCACTGACGGTGAGGGCACCAGTAGGATGGAGGGCAAGGGGAGCACCACAGCGGAGACTGGAGGGGACAGTTCGGACACAGATACCTCCTCCGATGGATGCTCCCTGGTGGTGGCGGACACTTCTGTGACCCCCCCAGCTACAGCCGCCACCCCTGTATCAGCACCGCCCTCCCAGCAGCCCCTCATTGAGTTGCCCGTGCCCGCTCACCCAGGAGGGTGGGCATCTCCTTCGCCCCAGGCACCTCAAGCCCTGCCCCAGTTAGCCCTGCTTCCCTGAGTGAGGAGGCTATTTACCTCCTGAGATCCATTTCTGTAGGGCAGTCAACCATTGTGAATGCCAGCCAGGGGCTGGTAGCCCAAATGCAACAGACAAATGCATTCCTGGAGGGCATTCATTCTGGCTTGGCGGCCCAACAGAGATCAATCCAGGCTATGGCCTCCTCTCTGATGGCAGCCATTGTTACTGTTTCCACCCTCCAACTTCCTCTTTCCAATCCCATTCCCCTCAACCCCAACCTATCCCAAGCACACAGGCAGACGAGCATGCACACAGGACAACACACAAGAGTGGCACAGGCAAACACAAGCACCACACATCATCCCCCAGGCACTCACACAAACACCATCCAGATGCAGACATACCAACATCCACTGCCTCCTCTGTGTCCTCCTCCTCATCCTCCTCCACCTCCCTCCCAGTTCTGTCTACACTCCAACCTGCATGCACTACATCCTCATCCACTACCAGCATCACCACCACACCTTGCAGAACACACACCTCACTTGCAGACACCTCTACAACAGCCATGCACACGTCCCCTGTGTCCTCTCCCGCTGTCTGTCACCCCCCCCAAGGTACACAAACGTAAGCACTCAGACACCCAACAGCCATCCACCTCACAACAGCATCCAGCCCATGCACCTGCACCCAAACACAGCAGACAGACACCTCCCATAACCACTCCACAACCAAACCTCTCCCTCTTCCTGCCCCAGTGTCCCTAAGAAGCTTTTCCTCTCCCCCACTGACCTCTTCCCTACCACTTCCCCCCCCATCCTTCACCTCTGGCCATGGTGGCAAAAAGCCATGCAAGCACCTCAGCCACCCAGTCCATGGGCCCAGTAGTCTCCACACCCACTCGTGGTGGGAAAGGATCCACGGCACCAGGCAGCCTCAAAGAAAGGGTGCCTGACCCAGATGCTGCCCGGAAGGGCAAGGCGCCTGCCCCAGCTGCTGTCCTGAAGGGCATGGAGCCTGCCCCAAGTGCTGCCCGGAAGGGCAAGGAGCCTGCCCCAAGTGCTGCCAGGAAGGGCAAGGGGCCTGCACTAGCAGGCAGGAAGGACAAGGGTCCTGGTGCAGGGACTCAGACGGAGCCCCCACTACCAACCATGGTTGTGCAGCCATCCGAGGCTGCAGGGGATGGGCTGGAGCCTCCCACCACCACCAGCAGCATCAGCAGCACCACCACCAGTAGCGGGTAACCGTTCGAGGCTGCAGGGGATGGGCTGGAGCCTCCCCCCACCACCAGCATCAGCAGCACCACCACTGTGCAGCCGTCACAGCCGGCGGACAGGTGTGTAGTCCTGCCTCCATAGGCTGCTGTGCGGCCTGCCCCCGCAAATCCTGAGGGTATGACACCCAGCTGAGAGACTGTGAACTTGCACTCCCCAGGAACAGAAACACAGGGCACAATACCCCCTCCAGAACCAGTGGGTAAAACACCTACCAACCCCAGCCTCCCCAGGATCAAGCGCACAGGGCACAATGCCCCCTCCAAAACCAGTTGGGAAGACACCCACTTGAGAGACTGTGGCCTTGCACTCCCCAGGAACAGAAGCACAGGACACAATGCCCCCTCCAGAACCAGTGGGTAAGACACCCACCAACTCCAGCCTCCCCAGGATCAAGTGCACAGGGCACGATGCCCCCTCAAAACCACTTGAGAGATGTGACCAAGCACACAGCATGTTGCCCCCTCCAAAGCATGTGGGCAAGTCACCCACTTGAGAGACTGTGGCCTTGCACTCCCCAGGACCAAGCACAGGGCATGTTGCCCCCTCCAGGGCATGTGGGCAAGTCACCCACTTGAGAGACTGTAGCCTTGCACTCCGCAGGACCAAGCACAGGGCATGTTGCCCCCTCAGAACCAGTGGGGTTGTTCCATCTGCCGGCTGAGGTGCCCCCCGTTCCCTATTCCCCCTGAGGTGCCTGCCTATTTTCCAACCGATGCCCCTGCAGTGTTCTCTCCATGTTGGTGCAGATGATAAGTGGGTCCTTGGACTTTGGCCTGTGGCCCTGTGGCCCACGCACAATGAGGACCGGGCAGTGTCCCTTGAACTGTACATATGTATATACCATTAGATTGAATTTTCATATTTCTACTGTGTTGTTATTATTACACTCACTTTTGCACATTACTGTAGTCCTTGCATTATTTCTCAGGGGTACAGGGTAAATATGTTTTATTACTGCAGCTGATTGTGTGTATGGTGTTGGGGGTGGGGGTGGTGTTTGTGTGTGTGTGTCACTCTCTTTTTTCCTCCCTCCCTCCCTTGTGTGCTAGGCGGCTGTACTCACCATGGTCGTCTTCGTCTTTGCCGTCGTTGGTGTTCGTGGTGGAGCAGGACGTAGAATATCATATCATAGGGAATATTTAAAGTTCGGGCTCCATGGCGGCATGGTTGTTCACTTTGTCTCCAAAGGTGAGTCCTTTCCCTTTTGAGGTCGGTTTCCGCAAGGCTTTTGATGTTGTTGCTACTGCCTCGGAAAAGGATTGATGTGTCTTAATATGGTGGGCGGAACCTTGGCTTTTGCCTGGCTGTAGGCGGCTGCCGCTGTGGTGCCTATTATTTTCCGCCCTGGCGGTCGGTGTGGTAAAGTGGCTGTCTATCTGAGTTCTCACCACCATGGTCATAATTTGGCGGTAGTTACTGCCATCCTGTTGGCGGTATTAACGCCACTTTATCACCGACCGCCAGGGTTGAGGGCCTAAGTACTGTTTGTAATTGCAATCATGCAACTAGTCCAGGCGCACTGGAGGCTGTAGTCTGTAAAGTGTGACAGCCATGTGCACCTGCTTTCTGCACCCCCAATAAATTGGTATTATCGAAGGGGCCACAGTTGCTCCCACAACCGCTTATGGATTATGGATAGCGCAGGAACAGCAATGCTCTCCTAAAGGGCCATTCCATTATTTGCATCAAGCTGTGGCGCCACGAACATGAGAGAATAACTTTGCCTCTGCATCTGCATTGTATTATGGATGCGGGTGCAGAGACAGAGAGGCTGTCAGGAGGTGCACTAACTGTGCAACACAAAAGAAATGGCTCACAGTCAGTGAGGGCACTCCTTATGAGGGGTCAAACAGGGAGTTGTGAACCCCCCAGATATTCCCATGTGGGTGGGTGCTATCACTCACTGCACCCACTTGAAGTGGGATCTCTGTCCCCTGTTGAAGTACAGACCAGTTGCCACCAGCACTGTGAAAGACAGACGGGCTGTTTCAATAAGCCAGAACATTTTTTAGAAATGCTCTGCCCCAGCACAGTGTGACCTCGCAGCTATCCTGGGGGCAGCGCATTAGCACCAGTTGCCATGGTGCAAACAGGGACATGAAGCCCTTATTGTTATATTGTCCTTGGAGCCTCCAAGGGAAAGGGGCTCAATATGTGACCATTTGTAAATGGACTGAATACATGCAAGACAAAAGTGTTTGTCTCCTACTGAGCATTGTATTTCTGGGTGCAGCTCACTAGGGAACTTGCATTTCAGTTTCACCTTTCAATCCACGTGTGAGATGCTTTCAGCATATAGACAATTCCTTGGGTCGAGCTGACTAAAACGTTACATCTTCAAGTGTTGATCTGCACACCAACTTGAAAACAATCATGTATTTTCAGGAGGCATAGTCAGTAGTCCAACTACTCCTCAAAGGCTTCATTAGAAAGTATTTTCCTTCCTCTTTCAGTAGCATACTGAAACATAAAGCTAAATATTTTGCATGTTAAGAGTGGCTTGAAAAAAACTGCCTTCATACTTTGGAAAAAAACTTGTGAGAATTATAGTTGGTATGTGTGAGGATTTGGGATGTACTGTACATTTACTTTCCATCGGTTGGCTCCCATGTCACTTGTTTCCTTGCTTCCTATTTGCTAGTGTCTCCTCCTCACTTCTGGCTTCCTATTAGGCTTCAGTTTTCTTGTTGTGGAGCATGGATCAAGTACTTTCTCCTAGGGCAAGTGTACTTCCACTGGCTGCAGGCTCCTTCAGTTACTCTTTTTTCGCTTTTCAGCACCTCCTGCCATTGTTCTCTTGCCAACTCACCCTTCAACTTTATTTTCCCACCTTCCTCAGTCTTGCTTTTTTTGCAGGTTTTTATAGTGCTTGACCCAAAGGTATTAGAGGCCTTTACATGAGCATCAGCTAAATTACACAAGAACACATTACTTTTTGCATTTTAGGCAGGGTGAGATTATGTGATTTGCCCAGAATCACATGATGTTGAGCCGGTGGCAAGACTTGAACCCGGTTTCCCAGACGGCAGCTATGGCCATTGAGCCACATCTTCTCCTCCACCCCATGCTGATTTAAGGCATATTGCACAGTGGCACAGGCTGCTGTGCAACATGGCTTAAAATAAATAAAACAAAGCGCATTGAAGAGCTCAACGCTGTCCGTGCTGTGCAACATATTTAAAAAACATTATGAAAGCCAAATAGCCTCTACAGAGCTATTTGGCTTTGTTAATGTTTTTAAAACCTGTAATACAACAGCATGGGCTGCTGTGCAACATTGCTTATAGTAAACAAAACAAAATGCTATGACGCAGTCAATGCTCGCTGCACCATAGCACTTTGTTTTTATTTACTTTGAGTCATGTTGAACAGAAGTTTGCGCTCGGGTGCAAACTCTTTAAGACACATTGACAACACCACTTGGTCTCGCAAAGGTGGAACCTATTGTCTTGGCCAGTGCTTGTTTCCATATAGACATGACAAACAGAGTTGCTTTTGGTACTTCTTTTAATGTGACAGTGCTTTGGATTTACGTGAAAGTTGCAGGCTGAAGTGCATGAGCATTTTGTCACAGCAGAGTGAGCTGCGCACAGTACCTCCATTGGACATCACATTGATTTGTCTGCAGAAAGTTTATGCTGATTCAATCTTCAATTTCTCTACAATTGTTAATCAATGTCATGCAGTTTTGTGTTATTCAGTAAATGGTTTTGTGAGAAATAGAACGGTAGTGGGTATACTACACAATTGAGCAATAGCCGGCAGAGGGCACATCGGTTTTTCAAAGGCACAGCACTGATGACTGAATGACTCTGCAGCAGTGCTAGCAAGCTTTCAAATACTAAACCCTGACGGGTGCCTAACATTGCTCAACTCTTCTAGCCTTTGATATGCATCTACTTGATTTGAGACTGACTACCTCAATCCTAGCAGTCTTTGAGTATGGCAGCTAATGAGAATGGCCTTGTAGACACACTGGCATTTCAAAGGCAAACGCCTGACTTGTCGCTGACCCTTCACTACCCTAACTTAACTTTCAGAATCCCAGGTCTCACATTGTGATTGACCCATCTTGCCCTAATAGAGTATCAGTGGCCAAGAAGTATTATTGACCCTGCCACAATCATGCTGACATTTCAGGGGCACAGGTCAGACTTGTCACTGACACCACTTCAACACTACCAGTCTGTCAGAGGCAGGGGTTCACTTGTTCCTGCCTCGTCCTTAAGAGAAATAGTCTTGAACTTAAACACATGACTTGCCTTCCTGCTGCAGTGCTACATTTAAGTGCACAGGCCTGACTTGTGACAGCCTTTTTTGCAGGTCTACAAGCTGCAAATAATGGTGCTACATTGATATACAATAGGAGTTAATTTAATTTTGAAGTACTATAGTTTAATCAAGGTGAAAGTATTAATTTAGTAATGTTTCCTCAAGTAAAAAAGGGAAATGTTACTTACCTAATTTATTTACCTTTATTTTGATTACGGGTTAAAGTTAGGCTTAAAAATAGTTTAGGGTTAGGTTAAGAAAATAAAAGATGTGATAAATGTGGTGGATGTGACGGACATCATAAACAGTACGTGTTAATAGAAAATAATAATGTCTGATGTAGAAATGTTTTGTTATTCATAATTATAAACACTAAAAGAAAATGAATTAATTATTATTAGGTCTGAAATGTTAATTTAATATTTTATTTTATTCGTATGTTAGAATTAGTGAAAGGCCTACGTTTAACATTTCCAAAGGCCTGTGTGTCTCGGCATGTTCATTATTCACTTGTTCGCTGACCTTACAGAAATATCAATGTCTTTAAAATGTTTAAAATGTTTAGTTATTTAACATTCTGTGTGACTTACACACTGTGGAAAGCTATGTTCGTTGCTTGTTGCATTTGTCCTTCCTGAGATTAGATAATGTGTACCAGAGCAACAACAGTCTTCAGTGCTCACTGTAAATGTTTTGTTACCTGCAACAATCGTATTCTACTGCCGAAACTGGTGACTAGAAGCAGGAGAAGAAGAACCAATCCTTGGTGCAGAAAACGGAGAAAGATATTTCTGAAACATGAATTAAAGTTTATTGGCTACACGGTAAACCACCCCATAGTCTTGTCCAATAGACGTTTAGTTAGTTACTTTCTAGGATTTTAATATAGCAAAGTTTAGATGATGTAAGAGCAGTTCCTTCAGTTCTTAGCAGTCTACAGATTCTTACTTTCTCAGCTTGTGAAATGACGTGTTTTGTCCTTAGCTTTCTGCCTATATTGGTTCTGATACAATAAGGCCAAATATTACTGAACTATTTCCCCTTTATGTTACGTCCTTCAAGAAGACCAGAAGATGATCCACCGATGAAGACATTGCTGCTTTCTGATTTGTTTTTATATTTTTCTCTCTTTAGAAAATCCAACCACATTTTTGTTAGTGCCATAGTTAGATGTTTTCCAAATTGAAACTGTGTCTTCTTTTCTTTTTGCATGAAGTCCAGACATGCATATCGAATTAGAGTGATAGTCAGGGATGACAAAATCTAAATTTGATTATTAAATAAAACTGATTGTGAATAATTCATCTGCGATAACTAAATGTATTCTGTGTCTATCTTTCACATATTGTTGTTATTGTTTTATATTGGAATTCTTTAATGTTTAATGAATAATGCTTTAGCTACAATGAGATTCTTCAGATGTTTCGGTCAGCCTGTGTTGTTTTTGTACTTATATGACTTAGTTTTGTGTATGATTTACGTTACTTTAGCATTGTTAATCTAAGGGCAATAAATGTTCAAACTGTACTAAACCGGTGTTGTGATTTATGGCCACATAGGTCATGTTGCGTAAAATGATTGTCTCCAAAATTGAATGTTGATGTTAACCTGATTTAATACTGATTGATGTTGACAGTTAGGAGATTCTCTCACTCCTTTCTGAGTCCAAAGGTCAGAGTCGACCTCTAAGGGTAATAGATGGTTACCCTATACGTAACACTTTACAAATAATAATAAAAAGATTATTAAGGCTAGTCACGCCCACACTTGAAGAGGGTGAAGTCACAAGCAACCCCAAATTAACCTGCGCCCAACCCTGTCATAGCTTGCCACAAAGCAGTCAGGCTTAACTTAGAGGCAATGTGTAAAGTATTTGTGAAGCACTTCAAACAGTAATGAAGCAATCACACCCCAACTAAGAAAAATAGGCATGTTTTAATAAATTAAAGTAAAAACAACAAAAATCCAATCACTAGAACTCAAGATATGCAATTTAGGTGAAAATTGTGCCAACAATCACCAATTGCCAGTTGTAGATATCTGATTGCCCTAGATAAGGACAAAATCACAAGTTCAGGCCAACCACAATGGAGCACAGGCCAGCTACAGAGTTACAGTTAGGTCTGCTGAACAAGAATACCTTAAATCATGGCTGTGAGGAGTTGTGGAGTTCTGTGTCCAGGATGTGTCACACAGCTGAGGCGATGCAAGGTCCTGGTTGGAGATGCCTCGTGCAGCATCAGATGGGAGGAGCTACAGGGCTGCAATGCAAGGTTCTGCTCAGTTGTCAAGGAGGCCGTTGATAAGGGGGCTCGTGATGCGAAGTCCTGCGTCGAAGATTTGTCACGCACCGGCTGGTTCTGAAGAAGCTAAGTGGCTTTGTTGCGGAGTCATGTGTCGTTGTTGAGGCTGCTGTCAAATTGAAGTTTGCGGCGTAAGGGCCTGCATCAGGGATGTGTCTGGCACTGGCAGTTCTGATGAGGCTGCAGGCTGTGAGGGCAATGCAAAGTCCTTGTAATTGGAAAGTTTAAGCAGCAGAAGCGATACATCGGTTCTAGCCAGGGTTGAACCATGCAGCAGAGGAGATGCGTCGGTTTTGCTGGTTCCACAGAAGGGCTGGTAGAGCACCTTCAGGCCCACTCCCAGGAGTCCAGGATTGGGGTGGCACCATTTGGCAGGCCAGAACTCACAGATGGCAGAGTCCAGGTCCTCGGTTCCAGTTTGTTGAAAGCTTCTGCTCAGGAGGCCAGCCGACTAGCCTTCGGAGTCACTCTGGGATCCTGGGTTAGAGACGCAGATCCAGTCTTTCTCATCAGATGGCAGCAGGGCAGCAGGTCGGTATAGCATGGCAGCAGTCCTCAGAGCAACAGTCCAGCAGAGTGGCAGTCCTTTCAGCAGCACAGCAGTTCTTCCTAGCAGAGTCCACATTTCCAGGAGTGTACTGAAGAGTTGGTGTCCAAGGACTAATATTTATACCTGATGCCACTTTGAAGTGGGAGAAGCTTTCAGAGGACTCCGCCCCTCAAAGGTGCTTTGGAGTTCCTGCCTCCCTGTCCTCGCCCCACATTGTCTAGGGTCACAAGAAACTAGTGTCAACCTCCTTTGTCAGAGTGCTCAGGCAGAGCCTTTGTGATGTGCAAGTATGGTAGGTGATAGCTCCTTCCCCTTGTTAACTCAGAGGAGCCCATCCTGCCAACAACTAGCTTCCGTTTGTCTCACTGTCTGGAAGCAATACACAAAGACCAACTGCCAACTAGACCTAGTCACATGACTGAGGATACAGGTAGCAGACACCAAATGGTTGGGACAAGAAATGCCATCTTTATAAAAGTGAATGAACACACTTAGGGGCAACCCAGTATTCCCCTAGGAACTGGGTACAGACAATGTCTCAGATAAAAATGCTCCTAGAGGAATTATTTATATATATGATGCGTACATAGTATCCAGTCTTCAATTAATGAATAAGACAACTCTGTACTGTTAAAATCCAATATATTACTCAATAGGATTCGGGAAGTTCAAAAAAATGTACAACAGTTCCAATGAATGTCCATTTCATAAACAACAACACTGTATATAACCCCTCTAGATCATAAGATTGAAGCCCAACTGCAGATCCAGAAACGGGTTATAACCCTCTTCATGACATAGTTCTGCACAATAATTGCCTGGTTTTCAGTCCCAGTTCAAGCAATATCATCGACTTTCAATTCAGCTTGTCAAATGAGAGGGTAATGTCGACGTTTCAGCCTGTAGTGACAGTCAGAGGTCCATCAGACCATCATCAGTACTCAGTGTTGTTAAATAATACATTTATATGTATAAATGAATACATTATTCATTAATTGAAGACTAGATACTATGTATGCAAACTATGCCTAAATAATTCCCCTAGGAGCATTTTTAAGTGAGACATTATCTTTTAAAAGTGCCATTTTCAAAATTGTTATTAAAAATCTGACAGCACAATTAAGGAGGGTTTTTAATTGCAATTCTTTAGACACCAAACTTGATCTTTCTACATGTCCCACTTAGAAGTTACAGCTTATTAAATATAATGTGGTAACTCGAATGTTATCATATGGGAGAGGTAGACCTTGTAGTAGTGAAAAACTAATTTAGGAGCACACACACACACATATATATATATATGATTTAGTTTAGGGCTAGGTAAAAAAAATTATATAGCTACATATACAATAGTTAAATTACTGTATTTGAAAGGGTTAATATGACAGCAGTGTTGAGGTAGTGGAGTTGAAACAGTTGTAAAATAAATTTAAAACTAGCCTTATCAGTATAGCTGGTTTTAGGATAATGGTACAGAGGTAGTGTACCTCCAGGTAGTAACTGTGATCTGATAGTTCCTCATGGATACATAATCACATGGTCTAACCATTATCACAAATGAATGGCTTAGCTATCATTGTCAAAGGCATGTGCAATTGCAAACTAGTTCTAATTACAAGTTATGACACATGCTAATGCCTTAAAATCATCATCACACTATCCCCAATTACCACTATCCATTTATACAGCTTTACCTCCTACCTTTATCAATAAAGTGGTCAGCCAATCCACTTATCATTTCACTGAATATACACTGTTAAATCACATGCTAGATTAAACAACTTTCTTGGAGATTTTAGCATTGTGCAGGGCAACCGAAATGTCAAGGCGTATATTATACTTGTGAACTATACTCATCCTCACAATCTTCCCCAGGGAAAACGACTTAATGGTATTTTCGCTGACACCATTAACAATCGATTGGACTGATCATGTCCCTATTCCCTTTTCATTCAGATGTCTACTTCTATCATGCCCATTAATATCTCAAAAACATGCTACAAACCGGTAAAAAGTTTGGCACAACCACACTCCGAGACATCCTTACTCTGAGTAATTTAAATCATTTGAGTAGATCTATCAGTCAAAACACACTGGCCCAAAATAACAAAAAAGTGGCATAGCACGGTGACAAAATCTGCAGCACTGTGCTGCGACACTTGAAACACAGGGATGCACAGTATTTACAAACATACGGTGCACCCCTGTGTTTCCCCCTGTGCAGGCACTAAATTTAGCTGCCTAGCGCCAACGCATGTATCCTTGCACCATAGTGCAAGGGTGTCTGCATTGAGGGGTGTACCTGTTTATGTGAGGAAAGGTGTCCCTTCCTGCACATAAACAATCAGCATTTGGCACTTCTATGTGTGCTGCAGGATACAGCACACATAGAAGTACCAAATTGTCATTTTTAAATGATTGTTTATGTGCAAGAAGGGACGCCTTCCTGCACATAAACAATCATTCACGGCCATTTGCTCTTTACAAAGCAAAAACGAGGAGAAATAAAAGTATTCCTCCTCTTTGCGCCATGCTAATGCCATCCCTGGGGTGGCGTTAGTTTTTGGTGCTTCCACAGATTTACGATTTCTCAAAGATCTGGGGAAGCGCCAAAAGCAATGGGTGTTGCGGTGGAATGCCCACAGCAACACCCATTATACGCCCCTCGGCTGCGGAAGACTGCGTCAAAGTGGCCCATGTTTACAAGGAGGCGTTAAGCCTCAAAAAGTGGCTTAACGCCTCCTTGTAAATATGGTGCAGTGAATAGCACCACCAGAGTGCCACTAAAAGTGACAATCCAGTGGCACTTGGGCCTTGTAAATCTGGCCCATTGTCTTGAAATATAACAGCATTTCCTAGTGGAAGTTGACAAATTCAGACCATGAATAGGTAAAATTCTGCATAATAATCCCAATCTGTTTGTCCTCTCACAGTTATTACAATCATGTAGGCGGCGTTAAATTTTATTATCCATTTCCTCAGGGATTTTTACTGTATGATTAAAGATAGATTTACATTGTACCAGAAGACGATCCTCATAAACAAGACGCATTAGGGAAAGTTAACCACTTGTCTTTTAGTGGACTCACGAAAGAACAGTTTAACCATATCCCTGGAATAATAGGCTAACCATATTTACCTGTTATCATAAAGCTTCCACTTGACAGCTCTGTATTACCACTAAATAGCTTTTCCAAAAACAGCTTTGTACCTTAGATAGAACTACATATTTTTATATTTTATAACATTCACATGTGTAAAGTGAAATTCTGATGACCTTAATAGTGTAAACGTTTAAGAAAGCATCAGGTCTGCCTATAAAGGTAAAGAATCAAAGTAAGTCATTACCAACAGCGTTGGCCGCTTGAAATGTTACAAGTTCCTTTGTGGAAGAGTTGCTTATGAATAAGA
Organism: Pleurodeles waltl; assembly: GCF_031143425.1. Taxonomy (NCBI): domain Eukaryota; kingdom Metazoa; phylum Chordata; class Amphibia; order Caudata; family Salamandridae; genus Pleurodeles; species Pleurodeles waltl. Next base: position 403,456,572 of record NC_090449.1, read on the forward strand.
TCACTACATACCAATATTGAGTCATTGCTTCCACAGAATGATTACTAACAGACCATGAAAATGAATAGATGCTAATGGATGCCCAAAGATCATAATTTTTGTGGTTTTGAAAAAATTATTTAACAGATGCAGATTTTCTAAATACGTATAAAAACTATCTAATTTCCTCTGGAAACCAACTAGTTAAGATAAAACATGACACTGCCATTCACATACATTATTAAACTAATTTTTTTACCACTCATTAGATTAGAGTGTACAGTTTCAAAATACTGTGGAAGAACGGCAGTGTATTATTAAAATAGCAGGGAGGCAAGCATGCAAACCTGCTTCTGGCTGTTCCCACTAATATCTTCCCGGAGTATTCATCAGTGGTACCTAATAGTAGCGTAACACAAGTATTCAAGTGGAATTACATCAACAAAAGTAGTAAGACTGGAGAAATGCCCCATTTTGACAGCTAAGGCCTTAATTTAGATCGATCCACCATATCAAAAATGATGGCGAGGTCTATAAATATTAAGTATACATTTATTTTCTTAAAGAATATTATATTTTTCTATCATTTTATTAAAGAGTAAGAGCTAAGTAGTTGGACGGGCAGGGTACTCCATTGCAAACACGGCAGAGTACCTTTTTCCCCAAATCCTCGGTCCCTCTAAAACATAGGGTGCAGCATTAAAAAATGCCCGACTACCAATTAAAATGAAGGGAATATGCGCCAATTGATGATATATTGTCAGGATGACTAGGTAAGCAATATACGTTTCTTGATCACAGCTCACTAATCACTGCTGAACTCTAAGTAATGGTCCTATATGTCTCTGACTCATGGATAAAGTAAAGGAATGTAGAGATGCACAGGCTCAACTCAATATATCACACTGTGGCAGCAAGCTTCACCATTGCAGCTGACTCCTACCCTGTGTACAAGTTTACCCTTTCAGGCATTACAGCAGAATTTCTATGCACACCATTCAGGCCATTCAGACTATTTTGTCCATGACAAATGCCAGATGGTCTAAGTTGCCTGATCCAAATCCACATGTGCCCAAACAAACTCTTCTCTCCAGTCGATCTAGTTGACTTGAAGTCAGTATGTCAAGTTCTGAAACACATATAAACAGTTCCATGTGTTGGGGGTCAGCTAAACAAATAAGAGGCATCAATGGACTATGGCAACTCTGCAGGACCATAGACGCCATTCTTTCAAGACCATGGGTTAGCAGGTTAGATTAGTAGCAGGTAGGTACAAATGCCAAAAGCCGCAAAAATACAAATGTGCTAAACGGCTGAAGGCGGATAACAGAGGGAGTAAGCATTGCAGCAGACAGCAGACAGGCTGGGAGGGCTTGAGTGCAACAGCCACTTCCCTGGTCTTGACTCATCAGTATGTGTGAATATGTGATGGTGTACAGCATAGAAGGAGGAGCTCAGAACCTTAGAAAATCAATGTTGCACAAAACATCAAGCTCACTCTTGTCCAAGTTAAAGAAACTGAGAAAACAATACAAACTATTTTATTAGACAGGTCCAGCTTCATCGAAAAACAAATCAGCTGTTCATTAAAGATTATTTGATCACTTTTGTGACACATCAGATCTAACACCATCCTTCATTCAGAAAACACATTCCTGCCTTTTCAGTCAAGATGCTATAAAGTTGTCAATTGTTTCACTAAATATCTGCATCAGAAACAAAATGAAGTCTGGTTCTCAGCAGAATCAAATCTTTCTTCCAAAAACCCCAAACACTTTGGTTCCCATCTCACCCATTCAAAACAAACATTATTGGGCACTGTCAAAAATCTGAAACAGTCAGAGTACTACCTAGGTCATTAACCTGCCTATTTATTAAATGCAATTTACATATTTTTAAATACATCTGGTATAGACTGATTAATCCCTCCCTTTCACAAGGTATATTTCTAGACAACTTCAAGATTGGACAAATCAACCCAATCTCAATCTAAATATTCTATTTTCACCCTGTTTCCCTCTTATCTTAGATTAGGAATGCCAGAGAGAGATGTGCCGCTAATCAGCTAAATGGTGGCTAATTATCAAACAGGCTTCCACACTAGCTTTAGCATTTTAAGTGACACAGTTAAAATTCTTGAGAATGTTCATCATATCTTGAAAAAATTATGCTCCTATTAACTCTTTCTGCTAGTCTCATCTGTGGCTTGAGTTGATAATTGCAGGTTTATTCATACTGTGGAGCATCACATAGGTTTTAGGGGCCTGGCTTTGAGCTAGTTCTTCTCTTTCTTAACCAATAGACTCTATGGAGTGAGATAGAGAACCACACTTGTGGAACATGCAAACTGGACCTCTCAACACCAGGCTGATTGAAACCTGATGGCTTCTCTCTTAAACTGAATTCCACAGTAAACGAGTTTGGCTTCACAGTAGATCCCACCCTAATGCTCATCATCTGCATTAACATGGTGTCCAAATCTGGAAATTTCTACCTGCACTCCCTCTTATATCTACAGGCAACTTGAAAACAGCTTGCATGCTCCAATTGCCTCTTGGCGTGGAGCTCAGTCCTGACATGTGCCCCTCTACCAGCTCTTGCATGGTTAACATCACACCAATACTCAGCATTCTCCATTGACTCCAGATAAATGCAAGTATAAATTTTAAACGTACAGCCTTGCAAAGGAAGCTGTGCATCTAAACACTGCTGAAATGTAAGGCAGAAGTCATTGCAGGCTGCACAGAAGAAGGTGGTGGTGGCAACCTGTTATATGTCATTCAAGATACATGTACTGCAAAATGTTCCACCTAAAGATTGTGCTATGGTTAAAGCCTTGCACACGCTGAAGTGCCAAATGATGGATAGCAAGTGCCAAAGCATGGGAAAGTTGATCACTTGAGAAGACAAGCCAGCAGGCTGACAAAGAAAAAATGAGGCATTCCTTTGTGTTGTTGGAAACTGGACAAGTCCAGATACACAGCTCGATTGAAATGCAGAGCAAGAAAAGGTAACTTCAGGAACAACTCATCAGAAGGGTCTCCCTCACCTGAATGCATCAAATCAATCATGAAGAAAGTCTTCAAAGTTAGGGGTAGGGTCTTACTATCAGATGAGGAATAAGACAAACTCACTGAGTCACTAATACCATGATTGATGCAGAATGGAGCCAAAAGGCTGTGATGACAGCCAAAAAGCTAATTTTACAGTAAAAGAAAAGCAAGAATTGGTTGCATATAGAAGAATGCTTATTAGAACTCGTCAAGCTAGCCACACCAGAGAGAATAGCTTGCGCAATCTGAAATAGTCACTTAAGAGAAGTCTCTAAAATTTGTATTTGTATCAAGCCAAATGACTACAAGACTCAGGTTTCACTCAGTGAACATACTGGGGTCACGGCAAGGTGTTTGTGAAAGTCATCCCCAGACATTGATACATTTCTACTGTCTTGTATTTCTATTTATAAAGGCACCAAGTTGTTTTTAACTTATTTTTGCTATACTTCATTAGCTTTGTTTTTACCAATACTGATCTCTAGTGTATTGTTAAGAGATTGTTCATATTAAGCATCAATCCCTTTGTCAAATCAAGTAAAACCAGATTGTAGACAATAATTAACTCTCCACATAGATATTGTTAATTTTTGTGGAGAAAGAGCAAGCCATCGCTACAGAAGGTGGCATATCTGCTGCAGGAGAGTGCAAGTAAGCAACCATGCTTCAATCTACTATGGCTGGTATCTTTTCTGAGGCCTTATTGTTATCCATTTGGGCCCCATTGTTCAAGTGAAAAATCTGGATGATAGACAACAGACTTTTCAGAGTTTCCTATACATAAAAAAACTGATGGAGGAAATAATCACTTGAGCCATTGTATAAGAAAGAACTGACTGGGGAAACCTGTGAAGAATTTGCCAGTTACATTTTTGCCTCCATAGTTCCCAATTAGTATGCTCTTGTTGTAATAGGTGCATTTTCCTGAGCAGTGGATATTTTTGTTCTGGGATTGAACAAAATATTCTCACCTTTGTCATCATCACATATGTCAAGTATGACAGAAACAACCTTTTCAGTTGTAGAGAATTCAAAGAGTTTGTTGAGTACATGAACTTCACTTTGGCCAAAGGCCAGTAGAATTGTGGAACTTTTCATGAACACACCAAATAAGACTATGCAGATCACCACAGTCACTAAACATTGGATCTGATTTGTGACAGCCTCTGAGGGACTATTGTGATACTCTGCACTGCAAAATTCTTCTAGCCAAACTTCTAAAATCTAATGACTCATCTTTTTCAAACCACCCGTGGACAGCATCTCATCTTAGAGAAAGTAAGACAACATTCCCCGGAAGAAACAGAACATGAAGGACTCCCTTTTGCAGAAGGGATGGAAGACACTCAAGACTGTTTTAAGGAGATCATGTACTGGCCCATTCAAAACTGTCCTGTAAGGACAACCCCTCCTTTGATCCTCAACCATATGCACAATAGATCTTTGCGATCTTTAAACATTCTGTCTCGCGACATCATCTACTCCTTCCATGACATCCATTTTTACTCACTTAGACATCCGACCCAGACATATTTTTGTAGATGGTTTCCTACCCCTCAACAATTCAAAAGGAAATACTTTAGTTTAAGCTTGTGGAGCACTATGGTAAAGCCAAAGCATTGAACGCACAGCATTTTGCACTACACAATTCCTTGCAATTGCCCATTGTACACAATTGTTTATGACACAATTAACTCGTTCAACTAAACCATTGGTTTGTGGGTGATTTAATGAGCTTCTACAGTGTGCAATGCCCCCTTGTTTCAAAAAGTTAGAAATTCCAAACTGACAAACTGAACACCATTATCTGAAACACTGGAGGAAGGAAAACCTTTTCTTAAAAAGATGTCTTTTAAAAAATCTACAATATTTTTTTAAGTTGGTTCACTCATGAACCGAATTTCAGGCCATTTTGAGTAATAGTCAATAACTACCACTGCATATCTTAAAGAAACCGGCAAGATATTGAACGGGCCCACTAAGTCAACGCCTACCTTTTCCTAAGGTTCCTTTGGGTATTCTATAGCCTGCATGGGTGGAGTTCTTACTTTGAACCCTTTGTCTGAATTGGAACTCACCACACAAATGTCCACTACCTCATCAACTACTTTGTCTATGTATGGCCACCAAAACGCCTCTCACAACCTGTGTTTAGTCAAAGTCTTGCCTAAATGTCCCTCAAGTGCTCCATGCATCAGCCTTATCCTTAAGCTTACAAGAGATATCAGTTTTCCACCACTCATGAAGATGCCATCTTCAGTCGACAATTCAAGTGAAACCTTAACATAAGTCTGAGACTGGTAGCTAGCATTTGTTTCTTTAGGCCAACCCTTTTTCACATATTCCATCACTTTTAGCAACACCTCGTCTTTGGATAATTCTGCTCTCCATTCCTTCTTACTGATGGAACACACACTTTCCACATCAACTGACACAATGAAACAACTCTCCTGCTCTTCATCCTCAAAAATTCTCTTTTCTGTTTCAGCAACGGGAAATTTAGACAGATAATCTGCCCTCTCATTCTTGCTACTAGGAACATACGTGACAGTGAAATCGTACAGTAACAGCTTTGTTGAAAACCTCTCTATTCTTGGGGTTTGTTAATTGATCCTGTCTCCTGACAGTATTGATATCAAAGGGCTGTGATCAGTATGTAATTCAAAATGCCTACCCCAGATATAAGGATGAAACTTCCTGATTACCCACCAACATGCCAAAAGTTCTTTCTCAATCACAGGGAAGTTCCATTCTGTACCCATAAGAACTCTTGAGGCATAACCCAATGTGTTTTCCTCACTATCCTTGTTTTGAGTGAGAATTGCCCGAGGCCAAACCAGCTTGCATCAACCGTGATGGTACATTTGACAGTGAGATCAAAAGGTTTCAATACCTTAGACCCAATCAGTTGAGCTTTGGTCCATTAAAAAATGGCCTGACAATTCTTATCCCATAAAAAAGTAAAACATTTTTAACATGTTGATAAGTGGTTGGATCTTGGATGCATAATCCTGAACAGATCTAGAATAGAACTCACATAATCCTATAAAAGACTTCAGGCCTGCTTTGTCTATAGGTGACCTGGCATCAATGATAGCGTTAACTAATCCAGGACATGGTTCAACACCTTGCTCAGACACAACATGCCTCAAATATTCCACCTTTCTTTTCAGAAACTGCCTTTTCTCTCTCTTAAACACCACTCCATTGTTTTGCAAAATGTTGAGGACCTGTAACAATGTTTTTTCATGATTCTCTCTAGTATCACTATAAACTAGACCATCGTCTTGGAATACTATAACTCCATTAACATCCTTTAACATTTTGAACATGATTCTTTGAAAGACTGATGGGAGAAACAATAGCTGTAAAACTTCTGAGTGATGGATCGACTACAACTTGGTGGTAGGCAGAAGCCAAATCTAACTTAGTAAACCATTTGGAGCCACGGATCGTGGTCAACAATTCTGAGATTTTGGGTAAAGGATATGAATCCACCCAAATGTCTTTAGCAAGGCTACGAAGATACACAAACTCGTAGATCCCCATTTTTTTATAGCTACCACTAATGGAGAAAGCCACAACGAAGATTCAATTGGTTCAATAATGCCTTTTTCACATACCTCTTTCAGTTCTTGCTCTAACTGGTCCCTAACACTAAAAGGTCCGCTCCTCAATCTGTGCATAACTGGAATGGCATGATCCTTAACTTTGATTTGGTGAACAAAACTTTTGATAGTTCCAAACTCTTCGACCAAAAACTGTTGGAAGCCGAATAATGACCATAGACAGATTACTGCCACAGAAAGGGTGGAAATCCGGCTGTGGCCATTCTGGCGGATGACGTTAAGGTGGTGCTGCTACCACCAGCAGCGCCACGCCAGTAGACCGCCACCAGCCGTATTATGCAAAATAATACGGCCTGGCGGTGTTCTGCTGGCGGTTTCTACTGGCCTGTCTGCAGCTTCAAAGACTCCTGCTACAAAAAGGCAAAGCATACTGCAGGACCAGCGACCTCTACAAACACCAAGAGGACTGCCTGCCCAGCAGAGGACCAAGAACCCCCAAGGACAGCGGCCCTGTCCAGAAGAAACCCTCCAAAAGGACTCCAGAACCACCCTGGATCTGCAAGCCCTGCCCACTCTGCACCCGACGCCCACGGCCCGAGTCCAGGTGGCCTACTGGTCTAGAGAAGGTCCCCAGGTGATTTTGACCTCAAGTCCACCCTGAGTTGACCCCTCCTGGCCAACACGATGACGACTACAGCCTAAATCCAGAGGACCCCCCCTGCCAACAACCGGATCTGACGAATATTCCTGGTACCTAAAGGTACCACTGCACCCACAGTCTCCTGGCCTGGGAGAATCTGAGCGATGGTCCAGCAAGGTCCAGCGGGCACCTCTCCTCTTTGTCCAGCCTTTGGATTTCTGGAGCCGAACCCCTGGGCCCAGCCTGCAGCATCTTTGTGACCCCTAGGGTTCCCTCAATGAAAAGCATTGGGCGCCTGACACTGCGTTTGCACCCTGCAACCGGCCACCCCTGTGCCGCTGATGGTGTGTGTTTGGTGTTGACCTGTGGCCCTATCCAGTGCTGACCTAAATCTCCTTGGCCTGAGTCCGGAAACCACGGGTACTTACCGGCAATCTGTTTTCTTCCGAATTCCCCTAGTCCTCACAGGATTCCACTGAGAACCCAATGCCAACTTTAACCTCTGCACGAGGACTGGGATCATAAGTTGAGTACTTACCTGTTAAATGTGCTAACACTTTCCCTCTCCAGGACTGCACTGGTTCCTATGAGAAATTGCATTGTCAACTTTTAAAAATTAAAAAGTGTTACTTACTTGTAAACTGTTTTACCTGCAAAAACAAAAACAAAGTACATTTGATACAAATGCTTGATACCGTCTTACAACTGTACTTACCTGCAAGAAATACTTTTTGGTTCTAGTAATACAGTAACAAAATATATTTTTGCTAAAAAAAATATTGGCCTGGAGTTAGCCATTCAGTGTGTGCCTCATTTCTTGTCTGTGTGTACAACAAGTGATTTGCACTACCCTCTGATAAGACTAACTGCTTGACCATACTATCACAAAAGAGAGCATTAGTAGTATCTACCTTAGCCTCTGTCAAGCCTCTGGGGAACCCTTAGACTCTGTACACACTATACCTAATTTTGGTAAATTATATACAGAGCCAGCTTCCTACACCTTGGCTCCACATACACCAACCGTTGATTCTGCACTTTAACAAAGGCACACCTGGCACGTACAAGCAATTGCTTGGATCAAGGCAAACTCTCCAGGAGAGCACTTTCTTCTTCACGCTTCCTATCCCTAATCTTGTCTCCAGTTGTAGCGTCTTACCCAGCCTGGTACCCGCCGAACGACTAGTCTACACACAGAGTTGTAAATCACGTCTTTATTCCTCTGCGTGTATTTGTGAACTTCAACATTCTAAAGCAAGCGTACATACATTCTGTTCTAGTAATTATGTCACACACTGATACAGAGTCCTCGGTAAGCCATAAAGGCTCTGTTCTAAATCATGCAAGACACTACAGGAGGTACAGAGAAAAAGACTCCATAAACGTCTTGACACACTGACACTGGGAGCTTGGCTGGTAGAATGTGAGCGGCAAGGACCTTTTGTTTTAAGTGGACTGACTGGTAAAACTTGCAATCCTGTGAGACAAGTTACCATTATTTTAAATAAACTGATATGCAGCAGCATACAATATCTTGTGAGTAACAATATATGGTTTACCAGGTGATGGAAGCTGAAAGTCCATGACTATTCCCCAGACAACCAGAATACAGTCAGGAAACCAAATACAAAGCTTTACATCCAATACTAGAGCCACAAGGAGCTAGTGTGACTTGAAGTTTTCGATCTTGGAGGAGGAATTTCAGATAGTAGCAAGCAAAGCTCAGAATCTGGAAGAAATGGTTAGCCTGAGCTGCCCAAAACACCTAAGGGAACGTAACAAAAGCAAAACAACAAAAAATGTCCTGATAACACAAACTGTGGAAACTATGGATCCAGCTCCTTCCAGAATGTTCTGGCTTTTCTGGGATTTTCGGGCTCTTCCGCAATGTTCAGGGTCTTTCCACATTTCCCCAAAAGTGCTGATCTGTTTTATAATATGCTCCATCATCCATTGCCTCCCAAACTGCCACTGGGCTGTTTGCTTCTGTCTTGAAGGCGAGCCCATAGCAAGTTTGATTTCTAGAGCCTGAGAAATGGACCTTCTCTCTAAAACAGTGAACACCTTACGCTGACAGCATGAACTCCAAGATATTTGACATTACCTCCCCCAGATCCCATTAAATCACAAACTGATTGACGGAATGTCCGGATTAAGTGGGGTACATGAATGAACATTTTGGGTTCCCAAGATCTATCTGAAGCATCATATTCTTTCCAACATCCTAGGATGCAGATCTAAAAATATTTTGCTCTGGGTTTGCGTCATGAAAGTGACGCAAACCAGTACAAAATATTTTTTCTATCATTTACTTTCCAGCATAAAACTTGTTTGGTGCTGGAAAATGACTAAAAGTAACCCAAATTAGAGCGAGACACTGCTTTGCATTACTTTGCATCAAGAGGGCATTACATGAGCATTCCCAGGCAACCACCCACCCTTTTTGACACAAAACCCTATCTACCAAAAATGTGAGACAGGTTTTACGCCATAGATTCATGCCTTTTAAAACCAGGCATTAAAAAGAGCAATGTTGTCATTTCTACTTTCTTTTTCTACTTTGCATGCATGCTGCACTGTGCAGCCAACATATAAAGTAGAAAAAGTTTTAGAAGTTGCCTAAGCCTAGTACTCTGTACTGGAAGGGTACTCTTCCAATCCAAAACCTATGGTAGACTCTCGCACACACCCTTGCACTAAGGTGCAAAGGTGTGAGCATGGCGCACGGCAGCTGGAATTGGTGCCAGCCTTAGGGAAAGGGGAGGAGAGAGCCATTTCTTTAGATATGATGCTCTCCTGCTCCCAATCTATGGAAATCATAACTCTCCTCCACTTCATACTTAGGTGACCTATCTGTTACTATTGGTGGAGATGCATCTTGTTTGCGTTGGTTGTTTTTTTTAACCCTAGAGATGTAAACTACTGGGTACTTGTGCCATTTTTCTGGTAACTTTAGGCGTACTGCAGAATTTAAAACTAAGCCAGTAATACTGAAAGGAACCACAAACTGGGGAAGGAAGCTGGGGTGGGGACCAGGGATAGATACATTCTGTGAGGATAACCAAAAAAGATCATTCAGTTTGTATTGAGGACCACCCTATCTGTGCCAATCTGCAAATCTCTCATAGTTAGCTTTGGCACTCCAAAGATTCTTTATTTATTTTTGTTCAGCAACTCATTTAATTCAGAATACTGTGTACAGGAGGTACTGATGATAGAGTCACATCTGTGAGGATGATATACAAATGAGCAAAAAAAACACTGTGGGGTAAATTGTTATAGTAAACTTCAGCTTGGGTAGCCACTGTGACCAGGGCTCTTGGTGGTCCATTAAGAACAACAGAGCTATTGTTTGAGGGCTTAATTATCTCTCTCTGTCCATCTGTCTGTCTGAGGGTAGTAACTGGTAGAAGGGAAATGTATTATTACCAACTAAATTGTTAATTATTTCCAAATATTAGAAACAAACTGGAAACCTCTATCTAAAACAATGACCTTGAGCGGTCCATGAAGTCAAACAATATCCTTTAAAATAATCTGGGCTCATTCAAATAATTAGGTACTTTATTAAGTGGAATATACTATAGCCAGATTTGTAATCTATTTTTCAGAAATAGGAAACTCAATGATGAAGTCCTTATATGAGTCCAGGGTTGACTGCATGTGGGCAAAAGTTGTAAACAGCCACTGAGTTTACTGTGAGGTGTTTTGCTCTGGCACAGGTGATACAGTGGTTTATGGATTCCTTTACGTCTTGACCAACCCTTCCCCCCACTAAATGCCGTTTAAGAAGTTTGTTTCTCTACAATTTGCATGTCCTGGTCTGGGAAACAATAGTATATCAGATGTTTTTGAAAGTTATTTTCAGGTATATATAGATGATCTGAATGCCATAACAAATCATTCAATATTTTCCTAATGAAAGGATCACTCCTTATACCCTACTGTTGATTGTAAATATCAGGTTGATCTTTAAGCCCTGTCAGGAATGAGTGAGCGTCTTTTCATTTAATTGACTGAACAGTTAAATTAGTTGATGGTGTTTTACCTCCTCTGTGGGTTGGGACAAGTTATGTGGTTTGCTGTGATGAGTTCCAGTCCTATAAGTTATTTCATATGTAAATCTAGAGAAAAGAAAGGACCATTGTTCATGCTGAGGATTGTTTTGCCAGTACTGAAATGATTTCTTTATGGCCAACAGCTCTGTACCACATAAAATATAATACCACCCAGCAGTAGTTAAACAATGGGAATAGAAGGCTACAGGATGCAGGTCTGCAGTAATCAGGTATTATGATAAAATACCTCAAATGACATAAGAGGAGGTGTCGCTTCCTACAATAAAAGGCAGTGAATGATCTGGACGCCTTAGTACTGGCACAGCCACGAAAGCTTCATTTAATTCAGAGAATGCTTTCTCCTGTTCTCGAGGCAACTCAAAAGGAAATCCTTTCTTGGTTAACTGAGCAGGAGGACTTTAGATGAGAAATCTTGAATGAACTGTTAGTAAAAGTTAACGAAACCAAGGAATGTCTATATTTCCTGGACAGTTTAAGAAACAGGCAATTCTGGTACAGCTTTAACCTTATCTGAATCCATTGTTATGTTATGTTATGTGTATTAGTAAAGCACACTATCACCTGCAAGGGTATCCTGGCAGGTGATTGTGACCATTTGTACCCCATGATCTGATCTATTAATTGGAACCACAAGAAAGTGACAGGGTTAACCTCACATAAGCACATCTCTGCTTTTGAGTGCAGAAAACAGTCTCAGTCTGTGCAAGACCTATTTAATATGCTGGTGACATTCCTCTTTGGTCATGGAGAAGATTAGAATATCATCTAGTATAGTACAACAAAAGAGTCTAGCATATAATTGAAGACGTCATTAATGAGATGCTGAAAAACAGCACGGAATTGCAGAGGCCGAATGGCATTACTATATGCTCACAGTGGAAATAACATGCATCAAGGGTTATCTTCCATTCTTCACCTTTGCAGATGCACACTAGACTGTGTGCACTCTGCAGAACTTTGTATGGATCTTGGCATCTTTTAGCTGATCTAACAATAATGAAATGAGGTGCAGTGGTTGCCGATTTCTAAAGTTAATTTGCCCATACATCGGCAAAACTCCCACAGGTGATGTGGAGTGCCTAATAAGCCCCTTCTTTAGATTGTCAGCAAAATATTCTTTAAGCACCTGATCCTCTTTAGAATTTAGAAGATAAATTCTTCTACACAATATTTTGGCATCAGAAACCATATTAATGGCTTAACCATGGAATCGATGTGGGGGTAATGAATTAGCCCCTTTCTGACTAAACACGCCTAGATACGCCTAAATAAACAGCAGAAATCGTCATTGTTCCTCTGACTGCTGCGATGTAAGACACATCAAGTTGTGTTGTATCACAAGATTAGCATGTGGTAAGCAATTATTTGTACACTAGGTATGAATAAATAGAAGAGTCTCTAGTTGCCAATCAAGTTGCATATTATGTCTACATTACCACGATGTTCCTAATACAATAGTGAAAGCAAGGGCATCAACCAAATAAAAATGTAAAGATTATATATGTCCATCTAATGTATCTATGATTAAATTCTTAGTTTCTCAAGCAATATTTCCAGAGGTTTTTTTTTATGCCCACATTAACCCTATAAACATTCCTTTTGTTATTGTCTCTATTTTGTAATCTGTACTCTTTTTTAAAAGGTCTGGTCTATAAAACATGCTGCAGGTCCCGAATCAATGTGAGCCAAAAATCACAGAGGGCCTGAAAGAGAAGACAATTAAATGGGCAAATAATTTTTTTCTTAGCAGTGTTAAACTCTTTTGTTGTCAATCTGCTGGATCTGGACTCGCTTTTCAAGATTGAGCACTGGTGTCTTCCGGTGAACAGAGACAATTCTTAGGGAAATGTCCAGGTTGTCCACAATATAGACACAGTCTTTTCACCTTCTTTTACCTTTTTCCTGGGATGTAAGATGTTTCTTTTTTTCAGAATCTGCAAAGGTTCTTCAAATGCTTCTGTATACACAGATTCTCCTGCTGGAACCAATAATGTCCTATGAGTTATTCCCATTTTCTCCCAGCATTGTTGTTGCAGTGCTATGAGACTGTTAGATTCAGTGGTCACTGTCCCACTAGTTAGATGGCGTCTTTCAAAACTCCGTATAAATCTAGATAGAAGGCACCAGCTCCTGCTTCATCTGTCCATCCTAATTGTGAGACCAATTGATTTTAATGGGTAATTTAGTTAATCAGATCACTTGACTCTTGTCGAAGATAAGAAGTCCTATATGGGCATCTTGTTTAGTTTGACGTTTACCAAAGATTCTCTTGAACTGTTCCAGGAAAAGGTATAATTAGGTAACCAGGTACTGTTATTTTTAATCAGTGGAACTGTCCATGCCAAGGCATCCTTGGCCAGACATAACAGGATAAAAGTAACCTTGAACGGATCTGTCTGAAACAGCTGAGAGTGAGCTAAGAAGTGTAAGCTGCATCGAGCCAAAAAGGCTTAAAAAAACTTGGGACCACCAGAATATCATTCTGGAGAGACCATACCTGAGGTATGAAAGGTGGTAGTTGTTGGTATTGTTTGTGAGCTTCTTTCTGTATTTGTTATACTGGTCCCAGATGGGGAGAACACACAGAGATACACATTATTTGGGCTTTCTGATGGAGTAACAGGAGAGAATAAATGACTGAGCCAGTCTAGGAGAAAAGCCTTTTCTTGTCAGCTCTCTCCATCTCTTCCATCTCTTCCTGCATTTTACCAATGGCCTCTAATGTGTTACTATAAGAATTCACAAAGTATATATGGCTGCCATATTTGAATGAATTGAAAGGCCACGGACACCAATGCAACCATTCCTCTTTCAGGCAAATCAGATCTATAATGAATTCCAGAATCTGAAGTGACTGTATGAGGAAGTTGGTGAATGGAATGGTAGAGAAAAGGATCACTCCATAAGCATTTCGACCTGCAGACCTTGTGCGCATGAATGGTAGAAGGCGTATGGCTATGACCTTTGGTCTGTAATGGATGGACTGGAAACCTAATATAATCCCATAAAATAAGTTACCATTAATCTAAATATAGTTGTGTATGAAAAGATAAAGGTGGTCATTCCAACCTCGGCGGTAAAAGGCGCTTACCGCCGTGCAGAAGACCGCCATAACACCGCCGCGGCCGCGGTAAACCGCCACGGTCATTCTGACCCACAACAGGCAAACCGCCAAAATACAGACATCCACAAATGTCCGCCACACCAAAGGCCAGCGAGAAACTGGCGATGACCAAACCTCCACCGTCACGCCAACAGAAATACACCCACACTATCACGACACACGAATCCACGCGGCGGTCTTTCAACTGCGGTATTCCATTGGCGGTACACACCGCCGCGCTCGAAATACACACACTTGTACAAAACACTACCACATTGGACAATTCAAAATACACACACCTGATACACATACACACACCACTCCCACACACCCAATACAATATAAAACACACACCCACATCACCCACAAACCTCCACTCCTAGAGATTCGTGAACACGCACCGAGAAAAGACATCTGAGCACCCAGACGCCCAATTCACTGTCACCCAGCAATATTAGCACACACTTCACACAACACAACAATACACATCACCACACTTAGCACCACACAATCCACCCTACACATCACCCACACCACCCCATGGCACCGCAAAGACACCCCAGGTTCTCTGATGATGAACTCAGGGTCATGGCGGAGGAAATTGTACGAGTAGAGCCACAGCTGTTCGGGACACAGGTGCAGCACACCACCATTGCCAGGAAGATGGAGCTATGGAGCAGAATAGTGGACAGGGTCAACGCTGTGGGACAGCACCCAAGAAATCGGGACGACATCAGGAAGAGGTGGAACGACCTACGGGGGAAGGTGCGTTCCATGGTATCCAGGCACAACATCGCGGTACAGCGGACTGGCAGCGGACCCCCACCTCCTCCCCCAGAATTTACAACATGGGAGGAGCAGGTCTTGAACATCCTGCATCCTGAGGGCCTCGTAGGAGTATCTGGAGGAATGGACTCTGGTAAGTCTCATCTTCACTACTTCATCCCCCCCACCCCACCAGCATGCCAAATCATACCCCCACCCTCACCCCCACCCCCATCACACCTACTCCTTGCAAATGTCTCACCATCACAACCCACCCATCCCAACACCTAGCCCTGCATGCGTCCACAAAGCATGGACACCCATCACCAAAGCATGCCCACTGCACATACACATACACCCCCCCCCCCAAACCACCGTCACAACAGCCCCCACAAGGGAATGCCAGCACTGGGGTACACGGGCACCCACCCATTGCACGCTATGGCACACACAGAAGCAATAACCATACTTTTATACCCCTGCAGGACCCGAACGCCAGGTCACCGCGCAGGAGGGTCCACAAATGTCCACTCCACCCCCAGAAGAGGCCCACAGTGAGGACAGCAGCTCTGTCTCCCTGGATCTAGATGACCAGCCCGGTCCATCGGGGACCTCGGGACAGTCGGTTCCCCTCAGACAGCCACAGGCCACAGCAGACCTTCCCCCCTCTGGGAACACCAGCACAGCACCCACCCAGCGGGCCCATACCTCTGTCCCCAGGACACGTCCATCAGCGGTGTGTCCACCACTACCGGGAACCCAGGCTAACCCACCACCCCAACAACAACAGGGACCCGGGGGCAGTGGTAGTGGGCACACGGTTCAGGGGACAGACGCCCAGGGAAACAGGGGAACTGGGAGGGCTGCTGCGCGACAGGGGGGGCACAGGCCCAGGGAACCCACTCTCCACGAGGCCCTCTCCTCCATCATGGGAGCATACCACCATTCCCAGGAGACGATGGCGACGGTCCTGGCCAGGTTTCAGGAGATCCAGCTTCTGCAGGAGCAACAGTATATGGGGTTCAGGGAGGAACTAAGAAACATCAGTTCCGCCATGGGTACCATCGTAGTGGCTCTGAATCAGGTAGTCACCACATTGCGGGACACTGTGGCACCTCAAAGGGCCCCTGTCACTGGCATGGACCAAGAACTGCCTACCACCTCCGCCGGCGCTAGTGGACAGGAGGCCCCGACACAAGACCAACAGGCCACCAGAACCCCACCCCCTGCAGAAGGAGAACCACCCTGCAAGCGGGCCCTGAGATCCAGGAAGAAGACAGAGTAAGATGCCAAGACCCCCGCCAGCAAAGGATACCGCCCTGATTGTCATCCCACTGTCCCACATTGTCACCCTGGCCAACCTTAAACTGCCCCTGCTCCACTTTGCACAGGCATTTGGACAATGCACCTGTGATACTGATAGTCTGGACTCTGCCATGGACAATCCTCCACCATCACCCCTCACCGATTTGCAACTACTCACCAATTTAGAGCACTTGAATAAACACACTAATTGCACAAAACAATCTGGAGTCTGGCTGTGATTTAGAACAAATGTATTAACATGACCGTGCCAAAATGTTCAATTACATTGTGATGCCAACAAACCGCTGTCACACAGCTGTAGTCCATGGGGAAAAAAAGCAGATGTCACGCAGTGGGGCCCACATCTCTAAACGGAAGGGAAAGTCACAACACAGTTACCATACACTGGGGGAAAAAGTCAGACAGTAGAGAGGTAGGAGTCTTTAAGTAAATGTAATATGCCGGTGTATACTCTTACCTGTGTGTCATTGAAAATACTGCTGTATTACTGTGTTCCTGTTCTCTATGTCGTCCTCTTTGGCTTCCTCCTCTTCACTCTCCACAGGCTCCACAGCTGCTACAACACCACCATCTGGACCATCCTCCTGCAGAAAAGGCACCTGGCGTCGCAAAGCCAGGTTGTGAAGCATACAGCAGGCCACGATGATCTGGCACACCTTCTTTGGTGAGTACATTAGGGATCCACCTGTCATATGGAGGCACCTGAACCTGGCCTTCAGGAGGCCGAAGGTCCGCTCGATCACCCTCCTAGTCTGCCCACGGGCCTCATTGTAGCGTTCCTCTGCCCTGGTCCTGGGATTCCTCACTGGGGTCAATAGCCAGGACAGGTTGGGGTAACCAGAGTCCCCTAATAGCCACACCCGGTGCCTCTGGAGTTGACCCATCACATAGGGATGCTGCTATTCCGCAGGATGTAGGTGTCATGCACTGACCCAGGGAACTTGGCATTCACATGGGAGATGTACTGGTCAGCCAAACACACCATCTGTACATTCATCGAATGATAACTCTTCCGGTTCCTGTACACCTGTTCACTTCTGCTGGGGGGGACCAAAGCAACATGTGTCCCATCAATGGCACCAATGATGTTGGGAATATGTCCAAGGGCATAGAAATCACCCTTCACTGTAGCCAAATCCCCCACTTCAGGGAAAATGATGTAGCTCTGCATGTGTTTCAGCAGGGCAGACAACACTCTGGACAACACCTTAGAAAACATGGGCTGGGACATCCCTGATGATATGGCCACTGTTGTTTGAAATGACCCACTTGCAAAGAAATGGAGTACTGACAGCACCTGCACTAGAGGGGGGATCCCAGTGGGTTGGCGGATGGGTGACATCAGGTCTGCCTCCAGCTGGGCACACAGTTCCTGTATAGTGGCTCGGTCAAGCCTGTATGTCAGTATGACATGTCGTTCCTCCATTGTCGACAGGTCCACCAGCGGTCTGTACACGGGAAGATTCCTCCATCTCCTCGCATGTCCCTGCGGAAGGTCAACAGCGAGCACAGAGTCAATCAACCCACAGGTACGTAACTACAGCTTGCACATAACACGATTCCCAATGCATTGTATGGGTTGTATGAGTGTTGATGCAAGGCCTAGGTATGTGTGACGCAGTAGAAATTAAGCCATGTGGGCCCTTGAAATGGCGGCTGCCTGACCTGTGAAGTGCGACAAAGGGATGTGACGTCAATGCGCTGGCGTGGCACACCGTGGCGGTAGGCGGTCGAAGACCGCGGCGCAAAGCAGCATTGGTTAACATTGAACCCTATGGGTTTCAGGAGCCAATGACGATGTGCGCTGGTGGTCGCCGTACGCACCGCCGCGGTACGCACCGCCGCGGGCGTGACCGCCATTTTCTATCTGTTTAATCACTCGATACCTGATCTTCCACACGAGAGGACCTACACTGCAAGTGCTGCTGTGTCCTCGGTCTGGAAGAGACAATGGCTCATGCGACTGGGGAAAGGGCCCCTGCCTTCACTGCGGAGGAGTTGGAGAAACTTGTGGATGGGGTCCTCCCCCAGTATGCGCTACTCTACGGTCCTCCAGACCAACAGGTAAGTACACTGGGACCATGCTTAGTGGGCAATGCCTGTGTTGAGCGGGTGGATGAAAGATCTTGGGGAGGGGAGCGATTGAGGCATGCATCAAACGACCGATGAGAGCATGTGCCACATGGCAAGGGTGGGGATGGGGGGCCACTCACATCGAGCATGCAGTAGTTGATGACTATTTTTCACCCCCTGTACATGTCACATAGGTCAGCGCCCACCAGAAAATCGATATTTGGCGTGCCATCGCCAAGGACGTCCGGACCCTGGGGGTCCACAACAGACGGGGCACCCACTGCCGGAAGAGATGGGAGGACATCCGACGCTGGAGCAGGAAGACGGCGGAGGCTCAACTGGGGATGGCCTCCCAACGTGGGAGGGGTGCCAGTCGTACTTTGACCCCCCTGATGTCCCGGATCCTGGCGGTGGCCTACCTCGATTTGGATGGGCACGTGAGGACATCACAGCAGACACAAGGGGGTGAGTACTCTCCAATCCTGCTGATTTTGCGCGCAGTGGAGGTGTCTGGGTGGGGGAGGAGGGCTGTGGGTATCCCTAGGCCAGGGCGATTTCTGTAGGGTAGGCCCCTCCGTAAGGCATGGCCCTGTGCCCCCGACCCCCACCTCTGTAGGGTGCCAAGTACAGGTATCCATGGCCCTGTGTCCTCTATGTGTGCAGTTGTCGTCCATAGGCTTGTAGGCCATGTCCCACGGATTGCGTAGTGGACCCCAAGTGCGCGGCGTAGTGCAGGGGGCTTCTGCGTCTGTCATCTCCGACAACGGTGTTGCCAATGCATTCACTCAAAATGTCTTTATTTCTCCCCCCCCCTTTTTTGTGGTCTTCCTGTTCATGTGTGCATTAGCATCATCAGGCGGAGGAGAAGTGGCATCGGAGCATGAGGGAGCTGCATCCCACATGGCCCTGGAGGGCCATGCAACAGAGTCCGAATACACCAGTGGGACGGAGGGCGAGGGGAGCTCCACAGTGGGGACTCGTGCAGATGTCAGTGACAGCGACTCGTCCTCTGAAGGGAGCTCCCTTGTGGTGGCGGCAACATCCGTGCCCCCCGCAACAACAGGTACAGCCGCCACCCAGCGCACCAGCACCGCCCTCCCAGCAGCCCCTCAGCGTTTGCCCCGTGCCCGCTCACCCAGGAAGGTGGGCATCTCCTTCGCCCCAGGCACCTCAGGCCCTGCCCCAGTCACCCCTGCTGCCCTCAGTGAGGAGGTCATTGACCTCCTGAGGACGATCATTGTTGGGCAGTCTACCCTTTTGAATGCCATCCAGGGTGTCGAAAGGGAGGTGCACCAGAGTAATGCATACCTGGAGGGCATTCATTCTTGTCAGGCTGCCCATCAGCGATCGTTCAACGCTCTGGTCTCAGCACTGACGGCAGCCATTGACCCTGTCTCTAGCCTCCACCCTCCAACTTCCTCCACCCAGACCCTATCACCTGTACCTCTGCCTATCCCAGACACACCATCAGACCAGCCTGCACACACCACAACACCCAAGGGAAGCTCATCCAGACATAAGCACCACACATCACACAAGCATTCACACAAGCAACATCCACATGCAGACATACCAACACCCACTGCCTCCACTGTGTCCCCCTCCTCCTCGTCTCCCTCCTCCCTCCCTGTGACGTCTCCACTCACACCTGCAGGCACAACATCTTCAGCCACTACGTCCATCACCAGCACACCCACCAGAACACCCCGCACACGTGCAGTCACCACCCCCACTACCATTTACACGTCCCCTGTGTCCTCTCCCAGTGTGTCTGTCACCCCCTCTTCCAAGCTACACAAACGCAGGCAGCCACCCACCCAACAGCCATCCACCTCACGACAGCATCCAGCCCAAGCAACTGCACCCAAAGACACCAGACTGAAAACTCCTACAACCACATCCTCTTCCTCCACTCCCATACCCACTACACCTACCCGTCCCTCTCTTTCTAAATTGCTTTTCCTTTCTAAACTTGACCTCTTTCCAACAACTCCCCCACCCCGTCCATCTCATAGGACTCCAGTCAGGACCTCAGCCACCACAAAACCGGGACCGGTAAAGACTGTTTGCCATGGACTGTGGAGTCCCCCACCCTCAAGGGCAGCCAGTTCAGTTAGGAACCAAGGCACGCCCAGCCCACCCCCGGTAAAGCATCCGAAGATTGCCAGTGCCCGGCGCGAGAGGCCAAAGACACCAGGGACCAAAATTCCTACCATGGCTCCGGCAGGAAGTGGGGTGCCAACTGGCACACTGCCAAAGGTGGGGAAGGGCCACAGGCGAACAGGGAAGGGTGGGAAGGGCAGCACGCCCGACAAGTCTGCCAGCAGGCCAGCTGGCTAGGAGGGCACCGCCAGCCCCATCCCAGGTGTGCAGGAGGACACCCACAGGCCCGGTACTGCAGCCCAGGAGGGCCCCGCAAGCCACATCCCAGATGGGCAGGAGGACACCCACAGGCCCGGTACTGCAACCCAGGAGGGCCCCGCAAAGCCACCCGACAGATGGGCAGGAAGGCCCCACCAGCCACAGGTCAGGTGGCGAATGACCTCCATGCCATGGCCGGATCCGCTGACCTGGACAATCATCTCAAGCACCGCTGAACAGGGCACCGCCGTCTCAAGCACCGCTGAACAGGGCACCGCAATCTCAAGCACCGCTGCACTGGGCACCGCCGTCTCAAGCACCGCTGCACTGGGCCCTTCATCTCAAGCACCGCTGAACAGGGCCCTTCATCTCAAGCACCGCTGCACTGGGCCCTTCATTGCAAGCACCGCTGCACTGGGCCCTTCATCTCAAGCACTGCTGAACAGGGCCCTTCATCTGAAGCACCGCTGCACTGGGCACCGCCGTCTCAAGCACCGCTGAACAGGGCACCGCCGTCTCAAGCACCGCTGAACAGGGCCCTTCATCTCAGGCACCGCTGCACTGGGCCCTTCATCTCAAGCACCGCTGAACTGGGCTCTTCATCCCAAGCACCGCTGCACTGGGCCCTTCATCTCAAGCACTGCTGAACAGGGCCCTTCATCTCAAGCACCGCTGCACTGGGCACCGCCGTCTCAAGCACCGCTGAACAGGGCACCGCCATCTCAAGCACCGCTGAACAGGGCCCTTCATCTCAAGCACCGCTGCACTGGGCCCTTCATCTCAAGCACCGCTGCACTTGGCACCGCCGTCTCAAGCACTGCTGCACTGGGCACCGCCGTCTCAAGCACCGCTGAACAGGGCACCGCCGTCTCAAGCACCGCTGAACAGGGCCCTTCATATCAAGCACTGCTGCACTGGGCACCGCCGTCTCAAGCACCGCTGCACTGGGCACCGCCGTCTCAAGCACCGCTGAACAGGGCACCGCTGTCTCAAGCACCGCTGAACAGGTCGCTTCATCTCAAGCACCGCTGCACTGCGCCCTTCATCTCAAGCACCGCTGAACTGGGCCCTTCATCTCAAGCACCGCTGCACTGGGCCCTTCATCTCAAGAACCGCTGAACAGGGCCCTTCATCTCAAGCACCGCTGCACTGGGCACCGCCGTCTCAAGCACCGCTGCACTGGGCACCGCCGTCTCAAGCACCGCTGAACAGGGCCCTTCATCTCAAGCACCGCTGCACTGGGCCCTTCATCTCAAGCACCGCTGCACTGGGCACCGCCGTCTCAAGCACCACTGCACTGGGCACCGCCGTCTCAAGCACCGCTGAACAGGGCACCACTGTCTCAAGCACCGCTGAACAGGGCCCTTCATCTCAAGCACCGCTGCACTGGGCCCTTCATCTCAAGCACCGCTGAACAGGGCCCTTCATCCCAAGCACCGCTGAACTGGGCACCGCCGTCTCAAGCACCGCTGCACTGGGCACCGCCGTCTCAAGCACTGCTGAATAGGGCACCGCCGTCTCAAGCACCGCTGAACAGGGCCCTTCATCTCAAGCACCGCTGCACTGGGCCCTTCATCTCAAGCACCGCTGAACAGGGCCCTTCATCTCAAGCACCGCTGCACTGGGCGCCGCCGTCTCAAGCACCGCTGCACTGGGCACCGCCGTCTCAAGCACCGCTGAACAGGGCACCGCCGTCTCAAGCACTGCTGAACAGGGCCCTTCATCTCAAGCACCGCTGCACTGGGCCCTTCATCTCAAGCACCACTGAACAGGGCCCTTCATCTCAAGCACCGCTGAACTGGGCACCGCTGTCTCAAGCACCGCTGCACTGGGCACCGCCGTCTCAAGCACCGCTGGACAGGGCACCGCCGTCTCAAGCACCGCTGGCCCATTGGCAGAAGGGGCAGGCCCGCATTTGTGTCGGGCAGGGCTGCACGAAGCACTCTGGGCACCAAGCCCCCTCCATAACCAGTGGAGACTGTTATCCACTTGAGAGACTGTGGCTTTGCACTCCCCAGGATGGCACAGTGGGCAACCCACCCACTGTAGAGACTTGAGAGACTGTGGCTTTGCACTCCCCAGGATGGCACAGTGGGCAAACCACCCACTGTATAGACTTGAGAGACTGTGGCTTTGCACTCCCCAGGATGGCACAGTGGGCAACCCACCCACTGTAGGGACTTGAGAGACTGTGGCTTTGCACTCCCCAGGATGTAACAGTGGGCAAGCCACCCACTGTAGAGACTTGAGAGACTGTGGCTTTGCACTCCCCAGAATTGAACAGTGGGCAACCCACCCACTGTAGAGACTTGAGAGACTGTGGCTTTGCACTCCCCAGGATTGAACAGTGGGCAAGCCACCCACTGTAGAGACTTGAGAGACTGTGGCTTTGCACTCCCCAGGATGGTACAGTGGCCATGGAGGCCCCTCATGGATCTGGTGTCGTGGACTCATCTGGCTGCGGTGCACCCCTTCCCTTCCCCCTGAGGTGCCTGTAGTTTTGCTATCTGATGCCTCTGCAGTGTTCTCTCCGTTGGAGTCAGGTATCCTGTGTGGGCTTTGCCCATGTGATTTGGGCCCAGTGGTCCACGGACAATGCCTGCTAAAATTTTCGGACTTTAATATTTATGTATATAATAGTTTTAGATGTGTGATATATTTTATAAGCCAGTGATACAATATATTCGACTGTTTATAATCATTTCTTTTTGTCTTTGCATTCTTCTGGGTGGTTTGGGGGGGGTAACTGTGATGTATTGCTATGCATTGATGTGTGTGTTGTAGTGGGTGAGGGTGGGGGTGGGTGTGTCGCGTATGTGTGTCCCCGTAATTTTTTGCCTCCTCCCTCCCCTGTGTCGTAGGTGCAGTACTCACCGTTGTCTTCTGCGCCGCCGTTCGTGCTCCTGGTAGAGGAGCAGGAAGACAGTCGCTGGAAGGATGTGGAGTTCGGGTTCCATGCTGTCCAGATTCCTCGTGGGGTGTATGGAGGTGAGCGTTTTTCGTTCGAAATGGCTGTTTCCGCCGTGTTTTTATCGGCGGGGCTACCGCCCCGGAAAAGGTGGCGGATTGGTGGGTTGTGATAGGGTGGGCGGTACATTGTCTCCCGCCTGTCTGTTGGCGGTGACCGCCGTACTGTTTGTTTGTCCCGCCGTGGCAGGCGGAGTGTTGAAGTGGCGGTCTCTGTTGGCGCTTTCCACCAGGGTCGGAATTCCATTTTTTTTACCGCCAGCCTGTTGGCGGGTTAGCCGCCGCTTTAACACCGACCGCCAGGGTTGGAATGACCCCCAAAATGTTTTGCGAATAACAGTAGAATTGGTAACCAGGGGATGGAAGCAGAGAGGCTGTGATTAGCCTGTAGACCAAAATGCAGCCTGGAAGCCAAATACAAAGGACTGCCTCCAAAATGAAAGACTCCAGGAACCAGGTTTACTTTGGGCCTTTGAAGTTGGAGCAGGAATTTCAGATTGGTACCAAGGAAAAGTTCAGTATCTGTGGATGAAAGGTTTTACCTGAAGTGTACTAACTACCCAAGAAAACCAAAATAGAGTGAAACAAAAAAGATGCAGTGAAAGCAAATAGTGCATAGTATGTGATTGACGTAGACAACCTATCAACTGCTGTTGCCAGGTAAAGTGTAGCGCTGTGATTGGTGCGTTAATCCTCCTAGCTTTTTCTGGCCCACGAGTGTCTGGAACATTCTGGCTCCTTCCATAATATTCCGGCTTTCCTAGAATGTTTCAGCTCTTATGGAATATTCTGGCACACTCTACCATGTCTCACGAGTGCTGACTTCTGTTACTGTGTGACTCAACCCTTTTTTGCCTACCCACCCACCACTGGGCAATCTGCTATTGTCTACAAGATTGGCCCATAACAAGTTTGTATTGTGGACTCTTGAGAATTGTGTCTGTGTCCCTGTGAAACTGGACACAGTCCTTGGAAGGCATGAACCCCTGGATTTCTAACAATTGATTACACTATTTCCATCTTTTGAGGAACAGAATGGTTGATCTTAAGGTAAGCTCACGCTGAGGGAGTCATGATTTCTTCTTTTGAAAATCGTCCCTGAAGGTCTCACGTCCCAGTTTGGTTTGTGGTTTATAAATCATGCAAAATTTACATTGACTAGCAATTACATTTTTGGGTCTTTCCTTCCTCTTCCTGTGCTCATACTATTCTCTCTTGTTTGTCTACCAGCACCCTTACATGGCTCTACTGTTGCCCTGATCGTTGACCATGCCACAGGGGCCCCTGGCTTCTCGCATCACCTGTTAACCTATTTATCCATCTATTCTTTTTTCCCCAGTATCTCCATTCAGTATATCCCTTTGCACATGTCATAATCTCTCTCCCCCTTTTTGGATGAGGAATGATCCAGCTCGCTGGAATCCCATACTGTGCCAGTTGCCCAGTCATTTGCTGCCAGTGTAGGGTGACCAGATTTTGAATCCCAAACCCTGGACATTTCGCAATGATAAAAGAAAGCCTACAATTTTATATCAACCGAGTGGCACAGAATGATATCCCTCATCAACCTAGAATCACAGAAGAGGCACTCAGAAAATAAAAAAATGTAGTTTTTTAAACACACTATGATACATTTCAATTAAGTTGTTTTCTTATAATAGTTGCTAACTACCCCTGCTATGTAACACACAAAAACATACCTCCCTCTGTTTTTAGTATATTCTATCCAGAAACTAGGACACAAGACTATTTTGCCTAAAACTGCCGGGACTGGATTGTCCCAGCATATCCAGGACACCTGGTCACCTTGTGCCAGTAGCTACTGCTAGTTGATCACTTGAGTAATGCAAGAGCCTCTTTAATAGTGGCTGCGCTTGCCTGAGTCTCCTTGCCAGCCACCCTGAGTGTCAGTAGAGGACGAGATCCCTTTCATTCAGCATTGCAGTTTCACTTTTTTTATCACACATAAATCGATAATTAATGTGCAGTGACATGTCCCACATCTGCCACGCCATCTTCTTCATCAGCCTCAGGTAGAGAGGCAGCTGCCAATCCCCCCTCGCCCCCCAAGTTACCTTATTAGTAAACACAGCTGTTGCAACCTGGACTGTTCTTCCTCTATTTTATTTCTGCATTTTTATATAGATGGAATTAGAGCGCTTTACATGACTACTGGAATATTTTACAGATATTTTTTTTATTTTAGGCATGCGGATTAGGTGGTTTGCCCAGAATCAAATGATGTCGAGTTGAGGCTGGGATTTGAGCCTACTACCATATCGTAATCAGGTGTACTGGCTCAGTGCAGAGCTGAGTGCCTGTTTTGTTGACAGTGAGTCGTCTTTAGTTCATACATATAACTCCAAGGGCCTCATTTACAACAAACTGGCGCATCAATCATGATGTGCCAGTTTCCTTGCACCGCCCTGCTTCCCCCTAATGACACAATGGTAGTGCTGTATTTACAATACAGCACATCATGGCGCTAGTTACCACAGCTGCATCAAAATTTCTGATTCAGTTGTTGCGCCTTGCTGAACTAGCATAAAAAATGTTGCCGCTACTCCAACAAAGCTCAGGGAGGCCCATTTGAAAGAGCCTAGCATCACTTTACCACCTTCCCTTGAGCAGGCGTTAAACAAATTATGCTAGAATGACACAGTGAAATCTTGTACATTTCACTGCTCTATTCCTGCGGGCCTGCTAGCAGGGTAACTCCTCCCTTGCAAACATTATACCTGGTGCACGTATAATGTGGCACAAGGGTTTACAAACAGCTGCAATGGTACCATTGCGCCGGTTTGTAAATATGGCGCACGGTGGGGGACTGTTCTGCGGTGCAATGGCGTGAAAAAAAATTATGCTATGGCAGCACGAGGGGTTTGCAAATGAGCCCAAAGTTTCTGAGGGCTGATGCATGAACGTTAGACAGAAGAAGTCAGAAGTAGCAAAAGGCAATATCTGCTTACTGTTTCCACTTGCTCTGTCTAAAGTTCATGCATTGACATTTGTGTTGAGCACCAAGACCCTTTATATATCTTTGATATTTTGTGTGAAAAAGGACTAGCACATCTAAAATTAGTGTGATTTGTGTGGAACAGTGGTGTAAATTGCTATCAGTGATGTTTATTTCAAGATGGGTAGTGCATTTGCTATAAAAGTGAAATTGTGACGTTTCTGTGATTTAGAACGTTCAGTGAACTTAGCAGTATGATATGTTTGGCGCGAAAAATGTTTAGTATTTTTTTAGTGTGAATTTGTGTGGTTAAGAAGTACGCTTGGTCTTTATGTGCATTATATTTGGGCAATGAAGGTGGTTACAGCACTCACTATGCATGCTATGCGAGCTGTTGGTGAGAACTCTTTCAAAGCGGAATTGTTTACACTTCGTTCTTTCATGGAAAATATTGAATTTATTTCTAAAATGGGATTACCTGAAAGGATTTGTTACCAAATAACTGATATAATTTGTAATCTAGGTAGCTGAGGGGTGATGTGGTTCCTCAGGGTTTTACTGCTTTGTTGATTCCTGCTATAACGGTTTTTTTGGTAGACCTGTGGAAAGACTGTTGATATGCTTTATTTTCAAAGCCATTCACTTCTAACCATTGAGAGCTAATGGTAATTGGGATTTCATGTGATAGGTGTCTTAGATTTCATGGGCAGTATTATAATCAATGTTAATAACAGATCCTGTGTAAAAAACAAGGAATCTTTCAACCTCACTCCCTTGGATAATTTTCTGTAATTTTTTTAGCCAGACACCAGTAGTACTGGACGCACAATCTTACGTATGGGGGGAGAGGGATTTTACCTTGCCACTTCAGAATGCCTGGAAGGCATAAGTGATAATTGAAAAATGATTTGGGATTTGGTTTTCTAGACCAAAAGTAACAAATGAAGCTTTTGTTACTAAATGCTGCAAACACCTAATTGCTATCCCAATGACATCTGGGCTGAGAATTCTAAATGGTAAATATTCAACAAATTAACCAGCTAGAACAAACTTTGAGAAAGGTAGCTCGTAATCTTGTCTAGTCTATATTATAACAGAGAAGAGATTTTGTCCACTTATTTAGGATCTAGAAGTTAAGGACAGGAATAAGTGCATGGCTGCTCTTCAGAATGAAAGTATTACAAGTTATGAGTTCAGGTTGGTAGTGCTTTGTCTGACATATGCAGCACTAAACGGATGGTATGATAGAGAATGTGGATGGGACAAAGCAGAGCTAATCTAATCTTCAATCTATTATCTCAGAGAGTCAAATACAAAGAGGGCTATCAAGATAAGATATGTGTGAAACAAATACTACACTTTTTGGAAGTTGCTAGGGAAAGGCAAAATGTAATAAACAAAATGACATTAAAAAAGGTAGAAAGTCCAATAAGAGGAACCGGTTTAAGTAGAAATAGTCCCAAAATGCACAAATTGATAATGATAGTCAATCGTCATAGTAGAACTGGACATATGCACAATTTGACGCTGACCACGCTGGAGAGCAGGTTGATATTCTAGCCAGGTTTGTCCTCACAGATTTTACCTTCTAAAGTTAGGGCCTGATTTAAAGTTTGGCGGAGGGGTTATTCAATCACAAATGTGACGGATATCCCATCTGCTGTATTACAATGTCCATAGAATATAATTAAATTGTAATATGGCAGACAGGATATCCGTCATATTTCTGACAGGGTAACCCCATCCGCCCCAATCTACTGCATGAGTACACTTCTAAAGAACCCCAGGACCGCAGGGGAAGCACTGAGAGACTCAAAGGGTGTCATACAGAGGCCATCAACAGAGTCAAGCCCAGGGGCAGTTACCACTGTTCAGCTGAGCAGCTGCAGGGAAGGCCTGTTGTAGCTTGTTGCCCCTGTAGCTTGAACAGGACGTCAGTTTTAGAATTCACTTCTTTGTCCTGTGTACAAGAGGGAACATGTCTAGTCCTTCAAGGCTTCTCTCAGGTCACAGACAGCAGGTCTAGTCCACTTCTCTTCTTCCTCAATGTCCAGCAGTGTTCTGAAGTAAGTGCCTGGAGATACCACATCCATGCTTAGCACAAACTAGTGCATGGGAATGACTCCTGGGCACACCTTAACCAATGGGATACAAGTTCCATTTTCAAGATGATGAAAATCTTCAGGCAGCACAAAACGTGGGCTCAGAGGCTAGGAAAGTGTGTGGGGAGTGGGGAACGATAATCATAGTATTTTACCACATCTAACACCAAAATCAAGTTTTAAGCAGCCACTGTACCCCCAATAAACCTAGAGACATAAATCTGGTAGAATAATAACAGCTTCACCAGCAATCAGACAGTGGAAACAAAACAATTGTCTTGGCATTCTGTTACTGTCCTTTCAAGCATGCCCCTAGTATTATATGTAACCACAGCCAGGCCTGTCAAGGGGGATTGGACACTGTAATGTCAAAAAGATGCTCTCAGCCTCCATCCTTCTACTGAGCTCAAAGGAGCTATCCCTGACTAATCAGGTCGACCTGTCTATGACAGTGGCCTATTGTGTAGCTCCTGGGAGGAATTTTGCACCTCATTAATGCATTCTCAAATGCTAAGTGCTGGCTGGGAGAAGTTAGAGAACAAATGCAAAGTAGGCTCCAAAGCCTTTAGACAGGGAAAATGTAACTTTCTAAAAGTTAATTTTCCTTAATATTTAATAAAATCCTACTTCACTATTGAATTGGATTTTTAATACCTATTATACGTGGTTGTTTAATTATTTTCTATCTAGTCCTATTCAGAAAAAACTGTTTTAGGATTTTAGCCTGTACTCTGATGTTTCACATAGGCCATCTAGGCCTGCCACAGTGAAAAACAGCTTTTAGGTGCCAGTCATTGTATTAAATTACTAAATGTCCTATTTTAAATATCATGCAACTTTGCCTTATGGGCTATAAGGCCTGTATAGGAGTGGCTTATAAATATTATTAAGGTTTGGACCTGTGAAAAGAGTTTATTTTGACATGTCGCATCACAGTTTTTACACTGCTATAGTCAGGCTACAGGAAGCCATGTTTGCACTGCCACTGTAGCAGGTGGCACAATGGATGCTGCCAGCCACTAGTGGCATTTAAGTTTCAGGCCCCAGGCACATCTTGTACCATAATCTAGGGACTTATAGGTAAGTTAAATATATCAATCGGAAATATGCTAATTAAACCATGTTTAAAGGGGAAGCACAGGCACTTTACTACTGGTTAGCAGCGGTAACATGCACAGAGTTCTATAGCCAGCAAAAATATAGGGTCCAGCAAAAGGCAAGATATATCTTAGGTGACCACACAAAAAGGTGTTTTTTCTACAGCTAAATAGAAGCACTATCCTAAAACCTCTGCCTTCCTGAATCAATCTTTGGTCCAGTCTGAACATGTTTGTTTTTCAGGTGAATTGAAGGATATTTTGTGTCACAATGATGCGCTAACCCCCATTAAATAGCCTATACAAGAAAAATTCCATTGAACATAAAAGTGCATGCATTATGGATGGCACAATAAACTATGTCCAAGGTAATTGTTATTGTATGTATAAAATACATGATCACAAAGAAGAATATTTGGATTATGCAGGATGGAAGATGGGTGTGCATCCAATTTAGCATATACATGTTTAGAATTAAATGGCTTTGCTCCATATTGGAATGACAAATAAAGATTATTTTGTACCTGAGGGAATATCACCAAAGAGGACAAAATACATTTTTGTTCTCAATATTTTAATTCAAGGAACTATGGCTATTGCCAGTGTGGAAGACACTTAGACCATGTGCTGGTCCCAGGGATTATCCCTATGCAAGGATTCAATTATTGGATCTTTGGATTCTTTCAAGCACCTTCTGGTGGGCATTACTTCTGCCAAGAAACTGATCCTTTTTAGTGTATGTCCTGGGCACCTTTAAGAGAGACTTGAACATCAGCAGTATCTAGGCTCTCTTAATCTGAACATCAACAGTATCTATGCTGTCCTCATTCAGGATCTACTGATGGTTTTCAATGTGTGCCCTTTCTAAAGAATCACCTCAGATGTTTTTGTTTTTTTGCTGAACCCCATTTCTGCTTGCTATAGAACTCTGTGCTCTTTACCCCTGCTTGCCAGAGGTAAAGAGCTTGTGCTCCTCCTTTCACCTTGGTAAGTTTGGTATACACATGATTGGTTTATTAAATTGTCATATAAATCCCTAGTATATGGTACCAAGTGTACCCAGGGCCTGTAAATTAGTTGCTACCAATGGACTGCAGCACCCGTTGTGCTATCCACTGCTGTGCCACTGTAAAGCATGCTCCATGACTACCATTGTAGCCTAGCTGTATAGTTTTATGCTACAAATTCTACCTGTCTAAGTAACCCATTTTTTAAAAGGCCAAACCTTCCTTTTAAATATTAATATGTCACCCTTAAGTAGGCCCTACTGCCCAAAAGACAGGGCGCAAGCTATTAAAAGCAGGATATGTAAATGTTTATTGTTAAACATGTCCTTGCAGTGAAAGGGCCCTAGAAGTTATTTTCACTGTAGCAGGGTTGGCTGTTCCATGGGAAATCATTAGGGTACAATATTATGTTTAATGAATGTTATCTCTGGCTGGCAAACAGCTAGATGTTTAATTTCTGGATGTTTTTAAATATTTTTTAAAGTTTAATTCACTGGTGAAATTGGAATTGGAATAAATATTTTGGAAAAGAGACTTTTAGAAAGTTATCATTGTCTTGCCTGAAGCCCTAGGAAGCTAAGGGCCTGATTTATACTTTAGCGGAGAGGGTTACTCCATCACAAATGTGACGAATATCCCATACGTTGTATTACGAACCCATTATAACCTTTGGAGATCGTAACATGGTGGACAGGATATCCGTCACGTTTGTGATGGAGTAACCCATTCGCCAAACTCTAAGTCAGGCCCCAAATTTGCCTTTTGCTTTCCCACAACTGCTACCTAGAAATTTGCATTTGAATAGGCAACAACGAGGTGTGAACGCTTGAGTTACAGTGACCACATCCTCGTTCTCCTTTGATTCGCACATTAAACATCATCTGCTTCTCACTCAGACAACTTCAAAATCAAGTTTTTTGTCTTCATTTTCTGTGCCCTTTACAACATTCTTATTGCGTAACAGATCATCAAATTGTAAATGAACGAGAATGCAGCAGCAATACTGTTCAAAGGAGCTCCTCATAGACCGCATTTCTCTGGCAAAGGTGTTCCTTTCCAAAACCTTTGCCTTACTCATAAAACCCCCCTGGGCTGCGGACTGAAGTGTCTATAGACAAAGGGATATATGTATCAAACTTCCAATTTGCATTTCTGAAATAGCAAATATTAGGTAATCGCTATTTAGGAAATTTAAAATGGTATGTAACAAAATAGCGATTCTTTAATAGCGATTCCTACAGAGTTGCAATTGCTATTAGGGAATGCAACTCCATTTGTTCCAATGGACCTAAAGTCCCATAGGTGCAAATGGGTTTGCATTTCCTAATTTGCAATAGGAAATTAAAAACCAAGGGTGCCTAGGGGCCTAAGGTCCACTTTGACGCACCTATGAAATAAATTGTGGACATGTATGGCGCACACTTGCCCTAGAGACATGTGTGTGCTACTTAGCACTTTAAAAAATACATTTTTGATGCATTTTTTTTAAATTGCACATGATTTTCAAAGACTTGGAGTCAATGTTAATAGCATTTCCTAAATGCCCATTTTGCATTTAGGAAATGCTTGCTACATGTGCTTAGGGAATCGCATATAGGAAATCCCTATTTGCGATTTCCTATTTAGGGAATCGCAAAGTGCGATTCCCTATTTGGAAGCTCAATTTTAGGAAATCGCAGAAAATTGTGATTCCCTAAAATTGGACTGCCAATGCTTTTAATACATTTGGAAGGGCTATTTTGCATGCGCAAATGGTCAAATTTAGCGATTGGAACCGTTTGTGAATGCAAAATCATTTGATACATATGCCCCAAGGAAGGGCTATTTTACATTTGCAAACGGTCACATTTTGCGATTTGCACCGGTAGTGAAGGCAAAATAATTTGATACATATGCCCCAAAATGCTGCCATATCTCACTGATTGGTCTCTGAGTGCTGAAGTGCGCAGTGACAGGCTGAGTAAGCACTCCTTTACCACTCTGGCTTCTTTTTCATGGAATGCCAAACATTAGAACTACCATCCTTTAGAAAGAGCCTCAAAACATGCCTCTCCTACAGCTAATTTACCAACTCTATTAAATGGAGTTGTAGAAATGCAGGCATCTTGATTTGCAGCCACCCTTTTAGCGAGATCTAGAACAGGACTGAAGAAGCGATTTAAATGAAAGTTTAAATATCTTTTAGACAAGGATTCGGTCCTAAACGAGGACAAAACTAAGGATCCTATCTGAAAGCAGAACTGAATTAGGGAATGCTAACGAATTAACAATGGAGATCGTAAAATCCTACAGATATTTAGTAGGGCAATGGGGAGGCAATGATATAGTCGTTCTGATTTAGAAGTAGGTGATGTTCGGAAATCATCAGATTTCTAGAGAGGAATTTAAATTTGAACGGAAGCATATGATCATTCATTTCCACTACCATACGACGATTAATGGGGGCACTACGTGTTTGGGTTCTTTTAATATTTCTAGCAGAAACTGTAGAATGTATCTTGCCACTTAAACTTAACTCGTCACTTGACCTGTAGTTGGCATTTGCACCATCCCAGCGGAAATGAGCCAACATTCCATGCATTATGTGCTGACGATGAAAAAAATAAGAAAAAAAGCATTAAATGTTAAACGCCATCTCTTTAGGTTGTGCTTTAATAACAATTACAATTCCGTGCCCAGAAAGAAAGGTGAGAAACTCAGCATAAATATAGAAGCCTCAATGGTTTTTTCCTCTACTAGCTGCCACTTTTCTCACGCAGGGCGTGGACTGATGCTGTGTCTTTAAGTGTGAACTATTGTTGTCCCGGTGCCCCGCTACGGCTTTTGTTCCATGGTTGTAATTAGAGAGGAGCCTGCGTTGCAATTAGTTGGCAGGGGCAGCTTCTGTGCACCTGGGTTGCTATGGGGACGCCGAAGATGCACAGAAATGCCCAGGGAAGAGATAAGGATGACGAGAAAGAAGGACTGCCTCTACGGCAAAGGAGGGGAGTCGGTATAGCTTATCCCCTCCTCCCCAAAAATAAGGGAAGAGTGCTGAACCCGCGTTGACATTGCTCTCTTCGAAGCCACGAAAGGATACGGGCGGCTCGTAGGGCTCCAGGGAAAACCGGTCTAGCTTGTAGGCCTGGAAGCCCAGTCAGGGTCACGAGCAGCTAGCGAAGGCACATAGAACACGTAGTGAGCGATACATGCATGAACTGTTTACCTGACAGATATACGGAAACCCAGGGGCTTGCATACATGTATGAGCCGCAGGAGCTTGTCCCTCTGCAGTGGTAAATCGACTACTTACAGTACAGATTTAAAGGAAACCCAGACTCTCGGCCTCCTGTCTAGTTGAACTGAGAGAAGCCCCTTCTGTCCAGGCTGTCTACAAAAACAAAGACTTACTTTGGGATCAGAATCGGACTGGGGGCAGAAAATAGACCTGTGTACTAAATTAAAGTGCTCCCAATTGGCTAATATTATTTTTTTTTTAAGTGCAAGTGTAGGAAAATGCCACTGTTGGCATGGTTAACCCATAACCTTTTGCCTTTTGTTGATGCCAGCTTTGATTGAAAGTGTGCTGGGACCCTGCTAACGGGCCCCAGCACCAGTGTTCTTTCCCTAAAACTGTACCTTTGTTTCCTCAATTGGCACAGCCCTGGGACACAGTTAAGTCCCTTGTAAACCCCTGGTACCAAGGGCCGTGTGGCCAGGAAATGTCTCTAAGGGCTGCAGTATGTATTATGCCACCCTGGGGACCCCTCACTCAGCACATGCACACTGCCTCACAGCTTGCGTGTACTGGTGGGGAGAAAAAGACTAAGTCGACATGGCACTCCCCTCAGAGTGCCATGCCCACAACCCACTGCCTGTAGCATAGGTAAGTCACCCCTCTAGCAGGCCTTACAGCCTTAAGGCAGGGTGCACTATACCACAGGTGAGGGCACAGCTGCATGGGCATTATGCCACTACAGTGTCGAAGTCAATTCTTACACATTGTAAGTGCAGGGTAGCCATAATGAGTATATGGTCTGGGAGTTTGTCAAACACAAACTCCACAGTTCGATAATGGCTACACTGAATACTGAGAAGTTGGTATCAAACTTCTCAACACAATAAATCCACACTGATGCCAGTGTGGGATTTATTGAGAAATGCACCCAGAGGGCATCTTGGAGATGCACCCTGCATGCCAGCTGTACTGTTAGTGCGTGACTGATCGGTCTGTGCCAGAATGCCACTTCCAGACGAGTTTCTGACCACATGGGGTGAGTGCCTTTGTGCACTCTGTGGTCAGACACAAAGCCTGTCCTGGGTGTCCTGGGTGGAGGTGCTTCACTCCTCTCCCTGTAGAAACGGTAACACCTGGTGGTGAGCCTCAAAGCCTCATGTCTGTTGTTACAATTCCCCAGGGCACTCCAGCTAGTAGAGATGCCTGCCCCCCAGACACAGCCCTCACTTTTTGCGGCAAGTCCGGGGAGATAATGAGAAAAACAGGAGGAGTCACCCCCTCAGCCAGGTCCACCCCTAAGATGGCCAGAGCTGAAGTGACCCCCTCCTTTGAAAATCCTCAATCTTGCTTTGGAGGATTTAGCCCAGTAGGGATGTGCTCCGATCCCCAAAGGGGGGAAGTACAAGGAGGGTGTAGCCACCCTCAAGGACAGTAGCCATTGGCTATTGCCCTGTGACCCTAACACACCCTTAAATTCAGTATTTAGAGGTGACCCTAAACCCAGGATTTCAGAAGGGGTGGATTCACAGGGGTGACGAGCAATGAGGGGGAGTGCTGCGCATGTATGTTTGTCCGGCCGTCTCAGGCTGGTCAAACACACATGCGCAGAAGGGTCTCTCCAGCCCAGCAACACAGTTGGAGACAGCCTGCACAGCCTGCTCTGAGCAGTGTCAGGAGTGGCTGCAGGGCAGGCAAGGAGCCTGTGCAGGAGCGGGTCTGAAGAGCAGAGGAGTGGTGCGGCGCATCACGGGAGATGAGGTAAGTGTTTTTAAATATATATATATTTTTTAATGTTCTGTCGTTGTCCCCGTCACGCCCCCCGCGCACTGCCCCGCCCCCTCAGCGAGCTGCAGCTGGTTAGAGGTATTAACCTTGTAAACTCCTAACTGGAAGTTTCTTGCCATATAGACTAAAATAGAAAAGTAAAACAGTTTCACATAAGCAAAATCACGGCTGCCACGAGGTGAAGGAGACACACAAAATGAAACAGAAGTTGTTTTGCAGTCAAACCAATAGGCAAAAGTGCAATTGTCCATGTAACCGGCAAAAGTGCAATTATCCATGTAACAGAGTCGATGTCATGCAAAGCACTTGACTAATGCCCAGTGAGATCGCGCTGCGTAGAAAATAAAAATAAAAAGTAGTCCAGAAGCCATTAGGAAAACACAGAACCTCATATGTTTTCAGTAGTTTACAGGTGCTCTTGAGGAGGGCTAAACACAGGAAGAGGCCTGACGTATACATGCCTTTCAGTAATGAAATCAAGCAAACTTTAAAAGGCAAGCCCACTAACCAACTAAACTGATCGGCGTGACGTGGGTGTGGTTAAAAGCCCACAGAGAGATTACAACAGGGGACAGAGTGCTTGCGCGCTCCACCCTAAAAAATCAGCCCGTTGGACCATAAAACAGGCCCACACACATGGGGTGACCAGATTTTTAATACCAAAAACTGGGAAATTCAATAAACATAGATGTAGGACTACAACCTTTGAATTGAGCGAGGGCTATAGAATGACTTAAGGCAGAGCTCCCTGACATAGAAAACACAGACAAAGAGACACTAAAGAGTATAAATTTAATGTAATTTTTACACAGAGAATCATATGTTTTAATTAACTTGATTCCTGAAACGGCTTGATACTAATTGTGCCTTGGAACACATAAAAGCATGCCTCCCTCTGTGTTCACCTGACACTCCTTAAAAACAAGCACATGAATTGAAATCAGTGAAATTTGCAGGGGCAGATGATGAAAAACTAGAACTGTTCCAGCAAAACCAGGACGTCAGGTCACCCTACACAAACAGCAAAAAAGTTAAACCAGGACGACTGGTCACCCTACACAAACACTAGAAAAGCTGCCCATACACTGATCTGTGAGACCAGCACTGACATTGCTTGAGTTGTAATATAAAAAGTGCCAGCTAGTGCCCAAAGATTTGTTTAGAAGCCAGAAGCCGGCGCTCTCAATTGCAATGTTGGGGGCCAAATACCAAGATTGTATAGTCTTGATTCTACCTTATGCCTCTTTAATCCATAACCAAGCACTCCTTCTCACTCTTTCAGGCTCCTTTTCATCCCTGCTTTCTCCCTTTATAACAGTTTTTTCCTCTTTCTTTTCCTCTTTCTTTCCCTGTTGTGTGTTTTTCTCTCTCTTGCTCTGAGCGAAAGCCTGATGCAGAAAAATTAGGGCCGGTCTCCCAGAAAAGGAGCCAGTGGGTCCCACCTGCAACCACTAGCTCAAAATAACCAGTGGGCACTGCCAGACTGCCCTATTGGCAAGTCACACTCTGGGGAAATCTCTGGAGTCACCAACAACCCTGTTAAAGTAGTGCATGCCAAGCAATGGAGTCTAGTTCAGGGACGTAACTTTCATTGGTGCAGTAGGTGCAGTGGCACTGGGGCCAAGAGGCCTTAGGGGCTCACTAAATCCTGATTGTTGTTTTATAATTCAAACAGCAGTCATTGTGCACCAATTTTCGTCTTTGCACTCAGGCGCAGCCCGTCCTTTAGGGTGGAGGGGCCATGCCCCCCACCTTTTGCCCCTCATGAAGAGTGTCTGTCAGACTGAACCAGGGTCAGCCTGACAGGCACTCTTCATGTTCAGGTCAGGCAGCCAGGAGCAGACATGCGCGATTTGTGCAGACTCCTGGCTGCCTGAGTTGAACTTTACTGGGCTGAGGAGGTCACATATCCTATGGGAGTGACCTCCTCGGCTCAGCAAAAGTGACTTGAGGCCCTCCCCTGGGTGACGAGGAAAGCGTCACCCATTGACTTCGCCCTGGGCGCTTCAGGTTTAAGCCCTGAAGTGCCCAGGGCGAGTGTCAATCAGTGACACTTCATCACAGAGTGGGGTGGGATCAGGACTCTCACTGACCCCATCCCACTCTGTGACGAGGCTGGGACTGCTGCCTTCCCTCATTGGCTGAGGGAAGGCAGCAGTCCCAACCCTCCTGGGACCTCCGAGGCTGAAGGTAAGTGTGTGTGTGATGTTTTAAAATTAATGTTTGGTGCGTGTGTGCATGTTTGAATGTTATGAGTGTTGTTAATGGATGTGGGTGCGTGCTTGTGTGAAAGAATGAGTGTGTGTGAACTTTTAAAATGAAGGTTTGGTGTGTGCGTGCATGTTTGAATGCTATGAGTGTTGTTAATGGATGTGCGTGCGTATGTGTGTGAAAATTAATGAGTGTGTGTGTGATGTTTTAAAATGAATGTTTGGTGCGTGCATGCATGTTTGAATGTTATGAGTGTTTTTAATGGATGTGCATGCGTGTGTGTGAAAGAATGAGTGTGTGTGAACTTTTAAAATGAATATTTGGTGTGTGCGTGCATGTTTGAATGTTATGAGTGTTGTTAATGGATGTGCGTGCGTGTGTGTGTGAAAGAATGACTGTGTGTGAATTTTTCAAATGAATGTTCGGTGCATGCGTGCATGTTTGAATGTTATGAGTGTTAATGGATGTGCGTGCGTGTGTGAAAGAATGTGTGTGTGTGTGTGCTTCCCGCCCGCCCCCTTCCTCCTAAAGGTGCTCGCCACTGTTTGCACTGTAGCCCATGACACACTGGCTACCATGCTGGCCTTGCTAGAGCCAGTGTTACTGCTTTCACCTGTGGTGCGCAAGCAGTGTTAAGAAAGTCCCTTTTCATTAAGCGCAGTTTAGGATTCCTCTAATGTATTACACTTGTGTCAATCCCGCTGTGATAATTTTACCATGGGTTGCTTAGCACACAATCAACAAGTTTTCCTCCTTTTTTATTAACTGGAAGTTCTTATGGAAACCACACATTGCACAAGTATGATTTGACGGATTAGTTGGGCCCCCGAATGCATGGCACCTGATGACGCAGAAATGAAGGTTTTACATTTATTAGCGCTTAAACGTAGTGTGAAATAATCATGTGTGACTTTAACCGAACTAATAAAGATTGTACGGGGACAAAATGTGCCCTCAGAGTAGTTTGCCAACATTATAAGCGTGCTTTATATAACGTGATGTATTAGAAGTGCACTAATCTGACATAATCGTAAACGTGTGCTATGATTTGCTTGTTTGAAATGCTTTAGCTTAGCATAACTTTAGTGGAGGCTTTGGCCTAGTTGCCTGGTCTCACGATTTAGATGCTCGTATTTTTCCAATGTGCTAATAAACGTGTATTTCTGCTTGAAGCTGTACTTTTCTACTGAGATCGTTCACATGCTTATCTTAAGGTTTCGTGCCAGCCTGGCATTTTTCTCTTTGCTCCAAGGTCAATCTGCAGGTGCGGACAATGGAAGCTCTGAAAGTGAGTTAATTGGTATAAAATGTTGCAACTTGCGTACCCGTCTCCAAGGATAATGTATGCTTAAGTAAAAGCTTGAGAACTGTTGTTTTTGATTGGATAATTTGAAGCCAACCTATGAACCCTCCAATGGAAGACCCTACTGGATCTGAACTGTTGTCTATTTAAACCAGGTGCACGAGAGGAAAGTAGCCATTACCAGCCCGATACCCGCCATTTTGCAGGACATTGCAGCTATCATGGCCCACCTTGCTGTGACGCCATTTTGAAAGAGACTCTGATGCTTTCTCTAATCGAGAGAAAGAGACTTTAAATGATTCTTACCCTAGAGACTTTAACTTTGATCCCCTTGCATGAAGTAGTAGTTTTATTTTGCCGCCGTGAGGCAACTGCCCCGTCCACCCCTGCCCCTTTGCCCCGTCCCATGCCGATCGAGAAACAGTACCTGTGGGACGAAGACTTCCTTGAATGCTGATTGTAATTGGTAAATATGAAAGGAAATTGTACAATTGCATTGTGTTTCTTTTAGGTAACCAACTGCTGATTTTTGACAAGAGCCCTAGCTAGGAGTTTTTCCAAATTAATGTTGCTAAATTGTTTTGCATGAAGTCCCACATGCCGATGCTAATTTGAGGTTAGATGAGGATTCCTTTTGTTGCACGATGCAATTTGAGACCTTGCTATGCTGACCAATGTATGCAATTAGCTCATTACAGATTATAGTTTTAGTGATTTGCATTGCTATTATCGAATGCCTTGTTATTCAAATGCTGCATAGATTGCATCTGTTTCGCCGTTATGGACAGCTATTAATGTTCATTTATGTTTATCATTTGGTGTTAAGACACATCTATATTGTGCTAGCTTTGTTAATATAGGGAAATAAATTCATTAACTTTGAATAAACTGGTGTGGTTATTCATGACCGAAAGGTCATGGTTCGCCCAAATATATTCTGGATTAATTGTTAAGTGTTATGTTGATCAGGGTATTGCTTATGTTCGTTATTGATTATTGATTTGATTAAATTGACTGGTCTCGGGTGAAGAGAGTCCCACTTAGCCAAAAGATTCATCGGCCTAAAGAGCGTCCAAGTACAGGTAAATTATTAGTACGGAACGCTCTATCAGTAGATGGTAGCAGAGGACGGTTTAGACTTTTGGGACCCCACTCGAGACATACATGGTGTTGAATTAACGGTTTCGCCTTTTGGGACCCCTCACTCTTAAAGTACATGGTGTTGAATTAACGGTTACGCCCTTTGAGACCCCACTCGAGAAGTTGAATTAGATTTTTCTTGGATAAAACAGATTGACAGAATGATGATGGGCTAGGTCCACCGCGACTTTCCCGGGATCTCGGAGCTTGCGAATGAAGAGAATGGAGGTGTGGGATCAGCGTTGGCGGTACTAGTGATGGTATGAGTGAAGTTAGGGTTTTGCGCTTGCACAGCTTATTGCCGCAGATTGTGTGAAAAGGTTGCGAGGATTTTAGAGGATAACGGAGGTGCGACTCCGAGTGTAGAAGTAGGGAAGTCGTCGAACTTCATAGAAAAATAGCGGAGGTGCGACTCCGAGTGTGAGAGTAGGGAAGTCGTCGAACTTCATGTGCATGTGGCGCTTTGTGCATAAAAAGGTCCACGTGGTTGTTGTTGAGACGGGCCCTGCGAGGTCAAGAGACTCCGGAGTATGTTGAAAAGTGTATGAGACACTTGTTTTATGTTGTGGTCTGGTCGGTTTAGTAGGTTGATCGGGCGTGGTCAACGAGTCGGTACGTGTGTTAAGGGAGTGAAAGAAAACTTCGACTTCGGGCTTTGACAAAATTCTAAGTGCACTAGAATAGATCACTGACAAGTTGAGAGCAGTCTGCGGGTCAGATTTGCTTGCGAAAGTGGGGACCGAGAAAGATGGAATAACTGCCGAGGCTAGTGAAAAATCCCTAAGGTCCTGAAGTGATTGTGTTACCCTTCCTGTAGTAAACCGACAGATCTGTTTTATTATTATTTTTCTTGGTAGCTCGCGATACATGCAAGAAGTTGTTACGAGAGGAGCTGAGTGAAGGAGGACAAACCGCGAGGCTTTGTCAGCCGCAGTGTGTGAGTGTGACGTCACTAGGAGCCGCGCTGGGATAGGTTGGTTGTAGAGAAGGTTCGCGCACGGATTGGACGCAGTCCGTGGGGCTCGATTGGAAGGGGAAAGGCAGGCGAAGAGTATTCCGGGAATTAAAGTCACTTATTGATTACAAACTTTGTGAAATAAAAGACGAGAAAATGAAATTTTTTAAAGCATTAAAGAGTGTGATGAAGGGGGAGTCTTACATTAAAGCGAGCGTAGGAGAAGAGACGCCACCCGAAGGTACACCAGCTTACATTGTAATGGAGGAAAAAGGGGTAGCTCCGTGCCTGTGGCTAAAGCAATGGCACAAGCTGACAGAGAAACATGGGAGCGTAGCGTTCCCGGTCCATGGGACATTCAATATAAGGATCCTAGAGAATTTGAGATTCGCGATGTATGACATGAAGGTACCTCCAAGGCCAGCACAGTTTGAGGCTCTAGCAATTTGGGAACTGATGGCTAGACAGCAACAGCAAAATAAGTTCGAGACCAGGATAAGAAAGGTAGAAAAGACACTAGCGGACGCTAGGTGGGATAATGCACAGAAGGTGTGGAGGTCAGATGTATTGCAGGGGATAAAATTGTTTCCCGCAATTACTAAGGAAGAAGAGGAGACAGGTAAGAAAGCTACCTGTAAGACAAACAGGAGGTGTTCCAAGGATAGAGAGGACGAGGAAAAGTTGAGAAGAGAAGAGGAGTTAGAGGATGAGGAGTTAATCATGCAATTGCTGAACGACCGTCCACCACCTTATGCAGAGAGTGGACAAGGTCCAAGTACCAGTTCTGCCCCTCCGGCATCGGTACAGAACGTGGAAACACAGAGTTCAGGAGCATCATCGGGATCTAAGGACCCGAGTTTACTGTTCACCCCGCAGATACCGCAGGTTAGGAGAATATATCCAGATGTGCCCATGTTGAAACCAACAGAAAATTATCAGCCGCAGGTCCCAAGGTACTACAGCAGTGACAACAGTACGGGAATGATTCTAGATCCAACCGTAATGGGAGGACAGAATGGTCA
The DNA here is from genome assembly GCF_031143425.1 of Pleurodeles waltl. Classification (NCBI taxonomy): domain Eukaryota; kingdom Metazoa; phylum Chordata; class Amphibia; order Caudata; family Salamandridae; genus Pleurodeles; species Pleurodeles waltl. The sequence continues at coordinate 403,499,282 of NC_090449.1, forward strand.
CAACCCAACATTGGCACAAGCTGAATCAACTCAGTTTTTGATGCCTCAAAAGCAGATGCAGGGGGGAAACGCACATGCTCAGATGACGGGGAGTCAAATGGGCATGCCGGCAATGATGACCCATAGTGTGGGAATGAGCATGTCTCAGAACATGGGAAATGGACAGAACCCAGATGCGATATCACTACCCATTACTGTAGGTCCACCGGTACCTTTGTACAGTCAGCCTAACTTGGGTATGAGCGGCCAGGGATCAATACTGCAGAATGGGACAGAAAGGAGGTGCATAGAAAACACTCCAGGGATAACTCCGATAGCGGCTCAGCCAACTGGATCTGGGTCCTTGATGGAGTTTAGTCCCATATGTGCTCAGTCAACAGTGGTGAGGTCGAGTCCCCCACTGGTGATACCGCTATCATCGAACACTGAAAAGTTGCCGCAACCATCGATGGCAGTCGATGTGAATGCTACACTGATGGGGTTGAATGCACAACAGCTGACACAGTGGTTCAACAGTCTGAATTCCACACAAAACTCAGCCAGTGGGAAGGGAGAAGACTATCTGAATAGGGTCAGGTTGAACATGGAAGCACAAGAATTGGTGGAAGGGACTATGGGTGTGAATAGGTTAGAGTCCTACTCGGAAGAAGAGCTGAGGTATCTATGTCCCAGGATTACGAGAGAAGTGAACAAGGTACATAGAAGCTTGCAAGAAATAGCTGACAAAAACGGGGTTGATATAGACAAAACAAAACACTTGAGCAGGAGCTATAGGTTGGATTTCGGGACCACAGATTTTGAACACATGAGGTCAGCAGGCATGAAGGCGCACCTTAGAGAATTGCTGCAGAGTGCACAAGTGTGGAGGTGCTTAGACAAATGGGAAAGCAGATGGGTAAAGAGAAAGGAAAAGAGGAAAGACAGTGTCCCAGAGCTCAACGAGAAAAGACCACAGAGTAGTGATGCAGTAACCATGTTACCAATGAGGGAGACAGCAGGGGGAAAATTAATACATGTACCGTGGCACAGAAGCGACATTCAGTCTTTTACGGATGATTTTCCCAAGCTGAGAGAGAAACCGATTGAATGGTATCAACAGACTGATAGGTTTGTGAAGCTTGCAAAATGTCTCTGGGAAGACCTGAACACTCTCTTCGAGATTGTGGTTCCGGCAGATTTGTGGGAGGATTGCAAAAGAGCTGTAGGTTGGCCGACAAGTGAACCAGAGAGAGACAGGGATACGGGTGCACCATCACCTATGGTGATGAGCTTGTACTATAAGGTGATTGAGCATTTGAAGACGAAGGTTGCCGCGAAAAATGTGGATTGGCAGAAGATCGATCGAACTGCCCAAGAGGCTAAAGAGTCGATTCATAGTTACTATGAGAGGTTGTTGAAGGCGTTCAAGAACTACAGTGGCATGGAAACAATAGAGGCGAAGGACATGCTTCATTTTGTGTTTAGATTTGTGGAAGGGCTAAGACCAGAGATAAGTCAGATGATAAAGTCGCATTTGATTTGTTGGCAGTCGAAACCTATTGATGAGGTGTTGAATTATGCGAAATATTGTAGCGACGAAATTGAAGTGAAACAGAAAAAGTTGAAACAGAAAGTGATGATGATGCAACTTAAAGCAGCTCAGACAGGTCTGCAAGGTTTGCAAGGGTTACAAGGGTTCCAACAGCAGGTACCGCAACCGCAGCCGCAGTTGCAGGGAAATGTGATGTTTCAGCCACAGGCGAGAGGCAGAGGCAGAGGAGGTTTTGGAAACAATGGTCCGGATTTGAACACTGTTGTGACTCCAAATGGTGTGCAGGCATTGAAAAAGGTGATGCCGTGTCACGTGTGCGGAATCGTCGGTCATTGGAAACGCGAGTGCCCGATGGTGGTGCAGGAAGGTGCAGGTGTTGGTCAGCAAAACAATGATGTCAATGCATTTCAGACAATGAGGGGACCGAAAATGAGAGGTCCAAACCCAAATTTTCAGACCATAAATCAGCTGCAGGGATTACAACCTATGCAGCCGCAGCAGATGCAGATGCCCCGTATGCAGATGACGCAAATGCAGCCAATGCAACAGCAGTTTCCCATGGTACCTAATCAGCAAATGCAAATACCTTTGGCACCAATGAGTCAGCAGCAAGTGATGGTTCCTCCACAGGTCTCGGGTCAGGTAATGAATACAAATGGCACCGTACAACAGTTCCCACTACACAGTGAGAGTGGAATAAACAATGTATGGGAGAGTGAAAGTTCAGGAGAGGAGGGAGATTGTGTGCTTGCAGCATCCTTGGAAGTTGATCAAAAGGGTCCATATGTAGAGGGAAGAGTAATGGGTCATCGTGTTTCATTCTTGGTTGACACAGGAGCCACACGTTCAACTGTTAAGAGCATTGAAGTACCAAATTTGCCACTCTCAGGGAGAACAGTTCAAGTGGTGGGAGTAGCAAACAGGCACCTGACAAACCCAATTACAGATCCGGTACCCGTCAGCATTGGTAACTATCAAGGGTTACATAAATTTGTGGTATGTGACTCAAGCCCGATAGCACTGTTAGGGAGAGACCTATTGTGCAAATTGGGATGTTCGATTATGTGTTCGGACGAGGGAATTAAAATTCAGACGAGCAGTGATGGGGAAGAAGAGGACAGTGTAGAGGGGGATGAGATGGAAACTGTCGATGAAGAGTATCCTCTGATTTGCCTTTTCCCAATGATAACTGAAGAAGATATTCCAGCTGAATTACGGGAAACAGTCGGAAAGGAAGTGTGGGATATGACAGGGAAAGAGGTGGGATTGATGAAAGGAGTGGAACCAGTGAAAGTGACTGTAAAACCCAATGCAACCTTTCCCCAGACCCCACAATACCACATGGCACAAGACACCCTCATGAAAGTTGCCCAACTCATTGACGAATTTGTAAAGCAGGGAGTACTGAAAGAAGTGTTAAGCAGTCCATGTAATTCACCAATCATGGGACTAATAAAGCCGAGTGGAAAGGTCCGAATAGTGCAGGACTTGAGAAAAATAAATGACATCATAATTAAATGTTGCCCTGTCGTACCAAATCCAGCTGTGATAATGTTTCAAGTCCCTTGCGATGCCGAGTGGTTCTCAGTCATCGACTTGTCACAAGCATTCTTTTCTGTGCCTCTTCATGAGGACAGCCAATTCCTCTTTTGTTTCAAATTCCTAGACAGAGTGTACAGTTGGTGTCGAATTCCTCAAGGGTTCTCTGAGTCACCGTCAATATTCAATCAGATTCTAAAGAAAGACTTGGAAGCGCTAGAATTGCCATTCGAGTCAACTCTAGTACAGTACATTGATGACTTACTGATTGCATCTAAGACAGAAAGTGGCTGCACGGCCGACACCATTGCTCTACTGAACCATTTGGGAAGGAATGGACACAAGGTGTCTCCTTCCAAGTTGCAGTTCTGTCAGAAGAAAGTGAAATACTTGGGTCACCAAATAGAGAAAGGGTCACGGAGAATAATGAAGGAAAGAATAACAAGCGTACTTCAAATGAGTCCACCAAAGACAAGGAGGGAGGTGAGGAAGTTTTTGGGGATGGTGAGCTACTGTCGTCAGTGGATTCCCAACTTCTCAACTCTAGCAAAGCCTTTACTGAAACTGACCCAGAAGGATGCCTTGGATCAAATTGAGCTGAAAGGAGATGAGATGGATGCTTTTATTGAATTGAAAGAATGCATGTGCAGGGCTCCAGCTTTAGGTATGCCTGATTACACAAAGCCTTTCACATTGTTTTGTCAGGAACGTGATGCATGTTCTCTGTCTGTCTTGACTCAAGCCCATGGTGGCATAAACAGACCAGTAGCGTATTTTTCAGCTACTTTGGATCCGGTCGCAGCAGCACTTCCAGGGTGTTTGCGCGCCGTAGCAGCAGTTGGTATCAGCCTCACTCAGAGTGAAGGAATAGTGATGGGACACCCAGTAACAGTCATGGTCCCTCACTCAGTTGAGATACTTTTGACCCGCTCCCGAACGCAACACATGACTGGAGCAAGACTCCCAAGGTATGAAACGATAATTCTGGGCTCATCGAATGTGCAGCTGAAAAGGTGCACTACGTTGAATCCAGCAACCTTGCTTCCTGGTGAAAATGCTGAAATTGAGAACGCTGAAGACGTCGAGCATGACTGCCTTCAGGTGACTGAATTTTGCACAAAACCCCGACCTGACATTAAGGATACTAAGCTTGATGAAAATGACCAAATTGTTTTTGTTGATGGTTCATGTCTAAGAGATGGGATGGGAATTTTGAAAGCAGGATATGCTGTATGTACTGTAACAGGTGTCTTGGAAGCGTCCTGGCTCCAAGGAGTCTATTCTGCACAAGTAGCAGAACTTGTAGCCCTTACAAGAGCATGCCAATTGTCTACACTGATGAAAGTCACCATTTACACTGATAGTCAGTACGGGTTTGGAATTGTGCACAACTTTGGCCAACTATGGTCACAGAGAGGTTTCCTGACTTCTTCAGGATCCCCAGTGAAAAACGGGGAGAGAATAAGGGAATTGTTACACGCCATTCAAATGCCAGCCGAAGTTGCAGTGGTAAAGTGTAGTGCTCATACAAAAGGACAGGACTATGTTTCTCTGGGAAATGCATATGCGGATCAAGTCGCAAGATTTTGTGCCTTGAACTGTATATTACTCAGGGATGAATGGAACTCAATAAGTGAACCAGAACTCGAACCAGCTGAAGCATTTGCCTTGAAGGTCATAGATACAATGGATGAATTAAAAGCATTACAGAATAACGTCAGGGAGGATGAAAGAGATTCCTGGATTAAATCACAATGTATAAAGAGACCAGATGAGTTATGGGTTTCAAATGAGGGAAAATTTGTTTTGCCAAATAGTCTCTTATCGCAGCTTGCGCGGTTCTATCATGGGCAGGCTCACCTAGGGAGAGATGCCATGATAAGATTGTTCAAAATTGATTGGTTTAACCCCAGATTCCGTCAAGCTGCAGAAGCAGTTTGCCATCGATGTGTCACTTGCCAGCAGATGAACCCAGGGAAGGGAACGGTTGTGAACGCGAGCCACATTGGTAGGGCGAGTGGCCCGTTTAGTAGAATGCAGATGGACTTCATTGAGATGCCTGTGCATGGAGGTCTGAAATATGTGTTGGTGATTGTGTGCATTTTTAGTCACTGGATTGAAGCATACCCCACACGTAGAAATGACAGCCTTACAGTTGCAAAACTATTGTTGAGGGAGTTAATACCACGTTTCGGATTCCCGATCTCTTTAGAATCAGATAGAGGAAGTCACTTCAATAACGAGGTGATAAAGTTACTTTGCGAAGCGCTGAACATTGAGCAAAAACTGCATTGTAGCTATCGCCCAGAAGCTTCAGGACTGGTGGAGCAGATGAATGGTACACTGAAATCAAGAATGGCGAAAATATGTGCATCGACAAATTTGAAATGGCCTGACGCATTGCCTTTGGTGTTAATGTCAATGAGAAACACCCCTGACAGAAAGACTGGATTGTCCCCGCACGAAATTCTCATGGGCAGGGCCATGAGACTTCCTGCAGTTCCCGCAAACGCGCTTTTGAATATTACAGATGATATGGTGTTAGACTACTGCAAAGGTCTGGCTGACGTGGTTCGCTCTTTCTCTCACCAGGTGGAAGCGACCACCTTGCCACCGATCCAAGGTCCAGGACACACACTGAAAGCAGGTGACTGGGTCGTGGTAAAGAAGCACGTGAGGAAGTCGTGTCTGGAACCCCGTTGGAAAGGCCCTTTCCAAGTGATCCTGACGACAACTACCGCTGTGAAGTGTGCGGGAGTTCCCAACTGGATTCACGCCAGTCACACAAAGAAAGTGTTGTGTCCCACAGATGAGGAAGTTGAAGCGCTGAAACTGCCAGTGCCTGATAAAACAGTGCTGAGCGCTGAGACAGAGCAAAACCGAACTGAAAGCGAACAGGCAGGAACAGAAGAGAGAGAAATATTCTCTGAGGACGAAACGACCGACTCACTTGGGGAAGACCAAGGAGAGACCTCAAACAGCGACGAAGCAGCTGAAGGTGACAAAGAACCTGAAGCAGCTGAGGGTAGCAAAGAGCCTGAAGCAGCTGAAGGTGACAAAGAGCCTGAAGCAGCTGAAAGTGATAAAGAGCCTGACGAAAGTAACGGTGACGAAAGGCTCGAGAGAGGTGAAGAAGCAGGAGAGCCTGATCAGAGGAGGGCTTTCCCAGAAGCAGACGGTACAGAAAAAGAAAAGAAAAAATTGATTGACTCCCCAGAAGGAGGGGACAAGGCAGAACAGAACGAAACTGTTCAAGCTTCCACAGAAAAGGTCGCAGGTCCATCAAGTGGACACGGTGCAAAGAGGAGACTAAGTATATCACCAATAAAACTAAGAACTAGAGAAAATTTGAACGATGGAGAAAGGCCAAAAGTGAAAGAGAAAAGAAAGGAAGTGTCTGTCGTGGTACCAACCTCAAGTGAAGGAAAAGACTTGGCCAAAGAGGAAAGTACCAGTGAGGCAGAATCGAAAAGAGAAGCAAAATTGAAAAGGAAAAGGATACCAAACAGGAGATATTCCAGTCCAGAATGGGCATATGCAGTCAATGACGATTGGACTGACGAATTTGTATCTCTAAGCCTCGAGAACGAAGAAGAAGAGATACCAATAGAAAAGAAAAGTTTTATGGACACTGTTGATTGAAAGGGTGATAAATGACTTTACTTGCTACAATCTAACGTGATACAACCAGCTGAGACATTGCTAAACCGGATGAGACACTTGCTGAACTGATAAAAGACTGAGTTATTGCCGAAATTGAGACAAATGCTGCTAACCGATAAGTGACTGGCCTCTTGAAGAAAACTTGTGAACATTGCGCTCGTTTAGCTTCGTAACTGAATTGCTAAATAGTTTCTCTATAAGTGCTTCTAGCTCTCTGATTCTATACAGATCATGGCTACACAAAACAGTAGAGTGAAATATTGTAAATATGCGTGTATAGGCTTGATAATTGCATGTGTACTAATAATAGTGGGAATAGTGCTTGCAATGCATGGAAAGGGTGAGAATGAGAGAATTGATGCTTCTACTTTTGCTCCTGTTACTGTCACTGAACTAACCGCATTGAAAAGACTAGAATTAGATGAGAGACACTTGCATGATAAGAAGGAACTTTCGTATAACGTTTTCTATCGCTTGCTAACAGAATATGTTGAGACTATGGATGCGAAAGATTGTTATGTGTGTACACAGATACCGACATCAGTAAAGGAAGGGGTGACTTATCACCACATGCCTCTTACATACGGGATTACATGTAGTATAGTATTGTCTAGATTTTATGGTCAAACTAACATACAGTATTTTTACTCGAATTATGATGTTACCTTTGCATATGTTCCTATAATAGCGCAGCTAAGCCAGATTGCTAAAGATTGGGATGCAAAAATAATGAGGGAATTTTTCGAGCCAATGCAACCTTTTGAAACGGCTCACGCACATAGGGAAAATCTTACCTGCTCGCTCACTGCAGTAGAAATAAGCTTTTTAGATCGCACAGATGATAGAAGGGCACAAATGAATGCGAAATTAGAAAAGGAGCTAAGTAAGAGGACTTCAGTAGATCATTATGATTTTGCCGCAATAAAAACACAAGGGAGAATAGCTTTAGATGCTTGGCATGTAGGGAAATTTTGTATATATTGAGGTGAATCTTATTATGACAACATTTTCGTAGGAGCGAGTGAGTGTAAACATACGTTTATCTTTAAGGCCAAATGGACATTCATGATGGACGGACTTGACCCTGTCATACCAGGTGTATATTACATTTGTGGGTATAATGCCTATTATCGTCTTCCGAAAGGATGGTGGGGGAGATGTTATTTGGGTATAGTGTTCCCAAAGGTTTATCAACTGGATGACCTATCGATGATTCAAAAGACATCTGGATCCCATCGTATCCAGAAAAGAGAGACTGCAGCTGCTGTGGTAGGAGATATATTTGGAGCCATGATTCCTTCATTGGGAGTTGTGTTGAATTCCATCAAAATAAGAAAGTTGTCTACTATAGTGGATAACATGTTGACAAAGTTTTCAGGTGCTATAATCCTGATAGATGCTGAACTTGCAGCGGAAAGAGCTATGACTCTTCAAAATAGGCTTGCCTTAGACATTCTTTTAGCAAAGGATGGCGGCGTTTGCAAAATGCTTGGTGCACGCCACTGTTGCACGTATATTCCCGACAACAGTGTGAAAATTAAAACTATGCTTGCTAATCTAACAAAAGAGAGTGCAGATTTGAAGGAATTGAAAGAACCAGGAGTGTGGGAGAAGGTTGGAAAAGGACTTGCTTCAGTGGGAAATTGGATTGGGGGAATTTGGAATGGAATATTACTAAAAATAATACAGGGAGTATTAATAGTACTGATTTGTATATTCGGAATTTGGGGAATAAAAAGGGGAATAATAATGATTATGGAAAGAATTAAGAGAAGGAAGGAAGAGAAAATGATGAAAAGAATGGCAGAAGAATACAAAGCGAAAACTAGGGGAATTAAAAGGAAAAGAGAACTGACAGAATTTTAATGGAATAAAATTTGTGGGAATAATTTGTGTGATGACAAGTAGTCATCAGAGGAGGGATTGATGACGCAGAAATGAAGGTTTTACATTTATTAGCGCTTAAACGTAGTGTGAAATAATCATGTGTGACTTTAACCGAACTAATAAAGATTGTACGGGGACAAAATGTGCCCTCAGAGTAGTTTGCCAACATTATAAGCGTGCTTTATATAACGTGATGTATTAGAAGTGCACTAATCTGACATAATCGTAAACGGGGGCTATGATTTGCTTGTTTGAAATGCTTTAGCTTAGCATAACTTTAGTGGAGGCTTTGGCCTAGTTGCCTGGTCTCACGATTTAGATGCTCGTATTTTTCCAATGTGCTAATAAACGTGTATTTCTGCTTGAAGCTGTACTTTTCCACTGAGATCGTTCACATGCTTATCTTAAGGTTTCGTGCCAGCCTGGCATTTTTCTCTTTGCTCCAAGGTCAATCTGCAGGTGCGGACAATGGAAGCTCTGAAAGTGAGTTAATTGGTATAAAATGTTGCAACTTGCGTACCCGTCTCCAAGGATAATGTATGCTTAAGTAAAAGCTTGAGAACTGTTGTTTTTGATTGGATAATTTGAAGCCAACCTATGAACCCTCCAATGGAAGACCCTACTGGATCTGAACTGTTGTCTATTTAAACCAGGTGCACGAGAGGAAAGTAGCCATTACCAGCCCGATACCCGCCATTTTGCAGGACATTGCAGCTATCATGGCCCACCTTGCTGCGACGCCATTTTGAAAGAGACTCTGATGCTTTCTCTAATCGAGAGAAAGAGACTTTAAATGATTCTTACCCTAGAGACTTTAACTTTGATCCCCTTGCATGAAGTAGTAGTTTTATTTTGCCGCCGTGAGGCAACTGCCCCGTCCACCCCTGCCCCTTTGCCCCGTCCCATGCCGATCGAGAAACGGTACCTGTGGGACGAAGACTTCCTTGAATGCTAATTGTAATTGGTAAATATGAAAGGAAATTGTACAATTGCATTGTGTTTCTTTTAGGTAACCAACTGCTGATTTTTGACAAGAGCCCTAGCTAGGAGTTTTTCCAAATTAATGTTGCTAAATTGTTTTGCATGAAGTCCCACATGCCGATGCTAATTTGAGGTTAGATGAGGATTCCTTTTGTTGCATGATGCAATTTGAGACCTTGCTATGCTGACCAATGTATGCAATTAGCTCATTACAGATTATAGTTTTAGTGATTTGCATTGCTATTATCGAATGCCTTGTTATTCAAATGCTGCATAGATTGCATCTGTTTCGCCGTTATGGACAGCTATTAATGTTCATTTATGTTTATCATTTGGTGTTGAGACACATCTATATTGTGCTAGCTTTGTTAATATAGGGAAATAAATTCATTAACTTTGAATAAACTGGTGTGGTTATTCATGACCGAAAGGTCATGGTTCGCCGAAATGTATTCTGGATTAATTGTTAAGTGTTATGTTGATCAGGGTATTGCTTATGTTCATTATTGATTATTGATTTGATTAAATTGACTGGTCTCGGGTGAAGAGAGTCCCACTTAGCCAAAAGATTCATCGGCCTAAAGAGCGTCCAAGTACAGGTAAATTATTAGTACAGAACGCTCTATCACACCTTTCTACCGCTCATCTAGTAAGTGATCTTTTTTCTTATAAGCATGGTTCTGCATGAAAACGAATACACATAAGTTACGTTAACCCACGTGTTCTACAATAGGAAGTAAAATCACCCCCAGGGCCACCAACTGTTTGTAATATACCGTCAATTGGTATGTGACGTCTCTTTGTAATTTAATTTAAGAAAGCAATGCTTCTTTGACTACATATGTTACTTTACAATCAGTTTACTAAACAAGACACCCACTGCCGAAGGACCAGCGGGTTTGAAATTGATGGGGGCCCAGTTGAGATGTCTTGATTCACTTAATTAGCAACACATTTTCTGAAATGTTTATGAAAGATGTAAAAAAAAGATCTGTATATTGGATGCTGTCTAAATCATCATTTTCATGTTAAAATAGAATAAAACAAACAGGATTGCCTCAATAGAGAACTGTGATTAATACTAAGCACCCAAAATAATTCACAGAAAAAAATAATTTCAGCAGCATTTAACAATGCACGAAGGTACTCCACCCCTGCCAGTGCTTAGTACGTACTTTTTTATTAGCAAAAAAGAATGGCTTGTGTGAAACAAAGTCGCTCAGGCCCACAAGATGTCCAAGGACGTTTTGGCCGAAAAGATTAACCAGCGAGTGAAATCACGGAGTGAGTTTGCCCATGGTAGCTCAAGTTCCATTTTTTTTTCCACTGACCTTCCACTTGTTCTTAACTACAACTTCAGTTATACAATGCCTTGAGAAAGCTCATGGACATTCTGTGTGCGGATGAAAAACGTGTATCAGTTAAACATGATTAAATGGTTATAATGGCTACAGTCACAATCTCCATCAAGATTATTTGATAATCCAACTTTCGAAACACTTCCTATGAAGAACACTAGGTCTCTCAAATGTTAAGCTAAATACTCAAAGGGAGTTGATTTGGACAACAATGATTAAAGTAGTTCAGGAAGGTAGGATGGCAGGCCTGTTTAACTCCTAACATGTGAATGTGTTGGTGGTACGCCATTAAGTATTATCTGGAAGAAAGCAGAAGGTGAATTTAGGCTGATACACAGTCATGGCTTGAGGTGGGTTGCACCAATTTATTTGTTTGGTGAATTGATTTTGCAATGTTTATGTTTTTTTCTGAATGTGGTTTTTGCTTCAGAAATGATGCTGACAACATTACACACTATCTGGACTAATTCTTGTTTGTAGAGTCCCCTAGAGAGTGTAGTAAAAATGGTGATTTTCTGGCATGCTTTTTACAATTGAAATGAGGGCAAGTTTCGACCCTGAGAAGACAATGGGTTCTTCTTCTGTCTTAGTTTTCTTGGTCATCGAGATAGACTAAATGAGCACGTAATAGAGGTTGCAAGAAGAGCAACTGGAGTGTTAAAAAGTGATGGTGAAGGCAAGGATGAGGAAAATATTTTGAAAGAAAGGTCCAAAATAAATTGGTGAGGCACTTTATTTAGCTGTTGAGGTGGCGGTACCTGGAAGACCAGTTTTTAGAAGATTGGCGATGGCAGCTGCAGGTGTTTTGCAACCACGTCATAGAGTTTGTCCTCAGTGGTGAGATATGATTTGGATGTGAGGAGGGTGTTACCTGAAGACTTTAATAATTGTTGCATGTGGCTGGATGATGATGTGAGAAGCTTGATAGGTTTAACGAGACTGGTTCTTCTGTCTTTCGAAATGTTCTGAAACTGTGCTGGTTATGCAGATCAACAGTGAGAGTGCAAGCAAGATGTAGACCATGGCATCACCATCTTGGAATTGTTTTCAATTGAATATGGCAATCATAATGTAGTAAGAGTGTTTGCTGGGAGAGCACTTTGCAAATAAAAACCAAACACCTGCTCAATGATTCTTTGGTTCCTTTTACACTGGGTGCCTTCTAATTGGCATGGTCCAAACTTCTGAAAGGAGGTGCAGGTGTTAAGGATGTTGATGGTGTGTATTTGAGGTACAGAAGACAGTATATGGAGACTTGCGCTCTTCTTGATCGATGGAGGCATGTCCCTGGTTACTATAGTGAGGAAGTTGGCCGGAATTGCTTTTGGGCACTTTTGCAGCGGGTGTGAACCTGTAGAGGGAGAGATGTTTTGGAACAGTTGTCAAAGTTGAGGGGTAAGAGACTTGACTGTCACAGACCAGAGACAGCGACTGTGTTGGGGAAGATTCTGAGTTTTTGGGGAAATAATTATATAGTTTTGGGTAGTTTAAATGTTTAGAGCATTGTTTCCACCCATGGGTTTTATTGCATTTAGTGTGTCTGAGTAAGTTGGAGAAACGGGCGTCCTGTATTATACGAGTGACAAATTGGATTTAAATTGAGGCCACCTTGCGAAATAGACAAAAAAGGGCATAGTGGTTTAGTTACAGGACTGTAGGGTGGAGGCTTTGTGGTCTGCGTGGGCTTTGCTGAATATTAGTGGCTTGATGGGCTTAGAAACAGCAGTTTTTCAAACATGAAAATGTCAGTATGATGAGGAGTTAGCATGTTTAATAGGTGTTGACAACAAGTGTGGTAGTTTGTTGCATCAGACTGAGGGAATATGACACTCACTCATTATGTATCAGTGTTGTCAACTAAAACTTCCAGGATGGACATGGATGAAAAGGAGGTGATGGCTTTGGGAAAGTGTACATTTTTTCTGATTTCAGTCTCTAATCCAAAATAATTTATTCAGTTATCATAACCAACAAAGCGCTCATAAAATAAGAACTGTCCATCTCATTTAAAAATATAAAAAATCAGTGGGTGCTACCAGGCAGGGCTGGTGGGGCAGCACACGGAGCGGGGGAGGAGGAGGAATAATAACAAAATAAATTGCAATTACCTGCCGCCTCGCCTCTGCTGCTCCCGCAGCCTCATTCATCTCTGCCGCTCCTGCTGCAACGGTGCTTGCTTTGCTCCCCTCCCCACCCAATCCAGATGCTTCTCTCATGCTGTCAGACAGCATGAGAGAAGCACCAGGATTGGCCCGAGCGGGCTGAAATGCTGCTCAGGGAGGGAGTGGGAGTCTGCACTTGGTCTACACCCGTCTGTGAAGAACAGCTCGGGTGGAGAGTTCTATGTGCGCATTTGTCAGTTTGGCTGGCCTCAGATGGCCGGCCAAACTGACATACGCACTTACGCCCATATTTATAGGAAAATGACGGAGCGCGACGCTGCACTAAATTTTCACAATGCAGGAATGTGCCGTATTTAACTGAATACGCCACGCCCCCGTGTTGTCCCCTACGCTGGTGCTAAATTTAGTTGCCAATTCAGGCATCCTTGCACCTTCAAGCAAGGATGTCTGAGTTGAGACGTGTGATTGTTTATGTGCGGGGACATGTCCCTTCCAGCACATAAACAATCACTAATGGCAATTTGGCACTTCTGTGTGTGCTGCAGGATGCAGCATACACAGAAGTGCCAAAGCGTAATTTTCAAATTATTGTTTATGTGCGGGAAGGGACACCTTACCACTCATAAACAATCATGTCTGGCATTTGCTCTTTCTATGTGTGCTGCAGAATGCAGCACACATAGAAAAAGCAAAAAATGAGGAGGAATAAAGTATTCCTCCTCATTGCGCCTTGCAAACACCACCTCTGGGGTGGTGTTAGATTTTGGCGCTGCCTCAGGTTTACGAAAACTCGTATATCTGAGGCAGCGACAAAATGCAAAGGGTGTTGCTGTGGCGCGCCCACAACAACACCCATTGCACATCCCTTCCACACAAAGGGCTGCTTGTGAAGGTGTCGTATTTACAAGGTGGCATTAAGCCACAAAAAGTGTCTTAACATCACCTTGTAAATACAGCGCAGGGCACAGCACCACGGCGCATCAAGAAAAGTGACATTCCGGTGGTGCTAGGGGCTCATAAATATGCCCCTTAGAGTGCAGCTCTACTTCACCTCCCTCCTGACACGGAGGATGCTGACCCCACCCAACGTAGTCAGCAGAAAAATAAAATAATAATGTATTATAATTTTATTTTTCTGCTGCCTTATTAGCAGTGGGGTGACGCTCCTCCGTCATGGCAGAGGGGCCACTCCTGTCAAAAACATTAAAAACAAATTAAAAAACACAGCTCTCCTTCAAGTAGAACAGATCAATAAAAAGTTTTGAATTGTATTGTAAATCAGTCTCACCAGTTTGAAGATGTGGAGTACAAAGTAATTAATGTGCATAACATATAGAGATCAGTTGGGGCAATGCCAAGGAGTGCCAATCGTCATAACTCATCCAGTTTGCTAAAGTGCAAGACAGTCTAAGTGTAAAGAGGCAATCAGTGCAATACCAAGGGGTGCTAAATACACCTAATACAAAGTGTCAGTAAGACAACATGCTCAAGACTGTAAACAGTACACCGTTAAAAAAGTTATAAACAGATTCACTATTCAAAAATCTGAATGGGACAGCAATTTCCACGCTTGAGCCATATATTGGTCAAATAACTGCTAACAGTAAATACAACAGGAGTAGAAGTGTCACTTTTCAGGATCCTCAGAGCAGTTAAATAACAAATCACACCCATGTTCAAACACCCTGGCCGAATCCACTTCCGACGGGAACTAAGATACTCTGGGCAGAAGAACAGGACATGTTCCTCCATTTCAAGAAGCAAACCACAGGCAGGACACAAATTAGCGCCCAGATGGTTCTTCCAACTGCCTGTGATTTATTTCAAAGATAGAATACCCGGTCAGAAGCGTACATGCAAGCTGTTGGTCAATGACAGTGTAACAATGTCCAAAAATGGTTAAAAACATGGTGAGACCTTGAATTCGAGAAACATTTTAGTTAAGTGACCATTGGAACTATTCACAATGTAGTGTTCATGCACATAAATCCAGTAATGAGACATTAATCCATCAATCTCTGCTTTACAAATAATTCTGGGATCATACCACACTTTTTTCAACCTTAGATTTTGAAGCCAATTGAATACAAATATCATCCAGGGAATCTTCATGCGTTACTCAAGTTCATTATTTCCCTAAGGGAATCCCTGTATTCACTTAGCTCCGGGGTGCACCAAAGGCATGCCCAATACACTAAAGGCTTTAAAGCTACCAGATCCGAGATTCTTTTAATTCCAAGATCCAAAAAGAGTGGAATATGGAGAGTACTGTCAGGGACTAAGACCAGTGATCACACAAAATTATTTTCCACAGTAGCTAGGTGCTGCGTGCCAGCACATCCCCACACCTCAGCGCCAAAGGATTCAGCTCTTTGAGCTTTGGGACAATATACTTTAAGTGCAGGGAAAACTGATACTGAGCACATTTTTCAGTGACGACGAAGAATAGCATTAGGCCTGTGCTAGACAACAACACAGTTTTGGACCTTCACTAGTTAGATGATCTGATAGTAAGACTAAGGAGAAAGACGAAAGGTCAGTTGGGGTTGTCCTTCAAAGAGGAGACTGTATGCTGGTCCCAGGATGCTGGTATCCGGTCCAGGGAGGACCTGGCCTGGCAGTTTGGGCGGGACTGTTCCCATTATAAGCAGGGCCAAGACTGATTTTCATATGGCTGGATCTAAACTAGAAACGTGTGGCAAGCAAAAAACTATGGATTTAGGCCCAGATATGTGAATGAGGGTGAATGTTTGACAGTGTTCAGCATTCTGTCTATCATCTGTTATTTTTGCATTGGTCACAGAAGGGTGGCATGTGTTGGACAGTTGTCTTTGTTGCACAAATTGTTTGAGAGGTACAGAGTGTCCAACAAGTTGCTGCTGCATGTAAGCGGGAATAACATGCTGTAGGAAACTGTCTCTTTATCTGATATATCAAAATGAGATATATCATGCAAAGGGTCCAGGGGTTCCCTTACTAGTGGACAGGGGCTTGCTCTAGCAATCCCAACGTGCTCTTTAAGGGGGTAGTGTGGTTGAGCAACCTTACGCTTATCAGCGAGGAGTGTTAGACATCTGCAAACACACACACACAGCCAATAAATGAGGCACATGACTCAAAAAGTAGATCCACACCAATTTACAAAAATAACAAGTTTCTTTTGATATGTTTTGGCATGAGAAACAGTATGATCAGATAAGTACATTTTTCAAGATAAATATTTACAGTTTAGAAAAGTCGATACAGTGCAGTTCTTGAAAGCTGCAATGCTAGCCTATGGAGGAAAAACAAATACGGCAAACAGATATAGTACAGCGACTTATGGAACCAATCTCCTGGACTTAAGGTAAGTATTGGGCAAGGTTCAATTCCACACCAATCGGTCACACTGGGCGGCACTGGAGCAGCCGGGTGTAGAGGTGTAGTATGGCATCGGGTGCCCAATGTTAATCAAAGGGGATTCGTCCAGTTAAAAAGAGGCTGCAGGTTAGTACTGGGGAACTAGCCAAGGTGAACCACCAGGTGGGCTCAGTTCTTGTGATGCTCTGGGACATATGGACACCAGTGGTCCTATTCTCTTCGGTCTGGGACTTCTGGGTGGAGAGGGTTCTTGGACCTTTGGATTTCTACTATCACTGGTGGTGGTGGAGGGGCCAACAGAAACAGGCTACAGGCATGGACTGGGGGACCAGTCCAGCTGAACCAACAAGTGGGCTCAAGTCACAGACACCAGTGATCTTCTTCTCCTTGGTCTGGGTGTCTGATTGCAGAGGTGCAGTGAACTGTTGGGTTGCCATCACCTGGACGTGGTCACGGTTGAAGGAGGCTTGTACAAAGAGGCTGCAGACATCGGTGTGAAGGTCACAGGGGGAAAAACCCACAATGGACTTTGTCTTTGGAGATTCTGGGGACAATGCTAGCATTGTTGGCCCACTTCAACTCAGGCTAGGGGGCATGGGTGCAGTGGTGTTGTCCAGCATCAGGTTTTGGCAGTCTGGAGTCCTCTTCAGTGTTTCTTAGGTGCCCGCAAAGATGCAGGGAAGCAGCTCTGCTACTTGAGGGGAGTTCCTGGTGCAGGGTGAAGGCTGGCAGTCTTCCTGGGCCTTTGGAAGTTTCAGCAGCTAGACGACGAGGTGTCTTTCTCGCAATGTTCAAAGTCAGCAGGCAGGCTGGCAGGGTTGGCGTTGAGTCAGTCACTGGTCCTCAGTTCTTGTCTTTTGTGTCTCTGGACTGTCTTTCTTCTTCAGGTCTGCAGGGATCTGATTTCCTGGTGCCAGGGCCTCCCCTAAATACTGAATTTAGGGGTGTTTTGGGGAGCTTAGGGTAGAACCCAGTGGGCTACTTAACCTTGGAGTCACTACTCCCCCTATGTGACGACTTCCTGTGGGAAGTGAGCATAACCCTGTCCCATGGTTCCTAGTTCTGCCATCACCAAGATGGCAGACTTTCAAATTTTGTGTCCACATCAGGCAGCTCACGTTAGGGGTGGGACTGACCTGAGAGATGGGCACACCTCTCTGACTACTAATTTCCTACCTGTCCAGGTGCCAAATGGATCCTGGTTAGGGGAAGTTGGCCTCCTCTCCTTTGAGGGAAGCCCCCTGCCTTGAAATGCAGATTCACAGGTCATCCTATTGGGTGGGGTGTGCTAACTCCCTTGCCAGAGCAATCTTTGTTTCTGTCCACCCGAGAGCAAAGGCTCTCACTCTTTGAGGTCAGAAACGTGTCTGGTCGTAGCAGGCTAGTTGGAACTAGTCAGCCAGCACACGAGTAGTGGTAGGTTTTTTCAGAGGGAACCTCAAAGGTGCCCTGTAGTTGCCTGTTTTAATAAATCAATCACTGGAATGAGTGAGGGGTTAATAATATGAGATGCTTGCTAGCAAACATCCCTATTTTCAGTGAAACCATCATGTAGCTGGGGAACTCGTATTGACCTGTGTCCAGCACATGTACTTAAAATGGCTGCCCTGTTCACTCACTATGTCTAAGAATTGACAAAGACATAGCAGGGGCATATCTGCTCTTGCAGTTATGCCCTCACATGTAATATGATGAACCCTGCCTTAGGGCTGTAAGGCCTTCTGTAGGGGTGATTTACAGTCTTGCAGTGTTAGAGGACATGGCACACAGGATGTGTGCCATGTTGTGTTTTCACTTTTAGCTGCACCAAGACATGCAGCCTGCAATGGCAGTCTGTGTGTGCTGAGTGAGGAGTCTGTGAGGGTGGCACAATACATGCTGCAGCCCTTGGGGACCCTCCTTGGTACCCATGCCCTAGGTACCAGGGGTACCATTTACTAGGGACTTATAGTGGGGGGCCAGAGGTATTGCTAATTGGGGGAACAACTGCACAGTGTTGGGGAAAGAGATCTGTCACTGGGGACCAGGTTAGCAGGAATCCAGTGCATTTTCAGTCAAAATTACTCCAATTACCAGGCAAAAAGTGGGAGTGACCCTGTCCAAATGGTGCACTTTTCACATTACATTGGGATGGAATTAATTAAAACACTGAAAACAGATTTGGCATGGGTTGTGAGAAACCCCCAACACCTAGCCCAGTGATAGTCCTACGTTAACTCTCACACCTATACATGGTTTTTCAGTCTTGCTGTACATTTCATTCAGCCACCCACTGCATTTGTTTATTGTTTGGTGGAATCTGCTCTATTGATAATATTGCTATTGTCAGATTAACACTTGATATTGCAATTGTTAATTAGCAGTTGTGTAGGGCAGAATCTACCACTGGTATAGCAATGTAGTGCCGTTCAGTATGGTCACTCTTTTCCTTTATATCCTTCACAATAGTCATATACTTCCTATCCAGGCTTGCCTCATGCTTATTCTGTCTCCTCCACTGTGCCTTTAAGAAGTTTTAGGCATTCTTTAAAGCTCTTTTTCTTGGCCAGTCTACCTTCCTTGATCCTGCCATCACTAGCGCCTCAGAGTGGTCCACAATTTCAGACGCAAGCTGACGATATTTTTACATGAAAGCAACGTAAAAGTGTTGAAATCACCAAAGGTTACTGGTTTGTTACCCTGTTTAGGAACGTCAAGAAAAACAAACATTGGCAAAGTCAACAAAGTTGATGTTTTTACTGCACGGTTTTGATGGTGTTCGGACCCTGTTATTCAGCCACTTGCAGATTGTATAATGGTCCCTCATGAATTCCAGTTGAATCAGAAGGTCACCCCAACTAGCCAATAGAAAAACGGTGACACCAAAATATTTCTGCGGCTAATCCAAGATGTGCTTAATAATGTTGCAAGCGAATGGCTGACGGTTCCATGGCAACATAATCCAGTCGCTGAAAGACGTTGACACAAAGCCCTATAAAATAAGTTTATAATACACTAGGTTCCCTATGAATAGCACAAGTGCCATTGAACTCAAATGTAACGAGTATTTCTGAGCTTACCAAAGTACTCCCAGGTCTTTGAAAAATGTAATTTAGCAATGGGCATTATAGATATAGAAGGATGTTTTAATGGATGCCAGCTAGCAAATAGGCTACTGTTCAATAGCCGATTTTGGAAAACGTGTTAATCATTTCCTAGATATTTTGCCTTTCCATGTCCTGATACTAGCGCAGGGATCATGGGATTACCATCAGACACCTCCACACATCTATCTTCACCTAGTCACTTACCCCACATGCATGAACATATAGGTGAGAAATCTCCACGCTCGTGCCCGGTGCCCAGGATGGTAGACCAGGGGGCTTGTCATGTACTCTGGGTGGTACGTCTGTAGGACCCACTTGTTCATCCTTGCTCCATAGCACAAGAAAACAATGATCTGCAGAAAGAAACAAGATTCACTTAAATAGGGTGATCACAAAGAAAAGGATCTTTATACAATTTTGCATAAGGGACGACGGGAATTAGGAGATTCTCTCCTTTGGTGGGCAGGAGGGCCTCGTGCGTTAACGAATGTGGAGTGAGGAAGCTTTGTGGTGAATACATCTGGGGCAGAGAAAGTTTCGAAAGTGAGAGTATGCAAACAAAAACAAAACAAAAACCCTAAAACCCCTAAATATGGGCAATGCGATCCTTAGGCAAGAGCCTCTGTCTTTTTCAAAACTTTCTCTGGTAACTCATGTAAATTTTTACACCATTTTTTTTATTGAAATCAGATAGTTGTGTTGAATTTCCATACTCATTTTTTGGTCATGGCATGCCTTTCTCCACTCATATTGTTGGACTGAGAATACTTTGGAGGTTATATTACAGTGTAACACAAATGGTACTGAGACAGCACCTTGCAAAAACCCTATATTTCCAAGTGAGCGGGTCCTCCAGACCCTCATACATGGCCAAATACATTGACTTTTTAGGAAATCTGGTTTTCTTGTTACATTCCTGCCAACTTGCCTTCATTTCCAAATGTCCTTTTCTGGGACTGATCCTGGAAAATGCTATTCCCTCTCGGATGTCCTGAGGCAGTAGCGGCAACTGAGATCACCCCCACTCTAATCAGAAAAGCCAAATCTTTAAAAATCCTGGTTGATGCCAAACTCTGCCTCAATCTACACAACAAACATATACAGCTACTTCTCAGCACTGCCTGTGCCAATATATCAAGCCCGTGGTGCAGCATTAAGATAATTTCGTGTTTTTGCAATAAGTCGCAATGAACATGAACTGCTGCACCCTATTGCACTAGGACACTACTTGGCCACCACTATTGGTCTTCTCCGTGTTTAGCGAAAGCAGGAAATGAATGAGCGAATTAAATGGCTTTCCTGATGTTTCCTTTCAGAGCCTTCAGAGGATGGAGCCGATCGTGACTTGCCTGTGACAGGCGCATGCAGCAAATAGTGTAAATTAATTTCAAACTGCATTTTTAAATACCAACATTGTAATTGGATTAATGAATACAGCAAATTGAGACAACGATTCTGAAATGTCCTAAAATATCCAAATTGTATTACACTGCATATATAAACTGTTTTGATTTTTAGCTGCAAACAAGCATTGGCATAGGCAATATGTCTCGCCTATTGTGAGATCTATTGGCTTTGTAAATGTTTTTTTCAGCCATGCTGTACAGGGCCTTGGCTGTGTTTACCAGACACTTTATCACATTTAAGAGGTTTCTGTGAAAAGTACATTTGTACAACGAGAGTGGATGCTTAGGAATGGGAATACGAGGGGAGAAGGGAAGGCAAACAAGCGACAAAGGCGCAAGCAAATACGCGAGAGGGGGCACAGGGCAAGCAGAAACAACAAGCAAGCAATGACGCAAGGGGAAAGGCAGGGGGGTGGAAGCAGCAATGATGGGCATGGGTGTGGGACGGGGACAAGGAACAATGGCCAAGCAACGACATGGTAGGGTGAAGAATTTTTAAAAAAGTACCTCAGTCCCAGCGTGAGCAGCGGAAGGACACTTATCAAAAATACCAAGCAACCGGTACTTGGTCCACGCTGCACGTAAGGGAGAACCAAATGAAGAGAAAGTGAAACCAGCACACGCTGACTAAGGCAGCAAATAAGAGTGACAATGAAGCCAATGAATGGTAAGCAACAGGCAGGCTCCAGGCCCCCTTTATGTTAACAAAAGTCTTGCAAGTGTCAGCACATGCGCTGTTACAGGCGAGACCTAAAAACATGAAGCCCCCCCTCAAGCAGAAGTGATGACATGGTACTCAAACGGTTCATTTAATTGGTAATGCAACGTAATGATAGCCATCTATGCCCAGTAGGCTGATACCTTGTATTGTGTGCATTTCTCCCCAGGACCCCTTAACATCCACTGAACACTTTAGACAGACCATATGACATGCATCCACACTTCTTACATATGCTTCTAGCTGACTAAGGAAATGTAGCTACCATGTTGGAAAGCCACCAAAACTGCCAGAAATGCAATAAGGTTGTGTCAACGGCAACACAAGTACCAAAAATCACTTAAAATAGCATGCACTTAAACAGAAATTGAGTGTGAAAAGCAGGATTTCAAGAGTTTATTCAATCGGTATCTGTTTAATCTTTCTCTGAAAAACAGTTCTCCATTATATTTCTCCATTATATTTCTTGAAAGATGCCAAAGGTTTTGCCAAATAGTGTAACATTGTTTTGTAGAGAGAGTATCACAAGTGTTCAACTATTCATTTAAACTGTATTTCACAATTGAAAAGAAAGCTTTGGACTGTTTGGACTTCGAGGATGAATGTTTAAAATTGCAACCAACGACCCTTGTAAAGGAGACAGGTACGACTGTTCCAAGGTAGCAAAGTTGTCCGCCCACTCCAAACTACGGTATAGACTGCAGTGCTTAGTGCAATGAATAGTGAGTGACAGGAGGGTGCAATGCCCTAAGGCACCCGGTTTCCACAAGGTGTCTGACAGTTACCTGCAAGAATTGAAAAAATCCCGACATTTTACAACTATAAAACTAAAACAAACAATGCTCTAGGACAGTGGTTCCCAACCTTTGGAAGTCTGTGGACCCCCACGTTATCATTACTGAAACCCGGGGACCCTCACTGAATCATCTTTGGAATCCAGGGATCCCTCCACTGAGTCATTATTGAAAGCTGGGGACCTAATCTGGTAATATTCTTTAATTTTCTAAGCAGTCACGGACTCCCTGAGGAGTCTTTGCAGACCCCCAGGGGTCCCTGGACCACAGGTTGGGAACCACTGCTTTAAGGTTGGTCTATGTTAGGTGAGTGTGCTAGCACGAAGAGAAGATTCTTGCTTTTCTTCACATGTATTTGATCTTGATTTCCATGTGGATTTATTAAACACCCATCACGTTTTATCTCCGCTGGACTTTCTCAAGGCTTGGAAGAAACTGAATTCACATCGGCAGGGGGCCTAAGGTAGCTTGGCCTTTTATCCTGTTGTTGCTGAGTGAAGAAGGTAAAAAAACACGAACTAAACTTAGAGGTTTTTTACAGTGGGTGGATCCATAAAAAGTCTGGTCCTAGTCCAGTCACTGAGCACTTTATCCATTAGGCATCGAATGTCTATGGCAAGCACTCTTCAAGCAGTAGTAGGGGCAGACGTTACCCATTGTAACAGAAATCGCGAGAGTAAAGAAAGTGAAGAACATTTATCTGCAGAAAACTCTAGAGCGGATTTAGTAACGGACTCCTGCTTGATGTATTCAGCGAGCTTTTAGCCTTGGATTACCTTAACTGAAGTAAACGGGCTCAAATATAAGTTAGCGAAAGGAGCACCAGGTTGGAAACATGTAGTCTTTCGTGACCTGAAGGCACCTAGTACCTCAGTTGAAAATGGAGTCAACTTCAGAAAGCTTATGGAATTTAGAACTCAGCAGCAGTAAATGCCTGACATGGTGAAACATAACGTAAAGTGTTGTAATTTCCACAGCAGGGACGTGTATGCATGTATAATAATCTATTTATTAAAAGTGCCAACGAGAAAATGTTAATTTTATTGCTACTACTCTGTGTACAGTAACTGTTAGAAATGGGGTTTTTGGTTGGCAGTCAGGTTGCCCTCTGTCCAAGCAAGAACCCTCACTCTAGTCAGGGTAAGTCACACACAATCCAAAATCAGCCTGTGCTCACCCTCCGGTAGCTTGGCACGAGCAGTCAGGCTTAACTTAGAAGGCAATGTGTAAAGCATTTGTGCAATAAATCATACAACACCATAGCATAACACCACAAAAATACACCACACAGTGTTTAGAAAAATATATAATATTTATCTGGGTATCTTCAGGTCAAAACGATCAAAGTTGCAAAACGAATTTGTAAAGATATCACTGAAAAGTGATAAAAAGTGTCTTAAGTCTTTAGAAAGTAAACAAAGTCTCTTTCAAACACAAAGTACCTGGTTTCTGGTGGAAAATCTCCTCAGAGGGCCACAGGAGAAGAGGTGCGTGGAAAACTGGTGTGTGCGTTGATTTCTCCTCAGCACACACGGACTTGCGTCGTTATTTTCCACGCGGGGAGTCGGGCGTCGTTTTCCGGCGCGCGGACAGTCTCTTACTGTGGTTTGCGGGGAGTACCAGATGTCCCGGGTCTGTGCGTGGATTTTCCTGCTTGTTTTCCGGCTGTGCGTCGTTCTGCGGGGCTGCGTGTCGAAGTTTCGATCTCACGGCAGGCGTCGCGTCGATTTCTCCTGCGGAGTCGGGCGGCGTTGTCCTTGCGAGGCCGTGCGTCAAAGTTTTGATCTCACGGCAGGCGTCGCGTCGATTTCTCCTGCGGAGTCGGGCGGCGTTGTCCTTGCGAGGCAGTGCGTCAAAGTTTTGATCTCACAGCAGGCGTTGCGTCGATTTCTCCCGGGAAGTCGGGCGGCGTTGTCCTTGCGAGGCTGTGCGTCAAAGTTTTGATCTCACAGCAGGCGTCGCGTCGATTTCTCCCGGGAAGTCGGGCGGCGTTGTCCTTGCGAGGCCGTGCGTCAAAGTTTCGGTCGTCCCGAAGACGTTGCGTCGATCAGCATCGGTGTGCGGCGTTTTTCTTGCAGCGGAACAAGCTGTGCGTCGAAAAGTTCGGCGCACGGAGCGTCCAAGAGGAAGAGAGAAGTCTTTTTGGTCCTTAGACTTCAGGGAACAGGAGGCAAGCTCTATCCAAGCCCTTGGAGAGCACTTTTACAGCCAGACAAGAGTTCAGCAAGGCAGCAGGCCAACAGCAAGGCAGCAGTCCTTTGTAGAAAAGCAGACAGGTGAGTCCTTTGAGCAGCCAGGCAGTTCTTCTTGGCAGGATGTAGTTTCTGGTTCAGGTTTCTTCTCCAGCAAGTGTCTGATGAGGTAGGGCAGAGGCCCTGTTTTATACTAAGTTGTGCCTTTGAAGTGGGGGTGACTTCAAAGAGTGTCTAAGAAATGCACCAAGCCCCCTTTCAGTTCAATCCTGTCTGCCAGAGTCCCAGTAGGGGGTGTGGCAGTCCTTTGTGTGAGGGCAGGCCCTCCACCCTCCCAGCCCAGGAAGACCCATTCAAAATGCAGATGTATGCAAGTGAGGCTGAGTACCCTGTGTTTGGGGTGTGTCTGAGTGAATGCACAAGGAGCTGTCAACTAAACCTAGCCAGACGTGGATTGAAGGGCACAACAAGATTTTAGTGCAGAGAAATGCTCACTTTCTAAAAGTGGCATTTCTAGAATAGTAATATTAAATCCGACTTCACCAGTCAGCAGGACTTTATATTACCATTCTGGCCATACTAAATATGACCTTCCTGCTCCTTTCAGATCAGCAGCTGCCACTTCAACAGTGTATGAGGGCAGCCCCAATGTTAGCCTATGAAGGGAGCAGGCCTCACAGTAGTGTAAAAACGAATTTAGGAGTTTTACACTACCAGGACATATAACTACACAGGTACATGTCCTGCCTTTTACCTACACAGCACCCTGCTCTAGGGGTTACCTAGGGCACACATTAGGGATGACTTATATGTAGAAAAAGGGGAGTTCTAGGCTTGGCAAGTACTTTTAAATGCCAAGTCGAAGTGGCAGTGAAACTGCACACACAGGCCTTGTAATGGCAGGCCTGAGCCAGGGTTAAGGGGCTACTGAGGTGGGTGGCACAACCAGTGCTGCAGGCCCACTAGTAGCATTTAATCTACCTGCCCTAGGCACATGTAGTGCACTCTACCAGGGACTTACAAGTAAATTAAATAGTCAATCATGGATAAACCAATCAGTAGTACAATTTACACAGAGAGCATATGCACTTTAGCACTGGTTAGCAGTGGTAAAGTGCCCAGAGGTCAAAAGCCAACAACAACAGGCCAGAACAAATAGGAGGAAGGAGGCAAAAAGTTTGGGGATGTCCCTGACAAAAAGCCCGGTCCAACATGACCCCCTACCAGCCTAAAGCCAGGGGAGAACAATCACTATCCGGATGTACTTCCCTGTTTGAGGCGACAGAACAAGGACCCAGGCCCACAACAGCAGGGCATGCTCCAGTTCTTCCCCTTCCTGACTCTAATTGGATCCCTCTGTCCATACTCTCAGGGCCCACTAAGCCAACCCATGGGGAACCTTTCTCCTTACCTGCGGATCCCATCTGTGCAGCACCTAACCTTACTTTGCTCACAGATGTATCCCAGGAGCAGGATAGTACCACCATGATCAACACAGTGGTGTTGCCCACTCTACCCCCGGGGTGTGACACTTGTCCCCTCCCCAGGGATAACTCTGTCCACCCGGACAGCAAGCCACAGTGATTACTGCCAGCTGCCAGGGATGAGAGCCAGGCCCCAGGCCTCTCAAAGCTCTCCACCCACTGTGGCTGTGGAGAGTGGGGGGCGGTAGCCCCAGGTGCTGGGCACCCTTTAACCACTCTCCCCTCCACCAGGTCAGGGATGACAGCCTGAACCTGGTCCTCCCCTCTTGGGCTCTGTACCCTCCCTCCTGGAGCAGTACCCCCAGAGTCCAACATGGTCAGGGTGCTTACAGAAGTCGCCCTGTACCATTCCTCCACCAGTGCAGGGCTGTTAACCTGCAACTGGCCCTCCAACCTGGGGTCTGTACCTTCAGGTTGGACTAGGGCCCGGGGTGAGGCTTCCCTCCCCCTGCCCTCCCTTCTGGGGTCCAGCACCCTCCAACTAGGAGTGGCCTCCTCAGAAGACAACATGGTAGGGGCACTGTTATCAGTAGCCCCTCCCTCCAGGTCCGGGGGGACACCCTGAACCTGGTCTTCCAGCCCAGGGTCTGTACCCTCAGACTGGATCACTGCCTGGCAAACCAGGACTTCCTGGGAGGCACACCTACCCCCCCACCAGGTCAGAGTTTAACCTCTGCACCTGACCGTTCAACTCAGAGTCACCACCCTGAAGCTGAACAATTGCCTGGCACGCCAGGACTTCCTGGAGGGCACACTGACCCTCCACCAGGTCAGAGTTTAACCTCTGAACTTGGCCATTCAACTCAGAGTCACCACCCTGAAGTTGAACAATTGCCTGGCGCACCAGGACTTTCTGGGAGGCACACCTACCTCCCACCAGGTCAGAGTTTAACCTCTGAGCCTGGTTCCCCAACCCAGGGTCACCACCCTGAGGTTGGGCAATTGCCTGGCACACCAGGACTTTCTGGGGGGCACACCTACCCCCCACCAGGTCAGAGTTTAACCTCTGAACCTGGTCATCCAACCCAGAGTCAACACCCTGAGGTTGGACAATTGCCTGGCACAGCAGGACTTCTTGGGAGGCACACCTACCTCCCACCAGGTCAGAGTTTAACCTCTGAACCTGGGTATCCAACCCAGAGTCACCACCCTGAGGTTGGGCAACTGCCTGGCACACCAGGACTTTCTGGGAGGCACGCCTACCTCCCACCAGGTCAGAGGTTAACCTCTGAACCTGGTTCTCCAACCCAGGGTCACCACCCTGAGGTTGAACAATTGCCTGGCATGCCAGGACTTTCTGGGGGCACACCTACCCCCCACCAGGTCAGAGTTTAACCTCTGAACCCGGTTATCCAACCCAGAGTCAGCACTCTGAGGTTGGACCACTGCCTGGTACACCAGGACTTTCTGGGGGGCACACCTACCCCCCAACAGGTCAGAGTTTATCCCCTGAACCTGGTTAGCCAACCCAGAGTCACCACCCTGAGGTTGAACCATTGCCTGGCAAGCCAGGACTTCCAGGGAGGCACACCTACCTCCCACCAGGTCAGAGTTTAACCTCTGATCCTGGTTCCCCAACCCAGGGTCACTACCCTGAGGTTGGGCAATTGCCTGGCACGCCAGGACTTTCTGGGGGGCACACCTACCCCCCACCAGGTCAGAGTTTAACCTCTGAACCTGGTCATCCAACCCAGAGTCAACACCCTGAGGTTGGACAATTGCCTGGCACAGCAGGACTTCTTGGGAGGCACATATACCTCCCACCAGGTCAGAGTTTAACCTCTGAACCTGGGTATCCAACCCAGAGTCACCACCCTGAGGTTGAATCTTTGCCTGGCATGCCAGGACTTCCTGGGGGGCACTCTCACCCCCCACAAGGGACATACCGTCCCCAAGGGCCACACAAGAGTCTGGTTGGCGCAGGTCTCTCGACCTCTGCCCATCCGGAAGAGTCTGAGTTTCCCCCAAACCAGAAACGGTTTCACCTGGGTCATTCCTGGGGGGCTCTGCTCTCAGAGCTGTCCCCTGACTCTCAAGGTCCTCCACTGGGGTCTGCAACCCCCTCTCAACCCTATGTCTGGACTTCTGCACCCCCTTACTAGGAGGGGTACTGCCAGACACCAAAACTGTTGGGATGCTGGCTACAGTCACCCCCCCAAGTTCTTCTGACACTGCGGGGCTTCCCTCAAAAGGTGGCCCTACGGTACAGGCTAGGCTTCCCTCCTGGTGTTCCCTCATGGAACCCTCTAGGACCTGGGACCTACCTGGGACACTTCAATCCTTTCCCACCTCACTCGGTTGGGAACCACCTAGACCACTCCCTTCAGGAGCACCCCCAAATGCCTCTTCAGACTCTCTGGTACTCACCCAGAAGTCTGCCTCCATTGTAAGTTCCCTGGGGTCAGAGAACTCACACTCCACCTGGTGTTGGCGTAGCTCAGGAAAATAAGGACCAGACATATGCTCTCCAGCAATTACATCATTCTGCCCTTCACATGTATTAACCACAGTACCCTTCACCCAACCACCCAGTAACTCAACCTTGGAAAAGCACTCTACCTCACCCTCCTGAGACTGGTGAGACAGTATCTGTCTGTCCCTGACACTCAACCCATACTCTTCTGGGATGTCTCTACACTCTATATCCAGGACGTCCACCAGGGGGGAACCCTTTTCTCTGTCACTCTCTGCTAGAGTCAGTAAAGTGTCCCTCCCCCCAGTAGGAATATGACTCCCTGTGCCAGTTCCCCAATCCTTCTCAGGGACCCTGTGCATAACGGGAACTACCTCATACCCTTGAACCGCCTGGGGTGTGTCAACTCCCTTCTTCAAGTTGGGCACCACATCTCTGGGCTTGTGCCCTTCTTCAGCAGTACTAGATGCAAGATCTTTGCTGCCACCATCTGAACTGGACTCAGCCCTTCCGGCCTCCAGTTTCAGCTCTTTACAGCTCAGCTCTTGAGCTGCAATCTTTTCTTCTTCCAGGGCTAAGAGTCTTTTTGCCTCAACCTCTGCAAGATACTCCTCTAATTGTTGCTCCTGTCGCCTTTGACCTCGGAGCCATTCATCTATTTCTGGGTCACTGTCCAAATCTGAGTAGTCTTCCTCCTCAGGTGCGTAGTCCTCCTCCTCATCTGAGGGGTACTTAGTCATTTGGTTTCTTGCTGCCTCTCTCTCTGCCCATCTTTCCTCCCCCCAGACTATGTAGTGATGTAGCATCTCCGCCTTAGTAGATCTCCTTGCTACAGAAAGGCCCCATTTTCTGCAAAGCTTCCTTAGGTCAGCCTTAGTGAGGTGGTCAGTACGAACAAAGAATGAGTAGGTACACAATCCCATTCTGATAAGATTTTACCAGGAAGAACCAAAATCCCAAGTCCAAAAATATCAATAGTATATCCAGGAGGACATCAGAGAACCAAAAGCCAAAAAAGATGAAAAATCAAGTTGACCTTCAACTGTGGGTAGGTAGTGAAATACTTAGCTACTGTATGTCACTGCACAAACACAAGTCCTATCCTCACCGCTGATCACCAATGTTAGAAATGGGGTTTTTGGTTGGCAGTCAGGTTGCCCTCTGTCCAAGCAAGAACCTCACTCTAGTCAGGGTAAGTCACACACAATCCAAAATCAGCCTGTGCTCACCCTCCGGTAGCTTGGCACGAGCAGTCAGGCTTAACTTAGAAGGCAATGTGTAAAGCATTTGTGCAATAAATCATACAACACCATAGCATAACACCACAAAAATACACCACACAGTGTTTAGAAAAATATATAATATTTATCTGGGTATCTTCAGGTCAAAACGATCAAAGTTGCAATACGAATTTGTAAAGATATCACTGAAAAGTGATAAAAAGTGTCTTAAGTCTTTAGAAAGTAAACAAAGTCTCTTTCAAACACAAAGTACCTGGTTTCTGGTGGAAAATCTCCTCAGAGGGCCACAGGAGAAGAGGTGCGTGGAAAACTGGTGTGTGCGTTGATTTCTCCTCAGCACACACGGACTTGCGTCGTTATTTTCCACGCGGGGAGTCGGGCGTCGTTTTCCGGCGCGCGGACAGTCTCTTACTGTGGTTTGCGGGGAGTACCAGATGTCCCGGGTCTGTGCGTGGATTTTCCTGCTTGTTTTCCGGCTGCGCGTCGTTCTGCGGGGCTGCGCGTCGAAGTTTCGATCTCACGGCAGGCGTTGCGTCGATTTCTCCTGCGGAGTCGGGCGGCGTTGTCCTTGCGAGGCCGTGCGTCAAAGTTTTGATCTCACGGCAGGCGTTGCGTCGATTTCTCATGCGGAGTCGGGCGGCGTTGTCCTTGCGAGGCAGTGCGTCAAAGTTTTGATCTCACGGCAGGCGTCGCGTCGATTTCTCCCGGGGAGTCGGGCAGCGTTGTCCTTGCGAGGCCGTGCGTCAAAGTTTCGGTCGTCCCGAAGACGTCGCGTCGATCAGCGTCAGTGTGCGGCGTTTTTCTTGCGGCAGAACAAGCTGTGCGTCCAAAAGTTCGGCGCACGGAGCGTCCAAGAGGAAGAGAGAAGTCTTTTGGTCCTGAGACTTCAGGGAATAGGAGGCAAGCTCTATCCAAGCCCTTGGAGAGCACTTTTACAGCCAGACAAGAGTTCAGCAAGGCAGCAGGCCAACAGCAAGGCAGCAGTCCTTTGTAGAAAAGCAGACAGGTGAGTCCTTTGAGCAGCCAGGCAGTTCTTCTTGGCAGGATGTAGTTTCTGGTTCAGGTTTCTTCTCCAGCAAGTGTCTGATGAGGGAGGGCAGAGGCCCTGTTTTATACTAAGTTGTGCCTTTGAAGTGGGGGTGACTTCAAAGAGTGTCTAAGAAATGCACCAAGCCCCCTTTCAGTTCAATCCTGTCTGCCAGAGTCCCAGTAGGGGGTGTGGCAGTCCTTTGTGTGAGGGCAGGCCCTCCACCCTCCCAGCCCAGGAAGACCCATTCAAAATGCAGATGTATGCAAGTGAGGCTGAGTACCCTGTGTTTGGGGTGTGTCTGAGTGAATGCACAAGGAGCTGTCAACTAAACCTAGCCAGACGTGGATTGAAGGGCACAACAAGATTTTAGTGCAAAGAAATGCTCACTTTCTAAAAGTGGCATTTCTAGAATAGTAATATTAAATCCGACTTCACCAGTCAGCAGGACTTTATATTACCATTCTGGCCATACTAAATATGACCTTCCTGCTCCTTTCAGATCAGCAGCTGCCACTTCAACAGTGTATGAGGGCAGCCCCAATGTTAGCCTATGAAGGGAGCAGGCCTCACAGTAGTGTAAAAACGAATTTAGGAGTTTTACACTACCAGGACATATAACTACACAGGTACATGTCCTGCCTTTTACCTACACAGCACCCTGCTCTAGGGGTTACCTAGGGCACACATTAGGGATGACTTATATGTAGAAAAAGGGGAGTTCTAGGCTTGGCAAGTACTTTTAAATGCCAAGTCGAAGTGGCAGTGAAACTGCACACACAGGCCTTGCAATGGCAGGCCTAAGCCAGGGTTAAGGGGCTACTGAGGTGGGTGGCACAACCAGTGCTGCAGGCCCACTAGTAGCATTTAATCTACCTGCCTTAGGCACATGTAGTGCACTCTACCAGGGACTTACAAGTAAATTAAATAGTCAATCATGGATAAACTAATCAGTAGTACAATTTACACAGAGAGCATATGCACTTTAGCACTGGTTAGCAGTGGTAAAGTGCCCAGAGGTCAAAAGCCAACAACAACAGGCCAGAAAAAATAGGAGGAAGGAGGCAAAAAGTTTGGGGATGTCCCTGACAAAAAGCCCGGTCCAACAGTAACTTTATAGAAAGCCAAACACAGATACAGGGAGAGAGAGAGAGAACAAAAGTGTACCTGCTCATGCTTGTGCATGCTCGTGTGCAGGCTTGCCTGTGCTTTGCTCCTACAAAATTAGAACAATGCGAATTAGTGGAGAACTTCATGAGTGTTCTGGCTGCCAGGGTCCCGCTATGTTTGAATGGGGGTGATAGCTTTGAAACAAATACTAAAACAAAGAAGATCTTAATACTGGTCAAGGGAATGTTCGAACGTAGAGAAGGTGGTGCATCTGAATAGAGGATAGTAAAAAAAGTACATTGAGTGTGAGATAGTGTATGGTAAGAGGCTGAAGGAATGTGAATTGAAAAAAAGTAATAGATTAAAGAGAGGGCTTAGTTGAGGTTAAAATAACACCAAAGAAGTGAGAAAAGGTAATAAGAGTAAGTAAGGAGCATAAAAGCAGTAATCAAAAATAGGAGAAGATGGAGCTCGGAAGATGCGAAGTAATTGTTTGCTGCAGGGACTGCACAGGATGGGAATGAAGGGAAAAACGACCCTGTCCTCCAGGAGGAGTTTCATGGTCCTACAGTATGGAAATGATACCCTCCTATATCTTAGTATATCTTCGGGTATCATAGTTTGCTGATTGTATTAGTGCCTCTGAGGACTATATGTCAGTATATTTCTCAAAGTTAATCTAGATATGACTTCTTAGATTTCCTTCACACGTTCAACTGTGTTAGAACAGTTTCGGTTGGTCTGATTGTTGGTCCTGGGCACCACGCCTGCTCTAGGAATTTTCTGGTGTTTGTGTTGGGTTCTTCTGTCAGTTTCAAACCATATTGCTCCTTTCACCAACTATTGTAAATTCAAGTTGTTTTGCTTATATATCCCTTTATCCGCTACTCGACTGCTAACCATCATTCACACTCAGAACATACTGCCCTCTGTCTTTTTGAGTTACATGGTTATCCTTTCAATTTCGGATTCTGTTCAGGATTTGTTGTTTCACCTTCAAAGAACTTGTCTCTGTGTATTCACATGTAGCCAGAACAGAGTCTCTTACCATACCTGCACAGCAGTGGCCTTATCTCAAAAGGCAAACACTGGTGGTTAACACGCTCAGCTCAGTTACCCATGTATTTACCATGAGTGAAACTCAAGTAATGAGACTCACTCACAGTAAAAGTCCAAAATGTGGGCAGTCAAAACCAAACAGTGATTATATTGTTCCAAGGATGTGATGGTTTGACAAAGAGTGTAACGTTTTTAAAAAAAGAACAAAATAAAATCAAGCCTCAAGGTTATTAAGAGGAAACAATGATTCAAACATGAGAACCTTTAAGGACAGAAACAGGGGTATGTCCAGACTATAAATGAGGTGCAGGGAGCACAGTGCTTGGCATACCAGACCACAAATCACCCAGGTGAATTGTGGTAAATGACCGTGGACAGCATTGTCCTCAACCACCAAATTTAGGTTGTTACTCTGTAATTAAGAAGGACAAATATCCTGAAACTCGTCTCTAGAGTTACACAGCTCTGGCTGCTCAAACAACAGTGACTACTAATGACTTCCAGCTAACAGTGAGTGTTTTTATGCACTGCACTGCATTTATCACAATGCAGCTTGGCAAATTATGTGCTGGTATACTAGGCAATTTTAACCCTCCCCCATTTTTTTTATTTCGGGCTATAAAAGAAAAAAATGGGTTCAACTGCAAAAAATGGGAAAAGATGCTGAATATTTTTCAATGACAGGGCCCTCACCTATTTTGGTGCAGGATAAATATGGGCAGGCAAATGCTGTATCGACCTCTGGAGTAGAACATCTCTAAATTTTGGAGGTCCGAATACCTCCTATCTGTCTATCGGACTTCAGAGTCCCCTAGACAGATGATCACTTCTCTTGATGATGATGTGTCCTGACTGTTGGGCACAGCATTTTGAATCTACTTTACAGATTGGTCATTTTGAATGGAATACTCTTGTAAAGGTACCATAATTAAACCTAGTTTAAAAACAAGCATTGGCGAAGCCAACAGGCTTCGCCTACACAAGACCTATTGATATATATTTTTTTAAGATGCTGCTCTATTATTCGTACATTGCCACCGTCATTTGGCAGCCTTCACTTCAGGCTATGCAGTCTGTTTTCTGTTGTGTGGAGAGTGCACCAGGTCTGCAGAGGAGTCCTGGTGGTCATGTGCAATAGAAAATACAGGAGCGGTCAGTGAAACCAAGGCACAAACAATGATCTTTGGTAGGAACAGTTTCAAGTGTCACTGTTTTTGGATTCTTTGAATGTATACCTACATTGGTTTTCAGATTGATAGTTTCCTGACCTACCGTCACTTATATATAGTTAAAAATGAATCACTGATAATGATGTAAAATGTATTGCAGAAAATTTACTGTAAATTGGGAGAGCTTCAGTTGCAGAGTAGATCATGTCAATGCAACAGCAGTTTTAACCAAGGACATTCACATGGTTTCAAAACAATAGAGAAATGTGAAGACCAGTGTAGAGGATACAGTAGGTTCATTGCTGAAAGGAACCCCCGAAGTTTACTGCAGCCCCTGAGACAGGTGAAGTGTCAGTGACCCGCCGTTACTGGCACCTCTTTTGCTCTCGGGGGGGCTGTGTGTTTATTAACAGATACCAGGGCAAATTACTTGGAGTTTCGTTCGAGGTTAAAGAGTTTATACTGGTGAGGATGGACCAGTTCCCCTATTTGGAAGTTACAGAAGAGTGGTACGTTTGTGCAGACTGTTTCACGGCTCTCTGGAAACCTCAGAATGTATCTAAGCTGCTGCTTAACTGTGTTAATGGCTCTGACGACCCGACCGATCGACGGGCTGTGCAATAGCAAGTGTTGATTATTGTGACTTTTTTTAAATGTAAAATTGTAACCTGTTATTGTTACTCAGAGCAATATGGATCTATGGCAGCCGTTTGTAGGTCTCATTTTAAGTACAACAACGAAAGTAGCGCTGGACAGTCGTGTTTGGCGGGCGCCGTGCCTCGACGGGTGGCTCGTGTTGAACCTAATTCACAGCAGATCCATGACCGATGGGGGAGACAATGAAACCGGCTACTGATCGTTTAAGGGGTGGGGGGGAGGAGTTGCAGCAGCCCCCACCTTCTGTCCCTCGGCACGGTTGGTGCACAAACATTTGACAGTACATGCACCTCTCCTGTGCTTGTAAAACTCCCTACATCCGAGTCAATGCTATGCAGCACTTCGGTACCTTTGGGTCGAGCTAGCACTATACTAAAACAAAAAACAAAAAACACATAGCAACAACAAAGCAGGAGGGGGTGGGAGTGGTAGGAAAAATAATGAGGACAAGAGAGGGGGGTAGAGAGGGCCTACAAGCACTATTGAGAAGTGCTAGGTTTAAAATAGAAAATAAGTTCCTCTACCGGCAGCGACCCAGCATAGTAGCCCGGAAGGATACTGGCCAGTGTCCAATGGGAAGTGACTAGAAGGAGTACCTGGTCCACAGGCGACTCGACTGCAAGAACAACGAAGAAGACAAAGAGGACAACAGGAAGTGAAGCAGGACGACGTGCTGGCATACCAGAACCACGTAAATCAGAATGACATTGGACTAAGCCAATGGTAAATTCAGGT
The DNA here is from genome assembly GCF_031143425.1 of Pleurodeles waltl. Taxonomy (NCBI): domain Eukaryota; kingdom Metazoa; phylum Chordata; class Amphibia; order Caudata; family Salamandridae; genus Pleurodeles; species Pleurodeles waltl. The sequence goes on from NC_090449.1 coordinate 403,534,815, forward strand.
AAGTAAGGGGCTGGTTCTAAGCCCCTTTTAAGTTTTTTTTTTATTAACAAAAGATCTCACAAGCAGCGCACAAGTGCACATGCAGGCAAAACCTAAAAAGGCAGTACGGGTGATCCTGCATTGCATACAGCTTTATTTCATTAACGGAAATGGGCCAAAACATTTTTTCAAAATTTGATTTGGGGAGGTTTCCCGCATGACCAATCCACAAAGGACTAGACTAATATTTTTGTGCTGCGGGATGTAGCTCAGAGATTTATTACAGTCAAAGGTTTTATATTACTGTTTTGTAGACTTCAAGGCTGCTTTTGATTCCATGGATTACTCTCAGTTATGGTCCAGATTAGAAAATTGGGAGATTCTTCCTGGGATTATTTCTATTTTGTGTATGTTACAATCAGACAACTGGGAAAGAGAAGGAATATCGATAGAGATTAATGGGTGACATACTGATCAGAAATGGTCTGAGACAAGGATGCTTGTTGGCTCCTACATTAATATGTATATGTATACTCTTTGCAGACTCGCCAGCTGTATTGGCTAATACAATAGGACTTCAGAGCAAAAGCAGCACTGTAACTGTTATTGTGGCACCAACGCACTAAGATTAAATACTGAGAAATCGAAATTATTTGCTTTGTCAAAGAAATAACACAACCTGTGGATGGCTAGCTGTGACAAAATTGGAACTGATAAAGCAATACCACTACTTGGGTCTGAAGTTCCCCTCCAGCATATCCTGGAATTTACACTGAAGGAAAACAAACTCAAAAGTTTCTGATCCATTGACAACCTTATTTCGTTTTGATAAAATTTATTAGGGGTTTTCATTCAGCCCACTTTTAAAATCGATTGCCAGGAAATTTTTGCCAGTGATGTTTTACAGCTTTGAAATTTTAATTTTAGATGGGCAACGGAATATCCCTGAAGTCAGAGGCATGGCAATGAAAACGCTTTAGCTCTCACACGTCATCTGAGAAAAGCTGGAATTGTGTCCTTGAGATATACTAGCACCATTTTGGGTCCTTAATCTTCTAATAAATAATAAGCAATTCGATCGGACTTAACTTTCCAAGACCTGTCTTCTGGACATCCTTGCGGACACTAGCAGGGATACTAATCCGGCATACAAATAGTACAGTCTTTTTTTATGATTGGCTGTATTTGCTCTTGTGAGGAACTAGACCATCAATATTAAAACCGATTAAAAATATCTTTGGAAAGTGTGAATCTGTATCATTCTTATTTGTATAAAAACATTTTTGTAGCTGAGACACAGGATTGCTTGGGCTCACCAAGTACTGTAAAATATACGAGGCTCTTCCTAAACCCATCTATTCGAAATCAAGAGAGGATGGGGCAGTTGGGGAACCTTATGCCAACTATTGAGGCTAATAATGGCATATGCACTTTTTAAAAACTACTCTTACGTGGACTCATGCCTTGTTGGATTGCTATCTGTTTTTGAATATGCGTTGTACATTCCTATGACAGGAATAAAAAATAGGGAAACAGAGAGCATACCAAGTGTTTGAAACATTCCCTACCTGAGTTAAGGTGACGACAGCCATGAAGACTGGAGGTGGGCATGGCCGATGTCGATAGAAGTACCAGCGACGGTCCATCTCACTTGGCAAGATTTCGTAGGCCACATAACGGACAAAGCGCTTGTAGATGCCAAGGCCTGCTTCGTCCAGTAAAAAATCCTGTGGCAGCACTCTCTGGCCGTTGGATATGGCCCGCTTGAAACTGCTGGTGCGCTTGCTGCTGATCTGGAAGAAACCCATACAAAGCAATAAAACATAGAGTACACTTACTTCTAAAACGACTTCCCAGAAGAGGTCTCTGTGGAGAGTTTTGTTGCAACATTTGGTAGGTGGTCCTTAATGAAACTCACTGAAATAACATTGCACGTGTGGTAGTGGTGCGCTCTTTAAGACAGCAATGTCTGTTGCTGCGAAGAACTCTATTCTCGAGATTGGCTGCCTGAACCATTTGAGCGATTGAGATGCCTGAAGGGTCTTAGGCTGCACATCCCTATGTCTCTTCCTTCGGCACGTGAGTCATGGGTACTTGGAAAATGATTCTCTTTGAGACTACCAAATAGCTAATAAGCTAGTTATTTTTATTTTATTACCCTTTTCACTGTTTTCCTGTGTATGTCTTCATACCTCTCATCTTTCTCTTTCCTATTCCCATTATGCCAGAGCTGCTGCCCCTCGTGACCGGACAGGAAGTGGATTCTTAATGCTGTTGAAACCAAATCTGTGAGCTATATCGGTATAGCACATGCTTGTTCTTTCGCTGTATCTCACCCTGTCTTTTCGGTCTGCAACCTGTTTCTGAGTAATTTTGTCTCGTTTTCAGTTGGGTTTAGCATTTGTGCACGTGATCCAAATTCGATTATATTCTTTGCCTATTTCCTTAGGATAGTTCTAAAAATGTATTGTAATCTCTTCCATGTTTTTCTGTTTTGTTACTTAAGTTTGGCCGTGCCATTCCTGGCGTTTTTCAACAGAGTTGTAATTGTCACAGACAGATTTTTTTTGTGTTACATTGTGTTCCCAGACTCCTCCAGTCTGCTCTGTGCCCTTACAGTGGTGCCCTCTGTGAAGCAGGTGAAAGAGCTGGGGAAAGGCAGCTAACACATAGACTTCCGCCTCACACACCTGACCCCGCACCTATGATGAGGAATAACCTGTGTGAGGTCTGTGCTACTTTCAGCATAGCCTGTCCATAACAGAAGAAAAGCTTATCTTCTTTTTCCCTTTTCTCCTTTTTCCCAAATGACACAACACATACCCAAGACTGTTTCCTTTCCCATAGGTTACTTATTTTCTCTATATTTTATTCTGGGCTCATGGATAAGAAGGAGAGATGCCAGACTTTCCCAGAATGGTATACCCAGGTTTGTACCGGGGTTGATCAGGCCTTGCTAAATTCTGTGTTAGGCTTCATAGATTTTGTGTGGGTGTGTGCTGTACCCGGGTATTGATATTATTTTGGGACAGCAACAACCAAAGTTGCTGTGCTGCTTTGCGCTTGAGGGAGGGAATCAAAAACCCATCTTTTCCTTCTATTCATTAACTAACATACGTCCTAATGAGAACAGATTCTTTAATTTTGTTTTCCAATTTTCACTCTAATCATCGTATGCAGTCCCTGTTCTACCCAAATTTCCCACAATCCTTAGAAGTAATTATCCCCCATTGTGTTTTTGTCTTCTCTTCCATCCATCGCGACTCTCCAGTTGTTCTTGAGTATCAAATCTGTTATCTATGTTGCTTTGTAAAATGTGTAATTCTTTGAGATGTACGTAAAACCTCTTAATACTTTATGGTGCAGGTGTGCTATCCAATTTAAATTAAAAACAATAACCTGATTATGCATAGAAATTCCTGAGACCTAAATATGACAGTATATTGACTCTGCATCCTCTCTAGAACTGCCATACAAAAAGAAAGAGAAAGAGTCCAGTGAAACCCCCAGAAGGAGCTGTGTGAACAGTTACAATCCCAAGCTTGCAACTAGTGAAGACCAGAAAATATTAGTGTGTAAGCATTCTTTGCTGAAATTAAAATGTCCAGTGTACTATTAATGGAAGATCCTGAAAAAGACACCTGACTCTGGTGAAGCATATTTTCTTAACACCAAAGAAAGAAGACTGAGAACAATTCATGTTCCATGATTAATGTTACCAACCATGCTATCACTCTGGTTGGAGGAGTCAAGGTAGCAGACTTTCACCTAATGTCTATGATAGCTTTAGCCTTATGTGTACCTATGGTTTTTGAGAAGTTAGTTGCTGCAAAACCGAATATCAGATATTCACAGTTGTCTGAAAGAGCAAATTAAAAACTGAGCTACATTATTGCAGAGAACTAATGTAGTCTCATGATGGAGTTGGAGGTTGGACACTCCCATGCTGTTGAATGTCAAAGATAGATGACTTGTCGTTTGGAGCAGGATCAAGTTGCATAACTCGTGCCCACATGGAAGATGTTTGAAAGCATCTGCAATGATTATTGTCCACTAGAATCATCATTATGTATTCAAGAAGTCCTCATATTTACCCAAACATTGGTGCAGATGGGGATCTAACTGAGAAAATCAAGCATATCAAGACAAGGGTGTGAGCTTGCCCAAACACTCTCTTTATTTTACATAAATGGTTACATCAATTATATGTTAAATTGCGGAAATGATTCTCCCTGCAGTGTGAAACGAAAGGTCCCAGCACTTTTACTGGGGGACAATACGATCCTGCTGTTAAAAACTCCAGTGGGCCTCAAAGTGCTGCTGTACTCATTTCGTCTGTTTGCACAAATTGTAGAATTGAAATAGCACCTCAGAATCTAAATTTATAGTTTCTAATCCCCACAGAACGTTTAAATGTCCAATCACTATGAATGATTTTACATTGGGGAAGGTACATGTATTTGATTATTTGGGCATCAGATTGCCAGATTCTCATACCTGGTCTATAAACGATCAGAAGCCAGCTTGCTTTAAATCATAGAATTGTCGTCCTTCTCAAACATGCAAAAAGTTTGCTTAACTATGCCGCATCACCTGTTTTAGAAATTTATGGGGCTAGGGGTGTGAGTGCAGTCCTATATGAATCCAAGCTATGGTTGTATAGTTGAGACATTAGTAAACTGTGAAATATTAAATCACTAGTTAGGTCCCAATGAGTGCATTTATGTTTCCAAAACGAATCAGCCTTGTATTAACACCTGTCTTTTGCATTGTGTATATAAATCCCCTTTTATATTGGATACATATTTGGACTACAGATGAATTAGGTTCTTATACAAAGGCAGTGCTAGACGTTAAACACAGGTTTGCTTCTTTGAAGTCATCATGGCTTTTTTATGTTAAATGCTGGGTTGATACTCTGGGCTTGTGAGATTACTGGTCAAATCTCACACTGATTCCCAGAAATGTCTCTAAAAGTGTTAAAGCCAAATATTGGGAAGATGGTTGTAATAAAAGGTTAGAATAACTTTTCTCTGGGAGTCTTATAAAATGATTTTTAACAATGAAGTACAACCCTAAATTTTAGGATTTTAGACTACATTAACCCACTCTCAATGAGGGTGTTATATAGTAAATTTAGACTTGGTACCCTTCCCCTGGCCGATTTCACCTCCAAATGGACTAATTAACTTTGGAATTGCCCACTTGTCCCATGTGTAATCTTGCAAGAGAGAGAATAAAGAACATTTTTTATTCTTTTCTACAGCTTATTGTCAACCACAATGGTAATGGATTTACCATCTAATCCACCTCAGTTGAAGTTGTAATCCACTTTTGGGAAACATATGTCTGTTCATCATATCACATTTGAAATTTAAACAGACAATTGACCTCCTATTCAAACAATAAAAGATCAGCAGCAATCATTTTTTGGGAGACCAGTTGCACTCAAAATAATTGCTAACGTTTCATGGGTCGATCAACTAATGAACGAGGCCCAAACAAAGAAGAATAAAGACCACATGACTCTCAAAGATTAAATCAATATTGATATTGAACCAAAGGTGGTGATCTACACATTAATACCAGCAGTAGCCTTAAGGAATGGGACTCTGCCTAGAGAAATGCCTTCAAGCAGGTGAAAGTCTTTTTTATAATTTACTATGGAGCAATAAACACAATTAGAATGTTCAGTAATCAATAGACTATGGCCCCAATGTAAACAAATTGACACAGCCAACATATTACAGATAACAGTAAAAACTGTTTCAAGCAGCAAGGATAATAGTTTCGTACAATGTGTCCCCGCACAATAAAAACCTTTGTAAAATATGCCTCTTGTAAATGAAGATGCATTTTGTATTCAGATTCTTGCCCGCAATTCAGTGTTCTGTTGCGCTCTACCTAGGTTTGTACTGTCAAGTACCTATGCATACATACAATGCCAAACACTGCAATAAATTAGGAGTGCCCGGGAGCTTCCTAAACTTCCAGTTCTTGATGCAGGGGCTTATTTAGAGCTTGACAGAAAGGATATTCTCTGTCCACCAAAGTCGAGGTTCCCCTGCTCTTGGGAACTACCATATTTCTGCTTGTAGGGCCTCCTCTGTCTCCTGCAACACTGTCAGAAGAGATCGTCTCTAAAGTAGGGCCTCTGACCACATTTGCAGAGACCTTCAAGACTCAAAGCTTTTGTGTGATTTGCATATATCGTGAGTTAATCATTTTCCACTTCACTCTAGGCTCTTTCTCTGAAACTCTACTTTCAAAGCTGAAGTTCGCCATATTTGGCTTAAACATTTTAGTAGATACTCTGTATCTATGTCACACATCTGGGTTTTGGTATTCTGCAATGCCTCTTTGAAGAAAGCCTGTAACAGATGGAGGCAAGTTGCAGTTGAAGTATGTGTGCTGAGATTAATATATATATATATATTTTGAATAAACATGTCTGTGTTCTGGTAAGGCAATCTCTATGTAACCGCTGAGTGAATGTGTTTTTCGAGTCCATTGAACCACACATCCAGAAACCACATATGCCCATTTAGGACACAGAGATTCCAGTACTACCTCTGTTCTTCCCCGCTGTTGCCCTCATTAGAGAACATTTTATTTGCATTGGCATAAACAGTATCTGTGGTAAAAGCGAATTTGGAAATCTTCACTCAAGGCTCAAGAGCACTCCCGTTTGCATGTCCTGAGCTATCCCTCCTCGGTAAGTAGGTAGAGCCCTCCCTGTGTACCTGTCCTATCAGTACCAATGTAGAAAACGACCTACTTTCTACCCAGCCTCCCTGGAGTTAACATGTGCGAGAGACATCCGAGAAGGACTAGCGCACAAGGACAAGATATTTTCTTTTCAACTGTCCCTTCGAGTCCATTGGCCACACCCTCCACTATGGATGTCCCAATTTTCTCCACTCTTGCAACTTTATGTAGCTCAAAAAAGAGCCCTCTAGGCATTAAGCATCCTTCTGAGAAGTAGTGTTATCAAATAAAAAATCTGTATCAGATAAGACTGTCTCCCAGCTATTATGATACATACTAGAGAAGGAAATACCTGTATATATGCACGTGATTGCTTTTATTTAAGATAGTTTGGCCTCGGTTACAAGTGCCTTGGTATGTAACGCACTCCCCCCCCCACCCCCCGCACAAACACCTGTAGTGCAGGGGTCTGAATCACTAGTTGATCGGGGTTTACCACACCCGATAACTTTGGACAGATCAAACCTATGGAATTTACTTGGAGAAAAAGGCCCCATAAATACAGGGACCTGCAGATTTTTGTGCGGATAGTACCAAAACCCACAGGTCGGACCCCCTTTTTAGATCCACACTCTTAATATGCGCTATTTATTGTGCCCAGTTAATTCCGAACCCCCATCCTACTGATTTTTTTACCACGTGGAATAAAAAGTAACAGACCCTGCGGGACCCTCGTAGTCGAGGCCTCTGTGTTTTATTTATTTTTATATTTATTACACGTCCATACATGGGTGTGTTAATATATGATGTTGGTGTTGTTATATGTGGTGTCTGCAGAGTACTACGGTGACTCATCCTAGATACAGTGAGAAAACATTAGTTTGACCATGATTCATTGTGTTACAAAGTGGGCTTCTGTTATTATTTTAAGCACTTCTTTTCGTTTAACTCTTTACCCTTAAACTAGGATGCAACCCCGGCGGGTGCCCCTTTTGTAAGTGAGGTCTCGTAGTTGCACCGGCACTAGAGAATCGTGATCCCCATTGATGGAACTAAGATATAGTAAAGTGCCCCACTTCTTAGGCCCTAATTAAGTACCCCGGCGTAGGGTGCAATAATTATTTTAACAGATAAAGTCTGAGTGTTCGGAATTTTCTAGGTACACTAGTTATCAGTTCTTCTGAGTTTTGCCCTCTAAACGGGGCCTAATATGTATAGCTTGATGTTTAACGCAACAAAATCTGCATTTCCCGATATGTAGCGGGCATTTTTACCCCAGTGAATTTTGGCAGGTTTGCTGTACCAAAATGTACCTGAGGAAAATTGCTGTAGTGCAACACCTGGCTTATAGAAGGGTCAGTGCACCACATTAAGCTTTTAAACTGGAAATTCTTTTGTTCTGGAAGCTAGCGCAAGGAATGCACGGAAAAAGATACATTGTAGAATGGTCGTAATCCGCACAAAAGTTTAATCGAAGCTTTGTACAATTATTACAATTGTTGGAGTGTCCAGGTAGTGCTAGGCAGACTGCATTTCCAGAATACAACCTTGATCATAACAAAGGACAGGATTACGAATGCCCTGGAGGCTTTACGGAAAATATTGAACCAGATAAAACGTGATACTTCTGGGTTCAGCATTTATTGGGAATGATCAATTCGCCCTATTTTCACCTGAAAATTGGCATAATATGTGGATTCCAGTGCCGCTACTTATTGGCATTTTTCACAGGTTTGACCTGCTGAAATTTAACTGGGGTGCCAAGTTTCGCACCCCAGCAGTTAGTGTGTGTGATAAATATTGCACCACTTTTAATTATGATCCCTTTCCAAACACGTAGTTTCACAAGGATCGCAGTTCAACGAGAAACTGCTATTCAGGCCTAAAGGCATTAATGAATATAGTGCAGCGTACATATGTTACCAATTAAAATTTACTATTTGGTTATTTTATTGGAAAAACAATCTAGGCACTATTACAAACAAGGTGATATGTCAAAACAAATCCCTCTTTGAATTTCATTATCAACATGCAGCCAGATATTGACAGTCGGAGTACTCATCTATAAATGTAGAACCAATTGGATCCAGTAAAACAGAGCAGCACAGCTGATAAGAAACCAGGCCATTCTTTACAGTTTGGCATGTTGATATTAAAACGGGATATCAAATTTCCAGTACTTCTTTGACCTGCCTGGGCACTGTACTGATAACTGCATTACCAGTCCGTGCTTCTGAGCCACTTCATTATGTCAGGTGCATCCACGTCATGCCATTTCCGCACTCTCTGCGATGAACAGGGTTTGGTTGATGAATGTCTTGAGATCGTTATCAAGATTACGGTTTTCAAAACTAAAGCTAATTTAGGGGTCAGAGTGAGCTTCAGCTTCCATACCATTACATTATAAAATTGCGTAAGGTAAAGTAGATAATAGGGGCAAACAATATTTTTTTTTATGTGCCACTAACAAAGTATAAACTCTAGCAGCCAATACTTCCCTTCAGCCTCATCCATCAGCTCCCCAGCCTATTCCAATGCTCTGTTTGCTTTTTCAAATGTATCTGTGCCCCTAATAGATCTGTAGTGTCTTCTTGTGTTCAAGCTTCGCAGATGTAAGTTTGGCCTCTATGGGGCTGAACTCAGGAAGGTCACACCTTAGTGTAAGATAGGAATGAAAGGCATTGAGCAGCAGAAGTATCGATAAAGGTGTGGTTTTGAAGATGAATTCCACTTGCAGTACCACAAAAGGTGTGAATGATCAGCAGGGACCACATCACCCAGCTTAGAAACATCAATTGGGTCCTCCTGTCAAAGCCTTTAGAACAAAGACCTGAAAAAGTTATGTGCTCTCCCATCAAGTCATCTCCCTAGTTATGTCATGCAGTTTTACTCAGTGCTGAAGCCATGTAAGGGACCTCTTAAAAGTTGCCTGGGCAGATATGTGGACAAGTCTACTGGAGAGGACATGCAAGGGGTCTGCCACTCAGGGCACAGAGTTCTAGCTGAATTATGGTGTCTTCAAGAAGGATGAAAAGCAAACATGTGTATCCCATGCAGCCTAACCATACAGGATAGAATACTCTCTGATAAATGGTATTCCTCCAAAGTGCAAGATGGCTGCAAGACCTAGAAGGTAATAATTGAATGATATCGTGGATAAAGTAAAGCTGTGCAGAAGCTCTCATTTCTTGGGCCTTGGAAATGACGCAAAAGATACAATCCAAGACAGAACTGGGGCTGGAATGCCAGCCTTTCATAGATGTGAATGGTTGAAATCAACTGATAGAGTTAATATAATTAATGATTAGGCACCACCGTAATTCTCCTCCATCCTGAGGTATTTCAGGTCCATGAGCACAATGTTCCTGATCCCCATGCATAGCTGAAAACCCATTTGACAAGTGCCAGTACAGGTCAGCAGTATTTCTTGGAGTCACCCAGGCGATGAACCTCTAATCATGTGTTCTCCCTGAAACAAGAGTTTTAAAAGCTATGCCTACGCAGGTATTTAAAGAGGTAACAGCCACTTTTTTAGTGTCAAAGTCTCCATGTGAAAGCTCAGAATAGCATCACTATAAAATAAAAAGTCATGCTCAGGGGCCACATACATATCATGCCCTGAGATTTCTAGAATTGTAGAGTTGGCATGCCTGAATTTTTGAAAGATTGATCATAGGACCAGGATCACATTTTTGAATACCAGGCCGATCTTTGAAATGGTCATCCTGCAGAGGAATTGAGGTTTTGCTGCATGCTGTGGTTAAATGCTTCTACTAAAGATCTTGAAAAAGAAAACTAAAAAAAACTGTAGATGAGTGTGAATGCAGAAAATACTACCAGAACTATGGATCAACATCCAATGAAAACTAACAGGTGTGCAAAAGCATCAAGAAGAACATTTCCCATTCATCCATTGAAATTAGGACAGAAGAGAAAAATCTCCCTCGGACATTGAGCATCGACAGTTATATGTGATCACAATTTCCCTCCATGCACCAATCATCCTGCCTGGTGCTAGGGCACTAGACCTGTCTTGAAGCATTCCAAAAGAAATGGCCTCTGTAGGAAGCTTGCTCTTTATAGAGTGGCCCAAAATGAGGAACATTGTGCAAAGAGCCTAAGAATTTCCCAGAGGTATCACAGAGGCACAAATGACATCCGAAATGTACTCTTTTTGGGTAGTGTGGTCGAGTAGTTAGGCATATCAGAGGGTAGTGCTAAACATGTAAGGCAAGCACACATGCAGTAAGGGAGACACACACTCAAACAAGACATCCAACACCAATTTATAAAAATAACACATACTTCTACATAAATGTAGATACCAAGATCACCAGAATCAGGTGAGTACTTTTTGAGTTATTAATTTTTATGGTTTTCAAAAGTTGACAGTGCATCTTCAGGAAGCTGCAATGCAAAACTATGGAGGAAAACAAAGATGGCAATCCAGATAGAGTACAACAATTTACAAGACCAATCTCCTGGACTTAAGGAGGTTTTTGCGGCAAGGTCCAAGGCCACACCAGCAGGTCACCTTGGGGAGCTCTGGTGCATCTGGGTGCAGAGGTGTGGTATGGCGTCAGGTGTACCATTCAAGTCTAAGGGGATTGGTCCCATTACAAAGTTGCTGCAGGGATGGACGGAGGGACAGTCCAGTGGAACCCAAAGGACGGCTCAACCTTTTGAGGTCCCCAGGCACATGGGGACACCGTCAGTCCTCTTCTCCTTGGCCTGTAGGGCGCAGGTGCAGTGGTGTCTACTGGCATTGGATCCAGTACAGGAGTTCCTTGCGGTCACAGGGGGACCTGCTGAAACACTCTGCAAGCGTGAACTGGAGGTCCAGTCCGACCCAGCCAACACGTGGGCTCAGGTCTCATGAGGTGGGGAGATGTGGGGACATCCTTGGTTCTCCTCTTCAGAATCCGGGGCAGACGGGTGCAGAAGTGTCCTGGGACATCCGGTTTTGCCTCCTGGTCACTCATGGTTGCAGGGGGTCTGCAGAAACAGTCTGCAGACACCGTGGTGAAGTTTACAGTGGGAGAGTACAAGGTGGGCTTCTTTTCTGCAGGGCCTCGGGACCACACTGGCCCACTTCAACATGGGCTAGGTGGCTTGGTGCAGTCCCGGTCCTCTCAGGCTTTACTCGGGTGCCTGTGGATGCAAGAGAGCAGCTCTTCTACTCCAAGGGAGTTTCTCCTGGCCATTGGCGAAGCACTGGCAGCTCACCCCATATCTTGAAGGCTGCAGTGGTGGGGCAGATCAGTTGCTCCTCGAGGGTTGGGTGCATCAGGCAGGCTGGGCAGAGTTGGTGCAAAGTCAGTCATGCTCCTCGGTTCTCAGGTCCGGCAGTCTTCTTGTTCATTCCTTCTTTTGAGTCCACAGAAGATCTGAGGATCTGGTATCAGGGGTCCCCTAAAGACTCAATTTAGGGAGCATTAAGGGGAGTGAAAGGTAGGAGCCATTGGGCCACTTACCCTCAGGGTCACTACACCCCCTAGATGACCACTTCCTGTGGGCATCACCCTAACCAGAGTTCCTAAATTCAACCACACACAAGATGGCAACATTTCTAAAGTGGTGTCCACTTTAGCCTGGCCACCCTAGGGGTCTTCTTAGTCTGGAAATGTGACACACCTCCTGTACAGCTGATTTTCTCACCTGTCCAAGTGCTTGATGGGCCCTGGGCAGGGGGTTGGCATCTTCCTCTGAGGAAGGCCAGTTCTGAATATCAAAGGGTATGGCTTTGAAGCTCCGGTGTTGGAATGCAGGTCATCCTGTGGGGAGGGGTGGCTAACATCCCAGCCCAGACAGGCTTTTGTGTCTGACCTCTTGAGAGCAGAGGATCCCCCCATGAGAGGTCAGATTCTCATCCATTGGTGGCAGACTGGCCAGAACTGGTCAGTGAGCTCACCAGCAGTTGGTAGGTTTTTCAAGGTGCTCTCTGGGTGCATGTATTAATAAATCCATCACTGGGATCAGTGAGGGTTTATCAATATGAGATGTTTGATACCAAACATCCCTAGGTTCAGAGAAGCCATCATGTGGTGGGGAACTCGTAGTGACCAGTGTCCTGCACATTTATTTATAATGGCTTCCCTGTGCACTTAATATGTCTAAGAATCGACAAAAATATAGTAGGGACATATTTGTTCAGGCATATATGTTTGCACTGGTAATATTATGCACCCTGCATTAGGGCTGAAGGGCTCCTGTAGGGGTGGCTTACAGATATTACAAGCAGTGTTTCAATTTTGGGTACACCTTGTCACGCAGCCTGCAATCGTAGTCTGTATAAGGTTTGTACTGGGTCCCTCAGAGTGGCACAAGTTGTGTTGCAGCTCTTAGAGGCCCTCTTCAGCACTCTTGCCCTAGGTGCAGGGGTAACATTTACTAGGGACTTACGGGGGCTGAAGGGCCTGGTCACTTGGGGATCAAGTGCCTTGTTTTAGGGAAGGAACACTGGCACTGGGAACTTAGGAACCCAGTGCACTTCAATCAAAGTTGCACCTAAAAACCAGGCAAAAGTTTGGAAGGTACTGCAACCAGAACCCGGCTCCCTACGGCCACCACAAAAGGGATATTGAGCAAAGTTTCTTTATCAACTGCCCGGGTAATGAAGCTCTTGAATATACTTTCCTGACTGCATGGGGTTTCAATTCTGAACAATTAAAAATTCGGAGGTTTGTTTTATCACAGGTACTGCTTGTGACACTAAAAAAAAGAAGGTAAAGATAATAGACACTTCAATTGGAAATGGAAATTATTTAAGTAAAAGGAAATCAGAAAACTAGTGTTCTACCAAAGTAAGACTGTAGTCTAGGATGCTAAACCTTGTGTAATATAGACAATCTCCATTAAATAGAAGTCTAGATCACAAAAAACACAAGTTTGTGGCAGATGTAACTGTAATGATCTCAGCAAAATTGAACCTCTGTCTTTAGAATCTGAGTGAAAGGTTAAAGTAATTTCTTGTTGATAGTAGCATCAAAAAGCACTCTAAATATGCATTCTCCCATAGGTAATCTAGTAGGTAGGCGACTAACCTAGTCTCTTGCTAAGGAATATTGCTGGGATTCTATGAATTCTTACCAGCATTGCCCTTGAATTTTTCTTTCAATGTAATTTCATAGCTCTACAGGACACATAGTCAGTCAATAAGATGAAACAACCTGGCTTTACATTTGTTTTCCATAACGTTAGGGGGGGGGGGGCACGGACCTTAGAGTGACAACCTGCTGGTTACAGTAGAAGACACTCTATGTGGCTCAGTGGAGCATGTTCAGTCTCACAGAGAGAATGTTCTATTAGCAAAGATCAATCTTAAACCAGGAGCGCACAATGATTTATCAAATACATTGTTAGATTGGGATCGGGAGGAGAAGCCCCGCGGATGCAAAGAAGAGAGCAATCAGCCCTTTCATTGGCTGAATTAGAGCCTGGCGTCCACAGTGCTGCAGTAGACTGTGTGCTAGACGTGTTGTACACTGACATGATGCAGAGCTAATTCTTCTGTTCACATTATGATTCCTTTTAGCTGTGGGCTTATCCAGGTGGGCAGAGGAAGTCATTGTTTGGGAACCATCTCTGCCTGCGGGATGCCTGCTGGCTGCCTGCTGGCTGCCTGGAGAAGTGTATGACGTGAGTTGGATCTTCCTGCCCGTGATCCTGTTTGCATGGGGGAAACTTGGGGGATTTACTCTACAAGAGGAGGACATTGTGCTGCGAATGGCAAGGCGGAGTCCGAGCCCCCTTGCATTGTCTGGGTACCTTTGCTGGAGTGAGTGGTCGGGTGAAGAGTCCTGAGTATGGTGTCCTGTCCCTGTTGGATGGAGTGGGGATGTTGTTTTGGTCTTGGCACATGTATTAGGTGGGCATATGTATGCTTATTGTTGTACTATGTTGTCTGTGGGAGGGAGGACATTCTTTGTTAAATTTCAGGTGTTGTTGATTGATTTCATGCAGCTAGGTGGGCTTTTCGCAGTACAGATGTGCGAGGGGAGGTTTTTTTGTGCTCCTGACTCATGCAGATGGGCAATGAGTTCCAGCTATTGACATGAAACGTCCATGGGCTGGGGCCCTACACAAAATGTTACAGGGTTCTCTCTTTCTTAAATGTCACAAAATCAGTATTGCTTGTTTGCCGGAGACAAACATGGACAATGCTGGGGTGGAGCGACTGGCTAAGAAGTGTAGGGGTCAGGTTTTCCATGCCTCCTACTTTAAGTACACTACAGGGATACTGGTCTGGGTGGCACCGAGTATATTGTTTTCCCTCACATACATTGAGGCTGATGTAGAGGGCAGTTATGTTATATTACAGGGTACACTGGATGGGAGGGCAGTGTCCCTACTTAACACTTATGCTCCAAAGGTGAATGATTCACACTTTTTTATAGGGTGCAAGACTTGGTTAGCGAGGACATAGACGCACCCCTATTTTGGCTATGTGACATTAATTGCAAGATTGACGGAGACCTCAATAGACTGCCACCCAGGGTGGGCACTAAACGGTATATGACTAAGGGCCTGATTTAGATGTTGGCAATGGGTTACTCCGTTACAACGGTGATGGATAGTCCGTCTGCCACAATCAGAATCACATTATGTCCTATGGGATTAAGATTTCAGCAGACAGGATATCTGTCACCGCTGTGACGGAGTAATCTGTCCATCAATATCTAAATCAGGCCCTAAAGCTTTAAGGGAGATGATGAACAATTTGGGGCGTGTTGATGCTTGGTGATCACTTCACATGTTGCAGCAGGTGTACACATGCCACTCCCTGACGCATTACACATTCAGTAGACTGAACAGGGTGCTGGTGGGAGGAGTTCCATAGCTGATTGGGTGACCATCTCGCATTTAGCCAGATTTAGGTCTGACCACTCCCTGGTTTGTTGCATGTTGAAGTGGGAAGGTTCCTGCAGAGCAGAGATCGGCGTAGAGGTTCCTGGTGGAGGTTCTGATGGATGTGGCTGGTAAGGAAGCGATGTCTCAGGTGTTGACCAACTGTATGGAGTTTAATTAGGGCTTCAATGCATGTATAGCCATGGAGTGGAAGGCCATGAAGACTGTGTTTTTGGGGCAATATCTGGGGTTAACATGCTGGGTGTGGTGCCTGTTACAGAAGGACCTCCAGGCAGCAGAGGCTGGACTGTCTGATATGCAGGCAAGATATCTGACTGATCCAGCCTTACGTAGAGAAGAGACTGAGGTGCGTAGGCGAATAGTGGACAACTGAGATAGGCTGGACTTGTGTATACTGAAACAGTATTGTCAATGGTGGCATAGGGAGGATAACAAGTCAGGCATGCTGCTGGACTGGATTCTGCATAGGGAAGTTCCTGTAACCCAGACGTCTCATTTGACTACAGTTAAGGGTGTGACGGTGACCCCAAGGGTAGACATTGTGACCTTTCCTGGTATCATCTTATAGAGAGGACTCACAGATTTTGTGACCGGACATGGGCATTCCTGGATCGCTTGTAGCTTTCTAGGGTCAGGATGGTGGTGGCCGAAGTGCTAGACTCAGCACTTGTTTTGGAGGAGCTGTGTGGGTGCTGCGCCTGCTGCCTAAGTCTAAGGCTCACAAGGGGGGGGGGGGAGAATAGATGGGTTCCTGGTGGGGTTGTATCAGGAGTTCTCAGTCATTCTCAAGCAGGACCTTCTTGAGGTATTTCAGGACGCCAAGTAGAAGGGGGTCCTGACACCCACTATTAGGGAGGGGTACATCTGTATGCTGCCCTTGCCGGATAGGGACAGGGCAGACCCTGCTGCATATAGGCAGCTTACCATGATAAACTCAGATGTAAACCCTTATGTAAACTCTTGGCCAACTGATTGAACCTGGTGATGAATGACCTGCTACACGAGAACCAATGCAGGTTTATCGCAGGCGGTAGCACAGGAATGAACCTAAGGCACCTGACACGTGCTTTACAAGGTGGAGGGCAGATGCAATGAAATAGCATTAGTATCTATAGACCTAAAGAAGGCTGTTTTGATATTGTCGATTGGGGGTATCTGCTTAAGGTCCTGGGGATCATGAGGTTCAGGCCTCAGTTTCGGGGGTGGATCCGATTGCAATATAATGGGCTCAGTGCCAGAGCACAGGTGGAGCGGTGTTGGTCTAACGGGTGGATACTGGGCAGGGGGACGTGGCAGGGCTGCCCACTGTGTCCAATTCTATTTGCTCTTACAATGGATCTTTTGGCAGAGTGGCCTTGCTGAGAATTGCACAAATGGGACATAGAACTGGGGACACGCAACACATTTTATCGCAATATTTGGACGATGCTCTCTTTTACCTCAGAGCCCCCAGAGAATCTCTTGGGATCTTGCTGCGACTATTGGACAGGTGTGGGGCTGTGCCCAGTTTGCGGATCAATCACAAGGAATCATTATTGCTTCATCAGGCGGTGCTGGTGGGGGCTCTGGTGGAGCATCTGCCTGAAATCGGGCTGGAATGGAAGCTGGACCACTTCGGCTACCTGGGCGTGATGGTTGCACACTCAAAAGAGAAGCAACTGCGACTAAATATTAGGAAGGTGCTCGACTTGTTGCATTCGTCGGTGTCCTTCTATAACATGGTGCTGCTCATGGGAAGAATAGCAATTTCTAAAGTTGTGCTTTTGCCGTACTGTTTATAAACTGTTCAGAACTTGTTGTGCTCACTTCCCTTGAGAGTGTTCAGGAGGCTGGACAGCATACTCAACTCACTTATTTGGGCTGGTAAGCACAGTAGGGTGGCTTGGGTGATCTTGATGAGGAGTTATGAGGAAAGTGGCATAGAGGTGCCACAGCTGGAGTTCTATTGCTGCTATCATGCATCTGCAGCCCATTGGCTGGAGGATGGCAGCAACTGGGAGAAACGTCTGCTAGCAGGTATGGTTGATGGTGCAGAGCTCCTGGTACTGTTTATGGAGAGATCAGGGATATCGGCCACTTTACCTTATGTGGTTAGACAGACCACACATATGCTGCAGAGCCTAGTGATGGTTGTTCTGTGGAGGGTGCCTTTCCATTTGGAGTTACCAGTGGGGATTCTCATTCCGGTCTGACATATGGAGGATAATATGTCCATTCAGGCAAGGCGGGACAGGGGTTGTGAGTTGTTTGGGGACTTGTATCCATCTTCTTCGGGGACTTACAAGTGGAGTTTGCAGTGGGGCCTGGACACTTTCTACATTATACTGGCCTGGCCGAAGTAACCAGGCAAACCTGCGGCACCAGTGGAGTCTGGAATTTTGGTTGCCTTGTTGACCTGTGGGTCGAGACTTCACCTGGTGTCTCAACTATATAGAGCAATGGCGAAGAATGTTGCGGGTCGACCTCTGCAAGCCTGGCTCAATTGGGACACTGATCGGGGGACCCACCTATTGGGTGCTGACTGGGCTTGTATTTGTGCCCTGATGAAGACTGTATCTAGCAACGCTCACTTTCAACTAGTCCAGTTTAACTTCCTCCATCACATCTATGTGACACCACTGGCCCTTCACCTTATGTCTTGGACCCGGTCAGATGCGTGCCTGTGTTGCGGTATCCCAGGGGCTGACTTCCTTCACATGGGCTGCATATTCCTTCAAGTGCAAGCCTTCTGGGTCTGAGTGGTTGACAAACTCACACATCAGTGTTACAGGGTACCCTTACCCCACAGTTTTGTTTATTGGGGGACATTATCAGGCCTAAGGGTCATAAGATGGCACACAAATATTTATAGTTGGTACTGGTGCTGGCCTGGTGAAAGGTGGCTAACGCATGGATGGGGCAGCACATCCTGTCAGAGGAGCTCTTCCATAGGGATGTAGCGAAGTAGGCTTTAGTGGAGAAACTCCGCATGTAGCATAAAAGGAGGGATGCTAAACTAGGGGATGACCTGGTCACATGGAGGGCCCTGGTGGAAAGGTTTGTAGCCCCGGATGACACATCCTCAAGCAGGGAGAGCACCCATACGGACATTTTGTCAACACCAGAGCAATACGCGCTATATTGGTGACAAAAATGCAAAAACCCAGCACTCTCAAAACAAAGTAATTTATGCATTGTGCTGATATGTTGTGGTTTAACCTCTTGCATTGCAGAGTTCAATCCTGAAAACGTATTTTTAATATGCTTACAAATACTGTTCCTTTCCAATGTATTGCTGCAGGTTTTCAGAGTGTGTTAGGGTGTGGCCCCTTTCCAGGGCCTTCCAGAGACTTTCCCTGCAACATGCCTGGGCGTGGTTCTGGGCTGGGCCAAGACTCTATAAAAGAGAGCCAGCCCAACTCCCAGTGCTCACTATTCAGAGGTCCCGGTGCAGAGCAGCAGCTTCTTCCTGAGCTCCTGTCCCGGAGGTCTATTTGGATCTTCCAGTCTTTTTCCCTAATCCTTCATTGGTGATCATTGTTCCAGGCGGTAAGATGGTGGTTGGACTGTCCCGACACCATTATTTAGAATTTTCATATTCTTGGTTTAAATTCTTAAATGAGTAACAGATTACTTGCGCGCTACCATTTCTTGACATTTATATGGTAGTTTACAAATAGGCAAGAGACGCAATTTATTTCATAAAGGTTTGACTTTGTTATTCAGTGCGCGCTACCATTTCTTGACATTTACATTGTGGCTTAAGAATCGTCAAGACGCGCGATTCGTTTTATGGTGTTTAAACATTGTTGTCCATTGCGCGCTACTATTTCTTGACATTTACATGATGTTTTACGAATTGGCAAGACGCACAACTCGTTTCATGAGCATTTAACTTTGTTGTACATTGCGCGCTACCATTTCTTGACATTTTACATGGTGGCTTAAGAATCGGCAAAAGAAGCGCAATTCGTTTCATTGTACTTTGATCTTGTTATTTATTGTGAGCTGTTATTCCTTGACATTTACATCGTGTTTTACGAATCGGCAAGACCGTTATTCAATTAATGATGATTTGACTTTGATTTTCATTGCGTGCTACCATTTCTTGGTATTTTACATGGTAACACTCGAATTGGCAAGACGCACAATTCTCTCCTTGAGTTTTTATTCATGTTGTTTATTGTATGCTACTATTCTAAGATATTTATTATGTAATATTCGAGTTGACAAGTTATGTGATTTGTTTCCTGAATCCATATTGTGTTATTCATGGTGCACAATCCTTTTATGGTGTTTACTATATATATATATATATATCTGCAATATGCGCAATTTGTGTTGAAACATTTTAAGAGTACACAGAAGGCCAGAGTTTCTAGATGCAATATTGTATGGTCCTAGTATACATTCTCAAAACAGGATTTATATGACTGGTTTAAAATTTTGGTAGAATGTTTTTTTTCTGATTCTCATGTAAAGGAAAGTACTTGAATAAGAAAGTTTTCATTTAATTCATCTTGATTCCCCTGCAGGTATCTGGACATCTTGAAACTTAGTCATTTTAAACTTAACTCTTAGATTGTTCATGTTTTCAGAGTGATTAGGCTTAGAATCATAGTCTAGTATTGATTTCAGGAGATATAATTTTCATATAGTGTGTTCTAACCTTTTTCTTACTACAGGTCTCCTTCCCAGCTGTTCCCTTCCTAATCCCCTCTTCCCCTCTTGGACTCTCTCAGTCTCTGTGATTTATCTATCAGAGTCTTGGAGCTGTTCAGTGGTGGACATGTTGGGAACGTGCACAGACCCCGAGGATCTGGTGACTCTGACAGAATAGTGAGCCCACAAATTATTATCCTCCTGGCTTGTGTATGTTCTCAGCATGGCCACGCTAGACGAGTTAGTCAAGGCTATCACCCAGCTCCAAGCAGAGGTGGTATCATCCAAAGAATTGACAACTAGCTTAGCAGAGAGAGTGAGTCAGTTGCAAGATAAGGTAGAGAAGAAGGAACAAAGTCCCACAGGTGTGTCTTGGCCAGGTACTTCTTCTCAGGCTTCTGGAAGTAATCCGATTTCCCTAAATGTTCCTTCTACAATTCCTTTAGCTCCCCCAGAACGTTTCTCAGGTGACCCTTTGAAAGCGCAATCTTTCCTGGTTCAAGTGGAACTACACTTCACCTGCAGACTAAATACTTTTCCCGATGCCCAGTCCAAATTAGCTTTCTTGTTATCATATCTGTCTGGGGATGCAGCTACTTGGGCAATTCCTCTTGTGCGTAAAAGTAGTCCCTTGTTGTATAACTGGAGAAATTTTGTTTGTGAACTTGAGAGAGTTTTTGATCGTAGAACTGTAACACAGTCAGCAGATCGTGAATTATTAGATTTACGCCAAGGAAATCAAGACCTAGTGTCGTATTTAGCCAACTTTAACCGGCTGGTTGCCGAGACATCCTGGCCTGAAGAAAAACAAGCGGTCTTGTTTTACAAGGGACTCAAAGAGGAATAAAAAAATATCTTAGCGCAAATCGATCCACAACCTACAGACTGTCAAGAATTAATAAATCTTTTCTTGAGACTTGATCATCGTTTAGCAGAACGTAAAGGAACACGCAAAAAGATTGAAAAATATTCATGGCGCGTTCATGATAACAGAGACTCAAGAACTCCGAAAGAAAGAACGCCGGAACCGATGGAAATTGGAACCATCAGAAGACCTTTGACCAAGGATGAAAAGGACCTCCACCGAAAAAATGGACAATGTCTTTATTGTGGGTGAAAAGATCATTTTGCCAAAGATTGTCCAATCAAACCAAAGAACAAGCAAGGGCCAGTTCAGAAGGTCGCAGCCAATGCACCAGTCAAGTTGGAAAACTAAAACACCCGAGATGCAGAGAAGGGTTGCTCTTGGGTGTCACCGTGGACCCTTCACAATCTAGACATCTTAAACTAGAAATAAGAGTTCAGGTCAAGAAAAAGATCTATTTCAAAAAAGCTCTAGTCGATTCTGGAGCTACTGGGAATTTTGTTGATGTCCAATTGGTTCGTGCATGGGAGATCCCATGTATTGAAAAGAAGACCCCAGAAATCATCCCGGCAGTCGATGGAAAACTCTTGACTGGAGGTCCGGTAACTCTTCAGACTATCCCCTTGTCGATGATTTGTGAAGATAAGATTCAAAGAAAGAAACATAAAGAGAAAATCATCTTTGACTTGATCCATGCTCCCCAATATGGGATTATCCTCGGCTTGCCATGGTTAACTCATCACAATCCGGAGATCAATTGGGCAGAATGAAAAATCGTGTTCTCACCTGCGCTATGTAACGAACAATGTCTCCAAAAGATTCAAGTACCAAAAGTTTGCAACTCTTACATAGCTACTGCCGCGGAGAAAGAAATTCAGCTGCCCAAACAGTATTCATCTTACAAAGATGTATTTGATGAGAAAGGAGGAGAGACTCTATCTCCTCATAGATCTTATGACTGTCAAATTGATCTAGCCCCAGGTGCGATACTTCCCAACTGTCGTGTATATGCCCTGTCAGAACATGAAAATCTACATTTACGAAAATACCTAGATCAATTTTTGGAGAATGGCTTCATTCGCCCCTCTAAGTCTCCGGCAGCTTCGCCTTTGTTTTTTGTTCCAAAAGCTAATGGAGAACTTCGAACTTGCATCGACTATAGGGGTTTGAACAAAGTCACCATCAAGAATAAATATCCTTTGCCCCTAATTCCGGTCTTATTGGAACAAGTAAAGAAAGCAAAAATCTACACAAAGCTTGACCTTCGAGGTGCTTATCATTTGGTCAGAATGAGAGAGGGTTACGAATGGAAAACAGCGTTCAAGACAAGATATGGCCTTTTTGAATACACCGTCATGCCTTTTGGTCTGTGTAATGCTCCAGCAGCATTTCAATTTTTCTTGAATAACGTTCTTAGAGAGTACCTCAACATATTTGCCATAGTCTACATTGATGACATTTTGATCTACTCAGACAATGAAAACGAACATGTTCAACATGTCAAGAAAATTATTGCAGCCCTTCAAAAACACCATTTATATTGCAAACTAACCAAGTGTGAGTTTCATGTTACCACAGTTGAGTTTTTAGGGGTTATTCTTACCCCTCAAGGTATGGTGATGGCAGAAAAGAAAGTAAAAGCTGCATCTGACTGGCCCACCCCAAAGACTGTTCGTGATGTACAATGTTTCCTGGGCTTTGCAAATTTTTACCGGGGGTTCATAAATCATTTTTCCCAGACAGTGGCTCCAATCACTAAGCTACTAAGAAAGAAAGTAAAGTTTGTATGGTCCCCAGAAGCTCATCAAGCCTTCTCGACTTTGAAGGAAGCTTTCTCCACTGCCCCAGTCTTGACTCATCCTGATGCGAATCAACCTTTCATAGTGGAAGCTGATGCTTCAGATGTAGCAACAGGAGCCGTCTTATCACAGCGAAATAAAGACACTGGTCAACTTCATACTGTAGCTTATATGTCTCGGAAGATGAACGAAGCCGAACAGAACTATGTCATTGCTGAAAAAGAGCTTCTGGGGATTCGTGACGCCTTTAAAGAATGGAGTCATCATTTGTTGGGTGCCAAATACACTGTTACAGTATATACTGATCATCGTTATCCTCAATTCATGAGTTCCGCCAGACTTTTGACCCCTCGGCAATTACGCTGGATGCTTTTTTTTGCCGAACTTGATTTTGTAGTAACCTTCCGGCCTGGTAAAGATAATCGCAAGGCTGATGCCTTGTCCCGTCAAGAGTCTACCACGTTGCCTGCATTTCAAGACTCCAGAGCTATCATTGCTCCTGACAAGGTTCTATGTATCATAAAAACTGAAGATTTCTTTGAATAAATTTGCAACTCTTTCACTGTTGAAAAATGGCAAACATGGGCCAAAGCAGATACCAAAAGGTCCATCAAGCAATCATGACGCTCGTTTGTTCGTACCCACTACCAAACTTCGCAAGATAGTGTTTCATTGGTTGCATGTTATACCTACGGCTGGTCACCAGGTACTCCTAAAACTCTTGAACTGATCCAACGCTAATTTTGGTGGCCTACCCTAACAAAAGATGTAAAAGCAATGGTAAACAACTGTGAAGTTTGTGCTCGCATTAAAACAAGTCATTCAAAACCAAAAGGGTTGTTACATCTACTTCCAACCCCAAGTCGTCGATGGGAGCACATTTCTTTAGACTTTATTACCGGTCTGCCAGTGGTTCAACAGCATTCAGTAATTCTGGTGGTAGTCTCATGAAATATGAACATTTCATAGCCTGTAAAAAATTGCCCACTTCTAGTGAATTTGCAACTATTTTACTGAACAGAGTGGTTCGTTATCATGGACTGCCAAAGGTTATCCTCTCCGATTGGGGGTCACAATTTTCCTCCAATTTCTGGAAGACATGGTGTAAAACACTCCAAGTGACATCTACGCTATCTACTAGTCACCATCCTCAAACAGATGGTCAAACGGAGAGACTAAATCAGACTTTGAAACAATACCTATGTGCCTACGCTGAAAAGGCACTTCATTCTTGGACATCTTTGCTCTGGTTAGCTGAGTTAGCTTACAATAACTCATTCCACACTTCTATTGACGTTACACCCTTTTTTGGTTTATTTGGCTATCATCCTGACACCTTGCCCATCACAATTCCTCAAGAAAGTTCTCTTACTCCAGCTGTGTAAGAAACCATTCAGCATTTACATCAAACCCAAAAACGGATTCAACAGCATTTAGAAAAAGCCAAACAAAAATATAAAAGGCATTATGACAAGAAACATTGTGAGGGACCACAATATCAACCAGGTGACAAAGTGTGGCTTTCCACAAAACATATAGACTTTAAGAAGAAGCACATGTTTAACCCTAAATTCATAGGTCCTTATACTGTCCTTCAGCAAATCAATCCGGTGACCTATAAACTACAATTGCCCAGATCCTTACGGATTCATCCAGTGTTCCACACTTCCCTCTTGAAAAAGGCAGTCCAAAAGGTCCACCCTCATCCAGCTCCTGTTCTACTACAAGGGGAAGAAGAATACGAAGTCAAGAAAGTGTTGGATTCTAAACTGAGAGGGCGTAATCGATGGTACTTAATCTCATGGAAAGGTTATGGTCCTGAAAGTAACTCATGGGTTTCCGCATCTGATGTTCATGCTCCAGTACTTGTGAGACGCTTTCATCGTGTTAATCCAAGCAAACTAGGCCCTAGAGCGCGTCTGGGAGAGGGGAGTACTGTCAACACCAGAGCAATACGCGCTCTATTGGCGACAAAAATGCAAAAACCTAGCACTCTCAAAACAAAGTAATTTATGCATTGTGCTGATATGTTGTGGTTTAACCTTTTGCATTGCAGAGTTCAATCCTGAAAACTTATTTTTAATATGCTTACAAATACTGTTCCTTTCCAATGTATTTCTGCAGGTTTTCAGAGTGTGTTAGGGTGTGGCCCCTTTCCAGGGCCTTCCAGAGACTTTCCCTGCAACATGCCTGGGCGTGGTTCTGGGCTGGGCCAAGACTCTATAACAGAGAGCCAGCCCAACTCCCTGTGCTCACTATTCAGAGGTCCCGGTGCAGAGCAGCAGCTTCTTCCTGAGCTCCTGTCCCGGCGGCCTATTTGGATCTTCCAGTCTTCTGCCCTAATCCTTCATTGGTGATCATTGTTCCAAGCGGTAAGACGGGGGTTGGACTGTCCCGACACCGTTATTTAGAATTGGTTTAAATTCTTAAATGAGTAACAGATTACTTGCGCGCTACCATTTCTTGACATTTATAAGGTAGTTTACAAATAGGCAAGACGCGCGATTTATTTCATAAAGGTTTGACTTTGTTATTCAGTGCGCGCTACCATTTCTTGACATTTACATGGTGGCTTAAGAATCGGCAAGACGCGCAATTTGTTTTATGGTGTTTAAACATTGTTGTCCATTGCACGCTACTATTTCTTGACATTTACATGATGTTTCACGAATTGGCAAGATGCACAACTCGTTTCATGAGCATATAACTTTGTTGTTCATTGCACGCTACCATTTCTTGACATTTTACATGGTGGCTTAAGAATCGGCAAAAGAAGCGCAATTTGTTTCATTGTATTTTGATCTTGTTATTTATTGTGAGCTGTTATTCCTTGACATTTACATAATGTTTTACGAATCGGCAAGACGCGCAATTCGATTAATGATGATTTTACTTTGATATTCATTGCGTGCTACCATTTCTTGGTATTTTACATGGTAACACTCGAATTGGCAAGACGCACGATTCTCTCCTCTAGTTTAATTCATGTTGTTTATTGTATGCTATTATTCTAAGATATTTATTATGTAATATTCAAGTTCACAAGTTATGTGATTTGTTTCCTGAATCCATATTGTGTTATTCATGGTGCACAGTCCTTTTATGGTGTTTACTATACATATATATATATCTGCAATATGCGCAATTTGTGTTGAAACATTTTAAGAGTACACAGAAGGCCAGAGTTTCTAGATGCAATATTCTATGGTCCTAGTATACATTCTCAAAACAGGATTTATATGACTGGTTTAAAATTTAGTTAGAATGTTTTTTTCTGATTCTCATGTAAAGGAATGTACTTGAATAAGAAAGTTTTCATTTAATTCATCTTGATTCCCCTACAGGTATCCGGCCATCTTGAAACTTGGGGGGTTATTACAACTTTGGAGGAGGTGTTAATCCGTCCCAAAAGTGACGGTAAAGTGACGGATATACCACCAGCCGTATTACGAGTCCATTATATCCTATGGAACTCGTAATATGGCTGGTGGTATATCCGTCACTTTACCGTCACTTTTGGGACGGATTAACACCTCCTCCAAAGTTGTAATAACCCCCTTAGTCATTTTAAACTTAACTCTTAGATTGTTCATGTTTTCAGAGTGATTGGGCTTAGAATCATAGTCTAGTATTGATTTCAGGAGATATAATTTTCATATTGTGTGTTCTAACCTTTTTCTTACTACAGGTCTCCTTCCCAGCTGTTCCCTTCCTAATCCCCTATTCCCCTCTTGGACTCTCTCAGTGTCTGTGATTTATCTATCTGAGTCTTGGAGCTGTTCAGTGGTGGACGTGTTGGGAACGTGCATAGACCCCGAGGATCTGGTGACTCTGACACATTTAGAGTTTCTTTGCCTGCAGAGGGCTAGGCATTGATGGTTGTGTACCTTGGATATTAAACTGTATTGTCACTCGATGATCAAGCCCTGTGTATTTGTTGTTCTAAGTAAGGGATAGTTGTCTTGGCTGCTCACTATGTATAGTGACTATTGTTGTAAAGGCTGCACTGTTGGTTAACCTGAGATTGATAAATGATTTTCTTTTTTCTTTTTTAAATGTTGGATACCTTTTGTTTACTATATAGTATATCGAATGTTGAATGAATTATTACAGAATGTGAAAAACCAGTGAAATGTACATCTGAATACTTTTGCCAATCTAGTATCCAGAAATTTGGGAATTCTAATGTTGGATATGCAGACTAGTAGGTTCATGAAATTATTTATGAGGGAATACAGGTGGCATGGATTATTCAGGATGTGTCATTAGCAATCATGGCGATGACTTATAGCGGACACAGACTTTTGTGGATTGTTTTGCTATCTACAGAAATAGCACAAGCACCTAACATGAAATAGGTTTAATACTGTGCTTCCCTCGTATGATAAGCAAACCAGATAATCGTATCCACAGGAATGAGCAAGTGAACAATGTAGCAGTAGTTGCTGTTAGTTATGTGAATCATTCGTAAAAAAGGATAACTTCTGAAACACTGAAATACTCAAAAGGTTACTGTTGGGAAAATCTAATTACATACATGTCTCTGGAAATCATACAATAAGTGGATGAGAATGATGGTGCTAAGAATGACAGAGGACAGAAGTCAAACTCTCACCAAGATTAACAGGAATTAAAAAAATATATACAAGCAAAAAAATACAATGTAGAAAATTGGCATTTAATTCAACAAAGGGAAATTGAATTATTCTGCAGGCTAATGAGGCCTCTAATGGAATGAATAAATAGTTAATATGGAAGAATAAAAGGAATATTTACAGGACTTGTACAAACTGAAGATGTCTGTACAAGTCTAATTTTGGAGACGCCCTACTCATATACTCGAGGCATGAGTTAACAAATTAGTGCCAGAGAAATTGGTGGAATTGGTGCCCTCTACGGACATCACTGATTTTGGTAGGGCTTCATATTAATACCTTGCTATGAAACAATGCATACATCTATAAATATTATCCCTTATGCTTGGAAGGCAGTGACCATATACTAACCTTTAACAATGGACACAGTCTAGTGTATTCTAACTATTATCCAAAATGGATCATATCGGTAAAATCTATGCTATTTATTGATAAAAATGGGCTTTGCTTCACTCTAGTAAGTTAATCCATGGATGCCAAACAGAAATCAATTAAATATCTGCAGCTGTCAATAGTTCACTGGTACGCTCTGTTTTGGTGACAGCAGATTCATACTAGGTTACCCAATGGCTTCTGTGAAAAAAATGGCCAAATGTAGAATACCCAAACTGCTTCTTTCCATCATAAAGGCTCCATACACAAGCACCCGAGTTAGATGCATCTTGATCACGCCGGTTGGATGACGCACAGAGTAAAATCTTTGATTTATGTCAATGGAGGACATTCATTGCTGTTTGATCTCTATATTACTGACTTCTCTGATATATTGAATGTAGCAAATTCCTTTGCATCTAAATTTGGGAGCGAGCCAATACCTGCATTCATGTATGGTGATGATACAGTTGTAATGGACCATGGGCCAGATGTATCAAAGGGTTTTAACCATTCTGTAAGTACTGGAAATTGTGTTTGCACATAATGCACCATGTATCAGCCAGGCATCAACAGGCCCTTGAGAAAATTGACAAAATTCTGTTTTAAATGTTATTAAGATTAATAGAGGGAATAGTAATATTACGTTATTGAGACAGAAAAAGTATAGGTATACATATTACGTGAAAGATCAGTTTGAATGTGTCAGCTAATCGAACTACCTGGGATTGTCTTTTGACTATCAATTGAACTTGAGCCACTGCTTAAGGCCAAGACGTCTTCCTCTATTTAGACTATGAATGGTCTTTAATGATATACTGCTTACTGTGAGGGCTCCACAATTGTTACACCATGTATGCCCTATTCTGCTAAAGTCCTTTTGGGTCTTGCATGTAGGGCACAGTCTGGGTGGCAAAATGTGATATAAAATAGCTATGATCTGGGCTCTGGAATCCCTTTTTAATTTGGACATAACAATACCAATTGCAGTGATAAAAGCAGAGCTGGGTATAGTCTTGAGCAAGGCCAAAGCAGCATTGAACTTATTTACTACATACTATAGCAAAACCGAAACTCTACTCAAAATTCTGATGTATGTAATGAGGAAGGTTATTTCGGAGATAGGAAAAAGACAGTGGCAACATTTATCTGTCTTTGTGATAACTGGTTAGCTTACGTGAGGCTTATTACCTAGCTCTCTTTCCAAAGATACTTTTAAACTGAGTGGAAAAATTACAGTGAACTGGAGAAAAAAGACTTATGCAGAGTGAATGAGAAGGAAAACATGTGAGGGATTACATCACATCTTCTGACCCTAGCTCCCCATGTTACTTATCTCTACTTGAAGACTGTATCAGATTCTTCAAAATCAGGTTGGGCCTAGTACTAGTTTGTAGGCGGGAGGTGCCGGGCCAGTTTGCTCCGAAAGATCTGAATGAATTGGAATGTATATGGCATATTCTGTTTAGATACCTGAAAAAGGATGAACTTTATAATCAATTCATGAAACACTCTAGGCCATGAGAAGTTTGTATATCGAGTAAAGTGCATTCAAATTACTGATGAAAGGAAAGAACAACAAGATCTACTGTAAAACAAATGTTTAACTTTGAAAAATTGTGAAAAATATAACATTTCGAATCTAATCCATCTGTTCTAAACCCCGTATTTATGATTTTTTCTGATATACATATTTATTTCATTGATGAGTACATACAATATTTATTATTACTATTGTATAATTATGTGTAACAGTTTGGTAGGTTGCTTAACCTAAATATATATTTATATACGTGTGTGCATATATATATATATATATATATATATATATATATATATATATATGATGAAATACATCCAAGTGAGGAAATATGTTTGTCAGTCTAGCTTCCCAGATTTTAAGAACCCCCTCCAAACTGTCAGCAGCTTAGATGTTTGAGGCAAGCGGATTTTCTCTGCATTTATTCTGTGTCTTTGGTACAAAAATGACTTATTGCCCTTTGAATATCGCATGATGGATGATTGCTGGTCATCTGTTTTAGAATGGTAGTAACTGGCCTAAAGATGTCTGCTGTAGGACCTTTTAGATCCAAACGGCCTTCTGTTTACATGCCTGCACCCATTGAGCTTACCCCCAGTCTCTATGTCTCTAGTTCACAACCTTGCACACTCCTTCTACGTGGACATGTCCTCTGCGCCAAGTGAACCAAGTTGCATAGCCAGCCATTCGCTACTTGAGACAATGGAAGAGGGCTTTCCCCTTCCTACAGATGGCAGAATGGCGTGCTTTAGTCCTTACGATCATCATTTAGATACTGCAACAGGAACCTTAACAGGCTGTCAACCAAACTCTAGATAATTAGCAGCATCCCAAACTACGCTGCCCACCTATTCCATGGTCTAAAGAGGTCTGATCACATCTCTGCCATGAAACCACTACTTTGGTTGCCACCAAAACAAAGCATGAAATTCAAGATTCTGCGTCTTATTAGAGGCTCTTAGCTCACCACACTTTCTTCAGCCAAATCCTGAGACAGGAGGTGATGAGACAAGAAAGTATGGACTAAACCATTTCCTCCGCGACCACCAGTCCCGAGCGTAGACCATTGAGATGCACTAAAACAGCCATAATTAAAATATAGGAGCAGCTTCTCTGTTCCATGTAAGAAGGTATAAAAGAACTACTAATGCTCCTTAGTCTGTCCCAACACATGACATCGGGGGTCACACAATCTTGCTTGATAAACCCTGAAAAGGGGGCAGAAATAGCAGGCACTGCTCTCTCCAGAGTCAAATCCTTTCCCTCGAAAAGCAATCACAAAATTAGGATCGCAACAGCCAAATAGTTCACACACCTGCGACTATCATCCCTGTATTGCCTCTTGGTCACAAATGTATGCATGCACCCTGGCACAGATCATTGCGCAGTGGTTTTATGTCAGAATACCAAGCACAAACATACTGTAGCCAGAATATCGACTACTAAAATATTGTGAAGATAATTAACTCCACATCTATGTACTTTATGAGAGAGAGAGAGAGAGAGAGTAGTAAAATGGTTGTATACTAATGAGTAACATGGATATCTGACTGTTAAAAGTTTTATGTGTTTATTTATTTAACAGTTTAGTCGTGTGCTGTGTGCAACCTTTCGGTCATTTCATAGCACAAAAGGTGGTAGGAGATTTTATTACAAGACCGGAGGCGAGTATTATGCCTTCTTTTCTTACTTTATTCATACAGCAGCCAAGAACTACAAATCCCAGAAAACCCTGGGAAAGAACTACAAAAACGACATCACAATGGAGGTAACCAATCCCACGTCGAGTGTAAGTACAACTATCTTAACTGCGAGCAACAAGCCCTCTTTTCTTGCTGCTCGCAGTCAAGATAAGTACTCTGCTCGCTTATTTTACGTTATGTATAATTCACAATGTTTTAAGGCCTAGTATGTAGTATTATGTATTTTAATTGTTTAACTTGCCTTTAGGCTTTGGTATGCCTCGCGCGTCTCTTCCTTACTGCGGGCTCTGTTCTCGGGCCGTTTTCCCCCGAGGCATTCTATTTTTAGCCATTAGGTTCTAGCGGCTCTTCATTGCTCCTCTGAGGGAAGCCTTCAGCTTTGCCCTCGTTTGTGGAGCTGCTTCCTTTCTGGTCCTCTGGAATTCCCTTTCTTGTTAGAGCTGCGTCTGTCTCCAGCAGGCTTCCAGTGGCGCCACCCGGCCACACGCCCTCCAGCCCCAGTCAGGTTAACCCCTGCTTGTCTGGTTTTCCTCTCCATACAAGCAGCTTCTTTAAACAGAGTTTCTCAGTTTTTCCTGTTTTTTTTTGGCTCATTCATTTTTGTGGTGATATAATAATTTTTATTACCCTTAATTTTATATTAATTATAACTTTTTCTTTAAAAAAAAAATAAAAAAAAATTACTTTCTATTGTTATTATCATCATGTCTGGGAATGAACAGACTCAGGGGGTTATTCCAACTTTGGAGGAAGTGGTAATCCGTCCCAAAAGTGACGGTAAAGTGACGGATATACCACCAGCCGTATTACGAGTCCATTATATCCTATGGAACTCGTAATACGGCTGGTGGTAAATCCGTCACATTTGGGATGGATTACCACCTCCTCCAAAGTTGGAATAACCCCCTCAGTCTTTAAAAGACAATTTGAAGTATTTTATTAAGGATTCGGTGCAACATGCCGTTTCCGTTTCCATGTTGGATATTTCCAAAAATTTGGAAGCCTCATTATCCAAAATGCTTCAGCCCTCTGGTGATGTCCCTTCAAAAAAGGTAACGAAACGTGCGGCTCCCTCCCGGGTGCCTCATAAAGGCGTTTCTGTGCAAACTGGGCCTCCAACCCGAGAGGCGAATATTTCGGGGCTCCCTTCTTCTCCCATTTCGGTTACTCACCTCAGAGATACGGACAGTGATGATGATGACTTCTTTGACATTTCTGTCAAGCTTGGGCCTTTGGAGAAAAGGCGTGAAATTTCTCCCTCGGATGTTTCATCCCTCGCACTGTCTGAGAACTTGGTGGACCAGTTTGGGGAACCCATGTTCGACCCTACTTCGATCCACCATCCTAATTCCTCTGGGTGGTTCCCCTCCGACCATGTCTCAGATTACGTTTCTTTTTATTTAAGGCATGCCTTGGATAAGTCATGCAGAAATAAACTTAAATCTGAATGTCCCAGACCCTCCCTCCCATCTAAGGTGGCTGATACCCCCTCTATTGACCCAAACATGTTGCTATTTTTTACTAAGTTTGGAAAAGATCCAAAGAAGGGGGTCGATAGGGCCTGGTCTAACTGCCAGGACAGATTGCTTGATCTGGTTGGTCCTTTAACAAGGATTTTGGACCTTGCTGAGGAGGCTAAGGCGGAGGGCGGTCAGGTGGACCCTGAAACGTTGTCCAACTGGACTCAAAGGGCAATTTGTATGCTTGGCAACGCCAACGCCTATATATCGCAGGAGCGACACAAGAGCCTTTTGCTCAAGATTGACCCCAAGTTGAGTGCCTTATCCACCAAGGAAGAAGGACTTAAAGCCTAAGGTCTTCTCTTTGGTGATTCTTTCATTAAAGAGATGAGCAGATATGTCTCTACATTTGCCAGCATCGACAAAGCCCAGTCTTCTATGAAGAAAATATTTTCCCAGCGGGTTTTTGGCAGGGCCGGCAGAGGAAGGAGTCGCTTTGTCGGCCGTTACTCATCTCGAGGCCAGTTCCTCAACTGAGGATCTTTTAACCAAGACTCCCAGCAAGATTATCAAGGATATAGATCCCAGTTCTATCCCCTGTGTTTCCGTGGAGGTCGCGGCAGGGGCTTCACGTCCAAGAATGATCTCACAGGTAAGAACTTCCAGTTCTGGCCTTCCTCCAGTTGGAGGCAGGTTAGCGTCTTGTCTAGACATTTGGTTGTCTCTCATGTCAGATCCCTGGGTATTGCAGACAGTGCAGGGTTATTGCATAGGATTTTATCAACGTCCCTTTCAGACCCACCTTCCTCCTCCCCTTCATTTTTCAGACGATCAGTTTCTGATGGTACAGGGCGAGATTCAGTCCCTACTTGTGAAGCAAGCTGTAGAAAGGGTCTCCTTCGATCCTTCAGGGTTCCTAAGCACTATATTTCTTGTTCACAAGAAGAACAACAAGTATTGACCAGTCATAAATTTAAGATTGTTCAACGACTTCGTGGTGTATCATCACTTCAAGATGGAGACGATCCTCCATCTCAGGGACATTCTCCTCCAGGGCGACTGGCTAGTCCATCTAGATCTCCAGGACGCCTATCTTGCGGTTCTCATGCATCCAGCTTTCAAGAAGTTCCTTCAGTTTCAGTGGGAAGATTCTTTCTTCCAATTCAGGACGCTGCCCTTCGTCTTGTCTTCAGCCCCTTGGTGTTTTACCAAGATTCTCAAACCGGTTGTACCTTTCTCAGGGCTCAGGGAGTCAGGCTCATAGTCTATCTCAACGATTTCCTCATTATGGCCCAGGACAGATCTCGTCTTTTGGTCCATCTGGACCTTTGCCAGAATCTGTTGTTAAGTCTGGGTTTCCTTATCAATCCAATCAAATCAGTCCTGAACCCTTCTCAACAGTTGGAGTTCCTCGGTTTTCTGGTGAATACAGTCAATTCGGTCCTTCAACTCCCTCAATTGAAGGTAGATTTGATAAAGAAAGAGATTTGACACACCTTATCCATTTCCAGTACCTCCCTCAGGTCTTTGGCTCGTCTGGTGGGCCTCCTCTCCTCCTCCATCCAGGCCATCTTCCCAGGGCCTCTTCACTACAGAGCCCTTCAAAGACAAAAAATTTGTCATCTCTGTCAGGGCCTGGCTTATTCAGATTCCGTTGTTCTAGACGAAGAATCCAGGGAAGAACTCCTTTGGTGGCTCAGTCATTTAGATGCCTGGAATGGAAGAACAATTTTCTCTGCCGCCCCAGATCTTGTCTTAGAGTCAGATGCAAGTCTGACAGGGTGGGGCGCAAGATGTGGTCAATTCTCGACTGGGGGTTTATGGTCCGTTCAGGAGTCAACACTGCACATCAATTGTTTAGAGATGCTTGCAGGTTCCTTTGCCATCCAGTCCTTTACAAAAGACAGAGTAAGGTGCACAGTGCTTCTTCGGATGGACAACCTGTCACGGGCAGGTACATAAATCATTTGGGAGGTACCAAATCCAGACCCTTAGACTTCCTGGCCAAAAGCCTATGGGAATTCTGTCCGCAGAAGAACATTTCTGTCAGGGCAGAATATCTGCCAGGTCAGCTCAATGTTGTGGCCGATTGGTTTTCCAGACATATCTACGATTCAAGCGACTGGCGCTTGCATCCTTCTGTGTTCAATCGCCTTTCTTCCATCTTTGGCACTATGTCAATAGACCTCTTTGCTTCCCGCCTCAACTCACAACTCCCTTCCTTTTTCAGTTGGAGACCGGACCCCTTGGCTCTGGCCACGGACGCCTTCCTTCAGTCGTGGCCCCCTTCTCTCCTTTACGCCTTTCCTCCATTTCTTCTTATTGCTCGGGTCCTAGCACAAGTTCGCAGACAGAGTTCATCCCTCGTATTGATCACTCCGCTTTGGCAGTCCCAGCCTTGGTATCCAATTATTTTGGAACTAGCTGCGGATTTTCCAGTGTTGATTCCTCCCTTTCGGGGTTTGCTCTTGAACCCTCAAGGCCTTCCTCATCCATTAACAATAGACAACGCCCTTCATCTAGTGGCCTGGAGGATTTCGGGGCTTCCTGGAGAACCCCAGGAATTTCGGAAAAAGCTATCCGCTTTATCCAGAAATCATGGGCCCCAGGCACAGCAAGGGTTTATAAGTCGGCCTGGATGGCCTGGTGTAGCTGGTGTCTGGACAGGAATTCAGATCCCGTTTCAGCGCATGTATCCTTAGTGGTCAATTTCCTAGCCTCTTTAGCATCTCAGGGTAAAGCTTATCGGACTTTTAATACTTACCGATCGGCAATCTCTTCAGAACATGTCAGAGTGGACGGAAGGCCTATTGGGGAACATCCTTTAGTCTGCCGTTTGTTAAAGGGAGTACGTTTTGTTAAACCTCCTGTTCCTAAATACAATGTTATGTGGGATGTTAATACCGTGCTTCGTCTTTTTATTTCATGGCCGGATAATGATCAGTTATCGCTTAAACAGTTGTCTGATAAATTAACAATGCTTTTATGTTTGGTTTCTATTAAATGTGTCTCTGATGTGAAAGCTTTAGATGTTTTCTCTTACCGTTTTTCCACTCTAGGAGTTTATTTCCAGGTTATTAGACGTACCAAGACTAATTTATCATCTGTGTTTTATCCCTTTTTTCCCTCTCAACCCAAGCTGTGTGTTGGCAATTGTTTGAAGTCTTACGTTTCTCGAACTGCAGATTTTAGAAACGTTTCTTCTTCCCAGTTGCTGATTTCCTTTCAAAAACCACATAAGCTGGTTTCTGCGCCCACTCTGGCCTGTTGGCTTAAATGGCTAATGTCCCTTGCGGGCATTTCTTCCCTTTCTTTTGGTGCCCATTCCGTGAGAGGGGCTGTTGCCTCTCGCGCCTTTTGGGCAGGGGCTGAATTGCAAGACATTCTCAGATCTGCAAATTGGTCAAACGTCAGCACTTTTAGAACTTTTTATTGTAAACCTGTTGATCATCCATTGGACAATGTTATTTCTTTGCTTTAAACTAGTATAATATGAGCCTCCGGTCTTGTAATAAAATTGAGATTGTCCTAGCCTTGGTGTCAGAAAGGCTAGATTTTATCAAAGACACAGAGGCGAGTATTATCCCGCCGCTTTGGATTTTAACCCTCCCTTATGTTTTATTCACAGTTGCGTTTCCTTCAACCAGCTCTGCTACATCCGGCTGATTGTCATGCGGATTTGCTGGGTTCCAGTTCACCTCTTCGTTCTTCATGGTTACCGGTTCGATTCGTTTCTTTCCTCATGGACTCCTTCTTGGATTTCCTGTTGGCTCTATTGACTCTATATTTGGTGATGATTTGGCTCTCTATTGACTTTGACTGACTCTCGCAAGAAAAGAGGGATTGTTGCTCGCAGTTAAGATAGTTGTACTTACAGTCGACGTGGGATTGGTTACCTCCATTGTGATGTTGTTTTTGTAGTTCTTTCCAAGGGTTTTCTGGGATTTGTAGTTCTTGGCTGCTGTATGAATAAAGTAAGAAAAGAAGGCATAATACTCGCCTCCGTGTCTTTAATAAAATCTAGCCTTTCTGACACCAAGGCTAGGAAAATCTCAATTGTCCGGTCTAAAATAATAAAGTCAAATGGGGTGGGGATAAAGAGTTCAATCAGGAAGAGGAGTTTGCTTTTAATATTCAAGGTTCACAGCCCAAAGATTTTTGGACAATTCATTAGGAAGAAAGTCTGAATGGCCAAGTTTTCCAGAGTATCCTCAAATGTATGGATACTCTGGCTCATATTACTCCGAAACATACCTTTATCCCAATCCTAGTGGGTGGGATTTAGTCATGCCTCCTCTTCCTTTAGTTTAATGTCCTTGAAGCCTTTCTTCGCAAGTAAATTTTAATATGTTACTTAAACCAAGAACACCTCCTGATGTTTTTGATCAGAATTGTCTAGTGTCCTCTGCCCCTTAATGAGGTTCAACAGAGCCCCAAGAAGACAAACATTATGTGGGCTATTCAGAGTTTGCCTGGAAGCCCGTCTAGATGTCCTAGGGCTCCTTCCTGGTACACTGCAGTTGTGAGTAAGGCCAGATCGGTCTAGAATCTGACCCTTAACCCTTAAATACCCACTAACAAACTCATCACATGACCCTCATTTGAAAGATACAATGCTCATTTTACTCAGATTCTCAAATGAAACATCTTCTTTTATTTATATTTCAAATTGCATTTTTGTTGCACTTGTGGGCACACTTAAGTGGTTGCTGATGGCACCATCATTAGTGTTTACTGGAGACAACCACTACAACAGTGGTGGGATTGTATTAGACTGCTTTGTCATAATATAACATAATGATGCAAGGCTAGGTTGGCTTAAGGTGTTAGCACAGGCAGAACTACTCACGTTACTGACCAGGTCAACCAGTTCCTGGTAGCAAATCTGCCCATCATCATTGTTCTGTGCCAGTGCAAAGAGCATCTCCAGCTTGGCAGGGTCCAGGGGCAACTCATGGTTGTGGACTAGGCTGGCAAAGGTGTCTGCTCCGATGAAGCCGGTATTGTCGGGGTCAAGCTGCAGGGAAGGCAAAAGAAGGAAAAAAGATTAACACTTCTGGGTAGGAATCAAGTTCTGTGGAAAGAGAAACTAACTTAATTCAGAAATCTTGCCCCGAACCAACCACCCCCTGCTGCTGCACCCCAGCTTATAAGAGATTTAATATCGCGCCACAGTCTCCTGATCTTTGTACTTAACTGTTGTCAGTGCTTCAGCATCAGGCGCAGTCAGTCCTTTAGGGCGGAGGGGCCAAGCCCCCTCACCTTTTGCCCCTCCTGAAGAGTGTCTGTCAGGCTGAACAAAGGTCAGCCTGACAGACACTCTTCATTTTCAGCTCAGACAGCCAGGAGTGAGACCTGCGCGATTTGTGCAGACTCCTGGCTGCTTGAGCTGAACTTTGCTGGGCTGAGGAGGTCACAGCTCCTATGGGCTTGACCTCCTCGGCTCAGCAAAGGTGCCTCGGGGCCCTCCCCTGGGTGACGAGAAAAGCGTAACCCATTGACACTCGCCCTGGGCGCTTCAGGTTTAAGCCCTGAAGCGCCCAGGGCGAGTGACAATCAGTGACACTTCGTCACAGAGTGGGGTGGGGTCAGCAGTCTCACTGACCCCATCCCACTCTGTGACGAGGCTGGGACTGCTGCCTTCGCGAGGGAAGGCAGCAGTCCCAGCCCTCCTGGGACCTCGAGGCTGAAGGTAAGTGTGTGGGTGTGTGTGTGTGTGTGATGTTTTAAAATGAATGTTTGGTGCATGCGTGCATGTTTGAATGTTATGAGTGTTAATGGATGTGCATGCGTGCGTGTGTGAAAGAATGGGTGTGTGTGTGATGTTTTAAAATGAATGTTTGGTGCGTGCATGTTTGAATGGTATAAGTGTTGTTTGGTGCGTGCGTGCGTGCATGTTTGAGTGTTATGAGTGTTGTTAATGGATGTGCATGCGTGCGTGTCTGTGTGTGAAAGAATGAGTGTGTGCGTGTGTGTGTGTGTGTGTGTGTGTGTGTGATTCCTGCCCGACCCCTCCCTCCTAAAGCTGCCGGCCGCCACTGTTCAGCATTCCTACTGAATTTCATGCAACCACACTTGAGGCTAAACCTCAAGTACAGATAAAACATGTGTGGCTTTCTTTGTAACCCCTGCACCTACACAACAACTGTGACAGAGGTGGAATGTTCTTGATGGTTACTTCTGTTATATGTACCCGAAATATGGCCAGAGGAGGTGTGTACGTCCTGTTAAGGACTGCTACTGTAATAACTTGTTTAATGCCAGAATGTATTATCCTTCTTAATAAACACTTCCATGTCTTATCTGTTACCAGTGCACTTGTGTCCCCCTGCATCACTCTTACTACACCCCAACTCTCTCTAATTTGTTGTCAGAGCATTGCTTTGTGAGCATTTGCATTGGTTATGTATAGGAATAACCCTTGACGCTCTAAAGGTAACATTGGTTGTTGCCACCTTCTTTTGATTTCTCTTCCTACAAAAAGCAATGGAATTATTCAATAATGCTAGACACAATCAGTACCAGCGCATCCTAAACTACACCGAAAAAGTGGACAGGTCAGACAGTTCTCCTGCGACTAACACATACAGCTTTAAAGATGCCCATGAAGGCAGCTTTTAGATTATTCGGGGAGTAGCTGGAAGCTAATACAATTTCTGATTACTGTTAACTTACTCGTTACGTGACCCCGATGTGGAAATTCTGGGCCTCACTGAAATGTAATTTAGTTTTCAAACTGTCAGTGGGTAAGTGTTATGCCATTAATTGTGTTTGACCAATGACTTTGTTTTTCACCACTGCTCATATTAGTTGTTCAATGTTCACCGGTAGTACATTACATGTTGTATTCAGTTTAGCTGCCTATTGGCTTTAACATGGCATTAGACATTACATTTTGTATTCAGTTTAGCTTCCTATTGGCTTTAACGTGGAGTTCGACATTGCAGATGGGCTGTGTTTTTCCACATGATAGACCAAGCTGTGTTTAACGTGATAAGAAAGCGTATATTTTGTGTTTACCTCTCAATCCAGTCTGGGAACGGCCACTCTCCAAACTCTTGTTCGGTTCCCCCACTGAGCCAGCATGTTTAGACTAAGGGGCCTGTTAGCAGGCTTTTTAACGGTGTCCCTGAGCAGCAGCAAGGGGAATTTTCCAGGACTTCAGTCAGGAGCAGACATCAGCTGCCTGACCTCCCGTTTGGGTGGAAAATCTCTTTCTCGCAGTTAAACAGGAGTCAATCAACTTGCAGGCATAAGAAAGATGAAGCGGAGTGATAGGCCATACGGTGATGACATTTTGACTTTTATTCTTTGCTTTGAAGTTATGCTATAATATAATCACATGTATTTGCTGTGTACATTGCAATTGAGAAGTACTTTGATATATTTTGCTTTCATTGATGCGACTACTTTTAAATGTGTGCTTCCAACCTACTAATCTCGTCTCTCAGTTACCTCGTGGTGAAGTAATAATACTAAATGTCTTCTTTAAACTAAGAAGTGCATTCCAGAGAAGTTTTTTCAGCTCGGTCATATGATAAGGAAAGCAAAACATTTTGGCGTACGTCGTCAGTCTGGGAGTCGAATTGGAGATTGGAGGTGCACGATTTAAAAGTGTAATTGTTTTTGTTGTTTAGAGAATTAAAGAAGCACGGCAGACCATGTTTGAAAATGCATGTGAAGTTAAACTGCCTTATGGTGCTGTGAGAAACATGTTTTCTTGTTTATCTGGACTTTGTGAGTCTTGGGATGAGTGCCTGGATAAAGCAAAAGTGTTTTCATATATAGAAAATGTGCCTTTTGAAAGAAATGATGTCCCTTTTGTTCTTGACAGAAGGGTTTGGATACTTTTGTTTGCTTACAGAAAAATGCATGCGAGATGTAGGCAGTTAGAACATGAGAAAAATAATTTACGTGAGCAAATTAGCCAGAACAAATTGTTGCATGATAAAACTGAAATCTATAAAGCTGTTGCAGGAGAATCTGGCTTTTCCCATTACAGTAATGAGGAGGTTAAAAAAGGTGGGGGCCAGAGTGAGCTTCTTCAGCACAGTGTAGACCTCCGTGTGCAGAGCAGCCCACGGTTGTTGCCAGTTGAAGTGCATTCCTTAAAAGATGACGCTGAGCACGAAGTTGAGAATGTTATATTCAGACCGCTTTTGCAAAGTACGATGTGTAAAATTAATTCATGCAAGGTAGAGGTACTGTTGCAAAATGCGCAGTTTCTGGGAATTCAATGGAATCCAGAAAATAGACAGATGTGGTCACAGGTCAAACAAATGATTTTAGAGCTTCTTACTATTTGCACTAAGCAAGAGACACAGAGTTTCACAAGCTTGTTTGATTTTTGGAAACAGTATAGCCCTCATCTGAGTAAAATCTTAACACTTTGGTACAAAGTAACTAGGAAAAAACATGAGTTTGAAGGGAGTGAGAAGCAGCTGTGTGCTTTTGATTTGGCAAATGAAATAATTCAACAGACTTTAGATTTGTTCGCAGTGCAAGAGGGAAACACTGATTTACATGTAAATCAGGAACAGGGGAGGACAAGGGTGTCCCTGGAACTTTGGATTAGAAAACTATCTGACTTTGTTGAGCGGTGTACTCCTTTTGAAAAACAGCTTTTGACTTGTTATTGGGCTCTAGTGAATACTGAGCAAATGACATTAAATGATAATGTAATTCTGATTTCTGAAACATCAATCATGCAGTGGGTGATGAGTTCCCCTAAATCTCACAGTTTAGGACAGGCACAGGAGGCTAGTATCATACACTGGATCTGGTACATACAAAACAGGGCTCAAGTCACTGCAGCCCTATATGAACAGGTGTCACAAGTCCCTTTACAGGATGAGGAGAGAGTGCAGAAGGTGCCACAGGCGAAATAGTTACCAGTGAAATTGAGTGCACCATTTGAATTCTTGTCCCCTGAGGATAAAAAGCGTGTTTGTTTGACTAATGATTCATTGAAATGCATGAGTACTAAAAGACAATGGACATCAGTGTTATACAATCCAGTTACTGAAAAGTTGTTGTCTACCACAAGAGAAGGAAAAAATAACCAATATGCAGAGTTGTACAATGTGTGTCAAACTTTAACGCAAGAGCTGCTTGAGATGTGTCATTTTTACACTGATTCTTGGTTCACTGCCAATGGATTAGCCGTTTGGTTTTCCACATGGCTTGTACATAACTGGTTCAATTCCCTTGCAGATGTTAAAGACAAAATTTCAGAGAGAAATTCTGAGAGAGAATTCTGAGTTGGTGGGGATGGCTAAGTGGATGCACCAGAAATGTGGACATCTGGGAGAAAAAGCCACTTACAGGTGGGCAGAGATTAGAGAGATGCACATTCCCCTAGATTTGATCAAAACTGTAATTTTGCAATGTCCTATTTATCAGCACACACAACAGCAATCTGTCCCACAAACAGTCAAAGATCAGTTGGGGAGAGGAAAGTTACCAGGACAGATAAGGCAAATTGATCAGGTTTTAGGGGGAGTGATTGCTGCAGATTACCAAGGAGAAATCAAAATGATGCTGATAACTAGAAGAGAATCTGATTCATTCATTCAGATTGGAGACAGAATTGCCCAACTTGTCATAAGTGCAGTGAATGGAGGTTTGGTAAGGAAGGAGTCTGCTCTAGCCCTTCTATCAGTGCAAGGAAAGGGAAGCTGTGGTGCAGTAGATAAAAAGCTCAGTGCTAAAGGGTGGGTTGAATCCCCAGGTGACCCTCCAGAACCTGCAGAAATTATAGCAAACGGTCCCAACTATGTTCTGTTGATCATGAAACCAGGACAGGAAAAATGGGAACATATTCCAGATGACAAATGTTATTTGCAAGAAAAGTCATACTTTTTTCTTTTGCAGATCCTACCACGACTCACCACTGACCATGAGTGTGCTGTGTGGTCTCCCTTTGGGTGTTGCGTGTGGGGTTGGGGGAGGGACCACACCCCCAACCTGAACCTGATTGATTAAAGTACAAACCCCATGGATCCATTTTGCGCAACTGGCGCCTTCAGTTCAAGTTCTGCATGGGATCAATATAAAGTTTGTCAACTTGTTTGATCACATTCTTCCACTGGAACTAAGCAACATTGCCAGTTAACTGTCTGTTTTTTCGTGTGGAACTCTGACTTTCACTTACATTCCAGCAAACCTTTCAGGTGGACCGTGTACCTTTACATGAGTAGAACTCATGCTACATCAACTTGCTGTTTTAGAGACACTATTCAATCAGTTATTAACCCAATTGGAATATATAAGCTTTCTGTCTTTTCATTGTAGGTGTATCTGATGTGAAAGGTTATGAGATCAATATGTTAATCCACTTCCATTGCTTTACAGTGATTGCTTTTATCATTCAAATCTGGTTTGCTTATGTTTTTTTAATTTTTTTTTTTTTGTTTGAAATAAGAGGAATGCAAACAAAAGTCGTTGGTCATAGGGTGGAGATGTTATGCCATTAATTGTGTTTGACCAATGACTTTGTGGTTCACCACTGCTCATATTAGTTGTTCAATGTTCACCAGTAGTACATTACATGTTGTATTCAGTTTAGCTGCCTATTGGCTTTAACATGGCATTAAACATTATATTCTGTATTCAGTTTAGCTGCCTATTGGCTTTAACGTGGAGTTCGACATTGCAGTTGAGACATTGCAGATGAGCTGTGTTTTTCCACGTGATAGACCAAGCTGTGTTTAACGTGATAAGAGAGCGTATATTTTGTGTTTACCTCTCAATCCAGCCTGGGAACGAGTGAAGTTTAGAAACTTGGCCACTCTCCAAACTCTTGTTCGGTTTCCCCACTGAGCCAGCATGTTTAGACTAAGGGGCCTGTTAGCAGGCTTTTTAACGGTGTCCCTGGGCAGCAGCAAGGGGAATTTTCCAGGACTTCAGTCAGGAGCGGACGTCAGCTGCCTGACCTCCCGTTTGGGTGGGAAATCTCTTTCTTGCAGTTGAACAGAAGTCAATCAACTTGCAGGCATAAAAAAGATGAAGCAGAGTGATAGGCCCTACAGTGATGACATTTTTACTTTTATTGTTTGCTTTGCAGTTATGCTATAACAT
This sequence comes from Pleurodeles waltl, assembly GCF_031143425.1. Taxonomy (NCBI): domain Eukaryota; kingdom Metazoa; phylum Chordata; class Amphibia; order Caudata; family Salamandridae; genus Pleurodeles; species Pleurodeles waltl. The sequence continues at coordinate 403,578,484 of NC_090449.1, forward strand.
AATCACATGTATTTGCTGTGTACGTTGCAATTGAGAAGTACGTTGTTATATTTTGCTTTCATTGCTGCGACTACTTTTAAATGTGTGCTACCAACCTACTAATCTCGTCTCTCAGGAACCTCGTGGTGAAGTAATAATAATAAATGTCTTCTTTAAACTGAGAAGTGCATTCCAGAGAAGTTTTGTCAGCTCCGTCATATGATAAGGAAAGCAAAACAGAAAGCATGATCGTCTTAAACACAAACTGACCAAATTGGCCGGAAGTGATTAATCTTGTTTGGAAACAAAACCAAGGTATATAAGTATTCTGAAAGGAAGTGGTGAAAAGCATTTTTGACTCACAAAGGTGAAACGGATTATCCCCAAACAAACTGAACTGTTTAACAATTATTTATTTTCCTTTACATCGACTCTAGAGGCACACAGTCTCACGTTAGATGAACTGACCGTATTTTTATGCACTAGTTCATAGTTATTTTTGTAATTGAGGAGTTAATGAGTATAGCAGAGGAAAAGTCAGAACATAGGTACATCTGTATATAGGTTGGTAGGACTTTAGGACACTGTTATGGTCTTACATGTCGTTTGTTTCAATAGGTGCAAATCTCATTACGAAAGTATTAGTTTTGTTTATGTTGAAATGCTATGTAATGTTTGTAATTTTTTATGAATGCATGGTTGATGCATTCATAAAATGTGTATTTTTATTTATTTGACTGTTGCACTGCTGTTCACTGTTGGTGTTCCCATAAAAACAGGCATAACAGGTCGTTGATGGGCGGAAGCATTGATGACTAAATTACAGGTAGGTTTTCCACAATCCATATATATATTCTCGCCACTAACACTTTGGGCCTTATTTACAGTTTGGTAGACGGGTTACTCTGTGACAAACGTGACAGATATCCTGTCTGCGGTATTACAAGTGCCAGTGGATATAATGCATTTGTAATACGGCAGACGGGATATCTGTCACGTTTCTAACAGAGTAACCCATCTGCTGAACTCTAACTCAGGCACTTTATTTGCTGAGGATAGGGGTGCGTGGAGTGATCCTAAAAGATCTTTCTTCTTTTAAAATTGTCACTATAGGCTAGTGACTTCATTTACCAATTTCAATTGGCACACTGGACCCCCCTTATAAGTCCCTAGTACATGGTACCTAGGTACCCAGGGCATTGGGGTTCCAGGAGATCCTTATGGGCTGCAGCATTTCTTTTGCCACCCATAACGAGCTCAGACAAACCCTTTCACAAGACTGCCACTGCAGCCTGCTTGAAATAGTGCACACATTATTTCACAGCCATTTTCACTTCACTTAAGTAACTTATAAGTCACCTATATGTCTAACCTTCATTTAATGAAGGCTAGGTGCAAAGTTACTAAGTGTGAGGGCACCCTTGCACTAGCAAAGCTGCCCCCACATTGTTCAGGGCCAATTCCCGGAACCTTGTAAGTGCGGGACGCCATTACACATGTGCACTACATATAGGTCAATACCTATATGTAGCTTCACAATGGTAACCCCAAATATGGCCTTGGAAGGTGTTTAAGATCATGGAATTGTCCCCCAATTCCAAATCTGGTATCGGGGAGCCAATTCCATGCATCCTGGGGGCTCCACCATGGACCTCTAGTACTGCCAAACCAGCTCTCTGAGGCTTGCAATGCAGGTACAGCTACAGCTGCTGCCACCTCACAGACAGGGCTCTGCCCTCCTGGGGTCTGAGCATCTCAGTCCCAGGAAGGCAGAACACAACATTTCCTTTGGGAGCAGGGTGTTACAGCCTCTCCTTTTGGAAATAGGTGTTACAGGCTGGGGAGGGGTACCCTCCACCAGCCTCTGGAACTGCTTTGAAGGGCACTGATGGTGCCCTCCTTGCATAAGCCAGTCTATACCAGTTCAGGGACCCCTTGTCCCTGCTCTGGCGTGCAACTGGACAAAGGAAAGGGGAGTGACCACTCCCATGCCCATCACAACCCCAGTGGTGTGTTCCAGACTTCAGCCATCTTGTTTTCCAAGGTGTGGGGACACTCTGGAGGCCTCTGAGAGGCCAGTGCCAGCAGGTGACGTTAGAGACATCTCCTGATAGGTCCACATCTAATAAGATAGCCAAGCCCCCTTTCAGGGCTCTTTAGGGCCTCTCCTGTGGGTTCTTTTCAGGTTCTACTTGCAAGTTTCCAGCAGGAATCCTCTGCTACTACTACTTCATCCTCTAACCTCGGATCAACCGCAAACTGCTCCAGGAACCGCTGCAACAGCAACAAAGTATCCAGAAGCGCTACTTTTCCTCTGCAACTTCAGCTGTAGCCAGTAACTGCAACAGTTTCCGTGGTGTGCATGCTCTGAGGACTCCCTGTCTTCACCCTGCACCAGAAGGACCGAAGAAATCTCCTGTGGAGTGACGGAGTCACTCCCCTGCTCAAGCAGGCACCTTCTAAGTCGATGACCGGTTCTCTTGGACTCCTCTCCTGGCAATGAGCATGCTCCTTGGAACACAGAAGGTGGACCTCATCAACACAGACTGTCCTGAGGTCCTGCTGTCCCAATTTGGAGGAGGTAAGACCTTGCCTTCCCCGAGAACGACAGTACCCCTGTGCACTGTGTCTTCTTCACCTTGTGAGGCCTCTGTGCACTATTTGCAAAATTCCTTCAAGCACAGCGTGGCCCAGGTCCCCAGCACTCTATCCTGCGACACTCAACTTGCTGAGTTGATCTCCGGCAGCGTGGGACCTTCCTTTGTGGTGCTGCACCAACTGCATTTTGCACCTCCTTTGTCCCCATATCATGGGACTCCCGTGGGTGCTATCTGGTGTTCTGAGGGCTCTCTAAAGTGTTGAGAGCCCCCTCTTCCTCCTCACACAGATTTGAGGCCCCCAGGTCCCTCCTGGGTCCAGATAGCGGCAACTTGATGCAAAACGTGACTTTTCTGGAACCAAGGCTTGTTGGAGGAATCCAGCACCAAAACTCACCTGCATCCAACTTCTCTCCGTGGGACATCCAGTGCATCATGCAGGAACCTGCTGACATCTTCCTTGTGTGCATTTCTGCAGTCTTCATCCAACCGGGGACTCTTCTTTTGCACCCTCTTCTGGGTTAGCAGGGGCTCCTGTCCTTCCTGGGACTTCTTTCAACTTCTGGACTTGGTCTCCTTCCTTTGCAGGTCTTCAGGTCCAGGAATCCACCATTTGTTGTTTGCAGTCTTGCTTGGTTCTTGCAATAACTCTAATCATGACTTGTGGTGTGTCCTAAGGAAACTTGCAGTACTTTACTCCTGCTTTTCTGGGCTCTGGGGTGGGGTAATTTACTTACCTTTGCTGTATTCTTACTCTCCCAGTGATTCTGCAGACACTACACCTGTCTAGGGGGGGAATCGTGATTCGCTTTCCACTTTCTTAGTATATGATTTGTGTTGGTCCTAGACCTATTTTCTCACATTGCATTCTATAGCATTTCCTATTGTTTGCACTATCCTATGTCTAATTACTTACCTTATTTTGGTGTCTAGTGTATATATTGTGTATAATACTTACCTTCAGAAGGAGTGTTGCCTCTAAGATCATTTTGGCCTTGTGTAACTATAAGTGGTATTGTAGGAGCTTTGCATGTCTCCTAGTTCAGCCTAAGCTGCTCTGCTATAGCTACCTCTATCAGCCTATGCTGCTAGAACACTACTACATTTCACTAATAAGGGATAACTGGACCTGGTGTAAGGTGTAAGTATCCAAGGTACCCACTACATACCAGGCCAGCCTCCTACACATGTGACTTACTCAAAAAATTCTCCGACTTCCCCCACCCCTCCTTAGCTACATACAGATCAATCAGAGGGTGGGTTTTGGAGTTACACATAGTCTGTTTAGCAACAGCTGCTCTGTACAAGGAGAACCTCTAGTACATCACGTAAGTTTGTTATTCATAATGTTTGTCTCCTCTTCTCAGTGTCTGACCTGTCAGAGAGCACAAACTACTAAGGCAGCAGTCCAATTAAGACCCATTTCATTTGTGTGTCCTCTCGTTATAGGCTAGTTCCCCATCTCTGCAGGCATCCCATCATGCATGAGTGGCGTAAGACAAAGTAGAAGGCGCTCAGTCAGCAGTCCGCTCAGTATTTTAACGTCGACATTAAAGAGCGAGAGAAGTCTAAATGAGGAGGCCTCAACTGGGTCTTTGTATGGTTTAAGAACCAGTGCTATCAGTGCCTCCCATATAGATGCAGGGAGGCCCCCACACAGCAGTGCCTTCTGATACCCCTCCAGTAATTCATCTGCAATGATGTCAGCAAATTTATGATAGAAGTCTGTTGGGAGGCCATATCCTGCGGGGGTTATGGCTGGTTTTTGCCAGCAAGTGGTTGCTAGAAGTTTTTTTCTTGTAAGAGGGGCCTCCATAGCTTCACGCTTTTTCTACTCCCAGCCGCAGGAGAGTTATTTCCCCTAAAAAGTCTGTTCGATGCTTGTCTTTTTTCTAGGGCCACTGGCATAGGCCTAACTGAGTTGGGTATGGAATTTCTCATTAACCAGTTTTAACCAGGACACCATTCCCATCATGCAATATTCATTTTGGGTCCTGGAGTTCTTTCTGATGGATTAAGCGTGCCAATATGGCTCCTGTCTTATCACCCTTTGCATGTAGCCTCTGACAGTATGCTTTGTGTGTATATTTTTCTAGTCTACAACAATCATCTAGTAGACCCTTATGTACACTTTGCCAGTCGTTCATCTTATGAGGGTTAGAGTGTAATTCCCTCTCTAGATCTAGGATATGAGACTCTCCTTGGGAAATATCATGTTTCAGTTGCTTCTGTATGCAGTCTTGAGGCAACACCCTCTAATCACAACTTTCATTGTATCCCCGTCATGAGCTCTACAACTCAAGCTGCCCCAGTTCTCCCAAAAACAGTGAGCTAGTGCCTCTCAGATCGAGGGCTCAAATGGAGAGTCAGTCAGGGCCTCTCCTCACAAACGCCAAAACAGTACAGCAGGCGAGTTTGTTCCCTTCCTATGGATAGTAGTAGATGAGAATGGTTTTGTGCTAAATAGGAAACCTTTGTTGTCTGTCATGCCGACTCAGGTTAAACTAGACAATAGTCTAAACGGCTATGTGTCCCCGTGGCAGGGGTATAGCAGCAGAACATTTTGCAGTTGGGTGGCATTCCCTTCAAATGTCTACTAGCTGTAGCTAATATATTACATCCGCAGGACGGGTCACGATCTAGCATTTCATGAAGCACACAACTACAATCACGTGCTACCAAAACTTCTGCCGACAGGTACTGTGCTGCTAACGTCCCAGGAAATAATTTACCTCAGTCATATGTACTTAGCAGACATATTTCACACCCATCTAGCTCTCCCCATAGGAAGACAAAACTGTCTTCAGGGTCCACTACATGTGCCTTACTAAGAAAGGGCATTCCAGGGGCTACTCATATCATGGATCCTTCGGCATATCTTGAAGACGAGGTTGCATACAATTGTCCCCTCCATCTCTTACGAAGACTGGGGATGCACCCTCCCCACACATGAGTCTCTTGTAGGAAAGCTATGGAGATATGTTATCACTTAAGATAAGCATGGATCCTTCATCTTTTTTCCAATGTTGCTACTTCCCTAGCATTCCACGTTAGGATCTTGAATACTTAATCTGGCATACTTCTTGTGACAGGGAGATAACCCAATATCTAGGGATCTAGATAAGGCCCTTACAAGTTTCACAGTGGTTACCATTCCCATCCCACAACACCCCCCAGTCCCATATGTAGCTAGTTTGATCCAGGTCCATTAATGAGAACAAGTCATCATTCCCTTAATGACTTCCCCACCACATGGGCAGATAACCAAACTCGCACTGTCTAGAGATAGGCAGTGCATAAACTGGTGTATCCTACCCCACTCCCAGTGTTGCATACATTTGTCAATTCAAATTTACAACCATCAAACAACTAGGCATTACGCTAGAGAACAGTACTTTATGGAGGCCATGAGACAAATTCAGTCTTCCAAGCGTCTGTTCGTGGAGCCCTATTGCTCCTGCCGGTTGGGTTTGTGTCAATACTATTTAAATGCAAACAGCCTCATCTTGGCTGCCCTCCACCCCGGATCATCCCATCTCGTGAAGGTATCAACAACAATAAAGTCCCCACCTCACCATCTTCGGACACCGTCTATCAAGCAGTGTTTCAAACCAATAGAATATATTCACAATCTATCTCCTGAGTATCCACTCCACTAGAGCTGTTTTATAAGGACTGGAGGTAGCAGATAGCCAGTCTACAGCTTATCTACTTGTTGTTTTCCTACCAGATTCCCTTCTATTAGGTTCACTTGTCTTTTTACATTCAATACTCAGGGTTGTCCCCCCTCAGTACTGTCCGTTCAAGTTCCAGGGTCAATCATCTGCTCATCAAAACATCACCTGTGGGGGGCACAATGTCTGTGTCTCTAAGGGTGGAGTCAGAGCACACCTCCATATGGCCATTGCCCTCAGGGGTATTTGCTCTTCTGACTATCCTACTCTTCCTTCAGATGTGGGATGAGCGATGTTGCATGTTCGTAAGTGTTGATCCAGACTTTGCCAATGTCTGGGTATAAGCCCCCGCTACCGTGTCCACCCAGTCTCTGGCGTCACCCGACGTGTAGAAAAAGAGAATTGTTTCATCATGTACATCCGTAGCTTCGTCTGGAACATCAGGCTGTAGCGCAGGTTTAAGTTACGCAGTCACTTTTTGATGGTGAAAAAGGTTTGCGGTGGTTCTGGACTTTCTAGGTATAGTCTGGGAACACAGCAATCGGTCGGCCCCAAATATTTGGGGGTCCCCTCAGATGTGCATATTGCTAAATTGCATCTCTGTCTTGAAATTTGAACAGGTGAGCAATGAGGGCATGCAGCAGCGCGTCAGGGCGAGGTGAGGGAACCAGCGCCCAATGTGCTCGTTCCACAGTGAAACATTTAGACAGTTTCTGCGGGTGTAAGGCAGTGGTACGTCAACCTTCCAGGAAATGTTCTGCAGAATGTCCCTCTGCTTTTTCAGGGAAGCCTACGAAATGCAGGTTGTTTCTCCTGGACCTTCCCTCTGCATCTTCAATACATTCCTTCAATCTGAACGTGCGTTTTTGCAAGGATGACACAGTGTCTTGTAAGCTGGACACTTCTCGCTGCAAGTCTTCAACTTGTCATTCGGTTGTAGTAACTTGCAAAGCCAATTTACAAAGACCAGTCCGAAGTAGATTGACATTGATGGTCAACAAAGCAATTTTTATGACCATTTCCGTATGGCATTCCTTAATAGCTTCCGTTAGGTCTAAGAGCGAGATGCCTTAAACAAGCTCGGCATCCGCCCATCTCCAGGGTTCTCCCGGGGTACCCGTTCAGGTTTGTCCAGTGGGAGTATGTGGGTATAGTTTACTATTTTGTTAGCCTGGGACAATTTCCTGACCTTGTCTTTTACCATGGCGACCCCGTCTCCAGTGGTGCGTAACCATTCCAAGCCCCTTGAAGTGTTGTACAAAGCGCACTCTCTTTGTCAGCAGGATTTTCTTCTGGAGGGGGTATGATCAGATCTCCTTCATCAGGGCAGCACCAGGATCAGGTGAGTTAGTCCGAGTTAGGGTTTTGCTGCTGGCTCGGGGTCGGCCATTTGGGCGCTGCCATCACCTCACCATTCTTCTTCACTAGGGGGGCAGCCTACAGCCTCCACCCCTTCCAGTGCCCAATGTCTCTAATTACTAACAAATGTCTTCAAGGCAGAGGGGCTACTCTTCCCCAGTTTGGGAATACTGTGTAAGCACAGTAGATATACTGCTTTTCCAGCTGTAATGTGTGTCCAGGCCCCCTTGGGGGGCATTAGGCTGTGTCCCCCCGGGGCCAAGAGCATGCACAGTTCAGGCCATGCAGCGCAGTTCCACCATGTTGAGTTCACGCTTATGACATACAACACATCTCACTCTAGAGCCTTTTACTTCCCTCAGCACAGCAATAAACAGTCCGTGTCCCCGGCGCTTAGTTACCACTATGGCAGTGCGGCATGTAAGGCCCATTGTTGTCTGCAAGTACTTAGGGGGTCATTACAACCTCGGCGGTCTTTTCACAAGACCGCCGAGGGACTGCCGTGCTGAAGACCGCCAGTGGTGGCGGTTTTCCGCTCGGCGTATTATGACTGTTGGGAGCTCTACGTCGTTTTTCCGACAGAGAGCCGCCAACAGCCATAGTGACGGGCGGCGGGGAAGTGGAGGTTGCTCCACCTCCACCGCCATGCCAACAGAACACCGCCCAGCGAATCACGTCCTGTGATTCTGTGCGGCGGTGTTCTGTTGGCGGTGTGGTGTCGGCGGAGCTGCCCCCATGGCTCCCGTCCCCTCCCGGAGGATCGACGGAACAGGTAAGTCGATCGTCCGTCAGGGGACAGGGTGGGGGGTGTTGTGTGTTGTGTGGGTGCATGGGGGTGTGCGTGGGTGTATGTAGAGGGGGTGTGTGAGTGCGTGTATGCTTGCGGGGGTGGTGCGTGTTTTGGGAATGAGTGCGTGTATGTCTGTAAGTATGTCTGTGTGGATGTGCGCGTGTATGTTTGAATGTGGGTGTGCGTGTCTGACTGTTTGTGTGGATGTTGGCATGTGTGTTGGTGTGTGTGCGTGTAAGTGTGTTGGTGGTGCCTGCATGCGTGTTGGGTGTGTATGTGTAAGGTAATGTCGGGGGTCGGGTGGGGAGGAGGGTCCTGCCACCTTTGGGGGGTGGCAGGGGTGATTGGGGGTGTAGGGGAGGGAGTCGGGTGGGAGTTGGGGGAGACCCCTATCAGTGCCAGGGAAGGGATTCCCTGGCACTGATAGTGCTTACTGCCATGGATTTCATGGCGGTTCCTACCACTGGAAATCCACGGCGGTAAGCCGGGTCAAAATACCGGCGGCGGTATTGTCACGGCCGCCGGGCTGAAGACCCAGGTCTCCAGCCCAGCGGTCGTCTCCGCCCTGGCGGGCGGAACGGAGAAGCGGCGGATGACCATGGCGGTAACCGCCATGGTCATGATTCCCAAAAAAAGACCGGCAGCCTGTTGGCGGTCTTACCGCCGCTTAAACACCGTCCGCCAGGTTTGTAATGACCCCCTTAGTCACTTACTGGCATCTTCCAGGGTGAGGTAGAGTGCTGCCCGGTGGTCAGTCTGTACACTGTGTCCAGACCTCACTTGCTCTCCGCATCACACTCTGATGTTGTGCAGATAATCTTGCGGCTGTCTCTCATGATCCAAGACACCGTAACACCTGGAACTTGGGTCACTGCCAGCAGCCCATCTCTGCAGGTTTCCAGTTGCAGCCTCTGCCCAAAATCATTAGCTTAGAGGGGGAAGCAGGTGAGGATGGCAACCCCCTCAACCTCTGCCAGGCCACAGCAGTCACAGGAGCGTGTAGCAGGGGCTCACTCCACCCTTGTCATCCACCATCACAGTCTGCTGCCCAGCCTGCCACGTGCATCACCGCACCAGCACTCAGGGTCGAAGCCTCGTCTGATGGGTCCTCCGCAGCACCAGGGCCCACAGGCACGTCCTCTGCCAGGTAGTAGTCTCCACCATCAGCCTCACAATGGGGTCGTCTGGATCTCAGCGCCCACATCTGTCTCTCGGCAACAAACGGCCTCTCTATAGCCCTCTGCCCAGGTGACACCCTCCTATGGCTTGTGGGCCCCTAAGGGTGCCAGATGGAGCTGATTCAATAGGATTTTTATTAATATATGGCAGGAGCTTCATTAGGAGCATCTAATCGGCCATCTTAGCTAGCCACACCACCCTCAATTCTTCATTTTATTATTGTTAGACTTTCTTTTAAGAATATTTACTATGTACAGGGTTAGGAGCAGCCTCCAATTCATTTAAATACATGTATTTTAATCAACAAAAAATCTTTGTGGTTGAAGTGCCAGTGTTCAGAGTGACAGCACACACATCTAAAATTGTAAGAGCTGGTAAATGCAGACCAAGGAAAAACTATATTATTGGAAACCACAACTGGCTAGCACAATCATTTGAGATGTCATCAGTGATATCATCAATGTTGTCATTTAACGTCATGAGTAAGGTAATATGTATGGTCATAAGGAGGGGATGGCGGGTTGCAATATCTAGTTAGCTCAGTAAACTATAACTTGTAACTTCAGTGTTTTTTTTGTTTTAAAGGATTAGTTTTTTTAATATATTTACAATACTTAACTATAACGTCATTTTAACCTTTGGGGTTTTCAGTGAATCTCTATTATAAATCAGTTGCACAGAACAACCAATATCATCTAGCTTTGATTGGGTCAATTGGGGCCAATCATGGGAAACAGTTTCCCCTGTTCATTTGCCTTGATGGGTACAGTACAACAGAGGCCTTTAACCTGAGGAAAAGAAAATATAGGGCCTGATTACAACTTTGGAGGAAGGTGTTAATCTGTCCCAAAAGTGACGGATATACCACCAGCCGTATTACGAGTCCATTATATCCTATGGAACTCGCAATACGGCTGGTGGTATATCCGTCACATTTGGGACGGATTAACACCTCCTCCAAAGTTGTAATCAGGCCCATAATCTCATATAATCAATATAGTGTGACGGGGCTGATGACACTGGCCTGACCCTTCTAATTAATGACCATTATTATTTACTTCAGGAAGACACATTGAGTGCTAGGCGCAAGTAAGATAACGATGCCCCTCCTAGTAGAATGCCTGATTGTGGTGACTTAACCCTGGAGGCTGGATTTGAGATGCACAGGATTAATTTATATGCCAAAACGGTGCAAAATGATGCATCTCTGTTGGAGGAGGAGATCTGTGAATCACTGTGGAGGAAGGCGGAGAGCAAAAAGTGAATAGAAAGGAGATGGAGAATTTTGTTGATCTAGCCTCACCAAGCTCATCAGATGAAAAAAGCTGGAGGAGAGAAGGCGAGGATGCTGCCATATTGAAATGAGAGAAGGGTAACAGAGACAAGAGCGCGCTGAAGGACCCAGCTGTTAGGTAGATTTATATTCTGTGTCCCCAGTCTCAGAAGTCTGGGCCTTAAAAAGGGCCTAAGGCAATTAATTTAAAAAAGCTGGGATTTATGGCAGGAGAGGGGGCCACCTGCATAAACTTTGCTACACTGGGTGAAGGCAAGCCAAAAAAGAGGCAGCATATACTGGATTATTTAGTCATGGTGGCAAGGTAATATACTAATCAAGTTATATCTTCCCTGTCCTGAACACCTAAAATCTCCTGAATATTCCACCCGCTCAATAAAGCACCACTTTATCAGTGCACTAATCAGTGTTGGTGATGGGAGAAGCTGCTCGGCACAAGAGTGATGTATACCTTCCTTATTTCTATCCAGTCTTTACGGCTAGCCTGGCAGTCTGGAGAAAAGGGAACCAGTGAAGAAAAAGTGTAGGATCCGACGTTTTCCTGATGTAAGGACCTATTAAGGTATCACCAAATGTTTACCATTACAGAGCCATGCTTTACTGTAATTTAGCCTCTATCATTCTACACTGCGTCATCAAGATGAGATGTTGACAGGAGGAGGTACAATGTCCCTAGGATCAATCCATCTAAATCCACCCAGAGTTGTTTTCTGCACTTCGCTCAGTTTTCTTTAGTCTTTTTTTTATAGGAAACATGTAGAAGGGAATATGTGAGTTAGGAAAGCAGCCCTTAGTCAAATGCACACAGTCTTTCAGTAATGAGCCAAAAGCGTGTGTGCTTTCTGCCCTCTCTTGATTGCTCAGATTACGTCCAAAAATACTTGTTTTCAGACACACTGCCAGTGAGCATCACATCATCATGTGCTGTTCTTCCCCCAGAGAGCCCGAGGAGGTCAGCAAAAATTATTAAAAAACGAAATAGAAACAGGAGTTCTTGTGCTCTTTTATTCACCATTGCAGGAAAACATAATGGTGGTCATTACAACCCTGGCGGACGGTGTTAAAGCGGCGGTAAGACCGCCAACAGGCCGGCGGTAAAACAATTGCAATTACAACCGTGGTGGAAACCACCAACAAAGACAGCCACTTTAACACTCAGATCGCCACAGCGGTACAAACAAACAGGCGGGAGACAATGTACCGCCCACACTATTATGACAGGCCAATCAGCCACCTTTTCCGGGGCGGATTCACCGCAGATAAAAACACGGCGGAAACAGGCATTTCGAAGGGAAAACGCTCACCTCTACACACCCCACAAGGAACGAGGACACCATGGAACCGGAACTCCAAACTGTACCTGCGATAGTCTTCCTGGTCCTCTACCAGGAGCACGAACGCCGGCGGCGAAGACCACGGTGAGTACTGCCCCTACGACACAGGGGAGGGGGGAGGCAAAAAACAGGGACACACACACGCAACAACCCCACCCACACCCTCACCCACTACAACACACTCACTAATACATGTTGATACATTACAGTTACACCCCCCAAGCCCCCCGGAAGAAAGCAAAGACAAAAGGAAATGATTGTAACAATTGTAATCTATTAAAATCCAGTGCTCAAAAATATATATACACTATAAACAAATATATACACAAATAATACAAGTCCAGGTATTGTACCATTTATAGTCCGTGGACCACTGGGCCCAAAATGCATGGGCGAGGCCCACACTCAATACCCGATCAAAACAGAGAGAACACTGCAGGGGCATCAGTTAGAAATACAACAGGCACCTCAGTGGGAAGGGAAGGGAGGGCACCTCAGCCGAATGAGTGCACGATGCCAGATCCACAAGGGGGCTCAATGCCCACTGTTCAGTCCTGGGGAGTGCAAAGCCACAGTCTCTCAAGTCTCTACAGTGGGTGGCTTGCCCACTGCATTATCCTGGGGAGTGCAAAGCCACAGTCTCTCAAGTCTCTCCAGTGGGTGGTTTGCCCACTGCTGCATCCTGGGGAGTGCAAAGCCACAGTCTCTCAAGTCTCTACAGTGGGTGGGTTGCCCACTGCTGCATCCTGGGGAGTGCAAAGCCACAGTCTCTCAAGTCTCTCCAGTGGGTGGGTTGCCCACTGCTGCATCCTGGGGAGTGCAGAGCCACAGTCTCTCCAGTGGGTGGGTTGCCCACTGCTGCATCCTGGGGAGTGCAATGCCACAGTCTCTCAAGTGTCTCCAGTGGGTGGGTTGCCCACTGCTGCATCCTGGGGAGTGCAAAGCCACAGTCTCTCAAGTCTCTGCAGTGGGTGGGTTGCCCACTGTTAAATCCTGGGGAGTGCAAAGCCACAGTCTCTCAAGTGGATAACAGTCTCCACTAGTTCTGGAGGGGGCATTGTGCCCAGAGTGCTTCATCCTGTGAAGGACAGAGGTAGTGGATGGATCTCTCCACTGGTTCTTGGGGGGGACTGGTGCCCAGAGTGCTTCATCCTGTGAAGAACGGAGGTAGTGGATGGATCTCTCCACTGGTTCTGGAGGGGGACTGGTGCCCAGAGTGCTTCATCCTGTGAAGGACAGAGGTAGTGGATGGATCTCTCCACTGGTTCTGGAGGGGGACTGGTGCCCAGAGTGCTTCATCCTGTGAAGGACAGAGGTAGTGGATGGATCTCTCCACTGGTTCTGGAGGGGGACTGGTGCCCAGAGTGCATCACTCACCCCGTGACGGACCCAGTTGCGTCAGTGCCCCTGCCGCTCATGGGCTAGCAGTGCTTGAGTTGGCGGTGCCCTGTTCAGCGGTGCTTGAGTTGGCAGTGCCCTGTTCAGCGGTGCTTGAGTTGGCGGTGCCCTGTTCAGCTGTGCTTGAGTTGGCGGTGCTCTGTTCAGTGGTGCTTGAGTTGGCGGTGCCCTGTTCAGCATTGCTTGAGTTGGCGGTGCCCTGTTCAGCGGTGCTTGAGTTGGCGGTACCCTGTTCAGCGGTGCTTGAGTTGGCGGTGCCCTGTTCAGCGGTGCCTGAGTTGGCGGTGCCCTGTTCAGCGGTGCTTGAGTTGGCGGTGCCCTGTTCAGTGGTGCCTGAGTTGGCGGTGCCCTGTTCAGCGGTGCTTGAGTTGGCGGTGCCCTGTTCAGCGGTGCCTGAGTTGGCGGTGCCCTGTTCAGCGGTGCTTGAGTTGGCGGTCCTCATGGCCCAGCGTGGCTTGTGCTGGCGGTCCTTCATGGCCCAGCGGGGCTTGTGCTGGCGGGGCCCTCCTGGGCAGCTGGGCTGGGGCTGGTGGGGCCCTCCTGGGCATCTGGGCTGGGGCTGGTGGGGCCCTCCTGGGCAGCTGGGCTGGGGCTGCCGGGGCCCTCCTGGGCAGCTGGTCTGGGGCTGGCGGGGCACTCCTGGTCAGCGGGGATGATGGCGGTCTTCTCCGCTGTGCAGCTCTTCCCAGACCTGCCGGGTTTCTTGTGGCCCTTCCCCACCTTAGGAGGTGTCACAGCTGACTCCACACTCCCACCGGGACACCTGGGAGCGGCTTTGGTGGCTGGAGTCTTCCCCCTTTCCCGCTGGGCACTGGCCAACTTCTGATGCTTCACAGGGGGGGACTGGCTGTGCTGTGGCTCCGTGCCACACTGGCTGTCCTGGTGGCCGGTGCACTCCACATACCTGTGAATACAGGCACCACTGGTCCCGGAGATGTTGTGGCTGAGGTGCTACTTCGGGACCTATGAGATGGACGGGGTGGGGGAGGTGTGGGAAAAAGGTCAAGGCTGGACAGGAAAATTCTTTTGGACACACTGGGACGGGTAGCTGGAGGGGGTTTGGGAGTGGAGGAAGAGGTGGTGGTAGTAGGAGGTGTATGTTTGGTGACTTTGGGGGCAGGTGCATGCGCTGGAGGCTGTCGTGAGGTGGATGGCTGTTGGGTGGGTGTGTGCCTGCGTTTATGTATCTTGGGAGGGGGCGTCACAGACACACTGGGAGAGGACACAGGGGACGTGTGAATGGTAGTGGGGGTGGTGACTACACGTGAGCGGGGTGTGCTGGTGAGGGACGTAGTGGCTGTAGAGGTAGTGCATGCAGGTGTGAGTGTAGACGAGACTGGGAGGGAGGAGGGAGACGAGGAAGAGGGGGACACAGTGGAGGCAGTGGATGTTGTTGTGTCTGCATGTGTGTGTTGCTTGCGTGAGTGCCTGTGGGATGTGTGGTGCTTATGTTTGCCTGAGCTCCCCTTGTGTGGTGAGGTGTGTGCAGGCTGGTCTGATGGTGTGCTTGGGATAGGCAGAGGTACAGGGGATTGGGTCTGGCTGGAGGAAGTTGGAGGGGGGAGGCTAGAGACGGGGACAATGGCTGCCATCAGTGCTGAGGCCAGAGTTTGAAAAGATCGGTGAAGGGCCGCCTGACCAGAATGAATGCCCTCCAGGAATGCATTAGTTTGTTGCAACTGCCTTTCTACACACTGGATGGCATTCAAAATGGTAGACTGTCCAACAGTGAGGGACCTGAGGAGGTCAATGGCCTCCTCACTGAGGGCGGCAGGAGTGACTGGGCCAGGGCCTGAGGTGCCTGGGGCGAAGGTGATGCCCACCCTCCTGGGTGAGCGGGCACAGGGCGAAGGCTGAGGGGCTGCTGGGAGGGCGGTGCTGGTAGGAGGGGTGGCGGCTGTACCTGTAGATGCGGGGGGCACAGATGTTGCCGCCACCACAAGGGAGCTACCATCAGAGGACGAGTCTGTGTCGCTGGTCTCAGCTCCTGTCTCCGCCATGGAGCTCCCCTCGCCCTCCGTCCCACTGGTGAATTCCGAGTCCGTAGTCTCGCCCTCCAGGGCCATGTGGGATGCAGCTCCCTCGTGCTCCGATGCCACTGCTCCTCCGCCTGATGATGCTAATGCACACAAGAATAGGAAGACCACAAAAAGGGGGGGGAGACAGAAGAAAGACATGTTGAGTGCATGCATTACCGCTACCGTTGGTGGACAAGACAGACACAGAGGCCCCCTGCACTACGCCGCGCTCTTGGGCTCCACAGTGCAATTCCTGGGAAATGGCCTACAAGGCAATGGCCGACATCTGCACACATAGATGACACAGGGGCATGACTAGCTGTACTTGGCACTCTACAGAGGTGGGGTGGGGGGCCACAGGGCCATGCCTTACGGAGGGGCCTAGCCTACAGAACTCGCCCTTGACTAGGGAAACCCACAGCCCTCCTCCCCCACCCAGACACCTCCACTGCACCAAAGTCAGCAGAATGAGAGTGTACTCACCCCCTTGTGTCTGCTGTGATGCCCTCAAGTGCCCATCCAACTCAGGGTAGGCCACCTCAAGGATCCTGAACATCAGGGGGGTCATGGTTCGACGGGAACCCCTCCCACTTTGGGATGCCATCCCCAGCTGATCCTCCGCCGTCTTCTTGCTCCAGCGGCGAATGTCCTCCCATCTTTTCCAGCAGTGGGTGCTCCGTCTATGGTAGACCCCCAGGGTCCGGACGTCCTTGGCGATGGCACGCCAAATATCTTTCTTCTGGTGGGCGCTGACCTACATGAAATGTACGGGGGAAGAAGAGAATTCATTACCAACTACACCGTCAAAGTGAGTGGCCCCCATCCCTACCCTTGCCATGTGGCACATGCACTCACCGTCTTTCATGCATGCAGCACTCTGCCCCCTTCCTTCTTACATCCAGCCCTCTCCACACAGGTATAGCCCATTCAACATGCTCCCTGTGTTCTTACCTGTTTGTCTGGAGGACCGTAGAGTAGCGTGTACTGGGGGAGGACCCCATCAACGAGCTTCTCCAACTCCTCCGATGTGAAGGCCGGGGCCCTCTCCCCAGATGTACGAGCCATTGTCTCTTCCAGACTGAGGTCACAGCAGCACTTAAGGTGTAGGTCCTCTCCTGTCGAAGATCAGGTATTGAGTGATTGAAGTGATAGAAAATGGCGGTCACGTCCGCGGCGGTGCGTACCATCACCGCCGGTGTACATCGTCATTGGCTCCTGGGACCCATAGGGTCCAATGTTAACCAATGCAGCATTGCGCCACGGTCTCCGACCACCTACTGCGACGGTGTACAACGCCAGCGCAGTTACCTCACATCCCATTGTCCCACTTTAGAGGTCAGGCAGCCGCCATTTCAGGGGCCCAAATGGCCTCATTTTCAACTGCGTCACAAATACCTAGGCCTAGTCTCAACACACATACAGGCCACCTTTTGTGTATGATTGCTGTTCTGTGTAAACTGTGGGTACGTACCTCTGAGTTGTTTGACTCTGTGCTCGCTGTTGTCCTTCATAGGCACCGTCCGCTGGGACATGTGAGGAGATCCTCCGGCGTACCGACTGTTGGTGGACCTGTCGACAAAGGAGGAGCGACATTTGATAATCAACCAACTGGTTTGAGCGTGCCACAATCAAGGAACTGTGTACCCAGTTGGAGCCAGACCTGATGTCAGCAATCCACTATCCCACAGGAATCCTCCCTCAAGTGCAGGTGCTGTCAGTGCTCCATTTCCTTGCAAGTGGGTCTTTTCAAACAACTATGGCCATGGCATCTGGGATGTCCCAGCCTATGTTTTCCAACGTATTGTCCAGAGTGTTGTCTGCCCTTCTGAAACACATGCGGAGCTACATCGTTTTCCCTCAGGTGGAGGATTTGCCTACTGTGAAAGGTGATTTCTATGCCCTGGGACATATCCCCAACATCATAGGTGCCATTGATGGGACCCATGTGGCTTTGGTCCCCCCCACAGGAGTGAACAGGTGTACAGAAACTGGAAGAGTTTTCATTCCATGAATGTACAGATGGTATGTTTGGCAGACCAGTACATCTCCCATGTGAATGCCATGTTCCCTGGCTCAGTGCATGACGCCTACATCCTGCGGAATAGCAGCATCCCTTATGTGATGGGCCAACTCCAGAGGCACCGTGTGTGGCTATTAGGTGAGCACCTGGAAGCAAGACAGTGGGAATGGTTGTCTGGGTATCTCCCTACAGTTCAGTTTGTGTCTAACAGTCGTCCCTCGCCATTAGCAGGTGACTCTGGTTACCCCAACCTGTCATGGCTACTGACCCCAGTGAGAAATCCCAGGACCAGGGCAGAGGAACGCTACAATGAGGCCCATGGGCGAACTAGGAGGGTAATCGAGCGGACCTTCGGCCTTCTGAAGGCCAGGTTCAGGTGCCTCCACATGACAGGTGGATCCCTATTCTACTCACCAAAGAAGGTGTGCCAGATCATCATGGCCTGCTGTATGCTTCACAACTTGGCTTTGCGATGACAGGTGCCTTTTCTGCAGGAGGATGGTCCAGATGGCGGTGTTGTGGCAGCTGTGGAGCCTGTGGACAGTGATGAGGATGAAGCAGAGGAAGAAGACATGCAGAACAGGGACTCAGTGATCCAGCAATGTTTCCAGTGAAACACAGGTAAGAATACAATCCTGCCTACTACATGTACTTTTACACTACTACCTCTATCCTGTCTGTCGTTTCCACCCAGTGTATGGTCACTGAGTTGTCACTTTCCCTTCCGGTTTCACAGATGTGGGTCCCATTGTGTGACATCTGCTTAAATTCCTCATGGACTAGAGCTGTGTGACATAGGTATATTGACATTACTATTTAAAAACAAATCGTCACTGTAATTGCAAATACACTATTTCGAAATCACACACAGACTCCAGATCATTTTGTGATTTAGGTGTGTTTATTTAAATGCAAAATATTGGAGGGGGACGTTAAATGGTGAGGGGTGATGGCGAAGGAGTGTCCATGGCAGAGTCCAGTCTATTAGTCTCACATGTGCATTGCCCATATGGGCATAGGAAGTGGAGCTGGGGCAGTTTAATTATGGACAGGGTGACAGAGTGGGACAGTAGGATGACAATCAGGATGGTCTCATTTCTTGGCAGGGGTCTTGGCATCGTTCTCTGTCTTGTTCCTCGATCTCAGGGACCGTTTGCGGGGTGGTTCTTCCTCTGCAGGGGGTGGGGTGCTGGTGTGGTGGTCCTGTGGCGGGGCGTCCTGTCCACTAGCGCCGGCGGAGGTGGTGGGCAGTTCATCGTCCATGCTAGTGTCAGCATCATCTCCTGGGAGTGGTGGTATGCTCCCATTATGGAGGAGAGGGCCTCGTGGAGAGTGGGTTCCCTTGGCCTGTCCGCCCCCTGTTGCACGGCAGCCCTCCCAGTTCCCCTGTGTTCCTGTGCCTCCGTCCCCTGGACCGTGTGCCCACTGCCACTTCCCCCAGGTCCCTGTTGTTGTTGGGGTGGTGGGTTACCCTGGGTTCCCTGTAGTGGTGGACACACAGCTGATTGACGTGTCCTGGGGACGGAGGTATGGACCCGCTGGGTGGGTGCTGTGCTGGAGTTTCCAGAGGGGGTAAGGTCTGTGGTGGCCTGTGCCTGTGTGAGAGGAACCGACTGTCCAGAGGGCCCCGATGGTCCGGGCTGGTCATCTGGATCCAGTTGGACAGAGCTGCTGTCATCACTGTGGGCCTCTTCTGTGGGTGGAGTGGACATGTCTGGACCCTCCTGTCTGGTGACGTTGGGTAGGGGTCCTGCAGGGGTGGAAAGGCATGATTATTGCATCTGTGTGTGGCATGGTGTGCAATGGGTGGGTGACCGTGTACCCCAGTGCTTGCATTCCTGTGTGGGAGCTTGTGTGATGATGGTTTAGGTGGGTGTATGGGTATGTGCAGTAGGCATGCTTTGGTGATGGGTGTCCATGCTTTGTTGTTACATGCAGGGCTTGGTGTTGGGATGGGTGGTTTGTGATGTTGGGACATATGTGAGGAGTTGGGGTGCTGCGGGTGAGGGTGGGGGTATGTGATAGCATGCAGGTAGGGTGGGGGATGTAATAGTAAAGCTTTGACTTACCAGAGTCCATTCCTCCATCTACTCCTGCGAGGCCCTCAGGATGCAGAATCGCCAAGACCTGCTCCTCCCATGTTGTTAGTTGTTGGGGAGGAGGTGGGGGTCCGCCGCCAGTCCGCTGAACCGCCAGGTGGTGTCTTGAGACCACGGAACGCACCTTCCCAGTAGGTCGTTCCACCTTTTCCTGAGGTCCTCCCGATTTCTTGGGTGTTGTCCCACTGCGTTGACCCTGTCCACTATTCTTCGCCATAGCTCCATCTTCCTTGCAATTGAGGTGTGGCTCTACCCGGACGATTTCCTCCACCATGACCCTGAGCTCCTCCTTAGAGAACCTGGGGTGTCTTTGACGTGCCATGGGATGTTGTAGGTGATGTGTGGGGTGCAGTGTGTGGTGATAAGTGTGGTGATATGTAGTGTGTTGTGTGAGGTGCGTGGAAGTTGTGTGGGTGATGGTGTTATGTGCCTGTGCATGCTGTTGTACTTGCTGGTGGTGTCTCTCTCTGGCCTTCTTTCTGGAATTTTTGTCGTGGGGGTTTGTGGGTGATGTGGGAGTGTGTTTTATATTGTAATGGGTGTGTGGGAGTGGTGTGTGTATGTGTCTCAGGTGTGTGTATTTTGAATTGTCCAATGTGGCTGTGTTTTGTAAATGTGTGTGCATTTTGAGCGCAGCGGTGTGTACCGCCAATGGAATACCGCGGTTGAAAGACCACCGCGTGGATTTGTGTGTCATGATAGTGTGGGCGTATTTCTGTTGGGTTGACGGTGGAGGTTTTGTTTTCGCCCGTTTATCACTGACCTTTGGTGTGGCAGACTTGTGTGGGTGTCTGAATTTTGACAGGTTCCAAGATGTGGGTCATAATAGCTATGGCGGAATCCCGTGGCTGCGGCGGTGAGTTGGCGGTCTTCTGCACAGCGGTAAGCGGCTTTTACCGCCAATGTTGTAATGAGGGCCAATATGTTTTCTTTAATGAAGATGGAGGGGAACGGTCAGCGGTCACAAGTCCTGGGATCACAACTGTGTCTTCTGGCGACTCGTTAATGCCGACATTGTCAGTATCTCATTTCACTCTGGTGTTCAAAAAGTAGCAGCCTACACCTATGACATCAGAGTTTTTAGCTCGAAGGCTCGTGAATTTTCAATAGAGTCGAGACCAATATCTTGCTGCTTAATCGGTTGGGCTACTCAGATACAATTGACAACACTGGTCTCTCATGGCTCACTTTTTATTTTAATTTTATATTAGATAACAAACCGTGACAGAGCAATAAAGTCGACAGCACTTAATGAACAGTGACCGGGCACATGCTTCTCAGAATCCAACATCACAGCAATTTGCTATACATGCAGCTCAGTCTATTCAAAATATTCAAAGTACAGTGCACCCATCCAGAACCAAATACAGAGCACCCAACCAGAGCCAGCCAAAGGCATTGCAATCCCTCATGCCCTCCTAGTTACATGAGAGTAGGTACCTTTTATGAATTTACATTAGCCATTTTTCCAATTGCAGCACGCACAGCAACATCATCTATCATGTACCCTTCGAAACGCATAATCATTGTCTTAACATGCATGATGTCCCCTTAGCATACCAGGCCTATCACGGCCCAGTTCCACTTTCTTCAGAGTAAACTGTTATCAGGAGAGTCAACAATTCCTGAAGCATCTCTGCCAAAACCATACAGTCTTCTACCTTCTCATCTGTCCTCTCCTCCTGCATGCACCTCTGTACTGCAACTCTCACCAATAGCAAACCCTGTAATGTAAATGTAACCTTTATCTTTCCAGTTTTAGGGAATGGGATTACACCAAGTAGACTGTTTTAAGGAAACTTCCAATTTGATGTTTGATACCCTCCATAGATCTTGATTTATTTGTTCAATCTCAATGCAGCTCCATTGGATGTTCAAGAAATCAGCAACTTCTGCCCTACATCTGGGAGATCTGTGCAACCAAGCAGGGTATATTTTGCATAACCTCGTACGTGATAGGTAAGTACGATGCAACACATTAAAGTACGCAAGCTTGAATCTAGAATTATTATACACCTCCTTAACCAGTGCACATGCTTTCTTCCTGTCTTGACCCCACAATGGTTTCAGGAGTTCTTCCAATTTTAATTTAGCTGATGTTCGAATTTTAACTCAATCCTTCCTTAAGGCCTCATACAAACGGAAGACCAGCATTCTGGAGTAGTCAATATCAAGTAGGACCTCCAGTGTGTGTGTGTCTCTTTAGGTGTATTAGGGATACCTGTACATATATCCTTTGCCTGTTTTAGTTAATTTAGCTAACTGTAGTAATTATCCCAGTGCCACTGCATACATCACCCACGCTTCTAAAAAAAAGATGCAGCTTTCCCCCATGTGCAAGTCACCCAGGCTCTGATTTATACTTTTTGGCGCAAAACTGCACTAACGCTTGCACCATTTCTGTGAACCAGCCGAGCACCATATTTATGGAATGGTGCAAGCCGGTGCAAAGGGTAGGCTAGTGTAAATAAAATAACGTTAGTCGGGTGGAGCTGGTGCTATGGAAGAAGGGGTTTTGCACCAAAAAATGGCAGGTTAGAATTAAAAAAAAATTACTCTAACCTGCCTAGAGTCATTTTCTGACATAAAACCATCCATACCACATGACTACGGTCTTAGAAAAGACAGGAGTCATGCCCACCACCCCAATGGCCAGCACAGGGGATCAGGGTCCCCTGGGCATGGCCACTGCACCCTGTGTCATGTGCCATGTATGGGGGCCTATTTCAGGGCCCCTATGGCACTTTAAAAAATAAAATAAAATACTTACCTGTACTTACCTGGGATGGGGTCCCCCATCCTCTGCTGTCCCTCTGGTGTGGGTGGGGGTGTCCCTGGGGCCTGGGGAGGGCACCTGTGGGCTTATTCCATGGTGTTCCACCATGGAAATAGGCCCACAGGTCCCCTAACGCCTGCCCTGACCCAGGCGTTACAAAATGGGGCAAAGCAAGCTTTACCCCATTTTTTGACCCCTCCTCCCTCCCGTTCACCATTTTTGCACGGGAGTATAAATATGGCGTTAAGGCCATAGAGTCATTTTTAAGGCAAGGTAGGTTTCCATGTCCAAAAAATTTTGTTAACTCCATAAATTTGGCACTAGACGGGTCTAGCGCCTAAGTATAAATACGGAGTTAGTTTTGCACTGAATTAGAGTAAAATTAAATATGACACTAATTCGGTGCAAACAGAGTATAAATATACCCCCAGTGTTTCACATCCTCCCTCTCTCCATCTGGCCATAGACATACTTCTAGTAATTTCCAAAAAGGGTTGCAATCCAATTGACAGCTTCATGAGAAGGGGTTTTACGCATCACTGCTCTGACTATGGTCTCCACACCTTGGCCACCAGCTCAACTTTGGTTGGGCCCTGGGTATCTGGTCGTGCTCCCATTAGGGACACCATAAAGTCTTCAGATCCCCTGATCCCCGCTAGTAGTCATTTTACCCAAATATTTTCCACTGCACGCCATCATTTCCTCACTTAGGCGCATGAAGGTCAATCTTGTTTAGAAATGTACAGCCAATACCTCATTGCTGCTCTGGGCGCCTATACAGCCTGGCCAAATATTGATGCAATGCTGTGTTTTTATTGTGACTTGAGTTACGGTTATCTCACCCCCATCTTCCCCTCCAGGGCCATGATCATTGCCATGGGGTTTTCACATTTTAGCAGCCAGGCCAGAAGTCTGCCACGTTTGTCCCCCTCTCTGTGCAGCTTCTAACTATGTCCCTGCAGGGTAAACCTATCTAGCTGATCCCAGAGTTCCCCTGTTCTCCATTTCACAGTGAGTATATCTCTCTCTGTCTGGGAATCCTCCAGGGCCAACCTTTGCAAGTTTATCAGCCTCTCCTCCTCACATCATATATCAATTTGTACCTGGTGTTTTATTCCACATATTTTATTAAGAAAGACATTCCCCTCTTAGAACTACCTTGAGCACATCCCATTATATGTCCTGGTTGATGTGGCACCACTTTTTTTCTCTAAAGTAACCCACTGATGCCTCCTTAATGTCAGCTCTTAAGGCTGCACCTTTTAGGGCTTGAGGATTAAGTTGCCAATTAGGGATGGCTGGGTTACCATGGGCCCAGTGAGCAATAATGGAGCATGGTCTGAGAGGAACCTGCCCAAATGCACTGCCGATTGTATATTGCTGCTCAGGGAGCATGACACCAATACCCTATCCAACCTACTGTACATTTTGTGCATGTGTGAAATACATTTAAATTCAGTTGCTAAGGAATATAGCATTCCCCAGACAGCTAAACAATTTACATGGACAATTACCTCAGCCAACACTTCTGCCATGCCCATCTTTGTATGGTGTCTCCGAGGCCACCTGTCTATGTCTCTGTCAAGTATACAGTTAAAATTTGTGCCCAGAGGAGGAGGATACCTATGTAAGGTAGCAGCATATCAAGGATCTTATGAAAAAAAAAAACTGTTATCACTGTTAGGTGCACATATGTTTAGGACACACATTTCCTTCCCATCTTGAAGGCCAAAGATCAACAGGAATGTGCCCTCAAAGCACTTTTCATAGTCTTGTTGGCCCTTGAAATTCAAGGACATAACTTTCAGTCTCCCACCATGACTGATTGACTTCATATATTGTTGCCCCCACACAATGGGTTGAAGGGCCTTGCACACCTTCTATCTGGTGCCACTGGGCAGCTCTATTCCAGTCTCTAGGGCCCTGCCATCCGATCATATTTCAGTGTAATGTGCTTCTGTGTCAATACTCTGTCCTTGCTGATCAAAAAAACTGTGAACTACCAAGTACAATACCCAAAGAACCATCACTCCTCCCTCCGGGTCAACACCATAAACTACATAACTGTGATTTTTCACTAAATCACCCATTGTAGAGTTCTTAAATGAAATATTTGGGAGTTTGACTCTCTAGTGACATACAAGACTTTGCTATGCATAAAGGTAATGAGAAAATCACATTGTCTATAGTCAAGAGTGAAATGGAAGCCTGGCCCGCCACATTCATTATATGGCAGGAAGGACTGAATCTCTAAAACTGATGATAACCCCAATTGTTAATTATTTACTCAGTATGCTTTCCTTTAGACTTTCAGAAGAAGATAAAAAATAGGTCAAAAGAGAAAGTGTCAACATTTCAGAAGGTCGGTTAAGAGTCTTCTAATTTGGGTCGGGTGAAAGTCTAAGCTCTCACAGCAAGCATTGGGAAATTTCAATTGCAAGGGAAAAGAGATCTGTACCTCTCTTCTGCCTTCCTACTGCCTAGTGACTACTGACTAAAATCGATCAGTGAAAGTCCTAAATTACGCAATGATCAGTCTATTGATAATGCCAAAAAATCAGGAGGTCACATGATCTAGTCTCCCCATATCATACAACAAATTTTACAACACTCTTCTTCGTTCCCAAGACCACCCTGGGAAGGTAGCTGTCCTTGGCCTCCTGTACATCTTTGCAACATCATGAACAGGGCAGGCTTCACATTTTCGATCGATCCCTGTACCTTTTCCAAAGTTGCTTTCTCAGGCTTTCTATGACTAAAACAATAGAACGTCTATTCCCAAACTAACATTTCATAGAAAAATACCCACATTGAAGTGACACGTTAGCAGAAATGGAAACCAATTCTCACGTTACGGAAACTGAGGCCTAGTAATTTGATAAGGCACTTTAATTTTTTATTATTCTGCACAGTGTTAATTTCACAAATATAAATGTTGAACACTCTCTATAGTCTCAATTAAGGTTACACTTGAAATAAAGAATTAAACTGTTAATACATGCAAGTGAATATCATAGAGAACTACATTTACCAACAACAGCCTACAACATTAATAAACTCATTATAAAAAATCATTATCGTTTTAATGGTAAACACTCTCTAGTAATATGAGACTGGATGTGAAATGACAATCAATAGTTACATTTTAATTAATATGTGTTAGACCTGACAGCCTTGGGGTGGTCATCCCCTAACTTTTTGCCTGCCTCCCTTCACTTTTCTGACACTGTTTTTGCTGATTTTAGAACTCTGCGCAATTTGCCACTGCTAACTAGTGCTAAAGTGCATATGCTGTCTCCCTTAAAATTGGTAACTTTGGTTCATTCCCAAATGGCATATTTGAGTTATTTATAAGTCCCTAGTAAAGTGCACCACATGTACGCAGGGCCTGTAAATTGAATGCTACTAGTGGGCCTGCAGCACTGGTTGTGCCACCCACATAAGTAGCCCCTTAACCATGTCTCAGGCCTGCCATTGCAAGGCCTGTGTGTGCAGTTTCACTGCCACTTCGACTTGGATTTAAAAGTACTTGCCAAGTCTTGAACTCCCCTTTTTCTACATATAAGAAACCCCTAAAGAAGGCCCTAGGTAACTGATTGGGTGGGGTGCTATGTTGGTAAAAGGCAGGATATGTACATGTGTGGGTCATATGTCCTGGTAGGGGAAAACTCCTACATTTGTTTGCCCCTACTGTGAGGCTTGCTTCTTTCATAGGCTAGCATTAGGGTTACTCTCATATACTGTTTGAGCAGTAGATTCTGATCTGAAAGGGGCCATATTTAGTATGGCCAGAATGGTAATAGAAAATCCTCCTTATTGGTGAGATTGGACTTTATATTACTATTTTAGAAATGACACTGCTAGAAAGTGAGCATTTCTCTGCACTTGAAATCCATCTGTGCCTTGCAGCCTGTCCCCAATCCACAACTGGGCTGGGTTGGCTGGCAGCTCCCTTGTGCATTTCACCCTGACAACCACAAACACAGGCTACTCAGTCACACCTGCACTCATCTGCATACTGAATGGGTCTTCCTGGGCTGGAAGTGTGGAGGGGCCTGCCACTTACATTTCGAAGGATATTGGCCTGCCCTCACACAATGGACTGCCAGACCCCCTACTAGGACCCTGGCAGAAGGGACTATACTGAAAGGGGAACCTGTGCACTTCAAAACCACTCTTTGAAGTCTCCCCCACTTCAAAGGCATTTTAGGTATATAAACTGGGTCTCTGACCCCACCAACTCAGACACTTCTGGACCAGATCCTGCAAGCTGTCAAGAGGAACTGCCTGGCTGCCCAAAGGACTCACCTGGACTGTTTTGTTTTGAAGGACTGCTGCCTTGCTGTTGCCCTGTTGCCTTGCTGGCTTCTGACTTTGCTTAGAAGTGCTCTCCAAGGGCTTCGATTGAGCTTGCCTCCTGTTCTCTGAAGTCTCAGGGCCAAAAAGACTTCATCTCTTCAATGAAACTCCTTGTGCGCCAAAAATCGATGCACAGCCTGCCGGAAATGACGCAGCCCGACTTCCCGAGCAAAGATCGACGCAGCGGCTGTATTGCGACCGGAAATTTAACGCACAGCCCTACCGGATCGAAGTACACCTGAGCTGGAACAACGCTGCCCAACCAACTTCCTGAGTGAAGAATCGACACAGCACCTGCCATGTGACAGAAAATTAGACGCATCACTTGTGATTTCTTCCTGCATGTCCAGGATTTTTCCCTGCATCGTCCCTGGGCGTCAAAAGAACCCTGCATTGCAAGACTGTGCGCCGGAAATTGACACAAAGCTCCTTGCAGGGTGGAAAGAAACAAAGCATTGTCTGTGCCACGTCGGAAAATCCGTCCGACGCCTCATTTTTCCACGCATCTCCTCCTCTGCGGTCTCCGTGTGTGGTAATTTCAACACAAACCAGGTACTTTATGCAAACAAGAGACAACTGTTCATTTTTAAGATTTACGACTCTTTTAAAACTTGAAAAAGTGATATTTCAACTTGTGCTTATTGAATCTTTATCGTTTTGACCTTAATTTAACCAGATAAATAGCTTATATTTTTCTAAACCTGTGTGGTGTATTTTTGTGGTGTTTTCACTTGATGATTTATTGCACAAATACTTTACACATTGCCTTCCAAGTTAAGCCTGACTGCTCAAGCTACCAGAGGGTGGGTACAGGATAATTTGGATTGTGTGTGACCTACCCTGACTAGGATTGTGTTCCCTATTTGGACAACGATGAATACCTCTGCCATCTCGAGACCCCATTTCTAACAATATGATTGTACCACACACTACATTTTTCTATCCCTACAGTGAATGTACTTCATTATTGACTTTGAGTTCTCCACCCACTTCACATTAGTTGTAGCATTAGTTCATACCTTAGGTTTTCCCTATGGTCGCATATAGCTCAACATTGTGAAACCAAAAGTAGCAGCCTTTTCTCTGTCGCACCAAACTCAATCACTCTAGTATAATTCCACCAGACCCATCACAGGCTAGCTCCATGCTAGATAAAAAGCTCAAAACAAGCATGAATAAGTCCAAATAGCTGTCACTATGGCATAACAAATTAATCAAATCTTATGGTACTTCTAACATTTGGAATGATTAGGCGATAAAGATAGATCAGATCTTGGAAATCTAGAAGTAGTATCCTATGCTCCAAGTTTGGCATAGTTACAAAAAAAGGTTGACCGCCAAAAAAATGACCTCTACAGGTTTCTAAAACTTAAATTATTTTTGCCCAAATTAGGGTGGATGGGCATTTCTGACTTTCCAGAGATACTGAGAAAGTTTTCTGCTTCTGGTAATTTTGCATATAAAATGTTTTTGCTTCTTGTCCCAACGGACTCTAGATTTATTGGTGGATGAGCAGATCTCCCCTCTCCAAATTTTCTCTCTATCAGAAATAAAATGCTGCCCTCAATTGCTGAATGTGCCTTCTCAATCACAAAACTTCACGTAACTGTAAAGTCATAACTCCTTTGGTGCAATGTAGATATCTATCAATTCATAGGTCCTACTGCAGCCAGAATATGCAAACTGGGTCTTCTGTGAAAACACAACTCGAAGCATTTTCACAAATGGCCCCTTTCCAGACATATTGTGACTGGGACTACTCTTGATACACCTTATGTTAATTCTAGCTACTAAAATAGCCCTGTCTTAATGAAAAACAACTGAGCATTTGTTTCAATCAATCAAGCATTTCTTTATTTGATTATATAACAATCATAAAAGTACTTACAAATCAATTATAACGTAGGAAAATATTAAACAGTTTAAAAACATACTATTATGACATTAATCAATAAATTAAATAAAACATTGTCAACTACACGAGTTTCCAAATCATTGGGTATTTGCCCATAATTTATCAAAAATGTTAATAAAGCAAACTGTTATAGCATCGCACTATACACTTTTAAAAGGAACCGACAAAAAACATGTTTCCTGATCCTTAAATGTTTACAAATACACAAGTGCTGGTCTCCATAACCTAACTTTTTAAAAGAGAAAATCAATAGTGCTGCGCAAAAAGAATTTAAAACTTATACACAAAAAAATACAAAATGAACTATAGTTTGCACAGAAACACCGTCACAGTGACATACAGTAAAATAGTTATTCCCATATTGGCCTATTGGAAAGCATAGGGATAGCAAACTTTGCAAGGATTAAGACCTAAATTTAAATAAAAGGTCCCTTTCCCGAAGTCCGGGGACATATTATAAATATGGCTCTTTGCTGAAAGTAGTTTGTAACACAATGCTTTGCCTGTTGGTTGATTTGGCAAGCTCAGACATGTCTCTCTGAAGGCACTTGCGCTTAAAAAAAGACACATTTAGCCAAAGCTTGTTTTGCTTCGTTACTGAACTAGGGTCAGTAAAAAAGGGAGTTTAGCAAAATGCCACTGTTGCCATGGTCACCCCCCCCACTTTGTGCCCAGTGTTGATGCCAGCTTTGATTGGAAGTGTGCTGGGACCCTGCTAACCAGGTCCCAGTG
Organism: Pleurodeles waltl; assembly: GCF_031143425.1. Lineage (NCBI taxonomy): Eukaryota > Metazoa > Chordata > Amphibia > Caudata > Salamandridae > Pleurodeles > Pleurodeles waltl. The sequence continues at coordinate 403,608,007 of NC_090449.1, forward strand.
CCAGTGTTCTTTCCCTAAAACTGTACCTTTGTTTCCACAATTGGCGCAGCCCTGGCACACAGTTAAGTCCCTTGTAAACTGTACCCCTGGTACCAAGGGCCCTGTGGTCAGGGAAGGTCCCTAAGGGCTGCACATGTATTATGCCACCCTCAGAGACCCTTCACTCAGTACATTCACACTACTTTGCAGCTTGTGTGTGCCAGTGGGGAGAAAAGACAAAGTCGACATGGCACTCCTCTCAGAGTGCCATGCCCACAAACCACTGCCTGTGGCCTAAGTAGGTCACCTTTCTAGCAGGCCTTACAGCCCTAAGGCAGGGTGCACTATACCACAGGCGAGGGCATAGCTGCATGAGCACTATGTCCCTACAGTGTCTAAGTCAATTCTTAGACATTTAAGTGCAGGGTAGCCATACTGAGTATATGGTCTTGGAGTTTGTCATTACGAACTCCACAGCACCATAATGGCTACATTGAATACTGGGAAGTTTGGTATCAAACTTCTCAGCACAATAAACCCACACTGATGCCAGTGTGGGATTTATTGAAAAATGCACACAGACGGCATCTTAGAGATGCACCATGTAGGTTAGTCAAACTGCTAGAGCAAGGCTGACTGGTCTGTGCCAGCCTGCCACTTCCAGACGAGTTTCTGACCACAAGGGGTGGGTGCCTTTGTGCACTCTGTGGTCAGAAACAAAGCCTGTCCTGGGTGGAAGTGCTTCACACCTCCCCCTGCAGGAACTGTGACACCTGGTGGTGAGCCTCAAAGGCTCAAACCTGGTGTTACAATGCTCCAGGACACTACAGCTAGTGGAGATGACCACCCCCCCGCCCCGGATGAGCCGCCACTTTTGGCGGCAAGTCCGGATGGATAATGAGAAAAACAAGGAGGAGTCACCCCCCTCAACCAGGCCCACCCCTAAGGTGACCAGAGCTCCTTTAGTGCAGCATATCTAGATCAGAAGTGTGAGTCCCCACTAGTCTGCACCCGACACCCCCAGCCCATGTCCAGAGAAACCAACTATGCAGAGAGGACCCCCAGGTGACTCTGATGACGTGTCCACCCTGGGCTGACCTCTGTGCACCCCCACGAAGACGCCGGCAGAGGGAATCCCGAGGATCACCTTGACCACAACTGCCCGGGTCGAAGATATTCAATGCCTGGAGAAGCACTGCACCCGCAGCCCCCAGGCCCGTGAGAAACCGACCACTGGTGCAGCAACAACCAGCAAGTGGCCCTCACCCTTGCCCAGTTGGTGGCTTGCCCGAGAGGCCCCCCTGTGCCCTGCCTGCAGCGCCTAAGTGACCCCCGGGTCCCTCCATAGAGTTCTGTTGAGAACCCGACACCCTGTTTGCACACTGCACCTCTGCACCTGGCTGCCCCATGCCACTGAGGGTGTGGTTTTAGTGCCTACTTGGGGCCCCTCCAGTACTCCTCCAAACCCTCGTGGTCTGTCCTCCGACAACACGGGTACTTACCTGCAAGCAGACTGGAACCGAAGTACCCCCTGTCTCCATATGCTTCCACTTTATTTTGGCTCCTGTTTGACCTCTGTACCTGACCGGCCCTGTGTTGCTGGTGTTGGGTGTTTGGGGTTGCCTTGAACCCCCAACGGTGGGCTACCTATGCCCCGGAGACTGAACCCGTAAGTGTGGTACTTACCTCTGAAACTGTACTGTACTTACCTCCCCCAGGAACTGTTAAAAACTGCAGTGTCCACTTTTAAAATAGCTTTTTGACATTTTAATGAAAACTGTGTACAATATTGAATCTATTCAAAGTCTCAACTATTACTATGCAAAGTACATTTAATTTAATGTACTTACCTGCTAAATGTATCTTGTGGTTCTAGAAATAAATTAACCAAAGAATATTTTTCTGTCTAAAAACCTATTGGCCTGGAGTTAAGTCATTGAGTGTGTGTTTTCACGTATTGCCTGTGTGTGTGTACAACAAATGATTAACACTGCCCTCTGATAAGCCTAGCTGCTCGACCACACTACCACAAATAGGACATTAGTATTATCTATTATTGCCTCTGTCAAGCCTCTTGGGGAACCCCTGGACTCAGTGCACACTATCTCTCACTTTGAGATAGTATATACAGAGCCACCTTCCTACATTGATGGATCAGCGGTGGGGGGTCTAAGACTTTGCATTTGCTGGACTACTCAGCCAATACCTAATCACACAACTAAATTCCAAAATTGTCATTAGAAAATAGATTTCTGAATTTTGAATATTTTTCAATTTTTTTTTAAGTCCTGCGTAACTCAGAGGATATGGTTACGGACCTCAACCTCACCCCTTACCTTCATCTAGGAATGGCAGAGCTAAGGTCCCTCTGTAAGTTAAGACAAATTAAAACTGGGTCTAACCCTACCAAGGTCAAGCTCCAGGAGCTCTTGGCAGAGTACACCAGGGACCACCCTACTGAGGGGGAAGACCTCCCCTCAGATGGGGATGAAGTTGGGGATAAGGAGGTAGAACTCCCCCCTCCTACCCTAACTAGGGAGACCAGGATTCCAAGACCCCTGTCTCCACAAATCAGACTTAGAGATTCTGGTTCTTCCACAGAGGAGTCCAGTCCCTCCGGGAACATTGAGGACAGCCTCCATGAGGAGGACATCCTTTTAGCAAGGATGGCCAAAGATTAGCTTTGGAGAAACAGCTCTCAGTTATAGAAAGGGAGAGAGCAGAAATGGGTTTAGCACCCATAAATGGTGGCAGCAATATAAATAGGGTCAGAGAGAATACTGACATCCTACAAATCCCCAAAGGGGTTGTTTCAAAATATCAAGAAGGTGATTATATCACCAAATGGTTCACAGCTTTTGAGTGGGCTTGTGCAACAAGAAAACTAAACAGATCTCACTGGGAGCACTCCTTTGGGAACTGTTTACTGTTAAATGAAGGGATAGATTCCTCTCACTCTCTGGTAAAGATGCAGTATCCTATGACCTCATGAAGGCTACCCTGATTGAGGGCTTTGGATTCTCAACTGAGGAGTACAGAATTAGGTTCGGGGGGCTCACAAAATCTCAAGCCAGTCCTGGGTTGCTTTTCTTGACTACTCTGATTGAGGGCTTTGGATTCTCAACTGAGGAGTACAGAATTAGGTTTGGGGGGCTCACAAAATCTCAAGCCAGTCCTGGGTTGCTTTTCTTGACTACTCAGTCAAAACACTAGATGTTTGGATAACTGGCAGTGGAGTGCATGATTATGATGGGCTGTATAATTTATTTATGAAAGAACATCTGTTAGGTAACTGCTTCAATGACAAGTTGCATCAGCATCTGGTAGACCTAGGTCCAATTTCTCCCCAGGAATTGGGAAAAGAAGGCAGATCACTGGGTCAAGGCAAGGGTGACCAAGACTTCCACAGGGGGTGACCAAAAGAAAGGGATCACAAATCCCCCCCAAGGGGAGAGTGGTGAGACACCCAAGGACAAAACTAAAGAGTCTTCTCAAGGGCCCCAAAAACCTACTCAGGAGGGTGGGCCCTGAACCTCTTCACAGTCCACAGTCCACAAATGGGTATGAGGGTAAAAACTTTGATCCCAAGGAGGCCTGGTGTCATACCTGTAGACAGCATGGACACCAAACTGGAGACAAGGCCTGTCCCAGGAAAAGTCACACAACTTCTACTCCAGTTAGCACTGGAATAGCCAGTCTCCAGGTGGGGTCAACAGTGTGCCCAGAGCAAATCAGGGTTCACACTGAAGCTACTTTAGTGTCTGAGGGTGGGGTGGATATAGCCACACTAGCTGCCTGGTCGCCTCTCATGCAAAAATACAGGCAGCAGCTCTTGATAAATGGGACAAAGGTAGAAGCCCTGAGGCATACAGGTGCCAGTGTCACCATGGTGTCCCTAGGATAGTATTTGCTGGACAAACATATCCAGTCACCAATGCTGACAATGAAACTAAGGTTCATCCCATGGCAATGGTGACTTTAGAATGGGGAGGGGTTACTGGCCTGAAACAGGTAGTGAGCGGTCTCTTATGCAATCCCAGTAGAATGTTTGCTAGGGAATGATTTGGAGTCCTCAGCATTGGCTGGGGTAGAACTCAAACCCCATGCAGCCATGCTGGGTATCCCTGAACTAGTGTTTGTAAAACCAAGAACACAGAGCGCAGCACAGGGTGAAAAACAAAAGTTGGAGCCTGGAATAATGGCCCAACCTTCCAAGAGAAAAGGTAAGAGGACTGGGGGACCTGCCTATGTACAGCAAAAGAAACAGGACCTCTCTTCCCAGGAAGAAATCCTATCCCCTGTTTGAACTGAGTCCATGAGGCTGGAACTTTATCAGGTAGAGCTCTTGGCCCCTGGGCAACCCACAAGAGAACAGCTGTGCTAGGGACAAAAGACTTGTCCTACTCTTGAAGGCCTGAGACAGAAAGCTGCTGAGCAGGAGAAGGGAGTTGTCAGTGGCTCCCACAGGGTCTATTGGCAGGATGGGCTCCTTTACACTGAGGCAAAAGATCCCACACCTGGTGCCACTAAGAGAGTGGTAGTGCCTCAGGAGTGTAGAAAGTTTATCCTCACTTTGGCCCATGACACCCCCCTAGCTGGCCATTTGGGACAAACCAAGACATTGGACAGATTAGTGAACCATTTGTATTGGCCCAATATGTCCCAGAAAGCAAGGACGTTTTGTAGCTCCTGTGTCACTTGCAAAGCAAGTGGCAAGACAGGTGGCCATCCAAAGCCCCCCTCATTCCACTTCCAGTGGTGGGGGTCCCCTTTGAAAGGGTTGGTGTGGACATTGTGGGTCCACTTGAACCTCCCACAGCCTCAGGGAACCAATACATACTGGTAGTAGTGGATCATGCTACCAGATACCCTGAAGCAATTCCCCTTAGGTCAACTACTGCCCTTGCAGTAGCCAACGCCCTAATTGGTATCTTTACCAGAGTGGGAGGTGGTTTCTGACAGAGGTATCAACTTCATGTCAGCATACCTCAAACACATGTGGAATGAGTGTGAGGTGACTTATAAGTTCACCACACCTTATCATCCACAAACCAATGGCCTTGTTGATAGGCTTAACAAGACATTGAAGGGCATGATCATGGGGCTCCCTGAAAAACTCAAAAGGAGATGGGATGTCCTCCTGCCATGCCTGCTTTTCGTCTACAAAGCGGTGCCACGGAAGGGAGTAGGGTTTCCACCCTTTGAGCTTCTGCCTGGCTATCCTGTAAGGGGACCACTAGCACTTGTAAAAGAAGGCTGGGAGAGACTTCTTCATGGGCCTAAACAAGATGTGGTGGACTATGTGTGTGGCCTCCACTCAAGGATGGCTGAGTACATGGAAAAGGCATCCAAAACCCTTGAGGCCAGCCAACAACTCCAGAAGTTGTGGTATGACCAAAAGGCTGCAATGGTTGAATTCCAACCAGGGCAGAAAGTTTGGGTTCTGGAACCTGTGGCTCCCAGGGCACTCCAGGACAGATGGAATGGCCCTTACTCAGCGCTTGAGAAAAAGAGTCAGGTCACTTACTTGGTGGAGCTGGGCACAAGCAGGACACCCAAGAGGGTGATCCATGTTAACGGCCTTAAGCTCTATAATGATAGGGCAGATATAACCCTGTTAGTGGTTACTGATGAGGATCAGGAAGCAGAGAGTGAACCTCTCCCTGACCTCCTCTGAACTGACCCTAAGGATGGGACAGTAGATGGTGTGGTCTATTCAGACACCCTCTCTGCCCAACAGCAAGCTGACTGTGGGCAAGTCCTACAACAGTATGCTGAGCTCTTTTCTTTGACCCCTGGTCATAAACATCTGTGTACCCATGATGGGGACACAGGAGACAGTTTACCTGTCAAAAACAAAATACTCAGACAGTCTGACCAAGTCAAAGAAAGCATCAAAGTGGAAGTCCACAAGATGCTGGAGTTAGGGGTAATAGAACACTCTGACAGTCCCTGAGCTAGTCTTGGTCCCCAAACCTCATACCAAAGATGGAAAGAGAGAAATGAGGTTTTGTGTGGACTACAGAGGACTCAATTCTGTCACCAAGACAGATGCCCACCCCATACCCAGAGCAGATGAGCTGACTAACAAGTTAGGTGCAGCCAGATTTCTGAGTACCTTTGACTTAACTGTAGGGTGCTGGCAAATTAGGATGGCACCTGGAGCAAAATAGAAAACAGCATTCTAAACACCTGATGGGCATTATCAGTTTACTGTTATGCCCTTTGTCTTAATGACTGCCCCTCCCACCTTTCAAAGGTTGGTGAATCAAGTCCTTGCTAGCTTGGACTCCTTTAGTGCAGCATATCTAGATGATATAGCTGTCTTTAGTTCCAACTGGCAGGATCGCCTGGCCCACCGGGACACGGTTTTGCAGGCCTTGCAAGCAAAAGCCCTCTCTATCAAGGCATCCAAATGCCAGATAGGGAAGGGAACAGTTGTATACTTGGGCCACCTTATAGGTGGAGGCCAAGTGTAACCTTTACAACCCAAGATCCAGACAATTCTGGACTGGGAAGCTCCAAAAACCCAGACTCAGGTCAGGGCATTCCTTGGCTTGACTGGATACTACAGGAGGTTTGTGATGGGATATGGATCCATAGTGACTCCCCTCACAGTACCTCCAAGAAAGTGCCCAAGAAGGTAAACTGGACCATAGACTAAAGGCTGTTGACACCTTAAAGGAAGCTATGTGCTCAGCACCAGTTCTAAAAGCTCCAGATTATTCTAAGCAACTAATTGTGCAGACAGATGCCTCTGAACATGGGATAGGAGCAGTCCTATCCCAAACCAATTATGATGGTCTTGGTCAGCCTGTTGCTTTCTTTAGCAGGAGGTTACTCCCCAGGGAGCAGCGTTGGAGTGTTATTGAGAGGGAGGCCTTCGCTGTGGTTTGGTCACTGAAAAAGTTGAGACCATACTTGTTTGGTACTCACTTTATTGTTCAAACTGACCACAGACCTCTCAGATGGCTCATGCAAATGAAAGGAGAGAACCCTAAACTTTTGAGGTGGTCCATATCCCTACAGGGAATGGACGTTATAGTGGAACACAGACCTGGGACTGCCCATGCCAATGCAGATGGCCTACCCAGGTACTTCCACTTAGAAAATGAAGACTCTCTTGGGAAAGGTTAGTCTCATCCTCTTTCGTTTGGAGGGGAGGGGGGGTTGTGTAGGAAAATGCCACTGTTGGCATGGTCACCCCTCACATTTTGCCTTGTGTTGATGCCAGCTTTGATTGGATTGGAAGTGTGCTGGGACCCTGCTAACCAGGCCCCACCACCAGTGTTCTTTCCCTAAATCTGTACCTTTGTTTCCACAATTGGCACAGCCCTGGCACACAGTTAAGTCCCTTGTAAAAGGTACCCCTGGTCCCAAGCGCCCTGTGGCAAGGGAAGGTCCCTAAGGGCTGCAGCATGTATTATGCCACCTTCAGGGACCCCTCACTCAGTACATGCACACTGCTTTGCAGCTTGTGTGTGCTAGTGGGGAGAAAAGAAAAAGACGACATGGCACTCCCCTCAGAGCGCCATACCCACAAATCACTGCCTGTGGCATAGGTAGGTCACCCCTCTAGCAGGCCTTACATCCCTAAGTCAGGGTGCACTATCCCACAGGTGAGGGCATAGCTGCATGAGCACTATGCCCCAACATTGTCTAAGTCAATTCTTAGACATTGTAAGTGCAGGGTAGCCATACTGAGTATTTGGTCGGGGAGTCTGTCATTACGAACTCCACCGCAGCATAATGGCTAACTGAATACTGTTAAGTTTGGTATCAAACTTTTCAGCACAATAAACCCACACTAATGCCAGTGTGGGATTTATTGAAAAATGCACACAGAGGGCATTTCAGAGATGCCCCCTGTATGTTAGCCCAACTGCTAGTGCAAGGCTGACCAGTCTGTGCCAGCCTGCCACTTCCAGACGAGTTTCTGACCACATGGGATGAGTGCCTTGGTACACTCTGTGGTCAGAAAAAAAGCCTGTCCTCAGTGGAGGTGCTTCACACCCCCTCCTGCAGGAACTGTAACACCTGGTGGTGAGCCTTAAAGACTCACGCCTGGTATTACAATGCCCCAGGGCACGCCAGCTAGTGGAGATGCCCGCCCCCCCGGGGGGGACGAAGCTTGGATAGCTTGATTTCTCTCTGTCCTGGTCCCCTTGCTATTCCGGCACTAGCAAGTTGTGGATCACCAGGCTAGCAGCAATAGCTATCATGATGTACAACAGAAGTTTTCCAGGTCTCCTGGAACGTAATGATGTCAAATGCCTCGATAAAGGTTTTCCCTTCCCCAGAATCCTTTTTGGATGCAAGGCCCACAATATTCCAGTTTGTAACACTCACTGAATTTGTATTAACAGTTACTGTGCCCGCAACAGAAGTAACACTTCTGCCCACGGTTCTGATATGATGTGGGTCATCTTGAGTTACAATTGTGGACGCCCCCAGTTGTCAGTCTAATTCAAAAGAGTACTATAGTGGCAAAAAGAGGATTCTGCACTGTAATCCCATCAGTCACATTGAAAGCTGCTCCCTGGCTAAACATGGATGGGGAGGAACTGTAGTGAGTTTATAAAAAAGCCCAGTGGGAGAGGTTTAATGACATTAAGGCTAGTATTGAGATTGCAGGAGTGTGAGTAAATTACCAACATGGATTGGACTCTTAAAATTTATTACAGTAGTATCTCCTTCATAAGTCTTATGTCCATATTCAATCCATGACACCTATCGCACAAAAAGGACTTGGGTGGAGCAGGCATGATTGAAATAGAAACTTTGGAAGCCAATTAATAACTTTGTTCTTTAGCTGTGGGGCATTTTTCACAGCCCTAACGCCCAATGGAGGCACATTGGTGAGAGTTAGAACATACAGTTAAACCTCCGGGGGGGAATTTATGGTTAGTAGTCTACCTACAAACAACTGCCGGAAGCAAATTAGATATTTTGTTAGTTGTGAGACTTCCATGCCTCATATATTGAAGTTCAACTCCAGAATGCTCGTTTTTGGACTTGGGCGTAGTGTCCGTACACTCAACTGACCTAAAGTCTGCCAATTTATTGAGAGCATCTTTGATACAAGCTAGATCTGGTAAGTATAGACTCCAATTAGTCCCTTAGCAATGTACCCAACATGCCATACAACCATGTCAACAGAATGGATTCTGATTAAAAAAACATCAGTCCACCCCCTTCATTACCAACTGGGAAGGTTGGCGGTCTCGCTCCTCTTTTCTTGCGCTTAACTGCAGGCTCAGCTGAAGGAGAGCTACAGGTTACTGGTTGCAGTGAGAGTCCCAGACTAATGGATACTACATTTGTGCTGTTCGAATGAAAGGTGCTCCCACATTTATGTCACCAACACCTATCATATCCATCCATCAATTCATCACAAGATAGGCATCTTTCGGCCAGTTCAACCCCAACCGGTTGCACAATGAAATTGTCTATGGTAGTCGCAGGACTGGGTGTGCTGGTATTGCATGTGGCCTTGCGTTTTTCCAAGGTTTACCAAGCGCATGAACAGGCAACACTCCCCTTGGCCTTGGCGAGCAGGTGCACAGGAGATGGCCAAGCTGCTGTCGGAGGCAGATTGGCCAACTCTTGGCCCAGTCTACACTTGAGCATGCGCCCCGGCGTGTCCTACACTGTGCGAGTGAAGGGCACCTTATGTTACCCTCAGCCTCCAAGCCACGCCTCCACCTGAAGAGTCAAGGTGTATGGAAAATATAGTGGTCCCCCCCCACCTGGCGTTGAGAGAGTCCACAATGTGTCCTGTGCTGTAGGAGTGAAGGGCACCTTACATTCCCCTCATCCTCCAAACGACGCCTCCTCCTGGAGATTAGAAGAGTGAAGGAGATGGATATTGTAGTGCTCCTGCTCCGCCTGGCTCCACCTGTGTTTAAGCCTTTTTAGGGACGCACTACCTTTTATTCAATTATATATGGATCCCTTTTACAACATGTCCAAGCAAGTTCTCAAACTTTAGAACTATGGAGGCACTGGCAACCACAAATAGCCAAACTGTGCAACCGCAGTGACTCTTCCAATCAAAAAATTTGCAGTAAAATATTGAGGGTACAAATATTAATTTTGCATACCTTGTATGTCAAATATAACATCAACTACCTGAATATTATGGACAAAAATACTGAAAATACATTTGTAAGTATATATATTTAAAAGCATTTAACATTAAAATATCATTTAGATTAGATTCAGATTTACTACTGCCACGATAACTTGAGGAACTGAAAGGAAAATGTGGGACTTTGGAGAAGTCAGGTTTCCCATTCCCACTCCAAAGTAAGAAATCTGCTGGACTATGGAGGGGTCAGATTCACCACTGCCACTCCAAACTGAGCAACAGTAAGAAAAGTGTTGGACTTTGAAGAGTTGGATTTACTATTCCCACTCCAAACTGAGCAACACTGGTGAAAGGGTTGGACTTTAAAGGAATAAGATGTACTATTCCAATTCCAGACTAAACAAGAGTAGAAAGCCCCATATTTATACTTTTTTAGAGCCGCATTTGTGCCGCTTTTTGACATAAAAGTGGGCCAAACTTACAAAATAAAATTGTGTTTCGAAAGTTTGCGCTGCTTTTGCGTTAAAAAGTGGCACAAATGCAGCGCTAAAAAAGTATAAATATGGACCAAAATGTTTAGACCTCCAAAAAAATCATATTTATTATTCACAAACCTAACTAATGAAAGAAATACATTAAATCAAATTATAAAAATGTTTTAAAATATATACAGTAAAATAAGTCAAAGATGATTAGTTTTAAAAACATAACAGGCGAAATACACTGAACAATTAAAATAAATGTATATCTAATGTAAGTGAAATTAAACATTTTAAATCAAATTAAAAATTAATAATAATAAAAAATGTAAATTAAAATGTGCCAAACACTTATAAATGCATAGACAAAACCAAAATAGGCATGATAATTAAAAATACAAGTTATTTATTAAATCTATACATTATTTTATTGTTTAATAATGTATAAATTCAAAATAAATTGAACTCTTAATTTACATAATTATTAAAAAATGTACCAACTAATAATTAATATATGAAATGTTAGATTACTCAAAACTATATTTAAATAGAACTTCTCTAGTAGCAATATGTCAATGAAATTTGGTTCAATGTGAACCAGATATTAACGAATCACCATGATTGACTACTGTGAAATGTTGAGACATGTAACGTGTTGGGATGCACAGAAACGCAATATAATTATAAAAAATGAAAAAACACTCCCGTCCAACTTCCATACAAGCCAAATAAAACATCTCATAATATTATTGTCATCACAATATCTTTTGGCGATGTTAGCATGCCATAATATGTGTACAAAAATATTACGGACGAACACCCCAAAAAAAAAAGCATGCAAGGATGTAGATTCCTACCACCGTATACACCTGTACCCTGTCATCCGTACCGTGGACCACATTAGTACTTAATACCTTACAGCTAAGGAAACCCTGAACCAAATTAATACAGGCTGTGGTTCCACACCTTAAAAGGAGTCCATTGTACCATTAATATTAGTCTTTGTGTGCCAAGTAGCACCAATTCTATGTGTGCATCTAAAAGTATACATGAGGGTTATGTGAGGGCTTATGGAACCCGTCTCTACTTAGATGCACAAATATAGCACCCTGGTGAATGCGCCTGACAGCTGCACCAGTGAAAGCAGGGTTTCCGCCGAGGTATGAGGTTCAAACAAGGAAGCGGTCAAGAAAATAGATGAGGGGTCCCCTAAAACAATAATATAGGCCCTCATTACAACCCTGGCGGTAAATCCCGCTTTCGGCCGTGCAGAAGACCGCCAACATACCGCTGCGGCCGCAGAATTCCGCTACAGGTATTACGACCCACAGCTCGGAATCCGCCACAATACAGACACCCACTCAAGTCCACCACACCAAAGGTCAGTGATAAACTGGCGATACCAAAACCGACACCATCACGCCAACAGGAATGCGCCCACACTATCACAACCCACGAATCAACGCGGCGGTCTTTCAACCGCGGTATTCCATTGGCGGTACACACAGCCGCGCTCAAAATACACACACATTTACAAAACACAACCACACTGGGCAATTTGAAATACACACACCTGATACACATACACACCACACCCACACACCCAATCCAATACAAAGCACACACCAACATCACCCACAAACCTTTACTACCAAAATTTTGAAGGAAGGCCAGAGAGAGAGACTACCTAAAACAACACCAGCATCCACAGACACACAACATTATCACTTACACAACATCCACGCACCTCAAACAACACACACCAACACATCCCCTCACACATCACAACAGACACCATCTCACACATCACCCACACCACATCATGGCACCTCAAAGACACCCCAGGTTCTCTGAGGAGGAGCTCAGGGTCATGGTGGAGGAAATCATCTGGGTAGAGCCACAGCTATTTGGATCACCGGTGCAGCACACCTCCATTACAAGGAAGATGGAGCTATGGTGCAGAATTGTCGACAGGGTTAACGCAGTGGGACAGCATCCAAGAACACGGGATGACATCAGGAAGAGGTGGAACGACCTACGGGGGAAGGTGCATTCCGTGGTATCCAGACACCAGATTGCTGTAGAAAGGACTGGCGGTGGACCCCCACCTCCTCCCCCACAACTAACAACATAGGAGGAGCAAGTCTTGGCAATTATGCATCCTGAGGGCCTCGCAGGAGTAGCAGGAGGACTGGACTCTGGTAAGACATATCTTTACTACTTTATACCCCACAACCCAGGAATACGCCCACACTATCACAACCCACGAATCAACGCGGCGGTCTTTCAACCGCGGTATTCCATTCGCGGTACACACCGCCGCGCTCAAAATACACACACATTTACAAAACACAACCACACTGGACAATTCGAAATACACACACCTGATACACATACACACCACACCCACACACCCAATCCAATACAACGCACACACCCACATCACCCACAAACCCTTACTACCAAAAATTTTAAAGAAGGCCAGAGAGAGAGACTACCTAAAACAACACCAGCATCCACAGACACACAACATCATCACTTACACAACATCCACGCACCTCAAACAACACACACCAACACATCCCTTCACACATCACAACAGACACCACCTCACACATCACCCACACCACATCATGGCACCTCAAAGACACCCCAGGTTCTCTGAGGAGGAGCTCAGGGTCATGGTGGAGGAAATCGTCTGGGTAGAGCCACAGCTATTTGGATCACCGGTGCAGCACACCTCCATTGCAAGGAAGATGGAGCTGTGGTGCAGAATTGTCGACAGGGTTAACGCAGTGGGACAGCATCCAAGAACACGGGATGACATCAGGAAGAGGTGGAACGACCTACGGGGGAAGGTGCGTTCCGTGGTATCCAGACACCAGATTGCTGAAGAGAGGACTGGCGGTGGACCCCCACCTCCTCCCCCACAACTAACAACATAGGAGGAGCAAGTCTTGGCAATTATGCATCCTGAGGGCCTCGCAGGAGTAGCAGGAGGACTGGACTCTGGTAAGACATATCTTTACTACTTTATCCCCACACCCCACCTGCATGCCAACAAATACCGCCACCCTTACCCTCACACCTATCACCCCAACAAGCCACAGATACCCCACTAACACAACCCACACATTCCAAAAACAAGCCCTGCATGTACCACCAATGCATGGACACCCATCACCAATGCATGTCCAGTACAGAGACTCACTCATGCCCCTAAATAACCAATCACACAAGGACCAAGCCAATAATGCAAGCACAGAAGTAGAGGGTCACTCACCCACTGCACAAGATGGCGCACACATATACAATAACTATGCATTTACACCCCAACAGGACCCATACCCAATGTCACTGGACAGGAGGTGCCAGATATATCCAGTCCCCCCACAGAAGAGTCCCACAGTGATGACAGCAGCTCTGCACGCCTGGATCAAGAGGACCAGCCCGGCCCCTCAGGGACCTCGGGACAGTTGGTTCCCCTGACACAGTTACAAACCACGACAGAGCCTCCCCCCCTCAGGAAACACCAGCACAGCACCCACCCAGCGGGCCCATCCCTCTGTCCCCAGGACACGTCAATCAGCAGTGTGTCCACCACTACAGGGAACCCAGGCAACCCCACTAACACAGGACGATCAGGGACCTCGGGCAGTGGGCACATGGTTCTGGGGACAGAGGCACAGGATAACAGGGAAGCTGGGAGGACTGCTGTGCATCAGGGGGAGGACAGGCCCAGGTAACCAACACTCCATGAGGCACTCTCCAACATCATGGGAGCTTACCACCATTCCCAGGAGACCATGGGCACGGTACTGGCCAAGTTTCAGGAGACCCAGCAGCTACAGGAGGAACACTACTTGGGGATCAGGGAGGACTTGAAGTCCATCAACACCACCCTGGTCACCATTGCGGGGGTGATGACAGACCTTCTCAACACCAGGAGGGACACAGTGGCACACCAACGGGCCCCTGACACTAGCCTGGATGATGAACAGCCCTCCACCTCCGCCGGCACTAGTGGACAGGAGGCACCGCCACAGGAACAAAAGGCCACCAGCACCCCACCCCCTGCAGATGGAGAACCACCCCGCAAACGGTCCCTGAGATCCAGGAACATTGCCAAGACCCCCACCAGGAAATAAGACCCCCCCTGAATGTCACCCTTCTGTCCCACTATGTCACCCTGTCCATCCTTAAACTGCCATTGCTCCACTTCCTATGCACCTGTGAAACAAATAGACTGGACTCTGCCATGGACATACCTCCACCATCACCCCAGCCCATTTTACAACCCCCTCCACTTATTTGCACAGGAATAAACACACTTCAATCACAAAACAATCTGGAGTCAGTCTGTGCTTTCACAAATGTGTAATTGCAATGTCTATGGAATATAGCAATATCAATTTACTTGTTCACATACCAAGGTAACACAGCTGTAGGCCAGGAGTAAACATAGCAGAGGGCACAAAGTGGGACCCAGATCTGTGAAATGGAAAGTCAAAGTGACAAGTCAGTGTCCATACACTGAGTGGAAATGACAGACTTATGCTAGCTCCAACAATAGTATGAGATGTGGGAAGCAGTGACATCTTCTTACCTGTGTCTCACTGGAAGTATTGCATGATGATGTTGTTTCGGTTGTCGATATCCTCTTCTTCTGCCTCCTCTTCTTCACTGTCCACAGGCTCCACAGCTGCCACAAGACCACCATCTGGCCCATCCTCCTTCAGAAAAGGCACCTGGTGTCGCAAAGCCAGGTTGTGCAGCATACAGCAGGCCACGATTATCTGGCACACCTTCTTCGGTGAGTAGTATAGGGAACCACCTGTCAGATGGAGGCACTGGAATCTGGCCTTCAGGAGGCCGAAGGTGCGTTCTATTATCCTCCTAGTTTGCCCATGTGCCTCATTGTAGCGTTCCTCTGCCCTGGTCCTGGGATTCCTCACTGGGGTCAGTAGCCATGACAGGTTTGGGTAACCAGAGTCACCTGCAACTGTCGAAGGGCAGCTGTTAGACACACACTAACCCCATACCCAGACACCTATGTCAACTGTATTGGGACCTTGGCCTCACCTATTAGCCACACACGGTGCCTCAGGAGTTGCCCCATCACATAAGGGATGCTGCTATTTCTCAAAATGTAAGCGTCATGCACAGAGCCAGGATACTTGGCATTCACATGGGAAATGTACTGGTCTGCCAAACACACCATCTGCACATTCATCGAATGGTAGCTTTTCCGGTATCTGTACACCTGCTCATTCCTGCGGGAGGGACAAATGCCACATGTGTACCATCAATGGCACCAATGATGTTGGGGATATGTCCCAGGGCATAGAAGTCACCTTTCATTGTGGGCAAATCCTCCACCTGAGGGAAAACGATGTGGCTGCGCATGTGTTTCAGCAGGGCAGACAACACTCTGGACAACACGTTAGAGAACATTGGCTGGGACATCCCTGATGCCATGGCCACTGTTGTTTGAAAAGACCCACTGGCCAGGAAATGGAGTGCAGACAGGACCTGCACTAGAGGGGGTATCCCTGTGGGATGGCGGAAAGCTGACATCAGGTCGGGCTCCAACTGGGCACACAGTTCCAGGATTGTTGCACAATCAAATCTGTATGTGATTATGATGTGTCTCTCTTCCATTGTCAATAGGTCCACCAGGGGTCTGTACATCAGAGGATGCCACCATCTCATCACCTGCCCAAGCAGACGTGCCCTATGGAGGAGAACAGCGAGCAGAGAGTCAACTAACACTGGTGTATCACAATGTGTTATTGCAGAAACGTTATTAATCCGCAATGTGCCGGTATCTGTCTGTATTCCCGGCCTAGATAGGTGTGACGCAGTTTTTATCCATCCCATGTTGCCCCCTGAAATGGTGGCTGCCTGATCTGTAAGGTGGGACAAGGGGATATGAGGTAAATGTGCTGGCATTGTTCACCGTCGCGGTGGGCGGTCGAAGACCGCGGCGCAATTCTGCATTGGTTAACATTGGGCCCTATGGGTCCCAGGAGCCAATGACGATGTACGCCGGCGGTGACGGTATGCACCGCCGCGGACGTGACCGCCATTTTCTGTATGTTCACTCACTTGATACCTGACCTTCAACAGGAGAGGACCTACACTGCAAGTGCTGCTGTGACCTGTGTCTGGAAGCGACAATGGCTACAGTGTCTGGGGAAAGGGCCCCTGCCTTCACTTCGGAGGAGTTGGAGAAACTAGTGGATGGGGTCCTCCCCCAGTACACGCTACTCTACGGTCCTCCAGACAAACAGGTGAGTACACTGTGAGCATGCTGCATGGGCAATGCCTGCTTTGAGTGGTGTGGATAGAAGATACATGGGGGGGCTGAGGCCTGCATGTGCGGATGGTGAGTGTATGTGCGTCAGGGCATGGGTGGGAACTGGTGGGCAATGAGTATGATGGTCCGGACGGGTGAGTAATTTACTTTCCCCCTGTACCATTGCTCTAGGTCAGCGCCCACCAGAAGAAGGGTATTTGGCGTGCCATCGCCAAGGATGTCCAGACCCTCGGGGTTTACCACAGACGGAGCACCCACTGCCATAAAAGATGGGAGGACCTGCGCCGCTGGAGCAAGAAGACGGCGGAGGCCCAGCTGGGGATGGCCTCCCAATGTGGAAGGGGTGCCCGTCGCACTATGACCCCCCTGATGTCCCGGATCCTGGCGGTAGCCTATCCGGAGTTGGATGGGCACCTGAGGGCATCACAGCAGCCACAAGGTGGTGAGTACACTCTCATCCAGCTGACTCTGCGCGCATTACGAGGTGTCTGGGTGGGGGAGGTGGACAGTGGGTTCCCCTAGGCTAGGGCGAACTTGGGAGGCAAGGTCCCTTGTGAGGCAGGCTATGTGGCACCCCAAACCCGCTAGTGGTAAGAGCCATCTACACCTAGTCAGGCTCCTGTGACTTCCAGGTGTGCAGCAATTGGGCTTAGGCCTCGTACCCCAGGGTCAGGTGAAATTTCTAGGAACTGTTAGTGCATGGTGTACTGCTGAGGGCTGCTCCCTGTGTTTTGTGTCCGCCAACGGTAGTGGTGTTGCATGCACTGAACATGTTTTTCTTCTGTCTTTCCCCCATCTTTTTGAGGTCTCCCTGTTCTTGTGTGCAATAGCATCATCAGGCGGAGGAGCATTGGCACCGGAGCAGGAGGGAGCGGCAACCCACTTGGCCCTGGAGGGTGAAGCAACGGAGTCTGAAGCCACCAGTGGGACGGAGGGCGAGGGGAGCTCCACAGCGGGGACAGGAGCAGACACCAGTGACAGCGACTCCTCCTCTGATGGGAGCTCGCTTGCGGTGGCGGGCACCTCTGTGCCCACTGCATCAACAGATACAGCCGCCACCCCCCCTACCAGCACTGCCCTCCCAGCAGCCCCTCAGCATGTGTCCTGTGCCCGCTCACCCAGGAGGGTGGGCATCTCCTTCGCCCCAGGCACCTCTGGCCCTGCCCCACTCACCCCTGCTGCCCTCAGTGAGGAGGCTATTGACCTCCTGAGATCCCTCACTGTTGGGAAAGCTACCATTTTGAATGCCATCCAGGGTGTTGAGAGGCATTTGCAACAAACAAATGCATACCTGGAGGGCATTAATTCTGGGCAGATGGCCCAACAGAGAGCATGTCAGGCTCTGGCCTCAGCACTGATGACAGCCATTGTCCCTGTGTCCAGCCTCCCCCCTCCAACTTCCTCCACCCAGACCCAATCCCCTGTACCTCAGCCTATCCCAAGCACACCATCAGACCAGCATGCACATACATCAACACACAAGAGTGGACAAGGCAAACATAAGCACCACACATCCCACAGGCACTCACACAAGCACCATCCCCATGCAGACACAGCAACATCCACTGCCTCCACTGTGTCCTCTTGTCTCCACTCACACCTGCATGCACTACATCTTCAGCCACTACCTCCATCACCAGCACGCCCATTTACCACACACCGCTCACGTGCACTCACCACCCCCACTACCATTCACACATCCCCTGTGTCCTCTCCCAGTGTGTCTGTGAGCCCTCTTCCCAAAGTACACAAACGCAGGCACACACACACCCAACAGCCATCCACCTCACAACAGCCTCCGGGCCATGCACCTTCACCCAAATTCTGCAGACGTACACCTCCTACAACCACTACCTCTTCCTTCACTCCTAAACCCCCTCCATCTTCCCATCCCAGTGTGTCTAAAAAACTTTTCCTGGCTCACATTGACCTCTTCCCTTCACCTCCCCCACTTCCTTCCCCTAGGGCCAGGCTTTCCAGGTCCCAGCCCAGCACCTCAGCCACCAAATCCCCAGGCACAGTGGTGCCAGCAACTGCGGGGACATCGAGTGCGCCACCCATCAGGGCTGCCAGTGTGCCACGTAGTGAGGGCAAGGATATTCTGCCACCTGCCAATGTGAAAAAGGTGCCCACATCCCGGAGGGGGAAGCCGAAACTACCAGCCACCAAGGGCTCAGCAAAAACAAAAGGGGACAGTGGCAAGACAACCGCAGCACCATCAAAAGTGGGGAAGTGTCACGACTTACGTGCTGCTTTACCCTGGAGGCCACAGAGCGAGTGGCGTGGATACTGTTCTTGAATGTTCGGCCTTGGCCCAAGTAGGGGCGACTCTTTCTGGTAGCCACGGTGCTGCAGGCAATGGGTACGCCAAGAGCAGGCCGTGCCCCTCAGAAGTAGCGCCAGAGGGAAAAAAAACCTGAAAGGGGAAAAAACCTCCACAAAGAATGTTCCTAAAACAGGAACAAAAACGAAGAGATATCAGCAAGAGCAAATACAGGAAAAAGTATTCTGAACTGACGAGAACCAGCACAGGAATACGAGGAAGCAGGAGTGAAAACACCATCCAAACAGAAAGTGTTGCAGCGCAAGGAGAGAAAGAATCACAGCCCTTAAATACCAACAAACAGGAAACGACCAACAGGAAGTAAAAGGACACGATCTTAGATAGGGAAAAGCACATAGAACAGAATGGACTAGGAACCAGGGTTTTAGCTGAGAAACATGAAACACCGGGTGAATCTTCCAGGTACGAGGCAAGTGAAGACGGACAGTGACGGGATTGGTCAGCTGAAGGATTCGGAAAGGACCATAGTAACGAGGTGTGAACTTCTTCTGAGAAAGGCGTAAAGGTAGAAATTTTGATGAAAGCCAGACTTTATCCTGAAGGTAATATTCTGGAGCATCTCTCAGTTTCTTGTCTGCTATTCTCTTCCTGTATCTCTTGGTGTTCAACAAGTTAGAGCGAATCAATCTATGAATCTGTAAAAGTCGTCTGGAGAATGAAGTAACAGCAGGAAGAGAAGAGGTAGACTGAGGAATAGCAGGAAAAGAGGTAGGAGGATAGCCATAAGAACAGAAAAAAGGAGTGACCTTGGAGGCACTTTGGACAGAGTTATTGTAGGAGAATTCAGCGATAGGGAGGTAAGTGTTCCAGTTGCTCTGAGTAGAATTACAAAAGCAGCAAAGGTACTGTTCCAATCCTTGGTTGAGAAGCTCAGTCTGTCCATTGGTTTGAGGATGGAAACCCGATGAGAGTGCTATGTTGATATTCAGTGTCCTACAAAAATGTTGCAAAAAACCGGGAGATGTACCCTGTCAGATATAATGTTGTGTGGAAGTCCATGGAGATGGAAAATATGACGGATAAATATCTGACTTAGTTCTTGGGAATTAGGTAGTTTTTTCAGAGCAGTGAAGTGAGCCATCTTAGTAAAGGAGTCTATGATGACCATGATAACCCGGTTTCCTGCTGATGGAGGTAATGAACACATAAAATCAGTAGAAACTGTGTGCCAGGGAGCCGTCGGAACAGGTAATGGTTGTAGTAATCCTGCAGGTCTAGTACGGGGAATCTTTACTTGAGCACATATGGGACAAGCCTGAACGTATCTTTCGACACCTGATTTCCAGGTACGCCACCAGAAAGATCGTGAGAGTAATTCTTGTGTGGCTTTAATGCCTCTATGACCAGAAATCGGTGAATCATGGCACATTTGTAGTGCCTTTTCTCTGACTCCATTAGTAGGGAGAAACAACAAGTTCTTATAATAATAATAATACCCTTGCTGCTTACATATGTTCAGTTTCTTTACTTCTTGATCAGTCAGATTGGAGTATTGCAGTTGTACCTCCTCCAGGAAAGACTGAGCTACTCTGATGATTTTACTGGGCTCAAGAAGATACTGTCATGGGGTAGAAGTACAATCTGGATAACGACGAGATAGGGCATCAGCCAGAATGTTTTGGGATCCAGGAATATAAGTGACATAAAAGTCGTACTGACTAAAGAAAAAGGCCCAACGAGCCTGACGACTGTTCTGGCATAAAAAAGTTTCGTAAACATTGTAGATTGCGATGGTCTGTACTTACCTCGAAGGGCTCTTTGGAACCCATAAGAAACTGTCTCCACTCAAGGAAAGCTGTTTTCAGGGCTAACAACTCCCTTTCAAGTACTGAGTAATGTTGTTCTGACGCCGAAAGTACATGGGACAAATAGAACACAGGATGTTCAAGACCGTCATCTTCTTGCTGTTGGAGTAAGGCAGCTCCGATGGCTCTTTCGGAAGCATCTGTAACAGCAATAAATTGTTTGTTGGTATCTGGGTGCCTCAATATCGGTGCTTGAGTGAAGGCCTTTTTTAGACTCTGGAAAGCTTGTTTAGCTGCCTTAGTCCAGACGAAGCCTCTCTTTAGATTTTCCTTTTTTAATATTTGCGTTATGTGGCTGATTTGTTCTGCAAAGTCCAAGATAAACTGTTGATAAAAATTAGCCAATCCTAGAAAGCATTGTGTTTCCTTAATAGAGATAGGAGAAGGCCAATCTAGAATGGCTTGTACCTTTTCTTGGTCCATAGCTATGCCAGTGGGACTAAGGTGATATCCCAAATATTTGACTTTGGTCTTGTCAAACTCACGCTTTTCAGGTTTACAGGACAGTTGATGTTCCCGGAGTCTTTGGAGGACCTGTTTAACGTGAAAGGAATGAAGTTCAGGACATTTAGAATAAATAAGGATATCGTCTAAATAGATGACAACCGTATGATTCAAGAGATCAGAGAATACTGAATCCATAAATCTCTGCCAAATGGAGGAGGCATTAATAAGACCAAAAGGCATAACTCTGTACTCATAATGATCAAATGGGGTCCGGAAAGCAGTCTTCCACTCGTCTCCTTCTTTAATAGGCAAAAGGTGGAAGGCTCTACGAAGATCCAGTTTGGTAAATCGTTGAGCCCCTCTGACTGCCTCTAGTATATCCTTAATGAGAGGCAATGGGTAACGGTCCTTTATAGTTATTTTATTTAGTCCGCGAAAATCCAGGCAGGGACGAAGATCCTTCGTTTTCTTGGGTACAAAAAAGAGAGGTGCCCCAGCCGGAGAGGATGATGGTACAATGAGGCCGCTATGTAAGTTTTCTTGCAGATATTCTTTTAGTACTTCTCTTTCAGGTTCGGTGAGTGAATATATCCTCCCAAAGGGAATAATAGCTCAGGGTTCCAAGGGAATAGCACAATCGTAATCTCGATGTGTGGGTAACACAGGTCTGATTGGTTTTTGGAACACATCTTGAAATTCTAGATAGTGATCAGGAACTCCTTGAACTGTATTGATGGAACATCCAGTAATACTTTCAAGAGGCATCAACCTCTTGGGTGACCAATAAGTGTCCAAAGCAAAGCAGTTCTCATGACAAAACTGGGAGGACAGGGAAATAGTCCGGGTTTCCCAATTTACATAAGGGTTATGTTTTATGAACCACGGAATTCCCAAATTGGGATGATATTAGATCAAAAGAGATGTTTTCTTGATGGTTCCCAAACTGTAAACTCAGTGTCATGGTGGTGGTAATGACTGGACCAGAAGATATTAAAGACCCATCCACTGTGTGAACTTGTTCTGGGGTTTCTTTGGGTCGTGTTGGTATTTGTTGAGTCGTGGCCCCAGTCTTATCCATATATATGACACTGGCACCACAATCAAGTAAAGCCAGTGTTCTCTCTTGATGGCCGTCTGGTAAATGTAACGTCACAGGTAACATAAACAAAGTAGTGGCATTGTCCTTGAAAGAACTGATGGAAGGTATAGCTAATGATCCCATCCCCTTCCTTCGTACAGAGGACGGGAAGTGGCATTTCCCGATGGCCTTTGAGGACGAACGGGGCAGGTCCGGAGCATGTGGCCGGCAGCACCACAATACAGGCATAATCCCCTCCTACGTCTGTCTTCCCGCTCCCTAACAGAAAGTGGTCCTCGAGTGGTATCCACCTGCATAGGTTCGCCTTGGGCATCTCTGGAAAGAGGACGAGGTTCCTCAGGACGATGCATAAAGACACGTGAAGTGCTTGGCTGAGATGGTCCTCTACTCTTTCTCTTCTCCATACTTCGCTCTTGGAGACTGTATTCGATGGAAAGAGCCTGATCCATCAGACAACGAAGGTCTTCAACTCGGGTGGAGTGTACCAACTCGTCTTTGATTTCTTCCTTAAGTCCTCTACGGAATAAAGTCACCAAAGTTCGTTCCACCCAAGTGGTCTCAGCCGTTAGCTGTCGAAAGCGGGTAATATATTGGAGGACATCTTGTGAGCCTTGTTGGATGTCACATAAGGCTTCTTCCGCAGAGGCCTCGGAATCCTGGACGACTGAACATCTGTTTAAACCGATTCACGAAGGCAGGATAGTCCGATAATACTGGATCATTGGAGGATACCATCGGGGTTGCCCAGGCCAAGGTAGGACCGGATAAGGCACTGATAAAATATTCCACCTTGTCTTGTGGGAGAATTGGGTGGGTCGGAAGGTGAAATACACAGTTAATGCATCGAGGAACTCTCGCAGCTTAGTTGGTTCACCGGAGAAACGAGGAGTAGAGGTGGAGACGGCCGGAACATCCTCACTGCGAAAGGCCAAAGCTTGTCGTAAAGCAGCATTCTCGTTGCGTAATTGTTGCATTTCCTGAGCCTGTTGATGAATGGTTGCCAGAAGAGATTGATCAGGATCTGCAGCAGCCGCCTCTGTGTCATCCATGATGTTCGACAACGTCGGGAGTATTTGGGGCTGCAATGTCACAACTTACGTGCTGCTTTACCCTGGAGGCCGCAGAGCGAGTGGCGTGGATCCTGTTCTTGAATGGTCAGCCTTGGCCCAAGTAGGGGCGACTCTTTCTGGTAGCCACGGTGCTGCAGGCAATGGGTACGCCAAGAGCAGGCTGCCCCTCAGAAGTAGCGCCAGAGGGAAAAAAACCCTGAAAGGGGAAAAAACCTCCACAAAGAATGTTCCTAAAACAGGAACAAAAACGAAGAGAAATCAGCAAGAGCAAATACAGGAAAAAGTATTCTGAACTGACGAGAACCAGCACAGGAATACGAGGAAGCAGGAGCGAAAACACCATCCAAACAGAAAGTGTTGCAGCGCAAGGAGAGAAAGAATCACAGCCCTTAAATACCAACAAACAGGAAACGACCAACAGGAAGTAAAAGGACACCATCTTAGATAGGGAAAAGCACATAGAACAGAATGGACTAGGAACCATAGAGAATAGGGAATAAGGAATGCTGGGAAGAGAAAGGGAATATGGGAAGGAGGAAAAAACATAAAGGAAGGCACAACCTGATGTCCAAGAAAAGAAGAAAAGAACAGGAGAGTGGGGGATCAGACATACCTAAAAATGCGGTGCACAGCAAAAGAACGAGGCCCCATGCCAATTTGGGGCCTCTGCAAGCACACAGCAGACTGGGGGTTCGTCGCGTCAGAGAAACGCGTGCTGCGACCCGAGCCGAATGTTCGGCTCGTGCCACACGCAGCGGCGCGACAGGAAGGGACAAAAGCAGACGAGCAGGTCAGGAGAGGGCACAGTGGCACCGACTGAGGGACCAGTGTCACACCTTCTGTCCACAACCACACCAACCTGTACGGCGGCGAACACCGCTAGCTGCCCTGCCACTGCAACCGCCACCTCCACCGCCACCTGCATAACCACCTGCACAGCCACTGGCACGTCTACAGCCTCAGCGACAATCCTCAGCCTCTTCCCCAGTGGGCAGCCATCCAAGGCTGCAGGAGACGTACTGGTGTGTCCCTCAGCAGGTGCTGACCCATGCACCTCCGCCAGCACAGCCGCCACAGACACCGGCGCAAGCACCGCCACCGGCCCTGCAAAGTGCTCGGACAGTGGCACCACCGCTGACATGGCTACCATCCCCAGTGGTCAGTCGTCCGAGGCTGGAGGAGAGTTCCTGGACCCTGGGCAGCTTCCATGAGGCATGACTTCCATCACTGTTTGCACCTGCAGGTGGAAGGTGAAGCCGCAGCAGTGTGGGGTATGTCGCTGCCTCCATGGCGTATCATGCTACCTCTACCTCGGCAATCTGGTGGCACACACACCCAGGTGAGGGAATTGTACCGACCACACTGCACGTGGAGCACTCTGAACACCATGCCCCCTCCAGAACCAGTGGAGAGATACATCCACTACCTCAGTCCTTGGCAGGATGAAGCACTCTGGGCACCAGGCCCCGTCCAGAACCAGTGGAAAGATACATCCACTACCTCAGTCCTTGGCAGGATGAAGCACTCTGGGCACCATGCCCTCTCCAGAACCAGTGGAGAGATACATCCACTACCTCAGTCCTTGGCAGGATGAAGCACTCTGG
Source organism: Pleurodeles waltl (assembly GCF_031143425.1). Lineage (NCBI taxonomy): Eukaryota > Metazoa > Chordata > Amphibia > Caudata > Salamandridae > Pleurodeles > Pleurodeles waltl. The sequence continues at coordinate 403,633,243 of NC_090449.1, forward strand.
GCACCAGGACCCCTCCAGAACCAGTGGAGAATGACATCCACTTGAGAGACTGTGGCTTTGCACTCCCGAGGATAAAGCAGTGGGCAAACCACCCACTGGCTCGTGCCACACGCAGCAGCACGACAGGAAGGGACAAAAGCAGACGAGCAGGTCAGGAGAGGGCACAGTGGCACCGACTGAGGGACCAGTGTCACACCTTCTGTCCACAACCACACCAACCTGTACGGCGGCGAACACCGCTAGCTGCCCTGCCACTGCAACCGCCACCTCCACCGCCACCTGCATAACCACCTGCACAGCCACTGGCACGTCTACAGCCTCAGCGACAATCCTCAGCCTCTTCCCCAGTGGGCAGCCATCCAAGACTGCAGGAGACGTACTGCTGTGTCCCTCAACAGGTGCTGACCCATGCACCTCCGCCAGCACAGCCGCCACAGACACCGGCGCAAGCACCGCCACCGGCCCTGCAAAGTGCTCGGACAGTGGCACCACCGCTGACATGGCTACCATCCCCAGTGGTCAGTCGTCCGAGGCTGGAGGAGAGTTCCTGGACCCTGGGCAGCTTCCATGAGGCATGACTTCCATCACTGTTTGCACCTGCAGGTGGAAGGTGAAGCCGCAGCAGTGTGGGGTATGTCGCTGCCTCCATGGCGTATCATGCTACCTCTACCTCGGCAATCTGGTGGCACACACACCCAGGTGAGGGAATTGTACCGACCACACTGCACGTGGAGCACTCTGAGCACCATGCCCCCTCCAGAACCAGTGGAGAGATACATCCACTACCTCAGTCCTTGGCAGGATGAAGCACTCTGGGCACCAGGCCCCGTCCAGAACCAGTGGAAAGATACATCCACTACCTCAGTCCTTGGCAGGATGAAGAACTCTGAGCACCATACCCTCTCCAGAACCAGTGGAGAGATACATCCACTACCTCAGTCCTTGGCAGGATGAAGCGCTCTGGGCACCAGGACCCCTCCAGAACCAGTGGAGAATGACATCCACTTGAGAGACTGTGGCTTTGCACTCCCCAGGATAAAGCAGTGGGCAAACCACCCACTGGACAGACTTAAGAGCCTGTGGCTTTGCACTCCCAAGGATAAAGCAGTGGGCAAACCACCCACTGCAAAGGCTTGAGAGACTGTGGCTTTGCACTCCCCAGGATAAAGCAGTGGGCAAACCACCCACCGGAGAGACTTGAGAGACTGTGGCTTTGCACTCCCCAGGATACAGCAATGGGCATGGAGCCCCCTTGTGCAGCAGTGGCGTTGTGCGTTCATCTGGCTGAGGTGCCCCCCCTCCCTATCCCCCTGAGGTCCCTGTATATTTTCGGTCTGATGCCCCAGCAGTGTTCTCTCCGTTTCCAATCAGGTATCTAGTGTGGGCTTCGCTCATGCATTTTGGGACCAGTGGTCCAAGGACAATGACTGGTACACTATCCGGACTTGTGTAGTTGGTGTACATATTTGTATATACTGAATTTTGATTTTTGACTATCAGATTTTTCATAATTACACTGGTTACAATAATTTCCTTTTGTCCTTGCGTTCTTCCAGGGGATGGGGGTTTGTATATGTAATGTTGCTGCATGTATTTGTGTATATGGTGTTGTGGGTGAGGGTGAGGGTGGGGGTGTTGCGTGTTGCGTGTATGTCACCCTCTTTTCCCCTCCTCCCCTGTGTTGTAGGTGCAGTACTCACCGTGGTCGTCGACGGCGTCTGTCCTGCTCCTGATAGAGCAAGAGGAAGAGCAGCATTGGTAACACCTGTAGTTCGGGCTCCATGGCGTCCTGGTTCCTAGTTGGGTGTCAAGAGATTAGTGTTTTCCCTTCTGTGTACTGTTTCCGCCATGCTTTTAATAGCATTGGTTCCGCCCCGGAAAAGGTGGCGGATAGGCGTGTTGAAATACTGTGGGCGGTACTTTGTCTTCTGCCTGTCTGTTGGCGGTTACTGCCGCGGTGTTTCTTTCTACCGCCGTAGTGGTCGGTGTGTTAAAGTGGCTGTCTATGTTGGCGGTTTCCGCCATGGTTGTGATTCAATTTTTTTTTCCACCGGCCTGTTGGCGGTATTACCGCCGCTTTAACACCGACCACCAGGGTTGTAATGAGGGCCATAGTGTTGTTCCACTCTGCTACGATAATGAACCACTAGCATATGGGTAATCCCAATTCACTATGGGAGACATGTTGGAGTTGGGGCTCCCCAGTGATGAAGTAGTCCACAAATTGTGGGAGTGGGAAGCTGTCCTTTCATCTGCTACGAGCCCAACCAATGGAACTGTGAGCTAATGAATGGGACATTGGGGGGGCGTTCGCCTGTGTTTGAGCCTTTTTTGGGTCACTCTACCTTTTTTCAATTATATGTGGATCCCTTTTACAAAATCTCCTTTCACATCCTAAGCGAGGGCTCAAGCTTTGAAACTATGGTGGCACTGGCAACCAGCAATAGCCAAACTGCAACCACAGCGACTCTGCCAATCGTTGATACCCAAACTTTGCAACCATGTAGAGCCCTACTGGTATTGACGTATTATAATAACACAATGGTCAGGATCACAAAACCAAAAACAAACAACCACAAATACTACTACCCTGCTGTATTCACCATCTAATAACCAACATACCCAGTACTATATGAATGCACCGTGATCATGCACCTATCGGACACCTCCCAGCACAACTTGCCGAAAAAATAACCGGTGGGCAGCCTACGTGTTTAGTATACCAAATAATACACCTCAGACCCCCCTTACTACTCCTCCGTACATTAACTACATACCAGAATAGACATGGTTTTCGTATCCGCAGCCGTAATTCATAAAGTGTGTGCAACCGAATACCTGGCACGCATCATATCAGATCATAATCCGCTCAGCGTAATAATGACCTGGGGATACTCGCATACCAACATGGCGCCTGCAGACAGAAGCTCTCTCAGACCCCCCCTTCCACGCAGAAATGTCTAAGCATCTAGCTGATTATTTCTCACTGAATAAAAATACAACTACATCTCGTGCTACAGAATGGGATGCCCATAAGGTGGTGATACGCGGACACTGTCTCGCAGCCACAGTGGGGGTTAGAAGGACTCTTATCAAAGTACTACAAGGTCTAGAGGTTAAACTCCGCAAAGCGGAGGTTGCGGTCTCTACCAACGAGTCCACACTGGCTGCCCTGCACTCGCTGAGAGCTGCCCACAAAGAAGCAGACACAAGGCTATGCAAGCACGACTACAGACACTACATGACAAGACAACACGCCGAGGGGGATAGATCAGGCAGGCTGTTGGCATGGCTGACCCGCAAACCCTCACAATCATCACCCATTGGTGCGTTACGCTTGAACTCCGACACCATTATTAACACCCAAGCAGGAATTAACTAAGCCTTCTCCACATATTACCGCACCTTATATACGCCCCCTTCCCACCCTTCGGAGCAGCAATTAGCTGACATACTCTCTCTTGTTTCCCAAAATCCACATATCACTGACAATGCCACCACCTTAGACGGTCCCATTACTATAGAGGAACTGCGCTCAGCTCTGGCACAAATGGCACGCAGCAAAACACATGGCTCAGATGGCTTACCGGTACAGTATTATAACTCTCAAGCCACCCACCTCCTACAACCACTCATAGAGGTATTTAATGAAGCTCGCGGGGTTCTACAATTGCCAGACACTATGCGCGAATCGCTAGTAGTCGTTCTCCCGAAGGCAGGCCGCGATCCCCTCAATGTGAAATCATACAGACCGCTCTCTCTCATTAACACAGACTGCAACTATTAGGGAAAATAGTGGCAAACAGACTACTCTCTCACTTATCAAGCTTAATACACCCTGATCAGTATGGCTTTATTCCAGGGAGAAGCACCTTTTTAAATATTAGAAGACTACTTCATATAATGCACAGTAATACAGAAACAGACGCAGTGGCACTCTCCCTGGATATCGAGAAAGCGTTTGACACGCTGAGCTGGGATTACCTTCTACGCACACTAAAAGCGTTCGGATTTGGTCCAGGCTTCATCAGCTGGATTATAACACTTTACTCCAAACCCACAGCCCGAGTTAAAATGGGCGCGCTATCTCTGACGCATTCCCCATAGGCAGAGGCACTAGACAAGGTTGCCCATTATCCCCTTTATTATTTGCCATAGCCATGGAACCATTAGCAATCAAGCTACGAAGCTATGCACACACATGTGGCATCACTGAATCTAACACACACCATATTATATCCCTATATGCAGACGATGCCCTGATATACCTACGTAATCACACCACCTCCATGTCTGAGGTGTTGTCAGTGCTTGACTCCTTCGCTCTCGCCTCCGGACTGCTGGTCAACTGGTCCAAGTCAAGCATTTTCCCCCTTACCCCCATACCATCCGAATTCCACATGACACTTCCGGAATATCAATTGCCATGGTCATACACCACTTTTAAATACCTGGGGATACAAATTTATCACTCTATTGCCGATTTGAAAGAGGGCAACATCGACAGGGCACTCAGTTCTACCAGCAGCTCACTATCGTTTTGGAGCTCACTCCCTCTATCCCCCATGGGCCGGGTAGCGATTGCCAAAATGCTCATCCTCCCCAGGTTCTTATATTATTTCACTGCCCTTCCATTATGCTTCCCACGCTCGTTCTTCAGTAAACGGCACTCATTACTAACCGACCTGCTCTGGGGTAAAGACAGACGCAGAGTAGCGCTAGTTATAACACAATTCCCGCAAGATGCGGGCGGTCTGGGCATGCCTAATTTTGAAAGATACTATTCAGCTGCCCAGCTATTATGGCTATCCACATGGCTCAGTGAAACTTCCCTGCCTGAACGCACAATACTTCAAGCGCACACAGCTCCGCAAACGATACTGTCCTCACTCTTATCCGGTCCTAATCGCTTATCCTCAAAACCCATATTGTTGGAGGCAGCTCGTTTCTGCTGGCGCAGATACGTTCAAAGCAAGGCACCCACACTTCCTTACTCCCCTTTGTTACCATTGCTTCAGCTGCCAGGCACCCAGATACTCTCAACACATCATGACACACGGGAAATGAGCACACTGAACGTAGGCGATTATTACTCCAACTCCACAATGCGCACCTTTGCGGAACTAGTGGCCGCTGGGGCTATGCACAGCGGTGCCTTCTTGACGTATAGCACCATTAAAAGGTTACTTAATAACCTCTGGCGCTCTGGTAACAATGAACCACCCAAATCCCAATTACTTACCACTATCCTTACCATAGGTAGCGCAAAATGTATCATAACTAAACTATACAAAGCACTGCTAGCTGAGGTCTGCTCTGCCCTGCCGCTTGCTAAGGCACGTTGGGACTCCGTCCTCCCTTCTCCTCTATCACAAGAAACTTGGGTTGCGGCTCTCACAACGATCAAGTCCATATCTCGCAATCCTCGCCTGCGTTACACTCAATTCAATTACATCCACCAGTCATACCTATCCCCGGTCTGTATCCAAAGAATATACCCAAACTCAAATCCGTCATGCCCCAGATGTGCTATTCTGGCAGCAGACTTTTACCATATGGTCTGGAGCTGCCACTCAATAAACACGGCTTGGCAGCGCGTGACGGATGCCACAGCAGACATCTCATCCCATACTTTGAGGCCCACTCCAGACTCCTGCTTACTTGGCATACGCTGCCGCACCAAAAGCGACAAACATATACACAGGTTTATTGATCTTGCATTTGTTGTCTTCAAGCGTCTAATAGCTACGCATTGGAAGGCCCCACATGTCCCATCCTACTCCGCTTGGCTCTGTGACTTACTTAGCCATGCACAAGCCGAAGCTCAGACACTACGCTCCCTACAACACAAGGGTCTGCTACGGGATGGCCCTGAAGTTTGGGACATTTTTGTGGTAACAATGGAGGCTAGGGATGATACATACCCACCCTAAACCAGAAATTGAGCATGTATTATTTTTCTTGCTAAATATTGACATCATATTACTTTCAGTTGTCCCACTTGTACTCACCCACTGCATTAACTTCTTTATTCTCCCTCCCCCAATACAACAATGCAATACTTTAGTGTGCCTCCCCTACAATTACACTCTTACGCAATCCACGCCTAGCCTTGCCCAGTACCAGCTTGGGTCTGAGCCCCTTCCTGTCATTCAACTCATATTTTAATCATAATTTTCCTTCCCCTATACTCAACAGATGTATCCTTCCTCCCCACCATGCCCTCTTAGGGCTGTATCCAACAACAGGAATGTTATTACCGGTGTTTAGCTGTGACTTTAATTATTTTTCCCCTTTTTTTTTTTTTTCGTTTTTATTTCTCTTTTACACAGTTTCAAGTTGTATCTTTCGCACTCCATTGTGCAATTGCGCTGTACCAGTTTATAATTGTGTGCAAATAGATTGCAAATCTATTAATAGTAAACTGTAATGTTGTGTGTGCATAAAGTTCAATAAACAGATAAAAAAAAAAAAATACACCTCAGACCCCCAACTAGCACTGATATATTGTAAGTTAGGTCATATTAACATTTAAGCGCTACGAACAGACACAATGCAAACGTATCATTACAAAATGCCTTAGGGGCCCAGCAGAACTAGTATACCAAACCATACAACATTGTGAACCCATGTATCATTAACAGCTGCAAATCGAACATCTAGCAGACTCTCCCCCCTGCAATAATACTCCAAATAGTCTCAGGTATTGTACTGTTTCCCATCTTTGAAACCTCCGATCTCCACCTCTCCACCAGCACCATCCAAGCGCACGGCAGTGGCGTAACAAAGGCCCCGCAGCGCGGAGGGGCGAGCCCCTCAGCACACTACCGTGACTTGAAAGCTCCAAAGTGACTCCAGAGTGGGGCGCCTTCATGCACTCTGCAAAGGGCCTCCCTCAAGTTTCGTTAAGCCACTGGCGCACGAGCTCCATCATCGTTAACGGGGTACTGAAGCCATTGTAACCAGGTCCAGTCTTGGACCAGGCCCCGCACAGGGGGGCGCAGGAGTTTGAACCCTTCTCTGACCATATCGATTGTCCCACAAACACAACCTGCTGCCGGATAAGCCCTGGCACTGGTGCCCCCTGGATGAGTTTTGTATTTCCAGCAGACGGCAGAGGAAGATCTCAACTCCTGGCCTTCTACATCCATCACTCTGCCCTCTCGTCGCCATGGAGACACTGCACGGAATTCCCTCCTCTTTGGGAAAGGGTCTAAGAAAGGGTCTAGGATGCCTCTGATGGCGTGTGTGAACTGGGACTTTTCTAAGCACATTTATTTGGGTAAGTATCGATGGCGCACGCACCTGGATACGAGGTAAGGGAACATTTGCCCGAACAGCGCAAAAAAGTGCCCTACCAAGCCACCTCAAAGTGAGTCTGCCGGTGCATTGCTAGATGAGACATACTTCGAGGGTACTGCACAGAGTGGGCACAATACACGGGCGTTGCTGCAAAGAAACATTCTTGGACACTGCAAAAGGAGGCATCATCCTCTTTGTTGACTTGCTATAAGAGCAGCGTATTCGAATATTACAGAAAGGACATGGAATCTGGGTATATCTACATCAGCCATCCTTCTGACCGTATTCAGCGAGGCTACCCTGCATGGACACCACAGCAGCGGGCATCTGACCTGCGCATCGCTAGAATCAGACCTGGCATAAGCATTCTCTAACAGGGCACCAAAAGAAAGGACACCATACTTGGGCATTATTGGAGGTGGCAACCAGCCTTGGCCTGACAAGTCTCGTTTCTCCATCTGGGAGCCAGGTAGGAGAAGATACTAGCTGGACATGGACCCAAGGGTAATAGTACATGTATGGGCATCATCAAGGGGAACATTCTGCCAACGCATTGAAACAGTGGGGCCCACACTGGAGATGGTTGTGGGGTGGTGATGCGACCTGATAATAACCCAAGGGGCACCCTCCCTGAAAGCTGTCAGAGAGGCACCTTGCCTGGGTATCAGCAATGGGACCCCATATGTGGGCATCACCACAATGGGTACTCAGTTTCGGACGAGGGTGTGGTGTAAGGGTCAGAGCTGCCGACTTTTGGATCTGTGGAACCAGGTTCGAGTTTGAACACTGGCTCAACATCCTGTGTCTCTGGGCAAATCACGTAATCTCTGAAAATATGACTCTGCCCCTGTTTAATGTAACTGGTGCTAATGTAAAGCCTCTAATACCTTCGGGTCGAGTTCGCGCTCTATTAAACGGAAAACATAAAAACAGAAACCAGAAGGGGCACTTTACATGAGCATGGCTGCAAGGACCAACCCACTTATGCATCATCAGAAGTGTCACTCTAACGGGGCCTCACCAGAGGGGGCCCTTTATCTTGGTATCTCCGAAGGTGGGTGGCTGCCCGAGCCACCCACGCGGGGACATTCTCTCACTGGACTCGACACCGGGTGCTCAGTTTGGTTACCACCCGGGGGAGCACAGCTCTCTACTTCGGCATCATTAGAGGGTTTAATCTATTCGGGCATCTTTGGAGGGGGCGGGGGATGTTACCCTACCAGGAAATTGTAAGAGGACCACCTTAGGTGAACATGAGTTGTGGGAGGCCTCCTACTTGAAAGATGCACCACATTCGGCATTGCTCCAAGGTGAATCGTGCCCGTCGCCCTAGGAGGGTCCCCATGGCATATCGACAGGGCGTGCGCCCCACCGAGGCACTGCTGCAGCCTGAGCATGGATGAGCTGGGACCCCAGCACCCGGCGGCGGTATGCATATACATGTAGCAGTACAGGTGGGGCACCAGGGCAGGTGGGCTTTTCTCTTTCCACACTTCACCCCCACCCGAAGTCTCTGATCCCCGCTTCCCCTCCCCTCTACAGCTTCCCCCAGAGTGATGCGGCCCCCGGGTCACTCACCTGCTCCTGGATGAGCTGCAGCAATGAACGTCTCTCCATATACCCACCGGGACTGGCTCCAGGGGTGGGAGAGGGCAGTGGTACAAATTCACACGCAGACCACGATTAAAAATAAACAACGTGATAAAAAAACAGAAAGGGAGGAACGGGCAAATAGCGGTGCTCGTACACATACACAGGGATGTCACACACACATGCACACACACGCAGCCAGAGGGACGGCAGCCCCCACCCCACCCCTCTCCTGCCTTTACTCCAAAGGCATCAGAGAGAATAATCATGGACCTGCAGCCGCTGGGCTCGGAGAAGGGGCAGGGCCGCATTGGCCAATCCGGAGCCGTCGGACAGAGAGGACGCGAGAGAGGAGGAGGAGTCAGAGGAGGAGAGACAGAGGGGAATGATGCTCACAGGGTTACCCCCAGCAATAGCATTTCTCTCGGCGAAGATCACTGCGGCAGGAGTAAGTTTGCTCAGACAGAAGGGACCCCAGGTCCGAAGGTAGAGTGATGAGTGGCGCCAGCACCTCAGTCCAAGTTGGGCCACGTCAAGGGGACGTGCACCGGTAATAGGCGGTATACCGTCCAATGCCTGTCTGTAAATAGAAGGTGGGGAAATGGAGGGTGACAGGTCATGTATCACAGCTGGAGAAAAGGAGAAAGTGACAGGATTTAAGGGAGAATGGGATTGATGAGAAATCATAGCTCAGATCGTTGTTGCAACTGGAAGGGACAGAAGCAACAAGCACTAGAAACGGGCAAATAACAATTCCAGCCTGTTGCAAAGGAACACTCTGGATGAAATTTCCTGCAATGTATTTATTGTAGCTGAGGAGCACGAAAGGACACCGTTTCCAGGAGAGTCCTTCTTCAACTGTCACACTAACATCTTACCAAATGAATGTACACATTTAAGGAATACCTGTGAACCTAGTATTCTATGTAACTAAGCAACATGACACTCCCCCCTTCAATCAATAAATCAATCAATCAATCAATCAATCAATCAATCAGGATTTATGAAGCAGGGCTAATCACAGGATAGGGTATCAAGATGCTTGCAGGTCCCAGGGACTTATTCAATCAGCCAGGTCTTGAGGGCCATCTGGAATTCTGGTAGAGCGGTGATGGTCTGGAGGTGCGTGGGGAGGCTGTCCCAAGTTTTTGCTGATGGCCACCAGGAGTCATTCCATGTGTTGCTGCTGTTGCCAAAGATCAGAAATTTCGTTTTGTCTATGTTCAGCTGCAGGCAATTGTTCTTCATCCAGTCAGTGACACTTGTCATGCATCTGTAGAAGTTGGTTCTGGTGATGGAGGGATCGTCGGTGAGTGAGAGGATGAGTTGGGTGTCATCTGCATAGAAAATTATTTTAAGACCGTGGGATCTGTCGATGTTGGACAGCGGGGTCATATATGCGTTGAAGAGCGCAGGGCTGAAGGATGAGCCCGGGGGCACACTGCAGGTGATCTTCATGGGTTCGGAGGTGAGAGGTGAGTCCTCTGGATTCTTCCGGTGAGGAAGGAGGGGATCCAACTGAGTGCATCCCCTTGGATGCCGATGTGATGGAGTCTTTCTATCAGCATGTGGTGGGATACAATATCGAAGGCTGCCGAGTGGTCGCAGAGGATCAAAGTTGCTGTTTCTCTTCATTCAAGGAGGGTTCGGATGTCATCGGTGGCTGCAATCAGGGCAGTTTCGGTGCTGTGATTGCTGTAGAAGCTGGATTGAGAGGCGTCAGATGTCTGGTTCTGCTCCAGGTATGTCATGAGTTGCTTGTTGATGATCTTTTCCAGTACATTCGCTGGGAATGGGAGCAGGGAGATTAGCCGGAAGTTTTTGAGTCTGCTGGGGTCAGCGGACAGTTTTTTGAGTAGTGGTCTGACTTCAGTGTGTTTTCAGGCATCTGTAAATGTTGCGGTGGTGATAGAGATGTTGAGCAGGATGGTGAGTTCCTGGCAGATCCTTTGGTTTCCAAGGTTGAAGATCTAGTGCGAGCGTGGGCCTATGGGAGCCCCCGTGTGGATGGATTTCATGGTGGAGGTGATGTACTCGGTAGAGAAGATGTTTCAGGTGGTCAGTGTGTGGTTCATGTCAGTTACTGTGGTGGTGTATCTTTGGAAGAAGTCTGTAGGTGTGGGTTGCGGTTCAAAGATTCAGTATATGGTTGTGATCTTGTCGTGGAAAAAGTGGGTAAGGTCGTCGCACAGCTCCTTTTAGCGTGTGATGTTGTTTTCGCTGGCAGGCGGGTTGGAGAATCCCTTAACGATGTTGAAAAGTACCTTGGTGTTGTTGGCTCTGGTTTCGATGCATACTGCAAGGGCTGTCTGCTTTGTTGCCATCAGCAGTCAGTGGTAAAGGTTGAGGGAGGTCTTGAAGGTTGCTTTGTCAGAGGAGTCCTTGCTGGCACTCCATCTCCTCTTCTGCTGTTTGCTGTCTTGTTTTGCTCTTCTGAGTTCTTGGGTGTGCCAGCTGGCCTTTACGGAGGATTTTCTCTGGCTGTTGCTCTTGATGGGATTGATGCTGTTGGCGCAATTATTGATCCAGGCACCAACGTTTTTCCCTTCCTGTTCAAGGTTAGCGGCGGTAGCGGGGTTGGGAGTTTTGAGGGCGTCCACCCAGCTGGTCTCTGAGATTTTGTTTCACCTTCAGTGGGGGGGCGCTTGTCATCTCGTGGGTGGAGTTGTGGGGTCTGGTGGTGCTGAAGTGGACGATGAAGTGATCGGCCCATGTGAGTTCTGTGACATGGCTATATTTGACGCAGTTGCTGGAGGTCAAAATGGGGTCCAGCGTGTGTCCTGCAGTGTGTCTAGTGTTGTGGACAATCTGGGTTAATATAAGGCCGCTCATACTGTCGAGGAGGTGTTCAGTGTTGTTGTCTTTGGGGTCGTCGATGTGGAAATTTACATAACCAAGGAAGATGTACTCCTTGGAGTCTAAGGTTAGGGGAGCAATGAAATCTGCAATGGTGTTGCAGAAGCTGGAGTGCGGGCCTGGGGATCGGTATGCAAGGGTGACTCTGTTTGTAGTTTTGTCATCTGTGTGGAGCTTGAAGTTGAAATGTTCCATGGGGGTGGTGGTGTTGTCGGTGGTGGTGATGCATGGTATGGTCTCCTTGTGGATCATGGCTGTTCCTCCACATGGCTCGTTGGTGCGGTCCTGGTGAGTGATTTTATATCCGCCAGGTATCTCTGTGGTAGTATCTGGGGTGGATGTGGGGTGAGCCCGGTCTTGGTGAGAAAGATGATGTTGGGTACGAGGGTCGAGATGAGGTCCTATAATTCCGTGGAATACTTGCATAGTGAGCATGTGTTGAGAAGGGCGCATGCAAGTTGGTGTTTTTGTTTAGGTGGTGTCTGTGGTGTGTTTGGGGTGGGGCTGGTCGGTGTGCTGTGGCAGGTGAAGTGGCAGTGGGTGCAAGTGAAAGGTCCTAACGTGGAGCATGGGTCGGTGCGGTGGCAGTGTTTGTGGCAATGTCCAGGTCGAGGGTGTAGAGCTCAGTGGGGAGGTTATAGAACCCTTCCCACCATAAACAAACTAATTATTTTTATAAAGAATAATAATATAACAATTAAATAAGGGAGGTCACACATAAAAAAACAAAGTTACAGTAATCATCAAACATTCATTTTAAGAATACATGACATACTAATATCACACAATATTGCATACAGATGTTCATGGCAAAATAATGTTACAATCTCATACAAATGTACATTGCCATATAATATTACCACCTGAAAAAAAGGTATTTATAGTTGACAATGTAATCTTTCAACCAACCCGGGACCTTCCTATTCCTCACCAAACTTTGGTCAAGATTGAGGTTTACCTTTTGTCCTACATTTGCACCGGCAGCATCTAAAGCATCTGGTGTACTTACACTGACTGACTTGTCCAAGATATCACTTGCCTCCTCCAAAACACCTCAAGTATTTACGCTGACTGATTCATCCAGCCTCACAATCACTTCTTCACTCTTGCCAACCTCAGAGTCGTTCAAAACAAACTCCTGTGTGGTACGTCTGTCCACAGTTAGCTCACTAGTTCAAGGTACGTTCTCAGATTCATTAACAGTAGTTTCATCCTGAAACCACTCAAATTCTCCTCCTGTACTGATATCAGTTTTCCCGCCAATGGCAGTCCTGTTCAAATTCCACACTTTAACATTCCTTAGTCTCACCGCATTCTGCAACATTTCGATCACCTCTTCTGGGTCAGAGAATCAACTCTCTCCCTTACCCACCAAGCCAAGGGCCTGATGTATACTTTTTTAGCGCCCCATTTGCGTCATTTTTCTTACGTAAAAGCAGTGCAAATTTACAAAATATAATAGAATTTTGTAGGTTTGCGCTGCTTTTGCGTCAGAAAATGACACAAATGCGGTGCTAAAAAAAAGTATAAATCAGGCCCCAGGTTTCTTAACATACACCCAGTACCCCACTTCTACCTTAGCAGGTCTCACGCCATGCTTAGCATCATAATACTTTTTACTTCTATTATGTGTAATTTACATCCTGCTCCGCACCTCATCTTTTGACCACAACTCTATACCTGTGGAAAATAACCATCCAGGATTGTATTTAGATCTAGGCTTCCATCCTCACATAATCACAAATGGCAGTCAGCCTGTTGCATCATTGCATGTGACTCAATAAGCCCAAACCGTCTTACCAATTTGTGTAATCAAATCACCATTTTTTCCCATGGCTAACTGAATGGCTCCCTTCGAAGCATGGTTAAATCTCTCCACCATTCCGTAGTCACTGTAATTTTTCTAAAGATGTGGTCTTATGTCTTATGCCAAGTCTTTTAAAGTAAGTTCTGGTTTTATTGGTAAGAAATTGCACACCATTGTCATTCAATAGATGCAGGCATGCCCTCGAAGGTGAAGGTGTCTTTCAAGAACTCTATTACAGAATCAGTATCAGCTTTATCAACAACTTTCACTACTGGCCAATGTGAAAATAACTCATCACAATCAGAGAGTTTTGTGGTCACCCACAGAACCCATTATGTCAACTGCCACAATCTCCCATGGTTCCTTAGAAATAAATCCATCACTTATGGGAGGACGCAAAGTCTGCAAAGACTTATCTGCAGTGGAGCATGCACTACATTCTCCCACCACTCTTTCTGCAGCCATTTCCATCCTAGGCCACCAAAATAATTTCTTTAGAACAGATTTGGTTCTAACAATGCCTTTCATGGCATAAATCTACAATCACCTAACGCAGTGCTTCCGGGGGACTGATCCTGTCTCCTCTAGACAAGGTGCCCTCATTAACTGTCAATTCTGACCTCACTTCCCAAGAAGGTCTAACCAATGTGTTAAGTGACTCTTTCCTAGGCCACCTATTCATCGTGTGTAACTGCACTTCCTGTAAAACCTGGTCCTTCAGGTATTCTGTATTCCATTCACTCTCATTAATGGCCGAATAACCCTGATTGTGTGTCAAGGCTATCTGGAACTCATTCCTAGTTTTATCTTATACCTTTCCAAACTGACAGGCAATCTTGAGAGAAAATCTGCCACATCATTATCCTTCCCTGGAATGTAAACCAAATTGTCTATAAAATTTTGCATGCACATTGAAATTCTGGCCAGTCTTGATGAAGCATTAGGTGAACCCTCTGTCGTTAAAATGTTAACCAAAGGTTTATGGTCACAGAGAATTGTACACCCCTTCCACCAATAAATGATTTGAAGTGCTCCAACGCCTATGTGCAAGATAATGCCTCCCTTTCAATCATCAGGTACTTCTCCTCACAGGTGACAAGGACCTGGATGCATACGCTATTAAGTGTTCCTACGTTTGCGGTCCTTCTGGTACAAAATAGCCCCTAAGCCCTTATTGCTTGCATCAGTAGCAAACATAAGCGGTCTAGCGAGGGGAACGGAATAAGTGGTGAACGAGTGCCTCCTTTGGAGTTTGTGTGACTACAAGGGGACACTCCCCCTCTTTTTGACCTGGGGCCAGTAGCCCTTCAGGTTTAGGGTCTCCATAGGGCATCTCCCCACAGGTAGGCCCCTTATCTTTATAATATCTGCACTCCTCCTAGCGGAGTAGTCCATAATTTGTAATGCATGATACTGAGGGATCCTTGGCCCTGAAGAATGCCCCCAGACCTCCTTTGGCTCTTAGTAGCGGGCAGAAACATGTTGGCCAGTAATTTCTAGATAAGTCACCCAGTGAGTCTTTATTCTCACATAGGTGTCCCATCCTCTGTTCTTAACCTCACCAGCAGTCACCACGAATAAAGGTGTAGTATTACACAGGTGACTGACTAGGTGTTTTTACATTTTCCCTAGCATAGCTGGATCCCATATACTTCCAGACAAACTTAATTTCCGCACTCCCTCCTGTTCTTTTAACGGTGGCTCTGTCCTACCTGGATGGGGCTAGGTGGTCATATGATGCAGCAAGACACTATATAGTGTGTGAGACCACCTAGTCCGTGAAGGAAACTTCCCTCACCACATAATCTTCGACAGCACCCGACACGGAAGCTCATAGTGTGAGTCTGAGGAGCCCTAGGCTAATCCTGTGCCAGCGGTTCCATCTAATAAGTGAACCCCATAATCTTTGTGTTTATGGTAAACATACTATCAGCTGAAGGGTCAAAACTTCTCAAACCCGTTGCATTATCTATTGCTTTTTTTATGATCTTAGAATCATCCTCACAGCCTGGGAACAAAAAGAATTTACAATCCTTCTTAAGCAGGTGAGGAATATTGTATGTTTTATCTGCAAAATTTGGAATACATTTTTCACAAAACTCTGCCATACCCAGAAATGACCTTATATTTTCTTTACTGCTAGGTATAGGTGCATTTTCAATTGCAGACACTAAGGTGGGCTTGGGTTTGACTCCCAGCTCATCAATGGCATGTCCCAAATATGACCGAAACATGTAACACTTTGGCTTGTGAACTTGCATTTCAAATATTGCACAGTAAGATCCCTTTGTTCCAAAATCCTTAAAACTTTCAATAATCTAGTCGTATGTTCTTCTTTACTAGAGACATACACCAAGATGTCACCTTGAAAGAAAGTAACATCCAAATAGTTGGATTATTAAGCGCTGAAACATGGCAGCAACCAATGCCAGGCCAAAAGGCATGAACTTAAATTGAAAACAACCTAAAGGGGTGATGAAAGATGTTAATTTCATGGATTCTGGTGGTAAGCAGAGGATAATTCTATAGTACAGAACCATTTTGCATCTTTTAAACAGGTGATAGTTTCATTTATTTTAGGGAAGGGAAACCTGTCTATAACAATAATATTATTTGAGTAGCGTAAGTCCACAAATAACCTTATTTTGCCATTGCTTTGTCTGGCAATCATTTAGGGAGAGATCTAATTAGAGGCCTCTATTTGCTCTGTTATTTTAGCAGCTACCAACTTGTCTAACTATTTAGAAACTTTGTCTCTCACCAAAACAGGTACATTGCAACTTTTATGCACCTTAGGTACCGCATTATCCTTAAGAATTATCTTGTGTTCAAAT
Source organism: Pleurodeles waltl (assembly GCF_031143425.1). NCBI lineage: Eukaryota > Metazoa > Chordata > Amphibia > Caudata > Salamandridae > Pleurodeles > Pleurodeles waltl. Next base: position 403,649,632 of record NC_090449.1, read on the forward strand.
TCTGGAAGGTTACCAAGCTATTTGCTGAACACAGAGGGAAATTGTTTTAACATTTTGTTACCAACAGCCATGCATTCATCCACCACCAAAACTTGCTCCTTGCTATTAGGATCCAGGATTATATGCAATAATTTGTGATCAAACCATCCCAAAGCAGGTGGACCTGCTCTGGCAATGTGCAATTTACCCCTGTGTTCCCTATTTTTAAATGTGAAAGTGAACCATCTGTAACCGTATATACATTTTTTCTGCATTGTAACCTTCAGGATGTATGTCAGGTTCCAACTACTGTTTTCCTACCGTCTGCACAAAAGATGTTTTCCATAGTTTTTCATTGACATTTGTGTAAGGTGAATCCGAATCGACAAATATTTTTACCTTCACCCCACCAATCTTTATCAAATACTCTCTTTTATTTTTTCATAACTCCTCATTGATGTTTAACAAAAGATTGTTCCTCCCATTCATGACAAGGCTACTGACTGAAGATTAGCCATCATCCTCATCGTCTCCATCATCATCACTACCCGAACCCTGATCATCCACATATTTAACATGTGTTTTTCTTTTTCTACAAACTTTAGCGTAATGCCATAGAATGCCACAATTAAAGCACTTTTTTTTGGCCACAGGACAGTTTTTACTATACGCCAAATGATCAGAATTACCACATCTGTAACATCTTGCCTGGTCTTTGGTTTTAGTCTTATTGTGACTACATTCTGGAATGACTTTCTTATCCCCACCTGTGTTCACCTTCCCTACAGCCTCAGATGCTTGCCCATCTTGTTTGAGAGCTAGTGCACATCTACTTGAAGTTTCCACCTTGCATACAATGGCAAGGACTTCCTCCACAGATGTGTCACTATTTACCCAGAGCCACTCTTGAATGGCAGGATTACATGTGTGCATGACAACTTGATCTCTAATCAAGTCATCATGAAAATTACCAAATTTACAATCCAAAGCTACTTTTTTAGCTCTGCAATGTAATTATCAATGGATTCTGCCTTACTCTGCTTCGTTTGGAAATACTTACATCTTCTTAAGCCAATGCAAACCTTAGGTGCAAAATAACTGTCTAAATTCAACAATGCCAAAGCATGAACATTCATATCTCCCATACCCTGGTCATTTGGTTATACACTTTCAACCCAGCTGATCCTAAAGAATGTAGTAAAAGCTTCTTCTTCTGATCCACAGCCATCTTCCCAGATTCATCCACTGCATCAATGTAATTGGTGAAATAAGCTTTCCACTCCAGCCACTTTAATGAAGGCTCCAACCCAGCTGGTCAAAATGCTTGAGGTGGCCAGATACTGTAATTGTGTGTGCTCATATTGAATGGAATTGTTCAGTGTCCACTCTTCACACAAGGACTAGATCACTATCCAACCTTCACCATAACAAAAGAACACCAAGAATAAGTGTAATAGATGCAAATATGCCATGAAAATGCACCTGCCGTAATTGAAGTAAAATCCAAAATAGCTGATGTGCAAGGTCACGCTGCATGACCCCGCATGATGATGACACTTCCTGCTTGTAGTTTAATTGCAGTAATAAGCAGAAGTAAGTACTCTATGCACAGTACGTTCTTAATTCAAAGTCGCAGCGCTTGGCACATTCCAACCAGCATGGTTGGATCACGGTAAGCCCTCACACCTGAGCTACAATTGAAGCACAACGCGCACAGTCAGTAATACCTTAATCCGGAAATGCCCCAAATACATCCGACCATCACCTGTAGTATTAGGGCATGGGAGGGATCTCCTGAACAGCTCCGTGAACAGCACTCTTGTGAAGAAGAACGAACACAATTTCTCACAATTCCAAAAGTAGTTGTTGAAGAGTTTTTAAAAAACTCCCAAAAACATGTAGGTTCATTTAGCTCCTCAGCACTCATCGTCAGTGTTGCAAAGGAACACTCTGGATGCGTTTTCCTGCAATAATGTTATTGTAGCTGAGGAGTGTGCCCTTCTTCAACTGTCACACCACCATCTTACCAACTGAATATACACATTTCACGAATGCCAGCTAGAAGGACATGAAAACCTGGGATACAATCTGATAGCGTGCTACGTTTCCTGTCTGGAGGAATATCGCTTCATGTTGTTATGACTGGGACGAGGAGGACTGTGGTATTGGGGAATCACGAAGTCCAGCTAAAGATTGTTGAAGAAGAAAGATTTATTTATGGTAATAAATAATTGCAGCAGCCGTGTGTTTAAGAGGAGCGCTTTGGGCCTCGGCACTTTTTTATTTACAAATTAAGCACTGCCCTATGGGACATATTTGAAAAAAGTGGTGCTGCACACAGTGCTCCACCACTTTTCTTGCACCCCTTAGCGTCCCCCCTAATGCCACCATGTGTGTGTCATATTTAAAATACGGCGCACCATGGCAGTAGTTAAAGGACTAACTTCAGAATTTTATATGCTAGTCCAGCGCTTTGCAGGATTAGCATAAAAATGTTGACGCTAATCCTGCAAAGCACCCAGAGGCCCATTGTAACCAACAGGTGCCACCTTTTAACACCTGCTCTGAGCAGGCGTTAAAAGTGCTGGAAAAAAATACCGCAGAGTAATCTGTCAGATTTCTTTGCGCCATTTTATTGGTCCCCCTAACGGGGGAATGCCACCTTTGCATACATTATGCCTGGCGCAGGCATAATGTAGCGCAAAGGGATACAAAGTGGCACAATACATGCATTGCGCCATTTTGTAAATATGGCACAGCATTTTTGGCCTTATAACGCCACATTAGCATAAAAAAATGATGCTAGAAGGGCGCTACGGGCTCTTAAATATGCCCCTATATTTTATGTGGCTAGCTGAGTGGATTAGTAAAGCCAGCCTTTACAAGTGCTTTAAAACACATGAATGTATGTAAAGGGGAGTGATGGAGAGATGAGGGGCACATTTGCCGGGTGGTAGCGAGTGAAACCGAGGAGGAAGTCATGGGGTGGGGGGCGCCACAATAAACTGTTGCACAGGGCGCCACCAGTCCTAAAGCCAGCCCTGTAAATATGGCCCCATTCTATAGAATGGAAGCCCCTTTTTAACGCTTGCTCTTAAGCAGGTGTTAAAAGTGCCGTAAAAAATGGCGCAAGGAAATGTCATAGATTTCCTTATGCCATTTTTCCAGCTTCCCTAACGGGGGAATGCCCCTTTGCATACATTATGCCTGGCGCAGGCATAATGTAGTGCAAAGGGTTACAGAGTGGCACAATGCATGCATTGCGACAGAGATTTTGGACTTGTTGGGCCATATTAACGTAAAAAATAATGATGTAAAAGTGGCGCAAGGTGGCGTTAGGGCATCATAATTATGCCCTTAAGTCTGGCAAGATCTTTCCAACCCACTATATCACATCCTCTAACTGACACATAGATCTTAGTTTTAGTTTGCCTCCCTAAATACTCCAGATGCCCAACAAAATAACCTAAAAGATTCCCCAAAGGCTTTGGGTTTTAGATCTGCTTTTTCCAATTTAAAATCACTTGGTCACCACTTGAAAAATGTTGCATCAGCCAATATAGTTATAGGTGCACCAGCAACACTCATAACCAGTACAATTCTCCCATAAATTTTTGCACATACTAAAGGACTCTTAATTTTCTCAACTTTGTTTTGTCACTCGGCATTAGCAGCACATTGTCAATTTTTTTTGTGCACTCACCCACCTCATGTGTCTCAAAGTTACTTATCTTAATCTTATTACCACTTCTTCTCTGCACTTGTCCACCTCCATTGCACAATGCCTGAAAATGCCCAGTTTCCTACAATAATTATCCATTTTGTTCAGTGCCGGGCAAGAAGGAGAATTACGTATATGTGAAAGCGAACCCCAACAGAAACGGGTAAGTTGTCCTTTCTTCTTAGCCTTAGCATTCACTGCACACACAACACCTTAATCCGTTATGAATGCAACCTGAGAAAGAACTTCATTGCAAGCTAATGCCTAAGAGAAAACAATAGATCTCTCAATGCTTTTAGGCACATCAATAACCTCTGACAAAGTCGGTTTTCTACAAGTTAACAACCTCTCCTGATTCTCCTTAGGAGAACAATTGAAAACAAATTGGTCACACATGTAGATGTCCACACAATTCCCAAACTCGCAGGTAGATGCCAAAACACACAGAGCAGCAATACATTCTTCCACTGTCTCATTGCCACTCTGCTTGCACTTGAAAAAGTTATACCTTTCCAATAACACGCTAGTTTCCTCCGATTACTGCCTACACAATATTTCCTTCCCCTCCTAATAAATTCCAACTAACATTTTCACCCGTAGGTGCAGGCGCTGCAGGCGAATTGTCAAAACACTTTTGGCCAGCAATGGCCAAATGTTTAAAGAGAAAGGCTGACTTGCGTTCTGCTCCATACCCTGAAGCATCAATGGCCACTATGTAATTTTCAAACATGCGCAGCCATTGCCTCCATTTTACTGCTGGCTTCCCAGGATTTTGAAGAAACGGCAGACTGCACAACATTGCTGCTAGATGCCATGCTAGAAAAGTACTGACGTGCAAATATTATAAGTAGCAAAACCGGTAGCGCAAGAACAACAATTTGATAAAAGTGATAATAAACATCTGATGTGTGAATCATGGTACAAATGTCACACAGAGTCACACAAAATGCCAAATACCTTCACCAAGAAGCCTAAAGATCTCAAGATGTGGGTAAACCAGTACGCGTGGTTGCACTAGGTGCCAAATACTTTCACCAAGGAGCTTTAATGACCAGTACACTCCTGCAAAGTAAAGTAACACACTTGCATGTGTGCTCTGGAAGTAATAAGACTTTCTTCTTTAAATTTCACCCCAGACATAGATACCGCTGCCTGCCGCACCGTCCAATTGCAGTCAGTACAGTTTCTAGTACGAATGGGGAATCCAAAATGGCCACTGGAAGTGTCACACATCACATCACATCCCGGCAGGCCACACTGCATCATGAACACAGGAGGCTCGAGCCTTCACCACACAGGCTCTTGCACACCCAGCGACTCTGCAGGAGAAATTTGAACAGCTGAGGGTGACGTTTGTCGGTTGGCAGGAATGAAGGCTCACGAGTGTAGATGTTGACCTTTGATAATGCGTCCCAATCTAGATAATTTATTCACTCTGGGACTCGTTTTAGGCCGATGAATCTTTTGACCCTGATTGAAGACATCTTAAGACGAGATAACTGATCAACATGTCAATCAATAACGTCATCAATAGTCACCATGACAAATCAAATGGGTTTAATCAATAACATTAATAAGATTCAGAAACCACCATGACCTTTCAGTCATGAATAACCACACCAGTTTAGTGCAATTTTATGATGTTTATTCCCTATTGATTACAATTCTACCTGTAAGTTTATTAGTCTAAAAACCATGAAATACATCAGCATTGTCATAATATGGCAACTCAAATAAGATTTCATCAAGGCAAAAATCACGAACATTAGAACATAACTCAACATCAACATAGGTTAATCTTAGCAAAGTATCATTAGCGCATTATTCAACAAAGCATGGATTCAGTCATTTGTCTATTTGCGTCCGTTTAGTGAACCCCTTAACTAATCTCGAATTAGCATTGACATGTTGGGCTTCATGCAAAACAATTTAGCAACACGAATTTAGAAAACATCTATCTATGGTCTCTGTCAAAAGAAGCAGTTGGTACCTGGAAAGGAAAGGCAAACAGACAATTACAATTTCATCATTATATAGTTACCCTCCGTAATGGGTCAGCCTACAGAGTCAGTCTTCGTCCTCTGGGCATAAGTTGATTCGCCATCAGCCAAGAAACACAGCAAAGTTCAGGAAGACGGGGTAAGTAGGGACACTTCCCTCATAAGGAGGAGAAGTATAGAATGGGCAAGATAAGGGTGAGGATGGTTTGAAGAACCAAACAGCAAAGTCTCTAGGCAGAGTGACAAAGTGTCTGGGTCATAGCAAAAGTTTGCAATGGCATCTCCCAATGGCTCCTCGTGTCAAAGGTTTTTATCCCTTTTCTGTTGTACAGTCCCCTAATTTCTAATTGGGTAGGGTTGGCACCCCACTATCTCCATCCAATGAGTTTTCAGTGGTACCATCAAAATTGTCACCTCACAACAGTTCTCACGTAGTTTATTGGTTCTGGTGATTGACGTCTTCAACAGGCAGAATGTCCGGTATGATTTCATCTTCTCGTGGTCCTCTCGCATCCCCAGCCAGTAGGTCCATTGTCTATACTGGTTTAGGCGACCTTGTACCTGTAACGAGTCTACACTGTTGCTTTCAGCAAGAATGTTTCCTTGAGCAAGTCGAATTTCATGAGAACGGATCTACTACAGTCACACTCATCTTCTAGCTTCTGGAAAAACACGATTACATGTCCTTCAGCAAGTCAGCACACTGCACATTAGAAAAACACATTTAATATGAAACCGGGCAGCTAGTCCCCGACTCATGCTAACTAAGGCCTAATGAATTAATTAGCAAAGTCTTAACATATAGCTCTTAATACTAATACAAAATCATACATTAATGCATTAATAACTCATTTTTAGTGAATTTTATTAGTCCCCGTATATATTGGTGGCCACTCCCCGTGGGCACATTTCAGTTTCACGTTTAGTAAAACACATTAATATATTTTCTATGCGGCATTATTATGCATTAGTTCATAAACATTTCATGTTAATTTTGATTATAAGAGCTACACTCCATCAATCCCTTCTCTGATGACACTTGTCACCACACAAAACCTTTCCCTTCACAACCTTTCACTTTCTTAAATGACGCATTTCAATTTCTTCTTCCCTCCTTCGTTTTTCATAATTCTCTTAGAATATTTTCTCCCTTTTCTTTTCTTCTTTTCTTTTATTGCGTTTTGCCAATTTTTCTCTAATTCTTTTAGTAATTGTGCATGTAAACCATAGTCCGAATAAGCAAGCTAGAGCAATCAATATACCCCCTATTATTTTTGCAAGGATCCCATTCCAAATACTACTAAACCAATTCCCTACTTTAGCAATTCCCTTTCCAACCTTTTCCCAAACTTCAGGTTCCTTCAGCTCCTTCAAATCTGTACTATCTCTTGTTCGGTTAGTAAGCATACTCCTAATCTTATTACTATTATCAGGAATAAATGCACAACAGTGGCGCTCATTAAGCATCCCACAGACTCCGCCACTCTTCGCTAAAAGAATGTCTAAAGCAAGCCGGTTTTGAAGAGTCATAGCCCTCTCCGCAGCAAGTTCAGTATCTATCAGCAGTATAGCCCCTGTGAAGTTTGTCAGCATGTTATCCACGTTAGTAGACAACTTTCGAATCTTTATGAAGTTTAAGATAACCCCACCTGAAGGGATTATGGCTCCAAATATGTCACCTACGACAGCAGCCGCTGTCTCTCTCGTTTGTCTAGTACAATGTAATTCAGACATTTTAGGAAGTTGCTTTAAGTCATCTATTTGGTAGATCTTTGGGAAACCTATTCCCAAATAACATGTCCCATACCATCCCTTTGGAAGACGGTAATAAGCATTAAGTCCACATATGTAATAGATCCCAGGGATCGCTGGATCCTGTCCATTTAACATGAACGTCCACTTACTCTGAAACACAAACACATGTCTGCACTCACTCGTTCCCACAAATAAAGTGTCATGCCTAGATTTTGGCCTAGATATACAAAGCTTTCCTACGTATAATGCATCTATAGCTAGCTTGCCTTGTGCCCTTATTGCACTATAAGCATAATCATTTGCAAACGTTCGTTTTTCTAATCCATTTTCTAGCTTTTCCTTTAACGCTTTTCTTCTATCATCAGTGTGCTCTAAGAAGCTCTTCTCTAAAGGCGTTAGTAAGCAGGTTAGATTATTGCGGTGCGCATAAGCTGTTCCAAATGTCATTGTTGGCTCAAAGAAACCCCTAACTATTTTTATGTTATGTTCCTTAGCTATTTTATTTAGAAACTCAATTATAGGCACAAAATAAAACACTACATCTAAATTAGAATAGAAGTATTGAACATGTTCTTGATTATAGAATCTTGTTAATAGCAAACTACAGCTTATTCCATACGTAAGCGGCAAACTATGATAAGTAACCCCTTCTTGTACTGACGAAGGAATCTTTGTGCACACATAACAATTCTTCGCATCCATTGTTTCAACATACTCATTCAGCAAGCGATAGAAGACATTAGTAGATAGTTCCGTTTTCGTATTGGTTCCCTCATGCAAATACTTTGTATCCTGCTCAAACCTCTTCCATGGTGTTAGTGTAGCAGTCTCAGGAGTTGGAGCATTGTTAGTCGCATTCTTATCCACCAATGGCATTCCCACAATCACACCTATAATTATTATTGCACACGCAACACCCAAAATGACACTCAACCATCCACAAATCCTACCCCTATTATTATCATTTCTAGTGTTACTCATGATCTGTAAAGAATCAGAGAGCAGAATAATATAAAACAAAAAATCAACTTGAGGAAGATTTAAAAGCTCCTTTTTTTTCTTTCTTTTTTTTTCTTCGTGCAAAGTCTCTCTCTCTTAGCAAGTATTTACAGCGTTTCACTCACTCCCAGGACCCTTTGTCAAATCAGGTTAGCAGCTTGTCATACTCGGTTTTCAAAGTCAATTCAGGTTAACAGTGTCACATCCGGTAATTTATCAATCTCTTTTCTCAGGTTTTTCTCTTTATTTAATTTCAGCTTTAACACAGTCTCTTTCTATGGTTGAATTCAGGTACGGTAGTTTTGACCTGGGATTTCTCGATCAAAACAGTAAGCCAAGAACTCTTGTTGCCACTCAGCTGTTGTTGCATAAGCCCAGTCAGGACCTGCGTACCTCCTGTTTGCAACTCTCTTTCTTTTCAGTTAGAGATCACCCTGCAACTCTTCCTCACTGAGATCTTCTTTCCTGGTTGTGTCAATTTCTTCTTCTGTTGTTTCACTAAGGACCACTTTCTCCTTTGCAGCTTGTGGTTCTGGCCAATTATCTCCTTTATGTGTTCTCCTGCCGTTCGGCCTTTCAGGATGTTGAACAGTACCCTCCTCTTGTACTATGGTGTGTTTTCTCTTGATGGACCTGCAAGCGGCTCAGGAGGAGTTGGAACACTTTGATCTCCTTCTGCCTCACCTCCTTCGCCTTCAGGGTCTGTCAAGGGCTCAACTTCTAACCCGTATACGTCTGCTTCTGGGAGAACCTCTCTTTGGGTCGGTCCTCCTGGCACCTCAGTTGAGATAGGCTCACCGTCATCCCTCTGGATTTCGTTTGCTGTTTGAGTGACCAAGCCGTCCTCAACGGGCTCTCCTTCAGTCTCAGTTCCCCTTTGATTACTCTCCGGTCCTGAGACTTCCTTCTCTGCAGCTATTATTTTTGACAATTCGAGTTCCTCATCAGTTGGACACGTCACCTTCTTTATGTGACTGGCATGGATCCAGTTTGGAAGTCCTGCACATTTCACAGCAGTAGTAGTTGTCAGTATTACTTGATAAGGCCCCTTCCAACGTTGTTCCAAACACGACTTCCTCACGTGTTTCTTGACAACCACCCAGTCACCGGCTTTCAGGGTGTGGCCTGGATCAGTTATTGGTGGCAATGTGGTAGCTTCCACCTGGTGAGAGAAAAAGCAGACCACGTCAGCCAGACCCTTGCAGTAGTTCAACACCATATCATCCGTGATATTCACAAGAGCATTTTCAGGCACTGCGGGCAATCTCATAGCTCGGCCCATAAGAATTTCATGAGGAGACAGTCCTGTTTTCTTGTCGGGTGTGTTTCTCATTGACATCAGCACTAAGGGCAATGCATCTGGCCATTTCAGATTTGTAGCTGCACACATTTTTGCCATTCTCGATTTCAGGGTACCATTCATCTGCTCCACTAGTCCTGATGCTTCAGGGCGGTATCTACAGTGTAATGTCTGTTCAATGTTCAGGGCAGCACAAAAGAGCTTAATCACCTCATTGTTGAAGTGACTTCCCTTATCTGATTCTAAAGAGATCGGAAACCCGAAACGTGGTATCAACTCTCTAAGCAGCAGCTTTGCTACTGTGAGACTGTCATTTCTACATGTAGGGTAAGCTTCAATCCAGTGACTGAAAATGCACACAATCACCAACACGTACCTCAGACCTCCATATACAGGCATCTCAATAAAATCGATTTGCATTCTGCTAAATGGACCTCCTGCTCTCCCAGTGTGTGCTTGACCATGGTTAAACCTCACAAACTGTGACAAGAGACTGATTGGCAAAACCATTTCCCCCTCCTCTGAAACTCATAGATCATCAGATCTCTGTACACATTTGACCCAGGAGCGTTTCTCCTCTTTGCTGGCACGTCCTTGCAACGATTTCAACTCATCCAGTGTGTCAACCACCCTTAATGCATACCCTGAGCATGTTTCATTTTTGGTTTCAGGTTAATAATTCCCACTGGTCTTGGAATGATATACAGTTCAATGCACAAAACCTTGCAACTTGATCTGCATATCCATTTCCCATTGACACAAAGTCTTGTGATTTAACATGAGCACTGCATTTCACCACAGCAATTTCAAGAGGTAACTGAATCGCGTGCAACATTTCCTTAATTCTTTCACCATTTTTCACTGGAGAACCAGAAGAGGTCAGGAAACCCCTCTGTGACCACAGCTGGCCAAAGTCATGGACAATTCCAAATCCGTATCTACCATCAGTATAAATAGTGACTTTCAGTTTCTCAGCAGCATGGCATGCCCTAGTAAGAGCAATTAATTCCGCCACTTGAGCAGAGTATACTCTTTCGAGCCAGGATGCTTCTAGAATACCAGATATTGTACACACGGCATATCCAGCTCTCAGCACTCCTACTGAGTCTCTCAGGTATGAACCATCAACAAAGATAATGTAATAATTTTCCTCTAATTGGGCATCTTTAATGTCGGGTCGCGGTTTGGTGCACAGATCTGTTACCTCAAGACAATCATGTTCTATCTCCTCAGCATCATCAATGTCTGCATTTTCAATAGGAAGCAAAGTTGCCGGGTTCAACACAGTTCATCTTTTTAAGGATACTTTAGGTGACCCCAGTATAATTGTTTCATACTTAGTGAGTCTCGCATTTGTCATATGTTGAGTCTTTGTTCGGGTCAACAGAATTTCAACTGAATGTGGAACCATTACTGTTAAGGGATGTCCCATCACTATACCTTCACACTGAGTGAGGCTTTGACCAACTGCTGCAACTGCACGCAAACAACCCGGTAAGGCTGCTGTGACTGGGTCCAAAGTAGCTGAAAAATATGCTACTGGGCGTTTGCACCTCCATGGACCTGGGTCAGGACAGACAAAGAACAAGCATCACGTTCATGACAAAACAGTACAAAAGGCTTTGTATAATCAGGCATGCCTAAAGCTGGTGCCCTGCACATGCTTTCCCTCAGTTCAGTGAATGCCCTCATCTCTTTCTCGGACATGGTTATGGCACCCGGGCCATCCTGAATTTCTTTGATCGTCAACCTCACCAAGGGTTTAGAGATAATCAAGAAGTTGGGAATCCACTGACGACAGTAGCCCACCATTCCCGAAAACATCCTAACGCCCCTCTTGGTTGTCAGGGGATTAATCTGCAATATGGCTGTCACCCTTTCTTTGGATATTTTCCTCGACCCTTTTTCAATCAGGTGACCTAAGTACTTCACCTCTTTTTGACAGTACTGTAGCTTCTTTGGGGACACTTTATGTCCGTTCTTTCCCAAACGATTCAGTAAGGCTATGGTATCGTACCTGCAGTCATCTCTCGTTTTGGACGCAATTAACAAATCATCAATGTACTGTACTAGAGTCGAACTAAAAGGCAATTCTAATGATTCCAAGTCCTTCTTCAATATCTGATTGAAGATGGAAGGTGATTCAGAAAACCCTTGAGGAATTCAACACCAACTGTAAACCTTGTCTAGGAATTTGAAGCTGAAAAGAAATTGGCTGTCCTCATGAAGAGGCACCAAAAGAATGCTTGAGACAGGTCCACGACTGTGAACCATTCTGCATCACATGGAACCTGAAACATAATCACTGCTGGATTTGGCACTATGGGGCAACATTTTACCACAATCTCATTAATTTTCCTCAGGTCCTGGACATTTCGAACTTTCCCACAAGGCTTTTTCAGACCCCTTATTGGTGAATTACACAGGCTGCTCATCACTTCTTTTAGAACCCCTTGCTTTACAAAGTCTGCAATTATCTGTGTTACCTGTATAAGAACATCTTGTGCCATGTGATACTGCGGTACCTGGGGAAACACAGCATTTGGCTTCACTTCTACCTTGACTGGTTGTACTCCTCTTATTAATCCCACTTCTTTTCCTGTCAAGTCCCACACTTTCTCTGTCACTGTTCCCTGTAATTCGGCTTGTAAATCAGTCACTGTGAACATCGGGAAGAAGCTTATCAAAGGGTACTCTTCGTTTGCGGTTTCCGTCTCCGTCTCTGAAATCTGACCATCGTCCCCTTCATCATCACTGTTTGTCTGCACCTCAATTCCCCCATTAGAGCAGGTAATCGAACACCTCGTTTTACACAGTAAGTCTCTTCCCAGTAGAGATACAGGACTCTAGTCACAGACTACAAATCTATGTAATCCCTGGAAGGTACCAATCTCAACTTGGACCGGATCTTTGATCGGATTTGTCAGGAGCTGATTTGCTACTCCTACCACCCTTATGGTACGCCCCGAAAGTGGCAATTTCGGAACCTCTGCACTTCTGACTGTAGAGCGTGTAGCTCTTGTATCAACTAGGAACGAAACCTTATGACCCATCACCTTTCCCTGAACATAAGGTCCCCTCTGATCTAGTTCTAGGGATGCTGCAAGCCTGCACTCCTCATTATCTGAACAATCATCCGACCATTCATCGTTTATTCCATCCTCACCACGCAATGGGAACTGTTGTACTGTATCATTTTGACTCATTGTTTGACCTGTGACCTGTTGAGGAAGCATCACCTGTTGCTGTCCCATTGGAGCTAGTGGTAACTGCATTTGCTGTCTAGGTACCATGGGAATCTGCTGTTGTACCTGCTGCATCTGTGCTGGTTGAACACGTGGCATTTGCATTTGCTGCATAGGCTGGAGACCCTGCATCTGCACCATGTTATTCTGGAAGTTCGGATTTTGACCCCTCATTCTTGGACTCCTCACATTTTGAAATGTACCGACATCATTGCTTTGTTGAACAACACCATCCTGCACCATCATTGGGCACTCCCGCTTCCAGTGTCCCACGCCCCCGCACGCGTGACACAGTGACACCTTTTTCATCCCTTGCAAATCATTTTGAACCACAACAGTATTCAAATCTGGACCACGGTTCACAAAACCTTCCTGATCTCTGCCTCTTTGTTGCATCTGAAACATTCCGTTTCCTTGAGGTTGTTGTTGTACCACCTGCTGTACTCCATTTTCTTGTACCCTGCCTGAGCTGCCTTAATTTGCATCACCTTTTCTTTCAGCTTTCTCTGCTTTAATTCAATCTCATCACTACAGTATTTCGCATACTGCAACACCTCATCAATCGGCTTTGGTTGCCAACAGATCAAATGATTCTTAATCATCTGGCTAATCTCTGGTCTCAACCCTTCATTTCTTTCGGCTCTATGACCTCAGTGCCACTGTAGTGTTTGCATGCCTTCAACAACCTCTCATGGTATGCATGTATCGACTCTTTGCCCTCTTGTGACGTTCGATCAATTTTCTTCCAATCAGTCACCTTCGGTGACACTTTCTGCTTCAGAAACTCAATCACCTTATGATAATACCTCATTACTTTAGGAGACGGTGCTCCAGTAACCTTGTCCCTTGCCGGTTCCTCTGTCGGCCAATCCACACCCCTCTTGCACTCAAGCCATAAGTCAGCTGGAACTATGATCTCAAACAGAGTATTCAAGTCTTCCCAAAGACATTTTGCAAGCTTCACAAATCTGTCCGTCTGCTGGTACCACTCTATTGGCTTCTCCCTTAACCTGGGATAGTAATTTGTAAATGACAGGATGTCACCCCTAGACCACAGTACATGGACTAGAACCCCTCAAGCTGTTTCTCTCATTGGTAACATTTTTATTGTCCCTGTGTCTGGTGCAGCTTTCGCCTACTTCGGTTCCAGGCAGTCACCTTTTTCTTTATCTATCTTCTTTGCCCATCTGCCTTCCCACTTCTCTAATGCTCCCCAAATTTGAGCACTCTGCAATATCTCTTTGAGATGTGCCTTCATTCCGTTGGATCTCATGTGATCAAAATCTTTAGGTTCAAAGTCTAACCTATAGCTCCTCTTCAAATGCTTAGTATTGCCTAAGTCTATGCCGTATTTGTCCGCTAGGTTTGCCAACCTCTGATGCACCCTGGTCACTTCTTTGGTTATCTTGGGGCACAGATACCTCAATTCTGCTTCTGTGTATGACTCTAATCTGTTCACCCCCATTGTTCCCTCTAATAATTCTGTGGCTTCTACACCCATCCTCACAAAATTCAGGTATTCCTCTCTTTCTGATCTCTCTGCAGTCACTCTAGTAGTCTGCGGAGTGTTGAGCTTGTCTAGCCATTCATTCAATTGTTGCGCTGTTAAGCCTTGCAACGAGACATTTCCAGACTGCATCATTGATGTCTGTGACGTATTTGCACTCATCACCTGTGGGGTCAGGGTACCCAATCCTGCTTGCCTCATTGTCTCCAAAGGAACCCCAATCGGACTGAAATCCAACAAGGATCTAGACCTTTCGGCTGTCTGTCCTCCCTGTGTCATTCCCTGCAAGTTTCCTCTAAACCCTCCTCTTATCGCCTCATGGGTCATTATTTCCTGGTCACATACGCTAGGCTTAGCTTGCGCATACCGCGGTACTGGCAGACCAACAGTAATTGGCAATGAAATAGCAGCTGGTGACTGTCCAATTCCTAAACCCTGTGGAGCATTAACTCCCACAGCTTGATTCATCATGGGTGCTGTAGCTACTGACTGCGGTCCTGTGACAGAAGTGTAACTCGGAACCACCTGTTGCTGTGGCTGGGGCAGCAATTGTGGAGTTGGCTCAATCTGCACTAACCTTGCTCTCGTGTATACTGGATGAGGTGGCACCATCAAACTCGTAGTAGTCTCTAATACTGGGACATCAGGATAGAGCCTCTGAATTTGTGGTGGCTGCAACTGTATCTGCGTCTCTGGTGCAGTGGGTACACTGACACCATTCTGTATCGAAAATGAATCACTTGTCTGTACTGTATTTGAGATTTCCTTATTTTGTGTCGGATCTTCAGGACCCGCACTAGTACTCTGTCCATGATCATTTATGGCATATGGTGGCGGGCGATCATGGAACAGCTGATTAAGAAACTCCTCATCGTCTGAATCATCTGCATCTGCCCAAGACCTCTGAGTCTCCTTTGGCTTACTAGAGCCCTTGTCTGTCTTACAAGTGGCCTTCTTTCCCTGTGTCCCTGTGTCTCGTCTTCTTGTGTTATTGCCGGAAACATCCTTACTCCGTCTACTATTCCCCTTCTCCACATCTTATTCTCGTTATCCCATTTAGCCTCTGCTAGAGTCTTTTCCGCTCTTTTCATTCTCCTCACAAATTTCTGCTGCCTTTGTTGTATGGCCATTAAATCCCAGACTGATAATGCCGCATACTGAGCTGGTCTCGGGGGCGGTTTTTGCTCACTTAGCACCCTCCGCAAATTTTCCAAAATCCTTACATTAAATGTTCCTTACTCTGGAAACGCTAAACATCCCTCCTTCTCTGTCAGTTTGCACCACCACTTTAACCAAAGACATGGCGCAACTCCCTTCTCCTCCATTACAATATAAGCCGGAGTATCCTCTGGCGGTGTAGGCTCCCCCACACTTGTTGTAATGTATGTATCTCCCCTCAAAGCACTCTTTAGAGCATTGAAAATCTTAATTTTTGCGTCTTTTATTTTGTTTAGAATCTAATCAGGAAGTGACTTTAATTCCCAGAACACTCTTCGCCTACCTTCTCAACCAATTGCCTCTCACAGACGGCTGCCAATCCGTGCGCGACCCCTCTCGGCAACTGACCTCTCCCAGCACGGCTCCAATTACGTCACACACATACCCACTGCGGCTGACGAAGTCTTGCGGCTTGTCTTCCTCACACAGAAACTAATGCAATATATTGCGAGCACCTCAACAATAAACTCAAATTTGCCGGTTTACTACAGGAAGGGTAACACAATTGCTTTAGAACTTTACAGAGATTTCACTTGAAGCCTCGCCCGCTACTCTCTCCTTCTCAGCTCCCGCACTCGCAAGCAGAATTCGACCTGCAAATCCTACTCTCGACTTGTCAATGGTTCGTTCTAGTGCACTTTAGAACTTGCCAAATCTCCATTGAAGGTTTCACTCACACAATTTGACTCAAACTCGACTCGTCAACCACGCCCGATTGACCTATTAGATCGCACAAATTACAACATAAACCAAGTGTCTCATACACTTATCAATATACTCCGGAGTCTTAGACCACAACTGGTCCGTACATCACCAACAACCACGTGGACAATTTTTGAGCACAAAGCGTCACAATCACATGAAGTTCGCCAACTTCCCTACTCTCATACTGCGGAGTACGCCCACTCCTACTAAAACATTACCTGGCCTAAATCCACACAAATTTCTCAAATCACCTGCGATATGCATAAGCTGAGCAAGCGCAAATTCTACACCACACATGCTAGAACGCCGAGAACATACCCAACTCACTTAGGCAAGCTCCGAGATTCCGGGAAAGTCATTTGGGACTTAGAGACACATCAAGCCTCCAATTTGCATTATTTTGAAAAATACTTTTAAACAATGGTTCCTCGTCCTAGGGCCCCCAAAGGGCCAAACCATCGCTCTGCTAACAGAACTGATAACGCGTCCTAATCTAGATAATTTATTCACTCTGGGACTCATTTTAGGCCGATGAATCTTTTGACCCTGATTGAAGACACCTTAAGACGAGATAACTGATCAACATGTCAATCAATAAATCAATAACGTCATCAATAGTCACCATGACAAAACAAATGGGTTTAATTAATAACATTAATAAGATTCGGAAACCACCATGACCTTTCAGTCATGAATAACCACACCAGTTTAGTGCAATTTTATGTGGTTTATTCCCTATTGATTACAATTCTACTAATAAGTTTATTAGTCTCAAAACCATGAAACACATCAGAATTGTCATAATATGGCAACTCGAATAAGATTTCATCAAGGCAAAAATCACGAACATTAGAACATAACACGACGTCAACATAGGTTAACCTTAGCAAAGTATCATTAGCGCATTACTCAACAAAGCTTGGATTCAGTCATTTGTCTATTTGCGTCCGTTTAGTAAACCCCTTAACTAACCTTGAATTAGCATTGGCATGTTGGGCTTCATGCAAAACAATTTAGCAACACAAATTTAGAAAACATCTATCTATGGTCTCTGACAAAAGAAGCAGTTGGTACCTAGAAAGGAAAGGTAAACAGACAATTACAATTTCATCATTATATAGTTACCCACGTAATGGGTCAGCATACAGAGTCAGGCTTCGTCCTCAGGACATAAGTTAATTCGCCATCAGCCAAGAAACACAGCAAAGTTCAGCAAGACGGGGTAAGTAGGGACACTTCCCTCATAAGGAGGGGAAGTATAGAACGGGCAAGGTAAGGGTGAGGATGGTTTGAAGAACCAAACAGCAAAGTCTCTAGGCAGAGTGACAAAGGGCCTGATTCTAACTTTGGAGGACGGTGTTAAACCGTCCCAAAAGTGGCGGATATACCACCTACCGTATTACGAGTCCATTATATCCTATGGAACTCGTAATACGGTAGGTGGTATGTCCGCCACTTTTGGGACGGTTTAACACCGTCCTCCAAAGTTAGAATCAGGCCCAAAGTGTCTGGGTCATAGCAAAAGTTCACAATGGCATCTCCCAATGGCTCCTCGTGTCTAAGGTTTTTATCCCTTTTCTGTTGTGCGGTCCCCTAATTCTAATTGGGTAGGGTTGGCACCCCACTATCTCCATCCAATGATTTTCCAGTGGTACCATCAAAATTGTCACATCATAACAATTCTCACGTAGTTTATTGGTTCTGGTGATTGACGTCTTCAACGGGTAGAATGTCCGGTATGATTTCATCTTCTCGTGGTCCTCTCGCATCCTCAGTCAGTAGGTCCATTGTCTATACTGGTTTAGACGACCTTGTACCTGTAACGAGTCTACACTGTTGCTTTCAGCAAGAATGTTTCCTTGAGCAAGTCGAATTTCATGAGAACCGATCTACTACAGTTACACTCATTTTCTAGCTTCTGGAAAAATGCGATTACATGTCCTTCAGCAAGTCAGAACACTGCACATTAGAAAAACGTATTTAATATGAAACCGGGCAGCTAGGCCCCGACTCATGCTAACTAAGGCCTAATGAATTAATTAGAAAAGTCTTAACATATAGCTCTTAATACTAATACAAAATCATACATTAATGCATTAATAATTAATTTTTAGTCAATTTTATTAGTCCCCGTATATATTGGTGGCCACTCCCATGGGCACATTTATTATGCATTAGTTCATAAACATTTCATGTTAATTTTGATCATAAGAGCTACACTCCATCACCTTCAAACAAAAGCAGAAAGTAACAGTTTTTCTTTTCCATGATGGGGCCTTTCTGACATCAAATCCCATGCTCAGTCAGCACCAGTATAGGGAAGAGCATCTGCTCACCACTCTTCTGTACTTTCCCTCTCATCTGCGCTTTCTCTCAGCACTAAACTTTACTATATCTCTGGGTTGAACCGCAGCAGTCGATGCACTACTTAAAAAAAAAAACACCCCACTCTTGGTACCAAAATGTGATATTGAGGAATCACCAAGTCCAGTAAAATAATGTGGAATAAGAAAGATTTATTTATAAGTCCAGTTACAACCCACAACAGAGGAGATTGAGGCAGAGAGCTCAGGTCAGTTCAGAACCAGTAGCAAGAATGTTGCTGGAGAGAACAAGTAACTCCACTTGCATTCTCCTTCTGGAATGTGATGATTCACAAACACATTACAGTATGCATTGAACACAACAGTGAAAACAGCTCCATAGTACAAGGAGAGGACAAGATCAGGGTCAAGCAGAGGCAAAAAATAGACCCAGGAACCAAAATAAAAGTGGCCTCCATTAGTGAACCAGATAGGTAAAAAGTAGCCCACATTTGTAAGTTAGGCTGGTTTTGAACTTGTAAAGAGATAGTGTAAGGTTTTTTGTTTTTTACAAAGTATGGGAGATTGCATACATTTTAGCTTTCTGCAGCCAATTTTTGTGGTAATATCAGGAAAATCAACAGTAAACATGATCCCAGCCAGCCATAAAACCGGCCAACTAACTGCTAAAAAACAGTCCACATGGCCATAAAACTGGCCCACAATCTGTCAAAAACTTTCCCACACATTGATCTGTCAGACCAAACCATCGGCACTGCCTGATTGCCCAGTAGGACAGTCCGACCCTTAATGCAAGGGTAATTTATAGTGGTCAGGCAGCACATCAGAGTATTAGGTAAATAGCACACTGTTAGGTGTTCTCACAGCCTAGACCATGCAAGAATTTCAGTGGTTGTGAATATGGTCACCTGGCTTCATAACTCACATGGAGCTCAGGGTCAGAGGATTAGAGGAGGTGAGAATGCAGAATGGGATACTGGCCAAAAGACTTAGGGCCCGATTTATATGTTGGTGGGAAAGGACTTCTGTTGCGGCTATGACAGAATTTCCTCCCCACCAATATAGTGGTCTGCCCCACCAATTTAATTTAGGGTAGACCATTAGTTTGGACACGGCACGGACTACTCTGTCTCTGCCACGGCCAAACTTCTCCGACTGCCTGTGCTCTCCACGGCCACCTGTGAAATGGCTCCATGTCTGCCAGCCCAATTTAGATGGTCGGACATAGCTTGGCAGTGAAGGAAAGTAAAATCTTATTAATGCTCCTCCTGCCATAGGAGAAGACTCCCATGGCGAGGGAAGCAATACTTTTTTTCTTTACAAAAAGAAAATCCCATGTCAGGATTTTGTGAAGAAAAAAGATTATTCTGCTACAAAGTTGCATTGACAGGAGCCGCCCTTGATGGTCTTTGGCAGTCTTATATAAATTAGGCAGGTAGCCCCTCCATCATGGGGATGGAATAGTTTACTCTGTTCCCATGGCGGAACTATAGGACATCCGCCTTGATATAAATCAGGGCCTTGGTCTTCTTTGTGTGCCTCTTTGATGCAGTCTGTGAAAGAAAGCTGTGTGGCCAAGTAATCTGTTTTGAGATTACAGTGTGAGCTTTCCAATCCAAGATGGAGTTTAGCCTTTTTCAGGTGATGTCAGTTCCTGTTTGAACCATTTATCAAGGAGGCATTAACAAGAGATGTGAATTGCCAGAAACATTTAGGGGCAAATTTATATTCTGTTTGCGCTGAATTTGCGTCAAAATTTTGACGCAAATTCGGTGCACACCTAACACCATATTTATACTTTGACGCCCGACCCTGCAAACGTCAAAATTCAGCAGTGTGCGGCATTTTCTGGATACGTGAAACCGCCTTGCGTTAATGACATGCAGGGTAGGCGTTCCCGTCCAAAAAATGACTTGAAGGCATGTGCGTCTTATTTATATTCCTGCATCATTTTGACACACAGGAGGGGACGGGCCTTAAAAAATTGCACCCACCCGTTTTTTAACGACTGGGTGAGGGCAGGCTTTAAGGGACCTGTGGGCTCATTTCCATGGTCTCTGACCATGGAAGCAGTCCACAGGTGCCCTTCCCTGCCCCCAGGGACACCCCCTGCCACCCTCGCCCACCCCTGGAGGACACCCATGGATGGGGGGACCCATCCCAGGTAAGTAGAGGTAAGTTTTTTTTTTTTAAGTGGCATAAGGGGGCCTAACTTGGGCCCCCCTACATGCCACTGTGCCCAGTGACCATTCCCAGGGGACAGGAGTCCCCTGGGCATGGCCATTGGGCAAGGGGGCATGACTCCTGTCTTTCCTAAGACAGGAGTAATTTCAATGGGGGTTGTGCGTCAAAAAATGGCGCAAGGCCGGTTAGAGCCAAGATTTTTTACTCTAACCTGACTTGCACCATTTTTTGATGCACAACTCCCATTCTTCCCTACGCCTGCGTTGCCCGGTTAGAGTCATTTTTTTTTTTTTACTCTAACCAGGCTGCAGCGGCGGCTAACATCAATCCATAAGTAAGGCACCTGCCTGGTGCGTTGGAATGGTGTTAGCCGGCGGTAAATTTTTTGATGCAAATCAGCACTGGTTTGCGGCAAAAAGTATAAATATGGGCCTTATTCCCTTATTTTTCATCTTGTTCATTGGTCATTCGATACTGTTTTTGTCTCCAATTTTTGCTCCATGCATTAAAATTTGCTTTTGAATCTTCATCTTTATGTCCCGGCTTGGCTCTTTCATCAGCACTAATGTGAGGGAAGAGTTTGGTACCTTGTTTATCTATTTCCGTACTAACCTTCAAGAGCCACAAAATTGACAAGGATGCTCTTCAAGGGCCAAAACAAGGAGTCCGAATCTTAATTGAATGAGAGCCACCTAAACATCAGAACAACTTCATCTTCAATTGACAGCTCATCTTTTACCTTCCAATATGGTCTAAGCCATTTACCTAGGGCCAGCCTTTCACAAGTGCAGACCATTCAGAATAGGCTGGATCTTCAGCAATTGCAGCTATCCATTGAGATTTACTTAAGACTTTTTTACAAAAAGGCTCATCAAACATATGTGCGAATGACATATTGTCGTCACTTTCACAACCTTTGTGTTCAGCAGAAGCAATCTCACATGGCACTTTAGATAGTCAGCTGGCACATTCGATTTACCAGGAATATGCTCAATGCTGAAAACGTATTCATGGTGATACCTCGTCAGAACCCCCTTTACTCAAGATGTTTACTAGGGGATGTCTGTGCGCATTGATCTCAGTTGCTGCTTGCAGGATGGCTCAACAATGTTGATCAGCAATGCAAAACAGGGGACAAACTGTCAAATTAAAATGCACTTTGAGAAATTATAAAAGCCAGGATATCCTTTTAAGCATTAATGTCTAATGACATGGCAAAATATGTATTTAAAGAACATCTTGCAAGGTTGGTAGGTGATCTCTTTCGCAAAGGAATTGGACTGTGACAGTGCTCATTTTTGGAGGGAGAGCATTTTATTTACAATATATAAAATGGGGAGATGCTCACCTCTATCTCTAAAACTCCCACTGGATTGAGGTGGGAGCATCCATGGAAAAGTGCTATTATCTCATCTAAATCTAACAGAACAGGATGAAAGAGGTGGGCAGACTCCACTTATCTTTAGTGGGGTTGAACAAATTCCCTAACCCTTTATTTTTAGCCCTTTTTTGTTAGAAGGTGGGCAGATAAAGCTTTTGGTGCTCCACTTTATTGTCCAGTTTTACGTTTTCCACAGTTTTTTGCAAACGGTCAGCCAAGTAGGCATATATTAAGGATGGTATTCTGCCGGTTTACTGTGGTTGCTAACGGATCTGCAAATAAACATCTGAGCTCAGGTCTGAATCAGTCTTAAGCGGGAAGCTATCTAATAAAATAAGTATATCTACTACATTGAAGCAGAAGTGCATCTTATCATTACCACCCTTTTGCCTCCTGTGTTCATCTCTCGGTCATGTATGTTCGTAGAGGTGGGTAAGGAAGGCCCACCTCTTTGTGGTCATTCTCATTTTAATTTTTGTTTATTGGCATTGTTGTGGTAGCACATCAGCGTCCAGTATTCAGAAGGGTCATACTACAAAAACAGGGCCAGATTTTCTTGCAGGATTTGCGGACCTCACAGAGGATTCCATGGCTCTGTGCAGTCCTGTGAGAATGGTCAGGCCTCTGCACCCATTATGACTGTTATTCCAGAAAAGGGGGGCACGCCCTGCCCTTCCGTGGGAGTCCTGGAGCAAGGAGGTTGGAGTTTCAGCAGAATCCTTTGCTTCTTTTGGTATTCTAGAGAGATAAGATTAGAGCTCCAGCAGGAAAAGAGTTATTGATGGCAGAATCGACGTCCACCGTATTCCAGTAGGGTATGCTCAATCCATGTTGACTTGAACAGATGAAGAGGTTCTCCCGCTGCAGTACAGGGGGCCTTCTATTATGGATTAGAGGCAACTGTGCAGCAGCAGAAAAACCTTTACTAACTCGCAAGTGATTGGCTACACTGTGCTCCTTAAAGAAGTGATATGCCACCTAAAGGAGATTCTTTAAGGAACGGTTGTATAAATGATTTTACCTGTTTTGGTTATTGTTCTTTACTTAGGGGTCATGAGGTAGGAGGAATAATGTATATTGTGCGGAACTGTGATATTTTTCATCACTTTTACTTTTCTCTTCAAATATAATAGTTTTTTGTCTGGTTCCACCCTTTTACGTTAGGATGGTGAAAGCAACAGAAAATGTTGTGAAGTAACCACAGTCTTAATTATGTATGAATGTATTGTTTCTCCATACGAGCATGTAATAATGAGATTTTCCGAAATGGACTATCAGAACTCGTCTGTTTGTCTGTTCTTGTACCAGATCACCCTTCCCACAGTACCTTCCCTAATTAATTTCCCCTCCTCCGGCACTTCTAGATGTCTGTCTGCTAAGTAGCTGGTGCTGCCAAAAGGCGGGCTTCTGAAGGTAGTATCCCAGACAGCATGCCCCCTTTTACATAATTTCTGATCTTTTTGCGTCAAAACTTCAACCTCACTGGGTTATAGCATGCACTTGGTGATTTTGGGAGCTAAATGAGACCTTCAGGAGGTAACGAAATGTTACTGTTGTAAAGAGCCCCAACGACTATATTTAGTATAAGGTTTTACTTAACAGCAAATTGAGTTGGAAAACCTAAAGGCAGAGACCATGTTTGCAATACACATTAAGCTATTGCGATGACTAATGGTTGATGGCCTTTCCTCGGCTCGATCGTTAACAATACTGTGCAAACATGGGACTGTGATGAATATTAATTATGAAGAGTAGCTAGTTCAAGCAGGGAAGCATTTCTCCTTATTTAAAAACCTGATAGGAATCGGGGAACCTGAAGGGTCCGTGACAAAAGCTAGTGATTTCCGCATTTCAATGTAAGCATTAATATCCATCCATCAGTGAAACCCTAGGGGAAATCACAAGGTATCACAAATCAGTCCTTTAGCATCCATTTATATCTTCTGTCATTGTAGTATGCCCCTATATAGCTATGTGGTTGGGTTACCTTTCCACAAGCTGACGCGGTCCTTTATGAAATTCTGATGTGAGCAACATTCCATGCTCTATAGAGTGGGTGACTTGCAAGCTTGAGGCGAAAAGTTGTTCTTTGTAAGCATGGGAGATCGAATTAGATGCTCATGTTTTGTTTAGTGTCCAACTCTGAGTTTGTTGTATAGAAGGTACTATTTACAGCACCTGATAAAATCCCATCCCATGGAGTTTGTAATTTATTCTGTGCTAAAAATAGGTCATATTCTGAGTTTGGGGGGAATAACATGCAGATTTTGGTACTGGCCCCACCAAAACCTGCATTCCTCTTTACATACCATATTGTTTTCCCATATAAAATTTTGATAGGTTTGACCTGCTGAAATGTAATACTTACTTTATTTTTATGTATGAAGCGGAACTCCCATGGAGGTCCGCATAAAACAAACATATAAAAAGAGGATCATACAAAAGAAAACAAAACCTACGTAAACAATTTACGTTCCCCATTTTACAAAGTAATTCTAGAATGAAAATGAATACAAAGATAAATAGCATTTAAAAAAGTGAAAAATTCTATACCAAAACATTTCATTTGGAGGATCAGAAAAGGCCAGCAATAACTCAGAAGCAGTGCATATGGAAAGTTTGAGACAGATAGGACGTATCCACCTAGGACGAAAAACAGCAAGGCTGGACATATGAAAACTACATGATTCAGATCCTGACCACCATTTTGACAGAGATTATAAGTGGCTGAAGATCCATACCATCTGGCCCGAAATGTAGTGAGAGGAAGCAGCCCCTGTCGCAGTAGGAGCCAGAATCGTCTGATCCCGTGAGGCAGGTTCCAGCCGAGGTAAGGCTGCATTTCCATAAGTAGAATAGTGTCAGTTACAGATTGGAAGCCCTGACTGTGTGCATAGGCCTTTTTATCCAGGCAAAGGCTTGTGGACCAAGGGCCTAATTTATACTTTTTTTGTGCCACATTTGCATCATTTTTTGATGCAAAAGTGGCATAAACTTACAAAATTCAATTATATTTTGTAAGTTTGCACCACATTGGCGTCATTTGCTAAAAAAGTATAAATCAGGCCCCAAGTTACTTGTCTTATAATGGATTTTAGCTGTAACGGAGGAAGTGTGGGGATGGAGGCAGGATCTAACTGTAAGAGATCCATGGCATGTATAAAATTCCTGCCAATGGTGTATTTTGTGGGGCATGTCTGGCCATTCTGAAAGATGGCCACCACATTGTGAGGCTCTGCAGGGCAAGGGAGGGGCCTCCATCCATCCATAATCCCGGCAGATCGACTGCCCGAGACGTCCTCTCATACCTGCCTCACACTGGGAAGCGGTAGAAGCCGCGTTGGGCCTCCGCGGCCTGCGAGGGTAGAGTCTGGCCTCGGGCATGCTTCGTGCAGGCTGCTACGGTGCTCGTCCTGCTGGTGGTGAAGAATGCCTGCGGGTGGAGTGGCGATTGGGGCTGCCCCCACCCCCCCTGTGAACCAAAGCCAGAGGCTCTGCGGCTGTTTGCTCTGTCACCGCCCGAGCCTCCAGTGCTGGAGGCCTGTGGGGCTGGATCGGCGGCAGGGTTTGGGCCGGGCCCCCGCGGGTGTGTCAGCTGGAAGACTGGAGGCCTGTGCTCGGGTGCCAGAGGCGGCACCCAGCCCCCGCGCGCGGCTGGTGCTGGCCGCGGTCGGACGTGCCCGCTGAAAGTGTGTGAGGAGAGGGCTGCCCCCGTGAGGGATGACTGGAGTCCCTGTGGCCGGCTGCCCTGGGCTGTGCTGGATCCCTGGTGTTGGAGGCCTGCAGGACCTGATCAGCGGTGACGGCTGGGCCGCGGGGCTCTGCAGGTGAGTGGGCCTGTGCACTGGGAGCTGGTGTGCAGGCCCTGTAGTGGTGTGCTTTGGCTGCGTGGTGGCCTCTGGGGCTTGCGGAAGGGGAAGGCGCTGTTTGCAGTTACGTGCTTGTTGGTGCGTGGTGAGAGCTGAGCGCCGCTCCTTCGCGCTGCTGGTCGAGGCGGGTGGTGATTAAGGCGCCTGGGGGTGCTTCAACAGCATCGTTTGGTTGATGTGGTCTCCCCGCCATCCCCCCTTTTTGGGGCGAGCTCTTGAGAAGATGAGGAAGTCGGATCAGAAGCAGCCCAAGCTCACATCTGAGGGGAAAATAGTAATGAAGTCAGGCCAGCCGGTCAGCGGATGATCTGCCGCAAGAGGAGGACACTCTGTCAACCTCAGTGAAGGCTATGTTTTTGGATCTTAAGCACAGTTTGGCCAGCATTGACGCCAAGTTAGATCACTTGACCGAACAAATGGATCATTTAAAAGAACGGGTGGATGACCATGATACTCGCCTCAAGCAGGTGGAATCTCATACTTTGGATCTGGAGGACGGTCGACGTGGAGACGAGGAGAAGTTACTGCAAATGGAACCTGTATTAGAGGTAATACGGAACAAGAATGAGGACCTTGAAGCCCGCTCCCGCCGTAATAATATCTGTATTTTGGGTCAACAGCCATGGGGAGCATAGAGGACTACGTGGAAACTATGCTATCTGCGCTGTTCCCTGTCGAGCTCTCCCAGGTACTGATGCTAGAGAGGGCCCTGAGTCCGCCGCCTGGGACGGCGGCACGTCAAGTCATCACACGCTTATTTAACAATAGGGATAGAAACACAATCCTTAGGTTAGCTAGAGCGCGCCGTCCTGTGATTTAGAACAACAATTAACTGAGTATCTTCCCAGACTACACCCCTGGGCCGCAGGCGGCTTGCAGAGTGTTTCTACCTGCTAAATGCACTTTGAGTCAGATGGATGCCAAATACTCCCTCATTTATCTAGCCAAATTGCAAGTGCAGCACAAGGGAAAGCTGCACTTTTTCACTGACCCAAAACTGGCCATCAAGTATGCTAAAACTGTCCCTAAAAGGGTGACTCCGGACTGCTCGCAGGCTGCTGGCGATGGAGGCGATACTCTTAGCGATAATGATCGAATCAATTTGCTGTTGGGGGATGCCTGTGGTCCTGAACTGCGATTTGGGGCTTGTCGAATTCTGACTGAGGCTTAACTTTCGGTGCAGCCGGTCTGTAATGTAACTGATGCTGTGAGAGCTCCTTCCCACCATCCCAATCAGGGTGGTTAACAGATGGCCACGCCAACACCCCACTGGATGAGTCCAATCAAGTTGTTTGTTGCTCTGTTATGGGACATGTGTCTGGGCGTGAGTGGGTTTGCAAGGCTGGCCCAATTGGGGGGTCAGCGTGGGTGGGGGTGATTGTTGTCTTGTTGATTATTGCATTCTATACTTTCTCTTTACCTTTGTATCTCTGTATCTCCTTGGCGCTGTTTTGCATTGTGACTAAGGGGCATATTTATACTCTGTTTGCACCAAATGTGCGTCAAAATATTCGACGCACATTCAGTGCAAACCGTGCACCATATTCAAACTTTGACGCATAAGCCCGGGAACGGCAAAATCCTGTTGTGTGCGTCATTTTCTGCATGCGGGAAACCGCCTTGCGTTAATGACATGCAAGGTAGGCGTTCCCGTCCAAAAAATGACACAAACACCTGCGCGCCTTATTTATGCTACCGTACAAAAATTATGCACGACCAGGAGGCGGAGTTGGAAAATGATGCACATCCCGATTTGCGCCAAAAATTAACGCCTGGGTCAGGGCAGGCGTTAAAATGGGGCGAACACACTTATATTTAATGAAAACACACAGAAGCAACAGCAGAGCTCCAAAAGGAAGACATGGAGGTGCTTCTCATCCAGCGTGCACACAGACGCAGAGCAAAGGACCAGCAACAGCAGCTTCCACAACACCAGCAGGGACCCCAAAGGCAACATAGAAGGCAGGAGAGGATATTCCGCACCAGGACAACCCTTCATGGCCTCAGGGAACATGACATCATCCAGAGGTACAGGCTGAACTGGCAAGCCATTCAGCAGCTGCTGCGCAACATTGAGCCACAGTTGGCACCCAGCTTGCAGACACCCCGCACCATTCCACCAGAAACCAGGCTGCTAGCTGTACTACACATGTTGGCAAGTGGCTCCTTTCAAACCACTGGCGCCCTGGTTGCTGGGATCTCACAGCCATCATTCTCCGCCTTCCTGCCCAAGGTACTGGATGCCATCATCTCATTCACACCCCGCCACATCTGCTTCCCCAAAACACAGCAGAAGCAGCAGGAGACAAAACAGGGGTTTTACCTAATTAATGGATTCCCAGACGTCCTTGGTGCCATTGACTGCACACATGTACGCATTTTGCCACCTGCTGCAACTGAACATCTATACCGCAACAGGAAGCACAACCACTCCATCAATGTGCAGGCCATTGTGGATCACCAGGGATTGATCACCAACATTGTGGCAAAGTATCCTGGGAGTGTCCATGATTCATTCATCTTCTGTCACTGCACCATCAATCAACACTTCCAGGATGGACGATATGGAAATGGCCCACTTGTTGGTAAGTACTGAAACCCAGGAATTTACACACTGCACAGCAACCCTCTAGGACACAGAACACATACACCACGATATCGACATGTGGACAGGAACACACTGAGGTTGGCATGTTTGATATCTTCACCCAATGTGAGACACACCTAGGGCCAAATGACCGTTCCAAATAACAACTTATCCCACTCCACAGACACAAGGGGAAAATGTAAAACAACACAATGGCAAACACATGGTCCCAACTGGCAGTACATCTGCGAAGATTAAACTTTAATATCACATCAATAACACTCAATCAAACACCCTTCAAATCAATACATGCTGTGTAAGGGGTGTGGAATGTTTTGTTGCTGCAGGTCAAACACCATGACACACATAGCATTATGATTACTACAATAAAGGTCACGTGCACTCATTGAGGCCGTTCCAATATCTCATATCACTCCTGCTCTCACATTGCCCACTACCAAGAGGCAAGTGGACTGTGCGAAGAACACATCTTGATGGGACACTATGGAAAGTGCACTTTCCTACACATAGCATTGTGACAAATTAACACACACACAACAGATGTACTGCCATATGGACCTTCTGAAACTCAAAATGACAACCTCACAACCAAGTTAGCCAGCTGAATTAGACCAAGTGCAGGAGTCCAAGTACACGTTACAACCTAAGTCAACTTGGCAAGGGCAGAGAAATAGGCCTGCAGTAAACTTGTCACACATGTGAAATTAGTGTGCAGTCAAATGTTAACACGTCAGTGATCACAACGTACGGAGAAGTTTGGCAAATTGTCACCTTGCAAAATCTAAGGGTCTCACTGATGGTTAAATTAATCTATTGCATTTGTCAAAATGTATGGGATGTCCAGGGTACATAGATGCAAACGTGTTACGACCACTGTCGATTTGATTCCGTGTATGGAACTATCATCTCACCCCCAGTTAAGACACAGGGACACCTGTATCACAAGTCATAATGCAAGGGAGTACACAATGTACTGCAACTCTCAAAAAATACAGCTGACATCCGGTCAGCAGCCAAACACTCGTTCAGCTAAGAAAACAACCCAGTGCTGATGGTACATCCTAGAAGCCTAGGAATCGACACAATAACACAAACACCAATGAGTCACAGACAACACAAGAGAACTACTGCCATGCAAGGTGATATTTATGGGGCAAGCTACATCAACATGTTCTCAATCATTTTCTCTTTCAGCTAATCAGGGGTATGGGATCCAGCCATGGATTATGACCCCATTTGCCAACCCAAGCACTGCAGCAAAGCGTGCCTATAATGAGGCACATAGGAGGTCACGCACCATAGTTGAGAGGACCTTTGGCATCCTGAAGTCAAGATTCAGGTGCCTCGACATCACTGGAGACAGCCTCCTATACTCACCAGAAATGGTCTGCAAGATCATTTTGACCTGTGCCATCCTGCACAACATATGTGTACGAAGGAACATTCCCCTATTTGAACCAGAGCCACAAATGCCTGAAGAGGAGGATGCTGGCCATCAACATGAGGGGGACCAACCAAACACAGCTGCAGGATTGCGTAGGCGCCAACATATTGTCAACAATTTCTTTTGACTCAACTCACCATCACCACTGTTTTAACATGTGTAAATAAACACCTATAATAATCACCATATCATGGTCTGGGTAACCATTTTTGCATAACATTATCTCTAACTATCAGAATAAGACTGTAGCCTCATGGAGCATTGCCGATATACCGATCAGGACACAGAAAATTCCAAAGCTATTGTGATGCGTATGAATCTACAGTCACATTCACACACAATGTAAATGACATATATCCTGTATATTTCACATTTGAAGGGCAATAGCAGAGGACCACACCTATTTCACACATACATGTTGGCAACATGGTTCATTGCAGCATATGGCACACAACTAAGACGCCATCACTCAATAATGGAACAAGAAACATCATACATGAGTCAGTGGATGTGCTATTGCATTAGTAACAGGAATGTATGACCAGACCCTTGACAGCAGTAACTGTTACATCACCTATCTTTGCAAGGACTACGTGTGACTAGAATTCCATATAAGCAGCAAATAGATAGCACAAGTGCCACAGGTATGACAAGCATTGAGCACATGACATCCCATGTACATGTCAGCCCATGTCCTAAGTCCTGACACACCCATGTTCCAGGTCTCACCCCACCAGTCTTCAGAGGTCCCTGGAATGGTAAAATGTGTACCCAGATAATCCCTCCTCTACTCACTCCCAGACTCACAATGTTAATCCAGTGTGCTTCCCCCTTTAGTATGGTATGTCATAGTCATTGTACTTCTGTCTGCATGGACGTCAAGTTAAATAATGCACTGGCTTGTAGTTTATAAGACCTGTTATCACCTGTACAGTGATTCCCATGTGAACGGTACTGTTGGCCCTTTGAACTTGAATCTCTCATACAGGATTTGGGAGAGACTGATGCTGCACACACCTCTGAGCACCTCCATGGAGACCAGCCATTTGAACATGCACTGCCCTTGCAGATGCTTGGAACAGCATAGAAGCTGCCATTTTATCTATAACACTGTTATGCATTGCCGTGTAACTCAGCTGTGTAACACAGCCCTTGGGTTAATGTGTCACCTTCCAAAACACAGGACAAACACAGTTTTCCATTTTAACTGTCTTGTTCCTCCTCTGACAGTCTCAGTCTGACCACTGTGTATTTACCTTGTGAAAGGTCTGGATCCTGATTGACCCTGCATCCTTTTAGCCTGACTGGCTCCTGTCTTTGCGTTACCCTAAAGGTTCCTTGTGGCTACATTTGTATCATAGTTGCTTACCCAACCCTCACATTCCTCCTGGGGTATTTTGTCAGGTGGGTCTACAATGCATACTCAAATACATTTTATAGCATAATCTGTTTATTTATCGTACCATTGTTAGGAACTTGTCTCCAAATACCCAAATCATGGCCTATCTCTTGTCTGGGTCTCATGTATGCATGAGTGACAAATTGTGACAGTGTACCATGGCCATATGCAGGAATTGGGTATGGTGCCTCCAGCAGAACCAGCAACTTCAGATAATGTGCATGAAATGTCCACATATGTTAGGACCCTGACAGTCCACACGCCGATTCACATTGCTCACAACATATTGATGGGGTGTGCGTGGTGAATAGCTGCGAGAATAATCAGCACAGAGGCTATGATGTTCCCACATGCAGTGGGAATTTTAGAGGCCAACCTGTGTACAAATGTTGTGATTGCACCAGGCGGTACAATAATCCTGAGATATTAACTTACTCAGCACACCAAGGTTGCCCTGTTGACAGTCTCATAACACGTCTGCAATGACAGGGTTGGACCATCCCCATATGGGTTCTCAAATCCTCATTGGCTTTACTTCTATTGATCTCCGAAGGATACTTAGTAGATACAGGAATAGCCGCCACAGACTCATGACTAGACCTGGACATAACTGTGAAAACATAGACCCCTAAAAACATACAGGCTAAACATTGGCCCACACACATGAACCAGACACCTCTGTGCATTTGACCACTGGAAATATGTGGCTAAGTGCTACTTGGTCTGCTGGTCCTCCACTGCCACAGGAGAGTCGTGGCTCAGGTATATGACCTCAACTGTGGCGTAACATTACAAATGTGGTTTATCTTTGGGTCTCCGTGTCACAAACACAGTACCCACTTAGGCCCATATTTATACTTTTTGACGGAAAACTGCGCTGGCGCAGTTTTGCGTCAAAAATATTACTGTCGGCTAACACCATTTCGGTGCGCCGTGCGAACGTCAAATTTATACTTTGACGCACGACGGCGCAAACCACAGGTGTACGTCATTTTTTTTTACGCACACCGCAGCGTCAAGTCGTAAAGCAAAACAATGTTAACGCGGCGGAAATGACTGTGGGTCGATTTACGACACCGCAAACCGGATATGCAGCGTTTTTTTGCACAATAGCGTAAAAATTCCCCGCAAACACAGCCATTTCAGCAGAGGAGAGCCAAAATGGATCCCAGATGCCTGTACAGACCCCAAGAAGATGACAACAGACCAGGAACCAGCCAGGAGGACCCACACAAGACCAACGACAGTTTGAAGAAGAAAAGAAAGTGTCGCTTCAGTGCAGAGGAGCAGGAAATTCTGGTTAAAGAGGTGACGGAACACCAGCATCAACTGTTTGTCACCTCAAAGGTGCCAATCTTTAGGAGAGAGGCAATATGGCAACAAATTGTTGACAAGATTAACAGTGTGGAAGAAGTACGCAGAACAGTCATCGAGTGCAAGAAACGCTGGCAAGACTGCAAGCGCAGGACCAAGGAAAAGATGGCCCGGAACAGGAAGGCAACACTGCAGACTGGAGGTGGGAGTCCAGCACACCAGGAGCCCCTGGACCACATGGAGGAGATGGCCGCAGCCGTCATCCCTGAGGAGATCGTCACAGGGATTCAAGGACAGGACAGCGCAGACTACCAGGAGACAACGCACATGCAGGGTAAGTCGCATGGGGAATTAAAATGCACCAGTGTCAACTGTAAGCGGGGGGATACCGACCACAAAATGCATGGAAGCCATGATATACATGGAGTGGCATTGGTAAAGGGGTATGGCATGGGGGCATGGCCTGTACAGAGAGAAGCTGGGGCACACCATAACACAACACCAACAACAGTCCCATTGGGGTATGCTGCCATGCCAAAGATGTAGCAAATGTAAAGCCACGCCAGGAGGGAAGGGCACAACGTCAAACTGACATCCCGTCACAGGTCAGCCACTATACCCCCTACATTAACTAGGGCCCAATTAACAACCTCTAGCCATACTGACAACAGGAATGTAACAGTGACAACAGTTGCCACTACCACCTCCGCTCTGTGTGCAGCTCAAGTAGCCAATGGCACTAACGTCCCCATGAATAATACACACCTAAATTAGTGGGTTGAGGATGACAACTTTAACAATCCCCTGAAACAAGACAAATGTTCCAGTCCTGTCAATTGTGAATGCCCATAGTTGCCGCAAACATCAGCCAGTGTCATCAACATTAGGAGCTACACAGCACTACGGTCACACCCATGCTGCATATGCCAGGATCCATCCTGTGCCTGGGTCACAATGCAACATCCCAAATGTCATACTGCTCAGACAACAGCATTGAGGGGGAGGACACATATAACTGGTCACTGACATACACCTGCACAGTCAGAGGAGGAAATAGGACACTGATACGACTATCAGGGCAATCCAATCTCCACACATTCCCCTACATCAGCTGTACACATTACCAATGCTAACGTCCATACATTTCATCTACATATAAGTGGATATGAAAGATCAGATACTGGGGCAGGTCCAGATTGTTAAGTGTGCTGCTAGTGCCATCAGAGCACCCACAGCCAGTGAAAGGCCTCACCATTAGAATGGATGTAGACAGAGGGTTGAGTAGGACAAGAAGGTGGCAATTCACTATTTGGCCTAAAACAACACTAGAGGAGATGATGCCGACAAGTCAAATAACTTACCACAAAACATGTGACATGCAGATGGGCCATAGGCCTGGGAGAATGCCCACCTGAAAGACTGGAGCAATGAACAGGAAACAAGATCACAATGTGAAATCATCACAAGGCAAGCATGTCACATCACTAATGCCACAACACACTAATTGTACCCTATTTCTTTGCAGAGGACGATGGATCTCCTGCGGATATGCCTGTCCAGGACTACCCTGATGACATGGATGACGAGCTGACAAACATCAGCCACCAGACCCTCCAAGATGTCCTTGGAATCCTCCAGACCCCACCTTCTGTCACAAGGAGGAGCTCAGAACAAGCAGCCATCACAGAGGACCCACCCATAACACCAATTGTAAGACCTGACAGCTCCAATACAGCTGAGAACTCAGACGACACAGGCACCAGCTGTGAGAGAACTGTAGTCGGAGTACAGCGGGAGCTGGCCAAGGGTGTGCAGGTGGTGATGCAAACTATGGCAGACAGCCTAGAGGGGGCGCGTTCGTGCATGATGTCATCTGCAGATCAGGCAGCAGCCATGCAAGCACTAACATCCATCCTGCAAGGACTACAACAAAATGTAAAGGAATTCACAACTGCAGGAAGGGAGTTTCTACAACACCTCGCACCCCAAACCGTCCACTGCATGCACAAATGCAATCATGACCCCCTCAGGGCCGACCTGGCTGCCTACCATCGTGATGTGGCTGCTATTCTTAAGAACCAGCAGATCTTCCTTGCAGCAGTACTGCCCTTAAGATCTTCACAGGTGGCAGCGACCGGGATGTCTGACTCCACATCTTCTAACACTGTGTATTGCCCCTTCACAACCACCACCACCAAGGACAGAGGAGGCAACACACACATCAGAAGAAGAAGACGTGGAACAGATCACCTTCACACGGAAAAGTACCCAGAAGCACTAGTCCCTGCCACATGGCCAACTATTACCAAGGTCCAGCGCTTTGTAACATGCCAATCTTACAACAACCGTACTCAATGACTGTTCTGCAAACCACTGTATATCTTGTCAGCCTGCCCAGTGCTTGTCTCTCACTTACTCATTGGCAAATCCTGTCCCTCTGCACTGTCTGACACATCACCCCAGCATGTCAAATGCATTTTCCTTTAGCACTTGTGTAGGATCACCATGGAAGATGTCACTATAATGGACTCACAATCATGGACAATGTACATATAGCACTACAGCACTTTTCAATAAATAGCACTTACACAACCACTTTGTCTCTGTGTAATGTGACACATCAACCGTGCAGTAGATCACTGAATTTTGTCTCCTATCAAACTACATAGCTTGTCAATACAACTGTCCTGAAATTATGTAGTCTGATAACTATGCACAGTGGCCTGGATTGCACCAAACTCTGCCCTTCCTGAGGGTAATATCTGATGAAAAGAGAAACCATACACCATAATGCTGTGTTGTACAGAATAATGCTTCCTCAAGGGATATCTAAGCCATCAAATAGTGGCAGCAAAATGTTGCCACCATGCAATACTAACACATATAACAGTACCCATAAATCTAAGCAAACAGTCAACAAACTGCATGAATGAAGGTGTCTGAGTTTACATCCAAATAAGTAATCATGCTGAAAAGTGTCACAAATTATCTATGTGAGTCATGAACACAATACTACAAGAGTGCTTACGACCACTCAGCTAATAAGGGTTTCCTTGAACATCACACTGCAGTCAGACATAACACAGTGTCCCCAGTACCAAATCTGGAAGCACTGTTTGTGACTTTGAAAACATATGTAATGAAAAAAACACGTTGGGATCCATAGTAACTGTGATTGGTGGTTGCAATGAAAGGTGGAATCTTTGCAAGGTAGCTCTGGGGTATATGCCAATCTTACAGCTCAGCTGGGATTTGTTCGTAGCATAGGACACAAATGTAATAGAACAGAATTCATGTACACTTATGCCAAGGCCCTGATGAACAAGCATTTTACACATACTGGAAAGGGTTCACTACATATTTATTAAACGGTAATAACAGAAGAGGAAACTCTGGGAAAAGTCTTATCTACTCTAATCTACCCTAACTACTCATTATCCACAACTGTCCCTAACTAACCTAACCTAAACTTACTTATCACATGTAATGAAACGTTCTAAACATCAACCCCCCAACCCGCTTATGAGACGGGACACATGGAGGACAACAGATACTAACCTAAACACATACTATCCTATCCTAAACAAATATATATTTTTTGTATTTTTTTTTTCTAAACACACAAGAACCCCAACATAGCCCCCCACCCACCCACCCACACACTTAAAAAGAAAAAATTGAAGTAATCAGGACCCCCCACCCCCACACACTAACACAAACTAAACTAACAGCCTATACTAACCTAACACTAAGCCCCCTAAGC
This sequence comes from Pleurodeles waltl, assembly GCF_031143425.1. Lineage (NCBI taxonomy): Eukaryota > Metazoa > Chordata > Amphibia > Caudata > Salamandridae > Pleurodeles > Pleurodeles waltl. The sequence goes on from NC_090449.1 coordinate 403,686,347, forward strand.
CCACTAAGTATAGGAATAAGGAAAGAGGAGGGAGGGGAGGGAATCATGTCCATCAACAAAGTCTAGAGGTTGGCCCTCCGGAGGGTCCGCTTAATGGACCGCACACGCCTGTTGATATGGCGAATATCTTGCCACAAGTGACTCATTTTCCGGAGGACACGGTCCATTTTGCACTGCATGTCCACAAAAGCAGCAGAGTCAATTGTTGCAGCTGGGGTGGTCTGGGTACCAGCAGAGGACGTGTTTGGCTGTGTATTGTCAATGCCTGTGGGCTGCCCTGAAGGTGGTCCACTGCTAGGGCCTGGAGCACTTGCAGATGTTGTTGGGACAACGGTCCCAGTTGTGGGTGGTGCCACGTGGGTGGTAGTGGTGGTCGTGCTGGTGGTGGATGTGGTGGGCAAAGTAGGGCCACCCTGTGGGAAAGCCCTCCAGGCTCCGGAGGCACGTCCAGTCCTGTATCTTCGGGCCATCCTTCTGTACTCCGACTCTACCAGCAAGATACGCTGGTAACGCATTGCCCGCCTCTGGAATTCACAGACCTGGATGGGTGTCATATTAGCAGCTGTGAAGACAAATGAAAAAACTTTCATTAGGAACTGCATTGTGTGAAATGGCACAAGCCGTAATTCAGACAGTACATCTACTGTACTTGTAACAGCTCCTATCATCATACAGATCATTGAATGTCCCTGAGGAAGTACATGGCAGGCCAGCCTACAAAGGTCCTGTCACACAGCACATCCAAACCCTGCAAGATGGGTAACAACTAGCATGATTTTGGCATCAGAGTTCTGCCAGTTGTCAGCTAACAATCATGCTGCACATCCTCCGCCAATGCCAGGGCTACAAATGTCAGTGTACAGGATGGAAATCTAGGGCCACATGATCTGCAAGTTGTAAATGGACTTGCTAGTATAGTATTCATGTGCTATACCTGAGTGTGTATACTAGGTTCCGACCAAAGATTCACTGATTTACATGTCTGTGTAACATACTTGTATCATCAGTCCTAGGTACACTATTCACAAACCCTTGCCTGTGTTTGAGGGTGGGGGGTGGAGAAACAACTAACAATTTCAAACAACATGGACACCCAGGAAGCTTAGGAAAGCTGGACATGTGTTTGGCTCAACACACACACCACAGGTAAGGTGTCTCTACAAATAGGAGACAGCAAACCCTTGACCAATCCCAGCACCACACATGTCTTGCAATGCAGACCTTTGTCCACATCATATACTTCCAATACAACAAACACAGAGTTGCAAGAACACCCCTGGCCATGATTTGCATGCACACCTAGGCCATTACACTAAAGTGCCACATACTTGTAGCACTACATGTGGAGCTACATGCTGCTAGGAACCTACAGTTTCATAAGTACATTAGTGAATAGGGAAGCAGAAGTCTGTGGGTAAGCATTTTGCAGCCCCATTCTGTGAGAATGTGGGTCTGACAGGCTGACTAAATCTGAGATTAGGTCCAGTGCGACTCTTGTTGATACAAGTGTTATCCACATGACTCAACCCAATTCACATTGCGGGCCTACAGGAATTACCTAGAATCCCTAGATAAGACAATAGGATAAGCATTGGCAAACTCCAAAATGCTGAGATAATTAAATCCCACTCATGGAACAAGGCAAATGATGGGCCAGCGCATCACACCTTGCTATGTGCTCAACACACAGGAGTCCATCACACATCACCAGCAAACACAACACATAACAGACATATCAACACTTACTGGAGTTGTTGGGGTCCTCGAATGAAGCCACCTCACCCACAGTGTAGGGTGCGGGTCCACCTGTAAGGCATGGAAGGAAGAAATGTGCTTAAAATCTGTGCACTGACCAACAATTCCAAAGACAAAAACTATGTGTAAGATTACATAAGTAAGTAAAGCCACTCAGACATGATGATACTGCATCCGATATAGCACGGCTAACATGTACATACCATGGGTCTCCTGTGACATTTACACACATATCTGCACACATGCAGTGGCCCTAACTATCATGTGGTGGCAAACATGCTCCTTCATTAGTGAGCAGACATAATAATGGAGTGTATTTGTCTCATCATGTGCATCTAAGAGAGGTATCCAAAGCCTGTTTCCTTGGGGAGTGCATTACCAGTCAAACAGCCATTGTGGCCATGACAAATGTATGACACATAGGTACAATGTACAGAGGGGCAGGGACATTTTTAAGCCCTCATGTTGTTACAGTTTCTTCATTTGATGTCGCCCAGCTATGATGAGTTGCACCAACCATAGAGATATGAACCCATGTGCATACCTTTGGCCTGCCATCCCTAAACGAAAGTTAGAACACCAAACACCAAATACCAGTGTAAGATGTTAGCTGAGGGCACCTTGCACTTTTTCCCTATGTTTGACAGTGTATGGTCACATGTGAGACATCATACTGCTGTGGACCATGATCTGCTACTTCCTTAACAGGATTCTCACACTTGGCTGACGCACTAGATGGCCATATGTGTGGCCTACATATATGTATTGCACAAATTGGGCATGTTTGGTATCAGGAGAGGATAGCAAGGTGATGCACATAAGTACAATACCTCAATGTCTATGGCTCAATGTCTGTGCATTGGCTACTAATGTAGTGGTCGACCCAGTGTGTGTGCATCACAAGATGCAATATTGAAAATATCTTGTATGAATGTGAAGTCAATGTATCCAAACCCTAGATGCAAGTCAGTGTGGAAATGAGAGAGGACATGTGCTAGTCATACATGTAGCAACATCTGTTGTGTGCACTTCCAAGATTTTAGGTAACAGAGACACCACAAATGACAAAGCATGCACCGGATAGATGGCAGATGCTTGTTCATGTCAATGGTCCAAAAGTTGCCCATCCCATGTCCTAGAAATTTGGTAACTGCTTCCTAGGCACTTGTTGGTGGGGCGTTCAAAGACGATTTTACTAATATGGTACAAGTAAAAAGCAGATGATGCTATACAATGTATTTGGGTATACATTGAGGAAGCACATGACAAAATACACCCTGAGGAATGTGAGGTTTGGTAACGCAAGTGTGGTACTTATGTAGCCACAAGGAACCTTTAGGGTAACGCACAGACAGTTGCCAGTCAGGCTGACAGGATGCAGGGTCAATCAGGATCCAGCAATTTCACAAGGTGCATACTGAGTGGTCTGACTAAGACTGGTCGGAGGAAGAACAAGACAGTTGACATAGAAAACTGTGTTTGTCCTGTGTTTTTGAAGGTGACACATAAACCCAAGGGCTGTGTTACACAGCTTAATTACTAGCAATGCATAACAGTGTATTTGACAAAATGGCAACTTCTATGCTGTTCCAATCATCTGCAGGGGCAGTGCATGTTCAAATGGGTGGTGTCCATGGAGGTGCTCACAGGTGTGTGCTGCATCAGTTTCTCACAAGTCCTGTAGGTGAGATTCGAGTTTAAATGGCCAACAGTACCTTTCACACGGGAAGCAATCTACAGGTGATAACAGGGCTTAGAAACTACAAACCAGTGAATTAATTGACCTGACGTCCATGCAGTCAGATGTACTATGACAATGGCATAACATAGGAAAAGGTGTAGGACACTGGATTACTATTGTTAGCCTGTGTGTGTAGAGGAGGGAATATCGGGGTACACATATTACGATTCCAGGGACCTCTTCGGACAGGTGGGTTGAGACCTGGTGCATGGGTGTGCCAGGAGGTAGGAAATGGGCTGACATGTACATGGAATGTCATGAGCGCAATGCTTGTCATAGGTATGGCACTTGTGCTGTCTATGTTCTGCTTCTAGGGAACTCTAGTCACAGATGGTCCTTGTAAAGATAGGTTCTGTACGACTTACTGCTGTCAAGGGTCTGGTCATACATTCCTGTTACCAATGCAATTGCACATCCACTGCCTCATGTATGAGGCTTTCCTGTTACCAATGCAATTGCACATCCACTGCCTCATGTATGAGGCTCTTTTTTCCCTTATTCCCTTATTGACTGATGGTGTCTTAGTTGTGTGCCATATGCTGCAATGAACCATTTTTCCAACATGTATGTGTGAAATATGTGTGGTCCTCTGCTATTGCCCTTCAAAGGTGAAATGTACAGGATATATGTCATTTACAGTGTGTGTGTATGTGACTGTTGTATGATACGCATCACAATTGCTCATGAAAGTTCTGTGTCCTGATCGGTATATCATCAATGCTCCATGAGGCTACACTCTTATTCTGATAGTTAGATATAAAGGTGAGCACAAATGATTAGCCATACCATGATATGGTGATTATTATCGGTGTTTATTTACATTAGTTAATACAGTGGTGATGGTGAGTTGTTTTAAAAGAAATTGTTCACAATATGTTGGCGCCTATGATATCACGCAGTTGTGTTTTGTTGTTTCCCCCCCAGCATCCTCCTCTTCCTCCTCTTCAGGCATGTGTGGCTCTGGTTCTAAGAGGGGAATGTTCCTTCGTATGCAAATGCTGTGCAGGATGGCCAATGTTAGAATGATCTTACAGACCATTTCTGGGGAATATAGGAGGCTGCCACCAATGATGTCGAGGCACCTGAATCTCGACTTGAGGATGCCGAAGGTCCTCTCCACTATGCTGTGTGTCCTCCTATGTGCGCCATTGTAGGCACGCTCTGCTGCAGTGCTTGGGTTGCCAAATGGTGTCATAATCCATGGTTGGATCCCATACCCCTGATCAGCTGAAAAAGAAAATGAATGGGATCATGTTGATGTAGCTTGCCCCACTGATATCACCTTGCATGGCAGTAGTTGTGTTGTCTGTGACTCTTTTGTGTTATTGTGTTCCTTCCTAGGCTTGTAGGATGTACCATCTGCATTGTGTTATTTCCTTGGCTGAATGAGTGTTTGCCTGCTGACCGGTTGTCAGCAGTATGTTTGGGTATTTGCAGTACAGTGTGCACTCCCTAGCATTGTGACTTGTGATACAGGTGGCCCAGTGTCTTCACTGGGGGTGAGATGATAGTTCCATACACAGATTCATTTTGACAGTGGTGGTAACACATTAGCATCTATGTACCCTGGACATCCCATACCTTTAGACTTAAGCAATGGATTAATTTAAACATCAGTGAGACGCTTACATTTTGCAAGGTGACAACTGGCCAAACTTCTCCATATGTTGTGATCATTGACGTCTTAAAATTAGACTGTACACTAATTTCAGATGTGTGACAGGTTCACTGCGGACCTATTAAACATGGATAGAGATGTCACGGCCTCAGTGTGTTCCTGTCCACATGTTGCTGTCATGGGGTATGTGTTGTGTGTCCTAGAGGGTTGCTGTGCAGTGTGTATTTAACCCCTTCACTGCCAGGCCTTTTCCCCCTCCGGTGCCGAGCCTTTTTTTGGCTATTTGGGGCAGTTCGCGCCTAGGCCCTCATAACTTTTTGTTCACATAAGCTACACACGCCAAATTTGCGTCCTTTTTTTCCAACATCCTAGGGATTCTAGAGGAACCCAGACTTTGTGGGTTCCCCAGAAGGAGGCCAAGAAATTAGACAAAATACAGTGAAAATTTAGTTTTTTTCATAACAATTGGAAAAAGGGGCTGCAGAAGAAGGCTTGTGTTTTTTCCCCTGAAAATGGCATCAACAAAGGGTTTGTGGTGCTAAAATCACCAGCTTCCCAGCTTTCAGGAACAGGCAGACTTGAATCAGAAAACCGAATTTTTCAACACAATTTTGGCATTTTACTGGGACATACCCCATTTTTATGATTTTTTGTGCTTTCAGCCTCCTTCCAGTCAGTGACAGAAATGGGTGAGAAACCAATGCTGGATCCCAGAAACCGAAACCTTTCGGAAAAGTAGACAAAATTCTGAATTCAGCAAGGGGTAATTTGTGTAGATCTTACAAGGGTTTCCTACAGAAAATAACAACTGAAAAAAAAATGATTGAAATTGAGGTAAAAAACTGCAATTGTTCTCTACATTTTACTCTGTAACTTTTTTCTGCAATGTCAGATTTTTGAAAGCAATATACAGTTACGTCTGCTGGCCTCTTCTGGTTGCGCGGATATATAGGACTTGTAGGTTCATCAAGAATTCTAGATACCCAGAGCCAATAAATGAGCTGCACCCTGCAGTGGGTTTTCATTCTACACCGGGTATACAGCAATTCATTTGCTGAAATATAAAGAGTAAAAAATAGCTATCAAGAAAATATTTGTATTTCCAAAATGGGCACAAGATAAGGTGTTGAGGAGCAGTGGTTATTTGCACATCTCTGAATTCCGGGGTGCCCATACTTGCATGTGAATTACAGGGCATTTCTCAAATAGACGTCTTTTTTACACACTCTCTTATCTTTGGAAGGAATAAATGTAGAGAAAGACAAGGGGCAATAACACTACTTTTACTATTCTATGTCCCCCAAGTCTCCAGATAAAAATGATACCTCACTTGTGTGGGTAGGCCTAGAGCCTGCGACAGGAAATGCCCCAAAACACAACGTGGACACATCCCATTTTTTCACAGAAAAAGAGGTGTTTTTTGCAAAGTGCCTCCCTGTAGATTTTGGCCTGTAGCTCAGCCGGCACCTAGGGAAACCTACCAAACCTGTGCATTTTTTAAAACTAGAGACCTAGGGGAATCCAAGATGGGGTGACTTGTGGGGCTCTGCCCAGGTTCTGTTACCCAGAATCCTTTGCAAACCTCAACATTTGTCTAAAAAAACACATTTTCCTCACATTTCGGTGACAGAAAGTTCTGGAATCAGAGAGGAGCCACAAATTTCCTTCCACCCAGCGTTCCCCCAAGTCTCCAGATAAAAATGATACCTCACTTGTGTGGGTAGGCCTAGCTCCTGTGACAGGAAATGCCCCAAAACACAACGTGGACACATCCCATTTTTTCACAGAAAACAGAAGTGTTTTTTGCAAAGTGCCTACCTGTAGATTTTGGCCTGTAGCTCAGCTGGCACCTAGGGAAACCTACCAAACCTGTGCATTTTTTTAAACTAGAGACGTAGGGGAATCCAAGATGGGGTGACTTGTGAGGCTCTGCCCAGGTTCTGTTACCCAGAATCCTTTGCAAACCTCAACATTTGTCTAAAAAAACACATTTTCCTCACATTTCGGTGACAGAAAGTTCTGGAATCAGAGAGGAGCCACAAATTTCCTTCCACTCAACGTTCCCCCAAGTCTCCAGATAAAAATTATACCTCACTTGTGTGGGTAGGCCTAGCGCCTGCGACAGGAAATGCCCCAAAACACAACGTGGACACATCCCATTTTTTCACAGAAAACAGAGGTGTTTTTTGCAAAGTGCCTACCTGTAGATTTTGGCCTCCAGCTCAGCCGGCACCTAGGGAAACCTACCAAACCTGTGCATTTTTGAAATCTAGAGACCTAAGGGAATCCAAGATGGGGTGACTTGTGGGGCTCTGACCAGGTTCTGTTACACAGAATCCTTTGCAACCTCAAAATTTGGCTAACAAAACACATTTTCCTCACATTTCGGTGACAGAAAGTTCTGGAATCTGAGAGGAGCCACACATTTCCTTCCACCCAGCGTTCCCCGATGTCTCCAGATAAAAATGATACCTCACTTGTGTGGGTAGGCCTAGCGCCTGCGACAGGAAAAGACCCAAAACACAATGTGGACATATCCCATTTTTTCACAGAAAACATAGGTGTTTTTTGCAAAGTGCCTACCTGTAGATTCTGGCCTCTAGCTCAGCCGGCACCCAGGGAAACCTACCAAACCTGTGCATTTTTGAAAACTAGAGACCTAGGGGAATCCAAGATGGGGTGACTTCTGGGGCTCTGCCCAGGTTCTATTACCCAGAATCCTTTGCAAACCTCAACATTTGTCTAAAAAAACACATTTTCCTCACATTTCGGTGACAGAAAGTTCTGGAATAAGAGAGGAGCCACAAATTTCCTTCCACTCAGCGTTCCCCCAAGTCTCCAGATAAAAATTATATCTCACTTGTGTGGGTAGGCCTAGCGCCTGCGACAGGAAATGCCCCAAAACACAACGTGGACACATACCATTTTTTCACAGAAAACATAGGTGTTTTTTGCAAAGTGCCTACCTGTAGATTTTGGCCTCTAGCTCAGCCGGCACCTAGGGAAACCTACCAAACCTGTGCATTTTTGAAAACTAGAGACCTAGGGGAATCCAAGATGGGGTGACTTGTGGGGCTCTGCCCAGGTTCTGTTACCCAGAATCCTTTGCAAACCTCAACATTTGTCTAAAAAAACACATTTTCCTCACATTTCGGTGACAGAAAGTTCTGGAATCAGAGAGAAGCCACAAATTTCCTACCACCCAGCGTTCCCCCAAGTCTCCAGATAAAAATGATACCTCACTTGTATGGGTAGGCCTAGCGCCTGCGACAGGAAATGCCCCAAAACACAACGTGGACACATCCCATTTTTTCACAGAAAACATAGGTGTTTTTTGCAAAGTGCCTACCTGTAGATTCTGGCCTCTAGCTCAGCCGGCACCTAGGGAAACCTACCAAACCTGTGCATTTCTGAAAACTAGAGACCTAGGGGAATCCAAGATGGGGTGACTTGTGGGGCTCTGACCAGATTCTGTTACACAGAATCCTTTGCAACGTCAAAATTTGGCTAACAAAACACATTTTCCTCACATTTCGGTGACAGAAAGTTCTGGAATCTGAGAGGAGCCACACATTTCCTTCCACCCAGCGTTCCCCGAAGTCTCCAGATAAAAATGATACCTCACTTGTGTGGGTAGGCCTAGCGCCTGCGACTGGAAAAGACCCAAAACACAATGTGGACACATCCCATTTTTTCACAGAAAACATAGGTGTTTTTTGCAAAGTGCCTACCTGTAGATTCTGGCCTCTAGCTTAGCCGGCACCTAGGGAAACCTACCAAACCTGTGCATTTTTGAAAACTAGAGACCTAGGGGAATCCAAGATGGGGTGACTTCTGGGGCTCTGACCAGCTTCTGTTACCTAGAATCCTTTGCAAACCTCATAATTTGGCTAACAAAACACATTTTCCTCACATTTCAGTGACAGAAAGTTCTGGAATCTGAGAGGAGCCACACATTTCCTTCCACCCAGCGTTCCCCGAAGTCTCCAGATAAAAATGATACCTCACTTGTGTGGGTAGGCCTAGCGCCTGCGACAGGAAAAGACCCAAAACACAATGTGGACACATCCCATTTTTTCACAGAAAACATAGGTGTTTTTTGCAAAGTGCCTACCTGTAGATTCTGGCCTCTAGTTCAGCCGGCACCTAGGGAAACCTACCAAACCTGTGCATTTTTTAAAACTAGAGACCTAGGGGAATCCAAGATGGGGTGACTTCTGGGGCTCTGACCAGCTTCTGTTACCTAGAATCCTTTGCAAACCTCAAAATTTGGCTAACAAAACACATTTTCCTCACATTTCAGTGACAGAAAGTTCTGGAATCTGAGAGGAGCCACACATTTCCTTCCACCCAGTGTTCCCCCGAAGTCTCCAGATAAAAATGATAACTCACTTGTGTGGGTAGGCCTAGCGCCTGCGACAGGAAATGACCCAAAACACAATGTGGACACATCCCATTTTTTCACAGAAAACATAGGTGTTTTTTGCAAAGTGCCTACCTGTAGATTCTGGCCTCTAGCTCAGCCGGCACCTAGGGAAACCTACCAAACCTGTGCATTTTTTTAAACTAGAGACCTAGGGGAATCCAAGATGGGGTGACTTGTGGGGCTCTGACCAGGTTCTGTTACCCAGAATCCTTTGCAAACCTCAAAATTTGGCTAACAAAACTCATTTTCCTCACATTTCGGTGACAGAAAGTTCTGGAATCTGAGAGGAGCCACACATTTCCTTCCACCCAGCGTTTCCCGAAGTCTCCAGATAAAAATGATACCTCACTTGTGTGGGTAGGCCTAGCGCCTGCGACTGGAAAAGACCCAAAACACAATGTGGACACATCCCATTTTTTCACAGAAAACATAGGTGTTTTTTGCAAAGTGCCTACCTGTAGATTCTGGCCTCTAGCTTAGCCGGCACCTAGGGAAACCTACCAAACCTGTGCATTTTTGAAAACTAGAGACCTAGGGGAATCCAAGATGGGGTGACTTGTGGGGCTCTGACCAGCTTCTGTTACCTAGAATCCTTTCCAAACCTCAAAATTTGGCTAACAAAACACATTTTCCTCACATTTCGGTGACAGAAAGTTCTGGAATCTGAGAGGAGCCACACATTTCCTTCCACCCAGCGTTCCCCGAAGTCTCCAGATAAAAATGATACCTCACTTGTGTGGGTAGGCCTAGCGCCTGCGACTGGAAAAGACCCAAAACACAATGTTGACACATCCCATTTTTTCACAGAAAACATAGGTGTTATTTGCAAAGTGCCTACCTGTAGATTCTGGCCTCTAGCTTAGCCGGCACCTAGGGAAACCTACCAAACCTGTGCATTTTTGAAAACTAGAGACCTAGGGGAATCCAAGATGGGGTGACTTCTGGGGATCTGACCAGCTTCTGTTACCTAGAATCCTTTGCAAACCTCATAATTTGGCTAACAAAACACATTTTCCTCACATTTCAGTGACAGAAAGTTCTGGAATCTGAGAGGAGCCACATATTTCCTTCCACCCAGCGTTCCCTGAAGTCTCCAGATAAAAATGATACCTCACTTGTGTGGGTAGGCCTAGCGCCTGCGACAGGAAAAGACCCAAAACACAATGTGGACACATCCCATTTTTTCACAGAAAACATAGGTGTTTTTTGCAAAGTGCCTACCTGTAGATTCTGGCCTCTAGCTCAGCCGGCACCTAGGGAAACCGACCAAACCTGTGCATTTTTTAAAACTAGAGACCTAGGGGAATCCAAGATGGGGTGACTTCTGGGGCTCTGACCAGCTTCTGTTACCTAGAATCCTTTGCAAACCTCAAAATTTGGCTAACAAAACACATTTTCCTCACATTTCAGTGACAGAAAGTTCTGGAATCTGAGAGGAGCCACACATTTCCTTCCACCCAGCGTTCCCCCGAAGTCTCCAGATAAAAATGATACCTCACTTGTGTGGGTAGGCCTAGCGCCTGCGACAGGAAATGACCCAAAACACAATGTGGACACATCCCATTTTTTCACAGAAAACATAGGTGTTTTTTGCAAAGTGCCTACCTGTAGATTCTGGCCTCTAGCTCAGCCGGCACCTAGGGAAACCTACCAAACCTGTGCATTTTTTAAAACTAGGGACCTAGGGGAATCCAAGATGGGGTTGACTTCTGGGGCTCTGACCAGCTTCTGTTACCTAGAATCCTTTGCAAACCTCAAAATTTGTCTACAAAAACACATTTTCCTCACATTTCGGTGACAGAAAGTTCTGGAATCTGAGAGGAGCCACAAATTTCCTTTCACCCAGCATTCCCCCAAGTCTTCCGATAAAAAAGATACCTCACTTGTGTGGGTGGACCTAGCGCCCGAGACAGGAAATGCCCCAAAGCACAACGTGGACACATCCCATTTTTTGACAGAAAACAGAGGTGTTTTTTGCAAAGTGCCTACCTGTAGATTCTGGCCTCTAGCTCAGCCGGCACCCAGGGAAACCTACCAAACCTGTGCATTTTTGAAAACTAGAGACCTAGGGGAATCCAAGATGGGGTGACTTCTGGGGCTCTGCCCAGGTTCTATTACCCAGAATCCTTTGCAAACCTCAACATTTGTCTAAAAAAACACATTTTCCTCACATTTCGGTGACAGAAAGTTCTGGAATAAGAGAGGAGCCACAAATTTCCTTCCACTCAGCGTTCCCCCAAGTCTCCAGATAAAAATTATACCTCACTTGTGTGGGTAGGCCTAGCGCCTGCGACAGGAAATGCCCCAAAACACAACGTGGACACATACCATTTTTTCACAGAAAACATAGGTGTTTTTTGCAAAGTGCCTACCTGTAGATTTTGGCCTCTAGCTCAGCCGGCACCTAGGGAAACCTACCAAACCTGTGCATTTTTGAAAACTAGAGACCTAGGGGAATCCAAGATGGGGTGACTTGTGGGGCTCTGCCCAGGTTCTGTTACCCAGAATCCTTTGCAAACCTCAACATTTGTCTAAAAAAACACATTTTCCTCACATTTCGGTGACAGAAAGTTCTGGAATCAGAGAGAAGCCACAAATTTCCTACCACCCAGCGTTCCCCCAAGTCTCCAGATAAAAATGATACCTCACTTGTATGGGTAGGCCTAGCGCCTGCGACAGGAAATGCCCCAAAACACAACGTGGACACATCCCATTTTTTCACAGAAAACATAGGTGTTTTTTGCAAAGTGCCTACCTGTAGATTCTGGCCTCTAGCTCAGCCGGCACCTAGGGAAACCTACCAAACCTGTGCATTTCTGAAAACTAGAGACCTAGGGGAATCCAAGATGGGGTGACTTGTGGGGCTCTGACCAGATTCTGTTACACAGAATCCTTTGCAACGTCAAAATTTGGCTAACAAAACACATTTTCCTCACATTTCGGTGACAGAAAGTTCTGGAATCTGAGAGGAGCCACACATTTCCTTCCACCCAGCGTTCCCCGAAGTCTCCAGATAAAAATGATACCTCACTTGTGTGGGTAGGCCTAGCGCCTGCGACTGGAAAAGACCCAAAACACAATGTGGACACATCCCATTTTTTCACAGAAAACATAGGTGTTTTTTGCAAAGTGCCTACCTGTAGATTCTGGCCTCTAGCTTAGCCGGCACCTAGGGAAACCTACCAAACCTGTGCATTTTTGAAAACTAGAGACCTAGGGGAATCCAAGATGGGGTGACTTCTGGGGCTCTGACCAGCTTCTGTTACCTAGAATCCTTTGCAAACCTCATAATTTGGCTAACAAAACACATTTTCCTCACATTTCAGTGACAGAAAGTTCTGGAATCTGAGAGGAGCCACACATTTCCTTCCACCCAGCGTTCCCCGAAGTCTCCAGATAAAAATGATACCTCACTTGTGTGGGTAGGCCTAGCGCCTGCGACAGGAAAAGACCCAAAACACAATGTGGACACATCCCATTTTTTCACAGAAAACATAGGTGTTTTTTGCAAAGTGCCTACCTGTAGATTCTGGCCTCTAGCTCAGCCGGCACCTAGGGAAACCTACCAAACCTGTGCATTTTTTAAAACTAGAGACCTAGGGGAATCCAAGATGGGGTGACTTCTGGGGCTCTGACCAGCTTCTGTTACCTAGAATCCTTTGCAAACCTCAAAATTTGGCTAACAAAACACATTTTCCTCACATTTCAGTGACAGAAAGTTCTGGAATCTGAGAGGAGCCACACATTTCCTTCCACCCAGTGTTCCCCCGAAGTCTCCAGATAAAAATGATAACTCACTTGTGTGGGTAGGCCTAGCGCCTGCGACAGGAAATGACCCAAAACACAATGTGGACACATCCCATTTTTTCACAGAAAACATAGGTGTTTTTTGCAAAGTGCCTACCTGTAGATTCTGGCCTCTAGCTCAGCCGGCACCTAGGGAAACCTACCAAACCTGTGCATTTTTTTAAACTAGAGACCTAGGGGAATCCAAGATGGGGTGACTTGTGGGGCTCTGACCAGGTTCTGTTACCCAGAATCCTTTGCAAACCTCAAAATTTGGCTAACAAAACACATTTTCCTCACATTTCGGTGACAGAAAGTTCTGGAATCTGAGAGGAGCCACACATTTCCTTCCACCCAGCGTTTCCCGAAGTCTCCAGATAAAAATGATACCTCACTTGTGTGGGTAGGCCTAGCGCCTGCGACTGGAAAAGACCCAAAACACAATGTGGACACATCCCATTTTTTCACAGAAAACATAGGTGTTTTTTGCAAAGTGCCTACCTGTAGATTCTGGCCTCTAGCTTAGCCGGCACCTAGGGAAACCTACCAAACCTGTGCATTTTTGAAAACTAGAGACCTAGGGGAATCCAAGATGGGGTGACTTGTGGGGCTCTGACCAGCTTCTGTTACCTAGAATCCTTTCCAAACCTCAAAATTTGGCTAACAAAACACATTTTCCTCACATTTCGGTGACAGAAAGTTCTGGAATCTGAGAGGAGCCACACATTTCCTTCCACCCAGCGTTCCCCGAAGTCTCCAGATAAAAATGATACCTCACTTGTGTGGGTAGGCCTAGCGCCTGCGACTGGAAAAGACCCAAAACACAATGTTGACACATCCCATTTTTTCACAGAAAACATAGGTGTTATTTGCAAAGTGCCTACCTGTAGATTCTGGCCTCTAGCTTAGCCGGCACCTAGGGAAACCTACCAAACCTGTGCATTTTTGAAAACTAGAGACCTAGGGGAATCCAAGATGGGGTGACTTCTGGGGCTCTGACCAGCTTCTGTTACCTAGAATCCTTTGCAAACCTCATAATTTGGCTAACAAAACACATTTTCCTCACATTTCAGTGACAGAAAGTTCTGGAATCTGAGAGGAGCCACATATTTCCTTCCACCCAGCGTTCCCTGAAGTCTCCAGATAAAAATGATACCTCACTTGTGTGGGTAGGCCTAGCGCCTGCGACAGGAAAAGACCCAAAACACAATGTGGACACATCCCATTTTTTCACAGAAAACATAGGTGTTTTTTGCAAAGTGCCTACCTGTAGATTCTGGCCTCTAGCTCAGCCGGCACCTAGGGAAACCGACCAAACCTGTGCATTTTTTAAAACTAGAGACCTAGGGGAATCCAAGATGGGGTGACTTCTGGGGCTCTGACCAGCTTCTGTTACCTAGAATCCTTTGCAAACCTCAAAATTTGGCTAACAAAACACATTTTCCTCACATTTCAGTGACAGAAAGTTCTGGAATCTGAGAGGAGCCACACATTTCCTTCCACCCAGCGTTCCCCCGAAGTCTCCAGATAAAAATGATACCTCACTTGTGTGGGTAGGCCTAGCGCCTGCGACAGGAAATGACCCAAAACACAATGTGGACACATCCCATTTTTTCACAGAAAACATAGGTGTTTTTTGCAAAGTGCCTACCTGTAGATTCTGGCCTCTAGCTCAGCCGGCACCTAGGGAAACCTACCAAACCTGTGCATTTTTTAAAACTAGGGACCTAGGGGAATCCAAGATGGGGTTGACTTCTGGGGCTCTGACCAGCTTCTGTTACCTAGAATCCTTTGCAAACCTCAAAATTTGTCTACAAAAACACATTTTCCTCACATTTCGGTGACAGAAAGTTCTGGAATCTGAGAGGAGCCACAAATTTCCTTTCACCCAGCATTCCCCCAAGTCTTCCGATAAAAAAGATACCTCACTTGTGTGGGTGGACCTAGCGCCCGAGACAGGAAATGCCCCAAAGCACAACGTGGACACATCCCATTTTTTGACAGAAAACAGAGGTGTTTTTTGCAAAGTGCCTACCTGTAGATTTTGGCCTCTAGCTCAGCCGGCACCTAGGGAAACCTACCAAACCTGTGCATTTTTGAAAACTAGAGACCTAGGGGAATCCAAGATGGGGTGACTTGTGGGGCTCTGACCAGGTTCTGTTACCCAGAATCCTTTGCAAACCTCAAAATTTGGCTAACAAAACACATTTTCCTCATATTTCGGTGACAGAAAGTTCTGGAATCTGAGAGGAGCCACACATTTCCTTCCACCCAGCGTTCCCCGAAGTCTCCAGATAAAAATGATACCTCACTTGTGTGGGTAGGCCTAGCGCCTGCGACTGGAAAAGACCCAAAACACAATGTGGACACATCCCATTTTTTCACAGAAAACATAGGTGTTTTTTGCAAAGTGCCTACCTGTAGATTCTGGCCTCTAGCTTAGCCGGCACCTAGGGAAACCTACCAAACCTGTGCATTTTTGAAAACTACAGTAGAGACCTAGGGGAATCCAAGATGGGGTGACTTGTGGGGCTCTGACCAGCTTCTGTTACCTAGAATCCTTTCCAAACCTCAAAATTTGGCTAACAAAACACATTTTCCTCACATTTCGGTGACAGAAAGTTCTGGAATCTGAGAGGAGCCACACATTTCCTTCCACCCAGCGTTCCCCGAAGTCTCCAGATAAAAATGATACCTCACTTGTGTGGGTAGGCCTAGCGCCTGCGACTGGAAAAGACCCAAAACACAATGTGGACACATCCCATTTTTTCACAGAAAACATAGGTGTTTTTTGCAAAGTGCCTACCTGTAGATTCTGGCCTCTAGCTTAGCCGGCACCTAGGGAAACCTACCAAACCTGTGCATTTTTGAAAACTAGAGACCTAGGGGAATCCAAGATGGGGTGACTTCTGGTGCTCTGACCAGCTTCTGTTACCTAGAATCCTTTGCAAACCTCATAATTTGGCTAACAAAACACATTTTCCTCACATTTCGGTGACAGAAAGTTCTGGAATCTGAGAGGAGCCACACATTTCCTTCCACCCAGCGTTCCCCGAAGTCTCCAGATAAAAATGATACCTCACTTGTGTGGGTAGGCCTAGCGCCTGCGACAGGAAATGACCCAAAACACAATGTGGACACATCCCATTTTTTCACAGAAAACATAGGTGTTTTTTGCAAAGTGCCTACCTGTAGATTTTGGCCTCTAGCTCAGCCGACACCTAGGGAACCTACCAAACCTGTGCATTTTTTAAAACTAGAGACCTAGGAGAATCCAAGATGGGATGACTTGTGGGGCTCTGCCCAGGTTCTGTTACCCAGAATCCTTTGCAAACCTCAACATTTGTCTAAAAAAAGACATTTTCCTCACATTTCGGTGACAGAAAGTTCTGGAATCTGAGATGAGCCACACATTTCCTTCCACCCAGCATTCCCCCAAGTCTCCCGATAAAAATAATACCTCACTTGTGTGGGTAGGCCTAGCGCCTGCGACAGGAAATGCCCCAAAACACAACGTGGACACATCCCATTTTTTCACAGAAAACAGAGGTGTTTTTTGGCAAAGTGCCTACCTGTGGGTTTTGGCCTCTAGTTCAGCTGGCACCTAGGGAAACCTACCAAACCTGTGCATTTTTTAAAACTAGAGACCTAGGTGAATCCAAGATGGGGTGACTTTGGGGCTCTGACCAGGTTCTGTTACCCAGAATCCTTTGCAAACTTCAAAATGTGTCTAAACAAACACATTTTCCTCACATTTCGGTGACAGAAAGTCCTGGAATCTGAGAGGAGCCACAAATTTCCTTCCACCCAGCGTTCCCCCAAGTCTCCCGATAAAAGTGATACCTCACTTGTGTGGGTTCGCCTAGTGCCTGCGACAGGAAATGCCCCAAAACACAACGTGGACACATCCCATTTTTTGACAGAAAACAGAGGTGTGTTTTGCAAAGTGCCTACCTGTAGATTTTAGCCTCCAGCTCAGCCGGCACCTAGGGAAATGTACCAAACCTGTGCATTTTTGAAAACTAGAGACCTAAGGGAATTCAAGATGGGGTGACGTCTGGGGCTCTGACCAGCTTCTGTTACCTAGAATCCTTTGCAAACCTCAACATTTGTCTAAAAAAACACATTTTCCTCACATTTCGGTGACAGAAAGTTCTGGAATCTGAGAGGAGCCACAAATTTCCTTTCACCCAGCATTCCCCCAAGTCTCCCGATAAAAAAGATACCTCACTTGTGTGGGTGGACCTAGCGCCCACGACAGGAAATGCCCCAAAGCACAACGTTGACACATCCCATTTTTTGACAGAAAACAGAGGTGTTTTTTGCAAAGTGCCTACCTGTAGATTTAGGGCTGTAGCTCAGCCGGCACCAAGGGAAACCTACCAAACCTGTGCTTTTTTGAAAACTAGAGACCTAGGGGAATCCAAGATGGGGTGACTTCTGGGGCTCTGACCAGCTTCTGTTACCTAGAATCCTTTGCAAACCTCAAAATTTGGCTAACAAAACACATTTTCCTCACATTTCGGTGACAGAAAGTTCTGGAATCTGAGAGGAGCCACACATTTCCTTCCACCCAGCGTTCCCCGAAGTCTCCAGATAAAAATGATACCTCACTTGTGTGGGAAGGCCTAGCGCCTGCGACAGGAAAAGACCCAAAACACAATGTGGACACATCCCATTTTTTCACAGAAAACATAGGTGTTTCTTGCAAAGTGCCTACCTGTAGATTTTGGCCTCTAGCTCAGCCGGCACCTAGGGAAACCTACCAAACCTGTGCATTTTTGAAAACTAGAGACCTAGGGGAATCCAAGATGGGGTGACTTGTGGTGCTCTGACCAGGTTCTGTTACCCAGGATCCTTTGCAAACCTCAACATTTGTCTAAAAAAACACATTTTCCTCACATTTCGGTGACAGAAAGTTCTGGAATCTGAGAGGAGCCACAAATTTCCTTCCGCCCAGCGTTCCCCCAAGTCTCCCGATAAAAGTGATACCTCACTTGTGTGGGTAGGCCTAGCGCCTGCGACAGGAAATGCCCCAAAACACAACGTGGACACATCCCATTTTTTCACAGAAAACATAGGTGTTTTTTGCAAAGTGCCTACCTGTAGATTCTGGCCTCTAGCTCAGCCGGCACCTAGGGAAACCTACCAAACCTGTGCTTTTTTGAAAACTAGAGACCTAGGGGAATCCAAGATGGGGTGACTTCTGGGGCTCTGACCAGCTTCTGTTACCTAGAATCCTTTGCAAACCTCAAAATTTGGCTAACAAAACACATTTTCCTCACATTTCGGTGACAGAAAGTTCTGGAATCTGAGAGGAGCCAGACATTTCCTTCCACCCAGCGTTCCCCCGAAGTCTCCAGATAAAAATGATACCTCACTTGTGTGGGTAGGCCTAGCGCCTGCGACAGGAAATGACCCAAAACACAATGTGGACACATCCCATTTTTTCACAGAAAACATAGGTGTTTTTTGCAAAGTGCCTACCTGTAGATTCTGGCCTCTAGCTCAGCCGGCACCTAGGGAAACCTACCAAACCTGTGCATTTTTTAAAACTAGAGACCTAGGGGAATCCAAGATGGGGTTGACTTCTGGGGATCTGACCAGCTTCTGTTACCTAGAATCCTTTGCAAACCTCAAAATTTGTCTAAAAAAACACATTTTCCTCACATTTCGGTGACAGAAAGTTCTGGAATCCGAGAGGAGCCACAAATTTCTACCACCCAGCCTTCCCCCAAGTCTCCAGATAAAAATGATACCTCATTTGTGTGGGTAGGCCTAGCGTCTGCGACAGGAAATGCCCCAAAACACAATGTGGACACATCCCATTTTTTCAAAGAAAACATAGGTGTTTTTTGCAAAGTGCCTACCTGTAGATTTTTGCCTCTAGCTCAGCAGGCACCTAGGGAAACCTACCAAACCTGTGCATTTTTAAAAACTAGAGACCTAGGGGAATCGAAGATGGGGTGACTCGTGGGGCTCTGACCAGGTTCTGTTACCCAGAATCCTTTGCAAACTTCAAAATGTATCTAAATAAACACATTTTCCTCACATTTCGGTGACAGAAAGTTCTGGAATCTGAGAGGAGCCACACATTTCCTTCCACCCAGCGTTCCCCCGAAGTCTCCAGATAAAAATGATACCTCACTTGTGTGGGTTCGCCTAGCGCCTGCGACAGGAAATGCCCCAAAACACAACGTGGACACATCCCAGTTTTTGACAGAAAACAGAGGTGTTTTTTGCAAAGTGCCTACCTGTAGATTCTGGCCTGTAGCTCAGCCGACACCTAGGGAAACCTACCATACCTGTGTATTTTTAAAAACTAGAGACCTAAGGGAATCCAAGATGGGGTGACTTGTGGGGCTCTGACCGGGTTCTGTTACCCAGAATCCTTTGCAAACCTCAAAATATGGCTAAAAAAACACATTTTCCTCACATTTCGGTGACGGAAAGTTCTGGAATCTGAGAGGAGCCACACATTTCCTTCCACCCAGCGTTCCCCGAAGTCTCCCGCTAAAAATGATACCTCACTTGTGTGGGTAGGCCTAGCGCCGGCGACAGGAAAAGACCCAAAATACAATGTGGACACATCCCATTTTTTCACGGAAAACATAGGTGTTTTTTGCAAAGTGCCTACCTGTAGATTCTGGCCTCTAGCTCAGCCGGCACCTAGGGAAACCTACCAAACCTGTGCTTTTTTGAAAACTAGAGACCTAGGGGAATCCAAGATGGGGTGACTTCTGGGGCTCTGACCAGCTTCTGTTACCTAGAATCCTTTGCAAACCTCAAAATTTGGCTAACAAAACACATTTTCCTCACATTTCGGTGACAGAAAGTTCTGGAATCTGAGAGGAGCCACACATTTCCTTCCACCCAGCGTTCCCCCGAAGTCTCCAGATAAAAATGATACCTCACTTGTGTGGGTAGGCCTAGCGCCTGCGACAGGAAATGACCCAAAACACAATGTGGACACATCCCATTTTTTCACAGAAAACATAGGTGTTTTTTGCAAAGTGCCTACCTGTAGATTTTGGCCTCTAGCTCAGCCGACACCTAGGGAACCTACCAAACCTGTGCATTTTTTAAAACTAGAGACCTAGGAGAATCCAAGATGGGATGACTTGTGGGGCTCTGCCCAGGTTCTGTTACCCAGAATCCTTTGCAAACCTCAACATTTGTCTAAAAAAAGACATTTTCCTCACATTTCGGTGACAGAAAGTTCTGGAATCTGAGATGAGCCACACATTTCCTTCCACCCAGCATTCCCCCAAGTCTCCCGATAAAAATAATACCTCACTTGTGTGGGTAGGCCTAGCGCCTGCGACAGGAAATGCCCCAAAACACAACGTGGACACATCCCATTTTTTCACAGAAAACAGAGGTGTTTTTTGGCAAAGTGCCTACCTGTGGGTTTTGGCCTCTAGTTCAGCTGGCACCTAGGGAAACCTACCAAACCTGTGCATTTTTTAAAACTAGAGACCTAGGTGAATCCAAGATGGGGTGACTTTGGGGCTCTGACCAGGTTCTGTTACCCAGAATCCTTTGCAAACTTCAAAATGTGTCTAAACAAACACATTTTCCTCACATTTCGGTGACAGAAAGTCCTGGAATCTGAGAGGAGCCACACATTTCCTTCCACCCAGCGTTCCCCGAAGTCTCCCGCTAAAAATGATACCTCACTTGTGTGGGTAGGCCTAGCGCCGGCGACAGGAAAAGACCCAAAATACAATGTGGACACATCCCATTTTTTCACGGAAAACATAGGTGTTTTTTGCAAAGTGCCTACCTGTAGATTCTGGCCTCTAGCTCAGCCGGCACCTAGGGAAACCTACCAAACCTGTGCTTTTTTGAAAACTAGAGACCTAGGGGAATCCAAGATGGGGTGACTTCTGGGGCTCTGACCAGCTTCTGTTACCTAGAATCCTTTGCAAACCTCAAAATTTGGCTAACAAAACACATTTTCCTCACATTTCGGTGACAGAAAGTTCTGGAATCTGAGAGGAGCCACACATTTCCTTCCACCCAGCGTTCCCCCGAAGTCTCCAGATAAAAATGATACCTCACTTGTGTGGGTAGGCCTAGCGCCTGCGACAGGAAATGACCCAAAACACAATGTGGACACATCCCATTTTTTCACAGAAAACATAGGTGTTTTTTGCAAAGTGCCTACCTGTAGATTTTGGCCTCTAGCTCAGCCGACACCTAGGGAACCTACCAAACCTGTGCATTTTTTAAAACTAGAGACCTAGGAGAATCCAAGATGGGATGACTTGTGGGGCTCTGCCCAGGTTCTGTTACCCAGAATCCTTTGCAAACCTCAACATTTGTCTAAAAAAAGACATTTTCCTCACATTTCGGTGACAGAAAGTTCTGGAATCTGAGATGAGCCACACATTTCCTTCCACCCAGCATTCCCCCAAGTCTCCCGATAAAAATAATACCTCACTTGTGTGGGTAGGCCTAGCGCCTGCGACAGGAAATGCCCCAAAACACAACGTGGACACATCCCATTTTTTCACAGAAAACAGAGGTGTTTTTTGGCAAAGTGCCTACCTGTGGGTTTTGGCCTCTAGTTCAGCTGGCACCTAGGGAAACCTACCAAACCTGTGCATTTTTTAAAACTAGAGACCTAGGTGAATCCAAGATGGGGTGACTTTGGGGCTCTGACCAGGTTCTGTTACCCAGAATCCTTTGCAAACTTCAAAATGTGTCTAAACAAACACATTTTCCTCACATTTCGGTGACAGAAAGTCCTGGAATCTGAGAGGAGCCACAAATTTCCTTCCACCCAGCGTTCCCCCAAGTCTCCCGATAAAAGTGATACCTCACTTGTGTGGGTTCGCCTAGTGCCTGCGACAGGAAATGCCCCAAAACACAACGTGGACACATCCCATTTTTTGACAGAAAACAGAGGTGTGTTTTGCAAAGTGCCTACCTGTAGATTTTAGCCTCCAGCTCAGCCGGCACCTAGGGAAATGTACCAAACCTGTGCATTTTTGAAAACTAGAGACCTAAGGGAATTCAAGATGGGGTGACGTCTGGGGCTCTGACCAGCTTCTGTTACCTAGAATCCTTTGCAAACCTCAACATTTGTCTAAAAAAACACATTTTCCTCACATTTCGGTGACAGAAAGTTCTGGAATCTGAGAGGAGCCACAAATTTCCTTTCACCCAGCATTCCCCCAAGTCTCCCGATAAAAAAGATACCTCACTTGTGTGGGTGGACCTAGCGCCCACGACAGGAAATGCCCCAAAGCACAACGTTGACACATCCCATTTTTTGACAGAAAACAGAGGTGTTTTTTGCAAAGTGCCTACCTGTAGATTTAGGGCTGTAGCTCAGCCGGCACCAAGGGAAACCTACCAAACCTGTGCTTTTTTGAAAACTAGAGACCTAGGGGAATCCAAGATGGGGTGACTTCTGGGGCTCTGACCAGCTTCTGTTACCTAGAATCCTTTGCAAACCTCAAAATTTGGCTAACAAAACACATTTTCCTCACATTTCGGTGACAGAAAGTTCTGGAATCTGAGAGGAGCCACACATTTCCTTCCACCCAGCGTTCCCCGAAGTCTCCAGATAAAAATGATACCTCACTTGTGTGGGAAGGCCTAGCGCCTGCGACAGGAAAAGACCCAAAACACAATGTGGACACATCCCATTTTTTCACAGAAAACATAGGTGTTTCTTGCAAAGTGCCTACCTGTAGATTTTGGCCTCTAGCTCAGCCGGCACCTAGGGAAACCTACCAAACCTGTGCATTTTTGAAAACTAGAGACCTAGGGGAATCCAAGATGGGGTGACTTGTGGTGCTCTGACCAGGTTCTGTTACCCAGGATCCTTTGCAAACCTCAACATTTGTCTAAAAAAACACATTTTCCTCACATTTCGGTGACAGAAAGTTCTGGAATCTGAGAGGAGCCACAAATTTCCTTCCGCCCAGCGTTCCCCCAAGTCTCCCGATAAAAGTGATACCTTACTTGTGTGGGTAGGCCTAGCGCCTGCGACAGGAAATGCCCCAAAACACAACGTGGACACATCCCATTTTTTCACAGAAAACATAGGTGTTTTTTGCAAAGTGCCTACCTGTAGATTCTGGCCTCTAGCTCAGACGGCACCTAGGGAAACCTACCAAACCTGTGCTTTTTTGAAAACTAGAGACCTAGGGGAATCCAAGATGGGGTGACTTCTGGGGCTCTGACCAGCTTCTGTTACCTAGAATCCTTTGCAAACCTCAAAATTTGGCTAACAAAACACATTTTCCTCACATTTCGGTGACAGAAAGTTCTGGAATCTGAGAGGAGCCACACATTTCCTTCCACCCAGCGTTCCCCCGAAGTCTCCAGATAAAAATGATACCTCACTTGTGTGGGTAGGCCTAGCGCCTGCGACAGGAAATGACCCAAAACACAATGTGGACACATCCCATTTTTTCACAGAAAACATAGGTGTTTTTTGCAAAGTGCCTACCTGTAGATTCTGGCCTCTAGCTCAGCCGGCACCTAGGGAAACCTACCAAACCTGTGCATTTTTTAAAACTAGAGACCTAGGGGAATCCAAGATGGGGTTGACTTCTGGGGATCTGACCAGCTTCTGTTACCTAGAATCCTTTGCAAACCTCAAAATTTGTCTAAAAAAACACATTTTCCTCACATTTCGGTGACAGAAAGTTCTGGAATCCGAGAGGAGCCACAAATTTCTACCACCCAGCCTTCCCCCAAGTCTCCAGATAAAAATGATACCTCATTTGTGTGGGTAGGCCTAGCGTCTGCGACAGGAAATGCCCCAAAACACAATGTGGACACATCCCATTTTTTCAAAGAAAACATAGGTGTTTTTTGCAAAGTGCCTACCTGTAGATTTTTGCCTCTAGCTCAGCAGGCACCTAGGGAAACCTACCAAACCTGTGCATTTTTAAAAACTAGAGACCTAGGGGAATCGAAGATGGGGTGACTCGTGGGGCTCTGACCAGGTTCTGTTACCCAGAATCCTTTGCAAACTTCAAAATGTATCTAAATAAACACATTTTCCTCACATTTCGGTGACAGAAAGTTCTGGAATCTGAGAGGAGCCACACATTTCCTTCCACCCAGCGTTCCCCCGAAGTCTCCAGATAAAAATGATACCTCACTTGTGTGGGTTCGCCTAGCGCCTGCGACAGGAAATGCCCCAAAACACAACGTGGACACATCCCAGTTTTTGACAGAAAACAGAGGTGTTTTTTGCAAAGTGCCTACCTGTAGATTCTGGCCTGTAGCTCAGCCGACACCTAGGGAAACCTACCATACCTGTGTATTTTTAAAAACTAGAGACCTAAGGGAATCCAAGATGGGGTGACTTGTGGGGCTCTGACCGGGTTCTGTTACCCAGAATCCTTTGCAAACCTCAAAATATGGCTAAAAAAACACATTTTCCTCACATTTCGGTGACGGAAAGTTCTGGAATCTGAGAGGAGTCACACATTTCCTTCCACCCAGCGTTCCCCGAAGTCTCCCGCTAAAAATGATACCTCACTTGTGTGGGTAGGCCTAGCGCCGGCGACAGGAAAAGACCCAAAATACAATGTGGACACATCCCATTTTTTCACGGAAAACATAGGTGTTTTTTGCAAAGTGCCTACCTGTAGATTCTGGCCTCTAGCTCAGCCGGCACCTAGGGAAACCTACCAAACCTGTGCTTTTTTGAAAACTAGAGACCTAGGGGAATCCAAGATGGGGTGACTTCTGGGGCTCTGACCAGCTTCTGTTACCTAGAATCCTTTGCAAACCTCAAAATTTGGCTAACAAAACACATTTTCCTCACATTTCGGTGACAGAAAGTTCTGGAATCTGAGAGGAGCCACACATTTCCTTCCACCCAGCGTTCCCCCGAAGTCTCCAGATAAAAATGATACCTCACTTGTGTGGGTAGGCCTAGCACCTGCGACAGGAAATGACCCAAAACACAATGTGGACACATCCCATTTTTTCACAGAAAACATAGGTGTTTTTTGCAAAGTGCCTACCTGTAGATTCTGGCCTCTAGCTCAGCCGGCACCTAGGGAAACCTACCAAACCTGTGCATTTTTTAAAACTAGAGACCTAGGCGAATCGAAGATGGGGTTGACTTCTGGGGCTCTGACCAGCTTCTGTTACCTAGAATCCTTTGCAAACCTCAAAATTTGTCTAAAAAAACACATTTTCCTCACATTTCGGTGACAGAAAGTTCTGGAATCTGAGAGGAGCCACAAATTTCCTTTCACCCAGCATTCCCCCAAGTCTCCCGATAAAAAACGATACCTCACTTGTGTGGGTGGACCTAGCGCCCGGGACAGGAAATGCCCCAAAGCACAACGTGGACACATCCCATTTTTTGACAGAAAACAGAGGTGTTTTTTGCAAAGTGCCTACCTGTAGATTTTGGCCTCTAGCTCAGCCGGCACCTAGGGAAACCTACCAAACCTGTGCATTTCTGAAAACTAGAGACCTAGGGGAATCCAAGATGGGGTGACTTGTGGGGCTCTGACCAGGTTCTGTTACCCAGAATCCTTTGGAAACCTCAAAACTTGGCTAACAAAACACATTTTCCTCACATTTCGGTGACAGAAAGTTCTGGAATCTGAGAGGAGCCACACATTTCCTTCCACCCAGCGTTCCCCGAAGTCTCCAGATACAAATGATACCTCACTTGTGTGGGTAGGCCTAGCGCCTGCGACTGGAAAAGACCCAAAACACAATGTGGACACATCCCATTTTTTCACAGAAAACATAGGTGTTTTTTGCAAAGTGCCTACCTGTAGATTCTGGCCTCTAGCTTAGCCGGCACCTAGGGAAACCTACCAAACCTGTGCATTTTTGAAAACTAGAGACCTAGGGGAATCCAAGATGGGGTGACTTGTGGGGCTCTGACCAGCTTCTGTTACCTAGAATCCTTTGCAAACCTCAAAATTTGGCTAACAAAACACATTTTCCTCACATTTCGGTGACAGAAAGTTCTGGAATCTGAGAGGAGCCACACATTTCCTTCCACCCAGCGTTCCCCGAAGTCTCCAGATAAAAATGATACCTCACTTGTGTGGGTAGGCCTAGCGCCTGCGACTGGAAAAGACCCAAAACACAATGTGGACACATCCCATTTTTTCACAGGAAACATAGGTGTTTTTTGCAAAGTGCCTACCTGTAGATTCTGGCCTCTAGCTTAGCCGGCACCTAGGGAAACCTACCAAACCTGTGCATTTTTGAAAACTAGAGACCTAGGGGAATCCAAGATGGGGTGACTTCTGGGGCTCTGACCAGCTTCTGTTACCTAGAATCCTTTGCAAACCTCATAATTTGGCTAACAAAACACATTTTCCTCACATTTCGGTGACAGAAAGTTCTGGAATCTGAGAGGAGCCACACATTTCCTTCCACCCAGCGTTCCCCGAAGTCTCCAGATAAAAATGATACCTCACTTGTGTGGGTAGGCATAGCGCCTGCGACAGGAAATGACCCAAAACACAATGTGGACACATCCCATTTTTTCACAGAAAACATAGGTGTTTTTTGCAAAGTGCCTACCTGTAGATTTTGGCCTCTAGCTCAGCCGACACCTAGGGAACCTACCAAACCTGTGCATTTTTTAAAACTAGAGACCTAGGAGAATCCAAGATGGGATGACTTGTGGGGCTCTGCCCAGGTTCTGTTACCCAGAATCCTTTGCAAACCTCAACATTTGTCTAAAAAAACACATTTTCCTCACATTTCGGTGACAGAAAGTTCTGGAATCTGAGATGAGCCACAAATTTCCTTCCACCCAGCATTCCCCCAAGTCTCCCAATAAAAATAATACCTCACTTGTGTGGGTAGGCCTAGCGCCTGCAACAGGAAATGCCCCAAAACACAACGTGGACACATCCCATTTTTTCACAGAAAACAGAGGTGTTTTTTGGCAAAGTGCCTACCTGTGGGTTTTGGCCTCTAGTTCACCTGGCACCTAGGGAAACCTACCAAACCTGTGCATTTTTAAAAACTAGAGACCTAGGTGAATCCAAGATGGGGTGACTTTGGGGCTCTGACCAGGTTCTGTTACCCAGAATCCTTTGCAAACTTCAAAATGTGTCTAAACAAACACATTTTCCTCACATTTCGGTGACAGAAAGTCCTGGAATCTGAGAGGAGCCACAAATTTCCTTCCACCCAGCGTTCCCCCAAGTCTCCCGATAAAAGTGATACCTCATTTGTGTGGGTTCGCCTAGTGCCTGCGACAGGAAATGCCCCAAAACACAACGTGGACACATCCCATTTTTTGACAGAAAACAGAGGTGTGTTTTGCAAAGTGCCTACCTGTAGATTTTAGCCTCCAGCTCAGCCGGCACCTAGGGAAACGTACCAAACCTGTGCATTTTTGAAAACTAGAGACCTAAGGGAATTCAAGATGGGGTGACGTCTGGGGCTCTGACCAGCTTCTGTTACCTAGAATCCTTTGCAAACCTCAACATTTGTCTAAAAAAACACATTTTCCTCACATTTCGGTGACAGAAAGTTCTGGAATCTGAGAGGAGCCACAAATTTCCTTTCACCCAGCATTCCCCCAAGTCTCCCGATAAAAAAGATACCTCACTTGTGTGGGTAGACCTAGCGCCCACGACAGGAAATGCCCCAAAGCACAACGTTGACACATCCCATTTTTTGACAGAAAACAGAGGTGTTTTTTGCAAAGTGCCTACCTGTAGATTTTGGCCTCTAGCTCAGCCGGCACCTAGGGAAACCTACCAAACCTGTGCATTTCTGAAAACTAGAGACCTAGGGGAATCCAAGATGGGGTGACTTGTGGGGCTCTGACCAGGTTCTGTTACCCAGAATCCTTTGCAAACTTCAAAACTTGGCTAACAAAACACATTTTCCTCACATTTCGGTGACAGAAAGTTCTGGAATCTGAGAGGAGCCACACATTTCCTTCCACCCAGCGTTCCCCAAAGTCTCCAGATACAAATGATACCTCACTTGTGTGGGTAGGCCTAGCGCCTGCGACTGGAAAAGACCCAAAACACAATGTGGACACATCCCATTTTTTCACAGAAAACATAGGTGTTTTTTGCAAAGTGCCTACCTGTAGATTCTGGCCTCTAGCTTAGCCGGCACCTAGGGAAACCTACCAAACCTGTGCATTTTTGAAAACTAGAGACCTAGGGGAATCCAAGATGGGGTGACTTGTGGGGCTCTGACCAGCTTCTGTTACCTAGAATCCTTTGCAAACCTCAAAATTTGGCTAACAAAACACATTTTCCTCACATTTCGGTGACAGAAAGTTCTGGAATCTGAGAGGAGCCACACATTTCCTTCCACCCAGCGTTCCCCGAAGTCTCCAGATAAAAATGATACCTCACTTGTGTGGGTAGGCCTAGCGCCTGCGACTGGAAAAGACCCAAAACACAATGTGGACACATCCCATTTTTTCACAGGAAACATAGGTGTTTTTTGCAAAGTGCCTACCTGTAGATTCTGGCCTCTAGCTTAGCCGGCACCTAGGGAAACCTACCAAACCTGTGCATTTTTGAAAACTAGAGACCTAGGGGAATCCAAGATGGGGTGACTTCTGGGGCTCTGACCAGCTTCTGTTACCTAGAATCCTTTGCAAACCTCATAATTTGGCTAACAAAACACATTTTCCTCACATTTCGGTGACAGAAAGTTCTGGAATCTGAGAGGAGCCACACATTTCCTTCCACCCAGCGTTCCCCGAAGTCTCCAGATAAAAATGATACCTCACTTGTGTGGGTAGGCATAGCGCCTGCGACAGGAAATGACCCAAAACACAATGTGGACACATCCCATTTTTTCACAGAAAACATAGGTGTTTTTTGCAAAGTGCCTACCTGTAGATTTTGGCCTCTAGCTCAGCCGACACCTAGGGAACCTACCAAACCTGTGCATTTTTTAAAACTAGAGACCTAGGAGAATCCAAGATGGGATGACTTGTGGGGCTCTGCCCAGGTTCTGTTACCCAGAATCCTTTGCAAACCTCAACATTTGTCTAAAAAAACACATTTTCCTCACATTTCGGTGACAGAAAGTTCTGGAATCTGAGATGAGCCACAAATTTCCTTCCACCCAGCATTCCCCCAAGTCTCCCAATAAAAATAATACCTCACTTGTGTGGGTAGGCCTAGCGCCTGCAACAGGAAATGCCCCAAAACACAACGTGGAAACATCCCATTTTTTCACAGAAAACAGAGGTGTTTTTTGGCAAAGTGCCTACCTGTGGGTTTTGGCCTCTAGTTCACCTGGCACCTAGGGAAACCTACCAAACCTGTGCATTTTTAAAAACTAGAGACCTAGGTGAATCCAAGATGGGGTGACTTTGGGGCTCTGACCAGGTTCTGTTACCCAGAATCCTTTGCAAACTTCAAAATGTGTCTAAACAAACACATTTTCCTCACATTTCGGTGACAGAAAGTCCTGGAATCTGAGAGGAGCCACAAATTTCCTTCCACCCAGCGTTCCCCCAAGTCTCCCGATAAAAGTGATACCTCATTTGTGTGGGTTCGCCTAGTGCCTGCGACAGGAAATGCCCCAAAACACAACGTGGACACATCCCATTTTTTGACAGAAAACAGAGGTGTGTTTTGGAAAGTGCCTACCTGTAGATTTTAGCCTCCAGCTCAGCCGGCACCTAGGGAAACGTACCAAACCTGTGCATTTTTGAAAACAAGAGACCTAAGGGAATTCAAGATGGGGTGACGTCTGGGGCTCTGACCAGCTTCTGTTACCTAGAATCCTTTGCAAACCTCAACATTTGTCTAAAAAAACACATTTTCCTCACATTTCGGTGACAGAAAGTTCTGGAATCTGAGAGGAGCCACAAATTTCCTTTCACCCAGCATTCCCCCAAGTCTCCCGATAAAAAAGATACCTCACTTGTGTGGGTAGACCTAGCGCCCACGACAGGAAATGCCCCATAGCACAACGTTGACACATCCCATTTTTTGACAGAAAACAGAGGTGTTTTTTGCAAAGTGCCTACCTGTAGATTTAGGGCTGTAGCTCAGCCGGCACCAAGGGAAACCTACCAAACCTGTGCTTTTTTGAAAACTAGAGACCTAGGGGAATCCAAGATGCGGTGACTTGTGGGGCTCTGACCAGGTTCTGTTACCCAGAATCCTTTGCAAACCTCAAAATTTGGCTAAAAAAACACATTTTCCTCACATTTCGGTGACACAAAGTTCTGGAATCTGGGAGGAGCCACAAATTCCCTTCCACCCAGCGTTCCCCCCAAGTCTCCCGATAAAAATGATGCCTCACTTGTGTGGGTAGGCCTAGTGCCTGCTACAGGAGATGCCCCAAAACACAACGTGGACTCATCCCATTTTTTGACAGAAAACAAAGGTGTTTTTTGCAAAGTGCCTACCTGTAGATTTTGGCCTGTAGCTCAGCCGTCACCTAGGGAAACCTACCAAACCTGTGCATTTTTAAAAACTAGAGACCTAGGGGAACCCAAGATTGGGTGACTTGTGGGGCTCTGACCAGGTTCTGTTACCCAGAATCCTTTGCAAACCTCAAAATTTGGCTAACAAAAGAAATTTTCCTCACATTTCGGTGACAGAAATAATGGAGTCTGAGAGGAGCCACAAATTTCCTTCCACCCAGCGTTCCCCCAAGTCTCCAGATAAAAATGATACCTCATTTGTGTGGGTAGGCCTAGCGTCTGCGACAGGAAATGCCCCAAAACACAATGTGGACACATCCCATTTTTTCAAAGAAAACATAGGTGTTTTTTGCAAAGTGCCTACCTGTAGATTTTTGCCTCTAGCTCAGCAGGCACCTAGGGAAACCTACCAAACCTGTGCATTTTTAAAAACTAGAGACCTAGGGGAATCGAAGATGGGGTGACTCGTGGGGCTCTGACCAGGTTCTGTTACCCAGAATCCTTTGCAAACTTCAAAATGTATCTAAATAAACACATTTTCCTCACATTTCGATGACAGAAAGTTCTGGAATCTGAGAGGAGCCACACATTTCCTTCCACCCAGCGTTCCCCCGAAGTCTCCAGATAAAAATGATACCTCACTTGTGTGGGTTCGCCTAGCGCCTGCGACAGGAAATGCCCCAAAACACAACGTGGACACATCCCAGTTTTTGACAGAAAACAGAGGTGTTTTTTGCAAAGTGCCTACCTGTAGATTCTGGCCTGTAGCTCAGCCGACACCTAGGGAAACCTACCAAACCTGTGTATTTTTAAAAACTAGAGACCTAAGGGAATCCAAGATGGGGTGACTTGTGGGGCTCTGACCGGGTTCTGTTACCCAGAATCCTTTGCAAACCTCAAAATATGGCTAATAAAAAACACATTTTCCTCACATTTCGGTGACGGAAAGTTCTGGAATCTGAGAGGAGCCACACATTTCCTTCCACCCAGCGTTCCCCGAAGTCTCCCGCTAAAAATGATACCTCACTTGTGTGGGTAGGCCTAGCGCCGGCGACAGGAAAAGACCCAAAACACAATGTGGACACATCCCATTTTTTCACGGAAAACATAGGTGTTTTTTGCAAAGTGCCTACCTGTAGATTCTGGCCTCTAGCTCAGCCGGCACCTAGGGAAACCTACCAAACCTCTGCTTTTTTGAAAACTAGAGACCTAGGGGAATCCAAGATGGGGTGACTTCTGGGGCTCTGACCAGCTTCTGTTACCTAGAATCCTTTGCAAACCTCAAAATTTGGCTAACAAAACACATTTTCCTCACATTTCGGTGACAGAAAGTTCTGGAATCTGAGAGGAGCCACACATTTCCTTCCACCCAGCGTTCCCCCGAAGTCTCCAGATAAAAATGATACCTCACTTGTGTGGGTAGGCCTAGCGCCTGCGACAGGAAATGACCCAAAACACAATGTGGACACATCCCATTTTTTCACAGAAAACATAGGTGTTTTTTGCAAAGTGCCTACCTGTAGATTTTGGCCTCTAGCTCAGCCGGCACCTAGGGAAACCTACCAAACCTGTGCATTTCTGAAAACTAGAGACCTAGGGGAATCCAAGATGGGGTGACTTGTGGGGCTCTGACCAGGTTCTGTTACCCAGAATCCTTTGCAAACCTCAAAACTTGGCTAACAAAACACATTTTCCTCACATTTCGGTGACAGAAAGTTCTGGAATCTGAGAGGAGCCACACATTTCCTTCCACCCAGCGTTCCCCGAAGTCTCCAGATACAAATGATACCTCACTTGTGTGGGTAGGCCTAGCGCCTGCGACTGGAAAAGACCCAAAACACAATGTGGACACATCCCATTTTTTCACAGAAAACATAGGTGTTTTTTGCAAAGTGCCTACCTGTAGATTCTGGCCTCTAGCTTAGCCGGCACCTAGGGAAACCTACCAAACCTGTGCATTTTTGAAAACTAGAGACCTAGGGGAATCCAAGATGGGGTGACTTCTGGGGCTCTGACCAGCTTCTGTTACCTAGAATCCTTTGCAAACCTCATAATTTGGCTAACAAAACACATTTTCCTCACATTTCGGTGACAGAAAGTTCTGGAATCTGAGAGGAGCCACACATTTCCTTCCACCCAGCGTTCCCCGAAGTCTCCAGATAAAAATGATACCTCACTTGTGTGGGTAGGCATAGCGCCTGCGACAGGAAATGACCCAAAACACAATGTGGACACATCCCATTTTTTCACAGAAAACATAGGTGTTTTTTGCAAAGTGCCTACCTGTAGATTTTGGCCTCTAGCTCAGCCGACACCTAGGGAACCTACCAAACCTGTGCATTTTTTAAAACTAGAGACCTAGGAGAATCCAAGATGGGATGACTTGTGGGGCTCTGCCCAGGTTCTGTTACCCAGAATCCTTTGCAAACCTCAACATTTGTCTAAAAAAACACATTTTCCTCACATTTCGGTGACAGAAAGTTCTGGAATCTGAGATGAGCCACAAATTTCCTTCCACCCAGCATTCCCCCAAGTCTCCCAATAAAAATAATACCTCACTTGTGTGGGTAGGCCTAGCGCCTGCAACAGGAAATGCCCCAAAACACAACGTGGACACATCCCATTTTTTCACAGAAAACAGAGGTGTTTTTTGGCAAAGTGCCTACCTGTGGGTTTTGGCCTCTAGTTCACCTGGCACCTAGGGAAACCTACCAAACCTGTGCATTTTTAAAAACTAGAGACCTAGGTGAATCCAAGATGGGGTGACTTTGGGGCTCTGACCAGGTTCTGTTACCCAGAATCCTTTGCAAACTTCAAAATGTGTCTAAACAAACACATTTTCCTCACATTTCGGTGACAGAAAGTCCTGGAATCTGAGAGGAGCCACAAATTTCCTTCCACCCAGCGTTCCCCCAAGTCTCCCGATAAAAGTGATACCTCATTTGTGTGGGTTCGCCTAGTGCCTGCGACAGGAAATGCCCCAAAACACAACGTGGACACATCCCATTTTTTGACAGAAAACAGAGGTGTGTTTTGCAAAGTGCCTACCTGTAGATTTTAGCCTCCAGCTCAGCCGGCACCTAGGGAAACGTACCAAACCTGTGCATTTTTGAAAACAAGAGACCTAAGGGAATTCAAGATGGGGTGACGTCTGGGGCTCTGACCAGCTTCTGTTACCTAGAATCCTTTGCAAACCTCAACATTTGTCTAAAAAAACACATTTTCCTCACATTTCGGTGACAGAAAGTTCTGGAATCTGAGAGGAGCCACAAATTTCCTTTCACCCAGCATTCCCCCAAGTCTCCCGATAAAAAAGATACCTCACTTGTGTGGGTAGACCTAGCGCCCACGACAGGAAATGCCCCAAAGCACAACGTTGACACATCCCATTTTTTGACAGAAAACAGAGGTGTTTTTTGCAAAGTGCCTACCTGTAGATTTAGGGCTGTAGCTCAGCCGGCACCAAGGGAAACCTACCAAACCTGTGCTTTTTTGAAAACTAGAGACCTAGGGGAATCCAAGATGCGGTGACTTGTGGGGCTCTGACCAGGTTCTGTTACCCAGAATCCTTTGCAAACCTCAAAATTTGGCTAAAAAAACACATTTTCCTCACATTTCGGTGACACAAAGTTCTGGAATCTGGGAGGAGCCACAAATTCCCTTCCACCCAGCGTTCCCCCCAAGTCTACCGATAAAAATGATGCCTCACTTGTGTGGGTAGGCCTAGTGCCTGCTACAGGAGATGCCCCAAAACACAACGTGGACTCATCCCATTTTTTGACAGAAAACAAAGGTGTTTTTTGCAAAGTGCCTACCTGTAGATTTTGGCCTGTAGCTCAGCCGTCACCTAGGGAAACCTACCAAACCTGTGCATTTTTAAAAACTAGAGACCTAGGGGAACCCAAGATTGGGTGACTTGTGGGGCTCTGACCAGGTTCTGTTACCCAGAATCCTTTGCAAACCTCAAAATTTGGCTAACAAAAGAAATTTTCCTCACATTTCGGTGACAGAAATAATGGAGTCTGAGAGGAGCCACAAATTTCCTTCCACCCAGCGTTCCCCCAAGTCTCCAGATAAAAATGATACCTCATTTGTGTGGGTAGGCCTAGCGTCTGCGACAGGAAATGCCCCAAAACACAATGTGGACACATCCCATTTTTTCAAAGAAAACATAGGTGTTTTTTGCAAAGTGCCTACCTGTAGATTTTTGCCTCTAGCTCAGCAGGCACCTAGGGAAACCTACCAAACCTGTGCATTTTTAAAAACTAGAGACCTAGGGGAATCGAAGATGGGGCGACTCGTGGGGCTCTGACCAGGTTCTGTTACCCAGAATCCTTTGCAAACTTCAAAATGTATCTAAATAAACACATTTTCCTCACATTTCGGTGACAGAAAGTTCTGGAATCTGAGAGGAGCCACACATTTCCTTCCACCCAGCGTTCCCCCGAAGTCTCCAGATAAAAATGATACCTCACTTGTGTGGGTTCGCCTAGCGCCTGCGACAGGAAATGCCCCAAAACCCAACGTGGACACATCCCAGTTTTTGACAGAAAACAGAGGTGTTTTTTGCAAAGTGCCTACCTGTAGATTCTGGCCTGTAGCTCAGCCGACACCTAGGGAAACCTACCAAACCTGTGTATTTTTAAAAACTAGAGACCTAAGGGAATCCAAGATGGGGCGACTTGTGGGGCTCTGACCGGGTTCTGTTACCCAGAATCCTTTGCAAACCTCAAAATATGGCTAAAAAAAAACACATTTTCCTCACATTTCGGTGACGGAAAGTTCTGGAATCTGAGAGGAGCCACACATTTCCTTCCACCCAGCGTTCCCCGAAGTCTCCCGCTAAAAATGATACCTCACTTGTGTGGGTAGGCCTAGCGCCGGCGACAGGAAAAGACCCAAAACACAATGTGGACACATCCCATTTTTTCACGGAAAACATAGGTGTTTTTTGCAAAGTGCCTACCTGTAGATTCTGGCCTCTAGCTCAGCCGGCACCTAGGGAAACCTACCAAACCTCTGCTTTTTTGAAAACTAGAGACCTAGGGGAATCCAAGATGGGGTGACTTCTGGGGCTCTGACCAGCTTCTGTTACCTAGAATCCTTTGCAAACCTCAAAATTTGGCTAACAAAACACATTTTCCTCACATTTCGGTGACAGAAAGTTCTGGAATCTGAGAGGAGCCACACATTTCCTTCCACCCAGCGTTCCCCCGAAGTCTCCAGATAAAAATGATACCTCACTTGTGTGGGTAGGCCTAGCGCCTGCGACAGGAAATGACCCAAAACACAATGTGGACACATCCCATTTTTTCACAGAAAACATAGGTGTTTTTTGCAAAGTGCCTACCTGTAGATTCTGGCCTCTAGCTCAGCCGGCACCTAGGGAAACCTACCAAACCTGTGCATTTTTTAAAACTAGAGACCTAGGGGAATCCAAGATGGGGTTGACTTCTGGGGCTCTGACCAGCTTCTGTTACCTAGAATCCTTTGCAAACCTCAAAATTTGTCTAAAAAAACACATTTTCCTCACATTTCGGTGACAGAAAGTTCTGGAATCTGAGAGGAGCCACAAATTTCCTTTCACCCAGCATTCCCCCAAGTCTCCCGATAAAAAACGATACCTCACTTGTGTGGGTGGACCTAGCACCCGGGACAGGAAATGCCCCAAAGCACAACGTGGACACATCCCATTTTTTGACAGAAAACAGAGGTGTTTTTTGCAAAGTGCCTACCTGTAGATTTTGGCCTCTAGCTCAGCCGGCACCTAGGGAAACCTACCAAACCTGTGCATTTCTGAAAACTAGAGACCTAGGGGAATCCAAGATGGGGTGACTTGTGGGGCTCTGACCAGGTTCTGTTACCCAGAATCCTTTGCAAACCTCAAAACTTGGCTAACAAAACACATTTTCCTCACATTTCGGTGACAGAAAGTTCTGGAATCTGAGAGGAGCCACACATTTCCTTCCACCCAGCGTTCCCCGAAGTCTCCAGATACAAATGATACCTCACTTGTGTGGGTAGGCCTAGCGCCTGCGACTGGAAAAGACCCAAAACACAATGTGGACACATCCCATTTTTTCACAGAAAACATAGGTGTTTTTTGCAAAGTGCCTACCTGTAGATTCTGGCCTCTAGCTTAGCCGGCACCTAGGGAAACCTACCAAACCTGTGCATTTTTGAAAACTAGAGACCTAGGGGAATCCAAGATGGGGTGACTTGTGGGGCTCTGACCAGCTTCTGTTACCTAGAATCCTTTGCAAACCTCAAAATTTGGCTAACAAAACACATTTTCCTCACATTTCGGTGACAGAAAGTTCTGGAATCTGAGAGGAGCCACACATTTCCTTCCACCCAGCGTTCCCCGAAGTCTCCAGATAAAAATGATACCTCACTTGTGTGGGTAGGCCTAGCGCCTGCGACTGGAAAAGACCCAAAACACAATGTGGACACATCCCATTTTTTCACAGGAAACATAGGTGTTTTTTGCAAAGTGCCTACCTGTAGATTCTGGCCTCTAGCTTAGCCGGCACCTAGGGAAACCTACCAAACCTGTGCATTTTTGAAAACTAGAGACCTAGGGGAATCCAAGATGGGGTGACTTCTGGGGCTCTGACCAGCTTCTGTTACCTAGAATCCTTTGCAAACCTCATAATTTGGCTAACAAAACACATTTTCCTCACATTTCGGTGACAGAAAGTTCTGGAATCTGAGAGGAGCCACACATTTCCTTCCACCCAGCGTTCCCCGAAGTCTCCAGATAAAAATGATACCTCACTTGTGTGGGTAGGCATAGCGCCTGCGACAGGAAATGACCCAAAACACAATGTGGACACATCCCATTTTTTCACAGAAAACATAGGTGTTTTTTGCAAAGTGCCTACCTGTAGATTTTGGCCTCTAGCTCAGCCGACACCTAGGGAACCTACCAAACCTGTGCATTTTTTAAAACTAGAGACCTAGGAGAATCCAAGATGGGATGACTTGTGGGGCTCTGCCCAGGTTCTGTTACCCAGAATCCTTTGCAAACCTCAACATTTGTCTAAAAAAACACATTTTCCTCACATTTCGGTGACAGAAAGTTCTGGAATCTGAGATGAGCCACAAATTTCCTTCCACCCAGCATTCCCCCAAGTCTCCCAATAAAAATAATACCTCACTTGTGTGGGTAGGCCTAGCGCCTGCAACAGGAAATGCCCCAAAACACAACGTGGACACATCCCATTTTTTCACAGAAAACAGAGGTGTTTTTTGGCAAAGTGCCTACCTGTGGGTTTTGGCCTCTAGTTCACCTGGCACCTAGGGAAACCTACCAAACCTGTGCATTTTTAAAAACTAGAGACCTAGGTGAATCCAAGATGGGGTGACTTTGGGGCTCTGACCAGGTTCTGTTACCCAGAATCCTTTGCAAACTTCAAAATGTGTCTAAACAAACACATTTTCCTCACATTTCGGTGACAGAAAGTCCTGGAATCTGAGAGGAGCCACAAATTTCCTTCCACCCAGCGTTCCCCCAAGTCTCCCGATAAAAGTGATACCTCATTTGTGTGGGTTCGCCTAGTGCCTGCGACAGGAAATGCCCCAAAACACAACGCGGACACATCACATTTTTTGACAGAAAACAGAGGTGTGTTTTGCAAAGTGCCTACCTGTAGATTTTAGCCTCCAGCTCAGCCGGCACCTAGGGAAACGTACCAAACCTGTGCATTTTTGAAAACTAGAGACCTAAGGGAATTCAAGATGGGGTGACGTCTGGGGCTCTGACCAGCTTCTGTTACCTAGAATCCTTTGCAAACCTCAACATTTGTCTAAAAAAACACATTTTCCTCACATTTCGGTGACAGAAAGTTCTGGAATCTGAGAGGAGCCACAAATTTCCTTTCACCCAGCATTCCCCCAAGTCTCCCGATAAAAAAGATACCTCACTTGTGTGGGTAGACCTAGCGCCCACGACAGGAAATGCCCCAAAGCACAACGTTGACACATCCCATTTTTTGACAGAAAACAGAGGTGTTTTTTGCAAAGTGCCTACCTGTAGATTTAGGGCTGTAGCTCAGCCGGCACCAAGGGAAACCTACCAAACCTGTGCTTTTTTGAAAACTAGAGACCTAGGGGAATCCAAGATGCGGTGACTTGTGGGGCTCTGACCAGGTTCTGTTACCCAGAATCCTTTGCAAACCTCAAAATTTGGCTAAAAAAACACATTTTCCTCACATTTCGGTGACACAAAGTTCTGGAATCTGGGAGGAGCCACAAATTCCCTTCCACCCAGCGTTCCCCCCAAGTCTCCCGATAAAAATGATGCCTCACTTGTGTGGGTAGGCCTAGTGCCTGCTACAGGAGATGCCCCAAAACACAACGTGGACTCATCCCATTTTTTGACAGAAAACAAAGGTGTTTTTTGCAAAGTGCCTACCTGTAGATTTTGGCCTGTAGCTCAGCCGTCACCTAGGGAAACCTACCAAACCTGTGCATTTTTAAAAACTAGAGACCTAGGGGAACCCAAGATTGGGTGACTTGTGGGGCTCTGACCAGGTTCTGTTACCCAGAATCCTTTGCAAACCTCAAAATTTGGCTAACAAAAGAAATTTTCCTCACATTTCGGTGACAGAAATAATGGAGTCTGAGAGGAGCCACAAATTTCCTTCCACCCAGCGTTCCCCCAAGTCTCCAGATACAAATGATACCTCACTTGTGTGGGTAGGCCTAGCGCCTGCGACAGGAAATGCCCCAAAACACAACGTGGACACATCCCATTTTTTCACAGAAAACAGAGGTGTTTTTTGCAAAGTCCCTACCTGTAGATTTTGGCCTCTAGCTCAGCCGGCACCTAGGGAAACCTACCAAACCTGTGCATTTTTGAAAACTAGAGACCTAGGGGAATCCAAGATGGGGTGACTTGTGGGGCTCTGACCAGGTTCTGTTACACAGAATCCTTTGCAACGTCAAAATTTGGCTAACAAAACACATTTTCCTCACATTTCGGTGACAGAAAGTTCTGGAATCTGAGAGGAGCCACACATTTCCTTCCACCCAGCGTTCCCCGAAGTCTCCAGATAAAAATGATACCTCACTTGTGTGGGAAGGCCTAGCGCCTGCGACAGGAAAAGACCCAAAACACAATGTGGACACATCCCATTTTTTCACAGAAAACATAGGTGTTTTTTGCAAAGTGCCTACCTGTGGATTTTGGCCTCTAGCTCAGCGGGCACCTAGGGAAACCGACCAAACCTGTGCATTTTTTAAAGCTAGAGACCTAGGTGAATGCAAGATGGGGTGACTTTGGGGCTCTGACCAGATTCTGTTACCCAGAATCCTTTGCAAACTTCAAAATTTGTCTAAAAAAACACATTTTCCTCATATTTTGGTGACAGAAAGTTCTGGAATCCGAGAGGAGCCACAAATTTCTACCACCCAGCCTTCCCCCAAGTCTCCAGATAAAAATGATACCTCATTTGTGTGGGTAGGCCTAGCGTCTGCGACAGGAAATGCCCCAAAACACAATGTGGACACATCCCATTTTTTCAAAGAAAACATAGGTGTTTTTTGCAAAGTGCCTACCTGTAGATTTTTGCCTCTAGCTCAGCAGGCACCTAGGGAAACCTACCAAACCTGTGCATTTTTAAAAACTAGAGACCTAGGGGAATCGAAGATGGGGTGACTCGTGGGGCTCTGACCAGGTTCTGTTACCCAGAATCCTTTGCAAACTTCAAAATTTATCTAAATAAACACATTTTCCTCACATTTCGGTGACAGAAAGTCCTGGAATCTGAGAGGAGCCACAAATTTCCTTCCACCTAGCGTTCCCCCAAGTCTCCCGATAAAAGTGATACCTCATTTGTGTGGGTTCGCCTAGTGCCTGCGACAGGAAATGCCCCAAAACACAACGTGGACACATCCCATTTTTTGACAGAAAACAGAGGTGTGTTTTGCAAAGTGCCTACCTGTAGATTTTAGCCTCCAGCTCAGCCGGCACCTAGGGAAACGTACCAAACCTGTGCATTTTTGAAAACTAGAGACCTAAGGGAATTCAAGATGGGGTGACGTCTGGGGCTCTGACCAGCTTCTGTTACCTAGAATCCTTTGCAAACCTCAACATTTGTCTAAAAAAACACATTTTCCTCACATTTCGGTGACAGAAAGTTCTGGAATCTGAGAGGAGCCACAAATTTCCTTTCACCCAGCATTCCCCCAAGTCTCCCGATAAAAAAGTTACCTCACTTGTGTGGGTAGACCTAGCGCCCACGACAGGAAATGCCCCAAAGCACAACGTTGACACATCCCATTTTTTGACAGAAAACAGAGGTGTTTTTTGCAAAGTGCCTACCTGTAGATTTAGGGCTGTAGCTCAGCCGGCACCAAGGGAAACCTACCAAACCTGTGCTTTTTTGAAAACTAGAGACCTAGGGGAATCCAAGATGCGGTGACTTGTGGGGCTCTGACCAGGTTCTGTTACCCAGAATCCTTTGCAAACCTCAAAATTTGGCTAAAAAAACACATTTTCCTCACATTTCGGTGACACAAAGTTCTGGAATCTGGGAGGAGCCACAAATTCCCTTCCACCCAGCGTTCCCCCCAAGTCTCCCGATAAAAATGATGCCTCACTTGTGTGGGTAGGCCTAGTGCCTGCTACAGGAGATGCCCCAAAACACAACGTGGACTCATCCCATTTTTTGACAGAAAACAAAGGTGTTTTTTGCAAAGTGCCTACCTGTAGATTTTGGCCTGTAGCTCAGCCGTCACCTAGGGAAACCTACCAAACCTGTGCATTTTTAAAAACTAGAGACCTAGGGGAACCCAAGATTGGGTGACTTGTGGGGCTCTGACCAGGTTCTGTTACCCAGAATCCTTTGCAAACCTCAAAATTTGGCTAACAAAAGAAATTTTCCTCACATTTCGGTGACAGAAATAATGGAGTCTGAGAGGAGCCACAAATTTCCTTCCACCCAGCGTTCCCCCAAGTCTCCAGATAAAAATGATACCTCATTTGTGTGGGTAGGCCTAGCGTCTGCGACAGGAAATGCCCCAAAACACAATGTGGACACATCCCATTTTTTCAAAGAAAACATAGGTGTTTTTTGCAAAGTGCCTACCTGTAGATTTTTGCCTCTAGCTCAGCAGGCACCTAGGGATACCTACCAAACCTGTGCATTTTTAAAAACTAGAGACCTAGGGGAATCGAAGATGGGGTGACTCGTGGGGCTCTGACCAGGTTCTGTTACCCAGAATCCTTTGCAAACTTCAAAATGTATCTAAATAAACACATTTTCCTCACATTTCGGTGACAGAAAGTTCTGGAATCTGAGAGGAGCCACACATTTCCTTCCACCCAGCGTTCCCCGAAGTCTCCAGATAAAAATGATACCTCACTTGTGTGGGAAGGCCTAGCGCCTGCGACATGAAAAGACCCAAAACACAATGTGGACACATCCCATTTTTTCACAGAAAACATAGGTGTTTTTTGCAAAGTGCCTACCTGTGGATTTTGGCCTCTAGCTCAGCGGGCACCTAGGGAAACCGACCAAACCTGTGCATTTTTTAAAGCTAGAGACCTAGGTGAATGCAAGATAGGGTGACTTTGGGGCTCTGACCAGATTCTGTTACCCAGAATCCTTTGCAAACTTCAAAATTTGTCTAAAAAAACACATTTTCCTCATATTTTGGTGACAGAAAGTTCTGGAATCCGAGAGGAGCCACAAATTTCTACCACCCAGCCTTCCCCCAAGTCTCCAGATAAAAATGATACCTCATTTGTGTGGGTAGGCCTAGCGTCTGCGACAGGAAATGCCCCAAAACACAATGTGGACACATCCCATTTTTTCAAAGAAAACATAGGTGTTTTTTGCAAAGTGCCTACCTGTAGATTTTTGCCTCTAGCTCAGCAGGCACCTAGGGAAACCTACCAAACCTGTGCATTTTTAAAAACTAGAGACCTAGGGGAATCGAAGATGGGGTGACTCGTGGGGCTCTGACCAGGTTCTGTTACCCAGAATCCTTTGCAAACTTCAAAATTTATCTAAATAAACACATTTTCCTCACATTTCGGTGATAGAAAGTCCTGGAATCTGAGAGGAGCCACAAATTTCCTTCCGCCTAGCGTTCCCCCAAGTCTCCCGATAAAAGTGATACCTCACTTGTGTGGGTTCGCCTAGCGCCTGCGACAGGAAATGCCCCAAAACACAACGTGGATACATCCCAGTTTTTGACAGAAAACAGAGGTGTTTTTTGCAAAGTGCCTACCTGTAGATTTTGGCCTGTAGCTCAGCCGACACCTAGGGAAACCTACCAAACCTGTGTATTTTTTAAAACTAGAGACCTAAGGGAATCCAAGATGGGGTGACTTGTGGGGCTCTGACCGGGTTCTGTTACCCAGAATCCTTTGCAAACCTCAAAATTTGGCTAAAAAAACACATTTTCCTCACATTTCGGTGACAGAAAGTTCTGGAATCTGAGAGGAGCGACAAATTTCCTTCCACCCAGCATTCCCCCAAGTCTCCCGCTAAAAAAGATACCTCACTTGTGTGGGTGGACCTAGCGCCGGCGACAGGAAATGCCCCAAAGCACAACATGGACACATCCCATTTTTTGACAGAAAACAGAGGTGTTTTTTGCAAAGTGCCTACCTGTAGATTTTGGCCTGTAGCTCAGCCGGCATCTAGGGAAACCTACCAAACCTGTGTATTTTTAAAAACTAGAGACCTAGGGAAATCCAAGATGTGGTGACTTGTGGGGCTCTGCCCAGGTTCTGTTACCCAGAATCCTTTGCAAACCTCAACATTTGTCTAAAAAAACACATTTTCCTCACATTTCGGTGACAGA
Source organism: Pleurodeles waltl (assembly GCF_031143425.1). NCBI lineage: Eukaryota > Metazoa > Chordata > Amphibia > Caudata > Salamandridae > Pleurodeles > Pleurodeles waltl. Next base: position 403,729,875 of record NC_090449.1, read on the forward strand.
AAGTTCTGGAATCAGAGAGGAGCCACAAATTTCCTTCCACCCAGCGTTCCCCCAAGTCTCCAGATAAAAATTATACCTCACTTGTGTGGGTAGGCCTAGCGCCTGCGACAGGAAAAGACCCAAAACACAATGTGGACACATCCCATTTTTTCACAGAAAACATAGGTGTTTTTTGCAAAGTGCCTACCTGTAGATTCTGGCCTCTAGCTCAGCCGGCACCTAGGGAAACCTACCAAACCTGTGCTTTTTTGAAAACTAGAGACCTAGGGGAATCCAAGATGGGGTGACTTCTGGGGCTCTGACCAGCTTCTGTTACCTAGAATCCTTTGCAAACCTCAAAATTTGGCTAACAAAACACATTTTCCTCACATTTCGGTGACAGAAAGTTCTGGAATCTGAGAGGAGCCACACATTTCCTTCCACCCAGCGTTCCCCGAAGTCTCCAGATAAAAATGATACCTCACTTGTGTGGGTAGGCCTAGCGCCTGCGACACGAAATGACCCAAAACACAATGTGGACACATCCCATTTTTTCACAGAAAACATAGGTGTTTTTTGCAAAGTGCCTACCTGTAGATTTTGGCCTCTAGCTCAGCGGACACCTAGGGAAACGTACCAAACCTGTGCATTTTTTTAAACTAGAGACCTAGGAGAATCCAAGATGGGATGACTTGTGGGGCTCTGCCCAGGTTCTGTTACCCAGAATCCTTTGCAAACCTCAACATTTGTCTAAAAAAACACATTTTCCTCACATTTCGGTGACAGAAAGTTCTGGAATCTGAGATGAGCCACAAATTTCCTTCCACCCAGCATTCCCCCAAGTCTCTCGATAAAAATAATACCTCACTTGTGTGGGTAGGCCTAGCGCCTGCGACAGGAAATGCCCCAAAACACAACGTGGACACATCCCATTTTTTCACAGAAAACAGAGGTGTTTTTTGGCAAAGTGCCTACCTGTGGGTTTTGGGCTCTAGCTCTGCCGGCACCTAGGGAAACCTACCAAACCTGTGCATTTTTTAAAACTAGAGACCTAGGTGAATCCAAGATGGGGTGACTTTGGGGCTCTGACCAGGTTCTGTTACCCAGAATCCTTTGCAAACTTCAAAATGTGTCTAAACAAACACATTTTCCTCACATTTCGGTGACAGAAAGTCCTGGAATGTGAGAGGAGCCACAAATTTCCTTCCACCCAGCGTTCCCCCAAGTCTCCCGATAAAAGTGATACCTCACTTGTGTGGGTTCGCCTAGTGCCTGCGACAGGAAATGCCCCAAAACACAACGTGGACACATCCCATTTTTTGACAGAAAACAGAGGTGTGTTTTGCAAAGTGCCTACCTGTAGATTTTAGCCTCCAGCTCAGCCGGCACCTAGGGAAACCTACCAAACCTGTGCATTTTTGAAAACTAGAGACCTAAGGGAATTCAAGATGGGGTGACTTCTGGGGCTCTGACCAGCTTCTGTTACCTAGAATCCTTTGCAAACCTCAACATTTGTCTAAAAAAAAACATTTTCCTCACATTTCGGTGACAGAAAGTTCTGGAATCTGAGAGGAGCCACAAATTTCCTTTCACCCAGCATTCCCCCAAGTCTCCTGATAAAAAAGATACCTCACTTGTGTGGGTGGACCTAGCGCCCGCGACAGGAAATGCCCCAAAGCACAACGTGGACACATCCCATTTTTTGACAGAAAACAGAGGTGTTTTTTGCAAAGTGCCTACCTGTAGATTTTAGCCTCCAGCTCAGCCGGCACCAAGGGAAACCTACCAAACCTGTGCATTTTTTAAAACTAGAGACCTATGGGAATCCAAGATGCGGTGACTTCTGGGGCTCTGACCAGGTTCTGTTACCAAGAATCCTTTGCAAACCTCAAAATTTGGCTAAAAAAACACATTTTCCTCACATTTCGGTGACACAAAGTTCTGGAATCTGGGAGGAGCCACAAATTCCCTTCCACCCAGCGCTCCCCCCAAGTCTCCCGATAAAAATGATGCCTCACTTGTGTGGGTAGGCCTAGTGCCTGCTGCAGGAGATGCCCCAAAACACAATGTGGACACATCCCATTTTTTCAAAGAAAACATAGGTGTTTTTTGCAAAGTGCCTACCTGTAGATTTTTGCCTCTAGCTCAGCCGGCACCTAGGGAAACCTACCAAACCTGTGCATTTTTTAAAACTAGAGACCTATGGGAATCCAAGATGCGGTGACTTCTGGGGCTCTGACCAGGTTCTGTTACCAAGAATCCTTTGCAAACCTCAAAATTTGGCTAAAAAAACACATTTTCCTCACATTTCGGTGACACAAAGTTCTGGAATCTGGGAGGAGCCACAAATTCCCTTCCACCCAGCGTTCCCCCAAGTCTCCCGATAAAAGTGATACCTCACTTGTGTGGGTTCGCCTAGTGCCTGCGACAGGAAATGCCCCAAAACACAACGTGGACACATCCCATTTTTTGACAGAAAACAGAGGTGTGTTTTGCAAAGTGCCTACCTGTAGATTTTAGCCTCCAGCTCAGCCGGCACCAAGGGAAACCTACCAAACCTGTGCATTTTTTAAAACTAGAGACCTATGGGAATCCATGATGCGGTGACTTCTGGGGCTCTGACCAGGTTCTGTTACCAAGAATCCTTTGCAAACCTCAAAATTTGGCTAAAAAAACACATTTTCCTCACATTTCGGTGACACAAAGTTCTGGAATCTGGGAGGAGCCACAAATTCCCTTCCACCCAGCGCTCCCCCCAAGTCTCCCGATAAAAATGATGCCTCACTTGTGTGGGTAGGCCTAGTGCCTGCTGCAGGAGATGCCCCAAAACACAATGTGGACACATCCCATTTTTTCAAAGAAAACATAGGTGTTTTTTGCAAAGTGCCTACCTGTAGATTTTTGCCTCTAGCTCAGCCGGCACCTAGGGAAACCTACCAAACCTGTGCATTTTTAAAAACTAGAGACCTAGGGGAACCCAAGATGGGGTGACTTGTGGGGCTCTGACCAGGTTCTGTTACCCAGAATCCTTTGCAAACCTCAAAATTTGGCTCACAAAACAAATTTTCCTCACATTTCGGTGACAGAAATAATGGAGTCTGAGAGGAGCCACAAATTTCCTTCCACCCAGCGTTCCCCCAAGTCTCCAAATAAAAATGATACCTCACTTGTGTGGGTAGGCCTAGCGCCTGCTACAGGAAATGCCCCAAAACACAACGTGGACACATCCCATTTTTTCACAGAAAACAGAGGTGTTTTTTGGCAAAGTGCCTACCTGTGGATTTTGGCCTCTAGCTCAGCGGGCACCTAGGGAAACCGACCAAACCTGTGCATTTTTTAAAGCTAGAGACCTAGGTGAATGCAAGATGGGGTGACTTTGGGGCTCTGACCAGGTTCTGTTACCCAGAATCCTTTGCAAACTTCAAAATTTGTCTAAATAAACACATTTTCCTCACATTTCGGTGACAGAAAGTTCTGGAATCTGAGAGGAGCCACAAATTTCTACCACCCAGCCTTCCCCCAAGTCTCCAGATAAAAATGATACCTCATTTGTGGGGGTAGGCCTAGCGTCTGCGACAGGAAATGCCCCAAAACACAATGTGGACACATCCCATTTTTTCAAAGAAAACATAGGTGTTTTTTGCAAAGTGCCTACCTGTAGATTTTTGCCTCTAGCTCAGCCGGCACCTAGGGAAACCTATCAAACCTGTGCATTTTTAAAAACTAGAGACCTAGGGGAATCAAAGATGGGGTGACTTGTGGGGCTCTGACCAGGTTCTGTTACCCAGAATCCTTTGCAAACTTAAAAATTTATCTAAATAAACACATTTTCCTCACATTTCGGTGATAGAAAGTCCTGGAATCTGAGAGGAGCCACAAATTTCCTTCCGCCTTGCGTTCCCCCAAGTCTCCCGATAAAAGTGATACCTCACTTGTGTGGGTTCGCCTAGCGCCTGCGACAGGAAATGCCCCAAAACACAAAGTGGACACATCCCAGTTTTTGACAGAAAACAGAGGTGTTTTTTGCAAAGTGCCTACCTGTAGATTTTGGCCTGTAGCTCAGCCGACACCTAGGGAAACCTACCAAACCTGTGTATTTTTAAAAACTAGAGACCTAAGGGTATCCAAGATGGGGTGACTTGTGGGGCTCTGACCGGGTTCTGTGTCCCAGAATCCTTTGCAAACCTCAAAATTTGGCTAAAAAAACACATTTTCCTCACATTTCGGTGACAGAAAGTTCTGGAATCTGAGAGGAGCCACAAATTTCCTTCCACCCAGCATTCCCCCAAGTCTCCCGCTAAAAAAGATACCTCACTTGTGTGGGTGGACCTAGCGCCGGCGACAGGAAATGCCCCAAAGCACAACGTGGACACATCCCCTTTTTTGACAGAAAACAGAGGTGTTTTTTGCAAAGTGCCTACCTGTAGACTTTGGCCTGTAGCTCAGCCGGCACCTAGGGAAACCTACCAAACCTGTGTATTTTTAAAAACTAGAGACCTAGGGAAATCCAAGATGTGGTGACTTGTGGGGCTCTGCCCAGGTTCTGTTACCCAGAATCCTTTGCAAACCTCAACATTTGTCTAAAAAAAACACATTTTCCTCACATTTCGGTGACAGAAAGTTCTGGAATCAGAGAGGAGCCACAAATTTCCTTCCACCCAGCATTCCCCCAAGTCTCCAGATAAAAATGATACCTCACTTGTGTGGGTAGGCCTAGCTCCTGCGACAGGAAATGCCCCAAAACACAACGTGGACACATCCCATTTTTTCACAGAAAAGAGAAGTGTTTTTTGCAAAGTGCCTTCCTGTAGATTTTGGCCTGTAGCTCAGCCGGCACCTAGGGAAACCTACCAAACCTGTGCATTTTTAAAAACTAGAGACCTAGGGGAATTGAAGATGGGGTGACTTGTGGGGCCCTGACCAGGTTCTGTTACCCAGAATCCTTTGCAAACTTCAAAATTTATCTAAATAAACACATTTTCCTCACATTTCGGTGATAGAAAGTCCTGGAATCTGAGAGGAGCCACAAATTTCCTTCCGCCTAGCGTTCCCCCAAGTCTCCCGATAAAAGTGATACCTCACTTGTGTGGGTTCGCCTAGCGCCTGCGACAGGAAATGCCCCAAAACACAAAGTGGACACATCCCAGTTTTTGACAGAAAACAGAGGTGTTTTTTGCAAAGTGCCTACCTGTAGATTTTGGCCTGTAGCTCAGCCGACACCTAGGGAAACCTACCAAACCTGTGTATTTTTAAAAACTAGAGACCTAAGGGAATCCAAGATAGGGTGACTTGTGGGGCTCTGACCGGGTTCTGTTACCCAGAATCCTTTGCAAACCTCAAAATTTGGCTAAAAAAACACATTTTCCTCACATTTCGGTGACAGAAAGTTCTGGAATCTGAGAGGAGCCACAAATTTCCTTCCACCCAGCATTCCCCCAAGTCTCCTGCTAAAAAAGATACCTCACTTGTGTGGGTGGACCTAGCGCCGGCGACAGGAAATGCCCCAAAGCACAACGTGGACACATACCCTTTTTTGACAGAAAACAGAGGTGTTTTTTGCAAAGTGCCTTCCCATAGATTTTGGCCTGTAGCTCAGCCGGCACCTAGGGAAACCTACCAAACCTGTGTATTTTTAAAAACTAGAGACCTAGGGAAATCCAAGATGTGGTGACTTGTGGGGCTCTGCCCAGGTTCTGTTACCCAGAATCCTTTGCAAACCTCAACATTTGTCTAAAAAAACACATTTTCCTCACATTTCGGTGACAGAAAGTTCTGGAATCAGAGAGGAGCCACAAATTTCCTTCCACCCAGCGTTCCCCCAAGTCTCCAGATAAAAATGATACCTCACTTGTGTGGGTAGGCCTAGCTCCTGCGACAGGAAATGCCCCAAAACACAACGTGGACACATCCCATTTTTTCACAGAAAAGAGAAGTGTTTTTTGCAAAGTGCCTTCCTGTAGATTTTGGCCTGTAGCTCAGCCGGCACCTAGGGAAACCTACCAAACCTGTGCATTTTTAAAAACTAGAGACCTAGGGGAATCGAAGATGGGGTGACTTGTGGGGCTCTGACCAGGTTCTGTTACCCAGAATCCTTTGCAAACTTCAAAATTTATCTAAATAAACACATTTTCCTCACATTTCGGTGATAGAAAGTCCTGGAATCTGAGAAGAGCCACAAATTTCCTTCCGCCTAGCGTTCCCCCAAGTCTCCCGATAAAAGTGATACCTCACTTGTGTGGGTTCGCCTAGCGCCTGTGACAGGAAATGCCCCAAAACACAACGTGGATACATCCCAGTTTTTGACAGAAAACAGAGGTGTTTTTTGCAAAGTGCCTACCTGTAGATTTTGGCCTGTAGCTCAGCCAACACCTAGGGAAACCTACCAAACCTGTGTATTTTTAAAAACTAGAGACCTAAGGGAATCCAAGATGGGGTGACTTGTGGGGCTCTGACCGGGTTCTGTTACCCAGAATCCTTTGCAAACCTCAAAATTTGGCTAAAAAAACACATTTTCCTCACATTTCGGTGACAGAAAGTTCTGGAATCTGAGAGGAGCGACAAATTTCCTCCCACCCATCATTCCACCAAGTCTCCCGCTAAAAAAGATACCTCACTTGTGTGGGTGGACCTAGCGCCGGCGACAGGAAATGCCCCAAAGCACAACGTGGACACATCCCATTTTTTGACAGAAAACAGAGGTGTTTTTTGCAACGTGCCTACCTGTAGATTTTGGCCTGTAGCTCAGCCGGCACCTAGGGAAACCTACTAAACCTGTGTATTTTTTAAAACTAGAGACCTAGGGAAATCCAAGATGTGGTGACTTGTGGGGCTCTGCCCAGGTTCTGTTACCCAGAATCCTTTGCAAACCTCAACATTTGTCTAAAAAAACACATTTTCCTCACATTTCGGTGACAGAAAGTTCTGGAATCAGAGAGGAGCCACAAATTTCCTTCCACCCAGCGTTGCCCCAAGTCTCCAGATAAAAATGATACCTCACTTGTGTGGGTAGGCCTAGCTCCTGCGACAGGAAATGCCCCAAAACACAACGTGGACACATCCCATTTTTTCACAGAAAAGAGAAGTGTTTTTTGCAAAGTGCCTACCTGTAGGTTTTGGCCTGTAGCTCAGCCGGCACCTAGGGAAACCTACCAAACCTGAGCATTTTTTAAAACTAGAGACGTAGGGGAATCCAAGATGGGGTGACTTGTGGGGCTCTGCCCAGGTTCTGTTACCCAGAATCCTTTGCAAACCTCAACATTTGTCTAAAAAAACACATTTTCCTCACATTTCGGTGACAGAAAGTTCTGGAATCAGAGAGGAGCCAGAAATTTCCTTCCACTCAGCGTTCCCCCAAGTCTCCAGATAAAAATGATACCTCACTTGTGTGCGTAGGCCTAGCGCCTGCGACAGAAAATGCCCCAAAACACAACGTGGACATATCCCATTTTTTCACAGAAAATAGAGGTGTTTTTTGCAAAGTGCCTACCTGTAGATTTTGGCCTCTAGCTCAGCCGGCACCTAGGGAAACGTACCAAACCTGTGCATTTTTGAAATCTAGAGACCTAGGGGAATCCAAGATGGGGTGACTTGTGGGGCTCTGCCCAGGTTCTGTTACCCAGAATCCTTTGCAAACCTCAACATTTGTCTAAAAAAACACATTTTCCTCACATTTCGGTGACAGAAAGTTCTAGAATCAGAGAGGAGCCACAAATTTCCTACCACTCAGCATTCCCCCAAGTCTCCAGATAAAAATGATACCTCACTTGTGTGGGTAGGCCTAGCGCCTACGACAGGAAATGCCCCAAAACACAACGTGGACACATCCCATTTTTTCACAGAAAACAGAGGTGTTTTTTGGCAAAGTGCCTACCTGTGGATTATGGCCTCTAGCTCAGCGGGCACCTAGGGAAACCGACCAAACCTGTGAATTTTTTAAAGCTAGAGACCTAGGTGAATGCAAGATGGGGTGACTTTGGGGCTCTGACCAGGTTCTGTTACCCAGAATCCTTTGCAAACTTCAAAATTTGTCTAAATAAACACATTTTCCTCACATTTCGGTGACAGAAACTTCTGGAATCTGAGAGGAGCCACAAATTTCTACCACCCAGCCTTCCCCCAAGTCTCCAGGTAAAAATGATACCTCATTTGTGGGGGTAGGCCTAGCGTCTGCGACAGGAAATGCCCCAAAACACAATGTGGACACATCCCATTTTTTCAAAGAAAACATAGGTGTTTTTTGCAAAGTGCCTACCTGTAGATTTTTGCCTCTAGCTCAGCCGGCACCTAGGGAAACCTACCAAACCTGTGCATTTTTAAAAACTAGAGACCTAGGGGAATCAAAGATGGGGTGACTTGTGGGGCTCTGACCAGGTTCTGTTACCCAGAATCCTTTGCAAACTTAAAAATGTATCTAAATAAACACATTTTCCTCACATTTCGGTGATAGAAAGTCCTGGAATCTGAGAGGAGCCACAAATTTCCTTCCGCCTAGCGTTCCCCCCAAGTCTCCCGATAAAAGTGATACCTCACTTGTGTGGGTTCGCCTAGCGCCTGCGACAGGAAATGCCCCAAAACACAAAGTGGACACATTCCAGTTTTTGACAGAAAACAGAGGTGTTTTTTGCAAAGTGCCTACCTGTAGATTTTGGCCTGTAGCTCAGCCGGCACCTAGGGAAACCTACCAAACCTGTGTATTTTTAAAAACTAGAGACCTAGGGAAATCCAAGATGTGGTGACTTGTGGGGCTCTGCCCAGGTTCTGTTACCCAGAATCCTTTGCAAACCTCAACATTTGCCTAAAAAAAACACATTTTCCTCACATTTCGGTGACAGAAAGTTCTGGAATCAGAGAGGAGCCACAAATTTCCTTCCACCCAGCGTTCCCCCAAGTCTCCAGATAAAAATGATACCTCACTTGTGTGGGTAGGCCTAGCTCCTGCGACAGGAAATGCCCCAAAACACAACGTGGACACATCCCATTTTTTCACAGAAAAGAGAAGTGTTTTTTGCAAAGTGCCTTCCTGTAGATTTTGGCCTGTAGCTCAGCCGGGCACCTAGGGAAACCTACCAAACCTGTGCATTTTTTAAAACTAGAGACGTAGGGGAATCCAAGATGGGGTGACTTGTGGGGCTCTGCCCAGGTTCTGTTACCCAGAATCCTTTGCAAACCTCAACATTTGTCTAAAAAAACACATTTTCCTCACATTTCGGTGACAGAAAGTTCTGGAATCAGAGAGGAGCCACAAATTTCCTTCCACCCAGCGTTCCCCCAAGTCTCCAGATAAAAATGATACCTCACTTGTGTGGGTAGGCCTAGCTCCTGCGACAGGAAATGCCCCAAAACACAACGTGGACACATCCCATTTTTTCACAGAAAAGAGAAGTGTTTTTTGCAAAGTGCCTTCCGGTAGATTTTGGCCTGTAGCTCAGCCGGCACCTAGGGAAACCTACCAAACCTGTGCATTTTTAAAAACTAGAGACCTAGGGGAATCGAAGATGGGGTGACTTGTGGGGCTCTGACCAGGTTCTGTTACCCAGAATCCTTTGCAAACTTCAAAATTTATCTAAATAAACACATTTTCCTCACATTTCGGTGATAGAAAGTCCTGGAATCTGAGAGGAGCCACAAATTTCCTTCCGCCTAGCGTTCCCCCAAGTCTCCCGATAAAAGTGATACCTCACTTGTGTGGGTTCGCCTAGCGCCTGCGACAGGAAATGCCCCAAAACACAACGTGGATACATCCCAGTTTTTGACAGAAAACAGAGGTGTTTTTTGCAAAGTGCCTACCTGTAGATTTTGGCCTGTAGCTCAGCCGACACCTAGGGAAACCTACCAAACCTGTGTATTTTTAAAAACTAGAGACCTAAGGGAATCCAAGATGGGGTGACTTGTGGGGCTCTGACCGGGTTCTGTTACCCAGAATCCTTTGCAAACCTCAAAATTTGGCTAAAAAAACACATTTTCCTCACATTTCGGTGACAGAAAGTTCTGGAATCTGAGAGGAGCGACAAATTTCCTTCCACCCATCATTCCCCCAAGTCTCCCGCTAAAAAAGATACCTCACTTGTGTGGGTGGACCTAGCGCCGGCGACAGGAAATGCCCCAAAGCACAACGTGGACACATCCCATTTTTTCACGGAAAACAGAGGTGTTTTTTGCAACGTGCCTACCTGTAGATTTTGTCCTGTAGCTCAGCCGGCACCTAAGGAAACCTACTAAACCTGTGTATTTTTTAAAACTAGAGACCTAGGGAAATCCAAGATGTGGTGACTTGTGGGGCTCTGCCCAGGTTCTGTTACCCAGAATCCTTTGCAAACCTCAACATTTGTCTAAAAAAACACATTTTCCTCACATTTCGGTGACAGAAAGTTCTGGAATCAGAGAGGAGCCACAAATTTCCTTCCACCCAGCGTTGCCCCAAGTCTCCAGATAAAAATGATACCTCACTTGTGTGGGTAGGCCTAGCTCCTGCGACAGGAAATGCCCCAAAACACAACGTGGACACATCCCATTTTTTCACAGAAAAGAGAAGTGTTTTTTGCAAAGTGCCTACCTGTAGATTTTGGCCTGTAGCTCAGCCGGCACCTAGGGAAACCTACCAAACCTGTGCATTTTTTAAAACTAGAGACGTAGGGGAATCCAAGATGGGGTGACTTGTGGGGCTCTGCCCAGGTTCTGTTACCCAGAATCCTTTGCAAACCTTAACATTTGTCTAAAAAAACACATTTTCCTCACATTTCGGTGACAGAAAGTTCTGGAATCAGAGAGGAGCCAGAAATTTCCTTCCACTCAGCGTTCCCCCAAGTCTCCAGATAAAAATGATACCTCACTTGTGTGCGTAGGCCTAGCGCCTGCGACAGAAAATGCCCCAAAACACAACGTGGACATATCCCATTTTTTCACAGAAAATAGAGGTGTTTTTTGCAAAGTGCCTACCTGTAGATTTTGGCCACTAGCTCAGCCGGCACCTAGGGAAACGTACCAAACCTGTGCATTTTTTGAAATCTAGAGACCTAGGGGAATCCAAGATGGGGTGACTTGTGGGCTCTGCCCAGGTTCTGTTACCCAGAATCCTTTGCAAACCTCAACATTTGTCTAAAAAAACACATTTTCCTCACATTTCGGTGACAGAAAGTTCTAGAATCAGAGAGGAGCCACAAATTTCCTACCACTCAGCGTTCCCCCAAGTCTCCAGATAAAAATGATACCTCACTTGTGTGGGTAGGCCTAGCGCCTGCGACAGGAAATGCCCCAAAACACAAAGTGGACACATCCCATTTTTTCACAGAAAACAGAGGTGTTTTTTGGCAAAGTGCCTACCTGTGGATTATGGCCTCTAGCTCAGCGGGCACCTAGGGAAACCGACCAAACCTGTGAATTTTTTAAAGCTAGAGACCTAGGTGAATGCAAGATGGGGTGACTTTGGGGCTCTGACCAGGTTCTGTTACCCAGAATCCTTTGCAAACTTCAAAATTTGTCTAAATAAACACATTTTCCTCACATTTCGGTGACAGAAACTTCTGGAATCTGAGAGGAGCCACAAATTTCTACCACCCAGCCTTCCCCCAAGTCTCCAGGTAAAAATGATACCTCATTTGTGGGGGTAGGCCTAGCGTCTGCGACAGGAAATGCCCCCAAAACACAATGTGGGACACATCCCATTTTTTCAAAGAAAACATAGGTGTTTTTTGCAAAGTGCCTACCTGTAGATTTTTGCCTCTAGCTCAGCCGGCACCTAGGGAAACCTACCAAACCTGTGCATTTTTAAAAACTAGAGACCTAGGGGAATCAAAGATGGGGGTGACTTGTGGGGCTCTGACCAGGTTCTGTTACCCAGAATCCTTTGCAAACTTAAAAATGTATCTAAATAAACACATTTTCCTCACATTTCGGTGATAGAAAGTCCTGGAATCTGAGAGGAGCCACAAATTTCCTTCCGCCTAGCGTTCCCCCAAGTCTCCCGATAAAAGTGATACCTCACTTGTGTGGGTTCGCCTAGCGCCTGCGACAGGAAATGCCCCAAAACACAAAGTGGACACATTCCAGTTTTTGACAGAAAACAGAGGTGTTTTTTGCAAAGTGCCTACCTGTAGATTTTGGCCTGTAGCTCAGCCGACACCTAGGGAAACCTACCAAACCTGTGTATTTTTAAAAATTAGAGACCTAAGGGAATCCAAGATGGGGTGACTTGTGGGGCTCTGACCGGGTTCTGTTACCCAGAATCCTTTGCAAACCTCAAAATTTGGCTAAAAAAACACATTTTCCTCACATTTCGGTGACAGAAAGTTCTGGAATCTGAGAGGAGCCACAAATTTCCTTCCACCCAGCATTCCCCCAAGTCTCCCGCTAAAAAAGATACCTCACTTGTGTGGGTGGACCTAGCGCCGGCGACAGGAAATGCCCCAAAGCACAACGGGGACACATCCCCTTTTTTGACAGAAAACAGAGGTGTTTTTTGCAAAGTGCCTACCTGTAGATTTTGGCCTGTAGCTCAGCCGGCACCTAGGGAAACCTACCAAACCTGTGTATTTTTAAAAACTAGAGACCTAGGGAAATCCAAGATGTGGTGACTTGTGGGGCTCTGCCCAGGTTCTGTTACCCAGAATCCTTTGCAAACCTCAACATTTGTCTAAAAAAACACATTTTCCTCACATTTCGGTGACAGAAAGTTCTGGAATCTGAGAGGAGCCACAAATTTCCTTCCACCCAGCGTTCCCCCAAGTTTCCAGATAAAAATGATACCTAACTTGTGTGGGTAGGCCTAGCGCCTGCGACAGGAAATGCCCCAAAACACAACGTGGACACATCCCATTTTTTGACAGAAAACAGAGGTATTTTTTGCAAAGTGCCTACCTGTAGATTTTGGCCTGTAGCTCAGCCGGCACCTATGGAAACCTACCAAACCTGTGCATTTTTAAAAACTAGAGACCTAGGGGAACCCAAGATGGGGTGACTTGTGGGGCTCTGACCAGGTTCTGTTACCCAGAATCCTTTGCAAACCTCAAAATTTGGCTAACAAAACAAATTTTCCTCACATTTCGGTGACAGAAATAATGGAGTCTGAGAGGAGCCACAAATTTCCTTCCACCCAGCGTTCCCCCAAGTCTCCAAATAAAAATGATACCTCACTTGTGTGGGTAGGCCTAGCGCCTGCGACAGGAAATGCCCCAAAACACAACGTGGACACATCCCATTTTTTCACAGAAAACAGAGGTGTTTTTTGGCAAAGTGCCTACCTGTGGATTTTGGCCTCTAGCTCAGCGGGCACCTAGGGAAACCGACCAAACCTGTGCATTTTTTAAAGCTAGAGACCTAGGTGAATGCAAGATGGGGTGACTTTGGGGCTCTGACCAGGTTCTGTTACCCAGAATCCTTTGCAAACTTCAAAATTTGTCTAAATAAACACATTTTCCTCACATTTCGGTGACAGAAAGTTCTGGAATCTGAGAGGAGCCACAAATTTCTACCACCCAGCCTTCCCCCAAGTCTCCAGATAAAAATGATACCTCATTTGTGTGGGTAGGCCTAGCGTCTGCGACAGGAAATGCCCCAAAACACAATGTGGACACATCCCATTTTTTCAAAGAAAACATAGGTGTTTTTTGCAAAGTGCCTACCTGTAGATTTTTGCCTCTAGCTCAGCCGGCACCTAGGGAAACCTACCAAACCTGTGCATTTTTAAAAACTAGAGACCTAGGGGAATCGAAGATGGGGTGACTTGTGGGGCTCTGACCAGGTTCTGTTACCCAGAATCCTTTGCAAACTTCAAAATTTATCTTAATAAACACATTTTCCTCACATTTCGGTGATAGAAAGTCCTGGAATCTGAGAGGAGCCACAAATTTCCTTCCGCATAGCGTTCCCCCAAGTCTCCCGATAAAAGTGATACCTCACTTGTGTGGGTTCGCCTAGCGCCTGCGACAGGAAATGCCCCAAAACAGAACGTGGATACATCCCAGTTTTTGACAGAAAACAGAGGTGTTTTTTGCAAAGTGCCTACCTGTAGATTTTGGCCTGTAGCTTAGCCGACACCTAGGGAAACCTACCAAACCTGTGTATTTTTAAAAACTAGAGACCTAAGGGAATCCAAGATGGGGTGACTTGTGGGGCTCTGACCGGGTTCTGTTACCCAGAATCCTTTACAAACCTCAAAATTTGGCTAAAAAAACACATTTTCCTCACATTTCGGTGACAGAAAGTTCTGGAATCTGAGAGGAGCGACAAATTTCCTTCCACCCAGCATTCCCCCAAGTCTCCCGCTAAAAAAGATACCTCACTTGTGTGGGTGGACCTAGCGCCGGCGACAAGAAATGCCCCAAAGCACAACGTGGATACATCCCATTTTTTGACAGAAAACAGAGGTGCTTTTTGCAAAGTGCCTACCTGTAGATTTTGGCCTGTAGCTCAGCCGGCACCTAGGGAAACCTACCAAACCTGTGTATTTTTTAAAACTAGAGACCTAGGGAAATCCAAGATGTGGTGACTTGTGGGGCTCTGCCCAGGTTCTGTTACCCAGAATCCTTTGCAAACCTCAACATTTGTCTAAAAAAACACATTTTCCTCACATTTCGGTGACAGAAAGTTCTGGAATCAGAGAGGAGCCACAAATTTCCTTCCACCCAGCGTTCCCCCAAGTCTCCAGATAAAAATGATACCTCACTTCTGTGGGTAGGCCTAGCGCCTGCGACAGAAAATGCCCCAAAACACAACGTGGATATATCCCATTTTTTCACAGAAAATAGAGGTGTTTTTTGCAAAGTGCCTACCTGTAGATTTTGGCCTCTAGCTCAGCCGGCACCTAGGGAAACGTACCAAACCTGTGCATTTTTTAAATCTAGAGACCTAGGGGAATCCAAGATGGGGTGACTTGTGGGGCTCTGCCCAGGTTCTGTTACCCAGAATCCTTTGCAAACCTCAACATTTGTCTAAAAAAACACATTTTCCTCACATTTCGGTGACAGAAAGTTCTAGAATCAGAGAGGAGCCACAAATTTCCTACCACTCAGCGTTCCCCCAAGTCTCCAGATAAAAATGATACCTCACTTGTGTGGGTAGGCCTAGCGCCTGCGACAGGAAATGCCCCAAAACACAACGTGGACACATCCCATTTTTTCACAGAAAACATAGGTGTTTTTTGCAAAGTGCCTACCTGTAGATTCTGGCCTCTATCTCAGCCGGCACCTAGGGAAACCTACCAAACCTGTGCATTTTTGAAAACTAGAGACCTAGGGGAATCCAAGATGGGGTGACTTGTGGTGCTCTGACCAGCTTCTGTTACCTTGAATCCTTTGCAAACCTCAAAATTTGGCTAACAAAACACATTTTCCTCACATTTCAGTGACAGAAAGTTCTGGAATCTGAGAGGAGCCACACATTTCCTTCCACCCAGCGTTCCCCGAAGTCTCCAGATAAAAATGATACCTCACTTGTGTGGGTAGGCCTAGCGCCTGCGACAGGAAATGCCCCAAAACACAACGTGGACACATCCCATTTTTTCACAGAAAACAGAGGTGTTTTTTGGCAAAGTGCCTACCTGTGGATTATGGCCTCTAGCTCAGCGGGCACCTAGGGAAACCGACCAAACCTGTGCATTTTTGAAAACTAGAGACCTAGGGGAATCCATGATGGGGTGACTTCTGGGGCTCTGACCAGCTTCTGTTACCTAGAATCCTTTGCAAACCTCAAAATTTGGCTAACAAAACACATTTTCCTCACATTTCGGTGACAGAAAGTTCTGGAATCTGAGAGGAGCCACACATTTCCTTCCACCCAGCGTTCCCCGAAGTCTCCAGATAAAAATTATACCTCACTTGTGTGGGTAGGCCTAGCGCCTGCGACAGGAAATGACCCAAAACACAATGTGGACACATCCCATTTTTTCACAGAAAACATAGGTGTTTTTTGCAAAGTGCCTACCTGTAGATTCTGGCCTCTAGCTCAGCCGGCACCTAGGGAAACCTACCAAACCTGTGCATTTTTGAAAACTAGAGAATTAGGGGAATCCAAGATGGGGTTGACTTCTGGGGCTCTGACCAGCTTCTGTTACCTAGAATCCTTTGTAAAGCTCAACATTTGTCTAAAAAAATACATTTTCCTCACATTTCGGTGACAGAAAGTTCTGGAATCTGAGAGGAGCCACAAATTTCCTTCCACCCAGCGTTCCCCCAAGTTTCCAGATAAACATGATACCTAACTTGTGTGGGTAGGCCTAGCGCCTGCGACAGGAAATGCCCCAAAACACAACGTGGACACATCCCATTTTTTGACAGAAAACAGAGGTGTTTTTTGCAAAGTGCCTACCTGTAGATTTTGGCCTGTAGCTCAGCCGGCACCTATGGAAACCTACCAAACCTGTGCATTTTTAAAAACTAGAGACCTAAGGGAATCCGAGATGGGGTGACTTGTGGGGCTCTGACCAGGTTCTGTTACCCAGAATCCTTTGCAAACCTCAAAATTTGGCTAAAAAAACACATTTTCTTCACATTTCGGAGACAGAAAGTTCTGGAATCAGAGAGGAGCCACACATTTCCTTCCACCCAGCGTTCCCCAAAGTCTCCAGATAAAAATGATACCTCACTTGTGTGGGTAGGCCTAGCGCCTGCGACAGGAAAAGACCCAAAACACAACGTGGACACATCCCATTTTTTCACAGAAAACATAGGTGTTTTTTGCAAAGTGCCTACCTGTAGATTCTGGCCTCTATCTCAGCCGGCACCTAGGGAAACCTACCAAACCTGTGCATTTTTGAAAACTAGAGACCTAGGGGAATCCAAGATGGGGTGACTTGTGGGGCTCTGACCAGCTTCTGTTACCTAGAATCCTTTGCAAACCTCAAAATTTGGCTAACAAAACACATTTTCCTCACATTTCAGTGACAGAAAGTTCTGGAATCTGAGAGGAGCCACACATTTCCTTCCACCCAGCGTTCCCCGAAGTCTCCAGATAAAAATGATACCTCACTTGTGTGGGTAGGCCTAGCGCCTGCAACAGGAAATTCCCCAAAACACAACGTGGACACATCCCATTTTTTCACAGAAAACAGAGGTGTTTTTTGGCAAAGTGCCTACCTGTGGATTATGGCCTCTAGCTCAGCGGGCACCTAGGGAAACCGACCAAACCTGTGCATTTTTGAAAACTAGAGACCTAGGGGAATCCAAGATGGGGTGACTTCTGGGGCTCTGACCAGCTTCTGTTACCTAGAATCCTTTGCAAACCTCAAAATTTGGCTAACAAAACACATTTTCCTCACATTTCGGTGACAGAAAGTTCTGGAATCTGAGAGGAGCCACACATTTCCTTCCACCCAGCGTTCCCCGAAGTCTCCAGATAAAAATGATACCTCACTTGTGTGGGTAGGCCTAGCGCCTGCGACAGGAAATGCCCCAAAACACAATGTGGACACATCCCATTTTTTCACAGAGAACATAGGTGTTTTTTGCAAAGTGCCTACCTGTAGATTCTGGCATCTAGCTCAGCCGGCACCTAGGGAAACCTACCAAACCTGTGCATTTTTGAAAACTAGAGAATTAGGGGAATCCAAGATGGGGTTGACTTCTGGGGCTCTGACCAGCTTCTGTTACCTAGAATCCTTTGCAAACCTCAAAATTTGTCTAAAAAAAACACATTTTCCTCACATTTCGGTGACAGAAAGTTCTGGAATCTGAGAGGAGCCACAAATTTCCTTCCACCCAGCGTTCCCCCAAGTTTCCAGATAAACATGATACCTAACTTGTGTGGGTAGGCCTAGCGCCTGCGACAGGAAATGCCCCAAAACACAACGTGGACACATCCCATTTTTTGACAGAAAACAGAGGTGTTTTTTGCAAAGTGCCTACCTGTAGATTTTGGCCTGTAGCTCAGCCGGCACCTATGGAAACCTACCAAACCTGTGCATTTTTAAAAACTAGAGACCTAAGGGAATCCGAGATGGGGTGACTTGTGGGGCTCTGACCAGGTTCTGTTACCCAGAATCCTTTGCAAACCTCAAAATTTGGCTAAAAAAACACATTTTCTTCACATTTCGGAGACAGAAAGTTCTGGAATCAGAGAGGAGCCACACATTTCCTTCCACCCAGCGTTCCCCAAAGTCTCCAGATAAAAATGATACCTCACTTGTGTGGGTAGGCCTAGCGCCTGCGACAGGAAAAGACCCAAAACACAACGTGGACACATCCCATTTTTTCACAGAAAACATAGGTGTTTTTTGCAAAGTACCTACCTGTAGATTCTGGCCTCTAGCTCAGCCGGCACCTAGGGAAACCTACCAAACCTGTGCATTTTTGAAAACTAGAGACCTAGGGGAATCCAAGATGGGGTGACTTCTGGGGCTCTGACCAGCTTCTGTTACCTAGAATCCTTTGCAAACCTCAAAATATGGCTAACAAAACACATTTTCCTCACATTTCAGTGACAGAAAGTTCTGGAATCTGAGAGGAGCCACACATTTCCTTCCACCCAGCGTTCCCTGAAGTCTCCAGATAAAAATGATACCTCACTTGTGTGGGTAGGCATAGCGCCTGCGACAGGAAATGACCCAAAACACAATGTGGACACATCCCATTTTTTGACAGAAAACATAGGTGTTTTTTGCAAAGTGCCTACCTGTAGATTCTGGCCTCCAGCTCAGCCGGTATCTAGGGAAACCTACCAAACCTGTGCATTTTTGAAAACTAGAGACCTAGGGGAATCCAAGATGGGGTTGACTTCTGGGGCTCTGACCAGCTTCTGTTACCTAGAATCCTTTGCAAACCTCAACATTTGTCTAAAAAAACACATTTTCCTCACATTTCGGTGACAGAAAGTTCTGGAATCTGAGAGGAGCCACAAATTTCCTTCCACCGCACGTTCCCCCAAGTTTCCAGATAAAAATGATACCTAACTTGTGTGGGTAGGCCTAGCGCCTGCGACAGGAAATGCCCCAAAACACAACGTGGACACATCCCATTTTTTGACAGAAAACAGAGGTGTTTTTTGCAAAGTGCCTACCTGTAGATTTTGGCCTGTAGCTCAGCCGTCACCTAGGGAAACCTACCAAACCTGTGCATTTTTAAAAACTAGAGACCTAGGGGAACCCAAGATGGGGTGACTTGTGGGGCTCTGACCAGGTTCTGTTACCCAGAATCCTTTGCAAACCTCAAAATTTGGCTAACTAAACAAATTTTCCTCACATTTCGGTGACAGAAATAATGGAGTCTGAGAGGAGCCACAAATTTCCTTCCACCCAGCGTTCCCCCAAGTCTCCAAATAAAAATGATACCTCACTTGTGTGGGTAGGCCTAGCGCCTGCGACAGGAAATGCCCCAAAACACAACGTGGACACATCCCATTTTTTCACAGAAAACAGAGGTGTTTTTTGGCAAAGTGCCTACCTGTGGATTTTGGCCTCTAGCTCAGCGGGCACCTAGGGAAACCGACCAAACCTGTGCATTTTTTAAAGCTAGAGACCTAGGTGAATGCAAGATGGGGTGACTTTGGGGCTCTGACCAGGTTCTGTTACCCAGAATCCTTTGCAAACTTCAAAATTTGTCTAAATAAACACATTTTCCTCACATTTCGGTGACAGAAAGTTCTGGAATCTGAGAGGAGCCACAAATTTCTACCACCCAGCCTTCCCCCAAGTCTCCAGATAAAAATGATACCTCATTTGTGTGGGTAGGCCTAGCGTCTGCGACAGGAAATGCCCCAAAACACAATGTGGACACATCCCATTTTTTCAAAGAAAACATAGGTGTTTTTTGCAAAGTGCCTACCTGTATATTTTTGCCTCTAGCTCAGCCAGCACCTAGGGAAACCTACCAAACCTGTGCATTTTTAAAAACTAGAGACCTAGGGGAATCGAAGATGGGGTGACTTGTGGGGCTCTGACCAGGTTCTGTTACCCAGAATCCTTTGCAAACTTCAAAATGTATCTAAATAAACACATTTTCCTCACATTTCGGTGATAGAAAGTCCTGGAATCTGAGAGGAGCCACAAATTTCCTTCCGCCTAGCGTTCCCCCAAGTCTCCCGATAAAAGTGATACCTCACTTGTGGGTTCGCCTAGCGCCTGCGACAGGAAATGCCCCAAAACACAACGTGGATACATCCCAGTTTTTGACAGAAAACTGAGGTGTTTTTTGCAAAGTGCCTACCTGTAGATTTTGGCCTGTAGCTCAGCCGACACCTAGGGAAACCTACCGAACCTGTGTATTTTTAAAAACTAGAGACCTAAGGGAATCCAAGATGGGGTGACTTGTGGGGCTCTGACCGGATTCTGTTACCCAGAATCCTTTGCAAACCTCAAAATTTGGCTAAAAAAACACATTTTCCTCACATTTCGGTGACAGAAAGTTCTGGAATCTGAGAGGAGCGACGAATTTCCTTCCACCCAGCATTCCCCCAAGTCTCCCGCTAAAAAAGATACCTCACTTGTGTGGGTGGACCTAGCGCCGGCGACAGGAAATGCCCCAAAGCACAACGTGGACACATCCCATTTTTTGACAGAAAACAGAGGTGTTTTTTGCAAAGTGCCTACCTGTAGATTTTGGCCTGTAGCTCACCTGGCACCTAGGGAAACCTACCAAACCTGTGTATTTTTAAAAACTAGAGACCTAGGGAAATCCAAGATGTGGTGACTTGTGGGGCTCTGCCCAGGTTCTGTTACCCAGAATCCTTTGCAAACCTCAACATTTGTCTAAAAAAACACATTTTCCTCACATTTCGGTGACAGAAAGTTCTGGAATCAGAGAGGAGCCAGAAATTTCCTTCCACTCAGCGTTCCCCCAAGTCTCCAGATAAAAATGATACCTCACTTGTGTGGGTAGGCCTAGCGCCTGCGACAGAAAATGCCCCAAAACACAACGTGGACATATCCCATTTTTTCACAGAAAACATAGGTGTTTTTTGCAAAGTGCCTACCTGTAGATTCTGGCCTCTAGCTCAGCCGGCACCTAGGGAAACCTACCAAACCTGTGCATTTTTGAAAACTAGAGACCTAGGGGAATCCAAGATGGGGTTGACTTCTGGGGCTCTGACCAGCTTCTGTTACCTAGAATCCTTTGCAAACCTCAACATTTGTCTAAAAAAACACATTTTCCTCACATTTCGGTGACAGAAAGTTCTGGAATCTGAGAGGAGCCACAAATTTCCTTCCACCCAGCGTTCCCCCAAGATTCCAGATAAAAATGATACCTAACTTGTGTGGGTAGGCCTAGCGCCTGCGACAGGAAATGCCCCAAAACACAACGTGGCCACATCCCATTTTTTGACTGAAAACAGAGGTGTTTTTTGCAAAGTGCCTACCTGTAGATTTTGGCCTGTAGCTCAGCCGGTACCTAGGGAAACCTACCAAACCTGTGCATTTTTAAAAACTAGAGACCTAAGGGAATCCGAGATGGGGTGACTTGTGGGGCTCTGACCAGCTTCTGTTACCCAGAATCCTTTGCAAACCTCAAAATTTGGCTAAAAAAAACACATTTTCTTCACATTTCGGAGACAGAAAGTTCTGGAATCAGAGAGGAGCCACACATTTCCTTCCACCCAGCGTTCCCCGAAGTCTCCAGATAAAAATGATACCTCACTTGTGTGGGTAGGCCTAGCGCCTGCGACAGGAAATGCCCCAAAACACAACGTGGACACATCCCATTTTTTCACAGAAAAGAGAAGTGTTTTTTGCAAAGTGCCTACCTGTAGATTCTGGCCTCTAGCTCAGCCGGCACCTAGGGAAACCTACCAAACCTGTGCATTTTTGAAAACTCGAGACCTAGGGGAATCCAAGATGGGGTTGACTTCTGGGGCTCTGACCAGCTTCTGTTACCCAGAATCCTTTGCAAACCTCAACATTTGTCTAAAAAAAACACATTTTCCTCACATTTCGGTGACAGAAAGTTCTGGAATCAGAGAGGAGCCAGAAATTTCCTTCCACTCAGCGTTCCCCCAAGTCTCCAGATAAAAATAATACCTCACTTGTGTGGGTAGGCCTAGCGCCTGCGACAGAAAATGCCCCAAAACACAACGTGGACATATCCCATTTTTTCACAGAAAATAGAGGTGTTTTTTGCAAAGTGAATACCTGTAGATTTTGGCCTCTAGCTCAGCCGGCACCTAGGGAAACGTACCACACCTGTGCATTTTTGAAATCTAGAGACCTAGGGGAATCCAAGATGGGGTGACTTGTGGGGCTCTGCCCAGGTTCTGTTACCCAGAATCCTTTGCAAACCTCAACATTTGTCTAAAAAAACACATTTTCCTCACATTTCGGTGACAGAAAGTTCTAGAATTAGAGAGGAGCCACAAATTTCCTACCACTCAGCGTTCCCCAAAGTCTCCAGATAAAAATGATACCTCACTTGTGTGGGTAGGCCTAGCGCCTGCGACAGGAAATGCCCCAAAACACAACGTGGACACATCCCATTTTTTCACAGAAAACAGAGGTGTTTTTTGCAAAGTGCCTACCTGTAGATTTTGGCCTCTAGCTCAGCCGGCACCTAGGGAAACCTACCAAACCTGTGCATTTTTTAAAACTAGAGACCTAGGGGAATCCAAGATGGGGTGACTTGTGGGGCTCTGACCAGGTTCTGTTACATAGAATCCTTTGCAACCTCAAAATTTGGCTAACAAAACACATTTTCCTCACATTTCGGTGACAGAAAGTTCTGGAATCTGAGAGGAGCCACACATTTCCTTCCACCCAGAGTTCCCCGAAGTCTCCAGATAAAAATGATACCTCACTTGTGTGGGTAGGCCTAGCGCCTGCGACAGGAAAAGACCCAAAACACAACGTGGACACGTCCCATTTTTTCACAGAAAACATAGGTGTTTTTTGCAAAGTGCCTACCTGTAGATTCTGGCCTCTAGCTCAGCCGGCACCTAGGGAAACCTACCAAACCTGTGCCTTTTTGAAAACTAGAGACCTAGGGGAATCCAAGATGGGGTTGACTTCTGGGGCTCTGACCAGCTTCTGTTACCTAGAATCCTTTGCAAACCTCAACATTTGTCTAAAAAAACACATTTTCCTCACATTTCGGTGACAGAAAGTTCTGGAATCTGAGAGGAGCCACAAATTTCTACCACCCAGCCTTCCCCCAAGTCTCCAGATAAAAATGATACCTCATTTGTGTGGGTAGGCCTAGCGTCTGCGACAGGAAATGCCCCAAAACACAATGTGGACACATCCCATTTTTTCAAAGAAAACATAGCTGTTTTTTGCAAAGTGCCTACCTGTAGATTTTTGCCTCTAGCTCAGCCGGCACCTAGGGAAACCTACCAAACCTGTGCATTTTTAAAAACTAGAGACCTAGGGGAATCGAAGATGGGGTGACTTGTGGGGCTCTGACCAGGTTCTGTTACCCAGAATCCTTTGCAAACTTCAAAATTTATCTAAATAAACACATTTTCCTCACATTTCGGTGATAGAAAGTCCTGGAATCTGAGAGGAGCCACAAACTTCCGCCTAGCGTTCCCCCAAGTCTCCCGATAAAAGTGATACCTCACTTGTGTGGGTTCGCCTAGCGCCTGCGACAGGAAATGCCCCAAAACACAACGTGGACACATCCCAGTTTTTGACAGAAAACAGAGGTGTTTTTTGCAAAGTGCCTACCTGTAGATTTTGGCCTGTAGCTCAGCTGGCACCTAGGGAAACCTACCAAACCTGTGTATTTTTAAAAACTAGAGACCTAGGGAAATCCAAGATGTGGTGACTTGTGGGGCTCTGCCCAGGTTCTGTTACCCAGAATCCTTTGCAAACCTCAACATTTGTCTAAAAAAACACATTTTCCTCACATTTCGGTGACAGAAAGTTCTGGAATCAGAGAGGAGCCAGAAATTTCCTTCCACTCAGCGTTCCCCCAAGTCTCCAGATAAAAATGATACCTCACTTGTGTGGGTAGGCCTAGCGCCTGCGACAGAAAATGCCCCAAAACACAACGTGGACATATCCCATTTTTTCACAGAAAATAGAGGTGTTTTTTGCAAAGTGCCTACCTGTAGATTTTGGCCTCTAGCTCAGCCGGCACCTAGGGAAACGTACCACACCTGTGCATTTTTGAAATCTAGAGACCTAGGGGAATCCAAGATGGGGTGACTTGTGGGGCTCTGCCCAGGTTCTGTTACCCAGAATCCTTTGCAAACCTCAACATTTGTCTAAAAAAACACATTTTCCTCACATTTCGGTGACAGAAAGTTCTAGAATCAGAGAGGAGCCACAAATTTCCTACCACTCAGCGTTCCCCCCAAGTCTCCAGATAAAAATTATACCTCACTTGTGTGGGTAGACCTAGCGCCTGCGACAGGAAATGCCCCAAAACACAACGTGGACACATCCCATTTTTTCACAGAAAAGAGAAGTGTTTTTTGCAAAGTGCCTTCCTGTAGATTTTGGCCTGTAGCTCAGCCGACACCTAGGGAAACCTACCGAACCTGTGTATTTTTAAAAACTAGAGACCTAAGGGAATCCAAGATGGGGTGACTTGTGGGGCTCTGACCGGATTCTGTTACCCAGAATCCTTTGCAAACCTCAAAATTTGGCTAAAAAAACACATTTTCCTCACATTTCGGTGACAGAAAGTTCTGGAATCTGAGAGGAGCGACGAATTTCCTTCCACCCAGCATTCCCCCAAGTCTCCCGCTAAAAAAGATACCTCACTTGTGTGGGTGGACCTAGCGCCGGCGACAGGAAATGCCCCAAAGCACAACGTGGACACATCCCATTTTTTGACAGAAAACAGAGGTGTTTTTTGCAAAGTGCCTACCTGTAGATTTTGGCCTGTAGCTCACCTGGCACCTAGGGAAACCTACCAAACCTGTGTATTTTTAAAAACTAGAGACCTAGGGAAATCCAAGATGTGGTGACTTGTGGGGCTCTGCCCAGGTTCTGTTACCCAGAATCCTTTGCAAACCTCAACATTTGTCTAAAAAAACACATTTTCCTCACATTTCGGTGACAGAAAGTTCTGGAATCAGAGAGGAGCCAGAAATTTCCTTCCACTCAGCGTTCCCCCAAGTCTCCAGATAAAAATGATACCTCACTTGTGTGGGTAGGCCTAGCGCCTGCGACAGAAAATGCCCCAAAACACAACGTGGACATATCCCATTTTTTCACAGAAAACATAGGTGTTTTTTGCAAAGTGCCTACCTGTAGATTCTGGCCTCTAGCTCAGCCGGCACCTAGGGAAACCTACCAAACCTGTGCATTTTTGAAAACTAGAGACCTAGGGGAATCCAAGATGGGGTTGACTTCTGGGGCTCTGACCAGCTTCTGTTACCTAGAATCCTTTGCAAACCTCAACATTTGTCTAAAAAAACACATTTTCCTCACATTTCGGTGACAGAAAGTTCTGGAATCTGAGAGGAGCCACAAATTTCCTTCCACCCAGCGTTCCCCCAAGATTCCAGATAAAAATGATACCTAACTTGTGTGGGTAGGCCTAGCGCCTGCGACAGGAAATGCCCCAAAACACAACGTGGCCACATCCCATTTTTTGACTGAAAACAGAGGTGTTTTTTGCAAAGTGCCTACCTGTAGATTTTGGCCTGTAGCTCAGCCGGTACCTAGGGAAACCTACCAAACCTGTGCATTTTTAAAAACTAGAGACCTAAGGGAATCCGAGATGGGGTGACTTGTGGGGCTCTGACCAGCTTCTGTTACCCAGAATCCTTTGCAAACCTCAAAATTTGGCTAAAAAAACACATTTTCTTCACATTTCGGAGACAGAAAGTTCTGGAATCAGAGAGGAGCCACACATTTCCTTCCACCCAGCGTTCCCCGAAGTCTCCAGATAAAAATGATACCTCACTTGTGTGGGTAGGCCTAGCGCCTGCGACAGGAAATGCCCCAAAACACAACGTGGACACATCCCATTTTTTCACAGAAAAGAGAAGTGTTTTTTGCAAAGTGCCTACCTGTAGATTCTGGCCTCTAGCTCAGCCGGCACCTAGGGAAACCTACCAAACCTGTGCATTTTTGAAAACTCGAGACCTAGGGGAATCCAAGATGGGGTTGACTTCTGGGGCTCTGACCAGCTTCTGTTACCCAGAATCCTTTGCAAACCTCAACATTTGTCTAAAAAAACACATTTTCCTCACATTTCGGTGACAGAAAGTTCTGGAATCAGAGAGGAGCCAGAAATTTCCTTCCACTCAGCGTTCCCCCAAGTCTCCAGATAAAAATAATACCTCACTTGTGTGGGTAGGCCTAGCGCCTGCGACAGAAAATGCCCCAAAACACAACGTGGACATATCCCATTTTTTCACAGAAAATAGAGGTGTTTTTTGCAAAGTGAATACCTGTAGATTTTGGCCTCTAGCTCAGCCGGCACCTAGGGAAACGTACCACACCTGTGCATTTTTGAAATCTAGAGACCTAGGGGAATCCAAGATGGGGTGACTTGTGGGGCTCTGCCCAGGTTCTGTTACCCAGAATCCTTTGCAAACCTCAACATTTGTCTAAAAAAACACATTTTCCTCACATTTCGGTGACAGAAAGTTCTAGAATTAGAGAGGAGCCACAAATTTCCTACCACTCAGCGTTCCCCCAAGTCTCCAGATAAAAATGATACCTCACTTGTGTGGGTAGGCCTAGCGCCTGCGACAGGAAATGCCCCAAAACACAACGTGGACACATCCCATTTTTTCACAGAAAACAGAGGTGTTTTTTGCAAAGTGCCTACCTGTAGATTTTGGCCTCTAGCTCAGCCGGCACCTAGGGAAACCTACCAAACCTGTGCATTTTTTAAAACTAGAGACCTAGGGGAATCCAAGATGGGGTGACTTGTGGGGCTCTGACCAGGTTCTGTTACATAGAATCCTTTGCAACCTCAAAATTTGGCTAACAAAACACATTTTCCTCACATTTCGGTGACAGAAAGTTCTGGAATCTGAGAGGAGCCACACATTTCCTTCCACCCAGAGTTCCCCGAAGTCTCCAGATAAAAATGATACCTCACTTGTGTGGGTAGGCCTAGCGCCTGCGACAGGAAAAGACCCAAAACACAACGTGGACACGTCCCATTTTTTCACAGAAAACATAGGTGTTTTTTGCAAAGTGCCTACCTGTAGATTCTGGCCTCTAGCTCAGCCGGCACCTAGGGAAACCTACCAAACCTGTGCCTTTTTGAAAACTAGAGACCTAGGGGAATCCAAGATGGGGTTGACTTCTGGGGCTCTGACCAGCTTCTGTTACCTAGAATCCTTTGCAAACCTCAACATTTGTCTAAAAAAACACATTTTCCTCACATTTCGGTGACAGAAAGTTCTGGAATCTGAGAGGAGCCACAAATTTCTACCACCCAGCCTTCCCCCAAGTCTCCAGATAAAAATGATACCTCATTTGTGTGGGTAGGCCTAGCGTCTGCGACAGGAAATGCCCCAAAACACAATGTGGACACATCCCATTTTTTCAAAGAAAACATAGCTGTTTTTTGCAAAGTGCCTACCTGTAGATTTTTGCCTCTAGCTCAGCCGGCACCTAGGGAAACCTACCAAACCTGTGCATTTTTAAAAACTAGAGACCTAGGGGAATCGAAGATGGGGTGACTTGTGGGGCTCTGACCAGGTTCTGTTACCCAGAATCCTTTGCAAACTTCAAAATTTATCTAAATAAACACATTTTCCTCACATTTCGGTGATAGAAAGTCCTGGAATCTGAGAGGAGCCACAAACTTCCGCCTAGCGTTCCCCCAAGTCTCCCGATAAAAGTGATACCTCACTTGTGTGGGTTCGCCTAGCGCCTGCGACAGGAAATGCCCCAAAACACAACGTGGACACATCCCAGTTTTTGACAGAAAACAGAGGTGTTTTTTGCAAAGTGCCTACCTGTAGATTTTGGCCTGTAGCTCAGCTGGCACCTAGGGAAACCTACCAAACCTGTGTATTTTTAAAAACTAGAGACCTAGGGAAATCCAAGATGTGGTGACTTGTGGGGCTCTGCCCAGGTTCTGTTACCCAGAATCCTTTGCAAACCTCAACATTTGTCTAAAAAAACACATTTTCCTCACATTTCGGTGACAGAAAGTTCTGGAATCAGAGAGGAGCCAGAAATTTCCTTCCACTCAGCGTTCCCCCAAGTCTCCAGATAAAAATGATACCTCACTTGTGTGGGTAGGCCTAGCGCCTGCGACAGAAAATGCCCCAAAACACAACGTGGACATATCCCATTTTTTCACAGAAAATAGAGGTGTTTTTTGCAAAGTGCCTACCTGTAGATTTTGGCCTCTAGCTCAGCCGGCACCTAGGGAAACGTACCACACCTGTGCATTTTTGAAATCTAGAGACCTAGGGGAATCCAAGATGGGGTGACTTGTGGGGCTCTGCCCAGGTTCTGTTACCCAGAATCCTTTGCAAACCTCAACATTTGTCTAAAAAAACACATTTTCCTCACATTTCGGTGACAGAAAGTTCTAGAATCAGAGAGGAGCCACAAATTTCCTACCACTCAGCGTTCCCCCAAGTCTCCAGATAAAAATTATACCTCACTTGTGTGGGTAGACCTAGCGCCTGCGACAGGAAATGACCCAAAACACAATGTGGACACATCCCATTTTTTCACAGAAAACATAGGTGTTTTTTGCAAAGTGCCTACCTGTAGATTCTGGCCTCTAGCTCAGCCGGCACCTAGGGAAACCTACCAAACCTGTGCATTTTTGAAAACTAGAGACCTAGGGGAATCCAAGATGGGGTTGACTTCTGGGGCTCTGACCAGCTTCTGTTACCTAGAATCCTTTGCAAACCTCAACATTTGTCTAAAAAAACACATTTTCCTCACATTTCGGCGACAGAAAGTTCTGGAATCTGAGAGGAGCCACAAATTTCCTTCCACCCAGCGTTCCCCCAAGTTTCCAGATAAAAATGATACCTAACTTGTGTGGGTAGGCCTAGCGCCTGCGACAGGAAATGCCCCAAAACACAACGTGGCCACATCCCATTTTTTGACAGAAAACAGAGGTGTTTTTTGCAAAGTGCCTACCTGTAGATTTTGGCCTGTAGCTCAGCCGGTACCTAGGGAAACCTACCAAACCTGTGCATTTTTAAAAACTAGAGACCTAAGGGAATCCGAGATGGGGTGACTTGTGGGGCTCTGACCAGCTTCTGTTACCCAGAATCCTTTGCAAACCTCAAAATTTGGCTAAAAAAAACACATTTTCTTCACATTTCGGAGACAGAAAGTTCTGGAATCAGAGAGGAGCCACACATTTCCTTCCACCCAGCGTTCCCCGAAGTCTCCAGATAAAAATGATACCTCACGTGTGAGGGTAGGCCTAGCGCCTGCGACAGGAAAAGTCCCAAAATGCAACGTGGACACATCCCATTTTTTCACAGAAAACATAGGTGTTTTTTGCAAAGTGCCTACCTGTAGATTATGGCCTCTAGCTCAGCCGGCACCTAGGGAAACCTACCAAACCTGTGCATTTTTGAAAACTAGAGACCTAGGGGAATCCAAGATGGGGTGACTTCTGGGGCTCTGACCAGCTTCTGTTACCTAGAATCCTTTGCAAACCTCAAAATTTGGCTAACAAAACACATTTTCCTCACATTTCAGTGACAGAAAGTTCTGGAATCTGAGAGGAGCCACACATTTCCTTCCACCCAGCGTTCCCCGAAGTCTCCAGATAAAAATGATACCTCACTTGTGTGGGTAGGCCTAGCGCCTGCGACAGGAAATGACCCAAAACACAATGTGGACTCATCCCATTTTTTCACAGAAAACATAGGTGTTTTTTGCAAAGTGCCTACCTGTAGATTCTGGCCTCTAGCTCAGCCGGCACCTAGGGAAACCTACCAAACCTGTGCCTTTTTGAAAACTAGAGACCTAGGGGAATCCAAGATGGGGTTGACTTCTGGGGCTCTGACCAGCTTCTGTTACCTAGAATCCTTTGCAAACCTCAACATTTGTCTAAAAAAACACATTTTCCTCACATTTCGGTGACAGAAAGTTCTGGAATCTGAGAGGAGCCACAAATTTCTACCACCCAGCCTTCCCCAAGTCTCCAGATAAAAATGATACCTCATTTGTGTGGGTAGGCCTAGCGTCTGCGACAGGAAATGCCCCAAAACACAATGTGGACACATCCCATTTTTTCAAAGAAAATATAGCTGTTTTTTGCAAAGTGCCTACCTGTAGATTTTTGCCTCTAGCTCAGCCGGCACCTAGGGAAACCTACCAAACCTGTGCATTTTTAAAAACTAGAGACCTAGGGGAATCGAAGATGGGGTGACTTGTGGGGCTCTGACCAGGTTCTGTTACCCAGAATCCTTTGCAAACTTCAAAATTTATCTAAATAAACACATTTTCCTCACATTTCGGTGATAGAAAGTCCTGGAATCTGAGAGGAGCCACAAACTTCCGCCTAGCGTTCCCCCAAGTCTCCCGATAAAAGTGATACCTCACTTGTGTGGGTTCGCCTAGCGCCTGCGACAGGAAATGCCCCAAAACACAACGTGGACACATCCCAGTTTTTGACAGAAAACAGAGGTGTTTTTTGCAAAGTGCCTACCTGTAGATTTTGGCCTGTAGCTCAGCCGACACCTAGGGAAACCTACCAAACCTGTGTATTTTTAAAAACTAGAGACCTAAGGGAATCCAAGATGGGGTGACTTGTGGGGCTCTGACCGGGTTCTGTTACCCAGAATCCTTTGCAAACCTCAAAATTTGGCTAAAAAAACACATTTTCCTCACATTTCGGTGACAGAAAGTTCTGGAATCTGAGAGGAGCCACAAATTTCCTTCCACCCAGCATTCCCCCAAGTCTCCCGCTAAAAAAGATACCTCACTTGTGTGGGTGGACCTAGCGCCGGCGACAGGAAATGCCCCAAAGCACAACGTGGACACATCCCATTTTTTGACAGAAAACAGAGGTGTTTTTTGCAAAGTGCCTACCTGTAGATTTTGGCCTGTAGGTCAGCTGGCACCTAGGGAAACCTACCAAACCTGTGTATTTTTCAAAACTAGAGACCTAGGGAAATCCAAGATGTGGTGACTTGTGGGGCTCTGCCCAGGTTCTGTTACCCAGAATCCTTTGCAAACCTCAACATTTGTCTAAAAAAACACATTTTCCTCACATTTCGGTGACAGAAAGTTCTGGAATCAGAGAGGAGCCACAAATTTCCTTCCACCCAGCGTTCCCCCAAGTCTCTAGATAAAAATGATACCTCACTTGTGTGGGTAGGCCTAGCTCCTGCGACAGGAAATGCCCCAAAACACAACGTGGACACATCCCATTTTTTCACAGAAAAGAGAAGTGTTTTTTGCAAAGTGCCTACCTGTAGATTTTGGCCTGTAGCTCAGCCGGCACCTAGGGAAATCTACCAAACCTGTGCATTTTTGAAAACTAGAGACATAGGGGAATCCAAGATGGGGTGACTTGTGGGGCTCTGCCCAGGATCTGTTACCCAGAATCCTTTGCAAACCTCAACATTTGTCTAAAAAAAACACATTTTCCTCACATTTCGGTGACAGAAAGTTCTGGAATCAGAGAGGAGCCAGAAATTTCCTTCCACTCAGCGTTCCCCCAAGTCTCCAGATAAAAATAATACCTCACTTGTGTGGGTAGGCCTAGCGCCTGCGACAGAAAATGCCCCAAAACACAACGTGGACATATCCCATTTTTTCACAGAAAATAGAGGTGTTTTTTGCAAAGTGAATACCTGTAGATTTTGGCCTCTAGCTCAGCCGGCACCTAGGGAAACGTACCACACCTGTGCATTTTTGAAATCTAGAGACCTAGGGGAATCCAAGATGGGGTGACTTGTGGGGCTCTGCCCAGGTTCTGTTACCCAGAATCCTTTGCAAACCTCAACATTTGTCTAAAAAAACACATTTTCCTCACATTTCGGTGACAGAAAGTTCTAGAATTAGAGAGGAGCCACAAATTTCCTACCACTCAGCGTTCCCCCAAGTCTCCAGATAAAAATGATACCTCACTTGTGTGGGTAGGCCTAGCGCCTGCGACAGGAAATGCCCCAAAACACAACGTGGACACATCCCATTTTTTCACAGAAAACAGAGGTGTTTTTTGCAAAGTGCCTACCTGTAGATTTTGGCCTCTAGCTCAGCCGGCACCTAGGGAAACCTACCAAACCTGTGCATTTTTGAAAACTAGAGACCTAGGGGAATCCAAGATGGGGTGACTTGTGGGGCTCTGGCCAGGTTCTGTTACATAGAATCCTTTGCAACCTCAAAATTTGGCTAACAAAACACATTTTCCTAACATTTCGGTGACAGAAAGTTCTGGAATCTGAGAGGAGCCACACATTTCCTTCCACCCAGAGTTCCCCGAAGTCTCCAGATAAAAATGATACCTCACTTGTGTGGGTAGGCCTAGCGCCTGCGACAGGAAAAGACCCAAAACACAATGTGGACACGTCCCATTTTTTCACAGAAAACATAGGTGTTTTTTGCAAAGTGCCTACCTGTAGATTCTGGCCTCTAGCTCAGCCGGCACCTAGGGAAACCTACCAAACCTGTGCATTTTTGAAAACTAGAGACCTAGGGGAATCCAAGATGGGGTGACTTCTGGGACTCTGACCAGCTTCTGTTACCTAGAATCCTTTGCAAACCTCAAAATTTGGCTAACAAAACACATTTTCCTCACATTTCGGTGACAGAAAGTTCTGGAATCTGAGAGGAGCCACACATTTCCTTCCACCCCGCGTTCCCCGAAGTCTCCAGATAAAAATGATACCTCACTTGTGTGGGTAGGCCTAGCGCCTGCGACAGGAAATGCCCCAAAACACAACGTGGACACATCCCATTTTTTCACAGAAAAGAGAAGTGTTTTTTGCAAAGTGCCTACCTGTAGATTCTGGCCTCTAGCTCAGCCGGCACCTAGGGAAACCTACCAAACCTGTGCATTTTTGAAAACTCGAGACCTAGGGGAATCCAAGATGGGGTTGACTTCTGGGGCTCTGACCAGCTTCTGTTACCCAGAATCCTTTGCAAACCTCAACATTTGTCTAAAAAAACACATTTTCCTCACATTTCGGTGACAGAAAGTTCTGGAATCTGAGAGGAGCCACAAATTTCCTTCCGCCCAGCGTTCCCCCAAGTTTCCAGATAAAAATGATACCTAACTTGTGTGGGTAGGCCTAGCGCCTGTGACAGGAAATGCCCCAAAACACAACGTGGACACATCCCATTTTTTGACAGAAAACAGAGGTGTTTTTTGCAAAGTGCCTACCTGTAGATTTTGGCCTGTAGCTCAGCCGGCACCTAGGGAAACCTACCAAACCTGTGCATTTTTAAAAACTAGAGACCTAAGGGAATCCGAGATGGGGTGACTTGTGGGGCTCTGACCAGGTTCTGTTACCCAGAATCCTTTGCAAACCTCAAAATTTGGCTAAAAAAACACATTTTCTTCACATTTCGGAGACAGAAAGTTCTGGAATCAGAGAGGAGCCACACATTTCCTTCCACCCAGCGTTCCCCAAAGTCTCCAGATAAAAATGATACCTCACTTGTGTGGGTAGGCCTAGCGCCTGCGACAGGAAAAGACCCAAAACACAACGTGGACACATCCCATTTTTTCACAGAAAACATAGGTGTTTTTTGCAAAGTACCTACCTGTAGATTCTGGCCTCTAGCTCAGCCGGCACCTAGGGAAACCTACCAAACCTGTGCATTTTTGAAAACTAAAGACCTAGGGGAATCCAAGATGGGGTGACTTCTGGGGCTCTGACCAGCTTCTGTTACCTAGAATCCTTTGCAAACCTCAAAATTTGGCTAACAAAACACATTTGCCTCACATTTCAGTGACAGAAAGTTCTGGAATCTGAGAGGAGCCACACATTTCCTTCCACCCAGCGTTCCCCGAAGTCTGCAGATAAAAATGATACCTCACTTGTGTGGGTAGGCCTAGCGCCTGCGACAGGAAATGACCCAAAACACAACGTGGACACATCCCATTTTTTCACAGAAAACATAGGTGTTTTTTGCAAAGTGCCTACCTGTAGATTCTGGCCTCTAGCTCAGCCGGCACCTAGGGAAACCTACCAAACCTGTGCATTTTTGAAAACTAGAGACCTAGGGGAATCCAAGATGGGGTTGACTTCTGGGGCTCTGACCAGCTTCTGTTACCTAGAATCCTTTGCAAACCTCAACATTTGTCTAAAAAAACACATTTTGCTCACATTTTGGTGACAGAAAGTTCTGGAATCTGAGAGGAGCCACAAATTTCCTTCCACCCAGCGTTCCCCCAAGTTTCCAGATAAAAATGATACCTAACTTGTGTGGGTAGGCCTAGCGCCTGCGACAGGAAATGCCCCAAAACACAACGTGGACACATCCCATTTTTTGACAGAAAACAGAGGTGTTTTTTGCAAAGTGCCTACCTGTAGATTTTCGCCTGTAGCTCAGCCGGCACCTAGGGAAACCTACCAAACCTGTGCATTTTTAAAAACTAGAGACCTAAGGGAATCCGAGATGGGGTGACTTGTGGGGCTCTGACCAGGTTTTGTTACCCAGAATCCTTTGCAAACCTCAAAATTTGGCTAAAAAAACACATTTTCTTCACATTTCGGAGACAGAAAGTTCTGGAATCAGAGAGGAGCCACAAATTTCCTTTCACCCAGCATTCCCCCAAGTCTCCCGATAAAAAAGATTCCTCACTTGTGTGGGTGGACCTAGCGCCCGAGACAGGAAATGCCCCAAAGCACAACGTGGACACATCCCATTTTTTGACAGAAAACAGAGGTGTTTTTTGCAAAGTGCCTACCTGTAGATTTTGGCCTGTAGCTCATCCGGCACCTAGGGAAATCTACCAAACCTGTTTATTTTTGAAAACTAGAGACCTAGGGGAATCCAAGATGGGGTGACTTGTGGGGCTCTGACCAGGTTCTGTTACCCAGAATCCTTTGCAAACCTCAAAATTTGGCTAACAAAACACATTTTCCTCACATTTCGGTGACAGAAAGTTCTGGAATCTGAGAGGAGCCACAAATTTCCTTCCACCCAGCGTTCCCCGAAGTCTCCAGATAAAAATGATACCTCACTTGTGTGGATAGGCCTAGCGCCTGCGACAGGAAATGCCCCAAAACACAATGTGGACACATCCCATTTTTTCACAGAAAACATAGGTGTTTTTTGAAAAGTGCCTACCTGTAGATTCTGGCCTCTAGCTCAGCCGGCACCAAGGGAAACCTACCAAACCTGTGCATTTTTGAAAACTAGAGACCTAGGGGAATCCAAGATGGGGTTGACTTCTGGGGCTCTGACCAGCTTCTGTTACCTAGAATCCTTTGCAAACCTCAAAATTTGGCTAACAAAACACATTTTCCTCACATTTCGGTGACAGAAAGTTCTGGAATCTGAGAGGAGCCACACATTTCCTTTCACCCAGCATTCCCCCAAGTCTCCCGATAAAAAAGATACCTCACTTGTGTGGGTGGACCTAGCGCCCAAGACAGGAAATGCCCCAAAGCACAACGTGGTCACATCCCATTTTTTGACAGAAAACAGAGGTGTTTTTTGCAAAGTGCCTACCTGTAGATTTTGGCCTGTAGCTCAGCCGGCACCTAGGGAAACCTACCAAACCTGTGCATTTTTAAAAACTAGAGACCTAAGGGAATCCGAGATGGGGTGACTTGTGGGGCTCTGACCAGGTTCTGTTACCCAGAATCCTTTGCAAACCTCAAAATTTGGCTAAAAAAACACATCTTCTTCACATTTCGGAGAAAGAAAGTTCTGGAATCAGAGAGGAGCCACAAATTTCCTTTCACCCAGCATTCCCCCAAGTCTCCCGATAAAAAAGATTCCTCACTTGTGTGGGTGGACCTAGCGCCCGAGACAGGAAATGCCCCAAAGCACAACGTGGACACATCCCATTTTTTGACAGAAAACAGAGGTGTTTTTTGCAAAGTGCCTACCTGTAGATTTTGGCCTGTAGCTCAGCTGGCACCTAGGGAAATCTACCAAACCTGTGCATTTTTTAAAACCAGAGACCTAGGGGAATCCAAGATGGGGTGACTTCTGGGGCTCTGACCAGCTTCTGTTACCTAGAATCCTTTGCAAACCTCAAAATTTGGCTAACAAAACACATTTTCCTCACATTTCGGTGACAAAAAGTTCTGGAATCTGAGAGGAGCCACACAGTTCCTTTCACCCAGCATTCCCCCAAGTCTCCCGATAAAAAAGATACCTCACTTGTGTGGGTGGACCTAGCGCACGAGACAGGAAATGCCCCAAAGCACAACGTGGACACATCCCATTTTTTTACAGAAAACAGAGGTGTTTTTTGCAAAGTGCCTACCTGTAGATTTTGGCCTGTAGCTCAGCCGGCACCAAGGGAAACCTACCAAACCTGTGCATTTTTTTAAACTAGAGACCTAGGGGAATCCAAAATAGGGTGACTTGTGGGGCTCTGCCCAGGTTCTGTTACCTAGAATCCTTTGCAAACCTCAACATTTGTCTAAAAAAACACATTTTCCTCACATTTCGGTGACAGAAAGTTCTGGAATCTGAGAGGAGCCACAAATTTCCTTCCACCCAGCGTTCCCCCAAGTTTCCAGATAAAAATGATACCTAACTTGTGTGGGTAGGCCTAGCGCCTGCGACAGGAAATGCCCCAAAACACAACGTGGACACATCCCATTTTTTGACAGAAAACAGAGGTGTTTTTTGCAAAGTGCCTACCTGTAGATTTTGGCCTGTAGCTCAGCCGGCACCTAGGGAAACCTACCAAACCTGTGCATTTTTAAAAACTAGAGACCTAAGGGAATCCGAGATGGGGTGACTTGTGGGGCTCTGACCAGGTTCTGTTACCCAGAATCCTTTGCAAACCTCAAAATTTGGCTAAAAAAACACATCTTCTTCACATTTCGGAGAAAGAAAGTTCTGGAATCAGAGAGGAGCCACAAATTTCCTTTCACCCAGCATTCCCACAAGTCTCCCGATAAAAAAGATTCCTCACTTGTGTGGGTGGACCTAGCGCCCGAGACAGGAAATGCCCCAAAGCACAACGTGGACACATCCCATTTTTTGACAGAAAACAGAGGTGTTTTTTGGCAAAGTGCCTACCTGTAGATTTTGGCCTCTAGCTCAGCCGGCACCTAGGGAAATCTACCAAACCTGTGCATTTTTGAAAACTAGAGACCTAGGGGAATCCAAGATGGGTGACTTGTGGGACTCTGACTAGGTTCTGTTACCCATAATCCTTTGCAAACCTCAAAATTTGGCTAACAAAACACATTTTCCTCACATTTCGGTGACAGAAAGTTCTGGAATCTGAGAGGAGCCACACATTTCCTTCCACCCAGCGTTCCCCGAAGTCTCCAGATAAAAATGATACCTCACTTGTGTGGGTAGGCCTAGCGCCTGCGACAGGAAAAGACCCAAAACACAATGTGGACACATCCCATTTTTTCACAGAAAACATAGGTGGTTTTTGAAAAGTGCCTACCTGTAGATTCTGGCCTCTAGCTCAGCCGGCACCTAGGGAAACCTACCAAACCTGTGCATTTTTGAAAACTAGAGACCTAGGGGAATCCAAGATGGGGTGACTTCTGGGGCTCTGACCAGCTTCTGTTACCTAGAATCCTTTGCAAACCTCAAAATTTGGCTAACAAAACACATTTTCCTCACATTTCGGTGACAGAAAGTTCTGGAATCTGAGAGGAGCCACACATTTCCTTCCACCCAGCGTTCCCCGAAGTCTCCAGATAAAAATGATACCTCACTTGTGTGGGTTGGCCTAGCGCCTGCGACAGGAAATGAACCAAAACACAATGTGGACACATCCCATTTTTTCACAGAAAACATAGGTGTTTTTTGCAAAGTGCCTACCTGTAGATTCTGGCCTCTAGTTCAGCCGGCACCTAGGGAAACCTACCAAACCTGTGCATTTTGAAAACTAGAGACCTAGGGGAATCCAAGATGGGGTTGACTTCTGGGGCTCTGACCAGCTTCTGTTACCTAGAATCCTTTGCAAACCTCAACATTTGTCTAAAAAAACACATTTTCCTCACATTTCGGTGACAGAAAGTTCTGGAATCTGAGAGGAGCCACAAATTTCCTTCCACCCAGCGTTCCCCCAAGTTTCCAGATAAAAATGATACCTAACTTGTGTGGGTAGGCCTAGCGCCTGCGCCAGGAAATGCCCCAAAAACACAACGTGGGCCCATCCCATTTTTTCACAGAAAACATAGGTGTTTTTTTAAAAGTGCCTACCTGTAGATTCTGTCCTCTAGCTCAGCCGGCACCTAGGGAAACCTACCAAACCTGTGCATTTTTGAAAACTAGAGACCTAGGGAATCCAAGATGGGGTGACTTCTGGGGCTCTGACCAGCTTCTGTTACCTAGAATCCTTTGCAAACCTCAAAATTTGGCTAACAAAACACATTTTCCTCACATTTCGGTGACAGAAAGTTCTGGAATTAGAGAGGAGCCACACATTTCCTTTCACCCAGCATTCCCCCAAGTCTCCCGATAAAAAAGATACCTCACTTGTGTGGGTGGACCTAGCGCACGAGACAGGAAATGCCCCAAAGCACAACGTGGACACATCCCATTTTTTGACAGAAAACAGAGGTGTTTTTTGCAAAGTGCCTACCTGTAGATTTTGGCCTGTAGCTCAGCCGGCACCAAGGGAAACCTACCAAACCTGTGCATTTTTTTAAACTAGAGACCTAGGGGAATCCAAAATAGGGTGACTTGTGGGGCTCTGCCCAGGTTCTGTTACCTAGAATCCTTTGCAAACCTCAACATTTGTCTAAAAAAACACATTTTCCTCACATTTCGGTGACAGAAAGTTCTGGAATCTGAGAGGAGCCACAAATTTCCTTCCACCCAGCGTTCCCCCAAGTTTCCAGATAAAAATGATACCTAACTTGTGTGGGTAGGCCTAGCGCCTGCGACAGGAAATGCCCCAAAACACAACGTGGACACATCCCATTTTTTGACAGAAAACAGAGGTGTTTTTTGCAAAGTGCCTACCTGTAGATTTTGGCCTGTAGCTCAGCCGGCACCTAGGGAAACCTACCAAACCTATGCATTTTTAAAAACTAGAGACCTAAGGGAATCCGAGATGGGGTGACTTGTGGGGCTCTGACCAGGTTCTGTTACCCAGAATCCTTTGCAAACCTCAAAATTTGGCTAAAAAAACATATCTTCTTCACATTTCGGAGAAAGAAAGTTCTGGAATCAGAGAGGAGCCACAAATTTCCTTTCACCCAGCATTCCCCCAAGTCTCCCGATAAAAAAGATTCCTCACTTGTGTGGGTGGACCTAGCGCCCGAGACAGGAAATGACCCAAAACACAATGTGGACACATCCCATTTTTTCACAGAAAACATAGGTGGTTTTTGAAAAGTGCCTACCTGTAGATTCTGGCCTCTAGCTCAGCCGGCACCTAGGGAAATCTACCAAACCTGTGCATTTTTTAAAACTAGAGACCTAGGGGAATCCAAGATGGGGTGACTTGTGGGACTCTGACTAGGTTCTGTTACCCATAAACCTTTGCAAACCTCAAAATTTGGCTAACAAAACACATTTTCCTCACATTTCGGTGACAGAAAGTTCTGGAATCAGAGAGGAGCCTCAAATTTCCTTCCACCCAGCATTCCCCCAAGTTTCCAGATAAAAATGATACCTAACTTGTGTGGGTAGGCCTAGCGCCTGCGACAGGAAATGCCCCAAAACACAACGTGGACACATCCCATTTTTTGACAGAAAACAGAGGTGTTTTTTGCAAAGTGCCTACCTGTAGATTTTGGCCTGTAGCTCAGCCGGCACTTAGGGAAACCTACCAAACCTGTGCATTTTTAAAAACTAGAGACCTAAGGGAATCCGAGATGGGGTGACTTGTGGGGCTCTGACCAGGTTTTGTTACCCAGAATCCTTTACAAACCTCAAAATTTGGCTAAAAAAACACATCTTCTTCACATTTCGGAGAAAGAAAGTTCTGGAATCAGAGAGGAGCCACAAATTTCCTTTCACCCAGCATTCCCCCAAGTCTCCCGATAAAAAAGATTCCTCACTTGTGTGGGTGGACCTAGCGCCCGAGACAGGAAATGACCCAAAACACAATGTGGACACATCCCATTTTTTCACAGAAAACATAGGTGGTTTTTGAAAAGTGCCTACCTGTAGATTCTGGCCTCTAGCTCAGCCGGCACCTAGGGAAATCTACCAAACCTGTGTATTTTTAAAAACTAGAGACCTAAGGGAATCCAAGATGGGGTGACTTGTGGGGCTCTGACCGGGTTCTGTTACCCAGAATCCTTTGCAAACCTCAAAATTTGGCTAAAAAAACACATTTTCCTCACATTTCGGTGACAGAAAGTTCTGGAATCTGAGAGGAGCCACAAATTTCCTTCCACCCAGCATTCCCCCAAGTCTCCCGCTAAAAAAGATACCTCACTTGTGTGGGTGGACCTAGCGCCGGCGACAGGAAATGCCCCAAAGCACAACGTGGACACATCCCATTTTTTGACAGAAAACAGAGGTGTTTTTTGCAAAGTGCCTACCTGTAGATTTTGGCCTGTAGCTCAGCTGGCACCTAGGGAAACCTACCAAACCTGTGTATTTTTCAAAACTAGAGACCTAGGGAAATCCAAGATGTGGTGACTTGTGGGGCTCTGCCCAGGTTCTGTTACCCAGAATCCTTTGCACACCTCAACATTTGTCTAAAAAAACACATTTTCCTCACATTTCGGTGACAGAAAGTTCTGGAATCAGAGAGGAGCCACAAATTTCCTTCCACCCAGCGTTCCCCCAAGTCTCTCGATAAAAATGATACCTCACTTGTGTGGGTAGGCCTAGCTCCTGCGACAGGAAATGCCCCAAAACACAACGTGGACACATCCCATTTTTTCACAGAAAAGAGAAGTGTTTTTTGCAAAGTGCCTACCTGTAGATTTTGGCCTCTAGCTCAGCCGGCACCTAGGGAAATCTACCAAACCTGTGCATTTTTGAAAACTAGAGACCTAGGGGAATACAAGATGGGGTGACTTGTGGGACTCTGACTAGGTTCTGTTACCCATAATCCTTTGCAAACCTCAAAATTTGGCTAACAAAACACATTTTCCTCACATTTCGGTGACAGAAAGTTCTGGAATCAGAGAGGAGCCACAAATTTCCTTCCACCCAGCATTCCCCCAAGTTTCCAGATAAAAATGATACCTCACTTGTGTGGGTAGGCCTAGCGCCTGCGACAGGAAAAGACCCAAAACACAATGTTGACACATCCCATTTTTTCACAGAAAACATAGGTGGTTTTTGAAAAGTGCCTACCTGTAGATTCTGGCCTCTAGCTCAGCCGGCACCTAGGGAAACCTACCAAACCTGTGCATTTTTGAAAACTAGAGACCTAGGGGAATCCAAGATGGGGTGACTTCTGGGGCTCTGACCAGCTTCTGTTACCTAGAATCCTTTGCAAACCTCAAAATTTGGCTAACAAAACACATTTTCCTCACATTTCGGTGACAGAAAGTTCTGGAATCAGAGAGGAGCCACAAATTTCCTTCCACCCAGCGTTCCCCCAAGTTTCCAGATAAAAATGATACCTAACTTGTGTGGGTAGGCCTAGCGCCTGCGACAGGAAATGCCCCAAAACACAACGTGGACACATCCCATTTTTTGACAGAAAACAGAGGTGTTTTTTGCAAAGTGCCTACCTGTAGATTTTGGCCTGTAGCTCAGCCGGCACTTAGGGAAACCTACCAAACCTGTGCATTTTTTAAAACTAGAGACCTAAGGGAATCCGAGATGGGGTGACTTGTGGGGCTCTGACCAGGTTTTGTTACCCAGAATCCTTTGCAAACCTCAAAATTTGGCTAAAAAAACACATCTTCTTCACATTTCGGAGAAAGAAAGTTCTGGAATCAGAGAGGAGCCACAAATTTCCTTTCACCCAGCATTCCCCCAAGTCTCCCGATAAAAAAGATTCCTCACTTGTGTGGGTGGACCTAGCGCCCGAGACAGGAAATGCCCCAAAGCACAATGTGGACACATCCCATTTTTTGACAGAAAACAGAGGTGTTTTTTGCAAAGTGCCTACCTGTAGATTTTGGCCTCTAGCTCAGCCGGCACCTAGGGAAATCTACCAAACCTGTGCATTTTTGAAAACTAGAGACCTAGGGGAATCCAAGATGGGGTGACTTGTGGGGCTCTGACCAGGTTCTGTTACCCAGAATCCTTTGCAAACCTCCAAATTTGGCTAACAAAACACATTTTCCTCACATTTCGGTGACAGAAAGTTCTGGAATCTGAGAGGAGCCACACATTTCCTTTCACCCAGCGTTCCCCGAAATCTCCAGATAAAAATGATACCTCACTTGTGTGGGTAGGCCTAGCGCCTGCGACAGGAAATGCCCCAAAACACAACGTGGACACATCCCAGTTTTTGACAGAAATCAGAGGTGTTTTTTGCAAAGTGCCTACCTGTAGATTTTGGCCTGTAGCTCAGCCGACACCTAGGGAAACCTACCAAACCTGTGTATTTTTAAAAACTAGAGACCTAAGGGAATCCAAGATGGGGTGACTTGTGGGGCTCTGACCGGGTTCTGTTACCCAGAATCCTTTGCAAACCTCAAAATTTGGCTAAAAAAACACATTTTCCTCACATTTCGGTGACAGAAAGTTCTGGAATCTGAGAGGAGCCACAAATTTCCTTCCACCCAGCATTCCCCCAAGTCTCCCGCTAAAAAAGATACCTCACTTGTGTGGGTGGACCTAGCGCCGGCGACAGGAAATGCCCCAAAGCACAACGTGGACACATCCCATTTTTTGACAGAAAACAGAGGTGTTTTTTGCAAAGTGCCTACCTGTAGATTTTGGCCTGTAGCTCAGCTGGCACCTAGGGAAACCTACCAAACCTGTGTATTTTTCAAAACTAGAGACCTAGGGAAATCCAAGATGTGGTGACTTGTGGGGCTCTGCCCAGGTTCTGTTACCCAGAATCCTTTGCAAACCTCAACATTTGTCTAAAAAAACACATTTTCCTCACATTTCGGTGACAGAAAGTTCTGGAATCAGAGAGGAGCCACAAATTTCCTTCCACCCAGCGTTCCCCCAAGTCTCTAGATAAAAATGATACCTCACTTGTGTGGGTAGGCCTAGCTCCTGCGACAGGAAATGCCCCAAAACACAACGTGGACACATCCCATTTTTTCACAGAAAAGAGAAGTGTTTTTTGCAAAGTGCCTACCTGTAGATTTTGGCCTGTAGCTCAGCCGGCACCTAGGGAAATCTACCAAACCAGTGCATTTTTGAAAACTAGAGACATAGGGGAATCCAAGATGGGGTGACTTGTGGGGCTCTGCCCAGGTTCTGTTACCCAGAATCCTTTGCAAACCTCAACATTTGTCTAAAAAAACACATTTTCCTCACATTTCGGTGACAGAAAGTTCTGGAATCAGAGAGGAGCCAGAAATTTCCTTCCACTCAGCGTTCCCCCAAGTCTCCAGATAAAAATAATACCTCACTTGTGTGGGTAGGCCTAGCGCCTGCGACAGAAAATGCCCCAAAACACAACGTGGACATATCCCATTTTTTCACAGAAAATAGAGGTGTTTTTTGCAAAGTGAATACCTGTAGATTTTGGCCTCTAGCTCAGCCGGCACCTAGGGAAACGTACCACACCTGTGCATTTTTGAAATCTAGAGACCTAGGGGAATCCAAGATGGGGTGACTTGTGGGGCTCTGCCCAGGTTCTGTTACCCAGAATCCTTTGCAAACCTCAACATTTGTCTAAAAAAACACATTTTCCTCACATTTCGGTGACAGAAAGTTCTAGAATTAGAGAGGAGCCACAAATTTCCTACCACTCAGCGTTCCCCCAAGTCTCCAGATAAAAATGATACCTCACTTGTGTGGGTAGGCCTAGCGCCTGCGACAGGAAATGCCCCAAAACACAACGTGGACACATCCCATTTTTTCACAGAAAACAGAGGTGTTTTTTGCAAAGTGCCTACCTGTAGATTTTGGCCTCTAGCTCAGCCGGCACCTAGGGAAACCTACCAAACCTGTGCATTTTTGAAAACTAGAGACCTAGGGGAATCCAAGATGGGGTGACTTGTGGGGCTCTGACCAGGTTCTGTTACATAGAATCCTTTGCAACCTCAAAATTTGGCTAACAAAACACATTTTCCTCACATTTCGGTGACAGAAAGTTCTGGAATCTGAGAGGAGCCACACATTTCCTTCCACCCAGCGTTCCCCGAAGTCTCCAGATAAAAATGATACCTCACTTGTGTGGGTAGGCCTAGCGCCTGCGACAGGAAAAGACCCAAAACACAACGTGGACACGTCCCATTTTTTCACAGAAAACATAGGTGTTTTTTGCAAAGTGCCTACCTGTAGATTCTGGCCTCTAGCTCAGCCGGCACCTAGGGAAACCTACCAAACCTGTGCATTTTTGAAAACTAGAGACCTAGGGGAATCCAAGATGGGGTGACTTCTGGGGCTCTGACCAGCTTCTGTTACCTAGAATCCTTTGCAAACCTCAACATTTGGCTAACAAAACACATTTTCCTCACATTTCGGTGACAGAAAGTTCTGGAATCTGAGAGGAGCCACACATTTCCTTCCACCCAGCGTTCCCCGAAGTCTCCAGATAAAAATGATACCTCACTTGTGTGGGTAGGCCTAGCGCCTGCGACAGGAAATGCCCCAAAACACAACGTGGACACATCCCATTTTTTCACAGAAAAGAGAAGTGTTTTTTGCAAAGTGCCTACCTGTAGATTCTGGCCTCTAGCTCAGCCGGCACCTAGGGAAACCTACCAAACCTGTGCATTTTTGAAAACTCGAGACCTAGGGGAATCCAAGATGGGGTTGACTTCTGGGGCTCTGACCAGC
This sequence comes from Pleurodeles waltl, assembly GCF_031143425.1. NCBI lineage: Eukaryota > Metazoa > Chordata > Amphibia > Caudata > Salamandridae > Pleurodeles > Pleurodeles waltl. Next base: position 403,774,612 of record NC_090449.1, read on the forward strand.
TTCTGTTACCCAGAATCCTTTGCAAACCTCAACATTTGTCTAAAAAAACACATTTTCCTCACATTTCGGTGACAGAAAGTTCTGGAATCTGAGAGGAGCCACAAATTTCCTTCCACCCAGCGTTCCCCCAAGTTTCCAGATAAAAATGATACCTAACTTGTGTGGGTAGGCCTAGCGACTGTGACAGGAAATGCCCCAAAACACAACGTGGACACATCCCATTTTTTGACAGAAAACAAAAGTGTTTTTTGCAAAGTGCCTACCTGTAGATTTTGGCCTCTAGCTCAGCCGGCACCTAGGGAAACCTACCAAACCTGTGCATTTTTGAAAACTAGAGACCTAGGGGAATCCAAGATGGGGTGACTTGTGGGGCTCTGACCAGGTTCTGTTACATAGAATCCTTTGCAACCTCAAAATTTGGCTAACAAAACACATTTTCCTCACATTTCGGTGACAGAAAGTTCTGGAATCTGAGAGGAGCCACAAATTTCCTTCCACCCAGCGTTCCCCGAAGTCTCCAGATAAAAATGATACCTCACTTGTGTGGGTAGGCCTAGCGCCTGCGACAGGAAAAGACCCAAAACACAACGTGGACACGTCCCATTTTTTCACAGAAAACATAGGTGTTTTTTGCAAAGTGCCTACCTGTAGATTCTGGCCTCTAGCTCAGCCAGCACCTAGGGAAACCTACCAAACCTGTGCATTTTTGAAAACTAGAGACCTAGGGGAATCCAAGATGGGGTGACTTCTGGGGCTCTGACCAGCTTCTGTTACCTAGAATCCTTTGCAAACCTCAAAATTTGGCTAACAAAACACATTTTCCTCACATTTCGGTGACAGAAAGTTCTGGAATCTGAGAGGAGCCACACATTTCCTTCCACCCAGCGTTCCCCGAAGTCTCCAGATAAAAATGATACCTCACTTGTGTGGGTAGGCCTAGCGCCTGCGACAGGAAATGCCCCAAAACACAACGTGGACACATCCCATTTTTTCACAGAAAAGAGAAGTGTTTTTTGCAAAGTGCCTACCTGTAGATTCTGGCCTCTAGCTCAGCCGGCACCTAGGGAAACCTACCAAACCTGTGCATTTTTGAAAACTCGAGACCTAGGGGAATCCAAGATGGGGTTGACTTCTGGGGCTCTGACCAGCTTCTGTTACCCAGAATCCTTTGCAAACCTCAACATTTGTCTAAAAAAACAAATTTTCCTCACATTTCGGTGACAGAAAGTTCTGGAATCTGAGAGGAGCCACAAATTTCCTTCCACCCAGCGTTCCCCCAAGTTTCCAGATAAAAATGATACCTAACTTGTGTGGGTAGGCCTAGCGACTGTGACAGGAAATGCCCCAAAACACAACGTGGACACATCCCATTTTTTGACAGAAAACAGAGGTGTTTTTTGCAAAGTGCCTACCTGTAGATTTTGGCCTGTAGCTCAGCCGGCACCTAGGGAAACCTACCAAACCTGTGCATTTTTAAAAACTAGAGACCTAAGGGAATCTGAGATGCGGTGACTTGTGGGGCTCTGACCAGGTTCTGTTTCCCAGAATCCTTTGCAAACCTCAAAATTTGGCTAAAAAAACACATTTTCTTCACATTTCGGAGACAGAAAGTTCTGGAATCAGAGAGGAGCCACACATTTCCTTCCACCCAGCGTTCCCCAAAGTCTCCAGATAAAAATGATACCTCACTTGTGTGGGTAGGCCTAGCGCCTGCGACAGGAAAAGACCCAAAACACAACGTGGACACATCCCATTTTTTCACAGAAAACATAGGTGTTTTTTGCAAAGTGCCTACCTGTAGATTCTGGCCTCTAGCTCAGCCGGCACCTAGGGAAACCTACCAAACCTGTGCATTTTTGAAAACTAAAGACCTACGGGAATCCAAGATGGGGTGACTTCTGGGGCTCTGACCAGCTTCTGTTACCTAGAATCCTTTGCAAACCTCAAAATTTGGCTAACAAAACACATTTGCCTCACATTTCAGTGACAGAAAGTTCTGGAATCTGAGAGGAGCCACACATTTCCTTCCACCCAGCGTTCCCCGAAGTCTGCAGATAAAAATGATACCTCACTTGTGTGGGTAGGCCTAGCGCCTGTGACAGGAAATGACCCAAAACACAACGTGGACACATCCCATTTTTTCACAGAAAACATAGGTGTTTTTTGCAAAGTGCCTACCTGTAGATTCTGGCCTCTAGCTCAGCCGGCACCTAGGGAAACCTACCAAACCTGTGCATTTTTGAAAACTAGAGACCTAGGGGAATCCAAGATGGGGTTGACTTCTGGGGCTCTGACCAGCTTCTGTTACCTAGAATCCTTTGCAAACCTCAACATTTGTCTAAAAAAACACATTTTCCTCACATTTCGGTGACAGAAAGTTCTGGAATCTGAGAGGAGCCACAAATTTCCTTCCACCCAGCGTTCCCCCAAGTTTCCAGATAAAAATGATACCTAACTTGTGTGGGTAGGCCTAGCGCCTGCGACAGGAAATGCCCCAAAACACAACGTGGACACATCCCATTTTTTGACAGAAAACAGAGGTGTTTTTTGCAAAGTGCCTACCTGTAGATTTTCGCCTGTAGCTCAGCCGGCACCTAGGGAAACCTACCAAACCTGTGCATTTTTAAAAACTAGAGACCTAAGGGAATCCGAGATGGGGTGACTTGTGGGGCTCTGACCAGGTTTTGTTACCCAGAATCCTTTGCAAACCTCAAAATTTGGCTAAAAAAACACATTTTCTTCACATTTCGGAGACAGAAAGTTCTGGAATCAGAGAGGAGCCACAAATTTCCTTTCACCCAGCATTCCCCCAAGTCTCCCGATAAAAAAGATTCCTCACTTGTGTGGGTGGACCTAGCGCCCGAGACAGGAAATGCCCCAAAGCACAACGTGGACACATCCCATTTTTTGACAGAAAACAGAGGTGTTTTTTGCAAAGTGCCTACCTGTAGATTTTGGCCTGTAGCTCATCCGGCACCTAGGGAAATCTACCAAACCTGTGCATTTTTGAAAACTAGAGACCTAGGGGAATCCAAGATGGGGTGACTTGTGGGGCTCTGACCAGGTTCTGTTACCCAGAATCCTTTGCAAACCTCAAAATTTGGCTAACAAAACACATTTTCCTCACATTTCGGTGACAGAAAGTTCTGGAATCTGAGAGGAGCCACAAATTTCCTTCCACCCAGCGTTCCCAGAAGTCTCCAGATAAAAATGATACCTCACTTGTGTGGGTAGGCCTAGCGCCTGCGACAGGAAATGCCCCAAAACACAATGTGGACACATCCCATTTTTTCACAGAAAACATAGGTGTTTTTTGAAAAGTGCCTACCTGTAGATTCTGGCCTCTAGCTCAGCCGGCACCTAGGGAAACCTACCAAACCTGTGCATTTTTGAAAACTAGAGACCTAGGGGAATCCAAGATGGGGTTGACTTCTGGGGCTCTGACCAGCTTCTGTTACCTAGAATCCTTTGCAAACCTCAAAATTTGGCTAACAAAACACATTTTCCTCACATTTCGGTGACAGAAAGTTCTGGAATCTGAGAGGAGCCACACATTTCCTTTCACCCAGCATTCCCCCAAGTCTCCCGATAAAAAAGATACCTCACTTGTGTGGGTGGACCTAGCGCCCGAGACAGGAAATGCCCCAAAGCACAACGTGGTCACATCCCATTTTTTGACAGAAAACAGAGGTGTTTTTTGCAAAGTGCCTACCTGTAGATTTTGGCCTGTAGCTCAGCCGGCACCTAGGGAAACCTACCAAACCTGTGCATTTTTAAAAACTAGAGACCTAAGGGAATCCGAGATGGGGTGACTTGTGGGGCTCTGACCAGGTTCTGTTACCCAGAATCCTTTGCAAACCTCAAAATTTGGCTAAAAAAACACATCTTCTTCACATTTCGGAGAAAGAAAGTTCTGGAATCAGAGAGGAGTCACAAATTTCCTTTCACCCAGCATTCCCCCAAGTCTCCCGATAAAAAAGATTCCTCACTTGTGTGGGTGGACCTAGCGCCCGAGACAGGAAATGCCCCAAAGCACAACGTGGACACATCCCATTTTTTGACAGAAAACAGAGGTGTTTTTTGCAAAGTGCCTACCTGTAGATTTTGGCCTGTAGCTCAGCCGGCACCTAGGGAAATCTACCAAACCTGTGCATTTTTGAAAACCAGAGACCTAGGGAAATCCAAGATGGGGTGACTTCTGGGGCTCTGACCAGCTTCTGTTACCTAGAATCCTTTGCAAACCTCAAAATTTGGCTAACAAAACACATTTTCCTCACATTTCGGTGACAAAAAGTTCTGGAATCTGAGAGGAGCCACACATTTCCTTTCACCCAGCATTCCCCCAAGTCTCCCGATAAAAAAGATACCTCACTTGTGTGGGTGGACCTAGCGCACGAGACAGGAAATGCCCCAAAGCACAACATGGACACATCCCATTTTTTGACAGAAAACAGAGGTGTTTTTTGCAAAGTGCCTACCTGTAGATTTTGGCCTGTAGCTCAGCCGGCACCAAGGGAAACCTACCAAACCTGTGCATTTTTTTAAACTAGAGACCTAGGGGAATCCAAAATAGGGTGACTTGTGGGGCTCTGCCCAGGTTCTGTTACCTAGAATCCTTTGCAAACCTCAACATTTGTCTAAAAAAACACATTTTCCTCACATTTCGGTGACAGAAAGTTCTGGAATCTGAGAGGAGCCACAAATTTCCTTCCACCCAGCGTTCCCCCAAGTTTCCAGATAAAAATGATACCTAACTTGTGTGGGTAGGCCTAGCGCCTGCGACAGGAAATGCCCCAAAACACAACGTGGACACATCCCATTTTTTGACAGAAAACAGAGGTGTTTTTTGCAAAGTGCCTACCTGTAGATTTTGGCCTGTAGCTCAGCCGGCACCTAGGGAAACCTACCAAACCTGTGCATTTTTAAAAACTAGAGACCTAAGGGAATCCGAGATGGGGTGACTTGTGGGGCTCTGACCAGGTTCTGTTACCCAGAATCCTTTGCAAACCTCAAAATTTGGCTAAAAAAACACATCTTCTTCACATTTCGGAGAAAGAAAGTTCTGGAATCAGAGAGGAGCCACAAATTTCCTTTCACCCAGCATTCCCACAAGTCTCCCGATAAAAAAGATTCCTCACTTGTGTGGGTGGACCTAGCGCCCGAGACAGGAAATGCCCCAAAGCACAACGTGGACACATCCCATTTTTTGACAGAAAACAGAGGTGTTTTTTAAAAAGTGCCTACCTGTAGATTTTGGCCTCTAGCTCAGCCGGCACCTAGGGAAATCTACCAAACCTGTGCATTTTTGAAAACTAGAGACCTAGGGGAATCCAAGATGGGGTGACTTGTGGGACTCTGACTAGGTTCTGTTACCCATAATCCTTTGCAAACCTCAAAATTTGGCTAACAAAACACATTTTCCTCACATTTCGGTGACAGAAAGTTCTGGAATCTGAGAGGAGCCACACATTTCCTTCCACCCAGCGTTCCCCGAAGTCTCCAGATAAAAATGATACCTCACTTGTGTGGGTAGGCCTAGCGCCTGCGACAGGAAAAGACCCAAAACACAACGTGGACACATCCCATTTTTTCACAGAAAACATAGGTGGTTTTTGAAAAGTGCCTACCTGTAGATTCTGGCCTCTAGCTCAGCCGGCACCTAGGGAAACCTACCAAACCTGTGCATTTTTGAAAACTAGAGACCTAGGGGAATCCAATATGGGGTGACTTCTGGGGCTCTGACCAGCTTCTGTTACCTAGAATCCTTTGCAAACCTCAAAATTTGGCTAACAAAACACATTTTCCTCACATTTCGGTGACAGAAAGTTCTGGAATCTGAGAGGAGCCACACATTTCCTTCCACCCAGCGTTCCCCGAAGTCTCCAGATAAAAATGATACCTCACTTGTGTGGGTTGGCCTAGCGCCTGCGACAGGAAATGACCCAAAACACAATGTGGACACATCCCATTTTTTCACAGAAAACATAGGTGTTTTTTGCAAAGTGCCTACCTGTAGATTCTGGCCTCTAGTTCAGCCGGCACCTAGGGAAACCTACCAAACCTGTGCATTTTTGAAAACTAGAGACCTAGGGGAATCCAAGATGGGGTTGACTTCTGGGGCTCTGACCAGCTTCTGTTACCTAGAATCCTTTGCAAACCTCAACATTTGTCTAAAAAAACACATTTTCCTCACATTTCGGTGACAGAAAGTTCTGGAATCTGAGAGGAGCCACAAATTTCCTTCCACCCAGCGTTCCCCCAAGTTTCCAGATAAAAATGATACCTAACTTGTGTGGGTAGGCCTAGCGCCTGCGACAGGAAATGCCCAAAAACACAACGTGGGCACATACCATTTTTTCACAGAAAACATAGGTGTTTTTTGAAAAGTGCCTATCTGTAGATTCTGTCCTCTAGCTCAGCCGGCACCTAGGGAAACCTACCAAACCTGTGCATTTTTGAAAACTAGAGACCTAGGGGAATCCAAGATGGGGTGACTTCTGGGGCTCTGACCAGCTTCTGTTACCTAGAATCCTTTGCAAACCTCAAAATTTGGCTAACAAAACACATTTTCCTCACATTTCGGTGACAGAAAGTTCTGGAATCAGAGAGGAGCCACACATTTCCTTTCACCCAGCATTCCCCCAAGTCTCCCGATAAAAAAGATACCTCACTTGTGTGGGTGGACCTAGCGCACGAGACAGGAAATGCCCCAAAGCACAACGTGGACACATCCCATTTTTTGACAGAAAACAGAGGTGTTTTTTGCAAAGTGCCTACCTGTAGATTTTGGCCTGTAGCTCAGCCGGCACCAAGGGAAACCTACCAAACCTGTGCATTTTTTTAAACTAGAGACCTAGGGGAATCCAAAATAGGGTGACTTGTGGGGCTCTGCCCAGGTTCTGTTACCTAGAATCCTTTGCAAACCTCAACATTTGTCTAAAAAAACACATTTTCCTCACATTTCGGTGACAGAAAGTTCTGGAATCTGAGAGGAGCCACAAATTTCCTTCCACCCAGCGTTCCCCCAAGTTTCCAGATAAAAATTATACCTAACTTGTGTGGGTAGGCCTAGCGCCTGCGACAGGAAAGGCCCTAAAACACAACGTGGACACATCCCATTTTTTGACAGAAAACAGAGGTGTTTTTTGCAAAGTGCCTACCTGTAGATTTTGGCCTGTAGCTCAGCCGGCACCTAGGGAAACCTACCAAACCTGTGCATTTTTAAAAACTAGAGACCTAAGGGAATCCGAGATGGGGTGACTTGTGGGGCTCTGACCAGGTTCTGTTACCCAGAATCCTTTGCAAACCTCAAAATTTGGCTAAAAAAACACATCTTCTTCACATTTCGGAGAAAGAAAGTTCTGGAATCAGAGAGGAGCCACAAATTTCCTTTCACCCAGCATTCCCCCAAGTCTCCCGATAAAAAAGATTCCTCACTTGTGTGGGTGGACCTAGCGCCCGAGACAGGAAATGCCCCAAAGCACAACGTGGACACATCCCATTTTTTGACAGAAAACAGAGGTGTTTTTTGCAAAGTGCCTACCTGTAGATTTTGGCCTCTAGCTCAGCCGGCACCTAGGGAAATCTACCAAACCTGTGCATTTTTGAAAACTAGAGACCTAGGGGAATCCATGATGGGGTGACTTGTGGGACTCTGACTAGGTTCTGTTACCCATAATCCTTTGCAAACCTCAAAATTTGGCTAACAAAACACATTTTCCTCACATTTCGGTGACAGAAAGTTCTGGAATCTGAGAGGAGCCACACATTTCCTTCCACCCAGCGTTCCCCGAAGTCTCCAGATAAAAATGATACCTCACTTGTGTGGGTAGGCCTAGCGCCTGCGACAGGAAAAGACCCAAAACACAATGTGGACACATCCCATTTTTTCACAGAAAACATAGGTGGTTTTTGAAAAGTGCCTACCTGTAGATTCTGGCCTCTAGCTCAGCCGGCACCTAGTGAAACCTACCAAACCTGTGCATTTTTGAAAACTAGAGACCTAGGGGAATCCAAGATGGGGTGACTTCTGGGGCTCTGACCAGCTTCTGTTACCTAGAATCCTTTGCAAACCTCAAAATTTGGCTAACAAAACACATTTTCCTCACATTTCGGTGACAGAAAGTTCTGGAATCTGAGAGGAGCCACACATTTCCTTCCACCCAGCGTTCCCCGAAGTCTCCAGATAAAAATGATACTTCACTTGTGTGGGTTGGCCTAGCGCCTGCGACAGGAAATGACCCAAAACACAATGTGGACACATCCCATTTTTTCACAGAAAACATAGGTGTTTTTTGCAAAGTGCCTACCTGTAGATTCTGGCCTCTAGCTCAGCCGGCACCTAGGGAAACCTACCAAACCTGTGCATTTTTGAAAACTAGAGACCTAGGGGAATCCAAGATGGGGTTGACTTCTGGGGCTCTGACCAGCTTCTGTTACCTAGAATCCTTTGCAAACCTCAACATTTGTCTAAAAAAACACATTTTCCTCACATTTCGGTGACAGAAAGTTCTGGAATCTGAGAGGAGCCACAAATTTCCTTCCACCCAGCGTTCCCCCAAGTTTCCAGATAAAAATGATACCTAACTTGTGTGGGTAGGCCTAGCGCCTGCGACAGGAAATGCCCAAAAACACAACGTGGGCACATCCCATTTTTTCACAGAAAACATAGGTGTTTTTTGAAAAGTGCCTACCTGTAGATTCTGGCCTCTAGCTCAGCCGGCACCTAGGGAAACCTACCAAACCTGTGCATTTTTGAAAACTAGAGACCTAGGGGAATCCAAGATGGGGTGACTTCTGGGGCTCTGACCAGCTTCTGTTACCTAGAATCCTTTGCAAACCTCAAAATTTGGCTAACAAAACACATTTTCCTCACATTTCGGTGACAGAAAGTTCTGGAATCAGAGAGGAGCCACAAATTTCCTTCCACCCAGCGTTCCCCCAAGTTTCCAGATAAAAATGATACCTAACTTGTGTGGGTAGGCCTAGCGCCTGCGACAGGAAATGCCCCAAAACACAACGTGGACACATCCCATTTTTTGACAGAAAACAGAGGTGTTTTTTGCAAAGTGCCTACCTGTAGATTTTGGCCTGTAGCTCAGCCGGCACTTAGGGAAACCTACCAAACCTGTGCATTTTTAAAAACTAGAGACCTAAGGGAATCCGAGATGGGGTGACTTGTGGGGCTCTGACCAGGTTTTGTTACCCAGAATCCTTTGCAAACCTCAAAATTTGGCTAAAAAAACACATCTTCTTCACATTTCGGAGAAAGAAAGTTCTGGAATCAGAGAGGAGCCACAAATTTCCTTTCACCCAGCATTCCCCCAAGTCTCCCGATAAAAAAGATTCCTCACTTGTGTGGGTGGACCTAGCGCCCGAGACAGGAAATGCCCCAAAGCACAACGTGGACACATCACATTTTTTGACAGAAAACAGAGGTGTTTTTTGCAAAGTGCCTACCTGTAGATTTTGGCCTCTAGCTCAGCCGGCACCTAGGGAAATCTACCAAACCTGTGCATTTTTGAAAACTAGAGACCTAGGGGAATCCAAGATGGGGTGACTTGTGGGGCTCTGACCAGGTTCTGTTACCCAGAATCCTTTGCAAACCTCAAAATTTGGCTAACAAAACACATTTTCCTCACATTTCGGTGACAGAAAGTTCTGGAATCTGAGAGGAGCCACACATTTCCTTCCACCCAGCGTTCCCCGAAATCTCCAGATAAAAATGATACCTCACTTGTGTGGGTAGGCCTAGCGCCTGCGACAGGAAAAGACCCAAAACACAATGTGGACACATCCCATTTTTTCACAGAAAACATAGGTGTTTTTTGAAAAGTGCCTACCTGTAGATTCTGGCCTCTAGCTCAGCCGGCACCTAGGGAAACCTACCAAACCTGTGCATTTTTGAAAACTAGAGACCTAGGGGAATCCAAGATGGGGTTGACTTCTGGGGCTCTGACCAGCTTCTGTTACCTAGAATCTTTTGCAAACCTCAAAATTTGGCTAACAAAACACATTTTCCTCACATTTCGGTGACAGAAAGTTCTGGAATCTGAGAGGAGCCACACATTTCCTTTCACCCAGCATTCCCCCAAGTCTCCCGATAAAAAAGATACCTCACTTGTGTGGGTGGACCTAGCGCCCGAGACAGGAAATGCCCCAAAGCACAACGTGGTCACATCCCATTTTTTGACAGAAAACAGAGGTGTTTTTTGCAAAGTGCCTACCTGTAGATTTTGGCCTGTAGCTCAGCCGGCACCTAGGGAAACCTACCAAACCTGTGCATTTTTAAAAACTAGAGACCTAAGGGAATCCGAGATGGGGTGACTTGTGGGGCTCTGACCAGGTTCTGTTACCCAGAATCCTTTGCAAACCTCAAAATTTGGCTAAAAAAACACATCTTCTTCACATTTCGGAGAAAGAAAGTTCTGGAATCAGAGAGGAGGCACAAATTTCCTTTCACCCAGCATTCCCCCAAGTCTCCCGATAAAAAAGATTCCTCACTTGTGTGGGTGGACCTAGCGCCCGAGACAGGAAATGCCCCAAAGCACAACGTGGACACATCCCATTTTTTGACAGAAAACAGAGGTTTTTTTTGCAAAGTGCCTACCTGTAGATTTTGGCCTCTAGCTCAGCCGGCACCTAGGGAAATCTACCAAACCTGTGCATTTTTGAAAACTAGAGACCTAGGGGAATCCAAGATGGGGTGACTTGTGGGGCTCTGACCAGGTTCTGTTACCCAGAATCCTTTGCAAACCTCAAAATTTGGCTAACAAAACACATTTTCCTCACATTTCGGTGACAGAAAGTTCTGGAATCTGAGAGGAGCCACACATTTCCTTCCACCCAGCGTTCCCCGAAATCTCCAGATAAAAATGATACCTCACTTGTGTGGGTAGGCCTAGCGCCTGCGACAGGAAAAGACCCAAAACACAATGTGGACACATCCCATTTTTTCACAGAAAACATAGGTGTTTTTTGAAAAGTGCCTACCTGTAGATTCTGGCCTCTAGCTCAGCCGGCACCTAGGGAAACCTACCAAACCTGTGCATTTTTTAAAACTAGAGACCTAGGGGAATCCAAGATGGGGTTGACTTCTGGGGCTCTGACCAGCTTCTGTTACCTAGAATCCTTTGCAAACCTCAAAATTTGGCTAACAAAACACATTTTCCTCACATTTCGGTGACAGAAAGTTCTGGAATCTGAGAGGAGCCACACATTTCCTTTCACCCAGCATTCCCCCAAGTCTCCCGATAAAAAAGATACCTCACTTGTGTGGGTGGACCTAGCGCCCGAGACAGGAAATGCCCCAAAGCACAACGTGGTCACATCCCATTTTTTGACAGAAAACAGAGGTGTTTTTTGCAAAGTGCCTACCTGTAGATTTTGGCCTTTAGCTCAGCCGGCACCTACGGAAACCTACCAAACCTGTGCATTTTTAAAAACTAGAGACCTAAGGGAATCCGAGATGGGGTGACTTGTGGGGCTCTGACCAGGTTCTGTTACCCAGAATCCTTTGCAAACCTCAAAATTTGGCTAAAAAAACACATCTTCTTCACATTTCGGAGAAAGAAAGTTCTGGAATCAGAGAGGAGCCACAAATTTCCTTTCACCCAGCATTCCCCCAAGTCTCCCGATAAAAAAGATTCCTCACTTGTGTGGGTGGACCTAGCGCCCGAGACAGGAAATGCCCCAAAGCACAACGTGGACACATCCCATTTTTTGACAGAAAACAGAGGTTTTTTTTGCAAAGTGCCTACCTGTAGATTTTGGCCTCTAGCTCAGCCGGCACCTACGGAAATCTACCAAACCTGTGCATTTTTGAAAACTAGAGACCTAGGGGAATCCAAGATGGGGTGACTTGTGGGGCTCTGACCAGGTTCTGTTACCCAGAATCCTTTGCAAACCTCAAAATTTGGCTAACAAAACACATTTTCCTCACATTTCAGTGACAGAAAGTTCTGGAATCTGAGAGGAGCCACACATTTCCTTCCACCCAGCGTTCCCCGAAATCTCCAGATAAAAATGATACCTCACTTGTGTGGGTAGGCCTAGCGCCTGCGACAGGAAAAGACCCAAAACACAATGTGGACACATCCCATTTTTTCACAGAAAACATAGGTGTTTTTTGAAAAGTGCCTACCTGTAGATTCTGGCCTCTAGCTCAGCCGGCACCTAGGGAAACCTACCAAACCTGTGCATTTTTGAAAACTAGAGACCTAGGGGAATCCAAGATGGGGTTGACTTCTGGGGCTCTGACCAGCTTCTGTTACCTAGAATCTTTTGCAAACCTCAAAATTTGGCTAACAAAACACATTTTCCTCACATTTCGGTGACAGAAAGTTCTGGAATCTGAGAGGAGCCACACATTTCCTTTCACCCAGCATTCCCCCAAGTCTCCCGATAAAAAAGATACCTCACTTGTGTGGGTGGACCTAGCGCCCGAGACAGGAAATGCCCCAAAGCACAACGTGGTCACATCCCATTTTTTGACAGAAAACAGAGGTGTTTTTTGCAAAGTGCCTACCTGTAGATTTTGGCCTGTAGCTCAGCCGGCACCTAGGGAAACCTACCAAACCTGTGCATTTTTAAAAACTAGAGACCTAAGGGAATCCGAGATGGGGTGACTTGTGGGGCTCTGACCAGGTTCTGTTACCCAGAATCCTTTGCAAACCTCAAAATTTGGCTAAAAAAACACATCTTCTTCACATTTCGGAGAAAGAAAGTTCTGGAATCAGAGAGGAGCCACAAATTTCCTCTCACCCAGCATTCCCCCAAGTCTCCCGATAAAAAAGATTCCTCACTTGTGTGGGTGGACCTAGCGCCCGAGACAGGAAATGCCCCAAAGCACAACGTGGACACATCCCATTTTTTGACAGAAAACAGGGTTTTTTTGCAAAGTGCCTACCTGTGGATTTTGGCCTCTAGCTCAGCCGGCACCTAGGGAAACCTACCAAACCTGTGCATTTTTGAAAACTAGAGACCTAGGGGAATCCAAGATGGGGTTGACTTGTGGGGCTCTGACCAGCTTCTGTTACCTAGAATCCTTTGCAAACCTCAAAATTTGGCTAACAAAACACATTTAACTCACATTTCGGTGACAGAAAGTTCTGGACTCTGAGAGGAGCCACACATTTCCTTCCACCCAGCGTTCCCCGAAGTCTCCAGATAAAAATGATACCTCACTTGTGTGGGTAGGCCTAGCGCCTGCGACAGGAAATGACCCAAAACACAATGTGGACACATCCCATTTTGTCACACAAAACATAGGTGTTTTTTGCAAAGTGCCTACCTGTAGATTTTGGCCTCTAGCTCAGCCGACTCCTAGGGAAACCTACCAAACCTGTGCATTTTTTAAAACTAGAGACCTAGGAGAATCCAAGATGGGATGACTTGTGTGGCTCTGCCCAGGTTCTGTTACCCAGAATCCTTTGCAAACCTCAACATTTGTCTAAAAAAACAAATTTTCCTCACATTTCGGTGACAGAAAGTTCTGGAATCTGAGATGAGCCACAAATTTCCTTCCACCCAGCATTCCCCCAAGTCTCCTGATAAAAATAATACCTCACTTGTGTGGGTAGGCCTAGCGCCTGCGACAGGAAATGCCCCAAAACACAACGTGGACACATCCCATTTTTTCACAGAAAACAGAGGTGTTTTTTGGCAAAGTGCCTACCTGTGGGTTTTGGCCTCTAGTTCAGCTGGCACCTAGGGAAACCTACCAAACCTGTGCATTTTTTAAAACTAGAGACCTTGGTGAATCCAAGATGGGGTGACTTTGGGGCTCTGACCAGGCTCTGTTACCCAGAATCCTTTGCAAACTTCAAAATGTGTCTAAACAAACACATTTTCCTCACATTTCGGTGACAGAAAGTCCTGGAATCTGAGAGGAGCCACAAATTTCCTTCCACCCAGCGTTCCCCCAAGTCTCCCGATGAAAGTGATACCTCACTTGTGTGGGTTCGCCGAGTGCCTGCGACAGGAAATGCCCCAAAACACAACGTGGACACATCCCATTTTTTGACAGAAAACAGAGGTGTGTTTTGCAAAGTGCCTACCTGTAGATTTTAGCCTCCAGCTCAGCCGGCACCTAGGGAAACCTACCAAACCTGTGCATTTTTGAAAACTAGAGACCTAAGGGAATTCAAGATGGGGTGACGTCTGGGGCTCTGACCAGCTTCTGTTTCCTAGAATCCTTTGCAAACCTCAACATTTGTCTAAAAAAACACATTTTCCTCACATTTCGGTGACAGAAAGTTCTGGAATCTGAGAGGAGCCACAAATTTCCTTTTACCCAGCATTCCCCCAAGTCTCCCGATAAAAAAGATACCTCACTTGTGTGGGTGGACCTAGCGCCCGCGACAGGAAATGCCCCAAAGCACAACGTGGACACATCCATTTTTTGACAGAAAACAGAGGTGTTTTTTGCAAAGTGCCTACCTGTAGATTTTGGCCTGTAGCTCAGCCGGCACCAGGGGAAACCTACCAAACCTGTGCTTTTTTGAAAACTAGAGACCTAGGGGAATCCAAGTTGCGGTGACTTGTGGGGCTCTGACCAGGTTCTGTTACCCAGAATCCTTTGCAAACCTCAAAATTTGCCTAAAAAAACACATTTTCCTCACATTTCGTTGACACAAAGTTCTGGAATCTGGGAGGAGCCACAAATTCCCTTCCGCCCAGCGTTCCCCGAAGTCTCCAGATAAAAATGATACATCACTTGTGTGGGTAAGCCTAGCGCCTGCGACAGGAAAAGACCCAAAACACAATGTGGACACATCCCATTTTTTCACAGAAAACATAGGTGTTTTTGGCAAAGTGCCTACCTGTGGGTTTTGGCCTCTAGTTCAGCTGGCACCTAGGGAAACCTACCAAACCTGTGCATTTTTTAAAACTAGAGACCTAGGGGAATCCTAGATGGGGTGACTTGTGGGGCTCTGACCAGGTTCTGTTACCCAGAATCCTTTGCAAACCTCAAAATTTGGCTAACAAAACACATTTTCCTCACATTTCGGTGACAGAAAGTTCTGGAATCTGAGAGGAGCCACACATTTCCTTCCACCCAGCGTTCCCCGAAGTCTCCAGATAAAAATGATACATCACTTGTGTGGGTAGGCCTAGCGCCTGCGACAGGAAAAGACCCAAAACACAATGTGGACACATCCCATTTTTTCACAGAAAACATAGGTGTTTTTTGCAAAGTGCCTACCTGTAGATTCTGGCCTCTAGCTCAGCCGGCACCTAGGGAAACCTACCAAACCTGTGCATTTTTTAAAACTAGAGACCTAGGGGAATCCAAGATGGGGTGACTTGTGGGGCTCTGACCAGCTTCTGTTACCTAGAATCCTTTGCAAACCTCACAATTTGGCTAACAAAACACATTTAACTCACATTTCGGTGACAGAAAGTTCTGGAATCTGAGAGGAGCCACACATTTCCTTCCACCCAGCGTTCCCCGAAGTCTCCAGATAAAAATGATACCTCACTTGTGTGGGTAGGCCTAGCGCCTGCGACAGGAAATGACCCAAAACACAATGTGGACACATCCAGTTTTGTCACAGAAAACATAGGTGTTTTTTGCAAAGTGCCTACCTGTAGATTTTGGCCTCTAGCTCAGCCGACACCTAGGGAAACCTACCAAACCTGTGCATTTTTTAAAACTAGAGACCTAGGAGAATCCAAGATGGGATGACTTGTGTGGCTCTGCCCAGGTTCTGTTACCCAGAATCCTTTGCAAACCTCAACATTTGTTTAAAAAAACAAATTTTCCTCACATTTCAGTGACAGAAAGTTCTGGAATCTGGGAGGAGCCACAAATTTCCTTCCACCCAGCATTCCCCCAAGTCTCCCGATAAAAATAATACCTCACTTGTGTGGGTAGGCCTAGCGCCTGCGACAGGAAATGCCCCAAAACACAACGTGGACACATCGGATTTTTTCACAGAAAACAGAGGTGTTTTTTGGCAAAGTGCCTACCTGTGGGTTTTGGCCTCTAGTTCAGCTGGCACCTAGGGAAACCTACCAAACCTGTGCATTTTTTAAAACTAGAGACCTTGGTGAATCCAAGATGGGGTGACTTTGGGGATCTGACCAGGCTGTGTTACCCAGAATCCTTTGCAAACTTCAAAATGTGTCTAAACAAACACATTTTCCTCACATTTTGGTGACAGAAAGTCCTGGAATCTGAGAGGAGCCACAAATTTCCTTCCACCCAGCGTTCCCCCAAGTCTCCCGATGAAAGTGATATCTCACTTGTGTGGGTTCGCCTAGTGCCTGCGACAGGAAATGCCCCAAAACACAACGTGGACACATCCCATTTTTTGACAGAAAACAGAGGTGTGTTTTGCAAAGTGCCAACCTGTAGATTTTAGCCTCCAGCTCAGCCGGCACCTAGGGAAACCTACCAAACCTGTGCATTTTTGAAAACTAGAGACCTAAGGGAATTCAAGATGGGGTGACGTCTGGGGCTCTGACCAGCTTCTGTTTCCTAGAATCCTTTGCAAACCTCAACATTTGTAAAAAAAAACACATTTTCCTCACATTTCGGTGACAGAAAGTTCTGGAATCTGAGAGGAGCCACAAATGTCCTTTTACCCAGCATTCCCCCAAGTCTCCCGATAAAAAAGATACCTCACTTGTGTGGGTGGACCTAGCGCCCGCGACAGGAAATGCCCCAAAGCACAACGTGGACACATCCCATTTTTTGACAGAAAACAGAGGTGTTTTTTGCAAAGTGCCTACCTGTAGATTTTGGCCTCTAGCTCAGCCGGCACCTAGGGAAACCTACCAAACCTGTGCATTTTTGAAAACTAGAGACCTAGGTGAATCCAAGATGGGGTGACTTTGGGGCTCTGACCAGGTTCTGTTACCCAGAATCCTTTGCAAACTTCAAAATGTGTCTAAACAAACACATTTTTCTCACATTTTGGTGACAGAAAGTCCTGGAATCTGAGAGAAGCCACAAATTTCCTTCCACCCAGCGTTCCCCCAAGTCTCCCGATAAAAGTGATACCTCACTTGTGTGGATTCGCCTAGTGCCTGCCACAGGAAATGCCCCAAAACACAACGTGGACACATCCCATTTTTTGACAGACAACAGAGGTCTGTTTTGCAAAGTGCCTACCTGGAGATTTTAGCCTCCAGCTCAGCCGGCACCTAGGGAAACCTACCAAACCTGTGCATTTTTGAAAACTAGAGACCTAAGGGAATTCAAGATGGGGTGACTTCTGGGGCTCTGACCAGCTTCTGTTACCTAGAATCCTTTGCAAACCTCAACATTTGTCTAAAAAAACACATTTTCCTCACATTTCGGTGACAGAAAGTTCTGGAATCTGAGAGGAGCCACATATTTCCTTTCACCCAGCATTCCCCCAAGTCTCCTGATAAAAAAGATACCTCACTTGTGTGGGTGGACCTAGCACCCGCGACAGGAAATGCCCCAAAGCACAACGTGGACACATCCCATTTTTTGACAGAAAACAGAGGTGTTTTTTGCAAAGTGCCTACCTGTAGATTTTGGCCTGTAGCTCAGCCGGCACCAAGGGAAACCTACCAAACCTGTGCATTTTTGAAAACTAGAGACCTAGGGGAATCCAAGATGCGGTGACTTGTGGGGCTCTGACCAGGTTCTGTTACCCAGAATCCTTTGCAAACCTCAAAATTTGGCTAAAAAAACACATTTTCCTCACATTTCGGTGACACAAAGTTCTGGAATCTGGGAGGAGCCACAAATTCCCTTCCACCCAGCATTCCCCCCAAGTCTCCCTATAAAAATGATGCCTCACTTGTGTGGGTAGGCCTAGTGCCTGCTACAGGAGATGCGCCAAAACACAACGTGGACTCATCCCATTTTTTGACAGAAAACAAAGGAGTTTTTTGCAAAATGCCTACCTGTAGATTTTGGCCTGTAGCTCAGCCGTCACCTAGGGAAACCTACCAAACCTGTGCATTTTTAAAAACTAGAGACCTAGGGGAACCCAAGATGGGGTGACTTGTGGGGCTCTGACCAGGTTCTGTTACCCAGAATCCTTTGCAAACCTCAAAATTTGGCTAACAAAACAAATTTTCCTCACATTTTGGTGACAGAAATAATGGAATCTGAGAGGAGCCACAAATTTCCTTCCACCCAGCGTTCCCCCAAGTCTCCAGATAAAAATGATACCTCACTTGTGTGGGTAGGCCTAGCGTCTGTGACAGGAAATGCCCCAAAACACAACATGGACACATCCCATTTTTTCACAGAAAACAGAGGTGTTTTTTGGCAAAGTGCCTTCCTGTGGATTTTGGCCTCTAGCTCAGCGGGCACCTAGGGAAACCGACCAAACCTGTGCATTTTTAAAAACTAGAGACCTAGGTGAATGCAAGATGGGGTGACTTTGGGGCTCTGACCAGGGTCTGTTACCCAGAATCCTTTGGAAACTTCAAAATTTGTCTAAATAAACACATTTTCCTCACATTTCGGTGATAGAAAGTCCTGGAATCTGAGAGGAGCCACACACTTCCTTCCACCCAGCGTTCCCCCAAGTCTCCCGATAAAAGTGATACCTCACTTGTGTGGGTAGGCC
The DNA here is from genome assembly GCF_031143425.1 of Pleurodeles waltl. NCBI lineage: Eukaryota > Metazoa > Chordata > Amphibia > Caudata > Salamandridae > Pleurodeles > Pleurodeles waltl. The sequence continues at coordinate 403,793,172 of NC_090449.1, forward strand.
TAGCGCCTGCTACAGGAGATGCCCCAAAACACAACGTGGATTCATCCCATTTTTTGACAGAAAACAAAGGTGTTTTTTGCAAAGTGCCTACCTGTAGATTTTGGCCTCTAGCTCAGCCGTCACCTAGGGTAACCTACCAAACCTGTGCATTTTTAAAAAGTAGAGACCTAGGGAAATCCAAGATGGGGTGACTTGTGGGGCTCTGCCCAGGTTCTGTTGCCCAGAATCCTTTGCAAACCTCAACATTTGTCTAAAAAAACCCATTTTCCTCACATTTCGGTGACAGAAAGTTCTGGAATCTGAGAGGAGCCACACAATTCCTTCCACCCAGCGTTCCCCCAAGTCTCCAGCTAAAAATGATACCTCACTTGTGTGGGTAGGCCTAGTGCCTGCGAGAGGAAATGCCCCAAAACACAACGTGGTCACATCCCATTTTTTGACAGAAAACAGAGGTGTTTTTTGCAAAGTGCCTACCTGTAGATTTTGGCCTGTAGCTCAGCCGGCACCTAGAGAAACCTACCAAACCTGTACATTTTTAAAAACTAGAGACCTAGGGAAATCCAAGATGGGGTGACTTGTGGGGCTCTGCCCGAGTTCTGTTACCCAGAATCCTTTGCAAACCTCACAATTTGGCTAAAAAAACACATTTTCCTCCCATTTCGGTGACAGGAAGTTCTGGAATCTGAGATGAGCCACACATTTCCTTCCACCCAGCATTCCCCCAAGTCTCCCGATAAAAATAATACCTCACTTGTGTGGGTAGGCCTAGAGCCTGCGACAGGAAATGCCCCAAAACACAACGTGGACACATCCCATTTTTTCACAGAAAACAGAGGTGTTTTTTGGCAAAGTGCCTACCTGTGGATTTTGGCCTCTAGCTCAGCCGGCACCTAGGGAAACCTTCCAAACCTGTGCATTTTTTAAAACTAGAGACCTAGGTGAATCCAAGATGGGGTGACCTTGGGGCTCTGATCAGGTTCTGTTACCCAGAATACTTTGCAAACTTCAAAATGTGTCTAAAAAAACAAATTTTCCTCACATTTCGGTGACAGAAAGTTCTGGAATCTGAGAGGAGCCACGCATTTCCTTCCACCCAGCGTTCCCCCAAGTCTCCCAATAAAAGTGATACCTCACTTGTGTGGGTTCGCCTAGCGCCTGCAACAGGAAATGCCCCAAAACACAACGTGGACACATCCCAGTTTTTGACAGAAAACAGAGGTGTTTTTTGCAAAGTGCCTACCTGTAGATTTTGGCCTGTAGCTCAGCCGACACCTAGGGAAACCTACCAAACCTGTGCATTTTTAAAAACTAGAGACCTAAGGGAATCCAAGATGGGGTGACTTGTGGGGCTCTGACCGGGTTCTGTTACCCAGAATCCTTTGCAAACCTCAAAATTTGGCTAAAAAAACACATTTTCCTCACATTTCGGTGACAGAAAGTTCTGGAATCTGAGAGGAGCCACAAATTTCCTTCCACCCAGCATTCCCCCAAGTCTCCCGCTAAAAAAGATACCTCACTTGTGTGGGTGGACCTAGCGCCGGCGACAGGAAATGCCCCAAAGCACAACGTGGACACATCTCATTTTTTGACAGAAAACAGAGGTGTTTTTTGCAAAGTGCCTACCTGTAGATTTTGGCCTGTAGCTCAGCCGGCACCTAGAGAAACCTACCAAACCTGTACATTTTTAAAAACTAGAGACCTAGGGAAATCCAAGATGGGGTGACTTGTGGGGCTCTGCCCAGGTTCTGTTACCCAGAATCCTTTGCAAACCTCACAATTTGGCTAAAAAAACACATTTTCCTCCCATTTCGGTGACAGGAAGTTCTGGAATCTGAGATGAGCCACACATTTCCTTCCACCCAGCATTCCCCCAAGTCTCCCGATAAAAATAATACCTCACTTGTGTGGGTAGGCCTAGCGCCTGCGACAGGAAATGCCCCAAAACACAACGTGGACACATCCCATTTTTTCACAGAAAACAGAGGTGTTTTTTGGCAAAGTGCCTACCTGTGGATTTTGGCCTCTAGCTCAGCCGGCACCTAGGGAAACCTACCAAACCTGTGCATTTTTTAAAACTAGAGACCTAGGTGAATCCAAGATGGGGTGACCTTGGGGCTCTGATCAGGTTCTGTTACCCAGAATGCTTTGCAAACTTCAAAATGTGTCTAAAAAAACACATTTTCCTCACATTTCGGTGACAGAAAGTTCTGGAATCTGAGAGGAGCCACGCATTTCCTTCCACCCAGCGTTCCCCCAAGTCTCCCAATAAAAGTGATACCTCACTTGTGTGGGTTCGCCTAGCGCCTGCAACAGGAAATGCCCCAAAACACAACGTGGACACATCCCAGTTTTTGACAGAAAACAGAGGTGTTTTTTGCAAAGAGCCTACCTGTAGATTTTGGCCTGTAGCTCAGCCGACACCTAGGGAAACCTACCAAACCTGTGCATTTTTAAAAACTAGAGACCTAAGGGAATCCAAGATGGGGTGACTTGTGGGGCTCTGACCGGGTTCTGTTACCCAGAATCCTTTGCAAACCTCAAAATTTGGCTAAAAAAACACATTTTCCTCACATTTCGGTGACAGAAAGTTCTGGAATCTGAGAGGAGCCACAAATTTCCTTCCACCCAGCATTCCCCCAAGTCTCCCGCTAAAAAAGATACCTCACTTGTGTGGGTGGACCTAGCGCCGGCGACAGGAAATGCCCCAAAGCACAACGTGGACACATCTCATTTTTTGACAGAAAACAAAGGTGTTTTTTGCAAAGTGCCTACCTGTAGATTTTGGCCTGTAGCTCAGCCGGCACCTAGGGAAACCTACCAAACCTGTGTATTTTTAAAAACTAGAGACCTAGGGAAATCCAAGATGTGGTGACTTGTGGGGCTCTGCCCAGGTTCTGTTACCCAGAATCCTTTGCAAACCTCAACATTTGTCTAAAAAAACACATTTTCCTCACATTTCGGTGACAGAAAGTTCTGGAATCAGAGAGGAGCCACAAATTTCCTTCCACCCAGCGTTCCCCCAAGTCTCCAGATAAAAATGATACCTCACTTGTGTGGGTAGGCCTAGCTCCTGCGATAGGAAATGCCCCAAAACACAACGTGGACACATCCCATTTTTTCACAGAAAAGAGAAGTGTTTTTTGCAAAGTGCCTACCTGTAGATTTTGGCCTGTAGCTCAGCCGGCACCTAGGGAAACCTACCAAACCTGTGCATTTTTAAAAACTAGAGACGTAGGGGAATCCAAGATGGGGTGACTTGTGGGGCTCTGCCCAGGTTCTGTTACCCAGAATCCTTTGCAAACCTCAACATTTATCTAAAAAAACACATTTTCCTCACATTTCGGTGACAGAAAGTTCGGGAATCAGAGAGGAGCCAGAAATTTCCTTCCACTCAGCGTTCCCCCAAGTCTCCAGATAAAAATGATGCCTCACTTGTGTGGGTAGGCCTAACGCCTGCGACAGAAAATGCCCCAAAACACAACGTGGACATATCCCATTTTTTCACAGAAAATAGAGGTGTTTTTTCCAAAGTGCCTACCTGTAGATTTTGGCCTCTAGCTCAGCCGGCACCTAGGGAAACGTACCAAACCTGTGCATTTTTTAAATCTAGAGACCTAGGGGAATCCAAGATGGGGTGACTTGTGGGGCTCTGCCCAGGTTCTGTTACCCAGAATCCTTTGCAAACCTCAACATTTGTCTAAAAAAACACATTTTCCTCACATTTCGGTGACAGAAAGTTCTAGAATCAGAGAGGAGCCACAAATTTCCTTTCACCCAGCATTCCCCCAAGTCTCCTGATAAAAAAGATACCTCACTTGTGTGGGTGGACCTAGCGCCCGCGACAGGAAATGCCCCAAAGCACAACGTGGACACATCCCATTTTTTGACAGAAAACAGAGGTGTTTTTTGCAAAGTGCCTACCTGTAGATTTTGGCCTGTAGCTCAGCCGGCACCAAGGGAAACCTACCAAACCTGTGCATTTTTAAAAACTAGAGACCTAGGGAAATCCAAGATGTGGTGACTTGTGGGGCTCTGCCCAGGTTCTGTTACCCAGAATCCTTTGCAAACCTCAACATTTGTCTAAAAAAACACATTTTCCTCACATTTCGGTGACAGAAAGTTCTGGAATCAGAGAGGAGCCACAAATTTCCTTCCACCCAGCGTTCCCCCAAGTCTCCAGATAAAAATGATACCTCACTTGTGTGGGTAGGCCTAGCTCCTGCGATAGGAAATGCCCCAAAACACAACGTGGACACATCCCATTTTTTCACAGAAAAGAGAAGTGTTTTTTGCAAAGTGCCTACCTGTAGATTTTGGCCTGTAGCTCAGCCGGCACCTAGGGAAACCTACCAAACCTGTGCATTTTTTAAAACTAGAGACGTAGGGGAATCCAAGATGGGGTGACTTGTGGGGCTCTGCCCAGGTTCTGTTACCCAGAATCCTTTGCAAACCTCAACATTTATCTAAAAAAACACATTTTCGTCACATTTCGGTGACAGAAAGTTCGGGAATCTGAGATGAGCCACACATTTCCTTCCACCCAGCGTTCCCCGAAGTCTCCAGATAAAAATGATACCTCACTTGTGTGGGTAGGCCTAGCGCCTGCGACAGGAAAAGACCCAAAACACAACGTGGACACATCCCATTTTTTCACAGAAAACATAGGTGTTTTTTGCAAAGTGCCTACCTGTAGATTCTGGCCTCTAGCTCAGCCGGCACCTAGGGAAACCTACCAAACCTGTGCATTTTTGAAAACTAGAGACGTAGGGGAATCCAAGATGGGATGACTTCTGGGGCTCTGACAAGCTTCTGTTACCTAGAATCCTTTGCAAACCTCAAAATTTGGCTAACAAAACACATTTTCCTCACATTTCGGTGACAGAAAGTTCTGGAATCTGAGAGGAGCCACACATTTCCTTTCACCCAGTATTCCCCCAAGTCTCCCGATAAAAAAGATACCTCACTTGTGTGGGTGGACCTAGCGCCCGAGACAGGAAATGCCCCAAAGCACAACGTGGACACATCCCATTTTTTGTTAGAAAACAGAGGTGTTTTTTGCAAAGTGCCTACCTGTAGATTTTGGCCTGTAGCTCAACCGGCACCAAGGGAAACCTACCAAACCTGTGCATTTTTAAAAACTAGAGACCTAGGGAAATCCAAGATGTGGTGACTTGTGGGGCTCTGCCCAGGTTCTGTTACCCAGAATCCTTTGCAAACCTCAACATTTGTCTAAAAAAACACATTTTCCGCACATTTCGGTGACAGAAAGTTCTGGAATCAGAGAGGAGCCACAAATTTCCTTCCACCCAGCGTTCCCCCAAGTCTCCAGATAAAAATGATACCTCACTTGTGTGGGTAGGCCTAGCTCCTGCGATAGGAAATGCCCCAAAACACAACGTGGACACATCCCATTTTTTCACAGAAAAGAGAAGTGTTTTTTGCAAAGTGCCTACCTGTAGATTTTGGCCTGTAGCTCAGCCGGCACCTAGGGAAACCTACCAAACCTGTGCATTTTTAAAAACTAGAGACGCAGGGGAATCCAAGATGGGGTGACTTGTGGGGCTCTGCCCAGGTTCTGTTACCCAGAATCCTTTGCAAACCTCAACATTTATCTAAAAAAACACATTTTCCTCACATTTCGGTGACAGAAAGTTCGGGAATCAGAGAGGAGCCAGAAATTTCCTTCCACTCAGCGTTCCCCCAAGTCTCCAGATAAAAATGATGCCTCACTTGTGTGGGTAGGCCTAACGCCTGCGACAGAAAATGCCCCAAAACACAACGTGGACATATCCCATTTTTTCACAGAAAATAGAGGTGTTTTTTGCAAAGTGCTTACCTGTAGATTTTGGCCTCTAGCTCAGCCGGCACCTAGGGAAACGTACCAAACCTGTGCATTTTTTAAATCTAGAGACCTAGGGGAATCCAAGATGGGGTGACTTGTGGGGCTCTGCCCAGGTTCTGTTACCCAGAATCCTTTGCAAACCTCAACATTTGTCTAAAAAAACACATTTTCCTCACATTTCGGTGACAGAAAGTTCTAGAATCAGAGAGGAGCCACAAATTTCCTTTCACCCAGCATTCCCCCAAGTCTCCTGATAAAAAAGACACCTCACTTGTGTGGGTGGACCTAGCGCCCGCGACAGGAAATGCCCCAAAGCACAACGTGGACACATCCCATTTTTTGACAGAAAACAGAGGTGTTTTTTGCAAAGTGCCTACCTGTAGATTTTGGCCTGTAGCTCAGCCGGCACCAAGGGAAACCTACCAAACCTGTGCATTTTTAAAAACTAGAGACCTAGGGAAATCCAAGATGTGGTGACTTGTGGGGCTCTGCCCAGGTTCTGTTACCCAGAATCCTTTGCAAACCTCAACATTTGTCTAAAAAAACACATTTTCCTCACATTTCGGTGACAGAAAGTTCTGGAATCAGAGAGGAGCCACAAATTTCCTTCCACCCAGCGTTCCCCCAAGTCTCCAGATAAAAATGATACCTCACTTGTGTGGGTAGGCCTAGCTCCTGCGATAGGAAATGCCCCAAAACACAACGTGGACACATCCCATTTTTTCACAGAAAAGAGAAGTGTTTTTTGCAAAGTGCCTACCTGTAGATTTTGGCCTGTAGCTCAGCCGGCACCTAGGGAAACCTACCAAACCTGTGAATTTTTTAAAACTAGAGACGTAGGGGAATCCAAGATGGGGTGACTTGTATGGCTCTGCCCAGGTTCTGTTACCCAGAATCCTTTGCAAACCTCAACATTTATCTAAAAAAACACATTTTCGTCACATTTCGGTGACAGAAAGTTCGGGAATCTGAGATGAGCCACACATTTCCTTCCACCCAGCGTTCCCCGAAGTCTCCAGATAAAAATGATACCTCACTTGTGTGGGTAGGCCTAGCGCCTGCGACAGGAAAAGACCCAAAACACAACGTGGACACATCCCATTTTTTCACAGAAAACATAGGTGTTTTTTGCAAAGTGCCTACCTGTAGATTCTGGCCTCTAGCTCAGCCGGCACCTAGGGAAACCTACCAAACCTGTGCATTTTTGAAAACTAGAGACGTAGGGGAATCCAAGATGGGATGACTTCTGGGGCTCTGACAAGCTTCTGTTACCTAGAATCCTTTGCAAACCTCAAAATTTGGCTAACAAAACACATTTTCCTCACATTTCGGTGACAGAAAGTTCTGGAATCTGAGAGGAGCCACACATTTCCTTTCACCCAGTATTCCCCCAAGTCTCCCGATAAAAAAGATACCTCACTTGTGTGGGTGGACCTAGCGCCCGAGACAGGAAATGCCCCAAAGCACAACGTGGACACATCCCATTTTTTGTTAGAAAACAGAGGTGTTTTTTGCAAAGTGCCTACCTGTAGATTTTGGCCTGTAGCTCAACCGGCACCAAGGGAAACCTACCAAACCTGTGCATTTTTAAAAACTAGAGACCTAGGGAAATCCAAGATGTGGTGACTTGTGGGGCTCTGCCCAGGTTCTGTTACCCAGAATCCTTTGCAAACCTCAACATTTGTCTAAAAAAATACATTTTCCGCACATTTCGGTGACAGAAAGTTCTGGAATCAGAGAGGAGCCACAAATTTCCTTCCACCCAGCGTTCCCCCAAGTCTCCAGATAAAAATGATACCTCACTTGTGTGGGTAGGCCTAGCTCCTGCGATAGGAAATGCCCCAAAACACAACGTGGACACATCCCATTTTTTCACAGAAAAGAGAAGTGTTTTTTGCAAAGTGCCTACCTGTAGATTTTGGCCTGTAGCTCAGCCGGCACCTAGGGAAACCTACCAAACCTGTGTATTTTTTAAAACTAGAGACCTAGGGAAATCCAAGATGTGGTGACTTGTGGGGCTCTGCCCAGGTTCTGTTACCCAGAATCCTTTGCAAACCTCAACATTTGTCTAAAAAAACACATTTTCCTCACATTTCGGTGACAGAAAGTTCTGGAATCAGAGAGGAGCCACAAATTTCCTTCCACCCAGCGTTCCCCCAAGTCTCCAGATAAAAATGATACCTCACTTGTGTGGGTAGGCCTAGCTCCTGCGATAGGAAATGCCCCAAAACACAACGTGGACACCTCCCATTTTTTCACAGAAAAGAGAAGTGTTTTTTGCAAAGTGCCTACCTGTAGATTTTGGCCTGTAGCTCAGCCGGCACCTAGGGAAACCTACCAAACCTGTGCATTTTTAAAAACTAGAGACGTAGGGGAATCCAAGATGGGGTGACTTGTGGGGCTCTGCCCAGGTTCTGTTACCCAGAATCCTTTGCAAACCTCAACATTTATCTAAAAAAACACATTTTCCTCACATTTCGGTGACAGAAAGTTCGGGAATCAGAGAGGAGCCAGAAATTTCCTTCCACTCAGCGTTCCCCCAAGTCTCCAGATAAAAATGATGCCTCACTTGTGTGGGTAGGCCTAACGCCTGCGACAGAAAATGCCCCAAAACACAACGTGGACATATCCCATTTTTTCACAGAAAATAGAGGTGTTTTTTGCAAAGTGCCTACCTGTAGATTTTGGCCTCTAGCTCAGCCGGCACCTAGGGAAACGTACCAAACCTGTGCATTTTTTAAATCTAGAGACCTAGGGGAATCCAAGATGGGGTGACTTGTGGGGCTCTGCCCAGGTTCTGTTACCCAGAATCCTTTGCAAACCTCAACATTTGTCTAAAAAAACACATTTTCCTCACATTTCGGTGACAGAAAGTTCTAGAATCAGAGAGGAGCCACAAATTTCCTTTCACCCAGCATTCCCCCAAGTCTCCTGATAAAAAAGATACCTCACTTGTGTGGGTGGACCTAGCGCCCGCGACAGGAAATGCCCCAAAGCACAACGTGGACACATCCCATTTTTTGACAGAAAACAGAGGTGTTTTTTGCAAAGTGCCTACCTGTAGATTTTGGCCTGTAGCTCAGCCGGCACCAAGGGAAACCTACCAAACCTGTGCATTTTTAAAAACTAGAGACCTAGGGAAATCCAAGATGTGGTGACTTGTGGGGCTCTGCCCAGGTTCTGTTACCCAGAATCCTTTGCAAACCTCAACATTTGTCTAAAAAAACACATTTTCCTCACATTTCGGTGACAGAAAGTTCTGGAATCAGAGAGGAGCCACAAATTTCCTTCCACCCAGCGTTCCCCCAAGTCTCCAGATAAAAATGATACCTCACTTGTGTGGGTAGGCCTAGCTCCTGCGATAGGAAATGCCCCAAAACACAACGTGGACACATCCCATTTTTTCACAGAAAAGAGAAGTGTTTTTTGCAAAGTGCCTACCTGTAGATTTTGGGCTGTAGCTCAGCCGGCACCTAGGGAAACCTACCAAACCTGTGCATTTTTTAAAACTAGAGACGTAGGGGAATCCAAGATGGGGTGACTTGTGGGGCTCTGCCCAGGTTCTGTTACCCAGAATCCTTTGCAAACCTCAACATTTATCTAAAAAAACACATTTTCGTCACATTTCGGTGACAGAAAGTTCGGGAATCTGAGATGAGCCACACATTTCCTTCTACCCAGCGTTCACCGAAGTCTCCAGATAAAAATGATACCTCACTTGTGTGGGTAGGCCTAGCGCCTGCGACAGGAAAAGACCCAAAACACAACGTGGACACATCCCATTTTTTCACAGAAAACATAGGTGTTTTTTGCAAAGTGCCTACCTGTAGATTCTGGCCTCTAGCTCAGCCGGCACCTAGGGAAACCTACCAAACCTGTGCATTTTTGAAAACTAGAGACGTAGGGGAATCCAAGATGGGATGACTTCTGGGGCTCTGACAAGCTTCTGTTACCTAGAATCCTTTGCAAACCTCAAAATTTGGCTAACAAAACACATTTTCCTCACATTTCGGTGACAGAAAGTTCTGGAATCTGAGAGGAGCTACACATTTCCTTTCACCCAGTATTCCCCCAAGTCTCCCGATAAAAAAGATACCTCACTTGTGTGGGTGGACCTAGCGCCCGAGACAGGAAATGCCCCAAAGCACAACGTGGACACATCCCATTTTTTGTTAGAAAACAGAGGTGTTTTTTGCAAAGTGCCTACCTGTAGATTTTGGCCTGTAGCTCAACCTGCACCAAGGGAAACCTACCAAACCTGTGCATTTTTGAAAACTAGAGACGTAGGGGAATCCAAGATGGGGTGACTTGTGGGGCTCTGCCCAGGTTCTGTTACCCAGAATCCTTTGCAAACCTCAACATTTGTCTAAAAAAACACATTTTCCTCACATTTCGGTGACAGAAAGTTCTGGAATCAGAGAGGAGCGAGAAATTTCCTTCCACTCAGCGTTCCCCCAAGTCTCCAGATAAAAATGATGCCTCACTTGTGTGGGTAGGCCTAACGCCTGCGACAGAAAATGCCCCAAAACACAACGTGGACATATCCCATTTTTTCACAGAAAATAGAGGTGTTTTTTGCAAAGTTCCTACCTGTAGATTTTGGCCTCTAGCTCAGCCGGCACCTAGGGAAACGTACCAAACCTGTGCATTTTTTAAATCTAGAGACCTAGGGGAATCGAAGATGGGGTGACTTGTGGGGCTCTGCCCAGGTTCTGTTACCCAGAATCCTTTGCAAACCTCAACATTTGTCTAAAAAAACACATTTTCCTCACATTTCGGTGACAGAAAGTTCTAGAATCAGAGAGGAGCCACAAATTTCCTTCCACTCAGCGTTCCCCCAAGTCTCCATATAAAAATGATACCTCACTTGTGTGGGTAGGCCTAGCGCTTGCGACAGGATATGCCCCAAAACACAACGTGGACACATCCCATTTTTTCACAGAAAACAGAGGTGTTTTTTGCAAAGTGCCTACCGGTAGATTTTGGCCTCTAGCTCAGCCGGCACCTAGGAAAACCTACCAAACCTGTGCATTTTTGAAAACTAGAGACCTAGGGGAATCCAAGATGGGGTGACTTGTGGGGTTCTGACCAGGTTCTGTTACATAGAATCCTTTGCAACCTCAAAATTTGGCTAACAAAACACATTTTCCTCACATTTCGGTGACAGAATGTTCTGGAAACTGAGATGAGCGACACATTTCCTTCCACCCAGCGTTCCCCAAAGTCTCCAGATAAAAATGATACCTCACTTGTGTGGGTAGGCCTAGCGCCTGCGACAGGAAAAGACCCAAAACACAACGTGGACACATCCCATTTTTTCACAGAAAACATAGGTGTTTTTTGCAAAGTGCCTACCTGTAGATTCTGGCCTCTAGCTCAGCCGGCACCTAGGGAAACCTACCAAACCTGTGCATTTTTTAAAACTAGAGACCTAGGGGAATCCAAGATGGGATGACTTCTGGGGCTCTGACCAGCTTCTGTTACCTAGAATCCTTTGCAAACCTCAAAATTTGGCTAACAAAACACATTTTCCTCATATTTCGGTGACAGAAAGTTCTGGAATCTGAGAGGAGCCACACATTTCCTTTCACCCAGCATTCCCCCAAGTCTCTCGATAAAAAAGATACCTCACTTGTGTGGGTGGACCTAGCGCCCGAAACAGGAAATGCCCCAAAGCACAACGTGGACACATCCCATTTTTTGACAGAAAACAGAGGTGTTTTTTGCAAAGTGCCTACCTGTAGATTGTGGCCTGTAGCTCAACCGGCACCAAGGGAAACCTACCAAACCTGTGCATTTTTTTAAACTAGAGACCTAGGGGAATCCAAAATAGGGTGACTTGTGGGGCTCTGCCCAGGTTCTGTTACCCAGAATCCTTTGCAAACCTCAACATTTGTCTAAAAAAACACATTTTCCTCACATTTCGGTGACAGAAAGTTCTGGAATCAGAGAGGAGCCACAAATTTCCTTCCACCCAGCGTTCCCCCAAGTCTCCAGATAAAAATGATACCTCACTTGTGTGTTTAGGCCTAGCTCCTGCGACAGGAAATGCCCCAAAACACAACACGGACACATCCCATTTTTTCACAGAAAAGAGAAGTGTTTTTTGCAAAGTGCCTACCTGTAGATTTTGGCCTGTAGCTCAGCCGGCACCTAGGGAAACCTACCAAACCTGTGCATTTTTGAAAACTAGAGACGTAGGGGAATCCAAGATGGGGTGACTTGTGGGGCTCTGCCCAGGTTCTGTTACCCAGAATCCTTTGCAAACCTCAACATTTGTCTAAAAAAACACATTTTCCTCACATTTCGGTGACAGAAAGTTCTGGAATCAGAGAGGAGCCACAAATTTCCTTCCACCCAGCGTTCCCCCAAGTCTCCAGATAAAAATGATACCTCACTTGTGTGGGTAGGCCTAGCTCCTGCGATAGGAAATGCCCCAAAACACAACGTGGACACATCCCATTTTTTCACAGAAAAGAGAAGTGTTTTTTGCAAAGTGCCTACCTGTAGATTTTGGCCTGTAGCTCAGCCGGCACCTAGGGAAACCTACCAAACCTGTGCATTTTTTAAAACTAGAGACGTAGGGGAATCCAAGATGGGGTGACTTGTGGGGCTCTGCCCAGGTTCTGTTACCCAGAATCCTTTGCAAACCTCAACATTTATCTAAAAAAACACATTTTCCTCACATTTCGGTGACAGAAAGTTCGGGAATCAGAGAGGAGCCAGAAATTTCCTTCCACTCAGCGTTCCCCCAAGTCTCCAGATAAAAATGATGCCTCACTTGTGTGGGTAGGCCTAACGCCTGCGACAGAAAATGCCCCAAAACACAACGTGGACATATCCCATTTTTTCACAGAAAATAGAGGTGTTTTTTGCAAAGTTCCTACCTGTAGATTTTGGCCTCTAGCTCAGCCGGCACCTAGGGAAACGTACCAAACCTGTGCATTTTTTAAATCTAGAGACCTAGGGGAATCGAAGATGGGGTGACTTGTGGGGCTCTGCCCAGGTTCTGTTACCCAGAATCCTTTGCAAACCTCAACATTTGTCTAAAAAAACACATTTTCCTCACATTTCGGTGACAGAAAGTTCTAGAATCAGAGAGGAGCCACAAATTTCCTTCCACTCAGCGTTCCCCCAAGTCTCCATATAAAAATGATACCTCACTTGTGTGGGTAGGCCTAGCGCTTGCGACAGGATATGCCCCAAAACACAACGTGGACACATCCCATTTTTTCACAGAAAACAGAGGTGTTTTTTGCAAAGTGCCTACCGGTAGATTTTGGCCTCTAGCTCAGCCGGCACCTAGGAAAACCTACCAAACCTGTGCATTTTTGAAAACTAGAGACCTAGGGGAATCCAAGATGGGGTGACTAGTGGGGTTCTGACCAGGTTCTGTTACATAGAATCCTTTGCAACCTCAAAATTTGGCTAACAAAACACATTTTCCTCACATTTCGGTGACAGAATGTTCTGGAAACTGAGATGAGCGACACATTTCCTTCCACCCAGCGTTCCCCAAAGTCTCCAGATAAAAATGATACCTCACTTGTGTGGGTAGGCCTAGCGCCTGCGACAGGAAAAGACCCAAAACACAACGTGGACACATCCCATTTTTTCACAGAAAACATAGGTGTTTTTTGCAAAGTGCCTACCTGTAGATTCTGGCCTCTAGCTCAGCCGGCACCTAGGGAAACCTACCAAACCTGTGCATTTTTGAAAACTAGAGACCTAGGGGAATCCAAGATGGGATGACTTCTGGGGCTCTGACCAGCTTCTGTTACCTAGAATCCTTTGCAAACCTCAAAATTTGGCTAACAAAACACATTTTCCTCATATTTCGGTGACAGAAAGTTCTGGAATCTGAGAGGAGCCACACATTTCCTTTCACCCAGCATTCCCCCAAGTCTCTCGATAAAAAAGATACCTCACTTGTGTGGGTGGACCTAGCGCCCGAAACAGGAAATGCCCCAAAGCACAACGTGGACACATCCCATTTTTTGACAGAAAACAGAGGTGTTTTTTGCAAAGTGCCTACCTGTAGATTTTGGCCTGTAGCTCAACCGGCACCAAGGGAAACCTACCAAACCTGTGCATTTTTTTAAACTAGAGACCTAGGGGAATCCAAAATAGGGTGACTTGTGGGGCTCTGCCCAGGTTCTGTTACCCAGAATCCTTTGCAAACCTCAACATTTGTCTAAAAAAACACATTTTCCTCACATTTCGGTGACAGAAAGTTCTGGAATCAGAGAGGAGCCACAAATTTCCTTCCACCCAGCGTTCCCCCAAGTCTCCAGATAAAAATGATACCTCACTTGTGTGTTTAGGCCTAGCTCCTGCGACAGGAAATGCCCCAAAACACAACACGGACACATCCCATTTTTTCACAGAAAAGAGAAGTGTTTTTTGCAAAGTGCCTACCTGTAGATTTTGGCCTGTAGCTCAGCCGGCACCTAGGGAAACCTACCAAACCTGTGCATTTTTGAAAACTAGAGACGTAGGGGAATCCAAGATGGGGTGACTTGTGGGGCTCTGCCCAGGTTCTGTTACCCAGAATCCTTTGCAAACCTCAACATTTGTCTAAAAAAACACATTTTCCTCACATTTCGGTGACAGAAAGTTCTGGAATCAGAGAGGAGCCACAAATTTCCTTCCACCCAGCGTTCCCCCAAGTCTCCAGATAAAAATGATACCTCACTTGTGTGGGTAGGCCTAGCTCCTGCGATAGGAAATGCCCCAAAACACAACGTGGACACATCCCATTTTTTCACAGAAAAGAGAAGTGTTTTTTGCAAAGTGCCTACCTGTAGATTTTGGCCTGTAGCTCAGCCGGCACCTAGGGAAACCTACCAAACCTGTGCATTTTTTAAAACTAGAGACGTAGGGGAATCCAAGATGGGGTGACTTGTGGGGCTCTGCCCAGGTTCTGTTACCCAGAATCCTTTGCAAACCTCAACATTTATCTAAAAAAACACATTTTCCTCACATTTCGGTGACAGAAAGTTCGGGAATCAGAGAGGAGCCAGAAATTTCCTTCCACTCAGCGTTCCCCCAAGTCTCCAGATAAAAATGATGCCTCACTTGTGTGGGTAGGCCTAACGCCTGCGACAGAAAATGCCCCAAAACACAACGTGGACATATCCCATTTTTTCACAGAAAATAGAGGTGTTTTTTGCAAAGTTCCTACCTGTAGATTTTGGCCTCTAGCTCAGCCGGCACCTAGGGAAACGTACCAAACCTGTGCATTTTTTAAATCTAGAGACCTAGGGGAATCGAAGATGGGGTGACTTGTGGGGCTCTGCCCAGGTTCTGTTACCCAGAATCCTTTGCAAACCTCAACATTTGTCTAAAAAAACACATTTTCCTCACATTTCGGTGACAGAAAGTTCTAGAATCAGAGAGGAGCCACAAATTTCCTTCCACTCAGCGTTCCCCCAAGTCTCCATATAAAAATGATACCTCACTTGTGTGGGTAGGCCTAGCGCTTGCGACAGGATATGCCCCAAAACACAACGTGGACACATCCCATTTTTTCACAGAAAACAGAGGTGTTTTTTGCAAAGTGCCTACCGGTAGATTTTGGCCTCTAGCTCAGCCGGCACCTAGGGAAACCTACCAAACCTGTGCATTTTTGAAAACTAGAGACCTAGGGGAATCCAAGATGGGGTGACTTGTGGGGTTCTGACCAGGTTCTGTTACATAGAATCCTTTGCAACCTCAAAATTTGGCTAACAAAACACATTTTCCTCACATTTCGGTGACAGAATGTTCTGGAAACTGAGATGAGCCACACATTTCCTTCCACCCAGCGTTCTCCGAAGTCTCCAGATAAAAATGATACCTCACTTGTGTGGGTAGGCCTAGCGCCTGCGACAGGAAAAGACCCAAAACACAACGTGGACACATCCCATTTTTTCACAGAAAACATAGGTGTTTTTTGCAAAGTGCCTACCTGTAGATTCTGGCCTCTAGCTCAGCCGGCACCTAGGGAAACCTACCAAACCTGTGCATTTTTGAAAACTAGAGACCTAGGGGAATCCAAGATGGGATGACTTCTGGGGCTCTGACCAGCTTCTGTTACCTAGAATCCTTTGCAAACCTCAAAATTTGGCTAACAAAACACATTTTCCTCACATTTCGGTGACAGAAAGTTCTGGAATCTGAGAGGAGCCACACATTTCCTTTCACCCAGCATTCCCCCAAGTCTCCCGATAAAAAAGATACCTCACTTGTGTGGGTGGACCTAGCGCCCGAGACAGGAAATGCCCCAAAGCACAACGTGGACACATCCCATTTTTTGACAGAAAACAGAGGTGTTTTTTGCAAAGTGCCTACCTGTAGATTTTGGCCTGTACCTCAACCGGCACCAAGGGAAACCTACCAAACCTGTGCATTTTTTTAAACTAGAGACCTAGGGGAATCCAAAATAGGGTGACTTGTGGGGCTCTGCCCAGGTTCTGTTACCCAGAATCCTTTGCAAACCTCAACATTTGTCTAAAAAAACACATTTTCCTCACATTTCGGTGACAGAAAGTTCTGGAATCAGAGAGGAGCCACAAATTTCCTTCCGCCCAGCGTTCCCCCAAGTCTCCAGATAAAAATGATACCTCACTTGTGTGTTTAGGCCTAGCTCCTGCGACAGGAAATGCCCCAAAACACAACACGGACACATCCCATTTTTTCACAGAAAAGAGAAGTGTTTTTTGCAAAGTGCCTACCTGTAGATTTTGGCCTGTAGCTCAGCCGACACCTAGGGAAACCTACCAAACCTGTGCATTTTTGAAAACTAGAGACGTAGGGGAATCCAAGATGGGGTGACTTGTGGGGCTCTGCCCAGGTTCTGTTACCCAGAATCCTTTGCAAACCTCAACATTTGTCTAAAAAAAACACATTTTCCTCACATTTCGGTGACAGAAAGTTCTGGAATCAGAGAGGAGCGAGAAATTTCCTTCCACTCAGCGTTCCCCCAAGTCTCCAGATAAAAATGATACCTCACTTGTGTGGGTAGGCCTAGCGCCTGCGACAGAAAATGCCCCAAAACACAACGTGGACATATCCCATTTTTTCACAGAAAATAGAGGTGTTTTTTGCAAAGTGCCTACCTGTAGATTTTGGCCTCTAGCTCAGCCGGCACCTAGGGAAACGTACCAAACCTGTGCATTTTTGAAATCTAGAGACCTAGGGGAATCCAATATGGGGTGACTTGTGGGGCTCTGCCCAGGTTCTGTTACCCAGAATCCTTTGCAAACCTCAACATTTGTCTACAAAAACACATTTTCCTCACATTTCGGTGACAGAAAGTTCTAGAATCAGAGAGGAGCCACAAATTTCCTACCACTCAGCGTTCCCCCAAGTCTCCAGATAAAAATGATACCTCACTTGTGTGGGTAGGCCTAGCGCCTGCGACAGGAAATGCTCCAAAACACAACGTTGACACATCCCATTTTTTCACAGAAAACAGAGGTGTTTCTTGCAAAGTGCCTACCTGTAGATTTTGGCCTCTAGCTCAGCCGGCACCTAGGGAAACCTACCAAACCTGTGCATTTTTGAAAACTAGAGACCTAGGGGAATCCAAGATGGGGTGACTTGTGGGGCTCTGACCAGGTTCTGTTACCTAGAATCCTTTGCAAACCTCAAAATTTGGCTAACAAAGCACATTTTCCTCACATTTCGGTGACAGAAAGTTCTGGAATCTGAGAGGAGCCACACATTTCCTTCCAGCCAGCGTTCCCCGAAGTCTCCAGATAAAAATGATACCTCACTTGTGTGGGTAGGCCTAGCGCCTGCGACAGGAAATGATCCAAAACACAATGTGGACACATCCCATTTTTTCACAGAAAACATAGGTGTTTTTTGCAAAGTGCCTACCTGTAGATTCTGGCCTCTAGCTCAGCCGGCACCTAGGGAAACCTACCAAACCTGTGCATTTTTGAAAACTAGAGATCTAGGGGAATCCAAGATGGGGTTGACTTCTGGGGCTCTGACCAGCTTCTGTTACCTAGAATCCTTTGCAAACCTCAACATTTGTCTAAAAAAACACATTTTCCTCACATTTCGCTGACAGAAAGTTCTGGAATCTGAGAGGAGCCACAAATTTCCTTCCACCCAGCGTTCCCCCAAGTTTCCAGATAAAAATGATACCTAACTTGTGTGGGTAGGCCTAGTGCCTGCGACAGGAAATGCCCCAAAACACAACGTGGACACATCCCATTTTTTGACAGAAAACAGAGGTGTTTTTTGCAAAGTGCCTACCTGTAGATTTTGGCCTGTAGCTCAGCCGGCACCTAGGGAAACCTACCAAACCTGTGCATTTTTTAAAACTAGAGACCTAAGGGAATCCGAGATGGGGTGACTTGTGGGGCTCTGACCAGGTTCTGTTACCCAGAATCCTTTGCAAACCTCAAACTTTGGCTAAAAAAACACATTTTCTTCACATTTCGGAGACAGAAAGTTCTGGAATAAGAGAGGAGCCACAAATTTCCTTTCACCCAGCATTCCCCCAAGTCTCCCGATAAAAAAGATTCCTCACTTGTGTGGGTGGACCTAGCGCCCGAGACAGGAAATGCCCCAAAGCACAACGTGGACACATCCCATTTTTTGACAGAAAACAGAGGTGTTTTTTGCAAAGTGCCTACCTGTAGATTTTGGCCTCTAGCTCAGCCGGCACCTAGGGAAATCTACCAAACCTGTGCATTTTTTAAAACTAGAGACCTAGGGGAATCCAAGATGGGGTGACTTGTGGGGCTCTGACCAGGTTCTGTTACCCAGAATCCTTTGCAAACCTCAAAATTTGGCTACCAAAACACATTTTCCTCACATTTCGGTGACAGAAAGTTCTGGAATCTGAGTGGAGCCACATATTTCCTTCCACCCAGCGTTTCCCGAAGTATCCAGATAAAAATGATACCTCACTTGTGTGGGTAGGCCTAGCGCCTGCGACAGGAAAAGACCCAAAACACAATGTGGACACATCCCATTTTTTCACAGAAAACATAGGTGTTTTTTGAAAAGTGCCTACCTGTAGATTCTGGCCTCTAGCTCAGCCGGCACCTAGGAACACCTACCAAACCTGTGCATTTTTTAAAACTAGAGACCTAGGGGAATCCAAGATGGGGTGACTTCTGGGGCTCTGACCAGCTTCTGTTACCTAGAATCCTTTGCAAACCACAAAATTTGGCTAACAAAACACATTTTCCTCACATTTCGGTGACAGAAAGTTCTGGAATCTGAGAGGAGCCACACATTTCCTTCCACCCAGCGTTCCCCGAAGTCTCCAGATAAAAATGATACCTCACTTGTGTGGGTTGGCCTAGCGCCTGCGACAGGAAATGTCCCAAAACACAATGTGGACACATCCCATTTTTTCACAGAAAACATAGGTGTTTTTTGCAAAGTGCCTACCTGTAGATTTTGGCCTCTAGCTCAGCCGGCACCTAGGGAAACCTACCAAACCTGTGCATTTTTTAAAACTAGAGACCTAGGAGAATCCAAGATGGGATGACTTGTGGGGCTCTGACCAGGTTCTGTTACCCAGAATCCTTTGCAAACCTCAAAATTTGGCTAAAAAAACACATTTTCCTCACATTTCGGAGACAGAAAGTTCTGGAATCTGAGAGGAGCCACACATTTCCTTTCACCAAGCATTCCCCCAAGTCTCCCGATAAAAAAGATACCTCACTTGTGTGGGTGGACCTAGCGCCCGAGACAGGAAATGCCCCAAAGCACAACGTGGACACATCCCATTTTTTGACAGAAAACAGAGGTGTTTTTTGCAAAGTGCCTAACTGTAGATTTTGACTTGTAGCTCAACCGGCACCAAGGGAAACCTACCAAACCTGTGCATTTTTTTAAACTAGAGACCTAGGGGAATCCAAAATAGGGTGACTTGTGGGGCACTGCCCAGGTTCTGTTACCCAGAATCCTTTGCAAACCTCAACATTTGTCTAAAAAAACACATTTTCCTCACATTTCGGTGACAGAAAGTTCTGGAATCTGAGATGAGCCACAAATTTCCTTCCACCCAGCATTCCCCCAAGTCGCCCGATAAAAATAATACCTCACTTGTGTGGGTAGGCCTAGCGCCTGCGACAGGAAATGCCCCAAAACACAACGTGGACACATCCCATTTTTTCACAGAAAACAGAGGTGTTTTTTGGCAAAGTGCCTACCTGTGGATTTTGGCCTCTAGCTCAGCCGGCACCTAGGAAAACCTACCAAACCTGTGCATTTTTTAAAACTAGAGACCTAGGTGAATCCAAGATGGGGTGACTTTGGGGCTCTGACCAGGTTCTGTTACCCAGAATGCTTTGCAAACTTCAAAATGTGTCTAAAAAAACACATTTTCCTCACATTTCGGTGACAGAAAGTTCTGGAATCTGAGAGGAGCCACGCATTTCCTTCCACCCAGCGTTCCCCCAAGTCTCCCGATAAAAGTGACACCTCACTTGTGTGGGTTCGCCTAGCGCCTGCGACAGGAAATGCCCCAAAACACAACGTGGACACATCCCATTTTTTGACAGAAAACAGAGGTGTGTTTTGCAAAGTGCCTACCTGTAGATTTTAGCCTCCAGCTCAGCCGGCAACTAGGGAAACCTACCAAACCTGTGCATTTTTTAAAACTAGAGACCTAAGGGAATTCAAGATGGGGTGACTTGTGGGACTCTGACCAGGTTCTGTTACATAGAATCCTTTGCAAACCTCAAAATTTGGCTAACAAAACACATTTTCCTCACATTTCGGTGACAGAAAGTTCTGGAATCTGAGAGGAGCCACACATTTCCTTCCACCCAGCGTTCCCCGAAGTCTCCAGATAAAAATGATACCTCACTTGTGTGGGAAGGCCTAGCGCCTGCGACAGGAAATGACCCAAAACACAATGTGGACACATCCCATTTTTTCACAGAAAACATAGGTGTTTTTTGCAAAGTGCCTACCTGTAGATTCTGGCCTCTAGCTCAGCCGGCACCTAGGGAAACCTACCAAACCTGTGCATTTTTGAAAACTAGAGACCTAGGGGAATCCAAGATGGGGTTGACTTCTGGGGCTCTGACCAGCTTCTGTTACCTAGAATCCTTTGCAAACCTCAACATTTGTCTAAAAAAACACATTTTCCTCACATTTCGGTGACAGAAAGTTCTGGAATCTGAGAGGAGCCACAAATTTCCTTCCACCCAGCGTTCCCCCAAGTTTCCAGATAAAAATGATACCTAACTTGTGTGGGTAGGCCTAGCGCCTGCGACAGGAAATGCCCCAAAACACAACGTGGACACATCCCATTTTTTGACAGAAAACAGAGGTGTTTTTTGCAAAGTGCCTACCTGTAGATTTTGGCCTGTAGCTCAGCCGGCACCTAGGGAAACCTACCAAACCTGTGCATTTTTAAAAACTAGAGACCTAAGGGAATCCGAGATGGGGTGACTTGTGGGGCTCTGACCAGGTTCTGTTACCCAGAATCCTTTGCAAACCTCAAACTTTGGCTAAAAAAACACATTTTCTTCACATTTCGGAGACAGAAAGTTCTGGAATCAGAGAGGAGCCACAAATTTCCTTTCACCCAGCATTCCCCCAAGTCTCCCGATGAAAAAGATTCCTCACTTGTGTGGGTGGACCTAGCGCCCGAGACAGGAAATGCCCCAAAGCACAACGTGGACACATCCCATTTTTTGACAGAAAACAGAGGTGTTTTTTGCAAAGTGCCTACCTGTAGACTTTGGCCTCTAGATCAGCCGGCACCTAGGGAAATCTACCAAACCTGTGCATTTTTGAAAACTAGAGACCTAGGGGAATCCAAGATGGGGTGACTTGTGGGGCTCTGGCCAGGTTCTGTTACCCAGAATCCTTTGCAAACCTCAAAATTTGGCTACCAAAACACATTTTCCTCACATTTCGGTGACAGAAAGTTCTGGAATCTGAGTGGAGCCACAGATTTCCTTCCACCCAGCGTTCCCCGAAGTATCCAGATAAAAATGATACCTCACTTGTGTGGGTAGGCCTAGCGCCTGCGACAGGAAAAGACCCAAAACACAATGTGGACACATCCCATTTTTTCACAGAAAACAGGTGTTTTTTGAAAAGTGCCTACCTGTAGATTTTGGCCTCTAGCTCAGCCGCCACCTAGGGAAACCTACCAAACCTGTGCATTTTTGAAAACTAGAGACCTAGGAGAATCCAAGATGGGATGACTTCTGGGGCTCTGACCAGGTTCTGTTACCCAGAATCCTTTGCAAACCTCAAAAATTTGGCTAAAAAAACACATTTTCCTCACATTTCGGAGACAGAAAGTTCTGGAATCTGAGAGGAGCCACACATTTCCTTTCACCCAGCATTCCCCCAAGTCTCCCGATAAAAAAGATACCTCACTTGTGTGGGTGGACCTAGCGCCCGAGACAGGAAATGCCCCAAAGCACAACGTGGACACATCCCATTTTTTGACAGAAAACAGAGGTGTTTTTTGCAAAGTGCCTACCTTTAGATT
Source organism: Pleurodeles waltl (assembly GCF_031143425.1). NCBI lineage: Eukaryota > Metazoa > Chordata > Amphibia > Caudata > Salamandridae > Pleurodeles > Pleurodeles waltl. The sequence continues at coordinate 403,815,485 of NC_090449.1, forward strand.
TTGACTTGTAGCTCAACCGGCACCAAGGGAAACCTAACAAACCTGTGCATTTTTTTAAACTAGAGACCTAGGGGAATCCAAAATAGGGTGACTTGTGGGGCACTGCCCAGGTTCTGTTACCCAGAATCCTTTGCAAACCTCAACATTTGTCTAAAAAAACACATTTTCCTCACATTTCGGTGACAGAAAGTTCTGGAATCTGAGATGAGCCACAAATTTCCTTCCACCCAGCATTCCCCCAGGTCGCCCGATAAAAATAATACCTCACTTGTGTGGGTAGGCCTAGCACCTGCGACAGGAAATGCCCCAAAACACAACGTGGACACATCCCATTTTTTCACAGAAAACAGAGGTGTTTTTTGGCAAAGTGCCTACCTGTGGATTTTGGCCTCTAGCTCAGCCGGCACCTAGGAAAACCTACCAAACCTGTGCATTTTTTAAAACTAGAGACCTAGGTGAATCCAAGATGGGGTGACTTTGGGGCTCTGACCAGGTTCTGTTACCCAGAATGCTTTGCAAACTTCAAAATGTGTCTAAAAAAACACATTTTCCTCACATTTCGGTGACAGAAAGTTCTGGAATCTGAGAGGAGCCACGCATTTCCTTCCACCCAGCGTTCCCCCAAGTCTCCCGATAAAAGTGATACCTCACTTGTGTGGGTTCGCCTAGCGCCTGCGACAGGAAATGCCCCAAAACACAACGTGGACACATCCCATTTTTTGACAGAAAACAGAGGTGTGTTTTGCAAAGTGCCTACCTGTAGATTTTAGCCTCCAGCTCAGCCGGCAACTAGGGAAACCTACCAAACCTGTGCATTTTTTAAAACTAGAGACCTAAGGGAATTCAAGATGGGGTGACTTGTGGGACTCTGACCAGGTTCTGTTACATAGAATCCTTTGCAAACCTCAAAATTTGGCTAACAAAACACATTTTCCTCACATTTCGGTGACAGAAAGTTCTGGAATCTGAGAGGAGCCACACATTTCCTTCCACCCAGCGTTCCCCGAAGTCTCCAGATAAAAATGATACCTCACTTGTGTGGGAAGACCTAGCACCTGCGACAGGAAATGACCCAAAACACAATGTGGACACATCCCATTTTTTCACAGAAAACATAGGTGTTTTTTGCAAAGTGCCTACCTGTAGATTCTGGCCTCTAGCTCAGCCGGCACCTAGGGAAACCTACCAAACCTGTGCATTTTTGAAAACTAGAGACCTAGGGGAATCCAAGATGGGGTTGACTTCTGGGGCTCTGACCAGCTTCTGTTACCTAGAATCCTTTGCAAACCTCAACATTTGTCTAAAAAAACACATTTTCCTCACATTTCGCTGACAGAAAGTTCTGGAATCTGAGAGGAGCCACAAATTTCCTTCCACCCAGCGTTCCCCCAAGTTTCCAGATAAAAATGATACCTAACTTGTGTGGGTAGGCCTAGCGCCTGCGACAGGAAATGCCCCAAAACACAACGTGGACACATCCCATTTTTTGACAGAAAACAGAGGTGTTTTTTGCAAAGTGCCTACCTGTAGATTTTGGCCTGTAGCTCAGCCGGCACCTAGGGAAACCTCCCAAACCTGTGCATTTTTAAAAACTAGAGACCTAAGGGAATCCGAGATGGGGTGACTTGTGGGGCTCTGACCAGGTTCTGTTACCCAGAATCCTTTGCAAATCTCAAACTTTGGCTAAAAAAACACATTTTCTTCACATTTCGGAGACAGAAAGTTCTGGAATCAGAGAGGAGCCACAAATTTCCTTTCACCCAGCATTCCCCCAAGTCTCCCGATGAAAAAGATTCCTCACTTGTGTGGGTGGACCTAGCGCCCGAGACAGGAAATGCCCCAAAGCACAACGTGGACACATCCCATTTTTTGACAGAAAACAGAGGTGTTTTTTGCAAAGTGCCTACCTGTAGACTTTGGCCTCTAGATCAGCCGGCACCTAGGGAAATCTACCAAACGTGTGCATTTTTGAAAACTAGAGACCTAGGGGAATCCAAGATGGGGTGACTTGTGGGTCTCTGACCAGGTTCTGTTACCCAGAATCCTTTGCAAACCTCAAAATTTGGCTACCAAAACACATTTTCCTCACATTTCGGTGACAGAAAGTTCTGGAATCTGAGTGGAGCCACACATTTCCTTCCACCCAGCGTTCCCCGAAGTATCCAGATAAAAATGATACCTCACTTGTGTGGGTAGGCCTAGCGCCTGCGACAGGAAAAGACCCAAAACACAATGTGGACACATCCCATTTTTTCACAGAAAACATAGGTGTTTTTTGAAAAGTGCCTACCTGTAGATTCTGGCCTCTAGCTCAGGCGGCACCTAGGAACACCTACCAAACCTGTGCATTTTTGAAAACTAGAGACCTAGGGGAATCCAAGATGGGGTGACTTCTGGGGCTCTGACCAGCTTCTGTTACCTAGAATCCTTTGCAAACCACAAAATTTGGCTAACAAAACACATTTTCCTCACATTTCGGTGACAGAAAGTTCTGGAATCTGAGAGGAGCCACACATTTCCTTCCACCCAGCGTTCCCCGAAGTCTCCAGATAAAAATGATACCTCACTTGTGTGGGTTGGCCTAGCGCCTGCGACAGGAAATGTCCCAAAACACAATGTGGACACATCCCATTTTTTCACAGAAAACATAGGTGTTTTTTGCAAAGTGCCTACCTGTAGATTTTTGCCTCTAGCTCAGCCGGCACCTAGGGAAACCTACCAAACCTGTGCATTTTTTTAAACTAGAGACCTAGGAGAATCCAAGATGGGATGACTTGTGGGGCTCTGACCAGGTTCTGTTACCCAGAATCCTTTGCAAACCTCAAAAATTTGGCTAAAAAAACACATTTTCCTCACATTTCGGAGACAGAAAGTTCTGGAATCTGAGAGGAGCCACACATTTCCTTTCACCCAGCATTCCCCCAAGTCTCCCGATAAAAAAGATACCTCACTTGTGTGGGTGGACCTAGCGCCCGAGACAGGAAATGCCCCAAAGCACAACGTGGACACATCCCATTTTTTGACAGAAAACAGAGGTGTTTTTTGCAAAGTGCCTACCTGTAGATTTTGGCCTGTAGCTCAACCGGCACCAAGGGAAACCTACCAAACCTGTGCATTTTTTTAAACTAGAGACCTAGGGGAATCCAAAATAGGGTGACTTGTGGGGCTCTGCCCAGGTTCTGTTACCCAGAATCCTTTGCAAACCTCAACATTTGTCTAAAAAAAACACATTTTCCTCACATTTCGGTGACAGAAAGTTCTGGAACCTGAGATGAGCCACAAATTTCCTTCCACCCAGCATTCCCCCAAGTCGCCCGATAAAAATAATACCTCACTTGTGTGGGTAGGCCTAGCGCGTGCGACAGGAAATGCCCCAAAACACAACGTGGACACATCCCATTTTTTCACAGAAAACAGAGGTGTTTTTTGGCAAAGTGCCTACCTGTGGATTTTGGCCTCTAGCTCAGCCGGCACCTAGGGAAACCTACCAAACCTGTGCATTTTTTAAAACTAGAGACCTAGGTGAATCCAAGATGGGATGACTTGTGGGGCTCTGACCAGGTTCTGTTACCCAGAATGCTTTGCAAACTTCAAAATGTGTCTAAAAAAAAACATTTTCCTCACATTTCGGTGACAGAAAGTTCTGGAATCTGAGAGGAGCCACGCATTTCCTTCCACCCAGCGTTCCCCCAAGTCTCCAGATAAAAGTGATACCTCACTTGTGTGGGTTCGCCTAGCGCCTGCGACAGGAAATGCCCCAAAACACAACGTGGACACATCCCATTTTTTGACAGAAAACAGAGGTGTGTTTTGCAAAGTGCCTACCTGTAGATTTTAGCCTCCAGCTCAGCTGGCACCTAGGGAAACCTACCAAACCTGTGCATTTTTGAAAACTAGAGACCTAAGGGAATTCAAGATGGGGTGACTTCTGGGGCTCTGACCAGCTTCTGTTACCTAGAATCCTTTGCAAACCTCAACATTTGTCTAAAAAAACACATTTTCCTCACATTTCGGTGACAGAAAGTTCTGGAATCTGAGAGGAGCCACAAATTTCCTTCCACCCAGTGTTCCCCGAAGTCTCCAGATAAAAATGATACCTAACATGTGTGGGTAGGCCTAGCGCCTGCGACAGGAAATACCCCAAAACACAACGTGGACACATCCCATTTTTTGACAGAAAACAGAGGTGTTTTTTTGCAAAGTGCCTACCTGTAGATTTTGGCCTGTAGCTCAGCCGGCACCTAGGGAAACCTACCAAACCTGTGCATTTTTAAAAACTAGAGACCTAAGGGAATACAAGATGGGGTGACTTGTGGGGCTCTGACCAGGTTCTGTTACCCAGAATCCTTTGCAAACCTCAAAATGTGGCTAAAAAAACACATTTTCCTCACATTTCGGTGACAGAAAGTTCTGGAATCTGAGAGGAGCCACAAAATTCCTTTCACCCAGCATTCCCCCAAGTCTCCTTATAAAAAAGATACCTCACTTGTGTGGGTGGACCTAGCGCCCGCGACAGGAAATGCCCCAAAGCACAACGTGGACACATCCCATTTTTTGACAGAAAACAGAGGTGTTTTTTGCAAAGTGCCTACCTGTAGATTTTGGCCTGTAGCTCAGCCGGCACCAAGGGAAACCTACCAAACCTGTGCATTTTTTAAAACTAGAGACCTAGGGGAATCCAAGATGGGGTGACTTGTGGGGCTCTGACCAGGTTCTGTTACCCAGAATCCTTTGCAAACCTCAAAATTTGGCTACCAAAACACATTTTCCTCACATTTCGGTGACAGAAAGTTCTGGAATCTGAGTGGAGCCACACATTTCCTTCCACCCAGCGTTCCCCGAAGTATCCAGATAAAAATGATACCTCACTTGTGTGGGTAGGCCTAGCGCCTGCGACAGGAAAAGACCCAAAACACAATGTGGACACATCCCATTTTTTCACAGAAAACATAGGTGTTTTTTGAAAAGTGCCTACCTGTAGATTCTGGCCTCTAGCTCAGGTGGCACCTAGGAACACCTACCAAACCTGTGCATTTTTTAAAACTAGAGACCTAGGGGAATCCAAGATGGGGTGACTTCTGGGGCTCTGACCAGCTTCTGTTACCTAGAATCCTTTGCAAACCACAAAATTTGGCTAACAAAACACATTTTCCTCACATTTCGGTGACAGAAAGTTCTGGAATCTGAGAGGAGCCACACATTTCCTTCCACCCAGCGTTCCCCGAAGTCTCCAGATAAAAATGATACCTCACTTGTGTGGGTTGGCCTAGCGCCTGCGACAGGAAATGTCCCAAAACACAATGTGGACACATCCCATTTTTTCACAGAAAACATAGGTGTTTTTTGCAAAGTGCCTACCTGTAGATTTTAGCCTCTAGCTCAGCCGGCACCTAGGGAAACCTACCAAACCTGTGCATTTTTTTAAACTAGAGACCTAGGAGAATCCAAGATGGGATGACTTGTGGGGCTCTGACCAGGTTCTGTTACCCAGAATCCTTTGCAAACCTCAAAAATTTGGCTAAAAAAACACATTTTCCTCACATTTCGGAGACAGAAAGTTCTGGAATCTGAGAGGAGCCACACATTTCCTTTCACCCAGCATTCCCCCAAGTCTCCCGATAAAAAAGATAACTCACTTGTGTGGGTGGACCTAGCGCCCGAGACAGGAAATGCCCCAAAGCACAACGTGGACACATCCCTTTTTTTGACAGAAAACAGAGGTGTTTTTTGCAAAGTGCCTACCTGTAGATTTTGGCCTGTAGCTCAACCGGCACCAAGGGAAACCTACCAAACCTGTGCATTTTTTTAAACTAGAGACCTAGGGGAATCCAAAATAGGGTGACTTGTGGGGCTCTGCCCAGGTTCTGTTACCCAGAATCCTTTGCAAACCTCAACATTTGTCTAAAAAAACACATTTTCCTCACATTTCGGTGACAGAAAGTTCTGGAATCAGAGAGGAGCCACAAATTTCCTTCCGCCCAGCGTTCCCCCAAGTCTCCAGATAAAAATGATACCTCACTTGTGTGTTTAGGCCTAGCTCCTGCGACAGGAAATGCCCCAAAACACAACACGGACACATCCCATTTTTTCACAGAAAAGAGAAGTGTTTTTTGCAAAGTGCCTACCTGTAGATTTTGGCCTGTAGCTCAGCCGGCACCTAGGGAAACCTACCAAACCTGTGCATTTTTGAAAACTAGAGACGTAGGGGAATCCAAGATGGGGTGACTTGTGGGGCTCTGCCCAGGTTCTGTTACCCAGAATCCTTTGCAAACCTCAACATTTGTCTAAAAAAAACACATTTTCCTCACATTTCGGTGACAGAAAGTTCTGGAATCAGAGAGGAGCGAGAAATTTCCTTCCACTCAGCGTTCCCCCAAGTCTCCAGATAAAAATTATACCTCACTTGTGTGGGTAGGCCTAGCGCCTGCGACAGAAAATGCCCCAAAACACAACGTGGACATATCCCATTTTTTCACAGAAAATAGAGGTGTTTTTTGCAAAGTGCCTACCTGTAGATTTTGGCCTCTAGCTCAGCCGGCACCTAGGGAAACGTACCAAACCTGTGCATTTTTTAAATCTAGAGACCTAGGGGAATCCAATATGGGGTGACTTGTGGGGCTCTGCCCAGGTTCTGTTACCCAGAATCCTTTGCAAACCTCAACATTTGTCTACAAAAACACATTTTCCTCACATTTCGGTGACAGAAAGTTCTAGAATCAGAGAGGAGCCACAAATTTCCTACCACTCAGCGTTCCCCCAAGTCTCCAGATAAAAATGATACCTCACTTGTGTGGGTAGGCCTAGCGCCTGCGACAGGAAATGCTCCAAAACACAACGTTGACACATCCCATTTTTTCACAGAAAACAGAGGTGTTTCTTGCAAAGTGCCTACCTGTAGATTTTGGCCTCTAGCTCAGCCGGCACCTAGGGAAACCTACCAAACCTGTGCATTTTTGAAAACTAGAGACCTAGGGGAATCCAAGATGGGGTGACTTGTGGGGCTCTGACCAGGTTCTGTTACCTAGAATCCTTTGCAAACCTCAAAATTTGGCTAACAAAGCACATTTTCCTCACATTTCGGTGACAGAAAGTTCTGGAATCTGAGAGGAGCCACACATTTCCTTCCAGCCAGCGTTCCCCGAAGTCTCCAGATAAAAATGATACCTCACTTGTGTGGGTAGGCCTAGCGCCTGCGACAGGAAATGACCCAAAACACAATGTGGACACATCCCATTTTTTCACAGAAAACAGAGGTGTTTTTTTGCAAAGTGCCTACCTGTAGATTCTGGCCTCTAGCTCAGCCGGCACCTAGGGAAACCTACCAAACCTGTGCATTTTTGAAAACTAGAGATCTAGGGGAATCCAAGATGGGGTTGACTTCTGGGGCTCTGACCAGCTTCTGTTACCTAGAATCCTTTGCAAACCTCAACATTTGTCTAAAAAAACACATTTTCCTCACATTTCGCTGACAGAAAGTTCTGGAATCTGAGAGGAGCCACAAATTTCCTTCCACCCAGCGTTCCCCCAAGTTTCCAGATAAAAATGATACCTAACTTGTGTGGGTAGGCCTAGTGCCTGCGACAGGAAATGCCCCAAAACACAACGTGGACACATCCCATTTTTTGACAGAAAACAGAGGTGTTTTTTGCAAAGTGCCTACCTGTAGATTTTGGCCTGTAGCTCAGCCGGCACCTAGGGAAACCTACCAAACCTGTGCATTTTTTAAAACTAGAGACCTAAGGGAATCCGAGATGGGGTGACTTGTGGGGCTCTGACCAGGTTCTGTTACCCAGAATCCTTTGCAAACCTCAAACTTTGGCTAAAAAAACACATTTTCCTCACATTTCGGTGACAGAAAGTTCTGGAATCTGAGTGGAGCCACATATTTCCTTCCACCCAGCGTTTCCCGAAGTATCCAGATAAAAATGATACCTCACTTGTGTGGGTAGGCCTAGCGCCTGCGACAGGAAAAGACCCAAAACACAATGTGGACACATCCCATTTTTTCACAGAAAACATAGGTGTTTTTTGAAAAGTGCCTACCTGTAGATTCTGGCCTCTAGCTCAGCCGGCACCTAGGAACACCTACCAAACCTGTGCATTTTTGAAAACTAGAGACCTAGGGGAATCCAAGATGGGGTGACTTCTGGGGCTCTGACCAGCTTCTGTTACCTAGAATCCTTTGCAAACCACAACATTTGGCTAACAAAACACATTTTCCTCACATTTCGGTGACAGAAAGTTCTGGAATCTGAGAGGAGCCACACATTTCCTTCCACCCAGCGTTCCCCGAAGTCTCCAGATAAAAATGATACCTCACTTGTGTGGGTTGGCCTAGCGCCTGCGACAGGAAATGTCCCAAAACACAATGTGGACACATCCCATTTTTTCACAGAAAACATAGGTGTTTTTTGCAAAGTGCCTACCTGTAGATTTTGGCCTCTAGCTCAGCCGGCACCTAGGGAAACCTACCAAACCTGTGCATTTTTTAAAACTAGAGACCTAGGAGAATCCAAGATGGGATGACTTGTGGGGCTCTGACCAGGTTCTGTTACCCAGAATCCTTTGCAAACCTCAAAATTTGGCTAAAAAAACACATTTTCCTCACATTTCGGAGACAGAAAGTTTTGGAATCTGAGAGGAGCCACACATTTCCTTTCACCAAGCATTCCCCTAAGTCTCCCGATAAAAAAGATACCTCACTTGTGTGGGTGGACCTAGCGCCCGAGACAGGAAATGCCCCAAAGCACAACGTGGACACATCCCATTTTTTGACAGAAAACAGAGGTGTTTTTTGCAAAGTGCCTACCTGTAGATTTTGACTTGTAGCTCAACCGGCACCAAGGGAAACCTACCAAACCTGTGCATTTTTTTAAACTAGAGACCTAGGGGAATCCAAAATAGGGTGACTTGTGGGGCACTGCCCAGGTTCTGTTACCCAGAATCCTTTGCAAACCTCAACATTTGTCTAAAAAAACACATTTTCCTCACATTTCGGTGACAGAAAGTTCTGGAATCTGAGATGAGCCACAAATTTCCTTCCACCCAGCATTCCCCCAAGTCGCCCGATAAAAATAATACCTCACTTGTGTGGGTAGGCCTAGGGCCTGCGACAGGAAATGCCCCAAAACACAACGTGGACACATCCCATTTTTTCACAGAAAACAGAGGTGTTTTTTGGCAAAGTGCCTACCTGTGGATTTTGGCCTCTAGCTCAGCCGGCACCTAGGAAAACCTACCAAACCTGTGCATTTTTTAAAACTAGAGACCTAGGTGAATCCAAGATGGGGTGACTTTGGGGCTCTGACCAGGTTCTGTTACCCAGAATGCTTTGCAAACTTCAAAATGTGTCTAAAAAAACACATTTTCCTCACATTTCGGTGACAGAAAGTTCTGGAATCTGAGAGGAGCCACGCATTTCCTTCCACCCAGCGTTCCCCCAAGTCTCCCGATAAAAGTGACACCTCACTTGTGTGGGTTCGCCTAGCGCCTGCGACAGGAAATGCCCCAAAACACAACGTGGACACATCACATTTTTTGACAGAAAACAGAGGTGTGTTTTGCAAAGTGCCTACCTGTAGATTTTAGCCTCCAGCTCAGCCGGCAACTAGGGAAACCTACCAAACCTGTGCATTTTTTAAAACTAGAGACCTAAGGGAATTCAAGATGGGGTGACTTGTGGGACTCTGGCCAGGTTCTGTTACATAGAATCCTTTGCAAACCTCAAAATTTGGCTAACAAAACACATTTTCCTCACATTTCGGTGACAGAAAGTTCTGGAATCTGAGAGGAGCCACACATTTCCTTCCACCCAGCGTTCCCCGAAGTCTCCAGATAAAAATGATACCTCACTTGTGTGGGAAGGCCTAGCGCCTGTGACAGGAAATGACCCAAAACACAATGTGGACACATCCCATTTTTTCACAGAAAACATAGGTGTTTTTTGCAAAGTGCCTACCTGTAGATTCTGGCCTCTAGCTCAGCCGGCACCTAGGGAAACCTACCAAACCTGTGCATTTTTGAAAACTAGAGACCTAGGGGAATCCAAGATGGGGTTGACTTCTGGGGCTCTGACCAGCTTCTGTTACCTAGAATCCTTTGCAAACCTCAACATTTTCTAAAAAAACACATTTTCCTCACATTTCGGTGACAGAAAGTTCTGGAATCTGAGAGGAGCCACAAATTTCCTTCCACCCAGCGTTCCCCCAAGTTTCCAGATAAAAATGATACCTAACTTGTGTGGGTAGGCCTAGCGCCTGCGACAGGAAATGCCCCAAAACACAACGTGGACACATCCCATTTTTTGACAGAAAACAGAGGTGTTTTTTGCAAAGTGCCTACCTGTAGATTTTGGCCTGTAGCTCAGCCGGCACCTAGGGAAACCTACCAAACCTGTGCATTTTTAAAAACTAGAGACCTAAGGGAATCCGAGATGGGGTGACTTGTGGGGCTCTGACCAGGTTCTGTTACCCAGAATCCTTTGCAAACCACAAACTTTGGCTAAAAAAACACATTTTCTTCACATTTCGAAGACAGAAAGTTCTGGAATCAGAGAGGAGCCACAAATTTCCTTTCACCCAGCATTCCCCCAAGTCTCCCGATGAAAAAGATTCCTCACTTGTGTGGGTGGACCTAGCGCCCGAGACAGGAAATGCCCCAAAGCACAACGTGGACACATCCCATTTTTTGACAGAAAACAGAGGTGTTTTTTGCAAAGTGCCTACCTGTAGACTTTGGCCTCTAGATCAGCCGGCACCTAGGGAAATCTACCAAACCTGTGCATTTTTGAAAACTAGAGACCTAGGGGAATCCAAGATGGGGTGACTTGTGGGGCTCTGACCAGGTTCTGTTACCCAGAATCCTTTGCAAACCTCAAAATTTGGCTACCAAAACACATTTTCCTCACATTTCGGTGACAGAAAGTTCTGGAATCTGAGTGGAGCCACAGATTTCCTTCCACCCAGCGTTCCCCGAAGTATCCAGATAAAAATGATACCTCACTTGTGTGGGTAGGCCTAGCGCCTGCGACAGGAAAAGACCCAAAACACAATGTGGACACATCCCATTTTTTCATAGAAAACAGGTGTTTTTTGAAAAGTGCCTACCTGTAGATTCTGGCCTCTAGCTCAGGCGGCACCTAGGAACACCTACCAAACCTGTGCATTTTTGAAAACTAGAGACCTAGGGGAATCCAAGATGGGGTGACTTCTGGGGCTCTGACCAGCTTCTGTTACCTAGAATCCTTTGCAAACCACAAAATTTGGCTAACAAAACACATTTTCCTCACATTTCGGTGACAGAAAGTTCTGGAATCTGAGAGGAGCCACACATTTCCTTCCACCCAGCGTTCCCCGAAGTCTCCAGATAAAAATGATACCTCACTTGTGTGGGTTGGCCTAGCGCCTGCGACAGGAAATGTCCCAAAACACAATGTGGACACATCCCATTTTTTCACAGAAAACATAGGTGTTTTTTGCAAAGTGCCTACCTGTAGATTTTGGCCTCTAGCTCAGCCGGCACCTAGGGAAACCTACCAAACCTGTGCATTTTTTTAAACTAGAGACCTAGGAGAATCCAAGATGGGATGACTTGTGGGGCTCTGACCAGGTTCTGTTACCCAGAATCCTTTGCAAACCTCAAAAATTTGGCTAAAAAAACACATTTTCCTCACATTTCGGAGACAGAAAGTTCTGGAATCTGAGAAGAGCCACACATTTCCTTTCACCCAGCATTCCCCCAAGTCTCCCGATAAAAAAGATACCTCACTTGTGTGGGTGGACCTAGCGCCCGAGACAGGAAATGCCCCAAAGCACAACGTGGACACATCCCATTTTTTGACAGAAAACAGAGGTGTTTTTTGCAAAGTGCCTACCTGTAGATTTTGGCCTGTAGCTCAACCGGCACCAAGGGAAACCTACCAAACCTGTGCATTTTTTTAAACTAGAGACCTAGGGGAATCCAAAATAGGGTGACTTGTGGGGCTCTGCCCAGGTTCTGTTACCCAGAATCCTTTGCAAACCTCAACATTTGTCTAAAAAAAACACATTTTCCTCACATTTCGGTGACAGAAAGTTCTGGAACCTGAGATGAGCCACAAATTTCCTTCCACCCAGCATTCCCCCAAGTCGCCCGATAAAAATAATACCTCACTTGTGTGGGTAGGCCTAGCGCGTGCGACAGGAAATGCCCCAAAACACAACGTGGACACATCCCATTTTTTCACAGAAAACAGAGGTGTTTTTTGGCAAAGTGCCTACCTGTGGATTTTGGCCTCTAGCTCAGCCGGCACCTAGGGAAACCTACCAAACCTGTGCATTTTTTAAAACTAGAGACCTAGGTGAATCCAAGATGGGATGACTTGTGGGGCTCTGACCAGGTTCTGTTACCCAGAATGCTTTGCAAACTTCAAAATGTGTCTAAAAAAAAACATTTTCCTCACATTTCGGTGACAGAAAGTTCTGGAATCTGAGAGGAGCCACGCATTTCCTTCCACCCAGCGTTCCCCCAAGTCTCCCGATAAAAGTGATACCTCACTTGTGTGGGTTCGCCTAGCGCCTGCGACAGGAAATGCCCCAAAACACAACGTGGACACATCCCATTTTTTGACAGAAAACAGAGGTGTGTTTTGCAAAGTGCCTACCTGTAGATTTTAGCCTCCAGCTCAGCTGGCACCTAGGGAAACCTACCAAACCTGTGCATTTTTGAAAACTAGAGACCTAAGGGAATTCAAGATGGGGTGACTTCTGGGGCTCTGACCAGCTTCTGTTACCTAGAATCCTTTGCAAACCTCAACATTTGTCTAAAAAAACACATTTTCCTCACATTTCGGTGACAGAAAGTTCTGGAATCTGAGAGGAGCCACAAATTTCCTTCCACCCAGTGTTCCCCCAAGTCTCCAGATAAAAATGATACCTAACATGTGTGGGTAGGCCTAGCGCCTGCGACAGGAAATACCCCAAAACACAACGTGGACACATCCCATTTTTTGACAGAAAACAGAGGTGTTTTTTTGCAAAGTGCCTACCTGTAGATTTTGGCCTGTAGCTCAGCCGGCACCTAGGGAAACCTACCAAACCTGTGCATTTTTTAAAACTAGAGACCTAAGGGAATACAAGATGGGGTGACTTGTGGGGCTCTGACCAGGTTCTGTTACCCAGAATCCTTTGCAAACCTCAAAATGTGGCTAAAAAAACACATTTTCCTCACATTTCGGTGACAGAAAGTTCTGGAATCTGAGAGGAGCCACAAAATTCCTTTCACCCAGCATTCCCCCAAGTCTCCTTATAAAAAAGATACCTCACTTGTGTGGGTGGACCTAGCGCCCGCGACAGGAAATGCCCCAAAGCACAACGTGGACACATCCCATTTTTTGACAGAAAACAGAGGTGTTTTTTGCAAAGTGCCTACCTGTAGATTTTGGCCTGTAGCTCAGCCGGCACCAAGGGAAACCTACCAAACCTGTGCATTTTTTAAAACTAGAGACCTAGGGGAATCCAAGATGGGGTGACTTGTGGGGCTCTGACCAGGTTCTGTTACCCAGAATCCTTTGCAAACCTCAAAATTTGGCTACCAAAACACATTTTCCTCACATTTCGGTGACAGAAAGTTCTGGAATCTGAGTGGAGCCACACATTTCCTTCCACCCAGCGTTCCCCGAAGTATCCAGATAAAAATGATACCTCACTTGTGTGGGTAGGCCTAGCGCCTGCAACAGGAAAAGACCCAAAACACAATGTGGACACATCCCATTTTTTCACAGAAAACATAGGTGTTTTTTGAAAAGTGCCTACCTGTAGATTCTGGCCTCTAGCTCAGGCGGCACCTAGGAACACCTACCAAACCTGTGCATTTTTGAAAACTAGAGACCTAGGGGAATCCAAGATGGGGTGACTTCTGGGGCTCTGACCAGCTTCTGTTACCTAGAATCCTTTGCAAACCACAAAATTTGGCTAACAAAACACATTTTCCTCACATTTCGGTGACAGAAAGTTCTGGAATCTGAGAGGAGCCACACATTTCCTTCCACCCAGCGTTCCCCGAAGTCTCCAGATAAAAATGATACCTCACTTGTGTGGGTTGGCCTAGCGCCTGCGACAGGAAATGTCCCAAAACACAATGTGGACACATCCCATTTTTTCACAGAAAACATAGGTGTTTTTTGCAAAGTGCCTACCTGTAGATTTTAGCCTCTAGCTCAGCCGGCACCTAGGGAAACCTACCAAACCTGTGCATTTTTTTAAACTAGAGATCTAGGAGAATCCAAGATGGGATGACTTGTGGGGCTCTGACCAGGTTCTGTTACCCAGAATCCTTTGCAAACCTCAAAAATTTGGCTAAAAAAACACATTTTCCTCACATTTCGGAGACAGAAAGTTCTGGAATCTGAGAGGAGCCACACATTTCCTTTCACCCAGCATTCCCCCAAGTCTCCCGATAAAAAAGATACCTCACTTGTGTGGGTGGACCTAGCGCCCGAGACAGGAAATGCCCCAAAGCACAACGTGGACACATCCCATTTTTTGACAGAAAACAGAGGTGTTTTTTGCAAAGTGCCTACCTGTAGATTTTGGCCTGTAGCTCAACCGGCACCAAGGGAAACCTACCAAACCTGTGCATTTTTTTAAACTAGAGACCTAGGGGAATCCAAAATAGGGTGACTTGTGGGGCTCTGCCCAGGTTCTGTTACCCAGAATCCTTTGCAAACCTCAACATTTGTCTAAAAAAAACACATTTTCCTCACATTTCGGTGACAGAAAGTTCTGGAACCTGAGATGAGCCACAAATTTCCTTTCACCCAGCATTCCCCCAAGTCGCCCGATAAAAATAATACCTCACTTGTGTGTGTAGGCCTAGCGCGTGCGACAGGAAATGCCCCAAAACACAACGTGGACACATCCCATTTTTTCACAGAAAACAGAGGTGTTTTTTGGCAAAGTGCCTACCTGTGGATTTTGGCCTCTAGCTCAGCCGGCACCTAGGGAAACCTACCAAACCTGTGCATTTTTTAAAACTAGAGACCTAGGTGAATCCAAGATGGGATGACTTGTGGGGCTCTGACCAGGTTCTGTTACCCAGAATGCTTTGCAAACTTCAAAATGTGTCTAAAAAAAAACATTTTCCTCACATTTCGGTGACAGAAAGTTCTGGAATCTGAGAGGAGCCACGCATTTCCTTCCACCCAGCGTTCCCCCAAGTCTCCCGATAAAAGTGATACCTCACTTGTGTGGGTTCGCCTAGCGCCTGCGACAGGAAATGCCCCAAAACACAACGTGGACACATCCCATTTTTTGACAGAAAACAGAGGTGTGTTTTGCAAAGTGCCTACCTGTAGATTTTAGCCTCCAGCTCAGCTGGCACCTAGGGAAACCTACCAAACCTGTGCATTTTTGAAAACTAGAGACCTAAGGGAATTCAAGATGGGGTGACTTCTGGGGCTCTGACCAGCTTCTGTTACCTAGAATCCTTTGCAAACCTCAACATTTGTCTAAAAAAACACATTTTCCTCACATTTCGGTGACAGAAAGTTCTGGAATCTGAGAGGAGCCACAAATTTCCTTCCACCCAGTGTTCCCCCAAGTCTCCAGATAAAAATGATACCTAACATGTGTGGGTAGGCCTAGCGCCTGCGACAGGAAATACCCCAAAACACAACGTGGACACATCCCATTTTTTGACAGAAAACAGAGGTGTTTTTTTGCAAAGTGCCTACCTGTAGATTTTGGCCTGTAGCTCAGCCGGCACCTAGGGAAACCTACCAAACCTGTGCATTTTTAAAAACTAGAGACCTAAGGGAATACAAGATGGGGTGACTTGTGGGGCTCTGACCAGGTTCTGTTACCCAGAATCCTTTGCAAACCTCAAAATGTGGCTAAAAAAACACATTTTCCTCACATTTCGGTGACAGAAAGTTCTGGAATCTGAGAGGAGCCACAAAATTCCTTTCACCCAGCATTCCCCCAAGTCTCCTTATAAAAAAGATACCTCACTTGTGTGGGTGGACCTAGCGCCCGCGACAGGAAATGCCCCAAAGCACAACGTGGACACATCCCATTTTTTGACAGAAAACAGAGGTGTTTTTTGCAAAGTGCCTACCTGTAGATTTTGGCCTGTAGCTCAGCCGGCACCAAGGGAAACCTACCAAACCTGTGCATTTTTTAAAACTAGAGACCTAGGGGAATCCAAGATGGGGTGACTTGTGGGGCTCTGACCAGGTTCTGTTACCCAGAATCCTTTGCAAACCTCAAACTTTGGCTAAAAAAACACATTTTCCTCACATTTCGGTGACACAAAGTTCTGGAATCTGGGAGGAGCCACAAATTCCCTTCCACCCAGCGTTCCCCCCAAGTCTCCCGATAAAAATGATACCTCACTTGTGTGGGTAGGCCTAGCGCCTGCGACAGGAAATGACCCAAAACACAATGTGGACACATCCCATTTTTTGACAGAAAACAGAGGTGTTTTTTGGCAAAGTGCATACCTGTGGATTTTGGCCTCTAGCTCAGCCGGCACCTAGGGAAACCGACCAAACCTGTGCATTTTTTAAAACTAGAGACCTAGGTGAATCCAAGATGGGGTGACTTTGGGGCTCTGTCCAGGTTCTGTTACCCAGAATGCTTTGCAAACTTCAAAATGTGTCTAAACAAACACTTTTTCCTCACATTTCGGTGACAGAAAGTTCTGGAATCTGAGAGGAGCCACGCATTTCCTTCCACACAGCGTTCCCCCAAGTCTCCCGATAAAAGTGATACCTCACTTGTGTGGGTTCGCCTAGCGCCTGCGACAGGAAATGCCCCAAAACACAACGTGGACACATCCCATTTTTTGACAGAAAACAGAGGTGTGTTTTGCAAAGTGCCTACCTGTAGATTTTAGCCTCCAGCTCAGCCGGCACCTAGGGAAACCTACCAAACCTGTGCATTTTTGAAAACTAGAGACCTAAGGGAATTCAAGATGGGGTGACTTCTGGGGCTCTGACCAGCTTCTGTTACCTAGAATCCTTTGCAAACCTCAACATTTGTCTAAAAAAACAAATTTTCCTCACATTTCGGTGACAGAAAGTTCTGGAATCTGAGAGGAGCCACAAATTTCCTTCCACCCAGTGTTCCCCCAAGTCTCCAGATAAAAATGATACCTAACTTGTGTGGGTAGGCCTAGCGCCTGCGACAGGAAATACCCCAAAACACAACGTGGACACATCCCATTTTTTGACAGAAAAATAGAGGTGTTTTTTGCAAAGTGCCTACCTGTAGATTTTGGCCTGTAGCTCAGCCGGCACCTAGGGAAACGTACCAAACCTGTGCATTTTTAAAAACTAGAGACCTAAGGGAATACATGATGGGGTAACTTGTGGGGCTCTGACCAGGTTCTGTTACCCAGAATCCTTTGCAAACCTCAAAATGTGGCTAAAAAAACACATTTTCCTCACATTTCGGTGACAGAAAGTTCTGGAATCTGAGAGGAGCCACACATTTCCTTTCACCCAGCATTCCCGCAAGTCTCCAGATAAAAAAGATACCTCACTTGTGTGGGTGGACCTAGCGCCTGCGACCGGAAATGCCCCAAAGCACAACGTGGACACATCCCACTTTTTGACAGAAAACAGAGGTGTTTTTTGCAAAGTGCCTACCTGTAGATTTTGGTCTGTAGCTCAGCCGGCACCAAGGGAAACCTACCAAACCTGTGCATTTTTGAAAACTAGAGACCTAGGGGAATCCAAGATGGGGTGACTTGTGGGGCTCTGACCAGGTTCTCTTACCCAGAATCCTTTGCAAACCTCAAAATTTGGCTAAAAAAACACATTTTCCATACATTTCGGTGACACAAAGTTCTGGAATCTGGGAGGAGCCACAAATTCCCTTCCACCCAGCGTTCCCCCCAAGTCTCCCGATAAAAATGATGCCTCACTTGTGTGGGTAGGCCTAGTGCCTGCTACAGGAGATGCCCCAAAACACAACGTGGACTCATCCCATTTTTTGACAGAAAACAAAGGTGTTTTTTGCAAAGTGCCTACCTGTAGATTTTGGCCTCTAGCTCAGCCGTCACCTAGGGAAACCTACCAAACCTGTGCATTTTTCAAAACTAGAGACCTAGGGGAATCCAAGATGGGGTGACTTGTGGGGCTCTGACCAGCTTCTGTTACCTAGAATCCTTTGCAAACCTCAAAATTTGGCTAACAAAACACATTTTCCTCACATTTCGGTGACAGAAAGTTCTGGAATCTGAGAGGAGCCACACATTTCCTTCCACCCAGCGTTCCCCCGAAGTCTCCAGATAAAAATGATACCTCACTTGTGTGGGTAGGCCTAGCGCTTGCGACAGGAAATGACCCTAAACACAATGTGGACACATCTCATTTTTTCACAGAAAACATAGGTGTTTTTTGCAAAGTGCCTACCTGTAGATTCTGGCCTCTAGCTCAGCCGGCACCTAGGGAAACCTACCAAACCTGTGCATTTTTGAAAACTAGAGACCTAAGGGAATCCAAGATGGGGTTGACTTCTGGGGCTCTGACCAGCTTCTGTTACCTAGAATCCTTTGCAAACCTCAACATTTGTCTAAAAAAATACATTTTCCTCACATTTCGGTGACAGAAAGTTCTGGAATCTGAGAGGAGCCACAAATTTCCTCCCACCCAGCGTTCCCCCAAGTTTCCAGATAAAAATGATACCTAACTTGTGTGGGTAGGCCTAGCGCCTGCGACAGGAAATGCCCCAAAACACAACGTGGACACATCCCATTTTTTGACAGAAAACAGAGGTGTTTTTTGCAAAGTGCCTACCTGTAGATTTTGGCCTGTAGCTCAGCCGGCACCTAGGGAAACCTACCAAACCTGTGCATTTTTAAAAACTAGAGACCTAAGGGAATCCGAGATGGGGTGACTTGTGGGGCTCTGACCAGGTTCTGTTACCCAGAATCCTTTGCAAACCTCAAAATGTGGCTAAAAAAACACATTTTCCTCACATTTCGGAGACAGAAAGTTCTGGAATCTGAGAGGAGCCACAAATTTCCTTTCACTCAGCATTCCCCCAAGTCTCCCGATAAAAAAGATACCTCACTTGTGTGGGTGGACCTAGCGCCCAAGACAGGAAATGCCCCAAAGCACAATGTGGACACATCCCATTTTTTGACAGAAAACAGAGGTGTTTTTTGCAAAGTGCCTACCTGTAGATTTTGGCCTCTAGCCCAGCCGGCACCTAGGGAAACCTACCAAACCTGTGCATTTCTGAAAACTAGAGACCTAGGGGAATCCAAGATGGGGTGACTTGTGGGGCTCTGACCAGGTTCTGTTACCCAGAATCCTTTGCAAACCTCAAAATTTGGCTAACAAAACACATTTTCCTCACATTTCGGTGACAGAAAGTTCTGGAATCTGAAAGGAGCCACACATTTCCTTCCACCCAGCGTTTCCCGAAGTCTCCACAGAAAAATTATACCTCACTTGTGTGGGTAGGCCTAGCGCCTGCGACAGGAAAAGACCCAAAACACAATGTGGACACATCCCATTTTTTCACAGAAAACATAGGTGTTTTTTGCAAAGTGCCTACCTGTAGATTCTGGCCTCTAGCTCAGCCGGCACCTAGGGAAACCTACCAAACCTGTGCATTTTTGAAAACTAGAGACCTAGGGGAATCCAAGATGGGGTTGACTTCTGGGGCTCTGACCAGCTTCTGTTACCTAGAATCCTTTGCAAACCTCAACATTTGTCTAAAAAAACACATTTTCCTCACATTTCGGTGACAGAAAGTTCTGGAATCAGAGAGGAGCGAGAAATTTCCTTCCACTCAGCGTTCCCCCAAGTCTCCAGATAAAAATGATACCTCACTTGTGTGGGTAGGCCTAGCGCCTGCGACAGAAAATGCCCCAAAACACAACGTGGACATGTCCCATTTTTTCACAGAAAATAGAGGCGTTTTTTGCAAAGTGCCTACCTGTAGATTTTGGCCTCTAGCTCAGCCGGCACCTAGGGAAACGTACCAAACCTGTGCATTTTTTAAATCTAGAGACCTAGGGGAATCCAATATGGGGTGACTTGTGGGGCTCTGCCCAGGTTCTGTTACCCAGAATCCTTTGCAAACCTCAACATTTGTCTAAAAAAACACATTTTCCTCACATTTCGGTGACAGAAAGTTCTAGAATCAGAGAGGAGCCACAAATTTCCTACCACTCAGCGTTCCCCCAAGTCTCCAGATAAAAATGATACCTCACTTGTGTGGGTGGACCTAGCGCCCGAGACAGGAAATGCCCCAAAGCACAACGTGGACACATCCCATTTTTTGACAGAAAACAGAGGTGTTTTTTGCAAAGTGCCTACCTGTAGATTTTGGCCTCTAGCTCAGCCGGGACCTAGGGAAATCTACCAAACCTGTGCATTTATGAAAACTAGAGACCTAGGGGAATCCAAGATGGGGTGACTTGTGGGGCTCTGACCAGGTTCTGTTACCCAGAATCCTTTGCAAACCTCAAAATTTGGCTACCAAAACACATTTTCCTCACATTTCGGTGACAGAAAGTTCTGGAATCTGAGTGGAGCCACACATTTCCTTCCACCCAGCGTTCCCCGAAGTATCCAGATAAAAATGATACCTCACTTGTGTAGGTAGGCCTAGCGCCTGCGACAGGAAAAGAACCAAAACACAATGTGGACACATCACATTTTTTCACAGAAAACATAGGTGTTTTTTGAAAAGTGCCTACCTGTAGATTCTGGCCTCTAGCTCAGCCGGCACCTAGGAACACCTACCAAACCTGTGCATTTTTGAAAACTAGAGACCTAGGGGAATCCAAGATGGGGTGACTTCTGGGGCTCTGACCAGCTTCTGTTACCTAGAATCCTTTGCAAACCACAAAATTTGGCTAACAAAACACATTTTCCTCACATTTCGGTGACAGAAAGTTCTGGAATCTGAGAGGAGCCACACAATTCCTTCCACCCAGCGTTCCCCCAAGTCTCCAGCTAAAAATGATACCTCACTTGTGTGGGTAGGCCTAGTGCCTGCGAGAGGAAATGCCCCAAAACACAACGTGGTCACATCCCATTTTTTGACAGAAAACAGAGGTGTTTTTTGCAAAGTGCCTACCTGTAGATTTTGGCCTGTAGCTCAGCCGGCACCTAGAGAAACCTACCAAACCTGTACATTTTTAAAAACTAGAGACCTAGGGAAATCCAAGATGGGGTGACTTGTGGGGCTCTGCCCGAGTTCTGTTACCCAGAATCCTTTGCAAACCTCACAATTTGGCTAAAAAAACACATTTTCCTCCCATTTCGGTGACAGGAAGTTCTGGAATCTGAGATGAGCCACACATTTCCTTCCACCCAGCATTCCCCCAAGTCTCCCGATAAAAATAATACCTCACTTGTGTGGGTAGGCCTAGCGCCTGCGACAGGAAATGCCCCAAAACACAATGTGGACACATCCCATTTTTTCACAGAAAACAGAGGTGTTTTTTGGCAAAGTGCCTTCCTGTGGATTTTGGCCTCTAGCTCAGCCGGCACCTAGGGAAACCTACCAAACCTGTGCATTTTTTAAAACTAGAGACCTAGGTGAATCCAAGATGGGGTGACCTTGGGGCTCTGATCAGGTTCTGTTACCCAGAATGCTTTGCAAACTTCAAAATGTGTCTAAAAAAACACATTTTCCTCACATTTCGGTGACAGAAAGTTCTGGAATCTGAGAGGAGCCACGCATTTCCTTCCACCCAGCGTTCCCCCAAGTCTCCCAATAAAAGTGAAACCTCACTTGTGTGGGTTCGCCTAGCGCCTGCAACAGGAAATGCCCCAAAACACAACGTGGACACATCCCAGTTTTTGACAGAAAACAGAGGTGTTTTTTGCAAAGAGCCTACCTGTAGATTTTGGCCTGTAGCTCAGCCGACACCTAGGGAAACCTACCAAACCTGTGCATTTTTAAAAACTAGAGACCTAAGAAAATCCAAGATGGGGTGACTTGTGGGGCTCTGACCGGGTTCTGTTACCCAGAATCCTTTGCAAACCTCAAAATTTGGCTAAAAAAACACATTTTCCTCACATTTCGGTGACAGAAAGTTCTGGAATCTGAGAGGAGCCACAAATTTCCTTCCACCCAGCATTCCCCCAAGTCTCCCGCTAAAAAAGATACCTCACTTGTGTGGGTGGACCTAGCGCCGGCGACAGGAAATGCCCCAAAGCACAACGTGGACACATCTCATTTTTTGACAGAAAACAAAGGTGTTTTTTGCAAAGTGCCTACCTGTAGATTTTGGCCTGTAGCTCAGCCGGCACCTAGGGAAACCTACCAAACCTGTGTATTTTTAAAAACTAGAGACCTAGGGAAATCCAAGATGTGGTGACTTGTGGGGCTCTGCCCAGGTTCTGTTACCCAGAATCCTTTGCAAACCTCAACATTTGTCTAAAAAAACACATTTTCCTCACATTTCGGTGACAGAAAGTTCTGGAATCAGAGAGGAGCCACAAATTTCCTTCCACCCAGCGTTCCCCCAAGTCTCCAGATAAAAATGATACCTCACTTGTGTGGGTAGGCCTAGCTCCTGCGATAGGAAATGCCCCAAAACACAACGTGGACACATCCCATTTTTTCACAGAAAAGAGAAGTGTTTTTTGTAAAGTGCCTACCTGTAGATTTTGGCCTGTAGCTCAGCCGGCACCTAGGGAAACCTACCAAACCTGTGCATTTTTTAAAACTAGAGACGTAGGGGAATCCAAGATGGGGTGACTTGTGGGGCTCTGCCCAGGTTCTGTTACCCAGAATCCTTTGCAAACCTCAACATTTATCTAAAAAAACACATTTTCCTCACATTTCGGTGACAGAAAGTTCGGGAATCAGAGAGGAGCCAGAAATTTCCTTCCACTCAGCGTTCCCCCAAGTCTCCAGATAAAAATGATGCCTCACTTGTGTGGGTAGGCCTAGCGCCTGCGACAGGAAATGTCCCAAAACACAATGTGGACACATCCCATTTTTTCACAGAAAACATAGGTGTTTTTTGCAAAGTGCCTACCTGTAGATTTTAGCCTCTAGCTCAGCCGGCACCTAGGGAAACCTACCAAACCTGTGCATTTTTTTAAACTAGAGATCTAGGAGAATCCAAGATGGGATGACTTGTGGGGCTCTGACCAGGTTCTGTTACCCAGAATCCTTTGCAAACCTCAAAAATTTGGCTAAAAAAACACATTTTCCTCACATTTCGGAGACAGAAAGTTCTGGAATCTGAGAGGAGCCACACATTTCCTTTCACCCAGCATTCCCCCAAGTCTCCCGATAAAAAAGATACCTCACTTGTGTGGGTGGACCTAGCGCCCGAGACAGGAAATGCCCCAAAGCACAACGTGGACACATCCCATTTTTTGACAGAAAACAGAGGTGTTTTTTGCAAAGTGCCTACCTGTAGATTTTGGCCTGTAGCTCAACCGGCACCAAGGGAAACCTACCAAACCTGTGCATTTTTTTAAACTAGAGACCTAGGGGAATCCAAAATAGGGTGACTTGTGGGGCTCTGCCCAGGTTCTGTTACCCAGAATCCTTTGCAAACCTCAACATTTGTCTAAAAAAAACACATTTTCCTCACATTTCGGTGACAGAAAGTTCTGGAACCTGAGATGAGCCACAAATTTCCTTTCACCCAGCATTCCCCCAAGTCGCCCGATAAAAATAATACCTCACTTGTGTGTGTAGGCCTAGCGCGTGCGACAGGAAATGCCCCAAAACACAACGTGGACACATCCCATTTTTTCACAGAAAACAGAGGTGTTTTTTGGCAAAGTGCCTACCTGTGGATTTTGGCCTCTAGCTCAGCCGGCACCTAGGGAAACCTACCAAACCTGTGCATTTTTTAAAACTAGAGACCTAGGTGAATCCAAGATGGGATGACTTGTGGGGCTCTGACCAGGTTCTGTTACCCAGAATGCTTTGCAAACTTCAAAATGTGTCTAAAAAAAAACATTTTCCTCACATTTCGGTGACAGAAAGTTCTGGAATCTGAGAGGAGCCACGCATTTCCTTCCACCCAGCGTTCCCCCAAGTCTCCCGATAAAAGTGATACCTCACTTGTGTGGGTTCGCCTAGCGCCTGCGACAGGAAATGCCCCAAAACACAACGTGGACACATCCCATTTTTTGACAGAAAACAGAGGTGTGTTTTGCAAAGTGCCTACCTGTAGATTTTAGCCTCCAGCTCAGCTGGCACCTAGGGAAACCTACCAAACCTGTGCATTTTTGAAAACTAGAGACCTAAGGGAATTCAAGATGGGGTGACTTCTGGGGCTCTGACCAGCTTCTGTTACCTAGAATCCTTTGCAAACCTCAACATTTGTCTAAAAAAACACATTTTCCTCACATTTCGGTGACAGAAAGTTCTGGAATCTGAGAGGAGCCACAAATTTCCTTCCACCCAGTGTTCCCCCAAGTCTCCAGATAAAAATGATACCTAACATGTGTGGGTAGGCCTAGCGCCTGCGACAGGAAATACCCCAAAACACAACGTGGACACATCCCATTTTTTGACAGAAAACAGAGGTGTTTTTTTGCAAAGTGCCTACCTGTAGATTTTGGCCTGTAGCTCAGCCGGCACCTAGGGAAACCTACCAAACCTGTGCATTTTGAAAAACTAGAGACCTAAGGGAATACAAGATGGGGTGACTTGTGGGGCTCTGACCAGGTTCTGTTACCCAGAATCCTTTGCAAACCTCAAAATGTGGCTAAAAAAACACATTTTCCTCACATTTCGGTGACAGAAAGTTCTGGAATCTGAGAGGAGCCACAAAATTCCTTTCACCCAGCATTCCCCCAAGTCTCCTTATAAAAAAGATACCTCACTTGTGTGGGTGGACCTAGCGCCCGCGACAGGAAATGCCCCAAAGCACAACGTGGACACATCCCATTTTTTGACAGAAAACAGAGGTGTTTTTTGCAAAGTGCCTACCTGTAGATTTTGGCCTGTAGCTCAGCCGGCACCAAGGGAAACCTACCAAACCTGTGCATTTTTTAAAACTAGAGACCTAGGGGAATCCAAGATGGGGTGACTTGTGGGGCTCTGACCAGGTTCTGTTACCCAGAATCCTTTGCAAACCTCAAACTTTGGCTAAAAAAACACATTTTCCTCACATTTCGGTGACACAAAGTTCTGGAATCTGGGAGGAGCCACAAATTCCCTTCCACCCAGCGTTCCCCCCAAGTCTCCCGATAAAAATGATACCTCACTTGTGTGGGTAGGCCTAGCGCCTGCGACAGGAAATGACCCAAAACACAATGTGGACACATCCCATTTTTTGACAGAAAACAGAGGTGTTTTTTGGCAAAGTGCATACCTGTGGATTTTGGCCTCTAGCTCAGCCGGCACCTAGGGAAACCGACCAAACCTGTGCATTTTTTAAAACTAGAGACCTAGGTGAATCCAAGATGGGGTGACTTTGGGGCTCTGTCCAGGTTCTGTTACCCAGAATGCTTTGCAAACTTCAAAATGTGTCTAAACAAACACTTTTTCCTCACATTTCGGTGACAGAAAGTTCTGGAATCTGAGAGGAGCCACGCATTTCCTTCCACCCAGCGTTCCCCCAAGTCTCCCGATAAAAGTGATACCTCACTTGTGTGGGTTCGCCTAGCGCCTGCGACAGGAAATGCCCCAAAACACAACGTGGACACATCCCATTTTTTGACAGAAAACAGAGGTGTGTTTTGCAAAGTGCCTACCTGTAGATTTTAGCCTCCAGCTCAGCCGGCACCTAGGGAAACCTACCAAACCTGTGCATTTTTGAAAACTAGAGACCTAAGGGAATTCAAGATGGGGTGACTTCTGGGGCTCTGACCAGCTTCTGTTACCTAGAATCCTTTGCAAACCTCAACATTTGTCTAAAAAAACAAATTTTCCTCACATTTCGGTGACAGAAAGTTCTGGAATCTGAGAGGAGCCACAAATTTCCTTCCACCCAGTGTTCCCCCAAGTCTCCAGATAAAAATGATACCTAACTTGTGTGGGTAGGCCTAGCGCCTGCGACAGGAAATACCCCAAAACACAACGTGGACACATCCCATTTTTTGACAGAAAAATAGAGGTGTTTTTTGCAAAGTGCCTACCTGTAGATTTTGGCCTGTAGCTCAGCCGGCACCTAGGGAAACGTACCAAACCTGTGCATTTTTAAAAACTAGAGACCTAAGGGAATACATGATGGGGTAACTTGTGGGGCTCTGACCAGGTTCTGTTACCCAGAATCCTTTGCAAACCTCAAAATGTGGCTAAAAAAACACATTTTCCTCACATTTCGGTGACAGAAAGTTCTGGAATCTGAGAGGAGCCACACATTTCCTTTCACCCAGCATTCCCGCAAGTCTCCAGATAAAAAAGATACCTCACTTGTGTGGGTGGACCTAGCGCCTGCGACCGGAAATGCCCCAAAGCACAACGTGGACACATCCCACTTTTTGACAGAAAACAGAGGTGTTTTTTGCAAAGTGCCTACCTGTAGATTTTGGTCTGTAGCTCAGCCGGCACCAAGGGAAACCTACCAAACCTGTGCATTTTTGAAAACTAGAGACCTAGGGGAATCCAAGATGGGGTGACTTGTGGGGCTCTGACCAGGTTCTCTTACCCAGAATCCTTTGCAAACCTCAAAATTTGGCTAAAAAAACACATTTTCCTCACATTTCGGTGACACAAAGTTCTGGAATCTGGGAGGAGCCACAAATTCCCTTCCACCCAGCGTTCCCCCCAAGTCTCCCGATAAAAATGATGCCTCACTTGTGTGGGTAGGCCTAGTGCCTGCTACAGGAGATGCCCCAAAACACAACGTGGACTCATCCCATTTTTTGACAGAAAACAAAGGTGTTTTTTGCAAAGTGCCTACCTGTAGATTTTGGCCTCTAGCTCAGCCGTCACCTAGGGAAACCTACCAAACCTGTGCATTTTTCAAAACTAGAGACCTAGGGGAATCCAAGATGGGGTGACTTGTGGGGCTCTGACCAGCTTCTGTTACCTAGAATCCTTTGCAAACCTCAAAATTTGGCTAACAAAACACATTTTCCTCACATTTCGGTGACAGAAAGTTCTGGAATCTGAGAGGAGCCACACATTTCCTTCCACCCAGCGTTCCCGCGAAGTCTCCAGATAAAAATGATACCTCACTTGTGTGGGTAGGCCTAGCGCTTGCGACAGGAAATGACCCTAAACACAATGTGGACACATCTCATTTTTTCACAGAAAACATAGGTGTTTTTTGCAAAGTGCCTACCTGTAGATTCTGGCCTCTAGCTCAGCCGGCACCTAGGGAAACCTACCAAACCTGTGCATTTTTGAAAACTAGAGACCTAAGGGAATCCAAGATGGGGTTGACTTCTGGGGCTCTGACCAGCTTCTGTTACCTAGAATCCTTTGCAAACCTCAACATTTGTCTAAAAAAACACATTTTCCTCACATTTCGGTGACAGAAAGTTCTGGAATCTGAGAGGAGCCACAAATTTCCTCCCACCCAGCGTTCCCCCAAGTTTCCAGATAAAAATGATACCTAACTTGTGTGGGTAGGCCTAGCGCCTGCGACAGGAAATGCCCCAAAACACAACGTGGACACATCCCATTTTTTGACAGAAAACAGAGGTGTTTTTTGCAAAGTGCCTACCTGTAGATTTTGGCCTGTAGCTCAGCCGGCACCTAGGGAAACCTACCAAACCTGTGCATTTTTAAAAACTAGAGACCTAAGGGAATCCGAGATGGGGTGACTTGTGGGGCTCTGACCAGGTTCTGTTACCCAGAATCCTTTGCAAACCTCAAAATGTGGCTAAAAAAACACATTTTCCTCACATTTCGGAGACAGAAAGTTCTGGAATCTGAGAGGAGCCACAAATTTCCTTTCACTCAGCATTCCCCCAAGTCTCCCGATAAAAAAGATACCTCACTTGTGTGGGTGGACCTAGCGCCCAAGACAGGAAATGCCCCAAAGCACAATGTGGACACATCCCATTTTTTGACAGAAAACAGAGGTGTTTTTTGCAAAGTGCCTACCTGTAGATTTTGGCCTCTAGCCCAGCCGGCACCTAGGGAAACCTACCAAACCTGTGCATTTCTGAAAACTAGAGACCTAGGGGAATCCAAGATGGGGTGACTTGTGGGGCTCTGACCAGGTTCTGTTACCCAGAATCCTTTGCAAACCTCAAAATTTGGCTAACAAAACACATTTTCCTCACATTTCGGTGACAGAAAGTTCTGGAATCTGAAAGGAGCCACACATTTCCTTCCACCCAGCGTTTCCCGAAGTCTCCACAGAAAAATTATACCTCACTTGTGTGGGTAGGCCTAGCGCCTGCGACAGGAAAAGACCCAAAACACAATGTGGACACATCCCATTTTTTCACAGAAAACATAGGTGTTTTTTGCAAAGTGCCTACCTGTAGATTCTGGCCTCTAGCTCAGCCGGCACCTAGGGAAACCTACCAAACCTGTGCATTTTTGAAAACTAGAGACCTAGGGGAATCCAAGATGGGGTTGACTTCTGGGGCTCTGACCAGCTTCTGTTACCTAGAATCCTTTGCAAACCTCAACATTTGTCTAAAAAAACACATTTTCCTCACATTTCGGTGACAGAAAGTTCTGGAATCAGAGAGGAGCGAGAAATTTCCTTCCACTCAGCGTTCCCCCAAGTCTCCAGATAAAAATGATACCTCACTTGTGTGGCTAGGCCTAGCGCCTGCGACAGAAAATGCCCCAAAACACAACGTGGACATGTCCCATTTTTTCACAGAAAATAGAGGTGTTTTTTGCAAAGTGCCTACCTGTAGATTTTGGCCTCTAGCTCAGCCGGCACCTAGGGAAACGTACCAAACCTGTGCATTTTTTAAATCTAGAGACCTAGGGGAATCCAATATGGGGTGACTTGTGGGGCTCTGCCCAGGTTCTGTTACCCAGAATCCTTTGCAAACCTCAACATTTGTCTAAAAAAACACATTTTCCTCACATTTCGGTGACAGAAAGTTCTAGAATCAGAGAGGAGCCACAAATTTCCTACCACTCAGCGTTCCCCCAAGTCTCCAGATAAAAATGATACCTCACTTGTGTGGGTGGACCTAGCGCCCGAGACAGGAAATGCCCCAAAGCACAACGTGGACACATCCCATTTTTTGACAGAAAACAGAGGTGTTTTTTGCAAAGTGCCTACCTGTAGATTTTGCCCTCTAGCTCAGCCGGGACCTAGGGAAATCTACCAAACCTGTGCATTTATGAAAACTAGAGACCTAGGGGAATCCAAGATGGGGTGACTTGTGGGGCTCTGACCAGGTTCTGTTACCCAGAATCCTTTGCAAACCTCAAAATTTGGCTACCAAAACACATTTTCCTCACATTTCGGTGACAGAAAGTTCTGGAATCTGAGTGGAGCCACACATTTCCTTCCACCCAGCGTTCCCCGAAGTATCCAGATAAAAATGATACCTCACTTGTGTAGGTAGGCCTAGCGCCTGCGACAGGAAAAGAACCAAAACACAATGTGGACACATCACATTTTTTCACAGAAAACATAGGTGTTTTTTGAAAAGTGCCTACCTGTAGATTCTGGCCTCTAGCTCAGCCGGCACCTAGGAACACCTACCAAACCTGTGCATTTTTGAAAACTAGAGACCTAGGGGAATCCAAGATGGGGTGACTTCTGGGGCTCTGACCAGCTTCTGTTACCTAGAATCCTTTGCAAACCACAAAATTTGGCTAACAAAACACATTTTCCTCACATTTCGGTGACAGAAAGTTCTGGAATCTGAGAGGAGCCACACAATTCCTTCCACCCAGCGTTCCCCCAAGTCTCCAGCTAAAAATGATACCTCACTTGTGTGGGTAGGCCTAGTGCCTGCGAGAGGAAATGCCCCAAAACACAACGTGGTCACATCCCATTTTTTGACAGAAAACAGAGGTGTTTTTTGCAAAGTGCCTACCTGTAGATTTTGGCCTGTAGCTCAGCCGGCACCTAGAGAAACCTACCAAACCTGTACATTTTTAAAAACTAGAGACCTAGGGAAATCCAAGATGGGGTGACTTGTGGGGCTCTGCCCGAGTTCTGTTACCCAGAATCCTTTGCAAACCTCACAATTTGGCTAAAAAAACACATTTTCCTCCCATTTCGGTGACAGGAAGTTCTGGAATCTGAGATGAGCCACACATTTCCTTCCACCCAGCATTCCCCCAAGTCTCCCGATAAAAATAATACCTCACTTGTGTGGGTAGGCCTAGCGCCTGCGACAGGAAATGCCCCAAAACACAACGTGGACACATCCCATTTTTTCACAGAAAACAGAGGTGTTTTTTGGCAAAGTGCCTTCCTGTGGATTTTGGCCTCTAGCTCAGCCGGCACCTAGGGAAACCTACCAAACCTGTGCATTTTTTAAAACTAGAGACCTAGGTGAATCCAAGATGGGGTGACCTTGGGGCTCTGATCAGGTTCTGTTACCCAGAATGCTTTGCAAACTTCAAAATGTGTCTAAAAAAACACATTTTCCTCACATTTCGGTGACAGAAAGTTCTGGAATCTGAGAGGAGCCACGCATTTCCTTCCACCCAGCGTTCCCCCAAGTCTCCCAATAAAAGTGAAACCTCACTTGTGTGGGTTCGCCTAGCGCCTGCAACAGGAAATGCCCCAAAACACAACGTGGACACATCCCAGTTTTTGACAGAAAACAGAGGTGTTTTTTGCAAAGAGCCTACCTGTAGATTTTGGCCTGTAGCTCAGCCGACACCTAGGGAAACCTACCAAACCTGTGCATTTTTAAAAACTAGAGACCTAAGAAAATCCAAGATGGGGTGACTTGTGGGGCTCTGACCGGGTTCTGTTACCCAGAATCCTTTGCAAACCTCAAAATTTGGCTAAAAAAACACATTTTCCTCACATTTCGGTGACAGAAAGTTCTGGAATCTGAGAGGAGCCACAAATTTCCTTCCACCCAGCATTCCCCCAAGTCTCCCGCTAAAAAAGATACCTCACTTGTGTGGGTGGACCTAGCGCCGGCGACAGGAAATGCCCCAAAGCACAACGTGGACACATCTCATTTTTTGACAGAAAACAAAGGTGTTTTTTGCAAAGTGCCTACCTGTAGATTTTGGCCTGTAGCTCAGCCGGCACCTAGGGAAACCTACCAAACCTGTGTATTTTTAAAAACTAGAGACCTAGGGAAATCCAAGATGTGGTGACTTGTGGGGCTCTGCCCAGGTTCTGTTACCCAGAATCCTTTGCAAACCTCAACATTTGTCTAAAAAAACACATTTTCCTCACATTTCGGTGACAGAAAGTTCTGGAATCAGAGAGGAGCCACAAATTTCCTTCCACCCAGCGTTCCCCCAAGTCTCCAGATAAAAATGATACCTCACTTGTGTGGGTAGGCCTAGCTCCTGCGATAGGAAATGCCCCAAAACACAACGTGGACACATCCCATTTTTTCACAGAAAAGAGAAGTGTTTTTTGTAAAGTGCCTACCTGTAGATTTTGGCCTGTAGCTCAGCCGGCACCTAGGGAAACCTACCAAACCTGTGCATTTTTTAAAACTAGAGACGTAGGGGAATCCAAGATGGGGTGACTTGTGGGGCTCTGCCCAGGTTCTGTTACCCAGAATCCTTTGCAAACCTCAACATTTATCTAAAAAAACACATTTTCCTCACATTTCGGTGACAGAAAGTTCGGGAATCAGAGAGGAGCCAGAAATTTCCTTCCACTCAGCGTTCCCCCAAGTCTCCAGATAAAAATGATGCCTCACTTGTGTGGGTAGGCCTAACGCCTGCGACAGAAAATGCCCCAAAACACAACGTGGACATATCCCATTTTTTCACAGAAAATAGAGGTGTTTTTTGCAAAGTGCCTACCTGTAGATTTTGGCCTCTAGCTCAGCCGGCACCTAGGGAAACGTACCAAACCTGTGCATTTTTTTAATCTAGAGACCTAGGGGAATCCAAGATGGGGTGACTTGTGGGGCTCTGCCCAGGTTCTGTTACCCAGAATCCTTTGCAAACCTCAACATTTGTCTAAAAAAACACATTTTCCTCACATTTCGGTGACAGAAAGTTCTAGAATCAGAGAGGAGCCACAAATTTCCTTTCACCCAGCATTCCCCCAAGTCTCCTGATAAAAAAGATACCTCACTTGTGTGGGTGGACCTAGCGCCCGCGACAGGAAATGCCCCAAAGCACAACGTGGACACATCCCATTTTTTGACAGAAAACAGAGGTGTTTTTTGCAAAGTGCCTACCTGTAGATTTTGGCCTGTAGCTCAGCCGGCACCAAGGGAAACCTACCAAACCTGTGCATTTTTGAAAACTAGAGACCTAGGGGAATCCAAGATGCGGTGACTTGTGGGGCTCTGACCAGGTTCTGTTACCCAGAATCCTTTGCAAACCTCAAAATTTGGCTAAAAAAACACATTTTTTAACATTTCGGTGACACAAAGTTCTGGAATCTGGGAGGAGACACAAATTCCCTTCCACCCAGCGTTCCCCCCAAGTCTCCCGATAAAAATGATGCCTCACTTGTGTGGGTAGGCCTAGTGCCTGCTACAGGAGATGCCCCAAAACACAACGTGGACTCATCCCATTTTTTGACAGAAAACAAAGGTGTTTTTTGCAAAGTGCCTACCTGTAGATTTTGGCCTGTAGCTCAGCCGTCACCTAGGGAAACCTACCAAACCTGTGCATTTTTAAAAACTAGAGACCTAGGGGAACCCAAGATGGGGTGACTTGTGGGGCTCTGACCAGGTTCTGTTACCCAGAATCCTTTGCAAACCTCAAAATTTGGCTAACCAAATACATTTTCCTCACATTTCGGTGACAGAAATAATGAAGTCTGAGAGGAGCCACAAATTTCCTTCCACCCAGCGTTCCCCCAACTCTCCAGATAAAAATGATACCTCACTTGTGTGGGTAGGCCTAGCGCCTGCGACAGGAAATGTCCCAAAACACAATGTGGACACATCCCATTTTTTCACAGAAAACATAGGTGTTTTTTGCAAAGTGCCTACCTGTAGATTTTGGCCTCTAGCTCAGCCGGCACCTAGGGAAACCTACCAAACCTGTGCATTTTTTTTAAACTAGAGACCTAGGAGAATCCAAGATGGGATGACTTGTGGGGCTCTGACCAGGTTCTGTTACCCAGAATCCTTTGCAAACCTCAAAAATTTGGCTAAAAAAACACATTTTCCTCACATTTCGGAGACAGAAAGTTCTGGAATCTGAGAGGAGCCACACATTTCCTTTCACCCAGCATTCCCCCAAGTCTCCCGATAAAAAAGATACCTCACTTGTGTGGGTGGACCTAGCGCCCGAGACAGGAAATGCCCCAAAGCACAACGTGGACACATCCCATTTTTTGACAGAAAACAGAGGTGTTTTTTGCAAAGTGCCTACCTGTAGATTTTGGCCTGTAGCTCAACCGGCACCAAGGGAAACCTACCAAACCTGTGCATTTTTTTAAACTAGAGACCTAGGGGAATCCAAAATAGGGTGACTTGTGGGGCTCTGCCCAGGTTCTGTTACCCAGAATCCTTTGCAAACCTCAACATTTGTCTAAAAAAAACACATTTTCCTCACATTTCGGTGACAGAAAGTTCTGGAACCTGAGATGAGCCACAAATTTCCTTCCACCCAGCATTCCCCCAAGTCGCCCGATAAAAATAATACCTCACTTGTGTGGGTAGGCCTAGCGCGTGCGACAGGAAATGCCCCAAAACACAACGTGGACACATCCCATTTTTTCACAGAAAACAGAGGTGTTTTTTGGCAAAGTGCCTACCTGTGGATTTTGGCCTCTAGCTCAGCCGGCACCTAGGGAAACCTACCAAACCTGTGCATTTTTTAAAACTAGAGACCTAGGTGAATCCAAGATGGGATGACTTGTGGGGCTCTGACCAGGTTCTGTTACCCAGAATGCTTTGCAAACTTCAAAATGTGTCTAAAAAAAAACATTTTCCTCACATTTCGGTGACAGAAAGTTCTGGAATCTGAGAGGAGCCACGCATTTCCTTCCACCCAGCGTTCCCCCAAGTCTCCCGATAAAAGTGATACCTCACTTGTGTGGGTTCGCCTAGCGCCTGCGACAGGAAATGCCCCAAAACACAACGTGGACACATCCCATTTTTTGACAGAAAACAGAGGTGTGTTTTGCAAAGTGCCTACCTGTAGATTTTAGCCTCCAGCTCAGCTGGCACCTAGGGAAACCTACCAAACCTGTGCATTTTTGAAAACTAGAGACCTAAGGGAATTCAAGATGGGGTGACTTCTGGGGCTCTGACCAGCTTCTGTTACCTAGAATCCTTTGCAAACCTCAACATTTGTCTAAAAAAACACATTTTCCTCACATTTCGGTGACAGAAAGTTCTGGAATCTGAGAGGAGCCACAAATTTCCTTCCACCCAGTGTTCCCCCAAGTCTCCAGATAAAAATGATACCTAACATGTGTGGGTAGGCCTAGCGCCTGCGACAGGAAATACCCCAAAACACAACGTGGACACATCCCATTTTTTGACAGAAAACAGAGGTGTTTTTTTGCAAAGTGCCTACCTGTAGATTTTGGCCTGTAGCTCAGCCGGCACCTAGGGAAACCTACCAAACCTGTGCATTTTTTAAAACTAGAGACCTAAGGGAATACAAGATGGGGTGACTTGTGGGGCTCTGACCAGGTTCTGTTACCCAGAATCCTTTGCAAACCTCAAAATGTGGCTAAAAAAACACATTTTCCTCACATTTCGGTGACAGAAAGTTCTGGAATCTGAGAGGAGCCACAAAATTCCTTTCACCCAGCATTCCCCCAAGTCTCCTTATAAAAAAGATACCTCACTTGTGTGGGTGGACCTAGCGCCCGCGACAGGAAATGCCCCAAAGCACAACGTGGACACATCCCATTTTTTGACAGAAAACAGAGGTGTTTTTTGCAAAGTGCCTACCTGTAGATTTTGGCCTGTAGCTCAGCCGGCACCAAGGGAAACCTACCAAACCTGTGCATTTTTTAAAACTAGAGACCTAGGGGAATCCAAGATGGGGTGACTTGTGGGGCTCTGACCAGATTCTGTTACCCAGAATCCTTTGCAAACCTCAAAATTTGGCTACCAAAACACATTTTCCTCACATTTCGGTGACAGAAAGTTCTGGAATCTGAGTGGAGCCACACATTTCCTTCCACCCAGCGTTCCCCGAAGTATCCAGATAAAAATGATACCTCACTTGTGTGGGTAGGCCTAGCGCCTGCGACAGGAAAAGACCCAAAACACAATGTGGACACATCCCATTTTTTCACAGAAAACATAGGTGTTTTTTGAAAAGTGCCTACCTGTAGATTCTGGCCTCTAGCTCAGGCGGCACCTAGGAACACCTACCAAACCTGTGCATTTTTGAAAACTAGAGACCTAGGGGAATCCAAGATGGGGTGACTTCTGGGGCTCTGACCAGCTTCTGTTACCTAGAATCCTTTGCAAACCACAAAATTTGGCTAACAAAACACATTTTCCTCACATTTCGGTGACAGAAAGTTCTGGAATCTGAGAGGAGCCACACATTTCCTTCCACCCAGCGTTCCCCGAAGTCTCCAGATAAAAATGATACCTCACTTGTGTGGGTTGGCCTAGCGCCTGCGACAGGAAATGTCCCAAAACACAATGTGGACACATCCCATTTTTTCACAGAAAACATAGGTGTTTTTTGCAAAGTGCCTACCTGTAGATTTTAGCCTCTAGCTCAGCCGGCACCTAGGGAAACCTACCAAACCTGTGCATTTTTTTAAACTAGAGATCTAGGAGAATCCAAGATGGGATGACTTGTGGGGCTCTGACCAGGTTCTGTTACCCAGAATCCTTTGCAAACCTCAAAAATTTGGCTAAAAAAACACATTTTCCTCACATTTCGGAGACAGAAAGTTCTGGAATCTGAGAGGAGCCACACATTTCCTTTCACCCAGCATTCCCCCAAGTCTCCCGATAAAAAAGATACCTCACTTGTGTGGGTGGACCTAGCGCCCGAGACAGGAAATGCCCCAAAGCACAACGTGGACACATCCCTTTTTTTGACAGAAAACAGAGGTGTTTTTTGCAAAGTGCCTACCTGTAGATTTTGGCCTGTAGCTCAACCGGCACCAAGGGAAACCTACCAAACCTGTGCATTTTTTTAAACTAGAGACCTAGGGGAATCCAAAATAGGGTGACTTGTGGGGCTCTGCCCAGGTTCTGTTACCCAGAATCCTTTGCAAACCTCAACATTTGTCTAAAAAAAACACATTTTCCTCACATTTCGGTGACAGAAAGTTCTGGAACCTGAGATGAGCCACAAATTTCCTTTCACCCAGGATTCCCCCAAGTCGCCCGATAAAAATAATACCTCACTTGTGTGTGTAGGCCTAGCGCGTGCGACAGGAAATGCCCCAAAACACAACGTGGACACATCCCATTTTTTCACAGAAAACAGAGGTGTTTTTTGGCAAAGTGCCTACCTGTGGATTTTGGCCTCTAGCTCAGCCGGCACCTAGGGAAACCTACCAAACCTGTGCATTTTTTAAAACTAGAGACCTAGGTGAATCCAAGATGGGATGACTTGTGGGGCTCTGACCAGGTTCTGTTACCCAGAATGCTTTGCAAACTTCAAAATGTGTCTAAAAAAAAACATTTTCCTCACATTTCGGTGACAGAAAGTTCTGGAATCTGAGAGGAGCCACGCATTTCCTTCCACCCAGCGTTCCCCCAAGTCTCCCGATAAAAGTGATACCTCACTTGTGTGGGTTCGCCTAGCGCCTGCGACAGGAAATGCCCCAAAACACAACGTGGACACATCCCATTTTTTGACAGAAAACAGAGGTGTGTTTTGCAAAGTGCCTACCTGTAGATTTTAGCCTCCAGCTCAGCTGGCACCTAGGGAAACCTACCAAACCTGTGCATTTTTGAAAACTAGAGACCTAAGGGAATTCAAGATGGGGTGACTTCTGGGGCTCTGACCAGCTTCTGTTACCTAGAATCCTTTGCAAACCTCAACATTTGTCTAAAAAAACACATTTTCCTCACATTTCGGTGACAGAAAGTTCTGGAATCTGAGAGGAGCCACAAATTTCCTTCCACCCAGTGTTCCCCCAAGTCTCCAGATAAAAATGATACCTAACATGTGTGGGTAGGCCTAGCGCCTGCGACAGGAAATACCCCAAAACACAACGTGGACACATCCCATTTTTTGACAGAAAACAGAGGTGTTTTTTTGCAAAGTGCCTACCTGTAGATTTTGGCCTGTAGCTCAGCCGGCACCTAGGGAAACCTACCAAACCTGTGCATTTTTAAAAACTAGAGACCTAAGGGAATACAAGATGGGGTGACTTGTGGGGCTCTGACCAGGTTCTGTTACCCAGAATCCTTTGCAAACCTCAAAATGTGGCTAAAAAAACACATTTTCCTCACATTTCGGTGACAGAAAGTTCTGGAATCTGAGAGGAGCCACAAAATTCCTTTCACCCAGCATTCCCCCAAGTCTCCCTATAAAAAAGATACCTCACTTGTGTGGGTGGACCTAGCGCCCGCGACAGGAAATGCCCCAAAGCACAACGTGGACACATCCCATTTTTTGACAGAAAACAGAGGTGTTTTTTGCAAAGTGCCTACCTGTAGATTTTGGCCTGTAGCTCAGCCGGCACCAAGGGAAACCTACCAAACCTGTGCATTTTTTAAAACTAGAGACCTAGGGGAATCCAAGATGGGGTGACTTGTGGGGCTCTGACCAGGTTCTGTTACCCAGAATCCTTTGCAAACCTCAAACTTTGGCTAAAAAAACACATTTTCCTCACATTTCGGTGACACAAAGTTCTGGAATCTGGGAGGAGCCACAAATTCCCTTCCACCCAGCGTTCCCCCCAAGTCTCCCGATAAAAATGATACCTCACTTGTGTGGGTAGGCCTAGCGCCTGCGACAGGAAATGACCCAAAACACAATGTGGACACATCCCATTTTTTGACAGAAAACAGAGGTGTTTTTTGGCAAAGTGCATACCTGTGGATTTTGGCCTCTAGCTCAGCCGGCACCTAGGGAAACCGACCAAACCTGTGCATTTTTTAAAACTAGAGACCTAGGTGAATCCAAGGTGGGGTGACTTTGGGGCTCTGTCCAGGTTCTGTTACCCAGAATGCTTTGCAAACTTCAAAATGTGTCTAAACAAACACTTTTTCCTCACATTTCGGTGACAGAAAGTTCTGGAATCTGAGAGGAGCCACGCATTTCCTTCCACCCAGCGTTCCCCCAAGTCTCCCGATAAAAGTGATACCTCACTTGTGTGGGTTCGCCTAGCGCCTGCGACAGGAAATGCCCCAAAACACAACGTGGACACATCCCATTTTTTGACAGAAAACAGAGGTGTGTTTTGCAAAGTGCCTACCTGTAGATTTTAGCCTCCAGCTCAGCCGGCACCTAGGGAAACCTACCAAACCTGTGCATTTTTGAAAACTAGAGACCTAAGGGAATTCAAGATGGGGTGACTTCTGGGGCTCTGACCAGCTTCTGTTACCTAGAATCCTTTGCAAACCTCAACATTTGTCTAAAAAAACAAATTTTCCTCACATTTCGGTGACAGAAAGTTCTGGAATCTGAGAGGAGCCACAAATTTCCTTCCACCCAGTGTTCCCCCAAGTCTCCAGATAAAAATGATACCTAACTTGTGTGGGTAGGCCTAGCGCCTGCGACAGGAAATACCCCAAAACACAACGTGGACACATCCCATTTTTTGACAGAAAACAGAGGTGTTTTTTGCAAAGTGCCTACCTGTAGATTTTGGCCTGTAGCTCAGCCGGCACCTAGGGAAACGTACCAAACCTGTGCATTTTTAAAAACTAGAGACCTAAGGGAATACATGATGGGGTAACTTGTGGGGCTCTGACCAGGTTCTGTTACCCAGAATCCTTTGCAAACCTCAAAATGTGGCTAAAAAAACACATTTTCCTCACATTTCGGTGACAGAAAGTTCTGGAATCTGAGAGGAGCCACACATTTCCTTTCACCCAGCATTCCCCCAAGTCTCCAGATAAAAAAGATACCTCACTTGTGTGGGTGGACCTAGCGCCTGCGACCGGAAATGCCCCAAAGCACAACGTGGACACATCCCACTTTTTGACAGAAAACAGAGGTGTTTTTTGCAAAGTGCCTACCTGTAGATTTTGGTCTGTAGCTCAGCCGGCACCAAGGGAAACCTACCAAACCTGTGCATTTTTGAAAACTAGAGACCTAGGGGAATCCAAGATGGGGTGACTTGTGGGGCTCTGACCAGGTTCTCTTACCCAGAATCCTTTGCAAACCTCAAAATTTGGCTAAAAAAACACATTTTCCTCACATTTCGGTGACAGAAAGTTCTGGAATCTGAGTGGAGCCACACATTTCCTTCCACCCAGCGTTCCCCGAAGTATCCAGATAAAAATGATACCTCACTTGTGTAGGTAGGCCTAGCGCCTGCGACAGGAAAAGAACCAAAACACAATGTGGACACATCACATTTTTTCACAGAAAACATAGGTGTTTTTTGAAAAGTGCCTACCTGTAGATTCTGGCCTCTAGCTCAGCCGGCACCTAGGAACACCTACCAAACCTGTGCATTTTTGAAAACTAGAGACCTAGGGGAATCCAAGATGGGGTGACTTCTGGGGCTCTGACCAGCTTCTGTTACCTAGAATCCTTTGCAAACCACAAAATTTGGCTAACAAAACACATTTTCCTCACATTTCGGTGACAGAAAGTTCTGGAATCTGAGAGGAGCCACACAATTCCTTCCACCCAGCGTTCCCCCAAGTCTCCAGCTAAAAATGATACCTCACTTGTGTGGGTAGGCCTAGTGCCTGCGAGAGGAAATGCCCCAAAACACAACGTGGTCACATCCCATTTTTTGACAGAAAACAGAGGTGTTTTTTGCAAAGTGCCTACCTGTAGATTTTGGCCTGTAGCTCAGCCGGCACCTAGAGAAACCTACCAAACCTGTACATTTTTAAAAACTAGAGACCTAGGGAAATCCAAGATGGGGTGACTTGTGGGGCTCTGCCCGAGTTCTGTTACCCAGAATCCTTTGCAAACCTCACAATTTGGCTAAAAAAACACATTTTCCTCCCATTTCGGTGACAGGAAGTTCTGGAATCTGAGATGAGCCACACATTTCCTTCCACCCAGCATTCCCCCAAGTCTCCCGATAAAAATAATACCTCACTTGTGTGGGTAGGCCTAGCGCCTGCGACAGGAAATGCCCCAAAACACAACGTGGACACATCCCATTTTTTCACAGAAAACAGAGGTGTTTTTTGCAAAGAGCCTACCTGTAGATTTTGGCCTGTAGCTCAGCCGACACCTAGGGAAACCTACCAAACCTGTGCATTTTTAAAAACTAGAGACCTAAGAAAATCCAAGATGGGGTGACTTGTGGGGCTCTGACCGGGTTCTGTTACCCAGAATCCTTTGCAAACCTCAAAATTTGGCTAAAAAAACACATTTTCCTCACATTTCGGTGACAGAAAGTTCTGGAATCTGAGAGGAGCCACAAATTTCCTTCCACCCAGCATTCCCCCAAGTCTCCCGCTAAAAAAGATACCTCACTTGTGTGGGTGGACCTAGCGCCGGCGACAGGAAATGCCCCAAAGCACAACGTGGACACATCTCATTTTTTGACAGAAAACAAAGGTGTTTTTTGCAAAGTGCCTACCTGTAGATTTTGGCCTGTAGCTCAGCCGGCACCTAGGGAAACCTACCAAACCTGTGTATTTTTAAAAACTAGAGACCTAGGGAAATCCAAGATGTGGTGACTTGTGGGGCTCTGCCCAGGTTCTGTTACCCAGAATCCTTTGCAAACCTCAACATTTGTCTAAAAAAACACATTTTCCTCACATTTCGGTGACAGAAAGTTCTGGAATCAGAGAGGAGCCACAAATTTCCTTCCACCCAGCGTTCCCCCAAGTCTCCAGATAAAAATGATACCTCACTTGTGTGGGTAGGCCTAGCTCCTGCGATAGGAAATGCCCCAAAACACAACGTGGACACATCCCATTTTTTCACAGAAAAGAGAAGTGTTTTTTGCAAAGTGCCTACCTGTAGATTTTGGCCTGTAGCTCAGCCGGCACCTAGGGAAACCTACCAAACCTGTGCATTTTTGAAAACTAGAGACGTAGGGGAATCCAAGATGGGGTGACTTGTGGGGCTCTGCCCAGGTTCTGTTACCCAGAATCCTTTGCAAACCTCAACATTTATCTAAAAAAACACATTTTCCTCACATTTCGGTGACAGAAAGTTCGGGAATCAGAGAGGAGCCAGAAATTTCCTTCCACTCAGCGTTCCCCCAAGTCTCCAGATAAAAATGATGCCTCACTTGTGTGGGTAGGCCTAACGCCTGCGACAGAAAATGCCCCAAAACACAACGTGGACATATCCCATTTTTTCACAGAAAATAGAGGTGTTTTTTGCAAAGTGCCTACCTGTAGATTTTGGCCTCTAGCTCAGCCGGCACCTAGGGAAACGTACCAAACCTGTGCATTTTTTAAATCTAGAGACCTAGGGGAATCCAAGATGGGGTGACTTGTGGGGCTCTGCCCAGGTTCTGTTACCCAGAATCCTTTGCAAACCTCAACATTTGTCTAAAAAAACACATTTTCCTCACATTTCGGTGACAGAAAGTTCTAGAATCAGAGAGGAGCCACAAATTTCCTTTCACCCAGCATTCCCCCAAGTCTCCTGATAAAAAAGATACCTCACTTGTGTGGGTGGACCTAGCGCCCGCGACAGGAAATGCCCCAAAGCACAACGTGGACACATCCCATTTTTTGACAGAAAACAGAGGTGTTTTTTGCAAAGTGCCTACCTGTAGATTTTGGCCTGTAGCTCAGCCGGCACCAAGGGAAACCTACCAAACCTGTGCATTTTTGAAAACTAGAGACCTAGGGGAATCCAAGATGCGGTGACTTGTGGGGCTCTGACCAGGTTCTGTTACCCAGAATCCTTTGCAAACCTCAAAATTTGGCTAAAAAAACACATTTTTTAACATTTCGGTGACACAAAGTTCTGGAATCTGGGAGGAGACACAAATTCCCTTCCACCCAGCGTTCCCCCCAAGTCTCCCGATAAAAATGATGCCTCACTTGTGTGGGTAGGCCTAGTGCCTGCTACAGGAGATGCCCCAAAACACAACGTGGACTCATCCCATTTTTTGACAGAAAACAAAGGTGTTTTTTGCAAAGTGCCTACCTGTAGATTTTGGCCTGTAGCTCAGCCGTCACCTAGGGAAACCTACCAAACCTGTGCATTTTTAAAAACTAGAGACCTAGGGGAACCCAAGATGGGGTGACTTGTGGGGCTCTGACCAGGTTCTGTTACCCAGAATCCTTTGCAAACCTCAAAATTTGGCTAACCAAATACATTTTCCTCACATTTCGGTGACAGAAATAATGAAGTCTGAGAGGAGCCACAAATTTCCTTCCACCCAGCGTTCCCCCAACTCTCCAGATAAAAATGATACCTCACTTGTGTGGGTAGGCCTAGCGCCTGCGACAGGAAATGCCCCAAAACACAACGTGGACACATCCCATTTTTTCACAGAAAACAGAGGTGTTTTTTGGCAAAGTGCCTACCTGTGGATTTTGGCCTCTAGCTCAGCGGGCACCTAGGGAAACCGACCAAACCTGTGCATTTTTTAAAACTAGAAACCTAGGTGAATGCAAGATGGGGTGACTTTGGGGCTCTGACCAGGTTCTGTTACCCAGAATCCTTTGCAAACTTCAAAATTTGTCTAAATCAACACATTTTCCTCACATTTCGGTGACAGAAAGTTCTGGAATCTGAGAGGAGTCACAAATTTCTACCACCCAGCCTTCCCCCAAGTCTCCAGATAAAAATGATACCTCATTTGTGTGGGTAGGCCTAGCGCCTGCGACAGGAAATGCCCCAAAACACAATGTGGACACATCCCATTTTTTCAAAGAAAACATAGGTGTTTTTTGCAAAGTGCCTACCTGTAGATTTTTGCCTCTAGCTCAGCCGGCACCTAGGGAAACCTACCAAACCTGTGCATTTTTAAAAACTAGAGACCTAGGGGAATCGAAGATGGGGTGACTTGTGGGGCTCTGCCCAGGTTCTGTTACCCAGAATCCTTTGCAAACCTCAACATTTGTCTAAAAAAACACATTTTCCTCACATTTCGGTGACAGAAAGTTTTGGAATCTGAGATGAGCCACAAATTTCCTTCCACCCAGCATTCCCCCAAGTCTCCCGATCAAAATAATACCTCACTTGTGTGGGTAGGCCTAGCGCCTGCGACAGGAAATGCCCCAAAACACAACGTGGACACATCCCATTTTTTCACAGAAAACAGAGGTGTTTTTTGGCAAAGTGCCTACCTGTGGATTTTGGCCTCTAGCTCAGCCGGCACCTAGGGAAACCTACCAAACCTGTGCATTTTTTAAAACTAGAGACCTAGGTGAATCCAAGATGGGGTGACTTTGGGGCTCTGATCAGGTTCTGTTACCCAGAATGCTTTGCAAACTTCAAAATGTGTCTAAAAAAACACATTTTCCACACATTTCGGTGACAGAAAGTTCTGGAATCTGAGAGGAGCCACAAATTTCCTTCCACCCAGCATTCCCCCAAGTCTCCCGCTAAAAAAGATACCTCACTTGTGTGGGTGGACCTAGCGCCGGCGACAGGAAATGCCCCAAAACAAAACGTGGACACATCTCATTTTTTGACAGAAAACAAAGGTGTTTTTTGCAAAGTGCCTACCTGTAGATTTTGGCCTGTAGCTCAGCCGGCACCTAGGGAAACCTACCAAACCTGTGTATTTTTAAAAACTAGAGACCTAGGGAAATCCAAGATGTGGTGACTTGTGGGGCTCTGCCCAGGTTCTGTTACCCAGAATCCTTTGCAAACCTCAACATTTGTCTAAAAAAACACATTTTCCTCACATTTCGGTGACAGAAAGTTCTGGAATCAGAGAGGAGCCACAAATTTCCTTCCACCCAGCGTTCCCCCAAGTCTCCAGATAAAAATGATACCTCACTTGTGTGGGTAGGCCTAGCTCCTGCGATAGGAAATGCCCCAAAACACAACGTGGACACATCCCATTTTTTCACAGAAAAGAGAAGTGTTTTTTGCAAAGTGCCTACCTGTAGATTTTGGCCTGTAGCTCAGCCGGCACCTAGGGAAACCTACCAAACCTGTGCATTTTTTAAAACTAGAGACGTAGGGGAATCCAAGATGGGGTGACTTGTGGGGCTCTGCCCAGGTTCTGTTACCCAGAATCCTTTGCAAACCTCAACATTTATCTAAAAAAACACATTTTCCTCACATTTCGGTGACAGAAAGTTCGGGAATCTGAGATGAGCCACACATTTCCTTCCACCCAGCGTTCCCCGAAGTCTCCAGATAAAAATGATACCTCACTTGTGTGGGTAGGCCTAGCGCCTGCGACAGGAAAAGACCCAAAACACAACGTGGACACATCCCATTTTTTCACAGAAAACATAGGTGTTTTTTGCAAAGTGCCTACCTGTAGATTCTGGCCTCTAGCTCAGCCGGCACCTAGGGAAACCTACCAAACC
This sequence comes from Pleurodeles waltl, assembly GCF_031143425.1. Lineage (NCBI taxonomy): Eukaryota > Metazoa > Chordata > Amphibia > Caudata > Salamandridae > Pleurodeles > Pleurodeles waltl. Next base: position 403,859,994 of record NC_090449.1, read on the forward strand.
TGTGCATTTTTGAAAACTAGAGACGTAGGGGAATCCAAGATGGGATGACTTCTGGGGCTCTGACAAGCTTCTGTTACCTAGAATCCTTTGCAAACCTCAAAATTTGGCTAACAAAACACATTTTCCTCACATTTCGGTGACAGAAAGTTCTGGAATCTGAGAGGAGCCACACATTTCCTTTCACCCAGTATTCCCCCAAGTCTCCCGATAAAAAAGATACCTCACTTGTGTGGGTGGACCTAGCGCCCGAGACAGGAAATGCCCCAAAGCACAACGTGGACACATCCCATTTTTTGTTAGAAAACAGAGGTGTTTTTTGCAAAGTGCCTACCTGTAGATTTTGGCCTGTAGCTCAACCGGCACCAAGGGAAACCTACCAAACCTGTGCATTTTTAAAAACTAGAGACCTAGGGAAATCCAAGATGTGGTGACTTGTGGGGCTCTGCCCAGGTTCTGTTACCCAGAATCCTTTGCAAACCTCAACATTTGTCTAAAAAAACACATTTTCCGCACATTTCGGTGACAGAAAGTTCTGGAATCAGAGAGGAGCCACAAATTTCCTTCCACCCAGCGTTCCCCAAAGTCTCCAGATAAAAATGATACCTCACTTGTGTGGGTAGGCCTAGCTCCTGCGATAGGAAATGCCCCAAAACACAACGTGGACACATCCCATTTTTTCACAGAAAAGAGAAGTGTTTTTTGCAAAGTGCCTACCTGTAGATTTTGGCCTGTAGCTCAGCCGGCACCTAGGGAAACCTACCAAACCTGTGCATTTTTTAAAACTAGAGACGTAGGGGAATCCAAGATGGGGTGACTTGTGGGGCTCTGCCCAGGTTCTGTTACCCAGAATCCTTTGCAAACCTCAACATTTATCTAAAAAAACACATTTTCCTCACATTTCGGTGACAGAAAGTTCGGGAATCAGAGAGGAGCCAGAAATTTCCTTCCACTCAGCGTTCCCCCAAGTCTCCAGATAAAAATTATGCCTCACTTGTGTGGGTAGGCCTAACGCCTGCGACAGAAAATGCCCCAAAACACAACGTGGACATATCCCATTTTTTCACAGAAAATAGAGGTGTTTTTTGCAAAGTTCCTACCTGTAGATTTTGGCCTCTAGCTCAGCCGGCACCTAGGGAAACGTACCAAACCTCGCATTTTTGAAATCTAGAGACCTAGGGGAATCGAAGATGGGGTGACTTGTGGGGCTCTGCCCAGGTTCTGTTACCCAGAATCCTTTGCAAACCTCAACATTTGTCTAAAAAAACACATTTTCCTCACATTTCGGTGACAGAAAGTTCTAGAATCAGAGAGGAGCCACAAATTTCCTTCCACTCAGCGTTCCCCCAAGTCTCCATATAAAAATGATACCTCACTTGTGTGGGTAGGCCTAGCGCTTGCGACAGGATATGCCCCAAAACACAACGTGGACACATCCCATTTTTTCACAGAAAACAGAGGTGTTTTTTGCAAAGTGCCTACCGGTAGATTTTGGCCTCTAGCTCAGCCGGCACCTAGGGAAACCTACCAAACCTGTGCATTTTTGAAAACTAGAGACCTAGGGGAATCCAAGATGGGGTGACTTGTGGGGTTCTGACCAGGTTCTGTTACATAGAATCCTTTGCAACCTCAAAATTTGGCTAACAAAACACATTTTCCTCACATTTCGGTGACAGAATGTTCTGGAAACTGAGATGAGCCACACATTTCCTTCCACCCAGCGTTCCCCGAAGTCTCCAGATAAAAATGATACCTCACTTGTGTGGGTAGGCCTAGCGCCTGCGACAGGAAAAGACCCAAAACACCACGTGGACACATCCCATTTTTTCACAGAAAACATAGGTGTTTTTTGCAAAGTGCCTACCTGTAGATTCTGGCCTCTAGCTCAGCCGGCACCTAGGGAAACCTACCAAACCTGTGCATTTTTGAAAACTAGAGACCTAGGGGAATCCAAGATGGGATGACTTCTGGGGCTCTGACCAGCTTCTGTTACCTAGAATCCTTTGCAAACCTCAAAATTTGGCTAACAAAACATATTTTCCTCACATTTCGGTGACAGAAAGTTCTGGAATCTGAGAGGAGCCACACATTTCCTTTCACCCAGCATTCCCCCAAGTCTCCCGATAAAAAAGATACCTCACTTGTGTGGGTGGACCTAGCGCCCGAGACAGGAAATGCCCCAAAGCACAACGTGGACACATCCCATTTTTTGACAGAAAACAGAGGTGTTTTTTGCAAAGTGCCTACCTGTAGATTTTGGCCTGTAGCTCAACCGGCACCAAGGGAAACCTACCAAACCTGTGCATTTTTTTAAACTAGAGACCTAGGGGAATCTAAAATAGGGTGACTTGTGGGGCTCTGCCCAGGTTCTGTTACCCAGAATCCTTTGCAAACCTCAACATTTGTCTAAAAAAACACATTTTCCTCACATTTCGGTGACAGAAAGTTCTGGAATCAGAGAGGAGCCACAAATTTCCTTCCGCCCAGCGTTCCCCCAAGTCTCAAGATAAAAATGATACCTCACTTGTGTGTTTAGGCCTAGCTCCTGCGACAGGAAATGCCCCAAAACACAACACGGACACATCCCATTTTTTCACAGAAAAGAGAAGTGTTTTTTGCAAAGTGCCTACCTGTAGATTTTGGCCTGTAGCTCAGCCGGCACCTAGAGAAACCTACCAAACCTGTGCATTTTTGAAAACTAGAGACGTAGGGGAATCCAAGATGGGGTGACTTGTGGGGCTCTGCCCAGGTTCTGTTACCCAGAATCCTTTGCAAACCTCAACATTTGTCTAAAAAAACACATTTTCCGCACATTTCGGTGACAGAAAGTTCTGGAATCAGAGAGGAGCCACAAATTTCCTTCCACCCAGCGTTCCCCCAAGTCTCCAGATAAAAATGATACCTCACTTGTGTGGGTAGGCCTAGCTCCTGCGATAGGAAATGCCCCAAAACACAACGTGGACACATCCCATTTTTTCACAGAAAAGAGAAGTGTTTTTTGCAAAGTGCCTACCTGTAGATTTTGGCCTGTAGCTCAGCCGGCACCTAGGGAAACCTACCAAACCTGTGCATTTTTTAAAACTAGAGACGTAGGGGAATCCAAGATGGGGTGACTTGTGGGGCTCTGCCCAGGTTCTGTTACCCAGAATCCTTTGCAAACCTCAACATTTATCTAAAAAACCACATTTTCCTCACATTTCGGTGACAGAAAGTTCGGGAATCAGAGAGGAGCCAGAAATTTCCTTCCACTCAGCGTTCCCCCAAGTCTCCAGATAAAAATGATGCCTCACTTGTGTGGGTAGGCCTAACGCCTGCGACAGAAAATGCCCCAAAACACAACGTGGACATATCCCATTTTTTCACAGAAAATAGAGGTGTTTTTTGCAAAGTTCCTACCTGTAGATTTTGGCCTCTAGCTCAGCCGGCACCTAGGGAAACGTACCAAACCTGTGCATTTTTGAAATCTAGAGACCTAGGGGAATCGAAGATGGGGTGACTTGTGGGGCTCTGCCCAGGTTCTGTTACCCAGAATCCTTTGCAAACCTCAACATTTGTCTAAAAAAACACATTTTCCTCACATTTCGGTGACAGAAAGTTCTAGAATCAGAGAGGAGCCACAAATTTCCTTCCACTCAGCGTTCCCCAAGTCTCCATATAAAAATGATACCTCACTTGTGTGGGTAGGCCTAGCGCTTGCGACAGGATATGCCCCAAAACACAACGTGGACACATCCCATTTTTTCACAGAAAACAGAGGTGTTTTTTGCAAAGTGCCTACCGGTAGATTTTGGCCTCTAGCTCAGCCGGCACCTAGGGAAACCTACCAAACCTGTGCATTTTTGAAAACTAGAGACCTAGGGGAATCCAAGATGGGTGACTTGTGGGGTTCTGACCAGGTTCTGTTACATAGAATCCTTTGCAACCTCAAAATTTGGCTAACAAAACACATTTTCCTCACATTTCGGTGACAGAATGTTCTGGAAACTGAGATGAGCCACACATTTCCTTCCACCCAGCGTTCCCCGAAGTCTCCAGATAAAAATGATACCTCACTTGTGTGGGTAGGCCTAGCGCCTGCGACAGGAAAAGACCCAAAACACAACGTGGACACATCCCATTTTTTCACAGAAAACATAGGTGTTTTTTGCAAAGTGCCTACCTGTAGATTCTGGCCTCTAGCTCAGCCGGCACCTAGGGAAACCTACCAAACCTGTGCATTTTTGAAAACTAGAGACCTAGGGGAATCCAAGATGGGATGACTTCTGGGGCTCTGACCAGCTTCTGTTACCTAGAATCCTTTGAAAACCTCAAAATTTGGCTAACAAAACACATTTTCCTCACATTTCGGTGACAGAAAGTTCTGGAATCTGAGAGGAGCCACACATTTCCTTTCACCCAGCATTCCCCCAAGTCTCCCGATAAAAAAGATACCTCACTTGTGTGGGTGGACCTAGCGCCCGAGACAGGAAATGCCCCAAAGCACAACGTGGACACATCCCATTTTTTGACAGAAAACAGAGGTGTTTTTTGCAAAGTGCCTACCTGTAGATTTTGGCCTGTAGCTCAACCGGCACCAAGGGAAACCTACCAAACCTGTGCATTTTTTTAAACTAGAGACCTAGGGGAATCCAAAATAGGGTGACTTGTGGGGCTCTGCCCAGATTCTGTTACCCAGAATCCTTTGCAAACCTCAACATTTGTCTAAAAAAACACATTTTCCTCACATTTCGGTGACAGAAAGTTCTGGAATCAGAGAGGAGCCACAAATTTCCTTCCGCCCAGCGTTCCCCCAAGTCTCCAGATAAAAATGATACCTCACTTGTGTGTTTAGGCCTAGCTCCTGCGACAGGAAATGCCCCAAAACACAACACGGACACATCCCATTTTTTCACAGAAAAGAGAAGTGTTTTTTGCAAAGTGCCTACCTGTAGATTTTGGCCTGTAGCTCAGCCGGCACCTAGGGAAACCTACCAAACCTGTGCATTTTTGAAAACTAGAGACGTAGGGGAATCCAAGATGGGGTGACTTGTGGGGCTCTGCCCAGGTTCTGTTACCCAGAATCCTTTGCAAACCTCAACATTTGTCTAAAAAAAACACATTTTCCTCACATTTCGGTGACAGAAAGTTCGGGAATCAGAGAGGAGCCAGAAATTTCCTTCCACTCAGCGTTCCCCCAAGTCTCCAGATAAAAATGATGCCTCACTTGTGTGGGTAGGCCTAACGCCTGCGACAGAAAATGCCCCAAAACACAACGTGGACATATCCCATTTTTTCATAGAAAATAGAGGTGTTTTTTGCAAAGTTCCTACCTGTAGATTTTGGCCTCTAGCTCAGCCGGCACCTAGGGAAACGTACCAAACCTGTGCATTTTTTAAATCTAGAGACCTAGGGGAATCGAAGATGGGGTGACTTGTGGGGCTCTGCCCAGGTTCTGTTACCCAGAATCCTTTGCAAACCTCAACATTTGTCTAAAAAAACACATTTTCCTCACATTTCGGTGACAGAAAGTTCTAGAATCAGAGAGGAGCCACAAATTTCCTTCCACTCAGCGTTCCCCCAAGTCTCCATATAAAAATGATACCTCACTTGTGTGGGTAGGCCTAGCGCTTGCGACAGGATATGCCCCAAAACACAACGTGGACACATCCCAGTTTTTCACAGAAAACAGAGGTGTTTTTTGCAAAGTGCCTACCGGTAGATTTTGGCCTGTAGCTCAGCCGGCACCTAGGGAAACCTACCAAACCTGTGCATTTTTGAAAACTAGAGACCTAGGGGAATCCAAGATGGGGTGACTTGTGGGGTTCTGACCAGGTTCTGTTACATAGAATCCTTTGCAACCTCAAAATTTGGCTAACAAAACACATTTTCCTCACATTTCGGTGACAGAATGTTCTGGAAACTGAGATGAGCCACACATTTCCTTCCACCCAGCGTTCCCCAAAGTCTCCAGATAAAAATGATACCTCACTTGTGTGGGTAGGCCTAGCGCCTGCGACAGGAAAAGACCCAAAACACAACGTGGACACATCCCATTTTTTCACAGAAAACATAGGTGTTTTTTGCAAAGTGCCTACCTGTAGATTCTGGCCTCTAGCTCAGCCGGCACCTAGGGAAACCTACCAAACCTGTGCATTTTTGAAAACTAGAGACCTAGGGGAATCCAAGATGGGATGACTTCTGGGGCTCTGACCAGCTTCTGTTACCTAGAATCCTTTGCAAACCTCAAAATTTGGCTAACAAAACACATTTTCCTCACATTTCGGTGACAGAATGTTCTGGAAACTGAGATGAGCCACACATTTCCTTCCACCCAGCGTTCCCCAAAGTCTCCAGATAAAAATGATACCTCACTTGTGTGGGTAGGCCTAGCGCCTGCGACAGGAAAAGACCCAAAACACAACGTGGACACATCCCATTTTTTGACAGAAAACAGAGGTGTTTTTTGCAAAGTGCCTACCTGTAGATTTTGGCCTGTAGCTCAACCGGCACCAAGGGAAACCTACCAAACCTGTGCATTTTTTTAAACTAGAGACCTAGGGGAATCCAAAATAGGGTGACTTGTGGGGCTCTGCCCAGGTTCTGTTACCCAGAATCCTTTGCAAACCTCAACATTTGTCTAAAAAAACACATTTTCCTCACATTTCGGTGACAGAAAGTTCTGGAATCAGAGAGGAGCCACAAATTTCCTTCTGCCCAGCGTTCCCCCAAGTCTCCAGATAAAAATGATACCTCACTTGTGTGTTTAGGCCTAGCTCCTGCGACAGGAAATGCCCCAAAACACAACACGGACACATCCCATTTTTTCACAGAAAAGAGAAGTGTTTTTTGCAAAGTGCCTACCTGTAGATTTTGGCCTGTAGCTCAGCCGGCACCTAGGGAAACCTACCAAACCTGTGCATTTTTGAAAACTAGAGACGTAGGGGAATCCAAGATGGGGTGACTTGTGGGGCTCTGCCCAGGTTCTGTTACCCAGAATCCTTTGCAAACCTCAACATTTGTCTACAAAAACACATTTTCCTCACATTTCGGTGACAGAAAGTTCTAGAATCAGAGAGGAGCCACAAATTTCCTACCACTCAGCGTTCCCCCAAGTCTCCAGATAAAAATGATACCTCACTTGTGTGGGTAGGCCTAGCGCCTGCGACAGGAAATGCTCCAAAACACAACGTTGACACATCCCATTTTTTCACAGAAAACAGAGGTGTTTCTTGCAAAGTGCCTACCTGTAGATTTTGGCCTCTAGCTCAGCCGGCACCTAGGGAAACCTACCAAACCTGTGCATTTTTTAAAACTAGAGACGTAGGGGAATCCAAGATGGGGTGACTTGTGGGGCTCTGACCAGGTTCTGTTACCTAGAATCCTTTGCAAACCTCAAAATTTGGCTAACAAAGCACATTTTCCTCACATTTCGGTGACAGAAAGTTCTGGAATCTGAGAGGAGCCACACATTTCCTTCCAGCCAGCGTTCCCCGAAGTCTCCAGATAAAAATGATACCTCACTTGTGTGGGTAGGCCTAGCGCCTGCGACAGGAAATTACCCAAAACACAATGTGGACACATCCCATTTTTTCACAGAAAACATAGGTGTTTTTTGCAAAGTGCCTACCTGTAGATTCTGGCCTCTAGCTCAGCCGGCACCTAGGGAAACCTACCAAACCTGTGCATTTTTGAAAACTAGAGATCTAGGGGAATCCAAGATGGGGTTGACTTCTGGGGCTCTGACCAGCTTCTGTTACCTAGAATCCTTTGCAAACCTCAACATTTGTCTAAAAAAACACATTTTCCTCACATTTCGCTGACAGAAAGTTCTGGAATCTGAGAGGAGCCACAAATTTCCTTCCACCCAGCGTTCCCCCAAGTTTCCAGATAAAAATGATACCTAACTTGTGTGGGTAGGCCTAGTGCCTGCGACAGGAAATGCCCCAAAACACAACGTGGACACATCCCATTTTTTGACAGAAAACAGAGGTGTTTTTTGCAAAGTGCCTACCTGTAGATTTTGGCCTGTAGCTCAGCCGGCACCTAGGGAAACCTACCAAACCTGTGCATTTTTTAAAACTAGAGACCTAAGGGAATCCGAGATGGGGTGACTTGTGGGGCTCTGACCAGGTTCTGTTACCCAGAATCCTTTGCAAACCTCAAACTTTGGCTAAAAAAACACATTTTCTTCACATTTCGGAGACAGAAAGTTCTGGAATAAGAGAGGAGCCACAAATTTCCTTTCACCCAGCATTCCCCCAAGTCTCCCGATAAAAAAGATTCCTCACTTGTGTGGGTGGACCTAGCGCCCGAGACAGGAAATGCCCCAAAGCACAACGTGGACACATCCCATTTTTTGACAGAAAACAGAGGTGTTTTTTGCAAAGTGCCTACCTGTAGATTTTGGCCTCTAGCTCAGCCGGCACCTAGGGAAATCTACCAAACCTGTGCATTTTTTAAAACTAGAGACCTAGGGGAATCCAAGATGGGGTGACTTGTGGGGCTCTGACCAGGTTCTGTTACCCAGAATCCTTTGCAAACCTCAAAATTTGGCTACCAAAACACATTTTCCTCACATTTCGGTGACAGAAAGTTCTGGAATCTGAGTGGAGCCACATATTTCCTTCCACCCAGCGTTTCCCGAAGTATCTAGATAAAAATGATACCTCACTTGTGTGGGTAGGCCTAGTGCCTGCGACAGGAAAAGACCCAAAACACAATGTGGACACATCCCATTTTTTCACAGAAAACATAGGTGTTTTTTGAAAAGTGCCTACCTGTAGATTCTGGCCTCTAGCTCAGCCGGCACCTAGGAACACCTACCAAACCTGTGCATTTTTGAAAACTAGAGACCTAGGGGAATCCAAGATGGGGTGACTTCTGGGGCTCTGACCAGCTTCTGTTACCTAGAATCCTTTGCAAACCACAAAATTTGGCTAACAAAACACATTTTCCTCACATTTCGGTGACAGAAAGTTCTGGAATCTGAGAGGAGCCACACATTTCCTTCCACCCAGCGTTCCCCGAAGTCTCCAGATAAAAATGATACCTCACTTGTGTGGGTTGGCCTAGCGCCTGCGACAGGAAATGTCCCAAAACACAATGTGGACACATCCCATTTTTTCACAGAAAACATAGGTGTTTTTTGCAAAGTGCCTACCTGTAGATTTTGGCCTCTAGCTCAGCCGGCACCTAGGGAAACCTACCAAACCTGTGCATTTTTTAAAACTAGAGACCTAGGAGAATCCAAGATGGGATGACTTGTGGGGCTCTGACCAGGTTCTGTTACCCAGAATCCTTTGCAAACCTCAAAATTTGGCTAAAAAAACACATTTTCCTCACATTTCGGAGACAGAAAGTTCTGGAATCTGAGAGGAGCCACACATTTCCTTTCACCAAGCATTCCCCCAAGTCTCCCGATAAAAAAGATACCTCACTTGTGTGGGTGGACCTAGCGCCCGAGACAGGAAATGCCCCAAAGCACAACGTGGACACATCCCATTTTTTGACAGAAAACAGAGGTGTTTTTTGCAAAGTGCCTACCTGTAGATTTTGACTTGTAGCTCAACCGGCACCAAGGGAAACCTACCAAACCTGTGCATTTTTTTAAACTAGAGACCTAGGGGAATCCAAGATGGGATGACTTCTGGGGCTCTGACCAGCTTCTGTTACCTAGAATCCTTTGCAAACCTCAAAATTTGGCTAACAAAACACATTTTCCTCACATTTCGGTGACAGAAAGTTCTGGAATCTGAGAGGAGCCACACATTTCCTTTCACCCAGCATTCCCCCAAGTCTCCCGATAAAAAAGATACCTCACTTGTGTGGGTGGACCTAGCGCCCGAGACAGGAAATGCCCCAAAGCACAACGTGGACACATCCCATTTTTTGACAGAAAACAGAGGTGTTTTTTGCAAAGTGCCTACCTGTAGATTTTGGCCTGTAGCTCAACCGGCACCAAGGGAAACCTACCAAACCTGTGCATTTTTTTAAACTAGAGACCTAGGGGAATCCAAAATAGGGTGACTTGTGGGGCTCTGCCCAGGTTCTGTTACCCAGAATCCTTTGCAAACCTCAACATTTGTCTAAAAAAACACATTTTCCTCACATTTCGGTGACAGAAAGTTCTGGAATCAGAGAGGAGCCACAAATTTCCTTCCGCCCAGCGTTCCCCCAAGTCTCCAGATAAAAATGATACCTCACTTGTGTGTTTAGGCCTAGCTCCTGCGACAGGAAATGCCCCAAAACACAACACGGACACATCCCATTTTTTCACAGAAAAGAGAAGTGTTTTTTGCAAAGTGCCTACCTGTAGATTTTGGCCTGTAGCTCAGCCGGCACCTAGGGAAACCTACCAAACCTGTGCATTTTTTAAAACTAGAGACGTAGGGGAATCCAAGATGGGGTGACTTGTGGGGCTCTGCCCAGGTTCTGTTACCCAGAATCCTTTGCAAACCTCAACATTTGTCTAAAAAAAACACATTTTCCTCACATTTCGGTGACAGAAAGTTCTGGAATCAGAGAGGAGCGAGAAATTTCCTTCCACTCAGCGTTCCCCCAAGTCTCCAGATAAAAATGATACCTCACTTGTGTGGGTAGGCCTAGCGCCTGCGACAGAAAATGCCCCAAAACACAACGTGGACATATCCCATTTTTTCACAGAAAATAGAGGTGTTTTTTGCAAAGTGCCTACCTGTAGATTTTGGCCTCTAGCTCAGCCGGCACCTAGGGAAACGTACCAAACCTGTGCATTTTTGAAATCTAGAGACCTAGGGGAATCCAATATGGGGTGACTTGTGGGGCTCTGCCCAGGTTCTGTTACCCAGAATCCTTTGCAAACCTCAACATTTGTCTACAAAAACACATTTTCCTCACATTTCGGTGACAGAAAGTTCTAGAATCAGAGAGGAGCCACAAATTTCCTACCACTCAGCGTTCCCCCAAGTCTCCAGATAAAAATGATACCTCACTTGTGTGGGTAGGCCTAGCGCCTGCGACAGGAAATGCTCCAAAACACAACGTTGACACATCCCATTTTTTCACAGAAAACAGAGGTGTTTCTTGCAAAGTGCCTACCTGTAGATTTTGGCCTCTAGCTCAGCCGGCACCTAGGGAAACCTACCAAACCTGTGCATTTTTGAAAACTAGAGACCTAGGGGAATCCAAGATGGGGTGACTTGTGGGGCTCTGACCAGGTTCTGTTACCTAGAATCCTTTGCAAACCTCAAAATTTGGCTAACAAAGCACATTTTCCTCACATTTCGGTGACAGAAAGTTCTGGAATCTGAGAGGAGCCACACATTTCCTTCCAGCCAGCGTTCCCCGAAGTCTCCAGATAAAAATGATACCTCACTTGTGTGGGTAGGCCTAGCGCCTGCGACAGGAAATGACCCAAAACACAATGTGGACACATCCCATTTTTTCACAGAAAACATAGGTGTTTTTTGCAAAGTGCCTACCTGTAGATTCTGGCCTCTAGCTCAGCCGGCACCTAGGGAAACCTACCAAACCTGTGCATTTTTGAAAACTAGAGATCTAGGGGAATCCAAGATGGGGTTGACTTCTGGGGCTCTGACCAGCTTCTGTTACCTAGAATCCTTTGCAAACCTCAACATTTGTCTAAAAAAACACATTTTCCTCACATTTCGCTGACAGAAAGTTCTGGAATCTGAGAGGAGCCACAAATTTCCTTCCACCCAGCGTTCCCCCAAGTTTCCAGATAAAAATGATACCTAACTTGTGTGGGTAGGCCTAGTGCCTGCGACAGGAAATGCCCCAAAACACAACGTGGACACATCCCATTTTTTGACAGAAAACAGAGGTGTTTTTTGCAAAGTGCCTACCTGTAGATTTTGGCCTGTAGCTCAGCCGGCACCTAGGGAAACCTACCAAACCTGTGCATTTTTTAAAACTAGAGACCTAAGGGAATCCGAGATGGGGTGACTTGTGGGGCTCTGACCAGGTTCTGTTACCCAGAATCCTTTGCAAACCTCAAACTTTGGCTAAAAAAACACATTTTCTTCACATTTCGGAGACAGAAAGTTCTGGAATAAGAGAGGAGCCACAAATTTCCTTTCACCCAGCATTCCCCCAAGTCTCCCGATAAAAAAGATTCCTCACTTGTGTGGGTGGACCTAGCGCCCGAGACAGGAAATGCCCCAAAGCACAACGTGGACACATCCCATTTTTTGACAGAAAACAGAGGTGTTTTTTGCAAAGTGCCTACCTGTAGATTTTGGCCTCTAGCTCAGCCGGCACCTAGGGAAATCTACCAAACCTGTGCATTTTTGAAAACTAGAGACCTAGGGGAATCCAAGATGGGGTGACTTGTGGGGCTCTGACCAGGTTCTGTTACCCAGAATCATTTGCAAACCTCAAAATTTGGCTACCAAAACACATTTTCCTCACATTTCGGTGACAGAAAGTTCTGGAATCTGAGTGGAGCCACATATTTCCTTCCACCCAGCGTTTCCCGAAGTATCCAGATAAAAATGATACCTCACTTGTGTGGGTAGGCCTAGCGCCTGCGACAGGAAAAGACCCAAAACACAATGTGGACACATCCCATTTTTTCACAGAAAACATAGGTGTTTTTTGAAAAGTGCCTACCTGTAGATTCTGGCCTCTAGCTCAGCCGGCACCTAGGAACACCTACCAAACCTGTGCATTTTTGAAAACTAGAGACCTAGGGGAATCCAAGATGGGGTGACTTCTGGGGCTCTGACCAGCTTCTGTTACCTAGAATCCTTTGCAAACCACAAAATTTGGCTAACAAAACACATTTTCCTCACATTTCGGTGACAGAAAGTTCTGGAATCTGAGAGGAGCCACACATTTCCTTCCACCCAGCGTTCCCCGAAGTCTCCAGATAAAAATGATACCTCACTTGTGTGGGTTGGCCTAGCGCCTGCGACAGGAAATGTCCCAAAACACAATGTGGACACATCCCATTTTTTCACAGAAAACATAGGTGTTTTTTGCAAAGTGCCTACCTGTAGATTTTGGCCTCTAGCTCAGCCGGCACCTAGGGAAACCTACCAAACCTGTGCATTTTTTAAAACTAGAGACCTAGGAGAATCCAAGATGGGATGACTTGTGGGGCTCTGACCAGGTTCTGTTACCCAGAATCCTTTGCAAACCTCAAAATTTGGCTAAAAAAACACATTTTCCTCACATTTCGGAGACAGAAAGTTCTGGAATCTGAGAGGAGCCACACATTTCCTTTCACCAAGCATTCCCCCAAGTCTCCCGATAAAAAAGATACCTCACTTGTGTGGGTGGACCTAGCGCCCGAGACAGGAAATGCCCCAAAGCACAACGTGGACACATCCCATTTTTTGACAGAAAACAGAGGTGTTTTTTGCAAAGTGCCTACCTGTAGATTTTGACTTGTAGCTCAACCGGCACCAAGGGAAACCTACCAAACCTGTGCATTTTTTTAAACTAGAGACCTAGGGGAATCCAAAATAGGGTGACTTGTGGGGCACTGCCCAGGTTCTGTTACCCAGAATCCTTTGCAAACCTCAACATTTGTCTAAAAAAACACATTTTCCTCACATTTCGGTGACAGAAAGTTCTGGAATCTGAGATGAGCCACAAATTTCCTTCCACCCAGCATTCCCCCAAGTCGCCCGATAAAAATAATACCTCACTTGTGTGGGTAGGCCTAGCGCCTGCGACAGGAAATGCCCCAAAACACAACGTGGACACATCCCATTTTTTCACAGAAAACAGAGGTGTTTTTTGGCAAAGTGCCTACCTGTGGATTTTGGCCTCTAGCTCAGCCGGCACCTAGGAAAACCTACCAAACCTGTGCATTTTTTAAAACTAGAGACCTAGGTGAATCCAAGATGGGGTGACTTTGGGGCTCTGACCAGGTTCTGTTACCCAGAATGCTTTGCAAACTTCAAAATGTGTCTAAAAAAACACATTTTCCTCACATTTCGGTGACAGAAAGTTCTGGAATCTGAGAGGAGCCACGCATTTCCTTCCACCCAGCGTTCCCCCAAGTCTCCCGATAAAAGTGACACCTCACTTGTGTGGGTTCGCCTAGCGCCTGCGACAGGAAATGCCCCAAAACACAACGTGGACACATCCCATTTTTTGACAGAAAACAGAGGTGTGTTTTGCAAAGTGCCTACCTGTAGATTTTAGCCTCCAGCTCAGCCGGCAACTAGGGAAACCTACCAAACCTGTGCATTTTTTAAAACTAGAGACCTAAGGGAATTCAAGATGGGGTGACTTGTGGGACTCTGACCAGGTTCTGTTACATAGAATCCTTTGCAAACCTCAAAATTTGGCTAACAAAACACATTTTCCTCACATTTCGGTGACAGAAAGTTCTGGAATCTGAGAGGAGCCACACATTTCCTTCCACCCAGCGTTCCCCGAAGTCTCCAGATAAAAATGATACCTCACTTGTGTGGGAAGGCCTAGCGCCTGCGACAGGAAATGACCCAAAACACAATGTGGACACATCCCATTTTTTCACAGAAAACATAGGTGTTTTTTGCAAAGTGCCTACCTGTAGATTCTGGCCTCTAGCTCAGCCGGCACCTAGGGAAACCTACCAAACCTGTGCATTTTTGAAAACTAGAGACCTAGGGGAATCCAAGATGGGGTTGACTTCTGGGGCTCTGACCAGCTTCTGTTACCTAGAATCCTTTGCAAACCTCAACATTTGTCTAAAAAAACACATTTTCCTCACATTTCGGTGACAGAAAGTTCTGGAATCTGAGAGGAGCCACAAATTTCCTTCCACCCAGCGTTCCCCCAAGTTTCCAGATAAAAATGATACCTAACTTGTGTGGGTAGGCCTAGCGCCTGCGACAGGAAATGCCCCAAAACACAACGTGGACACATCCCATTTTTTGACAGAAAACAGAGGTGTTTTTTGCAAAGTGCCTACCTGTAGATTTTGGCCTGTAGCTCAGCCGGCACCTAGGGAAACCTACCAAACCTGTGCATTTTTAAAAACTAGAGACCTAAGGGAATCCGAGATGGGGTGACTTGTGGGGCTCTGACCAGGTTCTGTTACCCAGAATCCTTTGCAAACCTCAAACTTTGGCTAAAAAAACACATTTTCTTCACATTTCGGAGACAGAAAGTTCTGGAATCAGAGAGGAGCCACAAATTTCCTTTCACCCAGCATTCCCCCAAGTCTCCCGATGAAAAAGATTCCTCACTTGTGTGGGTGGACCTAGCGCCCGAGACAGGAAATGCCCCAAAGCACAACGTGGATACATCCCATTTTTTGACAGAAAACAGAGGTGTTTTTTGCAAAGTGCCTACCTGTAGACTTTGGCCTCTAGATCAGCCGGCACCTAGGGAAACCTACCAAACCTGTGCATTTTTTAAAACTAGAGACCTAGGAGAATCCAAGATGGGATGACTTGTGGGGCTCTGACCAGGTTCTGTTACCCAGAATCCTTTGCAAACCTCAAAATTTGGCTAAAAATACACATTTTCCTCACATTTCGGAGACAGAAAGTTCTGGAATCTGAGAGGAGCCACACATTTCCTTTCACCAAGCATTCCCCCAAGTCTCCCGATAAAAAAGATACCTCACTTGTGTGGGTGGACCTAGCGCCCGAGACAGGAAATGCCCCAAAGCACAACGTGGACACATCCCATTTTTTGACAGAAAACAGAGGTGTTTTTTGCAAAGTGCCTACCTGTAGATTTTGACTTGTAGCTCAACCGGCACCAAGGGAAACCTACCAAACCTGTGCATTTTTTTAAACTAGAGACCTAGGGGAATCCAAAATAGGGTGACTTGTGGGGCACTGCCCAGGTTCTGTTACCCAGAATCCTTTGCAAACCTCAACATTTGTCTAAAAAAACACATTTTCCTCACATTTCGGTGACAGAAAGTTCTGGAATCTGAGATGAGCCACAAATTTCCTTCCACCCAGCATTCCCCCAAGTCGCCCGATAAAAATAATACCTCACTTGTGTGGGTAGGCCTAGCGCCTGCGACAGGAAATGCCCCAAAACACAACGTGGACACATCCCATTTTTTCACAGAAAACAGAGGTGTTTTTTGGCAAAGTGCCTACCTGTGGATTTTGGCCTCTAGCTCAGCCGGCACCTAGGAAAACCTACCAAACCTGTGCATTTTTTAAAACTAGAGACCTAGGTGAATCCAAGATGGGGTGACTTTGGGGCTCTGACCAGGTTCTGTTACCCAGAATGCTTTGCAAACTTCAAAATGTGTCTAAAAAAACACATTTTCCTCACATTTCGGTGACAGAAAGTTCTGGAATCTGAGAGGAGCCACGCATTTCCTTCCACCCAGCGTTCCCCCAAGTCTCCCGATAAAAGTGACACCTCACTTGTGTGGGTTCGCCTAGCGCCTGCGACAGGAAATGCCCCAAAACACAACGTGGACACATCCCATTTTTTGACAGAAAACAGAGGTGTGTTTTGCAAAGTGCCTACCTGTAGATTTTAGCCTCCAGCTCAGCCGGCAACTAGGGAAACCTACCAAACCTGTGCATTTTTTAAAACTAGAGACCTAAGGGAATTCAAGATGGGGTGACTTGTGGGACTCTGACCAGGTTCTGTTACATAGAATCCTTTGCAAACCTCAAAATTTGGCTAACAAAACACATTTTCCTCACATTTCGGTGACAGAAAGTTCTGGAATCTGAGAGGAGCCACACATTTCCTTCCACCCAGCGTTCCCCGAAGTCTCCAGATAAAAATGATACCTCACTTGTGTGGGAAGGCCTAGCGCCTGCGACAGGAAATGACCCAAAACACAATGTGGACACATCCCATTTTTTCACAGAAAACATAGGTGTTTTTTGCAAAGTGCCTACCTGTAGATTCTGGCCTCTAGCTCAGCCGGCACCTAGGGAAACCTACCAAACCTGTGCATTTTTGAAAACTAGAGACCTAGGGGAATCCAAGATGGGGTTGACTTCTGGGGCTCTGACCAGCTTCTGTTACCTAGAATCCTTTGCAAACCTCAACATTTGTCTAAAAAAACACATTTTCCTCACATTTCGGTGACAGAAAGTTCTGGAATCTGAGAGGAGCCACAAATTTCCTTCCACCCAGCGTTCCCCCAAGTTTCCAGATAAAAATGATACCTAACTTGTGTGGGTAGGCCTAGCGCCTGCGACAGGAAATGCCCCAAAACACAACGTGGACACATCCCATTTTTTGACAGAAAACAGAGGTGTTTTTTGCAAAGTGCCTACCTGTAGATTTTGGCCTGTAGCTCAGCCGGCACCTAGGGAAACCTACCAAACCTGTGCATTTTTAAAAACTAGAGACCTAAGGGAATCCGAGATGGGGTGACTTGTGGGGCTCTGACCAGGTTCTGTTACCCAGAATCCTTTGCAAACCTCAAACTTTGGCTAAAAAAACACATTTTCTTCACATTTCGGAGACAGAAAGTTCTGGAATCAGAGAGGAGCCACAAATTTCCTTTCACCCAGCATTCCCCCAAGTCTCCCGATGAAAAAGATTCCTCACTTGTGTGGGTGGACCTAGCGCCCGAGACAGGAAATGCCCCAAAGCACAACGTGGATACATCCCATTTTTTGACAGAAAACAGAGGTGTTTTTTGCAAAGTGCCTACCTGTAGACTTTGGCCTCTAGATCAGCCGGCACCTAGGGAAATCTACCAAACCTGTGCATTTTTGAAAACTAGAGACCTAGGGGAATCCAAGATGGGGTGACTTGTGGGGCTCTGACCAGGTTCTGTTACCCAGAATCCTTTGCAAACCTCAAAATTTGGCTACCAAAACACATTTTCCTCACATTTCGGTGACAGAAAGTTCTGGAATCTGAGTGGAGCCACAGATTTCCTTCCACCCAGCGTTCCCCGAAGTATCCAGATAAAAATGATACCTCACTTGTGTGGGTAGGCCTAGCGCCTGCGACAGGAAAAGACCCAAAACACAATGTGGACACATCCCATTTTTTCACAGAAAACAGGTGTTTTTTGAAAAGTGCCTACCTGTAGATTCTGGCCTCTAGCTCAGGCGGCACCTAGGAACACCTACCAAACCTGTGCATTTTTGAAAACTAGAGACCTAGGGGAATCCAAGATGGGGTGACTTCTGGGGCTCTGACCAGCTTCTGTTACCTAGAATCCTTTGCAAACCACAAAATTTGGCTAACAAAACACATTTTCCTCACATTTCAGTGACAGAAAGTTCTGGAATCTGAGAGGAGCCACACATTTCCTTCCACCCAGCGTTCCCCGAAGTCTCCAGATAAAAATGATACCTCACTTGTGTGGGTTGGCCTAGCGCCTGCGACAGGAAATGTCCCAAAACACAATGTGGACACATCCCATTTTTTCACAGAAAACATAGGTGTTTTTTGCAAGGTGCCTACCTGTAGATTTTGGCCTCTAGCTCAGCCGCCACCTAGGGAAACCTACCAAACCTGTGCATTTTTTTAAACTAGAGACCTAGGAGAATCCAAGATGGGATGACTTGTGGGGCTCTGACCAGGTTCTGTTACCCAGAATCCTTTGCAAACCTCAAAAATTTGGCTAAAAAAACACATTTTCCTCACATTTCGGAGACAGAAAGTTCTGGAATCTGAGAGGAGCCACACATTTCCTTTCACCCAGCATTCCCCCAAGTCTCCCGATAAAAAAGATACCTCACTTGTGTGGGTGGACCTAGCGCCCGAGACAGGAAATGCCCCAAAGCACAACGTGGACACATCCCATTTTTTGACAGAAAACAGAGGTGTTTTTTGCAAAGTGCCTACCTTTAGATTTTGACTTGTAGCTCAACCGGCACCAAGGGAAACCTAACAAACCTGTGCATTTTTTTAAACTAGAGACCTAGGGGAATCCAAAATAGGGTGACTTGTGGGGCACTGCCCAGGTTCTGTTACCCAGAATCCTTTGCAAACCTCAACATTTGTCTAAAAAAACACATTTTCCTCACATTTCGGTGACAGAAAGTTCTGGAATCTGAGATGAGCCACAAATTTCCTTCCACCCAGCATTCCCCCAAGTCGCCCGATAAAAATAATACCTCACTTGTGTGGGTAGGCCTAGCACCTGCGACAGGAAATGCCCCAAAACACAACGTGGACACATCCCATTTTTTCACAGAAAACAGAGGTGTTTTTTGGCAAAGTGCCTACCTGTGGATTTTGGCCTCTAGCTCAGCCGGCACCTAGGAAAACCTACCAAACCTGTGCATTTTTTAAAACTAGAGACCTAGGTGAATCCAAGATGGGGTGACTTTGGGGCTCTGACCAGGTTCTGTTACCCAGAATGCTTTGCAAACTTCAAAATGTGTCTAAAAAAACACATTTTCCTCACATTTCGGTGACAGAAAGTTCTGGAATCTGAGAGGAGCCACGCATTTCCTTCCACCCAGCGTTCCCCCAAGTCTCCCGATAAAAGTGACACCTCACTTGTGTGGGTTCGCCTAGCGCCTGCGACAGGAAATGCCCCAAAACACAACGTGGACACATCCCATTTTTTGACAGAAAACAGAGGTGTGTTTTGCAAAGTGCCTACCTGTAGATTTTAGCCTCCAGCTCAGCCAGCAACTAGGGAAACCTACCAAACCTGTGCATTTTTTAAAACTAGAGACCTAAGGGAATTCAAGATGGGGTGACTTGTGGGACTCTGACCAGGTTCTGTTACATAGAATCCTTTGCAAACCTCAAAATTTGGCTAACAAAACACATTTTCCTCACATTTCGGTGACAGAAAGTTCTGGAATCTGAGAGGAGCCACACATTTCCTTCCACCCAGCGTTCCCCGAAGTCTCCAGATAAAAATGATACCTCACTTGTGTGGGAAGGCCTAGCGCCTGCGACAGGAAATGACCCAAAACACAATGTGGACACATCCCATTTTTTCACAGAAAACATAGGTGTTTTTTGCAAAGTGCCTACCTGTAGATTCTGGCCTCTAGCTCAGCCGGCACCTAGGGAAACCTACCAAACCTGTGCATTTTTGAAAACTAGAGACCTAGGGGAATCCAAGATGGGGTTGACTTCTGGGGCTCTGACCAGCTTCTGTTACCTAGAATCCTTTGCAAACCTCAACATTTGTCTAAAAAAACACATTTTCCTCACATTTCGGTGACAGAAAGTTCTGGAATCTGAGAGGAGCCACAAATTTCCTTCCACCCAGCGTTCCCCCAAGTTTCCAGATAAAAATGATACCTAACTTGTGTGGGTAGGCCTAGCGCCTGCGACAGGAAATGCCCCAAAACACAACGTGGACACATCCCATTTTTTGACAGAAAACAGAGGTGTTTTTTGCAAAGTGCCTACCTGTAGATTTTGGCCTGTAGCTCAGCCGGCACCTAGGGAAACCTACCAAACCTGTGCATTTTTAAAAACTAGAGACCTAAGGGAATCCGAGATGGGGTGACTTGTGGGGCTCTGACCAGGTTCTGTTACCCAGAATCCTTTGCAAACCTCAAACTTTGGCTAAAAAAACACATTTTCTTCACATTTCGGAGACAGAAAGTTCTGGAATCAGAGAGGAGCCACAAATTTCCTTTCACCCAGCATTCCCCCAAGTCTCCCGATGAAAAAGATTCCTCACTTGTGTGGGTGGACCTAGCGCCCGAGACAGGAAATGCCCCAAAGCACAACGTGGATACATCCCATTTTTTGACAGAAAACAGAGGTGTTTTTTGCAAAGTGCCTACCTGTAGACTTTGGCCTCTAGATCAGCCGGCACCTAGGGAAATCTACCAAACCTGTGCATTTTTGAAAACTAGAGACCTAGGGGAATCCAAGATGGGGTGACTTGTGGGGCTCTGACCAGGTTCTGTTACCCAGAATCCTTTGCAAACCTCAAAATTTGGCTACCAAAACACATTTTCCTCACATTTCCGTGACAGAAAGTTCTGGAATCTGAGTGGAGCCACAGATTTCCTTCCACCCAGCGTTCCCCGAAGTATCCAGATAAAAATGATACCTCACTTGTGTGGGTAGGCCTAGCGCCTGCGACAGGAAAAGACCCAAAACACAATGTGGACACATCCCATTTTTTCACAGAAAACAGGTGTTTTTTGAAAAGTGCCTACCTGTAGATTCTGGCCTCTAGCTCAGGCGGCACCTAGGAACACCTACCAAACCTGTGCATTTTTGAAAACTAGAGACCTAGGGGAATCCAAGATGGGGTGACTTCTGGGGCTCTGACCAGCTTCTGTTACCTAGAATCCTTTGCAAACCACAAAATTTGGCTAACAAAACACATTTTCCTCACATTTCGGTGACAGAAAGTTCTGGAATCTGAGAGGAGCCACACATTTCCTTCCACCCAGCGTTCCCCGAAGTCTCCAGATAAAAATGATACCTCACTTGTGTGGGTTGGCCTAGCGCCTGCGACAGGAAATGTCCCAAAACACAATGTGGACACATCCCATTTTTTCACAGAAAACATAGGTGTTTTTTGCAAGGTGCCTACCTGTAGATTTTGGCCTCTAGCTCAGCCGCCACCTAGGGAAACCTACCAAACCTGTGCATTTTTTTAAACTAGAGACCTAGGAGAATCCAAGATGGGATGACTTGTGGGGCTCTGACCAGGTTCTGTTACCCAGAATCCTTTGCAAACCTCAAAAATTTGGCTAAAAAAACACATTTTCCTCACATTTCGGAGACAGAAAGTTCTGGAATCTGAGAGGAGCCACACATTTCCTTTCACCCAGCATTCCCCCAAGTCTCCCGATAAAAAAGATACCTCACTTGTGTGGGTGGACCTAGCGCCCGAGACAGGAAATGCCCCAAAGCACAACGTGGACACATCCCATTTTTTGACAGAAAACAGAGGTGTTTTTTGCAAAGTGCCTACCTTTAGATTTTGACTTGTAGCTCAACCGGCACCAAGGGAAACCTAACAAACCTGTGCATTTTTTTAAACTAGAGACCTAGGGGAATCCAAAATAGGGTGACTTGTGGGGCACTGCCCAGGTTCTGTTACCCAGAATCCTTTGCAAACCTCAACATTTGTCTAAAAAAACACATTTTCCTCACATTTCGGTGACAGAAAGTTCTGGAATCTGAGATGAGCCACAAATTTCCTTCCACCCAGCATTCCCCCAAGTCGCCCGATAAAAATAATACCTCACTTGTGTGGGTAGGCCTAGCACCTGCGACAGGAAATGCCCCAAAACACAACGTGGACACATCCCATTTTTTCACAGAAAACAGAGGTGTTTTTTGGCAAAGTGCCTACCTGTGGATTTTGGCCTCTAGCTCAGCCGGCACCTAGGAAAACCTACCAAACCTGTGCATTTTTTAAAACTAGAGACCTAGGTGAATCCAAGATGGGGTGACTTTGGGGCTCTGACCAGGTTCTGTTACCCAGAATGCTTTGCAAACTTCAAAATGTGTCTAAAAAAACACATTTTCCTCACATTTCGGTGACAGAAAGTTCTGGAATCTGAGAGGAGCCACGCATTTCCTTCCACCCAGCGTTCCCCCAAGTCTCCCGATAAAAGTGATACCTCACTTGTGTGGGTTCGCCTAGCGCCTGCGACAGGAAATGCCCCAAAACACAACGTGGACACATCCCATTTTTTGACAGAAAACAGAGGTGTGTTTTGCAAAGTGCCTACCTGTAGATTTTAGCCTCCAGCTCAGCCGGCAACTAGAGAAACCTACCAAACCTGTGCATTTTTTTAAACTAGAGACCTAAGGGAATTCAAGATGGGGTGACTTGTGGGACTCTGACCAGGTTCTGTTACATAGAATCCTTTGCAAACCTCAAAATTTGGCTAACAAAACACATTTTCCTCACATTTCGGTGACAGAAAGTTCTGGAATCTGAGAGGAGCCACACATTTCCTTCCACCCAGCGTTCCCCGAAGTCTCCAGATAAAAATGATACCTCACTTGTGTGGGAAGGCCTAGCGCCTGCGACAGGAAATGACCCAAAACACAATGTGGACACATCCCATTTTTTCACAGAAAACATAGGTGTTTTTTGCAAAGTGCCTACCTGTAGATTCTGGCCTCTAGCTCAGCCGGCACCTAGGGAACCTACCAAACCTGTGCATTTTTGAAAACTAGAGACCTAGGGGAATCCAAGATGGGGTTGACTTCTGGGGCTCTGACCAGCTTCTGTTACCTAGAATCCTTTGCAAACCTCAACATTTGTCTAAAAAAACACATTTTCCTCACATTTCGCTGACAGAAAGTTCTGGAATCTGAGAGGAGCCACAAATTTCCTTCCACCCAGCGTTCCCCCAAGTTTCCAGATAAAAATGATACCTAACTTGTGTGGGTAGGCCTAGCGCCTGCGACAGGAAATGCCCCAAAACACAACGTGGACACATCCCATTTTTTGACAGAAAACAGAGGTGTTTTTTGCAAAGTGCCTACCTGTAGATTTTGGCCTGTAGCTCAGCCGGCATCTAGGGAAACCTACCAAACCTGTGCATTTTTAAAAACTAGAGACCTAAGGGAATCCGAGATGGGGTGACTTGTGGGGCTCTGACCAGGTTCTGTTACCCAGAATCCTTTGCAAACCTCAAACTTTGGCTAAAAAAACACATTTTCTTCACATTTCGGAGACAGAAAGTTCTGGAATCAGAGAGGAGCCACAAATTTCCTTTCACCCAGCATACCCCCAAGTCTCCCGATGAAAAAGATTCCTCACTTGTGTGGGTGGACCTAGCGCCCGAGACAGGAAATGCCCCAAAGCACAACGTGGACACATCCCATTTTTTGACAGAAAACAGAGGTGTTTTTTGCAAAGTGCCTACCTGTAGACTTTGGCCTCTAGATCAGCCGGCACCTAGGGAAATCTACCAAACGTGTGCATTTTTGAAAACTAGAGACCTAGGGGAATCCAAGATGGGGTGACTTGTGGGGCTCTGACCAGGTTCTGTTACCCAGAATCCTTTGCAAACCTCAAAATTTGGCTACCAAAACACATTTTCCTCACATTTCGGTGACAGAAAGTTCTCGAATCTGAGTGGAGCCACACATTTCCTTCCACCCAGCGTTCCCCGAAGTATCCAGATAAAAATGATACCTCACTTGTGTGGGTAGGCCTAGCGCCTGCGACAGGAAAAGACCCAAAACACAATGTGGACACATCCCATTTTTTCACAGAAAACATAGGTGTTTTTTTAAAAGTGCCTACCTGTAGATTCTGGCCTCTAGCTCAGGCGGCACCTAGGAACACCTACCAAACCTGTGCATTTTTGAAAACTAGAGACCTAGGGGAATCCAAGATGGGGTGACTTCTGGGGCTCTGACCAGCTTCTGTTACCTAGAATCCTTTGCAAACCACAAAATTTGGCTAACAAAACACATTTTCCTCACATTTCGGTGACAGAAAGTTCTGGAATCTGAGAGGAGCCACACATTTCCTTCCACCCAGCGTTCCCCGAAGTCTCCAGATAAAAATGATACCTCACTTGTGTGGGTTGGCCTAGCGCCTGCGACAGGAAATGTCCCAAAACACAATGTGGACACATCCCATTTTTTCACAGAAAACATAGGTGTTTTTTGCAAAGTGCCTACCTGTAGATTTTAGCCTGTAGCTCAGCCGGCACCTAGGGAAACCTACCAAACCTGTGCATTTTTTTAAACTAGAGACCTAGGAGAATCCAAGATGGGATGACTTGTGGGGCTCTGACCAGGTTCTGTTACCCAGAATCCTTTGCAAACCTCAAAAATTTGGCTAAAAAAACACATTTTCCTCACATTTCGGAGACAGAAAGTTCTGGAATCTGAGAGGAGCCACACATTTCCTTTCACCCAGCATTCCCCCAAGTCTCCCGATAAAAAAGATACCTCACTTGTGTGGGTGGACCTAGCGCCCGAGACAGGAAATGCCCCAAAGCACAACGTGGACACATCCCATTTTTTGACAGAAAACAGAGGTGTTTTTTGCAAAGTGCCTACCTGTAGATTTTGGCCTGTAGCTCAACCGGCACCAAGGGAAACCTACCAAACCTGTGCATTTTTTTAAACTAGAGACCTAGGGGAATCCAAAATAGGGTGACTTGTGGGGCTCTGCCCAGGTTCTGTTACCCAGAATCCTTTGCAAACCTCAACATTTGTCTAAAAAAAACACATTTTCCTCACATTTCGGTGACAGAAAGTTCTGGAACCTGAGATGAGCCACAAATTTCCTTCCACCCAGCATTCCCCCAAGTCGCCCGATAAAAATAATACCTCACTTGTGTGGGTAGGCCTAGCGCGTGCGACAGGAAATGCCCCAAAACACAACGTGGACACATCCCATTTTTTCACAGAAAACAGAGGTGTTTTTTGGCAAAGTGCCTACCTGTGGATTTTGGCCTCTAGCTCAGCCGGCACCTAGGGAAACCTACCAAACCTGTGCATTTTTTAAAACTAGAGACCTAGGTGAATCCAAGATGGGATGACTTGTGGGGCTCTGACCAGGTTCTGTTACCCAGAATGCTTTGCAAACTTCAAAATGTGTCTAAAAAAAAACATTTTCCTCACATTTCGGTGACAGAAAGTTCTGGAATCTGAGAGGAGCCACGCATTTCCTTCCACCCAGCGTTCCCCCAAGTCTCCCGATAAAAGTGATACCTCACTTGTGTGGGTTCGCCTAGCGCCTGCGACAGGAAATGCCCCAAAACACAACGTGGACACATCTCATTTTTTGACAGAAAACAGAGGTGTGTTTTGCAAAGTGCCTACCTGTAGATTTTAGCCTCCAGCTCAGCTGGCACCTAGGGAAACCTACCAAACCTGTGCATTTTTGAAAACTAGAGACCTAAGGGAATTCAAGATGGGGTGACTTCTGGGGCTCTGACCAGCTTCTGTTACCTAGAATCCTTTGCAAACCTCAACATTTGTCTAAAAAAACACATTTTCCTCACATTTCGGTGACAGAAAGTTCTGGAATCTGAGAGGAGCCACAAATTTCCTTCCACCCAGTGTTCCCCCAAGTCTCCAGATAAAAATGATACCTAACATGTGTGGGTAGGCCTAGCGCCTGCGACAGGAAATACCCCAAAACACAACATGGACACATCCCATTTTTTGACAGAAAACAGAGGTGTTTTTTTGCAAAGTGCCTACCTGTAGATTTTGGCCTGTAGCTCAGCCGGCACCTAGGGAAACCTACCAAACCTGTGCATTTTTAAAAACTAGAGACCTAAGGGAATACAAGATGGGGTGACTTGTGGGGCTCTGACCAGGTTCTGTTACCCAGAATCCTTTGCAAACCTCAAAATGTGGCTAAAAAAACACATTTTCCTCACATTTCGGTGACAGAAAGTTCTGGAATCTGAGAGGAGCCACAAAATTCCTTTCACCCAGCATTCCCCCAAGTCTCCTTATAAAAAAGATACCTCACTTGTGTGGGTGGACCTAGCGCCCGCGACAGGAAATGCCCCAAAGCACAACGTGGACACATCCCATTTTTTGACAGAAAACAGAGGTGTTTTTTGCAAAGTGCCTACCTGTAGATTTTGGCCTGTAGCTCAGCCGGCACCAAGGGAAACCTACCAAACCTGTGCATTTTTTAAAACTAGAGACCTAGGGGAATCCAAGATGGGGTGACTTGTGGGGCTCTGACCAGGTTCTGTTACCCAGAATCCTTTGCAAACCTCAACATTTGGCTACCAAAACACATTTTCCTCACATTTCGGTGACAGAAAGTTCTGGAATCTAAGTGGAGCCACACATTTCCTTCCACCCAGCGTTCCCCGAAGTATCCAGATAAAAATGATACCTCACTTGTGTGGGTAGGCCTAGCGCCTGCGACAGGAAAAGACCCAAAACACAATGTGGACACATCCCATTTTTTCACAGAAAACATAGGTGTTTTTTGAAAAGTGCCTACCTGTAGATTCTGGCCTCTAGCTCAGGCGGCACCTAGGAACACCTACCAAACCTGTGCATTTTTGAAAACTAGAGACCTAGGGGAATCCAAGATGGGGGGACTTCTGGGGCTCTGACCAGCTTCTGTTACCTAGAATCCTTTGCAAACCACAAAATTTGGCTAACAAAACACATTTTCCTCACATTTCAGTGACAGAAAGTTCTGGAATCTGAGAGGAGCCACACATTTCCTTCCACCCAGCGTTCCCCGAAGTCTCCAGATAAAAATGATACCTCACTTGTGTGGGTTGGCCTAGCGCCTGCGACAGGAAATGTCCCAAAACACAATGTGGACACATCCCATTTTTTCACAGAAAACATAGGTGTTTTTTGCAAAGTGCCTACCTGTAGATTTTAGCCTCTAGCTCAGCCGGCACCTAGGGAAACCTACCAAACCTGTGCATTTTTTTAAACTAGAGACCTAGGAGAATCCAAGATGGGATGACTTGTGGGGCTCTGACCAGGTTCTGTTACCCAGAATCCTTTGCAAACCTCAAAAATTTGACTAAAAAAACACATTTTCCTCACATTTCGGAGACAGAAAGTTCTGGAATCTGAGAGGAGCCACACATTTCCTTTCACCCAGCATTCCCCCAAGTCTCCCGATAAAAAAGATAACTCACTTGTGTGGGTGGACCTAGCGCCCGAGACAGGAAATGCCCCAAAGCACAACGTGGACACATCCCATTTTTTGACAGAAAACAGAGGTGTTTTTTGCAAAGTGCCTACCTGTAGATTTTGGCCTGTAGCTCAACCGGCACCAAGGGAAACCTACCAAACCTGTCCATTTTTTTAAACTAGAGACCTAGGGGAATCCAAAATAGGGTGACTTGTGGGGCTCTGCCCAGGTTCTGTTACCCAGAATCCTTTGCAAACCTCAACATTTGTCTAAAAAAACACATTTTCCTCACATTTCGGTGACAGAAAGTTCTGGAATCAGAGAGGAGCCACAAATTTCCTTCCGCCCAGCGTTCCCCCAAGTCTCCAGATAAAAATGATACCTCACTTGTGTGTTTAGGCCTAGCTCCTGCGACAGGAAATGCCCCAAAACACAACACGGACACATCCCATTTTTTCACAGAAAAGAGAAGTGTTTTTTGCAAAGTGCCTACCTGTAGATTTTGGCCTGTAGCTCAGCCGGCACCTAGGGAAACCTACCAAACCTGTGCATTTTTGAAAACTAGAGACGTAGGGGAATCCAAGATGGGGTGACTTGTGGGGCTCTGCCCAGGTTCTGTTACCCAGAATCCTTTGCAAACCTCAACATTTGTCTAAAAAAAACACATTTTCCTCACATTTCGGTGACAGAAAGTTCTGGAATCAGAGAGGAGCGAGAAATTTCCTTCCACTCAGCGTTCCCCCAAGTCTCCAGATAAAAATGATACCTCACTTGTGTGGGTAGGCCTAGCGCCTGCGACAGAAAATGCCCCAAAACACAACGTGGACATATCCCATTTTTTCACAGAAAATAGAGGTGTTTTTTGCAAAGTGCCTACCTGTAGATTTTGGCCTCTAGCTCAGCCGGCACCTAGGGAAACGTACCAAACCTGTGCATTTTTTAAATCTAGAGACCTAGGGGAATCCAATATGGGGTGACTTGTGGGGCTCTGCCCAGGTTCTGTTACCCAGAATCCTTTGCAAACCTCAACATTTGTCTACAAAAACACATTTTCCTCACATTTCGGTGACAGAAAGTTCTAGAATCAGAGAGGAGCCACAAATTTCCTACCACTCAGCGTTCCCCCAAGTCTCCAGATAAAAATGATACCTCACTTGTGTGGGTAGGCCTAGCGCCTGCGACAGGAAATGCTCCAAAACACAACGTTGACACATCCCATTTTTTCACAGAAAACAGAGGTGTTTCTTGCAAAGTGCCTACCTGTAGATTTTGGCCTCTAGCTCAGCCGGCACCTAGGGAAACCTACCAAACCTGTGCATTTTTGAAAACTAGAGACCTAGGGGAATCCAAGATGGGGTGACTTGTGGGGCTCTGACCAGGTTCTGTTACCTAGAATCCTTTGCAAACCTCAAAATTTGGCTAACAAAGCACATTTTCCTCACATTTCGGTGACAGAAAGTTCTGGAATCTGAGAGGAGCCACACATTTCCTTCCAGCCAGCGTTCCCCGAAGTCTCCAGATAAAAATGATACCTCACTTGTGTGGGTAGGCCTAGCGCCTGCAACAGGAAATGACCCAAAACACAATGTGGACACATCCCATTTTTTCACAGAAAACATAGGTGTTTTTTGCAAAGTGCCTACCTGTAGATTCTGGCCTCTAGCTCAGCCGGCACCTAGGGAAACCTACCAAACCTGTGCATTTTTGAAAACTAGAGATCTAGGGGAATCCAAGATGGGGTTGACTTCTGGGGCTCTGACCAGCTTCTGTTACCTAGAATCCTTTGCAAACCTCAACATTTGTCTAAAAAAACACATTTTCCTCACATTTCGCTGACAGAAAGTTCTGGAATCTGAGAGGAGCCACAAATTTCCTTCCACCCAGCGTTCCCCCAAGTTTCCAGATAAAAATGATACCTAACTTGTGTGGGTAGGCCTAGTGCCTGCGACAGGAAATGCCCCAAAACACAACATGGACACATCCCATTTTTTGACAGAAAACAGAGGTGTTTTTTGCAAAGTGCCTACCTGTAGATTTTGGCCTGTAGCTCAGCCGGCACCTAGGGAAACCTACCAAACCTGTGCATTTTTTATAACTAGAGACCTAAGGGAATCCGAGATGGGGTGACTTGTGGGGCTCTGACCAGGTTCTGTTACCCAGAATCCTTTGCAAACCTCAAACTTTGGCTAAAAAAACACATTTTCTTCACATTTCGGAGACAGAAAGTTCTGGAATAAGAGAGGAGCCACAAATTTCCTTTCACCCAGCATTCCCCCAAGTCTCCCGATAAAAAAGATTCCTCACTTGTGTGGGTGGACCTAGCGCCCGAGACAGGAAATGCCCCAAAGCACAACGTGGACACATCCCATTTTTTGACAGAAAACAGAGGTGTTTTTTGCAAAGTGCCTACCTGTAGATTTTGGCCTCTAGCTCAGCCGGCACCTAGGGAAATCTACCAAACCTGTGCATTTTTGAAAACTAGAGACCTAGGGGAATCCAAGATGGGGTGACTTGTGGGGCTCTGACCAGGTTCTGCTACCCAGAATCCTTTGCAAACCTCAAAATTTGGCTACCAAAATACATTTTCCTCACATTTCGGTGACAGAAAGTTCTGGAATCTGAGTGGAGCCTTATATTTCCTTCCACCCAGCGTTTCCCGAAGTATCCAGATAAAAATGATACCTCACTTGTGTGGGTAGGCCTAGCGCCTGCGACAGGAAAAGACCCAAAACACAATGTGGACACATCCCATTTTTTCACAGAAAACATAGGTGTTTTTTGAAAAGTGCCTACCTGTAGATTCTGGCCTCTAGCTCAGCCGGCACCTAGGAACACCTACCAAACCTGTGCATTTTTGAAAACTAGAGACCTAGGGGAATCCAAGATGGGGTGACTTCTGGGGCTCTGACCAGCTTCTGTTACCTAGAATCCTTTGCAAACCACAAAATTTGGCTAACAAAACACATTTTCCTCACATTTCGGTGACAGAAAGTTCTGGAATCTGAGAGGAGCCACACATTTCCTTCCACCCAGCGTTCCCCGAAGTCTCCAGATAAAAATGATACCTCACTTGTGTGGGTTGGCCTAGCGCCTGCGACAGGAAATGTCCCAAAACACAATGTGGACACATCCCATTTTTTCACAGAAAACATAGGTGTTTTTTGCAAAGTGCCTACCTGTAGATTTTGGCCTCTAGCTCAGCCGGCACCTAGGGAAACCTACCAAACCTGTGCATTTTTTAAAACTAGAGACCTAGGAGAATCCAAGATGGGATGACTTGTGGGGCTCTGACCAGGTTCTGTTACCCAGAATCCTTTGCAAACCTCAAAATTTGGCTAAAAAAACACATTTTCCTCACATTTCGGAGACAGAAAGTTCTGGAATCTGAGAGGAGACACACATTTCCTTTCACCAAGCATTCCCCCAAGTCTCCCGATAAAAAAGATACCTCACTTGTGTGGGTGGACCTAGCGCCCGAGACAGGAAATGCCCCAAAGCACAACGTGGACACATCCCATTTTTTGACAGAAAACAGAGGTGTTTTTTGCAAAGTGCCTACCTGTAGATTTTGACTTGTAGCTCAACCGGCACCAAGGGAAACCTACCAAACCTGTGTATTTTTTTAAACTAGAGACCTAGGGGAATCCAAAATAGGGTGACTTGTGGGGCACTGCCCAGGTTCTGTTACCCAGAATCCTTTGCAAACCTCAACATTTGTCTAAAAAAACACATTTTCCTCACATTTCGGTGACAGAAAGTTCTGGAATCTGAGATGAGCCACAAATTTCCTTCCACCCAGCATTCCCCCAAGTCGCCCGATAAAAATAATACCTCACTTGTGTGGGTAGTCCTAGCGCCTGCGACAGGAAATGCCCCAAAACACAACGTGGACACATCCCATTTTTTCACAGAAAACAGAGGTGTTTTTTGGCAAAGTGCCTACCTGTGGATTTTGGCCTCTAGCTCAGCCGGCACCTAGGAAAACCTACCAAACCTGTGCATTTTTTAAAACTAGAGACCTAGGTGAATCCAAGATGGGGTGACTTTGGGGCTCTGACCAGGTTCTGTTACCCAGAATGCTTTGCAAACTTCAAAATGTGTCTAAAAAAACACATTTTCCTCACATTTCGGTGACAGAAAGTTCTGGAATCTGAGAGGAGCCACGCATTTCCTTCCACCCAGCGTTCCCCCAAGTCTCCCGATAAAAGTGACACCTCACTTGTGTGGGTTCGCCTAGCGCCTGCGACAGGAAATGCCCCAAAACACAACGTGGACACATCCCATTTTTTGACAGAAAACAGAGGTGTGTTTTCCAAAGTGCCTACCTGTAGATTTTAGCCTCCAGCTCAGCCGGCAACTAGGGAAACCTACCAAACCTGTGCATTTTTTAAAACTAGAGACCTAAGGGAATTCAAGATGGGGTGACTTGTGGGACTCTGACCAGGTTCTGTTACATAGAATCCTTTGCAAACCTCAACATTTGTCTAAAAAAACACATTTTCCTCACATTTCGGTGACAGAAAGTTCTGGAATCTGAGAGGAGCCACACATTTCCTTCCACCCAGCATTCCCCGAAGTCTCCAGATAAAAATGATACCTCACTTGTGTGGGAAGGCCTAGCGCCTGCGACAGGAAATGACCCAAAACACAATGTGGACACATCCCATTTTTTCACAGAAAACATAGGTGTTTTTTGCAAAGTGCCTACCTGTAGATTCTGGCCTCTAGCTCAGCCGGCACCTAGGGAAACCTACCAAACCTGTGCATTTTTGAAAACTAGAGACCTAGGGGAATCCAAGATGGGGTTAACTTCTGGGGCTCTGACCAGCTTCTGTTACCTAGAATCCTTTGCAAACCTCAACATTTGTCTAAAAAAACACATTTTCCTCACATTTCGGTGACAGAAAGTTCTGGAATCTGAGAGGAGCCACAAATTTCCTTCCACCCAGCGTTCCCCCAAGTTTCCAGATAAAAATGATACCTAACTTGTGTGGGTAGGCCTAGCGCCTGCGACAGGAAATGCCCCAAAACACAACGTGGACACAACCCATTTTTTGACAGAAAACAGAGGTGTTTTTTGCAAAGTGCCTACCTGTAGATTTTGGCCTGTAGCTCAGCCGGCACCTAGGGAAACCTACCAAACCTGTGCATTTTTAAAAACTAGAGACCTAAGGGAATCCGAGATGGGGTGACTTGTGGGGCTCTGACCAGGTTCTGTTACCCAGAATCCTTTGCAAACCTCAAACTTTGGCTAAAAAAACACATTTTCTTCACATTTCGGAGACAGAAAGTTCTGGAATCAGAGAGGAGCCACAAATTTCCTTTCACCCAGCATTCCCCCAAGTCTCCCGATGAAAAAGATTCCTCACTTGTGTGGGTGGACCTAGCGCCCGAGACAGGAAATGCCCCAAAGCACAACGTGGACACATCCCATTTTTTGACAGAAAACAGAGGTGTTTTTTGCAAAGTGCCTACCTGTAGACTTTGGCCTCTAGATCAGCCGGCACCTAGGGAAATCTACCAAACCTGTGCATTTTTGAAAACTAGAGACCTAGGGGAATCCAAGATGGGGTGACTTGTGGGGCTCTGACCAGGTTCTGTTACCCAGAATCCTTTGCAAACCTCAAAATTTGGCTACCAAAACACATTTTCCTCACATTTCGGTGACAGAAAGTTCTGGAATCTGAGTGGAGCCACAGATTTCCTTCCACCCAGCGTTCCCCGAAGTATCCAGATAAAAATGATAGCTCACTTGTGTGGGTAGGCCTAGCGCCTGCGACAGGAAAAGACCCAAAACACAATGTGGACACATCCCATTTTTTCACAGAAAACAGGTGTTTTTTGAAAAGTGCCTACCTGTAGATTCTGGCCTCTAGCTCAGGCGGCACCTAGGAACACCTACCAAACCTGTGCATTTTTGAAAACTAGAGACCTAGGGGAATCCAAGATGGGGTGACTTCTGGGGCTCTGACCAGCTTCTGTTACCTAGAATCCTTTGCAAACCACAAAATTTGGCTAACAAAACACATTTTCCTCACATTTCGGTGACAGAAAGTTCTGGAATCTGAGAGGAGCCACACATTTCCTTCCACCCAGCGTTCCCCGAAGTCTCCAGATAAAAATGATACCTCACTTGTGTGGGTTGGCCTAGCGCCTGCGACAGGAAATGTCCCAAAACACAATGTGGACACATCCCATTTTTTCACAGAAAACATAGGTGTTTTTTGCAAAGTGCCTACCTGTAGATTTTGGCCTCTAGCTCAGCCGCCACCTAGGGAAACCTACCAAACCTGTGCATTTTTTTAAACTAGAGACCTAGGAGAATCCAAGATGGGATGACTTGTGGGGCTCTGACCAGGTTCTGTTACCCAGAATCCTTTGCAAACCTCAAACTTTGGCTAAAAAAACACATTTTCTTCACATTTCGGAGACAGAAAGTTCTGGAATCAGAGAGGAGCCACAAATTTCCTTTCACCCAGCATTCCCCCAAGTCTCCCGATGAAAAAGATTCCTCACTTGTGTGGGTGGACCTAGCGCCCGAGACAGGAAATGCCCCAAAGCACAACGTGGACACATCCCATTTTTTGACAGAAAACAGAGGTGTTTTTTGCAAAGTGCCTACCTGTAGACTTTGGCCTCTAGATCAGCCGGCACCTAGGGAAATCTACCAAACGTGTGCATTTTTGAAAACTAGAGACCTAGGGGAATCCAAGATGGGGTGACTTGTGGGGCTCTGACCAGGTTCTGTTACCCAGAATCCTTTGCAAACCTCAAAATTTGGCTACCAAAACACATTTTCCTCACATTTCGGTGACAGAAAGTTCTGGAATCTGAGTGGAGCCATACATTTCCTTCCACCCAGCGTTCCCCGAAGTATCCAGATAAAAATGATACCTCACTTGTGTGGGTAGGCCTAGCGCCTGCGACAGGAAAAGACCCAAAACACAATGTGGACACATCCCATTTTTTCACAGAAAACATAGGTGTTTTTTGAAAAGTGCCTACCTGTAGATTCTGGCCTCTAGCTCAGGCGGCACCTAGGAACACCTACCAAACCTGTGCATTTTTGAAAACTAGAGACCTAGGGGAATCCAAGATGGGGTGACTTCTGGGGCTCTGACCAGCTTCTGTTACCTAGAATCCTTTGCAAACCACAAAATTTGGCTAACAAAACACATTTTCCTCACATTTCGGTGACAGAAAGTTCTGGAATCTGAGAGGAGCCACACATTTCCTTCCACCCAGCGTTCCCCGAAGTCTCCAGATAAAAATGATACCTCACTTGTGTGGGTTGGCCTAGCGCCTGCGACAGGAAATGTCCCAAAACACAATGTGGACACATCCCATTTTTTCACAGAAAACATAGGTGTTTTTTGCAAAGTGCCTACCTGTAGATTTTAGCCTCTAGCTCAGCCGGCACCTAGGGAAACCTACCAAACCTGTGCATTTTTTTAAACTAGAGACCTAGGAGAATCCAAGATGGGATGACTTGTGGGGCTCTGACCAGGTTCTGTTACCCAGAATCCTTTGCAAACCTCAAAAATTTGGCTAAAAAAACACATTTTCCTCACATTTCGGAGACAGAAAGTTCTGGAATCTGAGAGGAGCCACACATTTCCTTTCACCCAGCATTCCCCCAAGTCTCCCGATAAAAAAGATACCTCACTTGTGTGGGTGGACCTAGCGCCCGAGACAGGAAATGCCCCAAAGCACAACGTGGACACATCCCATTTTTTGACAGAAAACAGAGGTGTTTTTTGCAAAGTGCCTACCTGTAGATTTTGGCCTGTAGCTCAACCGGCACCAAGGGAAACCTACCAAACCTGTGCATTTTTTTAAACTAGAGACCTAGGGGAATCCAAAATAGGGTGACTTGTGGGGCTCTGCCCAGGTTCTGTTACCCAGAATCCTTTGCAAACCTCAACATTTGTCTAAAAAAAACACATTTTCCTCACATTTCGGTGACAGAAAGTTCTGGAACCTGAGATGAGCCACAAATTTCCTTCCACCCAGCATTCCCCCAAGTCGCCCGATAAAAATAATACCTCACTTGTGTGGGTAGGCATAGCGCGTGCGACAGGAAATGCCCCAAAACACAACGTGGACACATCCCATTTTTTCACAGAAAACAGAGGTGTTTTTTGGCAAAGTGCCTACCTGTGGATTTTGGCCTCTAGCTCAGCCGGCACCTAGGGAAACCTACCAAACCTGTGCATTTTTTAAAACTAGAGACCTAGGTGAATCCAAGATGGGATGACTTGTGGGGCTCTGACCAGGTTCTGTTACCCAGAATGCTTTGCAAACTTCAAAATGTGACTAAAAAAAAACATTTTCCTCACATTTCGGTGACAGAAAGTTCTGGAATCTGAGAGGAGCCACGCATTTCCTTCCACCCAGCGTTCCCCCAAGTCTCCCGATAAAAGTGATACCTCACTTGTGTGGGTTCGCCTAGCGCCTGCGACAGGAAATGCCCCAAAACACAACGTGGACACATCCCATTTTTTGACAGAAAACAGAGGTGTGTTTTGCAAAGTGCCTACCTGTAGATTTTAGCCTCCAGCTCAGCTGGCACCTAGGGAAACCTACCAAACCTGTGCATTTTTGAAAACTAGAGACCTAAGGGAATTCAAGATGGGGTGACTTCTGGGGCTCTGACCAGCTTCTGTTACCTAGAATCCTTTGCAAACCTCAACATTTGTCTAAAAAAACACATTTTCCTCACATTTCGGTGACAGAAAGTTCTGGAATCTGAGAGGAGCCACAAATTTCCTTCCACCCAGTGTTCCCCCAAGTCTCCAGATAAAAATGATACCTAACATGTGTGGGTAGGCCTAGCGCCTGCGACAGGAAATACCCCAAAACACAACGTGGACACATCCCATTTTTTGACAGAAAACAGAGGTGTTTTTTTGCAAAGTGCCTACCTGTAGATTTTGGCCTGTAGCTCAGCCGGCACCTAGGGAAACCTACCAAACCTGTGCATTTTTAAAAACTAGAGACCTAAGGGAATACAAGATGGGGTGACTTGTGGGGCTCTGACCAGGTTCTGTTACCCAGAATCCTTTGCAAACCTCAAAATGTGGCTAAAAAAACACATTTTCCTCACATTTCGGTGACAGAAAGTTCTGGAATCTGAGAGGAGCCACAAAATTCCTTTCACCCAGCATTCCCCCAAGTCTCCTTATAAAAAAGATACCTCACTTGTGTGGGTGGACCTAGCGCCCGCGACAGGAAATGCCCCAAAGCACAACGTGGACACATCCCATTTTTTGACAGAAAACAGAGGTGTTTTTTGCAAAGTGCCTACCTGTAGATTTTGGCCTGTAGCTCAGCCGGCACCAAGGGAAACCTACCAAACCTGTGCATTTTTTAAAACTAGAGACCTAGGGGAATCCAAGATGGGGTGACTTGTGGGGCTCTGACCAGGTTCTGTTACCCAGAATCCTTTGCAAACCTCAAAATTTGGCTACCAAAACACATTTTCCTCACATTTCGGTGACAGAAAGTTCTGGAATCTGAGTGGAGCCACACATTTCCTTCCACCCAGCGTTCCCCGAAGTATCCAGATAAAAATGATACCTCACTTGTGTGGGTAGGCCTAGCGCCTGCGACAGGAAAAGACCCAAAACACAATGTGGACACATCCCATTTTTTGACAGAAAACAGAGGTGTTTTTTTGCAAAGTGCCTACCTGTAGATTTTGGCCTGTAGCTCAGCCGGCACCTAGGGAAACCTACCAAACCTGTGCATTTTTAAAAACTAGAGACCTAAGGGAATACAAGATGGGGTGACTTGTGGGGCTCTGACCAGGTTCTGTTACCCAGAATCCTTTGCAAACCTCAAAATGTGGCTAAAAAAACACATTTTCCTCACATTTCGGTGACAGAAAGTTCTGGAATCTGAGAGGAGCCACAAAATTCCTTTCACCCAGCATTCCCCCAAGTCTCCTTATAAAAAAGATACCTCACTTGTGTGGGTGGACCTAGCGCCCGCGACAGGAAATGCCCCAAAGCACAACGTGGACACATCCCATTTTTTGACAGAAAACAGAGGTGTTTTTTGCAAAGTGCCTACCTGTAGATTTTGGCCTGTAGCTCAGCCGGCACCAAGGGAAACCTACCAAACCTGTGCATTTTTTAAAACTAGAGACCTAGGGGAATCCAAGATGGGGTGACTTGTGGGGCTCTGACCAGGTTCTGTTACCCAGAATCCTTTGCAAACCTCAAAATTTGGCTACCAAAACACATTTTCCTCACATTTCGGTGACAGAAAGTTCTGGAATCTGAGTGGAGCCACACATTTCCTTCCACCCAGCGTTCCCCGAAGTATCCAGATAAAAATGATACCTCACTTGTGTGGGTAGGCCTAGCGCCTGCGACAGGAAAAGACCCAAAACACAATGTGGACACATCCCATTTTTTCACAGAAAACATAGGTGTTTTTTGAAAAGTGCCTACCTGTAGATTCTGGCCTCTAGCTCAGGCGGCACCTAGGAACACCTACCAAACCTGTGCATTTTTGAAA
This sequence comes from Pleurodeles waltl, assembly GCF_031143425.1. Classification (NCBI taxonomy): domain Eukaryota; kingdom Metazoa; phylum Chordata; class Amphibia; order Caudata; family Salamandridae; genus Pleurodeles; species Pleurodeles waltl. The sequence continues at coordinate 403,897,936 of NC_090449.1, forward strand.
ACTAGAGACCTAGGGGAATCCAAGATGGGGTGACTTCTGGGGCTCTGACCAGCTTCTGTTACCTAGAATCCTTTGCAAACCACAAAATTTGGCTAACAAAACACATTTTCCTCACATTTCGGTGACAGAAAGTTCTGGAATCTGAGAGGAGCCACACATTTCCTTCCACCCAGCGTTCCCCGAAGTCTCCAGATAAAAATGATACCTCACTTGTGTGGGTTGGCCTAGCGCCTGCGACAGGAAATGTCCCAAAACACAATGTGGACACATCCCATTTTTTCACAGAAAACATAGGTGTTTTTTGCAAAGTGCCTACCTGTAGATTTTGGCCTCTAGCTCAGCCGGCACCTAGGGAAACCTACCAAACCTGTGCATTTTTTAAAACTAGAGACCTAGGAGAATCCAAGATGGGATGACTTGTGGGGCTCTGACCAGGTTCTGTTACCCAGAATCCTTTGCAAACCTCAAAATTTGGCTAAAAAAACACATTTTCCTCACATTTCGGAGACAGAAAGTTCTGGAATCTGAGAGGAGCCACACATTTCCTTTCACCAAGCATTCCCCCAAGTCTCCCGATAAAAAAGATACCTCACTTGTGTGGGTGGACCTAGCGCCCGAGACAGGAAATGCCCCAAAGCACAACGTGGACACATCCCATTTTTTGACAGAAAACAGAGGTGTTTTTTGCAAAGTGCCTACCTGTAGATTTTGACTTGTAGCTCAACCGGCACCAAGGGAAACCTACCAAACCTGTGTATTTTTTTAAACTAGAGACCTAGGGGAATCCAAAATAGGGTGACTTGTGGGGCACTGCCCAGGTTCTGTTACCCAGAATCCTTTGCAAACCTCAACATTTGTCTAAAAAAACACATTTTCCTCACATTTCGGTGACAGAAAGTTCTGGAATCTGAGATGAGCCACAAATTTCCTTCCACCCAGCATTCCCCCAAGTCGCCCGATAAAAATAATACCTCACTTGTGTGGGTAGTCCTAGCGCCTGCGACAGGAAATGCCCCAAAACACAACGTGGACACATCCCATTTTTTCACAGAAAACAGAGGTGTTTTTTGGCAAAGTGCCTACCTGTGGATTTTGGCCTCTAGCTCAGCCGGCACCTAGGAAAACCTACCAAACCTGTGCATTTTTTAAAACTAGAGACCTAGGTGAATCCAAGATGGGGTGACTTTGGGGCTCTGACCAGGTTCTGTTACCCAGAATGCTTTGCAAACTTCAAAATGTGTCTAAAAAAACACATTTTCCTCACATTTCGGTGACAGAAAGTTCTGGAATCTGAGAGGAGCCACGCATTTCCTTCCACCCAGCGTTCCCCCAAGTCTCCCGATAAAAGTGACACCTCACTTGTGTGGGTTCGCCTAGCGCCTGCGACAGGAAATGCCCCAAAACACAACGTGGACACATCCCATTTTTTGACAGAAAACAGAGGTGTGTTTTCCAAAGTGCCTACCTGTAGATTTTAGTCTCCAGCTCAGCCGGCAACTAGGGAAACCTACCAAACCTGTGCATTTTTTAAAACTAGAGACCTAAGGGAATTCAAGATGGGGTGACTTGTGGGACTCTGACCAGGTTCTGTTACATAGAATCCTTTGCAAACCTCAACATTTGTCTAAAAAAACACATTTTCCTCACATTTCGGTGACAGAAAGTTCTGGAATCTGAGAGGAGCCACACATTTCCTTCCACCCAGCGTTCCCCGAAGTCTCCAGATAAAAATGATACCTCACTTGTGTGGGAAGGCCTAGCGCCTGCGACAGGAAATGACCCAAAACACAATGTGGACACATCCCATTTTTTCACAGAAAACATAGGTGTTTTTTGCAAAGTGCCTACCTGTAGATTCTGGCCTCTAGCTCAGCCGGCACCTAGGGAAACCTACCAAACCTGTGCATTTTTGAAAACTAGAGACCTAGGGGAATCCAAGATGGGGTTGACTTCTGGGGCTCTGACCAGCTTCTGTTACCTAGAATCCTTTGCAAACCTCAACATTTGTCTAAAAAAACACATTTTCCTCACATTTCGGTGACAGAAAGTTCTGGAATCTGAGATGAGCCACAAATTTCCTTCCACCCAGCATTCCCCCAAGTCGCCCGATAAAAATAATACCTCACTTGTGTGGGTAGTCCTAGCGCCTGCGACAGGAAATGCCCCAAAACACAACGTGGACACATCCCATTTTTTCACAGAAAACAGAGGTGTTTTTTGGCAAAGTGCCTACCTGTGGATTTTGGCCTCTAGCTCAGCCGGCACCTAGGAAAACCTACCAAACCTGTGCATTTTTTAAAACTAGAGACCTAGGTGAATCCAAGATGGGGTGACTTTGGGGCTCTGACCAGGTTCTGTTACCCAGAATGCTTTGCAAACTTCAAAATGTGTCTAAAAAAACACATTTTCCTCACATTTCGGTGACAGAAAGTTCTGGAATCTGAGAGGAGCCACGCATTTCCTTCCACCCAGCGTTCCCCCAAGTCTCCCGATAAAAGTGACACCTCACTTGTGTGGGTTCGCCTAGCGCCTGCGACAGGAAATGCCCCAAAACACAACGTGGACACATCCCATTTTTTGACAGAAAACAGAGGTGTGTTTTCCAAAGTGCCTACCTGTAGATTTTAGTCTCCAGCTCAGCCGGCAACTAGGGAAACCTACCAAACCTGTGCATTTTTGAAAACTAGAGACCTAAGGGAATTCAAGATGGGGTGACTTGTGGGACTCTGACCAGGTTCTGTTACATAGAATCCTTTGCAAACCTCAACATTTGTCTAAAAAAACACATTTTCCTCACATTTCGGTGACAGAAAGTTCTGGAATCTGAGAGGAGCCACACATTTCCTTCCACCCAGCGTTCCCCGAAGTCTCCAGATAAAAATGATACCTCACTTGTGTGGGAAGGCCTAGCGCCTGCGACAGGAAATGACCCAAAACACAATGTGGACACATCCCATTTTTTCACAGAAAACATAGGTGTTTTTTGCAAAGTGCCTACCTGTAGATTCTGGCCTCTAGCTCAGCCGGCACCTAGGGAAACCTACCAAACCTGTGCATTTTTGAAAACTAGAGACCTAGGGGAATCCAAGATGGGGTTGACTTCTGGGGCTCTGACCAGCTTCTGTTACCTAGAATCCTTTGCAAACCTCAACATTTGTCTAAAAAAACACATTTTCCTCACATTTCGGTGACAGAAAGTTCTGGAATCTGAGAGGAGCCACAAATTTCCTTCCACCCAGCGTTCCCCCAAGTTTCCAGATAAAAATGATACCTAACTTGTGTGGGTAGGCCTAGCGCCTGCGACAGGAAATGCCCCAAAACACAACGTGGACACAACCCATTTTTTGACAGAAAACAGAGGTGTTTTTTGCAAAGTGCCTACCTGTAGATTTTGGCCTGTAGCTCAGCCGGCACCTAGGGAAACCTACCAAACCTGTGCATTTTTAAAAACTAGAGACCTAAGGGAATCCGAGATGGGGTGACTTGTGGGGCTCTGACCAGGTTCTGTTACCCAGAATCCTTTGCAAACCTCAAACTTTGGCTAAAAAAACACATTTTCTTCACATTTCGGAGACAGAAAGTTCTGGAATCAGAGAGGAGCCACAAATTTCCTTTCACCCAGCATTCCCCCAAGTCTCCCGATGAAAAAGATTCCTCACTTGTGTGGGTGGACCTAGCGCCCGAGACAGGAAATGCCCCAAAGCACAACGTGGACACATCCCATTTTTTGACAGAAAACAGAGGTGTTTTTTGCAAAGTGCCTACCTGTAGACTTTGGCCTCTAGATCAGCCGGCACCTAGGGAAATCTACCAAACCTGTGCATTTTTGAAAACTAGAGACCTAGGGGAATCCAAGATGGGGTGACTTGTGGGGCTCTGACCAGGTTCTGTTACCCAGAATCCTTTGCAAACCTCAAAATTTGGCTACCAAAACACATTTTCCTCACATTTCGGTGACAGAAAGTTCTGGAATCTGAGTGGAGCCACAGATTTCCTTCCACCCAGCGTTCCCCGAAGTATCCAGATAAAAATGATACCTCACTTGTGTGGGTAGGCCTAGCGCCTGCGACAGGAAAAGACCCAAAACACAATGTGGACACATCCCATTTTTTCACAGAAAACAGGTGTTTTTTGAAAAGTGCCTACCTGTAGATTCTGGCCTCTAGCTCAGGCGGCACCTAGGAACACCTACCAAACCTGTGCATTTTTGAAAACTAGAGACCTAGGGGAATCCAAGATGGGGTGACTTCTGGGGCTCTGACCAGCTTCTGTTACCTAGAATCCTTTGCAAACCACAAAATTTGGCTAACAAAACACATTTTCCTCACATTTCGGTGACAGAAAGTTCTGGAATCTGAGAGGAGCCACACATTTCCTTCCACCCAGCGTTCCCCGAAGTCTCCAGATAAAAATGATACCTCACTTGTGTGGGTTGGCCTAGCGCCTGCGACAGGAAATGTCCCAAAACACAATGTGGACACATCCCATTTTTTCACAGAAAACATAGGTGTTTTTTGCAAAGTGCCTACCTGTAGATTTTGGCCTCTAGCTCAGCCGCCACCTAGGGAAACCTACCAAACCTGTGCATTTTTTTAAACTAGAGACCTAGGAGAATCCAAGATGGGATGACTTGTGGGGCTCTGACCAGGTTCTGTTACCCAGAATCCTTTGCAAACCTCAAACTTTGGCTAAAAAAACACATTTTCTTCACATTTCGGAGACAGAAAGTTCTGGAATCAGAGAGGAGCCACAAATTTCCTTTCACCCAGCATTCCCCCAAGTCTCCCGATGAAAAAGATTCCTCACTTGTGTGGGTGGACCTAGCGCCCGAGACAGGAAATGCCCCAAAGCACAACGTGGACACATCCCATTTTTTGACAGAAAACAGAGGTGTTTTTTGCAAAGTGCCTACCTGTAGACTTTGGCCTCTAGATCAGCCGGCACCTAGGGAAATCTACCAAACGTGTGCATTTTTGAAAACTAGAGACCTAGGGGAATCCAAGATGGGGTTGACTTCTGGGGCTCTGACCAGCTTCTGTTACCTAGAATCCTTTGCAAACCTCAACATTTGTCTAAAAAAACACATTTTCCTCACATTTCGGTGACAGAAAGTTCTGGAATCTGAGATGAGCCACAAATTTCCTTCCACCCAGCATTCCCCCAAGTCGCCCGATAAAAATAATACCTCACTTGTGTGGGTAGTCCTAGCGCCTGCGACAGGAAATGCCCCAAAACACAACGTGGACACATCCCATTTTTTCACAGAAAACAGAGGTGTTTTTTGGCAAAGTGCCTACCTGTGGATTTTGGCCTCTAGCTCAGCCGGCACCTAGGAAAACCTACCAAACCTGTGCATTTTTTAAAACTAGAGACCTAGGTGAATCCAAGATGGGGTGACTTTGGGGCTCTGACCAGGTTCTGTTACCCAGAATGCTTTGCAAACTTCAAAATGTGTCTAAAAAAACACATTTTCCTCACATTTCGGTGACAGAAAGTTCTGGAATCTGAGAGGAGCCACGCATTTCCTTCCACCCAGCGTTCCCCCAAGTCTCCCGATAAAAGTGACACCTCACTTGTGTGGGTTCGCCTAGCGCCTGCGACAGGAAATGCCCCAAAACACAACGTGGACACATCCCATTTTTTGACAGAAAACAGAGGTGTGTTTTCCAAAGTGCCTACCTGTAGATTTTAGTCTCCAGCTCAGCCGGCAACTAGGGAAACCTACCAAACCTGTGCATTTTTGAAAACTAGAGACCTAAGGGAATTCAAGATGGGGTGACTTGTGGGACTCTGACCAGGTTCTGTTACATAGAATCCTTTGCAAACCTCAACATTTGTCTAAAAAAACACATTTTCCTCACATTTCGGTGACAGAAAGTTCTGGAATCTGAGAGGAGCCACACATTTCCTTCCACCAAGCGTTCCCCGAAGTCTCCAGATAAAAATGATACCTCACTTGTGTGGGAAGGCCTAGCGCCTGCGACAGGAAATGACCCAAAACACAATGTGGACACATCCCATTTTTTCACAGAAAACATAGGTGTTTTTTGCAAAGTGCCTACCTGTAGATTCTGGCCTCTAGCTCAGCCGGCACCTAGGGAAACCTACCAAACCTGTGCATTTTTGAAAACTAGAGACCTAGGGGAATCCAAGATGGGGTTGACTTCTGGGGCTCTGACCAGCTTCTGTTACCTAGAATCCTTTGCAAACCTCAACATTTGTCTAAAAAAACACATTTTCCTCACATTTCGGTGACAGAAAGTTCTGGAATCTGAGAGGAGCCACAAATTTCCTTCCACCCAGCGTTCCCCCAAGTTTCCAGATAAAAATGATACCTAACTTGTGTGGGTAGGCCTAGCGCCTGCGACAGGAAATGCCCCAAAACACAACGTGGACACAACCCATTTTTTGACAGAAAACAGAGGTGTTTTTTGCAAAGTGCCTACCTGTAGATTTTGGCCTGTAGCTCAGCCGGCACCTAGGGAAACCTACCAAACCTGTGCATTTTTAAAAACTAGAGACCTAAGGGAATCCGAGATGGGGTGACTTGTGGGGCTCTGACCAGGTTCTGTTACCCAGAATCCTTTGCAAACCTCAAACTTTGGCTAAAAAAACACATTTTCTTCACATTTCGGAGACAGAAAGTTCTGGAATCAGAGAGGAGCCACAAATTTCCTTTCACCCAGCATTCCCCCAAGTCTCCCGATGAAAAAGATTCCTCACTTGTGTGGGTGGACCTAGCGCCCGAGACAGGAAATGCCCCAAAGCACAACGTGGACACATCCCATTTTTTGACAGAAAACAGAGGTGTTTTTTGCAAAGTGCCTACCTGTAGACTTTGGCCTCTAGATCAGCCGGCACCTAGGGAAATCTACCAAACCTGTGCATTTTTGAAAACTAGAGACCTAGGGGAATCCAAGATGGGGTGACTTGTGGGGCTCTGACCAGGTTCTGTTACCCAGAATCCTTTGCAAACCTCAAAATTTGGCTACCAAAACACATTTTCCTCACATTTCGGTGACAGAAAGTTCTGGAATCTGAGTGGAGCCACAGATTTCCTTCCACCCAGCGTTCCCCGAAGTATCCAGATAAAAATGATACCTCACTTGTGTGGGTAGGCCTAGCGCCTGCGACAGGAAAAGACCCAAAACACAATGTGGACACATCCCATTTTTTCACAGAAAACAGGTGTTTTTTGAAAAGTGCCTACCTGTAGATTCTGGCCTCTAGCTCAGGCGGCACCTAGGAACACCTACCAAACCTGTGCATTTTTGAAAACTAGAGACCTAGGGGAATCCAAGATGGGGTGACTTCTGGGGCTCTGACCAGCTTCTGTTACCTAGAATCCTTTGCAAACCACAAAATTTGGCTAACAAAACACATTTTCCTCACATTTCGGTGACAGAAAGTTCTGGAATCTGAGAGGAGCCACACATTTCCTTCCACCCAGCGTTCCCCGAAGTCTCCAGATAAAAATGATACCTCACTTGTGTGGGTTGGCCTAGCGCCTGCGACAGGAAATGTCCCAAAACACAATGTGGACACATCCCATTTTTTCACAGAAAACATAGGTGTTTTTTGCAAAGTGCCTACCTGTAGATTTTGGCCTCTAGCTCAGCCGCCACCTAGGGAAACCTACCAAACCTGTGCATTTTTTTAAACTAGAGACCTAGGAGAATCCAAGATGGGATGACTTGTGGGGCTCTGACCAGGTTCTGTTACCCAGAATCCTTTGCAAACCTCAAACTTTGGCTAAAAAAACACATTTTCTTCACATTTCGGAGACAGAAAGTTCTGGAATCAGAGAGGAGCCACAAATTTCCTTTCACCCAGCATTCCCCCAAGTCTCCCGATGAAAAAGATTCCTCACTTGTGTGGGTGGACCTAGCGCCCGAGACAGGAAATGCCCCAAAGCACAACGTGGACACATCCCATTTTTTGACAGAAAACAGAGGTGTTTTTTGCAAAGTGCCTACCTGTAGACTTTGGCCTCTAGATCAGCCGGCACCTAGGGAAATCTACCAAACGTGTGCATTTTTGAAAACTAGAGACCTAGGGGAATCCAAGATGGGGTGACTTGTGGGGCTCTGACCAGGTTCTGTTACCCAGAATCCTTTGCAAACCTCAAAATTTGGCTACCAAAACACATTTTCCTCACATTTCGGTGACAGAAAGTTCTGGAATCTGAGTGGAGCCATACATTTCCTTCCACCCAGCGTTCCCCGAAGTATCCAGATAAAAATGATACCTCACTTGTGTGGGTAGGCCTAGCGCCTGCGACAGGAAAAGACCCAAAACACAATGTGGACACATCCCATTTTTTCACAGAAAACATAGGTGTTTTTTGAAAAGTGCCTACCTGTAGATTCTGGCCTCTAGCTCAGGCGGCACCTAGGAACACCTACCAAACCTGTGCATTTTTGAAAACTAGAGACCTAGGGGAATCCAAGATGGGGTGACTTCTGGGGCTCTGACCAGCTTCTGTTACCTAGAATCCTTTGCAAACCACAAAATTTGGCTAACAAAACACATTTTCCTCACATTTCGGTGACAGAAAGTTCTGGAATCTGAGAGGAGCCACACATTTCCTTCCACCCAGCGTTCCCCGAAGTCTCCAGATAAAAATGATACCTCACTTGTGTGGGTTGGCCTAGCGCCTGCGACAGGAAATGTCCCAAAACACAATGTGGACACATCCCATTTTTTCACAGAAAACATAGGTGTTTTTTGCAAAGTGCCTACCTGTAGATTTTAGCCTCTAGCTCAGCCGGCACCTAGGGAAACCTACCAAACCTGTGCATTTTTTTAAACTAGAGACCTAGGAGAATCCAAGATGGGATGACTTGTGGGGCTCTGACCAGGTTCTGTTACCCAGAATCCTTTGCAAACCTCAAAAATTTGGCTAAAAAAACACATTTTCCTCACATTTCGGAGACAGAAAGTTCTGGAATCTGAGAGGAGCCACACATTTCCTTTCACCCAGCATTCCCCCAAGTCTCCCGATAAAAAAGATACCTCACTTGTGTGGGTGGACCTAGCGCCCGAGACAGGAAATGCCCCAAAGCACAACGTGGACACATCCCATTTTTTGACAGAAAACAGAGGTGTTTTTTGCAAAGTGCCTACCTGTAGATTTTGGCCTGTAGCTCAACCGGCACCAAGGGAAACCTACCAAACCTGTGCATTTTTTTAAACTAGAGACCTAGGGGAATCCAAAATAGGGTGACTTGTGGGGCTCTGCCCAGGTTCTGTTACCCAGAATCCTTTGCAAACCTCAACATTTGTCTAAAAAAAACACATTTTCCTCACATTTCGGTGACAGAAAGTTCTGGAACCTGAGATGAGCCACAAATTTCCTTCCACCCAGCATTCCCCCAAGTCGCCCGATAAAAATAATACCTCACTTGTGTGGGTAGGCCTAGCGCGTGCGACAGGAAATGCCCCAAAACACAACGTGGACACATCCCATTTTTTCACAGAAAACAGAGGTGTTTTTTGGCAAAGTGCCTACCTGTGGATTTTGGCCTCTAGCTCAGCCGGCACCTAGGGAAACCTACCAAACCTGTGCATTTTTTAAAACTAGAGACCTAGGTGAATCCAAGATGGGATGACTTGTGGGGCTCTGACCAGGTTCTGTTACCCAGAATGCTTTGCAAACTTCAAAATGTGTCTAAAAAAAACATTTTCCTCACATTTCGGTGACAGAAAGTTCTGGAATCTGAGAGGAGCCACGCATTTCCTTCCACCCAGCGTTCCCCCAAGTCTCCCGATAAAAGTGATACCTCACTTGTGTGGGTTCGCCTAGCGCCTGCGACAGGAAATGCCCCAAAACACAACGTGGACACATCCCATTTTTTGACAGAAAACAGAGGTGTGTTTTGCAAAGTGCCTACCTGTAGATTTTAGCCTCCAGCTCAGCTGGCACCTAGGGAAACCTACCAAACCTGTGCATTTTTGAAAACTAGAGACCTAAGGGAATTCAAGATAGGGTGACTTCTGGGGCTCTGACCAGCTTCTGTTACCTAGAATCCTTTGCAAACCTCAACATTTGTCTAAAAAAACACATTTTCCTCACATTTCGGTGACAGAAAGTTCTGGAATCTGAGAGGAGCCACAAATTTCCTTCCACCCAGTGTTCCCCCAAGTCTCCAGATAAAAATGATACCTAACATGTGTGGGTAGGCCTAGCGCTTGCGACAGGAAATACCCCAAAACACAACGTGGACACATCCCATTTTTTGACAGAAAACAGAGGTGTTTTTTTGCAAAGTGCCTACCTGTAGATTTTGGCCTGTAGCTCAGCCGGCACCTAGGGAAACCTACCAAACCTGTGCATTTTTAAAAACTAGAGACCTAAGGGAATACAAGATGGGGTGACTTGTGGGGCTCTGACCAGGTTCTGTTACCCAGAATCCTTTGCAAACCTCAAAATGTGGCTAAAAAAACACATTTTCCTCACATTTCGGTGACAGAAAGTTCTGGAATCTGAGAGGAGCCACAAAATTCCTTTCACCCAGCATTCCCCCAAGTCTCCTTATAAAAAAGATACCTCACTTGTGTGGGTGGACCTAGCGCCCGCGACAGGAAATGCCCCAAAGCACAACGTGGACACATCCCATTTTTTGACAGAAAACAGAGGTGTTTTTTGCAAAGTGCCTACCTGTAGATTTTGGCCTGTAGCTCAGCCGGCACCAAGGGAAACCTACCAAACCTGTGCATTTTTTAAAACTAGAGACCTAGGGGAATCCAAGATGGGGTGACTTGTGGGGCTCTGACCAGGTTCTGTTACCCAGAATCCTTTGCAAACCTCAAACTTTGGCTAAAAAAACACATTTTCCTCACATTTCGGTGACACAAAGTTCTGGAATCTGGGAGGAGCCACAAATTCCCTTCCACCCAGCGTTCCCCCCAAGTCTCCCGATAAAAATGATACCTCACTTGTGTGGGTAGGCCTAGCGCCTGCGACAGGAAATGACCCAAAACACAATGTGGACACATCCCATTTTTTGACAGAAAACAGAGGTGTTTTTTGGCAAAGTGCATACCTGTGGATTTTGGCCTCTAGCTCAACCGGCACCTAGGGAAACCGACCAAACCTGTGCATTTTTTAAAACTAGAGACCTAGGTGAATCCAAGATGGGGTGACTTTGGGGCTCTGTCCAGGTTCTGTTACCCAGAATGCTTTGCAAACTTCAAAATGTGTCTAAAAAAACACTTTTTCCTCACATTTCGGTGACAGAAAGTTCTGGAATCTGAGAGGAGCCACGCATTTCCTTCCACCCAGCGTTCCCCCAAGTCTCCCGATAAAAGTGATACCTCACTTGTGTGGGTTCGCCTAGCGCCTGCGACAGGAAATGCCCCAAAACACAACGTGGACACATCCCATTTTTTGACAGAAAACAGAGGTGTGTTTTGCAAAGTGCCTACCTGTAGATTTTAGCCTCCAGCTCAGCCGGCACCTAGGGAAACCTACCAAACCTGTGCATTTTTGAAAACTAGAGACCTAGGGGAATCCAAGATGGGGTGACTTGTGGGGCTCTGACCAGGTTCTGTTACCCAGAATCCTTTGCAAACCTCAAACTTTGGCTAAAAAAACACATTTTCCTCACATTTCGGTGACACAAAGTTCTGGAATCTGGGAGGAGCCACAAATTCCCTTCCACCCAGCGTTACCCCCAAGTCTCCCAATAAAATTGATACCTCACTTGTGTGGGTAGGCCTAGCGCCTGCGACAGGAAATGACCCAAAACACAATGTGGACACATCCCATTTTTTGACAGAAAACAGAGGTGTTTTTTGGCAAAGTGCATACCTGTGGATTTTGGCCTCTAGCTCAGCCGGCACCTAGGGAAACCGACCAAACCTGTGCATTTTTTAAAACTAGAGACCTAGGTGAATCCAAGATGGGATGACTTGTGGGGCTCTGACCAGGTTCTGTTACCCAGAATGCTTTGCAAACTTCAAAATGTGTCTAAAAAAAAACATTTTCCTCACATTTCGGTGACAGAAAGTTCTGGAATCTGAGAGGAGCCACGCATTTCCTTCCACCCAGCGTTCCCCCAAGTCTCCCGATAAAAGTGATACCTCACTTGTGTGGGTTCGCCTAGCGCCTGCGACAGGAAATGCCCCAAAACACAACGTGGACACATCCCATTTTTTGACAGAAAACAGAGGTGTGTTTTGCAAAGTGCCTACCTGTAGATTTTAGCCTCCAGCTCAGCTGGCACCTAGGGAAACCTACCAAACCTGTGCATTTTTGAAAACTAGAGACCTAAGGGAATTCAAGATGGGGTGACTTCTGGGGCTCTGACCAGCTTCTGTTACCTAGAATCCTTTGCAAACCTCAACATTTGTCTAAAAAAACACATTTTCCTCACATTTCGGTGACAGAAAGTTCTGGAATCTGAGAGGAGCCACAAATTTCCTTCCACCCAGTGTTCACCCAAGTCTCCAGATAAAAATGATACCTAACATGTGTGGGTAGGCCTAGCGCCTGCGACAGGAAATACCCCAAAACACAACGTGGACACATCCCATTTTTTGACAGAAAACAGAGGTGTTTTTTTGCAAAGTGCCTACCTGTAGATTTTGGCCTGTAGCTCAGCCGGCACCTAGGGAAACCTACCAAACCTGTGCATTTTTAAAAACTAGAGACCTAAGGGAATACAAGATGGGGTGACTTGTGGGGCTCTGACCAGGTTCTGTTACCCAGAATCCTTTGCAAACCTCAAAATGTGGCTAAAAAAACACATTTTCCTCACATTTCGGTGACAGAAAGTTCTGGAATCTGAGAGGAGCCACAAAATTCCTTTCACCCCGCATTCCCCCAAGTCTCCTTATAAAAAAGATACCTCACTTGTGTGGGTGGACCTAGCGCCCGCGACAGGAAATGCCCCAAAGCACAACGTGGACACATCCCATTTTTTGACAGAAAACAGAGGTGTTTTTTGCAAAGTGCCAACCTGTAGATTTTGGCCTGTAGCTCAGCCGGCACCAAGGGAAACCTACCAAACCTGTGCATTTTTTAAAACTAGAGACCTAGGGGAATCCAAGATGGGGTGACTTGTGGGGCTCTGACCAGGTTCTGTTACCCAGAATCCTTTGCAAACCTCAAACTTTGGCTAAAAAAACACATTTTCCTCACATTTCGGTGACACAAAGTTCTGGAATCTGGGAGGAGCCACAAATTCCCTTCCACCCAGCGTTCCCCCCAAGTCTCCCGATAAAAATGATACCTCACTTGTGTGGGTAGGCCTAGCGCCTGCGACAGGAAATGACCCAAAACACAATGTGGACACATCCCATTTTTTGACAGAAAACAGAGGTGTTTTTTGGCAAAGTGCATACCTGTGGATTTTGGCCTCTAGCTCAGCCGGCACCTAGGGAAACCGACCAAACCTGTGCATTTTTTAAAACTAGAGACCTAGGTGAATCCAAGATGGGGTGACTTTGGGGCTCTGTCCAGGTTCTGTTACCCAGAATGCTTTGCAAACTTCAAAATGTGTCTAAAAAAACACTTTTTCCTCACATTTCGGTGACAGAAAGTTCTGGAATCTGAGAGGAGCCACGCATTTCCTTCCACCCAGCGTTCCCCCAAGTCTCCCGATAAAAGTGATACCTCACTTGTGTGGGTTCGCCTAGCGCCTGCGACAGGAAATGCCCCAAAACACAACGTGGACACATCCCATTTTTTGACAGAAAACAGAGGTGTGTTTTGCAAAGTGCCTACCTGTAGATTTTAGCCTCCAGCTCAGCCGGCACCTAGGGAAACCTACCAAACCTGTGCATTTTTGAAAACTAGAGACCTAGGGGAATCCAAGATGGGGTGACTTGTGGGGCTCTGACCAGGTTCTGTTACCCAGAATCCTTTGCAAACCTCAAACTTTGGCTAAAAAAACACATTTTCCTCACATTTCGGTGACACAAAGTTCTGGAATCTGGGAGGAGCCACAAATTCCCTTCCACCCAGCGTTCCCCCCAAGTCTCCCGATAAAAATGATACCTCACTTGTGTGGGTAGGCCTAGCGCCTGCGACAGGAAATGACCCAAAACACAATGTGGACACATCCCATTTTTTGACAGAAAACAGAGGTGTTTTTTGGCAAAGTGCATACCTGTGGATTTTGGCCTCTAGCTCAGCCGGCACCTAGGGAAACCGACCAAACCTGTGCATTTTTTAAAACTAGAGACCTAGGTGAATCCAAGATGGGGTGACTTTGGGGCTCTGTCCAGCTTCTGTTACCCAGAATGCTTTGCAAACTTCAAAATGTGTCTAAAAAAACACTTTTTCCTCACATTTCGGTGACAGAAAGTTCTGGAATCTGAGAGGAGCCACGCATTTCCTTCCACCCAGCGTTCCCCCAAGTCTCCCGATAAAAGTGATACCTCACTTGTGTGGGTTCGCCTAGCGCCTGCGACAGGAAATGCCCCAAAACACAACGTGGACACATCCCATTTTTTGACAGAAAACAGAGGTGTGTTTTGCAAAGTGCCTACCTGTAGATTTTAGCCTCCAGCTCAGCCGGCACCTAGGGAAACCTACCAAACCTGTGCATTTTTGAAAACTAGAGACCTAAGGGAATTCAAGATGGGGTGACTTCTGGGGCTCTGACCAGCTTCTGTTACCTAGAATCCTTTGCAAACCTCAACATTTGTCTAAAAAAACTAATTTTCCTCACATTTCGGTGACAGAAAGTTCTGGAATCTGAGAGGAGCCACAAATTTCCTTCCACCCAGTGTTCCCCCCAGTCTCCAGATAAAAATGATACCTAACTTGTGTGGGTAGGCCTAGCGCCTGCGACAGGAAATACCCCAGAACACAACGTGGACACATCCCATTTTTTGACAGAAAACAGAGGTGTTTTTTGCAAAGTGCCTACCTGTAGATTTTGGCCTGTAGCTCAGCCGGCACCTAGGGAAACCTACCAAACCTGTGCATTTTTAAAAACTAGAGACCTAAGGGAATACATGATGGGGTGACTTGTGGGGCTCTGACCAGGTTCTGTTACCCAGAATCCTTTGCAAACCTCAAAATGTGGCTAAAAAAACACATTTTCCTCACATTTCGGTGACAGAAAGTTCTGGAATCTGAGAGGAGCCACACATTTCCTTTCACCCAGCATTCCCCCAAGTCTCCAGATAAAAAAGATACCTCACTTGTGTGGGTGGACCTAGCGCCTGCGACCGGAAAAGCCCCAAAGCACAACGTGGACACATCCCACTTTTTGACAGAAAACAGAGGTGTTTTTTGCAAAGTGCCTACCTGTAGATTTTGGTCTGTAGCTCAGCCGGCACCAAGGGAAACCTACCAAACCTGTGCATTTTTGAAAACTAGAGACCTAGGGGAATCCAAGATGGGGTGACTTGTGGGGCTCTGACCAGGTTCTCTTACCCAGAATCCTTTGCAAACCTCAAAATTTGGCTAAAAAAACACATTTTCCTCACATTTCGGTGACACAAAGTTCTGGAATCTGGGAGGAGCCACAAATTCCCTTCCACCCAGCGTTCCCCCCAAGTCTCCCGATAAAAATGATGCCTCACTTGTGTGGGTAGGCCTAGTGCCTGCTACAGGAGATGCCCCAAAACACAACGTGGACTCATCCCATTTTTTGACAGAAAACAAAGGTGTTTTTTGCAAAGTGCCTACCTGTAGATTTTGGCCTCTAGCTCAGCCGTCACCTAGGGAAACCTACCAAACCTGTGCATTTTTCAAAACTAGAGACCTAGGGGAATCCAAGATGGGGTGACTTGTGGGGCTCTGACCAGCTTCTGTTACCTAGAATCCTTTGCAAACCTCAAAATTTGGCTAACAAAACACATTTTCCTCACATTTCGGTGACAGAAAGTTCTGGAATCTGAGAGGAGCCACACATTTCCTTCCACCCAGCGTTCCCCCGAAGTCTCCAGATAAAAATGATACCTCACTTGTGTGGGTAGGCCTAGCGCCTGCGACAGGAAATGACCCTAAACACAATGTGGACACATCTCATTTTTTCACAGAAAACATAGGTGTTTTTTGCAAAGTGCCTACCTGTAGATTCTGGCCTCTAGCTCAGCCGTCACCTAGGGAAACCTACCAAACCTGTGCATTTTTCAAAACTAGAGACCTAGGGGAATCCAAGATGGGGTGACTTGTGGGGCTCTGACCAGCTTCTGTTACCTAGAATCCTTTGCAAACCTCAAAATTTGGCTAACAAAACACATTTTCCTCACATTTCGGTGACAGAAAGTTCTGGAATCTGAGAGGAGCCACAAATTTCCTCCCACCCAGCGTTCCCCCAAGTTTCCAGATAAAAATGATACCTAACTTGTGTGGGTAGGCCTAGCGCCTGCGACAGGAAATGCCCCAAAACACAACGTGGACACATCCCATTTTTTGACAGAAAACAGAGGTGTTTTTTGCAAAGTGCCTACCTGTAGATTTTGGCCTGTAGCTCAGCCGGCACCTAGGGAAACCTACCAAACCTGTGCATTTTTAAAAACTAGAGACCTAAGGGAATCCGAGATGGGGTGACTTGTGGGGCTCTGACCAGGTTCTGTTACCCAGAATCCTTTGCAAACCTCAAAATGTGGCTAAAAAAACACATTTTCCTCACATTTCGGAGACAGAAAGTTCTGGAATCTGAGAGGAGCCACAAATTTCCTTTCACTCAGCATTCCCCCAAGTCTCCCGATAAAAAAGATACCTCACTTGTGTGGGTGGACCTAGCGCCCAAGACAGGAAATGCCCCAAAGCACAATGTGGACACATCCCATTTTTTGACAGAAAACAGAGGTGTTTTTTGCAAAGTGCCTACCTGTAGATTTTGGCCTCTAGCTCAGCCGGCACCTAGGGAAACCTACCAAACCTGTGCATTTCTGAAAACTAGAGACCTAGGGGAATCCAAGATGGGGTGACTTGTGGGGCTCTGACCAGGTTCTGTTACCCAGAATCCTTTGCAAACCTCAAAATTTGGCTAACAAAACACATTTTCCTCACATTTCGGTGACAGAAAGTTCTGGAATCTGAAAGGAGCCACACATTTCCTTCCACCCAGCGTTTCCCGAAGTCTCCACAGAAAAATTATACCTCACTTGTGTGGGTAGGCCTAGCGCCTGCGACAGGAAAAGACCCAAAACACAATGTGGACACATCCCATTTTTTCACAGAAAACATAGGTGTTTTTTGCAAAGTGCCTACCTGTAGATTCTGGCCTCTAGCTCAGCCGGCACCTAGGGAAACCTACCAAACCTGTGCATTTTTGAAAACTAGAGACCTAGGGGAATCCAAGATGGGGTTGACTTCTGGGGCTCTGACCAGCTTCTGTTACCTAGAATCCTTTGCAAACCTCAACATTTGTCTAAAAAAACACATTTTCCTCACATTTCGGTGACAGAAAGTTCTGGAATCAGAGAGGAGCGAGAAATTTCCTTCCACTCAGCGTTCCCCCAAGTCTCCAGATAAAAATGATACCTCACTTGTGTGGGTAGGCCTAGCGCCTGCGACAGAAAATGCCCCAAAACACAACGTGGACATGTCCCATTTTTTCACAGAAAATAGAGGTGTTTTTTGCAAAGTGCCTACCTGTAGATTTTGGCCTCTAGCTCAGCCGGCACCTAGGGAAACGTACCAAACCTGTGCATTTTTTAAATCTAGAGACCTAGGGGAATCCAATATGGGGTGACTTGTGGGGCTCTGCCCAGGTTCTGTTACCCAGAATCCTTTGCAAACCTCAACATTTGTCTAAAAAAAACAAATTTTCCTCACATTTCGGTGACAGAAAGTTCTAGAATCAGAGAGGAGCCACAAATTTCCTACCACTCAGCGTTCCCCCAAGTCTCCAGATAAAAATGATACCTCACTTGTGTGGGTGGACCTAGCGCCCGAGACAGGAAATGCCCCAAAGCACAACGTGGACACATCCCATTTTTTGACAGAAAACAGAGGTGTTTTTTGCAAAGTGCCTACCTGTAGATTTTGGCCTCTAGCTCAGCCGGCACCTAGGGAAATCTACCAAACCTGTGCATTTATGAAAACTAGAGACCTAGGGGAATCCAAGATGGGGTGACTTGTGGGGCTCTGACCAGGTTCTGTTACCCAGAATCCTTTGCAAACCTCAAAATTTGGCTACCAAAACACATTTTCCTCACATTTCGGTGACAGAAAGTTCTGGAATCTGAGTGGAGCCACACATTTCCTTCCACCCAGCGTTCCCCGAAGTATCCAGATAAAAATGATACCTCACTTGTGTAGGTAGGCCTAGCGCCTGCGACAGGAAAAGACCCAAAACACAATGTGGACACATCACATTTTTTCACAGAAAACATAGGTGTTTTTTGAAAAGTGCCTACCTGTAGATTCTGGCCTCTAGCTCAGCCGGCACCTAGGAACACCTACCAAACCTGTGCATTTTTGAAAACTAGAGACCTAGGGGAATCCAAGATGGGGTGACTTCTGGGGCTCTGACCAGCTTCTGTTACCTAGAATCCTTTGCAAACCACAAAATTTGGCTAACAAAACACATTTTCCTCACATTTCGGTGACAGAAAGTTCTGGAATCTGAGAGGAGCCACACATTTCCTTCCACCCAGCGTTCCCCGAAGTCTCCAGATAAAAATGATACCTCACTTGTGTGGGTTGGCCTAGCGCCTGCGACAGGAAATGTCCCAAAACACAATGTGGACACATCCCATTTTTTCACAGAAACCATAGGTGTTTTTTGCAAAGTGCCTACCTGTAGATTTTGGCCTCTAGCTCAGCCGGCACCTAGGGAAACCTACCAAACCTGTGCATGTTTTAAAACTAGAGACCTAGGAGAATCCAAGATGGGATGACTTGTGGGGCTCTGACCAGGTTCTGTTACCCAGAATCCTTTGCAAACCTCAAAATTTGGCTAAAAAAACACATTTTCCTCACATTTCGGAGACAGAAAGTTCTGGAATCTGAGAGGAGCCACATATTTCCTTTCACCCAGCATTCCCCCAAGTCTCCCGATAAAAAAGATACCTCACTTGTGTGGGTGGACCTAGCGCCCGAGACAGGAAATGCCCCAAAGCACAATGTGGACACATCCCATTTTTTGACAGAAAACAGAGGTGTTTTTTGCAAAGTGCCTACCTGTAGATTTTGGCCTGTAGCTCAACCGGCACCAAGGGAAACCTACCAAACCTGTGCATTTTTTTAAACTAGAGACCTAGGGGAATCCAAAATAGGGTGACTTGTGGGGCTCTGCCCAGGTTCTGTTACCCAGAATATTTTGCAAACCTCAACATTTGTCTAAAAAAACACATTTTCCTCACATTTCGGTGACAGAATGTTCTGGAATCTGAGATGAGCCACAAATTTCTTTCCACCCAGCATTCCCCCAAGTCGCCCGATAAAAATAATACCTCACTTGTGTGGGTAGGCCTAGCGCCTGCGACAGGAAATGCCCCAAAACACAACGTGGACACATCCCATTTTTTCACAGAAAACAGAGGTGTTTTTTGGCAAAGTGCCTACCTGTGGATTTTGGCCTCTAGCTCAGACGGCACCTAGGGAAACCTACCAAACCTGTGCATTTTTGAAAACTAGAGACCTAGGGGAATCCAAGATGGGGTGACTTCTGGGGCTCTGACCAGCTTCTGTTACCTAGAATCCTTTGCAAACCACAAAATTTGGCTCACAAAACACATTTTCCTCACATTTCGGTGACAGAAAGTTCTGGCATCTGAGAGGAGCCACACATTTCCTTCCACCCAGCGTTCCCCGAAGTCTCCAGATAAAAATGATACCTCACTTGTGTGGGTTGGCCTAGCGCCTGCGACAGGAAATGTCCCAAAACACAACGTGGACACATCCCATTTTTTGACAGAAAACATAGGTGTTTTTTGCAAAGTGCCTACCTGTAGATTTTGGCCTCTAGCTCAGCCGGCACCTAGGGAAATCTACCAAACCTGTGCATTTTTGAAAACTAGAGACCTAGGGGAATCCAAGATGGGGTGACTTGTGGGGCTCTGACCAGGTTCTGTTACCCAGAATACTTTGCAAACCTCAAAATTTGGCTACCAAAACACATTTTCCTCACATTTCTGTGACAGAAAGTTCTGGAATCTGAGTGGAGCCACACATTTCCTTCCACCCAGCGTTCCCCGAAGTATCCAGATAAAAATGATACCTCACTTGTGTGGGTAGGCCTAGCGCCTGCGACAGGAAAAGACCCAAAACACAATGTGGACACATCCCATTTTTTCACAGAAAACATAGGTGTTTTTTGAAAAGTGCCTACCTGTAGATTCTGGCCTCTAGCTCAGCCGGCACCTAGGAACACCTACCAAACCTGTGCATTTTTGAAAACTAGAGACCTAGGGGAATCCAAGATGGGGTGACTTCTGGGGCTCTGACCAGCTTCTGTTACCTAGAATCCTTTGCAAACCACAAAATTTGGCTAACAAAACACATTTTCCTCACATTTCGGTGACAGAAAGTTCTGGAATCTGAGAGGAGCCACACATTTCCTTCCACCCAGTGTTCCCCGAAGTCTCCAGATAAAAATGATACCTCACTTGTGTGGGTTGGCCTAGCGCCTGCGACAGGAAATGTCCCAAAACACAATGTGGACACATCCCATTTTTTCACAGAAAACATAGGTGTTTTTTGCAAAGTGCCTACCTGTAGATTTTGGCCTCTAGCTCAGCCGGCACCTAGGGAAACCTACCAAACCTGTGCATTTTTTAAAACTAGAGACCTAGGAGAATCCAAGATAGGATGACTTGTGGGGCTCTGACCAGGTTCTGTTACCCAGAATCCTTTGCAAACCTCAACATTTGTCTAAAAAAACACATTTTCCTCACATTTCGGTGACAGAAAGTTCTGGAATCTGAGATGAGCCACAAATTTCCTTCCACCCAGCATTCGCCCAAGTCGCCCGATAAAAATAATACCTCACTTGTGTGGGTAGGCCTAGCGCCTGCGACAGGAAATGCCCCAAAACACAACGTGGACACATCCCATTTTTTGACAGAAAACAGAGGTGTTTTTTGCAAAGTGCCTACCTGTAGATTTTGGCCTGTAGCTCAACCGGCACCAAGGGAAACCTACCAAACCTGTGCATTTTTTTAAACTAGAGACCTAGGGAATCCAAAATAGGGTGACTTGTGGGGCTCTGCCCAGGTTCTGTTACCCAGAATCCTTTGCAAACCTCAACATTTGTCTAAAAAAACACATTTTCCTCACATTTCGGTAACAGAAAGTTCTGGAATCTGAGATGAGCCACAAATTTCCTTCCACCCAGCATTCCCCCAAGTCGCCCGATAAAAATAATACCTCACTTGTGTGGGTAGGCCTAGCGCCTGCGACAGGAAATGCCCCAAAACACAACGTGGACACATCCCATTTTTTCACAGAAAACAGAGGTGTTTTTTGGCAAAGTGCCCACCTGTGGATTTTGGCCTCTAGCTCAGCCGGCACCTAGGGAAACCTACCAAACCTGTGCATTTTTTAAAACTAGAGACCTAGGTGAATCCAAGATGGGGTGACTTTGGGGCTCTGACCAGGTTCTGTTACCCAGAATGCTTTGCAAACTTCAAAATGTGTCTAAAAAAACACATTTTCCTCACATTTCGGTGACAGAAAGTTCTGGAATCTGAGAGGAGCCACGCATTTCCTTCCACCCAGCGTTTCCCCAAGTCTCCCGATAAAAGTGATACCTCACTTGTGTGGGTTCGCCTAGCGCCTGCGACAGGAAATGCCCCAAAACACAACGTGGACACATCCCATTTTTTGACAGAAAACAGAGGTGTGTTTTGCAAAGTGCCTACCTGTAGATTTTAGCCTCCAGCTCAGCTGGCACCTAGGGAAACCTACCAAACCTGTGCATTTTTGAAAACTAGAGACCTAAGGGAATTCAAGATAGGGAGACTTCTGGGGCTCTGACCAGCTTCTGTTACCTAGAATCCTTTGCAAACCTCAACATTTGTCTAAAAAAACACATTTTCCTCACATTTCGGTGACAGAAAGTTCTGGAATCTGAGAGGAGCCACAAATTTCTTTCCACCCATTGTTCCCCCAAGTCTCCAGATAAAAATGATACCTAACTTGTGTGGGTAGGCCTAGCGCCTGCGACAGGAAATACCCCAAAACACAACGTGGACACATCCCATTTTTTGACAGAAAACAGAGGTGTTTTTTGCAAAGTGCCTACCTGTACATTTTGGCCTGTAGCTCAGCCGGCACCTAGGGAAACCTACCAAACCTGTGCATTTTTAAAAACTAGAGACCTAAGGGAATACAAGATGGGGTGACTTGTGGGGCTCTGACCAGGTTCTGTTACCCAGAATCCTTTGCAAACCTCAAAATGTGGCTAAAAAAACACATTTTCCTCACATTTCGGTGACAGAAAGTTGTGGAATCTGAGAGGAGCCACAAAATTCCTTTCACCCAGCATTCCCCCAAGTCTCCTTATAAAAAAGATACCTCACTTGTGTGGGTGGACCTAGCGCCCGCGACAGGAAATGCCCCAAAGCACAACGTGGACACATCCCATTTTTTGACAGAAAACAGAGGTGTTTTTTGCAAAGTGCCTACATGTAGATTTTGGCCTGTAGCTCAGCCGGCACCAAGGGAAACCTACCAAACCTGTGCATTTTTTAAAACTAGAGACCTAGGGGAATCCAAGATGGGGTGACTTGTGGGGCTCTGACCAGGTTCTGTTACCCAGAATCCTTTGCAAACCTCAAAATGTGGCTAAAAAGACACATGTGCCTCATATTTCTATGGCAGAAAGTTCTGGAATCTGAAAGTAGCCACAAATTTCCTTCCACCCAGCGCTCCCCAAGTCTCCCGATAAAAATGATACCTCACTTGTGTGGGTAGGCCTAGCGCCCGCGACAGGAAATGCCCCAAAGCGCAATGTGGACACATCCAATTTTTTGAAAGAAAACAGAGGTGTTTTTTGCAAAGTGCCTACCTGTAGATTTTGGCCTCTAGCTCAGCCGGCACCTAGGGAAATCTACCAAACCTGTGCATTTATGAAAACTAGAGACCTAGGGGAATCCAAGATGGGGTGACTTGTGGGGCTCTGACCAGGTTCTGTTACCCAGAATCCTTTGCAAACCTCAAAATTTGGCTACCAAAACACATTTTCCTCACATTTCGGTGACAGTAAGTTCTGGAATCTGAGTGGAGCCACACATTTCCTTCCACCCAGCGTTCCCCGAAGTATCCAGATAAAAATGATACCTCACTTGTGTAGGTAGGCCTAGCGCCTGCGACAGTAAAAGACCCAAAACACAATGTGGACACATCACATTTTTTCACAGAAAACATAGGTGTTTTTTGAAAAGTGCCTACCTGTAGATTCTGGCCTCTAGCTCAGCCGGCACCTAGGAACACCTACCAAACCTGTGCATTTTTGAAAACTAGAGACCTAGGGGAATCCAAGATGGGGTGACTTCTGGGGCTCTGACCAGCTTCTGTTACCTAGAATCCTTTGCAAACCACAAAATTTGGCTAACAAAACACATTTTCCTCACATTTCGGTGACAGAAAGTTCTGGAATCTGAGAGGAGCCACACATTTCCTTCCACCCAGCGTTCCCCGAAGTCTCCAGATAAAAATGATACCTCACTTGTGTGGGTTGGCCTAGCGCCTGCGACAGGAAATGTCCCAAAACACAATGTGGACACATCCCATTTTTTCACAGAAAACATAGGTGTTTTTTGCAAAGTGCCTACCTGTAGATTTTGGCCTCTAGCTCAGCCGGCACCTAGGGAAACCTACCAAACCTGTGCATGTTTTAAAACTAGAGACCTAGGAGAATCCAAGATGGGATGACTTGTGGGGCTCTGACCAGGTTCTGTTACCCAGAATCCTTTGCAAACCTCAAAATTTGGCTAAAAAAACACATTTTCCTCACATTTCGGAGACAGAAAGTTCTGGAATCTGAGAGGAGCCACATATTTCCTTTCACCCAGCATTCCCCCAAGTCTCCCGATAAAAAAGATACCTCACTTGTGTGGGTGGACCTAGCGCCCGAGACAGGAAATGCCCCAAAGCACAATGTGGACACATCCCATTTTTTGACAGAAAACAGAGGTGTTTTTTGCAAAGTGCCTACCTGTAGATTTTGGCCTGTAGCTCAACCGGCACCAAGGGAAACCTACCAAACCTGTGCATTTTTTTAAACTAGAGACCTAGGGGAATCCAAAATAGGGTGACTTGTGGGGCTCTGCCCAGGTTCTGTTACCCAGAATATTTTGCAAACCTCAACATTTGTCTAAAAAAACACATTTTCCTCACATTTCGGTGACAGAATGTTCTGGAATCTGAGATGAGCCACAAATTTCTTTCCACCCAGCATTCCCCCAAGTCGCCCGATAAAAATAATACCTCACTTGTGTGGGTAGGCCTAGCGCCTGCGACAGGAAATGCCCCAAAACACAACGTGGACACATCCCATTTTTTCACAGAAAACAGAGGTGTTTTTTGGCAAAGTGCCTACCTGTGGATTTTGGCCTCTAGCTCAGACGGCACCTAGGGAAACCTACCAAACCTGTGCATTTTTGAAAACTAGAGACCTAGGGGAATCCAAGATGGGGTGACTTCTGGGGCTCTGACCAGCTTCTGTTACCTAGAATCCTTTGCAAACCACAAAATTTGGCTCACAAAACACATTTTCCTCACATTTCGGTGACAGAAAGTTCTGGCATCTGAGAGGAGCCACACATTTCCTTCCACCCAGCGTTCCCCGAAGTCTCCAGATAAAAATGATACCTCACTTGTGTGGGTTGGCCTAGCGCCTGCGACAGGAAATGTCCCAAAACACAACGTGGACACATCCCATTTTTTGACAGAAAACATAGGTGTTTTTTGCAAAGTGCCTACCTGTAGATTTTGGCCTCTAGCTCAGCCGGCACCTAGGGAAATCTACCAAACCTGTGCATTTTTGAAAACTAGAGACCTAGGGGAATCCAAGATGGGGTGACTTGTGGGGCTCTGACCAGGTTCTGTTATCCAGAATACTTTGCAAACCTCAAAATTTGGCTACCAAAACACATTTTCCTCACATTTCTGTGACAGAAAGTTCTGGAATCTGAGTGGAGCCACACATTTCCTTCCACCCAGCGTTCCCCGAAGTATCCAGATAAAAATGATACCTCACTTGTGTGGGTAGGCCTAGCGCCTGCGACAGGAAAAGACCCAAAACACAATGTGGACACATCCCATTTTTTCACAGAAAACATAGGTGTTTTTTGAAAAGTGCCTACCTGTAGATTCTGGCCTCTAGCTCAGCCGGCACCTAGGAACACCTACCAAACCTGTGCATTTTTGAAAACTAGAGACCTAGGGGAATCCAAGATGGGGTGACTTCTGGGGCTCTGACCAGCTTCTGTTACCTAGAATCCTTTGCAAACCACAAAATTTGGCTAACAAAACACATTTTCCTCACATTTCGGTGACAGAAAGTTCTGGAATCTGAGAGGAGCCACACATTTCCTTCCACCCAGTGTTCCCCGAAGTCTCCAGATAAAAATGATACCTCACTTGTGTGGGTTGGCCTAGCGCCTGCGACAGGAAATGTCCCAAAACACAATGTGGACACATCCCATTTTTTCACAGAAAACATAGGTGTTTTTTGCAAAGTGCCTACCTGTAGATTTTGGCCTCTAGCTCAGCCGGCACCTAGGGAAACCTACCAAACCTGTGCATTTTTTAAAACTAGAGACCTAGGAGAATCCAAGATAGGATGACTTGTGGGGCTCTGACCAGGTTCTGTTACCCAGAATCCTTTGCAAACCTCAACATTTGTCTAAAAAAACACATTTTCCTCACATTTCGGTGACAGAAAGTTCTGGAATCTGAGATGAGCCACAAATTTCCTTCCACCCAGCATTCGCCCAAGTCGCCCGATAAAAATAATACCTCACTTGTGTGGGTAGGCCTAGCGCCTGCGACAGGAAATGCCCCAAAACACAACGTGGACACATCCCATTTTTTGACAGAAAACAGAGGTGTTTTTTGCAAAGTGCCTACCTGTAGATTTTGGCCTGTAGCTCAACCGGCACCAAGGGAAACCTACCAAACCTGTGCATTTTTTTAAACTAGAGACCTAGGGAATCCAAAATAGGGTGACTTGTGGGGCTCTGCCCAGGTTCTGTTACCCAGAATCCTTTGCAAACCTCAACATTTGTCTAAAAAAACACATTTTCCTCACATTTCGGTGACAGAAAGTTCTGGAATCTGAGATGAGCCACAAATTTCCTTCCACCCAGCATTCCCCCAAGTCGCCCGATAAAAATAATACCTCACTTGTGTGGGTAGGCCTAGCGCCTGCGACAGGAAATGCCCCAAAACACAACGTGGACACATCCCATTTTTTCTCAGAAAACAGAGGTGTTTTTTGGCAAAGTGCCCACCTGTGGATTTTGGCCTCTAGCTCAGCCGGCACCTAGGGAAACCTACCAAACCTGTGCATTTTTTAAAACTAGAGACCTAGGTGAATCCAAGATGGGGTGACTTTGGGGCTCTGACCAGGTTCTGTTACCCAGAATGCTTTGCAAACTTCAAAATGTGTCTAAAAAAACACATTTTCCTCACATTTCGGTGACAGAAAGTTCTGGAATCTGAGAGGAGCCACGCATTTCCTTCCACCCAGCGTTTCCCCAAGTCTCCCGATAAAAGTGATACCTCACTTGTGTGGGTTCGCCTAGCGCCTGCGACAGGAAATGCCCCAAAACACAACGTGGACACATCCCATTTTTTGACAGAAAACAGAGGTGTGTTTTGCAAAGTGCCTACCTGTAGATTTTAGCCTCCAGCTCAGCTGGCACCTAGGGAAACCTACCAAACCTGTGCATTTTTGAAAACTAGAGACCTAAGGGAATTCAAGATAGGGTGACTTCTGGGGCTCTGACCAGCTTCTGTTACCTAGAATCCTTTGCAAACCTCAACATTTGTCTAAAAAAACACATTTTCCTCACATTTCGGTGACAGAAAGTTCTGGAATCTGAGAGGAGCCACAAATTTCTTTCCACCCATTGTTCCCCCAAGTCTCCAGATAAAAATGATACCTAACTTGTGTGGGTAGGCCTAGCGCCTGCGACAGGAAATACCCCAAAACACAACGTGGACACATCCCATTTTTTGACAGAAAACAGAGGTGTTTTTTGCAAAGTGCCTACCTGTACATTTTGGCCTGTAGCTCAGCCGGCACCTAGGGAAACCTACCAAACCTGTGCATTTTTAAAAACTAGAGACCTAAGTGAATACAAGATGGGGTGACTTGTGGGGCTCTGACCAGGTTCTGTTACCCAGAATCCTTTGCAAACCTCAAAATGTGGCTAAAAAAACTCATTTTCCTCACATTTCGGTGACAGAAAGTTGTGGAATCTGAGAGGAGCCACAAAATTCCTTTCACCCAGCATTCCCCCAAGTCTCCTTATAAAAAAGATACCTCACTTGTGTGGGTGGACCTAGCGCCCGCGACAGGAAATGCCCCAAAGCACAACGTGGACACATCCCATTTTTTGACAGAAAACAGAGGTGTTTTTTGCAAAGTGCCTACATGTAGATTTTGGCCTGTAGCTCAGCCGGCACCAAGGGAAACCTACCAAACCTGTGCATTTTTTAAAACTAGAGACCTAGGGGAATCCAAGATGGGGTGACTTGTGGGGCTCTGACCAGGTTCTGTTACCCAGAATCCTTTGCAAACCTCAAAATGTGGCTAAAAAGACACATGTGCCTCATATTTCTATGGCAGAAAGTTCTGGAATCTGAAAGTAGCCACAAATTTCCTTCCACCCAGCGCTCCCCAAGTCTCCCGATAAATATGATACCTCACTTGTGTGGGTAGGCCTAGCGCCCGCGACAGGAAATGCCCCAAAGCGCAATGTGGACACATCCAATTTTTTTAAAGAAAACAGAGGTGTTTTTTGCAAAGTGCCTACCTGTAGATTTTGGCCTCTAGCTCAGCCGGCACCTAGGGAAACGAACCAAACCTGTGCATTTTTGAAAACTAGAGACCTAGGGGAATCCAAGATGGGGTGACTTGTGGGGCTCTGACCAGGTTCTGTTACCCAGAATTCTTTGCAAACCTCAAAATTTGGCTAGAAACACATGTTCCTCACATTTCTGTGGCAGAAAGTTCTGGAATCTGAGAGTAGCCACAAATTTCCTTCCACCCAGCGTTCCCCCAAGTCTCCCGATAAAAATGGTACCTCACTTGTGTGGGTAGGCCTAGCGCCCGCGACAGGAAATTACCCAAAGCGCAACGTGGACACATCCAATTTTTTTAAAGAAAACAGATGTGTTTTTTGCAAAGTGCCTACCTGTAGACTTTGGCCTCTAGCTCAGCCGTCACCTAGGGAAACCTACCAAACCTGCGCATTTTTCAAAACTAGAGACCTAGGGGAATCCAAGATGGGGTGACTTGAGGGGCTCTGACCAGGTTCTGTTACCCAGAATCCTTTGCAAACCTCAAAATCTGGCTAAAAAAACATATGTTCCTCACATTTCTGTGGCATAAAGTTCTGGAATCTGAGAGGAGCCACAAATTTCCTTCCACCCAGCGCTCCCCAAGTCTCCCGATAAAAATGATACCTCACTTGTGTGGGTAGGCCTAGCGCCCGCGACAGGAAATGCCCCAAAGCGCAATGTGGACACATCCAATTTTTTGAAAGAAAACAGAGGTGTTTTTTGCAAAGTGCCTACCTGTAGATTTTGGCCTCTAGCTCAGCCGGCACCTAGGGAAACGAACCAAACCTGTGCATTTTTGAAAACTAGAGACCTAGGGGAATCCAAGATGGGGTGACTTGTGGGGCACTGACCAGGTTCTGTTACCCAGAATTCTTTGCAAACCTCAAAATTTGGCTAAAAACACATGTTCCTCACATTTCTGTGGCAGAAAGTTCTGGAATCTGAGAGTAGCCACAAATTTCCTTTCACCCAGCGTTCCCCCAAGTCTCCCGATAAAAATGGTACCTCACTTGTGTGGGTAGGCCTAGCGCCCGCGACAGGAAATTACCCAAAGCGCAACGTGGACACATCCCATTTTTTGAAAGAAAACAGAGGTGTTTTTTGCAAAGTGCCTACCTGTAGATTTTGGCCTCTAGCTCAGCCGGCACCTATAGAAACGAACCAAACCTGTGCATTTTTTAAAACTAGAGACCTAAAGGAATCCAAGATGGGGTGACTTGTGGGGCTCTGACCAGGTTCTGTTACCCAGAATCCTTTGCAAACCTCAAAATTTGGCATAAAAAACACATGTTCCTCACATTTTTGTGGCCGAAAGTTCTGGAATCTGAAAGTAGCCACAAATTTCCTTCCACCCAGCGTTCCCCAAGTCTCCCGATAAAAATTATACCTCACTTGTGTGGGTAGGCCTAGCGCCCGCGACAGGAAATGCCCCAAAGCGCACGTGGACACATCCAATTTTTTGAATGAAAACAGAGGTGTTTTTTTGCAAAGTGCCTACCTGTAGATTTTGGCCTCTAGCTCAGCCGGCACCTAGGGAAACCTACCAAACCTGTGCATTTATTAAAACTAGAGACCTAGGGGAATCCAAGATGGGGTGACTTGTGGGGCTCTGACCAGGTTCTGTTACCCAGAATCCTTTGCAAACCTCAAAATGTGGCTAAAAAAACACATGTTCCTCATATTTCTGTGGCAGAAAGTTCTGGAATCTGAAAGTAGCCACAAATTTCCTTCCACCCAGCGTTCCCTAAGTCTCCCTATAAAAATGGTACCTCACTTGTGTGGGTAGGCCTAGCGCCCGCGAGAGGAAATGACCCAAAGCGTAACGTGGATACATCCAATTTTTTGAAAGAAAACAGAGGTGTTTTTTGCAAAGTGCCTACCTGTAGATTTTGGCCTCTAGCTCAGCCGGCACCTAGGGAAGCCTACCAAACCTGTGCATTTTTCCAATCTAGAGACCTAGGGGAATCCAAGATGGGGTGACTTGTCAGGCTCTGATCAGGTTCTGTTACCCAGAATCCTTTGCAAACCTCAAAATTTGGCTAAAAAAACACATGTTCCTCACATTTCTGTGGCAGAAAGTTCTGGAATCTGAGAGGAGCCACAAATTTCCTTCCACCCAGCGTTCCCCCAAGTCTCCTGATAAAAAAGATACCTTACTTGTGTGGGTAGGCCTAGCGCCCGCGACAGGAAGTGCCCCAAAGCGCAACGTGGACACATCCAATTTTTTTAAAGAAAACAGATGTGTTTTTTGCAAAGTGCCTACCTGTAGATTTTGGCCTCTAGCTCAGCCGGCACCTAGGGAAACCTACCAAACCTGTGCATTTTTCAAAACTAGAGACCTAGGGGAATCCAAGATGGGGTGACTTGAGGGGCTCTGACCAGGTTCTGTTACCCAGAATCCTTTGCAAACCTCAAAATCTGGCTAAAAAAACATATGTTCCTCACATTTCTGTGGCATAAAGTTCTGGAATCTGAGAGGAGCCACAAATTTCCTTCCACCCAGTGTTCCCCCAAGTCTCCCGATAAAAATGATACCTCACTTGTGTGGGTAGGCCTAGCGCCCGCGACAGGAAATGCCCGAAAGCGCAACGTGGACACATCCAATTTTTAGAAAGAAAACAGAGGTATTTTTTGCAAAGTGCCTACCTGTAGATTTTGGCCTCTAGCTCAGCCGGCACCTAGGGAAACGAACCAAACCTGTGCATTTTTGAAAACTAGAGACCTAAAGGAATCCAAGATGGGGTGACTTGTGGGGCTCTGACCAGGTTCTGTTACCCAGAATCCTTTGCAAACCTCAAAATGTGGCTAAAAAGACACATGTGCCTCATATTTCTATGGCAGAAAGTTCTGGAATCTGAAAGTAGCCACAAATTTCCTTCCACCCAGCGCTCCCCAAGTCTCCCGATAAAAATGATACCTCACTTGTGTGGGTAGGCCTAGCGCCCGCGACAGGAAATGCCCCAAAGCGCAATGTGGACACATCCAATTTTTTGAAAGAAAACAGAGGTGTTTTTTGCAAAGTGCCTACCTGTAGATTTTGGCCTCTAGCTCAGCCGGCACCTAGGGAAACGAACCAAACCTGTGCATTTTTGAAAACTAGAGACCTAGGGGAATCCAAGATGGGGTGACTTGTGGGGCTCTGACCAGGTTCTGTTACCCAGAATTCTTTGCAAACCTCAAAATGTGGCTAGAAACACATGTTCCTCACATTTCTGTGGCAGAAAGTTCTGAAATCTGAGAGTAGCCACAAATTTCCTTCCACCCAGCGTTCCCCCAAGTCTCCCGATAAAAATGGTACCTCACTTGTGTGGGTAGGCCTAGCGCCCGCGACAGGAAATTACCCAAAGCGCAACGTGGACACATCCAATTTTTTTAAAGAAAACAGATGTGTTTTTTGCAAAGTGCCTACCTGTAGACTTTGGCCTCTAGCTCAGCCGTCACCTAGGGAAACCTACCAAACCTGCGCATTTTTCAAAACTAGAGACCTAGGGGAATCCAAGATGGGGTGACTTGAGGGGCTCTGACCAGGTTCTGTTACCCAGAATCCTTTGCAAACCTCAAAATCTGGCTAAAAAAACATATGTTCCTCACATTTCTGTGGCATAAAGTTCTGGAATCTGAGAGGAGCCACAAATTTCCTTCCACCCAGCGCTCCCCAAGTCTCCCGATAAAAATGATACCTCACTTGTGTGGGTAGGCCTAGCGCCCGCGACAGGAAATGCCCCAAAGCGCAATGTGGACACATCCAATTTTTTGAAAGAAAACAGAGGTGTTTTTTGCAAAGTGCCTACCTGTAGATTTTGGCCTCTAGCTCAGCCGGCACCTAGGGAAACGAACCAAACCTGTGCATTTTTGAAAACTAGAGACCTAAAGGAATCCAAGATGGGGTGACTTGTGGGGCTCTGACCAGGTTCTGTTACCCAGAATCCTTTGCAAACCTCAAAATTTGGCATAAAAAACACATGTTCCTCACATTTTTGTGGCAGAAAGTTCTGGAATCTGTGAGGAGCCACAAATGTCCTTTTACGCAGCGTTCCTCCAAGTCTCCCGATAAAAATGATACCTCACTTGTGTGGGTAGGCCTAGCGCCCACGACACGAAATGCCCCAAAGCGCAACGTGGACACATCCAATTTTTTGAAAGAAAACAGAGGTGTTTTATGCAAAGTGCCTACCTGTAGATTTTGGCATCTAGCTCAGTCGGCACATAGGGAAACCTACCAAACCTGTGCATTTTTTAAAACTAGAGACCTAGGGGAATCCAAGATGGGGTGACTTGTGGGGCTCTGACCAGGTTCTGTTACCCAGAATCCTTTGCAAACCTCAAAATTTGGCAAAAGAAACACATGTTCCTCACATTTCTGTGGCAGAAAGTTCTGGAATCTGAGAGGAGCCACAAATTTCCTTCCACCCAACGTTCCCCCAAGTCTCCCGATAAAAATGATACCTCATTTGTGTGGGTAGTCCTAGCGCCTGCGACAGGAAATGCCCCAAAGCGCAACGTGGACACATCTAATTTTTGGAAAGAAAACAGAGGTGTTTTTTTGCAAAGTGCCTACCTGTAGATTTTGGACTCTAGCTCAGCCGGCACCTAGGGAAACGAACCAAACCTGTGCATTTTTGGAAACTAGAGACCTAGAGGAATCCAAGATGGGGTGACTTGTGGGGCTCTGACCAGGTTTTGTTATCCAGAATCCTTTGCAAACCTCAAAATGTGGCTAAAAAAACACATGTACCTCACATTTCTGTGCAGAAAGTTCTGGAATCTGAAAGTAGCCACAAATTTCCTTCTACCCAGCGATCCACAAGTCTCCCGATAAAAATGATACCTCACTTGTGTGGGTAGGCCTAGCACCCGCGACAGGAAATGCCCCAAAGCGCACGTGGACACATCCAATTTTTTGAAAGAAAACAGAGGTGTTTTTCGCAAAGTGCCTACCTGTAGATTTTGGACTCTAGCTCAGCCGGCACCTAGGGAAACCTACCAAACCTGTGCATTTTTGAAAAATAGAGACCTAGGGGAATCCAAGATGGGGTGACTTGTGGGGCTCTGACCAGGTTCTGTTACCCAGAATCCTTTGCAAACCTCAAAATGTGGATAAAAAAACACATGTTCCTCATATTTCTGTGGCAGAAAGTTCTGGAATGTGAAATTAGCCACAAATTTCCTTCCACCCAGCGTTCCCCAAGTCTCCCGATAAAAATGATACCTCACTTGTGTGGGTAGGCCTAGCGCCCGCGACAGGAAATGCCCCAAAGCGCACGTGGACACATCCAATTTTTTTAAAGAAAACAGAGGTGTTTTTTGCAAAGTGGCTACCTGTAGATTTTGGCCTCTAGCTCAGTCGGCACATAGGGAAACCTACCAAACCTGTGGATTTTTGAAAACTAGAGACCTAGGGGAATCCAAGATGGGGTGACTTGTGGGGCTCTGACCAGGTTCTGTTACCCAGAATCCTTTGCAAACCTCAAAATTTGGCAAAAAAAACACATGTTCCTCACATTTCTGTGGCAGAAAGTTCTGGAATCTGAGAGGAGCCACAAATTTCCTTCCACCCAACGTTCCCCCAAGTCTGCCGATAAAAATGATACCTCATTTGTGTGGGTAGGCCTAGCGCCTGCAACAGGAAATGCCCCAAAGCGCAACGTGGACGCATCCAATTTTTTGAAAGAAAACAGAGGTGTTTTTTGCAAAGTGCCTACCTGTAGATTTTGGACTCTAGCTCAGCCGGCACCTAGCGAAACGAACCAAACCTGTGCATTTTTGGAAACTAGAGACCTAGAGGAATCCAAGATGGGGTGACTTGTGGGGCTCTGACCAGGTTTTGTTACCCAGAATCCTTTGCAAACCTCAAAATGTTGCTAAAAAAACACATGTTACTCACATTTCTGTGGCAGAAAGTTCTGGAATCTGAAAGTAGCCACAAATTTCCTTCCACCCAGCGTTCCCCAAGTCTCCCGATAAAAATGATACCTCACTTGTGTGGGTAGGCCTAGCACCCGCGACAGGAAATGCCCCAAAGCGCACGTGGACACATCCAATTTTTTGAAAGAAAACAGAGGTGTTTTTTGCAAAGTGCCTACCTGTAGATTTTGGACTCTAGCTCAGCCGGCACCTAGGGAAACCTACCAAACCTGTGCATTTTTGAAAAATAGAGACCTAGGGGAATCAAAGATGGGGTGACTTGTGGGGCTCTGACCAGGTTCTGTTACCCAGAATCCTTTGCAAACCTCAAAATGTGGATAAAAAAACACATGTTCCTCATATTTCTGTGGCAGAAAGTTCTGGAATCTGAAAGTAGCCACAAATTTCCTTCCACCCAGCGTTCCCCAAGTCTCCCGATAAAAATGATACCTCACTTGTGTGGGTAGGCCTAGTGCCCGCGACAGGAAATGCCCCAAAGCGCACGTGGACACATCCAATTTTTTTTAAGAAAACAGAGGTGTTTTTTGCAAAGTGCCTACCTGTAGATTTTGGCCTCTAGCTCAGCCGGCACCTAGGGAAACCTACCAAACCTGTGCATTTTTTAAAACTAGAGACCTAGGGGAATCCAAGATGGGGTGACTTGTGGGGCTCTGACCAGGTTCTGTTACCCAGAATCCTTTGCAAGCCTCAAAATTTGGCCAAAAAAACACATGTTCCTCACATTTCTGAGGCAGAAAGTTCTGGAATCTGAGAGGAGCCACAAATTTCCTTCCACTCAGCGTTTCCCCGTCTCCCGATAAAAATGATACCTCACTTGTGTGGGTAGGCCTAGCGCCCGCGACAGGAAATGCCCCAAAGCGCAACGTGGACACATCCCATTTTTTTAATGAAAACAGAGGTGTTTTTTGCAAAGTGCCTACCTGTAGATTTTGGCCTCTAGCTCAGCCGGCACCTAGGGAAACCTACCAAACCTGTGCATTTTTTAACACTAGAGACCTAGGGGAATCCAAGATGAGGTGACTTGTGGGGCTCTGACCAGGTTCTGTTACCCAGAATCCTTTGCAAACCTCAAACTTTGGCTAAAAAAACACATGTTCCTCACATTTCTGTGGCAGAAAGTTCTGGAATCTGAGAGGAGCCACAAATTTCCTTCCACCCAGCGTTCCCCCAAGTCTCCCGATAAAAATGATACCTCACTTGTGTGGTTAGTCCTAGCGCCCGCGACAGTAAATGCCCCAAAGCGCAACGTGGACACATCCAATTTTTTGAAAGAAAACAGAGGTGTTTTTTGCAAAGTGCCTACCTGTAGATTTTGGACTCTAGCTCAGCCGGCACCTAGGGAAACAAACCAAACCTGTGCATTTTTGAAAACTAGAGACCTAGAGGAATCCAAGATGGGTTGACTTGTGGGGCTCTGACCAGGTTTTGTTACCCAGAATCCGTTGCAAACCTCAAAATGTGGCTAAAAAAACACATGTTCCTCACATTTCTGTGGCAGAAAGTTCTGGAATCTGAAAGTAGCCACAAATGTCCTTCCACCCAGCGTTCCCCAAGTCTCCCGATAAAAATGATACCTCACTTGTGTGGGTAGGCCTAGCGCCCGCGACAGGAAATGCCCCAAAGCGCACGTGGACACATCCAATTTTTTGAAAGAAAACAGAGGTGTTTTTTGCAAAGTGCCTACCTGTAGATTTTGGCCTCTAGCTCAGCCGGCACCTAGGGAAACCTGCCAAACCTGTGCATTTTTGAAAACTAGAGACCTAGGGGAATCCAAGATGGGGTGACTTGTGGGGCTCTTA
Source organism: Pleurodeles waltl (assembly GCF_031143425.1). Taxonomy (NCBI): domain Eukaryota; kingdom Metazoa; phylum Chordata; class Amphibia; order Caudata; family Salamandridae; genus Pleurodeles; species Pleurodeles waltl. The sequence continues at coordinate 403,933,591 of NC_090449.1, forward strand.
CCAGGTTCTGTTACCCAGAATCCTTTGCAAACCTCAAAATGTGGCTAAAAAAACACATGTTCCTCACATTTCTGTGGCAGAAAGTTCTGGAATCTGAAAGTAGCCACAAATTTCCTTCCACCCAGCGTTCCCCAAGTCTCCCGATAAAAATGATACCTCACTTGTGTGGGTAGGCCTAGCGCCCGCGACAGGAAATGCCCCAAAGCGCACGTGGACACATCCAATTTTTTGAAAGAAAACAGAGGTGTTTTTTGCAAAGTGCCTACCTGTAGATTTTGGCCTCTAGCTCAGCCGGCACCTAGGGAAACCTACCAAACCTGTGCATTTTTTAAAACTAGAGACCTAGGAGAATCCAAGATGGGGTGACTTGTGGGGCTCTGACCAGGTTCTGAAACCCAGAATCCTTTGCAAACCTCAAAATGTGGCTAAAAAAACACATGTTCCTCACATTTCTGTGGCAGAAAGTTCTGGAATCTGAGAGGAGCCACAAATTTCCTTCCACCCAACGTTCCCCCAAGTCTCCCGATAAACATGATACCTCATTTGTGTGGGTAGGCCTAGCGCCTGCGACAGGAAATGCCCCAAAGCGCAACGTGGACACATCCAATTTTTTGAAAGAAAACAGAGGTGTTTTTTGCAAAGTGCCTACCTGTAGATTTTGGCCTCTAGCTCAGCCGTCACCTAGGGAAACGAACCAAATCTGTGCATTTTTGAAAACTAGAGACCTACAGGAATCCAAGATGGGGTGACTTGTGGGGCTCTGACCAGGTTTTGTTACCCAGAACCCTTTGCAAACCTCAAAATGTGGCTAAAAAAACACATGTTCCTCACATTTCTGTGGCAGAAAGTTCTGGAATCTGAAAGTAGCCACAAATTTCCTTCCACCCAGCGTTCCCCAAGTCTCCCGATAAAAATGATACCTCACTTGTGTTGGTAGGCCTAGCGCCCGCGACAGGAAATGCCCCAAAGCGCACGTGGACACATCCAATTTTTTGAAAGAAAACAGAGGTGTTTTTTGCAAAGTGCCTACCTGTAGATTTTGGACTCTAGCTCAGCCGGCACCTAGGGAAACCTACCAAACCTTTGCATTTTTTAAAACTAGAGACCTAGGGGAATCCAAGATGGGGTGACTTGTGGGGCTCTGACCAGGTTCTGTTACCCAGAATCCTTTGCAAACCTCAAAATGTGGCTAAAAAAACACATGTTCCACATATTTCTGTGGCAGAAAGTTCTGGAATCATAAAGTAGCCACAAATTTCCTTCCACCCAGCGTTCCCCAAGTCTCCCAATAAAAATGATACCTCACTTGTGTGGGTAGGCCTAGCGCCCGCGACAGGAAATGCCCCAAGGCGCACGTGGACACATCCAATTTTTTTAAAGAAAACAGAGGTGTTTTTTGCAAAGTGCCTACCTGTAGATTTTGGCCTCTAGCTCAGCCGGCACCTAGGGAAACCTACCAAACATGTGCATTTTTTAAAACTAGAGACCTAGGGGAATCCAAGATGGGGTGACTTGTGGGGCTCTGACCAGGTTCTGAAACCCAGAATCCTTTGCAAACCTCAAAATGTGGCTAAAAAAACACATGTTCCTCACATTTCTGTGGCAGAAAGTTCTGGAATCTGAGAGGAGCCACAAATTTCCTTCCACCCAACGTTCCCAAAAGTCTCCCAATAAAAATGATACCTCATTTGTGTGGGTAGGCCTAGCGCCTGCGACAGGAAATGCCCCAAAGCGCAACGTGGACACATCCAATTTTTTGAAAGTAAACAGAGGTGTTTTTTGCCAAGTGCCTACCTGTAGATTTTGGCCTCTAGCTCAGCCGTCACCAAGGGAAACGAACCAAACCTGTGCATTTTTGAAAACTAGAGACCTAGAGGAATCCAAGATGGGGTGACTTGTGGGGCTCTGACCAGGTTTTGTTACCCAGAACCCTTTGCAAACCTCAAAATGTGGCTAAAAAAACACATGTTCCTCACATTTCTGTGGCAGAAAGTTCTGGAATCTGAAAGTAGCCACAAATTTCCTTCCACCCAGCGTTCCCCAAGTCTCCCGATAAAAATGATACCTCACTTGTGTGGGTAGGCCTAGCGCCTGCGACAGGAAATGCCCCAAAGCGCACGTGGACACATCCAATTTTTTGAAAGAAAACAGAGGTGTTTTTTGCAAAGTGCCTACCTGTAGATTTTGGACTCTAGCTCAGCCGGCACCAAGGGAAACCTACCAAACCTGTGCATTTTTGAAAACTAGAGATCTAGGGGAATCCAAGATGGGGTGACTTGTGGGGCTCTGACCAGGTTCTGTTACCCAGAATCCTTTGCAAACCTCTAAATCTGGCTAAAAAAACACATGTTCCTCACATTTCTGTGGCAGAAAGTTCTGGAATCTGAGAGGAGCCACAAATTTCCTTCCACCCAGCGTTCCCCAAAGTCTCCCGATAAAAATGATACCTCACTTGTGTGGGTAGGCCTACCGCCCGCGACAGGAAATGCCCCAAAGCGCAAAGTGGACACATCCAATTTTTTGAAAGAAAACAGAAGTGTTTTTAGCAAAGTGCCTACCTGTAGATTTTGGCCTCTAGCTCAGCCGGCACCTTGGGAAACGAACCAAACCTGTGCATTTTTTAAAACTAGAGACCTAAAGGAATCCAAGATGGGGTGACTTGTGGGGCTCTGACCAGGTTCTGTTACCCAGAATCCTTTGCAAACCTCAAAATTTGGCTAAAAAAACACATGTTCCTCACATTTTTGTGGCAGAAAGTTCTGGAATCTGAGAGGAGCCACAAATTTCCTTTTACGCAGCGTTCCTCCAAGTCTCCCGATAAAAATGATACCTCACTTGTGTGGGTAGGCCTAGCGCCCATGACAGGAAATGCCCCAAAGCGCAACGTGGACACATCCAATTTTATTGAAAGAAAACAGAGGTGTTTTTTGCAAAGTGCCTACCTGTAGATTTTGGCCTCTAGCTCTGTCGGCACATAGGGAAACCTACCAAACCTGTGCATTATTGAAAACTAGAGACCTAGGGGAATCCAAGATGGGGTGACTTGTGGGGCTCTGACCAGGTTCTGTTACCCAGAATCCTTTGCAAACCTCAAAATTTGGCTAAAAATACACGTTCCTCACATTTCTGTGGCAGAAAGTTCTGGAATCTGAGAGGAGCCACAAATTTCCTTCCACCCAGCTTTTCCCCGCCTCCCGATAAAAATGATACCTCACTTGTGTGGGTAGGCCTAGCGCCCGTGACAGGAAATGCCCCAAAGCGCTACGTGGACACATCCAATTTTTTTAAAGAAAACAGAGGTGTTTTTTGCAAAGTGCCTACCTGTATATTTTGGCCTCTAGCTCAGCCGGCACCTAGGGAAACCTACCAAACCTGTGCATTTTTTAAAACTAGAGACCTAGGGGAATCCTAGATGGGGTGACTTGTGGGGCTCTGACCAGGTTCTGTTACCCAGAATCCTTTGCAAACCTCAAAATCTGGCTAAAAAAACACATGTTCCTCACATTTCTGTGGCAGAAAGTTCTGGAATCTGAGAGGAGGCACAAATTTCCTTCCACCCAGCGTTCCCCCAAGTCTCCCGATAAAAATGATACCTCATTTGTGTGGGTAGGCCTAGCGCCTGCGACAGGAAATGCCCCAAAGCGCAACGTGGACACATCCAATTTTTTGAAAGAAAACATAGGTGTTTTTTGCAAAGTGCCTACCTGTAGATTTTGGCCTCTAGCTCAGCCGGCACCTAGGGAAACCTACCAAACCTGTGCATTTTTCCAATCTAGAGACCTAGGGGAATCCAAGATGGGGTGACTTGTCAGGCTCTGACCAGGTTCTGTTACCTAGAATCCTTTGCAAACCTCAAAATTTGGCTAAAAAAACACATGTTCCTCACATTTCTGTGGCAGAAAGTTCTGGAATCTGAGTGGAGCCACAAATTTCCTTCCACCCAGCGTTCCCCCAAGTCTCCCGATAAAAATGGTACCTCACTTGTGTGGGTAGGCCTAGCGCCCGCGACAGGAAATGACCCAAAGCGCAACGTTGACACATCCCAATTTTTTAAATAAAACAGAGGTGTTCTTTGCAAAGTGCCTACCTGTAGATTTTGGGCTCTAGCTCAGCCGGCACCTAGGGAAACCTACCAAACCTGTGCATTTTTCCAATCTAGAGACCTAGGGGAATCAAAGATGGGGTGACTTGTCAGGCTCTGACCAGGTTCTGTTACCCAGAATCCTTTGCAAACCTCAAAATGTGGCTAAAAAAACACATGTTCCTCATATTTCTGTGGCATAAAGTTCTGGAATCTGAAAGTAGCCACAAATTTCCTTCCACCCAGCGTTCCCCAAGTCTCTCGATAAAAATGATACCTCACTTGTGTGGGTAGGCCTAGAGCCCGCGACAGGAAATGCCCCAAAGCGCACGTGGACACATCCAATTTTTTAAAAGAAAACAGAGGTGTTTTTTCCAAAGTCCCTACCTGTAGATTTTGGCCTCTAGCTCAGCCGGCACCTAGGGAAACCTACCAAACTTGTGCATTTTTTAAAACTAGAGACCTAGGGGAATCCAAGATTGGGTGACTTGTGGGGCTCTGGCCAGGTTCTGTTACCTAGAATCCTTTGCAAACCTCAAAATCTGGCTAAAAAAACACATGTTCCTCACATTTCTGTGGCAGAAAGTTCTGGAATCTGAAAGGAGCCATAAATTTCCTTCCACCCAGCGTTCCCCCAAGTCTCCCGATAAAAATTATACCTCACTTGTGTGGGTAGACCTAGCGCCCGCGACAGGAAATGACCCAAAGCGCAACGTGGACACATCCCATTTTTTGAAAGAAAACAGAGGTGTTTCTTGCAACGTGCCTACCTGTAGATTTTGGCCTCTAGCTCAGCCGGCACCTATGGAAACCGACCAAACCTGTGCATTTTTGAAAACTAGAGACCTAGGGGAATCCAGCATGGGGTGACTTGTTGGGATCTGACCAGGTTCTGTTACCCAGAATCCTTTGCAAACCTCAAAATCTGGCTAAAAAAACACATGTTCCTCACATTTCTGTGGCAGAAAGTTCTGGAATCTGAGAGGAGCCACAAATTTCCTTCCACCCAGCGTTCCCCCAAGTCTCCCGATAAAAATGATACCTCATTTGTGTGGGTAGGCCTAGCGCCTGCGACAGGAAATGCCCCAAAGCGCAACGTGGACACATCCAATTTTTTGAAAGAAAAGAGAGGTGTTTTTTGCAAAATGCCTACCTGTAGATTTTGGCCTCTAGCTCAGCCGGCACCTAGGGAAACCTACCAAACTTGTGCATTTTTGAAAACTAGAGACCTAGGGGAATCCAAGATGGGGTGACTTGTGGGGCTCTGACCAGGTTCTGTTACCTAGAATCCTTTGCAAACCTCAAAATCTGGCTAAAAAAACACATGTTCCTCATATTTCTGTGGCAGAAAGTTCTGGAATCTGAGAGGAGCCACAAATTTCCTTCCACCCAGCGTTCCCCCAAGTCTCCCGATAAAAATGGTACCTCACTTGTGTGGGTAGGCCTAGCGCCCGCGACAGGAAATGACCCAAAGCGCAACGTGGACACAACCCATTTTTTTAAATAAAACAGAGGTGTTTTTTGCAAAGTGCCTACCTGTAGATTTTGGCCTCTAGCTCAGCCGGCACCTAGGGAAACCTACCAAACCTGTGCATTTTTCCAATCTAGAGACCTAGGGGAATCCAAGATGGGGTGACTTGTCAGGCTCTGACCAGGTTCTGTTACCCAGAATCCTTTGCAAACCTCAAAATTTGGCTAAAAAAACACATGTTCCTCACATTTCTGTGGCAGAAAGTTCTGGAATCTGAGTAGAGCCACAAATTTCCTTCCACCCAGCGTTCCCCCAAGTCTCCCGATAAAAATGGTACCTCACTTGTGTGGGTAGGCCTAGCGCCCGCGACAGGAAATGACCCTAAGCGCAACGTGGACACATCCCATTTTTTGAAATAAAACAGAGGTGTTTTTTGCAAAGTGCCTACCTGTAGATTTTGGCCTCTAGCTCAGCCGGCACCTAGGGAAACCTACCAAACCTGTGCATTTTTCCAATCTAGAGACCTAGGGGAATTAAAGATGGGGTGACTTGTCAGGCTCTGACCAGGTTCTGTTACCCAGAATCCTTTGCAAACCTCAAAATGTGGCTAAAAAAACACATGTTCCTCATATTTCTGTGGCAGAAAGTTCTGGAATCTGAAAGTAGCCACAAATTTCCTTCCACCCAGCGTTCCCCAAGTCTCTCGATAAAAATGATACCTCACTTGTGTGGGTAGGCCTAGCGCCCGCGACAGGAAATGCCCCAAAGCGCACGTGGACACATCCAATTTTTTGAAAGAAAACAGAGGTGTTTTTTCCAAAGTCCCTGCCTGTAGATTTTGGCCTCTAGCTCAGCCGGCACCTAGGGAAACCTACCAAACCTGTGCATTTTTTAAAACTAGAAACCTAGGGGAATCCAAGATGGGGTGACTTGTGGGGCTCTGACCAGGTTCTGTTACCCAGAATCCTTTGCAAACCTCAAAATTTGGCTAAAAAAACACATGTTCCTCACATTTCTGTGGCAGAAAGTTCTGGAATTTGAGAGGAGCCACAAATTTCCTTCCACCCAGTGTTCCCCCAAGTCTCCCGATAAAAATGATTCCTCACTTGTGTGGGTAGGCCTAGCGCCCGCGACAGGAAATGTCCCAAAGCGCAACGTGGACACATCCAATTTTTTGGAAGAAAACAGAGGTGTTTTTTGCAAAGTGCCTACCTGTAGATTTTGGCCTCTATCTCAGCCGGCGCCTAGGGAAATGAACCAAACCTGTGCATTTTTTAAAACTAGAGACCTAAAGGAATCCAAGATGGGGTGACTTGTGGGGCTCTGACCAGGTTCTGTTACCCAGAATCCTTTGCAAACCTCAAAATCTGGCTAAAAAAACACACGTTCCTCACGTTTTTGTGGCAGAAAGTTCTGGAATCTGAGAGGAGCCACAAATGTCCTTTTACGCAGCGTTCCTCCAAGTCTCCCGATAAAAATGATACCTCACTTGTGTGGGTAGGCCTAGCGCCCACGACAGGAAATGCCCCGAAGCGCAACGTGGACACATCCCATTTTTTTAAAGAAAACAGAGGTGTTTTTTGCAAAGTGCCTACCTGTAGATTTTGGCCTCTAGCTCAGCCGGCACCTAGGGAAACGAACCAAACCTGTGCATTTTTCCAATCTAGAGACCTAGGGGAATCCAAGATGGGGTGACTTGTGGGGCTCTGACCAGGTTCTGTTACCCAGAATTCTTTGCAAACCTCAAAATTTGGCTAAAAACACATGTTCCTCACATTTCTGTGGCAGAAAGTTCTGGAATCTGAGAGTAGCCACAAATTTCCTTCCACCCAGCGTTCCCCCAAGTCTCCCACTAAATATTATACCTCAATTGTGTGGGTAGGCCTAGCGCCCGCGACAGGAAATGCCCCAAAGCGCAATGTGGACACATCCAATTTTTTTAAAGAAAACAGAGGTGTTTTTTGCAAAGTGTCTACCTGTAGATTTTGGCCTCTAGCTCAGCCGGCACCTACGGAAACCTCCCACACCTGTGCATTTTTGAAAACTACAGACCTAGGGGAATCCAAGATGGGGTGGCTTGTGGGGCTCTGACCAGGTTCTGTTACCTAGAATCCTTTGCAAACCTCAAAATCTGGCTAAAAAAACACATGTTCCTCACGTTTCTGTGGCAGACAGTTCTGGAATCTGAGAGGAGCCACAAATTTCCTTCCACCCAGCGTTCCCCCAAGTCTCCCGATAAAAATGGTACCTCACTTGTGTGGGTAGGCCTAGCGCCCGCGACAGGAAATCACCCAAAGCGCAACGTGGACACATCCCATTTTTTAAAATAAAACAGAGGTGTTTTTTGCAAAGTGCCTACCTGTAGATTTTGGCCTCTAGCTCAGCCGGCACCTAGGGAAACCTACCAAACCTGTGCATTTTTCCAATCTAGAGACCTAGGGGAATCCAAGATGGGGTGACTTGTCAGGCTCTGACCAGGTTCTGTTACCCAGAATCCTTTGCAAACCTCAAAATTTGGCTAAAAAAACACATGTTCCTCACATTTCTGTGGCAGAAAGTTCTGGAATCTGAGTAGAGCCACAAATTTCCTTCCACCCAGTGTTCCCCCAAGTCTCCCGATAAAAATGGTACCTCACTTGTGTGGGTAGGCCTAGCGCCCGCGACAGGAAATGACCCTAAGCGCAACGTGGACACATCCCATTTTTTTAAATAAAACAGAGGTGTTTTTTGCAAAGTGCCTACCTGTAGATTTTGGCCTCTAGCTCAGCCGGCACCTAGGGAAACCTACCAAACCTGTGCATTTTTCCAATCTAGAGACCTAGGGGAATTAAAGATGGGGTGACTTGTCAGGCTCTGACCAGGTTCTGTTACCCAGAATCCTTTGCAAACCTCAAAATGTGGCTAAAAAAACACATGTTCCTCATATTTCTGTGGCAGAAAGTTCTGGAATCTGAAAGTAGCCACAAATTTCCTTCCACCCAGCGTTCCCCAAGTCTCTCGATAAAAATGATACCTCACTTGTGTGGGTAGGCCTAGCGCCCGCGACAGGAAATGCCCCAAAGCGCACGTGGACACATCCAATTTTTTGAAAGAAAACAGAGGTGTTTTTTCCAAAGTCCCTGCCTGTAGATTTTGGCCTCTAGCTCAGCCGGCACCTAGGGAAACCTACCAAACCTGTGCATTTTTTAAAACTAGAAACCTAGGGGAATCCAAGATGGGGTGACTTGTGGGGCTCTGACCAGGTTCTGTTACCCAGAATCCTTTGCAAACCTCAAAATTTGGCTAAAAAAACACATGTGCCTCACATTTCTGTGGCAGAAAGTTCTGGAATCTGAGAGGAGCCACAAATTTCCTTCCACCCAGCGTTCCCCCAAGTCTCCCGATAAACATGATACCTCACTTGTGTGGGTAGACCTAGCGCCCGCGACAGGAAATGACCCAAAGCGCAACGTGGACACATCCCATTTTTTGAAAGAAAACAGAGGTGTTTTTTGCAAAGTGCCTACCTGTAGATTTTGGCCTCTAGCTCAGCCGGCACCTATGGAAACCTACCAAACCTGTGCATTTTTGAACACTAGAGACCTAGGGGAATCCAAGATGGGGTGACTTGTGGGGTTCTGACCAGGTTCTGTTACCCAGAATCATTTGCAAACCTCTAAATCTGGCTAAAAAATCACATGTTCCTCACATTTCTGTGGCAGAAAGTTCTGGAATCTGAGAGGAGCCACAAATTTCTTTCCACCCAGCGTTCCCCCAAGTCTCCCGATAAAAATGATACCTCACTTGTGTGGGTAGGCCTAGCGCCCGCGATAGGAAATGCCCCAAAGCGCAACGTGGACACATCCAATTTTTTGAAAGAAAACAGAGGTGTTTTTTGCAAAGTGCCTACCTGTAGATTTTGGCCTCTAGCTCAGCCGGCACCTAGGGAAACCTTCCAAACCTGTGCATTTTTGAAAATTAGAGACCTAGGGGAATCCAAGATGGGGTGACTTGTGGGGCTCTAACCAGGTTCTGTTACCTAGAATCCTTTGCAAACCTCAAAATCTGGCTAAAAAAACACATGTTCCTCACATTTCTGTGGCAGAAAGTTCTGGAATCTGAGAGGAGCCACAAATTTCCTTCCACCCAGCGTTCCCCCAAGTCTCCCGATAAAAATGGTACCTCACTTGTGTGGGTAGGCCTAGCGCCCACGACAGGAAATGACCCAAAGCGCAACGTGGACACATCCAATTTTTTAAAATAAAACAGAGGTGTTTTTTGCAAAGTGCCTACCTGTAGATTTTGGCCTCTAGCTCAGCCGGCACCTAGGGAAACCAACCAAACCTGTGCATTTTTTCCAATCTAGAGACCTAGGGGAATCCAAGATGGGGTGACTTGTCAGGCTCTGACCAGGTTCTGTTACCCAGAATCCTTTGCAAACCTCACAATTTGGCTAAAAAAACACATGTTCCTCACATTTCTGTGGCAGAAAGTTCTGGAATCTGAGTGGAGCCACAAATTTCCTTCCACCCAGCGTTCCCCCAAGTCTCCCGATAAAAATGGTACCTCACTTGTGTGGGTAGGCCTAGCGCCCGCGACAGTAAATGACCCAAAGCGCACGTGGACACATCCCATTTTTTGAAATAAAACAGAGGTGTTTTTTGCAAAGTGCCTACCTGTAGATTTTGGCCTCTAGCTCAGCCGGCACCTAGGGAAACCTACCAAACCTGTGCATTTTTTAAAACTAGAGACCTAAAGGAATCCAAGATGGGGCGACTTGTGGGGCTCTGACCAGCTTCTGTTACCCAGAATCCTTTGCAAACCTCAAAATCTGGCTAAAAAAACACATGTTCCTCACGTTTTTGTGGCAGAAAGTTCTGGAATCTGAGAGGAGCCACAAATGTCCTTTTACGCAGCGTTCCTCCAAGTCTCCCGATAAAAATGATACCTCACTTGTATGGGTAGGCCTAGCGCCCACGACAGGAAATGCCCCAAAGCGCAACGTGGACACATCCCATTTTTTTAAAGAAAACAGAGGTGTTTTTTGCAAAGTGCCTACCTTTAGATTTTGGCCTCTAGCTCAGCCGGCACCTAGGGAAACGAACCAAACCTGTGCATTTTTTAAAACTAGAGACCTAGGGGAATCCAAGATGGGGTGACTTGTGGGGCTCTGACCAGGTTCTGTTACCCAGAATTCTTTGCAAACCTCAAAATTTGGCTAAAAACACATGTTTCTCACATTTCTGTGGCAGAAAGTTCTGGAATCTGAGAGTAGCCACTAATTTCCTTCCACCCAGCGTTCCCCCAAGTCTCCCAATAAATATTATACCTCAATTGTGTGGGTAGGCCTAGCGCCCGCAACAGGAAATGCCCCAAAGCGCAATGTGGACACATCCAATTTTTTGAACGAAAACAGAGGTGTTTTTTGCAAAGTGCCTACCTGTAGATTTTGGCCTCTAGCTCAGCCGGCACCTAGGGAAACCTACCAAACCTGTGCATTTTTGAAAACTAGAGACCTAGGGGAATCCAGGATGGGGTGACTTGTGGGGCTCTGACCAGGTTCTGTTACCTAGAATCCTTTGCAAACCTCAAAATCTGGCTAAAAAAACACATGTTCCTCACATTTCTGTGGCAGAAAGTTCTGGAATCTGAGAGGAGCCACAAATTTCCTTCCACCCAGCGTTCCCCCAAGTCTCCCGATAAAAATGGTACCTCACTTGTGTGGGTAGGCCTAGCGCCCGCAACAGGAAATGACCCAAAGCGCAACGTGGACACATCCAATTTTTTAAAATAAAACAGAGGTGTTTTTTGCAAAGTGCCTACTTGTAGATTTTGGCCTCTAGCTCAGCCGGCACCTAGGGAATCCTACCAAACCTGTGCATTTTTCCAATCTAGAGACCTAGGGGAATCCAAGATGGGGTGACTTGTCAGGCTCTGACCAGTTTCTGTTACCCAGAATCCTTTGCAAACCTCAAAATTTGGCTAAAAAAACACATGTTCCTCACATTTCTGTGGCAGAAAGTTCTGGAATCTGAGTTGAGCCACAAATTTCCTTCCACCCAGCGTTCCCCCAAGTCTCCCGATAAAAATGGTACCTCACTTGTGTGGGTAGGCCTAGCGCCCGCCACAGGAAATGACCCAAAGCGCAACGTGGACACATCCCATTTTTTTAAATAAAACAGAGGTGTTTTTTGCAAAGTGCCTACCTGTAGATTTTGGCCTCTAGCCCAGCCGGCACCTAGGGAAACCTACCAAACCTGTGCAGTTTTCCAATCTAGAGACCTAGGGGAATCCAAGATGGGGTGACTTGTGGGGCTCTGACCAGGTTCTGTTACCCAGAATTCTTTGCAAACCTCAAAATTTGGCTAAAAACACATGTTTCTCACATTTCTGTGGCAGAAAGTTCTGGAATCTGAGAGTAGCCACTAATTTCCTTCCACCCAGCGTTCCCCCAAGTCTCCCAATAAATATTATACCTCAATTGTGTGGGTAGGCCTAGCGCCCGCAACAGGAAATGCCCCAAAGCGCAATGTGGACACATCCAATTTTTTGAACGAAAACAGAGGTGTTTTTTGCAAAGTGCCTACCTGTAGATTTTGGCCTCTAGCTCAGCCGGCACCTAGGGAAACCTACCAAACCTGTGCATTTTTGAAAACTAGAGACCTAGGGGAATCCAGGATGGGGTGACTTGTGGGGCTCTGACCAGGTTCTGTTACCTAGAATCCTTTGCAAACCTCAAAATCTGGCTAAAAAAACACATGTTCCTCACATTTCTGTGGCAGAAAGTTCTGGAATCTGAGAGGAGCCACAAATTTCCTTCCACCCAGCGTTCCCCCAAGTCTCCCGATAAAAATGGTACCTCACTTGTGTGGGTAGGCCTAGCGCCCGCAACAGGAAATGACCCAAAGCGCAACGTGGACACATCCAATTTTTTAAAATAAAACAGAGGTGTTTTTTGCAAAGTGCCTACTTGTAGATTTTGGCCTCTAGCTCAGCCGGCACCTAGGGAATCCTACCAAACCTGTGCATTTTTCCAATCTAGAGACCTAGGGGAATCCAAGATGGGGTGACTTGTCAGGCTCTGACCAGTTTCTGTTACCCAGAATCCTTTGCAAACCTCAAAATTTGGCTAAAAAAACACATGTTCCTCACATTTCTGTGGCAGAAAGTTCTGGAATCTGAGTTGAGCCACAAATTTCCTTCCACCCAGCGTTCCCCCAAGTCTCCCGATAAAAATGGTACCTCACTTGTGTGGGTAGGCCTAGCGCCCGCCACAGGAAATGACCCAAAGCGCAACGTGGACACATCCCATTTTTTTAAATAAAACAGAGGTGTTTTTTGCAAAGTGCCTACCTGTAGATTTTGGCCTCTAGCCCAGCCGGCACCTAGGGAAACCTACCAAACCTGTGCAGTTTTCCAATCTAGAGACCTAGGGGAATCAAAGATGGGGTGACTTGTCAGGCTCTGACCAGGTTCTGTTACCCAGAATCCTTTGCAAACCTCAAAATTTGGCTAAAAAAACACATGTTCCTCACATTTCTGTGGCAGAAAGTTCTGGAATCTGAGAGGAGCCACAAATTTCCTTCCACCCAGCGTTCGACCAAGTCTCCCGATAAAAATGATACCTTACTTGTGCGGGTAGGCCTAGCGCCCGCGACAGGAAATGCCCCAAAGCGCAACGTGGACACATCCAATTTTTTGAAAGAAAACAGATGTGTTTTTTGCAAAGTGCCTACCTGTAGATTTTGGCCTCTAGCTCAGCCGGCACCTAGGGAAACCTACCAAACCTGTGCATTTTTCAAAACTAGAGACCTAGGGGAATCCAAGATGGGGTGACTTGAGGGGCTCTGACCAGGTTCTGTTACCCAGAATCCTTTGCAAACCTCAAAATCTGGCTAAAAAAAAACATGTTCCTCACATTTCTGTGGCAGAAAGTTCTGGAATCTGAGAGGAGCCACAAATTTCCTTCCACCCAGCGTTCCCCCAAGTCTCCTGATAAAAATGATACCTCACTTGTGTGGGTAGGCCTTGCGCCCGCGACAGGAAATGCCCCAAAGCGCAACGTGGACACATCCAATTTTTTTAAAGAAAACAGAGGTGTTTTTTGCAAAGTGCCTACCTGTAGATTTTGGCCTCTAGCTCAGCCGGCACCTAGGGAAACGAACCAAACCTGTGCATTTTTGAAAACTAGAGATCTAAAGGAATCCAAGATGGGGTGACTTGTGGGGCTCTGACCAGGTTCTGTTACCTAGAATCCTTTGCAAACCTCAAAATCTGGCTAAAAAAACACATGTTCCTCACGTTTCTGTGGCAGAAAGTTCTGGAATCTGAGAGGAGCCACAAATTTCCTTCCACCCAGCGTTCCCCCAAGTCTCCCGATAAAAATGGTACCTCACTTGTGTGGGTAGGCCTAGCGCCTGCGACAGGAAATCACCCAAAGCGCAACGTGGACACATCCCATTTTTTAAAATAAAACAGAGGTGTTTTTTGCAAAGTGCCTACCTGTAGATTTTGGCCTCTAGCTCAGCCGGCACCTAGGGAAACCTACCAAACCTGTGCATTTTTCCAATCTAGAGACCTAGGGGAATCCAAGATGGGGTGACTTGTCAGGCTCTGACCAGGTTCTGTTACCCAGAATCCTTTCAAACCTCAAAATTTGGCTAAAAAAACACATGTTCCTCACATTTCTGTGGCAGAAAGTTCTGGAATATGAGTGGAGCCACAAATTTCCTTCCACCCAGCGTTCCCCCAAGTCTCCCGATAAAAATGGTACCTCACTTGTGTGGGTAGGCCTAGCGCCCGCGACAGGAAATGACCCTAAGCGCAACGTGGACACATCCCATTTTTTGAAATAAAACAGAGGTGTTTTTTGCAAAGTGCCTACCTGTAGATTTTGGCCTCTAGCTCAGCCGGCACCTAGGGAAACCTACCAAACCTGTGCATTTTTCCAATCTAGAGACCTAGGGGAATTAAAGATGGGGTGACTTGTCAGGCTCTGACCAGGTTCTGTTACCCAGAATCATTTGCAAACCTCTAAATCTGGCTAAAAAAACACATGTTCCTCACATTTCTGTGGCAGAAAGTTCTGGAATCTGAGAGGAGCCACAAATTTCCTTCCACCCAGCGTTACCCCAAGTCTCCCGATAAAAATGATACCTCACTTGTGTGGGTAGGCCTAGCGCCCGCGATAGGAAATGCCCCAAAGCGCAACGTGGACACATCCAATTTTTTCAAAGAAAACAGAGGTGTTTTTTGCAAAGTGCCTACCTGTAGATTTTGGCCTCTAGCTCAGCCGGCACCTAGGGAAACCTTCCAAACCTGTGCATTTTTGAAAATTAGAGACCTAGGGGAATCCAAGATGGGGTGACTTGTGGGGCTCTGACCAGGTTCTGTTACCTAGAATCCTTTGCAAACCTCAAAATCTGGCTAAAAAAACACATGTTCCTCACATTTCTGTGGCAGAAAGTTCTGGAATCTGAGAGGAGCCACAAATTTCCTTCCACCCAGCGTTCCCCCAAGTCTCCCGATAAAAATGGTACCTCACTTGTGTGGGTAGGCCTAGCGCCCACGACAGGAAATGACCCAAAGCGCAACGTGGACACATCCAATTTTTTTAAATAAAACAGAGGTGTTTTTTGCAAAGTGCCTACCTGTAGATTTTGGCCTCTAGCTCAGCCGGCACCTAGGGAAACCTACCAAACCGGTGCATTTTTTCCAATCTAGAGACCTAGGGGAATCCAAGATGGGGTGACTTGTCAGGCTCTGACCAGGTTCTGTTACCCAGAATCCTTTGCAAACCTCACAATTTGGCTAAAAAAACACATGTTCCTCACATTTCTGTGGCAGAAAGTTCTGGAATCTGAGTGGAGCCACAAATTTCCTTCCACCCAGCGTTCCCCCAAGTCTCCCGATAAAAATGGTACCTCACTTGTGTGGGTAGGCCTAGCGCCCACAACAGGAAATGACCCAAAGCGCAACGTGGACACATCCCATTTTTTGAAATAAAACAGAGGTGTTTTTTGCAAAGTGCCTACCTGTAGATTTTGGCCTCTAGCTCAGCCGGCACCTAGGGAAACCTACCAAACCTGTGCATTTTTGAAAACTAGAGACCTAAAGGAATCCAAGATGGGGTGACTTGTGGGGCTCTGACCAGGTTCTGTTACCCAGAATCCTTTGCAAACCTCAAAATCTGGCTAAAAAAACACATGTTCCTCACGTTTTTGTGGCAGAAAGTTCTGGAATCTGAGAGGAGCCACAAATGTCCTTTTACGCAGCGTTCCTCCAAGTCTCCCGATAAAAATGATACCTCACTTGTGTGGGTAGGCCTAGCGCCCACGACAGGAAATGCCCCAAAGCGCAACGTGGACACATCCCATTTTTTTAAAGAAAACAGAGGTGTTTTTTGCAAAGTGCCTACCTGTAGATTTTGGCCTCTAGCTCAGCCGGCACCTAGGGAAACCTACCAAACCTGTGCATTTTTCCAATCTAGAGACCTAGGGGAATCCAAGATGGGGTGACTTGTCAGGCTCTGACCAGGTTCTGTTACCTAGAATCCTTTGCAAACCTCAAAATTTGGCTAAAAAAACACATGTTCCTCACATTTCTGTGGCAGAAAGTTCTGGAATCTGAGTGGAGCCACAAATTTCCTTCCACCCAGCGTTCCCCCAAGTCTCCCGATAAAAATGGTACCTCACTTGTGTGGGTAGGCCTAGCGCCCGCGACAGGAAATGACCCAAAGCGCAACGTTGACACATCCCAATTTTTTAAATAAAACAGAGGTGTTCTTTGCAAAGTGCCTACCTGTAGATTTTGGGCTCTAGCTCAGCCGGCACCTAGGGAAACCTACCAAACCTGTGCATTTTTCCAATCTAGAGACCTAGGGGAATCAAAGATGGGGTGACTTGTCAGGCTCTGACCAGGTTCTGTTACCCAGAATCCTTTGCAAACCTCAAAATGTGGCTAAAAAAACACATGTTCCTCATATTTCTGTGGCATAAAGTTCTGGAATCTGAAAGTAGCCACAAATTTCCTTCCACCCAGCGTTCCCCAAGTCTCTCGATAAAAATGATACCTCACTTGTGTGGGTAGGCCTAGAGCCCGCGACAGGAAATGCCCCAAAGCGCACGTGGACACATCCAATTTTTTAAAAGAAAACAGAGGTGTTTTTTCCAAAGTCCCTACCTGTAGATTTTGGCCTCTAGCTCAGCCGGCACCTAGGGAAACCTACCAAACTTGTGCATTTTTTAAAACTAGAGACCTAGGGGAATCCAAGATTGGGTGACTTGTGGGGCTCTGGCCAGGTTCTGTTACCTAGAATCCTTTGCAAACCTCAAAATCTGGCTAAAAAAACACATGTTCCTCACATTTCTGTGGCAGAAAGTTCTGGAATCTGAAAGGAGCCATAAATTTCCTTCCACCCAGCGTTCCCCCAAGTCTCCCGATAAAAATTATACCTCACTTGTGTGGGTAGACCTAGCGCCCGCGACAGGAAATGACCCAAAGCGCAACGTGGACACATCCCATTTTTTGAAAGAAAACAGAGGTGTTTCTTGCAACGTGCCTACCTGTAGATTTTGGCCTCTAGCTCAGCCGGCACCTATGGAAACCGACCAAACCTGTGCATTTTTGAAAACTAGAGACCTAGGGGAATCCAGCATGGGGTGACTTGTTGGGATCTGACCAGGTTCTGTTACCCAGAATCCTTTGCAAACCTCAAAATCTGGCTAAAAAAACACATGTTCCTCACATTTCTGTGGCAGAAAGTTCTGGAATCTGAGAGGAGCCACAAATTTCCTTCCACCCAGCGTTCCCCCAAGTCTCCCGATAAAAATGATACCTCATTTGTGTGGGTAGGCCTAGCGCCTGCGACAGGAAATGCCCCAAAGCGCAACGTGGACACATCCAATTTTTTGAAAGAAAAGAGAGGTGTTTTTTGCAAAATGCCTACCTGTAGATTTTGGCCTCTAGCTCAGCCGGCACCTAGGGAAACCTACCAAACTTGTGCATTTTTGAAAACTAGAGACCTAGGGGAATCCAAGATGGGGTGACTTGTGGGGCTCTGACCAGGTTCTGTTACCTAGAATCCTTTGCAAACCTCAAAATCTGGCTAAAAAAACACATGTTCCTCATATTTCTGTGGCAGAAAGTTCTGGAATCTGAGAGGAGCCACAAATTTCCTTCCACCCAGCGTTCCCCCAAGTCTCCCGATAAAAATGGTACCTCACTTGTGTGGGTAGGCCTAGCGCCCGCGACAGGAAATGACCCAAAGCGCAACGTGGACACAACCCATTTTTTTAAATAAAACAGAGGTGTTTTTTGCAAAGTGCCTACCTGTAGATTTTGGCCTCTAGCTCAGCCGGCACCTAGGGAAACCTACCAAACCTGTGCATTTTTCCAATCTAGAGACCTAGGGGAATCCAAGATGGGGTGACTTGTCAGGCTCTGACCAGGTTCTGTTACCCAGAATCCTTTGCAAACCTCAAAATTTGGCTAAAAAAACACATGTTCCTCACATTTCTGTGGCAGAAAGTTCTGGAATCTGAGTAGAGCCACAAATTTCCTTCCACCCAGCGTTCCCCCAAGTCTCCCGATAAAAATGGTACCTCACTTGTGTGGGTAGGCCTAGCGCCCGCGACAGGAAATGACCCTAAGCGCAACGTGGACACATCCCATTTTTTGAAATAAAACAGAGGTGTTTTTTGCAAAGTGCCTACCTGTAGATTTTGGCCTCTAGCTCAGCCGGCACCTAGGGAAACCTACCAAACCTGTGCATTTTTCCAATCTAGAGACCTAGGGGAATTAAAGATGGGGTGACTTGTCAGGCTCTGACCAGGTTCTGTTACCCAGAATCCTTTGCAAACCTCAAAATGTGGCTAAAAAAACACATGTTCCTCATATTTCTGTGGCAGAAAGTTCTGGAATCTGAAAGTAGCCACAAATTTCCTTCCACCCAGCGTTCCCCAAGTCTCTCGATAAAAATGATACCTCACTTGTGTGGGTAGGCCTAGCGCCCGCGACAGGAAATGCCCCAAAGCGCACGTGGACACATCCAATTTTTTGAAAGAAAACAGAGGTGTTTTTTCCAAAGTCCCTGCCTGTAGATTTTGGCCTCTAGCTCAGCCGGCACCTAGGGAAACCTACCAAACCTGTGCATTTTTTAAAACTAGAAACCTAGGGGAATCCAAGATGGGGTGACTTGTGGGGCTCTGACCAGGTTCTGTTACCCAGAATCCTTTGCAAACCTCAAAATTTGGCTAAAAAAACACATGTTCCTCACATTTCTGTGGCAGAAAGTTCTGGAATTTGAGAGGAGCCACAAATTTCCTTCCACCCAGTGTTCCCCCAAGTCTCCCGATAAAAATGATTCCTCACTTGTGTGGGTAGGCCTAGCGCCCGCGACAGGAAATGTCCCAAAGCGCAACGTGGACACATCCAATTTTTTGGAAGAAAACAGAGGTGTTTTTTGCAAAGTGCCTACCTGTAGATTTTGGCCTCTATCTCAGCCGGCGCCTAGGGAAATGAACCAAACCTGTGCATTTTTTAAAACTAGAGACCTAAAGGAATCCAAGATGGGGTGACTTGTGGGGCTCTGACCAGGTTCTGTTACCCAGAATCCTTTGCAAACCTCAAAATCTGGCTAAAAAAACACACGTTCCTCACGTTTTTGTGGCAGAATGTTCTGGAATCTGAGAGGAGCCACAAATGTCCTTTTACGCAGCGTTCCTCCAAGTCTCCCGATAAAAATGATACCTCACTTGTGTGGGTAGGCCTAGCGCCCACGACAGGAAATGCCCCGAAGCGCAACGTGGACACATCCCATTTTTTTAAAGAAAACAGAGGTGTTTTTTGCAAAGTGCCTACCTGTAGATTTTGGCCTCTAGCTCAGCCGGCACCTAGGGAAACGAACCAAACCTGTGCATTTTTCCAATCTAGAGACCTAGGGGAATCCAAGATGGGGTGACTTGTGGGGCTCTGACCAGGTTCTGTTACCCAGAATTCTTTGCAAACCTCAAAATTTGGCTAAAAACACATGTTCCTCACATTTCTGTGGCAGAAAGTTCTGGAATCTGAGAGTAGCCACAAATTTCCTTCCACCCAGCGTTCCCCCAAGTCTCCCACTAAATATTATACCTCAATTGTGTGGGTAGGCCTAGCGCCCGCGACAGGAAATGCCCCAAAGCGCAATGTGGACACATCCAATTTTTTTAAAGAAAACAGAGGTGTTTTTTGCAAAGTGTCTACCTGTAGATTTTGGCCTCTAGCTCAGCCGGCACCTACGGAAACCTCCCACACCTGTGCATTTTTGAAAACTACAGACCTAGGGGAATCCAAGATGGGGTGGCTTGTGGGGCTCTGACCAGGTTCTGTTACCTAGAATCCTTTGCAAACCTCAAAATCTGGCTAAAAAAACACATGTTCCTCACGTTTCTGTGGCAGACAGTTCTGGAATCTGAGAGGAGCCACAAATTTCCTTCCACCCAGCGTTCCCCCAAGTCTCCCGATAAAAATGGTACCTCACTTGTGTGGGTAGGCCTAGCGCCCGCGACAGGAAATCACCCAAAGCGCAACGTGGACACATCCCATTTTTTAAAATAAAACAGAGGTGTTTTTTGCAAAGTGCCTACCTGTAGATTTTGGCCTCTAGCTCAGCCGGCACCTAGGGAAACCTACCAAACCTGTGCATTTTTCCAATCTAGAGACCTAGGGGAATCCAAGATGGGGTGACTTGTCAGGCTCTGACCAGGTTCTGTTACCCAGAATCCTTTGCAAACCTCAAAATTTGGCTAAAAAAACACATGTTCCTCACATTTCTGTGGCAGAAAGTTCTGGAATCTGAGTAGAGCCACAAATTTCCTTCCACCCAGTGTTCCCCCAAGTCTCCCGATAAAAATGGTACCTCACTTGTGTGGGTAGGCCTAGCGCCCGCGACAGGAAATGACCCTAAGCGCAACGTGGACACATCCCATTTTTTGAAATAAAACAGAGGTGTTTTTTGCAAAGTGCCTACCTGTAGATTTTGGCCTCTAGCTCAGCCGGCACCTAGGGAAACCTACCAAACCTGTGCATTTTTCCAATCTAGAGACCTAGGGGAATTAAAGATGGGGTGACTTGTCAGGCTCTGACCAGGTTCTGTTACCCAGAATCCTTTGCAAACCTCAAAATGTGGCTAAAAAAACACATGTTCCTCATATTTCTGTGGCAGAAAGTTCTGGAATCTGAAAGTAGCCACAAATTTCCTTCCACCCAGCGTTCCCCAAGTCTCTCGATAAAAATGATACCTCACTTGTGTGGGTAGGCCTAGCGCCCGCGACAGGAAATGCCCCAAAGCGCACGTGGACACATCCAATTTTTTGAAAGAAAACAGAGGTGTTTTTTCCAAAGTCCCTGCCTGTAGATTTTGGCCTCTAGCTCAGCCGGCACCTAGGGAAACCTACCAAACCTGTGCATTTTTTAAAACTAGAAACCTAGGGGAATCCAAGATGGGGTGACTTGTGGGGCTCTGACCAGGTTCTGTTACCCAGAATCCTTTGCAAACCTCAAAATTTGGCTAAAAAAACACATGTGCCTCACATTTCTGTGGCAGAAAGTTCTGGAATCTGAGAGGAGCCACAAATTTCCTTCCACCCAGCGTTCCCCCAAGTCTCCCGATAAACATGATACCTCACTTGTGTGGGTAGACCTAGCGCCCGCGACAGGAAATGACCCAAAGCGCAACGTGGACACATCCCATTTTTTGAAAGAAAACAGAGGTGTTTTTTGCAAAGTGCCTACCTGTAGATTTTGGCCTCTAGCTCAGCCGGCACCTATGGAAACCTACCAAACCTGTGCATTTTTGAACACTAGAGACCTAGGGGAATCCAAGATGGGGTGACTTGTGGGGTTCTGACCAGGTTCTGTTACCCAGAATCATTTGCAAACCTCTAAATCTGGCTAAAAAATCACATGTTCCTCACATTTCTGTGGCAGAAAGTTCTGGAATCTGAGAGGAGCCACAAATTTCTTTCCACCCAGCGTTCCCCCAAGTCTCCCGATAAAAATGATACCTCACTTGTGTGGGTAGGCCTAGCGCCCGCGATAGGAAATGCCCCAAAGCGCAACGTGGACACATCCAATTTTTTGAAAGAAAACAGAGGTGTTTTTTGCAAAGTGCCTACCTGTAGATTTTGGCCTCTAGCTCAGCCGGCACCTAGGGAAACCTTCCAAACCTGTGCATTTTTGAAAATTAGAGACCTAGGGGAATCCAAGATGGGGTGACTTGTGGGGCTCTGACCAGGTTCTGTTACCTAGAATCCTTTGCAAACCTCAAAATCTGGCTAAAAAAACACATGTTCCTCACATTTCTGTGGCAGAAAGTTCTGGAATCTGAGAGGAGCCACAAATTTCCTTCCACCCAGCGTTCCCCCAAGTCTCCCGATAAAAATGGTACCTCACTTGTGTGGGTAGGCCTAGCGCCCACGACAGGAAATGACCCAAAGCGCAACGTGGACACATCCAATTTTTTAAAATAAAACAGAGGTGTTTTTTGCAAAGTGCCTACCTGTAGATTTTGGCCTCTAGCTCAGCCGGCACCTAGGGAAACCAACCAAACCTGTGCATTTTTTCCAATCTAGAGACCTAGGGGAATCCAAGATGGGGTGACTTGTCAGGCTCTGACCAGGTTCTGTTACCCAGAATCCTTTGCAAACCTCACAATTTGGCTAAAAAAACACATGTTCCTCACATTTCTGTGGCAGAAAGTTCTGGAATCTGAGTGGAGCCACAAATTTCCTTCCACCCAGCGTTCCCCCAAGTCTCCCGATAAAAATGGTACCTCACTTGTGTGGGTAGGCCTAGCGCCCGCGACAGTAAATGACCCAAAGCGCACGTGGACACATCCCATTTTTTGAAATAAAACAGAGGTGTTTTTTGCAAAGTGCCTACCTGTAGATTTTGGCCTCTAGCTCAGCCGGCACCTAGGGAAACCTACCAAACCTGTGCATTTTTGAAAACTAGAGACCTAAAGGAATCCAAGATGGGGCGACTTGTGGGGCTCTGACCAGCTTCTGTTACCCAGAATCCTTTGCAAACCTCAAAATCTGGCTAAAAAAACACATGTTCCTCACGTTTTTGTGGCAGAAAGTTCTGGAATCTGAGAGGAGCCACAAATGTCCTTTTACGCAGCGTTCCTCCAAGTCTCCCGATAAAAATGATACCTCACTTGTATGGGTAGGCCTAGCGCCCACGACAGGAAATGCCCCAAAGCGCAACGTGGACACATCCCATTTTTTTAAAGAAAACAGAGGTGTTTTTTGCAAAGTGCCTACCTTTAGATTTTGGCCTCTAGCTCAGCCGGCACCTAGGGAAACGAACCAAACCTGTGCATTTTTTAAAACTAGAGACCTAGGGGAATCCAAGATGGGGTGACTTGTGGGGCTCTGACCAGGTTCTGTTACCCAGAATTCTTTGCAAACCTCAAAATTTGGCTAAAAACACATGTTTCTCACATTTCTGTGGCAGAAAGTTCTGGAATCTGAGAGTAGCCACTAATTTCCTTCCACCCAGCGTTCCCCCAAGTCTCCCAATAAATATTATACCTCAATTGTGTGGGTAGGCCTAGCGCCCGCAACAGGAAATGCCCCAAAGCGCAATGTGGACACATCCAATTTTTTGAACGAAAACAGAGGTGTTTTTTGCAAAGTGCCTACCTGTAGATTTTGGCCTCTAGCTCAGCCGGCACCTAGGGAAACCTACCAAACCTGTGCATTTTTGAAAACTAGAGACCTAGGGGAATCCAGGATGGGGTGACTTGTGGGGCTCTGACCAGGTTCTGTTACCTAGAATCCTTTGCAAACCTCAAAATCTGGCTAAAAAAACACATGTTCCTCACATTTCTGTGGCAGAAAGTTCTGGAATCTGAGAGGAGCCACAAATTTCCTTCCACCCAGCGTTCCCCCAAGTCTCCCGATAAAAATGGTACCTCACTTGTGTGGGTAGGCCTAGCGCCCGCAACAGGAAATGACCCAAAGCGCAACGTGGACACATCCAATTTTTTAAAATAAAACAGAGGTGTTTTTTGCAAAGTGCCTACTTGTAGATTTTGGCCTCTAGCTCAGCCGGCACCTAGGGAATCCTACCAAACCTGTGCATTTTTCCAATCTAGAGACCTAGGGGAATCCAAGATGGGGTGACTTGTCAGGCTCTGACCAGTTTCTGTTACCCAGAATCCTTTGCAAACCTCAAAATTTGGCTAAAAAAACACATGTTCCTCACATTTCTGTGGCAGAAAGTTCTGGAATCTGAGTTGAGCCACAAATTTCCTTCCACCCAGCGTTCCCCCAAGTCTCCCGATAAAAATGGTACCTCACTTGTGTGGGTAGGCCTAGCGCCCGCCACAGGAAATGACCCAAAGCGCAACGTGGACACATCCCATTTTTTTAAATAAAACAGAGGTGTTTTTTGCAAAGTGCCTACCTGTAGATTTTGGCCTCTAGCCCAGCCGGCACCTAGGGAAACCTACCAAACCTGTGCAGTTTTCCAATCTAGAGACCTAGGGGAATCCAAGATGGGGTGACTTGTGGGGCTCTGACCAGGTTCTGTTACCCAGAATTCTTTGCAAACCTCAAAATTTGGCTAAAAACACATGTTTCTCACATTTCTGTGGCAGAAAGTTCTGGAATCTGAGAGTAGCCACTAATTTCCTTCCACCCAGCGTTCCCCCAAGTCTCCCAATAAATATTATACCTCAATTGTGTGGGTAGGCCTAGCGCCCGCAACAGGAAATGCCCCAAAGCGCAATGTGGACACATCCAATTTTTTGAACGAAAACAGAGGTGTTTTTTGCAAAGTGCCTACCTGTAGATTTTGGCCTCTAGCTCAGCCGGCACCTAGGGAAACCTACCAAACCTGTGCATTTTTGAAAACTAGAGACCTAGGGGAATCCAGGATGGGGTGACTTGTGGGGCTCTGACCAGGTTCTGTTACCTAGAATCCTTTGCAAACCTCAAAATCTGGCTAAAAAAACACATGTTCCTCACATTTCTGTGGCAGAAAGTTCTGGAATCTGAGAGGAGCCACAAATTTCCTTCCACCCAGCGTTCCCCCAAGTCTCCCGATAAAAATGGTACCTCACTTGTGTGGGTAGGCCTAGCGCCCGCAACAGGAAATGACCCAAAGCGCAACGTGGACACATCCAATTTTTTAAAATAAAACAGAGGTGTTTTTTGCAAAGTGCCTACTTGTAGATTTTGGCCTCTAGCTCAGCCGGCACCTAGGGAATCCTACCAAACCTGTGCATTTTTCCAATCTAGAGACCTAGGGGAATCCAAGATGGGGTGACTTGTCAGGCTCTGACCAGTTTCTGTTACCCAGAATCCTTTGCAAACCTCAAAATTTGGCTAAAAAAACACATGTTCCTCACATTTCTGTGGCAGAAAGTTCTGGAATCTGAGTTGAGCCACAAATTTCCTTCCACCCAGCGTTCCCCCAAGTCTCCCGATAAAAATGGTACCTCACTTGTGTGGGTAGGCCTAGCGCCCGCCACAGGAAATGACCCAAAGCGCAACGTGGACACATCCCATTTTTTTAAATAAAACAGAGGTGTTTTTTGCAAAGTGCCTACCTGTAGATTTTGGCCTCTAGCCCAGCCGGCACCTAGGGAAACCTACCAAACCTGTGCAGTTTTCCAATCTAGAGACCTAGGGGAATCAAAGATGGGGTGACTTGTCAGGCTCTGACCAGGTTCTGTTACCCAGAATCCTTTGCAAACCTCAAAATTTGGCTAAAAAAACACATGTTCCTCACATTTCTGTGGCAGAAAGTTCTGGAATCTGAGAGGAGCCACAAATTTCCTTCCACCCAGCGTTCGACCAAGTCTCCCGATAAAAATGATACCTTACTTGTGCGGGTAGGCCTAGCGCCCGCGACAGGAAATGCCCCAAAGCGCAACGTGGACACATCCAATTTTTTGAAAGAAAACAGATGTGTTTTTTGCAAAGTGCCTACCTGTAGATTTTGGCCTCTAGCTCAGCCGGCACCTAGGGAAACCTACCAAACCTGTGCATTTTTCAAAACTAGAGACCTAGGGGAATCCAAGATGGGGTGACTTGAGGGGCTCTGACCAGGTTCTGTTACCCAGAATCCTTTGCAAACCTCAAAATCTGGCTAAAAAAAAACATGTTCCTCACATTTCTGTGGCAGAAAGTTCTGGAATCTGAGAGGAGCCACAAATTTCCTTCCACCCAGCGTTCCCCCAAGTCTCCTGATAAAAATGATACCTCACTTGTGTGGGTAGGCCTTGCGCCCGCGACAGGAAATGCCCCAAAGCGCAACGTGGACACATCCAATTTTTTTAAAGAAAACAGAGGTGTTTTTTGCAAAGTGCCTACCTGTAGATTTTGGCCTCTAGCTCAGCCGGCACCTAGGGAAACGAACCAAACCTGTGCATTTTTGAAAACTAGAGATCTAAAGGAATCCAAGATGGGGTGACTTGTGGGGCTCTGACCAGGTTCTGTTACCTAGAATCCTTTGCAAACCTCAAAATCTGGCTAAAAAAACACATGTTCCTCACGTTTCTGTGGCAGAAAGTTCTGGAATCTGAGAGGAGCCACAAATTTCCTTCCACCCAGCGTTCCCCCAAGTCTCCCGATAAAAATGGTACCTCACTTGTGTGGGTAGGCCTAGCGCCTGCGACAGGAAATCACCCAAAGCGCAACGTGGACACATCCCATTTTTTAAAATAAAACAGAGGTGTTTTTTGCAAAGTGCCTACCTGTAGATTTTGGCCTCTAGCTCAGCCGGCACCTAGGGAAACCTACCAAACCTGTGCATTTTTCCAATCTAGAGACCTAGGGGAATCCAAGATGGGGTGACTTGTCAGGCTCTGACCAGGTTCTGTTACCCAGAATCCTTTCAAACCTCAAAATTTGGCTAAAAAAACACATGTTCCTCACATTTCTGTGGCAGAAAGTTCTGGAATATGAGTGGAGCCACAAATTTCCTTCCACCCAGCGTTCCCCCAAGTCTCCCGATAAAAATGGTACCTCACTTGTGTGGGTAGGCCTAGCGCCCGCGACAGGAAATGACCCTAAGCGCAACGTGGACACATCCCATTTTTTGAAATAAAACAGAGGTGTTTTTTGCAAAGTGCCTACCTGTAGATTTTGGCCTCTAGCTCAGCCGGCACCTAGGGAAACCTACCAAACCTGTGCATTTTTCCAATCTAGAGACCTAGGGGAATTAAAGATGGGGTGACTTGTCAGGCTCTGACCAGGTTCTGTTACCCAGAATCATTTGCAAACCTCTAAATCTGGCTAAAAAAACACATGTTCCTCACATTTCTGTGGCAGAAAGTTCTGGAATCTGAGAGGAGCCACAAATTTCCTTCCACCCAGCGTTACCCCAAGTCTCCCGATAAAAATGATACCTCACTTGTGTGGGTAGGCCTAGCGCCCGCGATAGGAAATGCCCCAAAGCGCAACGTGGACACATCCAATTTTTTCAAAGAAAACAGAGGTGTTTTTTGCAAAGTGCCTACCTGTAGATTTTGGCCTCTAGCTCAGCCGGCACCTAGGGAAACCTTCCAAACCTGTGCATTTTTGAAAATTAGAGACCTAGGGGAATCCAAGATGGGGTGACTTGTGGGGCTCTGACCAGGTTCTGTTACCTAGAATCCTTTGCAAACCTCAAAATCTGGCTAAAAAAACACATGTTCCTCACATTTCTGTGGCAGAAAGTTCTGGAATCTGAGAGGAGCCACAAATTTCCTTCCACCCAGCGTTCCCCCAAGTCTCCCGATAAAAATGGTACCTCACTTGTGTGGGTAGGCCTAGCGCCCACGACAGGAAATGACCCAAAGCGCAACGTGGACACATCCAATTTTTTTAAATAAAACAGAGGTGTTTTTTGCAAAGTGCCTACCTGTAGATTTTGGCCTCTAGCTCAGCCGGCACCTAGGGAAACCTACCAAACCGGTGCATTTTTTCCAATCTAGAGACCTAGGGGAATCCAAGATGGGGTGACTTGTCAGGCTCTGACCAGGTTCTGTTACCCAGAATCCTTTGCAAACCTCACAATTTGGCTAAAAAAACACATGTTCCTCACATTTCTGTGGCAGAAAGTTCTGGAATCTGAGTGGAGCCACAAATTTCCTTCCACCCAGCGTTCCCCCAAGTCTCCCGATAAAAATGGTACCTCACTTGTGTGGGTAGGCCTAGCGCCCACAACAGGAAATGACCCAAAGCGCAACGTGGACACATCCCATTTTTTGAAATAAAACAGAGGTGTTTTTTGCAAAGTGCCTACCTGTAGATTTTGGCCTCTAGCTCAGCCGGCACCTAGGGAAACCTACCAAACCTGTGCATTTTTGAAAACTAGAGACCTAAAGGAATCCAAGATGGGGTGACTTGTGGGGCTCTGACCAGGTTCTGTTACCCAGAATCCTTTGCAAACCTCAAAATCTGGCTAAAAAAACACATGTTCCTCACGTTTTTGTGGCAGAAAGTTCTGGAATCTGAGAGGAGCCACAAATGTCCTTTTACGCAGCGTTCCTCCAAGTCTCCCGATAAAAATGATACCTCACTTGTGTGGGTAGGCCTAGCGCCCACGACAGGAAATGCCCCAAAGCGCAACGTGGACACATCCCATTTTTTTAAAGAAAACAGAGGTGTTTTTTGCAAAGTGCCTACCTGTAGATTTTGGCCTCTAGCTCAGCCGGCACCTAGGGAAACGAACCAAACCTGTGCATTTTTTAAAACTAGAGACCTAGGGGAATCCAAGATGGGGTGACTTGTGGGGCTCTGACCAGGTTCTGTTACCCAGAATTCTTTGCAAACCTCAAAATTTGGCTAAAAACACATGTTTCTCACATTTCTGTGGCAGAAAGTTCTGGAATCTGAGAGTAGCCACTAATTTCCTTCCACCCAGCGTTCCCCCAAGTCTCCCAATAAATATTATACCTCAATTGTGTGGGTAAGCCTAGCGTCCGCAACAGGAAATTCCCCAAAGCGCAATGTGGACACATCCAATTTTTTGAAAGAAAACAGAGGTGTTTTTTGCAAAGTGCCTACCTGTAGATTTTGGCCTCTAGCTCAGCCGGCACCTAGGGAAACCTACCAAACCTGTGCATTTTTCCAATCTAGAGACCTAGGGGAATCCAAGATGGGGTGACTTGTCAGGCTCTGACCAGTTTCTGTTACCCAGAATCCTTTGCAAACCTCAAAATTTGGCTAAAAAAACACATGTTCCTCACATTTCTGTGGCAGAAAGTTCTGGAATCTGAGTGGAGCCACAAATTTCCTTCCACCCAGCGTTCCCCCAAGTCTCCCGATAAAAATGGTACCTCACTTGTGTGGGTAGGCCTAGCGCCCGCGACAGGAAATGACCCTAAGCGCAACGTGGACACATCCCATTTTTTGAAATAAAACAGAGGTGTTTTTTGCAAAGTGCCTACCTGTAGATTTTGGCCTCTAGCTCAGCCGGCACCTAGGGAAACCTACCAAACCTGTGCATTTTTCCAATCTAGAGACCTAGGGGAATTAAAGATGGGGTGACTTGTCAGGCTCTGACCAGGTTCTGTTACCCAGAATCCTTTGCAAACCTCAAAATGTGGCTAAAAAAACACATGTTCCTCATATTTCTGTGGCAGAAAGTTCTGGAATCTGAAAGTAGCCACAAATTTCCTTCCACCCAGCGTTCCCCAAGTCTCTCGATAAAAATGATACCTCACTTGTGTGGGTAGGCCTAGCGCCCGCGACAGGAAATGCCCCAAAGCGCACGTGGACACATCCAATTTTTTGAAAGAAAACAGAGGTGTTTTTTCCAAAGTCCCTGCCTGTAGATTTTGGCCTCTAGCTCAGCCGGCACCTAGGGAAACCTAGCAAACCTGTGCATTTTTTAAAACTAGAGACCTAGGGGAATCCAAGATGGGGTGACTTGTGGGGCTCTGACCAGGTTCTGTTACCCAGAATCCTTTGCAAACCTCAAAATCTGGCTAAAAACACATGTTTCTCACATTTCTGTGGCAGAAAGTTCTGGAATCTGAGAGTAGCCACTAATTTCCTTCCACCCAGCGTTCCCCCAAGTCTCCCAATAAATATTATACCTCAATTGTGTGGGTAAGCCTAGCGCCCGCAACAGGAAATGCCCCAAAGCGCAATGTGGACACATCCAATTTTTTGAAAGAAAACAGAGGTGTTTTTTGCAAAGTGCCTACCTGTAGATTTTGGCCTCTAGCTCAGCCGGCACCTAGGGAAACCTACCAAACCTGTGCATTTTTTAAAACTAGAGACCTAGGGGAATCCAGGATGGGGTGACTTGTGGGGCTCTGACCAGGTTCTGTTACCTAGAATCCTTTGCAAACCTCAAAATCTGGCTAAAAAAACATATGTTCCTCACATTTCTGTGGGAGAAAGTTCTGGAATCTGAGAGGAGCCACAAATTTCCTTCCACCCAGCGTTCCCCCAAGTCTCCCGATAAAAATGGTACCTCACTTGTGTGGGTAGGCATAGCGCCTGCAACAGGAAATGACCCAAAGCGCAATGTGGACACATCCCATTTTTTAAAATAAAACAGAGGTGTTTTTTGCAAAGTGCCTACCTGTAGATTTTGGCCTCTAGCTCAGCCGGCACCTAGGGAAACCTACTAAACCTGTGCATTTTTCCAATCTAGAGACATAGGGGAATCCAAGATGGGGTGACTTGTCAGGCTCTGACCAGTTTCTGTTACCCAGAATCCTTTGCAAACCTCAAAATTTGGCTAAAAAAACACATGTTCCTCACATTTCTGTGGCAGAAAGTTCTGGAATCTGAGTGGAGCCACAAATTTCCTTCCACCCAGCGTTCCCCCAAGTCTCCCGATAAAAATGGTACCTCACTTGTGTGGGTAGGCCTAGCGCCCGCGACAGGAAATGACCCTAAGCGCAACGTGGACACATCCCATTTTTTTAAATAAAACAGAGGTGTTTTTTGCAAAGTGCCTACCTGTAGATTTTGGCCTCTAGCTCAGCCGGCACCTAGGGAAACCTACCAAACCTGTGCATTTTTCCAATCTAGAGACCTAGGGGAATTAAAGATGGGGTGACTTGTCAGGCTCTGACCAGGTTCTGTTACCCAGAATCCTTTGCAAACCTCAAAATGTGGCTAAAAAAACACATTTTCCTCATATTTCTGTGGCAGAAAGTTCTGGAATCTGAAAGTAGCCACAAATTTCCTTCCACCCAGCGTTCCCCAAGTCTCTCGATAAAAATGATACCTCACTTGTGTGGGTAGGCCTAGCGCCCGCGACAGGAAATGCCCCAAAGCGCACGTGGACACATCCAATTTTTTGAAAGAAAACAGAGGTGTTTTTTCCAAAGTCCCTGCCTGTAGATTTTGGCCTCTAGCTCAGCCGGCACCTAGGGAAACCTACCAAACCTGTGCATTTTTTAAAACTAGAGACCTAGGGGAATCCAAGATGGGGTGACTTGTGGGGCTCTGACCAGGTTCTGTTACCCAGAATCCTTTGCAAACCTCAAAATCTGGCTAAAAAAACACATGTTCCTCACATTTCTGTGGCAGAAAGTTCTGGAATCTGAGAGGAGGCACAAATTTCCTTCCACCCAGCGTTCCCCCAAGTCTCCCGATAAAAATGATACCTCATTTGTGTGGGTAGGCCTAGCGCCTGCGACAGGAAATGCCCCAAAGCGCAATGTGGACACATCCAATTTTTTGAAAGAAAACATAGGTGTTTTTTGCAAAGTGCCTACCTGTAGATTTTGGCCTCTAGCTCAGCCGGCACCTAGGGAAACCTACCAAACCTGTGCATTTTTTAAAACTAGAGACCTAGGGGAATCCAAGATGGGGTGACTTGTGGGGCTCTGACCAGGTTCTGTTACCCAGAATCCTTTGCAAACCTCAAAATCTGGCTAAAAAAACACATGTTCCTCACATTTCTGTGGCAGAAAGTTCTGGAATCTGAGAGGAGGCACAAATTTCCTTCCACCCAGCGTTCCCCCAAGTCTCCCGATAAAAATGATACCTCATTTGTGTGGGTAGGCCTAGCGCCTGCGACAGGAAATGCCCCAAAGCGCAATGTGGACACATCCAATTTTTTGAAAGAAAACATAGGTGTTTTTTGCAAAGTGCCTACCTGTAGATTTTGGCCTCTAGCTCAGCCGGCACCTAGGGAAACCTACCAAACCTGTGCATTTTTCCAATCTAGAGACCTAGGGGAATCCAAGATGGGGTGACTTGTCAGGCTCTGACCAGGTTCTGTTACGTAGAATCCTTTGCAAACCTCAAAATTTGGCTAAAAAAACACATGTTCCTCACATTTCTGTGGCAGAAAGTTCTGGAATCTGAGTGGAGCCACAAATTTCCTTCCACCCAGCGTTCCCCCAAGTCTCCCGATAAAAATGATACCTCACTTGTGTGGGTAGGCCTAGCGCCCGCGATAGGAAATGCCCCAAAGCGCAACGTGGACACATCCAATTTTTTCAAAGAAAACAGAGGTGTTTTTTGCAAAGTGCCTACCTGTAGATTTTGGCCTCTAGCTCAGCCGGCACCTAGGGAAACCTTCCAAACCTGTGCATTTTTGAAAATTAGAGACCTAGCGGAATCCAAGATGGGGTGACTTGTGGGGCTCTGACCAGGTTCTGTTACCTAGAATCCTTTGCAAACCTCAAAATCTGGCTAAAAAAACACATGTTCCTCACATTTCTGTGGCAGAAAGTTCTGGAATCTGAGAGGGGCCACAAATGTCCTTCCACCCAGTGTTCCCCCAAGTCTCCCGATAAAAATGGTACCTCACTTGTGTGGGTAGGCCTAGCGCCCGCGACAGGAAATGACCCAAAGCGCAAAGTGGACACATCCAATTTTTTTACATAAAACAGAGGTGTTTTTTGCAAAGTGCCTACCTGTAGATTTTGGCCTCTAGCTCAGCCGGCACCTAGGGAAACCTACCAAACCTGTGCATTTTTTCCAATCTAGAGACCTAGGGGAATCCAAGATGGGGTGATTGTCAGGCTCTGACCAGGTTCTGTTACCCAGAATCCTTTGCAAACCTCAAAATTTGGCTAAAAAAACACATGTTCCTCACATTTCTGTGGCAGAAAGTTCTGGAATCTGAGTGGAGCCACAAATTTCCTTCCACCCAGCGTTCCCCCAAGTCTCCCGATAAAAATGGTACCTCACTTGTGTGGGTAGGCCTAGCGCCCGCGACAGGAAATGACCCAAAGCGCAACGTGGACTCATCCCATTTTTTGAAATAAAACAGGGGTGTTTTTTGCAAAGTGCCTACCTGTAGATTTTGGCCTCTAGCTCAGCCGGCACATAGGGAAACCTACCAAACCTGTGCATTTTTGAAAACTAGAGACCTAAAGAAATCCAAGATGGGGTGACTTGTGGGGCTCTGACCAGGTTCTGTTACCAAGAATCCTTTGCAAACCTCAAAATCTGGCTAAAAAAACACATGTTCCTCACGTTTTTGTGGCAGAAAGTTCTGGAATCTGAGAGGAGCCACAAATGTCCTTTTACGCAGCGTTCCTCCAAGTCTCCCGATAAAAATGATACCTCACTTGTGTGGGTAGGCCTAGCGCCCACGACAGGAAATGCCCCAAAGCGCAACGTGGACACATCATATTTTTTTAAAGAAAACAGAGGTGTTTTTTGCAAAGTGCCTACCTGTAGATTTTGGCCTCTAGCTCAGCCGGCACCTAGGGAAACGAACCAAACCTGTGCCTTTTTTTAAACTAGAGACCTAGGGGAATCCAAGATGGGGTGACTTGTGGGGCTCTGACCAGGTTCTGTTACCCAGAATTCTTTGCAAACCTCAAAATTTGGCTAAAAACACATGTTTCTCACATTTCTGTGGCAGAAAGTTCTGGAATCTGAGAGTAGCCACTAATTTCCTTCCACCCAGAGTTCCCCCAAGTCTCCCAATAAATATTATACCTCAATTGTGTGGGTAGGCCTAGCGCCCGCAACAGGAAATGCCCCAAAGCGAAATGTGGACACATCCAATTTTTTGAAAGAAAACAGAGGTGTTTTTTGCAAAGTGCCTACCTGTAGATTTTGGCCTCTAGCTCAGCCGGCACCTAGGGAAACCTACCAAACCTGTGCATTTTTGAAAACTAAAGACCTAGGGGAATCCAGGATGGGGTGACTTGTGGGGCTCTGACCAGGTTCTGTTACCTAGAATCCTTTGCAAACCTCAAAATCTGGCTAAAAAAACACATGTTCCTCACATTTCTGTGGCAGAAAGTTCTGGAATCTGAGAGGAGCCACGAATTTCCTTCCACCCAGCGTTCCCCCAAGTCTCCCGATAAAAATGGTACCTCACTTGTGTGGGTAGGCCTAGCGCCCGCCACAGGAAATGACCCAAAGCGCAACGTGGACACATCCCATTTTTTGAAATAAAACAGAGGTGTTTTTTGCAAAGTGCCTACCTGTAGATTTTGGCCTCTAAACCAGCCGGCACCTAGGGAAACCTACCAAACCTGTGCAGTTTTCCAATCTAGAGACCTAGGGGAATCAAAGATGGGGTGACTTGTCAGGCTCTGACCAGGTTCTGTTACCCAGAATCCTTTGCAAACCTCAAAATTTGGCTAAAAAAACACATGTTCCTCACATTTCTGTGGCAGAAAGTTCTGGAATCTGAGAGGAGCCACAAATTTCCTTCCACCCAGCGTTCGACCAAGTCTCCCGATAAAAATGATACCTTACTTGTGCGGGTAGGCCTAGCGCCCGCGACAGGAAATGCCCCAAAGCGCAACGTGGACACATCCAATTTTTTGAAAGAAAACAGATGTGTTTTTTGCAAAGTGCCTACCTGTAGATTTTGGCCTCTAGCTCAGCCGGCACCTAGGGAAACCTACCAAACCTGTGCATTTTTCAAAACTAGAGACCTAGGGGAATCCAAGATGGGGTGACTTGAGGGGCTCTGACCAGGTTCTGTTACCCAGAATCCTTTGCAAACCTCAAAATCTGGCTAAAAAAAAACATGTTCCTCACATTTCTGTGGCAGAAAGTTCTGGAATCTGAGAGGAGCCACAAATTTCCTTCCACCCAGCGTTCCCCCAAGTCTCCTGATAAAAATGATACCTCACTTGTGTGGGTAGGCCTAGCGCCCGCGACAGGAAATGCCCCAAAGCGCAACGTGGACACATCCAATTTTTTAAAAGAAAACAGAGGTGTTTTTTGCAAAGTGCCTACCTGTAGATTTTGGCCTCTAGCTCAGCCGGCACCTAGGGAAACGAACCAAACCTGTGCATTTTTGAAAACTAGAGACCTAAAGGAATCCAAGATGGGGTGACTTGTGGGGCGCTGACCAGGTTCTGTTACCTAGAATCCTTTGCAAACCTCAAAATCTGGCTAAAAAAAACACATGTTCCTCACATTTCTGTGGCAGAAAGTTCTGGAATCTGAGTGGAGCCACAAATTTCCTTCCACCCAGCGTTCCCCCAAGTCTCCCGATAAAAATGGTACCTCACTTGTGTGGGTAGGCCTAGCGCCCGCGACAGGAAATGACCCTAAGCGCAACGTGGACACATCCCATTTTTTGAAATAAAACAGAGGTGTTTTTTGCAAAGTGCCTACCTCTAGATTTTGGCCTCTAGCTCAGCCGGCACCTAGGGAAACCTACCAAACCTGTGCATTTTTCCAATCTAGAGACCTAGGGGAATCCAAGATGGGGTGACTTGTCAGGCTCTGACCAGGTTCTGTTACCCAGAATCCTTTGCAAACCTCAAAATTTGGCTAAAAAAACACATGTTCCTCACATTTCTGTGGCAGAAAGTTCTGGAATCTGAGTGGAGCCACAAATTTCCTTCCACCCAGCGTTCCCCCAAGTCTCCCGATAAAAATGGTACCTCACTTGTGTGGGTAGGCCTAGCGCCCGCGACAGGAAATGACCCTAAGCGCAACGTGGACACATCCCATTTTTTGAAATAAAACAGAGGTGTTTTTTGCAAAGTGCCTACCTGTAGATTTTGGCCTCTAGCTCAGCCGGCACCTAGGGAAACCTACCAAACCTGTGCATTTTTCCAATCTAGAGACCTAGGGGAATTAAAGATGGGGTGACTTGTCAGGCTCTGACCAGGTTCTGGTACCCAGAATCCTTTGCAAACCTCAAAATGTGGCTAAAAAAACACATGTTCCTCATATTTCTGTGGCAGAAAGTTCTGGAATCTGAAAGTAGCCACAAATTTCCTTCCACCCAGCGTTCCCCAAGTCTCTCGATAAAAATGATACCTCACTTGTGTGGGTAGGCCTAGCGCCCGCGACAGGAAATGCCCCAAAGCGCACGTGGACACATCCAATTTTTTGAAAGAAAACAGAGGTGTTTTTTCCAAAGTCCCTGCCTGTAGATTTTGGCCTCTAGCTCAGCCGGCACCTAGGGAAACCTACCAAACCTGTGCATTTTTTAAAACTAGAGACCTAGGGGAATCCAAGATGGGGTGACTTGTGGGGCTCTGACCAGGTTCTGTTACCCAGAATCATTTGCAAACCTCTAAATCTGGCTAAAAAACACATGTTCCTCACATTTCTGTGGCAGAAAGTTCTGGAATCTGAGAGGAGCCACAAATTTCCTTCCACCCAGCGTTCCCCCAAGTCTCCCGATAGAAATGATACCTCACTTGTGTGGGTAGGCCTAGCGCCCGCGATAGGAAATGCCCCAAAGCGCAACGTGGACACATCCAATTTTTTCAAAGAAAACAGAGGTGTTTTTTGCAAAGTGCCTACCTGTAGATTTTGGCCTCTAGCTCAGCCGGCACCTAGGGAAACCTTCCAAACCTGTGCATTTTTTTAAATTAGAGACCTAGGGGAATCCAAGATGGGGTGACTTGTGGGGCTCTGACTAGGTTCTGTTACCTAGAATCCTTTGCAAACCTCAAAATCTGGCTAAAAAAACACATGTTCCTCACATTTCTGTGGCAGAAAGTTCTGGAATCTGAGAGGAGCCACAAATTTCCTTCCACCCAGCGTTCCCCCAAGTCTCCCGATAAAAATGGTACCTCACTTGTGTGGGTAGGCCTAGCGCCCGCGACAGGAAATGACCCAAAGCGCAACGTGGACACATCCAATTTTTTTAAATAAAACAGAGGTGTTTTTTGCAAAGTGCCTACCTGTAGATTTTGGCCTCTAGCTCAGCCGGCACCTAGGGAAACCTACCAAACCTGTGCATTTTTTCCAATCTAGAGACCTAGGGGAATCCAAGATGGGGTGACTTGTCAGGCTCTGACCAGGTTCTGTTACCCAGAATCCTTTGCAAACCTCACAATTTGGCTAAAAAAACACATGTTCCTCACATTTCTGTGGCAGAAAGTTCTGGAATCTGAGTGGAGCCACAAATTTCCTTCCACCCAGCGTTCCCCCAAGTCTCCCGATAAAAATGGAACCTCACTTGTGTGGGTAGGCCTAGCGCCCGCGACAGGAAATGACCCAAAGCGCAACGTGGACACATCCCATTTTTTTAAATAAAACAGAGGTGTTTTTTGCAAAGTGCCTACCTGTAGATTTTGGCCTCTAGCTCAGCCGGCACCTAGGGAAACCTACCAAACCTGTGCATTTTTGAAAACTAGAGACCTAAAGGAATCCAAGATGGGGTGACTTGTGGGGCTCTGACCAGGTTCTGTTACCCAGAATCCTTTGCAAACCTCAAAATCTGGCTAAAAAAACACATGTTCCTCACGTTTTTGTGGCAGAAAGTTCTGGAATCTGAGTGGAGCCACAAATGTCCTTTTACGCAGCGTTCCTCCAAGTCTCCCGATAAAAATGATACCTCACTTGTGTGGGTAGGCCTAGCGCCCACGACAGGAAATGCCCCAAAGCGCAACGTGGACACATCCCATTTTTTTAAAGAAAACAGAGGTGTTTTTTGCAAAGTGCCTACCTGTAGATTTTGGCCTCTAGCTCAGCCGGCACCTAGGGAAACGAACCAAACCTGTGCATTTTTTAAAACTAGAGACCTAGGGGAATCCAAGATGGGGTGACTTGTGGGGCTCTGACCAGGTTCTGTTACCCAGAATTCTTTGCAAACCTCAAAATTTGGCTAAAAACCCATGTTTCTCACATTTCTGTGGCAGAAAGTTCTGGAATCTGAGAGTAGCCACTAATTTCCTTCCACCCAGCGTTCCCCCAAATCTCCCAATAAATATTATACCTCAATTGTGTGGGTAGGCCTAGCGCCCGCAACAGGAAATGCCCCAAAGCGCAATGTGGACACATCCAATTTTTTGAAAGAAAACAGAGGTGTTCTTTGCAAAGTGCCTACCTGTAGATTTTGGCCTCTAGCTCAGCCGGCACCTAGGGAAACCTACCAAACCTATGCATTTTTTAAAACTAGAGACCTAGGGGAATCCAGGATGGGGTGACTTGTGGGGCTCTGACCAGGTTCTGTTAACTAGAATCCTTTGCAAACCTCAAAATCTGGCTAAAAAAACACATGTTCCTCACATTTCTGTGCCAGAAAGTTCTGGAATCTGAGAGGAGCCACAAATTTCCTTCCACCCAGCGTTCCCCCAAGTCTCCCGATAAAAATGGTACCTCACTTGTGTGGGTAGGCCTAGCGCCCGCGACAGGAAATGACCCAAAGCGCAACGTGGACACATCCCATTTTTTAAAATAAAACAGAGGTGTTTTTTGCAAAGTGCCTACCTGTAGATTTTGGCCTCTAGCTCAGCCGGCACCTAGGGAAACCTACCAAACCTGTGCATTTTTCCAATCTAGAGACCTAGGGGAATCCAAGATGGGGTGACTTGTCAGGCTCTGACCAGTTTCTGTTACCCAGAATCCTTTGCAAACCTCAAAATTTGGCTAAAAAAACACATGTTCCTCACATTTCTGTGGCAGAAACTTCTGGAATCTGAGAGGAGCCACAAATTTCCTACCACCCAGCGTTCCCCCAAGTCTCCCGATAGAAATGGTACCTCACTTGTGTGGGTAGGCCTAGCGCCCGCCACAGGAAATGACCCAAAGCGCAACGTGGACACATCCCATTTTTTGAAATAAAACAGAGGTGTTTTTTG
Source organism: Pleurodeles waltl (assembly GCF_031143425.1). NCBI lineage: Eukaryota > Metazoa > Chordata > Amphibia > Caudata > Salamandridae > Pleurodeles > Pleurodeles waltl. The sequence goes on from NC_090449.1 coordinate 403,972,099, forward strand.
AAAAGTGCCTACCTGTAGATTTTGGCCTCTAGCCCAGCCGGCACCTAGGGAAACCTACCAAACCTGTGCAGTTTTCCAATCTAGAGACCTAGGGGAATCAAAGATGGGGTGACTTGTCAGGCTCTGACCAGGTTCTGTTACCCAGAATCCTTTGCAAACCTCAAAATTTGGCTAAAAAAACACATGTTCCTCACATTTCTGTGGCAGAAAGTTCTGGAATCTGAGAGGAGCCACAAATTTCCTTCCACCCAGCGTTCGACCAAGTCTCCCGATAAAAATGATACCTTACTTGTGCGGGTAGGCCTAGCGCCCGCGACAGGAAATGCTCCAAAGCGCAACGTGGACACATCCAATTTTTTGAAAGAAAACAGATGTGTTTTTTGCAAAGTGCCTACCTGTAGATTTTGGCCTCTAGCTCAGCCGGCACCTAGGGAAACCTACCAAACCTGTGCATTTTTCAAAACTAGAGACCTAGGGGAATCCAAGATGGGGTGACTTGAGGGGCTCTGACCAGGTTCTGTTACCCAGAATCCTTTGCAAACCTCAAAATCTGGCTAAAAAAAAACATGTTCCTCAAATTTCTGTGGCAGAAAATTCTGGAATCTGAGAGGAGCCACAAATTTCCTTCCACCCAGCGTTCCCCCAAGTCTCCTGATAAAAATGATACCTCACTTGTGTGGGTAGGCCTAGCGCCCGCGACAGGAAATGCCCCAAAGCGCAACGTGGACACATCCAATTTTTTTAAAGAAAACAGAGGTGTTTTTTGCAAAGTGCCTACCTGTAGATTTTGGCCTCTAGCTCAGCCGGCACCTAGGGAAACGAACCAAACCTGTGCATTTTTCAAAACTAGAGACCTAAAGGAATCCAAGATGCGGTGACTTGTGGGGCTCTGACCAGGTTCTGTTACCCAGAATCCTTTGCAAACCTCAAAATCTGGCTAAAAAAACACATGTTCCTCACATTTCTGTGGTAGAAAGTTCTGGAATTTGAGAGGAGCCACAAATTTCCTTCCACCCAGTGTTCCCCCAAGTCTCCCGATAAAAATGATTCCTCACTTGTGTGGGTCGGCCTAGCGCCCGCGACAGGAAATGCCCCAAAGCGCAACGTGGACACATCCAATTTTTTGAAAGAAAACAGAGGTGTTTTTTGCAAAGTGCCTACCTGTAGATTTTGGCCTCTAGCTCAGCCGGCACCTAGGGAAACGAACCAAACCTGTGCATTTTTGAAAACTAGAGACCTAAAGGAATCCAAGATGGGGTGACTTGTGGGGCTCTGACCAGGTTCTGTTACCCAGAATCCTCTGCAAACCTCAAAATCTGGCTAAAAAAACACATGTTCCTCACGTTTTTGTGGCAGAAAGTTCTGGAATCTGAGAGGAGCCACAAATGTCCTTTTACGCAGCGTTCCTCCAAGTCTCCCGATAAAAATGATACCTCACTTGTGTGGGTAGGCCTAGCGCCCACGACAGGAAATGCCCCAAAGCGCAAGGTGGACACATCCCATTTTTTTAAAGAAAACAGAGGTGTTTTTTGCAAAGTGCCTACCTGTAGATTTTGGCCTCTAGCTCAGCCGGCACCTAGGAAAACGAACCAAACCTGTGCATTTTTTAAAACTAGAGACCTAGGGGAATCCAAGATGGGGTGACTTGTGGGGCTCTGACCAGGTTCTGTTACCCAGAATTCTTTGCAAACCTCAAAATTTGGCTAAAAAAACATGTTCCTCACATTTCTATGGCAGAAAGTTCTGGAATCTGAGAGTAGCCACAAATATCCTTCCACCCAGCGTTCCCCCAAGTCTCCTGATAAAAATGATACCTCACTTGTGTGGGTAGGTCTAGCGCCCGCGACAGGAAATGCCCCAAAGCGCAACGTGGACACATCCAATTTTTTTAAAGAAAACAGAGGTGTTTTTTGCAAAGTGCCTACCTGTAGATTTTGGCCTCTAGCTCAGCCGGCACCTAGGGAAACGAACCAAACCTGTGCATTTTTCAAAACTAGAGACCTAAAGGAATCCAAGATGGGGTGACTTGTGGGGCTCTGACCAGGTTCTGTTAACTAGAATCCTTTGCAAACCTCAAAATCTGGCTAAAAAAACACATGTTCCTCACATTTCTGTGCCAGAAAGTTCTGGAATCTGAGAGGAGCCACAAATTTCCTTCCACCCAGCGTTCCCCCAAGTCTCCCGATAAAAATGGTACCTCACTTGTGTGGGTAGGCCTAGCGCCCGCGACAGGAAATGACCCAAAGCGCAACGTGGACACATCCCATTTTTTAAAATAAAACAGAGGTGTTTTTTGCAAAGTGCCTACCTGTAGATTTTGGCCTCTAGCTCAGCCGGCACCTAGGGAAACCTACCAAACCTGTGCATTTTTCCAATCTAGAGACCTAGGGGAATCCAAGATGGGGTGACTTGTCAGGCTCTGACCAGTTTCTGTTACCCAGAATCCTTTGCAAACCTCAAAATTTGGCTAAAAAAACACATGTTCCTCACATTTCTGTGGCAGAAACTTCTGGAATCTGAGAGGAGCCACAAATTTCCTACCACCCAGCGTTCCCCCAAGTCTCCCGATAGAAATGGTACCTCACTTGTGTGGGTAGGCCTAGCGCCCGCCACAGGAAATGACCCAAAGCGCAACGTGGACACATCCCATTTTTTGAAATAAAACAGAGGTGTTTTTTGAAAAGTGCCTACCTGTAGATTTTGGCCTCTAGCCCAGCCGGCACCTAGGGAAACCTACCAAACCTGTGCAGTTTTCCAATCTAGAGACCTAGGGGAATCAAAGATGGGGTGACTTGTCAGGCTCTGACCAGGTTCTGTTACCCAGAATCCTTTGCAAACCTCAAAATTTGGCTAAAAAAACATATGTTCCTCACATTTCTGTGGCAGAAAGTTCTGGAATCTGAGAGGAGCCACAAATTTCCTTCCACCCAGCGTTCGACCAAGTCTCCCGATAAAAATGATACCTTACTTGTGCGGGTAGGCCTAGCGCCCGCGACAGGAAATGCTCCAAAGCGCAACGTGGACACATCCAATTTTTTGAAAGAAAACAGATGTGTTTTTTGCAAAGTGCCTACCTGTAGATTTTGGCCTCTAGCTCAGCCGGCACCTAGGGAAACCTACCAAACCTGTGCATTTTTCAAAACTAGAGACCTAGGGGAATCCAAGATGGGGTGACTTGAGGGGCTCTGACCAGGTTCTGTTACCCAGAATCCTTTGCAAACCTCAAAATCTGGCTAAAAAAACACATGTTCCTCACATTTCTGTGGCAGAAAGTTCTGGAATCTGAGAGGAGCCACAAATTTCCTTCCACCCAGCGTTCCCCCAAGTCTCCTGATAAAAATGGTACCTCACTTGTGTGGGTAGGCCTAGCGCCCGCGACAGGAAATGACCCAAAGCGCAACGTGGACACATCCCATTTTTTGAAATAAAACAGAGGTGTTTTTTGCAAAGTGCCTACCTGTAGATTTTGGCCTCTAGCTCAGCCGGCACCTAGGGAAATCTACCAAACCTGTGCATTTATGAAAACTAGAGACCTAGGGGAATCCAAGATGGGGTGACTTGTGGGGCTCTGACCAGGTTCTGTTACCCACAATCCTTTGCAAACCTCAAAATTTGGCAAAACAAACACATGTTCCTCACGTTTTTGTGGCAGAAAGTTCTGGAATCTGAGATGAGCCACAAATTTCCTTCCACCCAGCGTTCCCCCAAGTCTCCTGATAAAAATGATACCTCACTTGTGTGGGTAGGTCTAGCGCCCGCGACAGGAAATGCCCCAAAGCGCAACGTGGACACATCCAATTTTTTTAAAGAAAACAGAGGTGTTTTTTGCAAAGTGCCTACCTGTAGATTTTGGCCTCTAGCTCAGCCGGCACCTAGGGAAACCTACCAAACGTGTGCATTTTTCCAATCTAGAGACCTAAAGGAATCCAAGATGGGGTGACTTGTGGGGCTCTGACCAGGTTCTGTTACCCAGAATCCTCTGCAAACCTCAAAATCTGGCTAAAAAAACACATGTTCCTCACGTTTTTGTGGCAGAAAGTTCTGCAATCTGAGAGGAGCCACAAATGTCCTTTTACGCAGCGTTCCTCCAAGTCTCCCGATAAAAAATGATACCTCACTTGTGTGGGTAGGCCTAGCGCCCACGACAGGAAATGCCCCAAAGCGCAACGTGGACACATCCCATTTTTTTAAAGAAAACAGAGGTGTTTTTTGCAAAGTGCCTACCTGTAGATTTTGGCCTCTAGCTCAGCCGGCACCTAGGAAAACGAACCAAACCTGTGCATTTTTTAAAACTAGAGACCTAGGGGAATCCAAGATGGGGTGACTTGTGGGGCTCTGACCAGGTTCTGTTACCCAGAATTCTTTGCAAACCTCAAAATTTGGCTAAAAAAACATGTTCCTCACATTTCTATGGCAGAAAGTTCTGGAATCTGAGAGTAGCCACACATTTCCTTCCACCCAGCGTTCCCCCAAGTCTCCTGATAAAAATGATACCTCACTTGTGTGGGTAGGTCTAGCGCCCGCGACAGGAAATGCCCCAAAGCGCAACGTGGACACATCCAATTTTTTTAAAGAAAACAGAGGTGTTTTTTGAAAAGTGCCTACCTGTAGATTTTGGCCTCTAGCTCAGCCGGCACCTAGGGAAACGAACCAAACCTGTGCATTTTTCAAAACTAGAGACCTAAAGGAATACAAAATGGGGTGACTTGTGGGGCTCTGACCAGGTTCTGTTACCCAGAATCCTTTGCAAACCTCAAAATCTGGCTAAAAAAACACATGTTCCTCACATTTCTGTGGCAGAAAGTTCTGGAATCTGAGAGGAGCCACAAATTTCCTTCCACCCAGCGTTCCCCCAAGTCTCCTGATAAAAATGGTACCTCACTTGTGTGGGTAGGCCTAGCGCCCGCGACAGGAAATGACCCAAAGCGCAACGTGGACACATCCCATTTTTTGAAATAAAACAGAGGTGTTTTTTGCAAAGTGCCTACCTGTAGATTTTGGCCTCTAGCTCAGCCGGCACCTAGGGAAACCTACCAAACGTGTGCATTTTTCCAATCTAGAGACCTAAAGGAATCCAAGATGGGGTGACTTGTCAGGCTCTGACCAGGTTATGTTACCCACAATCCTTTGCAAACCTCAAAATTTGGCAAAACAAACACATGTTCCTCACGTTTTTGTGGCAGAAAGTTCTGGAATCTGAGATGAGCCACAAATGTCCTTTTACGCAGCGTTCCTCCAAGTCTCCCGATAAAAATGATACCTCACTTGTGTGCGTAGGCCTAGCGCCCACGACAGGAAATGCCCCAAAGCGCAACGTGGACACATCCCATTTTTTTAAAGAAAACAGAGGTGTTTTTTTGCAAAGTGCCTACCTGTAGATTTTGGCCTCTAGCTCAGCCGGCACCTAGGAAAACAAACCAAACCTGTGCATTTTTTAAAACTAGAGACCTAGGGGAATCCAAGATGGGGTGACTTGTGGGGCTCTGACCAGGTTCTGTTACCCAGAATTCTTTGCAAACCTCAAAATTTGGCTAAAAAAACATGTTCCTCACATTTCTATGGCAGAAAGTTCTGGAATCTGAGAGTAGCCACAAATTTCCTTCCACCCAGCGTTCCCCCAAGTCTCCCAATAAATATTATACCTCAATTGTGTGGGTAGGCCTAGCGCCCGCCACAGAAAATGACCCAAAGCGCAACGTGGACACATCCCATTTTTTAAAATAAAACAGAGGTGTTTTTTGCAAAGTGCCTACCTGTAGATTTTGGCCTCTAGCTCAGCCGGCACCTAGGGAAACCTACCAAACGTGTGCATTTTTCCAATCTAGAGACCTAAAGGAATCCTAGATGGGGTGACTTGTCAGGCTCTGACCAGGTTCTGTTACCCACAATCCTTTGCAAACCTCAAAATTTGGCAAAACAAACACATGTTCCTCACGTTTTTGTGGCAGAAAGTTCTGGAATCTGAGAGTAGCCACAAATTTCCTTCCACCCAGCGTTCCCCCAAGTCTCCTGATAAAAATGATACCTCACTTGTGTGGGTAGGTCTAGCGCCCGCGACAGGAAATGCCCCAAAGCGCAACGTGGACACATCCAATTTTTTGAAAGAAAACAGAGGTGTTTTTTGCAAAGTGCCTACCTGTAGATTTTGGCCTCTAGCTCAGCCGGCACCTAGGGAAACCTACCAAACGTGTGCATTTTTCCAATCTAGAGACCTAAAGGAATCCAAGATGGGGTGACTTGTGGGGCTCTGACCAGGTTCTGTTACCCAGAATCCTCTGCAAACCTCAAAATCTGGCTAAAAAAACACATGTTCCTCACGTTTTTGTGGCAGAAAGTTCTGGAATCTGAGAGGAGCCACAAATGTCCTTTTACGCAGCGTTCCTCCAAGTCTCCCGATAAAAAATGATACCTCACTTGTGTGGGTAGGCCTAGCGCCCACGACAGGAAATGTCCCAAAGCGCAACGTGGACACATCCCATTTTTTTAAAGAAAACAGAGGTGTTTTTTGCAAAGTGCCTACCTGTAGATTTTGGCCTCTAGCTCAGCCGGCACCTAGGAAAACGAACCAAACCTGTGCATTTTTTAAAACTAGAGACCTAGGGGAATCCAAGATGGGGTGACTTGTGGGGCTCTGACCAGGTTCTGTTACCCAGAATTCTTTGCAAACCTCAAAATTTGGCTAAAAAAACATGTTCCTCACATTTCTATGGCAGAAAGTTCTGGAATCTGAGAGTAGCCACAAATTTCCTTCCACCCAGCGTTCCCCCAAGTCTCCTGATAAAAATGATACCTCACTTGTGTGGGTAGGTCTAGCGCCCGCGACAGGAAATGCCCCAAAGCGCAACGTGGACACATCCAATTTTTTTAAAGAAAACAGAGGTGTTTTTTGCAAAGTGCCTACCTGTAGATTTTGGCCTCTAGCTCAGCCGGCACCTAGGGAAACCTACCAAACGTGTGCATTTTTCCAATCTAGAGACCTAAAGGAATCCAAGATGGGGTGACTTGTGGGGCTCTGACCAGGTTCTGTTACCCAGAATCCTCTGCAAACCTCAAAATCTGGCTAAAAAAACACATGTTCCTCACGTTTTTGTTGCAGAAAGTTCTGGAATCTGAGAGGAGCCACAAATGTCCTTTTACGCAGCGTTCCTCCAAGTCTCCCGATAAAAAATGATACCTCACTTGTGTGGGTAGGCCTAGCGCCCACGACAGGAAATGCCCCAAAGCGCAACGTGGACACATCCCATTTTTTTAAAGAAAACAGAGGTGTTTTTTGCAAAGTGCCTACCTGTAGATTTTGGCCTCTAGCTCAGCCGGCACCTAGGAAAACGAACCAAACCTGTGCATTTTTTAAAACTAGAGACCTAGGGGAATCCAAGATGGGGTGACTTGTGGGGCTCTGACCAGGTTCTGTTACCCAGAATTCTTTGCAAACCTCAAAATTTGGCTAAAAAAACATGTTCCTCACATTTCTATGGCAGAAAGTTCTGGAATCTGAGAGTAGCCACAAATTTCCTTCCACCCAGCGTTCCCCCAAGTCTCCTGATAAAAATGATACCTCACTTGTGTGGGTAGGTCTAGCGCCCGCGACAGGAAATGCCCCAAAGCGCAACGTGGACACATCCAATTTTTTTAAAGAAAACAGAGGTGTTTTTTGCAAAGTGCCTACCTGTAGATTTTGGCCTCTAGCTCAGCCGGCACCTAGGGAAACGAACCAAACCTGTGCATTTTTCAAAACTAGAGACCTAAAGGAATCCAAGATGGGGTGACTTGTGGGGCTCTGACCAGGTTCTGTTACCCAGAATCCTTTGCAAACCTCAAAATCTGGCTAAAAAAACACATGTTCCTCACATTTCTGTGGCAGAAAGTTCTGGAATCTGAGAGGAGCCACAAATTTCCTTCCACCCAGCGTTCCCCCAAGTCTCCTGATAAAAATGGTACCTCACTTGTGTGGGTAGGCCTAGCGCCCGCGACAGGAAATGACCCAAAGCGCAACGTGGACACATCCCATTTTTTGAAATAAAACAGAGGTGTTTTTTGCAAAGTGCCTACCTGTAGATTTTGGCCTCTAGCTCAGCCGGCACCTAGGGAAACCTACCAAACGTGTGCATTTTTCCAATCTAGAGACCTAAAGGAATCCAAGATGGGGTGACTTGTCAGGCTCTGACCAGGTTCTGTTACCCACAATCCTTTGCAAACCTCAAAATTTGGCAAAACAAACACATGTTCCTCACGTTTTTGTGGCAGAAAGTTCTGGAATCTGAGATGAGCCACAAATGTCCTTTTACGCAGCGTTCCTCCAAGTCTCCCGATAAAAATGATACCTCACTTGTGTGGGTAGGCCTAGCGCCCACGACAGGAAATGCCCCAAAGCGCAACGTGGACACATCCCATTTTTTGAAAGAAAACAGAGGTGTTTTTTTGCAAAGTGCCTACCTGTAGATTTTGGCCTCTAGCTCAGCCGGCACCTAGGAAAACAAACCAAACCTGTGCATTTTTTAAAACTAGAGACCTAGGGGAATCCAAGATGGGGTGACTTGTGGGGCTCTGACCAGGTTCTGTTACCCAGAATTCTTTGCAAACCTCAAAATTTGGCTAAAAAAACATGTTCCTCACATTTCTATGGCAGAAAGTTCTGGAATCTGAGAGTAGCCACAAATTTCCTTCCACCCAGCGTTCCCCCAAGTCTCCCAATAAATATTATACCTCAATTGTGTGGGTAGGCCTAGCGCCCGCCACAGAAAATGACCCAAAGCGCAACGTGGACACATCCCATTTTTTAAAATAAAACAGAGGTGTTTTTTGCAAAGTGCCTACCTGTAGATTTTGGCCTCTAGCTCAGCTGGCACCTAGGGAAACCTACCAAACCTGTGCAGTTTTCCAATCTAGAGACCTAGGGGAATCAAAGATGGGGTGACTTGTCAGGCTCTGACCAGGTTCTGTTACCCAGAATCCTTTGCAAACCTCAAAATTTGGCTAAAAAAACACATGTTCCTCACATTTCTGTGGCAGAAAGTTCTGGAATCTGAGAGGAGCCACAAATTTCCTTCCACCCAGCGTTCCACCAAGTCTCCCGATAAAAATGATACCTTACTTGTGCGGGTAGGCCTAGCGCCCGCGACAGGAAATGCCCCAAAGCGCAACGTGGACACATCCAATTTTTTGAAAGAAAACAGATGTGTTTTTTGCAAAGTGCCTACCTGTAGATTTTGTCCTCTAGCTCAGCCGGCACCTAGGGAAACCTACCAAACCTGTGCATTTTTCAAAACTAGAGACCTAGGGGAATCCAAGATGGGGTGACTTGAGGGGCTCTGACCAGGTTCTGTTACCCAGAATCCTTTGCAAACCTCAAAATCTGGCTAAAAAAACACATGTTCCTCACATTTCTGTGGCAGAAAGTTCTGGAATCTGAGAGGAGCCACAAATTTCCTTCCACCCAGCGTTCCCCCAAGTCTCCTGATAAAAATGATACCTCACTTGTGTGGGTAGGCCTAGCGCCCGCGACAGGAACTGCCCCAAAGCGCAACGTGGACACATCCAATTTTTTTAAAGAAAACAGAGGTGTTTTTTGCAAAGTGCCTACCTGTAGATTTTGGCCTCTAGCTCAGCCGGCACCTAGGGAAACGAACCAAACCTGTGCATTTTTTAAAACTAGAGACCTAAAGGAATCCAAGATGGGGTGACTTGTGGGGCTCTGACCAGGTTCTGTTACCCAGAATCCTTTGCAAACCTCAAAATGTGGCTAAAAAAACACATGTTCCTCACATTTCTATGGCAGAAAGTTCTGGAATCTGAGAGTAGCCACAAATTTCCTTCCACCCAGCGTTCCCCCAAGTCTCCCAATAAATATTATACCTCAATTGTGTGGGTAGGCCTAGCGCCCGCCACAGAAAATGACCCAAAGCGCAACGTGGACACATCCCATTTTTTAAAATAAAACAGAGGTGTTTTTTGCAAAGTGCCTACCTGTAGATTTTGGCCTCTAGCTCAGCTGGCACCTAGGGAAACCTACCAAACCTGTGCAGTTTTCCAATCTAGAGACCTAGGGGAATCAAAGATGGGGTGACTTGTCAGGCTCTGACCAGGTTCTGTTACCCAGAATCCTTTGCAAACCTCAAAATTTGGCTAAAAAAACACATGTTCCTCACATTTCTGTGGCAGAAAGTTCTGGAATCTGAGAGGAGCCACAAATTTCCTTCCACCCAGCGTTCCACCAAGTCTCCCGATAAAAATGATTCCTCACTTGTGTGGGTCGGCCTAGCGCCCGCGACAGGAAATGACCCAAAGCGCAACGTGGACACATCCCATTTTTTGAAATAAAACAGAGGTGTTTTTTGCAAAGTGCCTACCTGTAGATTTTGGCCTCTAGCTCAGCCGGCACCTAGGGAAACCTACCAAACGTGTGCATTTTTCCAATCTAGAGACTTAAAGGAATCCAAGATGGGGTGACTTGTCAGGCTCTGACCAGGTTCTGTTACCCACAATCCTTTGCAAACCTCAAAATTTGGCAAAACAAACTCATGTTCCTCACGTTTTTGTGGCAGAAAGTTCTGGAATCTGAGAGTAGCCACAAATTTCCTTCCACCCAGCATTCCCCCAAGTCTCCTGATAAAAATGATACCTCACTTGTGTGGGTAGGTCTAGCGCCCGCGACAGGAAATGCCCCAAAGCGCAACGTGGACACATCCAATTTTTTTAAAGAAAACAGAGGTGTTTTTTGCAAAGTGCCTACCTGTAGATTTTGGCCTCTAGCTCAGCCGGCACCTAGGGAAACCTACCAAACGTGTGCATTTTTCCAATCTAGAGACCTAAAGGAATCCAAGATGGGGTGACTTGTGGGGCTCTGACCAGGTTCTGTTACCCAGAATCCTCTGCAAACCTCAAAATCTGGCTAAAAAAACACATGTTCCTCACGTTTTTGTGGCAGAAAGTTCTGGAATCTGAGAGGAGCCACAAATGTCCTTTTACGCAGCGTTCCTCCAAGTCTCCCGATAAAAAATGATACCTCACTTGTGTGGGTAGGCCTAGCGCCCACGACAGGAAATGCCCCAAAGCGCAACGTGGACACATCCCATTTTTTTAAAGAAAACAGAGGTGTTTTTTGCAAAGTGCCTACCTGTAGATTTTGGCCTCTAGCTCAGCCGGCACCTAGGAAAACAAACCAAACCTGTGCATTTTTTAAAACTAGAGACCTAGGGGAATCCAAGATGGGGTGACTTGTGGGGCTCTGACCAGGTTCTGTTACCCAGAATTCTTTGCAAACCTCAAAATTTGGCTAAAAAAACATGTTCCTCACATTTCTATGGCAGAAAGTTCTGGAATCTGAGAGTAGCCACACATTTCCTTCCACCCAGCGTTCCCCCAAGTCTCCTGATAAAAATGATACCTCACTTGTGTGGGTAGGTCTAGCGCCCGCGACAGGAAATGCCCCAAAGCGCAACGTGGACACATCCAATTTTTTTAAAGAAAACAGAGGTGTTTTTTGCAAAGTGCCTACCTGTAGATTTTGGCCTCTAGCTCAGCCGGCACCTAGGGAAACGAACCAAACCTGTGCATTTTTCAAAACTAGAGACCTAAAGGAATCCAAGATGGGGTGACTTGTGGGGCTCTGACCAGGTTCTGTTACCCAGAATCCTTTGCAAACCTCAAAATCTGGCTAAAAAAACACATGTTCCTCACATTTCTGTGGCAGAAAGTTCTGGAATCTGAGAGGAGCCACAAATTTCCTTCCACCCAGCGTTCCCCCAAGTCTCCTGATAAAAATGGTACCTCACTTGTGTGGGTAGGCCTAGCGCCCGCGACAGGAAATGACCCAAAGCGCAACGTGGACACATCCCATTTTTTGAAATAAAACAGAGGTGTTTTTTGCAAAGTGCCTACCTGTAGATTTTGGCCTCTAGCTCAGCCGGCACCTAGGGAAACCTACCAAACGTGTGCATTTTTCCAATCTAGAGACCTAAAGGAATCCAAGATGGGGTGACTTGTCAGGCTCTGACCAGGTTCTGTTACCCACAATCCTTTGCAAACCTCAAAATTTGGCAAAACAAACACATGTTCCTCACGTTTTTGTGGCAGAAAGTTCTGGAATCTGAGATGAGCCACAAATGTCCTTTTACGCAGCGTTCCTCCAAGTCTCCCGATAAAAATGATACCTCACTTGTGTGGGTAGGCCTAGCGCCCACGACAGGAAATGCCCCAAAGCGCAACGTGGACACATCCCATTTTTTGAAAGAAAACAGAGGTGTTTTTTTGCAAAGGGCCTACCTGTAGATTTTGGCCTCTAGCTCAGCCGGCACCTAGGAAAACAAACCAAACCTGTGCATTTTTTAAAACTAGAGACCTAGGGGAATCCAAGATGGGGTGACTTGTGGGGCTCTGACCAGGTTCTGTTACCCAGAATTCTTTGCAAACCTCAAAATTTGGCTAAAAAAACATGTTCCTCACATTTCTATGGCAGAAAGTTCTGGAATCTGAGAGTAGCCACAAATTTCCTTCCACCCAGCGTTCCCCCAAGTCTCCCAATAAATATTATACCTCAATTGTGTGGGTAGGCCTAGCGCCCGCCACAGAAAATGACCCAAAGCGCAACGTGGACACATCCCATTTTTTTAAATAAAACAGAGGTGTTTTTTGCAAAGTGCCTACCTGTAGATTTTGGCCTCTAGCTCAGCTGGCACCTAGGGAAACCTACCAAACCTGTGCAGTTTTCCAATCTAGAGACCTAGGGGAATCAAAGATGGGGTGACTTGTCAGGCTCTGACCAGGTTCTGTTACCCAGAATCCTTTGCAAACCTCAAAATTTGGCTAAAAAAACACATGTTCCTCACATTTCTGTGGCAGAAAGTTCTGGAATCTGAGAGGAGCCACAAATTTCCTTCCACCCAGCGTTCCACCAAGTCTCCCGATAAAAATGATAGCTTACTTGTGCGGGTAGGCCTAGCGCCCGCGACAGGAAATGCCCCAAAGCGCAACGTGGACACATCCAATTTTTTGAAAGAAAACAGATGTGTTTTTTGCAAAGTGCCTACCTGTAGATTTTGGCCTCTAGCTCAGCCGGCACCTAGGGAAACCTACCAAACGTGTGCATTTTTCCAATCTAGAGACCTAAAGGAATCCAAGATGGGGTGACTTGTCAGGCTCTGACCAGGTTCTGTTACCCACAATCTTTGCAAACCTCAAAATTTGGCAAAACAAACACATGTTCCTCACGTTTTTGTGGCAGAAAGTTCTGGAATCTGAGAGTAGCCACAAATTTCCTTCCACCCAGCGTTCCCCCAAGTCTCCTGATAAAAATGATACCTCACTTGTGTGGGTAGGTCTAGCGCCCGCGACAGGAAATGCCCCAAAGCGCAACGTGGACACATCCAATTTTTTGAAAGAAAACAGAGGTGTTTTTTGCAAAGTGCCTACCTGTAGATTTTGGCCTCTAGCTCAGCCGGCACCTAGGGAAACCTACAAAACGTGTGCATTTTTCCAATCTAGAGACCTAAAGGAATCCAAGATGGGGTGACTTGTGGGGCTCTGACCAGGTTCTGTTACCCAGAATCCTCTGCAAACCTCAAAATCTGGCTAAAAAAACACATGTTCCTCACGTTTTTGTGGCAGAAAGTTCTGGAATCTGAGAGGAGCCACAAATGTCCTTTTACGCAGCGTTCCTCCAAGTCTCCCGATAAAAAATGATACCTCACTTGTGTGGGTAGGCCTAGCGCCCACGACAGGAAATGTCCCAAAGCGCAACGTGGACACATCCCATTTTTTTAAAGAAAACAGAGGTGTTTTTTGCAAAGTGCCTACCTGTAGATTTTGGCCTCTAGCTCAGCCGGCACCTAGGAAAACGAACCAAACCTGTGCATTTTTTAAAACTAGAGACCTAGGGGAATCCAAGATGGGGTGACTTGTGGGGCTCTGACCAGGTTCTGTTACCCAGAATTCTTTGCAAACCTCAAAATTTGGCTAAAAAAACAAGTTTCTCACATTTCTATGGCAGAAAGTTCTGGAATCTGAGAGTAGCCACAAATTTCCTTCCACCCAGCGTTCCCCCAAGTCTCCTGATAAAAATGATACCTCACTTGTGTGGGTAGGTCTAGCGCCCGCGACAGGAAATGCCCCAAAGCGCAACGTGGACACATCCAATTTTTTTAAAGAAAACAGAGGTGTTTTCTGCAAAGTGCCTACCTGTAGATTTTGGCCTCTAGCTCAGCCGGCACCTAGGGAAACCTACCAAACGTGTGCATTTTTCCAATCTAGAGACCTAAAGGAATCCAAGATGGGGTGACTTGTGGGGCTCTGACCAGGTTCTGTTACCCAGAATCCTCTGCAAACCTCAAAATCTGGCTAAAAAAACACATGTTCCTCACGTTTTTGTGGCAGAAAGTTCTGGAATCTGAGAGGAGCCACAAATGTCCTTTTACGCAGCGTTCCTCCAAGTCTCCCGATAAAAAATGATACCTCACTTGTGTGGGTAGGCCTAGCGCCCACGACAGGAAATGCCCCAAAGCGCAACGTGGACACATCCCATTTTTTTAAAGAAAACAGAGGTGTTTTTTGCAAAGTGCCTACCTGTAGATTTTGGCCTCTAGCTCAGCCGGCACCTAGGAAAACGAACCAAACCTGTGCATTTTTTAAAACTAGAGACCTAGGGGAATCCAAGATGGGGTGACTTGTGGGGCTCTGACCAGGTTCTGTTACCCAGAATTCTTTGCAAACCTCAAAATTTGGCTAAAAAAACATGTTCCTCACATTTCTATGGCAGAAAGTTCTGGAATCTGAGAGTAGCCACAAATTTCCTTCCACCCAGCGTTCCCCCAAGTCTCCTGATAAAAATGATACCTCACTTGTGTGGGTAGGTCTAGCGCCCGCGACAGGAAATGCCCCAAAGCGCAACGTGGACACATCCAATTTTTTTAAAGAAAACAGAGGTGTTTTTTGCAAAGTGCCTACCTGTAGATTTTGGCCTCTAGCTCAGCCGGCACCTAGGGAAACGAACCAAACCTGTGCATTTTTCAAAACTAGAGACCTAAAGGAATCCAAGATGGGGTGACTTGTGGGGCTCTGACCAGGTTCTGTTACCCAGAATCCTTTGCAAACCTCAAAATCTGGCTAAAAAAACACATGTTCCTCACATTTCTGTGGCAGAAAGTTCTGGAATCTGAGAGGAGCCACAAATTTCCTTCCACCCAGCGTTCCCCCAAGTCTCCTGATAAAAATGGTACCTCACTTGTGTGGGTAGGCCTAGCGCCCGCGACAGGAAATGACCCAAAGCGCAACGTGGACACATCCCATTTTTTGAAATAAAACAGAGGTGTTTTTTGCAAAGTGCCTACCTGTAGATTTTTGCCTCTAGCTCAGCCGGCACCTAGGGAAACCTACCAAACGTGTGCATTTTTCCAATCTAGAGACCTAAAGGAATCCAAGATGGGGTTACTTGTCAGGCTCTGACCAGGTTCTGTTACCCACAATCCTTTGCAAACCTCAAAATTTGGCAAAACAAACACATGTTCCTCACGTTTTTGTGGCAGAAAGTTCTGGAATCTGAGATGAGCCACAAATGTCCTTTTACGCTGCGTTCCTCCAAGTCTCCCGATAAAAATGATACCTCACTTGTGTGGGTAGGCCTAGCGCCCACGACAGGAAATGCCCCAAAGCGCAACGTGGACACATCCCATTTTTTGAAAGAAAACAGAGGTGTTTTTTTGCAAAGTGCCTACCTGTAGATTTTGGCCTCTAGCTCAGCCAACACCTAGGAAAACAAACCAAACCTGTGCATTTTTTAAAACTAGAGACCTAGGGGAATCCAAGATGGGGTGACTTGTGGGGCTCTGACCAGGTTCTGTTACCCAGAATTCTTTGCAAACCTCAAAATTTGGCTAAAAAAACATGTTCCTCACATTTCTATGGCAGAAAGTTCTGGAATCTGAGAGTAGCCACAAATTTCCTTCCACCCAGCGTTCCCCCAAGTCTCCCAATAAATATTATACCTCAATTGTGTGGGTAGGCCTAGCGCCCGCCACAGAAAATGACCCAAAGCGCAACGTGGACACATCCCATTTTTTTAAATAAAACAGAGGTGTTTTTTGCAAAGTGCCTACCTGTATATTTTGGCCTCTAGCTCAGCTGGCACCTAGGGAAACCTACCAAACCTGTGCAGTTTTCCAATCTAGAGACCTAGGGGAATCAAAGATGGGGTGACTTGTCAGGCTCTGACCAGGTTCTGTTACCCAGAATCCTTTGCAAACCTCAAAATTTGGCTAAAAAAACACATGTTCCTCACATTTCTGTGGCAGAAAGTTCTGGAATCTGAGAGGAGCCACAAATTTCCTTCCGCCCAGCGTTCCACCAAGTCTCCCGATAAAAATGATACCTTACTTGTGCGGGTAGGCCTAGCGCCCGCGACAGGAAATGCCCCAAAGCGCAACGTGGACACATCCAATTTTTTGAAAGAAAACAGATGTGTTTTTTGCAAAGTGCCTACCTGTAGATTTTGTCCTCTAGCTCAGCCGGCACCTAGGGAAACCTACCAAACCTGTACATTTTTCAAAACTAGAGACCTAGGGGAATCCAAGATGGGGTGACTTGAGGGGCTCTGACCAGGTTCTGTTACCCAGAATCCTTTGCAAACCTCAAAATCTGGCTAAAAAAACACATGTTCCTCACATTTCTGTGGCAGAAAGTTCTGGAATCTGAGAGGAGCCACAAATTTCCTTCCACCCAGCGTTCCCCCAAGTCTCCTGATAAAAATGATACCTCACTTGTGTGGGTAGGCCTAGCGCCCGCGACAGGAACTGCCCCAAAGCGCAACGTGGACACATCCAATTTTTTTAAAGAAAACAGAGGTGTTTTTTGCAAAGTGCCTACCTGTAGATTTTGGCCTCTAGCTCAGCCGGCACCTAGGGAAACGAACCAAACCTGTGCATTTTTTAAAACTAGAGACCTAAAGGAATCCAAGATGGGGTGACTTGTGGGGCTCTGACCAGGTTCTGTTACCCAGAATCCTTTGCAAACCTCAAAATGTGGCTAAAAAAACACATGTTCCTCACATTTCTATGGCAGAAAGTTCTGGAATCTGAGAGTAGCCACAAATTTCCTTCCACCCAGCGTTCCCCCAAGTCTCCCAATAAATATTATACCTCAATTGTGTGGGTAGGCCTAGCGCCCGCCACAGAAAATGACCCAAAGCGCAACGTGGACACATCCCATTTTTTTAAATAAAACAGAGGTGTTTTTTGCAAAGTGCCTACCTGTAGATTTTGGCCTCTAGCTCAGCTGGCACCTAGGGAAACCTACCAAACCTGTGCAGTTTTCCAATCTAGAGACCTAGGGGAATCAAAGATGGGGTGACTTGTCAGGCTCTGACCAGGTTCTGTTACCCAGAATCCTTTGCAAACCTCAAAATTTGGCTAAAAAAACACATGTTCCTCACATTTCTGTGGCAGAAAGTTCTGGAATCTGAGAGGAGCCACAAATTTCCTTCCACCCAGCGTTCCACCAAGTCTCCCGATAAAAATGATACCTTACTTGTGCGGGTAGGCCTAGCGCCCGCGACAGGAAATGCCCCAAAGCGCAACGTGGACACATCCAATTTTTTGAAAGAAAACAGATGTGTTTTTTGCAAAGTGCCTACCTGTAGATTTTGTCCTCTAGCTCAGCCGGCACCTAGGGAAACCTACCAAACCTGTGCATTTTTCAAAACTAGAGACCTAGGGGAATCCAAGATGGGGTGACTTGAGGGGCTCTGACCAGGTTCTGTTACCCAGAATCCTTTGCAAACCTCAAAATCTGGCTAAAAAAAGACATGTTCCTCACATTTCTGTGGCAGAAAGTTCTGGAATCTGAGAGGAGCCACAAATTTCCTTCCACCCAGCGTTCCCCCAAGTCTCCTGATAAAAATGATACCTCACTTGTGTGGGTAGGCCTAGCGCCCGCGACAGGAACTGCCCCAAAGCGCAACGTGGACACATCCAATTTTTTTAAAGAAAACAGAGGTGTTTTTTGCAAAGTGCCTACCTGTAGATTTTGGCCTCTAGCTCAGCCGGCACCTAGGGAAACGAACCAAACCTGTGCATTTTTTAAAACTAGAGACCTAAAGGAATCCAAGATGGGGTGACTTGTGGGGCTCTGACCAGGTTCTGTTACCCAGAATCCTTTGCAAACCTCAAAATGTGGCTAAAAAAACACATGTTCCTCACATTTTTGTGGCAGAAAGTTCTGGAATCTGAGAGGAGCCACAAATGTCCTTTTACGCAGTGTTCCTCCAAGTCTCCCGATAAAAATAATACCTCACTTGTGTGGGTAGGCCTAGCGCCCACAACAGGAAATGCCCCAAAGCGCAACGTGGACACATCCAATTTTTTGAAAGAAAACAGGGGTGTTTTTTGCAAAGTGCCTACCTGTAGATTTTGGCCTCTAGCTCAGTCGGCACATAGGGAAACCTACCAAACCTGTGCATTTTTGAAAACTAGAGACCTAGGGGAATCCAAGATGGGGTGACGTGTGGGGCTCTGACCAGGTTCTGTTACCCAGAATCCTTTGCAAACCTCAAAATTTGGCTAAAAAAACACATGTTCCTCACATTTCTGTGGCAGAAAGTTCTGGAATCTGAGAGGAGCCACAAATTTCCTTCCACCCAGCGTTTCCCCGTCTCCCGATAAAAATGATACCTCACTTGTGTGGGTAGGCCTAGCGCCCTCGACAGGAAATGCCCCAAAGCGCAACGTGGACACATCCAATTTTTTTTAAAAAAAACAGAGGTGTTTTTTGCAAAGTGCCTACCTGTATATTTTGGCCTCTAGCTCAGCCGGCACTTAGGGAAACCTACCAAACCTGTGCATTTTTTAAAACTAGAGACCTAGGGGAATCCAAGATGGGGTGACTTGTGGGGCTCTGACCAGGTTCTGTTACCCAGAATCCTTTGCAAACCTCAAAATTTGGCTAAAAAAACACATGTTCCTCACATTTCTGTGGCAGAAAGTACTGGAATCTGAGAGGAGCCACAAATTTCCTTCCACCCAGCGTTTCCCCGTCTCCCGATAAAAATGATACCTCACTTGTGTGGGTAGGCCTAGCGCCCGCGACATGAAATGCCCCAAAGCGCAACGTGGACACATCCAATTTTTTGAAAGAAAACAGAGGTGTTTTTTGCAAAGTGCCTACCTGTAGATTTTGGCCTCTAGCTCAGCCGGCACCTAGGGAAACCTACCTAACCTGTGTATTTTTGAAAACTAGAGACCGAGGGGAATCCAGGATGGGGTGACTTGTGGGGCTCTGACCAGGTTCTGTTACCCAGAATCCTTTGCAAACCTCAAAATTGGGCTAAAAAAAACATGTTCCTCACATTTCTGTGGCAGAAAGTTCTGGAATCTGAGATGAGCCACAAATTTCCTTCCACCCAGCGTTCCCCAAGTCTCCCGATAAATATGATACCTCACTTGTGTGGGTAGGCCTAGCGCCCGCGACAAGAAATGCCCCAAAGCGCAACATGGACACATCCCATTTTTTTTAAAGAAAACAGTGCCTACCTCTGGATTTTTGCCTATAGCTCAGCCGGCACCTAGGGAAACCTACCAAACCTGTGAATTTTTTTAAACTAGAGACCTAGGGGAATCCAAGATGGGGTGACTTGTGGGGCTCTGACCAGGTTCTGTTACTCAGAATCCTTTGCAAACCTCAAAATTTGGCTTAAAAAACACCTTTCCCTCTCATTTCGGTGACAGAAAGTTCTGGAATCTGAGAGGAGCCACAAATTTCCTTCCACCCAGCGTTCCCCCAAGTCTCCCAATAAAAATTATACCTCACTTGTGTGGGTGGGCCAGGTGCCTGCAACAGAATAAGGCCCAAAACTTTTAGAGATAGATGGGATAGCACAGCGAGTTTATAAGGACATA
The DNA here is from genome assembly GCF_031143425.1 of Pleurodeles waltl. Classification (NCBI taxonomy): domain Eukaryota; kingdom Metazoa; phylum Chordata; class Amphibia; order Caudata; family Salamandridae; genus Pleurodeles; species Pleurodeles waltl. Next base: position 403,991,976 of record NC_090449.1, read on the forward strand.
TTCTTTTATACATCTTTAAACGGACTCTGCTTTGGGGACCCACATAAGTGAGGTGTCATTTTACTTGGGAGACTGAGGGGAAAACTGGGGAGTAGGAATTTTGTGCTGGAGCGGTGATCCTACTAAGAAAAGTCAGGAAAATATGCTTTTTTAATGCAAATTTTGAGGTTTAAAGAGGAGTCTGTGTAAGAAAATGTTGGGGGAGCCACGCAAGCCACACCTCCCTGGACTCCTTGGGGTGTCTAGTTTTAAAAAATGTCTGGGTTTTGTAGGTTTCCCTAGATGAAGGCCGCACCCAGGACCAAGAACATAGGTGGGCCCTCCCCTCCAAACACAGGTATTTTTGTAATATATCATTTTGATGTGTGCACATACGTCCGTGATGTGCCAAATAGTAAAATTGTGAAAAGAAACACACTTAGGTTATGTGAAAAAGACCCCTCACCCACCAACCAAGTTGGTGGCATGCTTCATCATCAGGGTCCCACCCGAGGCACCTAGCGTGTCACAGGTGTACTGCGACACCTGATTACAGCGGAGCACGTTTTGTCATTTTTACCACACATACTGGGTGGATTTGGCACGAGGGTGAGTGATGGTTCAGTGGATCAAATTTTATTAACAAGAGATTTCACAAAAATGAAATGCACTGTTAATAACTGAAAGGCAAAAAACTGAACCAATGATTCTCAGCTAGTGAGCTGTAAAGCCGCGACAAGGCACCAACCGCTTTACAGTCCATTCACACACCTTTCATACATGACATGCACAAGACCATTCACACCGCCAGCCACGGGCCCAGCACATTACAACACTCACATCGACAGACCGCGCCACTCAAGGACCCATCACTTACATACGCCCACATGCCTGATACAAGAATCACACCAGCTGATGGGAGTGTGGACTGGCGTTTGGCTGGCAGCGCCAGCCAAGCACCACCCCAAGCACGCCGCCTGCCAAGCCCCACCCCAAGCACACCGCCTTCCAAGCCCCACCCCACGCACACCGCCAGCCAAGCGCCACCCCAAGCACACCGCCAGCCAAGCCCCACCCCACGCACGCTGCCTTCCAAGCGCCACCCCACGCACACCGCCAGCCAAGCGCCACCCCACGCACACCGCTAGACAAGCGCCACCCCACGCACACCACCAGTGTCCTGCCTTCCTACTTATCTCATATCAGAGCTTACAGAACATCTCTGGAATGCACTTCTGAGTTCAAAGAAGACCTTTATTGTTGTTAATTCTTCCCCACCCACAAGTTCTTGAGAGACAATTTAATAGCTTTCAAGAACATGTTCAAATGAGTAAAAGTAGTCGCAGCAATGAAAACAAAATATATCACAGTACTTATAAGTTGCAATGTACACAGCAGATTATATATAGGATATTCAATGCAAAGCAAAAAATTAAATGTATCACCGTTTGAGCAAGGCGGCAGGGCCTACATACTCAGCTTCATCTTTCTGGGGTCTGCAAGTTGATGACACCAGTCAACTGCGAGAAAGAGATTATCTACCCAAACGGGAGACTGGCAACTGGTGCCTAGTTCCAGCCTGAAGTCAAGCAGATTCGAATCTAAATCTCTGAAGCCCCGAGTCATCCTTATAAAAGCGTGCCCCCTCCTCTCAGACTTGGGAAAACTACGCAAGCCTTTGGAGACTGGCCAGATCTCCTAGACTTCTCCTCTTCCCAAGCCTGAGCAGAAAGGAAAACACCAAGGGGGTGATTCCGACCCCGGCGGTCCTTGACCGCCAGGGCCGGGGTCGGCGGGAGCACCGCCAACAGGCTGGCGGTGCTCCTAAGGGCATTCTGACCGCGGCGGTATGGCCGCGGTCAGAAACGGAAAACCGGCGGTGTCCCGCCGGTTTTCCGCTGCCCTGAGGAATCCCCCATGGCGGATTCCGACCCCCTCACCGCCATCCTGTTACTGGCGGTTTCGACCGCCAGGAACAGGATGGCGGTGAGGGGTGTCGTGGGGCCCCCGTAAGAGGGCCCCACTTTGAATTTCAGTGTCTGCTTAGCAGACACTGAAATTCGCGACGGGTGCTACTGCACCCGTCGCACACCTTCCACTCCGCCGGCTCCATTCATAGCCGGCTTCCTCGTAGAAGGGTGTTTCCCACTGGGCTGGCGGGCGGCCTTTTGGCGGTCGCCCGCCAGCCCAGTGGGAAACCCAGAATGACCGCCGCGGTCTTTTGACCGCGGTACGGTCTTCTGGCTCCCGCCGCCCGCCAAGCTTGGAATGACCCCCCAAATGTACTCTCTCTTATCAGGTCTAGTCTTGTGTGAAGAAAACAGCTTGGTTCATCTTGTGGAAGAACACAGCTTGGAAAAATACAGCTTGGATTCTCAACTGCAATGTCTAACTCCACGTTAAAGGCAATAGGCATCTAATCTAAATATCAGATGTAATGTCTAATGTCATGTCAAAGCCAATAGGCAGCTAAGCTGAATATCAAATGTAATGTCTAATATCATGTCAAAGCCAATAGGCGGCTAAACTGAACAAAACATATAGGGGGTCATTCCAACCCTGGCGGTCGGTGTTAAAGCGGCGGCTAACCCGCCAACAGGCTGGCGGTTAAAAAAATGGAATTCTGACCCTGGCGGAAACCGCCAACAGAGACCGCCACTTTAACACTCCGACCGCCACGGCGGGACAAACAAACAGCGCGGCGGTCACCGCCAACAGACAGGCGGGAGACAATGTACCGCCCACCAATCCGCCACCTTTTCCGGGGCGGTAGCCCCGCTGATAAAAACACGGCGGAAACAGCCATTTCGAACGGAAAACGCTCACCTCCATACACCCCACGAGGAATCTGGACAGCATGGAACCCGAACTACACATCCTCCCAGCTATTGTATTCCTGCTCCTCTACCAGGAGCACGAACGCCGGCGCAGAAGACAACGGTGAGTACTGCACCTACGACACAGGGGAGGGGGGAGGAGAAAATATTACGGGCACACACATACGCAACACACCCACCCCCACCCTCACCCACTACAACACACACTTCAATGCATAGCAATACATCACAGTTACAACCCCTAAACCCCCCGGAAGAATGCAAAGACAAAAGGAAATGATCATAAACAGTTGAATATATTGTATTACTGGCTTATAAAAAAATCACACATTTAAAACTATTATATACATAAATATTAAAAGTCCGATAGTTTTTGCAGGCATTGTCCGTGGACCACTGGGCCCAAATCGCATGGGCAAAGCCCACACAGGATACCTGACACCAACGGAGAGAACACTGCAGGGGCATCAGATAGCAAAACTACAGGCACCTCAGAGGGAAGGGAAGGGGGGGCACCTCAGCCACATGAGTCCACGACACCAGATCCACAAGGGGCCTCCATGGCCACTGTGCCATCCTGGGGAGTGCAAAGCCACAGTCTCTCAAGTCCATACAGTGGGTGGGCTGCCCACTGTTACATCCTGGGGAGTGCAAAGCCACAGTCTCTCAAGTGGATGACAGTCTCCACTGGTTCTGGAGGGGGACTGGTGCCCAGAGTGCTTTGTGCAGCCCTGCTCGACACAGATGAGAGCCTGCCCCTTCTGCCAATGGGCCAGCGGTGCTTGAGACGGCGTGCCCAGTTCAGCGGTGCTTGAGAGGAAGGGCCCAGTGCAGCGGTGCTTGAGACGGCGGTGCCCTGTTCAGCGGTGCTTGAGATGAAGGGCCCAGTTCAGCGGTGCATGAGACAGCGGTGCCCTGTTCAGCGGTGCTTGAGAGGAAGGGCCCAGTGCAGCGGTGCTTGAGATGAAGGGCCCTGTTCAGCGGTGCTTGAGACGGCGGTGCCCAGCGCAGCGGTGCTTGAGACGGCGGTGCCCTGTTCAGCGGTGCTTGAGAGGAAGGGCCCAGTGCAGCGGTGCTTGAGAAGGCGGTGCCCTGTTCAGCGGTGCTTGAGACGGCGGTGCCCTGTTCAGCGGTGCTTGAGATGAAGGGCCCTGTTCAGCGGTGCTTGAGACGGCGATGCCCTGTTCAGCGGTGCTTGAGAGGAAGGGCCCAGTGCAGCGGTGCTTGAGACGGCGGTGCCCTGTTCAGCGGTGCTTGAGATGAAGGGCCCTGTTCAGCGGTGCTTGAGACGGCGGTGCCCAGTGCAGCGGTGCTTGAGACGGCGGTGCCCTGTTCAGCGGTGCTTGAGAGGAAGGGCCCAGTGCAGCGGTGCTTGAGAAGGCGGTGCCCTGTTCAGCGGTGCTTGAGACGGCGGTGCCCTGTTCAGCGGTGCTTGAGATGAAGGGCCCTGTTCAGTGGTGCTTGAGACGGCGGTGCCCTGTTCAGCGGTGCTTGAGAGGAAGGGCCCAGTGCAGCGGTGCTTGAGACGGCGGTGCCCTGTTCAGCGGTGCTTGAGAGGAAGGGCCCAGTGCAGCGGTGCTTGAGATGAGTGTCCAGGTCAGCGGATCCGGCCATGGCATGGATGTCACTCGCCACCTGACATGTGGCTGGCGGGGCCTTCCTGCCCATCTGTCTGTTGGCTTGCGGGGCCCTCCTGGGCTGCAGTACCGGGCCTGTGGGTGTCCTCCTGCACACTTGGGATGGGGCTGGTGGGGCCCTACTGGGCAGCTGGCCTGCTGCCGGACTTGTTGGGCGTGCTGCCCTTCCCACCCTTCCCTGGTCGTCTGTGGCCCTTTCCCACCTTTGGCAGTATGCCAGGTGGCACCCCACTTCCTGACGGAGCCAGGGTAGGGATTTTGGTCCCTGGTGTCTTTGGCCTCTCGCACCGGGCACTGGCAATCTTTGGGTGCTTTTACTGGGGTGGGCTAGCCGTGCCTTGGCTCCTAGCAGAACTAGCTGCCCTTGAGGGTGGGGGACTCCACAGTCCTTGGCAAATAGTCTTGATAGGTCCTGGTTTTGTGGTGGCTTAGGTGCTGATTGGAGTCTTATGAGATGGACAGGGTGGGGGAGTTGTTGAAAAGAGGTCAAGTTTGGAAAGGAAAAGCAATTTAGAAAGAGAGGGACGGGTAGGTGCAGTGGGTATGGGAGTGGAGGAAGAGGATGTGGTTGTAGGAGAGTGAAGTCTGATGTCTTTGGGTGCAGGTGCTTGGGCTGGAGGCTGTCGTGAGGTGGATGGCTGTTGGGTGGGTGGCTGCCTGCGTTTGTGTGGTTTGGAAGAGGGGGTGACAGACACACTGGGAGAGGACACAGGGGACGTGTAAATGGTAGTGGGGGTGGTGACTGCACGTGTGCGGAGTGTTCTGGTGGGTGTGCTGGTGATGGACGTAGTGGCTGAAGATGTTGTGCATGCAAGTGTGAGTGGAGACGTCACAGGGAGGGAGGAGGGAGATGAGGAGGAGGGGGACACAGAGGAGGCAGTGGCTGTTGGTATGTCTGCATGTGGATGTTGCTTGTGTGAATGCTTGTGTGATGTGTGGTGCTTATGTCTGGATGAGCTTCCCTTGGGTGTTGAGGTGTGTGCAGGCTGGTCTGATGGTGTGTCTGGGATAGGCAGAGGTACAGGGGATTGGGTCTGGGTGGAGGAAGTTGGAGGGGGGAGGCTAGAGACAGGGACAATAGCTGCCGTCAGTGCTGAGGCCAGAGCGTTACTCCGGTGCACCTCCCTTTCTACACCCTGGATGGCATTCAAAAGGGTAAACTGCCCAACAATGATGGTCCTCAGGAGGTCAATGACCTCCTCACTGAGGGCAGCAGGGGTGACAGGGGCAGGGCCTGAGGTGCCTGGGGCGAAGGAGATGCCCACCTTCCTGGGTGAGCGGGCACGGGGCAAACGCTGAGGGGCTGCTGGGAGGGCGGTGCTGGTGCGCTGGGTGGCGGCTGTACCTGTTGTTGCAGGGGGCACGGATGTTTCCGCCACCAGAAGGGAGCTCCCTTCAGAGGACGAGTCGCTGTCACTGACATCAGCACGCGTCCCCGCTGTGGAGCTCCCCTCGCCCTCCGTCCCACTGGTGTACTCAGAGTCCGTTGCATGGCCCTCCAGGGCCATGTGGGATGCAGCTCCCTCGTGCTCCGATGCCACTTCTCCTCCGCCTGATGATGCTAATGCACACATGAACAGGAAAACCAAAAAAAAGGGTGGGGGGGAGAAATAAAGACATGTTGAGTGCATGCATAGGTGACACCGTTGGCGGAGAGGACAGACACAGAAGCCCCTTGCACTACGCCGCGCACTTGGGGTCCACTACTCAATCAGTGGGACATGGCCTACAAGCCTATGAACGACAACTGCACACATAGATGACACAGGGCCATGGATACCTGTACTTGGCACCCTACAGAGGTGGGGGGCGGGGGCACAGGGCCATGCCTTACGGAGGGGCCTAGCCTACAGAAATCGCCCTGGCCTAGGGATACCCACAGCCCTCCTCCCCCACCCAGACACCTCCACTGCACGAAAAGTCAGCAGAATGTGCTTGTACTCACCCCCTTGTGTCTGCTGTGATGTCCTCACGCGCCCATCCAAATCGGGGTAGGCCACCGCCAGGATCCGGGACATCAGGGGGGTCAAAGTATGACTGGCACCCCTCCTACGTTGAGAGGCCATCCCCAGCTGAGCCTCCGCCGTCTTCCTGCTCCAGCGTCGGATGTCCTCCCACCTCTTCCGGCAGTGGGTGCCCCGTCTGTTGTGGACCCCCAGGGTCCGGACGTCCTTGGCGACGGCACGCCAAATAGCGACTTTCTGGTGGGAGCTGACCTTTGTGACATGTACAGGGGGAGAAAAAAAATCATCACCTTCTGCATGCTCGATGTGAGTGGCCCCCCATCCCCACCCTTGCCATGTGGCACATGCTCTCATCTGTCGTTTGATGCATGCCTCAATCGCTCCCCTCCCCACCATCTTTCATCCACCCCACTCTACACAGGCATTGGCCACAAAGCATGGTCCCAGTGTACTTACCTGTTGGTCTGGAGGACCGTAGAGTAGCGCATACTGGGGGAGGACCCCATCCACGAGTTTCTCCAATTCTTCAGAAGTGAAGGCAGGGGCCCTTTCCCCAGTCGCATGAGCCATTGTCTCTTCCAGACCGAGGTCACAGCAGCACTTGCAGTGTAGGTCCTCTCCTGTGGAAGATCAGGTATCGAGTGATTAAGCAGATAGAAAATGGAGGTCACGCCCGCGGCGGTGCGTACCGCGGCGGTGCGTACCACGACCGCCGGCGCACATCGTCATTGGCTCGTGAAACCCATAGGGTTCAATGTTAACCAATGCGGCTTTGCGCTGCGTTCTTCGACCGCCTACCGCCACGGTGTGCCACACCAGCGCATTGACCTCACATCCCACTGTCGCACTTCACAGGTTAGGCAGCCGCCATTTCAAGGGCCCACATGGCTTAATTACTACTGCATCACACATACCTAGGCCTTGCATCAACACTCATACAAGCCATTCAATGCATAGTGAATCGTGTTATGTGCAAGCTGTGGGAACGTACCTGTGGATTGATTGACTCTGTGCTCGCTGTTGTCCTTCATAGGCACCGTCTGCTGGGACATGCGAGGAGATGGAGGAATCTTCCCGTGTACAGACCGCTGGTGGACCTGTCGACAATGGAGGAACGACATGTCATACTGACATACAGGCTTGACCGAGCCACTATACAGGAACTGTGTGCCCAGCTGGAGCCAGACCTGATGTCACCCATCCGCCAATCCACAGGGATCCCCCCTCTAGTGCAGGTGCTGTCAGTACTCCATTTCTTAGCAAGTGGGTCATTTCAAACAACAGTGGCCATATCATCAGGGATGTCCCAGCCCATGTTTTCCAAGGTGTTGTCCAGAGTGTTGTCTGCCCTGCTCAAACAAATGCGGAGCTACATCATTTTCCCTGAGGTGGGGGATTTGGTTACAGTGAAGGGTGATTTCTATGCCCTTGGACATATTCCCAACATCATTGGTGCCATTGATGGGACACATGTTGCTTTGGTCCCCCCCAGCAGGAGTGAACAGGTGTACAGGAACAGGAAGAGTTATCATTCCATGAATGTACAGATGGTGTGTTTGGCAGACCAGTACATCTCCCATGTTAATGCCAAGTTCCCTGGCTCAGTGCATGACGCCTACATCCTGCGGAATAGCAGCATCCCGTATATGTGATGGGTCAACTCCAGAGGCACCGTGTGTGGCTATTAGGGGACTCTGGTTACCCCAACCTGTCATGGCTACTGACCCCAGTGAGGAATCCCAGGACCAGGGCAGAGGAACGGTACAATGAGGCCCATGGGCGGACTAGGAGGGTGATCGAGGGAACCTTTGGCCTCTTGAAGGCCAGGTTCAGGTGCCTCCATATGACAGGTGGATGCCTAATGTACTCACCAAAGAAGGTGTGCCAGATCATCGTGGCCTGCTGTATGCTTCACAACCTGGCTTTGCGACGCCAGGTGTCTTTTCTGCAGGAGGATAGTCCAGATGGTGGTGTTGTAGCAGCTGTGGAGCCTGTGGAGAGTGAAGAGGAGGAAGGCGAAGAGGAGGACATAGAGAACAGGAACACAGTAATACAGCAGTATTTTCAATGACACACAGGTAAGAGTTCACACCGGCATATTACATTTACTTAAAGACTTCTACCTCTCTACTGTCTGACTTTTTCCCCCAGTGTATGGTAACTGTGTTGTGACTTTCCCTTCCGTTTTCAGAGATGTGGGCCCCACTGCGTGACATCTGCTTTGTTTCCCCATGGACTACAGCTGTGTGACAGTGGTTTGTTGGCATCACAATGTGAATGAACATTTTGGCACGGTCATGTCTAATACATTTGTTAAAATCACAGACAGACTCCAGATTGTTTATGTGCAATAAGTGTGTTTATTCAAGTGCTCTAAATTGGATGGGTGGTTGCAAATCGGTGAGGGGTGATGGTGGAGGATTGTCCATGGCAGAGTCCAGACTATCAGTATCACAGGTGCATTGTCCAAATGCCTGTGGAAAGTGGAGCAGGGGCAGTTTAAAGTTGGACAGGGTGAGAATGTGGGACAGTGGGATGACAATCAGGGCGGTATCCTTTGCTGGCGGGGGTCTTGACATCTTACTCTGTCTTCTTCCTGGATCTCAGGGCCCGCTTGCGGGGTGGTTCTCCTTGTGCAGGGGGTGGGGTTCTGGTGGCCTGTTGGTCCAGTGTCGGGGCCTCCTGTCCACTAGCGCCGGCGGAGGTGGTAGGCAGTTCTTGGTCCATGCTAGTGACAGGGGCCCTTTGAGGTGCCACAGTGTCCCGCAATGTGGTGACTACCTGATTCAGGGCCACTACGATGGTACCCATGGCGGAACTGATGTTTCTTAGTTCCTCCCTGAACCCCATATACTGTTGCTCCTGCAGAAGCTGGATCTCCTGAAACCTGGCCAGGACCGTCGCCATCGTCTCCTGGGAGTGGTGGTATGCTCCCATGATGGAGGAGAGGGCCTCGTGGAGAGTGGGTTCCCTGGGCCTGTCCCCCACCCGTCGCACAGCAGCCCTCCCAGTTCCCCTGTTTCCCTGGGCCTCTGTTCCCTGGACCGTGTGCCCACTACCACTGCCCCCAGGTCCCTGTTGTTGTTGGGGTGGTGGGTTAGCCTGGGTTCCCTGTAGTGGTGGACACACCGCTGATTGATGTGTCCTGGGGACAGAGGTATGGGCACGCTGGGTGGGTGCTGTGCTGGTGTTCCCAGAGGGGGGAAGGTCTGCTGTGGCCTGTGGCTGTCTGAGGGGAACCGACTGTCCCGAGGTCCCCGATGGACCGGGCTGGTCATCTAGATCCAGGGAGACAGAGCTGCTGTCCTCACTGTGGGCCTCTTCTGGGAGTGGAGTGGACATTTGTGGACCCTCCTGCGCGGTGACCTGGCGTTTGGGTCCTGCAGGGGTACAAAAGTATGGTTATTGCTTCTGTGTGTGCCAATGGCGTGCAATGGGTGGGTGCCCGTGTACCCCAGTGCTGGCATTCCTTTGTGGGGGCTGTTGTGACGGTGGTTTGGGGGGGGGATGGGGATGTGCAGTGGGCATGCTTTGGTGATGGGTGTCCATGCTTTGTGGTCGCATGCAGGGCTAGGTTTTGGGATGGGTGGGTTGTGATGGTGAGACATTTGCAAGGAGTAGGTGTGATGGGGTGGGGGTGAGGGTGGGGGTATGATTTGGCATGCTGGTGGGGTGGGGGGGATGAAGTAGTGAAGATTTCACTTACCAGAGTCCATTCCTCCAGCTACTCCTGCAAGGCCCTCAGGATGCAGGATGTTCAAGACCTGCTCCTCCCATGTTGTAAATTCTGGGGGAGGAGGTGGGGGTCCGCCGCCAGTCCGCTGCACCGCGATGTTGTGCCTGGATACCATGGAACGCACCTTCCCCCAATGGTCGTTCCACCTCTTCCTGATGTCGTCCCGATTTCTTGGGTGCTATCCCACAGCGTTGACCCTGTCGACTATTCTGCTCCATAGCTCCATCTTCCTGGCAATGGTGGTGTGCTGCACCTGTGTCCCGAACAGCTGTGGCTCTACTCGTACAATTTCCTCCACCATGACCCTGAGTTCATCATCTGAGAACCTGGGGTGTCTTTGAGGTGCCATGGGGTGGTGTGGGTGATGTGTAGGGTGGATTGTGTGGTGCTAAGTGTGGTGATGTGTATTGTTGTGTTGTGTGAAGTGCGTGCTAATATTGCTGGGTGACAGTGTGAGAAAGTAGCCTCTTTCTAGCCCTGTTACCCCCACTTTTGGCCTGTTTGTGAGTGTATGTCAGGGTGTTTTCACTGTCTCACTGGGATCCTGCTAGCCAGGGCCCAGTGCTCATAGTGAAAACCCTATGTTTTCAGTATGTTTGTTATGTGTCACTGGGACCCTGCTAGTCAAAACCCCAGTGCTCATAAGTTTGTGGCCTATATGTATGTGTTCCCTGTGTGGTGCCTAACTGTCTCACTGAGGCTCTGCTAACCAGAACCTCAGTGGTTATGCTCTCTCATTTCTTTCAAATTGTCACTAACAGGCTAGTGACCAATTTCACCAATTTACATTGGCATACTGGAACACCCTTATAATTCCCTAGTATATGGTACTGAGGTACCCAGGGTATTGGGGTTCCAGGAGATCCCTATGGGCTGCAGCATTTCTTTTGCCACCCATAGGGAGCTCTGACAATTCTTACACAGGCCTGCCACTGCAGCCTGAGTGAAATAACGTCCATGTTATTTCACAGTCATTTACCACTGCACTTAAGTAACTTATAAGTCACCTATATGTCTAACCTTTACCTGGTAAAGGTTAGGTGCAAAGTTACTTAGTGTGTGGGCACCCTGGCACTAGCCAAGGTGCCCCCACATTGTTCAGGGCAAATTCCCCGGACTTTGTGAGTGTGGGGACACCATTACACGCGTGCACTACACATAGGTCAATACCTATGTGTATCTTCACAATGGTAACTCCGAATATGGCCATGTAACATGTCTATGATCATGGAATTGCCCCCTCTATGCCATCCTGGCATTGTTGGCACAATCCCATGATCCCACGGGTCTGTAGCTCAGACCTGGGTACTGCCAAACTACCTTTCCCGGGGTTTCACTGCAGCTGCTGCAACCCCTCAGACAGGTTTCTGCCCTCCTGGGGTCCAGCCAGGCTTGGCCTAGGATGGCAGAACAAAGGACTTCCTCTGAGAGAGGGTGTTACACCCTCTCCCTTTGGAAAATGGTGTGAAGGCAGGGGAGGAGTAGCCTCCCCCAGCCTCTGGAAATGCTTTCCAGAAACTGGACAAAGGAAAGGGGAGTGACCACTCCCGTGACCTGCACCTCCCCTGGGAGGTGCCCAGAGCTCCTCCAGTGTGCTCCAGACCTCTGCCATCTTGGAAACATAGGTGCTGCTGGCACACTGGACTGCTCTGAGTGGCCAGGGCCAGCAGGTGACGTCAGAGACTCCTTCTGATAGGCTCCTTCAGGTGTTGCTAGCCTATCTTCTCTCCAAAGTAGCCAAACCCTCTTTTCTGGCTATTTAGGGTCTCTGCTTTGGGGATTTCCGTAGATAACGAATGCAAGAGCTCATCAGAGTTCCTCTGCATCTCTCTCTTCACCTTCTGCCAAGGAATCGACTGCTGACCGCGCTGGAAGCCTGCAAAACTGCAACAAAGTAGCGAAGACGACTACTGCAACTCTGTAACGCTGATCCTGCCGCCTTCTCGACTGTTTTCCTGGTGGTGCATGCTGTGGGGGTAGTCTGCCTCCTCTCTGCACTAGAAGCTCCGAAGAAATCTCCAGTGGGTCAACGGAATCTTCCCCCTGCAACCGCAGGCACCAAAAAGCTGCATTACCGGTCCCTTGGGTCTCCTCTCAGCACGACGAGCGAGGTCCCTCGAATCCAGCAACTCTGTCCAAGTGACTCCCACAGTCCAGTGACTCTTCAGTCCAAGTTTGGTGGAGGTAAGTCCTTGCCTCCCCACGCCAGACTGCATTGCTGGGAACCACGACTTTTGCAGCTACTCCGGCCTCTGTGCACTTCTGGCAGAAATCCTTTGTGCACAGCCAAGCCTGGGTCCACGGCACTCTAACCTGCATTGCACGACTTTCTAAGTTGTCCTCCGGCGATGTGGGACTCCTTTGTGCGACTTCGGGGGAGCACTGTTTCACTCCTCTTTGTAGTGCCTGTTCTGGCACTTCTGTGGGTGCTGCCTGCTTCTGAGAGGGCTCCTTGTCTTGCTCGACACCCCCTCTGTCCCCAGACGCAATTGGTGACATCCTGGTCCCTCCTGAGCCACAGCAGCATCCAAAAACACTAACTGCATGACTTGCAGCTAGCAAGGCTTGTTGGCGGTCTTTCTTCAGGAAAATACTTCTGCACAACTCTTCATGGCATGGGGGATCCATCCTCCAAAGGGGAAGTCTCTAGCCCTTGTCGTTCTTGCAGAATCCTCAGCTTCTACTGTCCAGTAGCAGCTTCTTTGCACCCACAGCTGGCATTTCCTGGGCATCTGCCCATCTCCGACTTGCTTGTGACTTTTGGACTTGGTCCCCTTGTTCCACAGGTACCCCCAACTGGAAATCCATCGTTGTTGCATTGCTGGTTTGTGTCTTTCCTGCAGAATTCCCCTATCACGACTTCTATGTCCTTGGGGGAACTTTAGTGCACTTTGCACTCACTTTTCAGGGTCTTGGGGTAGGCTATTTTTCTAACCCTAACTGTTTTCTTACAGTCCCAGCGACCCTCTACAAGGTCACATAGGTTTGGGGTCCATTCGTGGTTCGCATTCCACTTTTGGAGTATATGGTTTGTGTTGCCCCTATCCCTAAGTGTCCCCATTGCATCCTATTGTAACTATACACTGTTTGCACTGTTTTCTAATACTATTACTGCATATTTTGGTATTGTGTACATATATCTTGTGTATATTTGCTATCCTCATACTGAGGGTACTCACTGAGATACTTTTGGCATATTGTCATAAAAATAAAGTACCTTTATTTTTAGTATATCTGTGTATTGTGTTTTCTTATGATATTGTGCATATGACACTTGTGGTACTGTAGGAGCTTCACTCGTCTCCTAGTTCAGCCTAAGCTGCTCTGCTAAGCTACCATTATCTATCAGCCTAAGCTGCTAGACACCCTATACACTAATAAGGGATAACTGGGCCTGGTGCAAGGTGTAAGTACCCCTTGGTACTCACTACAAGCCAGTCCAGCCTCCTACATTGGTTGTGCAGCGGTGGGATAAGTCCTTTGCAACTACTTACCACTTTTGTCATTGTACTTTTCATAAGAGAAAAATATACAAAACAAGTTCAGTGTATGTACACCTAACCAAAAAGTTTTGCATTTCCTCTTTTCACTCTTTTCTAAGTGCTGAAAACTACTTCTAAACTTTCTAAAAAGTTCTTAAAAGTTTAAAAAGTTTTTTTCTGTCCTCTCAAAAATTCTAAAAAAAACTTTTTCTCACTTTTTCTGTCACTTAAACACTTTCTAAAAATGTCTGGTACAGGCCAAACTGTTGATCTGTCCAAAATTGCTTATGATCACCTTAGCTGGAAAGGAGCAAGGAGTCTCTGCATAGAAATAGGTTTAAGTGCAGGGAAGAATCCCCCCAGAGAACTATTGGTTAACATGCTTATAGAACAAGATAAGGCCAAGGGTGCCCCATCTGTTGAAAAAGTAGCTAATGGTTCACAATCTGATCCAGGGACTCCCCTAGAAAAAGAGTCAGGAAAGAAACTTCCTAGCCTGCCCATTACTAGACAGCCTAGCATAGTTGGTACTGATGTAGAGTCACACCATACTGATAGTGTTGTCTCACATCATAGCAAGAGTAGTCATTCTCACCACAGTAGAAGTGATATTTCTGTTAACCAAGCTGTTAGGATGCCTTCAGTAAGGGATGCGTCTCCTTCTGTCCATTCTCACCATACTTCTGTTTCAAAGAATGTCCCAACCACCCACCCTGATGACAGATTGTTAGAAAGGGAGGTCAATAGATTGAGAGTGGAACAAACCAGACTGAAGCTCAAGAAGCAACAGCTGAATTTGGATAGACAGTCCTTAGAAGTAGAGAAGGAGAGACAGAAATTGGGTTTAGAAACCCATGGTGGCAGCAGCAGTATTCCCAATAGTCATCCTGCAAAAGAGCATGATTCTAGGAATCTGCACAAGATAGTTCCCCCTTATAAGGAGGGGGATGACATTAACAAGTGGTTTGCTGCACTTGAGAGGGCCTGTGTTGTACAGGATGTCCCTCAAAGGCAGTGGGCTGCTATCCTATGGCTATCATTTAGTGGAAAAGGTAGGTATAGGCTCCTTACTGTGAAAGAAAGTGAAGCCAATGATTTCAAAATTCTTAAGAATGCACTCCTGGATGGTTATGGCTTAACCACTGAACAGTACAGGATGAAGTTCAGAGAGACCAAAAAGGAGTCTTCACAAGACTGGTTTGATTTCATTGACCATTCAGTGAAGGCCTTGGAGGGGTGGTTACATGGCAGTAAAGTTACTGATTATGAAAGCCTGTATAACTTGATCCTGAGAGAGCATATTCTTAATAATTGTGTGCCTGATTTGTTGCACCAGTAGTTGGTGGACTCTGATCTGACCTCTCCCCAAGAATTGGGAAAGAAGGCAGACAAATGGGTCAGAACAAGAGTGAACAGAAAAGTTCATACAGGTGGTGACAAGGATGGCAAGAAGAAAGAGGGTGAAAAATCTCAAAATAAGCATGGGGATAAGGGTAAAACCAAAGATCCACTTCAAATCTTAAACACTCTTCAGGGGATGGGGATAAAACAAATTCTTCCTCTTCTTCTCAATCTACACAATTTAAAAAGCCTTGGTGCTTTGTGTGTAAAAACAGAGGCCATAGGCCAGGGGATAAGTCCTGTCCAGGTAAACCCCCTGAGCCTACCACCACTAATACATCAAGCTCTAGTGCCCCTAGCAGTAGTGGTACTAGTGGTGGGACTGCTGGCAACAGTCAAGCAAAGGGTGTAGTTGGGTTCACTTATTGGTCCATCATAGAAACTGGGATAGTAAGTCCCAAGACAGTTTCTGTCACACCTAGTGGCATTGGCCTTGCCACACTGGCTGCTTGTCTCCTTACAATGGATAAGTACAGGCAGACAGTTTCAATAAATGGTGTTGAGGCCTTGGCCTACAGGGACACAGGTGCCAGTATCACTTTGGTGACTGAAAACCTAGTGGCTCCTGAACAACACATCATTGGACAACAGTATAAGATTATTGATGTCCATAACTCCACTAAGGGGGTGATTCTAACTTTGGCGGGCGGCGGAGGCCGCCCGCCAAAGTTCCCCCAACAGAATACCGCTACGCGGTCAGAAGACCGCCGCGGTTATTCTGTGTTTCCCGCTGGGCTGGCGGGCGACCGCCAGAAGGCCACCCGCTAGCCCAGCGGGAAACCCCTTCCCACGAGGAAGTCGGCTCCGAATGGAGTGGGAAGGGTGCAGTAGCACCCGTCGCGATTTTCAGTGTCTGCATGGCAGACACTGAAAATCTTTTAGGGGCCCTCTTACGGGGGCCCCACGACACCCCTCACCGCCATCCTGTTCCTGGCGGTCAAAAGCAAGCTGCGCCGCCATGGAGGATTCCTCAGGGCAGCGGAAAACCGGCGGGAGACCGCCAGTTTTCCGTTTCTGACCGCGGCGGTACCGCCGCGGTCAGAATGCCCTTGGGAGCACCGCCAGCCTGTTGGCGGTGCTCCCGCGGTCGTTGACCCTGGCGGTCAATGACCGCCAGGGTCAGAATGACCCCCTACGTTTCTTCCCTTAGCTATAATTCAGTTTAGTTGGGGTGGAGTTACTGGCCCTAAGCAGGTGTTAGTATCACCTAGCTTACCTGTAGACTGTCTCTTAGGTAATGACCTAGAGGCCTCAGGTTGGGCTGATGTAGAGTTTTATGCCCATGCAGTCATGCTAGGCATCCCAGAGGAATTGTTCCCTCTCATTTCTACTGAAATGAAAAAGCAAAGGAGAGAAGGCCTGAAAACTCAGGAGCCCTCTCCATCAACAGGTAAAAAGGGTATCACAGTATCCCCTAACCACCCTACCAATCAGGATATCATTCCTGTGGTGGGAGAAACCTCTCCTGGGGTGGCACCTGTTCCAAGGGAATCATCAGCTGGCAAAGCTGTACTCCCTGAGGTAGAAGTACCTCTCTGTGGGATAACTAACATTGGTGACAAAAAGAGCACCATTTTAGTTAACATGGAGCATCCCTCCAACCCTCCCAGAGAAACTTTAGTGCAGAAACTCTGCACTGCCTCACAACACTTAGGACAGCATCCCTGCCCTAGTGTGGAGCTCATAGGACAGCATCCCTGCCCTGCTCCAACTCAAGAGAAACAGCATCCCTGTTCTCTCTTCCAGCCATATGGACGTTTTTGCCCAGCTATGGCTTTACTGAGACAGCATCCCTGTCTGGCATTTCCATCACTACAAATAGATTCAGTGGACAATTCCCACTGCTCTAAACTAAAACTTACTGATAGAAACTCTGAAAATACATCTTCACATTGTTGCTTAGCTAAAAAACTTCAAACAGGGTGGTTTACATCCCCACAGGAAAGTAACCATATAGTGGATGATAAAGGGAGTAACCAGTCTATTGCAGAGCTACTCTCTACTTATCACCACTTAGACAATAAAGTCTCAACTGGCCAAGGTTAGCCTTATTGTCCTTCGTTTGGGGGGGGGGGGTTGTGTGAGAAAGTAGCCTCTTTTTAGCCTTGTTACCCCCACTTTTGGCCTGTTTGTGAGTGTATGTCAGGGGGTTTTCACTGTCTCACTGGGATCCTGCTAGCCAGGGCCCAGTGCTCATAGTGAAAACCCTATGTTTTCAGTATGTTTGTTATGTGTCACTGGGACCCTGCTAGTCAGGACCCCAGTGCTCATAAGTTTGTGGCCTATATGTATGTGTTCCCTGTGTGGTGCCTAACTGTCTCAATGAGGCTCTGCTAACCAGAACCTCAGTGGTTATGCTCTCTCATTTCTTTCACATTGTCACTAACAGGCTAGTGACCAATTTCACCAATTTACATTGGCATACTGGAACACCCTTATAATTCCCTAGTATATGGTACTGAGGTACCCAGGGTATTGGGGTTCCAGGAGATCCCTATGGGCTGCAGCATTTCTTTTGCCACCCATAGGGAGCTCTGACAATTCTTACACAGGCCTGCCACTGCAGCCTGAGTGAAATAACGTCCACGTTATTTCACAGCCATTTACCACTGCACTTAAGTAACTTATAAGTCACCTATATGTCTAACCTTTACCTGGCAAAGGTTAGGTGCAAAGTTACTTAGTGTGTGGGCACCCTGGCACTAGCCAAGGTGCCCCCACATTGTTCAGGGCAAATTCCCCGGACTTTGTGAGTGCGGGGACACCATTACACGCGTGCACTACACATAGGTCAATACCTATGTGTATCTTCACAATGGTAACTCCGAATATGACCATGTAACATGTCTATGATCATGGAATTGCCACCTCTATGCCATCCTGGCATTGTTGGCACAATCCCATGATCCCACGGGTCTGTAGCTCAGACCTGGGTACTGCCAAACTGCCTCTCCTGGGGTTTCACTGCAGCTGCTGCTGCTGCCAACCCCTCAGACAGGTTTCTGCCCTCCTGGGGTTCAGCCAGGCTTGGCCCAGGAAGGCAGAACAAAGGACTTCCTCAGAGAGAGGGTGTTACACCCTCTCCCTTTGGAAAAAGGTGTTAGGGCTTGGGAGGAGTAGCCTCCCCCAGCCTCTGGAAATGCTTTCATGGGCACAGATGGTGCCCATTTCTGCATAAGCCAGTCTACACCAGTTCAGGGACCCCTCAACCCTGCTCTGGCGCGAAACTGGACAAAGGAAAGGGGAGTGACCACTCCCCTGACCTGCACCTCCCCTGGGAGGTGCCCAGAGCTCCTCCAGTGTGCTCCAGACCTCTGCCATCTTGGAAACAGAGGTGCTGCTGGCACACTGGACTGCTCTGAGTGGCCAGGGCCAGCAGGTGACGTCAGAGACTCCTTCTGATAGGTTCCTTCAGGTGTTGCTAGCCTATCTTCTCTCCTAAGTAACCAAACCCTCTTTTCTGGCTATTTAGGGTCTCTGCTTTGGGGATTTCCGTAGATAACGAATGCAAGAGCTCATCAGAGTTCCTCTGCATCTCTCTCTTCACCTTCTGCCAAGGAATCGACTGCTGACCGCGCTGGAAGCCTGCAAAACTGCAACAAAGTAGCAAAGACGACTACTGCAACTCTGTAACGCTGATCCTGCCGCCTTCTCGACTGTTTTCCTGGTGGTGCATGCTGTGGGGGTAGTCTGCCTCCTCTCTGCACTAGAAGCTCTGAAGAAATCTCCCGTGGGTCGACGGAATCTTCCCCCAGCTACCGCAGGCACCAAAGAACTGCATCACCGGTACCCTGGGTCTCCTCTCAGCATGACGAGCGAGGTCCCTTGAATCCAGCAACTCTGTCCAAGTGACTCCCACAGTCCAGTGACTCTTCAGTCCACGTTTGGTGGAGGTAAGTCCTTGCCTCCCCACGCCAGACTGCATTGCTGGGAACCACAACTTTTAAAGCTACTCTGGCCTCTGTGCACTTCCGGCGGAAATCCTTTGTGCACAGCCAAGCCTTGGTCCATGGCACTCTAACCTGCATTGCACGACTTTCTAAGTTGTCCTCTGGCGACATGGGACTCCTTTGTGCGACTTCGGGTGAGCACCGTTTCACTCCTCTTTATAGTGCCTGTTCCAGCACTTATGCAGGTGCTGCCTGCTTCTGAGAGGGCTCCTTGTCTTGCTCGACACCCCCTCTGTCCCCAGACGCAATTGGCGACATCCTGGTCCCTCCTGGGCCACAGCAGTATCCAAAAACGCTAACCACACGACTTGCAGCTAGCAAGGCTTGTTGGCGGTCTTTCTTCAGGAAAATACTTCTGCATAACTTTCCACGGCGTGGGGGATCCATCCTCCAAAGGAGAAGTCTCTAGCCCTTGTCGTTCCTGCAGAATCCTCAGCTTCTACTGTCCAGTAGCAGCTTCTTTGCACCCACAGCTGGCATTTCCTGGGCATCTGCCCATCTCCGACTTGCTTGTGACTTTTGGACTTGCTCCCCTTGTTCCACAGGTACCCTCAACTGGAAATCCATCGTTGTTGCATTGCTGGTTTGTGTCTTTCCTGCAGAATTCCCCCATCACAACTTCTATGTCCTTGGGGGAACTTTAGTGCACTTTGCACTCACTTTTCAGGGTCTTGGGGTGGGCTATTTTTCTAACCCTAACTGTTTTCTTACAGTCCCAGCGACCCTCTACAAGGTCACATAGGTTTGGGGTCCATTCGTGGTTCGCATTCCACTTTTGGAGTATATGGTTTGTGTTGCCCCTATCCCTAAGTGTCCCCATTGCATCCTATTGTAACTATACACTGTTTGCACTGTTTTCTAATACTATTACTGCATATTTTGGTATTGTGTACATATATCTTGTGTATATTTGCTATCCTCATACTGAGGGTACTCACTGAGATACTTTTGGCATATTGTCATAAAAATAAAGTACCTTTATTTTTAGTATATCTGTGTATTGTGTTTTCTTATGATATTGTGCATATGACACTTGTGGTACTGTAGGAGCTTCACTCGTCTCCTAGTTCAGCCTAAGCTGCTCTGCTAAGCTACCATTATCTATCAGCCTAAGCTGCTAGACACCCTATACACTAATAAGGGATAACTGGGCCTGGTGCAAGGTGTAAGTACCCCTTGGTACTCACTACAAGCCAGTCCAGCCTCCTACATTGGTTGTGCAGCGGTGGGATAAGTCCTTTGCAACTACTTACCACTTTTGTCATTGTACTTTTCATAAGAGAAAAATATACAAAACAAGTTCAGTGTATGTACACCTAACCAAAAAGTTTTGCATTTCCTCTTTTCACTCTTTTCTAAGTGCTGAAAACTACTTCTAAACTTTCTAAAAAGTTCTTAAAAGTTTAAAAAGTTTTTTTCTGTCCTCTCAAAAATTCTAAAAAAAACTTTTTCTCACTTTTTCTGTCACTTAAACACTTTCTAAAAATGTCTGGTACAGGCCAAACTGTTGATCTGTCCAAAATTGCTTATGATCACCTTAGCTGGAAAGGAGCAAGGAGTCTCTGCATAGAAATAGGTTTAAGTGCAGGGAAGAATCCCCCCAGAGAACTATTGGTTAACATGCTTATAGAACAAGATAAGGCCAAGGGTGCCCCATCTGTTGAAAAAGTAGCTAATGGTTCACAATCTGATCCAGGGACTCCCCTAGAAAAAGAGTCAGGAAAGAAACTTCCTAGCCTGCCCATTACTAGACAGCCTAGCATAGTTGGTACTGATGTAGAGTCACACCATACTGATAGTGTTGTCTCACATCATAGCAAGAGTAGTCATTCTCACCACAGTAGAAGTGATATTTCTGTTAACCAAGCTGTTAGGATGCCTTCAGTAAGGGATGCGTCTCCTTCTGTCCATTCTCACCATACTTCTGTTTCAAAGAATGTCCCAACCACCCACCCTGATGACAGATTGTTAGAAAGGGAGGTCAATAGATTGAGAGTGGAACAAACCAGACTGAAGCTCAAGAAGCAACAGCTGAATTTGGATAGACAGTCCTTAGAAGTAGAGAAGGAGAGACAGAAATTGGGTTTAGAAACCCATGGTGGCAGCAGCAGTATTCCCAATAGTCATCCTGCAAAAGAGCATGATTCTAGGAATCTGCACAAGATAGTTCCCCCTTATAAGGAGGGGGATGACATTAACAAGTGGTTTGCTGCACTTGAGAGGGCCTGTGTTGTACAGGATGTCCCTCAAAGGCAGTGGGCTGCTATCCTATGGCTATCATTTAGTGGAAAAGGTAGGTATAGGCTCCTTACTGTGAAAGAAAGTGAAGCCAATGATTTCAAAATTCTTAAGAATGCACTCCTGGATGGTTATGGCTTAACCACTGAACAGTACAGGATGAAGTTCAGAGAGACCAAAAAGGAGTCTTCACAAGACTGGTTTGATTTCATTGACCATTCAGTGAAGGCCTTGGAGGGGTGGTTACATGGCAGTAAAGTTACTGATTATGAAAGCCTGTATAACTTGATCCTGAGAGAGCATATTCTTAATAATTGTGTGCCTGATTTGTTGCACCAGTAGTTGGTGGACTCTGATCTGACCTCTCCCCAAGAATTGGGAAAGAAGGCAGACAAATGGGTCAGAACAAGAGTGAACAGAAAAGTTCATACAGGTGGTGACAAGGATGGCAAGAAGAAAGAGGGTGAAAAATCTCAAAATAAGCATGGGGATAAGGGTAAAACCAAAGATCCACTTCAAATCTTAAACACTCTTCAGGGGATGGGGATAAAACAAATTCTTCCTCTTCTTCTCAATCTACACAATTTAAAAAGCCTTGGTGCTTTGTGTGTAAAAACAGAGGCCATAGGCCAGGGGATAAGTCCTGTCCAGGTAAACCCCCTGAGCCTACCACCACTAATACATCAAGCTCTAGTGCCCCTAGCAGTAGTGGTACTAGTGGTGGGACTGCTGGCAACAGTCAAGCAAAGGGTGTAGTTGGGTTCACTTATTGGTCCATCATAGAAACTGGGATAGTAAGTCCCAAGACAGTTTCTGTCACACCTAGTGGCATTGGCCTTGCCACACTGGCTGCTTGTCTCCTTACAATGGATAAGTACAGGCAGACAGTTTCAATAAATGGTGTTGAGGCCTTGGCCTACAGGGACACAGGTGCCAGTATCACTTTGGTGACTGAAAACCTAGTGGCTCCTGAACAACACATCATTGGACAACAGTATAAGATTATTGATGTCCATAACTCCACTAAGGGGGTGATTCTAACTTTGGCGGGCGGCGGAGGCCGCCCGCCAAAGTTCCCCCAACAGAATACCGCTACGCGGTCAGAAGACCGCCGCGGTTATTCTGTGTTTCCCGCTGGGCTGGCGGGCGACCGCCAGAAGGCCACCCGCTAGCCCAGCGGGAAACCCCTTCCCACGAGGAAGTCGGCTCCGAATGGAGTGGGAAGGGTGCAGTAGCACCCGTCGCGATTTTCAGTGTCTGCATGGCAGACACTGAAAATCTTTTAGGGGCCCTCTTACGGGGGCCCCACGACACCCCTCACCGCCATCCTGTTCCTGGCGGTCAAAAGCAAGCTGCGCCGCCATGGAGGATTCCTCAGGGCAGCGGAAAACCGGCGGGAGACCGCCAGTTTTCCGTTTCTGACCGCGGCGGTACCGCCGCGGTCAGAATGCCCTTGGGAGCACCGCCAGCCTGTTGGCGGTGCTCCCGCGGTCGTTGACCCTGGCGGTCAATGACCGCCAGGGTCAGAATGACCCCCTACGTTTCTTCCCTTAGCTATAATTCAGTTTAGTTGGGGTGGAGTTACTGGCCCTAAGCAGGTGTTAGTATCACCTAGCTTACCTGTAGACTGTCTCTTAGGTAATGACCTAGAGGCCTCAGGTTGGGCTGATGTAGAGTTTTATGCCCATGCAGTCATGCTAGGCATCCCAGAGGAATTGTTCCCTCTCATTTCTACTGAAATGAAAAAGCAAAGGAGAGAAGGCCTGAAAACTCAGGAGCCCTCTCCATCAACAGGTAAAAAGGGTATCACAGTATCCCCTAACCACCCTACCAATCAGGATATCATTCCTGTGGTGGGAGAAACCTCTCCTGGGGTGGCACCTGTTCCAAGGGAATCATCAGCTGGCAAAGCTGTACTCCCTGAGGTAGAAGTACCTCTCTGTGGGATAACTAACATTGGTGACAAAAAGAGCACCATTTTAGTTAACATGGAGCATCCCTCCAACCCTCCCAGAGAAACTTTAGTGCAGAAACTCTGCACTGCCTCACAACACTTAGGACAGCATCCCTGCCCTAGTGTGGAGCTCATAGGACAGCATCCCTGCCCTGCTCCAACTCAAGAGAAACAGCATCCCTGTTCTCTCTTCCAGCCATATGGACGTTTTTGCCCAGCTATGGCTTTACTGAGACAGCATCCCTGTCTGGCATTTCCATCACTACAAATAGATTCAGTGGACAATTCCCACTGCTCTAAACTAAAACTTACTGATAGAAACTCTGAAAATACATCTTCACATTGTTGCTTAGCTAAAAAACTTCAAACAGGGTGGTTTACATCCCCACAGGAAAGTAACCATATAGTGGATGATAAAGGGAGTAACCAGTCTATTGCAGAGCTACTCTCTACTTATCACCACTTAGACAATAAAGTCTCAACTGGCCAAGGTTAGCCTTATTGTCCTTCGTTTGGGGGGGGGGGTTGTGTGAGAAAGTAGCCTCTTTTTAGCCTTGTTACCCCCACTTTTGGCCTGTTTGTGAGTGTATGTCAGGGGGTTTTCACTGTCTCACTGGGATCCTGCTAGCCAGGGCCCAGTGCTCATAGTGAAAACCCTATGTTTTCAGTATGTTTGTTATGTGTCACTGGGACCCTGCTAGTCAGGACCCCAGTGCTCATAAGTTTGTGGCCTATATGTATGTGTTCCCTGTGTGGTGCCTAACTGTCTCAATGAGGCTCTGCTAACCAGAACCTCAGTGGTTATGCTCTCTCATTTCTTTCACATTGTCACTAACAGGCTAGTGACCAATTTCACCAATTTACATTGGCATACTGGAACACCCTTATAATTCCCTAGTATATGGTACTGAGGTACCCAGGGTATTGGGGTTCCAGGAGATCCCTATGGGCTGCAGCATTTCTTTTGCCACCCATAGGGAGCTCTGACAATTCTTACACAGGCCTGCCACTGCAGCCTGAGTGAAATAACGTCCACGTTATTTCACAGCCATTTACCACTGCACTTAAGTAACTTATAAGTCACCTATATGTCTAACCTTTACCTGGCAAAGGTTAGGTGCAAAGTTACTTAGTGTGTGGGCACCCTGGCACTAGCCAAGGTGCCCCCACATTGTTCAGGGCAAATTCCCCGGACTTTGTGAGTGCGGGGACACCATTACACGCGTGCACTACACATAGGTCAATACCTATGTGTATCTTCACAATGGTAACTCCGAATATGACCATGTAACATGTCTATGATCATGGAATTGCCACCTCTATGCCATCCTGGCATTGTTGGCACAATCCCATGATCCCACGGGTCTGTAGCTCAGACCTGGGTACTGCCAAACTGCCTCTCCTGGGGTTTCACTGCAGCTGCTGCTGCTGCCAACCCCTCAGACAGGTTTCTGCCCTCCTGGGGTTCAGCCAGGCTTGGCCCAGGAAGGCAGAACAAAGGACTTCCTCAGAGAGAGGGTGTTACACCCTCTCCCTTTGGAAAAAGGTGTTAGGGCTTGGGAGGAGTAGCCTCCCCCAGCCTCTGGAAATGCTTTCATGGGCACAGATGGTGCCCATTTCTGCATAAGCCAGTCTACACCAGTTCAGGGACCCCTCAACCCTGCTCTGGCGCGAAACTGGACAAAGGAAAGGGGAGTGACCACTCCCCTGACCTGCACCTCCCCTGGGAGGTGCCCAGAGCTCCTCCAGTGTGCTCCAGACCTCTGCCATCTTGGAAACAGAGGTGCTGCTGGCACACTGGACTGCTCTGAGTGGCCAGGGCCAGCAGGTGACGTCAGAGACTCCTTCTGATAGGTTCCTTCAGGTGTTGCTAGCCTATCTTCTCTCCTAAGTAACCAAACCCTCTTTTCTGGCTATTTAGGGTCTCTGCTTTGGGGATTTCCGTAGATAACGAATGCAAGAGCTCATCAGAGTTCCTCTGCATCTCTCTCTTCACCTTCTGCCAAGGAATCGACTGCTGACCGCGCTGGAAGCCTGCAAAACTGCAACAAAGTAGCAAAGACGACTACTGCAACTCTGTAACGCTGATCCTGCCGCCTTCTCGACTGTTTTCCTGGTGGTGCATGCTGTGGGGGTAGTCTGCCTCCTCTCTGCACTAGAAGCTCTGAAGAAATCTCCCGTGGGTCGACGGAATCTTCCCCCAGCTACCGCAGGCACCAAAGAACTGCATCACCGGTACCCTGGGTCTCCTCTCAGCATGACGAGCGAGGTCCCTTGAATCCAGCAACTCTGTCCAAGTGACTCCCACAGTCCAGTGACTCTTCAGTCCACGTTTGGTGGAGGTAAGTCCTTGCCTCCCCACGCCAGACTGCATTGCTGGGAACCACAACTTTTAAAGCTACTCTGGCCTCTGTGCACTTCCGGCGGAAATCCTTTGTGCACAGCCAAGCCTTGGTCCATGGCACTCTAACCTGCATTGCACGACTTTCTAAGTTGTCCTCTGGCGACATGGGACTCCTTTGTGCGACTTCGGGTGAGCACCGTTTCACTCCTCTTTATAGTGCCTGTTCCAGCACTTATGCAGGTGCTGCCTGCTTCTGAGAGGGCTCCTTGTCTTGCTCGACACCCCCTCTGTCCCCAGACGCAATTGGCGACATCCTGGTCCCTCCTGGGCCACAGCAGTATCCAAAAACGCTAACCACACGACTTGCAGCTAGCAAGGCTTGTTGGCGGTCTTTCTTCAGGAAAATACTTCTGCATAACTTTCCACGGCGTGGGGGATCCATCCTCCAAAGGAGAAGTCTCTAGCCCTTGTCGTTCCTGCAGAATCCTCAGCTTCTACTGTCCAGTAGCAGCTTCTTTGCACCCACAGCTGGCATTTCCTGGGCATCTGCCCATCTCCGACTTGCTTGTGACTTTTGGACTTGCTCCCCTTGTTCCACAGGTACCCTCAACTGGAAATCCATCGTTGTTGCATTGCTGGTTTGTGTCTTTCCTGCAGAATTCCCCCATCACAACTTCTATGTCCTTGGGGGAACTTTAGTGCACTTTGCACTCACTTTTCAGGGTCTTGGGGTGGGCTATTTTTCTAACCCTAACTGTTTTCTTACAGTCCCAGCGACCCTCTACAAGGTCACATAGGTTTGGGGTCCATTCGTGGTTCGCATTCCACTTTTGGAGTATATGGTTTGTGTTGCCCCTATCCCTATGTGTCCCCATTGCATCCTATTGTAACTATACACTGTTTGCACTGTTTTCTAATACTATTACTGCATATTTTGGTATTGTGTACATATATCTTGTGTATATTTGCTATCCTCATACTGAGGGTACTCACTGAGATACTTTTGGCATATTGTCATAAAAATAAAGTACCTTTATTTTTAGTATATCTGTGTATTGTGTTTTCTTATGATATTGTGCATATGACACTTGTGGTACTGTAGGAGCTTCACTCGTCTCCTAGTTCAGCCTAAGCTGCTCTGCTAAGCTACCATTATCTATCAGCCTAAGCTGCTAGACACCCTATACACTAATAAGGGCTAACTGGGCCTGGTGGAAGGTGTAAGTACCCCTTGGTACTCACTACAAGCCAGTCCAGCCTCCTACAGACAGTGAATTGGGCGTCTGGGTGCTCGGATGTCTTTTCTCAGTGCGTGTTCACGAATCTGTAGGAGTGGAAGTTTGTGGGTGATGTGGGTGTGTGTTTTATATTGTATTGGGTGTGTGGGAGTGGTGTGTGTATGTGTATCAGGTGTGTGTATTTTGAATTGTCCAATATGGTAGCGTTTTGTACAAGTATGTGTATTTTGAGCGCGGCGGTGTGTACCGCCAATGAAATACCGCGATTGAAAGACCGCCGCGTGGATTCGTGTGTCGTGATAGTGTGGGCGTATTTCTGTTGGCGTGACGGTGGAGGTTTGGTCATCGCCAGTTTCTCGCTGCCCTTTGGTGTGGCGGACTTTTGTGGATGTCGGGATTTTGGCGGTTTGCCTGTTGTGGGTCAGAATGACCGTGGCAGTTTACCGCGACCGCAGCGGTGTTATGGTGGTCTTCTGTCTGGCGGTAAGCGCCTTTTAACGCCGAGGTTGGAATGACCCCCATAATGTGTTACTGGTGAACATTGAGCAACTAATATGCGCAGTGGTGAAACACAAAGTCATCGGTCAAACACAATTAATAGCATCACATTCCACCCTATGACCAATGAATTTTTGTTTCACATATCTCTTGTTTAAAAAAAAAAAAAAAATCATCAACACAAAAAAATACATTATCAGCAAATCAGATTGGAATGATCAAAGCAATCACTGTAAAGCAATGGAAGTGGATTAACATATAGATCTCACAACCTTTCACATCAGATACATCTACACAGAAAAGACTGAAACTTTTATACTCTGATTGAATAGTGTCTCTAAAATAGCAATTTGATGTAGCATGAGTTCTACTCATGTAAAGGTGCACGGTCCACCTAAAAGGTTTGCTGGAAGGTAAGTGAAAGTCAGAGTTCCACACGAAAAAACACAGACAGTTAACTGTTAAGGTTGCTTAGTTCCAGTGGAAGAATGCAATCAAACAAGTTGAACTTGAACCGAAGGCACCATTTGAGCAAAATGGATCCATGGTGCTTGGACTTTACTCAGTCAGGTTCAGGTTGGGGTTTCGGTCCCTTCCCCGACCCCACACGCACACACCCGAAGGGGGACCACACAGCACACTCAGGGACAGTGGCGAAACGTTTAGGATCTGCAAAAGAAAAAAGTATGACTTTTCTTGCAAATAACATTTGTCATTTGAAATGTACCCTTCCTCTTCCTTTCCCTGTTTTATAATCAGCAGGACGTTTTTGGGGCCCTTTGTTGTAATTTCTGCAGGTTCTGGAGGGTCATCTGGGGCATCAACCCACACCTCAGCACTGAGGTTTTTATCTGCTGCACCACAGCTTCCCTTTTCTTGCACTGTCAGAAGGGCTGGGGCAGACTCATTCTTTACCAAACCTCCATTCACTGCACTTTTGACAAGTTGGGCCATTCTGTCTCCAATTTGTATGAATGAATCAGATTATTTTCTAGTTATCAGCATAATTTTGATTTCTCCTTGGTAATCAGCAGCAATCACTTCCCCTAAAACCTGATCAATTTGCCATATTTGTCCTGGTAACTTTCCTCTCTCCAACTGCTCTGTGACTGCTTGTGGGACAGATTTCTCTTGTGAGTGCTGCACAGTTTTGATCAAATCTAGGGGAATGTGCATCTCTCTCATCTCTGCCCACCTGTAAGTGGCTTTTTCTCCCAGCTGTTCACATTTCTGGTGCACCCACTTAGCCATACCCACTACATCAGAATTCTGGGTGAACACTTCAGACTCTGAATTTTTCTCTTTAACATCTGCAAGGGAATTGAACCAGTTAGGTACAAGCCATGTGGAAAACCAAACAGCTAAACCATTGGCAGTAAACCAAGAATCAGTGTAAAAATGACACATCTCAAGCAGCTCTTGCTTTAAAATCTGACACACATTGTACAACGCTTTTCCTTCTCCTGTGCCAGAAAACAACATTTCAGTCAATTAATCATTAGTCAAACAAACATGCTTTTTACCCTCAGTGGACACAAATTCAAATGGTGCACTCAGTTTCACTGGTGACTCTTTTACCTGTGGTACTCTAGCCCTGTCTTGCAGGTACCAGATCCAGTGTATGATCCTAGCTAGGGGCACTCTTTTCTTCCCCTGTTCCTGATTCACATGTAAATCAGTGTTTCCCTCTTGCACTGCGCAGAAACCTAAAGTCTGAATTATTTCATTTGCCAAATCACAAGCGTGCAGCTGCATATAATTTTTCCTAGTGACCATATACCAAAGTGTTAGGATTTCACTCAGATGAGGGCTATACTATTTCCAAAAATCAAACAAGCAAATGAAACTCGGTGTCTCTTGCTTAGTGCAAACAGTAAGAAACTCTAAAATCTTTCGTTTTACTTCATTTTGCAACGGTAACTCGTAAATCACATTCTGAGCTGTGTTATCAGTTAAGGAATGCACTTTGACTGCCAAATACCTGGCTCACAAGGAGGCTCAGACTGTCTCACAGCTGTCTTAACCCCCTCATTACTGGAATGGGAAAAGACAAATTCTTCTAAAACAGCAGTTTTATAACTTTCAGCATTATCTTGCATTAATGTATTCTGGCTAATTTGCTCACGTAAATTCTTATTTTCATGTTCTAACTGCCTACATCTCTCCTGCATTTTTCTGTAAGCAGATAAAAGTATCCAAACCCTTCTGTCAACAACAAAAGGATCATCATTGCTTCCAAAAGGCACATTTTCTAAATATGCTTTATCACAGAAAGAAAACATGTTTCTCACAGCACCATCAGACAGTTTAACTACACATGCATTTTCAAACATGGTCTGTCGTGCTTCTGTAATTCTCCAAACAACAAAAAAAACTATTACACTTTTAAATTGTGCACGTAGAAATCCATAATTCGACCCTGCCCCACTTCTGGTACCAAAATGTTCTGCCTTCCTACTTATCTCATATCAGAGCTTACAGAACATCTCTGGAATGCACTTCTGAGTTCAAAGAAGACCTTTATTGTTGTTAATTCTTCCCCACCCACAAGTTCTTGAGAGACGAATTAATAGCTTTCAAGCACACGTTCAAATGAGTAAAAGTAGTCGCAGCAATGAAAACAAAATATATCACAGTACTTCTCAGTTGCAATGTACACAGCAGATTATATATAAGATATTCAATGCAAAGCAAAAAATTAAATGCATCACCCTTTGAGCAAGGCGGCAGGGCCTACATACTCAGCTTCATCTTTCTGGAGTCTGCAAGTTGATGACTCCGGTCAACTGCGAGAAAGAGATTATCTACCCAAACGGGAGACTGGCAACTGGCGCCTAGTTCCAGCCTGAAGTCAAGCAGATTTGAATCTAAATCTCTGAAGCCCCGAGTCATCCTTACAAAAGCGTGCCCCCTCCTCTCAGACTTGGGAAAACTACGCAAGCCTTTGGAGACTGGCCAGATCTCCTAGACTTCTCCTCTTCCCAAGCCTGAGCAGAAAGGAAAACACCAAATGTACTCTCTCTTATCAGGTCTAGTCTGGTGTGAAGAAAACAGCTTGGTTCATCTTGTGGAAAAACACAGCTTGGAAAAATACAGCTTGGATTCTCAACTGCAATGTGTAACTCCACGTTAAAGGCAATAGGCAGCTAACCTAAATATCAAATGTAATGTCTAATGTCATGTCAAAGCCAATAGGCAGCTAAGCTGAATATCAAATGTAATGTCTAATATCATGTCAAAGCCAATAGGCGGCTAAACTGAACAAAACATATAATGTGCTACTGGTGAACATTGAGCAACTAATATGCACAGTGGTGAAACACAAAGTCATTGGTCAAACACAATTAATAGCATCACAGCCAACCAAGCGCCACCCCACGCACACCGCCATCACTTTTTTTTGTTTATAAACAACAAAGAAACCACTAATTATAAAATAAGCACAAAACTACAAACACAAAAGCTCTAACTAAATACATGACAGAGATGCCAACCGTGAAACATATGAAAATATAAAACAGACAGCTTACGTTCACGTTATTTCCCAGAAGTTTTTTTTTGTATGGTAACTTCTATAACAGCTGAGCACACACAGCCCAGGCTTTGAAGGGCATTCGGGGCAGTACATCCGGCTCTCCCTCCGGATTAATCTCCGGGCACATACTCTACATTTCTTTGTGGGCAAGTCTTTTTTGGGAATGGGAGGAATGTGATCTGGAAAGTGCCGATCTTTCAATCTGGCCACATCCTCCACCACTTCTACTCTAGGAACTTTTGCCGGTTCCACCACAATAAGGCTCTCTATCACCGACTCCTGAAATTTAACAAATGTCATCCTTGACTCAGGTGAACAATCCTTGCATACAATAAAGGCATTAAAAGTTACCAAATGAAATAAATGTAGGGCCAACTTTTTATACCACACATAAGACTTACGAAGAGCAGTGTAAGGTTCCAACCTCTGATCTACTCTATCAACACCACCCATGTACCTATTGTAGTCCAAAATGCACGCAGGTTTGCGCACTTCCGCAACCTGACCCCAAACAGCCACAGGGGAAGTACTCTCATCATGGATGGTCGATAGCATGTACACATCCCTCCTGTCTGAAAATTTCATAGCTAGCAGCTCATTATTCCGCAAGGCACTGTACTGTCCCCTCACAAGTTTCTTACAGACAAGGTCCCTTGGATAGCCTTTCCGCTTAGAACGGATTGTGCCACAAGCAACAGTGTCCACTCTAAACAACTCATTGAACAACTGCACTCCAGTGTAGAAATTATCTACGTACAAATGGTGACCTTTGTTAAACAGCCATCTAGCAAGTTCCCACACAATTTTTTCGCTAACTCCAAAAGTGGCAGGACAACCAGGAGGGTCAATACTGGAATCCCTACCAGTGTAGACCGGGAAATTATACACATATTCTGTACTGCTTTCTGACAGCAGATACAATTTAATCCCATGCCGTGCCCTCTTACTAGGAATGTACTGCTTAAAAACTAAACGCCCCTTGAAAAGGACCAAAGACTCGTCCACACTTATCTCTTTGCCTGGAACATAGACCTCTGAAAACCGATCCACAAAATGATCAATGACAGGCCTAATCTTAAAAAGACGGTCACAATCAGGGTGATCTCGTGGCAAGGATAAAGCATTGTCTACAAAATGCAGCATACGAAGAAGAAGCAAATACCGATTACGTGTCATAGTTGCAGGAAATATAGCGGTTGCCATCAAGGGACTAGTAGACCAATAAGAAGCCAGTGACGGCTTCCTGATCAACCCCATCAAAAAAGTAAAACCTAAAAACCTCTTCATCTCTTCCAGATATGTGGGAACCCACTGAGTAGCTCTAGACTGAGGCTTAAGTCTGGCAGCGTTGTCCCGCAAATATTGCTCTGCATCCACATTTGTCTGCTCCACAATCTCTTCCAAAAATACATCGTCCATAAAGAAGTGAAAAAAATGGACAGGCAAAAAGTTTTCAGTATTAACTCTACACCCTGGGAGACCAGTAAATGCAGGTAACTGTGGCTGCTCCATGTTTGGGGCAATCCAGGTGTCAGGTCTTCTAATGGGAAACCCTTCAGCCCCAGGCTGCTGCACTCTTGGCACATCAATGTCCTCCTCTAACACAGGCCCTTCATCTGCACTGAGAGTAGCTTCCTCATCAGAAGAATACTCTCGGACAGAAAACTCACTTCCAGAATCTCCTGCTTCCTCCTCTGCCTCAGATGCAGAGTCAGTGTCGTAATCATGGTCTGAAGATGACTCAAAGAGCATGCGAACAACCTGCTGAGCGGTCAGTCTGCGGCTAGCCATTATCCTCACTAACAACAAATGGATTGCCAACAACAACTAGCACTAAAATAAGTAATAAACAAAGTGTAGCTTTATCACAAAGAGTTATGTACTACAAAAAACTATACCAGTCACTTGCCTGAAAAAGCTACTCACCAAGCAACTACTCTGCACAGACACAGCAATCACCAATGATATCCCACTAAAAAGAAAAAAGCAAATTAGACATATGACAACACAGACATCACTGTGCTCAAATCTAAGGACAATGTCAAACACACAATACTGCATTTAGTACACCACCTACAAACATGTCATTCATGCATGTCAACAATGCTCCTTTGGAGTAAATTGCTTTCACTTACCTAAAACATGCAACTATGCAAACCGCAGGACAACTACTGCCAAAACCGCAAGGATCCACAGCAAAGGAAGCAAAAGCGTTGAACTAGAAGAAAAAGAAGAAATAAATTGTTATAATCACAAATACAAATACTTCGCCAGTTGACAAACACCCCACCACCAAGAACTTAGAAGTTGTCCCTGGTACCTAAGTGGATCCTGCCCCCCTCAGGGGTAGATGGGCGTAAAAAATTGGCCAATCTGCCCCCAAACACACACACACCACACAATCCCTGGCGCCTAGTGTGCTTCCACCCCCCCCCGGGGGCCAGATCGTCCAAAAAAATGGCTGGTCTGCCATCGGGGGGGCCAAAACAGAAAAAAAAATAGCCCCCAGGGGAGCGACCCTTGCCCAAGGGGTTGCCCCCAAAATAAACAATAAAAACAAAATCCCTGGTGTCTAGTGGATTTCCCCCCCCCGCCCCCCCGGGGGCAGATCCGCCGAAAAATCGGCAATCTTCCCCCAGGGGGGGTGAAATACTAACAAAAATAGCCCCCCAGTGGGGCGACCCTTGCCCAAGGGGTCGCCCCCAAAAGAAACTTTTCACTAAAAATAAATCCCTAGTGTCTAGTGGATTTCGCCACCCCCCGGGGGCAGATCCGCCGAAAAAAAGGAGATCTGCCCCCGGGGGGGCGAAACACTAAAACAAATTGAGCCCGTGGGGGCGACCCTTGCCCAAGGGGTCGCCCCCAAAAGAAACAGACCTAGAGAAATCCCTGGTGGCTAGTGGAGATTCCTGCTCCACGATCGCGGGCCCTGCCCGCGATCGTGGAGCAGGAATCTTGTGAAAACAGGCACAGGGGGAAAGGAAAAACCCTTTCCTTTTCCCCCGTGTCTGTTTCCCCCCCCCCAAAACCCCAAAAACGGAAAGGACTCACCTGGATGGGTCCTTTCCCCTCGACGCGCTGGAAGCAAATGGCTTCCAGCGCACCCAGCAACACTTGATGACGTCGGCGCGCTGTGCACGCGCTTACGTCATCAGATTGCAGGGGGGGATCGGGGTGGAAGGGGAAGGTCTTCCCCTTCCATCCCCGCCTTGGGGGGGGGGAGGCTGGTGCACAGGAGGGGCGTGCTAGCGCTCCCCCAAGTTCCCGTGCCTTGACACATAGAGTCATTTTTTGCACGGGAACGCCTACCTTGCATCTCATTAAGGCAAAGTAGGTCTCCACTTTCAAAAAATGACTTTAACTCCATAAATTTGGTGCTAGAGGGGTCTAGCACCAAAGTAAAATATATGGAGTTAGTTTTGCACCGAATTAGAGTAAAACTAAAATGACACTAATTCGGTGCAAACAGAGTATAAATATGCCCCTCAGTCACTTGGGGAGTGAGCTCAGAGGAATCCACTTGTAGTCCAGGTTGTGCGGATCCCAGAACCAGGCTGCAACAGGCAGACTCATTTTACCGGTCTTGTAGGGCCGGGTGGTGAGGTGTCCTGGCTGACTTCGGTGCTAAAAGCAGAAGCCACAGGAGCTGACAAATTGCACTTTTGACACTCAGTTACTTGCAGGTCGAATTCTTGGGAGCCCACTGTGGGTTAAGCTTGTGTGGGCCCCTGAATCAGGAGTCACCAGGCAGAACAACTCCACTTAGCTTGGGCATCTCTGATGCAGAGGTGTGCATGGGTATTCGTGGTGCTGAATAGGAGTTGTGGTTGCTGGCTTTACCACTGTCGTGGTGCAGGCGAGGAAACAGATGCAAAACCTCAACATCTAAGCCACTGGTGACTTAGGATGCAGGTGTTGCAGTGTGCCCTTGGGTTGCAGCTTCAAGTAAAGGTGGTGATGACCAGACGGCTCACCAAAAAGCCTTGGCAGTGGTAAGGTGGAGGAGAAGCTATCTCCCCTTCTGGAGTTCCTGGGGAAAACTGTAGCCAGCTGTAACATGGTGGAGAGCTGGTCTACACTTCCACAATGCATTTTACCATCTCCTTTTGGGCGATCCCTCAAAGGGCCTGATGGCCAGCGTTTCTTCAGTTCCTGTAGGTGCTTTTTACTTGCAGATGGCAGCGGACTAATGCCACTAGTCCAAGGGAATCTGATCTTGCCTTTAACTCACAAACAGTTCCCTCTTGCTGCGGAAATCAGTTTTGGTCCAGGACGAGATAGTGGAGCAGTTCCAGAAAAGTATGGCTTTGTCTCCCCCTGGGCGACAGCCTGCTCGTATATCAGAGACGATGTGCCCTTTCAAGCTCACTGCCTTGATGTGCCCCTTCACTAGCGTTCCAGGGAGGGGTGGCCTCCTTCCCACCCAGGCCTTTTTCCCGACTACTGGGAGTGGTTATACTTCTGTCCAGGGGGTTGGAATCCTGTCTTGGCTGTAGCAGCTGTGAGCTGGTAGCCAGATCACCAGAAAACTGGGCAACTCGGTGAGCAACTTCTAAGGTTGCTCTGTGGGTCCATGCCACATCACCTTCGACACAAGATTCATGTCAGGTGTGAGAAGGCATGTTGTTTGATACCAAACATGACCCATTTGGGAGTACTGTAATGGAGCTGGCGACCTCTGATTCGCCCGGTGCCAGCCCAATTGGCCATCATTCACTTAATTGAAAAGGCCACTATAGGGACATGTTACCTTGCACTTATATGTGCACACCTTTAGTATAATGCATACTGCCTCCTGGGCTTCAGGAGGGCTTCCTTAGGGGTAACTGACATATATTATGACATATATTAAAGAGAGTGCTTTGGCTGTGCCACACCTAGTGTGGGGACAGTCGACCTCAAGCAGTTCACACTGTTCCTGCAGTCTGCAGTGGCAGGCCTGCCGTCAGTAGTTCACTTGGATCACTCATGGTGCCACAAACAGTGCTTCCCGGCCCTGGTGACCCCTTTAACACCCATGCCCTAGGTACATATGATTGTATGACAGAACCATGCATGCCAGAACAATGCATGCCTTAACAACGCGGTCGGAACCACAACCGTGTCATTTCCACACATGCCTTTATCACACACAACAAATTTTGTTGGAAAATGTAGGAGGCTGGACTGGCTTGTAGTGAGTACCAAGGGGTACTTACACCTTGCACCAGGCCCAGTTATCCCTTATTAGTGTATAGGGTGTCTAGCAGCATAGGCTGATAGATAATGGTAGCTTAGCAGAGCAGCCTAGGCTGAACTAGGAGACGAGTGAAGCTCCTACAGTACCACTGATGTCACTTGCACAATATCATAAGAAAACACAATACACAGATATACTAAAAATAAAGGTACTTTATTTTTATGACAATATGCCAAAGTATCTCAGAGTGTACCCTCAGTATGAGGATAGCAAATATACACAAGATATATGTACACAACACCAAAATGTGCAGTAATAGTATTAGAAAACAGTGCAAACAATGTATAGTTACAATAGGATGCAATGGGGACACATAGGGATAGGGGCAACACAAACCATATACTCCAAAAGTGGAATGCGAACCACGAATGGACCCCAAACCTATGTGACCTTGTAGAGGGTCGCTGGGACTATTAGAAAATAGCAAGGGTTAGAAAAATAGCCCACCCCAAGACCCTGAAAAGTGAGTGCAAAGTGCACTAAAGTTCCCCAAAGGACATAGAAGTCGTGATAGGGGAATTCTGCAGGAAAGACACAAACCAGCAATGCAACAACGATGGGTTTCCAGTCGAGGGTACCTGTGGAACAAGGGGACCAAGTCCAAAAGTCACAAGCAAGTCGGAGATGGGCAGATGCCCAGGAAATGCCAGCTGTGGATGCAAAGAAGCTGCTATTGGACAGTAGAAGCTGAAGGTTCTGCAAGAACGACAAGGGCTAGGAACTTCTCCTTTGAAGGAT
Organism: Pleurodeles waltl; assembly: GCF_031143425.1. Classification (NCBI taxonomy): domain Eukaryota; kingdom Metazoa; phylum Chordata; class Amphibia; order Caudata; family Salamandridae; genus Pleurodeles; species Pleurodeles waltl. The sequence continues at coordinate 404,028,746 of NC_090449.1, forward strand.
GGATCCCCCACGCCGTGGAGAGTCGTGCAGAAGTGTTTTTCTGAAGAAAGACCACCAACAAGCCTTGCTAGCTGCAAATTGTGCAGTTAGGATTTTTGGATGCTGCTGTGGCCCAGGAGGGACCAGGATGTCGTCAATTGCATCTGGGGACAGAGGGGGCGTCGAGCAAGACAAGGAGCCCTCTCAGAAGCAGGCAGCACCCGCAGAAGTGCTGGAACAGGCACTACAAAGTGGAGTGAAACGGTGCTTACCCGAAGTTGCACAAAGGAGTCCCAAGCCGCCGGAGGACAACTTAGGAGGTCGTGCAATGCAGGTTAGAGTGCTGTGGACCCAGGCTGGACTGTGCAGAAAGGATTTCCACTGGAAGTGCACGGAGGCCGGAGCAGCTGCAAAAGTCGTGGTTCCCAGCAATGCAGTCTGGCGTGGGGAGGCAAGGACTTACCTCCACCAAACTTGGACTGAAGAGTCACTGGACTGTGGGAGTCACTTGGACAGAGTTGCTGGATTCAAGGGACCTCGCTCGTCGTGCTGAGAGGAGACCCAGGGTACCAGTGATGCAGTTCTTTGGTGCCTGCGGTTGCAGGGGGACGATTCCGTCGACCCACTGGAGATTTCTTCGGAGCTTCTAGTGCAGAGAGGAGGCAGACTACCCCCACAGCATGCACCACCAGGAAAGCAGTCGAGAAGGCGGCAGGATCAGCATTACAGAGTTGCAGTAGTCGTCTTTGCTACTTTGTTGCAGTTTTGCAGGCTTCCAGCGTGGTCAGCAGTCGATTCCTTGGCAGAAGGTGAAGAGAGAGATGCAGAGGAACTCGGATGAGCTCTTGAATTCGTTATCTAAGGAATCCCCAGAGACAGAGACCCTAAATAGCCAGAAAAGAGGGTTTGGCTACCTAGGAGAGAGGATAGGCTAGCAACACCTGAAGGAGCCTATCAGAAGGAGTCTCTGACGTCACCTGGTGGCACTGGCCACTCAGAGCAGTCCAGTGTGCCAGCAGCACCTCTGTTTCCAAGATGGCAGAGGTCTGGAGCACACATGAGGAGCTCTGGACACCTCCCAGGGGAGGTGCAGGTCAGGGGAGTGGTCACTCCCCTTTCCTTTGTCCAGTTTCGCGCCAGAGCAGGGCTAAGGGGTCCCTGAACCGGTGTAGACTGGCTTATGCAGAAATGGGCACCATCTGTGCCCATGAAAGCATTTCCAGAGGCTGGGGGAGGCTACTCCTCCCCTGCCTTCACACCATTTTCCAAAGGGAGAGGGTGTAACACCCTCTCTCAGAGGAAGTCCTTTGTTCTGCCATCCTGGGACAAGCCTGGCTGGACCCCAGGAGGGCAGAAACCTGTCTGAGGGGTTGGCAGCAGCAGCAGCTGCAGTGAAACCCCAGAAAGGCAGTTTGGCAGTACCAGGGTCTGTGCTACAGACCACTGGGATCATGGGATTGTGCCAACTATGCCAGGATGGCATAGAGGGGGCAATTCGATGATCATAGACATGTTACATGGCCATCTTTGGAGTTACCATTGTGAAGCTTCATATATGTAGTAACCTATATGTAGTGCACGCGTGTAATGGTGTCCCCGCACTCACAAAGTCCAGGGAATTGGCCCTGAACAATGTGGGGGCACCTTGGCTAGTGCCAGGGTGCCCTCACACTAAGTAACTTTGCACCTAACCTTTACCAGGTAAAGGTTAGACATATAGGTGACTTATAAGTTACTTAAGTGCAGTGTAAAATGGCTGTGAAATAACGTGGAAGTTATTTCACTCAGGCTGCAGTGGCAGGCCTGTGTAAGAATTGTCAGAGCTCCCTATGGGTGGCAAAAGAAATGCTGCAGCCCATAGGGATCTCCTGGAACCCCAATACCCTGGGTACCTCAGTACCATATACTAGGGAATTATAAGGGTGTTCCAGTATGCCAATGTAAATTGGTGAAATTGGTCACTAGCCTGTTAGTGACAATTTGTACAGAGAGAGCATAACCGCTGAGGTTCTGGTTAGCAGAGCCTCAGTGAGACAGTTAGGCACCACACAGGGAACACATACATATAGGCCACAAACTTATGAGCACTGGGGTCCTGACTAGCAGGGTCCCAGTGACACATAACAAACATACTGAAAACATAGGGTTTTCACTATGAGCACTGGGCCCTGGTTAGCAGGATCCCAGTGAGACAGTGAAAACACCCTGACATACACTCACAAACAGGCCAAAAGTGGGGGTAACAAGGCTAGAAAGAGGCTACTTTCTCACAGAAAAGCAGGCCTAGTAAAGGCATATGTGGAAAAAAAACCCTCTTAACCTAAAAATGTACCCCAAACCCCCATCTGCCATGTGGCCCAAAACTACCACCACCCCTCAAATGTAAACTACCCAGACACCTCCCACTCGCCCTAAACACTAAAACCTTCCCCCACCCCTAATAACTAAACAACCGGACCCCCCACCCATCCTAAGCCCTAAAATAAACTACCTCAAGTGCCCACCCCTAAAAACGAAACTACCCCGACCTGACACCCCCCACCCACCCTGAGACATCAAACCTTCCCCATCCCAACTACCCGACACCCCACCCAACTTGAGCCCTAAAAAAAACCTACTCCTGACTCCTCACCCCACCGCTAAATACTAAACTACCCGACACCCGCCCTGAGCCCTAAAGTCTTCCCCACCCCTAATAACTAAACTACCTCGACCTCCCCCACCCATCCTAATCCCTAAACAAAAATCACTCTGACCCCCCCACCCACCGCTAAAAACGTAACTACTCAGACACCCCCACCTGCCCTGAGCCCTAAAACCTTCCCCCACCCCAATAAGTAAACTACCCAGACCCCCTACCCACCCTGAGCCCTAAATCCACCCTAGTGCTAAAAACTACCCCCAAACCTTGCCTCAACCCCACCTACCTCACCGCATCCTCTCCTGAACCTTCCTCCTGTTATCGCCTCCTTCCTCCCCCTTCCTTAAACCTTTCCCCACCCCTAAAAAATAAACTACCCCGCCTTGTCACCCTTGCCCCTAAAAAAATAAACTACCCGACCACCACACCCACCCTAAGCCCTAAAAAAACTATCCCAAAAGCACTAAATCCAACCCCACTTACCTCACCGTGTCCTATCCCACTCCTTCCTCCTCCCCTCCCGCCTTCCCTTAAACCTTCCCCGCCCCTAAAAAATTAACTACCCGCCCCCACCGTAAGCCCTAAAAAAAAGTTACCCGAACCCCCCTCCCTGCACCTAAAAAATAAACTATTCAGTTCCCCCACCCATCCAAAGCCCTAAAAACAAAAGTTCCCCAAACCCCCTACCTGTGCTTCTATAAACAAATAACCCGGCCCCCCCACCCACACCCTTAATCCACTGTGACCCCTAAAAACTACCCCCAACCCTGCCCCAGCCCCACTTACCTGACTGCGTCCTCTCCCGATACACTAGACTGCTCTCTGCCTTTTTCTCTGCCTTAACCACGCATATTCATAGTTTTGCACATGCATGGTTAAGGCACAGAAAAAGGCATTCGTTGTTCCAGCAAGCGTTGTTACGCTTGCTTGGGAAACGTCTGTGTTGTTTACAATGTGCTGTTAAGGACGTTTCCCGCACCATATATGGGGGACTTATAAGTGGGGTTAAAGTGCTTGCCAATTGGGGATGCCAATTCACATATACCAATTTAGGGAGAGAGCACTGGCACTGGATCCTGGTTAGCAGGCTTCAGTGAACTTTCAGAGTCGTAACCAACAGCATCTAGAGCAAAAAGTGTTGGGGTGACCATACAAAAAGGGCACTTTACTACAGCATTCAGAAATAATTACCATTATTACAATTTACAAAGTGCCCTGTTAATCTCTAAAATGGGGTCCAGAAGATAATGAGTAAATACATGGATGTGTTCAGTTCTGCATCTGTGGCCTCTGGCTAGAACACGGATATACTTCTTAGTTGAATTCATAGATTCCACCGACATATTACATTCCAGGGGAGAGTGAAATAAGTAGGTGGATCCTACCATGGCTTCATGAGAGGTGCATTTGTTTGAACCATAATCTTTGAAGTAGGGGGTTCTAACTTAGGTCCAGAAGGTCAGTCTTCACCAGATTTTGAAAACAACCACCAAATTAAGAAATGTATTGCATTTATATTAATTATATGTAAAGTTATCTTAAGCGCAAGTCCTGAAAATGTGGCCTGGGCCCACCACTCCTGGTCCTATGGTAGGCATCCTGATTTAAAGTGAGACCAAAGCCTTGCAGGTGCATATAAACGGTGACTTCACCTGTGAAGTTTATGTGTAGCTAAATAAAAAGCAGGGGAGCACAATAGGATTTACAAATTAATTGATAAAAGTTTAATGCCTTTTTCTGTTGAGAATTCCAGTGTTTTGTGCACATAAAACAGTTAGCCTTGTCTGCCTTTCCAACACTGTATTCTTCCAAATCAAACCACACCATCGAAGTCCACCTACTTCCAAAAATGCATCATTCCTTTCTCATTACAGCCTTCAATTTAAGCAACAAAAAAAAGATTGTTCATGGTCCAGTGCCTCTAAGCTCAGTCCTTTCTTTACAAGTAGCTGACTGAGAGCAGTTTAAAGTCCTTTTATTCTAGTCCTGCATGAAAAGTAGTGGAAAAAAACAGGTGAGGTGTGCACTCCAGTGCCCATGTAAATCAAGCAAGCTTCCATTGCTCCCGAGCCTGAAAACTCAAAAACCATCTAATATCAGAGCACTGAGTGGATCACTCTGAACGCATGGCACCTGAAACACGCCCCCCACCCCCACCCGTCTGCTAAATGCTTTGGGCAGATACCATAACGTCAAAGACATGGAGGACCCCAAAGATCATTTTGTCAAAGACTGCAGCTTTGCAAACTGGTGGATAGTGGCTGAGCGCCTCATTTATTTTTGTATAAATGTATTTTTATAATATTTCCTCTCTGCTGCAAAGGAAACAATGTAATCAAATGTTTACGATTGAAAATGAGCAAGCAAAAAAAATCCTCAGTTTCACTCCGGGAGTGTAAGCATGGATGGGGGCATTTATGTCCCACATCCTGAGTTTTTTCTAGGAACACATGTAGTGGATGGGTGATAAAGATGAGCGCATGTTCAGACCTGACCAAGTTTAAAAAAAAAAAAAACACCAGCTTTGCTACGTATCTTATAAACAGATCAAATACTGAAACTGAATAGAGTATCACTACAACTAAACCTTCAGTTAGGCACACATTAGGAAAAAATTGGGGGGAGAAGGATCAATATAGGGTGAGTCGTGAAGATGAGAATTATTACAAGAGGGAAAGTAGAACAAGAGTAAAATAAGAGTTTTAATCAGTGGAGGGTAGAGAGGCACTTCTAAAGATGGTGGCCCTCCCATGTTTAGAGAGCTGGATTTCATGGTGGTGGCTTTCCTATGGGGACTGGCCCGGTGACGAACAAGTCTCTTGCCTTCAGTAACGATATACCTGGTAGAGACTTATCCTAGTTGCAGATTCCTTACCTTAGAATTTCCCTCAGCCGTCAGACTCGATCTGGAGATTTTTCTGCAAGCAGTACCCCTGCACGTCATCAGGTGGCGTTGGTCGACTCCCCCGGGCGTTGTTGGTGTTGTGTTCGCTGTGATGACATTGCGGTCTTATATAGGCACCCCCCAGACGCGCGACGTCAGTTCTTTTCTTTCCATGCTAGTCTACGCGCAGATCCGGAGAAGAGCTACCCTAGTCATTTTTTGACTAACTGCAACACTTCAGTCGAATACTTTTTGACAAGTTTTGGATGTGTCAAGGTATGTCCTGGAAGACCGTTTTTAAACCCTGTGACTCCTGTCACCGAATTATGTCGGTGATGGATCCCCATCATGTCTCCCTCTGGTGTCTGGAGTGCAACCACTACCCAAAGTCATGCTCCGAGTGTCACGTCATGAACCTGAAGGCTTTGCGGGAGCGGTCCTTGAAGCTCATGGCGGGTAGCACTCGACTCTGCAGCGTTCCCGGTCTCCTTCGACAGGAAGGTCAGGAGACCGCGCATGGAGTCATAATCACTCCTCTTCGTCCATGTCATTGGGACATACAGGTCACAAGAAAAAGAAGTTGAAAAGGCCAAACATTTTCCGACTTCACCTTGTTGCTTGGATGACGCGACACGGGAACAGCATCAACACTCTGGGACTCCACCTTCGGAGCCTGCGTCTTCTCTGCGCCTCCCCGACTTTCCGGGAGCCGCTGTCACCCCTGCCCAGAAAAAAGAGTTCTATGAAGCCAAGCACCTCATCTTTGGGCAGACCGACCTATCCTCGGCGTCTTCAGGCCCAAGAGAGTCGGTGAGGGCACTCTTGGGTTCCACATCGGTGGGTTCAGCCCCGGCACGATGCCTATTTTCACATCCCTGTCCTGTCCTTCAGCATTACCTGCAGTTTTCCATAGGCAACAAGCACTGTCAGTTCACTGTGCTCCCTTTTGGCCTTTCCAGTGCTCTTCGGGTGTTAACCAAGTTGATGGTGGGGGTGGCAGCTCTCCTGCCGAGATCAGGGGTGCCAGCCTTCCCATATCTCAATGACTGGAAGTTGAAGGTGGGCTCTCCCCAGGCTGTCATCTCCCATCTCCATACTACAACAGCCTCCTCTATTTGCTCAGGCTCTTCTTGCCGAAGTCACACCTGATTTCCTCTCCCTTTTGTCAGAGCTGTTCTGGACACAGTGCAGTTTTGGTCTTATCTTGCCGAGCAGTGAGTTCAGGATACTCAGGCAAAAATATAGATGTTTCAGCCTCTTTTCTGGGTTTCGAGGAGACCGACTCTGAGGCTGCTGGGCCTCATGGCCTCCTGCATACTGCTGGTGATGCATACCATATGGTATATGCAGGATCTGCAGTGGGACCTGAAGTTCCAGTGGGCGTAGCATCAGGGCAATCTTTCTGACATGGTCCAGATCTTGGAGGGAAATGCAAATGACCTGCAGTGGTGGCTAACAAACCGCAATTGGGTCGGAGGCAGATCCCTGTCCCTTGCTGTAGGAAAGTACCACCTTACCTGGCATGTTACCACCATTTTTACACTTGTATGTCAGTTTGTTTTTGCCTGTCTCACTGGGATCCTGCTAGCCAGGACCCCAGTGCTCATAGTTTGTGGCCTAAGTGTGTTCCCTGTGTGGTGCCTAACTGTGTCACTGAGGCTCTGGTAACCAGAACCTCAGTGCTTATGCTCTCTCTGCTTTTAAAATTGTCCCTGCAGGCTAGTGCCCATTTTCACCAATTCTGATTGGCACACTGGAACACCCTTATAATTCCCTAGTATATGGTACCTAGCTACCCAGGGTATTGGGGTTCCAGGAGATCCCTATGGGCTACAGCATTTCTTTTGCCTCCCATAGGGAGCTCCGACAGTTTTTACACAGGACTGCCACTTCAGCCTGAGTGAAATAATGTCCACTTTATTTCACAGCCATTTTACACTGCACTTAAGTAACTTATGTCACCTTTATATATAACCCTCACCTAGTGAAGGTTAGGTGCGAAGTTACTAAGGATGAGGGCACCCTGGCATTAGCCAAGGTGCCCCCACATTCTTCTCTCCTGGCTTCTGGGAATGCTTTGAATGGCACAGATGGTGCTCTCCTTGCATAAACCAGTCTACACCGGTTCAGGGATCCCCCAGCCCCTGGTCTGGCACGAAACTGGACAAAGGAAAGGGGAGTGACCACTCCCCTGTCCATCACCACCCCAGGGGTGGTGCCCAGAGCTCCTCCAGTGTGTCCCAGAACTCTGCCGTCTTGATTGCAGAGGTGTGAGGGCACAACGGAGGCCTCTGAGTGGCCAGTGCCAAATGGTGACATCAGAGACCCCTCCTGATAGGTGCTTACCTGGTTAGGTGGCCAATCCTCCTCTGAGGGCTATTTAGGGTCTCTCCTGTGGGTTTCTCTTCAGATAACGAATGCAAGAGCTCACCAGAGTTCCTCTGCATCTCCCTCTTCGACTTCTGCCAAGGATAGACCGCTGACTGCTCCAGGACGCCTGCAAAACTGCAACAAAGTAGCAAGATGACTACCAGCAACATTGTAGCGCCTAATCCTGCCAGCTTTCACGACTGTTTCCTGGTGGTGCATGCTGTGAGGGCTGTTTTCCTTCACCCTGCACTGGAAGCCAAGATGAAAGCTCCTGTGGGTTGACAGAATCTTCCCCCTGCCAACGCAGGCACCAACCTTCTGCATCACCGGTCCCCTGGGTCCTCTCTCATCCTGACGAGCGAGGTCCCTGGAACACCTAAGCTGGATCCAAGTGACCCCGACAGTCCAGAGGTCATTCTGTCCAAATTTGGTGGAGGTAAGTCCTTGCTTCCCCACGCCAGACAGTAATCCTGTGTACTGCGTGAACTGCAGCTGCTAGGGCTTATGTGCACTTTTGCGAGGAATCCTTCATGCACAGCATATCCCAGGTCCCCAGCACTCCGTCCTGCATTGCTCAACTCGCTGAGTTGACCACCGGCTTCGTGGGACACTCCTTTTTAGTGTTGAGACGACCGCCATGCTTAGATTTCTTGAACGCCTGTTCAAGTGCTTCTGCGGGTGCTGCCTGCTTCTGTGTGGGCTCTCGGTGCTGCTGAGCACCCCCTCTGTCTCCTCCTCCAAGGGGAAACCTCCTGGTCCTTCCTGGGCCCGGGCAGCACCCATGTTCTTCAACCGCGACCTCTGCAGCTATCAAGGCTTCTTTGCAGTCTTTCTGCGTGGAAACAACTCTGCATCCTCGAGCACGCCATGGGACATCTTCTGTGCAAAGGAGAAGTTCCTGGCATCTTCCGTTGTTGCAGAATCTTCAGCTTCTTCTACCCGGAGGCAGCCATTTTGCACCTTTATCCGGGGTTTAGTGGGCTCCTGCCCCCCCCGGACACTTGTGTGACTCTTAGACTTGGTCCCCTTCCTTTGCAGGTCCTCAGGTCCAAGAATCTGTCTTCAGTGCTTTGCAGTCAGTTGTTGTCGTTGCAGAATCTCCTATTACGACTTTAGTGTGTTTCTGGGGAAGTAGGGTAACTTTACTCCTACTTTTAAGGGTCCTGGGGTGGGGTATCTTGGACACCCTTAGTTTTTTCTTACAGTCCCAGCGACCCTCTATACACTACACTAGGCCTGGGGTCCCTAAGTAGTTCGCATTCCACTTTCTTAGTATATGGTTTGTGTTGCCCCTAGGCCTATTGCATCCTACTGTATTCTACAGTGTTTGCACTACTTTTCTAACTGTTTACTTACCTGATTTTGGTTTGTGTTTATATTTTGTGTATTTTACTTACCTCCTAAGGGAGTATATTCTCTGAGATATTTTGTGGCACATTGTCACTAAAATAAAGTACCTTTATTTTTAGTAACACTGAGTGTTGTGATTCTTATGATATAGTGCTATATGATATAAGTGGTATAGTAGGAGCTTTGCATGTCTCCTAGTTCAGCCTAAGCTGCTCTGCTATAGCTACCTCTCTCAGCCTAAGCTGCTAGAACACTACTAATCTACTAATAAGGGATAACTGGACCTGGCACAAGGTGTAAGTACCATCAGGTACCCACTATAAGCCAGGCCAGCCTCCTACACTTGCTCAACCAGATCTCACAGTAGTGACAAATGCTTCACTGCTGGGCTGGGGCGCCCATCTGGGAGAGGTGGAAACTGGAGGAATCGTCTCAGTCGGAATCCGTACTCCACATCAACATGCTGGAGCTTGGGGCAAAGCAACTAGCATTGAAAGCCTTCTTACCCTGCATCAAGGGATGGCTAGTGCTGGTGTTCACAGACAACAGCACTACTTTGTGGTACTGCAACAAACAGTGAGGGGTAAGGTTGTGGACCGTTTGTCTAGAGGCCCTGTGTCCCTGGACCTTGCTGGAACAGTAGGGCATATCCCTGGTGGTTCAACATCTGGCAGGTACCAGTAGGGCTCCCTTCACACCTAGAGACCAGGTCACTAGGGTGGCTTCAGTTAGGGAAAGATCTGCCTCTGCCAATTCCAATGTTACTTCTGTTCCAGAGGCATCCCATACTTCGAACCCTAAGGACCAGCCCCTAGATAGGGAACCCAGAAACCTGAAGTTAGAGGTGGCCAGACTGAGGCTACAGCAGCAACAGTTGGCCTTAGACAGGGAATCCCTGGCTGTGGAAAGGGAAAGGCATGGGTTGGGGTTAGTTCCCCATGGTGCAGCAGCAGTTTCAGGAATTCCAGTGTTATAGAACCTACATTTGATTCCAGAAATCTGCACAAGGTTGTTCCCCCTTACACGGATGGGGATGATATATATAAATAGTTTGCTGCACTTGAGAGGGCCTGTAAAGTTCAGAGGGTCCCTCAAGTCCAGTGGGCTGCTATCCTCAGGTTGTCTTTGACCAGCAAGGGAAGACACAGACTCCTTATTGTTAGGGAGGATGATGCAGGCAACTATCACATTCTCCAAAGTGCACTCTTGGATGGCCTGGGCTTAACCACTGAACAATATAGAATAAGGTTCAGAGAGACCAGAAAGGAGTGCTCACAGGATTGGACAGACTATGTAGACTGTTCAGTGAAGGCCGTAGAAGGTTGGTAAATGACAGTAAGGTGACTGACTATGAAAGCCTTTATAACTTAATTCTTAGAGAGTATATATTGAACAATTGTGTGTCTGATTTGTTACATCAGTATCTTGTGGACTCAGATCTCACCTCTCCCCAAGAATTGGGAAAGAAGGCAGACAAATGGGTCAGAACAAGGGTGAGCAGAAATGCTCATTCAGGGGGTGACAAAGACAGCAAGAAGAAGGATGGTAAGTCTCATGACAAGGGTGGGGACAAAGATAAAAAATCTTCAGAGCCTTCATTAGGCCCACAAAAATTTTCTTGGGGTGGTGGGCACAAATCCTCTTCACACAATCAGAAAACGCCATGGTGTTATCTTTGTAAAGCTAAAGGCCATTGGGCAAGTGATCCCACTTGTCCAAAAAGAAACATCAAACCTCCCACCACCACAACCCCCACTGCTTCCACTAGTGCCCCTAGTAATAGCAGTGGCAGTGGGAAAAACACTACTAATAGCCAGTCAAAGGGTGTAGCTGGTCTCATTTTTGGTAATGTAGTGGGGGTTGGTCTAGTTAGTGAGACAACTGAGGCTGTTTTAGTCTCTGATGGTGGTATTGACCTTGCCACCTTAGTTGCTTGCCCCCTTAATGTGGATAAGTACAAGCAACTACCCCTAATAAATGGTGTTCAGGTTGAGGCTTACAGGGACACAGGTGCCAGTGTCACTATGGTGATAGAGAAACTGGTAGCCCATGAGCAACACCTACTTGGTCATCAGTACCAAGTGACAGACACCCATAACAACACGGTTAGCCACTCCATTGCTGTTTTGAATCTCAAATGGGGGGGTGGGCGGGTTACTGGTCCAAAGAAAGTTGTGGTATCCACTGACTTACCTGTAGAGTGTCTCTTAGGAAATGATTTGGAAACTTCAGCTTGGGCTGAAGTGGAGCTGGAGGCCCATGCAGCAATGCTGGGCATTCCTGGGCACATCTTTCCTCTTATTAGGGCTTGGGCCAAGAAGCAAAGAGGACAGGGAAGCTTGGATCCTGGAACAGTGGACCAAGTGCTCCCAAAAACTAGGGGTAGAAAGGGCAAACCCTTGTCCACTATCCCTCCCTCTCCAGATGATTTCCTCTTTGATGAGGAGGAGTCTACCCCCTGTTCAGAACCTACACCAGAGGAGCTTGAAGCTGACACAGCTGAGCTTTTGGGTGCAGGGGGGCCAGCCAGGGAGGAACTGAGTGTAGCACAGCAGACCTGTCCCAAACCATAGGGTCGCAGACAGCAAGCTGTCAAACAGCAGAATGGGGATGTCAATCATGCCCATAGAGTTTACTGGGAGAATAATCTCCTCTATCCTGAGACAAGGGACCCTAAACCTGGTGCCACCAGGAGACTGTTCATCCCCGTACAGTATAGGGAATACCTCCTAACTCTGGCACATGACATTCCTTTGGCTGGACATTTGGGGCAAAGTAAAACATGGGACAGACTTGTTTCCCATTTTCACTGGCCTCATATGTGAGGACACTAAGGAGTTTTGTTACTCTTGTGTCACCTGCCAAGCCAGTGGCAAGACTGGTGGCACCCCAAAGGCCCCCTTAATCCCACTGCCAGTGGTTGAGGTGCCATTTGAGAGGGTTGGAGTTGATACTGTTGCCCCCCTTGACCCTCCAACAGCTTCTGGCAATAGATTCATCCTTGTGGTGGCGGAACATGCCACAAGGTATCTAGAAGCTACACCCTTACAGACCACTACAGTGCCTGCAGTGGCAAAGGCCATCCTGAGAATATTTTCCATGGTGGGTTTCCCTAAGGAAGTTGTATCAGACAGAGGTAGTAACTTCATGTCTGCATACCTCAAAGCTATGTGGAAGGAGTATGGTGTAACATACAAATTCACCACCCCTTATCATCCACAAACAAATGGATTGGTTGAGAGGTTTAATAAAAGTCTCAAAGGCATGATCATGGGACTCTCTGAAAAACTCAGAAGGAGATGGGATGTCCTCTTGTCATGCCTCCTTTTTGCCTACAGGGAGGTACCCCAGAAAGGAGTGGCTACAGCCCCTTTGAACTCCTCTTTGGTCACCGTGTTAAGGGTCTCCCTGCCCTTGTGAAGGAGGGTTGGAAGCAACCTTTAAAGCCCCCTTAACAAGACATTGTGGAATATGTACTTGGCCTAAGATCCAGAATGGCTGAGTACATGAAAAAGGCCACTAAAAACCTCCAGGCCAGCCAAGAGCTCCAAAAACAATGGCATGGCCAGAAGGCTGTCCTGACAGAGTACCACCCAGGACAGAAGGTGTGGGTATTTGAGCCTGTGGGGCGAAGAGCACTCGAGGATAAATAGAGTGGAGCCCATCTCATTGTGGAGAAGAAAGGTGAGGTCACCTACTTGGTAGACCTGGGCACTGCCAGAAGTCCCCTTTGGGCACTTCATGTCAATCGCCTTAAACCTTACTATGATAGGGCTGATTTAAGCCTACTCATGGCCACAGCTGAGGGGCAGGAGGAAGAGAGTGACCCTCTCCCTGACCTCTTCTCCAACACTGAAGCTGATGGCTTAGTAGAAGGAGTGGTGCTTGCAGACTGCCTCACTGCAGAGCAGAGGGAGGAGTGCAAAAATCTCCTAGGGCAATTTTCTGAATTATTTCCCTCATACCTGGTACAACTACCTGGTGTGAATATTCAAGTGATACTGGAGGCAGTTCACCTGTCAAGAGTAAACGTTACAGGCAGCCTGACCATGTCACAGATTGCATCAAAACTGAGGTCCAGAAAATGGTAGACCTGGGAGTTCTTGAGCCCTCTGATAGCCCCTGGGCCAGCCCGGTGGTGCTTGTCCCCAAACCTCATTGCAAAGAAGGAAAGAGAGAAATGTGCTTTTGTGTGGACTATAGAGGACTTAGGTGGTCATTACAACCCTGGCGGACGGTGTTAAAGTGGCGGTAAGACCGCCAACAGGCTGGCGGTAAAAAATTAGCAATTACGACCGTGGTGAAAACCGCCAACAAAGACAGCCACTTTAACACTCCGACCGCCACGGCGGTACAAACAAACAGCGCAGCGGTCACCGCCAACAGACAGGCGGGAGACAATTTACCGCCCACACTATTATGACAGGCCAATCCGCCACCTTTTCCGGGGCAGATTCACCGCGGATAAAAACACGGCGGAAACAGGAATTTCGAAGGGAAAACGCTCACCTCTACACACTCCACGAGGACACCATGGACCCGGAACTCCAAATCCTACCTGCGATAGTCTTCCTGCTCCTGTACCAGGAGCACGAACGCCGGCGGCGAAGACCATGGTGAGTACTGCACCTACGACACAGGGGAGGGGGGAGGCAAAAAACAGGGGCACACATACTCAACACCCCCACCCTCACCCACTGCAACACACATACTAATACATATCTATACATTATAGTTACACCCCCCAAACCCCCCGGAAGAATGCAAAGACAAAAGGAAATTAGTGTAACCATTATAATATATTAAAATGCAGTACGCAAAAATATACATATATACACTATTAACAAAATATACACCAAGAATAGTAGTCCAGGTATTGCACCATTTATAGTCTGTGGACCACTGGACCCAAACTGCATGGGCGAGGCCCACACACGATACCAGATCAAAACAGAGAGAACACTGCAGAGGCATCAGATAGAAATACAACAGGCACCTCAGGGGGAAGGGAAGGGGGGGCACCTCAGCCGGATGAGTGCACAACACCAGATCCACGAGGGGGCTCAATGCCTACTGTTCAATCCTGGGGAGTGCAAAGCGACAGTCTCTCAAGTCTCTACAGTGGGTGGGTTGCCCACTGTTCAATCCTGCAAAGCCACAGTCTCTCAAGTCTCTAGAGTGGATGGTTTGCCCACTGCCATATCCTGGGGAGTACAAAGCCACAGTCTCTCAAGTCTCTACAGTGGGTGGGTTGCCCACTGCCATATCCTGGGGAGTGCAATGCCACAGTCTCTCAAGTCTCTACAGTGGGTGGGTTGCCCACTGTTCAATCCTGGGGAGTGCAAAGCCACAGTTTCTCAAGTCTCTACAGTGGGTGGTTTGCCCACTGCCATATCCTGGGGAGTGCAAAGCCACAGTCTCTCAAGTGGATAACAGTCTCCACTGGTTCTGGAGGGGGTCTGGTGCCCAGAGTGCTTCATCCTGTGAAGGACAGAGGTAGTGGATGCATGTCTCCACTGGTTCTGGAGGGGGACTGGTGCCCAGAGTGCTTCATCCTGTGAAGGACAGAGGTAGTGGATGCATGTCTCTACTGGTTCTGGAGGGGGACTGGTGCCCAGAATGCTTAATCTTGTGAAGGATAGAGGTAGTGGATGGATCTCTCCACTGGTTCTGGAGGAGGACTGGTGCCCAGAGTGCATCACTCACCCCATGACGGTCCCAGTTGCGTCAGTGCCCCTGCCGCTCATGGGCTAGCGGTGCTTAATTTGGCGGTGCCCTGTTCAGCGGTGCTTGATTTACCGGTGTCCTGTTCAGCGGTGCTTGATTTGGCGGTGCCCTGTTCAGCGGTGCTTGAGTTGGCGGTGCCCTGTTCAGCGGTGCTTGATTTGGCAGTGCCCTGTTCAGCAGTGCTTGAGTTGGCGGTGCCCTGTTCAGCGGTGCTTGATTTGGTGGTGCCCTGTTCAGCGGTGCTTGATTTGGCGGTGCCCTGTTAGCGGTGCTTGATTTGGCCTGCCCTGTTCAGCGGTGCTTGAGTTGGCAGTGCCCTGTTCAGCGGTGCTTGCCCTGTTCAGTGGTGCTTGAGTTGTCGGTCCTTCATGGCCCAGCGGGTCTTGTGCTGGCGGTCCTTCATGGCCCAGCGGGTCTTGTGCTGGCGGTCCTTCATGGCCCAGCTGGGCTGGGGCTGGCGGTCCTTCATGGCCCATCTGGGCTGGGGCTGGCGGGCCCTCCTGGACAGCTGGGCTGGGGGTGGCGGTGGCCTCCTGGGCAGCTGGGCTGGGGCTGGCGGGGCCCTCCTTGGCAGCTGGGCTGGGGCTGGCAGGGCCCTGCTGGGCAGCTGGGCTGGGGCTGGTGGGGCCCTCCTAGGCAGCTGGGTTGGGGCTGGCAGTGGCGGTGGCCTCCTGGGCAGTGGGGTTGGGGCTGGCAGGGCCCTCCTGGGCAGCTGGGCTGGGGCTGGGGCTGGTGGGGCCCTCCTGGGTAGCTGGGCTGGGGCTGGCCGGGCCCTCCTGGGCTGGGGCTGGCGGTGCCCTCCTGGGCAGCTGGGCTGGGGCTGGCAGTGGCCTCCTGGGCAGCGGGGATGGGGCTGGCGGGGCCCTCCTGAGCAGGTGGGATGATGGTGGTCTTCTCCGCCGTGCTGCTCTTCCCAGACTTGCCGGGTTTCTTGTGGCCCTTCCCCACCTTGGGAGGTGTCACAGCTGAGTTCACACTCCCAGCGGGATCCCTGGGAGCGGCTTGGGTGGCTGGAGTCTTCCCCCTCTCCCCCCAGGCACTGGCTAACTTCAGATGCTTCACAGCGGGGGGACTGGCTGTGCTGTGGCTCCGTGCCACACTGGCTGTCCTGGTGGCCGGTGCACTCCACATACCTGTGACTACAGGCACCACTGGTCCAGGAGATGTTGTGGCTGAGGTGCTAGTTAGGGACCTATGAGATGGACGGGGTGGGGGAGGACACACTGGGACTGGTAGCTAGAGGGGGTTTGGGAGTGGAGGAAGAGGTGGAGGTAGTAGGAGGTGTACGTTTGGTGACTTTGGGTGCAAGTGCATGCGCTGGAGGCTGTCGTGAGGTGGATGGCTTCTGGGTGGGTGTGTGCCTGCGTTTGTGTATCTTTTGAGGGGGCGTCACAGACACACTGGGAGAGGACACAGGGGATGTGTGAATGGTATTGGGGGTGGTGACTGCACGTGAGCGTGGTGTGCTGGTGGGTGTGCTGGTGAGGGACGTAGTGGCTTTAGAGGTAGTGCATGCAGGTGTGTGTGTAGACGAGATTGGGAGGGAGGAGGGAGACGAGGAGGGGGACACAGTGGAGGCAGTGGATGTTGGTGTGTCTGCATGTGTGTGATGCTTGCGTGAGTGCCTGTGGGATGTGTGGTGCTTATTTTTGCCTGAGCTTCCCTTGTGTGGTGAGGTGTGTGCAGGCTGGTCTGATGGTTTGCTTGGGATAGGCAGAGGTACAGGGGATTGGGTCTGGGTGGAGGAAGTTGGAGGGGGGAGGCTAGACACAAGGACAATGGCTGCCATCAGTGCTGAGGCCAGAGTTTGAAAGGCTATGTGAAGGGCCGCCTGACCAGAATGAATGCCCTCCAGGAATGCATTTGTTTGTTGCAACTGCCTTTCTACACCCTGGATGGCATTCAAAATGGTAGACTGCTCAACAGTGAGTGACCTGAGGAGGTCAATGGCCTCCTCACTGAGGGCAGCAGGGGTGACTGGGGCAGGGGCTGAAGTGCCTGGGGCGAAGGTGATGCCCACCCTCCTGGGTGAGCGGGCACGGGGTGAAGGCTGATGGGCTGCTGGGAGGGCTGTGCTGGGAGGGGGGGTGGCGGCTGTACCTTTAGATGCGGGGGCACAGATGTTGCCACCACCACAAGGGAGCTCCCATCAGAGGACGAGTCTGTGTCGCTGGTCTCAGCTCCTGTCCCCGCAGTGGTGCTCCCCTCGCCATCCGTCCCACTGGTGAATTCTGAGTCCATAGTGTGGCCCTCCATGGCCATGTGGGATGCAGCTCCCTCGTGCTCCGGTGCCACTGCTCCTCCGCCTGATGATGCTAATGCACAGAAGAACAGGGAAACCACAAAAAAGGGGGGGGGGGAAACAGAATAAAGACATGTTGGCTGCATGGATTACCGCTACCGTTGGCGGACAAGACAGACACAGAACCCCCCTGCACTACGCCGCGCTCTTGGGCTCTACAGTGCAATTCCTGGGAAATGGCCTATAAGGCTATGGACGACATCTGCACACATAGATGGCACAGGGGCATGAATAGCTGTACTTGGCACTCTAGAGAGGTGGGGTGGGGGGCCACAGGGCCATGCCTTACGGAGGGGCCTAGCCTACGGAACTCGCCCTGGCCTAGGGAAACCCACAGCCCTCCTCCCCCACCCAGACAACTCCACTGCGCGCAAAGTCAGCTGAATGAGAGTGTACTCACCCCCTTGTGTCTGCTGTGATGCCCTCAAGCGCCCATCCAACTCCGGGTAGGCCACCGCCAGGATCCTGAACATCAGGGGGGTCATGGTTCGACGGGCACCCCTCCCACGTTGGGAGGCCATCCCCAGCTGAGCCTCTGCTGTCTTCTTGCTCCAGCGGCGAATGTCCTCCCATCTTTTCCGGCAGTGGGTGCTCCGTCTGTGGTAGATCCCCAGGGTCCGGACGTCCTTGGCGATGGCACGCCAAATATCTTTCTTCTGGTGGGCGCTGACCTACATGAAATGTACAGGGGAAGAAGAGAAGTCATTACCAACTGCACCGTCAAAGTGAGTGGCCCCCATCCCTACCGTTGCCATGTGGCACATGCACCCACCGTCTTTCATGCACGCAGAACTTTGCCCCCTTCCTTCTTACATCCAGCCCTCTCCACACAGGCATAGCCCATACAACATGCTCCCTGTGTACTTACCTGTTTGTCTGGAGAACCGTAGAGTAGCGTGTACTGGGGGAGGACCCCATCAACAAGCTTCTCCAACTCCTCCGATGTGAAGGCAGGGGCCCTTTCCCCAGACGCACAAGCCATTGTCTCTTCCAGACCGAGGTCACAGCAGCACTTGCAGTGTAGGTCCTCTCCTGTTGAAGATCAGGTATCGAGTGATTGAACAGATAGAAAATGGCAGTCACGTCCGCGGCGGTGCGTACCATCACCGCCGGCGTACATCGTCATTGGCTCCTGGGACCCATAGGGTCCAATGTTAACCAATGCAGCATTGCGCCGCGGTCTCCAACCGCCTACTGTGACGGTGTACAACGCCAGCGCAGATACCTCACATCCCATTGTCCCACTTTAGAGGTCAGGCAACCGCCATTTCAGGGGCCCACATGGCCTCATTTCCAACTGCATCACACATACCTAGGCCTAGTCTCAACACACATACAGGCCACCTATTGTGTATGATTGGTGTTCTGGGTAAACTGTGGGTACGTACCTCTGAGTTGTTTGACTCTGTGGTCGCTGTTGTCCTTCATAGGCACCGTCCACTGGGACATGTGAGGAGATGGCGGAATCCTCCGGTGTACTGACCGCTGGTGGACCTGTCGACAATGGAGGAAAGAAATTTGATTATCACCTACAGGTTTGACCGTGCCACAATCCAGGAACTGTGTACCCAGTTGGAGCCAGACCTGATGTCAGCAATCCGCCATCCCACAAGAATCCCCCCTCAAGTGCAGGTGCTATCAGTGCTCCATTTCCTTTCAAGAGGGTCTTTTCAAACAACTGTGGCCAT
This sequence comes from Pleurodeles waltl, assembly GCF_031143425.1. NCBI lineage: Eukaryota > Metazoa > Chordata > Amphibia > Caudata > Salamandridae > Pleurodeles > Pleurodeles waltl. The sequence goes on from NC_090449.1 coordinate 404,047,687, forward strand.
GGCATCAGGGATGTCCCAGCCTATGTTTTCCAACGTATTGTCCAGAGTGTTGTCTGCCCTGCTGAAACACATGCGGAGCTACATCGTTTTCCCTCAGGTGGAGGATTTGCCTACAGTGAAAGGTGACTTCTATGCCCTTGGCTATATCCCCAACATCGTAGGTGCCATTAATGGGACCAATGTGGCTTTGGTCCCCCCCAGAAGAGTGAACAGGTGTACAGAAACCGGAAGAGTTATCATTCCATGAATGTACAGATGGTATGTTTGGCAGACCAGTACATCTCCCATGTGACTGCCATGTTCCCTGGCTCAGTGCATGACGCCTACATCCTGCGGAATAGCAGCATCCCTTATGTGATGGGTCAACTCCAGAGGCACCGTGTGTGGCTATTAGGTGAGCCCCTGGAAGCAAGACAGTGGGAATGGTTGTCTGGGGTTATCCCTACAGGTTAGTGTGTGTCTAACAGTTGTCCCTCGCCATTTGCAGGTGACTCTGGGTACCCCAACCTGTCATGGCTACTGACCCCAGTGGGGAATCCCAGGACCAGGGTAGAGGAACGCTACAATGAGGCCCATGGGCGAACTAGGAGGGTGATCGAGCAGACCTTCGGCCTCCTGAAGGCCAGGTTCAGGTGCCTACATATGACAGGTGGATCCCTGTTCTACTCACCAAAGAAGGTGTGCCAGATCATCATGGCCTGCTGTATGCTTCAAAACTTGGCTTTGCGACGACAGGTGCCTTTTCTGCAGGAGGATGGTCCAGATGGCGGTGTTGTGGCAGCTGTGGAGCCTGTGGACAGTGATGAGGATGAAGCAGAGGAAGAAGACATGCAGAACAGGGACTCAGTGATCCAGCAATATTTCCAGTGAAACACAGGTGAGAATACTTTCCTGGCTACTACATGTACTTTTACACTACTACCTCTCTACTGTCTGTCATTTTCACCCAGTGTATGGTCACTGAGTTGTCACTTTCCCTTACGGTTTTACAGATGTGCGTCCCACCGTGTGTCATCTGCTTAAATTCCTCATGGACTAGAGCTGTGTGACATAGATATGTTGACATTACTATTTCAAGAACATTTTGTCACTGTAATTGCAAATACACTATTTCAAAATCACAGACAGACTCCAGGTCATTTTGTGCTTTAGGTGTGTTTTATTAAAATGCTAAATATTGGAGGGGGAAGTTAAATGGTGAGGGGTGATGGCGGAGGAGTGTCCATGGCAGAGTCCAGTCTATTAGTCTCACAGGTGCATTGCCCATATGGGCATAGGAAGTGGAGCTGGGGCAGTTTAATTATGGACAGGGTGACAAAGTGGGGCAGTGGGATGACAATCAGGGTGGTCTCATTTCTTGGCGGGGGTCTTGGCATCATGCTCTGTCTTGTTCCTGGATCTCAGGGACTGTTTGCGGGGTGGTTCTCTCTCTGCAGGGGGTGGGGTGCTGGTGTGGTGGTCCTGTGGCAGGGCGTCCTGTCCACTAGCGCCGGCGGAGGTGGTGGGCAGTTCATCGTCCATGCTAGTGTCAGGGTCCCCTTGGTGTGCCACAGTGTCCCTCCTGGTATAAGTATTTCCTTCAGCACCCCTACGATGGTGCCCAGGGTGGAACTGATGGTTCTGAGTTCCTCTGTGAATCCCATATACTGTTCCTCCTGCATGCACTGGGTCTCCTGAAACTTGGCCATTACCGTTACAATCGTCTCCTGGGAGTGGTGGTATGCTCCCATGATGGAGGAGAGGGCCTCGTGGAGAGTGGATTCCCTTGGCTTGTCCGCCCCCTGTCGCACGGCAGCCCTCCCAGTTCCCCTGTGTTCCTGGGCCTCCGTCCCCTGGACCGTGTGCCCACTGCCACTGCCCCCAGGTCCCTGTTGTTGTTGGGGTGGTGCGTTATCCTGGGTTCCCTGTAGTGGTGGACACACAGCTGATTGACGTGTCCTGGGGACGGAGGTACGCACCCGCTGGGTGGGTGCTGTGCTGGTGTTTCCAGAGGGGGGAAGGTCTGTGGTGGCCTGTGCCTGTGTGAGGGGAACCGACTGTCCTGAGGCCCCTGATGGTCCGGGCTGGTTATCTAAATCCAGTTGGACAGAGGTGCTGTCATCACTGTGGGCCTCTTCTGTGGGTGGAGTGGACATGTCTGGACCCTCCTGTCTGGTGACGTTGGGTAGTGGTCCTGCAGGGGTGGAAAGGCATGATTATTGCATCTGTGTGTGGCATGGTGTGCAATGGGTGGGTGACTGTGTACCCCAGTGCTGGCATTCTTGTGTGGGAGCTTCTGTGATGATGGTTTAGGGGGGTGTATGGGTATGTGCAGTGGGCATGCTTTAGTGATGGGTGTCCATGCTTTGTTGTTGCATGCAGGGCTTGGTGTTGGGATGTGTGGTTTGTGATATTGGTACATTTGTGAGGAGTTGGAGTGATAGGGGTGAGGGCGAGGGTGGGGGTATGTGATAGCATGCAGGTAGGGTGGGGTATGTAATAGTTAAGATTTGACTTACCAGAGTCCATTCTGCCACCAACTCCTGCGAGGCCCTCAGGATGCAGAATCACCAAGACCTGCTCCTCCCATGTTGTTAGTTGTGGGTGAGGAGGTGGGGTCCGCCGCCAGTCCGCTGAACCGCCTGGTGGTGTCTTGAGACCATAGAACGCACCTTCCCCCGTAGGTCGTTCGACTTTTTCCTGATGTCCTCCCGATTTCTTGGGTGTTTTCCCACTACGTTGACCCTGTCCACTATTCTTTGCCATAGCTCCATCTTCCTTGCAATTGAGGTGTGCTGCACCTGTGATCCAAATAGCTGTGGCTCTACCCGGACGATTTCCTCCACCATGACCCTGAGCTCCTCCTCCAAGAACCTGGGGTGTCTTTGCTGTGCCATGGGGTGGTGTGGGTGATGTGTGGGGTGGTGTGTGTGGTGATAAGTGTGGTGATATGTAGTGGTGTGTTGTGTGAGGTGCGTGGAAGTTGTGTGGGTGATGTTGTTATGTGCCTGTGGATGCTGTTTACTTGCTGGTGGTGTCTCTCTCTGTGCTTCGTTCTCGATTTTTGGTCATGGGGTTTGTGGGTGATGTGGGAGTGTATATTGTATTGGGTGTGTGGGAGTGGTGTGTGTATGTGTATCAGGTGTGTGTATTTCGAATCGTCCAATGTGGCTGTGTTTTGGAGATGTGTGTGTATTTTGAGCGCAGCGGTGTGTACCGCCAATGGAATAACGCGGTTGAAAGACCACCGCGTGGATTCGTGTGTAGTGGTAGTGTGGGCGTATTTCTGTTGGCGTGACGGTGGAGGTTTTGTTTTCGCCAGTTTATCACTGACCTTTGGTGTGGCAGGCTTCTGTGGGTGTCTGAATTTTGGCGGGTTCCTAGCTGTGGGTCATAATAGCTGTGGCGGAATTCCGCAGCCGCGGCGGGGTTTTGGTGCTCTTCTGCATGCGGTAAGCAGCTTTTACCGCCAATGTTGTAATGACCCCCTTATTACTGTAACCAAAACTGATGCTACCCTATACCCAGGGCAGATGAGCTCATAGATAAACTGGCTTCTGCCAAGTATCTAAGCACCTTTGATCAGACTACAAGGTATTGGCAGATCAAGTTATCAGTGGATGCAAAAGCAAAAACTGAATTTTCCACCATAGGAGGGCACTATCTATTCACAGTTATACTCTTTGGTTTGAAAAATGCACCTTCCACTTTCCAGAGGCTGGTGAAAACAGTCCTCCAAGGTTTGGAAGCTTTCAGTGCAGCATACTTAGATGACATTGCGGTATTTAGCTCTACCTGAGATAACCACCTGGTCCACCTATGGAACGTTTAGGAGCCCCTGCAAAAGGCAGGCCTCACTATCAATGCTTCAAAGTGCCAGATAGGGCAGGGGAAAGTGGTTTATCTGGGCCACCTGGTAGGTGGAGAAGAGATTGAACCACTACAAGGGAAGATCCAGACAGTTATGGACTGGGCTCCCCCTACTACTCAGACCCAGGTCAGAGCCTTCTTAGGTCTCACTGGGTATTACAGGAGGTTCATTAAGAACTATGGTTCCATTGTGGCCCCTCTTAATGACCTCACTTCAAAGAAAATGCCTAAAAAGGTATTATGGACAGCCAGCTGTCAGAAAGCTTTTGAGGAGCTTAAGCAGGCTATGTGCTCTGCACCTGTCTTAAAAAGCCCAAATTACTCCAAAAAGTAATTGTCCAGACAGATGCTTCTGAACTGGGGGTCCGGGCAGTGTTTTCACAACTTAACTCAGAGGGCCAGGATCAACCTGTTGCTTTCATCAGTAGAAGGTTGAGCCCTAGAGAAAAGCCTTGGTCTGCCATAGAAAGGGAGGCTTTTGCTGTGGTCTGGGCCTTAGAGAAGTTGAGACGCGACTTGTTTGGGACTCACTTCATTGTTTAAACAGACCACAAACCTCTATCATGGCTTAAACAAATGAAAAGTGAAAACCCTAAATTACTGAGGTGGTTCATTTCCCTACAGGGGATGGACTTTACAGTGGAACATAGACCTGGGAGTATCCACTCCAATGGAGATTGACTCTCCAGATATTTCCACTTAGACAATGAAGACTCATCTGGGCAAGGTTACCCTTATTGTCCCTCGTTTGAGGGGTAGGGGGTTGTGTAGGAAAGAACCATCCTTCTTGGCATGTCACCCCCATTTGTACCAGTATGTCAGTATGTTTTTGCCTGCCTCACTTGGATACTGCTGGTCAGGACCCCAGTGCTCATAGTTTGCGGCCTAATGTGTGTGTTGTCAGTACTGCTTAACTGTGTCACTGAGGCTCTGCTAACCAGAACCTCAGTGCTTATGCTCTCTCTACTTCCACATTAGTCACTATGGCCTAGTGACTTAATTTACCAATTCCAATTGGCACACTGCACCCCCCTTATAAGTCCCTAGTATATGGTACTTAGGTGTAGGAGGCTGGACTGGCTTGTAGTGAGTACCAAGGGGTACTTGCACCTTGCACCAGGCCCAGTTATCCCTTATTAGTGTATAGGGTGTCTAGCAGCATAGGCTGATAGATAATGGTAGCTTAGCAGAGCAGCTTAGGCTGAACTAGGAGACGAGTGAAGCTCCTACAGTACCACTTAGTGTCATATGCACAATATCATAAGAAAACACAATACACAGATATACTAAAAATAAAGGTACTTTATTTTTATGACAATATGCCAAAGTATCTCAGAGTGTACCCTCAGTATGATGATAGCAAATATACACAAGATATATGTACACAATACCAAAATATGCAGTAATAGTATTAGAAAACAGTGCAAACAATGTATAGTTACAATAGGATGCAATGGGGACACATAGGGATAGGGGCAACACAAACCATAATACTCCAAAAGTGGAATGCGAACCACGAATGGACCCCAAACCTATGTGACCTTGTAGAGGATCGCTGGGACTATTAGAAAATAGTAAGGGTTAGAAAAATAGCCCACCCCAAGACCCTGAAAAGTGAGTGCAAAGTGCACTAAAGTTCCCCCAAGGACATAGAAGTCGTGATAGGGGAATTCTGCAGGAAAGACACAAACCAGCAATGCAACAACGATGGATTTCCAGTCGAGGGTACCTGTGGAACAAGGGGACCAAGTCCAAAAGTCACAAGCAATTCGGAGATGGGCAGATGCCCAGGAAATGCCAGCTGTGGGTGCAAAGATGCTGCTACTGGACAGTAGAAGCTTAGGTTTCTGCAGGAACGACAAGGGCTAGAGACTTCCCCTTTGGAGGACGGATCCCTCACGCCGTGGAGAGTCGGGCAAAAGTGTTTTCCCGCCGAAAGACCGCCAACAAGCCTTGCTAGCTGCAAATCGTGCGGTAAGGGTTTTTGGATGCTGCTGTGGCCCAGGAGGGACCAGGATGTTGCCAATTGCGTCAGGGGACAGAGGGGATATCGAGCAAGACAAGGAGCCCTCTCAGCAGCAGGCAGCACCCGCAGAAGTGCCAGAAACTACAAGGATGCGTGAAACGGTGCTCACCCAAAGTCGCACAAAGGAGTCCCACGTCGCCGGAGAACAACTTAGGAGGTCGTGCAATGCAGGTTAGAGTGCCGTGGACCCAGGCTGGACTGTGCACAAAGGATTTCTGCCGGAAGTGCACGGAGGCCGGAGTAGCTGCAAAAGTCACGGTTCCCAGCAATGCAGTCTGGCGTGGGGAGGCAAGGACTTACCTCCACCAAACTTGGACTGAAGAGTCACTGGACTGTGGGAGTCACTTGGACAGAGTTGCTGGATTCAAGGGACCTCGCTCGTCGTGCTGAGAGGAGACCCAGGGGACCGGTGATGCAGTTCTTTGGTGCCTGCGGTTGCAGGGGGACGATTCCGTCGACCCACGGGAGATTTCTTCGTAGCTTCTAGTGCAGAGAGGAGGCAGACTACCCCCACAGCATGCACCACCAGGAAAACAGTCTAGAAGGCGGCAGGATCAGCGTTACAGAGTTGCAGTAGTCGTCTTTGCTACTATGTTGCAGTTTTGCAGGCTTCCAGCGCGGTCAGCAGTCGATTCCTTGGCAGAAGGTGAAGAGAGAGATGCAGAGGAACTCGGATGAGCTCTTGCATTCGTTATCTAAGGAATCCCAAGAGACAGAGACCCTAAATAGCCAGAAAAGAGGGTTTGGCTACCTAGGAGAGAGGATAGGCTAGCAACACCTGAAGGAGCCTATCAGAAGGAGTCTCTGACGTCACCTGATGGCACTGGCCACTCAGAGCAGTCCAGTGTGCCAGCAGCACCTCTGTTTCCAAGATGGCAGAGGTCTGGAGCACACTGGAGGAGCTCTGGGCACCTCCCAGGGGAGGTACAGGTCAGGGGAGTGGTCACTCCCCTTTCCTTTGTCCAGTTTCGCGACAGAGCAGGGCTAAGGGGTCCCTGAACCGGTGTAGACTGGCTTATGCAGAAATGGGCACCAAATGTGCCCATGAAAGCATTTCCAGAGGCTGGGGGAGGCTACTCCTCCCCTGCCTTCACACCATTTTCCAAAGGGAGAGGGTGTAACACCTTCTCTCAGAGGAAGTCCTTTGTTCTGCCATCCTGGGACAAGCCTGGCTTGACCCCAGGAGGGCAGAAGCCTGTCTGAGGGGTTGGCAGCAGCAGCAGCTGCAGTGAAACCCCAGGAGAGGCAGTTTGGCAGTACCAGGGTCTGTGCTACAGACCACTGGGATCATGGGATTGTGCCAACTATGCCAGGATGGCATAGAGGGGGCAATTCCATGATCATAGACATGTTACATGGCCATATTCGGAGTTACCATTGTGAAGCTACATATAGGTAGTGACCTATATGTAGTGCACGCGTGTAATGGTGTCCCCGCACTCACAAAGTCCGGGGAATTGGCCCTGAACAATGTGGGGGCACCTTGGCTAGTGCCAGGGTGCCCTCACACTAAGTAACTTTGCACCTAACCTTTACCAGGTAAAGGTTAGACATTTAGGTGACTTATAAGTTACTTAAGTGCAGTGTAAAATGGCTGTGAAATAACGTGGATGTTATTTCACTCAGGCTGCAGTGGCAGGCCTTTGTAAGAATTGTCAGAGCTCCCTATGGGTGGCAAAAGAAATGCTGCAGCCCATAGGGATCTCCTGGAACCCCAATACCCTGGGTACCTCAGTACCATATACTAGGGAATTATAAGGGTGTTCCAGTAAGCCAATGTGAATTGGTAAAATTGGTCACTAGCCTGTTAGTGACAATTTGGAAAGAAATGAGAGAGCATAACCACTGAGGTTCTGGTTAGCAGAGCCTTAGTGAGACAGTTAGTCACTACACAGGTAACACATTCAGGCACACTTATGAGCACTGGGGCCCTGGCTGGCAGGGTCCCAGTGACACATACAACTAAAACAACATATATACAGTGAAAAATGGGGGTAACATGCCAGGCAAGATGGTACTTTCCTACACAACCCCCCCCCCCAAACGAAGGACAATAAGACTAGCCATGACCTGATGAGTCTTCATTGTCTAAGTGGAAATATCTGGAGAGTCCATCTGCATTGGAGTGGCTACTCCCAGGTCTATGTTCCACTGTATAGTCCATTCCCTGAAGGGATATGGACCACCTCAATAATTTAGGGTTTTCACCTTTCATTTGTTTTAGCCAAAGTAGAGGTTTGTGGTCTGTCTGAACAATGAAGTGAGTGCCAAACAGGTATGGCCTCAACTTCATCAGAGCCCAGACCACAGCAATGGCCTCCCTCTCTATGGTAGACCAACGCTTTTCTCTAGGGGTCAACCTCCTACTAATAAAAGCAACAGGTTGATCCTGGCCCTCAGAATTAAGTTGTGATAGGACTGCCCCTACTCCTAATTCAGATGCATCAGTTTGGACATAGAATTTTTTAGAGTAACAAGGGCTTTTCAGGACAGGTGCAGAGCACATGGCCTGCTTCAGCTCCTCAAAAGCTTTCTGACAGTTTGCTGTCCATAATACCTTTTTAGGCATTTTCTTGGATGTGAGGTCATTAAGAGGGGCTGCAATGGAGCCATAGTTCTTAATGAACCTCCTGTAATACCCAGTGAGGCCTAGGAAGGCTCTCACCTGAGTCTGAGTAGTAGGGGGAACCCAATCTATAATAGTTTGGATTTTCCCCTGAAGTAGTGCAATCTGTTCCCCACCAACAAGGTGTCCCAGATAAACCACCTTCCCCTGCCCTATCTGGCACTTTGAAGCCTTGATAGTGAGGCCTGCCTTTTGCAGGGCCTCCAAAACTTTCCATAGGTGGACCAGGGGATCATCCCAGCTGGAGCTAAAGACAGCTATATCGTCCAAATATGCTGCACTAAAAGCTTCCAGCCCTTGCAGGACTGTGTTCACCAACCTCTGAAAAGTGGCAGGTGCATTTTTCAATCCAAAAGACATTACTGTGAACTGGTAATGGCCTCCAATGGTTGAAAATGCAGTTTTAGGTTTAGCATCTTCTGATAATTTGATCTGCCAATACCCTGCAGTCAAATCAATAGTGCTTAGATACTTGGCAGATGCCAGTGTATCTATGAGCTCATCTGCCCTGGGTATAGGGTGAGCATCAGTTTTGGTTACCTGGTTGAGACCTCTGTAGTCTACACAAAACCGCATTTCCTTCTTTCCATCCTTGGAATGAGGTTTTGGTACAAGTACCACAGGAGAAGCCCATGGACTTTCAGAGTGCTCAACCACTCCTAGTTCTAACATTTTCTGCACCTCTTGCATTATGCAGTCCCTGACATGGTCAGGCTGCCTATAGATCTTACTTTTGACAGGCAAGCTGTCTCCAGTATCTATAGTGTGCTCACACCAAGAAGTGGTACCTGGCACAGTAGAGAAGAGTTCAGAAAACTGACCCAGGAGATTTATGCAATGGTCTTTCTGCTCAGCAGTAAGACAATCAGCCAAAACTACACCTTCCACTAGAGCATCTTGTTCTGTGGAAGAGAAGAGATCAGGTAGAGGATCACTGTCTTCTTCCTGTCCCTCATCAGTTGCCATGAGCAGGGTGAGATCAGCCCTGTCATAGTAGGGTTTAAGGCGATTGACATGGAGCACCCTAAGGGGACTCCTGGCAGTGCCTAAGTCAACTAAGTAGGTGACTTCACCCTTTTTCTCAACAATTGTGTGGGGTCCACTCCATTTATCTTGGAGTGCTCTTGGGGCCACAGGCTCCAAGACCCACACTTTCTGCCCTGGTTTGTACTGAACCAAAACAGCCTTCTGGTCATGCCATTGCTTTTGGAGCTCTTGGCTGGCCTGAAGGTTTTTACTGGCCTTTTTCATATACTCAGCCATCCTTGATCTGAGGCCAAGCACATAATCCACAATATCTTGCTTTGGAGCTTTTAAAGGTTGTTCCCAACCCTCCTTGACAAGTGTTAGTGGACCCCTAACAGGGTGTCCAAAGAGGAGTTCAAAGGGGCTGAAGCCCACTCCTTTTTGGGGTACCTCCCTGTAGGCAAAAAGGAGGCATGGTAACAGGATATCCCATCTCCTGCGGAGTTTTTCAGGGAGACCCATAATCATGCCTTTGAGAGTTTTGTTAAATCTCTCCACCAGTCCATTTGTTTGTGGATTATAGGGCGTAGTGAACTAGTAAGTCACACCACACTCCTTCCACATGGCCTTTAAGTAAGCAGACATGAAATTGCTTCCTCTGTCTGATAATACTTCCTTTGGGAAGCCCACCCTAGAAAATATTCCCAGGAGGGCCTTTGCCACTGCAGGTGCTGTAGTGGTCCTTAAAGGAATTGCTTCAGGATATCTTGTGGCATGGTCCACTACCACCAAGATAAACCTATTGCCTGAAGCAGTAGGAGGGTCAAGGGGGCCAACTATGTCAACCCCTACCCTTTCAAAGGGAACCCCAACCACAGGCAGTGGAATAAGGGGTGCCTTTGGAGTGCCACCTGTCTTGCCACTGGCTTGACAGGTTTCACAGGACTTACAAAATTCCTTTGTGTCCTCAGACATTCTAGGCCAATGAAACAAGGGAACAAGCCTGTCCCAAGTTTTCATTTGTCCCAGATGTCCAGCTAGGGGGATGTCGTGGGCTAGAGTTAGGAGGAACTTTCTGTACTCCTGAGGAATCACTAACCTCCTGGCAGTTCCAGGTTTAGGATCCCTTGCTTCAGTGTACAAGAGGTTGTCCTCCCAGTAAACTCTGTGAGAGTCACTGACATCCCCATTAGCCTGTTTGACAGCTTGCTGTCTTAGACCCTCTAGTGTGGGACAGGTTTGCTGTGCCACACTCAGCTCCTCCCTGGCAGGCCCCCCTTCACCCAAAAGCTCAGCAGTGTCTGCTTCCAGCTCCTCTGGTGTAGGTTCTGCACAGGGTGGAAATTCTTCTACCTCAGAAGTAGAATCCACTGTAGAGGGAGGGATAGTAGGAAGTGCTTTACTTCTACTAGCCCTAGCTTTAGGGAGCACTTGGTCCATTGTTCCAGGATCCACGCTTCCCTGTCCTTTTTGCTTTTTGGCCTGAGCCCTGGTTAAAGCAAAAATATGCCCTGGGATGCCCAGCATTGCTGCATGGGCCTCCAACTCCACATCTGCCCAAGCTGATGTTTCCAAATCATTTCCTAGTAGACAGTCTACAGGTAAATCTGTGGCTACCACAACTTTCTTTGGACCAGTAACCCTCCCCCCCAGTTGAGATTTACAACAGCCATGGGGTGGCTAAGTGTGTTGTTGTGAGCATCGGTTACTTGATACTGGTGATCAAGTAGGTGTTGTTCAGGGTGGACCAGTTTCTCTATGACCATAGTCACACTGGCACCAGTGTCCCTGTAGGCCTGACCTCAACACCATTTATTAGGGGTAGCTGCTTGTACTTATTCATATTAAGGGGACAAGCAACTAAGGTGGCTAAGTCAATAGCCCCCTCAGAGACTAACACAGCCTCTGTGGTCTCCCTAACAAGACCAACCCCAACTAAGTTACCAATAGTGAGCCCAGCTACTCCCTTGGATTGGCTATTAGTAGGTTTGCTCCCACCACCACTGCTATTAGTAGGGACACTAGGTGTAGCAGTAGGGGTTGTAGTGGTAGGAGGCTTAGTGCTTTTCTTTGGACAACTGGGATCTGTTGTCCAATGGCCTTTTATTTTACATAAATAGCACCATGGTTTCTTTTCCTTATTTTGATTAGAAGAGGATTTGGGCCCACCACCCCCACCAGAGTGTTTTTGTGGGCCTGATGAAGACTCATTTTTAGATTTGTCCCCACCTTTGTCAGAAGACTTACCATCCTTCTTCTTGTTGCCATCTTTGTCACCCCCTGTGTGAACTTTTCTGTTCACCCTTGTTCTGACCCATTTGTCTGCCTTCTTTCCCAATTCTTGGGGAGAGGTCAGATCAGAGTCCACCAAGTACTGGTGCAACAAATCAGACACACAATTATTAAGAATATGCTCTCTCAGGATCAAGTTATACAGGCTGTCATAATCAGTAACTTTACTGCCATGTAACCACCCCTCCAAGGCACTCACTGAATGGTCAATGAAATCAACCCAGTCTTGTGAAGACTCCTTTTTGGTCTCTCTGAACTTTATCCTGTATTGTTCAGTGGTTAAGCCATAACCATCCAGGAGTGCATTCTTAAGAACTTTGTAATCATTGGCTTCATTTTCTTTCACAGTAAGGAGCCTATCCCTACCTTTTCCACTAAATGATAGCCATAGGATAGCAGCCCACTGCCTTTGAGGGACATCCTGTACAGCACAGGCCCTCTCAAGTGCAGCAAACCACTTGTTAATGTCATCCCCTTCCTTATAAGGTGGAACTATCTTGTGCAGATTCCTGGAATCATGCTCTTTTGCAGGATGACTATGGGGAATACAGCTCCTGCCACCATGGGTTTCTAAACCCAGTTTCTGTCTCTCCTTCTCTACTTCCATAATCTGTCTCTCCAAATCCAGCTGTTGCTTCTTGAGCTTCAGTCTGGTTTGTTCCACTCTCAATCTATTGACCTCCATTTCTAACAATCTGTCATCAGGGTGGGTGAGAGGGACATGTCTTGAAACAGAAGTATGATGAGAATGGACAGAAGGAGACCTGTCCCTTACAGAGGGCACCCTAACAGCTTGGTTAACAGAAACATCAATTTTACTATGGTGAGAATGAATGCTCTTGCTATGATGTGAGACAACACTATCTGTATGGTGTGACTCTACATCAGTACCAACTATGCTAGACTGTCTAGTAATGGGCAGGCTCTGAAGTTTCTTTCCTATATCTTTTCCTAGGGGTGTCCCTGGGTCAGATTGGGAACCATTAGCTACTTTTTCAACAGATGGGGCCCTTTTGGCCTTATCTTGTTCTCTAAGCATGTTAAGTAACAATTCCAAGAAAGGATTCTTCCCTACACTCAAACCTCTCTCTATGCAGAGACTCCTTGCTCCTTTCCAGCTAAGGTGATCATATGCATGTTTGGACAGATCAATATTTTGGCCTGTGCCAGACATTTTTAGAGGGAGTTAAAGTGATAGAAAAAGAGAAAAAAGTTTTCAGAACTTTTAGAAAGACAGAAAAAAAAACTTTTACAACTTTTAAGAACTTTTTAGAAAGTTTAGAAGTACTTTTCAGCACTTAGAAAAGAGTGAAAAGAGGAAATGCTAAACTTTTTAGTTATGTGTACATACACTGAACTTGTTTTGTATATTTTTCTCTTACGAAAAGTACAATGACAAGAGTGGTAAGTAGTCTCAAAGCACTTATCCCACCGCTGCACAACCAATGTAGGAGGCTGGACTGGCTTGTAGTGAGTACCAAGGGGTACTTACACCTTGCACCAGTCCCAGTTATCCCTTATTAGTGTATAGGGTGTCTAGCAGCATAGGCTGATAGATAATGGTAGCTTAGCAGAGCAGCTTAGGCTGAGCTAGGAGACGAGTGAAGCTCCTACAGTACCACTTAGTGTCATATGCACAATATCATAAGAAAACACAATACACAGATATACTAAAAATAAAGGTACTTTGTTTTTATGACAGTATGCCAAAGTATCTCAGAGTTTACCCTCAGTATGATGATAGCAAATATACACAAGATATATGTACACAATACCAAAATATGCAGTAATAGTATTAGAAAACAGTGCAAACAATGTACAGTTACAATAGGATGCAATGGGGACACATAGGGATAGGGGCAACACAAACCATACACTCCAAAAGTGGAATGCGAACCACGAATGAACCCCAAACCTATGTGACCTTGCAGAGGGTTGCTGGGACTATTAGAAAATAGTAAGGGTTAGAAAAATAGCCCACCCCAAGACCCTGAAAAGTGAGTGCAAAGTGCACTAAAGTTCCCCAAAGGACATAGAAGTCGTGTTAGGGGAATTCTGCAGGAAAGACACAAACCAGCAATGCAACAACGATGGATTTCCAGTCGAGGGTACCTGTGGAATAAGGGGACCAAGTCCAAAAGTCACAAGCAAGTCGGAGATGGGCAGATGCCCAGGAAATGCCAGCTGTGGGTGCAAAGATGCTGCTACTGGACAGTAGAAGCTTAGGTTTCTGCAGGAACGACAAGGGCTAGAGACTTCCCCTTTGGAGGACGGATCCCTCACGCCGTGGAGAGTCGGGCAAAAGTGTTTTCCCGCCGAGAGACTGCCAACAAGCCTTGCTAGCTGCAAATCGTGCAGTAAGGGTTTTTGGATGCTGCTGTGGCCCAGGAGGGACCAGGATGTCGCCAATTGCGTCAGGGGACAGAGGGGACATCGTGCAAGACAAGGAGCCCTCTCAGCAGCAGGCAACACCCGCAGAAGTGCCAGAAACAGGCACTACAAGGATGCGTGAAATGGTGCTCACCCAAAGTCGCACAAAGGAGTCCCACGTTGCCGGAGAACAACTTAGGAGGTTGTGCAATGCAGGTTAGAGTGCTGTGGACCCAGGCTGGACTGTGCACAAAGGATTTTTGCCGGAAGTGCACGGAGGCCGGAGTAGCTGCAAAAGTCACGGTTCCCAGCAATGCAGTCTGGCGTGGGAAGGCAAGGACTTACCTCCACCAAACTTGGACTGAAGAGTCACTGGACTGTGGGAGTCACTTGGACAGAGTTGCTGGATTCAAGGGACCTCGCTCGTCGTGCTGAGAGGAGACCCAGGGGACCGGTGATGCAGTTCTTTGGTGCCTGCGGTTGCAGGGGGACGAGTCCGTCGACCCACGGGAGATTTCTTCAGAGCTTCTAGTGCAGAGAGGAGGCAGACTACCCCCACAGCATGCACCACCAGGAAAACAGTCGAGAAGGTGGCAGGATCAGCGTTACAGAGTTGCAGTAGTCGTCTTTGCTACTATGTTGCAGTTTTGCAGGCTTCCAGCGCGGTCAGCAGTCGATTCCTTGGCAGAAGGTAAAGAGAGAGATGCAGAGGAACTCTGATGAGCTCTTGCATTCGTTATCTACGGAAATCCCCAAAGCAGAGACCCTAAATAGCCAGAAAAGAGGGTTTGGCTACTTTGGAGAGAAGATAGGCTAGCAACACCTGAAGGAGCCTATCAGAAGGAGTCTCTGACGTCACCTGATGGCACTGGCCACTCAGAGCAGTCCAGTGTGCCAGCAGCACCTCTGTTTCCAAGATGGCAGAGGTCTGGAGCACACTGGAGGAGCTCTGGGCACCTCCCAGGGGAGGTACAGGTCAGGGGAGTGGTCACTCCCCTTTCCTTTGTCCAGTTTCGCGCCAGAGCAGGGCTAAGGGGTCCCTGAACCGGTGTAGACTGGCTTATGCAGAAATGGGCACCCAATGTGCCCATGAAAGCATTTCTAGAGGCTGGGGGAGGCTACTCCTCCCCTGCCTTCACACCATTTTCCAAAGGGAGAGGGTGTAACACCCTCTCTCAGAGGAAGTCCTTTGTTCTGCCATCCTGGGACAAGCCTGGCTTGACCCCAGGAGGACAGAAGCCTGTCTGAGGGGTTGGCAGCAGCAGCAGCTGCAGTGAAACCCCAGGAGAGGCATTTTGGCAGTACCAGGGTCTGCGCTACAGACCACTGGGATCATGGGATTGTGACAACTATGCCAGGATGGCATAGAGGGGGCAATTCCATACATGTTACATGGCCATATTCGGAGTTACCATTGTGAAGCTACATATAGGTAGTGACCTATATGTAGTGCACGCGTGTAATGGTGTCCCCGCACACACAAAGTCCGGGGAATTGGCCCTGAACAATGTGGGGGCACCTTGGCTAGTGCCAGGGTGCCCTCACACTAAGTAACTTTGCACCTAACCTTTACCAGGTAAAGGTTAGACATATAGGTGACTTATAAGTTACTTAAGTGCAGTGTAAAATGGCTGTGAAATAACGTCGACGTTATTTCACTCAGGCTGCAGTGGCAGGCCTGTGTAAGAATTGTCAGAGCTCCCTATGGGTGGCAAAAGAAATGCTGCAGCCCATAGGGATCTCCTGGAACCCCAATACCCTGGGTACCTCAGTACCATATACTAGGGAATTATAAGGGTGTTCCAGTAAGCCAATGTGAATTGGTAAAATTGGTCACTAGCCTGTTAGTGACAATTTGGAAAGAAATGAGAGAGCATAACCACTGAGGTTCTGGTTAGCAGAGCCTTAGTGAGACAGTTAGTCACTACACAGGTAACACATTCAGGCACACTTATGAGCACTGGGGCCCTGGCTGGCAGGGTCCCAGTGACACATACAACTAAAACAACATATATACAGTGAAAAATGGGGGTAACATGCCAGGCAAGATGGTACTTTCCTACACAACCCCCCCCCAAACGAAGGACAATAAGACTAGCCATGACCTGATGAGTCTTCATTGTCTAAGTGGAAATATCTGGAGAGTTCATCTGCATTGGAGTGGCTACTCCCAGGTCTATGTTCCACTGTATAGTCCATTCCCTGTAGGGATATGGACCACCTCAATAATTTAGGGTTTTCACCTTTCATTTGTTTTAGCCAAAGTAGAGGTTTGTGGTCTGTCTGAACAATGAAGTGAGTGCCAAACAGGTATGGCCTCAACTTCATCAGAGCCCAGACCACAGCAAAGGCCTCCCTCTCTATGGCAGACCAACGCTTTTCTCTAGGGGTCAACCTCCTACTAATAAAAGCAACAGGTTGATCCTGGCCCTCAGAATTAAGTTGCGATAGGACTGCCCCTACTCCTAATTCAGATGCATCAGTTTGGACATAGAATTTTTTAGAGTAATAAGGGCTTTTCAGGACAGGTGCAGAGCGCATGGCCTGCTTCAGCTCCTCAAAAGCTTTCTGACAGTTTGCTGTCCATAATACCTTTTTAGGCATTTTCTTGGATGTGAGGTCATTAAGAGGGGCTGCAATGGAGCCATAGTTCTTAATGAACCTCCTGTAATACCCAGTGAGGCCTAGGAAGGCTCTCACCTGAGTCTGAGTAGTAGGGGGAACCCAATCTATAATAGTTTGGATTTTCCCTTGAAGTGGTGCAATCTGTTCCCCACCAACAAGGTGTCCCAGATAAACCACCTTCCCCTGCCCTATCTGGCACTTTGAAGCCTTGATAGTGAGGCCTGCCTTTTGCAGGGCCTCCAAAACTTTCCATAGGTGGACCAGGGGATCATCCCAGCTGGAGCTAAAGACAGCTATATCGTCCAAATATGCTGCATTAAAAGCTTCCAGCCCTTGCAGGACTGTGTTCACCAACCTCTGAAAAGTGGCAGGTGCATTTTTCAATCCAAAAGGCATTACTGTGAACTGGTAATGGCCTCCAATGGTTGAAAATGCAGTTTTAGGTTTAGCATCTTCTGATAATTTGATCTGCCAACACCCTGCAGTCAAATCAAAAGTGCTTAGATACTTGGCAGATGCCAGTGTATCTATGAGCTCATCTGCCCTGGGTATAGGGTGAGCATCAGTTTTGGTTACCTGGTTGAGACCTCTATAGTCTACACAAAACCGCATTTCCTTCTTTCCATCCTTGGAATGAGGTTTTGGTACAAGTACCACAGGAGAAGCCCATGGACTTTCAGAGTGCTCAACCACTCCTAGTTCTAACATTTTCTGCACCTCTTGCTTTATGCAGTCCCTGACATGGTCAGGCTGCCTATAGATCTTACTTTTGACAGGCAAGCTGTCTCCAGTATCTATAGTGTGCTCACACCAAGAAGTGGTACCTGGCACAGTAGAGAAGAGTTCAGAAAACTGACCCAGGAGATTTATGCAATGGTCTTTCTGCTCAGCAGTAAGACAATCAGCCAAAACTACACCTTCCACTAGAGCATCTTGTTCTGTGGAAGAGAAGAGATCAGGTAGAGGATCACTGTCTTCTTCCTGTCCCTCATCAGTTGCCATGAGCAGGGTGAGATCAGCCCTGTCATAGTAGGGTTTAAGGCGATTGACATGGAGCACCCTAAGGGGACTCCTGGCAGTGCCTAAGTCAACTAAGTAGGTGACTTCACCCTTTTTCTCAACAATTGTGTGGGGTCCACTCCATTTATCTTGGAGTGCTCTTGGGGCCACAGGCTCCAAGACCCACACTTTCTGCCCTGGTTTGTACTGAACCAAAACAGCCTTCTGGTCATGCCATTGCTTTTGGAGCTCTTGGCTGGCCTGAAGGTTTTTACTGGCCTTTTTCATATACTCAGCCATCCTTGATCTGAGGCCAAGCACATAATCCACAATATCTTGCTTTGGAGCTTTTAAAGGTTGTTCCCAACCCTCCTTGACAAGTGTTAGTGGACCCCTAACAGGGTGTCCAAAGAGGAGTTCAAAGGGGCTGAAGCCCACTCCTTTCTGGGGTACCTCCCTGTAGGCAAAAAGGAGGCATGGTAACAGGACATCCCATCTCCAGCGGAGTTTTTCAGGGAGACCCATAATCATGCCTTTGAGAGTTTTGTTAAATCTCTCCACCAGTCCATTTGTTTGTGGATGATAGGGTGTAGTGAACTTGTAAGTCACACCACA
This sequence comes from Pleurodeles waltl, assembly GCF_031143425.1. Lineage (NCBI taxonomy): Eukaryota > Metazoa > Chordata > Amphibia > Caudata > Salamandridae > Pleurodeles > Pleurodeles waltl. The sequence goes on from NC_090449.1 coordinate 404,066,055, forward strand.
CTCCTTCCACATGGCCTTTAAGTAAGCAGACATGAAATTGCTTCCTCTGTCTGATACTAGTTTCTTTGGGAAGCCCACCCTAGAAAATATTCCCAGGAGGGCCTTTGCCACTGCATGTGCTGTAGTGGTCCTTAAAGGAATTGCTTCAGGATATCTTGTGGCATGGTCCACTACCACCAAGATAAACCTATTGCCTGAAGCAGTAGGAGGGTCAAGGGGGCCAACTATGTCAACCCCTACCCTTTCAAAGGGAACCCCAACCACAGGCAGTGGAATAAGGGGTGCCTTTGGAGTGCCACCTGTCTTGCCACTGGCTTGACAGGTTTCACAGGACTTACAAAATTCCTTTGTGTCCTCAGACATTCTAGGCCAATGAAACAAGGGAACAAGCCTGTCCCAAGTTTTCATTTGTCCCAGATGTCCAGCTAGGGGAATGTCGTGGGCTAGAGTTAGGAGGAACTTTCTGTACTCCTGAGGAATCACTAACCTCCTGGCAGTTCCAGGTTTAGGATCCCTTGCTTCAGTGTACAAGAGGTTGTCCTCCCAGTAAACTCTGTGAGAGTCACTGACATCCCCATTAGCCTGTTTGACAGCTTGCTGTCTTAGACCCTCTAGTGTGGGACAGGTTTGCTGTGCCACACTCAGCTCCTCCCTGGCAGGCCCCCCTTCACCCAAAAGCTCAGCAGTGTCTGCATCCAGCTCCTCTGGTGTAGGTTCTGCACAGGGTGGAAATTCTTCTTCCTCAGAAGTAGAATCCACTGTAGAGGGAGGGATAGTAGGAAGTGCTTTACTTCTACTAGCCCTAGCTTTAGGGAGCACTTAGTCCATTGTTCCAGGATCCAAGCTTCCCTGTCCTTTTTGCTTTTTGGCCTGAGCCCTGGTTAAAGCAAAAATATGCCCTGGGATGCCCAGCATTGCTGCATGGGCCTCCAACTCCACATCTGACCAAGCTGATGTCTCCAAATCATTTCCTAGTAGACAGTCTACAGGTAAATCTGTGGCTACCACAACTTTCTTTGGGCCAGTAACCCCCCCCCCCAGTTGAGATTTACAACAGCCATGGGGTGGCTAAGTGTGTTGTTGTGAGCATCGGTTACTTGGTACTGGTGACCAAGTAGGTGTTGTTCAGGGTGGACCAGTTTCTCTATGACCATAGTCACACTGGCACCAGTGTCCCTGTAGGCCTGAACCTCAACACCATTTATTAGGGGTAGCTGCTTGTACTTATCCATATTAAGGGGACAAGCAACTAAGGTGGCTAAGTCAATAGCCCCCTCAGAGACTAACACAGCCTCTGTGGTCTCCCTAACAAGACCAACCCCAACTAAGTTACCAATAGTGAGCCCAGCTACTCCCTTGGATTGGCTATTAGTAGGTTTGCTCCCACCACCACTGCTATTAGTAGGGACATTAGGTGTAGCAGTAGGGGTTGTAGTGGTAGGAGGCTTGGTGCTTTTCTTTGGACAACTGGGATCTGTTGTCCAATGGCCTTTTATTTTATATAAATAGCACCATGGTTTCTTTTCCTTGTTTTGATTAGAAGAGGATTTGGGCCCACCACCCCCACCAGAGTGTTTTTGTGGGCCTGATGAAGACTCATTTTCAGATTTGTCCCCACCTTTGTCAGAAGACTTACCATCCTTCTTCTTGTTGCCATCTTTGTCACCCCCTGTATGAACTTTTCTGTTCACCCTTGTTCTGACCCATTTGTCTGCCTTCTTTCCCAATTCTTGGGGAGAGGTCAGATCAGAGTCCACCAAGTACTGGTGCAACAAATCAGACACACAATTATTAAGAATATGCTCTCTCAGGATCAAGTTATACAGGCTGTCATAATCAGTAACTTTACTGCCATGTAACCACCCCTCCAAGGCCTTCACTGAATGGTCAATGAAATCAACCCAGTCTTGTGAAGACTCCTTTTTGGTCTCTCTGAACTTTATCCTGTATTGTTCAGTGGTTAAGCCATAACCATCCAGGAGTGCATTCTTAAGAACTTTGTAATCATTGGCTTCATTTTCTTTCACAGTAAGGAGCCTATCCCTACCTTTTCCACTAAATGATAGCCATAGGATAGCAGCCCGCTGCCTTTGAGGGACATCCTGTACAGCACAGGCCCTCTCAAGTGCAGCAAACCACTTGTTAATGTCATCCCCCTCCTTATAAGGGGGAACTATCTTGTGCAGATTCCTGGAATCATGCTCTTTTGCAGGATGACTATGGGGAATACTGCTGCTGCCACCATGGGTTTCTAAACCCAGTTTCTGTCTCTCCTTCTCTACTTCTAAAGTCTGTCTCTCCAAATCCAGCTGTTGCTTCTTGAGCTTCAGTCTGGTTTGTTCCACTCTCAATCTATTGACCTCCCTTTCTAACAATCTGTCATCAGGGTGGGTGGGAGGGACATGTCTTGAAACAGAAGTATGATGAGAATGGACAGAAGGAGACCTGTCCCTTACAGAGGGCACCCTAACAGCTTGGTTAACAGAAACATCACTTTTACTATGGTGAGAATGAATGCTCTTGCTATGATGTGAGACAACACTATCTGTATGGTGTGACTCTACATCAGTACCAACTATGCTAGACTGTCTAGTAATGGGCAGGCTCTGAAGTTTCTTTCCTATATCTTTTCCTAGGGGTGTCCCTGGGTCAGATTGGGAACCATTAGCTACTTTTTCAACAGATGGGGCCCTTTTGGCCTTATCTTGTTCTCTAAGCATGTTAAGTAACAATTCCAAGGAACGATTCTTCCCTACACTCAAACCTTTCTCTATGCAGAGACTCCTTGCTCCTTTCCAGCTAAGGTGATCATATGCAAGTTTGGACAGATCAATATTTTGGCCTGTGCCAGACATTTTTAGAGGGAGTTAAAGTGATAGAAAAAGAGAAAAAAGTTTTCAGAACTTTTAGAAAGACAGAAAAAAAAAACTTTTTAAACTTTTAAGAACTTTTTAGAAAGTTTAGAAGTACTTTTCAGCACTTAGAAAAGAGTGAAAAGAGGAAATGCAAAACTTTGTAGTTATGTGTACATACACTGAACTTGTTTTGTATATTTTTCTCTTATGAAAAGTACAATGACAAGAGTGGTAAGTAGTCTCAAAGCACTTATCCCACCGCTGCACAACCAATGTAGGAGGCTGGACTGGCTTGTAGTGAGTACCAAGGGGTACTTGCACCTTGCACCAGGCCCAGTTATCCCTTATTAGTGTATAGGGTGTCTAGCAGCATAGGCTGATAGATAATGGTAGCTTAGAAGAGCAGCTTAGGCTGAACTAGGAGACGAGTGAAGCTCCTACCGTACCACTTAGTGTCATATGCACAATATCATAAGAAAACACAATACACAGATATACTAAAAATAAAGGTACTTTATTTTTATGACAATATGCCAAAGTATCTCAGAGTGTACCCTCAGTATGATGATAGCAAATATAAACAAGATATATGTACACAATACCAAAATATGCAGTAATAGTATTAGAAAACAGTGCAAACAATGTATAGTTACAATAGGATGCAATGGGGACACATAGGGATAGGGGCAACACAAACCATATACTCCAAAAGTGGAATGCGAACCACGAATGAACCCCAAACCTATGTGACCTTGTAGAGGGTCGCTGGGACTATTAGAAAATAGTAAGGGTTAGAAAAATAGCCCACCCCAAGACCCTGAAAAGTGAGTGCAAAGTGCACTAAAGTTCCCCAAAGGACATAGAAGTCATGATAGGGGAATTCTGCAGGAAAGACACAAACCAGCAATGCAACAACGATTGATTTCCAGTCGAGGGTACCTGTGGAACAAGGGGACCAAGTCCAAAAGTCACAAGCAAGTCAGAGATGGGCAGATGCCCAGGAAATGCCAGCTGTGGGTGCAAAGATGCTGCTACTGGACAGTAGAAGCTTAGGTTTCTGCAGGAACGACAAGGGCTAGAGACTTCCCCTTTGGAGGACGGATCCCTCACGCCGTGGAGAGTCGTGCAGAAGTGTTTTCCCGCCAAAAGACCACCAACAAGCCTTGCTAGCTGCAAATCATGCAGTAAAGGTTTTTGGATGCTGCTGTGGCCCAGGAGGGACCAGGATGTCGCCAATTGCGTCAGGGGACAGAGGGAACGTCGAGCAAGACAAGGAGCCCTCTCAGCAGCAGGCAGCACCCGCAGAAGTTCCAGAAACAGGCACTATGAGGATGCGTGAAATTGTGCTCACCCGAAGTCGCACAAAGGAGTCCCACGTCGCCGGAGAACAACTTAGGAGGTCGTGCAATGCAAGATAGAGTGCTGTGGACCCAGGCTGGACTGTGCAAAAAGGATTTCCACCGGAAGTGCACGGAGGCCGGAGTAGCTGCAAAAGTCGCAGTTCCCAGCAATGCAGTCTGGCGTGGGGAGGCAAGGACTTACCTCCACCAAACTTGGACTGACTGTGGGAGTCACTTGGACAGAGTTGCTGGATTCAAGGGACCTCGCTCATCGTGCTGAGAGGAGACCCAGGGGACCGGTGATGCAGTTCTTTGGTGCCTGCGGTTGCAGGGGGACGATTCCGTCGACCCACAGGAGATTTCTTCGGAGCTTCTAGTGCAGAGAGGAGGCAACCTACCCCCACAGCATGCACCACCAGGAAAACAGTCGAGAAGGCGGCAGGATCAGCGTTACAGAGTTGCAGTAGTCGTCTTTGCTACTATGTTGCAGTTTTGCAGGCTTCCAGCGCGGTCAGCAGTCGATTCCTTGGCAGAAGGTGAAGAGAGAGATGCAGAGGAACTCGGATGAGCTCTTGCATTCGTTATCTAAGGAATCCCAAGAGACAGAGACCCTAAATAGCCAGAAAAGAGGGTTTGGCTACCTAGGAGAGAGGATAGGCTAGCAACACCTGAAGGAGCCTATCAGAAAGAGTCTCTGACATCACCTGATGGCACTGGCCACTCAGAGCAGTCCAGTGTGCCAGCAGCACCTCTGTTTCCAAGATGGCAGAGGTCTGGAGCACACTGGAGGAGCTCTGGGCACCTCCCAGGGGAGGTACAGGTCAGGGGAGTGGTCACTCCCCTTTCCTTTGTCCAGTTTCGCGCCAGAGCAGGGCTAAGGGGTCCCTGAACCGGTGTAGACTGGCTTATGCAGAAATGGGCACCAAATGTGCCCATGAAAGCATTTCCAGAGGCTGGGGGAGGCTACTCCTCCCCTGCCTTCACACCATTTTCCAAAGGGAGAGGGTGTAACACCCTCTCTCAGAGGAAGTCCTTTGTTCTGCCATCCTGGGACAAGCCTGGCTTGACCTCAGGAGGGCAGAAGCCTGTCTGAGGGGTTGGCAGCAGCAGCAGCTGCAGTGAAACCCCAGGAGAGGCAGTTTGGCAGTACCAGGGTCTGTGCTACAGACCACTGGGATCATGGGATTGTGCCAACTATGCCAGGATGGCATAGAGGGGGCAATTCCATGATCATAGACATGTTACATGGCCATATTCGGAGTTACCATTGTGAAGCTACATATAGGTAGTGACCTATATGTAGTGCACGCGTGTAATGGTGTCCCCGCACTCACAAAGTCCGGGGAATTGGCCCTGAACAATGTGGGGGCACCTTGGCTAGTGCCAGGGTGCCCTCACACTAAGTAACTTTGCACCTAACCTTTACCAGGTAAAGGTTAGACATATAGGTGACTTATAAGTTACTTAAGTGCAGTGTAAAATGGCTGTGAAATAACGTGGACGTTATTTCACTCAGGCTGCAGTGGCAGGCCTGTGTAAGAATTGTCAGAGCTCCCTATGGGTGGCAAAAGAAATGCTGCAGCCCATAGGGATCTCCTGGAACCCCAATACCCTGGGTACCTCAGTACCATATACTAGGGAATTATAAGGGTGTTCCAGTAAGCCAATGTGAATTGGTAAAATTGGTCACTAGCCTGTTAGTGACAATTTGGAAAGAAATGAGAGAGCATAACCACTGAGGTTCTGGTTAGCAGAGCCTCAGTGAGACAGTTAGTCACTACACAGGTAACACATTCAGGCACACTTATGAGCACTGGGGCCCTGGCTGGCAGGGTCCCAGTGACACATACAACTAAAACAACATATATACAGTGAAAAATGGGGGTAACATGCCAGGCAAGATGGTACTTTCCTACACTAGGTACCCAGGGCATTGGGGTTCCAGGAGATCCTTATGGGCTGCACCATTTCTTTTGCCACCCACAAGGAGCTCAGACAAACCCTTTCACAGTACTGCCACTGCAGCCTTCGTGAAATAGTGCACACACTATTTCACAGCCATTTTCACTGCACTTAAGTAACTTATAAGTCACCTATATGTCTAACCGTCATTTACTGAAGGCTAGGTGCAAAGTTGCTAAGTGTGAGGGCACCATTGCACTAGCAAATGTGCCCCAACACTGTCCAGGGCCAATTCCCCGGACTTCGTGAGTGCGGGGATAACATTACACGCATGCACTACGTATAGGTCAATAATGTAGCTTCACAATCATAACTCCGAATATGGCCACGTAAGGTGTCTAAGATCAGAGAATTGTCCCCCCATTCCAAATCTGGTCTTGGGGAGCCACTCCCATGCATCCTGGGGTCTCCACCATGGACCCCCAGTACTTTCAAACCAGCTCTCTGAGGCTTGCACTGCAGCTACAGCTGTTGCCACCTCAAAGACAGGGTTCTGCCCTCCTGGGGCCTGAGTAGCTTAGTCCCAGTAAGGCAGAACAAAGCATTTCCTTTGGGAGGAGGGTGTTACACCGTCTCCCTTTGGAAATAGGTGTTACAGGCTTGGGAGGGGTAGCCTCCCAGAGCCTCTGGAAATGCTTTGAAGGGCACAGATGGTGCCCTCCTTGCATAAACCAGTCTACACCAGTTCAGGGACCACTAGTCCCTGCTCTGGTGCGAAACTGGACAAAGGAAAGGGGAGTGACCACTCCCCTGTCTATCACCACCCCAGGGGTGGTGCCCAGAGCTCCTTCAGTGTGTCCCAGGCATCAGCCATCTTATTTTCCAATGTGTTGAGACACTCTGGAGGCCTCTGAGTGACCAGTGCCAGCATGTGTCGTCAGAGACCCCTCCTGATAAGTGCATACCTGGTTAGGTAGCCAATCCCCCTCTCAGGGCTATTTAGGGTCTCTCCTCTGGGTGGTTCCTCAGATTCGGTTTGCAAGATTCCTCCAGTACTCTTCTTCATCCTCTGCTTCAGCTTCTGGCCATCGGATCATCCGCAGACTGCTCCAGGAACCGATGTAACTGCAACAAAGTATCCAGGAAGACTCCTGTGACCTGCAACTTCAGCTCCAGCCAGCAACTGCAACAGTTACCAAGGTGTGCATGCTCTGAGGACTGCCTGTCTTCATCCTGCACCAGAGGTACCAAAGGAATCTCCCGTGGAGTGACAAAGTCACTTCCCTGCTCCAGCAGGCACCTTCTCAGACGACAACTGGTTCTCTTGGACTCCTCTCCTGGTGACGAGATTGCTCCTTGGAACACAGGTGGTAAATCCCTCGACATAGACTGTCCTAAGGTCCAGCTGTCCAAATTTGGGGTAGGTAAGAGCTTGCCTTCACCGTTTGCGACAGTACCCCTGTGCACCGCTTCATCTTCACCTCCTGCAGGCCTCTGTGCACTGTTTACAGGAATCCTTTTTGCACAGTCTGGTCCTGGTCCCCAGCACTGTATCCCGCGATGCTCAACTCACTGAGTTGTTCTCCGGTGACGTGGGACCTTCTTTTGTATGCTGCAGCAACCGCAATTTGCGCCTTCTTTGTCCCCGTGCCTTGGGACCTCTGTGGGTGCTGCCTGGTCATCTGTGGGTTCCCTCCAGTGTTGGGAGCCCCCTCTGCCTCCTCAGTCCAGGTTGAGGCCCTTAGGTCCCTCCTAGGTCCAGGCAGCACCATTTTGACGCAATATTCGACCTTGCTTGAACCAATGCTTATTGGACGAATCCAGCACTTCAACTCACCTGCATCCAACATCTCCATGTGGGACATCCTTTGCATCATGCAGGAACCCGCAGCCATCTTCTTTGTTGCTCTTCTGCGGTCTTCTTCCAACCGGAGACTCCTCATTTGCACCATTTTCCAGGTTGGCAGGGGCTCATGTTCTTCCTGGAATCTTCTGCCACTTCTGGACTTGGTCTCCTCTCTTCACAGGTCTTCAGGTCTAGGAATCCACCATTTGTTGTTTGCAGTCTTGCTTGGTTCTTGCATTAACTCTAATCACGACTTGTAGTGTGTCCTAAGGAAACTTGCAGTACTTTACTCTTGCTTTCCTGGGCTCTGGGGTGGGGTATTTTACTCACCTTTGTGGTTTTCTTACACTCCCAGCGATCCTCCACACACTACACTTGCAGACGCATTCCACTTTCTTAGTATATGGTTTGTGTTGCCCCTTGGCCTAGTTCTTCCTATTGCATTATATGGTATTTCCTATTGTTTGTACTATCCTATGACTATTTACTTACCTGATTTTGGTGTCTAGTGTATATATTGTGTATAATACTTACCTGCAGAAGGAGTATTGCCTCTAAGATATTTTTGGCCATGTGTCATTAAAATAAAGTACCTTTATTTTTGGTAACACTGAGTATTGTCTTTTATTGTGTATAAGTACTGTGTAACTATAGTGGTATTGCAGGGGCTTTGTATGTCTCCTAGTTCAGGCTAAGCAGCTCTGCTTCAGGTACCTCTATCGGCCTAAGCTGCTAGAACACTACTACATTTCACTAATAAGGGATAACTGGACCTGATATAAGGTGTACGTACCCAAGGTACCCACTACAAACCGGGCCAGCCTCCTACAATGGTCATCCCAGATAGCGATGAGGGCAGATTCTGTGCCTCTTCCTGGGAGGAATCATGTCTACTAATCTGAAAGTGTGAGTTTATATTCAATGAATTGTGACATCTGGGCAAATGTTGCTCTTTCTATCAATATGCCCAGGAATGGCCCATTTGTAATCAGTCTGTTGTTGCTGGGATCATGGGGGTCCATGTTTGTTTTCTTTAATAAAGGGCATATGTATATCTTTTTTTAAAGGGCTTCAGGAAAGATTCCCGTAGTTAAAGAATTATTGATGATTCTTTTTACTGGTGTGGCAGGAGAGGTAGTTATGACTTGAAGCTTTGTGAGGGGCCAGGGTCAGAGGGCAGCCGTTTGGCCTGCTTGCCTGGACCAGATCCATAAATGCACTTGTAATATTTGTTTAAAGCAATGCTGAGGCTGGGTTAGCATAATCTTGGAGGGGATTTTTGGAAGTTGGTCGGTGCAGGTGGTTTTTGTTTGTTTTAAATAGGAGTCCAAAGTCTCTGCTTTGGTTGTGTAATGATTTGCCAGTTTGTCAGTGAGTTTTTGAGTAATGTGATGAATTTGTTCTGTGCATTTAGGTTTACAAAATTTGGCTGTAATTTTATAACTTTCTTATTTGCACATTTAGCGTTTTGAATTCTGTCTGAATAGTACCTTTTTAGCTTTTTGATTGTTGACGTGTATATTCTGTTACGTTTCTGTAGGTGAAGTGTGTCTTGATTGCAATTTGTTTTGAGCCAGGTGCATTGCAGCTTTTTAGTTTGTTGTTTTCTCTCTTTTAGTTTTGTATTTCTCCAAGGTTCTTGTTTTCTTTTGTTGTTTTTAGTGGTATTAGGATTTCAAAAGCTTCCTGTAGCCACTCAAAAAGCTTTTGAATGGAATTTATTGGGTTTAGAACTGTGCTGGCTGTTAGTTGTGTTTCTATGTATTTAGCATTGAGTGTGTTCCACAGTCGATAGGTGGATGCATGTAAGGTGATCTTAGGTGTGTTGATTTGTGTTTTATGTTGGAAAGTTGGCAAATGGTGGTCTGACCATGTTACTTGAGTAGTCCTTCCAAAGGTAACTAGTTCTGGATTAGCAAAAATGACATCTAGGATGTGTCCAGCAATGTGTGTTGGTTTGTGTACGACCTGATGTAGGTTAATTGTGAGCAAGCCAGCTATGATGGTTTTTGGACGGGCATATTGGTTTTGTCAAACCAAATGTTTAGGTTGCCAAGAATGCATAGGTTGGAGTGTTGTGTTATAAGGGTTGAAACTGTGTCTAGAAATGTGTCTGAGAATGTCGGCCTGCTAGGTGGTGGTCTGTAAAGGAGAAGGAAGGTACAGGAGGAAATTGGTGTAAGGTTCCATCTTATGAGGGCCTCAGAACCTTGTATGGAAACTTTGTCAGCTTTGGTGAGATTTATTGTTTGCTTGAATATAACAGCTATTCCACCTCCACTTTTTTTTGTGAAACTGTTTTTATTGACATTTATCATTTAAGAAAACAGTGAACTAAACAATTCAAATCACACATATGATCCAGCAAGAAACCAGATGTGTTAGCCCCCCCCCTCGCTTTAAAGGCAATCATGTCAATATTCAACAGAGGATGAGCTTCAGGCCAAACATAAGTCGAACATTCCCCCAGAGCAATCGCCCACGCGCTGACCTATGAGATTGCACTTCCAGAAAAAGAACAGGAAAGGAAATAACGGTAAGAAGAAAAAGAGAAACAAAAACCTATAATATAAACAACCAAACTATATGTCCCATTTCCTACAGTGCACTATATACAGTCTGAGGCTGGAGCGTGAGAAGACAGGGGGCTCATCTGCCCCCAAAGTGCGACCCTCCCCACTCTCTCCCCTATGTCACCCCCCCATGAACTGAGCTTTATACATGGAAAAGGTGTAAAGCCCTAAGACGCGGGCTACAGGCTGTGAGCGGTAGACCCCTAGAAAGGAACCTCACCATGGGGTCCCAGATATAGTCAAAGCTCCTCCTAGAATTGTCCAGTTTATCCGCTAAGTGCTCCATAGCAAGCCCACGCCACAGTCTGGCGTACCACAGCGCCATTGGGGGCGGTTCTTTTTTCTCCCAGTATGACGCTAATACCGCCTTTGCTGCTCCCAATACCAGCCAAAGAATAGAGCGATCGCCCTGAGTCTGATGTTGCAGTTTGGGAGCACGCAGGCCCAATAGAATATGTGCCTGTGATGCCAGAATAGGGTAGCCCAAAATCTCTTTTAGATGCGACAGAATTTCATTCCAGTATGGGCGTATAGTGGGACAGTCCAACCAGATATGCCTAAAATCTCCCAACATCCCACATCCCCGCCAACACCTATCAGACACCTAGAGAAAGAGTTTTTTAAGCTTCTCCGGGTAAAGATACCAATTGTAGAGGAGTTTATAATGAACTTCTCTAGGGCCCATGGAGTGGTTGTATTTGACTATGGGCCAGATGTAGGAAACGTTTAGCGACTCGCAAACGGCAAAAATTGCCGTTTGCGAGTCGCTAAACGCGTTTCCCAATGCAGAAATGCATATTGCGAGTCTGTACCAACTCGCAATATGCATTTCAGAATCGCAAATAGGAAGGGGTGTTCCCTTCCTATTTGCAGAACTGAGTGGTATGCAATACCATTTGCGACCGCATACGAGGTCGCAAATGGTGTCGCAGTTACCATCCACTTCAAGTGGATGGTAACCCACTCGCAAATTGGAAGGGGTCCCTATGGGACCCCTTCCACTTTGTGAATGGACCCAAAAATATTTTTTCAGGGTAGGTAGTGGTCCAAGGGACCACTACCTGCCCTGAAAAAAAAGCGAAACGAAAGGTTTCGTTTTTTTTAAAAGTGCAGCTCGTTTTCCTTTAAGGAAAACGGGCTACACTTTAAAAAAAAAAAAAACTGCTTTATTGAAAGCAGTCACGAACATGGAGGTCTGCTGACGACAGCAGGCCTCCATGTTTGCGAGTGCCTATACTTGCTATGGGGCCGCAATTTGCGACCCACCTCATGAATATTGATGAGGTGGGTCATTGCGACCCCATAGCGAGTTGCAGTCGGTGTCTGAGACACCGTACTGCATACCAATTTGCGAGTTGCAAATTGCGAGTCGCATGGACTCGCACTTTGCAACTTGCAAATTTTTTATTTGCTACATCTGGCCCTATGTCCTGAAACAGGTGGGACCAGAGACCCTCCTCCACTGGAGACTCCAAAGTCCGCTCCCAAAAGCCAAATGACAAGGAGTGTAAGCACGTCGTGCTGATATCAATAATCTATATAGTGTGGAAATACTACCCCGCACCCCCACTGCTGAACAAATCTCTCGATGGGAAGAAGATACCTAATGGCCACCTCTCTCATATGAGGTTGAGTAACCCAATGGAGTAATTGATTATAATGAAAGCGCTCAGAAGTGGGTAGATGGAAGTCCCTACAACAATTTTCGAATGTGCATACATATTCCCCATGAAAAAGATCAGCAATCGTCAGACAACCCCCCTCCCTCCACTTATCCAAAGGTCCTGGTGTAACTCCCAGGGGGAAGGCCGTGTTATAGTGGATTGGAGTATGGGGTGAGGGAAAAGTCGTAAGTCTGTGGGAGCTTGTCACCGCATCCCACACCTTGAGAGTAGTAGCTGTGGGGGTCCTAAGGTAAGCATCTTTTGGGCTGTCGCCCCTGGGTTTCACAGCACATCCCACAATGTCTGCCCGTCACTGCCCTATCCATGTGTAGCCACAACTTGTCCGATTGTCGAAGGGACCACTCCGCGATAACACAGAGCTGTGCCGCTCTATAATATGTAAGAGGGTCCTGGAGGGCTAACCCTCCCCTTTCTCTGGGGCTCGTAAACAGTCTATTGGAGAGACGGGCTCTTGCGTTCTGCCAAATAAACTGAGTTTTACCTGAGCTTAAGAAGCTCTGTAAAAAAGTCTGGAGGAATGTCAATGGGCAGGCTTTGGAACAAATATAACAGCTGGGGGATAACCGTCATCTTAATAGTATTAATGCGGCCTAATCAGGAGTGCCAGAGTGTTGACCACCTCTTAAATTCTGCTCGCAAAGTCCTAAGGAAAGGGAAATTCGCCTTAAATAGGTCAGCCATCCTAGGGGTGAGCCGAACTCCCAGATAGAGAATATCTTTCTTGGGCCAGACAAATGGGGAGGGCAGCCAACACACTCATCTCTGCGGAAGGAACTGTTAAATTGAGGATATAGGATTTCCCCCATTCACCTTGAAGCCTGCTACCTGCTCAAAGAGACTCAACTCCCCCTGAATTGCCAGAAGGGTCGTACATGGTTGAGTAACAAAAAGCAGAATATCATTGGCAAATAATGAGATCTTATGTTGATCAGAGCCAAATTGAATGCCATGAAAGTTCGGCTTGGCCCTTATCCGGGCTGCTAGTGGCTCCACACTAAGTGTAAAAAGCAGCAGGGAAAGAGGGCACCCCTGTCTGGTTCCCCTGGACAGATCAAAGAAATCCGAGAATACCCCATTGACACATATCCGTGACCTGAGGCCCGCGTAGTTGCCACCAAAAAGGACCATTCCACCAGGTCGAAAGCTTTTTCAGCATCCAGTGCTAACAGCATAACCGGGACCTGCTTCTTCCCCACCTTTTCTTTCAGGTGGATGACCCTTCTAAGGTTATCATGTGTTTGCCGACCACTTATGAAACCAATTGATCCGAATGAACCAGATCCGGCAACACCCCTTCAAGTCTCCGGACAAGTATTTTGGTGTAACGTTTTGCATCAAGATTAAGCAGGGTGATGGGCCATTAGGAAGCACAAAGCTGGGGGTCCTTCCCCTCCTTAAGAATAAGTGAGATCAGGGCTTCCCCCATGGTGCGGGCGAGTGTATGCTCAGTTCTTATGAAATTGAATAGTGCAGTTAGTTGGGGGATTAATTCGGCCCCAAAAGTCCTATAAAAATGCACAGTTAGACCATCTGAACCCAGCGCTTTGTGCAGAGGAAGGAAGTCAATTGCATCCCACACTTCGTCTAAGGTGAAGGGGCCCTCTAGAAATTAGTTGGTCTCCCGGGAACCCTGCCGAAGCTGAATGGGGCGCAAATAACTCTCCTGGGCGGTAGCACTTGGATTATCTGATTTATACAAATGAGTATAAAAGTTCCTGAAAGCTCGCGCTTTCTCCACTTCCGAATAGTGCTCCCCAGATTCGTCCCGCACTTGCGCTATGTAGCCGTTAGATTGCTTAACCTGCAATTGCCTGGCCAGGAGAGAGACAATTTTATTTCCACTGGCATAATAAGACCTCTGGAGCCGTAACAATGCCACCTCTGCCCTATTTGTATAAATAGACTTTTAAGGGAGGTTACTTTCCTCAGATTCTGCCAAGTAGGGGAGAGTTTATGGGCCCGCTCAGCCTCCTTCAATGCACTCTCCAGACCTCGTCACTCTTCAGCTTTCAACCAATAAAGTGAGGTCGCTAAAGAGATGCATGTGCCCCGGAGGACAGCTTTAAATGTGTCCCAAATGGTGGGGAGAGGGGTGTCCCCAGGTTTATTACTCTGAAAAAAGTCCCTGATAGCTCTCTGCAACTCGTCTCGAGTCTTTGGATCCCTAGTTAACACATGTGGAAAATACCAACGCCCCCTCTGTGACTTCGGGAGGGACCACTCCAAACCCACCTCAACTGGTGCGTGATCTGATATGATTATTGGGTGGATAGTGACCGTTCAGAGAAACTGTCGAAGTGGCTTGCTCAAGAAGATATAATCAATCCTAGAATAGGAACTGTAAGAATGGGAGAAAAAAGTACAGTCTTTTACCGTGGAGTGAAATGCACGCCAAGAGTCAAGAAGCCCCGATCTGTGGAATGCCATCTTAACGGATTTTGCAAAGGCACCTGTAAGCTGTCTCTGGGGATGTGTTGTGTACTGAGCGGTATCTCAAATCAGGTTGAAGTCTCCCAAAAGCACTATCTCATCCTCCGCAAAGCCCCCAACACCTCCAGAAAGTGCAATAAGAACTGTGTTTGACCACTATTAGGTGCATAGAGTGTGGCTATCGTACAAACCTGCCCTCCTAGGGAGCCCTTGACCAACAAGAATCTACCCTCCTTATCTAGGTGTGACCCGAAAGCTGAAAGTGTGTGGATCTATGAAACAGCAAGGCTACTCCACAATGCTTTGTTGTTGCAGATGCATTATATATCTGCGGGTACGGTTTGTGCTGCAGTCTATGGCCGTCTCCCTTCTTGAGATGTGTTTCCTGCAATGTCACTTTATCGTATTGGTAGTCATCAAAGAATTTCCGCAACTGTGACCGCTTGTTAGGTGAGTTCAGCCCCTTAACATTCCATGTTAGAAAGTGTAACATCATGCCAATGTGACTAAGAAGCCCTTGCCCTTATGTACCACTGACCGAATGTGTCGCCCTGGTGCCCCAGTGCTCCCCCTCCATCCCATGGCCCCCCACCCACCCCACCCCCAACAAACTGTTCACTCACATGAAATAGGGACAACAAACAGTCATCAAACATCAAGAAAAAGTACCAACATAAAAACTATAAGTCTCTGACATTGAAACTGGAAACTCTGTGTGGTCCTCAGGATCGGGAAGGGGTATTCCTCCGCCTCCACCCCAACAGATTCCTGACAAAAGCACATATAGTGTCAGGTGTAGGAATCTTCTTAGCTGCCCATTGGAGGGATGATAGAGAACCGCCCCCGGACCCCTCAAACCGCCAGTACCCCGCCGGCCCGTCCGGAGCCTCCACACTCTCCCCCGGGAAGAGTGTCCCCACAGAGCCCCCCTCGAGCGCCTCTTCCTCCGCTCCTAGGTGAACCTCCAGCTGGGGTAAATCAAGCGCACATACTACGACTTGGGGACTTTCCTCCCCCTCCACGGAGGCTTCCAGTGGTCCCCAACGGGAGACATGACAGGCTCCTCCTGGCACCGTGACTCCCCCTGCCCAGCCAGGTCGGTGTCCATACTCTTCTCTGGCAAACCCAGGGCAGCCGCTGCCTCCCCACGCTCCACAAAGTGGTAGGGCTTGTTGTTAAGTTCAAAAGCAATGCCAGATGGAAATGTCCATCTGTACCGAATGTTTCGCGCTTTCAAATCATCCGTCATTGGGCGGAATCTCTGCTGCCGGAGTAGCTTAGCTGGCGCAATGTCCTGGAACAGCACACACTGAGCACCTTCAAAAGACATCACATCCTGTCGCCTCGCCTTCTGAAGTATGCGCTCTTTAGCCTTCAATGAGCTCAATTTCACCAAAATATCACGGGGTCTCTTATTCTCGATGGCGGGGCGAATCCCCACCCTATGCACCCTTCCAATCTATACAGTACTTCTGGATGATCGTCGCCCAAGAGAGCGGAGATGAGGCCCACCACAAACGCCCCCAGATCCGGACCCTCACTGCCCTCCTCCAGTCCCTGCACTCTAATTTGATCTCTTCGAGAGCGGTTTTCCAAGTCTTCGCATTTAAGTATTGAAAGTTGGAGTTGCGACTTGAGTTGTGAGACCTCCTTCTCCAAAGGACTTACTTGTTGTTTGATCTCTTGGACCTGAGTTTCAAGGTCTAACGTGCGGGTCCCCATTGAATCCACATCCGCTTGAAGAGAGGTCATGCAACTAGTAACGTCTGATTGAAGTACCTCCAGTGCCAACTTAAAATCAGCCGAGATTTCCTCTCGCAATTCCGTCTTGAAGGAGGATCGTCCTTAGTAAGTGCCATGGCTCTCGACCGCTGCGACTCGGTGTAGGAGGCTGGACTGGCTTGTAGTGAGTACCAAGGGGTACTTGCACCAGGCCCAGTTATCCCTTATTAGTGTATAGGGTGTCTAGCAGCTTAGGCTGATAGATAATGGTAGCTTAGCAGAGCAGCTTAGGCTGAACTAGGAGACGAGTGAAGCTCCTACAGTACCACTTAGTGTCATATGCACAATATCATAAGAAAACACAATACACAGTTATACTAAAAATAAAGGTACTTTATTTTTATGACAATATGCCAAAGTATCTCAGAGTGTACCCTCAGTGAGAGGATAGGAAATATACACAAGATATATATACACAATAGCAAAAATATGCAGTATAGTCTTAGAAAACAGTGCAAACAATGTATAGTTACAATAGGATGCAATGGGGACACATAGGGATAGGGGCAACACAAACCATATACTCCAAAAGTGGAATGCGAACCACGAATGGACCCCAAACCTATGTGACCTTGTCACTGTCGCTGGGACTATTAGAAAATAGTGAGAGTTAGAAAAATAACCCTCCCCAAGACCCTGAAAAGTGAGTGCAAAGTGCACTAAAGTTCCCCGAAGGACAAAGAAGTCGTGTTAGAGGAATAATGCAGGAAAGACACAAACCAACAATGCAACAACGATGGATTTCCAATCTAGGGTACCTGTGGAACAAGGGGACCAAGTCAAAAAGTCACAAGCAAGTCGGAGATGGGCATATGCCCAGGAAATGCCAGCTGTGGGTGCAAAGAAGCTTCTACTGGACAGAAGAAGCTGAGGTTTCTGCAGGAACAAAAAGGGCTAGAGACTTTCTCTTTGGTGGACGGATCCTTCTCGCCGTGGAGAGTTGTGCAGAAGTGTTTTCCCGCCGAAAAAACGCCAACAAGCCTTGCTAGCTGCAAATCATGCAGTTAGCGTTTTTGGATGCTGCTGTGGCCCAGGAGGGACCAGGAGGTCGCAAACTGGACCAGGAGGTAGAGGGAACGTCGAGCAAGACAAGGAGCCCTCTTAGCAGCAGGTAGCACCCGGAGAAGTGCCAGAAACAGGCACTACAAGGATGCGTGAAATGGTGCTCACCCGAAGTTACACAAAGGAGTCCCACGTCGCCGGAGACCAACTTAGAAAGCCGTGCAATGCAGGTTAGAGTGCCGTGGACCCAGGCTTGGCTGTGCACAAAGGATTTCCGCCGGAAGTGCACAGGAGCCGAAGTAGCTGCAAAAGTCGCGGTTCCCAGCAATGCAGTCTAGCGAGGTGAGGCAAGGACTTACCTACACCAAACTTGGACTGAAGAGTCACTGGACTGTGGGAGTCACTTGGACAGAGTTGCTGGATTCGAGGGACCTCGCTCGTCGTGCTGAGAGGAGACCCAAGGGACCGGTAATGCAGCTTTTTGGTGCCTGCGGTTGCAGGGGGAAGATTCCGTTGACCCACTGGAGATTTCTTCGGAGCTTCTAGTGCAGAGAGGAGGCAGACTACCCCCACAGCATGCACCACCAGGAAAACAGTCGAGAAGGCGGCAGGATCAGCGTTACAGAGTTGCAGTAGTCGTCTTAGCTACTATGTTGCAGTTTTGCAGGCTTCCAGCGCGGTCAGCAGTCGATTCCTTGGCAGAAGGTGAAGAGAGAGATGCAGAGGAACTTGGATGAGCTCTTGCATTCGTTATCTAAAGTTTCCCCAGAGACAGAGACCCTAAATAGCCAGAAAAGAGGGTTTGGCTACTTAGGAGAGAGGATAGGCTAGCAACACCTGAAGGAGCCTATCAGAAGGAGTCTCTGACGTCACCTGGTGGCACTGGCCACTCAGAGCAGTCCAGTGTGCCAGCAGCACCTCTGTTTCCAAGATGGCAGAGGTCTGGAGCACACTGGAGGAGCTCTGGACACCTCCCAGGGGAGGTGCAGGTCAGGGGAGTGGTCACTCCCCTTTCCTTTGTCCAGTTTCGCGCCAGAGCAGGGCTAAGGGGTCCCCTGAACCGGTGTAGACTGGCTTATGCAGAATTGGGCACATCTGTGCCCAAGAAAGCATTTCCAGAGGCTGGGGGAGGCTACTGCTCCCCTGCCTTCACACCATTTTCCAAAGGGAGAGGGTGTAACACCCTCTCTCAGAGGAAGTTCTTTGTTCTGCCATCCTGGGCCAGGCCTGGCTGGACCCCAGGAGGGCAGATGCCAGTCTGAGGGGTTGGCAGCAGCAGCAGCTGCAGTGAAACCCCAGGAAAGGCAGTTTGGCAGTACCAGGGTCTGTGCTACAGACCACTGGGATCATGGGATTGTGCCAACTATGCCAGGATGGCATAGAGGGGGCAATTCCATGATCATAGACATGTTACATGGCCATATTCGGAGTTACCATTGTGAAGCTACATATAGGTAGTGACCTATATGTAGTGCACGCGTGTAATGGTGTCCCCGCACTCACAAAGGCCGGGGAATTGGCCCTGAACAATGTGGGGGCACCTTGGCTAGTGCCAGGGTGCCCTCACACTAAGTAACTTTGCACCCAACCTTTACCAGGTAAAGGTTAGACATATAGGTGACTTATAAGTTACTTAAGTGCAGTGTAAAATGGCTGTGAAATAACGTCGACGTTATTTCACTCAGGCTGCAGTGGCAGGCCTGTGTAAGAATTGTCAGAGCTCCCTATGGGTGGCAAAAGAAATGCTGCAGCCCATAGGGATCTCCTGGAACCCCAATACCCTGGGTACCTCAGTACCATATACTAGGGAATTATAAGGGTGTTCCAGTAAGCCAATGTAAATTGGTAAAATTGGTCACTAGCCTGTTAGTGACAATTTGGAAAGAAATGAGAGAGCATAACCACTGAGGTTCTGGTTAGCAGAGCCTCAGTGAGACAGTTAGGCACCACACAGGGAACACATACATATAGGCCACAAACTTATGAGCACTGGGGTCCTGACTAGCAGGGTCCCAGTGACACATAACAAACATACTGAAAACATAGGGTTTTCACTATGAGCACTGGGCCCTGGCTAGCAGGATCCCAGTGAGACAGTGAAAAAACCCTGACATACACTCACAAACAGGCCAAAAGTGGGGGTAACAAGGCTAGAAAGAGGCTACTTTCTCACACAACCCCCCCCCCCCCAAACGAAGGACAATAAGGCTAACCTTGGCCAGTTGAGACTTTATTGTCTAAGTGGTGATAAGTAGAGAGTAGCTCTGCAATAGACTGGTTACTCCCTTTATCATCCACTATATGGTTACTTCCCTGTGGGGATGCAAACCACCCTGTTTGAAGTTTTTTAGCTAAGTAACAATGTGAAGATGTATTTTCAGAGTTTCTATCAGTAAGTTTTAGTTTAGAGCAGTGGGAATTGTCCACTGAACCTATTTGTAGTGATGGAAATGCCAGACAGGGATGCTGTCTCAGAAAAGCCATAGCTGGGCAACAACTTTGTCCATATGGCTGGAAGAGAGAACAGGGATGCTGTTTCTCTTGGGTTGGAGCAGGGCAGGGATGCTGTCCTATGAGCTCCACACTAGGGCAGGGATGCTGTCCTAAGTGTTGTGAGGCAGTGCAGAGTTTCTGCACTAAAGTTTCTCTGGGAGGGTTGGAGGGATGCTCCATGTTAACTAAAAAGGTGCTCTTTTTCTCACCAATGTTAGTTATCCCACAGAGAGGTACTTCTACCTCAGGGAGTACAGTTTTGCCAACTGATGATTCCCTTGGAACAGGTGCCACCCCAGGAGAGGTTTCTCCTACCACAGGAATGGTATCCTGAATGGTAGGGTGGTTAGGGGATATTGTGATACCCCTTTTACCTGTTGTTGGAGAGGGATCCTGAGTTTTCAGGCCTTCTCTCCTTTGCTTTTTCATTTCAGTAGAAATGAGAGGGAACAATTCCTCTGGGATGCCCAGCATGGCTGCATGGGCATAAAACTCTACATCAGCCCAACCTGAGGCCTCTAGGTCATTACCTAAGAGACAGTCTACAGGTAAGCTAGGTGATACCACCACCTGCTTAGGGCCAGTAACTCCACCCCAACTAAACTGAATTATAGCTAAGGGAAGAAACTTAGTGGAGTTAAGGACATCAATAATCTTATACTGTTATCGAATGATGTGTTGATCAGGATGCACTAGGTTTTCAGTCACCAAAGTGATACTGGCACCTGTGTCCCTGTAGGCCAAGGCCTCAACACCATTTATTGAAACTGTCTGCCTGTACTTATCCATTGTAAGGGGACAAGCAGCCAGTGTGGCAAGGCCAATGCCACTAGGTGTGACAAAAACTGTCTTGGGACTGACTACCCCAGTTTCTACTATGGACCCATAAGTGAACCCAACTACACCCTTAACTTGACTGTTGCCAGCAGTCCCACCACTAGTACCACTACTGCTAGGGGCACTAGAGCTTGATGTATTAGTGGTGGTAGGCTCAGGGGGTTTACCTGGACAGGACTTATCCCCTGGCCTATGGCCTCTATTTTTACACACAAAGCACCAAGGCTTTTTAAATTGTGTAGGTTGAGAAGAAGAGGAAGAATTTGTTTTATCCCCACCCCCTGAAGAGTGTTTAAGATTTGAAGTGGGATCTTTGGTTTTACCCTTATCCCCATGCTTATCTTGATATTTTTCACCATCTTTCTTCTTATTGTTCTCTTTGTCACCCCCTGTATGAACTTTTCTGTTCACCCTTGTTCTGACCCATTTGTCTGCCTTCTTTCCCAATTCTTGGGGAGAGGTCAGATCAGAGTCCACCAAGTACTGGTGCAACAAATCAGACACACAATTATTAAGAATATGCTCTCTCAGGATCAAGTTATACAGGCTGTCATAATCAGTAACTTTACTGTCATGTAACCACCCCTCCAAGGCCTTCACTGAATGGTCAATGAAATCAACCCAGTCTTGTGAAGACTCCTTTTTGGTCTCTCTGAACTTTATCCTGTACTGTTCAGTGGTTAAGCCATAACCATCCAGGAGTGCATTCTTAAGAACTGTAAAATTATTGGCATCACTTTCTTTCACAGTAAGGAGCCTATCCCTACCTTTTCCACTAAATGATAGCCATAGGATAGCAGCCCACTGCCTTTGAGGGACATCCTGTACAACACAGGCCCTCTCAAGTGCAGCAAACCACTTGTTAATGTCATCCCCCTCCTTATAAGGGGGAACTATCTTATGCAGATTCCTGGAATCATGCTCTTTTGCAGGATGACTATGGGGAATACTGCTGCTGCCACCATGGGTTTCTAAACCCAGTTTCTGTCTCTCCTTCTCTACTTCTAAAGTCTGTCTATCCAAATCCAGCTGTTGCTTCTTGAGCTTCAGTCTGGTTTGTTCCACTCTCAATCTATTGAGCTCCCTTTCTAACAATCTGTCATCATGGTGGGTGGGAGGGACATGTCTTGAAACAGAAGTATGGTGAGAATGGACAGAAGGAGACCTGTCCCTTACAGAGGGCACCCTAACAGCTTGGCTAACAGAAACATCATTTCTACTGTGATGAGAATGAATGCTCTTGCTATGATGTGAGACAACACTATCTGTATGGTGTGACTCAACATCAGTACCAACTATGCTAGACTGTCTAGTAATGGGCAGGCTTTGAAGTTTATTTCCTGAATCTTTTCCTGGGGGAGTCCCTGGATCAGATTGGGAACCATTAGCTACTTTTTCAACAGATGGGGCACTTCTAGCCTTATCTTGTTCTCTAAGCATGTTAAGTAACAAGTCCAAGGAAGGATTCTTCCCTACACTCAAACCTCTCTCTATGCAGAGACTCCTTGCTCCTTTCCAGCTAAGGTGATCAAATGCAAGTTTGGACAGATCAACATTTTGGCCTGTGCCAGACATTTTTAGAGACAGTTAAAGTGATAGCAAAAGATAAAAAGTTTGTCAGAGCTTTTAGATAGACAGAGAAAAAAACTTTTAAAACTTTTTAGAACTTTTTAGAAAGTTAGAAGTACTTTTCAGCACTTAGAAAAGAGTGAAAAGAGGAAATGCAAAACTTTTTGGCTATGTGTATATACACTGAACTTGTTTTGTATATTTTTCTCTTATGAAAAGTACAATGACAAGAGTGGTAAGTAGTCTCAAAGCACTTATCCCGTCGCTGCTTCCAATGTAGGAGGCTGGACTGGCTTGTAGTGAGTACCAAGGGGTACTTGCACCTTGCACCAGGCCCAGTTATCCCTTATTAGTGTATAGGGTGTCTAGCAGCTTAGGCTGATAGATAATGGCAGCTTAGCAGAGCAGCTTAGGCTGAACTAGGAGACGAGTGAAGCTCCTACAGTACCACTTAGTGTCATATGCACAATATCATAAGAAAACACAATACACAGTTATACTAAAAATAAAGGTACTTTATTTTTATGACAATATGCCAAAGTATCTCAGAGTGTACCCTCAGTGAGAGGATAGGAAATATACACAAGATATATATACACAATAGCAAAAATATGCAGTATAGTCTTAGAAAACAGTGCAAACAATGTATAGTTCCAATAGGATGCAATGGGGACACATAGGGATAGGGGCAACACAAACCATATACTCCAAAAGTGGAATGCGAACCACGAATGGACCCCAAACCTATGTGACCTTGTAGAGGGTCGCTGGGACTATTAGAAAATAGTGAGAGTTAGAAAAATAACCCTCCCCAAGACCCTGAAAAGTGAGTGCAAAGTGCACTAAAGTTCCCCTAAGGACAAAGAAGTCGTGTTAGAGGAATAATGCAGGAAAGACACAAACCAACAATGCAACAACGATGGATTTCCAATCTAGTGTACCTGTGGAACAAGGGGACCAAGTCCAAAAGTCACAAGCAAGTCGGAGATGGGCATATGCCCAGGAAATGCCAGCTGTGGGTGCAAAGAAGCTTCTACTGGACAGAAGAAGCTGAGGTTTCTGCAGGAACAAAAAGGGCTAGAGACTTCCCCTTTGGTGGACGGATCCCTCTCGCCATGGAGAGTTGTGCAGAAGTGTTTTCCCGCCAAAAGAACGCCAACAAGCCTTGCTAGCTGCAAATCGTGCGGTTAGCATTTTTGGATGCTGCTGTAGCCCAGGAGGGACCAGGAGGTTGCAAATTAGACCAGGAGGTAGAGGGGACGTCGAGCAAGACAAGGAGCTCCCTTAGCAGCAGGTAGCACCCGGTGAAATGCCAGAAACAGGCACTACGAGGATGCATGAAACGGTGCTCACCCGAAGTTACACAAAGGAGTCCCACGTCGCCGGAGACCAACTTAGAAAGTCGTGCAATGCAGGTTAGAGTGCCGTGGACCCAGGCTTGGCTGTGCACAAAGGATTTCCACCGGAAGTGCACAGGGGCCGGAGTAGCTGCAAAAGTCACGTTTCCCAGCAATGCAATCTAGCGAGGTGAGGCAAGGACTTACCTCCACCAAACTTGGACTGAAGAGTCACTGGACTGTGAGAGTCACTTGGACAGAGTTGCTGGATTCGAGGGACCTCGCTCATCATGCTGAGAGGAGACCCAAGGGACCGGTAATGCAGCTTTTTGGTGCCTGCGGTTGCAGGGGGAAGATTCCGTCGACCCACGGGAGATTTCTTCTGAGCTTCTAGTGCAGAGAGGAGGCAGACTACCCCCACAGCATGCACCACCAGGAAAACAGTCGAGAAGGCGGCAGGATCAGCGTTACAGAGTTGCAGTAGTCGTCTAAGCTACTATGTTGCAGTTTTGCAGGCTTCCAGCGCGGTCAGCAGTCGATTCCTTGGCAGAAAGTGAAGAGAGAGATGCAGAGGAACTCAGATGAGCTCTTGCATTCGTTATCTAAAGTTTCCCCAGAGACAGAGACCCTAAATAGCCAGAAAAGAGGGTTTGGCTACTTAGGAGAGAGGATAGGCTAGCAACACCTGAAGGAGCCTATCAGAAGGAGTCTCTGACGTCACCTGGTGGCACTGGCCACTCAGAGCAGTCCAGTGTGCCAGCAGCACCTCTGTTTCCAAGATGGCAGAGGTCTGGAGCACACTGGAGGAGCTCTGGACACCTCCCATGGGAGGTGCAGGTCAGGGGAGTGGTCACTCCCCTTTCCTTTGTCCAGTTTCGCGCCAGAGCAGGGCTAAGGGGTCCCCTGAACCGGTGTAGACTGGCTTATGCAGAATTGGGCACATCTGTGCCCAAGAAAGCATTTCCAGAGGCTGGGGGAGGCTACTCCTCCCCTGCCTTCACACCATTTTCCAAAGGGAGAGGATGTAACACCCTCTCTCAGAGGAAGTTCTTTGTTCTGCCATCCTGGGCCAGGCCTGGCTGGACCCCAGGAGGGCAGATGCCTGTCTGAGGGGTTGGCAGCAGCAGCAGCTGCAGTGAAACCCCAGGAAAGGCAGTTTGGCAGTACCAGGGTCTGTGCTACAGACCACTGGGATCATGGGATTGTGCCAACTATGCCAGGATGGCATAGAGGGGGCAATTCCATGATCATAGACATGTTACATGGCCATATTCAGAGTTACCATGGTGAAGCTACATATAGGTAGTGACCTATATGTAGTGCACACGTGTAATGGTGTCCTCGCACTCACAAAGTCCGGGGAATTGGCCCTGGACAATGTGGGGGCACCTTGGCTAGTGCCAGGGTGCCCTCACACTAAGTAACTTTGCACCCAACCTTTACCAGGTAAAGGTTAGACATTTAGGTGACTTATAAGTTACTTAAGTGCAGTGTAAAATGGCTGTGAAATAACGTGGACGTTATTTCACTCAGGCTGCAGTGGCAGGCCTGTGTAAGAATTGTCAGAGCTCCCTATGGGTGGCAAAAGAAATGCTGCAGCCCATAGGGATCTCCTGGAACCCCAATACCCTGGGTACCTTAGTACCATATACTAGGGAATTATAAGGGTGTTCCAGTAAGCCAATGTAAATTGGTAAAATTGGTCACTAGCCTGTTAGTGACCATTTGGAAAGAAATGAGAGAGCATAACCACTGAGGTTCTGGTTAGCAGAGCCTCAGTGAGACAGTTAGGCACCACACAGGGAACACATACATATAGGCCACAAACTTATGAGCACTGGGGTCCTGACTAGCAGGGTCCCAGTGACACATAACAAACATACTGAAAACATAGGGTTTTCACTATGAGCACTGGGCCCTGGCTAGCAGGATCCCAGTGAGACAGTGAAAACACCCTGCATACACTCACAAACAGGCCAAAAGTGGGGGTAACAAGGCTAGAAAGAGGCTACTTTCTCACACTCGGACACCCCGGGTCCGGCAGGCATGAAATAATAAGAGACCTTGTTAGACTGTAGCTTCTGTTGAGGCATAAGCGCCCCCCAGACCTCACTCGCCCTCGTGCTCTTCTTGCCATGGTAGTTGCAACTGCGTCTGTGGGCCCCCAGCTGCTCCTCCCTGGGATATGTCTCCTCACAGTAAGAATGCTGATGGGTTAAAAAGAAAGAAAAAGCCCTATGTAGGGAAAGGAGAAGTGGCCCCCCTATAATGTCTCCATGAAAAACCTCCCCGGAGAAGCTCAATGAGGTCTGACACTGGGCGCCATCTTGAAGTCAGGCAACCAGGTCAGGCAGGCCCCAAAAAGAAGAAAATGGGCCTCCAGGGGCCTACCATCGCCCCTCAGTCCTCTTTGAGGGGGCGTGCAGTCATCCAGGGAGCCCTACTACGCGATCCCTGGCCTACACTCCTCGCCATGGTCACCCGGCACTCACTGTCCTGCAGGTGTGGCTGCGCTCCTCTCAACTCGTGCGGCCGCCTGGAGATCAAAAAGGGGGACCCTACTGTCCCCTCTCCCGGATCGCCACAGCTGCCCCCTCTTCCCCAGTCCCGGGGCGCCCCCTCATCTCACCCGGGAGCTCCCCCGATGCACAGGTCTCTAGGCCCAAGTCCACACTCTGGCTCCCAGGAGCGGCGCTTCCTATGCCGGCACGGACTGCCACCAAGCCTCACAGGCGCACCTCACCGCCCACCCCCCGGACTCACAACATCGTCCGGGGAGCCAGGCCAGCAAACGGCCCCTCCAAACACCTGATGAAGGGGTCTGCAAGAGTGGGTGGTCGCGAAGCCTCAGGGCTTCACGACCTGTCAGCCATGTTGGTTGGCCCCGCCCCTCCACCTCCACTTTTGCCTATATGATTTTATGTGATAGCTTAATAGCCTGGTGGAACAGCTTCATGCAATATTGGGGCCATGTCATCCAATCATGATTCAGTTATGTAGAGTAAATCAGGTTGCGCATTATTTGTGTAGTCAGGAAGGTGGGTGTATGTTTCTAATTTGTGACAGAATGTATTATGAAATTTTGTGTGGGTTACAAACCCATTTCATCCTAACAAGTATTGAATTTTCGATCTTGACTGACAGTCTTAACCTTTTGTCCAGTGTGGTTCCCCAAATCATTACTTGAAGCTGTGCTCTCTCAAACTTTTTCTCAAACATACTGAAACAAGTATATGTCAAGCAAATACACACATTATTAAATATTTTATTTCATTCACAAAGTCAAAAATCAACATTTCAGATTTACAATCTTTTTTTTTTCTAATAGTCGAAGGGATGTGCTAGACTCTAGTACTCCTAGTACATGCTTTCTTTTTGTAGGTGCATACAAGTGCTTGAATTGAGGCCACCTGTCGTCCATACTAGATTCTGTTAGCTGTACGTGCCCTGCTCCCAAGAATCAAGCTAAGGGTACCACCTTAATTTTTGGCCTCCAGTTTCAAATATGCAGAGTACATTAGCAAAGCTAATAGATGTGTGTTGTTGACATTAAAGGCCAGACCTATTGGCTTTGGCAATGCGTGTTGCTCTTGATGTGTTTTTTGTATTGTTACTGGGCTTCTATTTTCTTCATCACCACAGCTGGCTGTGTGGGAGGCTTGCCAAGGTCATGTGACTTGCATCGTTAGTCGAGGGGGTGTCCTAGTACTGCCTAGACTGTCAAGTATTGGAGTAAGGCTCCATAGTGCACGAGCATCGTTTAAAATATGGGGGCCTCCAAAACCTGTCTCTAATTTCCATATTGCAGTCACGTTGTGAATTTTCTAGTCACCTGTAATAATGATGTGAGGTAGCCGTAAAACAGATGAGTTGTGACATAATTCCTGCTGCCAGAGCCAGCAGCCAAGATGAGACAGGTCACATAGCACAATTACAAATGCAGTTTGAACAGCAGACACAGGACTAGCTTTCATTCCTCTGATCTGTGTTTTTTTTCCTAAAATGAACACTAATCAGCAGAAAGGCAGGACTGATTGCAAAAAAGTGTATTTTTGCATTCTTAGTCACAAGATAAATTGCATGCTTTTTAAAACTTTTTTGCCACAACATTGTGAGCTTTTTTTAAATCCGATCTTTTTCACAATAAATTATAAATGATTTTTGGTGGGCTTCATTTAGCACTACAGATGCTTTCATTCTTCGGTCTGCAACGCTATCGCTTTCATATGAAAGAGCAAGACACCGAGTTGAAAAGGACTGTGGAAATAGCGACTGTGTGATAATTTATTACGTGTACGTGTATATATGTGTACGAACACATTTTCCCATAGACGCAAAATGGGTAAAACCCTTTGCTATATCTGGCCCAAAATACCCTCTTCTGCAGGTTAAAAACATATTCCAAGTCACTGAGGAGTTTTATGACCATGTAGAGGATCGAGGTGAAAGCCGGGTTCCTTTATTAGGGCATGAAAGTAAGGCAGGGGAATTTTGTTACATTTATAAATACACTTCGAAATCATGTAGTAGTAAGACGTGTGCTTCCAAAATTTGACACATTTGACTTCAAGGATTGCTCGTTTGCGTACGCTGCATGGTAATCTTTCATTCACACTATATTTACATTACGCTTCATGCAGAAGATGCTATGGTATGCCGCCGCACCAAGTCTAGAGCTCAACGCTGGGCCTCATGCATGACACCAACATTTAACACTGAAAATGGTACTGCAACCACCAACGCCTTTCCTTTATCCATCTATTGAGAGATTGAGGGGCTGCCCGCAGGGCTAGATTGAGAGCTCTTTATGACTCCGACAAGAGTAAGGCACCATAGAATGCCACGTTAAAATGTAATACCTTTGCTTGCGTCTAGATGCAAACCCTCCTCACCACCCCATCCTAAGTAAATCATAGTGTTGCATTGGTGAAACTGTGAGAGAGATTAAAATAGTAAGAAAAAACTGATGGAAGAGAAGAGAGAAATCTAAGAAAATAAATGTGAGGAGAAAATAAATTGGGTGATATGTTATGAATAGAGATTTACGGATTAATTCAGGCGTGGAAGCAGGGTTATGCATAGAAACTTACATATTAATTCAGGCGTGGAAGAAGGGGTTTAGATTGTGCTAAACATTGCCACCCGTTTTACCACTTACACTCATTTGGAGCCGATTCTAAATTGTATTCACTCCTGTGTTTAGACCTGATTTACCAAGCGCTACCCATGCAGTTCATTAATGCATGTTATTTCAAAGGTCCTATTGATTTCAATGGGAGAATAGGGGTTTGTGATACTAGTTCTCTCCAAGACATTCAAAGAAAGATTCTAGGGTGATTTTACATTGTCAAAAGGCAAAAGCCGCCATGTGGGGAAATACGCCGTGGGAGATCCTTTATCGGAGACACCTTCTTCCCCCAGAACAGTGTTGAGATTAGTGAGATTGTGAGTTAAGGGCTAATACATGGGGCAGAGTATGTGAAAAGTAAGAAAGCTGGAAGAGAGTGCTGATTAAAAAAGAGAGCCTTTTTTATAAGAGCAAATGGAGTGTTGTATGTATGTATGATGTGCATTGAACGAGCAAACAAAGGATACCGCTGTCTGCAGTTGATCCGATGGTCAGAAGCTGAAGCAGAGGATGCAGAGGAGTCCTGGAGGAATCTTGCACACACCAAATCTGAGGAAACACCCAGAGGAGAGACCCTAAATAGCCCTGAGAGGGGGATTGGCTACCTACCCTACCTATCAGGAGGGGTCTCTGAGGTCACCTGCTGGCACTGGCCACTTAGAGGTCTCCATAGGGTCCCCACACCTTGGAATCCAAGATGGCTAACGCCAGGGACACTCTGGAGGAGCTCTGGGCACCACCCCTGGGGTGGTGATGGATCCTTTGTCCAGTTTCGCGCTAGAACAGGGACTGGTGGTCCCTGAACCAATGTAGATTGTATTATGCAAAGAGGACACTGTTTGTGCCCTTCAAAGCATTTCCAGAGGCTCTGGGAGGATACCCCTCCCATGCATGTAACACCTATTTCCAATAGGAGAAGGTGTACCACCCCTCTCCTAAAGGAAATGCATTGTTCTGCCTTCCTGGGATTGAGCTGCTCAATACCCAGGAGGGCAGAAACCTGTCTGTGATGTGGCAGCAGCTGTAGCTGCAGTGGAAACCTCAGAGAGCTGGTTTGGCAGTACTTGGGGTCCATGGTGGAGACCCCAGGGTGCATGGGATTGGCCCCCCAATATCAGAGTTGGATTGGGGGGTCAATTCCATGATCTTAGACACCTCACATGGCCATATTCAGAGTTACCATTGCAAAGCTACATATATGTATTGACATATATGTAGTGCATGCTTATAATGGTATCCCCGCACTCACGAAGTCCTGGGAATTGGCCCTGGATGACGTGGGGGCCCCTTTGTTAGTGCAAGGGTGCCCTCACACATAGTAACTTTGCACCTAGCCTTCAGTAAATAAAGGTTAGACATATAGGTGACTTATAAGTTACTTAGCGCAGTGAAAAATGGCTGTGAAGTAGTGCGTCCTATTTCATTAAGGCTGCAGTGGCAGTCTTGAAGAAAGGTTTGTATGAGCTCCTTATGGGGGGCAAAAGAAATGCTGCAGCTCATAAGGATCTCCTGGAACCCCAATGCCCTGAGTACCTAGGTACCACATACTAGGGACTTATAAGGGTGTTCCAGTATGCCAATCAGAATTGGAACATGGAGTCACTAAACTATAGTGACAAATTTGGTAAGTAGAGAGAGCATAAGCATTGGAGTTCTGGTCAGCAGAACTTCAGTGACACAGTCAAGCATACTGATAACCCACATAGGCCACAAACTATGAGCACTGGGGTCCTGGCTAGAAGGATCCCAGTGAGACAGGCGAGACACACTGACAAGTAGGTTTTAAACTATGAGCACTGGGGTCCTGGGTAGCAGGATCCCAGTGAGACAGTAAAAACACACTGACAAACACTGACAAACAGGCCAAAAATGTGGGTAACCGTGCTAGAAAGAGGCTACTTTCTCACATACTTCTCCAGCTCTTCTCCTTGGCAGAGGTTCCTCTTGATCCAGAAGTAAATCTAAAAATCTGGGATTTTGAGTTCACTACTTATACTCCTTTCTGCCTGCGAAGTAGGCAAACTTCGAAGGAAAGTCTGTTGTTCACAAGATCCTGCCTTGCCTATGCCTGGTCACAGAAACACACCAGGGGGTTGGAACTGCATTGTGTTAGGATAGGTTCAGCCCTTTCAGGTGTAAGTGTCAGCTGCTTCCTCTCCACTGTAGCCCAGTAGACTCATCAGGATATGCAGGATACACCACAGCTTCCTTTGTGTCACTGTCAGCCCAACTGTCAGTCTGACCCAGACGTGGATTCCACAGGCAGGCAGAAGCACAGAATGGTTCAGCAAGAAAATGCCCACTTTCTAAAAGTAAACAAACACAAATGATGGACGGAATGCGGAACCAATCAAACATTCACCCCCAGTCACAGATATGGGTTTAATCCATCTATTCTTTTGCTCACCATGCCACCCCAGTTTAGACCCAGCCATATGCAAATCAGTCTTGAACCTGTGCTTGCTATGCCTCCAGGTTCAAGCTAGCCTGGCTGATGAGGGTGATACCCTGAAACCGGTCCCAGGATGCTTGTTTCTGGTCCAGGGAAGACCTGGCCTGGCAGTTCGGGCTGGCCTGTTTCCATGGGGAACAGGGTCAAGTATGATTTGCATATGGCTGGGTCCAAACTGGAATGGCATGGCAAGCAAAGAAACTGATGGATTAAACCCAGATCTGTGACAGGTGGTGAATGTTTCATTTGCTCTGCATTTCGTCCATCGTCTGTTGTTTTTGCATTTGTTGCCCCAAGGGGGAAGGGTATGCCCAGACGTGGGTCCTGTGCATGCTATGCCACCAGATTCAAGCTAGCCTGGCTGATGAATGGTGACACCATGAAACCGGTCCCAGGATGTTTGTTTCTGGTCCATGGAAGACCTGGCCTGGCAGTTCTGGCTGGCCTGTTCCCATGGGGAACAGGGTCAAGACTAATTTGCATATGGCTAGGTCCAAACTGGAATGGCATGGCAAGCAAAAAAACGGATGGATTAAACCCAGATCTGTGACTGGGGGTGAATGTTTGATTTGCTCTGCATTCCGTCCATCATCTGTTGTTTTTGCATTTGTTGCCCCAAGTGGGAAGGGTATGCCCAGGCGTGGGTCCTGTGTTTGCTATGCCACCAGATTCAAGCTAGCCTGGCTGATGAAGGGTGATACCCTGAAACTGGTCCCAGGATGCTTGTTTCGTGTCTAGGAAAGACCTGGCCTGGCAGTTCGGGCTGGTCTGTTCCCATGGGGAAAAGGGTGAAGACTAATTTGCATATGGCTAGGTCCAAACTGGAATGGCATGGCAAGCAAAAAAACTGATGGATTAAAACCAGATCTGTGACTGGGGGTGAATGTTTGATTTGCTCTCCATTCCCTCCATCATCTGTTGTTTTTGCACTTTCTAAAAGTAGCATTTTCAAACTGACAATCTAAAAAACAACTTTATCAAAAGATGTATTTTTAAATTGTGAGTTCAGAGACCCCAAACTCCAGAGCTCCACCTTCTCCGAATGGGAAACTGCACTTAAAAGATATTAAAAGGCAGTCCCCATGTTAACCTATGAGAGAGATAAGCCTCACAACAGTGAAAAACGAATTTGGCAGTATTTCACTGTCAGGACTTGTAAAACACATCAGTACATGTCCTACCTTTAACATACACTGCACCCGGCCCATGGGGCTAACTACGGCATACCTTGTACAAAAAGGGAAGGTTTGGGCCAGGCAAGTGGGCACACTAGCCAGATCGAATTAGCAGCTTAAAACTGCACATACAGACACTGCAGTGGCAAGTCTGGGCCATGTCTACAGGGCTACTTGTGTGGGTGGCACAATCAGTGCTGTAGGCCCACTAGTAGCATTTGATTTACAGGCCCTGGGCACCTCTCGTGCACTTTACTAGGGACTTACTAGTAAATCAAATATGGCAGTCATGGCAAAGCCATTTACACGTACATTTTACACAGAGAGCACTTGCACGTTAGCACTGGTCAGCAGTGGTAAAGTGCCCAGAGTACCAAACCAGCAACAACAAAGTCTAGCACACAGTCAAAAATTCAGGAAGCAGAGGCAAACCACACCAAGGATGCCAGGTCTAACAGTGCTCTTTAAGTAAAAGATAGGACATGTACCTTTATGCTCTGCATGTCCTAGTAGTGACAAACAGCCAATTTCGCTTTTCACTGCTCCGAGGACTGCTCCTCTCATAGGTTACCATTGGAAATTCCCCTATATATTTTAAAGTGGTAATTCCTGATCTAAAAGGAGTAGCGTTTCTATGTTTGGAAGGGTAGTGGAAAATCCTGCTTAGTTGTGTAGTTGGATTTTACATTACTATTTTAGAAATGCCACTTTTAGAAAGTGGGCATCTTTCTATGCTTATAACTCTATGTGCTTTGCAGCCAGACTCCAATCCACGTCTAGGTCTGAGTGACAGTTACACTTTGTGCATACTTTCCAGACAGCCACAACACTGGAAGGGCTGGATGTGACCGGAGATAAATCTGCATTCATCCACATATTGATAGTCTTCAAGAGCTGAGAGAAGGGAAGGTCATTCACCCCTCAAATGTCAGTAGGTTGTGCCCTGCCCTCAAACAAAGGGCTGATTACCCCCAACTGGTGTCTGGAGCCAGGGTTGGGTTGAAAGGGGTTTGTGTTACACTTGAAAGGGTTCCTTTGAAGTCACCCCTTACATCAAAGACAGTTTTGAGTATAAGATCCGATGTCTCCTGTGCATCTTTGGAACTGGGACTAAAATTCTATCAGAAGGACTGCTGCCCTGCTTAAAGGACTCATCTGGACTGCACTTCTAGTGTTTTCCTGCTGCCTGCTACTTGCTGGGTGGCCTAAAGGACTCACTGGATTGCCTTTCTGTTTGTTGCTCTGCTGCCAGCTGCTCCCTAACTGTTCTCCTGGAGGACTGCTGTCTCGACAGGAGGAACCACCATTTAGACTACCTTCCTTATGTGCTGTCCCGTTGTTTGCTACTCCCCTCTGTGACCCACACCTAGTGTTCTTCAGGCACTGGCGGAATGACCTCTGCTCCCTCAAAGTCCCTGTTAAGGTGGGACTGCCATGGGGTTCTGAGGCTGACAGATCTTCTCCCTTTAAAATAGCGCATGGAGAGCTTGTTATCATTTTCCTTCATTTGTGCAACCAGCACATAGTGAGCGCTTTATTTTACCACCCCTTCCAGGAAGACTAGCATGTGGTGAACCATGTCCTGCTGCTCTTAAGTTCAAAATTAGCAGTGTATGCTTAGCACCTTTTTCTGAAGCACATGGAGGACGTCTTTGCTAGAACCAGAAAAGAGAGTGTGGTCTCTCCTACGCTGTGGCCCCGAGGGAACCACATTTTTCCAACACAGTTTTGGCATTTTAGTGCAACATAGCTCATATAGGGGATCTTGGAAAGCTATACATTTCTGAAAAGTTGACAAAATTCTGAACTCAGCAAGGGGTCATTTGTGTAGATCGTTCAAAGTTTCCCCAAAGAAAGTAACAGTTGAAATAAAAAGTATTGAAATTGAGTTGACAAAATCAGCCATTTGTGTTTCTACATTTTCATCTGCAACTTCTTCTAACTGTAGCAGATTTTCAAATGCAATATACTGTTCCATCTGCTGGACCCTTCTGGTTGAGGGGATATATAGGGCTTTTTTGGTTCACCAAGAACCTTAGGTACCCAGAGTCAACTACTGAGCTGCATTTTATAATGGTTTTTCATGGTGTACCAGGTATACAATAATTCATTTGGTAAAATATAAAGAGTGAAAAAATAGGTATTGAGGAAACCTATCTATTTCCAAAATGGGAACAAGATATGGAGTTTAGAAGCAGTGGTTATTTGCACATCTCTGAATTTAGGGTTACCCATCCTAGCACATGAATTATAGGGCATTTCTCAAAATGACTTCTTTCTTTCACACTGTCTTACATTTGGAAGGTGCAAATGCAGAGAAAAAATAAAGGGCAATAACACTTCTTCCACTATTCAGTGTTCCTCCAAGTCTCCTGATAAACATTGTACCTCACTTGTGTGGGTAGGCCTAGTGCCTGCATCAAGAAATGGCCCAAAACACAACATGGATACATAAAAGTTTTCCATGCAAAACTGACCCATTTTTTGCAAAGTGGGTAGCTGTGGTTTTTGGGCCATACCTCAGCTGCCACCTAGGGAAACCTAGCAAACCTATACATTTTTTAAAACTAGACAGCCAGGGGACTCAAGATTGGGGTGACTTGTGGTGCTCTCATCAGGTTATTTTATCCAGAAACTCTTGCAAACCTGAAACTTTGATGACTAAAAACACATTCTCATCATATTTCTGTGATGATAAGTTTTGGAATCTGAGGGGAGCCACAAATTTCTTACCACCCAGCGTTCCCCTCAGTCTCCCAATAAAAATGCTACCTCACTTGTGTAGGTAGGCCAAAAACGTGTAAAAATTGAGGGGGAACCAAAGCAGGTTCACAAGGGCAGGGTTTTTTTCATACGTTTTTAGGCTGAATCTGCTTTGGGATCCCACACAGGTGGGGCAGAGTTTTTATCAGTACATATGGGGCAATGCTGGGTGGTAGGAATTTTGTGGATTCCTGCAGATTATGGAAGTTACCATCACAGAAATGTAGGGAAAATGCGTGATTTCAGGCAAAGTTGGAGGTTTGCAGGGCACTGTGGGTAAGAAAATGGTGTGAAGTGCATGTGAAACACACCACCCCGGACTCTCCCAGATCTTTCCTTTTCAGAAGTGTCTGGGTCTGGTAGTTTTTTTTCAGGTGATAGCGTACCCAAGTCCAAAAAGTGCATCAGCTCACCATTGCAAGTGAGACGATATTGGGAGTAAGCTAAGCTCTTTTGGCCCATATGTAAAATCAAAACCCAAGAGTCAATTGTCCTCTTGCTTGCCACTGGGATGAGATACTTAAGTCTGCAAGGGAGGGCAGAATGATTGTTGCCCCTTCAGTTCGGGTGGGGAGCATAACCATGGCCGTGGTGGTGAGCAGCCCCCACCTCTTTATTTAAAAAAAAAAATCCTTCCCAGGTATCTAGTGGAAGTTCTGCCTGCCTGGGAGGTGGTGGGGGGGACAGATTGGAGTTAATAACCCCCATCTGTCCCCAGCGGGGCAGAAAAGACTGTTATCATTTATTTCGAAGGGGGGATGGGGCATTGCCATGCCAATTCTGGGCAGCCCTACCCCTACACTACCGAATAAAAAATCCCTAGTGCTCTGTTGGCTTTTGGCCCCACCACCTAGGGAGGGAGATGTGCATCATTTCACTGAAACAAAAGAAACAGGCTCAGGGAATAGGGAAGTTCTCTTCTGTCTCCCGAGACTGTTTCTTTCTAAAAGAAATCCATCTAGTGCCCACACAAGAGGGTTTTCAAGTGCCATTTGTGCGGATGGCCAGGAGCTGTCCAATGCACATGAGTACTGTATGTTAATATGTTTACAGCTGCCAATTTTAAAGTATAATTGATAAAAAATGTTTATTATTTTGGAGCCCTTTTAGAAATGGTTCTTTCTGCAGGGTCACCCCCAAACTTCTTGCCTTCCACCTGTTTTCAGACTCATTTTTGCTGACTTTTAGGATTCTGGGCACTTTACCACCACTGACCAGTGCTTAAGTGCTGGTGCTCTGTACTCTAAATATAGAAACATTGGCTTCTCCACAATTGGTATATTTAATTTACATGTAAGTCCCTAGTAAAGTGTACTATATGTGACCAGGGCCTGTAAATTACATGCTTCTAAAGGATGAAATAGGAGGGATGGCTGAGGCCACTGGAGGAAGAGGACTGATGAAACACCTTAATGGCACCATAACTTATTTCCATATCCTCTTGCCTGCAACTCATACAAACGTTACCTATAAGGAGTGTATCTCTCCCCCAGGAGAATACATCGAGCAGGACTTCTGGCAAACTCCGCTTGCCCTAAATGTTGTACAACACTGGCAGACTTTTATCATATGATATGGTTATGCCCTCCTATAAGGCGTTATTGGACTGAACTGCTGAAATACCTTTCAGAGCTCCTAATTTGGGAGGTCCCACTGTCCCCATTGCCTGTGATATTGGGGATCATGGAAAGTATGGGAAATACCAGAGTGAATCGGCTCTTCCTGGGCACTGCCCCCATGGTAGCCAAAAGAGACATTGCAGGGGGTTGGAAGGCTGCTGTTCCAGTGACTCTCTCGAGTTGGAGGAGAGGAGTGGACTGGTGTGCTAGACAGGAAAAGCTGATCTAAAATACAAGGGGGTGCCCTCACAAATATGTTAAGATCTGGGGGAAGTCGCTGGGTGAAACATTAAAAATGACTCTGTGAGGGGCCTTTGCAAATATTCTTTCTGTGTTTATGGGTTATTTTTGCATAAGTCTGCCCAAGATCAGTGTTCTGTCATAGATTATGTTTATAAAGATTCTGTTGTGCGAACTGTGAATCAACTGAAGGTGGCTGTACTCAATGCCTTTAAACCAATAAACATTGTTTATCAAAAAAACAAATGACATGCTATTAGTGGGCCTGCAGCATGATTGTGCAATTTTCTACAGTAGCCCTTCAAACATGTCTCAGGGCTGCCACTGCAGAGCCTGTGTGTGCAACTGTAACCTCCCATTTCGACTTTGCAAGTGTACCCATCTGCCAGGCCCAAACCTTCCTTTTTATTAAATGTAATTCATCCCTAAGGTAGGCCCTCGTTAGCCCAAAGGGCAGGGTTCAGTGTATTTAGAAAGTTGGACATGTACTTTTAAGTTTAACATGTCCAGGTGGAGAAAAACTCTTAAATTCATTTTTCACCATTGCAAGGCCAATCTCTCGCATAGGATAACAATGGGGTTACCGTCAGACATCTTTTAAGTGTAATTTCCAAATGAGAAAAGACAGAAATATGGAGTTTGGTGTCCCTGGACTCACAATTTAAAATCACAACTTAAGGTGAAATCAGAAGTTAAATTGTAAGTCTGAAAATGTCACTTCTAGAAAGTTGGCATTTTCTTACTTTAACCATTCTATTCTTCTGCCTGTCTCTAAACATGCATCTGGGATAGATGACAGCTGGGTTTTGTGCATTCCCTCTGGAAATTCATACAATGGGAGCTTAGGTGTAACATAATGAGCCTTAATGGCCCATTAACTAGCTTGATGGGGGGCAGAACTTAACACTGCCTCACTTACACCTGAATAGGGCAGTGCCTCTCCGCACACAAAGGGCTGCATAACCCCCTATAGAGTGTCTGGAGCCAGGGAGGGCAAAACAGGGACCTTGTGAATTTCAAATGAATGCCTGGAAGTTTCGCCTACCTTTCAGAATGAGGGAACCACAGCATAACAACTGGACCCCAAGCCCCACCAAATCAGAATTTATTGGAACAAAGGACACTTTGCCAGGAAGAAGGACTGCTATGCTGCCAAGAGGGACTGCCACTCAGCAATTGCTCTGCTGTGTTGGTCTGCTGCGTGCTGCTTCTGTCCTTCACTGAGAAGGACAGGACTTGTTCTCTGCATCTTTGCAACCAAGAATCTCCAAGGGCTTGTTGTAGGAGGCTGGACTGGCTTGTAGTGAGTACCAAGGGGTACTTACATCTTGCACCAGGCCCAGGTATCCCTTATTAGTGTAGAGGGGTGTCTAGCAGCTTAGGCTGATAGAAAAGGTAGCTTATCAGAGCAGCTTAGGCTGAACTAGGAGACGAGTGAAGCTCCTACAGTACCACTAGTGTCATATGCACAATATCATAAGAAAACACAATACACAGATATACTAAAAATAAAGGTACTTTATTTTTATGACAATATGCCAAAGTATCTCAGTGAGTACCCTCAGTATGAGGATAGCAAATATACACAAGATATATGTACACAATACCAAAATATGCAGTAATAGCAATAGAAAACAGTGCAAACAATGTATAGTCACAATAGTATGCAATGGGGGCACATAGGGATAGGGGCAACACAAACCATATACTCTAGAAGTGGAATGCGGACCACGAATGGACCCCAAACCTATGTGACCATGTAGAGGGTCGCTGGGACTGTAAGAAAACAGTGAGGGTTAGAAAAATAGCCCACCCCAAGACCCTGAAAAGTGGGTGCACAGTACACCTAAGTTACCCAAAGAGCACAGAAGTCGTGATAGGGGAATTCTGCAGGAAAGACCAACACCAGCAATGCAACAACGATGGATTTCCAGACGAGAGTACCTGTGGAACAAGGGGACCAAGTCCAAAAGTCACGATCAAGTCGGGAGTGGGCAGATGCCCAGGAAATGCCAGCTGTGGGTGCAAAGAAGCTGCCACCGGATGGTAAAAGCTATGGATTCTGCAAGAACGACATGGGCTAGAAACTTCCCCTTTGGAGGATGGATGTCCCACATCGAGAAGAGTCGTGCAGAAGTGTTTTTGCCACAGAAAGACCGCAAACAAGCCTTGCTAGCTGCAAGGGTTGCGGTTAGGGTTTTTGGATGCTGCTGTGGCCCAGGAGGGACCAGGATGTCGCCAATTGCGTGAGGAGACAGAAGGGGCGCCCAGTGAGACAAAGAGCCCACTCAGAAGCAAGCAGCACCCACAGAAGTGCCAGAACAGGCACTACAAACTGGAGTGAACCAGAGCTCACCCGAAGTTGCACAAAAGGGTCCCACGAAGCCGGAGGACAAATCAGGAGGTCGTGCAATGCAGGTTAGAGTGCCGGGGACCCAGGCTTGGCTGTGCACAAAGGAAATCCTCGGAGACTGCACAGGAGCCGGAGTAGCTGCAAAACACGTGGTTCCCAGCAATGCAGTCTAGCGTGGGGAGGCAAGGATTTACCTCCACCAAACTTGGACTGAAGAGTCACTGGACTGTGGGAGACACTTGGACAGAGTTGCTGAGTTCAAGGGACCTCGCTCGTCGTGCTGAGAGGAGACCCAGAGGACCTGTGATGCAGTTCTTTGGTGCCTGCGGTTGCAGGGGGAAGATTCCGTCGACCCACAGGAGATTTCTTCGGAGCTTCTAGTGCAGAGAGGAGGCAGGCTACCCCCACAGCATGCACCACCAGGAAAACAGTCGAGAAGGCGGCAGGATCAGCGTTACAAGGTTGCGGTAGTTGTCTTTGCTACTTTGTTGCAGTTTTGCAGGCTTTCAGCGCGGTCAGCAGTCGATTCCTTGGCAGAAGGTGAAGAGAGAGATGCAGAGGAACTCTGATGAGCTCTTGCATTCGTTATCTAAGGAATTCCCCAAAGCAGAGACCCTAAATAGCCAGAAATTGCTGCTACCTAGGAGAGAGGATAGGCTAGCAACACCTGAAGGAGCCTATCAGAAGGAGTCTCTGACGTCACCTGCTGGCACTGGCCACTCAGAGCAGTCCAGTGTGCCAGCAGCACCTCTGTTTCCAAGATGGCAGAGGTCTGGAGCACACTGGAGGAGCTCTGGGCACCTCCCAGGGGAGGTGCAGGTCAGGGGAGTGGTCACTCCCCTTTCCTGTGTCCAGTTTCGCGCCAGAGCAGGGCTGAGGGATCCCTGAACCGGTGCAGACTGGCTTATGCAGAGATGGGCACCATCTGTGCCCATCAAAGCATTTCCAGAGGCTGGGGGAGGCTACTCTTCCCCAGCCCTGACACCTTTTTCAAAAGGGAGAGGGTGTAACACCCTCTCTCTGAGGAAGTCCTTTGTTCTGCCTTCCTGGGCCAAGCCTGGCTGGACCCCAGGAGGGCAGAAACCTGTCTGAGGGGTTGGCAGCAGCTGCAGTGAAACCCCGGGAAAGGTAGTTTGGCAGTACCCGGGTCTGAGCTAGAGACTCGGGGATCATGGAATTGTCTCCCCAATGCCAGAATGGCATTGGGGTGACAATTCCATGATCCTAGACATGTTACATGGCCATGTACGGAGTTACCATTGTGACGCTATACATATGTCGTGACATATGTATAGTGCACGCGTGTAATGGTGTCCCCGCACTCACAAAGTCCGGGGAATTTGCCCTGAACAATGTGGGAGCACCTTGGTTAGTGCCAGGGTGCCCACACACTAAGTAACTTAGCACCCAACCTTTACCAGGTGAAGGTTAGACATATAGGTGACTTATAAGTTACTTAAGTGCAGTGGTAAATGGCTGTGAAATAACGTGGACGTTATTTCACTCAGGCTGCACTGGCAGGCCTGTGTAAGAATTGTCAGAACTCCCTATGGGTGGCACAAGAAATGCTGCAGCCCATAGGGATCTCCTGGAACCCCAATACCCTGGGTACCTCAGTACCATATACTAGGGAATTATAAGGGTGTTCCAGTATGCCAATGTAAATTGCTGAAATTGGTCAGTAGCTTGTTAGTGACAATTTGGAAAGAAATGAGAGAGCATAACCACTGAGGTTCTGGATAGCAGAGACTCAGTGAGACAGTTAGTCATAACACAGGTAACACATACAGGGCACACTTATGAGCACTGGGGCCCTGGCTGGCAGGGTCCCAGTGACACATACACTAAAACAACATATATACAGTGAAATATGGGGGTAACATGCCAGGCAAGATGGTACTTTCCTACACAACCCCCCCCCAAACGAAGGACAATAAGACTAGCCATGCCCTGATGAGTCTTCATTGTCTAAGTGGAAATATCTGGAGAGTCCATCTGCATTGGAGTGGGTACTCCCAGGTCTATGTTTCACTGTATAGTCCATTCCCTGTAGGGATATGGACCACCTCAACAATTTAGGGTTTTCACCTTTCATTTGTTTTAGCCAAAGTAGAGGTTTGTGGTCTGTCTGAACAATGAAGTGAGTGCCAAACAGGTATGGCCTCAACTTCTTCAGTGCCCGGACCACAGCAAAGGCCTCCCTCTCTATGGCAGACCAGCGCTTTTCTCTAGGGGTCTACCTCCTGCTGATAAAAGCAACAGGTTGATCCTGGCCCTCAGAATTAAGTTGTGATAAGACTGCCACTACCCCTAATTCAGATGCATCAGTTTGGACAATTAATTTTTTGGAGTAACAGGGGCTTTTCAGGACAGGTGCAGAGCACATGGCCTGCTTCAGCTCCTCAAAGGCTTTCTGACAGTTTGCTGTCCATAATACCTTTTTAGGCATTTTCTTAGATGAGAGGTCATTAAGAGGGGCTGCAATGGAGCAATAGTTCTTTATGAACCTCCTGTAGTACCCAGTGAGGCCTAAAAAGGCTCTTACCTGAGTCTGAGTTGTAGGGGGAACCCAATCTATAATAGTTTGGATTTTCCCCTGAAGTGGTGCAATCTGTTCTCCACCTACCAGGTGTCCCAGATAAACCACCTTCCCCTGCCCTATCTGGCGCTTTGAAGCCTTGATAGTGAGGCCTGCCTTCTGCAGGGCCTCCAAAACTTTCCATAGGTG
Organism: Pleurodeles waltl; assembly: GCF_031143425.1. Taxonomy (NCBI): domain Eukaryota; kingdom Metazoa; phylum Chordata; class Amphibia; order Caudata; family Salamandridae; genus Pleurodeles; species Pleurodeles waltl. Next base: position 404,108,164 of record NC_090449.1, read on the forward strand.
GACCAGGTGATCATCCCAGCTGGAGCTAAAGACAGCTATATCATCTAGATATGCTGCACTAAAAGCTTCCAGCCCTTGCAGGACTGTGTTCACCAACCTTTGAAAAGTGGCAGGTGCATTTTTCAATCCAAAAGGCATTACTGTGAATTGGTAATGGCCTCCAATGGTTGAAAATGCAGTTTTTGCTTTTGCATCTTCTGATAACTTGATCTACCAATGCCCTGCAGTCAAATCAAAAGTGCTTAGATACTTGGCAGATGCCAGTGTATCTATTAGCTCATCTGCCCTGGGTATAGGGTGAGCATCAGTTTTGGTTACCTGGTTGAGACCTCTGTAGTCAACACAAAATCTCATTTCCCTTTTACCATCTTTGGAATGAGGTTTTGGTACAAGTACCACAGGAGAGGCCCATGGATTTTCAGAGTGCTCAACCACTCCCAGTTCAAGCATTTTCTGCACTTTTTGCTTTATGCAGTCTCTGACATAGTCAGGCTGCCTATAGATCTTACTTTTGACAGGCAAGCTGTCTCCAGTATCTATAGTGTGCTCACACAAAGAAGTGGTGCCTAGCACAGTAGAGAATAGTTCAGAAAACTGACCCAGGAGATTTATGCAGTGTTCTTTCTGCTCAGCAGTAAGACAATCTGCCAGTACTACACCTTCCACTAGAGAATCTTGTTCTGTGGAAGAGAAGAGATCAGGGAGAGAGTCACTCTCTTCTTCCTGTCCCTCATCTGTTGCCATGAGCAGGGTGAGATCAGCCCTGACATAGTAGGGTTTCAGGCGATTGACATGGAGCACCCTAAGGGGACTCCTGACAGTGCCTAAGTCAACTAAGTAGTTGACTTCACCCTTTTTCTCAACAATAATGTGGGGTCCACTCCATTTGTCTTGGAGTGCTCTTGGGGCCACAGGCTCCGAGACCCACACTTTCTGCCCTGGTTGGTACTGAACCAAAACAGCATTCTGGTCATGCCATTGCCTTTGGAGCTCTTGGCTGGCCTGAAGGTTTTTACTGGCCTTTTTCATGTACTCAGCCATCCTAGATCTTAGGCCAAGTACATAGTCCACTATGTCTTGCTTAGGAGCTTTTAAAGGTTGTTCCCAACCCTCCTTCACAAGTGTTAGAGGACCTCTCACAGGGTGTCCAAATAGGAGTTCAAAGGGGCTGAAGCCCACTCCTTTTTGGGGTACCTCCCTGTAAGCAAAAAGGAGGCAAGGTAACAGGACATCCCATCTCCTGCGGAGTTTGTCAGGGAGTCCCATTATCATTCCTTTGAGAGTTTTATTAAACCTCTCAACCAGTCCATTTGTTTGTGGATGATAGGGTGTGGTGAACTTGTATGTAACACCCCATTCCTTCCACATGGCCTTTAAGTAAGCAGACATGAAATTGCTTCCCCTGTCTGATACCACCTCTTTTGGGAAGCCCACCCTGGAAAAGATTCCCAGGAGGGTCTTTGCCACTGCAGGAGCTGTAGTGGTCCTTAGAGGAATTGCTTCATGATATCTGGTGGCATGGTCCACTACCACCAAGATAGACCTATTGCCTAAAGCAGTAGGAGGGTCAAGGGGGCCAACTATGTCAACCCCTACCTTTTCAAAGGGAACCCCAACCACAGGCAGTGGAATAAGGGGTGCCTTTGGGGTGCCACCTGTCTTGCCACTGGCTTGACAGGTTTCACAGGACTTACAAAATTCCTTTGTGTCCTCTGACATTCTAGGCCAATGAAACAAGGGGACAAGCCTGTCCCAAGTTTTCATTTGCCCCAAATGTCCAGCTAAGGGAATGTCGCGGGCTAGAGTTAGGAGGAGCTTTCTGTACTCCTGAGGAATCACCAATCTCCTGGCAGCTCCAGGTTTTGGATCCCTTGCTTCAATGTACAAGAGGTTGTCCTCCCAGTAAACTCTGTGAGAGTCACTGACATCCCCATTTGCTTGTTTGACAGCTTGCTGCCTTAGACCCTCTAGTGTGGGACAGGTCTGCTGTGCCACACTCAGCTCCTCCCTGGCAGGCCCCCCTTCACCCAAAGCTCAGCAGTGTTTGCTTCCAGCTCCTCTGGTGTAGGTTCTGCACAGGTTGGAAATTCTTCTTCCTCAGAAGTTGAATCCACTGTAGAGGGAGGGATAGTAGGTAGTGTTTTACCTTTACTAACCCTAGCTTTAGGGAGCACTTGGTCCATTCTTCCAGGATCCAAGTCACTCTGTCCTTTTTGCTTTTTGGCCTGAGCCCTTGTCAAAGCAAAAATATGCCCTGGAATGCCCAGCATTGCTGCATGAGCCTCCAACTCCACTTCTGCCCAAGCTGATGTCTCTAAATCATTCTCTAGTAGACAGTCTACAGGTAAATCTGAGGCAACCACAACTTTCTTTGGACCAGTACCCCCCCCCCCCAGTTGAGATTCACAACAGTGATGGGGTGGCTAAGAGTGTTGTTATGAGCATCGGTTACTCGGTACTGGTGACCAAGTAGGTGTTGTTCAGGGTGGACCAGTTTCTCTATTACCATTGTAACACTGGCACCTGTGTCCCTGTAGGCCTAAACCTCAACACCATTTATTAGGGGTAGTTGCTTGTACTTATCCATGTTAAGGGGACAAGCAACCAAGGTGGCTAAATCAATAGCCCCCTCAGAGACTAACACAGCCTCTGTGGTCTCCCTATTTAGACCAACCCCAACTAAGTTACTAAAAGTGAGCCCAGCTACTCCCTTGGATTGGCTATTAGTAGGTTTGCTCCCACCACCACTGCTATCACTAGGGGCACTAGGTGTAGCAGCAGGGGTTGTAGTGGTAGGAGGCTTGGTGCTTTTCTTTGGACAACTGGGATCTGTTGTCCAATGGCCTTTTATTTTACATAAATAGCACCATGGTTTCTGTTCTTTGTTTTGATTTGAAGAGGATTTGGGCCTACCACCCCCACCAGAGTGTTTTTGTGGGCCTGATGAAGACTCATTTTTAGATTTGTCCCCACCCTTGTCAGAAGACTTACCATCCTTCTTCTTGCCATCCTTGTCACCCCCTGTATGAACGTTTCTGTTCACCCTTGTTCTGACCCATTTGTCTGCCTTCTTTCCCAATTCTTGGGGAGAGGTCAGATCAGAGTCTACCAGGTACTGGTGTAACAAATCAGACAAACAATTATTAAGAATATGCTCTCTCAGGATTAAGTTATACAGGCTTTCATAGTCAGAATCTTTACTGACATGTAACCACCCCTCCAAGGCCTTCACTGAATGGTCAACAAAGTCTACCCAGTCTTGTGAAGAATCCTTTTTGGTTTCTCTGAACTTCATCCTGTACTGTTCAGTGGTTAAGCCATAACCATCTAGGAGTGCATTCTTAAGAACTTTAAAATTATTGGCATCACTTTCCTTCACAATAAGGAGCCTATCCCTACCCTTTCCACTGCAAGATAGCCATAGGATAGCAGCTCACTGCCTTTGAGGGACCTCCTGTACAACACAGGCCCTCTCAAGTGCAGCAAACCACTTGTTAATGTCATCCCCCTCCTTGTAAGGGGGAACTATCTTGTGCAGATTCCTAGAATCATGCTCTTTTGCAGGATGACTATTTGGAATACTGCTGCTGCCACCATGGGGTCCTAACCCCAACCTCTGTCTTTCTTTTTCTAAATCAAAGGACTGCCTATCTAAATCCAGCTGTTGCTTCTTGAGCTTCAGCCTGGATTGTTCCACTCTCAATCTATTGAGCTCCCTTTCTACCACTCTGTCATCAGGGTGGGTGGGTTGGGCATTCCTTGAAACAGAAGAATGGTGTGAATGAACAGAGGGAAACCTGTTCCTAACAGATGGCACTCTAACATTCTGGCCTACAGAAGTAACACTTCTACTGTGATGAGAAGCAACACTATTACTGTGATGTGAATTCCCATCAGTACCAGCTATGCTAGGTGGCCTGCTAAGGGGCAGGTTGGAAAGATTCCCTCCCAAATCTTTTGCTAGGGGTGCCCCAGAATCAGAGTGGGAACCATCAGCTAATTTCTCACCAGAAGTGCCAACTAAGGTCTTATCTTGTTCAATGAGCATATTAACCAACAGTTGTCTTGAGGGATTCTTCCCTACCCCTAAACCTCTATCTATGCAGAGACTCCTTGCTTCCTTCCAGCTAAGGTTGTCATAAGCTATGCTGGACAGATCGAGAGTTTGGCCTGTACCAGACATGATAGACAAGAGTTTAAGGGACAGAAAAAGAAAGAAAAAGTTACTTTTTAAAGAACAGAAAAAACCTTTTAAAACTTTTTAAGAACTTATTGAAAGTTTAGAGGTACTTTTCAGCACTTAGTAAAGAAGTGAGAGGAGAAAAGCAAAACTTTTTGGTTAGGTGTACATACACTGAACTTGTTTTGTATATTTTTCTCTTATGAAAAGTACAATGACAAAAGTGGTAAGTAGTTGCAAAGTACTTATCCCACGCTGCACAACCAATGTAGGAGGCTGTACTGGCTTGTAGTGAGTACCAAGGGGTACTTACACCTTGCACCAGGCCCAGGTATCCCTTATTACTGTAGAGGGGTGTCTAGCAGCTTAGGCTGATAGAAAAGGTAGCTTAGCAGAGCAGCTTAGGCTGAACTAGAGACGGGTGAAGCTCCTACAGTACCACTAGTGTCATATGCACAATATCATAAGAAAACACAATATACAGATATACTAAAAATAAAGGTACTTTATTTTTATGACAATATTCCAAAGTATCTCAGTGAGTACCCTCAGTATGAGGATAGCATATATACACAAGATATATGTACACAATACCAAAATATGCAGTAATAGCAATAGAAAACAATGCAAACAATGTATAGTCACAATAGTATGCAATGGGGGCACATAGGGATAGGGGCAACACAAACCATATACTCTAGAAGTGGAATGCGAACCACAAATGGACCCCAAACCTATGTGACCATGTAGAGGGTCGCTGGGACTGCAAGAAAACAGACAGGGTTAGAAAAATAGCCCACCCCAAGACCCTGAAAAGTGGGTGCAAAGTGCACCTAAGTTCCTCAAAGAGCACAGAAGTCGTGATAGGGGAATTCTGTAGGAAATACCAACACCAGCAATGCAACAACAATGGATTTCCAGACGAGAGTACCTGTGGAACAAGGGGACCAAGTCCAAAAGTCACGATCAAGTCGGGAGTGGGCAGATGCCCCGGAAATGTCAGCTGAGGGTGCAAAGAAGCTGCCACTGGATGGTAGAAGCTATGGATTCTGCAAGAACGACAAGGGCTAGAAACTTCCCCTTTGGAGGATGGATGTCCCACGTTGTGAAGAGCTGTGCAGAAGTGTTTTCCTGCAGAAAGACCGCAAACAAGCCTTGCTAGCTGCAAGGGTTGCAGTTAGGGTTCTTGGATGCTGCTGTGGCCCAGGAGGGACCAGGATGTTGCCAATTGCGTGAGGAGACAGAGGGGGCATCCAGCAAGACAAAGAGCCCACTCAGAAGCAAGCAGCACCCGCAGAAGTGCCAGAACAGGCACTACGAAGTGGAGTGAACCGGAGCTCACCCAAAGTTGCAGAAAAGGGTCCCACGAAGCCGGAGGACAACTCAGGAGGTCGTGCAATGCAGGTTAGAGTGCCGGGGACCCAGGCTTGGCTGTGCACAAAGGAAATCCTCGGAGACAGCACAGGAGCCGGAGTAGCTGCAAAACACGCGGTTCCCAGCAATGCAGTCTAGCGTAGGGAGGCAAGGACTTACCTCCACCAAACTTGGACTGAAGAGTCACTGGACTGTGAGAGTTACTTGGACAGAGTTGCTGAGTTCAAGGGACCTCGCTCATCATGCTGAGAGGAGACCCAGAGGACCGGTGATGCAGTTCTTTGGTGCCTGCGGTTGCAGGGGGAAGATTCCGTCGACCCACAGGAGATTTCTTCGGAGCTTCTAGTGCAGAGAGGAGGCAGGCTACCCCCACAGCATGCACCACCAGGAAAACAGTTGAGAAGGCGGCAGGATCAGCGTTACAAGGTCGCAGTAGTCATCTTTGCTACTTTGTTGCAGTTTTGCAGGCTTCCAGCACGGTCAGCAGTCGATTCCTTAGCAGAAGGTAAAGAGAGAGATGCAGAGGAACTCTGATGAGCTCTTGCATTCGTTATCTAAGGAATTCCACAAAGCAGAGACCCTAAATAGCCAGAAAAGGAGGTTTGGCTACCTAGGAGAGAGGATAGGCTAGCAACACCTGAAGGAGCCTATCAGAAGGAGTCTCTGACATCACCTGCTGGCACTGGCCACTCAGAGCAGTCCAGTGTGCCAGCAGCACCTCTGTTTCCAAGATGGCAGAGGTCTGGAGCACACTGGAGGAGCTCTGGGCACCTCCCAGGGGAGGTGCAGGTCAGGGGAGTGGTCACTCCCCTTTCCTTTGTCCAGTTTCGCGCCAGAGCAGGGCTGAGGGATCCCTGAACCGGTGCAGACTGGCGTATGCAGAGATGCGCACCATCTGTGCCCATCAAAGCATTTCCAGAGACTGGGGGAGGCTACTCCTCCCCCGCCCTGACACCTTTTTCCAAAGGGAGAGGGTGTAACACCCTCTCTCTGAGGAAGTCCTTTGTTCTGCCTTCCTGGGCCAAGCCTGGCTGGACCCCAGGAGGGCAGAAACCTGTCTGAGGGGTTGGCAGCAGCAGCAGCTGCAGTGAAACCCTGAGAAAGGTAGTTTGGCAGCACCCGGGTCTGAGCTAGAGACTCAGAGGATCATGGAATTGTCTCCCCAATGCCAGAATGGCATTGGGGTGACAATTCCATGATCCTAGACATGTTACATGGCCATGTTCGGAGTTACCATTGTGACGCTATACACATGTCGTGACATATGTATAGTGCACGCGTGTAATGGTGTCCCCGCACTCACAAAGTCCGGGGAATTTGCCCTGAACAATGTGGGAGCACCTTGGTTAGTGCCAGGGTGCCCACACACTAAGTAACTTAGCACCCAACCTTTACCAGGTAAAGGTTAGACATATAGGTGACTTATAAGTTACTTAAGTGCAGTGGTAAATGGCTGTGAAATAACGTAAACGTTATTTCACTCAGGCTGCACTGGCAGGCCTGTGTAAGAATTGTCTGATCTCCCTATGGGTGGCACAAGAAATGCTGCAGCCCATAGGGATCTCCTGGAACCTCAATACCCTGGGTACCTCAGTACCATATACTAGGGAATTATAGGGTGTTCCAGTATGCCAATGTAAATTGCTGAAATTGGTCACTAGCCTGTTAGTGACAATTTGGAAAGAAATGAGAGAGCATAACCACTGAGGTTCTGGATAGCAGAGCCTCAGTGAGACAGTTAGTCATAACACAGGTAACACATACAGGGCACACTTATGAGCACTGGGGCCCTGGCTGGCAGAGTCCCAGTGACACATACACTAAAACAACATATATACAGTGAAATATGGGGGTAACACGCCTGTTTTTCAGCAGTCTAAGCTAAGGGACATCAAAGACTGCTGCAACTCACCTGCTACAGTATCTGGACTCTGCCATCTGTGAGACTACCCTGCCAAGTGCTGCCATTCCAGTCATGGACCCTTGGAAGTGGGCCTAGGGTGCTCTTCCTTCTGTGGTTTTCATCGGAACCCCCACAAAGTGATGCCAAGCCCGCAAAGCCTTTTTACACAGCTTCCTGGGATCAACACAAAGCAACGGCAAAGCCCGCAAAGCTTCACTGCACAGCTTCTCAGAACCGACAACAGGTAACTTGAAGCCTTGCAAAACAGTGCCATGCAGACCACACACTAGGATTTAATGTGCTGTGTTTAGCAGACACAAGGGGATCCCTGTAGCCGGCCCACGCTCCATTGCAGTCTGCCTGAACTTGTGACTTTGGTCCTGCCCAGCGTGACCACAGTTGGTGGGTTCGGCTTCGGTGCGCTATTTATACCTAAATCTTTAAAATTGCATATCTCAGGATCTGTTTATTAGATTTTTTGTAGTTTTGGTCCTGTTTTACTCAGATAAGTATTCTCTGTCCTTCTAATCTAGTTAGAGTCTTTGTTGGAGTTCTAGTGGAGTATGTTTGTGTTGTCTTTCACTGTGTTATTGTAATTAACTGTTGTACAAATTCTTTACACATTACCTCTTAAATTAAACCTGCCTGCTCTTGTTCTGCTTTCCCTCTTATCTCATATCCGAGCTTACAGAACCTCTCTGGAATGCACTTCTGAGTTTAAAGAAGACATTTATTGTTATTAATTCCCCACCCATAAGTTCCTGAGAGACGAAATTAGTAGATTGGAAGCACACGTTTAAAAGCAGTCGCAGCAATGAAAGCAAAATATATCAAAGTACTTCTCAGTTGCAATGTATACAGCAAATATAGGTGCATAACTTCAAAGCAAAGCATAAAAGTCAAATTCATCACCGTATGGGCAAGGCGGTAGGGCCTATACTCAGCTTCATCTTTCTGGGGTCTGCAAGTTGATGACTCCGGTCAACTGCGAGAAAGAGATTCTCTACCCAAACGGGAAACGGGCAACTGACTTCTAGTTCCAGTCTGAAGTCAAGCAGATTCAAATCTAACTCACTGTAGCCCAGAGTCATCCTTAAAAGCAAACTCAGTGTGAGAGCCAAAGAACCTTGGAGAGAGGCCAATTCTCCTGAGCTCTTTGTTCTCAGTCTAGATTGCGAGGTAAACACAAAATCTACGCACTCTTATCAGCTAAGGTCTGGTGTGATGAAAACAGCTTGGTCCATCTTGTGGAAAAACACAGCTTGGAAAAACACAGACATCTGTAATGTCTCAACTGCAATGTCTATCCCTACATTAAAGCCAATAGGCAGCTAACCTAAATATCAAATGTAATGTCTAATGTCATGTCAAAGCCAATAGGCAGCTAAACTGAATACAGAATGTAATGTCTAATGCCATGTCAAAGCCAATAGGCAGCTAACCTAAATATCAAATGAAGGGGCATATTTATACTCCGTTTGCGCCGGAATTGCGTCGTTTTTTTTTACGCAATTCCGACGCAAAACTAACTCCATATTTATACTTTGGCGTTAGACGCGTCTAGCGCCAAAGTCCATGGAGTTTGCGTCATTTTTTAGCGTGGACACCTACTTTGCGTTAATGATATGCAAGGTAGGCGTTCAAGTCTAAAAAATTGACTCCGAGGCATGTGCGCCGTATTTACACTCCCTGGCAAAATTCACGCCCGGGAGTGGGCGGGTCAAAAAAAATGACATACGGCCGCTTTTGCGCCGTTTTTTAGCGCCTGCAAAAGGAAGGCGTTAAGGGACCTGTGGGCTCTGAAGGAGCCCAGAGGTGCCCTCCCATGCCCCCAGGGACACCCCCTGTCACCCTTGCCCACCCCAGGAGGACACCCAAGGCTGGAGGGACCCATCCCAGGGACATTAAGGTAAGTTCAGGTAAGTCATTTTTTTTTTTTTTTTTGTGGCATAGGGGGGCCTGATTTGTGCCCCCCCTACATGCCACTATGCCCAATGACCATGCCCAGGGGACAGAAGTCCACTGGGCATGGCCATTGGGCAAGGGGGCATGACTCCTGTCTTTGCTAAGACAGGAGTCATTTCTATGGGGGTTGGGAGTCGAAAGAAATGGCGCAAATCGGGTTGAGACGAAAAATTTGCCTCAAACTGACTTGCCCCATTTTTTGACGCCCAAGCCCCATATCCCCCTACGCCGGCGCTGCCTGGTGTACGTCGTTTTTTTCCACGCACAACAGGCAGCGCCGGCGGCTAACGCCGGCTAACGTCATTGATTAAATACGGCGCCCGCATGGTGCTTCAGAATGGCGTTAGCCGGCGCTAATTTTTTTGACGCAAAACTGCGTTAGTGCAGTTTTGCGTCAAAAAGTATAAATATGGCCCGTAATGTCTAATGTCATGTCAAAGCCAATAGGCAGCTAAACTGAACACAACATGTACTGTGCTAAGGGTGAACATTGAGCAACTAATATGCGCAGTGGTGAAACACAAAGTCGTTGGTCAAACACAATTAATAGCATCACAGCTCTGCACCAAGCTACCAGAGGGTGAGCACAGGTTAATTTAGGGTGTGTATCTGACTTACTCTGCCTAGGATTATGGTCGCTACTTGGACAGGGTGCATACCTCTGCCAACTAGAGACCCAATATCTAACACTGGTGTGAGAAATTGGGTTGTTGGTTGACTGGAGTGTGAGCCCTGGTCAAGCACCAGCCACAACCCCTTGCCTGGTGAACCACAAAAAGTCAATAATTAAACTTATGCCTAACACTGGGTAGCTTGGCACAAAAGCTGTCAGGCAAACCTAGAGGCAATGTGTTAAGTATTTATGCAGTACACAAACAGCAGCACAGTGAAAACACAACACAATAAAATCCCCAAATCAATTTACAAAACCAGAGTAAATTGTAATAAATGATTTGACACCGAAACCATTAACATCCAATCAGTAGAACTAGAGTTATGATTTTTTAAAGATTAGGGTTCAAAACAGCAAGTCCCCAGTTTTAGAAAATGGCCATCTGTGCATTGTTAGCACCACAACAAAGGGTTCAGGAATGGATGGGGGCCTCTTGTGGGTTCAAGACTCACTCTGGCTGGGTCCAGGTGCAGGTTTTAAAATGGTGGGAGCCTATTATGTCCCTGTGGCTCAGTACAGGATACCAGCTAATCTATCCCTTGGAGTCAGTTCAGAAGTCTTGGGTGCAGGTGGTGATTCAGGGCTCTACAGCAGAACTGGCCTCTGAAAAGTTCCAAGCAGGCTCCAGGCAGCAAAGCAGTACTTCCAGGTACAGCAGCAGTCTGGAAGAGTGAATAGCAGGTCACAGCAACAGATGTCCTCTGAGAGTCCTTCCACAGGTCCAGTAGTGAACTGATGAGCAGGTTTGAGCCTTATTTTCATACCCTGGTGCCCTGCTCCAGAAGTTGAGTGAAGTTTCCAGAAAGGTTCTCTGATGATCCAGGAATGTTCTACCTCCCCTGCCCTGGCTCCTAGCTGGCTGCACTGACAATACAGGGTTTTTAAGCCTATTGTGTGGTAGCAGAGCCCAGTCTATTCAGTTGCAAGTGGGGCTGTGCTTAGCTCCACCCCTCATCAAGTCAATTAATGGCCCATTCAGGCTCTGCTAGTCCCCCTATTATGTAACTGTCTGGGGTGAATTCACAAAGTCCCACCTGTCAGTTACACCCAGTCATGTGATCTAAGGCAAGTTACAGGCATAGAGGGGTAAGAGCAGGAGCATGCCAAGCTTTTAAAAGTGCATTTTCCAGCTTGTGATGATAAATCAGATTTTACCATTAAAGAGGGTTTATCATTACATGTTCCTAGGTACCACAAGTTATATATCTACTACCTCTGGTTCAGGAATTACAAATGATTGATTTTAATAAGGAATCCCTAGTGTTACCTTATGGGAGGAGCAGGCTTCTCAGTAGTGAGGAATCAAATATGAAAGCTTTTCACTTCTAGTGCATGTAAAGCTAACAAACACATGTCCTACCTTTTAATTACACAGCACCCTGCCCTATGGGCTACTTAGATCCTACCTTAGGGGTGACTTGTATGTAATATAAGGGTAGTTTAAGGCTTTAGAAGTGGTTTTAAATTCCATGTCGACATGGCAGTGGGCGATTGCCTTCAGGCTGCAATGGCAGGCCTGGGACAAGTTTTAAGGTGCTACTTAAGTGGGTGGCACAATAAGTGCTGCAGACCCACTGATACCATTTAATTTCATGTCCCTGAGTATATGGTATACCACTCTACAAGGGGCTTGCATGTAAATTAAATATGCCAAAGAGATAAATGCCAATCAAACCATGTTATAGTGGAGAGAAAAGAATCACTTTAGCACTGATTAGCAGTGGTAAAGTGCAGAATGTCTTAAAGCCAACAAGCAAATATCCAGCTAAACTTAGGAGGATGGCAGGAGGGAGGCAAAATGTTTGGGGTGACCCTGCAGAGATGCAATTTCCAACAATTGGTAATCAGCAGTGAGGATAGGACTTGTGTTTGTGCAATACCATATAGTGATTCAGTGTTCACTACAACTCTATACTTAGACCAATTAAAACTTATTCCTCCTGATTGGTGAAAGTTTTGCCTGACCTGTACTAATTGGCATTTTTGACTTTTCAATTCTCTCTAATTGGTCTTTTTGAAATGTTTATGCTAAATTATGTCTCGCTCTGGAGAAGCCGCACCTGCAGTTATTGAATTTTAGCTGACCAAGTTGGACTCTTACAGTGTACAACAGCTGAAGGATTTCTACAAGGACTTTCACATTTCTACAAGGGGTTTCAACAGGGAGGTGGAACTGCAAACGGTTTTGAGGCCCTGGGCAGAGGCCCAGGTTGCAGGGGAAGACATTCCAGAAGAGGAGCAGGAAATTCTTGAGGAGAAGGAGGATGACCTGATTCTGGATTCCCATTAGGAATAGGAGCCACCTCTGGAAAGGTTTCAGGAACCTGTCATAAGAGGAGCTGGTAGACAGGAGGGAGGAAAGAAAACTCAGACTGGAGCTTGCTAGATTGGAACAGGCCCATGAGGAAACAAAACTTGTTCATGTGGAGAAGAAGCTGGCCCATGGGCTCAGTTTGAGCAAGATGAACATAAGAGCCCTGGAACTAAGGTCCAGCAGTGCAAATGGTGGCAGCTTATCTGCAGTGTCTTCAAGTGAGTCTAAAATCTACATCCAAAAAGATGTAGCGCCCAGTTACAGTGTTTGAGATGACACTGATAAGTAGTTGGCAGCCTATGAAGTGACTTTAAGAGTGTACAGGGTTCCAGAGGAGTTCTGGGGAGATAGCCTTTGGTGGTACATGCCCCAGGTGGGGAGGGACACCCTTCTTACCTTAGAGTTGGAGGACCAGCCCAACTACCCTGCTATAAAAGCCATCTTAGTCAAGAAGGTTGGTCTGATTGCTGAAAGTATAGGCAAAAGTCCAGGGCTCGTTGCAAACTCAAAACACAAGCATGAGTAGATTTTCTAGACTATGCTGGTTAAGTAATGAAGGGCTAGGTGAAAGGCAGCAGTTTTAATGATTTTGATGGGCTGTACAACTTGTTTTTGAAGGAGCACATACTTGATAGTTGTTTTAGAGAGCTGTGCCAACACCTAGTGGATAGCAAGCTGACTGACCCCAGGAAGCTTGCTCAGGAGGCAGACATCTGGGTCAGCACCAAAGTGTCCACAAAGGTATCTGGGGGGACTCACAAAAGGGTGGTCAGGGTTCTCACCAGAAGAGAGAGGGGAGATGAAAAGAAGGAGTTCTCTAAAGGCCACCAGAACAACTCACAAGGTAAAGGATCTGGTTAAAATTCACAATCTGGCCACCAGAAACAAAACTACCCTGACAAAAGTTAGCAACCCAAAATGCCCAAGTGCTATGAGTGCGGCGAGTATGGACACCACAAGGGAGACCTCAAGTTTCCAAAAAGAGCACACCCTCCCACTGGAGGTAGGAACCCAGGAGTTGCTAGCATATTGCTGGGGGAGGAGTTTATCCCAGTTAAAGAGGGGGAGGTTAGTGGGGTACCCTAGTGTCTCTAGGTAACAGTGAGGTGGTTCCTATAATCCATGTGAAATCCAATACTACCAAATGTAGGCATTCGGTCACCATCAATTGGCAAGGTGTTGAGGCTCTGAGGGACACAGGTGCCAGTATGACTATGGAAAGGTGTCAGCTAGTGTCCCAGGAGCAGGTGATTCCCAAAGCATTCCAATACATTTTGGTGGCTTACAACAGGGAGGGTCACTATCCAGTGCTCTTGTTCCATTTGAGTGTGGGGTGAGGTTAAGGTCTTCTGAGCCCCGCCATGCTTAGGACTGTTTGTTATATAATGACCTAGAGTCTTCTGCCTGGAAGGAGGTGGAGCTCAAGGCTCATGTTGAGATGGTGGGTTACCTGAGTCGATCTGTGCAACCACAAGGTCCATGACTGACTGGAGACGAGTCAGGAAGAGCTGGAGTCTGGAACCGTAGCCAACCAGCTTCTAAAAAGTGGAAAGGCAGAGGGTATGGTAAACCAGCCCATGAGTACCCTAGTGAGATGGATTGGGCACCTGCGGTGCCCCCCACCCCTGAGTCCACTGAGGTGGGTACTGCTTCCCTTAGTGACCTGCCTACAATTGCTGATTGTCATGTGAAAGGAGTACCCACCAAGGAGAAGTTGAGTAGGGCACATAAGGAGTGTCGAACCCTTGAGGGCATGAGGCAACAGACCGAAGCTCATGCAGCAGGTGATGTCTCTGGGAGCTATCACATTTACTGGGAGAACAACCTCCTTTACACTGATCCTAAGGCTCCTGTGCATGAGACAACAAGGACCCTGGTGGTCCACGAATGCTAAAGGTCCTTCCTACTGAAGTTGCCTCATGAGATCTGGATATTTGGGTCAAGACAGGACCATTGCCCTTGTCCGCCAGTTTTATTGCCCTAAGATCAGGACTTCCTCGGACAAGTTCGGCAGTACCTGTAGGACCTGCCACACCAGTGGGAAGACATGACAGAAGCTGAAAGATTCCCTGGAACCACTGCCAGTCGTTAGTACCTCCTTTCAGAGGGTAGACATCAGCATTGTTTGGCCTAAGGATCCTCCAACCACTACTGGTCACAGGTTTATCCTGGTTCTGTTGGATTGTGCCACACAGTACCCAGAGGCCACCTCTCTGAGGACCACCACTGCACCTGTAGTGGCAAGGGCCCTGGTGGGCATTTTCACCCCAGTGAGGTTCCCTAAGGATGTTGTGTCTGACAGAGGCACCAGATTTATGTCTGTGTTGTGTAGCCATTTTAGTTATAGCACCATACACGTTATTTTAGCATACTAGGCCTGCCAAGGTGCACTTTAACCTAGATACATTTTATTCAGCTTTGTTTTATTAATCTTACAATAGCCACTTTTTCGGTCTTGTTTTATTTCTCTCTATCTAGCTGTTTTTGCCTAGGCCAGCACTACGTTCTCAAACAAGACATTCTTGCTCACTCTGTGCTTCTTCCAAGGCTGCAGTAAGATAGGTTGCCAGTGAATGTGGTACAAGTTTTGTCTGTGACATTAATAGAAAAACACACATCATTACGTAGGGACATTTTCTCAGAACATCAGCTGTTTTATCATAAAAACACTTCCCTGTCCCTTATACGTTAGAGGGAGATTCCAGCCAGAGAACCAAGACTGTATGCTGATTGCTGATCACTTCGCTGCAGCTGCTTATGCAGACTTCAGGCCTTTGCTCAGGTATGGATGATGTCTTCCCAGGGGAACGTGAAGGGCAGAATTAGAGCTTAACACGCTGTGCTCTATTATTGTCTAGGTAGGAATTAGTCTATTGACTCTCCTGACAATATTGTAGAGTTATTTCTATGCTTTACTCTCCTTGTCACCATTTTAATCTTGACATGCTGTATCTTCCTGGTTATTGCAGCCCATGTTTTGCTATCTAAGATGCAGTTGCTTCATTAAAATCTTATTGAAACATATGCTGCCTGTTTGTCATTGTGCATGTGAGACTAATGTAACTGAGAGAAACGGATGACACCTGAGTGACCACGGTTTCCCTGAGAAATCAGTTATGTCATGCGCTCGGCTGCCCAATCATCCCTGCCTTTGGGTAGAGATGAGGCACTGCTAGTTAGCTGGAGCAAAACCCGGACTAGGGTGACAGGTGTCACCTGTAGTGGGTCAGACTCAGTCTCCTACACCGCAGGCGATACTGCCGCTCAAATCCAGTAGTCTCATTAGAATAATGAGAGCCTACGTGACATCTGCATACATGCAGTCCATGTGGAAGATGTGTAGAGTGAATTATAAGTTCTCCACCCCTTACCTCCTGCAGACCAGTGGGATTGTTCATCAAGACCCTGAAAGGCATGATCAGAAGTCTGCCTGAGGAAAAAGTGGGATATCTTCTTGCCATATCTGTTTTTTGCTTATAGGGAGGTACCACAAAAGGAAGTGGGCTTCAGCCCCTTTGAGCATCTGTGCGGGCATCATGTCAGAGGACCTCTTGGTTTGGTGAAGGAGGAGTGGGAGCAAGCTCCCAAGAAAGTCCCACAGGAAGTAGTAAGTTACATGCTTGCCTTCGGTAAACAAATGGCTAAGTCGTGGAAGCAAGCTTCTGACAACTTAGAAGCCAGCCAGGCTGTAATGAAGGAGCGGTATGGCCACAATTCTACCATCGTGGAATTCCAGGCTGGGCAGAAAGTGTGGGTGCAAGAATCGGTGGATCCTGGGGCCCTCTTGGATCACTGGTGGGGCCCTACAGGCTGACTGAAAGAAAGGATAAGGTCACCTATGTGGTAGATGTTAAGACCCCCAGGCAACCCCACCGGGTACTTTATGTCAATTGCTCCAAACCCCACTTTGAGAGGTCTGAGGTCTGCATGCTGCTGGTGACTGATGGCGCTGATGAGGAAAAGAGTGAACCTCTGCCTACCTCTTAGCCTCCAAGGAGAAACATGGGTCTGTGGAAGGATGATCCTTTCTCCCACTCTGACTCTTGAACAGCAGAGGGATTGTCAGCAAATATTGGAACAGTTCTCCTCTCTTTTCTCCCTTACTCCTGGGATTACCCACCTGTGTACCCATGATGTGGACACAGGGCACAACCTCCCTGTCAAGCACAAGTCTTACAGGTTGTTGGTTAAGTTGAGGGCCAGCATCAAGAGCCAGGTCACTAAAATGCTGGATTTGGGATGATAGAACCTTCCAGTGTCTCCAGGTCTAGTCCTGCGGTTTTGGTACGAAAAGCTGTCCCACTGGGCACCACACCTGAACTGAGGTTCCGTGTGGATTACAGAGGGCTAAATTGTGTAACTAAAACTGATGCCTATGCCATCTCCCGGGCAGATGAGCTGATTTACAGGTTAGGGACTGTGAAGTACTTAAGTAGCTCTGATCTTACATCATGGTACTAGCAAATCGCCCTAACTGAAGGAAGCAAGGAGAGATCAGCCTTCTCCACTCAAGATTTCCACTGCCAGTTCAGAGTGATGCCCTTTGGGTTAAAAAACACTCCTGTCACCTTCCAGTTGCTGGTGAACTAGGTACTTGCTGGCTTGAAGGCCTTCTCTGCTGGTTACTTATATTGCATAGCTGTCGTCAGTAACAGCTAGGAGGACCACCTCTGTCACCTCCAGGAAGTACTTCAGGCCCTGCAACAGGCAGGCCTGACTCACAAGGCTGGTAAGCGCCAGATAGGGCAGGGGTCAGTGGTGTACTTGGGACACCCGGTGGGTAGGGCAGCCCTCCTGGCCACGATTGAAACTGTCATGGCCTGGAAGCTCCCAAAACCTCTTGGGCCTCACTGGTCACTATATGAGGTTTGTCAAGGGATAAGAAGTTTGTCAAGGGATATTGCACCATTGTGGCCCCCTTAACCGAGCTGACTTCTAAGAAGCAGTCCTGAAATGTGAATTGGGCAGAGGCATGCCAGAAAGCATTTGCCTCCTTGAAGCAAGCCATGTGCACAGCTCCTGTGCTGAAGGCCCCTGACTTCTCCAAAGAGATCATTGTACAAACTGATGCCTCAGAGCAGTATGTAGGAGCAGTATTGTCATAGCTTAATGAAGAAGGCCTAGATCAACCTGTAGCCTTAATCTCTAGGAGGTTTCTTCCTGGGGAACAGAGGTGGAGTGCTATAAAAAGGGAAGTTTTTGCTTTGGTTTGGGCCCTGAATAAGTTGAGGCCATACCTCTTGGGCACTCACTTCCTGAGTCAGATTGACCTCAGGGTACTAATGCATGAGGGTCAAAAACCCAACACTGTTGAGGTTGCCCATTTCCCTACAGGGTATGGACTTTAGGGTGGAACACAGACCTGGGGTAGACCACGTAATTGCTGACGGTTTACCTAGGTTTTTTCTGCCTTAGTGATGAGAATTCTCTAGAGGCAAGGTAGTTCTCCCCACTTTCACCAAGTGTGACACATGTTAGACCTGGCATACTTAGGGTGGTCTTCCCTCAGACTTTTTGGCTTTACCTCCTGTTTTGTTGCTGTATCTTTTTGTTGGCCTTGGGACTCTAAGCACTTCAGCACTCATTTAAGCTGTAATTCCTGATCTGAGAGGAGTAGCTACATTATGTTTAGTACCATTGGAATAGTAAAGCTAAGTCCTCTTTTCTGGCAAAGTCAGATTTATTATTACTGTTTTAGAAATGCCACTTTTGGAAAGCGGGCATTTCTCTGCCCTCACTGTCCTGTGTACCTACAGTCTATCTTCAGTACATGTCTGGCCTCGGTTAGGTGACAGCTACACTTGTGCATTCCCTTCAGACACCCACAACACAGGATACTCCACTGCATCCACAATCATCTACATACTGATGGGACTTTCTGGGGAGGAGGTTGGGAAGGGCTCCCACTTACATCTCAAAGGGTAGTGTCCAGAGCCCTCACAAATGGGCTGATAACTTCCCACTGATAGTGTGGGGCTGAGCTGAAAGGGGGACCTATGTACTCGACAAAAGCCTTTTGAAGTCCCCCCCCCACATCAAAGGCACTTTTTAACATAAGTACTGGGTGTCTGACCCACTAAAGTAGTACACTTCTGGACTCAAGGAAATGCTGCTGGAGTAAAGACTGCTGTCCGCCTGGATTGCCACTCTGCCAGGATTGACTGTTCCCAGGAACTGCTGCGCTTCCCTGCTGCCTGCTGATCTCTGCCCTGCAACCCAAGCATTACCAACCAACCTCAGAATGTTTCCTATGGCTAACTGACTTCCCTCCGGTTCTACCACGGATCTCTGGAACATCAGAGACCCTATTCTGGTAGGCAGGCTGCCCTGTGACAAGGAATGATCTCTACGATACATGGAGCGCCAACTGTTGGGCACCCAAGAGCGCTCCCAGAAGTTGGGCTGACTAATGCTGCAGTGCAGCACACACAGACTAGATCTCCTGCCGGAGCGAAGACACTCCAGACTCGTGCTGCAGCACCCTGCTCCGCACATTCATGGACAACATCTCAACAGGTATGGTGGGCTTGGGGTACTTCAGGAGGAATCCCCATTTGCTTGCGACCGTGGCCCCCGCACCCTGCACTAAGACTTTGGCAATGCTTTACTGACACTTACTGTTGCTCCCCACGGCCGGAGTGAAAGTTACCTTGGCGTTTTGAAACTTTTACCTAGCTACCACCTTGGCTGCTCTACCAAGGTAGCGCAACCGGAGTGATTACCATACTGTCTCTATGAGAGACGCATTCACCTTGTTGGGTTTTCCACACTGTGTTGAACCCTTGCTTCTACAAACCACATTGTTTAATAACATTAACCAGTGAATACCTGATAATGTACTGATTGGATTTTTGTCATCTTGGTCTTGATTTAAACAGATAAACCAGCTTTATTTTTCTACACCTGTGTGGAGTCTCTTTGTGGTGTACTCCTGTGTATGTGTTTCACAAATACTGTACACATAGCCTTCTAAGTTAAGCCTGCCTGCTCTGCACCAAGCTGCCAGAGGGTGAGCACAGGTTAATTCATGTTGTGTAATTGACTTACTGTGACTAGGATATTGATCCCTATTTGGACAGGCTGCACACCTATGCTAACTAGGGACCTAATTTCTAACACTGATTTTGAGTTGGGGATGGCATTGACCAATGTTTGGAGGCATGTGAGATTGCCCTATGAATGCTCAAGGTTCCTAAAGGAGATTGGAGAAGGCTGGTTTGTCGGGACATATCCCCACTGAAGGGGGAGATGTTCTCTGGGCCCTGAATGGGAGTGACAAGAGTCAAAAACTTTCTTAGCAGATCCCGGTGAATTGACTGGATTCTTTTTGCAAGGCACTGGATGGTTGGGTGAGGGGCATTGGGGTAAAAGATTATCGGGGTAGTACAATTTGTTGGCAACAGAGCCCCTGTTCAGTCCTTGCTTTCCAGATCTACACCAGCACCTTGTTGACAGCATGCTCACTGTCCCCAAAGATCTTGCCAAGGAGGCGGACCACGGGTTAGTACCAGCATCCAAAAGAAGGTACCTGGGAGTGACCCCAAGAAGGGTGGTTCAGGTTTCCCACAGCAGAGTGAGGGGGAGGTGGTCAAGGGTGGACCCAGACAAGTCCCAGGGGTAAGAGGAAGGAAAGGGTTCCCATGTCCATTCTGAGAAGGAGGGAGGTTCTGGTGGGCCGTGGCCCAGGGCACCCCATTTCATTCCCCGCTGGTTTGATTTTTCTCAGCTAGGACACAAGCAAGGGGACTCTGTCCAAAGAACCAACCCACTAGTGGGGACTCTCAGGAGTGGCCAATGTTACCATATGGGTAAGAAATCCCCAGGGCAGGTCATAGAACATGCCATGATCTTCTTTAGTTGGGAGTTGGACTCAGAGGGTGAATTGGTGATCCCTGAGGATGGGAGTCATCACTCCTATGAGGTGGCAGTGAATGTGGTCCCAGTCACTGCTCTGACAGACACAGGGGCTTGCCGTACCATGATAGTGGAAAGACTAGTTTCCCCAGAAAAGTACACCGGCCAGGTGTGTAGGGTTACACCAGCCCACAGGTAGGACATTTTCCGCCTTATGGGCCGGGTATCCCTTGAGTGGGTGTGGTGGGGAAGTGACCAAGAGGATGGTCATAGTTAGTTCCCAGATGCCCATAGACTAGTTTCTGGTGAATGAGTTGCTCCTGGTGTTAGGAGAGTGCACTCTAAACATGAGAACATTGGTTCTCCACAACTAGCATCTTAAATATACTTGTAAGTCCCCAGTTAAGTGCACTATTTGTGTCCAGGGCCTGTAAATTACTTGCTACTAGTGGGCCTGCAGCACTGATTGTGCCACTCACTAGAGTACCTTTCAAACATGTCTCAGATGTGCCACTGCAGAGCCTGTGTGTGCAGTTTTAAACTGCCATTTCAACCTGGCAAGTGTACCCACTTGCCAGGCCCAAACCTTTTTTATTGCATGTATTCGCCCCTAAGGTAGGCCCTAGTTAGCCCCAAGGGCAAGGTGCAGTGTATTTAAAACATTGGACATGTACTTTTAAGTTTTACATGTCCTGATACTGAAAAACTCTTAACTTCGTTTTTCACTCCCAAAGGATAACAATGGGATTACCTTAAAACATCTCTTAAGTATAATTTCCAAATGGAAACAGATAGCAATATGGAGTTTGGTGACTCTGGACTCACAATTTAAAATCACAACGTACGGTTAAATCAGATTTTAAGTTGTAAGTCTGAAAATGCCACTTTTACAAAGTTGCATTTGCTTACTTTAACCAATCTGTGTCACTGCCTGTCTCTGAGTACATGTCTGTGGTAGATAACGGCTGGGCTTGTGCATTCTCTTTAGACATTCATACAATGGGAGCTTACTGTCCCATTAACTAGCTTGATGGGATGGGAGGACGGACCTTAGCACTGCTTCAGTTACATATGAATAGGGCTATGTCTCTCTCCACACAAAGGGCTGCAAACCCCTTGCGGAGTGTCTGGAGCACGGGAGGGTAGGACGGGGACCTTGTGGATTTCAAAGGAATGCCTGTAATTTTCTCTGACCTTCCAGAACCAGGGAACCACAGTATAAATACTGGACCCCAAACCCCACCAAATCAGATTCTGTCAGGACCAAGGCCACTCTGCCAGGAAGAACTGCTGTGCTACCAGGAGGGATTGCCACTCTGCAACTACATTGTTATGTTGACCTGCTGCTGTTAAAAGGGGAGCTGCCACTTAGCTACTTGCTCTGCTATGTTGGCCTACTGCTGCTGCTGTAGGAGAGTGATACTTTGCTGTTTGCTCTGCTGTGTTGGTCTGCTGCCTGCTGCTTCTGTCCTGCAGTGAGAAGGACTATACTTGTTCTCTACATCCTTGCAACCAAGAATCTCCAAGGGCTTGTTGGCTTGATGTCTGTTCTTCTGCATTCTCAGAGATATCAAAGACTGTTGCAACTCACATGCTGCAGCACCTGGACTCTGCCATCTATGAGTCTACCATGTCAAGTGGTGCCACTCAAGTCCTGGACCCTTGAAACTGGGCCCAAGGTGCTCTGCCTTCTGTGGTTTTCATCGGACCCGCTGCGAAGCAGTGCAAAGTGGTGCCAAGTCCTGCAAGGCCTTGCCGAACAGCTCCCTGGGATCAATACAAAGTGACACTAGAGCCCTCAAGGCTTTGCTGCACAGCTTCTCAGAACCGACGCTGGACGATGCGAAGACTCGCAATACAACGCCACGAAAACTGCGCACTAGGATTTAAGGTACTGTGTTCAGCGGGCCCAAGTGGGTCCCTGTAGCCGGCCAGCGCTCCCTCATGGTTAGCATGAATTTGTGACTTTGTCCTGGTCCAGCATGACCAGATAACCACTGCTTTGCGCTTCTATGGGCTGTTTTCACCTAAATCTTTAAAATTGCATATCTCAGGATCTTCTTATGGGATTTTTGTCGTTTTGGCCTTGTTTTACTCAAATAAATATTCTCTAATTTTCTAACACTCACTGGAGTTTTTTTGTGGTGTCCTTCACTGTGCTGCTGAAATTAAGTGTTGCACAAATACTTTACACATTTCCTCTTAAGTTAAACCTGAATACTCTGTGGCAAGCTAACAGGGGGGGGTGAGCACAGGTAAATTTAGGGTGTATATCTGATTTACTCTGACTAGGATTGTGGTCCCTACTTGGACAGGGTGCATACCTCTGTCAACTTGAGACCCAAATTCGAACATTAATTGAAATATTTTTACATGGGGGGAATGGTATTAAAAATCTTGATGAGACAGGGATTTATTTCTGCAGCAGCTGGTGGGACCAGGACTACCTAGCCCAGAGTGCCACAGGGCTGCCTGACAGCGTAGGAGCTCTTAAGTTGGAACGAGTTCTGCCGCTGCGCAGGGTACATTCAGCAGGAGCCAGGGGGACACTAGGACTACTTAGCCCAGAGTGCAAGGGGGCTGCCTCCCAGCACAGGAGTGCTTAAGTTGGAGCGCATTTTGCTGCAAGGGACATGCCTGGACGAAGAGCAGGCCTAACTGCCACTTGGCCTCACGCTTGGAAATCCTCAGCTGTCCTATTAAGACCTGTTGATTTCTTACTTTTGTGGATGGAGTATCTTAAATCATTGCAACAAATTCCTAGCCCACTTCCCTAGGGCCTGACTTTCACTCCCTTACTTGTTTACCTCAACTAAGCCTAGCTGTGGTCCATTTTTCATTTTTGTTAGCAGGTAATAAGGTTGCACATGACTATGGGGAAAAGAAAAGCGTTTGACTACTCGCCTGGCTCCAGTAAAGAGTCAAAGTCCGCTAGAAGACATGCAGCCGAGAACTGCACAGGACATTTATGATTTGGTGGAGTTGGTGGAGGACATCAACAAAGGCAGGAAACAGCTTTTAGCCCCGAACCTTAACGACAATATGATATTTTGAAAGCTAACAAAAAACTGAGAAACTTTCAATTTATCAGGATGGCAGCCATTTTTTGCCGAGATGAAACATCTTTTAGTGACTCGAGACCAGCAGTCACTGCCACTTTATCCCAGAATAATCATGAGTCCCAGAGCAGAGGTTTATCTCGTAGTAGTGTGAAGTAATCCACTTCCACTTGGGTTGATAATGTAGAATGTTTATTTGTAGTTACATGGTTTACACAAGCTCCACCCACCAGCAGATCACACTGTGTCCTCCTGCTGTCCTTTTCCAACTGCCTCCCACCACATTCTACTCATGATGTCAACATTCCATTTACACCTCATCACTTCGAGCACATGATGGAACCTTACAGTTAACGTCTCAGATACTACATCACCTCCCCCTCCCAACATAACAACAACATAATAACAAAAGAAAAGCACATTATGACTAAACAGTTCTGGAAGGTGAAACTATACACAGATTTGCAATTAGACATGTAAAAATACTAACGTCCATTTAGACATGTAGAAATACTGATTCCACATACAAGCTCTGCGTTGCACATAGGTGGTGATTATGAACATGGCAGGAAACACCGCTCCACCGGTGGTGGTGGTAACTATCGCCAACAGGCTGGTGGTCTGGACCGCCAAATAATGAAGCACATGAGAAACAAGTAGCAGTCCATCCACACACTGCCAGCAGTGGAGTGGCGAGGAGGACGGAGGAGGCTGCCCACAGGCTGACGAAAAGGCCCTACCCGCCCACCAAATAATGAAGCACAAGACTGCGGCAGTTCTGGGGCGGGAACGAAACGAACAATATAAAAGGAAACACCCACCATAGGCACACACAACTCGCTGAAGCAGACATGGAGAGAAAGCTGCAAATAATGCCAGTCCTGCTCCTTGCAATATACCTCAACGAACGTGACCGCAGACGAAGACAATGACAGTAAGCACTGCAACCTAGTACACATGGGAAGAAAGGGCACAGTTACACATCCACCCCACCCACCCTGTAACGCAATCCCAACGCCTCCCACCATCCCACAGAGAGACCTGGGGCAACACAGAGCTTCTTCCGCTCTTGGGAAGGTGCCCAGGAAAGGGAAGGGCGGACTGGGGCGGACTTGGATGAGGAAGGAGTGGACAGGGCAAGGAGATGGGCATGTTTAGGGATATGACAGGGTGGGCCAGTGGATTCAAACCGGTCAACACGGGAGAGGACACTTTTCTTTGAGGCAGTGGGGGTGGATATGGAGGAAGGTGTGGGAGTGGAGGTAGAGGGAGTGCTTGTACCAGGTCTAGGTGTGCTGGACGTGGATGCAGGTGCCTGTACAGTATGCTGATGTGTGTTGAGTGGGTGTCTGTGAACGTTTGAGTGTATTGGGAGGAGGGGGGGTGGACACAATGGGACAAGACATGCTGCCAGTGTACATGGATGTTATCTGGGTGTCAGCAGGTCTGGTGAGTGTGCTGCATGTGTCAGTCAATGTATTTGTGGTGAGTGCAGATGTAGTGTCTGGGGTGGATGACTGGATATCAGATGTTGTGGTGACTGAAAGAATGGGGCTAGCAGCAGTGACTGAGGGTGCAGTGCTTGTGGGTGTGCATGTTGAGGTAACAGACAGGGAGGCAGGAAAGGTGGACACACTGAGGGAAGTGGCTGTCAGAATGTGTGCCTGGGATGGGTGAAGGGAGTGGGGTGCTGGAAGGGGTAGAGGTGGTTGGTGGTGGGACAGAAATACCAGGGACACTGGCTGCCATCAAAGAGGAGGCCAGAGCCTGAAAAGCTCTCTGTAGTCCAGACATGGCACTGTGAATGCCTTCCAGGTATGCATTGCATTGCTGTATCTGGGATGCTAGCCCCTGGATGGCATTCCTAATGGTTGTCTGCCCTACAGTGATGTTTCTCAGGAGGTCAATAGCCTCTTCCGGACGGTAAGCAGGGCTGACTGGGGCAGGGGATGAGGTGCCTGGGGCAAAGAGACGCCCACCCTTTTGGGTGAGCAGGCACGGGCAACTGGATGGGGAGCAACTGGGAGGGCGGAGATGGCATGGGGTGGCGGAAGATGGCAAAGAATGGGTGGGCCCACTAGAGTCCGCCACCACCAGGGAGCTTCCATCAGAGGAGGTATCAGAGTCACTACTGCCAGTGGTAGTTGGCTCCCCCGTGGTACTCCCCTCCCCCTCCAACCCACTGGTCCCCTTGGGCTCCACCAAAACTGCCTCCTTGGAACCGTGGGCCGCTGCATCCCCACCCGCCGGTGGCACTGCTCCCTCGCCAGATGATGCTGATGTACACAAAGAACACAAGAGCACATCGGTGGGGAGACAAAACATGAGAGAAATCTGTAAATACCAGAATGAATGTACATACTTGGTGTACACACAACCACATCCAGCTCACTCACCTACACGCAGCACCTACAACAATAGACATGACTATGCCACTGACTAGTGGCAACTACCCCAGCATACAACTCATTTCCCACATGAAACACGGACCTGATGAACTGTGTGGACTACACACATGGGGGACCATGGCCAGCCAATGCACCCACTAGTCCATGGGCCCACAAAGAATCCTAGAGTACAGGAAGATCAACCCCCATGGGCCTATTTGGACCGCAGGAGCACACCTGTCAGAGTGCCTGGCACTAGACAGCATACATACCACAGCACCCAAACACATCCATCAAAGTGGTATTAACAGTGTTAGTACTCACCCCCTTGTGGCTGCTGTGCTGCCTTCAAGCGCCCATCCATATATGGATAGGCCACCGCCAGAATGCGGGCCATTAGGGGGGGTCAGGGTCCGACGGGCACCCCTTCCTTGTTGGGAGGCCTTCCCCAGCTGGGCCTCGAAGGTCTTCCTAGCCCAGCACCTCAGGTCCTCCCACTGCTTCCTGCAGTGGGTGCTCCACTGGTTGTAGACTGCCAGGGTCCGCACCTCCTTGGCGATGGCTTGCCACAGGCCTTTCTTGTGATGGGCACTGACCTGAATGGGACACACAGAGAAGAAAAACAGACGTCAGGATATGGCCATCTGATACAACTGATATGTCGTCCCCTATGGGACAAAACTTCACAGAATCATTTTACCAACTCACAAACAGTACATGCCACACAATCTACGCCTGT
Organism: Pleurodeles waltl; assembly: GCF_031143425.1. Taxonomy (NCBI): domain Eukaryota; kingdom Metazoa; phylum Chordata; class Amphibia; order Caudata; family Salamandridae; genus Pleurodeles; species Pleurodeles waltl. The sequence continues at coordinate 404,134,612 of NC_090449.1, forward strand.
GCAGTTACAAATCGAGCACACATGCATAGAGGCATCCGCCACCACCACACACATCAAAGCAAGACAACTGCCAACTCACCTGCTCCTCTGGTCGCCCATAATACTTGGCATACAGGGGCAGGACCCCGTTCACCAGCTTCTTAAGCTCCTCCGTGGTGAAGGCCGGGGCCCATCCCCCTGTGACTCCCGCCATTGGAGTAAGCAGAGTCAGGACACAGCAGCACACTCAGTGGAGTACTTGCATGCATGGAATTGGGAGTCAAGTGTAATGGGTGTGATGACACGGCATACGCTCCGCGGCGGTGTGCACCGTCAGCGCCGGCGGCGATCATGATAGGCCCAGTTTCCCCATTGACAACCATGTAAACCAATGAATGGGTGCAAGGCGGTGAACACCGCCTTCCGCCATGACAACTACCGCCAGCCGAATGATGTCACTGCCACTCCCTCAGACCTGGATGGCAGGTGGCTGCCATTTTGCTAGCAGCACATACATATTTCCTGGTCAGGGGCCCCATTCAGGGCCTACAAATCCCATCCCTTAATCTCATGCTCACATGAGTGACTGATCCTCACATGCACCCATCTCATGAAATGTATCCACACTGGCATGCCTTTAGAACAGAGGTATCTCTGTATACATGTGCCTAACGTTCTACATAATACATAGCTTGTGTGTGTAACCTACATATTGCACACCAGTTGTTCACCTGTTTTGCACATGTATGTGTGGCCCTCATATGCATTCTTTCCTCCCCCATAGGTACAGACCCATGTGGCGAGGGAGGGCCCCATCTGTGCACAGACCTCTAGTTGATTTGGAAACCATGGATGAACGTCACATCATTGTCACCTACAGACTCAATCGAGCAACAATCCATGATCTATGTGCCTTACTGGATCCTGTACTTTAACTGGCTAATCGCAATCAGCATGATATCCCTAATGAAGTGCAAGTGCTATCTGTACTCCATTCTTTGGCTATGGGCTTATTGCAGGTGACAGTGGGCATGGGTGCTGGGTTCTCACAGCCCATGTTTAGCCTCGTCCTGTCCAAATTCCTGGATGCATTTGTCGAACACATGCAGACATATGTCCAGTTTCCCCAAAGGGCTGAACTCCTTGCCACCAAGTCTGGATTTTATGAATTTGCTAACATCCCCCATGTGATGGGTGCCATTGATGGAACCCACATAGCTCTCATACCCCCAAGAGTGAATTAACAGTTGTACTGGAACAGAAAGAACTTCCACTCTATGAACATACAATTGGTGTGTACTGCTGACCAGTATATATCACATGTCAATGCCAGGTTTCCAGGATCAGTCCATCATTCCTTTGTCCTGAGGAACAGCAGTGTACCACACTTGATGGGACAACTACAAGGGGGCAGGGGATGGCTCATAGGTGAGTGTGTATGACACTGGATCTGTACATAGCTGACAACCAGCCTGTATGCAAGTTATGGCATTATGTTAAGGTCCTCTTTCACTCATTATTGCAGGTGATTCTGGGTACCCCAACTTGCAATGGCTCCTGAGACCTGTGAGAAATCTCAGGACAGATGTAGAGAGTAATTATAATGAGGCCCATGGACATACTAGGAGGGTGATTGAGCGAACTATAGGTCTCCTGAAGGCTAGATTCAGTTGCCTCCATCTCTCTAGGGGATTCCTGGGCTGTGGCCCTGAGAAGGTGTGTAGAATAGTGGTGGCCTGCTGCGTGCTGCACAACTTGGCTGTGAGGAGAGCTATCCCCCTTCTAGAGGAGGAGGGTGCTGTACATCTAGACCTGCAAACTCTGAGAGGGGATGAGAGTGACGTTGAGGATGAAGAGGGGGAAGATGTCAACTCCAGGAACCAGCTGATCCGCCTATACTTCAAGTGACCATGAGGTACTGTTCACTGATGCTGTGGTCTACACTTCTTAATGTTAGTCTGACTCATTTGCTTGGGGATGTGATGCCTGTAGTCATTGACACTGTTACCTGAAGACTGAAGTGGCATGTGCCAAAAAAAACAAAATGGTGTACATTTTGACTTACTTCAGACACTGTTGTGCGTGGGGTACCATTCCTGCAATAAAGGTATGATTATGGAACTGACTGGCTAACGCATACACACTCACAATTGTATACTCATAATGACAGGGGACATTCGGTTTGGTGTAGATGTGTTTTATTACGTGTCACATTTCATAAGTGCGCTCTACAGTGATAGGGAGTGGGCTCATGGTGCATATCCATACCAGGTACATGGGCTCAGCGATTGGTGACAGTGGGTATTGGTCCATATGTCCCTTGCTGGTTGGTATGTTGGTATTGGCGGGTCAACATGGTAGCACAGTGGCACACATGGGAGACAGTTCAGGGCAGAGTCACTTCTTAGCGGGGTCCTTGGTCTTCGCAGGTGTTCCAGTGCCATATCTGGGTCTGAGGACACGTTTGAGTGACTGGTGCTGGGCTGCAGGCCTAGGGGTGCTGGTCTCCTGTGTGTCCTCTGGCAGTGCCACCAGTCCAGTAGCTGCTGCAGATGTGGATGGCAGGTCTATGTCCTGGGCAATGGTAAGGGCTTCCAGGTGTGTGGGGGTCTCAGGCTGGCCAGAGTAGTGGTGCTGCAGCACCCCTGCAATGGTGGCTATGGTGGCATTGAGCTGCTTCCATTGCTCAATGGCCTCTTGGTGTTATACTATCTGCAGCCTTTGATTCTGCTCCAGGGTGGCTAGGATCTGGCCCATCCTGTCTTGGGTATGGTGGTATGCTCCCAGGACCTCAGAGATCACCTCCTGGGCTGCAGCATCCATCCTTTGGCCTCCCCCCTGAGCAACTGATGCCCTTCCACTGGCCCTTGCCCTCTGGGCCTGTGTCCCCTGCACAGGTCTGGCAGTCCCACTTGCACTGGGGCCATCATCATCCTGCTGGTTGGTTGGTGGAGACTCTGGCCTCTGTACATGTGGTCCACCAGTCTGTGGCCTGGAGACACTGGTGTGAGGTCGTTTGGCCAGAGCTGATGGCAGTGGCTGGGTGGTAGGGGTGTCAGTGGTATCCTGGGTGGGGCAGCGGGAGGGTGACAGTTCAGGACTATGTGACGGGCTAGGGTATTCCTCACTGTCCATACATCCCTCTCCAGTCTCCTGAGTGGGGCCTCCGTCTCCAAGTGGGGCACTGGCACTCCTTGGCCTTTCCGTCCGGGTGGCATGGGTGGTGGCGCCTGTGGGAATAGACATGTATGTTACATGTACTAATTCAAAAATGGATGCATAGCTCTGCCCTATTTTGTGCTGTTTATTTCCCTGTCGGGCCATGCAGGGACCTTTTGTGGGATTATGCTTCCATTTTGCGTGGGTTGTGGAGGTGAATTGTGGGTGCAGTAGTGCCATTGTCAATCCTTGCAGGGGTAGGTGACTGTGCGCAGGTGGAGGGATGTGGGCCTGCTAGTGGGTTTGTGGGCATGCAGGGTGACTGGATGTGGATGTCCTCCAGTGAGTCCAGTTAGGCCCTCCGGGTGCAGGGTAGCCAGAACCTTCTCCTCCCAGTCGGTGTAGTCGGGGGTGTAGGTGGGGGTCCTCCCCCAGTCTTCTGTACTGCAATGTTGTGCCTGGATGCCATTGACCTCACCTTCCCACGCAGGTCGTTCCATCTCTTGCGGATGTCATCCCTTGTGCGTGGATGGTTTCCCACTGCTTTAACCTCGTTAACAATCGTCTGCCATAACTTCATCTTCCTGGCGATGGGTGTCTGCTTTACCTGTGCCCAGAAGAGTTGTGGCTCGACCTTCAGTATTTCATCCACCATGGTCCTTAGCTCCCTATCTGTGAAGCGTGGGTGCTTAGGGGGTGCCATGATGTGTGTTATGGGTGTGGTGTTCTGGGTATATTGGTGAGGGTGCTTTTGTGTATATGTGTGTGTGACTTGTGTTATGTTGTGTTCAGTGTGTGTGTGTAGTGTTGTCAGTCTAATTCATGCTATTGGTGTTGCTAACGATTGTTCTGGTGTGTATGTGAGTGTTTTATAGTGTTGTGGATGTATGTCAGGTGTGTGGGTTTCAAACTTGCCAATGTGTGCATTTCTTGCTGTTGGGTCCCATTGCTGGCCGTGGTGGTCCGTACCGCCAATGGTCGTTCGATATCCACTATCTGCCACAGTGATTTGTGCATCATTATTTAGTGGACGGAGGATTTGTCTGCTTGGCGGTGGCGGGGTGTGGTGTACTGCCTTTTCGCCATCATGGGCCCTGGCAGTGGCTGGAGGTTGCAGGACTTTTGGAGGTTTCTGATTTTGGCATCATTATATGGCGGTGTGCTGTTCCCAGCCACTGGTGGTCTTCTGTTTACCATCGCCACGGCGGTCAGCGGTGATTGACGCCATGTTTATAATGAGGGCCATAGTCTTTTAGATGAGCTGGTTTCACTACCTTTCGTTTATGTCTCACCTTGACATTGAGTCCAACTTTTGATCTCGAGTGACCCACCCCACTGGGGAAGTTAGCACACTTAGCAACTCTGTTAAGGTTCAAGATCCTATGATCACTTGTTTTTGCTGCATTTTTTTGGAACTTTATGACCTTATAAGTCCATTTGTATTTTGAGAACACACCTTCCTTTCTAGAAGACTTGATTTTAATCCAGTCACCCACCTTCACCAATGTTTTCTTTGCAGTTTTACATGCATCAAAAATGTCTTTCCTCTTCACGTCTGTAGCCTCTCCTTTTCTCTCCAACCCTCTATATCAGTAGTTCCCAACCTTTTGAATTCTGTGGACCCCCACATTATCATTACTGGAACCCATGGACCCCCTCTGAATCATTATTAGAATTGGGGGACCCCCTCCACTGACTGCTGGGACCTAATCTGTTAACATTATTTAATTTTCTAAGCAGTTGCAGACCCCCTGAGGTGGGGTTGCGGACCCCCAGGGGTCCCCGGACCACAGGTTTGGAACCACTGCTCTATATCTTCCACATGATCATCTGTATCTTTTCTTTTCTCCTGTACCCATTTGGGAGCAACTTCACATATAGGTAGCCTACCCCTGAACAGCTGAAAAGGTGAAAGCCCTGTACTAGAATGTGGTGTTAAATGATATTTACAAACTTTCTTTCTTATCTCTTCTTCCCATCTGATACCATGTGCTGAAGACAAATGTAAACATTCTTTGAGAACTTTGATAAAACGTTCAACAACACCATTAGACCCTGGATGGTGCAGTGCTGCCTTTTCATGTTTGATACCACTCGCTCCCAAAAACATCTCCATTAACTCAGAGGTCAATTGAACCCCATTGTCTGTGAGGATAGATAAAGGAAAACTCTCCCTCTCAAACAGCTCTTCCAAGAAACATATTACATCTTTAGATTCCACCAAATTCACTACCTTAATCTCAGGCCATTTTGAGTACATGTCTATGCAGACAATGACATATTGATCATGTCACCTCATTCTCACTGGACCAAGTATATCCAATTCTATATCCACCCAGGGTCCTGTAGCTTCTTCCCTTTGTGTCCTACATTTTAACACTTTATCGGACCTTGCACATTTATGACAATTTCTGACCTCCCTCTCCACTAGCATATCCATTGCAGGCCACCAGCAGTTAGCTCTTACTTTCTCCTTCGTCTTGGAGATCTCTATATGACTAACATGGGCATGATTGACAAGTTGGCTTCTCAGTGTAACAGGAGGAATACGTTTGCTTCCCCTTACTAAGACAACATCAACAACAGCTAACTCATTCCTCACCTGCCAATAAGCTAACACATCATCACTACTCTCCCGTTTCACACACCACTTCCTCTGTGTTAACCTGATCACCTTTTGTAAATCTTCATCAGCCAGAAGTTCACTTCTGCATTCAGACTCATGTATCACCTCATTTATAATCAAACACACTTTTATCTCCTCCTCAAAATCTTCCCCCACAAAATACTCTCTGCTTCCTATAACCTCTTCCCCATGTAGTTCACATAATATTGACAATCTGCTTGCACATTCAAAACACCAGGTATGTAAGATACTTGAAATTCATACTTGTGTAGGGCCACAACCCACTTACAGATCCGATGTGAAAGCATATCAATGCCCTTCTTTATAAATACTTCTTTGAGAGGCTTGTGATCCATTACAATTTTAAACTCGTGCCCCAAGAAACGTCCTTGGCTTTCTCACCACTCAGTATACACATAGTGCCTCTTTTTCAACAACCGAATAGTTACATTGTGCTCCTCTAAGTCCCCTTGAAATTAATAATATAGTCCTACTTTTCCCATTCGCCCTTGTATTAAAACCACACCGAGCCCTTTAGAGCTTGAATCAACCATTAACATGGTTTCATCCTTTGCATTGAAACTTCCTAATTCTGATGCTTTCTCCAAGCTTTCTTGTATGTCACGAAATTCGCTCTCACTTTCCACACACCAATTATATTCTTTTCCTTTACAAAGTAAGCTTCTCATTTTTGCTGTTCATTCAGCAAACCTAGGAATAAACTTATTATAGAACTTCGCCATCCATAGAAATGTAATCAACTATTCCTTATTCTGGGGAGCCAAAAGATTTTTGATAGTGTTTACCAACTCCCTTATTGGTCGAATGGCCCTTTCTGATATCTGGTGACCTAAGTACTCAATTTTATCCACATCTATTTTACATTTTTCCACCTTTAATGTTAAACCATTTTCTTGTAAGGACGTTAATACCTCTGTCAACCTTTGGTCATGTTGTTGAGAATTAGATCCATATACTAGAAGATCGTCTTTATACACCTTTACTCCTTTTATGCCTTCCACCCCCTTTTCCATGGCCCTCTGAAATACAGAGGCAGCAGATATTAGACAAACGGCATTCTGAGAAATTTGTACGTACCGAAAGGTGTAATAAATGTTGTAAGAGCTTGAGATGAGGAGTGTAACATTATCTGATGGTATGCCGACGTCAGGTCAAGTTTTCTGAAATCAAGTCAAAATCTGGTGTCACCATTGGCCTTCTGTGCCATCACAACTGGTGCCACCCATTCTGAGGCTTAAACCTCCCCTATGATGCCATTTTTAACAAATTTATCAGCTTCTTCCTTCATTTTCTCTGTTACTACTGACAGGACCCCCCCTCAGTTTAGCAATCTTAGGTAGAGCGTTAGATTTTAGTTTGATCTCGTGTACACAATTTCTAAGGCAACCTAGTTCCTTCTTGAACACTTCTAGAAATGTGCCAACCCAGCAACTGGTACTTTCTGTTACTCTCTCTACCTTTGAAAATTTCTTAAGCCTGACTGGGGAACTCTCATTCGGGTCAAGATCGACATATAAATGACGTTGGTGAAACCAGCTGATTAAGAATTCACCTTTTATTGAAATGTAAACCTTTCAGGTATTATTTGTTCTTTAACTTCTATTGTTCCCCAACAGTAACCCAACAGTTTGATTGGCTCTCCACCATAACCCTTAGGTTTTATATCTGGTTTCATTAACTTGACTTTCCCTTTTAAGTGATGATCATAAAATGTTTTGGGTATGAGTGTAATCTTTGCCCCAGAATCAAACGAGATTTTGACAGCTTCACTGTTCACCAAATAGTGTCAATAGGACCACTAATGGAACCACAACTATTTTGTAAAATGTCAATCTCACCCACCAAATCAACCTCACATTTTTCCTCTTCTCCTTGAACTTCCCTTACTTTCTTCATGCCACTTTTTGATCTACAACACACTGCTAAATGGCCTTTCTTCCCACAGTTGTTACAACCTACTGCCCAAACCAGACTTTTTTTAATTAGTAGCCATATGTCCAGTTTTTCCACACCAAAAGCACATTTCTGTAAATATTTTACTAGACTGTGAAGTACTGTTATTTCTCAATCTGATAACATCTGTAGGCACATTGGATACTCTCTTTATCTCAACATTTTCATCCCTGCCTTTTTCATTGTATTTTTCTCCATCTATGTTGCTATTGCGAAGGATTTCTACACTTCTTCTTGAATGTTCATTCATTTTCGCAATCTTTAATACTTCATTTAGGGAAGGGTTGTCCTTTTGCCACATATTCTCCTTGGCCTTTTCGAGGGAACACCCTAACATGAGCTGATCTCATAGATGTTCCTCACACAAATTACCAAATGAGCAGGTAGAAGAAAGTTTTTGCAACTCTGTTATGTATTGTTCTTCTGTTTGATACCTCTCCAACACTGTGCTGACTTTGGGTAGATAATGCAGGTCCAATTTCTTTATGGAAACCTCTTACTCAGTTAAACCCACTGCATCACTGTCCGAAAGATCAGGAAGATTTTCAAAAACTTCTTGCCCCTCTGTTCCAAGGCAGTGCATTAATAAAGACATTAAAGACATTTTCCTGACTGCACTGAGGGATGTACCACAGACTTTCACCTAATTGACGAAAACCTTCTTCCATTTCTGACAACATACTGGTGGATCACGTGGTGAAACTAGAAACACCGGTGCTGCGGTACGTTCTGCATAGCATCTCTGAGACTGTACTAATTTTAGGTTTGAGACAAACAATGATGCATATACAGTGAAGATACAGTGAAAAAGAAAGGGCTCAGTGAAACAAGAGAGCTTGCCAATCTCTTTCCATCAAATAGTTTAAAAAATAAGGTTGAAAACGTAACAAGACCTTACAGTCTTTTAGCTTATTGAGAGTGTAAGCATTTCCACAGTGAACTAGAGGCTTGAAGTTACAAGGTTAGGCAGCAGGCGCGTTAACTTCTACGTGTGCCAGAACGCTTGGAGTTGCCAAGCAACAAACATTCTTCCTCCTGGGTGCTTCCACGTTACTACGTAGCAGGAGCATTAACGCAATTTAGAGTTACCAGTACTGTGCGCACCATCCTCCCGCAGTCGCACGTGTACCAGGACACTTGGAATTGCCTGGCAACCAACACGTTTCCTCCTGAGCGCTTCTGCGGTATTATGCAGCAGGAGCGTTAACACGTTGCCAAGCAACCAACGCGCTTCTACGTTACTAGGCAGCAGAAGCGTTAATGCAATAACATAATTGCTCAGCAACAGTTGCTCCACAAAATTTCACAGGTGCGTTCTAGCTCTTTAATCTCTTCACACAAAATTGTATGAAAGGTGAGGTTAAATCGCAACACCTTACTGTCTTTTAACAAGTTGAGCTGCTGCGTTGGAGCTAGTCAAATATACAATGTTTTTCCATCCCGTACTACACAACGTTTACGCATTCCATTGAATTGCAGTTTTGTGTCTGCAAAGCAAGTTGTTCGTCCTTCGTCGCCAAAGTGAAGTAATCCACTTCCACTTGGGTTGATGATGTAGAAGGTTTATTTATAGTTACATGGTTTACACAAGCTCCACCCACCAGCGGATCACACTGTATCCTTCTGCCATCCTTTTCCAACTGCCTCCACTACATTCCACTCATGATGTCAACATTCCATTTACAACTCATCACTTCGAGCACACCCACATATGATGGAACCTTACAGTTAACTTCTCAGATACTTCATAGTGTTACACCGTTCAAAGGGAACTTCTCTGACCGTAGTCACTGTGAGGAAGGGAGAAGTGTGTATTTTAACTCTCAGGAAGGGATTTCGGTTTTGTCTTGGCCTATTAGACCCTCTCCCATTCATCCACACACAGATGCAGGCTTTTTGAGATCAAATGAATATTGTACCATGGTAGTTGGTAAGATCAAGTGGGGGCATTGTTCCTTGGTGGAACAATATCACCACCCCGACTGGGTTAGTGCTCCATTACATAGAACTCACTAGGACTCTTTGATTTATATTATAAATGTACTGAAGTTAAGGGTAGGGCAATCGGGAAAATACAGAGATCTTAATTAACAAAGTGGCCTATTGAATACGCTTCCAGCTTCATTTTCTTTCTCTTATCCATGCTGACATTATACATGCACTATGCTTGACCATCCGTTAAGCTGGTCTCTAGATGCAGTTAAATAGGTCTTGAAAAGCCCTGACCTAGTGAGTCAACTGTTGGCCCTTGATGCATGGACCATTCCCTCTTCAGGTTCGAGTATCCAGTTCAAGAGTATGATAAGATGTACAGATTCATCTTGTACTCATGCATGTCTAGTAACATTGCTTCAAGTCATATCTCAATCTCTTCTTGTGAGTCGGGCTTGTCGATAAATACCAAACCACAGATACCATCTGCCCCTTTAAGGACAACTCTCAATACCTTAGCAGAGGTTGACTGACAGCGTAATATTAAGCCTGTGAATAGTTTGGCAGTTGAATCTTGTGTCCCAAACCATATCTGCCTTCATCCATAAATCGTATCCATATTCCATCGCTAGAACCCCTGATATCATCTCCTTTAGTTGACTGCCCACTAGATAATGCAGCCAGCATTTCAGCCAGGAATCTATGTACACATAATTCAAGCAAGTTTCTAGCAGACTGTCCTCATGCTCTTCCTCAGAACTTGCTACCTACTGAGAACTGGATCTTGTCCTCAACACAGTTTCTATCATGGAATTTAGCGGGTTTGTGAGAAAAAGCTTCAGGTCCTGACTGGGGCTCCTTCATTGATTCATTTGATATTATTTTCCTGCATGAGACCTGGGCACTAGAACCTTTATTTAGATCTGCTTATACGCATTATAACCTTGAGGTCTTTCAGTCTAAAGCTGGCAATCCATCTGGTGGCATATTAATCAGGGTTAGAAGTTCTCTAAGTCTAAATTTTAACATGTTGGCAGTCAACAGCATTGCTATCATTGGATTGACCATTAGTGGAGGTATTGGAACAACAATAAACTTGTATAATTGCTCAGTTAAAAAAAAACAGAATTCTCAACGTTACGTTTACTCATGCATCACTCAACTGACAGATCTGATAAATTCCACCTTTTAATTGCTGGTGACTTTAATGTCACATTCGAACCAATATCTGGCATTGACTCTCTTTTTGATGTGGAAGATGAGGAAAGGGGTATAGAGAAGCTGGAAGCTGACCCTCTACAATCTTGGGCCACCTCTGTTATGCAACTATTACCTTTTACCCCAACCAAAGTCTTGTGTGCCTGCAGTGGCAGAACTAAATCAGACAGACACAGTGTATGCACTTTCTTCAAAGGGGGCTGCCGTAACAAAACTGATTATATCTTAATGGAAATAGTACTGTGGCATGCTGTGGCAGACTTTGAAGTATTACAAAAGTCTGGCAGTGATCATGATGCACTGAATTTATCTTTAAGGGATAATTTGTTTGTGGGTCTTTGTTAGACCTGGCAGCTTTTTTGCATGTCTCCCCTGTCTTTTTGCCTTCTGACCTCCTGGTTTTGACTGTTTTATTGTCTCTGTGCACTTTACCACTGCTAATCAGTGCTAAAGTGCAAGTGCTCCCTAGGTATATTGTACTGTTGATTGGTTTATCCATGATTGGCATATTTGATTTACTGGTAAGTCCTTAGTAAAGTGCACTGGAGGTGCCCGGGGCCTGTAAATCAAATGCTACTAGTGGGCCTGCAGCACTGGTTGTCCCACCCACATTACTAGCCCTGTAAACATGGCTCAGACCTGCCACTGCATTGTCTGTGTATGCAGTTTTAAACTGCCATTTTGACTTGCGCAGTGTACTCACTTGCCAGGCCTAAACCTTCCCTTTTACTACATGTCAGACACCCCTAAAGTAGGCCCTAGGTAGCCCCAGGGGCAGGGTGCAGTGTATGTTTAAGGTAGGACATATACTGGTGTGTTTTATATGTCCTAACAGTGAAATACTGCCAAATTCGGTTTTCACTGTGCAAGGCCTATCCCTCTCATAGGTTAACATGGGGGCTGACTTTTAATATCTTTAAAGTGCAGATTCCCTTGGAGAGCAGATAAAACTGTGGAGTCTCTGAACTCACAATTTAAAAATACATCTTTTAGTGAAGTTGGTTTTCTAAATTGTCTGTTTGAAAATGCCACTTTTAGAAAGTAGGCATTTTCTTGCTTAAACCATTCTTTGACTCTGCCTGTTTGTGGATTGCCTGTCTGGGTCAGTTTGACAGTTTGGCTGTTTTGCCCCTATCTAGACAGTGACACAAAAGGGGGCAGGGTATAGCCTGCATATCCTGATGAGCCATCTGAGCTGGAGGGGAGGGAGAAGTGGTCGTTCACACCTGAAAGGACTGTGCCTGCCCTCACACAATGCAGTCTCCGACCCCCTGGTGTGTGTCTGGGGCCTGGCCTGGACAAGGAAGGATCTGTCAAACACTTGAGACTTTGCTTTGAAGTTTGCCAACTTCAAAGGCAGAACAGGGTATAAGAAGAAGACCCAAACCCCAGACTTTCAGAATCTTTCTGGAATCAAGAGGAACCTCTGCCAAGGAGAAGAGCTGAAGAGCTGGAGGATGAGTACTGTCTCTTTGGTATGCTGCTTTGCTGGACTGGCCTGCAGTTCCTGCTTCTGCCTTAAAAGAATGCAGAGGGTGAGCTTTGCTGTGTGTTCTGCTTGTGAAAGTTCTCCAAGGGCTTGGAGTAGAGCTTGCCTCCTGTTGGAAGTCTCAGGGACACCAAGGACTTCAGTTTCCTCGGCCTGCAGCACTGGGAACTGTGTGTACTGTGCTGTGCAAGAAGCAAAACCCCTGCAACGCTGCCGCCACCGCTGCTGGCCTGCAACGTGACCTGCCGATGCTGCACGGAGCTGTACTGCCCCGCTTCGCACTGCGACCCTGGTCTCACTTACGCCGTCATCGGATGATTTCACCGAGCCGCTGCTCGCACCGCAACCTGTGGGCCCCACACTCCAGCATCGCCTGCTCACACCACAGCCTGGGCATCCCCGAAAATGCCGCTCCTGTTGGCACTGGCGCCACTGCCTGCACCATGGCTTGTAGACACCACTCGTGAGGTACATGAAGCAACGTCCTGTCCTGCACCGCAGCCCTGGTCCACTGACGTCAGCACCATCGACTCCAGTGTCGTCACCAGGCATCCTGCCCTCACCGTGGCCTGTGGACACCGCTCGTGAGGGTCACAAAGCACTGTCCCGTCGTGCACCACTGGCTTAGTCCTACTGATGACAGCGCTTCAGCAATGACGACGCCGCTGCCTGTACCATGACCTAGTGACACCTCAAGTTGCCCCGACCTGCTTCACACCACAGCCCTGGTCTCACCGACGCCGCTGGACGAAGTCCCCAAGCCACTGCCTGCACCGTGACCTGTGGGCACCGCACATCACATCGTCCCGCCTCGCACCATAGTCCCGACACCATCCACGCCAGTGCTCCTGACTTCATCAGCCCCGAGTTCGATCCTCAAGGTGTGTGACAACTCCTGCACCGACTCTGGAACTGACACCGCGCTGTCAGCGACGCCGCTCTCCGGAGCTTGCGCAAGGATCACGATGCCCTGCAATTCCAAAGGTACTGTTTTGTGGGTCTTCCCAACACCGTAGTTGGCCCGCAATGCCGCAGCTGGCCTGAACTATTAGTTTTGTTAATCATGACGCAGTGATAGCCCCAAGTGGAGCTATCGACTTTAAGGAATTGTATTTTTGAGTAAATCTTGCAAAATTCATAGCTTTAACAATGTATGTTGCATTTTTATCATTCTGGTCTTGTTTTGCACAGATACATATTGGCTATTTTTCTAAAACTGGTGTGGTGTCCTTCTGTTGTGTTTTCACTTATTAATGTATATTATGTGCAGATGCTTTACACATTGCTTCTGAGATAAGCCTCTCTGCTCCTGCCAAACTACCAAGGGGGTGAGCAGGGGTTATCGGAGCAGGTATCTCCCTTATCCTGACTAGTGTGAGGGTCCCTACTTGGACAGGGTGCAAACCAACTGCCAACTAGTGACCCCATTTCTAACAGTCTTGGTGACACTTATAAACTGTATGGAGTAGCCTTGTCCCTTAGGAATAATAAAAAATCTGTTAAATGGTCCAATTTGTCTGCTACACGTGACAGGCTCTTACAAATGTATTATCAATTTAACCAACCATGGTTCACAAGTGACTTTCGCAAGGTCAAAGGTATATCAATTAAGGCCATAAAAACTGGCAGTCATGAGGGGATTAGGACAGCCAGATTCCGGTATAAGTGTATTGTGTCATTCTCTAAACAAAACTGGATCAATTGCAACTGCCTTAATCTAGCTGAAGCCTATAGACCTAGAGGCTATGTAGCATTCTGATATAGCCCATGAACATTAACCCAATACCATTCCCTAGAGTTTTTTATTCAGCCCCTCCTGTGGGTAAATCATTTTACAGAATTGTACTCACTAGAAAGTATGACATAATTTTTCCTATTTTTCTTTAGATAATACTAACAGGGCCATTCAGTATTTGCAGTTAAGGAAAGCTCCTGGCCCTGCTAAGATCTCAGTGATATTTTCCATTTGGAACCTGATCTGTGGGGCCCATACATTAATCTACTGTCCTACAGAATTATGGCACAGGGAAGGGTCTCTGCTTCTTGGCAGGGTGCTGAAAACATACTACTTTAAAAAAAGGGACAGTTCTATTACAGGTAACTACTGGCTTAGTAGCCTGATAGATAATTTGCAGAAAGTAATTTGCCACCAGGTCTTAGACCGATTGCAAGATTGGATGATAGCATTTCAGATTCTTACGCCCCCCTAGTCTGGTTTCTGTCCAAAGATTAGTATGATTGATCAGATTTTTTACTTCTGACTAATTTTGTGGAAGTACCTTAGGATCACCAACGATCACTTGTGTGTGGCGCATGTGGACTTCAGAGCTGCATTTGACTTAGTTCCCAGGCAGCACCTGTGGTCCACTTTAAAATCTATGGGTGTTAACTCTGCTTTGTTATGAATCCTCATCAGAATTCATAATGTTAACTTCGCCTAGGTGAGGTGGTGGGTTGCAGACGAGCTCACAGATCGCATACTTCTTGAACATAGGGTCCGGTAAAACTGTGTTCTGGTTCCCACCCTGTTACCTCTTATTGGAAATTGGGGCTCTAGTTGGCAGAGGTTTGCACCCTGTCCAAGTAGGGACCTGTAAAGCTATCTGTATTTTACTACCAACTCCAACTTGACCACTGACTCCATTTTGTGCTTAGCTTAGCTGCACACATTGGTGGTGCAGGTATTTTTCTGCGCACAGCTTATGCAAAGTGTTTTCGCTCTTTCTCACGAGGATGGACACAATCCATGAGGGCGTATCAGTGATAAAATGTACCTGGCTGAGAATGATTATGGTAAGGCAGGGAAGAGCCTGGTCTTGGAAAAATACTGTGAGATTTGGCCAGTCTCTAGCATGTTTCTTTTCAACATTGACCTGGTGCGGCCAGCGTTTGAACAACAACTTACTGTATGGGAAAAGGACTTTCTAGAACTCTCCTCTCCAGTTTGTTTAAAGGATATAGGGAGAGAAAGCTTGACAGCTGGAAGTAGAAGGAACTCATTCTGAGGAGGGACGTCTTGCTCAGAATCCCATAGTGGGTAATTCTCTCTTTCCGGTCGTCCGGGTTCCACAACTCAAAGCTGGCAGACAAAGAGATGATGTCAAGGTCAATCCCCATGGAGATGGTTTTTGTATTTCTTATTTTTAGCTTTGTGTTGTGCATTCATGAATATGTAGTCTAGATATATATGTACATATAATAACCATTGTTGAGTCCTGTGATCAGTATTATTTCACTGATGTGATTATTTTTAAAATTACACTTGTTACTGTCTTTGAAATAAAGCCCATGTCATTTTCTCTGTGCATGAAACTTGAGAAGTGCCTTAATAAATTAATTACTCAGACTAGGAGTGCTGCATTCTTGGCATTCCTTTCATTTAGTCTCCTGTTAGTCTGAGGTAGAGCAGAAAAGGGCCACAATCCTAGTCAATTAAGTCAGATACACACCCTTAATTCACCTGTGCTCTCCCTCTCGTAGTTTGGCACACAGCAGTTAGGCTTAACTTAAAAGGCAGCATGTAAAGTATTCGTGCAACACTTAATTACAGTAACACAGTGAAAGGCACCACAAAAAGACTCCACACAATTTCAGAAAAATAGATAATATTTATGTGAGTAAAACAAGACCAAAACAACAAAATTCAATAAGTAGAAGTCAAGATATGATTTCTTAATGATTAAATGTGAAAACAAGGGACGAGTGCAAATCCAAAATCCAGGCCGACCGTGATGGAGGGTAGGTGAGCTATAGAACTTACTCAGGGTTTGCTGAAACAGTACTTTTGATGGAGCAAAGCGTTGACGTGAAGGGTACGATGCGTCAATATTTGTCCCATACTCTGGGCACTTTGCCAGCGTCTGGCTCTGTGGAAGTGAATATGATGCGTTGTCTTCGGGCCGTGCAGGCTGTAAATCCGCTGCCATCTGGCAGGTGCTGCGTAGCCTTCAATGAGCGATGCACCAATTTTTCTCCCACACTCAAGGCAATGCGTCCATTTCTTCAGGTTTTAGCTGCAAAACGCACTTCTGAGACCCAGGACTGGAGAGGGAACATCAGGCAAGGATAAGACACTCAAATGGCAGAGTCCAGCAGGACCAAGAGAGTTGTAAGCAATCTTTGATGTCCCTGAAACTGCAGAAGAACATATACAGAATATACAGAGCAAGTCCATTCCTTCTCACTGCAGGCAAGAAGCAGCAGGCCAACACAACATAGCAAAGAAAGTAGCAAAGTGACAGACCATCCTACAGCACAGCAAGCTGTAGGCCGACACAACAATGCAGTGGCAGAGTCGCAGTCCCTCCTGCTATCATAGCAGTCCTTCTTCCTCACAGAGTGTCCTTGGTTCCAGTAGAACTCTGATTTGGTGGGGTTTGTGGTTTAGTACTTATACCCTAATGTGCCTTTGAAGTGGGGAGACTTAAAAGGGGCCTTTGAAGATCTCAAGGTCCCTGTCCTTCCTTCCCTGGCTCCAGACACTCTACAAGGGGTTATGCAGCCCTTTGTGTGAGGAGAGGCACAGCCCTCTTCAGGTTTGTCAGCTTTTCCCCCCATCTAGCTGAGGAAGACCCGTCATCCTGGTGATGGGCTATCAGGATGCAGATGTCACACCCAAGCTCCCTTTGTGTGTGACTGTCTAGAAGGAATACACAAAATCCAGCTGTCAGCAACCCCAGACGTGTATTCAGAGACAGGCAGAGGCAAAGAATGATTCAAGTAAAAAAATGCCAACTTTGTCAAGTAGCATTTTCAGACTTACAACTTAAAATCCAACTTCACTATAAGTTGTGATTTTAATTTGTGAGTCCAGAGACACCAAATTCCATATTTCTATATTTTCCCAATTGAAAGTTACACTAAAAGATGTTTCAGTGTAACCCCAATGTTAACCTATGGGAAAAATAGGCCTTGCAGTAGTGACAAACGATTTTAGCAGTGTTTCACAACTAGGACTTTTTAAACTAAAAAGTGCATGTCCAACTTTTTAAATACACTGCACCCTGCCCTTAGGGCTAACTAGGGCCTACCTTAGGGATGACTTACATTTAATAAAAAGGAAGATTTGGGCCTGGCAAGTGGGTACACTTGCCAGGTCGAAATGGCAGTTTAAAACTGCATACACAAGCACTGCAGTGGCAAGCCTGAGACATGTTTGAAAGCCTACTGTAGTGGGTGGCACCAACAGTGCTGCAGGCCCACTAGTATTATACTCAACAACAAAGACATGCATACTCAACAAGAACCAGGGTTATTAAAGTATTTTGCAGAAAATATTGGTTCTTGTTGGCAAAATACTAATGAATATTAAATTGAAAAAAGCACACTCACACGAATAAAAATTGTGGTGGGACGTGGCAAAGAAGACTCAAACGCAACTTTAAATGATTATTGCACATATATTTTTGGGGAAAACAAACAACATATATTTGTGACAATATATCTAAGTTGTGCCCCATGTGAGCTGGAACCCACCACCATTACAAAACAGTAGTGTACAACTGAAAATTAGAACACAAAAGAACAAAAGAGTAGGTTTCCACTTTTTGAAACAAACGACCTCAAAAGATCAAGCCCAATGTCCATAGGATTCTCTTAACAATCAGAGGATCCAATAGAGTATTCATTTGTTATTAGTCAACGGCGTTTTGACCCCTTGTTGAATTTGGGGTCACATCAGGACTATTCAATATTAGGGACACCTGGGCTGCAGAATTCAATCAATCAATCAATCAATCAATCAGTGTTTATTAAGCGCAACTACTCAGCCGTGAGGGTCTCAAGGCTCTGGGGGGGGGCATCAGTGTGGTGGTTCTTCAGATAGCCATGTCTTCAAATAGCCATGCCTTCATCTCTTTCGTGAAGTTGAGGAGGGGTATAGTCTGTCTGAGGTGGGGCGGTAGGGTGTTCCAGGCTACAGTGGCGAGGTTGGAGAATGAGAGTCCCCCTGTTCTTGTTTTTCTGATGTGGGGTACTTCAACGAGAGAGAGCTGGGCTGAGCGTAGGGTAGGGTCTTGTGGGGTGCATGGAAATTAAGTCGCCTGTTCAGGTAGGGTGGTCCGGTGTCGTGGAGGGCTTTGTGTGCGTGAGTGAGGATCTTGAATGTGATTCTTTTCTCTATGGGGAGCCAGTGTAGTGTGCGCAGGTGCTGGGAGATGTGACAGTGCTGAGGTAGGTCGAGGACTGGATGTTCTGTAGTTTGCGGATGAGTTTCTTGTTGATTCTGGCATAGAGCGCGTTGCCGTAGTCCAGTCTGATGGTAACGAGGGCGTGTGTGACAGTATTTCTGTGTTCAAGGGTGATCCATTTGAATGTCTTGCGTGGGAGGCAGAGGGTGCGGAAGCAGGTGGATGCGACTGAGTTGATTTGGCAGTCCATGTTGAGTTTGGAGTCCATGATGATTCCGAGGTTGCGGGCTTGGTTCGTGGGGGTGGGCGGGTTTCCGAGGGTGGGGGGCCCCCAGGAGTCGTTCCATGCATCGGGTCGAGGGCCCATGATGAGTACTTCAGTTTTGTCTGCGTTGAGTTGTAGGCAGCTGCTTTTCATCCAGTTGGCGACTGGTCCCATGCCTTTGTGGAAGTTGTGTCTGGCTGTGTTGGGTTCGTTGGATATGGAGACGATGGGTTGGGTGTCGTCAGTGTAGGAGACGATGTTGAGTGCGCAGTTTCTGATGATGGCGGCTAGTGGGGACATGTAGATGTTAAACAGCGTGGGGCTGAGGGAGGATCCTTGGGGAACTCCGCAGGTGATAGGTGTGCGGTCCAAGAAGAAGGGGTGAAGTCTTACTCATTGAGTTCTGCTGGAGAGGAAAGATCGGACCCAGTCGACGGCCTTGTCTCTGATGCCGGCCTTGTGACGTCTGCGTATTAGGGTGTGGTGGGAGACTGTGTCAAAGGACACCGAGAGGTCGAGCAGGATGAGGGCCGCAGTCTCTCCTTTGTCCAGCAGAGAGCGGATGTCGTACGTTGCGGCTAGGAGGGCTGTTTCGGTGCTGTGATTGTTTCTGAAGCCAGATTGGGAAGCGTTGAAGAACATATAAAATGAGAATAACGAACTTAAGAACAAGCAAGATGATAAAGTGAGAAAGATAAGGCATAAATGCCATAACTGGAGGAAACCATGAAGAATCTTATTAGTGCTCTCCACCAATTGTGGAAAATGCGTCTAAAAATTAAGGTATGTTATACTTTGATCTGCAGTCCTTATTATGGGCAAAATAATACTTGATGGTTCGTGGGCTTTTTCATCTTCAGCAATTAGCCTGTCTTCTGGCAGCGCTTCCTTCCTTCCGGAACCTGGCATCTGCTTTGCAAAGGGGATGGCCTGCTGCTTGTGCTACAGCTACCAGGAGTTGAGCTAGCTCTATTGAGAACTGTGTTGAGACTTAACTAATGTGTGTTAGTTAAGTTGGAACGTGTAACCCTTTCCCAAGTGATGAGGGAACACTTTGGTTATCGGTTGATAGGCAACCTAGTGCTTCAGCAGTGGAACGGAGACGTTGACCCGGTCACGAAGTGAACGTTTGTGCCGGGTGGCTCGCAGCAAGGAAGGCGAGTGCACGATGAAGCGCGTTGAGGAGTGGCACGGAGTCCTAGGTGGCACGGGTGCTGCTGCGTGTGTTGCAGAGCCGTAGCATCCCAAGGGGCCACATGGTGAGCAACCCCCTGACATGCACGAAGAGAGGAGCCGGAGAAGTGCTGCGGTGCAGTAGGTGCCGTCGCTGAGGCCTTCACACAGGGGGCGCAGTGCAGTACTGCGCTCTCCCGGCTGCTCCAATTTGGAATACAGGGGACCTAAAGGAGCCAAAGGAGCTGCAGCTAAAAATAGACTGTGAGACCCACCCCCCACAGCAGTGACTGGCTTGTGGCACATTGAGGAACCTGAGAGGAAACAGAAAGGTTTTTTGAGGCACAGAGGTACAAAGGGGCCTCTATAGAGTCTGCAGCTTGGAATTAAGTTAGTGGAAATTTATGATAGTCCACTATATTTAACAAACCCTGACACGGTAACTCAGCGACTTGTATCAAAGTGTCAGAGGTAAGCCAGAGGGTGTGAGTTCATCAAAGGCACTAGGCTGCAGCCTGCCCTTCTGCACAGTAGCGGCCAGTAATAGTCGGTGCAGCTTGTGCTCAACGGAAGCTGATAAACCATATTTACCTATGCAAGAATCCTAGTATTGGCTAAACTACCCTGACATAGTCTGACAAACCCGGGGGAGAAGTAAGGATGAATCTAACTTGGGGGAAGAAAAAAGATGCAAAGAGTCAAAGACAAGGTTCCCCAGGGAAGGGTCAGATCAAGCAAAGGAGTGAGTCCACAGAGAGGAATACCCCCCAAATCCAGCAAACTTTCAGAAAATCTCTCATAAATCAACGAGCCACAACAAGAAAGCAGGATGTAAAATCACTGACTTCTTAATTATCAAGACGGATGCGAATTCCATTGTTGCCTTGAATGGCTCAGTGTCTTCCTCCCCATTGTTCGCCAACAACACTGAGACAATGGCTGCAGTGGCTGTGAAGTCCCCTCAGGATGCAGAAAGGCGTTGTGTGGACACGGTAGCAATTTATACACTTAATATGCATTCTAGTAACACAGGCTTAACAATAAATGCAGAAATTCATAACTGCTACCAAACAGACTCATTCTCCACTCTAAACCTTAGTAACTGGAATAATTGGGGTGAGAGTCTGTGCTCCACATCACATACTGAACAACTACTGCAAGAGGAAAATGATATTGACTGTATTATGAGGTAGGAACATCCATTATTTAATCTCTCAGAGACTTGCTCAAACATACTTTTAGGTAAACAGACTGGCAGGGAAACCCTAAAAGTCATTTCGAGACCCACCTGTAGTACTAGCTCACCAATGAAAGAAGACTTCCTTTGCAAAACAATGAGTCAAATGATCTCTTACACACAGGTAACTGCAGCAGACACTGCATCAGCCCGCCAAAAGAAAACTAATGCCTCAGTGGACCCTTTTATGGGGATCAAACTTAATGTGGAACTGCCAACATCAAGAGACAAGGGAGATTTGTGGAGGACTCTGCTATCAACTATGGATGCGATGTCGGCAGCCATCCACTTTCAAGCAGATAAACAAGATACCCAGGTATAATTACTTAATATCTTGGCAGTGCATATAGTGAGCATTGACAAGAAGCTTCAATCGTTGAATGACCTGATAAGAAGGGCTCAAACCCACTCGTATACTCAGCAAGTGACATGCCAGTGCGCCACTATAGGAGACAATTCACAAAGGGCCACATACATTTTAAACAACATCTTGAAAGAAGTAAAAGCACAGGCTCTTGGAACACAAGATCACTTTTGCTGTAGGGGAGAAATGGTGTATAAAAACCTTGTGGACAAGAAAATTGCACTCAACGAAGTGGACCCCCCACATGAAAGCAAATATCCAACGGTTAAAAACTCTTGTTGTCAAGAAAGGATCTTGAGCATAACTGAGGGTAGGTCAGGTCTCAGCACACAAGAAATAAGCTCTGATATGGGCGGGACTGCAGGAACAGTTACCAATGATTTAACAGTGCAAGAGGCCTCTCTCACGAAAAGGGAAAAGAAACGACAAAGGAAAGCACAGAAGAAGTTGCAGGAGGGCCAGCAAAACAGCATATGGAAGTCATTTGCTAAATCCAGTGGCATGCAGAGCAAGGAACCAGCAAGGACAGATAATAGTAACAAGGTAGTAAGTAGGATAATGTCCAGACAGATGATGGAAGTGCATCCGGATAGCGAGGACAACCCCACAATCGAACCATCTGCTCCCAGTAATCAACTAAAACTGCAGCAACAGTCATGTAAGGTAAAAATCCCAATTATCTGTGGTGACCGGGGTGCAAGCCCTACGCAAGGTGAGGTGGCCGTAAGCGAATCCCTGGAAGAGGGACTTACTATTTGTCAGCCCCCAGGACAAGGCAATCAGTGGGACAATGGCAGGTTGGATACTGGTAAACATTGGGAACACAACCTAAAATGCACAGGTACTGAAAATCGCACGATCTCACAAAATCAGTCTGCGGGAAACAATAAGCCGATCTCCAACAAGGATCACCACCCTTGGCCAGACAATTGTACAAACAGATAAGAACCCCAGGATGTCAGACATCGCATCACAATGTGGCTTCGGAAGATAATACATTACCTTTAATTCCTTGTTACGATTCAAATTGGGCATTTGATATGTTAAACAGAGGAACAATATTAAATCTAATAAATGTAATTCAGTCTCTGGCTCATATCTCCACGATAGAACTGATGACTGTGGAGTTTACTCCCCATCCGAACAACAAAGATAAAGAGGCAACCTTAACATTCTGGCCCACGTCTGCCATTATTGATGAAATTTTAGCACATCAAGTCACGTTCAGTGCATGGGGCATTGCGCTCCATAAATTAGAACCTCTTCGATAGCCCAACCCTTTGCTCACGGAAAAAAAGAAGGGGCGCTCGGTATTAAAAGGAGCGGTTGGTGTAGAAATGTCCCCAAGTAGATTGGAACATTTAACTATAGTAAAGCACCAAAATATGCTTCAAAATGGCATTTACCCACTAGTTTTTATTTGTATGCCTTTGACTTACAAACAAGTAGGAAGGCAAACTTTAAACGACTATAGCCGTAACTGGTCCTGAGAGAAAACCAGCATTTGATGACAGCATTTACATATGCTCCTGGAACGCCCATGGTTTGAAACATTTGGTTACTGATGTGGTGATGCTGAGATTCCTACAACAGTTTGATATTATCATGTTCCAGGAAACCTGGTGTATGGAGCTGATTCAAATCTCTGGATACATTGGGATGAATTCTTCTGCAAAACAACCTCAAAGACACGGACACCCCAAAGTGGCCTCACAATGTACTGTTCAAGCAAAATCAACTGGGGTATTAAGCTGACTGATCTTGGAATTGACTGGTTGCCACCATTAAAGTTGGAACCCCAGGATCCATCTGGTTCTGACAGATTATTACTGTTGATCAATGTATATATCCATCCAAATAAAGTTCAAAAAAGGGAAAACATGAAAATATTGTTCAATATCGTAAAAATGCTGCAGAGGCAATATAAGGATGCTACCCTTATTGTGTCTGGTGATTTCTCCGTAGATTTGAGTAAAGGCAGTACAAAACCCTAGTTTGGAATCCATCTGAATAAAAGGTTTGAAAATCCTGGCTTGAGTTGCTGGATGCCCTTTCCAGGGGACGTTCCTTCTGCACCAGTAACTTTCTTAAGTGGTACAAAAAAATCTGAAATTGACTTCACATTAATAAGTGAAACTGCACTGACATTAATCCCTCCATATAATATTCAAATACGCCCAGAGAGCGACCACATCCCACAACTTATTAAGATATGACACAAATGGAAATAGCAATCTGTAAACATCTTAATCTCTGCCCCTGCGATTTATGATACAAACAAACTGAAATGGTGGGGGCCGGGCCTTGAGAAAGTGATGGAAGAAGTGTATCGCTGTGTAGGGTCTATTGAAGAACTTAAAGAAAAACTAAGAATGCAGGAACAAGCTGTAGGAGGCTGGCCTGGTTTGTATTGGGTACCTAAGGTACTTACACCTTATACCAGGTCCAGTTATGTCTTATTAGTGAGATGTAGGCAGTGTCTAGGAGCTAAGGCTGTCTAGGGTAGCTGTAGCAGAGCAGCCAAGGCTGAACTAGGAGACATGTAAAGCTCTTGCAATACCACTATAGCCACACAGTACTTATACACAATAAAAGACAATACTCAGCTTTACCAAAAATAAAAGTACTTTATTTTAGTGACACAAGGCCAAAAGTATCTTAGAGGCAATACTCCTTCTGTAGGTAAGTACACAACATATACACTAGGAACCAAAATCAGGTAAGTAAACAGTCATAGAAAATTGCAACCAGTGAAAAATACAATAGATTGCAATAGGCATAGGGGCAACACAAACCATATACTAAAATAGTGGAATGTGAATGTTGAATTCCCCCCTAGGCAAGTGTAGTGTGTAGAGGGGCACTGGGAGTGTAAGAGAACACCAAAGGTAAGTAAAGTACCCCACCCCAGAGCCCAGGAAAGCAGGAGTAAAGTACAGCACGTTTCCTCAGTACACACTACTTGATGAAGAAGTATGCAAGAACCAAGCAAAACTGCAAGCATCCAACAATGGATTCCGGGACCTAAAGACCTGTGGAAAGAGGAGACCAAGTCCAGAAGTCGAAGAAGAGTCCAGGAAGAACAGGAGCCCCTGCCCACCTGGAAGAAGGTGCAAAAGTGGATTCTCCTTTTAGAAGAAAAGTACAGAAATGCACAAAAGAAGATAGCTGTGGGTTTCTGGTTGGTGAAAGAGTTGTTCCATGTCGAGTTGTTGAATGCAGGCTGTTTGCGTCGCTGGATTCTGCCAACAAGCCTTGGTTCATGCAAGTACATGGTTTGCATCAAAGAGGAGCTACCTGGACCCAGGAGGGACCTGGGGGTCTCAAGTTGGACTGAGGAGACAGAGGGGCACTTCAGAGAGCCCTCAGAAGACCAGGCCGCACCCACAGGAGTCCCAGGACATGGGGACAAAGGAGTTGCAAAGTGCAGTCATCGCAGCACTACACAGGAGGATCCCATACCACTGGAGAACAACTCAGAGAGCTGTGCATCACAGGATGAAGTGCTGGGGACCTGGGCTACGCTGTGCACGAAGAACATTTGCAAGAAGTGCACAGAAGCCTAAGGAGCTGCAGAAGACACGGTGCACAGGGGTACTGTCGCAGCACGGGGAGGCAAGCTCTTACCTCCACCAAATTTGGACAGCTGGACCTTTGGACAGTCATCGCCACTTCGGTCTCCCACCTGTGTTCCAGGGATCACACTCGTCGAGAGGAGTCCCAGGGTACCCGTTGTCGTCGCAGAGAGGTGTCTGCTGAAGCAGGGAAGTGACTTTGTCACTCCACAGGAGATTCCTTTGGTTCTTCTGGTGCAGGATGAAGACAGGTAGTCCCCAGAACATGCACACCTTGGTAACTGTTGCAGTTGCTGGCTGGAGCTGAAGTTGCAGGTCACAGGAGTCTTCCTGGATACTTTGTTGCAGTTACAGCGGTTCCTGGAGCAGTCTGCGGTTGATCCAACGGTCAGAAGCTGAAGCAGAAGATGGAGAGGAGTTCCGGAGGAATCTTGCAAACTGAATCTGAGGAACCACCCAGAGGAGAGACCCTAAATAGGCCTGAGAGGGGGATTGGCTATCTACCCAGGTATGCACCTATCAGGAGGGGTCTCATATGTCACCTGCTGGCACTTTCCACTCAGATGCTCCCAGAGGGTCCCCACACCGTGGAATCCAAGATTGATAATGCCAGGGACACTCTGGAGGAGCTCTGGGCACCACCCCTGGGGTAGTGATGGACAGGAGAGAGGTCACTCCCCTTTCCTATGTCCAGTTTTGCGCCAGAGCAGGGACTGGGGGTCCCTGTACCGGTGTAATCTGGATTATGCAAGGAGGGCACCATTTGTGCCCTTCAAAGCATTTCCGGAGGTTCTGGGAGGTTACCCCTCCCATGCCTGTAACACCTATTTCCAGTGGGAGAGGGTGTAACACCCCTCTCCTAAAGGAAATTGATTGTTCTGCCTTCATGGGATTGAGCTGCTCAATCCCTAGGAGGGCAGAAAGCTGTCTGTGAGGTTGCAGCAGCTGGGGCTGCAGTAGAAACCTCAGAGAGCTGGTTTGGCAGTACTGGGGGTCCATGGTGGAGCCCCCAGGGTGCTTGGAATTGGCCCCCAATACCTGATTTGGATTGGGGATTAAATTGCACAATCTTAGACACCTCACATGGCCATATTGAGAGTTACTATTGTGAAGCTACATATATGTATTGACATCAATGTAGTGCACGCTTATAATGATGTCCCGGCACTCACAAAGTCCGGGGAATTGGCCCTGGACAACATGGGGGCACCTTTGCTAGTGCAAAGGTGCCCTCACACACAGTAACTATGCACCTAGCCTTCAGTAACTGAAGGTTAGACGTATAGGTGACTTATAAGTTACCTGGTGCAGTGAAAAATGGCTGGGAAATAGTGTGTGCACTATTTCTCTCAGGCTGCAGTGCAGTCCTGAAGGAGTGTTTGTATGAGCTCCGTATAGGTGGCAAAAGAAATGCTGCAGCCCATAAGGATCTCCTGGAACCCCAGTGCCCTGGGTACCTAGGTACTATGTACTAGGGACTTATAAGGGGGGTCCAATGTGCCAATTAGAATTGGAATATGGAGTCACTAAACTATAGTGACAAATTCAGTAAATAGAGAGAGCATTAGCACTGGAGGTCTGGTTAACAGAACTCCAGTGACACAGTCAAGCATACTGACAACACATATAGGCCACAAACCATGAGCACTGGGGTCCTGGCTAGCAAGATCCCAGTGAGACAATAAAAACACACTGACAAGTAGGTCTCAAACTATGAACTCTGGGATCCTGGCTAGCAGGATCCCAGTGAGACGGTAAAAACCCACTGACAAACAGGCCAAAAATAAGGGTAACCATGCTAGAAAGGGCCTACTTTCTCACACAAGCAGAAATGAATCCAGGAGAACGGGTGAAGGCTTGGAAGCATTTATGTGATTCTTTATTGAACAAATTCCCTTTAAAAAGCGTCCTCTAATTACGGCAATTGAGGCAAATAATAAAGTTAAAGGTGGCCTAGTGGAGCACCCATCGTACAACATAACACTGCACAAATTAAAAAACCAAGGCCCATATTTATACTTTTTTAGCGCTGCATTTGCGTCGTTTTTTGACGCAAAAACAGTGCAAACTTACAAAATACAATTGTATTTTGTAGGTTTGTGCCGATTTTGCCGCAATCAACGATGCAAATGTGGTGCTAAAAAAGTATAAATATGGGCCCAAGTCTCTAGTGAAACCAAAAAAAGTGGATATTCGATAGGGAAAGAAAACCGATAAAAAAAGGCTTCTTGAACTAAGAGCTAAATACAAGAAAAATAGCTGGATGGAAAAACAGACATATTATGAAGATTTGTAGACCAAGCTCCTCTTGTTTAACAAACACAGGAACAATAAAAAGTTCTGGCAATTGGTGAATAGGCTAAGCCAGGGTAATAATCGACAAGTCAATGCAGGTATAGACACAGCCACGTGGGAAGCCCACGTATTAACAATGTATTCACTCCTAGAGCATCACGGGAAGGAGGAGGCCTCTTGGGCTGTAAGTCTTCATGATCCAAGTACGACAAACTTTGGCTTTAGAGGTAAGTTGAAAACAGATTCCTCTCCGTCTGATATTGAGCAAGAACACACTCTAATGAACATAGACATTGAACAGCTGACAGGCCTTATTAAGAAACTAAAATTGAAAGGGGCAGCCAGTCAGAGTGGAATCCTAATTGCCCTCTTCAGAGGAGATACTACATTCTGGGCTTACTATTTGGCGCTGCTTTTTAACGATCTCCAGGGTACTAAGTGGCTACCAAACGCATGGAAAGACAGCATCTTCCACCCAATATATAAGTCAGGAAATCCTGCATCCCCCTCAAACTGGACGCTAATATTTGCATGTTTTATCGATCTGAAAGCTGCCTTTGACCTCGAGCCAAGAACTCGCGTATGGGAAAAAATGAACGGTTGGGGCCTTCCCTGCAGTCTAATGAATGCAATGATGGACTTATACTCGGGCACTTGGGCGCAAGTAAAAATTGAAGAGAGTGGCTAAGTCACCAATAGAATTCAAACCGCAAATGGATTAAAACAAGGGTGTGTACTAGCTCTTATGCTGTTTAATTTATACCTTGCAGACTTAACCGACGCCCTTGCTCCCGTGAATAGTCATCCGCTGGCTTTGACCAGGGAAGGAATAGCATGGCTACAGCATGCAGACAACCTATTTTTCCTCAGTCAAACACCAGTCGGACTACAGCACAGCATTGACGCACTTACTACATATATTATTATGCAAGGTCTGGAATTGAACTTGAGCAAAACTAAGGTTGTCCGTTTGGTTGATGTGAAGTTCAAATCTTTTGCGTGGTTCATTAATGGAACACAGGTGGAGGTTGTCCCTATATACAAATACTTGGGTTTCACCATGGATCATCTCTTGACCTTCAAACCGCAACTTGCTGCTGCTCAAGCAAAGGCCCACACCTTGACCTATTGTTTCAAAGTATTAAAACGAAAATTGAGTTGCCCGTCTTATCTCATCTGCTTTCAGTTATGGCAGCATGGCTAATGCCCACTGTTACTTATTGGGCCGAAATAATGTTGGGAAAGGAAGCAGTTTTCTATAACCAAGTTCAAACAAAGGCTTACAAATCAGTATTTCAGATCCCACGTTCAGTATCCCCTGCTCAGGTTTGCTTAGAATTTGGCCTGAAAAATTATGAACATCAGAGTAAATGTGCCTATATCAAATTTTGCTGGAGAATGCGAGCAGCAGAGACTGATACCATCAACAACCTATGCTGGACTGAAATTGAGGAGCGACAGCGTTGTAATGATAAAGGCACATGGATTCATCACTTAAATAACTCTATTAAGGAACTAGGCTTGCAAGAAGCATGGGATACGAACCTGGGTAAAGTGGAGTTTCACCGGAAGGCAAATGCTGCCAGTGGGTTACTGTCCTTAACCATTGACAAACATTCGCTCTCAAGAAGACGACATGCCTGAACATATTAACATCATATAAATCTTTACAGGCTCAGGACTGTCTAGCAGTAACCTTCACCCAGACATTGACACATCAATTTATGCTTTTGCGATTTGGTATGATGGAAACCAAAGACATGGTCCCTTCGTGGAGACAGCAAGCACAGTCCCATTCTTGTCGACTTTGTGAGTACAAACAAGAGTCACTGGTACATGTTTTTTTTGGGTGCCCGGCTTTTGTCAGAATGTAGGAGAATGTATTTGAAAAATATTCTTAGGTCACTAAACATACGCACATGCAGGCCAGCTGTTATTAGTTGTTTAAGTGGTATTTCAATCCCATTTTCTTCTTGGGGACTAAATTCATGGTTCAGGCTCATAAAGAAATGGAGAAAATAGCTGAGTAGGTAGTGTGTGCCCGGCATTGTCGATATGTGTCCATGTTGATGAGTATCTAAATGGTCATTCTTAGTATATTAGTTAGTTATTAATTATTAGTAATTCGTTTAAATTATGTTTCATTTGTCTTTATGAATTTGACTGTGTTTTATTTTAGTAACTAGGATGCAATGTCACTTTTTCATGGACGTAAGTGAGTGCTTGAACTTAAGACCAACAAAAAAAGGATGACATTAGTTGAGTTGGTTTATTTATGACATTTATAAGCCTAATAATTTAAGAAAGGATTTAAGATTAGGACAAACCACATTTTTCATGTGTATTTAAATTTTAAACCAAGATCATGTTTGAGTGTTTATAATGTAAGAATGTGTGATTAGCGATGGTTTTAATTAACTTTGCTAA
The DNA here is from genome assembly GCF_031143425.1 of Pleurodeles waltl. NCBI lineage: Eukaryota > Metazoa > Chordata > Amphibia > Caudata > Salamandridae > Pleurodeles > Pleurodeles waltl. Next base: position 404,164,453 of record NC_090449.1, read on the forward strand.
TAAAATTATTTAAGAGTAAAAAACTAAATACTCATGTAGAGTGCCCCAAAGAGGAAACTGCATTAATAAAGAACAGAGTCAGCAAAACAAATTAATCATATGTATAAATCCAAATGCTTCTGAGCTCAAAAAATGGAGGGAAACCCCAGCTTACCCCACTATGGGCCAGATGTAGGTACAAAGCAAATTGCGACTTGCAATTTGCGAGTCCGAGCGACTCGCAAATTGCAACTCGCAATTTGCTATGCAGAACGGTGTCTCAGACACCGTCTGCAAGTCGCTATGGGGTCGCAAAGACCCACCTCATTAATATTAATGAGCTGGGTCGCAAATTGCGGCCCCATAGCGACTCAGGGCACTCACTGACATGGAGGCCTGCTGTAGTCAGCAGACCTCCATGTCCGTGACTGCTTTATAAATAAAGCAGTTTTTTTTTTTCAAGTGTAGCCCGTTTTCCTTAAAGGAAAACGAGCTGCACTTAAAATAAAATCCGAAACCTTTTGTTTCGGATTTTTTTCAGGGCAGGTAGTGGTCCCTTGGACCACTACCTGCCCTGAAAAAATATTTTGGGGTCCATTCACAAAGGGGAAGGGGTCCCATGGGGACCCCTTCCAATTTGCGAGTGGGTTACCATCCACTGCAAGTGGATGGTAACTGCAACTCCATTTGCGACCGCGTACGGAATTGCATACCACTGCGAGTCGCAAATAGGAAGGGAACACCCCTTCCTATATGCGAGTCGGAAATGCATTTTGCGAGTCGGTCCCGACTCGCAAAATGCATTTCTGCATAGGAAACTCCGGTTTGCGACTCGCAAACGGCAATTTTTGCTGTTTGCGAGTCGCAAACTGTTTCCTACATCTGGCCCTATGTGTCTGTAAGGCTGTAACAAAGAGAATTTAGAAGAATGGGACGTGTTTTCCCATGAATAAGGGAATGCCAAGGTCAAATTAGACTGCGTCAGGAAATTTCCAAGGCCAGCGCTAATTTTCCCTTGGTGAATTTGCTTTGCTGACTCTTTATGGGGCAAAAATCTGGAGTGTGGGGGACACTTCTTAGCTGACTACCAAGGAGAACAGTTTTTAAGGTCATTATTTAATTTACCCCAAGATACTGTTTGATTCCCCTATTTGTTTATATTGGTTTAAAAGGGTTGATGATATAGCTCCATTGAAACCTCTTTCTTTTGGATTAGGTTGTAGCCAAAGCCCAAGCTACTACACTATAGGTTAGCACTAACTGAATTTATGGCCTTGAGAAAGGCAGATACAACATCCTGGTTATCATGTTTAAAATCTTTCTTTCAGGATTTAGAAATGGGAATTTGTTGGAGCACTCCCTCATCTATAAATAAATTCACCAAGGTCACTGTGAAAGCTACTTTTTGGAATTATAAAATTGATTCATGCCATAGAAACTCTAAACGTGGCAGGCTCACGAACAAATTATTATCCCAGAAGCCTACACCCACTCTGGAACCATATATGGATGCCATTACACCTTGTTGCGTTCGAACACTGTTTATTTTGTCAGATTGGGCATGCTGAGAGTAGGCAAACTCACCAGTAAATGAAAACATAATTCTGACAAAATGTCTCTTTGCAGGTTTTTTAATGATATGGTTGAGGATGTTGACCACTTAATTTTTTCCCTGTGTCTTGTATAAAAGTGCATGGGGAGCATGCATTAGACAGATGTGTATAAACCTGGATGTGAAACTTTACAAAGTCGCCTGTAGAAATTATCTGGCTGACATTAGCCCCGTAATAGTTGTTTGAACTGAGTCGTTTTTACATGCTGTCTGGGTTTAAAGGAAGAGATAGCATATATCTCGATTTTTGATTTGTTCAACCTAATGTATTTGTTTTTGCATTAGGCCTGTGGTCGAGGCTCGAGGTCTGAAATACCATATTGGGTAACTATTTCAGATGTTTTTAACCATGAATATGTATTTATCATCCGTTTAATTAATTATGGTGAATTTATGTTTGTTTTTCATTTATATTTGTATATTAATATTTAGTTGTGTAAGTCAATAAGCATTTTATGATGTTTTAAAGCACTTGATCCTGAAATAAACTTATTTTGATGCTGATGAAAAATCTTGACGACCCCTGTAGGAAAGTACCCTTTTTCTTAGCATGGTTACCTCCTTTTTCTGCCTTACGTCAGTGTACTTGACTGTATTCACTGGGATCCTGCAAACCAGGACCCCAGTGATTATGCTCTCTCCACCAAAACTCTGTATTTTACCCACAATGGCATACTGATGCCCCCTTATAAGTCCCTAGGATATGGTACCTAGGTACCTAGGACATTGGGCTTCCAGGGGATCCCTATGGCCTGCAGCATATATTTTGCTACCCATAGGGAGCCCATGCAAAGGCTTCTGCAGGACTACCATTGCAGCCTGTGTGAAAAGGTGCAAGCACCTTTTCACTGCCATTTTCACTGCACCAGGTCACTTATAAGTCACCCCTATAGCAGGCCCCCCAGCCCTGAGGGCAGGGTGCAAAGTACCTGTGTGTGAGGGCACCTCTGCACTAGCAGAGGTGCCCTCACGACCTCCAGGACCATTTTCCTGGACTTCGTGAGAGCGGGGATGCCATTATACACGTGTACTACCTATGTCCAGCTACATAATGGTAACTCCGAACATTGGCATGTTTGGTATCAAACATGTTGGAATCATACCCCAAGGCTTTTGCAAGCATTGGTTGTATGATTCCATGCACTCTGGTGTAGGAGGCTGGCCTGGCTTATAGTGGGTACCTAATGGTACTTACACCTTGTGCCAGGTCCGGTTTCCCCTGATTAGTAGATTTGTAGTGTTCTAGCAGCTAAGGCTGATAGAGGTAGCTATAGCAGAGCAGCTCAGGCTAGGAGACATGCAAAGTTCCTACTATACCTACTATACCACTTATATCATATAGCACTATATCATAAGAATCACAATACTCAGAGTTACTCAAAATAAAGGTACTTTATTTTTGGTACAATGTGTCAGAAATATCTCAGAGGATATACTCCCTTAGGAGGTAAGTAAAATACATAAAATATACACACAAACCAAAATCAGGTAAGTAAACAGTTGGAAAAGTAGTGCAAACACTGTAGAACACAATAGAATGCAATAGGACACAATGGGCCTAGGGGCAACACAAACCATATACTCCAAAAGTGGAATGCGAACCAGGAATGGACCCCAGGCCTAGTATAGTGTGTAGAGGGTCGCTGGGAGAGTAAGAAAACACTAAGGGTGTCCAAGATACCCCACCCCAAGACCCTGAAAAGTAGGAGTAAAGTTACCCTACTTTCCCAGAAACACATTAAGTTGTGATAGGAGATTCTGCAAAGGCAACAACAGACTTCAAAGCCCTGAAGACAGATTCCTAGACCTGAGGACCTGTAAAGGAAGGGGACCAAGTCCAAGAGTCACGTAAGTGTCCGGGGGGCAGGTGCCTACTAAACCCCGGATGAAGGTGCAAAAGGGCTGCCTCTGGGTGGAAGAAGCTGAAGATTCTGCAACAACGGAAGGTGCTAGGAACCTCTTCTTTGCACAGAAGATGTCCCACGGCATGCTGGAGGATACAGAGTTGTTTCCACGCAGAAAGATTGCAAACAAGCCTTGCTAGCTGCAAGAGTCACAGTTGAAGAAAATGGGTGCTGCCCGGGCTCAGGAAGGACCAGGAGGTCGTCCCATGAAGGAGGAAACAGAGGGGGTGCTCAGAAGCACAGAGAGCCCATGCAAAAGCAGGCAGCACCCACAGAAGCACTTGAATAGGTGTTCAAGAAATCTGAGCACGGCGGTTGTCTTAACACTACAAAGAGGGTCCCACGAAGTCGGTGGTCAACTCAGTGAGTTGAGCAATGCAGGACAGAGTGCTGGGGACCTGGGCTATGCTGTGCACGAAGAATTCCTTGTAAAAGTGCACAGAAGCCCTAGCAGCTGCAGTTCACGCAGTACACAGGATTACTGTCTGGCGTGGGGAGGCAAGGACTTACCTCCACCAAATTTGGACAGAAGGACCACTGGACTATCAGGGTCACTTGGATCCAGCTCCTGTGTTCCAGGGACCATGCTTGTCAAGATGAGAGGGGACCCACAGGGCTGCTGATATAGAAGTTTGGTGCCTGCGGTAGCAGGGGGAAGTTTCTGTCGACCCACAGGAGATTTCTTCTTGGCTTCCAGTGCAGGGTAAAGGTAGACAGCCCTCAGAGCATGCACCACCAGGAAACAGTCGAGAAGGCCGGCAGGATTAGGTGCTACAATGTTGCTGGTAGTCATCTTGTTACTTTGTTGCGGTTTTGCAGGCATCCTGGAGCAGTCAGCGGTCGATCCTTGGCAGAAGTCGAAGCGAGAGATGCAGAGGAACTCTGGTGAGCTCTTGCATTCGTTATCTGAAGAGAAACCCACAGGAGAGATCCTAAATAGCCCTCAGAGGAGGACTGGCCACCTAACCAGGTAAGCACCTTTCAAGAGGGGTCTCTGACGCCACCTGCTGGCACTGGCCACTCAGAGGCCTCCACTGTGCCCTCACACCTCTGCATTCAAGATGGCAGAGGTCTGGGACACACTGGAGGAGCTCTGGGCACCACCCCTGGGGTGGTGATGGACAGGGGAGTGGTCACTCCCCTTTCCTTTGTCCAGTTTCGCGCCAGAGCAGGGGATGGGGGATCCCTGAACCGGTGTAGACTGGCTTATGCAAGGAGGGCACCATCTGTGCCCTTCAAAGCATTTCAAGAGGCTGGGGGAGGCTACTCCTCCCCAGCCCTTAACACCTATTTCCAAAGGGAGAGGGTGTAACACCCTCTCTCAGAGGAAATCAGTTGTTCTGCCTTCCTGGGACTGGGCTGCCCAGATCCCAGGAGAGAAGAAGCCTGTCTGTGGGTTGGCAGCAGTGGGAGCTGCAGTGAAAACCCCAGAGAGCTAGTTTAGCAGTACGCAGGGTCCATGCTGGAGCACTGGGGAAGCATGTGATTGCCCCCCCAATGCCAGATTTGGCATGGGGGGACAATTCCATGATCTTAGACATGTTACATGGCCCTGTTCGGAGTTACCATTGTGAAGCTACATATAGCTATTGACCTATATGTAGTGCATGCACACAGTCTGGGGAAATTGCCCTGAAAACTGTGGGGGCACCTTTGCTAGAGCCAGGGTGCCCTCACACTTAGTAAATTTGCACCTAACCTTCACTAGGTGAGGGTTAGACATATAGGTGACTTATAAGTTACTTAAGTGTAGTGTAAAATGGCTGTGAAATAACGTGAACGTTATTTCACTCAGGCTGCAGTGGCAGTCCTGTGTAATATTGGTCTGAGCTCCCTAAGGGTGGCAAAAGAAATGCTGCAGTCCATAGGGATCTCCTGGAACCCCAGTACCCTGGGTACCAAGGTACCACAGTAGGGAATTACAAGGGTGTTCCAGTGTGCCAATCAGAATTGGTGAAAATGGTCACTAGCCTGCAGTGACAATTTTAAAAGCAGAGAGAGCATAGGCACTGAGGTTCTGGTTAGCAGAGCCTCAGTGACACAGTTAGGCACCACACAGGGAACAAATATAGACCACAAACTATGAGCACTGGAGTCCTGGCTAGCAGGATCCCAGTGACACAGGCAAAAACAAACTAAGACACAAAAATGGGGGTAACATGCCAGGCAAGATGGTACTTTCCTACATCAGGGGGCTCCTTAGAGCACCCCCAGTATTGCCATTTCAGCCTTCTGAGGTTTTCCAGGCAGCACCAGCTGCTGCCGCCTCAAAGACAGGTTTCTGTCTCCTGTTGCTTGAAAAGCTCGAGTTCAGGGAGGCAGAACAAAGGATTTCCTTTGGTAGAGGGGTGTTAAACCCTCTCCCTTTGGAAATAGGTGGTACAGGCCTAGGAGAGATAGCCTCCCCACGCCACTGGAAATGCTTTGAAGGGCACATTTGGTGCGTTCCTTGCATTAACCAGTCTACACCGGTTCAAGGACCCCCAGTCTCTGCTCTGGTGTGAAACTGGACAAAGGAAAGGGGAGTGACCACTCCCCTGTCCATCACCACCCCAGGGGTAGTGCTCAGAGGTCCTCCAGAGGGTCCCTGGATTTTGCCATCTTGGATTCAAGGTTAGCAGGGAACTCTGGGAGCATCTGAGTGGCCGGTGCCAGCAGGTGATGTCAGAGCCCTCCCCTGATAGGCGCTTACCTGGTTAGGTGACCAATCCGCCTTTCAGGGCTATTTAGGGTCTCTCCTTTGGGTGGTTCCTCAGATTCGGATTGCAAGACTCCAGCAGGAATTCTCTGCATCCTCCACTTCGACTTCTCACTGAAGAAATTGCATCTGGACCCTCCAGGAACTCTACAAGCTGCAAACAAAGAAGCAAGACACCTTCTGCAATATTGTATCTCTGGCTCCTGCCAGCGACTGCAACTGTTTCCGGGTCGTGCATCCTCTGATGACAGCCTGTCTTGATCTTGTATCAGAAGAGCAAAGGAATCTCCCTTGGGGTGAAGGAGTCACTCCCCTGTTTCTGCAGGTACCAACTGCAATGACCACCGGCTTCGTGGATCCCCTCTTCTGCTGAGCTGCGTGGATCCTGCAACACAGGTGGTTGACTGAAGTGGTCCCAACGGTCCTCTCTTCCAGGCGGCCCACTTTGTTGGAGGTAAGGCCTTGCCTCCACATGCAAGATAGTACCCACTTGCACCACGTCTTTTGCAGCTGCCAAGGCTTGTTGGCATCCTTCCTTCAAGTCGTTCGTGCATCTTGTAGTACTGGCCCCAGCACTCTATCCTGCAGTGCACAGCTTCCTGAGTGGTTCTACTTGGGAGCCTTTGTTGTAGTGCTGCGTGGGCATCTTCTGCAACTTTCCCAAAAAATTAATGGTTTTCAGGTTGAGGCCTACAGGGACACAGGTGCCAGTGTCACCATGGTGACTGAAAAACTGGTGGCCCCTGAGCTACACCTACTTGGTCATCAGTACCAAGTGAGTGACGCCCACAACAATACTGTGAGTCACCCCATGGCAGTTTTTGATCTCAACTGCGGGAGGGGGGTTACTGGTCCTAAAAAAGTTGTAGTGTCCACAGACCTACCTGTAGAGTGTCTACTAGGGAATGATTTGGAGACTTCAGCTTGGGCTGAAGTAGATTTGGAGGCCCATGCAGCCATGCTGGGCATTCCTGGGCATATATTTGCCTTTACAATGGCTCAGGCCAAAAAGCAAAAAAGTACAGGGAAACATGGATCCTGAAAATATGGACCAAGAGATTCTTCCCAAAAGCAGGGCTAGGAAGGGTACGAAATTATCCCCTGTCTCTCCCTCCATTGATGATTCCCACTTTGAGGAGGGGGAATCAACTTCCTGGACAGAACCTACAGCCTGCCAGGGAGGAGTTAAGTGTGGCACAGCAGCCTTGCCCCACACTTGAGGGTATGAGACAGAAAGCTGTCAAAGAAGAAGCAGGGGATGTCAGTGGCACCCACAGGGTGTACTGGGAAAACAATCTCATGTATTCAGAAGCAAGGGAACCCAAACCTGGTGCCACCAGAAGACTGGTCATCCCTTTGCAATACAGAGAGTTTTTGTTCAATTTCAAAGAAGCTTTATTGCAGCTACAAGAGCCAAAAAAGCGCGAACAGTAATAAATACAAATAAATGCACATAATAAAATAAAATTGCAGGTAAATATGGTGATAAAAGGGAGTAAAAAATAAATAAAAATTAAAATGGAATAAAAATGAGATAGAATAAAATGAAATGAAATTAGATGAAATGAAATGAAATGCGCTGTGCAGGATGTTGGGACAGTCTTATTTGGAGTCTTTGTCCAGAAGAGTTTTCCCTCTGATAAGCCAACTAGCTCCGAGGAATTTGGCGATAGCGATCACTAGCGTTGGCCTGGTGTCTGATCTAAGGATTCGCAGAGCTAGCGCAGAGCAGCGTGCTCCCAGTAGTCTGCATGCCGGGGCCAGCCATTTCCTACGGGGGGCAGTATACGCGGGGCATGCAAAAAGGAGGTGAGGGAGATTCTCGACGGGGGCTTTGCAAGCAGGGCATGCGGTGGATTCGTTGTGTGACCAGCTGCTGGTGAAAAGTCTTAATGGGAGTGTTCCAATGCGGAGCTGGAAGTACAGTTTCCTTTCCCTTGGGGCCGTGATTAGGTCCCAAAAAGTTTCGTACTTGCATGACTCTTTTAGGTTGGCAAAGTCACAAGATAATGTAGTGTGGAGTGCAGCCCGAGTGTCTTCGTTGTTGGCCCTTTGCCAGTATAGTTTCTTTAGTTCGCTTTTCGAGGGAAAGACTGACGTGGCTGGTGAGTTCCAGAGATCATCGAGCCCGATAGAGTGAAGTAAATCCTTGATGGATCGTAGCCAGGGGATTCTGTGCAGGTGGTCGGCTTTTAGGATGACCTGTAGAGCTTCGGTGAAGATGTCAAGTTCCGGAGTGGTCCAGAGACGCCGCCAGTACAGCAGAGGTCGCAGGCGGGCTTTGTGACCAATGCGTTTGATGCCGAGGTCCTTGAAAAGAGGGAACAGTGGGGTGCTTAGCGGAAGGGACACAAGGTTTCTTAAGAAGTTGTTTTCAGCGGTGGTTAGGTCTTGGGTTTTGGTATAACCCCAAAGTTCAGCCCCGTAGAGCGCTGAGGAAACTGCCTGGGCTTCGTATAACTGTAATGCTGGGCGAATAGGTTTTGTGTGTGAGAGGTGGAAATTTTTTAGTAGAGCCCCAGTTGTTTGTCTTAATTTAAGGGCTTGTTTTCCTATGTGTGGCTTCCAGGACATGTTGTCAGTGAGTGTTATGCCCAGGTAGCTGAAAATGCCCACCTTCTCGAGTGAGGAGCACTCTAAAGTAAATTTCCCTTTGAAAGATCTGTGGGGATTAAGGGTCATTAGTTTGGTTTTCGTTGCGTTGATTTCGAGTCCCTGGGATGAACAGAAATGCTCGAAGCACGCAAGGAGTTTCCTTAGACCACTAGTGTTCTTAGATATCAAAAGAGTATCATCGGTAAAGAGTAAGACTGGGATTTTTTGTGTGCCAAGTGAAGGTGCGTCAGCCTGCAGTCTGAGGAGGGAGGGGACAATTTAGTTGATGTACAGGGAAAAGAGGGTCGGGGCAAGTACGCAACCTTGCCGCACACCCCGGGAGACGTGGATTCTATCGGTAAGTTGGCCCTTGTTGCCCCACCTGACTTGTGCGTAGTTGTCCTCGTGGAGTCGTATCAAAATGGCAAGGATGTGTTCCGGGATTCCCATCCGAGAGAGAGTGACCCACAGTTTGTTGCGAGGTACTAGGTCAAAAGCAGATTTGAGGTCCACGAAAGCTACATAAAGGCTGCCTTTACCAATGAACACTGTTTTCCAATATAATAATAGGAATCTGAGGGCTTGATCAGTGGTGAAAATCTTCTTTCGGAAACCGGCTTGGAGGGGGCTAAGGATATCGTGGTCAATTATCCATTCTTCGATCTTCCCTAGGAGGCAGTGGCAGAAGACTTTTTGGACACAGTCAATTAGACTAATGGGTCTATTGTTACAGGGAAGAGATCTGTCGCCCTTTTTAAAGATTGGAATAACAATGGCCGCTTTCCAAGAGTCGGGAATTGGCGCCCCAGATGCTATTGCGTTAGCTAGAATGGTGAGATATCTTGACCAGGATGCTAGGTCTGTTGAGAATAGGTCTGCTGGGACGCAGTCTGAACCAGGGGTCCTGCCGCGTTTTAGAGTGCTTAGAGAATAAGTTATATCACTTTGAGAGAACAACAGGGGTGCTGCGGTGGTTGGTGCTAATGAGTGAAGTAGGAGGGGGCCCGTACAAACAGAGGTGGGGCTATCATGATCAGGGGAGTACAGACTACTAAAGTGGGCTATCCAGTCTCTTGGGGCAATATTGGTTGTGATGTCCAAACCACTGGTTTCTGGGCCTCGCGCTGCCAGGGACCAGAACAGACTATAATTTCTCTCGCGCACAGCGTCGCTGAGTGCTGTCCACCATTTGCTATCTTGATCACGCTTGGCTATGCATATTGCAGATTTATAGGACTTCCTAGCTACGCGGATGGCGATGGGGTCCTTGGATTTAATGGCTTGAACTAGGCGCTTGTTTAGGGACCGGCACATTTTGTTGAACCAGCGGTGCCTGGCTTTGGGTCGTTTGTCGTCGTGGGCTGGGGGTGCTGAGAAGTGGGCTGCGATATCCCTAAAGCAGGAGGTGTGGATTGAGCTAATTTCCTGGTGGGGTGTTGCAGAACCTGCCTCTAGGTCCCTTAGTGTGGATTTTAGGGTGTTGTTGGCAGCATTGATGAGTGCGGGCCGGGCCACAATATTGTCCCATTTTAGGTGTCTTTTGTTGTTGGCCAGGTTAATACCCTCGGGTGCTACTGCTGCGGGGTTAGACGTGGCTGGGAGGTTACCTAGGGCTAATGTGTGGACAGAGAGAGGGTTGTGATCACTTTCGGTCCTTTCGATGATTGTCATATCGATGACTAGAGGCCATAATCTTATATCGAATAGGCAATAATCGATTCTGCTGGTGTGGTTCGTTTTGTTGTATGTGTGACTACCGTTGGTGTCTGAATTAGTTCTGCCATTTAGCGCCCTGAGTCCAAACTCCATGGTCAATGATTTTACCTGAATGGCAACCGACGTCCACCTTTTGATGGGTGGAATTGACAGGGCGGGGATAGACCAGGCTTGATCTTCCTCGCGGGTGGACCTGAGATCGTCCCAGTCAAGGGGTTCGAATGTGACGTTGAAGTCCCCAGCCACGATGGTTTTATGATGGCGGGGATAATTTTGTAAGAGGGCTACGAGGGCGCAGAGGGTTTTGGAGACTTGACCCCCCCTGACCCCTCGAGCGTAGATATTAAAGATGTTCACCACAGAGTCAGGCCCAAAGGATAGACGAAGGCCTAACAGGTCGGTAGAGGCGGTAGGTAGCTGTGATATATGGCAGCTAAGCGATGTTTTGATCCAGATGGTCAGACCCCCTGAGGGCCTGCCTCTCGTGCTGGCCACAGCGGGGATGTGGAAATTTGAGTAGCCTGTTCGGAAGAGTGGGTCGAGTGACCATGTTTCCTGTAGGAGACATATGTCATGTTCGTCAATAAATGAGGAGAAGGATGGAAGGGGAAGAATAGATTTCAGACCTGCCACGTTCCATGAGACAAGTCGTACCCCAGATTGTGACTGAGTTGTCCTGCCTAAATGCCCGGGGTTTGTGAAGTTGGCTGTCGGGGGTTGGTTTGGCAGATGTGGCTGAGGGAGCAGAGATGGGTTGATACCAATGTTTGCCCGTGAGGCTTGTGGTGGTTGGTGATGTTCCTCTGTTGGAACAGGCCAGTTTTTGTTGACTTTGGCACATGACATACCCCTTGCTGGACATCTGTGGCAAAGCAAAACCTGGGACAGACTGGTCCCTCACTTTCACTGACCTCACATGACAGAAGATACAAAGGAATTTTGTTGCTCCTGAGTCACTTGTCAAGCCAGTGGGAAGACAGGTGGCACCCCAAAGCCCCCCTTAATCCCACTGCCAGTTGTTGGGGTACCCTTTGAAAGGGTAGGGGTTGACATTGTTGGCCACCTTGATCCTCCCACAGCTTCTGGAAACAGATTTATTCTAGTGGTGGTGGACCATGCCACCAGGTATCCAGAAGTCATACCTCTTAGGACCACCACAGCTCCTGCAGTAGCCAAGGCCCTGCTGGGAATATTTTCAGGGTAAGTTTCCCAAAAGAGGTTGTATCAGACAGGGGTAGCAACTTCATGTCTGCATACTTGAAAGCAATGTGGAAAAAGTGTGGTGTAACATACAAATTCACCACATCTTACCATCCCCAAAGAAATGGGTTGGTTGAGCATTTTAATAAAACACTTAAAGGCATGATTATGGGATTCTCTGAGAAACTCAGGAGGAGATGGGATGTTCTGTTATCAGGCCTCCTCTTTGCCTACAGGGAATTACCCCAAAAAGGAGTGGGCTGCAGCCCCTTTTATGTTCTCTTTGGTCACCCTGTTAGGGGTCCATTAGCTCTTGTGAAGGAGGGTTGGGAACAACCCTTGAAGCCCCCTAAACAAGATTTAGTAGATTATGTACTTGGCCTCAGATCCAGAATGGATGAGTACATGAAGAAGGCCACTAAGAACCTTCAGGCAAGCCAAGAATTGCAAAAGCAATGGCATGACCAGCAGGCTGTCTTGACAGTGTACCAACCAGGGCAGAAAGTGTGGGTCTTGGAGCCTGTGGCACCAACAGCACTTCAAGACAAATGGAGGGGATCAAACATCATAGTGGAGAAAAAGGATGAGGTCACTTATTTAGTTGACCTTGGCACTCTAAGAAGTCCTCTCAGAGTACTTCATGTGAACCGCCTAACGCCCTACTATGACAGTGCTGACTTAACTCCGCTCATGGCCACTGATGAGGGACAGGAAGATGAGAGTGACCCTTCCCCTGACCTCTTTTAAAATTCTGCAGCTGATGGTTCAGTTGAGGAGTTAGTCTTAGCAGACTGCCTTTCCCAGTCTTAAAAGGAAGACTGCAGAAATCTCCTAGGACAGTTCTCAGAATTGTTTTCCTTTACACCTGGTCAAACCACATGGCGTGAACTCACCATTGATACAGGGGACAGTCTGCCTGTCAAAAGTAAAGTTTACAGGCAACCTGATCATGTAAGGAATTGCGTCAAAGCAGAGGTGCAAAGGATGCTTGACCTGGGAGTCATTGAGCATTCAGATAGCCCCTGGGCTAGCCCAGTGGTGCTGGTCCCAAAACCACACTCAAAATGGGAAAAGGGAAATGAGGCTTTGTGTTGACTATAGAGGGCTCAATATAGTAACCAAGACAGGTTCTCATCCAATTCCCAGGGAATATGAGCTCATAGGTACACTGGCATCTGCCAAGTATCTTAGCACCTTTGACCTTACTGCAGGCTATTGGCAGATTAAGTTGTCAGAAGATGCTAAACCCAAGACAGCATTTTCCACCATTGGAGGGCACTACCAATTCACAGTAATGCCCTTTGGTTTGAAAAATGCACCTGACACTTTTCAGAGGTTGGTGAATACAGTCCTCCAAGGTCTGGAAGCTTTCAGTGCAGCTTATCTAGATGATATAGCTGTCTTTAGCTCCATCTGGGATGTCCACCTGGGCCAGCTATGGAAGGTTTTAGAGGCCCTGCAGAAAGCAGGCCTTACTATCAAGGCTTCAAAGTGCCAGATAGGGCAGGGGGAAGTGGTTTATCTGGGACACCTGGTAGGTGGAGAACAGATTCAGACACTATAGGGGAAGATCCAAACAATTTTGGATTGGACTCCCCCTACCACACAGACCCAGGTCAGAGCCTTTATAGGTCTCACTGGGTATTACAGGAGGTTAATTAAGAACTATGGCTCCATTGTTGCCCCTCTTAATGACCTCACCTCCAAGAAGATGCCTAAAAATGTATTGTGGACAGCCAGCTGCCAAAAAGCTTTTTTAGGAACTCAAACAGGCCATGTGCTCTGCACCTGTTCTAAAGAGCCCAGACTACTCCAAGAAGTTCATAGTTCAGACTGATGCTTCAGAGGGAGTGGTGGGGCCAGTTCTTTCACAGCTTAATACAGAGGGCCAGGATCAACCAGTAGCTTTTATCAGCAGAAGGTTGACCCCCAGAGAAAAGCGTTGGCCAGCCAAAGAGAGGGAGGCCTTTACTGTGGTCTGGGCCTTTAAGGAGTTGAGACCATATTTCTTTGGTACTCACTTCATTCTTCAGACAGACCACAAACCTCTCTTATGGCTCAAGCAAATGAAAGGAGAAGACCCAAAATTGTTGAGGTGGTCCATTTCCCTACAGGGTATGGACTTTACAGTGGAACAAAGACCTGGGAGTAACCACTCCAATGCAGATAGACCCTCCAAATATTTCCACTTAGACATAGAAGACTCATCTGGGTAAGGTTAGCCTTCTTGTCCCTCGTTTGGGGGAGGAGGGGTGTTGTGTAGGAAAGTACCCTCTCTTTGGCATGGTTACCCCCTTTTTCTGCCTGATGTCAGTGTGCTTGACATGTGTTCACTGGGATCGTGCTAACCAGTACCCCAATGATTACTCTCTCTCCCAAAACTCTGTATTTCACCCACAATTGGCATACGTGTGCCCCCTTATAAGTCCCTAGTATATGGTACCTAGGAACCAAGGGAATTGGGGTTCCTATGGGCTGCAGCATATATTTTGCCACCCATAGGGAGCCCATGGAAAGGCTTCTGCAGGACTGCCATTGTAGCCTGTGTGAAAAGGTGCAAACTCCCTTTCACTGCCATTTTCACTGCACCAAGGTCCCTTATAAGTCACCCCTATAGCAGACCCTCCAGCTCTGAGGGCCCGGTGCAAAGTACCTGTGTGTGAGGGCACCCTGCACTAGCAGAGGTGCCCCCACAACCTCCAGGACCATTTTACTGGACTTCGTGAGTGCGGGGACGCCCTTTTACTCGTGAACTGGACCTATGTCCAGCTACATAATGGTAACTCCGAACATAGGCATGTTTGGTATCAAACATGTTGAAATCATACTCCAAGGCTTTTGCAAGCATTGGTTGTGTGATTCCATGCACTCTGGGAGCTCCTTAGAGGACCCCCAGTATTGCCATTTCAGCCTTCCAAGGTTTTCCAGGCAGCCCCAGGTACTTCCACCTCACAGACAGTTTTCTGCCCTCCTGTTGCTTGAAAAGCTTGAGACCATGAAGGCAGAACAAAGGATTTCCTTTGGGAGAGGGGTGTTACACCTTCTTCTATTGGAAATAAGTGTTACAGGCTTGGGAGGGGGAGCTTCCCCGAGCCACTGGAAATGCTTGAAGGGCACATTTGGTGCCCTGCTTGCATAAACCAGTCTATACTGGTTCAGGGACCCCCAGTCCCTGCTCTGGCATGGACCTGGACAAAGGAAAGGGGATTGACCACTCTCCTGTCCATCGCCACCCAAGCAGTGGTGCTCAGAGCTCCTCCAGAGGGTCACTGGGTTTTGCCATCTTGGATTCAAGGTTGACAGGAGACTCTGGGAGCATCTGAGTGTCCAGTGCCAGCAGGTGATGTCAGAGCCCACCCCTGATAGGTGCTTACCTCGTTATGTGACCAATCCCCCTTTCAGGGCTATTTAGGGTCTCTCCTTTGGGTGGTTCCTCAGATTCGGATTGCAAGACTCCAGAAGGAACCCATTGCATCCTCCCCTTTGACTGAAGAAACTGCATCTGGACCCTCCAGGAACCCTACAAGCTGCAACAAAGAAGCAGGACGCCTTCTGCAACATTGTATCTCCGGCTCCTGCCAGCAACTGCAACTGCTTCCCGGACGTTCATTCTCTGAAGACAGCCTGTCTTCAGCCTGCATCAGAAGAGCGAAGGAATCTCCCTTGGGCTGAAGGAGTCACTCCCCTGCTTCTGCAGGTATCAACTGCGACGATGACCAACTGTTCCTGCTGAGCTGCGTGGATCCTGCAACACGGGTGGTGGACTGAAGTAGTCCCAACGGTCCTCTCATCCAGCTGTCGCACTTTGGTGGAGGTAAGACATTGCCTCCCCACGAAAGACAGTACCCTCTTGCACCACATCTTTTGCAGCTGCCAAGACTTGTTGGCATCCTTCCTCCAAGTCCTTCATGCATCTTGTAGCTCCAGCCCCCAGCACTCTATCCTGTGACGCACAGCTTCCTGAGTGGTTCTCCGGCGACGTGGGATCCTTTGTTGTAGTGCTGCGTGGGCCTTTGCTGCAACTTTCTTGTCCCCGTGCTGTGGGACTCCTGTGCACACTGCCTGGTCTTCTGTGGGCTCTCTGAGTTGCTGAGAGCCCCCTCTGATCCCCCTCCTGGGTAAAGTCCACCTGATCTTTCCTGGTCCCGGGCAGCGCCATTTTCTGCAGACCGCAAGCTTTGCGTGTGCCAAGGCTTATTGGCGAACTTCAACGACGTAAAACCGACTGAAATCCTCCAACCAGCGTGGGACATCACTTGCACCCTCCACGAACCCAACTTCGTATTCTTGGGTGCAGTACTGACTTTTCTTTTCCAACTGTGGTTTTCCTTTTGCACCTTCATTCAGCTCAGCAGGGGATCCTATTGTTCCTGGACTCTTCTGTGCTTCTTGGACTTGGTTCCCTTCTTCGACAGGTCTTCTTGTCCAGGAGTCCACAGTTGGTGTCTTGCAGTCTCTTCTGGGTTTTGCATAATTCTTCTTCTCGTTTCTGTGTGTTCTGGGAAAGTTACTGTGATTTACTCCTGCTTTCCTGGCCACTGGGGTGGGTTCTGGTACTTACCTTTAGGCTTTCTAAGTACTCGCAGCTCCCCTCTACACACTACACTTGCCTAGGTGGGAGACCGACTTTCGCATTCCACTTTCTTAGTATTTGGTTTGTGCTCCCTCTAGGCTTATTTCTAACTATTGTGATTTTCACTAATTGCACTGTTTTCTAACTGTTTTATGCTTATTTCTGCACACCAGTGTATATGTTTTGTGTATTACTTACCTCCTAAGGGAGCATAGCCTCTGTGGTATTTTTGGTATTTGTGTCACCAAAATAAAGTACCTTTATTTTTGTACCTTTATTTTTGTAACACTGAGTATTTTCTTTCATGTGTGTGAGTACTGTGTGACTACAGTGGTATTGCATGAGCTTTGCATGTCTCTTAGATGAGCCGCGGCTGCTCATCCACAGCTACCTGTATAATGCCTGGCTTCGAGACACTGCCTACACTACACTAATAAGAGATAACTGGACCTGTTATAAGTTGTAAGTACCATAGGTACCCACTACACACCAGGCCAGCATCCTACAATCTCTTGTTGATATATAAAGTATGGCTAACGTTATTTTACAAATATTGTAAATAGGTGTAAGCATACACATGAGCACACTGCAAAATAAGTGGAGTTTAAACAGCAGGCTTTTCCTTATCCAGTTCCATTTTTCTGTACTACTTTTTGTTTTTAAAATGTACATGTTTTTATTGTAGATGTAGGTAACTCCTCATTTGGTTATTTAGGTATACACTTCAATCACAAAATTAGATGGCACAGGCACAAGCTGCCAGGTTCACTTAAACGTGTAGCAAATGCCATATTGTGTCTCAAAAATAAAAGTGGCAGTCAGAGTGTCATAGTCCAAATACACAGGCAGAAAACAGTTGCCTCTGGAATCAATGCAGTCAAGCTCTGGGGCAACAGTAATTGCAGACAGCTCCAAATAATACAGTATCACTTTTTAGGAGTGCTGTTGAATCTGGGCCCCTGACCACCGCATGCATCCCATTCTCGGAGCTTGGCATCAGATCCACATGGGACATCATTGCTTTCTCAGCCGTGATGTACTGGCATTGACTTAATAAAAATCAATATGGAGGAGTCTATCTAAGATCTATAGGTGAAGTATCTGAGCACACTAACTTAATTACTTTCAGCCTTTTCTGCTGACCGGCATGTAGGGCAGCAACGATGGACCTCCACATCTGTCTGTCTCAGGCAAGTTTATGTATGGTGCCCTAGCTGCGATTCACAGTCTTCATTTCCACAGTTGACCTTCAGGTGTTCTTTGGCCTACCTTTCTTCCATTTGCCTTCTGGACTCCAGTGGAGTGATCTTGTGATGGAATCTTGTTCTCTTCTGATGGTATGTCCTGTACACTTCCATATTTTTCTCATATTGATGGCGTCCATGTTCTCTTGCTTGCATCAGGTGAGCAGTTCCTGGTTGGATATGGTTAACAACTAGAAATGCATAAGATTCTTCTCAGGTTACTGGTGTAGAAGGCTGACAGTTTGGTGATGCCACTCTTTGTTATCTGCCAGCATTCTGATCCATAAACGAGTGTGGACAGAAAACACCTCTGGTAAAGCCTCAGCTTGATGTTGGTGCTCTACTGAGACGACCTCCACACATTATTAATGATCTTGAAGCCATTCTTGGCCTTGTTCAGTCTGCTTGTGAAGTCACTGCCTTGCCTCTCCCTCATGTCTGATAGTACTGCCTAGATAGGTGAACTCTTCAGTCATGGCTAGGTCCTCCCCATCCACCTTGATTGGTGAAGGGTTTGGGATATTGTGACATGACTTCTTATTTCTTCACGTTGATTTTCAGGCCCACTTGCTGTGCACAGATGTTGTTGCAAAACATATTTTCCTGCATATGCTAGTGAGTGTAAGAGAGCAAGACTAGGTCATCACATTAGTCAAGGATCCTCCAGAGTACAGAATAAGGTCCATCTGATGCCTTTGGGTTGGGTTTAGTTGTGCGTCGCATTACAAAATTGATGACTAGGTTGAAGAGCAACGCTGACATCACGCATCCCTGTTGCACCCCCATCTTGATTTCTAAGCTATACTCTCTAACTCCCACACTGCAGGTAAATTTTCATAGAAGCTCTTGATGAGGCGAATTATTGGCTGCGGTGTGCCATAGGCTCTCGGTATACACCAGAGGTATCTCAATGGATACTGTCGAAAGCTTTCTTAAAATAAATTAAGCTGACATGTCTCTGCCACTCTGCTCACTGGTCTATGATGTTTTATACAGTAAGGATCTGATCAACACCCTCTGACCTTACAGGAGCCCAGACTGTTTGATTAACTACTTGTCCACACTATCTGAAATGTGCTGTCTAATGATTTTTACCAGGAGTTTATTCAGGATAGACAAAATGGTGAGTCCATATCAGTTGTTATAGATTTTTAAAACTCCCTTTGGAATCTTGACAATGATGCCTTGGTTTCTGTCATTTGGTACTTTCTTTCCCTCTCAGATCAATGTTATTTTGTGTTAGGAATTTATAAGCGCACAAATACCATAATGGTATCCTGGCACTGAGGTTCTAACAACCCCATCCACAGCTCAACCCAACAAATGGTCAACTTGCATCAAGTGACACGCATCAAGTGGAAAAGAAAATATGAGAACTAGAACAATAAAGAAAACAAAAGAATGACTCAAAGCCTCTTTACTTGGCTGTAGGAAGTAATTATGTACTATGCAGCCAGGTTTGTAGGGCCTTTCTAAAGTGCAAGTTTGTAGAATGTAATAGGAAGGGCATTCCATAGTCTTGCCACTACCACCAAGAACTACCCTCTGCCTAGGCCAGCTCGCTGAAATTTGGGAACTGAAAGAAGAAAATGAAGGGACCTACTCCTCTTCCCCAAGTGGAGTGGGCCAGAATTATATGTGGCAAAATGGACAATGCATAGAGATTTAAAAGTAGTCTTTATGGCTACTGGAACCCAATCTAACATGCACAATGCAGAAAAGTATGATGCATGCTAAGGCAGCAAAATAGCTAACTTGACCACTATGTTTTAATTGCACTGCACTTATTCAGCATGCCGTGTAAGATACCCAAAAAATAAAGTTTCAATAGTCAAGGTTAAGGATAGTTGCCTGAGCCACAATCTGGCGAGCTGACGGAGGCATCCCTGTTGCTCTTACTAAAGTTGAGGATCACTACCAGTGCTCTCTAAACTCTAGATAATTTGTACGGTTGCAGAAACCGCAGCTGACTGCAAGTTACCTCTGTATAAAGCACTTTGTGGGGTCAGAGAGTGAGCTTGATTGCATTTTACCCGAGGCATGCCAGATTCTATACAGTAAATTCAGATTGGGTGTTTTTCCAATCAGGGGTTCTAAGTCCAATTTCAATCAAGCACACAGTGAGCTATGTGACTTTAGGGGCCATGGTTCAATATTGCACTTTGTATTTAGCATTAACATTTAAAGGCCCACGTTTTAAGTGAATAGTGTCCTTATGTAAGTTGTTTGTTGTATCAATTTACAGAACTAATGTCCCCTTAATTTAGATGACTTTATCAACTTATCTTTGGGCTGCATGGATTATGATGAGAAGACCAATTTTGGACTTTATCTGGGGCCATGAATGTGTTGGGGAGTGATAATGAAATTACATCTTGTTGGGTGGTGGAGCCTGATGCCGGGGCAAGATGGCAGCTCTGAATTAGAGCTCTCGCTGGTGTGTGGTGACTGGACTCTCTCCTGCCTCTTGATGTGGTGCCACCACCTGTAAATGATGGATGCACTTCCTTGGGATTATCCTTGGTCACGGGGAGCCACGGATAACAGTGAAGCACTGCTGATGTGTGGGAGCCAGCCTCCTATAAAGAGGCCAGGCCAGGGCTCAACTGGCACTCCCTGGCAGCCCAGTGTCATTTGCGTGGGCTGCTTCCCATGATGGCACCTTTTCTTCCTTCTCGCACGACGATATGCACAGCCGGCACCCAGGGCCTGTGGGCCCTGAATCATAAGTACCTTTTGCATCATGCCACAAATTCTTGAGCTACCTTTGGCCTGTGGAGAAATGAGAGCTGCAGGTGATGTAAACGCAGGGTGAGGCCACGCCATCGCAGTGTGGGTCCCAGTGCCAGTCGCCTCCCCACTGCTTGCTTCCTTAACTAGGCAGGCAGGGCATGTACCTGACTGCCTGAATCCCTGTAATAAGTCCTGCTACCAGGCAGGAACAGCGTCAGGCCCAGCAAAGAGGCTAGTACAGGTTTCCAAGCAAAGATGCACTGATCCACACAGTCCGAATGACTGTATTCACCCGTCCAGGTATTGCTTTGCGGCACCCCTTGAACTTTCACTGCGGCCTGAGGGCCTGGACACTTGACGTGGACTTGCCTTAAAGGCCAGTTGATGCAGCGGTGCAGCCAGCTCTCCCAGTCAGGGTTGGGGGGGACTGATGGTGGAGATCCAGGAAAACGGATATGACACAGGGTATTTCTTGAGGTACTCCGTCATCATCATCATCAAAACAAGCTTTATTCGGTCAATTAGCCATCAAAGCATCACAATACATTAAAAACAAATTTTATAACCTATACGATTATTAGATAAAACAAATAAATACATAAAATCTAAAACTGCTCTTATCTAAAATCTCACCTTGTCAATCATCATAAGTCCTTTTTTACAAGACGATTACGTATATGCCATGCTACCACTAAAAACTTACTAACTGCAAGAATTAACTCATTAAAAATGTGTTTTTTTAAAGCCCTTATTTCCATGTTACATTTTTTCAGCCCCATTTCTTGACAAATTTTGTGGATCCATTTTGACCGAGGAGAAGAATAAACAGGACAGAAGAACATAAAATGTTCAACTGTTTCCGGGGCACCACTGCATACTGGGCATATGTCAGAAGTAGCAGTTGGCCCCAACTACTTGTCAAGGACAGCAGCGGTAAGCTCCCAAAACGAAATCTGGCGTATAAGCTTTTGCCCAGTATGTAAGGTACAATAACTAAATAAGGTTCATAAAATCAATAAAAAGATTAGTTAGTTGACCGTGCGATTTACGACAAATTTAATAATTCCTTACCTGGGACCAGTATGTATATTTCAGGACAGTTTTATGAGATTTCACAAATTTATGAGAATTCTCCCAATAATCTCCCAGACCCAAGATGCGGAGCCAGTTGGACACATGTCTGACCCAAGGGATAGTAGCGGCATTTGGTCTCTTTAATAGATCAAGAAATGAGGTCTTATATATATCTAATTCAGGGACAGTCCAAATCCTTATTCAATATAATAGGGGTCTTAAAGCTAATAAATCAGCTACTTGATTTAGCCCCAAGTCTAAAAACATTGGGATCAGTGGTGTACTGCGAGGGCACGCAATCAAGGCCCTCGCAAAATTATTTTCACCCACAGTTAGTCTATTACTATTGGAGAATCCCCATATCTCCACAGCAGATCCCTGCACCTTAGCCAGATACATCTTAATAGCTGGAGATACAGCTTTTGTTGTCGAACTTTTAAAAAAGCGCAGGATAGGTGCTGCTCTGTGCTGTAAAAGCCCCACACTTTTACTAATCTGGTCCTCCCAGTGTAATTTACTTGTTAACCTCATGCCCAAATAATCAATTGAGCTAACCTTTCTTAGAGGAACTCCATCCAGTTTAATGGTGCATCTCTTGCAAGGTCCAGAATTGAACACCATCAGTTTGGTTTTGCTAATATTCAACTCCAGCCCGTAGTCCCTGCAGAATAAATTAAATCTATCAACAAGAATTTGTAAACCCATTGGCGTCTTTGAGATAAGAAGTGAATCGTCAGCAAAAAGGAGAATGGGAATTTTCTGTGCATTCAAAGAAGGAGCATCGTTCTGACAGGAAATCAGGGCCTGCACCACCTCATTAATAAATAAGGTGAATAATATCGGAGCTATCACACAGCCCTGGCGAACTCCCCTTTCAATAGTGATGTTTTCACTCAACTCACCTTGATTACCCCATCACACTTGCACATATGTATTTTCGTGCAGCCGCTTCAGCATTTGAATGATGTTAGCTGGGGTTCCTAATCTATGCAACACTTCGAACAATTTTTCTCTTGGGACCAGATCAAAAGCAGATCATAGGTCTATGAAAACAACATATAAATGTTGCTTGGCAATGGCTACATATTTCCAATATAAAATGGCCATACTAAAAACCTGGTCTACCGTGCGTGTTTTCGGGCGGAACCCTGCCTGAAGTGAAGAAAGGATCTGATGGTCTTGGACCCAACTAATTAGCCTCCCTAAAAGTTGTTTAGCAAATATTTTTTGTAAGTTATCAATGAGGCTTATTGGCCTATAGTTGACTGGGAAATTTGTGTTACCCTTTTTATAAATAGGGATGATTTTGTCCCCTTTCCACGTACTCGGAATTTCACCCCCTGCAGCGATTGTATTCGAGATAAAATTTATATACCAGGACCATATAATTGGCTCTGATCTATAAAGATCTCCCGGAAGCCTGTCTGGACCAGGAGCCTTACCTTGTTTTAGTGAATTAATTGCATCAAGGGTTTCCTCTATAGAAAAAAAAAATAATCCTCAGGGGTGTTGGCACCCTCCCCTGGTAAATCAAGACTAGGATTCACATTTGACATCAATGAAAGGACATCAAATACCAAGACGTTATCAGGTGTAGCATAAAGACTAGAGAAATGATCCACCCAGCTTTCAGGTTGTATGTGATTCTTGATGTTACTGCTAGCTCCTCTTTGTCTTTTAGACAACGGTTCCCAAAACAACATATTATTGTTTGATTCTGAGGCATCCATTAATTCCCGCCAGATAGAATCTTCCCATAACCTTTTTGCATGTGATATAGTCTCCTTATGTATACGTCTGGCTTGTTGAATCTCCCCTATGATACCAGTCGTGATAGCTGTTTTTAACCCCGACTTCGCCCTGGAGCAGGCTTCATCAAACCATCCATTACTAACCGGTTTTTCACCACGGGCCTAAAACTAGCCTTTTTATAAAAGAAGCACTGTAGTTTTTTAGACATATTATCATGTATACTAAGTATAGGAACATCATTAGCTTCCTGCTCTTCATAAGCAGCCAAATTGTCTATAAACAGTTGATAAAGCCCACCTATCAAGTGGGGGTTGGACATCACCTTTGGCCAGCCAATACTCCGTCATAAATGCGATGGATATCCCTTCCACCATATTATGATCCCCATAGGATATAATGTGATTGTAATAGAGCGGACAGGATATCCGTCACGTTTGTGACGGAGTAGTCTCCTCCGCCAAGATCTAAATCAGGCCCTAAGCCTCAGTACCCCTGCTTTGGACATCATCTTGAGGAAGCATGGAGCACTTAATACCATGTTGTCTGAGGTGGCAGAAAATACCTTTAAATCCTCAGCAGACATAAAGAGGTCCATATTTCTACTTTTGTTGCACAGCATTTGCGTCACTTTTTGATACGAAAGCAGCGCAAATGTACAAAATACAATCATATTTAGTAACTTTGCACTGCTTTTGCGTAAAAAAATGACGCAAATATGGTGCAAAAAAAGTATAAATGTGGGCCAGAGTGTCCTCCAGGATATCATCTTCCTTAAATACCTTACTATCTGTGACTGAATCTCGACACGATCAAATCAATGACAAATTAGAGGCCTAGATATACTGGGAGCAGGATCACTGGCCCTCCAAAAGAAGCTTATGGAACTATAAGACCGGTCTCACAGGGATAACCTCTGGATTAGATTACAGGGATGCTGGAAAAGATGGAAAGAGATGACATCATGGGCTTCCTTCACCACTTTCTGCAGGCAGTTACCAACCTTGACATTAACCCTCCCCTGGAGTTTCAAAGGGTTCACAAGATACCACAGTGGCGACAATCACTCAGTGACTGCCCGAGGCAGATTTTCACATGTTTCCTAAGACGCTAGCAGGCCTGACAAGTGATTCAGGTGGGGAGAAAGAATGGCCCTTTTCTGTCTGATCAACATAACATTCATATCAGAAGACCTTTCTCCGGAAACCCAGACCGTCAGCAAACTATTTCACCTGCTTCACCACTGACTCAAACAACTCTGCATCCAGTATGGGCTTCTGTACCCCCACAATAATGCTGATAACCAACAACAACAAAACATTGGAGTTCCATGACCATGGCCAATTGGAAGATTACCTGGACCCAATCTCAATGACTGACATGGACCTGGGACATGGTGCTGGCCAGATGGATAGCCATCCCCTGAATAAGTAAGCTGTCCCACTGGGGACCCCATTGGAGGAATGACAGTGGCTGGAGGAAGTCACCAGACTATGGCCCAGGGGTCCTAAGCCTCGCTTCATGCACAAGGAACCCCAACTGAGGGACAAGTCATTTTCCCCCTTGAAGATTGCTGCTCCTGCAGATCCTGCATCCCATTCATGAGGCAGGTCGGTATGACATGCTGCGCCCCATCATATACACTTGTAATCCTACACACATAGATAACTACACATTTTCCACTTTTACCCACTACCCACATCTAGGGGCCGGATACTCCATGACCATCGTAGTCCTTTACATACACTGATGTATCAAGGAGACCCCGGTGCTACACCTCAGTGCACCCCAACTAGACTGACCAAAATTTGTTTTGCTTTCTTGGAATGTGGTTCGCTCCAGGCCCGCACCAGCCCACCTCTTCCCACCCCGTTCTCCCTTTCCTTTCATACAGTCCCTAGACCCACTTATCCATTAGACACCATAACAAATACTGCCCGTTAGTGAGCCATAGCACAGAGGCACCATGTTGTGGTGGTCTTGTTTTATATTAAACAGTCTGACCCATTATGCAAAACGGCAGAAGATTTTTAGTTATACTAGATCCCTGAGCCTTGACATAGCTCTCTTACAGGAGACCCATCTTTCTGATGTGGAAATTCAAAATCTCTGCTGGGAATTGGTGTTGGCGTGCTATGCCTGTAGAACTGAACCAGGGGCAGTTGAAACTTGCTTCAACAGATTTTACAGTAAGGGTGGTGTACAATATTATCAGTGAACCACCTGCCGTTGAAAACCCTTAAGGTCTGGCGAGACGCCTATGGCCATTACATTCTCATTAAGGCTCCATGCATGACCAAGTACTCCTTATAGGCTTCATATATGCCCCAACCCACTCCAAGAAAGCTACCTTCACTGCTCTAGTTTAGATCATTCACCAGCAACCCAAAACAAAACTTCTCCTTGGAAGCAAATGGGGCATGGTTCCAGATCTCTACATGGACAAATCTGACTATCCCTTGTTACACAACACCACGGAAAGGAGACTTCACCGCAACTTCATATCAAATGTTTCTCTGACGGATCCATGGAGACTGCACTACAAGGGACTATGCCTCTACCTCCTGTGTGCACAGCACCAGATCTTGAATAGACTCCTTTCTACTACGTGCATCATGGCTTGGACATTTGGTGGATGCTGACATAGCACAATGTGGGATTTTGGACCATGACGCAATTCATCTCCAGCTAGACTTGGGCACACTACACCTTCCCCTACCCAGCTGGAGCATAAACCTCTTTTACTACAAGATTCCCACAAACAGGGAAAGGTTGCGATCCTATCTGTACACCTTCCTAGACCTTAACAAAGTGTGAATAGACTCCATGGGTACCCTGTGGGCAGCCGGTTAGGCCACAGTAAGGGGGGACTTGATGTATCACACCTTCCAATGGAAACCTCGCACAAACAGGTCCAACTTGAATCCACCCTCACCTCTCTCACAGCCCAACACTTCCGATCCTATTTGCAGTCCACACTAGGAACCTTGCTGCAAGCCAAATATGAACACAATGCACTGTATTCTTTCAAGACGGAAACAGCACTGTTCCACCTTAAACAAAGACATTATGAGTGCTGAGAAAAGGCAGGATGTCTTTTGACACGTCAACTGTGACACTCTTCCCACGTCATACCAGCCATCAGGCAGGTTGACGAACAACCTCTCAGCCACCTGCTTGACATCTTAGAGTCCTTAAAGACTTACTTTGAAGCCCTTTACACCTCAGGTACCATATGCACTTGCCAAAATGATGGTCTTCCTGGCTTGAAATATGATCCCACGCCTCACAGCAGACCAGACACAGGCCCTAAAGGCTAACATTACACCGGAGGAAATTCTGGAGGTACAGTGCTATATGGCAAAGCCCCATGATTAGCCAACTATTTATCCAAATCCGGAGGTTGTATTTTCACAGAACAGCCATATTCACCTGCAGTGGACATGCTTTCCCCCCCTTCGAAAACCACAGAGGCACCAGACTGGGGTGTCCCATATCCCGTCTTCTTTTCATTCTGGCCCTGGAACCTTTCGCAATAGCAAATCGCAACCCTCCTGACATATACACATTCCCTATCCCAGATGGAGTACATAAGCTCTTGCTATTTGTGGAGAACATCCTAGTTACCCTCACACAGCCATCCACCTCACTGAGAGCCCTCATGATCTGGATCTCACACTTTCCTTCCCTGTCCCTGTAAGATAAATGCAGATAAAAGTGAGACCATTCCCCTCACAGATCACACATCACCGACTGTGATGGCAGACCTGCCTTTTAAATGGTCTTGCTACTCCATGCAATATCTCGGGATTGAAGTCACCCTAGGTTTCAGACACATGGTAGAATACAAACTTGACCCATTACATACAAAAATGAATTTGGACATGACCTGTTGGTCACATTTCAACCTCTCCCTCTGGGGGAATACTCAAATACTTAAAATGAATGTAATGCCAAGATTGAACTCAGTATTCACTATCATCCCTTTCTGCATTCCAGGCCCCCCAATGAGCAGTCTTGAGAAAACCCTGAAAACCTTCTTTTAGGGAGGGCAAAAACTACAACTAAAACTGTGGAAGCTATATGCCGCCACTGAAGAGGAAACTATGCGGATACCTAATATCCTTTGCTAATGGTTGGCATCCCAAATATCTTTCCTCAAATATGCTGTGCACACCACATTAGACACACTCAGTTGGGTACAGTTGGAATCCGCCCTCTTGGGTCGTAATAAGAACTTTAATATGATACACACAGGAGATGTGACTAAACTGATGAAATCACATCCTGAATTGGCCACCACTGACCATGCATGGTGGACCGCTCATAACTACTGAAGATGAACCCCAATGTATGCGCTCAAGCTCCTTGTGGTGTAGTGCCTCATTGGTGAGGAGGAAGGAACTCAATTGAACATCATTTGCATCTAAAGGTATTCACCAACTATCTGATCTAGTCAAGGATGGGGAATACTAATCTTTAGCACATGCTCAAGAAAAATATGGCCTGCACACCCTCCTCTTTTGGGACTACTAACCTTTGCAACGTTTTCTTCATACTATCCTGGGTCCCCTACTGCTAGATCCATCCTCCTCCCCATTGATAATCTACCTAGGGAAATGGTGCAGTTTTAAAGGGACATTGTCTGGGCTGTATCAGATATTGGTAGACCGGCTGTACTCTACTCTGCTGTCACACTCTCTGCAGGAATGGTGGTCAGACAAGTTAAAGGTCACATACTCAGAGGACAATTGAGCCGATCTCTTAGCCACCCATGAAAGTACTTTAGACAAACACACCTCATATTTCGCTACTTCAAGGGGCTGCACAGATGCCTCTGGTCGCCTCAATGTCCCCGTACATCTTCCTTACCTCAGACTGCAATGTGCTAGAGATATGGAACATTGGAGGGAGACATTGTTTATCTGCTTTGGGACTGTTTATTAGTCCTCCATTGTGACTACAAACAGAGGTACAATACACCTCACAGGGGGGTTGAAGGCACAAACAGCTCTGCTCTATGACTGTGCTCAGCGTCCAGCCATCACAAATCAACAATACAGGTGGCTAGCCATGATGCTGACCTCCACCAAGATTTACATTCTGAGACTTCGGAGGTCACCCCCATGTTTAAGACTTTACTAGTAGCTACAAGAACTGTATAAGGTGATTGCTTATGAATTAATTATTGCGAGACTCACTGATCACTTCGACAAACTTCTGGACACATGGAGAGATGCTCTGCGAGACTCATGACCTAACCTCCGCATTACCCTACCTACCCTCCCCCGCCACCTGCCTCCTGCACCTGTAGGCTTGCACTTGGCTCCCACTACCTCTCCAGTTCCCATTGTCTCTCTACAATTTAATCCCTGAGGTGTGCACAAAGAGACTTCCACCTGGAGAAGGCGACTGAACCACCAGGCACTATCTTAGGGGCCCCTTGGTGTCATGCATGACTGTCAGGTAAATACAGCTTTTGGAATCAAGGATCTAAGTTGGTCACCCTAAGAACGACCCTTCATTCTGCCTAACTCCTCCCCCCAGGTCATGCTGAAGGGGATGTGCCCCCCACAGCCCCTTCCCCTATTCCAGATGTCCGGGGGTAAAGCGGCACCCTTACCGTTTCCACTACTTGACTCACGCAAACTACACTGAGGATTATGACTATCTTTATTGCTGGACTTCTTCCATGTCTAAGTAACCCCTTGCGCCTAGCGCTGTGTTATTATTATCTGCTGTTTTATGCTTCTGGTTATGTTAAACTGCCTGTGGATGCAACGAACTCTCATTTTGTACTACACATATTTTCCTCAATATAGAAACATTAAAAAAATTCTTCTTCTTGCTATTTTCTGCAGTTAGCGAAAACCATGGCTTTTTTCCTTCTCCCAAGTATTGTATAATTGTCACAAGCCAGGACGAGATTTGGGGCCTTTCTTGGAAAGATTAACTTAAAGGTCCTGTGTAGGTCAATCCAAGTTTACTATTTCAGTCTATTGTGTGTTTCTGGGAGGCATTTCATACTCATTCAACTGCTAATTACTGGCTAGCAGAAGTGGGCAAACAAGTCCAAATGGGTCTCCAAAGGCTTTAGCGAGGCAAAAGGTAACTTTCTAAATATGCCTTTTAGTTATGTTGATCAAACATCCAACTTCACCATTGGATTGGGTGTTTAGTAACTATTCAAATTATTGTTTAATTATTTTTCTAACTGTTTCCTAAACAAAATTTGCATTAGTAAATGTAATAATGTAACCCATTATTTTCTTATGCAGTGGCCAGACATGCTACTACTGAAAATAGCTTTCAAGCTTTTTTTTGCTGTAAGGGCATGCTTAACATGAGAGTCCTACATGTCGTACTTTTAAATACCATGCACCCTGCCTTATGTTCTGTAAGGCCCACATTGGGCTCACCTATACATTTGTAAAAGGAAAGTTTTGACCAGTCAAAAGGGGTTATTTTCGCAGGTTGAATTTGAGGTTTAAAACTGTAACAGTCAGGCTACAAATGGTAGGCCTGCAGTTATGTTTGAAGTGTCTCAGTAGTGGATAGCAAAAGAATATGACACTAAACCACTACTACCTAAACAACTACTACTTAAACAACGACTTCCCAACACCGAAAAAACCTATAAAACGAATTATTTTACAACGAAGTCTAAACAACGAAAAAAAACATTAACTAAATTATTCCTGAACAACGAACACCTATTTAACGATTACGAAAACCACTAAATCACG
This sequence comes from Pleurodeles waltl, assembly GCF_031143425.1. Taxonomy (NCBI): domain Eukaryota; kingdom Metazoa; phylum Chordata; class Amphibia; order Caudata; family Salamandridae; genus Pleurodeles; species Pleurodeles waltl. The sequence continues at coordinate 404,194,276 of NC_090449.1, forward strand.
AATCTTCCATTAAACGACTACTATGTAAACCACGACTACCTAAACGACTCCACAAATAACTACTACCTAAAAACGACTACCCCCAAAAAAAATTACCTAAATAACGACTCCCCAAATAACTAATAACCAAACAATCTACTACCCAAACAACGAATACTTAAACAACGTATCCTAAAATAACTACTACCCAAACAAACGACTAGCCAAACAACGAATACCCAAACAAATACTACACAACACCGAAAACGCCTAAACACCGAATATATTTAAAACGAACTCCAAACAATGAAAAATATTAATAATTAATACCACATCTAAACAATAATGATTAATAAATAAAATATTAAAACCACTACAGTAATACGTAAAACAAAAAAACGAAATCGAAAATAACAATTTATTTCCTGCATACAAAAACACAAAACATCACAAAAATCCAAAACATATAAATACCGTTTTAAAACAAAATAAATAATACTTAAATAATTATAAAACAAACACAACACTAAAAATAAAACCCACATAAAACGATAGTCCTACAACACTTTCTACATGACCCAGGAAGTACTTCCTCTACTGAACAAACGAGAACGAACATTAAAAAAAAGTACAAACTACAAAACAAATACACTCCACAATTATATAAATCTAACATCACAAACAAATTCACAATAAAAAAACACATCCAAAACACATTCAATTTACAAATAAAACAATAGTTACAAAAACACATATAAATACCAACCACCTCCATTTTCTACTCATTACTACACCGAACAACTTACAGAGAAGACAAGCATATCCTAAGGAAAAGAATTAAAATATAATTTATCCAACACCGCCATCTGCTGAGATAACAAGGTAAAATATCCATAAATAAATATAAATAAATTTACTAACCTATACCACAGCTAAAATAATATATAATTAACATACCTTTCGTACTATTTTGTTACAGGCATAAATATCAGGAATCTGACCAAAAAAATAAACACAACACCTTCATCATCAAAGGTAAACCATTACCATTATTCAAAAACAATTTCACTAAACCATAAACAATTGCATTGCAAAAATTGTTAAATAACGAATACCATAATAGAATTAAAATATATATATTAAATATTAAAAGTACAAATTAGTTAAAAAAAAGAAATAATTCACCTAATAAATTTAACCAAAAAACAAATATTATTCACCAAATTTGAAACCTACTAAGAAAATTACTTCTAAATCAAAATAACTAAATAATTAATAAAACAAAAGAATAAACTAAATAATACACTTTTTCTTATTTCTTACAGACTCCAAGAACCCAAAAAAACACCAGAAGACATACAAAATTGAAAGAAATCAATAAAAAAAAAATAACATCTGAAATAAGAAAAAAAACTCAAAGTAAGTATAATATTTTCATTATAACATACAACCAGATTTTCTAATTAAATAAAACTAAACAAACATTCTTATTCAAATACCCCTTAACATAACACCAAACACACATAAATTCTATAAAATTAAAAACACTTCACAAACACAGTACATATATTATATAAAAAAAAATAACTATAACAACTCCACCAAACACTTACCTCTAAACAGCTGCTCCACAAGAAACATAAATAAATTTTACAACAAAACACCAACTTCCAAAACAACTAGAGCCTTAACAACAAGGACAGACCAACCTTGTTCTTACTACTAACAATCTTACCACAAATACCTTAACAACAATAGTTCATTGTAAAACCATACTTGAAAAAAGAATTACTAATAAGCACCATTCACCCTACATCCCTCAAGCCACCCCCCAACCACCCTGAACCCCCACCTCCTCCCCAAAACCAAAAACGTCCCACCCCCCAACCCCACCCCAAAACCTAAAACCCCCTAACCCCCACCTCCTCCCCAAAACCAAAAACGCCCGACCCCCCAAACCCACCCAAAAACCTAAAACGCACTAACCCACCACCCCCTCCCCAAAACCAAAAACACCCCACCCCAAAACCTAAAACCCCTCACCCCAACCCCCTCCCCAAAACCAAAAATGCCCCACCCCCCAACCCCACCCAAAACCAAAAAAACCCTACCCCCACCCCTCCCCAAAACTAAAAACGCACCACCCCCCAACCCCACCCCAAAACTTAAAATCCCCTGACCCCACACCCACTCCCCAAAACCAAAAACGCCCCACACCCTCAACCCCACCCCAAAACCTAAAACCACCTCACCCTCCACCACTTCCCCAAAACCAAAAACGCCCCACCCCCCAACCCCATCCCAAAACCTAAAACCCCTGACCCTCTACCCCCTCCCCAAAAACACTCCACCCCCCCAAACCCACCCCAAAACCTAAAACCCCCTGACCCCAACCGCCTACCCAAAACCAAAAATGCCCCACCCCCCAACCCAACCCCAAAACATAAAACCCCCTAACCCCCACCCCCTCCCCAAAACCTAAACCCCCCCACTAACCTAATTAAACCCCCTTGTCATCTACATCGTCCGCCTTCACCAACTCCCTTCTTTGTACCTTAACCACACATATTCATTATTCAATACCTACATAGTTAAGTCACAAAATAACATATTCATTGTTAAAAAAAACATTGTTACACTTTCATTAACCACAACTTCGTAAATAAAACATCACAATAAAGGATGTTTCCCAAAATGTACTATAACAACTCCACCACATACTTACGTCACAGCAGCTGCTACACAGTAAATAGCACTAAAATTACTATTCCTACTCCACCAAGTACTTACCTCATATCACATTACAAATACTCAAAACATTATAAAATAATCAAAGCAACTTCACTAGATACTTACATTAACATAAGTGCTACAGATTAATTATTAAATAATATACTATTACAACTCCACCAACTACTTACCTCATAACAAAAACTAGGAATACAGTAGACCCACAAATACAAATCTAAAAGCAAAAATGACTTACCTCAATAAATAACACACAATCACCAAATATAAAAGATAACAAACCACCTACACCAAATGTTTACAACTTACTAAGTGGTAAACTAAATCCACCACAAATTTAATAATAAAAACTGCAAACTTCTTTTAACCTATTTCTTTTATATTATTTACAGATATTTCACAAATGGCATCGCAAGGAGAAGCAAGTTACTTAACCTCAAGAACCGGAAACCAGCTACTAAAGTATGAAGGTTATCTTTATTGCAGAGACAAGGTTGTCAACCTCAGGAGCCATTGGAGGTGTGTACAATTCTACTCTTCACATTGTAGAGGCAGAGCTGTAACTCTAGAAAACACCGTTGTTAAGACAACAGATCACAACCACTCTGCCTCTGCAATAGAAATTGAAATAAGAGAAAACATACAAAAAATAAAAAACATTGCACATACCTCCAATGACTCCTGTGGACCGGTTATAAGGGAGGTAGTACAAAATATTCCAATACAGATTTCCGGTAGCATGCCTTCTGTACCAAACCTTAGGAGAATATTTCAACGAGAAAGACTGGCAAGTAATCCCCAACATATAACACCACAAACCTATGAAGACATTAACATCCCCCCAGAACTAACAATTACCTTCTCCAAAGAAACTTTCCTTATTCACGACAACGAAAACTCTAAAAAAAGAATACTAATATTCAGCACAACATCCAACTTACTAATCCTACAAAATAGTGAAAATTGGATGATGGATGGAACCTTTAAATCTACACCCCATCCATTCACTCAAATTTACACCATACATGCCACAAAAAATAACACTACAATCACCCTAGTGTATGCATTACTACCTGATAAACATTCCTCTACTTACAGTGAATTTTTATCAACAATCAAAAACAAAACATTAAATAAAACACCTAGAAAAGTAATACTAGATTTCGAATTATCAATGATAAATACAATACTAAAAATATATCCACAAACCCAAATTCAAGGATGCTTTTTCCACTTTTCACAAGCATATTGACGTAGAATACAAAAATCATCTCTAAGTAGAGAATATTTCTCAGATTGCATACTACAATTTGAATTAAAAAAACTCACAGCATTATGCTTTGTACCACCTACAAAAGTAGATGAGTATTACACTGCAATAACAGAGTCTAACTATTATACACAAAATGAAGACAAATTAGAACCCTTACTAAATTACTTCGAAGAATCCTGGATTGGACACCTAAACAGATCTGGTCGCAGACGAAAGCCAAGATTTCCAATAGAATAGTGGAACTGCTACCAAACCTGTTTAGAAGGTAATGCAAAGACTAAAAATGCCATAGAAGGATGGCACAACGCCTTCAATTAAGTAATAGGTAAACCCCACCCAAACCTGTATCATTTCATGGAAATTTTGAAAAAGGAACAAAGTTTCCAAGAAATGAGACTTGCTCAATCACTGTCAGGTAGCCTGAATCCACGCACAAGTAAAAAAAGCAAAGAAATGACTGAAAGAATTTTGGCAAAAATACAACAATTTGATACAATAACACCATCAGACTACCTCAACAGTCTAGCATATATTCTACATTACTAACAACAACTAACCTACTGAAAAAATTACTTGCCAGTTCTAAAAAAAACAAACACCATGAATTAAATTGGCATTTTTCAAATATTTTTTACACTAAATTTGCACAACAAAAATTGTTCCTACCTTTGAAGTTTTCATGTCTTTATCCAAACACATGAAGCTGAATAAATCTTCTTCATTAATATAGAAAGAAGCATCTCATACTGAGAAAAAAAAAACATTAAATCTTCTTCATTAATATAGAAAGAAGCATCTCATACTGAGAAAAAAAAAAACATGAATCATCCAAAAACAATTCAAAAATATTCATATTAAATGGATGATAAAAAAAACAACTCTATATACTATAATAACAAAGAAATAAAATATAATACTTTACTAAACCAGAAATTGGAAAAATATCTAAAAAACGTAAAATACCAAATATACTTTTTTTTACCAAAAAAAGGTAAAAAAATGAATCACATACTAACCAAAGCCACATCATTAATTAAAACATTAACTATCAAGAAAAAGACATGAAAACGATAAAGGATATTCCTAACACAAAAAAAAATTAATCACAAAACCTATTACAATAAACTAATTTTTTTTTTCATAAACCGAACAACTGACTCCCTCAAAAATCCCAAAACTAAATTTATTAAAAAAATATTCAATTCTTTCCAACTACTACAAAAGCAGTATAATCATTTATAAGATATAACACTGCTAAACAAATTTGTTTACTTTTACGAAACCACTATCGTATACAAAAATATACGAAAAGAAATAATTAAACATAACAAACATAACAAACACTGAAAATCTACTACCTACCTTATAACTACCTCCGACAACTATTTCTGTAATAAAAATACCCGACTACATACTATAAAAAAAGTTATAATCCCACTTACCTGAACGAGGTCTCCGCTTCCGTCCTATCTTGACCGCAACGCTCCTCCGACTGAATACAGAAGACGTCAAACGATGTAAACATGGAAGAGCACTAAAAATAGAAACCGGACTATTTCACTCATAGACTATAATAGGGAAAATAAGAAAATAACACTAAAAATAGATAATTAAATATAAATGAACAATTAAAAAATTTCTATAAATAAGTAAATATCAAAAAATACTTTTAAACATTTTTTTGCATTTTTTAAACTTGCTTATGTTCAAAATAAAAAATATTTTACAAAAAATGTCATTTAAAAAAAAAAAATTACATTTGCATGAAAAAAAAAACATTATCTATATATAATCTACAAATAATTAATTAACTAATACATTTTTAGAAATAATAAAGACAAATTAATATATATAAAAAATTATACATCCTAAAAAATAATTAAAAAATATGAAGAATATTAATTACATCACATCAAAAAAAATATAATCAACATAAAAAATAAAAAAACATTTTAACAAATTTCAAAAATCACAAAATTAAAATCTAATAAATATTAAAAATAAAAAATAAAAAAAATATTATATTCCAAAACCTACTATACCAACTACTATACTATTAAAAAATCAAATATAATTTTTTAAACATAACTATTTTTAAACTAATTTATTTTTACACCTTCAATAACAACAAAAATAAAAAACAAAACCTAAAAATATAACACAAAAAAATAATTCACCCATAATAAAAAATTATAAACTATCAATACATGTCCAAATCATAATCCACCAATAAAGCAAATTGCATCCCAAAAAAAAAAAAAAACATAAATAAAAAAACTCAAACATAGAAAAAAAAACTTAATCATAAAAACAATACCCCAACCATAAACCCTACATCCCCTATATTCCACCCTTAATTCTAAATATACTTTCAATTAAAAAAAACAATTAATTAAATACAATAAATAATACCAAGCTACTAATATACTGCCAACCCATAACTCCTAGATCCCATATATCCCACCCCTAAACCCACAACATAAATGCCAAATTTTAATAAAATACAACTACTTAAATTAATACCCAAATATTAATACACTTCCCCACCCATAACGCCTACATCCCATATATCCCACAACAAAAATTACAACAAATAAAAAAACACAAGTACTTAAATTAATACCTCAGTATTAATACACTTCCCCACCCATAACCCCTACATCCCACATATCCCGCCCCTAAACCCACAACATAAATTACAACATATAAAAAAATACAAGTACTTAAATTCATGCCTGAGTATTAATACACTTCCCCACCCTAACCCCTACAACCCACATATCCCGCCCCTAAACCCACACATAAATTACAACTTATAAAAAAACACAAGTACTTAAATTAATACCTGAGTATTAATACTCTTCCCCACCCATAACCCCTACAACCCACATATCCCGCCCCTAAACCCACAACATAAATTACAACATACAAACAAACACAAGTACTTAAATTAATACCTGAGTATTAATACACTTCCCCATCCATAACCCCTACATCCCACATATCCCGCCCCTAAACCCACAACATAAATTACAACATATAAAAAAACACAAGTACTTAAATTAATACCTAATTATTAATACACTTCCCCACCCACAACCCCTACATCCCACATATCCCGCCCCTAAACCCACAACATAAATTACAACATATAAAAAAACACAAGTACATTAATTAATACACCCACCCATAACCCCAACATCCCACATATCCCACCCCTAAACCCACAACATAAATTACAAGATATAAAAAAACACAAGTACTTAAATTAATACCTGAGTATTAATACACTTCCCCACCCATAACCCCAACATCCCACATATCCCACCCCTAAACCCACAACATAAATTACAACAGATAAAAAACACAAGTACTTAAATTAATACCTGAGTATTAATACACTTCCCCACCCATAACCCCTACATCCCATATATCCCACCCCTAAACCCACAACAAAAATTACAACATATTAAAAAAACACAAATACTTAAATTAATACCTAATTATTAAAACACTTCCCCACCCATAACCCCTACATACCACATATCCCGCCCCTAAACCCACAACATAAATTACAACATATAAAAAGACACAAGTACTTAAATTAATACCTGAGTATTAATACACTTCCCCACCCATAACCCCTACATCCCATATATCCCACCCCTAAACCCACAACATAAATTACAACATAGAAAAAACACAAGTACTTAAATTAATACCTGAGTATTAATACACTCCCCCACCCATAACCCCAACATCCCATATATCCCGCCCCTAAACCCACAACATAAATGACAAGATATAAAAAATCACAAGTACTTAAATTAATACCTGAGTATTAATACACTTCCCCACCCATAACCCCTACATCCCATATATCCCGTCCCTAAACCCACAACATAAATTACAACATATAAAAAACAAAAGTACTTAAAATAATATCTAAGTATTAATACAATACCCCACCCATAACACCCACAACCCATAGAATCCATTACTTAATCCACCCAATATACTTTAAAAAATTGAACATATAATAATTAAACCCTAAATAAACAAAAAACAAAACACAAAACTCACCTTAAAATTCATCAAAAAATAATTCACTTACCTTAAAATTAGTTGTTCTAGCATTAGTTGTTAAGGTAAAATCGTTGTTAAACCAGTAGTTGTTCAAAACTTCGTTGTTAAGACCCAGTAGTTCTTTAAGATTCATTGTTAAAGCAAGTAGTAATTCAAACGTAGTTGTTCAGTTTGTTTCCCTAGCAAAATGGGTGCTGCCATCCACTAGTCACATTTAAGTTATAGGCCTCGGGTACCCTTTGTACCATGTACTAGGGACTTACAGGTAAGTTAAAAATGCCAATTAGGGGTATGCCAATTTCACCATTCTGAAAGGGGAACAAAGGCCCTAGAACACTAGTTAGTAGGGGTAAAAAGCGCAGAGATCTACAGCCAGCAAAAATATAGGGTCCAGCAAAAGGCAGAAACTCTTGAGTGACCCTGCAGAAAGGGCAAATTTCTTGCATCCTTCCAGCACTTGACTCTCAGTGGTAGCATGGGTCAAACAGTCACTTGCTCTTCGGGAGAGGTAGGTGCTAGGTACACAGAAGCTCATAACTCAACACACACACAGTAGCAACTTTAAGATGACTGTCCAGTCAAATACTAGATTTTATGAAAGGAGTATTTAATGTAAACACCCAAAGTACGTATGAGACAGTAAATATTCTACACAGCCCTATTAAAGGCAGTGTGTTAATGTAATACAGGCAGGATCCCCAAGTCAGTCTGTCCCTTCTGGTAGGGGCAGTTATTCCCAATTACAATAGTGGAGCCAACTTACAGATGTGGCCCATGCTAGCTCAAGCACTCAAAAAGTCTTTGCTATGCCCTAAGAGGGCACCGGCACTAGGTTTGTGCAAGTCCTCAGTGGCCCAAATGGCTTGGAACAGTCTTGCTTAACGCTGTAACAGCAAACGACCCCAGGGAGATGCTGGCTATCCTTTGCAAGCTCCAGTTTCCTATGGCTGAGGGTCTGCGACCTCTTGTGGTCTTTCCCCAATGTAATATTGGTCCGCCTCCTCAGTCATGAGACAGTGGCCCTCTCCTAGTTCATGGGTCACCTACGGCAGCACTCCCATGGATGGCTGCCAGCACTTCACGGTGGGCACCTCTTTGAACATGGGGCACTGACTACAGCTCTTCCTTGGGTGACATCCTGCACTTCATGGTGGACCCTTCCTCCCACATGGAGTCACTGAAAACAGTGCTTATATGCCCTGGCAATGGCCCTAGCATCCACAGAATCCAATGGACAGACTGCACTCCTAAAACAGTCCTGACAGGACCGGGTGTTTCACACTTCACTTACTCAGATCCATTTGAAGGTTACTCACTGGGCCTCGCTTCCTCCAGGTACTCTCCTCCTCCTCTTCTCCTGGTAGACAGACAGTCTCTAGGTGCTCTCCTCCTCACAAGGGTACAAGGGTCTTGGTAGGCAGACTCCAGGACTTCTCCTCCTCACTGTGCGTCATCCTGCCAAGGATAGGGTGAGTGGATGCCGCCTTCCACCGGTTCTGGAGGGGGCTTTGTGCCCAGTGTGTGTCATCCTGCCAAGGATAGGGTGAGTGGATGCCTTCTTCCACTGGTTCTGGAGGCGGCTTGGTGCCCAGTGATGCAGCACATGGGGTATGCAAAGTCACAGTCACTCACCTGGGTGTCAGATCCACACGAATTTCTGTGGGCAGGATGCATGACACACCATGGATGCATGACTACAGTCCATCCGCCGACGGGGACGGCTGTACAGTTGTTGCAGTGCCGGTGCAGGTGGCAGTGCTGTTCACGGGGAGGTGGTGGTGCTGGCCGCGGTTCAGGTGGCAGTGCTGGCCACGGTGCAGGTGGCAGTGCTGCCAGTGGAGACGGGAGGCTCCAGCTCTTCCCCTGCAGCCTCGGACGGTTGCCCACTGGGGCTGCTGCTGCTGGTGGCAGTGCTGCTGTCTGCGGTGCAGGTGGCGGTGCTGGCCACGGGGCAGGTAGCAGTGCTGTCCGCGGTGCAGGTGGCGGTGCTGGCCGCGGTGCAGGTGATGGTTGTGCCAGTGGAGGGGGGAGGCTCCAGCCCTTCCCCTGCAGCCTTGGACGTCTGAAGTGCCTTGGCTGGTGTCCTGTGACCCTTCCTGCCCTTGGCAGATGGTGGTGCCTCCTTGAGTCTGCCAGCTGGAGTCTTTGCCTTGGCCTTTCTGGCTGGTTGTGCCTCCTTCTCCTTGCTGGATGCTCCCCCCTTTTTTGCCCTTTACTGGTGCCAGAACATTCTTGTCCTTGGCAGGTGTTGGTGGCACACTGGCTGGGCTGACGGGTGCCTCCTTAGAGCCCCCCAGAGCTGCAGAAACCACAGCGGACGTGGACTTGGTGGCTGAGGTGCTGTGCTGAGTTCGGACCACCCTAGCCCGAGGTGAAGGACGGGGAGAGGGGTAGGGAAGAGGTCAAGGGTGGCGAGGTAAAGCTTTTTATGGACACTGGGGTGGGAAGAGGGTGAAGATTTGGGAGTGGAGGAAGAGGGTTGTAGGAGGTGTCAGTCTGCTGTGTTTGGGTGCAGGTGCATGAGCTGGATGCTGTTGTGAGGTGGATGGCTGTTGGATGGGTGTGTGCTTGCGTTTGTGTAGTTTGGGAGGAGGGGTCACAGACACAGTGGAAGAGGACACAGGGGACATGTGCATGGATGTGGGGGTGGTGACTGCCAGTGAGGGGCTTGTAGTGATAGGCGTGCTGGTGATGGAGGTAGCGGATGAGGATGTAGTGCATGCAGGTGTGAGTGGAGACGCTACTGGGAGGGAGGTGGCCGAGGAGGAGGAGGGGGGCACAGTGGAGGCAGTGGATGTTGGTGTGTCTGCTTCTGGATGGTGCTTGTGTGAGTGCCTGTGGGATGATGAGTGGTGCTTGTGTTTGCCTGAGCCACTTCTGTGTGTTGATTTGGGTGAATGCTGGTCTGAAGGTGTGCTTGGGATAGGTTGGGGTTGAGGGGATTGGGACAGGGTATAGGAAGTTGGAGGGGGGAGGCTGGAGACAGGGACAATGGCTGCCATCAGTGCTGAGGTCAGAGCCTGAAATGCTACCTGTTGGGCCGCCACGCCAGAGTGAATGCCCTCCAGGTATGCATTTGTTTGTTGTAAATGCCTCTCAACACCCTGGATGGCATTCAGTATGGTTGACTGCCCAACAGTTAGGGATCTCAGGAGGTCAATAGCCTCCTCACTGAGGGCAGAGGGGCTAACTGGGGCAGGGCCTGAGGTGCCTGGGGTGAAGGAGATGCACACCCTCCTGGGTGAGCGGGCACGGGAAACACGCTGAGGGGCTGCTGGGAGGTCGGTGCTGGTAGGGGGGTGGCGGCTGTACCTGTTGTTGGGGAGGGCACAGAGGTGTCCGCCAGGGAACTTCCATTGGAGGAGGAGTCACTGTCTGTAGTGTCCCCTCCTGTCTCCGTCGTGGTGCTCCCCTCGCCCTCCGTCTCACTGGTTCCCTCATCGTTGGTGGATTCGACCTCCAAGCCCATGTGGGATGCAGCTTCCTCCGTCGCCGGTGCTTCTGCTCCTCTGCCAGATGATGCTAATGCACATAAGGACAGGGTGACAAAACAAAAAAGGGGGGGGGGAGACAGAGGATACACTTGGTCAATGCCAGCAACAACACTACCGCTGGCGTACACAACTCACAGGGGATCAGCCCTATGCACTAGGCCATGCACTCCCAGTTACAAAGATAGTCACCAGCCCATGGGGTACATTGCCTAACGCCATCAGCTGCACACCTGGAACCAACAGGACCGTGCCCAGTAGTAGATGCCCACTAACACTATTGGGGTTGGAGAGCTTCAGAGTCTGACCAACAAGGTACCTAACCCTGCTGGTTACCCCTGGCCTAGGGGCGCCCACAATTCACATCCCCCACCCAGGTACAACCTTAACACGCACAAAGTAATGAGGATGTGTTTGAGGTCCTCCCTGATCCCAAGGTACTGTCCCTCTTGCAGCCGCTGGGTTTCCTGCAACTTGGCCAGTATCTGGCCCAAGGTATCATGGGAATGGTGGTATGCTCCCAGGATCCCTGCAAGTGCATCGTGGAGAGTGGGTTGCCTGGGCCTGTCCTCCCCCTGTTGCACAGCAGTCCTCCCAGCTTCCCTGTTGTCCTGTGCCTCTGTCCCCTGAATCGTGTGCCCACTGCCACTGACCCCAGGTCCCTGATTGTCTTGGGTTTGTGGGGTTGCCTGGGGTCTCTGTAGTGGTGGACACACTGCTGATTGACGTGTCCTGTGGATAGTGGTATGGGCCTGCTAGGTGGGTGCTGTGCTGGTGTTTCCTGAGGGGGGAAGCTCTATGGTGGTATGGGACTGTGGCTGGGTAACTGACTGCCCAGAGGTCCCTGATGTGCCAGGTTGGTCATCGTGATCCAGGCGTGCAGAGCTTCCGTCATTACTGTGGGCCTCTTCTGTGGGGGGACTGGATGTTGGTGGCACTTCCTCTCCTGTGACGTTGAGTGGGGGTCCTGTGGGGATATAAATGCAGTGTTATTGTATCTGCGTGTGCCATCTTGTGCATGGGTGTGTTTCCCTGTATGGTTGTGATAGCCCTGTCAGCTTTGCCTTGTGTGTGTGGTGATTTTGTGGGCTAGGTGATTCTCTCTAATGGGCATGCTTTAGTGATGGGTGTCCATGCATTGGTGTGGCATGCGGGGCTTGGTATTGGGATGGGTGGGTTGTGATAGTGGGGTATCTGTGAGGTGGTGAGGTGCTAGGGGTGAGGGTAGGGGTATGAGTTTGTGATGGCATGCAGGTAGGGTGGGGGATATAGTAGTAAAGATTTGGCTTACCAGAGTCCACTCCTCCTGCTACTCCTGCGAGGCCCTCAGGATGTATGATCGCCAAGACTTGCTCCTCCCATGTTGTTAGTTGTGGGGGAGGAAGTGAGGGTCTACCACAAGTCCTCTGTACAACTACCTGATGTCTTGCTACCACGGAACGCACCTTGCCCCGTAGGTCGTTCCACCTCTTCCTGATGTCATCCCTTGTTCTGGGGTGCTGTCCCACGGCTTTGACCCTGTCCATGACTCTCTGCCATAGCTCCATCTTCCTAGCAATGGACATCTGCTGCACCTGTGATCCGAATAGCTGTGGCTCTACCTGGATGATTTCCTCCACCATGACCCTTAGCTCCTCTTCTGAAAACCTGGGGTGTCTTTGGGGTGCATGGATGTGGTATGTGTGAGGATGTGTGGGGTAATGTGTTGAGGTGTGTGCTTTGAGGTGCGTGGATGGTGTATGGGTGATGGTGTTCTGTGCCTCAGATTGAGTGAGTGCTCCTGGCTTGTCTCTCTCTCTCTCTCTGTTAGCAATCTTTTTTTCATTGAAAGGGTTGTGGGTAATGTGGGTGTGTGTTTTATAATGTTGTGGGTGTGTGTGTGGTGTGTGTATGGGTGTCAGGTGTGTGTAGTTTGACTAGTCCAATGTGGTGTGGTTTTTTAAGAGTGTGTGTATTTTGAGCGCGGCGGAGTGTACTGCCAATGGTTTAGCGCAGTTGAAAAACCGCTGCAGTGATTCGTGGATCTTGATACTGTGGGCGTATTTTTGTTGGCGTAACAGTGTGGGTTTTGGTACCGCCAGTTTATCACTGACCTTTGGGCTGGCGGACTTGTGTGGGTGTCTGTATAGTGCTGCATTTCTCTGTGTGGGTCATAATACCCTTAGCGGTATACCGCCACGGTCACAGTATGTTGGTAGGCTGCATTTACCACCAATGTTGTAATGAGGGCCTTAGTGTCTGGCCTTTAAAATTCGTGGTGGGGTATCAGCTTCTTTGAAGCATTGGTGTTGAAAGCTGGAATATCGAGGGATGCAGGAATTCCAAAGGTAAATGGGCAATAAAGATGCCTTTAAATGTTGTTTTTATCCTGTCACATTTGCTGTGCATTCAAAGACAGAGGTCAAAAGTCACACAATGGCCCTCATTACAACCCTGGCGGTAGATCCCGCTTACCGCTGTGCAGAAGACTGCCAACATACTGCTGCGGCTGTGGAATTCCGCTACAGCTATTATGACCGACAGCTCGGAATCCGCCTTAATACAGACACCCACACAAGTCCGTCACACCAAAGGTCAGTGATAAACTGGCGATCAAACCGACACCATCACGCCAACAGGAATGGCTATGGCGCAGAATTGTTGACAGGGTCAACGCAGTGGGACAGCATCCAAGAACACGGGATGACATCAGGAAGAGGTGGAATGACCTAGGGGGGAAGGTGTGTTCCGTGGTCCCCAGACACCAGATTGCTGTACAGAGGACTGGCGGTGGACCCCCACCGCCTCCCCCACAACTAACAACATGTGAGGAGCAGGTCTTAGCAATACTGCACCCTGAGGGCCTCGCAGGAGTAGCAGGAGGACTGGACTCTGGTAAGTCAACTCTTTACTGCCTTATTCCCCCACCCTACCTGCATGCCATCACATACTCCCACCCTCACCCTCACCCCCATCACTACAACACCTCACATATGCCCCACTATCACAATCCACCCATCCCAATACCAAGCTCTGCATGCAACACCAAAGCATGGACACCCATCACCAACGCATGTCCACTACAGATACCCACACAAACCCCAAACCAAATACCACACAAGGACCAAGCCAAGAATGCAAGCACTGGAGTACAGGGTCACTCACCCATTGCACACAATGGCACACACAGATGCAATAATAATGCCTTTACACCCCTGCAGGACCCCTATCCAAAGTCACCGGACAGGACGTACCAGACATATCCAGTCCCCCACAGAAGAGACCCACAGTGATGACAGCAGCTCTGCACAACTGTATCATGATGACCAGCCCGGCCCATAAGGGACATCGGGAGAGTCGGTTCCCCTGACACTGGCACAAGCCACCACAGAGCCTCCCCCCTCAGGAAACACCAGCACAGCACCCACCCAGCGGGCCCATCCCTCTGTCCCCAGGACACGTCAATCAGCAGTGTGTCCACCATTACAGGGAACCCAGGCAAACCGACCAACCCAAGAAAATCAGGGACCTGGGGGGAGGGGGCACACGGTTCAGGGGACAGAGGCTCAGGAAAACAGGGAAGCTGGGAGGACTGCTGTGCGACAGGGGGAGGACAGGCCCAGGGATCCCACTCTCCATGAGGCCCTCTCCAACATCATGGGTGCTTACCATCATTCCCAGGAGACAATGGCAACGGTACTGGCCAAGTTTCAGGAGACCCAGCGGCTGCAGGAGGAACACTATCTGGGGATCAAGGAGGACCTGAAGTCCACTAACAACACCCTGGTCACCATTGCAGGGGTGCTGTAAGACCTTGTTAACACCAGGAGGGACACTGTGGCACAACAAGGGGCCCCTGACACTAGCCTGGACGATGAACAGTCCTCCACCTCCGCCGGTGCTAGTGGACAGGAGGCACCGCCACAGGAACACGACACCAGCACCCCACCCCTTGCAGATGGAAAACCACCCCGAAAACGGTCCCTGAGATCCAGGAACAAGACTCTTCTGTCCCACTTTGTCACCCTGTCCATCCTTCAACTGCCATTGCTCCACTTCCTATGCCCCTTTGGACAATGCACCTGTGAAACAAATAGACTGGACTCTGCCATGGACATTCCTCCACCATCCCCCCTGCCCATTTTAGAACCCCTCCACTTATTTGCACAGAAATAAACACACTTCAATCACAAAACAATCTGGAGTCAGTCTATGCTTTCACAAATGTGTAATTGCAATAACCATGGAATATAGCAATGTCAATTTACTTGTGCACATACCGATGTAACACAGCTGTAGGCCTGGAGGAACTATAGCAGGGGGCACAAAGTGGGACCCACATCTGTGAAATGGAAAGCCAAAGTGACAAGTCAGAATCCATAGACTGAGTGTAAAAGACAGACTTATGCTAGCTCCAATAATAGTATGAGATATGGGAGGCAGTGACATCTTCTTACCTGTGTCTCATTGGAAGTATTGCATGATTATGTTGTTTCTGTTGTCGATATCCGCTTCTTCTGCCTCCTCTTCTTCACTGTCCACAGGCTCCTCAGCTGCCACAAGACCACCATCTGGCCCATCCTCCTGCAGAAAAGGCACCTGTCGTCGCAAAGCCAGGTTGTGCAGCATACAGCAAGCCACGATGATCTGGCACACCTTCTTTGGTGAGTAGTAGAGAGAACCGCCTGTCCTATGGAGGCACCGGAATATGGCCTTCAGGAGGCCGAAGGTGCGTTCAATCACTCTTCTAGTTCGCCCATGTGCCTCATTGTAGCATTCCTCTGCCCTTGTCCTGGGATTCCTCACTGGGGTCAGTAGCCATGACAGGTTGGGGTAACCAGAGTCACCTGCAAATATCGAGGGACAACTGTTAGACACACACTAACCCTTAGGGACATACCCGGACACCTATTCACACTGTATAGGGTCCTTGTCCTCACCTATAAGCCACACACGGTGCCTCTGGAGTTGCCCCATCACATAAGAGATGCTGCTATTTCTCAAAATGTAAGCGTCATGCACTGAGCCAGGAAACTTGGCATTCACATTGGAAATGTACTGGTCTGCCAAACACACCATCTGCACATTCATAGAATGGTAGCTCTTCCGGTTTCTGTACACCTGTTTACTCCTGCGTGGGGGTGCCAATGCCACATGTGTCTCATCAATGGCACCAATGATGTTGGGGATATGTCCCAGGGCATAGAAGTCACCTTTCACTGTGGGCAAATCCTCCACCTGAGGGAACACGATGTAGCTGCGCATGTGTTTCAGCAGGGCAGACAAGACTCTGGACAACACGTTAGAGAACATTGGCTGGGACATCCCTGATGCAATGGCCACTGTTGTTTGAAAGGAACCACTTGCCAGGAAATGGAGTACTGACAGGACCTGCACAAAAGGGGGTATCCCTGTGGGATGACAGATAGCTGACATCATGTCTGGCTCCAACTGGGCGCACAGTTCCTGGATTGTTGCACGATCAAGTCTGTAGGTGACTATCATGTGTCTCTCTTCCATTGTTGACAGGTCCACCAGCGGTCTGTACACGGGAGGGTGCCGCCATCTTATCACCTGCCCCAGCAGACGTGCCCTATGGAGGAGAACAGCGAGCAGAGAGTCAGCCAACACTGAGGAATCACAAAATGTAATTTGCACACATTTATTAATCTGCAATGTGCCTGTAACTGTGTGTATTCAAGGCCTACATTGGTGTGATGCAGTTGTTATTAATGCCATGTGACCCCCTGAAATGGCGGCTGCCTGACCTGTAAGGTGGAATTAGGGGATATGAGGTAACTGCGCTGGCGTTGTACACCTTCGCGGTGGGTGGTCAAAGACCGTGGCGCAATTCTGCATTGGTTAACATTGGACCCTATGGGTCCGAGGAGCCAATGACGATGTACGCCGGCGGTGACGGTACGCACCGCCGCAGACGTGACCACCATTTTCTGTCTGTTCACTCACTTGATACCTGACCTTCAACAGGAGAGGACCTACACTGCAAGTGCTGCTGTGACCTGTGTCTGCAAGCGACGATTGCTCATGTGTCTGGGGAAAGGGCCCCTGCCTTCACTTCGGAGGAGTTGGAGAAATTAGTGGATGGAATCCTTCCCCAGGACACACAACTGTACGGTCCTCCTGACAAACAGGTGAGTACACTGTGAGCATGCTGCATGGGCAATGCCTGTTTGGAGTGGTGTGGATGGAAGATACATGGGGGGGGCTGAGGCCTACATGTGCGGACGGTAAGTGCATGTGCGTCAGGGCAAGGGTGGGAACGGGGGCCAATGAGTCTGAATTTCCTTTCCCCCTGTACCATTCCTCTAGGTCAGCGCCCACCAGAAGAAGGCTATTTGGCATGCCATCGCCAAGGACGTCTGGACCCTGGGGGTCCACCACAGACGCCGCTGGAGGAAGAAGACGGTGGAGGCCCAGCTGGGGATGAACTCCTAACGTGGGAGGGGTTCCCTTCGCACCATGACCCCCCTGATATTCCAGATCCTGGCGGTGGCATATCCGGAGTTGGATGGGTGCTTGAGGGCATCACAGCAGCCACAAGGGGGTGAGTACACTCTAATTCAGCTGACTCTGCGCACATTACGAGGTGTCTGGGTGGGGAAGGTCCCTTGTGAGGAAGGCTATGTGGCACCCCAACCCCACTAGTGGTTAGTGCCATCTACACCTAGTCAGTCTCCTCTGACTTCCAGGTGTGCCGCAATTGGGCTTAGGGCTTGTACCCCATGGGCATGTGATTAATTGGCACCGGAGCAGGAGGGAGCTGCATCCCACTTGGCCCTGGGGGACAAAACAACAGAGTCTGAAGCCACCAGTGGGATGGAGGGCGAGGGGAGCTCCACGGCGGGAACAGGAGCAGATACCAGCGACTCCTCCTCTGATGGGAGCTCCCTTGCGGTGGCGGGCCCCTCTGTGCCCACCACATCAACAGGTACAGCCACCAACCCCCTACCAGCACCGCCCTCCCAGCAGCCCCTCAGCGTGTGTCCCGTGCCCGCTCACCCAGGAGGCTGGGCATCTCCTTCGCCCCAGGCACCTCAGGCCCTGCCCCAGTCAGCCCTGCTGCCCTCAGTGAGGAGGCTATTGATTCTGAATGCCATCCAGGGTGTTGAGAGGCATTTGCAACAAACAAATGCATACCTGGAGGGCATTCATTCTGGCCAGGCAGCCCAACAGAGAGCATTTCAGGCTCTGGCCTCAGCACTGATGGCAGCCATTGTCCCTGTGTCCAGCCTCCTCCCTTCAACCTCCTCCACCCAGTCCCAATCCCCAGTACCTCAGCCTATCCCAAGCACACCATCAGACCAGCATGCACACGCATCCACACACAAGAGTGGCTCAGGCAAACATAAGCACCACATATCCCACAGGCACTCAGACAAGCATCATACCCATGCACACATACCAACATCCACTCCCCCCACTGTGTCCCCCTCCTCCACGTCTCCCTCCTCCCTCCCAGTCTCATCCCCACTCACAATTGCATGCACTACGTCCTCAGCCACTACCTCCATCACCAGCACGCCCATCACCACACACCGCTTACGTGCAATCATCACCCCCACTACCATTCACCCATCTCCAGTATCCTCTCCCAGTGTGTCAGTGAGCCCTCCTCCGAAAGTACACAAACACAAGCACACACCCACTCAACAGCCATCCACCTCACAACAGCCTCCAGCCCATGCACCTTTACCCAAATTCAGCAGACGTACACCTCCTACAACCACTACCTCTTCCTCCACTCCCAAACCCCCTCCATCTACCCATCCCAGTGTGTCAAAAAAACTTTTCCTGGCTAACATTGACCTCCTCCCTACACCTCCCCCCCCGTCCTTCCCCTAGGGCCAGGCTTCCCAGGTACCAGCCCAGCACCTCAGCCACCACATCCCCAGACACAGTGGTGCCAGCAACTGTGGGGTCATGGAGTGCGCCAACCATCAGGGCTGCCAGTGTGCCACGGAGCGAGGGCAAGGACATTCCGCCACCTGCCAAGGTTAAAAGGTGCCCACATCCTGGAGGGAGAAGCCGAAAACACCTGCCACCAAGGGGTCAGCGAAAACAAAAGAGGATAGTTGCAAGACAACTGCGCTGCCATCAAAGTTGGGGAAGGGCCGAAAACAGAAGGACAGGTCAGGAGAGAGCATGGTAACACCTACTGAGGGACCAGTGTCACACCTTCTGTCCACGTCCACACCAACCTGTACAGCAGAGAACACCGCCACCTGCACCGCCGCCAGAACTGCTACCTGCACCGCCTCCGGCACGTCTACAGCCGCTGCAACAGTCCCCTGCCTCTTCCCTGGTGGGCAGCCGTCCGAGGCTGCAGTAGACATCCTGCTTTCTCACTCAGCTGGTGCTGACACATGCTCCGCCGCTACAGACCCCACTGCCAGCACCGCCGCCCATACCCAGCCGCAAGCACCGCCACAACTGACACCACCACAAGCACCGCCACGACTGACATCGCCGCAAGCATGCCAGCGGCCCTGCGACATCCTCAGACAGTGGCACCACCGCTCAGACATGGCTACTATTTCCAGTGATCAGTCGTCCGAGGCTGGTGGTGAGTTCAAGGACCCGGGGCAGCTTCCATGAAGCATCACTGTCATCACAGTTGTCACCCGCATATGAAATGCGAAGCCGCAGCAGTGTGCCTCCATGGCGTATCATGCAACCTGTACCTCGGCAATCTTGTGGCACACACACCCAGGAGAGTGTATTGTTCCTGCCACACTGCACGTGGAGCACTCTGGGCACCATGCCCCCTCCAGAACCAGTGGAGATTGACATCCACTACCTCAGTCCTTGGCAGGATGAAGCACTCTGGGCACAAAGCCCCCTCCAGAACCAGTGGAGAGATACATCGACTACCTCAGTCCTTGGCAGGATGAAGCACTCTGGGCACCATGCCCCCTCCAGAACCATTGGAGAGATACATCCACTACCTCAGTCCTTGGCAGGATGAAGCACTCTGGGCACAAAGCACCCTCCAGAACCAGTGGAGAGATACATCCACTACCTCAGTCCTTGGAAGGATGAAGCACTCTGGGAACCATGCCCCCTCCAGAACCAGTGGAGAGATACATCCACTACCTCAGTCCTTGGTGGATGAAGCACTCTGGGCACAAAGCCCCCTCCAGAACCAATGGAGAGATACATCCACCACCTCAGTCCTTGGCAGGATGAAGCACTCTGGGCACAAAGCCCCCTCCAGAACCAGTGGAGAGATACATCCACTACCTCAGTCCTTGGCAGGATGAAGCACTCTGGGCACCATGCCCCCTCGAGTACCAGTGGAGAGATACATCCACTACCTCAGTCCTTTGCAGGATGAAGCACTCTGGGCACCATGCCCCCTCCAGAACCAGTGGAGAGATAGATCCACTATCTCAGTCCTTGGCAGGATGAAGCACTCTGGGCACAAAGCCCCCCCCAGAACCAGTGGAGAGATACATCCACTACCTCAGTCCTTGGCAGGATGAAGTACTCTGGGCACAAAGCCCCCTCCAGAACCAGTGGAGACAGTTATCCACTCGAGAGACTGTGGCTTTGCACTCCCCAGGATAAAGCAGTGGGCAAACCATCCACTGGAAAGACTTGAGAGACTGTGGCTTTGCACTCCCCAGGATAAAGCAGTGGGCAAACCACCTATTGTAAAGACTTGAGAGACTGCGGTTTTGCAATCCCCAGGATAAAGCAGTGGGCAATCCACTCACAGTAAAGACTTGAGTGACTGTGGCTTTGCACTCCCCAGGACCAAACTGTGGGCATGGAGCCCCCTCGTGGAGCAGTGGCATTGTGCGTTCATCAGGCTGAGGTGCACCCCCCCTCCCCCTGAGGTGCCTGTATATTTTCTATCTGATGCCCCTCCAGTGTTCCCTATGTTTGTAGTCAGGTATCATGTGTGGGCCTCGCCCATGCATTTTTGGCCCAGTGGTCCACAGACAATGATTGGTGCACTATTCGGACTTGTGTATTTGGTGTACATAATTGTATATACTGGATTTTGAATTTTGATAATGATATTTCACATGATTACATTTGTTCAAATCATTTCCTTTTGTCCTTGCGTTCTTCAAGGGGTGGGGGGCGGTGTATATGTAATGTTGCAGCATGTATTTGTGTGTATGGTGTTGTGGGTGGGGGTGTTGTGTGTGTGTGTCACTCTCTTTTCCCTCCCCCTCCCCTGTGTTGTAGGTGCAGTACTCACTGTGGTCGTCGCCGCCGTAGTTGGAGCTCCTGATAGAGGAGCAGGAAGACCATCATCTGCAGTATCTGCAATCGGACTCCATGGCATCCTGGTTCCTCGTGGGGTGTGGAAAGGAGAGTGTTTTTCCTTCTGTGTACTGTTTCCGCTCTGTTTTTATTCAAGTTGGTTCCGCCCCGGAAAAGGTGGCGGATAGGCCTGTTGTGATAGGATGGGCGGTACATTGTCTTCTGCCTGTCTGTTGGCGGTGTCCGCCGCGCTGTTTGTTTGTACCGCTGTGGCGGTCAGAGTGTTAAAGTGGCTGGCTATGTTGGCGGTCGTAATCCCATTTTTTTCTCCGCCGGACTGTTTGCGGTATTACCGCTGCTTTAACACCGACCGCCAGGGTTGTAATGAGGGCCAATGTCTTCTGACAAGTTGCTGTCTATTCCTTTAACATGGAGACTGGTGTTTACTTTTCTGTTTCTGACGGCAAAATGAGGGAATTTTGTAATCTGAACTATGTTACTATCTTGATAGTGTGAAACAAAAGGGTAAAGGATGTCATTTTTTTCTAACACACAACAAAATGTAATTACCTGTGAATTTACTCTAGAAATATTTCAAAATAAATTAACAGTTGGGATCGTACAAATGTAGCACTTTATGGTAATTCTGAAGTGAAAGGGAAACAAAGATTTTAATAGGATCAAAGACAAGTCAAGACACTTTACTTGGTGATGCACAGATGAAAATATTCACTAAAACACAATTTCCACTCATTATTGTTTGTGTGCTTTATAGGTTTATTAGTGAAACTGTATGCCTGTAATAAAATTAGTGGCCAATACAGGACTTTAAAAGACAGTCTGTTTCATGCTTTGGTAATATTTTTGCAACAGTATAGTACAAAATGCACCACTAGCTACATACTACACTTTACCACTCTCGCCGAATCAGCGTGGCTTATTTGCTACACATGTTCTTTATGTGACGCTTTGATTTTTCACAACCCCCATGAGTTCAATGATGTAACATTGATTCAAACTATCTTTATTGGGTGTTAAAAGCTGATGTACACAAAGTCTGATGCATGTAAATACATATAGACAATGTCGAAGCCAAAATGGAGTATTTCAGATCCAGACAATTCAGGAAACAAACCAAGACCAGACGCTCTTCCTTAGATTACTTTTAATATGAACTAATAAGACATACTAAGAAATACATGTACATGGAGACTGAGCGGCCTAAATCCATCTCGAACAGTCTGCACAAGGAAGTAATGCATGATTTTTTATAGCATTAAACCGCAGACATATTAACACATTTCATTGGTTCTTGATTTTGTCGTATGATTAATTTTTTTCTAAATAGCACATGTGATGCTCCATATAAGGGTTAGAATCATAGACAAGAAGCTTGCACAATGTCCTCTGAATCAAATGTCTTGAGATACATCTATATGTGGAGAAAGAGGAACCATAAGTGCATACGTTAGTACTTTTAGCAGTGAGGATTTCGCAAGCTAGTATGCGGTGGTGTCTTGTGATGGCCGTCAGATTACCAAGCCTTGCAACATAATGCGTTTCAAGCACAATAGACATTTCTTCAAGGCCTAGCTAATTCAACATTGTAAGGTGTTCAACAGAAATAGGCCTGTATTTTCATTGTGTATCACAGGGCCTACTAGGTCCAAAATGGATCCAGGAGAACGTGATTCCACATTCCACCCTCTGATACCCAATGAAAACACTCATTGACAGTTTAATTATCCTGATGGACAGGTGTCATTTCAATAGCATCATCTTCCCTGGCCTCATCCTCATGCCTTCTCTTACGATGGTGCTCAGTGTCCTTATGACACATTTTCTTCATTAACATGGTCAAACAGGAAGGGCACACCCTTATCAACACACATAGGGGGTCATTCTGACCTCGGCGGTAAAAGGCCCTTACCGCCGGTCAGAAGTCCGCCATTCTACCGCCACGGCCGCGGTAAACCGCCACGGTCATTCTGACCACCAACTGTGAAACCGCCAAAAATCCGACATCCAAGGAAGGCCGCCTCATCCGCGGGCCGCGGAAAACTGGAGATGACCAAACCTCCACCGCCACGCCAACACAAACACGCCCATGCCATTCTGACCCACGAATCCACGCGGCGGTCTTTCAACCGCGGTATTCCATTGGCGGTACACACCGCCGCGCTCAAAATACACACACAGCTCCAAAACACAGCCACATTGGACAAATTGAAATACGCACACCTGAGACACATACAAACAACACTCCCACACATCCAATCAACTATAAAACACACACCCACATCACCCACAAACCCCCACTAGTTGGAAATCGGAGCGAAGGCGAGAGCGAGAGAGATAGAGATAGAGAGAGCGAGCACAGCAATAGAAAACCCCAACACACACAGGAACCCAACTTCATCACCCACACCACATCTACGCACACATCACCACATATCACCACGCACATCACCACAAACACCACCCCACACCTCATCCACACCACCCCATGGCACCCCAAAGACACCCAAGGTTTTCGGACCAAGAACTCCGGGTCATGGTGGAGGAAATCATGAGGGTTGAGCCCCAGCTCTTCGGCACACAGGTGCAGCACACCACCATAGCAAGGAAGGCTGAGCTATGGCAAAGGATCGTAGACAGGGTCAACGCTGTGGGACAGCATCCCAGAAATCGGGAAGATATCAGAAAGCGATGGAACGACCTACGGGGGAAGGTGCGCTCGATGATCTCCAGGCACAACATCGCTGTGCAGAAGACTGGCGGCGGACCCCCACCCGCTCCACCCCAATTCACAGCATGGGAGCAAGAGGTGGTAAACATCCTGCATCCTGATGGCCTCGCTGGAGTACACGGAGGAATGGACTCTGGTAAGTCGAATCTCAACTACTTCACCCCCCCCAACCACCAGCATGCCAACCCCCCCTCACCCCCAATCTCAACCCCCCAGCACACAACCTCCCTGCCAATGTCTCACCAGCACAACCCACCCTAAACAACACCAACCTCTGAATGCCAACACAAACCATAGACAGCCACCACCAAAGCATGACCATTGCACATACCCATACACCCCCCCCCCCAAACCCTCACAACACCTCCCACAAGGGAATGCCAGCACTGGAGGACAAGGGCACTCAAAATGCACGCCATGGCACACACAGAAACAATAACCATACTCCTTTACCCCTGCAGGGCCCGAACGCCAACACACCGCCACGGAGGGTCCAGATTTGTCCATCCCACCCCCAGAACAGGCCCCCAGCGAGGACAGCAGCTCTGTCGACCTAGAACCTGACGACCAGCCCGGACCATCGGGGACCTCTGGACAGTCGGTTCCCCACACACAGACACAGGCCACAGCAGACCCAAACCCCTCTGGGAACACCAGCACAGCTCCCACCCAGCGGGCCCATGCCTCTGTCTCGCGGACGCGTCAATCAGCGGTGTGTCCGCCACTACAGGGCACCCAGGCTGACCCAACACCCCAACAACAACAGGGACCTGGGGGCAGTGGTAGTGGGCACACCGTCCAGGGGACAGAGGCCCGGGGAAACAGGGCAACTGGGAGGGCTGCTGTGCGACGGGGGGGAGGACAGGCCCAGGGAACCGACTCTCCAAGAGGCCCTCACCACCATCATGGGAGCATATCATCACTCCCAGGAGACGATGGTGACGGTACTGGCCAGGTTCACCGAGATCCAGGCACAGCAGGCGGAACGGTACATGGGGTTCAGCAATGAACTCAGGAACATCACTACCGCTATGGGGACCATAGTCCAGGCCCTCAACCGGATAGAAACCACATTGCGGGACCATGCGGCACCGCAAAGGGCCCCTGTCACTAGCCAGGAACAGCCTACCACCTCCGCCGGCGCTAGTGGTCAGGAGGCCCCCACAGAACGACGGGCCACCAGAACCCCACCTCCTGCTGAAGAACAACCACCCCGCAAGAGGAACCTGAGATCTCAAAGGAAGACAGAGTAGGATGCCAAGCCCCCCGCCAGCCTAATATCCCCCCGGATGTCATTCCACTGTCCCACAGTGTCACCCTGTCCAACCTTGAACTGCCACAGCTCCATCCTTCCACAGGCATATGGAAAATGCACCTGTGCGACCGAGAACTGGACTCTGCCATGGACATAACTCCACCCTCACCCATCATCGTTTTAATATCATGTACCAATATATAGCACTAAAAATAAATCACTCATTGCACTGAAATCATTCTGGAGTCAGCCTGTATTATTTACAAATGTATAACACATTACTTATCAATAATGTTCTGTTATTTATGTGATGACAACATACCGATGTCAATAAGCATTAGTCCATGGGCTAACCAAGCAGAAGTCACGCAGTGGGTCATACAGCACTGAAAAGGGAAGGGAAAATCAAACATCAGATTAAAAGAACTGGGGGGAAATACACAAAGTAAAGATGCAGGGGGCTTTCAGTAAATGTTAAATGGCGTGTGTGATTCCTACCTGTTTGCTACTGAAAATACTGTTGGATAACTCTGTCCCTGTTGTCTGGGTCGTCCTCTTCGTCTTCCTCCTCTTCACTCTCCGCAGGCTCCAAAGCTGCTTCAACACCACCATCTGGACCATCCTCCTGCAGGAAGGGCACCTGACGTCGCAATGCCTGATTGTGAAGCATACAGCAGGCCACGATGATCTGGCACACCTTCTTTGGTGAGTACATCAGGGATCCCCCTGTCATATGCAGGCACCTAAACCTGGCCTTCAGGAGGCCAAAGGTTCTTTCAATGATCCTCCTAGTTCGCCCATGGGCCTCATTGTACCGTTCCTCTGCCCTGGTCCGGGGATTCCTCACTGGGGTCAATAGCCAAGGCAGGTTGGGGTAACCAGAGTCACCAATTAGCCACACACGTTGTCTCTGTAGCTGTTCCATCACATAAGGGATGCTGCTATTTCGCATCACATATGCGTCATGCACTGACCCAGGGAACATGGCATTCACATGGGAGATGTACTGGTCAGCCAAAGAGACCACGTGGACGTTCATCGAATGGTAACTTTTCCTGTTTCTGTACACCTGCTCATCGTCTTTTGGGGGTACTAAAGCCACATGGGTCCCATCAATGGCACCAATTATGTTGGGGATATGTCCAAGGGCATAAAAATCACCCTTCACAGTGGCCAAATCAACCTCCTCAGGGAATACAATGTAGCGCCGCATGTGTTTCGTCAGGGCAGACAACACTCTAGACAAGATTTTTGAAAACATAGGCTGAGACATTCCAGATGACATGGCCACTGTTGTCTGGAATGAGCCACTTGCCAAAAAATGGAGGACTGACAGAACCTGCACTAGAGGGGGAATTCCTGTGGGTTGGCGGATGGGTGACATCAGGGCTGGCTCCAGCTGGGCACACAGTTCATGTATAGTGGCTCGGTCAAGTCGGTATCGTAGTATGATGTGGCGTTCTTCCATTGTCGACAGGTCCACCAGCGGTCGGTACACGCGAGGATTCATCCTTCTCCTCGCAAGTCCCAGCGGACGGTGCCTAGGAAGGACAACATGGCGCACAGAGTCAAGCAAATCACAGGTACATTCACCACTGCATGCATAGCACATGATTATCTATGTATTGAAAGGCGTGTATGTGTGGCAATGCAAGGCCTAGGCCTGTGTGACGCAGTACAAAATATGCCATGTGGGCCCTGGAAATGGCGGCTGCCTGACCTGTGAAGTGGGACAATGGGATGTGAGGTCAATGCGCTGGCGTGGCACACCGTGGCGGTAGGCGGTCGAAGACCGCTATACGAAGCCGCATTGGCTAACATTGAGGCCTATGGGTTTCAGGAGCCAATGACGAGGTGCGCCGGCGGTCGCGGTACGCACCGCCGCGGGCGTGACCGCCATTTTCTATCTGCTTAATCACTCGAGACCTGATCATCCACAGGAGAGGACCTATACTGCAAGTGCTGCTGTGACCTCGGTCTGGAAGTGACAATGGCTGCTGCGACTGGGGAAAGGGCCCCTGCCTTCACGTCTGAGGAGCTGGAGAAACTTGTGGATGGGGTCCTCCCCCAATATGCGTTACTCTACGGTCCTCCAGACCAACAGGTAAGTACACTGGGTGCACATTGAATGGGCTATGCCTGTGTGGAGTGGGGTGGATGTAAGTTGGTGGGGTGGGGTGCGAATGAGGAGTGCAACGCACGACAGATGAGAGCATGTGCCATATGGCAAGGTTGTGGAGGGGGGTCCAATCGCATCTAACATGCAGAAAATTGATGATTTTTCCTTCCCACCCTGTACATGTCAAATAGGTCAGCGCCCATCAGAAAGTGGACATTTGGCGTGACATCGCCAAGGAAGTCCGGGCCCTGGGTGTCCACGTCAGACTGGGCACCCACTGCCGCAAGAGGTGGGAGGACATCCGCCGCGGGACCAGGAAGACCGCCGAGTCACTGCTGGGGATGGTCTCCCAACCTAGGAGGGGTGCCAGTCGTACCATGACCCCCCTGATGTCCCGGATCCTGGCGGTGGCCTACCCTGATTTGGATGGGCGCTTGAGGACATCACAGCAGACACAAGGGGGTGAGTATCAGCACATTCTGCTATCTCTCTGCGCAGCGGAGGCGTCTGGGTGGGGGAGGAGGGTTGTGGGTGACATTAGGCCAGGGCGCTTTCTGTCGTGTAGTCCTCTCCTTTAGGCATGGCCCTGTGCTCCCGGCCCCCACCTCTGTAGGGTGACAAGTACAGCTATCGATGGTCCAGCATCACACATGTGCGCCTTTGTCGTCTCTAGACCTGTTGTCCTAGTCAGAAGTACTGAGTAGTGTACCCCGAATGCGCGGCTTAGTGCATGAGGCTCCTGTGTCTGTCCTCTCCGCCAACGGTGTTGACATTGCATGCACTCAACCTGGTCTTCGTTTTTCTCCCCCCACCCTTTTTCTTCATCTTCTTGTGCATGTGTGCATTAGCATCATCAGGCGGAGGAGAATTGGCATCGGAGCACGAGGGAGCTGCAAGTCACAAGGCCCCGGTGGGACCAGGAACAGACACCGAGGGCACCAGTGATCCGGAGGGCGAGGGGAGCACCACAACGGGGACCGGTGGTGACACCAGCGACAGCGACACGTCCTCGGATGGGAGCTCCCTAGCGGTGGCGGCAACATCCGGGCCCCCCGCCTCTACAGGTACAGCCGCCACCCAGCGCACCAGCCCCGCCCTCCCAGCAGCCCCTCAGCCTACGCTCCGTGCCCGCTCGCCCAGGAAGGCGGGCGTCTCCTTCGCCCCAGGCACCTCAGCCCCTGCCCCTGTTACCCCTGCTGCCCTCAGTGAGGAGGTCATAGACCTCCTGAGGACCATCATTGTTGGGCAGACTATCCTTTTGAATGCCATCCAGGGGGTAGAAAGGGAGGTGCATCGGAGCAATGCCTACCTGGAGGGCATTCATTCGGGTCAGGCTGCCCATCAACGATCGTTCAATGCTCTGGCCTCAGCACTGACGGCAGCCATTGTCCCTGTTTCCAGCCTCCCTCTTCTGACTGCCTCCAGCCTGTCTCTGTCTCCTGTTCCTCAGCCTATCCCATCCACACCATCAGACCAGCCTGCACACACCTCAGCACCCAAGGGCAGCTCATCCAGACACAAGCACCACAGAACCCACAAGCATTCACGCAAGCAACACCCAGATGCAGACATTCCAACAGTCACTACCACCTCTGTGTCCCCCTCCTCCTCGTCTCCCTCCTCCCTCCCTGTGACGTCTACACTCACACCTGCATGCACACCACCATCAGCCAGTGCTTCCATCACCAGCACACCCTCCAGTCCAGTCCGCACACGTGCAGTCACCACCCCCACTACCATTTACACGTC
Source organism: Pleurodeles waltl (assembly GCF_031143425.1). Taxonomy (NCBI): domain Eukaryota; kingdom Metazoa; phylum Chordata; class Amphibia; order Caudata; family Salamandridae; genus Pleurodeles; species Pleurodeles waltl. The sequence goes on from NC_090449.1 coordinate 404,223,940, forward strand.
CCCTGTGTCCTCTCCCACTGTGTCTGTCACCCCCTCTTCCAAGACACACAAACGCAGGCAGACACCCACCCAACAGCCATCCACCTCATGACAGCCTCCAGCACAAGCACCTGCACCCAAAGACAGCACACCTGACTCTCCTACAACCACATCCTCTTCCTCCACTTCCATCACCACTTCTCCTACCTTTTACCTTGGTCCTAAGAAAGTTTTCCTTGCTAATCTTGACCTCTTTCCCTCCACTGACCCACCCCTCCATCTGCAAAGAGTCCCAAGAGCACCTCAGCCGCCACCAGCCCAGCTTCGAGTGTCACTGTGGTGCATGGGTTCTGGAGCCCACCCTTTGCCAGCAGTGACACTTCAATCAGCAGCAAGGGGACAGCCAGCCCCCCACCAGGCAAGAAGACCAGGAAGCTAAAGGGCCGCCGTGAGAGGACTGACACGGCTGCCCCCAAGGAGCAAAGTTCGCCCACTTCACCAGCCACAACATCTAGGGGAGGCAAGGGCCCGAGAGCCCCATCTAAGGAGCGAAAGGGCAGCAGGGCGGAAAAGTCAGCCAGCAGGAGCGCGGAGCAGGAGGGGCCCACAAGCCCCATCCCGGGTGTTAGGGAGAACACCAAAGGGCCCAGGACTCCGTCACCGAAGGGTCCAGCAAAGGCACAGTCGGAGGGCGACTGAGCAGGGAGTCCAGGCCAGGTCTGGCTCCCTTGACCTACTGGACGAGCACCGCTGAACAGGGCCCCGCCGTGCAGAACAGCACCGCTGAACAGGGCCCCGCCGTGGAGAAGAGCACCGCTGAACAGGGCCCCGCCGTGCAGAATAGCACCGCTGAACAGGGCCCCGCCGTGGAGAAGAGCACCGCTGAACAGGGCCCCGCCGTGCAGAAGAGCACCGCTGAACAGGGCCCCGCCGTGGAGAAGAGCACCGCTGAACAGGGCCCCGCCGTGGAGAAGAGCACCGCTGAACAGGGCCCCGCCGTGCAGAAGAGCACCGCTGAACAGGGCCCCGCCGTGCAGAAGAGCACCGCTGAACAGGGCCCCGCCGTGGAGAAGAGCACCGCTGAACAGGGCCCGCCGTGCAGAAGAGCACTGCTGAACAGGGCCCCGCCGTGCAGAAGAGCACCGCTGAACAGGGCCCCGCCGTGGAGAAGAGCACCGCTGAACAGGGCCCCGCCGTGCAGAACAGCACCGCTGAACAGGGCCCGCCGTGGAGAAGAGCACCGCTGAACAGGGCCCCGCCGTGGAGAAGAGCACCGCTGAACCGGGCCCCGCCGTGCAGAATAGCACCGCTGAACCGGGCCCCGCCGTGCAGAATAGCACCGCTGAACAGGGCCCCGCCGTGCAGAAGAGCACCGCTGAACAGGGCCCCGCCGTGGAGAACAGCACCGCTGAACAGGGCCCCGCCGTGCAGAAGAGCACCGCTGAACAGGGCCCCGCCGTGCAGAAGAGCACCGCTGAACAGGGCCCCGCAGTGGAGAAGAGCACCGCTGAACAGGGCCCCGCCGTGCAGAAGAGCACCGCTGAACAGGGCCCCGCTGTGCAGAAGAGCACCGCTGAACAGGGCCCCGCCGTGGAGAAGAGCACCGCTGAACAGGGCCCCGCCGTGCAGAAGAGCACCGCTGAACAGGGCCCCGCCGTCTCAAGCACCGCTCCGCTGGGCCCTTCATCTCAAGCACCGCTCCGCTGGGCACTGCCGTCTCAAGCACCGCTCCGCTGGGCCCTTCATCTCAAGCACCGCTCCGCTGGGCCCCGCCGTCTCAAGCACCGCTCCGCTGGGCCCTTCCTGTCAAGCACCGCTCCGCTGGGCCCTTCCTGTCAAGCACCGCTCCGCTGGGCCCCGCCGTCTCATGCACCGCTCCGCTGGGCCCTTCATCTCAAGCACCGCTCCGCTGGGCCCTTCATCTCAAGCACCGCTCCGCTGGGCCCCGCCGTCTCAAGCACCGCTCCGCTGGGCCCTTCATCTCAAGCACCGCTCCGCTGGGCCCCGCCGTCTCAAGCACCGCTCCGCTGGGCCCCGCCGTCTCATGCACCGAACCGCTGGGCCCTTCATCTCAAGCACCGCTCCGCTGGGCCCCGCCGTCTCAAGCACCACTGGCACAATGACAGTGCCGGATCTGTCTCGAGCTACTGTTCACGGTTCACTGTGCCCACCATGCCTCCTCCTTGACCGGTGGAGACTGTTATCCACCTGATGGACTGTGGCTTTGCACTCCCAAGGATGGCAGAGTGGGCAAACCAACCACTGTAGAGACTTGAGAGACTGTGGCTTTGCACTCCCCAGGATGGCAGAGTGGGCAAGCCACCCACTGTAGAGATTTGAGAGACTGTGGCTTTGCACTCCCCAGGATGGCCGAGTGGGCAACCCACCCACTGTAGAGATTTGAGAGACTGTGGCTTTGCACTCCCCAGGATGGCACAGTGGGCATGGTGGCCCCTTCGTGGATCTGGCGTTGTGGACTCATGTGGCTGTGGTGCCCCCCCCTTCCCTTCCCCCTGAGGTGCCTGTAGTTTTTTCCTCAGATGCCCCTGCAGTGTTCTCTCCAAAGGACTCAGGTCTCCTGTGTGGGCTTTGCCCTTGTGTTGATACACTTTGGCCCACGGACACTTGGAATATCGTTAGATGTGCAGGACTTATTGCCTCGGTTTATCGTATGCACTGGATATTGATTTGTTTTTTAAAAATTGTTATTGCTATTTGACCGTGACTTATCAGTGGTTTTTATTTCCCATAAATTTCGAGTCACAATTTAATTATGTCCTTGCTTTTTTTACGGGGGTTTGGGTGGTGTCACTGTGACTTGTTGCTCTGCATTGGTGTGTACATGGTTTGGGGGGGTGGGTGTATCGCGTATGTGTGTGCACGTAACCTTTCGTCCTCCCCCTCCCCTGTGTCGTAGGTGCAGTACTCACCGTTGTCGTCTGCGCCGGCGTTCGTACTCGTGGTAGATGAGCAGGTAGACGAGAGCAGGTAGGATGTTTAATTCGGGTTCCATGCTGTCCTCCTTCCTCGTGGAGTGCGTAGAGGTGAGCGTTTTCCCGTTCGTAGTCTGTTTCCGCCGTGTTTTTATCGGCAGTGCTCCCGCCCCAGAAAAGGTGGCGGATTGGCCGGTCATAATAGTGTGGGCGGTACATTGTCTGCCGCCTGTCTGTTGGCGGTGACCACCGCGCTGTTTGTCGGTCCCGCCGTGGCGGTCGGAGTGTTAATGTGGCGGGCTGTGTTGGCGGTTCCCGCCAGGGTCAGAATTCCATTTTTTGGACCGCCGGCCTGTTGGCGGGTTGGCCGCCGCTTTATCACCAACCGCCAGGGTTAGAATCACCCCTGGCTCTTGCTAAAATGATGTCTAATGGAAGTCTGTTCTGGATTACAACAGCTCTTAAGTCTGTAAGTTCTTCAGTAATGTTACCTAGGGCTGCTGCTTGCTAATGTTTCTACCAATACTGCCAATCTGTGTATTTGATATTCTGAATGCGCTATCCCTAATGGCATCACAAATATTCCTTCCACTGCTATGAACCTATCAAACCAAGTAGGTGTCCTTCTTCTTCGTACCCTTCCGGGTGCCCCTTGAGTTGCATTGGTCAAATTGGTTATATGCAACATTCGGGGTAGTACGAACGCCAGGTAGCAGGAGCCCTGCCACGCTGCAGGCAGTCTAAAATATGCAGATGTCCCGCATACTATGTATATTCCCCTTGGAGCTGAGAGACCTATAGACAAACCTTCTAGGCCCTTCCGTATGTTATCCAAATCAGAGTATTTGGAGCAGGTGCTATCTCCTACCTTTATGCTGCTATTATTATGGTTGGGGAGGTGTATGTTAGGGCATTTCATTACTGGTGTAACCATTCGACACACCTTATCATAAAATGTATTTGGCCTTGGGATGCTGCCTTTGAGGTATCGAAAACACCATGACCCTTTTTTCTCCTTATGCATAGAAAGGGACATTTGTGATATATCTATGTTCTTCTCCCCCTGTGCATAACCCTTATCTCTTCCTATGTTTAATGCTTCCAGCAGCTGTTTCACCTTTTTCTGGTACGAGTTGTCCACACACACCCATCCTACCTCCTCCTTTACTTTCTCTTCCCCCCCCAACTGTTTCCCTGCTTTAATCTCTCTTTTCCAACCTTCCTCTTCCTTTTAGGTGGCCTTCTCTTTATAGTCCCATACACTTCCTTTGCAAACATGCTGTTTAGTATGTGACATGAAACATACTGGGGAAGAGGAATCTGAGCGTAATCTGTCCTTCCCTGGGCAGAGGTGGGTAAATGTGTACAAATATAGCAATCCGACACATTTGCCAATTCCTTAAAAAATTTCACCATTTGCACAAATGCATTATCCCTCTAATTGCTCCCATCTTCCTCCCATTTGGTATATTTTATCCACTGTGTCATGTTCCCCACCCTTTCTACCACACTAGAGTTCTCTCCTTGTTCTTGTTTCACCGCAATGGTAATCCCTATTTCATTTACACTGTTATTGATATACTGTTCTTGGTCCATGTATGGGATTCGTATTTCTTTTTGATATATAATAATCATTATGGTGATACTTATTGCTGGAACCGGGGTACATATGGCAGTTAGTACCATAGGCCACTTTTTCTCCTTTCTTCTTCTTCTAGGCATTATTATACTCCAGGTGTCACAAATTGCACTGTTTAGTCCTTGTCTGTTACTCTCTTATTCTCTGTATCTTCTTGTTGGCACGTCACAGAGTGGTGTCAGAGGTTACTAGCACTTGAAACCACTTGCGTGATATATGTAGATATTCAGGTAAGACCTGCTTGCACCCATCCCTCTCCTGAGGTGTGCAGCATGAGCAGTCTATGAAGAACTCCTTGATGGACCCGCTTGCGTCTCCTGACTCCTGTAGGAGCGCAGCACGAGCAGCCCTGTAGTCTCACCGCAGGACCCGCTTGCACCTCCTGACTCCTGTAGGAGTGCAGCATGAGCAGCCCTGTCAGTGTTGTCTGGTGTTGCTTGTTGATCGAAGGTTGTACCCCTGTGGTGCAGGTGTGATCTTTATGGGTACTGCAGGTGGTGGCTGGATGACCTCAGGTCCAATTGCTCTCTTGGTGTGTGAGCTGTGGATCCAATATTTGAGGCCCTCACACTTGACCGCTGTGGCTGTTGTCAGTAGGACTTGGTAAGGCCCTTTCCACCGTGGTTGAAGACAATGGCATCTGGTGTGGGCCTTGACCCAAACCCAGTTGCCAGGCAGTAGTCCGTGTTCTGGTGGCATTCCTCCTTCTGGCAGGGCCTGCACTACCTGGCGGTGAAGACAGCGTAACGTCTCTGTTATCTTCCTGCAATATTATAACAAAAGATCATCTGTTATTGCCAATGGGGCAACTGACATGTGGCCTGGAATGTTCATGGGGCGCACAAATAGCACCTCATGGGGACTTAATTTTGTGACTCTATCAGGGGTACTTCTCATAGCGAGGAGCACTAATTGTAATGCATCAATCCAAGATAGTTCAGTCACTGTGCATATCTTCAACACCCCATTTTTCCTCTCTACTGCCCCTGCTACAGGTGGATGGTATGCGCAATGCAACTTTTGTGTTATTCCCAGCCCTTTGCAAAGGCCCTGAATAACATGCGAAATGAATCCTGGTCCATTGTCTGAACTTAAAAGAATTGGTACCCCAAAACATGGTATTAACTCTTTTAAAATGCAGTTAGCCACAGTTTGTGCATCACAGTTCCTGGTGGGGTATGCCTCAGTCCATTTGCTGAACATACAAACTATTACCAAAACATATTTTAGCTTGTATACTGGGGGCATCTAAATGAAGTCCATTTGGAGACTTTCAAAGGGTCCATGTGGCGGTGGGAAATGGCCTGAAGCGGTTGGTGTACCTTTTCCCGTGTTGTACTGTGCACAAACGGTGCATCTCTTACATAAATGTTCTGCATATTGCCGAAATTTGGTATTAAACCAACATTGTGAAAACAGTCATATCATTCCATCCCTATCCACATGTGAGGGGCCATGGAAAAGGCGTGCCATAGAGGACAGTAATGTGGATGGTAGACATATTTCACCGTTGGGTCCCACCCAAACACCCCCCCTTCTGTCTTGCAACCGCCCTTTTCCCAATCTGTTAGTTCTGACCCATCAGCCTGTAGTTGAACACATTTTGGATCAAAATATATACTTGCCTCCTTAGCTATTGTGGTGGGTTTAAACTGGACCAATTACATACTCACACCCACTGAGGGCTATTCTTTGTGCCTCTTTGTCAACAAAAGCATTTCCCATAGAAACATAGTCCTTAGCAGAAGTGTGGGCTGCACATTTTAAAATTGCAACTTTTCTGGGCAGTAGTAGCGCTTGCAACAAGGCAACAATCAATGAAGCATGTTGCATGTGTTGGCCTGCTGAAGTGAGAAATCCCCTCATTGCCCACAGTTGACCGAAATCATGAGTGACCCCAAAAGCATATTGGCTGTCTGTGTAAATATTTGTTGTCTTTCCTGCTGCCAATTTGCATGCTCTGATTAGTGCTACTAATTCTGCTGCCTGGGCACTTTTAATCTTTGATAGCCTTCCTCCTTCAAGTAGTCTTTTGGCCGTCCCCACAGCATAGGCTGCTTGTAGCATCCCAGTGTGGTCCCTAATGCATTAACCATCCACAAACAAATCGCCCTCGGCCTCAGGGAATGGGGTGTCTCTGAGATATGGCCTCACCTTGGTGTGTGTGTGTGTGTCGACTGCCATAATACAATCGTGGAAAGAATTATCTATGGTGGGATCATCGTGATCCATTTCGGTAGGCAACAGGCAGGAGGGATTCAATGTTGTGCATCTCTTTATCCTTATATGTGGTGCCAATAGTGTCAACTCATAGCGTGAGAGGCAAGCATTTGTCAGGTGCTGGGTCTTAGTGGTAGTTGGTAATGTGTCAATTGCATGTGGGACATGTAACACCAAAGTATGAGCCAGGAGAATGTTCTCTGATTGTTCCACTGCTAAGGCGGCTGCTGCTACCGCCCTCAGACACAGGGGAAGACCTGCTGCTACTGGGTCCAGGGTAGCCGAATAGTAAGCCACTGGGCGGTAGAAGGTGCCGTTTTTTTGTGCCAAAACCCCTAAGGAGCAACCACCCTTTTCATGGCAAAATAAGTGGAAATCTTTTGTGTAATCTGGGAGGCCTAATGCTGGAGCCGCGCACAATGCGAACTTTAATTTCTGAAAAGCCTCTTCACAGTTTTCTGACCATGGTACTTTGTCTGGCACATCCTTGTGTGTTAAATTCAAAAGTGGTTGTGCAATCAGGGAGAAATTCGGTATCCAATGCCTGCAGTAACCTGCCACCCCAAGGAAAGCCCTCACCTCCTTCTGTGTGTGTGGCCTGGGGTGCTGAGTTATTGTTGCTATCCTATCTGGTAGCAATCTCCTGGACCCTGGTGACAGTTCGTGCCCTAGGTACTTCACCTTTGATTGGCAAAACTGCAACTTCTTTGGGGAGACCTTATGTCCTTTTATGGCAAGGTAACGGAGTAGGGCCACGGTGTCCTGGACACACGCTTCCCATGATGGTGAGGCTAGCAACAAATCATCAATATATTGTATCAAAGTTGATCCTCCTGCAAAGTGCAATGATGCCAAGTCTGCTCTTAAAGCGTCTGAGAATAATGTTGGACTGTCTACAAACCCCTGTGAGAGACAAGTATATGTTAGCTTTCTATTTTTGTACATAATACAGAATAGACCCTGAGATTCCCTATGAAGAGGCACTGAAAAAAATGCATTACTGAAATCCAGGACTGTGAAGTGCGTAGCTGTACTGGGAATGTTTGATATGATGGTGGCTGGGTTGGGAACCACAGGGAATGATGGTATAACTGCCTTGTTCAGTTCCCTAAGATCTTGAGTAAATCGGTATACCGGGGACCCATCTGGCCCTTTTGTTGCCTTTTTCACTGGGAGAAAGGAGTGTTGCATGGGCTGTGTCTTACCTCCCGCAGTATTCCCTTCTTTAGAAGCTCTTCTATTTCTGGAGCTATCCCCTCCTCTCCCTCTTTGGCTATTTTGTATTGTGGCACCTGTGGTAGACGGGCTCCAGGGCGCAGTGTCACTCGAACTGTGGAACAATCTAATATTCTTCCCACATCATTTGGCCCCTTTGCCCACACTTCACTGGGAACCGAGTCTTGTAACTCTTGTGGGAGACTTTGCTCTTCTCCCTTGCCTCTGGAGTCACTTCTCATGAAAGCCTGTAATGCTATCCCATTCTCCTTGCTTTCCAGGAAGACCCCTTCAGGTGAGCAGCTGATGGTGCACTGTAATTTACATAGGAGATCCCTTCCTAGCAAATTTACTGGACAGTGTCTCCCAAAAATGAATTGGTGATTTACAGTAATAGGGCCTACTTTGAATTTCAACGGTTGTGTTAAGTATTCATTCATTGGTTGTCCCGTCAAACCTACGGCTGTTATTTGAGTTGCTGATAATGGAGCATTGGGTGCATCAGAGGCCTTTAGCATTGACCTAGTAGCCCCAGTGTCAACCAAGAAGGGCACAGTTCTGCTTAGCACTGTTCCATCTACATATGGACCTTCTTGATCAACCGACAGTACTGGGCCTGTGAAATGCGTCTCCACAGGAGGTGGATATGGAAACCCATGTCCCCCCTGAGGTGCCTGTGGTATGTCTTGATATGTACCCCACCCGGCACAAGCTGGGCCATTTACAGTGGCTGCATCATATGCATTGTTAGTATAAGGTGGGGGTAGTAACTGTTGGTCCCGTGTTGTATACTGCCCTGTTGTTGTCTCTGCTGACCTCTACCTCTTTGTCCCCTGGCTAAAAAGGGGCAATCTGCCTTCCAGTGTCCCTGTTGGTTACAGTGGAAACAGGTGATACCTGGCGGGGCGTGAAAGGTACCCGTTCACCCTGTCCCCTGCCCCTGCCCCTTCCCCTGCTTTGATAATTATTGTAAAATCGTTCTTGTGCCACCATTAGTTTTAGCTTATCCTTTTTCAATTTCTCATCGTCTGCCTTTTGGATATTTGTTTGATAGTCTGCGCAATACCTTGCTGCTGCTAACACTTTGTCAATGGGTTCTTGTTGCCAGCACACAAAAGACATTTGTAAATGAGTTTGTACAGGCTGCTGTAATCCATGTACAAAGTTGGTCACAAACACAGGCATCGCCTCACCCATTGGGTTCCTCATTCCACTACTCTGCTGGTAGACCTGTAGAAGGTGGTCATAGTAACCTGTCGCACTTTCATTCTTCTCCTGTTTTGTATGTATTATTTTAGACCAATCAACCTTTTCCTCTGGTACTTTTTCTCGTATGTATTTCATCACCTTGTCTCTTGCTGCCTCTACCTCTTGTCCCAGTGCCCCCCCTTTTCCCCTCACCGGTTCCTCTGCCGGCCATCCTACCACCTTCTTGCAATCCTCCCATAAATCTTGTGGTATTATTATACTGAATAACATGTTCAAATCCTTCCACAGCATTTCTCCCATGGCCACTATTCTATTCAATTCTGTGTACCATTTGTGTGGCTTATCAAGTAATTTTGGGAAGTCTTTGGTGAAGGAAACAGGTCAGCTCTGTGCCAAGGTACATAGACATATGTTGGGGTATGGCCATCCTCTCCTAAGGAGGACGAAGGTACTTCTCTCAGAGGCATCATCTTTGTCTGTACCTGTTCTGTCCCTTCCTTATTTTTCTTTAGGCTCTGCAGGACCTGAGCTGCATTTAACCCTTCTTTCAATTCTTTCCATTTCTGTAATTTTAATATAGCGTATTCCAGTTTTTCAGACAATTAATCGTTACCCCAGGATGGCACGTCTGCATCTGTGAAACTCATTTGACAAATGTCCCAACTGTATTCTATTGGCAGGGGACTCGTGCTGTTGGCGTAGCGTGCATATATCTGGTGTATCTCAGGGCCTAGGGCCATCAGTTCTGATCGCGCCATGGCCAGTAGTTCCTCTCTGTATTCCCTTTTGTTATCTCTTTCTACCTCCGCAAATGTCTGTCTTCTATCAATGAGATCTGTGAGTATGGCACGACAATTTTTTCTGTCTGATTTCAGGAACTTAGGTGGTCATTACAACCTCAGCGGTCTTTTTACAAGACCGCTGAGGGACCGCCGTGCGGAAGACCGCCAGTAGTGGCAGTTTGCTGCCCGGCGTATTATGACTGTTGGCTGCTCTCCATCCTTTTTCCGACGGATAGCCGCCAACGGCCATACTGGCGGGCGGCAGGGAAGTGGAGGTTGCTCCACCGCCATGCCAACAGAACACCACCCACCGAATCACGTCCTGTGATTCGGCGTGGCGGTGTTCTGTTGGCGGTGTGGTGTCGGCGGAGCAGCCCCCATGGGTCCCGTCCCCTCCCGGAGGATCGACGGAACAGGTAACTCGATCGTCCGTTAGGGGAGGGGGTGGGGGGTGTTGTGTGGGTGCATGTGGGTATGCATCTGTGTATGTAGAGGGGGTGTGTGAGTGCGTGTATGCTTGCGGGGTGTTGCGTGTTTTGGGAATGAGTACGGGTATGTCTGTGGGTATGTCTGTATGGATGTGTGCGTGTATGTTTGTATGTGGGTGTGCGTGTCTGACTGTATGTGTGGATGTAGGCATGTATTTTGGTGTGTATGCGTGTGTGAGTTGGTGGTGCCTGCGTGCGTGTCATGTGTGTGTGAGTTCTGTGATGTTGGGGGGTAAGGAGGGGGGCCCTGCCACCTTTGGGGGGTGGCAGGGGTGGTGAGGGGTGTAGGGGAGGTAGTCGGGTGGGGGAGACCCTTATCAGTGCCAGGGAAGGAATTCCCTGGCACTGATAGTGCTTACCGCCATGAATTTCATGGCAGTTCAAAACGCAGGAAATCCACAGTGGTAAGCCGGGTCAAAATACCGCCGGCGGTATAGTGACGGCTGCTGGGCTGGAGACCCAGGTCTCCAGCCCGGCGGGCAGAACGGAGAACCGGCGGATGACCATGGCGGTAACCGCCATGGTCATAATACAAAAAAAAAGACCGCCAGCCTGTTGGCGGTCTTACCGCCGCTTCTCCGCCTTCCGCCAGGGTCATAATTACCCCCTTAGTCTTTCTTAGTATGCTGGGAGAAGCACTCAGTGTACCGTATGGTGAATTTCCTTTCGCCTGTGTTCCTGTGAGGCTGTTTCCCCTTTCAAATAGACTTCTGTCTAAAAACCTTGTCATAATATCAATGTTATGCTTCGTGTGGTGTGTGAAAACACATATCTCCCATATTATCTCATGCAATCCCTTTGTCCCTACACTACTGTCCCTGGACGCATCTTGGAACTGCTGTTTCCAATGTGTAATCAACAATTTTGGTCCATTTCCTTTCTTTGTAGCCTGCGCCATCAAACTGTCACTTTCCTTGTTCGTTTTCTGAGCAATGTGGGCCACTTCCTGTCTGACTTCCTGCAGCATCTGTTACTGCAGTCTGTTACTCTTTCAAGGTTCATTTTTGTTAGTTCCTCTTTTATTAAACCATGTGCGAGCTCACGGGCTGCAGCCTTCTGAGCCAGCGATAGCTCAGGAGGCTCTGTGCCTGTCACTAAGTGCTCAACCTGCACTTTTTCCTCTGAACTCACTGTTTTGTTCTCATTACCTAACCTCCCTATCAGTATGTCTTCAATGAGTGCGTCCTCGGTCTCTTCCTTCGTTGTTCCCTGCATACTGTGTTCCTGTGATGGTGCACCTATCACAGGAAGACATGGGAATGTTCCTACCATATCGAGCATTTTATCCCTCCGCTCCTCCCTTTTCTCATTCCTCTGTCTTTCAGAATAAAATACGTCTTTCAACACCACCAATTTCTTGCACACTTTAGCTTTGATATCATTCGTATTTCTAAGGTCCCGTAGGCAAAAGTCCCAGGAATAGAAAGAGTCCCACTCTAGGTTACGAATCTTACGTCCCTTTAGAATCAGCATTTGTCTCAAGTATGACAACTTGTTCATGTCATATGTGCCATTACTTGGAAACTGTAAGCTGGGTCGCCTGGCCGTCAGTCTATGCCATTTGTCAAGAAACATTATTGCATGTAGTCCTTGCTTAACGGCTACTTGGTAGGCAGGACTATCCCTAGGGGGTGTGATTTGGTGTGTGTTCAAATGTTCCTTGCTAAAGGGGTTCCCTATAGCTAAATAAAAGGTCACCGCTTTCCCTTACCACTTCACGCAAACAGTTCGGTCACACCAGGAAACACAATTATGGAGTCGGCTATCTCTGCCACTCAAATCAAATGACACATGAGGAAAACCCGCACTCAAATCAGCACTGCCAACTGCATTTGTTATTAGCGAAGCAGAGAGTTTGTCTGCAATCACACAACAATACACGCAGCCTTGTCCACCGCAAGCATGCACAAGTTGGAATGAAAAAAACAGTGCCAAGGTGCTGGTGACGGCGTACACTGGCATCCTTTTAGCGAATAAAAGATGACAGAAAGGTCAAAAGAGAAAGGCAAAGATCCCACACCCTTGCTTTCCTGCCCTGAGGCAGGGTGCGGCTGTATGGGATTAGAACCCGGACCAGATCCGTGGCGGGTGACACACAGGTAATGCAACAATGGTTAACAGTGCACTCAATCACATATAGGACAATATGATAACAATATAACAAAAACAGGTACTTGCCCTAAGTGATGGTCATGCCTCCCACCCTTTGTGCTGGTGCATGGTGACAGCAGAGTGTGATGCACAGGCAGACCCTGTCAGTTGTAGTAATCAGTCACTGTAACGGTATTGGCGGGCGTACTTCTCCTGAGTTCTGGTAGAATAGCAGCTTAAGTCAGTCAGTTAATACACGTCAGTACACCCCTCATATTGTATATTACTACGTTCTCCACACTCCTTCCTCACTATATTCTCACTACTATCCTAACACATAATTCATCCACACCATTTATTTCTTCAACACCCTTTTCGTACACCTCATCCATTCATCTCACTCAACTCTCCATGTAACCAGCTGGAGAGAGAGAAAGAAAGAAAAAAATCAATATGACACCTCCATAGAGCACAACACTTCAACGCTATCAGAGCAGAAAAAAAAAATATGCGAGAACACGGCACTGCCTGCCTGCTCCACTGGAATGGACAACTACCACTCGATAAGTCACCGGGCACAACCCGCCCTTCCTGCTGGGGTGGACAATCACCACCCCCTCCGGCCAGAGTATTCCTCCCCAGCCCCTCCGGCTGGGAAATGCTGCACCAACCCTTTCCGGTTGGAAGCTGTGGCCACACAGCGCCTCCCGCTGTGTACCGAGACCATACCATTAACAGTCTCACACATGTAGTGTCGCTGGATAAACAGAAACCCTTGGCTAATATTTACAGCAACTACTGAATCATGAATTCGTTAGGCACTGAGAACAAAAGAGGGAAGGAAATGGCGCAATAAGGCAGAAACGATAATATCAACACAAAACTCCAGCACACGGCCATCTGACGGCCATCATCTGAATGTCTGAACGAGGTACTCTAGAAGAGCCTGGAATAATGGGGACAGGAACGTCTGCATGCCAGCGTAAACAAAGAACAAACATAACAAGAAAGAACAGCAGGCTAATAGGAATAGCATATAGTACAATTATCCACAACTCCATTTAGAAATGCAGACGTAAATCACCCCGCCACCTCCCCCCTTTATAAGCCAAACACCCTCTGCTAACAGAGGGAGAGAGAGAGGAGAGTTTTTTTTTTTAAAACAGAAACAGACAGGACCGAGGAAATGATAAATACTCACGCCAAGTCAGCACCCTGCCCCGGAGGGGGCCCGACCAGCCCAAAATGCCGTTGCCCCCCCTCCCCGCAGAGAGACAAGAGCCGTGCCGGCGAAACTGTAAATCCAACCGCAATCCTCCACCAGATGTCGAAGCCAAAACGGAGTATTTCAGATCCAGACAATTCAGGAAACAAACCAAGACCAGCCGCTCTTCCTTAGATTACTTTTAATAAGAACTAATAAGACATAATAAGAAATACATGTACATGGAGACTCAGCTGCCTAAATCCAGCTCGAACAGACTGCACAAGGAAGTAATGCATGATCTTTTATAGCATTAAACCGCAGACACATTAACACATTTCATTGGTTCTTGATATTGTCGTATGATTATTTTTTTTCTATATAGCACACGTGATGCTCCATATAAGGATTAGAATCATAGACAAGAAACTTGCACAATGTCCTCTGAATCAAATGTCTTATGATACATCTATATGTGGAGAAAGAGGAACCATAAGTGCATACGTTAGTACTTTTAGCAGTGAGGATTTCGCAAGCTAGCATGCGGTGGTGTCTTGTGATGGCCGTCAGTTTAGCAAGCCTTGCAACATAATGCGTTTCAAGCACAATAGACATTTCTTCAAGGCCTAGCTAATTCAACATTGTAAAGTGTTCAACAGAAACAGGCCTGTATTTTCATTGTGTATTACAGGGCCTACTAGGCCCAAAATGGATCCAGGAGAACGTGATTCCACAACAACAAAGCACATTTTATAAGGCATTTGAATAGACAATGTGGATACAACACAAATCACTGCTCCAGATGGCCGAGGACTCTACGTGATTTCTGAACACAGGTGTGTAGGGTATACAGCGTTTCAAGGGGCAGGGATTGCCCAGGAAATAGATCAGTGCCTGTGACAAGGACTGCCAAAGTTCTAAGTAGTCCGGCAGCTTATCAGTTCAAAACAACGCCATCATTGTTTCTTCTGCCATTGTCGATTTGGCCAGATCATGTTTTCAGTTGCAGGTCTCCGGAGGATACACCCGGAGCGAGTGAATCACCACACTGTGATTTGCCAACAATAATGTGAGGTGTAGAAACTTCCTCTTAATTTTGTATATGGTTTTTTGGTGTCGGTACCTAGTAGACATGCCGACTGGGTCATAGGTACGGTTAGTGACATTTGCTCAGAGTATCTGCCAACCACTTCCCCCCGAATCTGCTGCAATTTTGAGTTTGTGTTTCTCATTTCCAATGTCCATGTAGAGTTGTGTGATAATCCCATGCTTGTGATCTGTCTGTACGAACAGTTCCAGAGTGCTGGAGCATGCTGGTGTCTCTCGGGTGCCCCACCCTGTTTGCGCATTACATCTTTTATGGTATTGTATTGTGGGAATTGCCCCAGCAAGAGCTGGAAGTATGCGTGGGCAGTTTTGAAAGAGGTCATTGCATCTGTTTCCCATGTATCCACTAAGGTGTGGCTGTGACTCCGTTTCCATTTTGATATATTCATGTCCTCCAGGGCAAACTACACTATCCACCATATTGGCAGGTCTGCAGCATATGGCATGTGTTTGCCCCACCTCCTGTAGTGATTTCTATCTTGTTGTAATGGGAAGCAGGAGTTAGCTTAGCCTTCTGGCTTGCAGACCTGTGTCCCCGTCACCCAGTGACTTTTACCCTACTTAGCTTGCTCTGTTTTAGCACAATTATTTAATTATATCTTTCCAAGATGACTGCATTGTTTTTACTTAGGACAATGTTTTAGTTTCCTGCTATGAGTGCCACTCTGCTAAGGCATCACTATAAGCGCCAGAAGATAGATAAGATGTAGATATTCACATTAGGTATTTTCCCACTTTGTGCTTTCGAGGAATTGTTTATGTAATTGCTGCCCCAAACATGTCTTGTTATCTACTGTTTGGGAACAAGCCAACGTCAGGAGTGTGAGCAGATCTGTATAAACGCACCTCACATAGACAGGTAGTCAGAGGGATTCCTACCCGATGCCGTCAATGCTATCCAAGCTGCACTTCGCCTTAATGCTGACCCAGTCTTCGTATCCCTACGGAATCTGAGTTGGAGGCCTCATTCCAAGGTAACAAGAGTTGGGGGGCTCTTCTAATGGACATGGCATTGGCAGATTAGGTTTAACACACTTAGCCCTCTTTGGGTTAGAGATTAGGTTCATCATGCTAGGGTACTAGGGCATATTTCATCTTTCATGTTATTTTATGTTATTGCAAGATGGTGGGGGTCTTTGTATTAATGACTCCCGTGTTCACAATTATGTTTCTTGCATTATTCATTATCCTTATCATTGCAGCCCATGCAATTTATTGTAGATTACAGTTTTGTCAATAAAACCTATTGAAAACTTTACTGCATCTCCTTCATTGCCTGTGTTTGATTGAGACATGTTGTTCATATGAGAAAGGGGTAATCTCCATTTAACCACGACACTCCCTGAGATGTCGCACTCTTGAGTCCATGCATAAAGGCTGCCACAAATCACCTTTTACTGTTTTGGTGTTTGGTGAGGTACTGATTGTGAGCCGGGAGGGTTGGGACGACATTTGCGACTTGTTGTATGACTGGCATAGACGCCTACAAAAATAAGTACTGTCATTCTCAAACCAGCAGTCTTGCCTAGAGCAAGAGTCAAACTACTACAGGGTGCCACCAACGATGGTGTTTGGGCACTAATTTACGGATACCCTGACTATCACTGTCTCACATAAAACAGGTACCCTAAGTACCATTATACAGAGATGTCTGTGGTCTTGAGGAAGATCCTCCTTGGCTAAACAGGGAGCACCTAATTTGGCTGTAGGTTGTTTGAGCTCAAACCATTAAAATGCCTTTTCTCCCCACTTTGTTATTCCATCTCTTTACTCAATTCACATTATGGCTAACCCATAGACATTCCTGAGAATGCTAAACAAGCATTAACATTACACCTAGTAGCACATGGCTGAACAGACGATGTCACATTCATTGTAGAAGCTAGTGAAGCTTAACAAACAGAAACATTCTACTCTTGGGTCACCTTTCCTGAGGAAGACCAAAGATCATACACATTCCACACATACAGAATTGCAAACGTACCTCGATGGTACCAAGCATACCACTATCCTGAAATACCAATTACTTATCAAGAGCATCAGAATTGGTTTAATGACGCCCTTCCACATGTCATACAACCTGTGAGATTAGGGCGCTCATTATGAACATGGTGGGAAAGACCGCCGACCGCCGTGGCGGCGGTGAACAGAATCCCGCCGGTGGCAGCGAATGGAAAACTGACATATAATGGTAGAAAAACCCACCTGCCAAAAATTCCCAGACCACCACTCCCCCCAGGACCCTGTCGCCGGGAATCCCGGCCCACCCCACCCCGCCACCGCCAAGCACACCCACATCCCGCCTTTCAAATAATGATGCACAAATCATCTCGGCGGACAGTGGAGGCCGGACGACCATTGGCGGCTGCGACTGCCACGGGCAGCAAGTGGGCCCAATAGCAACAAGTGCACACATTGGCTAGGCCTATCACCCACACACCTGACACACATGCAGAACCCCATAAAACACCCCCAGACACACCCCAGAATCCCTTGCAACGTAACCAGGACCAGAAGACGGAGAGCACCAGAGCCAGACAGAGAACGTCAGAAGACAGGACATGCATATCGACCCACACAGGAGCACCCAAACGCCGTCCCCAGTCCCGACACCATGCAGCAGCCCCACCCAGGAAAACACTGTCACCCCTAACACCCAGTCAAGACCAGCAGGCCAGGGGAGGCGTACCCACACCAGTGGACCCAGGGCACAGACAGGTGGAACCCAGCTACAGAGGCCACAGTCTCCCACTCCCAACATGCAGGAAGGCGAGGGCCCCAGTACAAGTGGCACGTCAAGACCTGCGCAGGGGACACAGGCACAGGGGTCAGGGCAGATCAAGTGCCCCAGGGGGTCAGGGGGTAGGGCACCGGATGGATGCAGCAGCCCAGGACGTCATTGCAGAGGTATTGGGGGACTACCAACATACCCAAGACAGGTTGGCACAGATTGTATCCACCCTGGAGCAAAGTCAGAGGATGCAGCTGGAAAACACCAACAGGCCATGGAGCAGTGGAACACAATGCCACAATGGCCACCGTTGCTGGTGCACTGCTGCAGTTGGTAAACAAACAGTCAGACACCCACACCGGACAAGAGGCCCCCACAACAGCCCTGGACAAGCAGCAAGAGATGACACAAGCAGCAGAAACAGCACAGGAAATACCCTCCCAGGAATCACAAGGGCCAACCATGCCACCCCAAGAAGCTCCACAGCAGGCGCCCAAACGTAGACTCAGGCCAAGATATGGCACTGGAAACCCATCTAAGAACAAGCCCCACTCCAACAATTGGCACTGCTACTACTGCAAA
The DNA here is from genome assembly GCF_031143425.1 of Pleurodeles waltl. Lineage (NCBI taxonomy): Eukaryota > Metazoa > Chordata > Amphibia > Caudata > Salamandridae > Pleurodeles > Pleurodeles waltl. The sequence goes on from NC_090449.1 coordinate 404,242,120, forward strand.
GCAACCATCCCACCCATTTACCAACTACACTTAGCTGAGGGCTAAATAAAGTACTATACTACAAATAGGACCCACCTATGACATCCAACAGGGCTGCCACCAAGTCAGTTTTGAGGACACCCAACCCTTACGACTTCCATCACTGTACATAGCACATTTCACTGTATTCGACCAATAAACAACATTTCTCACATGTAACACTGTCCCCTGTCTTCAATGTTGAACAAAGTGGAGTATGGATGCAACTGGCAGGAACAACTTTATTGTCAATTTGTGCTTGGTGGTGGTAATGTGTGTTTCAAATTATGCAAGGAGGGAATGCATATATTGTCTGTCAGTACCATGCTGAAGAGGTCCATGTCTCGCCTATCATGACCAGTCCCCCCTATATGACATGGCACACTTACAGTATCAGTCATTAACCTCAATTACAGGCTTAAGTCCCACACAGTTATTGGAAGTAGAGTTGTATCAGTTGGTTCCTGGAGGTGACATCTTCCCCTTCCTCATCCTCACCATCACTCTCCTCACTTTTCTGAGGTAAATGATCAGGACCCATAGCTCCCTCCACCTCCAAAAGGGGGATAGAATGTCTCACAGCCACGTTGTGCAACATGCAGCAGGCCACCACTATTCTACACACCTTATCAGGCCCATAAGCCAGGGAACCCCCAGAGATATGTAGGCACCGGAATCTAGCCTTCAGAAGACCTATAGTACGCTCTATCACCCTCCTAGTACGTCCAGGGGCCTCATTGTATTTCCTCTCTGCATCCGTCCTGGGATTCCTCACTGGAGTCAGGAGCCAACGCAAGTTTGGATAGCCAGAATTACCTAGAGAAATGGTCACTACAGAGTCGTCATTGTAATGTCCCTTAGTCAGACAGGCTGTTTTTCTACAATGTGTTGGTTAGTGACAGGCAAACTTACCTATGATCCAACCTCTGTCCATCTTCTGTGGCACACTACTGTTCCTCAAAACAAATGAATCATGGACTGAACCCAGAATCATGGCATTCACATGGGAAATGTACTGGTCTGCAGTACATACCAATTGGATGTTCATGGAGTGAAAGTTCTTCCTGTTTCTGTACACCTGTCCACTCACTCTTGGGGGGATGATAGCTATGTGGGTGCCATCGATGGCACCTATGACATGGGGAATGTTTGCAACAGCAGAGAAGTCAGACTTGATGGCAGGTAGGTCAGCACTTTGGGGGAATCGCACATAGGACTGCAGATGTTGTACAAATGCATTCAGAAACCTTGTCAGTACCTGGCTGAACATTGGCTGTGAGAAACCAGCACCCATGCCCACTGTCACTTGAAATGAGCCTGTGGCCAGGAAATGGAGTGCGGAGAGTACCTGCACTTCAGTTGGAATGGCTTGCTGATTACGATTTCCGGGAGTCAGTGCAGAATCCAGTAGTGCACATTGGTCCTGAATAGTTGCATGTGTGTCTGTAAGTGATAATGATCTGACGCTCCACCATGGTCCCCTTACTCGCCACAAGAGTCAGTTCCTATGAGGGGTAAGAAAAAGGAGTGATGTGCACACATACGTTGGCAAATTTGCTAAATACATGCACTGCATTGTTCATGGTAGTGTCTGTACAATAACTGCAACCTGACAAATGTACTTGTACATCACTAGGAGGGAACGGAGTAAATCATGTGTGATTATATACTCAATGGATAGAGGCCTAGGTGCTTCATGTAGGAGGCTGGCCTGGCTTATAGTGGGCACCTTGTGGTACGTACACCTTGTGCCAGGTCCAGTTATCCCTTATTAGTAGATTAGAGGTGTTCTAGCAGCTTAGGCTGATAGAGGTAGCTATAGCAGAGCAGCTTAGGCTGAACTATGAGACATGCTAAGCTCCTACCATACCACCTAGATCACTTAGCGCTATACCATAAGAAACACAATACTCAGAGTTACTCAAAATAAAGGTACTTTATTTTAATGACAATATGGCAAAAGTATCTCACAGGATATACGCCCTTAGGAGGTAAGTAATATACAGAAAATATACACACAAACCAAAATCAGGTAAGTAAACAGTTAGAAAAGTAGTGCAAACACTGTAGGACACAATAGAATGGAATAGGAGACAATAGGCCTAGGGGCAACACAAACCATATACTCCAAAAGTGGAATGCAAACCACAAATGGACCCCAGGCCTAGTGTGGGGTGTAGAAGGTCGCAGGGGGTGTAATAAAACACTAAGGGTGTCCAAGATACCCAACCCCAAGACCCTGAAATGTAGGAATAAAGTTACCCTACTACCCCAGAAAGACAGTAAAGACGAGATAGGGGATTCTGCAAAGACAACAACTGACTGCAAAGCACTGAAGACGGATTCCTGGACCTGAGGACCTGTAAAGGAAGGGGACCAAGTCCAAGAGTCACGCAAGTGTCCGGGGGGGCAGGAGCCCACTAAACCCTGGATGAAGGTGCAAAAGGGCTGTATATGGGTGGAACAAGCCGAAGATTCTGCAACAACGGAAGGTGCCAGGAACTTCTCCTTTGATCAGAAAATGTCCCACAGTGAGCTGGAGGATGCAGAGTTATTTCCATGCAGAAAGACTGCAAACAAGCCTTGCTAACTGCAAGAGTCGCGGTTGAAGGTTTTGGGTGCTGCCAGGGCCCAGGAAGGACCAGGAGGTTGCCCCTTGGAGGAGGAGACAGAGGGGTTGCTCAGCACTACGGAGAGCCAAGCAGAAGCAAGCAGCACCCACAGAAGTACCTAAACAGGCGTTCAGAAGATCTGAGCACGACAGTCGACTCAGCACAACAAAAGAGGGTCCCACGAAGTCGGAGTCCAACTCAACGAGTTGGGCAATGCAGGACAGAGTGCTGGGTTCCTGGGCTAGGCTGTGCGTGAAGGAAGTCTTGCAAAAGTGCACAGAAGCCAGAGCAGCTGCAGTTCACACAGTACATAGGATTACTGTCTGGCGTGGGGAGGCAAGGACTTACCTCCACCAAATTTGGACAGAAGGGCCACTGGACTGTCGGGGACACTTGGACCCAGCTCCTGTGTGCCAGAGACAAGGCTCGTCAGGATGAGAGGAGACCCAGAGGACCAGCGATGCAGAAGTTTGGTGCCTGCGTTGGCAGGGGGAATATTCCGTCAACCCACAGGAGATTTCTTCTTGTTTTCTAGTGCAGGGTGAACGCAGACAGCCCTCAGAGCATGCACCATCAGGAAACAGTCGAGAAAGCTGGCAGGATGAGGCGCTACAATGTTGCTGGTAGTCTTCTTGCTACTTTGTTGCGGTTTTACAGGCGTCCTGGAGCAGTCAGCGGTCGATCCTTGGCAGAAGTCAAAGAGGGAAGTGCAGAGGAACTCTGGTGAGCTCTTGCATTCGTTGTCTGGGGAGAAACTCACAGGAGAGACCCTAAATAGCCCTCAGAGGGGGATTGGCTACAGAGGAAGGTAAGCATCTATCAGGGGGGATCTCTGACGTCACCTGCTGGCACTGGCCACTCAGGGGTGTCCATTGTGCCCTCACACCTCTGCATCCAAGATGGCAGAGGTCTGGGACACACTGGAGGAGCTCTGGGCACCTCCCCTTGGGAGGTGCTGGTCAGGGGAGTGGTCTCTCGCCTTTCCTTTGTCCAGTTTCGTGCCAGAGCAGGGCTGGGGGGATCCCTGAAGCGGTGTAGACTGGCTTATGCAAGGAGGGCACCATATGTGCCCTTCAAAGCATTTCAAGAGGCTGGGGGAGGCTACTCCTCCCCAGCCCTTAACACCTATTTCCAAAGGGAGAGGGTGTAACACCCTCTCTCAGAGGAAATCAGTTGTTCTGCCTTCCTGGGACTGGGCTGCCCAGGGCCCAGGGGTCAGAAACCTGTCTGAGGGTTGGCAGCACTGGTAGCTGCAGAGAAAACCCCAGAGAGTTAGTTTGGCAGTACCCGGCCTCTATGCTGGAGCCCCGGGGATGCATGGAATTGTCCGCCCAATACCAGAATGGTATTGGGGTGACAATTCCATGATCCTAGACATGTTACATGGCCATGTTCGGGACAAGACGGGGTGGGCCAGTGGGTTGGAACAAGTCTGCACAGGAGAGGAAAAGTTTCTTGGGAGCAATTGGGGTGGGCGTGGATGAGGGCGAGGGAGTGGAGGCAGAGGGAGTTGATTTATGGGGTGTAGGTGAGCGTGTAGTGGGTGCAGGTGACTGCTCAGTATGCTGTGGTGTGGTGGATTTCTGATGGGTGGGTATCTTGGTGCGTTTGAGTGTTTGGGGAGGTGGGGTGTGGACACAGTGGAAAAAGACAGACAGCTAGTGTGGATATATGTTGGGTGGGTATCTGCAAGTCTGGTGAGTGTGCTGCATGTGTCAACTACCGTAGAGGTGGTGAGTGCAGGTGTGGTGTATGGGGTGCATGTATGGTTGTCTGCTAATGTGGTGAGTGCAGAAAGAGGAGCAGTAACAGTGAGTGGAGGTGCAGTGCATGAGGGTGTGGATGTAGAGGGGACAGACAGGGAGGCGGAAGAGGCGGGAAGTGGACATTGTTGTGTGTGCAGATGTCTGTTGGCTGTGTGAATGCTTGTGGTGGGAGGTGTGGTGCTTGTGTTTGGAAGTGTGCTTCTTGTGTGTTGATGTGCCTGTAAGCGGGTCTGATTGTGTGCTTTGGACGGGTGAAGGGAGTGGGGTGCTGGAAGGGGTAGAGGAGGTTGGAGGGGGGAACGGAATGGCCAGGGAAACTAGCTGCCGTCCAAGAGGAGGCCAGAGCCTGAAAAAATCTCTGTAGGTCAAACACAGCACTGTGAATGCCAACCAGATAGGCATTGGTCTTCTGCACCTCAGAAGCCAGACCCTGGATGGCATTGACGATGGTTGTCTGCCCTACAGAGATGGTTCTCAGGAGGTCAATAGCATCCTCTGTGAGGGCAGCAGGGCTGACTGGGGCAGGGGAGGAGGTGCCTGGGGCGAAGGAGACACCCACTTTTCTGGGTGGGCGGGCACGGGCAACTCGGTGGGAAGCAGAAGAGAGGGTGCTGATGGTATGGGACATAGAGAGCACCATTGGTGTGATATTCTGGGATGAACTTAATTGTGAATTCCTGCTGGCCAAGAGGGACTCGAGCACGTCCGTAAGCTCCCACATGGGGAAGATGTAATTTTGCATCTTTCTCTAATTTTGTTCCAGAAGCGGTAAAACAAGCATACACTGTCATTTGGGCTTTAGCTCAGGCATGTTCGTTGTACCGCAATCATGTAGGTTGGGACAATGACTCACCTTGTCATTTAATACCTATCAGATCTACACCCCAGCCTCGGCCAAGGTATCCTGTTAAACATGAAGCTTAAGCTCTGGTGAGGGAGATCCTCACTCAGCTCGAGTACCAGGGAGTAATTGAGCCCTGTGTCTCTGCAATCATCATCAACACAAACTTTATTCGGTCAACAGGCCATCAAAGCAACACAATAATAAATAATCATAATATATAAACATATAAAACATATACATCCCTAGGTTAAAACTAATAAATAACAATACACTTTAAAACACAATTACCCAATTAAACTCATAAATCAAACCACATTGCTCCCTATTTGCAAAAAATATTGCGTATATGCCATGCTGCTACTAAAAACTTGCTAACGGCAATAATTAACATGCTCGACCCATGACTTTTTAAAATCCTCAATGCTATAGCACATTTGTCCATCCCCATTTCCCGACAAATCTTGCAAATCCATTTGGACCTTGGGGATGAATAGGCAGGGCAGAAAAACATAAAGTGTTCAACTGTTTCTGGGGCACCATCACACGCAGGGCATATTTCCGAAGTAACAGTTTGTCCCCAACCACTCGTCAGAGACTTCGAAGGCAAAGACCCAAAGCAAAATCTAGCATATAATCCTTTGCCTAAAAGATCAGGTATCACTTCTAGATAAGATTCAAACTGTGGATACCATTTAAAATCAATAAAACGATTGGTTAATTGACCATGGGATTTACAGCAAATATAATCATTCCTCACATAGGACCAACATACAGATTTCAGAGCTTTTATATGAGATTTCTCTAAAATATGGGGATTCTCCCAAAAATATCCTAGGCCCAAAATGCGGAACCAATTGGATACATGCTTTACCCAAGGGATAGTGGCCGAATTAGGCCTCCCTAGCAATTCAAGAAGTGAAGTCTTGAAAATATCCAATTCAGGAACAACCCAAAGCCTTACCCAGTATAGTAGAGGCCTTAGGACAATTATATTGGCTATTCGGTTTAAACCCAGGTCTAAAAATATTGGGATCAATGGTGTACTACGGGGGCACGCAACCAAAGCCCTCGCAAAGTTATTCTCACCCACAGTTAGTCTATTACTTTTGGTGGGACCCCATACCTCTGCACCATAGACAGCAGCACCCTGTGCCTTAGCCACATAGATCTTAATCGCTGGGGATACAGTTTTAGTGGTCGTGCTCCTAAAAAAGCACAGAATAGAGGCCTCTCTGTGTTGTAGAAGACCCACACTTTTATTAATCTGATCCTCCCAACATAATTTGCTGGATAACCTCACAGCCAGATAGTCAAATGTGCTGACCTTATTCAGAGGGACTCCATCCAGTATGATAGTACATTTCTTACGTGGTCCAGGATGGAATCTGCAATGAATAACCCGTTATTCCCAGTTGCATAACCAGACCATTTTTACAGTTTTACAGAATATTCTTAGATTACAGACACTTAAACAGTCATACACGCACATACACTATACAAAATTCACATAGTACAGCACTAATTAATAACATAGTGCTCAAAAAATACAAAACAACCTTGCGTATTTTCAACGTTTTTTTCTGCCAGAACATAGCACACGAAAGTTGGGACCTGAGGTCATTCTCATTTGGCTCACAAAAACAATTCTGCTGTTTGCCCCAAGGCTACAAGAACAGCCCAGGGCTGTTCTCAGCCCGTGTAAAATCAATATTACATAATATTGATCCCGAGGCATTGTCTTACATGAATGACATCTCTCTCCCCTGTGCCAGCTTTAGAGGCCGTCACCAAAGCAAGCGTTCCTAATGCTAAAGCATTACATCCATGCTGGATTCAGTGGGCAACCTCCCTGACTACCACTGATGTAGATTACATCTTTGATCCAAAAGTTCAGACACAAGAATTTCTCCAATACGAAGAGGAGTACCCGCACTTCTAGATATTTTGCCACTTTACACATACCATGCTGTCATTTACACAGATGGTTCCGCACAACCAGCTGTAGGTACCAAACATCAATACTCAGCCGCTTGCGTAGCTGTGAGCGGAGTGATGAAGGATGGTGTATTCCACCCTCACAATACCTACACACAGACCCTAAGGGACTGCACAGCTTAGCTGGCCCTTATCTTAGCGCCTGAACACACAGAGCCAGGATTACTGACTTTGATTGTCTGTGACTCATACTACTGAATCCAGTCCTACAATGATTATCTTAATCATTGGCGATTGAGCAGGTTTAGAGACTCCAAAGGGAACGCCATAAAACACAGGACTCTGTGGGGGAGGATGGCTGATCTCAATGATAAGCTACCTTGTGTCCATGTAGTACATACATTAGGCCACCAATGTGTAGGAGTACACGTTATCGTAAATAATTTGGCTAATGAAGCGGCCAAATCTGCAGTAGCTACGGCTTCTGTGGCTGCAGTGACTCGTTCTCAGACGAGATTGGATAATGAAATTCTGACTGCCGTGAAAGCTTCGGCAGAAGGCAAGTCTTTTCCAAAAGCATACCCTACAAAATACTCTTACCACATCAGTGCACAGAATGTTGCTTATGCAACACTTCCTGGTGTTGGAGATCGAGTGATCTCCAACGAAGACCAGAGATTAGATCTGATAAAAGCAGCACATGGGGGTGTCGCTTCTGCACATGCTGGTATTTCGGCCACAGTAACATTCTTACAGAAACGCTTCTGGTGGCCAGGTGTATACAAACAGACAAAACAATACGTACTTTGTTGTGACATTTGCCAGCAAATTAAAGGCTCCAACATCAAACGCCCACCGCAGACATCCCTCTTAGGGCCAGATTTATACTTTTTGATGCAAAACTGCACAAATGCAGTTTTGCGTCAAAAGGTTTAGCCCTGGCTAGCACAATTTTTTAATGCCACCCATGCCTCATATTTATACTATGATGGTGGGTGGTGCTAAAAACAGGTTAGATTCAAAATTTCTGACGTTAACCTTTGCGTCTTGTCGTAAGGCAAAATGACGTTAACACTGGAAAAATGAATCTAACCTGTTTTACGACACGTATGCATGTCGCAAAATGGAAATGCACCATTTTTACCCACATTAGCATCAAATACAGCCGCTAATGAAGAAAACAGTGCAAAGTGGACCCAGAAAGCCAGGAGACACCTTATGGTGACCCCAATTAACCTGGAACGAGCCAAGAGGACAGAGACAAGACCCAGGGGAGGGGAAGAAAAAGAGAAAGTGTTGTTTCAGTGCAGAGGAGCATGAAATACTGGTGAGAGAGGTGACGGAGCATCAACATCAACTCTTCGTCACCTCCAAATTGCCAATTGGTAGGAGAGAAGTAATCTGGCAGCAGATAGTAGACAAGATTAACAGTGTGGCAGAGGTGAAGAGAACCGTAACTGAATGAAAGAAATGCTGGCATGATTGTAAGCAGAGGACAAAGGAAAAAATGGCAAGGAACAGGAAGGCAGCACTGCAAACTTGAGGTGGTAGTCCAGCACCACAAGAGGTCCTGGACAAGATAGAGGAGATTGTTATAGCGGTCATCCCGGAGAAAGTGGTCACTGGAATCGCAGATTACCAGGAAACACCACAAATGCAGGGTAAGTTGCATGGGGGAAATTAATGCTAAATTGTCAAGTGCAAGAAGGGGGAGGCACATAGGACACACACAATGCATGTCAAAGGAGCGCAGAGGGACACATTGCACATAAAGCAAGTTGCACCATGCTGACGTAAGCTACACATTTACCTGCGCCTTGGTAGTGCCATGCACCACAACACATACACAACCTGGACATATGTCAATCACCAGGGCTAAATACCTACATGTACATATGCAGCACATGGGATGGATGGCATATCTAATGACTGTGCCTCTGGTTGTGTCATCACAACATCCTCGCATATAGTCAAATTAACCCTACCAACACGACCAAGACTTCAGAGACTAGGTAGTCAATCAATACCATTCCTGGGGTTACTTCATGGGGGTGTCACCTTGCAACTGCCTTGCCTCCTTGCAGAAACACGTGTGCTGCATCTCACAGCACACAATTCATTGAAACTGTCCTAACAGTACCCAGACATGTGCCGGTAGCACCACCACCCTGCACATTGACAACACATCCACATAAGGCAATCACCACTCCATCATGCGGTGAGGATGCCACCTGGGTGCAGGGAAAAATAATCTGAGCAGGCGCCGGGGGAATAGCAGGCTGGTCCTGTATCACTGGAGACATGCCACTATCCAGAGCAACTAAACTGGTGTAGTGTGGAACCACACATCTTGATGCTGATCAGAAATGTGCCACTACAGAAAATATGTACCACAGATAGCAAATTGTAGGTCACAACAAATACAGGCTGAGCCCACAACTACTATAACACAACCATATGAGACACATAGGAATGGGGAAATATATACACACTTACAACATGGTGTATGACTATGAATATAATGGTGTATAAATCCACATTGATGGGTGGGGGGTGGTGCATGGGCAAGTCTGGTGTTGGTAAGACTGCCAGTGCAGTGTACCCTTTGTGGTTGGAAGTATGAGTCACACGTTGGGATGGCGGGTGGAAATCTGTCTGCTCATGGTAGCTCTGTGGGGCACTTAGCACAACATTGTTGATGGATCAAATAGAGTCAGTGCCAGTCTTGGGGTGCATTGGGTGTGACAGGACATGATGCTCTTAGCCCTGCAAATCAGGAAGTGGAAATGGCAAAGGGGCAAGGCATGGGACCTCCTGCACTGCCCATGCCAGGTGCATGGGCTGTGCAGGGGCACCCAGGGGCACATCATACCACATGACTACCAACCTTTGTGTGGGGGTTTCACCACCATGCAAAGGCTGGTGGAAAAGCGGGAACATACCTGGAGGGTAGCGTTCATCGTAATACTGGTCTGATGTCACAAGACAGGTGGCATTGCCAGTCTGTAAGCTGCTGGAAACCTGCCAGTGCCAGACCATTGTTCCATGGGGCATTCTCCATTGACAACATGTGCCACTACCACCTGAGCTGTTGGGGGTGGTCATTTAGACAATGGCAATCAGGTGGCCATAGGACTGCCACACTTGTAATGATGGACCAGTTTGACTAACTGCAAGATCACCATCAAACTAGCTCGAAGCCCTGACCCAAGTTCAACTCCAGTTAACTGGCTATGTCCATAAACTAAGTTACCATCAGGCACTGTCATATACAAAATGATGTACACAGCAAAAAAGTATACCCATGCTGGCCATCCCTGTGTCTAACCCTGTGCTTATGTCAATTTAGCTGCACTGCCACTATTCTGCACCTCTTGCATCATAGTGCAGGGATGGCTGTATTGAGGGAGAGATCATAGTTGTGTAGGAATGCACACCTTCCAGCATGGGCAGAAGATGAAATGGAAATCTGCTAGGTCCATGTGTGCTGTGCAATGTAGCACACATACACATACATCAACATGAGGTGCTATCAAAGGAAACAACAGCATAGTGTCCTGGCAATGCCATTACTGGGGCGGTGCAAGGTTTCAGTAGCTCACAGGTGTATGTGAAACATGTAAGGCTGGGACAGGGGCATATTGCCATGTGTGGTGCTGTGGCTTGACCACTGCAACACCCATTGCAAGGCCCTATCATGCAAATGGATGCATAGGGAGGGTTGACAATAAGAAGATGGTGTCAAGCCACAAAAAGGATACGCATCACACCTAGGCCCATATTTATACTTTTTGACGCAAAACTGCGCTAACGCAGTTTTGCGCCAAATAAATTAGCGCCGGTTAACGCCATTCTGAAGCGCCCTGCGGGCGCCGTATTTATTGAATGGCGTTAGCCGGCGTTAGCCGACCGGCGCTGCCTGGTGTGCGTGAAAAAAAACCACGTAGAGCAGGCAGCGCCGGCGTAGGGAAAAATGGCGTTTGGGCGTCTAAAAATGGGGCAAGTCAGGCTGAGGCAAAAAAAACGTCTTAACCCGATTTTGCGCCATTTTTTTACGACGCCCATCCCCCATTGAAATGACTCCTGTCTTAGCAAAGACAGGAGTCATGCCCCCTTGCCCAATGGCCATGCCCAGGGGACTTCTGTCCCCTGGGCATGGTCATTGGGCATAGTGGCATGTAGAGGGGCACAAATCAGGCCCCCCTATGCCACAAAATTATTTAAAAAAAAATACTTACCACAACTTACCTTCTCTTCCCTGGGGTGGGACCCTCCATCCTTGGGTGTCCTCCTGGGGTGGGCAAGGGTGGCAGGGGGTGTCCCTGGGGGCTTGGGAGGGCACCTCTGGGCTCATTCTGAGCCCACAGGTCCCTTAACGCCTGCCCTGACCCAGGCGCTAAAATCCGGCGCAAATGCGGGTTTTTTAGTCCCGCCCACTCCCGGGCGTCATTTTTGCCCGGGAGTATAAATCCGACGCAATAGCATCGCAGTCATTTTTTTAGACGGGAACGCCTACCTTGCATATCATTAACGCAAGGAAGGTGTTCACGCAAAAAAATGACGCTAACTCCATGAACTTTGGCGCTAGACGCGTCTAACGCCAAAGTATAAATATGGAGTTAGTTTTGCGTTGAATTTGCGTCGAAAAAAACGACGCAAATTCGGCGCAAACGGAGTATAAATATGCCCCCTAGTACATATGATGCAGCCAATTGCGCCACATGAGCTTCCCCTCATGTGACACGCAAGGGGGGCAAAGGGCTGATAGACTGCAACCATGATGTACAGGAACAATGTTTGGGAAGTAAGATGACAATGAGCCTACAACAGCAAGTCAGTGACGTGATATGTTAACTGCCACAACAGAGAAAGATTGATTTTACACCATCTCATTGCAGAGGATGATGGCTCCCCTGGTGATCTGCCTGTCCTGGAGTTTACAGATGACCTGGATGACCAGCTGACAACCATCAGCCAAGATACCATCCAAGAACTCCTGGTATTCCTTCAGACACCACCTCCAGTCGCAAGGAGGACAAATAATGTAGCAACCATCCCAGATGCCCCACCCTGCACTAACACAGCTGAGGACTCCGAGGACCCAGGGACCAGTTTTGAGAGGACAGTGGTAGGAGTCCAGCGGGAGCTGGCAAAAGAGGTGTGGGTGGGGATAGACACTGTGGAAGCCAGCCTAGAGGGTATGAGCATGTGCCTCATCACGGCAAATAAACATACTGCAGCCAAACGAGGCACACACTCCCCACTGCATGGAGTCCAGCAGTGTTTGAAGGACATACCTGCTGCCATGAGGGAGAGGCCACAACAACTGCCCTCCCAAACTGGCAGCAGCGTGTTTGAGATCAAAATGGACTCCTTCACCCTGGGAACTGGCCTCCGTCAGTGCAGACATGGCTGCCTACCACAGGGATGTTGCTGCTATTCTAAAAAAATCAGCAGTTCCTCCTTGCTACAGTGATGCCATATGTAGTGCCACAGATGGCAATTGCTGGGAATTGGGACTCCACATCCCCAACCACTGAAGTGTGTGTGGCCCCCTCTACCTCCCCACCACCACCATCAAGAGCAGAGGAGACACCACACACATCAGAGGATGAAGATATGGAACAGATCATCTTCACTCGTAAGAGTTCCCGGTAGCACCAGCCCATGCCACATGGGCAGTGTTGTCGTTTGTCCTGTGCTTGAAATCATGGCGTTGCCAGCACAGTTGGTTATGTGCACTCTTCAAAGACACACTGTTGACCTGTCTCCTATGGACTGTCATTGTCTCTCACTTACAAATTGGCAAATCATGTTTCTCTACACTTAACAACACTTCACCCAAGCATGTCCCATGACATGTCCCTCAACTGTGGACTTGCGTTGTGTCACAATTGTATGGATTTCACAAATGGGGTCTCTGACCTGGACATTGTAAATATTTCTCTACGACACTAAATAATCCCCTCTTATACAAACAGCATGTCTGTGTGTATTGTGACACATCTACTACGCTTAGGAATTGTGATGTGTGTAACTAAGCCATTAATCACAGAGTGTCAGTACAAGAGTGCAGAAATATGTGGGAGCATATCTACACACAAGGTTCCTACATGATAAATGTCAATGCTGGTCTCATCCCCTATAGTCAATTCACTGAGTATGTTAAAAATGAAGAACACGTATGCTTCACTCACTAAGTACGGCAGGAATGGCTGTGAAACAGTTCTCAGGCAATTTTGTCAGCTGGGAGTACCAGTAGAACACATTGGTGTAAAACAGAGGTATCTAACCTCATTAGTGATTGGCACTGCTCACATTTGCAGGATAGAGTTCAAATGTAGGCTGTTGTCAGATGTGCCACAGTCCCCAACATTCCTACAGAGGACCCCAACCCTGACAGCTAAATTACCACACCTACCTGTCCAATACAAAATTAACATAGTCACCTTGAGTGGTGGGTACACTGGATGGCAGATGCATGGACAAGTAGATGTGTTGTTGCTGCCAATGTGACAGCTCAGTTGTCAATAGGTGATGCACAAGTCAAGAGAGGTATTTGGAAACAGGACGGAATCCCTAGGCCAACACACAGTTTGCACTGTGCACACATGGGAAGACCCTGAGACACTATCATTTAATACAAAATGTATAGGAGTACGCAAAAATGTAAAGTATTATAACTGAACGAAAAAATTAATAAAACCTACCTTAACCTAAACTAACCTATTCTAACTATACATAAACAACAACTAACACTAACTACCCTATGCTAAACTTAACTAACACATTTAACACCACACTCTAAACATTGGCCCCCCAACCCCCTTAAGTTAAGGACACAAGCAGGACAACATATACTAAAACTACACATATAGGGCCAGATGTAGCAAAGGTTTGCGACTCGCAAACGGGCCGAATCGCAATTTGCGACAGTGCAAAATCGGAAATGGGATGCAAAAAGCCCATTTCCGACTCGCAAAAAGCGATGGGACCCGTTTGCGAGTCGCATCCGTTGCGACCCCATTTTGCGACCCGCAAATACCAAGTCGCAAACCTTATGCAATTGCAACTCGCAAATTGCGACTAGTCGCAAAAAGCCCATTTTGCATGTCCCATTTACCACTAACTCAGAGCAGGTGGTAACCATTACCAAAGTATAAAAGGAGACCCAGAAGGCATCTGGGTTAAACAAGATGGCGGAGATATACCTGATAGCAGTGAGAAGGAGAGTCCACGCAGCCCAGCAGAGGAGGGGCCACAGACAGGAGAAGATATATAGAACAAGGCAGACTCTTTTTCAGCAAACCGAGGATGAGATCTATGACAAATACCGCCTTAGCAGAGCAGCCATACTAGAATTAATTGATTTACTCAAACCACAGCTAGAACACCAGACTCTGCGTGGCTGCGCCATCCCTACGCATGTGCAAGTGCTATGCTCACTGCACCTCTTGGCCTCAGGGAGCTATCAGGGGGTCATTGCTGTGGCAGGTGGGGTATCCCAAAGTGCAGTGTCAAGGTTCCGCAGGGCCTTCCTAGATGCCTTAGTCACGCACATGTCCCCCTTCATATACTTACCAAGGAATGAGGCAGAAATGAACAGCACCAAGCTGGACTTTTACCGCATTGACCACTTTCCCCATGTCATAGGGTGTGTAGATGGGACACACATTCTAATATGCCCCCCTTCTAATCTAGAACACCTTTTCCGCAACAGAAAGTGTACCCACTCACTCAATATTCAGGTTGTTTGTGACGCCCATTATGTCATCACTGACATTGTAGCTAAGTTTCCAGGCAGTACCCATGACTCATACATATTTAGGCATAGTGGGATGCATCAACGCCTGGAACGTGGGGAATTCGGAGACGGTTACCTCCTAGGTAGAGCCACAGACACTTGCAGACATACACACAGGTCACTGTGCACGACAATCTGGACTTCCTAACAGTGTACTTTTGTGCCCAACAGGTGACAGTGCATATGCTCTCAGGCCTTGGATCATGACTCCGTTTTTAACACCCAGCAATGATTCAGAGAGGCAATACAACAGTGCACATAAGAGGACCAGGAACCTCATTGAGCGCACCTTCGGACTCCTGAAGGCAAGATTCAGATGCCTCCACCGCAGTGGAGGTGCCCTCCAATACACCCCCATTACTGCATTCAAAATTGTGGTCGCATGCGCCATCCTCCACAACATAGCCACCCGACGTGGGCTACCTCTCACCCCTGCAGACCCAGATCATGATGATGAAGAGCAAGAACAACCACATCGCCATCATGGGGATAGGAGTATGGCAAATCAAGGCAGACTGAGACGGGAACACATTGCAACACAATATTTTGGACGGTACGTGTCAACTCCCACCATACTCACCTATTAACCAAAAACTCCATTTGTTAAGTGGAACAAAAATAACTGTTTTATTAGTGTATTAAAGAAACTATTCACAAGTAAAGATTGTCAATGGGCAGGAAAATGCCAACCAGGCATGTGGCACATTAACGTCATGTGCCACATTTAATGGTCCAGGGTGATCTCTAAGATCTTCTGCCCCTCCTGCCAGCCTGGCTGGTCCCTGGTGCTTCCGTGGTGCTCTGCCTGCCACTCCTGAGCACCCTGCTGTCAGTGACAGAGACACTGCTCACTGTTGAGCCCTCCTCACTGTCCTGGGGTGTTTCCCCTGTGGCCCTCGACATTTCCCGTGTCTCCATCATTTCGATAATGTGGGTGAGACGTCCCAGGCCCCTAGCCACATCCCCAGCGAAATGGCCCATCTCCACTTGCAGCCCAACTGTCCTCCTCGACAGGCCTGTGGTATTCATGGCGAGCCTGCCGATGGATGTGGCCATCCGGTCCAGTCTGTGCAGGAGCTGCTGATCCCTGCGCCGCCCACCCTCGGCCTGGGCAAGTAGTCCTCCCGCCAGTTCCCTCATGGCAAGGGCAAGGTCCCCAGTGTTACTGCAGATCATGTCCATCCGTGTGTTGAGGTGCTGCATGCTGGCATGGTTGTTGCGCACAAAGCGGTGCAGCACACCACTAATTCTGCCCAAAATTCTATTCTGTAGGCGCTGACCACGCAGCAGATGTGCCTCACTGGTGGTGGGAGGAAGTAGCCCGGATGCAGACTGCAGCCCTGATGGTATGGACCTGCGACGCCTGCGCAGCGGTGGCTGCCCTGTGCTTCCACCTGTCTAATCCCTGCCTGTTGCTGGGGCAGCCTCTTGTTGAATTGTTGCAGCAGGTGTGGCTACTGCAGGGATGCTGCTGACCGTGCAGGTGGGGGTGCTGGCGGGTCCTGGGGTGTCCTCATGGGCCTGGCTGCTTGGAGTGTTGGTGGTGTCTTGCTGGAGACCTGTGGGACATGGGGAACAGACTGTCAGTGTCTACTATCTATTGCACACTTCCTAATAAACATTTGCCTATGAACTGCCTACTTGATTACATTTCCCATAATGCATCATTCTGGCATTTGCTACCCTGAAATGGAGCTATCTTGGTTGTGCATGCCCCTGTGTACATGGTGGGTGGGGGTCTGGCATTGATAGGGGTACAGGCATATCACATGGTACTCACCGGTTGATGTTCTGGGCTCTGAGGTGTCCAGGTCCCCAAATCCAGACACTGCCTCCTGCTCCAAGGTTTCTTCCACCCTTTCTTCCAGGGGTGTGGGTGGTGGCACAGACGATGGTCCCCCTCCTGTGCCTTTCATCTCCCGGAGCCTTTCAGCCACCCTCTCCTTGGTCCGGGAGCAGAGGTCATACCACCTCTTCTTGATGTCGTCGATGGTCCTATGGCTCACCCCCAGGGAATTGATCTTGTCCTGTATGTCCTGCCACAGCTGTTTCTTTGTGGCTTCAGGAACATTGAGGGCTGCTCTCCCAAACAAGTCATCATAGTGCTGACAGCATTCCTCTGTCAGCACCTCCAGCTCCCTCTCAGAGAATTTCAGCTTCCTCTTTCTTGGTGTTCCCTCCATGGGAGCTGCTGTTTGTCCTGTGAGAAATTCGGCAGTTATAAAAGGGTGTGGTCCTGCCTCCTCCCAGGTGTATTAGTAAACTTCCTGGCTGTGATGTCATCATCATGTGCCAGGAAGTGTTTCCAGAGTGTTCTGGAGTGGTTTCTGGAGTGTTCTGCTGCACCTGTAATCAATTTTCAAGGTAATCGCAATTTGCGACATCTACTCGCTAATTGCGAGTTCGTTTTTTGCACACTCGCAAAAAGCGACCTCGCAATCTGCGGACTCGCACACTGCGTTGCGAGTCCGGGTGCGAGTCGCTATTTCGGCACGGTTTTCTTCCTTGCATTCTAAATTGCGACTCGCATTTTGCGAGTTGCATCAACTCGCAAAATGCGACTCGCAATTTTTGGGTTTGCTACATCTGGCCCATACTAACTAAATCTAAACAAATATATATGTTTTGTATTTTTTATATATTTTTATATTTTTATTTTTTGATTGTTATTTTTTTTTTAATTAAACACATTGATACCCCAACATGACCCCCATGTCACCCACCCACCGATTAGCACGTAATAAGAACCCCCCCAAATCCACTTAACCTAACTAAACTACATACCTCCACTAACCTAACACTATCCCCCTAAAACCCACAATAAGACATAACTTAAAAGCCGAAGGGAGGGGACAGAACTTGGAGGTGGCAGTTCAGAAGTCACTCAGAGTTTTGCCTTCTTCAGATTTTTTTTTTAATGAACACCAGCCGCTTGGTGTTGGTGGCCACCTGCTTCTCCAAACTATCCACACGGGTCAGGACCAGGGAAACGTCCCTCTTCAGATTCTGCAACAATTGTACGTCCATGGCAGCAGGTGGTGTGGGCTGTTTCACTGTTGTTGTCAAATTAGTTGCAGCTGAGGTTGTGGGAGTGGTGCCAGATGTGCCCCTCTTGCACTGCTGAGGAGCTCTTTGTCTGCAGTGCCTTCTTTGCCACTGTGGGGACTCCTTGTGGGAATGCCTGCCATTCCCCCGTTGTCCTCTCAGCACGGTAGCGGCGAGCCATGTGATGGAAGCCAAAGTCCACTGCCAGGATATGGCGGTACCTCACTGCCTTTCTTTTGAAAAGCGCATAGCTCATCGTTGCTCATGTTGGCAGCTGTGAAATAGACACAGGCAACCATCAGTGTCAGCATTGTGTGGAGTCTGTACAGATTAGTAGCTTACACTGCTACATCTAATTACACATGCGCTCCAACTCACATTCCATAAAAGACAATGGCCCTGAGAAATGTAATGACAACGCTGCCTTAGCATCATTTTATTGACACTTAAGCAACACAAAACGTGAAAATGAACCAAACATATGGAAGTGTGCATCACTTTTGCATTCTAAAGGATAATGCAAAGGCAGTGCAAACTTTACATAGATCAGGGCCAAACTTCCTCATTATCTGTGTCTATTTACATCCATACATCACCAGGAACTTGGACATGTTCATGGGAGGATGGGCTGCTGTTGGTTACCATAAGGGGTCAGAGCTTATAGGTACACATGCAAGCCTGATCAACATGACTGTAACCTACACTGTGAGTATCACATCTACCTACAAATTTGGTATTCGACTCCCCTTGAGCCTAAGGGCGGATGGCCATGCAATCCGTCATCTCAACAGTCCTGGTCATCCACCAAGGCATGCCCACTCATACATGGAGTCAAGGAGTGGACCATATGTTAGGAGGGCTGTGTGACAGGGTGAACGGGCCGCGCCGGACCGGACATACCTCAGGGGCACTGTTTTGCATACCGGGGTAGATGTTACACCTCTAAGTCACGCCGGCTGCGCGGCGCAGAGGGTGGAGCCTCATGAACCCAGAAGACGCTGGAAAGAAGAAAAAGGATGACAGTGGGGAGATGAAGGGAGGCAGGTCGGAGGAGCTGATGAAGAGGAGAACGAACCGAACAAAGAACAAGGAAACACTGAGGAGGACGAAGGCGGCTGACATGAGATGATGACAACAACGGAGGAGAAGACGGAAAACGGACAGGAACAGCAGGGAGTACTCACGTGGACCCCGCATCCAGAAGAGTGAGAGCGAGACCACCAGAAGGAGCCGGCCAAGTTCCAGGAGGAGCGTGGCCCCACCAGGTATGTCCCACGAGCCGGGAGGGAATGAAAGTAAAAGAAAACAAAAGTCACAACGGGGAGCACTATCTGTCTGCTTTCACTATTTTTCATGTACTACAAAGACCACTTAAAGCACTGAAAAGACATAATAAGGAAAGGCACGGGGTGTAGGAAAACGGGACACTAACATAAAAGAGAGACAGGATATCACAAAAGAGGGCATGTAAGGAGCCAGAATAAACTAGAGTGGGAGGGCTACAGAGAAAGAGAATGATAGAAGATTCACCAAGAAACTAATAAAGCACAGAAGAAAAGGGACACAGGAAAGTACAAGAAAGAAAACAGAAAAGAGGAAAAATAGCCAGAGAGGAAAGAGCAATACATACCATAACAACAAACATACCTTGTTAAAACGGGCTTCCTATTTTCTCTCCTTCTCACGGCAAACGAACGTCTGGGTCCCTGAGGCGCCAACCTGAAACAGAGAAGAGGAAATAAGGAACAGGGAAGAAAGAAAGGAAGAATACAGACAACAGACATACAGACAAGTAGAATAGAGGAAGAAAAATTAAATACAACAAGAGGAAAAAATGGAGAGACAATTGTTGGAAAAGACAAATAAAAAAGAAAGCGTAAACTTAATCTGTGTACTTAAGTATCCATTTGTGCTTACATGTCACAGGCTGACAACTAGGAAGCTGGTATCCATAGAACTATCACATCTACATTCATGTGTCCAGGTGTAGACACCCATTAATACCTGATCTGCCACAACTATTCCTTACACACCCATTTCCCTGCCAGCATACGTTTGGGCTTGACCTGCATGCAAGCCAATTACATTCCACATAAGTGTAACATAAATGCAGTGCAAAAGACGGAGCGCCATGCTGGGGGACAATTGCTAGCCCAGTCCTCCATCTTCATGACACTGCAGGGGTACACCAAATTGGGTTCAATATGGTGCATCCTTGTGTTGTGAGAATGATGGAGTGCGCCACTACCAATATTCTCACAGCATTGCACTCTGTCATTCTTAGTCACATATGGCCCTACATGTGACTTGTTATCACCTTATGTACACGATGCTGGCCTTTGTGCATTACGAGCCTCACAAGATGTGACCCTCTGATGATGCATGGGGATCCTTTGAATGGGCCATAATGTCAGCATCCAGCCTACTTTGATATCTGATCATTTTACAGCTTATCACATCTGGCATTGTATTCAACACACAGGACTCACTCACAGCAAACCCCGGCTTAGTTCACAGGACACACATTATCACACTTACTGGATACATCTAGGTCCCCAAATTGCGCCACTTCGCCGATTGTGTAGGGGGCAGGTCCACCTGTAAGATATGAATGGAAAACCATGCTTAGTGTCATATCACAGTCACTGCGAATGGACAACAAATTCCAGTGTGAATTAGTTTTGAGGAGTGAGCTAGTTATCCTAGTGGAAAACAGTGCAACAGACACACCACTACGATCACACAATGACACAGACACTCAGGTGAGTGAGAGCCACAAATCTCAACACTAACACTGAGCCAGAGAGTCATGCAGTGCTACACCCTGCAACAACCATATGTGGGCCATCTATAGAAGATGGAACAACATGGTATAAGGGGGAGTTGTGTAAATAAACATGACACTACCCTGGTGCTTAGCAAGACATATGACTCAGGTATTCAAGCTGGCCTAGCAAGGCACCCAGAGGCGCTTTGTGAGAGGCATGACGCTCAATTTTAAGTCTGCAATGATCATGCGTTGATTAATCCATGACTGATGTGGCAATGTTGTTCTAATGGTATCAAATGCCCCATATACATGGCCCCCTAAGGCGGGTAAGCCCTCTTTGCTAACATAATGTCCGGGGCAAGGGTCATGTGCGTTAAATAATGACAAAGTTGTGCTATACATGCATTGTCCAACTTTGTTGACACAATCCAGGGAAGATATGGTAGGCTGGTGGTGCCTTGGCGTTTCATACATGACACTATGCCGGGCACAGGTGTCGCCATGGCCTCTGAAATGTATGCCTACGTGATGGTTGTGCAGGACTCACCAGACATCTGACCTGCATTGGTTTTATGGTTGGACATGTGAACTCCAGGCCTAAACTGGCGCAGATACACTTCATTGTGGTTGCATACAACCTGTCCACAAGCATTGCATACAGCACTCTAACTCATCTGCTACTGTCATTCAAGAGCAGTGAACAATAAATAGTATGCGAATGGGAGACTCACCAAAAGGTCTGCCGATCTGAACGCCAAGGTGATCAAGCAGATCCTGCTCCCTGGCCACCAGATCTGCCCAGCGATGCTTGAGCTGGTGCTCATTCCTGCTGCTCCTATAGACTGTCTTTAGGTGGTGGACCTTGCCCCACCTCAGCCGCCTGGCCTCAGTCCGATATCTCTGAATGACCCAGCCACCCATCTCCAGCATCATAGGTAGGAAGTTGCATACCAGCTACACAAATCCACCCAACTCATCCTCTGCCATCCTCGTCAGCCTCCCCCCACCAGACATGTTGATAATGGTCAAGGTTGACCCGAAATACCAAGAAAAAAAGAAACAAAATGAAAACTTATCCCCACTAACTAATCCCAACTATCCCAAATGCTTAACCACCCAGACAGACACCCCACAGTACAAATACAAATTTGGACAAAAAAACACAAAACACAACTACTGGGACAAAATGCACACACCATATGACAGGACATAACAGGAGGGACACCACAAACTTCAAAACACTACCAAGACACAACCACCAGCTCCAAAACACAGCCACACAGTCAGAAAGGCACAGACTGTAAAGAGAAAGTGAAACTACACCCACCAGGATGCTTGGCTAGCTGCCCTGTGGAGGTGGATGTATCTATGAAGAAAGGGACACCTACCTATATAAATACATTTTTGATGGTCAATTGGCTCCTACTGTGTGTGCAGCAGTATGCAGCAACCATAGGTGGCACATTCATATGGGGTAAAATAACAGTCTATTTCCTTATTGCAACCAGCAAACGGCACCCCTGGGGTGGTGTTTGATGTTGGCACTGCCTCACGTCTTAGGTGACACCTACATCTGTGTCAGCATCATAATGCTATGTATCTTGTGGTGACAGATCTGCAGCTACACACATTGCATGCGCCTTCCATGCTAAGTGCTGCGTGGGAGGATGTCCGATATCCAATGTGGCTTCAAGTCACAATAGAGTGGTCATCCGCAAACTTGTACATACAGTGCAGTCCATGACAATGGCACTGGGGGCTCTTACATAGGCCCCTTAGTGATCTTGAGTGGCAGCTGATGTTTGTGCCAGGCATCAGGTGTCTGATGGTGTGTATCCCATTCTTTCAGGATTATCAGCATCACTGTCAGTGTCTCTCCTATCTTCCAAAACATGGTTCAGCATTTATACTGTCCACACATGCGCAGTGCAGGCTATGGGATGGAGCTCAGCTACTTAGCAAATGTGTCCCTTAGTACAGTGCATGTAAGGACAGTGATGTCCTCTATACTCCTACAGGTTCCCACTATGGCATCCATGATCTGCACTGTCTAACAGTGACTCTGCCCCATGGTGGGCCATTTATGGTTTACAATACAGACATGATGGTGTTGTGGGTCAGTAAGTGGTGCATGTGAAGTGGCACTACAGTACGTGTCGTGCCACTTCTCACAAATCTGGCACATGGTATGTGATGGCCGCTAATGTTGCATTCCTATATGTGTGACTCAATGCATTAGACAGATGTATATGCCCACTACAAGTAAGCCAGGTATGTGTTGATGAGATGTAGTTGGTATTGGCACCAGTTGTCTGGCATTTGATCTTTGTTCTGGAGGAGACTTGCACGGCATGATTTGAGTGATCTGTGCCTGTGTGACTTACGTTACATGAGCATGGTGTATACCATTGACATTGCTGTGTTATTCTTGGTTTGGTGTACTGTGTGTATGAAGTTTACGTAGAAGGCAACCTTTGGGCACTTGTAGTGGTTTGTGTACACCTTCTGTTTGCAAAGGGTACATATCTGCACCTGTCCTAAACATTGTGTGCCTTTCAAGTTGTGGGTGTGTTACGCACATGTGGGTGTATGTGTTTGTGGTGTGCACTGGTTGTGCTGTACTGCAGCATGGTGCAAATGTGTTATTACCTTCACAACTGTATTACCTGGCCATGTATTTTTTGAGTGGTGTATGTCTTGTGTGTCCTACAGGGATGGTGTGTTGTGTGTAAATTGCTAGGTTTGTTGACTTACCCACAAGTAGGCCATTTCCATATTGTCTATCCTGGAAGTGGTTGTTGATCCTGCTGTGCCTGAATATGTAGGCAACATGGACACTCCCAGGATAATTGGCCAAAATGTTTGTGAATAGTCCCTGGTGGTCCACTATGGCCTGCACATTTATGGAATGCGTGTGTTTGCGATTCCGGTGTAAATGTTCTTGTAGGAGGCTGGCCTGGTTTGTAGTGGGTACCTTGGGTACTTACACTTTATACCAGGTCCAGTTATCCCTTATTAGTGAAATGTAGTAGTGCTCTAGCAGCTTAGGCTGATAGAGGTAGCTATAGCAGAGCAGCTTAGGCTGAACTAGGAGACATGCAAAACTCATGCAATACCACTTATAGTTACACAGTACTTATACACAAGTAAAGACAATACTCAGTGTTACCAAAAATAAAGATAGTTTATTTGGGGGACACAGTACAAAAAATATCTTAGAGGCAATACTCCTTCTGGAGGTAGGTATTCTACACAATATATACACTAGACACCAAAATAAGGTAAGTAATTAGACATAGGATAGTGCAAACAAAAGGAAATGCTATAGAAAGCAATGGGTGAAAATAGGTCTTGGGGCAACACAAACCATATACTAAGAAAGTGGAATGCGAATCACAAATTCCCCCTAGACAAGTGTAGTGTGTGCAGAATCACTGGGAGAGTAAGAATACAGTAAAGGTAAGCAAATTACCCCACCCCAGAGCCCAGAAAAGCAGGCGTAAAGTACTGCAAGTTTCCTTAGGACACACTACCCCTCGTGATTGGAATTATTGCAAGAACCAACCAAGTCTGCAAACAACAAACAGTGGATTCCTGGACCTGAAGACCTGCAAAGGAAGGAGACCAAGTCCAGAAGTCGAAAGAAGTTCCAGGGAGGACAGGAGCCTCTGCCAACCCAGAACGGGGTGCAAATGAAGAGTCCCCGGTTGGACGAAGACTGCAGAAATGCACCCTAGGAAGATGCCAGCAGGTTCCTGCAAGATGCAAAGGATGTCCCACATCGTGAAGTTGGATGCAGGCGAGTTTTGGCACTGGATTCCTCCAACAAGTCTTGGTTCCGGAAAAGTCGCGTTTTGAATCAACTGGACACTATCTGGACCCAGGAAGGATCTGGGGGCCTCAACTCTGTGTGAGAAGGATGAGGGGGCTCTCAGCACGTCAGAGAGCCCTCAGAGCACCAGATAGCACCCACGGGAGTCCCAGGACATGGGGACAAAGGAGGTGCAAAATGTGATTGGTGCAGCACTACAAATGAAGGTCCCACGCCGTCGGAGCACAACTCAGCGAGTTGAGCGTCGCAGGACAGAGTTCTGGGGACCAGGGCCAGGCTGTGCATGAAGGAATTTTGCAAATAGTGCACAGAGGCCTCAGGAGGTGAAGAAGACAGTGCACAGGGATACTGTCATTCTGGGGGATGGAAAAGTCTTTCCTCCTCCAAATTGGGACAGCAGGACCTCAGGACAGTCTGTGTCGATGGGGTCCACCCTCTGTGTTCTAAGGAGCATACTCATCGCCAGGAGAGGAGTTCAAGAGAACCAGTCATTGACTTAGCCTGCGTGAGCAGAGGAGTGACACCGTCACCCCACTTGAGATTTCTTTGGCCCTTCTGGTGCAGGGTGAAGACAGGGAGTCCTCAGAGCGTGCACACAATGGAAACTGTTGCAGTTGCTGGCTGGAGCTGAAGTTACAGAGGAAAAGTATCCCTTCTGGATACTTTATTGCTGTTACAGCGGTTCCTGGCGCAGGCTGCGGTTGATCCGAGGTCAGAGGATGAAGTAGTAGTTGCAGAGGATTCCTGCTGGAAACTTGCAAGTAGAATCTGAAGAGCACCCACAGGAGAGACCCTAAATAGTCCTGAGAGGGGAATTGGCTACCTTATCAGGTAAGGACCTATCAGGAGGGGTCTCTGAGGTCACCTGCTGGCACTGGCCACTCAAAGCCCTCCAGAGTGCCCCCACACTTTGCAAAGCAAGATGGCTGAAGTCTGGGACACCCTGGAGGAGCTCTGGGCACCACCCCTAGGGTGGTGATGGACAAGGGAGTGGTCACTCCCCTTTCCTTTGTCCAGTTTCACATCAGAGCAGGGACAAGGGGTCCCTGAACTGGTGTAGATTGGCTTATGCAAGGAGGGCACCATCTGTGCCCTTCAAAGCATTTCCAGAGGCTGGAGGAGGCTACCCCTCCCCAGCCTGTTACACCTATTTCCAAAGGGAGAGGGTGTAACACCCTCCTCCCAAAGGAAATGTTTTGTTCTGCCTTCCTGGGACTGAGCTGCTCAGACCACAGGAGGGCAGAACCCTGTCTGTGAGGTGGCAGCAGCTGTAGCTGCAGTGCAAGCCTCAGAAAGTTGGTTTGGCAGTACTAGGGGTCCATAGTGGAGCCCCCAGAATGCATGGAATTGGCTCCCAAATACCAGATTTGGAATGGGGGGATAATTCCATGATCTTAGACACCTTACATGGCCATATTAGGAGTTACCATTGTGAAGCTGTGTAATGGCGTCCCCGCACTCACAAAGTCCCGGGAAATGGCCCTGAATTATGTAGTGGCACCTTTGCTAGTGCAAGGATTCCCTCACACTTAGTAACTTTGCACCTAACCTTCAGCAAGTGAAGGTTAGACATATAGGTGACTTATAAGTTACTTTAGTGAAGTGAAAATGGCTTTGAAATAGTGTGTGCACTATTTCACACAGGCTGCAATGGCAGGCCTGTGGAAGGGTTTGTCTGAGCTCCTTCTGGGTGGCAAAAGAAATGCTGCAGCCCCTAAGGATCTCCTGGAACCCCAATGCCCCGGGTACCTAGGTTCCATTTACTAGGGACTTATAAGGGGGGTCCAGTGTGCCAATTGAAATTGGTAAATGAAGTCACTAGCCTATAGTGACACATTTAAAAACAGAGAGAGCATAAGCACTGAGGTTCTGATTAGCAGAGCCTTAGTGACACAGCCAAACACTATACACACCACACATATTAGGCCATAAGCTATGAGCACTGGGGTCCTGACCAGCAGGATCCCAGTGAGACAGGCTAAAACCTACTGACATACCAGAAAAAATGGGGGTAACATGCCAAGAAAGATGGTACTTTCCTACAGCTCTGTTGCTGCAGGTGGGACAAGTCGTACATCGGTGCAGTCAATTGCACCCAGCACATGTGGGAAGCCCTCAAATTGGTGTAACCCCTGTTTTATCTCCTGCTGCATGTGCTGGGTTTTGGGGAAGCAGATGTGGTGGGTGTCGGTGAGGTAATTGTGTCTAACACCTTTCACAGGAACACTGAGAATGATGGCTAGCACACACCAGGAACCATGGCACCCGTTGTTTGAAATAAGCCACTTCCCAGCATATGCAGGATAGCTAGCAGGTTTGTCTCAGGTGGTATATTATGTGGGGTCTGCAGGCTGGCTGTGATCTGTGGCTCAGTTTGGTGCAGCAGGTGGAGTATGGCTTGCCGGTTGAGTCTGTATGTCCTTATGATGTCTTGTTCCCTGAGGCCAAAGAGGGTTGTCCTGTATCTGAATATCTTCTCCTGCCTTCTGTTTTGTGGGCCCCATTGTGGTGGTGGTGGTTGCAGTTGTTGTTGTTCTCCTCTGCGTCATCTCGCAAGCTGGAGCAGTAGCACTTCCATGTTGTCCTGTGGGTTAGCAATGTTACTTCTGTGTGTTTTCCTTACGTAGTGATGTGTTTGCCTCATTTTAACACCTGGTCTGACCCAGGCATTAAAATTAGAGTCATTTTTTTGGATGGGAACGCATCTTGCATCTCATTGACGCACAGTGGTTTCACACATCCAAAAAATGACATTAACTCCACAATTTTGACGCTAGACGGGTCTAGCATCAAAATATAAATATGGTGTTTAGTTTGCGCTGAATTAGTGTACAAAAAATTACGCTAATTCAGCGCAAAGCAAGTACAAATTTGGGCCTTAGTGCCCAATAGGCCACTACAATGTGTATACCTGGACCATTGCGGTCCACTTCAACCTAATGGTGCATACAAATACATCTTAGTCGCTGTAGATTCTTGTTCTAGATTCCTGTGGGTGTGGCCACAGCGGTTGGCTGACGCTCGAACTGCTATCAAAGACTTGCTGATCTTTATTGGTATATATGCATTCGCAGCATTCCATTTGGACCAGGGCCCTGCTTTTGCTTGTAAGGCATTCTGGGATACCATGGGGACGATGGGTATTGAGCTCCATTACTCCTCACCATACCATCCCAAGGGAAATTTGGTTGTGGAGAGGAGGAATTGTGATCTAAAGCAGTCCTTCACAGATAGAATATTGGGTTCTGGCCGCAGCTGGCTTCATCACCTATAAAGGCTCCAAAGAGCACTGAATAATCTGCCAAGACGGACCTTGTGGGGGACGCACTCCCTATGAGGTTCTCTTTGGGATACCTATGTATGTCCCAGATCTTGATGGCCCCGGTTTGGAGGCAGCAGATACACCTTTTGACATAAATGAACGTTTCACTGTCTTACAGGAGCTTCAGCAGTTTTGTGATGATAAATCATCTGTCAGTGCTACCCCCTTAGGAATAAGAGATTTGCCAACAACTTCTACTGGCAGGATTCCTAAAGTTGGGGATCTGGCTCGTTAGAAGATCTCTGTGAAGAAGAAATTTGGTCCATCCTACAGGGCACCGATCCCAGTCCTGGGAATACAAGTTACCAGAAATGTCATCCTACCAC
The DNA here is from genome assembly GCF_031143425.1 of Pleurodeles waltl. Taxonomy (NCBI): domain Eukaryota; kingdom Metazoa; phylum Chordata; class Amphibia; order Caudata; family Salamandridae; genus Pleurodeles; species Pleurodeles waltl. The sequence goes on from NC_090449.1 coordinate 404,270,394, forward strand.
CGCTGCCTGGTTCAAAAGCAAACAGATTTGTCTCCATTGACAACATCGAATTACATCATGAGGCGTATCCTGCACAGTAGACCCAGAGGTCCCTTGGGTAGTTCCTGGTCCCCTCTCACTATCCAACAGGACATACCGCTTCAAAGAAGAAATAACAACACTTCTGACTACACAAGCATGTCCAATGATGCTACAAATACCTCCTCGACCATGGGGAGGGTAGAAAACGAGCTCTTGCTGATTCCTGTTACCACTTCAACGACATCACCTGTCCAATATGTGGCTGTTTTCTATTCCAACACTACACAAACTGACGACAAAGTCTACCATGAACCTCCATGTGAAGTGGATCCATCCACTGGTAGTGCACCTGCTCCTACGTTTGCAGAGACTGCTTTCTGTTACTTTATCAATATTGATAACTTTTCTTCAACTTCATCCAGTCCTGCTATTGAAACTGTTTCAAAGACACGTAAGCTGTATATATGGCTTAAAAACAACTATTTGATTTATCCATGGAACTATCTGTGGTTATTGCTGATATTGGTTGCATTTTTTCTATGGATTGGTTTTGTGACTGTTTTCTTCTTGCTTATAAATGGTCATTACCTTCCTGAACGCTCCTCTGTTGAGCCTGTGGATGAAGTCTTAACTCCATATCTTTCCTCGCATAAGGAACGAAGAGACTTGTCCCTTGTGAACATTTCAGCTGTACCAATTCCTGATGAGATTGTGTGGGATAAAGTTCCATTTGATATATATGGGCCTTCTAAGGTCATTCAAATTCCATTTGTCTTCAAAATTTTGATGACTGATGTAATTACACCTGGAGTTGTATCAGATCATTGGGATGGCCAGACAGTTGTTTCAATGTTAACTGAAATGAAGGACTATTCAGTATTTGAAAGTGATGATGTATACACCAATACAAAGAATTATGGGGAAATTTTCTGATATAACAACTGGGGTCATTACTACCTGCACCGTGCAACCAGACATAGATCAATATTAAACTATACACAGTGGGAACACTGTTCAGCTCCACCTGTGGGGAGCACAAAACATTATTTGGATAAATTCACTTATTTTTCTGGGCATGACACAAAAAATACAGAGTCATATTATTTCAAGTTATTGCCTTAAAAAATTAGGAAACTTTTGCTTACTGACACAAACTGATTTATTCAGATTCTTTTGTTTTCCGTCTTGCAGTTGAAGGTTATGAATACTGAAAGCACACTCTTGATTTAAAGAGTGTATGAGGAACACAAGATTGGCAAATTCAGGATAGGGAAGCTTTATTTGGAGCGTGCCTTATTCCTGTGCAAATGATCTTTTTAAATTATACCATTCAACAAACACACTGTGAAAATGAAAGAAATAGATGCACTCAGTAGCCCCACACCAGCAAAATGTAATAACTGGTAATCCTTCCTGAATGTCACTGAGGAAGAATTAGATGCAAAGGTTCAGACTGGTACCTAGAACTCTTCACTTTCCAATCCCGGCAGGTGGTTACTATGGCCAATAGACACAAATGGGTGTAAGCCATGTTTTTTGAACTCCTCAGGGGGTTTCAAAATTAGCCGGCCAGACCCTCCCTTTGTCTCAGGTCAACACACAGGTATAGTTACAACATACAGTGTGGGTAAACTGTGCCAACAGTGGGTACAGACTAACATGTTAGCTGCAGTTAAGAAACATCTTAACACTCTTTCTGATGATATAGACTTGCAGGACTTCTTGTTAGGTCCTAGAAAACCACGCTCTAAAAGATTCATCTATACCATATATAATGAGATCTGGTAGCGTTCTCAGATAGAAGCTTCTGCGCGTTTAAGACAGATAGACAAAGAAAATTTAGAAAAGGCTTTCGCTTTTGTCGACAATGGCATGAACACTCTGTCTAACAGGATTTATTCCCTAACGAACATAGTGTCGTCTGCAATTGATATTATTCAGAGAGACATGCCCCTTTTTTACCATGGACAAAGTCAGCTGTGTTCCATCGTGCAGTTAGGATGGACATTACAGACTGAAAAAACGCTGAGTTCCGTGGAAGTATATTAATGGTAGTGACTTGTTTGTTGCTTTTAATTTATCCAAGGAACAGCAAACAATGGCTAAAAGGGAAGCGAGTTTCACCATGCTTCACATAGAAAAGTTGCCTTTCACAGTTGTAGAGAGTCCATCAACGGTATGGCTCCTACATGGCATTATAAATCTGCCCATTTCCACTTTTTGTTTTTTGAAATGCCTGAAACATCTTGCCATGGGCAGATACGAGCGGTTAAGTGATAGCTATTTTAAAGAAGAGTGGGAGTTGCCCTTTGAATACAAGTGTCTGAACGGCAAAACAGAGGTCTTTCTCAGCAGAAGCAAATGTGAGCCTACTGTTAGTCATTCAGTGATCTTCAAACAGTTGTCTCTTCATGGCCTTTGAAAAGCGGGGGTTGCAAACATGCCCTTTACGAAGGGTACTCCCGCCCCTTTCATTCGACTAGCATTTCATGTACTTTCAAATGGAAGTTATGTGGTGCTGAGCGACCAGAGCTGTTGCGGTGTGCGACCAGGAACTGCCTATGCAATTTCAGTCTCTAAGGTCGTTACGTGTTGCGGACAAGTTTTATTCCCCCCCACACGAGAGATACGAGTATCAGAGATGTGGCCTCACATTGATACTGCTAATATAAATTATGACAGGCTGACCAGACTGAAGACGCTACTGTTCCAAAACCAAGTTGCGTTGACTTCGGCTAGAGAGAGGCGTATGCTCTCCAGATAGCAAGATCATCAGCAGAGATCGAATCCCTATTAAATACCAACTTCCCCAAGCACTTTGGAGAGCTGGTATCCAGAATTTTCAACGCTTTGAGCACTGTGGTGAGTGTCCATTTCTTTAAGGCTGTTGGGTCTAGATTTGTGTCTATCATCCAACTGTCTTCGGAGTCATTCTTTCAGCCATCCATTCACTCTTTTCAAGTTTGTTTGGTGGCTTTCCTATAACTTTGACATTAATAGGCAGAATACTGCTGCTATTGCTTCTGATTCGCATTGGTTGCACCTTTCCAACTAAGCGGAGTGATGGAGCCACTGCCACCAGCTCAACTGTGCCATGAATGCATGGTTCAGTTCCTTAATGCTCCATTGCTGGAAGAGTTGGAGTGTGACTGGTCACTGTCATTCCGACTAGCCCTATGGTGTGTGCAGCCGATCTTTAGCTGTGGTGTCTCTTTCTACATTTACCTACAGTGTGTCTTGCTGTTCTGCCAGTGCCTCCTGTGGACCAAGAACTGCTGATGTCCCCGATGAGGGTTCATTCACGGTCATGCCCCTTGAGACTAAGGCTGATTCACGAGGCCACTTATGAGCCGTCCTTGGTGAATGATCCAGCTCTTTTCGGCGCTGTGGAGAGTGCCACTACTGCAGGTGGACCTGTACAAGAAACTGCCACGCACTACTGCTCCGTGGATCAGGCTGCCTATCCTGTCATCGATCTAACATCTGACGATGTGGCCTCTTTCCTGAGGTCCTTTCCATTCAATGGCTTTGAAGATGCTCTTCAAGATCATGACTACTGTTAAAGAGATTTCATGATTGACTTATTTTACCAAATTCAAAATTTGCATTCATTGCCCTTACTTTGGCCTGTTGTGCTTGTCAAGGTCGACATTGTGGGGGTCATTACAACATTGGTGGTAAAAGCCGCTTACCGCCATGCAGAAGACCGCCAACACACCGCTGCGGAATTCCACCGCGGTCATTATGACCCAGAGCTCGGAATCCGACAAAATCCTGACACCCACACAAGTCCGCCACACCAAAGGTCAGTGATAAACTGGCGATAACAAAACCGACACCGTCACGCCAACAGGAATACGCCCACACTATCACGACCCACGCGGCGGTCTTTCAACTGCGGTATTCCATTGGCGGTACACACCGCCATGCTCAAAATACACACACTCTTACAAAACACTACCACATTGGACAAATTGAAATACATACACCTGATACACATACACATATCACTCCCACACACCCAATATAATATAAAACACACACCCACACCACCCACAAACCCTTACATCAACAATTGCGACAGAAGGCCCGAGAGAGACACCACCAGAAAGAACAATAGAATCCACAGGCACCCTACACCATCACTCACACAACATCCAAGCACCTCACACAACACACCTCTAAATATCACCCCACACATCACAACACACACCACCCCACACATCACCCACACCACCCCATGGCCCCGCAAAGACACCCCAGGTTCTCTGAGGAGGAGCTCACGGTTATGGTGGAGGAAATCATCCGGGTAGAGCCGCAGCTATTCGGATCACAGGTGCAGCACACCACCACAGCTAGGAAGATGGAGCTATGGCAAAGAATCGTGGACAGGGTCAACGCAGTGAGACAGCACCCAAGAACTAGGGATGACATCAGGAAGAGGTGGAACGACCTACAGGGGAAGGTGCGTTCCGTGGTCTCAAGACACCACATCGCGGTTCAGAGGACTGGCGGCGGACCCCCACCTCCTCCCGCACAACCAACAACATGGGAGGAGCTACACTGCATCCTGAGGGCCTCGCAGGAGTAGCTGGAGGAATGGACTCTGGTAAGTCAAATCTTTCACTACTTCATCCCCCACCCACCTGCATGCTATCACATACCCCCACCCTCGCCCTCACCCCCATCACTCCAACTCCTCACGTATGTACCAATATCACAAATCACACATCCTAAACCCAAGCCCTGCATGTAACACCAAAGCATGGACACCCATCACCAAAGCATGTCCACTGCACATACCCACACACACCCCTAAACCATTATCATACAAAGTCCTACACAGGAATGCAAGCACTGGGTACAGGGTCACCCACCCATTGCACACCATGGCACACACAGATGCAATAATCATGCCTTTACACCCCTGCAGGACCCCTACCCAACGACACCGGACAGGAGGGTCCAGACATGTCCACTCCACCCACAGAAGAGGCCCACAGTGATGACAGGAGCTCTGTCCAACTGGATCTAGATGACCAGCCCGGCTCATCTGGGACCTCAGGACAGTCGGTTCCCCTCACACTGGCACAGGCCACTACAGAGCTTCCCCCCTCTGGAAACACCAGCACAGCACCCACCCAGAGGGCCCATACCTCTGTCCCCAGGACACATCAAGCAGCAGTGTGTCCACCACTACAGGGAACCCAGGCTAACCCAACAACACCAGGGACCTGGGGGCAGTGGGCACACGGTTCAGGGGACAGAGACCCAGGAACACAGGGGAACTGGGAGGGCTGCTGTGCGACAGGGGGAGGACAGACCCAGCGAACCCACTCTCCATTAGTCCCTCTCCAACATCATGGGAGCCTACCACCATTCCCAGGAGACGATGGCAACAGTACTGGCCAAGTTTCAGGAGACCCAGCGGCTGCAGGAGGAACAGTATTTGGGGTTCAGGGAGGAACTCAAATCCATCAATTCCACCAAAGCAGATGTCACACAGTGGGACCCACATCTGTGAAATCGTAAGAGAAAGTGACAACTCAGTGACCATACACTGGGTGAAAATGACAGACAGATGAGAGGTAGTAGAATTAAATCAGATGTAGTAGGCAGTGCTGTTTTCTTACCTGTGTTTCACTGGAAGTATTGGTGGATCACTGTGTTCCTGTTATCTATGTCCCCTTTTTCTGCTTCCTCGTCTTCACTGTCCACAAGCTCCACAGCTGCCACAAGACCTCCATCTGGACTATCCTCCTGCAGAAAATGCACCTGTCGTCGTAAAGCCTAATTGTGAAGCATACAGCAAGCCACGATGATCTGGCACACCTTCTTTGGTGAGTAGAATAGGGAACCACCTGTCATATGGAGGCACCGGAACCTGGCCTTCAGGAGGCCGAATGTTCGCTCTATAATCCTCCTAGTTCGCCCATGGGCCTCATTGTAGCATTCCTCTGCCCTTGTCCTGGGATTCCTCACAGGGGTCAGTAGCAATGACAGGTTGGGGTAACCAGAGTCACCTGCAAATGGCGAGGGACAACTGTTAGACACACTGTAACTCATAGGGACATCCCCAGACCCACACACCTAGTCACACTGTATTGGGTCCATGTCCTCACCTAAAAGCCACACACGGTGCCTCTGGAGTTGCCCCATCAGATAAGGGATGCTGCTATTCCACAGAGTATAAGCGTTATGCACTGAGCCAGGAAATTTGGCATTCACATGGGAGATGTACTGGTCGGCCAAACACACCATCTGCACATTCATAGAATAGTAACTCTTCCGGTTTCTGTACACCTGTTCACTCCTGCGGGGGGACCAAGGCCACATGTGTCCCATCAATGGCACCTATGATGTTGGGGATATGTCCCAGGGCATAGAAGTCACCTTTCACTGTAGGCAAATCCTTCACCTGAGGGAAAACGATGTAGCTCCGCATGTGTTTCAGCAGGGCAGACAACACTCTGGACAACACGTTGGAAAACATAGGCTGGGACATCCCTGATGCTATGGCCACTGTTGTTTGAAAAGACCCACTTGCTAGGAAATGGAGTACTGACAGCACCAGCACTTGAGGGGGGATTCCTGTGGGATGGTGGATAGCTGACATCAGGTCTGGCTTCAACTAGGCACACAGTTCCAGGATTGTGGTACGATCAAGTCTGTAGGTGACGATCACATGTCGCTCCGCCATTGTCGACAGGTCCACCAGCGGTCTGTACACCAGAGGATGGCGCCATCTCCTCACCTGCCCCAGCAGACGTTGCCTATGGAGGAGAACAGCGAGCAGAGAGTCAACCAACTCTGAGGTACGTAAACACAACTTAACCGGAAAATGTTTGCGAATAGACATATGGCTGTATTAGTGTTTAAGCAAGGCCTAGATATGTGTGATGCAGTCCAAAATAATGCCATGTGGGCCCCTGAAATGGCGGCTGCCTGACCTGTAAAGTGGGACAAGGGGATATGAGGTAACTGCGCTGGCGTTGTACACCGTCGCGGTAGGCGGTCGAAGACCGCGGCGCAATCCTGCATTGGTTATCATTGGACCCTATGGGTCCCAGGAGCCAATGACGATGTACGCCGGTGGTGACGGTACGCACTGCCGTGGACGTGACCGCCATTTTCTGTCTGTTCAATCACTTGATACTTGATCTTCGACAGGAGAGGAACTACACTGCAAGTGCTGCTGTGACCTCAGTCTGGAAGAGACAAAGGCTCGTGTGTCTGGGGAAAGGGCCCCTGCCTTCAGCACGGAGGAGTTGGAGAAACTAGTGGATGGGGTCCTACCCCAGTACACGCTATTCTACGGTCCTCCAGACAAACAGTTGAGTACACTGTAAGCATGCTGTATGGTAAATGCCTGTTTGGAGTGGTGTGGATGAAAGATAGGGGGGGGAGAATGAGGCGTGCATGAAACGACGGTGAGTGCATGCACGTCATGGCAAGGGTAGGGATGCGGGCCAATGATTGTGACGGTGCGGATGGTTATATCTTCTCCTTTTCCCCTGTACTATTCCTGTAGGTCAGCGCCCACCAGTAGAAGGATATTTGGCGTGCCACTGCCAAGGAAGTCCGGACCCTGGGGGTCTACCACAGACGGAGCACCCACTGCTGGAAAAGATGGGAGGACATTCGCCGCTGGAGCAAGAAAATGGCAGAGGCCCAGCTGAGGATGGCCACACCATGACCCCCCTGGTGTTCAGGATGCTGGCGGTGGCGTACCCGGAGTTGGATGGGCGCTTGAGGGCATCACAGCAGCCACAAGGGGGTGAGTACAGTCACATTCAGCTGATTCAGCGCGCATTGTAAGTGTCTGGGTGGGGGAGGTGGGCTGTGGGTTCCCCTAGGCCAGGGCAAGTTTAGTAGGCAAAGTCCCTTCTTAAGGCAGGCCCTGTGGCACCCCAACCCACCAGTGTACAGAGCCAACTACACCTAGTCAGGCTCCTGTGACATCTATGTATGCAGCAATCGGGCATAGCCTTGTAACCCATGTCCTTGTGATTGATTAGGGAACTCCAAGTGCACAGCGTAGTGCAGGGGGCTTCTGTGTCTGAAGTGTCCGCCAACGGTAGCGGTATTGAATGCACTCAACATGTCTTTCTTCTGTCTTCCCCCCCCTTTTTGTAGTCTCCCTGTTCTTGTGTGCATTAGCATCATCAGGCGGAGGAGCAGTGGCACCGGAGCAGTAGGGAGCTGCATCCCACATGGCCCTGGAGGGTGACACAACGGAGTCTGAATTCACCAGGGGACGGAGGGCGAGGGGAGCTCCACGGCAGGGCCAGGAGCTAAGACCAGCGATACGGACTCCTCCTCTGATGGGAGCTCCCTTTCGGTGGCGGGCCCATCTGTGCCCCCGCATCTACAGGTACAACCGCCACCCCCCCACCAGCACCGCCCTCCCAGCAGCCCCTCAGCGTTTTCCCCGTGGCCACTCACCCAGGAGGGTGGCCATCTCCTTCGCCCCAGGCACCTCAGGCCCTGCCCCTGTCACCCCTGCTGCCCTCAGTGAGGAGGCCATTGACCTCCTCAGGTCCCTCACTGTTGGGCAGTCTACCGTTTTGAATGCCATCCAGGGGGGAGAGAGGCAATTGCAACAAACCAGTGCATACCTGGAGGGCATTCATTCTGGTCAGGCAGCCCAACAGCAAGCTTTTCAGACTCTGGCCTCAGCACTGATGGCAGCCATTGTCCCTGTCTCTAGCCTCCCCCGTCCAACTTCCTCCACCCAGAACCAAACCCCTGTACCTCAGCCTATCCCAAGCACACCATCAGACCTGCATGCACACACCTCAACACACAAGGGAAGCTCAGGCAAACATAAGCACCACACATCCCACAGGCACTCACACAAACATCATACACATGCAGCCATACCAACAGCCAATGCCTCCACTGTGTCCCCCTCCTCCTCGTCTCCCTCCTCCCTCCCTTTCTCGTCTCCACTCACACCTGCATGCACTACATCTTCAGCCACTACCTCCATCACCAGCACAACCGCCACCACACCCCGCTCACGTGCACTCACCACCCCCACTACCATTCACACATCCCCTGTGTCCTCTACCAGTGTGTCTGTGAGCCCACCTTCCAAGGTACACAAATGCAGCCACACACCCACCCAACAGCCATCCACCTCACGACAGCCTCCAGCCCATGCACCTTCACCCAAAGTCAGCAAAAGTACACCTCCTACAACCACTACCTCTTTCTCCACTCCCAAACCCCCTCCATCTACCCGTCCCAGTGTGCCCCAAAAACTTTTCCTGTACAACCTTGACCTCTTTCCCTCACCTCCCCCACCCCTTCAGTCTCCTAGGGCCCGCCTCTCCAGGTCCCAACCCAGCACCTCAGCCACAACATCTGAGGGAACAGTGGTGCCAGTAGTAACCAGCTTCTGGAGTGCGCCAGGCAGCAGGGCAGCCAGTGTGGCAAGGAGCCAGAGCACGGACAGTCCCCCACCTCAAAAGCACAAAAAGTTGTCCAGTGCCCAGCCGGAGAGAGGAAAAAAATCTGCCACCAAAGCCGCTCCCAGGGGTACAGTTGGGAGTGTGGAGACAGCTGCGCCACCATCCAAGGTGGGGAAGGGGCACAGTAAAACCGGCAAGTCTGGGAAAACATGCACAGCGGACAAGACCACCACCAGCACCGCTGTCAAGGACACCGCCGCCACCAGCACCGCTGCCCAGGACACCGCCGCCACCAGCACCACTGCCAAGGACACAGCCGCCACCAGCACCGCTGCCCAGGACACCGCCGGCACAAGCACCGCTGAACAGGACACCGCCGCCACCAGCACCGCTGAACAGGACACCGCCGCCACCAGCACCGTTGAACAGGACACCGCCGCAACAAGCACCGCAGGCCAGTGAGCGCCAAAGATTCTGACGCTACTGAGGCCGCCACAAGCAGGATGAAGCACTCTGGGCACAAAGCCCACTCCAGAACCAGTGGAGAATGACATCCACTACCTCTGTCCTTGGCAGGATGAAGCACTCTGAGTACAAAGCCTCCTCCAGAATCAGTGGAGAGATCCATCCACTACCTCTGTCCTTGGCAGAATGAAGCACTCTGGGCACAAAGCCCCCTCCAGAACCAGTGGAGAATGACATCCACTATCTCTGTCTTTGGCAGGATGAAGCACTCTGGGCACCAAGCCCCCTCTAGAACCAGTGGAAACTGTTATCCACTTGAGAGACTGTGGCTTTGCACTCCCCAGGATACAGCAGTGGGCAACCCACCCACTGGAGAGACTTGAGAGACTGTGGCTTTGCACTCCCCAGGATGCAGCAGTGGGCAAACCACCCACTGGAAAGACTTGAGAGACTGTGGCTTTGCACTCCCCAGGATGCAGCACTGGGCAAACCACCCACTGGAAAGACTTGAGAGACTGTGGCTTTGCACTCCCCAGGATGCAGCAGTGGGCAAACCACCCACTGGAGAGACTTGAGAGACTGTGGCTTTGCACTCCCCAGAATAAAGCAGTGGGCATGGAGCCCCCTTGTGGATCTGGCGGCCTTTTGTCCTTGCATTCTTCCAGGGGGGTTTGGGGGGTGTAACTGTAATGTATCATGATGTATTAGTGTGTGTGTTGTCATGGGTGAGGGTGTTGCGTGTTGCGTGTGTGTGTCACTCTCTTTTCCCTCCCCCTCCCCTGTGTCGTAAGTGCAATACTCACTGTGGTCCTCACCGCCTGCATTTGTGCTCCTGGTAGAGGAGCAGGAAGATAAAGGTTGGAAGGATCTGGAGGTCGGGTTCCATGATGTCCTGGTTCCTCGTGGGGTGTGTAGAGGTGAGCGTTTTCCCTTCCAAGTCCTGTTTCCGCCGTGTTTTTGTTCGCGGTGACTCCGCCCCGGAAAAGGTGGTGGATTGGACTGTTGTAATTCTGTGGGCAGTACATGGTCCTCCGCCTGTCTGTTGGCGGTTACCGCCGCAGTGTTTGTTTGTACCGCCTTGGCGGTCTGAGTGTTAAAGTGGCTGTCTATGTTGGCGGTTTCCACCACGGTCGTGATTCCATTTTTTTTCCGCCGGCGTGTTGGCGGTTTTACCGCCGCTTTAACACCGACCGCCAGGGTTGTAATGACCACCTGTGTCTCTTTGTATGTTTTTAGCTGTTTTCTTAACATGTTTTTAAATATAATTTTTTAGCTAGTTTTTAATGACTTTAGCGTATTGTTTAGTCCAGGGCATTTTAGCTTGGATTAATTTGCCTTCAATGGCATCATCCTATGGCATCATAGTTGTTCCGGCAATGGAGTCAGTGTAGTGAATCCTATCTTGTTTTAATGGGAAGCAGGAGTTAGCTTAGCCTTCTGGCTTGCAGACCTCTCCCCCGTCACCCAGTGACTTTTACCCTACTGAGCTTGCTCTGTTTTAGCGCAATTATTCAATTATATCTTTCCAAGATGGCTGCATTGTTTTTAGTTAGGACAATGTTTTAGTTTCCTGCTATCTTTGCCACTCTGCTAAGGCGTCACTATCAGCGCCAGAAGATAGATAAGCTGTAGGTATTCACATTAGGTACTTTCCCACTTTGCGCTTTAGAGGAATTATTTATGTAATTGCCGCCCCAAGCATGTTGTGTTATCTATTGGTTGGGAACAATCCTCCGTCAGGAGTCTGAGCAGATCTGTATAAATGCACGTCACATGGATAGACAGAGGAATTCCTACCAGATGCCATTGACGCTACCCACGCTACCCACGCTGGACATCGCCTTGACGCTGACCCAGTCTTCGTATCCCTACGGAGTCTGAGCTAGTGACCTCATTCCAAGGTAATGATGGTTGGGGGGCTCTTCTCACTGGCATGGCATTGGCAGATTAGGTTTAACACACCTCTTTAGGTTAGAGATTAGGTTCATCATGCTAGGGTAATAGGACATATTTAATCTCATGTCATTTTATGTTATTGTGAGAAGGTGGGCGTCTTTGTATTAATGACTCTCGTGTTCATGATTCTGTTTCTTGCATTATTCATTATCCTTATCATTGCAGCCCATGCAACTTATCGTAGATTGCAGTTTTGTTAATAAAACCTGTTGAAAACTTTACTGCATCTCCTTCATTGCCTGTGTTTGATTGAGACATGTTGTTCATGTGAGAAAGGGGTAATCTCTGTTTAACCATGACACTCCCTGAAATGTTGCACTCTTGAGTCCATGCATAAAGGCTGCCACAAATCACCTTTTACTGCTTGGGTGTTTAGTGAGGTACTGCTTGTGAGCCGGGAGGGTTGGGACAACAGTTGCGACTTGTTGTAGGACTGGCATAGTCGCCATCAAACATAAGTACAGTCATCCTTCAACCAGCAGTCATGCCTAGAGCAAGAGTCAAACCACGACACTCCTGCAGAATCTCTGCCATGGGAGTACTGTGTCCTGTATTATGAGGTGTCCTCCCACAGCCCCCACAGTGATGCAAGGAGTTGCTTGGGTAGATAGTCATCATCTTCATAGCTACGCAGTAGCCGTCCATTTGTACTAGTGGCGGCCCCAAACTAGCCAGTCTCCAGCTGCAGTTGTGCTGCAAGGTAATATGCTTCCATGTCTGGGACCTGCAATACCCCCTCTTCATAAGTAAAGATTAGGGTGTCCATTTTAACCCTATTCCTTTTCCTTCCCCATGTAATCGTGTTTTTGAGGTAATTGAGTTTCAGAATGCGTGCCCAAAGTATTGTATAAAGGTTACATTGGAAGAGGTAAAGGAATCTAGGTAATGCTATCATTTTTTATTTGCTATGCACCCAGCCACTGACAATGGGAGAGGAGTCCAGAAATCAGTGGAGTCTTTAATGCCCTTTATCAGTTTGTGTGTTCAGATTGTGCCAGGTGCCTTCCGAAGTGGACACCAGAATGGTCCTGAGCTGGCACGCCAGTGGCTGAGCTGCCAACCCGTATATTAAAGGGGACACTGTGCAGCCTTCTTATGTGCCATTTTCCAGTTCCCATTCCTCTGAGATATATCCATTCATTTTCACCCTGCCGATAGGGTCAGTGTAAATAGTTTGGCCATTCCTATAAACATCAGGCCAAAGTTCATGGCACTCAGCATTGCGTACTTGTTGGACCAGAATGTGTCAAATGCTTTTGCCATGTCTAAAGAAGCTAGGGCCATTGGCTCCTGTAGTTGGAGCATTTCTCTGAGGACGTGTCTGAGTCTGCAAAGAATGAGCCCGGTGCATCTGCCTGGTATAAAACCGCAGTGGTCCGTACTAACCACAGCACCCAATGTGTTGCAGCCAGCATGCCAGGACCTCACGCAATCTTTTATTATCTGTGTTCAGTAGTGAAAGTGTATGGTATGCTTTGCAGTCTAAGGGGTCTTTTCCCGGTTTTGGAACAACCACTATCACAGCCTCTCTTAAGGAGCATGGGAAACCGCTGCACACCAATGCTTCCTGGAATATTTGCAACAGTCTCTCAGCAAGTTGGTCACTATGTGCATGGTACCATTCTGCTGGGAGCCCGTGGTTTTATAGGCATTTATTGCTGTCATTACTTCTTTAATTCCTCTATGGTAAGCCGCTCCTCCAGTTGGGCTTCTGCACTTACGTCAGTTTGCTCAGGCCATGCATATCCAATATTGTATATACTGCGTGTTCGCACAGAAAGTGCTGTTTATGCTATCTTGCGTAGCTTCTATCACTGCATTTACTCCTCTGATAGCTGTGATAAAGGGCGGGGTTGTTTACTGTCTCAACAGCTAGGACAGTAATCTGCACCCCTTGTCTCCTTCCCTGTGTACTGCTTCTTGGAATGTGTGAATCTGTAGTAGAACCTTCTCTACTGTTTTTTGTGTTATGTCTGCACATAAGGCATCTAATTGGGCTTCATCTCAAGGGTCACCATCTGCAGTATTTTGCTGATGTTTGAGTCTCCTGTCCATCTCTCCAATCTCCCTATCTCAATCTTAATCATGGAGGTTACTCAGGAACTAGCAAAACTGTGGACCACAACCTTAAGGGCCTCCCACTTCACCAACCTGATGCTAGTTGTGTAGTCATTCAAGGTGAAGTACTATGCAAATGTGATGCTGATACTGGTATTTGCCATGTAAGTATATGTGCTCTTTGTGTGGCTATGGAGTAGTATGCATGCACTAGAGAGTGGTCAGAAATTGTTCTCCCCTTATGTGTCACCTGTTAGATGAACCTCGCATGGTCTCTGTCCAACAAGATATAGTCTAACCTGGAGTAGGTATGGTTAGGGGCCGCATAGTGTGTAAATTTGTGTTTGTGTGGATTTCCATGTCTCCATAGAGCCACTAAATGTAGGTCCATTTTCACCTGATGGAGTGAAAGCTACATCTTATGTGTATATGCAGGGCAAGTGATCTACATTGACATATATGAAACGGTTGAGGTTTCCCATCCAATTCCGCCGTAGGCCTATATATGGTGCAAGTTTATGTGTAAGGTTGAGGAAAAAGGTCCTATCATCTGTGTATGGAGCATAAATTCCCACTAAGACCAGGTCCCTGCCATTTGGCATGTCTTGCACTATAAATAGGGTCCCCCTCTGTCTAGGTGTATTGTATCAGTTGCAAACGGGACAGTCGGCAAGAGCTACAAGCCCACCCATTGCACATGTGTAGTTTAACTCACATGAAGGAAGCACCCCTTACATTTATGTGTCAACATTTGTGCTTTTGCTGACATTAAATGTGTCACTTGTAGAGGTGCTGCCTGTATAACATGCCCGCGTAAATATGCATATATATGCCCCACCGTGAGCTCCTTGGAGTAGCGTTTAAGGCCCCTAACATTCCATGTTAAGAGTAATCTTGTTCATTAGTTGTCTTTCAGTGGGTGTGACCATAGTGCGTTAACCCTCTGTGTATCTCAGTTCCTCTAGTGCCATGTCATCATCTGTGTGTACATACCCACTAAACAGTAAGGAAAGATAAGTGCCACATACAGGCATCCGCAAGGGCATCCAAGCCTTTGCCTGCCCATCAAGTAGTGTGGGCTAGTGTTTTGTCTGCAGGGTTAGATGCGGCCAACGATCAACAAGGTGTGCACATTGGGAACACTGTGAACTGAGAAAGGGAACTGGGTAAAACTGCATGCCTACTAGTGTTAGGTGAATATAATTAACAAATACGCTGACCTGACCATGTAGTGTCCTTGGGAGTTCCAGTCAAAGTCCCATTGCAGGTCACAGGTCCCAGTCGCGTAGAGGCGGAATATGGCAGCGACAGCTTGTATGCCACCAAAAGAGCCCCGGGTGAAAATAACATTTCAATCAGTGTTCATAGTGTCTTGTGCTTCAAGTCTCACTGCGTAATCTTTGGTTTGCGTGGCAGGAGGCAACCCAACATACTCCACTTGGTTCCCCACCTCCCCTCTGGATGCTATGATCTTCTTTCTTTGTTGTTCCTCATGTTCTGCTATGTCTCCTCTGACATACAGCCAGGCCCTCCTGTTGGATCTTCAGTGTAGCCGAGTAGAACATCATGTATTTCATGGTGCTTTCTCTGTAGCCACGCATCATCACCTTGAATGACTACCCATGTTTTTTTACCTGCTGTGTATAGTCCGGGAACAGGCTAACACACACTTCATTGATATGGAGATCACTGGTTTTCCTTGGCACCCGCAGTAGGGCATCTTAGTCTCTGTAATTCAGCAGGTTGAAGATGATGATCCTTGGGAGAGATCCAGGGGGGAGGGGGACCCACCGCCATTCAATGAGCTCTCTCGATTGAGAAGAAATGTGACAGACCCTTTGTTTGCCAGAGTTCCTGGATCCATTTTTCTAGATAGAGTTCGAGACTGTCACCCTCCATGCGTTCCGGGAGTCCCACCAAGCGTATAATATTTCTGCGCAATCTACCCTCTGCGTCTTCCATGTGGGATTTCAGGAGCTTTATCTTATGCAAGAGGTCATTGGTTACCTTGGTGACTCTTCGGAGATCTTTCATATCTACAGTCTGTTGTTTCACTTGTCATCCGTTCAGTGACACCAGGTTTAAGTCAATGTCCATTGCATCTGTTTTATGTTCCAAGAATGTCCCTATTTCCTGCACTCCCCTGAGCATGTCTGATAAGGAGGGTTTGTCCGTGTTCCACTCCATGTCCACTCAACAGCCCTCCTGCGATAGTGGTCTGGCATATTCATCAATGGGCACCTGTGCCATCACTCTTTTTACCCCATTGATTGTGTCTGCAACTTGCAGTGAGTCTGATGCATGCTTTCACTGTGGATCTCTCCCAGAGTGAGGCCTTCAAGTGCCTTTCAGAGGACAGGACCAGCACGTCTCGTTCAACTTCCCAGCGAGTGCAGAGTAGAGCCTTCAGTGACATGTGTTACACTGTGGTGTCAATTGGGCGCAAAGCCGATCCAGTGCCAATACCATTCAGCTCCTTGGCCCACACCACAAGCAGCTCTCCAGTCCGCCATTAGCAGATCAGAGGCTCCCACTAGGTCAGCAGCAGTAAAGGTATGTCCGACTGCGTCCAGGCTCCACTAGCTGGCTCTAGTAATTTCCTTCCTACGGTCACATACATACAGCTCAGTATGGGCCCCAACATATCCCGCCTGGCGTCCTCCTGGTTCCTGCTCTTTAGCACCTCAGTCACCGCCGATCACTGCGGTGCCTGTTCTGCACAGCAGGCCCTCACTGCAGTTTAGTGGAAATCTGCAATGGGGGGTTCCCTTCCCCCCATCATCCTTGTCTTCCGTGTCAGCCCGCAGTAGCACAGGCCCCAACTTCAAAAACCTGAGGTGTGCTTCTCCAGCGTTCAGGTGAGATCTCACCAGTGAAGGCAGATTGGGCAAATCCACCGGTCTCTGCACACTGCTGCCATACCCAGTTGTAGAAAGGGAAGATTTCAGTTGGGATGCTTCAACTGGGATATGATTCTATACAGGATTTAAAGCCAGGACTAGAGAGACGCCACTAAGTGCATTTCTACATCATGGTGGCCAAGCCATGCCCAATGATGTAACATTGGTAGTGGCACCCCCACTTTAAAAACTGTTTCAGAACCACTGCTTTTCAGTGCTATCTGGGAGTACCAGCGAGTATCCTTGATATTCCTATAAGACTTTGTGCGAACAACCATGCACGAGTCAGGTACAGGAAGAATGGGGAGCAATCTGACTCCCTTCAGATCGACAAGGGAGTACAGCAGGGTTTGCACTTTTACTCTGACACTTTTTTCCTGTTCATTAATGACCTTGATGAGGCCCTCAATTTTCCAAACAATTAAGGGCCAGATGTAGGATGGCTTTTGCACCTCGCAAACGGCGAAAAATGCCGTTTGCGAGGCGCAAAAGCCCTTACGCGATGCAGAATCACATTTTGCGAGTCGGTACCGACTCGCAAAATGTGATTCTGACTCGCAAATAGGAAGGGGTGTTCCCTTCCTATTTGCGACCGCATCGCGATGTAGAGTTGATTTGTGACCGCAAAAGCGGTCGCAAATCAACTCACAGTTACCATCCACTTGAAGTGGATGGTAACTCATTCGCAAACAGGTCCCCATGGAACCCCTTCCCCTTTGTGAATGCAAACAAAAATATTTTTTCAGAGCAGGCAGTGGTCCTATGGACCACTGCCTACTCTGAAAAAAAACGAAACAAAAAGGTTTCGGTATTTTTTCTTTTTGCAGCTTGTTTTCCTTTAAAGAAAACGGGCTGCAAAGAGAAAAAAAAACTGCTTTATTTAAAAGCAGTCACGGACATGGTGGTCTGCTGTCTCCAGCAGGCCACCATCCCCGTGAGTGTCTAGACCCCATAGCAAGTCGCAGAAGGTGTCTGAGACACTTCTCTGCATTTCCTTTTGCGAGTTGCATATTGCGAGTCGCTGGGACTCGCAATTTGCAACTCGCAAAAGGAAACCTACCTACATCTGGCCCTTAGTACCTAAAGTTGATTCCATTAAAATACCTACAATATTATTTGCAGATGACACTCTTCTTATATCAAACACTCCTGCTTGCCTCCAGGCTACTCTAAATCGACTTCTGCTGTTCTGTATGGAACCAGGCCTAGAGCTTAATGTACGCAAGACAAACGTTATGATGCTAAATCACTATAGGTCTACACATCCAAGACTTTTAGTACAAAGTTCACCCGTTGAGCAAGGGCACGACTTTGTTTATCTAGGGGTAAGTTTGTCTCATAATTTCATATGGAAGGTCAAGATAAGAAAGAGCGTGCTCAAGTTGCAGCAAGAGACAGGGGCGTTCCTTAAGATGGCTAAGAAAATTAAATAGAAAAATGTATTCCTGGCCGAAGAGATTTATAAACTGAAAACAAAAAGCACAGCTCTCTAGGGCGCAGATCTTCGAGGCCACTCAAATACCAACGAGCTCACAGAAGTAGAAAATAGATTTCTCAGGCAATTAACTAATCTCCCGCAAAGCACACCTTTCCCTCCCCTTGCTGCTAGCTATGGCACTGCAACCAATCTCCTTCACTGTGCAACTGAGACCCTTATTGTTCTGGCATAGGCTTTGATCAACTCCAGAATTCGAAACCTACAGGCTCCCACTTAGGTAACTTTTAGGTGCAAGGGGCCATTTAAGAATTTTATAGCTCTCTATAAAACAATGCCCTACCTACTTGGCTTTCATTATCTGTGGGACAACTGAGACAAGCCCACCTGATCTCAAGATAATCGATTAAAGATAGGTGCAGAGATTACCTCTGGTATGAAAAGGTCAAAAATTGTGAAGCTGGGAGTCTGGCCGACCAAGTCCTTGTTTATAAAAGCATCTCACTTTATGAAGTCTCCTTTGATGCTCTTCAAGGATTTTTGCCTAGACAACTTTACTTAAAATGTAGATATGGGACTGTCCCAATTCATGGGTTCACAGCTAGCTGGGGAGAGAACACTGGGTCAAGTTGCATAAACCCTGCATGCAACCTTGCCCCTGAAACTACACTTCGGGCCAGATGTAGCAAAGGGTTTTACCCATTCTGTCCTTATGGGAAAATGTGTTCGTACATATGGCCCTTCATTTTTTGTTCTTTTGTTCTACGTATAGAGTTACCCACAAAAAGCGGATTATACCAGTGTGCCATTTATTAGTAGTAAGGAAATACGAGTTGGCCTTAAGAATCTTGAAATCTAACACAAAGGAAGTGGTAGTGGTTAGTGTGGCCAAATGTTTGCACACTGCCTGGCTTACCTGTAAACGACTCCTGGTGAATTCCTTTAGTAATTTGGAAAACAGCACTTGAAAAGCATTCAGCCTTCATGTAGAAGTTTTAGGAATATGCATGACATGAAAATCTGATTCTATATGATCTGAGACAGTCGTGCAGGATGAAAGGCTCATGCCTAACTCGGTTATTTATGTTTGGAAATAGCTTTTTTTCCTTTTAATATTAGGGCACATCAAGAACAAAGTTTTAGCCTTTTTTAGCCTTTTCTTTGTTTGAAATTTTAATTCGTTATTTAACTGTGTTCCATCAACATTCTCCAGAAAAGCTGCTGTATTTGCTATTTGCACAGAAGGTCCTCGGACTAATCAAATACCTCCTAACAGTTTTAAATGTTTGTACGTCATGAACTAAGTTTTTATGGATCAAATCTTTTTATTGGTTTTAACATATAAAAGAACAAAGCACATTGTTTGAGTCGCCAGCAACTCAACCACCTGGTTACATCTTGTCTATCTGCTATCGATGAGAGCATACACATGATTACAGTCTCATTGCCAAGAGGGGTCTCCCTTTTCGCCCGCTTCCAGGCATTTAAAAGAGCAAGGTAGGTAGAGACAATGATCTAATGACCGCAGGGCTTCGTACCTAAGCAAACAGAACATGTAAAAAATTAACAACAGAAAAACTGTGCCCCCAGCCAACATGCCCAGCATCTTCTAAGAAGTATCAGTCAGCCCCAGAACCCTCAAGTAAGCTGGGCATGTCAGCTCTGTGAACTCTGTTGATAAGATCTTAAGAAACAGCTTCCATAGCATATCTAGGTCACCCACTCTCTGCTGGAAAACCAGCGTAAGCTTCTCCATTGCAAGAATAAACCACAGTTTCTGAAGACAGGTCATATACGTCGGTACCCTGTCTGTCCCCCACAAGGCTAATATCGACAGCACAGCCGCATTAAGTGCCAGCTCCATCTGTCGCCCTTTTAGGGATCGTAGCGGAAAGGTGAGGGGGTCGGGCAGGCCTAGAAGTATATACGATGGAAACCTAGGGAGCTCAGTCTGGAACACTTTATCAATATCGTCAAAGATGCTCGTTCAATATCTCTGAAGTTTGGGGCAATGCCAGAGCAGATGTACCAGCGTACCGGTGTTACCACACCCCCTCCAGCAAAGGCTGGTCTTGGTGGGGTCCCATGAATGTATCCTGGCTGGGGTGTAACACCAATAGGAAGCAAAATAATACGCCGTCTCCGTCCCCGCTGCATTGAAAGCCGTATGATGTGCTCTATAATATATATTGTCCCATTAATCATCAGAAAACTCCCTGTCCAGCTCCCTCTCCCATCTAAGTTGCCCCTTTGACTTAGCCAGGATGTTCCCCTCCCTGGAAGAGTCTGTACAGCTCTGAAAGGACTCTCCTGTCATCCTTTGTCAACAGCCATTTTTCAAATGGCGTGAGCGGCCTGCCCATCAGTGCTCTGTACGCCGGCTGAAGAGCCCAATGTCTCACCTGGTAGTACATCAACCTATCTGCCTCTGTCAGGCCGTACGTTTCCCTCAACTGATCGAAAGAAACTACTCCCTGTGCATCAAACAGACTCCCCACCCTTTTACAGCCTCCATCATACCATCGGCGCAGGCCCTCCAGACACAGCCCAGGCTCAAAGTCGGGGTTCGCTCCTATCGGGGTCATAGGGGACGGGAATGTCGTAAGCCCCGCTCGACATGCCACTGCGTCCCAAACACGTAACGTCGCTCCCGTAATCGGGGAGGAGTATAGGCCCCCCGCCCTATGCCAAGGTTCCTTCCAAATGTGCGATCCCGCTATAGCCTGATCCATGAAACACCAATGTTTCTCAGTAAGTGGATGGCTCCACTCCAAGAGAAAGCGCAACTGTGCTGCCTGATAATATCATAGAAGGCAGGGGACCGCCAACCCCCCTTCCGCTCTAGGGCGATATAAAAGTCTTCTAGGGAGCCGTGCAGGGCGCCCATCCCAGATGAACTTGAGGATTGCCGACTGGAGAGTCGCTATCGCACGAGGCGGAGGAGCCAGAGGGAGCACCTGGAAGATGTACAATATGCGAGGCAATGTGGTCATCTTCACCGCCGCTACCCTGCCCAGCCAGGAAAGTGTATGTTTCACCCAGCTCTCCAAATTGCGCTGCACCTCCCGGACCAATGTCGTATAATTCAAGCTCACCGTCTTCGTGACTGAAGACACCAGATCAATACCCAAGTAAGGGAGTCGTGATGAGAACCAAAGAAACGGATATTGAGTCTTCAACTCTTGCTCACGGTCCGGGTTCATAGACAAGCTAAGGACTTGAGATGTCTGCATATTTACCTGAAACCCCGAGACCTGGCTAAACTCCTCAATTATCACCATTAGTTCAGGCAGTGAGGTCGCGGGTTCAGCCAGGGTAAGAATCACATAATCTGCATAGAGCGTGATAAGATGATGATCCCCTCCAAACTTAACCCCAGAGACCAAGGGGCTGTCGAGTAGACACTGCGCAAAGGGCTCCATGTAGAGCACAAACAAAAGGGGTGAAAGAGGGCACCCCTGCCGGGTCCCCCATCCAACCGGGAACGGCAAAGAGACTGTACCATTAACCCGGACCGCAGCCCTGGGCGAGCGACAAATGCACTGAGCCCATCTCCTGAAGCCCGGGCCCATTCCATAACACTCCAAGACTCGGAATAAGTAAGGCCAATGGACCCTATCAAACGCCTTCTCCGCGTCGATAGAGAGGAGCAGCGTCTCCCTACGAGATCTGTTAGTTTTATCTATCAAATGTAGCAGTCGCTTCGTGTTATCACTACACTGACGATGGGGTATAAAGCCCGCCTGGTCTGGATCTATAAGGCCCAGCATATATGGATTAAGGCGGTGGGCCAATATTCCAGTAAAGAGCTTAGCATCAATGTTCAAAAGAGAAATTGGTCTGTGTGAGGCGCACTCCTCGGGGTCTTTCCCTTGTTTGTGTGTCACCGCAAAGTTAGCTTCGGACATACTGGGCACAAGAGCCCCTGACTCCTGAAAGGAATTAAAAAGACGCACGAAAAGCGGTGCAAGCTCTGCGCAGAAAGTCTTATAAAAGAGCGCCGTAAAACCATCAGGGCCAAGAGACTTCCCCACCTTTAGCCTTGATATTGCCGAGGTAACCTCCTCCACCCTGATAGGCTGATCCAAGGAAGACGCTTCCCTCTCACCAAGCGGAGTAATTGCTATCCCTGCGAGGAATGCAGCTGGATTCGCAAGACACTCTGAGCATCAGCCGTATACAACGCACAATAATATTCGGCGAACGCTTCTGCAATATGATCATCTGTGTGGGCCTCCCTCCCCGAAGGTGAGGGAACCATTTTTATCGCTGCTGCCGTGCGCTGTGCTCTCTACCAATGCACCAAAAGCCTGCCACACTTATTGCTCCCAATGTAATATTTGTGCTTAAGCCGCGCTATCACATACTCCGCCCTGTCCCAGTCTAACCGCCTCAACTGCTGCCTCATTTTCTCCAGTTCCCGCCAGATTCTTGGTGCATCCGTGGACTTATGGGATCGCTCCAATGCTGCCACCTTTTGTTCTAGCACCGCTCTCTGCTCCCTCCTTGCCCTATTATCTCTTGCTGATAGCGAAATTACCTCCCCCCGCACCACCGCCTTCAGAGCCTCCCACAAAGTCTCCAAACTGGTTGTCCCATCATCATTGTGGCTAAGGTATTCCGTAATCGCGCGCTGCAGCGACTCCTCCATTTCTCTATTCTGCAAGATCGCTTCCCTAAAACGCCAGCTTGAGCTGCCCACCTGACCCACATCCACGCCAACCTCAACCGTGATAGGCGCATGATCTGTAAGGGCCATGGGCTCTATTTTGGTCTCTCGGACTCGAGAAGCGAATTCTCGTGAGGCCAGAAAGAAGTCAATCCGTGCGTACGTCTTGGTAGCCGCCGAGTAAAAAGTGTAGTCCCTAAGCAAAGGATGAGTGCTCCTCCAAACGTCCTCCAATCCACACTCGGTCAGCCACTGTCACCCTGCCGTCGTCAACGCACCTATCTACCCAAAGCGGTGCCCCGATCCATCCATCTCATTGTCCATTACCAAATTGAAATCACCTCCTACTAAAACAGCACTATCGGGTGTCGCAAGCGCCGAGGCAATCGCCTGCTTCAGGAAGGATTCTTGCTGCGCATTGGGGGCATTTAATGAAGCAATGGTAAAGCAGAAAGCCCCTATCTGTAATCTAAGGGCCAAGAGTCTGCCCTGTACCTCATGTATATTTGCTATCACTTCCCCAGAGAAGGTCTTGAAGAGCAATATTGCCACCCCAGCATGTTTTGTGGAGGACGAGGACCAGAATTGTCTAGGAAACCACTTTAAGCGCATACAATACATGTCTCTAGCCAATAGATGCGTTTCCTGCAAAAGGCAAATGTGACTACCAGATCGCTCAAGCGTTGACAGGATCGCTAATCTCTAAGCCGGACTGTTAAAACCACGGACATTCAAGCTTAGACACTTAAGAGACATATGACCCAATATCAGAATCGCTCATGGGGAAGACTCGCCAGGGGAGCCCGCACCCAGACCAGTCCCAAGGCCGCTTCAAACCAGGGGGCCCGGCGGCCCAGACAACTCATATAGAAGTTCCAGAAGAAGCACACCAACCTACAACCATAATGCACAACAGGTGCTCGTACCATAAAGTCCTCTATCACTCATCTCCTAAGAGGCAAAGTCTAAACACGGGTAGCACAATCACTCAAGTTCGTCGTGTAGCGTCCAGCGGCTCCACCGCCCAGGTGCTGTCTCATCAGTCACATGGCCTGAAATGTTGCAGCCCTCCTCCGAGCTACCATCCCAGTCCCTCAGCCGTCAAGCATGTGTTCCAGCGGCCACGCTACTAAGTACAGATTGCCGCTCCTGAGCCTGCTCCGACGTTGTGGGTCGCTGCTGTTTCCTCTTTCTCTCCTTACGCTGCCATCGCGGTCGATCCCCATCAGCCGTGAACATAGATGTGCCCTCTTCCTGGGTGTCTCCCTCCAAACGAAGGAACTTTCTCGCTTCCGGCACTGATTTCACCTGGCGGAGCTGTTCCTCCCAGCAAAAAATGAGGCGGAAAGGGTGGCCCCAAGAATAAGACACCGAGTGCACCCGCAGGTGCTCTGTGATGGGCTTAAATTTGCGTCGCCTCTGCAGAGTCGGCAGTGAGAGATCTTGAAATAACTGGAGCGTATGCCCTCGGAAATGAATCTGTGGGAGATTACGGGCCCTCTGCAGGATGCTTTCTTTGAGCCCATAATTATGAACACATGCCAGAATATCAGACGGGTGCTGCCCAGGTCCGCCGCTGCGTCCCGCACAATGGACCCTATCTAGTGTAATCTCGCGGGCACCCTCCAGGGCAACCACCGAATCAAACAGCACCACCACAATTTCACTAATGTCCTCCTTCTTTGCTCCGAGTGGCGCACCCTTAATGCAAATGTTATTCCGTCATGACCTATTTTCCAAGTCTTCAACCGCAGACTGGAGGAGTTCTTGCTGGTCACGTAGGCGTATGACCTCTTGCTGCATGCCCGCTAACTCCTCGCCACAAGAGATCTCACCATCCTCAACCCGGGCCACCCTCTCGCCCAGAGACGTGACCTCCACTCGTAGCTCCTTCACCTCTTGAAAAATGTCTCTACGAAGTTCCTGCCGGTCACTCCGCAGCGAGTCAAACAGTGAGGTAAGGAAACCCTTTGTGAACGGAGCCTCTCCATCCTCCTCCAGCTCCTCACGTACCTCAGGGGACCGCCCCACTGCCGGACCCTCAGCCGGTTTGCCTTGTACCGGGTGGGATCTGGTCAACATCTCTCTCACTGACGGATCTCGTTTTGGCTTGAAGGACATCATGGCCCCCAGTGCCTCTCCGAGGTCCGTGCTCGTCTCATCTAGAGTCTCTTCGTACTGCCCGCCGTGGGTCGAGTTGCCAGTTCCATCACATTATGCCCTTCAGACTCTGCCCACTAGTCTCTGCATCTGCCACCGCCCAAAGTTCCTAGGCCCGTTGCAGGCCCCAAGCTCCCTCTGAACTCGGGCTGGGCCACCGCGAGCCAACTGCACCGCCGATGGGTGACCCAACCCCTAGCGCCTGTCCAAACTCCACCAACCTGGAGTAGCGGCACAAAATGTAGTGGAGCGCTGTGTCGCGCCCGAGGCCTCCAGACCGCACCGGCCCAGCAGAAAATGGCCGCCACAGGCCGCGGGGACCCGCCGCTCTACACCAGGACCTCCAACGCAATGTTCAGCGCCCTCTGCTGCTCCATCGTGGGCCCAGGCAGCTTCCACGCTGCCTGAGGGTGCCAGCCAGCCTCCGCGCACCCAGCAGCCCCACGCGGCTCTACCGCAACTCGCCGCGCCCACCGACCGCCAGCACAGCCCAGGCCTCAAGGCCCCTCACCGCCGTAGCCCTCCTCGGAGGGCGACCCGGTTCTCCCTCGAGGCGTCCACAGTCTCTCGATCCCCTCCAGCTAGCCAGGAGGGCCTGGGGCCGCAAATGACGGGCCGCAAAGCCCTTACTGGGACCCGGGCGGCGAAGCTCAGATGAACGCGTCTGCTAATGCCGCCATCTTGGCCACGCCCCTGAACTAAGTTTTTAATGTGCTAATCATACAATGTATTTTATTGTGTATATGTTTTATGGATTCGAAATCTGAAATAAGCAGTTTTCGATGATGATGAAGTGCTCTCTCCACTGCACTGCCCTTTGTCAAGGGGACAGTCTGCCACGGTAGGAGCGGCTCCAACAAAGAGGATCAAGGATTATACCCGGCTGTCAGCCTCCACTGAAATATGCCTCATAAAGTTTCAAACGTCTAAGCCTCCCTCTCTATCACAATCCATAGTAGTGCCAACCTAATCAGTCACATCATCTCCCTGGCAATGAGCCTAGGCTGCACTGAATAGTAACTCTAGGTGAAATCAAAAAGACCTTTGACCTGCACAGAGGATGTTCTGCTCCTCTCTCTCTCTCTGTTACTCACCCCAGCAAGCAGGAATGTCAGCAGTACACATCTAATGTCTTGGCGTTGAACTCCTCACCTCTCCAGGCTCTACAGGTCTTTGCTTCCAAAATGGACCATTCATTGGCACAGAAGTGTTGTGTTTATTGTTTTTTGTTATGTCTATAATGTATATGTAATGCAGACTTGTAGAGCCACTATCACACAAGATAGGGCCCTATCTCTGAGCAGGTGAGTCTAGGTGCACCTAGGGCTAAGCAGGACTACTCAAAAAGCCAGGTTTTCAGATTCTTGCAGAATTCAAGAAGTGGGGAGGAGACTCTTATGTGTAGGGCCAGGTCATTTCATGCTTTGTGAATGATGTAGGACAAGGCTTGACCGTCAGATCTGGTTTTCCATATGTGTGGGATATGTGCAAGTAGAAGTCCGGATGAGCAGAAGTGTCTGGAAGGTTTGTGAAAGCAGATTACTTTAGTTAATGTATGCTGGGACAGCTTTACGTAGTGACTTTAAAGTGTGGCTGAGGAGTTTGAATTGTACTCGTTTGTGAATGGGGAGTCAGTGGAACTCCTCCAGGTGAGGTTTGATGTGAGTGCGGCATGGAAGGATGAGAGTGATTACAACTGCCTAGTTCTGAGTGGTCTGCAGCCTTATGGTGAGTTTTTTATGAATTCCAGCATAGGGGTTGTTCCCGTAGTCTAGATTGCTTGTGACCAGGTTATGTGACAGTTTTTCCAGTTGCTGATTGGGAGCCATTTGAAAATCTTCTGCAGTATCCTCAGGGTATGGAAGCATGAGCTGGTGGTTGCATTGACTTGGGCAGCCATGTTGAGTTTGCTGTCAGTGGTGATCCTGAGGTTCTTCGTGTGGGTGGTGGGGATGGGTGTCGGACCTACTTCTGTTGGCAATGAGGTGGAGTGCCACGGTGATGTGGTCTTCCAGAAGGTCATGATTTTAGTCTTGGCAGTGTGCAGATTTTGGCGTGTGGTCTTGAATTTGATCATGGTACTTACTGGGGGTCTTGTCCATGAGGGGAATAATGAATTGCGTGTCGTCAGCGTAGGAGAGGACACTGCTTTCATGAGAGTGGATGATGCTGGTTAGAGGGATCACATATGCATTGAAGAGGGTCGGTTTCTGGGAGAACCCTTGCAGAACTCCGCACATGAGTTTACGAGCGTCCAAGAAGTACAGTGGTAGGCTGACTGACTGGGTCTTTCCAGTGAAGGAGCAGATCCATTGGAGTGCATGTCCTTGGATTTCAATGTTGTGTAGGCATTGGACGAGGAGGAGGTGGAAGACTTTGTCAAATGCATAGACAGAACCGGCATATCCCTGCCATAGCATGGATAAAACCGGTGTACTGCTTTCAGACCAGCACTGCGGCATTTCCTTTGGCGCAGTGTCCCTGCATCCCCGTCAATGGCAATCTCTACGACAACAGTGAACTGCACATTGCAGCCACTGCACTCATTCGAATCAATGCATTGCATTGCCTCGACATTGACGCAACCAACACCTGCACCTGTACTCCATCGCATCTCAGCTCAGACGCCACCGTTGTGTGGGGAACTTCGACGCATCTCCTCGACTGCATGGGTAAAATTGACACATCTCCTCTACAGTTTGATTTTTTACCAGCACAATGTTCCTGCACTAAAATTTAAGGTACTTTGGTTCAACGGGCCCAATGGGGTCCCTATAGCTGGCCTGCGCTCCATCATTCCTGAATTTTTTACTTTGTCTAGGTCCGACATGACTACATAGTCCTGGTTGGTGCTGTTTGCTTCTAGGTGCTTTTCTACAGTTCATTCTTGTTAGAAATTGGGTCTGTAGTTGGTAGAGGTATGCACCCTGTCCAAATAGGGACCACAATCCTAGTCAGAGTAAGTCAGATACACACTTTAAATTAACCTGTGCTTACCCTCTGATGTTACAGGTTATTTAAGGGTGTGTTTTGTGACTTACCCTAATTAGGATTGTGGTCCCGACTTGGACAGAGTGCGTCCATCTATCAAACCTAATCTTTAACACAAGGTTTGTTGGATCCAGTTGGGGGCTAGATTTGCTTTACATGACAGTGATTTTGTTTCTCAATAATTGAGAGAGATTGTTGCAGAGGTCCTGCAAGACAGTGATTGAGTTGGAGGCACCCAATTGTAAGGTACAATGGTGAAGATGTCTTTGTTTCTGTTGGTGGGGCCATCGATGTGGTCTCCCGGAGTGTCATCGTTGGTGACCCGAGTGAGTGAGTGGTAGCGTCTCAGGGCAGATTTGAACTAGCCACATGCAACTCAGCACATACATGCAAGTATCACGTGCAGTTCCAGCACACACACATGTCCCACACTGTCTGGTGCTGCAAACCATTCATGAAGGGCATGGGTGTGTTAATTACACAGACATGGGCCAGAAGGCCCCACTCAGTGGCACAGGTAAAATGGGCTGTTCACATTACTGATTCTACTGAATCCAAAACAGTTATGCTGCCACCACAGTGCCTCAGTCACTTAACTCTAGGTAAGGACAGTGGCCTACTACCTTCAAGAGGGTAGTGCTTGGTGTGTCCTACGTAGTCAAAGCAGACCAGATTACCCATGCCATGCCACACTTTGATCCATGCTCTGTGTGACCAAACAGTTTGTTTCAGGGATCCAGATATCCATGCAGCTGTGGCACTCAGGGTGGGGGTGCATGCCTGTCACTATGAAGGGACTTTTCAATCCAAATAAAAGCAAGTTGTTTGACTTAAACAAACTCAGAATCAAGTGCTAAAACATGGCCTATTTGTTAAGCTTACTAAGTTTCCCACTGTATCTTCAACCATAAGAGTTATGGCCATTGTTGTGAGAGAGACAGCCATCTGTATGGTTTTGCAGGAAACCGCTCCTGTCCTGAGTTAATAAATATCAAGTCTCTACCCTGTGTTGACATTTTTTTGGCCAGTGTAACAATCATATAGATACTCTGAGACCCAGGTTTAGTGTATGATACTGAAGATCCAGAGCAAGGCTTTGTGGTCTAAAGGGGGGCAACAAGTGTGCATTCCTTGGACACTGAAATATTTTCTTAGTACTGGCTGACCATCCTCCTCCAGCTCTTCACGTACCTCAGGGGACCGCCCCACCGCCTGACCCTTAGCTGGTTTGCCTTGAACCGGGTGGGATCTGGTCAACATCTCTCTCACTGACTGATCTCGTTTTGGCTTGAAGGACATCATGGCCCTAAGTGCCTCTCCGAGGTCCGTTCTCGTCTCATCTAGAGCCTCTTCGTACTGCCCGCCGTGGGTCGAGTTGCCAGTTCCATCACATTATGCCCTTCAGACTCTGGCCACTAGTCTCTGCATCTGCCACTGCCCAAAGTTCCCAGGCCAGTTGCAGGCCCCAAGCTCCCTCTGAACTCGGGCTGAGCCACCGCGAGCCAACCACACCGCCGATGGGTGACCCAACCCCCTAGCGCCTGTCCAAGCTCCACCAACCTGGAGCAGGGGCACAAAATGTAGTGGAGCGCTGTGTCGTGCCCGAGGCCTCCAGACCGCACCGGCCCAGCAGAAAAATGGCTGCCACGGGGACCCGCCGCTCTGCGCCGGGACCTCCAACGCAATGTTCAGCGCCCTCCGCTGCTCCATCACGGGCCCAGGGAGCTTCCACGCTGCCTGAGGGTGCTGGCCAGCCTCAGCGCACCGAACCGCCCCACGCGCCTCTACCGCAACTCGCCGCGCCCACCGACGGCCAGCACAGCCCAGACCTCAAGGCCCCTCACCACCGTAGCTCTCCTAGGAGGGCGACCCGGCTCTCCGTCGAGGCGTCCACAGTCTCTCGATCCCCTCCAGCTAGCCAGGAGGGCCTGGGGCCGCAAATGACGGGGCCGCAAAGCCTTTACTGGGACCCGGGCGGCAAAGCTCAGACAAACGCTTCTGCTC
Organism: Pleurodeles waltl; assembly: GCF_031143425.1. Lineage (NCBI taxonomy): Eukaryota > Metazoa > Chordata > Amphibia > Caudata > Salamandridae > Pleurodeles > Pleurodeles waltl. The sequence goes on from NC_090449.1 coordinate 404,300,469, forward strand.
ATGCCGCCATCTTGGCCACGCCCCTGAACTAAGTTTTTAATGTGCTAATCATACAATGTGTTTTATTGTGTGTATGTTTTATGGATTTGAAATCTGAAATAAGCAGTTTTCGATGATGATGAAGTGTTCTCTCCACTGCACTGCCCTTTGTCAAGGGGACAGTCTGCCACAGCAGGGGCGGCTCCAACACAGAGGATCAAGGATTATACCCGGCTGTCCGCCTCCACTGAAATATGCCTCATAAAGTTTCAAACGTCTAAGCCTCCCTCTCTGTCACAATCCCTAGTAGTGCCAACCTGATCAGTCACATCATCTCCCTGACAATGAGCCTAGGCTGCACTGAATAGTAACTCTAGGTGAAATCAAAAAGACCTTTGACCTGCACAGAGGATGTTCTGCTCCTCTCTCTCTCTCTGTTACTCACCACAGCAAGCAGGAATGTCAGCAGTACACATCTAATGTCTTGGCTTTTAACTCCTCACCTCTCCAGGCTCTACAGGTCTTTGCTTCCAAAATGGACCGTTCATTGGCACAGAAGTGTTGTGTTTATTGTTTTTTGTTATGTCTATAATGTATATGTAATGCAGACTTGTAGAGCCACTGTCACACAAGATAGGGCGTATCTCTGAGCAGGTGAGTCTAGGTGCACCTAGGGCTAAGCAGGACTACTCAAAAAGCCAGGTTTTCAGATTTTTGCAGAATTCAAGAAGTGGGGAGGAGACTCTTATGTGTAGGGGCAGGTCATTTCATGCTTTGTGAATGATGTAGGACAAGGCTTGACTGTCAGATCTGGTTTTCCATATGTGTGGGATATGTGCAAGTAGAAGTCCGGATGAGCGGAAGTGTCTGGAAGGTTTGTGAAAGCAGATTACTTTAGTTAATGTATGCTGGGCCACCTTTACGTAGTGACTTTAAAGTGTGGCTGAGGAGTCTGAATTGTACTCGTTTGTGAATGGGGAGTCAGTGGAACCCCTCCAGGTGAGGTTTGATGTGAGTGCGGCATGGAAGGATGAGAGTGATTATCACTGCCTAGTTCTGAGTGGTCTGCAGCCTTATGGTGAGTTTTTTATGAATTCCAGCATAGAGGTTGTTCCCGTAGTCTAGATTGCTTGTGACCAGGTTATGTGACAGTTTTTCCAGTTGCCGATTGGGAGCCATTTGAAAATCTTCTGCAGTATCCTCAGGGTATGGAAGCATGAGCTGGTGGTTGCATTGACATGGGCAGCCATGTTGAGTTTGCTGTCAGTGGTGATCCTGAGGTTCTTGGTGTGGGTGGTGGGGATGGGTGTCGGACCTAGCTCTGTTGGCAATGAGGTGGAGTGCCACGGTGATGTGATCTTCCAGAAGGTCAGGATTTTAGTCTTGACAGTGTGCATCTTTTGACGTGTGGTCTTGAATTTGATTAGGGTACTGGGGGTCTTGTCCATGAGGGGAATAATGAATTGCGTGTCGTCAGCATAGGAGAGGACACTACTTTCATGAGAGTGAATGATGCTGGTTAGAGGGATCACATATGCATTGAAGAGGGTCAGGTTCTGGGAGAACCCTTGCAGAACTCCGCACATGAGTTTACGAGTGTCCAAGAAGTACAGTGGTAGGCTGACTGACTGGGTCTTTCCAGTGAAGGAGCAGATCCATTGGAGTGCATGTCCTTGGATTTCAATGTTGTGTAGGCATTGGATGAGGAGGAGGTGGAAGACTCTGTCAAATGCATGGACAGAACCGGCGTATCCCTGCCATAGCATCGATAAAACTAGTGTACTGCTTTCAGACCAGCACTGCAGCATTTCCTTTGGCGCAGGGTCCCTGCATCCCCGTCAATGGCAATCTCTACGACAACGGTGAACTGCACATTGCAGCCACTGCACTCATTCGAATCAGTGCATTGCATTGCCTCAACATTGACGCAACCAACACCTGCACCTGTACTCCATCGCATCTCAGCTCAGACGCCACCGCTGTGTGGGGAACTTCGACGCATCTCCTCGACTGCATGGGTAAAATTGACACATCTCCTCTACATAGTGTTTTTTTACCTGCACAATGTTCCTGCACTAAAATTTAAGGTATTTTGGTTCAACGGGCCCAACGGGGTCCCTATAGCTGGCCCGCGCTCCATCGTTCCTGAATTTTTTACTTTGTCCAGGTCCGACATGACTACATAGTCCTGGTTGGTGCTGTTTGCTTCTAAGTACTTTTCTACAGTTCATTCTTGTTAGAAATTGGGTCTGTAGTTGCAAGAGGTATGCACCCTGTCCAAATAGGGACCACAATCCTAGTCAGAGTAAGTCAGATACACACTTTAAATTAACATGTGCTTACCATCTGATGTTACAGGTTATTTTATGGTGTGTTTTGTGACTTACCCTAACTAGGATTGTGGTCCCGACTTGGACAGAGTGCGTACATCTATCGTACCTAATCTTTAACACAAGGTTTGTTGGATCCAGTTGCGGGCTGGATTTGCTTTACATGACAGTGATTTTGTTTCTCAAGAATTGAGAGAGATTGTTGCAGAGGTCCTGCAAGACAGTGATTGAGTTGGAGGCACCCAATTGTAAGGTACAATCTTTCACAATGGTGAAGATGTCTTTGTTTCTGTTGGTGGGGCCATCAATGTGGTCTCCCGGAGTGTCATCGTTGGTGACCCGAGTGAGTGAGTGGTAGCGTCTCAGGGCAGATTTGAACTAGCCACATGCAACTCAGCACATACATGCAAGTATCACGTGCAGTTCCAGCACACACACATGTCCCACACTGTCTGGTGCTGCAAACCATTCATGAAGGGCATGGGTGTGTTAATTACACAGACATGGGCCAGTAGGCCCCACTCAGTGGCACAGGTAAAATGGGCTGTTCACATTACTGATTCTACTGAATCCAAAACAGTTATGCTGCCACCACAGTGCCTCAGTCACTTAACTCTAGGTAAGGACAGTGGCCTACTACCTTCAAGAGGGTAGTGCTTGGTGTGCCCTACGTAGTCAAAGCAGACCAGATTACCCATGCCATGCCACACTTTGATCCATGCTCTGTGTGACCAAACAGTTTGTTTCAGGGATCCAGATATCCATGCAGCTGTGGCACTCAGGGTGGGGGTGCATGCCTGTCACTATGAAGGGACTTTTCAATCCAAATAAAAGCAAGTTGTTTGACTTAAACAAACTCAGAATCAAGTGCTAAAACATGGCCTATTTGTTAAGCTTGCTAAATTTCCCACTGTATCTTCAACCATAAGAGTTATGGCCATTGTTGTGAGAGAGACAGCCATCTGTATGGTTTTGCAGGAAACCGCTCCTGTCCTGAGTTAATAAATATCAAGTCTCTACCCTGTGTTGACATTTTTTTGGCCAGTGTAACAATCATATAGATACTCTGAGACCCAGGTTTAGTGTATGATACTGAAGATCCAGAGCAAGGCTTTGTGGTCTAAAGGGGGGCAACAAGTGTGCATTCCTTGGACACTGAAATATTTTCTTAGTACTGGCTGACCATCCTCCTCCAGCTCTTCACGTACCTCAGGGGACCGCCCCACCGCCGGACCCTTAGCTGGTTTGCCTTGTACCGGGTGGGATCTGGTCAACATCTCTCTCACTGACTAATCTCGTTTTGGCTTGAAGGACATCATGGCCCTAAGTGCCTCTCCGAGGTCCGTGCTCGTCTCATCTAGAGCCTCTTCGTACAGCCCGCCGTGGGTCGAGTTGCCAGTTCCATCACATTATGCCCTTCAGACTCTGGCCACTAGTCTCTGCATCTGCCACTGCCCAAAGTTCCTAGGCCCGTTGCAGGCCCCAAGCTCCCTCAGAACTCGGGCTGGGCCACCGCAGGCCAACCGCACCGCCGATGGGTGACCCAACCCCCTAGCGCCTGTCCAAGCTCCACCAACCTGGAGCAGGGGCACAAAATGTAGTGGAGCGCTGTGTCGCGCCCGAGGCCTCCAGACCGCACTGGCCCAGCAGAAAAATGGCTGCCACGGGCCGCGGGGACCCGCCGCTCTGCGCCGGGACCTCCAACGCAATGTTCAGCGCCCTCCGCTGCTCCATTGCGGGCCCAGGGAGCTTCCACGCTGCCTGAGGGTGCTGGCCAGCCTCCGCGCACCAAGCCGCCCCACGCAGCTCTACCGCAACTCGCCGCGGCCACCGACGGCCAGCACAGCCCAGGCCTCAAGGCCCCTCACCACCGTAGCTCTCCTCGGAGGGCGACCCGGCTCTCCCTCGAGGCATCCACAGTCTCTCGATCCCCTCCAGCTAGCCAGGAGGGCCTGGGGCCGCAAATGACGGGGCCGCAAAGCCTTTACTGGGACCCGGGCGGCAAAGCTCAGACAAACGCGTCTGCTCATGCCGCCATCTTGGCCACGCCCCTGAACTAAGTTTTTAATGTGCTAATCATACAATGTATTATATTGTGTGTATGTTTTATGGATTCGAAATCTGAAATAAGCAGTTTTCGATGATGATGAAGTGCTCTCTCCACTGCACTGCCCTTTGTCAAGGGGACAGTCTGCCACGGCAGGAGCGGCTCCAACACAGAGGATCAAGGATTATACCCGGCTGTCCGCCTCCACTGAAATATGCCTCATAAAGTTTCAAACGTCTAAGCCTCCCTCTCTGTCACAATCCCTAGTAGTGCCAACCTGATCAGTCACATCATCTCCCTGACAAGGAGCCTAGGCTGCACTGAATAGTAACTCTAGGTGAAATCAAAAAGACCTTTGACCTGCACAGAGGATGTTCTGCTCCTCTCTCTCTCTCTGTTACTCACCCCAGCAAGCAGGAATGTCAGCAGTACACATCTAATGTCTTGGCGTTTAACTCCTCACCTCTCCAGGCTCTACAGGTCTTTGCTTCCAAAATGGACCATTCATTGGCACAGAAATGTTGTGTTTATTGTTTTTTGTTATGTCTATAATGTATATGTAATGCAGACTTGTAGAGCCACTATCACACAAGATAGGGCCCTATCTCTGAGCAGGTGAGTCTAGGTGCACCTAGGGCTAAGCAGGACTACTCAAAAAGCCAGGTTTTCAGATTCTTGCAGAATTCAAGAAGTGGGGAGGAGACTCTTATGTGTAGGGGCAGGTCATTTCATGCTTTGTGAATGATGTAGGACAAGGCTTGATCGTCAGATCTGGTTTTCCATATGTGTGGGATATGTGCAAGTAGAAGTCCGGATGAGCAGAAGTGTCTGGAAGGTTTGTGAAAGCAGATTACTTTAGTTAATGTATGCTGGGCCACCTTTACGTAGTGACTTTAAAGTGTGGCTGAGGAGTTTGAATTGTACTCGTTTGTGAATGGGGAGTCAGTGGAACTCCTCCAGGTGAGGTTTGATGTGAGTGCGGCATGGAAGGATGAGAGTGATTATAACTGCCTAGTTCTGAGTGGTCTGCATCCTTATGGTGAGTTTTTTATGAATTCCAGCATAGAGGTTGTTCCCGTAGTCTAGATTGCTTGTGACCAGGTTATGTGACAGTTTTTCCAGTTGCCGATTGGGAGCCATTTGAAAATCTTCTGCAGTATCCTCAGGGTATGGAAGCATGAGCTGGTGGTTGCATTGACATGGGCAGCCATGTTGAGTTTGCTGTCAGTGGTGATCCTGAGGTTCTTGGTGTGGGTGGTGGGGATGGGTGTCGGACCTAGCTCTGTTGGCAATGAGGTGGAGTGCCACGGTGATGTGGTCTTCCAGAAGGTCATGATTTTAGTCTTGGCAGTGTGCATCTTTTGACGTGTGGTCTTGAATTTGATCAGGGTACTGGGGGTCTTGTCCATGAGGGGAATAATGAATTGCGTGTCGTCAGCGTAGGAGAGGACACTACTTTCATGAGAGTGAATGATGCTGGTTAGAGGGATCACATATGCATTGAAGAGGGTCAGGTTCTGGGAGAACCCTTGCAGAACTCTGCACATGAGTTTACGAGTGTCCAAGAAGTACAGTGGTAGGCTGACTGACTGGGTCTTTCCAGTGAAGGAGCAGATTCATTGGAGTGCATGTCCTTGGATTTCAATGTTGTGTAGGCATTGGATGAGGAGGAGGTGGAAGACTCTGTCAAATGCATGGACAGAACCGGCGTATCCCTGCCATAGCATGGATAAAACTGGTGTACTACTTTCAGACCAGCACTGCGGCATTTCCTTTGGCGCAGGGTCCCTGCATCCCCGTCGATGGCATTCTCTATGACAACTGTGAACTGCACATTGCAGCCACTGCACTCATTTGAATCAGTGCATTGCATTGCCTCGACATTGACGCAACCAACACCTGCACCTGTACTCCATCGCATCTCAGCTCAGAAGCCACCGCTGTGTGGGGAACTTCGACGCATCTCCTCGACTGCATGGGTAAAATTGACACATCTCCTCTACAGTGTGTTTTTTTTACCAGCACAATGTTCCTGCACTAAAATTCAAGGTACTTTGGTTCAACGGGCCCAACGGGGTCCCTACAGCTGGCCTGCGCTCCATCGTTCCTGAATTTTTTACTTTGTCCAGGTCCGACAAGACTACATAGTCCTGGTTGGTGCTGTTTGCTTCTAGGTGCTTTTCTACAGTTCATTCTTGTTAGAAATTGGGTCTGTAGTTGGCAGAGGCATGCACCCTGTCCAAATAGGGACCACAATCCTAGTCAGAGTAAGTCAGATATACACTTTAAATTAATCTGTGCTTACCCTCTGATGTTACAGGTTATTTTAGGGTGTGTTTTGTGACTTACCCTAACTAGGATTGTGGTCCCGACTTGGACAGAGTGCGTACATCTATCAAACCTAATCTTTAACACAAGGTATGTTGGATCCAGTTGCGGGCTGGATTTGCTTTACATGACAGTGATTTTGTTTCTCAAGAATTGAGAGAGATTGTTGCAGAGGTCCTGCAAGACAGTGATTGAGTTGGAGGCACCCAATTGTAAGGTACAATCTTTCACAATGGTGAAGATGTCTTTGTTTCTGTTGGTGGGGCCATCAATGTGGTCTCCCGGAGTGTCATCGTTGGGGACCCGAGTGAGTGAGTGGTAGCGTCTCAGGGCATATTTGAACTAGCCACATGCAACTCAGCACATACATGCAAGTATCACGTGCAGTTCCAGCACACACACATGTCCCACACTGTCTGGTGCTGCAAACCATTCATGAAGGGCATGGGTGTGTTAATTACACAGACATGGTCCGGTCGGCCCCACTCAGTGGCACAGGTAAAATGGGCTGTTCACATTACTGATTCTACTGAATCCAAAACATTTATGTTGCCACCACAGTGCCTCAGTCACTTAACTCTAGGTAAGGACAGTGGCCTACTACCTTCAAGAGGGTAGTGCTTGGTGTGCCCTACATAGTCAAAGCAGACCAGATTACCCATGCCATGCCACACTTTGATCCATGCTCTGTGTGACCAAACAGTTTGTTTCAGGGATCCAGATATCCATGCAGCTGTGGCACTCAGGGTGGGGGTACATGCCTGTCACTATGAAGGGACTTTTCAATCTAAATAAAAGCAAGTTGTTTGACTTAAAGAAACTAAGAATCAAGTGCTATAACATAGCCTATTTGTTAAGCTTGCTAACTTTCCCACTGTATCTTCAACCATAAGAGTTATGGCCATTGTTGTGAGAGAGACAGCCATCTGTACGGTTTTGCAGGAAACCGCTCCTGTCCTGAGTTAATAAATATCAAGTCTCTACCCTGTGTTGACATTTTTTTGGCCAGTGTAACAATCATATAGATACTCTGAGACCCAGGTTTAGTGTATGATACTGAAGATCCAGAGCAAGGCTTTGTGGTCTAAAGGGGGGCAACAAGTGTGCATTCCTTGGACACTGAAATATTTTCTTAGTACTGGCTGACCATCCTCCTCCAGCTCCTCACGTACCTCAGGGGACCGCCCCACCGCCGGACCCTTAGCCGGTTTGCCTTGTACCGGGTGGGATCTGGTCAACATCTCTCTCACTGACTGATCTCGTTTTGGCTTGAAGGACATCATGGCCCTAAGTGCCTCTCCGAGGTCCGTGCTCGTCTCATCTAGAGCCTCTTCGTACTGCCCGCCGTAGGTCGAGTTGCCAGTTTCATCACATTATGCCCTTCAGACTCTGGCCACTAGTCTCTGCATCTGCCACCGCCCAAAGTTCCTAGGCCCGTTGCAGGCCCCAAGCTCCCTCTGAACTCGGGCTGGGCCACCGCGGGCCAACTGCACCGCCGATGGGTGACCCAACCCCCTAGCGCCTGTCCAAGCTCCACCAACCTGGAGCAGGGGCACAAAATGTAGTGGAGCGCTGTGTCGCGCCCGAGGCCTCCAGACCGCACAGGCCCAGCAGAAAAATGGCCGCCACGGGGACCCACCGCTCTGCGCCGGGACCTCCAACGCAATGTTCAGCGCCCTCCGCTGCTCCATTGCGGGCCCAGGGAGCTTCCACGCTGCCTGAGGGTGCTGGCCAGCCTCTGCGCACCGAGCCGCCCCATGCGGCTCTACCACAACTCGCCGTGGCCACCGACAGCCAGCACAGCCCAGGCCTCAAGGCCCCTCACCGCAGTAGCCCTCCTCGGAGGGCGACCCGGCTCTCCCTCGAGGCGTCCACAGTCTCTCGATCCCCTCCAGCTAGCGAGGAGGGCCTGGGGCCGCAAATGACGGGGCCGCAAAGCCTTTACTGGGACCCGGGCGGCGAAGCTCAGACGAACGCGTCTGCTCATGCGCCATCTTGGCCACGCCCCTGAACTAAGTTTTTAATGTGCTAATCATACAATGTACTTTATTGTGTGTATGTTTTATGGATTCGAAATCTGAAATAAGCAGTTGTTGATGATGATGAAGTGTTCTCTCCACTGCACTGCCCTTTGTCAAAGGGACAGTCTGCCACGGCAGGAGCGGCTCCAACACAGAGGATCAAGGATTATACCCGGCTGTCCGCCTCCACTGAAATATGCCTCATAAAGTTTCAAACGTCTAAGCCTCCCTCTCTGTCACAATCCCTAGTAGTGCCAACCTGATCAGTCACATCATCTCCCTGACAATGAGCCTAGGCTGCACTGAATAGTAACTCTAGGTGAAATCAAAAAGACCTTTCACCTGCACAGAGGATGTTCTGCTCCTCTCTCTCTCTCTGTTACTCACCCCAGCAAGCAGGAATGTCAGCAGTACACATCTAATGTCTTGGCGTTGAACTCCTCACCTCTCCAGGCTCTACAGGTCTTTGCTTCCAAAATGGACCATTCATTGGCACAGAAGTGTTGTGTTTATTGTTTTTTGTTATGCCTATAATGTATATGTAATGCAGACTTGTAGAGCCACTATCACACAAGATAGGGCCCTATCTCTGAGCAGGTGAGTCTAGGTGCACCTAGGGCTAAGCAGGACTACTCAAAAAGCCAGGTTTTCAGATTCTTGCAGAATTCAAGAAGTGGGGAGGAGACTCTTACGTGTAGGGGCAGGTCATTTCATGCTTTGTGAATGATGTAGGACAAGGATTGACCGTCAGATCTGGTTTTCCATATGTGTGGGATATGTGCAAGTAAAAGTCCGGATGAGCAGAAGTGTCTGGAAGGTTTGTGAAAGCAGATTACTTTAGTTAATGTATGCTGGGCCACCTTTACGTACTGACTTTAAAGTGTGGCTGAGGAGTTTGAATTGTACTCGTTTGTGAATGGGGAGACAGTGGAACTCCTCCAGGTGTGGTTTGATGTGAGTGCGGCATGGAAGGATGAGAGTGATTATAACTGCCTAGTTCTGAGTGGTCTGCAGCCTTATGGTGAGTTTTTTATGAATTCCAGCATAGAGGTTGTTCCCGTAGTCTAGATTGCTTGTGACCAGGTTATGTGACAGTTTTTCCAGTTGCCGATTGGGAGCCATTTGACAATCTTCTGCAGTATCCTCAGGGTATGGAAGCATGAGCTGGTGGTTGCATTGACTTGGGCAGCCATGTTGAGTTTGCTGTCAGTGGTGATCCTGAGGTTCTTCGTGTGGGTGGTGGGGATGGGTGTCGGACCTAGCTCTGTTGGCAATGAGGTGGAGTGCCACGGTGATGTGGTCTTCCAGAAGGTCATGATTTTAGTCTTGGCAGTTGGCAGCTTTTGACGTGTGGTCTTGAATTTGTTCAGGGTACTGGGGGTCTTGTCCATGAGGGGAATAATGAATTGCGTGTCATCAGCGTAGGAGAGGACACTACTTTCATGAGAGTGAATGATGCTGGTTAGAGGGATCACATATGCATTGAAGAGGGTCAGGTTCTGGTAGAACCCTTGCAGAACTCCGCACATGAGTTTACGAGTGTCCAAGAAGTACAGTGGTAGGCTGACTGACTGGGTCTTTCCAGTGAAGGAGCAGATCCATTGGAGTGCATGTCCTTGGATTTCAATGTTGTGTAGGCATTGGATGAGGAGGAGGTGGAAGACTCTGTCAAATGCATGGACAGAACCGGAGTATCCCTGCCATAGCATGGATAAAACTGGTGTACTGCTTTCAGACCAGCACTGCGGCATTTCCTTTGGCGCAGGGTCCCTGCATCCCCGTCGATGGCAATCTCTATGACAACAGTGAACTGCACATTGCACCCACTGCACTCATTCGAATCAGTGCATTGCATTGCCTCGACATTGACGCAACCAACACCTGCACCTGTACTCCATCGCATCTCAGCTCAGACGCCACTGCTGTGTGGGGAACTTCGACGCATCTCCTCCACTGCATGGGTAAAATTGACACATCTCCTCTACAGTGTGTTTTTTTACCAGCACAATGTTCCTGCACTAAAATTTAAGGTACTTTGGTTCAACAGGCCCAACGGGGTCCCTATAGCTGGCCACCGCTCCATCGTTCCTGATTTTTTTACTTTGTCCAGGTCCGACATGACTACATAGTCCTGGTTGGTGCTGTTTGCTTCTAGGTGCTTTTCTACAGTTCATTCTTGTTAGAAATTGGGTCTGTAGTTGGCAGAGGTATCTACCCTGTCCAAATAGGGACCACAATCCTAGTCAGAGTAAGTCAGATACACACTTTAAATTAATCTGTGCTTACCCTCTGATGTTACAGGTTATTTTAGGGTGTGTTTTGTGACTTACCCTAACTAGGATTGTGGTCCCGACTTGGACAGATTGCGTACATCTATCAAACCTAATCTTTAACACAAGGTTTGTTGGATCCAGTTGCGGGCTGGATTTGCTTTACATGACAGTGATTTTGTTTCTCAAGAATTGAGAGAGATTGTTGCAGAGGTCCTGCAAGACAGTGATTGAGTTGGAGGCACCCAATTGTAAGGTACAATCTTTCACAAAGGTGAAGATGTCTTTGTTTCTGTTGGTGGGGCCATCAATGTGGTCTCCCGGAGTGTCATCGTTGGTGACCCGAGTGAGTGAGTGGTAGCGTCTCAGGGCAGATTTGAACTAGCCACATGCAACTCAGCACATACATGCAAGTATCACGTGCAGTTCCAGCACACACACATGTCCCACACTGTCTGGTGCTGCACACCATTCATGAAGGGCATGGGTGTGTTAATTACACAGACATGGGCCAGTAGGCCCCACTCAGTGGCACAGGTAAAATGGGCTGTTCACATTACTGATTCTACTGAATCCAAAACAGTTATGCTGCCACCACAGTGCCTCAGTCACTTAACTCTAGGTAAGGACAGTGGCCTACTACCTTCAAGAGGGTAGTGCTTGGTGTGCCCTATGTAGTCAAAGCAGACCAGATTACCCATGCCCTGCCACACTTTGATCCATGCTCTGTGTGACCAAACAGTTTGTTTCAGGGATCCAGATATCCATGCAGCTGTGGCACTCAGGGTGGGGGTGCATGCCTGTCACTATGAAGGGACTTTTTAATCCAAATAAAAGCAAGTTGTTTGACTTAAACAAACTCAGAATCAAGTGCTAAAACATGGCCTATTTGTTAAGCTTGCTAAATTTCCCACTGTATCTTCAACCATAAGAGTTATGACCATTGTTGTGAGAGAGACAGCCATCTGTATGGTTTTGCAGGAAACCGCTCCTGTCCTGAGTTAATAAATATCAAGTCTCTACCCTGTGTTGACATTTTTTTGGCCAGTGTAACAATCATATAGATACTCTGAGACCCAGGTTTAGTGTATGATACTGAAGATCCAGAGCAAGGCTTTGTGGTCTAAAGGGGGGCAACAAGTGTGCATTACTTGGACACTGAAATATTTTCTTAGTACTGGCTGACCATCCTCCTCCAGCTCCTCACGTACCTCAGGGGACCGCCCCACCGCCGGACCCTTAGCCGGTTTGCCTTGTACCGGGTGGGATCTGGTCAACATTTCTCTCACTGACTGATCTCGTTTTGGCTTGAAGGACATCATGGCCCTAAGTGCCTCTCCGAGGTCCGTGCTCGTCTCATCTAGAGCCTCTTTGTACTGCCCGCCGTGGGTCGAGTTGCCAGTTCAATCACATTATGCCCTTCAGACTCTGGCCACTAGTCTCTGCATCTGCCACCGCCCAAAGTTCCTAGGCCCGTTGCAGGCCCCAAGCTCCCTCTAATCTCAGGCTGGGCCACCGCGGCCAGACGCACTGCCGATGGGTGACCCAACCCCCTAGCGCCTGTCCAAGCTCCACCAACCTGGAGCAGGGGCACAAAATGTAGTGGAGCGCTGTGTCGCGCCCAAGGCCTCCAGACCGCACCGGCCCAGCAGAAAAATGGCCGCAGCGGGCCGCGGGGACCCGCCGCTCTGCGCCGGGACCTCCAACGCAATGTTCAGCGCCCTCCTCTGCTCCATCGCGGGCCTAGGGAGCTTCCACGCTGCCTGAGGGTGCTGGCCAGCCTCCACGCACCGAACCACCCCACGAGCCTCTACCGCAACTCGCCGCGGCCACCGACGGCCAGCACAGCCCAGGCCTCAAGGCCCCTCACCGCCATAGCTCCCCTCGGAGGGCGACCCGGCTCTCCCTCGAGGCGTCCACAGTCTCTCGATCCCCTCCAGCTAGCCAGGAGGGCCTGGGGCCGCAAATGACGGGGCCGCAAAGCCTTTACTGGGACCCGGGCGGCGAACCTCGTACGAACGCGTCTGCTCATGCCGCCATCTTGGCCACACCCCTGAACTAAGTTTCTAATGTGCTAATCATACAATGTGTTTTATTGTGTGTATGTTTTATGGATTCGAAATCTGAAATAAGCAGTTTTCGATGATGATGAAGTGCTCTCTCCACTGCACTGCCCTTTGTCAAGGGGACAGTCTGCCACAGCAGGAGTGGCTCCAACACAGAGGATCAAGGATTATACCCGGCTGTCTGCCTCCACTGAAATATGCCTCATAAAGTTTCAAACGTTTAAGCCTCCCTCTCTGTCACAATCCCTAGTAGTGCCAACCTGATCAGTCACATAATCTCCCTGACAATGAGCCTAGGCTGCACTGAATAGTAACTCTAGGTGAAATTAAAAAGACCTTTGAGCTGCACAGAGGATGTTCTGCTCCTCTCTCTCTCTCTGTTACTCACCCCAGCAAGCAGGAATGTCAGCAGTACACATCTAATGTCTTGGCGTTTAACTCCTCACCTCTCCAGGCTCTACAGGTCTTTGCTTCCAAAATGGACCATTCATTGGCACAGAAGTGTTGTGTTTATTGTTTTTTGTTATGTCTATAATGTATATGTAATGCAGACTTGTAGAGCCACTATCACACAAGATAGGGCCCTATCTCTGAGCAGGTGAGTCTAGGTGCACCTAGGGCTAAGCAGGACTACTCAAACAGCCAGGTTTTCAGATTATTGCAAAATTCAAGAAGTGGGAAGGAGACTCTTATGTGTAGAGGCAGGTCATTTCATGCTTTGTGAATGGTGTAGGACAAGGCTTGACCGTCAGATCTGGTTTTCCATATGTGTGGGATATGTGCAAGTAGAAGTCCGGATGAGCAGAAGTGTCTGGAAGGTTTGTGAAAGCAGATTACTTTAGTTAATGTATGCTGGGCCACCTTTACGTAGTGACTTTAAAGTGTGGCTGAGGAGTTTAAATTGTACTCGTTTGTGAATGGGGAGTCAGTGGAACTCCTCCAGGTGTGGTTTGATGTGAGTGCGGCATGGAAGGATAAGAGTGATTATAACTGCCTAGTTCTGAGTGGTCTGCAGCCTTATGGTGAGTTTGTTATGAATTCCAGCATAGAGGTTGTTCCCGTAGTCTAGATTGCTTGTGACCAGGTTATGTGACAGTTTTTCCAGTTGCCGATTGGGAGCCATTTGACAATCTTCTGCAGTATCCTCAGGGTATGGAAGCATGAGCTGGTGGTTGCATTGACTTGGGCAGCCATGTTGAGTTTGCTGTCAGTGGTGATCCTGAGGTTCTTGGTGTGGGTGGTGGGGATGGGTGTCGGACCTAGCTCTGTTGGCAATGAGGTGGAGTGCCACGGTGATGTGGTCTTCCAGAAGGTCATGATTTTAGTCTTGGCAGTGGGCAGCTTTTGACGTGTGGTCTTGAATTTGTTCAGGGTACTGGGGGTCTTGTCCATGAGGGGAATAATAAATTGCGTGTCATCAGCGTAGGAGAGGACACTACTTTCATGAGAGTGAATGATGCTGGTTAGAGGGATCACATATGCATTGAAGAGGGTCAGGTTCTGGTAGAACCCTTGCAGAACTCCGCACATGAGTTTACGAGTGTCCAAGAAGTACAGTGGTAGGCTGACTGACTGGGTCTTTCCAGTGAAGGAGCAGATCCATTGGAGTGCATGTCCTTGGATTTCAATGTTGTGTAGGCATTGGATGAGGAGGAGGTGGAAGACTCTGTCAAATGCATGGACAGAACCGGCGTATCCCTGCCATAGCATGGATAAAACTGGTGTACTGCTTTCAGACCAGCACTGCGGCATTTCCTTTGGCGCAGGGTCCCTGCAGCCCCGTCGATGGCAATCTCTACGACAACAGTGAACTGCACATTGCAGCCACTGCACTCATTCGAATCAGTGCATTGCATTGCCTCGACATTGACGCAACCAACACCTGCACCTGTACTCCATCGCATCTCAGCTCAGATGCCACCGCTGTGTGGGGAACTTCGACGCATCTCCTCGACTGCATGGGTAAAATTGACACATCTCCTCTACAGTGTGTTTTTTTACCAGCACAATGTTCCTGCACTAAAATTTAAGGTACTTTGGTTCAACGGGCCCAACGGGGTCCCTATAGCTGGCCACCGCTCCATCGTTCCTGAATTTTTTACTTTGTCCAGTTCCGACATGACTACATAGTCCTGGTTGGTGCTGTTTGCTTCTAAGTGCTTTTCTACAGTTCATTCTTGTTAGAAATTGGGTCTGTAGTTGCAAGAGGTATGCACCCTGTCCAAATAGGGACCACAATCCTAGTCAGAGTAAGTCAGATACACACTTTAAATTAACCTGTGCTTACCCTCTGATGTTACAGGTTATTTTAGGGGGGGGTTTGTGACTTACCCTAACTAGGATTGTGGTCCCGACTTGGACAGAGTGCGTACATCTATCAAACGTAATCTTTAACACAAGGTTTGTTGGATCCAGTTGCGGGCTGGATTTGCTTTACATGACAGTGATTTTGTTTCTCAAGAATTGAGAGAGATTGTTGCAGAGGTCCTGCAAGACAGTGATTGAGTTGGAGGCACCCAATTGTAAGGTACAATCTTTCACAATGGTGAAGATGTCTTTGTTTCTGTTGGTGGGGCCATCAATGTGGTCTCCCGGAGTGTCATCGTTGGTGACCCGAGTGAGTGAGTGGTAGCGTCTCAGGGCAGATTTGAACTAGCCACATGCAACTCAGCACATACATGCAAGTATCACGTGCAGTTCCAGCACACACACATGTCCCACACTGTCTGGTGCTGCAAACCATTCATGAAGGGCATGGGTGTGTTAATTACACAGACATGGGCCAGTAGGCCCCACTCAGTGGCACAGGTAAAATGGGCTGTTCACATTACTGATTCTACTGAATCCAAAACAGTTATGCTGCCACCACAGTGCCTCAGTCACTTAACTCTAGGTAAGGACAGTGGCCTACTACCTTCAAGAGGGTAGTGCTTGGTGTGCCCTACGTAGTCAAAGCAGACCAGATTACCCACGCCATGCCACACTTTGATCCATGCTCTGTGTGACCAAACAGTTTGTTTCAGGGATCCAGATATCCATGCAGCTGTGGCACTCAGGGTGGGGGTGCATGCCTGTCACTATGAAGGGACTTTTCAATCCAAATAAAAGCAAGTTGTTTGACTTAAACAAACTCAGAATCAAGTGCTAAAACATGGCCTATTTGTTAAGCTTGCTAAATTTCCCACTGTGTCTTCAACCATAAGAGTTATGGCCATTGTTGTGAGAGAGACAGCCATCTGTATGGTTGTGCAGGAAACCGCTCCTGTCCTGAGTTAATAAATATCAAGTCTCTACCCTGTGTTGACATTTATTTGGCCAGTGTAACAATTATATAGATACTCTGAGACCCAGGTTTAGTGTATGATACTGAAGATCCAGAGCAAGGCTTTGTGGTCTAAAGGGGGGCAACAAGTGTGCATTTCTTGGACACTGAAATATTTTCTTTGTACTGGCTGACCTAAGCTTGGATGTGATGGTAGGATATTTTTTAATTATAGATGCACAGCAGGTTTCTTCCCTGTTCCCTGTGCTGGTGTGTGTCCTTCAAGCCTTGTAAAGTTCTGCTCAAGTTATGTAGCTGAGTGTTTTTGCTACATTTTACATGTGCATGATACTAGATGGACGGTACATTAGTCATGGGACCAATTGGACTATATTAGTCTGTCAGCAGAATACATTTCAAAATGTAGTGGAGCGCTGTGTCGCGCCCGAGGACTCCAGACCGCACCGGCCCAGCAGAAAAATGGCCGCCACGGGCCACGGGGACCCGCCGCTCTGCGCCGGGACCTCCAACGCAATGTTCAGCGCCCTCCTCTGCTCCATCGCGGGCCCAGGGAGCTTCCACGCTGCCTGAGGGTGCTGGCCAGCCTCCGCGCACCGAACCGCCCCACGCGCCTCTACCGCAACTCGCCGCGGCCACCGACGGCCAGCACAGCCCAGGCCTCAAGGCCCCTCACCGCCGTAGCTCTCCTCGGAGGGCAACCCGGCTCTCCCTCGAGGCGTCCACAGTCTCTCGATCCCCTCCAGCTAGCCAGGAGGGCCTGGGGCCACAAATGACGGGGCCGCAAAGCCTTTACTGGGACCCGGGCGGCGAAGCTCAGACGAACGCTTCTGCTCATGCCGCCATCTTGGCCACGCCCCTGAACTAAGTTTTTAATGTGCTAATCATACAATGTGTTTTATTGAGTGTATGTTTTATGGATTCGAAATCTGAAAAAGCAGTTTTCGATGATGATGAAGTGCTCTCTCCACTGCACTGCCCTTTGTCAAGGGGACAGTCTGCCACAGCAGGAGCGGCTCCAACACAGAGGATCAAGGATTATACCCGGCTGTCCGCCTCCACTGAAATATGCCTCATAAAGTTTCAAACGTCTAAGCCTCGCTCTCTGTCACAATCCCTAGTAGTGCCAACCTGATCAGTCACATCATCTCCCTGACAATGAGCCTAGGCTGCACTGAATAGTAACTCTAGGTGAAATCAAAAAGACCTTTGACCTGCACAGAGGATGTTCTGCTCCTCTCTCTCTCTCTCTCTGTTACTCACCCCAGCAAGCAGGAATGTCAGCAGTACACATCTAATGTCTTGGCTTTTAACTCCTCACCTCTCCAGGCTCTACGGGTCTTTGCTTCCAAAATGGACCATTCATTGGCACAGAAGTGTTGTGTTTATTGTTTTTTGTTATGTCTATAATGTATATGTAATGCAGACTTGTAGAGCCACTTTCACAGAAGATAGAGCCCTATCTCTGAGCAGGTGAGTCTAGGTGCACCTAGGGCTAAGCAGGACTACTCAAAAAGCCAGGTTTTCAGATTCTTGCAGAATTCAAGAAGTGGGGAGGAGACTCTTATGTGTAGGGGCAGGTCATTTCATGCTTTATGAATGATGTAGGACAAGGCTTGACCGTCAGATCTGGTTTTCCATATGTGTGGGATATGTGCAAGTAGAAGTCCGGATGAGCAGAAGTGTCTGGAAGGTTTGTGAAAGCAGATTACTTTAGTTAATGTATGCTGGGCCACCTTTACGTAGTGACTTTAAAGTGTGGCTGAGGAGTTTCAATTGTACTCGTTTGTGAATGGGGAGTCAGTGGAACTCCTCCAGGTGTGGTTTGATGTGAGTGCGGCATGGAAGGATGAGAGTGATTATCACTGCCTAGTTCTGAGTGGTCTGCAGCCTTATGGTGAGTTTTTTATGAATTCCAGCATAGAGGTTGTTCCAGTAGTCTAGATTGCTTGTGACCAGGTTATGTGACAGTTTTTCCAGTTGCCGATTGGGAGCCATTTGAAAATCTTCTGCAGTATCCTCAGGGTATGGAAGCATGAGCTGGTGGTTGCATTGACTTGGGCAGCCATGTTGAGTTTGCTGTCAGTGGTGATCCTGAGGTTCTTGGTGTGGGTGGTGGGGATGGGTGTCGGACCTAGCTCTGTTGGCAATGAGGTGGAGTGCCACGGTGATGTGGTCTTCCAGAAGGTCAGGATTTTAGTCTTGGCAGTGTGCATCTTTTGACGTGTGGTCTTGAATTTGATTAGGGTACTGGGGGTCTTGTCCATGAGGGGAATAATGAATTGCGTGTCGTCAGCATAGGAGAGGACACTACTTTCATGAGAGTGAATGATGCTGGTTAGAGGGATCACATATGCATTGAAGAGGGTCAGGTTCTGGGAGAACCCTTGCAGAACTCCGCACATGAGTTTACGAGTGTCCAAGAAGTACAGTGGTAGGCTGACTGACTGGGTCTTTCCAGTGAAGGAGCAGATCCATTGGAGTGCATGTCCTTGGATTTCAATGTTGTGTAGGCATTGGATGAGGAGGAGGTGGAAGACTCTGTCAAATGCATGGACAGAACCGGCGTATCCCTGCCATAGCATGGATAAAACTGGTGTACTGCTTTCAGACCAGCACTGCGGCATTTCCTTTGGCGCAGGGTCCCTGCATCCCCGTCGATGGCAATCTCTACGACAACAGTGAACTGCACATTGCAGCCACTGCACTCATTCAAATCAGTGCATTGCATTGCCTCGACATTGACGCAACCAACACCTGCACCTGTACTCCATCGCATCTCAGCTCAGATGCCACCGCTGTGTGGGGAACTTCGACGCATCTCCTCGACTGCATGGGTAAAATTGACACATCTCCTCTACAGTGTGTTTTTTTACCAGCACAATGTTCCTGCACTAAAATTTAAGGTACTTTGGTTCAACGGGCCCAACGGGGTCCCTATAGCTGGCCACAGCTCCATCGTTCCTGAATTTTTTACTTTGTCCAGGTCCGACATGACTACATAGTCCTGGTTGGTGCTGTTTGCTTCTAAGTGCTTTTCTACAGTTCATTCTTGTTAGAAATTGGGTCTGTAGTTGCAAGAGGTATGCACCCTGTCCAAATAGGGACCACAATCCTAGTCAGAGTAAGTCAGATACACACTTTAAATTAACCTGTGCTTACCCTCTGATGTTACAGGTTATTTTAGGGGGTGTTTTGTGACTTACCCTAACTAGGATTGTGGTCCCGACTTGGAAAGAGTGCGTACATCTATCAAACCTAATCTTTAACACAAGGTTTGTTGGATCCAGTTGCGGGCTGGATTTGCTTTACATGACAGTGATTTTGTTTCGCAAGAATTGAGAGAGATTGTTGCAGAGGTCCTGCAAGACAGTGATTGAGTTGGAGGCACCCAATTGTAAGGTACAATCTTTCACAATGGTGAAGATGTCTTTGTTTCTGTTGGTGGGGCCATCAATGTGGTCTCCCGGAGTGTCATCGTTGGTGACCCGAGTGAGTGAGTGGTAGCGTCTCAGGGCAGATTTGAACTAGCCACATGCAACTCAGCACATACATGCAAGTATCACGTGCAGTTCCAGCACACACACATGTCCCACACTGTCTGGTGCTGCAAACCATTCATGAAGGGCATGGGTGTGTTAATTACACAGACATTGGCCAGTAGGCCCCACTCAGTGGCACAGGTAAAATGGGCTGTTCACATTACTGATTCTTCTGAATCCAAAACAGTTATGCTGCCACCACAGTGCCTCAGTCACTTAACTCTAGGTAAGGACAGTGGCCTACTACCTTCAAGAGGGTAGTGCTTGGTGTGCCCTACGTAGTCAAAGCAGACCAGATTACCCATGCCATGCCACACTTTGATCCATGCTCTGTGTGACCAAACAGTTTGTTTCAGGGATCCAGATATCCATGCAGCTGTGGCACTCAGGGTGGGGGTGCATGCCTGTCACTATAAAGGGACTTTTCAATCCAAATAAAAGCAAGTTGTTTGACTTAAACAAACTCAGAATCAAGTGCTAAACATGGCCTATTTGTTAAGCTTGCTAAATTTCCCACTGTATCTTCAACCATAAGAGTTATGGCCATTGTTGTGAGAGAGACAGCCATCTGTATGGTGTTGCAGGAAACCGCTCCTGTCCTGAGTTAATAAATATCAAGTCTCTACCCTGTGTTGACATTTTTTTGGCCAGTGTAACAATTATATAGATACTCTGAGACCCAGGTTTAGTGTATGATACTGAAGATCCAGAGCAAGGCTTTGTGGGCTAAAGGGGGGCAACAAGTGTGCATTCCTTGGACACTGAAATATTTTCTTTGTACTGGCTGACCTAAGCTTGGATGTGATGGTAGGATATTTTTTAATTATAGATGCACAGCAGGTTTCTTCCCTCTTCCCTGTGCTGGTGTGTGTCCTTCAAGCCTTGTAAAGTTCTGCTCAAGTTATGTAGCTGAGTGTTTTTGCTACATTTTACATGTGCATGATACTAGATGGACGGTACATTAGTCATGGGACCAATTGGACTATATTAGTCTGTCAGCAGAATACATTTTGTATTGCCCTTGGCTGAATGTTTCAGATGAGGTTAAGGTAGCCTGCCAGAATAGTATTGTGTGTAGCTAGCATCCTTGAGGATTTTGTGAGGCAACAGACTGTTACATTTGGGAAAGTGCAAACATGTTAATTTGGTGTGGTCCACCTTTACTTTCTTCCTATTGCACTCTCATTAGTCTGGGTAGCTAGCAATCTCTTTTGTAGGACGGAATGGACCTTTCAGGTTAAAGTCTGTCTTTTATTTCCTCTGAGGTGCTGCTCTCAAAAGGCTGAAAGCTGTCAAGTGTGAGGGCTTCACTCCTTTTTGTTCTCATGTTGTGAATGCTCAACTTGGAGACTGTCATTGTCAGCCTCTTGCTGATGAACGATCACCTGAAGACAGATTGAGTCTGCTCTGAAGAGGAGGGAAATGCAAAGAGAATCGCCTCAAACCAGTTCCAGAACAGAACATAGGGAATCAACAATCCGTATCTGGAAATCTAGTGTCAGAGGAGGACTGAACCTGACACAAATGGTTGCAGGATGTTGGTGAAACTTCTTAAAGTGTCAGGAACATTTCTGAGATTCAGGGGGATGTTGCTGATAGCCAGTATTCCAGATGTGAGGGGATATCAGCTGAAGAATTCTACAGCTACTTGCTGGAGGAGTGCTGAAGTGCCTTTCTGATCTGCTAAGAGAGGGGTTCAGAGGGTATCCCAGAGAAGCCCAGCTCAGCAGGCCGGCAGACGAGCTACGTAGAAGCAGACTGAGCTTTACAGAAGCCAACTTAACGTGTGCCTCTATTGTAGTATGTGACCAGAGCTAAGGAAGTACCTAGCCACCCTTGTACATGGCCCCATTTACCGTCAAGGGCCTAGAATATTAATGGGCTCTTCCCTGATCTGTAAGTGATTATAAAGATATCTCTTGAAGGATCACCGGTGGGACTTCAAAGGACTCGATTCTGAAGCTGAAGTAGGTGAACCACCATCCTGAAGACCTAAAGCGCATTGCCCTGAGAAGAACGCCTTGGCATGGTCATCCTAAACCCTATTGTGCGCCCATGGCACATTGTGCCATAAGAATCAGCAACTGACATCTGCAGTAAACCTTCAACCTGTACTGGTGTTGGAGGGCAATGATCTGTTAACATGGGTGTTGACATTGGATCAATCAATAAACGCAACAACATCACACCTTTATTCACCAACAATACATTTTCATTCACAAAAAAGGCATGTCACTCCTGTTGGATTCCCCTATCATACATTCTCGTCAACCCCAGCACATAGGTATGTGGTCAGGCAGGCTATGTGACCTAGGCCTGAGGGTTAATGACTGACAGGTCACAGGTGGGATGACACTTAGCCGACAGCCAAACACTTAAGTTCAGATCAGATCCCACAGATAGGCAGCAACACTACAATGATCCCCGGAGACTGGTCCTAATAGAGCTCAAATATCCAGAGGGACACAGTCATTAGAAAAAAAAACATAAAGAAAGATGCCAGACATCTGGGCATGTACACACTGGCCCACCTGGTGTCCACGCCAGATCGAGGTCCACCTCCATTCATTATCTTGAAATTGTATGTGTGACTCTTTGTCAATAGTTTGCATATTTCTCCAGGAAAATAATGTTTATGTGTTTATTGCTTTCAGAGGAATGTATAAAACATGGGTCATTTCGATGTTCTTTGTGAGACAATCCTCAGACCCCGGTGCTGCAACTGCTCTCCCTGCCAAAATGTTTCATTAAACAAACGGTTTCCTCTCTTGCCAGATGCCTCTTGTCTCTTGCTTTTTAAGGTAAAATCCCATTCGAGCACCAGATCTTCAGGGTTATGTGATGAGTACTAGCTATATCTCCCATATCGAGTCCTGTGATTGTTCCCATGGTCCTATGAGTGGGCTATTCATGTTTGCTTGAGTGGCCGGTTTTGTTTGGCCCGGAATTACACTGGAAACTGCAACCACTTTGTCCGAGTGGCTGCAACATGTATAGCCTTACCACCTACGACGAGCAAGACACAGGGCCAGGTGTGCTGAACAACATGAGCTGCGGCATCACAACTGAAGTCCTGCTGTAATGCACAGGTAAATCACAAAGCACAGGTATTGCTCTAGAGCCCATCATGTGCTCCAGACACCTTGTTCAGATTCTAAAACCATTAGCTAATGAGGTACAAGCACAAACGAGTGCTATGCCTGTCATAAGTAACGTATTCTGCTTGCATCTACTGTGATCCTACACCTGTGAATTGCTCTCTATATGTTGTTTTAAATGTCTTTCTGATACCACCATAGCCACACTCTCTAATTCTTTCACTTATTTTTTGTATGGTTATTGGTATATTAAGTGCTTTTTCTTTTCAGAAGAAAAAGTACCGATCGGACATTCGTTAGAGAGAGCTGTGTGAAATTTGAGTTTTAAGTCTTGAATCACACACCGCTTTCCTGAGGAAACGTTGGACTACTCGCCTCACTACCCTGTTTTTCAAGTGCTTAAGAGGCGTACTTGGTGCTCAGCTATTCATGGCTGTAGAATGTTGGGCCCTGGGACATCTTTTAAAGGCAATTTTACAACTACCCATCCCTGGGCAAGGCATGGGAAATAAAAATGTTCACATTGCCTGTACAGATTTTTAGGGGGAAGAGGGGAATACACTAACCCTGTTCTCGTGCAAGGAAGAGTTGTTAAACGAAAATATAAACCCTGACCTTGGACAAGGTGAAGGAATGGGGATACATAGTACTCCCACCCTTAGAAAAAGGTTGGTGTTACAATCCCTAGCCTTTGACAAGGCACACCAGCGCTTGCTTAAAGTGGGCATAGTTAGAAAATGATACTTCCTATACTTCAGTGAGGAAGGGGGACTAGGACCAGGGACGTAGTGTCTGAATCTCAAACGAGAGAGACACAGGTAGATGGGGAGAAAGGGACTGGGGTAGAGAGTTAGGGATGGAGAGGGACAAATATAAGGAACAATAAAAAGGACCATAAACAGGTGCAGAGAAGCCGAAGAAAAGGGCAGAGACATTGACTGGGAAACACAGGGACACAAAGAGGGATAGGGGAACTGACAATGACAGGAAGGCAAGGAAAGAGGCATGGGAAATGGGTTCATAGGTACAGACAGAGGGACAGTGATGTTGGTGTTCTGGTGCTAGCATCTGGTCCAGGTAGAGACAATTAAAAATGTTATAACATTTGTGAACAAGAATTGTCGATTCTATTAAGGACATTAAGGCTGTAGATTATACATTCTCTTCTTTGCTTTATTTAAAAAGCAGCCAGGTAAATAAACATGGCATGAACCATGGAGTTGCAGTGGAAAAAAAGTACAAAACCCTGAGTTCCAACATGAACTACAAATCCAAATACTAAAATGTCTAGTAGCCAATCAGAACCGATGATCTCCTATAAACAGGTCCAATAACATCAGCACCTCCTCTTTTTGTAGCGTAGAACTGGTCTTGAGTACCAACACCATGTCTTCATTCTTGTTTTTTTATTTGAAACTGAAAATAACTAAACCACTGTACTATGAACAGGGGTGGTTTCATTTATAAACACTGTAACTATGATAACATTATCGAAAACATCACCTCCAAAAAAACATCATTTTGTTCACCTTTTACAATTGACGGGTGGGACAATCTTCGCTTCCGTATCCTTACAGAATTGTAAATTCTTGTTCATGAATGTTTTAAAATGTTCAATTCTATGACCAGAAGATAATTCTAATTTAAAGCTTATCGACAATCATTGAAAAAAGGTTACCTACTGGTTTATGCTAGAACTCCTTGAACATAAAAGCCGATGACCAAACTGCCATATGAATCATTTCCTCTAGGCGAGCTCCTCCTTGTAACAACTTTGAGATCATATTGCCTCTGACTGAATGGGCCCCCAAAATGGAAATATCTACCCTGGCTTTAGCAAGACGCCACTTCAACAATGGGGCTAAAGGAGGGCAGTACACACGAGGATGAGATAATTAAATTAAGAACTGAGCTCTTGGAGAGCTCCTGAGAGAAGCAATGACTTTCTCATACTCTCTTTGACAATGAACTACACAACGTTTTTGGTCTTCCAGAAGGGCTGGGAATACTACCTGTTAATTTGCTGATTTGGCCCTTTTGGTAATGTGAAAAGTTATGCTATCAGGGGTAAATGATCTACCTGCTAGGTCAAGGGCTTGAACATTTGATAAACGCTTACAAGAAACCAGGGAAAGATGAAGACTTAATTTGTCTGAAAGCTGCTTCCTTGATGATAGAGAATTCTCTGACCAAGACTGAAGAAATATAAAGACTAGGGAAACATCCCAAAGACTGGAATATTTAGGTTGCGGAGGGGCTGATAACCTAATACACCTCAAAAACGTAGATACCAATGGGTTTTTTCCAACTGGTCTATTAGCCACAGGAAGATGACCGGCAGAGACAGCATATCTGCAAGAATTTACTGTTCTGTAAAAGAGGGTATCGGTCACTAAGGGAACTAGAACATTTTTGATATGAACTACATCAGCTGCACAGGATCCAAATCCTGTTCCATGCACCAGCATGACCATCTTTTCCTAGCTGCCTGATATCTGTTGTGAGTGGAGTCTGCCCAAGCGTTGTCAGTGAGTTCAAGAGCCTGCTCCAAAATGCCTGACACTTGCCAGCATCTCCAGAAAGTCTCCAATCTATCAGTCTCAGCAAGTGAGGCATGCATGAGAATGTTGTTGTCCCAGAGGGTCAAGAGGAGATTCTGAAGCCAGGGCAGCAGGTGAGCGCAATCAGAGGACGGTTGTAAAAGAACTGGAAACACAGTCTGAGTTCTCCAAAGGGAGACCTGAAGGACTACTTGCAGAAGCATTGAAAAGGAGGGGTGTAGTCATAACTCGGAGCAGTCCACTTCTGCAATAAGGCATCTGCCGCTTGTGCCAAAGGTGCTGTTGTCCAACTGGAGAGGAAGATAACTGGTAGGTCAGTCAAGATGTAAAGAGATCATTCTAACACGGACCTCACACTAGCATGGTCTTGTAAAAGAGGGTTGGATCCAGTTTCTACTCATTGGAATCTCTGGGGTAGCGAGAATTCCAGTTGGAAACTGTATTTTGATTGCCCTGGAGGTGAACTGCTATAAACAAGCTCTGGTGATGGAGGCAACAGTTCCAGAAGTCCTGGGCAATCTCTTCTAGGGAACAGAATCTTGTCCCTCCCAGGTGGATGACCCACTGAACTGCTGACACGCTGTCCTTTTTTTGGTAAGGTGAAACGTTGAGTGTGCTGAGGAGGAGAGTGAACCGCAAATGATGCTGCGAGCAATTCCAGACAATTGATCTGTAAAGAAAGTTTGTATCTGGTGCCAGTAGTCAGGTTCCATATAGAGCACCCCAACCTAAATGGCTGGCTTCCGATTCAATCACATTGACCGTAAGGAGGTCAGAAATGGCCTTCCCATTCTATGTGTTCTTGTGATCGAGCCACCATTGTATTTCATGGTGCACCTCTGGAGTCAACTGATTTTGGTCTAAGTAACATAGGTCCTTCTGTAAGGGTGAGAATCTTGAGACATTGAATGGCACGATACTGGACAGGGCCAGGAAAGATTGCCTAAATAGAAGATGCCAGGAGACTAACTAATCTGGCTGGCCAGCGAAGAGTCAGGGTCTGTTTTAGGAGCATTTTGCAAATCTCTTTCTGGATTGCTCTGATCTTTTGTACTTGGAGAGCCTGAGCGGATGCAGCTGAATCTATGGCAAATCCTATAAAGATTATCTGTTGGAATGGAAGTAAGTAAGATTTGTTGTATTTGATGTAAAATCCTAGAGCTTCTAGAAGTGAAGACATCAGCTCTAAGTGTTGAATGAATGTATCGTGGTTCTTTAACAATAGCTGGAAATCTTCTATATAGACGATCAAACCAAAACCTCTGGCTCTCAGGTGTTCCACTACAGGTTCAAACACCTTGCCCTTCCAAAGTCAAAAGCTACCATTTTATAACTTATACGTCACCCCTAAATTCTGCTAGAGGCACCCCAAGGGTAGGGTGCCTTGTTATAAAAAGTGTGACAATATAAAACATCTTTTACATGCCCAAATAGGGGAAAACGGCCAAAGTCGTTTTTCCCTATGGTAATGTTGCTAGCCCCATAAGCTAACATGGGAAGGCTTTATCAAACTTTAAAAAAGTCTAACTTTTGAACGGAGCTAACTAGCAATTTCATTCACAGTATCAAAATGATGCTTATGATAAATACAACAATTTGCCAAGGTCAGATTTATTATGACTATTGCAGGAATGTAGTTTTAGAACTTACTATCCTGAAGTTACCTAAAACAGCCCTGCAGCAGTCTTTTCTGAATGTCAGCCTTTTACAGCCTGAGTCAAGTAGGTGTGAAGAGGCCTGGGCCTGAAACAATACGGCCATTTGATGGGAGGTGATCTGTTTCCTGGAGAAGCCAGAAGAGACAGGGGCTTGAGAGATGAGCTGGACTTCAAAGGCTCAAGAGCAGAGGTCCCAGGACACAGGGCAGCCCCCACTTCTTTGACCCACAGCCAAATGGGAGCCCCCCCTTATTAGATTAGCATAGAGGCTAAAAGAGAAGTATAGCCACCAGATGTTAGCCACGCCTCTGGGTTGGGTTACATAGACACACACTCCAAGGAGAGTATTTCTGCATTCTGATTTTTGTGAGAACAGTGCATTTTGGGTCAACAATGCACTACACTTCACAGGAAGTAGTCATAATAGAGAGAGGTAACGTTACCCCCATTGGTTGTAGTGTCCCCTCCTTCTGCCAGCTCAGAATAAAGGATAAATGTGGCAGAGTTGCAGGAGCCCCTCAGGTCACTACCTGGAACATCAGAAGAAGGACTGCCCTGCTGGACCCTCAGAATACACCGCAGAAAGCTTGCAGTCAAAATTACGGCACCTGTTGTACTCTCTAGGCTCCACATGGAAAGGACTGTGCCTCTTTCAAAAGGAAAAGGAGTGGGCTTCCTGAGCAGCAACAGGTAGAAAATGCTGTAAGGATTCACCTGCAAGCCCAAAGAAAAGATCTTTCCAGTTGACCATTGGTAACTGGATATTGCCTGGACTCTGCTGGTGTATTGTAGGAGACCGAGTCCCAGATCCCAAGAGGCAAACCAGAGCTTCTGAACAGTTGGCTGGTGCTGCTGAACACTTCAACACAAAGGAAACCACTCCTGTCCTGAAAGATTGGGAACTTTTTGCAGAGTTTTGGTATAAAGTTAAAGAAGCAGGCCACCTCAACGTAAGAGTCATGCCACCATCTTCAACCAGCGAATCAGCCTGACCACACTAGTTTGTCCTGCTGAAAGCTCCAGAGCTCCTCACCATCGACATTGAGGGCAAAGACTTCCAGGGGCTCACTGAGATGCTGCGCTTCACCAAGCCACTTTCGTCAAAGTCAACTCTGGATCTGAGGAACCTGATGGTTCATTGTCAAAAGAACAACGCCAAAAAGTGACTAATTGCAAAGGTAAAATCTTGACTGGGACCTAGCGCTCACCCTAACCGACCCGCGCTCCATTGCGATCGGCATAAAACTTTGACGGTGTCCCATTCAAGTGCGACTAAATAGCCAAGAGTGGTGCTTTATGCTTTTTGGCCCTAGAATGCACTTTCTTTTTATTTAATATTTGAACATTTATATCTCTGGCTCTCGCCATTGGAGTTTTATCATTTTGGTGTAATTTTAAAGATAAAAATATTCTCGATTTTATAGATCAGTTTTGGACTTTTATTATGTTGGGTCTTTTACTTATATAATGTTTTGGTGGCATTAAGGGGGTGATTCTAACTCTGGCGGTCGGTGTTAAAGCGGCGGCCAACCCGCCAACAGGCTGGCGGTAAAAAATATGGGATTCTGACCCTGGCGGGAACCGCCAACACAGACAGCCACTTTAACACTCCGACCGCCACGGCGGTACAAACAAACAGCGCGGCGGTCACCGCCAACAGCCAGGCGGCAGCCAATGTACCGCCCACACTATCACAACTCACCAATCCGCCACCTTTTCCGGGGCGGGAGCACCGCCGATAAAAACACGGCGGAAACAGACTACGGACGGGAAAACGCTCACCACTACGCACTCCAGGAGGAAGGAGGACAGCATGGAACCCGAATTAAACATCCTACCTGCTCTCGTCTACCTTCTCATCTACCACGAGTACGAAGTCCGGCGCAGACGACAACGGTGAGTACTGCACCTACGACACATGGGAGGGGGAGGACGAAAGGTTACGGGCACACACATATGCGACCCCCCCCCCCCCAACTATGTACACACCAATGCAGAGCAACAAGTCACAGTGACACCACCCAAACACCCCTGAAAAATGCTAGGACATAATCAAATTTGGAATAAATATTTATGTACCAAAAAGCTCCTGAAAATTATTGTACAACCATGAAAGATATTCACAACAAAACTAATGACATACACATCAGTGTATAACTGAAGTAACAAGTCCTGCACATCCTACAAATTCATCATGTCCGTGGGCCAAAGTTTTGAGAAACAAGGGCAAAGCCCACACAGGAGACCTGAGTCCTTTGGAGAGAACACTGCAGGGGCATCAGATGTAAAAACTACAGGCACCTCAGGGGGAAGGGAAGGGGGGGGCACCACAGCCACATGAGTCCACGACGCCAGATCCATGAGGAGCCACCATGCCCACTGTACCATCCTGGGGAGTGCAAAGCCACAGTCTCTCAATGTCTCTACAGTGGGTGGGCTGCCCACTGTACCATCCTGGGGAGTGCAAAGCCACAGTCTCTCAATGTCTCTACAGTGGGTGGGCTGCCCACTGGACCATCCTGGGGAGTGCAAAGCCACAGTCCATCAGGTGGATGACAGTCTCCACTGGTCAAGGAGGAGGCATGGTGGGCACAGTGAACCATAAACAGTGATTGAGACAGCGGTGCCCAGCGGAGCGGTGCTTGAGAAGAAGGGCCCAGCGTAGAGGTGGAGAGACAGCGGTGCCCAGCGGAGCGGTGCATGACAGGAAGGGCCCAGCGGAGCGGTGCTTGAGATGAAGGGCCCAGCGGAGCGGTGCTTGAGATGAAGGGCCCAGCGGAGCGGTGCTTGAGATGAAGGGCCCAGCGGAGCGGTGCTTGAGATGAAGGGCCCTGCGGAGCGGTGCTTGAGATGAAGGGCCCAGCGGAGCGGTGCTTGAGACGGCGGTGCCCAGCGGAGCGGTGCATGACAGGAAGGGCCCAGCGGAGCGGTGCTTGAGATGAAGGGCCCAGCGGAGCGGTGCTTGAGATGAAGGGCCCTGCGGAGCGGTGCTTGAGATGAAGGGCCCAGCGGAGCGGTGCTTGAGACGGCGGTGCCCAGCGGAGCGGTGCATGACAGGAAGGGCCCAGCGGAGCGGTGCTTGAGATGAAGGGCCCAGCGGAGCGGTGCTTGAGATGAAGGGCCCAGCGGAGCGGTGCTTGAGATGGTGGTGCCCAGCGGAGCGGTGCTTGAGAAGAAGGGCCCAGTGGAGAGGTGGAGAGACAGCGGTGCCCAGCGGAGCGGTGCTTGAGATGAAGGGCCCAGCGGAGCAGTGCTTGAGACGGCGGTGCCCAGCGGAGCGGTGCATGACAGGAAGGGCCCAGCGGAGCGGTGCTTGAGATGAAGGGCCCTGCGGAGCGGTGCTTGAGATGAAGGGCCCAGCGGAGCGGTGCTTGAGACGGCGGTGCCCAGCGGAGCGGTGCATGACAGGAAGGGCCCAGCGGAGCGGTGCTTGAGATGAAGGGCCCTGCGGAGCGGTGCTTGAGATGAAGGGCCCAGCGGAGCGGTGCTTGAGACGGCGGTGCCCAGCGGAGCGGTGCATGACAGGAAGGGCCCAGCGGAGCGGTGCTTGAGATGAAGGGCCCAGCGGAGCGGTGCTTGAGATGGCGGGGCCCAGCGGAGCGGTGCTTGAGACGGCGGTGCCCAGCGGAGCGGTGCTTGAGAAGAAGGGCCCAGCGGAGAGGTGGAGAGACAGCGGTGCCCAGCGGAGCGGTGCTTGAGATGAAGGGCCCAGCGGAGCGGTGCTTGAGACGGCGGTGCCCAGCGGAGCGGTGCTTGAGAAGAAGGGCCCAGCGGAGAGGTGTAGAGACAGCGGTGCCTAGCGGAGCGGTGCTTGAGATGAAGGGCCCAGCGGAGCGGTGCTTGAGATGGCGGGGCCCAGCGGAGCGGTGCTTGAGAAGAAGGGCCCAGCGGAGAGGTGGAGAGACAGCGGTGCCCAGCGGAGCGGTGCTTGAGATGAAGGGCCCAGCGGAGCGGTGCTTGAGACGGCGGGGCCCTGTTCAGCGGTGCTCTTCTGCACCGCGGGCCCTGTTCAGCGGTGCCTATCTCCACGGCGGGGCCCTGTTCAGCGGTGCTCTTCTGCACCGCGGGCCCTGTTCAGCGGTGCCTATCTCCACGGCGGGGCCCTGTTCAGCGGTGCTCTTCTGCCCCGCGGGCCCTGTTCAGCGGTGCTCTTCTCCACGGCGGGCCCTGTTCAGCGGTGCCTAACTCCACGGCGGGGCCCTGTTCAGCGGTGCTCTTCTCCACGGCGGGCCCTGTTCAGCGGTGCCTATCTCCACGGCGGGGCCCTGTTCAGCGGTGCTCTTCTCCACGGCGGGCCCTGTTCAGCGGTGCCTATCCCCACGGCGGGGCCCTGTTCAGCGGTGCTCTTCTGCCCCGCGGGCCCTGTTCAGCGGTGCTCTTCTCCACGCCGGGCCCTGTTCAGCTGTGCCTATCTCCACGGCGGGGCCCTGTTCAGCGGTGCTCTTCTCCACGGCGGGCCCTGTTCAGCGGTGCCTATCTCCACGGCGGGGCCCTGTTCAGCGGTGCTCTTCTGCACCGCGGGCCCTGTTCAGCGGTGCCTATCTCCACGGCGGGGCCCTGTTCAGCGGTGCTCTTCTCCACGGCGGGCCCTGTTCAGCGGTGCCTATCTCCACAGCGGGGCCCTGTTCAGCAGTGCTCTTCTGCCCCGCGGGCCCTGTTCAGCGGTGCTCTTCTCCACGGCGGGCCCTGTTCAGCGGTGCCTATCTCCACGGCGGGGCCCTGTTCAGCGGTGCTCTTCTGCCCCGCGGGCCCTGTTCAGCGGTGCTCTTCTCCACGGCGGGCCCTGTTCAGCTGTGCCTATCTCCACGGCGGGGCCCTGTTCAGCGGTGCTCTTCTCCACGGCGGGCCCTGTTCAGCGGTGCCTATCTCCACGGCGGGGCCCTGTTCAGCGGTGCTCTTCTCCACGGCGGGCCCTGTTCAGCGGTGCCTATCTCCACGGCGGGGCCCTGTTCAGCGGTGCTCTTCTGCCCCGCGGGCCCTGTTCAGCGGTGCTCATCCAGCAGGTCAAGGGAGCCAGACCTGGCCTGGACTCCCGGCTCAGTCGCCCTCGGACCGTGACGTTTCTGGACCCTTCGGGGACGGACTCCTGGCCTCCTTAGTGTCCTCCTTCCCAGCTGGGATGTGGCATGTGGGGTCCACCTTCTCCGCGCTCCTGCTGCCCTTCCGCTCCTTTGATGGGGCTCTCGGGCCCTTGCCTCCCCTAGATGGTGTGGGTGGTGAAGTGGCCGCACATTGCTCCTTGGGGGCAGCCCTGTCGGTCCTCGCACGGCGGCCCTTGTTTTTGCGGGTCCTCTTGCCGGGGGGGGGCTGGACGTGTCCTTGCTGCTGATGGATGTGTCACTGCTGGCAAAGGGTGGGCTCCAGAACCCATGCACAACAGTGACACCCGAAGCTGGGCTGGTGGTGGCTGCGGTGCTCTTGGGACTCTTTGAAGATGGATGGGGGAGCTCATCGGGGGGAAAGAGGTCAAGGTTAGCCAGGAAAAGTTTTTTAGGGCCAAGGTAAAGGGTAGGAGAAGTGGAGATGGAAGTGGAGGTAGAGGAGGTGGTTGTAGGAGAGTCAGGTGTGCTGTCATTGGGTGAAGGTGCTGGTGCTGTAGGCTGTCGTGAGGTGGATGGCTGTTGGGTGGGTGGCTGCCTGCGTTTGTGCGTCTTGGAAGAGGGGGTGACAGACACAGTGGGAGAGGACACAGGGGACGTGTAAATGGCAGTGGGGGTGGTGACTGCACGAGTGTGGACTGTACTGGAGGGTGAGGTGGTGATGGAAGCACTGGCTGATGTTGGGGTGCATGCAGGTGTGAGTGTAGACGTCACAGGGAGGGAGGAGGGAGACGAGGAGGAGGGGGACACAGGGGTGGCAGTGGCTGTTGGCATGTCTGCATCTGGGTGTTGCTTGGGTGAGTGTTTGTGGGATCTGTGGTGCTTGTGTTTGGATGAGCTGCTCTTGGGTGTTGAGGTGTGTGCAGGCTGGTCTGATGGTGTGGATGGGATAGGCTGAGGAACAGGAGACAGAGAAAGGCTGGAGGCAGTAAGAAGAGGGAGGCTGGAAACAGGGACAATGGCTGCCGTCAGTGCTGAGGCCAGAGCAGTGAACGCTCGTTGATGGGCAGCCTGACCCGAATGAATGCCCTCCAGGTACGCATTGCTCTGTTGCACCTCCCTTTGCACACCCTGGATGGCATTCAAAAGGGTCGTCTGCCCAACAATGAGCGTCCTTACCAGGTCAATGAGCTCCGCACTGAGGGCAGTAGGGGCAACAGGGGCAGGGGCTGAGGTGCCTGGGGCGAAGGAGACGCGCGCCTTCCTGGGCGAACCGGCATGGAGCGAAGACTGAGGGGCTGCTGGGAGGGCCGGGCTGGTGCACTGGGTGGCGGCTGTACCTGTAGAGGCGGGGGGCACGGATGTTGCCGCCACCGCTAGGGAGCTCCCATCCGAGGACGTGTCGCTTTCGCTGCTCTCACCAGCGGTCCCCGTCGTGGTGCTCCCCTCGCCCTCCGGATCACTGGTGCCCTCGGTGTCTGTTCCTGGGCCCACCGGGGCCTTGTGTCCTGCAGCTCCCTCGTGCTCCGATGCCAAATCTCCTCCGCCTGATGATGCTAATGCACACATGCACAAGAAGATGAAGAGAAAGGGTGGGGGGAGAAAAAAGAAGATCAGGTTGAGTGCATGCAATGTCAACACCGTTGACGGAGAGGACAGACACAGGAGCCTAATGCACTAAGCCGCGCATTAGGGGTACACTACTCAGTACTACTGACTAGGACAACAGGCCAAGAGACGTCAAACGCGCACATGGGAGATGCTGGACCTTCAATGGCTGTACTTGTCACCCTACCGAGGTGGGGGCCGGGGGCACAGGGCCATGCCTAAGGGAGAGGACTACACTACAGAAAGCGCCCTGGCCTAATGTCACCCACAGCCCTCCTCCCCCACCCAGACGCCTCCACTGCGCAGAAAGATAGGAGAATGTGCTGATACTCACCCCCTTGTGTCTGCTGTGATGTCTTAAAGCGCCCATCCAATTCTGGGTAAGCCACCGCCAGGATCCGGGACATCAGGGGGGTCATGGTGCGACTGGCACCCCTCCTAGGTTGGGAGGCCATCCCCAGCAGTGTTTCTGCGGTCTTCCTTGTTCCGCGGCGGATGTCCTCCCACCTCTTGTGGCAGTGGGTGCCAGGTCTGTTGTGGACCCCCAAGTTCCGGACTTCCTTGGCGATGGCACGCCAAATCTCGATCTTCTGATGGGCGCTGACCTATTTGACATGTACAGGGTGGAAAGGAGGAAATCATCAATGACCTGCATGTTAGATGTGATTGGCCCCCCCCACCAACTTTGCCATATGGCACATGCTCTCATGTGTCGGGCGTTGCACTCCTCATTCGCCCCCCACCCCACCAACTTACATCCACCCCAATCCACACAGGCATAGCCCATTCCATGTGCACCCGGTGTACTCACTTGTTGGTCTGGAGGACCGTAGAGTAGCGCATACTGGGGGAGGACCCCATCCACGAGCTTCTCCAACTCTTCAGACGTGAAGGCAGGGGCCCTTTCCCCAGTCGCAGCAGCCATTGTATCTTCCAGACCGAGGTCACAGCAGCACTTGCAGTATAGGTCCTCTCCTGTGGATGATCAGGTCTCGAGTGATTAAGCAGATAGAAAATGGCGGTCACGCCCGCGGCGGTGCGTACCGCGGCGGTGCGTACCGCGACCGCCGGCGCACTTCGTCATTGGCTCCTGAAACCCATAGGCTTCAATGTTAACCAATGCGGCTTTGCGCCGCGGTCTTCGACCGCCTACCGCCACGGTGTGCCCCGCCAGCGCATTGACCTCACATCCCATTGTCCCACTTCACAGGTCAGGCAGCCGCCATTTCAAGGGCCTACATGGCTTAATTTTGAATGCGACACACAGGCCTAGGCCTTGCATTGCCACACATACACGCCTTTCAACCCATTGCCATTCTTTAACTGTGCAAGCTGTCTGTACGTACCTGTGGTTTGGCTGACTCTGTGCTCCATGTTGTCCTTCCTAGGCACCGTCCGCTGGGACTTGCGATGAGAAGGAGGAATCCTCGCGTGTACCGACCGCTGGTGGACCTGTCGACAATGGAAGAACGCCATATAATACTTCGATACAGACTTGACCGTGCCACTATCCATGAACTGTGTGCCCAGCTGGAGCCAGCCCTGATGTCCCCCATCCGCCAACCCACAGGGATTCCCCCTCTGGTGCAGGTTTTGTCAGTCCTCCATTTTTTGGCAAGTGGGTCATTCCAGACCACAGTGGCCATGTCATCTGGAATGTCTCAGCCTATGTTTTCAAAGATTTTGAGTAGAGTGTTGTCTGCCCTGATGAAACTCATGCGGAGCTACATCATTTTCCCAGAGGAGGGTGACTTGCCTACAGTGAAGGGTGATTTCTATGCCCTTGGACATATCCCCAACATCATTGGTGCCATTGATGGGACCCATGTGGCTTTGGTACCCCCAAAAGACGATGAGCAAGTGTACCGAAACAGAAAAAGTTATCATTCGATGAATGTCCAGGTGGTCTGTTTGGCTGACCAGTACATCTCCCATGTAAATGCCAAGTTCCCAGGGTCAGTGCATGACGCGTATGTGATGCGAAATAGCAGCATCCCCTATGTGATGGAGCAGCTACAGAGACAACGTGTGTGGCTAATAGGTGACTCTGGTTACCCCAACCTGCCTTGGCTACTGACCCCAGTAAGGAATCCCCGGACCAGGGCAGAGGAACGGTACAATGAGGCCCATGGGCGAACTAGGAGGATCATCGAAAGGACCTTTGGCCTCCTGAAGGCCAGGTTTAGGTGCCTGCATATGACTGGGGGATCCCTGATGTACTCACCAAAGAAGGTGTGCCACATCATCGTGGCCTGCTGTATGCTTCACAATCTGGCATTGCGACGTCAGGTCCCTTTCCTGCAGGAGGATGGTGCAGATGGTGGTGTTGAAGTAGCTGTGGAGCCTGCGGAGAGTGAAGAGGAGGAAGACTCAGAGGACGACACAGACAACAGGGACAGAGTAATAGCACAGTATTTCCAGTAGCACACAGGTAATGATCACCCATGCCATTTTACATTTCCTGAAAGCCTCCTGCATCTCAACTTTGTCGGTTTCCCCCCAGACCTATGGACATGATGTTTGAATTTCCCTTCCCTTTTCTGTGCTGTATGAGCCACTGCGTGACCTCGGCTTGGTTGGCCCATGGACTAATGCTAAGTTACCTCGGTATAAGTAATTCACAATGTTCACAATACGTAATTGATATGTAATGTGTCATACATTTGTAAATAAGACAGCCTGAGTCCTGATTGATTTCAGTGCAATGTGTGATTTATTATTAGTGCATAGATATTGGTACATGATGGTGAAACAGTGATGGGTGGGGGTGGAGTAATGTCCATGGCGGAGTCCAGTTCTCAGTCTCACAGGTGCATTGTCCATACGCCTGTGGCAGGATGGAGAAGGGGCAGTTCAAGGTTTGACAGGGTGGCAATGTGGGACAGTGGGAGGACTTCAGGGGGTATGTGATGCTGGCAGGGGACTTGACATCCTACTCTGTCGGTTTTTTTGATCTCAGGCTCCTTTTGCGGGGCGGTTGTTGTTCAGCAGGAGGTGGGGTTCTGGGGGGCTGTCGTTGTGGTGGGGCCTCCTGTCCACTAGCCCCGGCAGAGGTGGTAGGCTGTTCCTGGCTAGTGACAGGGGCCCTGTGTGATGCCACATGGTCCCGAAACGTGTTCTCTATGCGGTTCAGGGCCTGGACTATGCTCCCCATAGCGGTTGAGATGTTGCTGAGTTGGTCGCTGAACCCCATGTAGCGTTGCTCCTGCTGTGCCTGGATCTCCTGGAACCTGGCCAGTACTGTCGCCATCGTCTCTTGTGAGTGGTGGTAGGCAGCCATGATGGTGGTGAGGGCCTCTTTGAGAGTGGGTTCCCTGGGCCTCTCCTCCCCCCCCTGTCGCACAGCAGCCCTCCGAGTTGCCCTGTTTCCCTGGGCCTCTGTCCCCTGGACGGTGTGCCCACTCCCACTGCCCCCAGGTCCCTGTTGTTGTTGGGTTGGTGGGTTACCCTGGGGGCCCTGTAGTGGTAGACACACCGCTGCTTGACCTGTCCTAGAGACAGAGGCATGGGCCCGCTGGGTGGGAGCTGTGCGGTTGTTCCCAGAGGGGGTTGGGTCTGCAGTGGCCTGTGTCTGGGTGAGGGGAACCGACTGCCCAGAGGTCCCTGATGGTCCGGGCTGGTCGTCAGGTTCCAGGTCGACAGAGCTGCTGTCATCACTAGTGGCCTGTTCCGGGGGTGGGATGGACATTTCTGGTCCCTCCTGACCGGTGTGTTGTCGTTCGGGTCCTGCATGGGGTAAGAGGGTATGGTTATTGTTTCTGTGTGTGCATTAGCTTGCGTTTTATAGGTGCCCTTGTCCCCCAGTGCTGGCATTCCCTTGGGGGAGGTGTTGTGAGGGTGTTTTGTGGGGGGGGGGTGATGGGTATGTGCAGTGGTCATGCTTAGGTGATGGGTGTCCATAGTTTGGGGGTGGCATGCAGGGGTTGGTGTTGGGTGGGTTGTGCTGGGGAGACATTCTCAGGGAGGATGTGTGCTGGGGGGTTGGGGGTGAGGGTGGGGGTTAGCATGCTGGGGGTGGGGTGAAGTGGTTGGCCTTGTACTTACCAGAGTCCATTCCTCCGTGTACTCCAGCGAGGCCATCAGGATGCAGGATGTTGAGTACCTCCTGCTCCCATGTTGTGAATTTGGGTGGAGTGGGTGGGGGTCCCCCGCCAGTCTTCTGCACTGCGATGTTGTGTCGCGAGACCATCGAGCGCACCTTCCCCCGTAGGTCGTTCCATCGTTTGCGGATGTCCTCTCTATTTCTGGGATGCTGTCCCACCGCGTTGACCCTGTCCACGATCCGCTGCCAGAGCTCCGCCTTCCTCGCTATGGTAGTGTGCTGGACCTGTGAGCCGAAGAGCTGGGGTTCCACTCTTATGATCTCCTCCACCATGACCCGGAGTTCTTGGTCCGAAAAGCGTGGGTGCCTTTGTGGTGCCATGGGGTGGAGTGTATGAGGTGTGGGGTGGTGTATGTGATGATGTGTGTGTTGGTGTGTGGTGCTTTGTGCTTCTATGTGGTGTGTGTGATGTTGCGGTGTGCCTCTGTGTGTCTGGCTATCTATTCTCTGATGTGTCTCTCTCTCTCCTTCGTCTCTGGTTTTTGTTGGTAGGGGTTTGTGGGTGATGTGGGTGTGTGTTTTATATGGTATTGGATGTGTGGGAGTGGTGTGTGTATGGGTTTCAGGTGTGTGCCTTTCAAATTGTCCAATGTGGTAGGGGTTTGTAAAGGTGTGTGTATTTTGACCGCGGCGGGGTCTACCGCCAATGGAATACCGCGGTTGAATGACCGCCGCGTCGATTTGCGGGTCATAATGGGATGGGCGTATTTCTGTTGGCGTGGCGGTGGAGGTTTGGTCTTCTCCAGTTTACCGCTGGCCGCTAATGTGGCGGACTGCAGTGGAGGGCGGATTTTCGGAGGTTTTGCAGTTGTGGGTCAGAATGTCCGTGGCGGCTGACCGCGGCCGCGGCGGTATTGTGGCGGCCTTCTGACCGGCGGTAAGCGGCTTTTACCGCCGAGGTCAGAATGACCCCCTAAATGCTTTACACTTGCCTGTCTCCTGCGTTAAGCCTGACTGTTCATTGCCAAACTACCCAAGGTTGAGCAAGGATTAATTTATTGAGACTTGACAGAACATTATTAGGGACTGTGGTATTATTACAAGTTGAAGGTGCATACCTCCCCCTACTAATAAACCACTTTCCTACATTTGGTGCTCAGTGGTGGAATCCAGTACATGTTTCATAACACCAATCGGTATTTAAGTTGGTCCATGAAAAATAGTCTAAATTGACCGAGTGCAAAAATTGTTTACAATTTTAATTTGAACTAACTGTGATTGATTCACTTTTAAAAATTATTCTGACCTCACATTTTGCAATAATTTTTGTGACCCAAAGTTAAAGCATACCCTGGAGTTTGATCTAGCTATCATACCTACTCTCAGAGTGCCAGAGCTCAGGGACCTGTGTAAAACTGAGGAATTACCAGAACCCTCCACTTCCAGGAATGCAGTGCTGATCAAGACCGTTACAGCCTAGGCAGAGGCCAGCAAGTAGATTAGTCCTCTGATACAGGTGAGGCTCCTGAGATGAAAGACAGGATAGAAAGACTCCCTACACAGCAGTAATCAGGAAGATGAACACCTCTCCACACCCACAGTGACTTGGACGATACCTAGGGCTAGAGGGGGAAGAGGCTCTACAACAGGAGAGCCAGGGCTTTCCCTAGGGAGAGGGATCTTGAGACACAGTTGTCACATATTGAACTAGACGCAGAGAAGTTGGCCTTGGTCAAGAAGAAGTGGGCATGTGAGGAGAGGAAAGCCACAAGGGGTGGTAGAGAGGAAGAATGTGGCATCAAACAAGAGGAGACAGGAATGCTCAAGGGTG
Source organism: Pleurodeles waltl (assembly GCF_031143425.1). Taxonomy (NCBI): domain Eukaryota; kingdom Metazoa; phylum Chordata; class Amphibia; order Caudata; family Salamandridae; genus Pleurodeles; species Pleurodeles waltl. Next base: position 404,340,169 of record NC_090449.1, read on the forward strand.
GTATGTTTGACCCTAGACTGTCCAAGGGAATTGGCTCTCAAGTATCAGGAAAGTGATGACATGATGACCTTTGAGGGAGAGAAGGCTGAATCATATCCCCACATGAAGCAGAGCTTGATCAGAAGTTTGGCCTCACCCTTGAGCAGTACAGGATAAAGTATAGGGATACCGTGAAAGTCAGTAAGTCAGAAAGTTGACTTTGTAGACTTATCTTCATGGCACTAGAGGGCTGGATAAAGGACAACAAGGTAAGTACCTATGAAATGCTGTACAGTTTGTTCATGAAGGAGCACATACTGGCCAACTGCTCTTCATAGAAGTTACACCAGTATCTAGTTGACTCTAAGAGCCTGCATTAGATTTTGGCGTAGGGGATTAGTCAGTCACAAACGTGACAGATATCCTGTCCACTGTATTACAGTTCCACTATAGCCTATGGAACTTGTAACACAGCAGATGGGATAGCTGTCACGTTTGTAGTGGTATGGAAGTTTGCCCAGAGATGAGGACAGGGTATGCAAAGGTGACCTTAGTTTCCATGGGTGGGGGGAAGTTGCAACCCTGGCAGCCTTATTTCCATGCATGGAGAAGTACAGGGAATGGCATAGATCAATGGGACTGAAGTTGAGGCTCTGTGGTATACAGAAGTTAGTGTGACCATGGTGTTGGACACACTGGTTTCCCCATAGCAGATCCTACCTAGTGTATTTCAGCAGGTTACCTTTGCAGACAACAGAACCAAGCTCCATTCCATGACAAAGGTGAACTTGGAATGGGGAGGTGTGACTGACCATAAGAAGGTAGTTGCATCTCCTGCCAAGTCAGTGGAGTATCTACTGGGAAATGATCTTGAAGCTTCTGAATGGTCAGGGATGGAAATGTAGAACCGTGCGTAGATGCTGAGGCTCCCTGAGTGGGTTTGTGCTGTGACTAGGGAACCGGCTGCACATCATGGGAGTACTGGATAGTTGGACCCTGGACCAATGGGCTAAGCCTCCAAGAACAAGAGAAAGGGAAAGGGGTATGGGGAACTAGCCCAAGTACCTCAAGAAGTCTAGAAGGAATCCAATCACCAGCAAGCCAAAAGCTACCTTGATACTACTGCCAGTGGTTGGGACTCCCTTTGATAGTGTGTGGATTGACATTGTTGGTCCCCTAGACTCGCCAACTGCTTCTGGGAATAGATATAACTTGGTGGTAGTGAACCATGCCATTCGATACCCAGAATCAATACCTCTCAAGACAGTCACTGCTCCCATAGTGGTCAGAGAACCTACTTGGCATCTTCACCTGAGTTGGCTTTCTAAAAGAGGTGATCTCAGACAAGGGGCTAATTTTAAGTTCGTCTATCTGACAGCAATGTGGGATGATTGTGGTATTCACCTACAAGTTCACCACCCCATATCATCCCACAACCAATGGTCTGGTAGAAAGATTCAATAACATGAGCTTATCTAACAAGCTAAGTGTCACGCACTCGCCTGGTTCCGACTGTGGAGACGATGCTGGACCTTTAACAGGCAGGGAATGAAAACAAGTAACACAACCTTAATTTACTTGCTGCCTTCAAGGGGAAGGGAGAGTTAGGATAAAACAAGAAAAGATAGACTTGTGTCACTGGGTTTGCTCTGCTGCCTTGCAACACTGCATGGGAAGGCCAGTACACCCTGGACCTTTTAATGTAGATGCAGGTGTGGTGCACTAGAAACAACAAGAAGAGTTGTTTAATAATAGTCCTCAGGATATAGGTGGTCATTATGCTTTTGGCGGTTATCTGACAGCCATGGTGGCGATGGCGTTTCAGTCTGCCGCCAGGCCGGCAGAGAAGTCTGCCACATTACGACTTCGGCGGTGTAGCCCATGCCAAACCCCTGAAACGCCGCCTGTACCGGCAGTGCCGTTGGACCTCCTGCCAGGGGGTAGCCGCAAAACCACCATCCGTATTATCACTTTGTAGACTACCAGCATTTCCGTGGTGGTCACACCACCACAAAAATGCTGGTGGTCATGCACCCGGCAACGCCGACAGACAACCCCCCACACGACCACACACCTACATACATGCATCCCCACTCACCCACACATTCACTTACAAACACCCCCACACATCTTGTACCCAAACACTCACTCATATACACCCATTCACTTGCATGCACTCAGACATACACATTTACTCGCAGGCACGCAATCAGATACACCTATTCACTCGAACGCACGTACTCAGACATACACATTCACTCGCATGCAAGCACTCAGACATGCACTCCTTTCCTCCACTGCATTTACACAAACATACACGCCTTCACACACACACCCTCTTCCCCCCGCATTCACACAAACATACATGCACTCACACACAGACACCCCCTACCCCCTGCATTCACACAAACATACACTCACTCACACACACACAGACACCCCTTTTCCCCTGCATTCATATACACACATGCAGACACCACTCACATTCACACAACACCCCTCCCTCCCGTGCCCCCCAATCTTTCGGACGATCAACTTAACTTTTCTGGCGAGGTGGTTGTCCGGGAGGGGATGGGTCCCGGCGTTTTCCACCACTAGCACCACACCGCCGACAGGACTCCGCCATGCCGTATCACCTATCATAATACGGTGGGTGGAGTCTTGTTGGCGTGGCGGCTGCTGGTGGTGGAACCGCCTCTCTTCGTCTGTCAGCCAGGCCGATGGGGTCGGATTTCCGCCTGCAAATGGGTGGAAATCCTACATAAGTCAAGATATGGAGGTCTTCGAACTTGCAGCACTGGCGGTCTGTTGACTCAGCGTCTTTGGCGCTCTTGGAAAAAGACCGCCTGAAGTCATAATGACCACCATAGTGTTTAAACAGTTTTTTATAATAATGTCACTTACAGACTTCATCACAAATAATGCTTGAAAGCAAGTGCAACTCAAAAGTAAGCTGGAGTTTCTGGCACTCCCAAGAATGTATTAACGTACAATATTCAGTTCAAACTCAAATGTATAGATTGAGCACTCTTAAGTCTTTCCAAGTTCTTGATACAAAACTGGTCAAGAAATAATAACATGGAGTCCTTTACTTTTGATGCAATTAAAGTTTGGAGCGCCCACGAGAAAAAGAGTCTGGAGCACTAGGACCTTTAGAATTGTAGAAACAAATAATGTCTGATTTCCAATAATGGGCTTTCACTTTCAAATAACTCAGTCTTGGCTGAGTCTTAAACTTATCTATGGATTAGTACGGTCTAACCTGAGGATCAGGTAGTTAGCCTTATCTTTATTTCTTCAACTGGAATCTGGAGAAAGACTGGAGACTGTGTGGCAAGAAGCCCAAGAGGAGGTAGAATAGTGGCTCTGGACACAAATTCGCTGGAAATGTGATGGAGTCAGGATCACAGGATCAGCAGGAAGGCTTGGAAGACTAGAGCACTGCAGGATTCCAGGTGACTCAGAAGGTGAGTGCAGAAAAGATGCTTAAGCAGGCTTGGAATGAGCCCAAGACCCAACTCTGGTTCAGATGGGGTAGGTATACCCAATGGGTGAGACTGCTCCAGAAGGCACGTGACTCACATGGAAGGATGGAAAGTTCCAAAGAAACCCTGGGAAAGAGCATGTGTTAAAACAATGGATGTGACCATTTCTGATGGCAGGTGCAAGTGACGTTTGGAATCAATTAACCATAGCAGGCAAAACCAAAAAGCATTAGCTGCTGGAATCAATAGGTCACTGCAATTGACACCAATAACCAAGGCAGGTGGAACAAATAAGCAAAAATAATTACAGTTAAAAGGTAATGTCAGATGGAGCTATTTAACCGGTAATCATGTGATTCTCTTACAAGAGTGCAAACAATGGCATAGTAGTTTCAAGATGGTAAAGAGCTCTGGGAGGGGGTCTGTGGTTTGCAAGAGGCAAGGAGTGCCACCGGGGAAAGACAACATGAGTCCTGTGCACCAAACTTACAGTACAGAGGGCACAAGAAAGGGTTGTGTCTGTCTCCCCCTGCAAGTAATTACCTATTGGATGTGATTACTCTGGGTATCGAGCATGAAAGGATCGAACAAGGCAAGGAGCATGAACATTGCTGGCTGGTTCCCAAGACTGTTCTTCAGTCACTATTTTAATATTACTGTGTTGTGTAGTCCTGGTTATTGCAGCTCACGCTTTGCTATCCAAAATGCAGTTGTTTTATTAAATCAATCTTTAAAACTTATACTACCTTTATTGTCATTTATATATAAGACCGAACTGTGTATGAGAGAACTGGTTGTGACCTGAGTGACCACGACTTCCATGAGAAGTACTGATATGTCATGCGCTCGGCTGCCCAATTGTCTCTACCATTTGGGAGAGATGAGGCACTGCTAGTTAGCCGGAGAAAAACCCGGATTTGGAGTGAAAAGCATCATCCACCGTGGGTCAGACTCAGTCCCCACATTGTGGATGATCTTGCTGCTCAAAATCCAGTAGTCTCATTAGGATAATGAGAGCCTACGCGACATGGCACCGCCAACGTTTGGTCAGGCTCTAATTTTCGGGTCCACCGGAATATCTCAGTCTAAATTTTATATAATGACACCTCAATTCCGTATACGGAGACGTCCGTGGTACTGAGGATTTCCACCACAGCTGTATAGGTAATCCTATTTCAGCTGGCAGTTGTTCAAGCTTGAACTTTAAAAGGAAAAACCCCATCTTGGTGTGCCTTCTCTGAACTCTTAGTGCTTCTATGATGGCGAATCCCCAGGTTGTACAAATAGCTGTTAACATGAGACAACCTCTCACAGTTCAGTTACTAGCAAATGGCCTCACGGCCCAGGGAGGTCCAGTAATGTTTGTGGTAGACACCCATGCAGCTTATAGAACAGAGCTTTTTTACTCTTGGGTCACATTTCCAGCAGTTGATGGGAACACAAATACATTTCACACATATACAATTGCGAACGCGCCTGGACAATGCAGAGCGTACGCATATTTAGAGATACCTCTATCTTATCAAGAACGTAATAATTGGCTTGATGGCACCCTACCCCATACAATATTACCAGTTAGGTTAGGTCCACTAAGTAATGAAGGTCCTACCTGGCCTTTATTGTCCACTTATACACCACATCCTGCGGTTGCGAATTTAGCAGTAGCTGAGGTTCGTCGTTATACATTGAATTAATTGCAATATACAGACGATTAATAAAATTTGTGATGCAAACTTTAAATACAAACCCAGCGTGTGCTGCTCCAGCACAACCACATACAGTGACACCAGGTATAAATCCGGTGACTGTACATTCAATTATGGGTAAGGTACCGGCCAAACGAGAGGAGACTCCGTTTTGGCTAGCACAAAAAATTAATACGCTGGAAGCAGTATTTCCCCATACGGGACCTCAGGATAAACATAGGATATTAACTATGTGCTTGCCCTTTGGGATGGTCCCTACAGTTGAAAACTGTAATACATGGGGCACGGTATTTGCCGCGCTCTATACAACAGCACACGGTACACCGACACTTGCCAACTTACCGGAAGTGCTTAAACAAATTCAAGATGAATACGGGGCTGCCCTGGCCCTAGATTTGGGAATGCAACTGATGGGCAATTTTGCCACAGTTTCTTCAATCATCCTAAGTAATCTTAAAGGGGAAGCAGTTGCACTTGCAGTGCGCATGCGGCTCTGTGACGTTCCGCAACAAGATCAGGAACGAGAGCTGCCTAAAATAATAGCGGAAACATATTCAAGTATCGGTCGAGATAGCCTTGGGGCTAGACCACAAAAACCTAAATTTCAGGGAAAAATTAATAAAGTTAATACTAAACAACAACCTGAGGGTAATAAGAAACGCTGGGATAAAAAGCAACAAACACCTAAAAAAGAAAGGGGAGAATCTCCACGTATGGAGACCCCACAGAATAGATATAAACTCAGGAATAGAGATAATATAAAAACGCCTGATAGATATCAATATACTGATACACGCCAATCTTGTTCCTTTCAGGACTCATCGGAAAAAAGAAATGAGAGAGGTGGGCGATCAGAGCGAAGAACAGAGTACGTGAAACCGAGACAGGAATCACAACGCTCTTCGGAGGTTTCTGTTAAAAAGGAAGAGAAACCAGTACAACAAAAACAACAATTTAAAAAGAAAAAGGTGGCAGCAGTCTCAGTTCGACATGCCACACAGGAAGAGGGTTCTCTTGAAGAACAAGAACTGGGATCTAGCACTGCTAGACAGCGCAGCAGAGGTCACAATAGTTCGCCAGAATCTTGTAGAGCATCTGGAGGTGAAAGCAACTGATGACTTTATACAAGTAGAAACTGCGGACATGCGTGTCTCTGAGCCTGATAGGGTGTATAAAGTAACACTAAAATTAGAAAGAGACATTGACGCACAATACATGCAATCTTTTGGGACCGTGTAGTCAAAGTATATGAGATCTTGCTGGCTGAACAAGATTGGCCGCCTGATTTTGTCCGCACCTGCCCATATGGAGAAGAGGTCACTAAACCTTCTTTCTCGCCCCTTGTTCCGGAGGAACTTGCCGAGTCCTATTCTATAGAATAGGCTCTAGCACAAGCACCCGCGTTATATAGAAATCACATGGGGTGGGATAGGGACTCTCCCTACCATGTCATTCCCCTTAAAAGTGAACCTCAGCCACAACCACAGTATCCCATAAAACATGAAGCAAGGGCACCGGTGAGAGAGATACTCACATAATTAGAATACCAGGGTGTGATTGAACCCTGTGTCTCACCGATGAATAACCCTTTATTCCCTGTAGCTAAGCCGGACCATTCATACAGAATAGTCTTATACTACAGACATTTAAACGGACATACACGTACATATGCTATACAAAATTCACATAGCATTGCACTAATGAGCAACATAGTGCGGAAAAAATACAAAACAACTTTAGACGTCTCGAATGGATTCTTCTGCCAGAATATAGCGCCTGAAAGCAGGGACTTAACAAGCTTTAGCACATTAGGTTCTCAGAAAAAAATCTGTTGTTTGCCTCAGAGGTATAAGAACAGCCCAGGACTGTTTGCGGCTCGTGTGACTGCTATTTTACACGAGATAGACCCTGAAGCATTGTCATATGTAGATGATATATATCTCACAGATGATGAGTTACTACAACATTTAAGACCGGTAGCCCACATTGTTGTAGGGTGTGCCGAACTTGGCTACAAATTTAACTGTAAAAAATCAAAAATTGCCTTCCTCAGCGTCCTGTTCCTGGGATATGAGCTGTCGAGTGAAGGGAAGAGCCTAGTGCCACAATTTTTAGAAAAATGTGCACAATTACAACCACCGAATACGATTAAAAAACTTAAATTGTTGTGGGGTTTTCTACATTTTGGCAGAACATATATTCCTGATTATGCAACGCGCATAAAACCTTTATATGACTTAATACGTCCCGATTTTTCAAGTACATTTTGGACAGTTGAACATACACACACTCCTCGAGAATTGCAGACAGACATGCTAGCAGCAAAACATTAACACACAAGGGACAACAAAACACATTTGGTCATCAGGGTAATAGCTGGAGCCATCGGTTTCACCTATGTGACATTTAATGAAGGTGAGACAGTCCCAATTGCATACAAATCACATTTGTATTCAGCTGCTGAACAACACTTTGCACCCATGGAGAAAATTCTCACTGCTGTACAGATGGCTGTTATTAAAGAAAGACCTCTTGCCCAAGGGAAACGCATCATTGTTGTTTCTCAAGTTCCAGCCCTAGAGGCTGTTACAAAAGCTAGCATTCTGAACGCAAAAGCACTTCATCCACGTTGGATACAATGGGCTACGTCTCTAACAGCCACTGATGTAGACTACATTTTTGATCCAAAGTTACAAACTCAAGAATTTTTCACAATATGAAGTAGAATATCCAGTTCCAGCGAATACCTTGCCTATTGATCAATATCATAGAGTCATGTACACCAATGGCTCAGCGCAACCAGCGATTGGAACTAACCTCAATACTCTGCTGCTTGCGCAGTCGTAAGCAGCTATATGGAGGGGGAGAAATTCTGTCCCCTACATACCTATACAGAGACCTTAGGGGATTGTACAGCGCAATTGGCTGAGCTAAAAGCTCTGCTGATGGCACTAGAACATACGGATCCAGCGCAGCCCACGCTGATTGTTTGTGATTCATATTACTGTGTCCAGTCCTTTAATGAATATCTGCATTTCTGGCATCAGAATGGGTTCAGAGATTCCAAAGGCAACACCATAAAACACAGACTCCTGTGGGGGAAGGTAGCAGACCTGAAAGAGACGCTACCGAAAGTCCATGTTGTGCATACACTTGGACACCAGCGCATTGGAATACACGTTGCTGGAAATACTTTGGCTGATGAAGCCGCAAAGTCAGCAGTGGCAGTAGGCACAGTAGCTGCAGTGACTCGTTCGAGTTCCAAACCAGACACAGACACTTTGGCTGCCATAAAAGCTACGATTGATGGTACGCCTTATCCTAAAGGATTTCCTAAACAATATCAATACTATATGGGAAGTATGCTGAACGCTGAAGTTAAAATTCCAGGCGTAGGCGTACGTGACATCCCCAATAAACATATAAGACCACAGTTGATCAAAGCAGCGCATGAGGGAGTGGCATCTGCACATGCTGGTATGGCGGCTACAATTTCACTCTTACAGGCCCGTTATTGGTGGCCCGGTCTCTACAAAGAGACTAAGCAGTGTGTCCTTTGTTGTGACATCTGTCAACAAATTAACGTTTCTACGGGCATGTGCCCGCCGCAGACACCCCTCTTAATTTCTATCAGACCGTTACAGTGTGTGTACTCGGACCATTGCGGTCTACTAACACCTGATAGTGCATACTAATAAATATTAGTCGCTGTTGATTCATGCTCCAGATTTGTATGGGTGTGGCCACAACGCTCGGCTGACGCTCAGACTGTTATTAAAGATTTGCGAGTCTTTATCGGTACATATGCAGTTGCGGCATTCCATTCGGACCAGGGCCCTGCTTTTGCCTCAAGGGCATTCAGGGACACCATGGCTTCGTTGGGGGTCCAACTGCAGTACTCGTCTCCATTTCATCCCAAGGGAAATAGTGTCGTGGAGCGATTAAACCGCAATTTAAAGCAATCCTTAACAGCCAGAGTCTTAGGTATGGGTCGTAGTTGGCTAACACACCTGTATGGAGTTCAGAGAGCACTAAATAACCTGCCTAGAAGGTCCCTGGGGGGGTCGTACTTCATATGAGTGCCTGTTCGAAACTCAAATGTTTGTTCCGGATCTTGATGGTCCTGGCGCGGAGGCAGCAGAAACACCTTTTGACATAAATGATCGTATCACTGTTTTACAGGAATTACAACAGTTTAGTGAAGATAACTTTTCTAAAAGTGCTGCCTCCACAGGAATTAAGGATGTGCCTGTAACATCTACCGGCTGGATTCCCAGGATTGGGGATCTTGTACATGAAAAGGTTGCAGTAAAAAAAGAATTTGGCCCTTCCCTGTATTGGGGATACACGGTACCAGAACTGTTATTCTATCACCGTTGCCAGGTGCCAAAGAATATCGTTAAGTTTCAATTGACAATGTCAAACTACATCATGTGGCCGTTTCTGCACAGCTGACCAGGAGGAACATCCAGTAGTTCCCAAATCCCTCTCACTACTGGAGAAGAAGTTCCGCTTCAAGTTGTTTGTACCAACACTGACACCTCTCCGAGCTTGGGGAGGGTGGTTGATGATCTTGCATTAGTTCCACTAACCACAAGCAATTTAGAAACATTTGATCAAGTCACCTCGACTACAAGCCAGATGGATGGCGCTGTTTACAGTGCCACCACAGGAAAAACCAACTCCAGCGTTGACCACGGCTACGCCATTTGCACGAACTGCCTCTGGTTACTTTGCCGACTTTAACGACGGTCTATCGGATTTGTTCGCCTTTTCGACAGCTGACCTATCAGGTGCACGTAAGCGAATACATTGGCTTAAAGACACATATTTCATTTTTCCATGGAACTATGTATGGCTTTCTTTGACTGTCCTAGCCTTTCTGCTTGGGATTGGTTTTGTTATTACCTTTAACTTGTTAATACATGGTCATTTTCTTCCTGAGAGATCAGCGGTTGAACAGGTGGAGGAGGTTTTGAAACCACATTTTTCATCACATAAGATTCAAAGAGATTTGTCTTTTGTGAACATTTCCGCAGTACCAATTCCTGATGGGATTATGTGGGACAAAGGAATCTTTGACATATATGGTCCCACTGAAATTATTCAAATACCGTATGTGTTAAAATTATCTATGAATGATATAGTCATACCAGGTATTGTATCTGATGATTGGGATGTGAAAACAGTTGATTCTAGGATGACAGAGTTGCAATATTATACTGTCTATGAAAACGAAGATGTTTACCAATTTAAAGAAAATTATGGTGATATGTTTTGCTATAATTATTATGGGCACCACTTCATACATAGAGCGAGTAGTCCAAAAACAATATTTAATTACACTCAATGGGAACATTGTCCAACTCCACCACAAGGGAGTTCAAAACCTTATACTGAAAAGTTTGCATATTTTTCTGGGCATCGTCAAAAAAATGCTGAGTAATTTTATTTTAAAGTAACTCCTACTAAGGATATACATATGTTATTGACCAACACTAAATTTATATATTCAGAATCCTTTGTTTCCCGGTTATCAATAGAAGGTTAAGGATACTGGTCCAAATATATTGATTTGAAAAGTGTTTGGGGGGCAAAAAATTGGCAGACCAAGAGTACAGAAACATTGTTTGGAGCATGTCTCATCCCTGTTCAAATGATCTTTTTGAATGAAACAGTGCAACAAACAAGTTGTTTAGGCTTAGCAACAATTAGGGAATTAAATATGCCCAGTTTACCTGCCCCTGCAAAATTTGACAACTAGCAAAAGTACACAAATGCAACCATACACGAGCTCAATGAGTGGGTCCAGAATGGTACGTTTAATGCTTCACTGACACGTCCAGGCGGGTGGTTATTGTGGCCCATAGATACCAACGGGTGTCATCAACGTTTTGACACCTCCTCGGTGGGTTTCCGGACGAGTAGGCCAGACCCTCGCTATATATCACCAGAACATGCTGACATAATTACAACATATAGTGTAGGAAAATTGTGCCAACAGTGGCTAAAATCGTCCTCACTTGATGCGGTTAAGGCACACCTCAATCTCTTGTCTAACAACACTGACTTACAAGATTTTTTGTCATGCCCCAAGATACCACGTAGGAAGCGTTTCTTGTATGAAGTATACAATGAAATATGGAAACTTTCTCAACAAGAGGCTGTAGCCGATTAAGGCAAATAGACCAGGAAAATTTGAAAAAGGCATTAGCTATTGTGGATAATGGGATTCACATTTTGTCCGACCGGATATATACAATTAACAGCATTGTTTCTTCTGCTATAGACATTATATGATCAGATATGTCTTCTTTATACCATGGACAGAGTCAGACCAGGTCCATTATGCAGTTGGGTTGGACACTTCAAACATTAAAGGTGGGTCGCGTTCCGTGGCAGCACATCAGTGCCAAGGAAATATTTTTTCCTTTAATTTAACGCGGCAACAACAACTAATAGCAAAGAAAGAAGCGACTTATGTCATACTTAACATTGAAAAAATAGACTGCCTTTTACCGTGGCCGAGATTCCTTCAGCAGAGTGGTTAATACACGGGGTTATTAATCTGCCTATTTCAACATTACAATTCACTTCTTGTTTGAAACACATTCCGGTAGGCAGATATGAAATGTTGGGCGATAGTTACATCTATGAGGTGTGGGAGCTTCCCTTCTCATACAAATGCCTCCTATTACATGAAAGAGGTCTTTCTTAGTGGTAGTGAATGCAAGACTTCAGTGAGCCATTCGATGATTTGTAAGCAGCTGTCCTTGCATGGGGCGTGTAATGCCTCGGTTGCAAATTTGGCTTGCTATCTGAAGGGACTTCCAGTCCCCTTGATTAAACGCACATTCCAGGTGCTTTCAAACAGCAGCTACGTCCTTCTCAATAGTAAAGACTGTTGTGGCATGCAGGCCGGAATAGTTTACGTTGTTTCGGTCTCTAAGGTCGTTACATGGTGCGGGAAAGTGATGTTTCCCCCCACTAAATTAGGGGAGGTAGCTGATATCTGGTCTCATATTGCTACTTCCAAGGTGAATTTTGACAAGTTGAGTAGACTCAAGGCTTTATTGTTTCAGAAGCATGTGGCCCTTACTTTTGCTCGCGAGACCTACGTGCTTCAGGTGGCAAGGTTGTCGGCAGAAATACAGTCCCTGTTAAATACAAACTTTCCGAGACACTTTGGTGAACTTTTGGGACGTATATTTAATGCGTCCAGCACGGCTGGATTAGCACATTTTTTCAAAACTGTTGGTATTGGTTTTGTTCACAGCTTCTCCTCTATATTCGGTTTGATACCTTCAGCTATTCACTCAATTTTCGAAAGTATTTTTGGGGATTTCCAATAACTTTGGCTTTATTAGCCGGCATTTTGCTGTTGCTGTTGCTGTTGTTTTTCCGCAATGGCTGTCCCGCCGCAACAAGGACAAATTAAGGTGCTCCCAACAGCACAGCTGTGTCGTGAACGCATGATGCAGCAATTTGGAGCAAAACTCCTGGAACATTTGGGGTGTGACTGGTCTTTGTCATTCAGACCGGTTTTGGATTGTGTGCAGCCCGTGTTTCGGTGCCGTTGGCGCTCTTTTGAACATGCACTGGAAGTTTGTCTTTCACAGCAACGCCCCTCGGTTGTTGATGCTGACCTGTTGATGTTCTCGTTGAGGGTTCATTACCAGACATGGGCACTGCGTTTGCGTTTGCTGAGAGAGGCTGATTACGAGCTACCCTTCCTGGAGGAAGTTGATATTGACTCAGTTCATTGGCACTGCACAGGATGCCGCCTTGGTTGATACTGGGGCTATGGAACGCACCTGCTCCTTAATGGTTTTTGGCGCTGATTTACCGGTTTTGTCATTTGCCGAAGTGGATGATCTCCTGCGTTCCATGACTAGTGCTTAATTCGGAACAGTTTTAACTTTAAATTTTTTCTTATAATTCGGCACTAAGCCGCATGCTCACTTATAAATTGTCAAGTAATATGCTTTTGTGAACTCTTAACTTGTCAAAATTAAGTAGGGTTTTAAATATATTTTAGGTTAGGGTATTTTAGCTTTGGCTTGAACCGCTTTCTACCGACAAGGGGAGGGTGTTGTGTAGCCATTTTAAGTATAGCTTCATGCACGTTAGTTTAACATACTAGGCTGCTGTGCACTTTGCCCTAGATATATTTTATTCAGCTTCGCACTGTTATTGTACAATAACCAGTTTTTACAGTCTTGTTTTTATTTCTTCTATCACACTGTTTAGCTTCGTTCAGCACTGTGTTCTCAAACAATGCATTCTTGATCGCCCTGTGCTTCAGTCAAGGCTACAGTCTGGTACATTGCCGGTTAACGTGGTAGAAGTTTAGTCTCCAACATTCGTAGAAAATACACATCCTTAAGTAGGGGCATTTTCTTAGAACATTTGCTGTGTTAGTTTTAAAAACACTTTCTAGTCCTAGTACACGTCAAGAGGGAGATTCCAACCAGGGAACCACAACTGTATGCTGAATGCCCCGTTGCAGATGCTGACGCAGATTACAGGCCTTTGCTCAGGTATGAGGGTTGATGTCCTCCCAGGGGAACCTGAAAGGCAGGCTTAGAGCTTAACATGCTGTGCTCGAAATATAACTTAGAGAGAGAATTATCTAGTGGCACTATCATAGCCTTATTCTTGTGTTTCACTCTCCTCGTCACTATTTTAATATTACTGTGTTGTGTAGTCCTGGTTATTGCAGCTCACGATTTGCTATCCAAAATGCAGTCATTTTATTAAATCAATCTTTAAAACTTATACTGCCTTTATTGTCATTTATATATGAGACCGAACTGTGTATGAGAGAACCGGTTGTGACCTGAGTGACCACGACTTCCCTGAGAAGTACTGATATGTCATGCGCTCGGCTGCCCAATTGTCTCCACCGTTTGGGAGAGATGAGGCACTGCTAGTTAACTCAGAGCAAAAAACGGATTTGGAGTGACAAGCATCATCCACCGCGGGTCAGACTCAGTCCCCTACATTGTGGATGATCTTGCTGCTCAAAATACAGTAGTCTCATTAGGATAATGAGAGCCTACGCGACAAGCCTCCCTCATCAGGTTCCAACACCACAGCACCAACCCAGCGTACCCACACCTCTGTCCCCAGGACACGTCAATCAGCAGTGTACCCATCTCTACAGGGACCCAAGGCCATACCTTGCACACAAGAAAATCAGGGACGTGGGGTCAGTGGCAGTGGGCACACTGTTCAGGGGACAGAGGCAAAGGCCAACAGGGAAACTGGGAGGAGTGCTGTGTGCCAGGGGGAGGACAGGCCCAGGCCCAGGAAACCGACTCTCCAGGAGGCACTCTCCGAGATCCTAGCAACAGTCCCGGACACAACGGGCCAAATCCTGGACAATGTGCAGGAGAACAGGCGGCTGCAGGAGGGACAGTACCAAGGGATCAGGGAGGACTTGCAGACCATGAACAACAGCCTGATCTCCATAGCAGGGGTGTTGGCTGACATGGCCAACATTATGAGGGAGGCAGTCTCACACCAGCGGGCCCCTGCCACTAGCCAGACATCTGTACAGACTTCCACTTCCACTGCCGCTAGTGGCCAGGAGGCCCCACCACAAGACTCACAGGCCACCATCACCCCTCCCCCTGCAGAAGGTGAACCACCCCACAAATGTTCCCTGTGATCCAAACAGAAGCCAGAGACACTTGCCAAGACCCCGTCAGGAAATGAGACTCTCCTCATTGTCCCTCTTATGTCCCACTCAGTCTCCCTGTCTACCTTGAACTGCCATTGCTCCCCTTCCTATGTCCCCTTGGACAATGCACCTGTGCTACAAACAGACTGGAACAATACCCTGGACTTTCCTCCATCATCACCCCATCCCATTGCACTTTCCCCTCTATATATTAGCAATTCAATAAACACCCTTTGACAAAAATCGATTTCAAGTATTTCATGTATATCAAATATGTATTGTTTGAAACAGGTGCAAACATTGCAAATTAACTGTACATAGAATGAGCATAGATTAATGACCTGTAGCTGGCTGATGTGATCACATCACACCAGGAGTATATGTCATGTCACCAACATCTGCAAAATGAATTGCCAGAGGGAACAGTAAGTGGGCATAAAGGTGGGACATATCAGTGTGCCATTGCCACACATATTACAGCCAAAGTCATTGAGATGTAAAGTTACACTGTCCTACCTGTGTGTCATTGGAAGTACTGTTGTATCACTGATATTCTGTTGTCCTCATCCTCTGCCTCCTCATCCTCACTGTCCACAGGGTCTACTGCTGCCACATGGGCATCTCCAGTCTCCTCCTCCTGCAGAAAACGGACATGGCGTCTGAGGGCCAGGTTGTGCAACATGCAGCATGCCACTACTATCTGGCAGACCTTCTTGGGTGAGTAGCACTGGGATCCACCTGTCAGATGGAGGCACTGAAGCCTGGCCTTCAGGAGGCCAAAGGTCCTTTCAATGATCCTTATGGTTTGCCCATGTGCCTCATTATAACGTTCTTCTGCCCTTGTCCTGGCATTCCTCACAGAGGTCAGCAGCCATGATAGGTTTGGGTAACCAGAGTCACCTGCAACTATTGAGGGACAACATTTAGCCACGCACTATCCTATATGGCCCACAACATACCCATACTCCAACATCTACTGGGTGGGAACAAGGGCTCACCTAATAGTCACACCCTGTGCCTCTGTGGTTGGGCCATCACATTTGGAATGCTGCTATTCCTGAGGACAAAGTTATCATACACCGACCCAGGATACTTAGCATTGACGTGGGAAATGTACAGTTCCGCCAAGCACACCATCTGAACATTCATGGAGTGGAAAACTCTTATGATTCCTGAACACCTGTTCATTCTGCCGGAGGAGGGGGACAAATGCAATATGTGTACCATCAGTCGCCCAATTATGTTGGGGATATGTCCCATTGCAGAAAACTCTGCCTTTACTGTGGCCAAACCCTCAACCAGGGGGAAAACAATGTAGCTGCACATGTGTTTTATCAGGGCAGACAACACTCTTGTCAGCACTATTGAGAACATTGGCTGTGACATTCCTGCTGCCAAGCCCACTGTCACTTGGAAAGAACTAGTTGCCAGGAAATGGAGTACAGATAGCACTTGCACAAGAGGGTGGATCCCAGTGGGGTGACCGATAACAGATATCAGGTCAGGCTCCAATTGGACACACAGCTCTGTGATTGTGGCCCTGTCCAGTGTATAGGTGAGGATAAAGTGCCTGTCCTCCAGTGTTGCCAAGTTCACCAGGGGTCTGGACATGGGGGTATGTCTCCATCTCCTATTCATCCGCAGCAGTAGGTATCTAAGGGACACAAGTGTGAGGAGGCTGTCACAAACTGAACATTGGAGCCACAACAGTAATTTTTTATCTTTAAACTTGCAATGGTTCAGTGTGAATTGCCCAGTATGGGTCTATTTCTACTGTGACGCAGCATGAATACATAGGGCTGCCCCCCCCAAAAAATGGCGTCCGCCTGTCCTGTGTGGAGGGACAGGTGGAAGTGAGGTAATTCTGCTGACATTGTGCGCCATGGTGGGAGGCGGTCGGCAACCGCCGTGCAACTCCTCATTGGTTAATATTGGCCCCTATGTGGTACAGTGGCCAATGGTGATCTACGCCGGCGGTGACGGTATGCACCGCCGCAGATGTGGCTGCCACTTTCTATCATTTTCCTCACTTGCTACCTGACATCCCATAGGAGAGGACCTACACTGCATGTGCTGCTGTGACCTGTGTCTGGATCCTACCATGGCCCGTGTGACCGGGGAAAGGGCCCCAGCCTTCACTTTGGAGGAGTTGGGGAGACTGGTGGATGGGGTCCTACCCCAGTACGGACTGCTGTATGGGCCTCCAGACCAACAGGTGAGTACACTGTGGGAACAATGCATGTGGCATGAATGCATGGAGTTGTATGTGTGAAGGCCTCAATGTAAGGGAGGGTGGATGTGTTCTGTGCAGTCTACATGCTGTGTGCTGGGCTATGTGTGTGCCAATGGTGATGGAAACTGGTATGGTGGGCCATATGTGTAACAGGATGGACTGTTTGTCTCATGTTGTTTTCCTGTGTGTATTGCCTCTGCAGGTCAGCGCCCATCAAAAGAAGGGTATATGGTGTGCCATCACCAAGGAGGTGTGGACCCTGAGGGTCTATGGCAGGTGGAGCACCCACTATCAGAAATGGTGGGAAGACCTGAGACGCTGGGCAGGGAAGACGGCGGAGGCCCAGCTGGGGATGGCCTCCTAACGAGGAAGACGTGCCCGTCGAACCCTGACCCCCCTGATGGGCCGCATACTGGCAGTGGCCTATCCAGAGCTGGATGGGCACTTGAGGGCATCACACCAGCCACAAGGGGTTGAGTATAGTGGCTATCATTACAACTTACAGCTGGTGGGGTCGTATCCGGTTAGTGGATGTGTGTCAGAGGGTACCCCTAGGCCAGGCCTGACATAGCAGCGTAGGTCCTCTGGTGGCTAGGGTTCTGAAGGGATAATCCTGCTTACCTAGCTTGTAAGAATCCACTACTGGTCTGGGCTGCATGGATCTCAGGTGTGCTGCATTGGGCAGAGAGTGCACCTCCTCATGTCTTGGTGGCTAGCAATATCAGTGGTGGTGCAATGCATAGTGTGTAGGCCTGTTTCCTGTGTGTGAGGGTGCTGTGTATGCCAACAGTAGTGTTGGTGCAGCCATTGACCCAGTGTATCCTTTGTTTCTCTCCTCCCCTTTCTTGTTTTGTCATCCTGTCCTTATGTGCATTAGCATCATCTGGCGGAGGAGCAGAGGCGACGGAGGGAACTGCATTCCACAGGAGGCAGAGTCCACCAACGCTGAGGGCACCAGTGGGACGGAGGTCGACGGGAGCACCACGGCGGAGACTGGAGGGGACAATTCAGACACAGATACCTCCTCCGATGGAAGCTCCCTGGTGGTGGCAGACACTTCTGTGATCACCCGTACCAGTACCGCCCTCTCAGCAACCCCTCATCGAGTTGCCCGTTCCCGCTCACCCAGGAGGGTGGGCATCTCCTTCGCCCCAGGCACCTCAGGGCCTGCCCCAGTTAGCCCTGCTACCCTGAGTGAGGAGGCTATTGACCTCCTGAGATCCATCTCTGTAGGGCAGTCAACCATTGTAAATGCCATCAATCTAATGCATTCCTGGATGGCATTCACACTGAATTGGCACCCCAACAGAGATCGATCCAGGCTCTGGCCTCTTCTCTGTTGGCAGCCATTGTCCCTGTTTCTACCGTCCCCCCTCCAACTTCCACTCCCCAGTCCCATTCTCCTCTACTCCATCCCATCCCAAGCACACAGCCAGATGAGCATGCACACAGGACAACACCCAAGAGTGTCACAGGCAAACACAAGCATCACACTTCATCCCACAAGCACTCATGCAAACAACATCCAGTTGCAGACACTACAACATCCACTGCCTCCACTGTCTCCCTTCCTCCCCCTCCACCACCTCCCTCCCAGTCATATCCACACTCACACCTGCATGCACTACATCATCATCCACTACCAGCATCTTCACCACACCAAGCAGAACACACACCTCACTGGCAGACACCTCCACAACATTCATGCACACGTCCCCTGTGTCCTCTCCCACTGTGTCTTCCCCCCCTCCTAAAGTACACAAGCGTAAGCACTCAGACACCCAACAGCCATCCACCTCACAACAGCATACAACCCATGCACCTGCACCAAAATCCAGCAGACAAACACCTACAACAACCACTTACTCATCCTTCACTTGCATTCCTTCTCCCTCTTCCCACCCCAATGTCCCTAAGAAACTTTTCCTATCCATCATTGACCTCTTCCCTAGCCCTCCCCCCTCCTGCACGTATGGCCAGGCTATCACAAACCCAGCCAAGCACCTCAGCCACACAGTCCACGGCCCCAGTTCCATCCGCACCTAGTTGTGGTGGAAAGGATTCCAGGCCACATATACTGAAGGGGAAGGAGCCTGCACCAGCAGGCAAGAAGGACAAGGAGCCTACACCAGCAGGTAAGAAGGGCAAGGAGCATGCACCAGCAGGCAAGAAGGACAAGGAGCCTACACCAGCAGGTAAGAAGGGCAAGGAGCATGCACTAGCAGGCAAGAAGGGCAGGGAGCCTGCACCAGCAGGCAAGAAGGGCAAGGAGCCTACACCAGCAGGCAAGAAGGGCAAGGAGCTGCACCAGCAGGCAAGAAGGACCAGGAGCATGCACCAGCAGCTGTCACAGAGCCCCCACCACCATGCATGATTGTGCATCCATCCGAGGGTGCAGGGGATGTGCAGGAGCCTCCCACCACCAGCACCACAATGCATCCATCCGAGGGTGCAGGGGATATGCAGGAGCCTCCCACCACCAGCACCAGCAACACCACAGTGCATCCATCCGAGGGTGCAGGGGATGTGCAGGAGCCTCCCACCACCACCACCACCTCTAGCAACACCACAGTGCAGCCGTCACTGCCGGCGGATGCAATGTGATCCTGCCTCCAAACCAGTGTGGAGAGACACCCATTTGAGAGACTGTGACCTTGCACTCCCCAGGACAAAGCACAGGGCATGTTGCCCCCTCCAGAACCAGTGTGGGAGACACCCACTTGAGAGACTGTGGCCCATTACTCCCCAGGACAAAGCACAGGGCATGTTGCCCCCTCCAGAACCAGTGTGGGAGACACCCACTTGAGAGACTGTGACCTTGCACTCCTCAGGACAAAGCACAGGGCATGTTGCCCCCTCCAGAACCAGTGTGGGAGACACCCACTTGAGAGACTGTGGCCTTGCACTCCCCAGGACCAACCACATTGCATGTTGCCCCCTCCAGAACTAGTGGTCTTGTTTCCGCTCCCGGCTGAGGTGCCCCCCCTCCCCCTTTCGGTGCCTGCCTATTTGCCAACTGATGACCCTGCGGTGTTCTCTCCGTATTGATGCAGGTGACAACTGGGGCCTTGGACTTTGCCCTGTGGCCATGTGGCCCACGTGACCTGAGGACTGGGCAGTGTCCCTTTTTCTGAACATTTGTAGATATCTGTAACATTGGCTAAGTTATTTTCATACTGTGTTGATATTATTACACTCACTTTAGTGAATTCTTTTTGTCCTTGCATTATTCAGCCAATTTAGGGGGAGTAACCTGCTTTCTTGTGAATCTGGTTGTGGGTTAATGGGGTGTGTGTGTATGGTGTGTGGTGTGTGTATGTGTCACTCTCGTTTTCCTCCCCCACCTCCCTTGTGTGCTAGACGGCTGTACTCATTGTCATCGTCTTCGCCGGCTTTGGTGTTCTTGGTGGAGCAGAACGTAGAATATCATCGGAAATACATGCAGATCTGGTTCCATGGCAGCATGGGTTTTCCCTGTGTCTCCAATGGTGAGTCCTTTCACTTCAGAGCTCTGTTTCTGCCAGGCCTTTGATGTCGTTGGTACCGCCCCGGGAAAGGTGGCATTTTGCAGGGTCTTAATATATGGTGGGCGGAACATTAACTTCCGCCTGGCTGTAGGTGGCTACCACTGTGGTGCCTGTTGTTTCTCCCTGGTTGTCAGTGTGGTACATTGGGTGTCTTTCGGAGTTCTTTCTGCCATGGTCATAATTTGGCGGTAATTACCGCCAGCCTGTTGGTGGTATTACCGCCACTTTATCACCGACCGCCAGTGTCGTGATGAGGGCCATAATGTTATTGCCATTAATTCTTGTTTGGCAACTGTATAGTTCTGTTCAGCTGGCAACAATTGTAAGGAAAAGAATGCAACTGGGTGCATGTGCCCTGTTGTGCAATCGCGTAATGACAGAATACCTCCTTCTGCTACCTTGAGAGGCCATGGTAAATTTATCTTTAAGTAAATTGAATGCATCATCCGCTTGCTGGGATAACACAAAAGGCACCTTTTTTCAGAAAAGTTGTGAAATTGGGGTTACAATGTCAGAAAAATGGGTCATAAATCACCTCTAAAAATCTGAAACACCCATGAAACTTTGTATGTCTTTAAATATGGTCCTGCTAGCCAGTCCAGTATTGCCTGAACCTTTTTTCTTCTTCATAGGTATGCCTTCTGAAAATAAGATGTATGCCAGGAATTCAACTGAATGAGAATGGAATGTACATCTTTCCATTTTGACAGTAAGAGCATGTTCCCGGAGTCTTTGTGGGGCCTTCCTGACATGACCTATGTGTTCTGTCATGTTTTGTGAATAATGAGGATGTTGTCAATGTATATTACCACGCAAACGTCAAGTAAATCTCACAGAACCTCTTTTATAAAGTACTGGAATGGTGTGGGGGCATTACATAACCTAATTTTTTTATGTAATTTAGTTTAATAATTAATAACAACCATAAACAAACAGAAAGGAACATATAACAAACAGTTTGCCAAGTCCATCAGTAAACACATTTAAAAACATAATGCAAACTTATCCTATAAAATACATATACAGTACTTCTATGAGTGATCCTCCGCGATTGCCTACCCCCCATACTTCCCTTAGGAGGTGTCAGCAAGGGGTGGCACACCCCACGATAGTTGCAGCAAAAATTTAAATTAAAACCCCTGGGGCATAACTGTAATTCTGTTACTCTACAAGGTTCACAGTGCATTGCAAAAAAAAACAAAATGAAGTAAATGCGGCAATCATATTCCCTATGAGGAGACAATTGTGTTGCTTTCTGTTCATCAAAGATGTCTAAAAAATCCTGATACTCTACAGAAAGTTGCATCATAAATTCTTGTTTTAGGGCTGCACATGTCATGGAAGATAAAACTTCTCATGGCTCTTTTTTAACAGTGGGTTTGACAATAGTGGGAACCTATGCTGACAAGGCGGAGAGACCAATCAATGAAGGGTTTCTGAAGTTGAAGCCATGGAACCCCTAATATTGAGTCAAAGGTGGGTACAACAATGAGTTCAAAGGTCAAGATCTCCGTATGCCTCTTATCACATACTAGATTTATAGGGGCTATTTCATATGTCATCATCTCAGAAGAGAGCTAGGAACCATCCACAGCTCTAACCGGTTCAGGTTCGCATTTCTTAACGTGTGGTATATACAAAGAATTAGCCAAGGCTAGGTCTAAGAAGTTTCCAGTAGCCTTGTCACCTAAGAGTATAGCTAATACCTTTTCCTGTTGGGGTGAAAGTATTGGCGTGACTAGAATAGTAAAATGTTGTGAAACGTTATGTGAAGTGTTTTTCAAGTAATGGGGGGGTCTGTTCTAAGTCCACACCCGACTGGTTGACCCCTATGTCAGAAGGGCTGTCTAGTTTTCCTGCATCAAATCAGACATCACAGCAACATTCTTTTGAATTTCTTTTAGTTTAACAGTACACTCATGAGCAAAGTTCCCTGCCTTACCACAGTAAAAACATAGATTTAACTTTTTTCTTCTGGCTTTTTCCTCTGCAGTAAGTGGAACGTGCAAGCACCCTATCTGCATAGGTGCTGCTTTATCCTAATTCTTGGACTCTGTCTTTTTTTGCCCAGCACGTATTCCTAACAGTTTAGGTTCCCTTGAGGACGTTCTCCCTTGTGTTCCCTTAGCCTATGATCTAACCGGAATACAAAATCAATAACTTCAAAATAATCCGATTGGGGATCCACAATGTGTGCTAATTAATCTTTTAAGTCATCCCTCAGTCTTCTATAAAAGAAAGAGGATTTCTTCTCTTTTGGCCAATGGGTTTCTGTAACTAGTCTACAAAACGTTGTAATATAAGTCAGGCGATCTGTATTGCCCGGACATAAGTTTAATAACTCATTATCACTAGTCTAAACAAAAGTGTGTTTAGCAAAGAGACCGTGCATCGTATCTTTAAACCTTCCGAAATCATGTAAGACTGTAAGACTGATCCTTATTTTCAATGAGTGGGATAGCCCAGTTAGCCACTGTGCCCCCAAGACAGGCTATTATAAAGGCAATCTTAGCTGTGTCTGTAGGAAGGGATCCTAGTTTTCAGGAAATGGCAACTGACACTGGCTCCAGAATGTATCAAATGCATTACTATCCCCAAAGAATCTTTCCAGCAGAGCCAGGGCATGGGAGCTGGAGTGGTTACAGTGCCATGAACTGGATTAACAGTTCTGGTGGGGGAAGTACTGGTGGGACTTCCCATATTGGTAAAAATGCATGGGCTGTAGAACGGAATGTATACCTTTGGGAGTTGCCCCTGCCCCTACACCAGAAAAACAGCATGAATGGCTGGGGTGATATCAGACTAGCCCATCCTTAAGCAACAGATTCTTCTAAACTAAACTTCACTTTGAATATCAGACAGTGCCCTTGTTAATTCTAATGTACTTGGAGTGTCTTCTTACAAGGCCTGAGCTATGTCTTGAACATGTAATTGATCATCTATATCATCTGAGCGGTGGAATGTGTGATTTTTGGCCTACTGTCATGCACTCACCTGGTTCCAACCACGAGAAGATGCTTTACCTCTAATCCCGCCCAAGGCAGAGAATGAAATCGCTCTTACACAGTACGATTTAAATATACAAATGCGGTTGTCAAATACAGAGGCACTTTATTTGATGCGTATGGTATCTGGATTGTAACTGGCCTATTTTGTATGATTTTGGGTCCCTTATGAGGCCAATAAATCAGGAATAGATTACTAAGATACAGTTTCTGATGTTTGGTGGCAATTACGTTTTGGACATTTAGTACTGTTTTCTATGTGTATTCTTTACTTTGCTAGTATTGGCAAGATGTCAGCACATAGATGTGATGTGAAATAGCAAGCAAGTTTATGTGCGTTTGCATTAAGGTGTCAGTACGTGAATATGTGTGGAGGGCACCCAATTAGTTAAGGTCAGAAGACATGTTGTGTAATATCTCCCAAAAATTGGTAGACATACATAAAAAGGAAAGCTCGCAAGCCGAAAGCCTTTCAGGTGGGTAATTGTTTAATGTGAACGGATGCTTTTTGAGTGGTCAACTAGGGCCAGTCTGAAAGGAATGGAGAAACAGGGCCCACTTAAAACACAGGTGTGTGCCATTATAGCCAAAGCGACATCAGTAGGAGGTTTGAACGCTACTACACACCTATACGAATCTCCTTACGGATCCTTTCAGGAACCCCTGGTGACATTCTTGGGCACGGGCACGGGCACGCTACCACATATAGATGCAGTGGACGCAGAGGAGTTGGGGAACCCCATCAAACTGCAAGAAATTTGATTGGCCGTTAAAAATATGGCCTAGGGGTAAGGTGCTGGACACTGATGGTTTCCCTGTTGAGTTCTATGCGGCTTATTTAGATGAACTAGCCCCCAAACTGGTTGATTTGTTTGTAGCCACACAGAAATCTGGCCGGTTGCTCGACCCCACAGGAGATGCGCTTGTGGTTCCACGGCTGAAACCAGGAAGGCCTCCCCAAGACGTTAAATCAGACTGCCCGTTATCAATGCTTAATGTGGATTAAAAATACTGAGCAGTATTCTGTCTTCACGTCTTCTCCCCCACATGACATGATTGGTACACCCGAATCAGAGAGGGTTCAACCCGGGACGAAACACAGCTACGAACATACCTAGGCTGTTCTCTATACTAGAAATTGCTTGCTTTGAAGAAGACACAGCAATAATTGTGTCAAAAGACATAGAAAAGGCTTTTAATAGCCTAAGGTGGGACTATTTGTATCAAGTCCTTAAAGCACTGGGACTAGGGGAGGAATTTATCCACTGGAATAAACTCCTCTATTCTAGACCAGTAGCACAAGTACAAACTGGGAGGGTAATAGCTGACTCATGATGAGGGTAGAGGCACTAGACAAGACTGCCTTCTCTCGTCCCTGTTGTTTGCCCTGGCAGTTGAACCCCTGGCTAGCAAACCACGCATGGGATTATCTCTATTAGACCAGTTTGGCATCATATCCAGCCATCACATTAATTTGCAGAAGTCAATGGAGTTCCCAATGCATTGTCACATATAGCCACAGGATCTTTGTGGACTCGTGAGGCGACAACTGCATGAAATACCTAGGGGTTAAAATATACCACAATCAAAAAGACATACTAGAGGGCAACATAGGTACGGCCATTAGGTCTCTCCGCTTGAATGTGAGCTCCTGGATGACAATGGTGGCAAAAATGGAAGCCCTTCCCCGCCTACTCTATTACTTTGTCACACTGCCAGTGATTATACCGCGCACACTACTTGTAGAATTGCAATCGCTGGTGATGGGGCTCACATGGGGCATGGGCCGGGGCAGATGCAGAGTGGCCATGACTAAGGTGTGCCGGCCAACCACTGATGGGGGACCAGCTGGGCCCGATATTGAACTGTACTATTTGGCAGCTCAACTCCAATGGTTTAACCAGTTGCTTCATACACGTTTAACCCTTGAGGCAGGAGGCCCCGGAGGTATGCCACCCTTGAAAATACTATTTTGAATCCTCCTAACTCCCAAACGACCTATCCCTGACACAGCCAGGGACCTCCAAGGACTTTGCCATTGCTGGCAACACAGTCTACAACCCACCAGCACCCTTAAACCATACTCCCCAGATATGCCGTTGAGAGCGCTGGGATCCCTGAATATGATGGCCAGAGATGGGAAGTTATACACTGGGCAAACTACAGCTTTGGCCGAATAGGTGATCTATACAGGGATGGTAACTTGTTAGCATTCCAAGAAATGACGGAGATCTATGACCTACCACCAGGGCAATTCCTGCTGCATCGCAGGATAACATCAATTATACAGAACACTGGAAACGTGGATCAGCTGAACTGCTAACACATCAAAGTAGTTCAATACTCCTCATTATCACTGGCAAAAAGCGTGCACTCACACTACTCTAACAAGCACTTAGGACCGACGTCCAAGTACCGTTGACCAACCTGAGACAAAAATGGGAAGATGTCATGGGGACCCAATTCTCTGACATTGAATGGACAAAGTTACTGGCCAATACACACACGATATACTATAATGTCAGATTTAAAATGATCAACTACTATTATCTACATAGAGCCTCACCCCAGTTAGGATTATGCAAATGTATGGGGCACAAGTTGTGCGGTACCCAAGATGTGTGGAAAGAGGGGTTGGAATGTTGCACATATTTTTGGACTTCCCCCAGTTACTGGATTACTAGAAGGAAGTAATTGAATGCATTAATGTTGTGACGGATAGAACACGCCCCTGCTCGGCACTCACTTACTTGCCGCCCAACTAAACACAAGACAACAACTAGATTTGCAGATTTAGCTTTGATATTAGTGAAGCATGATAATACAGTGATATGGAAGGCTACTACTGGCCCTATAGTACATAAATGGAGGGCTACCCTTATCAAAATGGGCACAATACGAAGGAGTTGTGCTGTTCCAAGATGTGAAAAAAGGGCGCCACACTCCAGAGGAAGCAAAAGCATGGGATGTGCAGGTAGTCTGGAACCAGAAACTGACTCCTCTGACAACTTGATACTATGGCCCTCATTCCAACATTGACGGGCGGCGGAGGCCGCCCGTCAATGTTGCGCGTCAGGAATACCGCTCCGCGGTCCAGAGACCGCGGAGGGTATTCCAAGTCTTCCCCTGGGCTGGCGGGCGGCCGCCGAAAGGCCGCCCGCCAGCCCAGGGGAAAACGACCTTCCCACCATGAAGCCGGCTCGTAATCGAGCCGGCGGAGTGGGAAGGTGCGACGGGTGCTGTTGCACCCGTCGCGTATTTCACTGTCTGCAAGGCAGACAGTGAAATACATTTTGGGGCCCCCGCGACTCCCCCTCCCGCCATCCGGTTCCCGGCGGGAGAACCGCCAGGAACTGGATGGCGGGAGGGGGAGTCGGAATCCCCAAGCCGGCGCAGCAAGCTGCGCCGGCTTGGAGGATTCCTTGGGGGCAGCGGGAAACCGGCGGGAGACCGCCGGTTTCCCTTCTCTGACCGCGGCTAAGCCGCTGCGGTCAGAATGCCCCGCGGGGCACCGCCGGCCTGTTTGCGGTGCCACCGCGTCCCGCGGCCCTGGCGGAAGTAATCCGCCAGGGTCGTAATGACCACCCATCTGAGTAAAGAAAAGGCAATATGGAATGATATTTGGTACTCAAGACCGTGGCATGAACTAAAACCTGTATTAACCTAGTTCAATGCTATTACTAGTCATTAACCAGAGTGGGTGGTGGTGGGGGACAACTGTTTGATTGTTTTAAGATGTCATCATGAGATGAGTCAGGACAAATGTTTATGCATAATTTTGTGAAATCACTGGATGAAAAAGCAACTGACTGATGACAGAACTATCCTGTAACTGTAAACCTGAGCTCTGTCAAAATATCGCTCGTATGGTATCAACTGTTTATGAATATGAAAAAGAATGAAAATCTCTTTTAAAAAAAAACATGCTGAGGAAAAAAGGGAAAGTCTTTAGAAGGGGATTAAGGACCTAGAATCTGAAATCCAAGCACTGAATTTACCTGAGATCAAGGACAAAAATGATAAAATACTCAAGGAGGCTCTTGACAAACATCAAGTGTACATCAAAAACAAAAAATTGACTGAGATTCTAAGAGATGACAATGACTATAAAAACAGGCAAATCTATACCTTCGACAAAACATTTGATGGCATTTCCACATAAGTCTTGGATAGTAAAGTGATTAGTGATGGGAGTATATTAGGAAGTGAATCTGAACTTTCTGACATATCTAGAGAGCCTGATAATGAGGGCACTATATGTAGTGACATAGCAAGCATAAGCTCTAAAACTGTTGGGAATATCTCTTTCTGTTTTTTACGCGAGACAAAAAGATTCAGGTTGGGCACAAAAGAAACTTTGCCCAACAGACAACCCCAAAATCTCAAAGAGAACACATAGGGGGAAAAGGAGGAACATACACAATAGGGGTTACAGGACTCCAGACGAGACCCAAAGCCAAAAATCAGAAAAAACGAAGGACACTGTCTATCCAGGAAGGTAGTGCAACTACCAATCTTGAGTCTAGCTGTAAAATATCTATTGTGAATTTATCAATGTATAATCTTACACAAGATGAAATAAACACTTTAAGCAAAGGTCTGGGGTTCTGTCCTTCCACTCACTGTGATACAACATAGATACACATTGATCTGTTCAGATTTCTAAGACACCTTAAGTTAAAGAAATATTTCTTGGAAAAACAGAGGCCACATTTAACAAGTACTATTAATATACCTATCAGTGGATACACAATTGATGATATACAGAATATCCAGACACTAATATCTTTGGGCAACACTGATACTATAATGCATGAGAAAGATCAGATATTTGAAGATCTGCAAATAAGTCAAAATGTAACCCTAGAAAGTGTCTGCAAACTGAAGTCTACGTTTACATCTCTTTTACTGGTACACAATGTAATTGATACCTTTGGAAAATTGGTAACTAAAGACTTCTACGAATTAAAAAAAAGATGCATGCAGATAAACTCCAGAGCCCACATAACCGTACGTAGCAGGAGAGACAAGCAATTAAGCAACTTAAGGACAACTAGCCCCTACTCATTAAAGAGGCTAACAGTGGTGGCAATATGTCAAGTGTTTCTTGACAGAGAAGACTATGTAGAGGAAATCAATAGTCAATTAAATGACAACACAGAATGTAATAAACTAAAAGAAAATCCAATGAATACTATCACCACAGAGTTTAGTGTAAAGTTACATAAGTGGCAGGAAGCATGTCTGATTATAGATTTGGAACTTAAATACATTTTGAATCACCATCCTATAGCATCCTGCATTTATGTATTACCCAAAATCCATAAGAACAGGTAAAAACCACCAGGCTACCTGATTATATTGGGAATTGGATCACAGGTTGAAAGATTTCAGAATATGCAGATATATTCTTACATGCATCGGTTAAAAACTTGCCCTCCTTTCTACAAGATACCCAGGATGGATTAAATAAACTGTAGGATCTCCAATAGTCACCTGATATGATGTCCCTTCATTATATACATGTATTCCAAGAACTAAAGGACTGGTGGCAGGTTAATACTTTTTCTCCAAAAGATCGGCTTTGTACATGGAGCATACGGATATGCTCGTTGACATGATTGATTTCATAGTGGAAAATAATGCATTTATCCATGATGGACAAAGGTATCGACAAGCTCAGGGAATAGCAATGGGCTCTTGCTTTTCACCCTCATATGTGAACGTATTAATGGGCTACTTTGAGCGGTGGCATTTATGGCACACTGGTTCCCCACATTTAACTGAACATGTGTTTTTTTGGGGTAGGTAAATCAACAACGTCCTGTTAATGTGGACATGGTCTGAGACATTACTAAAGGAGCTTTGTACCTACCTCAATATGAATGATTTTAATATTCACATGACATCATAGTATAGTAAGGAGGACATTTATTTTTTGGACATTGAAATATCTATTGGAAATAATGAGGTACAAACCAGCCTTTAATGCATTATTGCATGCCATTAGTGCCACCCAACCAGCCAGTTAACATCTATACCATATGGGGAAATATCTAGGATTATGAGAAATTGTTGTAATCCTGATACATATGAGACAGAATTATAGATTTGCACAAAGAGGCTATGCTAGGGAAGTCATAATGGGTGTAAGAAACAAAATAGCTAAGGTTTCACTATCTTCCCTTCCCAAAAATCGCAACAAGAGGCAGAAGGAAGGGGTTCAGACTGATATCTCCTTTTGTACATCCTATTGTATGGATAGCAATTCCATATATAAGATATTGCCTTAACACTGGCATATTATAGGTACGGATAGTACACTTTCACTATTCATTCCAACCAAACCAAGAATGATTCAGCTATCTACCGCCAGCCATTGATGTTATCAGAACATGGTTACGCCCTGACCCTATGGGCTTTTTTAAGTGCAGCACTTGTAATATGTACAGTATAGCGATGCACAAAACACATAATTTCAGTGTTAATGGAAGCAAATCATTTCTAATATACTACTTCATTAACTGTAACACTAAATATGTAGTGTATGTGTCAATCTGTGCCTGTGGAGCAATTTATATGGGTAGTGTAGGAAAGTACCATCTTGCCTGGCATGTTACCCCCATATTTCACTGCCAGGCAGGGCCCCAGTGCTCATAAGTATGTGCCCTGTATGTGTTCCCTGTGTGATGCCTAACTGTATCACTGAGGCTCTGCTAACCAGGACCTCAGTGGTTATGCTCTCTCTGCTTTCCAAATTTGTCACTAACAGACTAGTGACTAAATTTACCAATTCACATTGGCATACTGGCATACTGGTACACCCATATCATTCCCTAGTATATGGTACTGAGGTACCCAGGGTATTGGGGTTCAAGGAGATCCCTATGGGCTGCAGCATTTCTTTTGCCACCCATAGGGAGCTCTGACAATTCTTACACAGGCCAGCCAGTGCAGCCTGAGTGAAATAATGTCCACGTTATTTCACACCCATTTACCACTGCACTTAAGTAACTTATAAGTCACCTATATGTCTAACCTTCACCTGGTGAAGGTTGGGTGCAAAGTTACTTAGTGTGTGGGCACCATGGCACTAGCCAAGGTGCCCCCACATCGTTCAGGGCAAATTCCCCGGACTTTGTGAGTGCAGGGACACCATTTCAAGCGTGCACTATACATAGGTCACTACCTACGTATAGCGTCACAATGTTAACTCCGAACATGGCCATGTAACATGTCTAAGATCATGGAATTGTCACCCCAATGCCATTCTGGCATTGGGGAGACAATTCCATGATCCCCTGAGTCTCTAGCACAGACCCGGGTACTGCCAAACTATCTTTCCCGGGGTTTCACTGCAGCTGCTGCTGCTGCCAACCCCTCAGACAGGTTTCTGCCCTCCTGGGGTCCAGCCAGGCCTGGCCCAGGAAGGCAGAACAAAGGACTTCCTCAGAGAGAGGGTGTTACACCCTCTCCCTTTGGAAAAAGGTGTCAGGGCTGGGGAGGAGTAGCATCCCCCAGCCTCTGAAAATGCTTTGATGGGCACAGATGGTGCCCATCTCTGCATAAGCCAGTCTACACCGGTTCAGGGATCCACCAGCCCTGCTCTGGCACGAAACTAGACAAAGGAAAGGGGAGTGACCACTCCCCTGACCTGCACCTCCCAGGGGAGGTACACAGAGCTCCTCCAGTGTGCTCCAGACCTCTGCCATCTTGGAAACAGAGGTGCTGCTGGCACACTGGATTGCTCTGAGTGGCCAGTGCCAGCAGGTGACATCAGAGACTCCTTCTGATAGGCTCTTACCTGTGTTACTAGCCTATCTTCCTTCCTAGGTAGGCAAACCTCCTTTTCTGGCTATTTAGGGTCTCTGCTTTGGGGAATTCTTTAGATAACGAATGCAAGTGCTCATCCGAGTTCCTCTGCATCTCTCTCTTCACCTTCTGCCAAAGGATCGACCGCTGACTGCTCAGGACGCCTGCAAAACCACAACAAAGTAGCAAAGATGACTACTGCAACCTTGTATCGCTTCTCCTGCCGCCTTCTCGACTGTTTCCTGGTGGTGCATGCTCTGGGGGTAGCCTGCCTCCTTTCTGCACCAGGAGCTCTGAAGAAATCTCCCGTGGGATGACGGAATCTTCCCCCTGCAACCGCAGGCAACAAAAGACTGCCTCACAGGTCCTCTGGGTCCGCTCTCAGCACAACGAGCGTGGTCCCTGGAACTCAGCAACTCTGTCCAAGTGACTCCCACAGTCCAGTGACTCTTCAGTCCAAGTTTGGTGGAGGTAAGTCCTTGCATAGGGATCACCTGGAACCCCAATACCCTGGGTACCTCAGTACCATATACTAGGGAATTATAAGGGTGTTCCAGTATGTCAATGTGAATTGGTGAAATTGGTCACTAGCCTGTTAGTGACAATTTTGGTATACAGAGAGAGCATAACCACTGAGGTTCTGGTTAGCAGAGCCTCAGTGAGACAGTTAGGCATCACACAGTGGACACATACATATAGGCCCCAAACTTATGAGCACTGGGGTCCTGGCTAGCAGGGTCCCAGTGACACATAACAAACATACTGAAAACATAGGGTTTTCACTATGAGCACTGGGCCCTGGCTAGCAGGATCCCAGTGAAACAGTGAAAATACCCTGACATATACTCACAAACAGGCTAAAAGTAGGGGTAACAAGGCTAGAAAGAGGCTACTTTCTCACACAACCCCCCCCCCCCAAACGAAGGACAATAAGGCTAACCTTGGCCAGTTGAGACTTTATTGTCTAAGTGGTGATAAGTGGAGAGTAGCTCTGCAATAGACTGGTTACTCCCTTTATCATCCACTATATGGTTACTTCCCTGTGGGGATGTAAACCACCCTGTTTGAAGTTTTTTAGCTAAGCAACAATGTGAAGATATATTTTCAGAGTTTCTATCAGTAAGTTTTAGTTTAGAGCAGTGGGAATTGTCCACTGGACCTATTTCTAGTAATGAGAATGCCAGACAGGGATGCTGTCTCAGAAAAGCCATAGCTGGGCAAAAGGTTTGCCCATATGGCTGTAAGAGAGAACAGGGATGCTGTTTCTATTGAGTTGGAGCACGGATGGGATGCTGTCCTATCAGCTCCACACTAGGGCAGGGCTGCTGTCCTAAGTGTTGTGAGGCAGTGCAGGGTTTCTGCACTAAAGTTTCTCTGGGAGGGTTGGGGGGATGCTCCATGTTAACTAAAATGGTGTTCTTTTTCTCACCAATATTAGTTATCCCACAGAGAGGTACTTCTACCTCAGGGAGTACAGCTATGGCAGCTGATGATTCCGTTGGTACAGGTGTCACCCCAGGAGAGGTTTCTCCCACCACAGGAATGGTATCCTGAATGGCAGGGTGGTTAGGGGATAATGTGATACCCTTTTTACCTGTTGTTGGAGAGGGATCCTGAGTCTTCAGGCCTTTTTCTCTCCTTTGCTTTTTCATTTCAGTAGAAATGAGAGGGAACAATTCCTCAGGGATACCCAGCATGGCTGCATGGGTATAAAACTCTACCTCAGCCCAACCTGAGGTCTCTAGGGGGGTCATTACAACATTGGCGGTAAAAGCCGCTTACCGCCATGCAGAAGACCGCCAATACACCGCCGTGGCCGCGGAATTCCGCCACAGCTATTATGACACACATCTCGGAATCCGCCGAAATTCAGACACCCACACAACTCCGCCACACCAAAGGTCAGTGTTAAACTGGCGAAAACAATTCCTCCACCTCCACGTCAACAGAAACACGCCGATGCTATTACGACCCACGAATCCACGCGTCGGACTTTCAACCGCGGTATTCCATTGGTGGTACACACC
Organism: Pleurodeles waltl; assembly: GCF_031143425.1. Lineage (NCBI taxonomy): Eukaryota > Metazoa > Chordata > Amphibia > Caudata > Salamandridae > Pleurodeles > Pleurodeles waltl. The sequence continues at coordinate 404,373,628 of NC_090449.1, forward strand.
GCCGCGCTCAAAATACACACATAGCTCCAAAACACTGCCACATTGAACAATTCCAAATACACACACCTGATACACATGCACACACCACCCCCACACACCCAACACAATATAAAACACACATCCACATCACACACAAACCCCTACGACCAAAAATTTGTCACGAAGGACAGAGAGACACCACTGACTAGACAATCCCACCACACAGAGGCACACAACACCATCACCCACACAACATCCACGCACAAAACACCACACACCACTACACATCACCACACTCATCAACACATACACCACCCCACACATCACACACACCACCCCATGGCACGCCAAAGACACCCCAGCTTTTCCGAGGAGGAGCTAAGGGTCATGGTGGAGGAAATCGTACGGGTAGAGCCACAGCTATTTGGCTCACAGGTGCAGCACACATCCATAGCCAGGAAGATGGAGCTATGGCGAAGAATAGTCGACAGGGTCAACGCTGTGGGACAGCACCCAAGAAATCGAGAGGACATCAGGAAGAGGTGGAACGACCTACGGGGGAAGGTGCGTTCAACGGTCTCCAGGCACAACATCGCGGTTCAGCAGACTGGCGGCGGGCCCCCACCTCTTCCCCCACAACTAACAACATGGGAGGAGCAGGTCTTGACCATCATGCATCCTGAGGGCCTCGGAGGAGTCGGTGGAGGAATGGACACTGGTAAGTAAAATCTTAACTATCATATCCCCCACCCTACCTGCATGCTATCACACGCCCCCACCCTCACCCCCTCCTCTATCACTCAAACTCCTCACTAATGTACTAAGAACACAAACCACACATCCCAACACCTGCATGACACAACTAAGCATGGACACCCAGCACTAAAGCATGCTCACTGCACATACCCAGAACAACCCCCTAACCATTATCACACAAGCCTCCACACAGGAATGCTTGCACTGGGGTACACGCACACCCACCCATTGCACACCATCACACACACACAAGCAATAATCATGCTCTTATGCCCCTGCAGGATCACGAAGGACCGTCACCACACCGGAGGGTCCAGACATCTCCACTCCACCCACAGAAGAGGCCCACAGTGACGATAGCAGCTCTGCCCTACTGGAGCCTGATGACCAGCCCGGACCATCGTGGGCCTCGGGACAGTCGGTTCCCCTTGCACAGGCACAGCCCAACACTGACCTTCCACCCTCTGGTAACACCAGTACAGCACCCACCCAGCAGGCCCAAACCTCCGTACCCAGGACAGGTCAATCAGCTGTGTGTCCACCACTACAGGGAACCCAGGATAACCCACCACCCCAACAACGACAGGGACCTGGGGGCAGTGGTAGTGGGCACAAGTTCCAGGGGACAGAGGCACAGGAACACAGGGGAACTGGGAGGGCTGCTGTGCGACAGGGGGCGGACAGGCCAAGGGAACCCACTCTCCACGAGGCCCTCTCCTCCATCATGGGAGCATACCACCACTCCCAGGAGACGATGGCTACGGTCCTGGCCAAGTTTCAGGAGACCCAGCGCCTGCAGGAGGAACAGTATTTGGGGTTCAGGGAGGAGCTCAGGACCATCAGCTCCGCCTTGGGCACCATCGTAGGGGTGTTGAAGGACATACAAAAGACCATGAGGGACACCGTGCCACTCCAAGGGGCACTTGACACTAGCCAGGACGATGAACTGCCCACCACCACCGCCGGCGCTAGTGGACAGGACGCCCCACCACAGGACCACCACACCAGCACCCCATCCCCTGCAGACGGACAACAACCACGCAAGCGGGCCCTGAGATCCAGGAACAGGACAGAGCAAGATGGCAAGACCCCCGCCAAGAAATGAGACCACCCTGATTGTCCTCCCACTGTCCCACTTTGTTACCCTGTCCATATTTAAACTGCCCCAGCTCCACTTCCTATGCCCATATGGGCAGTGCACTTGTGTGACCAATAGACTGGACTCTGCCATGGACATTCCTCCACCATCACCCCTGACCATTTAATAGCCCCCTCCACTATTTTGGACGTAAATAAACGACAGTGTCAAAATGCGTTTTTAGTTGTAAAGGCAACATACCAAAGTCACACATCACAAGTCCTTGGAGGATGCATGCAGATGACACACGTTGGTAACCACACCTGTGAAACCGTAATGGAAAGGAACAACTCAGTTACCAAATAATCCCAATAAATTACACACAGGATAGAGTAAGACGTGTGACAGTGAATGTAATGGTTAAAATTAAAATGTTGTCACCTGTGTGTCACTGGAAATATTGCTGTATGACTGACTCCCTGTTGTCTATGTCTTCGTCCTCAGCTTCCTCCTCATCACTGTCCACAGGCTCCACAGGCTCCACAGCTGCCACTACACCGTCATCTGGACTATCCTCCTGCAGAAAAGGCACCTGGCGTCGCAAAGCAAGATTGTGAAGCATCGAGCAGGCGATGATGATCTGGCACACCTTCTTCGGTGAGTAGAATAGGGAACCACCTGTCATATGGAGGCACCTGAACCTGGCCTTCAGGAGGCCGAAGGTGCGTTCGATCACCCTCCTAGTCCGCCCATGAGCCTCATTGTAGCGTTCCTCTGCCCTGGGATTACTCACTGGGGTCAATAGCCATGACAGGTTGGGGTAACCAGAGTCACCTAATAGCCACACACGGTGCCTCTGGAGTTGACCCATCATATCAGGGATGCTGTTATTCCGCAGGATGTAGGCTTCATGCACTGAGCCAGGGAACATAGCATTTACCTGGGAGATGTACTGGTCTGCCAAACATACCATCTGTACATTCATTGAATGATAACTCTTCCTGTTTCTTTACACCTGTTCACTCCTGTGGGGGGGGGGGACCAGAGCTACATGGGTGCCATCAATAGCACCTATGATGTTGGGGATATGTCCAAGGGCATAGAAGTCACCTTTCACTGTTCCATCTCAGGGAAAATGATGTATCTCCTTACGTGTTTCAGCAGGGCAGACAACACTCTGGACAGCACGCCGGAAAACATAGGCTGGGACATTCCTGATGCCATGGCCACTGTTGTCTGAAAAGACCCACTTGCAAGGAAATGGAGCACTGACAGCACCTGCACGTCAGGGGGGATTCCAGTGGGATGGCGGATTGGTGACATCAGGTCTGGCTCCAACTGGGTACATAGTTCCTGGATAGTGGCACGGTCAAACCTGTAGGTCACGATTAAATGTCGCTCCTCCATTGTCAACAGGTCCACCAGCGGTCGGTACACCGGAGGATTCCGCCATCTTCTCAAATGTCCCAGCTGACAGCGCCTAGGAAGGACAACATCGACGATCGAGTCAATTTTTTTCCAGGTATGTACCCACAGTTACACAGAAGATGACACCAAACACAAAACCCTTCCTGTATGTGTGTTGAGTGTAGGCCTAGCTATGTGTGACGCAGTTGCAAATGAAGCCATGTGGGCCCCTGAAATGGCGGCTGCCTGACCTCTAAATTGGGACAATGGGATTGTTGGGTAACTGCGTTGCACACCGTCGCGGTAGGCGGTCTTAGACCGCGGCGTAATGCTGCATTGGTTAACATTAGACCCTATGGGTCCCAGGATCCAATGAACAAGTGCGCCTGCGGTGATGATACGCACCGCCGCGGACGTCACCGCCGCGGACGTCACTGCCATTTTCCAACTGTTCAATCACTAGATACCTGATCTTCGACAGGAGAGGACCTACACTGCAAGTGCTGCTGTGACCTCGGTCTGGAAGCGACGATGGCTGCTGTGTCTGGAGAAAGGGCCCCTGCCTTCACTGCTCAGGAGTTGGAGAAACTGGTAGACGAGGTCCTCCCCCAGTACACGCTACTCTACGGTCCTCCAGACCAACAGGTTAGTACACAGATAGCACATTGTATGGGCTAGGCCTGGGTGGAGAGGGCTCGTTGTAAGAGGGAAGGGGGCAGAGTTCAGGGAACATGAATGCATGTGAATGAATGTGCCACATGGCTAGGCTAGGGCGGTGGGGCCACTCACATCGACGGTGCAGTTGTCAATGACTTTGCTTCTTCCCTTGTGCATGTCATGTAGGTCAGCACCCACCAGAACAAGGACATTTGTCGTGCCATCGCCAAGGACGCCGGACCCTGGGGGTCCACCAGAGACGGGGCACCCACTGCCGTAAGAGATGGGAGGACATTCACCGCTGGAGCAGAAGACAGCGGAGGCTCAGCTGGGGATGGCCTCCCAATGTGGGAGGGGTGCCCGTCGCCCCATGACCCCCCTGATGTTCAGGATCCTGGCGGTGGCCTACCCTGAGTTGGATGGGCGCTTGAAAGCATCACAGCAGACACAAGGGGGTGAGTACACTCTCATTCTGCTGACTGTGCGCACAGTGGAGGTGTCTGGGTGGGGGAGGTGGGCTGTGGGTTTGCCTAGGCCAGGTGCGAGTTCCGTAGGCAAGGCCCCTCCGTAAGACAGGCCATGTGGCACCCCACCCCACCTCTGTAGAGTGCCAAGTACACCTAGTCATGCCCCTGTGGCATCCATGTGTGCAGATGTCCACCATAGCCATGTATGCCAGATCCCAGAAATTGCATCTGCAGAGGCCAGGAGCACGGTGTAGTGCATGGGGCTGCTGTGTCTGTATTGTCCGCCAACGGTAGCGGTATGCCATGCACTCAACCTGTCTTTCTTCTGTCCCCCCCCCCCTTTTTGTGCTCTCCCTGTTATTTTGTGCATCAGCATCATCAGGCGGAGGTACAGTGGCACCGGAGCACGAGGGAGCTGCATCCCACATGGCCATGGAGGGCCACACCACGGACTCAGAATGCACCAGCACAGCAACATCCACTGCCTCCACTGTGTCCCCCTCCTCGTCGTCTCCCTCATCCCTGCCAGTGTCGTCTACACTCTCACTTGCATGCACTACATCTACAGGCACCAGGAGTAGCACCAGAACACCCAGCACCACACTCCGCTCACCTGCAATCACCACCTCCACTCCCATTTACACGTCCCCTGTGTCCTCTCCCAGTGTGTCTGTGATGCCCCCTCCCAAAGTACACAAACGCGGGCACCCACACACCCAACATCCATCCACCTCACGACAGCCTCCAGTACCTACACCTGCACCCAAAACCGCAGCTTTAACACCGTCCGCCAGGGTTGTAATGACCACCTAGGTCATTACCTAAGGGAAAGTCTACAGGTAAGCTAGGTGACACTACCACCTGCTTAGGGCCAGTAACTCCACCCCAACTAAGCTGAATTATAGCTAAGGGAAGAAACTTAGTGGAGTTATGGACATCAATAATCTTGTACTGTTGTCCAGTGATGTGTTGTTCAGGAGGCACTAGGTTTTCAGTCACCAAAGTGATATTGGCACCTGTGTCCCTGTAGGCCTGGGCCTCAACACCATTTATTTAAACTGTCTGCCTGTACTTATCCATTGTAAGGGGACAAGCAGCCAGTGTGGCAAGGCCAATGCCACTAGGTGTGACATAAACTGTCTTGGGACTGACTACCCCAGTTATGATGGACCCATAAGTGAACCCAACTACACCCTTAGTTTGACTGTTGCCAGCAGTCCCACCACTATTACCACTACTGCTAAGGGCACTAGAGCTTGATGTATTAGTGGTGGTAGGCTCAGGGGGTTTACCTGGACAGGACTTATCCCCTTGCCTATGGCCTTTATTTTTACACACAAAGCACCAAGGCTTTTTAATGTGTGTAGGTTGTGAAGAAGAGGAAGAATTTGATTTAGCCCCACCCCCTGAAGAGTGTTTAGGATGTGAAGAAGGATCTTTGGTTTTACCCTTATCCCCATGCTTATCCTGAGATTTCTCACCATCTTTCTTCTTGCCATCCTTGTCACCCCCTGTATGAACTTTTCTCTTCACTCTTGTTCTGACCCATTTGTCTGCCTTCTTTCCCAATTCTTGGGGAAAGGTCAGATCTGAGTCCACTAGATATTGGTGTAACAAATCAGACACACAGTTATTCAGAATATGCTCTCTCAGGATTAGAACGTACAGGCTTTCATAGTCAGAAACATTACTGCCATGTAACCACCCCTCCAAAGCCTTCACTGAATGGTCAACAAAGTCTACCCAGTCTTGTGAAGACTCTTTTCTGGTTTCTCTGAACTTAATCCTGTATTGTTCAGTGGTTAAGCCAAATCCATCCAAGATTGCATTCTTCAAAACTGTAAAATTATTGGCATCACTTTCCTTCACAGTAAGGAGCCTATCCCTACCCTTTCCACTGAAAGATAGCCATAGGATAGCAGCCCACTGCCTTTGAAGGACCCCCTGTACCATACAGGCCCTCTCAAGTGCAGCAAACCACTTGTTAATGTCATCCCCCTCCTTGTAAGGGGGAACTATCTTATGCAGATTCCTAGAATCATGTTCTCTCACAGGATTGCTATCTGGAATACTGCTGCTGCCACCATGGGGTCCTAACCCCAACCTCTGTCTCTCTTTTTCTAAGTCTAGGGATTCCCTGTCTAGAGCCAGCTTTTGCTGTTTAAGCTTCAGCCTGGACTCTTCCACTCTCAACTTATTGAGTTCCCTTTCTAAAATCCTGTCATCAGGGTGGGTGGGTTGGGAATATTTTGACACAGAAGATTGATGTAAATGAACAGAGGGAGACCTGTTCCTAACAGTTGGTACCCTAGCAACCTGGCCTGCAGGAATAAATACATCCCTACTGTGATGGGAGCTTCTATTACTACCAGCATTGCTAGGTGGCCTGCTAAGGGGCAGATTGAGAAAGGAACCCTGCAACACTCCTACTGGGGGCTCCCCTGAGTCAGAGTGTGAGCTATCTATCAACTTTTCAGATGAGGGGCCACCCTGGACCTTATCATTCTCAATAAGCATATTAGACAGTAACTCTCTAGAAGGGTTCTTACCTACCACTAAACCTCTATCAATGCAGAGACTCCTTAGGCTCTTAAAGTTAAGGTGGTCATAAGTAGTATTGACCAAATTAAGAGGGGTTCCTACACCAGACATGATAGAAAAAGGTTTAGGGACAGATAAAAGAGAGAAAAAGTTTTAGGACTATTTAAAGAACAGGAAAAAAAACTTTTTCAACTTTTTGAAACTTTTTGAAAGTTTAGGAGTCATTTCAGCACTTAGCAGATATTGTAAGAGGAGAAAAGCAAAACTTTTTGGTTAGGTGTACATACACTGAACTTGTTTTGTATATTATTCTCTTATGAAAAGTACACAATGACAAAGTGGTAAGTAGTTACAAGTACTTATCCCACCGCTGCACAACCAATGTGAGGTGGCCGTAAGCGAATCCCTGGAAGAGGGACTTACTATTTGTCAGCCCCCAGGACAAGGCAATCAGTGGGACAATGCCAGGTTGGATACTGGTAAACATTGGGAACACAACCTAAAATGCACAGGTACTGAAAATCGCACGATCTCACAAAATCAGTCTGCGGGAAACAATAAGCCGATCTCCAACAAGGATCACCACCCTTGGCCAGACAATTGTACAAACAGATAAGAACCCCAGGATGTCAGACATCGCATCACAATGTGGCTTCGGAAGATAATACATTACCTTTAATTCCTTGTTACGATTCAAATTGGGCATTTGATATGTTAAACAGAGGAACAATATTAAATCTAATAAATGTAATTCAGTCTCTGGCTCATATCTCCACGATAGAACTGATGACTGTGGAGTTTACTCCCCATCCGAACAACAAAGATAAAGAGGCAACCTTAACATTCTGGCCCACGTCTGCCATTATTGATGAAATTTTAGCACATCAAGTCACGTTCAGTGCATGGGGCATTGCGCTCCATAAATTAGAACCTCTTCGATAGCCCAACCCTTTGCTCACGGAAAAAAATAAGGGGCGCTCGGTATTAAAAGGAGCGGTTGGTGTAGAAATGTCCCCAAGTAGATTGGAACATTTAACTATAGTAAAGCACCAAAATATGCTTCAAAATGGCATTTACCCACTAGTTTTTATTTGTATGCCTTTGACTTACAAACAAGTAGGAAGGCAAACTTTAAACGACTATAGCCGTAACTGGTCCTGACAGAAAACCAGCATTTGATGACAGCATTTACATATGCTCCTGGAACGCCCATGGTTTGAAACATTTGGTTACTGATGTGGTGATGCTGAGATTCCTACAACAGTTTGATATTATCATGTTCCAGGAAACCGGGTGTATGGAGCTGATTCAAATCTCTGGATACATTGGGATGAATTCTTCTGCAAAACTACCTCAAAGACACGGACACCCCAAAGTGGCCTCACAATGTACTGTTCAAGCAAAATCAACTGGGGTATTAAGCTGACTGATCTTGGAATTGACTGGTTGCCACCATTAAAGTTGGAACCCCAGGATCCATCTGGTTCTGACAGATTATTACTGTTGATCAATGTATATATCCATCCAAATAAAGTTCAAAAAAGGGAAAACATGAAAATATTGTTCAATATCGTAAAAATGCTGCAGAGGCAATATAAGGATGCTACCCTTATTGTGTCTGGTGATTTCTCCATAGATTTGAGTAAAGGCAGTACAAAACCCTAGTTTGGAATCCATCTGAATAAAAGGTTTGAAAATCCTGGCTTGAGTTGCTGGATGCCCTTTCCAGGGGACATTCCTTCTGCACCAGTAACTTTCTTAAGTGGTACAAAAAAATCTGAAATTGACTTCACATTAATAAGTGAAACTGCACTGACATTAATCCCTCCATATAATATTCAAATACGCCCAGAGAGCGACCACATCCCACAACTTATTAAGATATGACACAAATGGAAATAGCAATCTGTAAACATCTTAATCTCTGCCCCTGCGATTTATGATACAAACAAACTGAAATGGTGGGGGCCGGGCCTTGAGAAAGTGATGGAAGAAGTGTATCGCTGTGTAGGGTCTATTGAAGAACTTAAAGAAAAACTAAGAATGCAGGAACAAGCTGTAGGAGGCTGGCCTGGTTTGTATTGGGTACCTAAGGTACTTACACCTTATACCAGGTCCAGTTATGTCTTATTAGTGAGATGTAGGCAGTGTCTAGGAGCTAAGGCTGTCTAGGGTAGCTGTAGCAGAGCAGCCAAGGCTGAACTAGGAGACATGTAAAGCTCTTGCAATACCACTATAGCCACACAGTACTTATACACAATAAAAGACAATACTCAGCTTTACCAAAAATAAAAGTACTTTATTTTAGTGACACAAGGCCAAAAGTATCTTAGAGGCAATACTCCTTCTGTAGGTAAGTACACAACATATACACTAGGAACCAAAATCAGGTAAGTAAACAGTCATAGAAAATTGCAACCAGTGAAAAATACAATAGATTGCAATAGGCATAGGGGCAACACAAACCATATACTAAAATAGTGGAATGTGAATGTTGAATTCCCCCCTAGGCAGGTGTAGTGTGTAGAGGGGCACTGGGAGTGTAAGAGAACACCAAAGGTAAGTAAAGTACCCCACCCCAGAGCCCAGGAAAGCAGGAGTAAAGTACAGCACGTTTCCTCAGTACACACTACTTGATGAAGAAGTATGCAAGAACCAAGCAAAACTGCAAGCATCCAACAATGGATTCCGGGACCTAAAGACCTGTGGAAAGAGGAGACCAAGTCCAGAAGTCGAAGAAGAGTCCAGGAAGAACAGGAGCCCCTGCCCACCTGGAAGAAGGTGCAAAAGTGGATTCTCCTTTTAGAAGAAAAGTACAGAAATGCACAAAAGAAGATAGCTGTGGGTTTCTGGTTGGTGAAAGAGTTGTTCCATGTCGAGTTGTTGAATGCAGGCTGTTTGCGTCGCTGGATTCTGCCAACAAGCCTTGGTTCATGCAAGTACATGGTTTGCATCAAAGAGGAGCTACCTGGACCCAGGAGGGACCTGGGGGTCTCAAGTTGGACTGAGGAGACAGAGGGGCACTTCAGAGAGCCCTCAGAAGACCAGGCCGCACCCACAGGAGTCCCAGGACATGGGGACAAAGGAGTTGCAAAGTGCAGTCGTCGCAGCACTACACAGGAGGATCCCATACCACTGGAGAACAACTCAGAGAGCTGTGCATCACAGGATGAAGTGCTGGGGACCTGGGCTACGCTGTGCACGAAGAACATTTGCAAGAAGTGCACAGAAGCCTAAGGAGCTGCAGAAGACACGGTGCACAGGGGTACTGTCGCAGCACGGGGAGGCAAGCTCTTACCTCCACCAAATTTGGACAGCTGGACCTTTGGACAGTCATCGCCACTTCGGTCTCCCACCTGTGTTCCAGGGATCACACTCGTCGAGAGGAGTCCCAGGGTACCCGTTGTCGTCGCAGAGAGGTGTCTGCTGAAGCAGGGAAGTGACTTTGTCACTCCACGGGAGATTCCTTTGGTTCTTCTGGTGCAGGATGAAGACAGGTAGTCCCCAGAACATGCACACCTTGGTAACTGTTGCAGTTGCTGGCTGGAGCTGAAGTTGCAGGTCACAGGAGTCTTCCTGGATACTTTGTTGCAGTTACAGCGGTTCCTGGAGCAGTCTGCGGTTGATCCAACGGTCAGAAGCTGAAGCAGAAGATGGAGAGGAGTTCCGGAGGAATCTTGCAAACTGAATCTGAGGAACCACCCAGAGGAGAGACCCTAAATAGGCCTGAGAGGGGGATTGGCTATCTACCCAGGTATGCACCTATCAGGAGGGGTCTCATATGTCACCTGCTGGCACTTTCCACTCAGATGCTCCCAGAGGGTCCCCACACCGTGGAATCCAAGATTGATAATGCCAGGGACACTCTGGAGGAGCTCTGGGCACCACCCCTGGGGTAGTGATGGACAGGAGAGAGGTCACTCCCCTTTCCTATGTCCAGTTTTGCGCCAGAGCAGGGACTGGGGGTCCCTGTACCGGTGTAATCTGGATTATGCAAGGAGGGCACCATTTGTGCCCTTCAAAGCATTTCCGGAGGTTCTGGGAGGTTACCCCTCCCATGCCTGTAACACCTATTTCCAGTGGGAGAGGGTGTAACACCCCTCTCCTAAAGGAAATTGATTGTTCTGCCTTCATGGGATTGAGCTGCTCAATCCCTAGGAGGGCAGAAAGCTGTCTGTGAGGTTGCAGCAGCTGGGGCTGCAGTAGAAACCTCAGAGAGCTGGTTTGGCAGTACTGGGGGTCCATGGTGGAGCCCCCAGGGTGCTTGGAATTGGCCCCCAATACCTGATTTGGATTGGGGATTAAATTGCACAATCTTAGACACCTCACATGGCCATATTGAGAGTTACTATTGTGAAGCTACATATATGTATTGACATAAATGTAGTGCACGCTTATAATGATGTCCCGGCACTCACAAAGTCCGGGGAATTGGCCCTGGACAACATGGGGGCACCTTTGCTAGTGCAAAGGTGCCCTCACACACAGTAACTATGCACCTAGCCTTCAGTAACTGAAGGTTAGACGTATAGGTGACTTATAAGTTACCTGGTGCAGTGAAAAATGGCTGGGAAATAGTGTGTGCACTATTTCTCACAGGCTGCAGTGCAGTCCTGAAGGAGTGTTTGTATGAGCTCCGTATAGGTGGCAAAAGAAATGCTGCAGCCCATAAGGATCTCCTGGAACCCCAGTGCCCTGGGTACCTAGGTACTATGTACTAGGGACTTATAAGGGGGGTCCAATGTGCCAATTAGAATTGGAATATGGAGTCACTAAACTATAGTGACAAATTCAGTAAATAGAGAGAGCATTAGCACTGGAGGTCTGGTTAACAGAACTCCAGTGACACAGTCAAGCATACTGACAACACATATAGGCCACAAACCATGAGCACTGGGGTCCTGGCTAGCAAGATCCCAGTGAGACAATAAAAACACACTGACAAGTAGGTCTCAAACTATGAACTCTGGGATCCTGGCTAGCAGGATCCCAGTGAGACGGTAAAAACCCACTGACAAACAGGCCAAAAATAAGGGTAACCATGCTAGAAAGGGCCTACTTTCTCACACAAGCAGAAATGAATCCAGGAGAACGGGTGAAGGCTTGGAAGCATTTATGTGATTCTTTATTGAACAAATTCCCTTTAAAAAGCGTCCTCTAATTACGGCAATTGAGGCAAATAATAAAGTTAAAGGTGGCCTAGTGGAGCACCCATCGTACAACAGAACACTCCACAAATTAAAAAACCAAGGCCCATATTTATACTTTTTTAGCGCTGCATTTGCGTCGTTTTTTGACGCAAAAACAGTGCAAACTTACAAAATACAATTGTATTTTGTAGGTTTGTGCCGATTTTGCCGCAATAAACGATGCAAATGTGGTGCTAAAAAAGTATAAATATGGGCCCAAGTCTCTAGTGAAACCAAAAAAAGTGGATATTCGATAGGGAAAGAAAACCGATAAAAAAAGGCTTCTTGAACTAAGAGCTAAATACAAGAAAAATAGCTGGATGGAAAAACAGACATATTATGAAGATTTGTAGACCAAGCTCCTCTTGTTTAACAAACACAGGAACAATAAAAAGTTCTGGCAATTGGTGAATAGGCTAAGCCAGGGTAATAATCGACAAGTCAATGCAGGTATAGACACAGCCACGTGGGAAGCCCACGTATTAACAATGTATTCACTCCTAGAGCATCACGGGAAGGAGGAGGCCTCTTGGGCTGTAAGTCTTCATGATCCAAGTACGACAAACTTTGGCTTTAGAGTGAAGTTGAAAACAGATTCCTCTCCGTCTGATATTGAGCAAGAACACACTCTAATGAACATAGACATTGAACAGCTGACAGGCCTTATTAAGAAACTAAAATTGAAAGGGGCAGCCAGTCAGAGTGGAATCCTAATTGCCCTCTTCAGAGGAGATACTACATTCTGGGCTTACTATTTGGCGCTGCTTTTTAACGATCTCCAGGGTACTAAGTGGCTACCAAACGCATGGAAAGACAGCATCTTCCACCCAATATATAAGTCAGGAAATCCTGCATCCCCCTCAAACTGGACGCTAATATTTGCATGTTTTATCGATCTGAAAGCTGCCTTTGACCTCGAGCCAAGAACTCGCGTATGGGAAAAAATGAACGGTTGGGGCCTTCCCTGCAGTCTAATGAATGCAATGATGGACTTATACTCGGGCACTTGGGCGCAAGTAAAAATTGAAGAGAGTGGCTAAGTCACCAATAGAATTCAAACCGCAAATGGATTAAAACAAGGGTGTGTACTAGCTCTTATGCTGTTTAATTTATACCTTGCAGACTTAACCGACGCCCTTGCTCCCGTGAATAGTCATCCGCTGGCTTTGACCAGGGAAGGAATAGCATGGCTACAGCATGCAGACAACCTATTTTTCCTCAGTCAAACACCAGTCGGACTACAGCACAGCATTGACGCACTTACTACATATATTATTATGCAAGGTCTGGAATTGAACTTGAGCAAAACTAAGGTTGTCCGTTTGGTTGATGTGAAGTTCAAATCTTTTGCGTGGTTCATTAATGGAACACAGGTGGAGGTTGTCCCTATATACAAATACTTGGGTTTCACCATGGATCATCTCTTGACCTTCAAACCGCAACTTGCTGCTGCTCAAGCAAAGGCCCACACCTTGACCTATTGTTTCAAAGTATTAAAACGAAAATTGAGTTGCCCGTCTTATCTCATCTGCTTTCGGTTATGGCAGCATGGCTAATGCCCACTGTTACTTATTGGGCCGAAATAATGTTGGGAAAGGAAGCAGTTTTCTATAACCAAGTTCAAACAAAGGCTTACAAATCAGTATTTCAGATCCCACGTTCAGTATCCCCTGCTCAGGTTTGCTTAGAATTTGGCCTGAAAAATTATGAACATCAGAGTAAATGTGCCTATATCAAATTTTGCTGGAGAATGCGAGCAGCAGAGACTGGTACCATCAACAACCTATGCTGGACTGAAATTGAGGAGCGACAGCGTTGTAATGATAAAGGCACATGGATTCATCACTTAAATAACTCTATTAAGGAACTAGGCTTGCAAGAAGCATGGGATACGAACCTGGGTAAAGTGGAGTTTCACCGGAAGGCAAATGCTGCCAGTGGGTTACTGTCCTTAACCATTGACAAACATTCGCTCTCAAGAAGACGACATGCCTGAACATATTAACATCATATAAATCTTTACAGGCTCAGGACTGTCTAGCAGTAACCTTCACCCAGACATTGACACATCAATTTATGCTTTTGCGATTTGGTATGATGGAAACCAAAGACATGGTCCCTTCGTGGAGACAGCAAGCACAGTCCCATTCTTGTCGACTTTGTGAGTACAAACAAGAGTCACTGGTACATGTTTTTTTTGGGTGCCCGGCTTTTGTCAGAATGTAGGAGAATGTATTTGAAAAATATTCTTAGGTCACTAAACATACGCACATGCAGGCCAGCTGTTATTAGTTGTTTAAGTGGTATTTCAATCCCATTTTCTTCTTGGGGGACTAAATTCATGGTTCAGGCTCATAAAGAAATGGAGAAAATAGCTGAGTAGGTAGTGTGTGCCCGGCATTGTCGATATGTGTCCATGTTGATGAGTATCTAAATGGTCATTCTTAGTATATTAGTTAGTTATTAATTATTAGTAATTCGTTTAAATTATGTTTCATTTGTCTTTATGAATTTGACTGTGTTTTATTTTAGTAACTAGGATGCAATGTCACTTTTTCATGGACGTAAGTGAGTGCTTGAACTTAAGACCAACAAAAAAAGGATGACATTAGTTGAGTTGGTTTATTTATGACATTTATAAGCCTAATAATTTAAGAAAGGATTTAAGATTAGGACAAACCACATTTTTCATGTGTATTTAAATTTTAAACCAAGATCATGTTTGAGTGTTTATAATGTAAGAATGTGTGATTAGCGATGGTTTTAATTAACTTTGCTAATAAAATTATTTAAGAGTAAAAAACTAAATACTCATGTAGAGTGCCCCAAAGAGGAAACTGCATTAATAAAGAACAGAGTCAGCAAAACAAATTAATCATATGTATAAATCCAAATGCTTCTGAGCTCAAAAAATGGAGGGAAACCCCAGCTTACCCCACTATGGGCCAGATGTAGGTACAAAGCAAATTGCGACTTGCAATTTGCGAGTCCGAGCGACTCGCAAATTGCAACTCGCAATTTGCTATGCAGAACGGTGTCTCAGACACCGTCTGCGAGTCGCTATGGGGTCGCAAAGACCCACCTCATTAATATTAATGAGCTGGGTCGCAAATTGCGGCCCCATAGCGACTCAGGGCACTCACTGACATGGAGGCCTGCTGTAGTCAGCAGACCTCCATGTCCGTGACTGCTTTATAAATAAAGCAGTTTTTTTTTTTCAAGTGTAGCCCGTTTTCCTTAAAGGAAAACGAGCTGCACTTAAAATAAAATCCGAAACCTTTTGTTTCGGATTTTTTTCAGGGCAGGTAGTGGTCCCTTGGACCACTACCTGCCCTGAAAAAATATTTTGGGGTCCATTCACAAAGGGGAAGGGGTCCCATGGGGACCCCTTCCAATTTGCGAGTGGGTTACCATCCACTGCAAGTGGATGGTAACTGCAACTCCATTTGCGACCGCGTACGGAATTGCATACCACTGCGAGTCGCAAATAGGAAGGGAACACCCCTTCCTATATGCGAGTCGGAAATGCATTTTGCGAGTCGGTCCCGACTCGCAAAATGCATTTCTGCATAGGAAACTCCGGTTTGCGACTCGCAAACGGCAATTTTTGCTGTTTGCGAGTCGCAAACTGTTTCCTACATCTGGCCCTATGTGTCTGTAAGGCTGTAACAAAGAGAATTTAGAAGAATGGGACGTGTTTTCCCATGAATAAGGGAATGCCAAGGTCAAATTAGACTGCGTCAGGAAATTTCCAAGGCCAGCGCTAATTTTCCCTTGGTGAATTTGCTTTGCTGACTCTTTATGGGGCAAAAATCTGGAGTGTGGGGGACACTTCTTAGCTGACTACCAAGGAGAACAGTTTTTAAGGTCATTATTTAATTTACCCCAAGATACTGTTTGATTCCCCTATTTGTTTATATTGGTTTAAAAGGGTTGATGATATAGCTCCATTGAAACCTCTTTCTTTTGGATTAGGTTGTAGCCAAAGCCCAAGCTACTACACTATAGGTTAGCACTAACTGAATTTATGGCCTTGAGAAAGGCAGATACAACATCCTGGTTATCATGTTTAAAATCTTTCTTTCAGGATTTAGAAATGGGAATTTGTTGGAGCACTCCCTCATCTATAAATAAATTCACCAAGGTCACTGTGAAAGCTACTTTTTGGAATTATAAAATTGATTCATGCCATAGAAACTCTAAACGTGGCAGGCTCACGAACAAATTATTATCCCAGAAGCCTACACCCACTCTGGAACCATATATGGATGCCATTACACCTTGTTGCGTTCGAACACTGTTTATTTTGTCAGATTGGGCATGCTGAGAGTAGGCAAACTCACCAGTAAATGAAAACATAATTCTGACAAAATGTCTCTTTGCAGGTTTTTTAATGATATGGTTGAGGATGTTGACCACTTAATTTTTTCCCTGTGTCTTGTATAAAAGTGCATGGGGAGCATGCATTAGACAGATGTGTATAAACCTGGATGTGAAACTTTACAAAGTCGCCTGTAGAAATTATCTGGCTGACATTAGCCCCGTAATAGTTGTTTGAACTGAGTCGTTTTTACATGCTGTCTGGGTTTAAAGGAAGAGATAGCATATATCTCGATTTTTGATTTGTTCAACCTAATGTATTTGTTTTTGCATTAGGCCTGTGGTCGAGGCTCGAGGTCTGAAATACCATATTGGGTAACTATTTCAGATGTTTTTAACCATGAATATGTATTTATCATCCGTTTAATTAATTATGGTGAATTTATGTTTGTTTTTCATTTATATTTGTATATTAATATTTAGTTGTGTAAGTCAATAAGCATTTTATGATGTTTTAAAGCACTTGATCCTGAAATAAACTTATTTTGATGCTGATGAAAAATCTTGACGACCCCTGTAGGAAAGTACCCTTTTTCTTAGCATGGTTACCTCCTTTTTCTGCCTTACGTCAGTGTACTTGACTGTATTCACTGGGATCCTGCAAACCAGGACCCCAGTGATTATGCTCTCTCCACCAAAACTCTGTATTTTACCCACAATGGCATACTGATGCCCCCTTATAAGTCCCTAGGATATGGTACCTAGGTACCTAGGACATTGGGCTTCCAGGGGATCCCTATGGCCTGCAGCATATATTTTGCTACCCATAGGGAGCCCATGCAAAGGCTTCTGCAGGACTACCATTGCAGCCTGTGTGAAAAGGTGCAAGCACCTTTTCACTGCCATTTTCACTGCACCAGGTCACTTATAAGTCACCCCTATAGCAGGCCCCCCAGCCCTGAGGGCAGGGTGCAAAGTACCTGTGTGTGAGGGCACCTCTGCACTAGCAGAGGTGCCCTCACGACCTCCAGGACCATTTTCCTGGACTTCGTGAGAGCGGGGATGCCATTATACACGTGTACTACCTATGTCCAGCTACATAATGGTAACTCCGAACATTGGCATGTTTGGGATCAAACATGTTGGAATCATACCCCAAGGCTTTTGCAAGCATTGGTTGTATGATTCCATGCACTCTGGTGTAGGAGGCTGGCCTGGCTTATAGTGGGTACCTAATGGTACTTACACCTTGTGCCAGGTCCGGTTTCCCCTGATTAGTAGATTTGTAGTGTTCTAGCAGCTAAGGCTGATAGAGGTAGCTATAGCAGAGCAGCTCAGGCTAGGAGACATGCAAAGTTCCTACTATACCTACTATACCACTTATATCATATAGCACTATATCATAAGAATCACAATACTCAGAGTTACTCAAAATAAAGGTACTTTATTTTTGGTACAATGTGTCAGAAATATCTCAGAGGATATACTCCCTTAGGAGGTAAGTAAAATACATAAAATATACACACAAACCAAAATCAGGTAAGTAAACAGTTAGAAAAGTAGTGCAAACACTGTAGAACACAATAGAATGCAATAGGACACAATGGGCCTAGGGGCAACACAAACCATATACTCCAAAAGTGGAATGCGAACCAGGAATGGACCCCAGGCCTAGTATAGTGTGTAGAGGGTCGCTGGGAGAGTAAGAAAACACTAAGGGTGTCCAAGATACCCCACCCCAAGACCCTGAAAAGTAGGAGTAAAGTTACCCTACTTTCCCAGAAACACATTAAGTTGTGATAGGAGATTCTGCAAAGGCAACAACAGACTTCAAAGCCCTGAAGACAGATTCCTAGACCTGAGGACCTGTAAAGGAAGGGGACCAAGTCCAAGAGTCACGTAAGTGTCCGGGGGGGCAGGTGCCTACTAAACCCCGGATGAAGGTGCAAAAGGGCTGCCTCTGGGTGGAAGAAGCTGAAGATTCTGCAACAACGGAAGGTGCTAGGAACCTCTTCTTTGCACAGAAGATGTCCCACGGCATGCTGGAGGATACAGAGTTGTTTCCACGCAGAAAGATTGCAAACAAGCCTTGCTAGCTGCAAGAGTCACAGTTGAAGAAAATGGGTGCTGCCCGGGCTCAGGAAGGACCAGGAGGTCGTCCCATGAAGGAGGAAACAGAGGGGGTGCTCAGAAGCACAGAGAGCCCATGCAAAAGCAGGCAGCACCCACAGAAGCACTTGAATAGGTGTTCAAGAAATCTGAGCACGGCAGTTGTCTTAACACTACAAAGAGGGTCCCACGAAGTCGGTGGTCAACTCAGTGAGTTGAGCAATGCAGGACAGAGTGCTGGGGACCTGGGCTATGCTGTGCATGAAGAATTCCTTGTAAAAGTGCACAGAAGCCCTAGCAGCTGCAGTTCACGCAGTACACAGGATTACTGTCTGGCGTGGGGAGGCAAGGACTTACCTCCACCAAATTTGGACAGAAGGACCACTGGACTATCAGGGTCACTTGGATCCAGCTCCTGTGTTCCAGGGACCATGCTTGTCAAGATGAGAGGGGACCCACAGGGCTGCTGATATAGAAGTTTGGTGCCTGCGGTAGCAGGGGGAAGTTTCTGTCGACCCACAGGAGATTTCTTCTTGGCTTCCAGTGCAGGGTAAAGGTAGACAGCCCTCAGAGCATGCACCACCAGGAAACAGTCGAGAAGGCCGGCAGGATTAGGTGCTACAATGTTGCTGGTAGTCATCTTGTTACTTTGTTGCGGTTTTGCAGGCATCCTGGAGCAGTCAGCGGTCGATCCTTGGCAGAAGTCGAAGCGAGAGATGCAGAGGAACTCTGGTGAGCTCTTGCATTCGTTATCTGAAGAGAAACCCACAGGAGAGATCCTAAATAGCCCTCAGAGGAGGACTGGCCACCTAACCAGGTAAGCACCTTTCAAGAGGGGTCTCTGACGCCACCTGCTGGCACTGGCCACTCAGAGGCCTCCACTGTGCCCTCACACCTCTGCATTCAAGATGGCAGAGGTCTGGGACACACTGGAGGAGCTCTGGGCACCACCCCTGGGGTGGTGATGGACAGGGGAGTGGTCACTCCCCTTTCCTTTGTCCAGTTTCGCGCCAGAGCAGGGGATGGGGGATCCCTGAACCGGTGTAGACTGGCTTATGCAAGGAGGGCACCATCTGTGCCCTTCAAAGCATTTCAAGAGGCTGGGGGAGGCTACTCCTCCCCAGCCCTTAACACCTATTTCCAAAGGGAGAGGGTGTAACACCCTCTCTCAGAGGAAATCAGTTGTTCTGCCTTCCTGGGACTGGGCTGCCCAGATCCCAGGAGAGAAGAAGCCTGTCTGTGGGTTGGCAGCAGTGGTAGCTGCAGTGAAAACCCCAGAGAGCTAGTTTAGCAGTACGCAGGGTCCATGCTGGAGCACTGGGGAAGCATGTGATTGCCCCCCCAATGCCAGATTTGGCATGGGGGGACAATTCCATGATCTTAGACATGTTACATGGCCCTGTTCGGAGTTACCATTGTGAAGCTACATATAGCTATTGACCTATATGTAGTGCATGCACACAGTCTGGGGAAATTGCCCTGAAAACTGTGGGGGCACCTTTGCTAGAGCCAGGGTGCCCTCACACTTAGTAAATTTGCACCTAACTTTCACTAGGTGAGGGTTAGACATATAGGTGACTTATAAGTTACTTAAGTGTAGTGTAAAATGGCTGTGAAATAACGTGAACGTTATTTCACTCAGGCTGCAGTGGCAGTCCTGTGTAATATTGGTCTGAGCTCCCTAAGGGTGGCAAAAGAAATGCTGCAGTCCATAGGGATCTCCTGGAACCCCAGTACCCTGGGTACCAAGGTACCACAGTAGGGAATTACAAGGGTGTTCCAGTGTGCCAATCAGAATTGGTGAAAATGGTCACTAGCCTGCAGTGACAATTTTAAAAGCAGAGAGAGCATAGGCACTGAGGTTCTGGTTAGCAGAGCCTCAGTGACACAGTTAGGCACCACACAGGGAACAAATATAGACCACAAACTATGAGCACTGGAGTCCTGGCTAGCAGGATCCCAGTGACACAGGCAAAAACAAACTAAGACACAAAAATGGGGGTAACATGCCAGGCAAGATGGTACTTTCCTACATCAGGGGGCTCCTTAGAGCACCCCCAGTATTGCCATTTCAGCCTTCTGAGGTTTTCCAGGCAGCACCAGCTGCTGCCGCCTCAAAGACAGGTTTCTGTCTCCTGTTGCTTGAAAAGCTCGAGTTCAGGGAGGCAGAACAAAGGATTTCCTTTGGTAGAGGGGTGTTAAACCCTCTCCCTTTGGAAATAGGTGGTACAGGCCTAGGAGAGATAGCCTCCCCACGCCACTGGAAATGCTTTGAAGGGCATATTTGGTGCGTTCCTTGCATTAACCAGTCTACACCGGTTCAAGGACCCCCAGTCTCTGCTCTGGTGTGAAACTGGACAAAGGAAAGGGGAGTGACCACTCCCCTGTCCATCACCACCCCAGGGGTAGTGCTCAGAGGTCCTCCAGAGGGTCCCTGGATTTTGCCATCTTGGATTCAAGGTTAGCAGGGAACTCTGGGAGCATCTGAGTGGCCGGTGCCAGCAGGTGATGTCAGAGCCCTCCCCTGATAGGCGCTTACCTGGTTAGGTGACCAATCCGCCTTTCAGGGCTATTTAGGGTCTCTCCTTTGGGTGGTTCCTCAGATTCGGATTGCAAGACTCCAGCAGGAATTCTCTGCATCCTCCACTTCGACTTCTCACTGAAGAAATTGCATCTGGACCCTCCAGGAACTCTACAAGCTGCAAACAAAGAAGCAAGACACCTTCTGCAATATTGTATCTCTGGCTCCTGCCAGCGACTGCAACTGTTTCCGGGTCGTGCATCCTCTGATGACAGCCTGTCTTGATCTTGTATCAGAAGAGCAAAGGAATCTCCCTTGGGGTGAAGGAGTCACTCCCCTGTTTCTGCAGGTACCAACTGCAATGACCACCGGCTTCGTGGATCCCCTCTTCTGCTGAGCTGCGTGGATCCTGCAACACAGGTGGTTGACTGAAGTGGTCCCAACGGTCCTCTCTTCCAGGCGGCCCACTTTGTTGGAGGTAAGGCCTTGCCTCCACATGCAAGATAGTACCCACTTGCACCACGTCTTTTGCAGCTGCCAAGGCTTGTTGGCATCCTTCCTTCAAGTCGTTCGTGCATCTTGTAGTACTGGCCCCAGCACTCTATCCTGCGGTGCACAGCTTCCTGAGTGGTTCTACTTGGGAGCCTTTGTTGTAGTGCTGCGTGGGCATCTTCTGCAACTTTCCCAAAAAATTAATGGTTTTCAGGTTGAGGCCTACAGGGACACAGGTGCCAGTGTCACCATGGTGACTGAAAAACTGGTGGCCCCTGAGCTACACCTACTTGGTCATCAGTACCAAGTGAGTGACGCCCACAACAATACTGTGAGTCACCCCATGGCAGTTTTTGATCTCAACTGCGGGAGGGGGGTTACTGGTCCTAAAAAAGTTGGAGTGTCCACAGACCTACCTGTAGAGTGTCTACTAGGGAATGATTTGGAGACTTCAGCTTGGGCTGAAGTAGATTTGGAGGCCCATGCAGCCATGCTGGGCATTCCTGGGCATATATTTGCCTTTACAATGGCTCAGGCCAAAAAGCAAAAAAGTACAGGGAAACATGGATCCTGAAAATATGGACCAAGAGATTCTTCCCAAAAGCAGGGCTAGGAAGGGTACGAAATTATCCCCTGTCTCTCCCTCCATTGATGATTCCCACTTTGAGGAGGTGGAATCAACTTCCTGGACAGAACCTACAGCCTGCCAGGGAGGAGTTAAGTGTGGCACAGCAGCCTTGCCCCACACTTGAGGGTATGAGACAGAAAGCTGTCAAAGAAGAAGCAGGGGATGTCAGTGGCACCCACAGGGTGTACTGGGAAAACAATCTCATGTATTCAGAAGCAAGGGAACCCAAACCTGGTGCCACCAGAAGACTGGTCATCCCTTTGCAATACAGAGAGTTTTTGTTCAATTTCAAAGAAGCTTTATTGCAGCTACAAGAGCCAAAAAAGCGCGAACAGTAATAAATACAAATAAATGCACATAATAAAATAAAATTGCAGGTAAATATGGTGATAAAAGGGAGTAAAAAATAAATAAAAATTAAAATGGAATAAAAATGAGATAGAATAAAATGAAATGAAATTAGATGAAATGAAATGAAATGAAATGCGCTGTGCAGGATGTTGGGACAGTCTTATTTGGAGTCTTTGTCCAGAAGAGTTTTCCCTCTGATAAGCCAACTAGCTCCGAGGAATTTGGCGATAGCGATCACTAGCGTTGGCCTGGTGTCTGATCTAAGGATTCGCAGAGCTAGCGCAGAGCAGCGTGCTCCCAGTAGTCTGCATGCCGGGGCCAGCCATTTCCTACGGGGGGCAGTATACGCGGGGCATGCAAAAAGGAGGTGAGGGAGATTCTCGACGGGGGCTTTGCAAGCAGGGCATGCGGTGGATTCGTTGTGTGACCAGCTGCTGGTGAAAAGTCTTAATGGGAGTGTTCCAATGCGGAGCTGGAAGTACAGTTTCCTTTCCCTTGGGGCCGTGATTAGGTCCCAAAAAGTTTCGTACTTGCATGACTCTTTTAGGTTGGCAAAGTCACAAGATAATGTAGTGTGGAGTGCAGCCCGAGTGTCTTCGTTGTTGGCCCTTTGCCAGTATAGTTTCTTTAGTTCGCTTTTCGAGGGAAAGACTGACGTGGCTGGTGAGTTCCAGAGATCATCGAGCCCGATAGAGTGAAGTAAATCCTTGATGGATCGTAGCCAGGGGATTCTGTGCAGGTGGTCGGCTTTTAGGATGACCTGTAGAGCTTCGGTGAAGATGTCAAGTTCCGGAGTGGTCCAGAGACGCCGCCAGTACAGCAGAGGTCGCAGGCGGGCTTTGTGACCAATGCGTTTGATGCCGAGGTCCTTGAAAAGAGGGAACAGTGGGGTGCTTAGCGGAAGGGACACAAGGTTTCTTAAGAAGTTGTTTTCAGCGGTGGTTAGGTCTTGGGTTTTGGTATAACCCCAAAGTTCAGCCCCGTAGAGCGCTGAGGAAACTGCCTGGGCTTCGTATAACTGTAATGCTGGGCGAATAGGTTTTGTGTGTGAGAGGTGGACATTTTTTAGTAGAGCCCCAGTTGTTTGTCTTAATTTAAGGGCTTGTTTTCCTATGTGTGGCTTCCAGGACATGTTGTCAGTGAGTGTTATGCCCAGGTAGCTGAAAATGCCCACCTTCTCGAGTGAGGAGCACTCTAAAGTAAATTTCCCTTTGAAAGATCTGTGGGGATTAAGGGTCATTAGTTTGGTTTTCGTTGCGTTGATTTCGAGTCCCTGGGATGAACAGAAATGCTCGAAGCACGCAAGGAGTTTCCTTAGACCACTAGGGGTCTTAGATATCAAAAGAGTGTCATCGGCAAAGAGTAAGACTGGGATTTTTTGTGTGCCAAGTGAAGGTGCGTCAGCCTGCAGTCTGAGGAGGGAGGGGACAATTTCGTTGATGTACAGGGAAAAGAGGGTCGGGGCAAGTACGCAACCTTGCCGCACACCCCGGGAGACGTGGATTCTATCGGTAAGTTGGCCCTTGTTGCCCCACCTGACTTGTGCGTAGTTGTCCTCGTGGAGTCGTATCAAAATGGCAAGGATGTGTTCCGGGATTCCCATCCGAGAGAGAGTGACCCACAGTTTGTTGCGAGGTACTAGGTCAAAAGCAGATTTGAGGTCCACGAAAGCTACATAAAGGCTGCCTTTACCAATGAACACTGTTTTCCAATATAATAATAGGAATCTGAGGGCTTGATCAGTGGTGAAAATCTTCTTTCGGAAACCGGCTTGGAGGGGGCTAAGGATATCGTGGTCAATTATCCATTCTTCGATCTTCCCTAGGAGGCAGTGGCAGAAGACTTTTTGGACACAGTCAATTAGACTAATGGGTCTATAGTTACAGGGAAGAGATCTGTCGCCCTTTTTAAAGATTGGAATAACAATGGCCGCTTTCCAAGAGTCGGGAATTGGCGCCCCAGATGCTATTGCGTTAGCTAGAATGGTGAGATATCTTGACCAGGATGCTAGGTCTGTTGAGAATAGGTCTGCTGGGACGCAGTCTGAACCAGGGGCCCTGCCGCGTTTTAGAGTGCTTAGAGAATAAGTTATATCACTTTGAGAGAACAACAGGGGTGCTGCGGTGGTTGGTGCTAATGAGTGAAGTAGGAGGGGGCCCGTACAAACAGAGGTGGGGCTATCATGATCAGGGGAGTACAGACTACTAAAGTGGGCTATCCAGTCTCTTGGGGCAATATTGGTTGTGATGTCCAAACCACTGGTTTCTGGGCCTCGCGCTGCCAGGGACCAGAACAGACTATAATTTCTCTCGCGCACAGCGTCGCTGAGTGCTGTCCACCATTTGCTATCTTGATCACGCTTGGCTATGCATATTGCAGATTTATAGGACTTCCTAGCTACGCGGATGGCGATGGGGTCCTTGGATTTAATGGCTTGAACTAGGCGCTTGTTTAGGGACCGGCACGTTTTGTTGAACCAGCGGTGCCTGGCTTTGGGTCGTTTGTCGTCGTGGGCTGGGGGTGCTGAGAAGTGGGCTGCGATATCCCTAAAGCAGGAGGTGTGGATTGAGCTAATTTCCTGGTGGGGTGTTGCAGAACCTGCCTCTAGGTCCCTTAGTGTGGATTTTAGGGTGTTGTTGGCAGCATTGATGAGTGCGGGCCGGGCCACAATATTGTCCCATTTTAGGTGTCTTTTGTTGTTGGCCAGGTTAATACCCTCGGGTGCTACTGCTGCGGGGTTAGACGTGGCTGGGAGGTTACCTAGGGCTAATGTGTGGACAGAGAGAGGGTTGTGATCACTTTCGGTCCTTTCGATGATTGTCATATCGATGACTAAAGGCCATAATCTTATATCGAATAGGCAATAATCGATTCTGCTGGTGTGGTTCGTTTTGTTGTATGTGTGACTACCGTTGGTGTCTGAATTAGTTCTGCCATTTAGCGCCCTGAGTCCAAACTCCATGGTCAATGATTTTACCTGAATGGCAACCGACGTCCACCTTTTGATGGGTGGAATTGACAGGGCGGGGATAGACCAGGCTTGATCTTCCTCGCGGGTGGACCTGAGATCGTCCCAGTCAAGGGGTTCGAATGTGACGTTGAAGTCCCCAGCCACGATGGTTTTATGATGGCGGGGATAATTTTGTAAGAGGGCTACGAGGGCGCAGAGGGTTTTGGAGACTTGACCCCCCCTGACCCCTCGAGCGTAGATATTAAAGATGTTCACCACAGAGTCAGGCCCAAAGGATAGACGAAGGCCTAACAGGTCGGTAGAGGCGGTAGGTAGCTGTGATATATGGCAGCTAAGCGATGTTTTGATCCAGATGGTCAGACCCCCTGAGGGCCTGCCTCTCGTGCTGGCCACAGCGGGGATGTGGAAATTTGAGTAGCCTGTTCGGAAGAGTGGGTCGAGTGACCATGTTTCCTGTAGGAGACATATGTCATGTTCGTCAATAAATGAGGAGAAGGATGGAAGGGGAAGAATAGATTTCAGACCTGCCACGTTCCATGAGACAAGTCGTACCCCAGATTGTGACTGAGTTGTCCTGCCTAAATGCCCGGGGTTTGTGAAGTTGGCTGTCGGGGGTTGGTTTGGCAGATGTGGCTGAGGGAGCAGAGATGGGTTGATACCAATGTTTGCCCGTGAGGCTTGTGGTGGTTGGTGATGTTCCTCTGTTGGAACAGGCCAGTTTTTGTTGACTTTGGCACATGACATACCCCTTGCTGGACATCTGTGGCAAAGCAAAACCTGGGACAGACTGGTCCCTCACTTTCACTGACCTCACATGACAGAAGATACAAAGGAATTTTGTTGCTCCTGAGTCACTTGTCAAGCCAGTGGGAAGACAGGTGGCACCCCAAAGCCCCCCTTAATCCCACTGCCAGTTGTTGGGGTACCCTTTGAAAGGGTAGGGGTTGACATTGTTGGCCACCTTGATCCTCCCACAGCTTCTGGAAACAGATTTATTCTAGTGGTGGTGGACCATGCCACCAGGTATCCAGAAGTCATACCTCTTAGGACCACCACAGCTCCTGCAGTAGCCAAGGCCCTGCTGGGAATATTTTCAGGGTAAGTTTCCCAAAAGAGGTTGTATCAGACAGGGGTAGCAACTTCATGTCTGCATACTTGAAAGCAATGTGGAAAAAGTGTGGTGTAACATACAAATTCACCACATCTTACCATCCCCAAAGAAATGGGTTGGTTGAGCATTTTAATAAAACACTTAAAGGCATGATTATGGGATTCTCTGAGAAACTCAGGAGGAGATGGGATGTTCTGTTATCAGGCCTCCTCTTTGCCTACAGGGAATTACCTCAAAAAGGAGTGGGCTGCAGCCCCTTTTATGTTCTCTTTGGTCACCCTGTTAGGGGTCCATTAGCTCTTGTGAAGGAGGGTTGGGAACAACCCTTGAAGCCCCCTAAACAAGATTTAGTAGATTATGTACTTGGCCTCAGATCCAGAATGGATGAGTACATGAAGAAGGCCACTAAGAACCTTCAGGCAAGCCAAGAATTGCAAAAGCAATGGCATGACCAGCAGGCTGTCTTGACAGTGTACCAACCAGGGCAGAAAGTGTGGGTCTTGGAGCCTGTGGCACCAACAGCACTTCAAGACAAATGGAGGGGATCAAACATCATAGTGGAGAAAAAGGATGAGGTCACTTATTTAGTTGACCTTGGCACTCTAAGAAGTCCTCTCAGAGTACTTCATGTGAACCGCCTAACGCCCTACTATGACAGTGCTGACTTAACTCCGCTCATGGCCACTGATGAGGGACAGGAAGATGAGAGTGACCCTTCCCCTGACCTCTTTTAAAATTCTGCAGCTGATGGTTCAGTTGAGGAGTTAGTCTTAGCAGACTGCCTTTCCCAGTCTTAAAAGGAAGACTGCAGAAATCTCCTAGGACAGTTCTCAGAATTGTTTTCCTTTACACCTGGTCAAACCACATGGCGTGAACTCACCATTGATACAGGGGACAGTCTGCCTGTCAAAAGTAAAGTTTACAGGCAACCTGATCATGTAAGGAATTGCGTCAAAGCAGAGGTGCAAAGGATGCTTGACCTGGGAGTCATTGAGCATTCAGATAGCCCCTGGGCTAGCCCAGTGGTGCTGGTCCCAAAACCACACTCAAAATGGGAAAAGGGAAATGAGGCTTTGTGTTGACTATAGAGGGCTCAATATAGTAACCAAGACAGGTTCTCATCCAATTCCCAGGGAAGATGAGCTCATAGGTACACTGGCATCTGCCAAGTATCTTAGCACCTTTGACCTTACTGCAGGCTATTGGCAGATTAAGTTGTCAGAAGATGCTAAACCCAAGACAGCATTTTCCACCATTGGAGGGCACTACCAATTCACAGTAATGCCCTTTGGTTTGAAAAATGCACCTGACACTTTTCAGAGGTTGGTGAATACAGTCCTCCAAGGTCTGGAAGCTTTCAGTGCAGCTTATCTAGATGATATAGCTGTCTTTAGCTCCATTTGGGATGACCACCTGGGCCAGCTATGGAAGGTTTTAGAGGCCCTGCAGAAAGCAGGCCTTACTATCAAGGCTTCAAAGTGCCAGATAGGGCAGGGGGAAGTGGTTTATCTGGGACACCTGGTAGGTGGAGAACAGATTCAGACACTATAGGGGAAGATCCAAACAATTTTGGATTGGACTCCCCCTACCACACAGACCCAGGTCAGAGCCTTTATAGGTCTCACTGGGTATTACAGGAGGTTAATTAAGAACTATGGCTCCATTGTTGCCCCTCTTAATGACCTCACCTCCAAGAAGATGCCTAAAAATGTATTGTGGACAGCCAGCTGCCAAAAAGCTTTTTTAGGAACTCAAACAGGCCATGTGCTCTGCACCTGTTCTAAAGAGCCCAGACTACTCCAAGAAGTTCATAGTTCAGACTGATGCTTCAGAGGGAGGGGTGGGGCCAGTTATTTCACAGCTTAATACAGAGGGCCAGGATCAACCAGTAGCTTTTATCAGCAGAAGGTTGACCCCCAGAGAAAAGCGTTGGCCAGCCAAAGAGAGGGAGGCCTTTACTGTGGTCTGGGCCTTTAAGGAGTTGAGACCATATTTCTTTGGTACTCACTTCATTCTTCAGACAGACCACAAACCTCTCTTATGGCTCAAGCAAATGAAAGGAGAAGACCCAAAATTGTTGAGGTGGTCCATTTCCCTACAGGGTATGGACTTTACAGTGGAACAAAGACCTGGGAGTAACCACTCCAATGCAGATAGACCCTCCAAATATTTCCACTTAGACATAGAAGACTCATCTGGGTAAGGTTAGCCTTCTTGTCCCTCGTTTGGGGGAGGAGGGGTGTTGTGTAGGAAAGTACCCTCTCTTTGGCATGGTTACCCCCTTTTTCTGCCTGATGTCAGTGTGCTTGACATGTGTTCACTGGGATCGTGCTAACCAGTACCCCAATGATTACTCTCTCTCCCAAAACTCTGTATTTCACCCACAATTGGCATACGTGTGCCCCCTTATAAGTCCCTAGTATATGGTACCTAGGAACCAAGGGAATTGGGGTTCCTATGGGCTGCAGCATATATTTTGCCACCCATAGGGAGCCCATGGAAAGGCTTCTGCAGGACTGCCATTGTAGCCTGTGTGAAAAGGTGCAAACTCCCTTTCACTGCCATTTTCACTGCACCAAGGTCCCTTATAAGTCACCCCTATAGCAGACCCTCCAGCTCTGAGGGCCCGGTGCAAAGTACCTGTGTGTGAGGGCACCCTGCACTAGCAGAGGTGCCCCCACAACCTCCAGGACCATTTTACTGGACTTCGTGAGTGCGGGGACGCCCTTTTACTCGTGAACTGGACCTATGTCCAGCTACATAATGGTAACTCCGAACATAGGCATGTTTGGTATCAAACATGTTGAAATCATACTCCAAGGCTTTTGCAAGCATTGGTTGTGTGATTCCATGCACTCTGGGAGCTCCTTAGAGGACCCCCAGTATTGCCATTTCAGCCTTCCAAGGTTTTCCAGGCAGCCCCAGGTACTTCCACCTCACAGACAGTTTTCTGCCCTCCTGTTGCTTGAAAAGCTTGAGACCATGAAGGCAGAACAAAGGATTTCCTTTGGGAGAGGGGTGTTACACCTTCTTCTATTGGAAATAAGTGTTACAGGCTTGGGAGGGGGAGCTTCCCCGAGCCACTGGAAATGCTTGAAGGGCACATTTGGTGCCCTGCTTGCATAAACCAGTCTATACTGGTTCAGGGACCCCCAGTCCCTGCTCTGGCATGGACCTGGACAAAGGAAAGGGGATTGACCACTCTCCTGTCCATCGCCACCCAAGCAGTGGTGCTCAGAGCTCCTCCAGAGGGTCACTGGGTTTTGCCATCTTGGATTCAAGGTTGACAGGAGACTCTGGGAGCATCTGAGTGTCCAGTGCCAGCAGGTGATGTCAGAGCCCACCCCTGATAGGTGCTTACCTCGTTATGTGACCAATCCCCCTTTCAGGGCTATTTAGGGTCTCTCCTTTGGGTGGTTCCTCAGATTCGGATTGCAAGACTCCAGAAGGAACCCATTGCATCCTCCCCTTTGACTGAAGAAACTGCATCTGGACCCTCCAGGAACCCTACAAGCTGCAACAAAGAAGCAGGACGCCTTCTGCAACATTGTATCTCCGGCTCCTGCCAGCAACTGCAACTGCTTCCCGGACGTTCATTCTCTGAAGACAGCCTGTCTTCAGCCTGCATCAGAAGAGCGAAGGAATCTCCCTTGGGCTGAAGGAGTCACTCCCCTGCTTCTGCAGGTATCAACTGCGACGATGACCAACTGTTCCTGCTGAGCTGCGTGGATCCTGCAACACGGGTGGTGGACTGAAGTAGTCCCAACGGTCCTCTCATCCAGCTGTCGCACTTTGGTGGAGGTAAGACATTGCCTCCCCACGAAAGACAGTACCCTCTTGCACCACATCTTTTGCAGCTGCCAAGACTTGTTGGCATCCTTCCTCCAAGTCCTTCATGCATCTTGTAGCTCCAGCCCCCAGCACTCTATCCTGTGACGCACAGCTTCCTGAGTGGTTCTCCGGCGACGTGGGATCCTTTGTTGTAGTGCTGCGTGGGCCTTTGCTGCAACTTTCTTGTCCCCGTGCTGTGGGACTCCTGTGCACACTGCCTGGTCTTCTGTGGGCTCTCTGAGTTGCTGAGAGCCCCCTCTGATCCCCCTCCTGGGTAAAGTCCACCTGATCTTTCCTGGTCCCGGGCAGCGCCATTTTCTGCAGACCGCAAGCTTTGCGTGTGCCAAGGCTTATTGGCGAACTTCAACGACGTAAAACCGACTGAAATCCTCCAACCAGCGTGGGACATCACTTGCACCCTCCACGAACCCAACTTCGTATTCTTGGGTGCAGTACTGACTTTTCTTTTCCAACTGTGGTTTTCCTTTTGCACCTTCATTCAGCTCAGCAGGGGATCCTATTGTTCCTGGACTCTTCTGTGCTTCTTGGACTTGGTTCCCTTCTTCGACAGGTCTTCTTGTCCAGGAGTCCACAGTTGGTGTCTTGCAGTCTCTTCTGGGTTTTGCATAATTCTTCTTCTCGTTTCTGTGTGTTCTGGGAAAGTTACTGTGATTTACTCCTGCTTTCCTGGCCACTGGGGTGGGTTCTGGTACTTACCTTTAGGCTTTCTAAGTACTCGCAGCTCCCCTCTACACACTACACTTGCCTAGGTGGGAGACCGACTTTCGCATTCCACTTTCTTAGTATTTGGTTTGTGCTCCCTCTAGGCTTATTTCTAACTATTGTGATTTTCACTAATTGCACTGTTTTCTAACTGTTTTATGCTTATTTCTGCACACCAGTGTATATGTTTTGTGTATTACTTACCTCCTAAGGGAGCATAGCCTCTGTGGTATTTTTGGTATTTGTGTCACCAAAATAAAGTACCTTTATTTTTGTACCTTTATTTTTGTAACACTGAGTATTTTCTTTCATGTGTGTGAGTACTGTGTGACTACAGTGGTATTGCATGAGCTTTGCATGTCTCTTAGATGAGCCGCGGCTGCTCATCCACAGCTACCTGTATAATGCCTGGCTTCGAGACACTGCCTACACTACACTAATAAGAGATAACTGGACCTGTTATAAGTTGTAAGTACCATAGGTACCCACTACACACCAGGCCAGCATCCTACAATCTCTTGTTGATATATAAAGTATGGCTAACGTTATTTTACAAATATTGTAAATAGGTGTAAGCATACACATGAGCACACTGCAAAATAAGTGGAGTTTAAACAGCAGGCTTTTCCTTATCCAGTTCCATTTTTCTGTACTACTTTTTGTTTTTAAAATGTACATGTTTTTATTGTAGATGTAGGTAACTCCTCATTTGGTTATTTAGGTATACACTTCAATCACAAAATTAGATGGCACAGGCACAAGCTGCCAGGTTCACTTAAACGTGTAGCAAATGCCATATTGTGTCTCAAAAATAAAAGTGGCAGTCAGAGTGTCATAGTCCAAATACACAGGCAGAAAACAGTTGCCTCTGGAATCAATGCAGTCAAGCTCTGGGGCAACAGTAATTGCAGACAGCTCCAAATAATACAGTATCACTTTTTAGGAGTGCTGTTGAATCTGGGCCCCTGACCACCGCATGCATCCCATTCTCGGAGCTTGGCATCAGATCCACATGGGACATCATTGCTTTCTCAGCCGTGATGTACTGGCATTGACTTAATAAAAATCAATATGGAGGAGTCTATCTAAGATCTATAGGTGAAGTATCTGAGCACACTAACTTAATTACTTTCAGCCTTTTCTGCTGACCGGCATGTAGGGCAGCAACGATGGACCTCCACATCTGTCTGTCTCAGGCAAGTTTATGTATGGTGCCCTAGCTGCGATTCACAGTCTTCATTTCCACAGTTGACCTTCAGGTGTTCTTTGGCCTACCTTTCTTCCATTTGCCTTCTGGACTCCAGTGGAGTGATCTTGTGATGGAATCTTGTTCTCTTCTGATGGTATGTCCTGTACACTTCCATATTTTTCTCATATTGATGGCGTCCATGTTCTCTTGCTTGCATCAGGTGAGCAGTTCCTGGTTGGATATGGTTAACAACTAGAAATGCATAAGATTCTTCTCAGGTTACTGGTGTAGAAGGCTGACAGTTTGGTGATGCCACTCTTTGTTATCTGCCAGCATTCTGATCCATAAACGAGTGTGGACAGAAAACACCTCTGGTAAAGCCTCAGCTTGATGTTGGTGCTCTACTGAGACGACCTCCACACATTATTAATGATCTTGAAGCCATTCTTGGCCTTGTTCAGTCTGCTTGTGAAGTCACTGCCTTGCCTCTCCCTCATGTCTGATAGTACTGCCTAGATAGGTGAACTCTTCAGTCATGGCTAGGTCCTCCCCATCCACCTTGATTGGTGAAGGGTTTGGGATATTGTGACATGACTTCTTATTTCTTCACGTTGATTTTCAGGCCCACTTGCTGTGCACAGATGTTGTTGCAAAACATATTTTCCTGCATATGCTAGTGAGTGTAAGAGAGCAAGACTAGGTCATCACATTAGTCAAGGATCCTCCAGAGTACAGAATAAGGTCCATCTGATGCCTTTGGGTTGGGTTTAGTTGTGCGTCGCATTACAAAATTGATGACTAGGTTGAAGAGCAACGCTGACATCACGCATCCCTGTTGCACCCCCATCTTGATTTCTAAGCCATACTCTCTAACTCCCACACTGCAGGTAAATTTTCATAGAAGCTCTTGATGAGGAGAATTATTGGCTGCGGTGTGCCATAGGCTCTCGGTATACACCAGAGGTATCTCAATGGATACTGTCGAAAGCTTTCTTAAAATAAATTAAGCTGACATGTCTCTGCCACTCTGCTCACTGGTCTATGATGTTTTATACAGTAAGGATCTGATCAACACCCTCTGACCTTACAGGAGCCCAGACTGTTTGATTAACTACTTGTCCACACTATCTGAAATGTGCTGTCTAATGATTTTTACCAGGAGTTTATTCAGGATAGACAAAATGGTGAGTCCATATCAGTTGTTATAGATTTTTAAAACTCCCTTTGGAATCTTGACAATGATGCCTTGGTTTCTGTCATTTGGTACTTTCTTTCCCTCTCAGATCAATGTTATTTTGTGTTAGGAATTTATAAGCGCACAAATACCATAATGGTATCCTGGCACTGAGGTTCTAACAACCCCATCCACAGCTCAACCCAACAAATGGTCAACTTGCATCAAGTGACACGCATCAAGTGGAAAAGAAAATATGAGAACTAGAACAATAAAGAAAACAAAAGAATGACTCAAAGCCTCTTTACTTGGCTGTAGGAAGTAATTATGTACTATGCAGCCAGGTTTGTAGGGCCTTTCTAAAGTGCAAGTTTGTAGAATGTAATAGGAAGGGCATTCCATAGTCTTGCCACTACCACCAAGAACTACCCTCTGCCTAGGCCAGCTCGCTGAAATTTGGGAACTGAAAGAAGAAAATGAAGGGACCTACTCCTCTTCCCCAAGTGGAGTGGGCCAGAATTATATGTGGCAAAATGGACAATGCATAGAGATTTAAAAGTAGTCTTTATGGCTACTGGAACCCAATCTAACATGCACAATGCAGAAAAGTATGATGCATGCTAAGGCAGCAAAATAGCTAACTTGACCACTATGTTTTAATTGCACTGCACTTATTCAGCATGCCGTGTAAGATACCCAAAAAATAAAGTTTCAATAGTCAAGGTTAAGGATAGTTGCCTGAGCCACAATCTGGCGAGCTGACGGAGGCATCCCTGTTGTTCTTACTAAAGTTGAGGATCACTACCAGTGCTCTCTAAACTCTAGATAATTTGTACGGTTGCAGAAACCGCAGCTGACTGCAAGTTACCTCTGTATAAAGCACTTTGTGGGGTCAGAGAGTGAGCTTGATTGCATTTTACCCGAGGCATGCCAGATTCTATACAGTAAATTCAGATTGGGTGTTTTTCCAATCAGGGGTTCTAAGTCCAATTTCAATCAAGCACACAGTGAGCTATGTGACTTTAGGGGCCATGGTTCAATATTGCACTTTGTATTTAGCATTAACATTTAAAGGCCCACGTTTTAAGTGAATAGTGTCCTTATGTAAGTTGTTTGTTGTATCAATTTACAGAACTAATGTCCCCTTAATTTAGATGACTTTATCAACTTATCTTTGGGCTGCATGGATTATGATGAGAAGACCAATTTTGGACTTTATCTGGGGCCATGAATGTGTTGGGGAGTGATAATGAAATTACATCTTGTTGGGTGGTGGAGCCTGATGCCGGGGCAAGATGGCAGCTCTGAAATAGAGCTCTCGCTGGTGTGTGGTGACTGGACTCTCTCCTGCCTCTTGATGTGGTGCCACCACCTGTAAATGATGGATGCACTTCCTTGGGATTATCCTTGGTCACGGGGAGCCACGGATAACAGTGAAGCACTGCTGATGTGTGGGAGCCAGCCTCCTATAAAGAGGCCAGGCCAGGGCTCAACTGGCACTCCCTGGCAGCCCAGTGTCATTTGCGTGGGCTGCTTCCCATGATGGCACCTTTTCTTCCTTCTCGCACGACGATATGCACAGCCGGCACCCAGGGCCTGTGGGCCCTGAATCATAAGTACCTTTTGCATCATGCCACAAATTCTTGAGCTACCTTTGGCCTGTGAAGAAATGAGAGCTGCAGGTGATGTAAACGCAGGGTGAGGCCACGCCATCGCAGTGTGGGTCCCAGTGCCAGTCGCCTCCCCACTGCTTGCTTCCTTAACTAGGCAGGCAGGGCATGTACCTGACTGCCTGAATCCCTGTAATAAGTCCTGCTACCAGGCAGGAACAGCGTCAGGCCCAGCAAAGAGGCTAGTACAGGTTTCCAAGCAAAGATGCACTGATCCACACAGTCCGAATGACTGTATTCACCCGTCCAGGTATTGCTTTGCGGCACCCCTTGAACTTTCACTGCGGCCTGAGGGCCTGGACACTTGACGTGGACTTGCCTTAAAGGCCAGTTGATGCAGCGGTGCAGCCAGCTCTCCCAGTCAGGGTTGGGGGGGACTGATGGTGGAGATCCAGGAAAACGGATATGACACAGGGTATTTCTTGAGGTACTCCGTCATCATCATCATCAAAACAAGCTTTATTCGGTCAATTAGCCATCAAAGCATCACAATACATTAAAAACAAATTTTATAACCTATACGATTATTAGATAAAACAAATAAATACATAAAATCTAAAACTGCTCTTATCTAAAATCTCACCTTGTCAATCATCATAAGTCCTTTTTTACAAGACGATTACGTATATGCCATGCTACCACTAAAAACTTACTAACTGCAAGAATTAACTCATTAAAAATGTGTTTTTTTAAAGCCCTTATTTCCATGTTACATTTTTTCAGCCCCATTTCTTGACAAATTTTGTGGATCCATTTTGACCGAGGAGAAGAATAAACAGGACAGAAGAACATAAAATGTTCAACTGTTTCCGGGGCACCACTGCATACTGGGCATATGTCAGAAGTAGCAGTTGGCCCCAACTACTTGTCAAGGACAGCAGCGGTAAGCTCCCAAAACGAAATCTGGCGTATAAGCTTTTGCCCAGTAAGTAAGGTACAATAACTAAATAAGGTTCATAAAATCAATAAAAAGATTAGTTAGTTGACCGTGCGATTTACGACAAATTTAATAATTCCTTACCTGGGACCAGTATGTATATTTCAGGACAGTTTTATGAGATTTCACGAATTTATGAGAATTCTCCCAATAATCTCCCAGACCCAAGATGCGGAGCCAGTTGGACACATGTCTGACCCAAGGGATAGTAGCGGCATTTGGTCTCTTTAATAGATCAAGAAATGAGGTCTTATATATATCTAATTCAGGGACAGTCCAAATCCTTATTCAATATAATAGGGGTCTTAAAGCTAATAAATCAGCTACTTGATTTAGCCCCAAGTCTAAAAACATTGGGATCAGTGGTGTACTGCGAGGGCACGCAATCAAGGCCCTCGCAAAATTATTTTCACCCACAGTTAGTCTATTACTATTGGAGAATCCCCATATCTCCACAGCAGATCCCTGCACCTTAGCCAGATACATCTTAATAGCTGGAGATACAGCTTTTGTTGTCGAACTTTTAAAAAAGCGCAGGATAGGTGCTGCTCTGTGCTGTAAAAGCCCCACACTTTTACTAATCTGGTCCTCCCAGTGTAATTTACTTGTTAACCTCATGCCCAAATAATCAATTGAGCTAACCTTTCTTAGAGGAACTCCATCCAGTTTAATGGTGCATCTCTTGCAAGGTCCAGAATTGAACACCATCAGTTTGGTTTTGCTAATATTCAACTCCAGCCCGTAGTCCCTGCAGAATAAATTAAATCTATCAACAAGAATTTGTAAACCCATTGGCGTCTTTGAGATAAGAAGTGAATCGTCAGCAAAAAGGAGAATGGGAATTTTCTGTGCATTCAAAGAAGGAGCATCGTTCTGACAGGAAATCAGGGCCTGCACCACCTCATTAATAAATAAGGTGAATAATATCGGAGCTATCACACAGCCCTGGCAAACTCCCCTTTCAATATTGATGTTTTCACTCAACTCACCTTGATTACCCCATCACACTTGCACATATGTATTTTCGTGCAGCCGCTTCAGCATTTGAATGATGTTAGCTGGGGTTCCTAATCTATGCAACACTTCCAACAATTTTTCTCTTGGGACCAGATCAAAAGCAGATCATAGGTCTATGAAAACAACATATAAATGTTGCTTGGCAATGGCTACATATTTCCAATATAAAATGGCCATACTAAAAACCTGGTCTACCATGCGTGTTTTCGGGCGGAACCCTGCCTGAAGTGAAGAAAGGATCTGATGGTCTTGGACCCAACTAATTAGCCTCCCTAAAAGTTGTTTAGCAAATATTTTTTGTAAGTTATCAATGAGGCTTATTGGCCTATAGTTGACTGGGAAATTTGTGTTACCCTTTTTATAAATAGGGATGATTTTGTCCCCTTTCCACGTACTCGGAATTTCACCCCCTGCAGCGATTGTATTCGAGATAAAATTTATATACCAGGACCATATAATTGGCTCTGATCTATAAAGATCTCCCGGAAGCCTGTCTGGACCAGGAGCCTTACCTTGTTTTAGTGAATTAATTGCATCAAGGGTTTCCTCTATAGAAAAAAAAAATAATCCTCAGGGGTGTTGGCACCCTCCCCTGGTAAATCAAGACTAGGATTCACATTTGACATCAATGAAAGGACATCAAATACCAAGACGTTATCAGGTGTAGCATAAAGACTAGAGAAATGATCCACCCAGCTTTCAGGTTGTATGTGATTCTTGATGTTACTGCTAGCTCCTCTTTGTCTTTTAGACAACGGTTCCCAAAACAACATATTATTGTTTGATTCTGAGGCATCCATTAATTCCCGCCAGATAGAATCTTCCCATAACCTTTTTGCATGTGATATAGTCTCCTTATATATACGTCTGGCTTGTTGAATCTCCCCTATGATACCAGTCGTGATAGCTGTTTTTAACCCCGACTTCGCCCTGGAGCAGGCTTCATCAAACCATCCATTACTAACCGGTTTTTCACCACGGGCCTAAAACTAGCCTTTTTATAAAAGAAGCACTGTAGTTTTTTAGACATATTATCATGTATACTAAGTATAGGAACATCATTAGCTTCCTGCTCTTCATAAGCAGCCAAATTGTCTATAAACAGTTGATAAAGCCCACCTATCAAGTGGGGGTTGGACATCACCTTTGGCCAGCCAATACTCCGTCATAAATGCGATGGATATCCCTTCCACCATATTATGATCCCCATAGGATATAATGTGATTGTAATAGAGCGGACAGGATATCCGTCACGTTTGTGACGGAGTAGTCTCCTCCGCCAAGATCTAAATCAGGCCCTAAGCCTCAGTACCCCTGCTTTGGACATCATCTTGAGGAAGCATGGAGCACTTAATACCATGTTGTCTGAGGTGGCAGAAAATACCTTTAAATCCTCAGCAGACATAAAGAGGTCCATATTTCTACTTTTGTTGCACAGCATTTGCGTCACTTTTTGATACGAAAGCAGCGCAAATGTACAAAATACAATCATATTTAGTAACTTTGCACTGCTTTTGCGTAAAAAAATGACGCAAATATGGTGCAAAAAAAGTATAAATGTGGGCCAGAGTGTCCTCCAGGATATCATCTTCCTTAAATACCTTACTATCTGTGACTGAATCTCGACACGATCAAATCAATGACAAATTAGAGGCCTAGATATACTGGGAGCAGGATCACTGGCCCTCCAAAAGAAGCTTATGGAACTATAAGACCGGTCTCACAGGGATAACCTCTGGATTAGATTACAGGGATGCTGGAAAAGATGGAAAGAGATGACATCATGGGCTTCCTTCACCACTTTCTGCAGGCAGTTACCAACCTTGACATTAACCCTCCCCTGGAGTTTCAAAGGGTTCACAAGATACCACAGTGGCGACAATCACTCAGTGACTGCCCGAGGCAGATTTTCACATGTTTCCTAAGACGCTAGCAGGCCTGACAAGTGATTCAGGTGGGGAGAAAGAATGGCCCTTTTCTGTCTGATCAACATAACATTCATATCAGAAGACCTTTCTCCGGAAACCCAGACCGTCAGCAAACTATTTCACCTGCTTCACCACTGACTCAAACAACTCTGCATCCAGTATGGGCTTCTGTACCCCCACAATAATGCTGATAACCAACAACAACAAAACATTGGAGTTCCATGACCATGGCCAATTGGAAGATTACCTGGACCCAATCTCAATGACTGACATGGACCTGGGACATGGTGCTGGCCAGATGGATAGCCATCCCCTGAATAAGTAAGCTGTCCCACTGGGGACCCCATTGGAGGAATGACAGTGGCTGGAGGAAGTCACCAGACTATGGCCCAGGGGTCCTAAGCCTCGCTTCATGCACAAGGAACCCCAACTGAGGGACAAGTCATTTTCCCCCTTGAAGATTGCTGCTCCTGCAGATCCTGCATCCCATTCATGAGGCAGGTCGGTATGACATGCTGCGCCCCATCATATACACTTGTAATCCTACACACATAGATAACTACACATTTTCCACTTTTACCCACTACCCACATCTAGGGGCCGGATACTCCATGACCATCGTAGTCCTTTACATACACTGATGTATCAAGGAGACCCCGGTGCTACACCTCAGTGCACCCCAACTAGACTGACCAAAATTCGTTTTGCTTTCTTGGAATGTGGTTCGCTCCAGGCCCGCACCAGCCCACCTCTTCCCACCCCGTTCTCCCTTTCCTTTCATACAGTCCCTAGACCCACTTATCCATTAGACACCATAACAAATACTGCCCGTTAGTGAGCCATAGCACAGAGGCACCATGTTGTGGTGGTCTTGTTTTATATTAAACAGTCTGACCCATTATGCAAAACGGCAGAAGATTTTTAGTTATACTAGATCCCTGAGCCTTGACATAGCTCTCTTACAGGAGACCCATCTTTCTGATGTGGAAATTCAAAATCTCTGCTGGGAATTGGTGTTGGCGTGCTATGCCTGTAGAACTGAACCAGGGGCAGTTGAAACTTGCTTCAACAGATTTTACAGTAAGGGTGGTGTACAATATTATCAGTGAACCACCTGCCGTTGAAAACCCTTAAGGTCTGGCGAGACGCCTATGGCCATTACATTCTCATTAAGGCTCCATGCATGACCAAGTACTCCTTATAGGCTTCATATATGCCCCAACCCACTCCAAGAAAGCTACCTTCACTGCTCTAGTTTAGATCATTCACCAGCAACCCAAAACAAAACTTCTCCTTGGAAGCAAATGGGGCATGGTTCCAGATCTCTACATGGACAAATCTGACTATCCCTTGTTACACAACACCACGGAAAGGAGACTTCACCGCAACTTCATATCAAATGTTTCTCTGACAGATCCATGGAGACTGCACTACAAGGGACTATGCCTCTACCTCCTGTGTGCACAGCACCAGATCTTGAATAGACTCCTTTCTACTACGTGCATCATGGCTTGGACATTTGGTGGATGCTGACATAGCACAATGTGGGATTTTGGACCATGACGCAATTCATCTCCAGCTAGACTTGGGCACACTACACCTTCCCCTACCCAGCTGGAGCATAAACCTCTTTTACTACAAGATTCCCACAAACAGGGAAAGGTTGCGATCCTATCTGTACACCTTCCTAGACCTTAACAAAGTGTGAATAGACTCCATGGGTACCCTGTGGGCAGCCGGTTAGGCCACAGTAAGGGGGGACTTGATGTATCACACCTTCCAATGGAAACCTCGCACAAACAGGTCCAACTTGAATCCACCCTCACCTCTCTCACAGCCCAACACTTCCGATCCTATTTGCAGTCCACACTAGGAACCTTGCTGCAAGCCAAATATGAACACAATGCACTGTATTCTTTCAAGACGGAAACAGCACTGTTCCACCTTAAACAAAGACATTATGAGTGCTGAGAAAAGGCAGGATGTCTTTTGACACGTCAACTGTGACACTCTTCCCACGTCATACCAGCCATCAGGCAGGTTGACGAACAACCTCTCAGCCACCTGCTTGACATCTTAGAGTCCTTAAAGACTTACTTTGAAGCCCTTTACACCTCAGGTACCATATGCACTTGCCAAAATGATGGTCTTCCTGGCTTGAAATATGATCCCACGCCTCACAGCAGACCAGACACAGGCCCTAAAGGCTAACATTACACCGGAGGAAATTCTGGAGGTACAGTGCTATATGGCAAAGCCCCATGATTAGCCAACTATTTATCCAAATCCGGAGGTTGTATTTTCACAGAACAGCCATATTCACCTGCAGTGGACATGCTTTCCCCCCCTTCGAAAACCACAGAGGCACCAGACTGGGGTGTCCCATATCCCGTCTTCTTTTCATTCTGGCCCTGGAACCTTTCGCAATAGCAAATCGCAACCCTCCTGACATATACACATTCCCTATCCCAGATGGAGTACATAAGCTCTTGCTATTTGTGGAGAACATCCTAGTTACCCTCACACAGCCATCCACCTCACTGAGAGCCCTCATGATCTGGATCTCACACTTTCCTTCCCTGTCCCTGTAAGATAAATGCAGATAAAAGTGAGACCATTCCCCTCACAGATCACACATCACCGACTGTGATGGCAGGCCTGCCTTTTAAATGGTCTTGCTACTCCATGCAATATCTCGGGATTGAAGTCACCCTAGGTTTCAGACACATGGTAGAATACAAACTTGACCCATTACATACAAAAATTAATTTGGACATGACCTGTTGGTCACATTTCAACCTCTCCCTCTGGGGGAATACTCAAATACTTAAAATGAATGTAATGCCAAGATTGAACTCAGTATTCACTATCATCCCTTTCTGCATTCCAGGCCCCCCAATGAGCAGTCTTGAGAAAACCCTGAAAACCTTCTTTTAGGGAGGGCAAAAACCACAACTAAAACTGTGGAAGCTATATGCCGCCACTGAAGAGGAAACTATGCGGATACCTAATATCCTTTGCTAATGGTTGGCATCCCAAATATCTTTCCTCAAATATGCTGTGCACACCACATTAGACACACTCAGTTGGGTACAGTTGGAATCCGCCCTCTTGGGTCGTAATAAGAACTTTAATATGATACACACAGGAGATGTGACTAAACTGATGAAATCACATCCTGAATTGGCCACCACTGACCATGCATGGTGGACCGCTCATAACTACTGAAGATGAACCCCAATGTATGCGCTCAAGCTCCTTGTGGTGTAGTGCCTCATTGGTGAGGAGGAAGGAACTCAATTGAACATCATTTGCATCTAAAGGTATTCACCAACTATCTGATCTAGTCAAGGATGGGGAATACTAATCTTTAGCACATGCTCAAGAAAAATATGGCCTGCACACCCCCCTCTTTTGGGACTACTAACCTTTGCAACGTTTTCTTCATACTATCCTGGGTCCCCTAC
Source organism: Pleurodeles waltl (assembly GCF_031143425.1). Classification (NCBI taxonomy): domain Eukaryota; kingdom Metazoa; phylum Chordata; class Amphibia; order Caudata; family Salamandridae; genus Pleurodeles; species Pleurodeles waltl. The sequence goes on from NC_090449.1 coordinate 404,416,141, forward strand.
TGCTAGATCCATCCTCCTCACCATTGATAATCTACCTAGGGAAATGGTGCAGTTTTAAAGGGACATTGTCTGGGCTGTATCAGATATTGGTAGACCGGCTGTACTCTACTCTGCTGTCACACTCTCTGCAGGAATGGTGGTCAGACAAGTTAAAGGTCACATACTCAGAGGACAATTGAGCCGATCTCTTAGCCACCCATGAAAGTACTTTAGACAAACACACCTCATATTTCGCTACTTCAAGGGGCTGCACAGATGCCTCTGGTCGCCTCAATGTCCCCGTACATCTTCCTTACCTCAGACTGCAATGTGCTAGAGATATGGAACATTGGAGGGAGACATTGTTTATCTGCTTTGGGACTGTTTATTAGTCCTCCATTGTGACTACAAACAGAGGTACAATACACCTCACAGGGGGGTTGAAGGCACAAACAGCTCTGCTCTATGACTGTGCTCAGCGTCCAGCCATCACAAATCAACAATACAGGTGGCTAGCCATGATGCTGACCTCCACCAAGATTTACATTCTGAGACTTCGGAGGTCACCCCCATGTTTAAGACTTTACTAGTAGCTACAAGAACTGTATAAGGTGATTGCTTATGAATTAATTATTGCGAGACTCACTGATCACTTCGACAAACTTCTGGACACATGGAGAGATGCTCTGCGAGACTCATGACCTAACCTCCGCATTACCCTACCCACCCTCCCCCGCCACCTGCCTCCTGCACCTGTAGGCTTGCACTTGGCTCCCACTACCTCTCCAGTTCCCATTGTCTCTCTACAATTTAATCCCTGAGGTGTGCACAAAGAGACTTCCACCTGGAGAAGGCGACTGAACCACGAGGCACTATCTTAGGGGCCCCTTGGTGTCATGCATGACTGTCAGGTAAATACAGCTTTTGGAATCAAGGATCTAAGTTGGTCACCCTAAGAACGACCCTTCATTCTGCCTAACTCCTCCCCCCAGGTCATGCTGAAGGGGATGTGCCCCCCACAGCCCCTTCCCCTATTCCAGATGTCCGGGGGTAAAGCGGCACCCTTACCGTTTCCACTACTTGACTCACGCAAACTACACTGAGGATTATGACTATCTTTATTGCTGGACTTCTTCCATGTCTAAGTAACCCCTTGCGCCTAGCGCTGTGTTATTATTATCTGCTGTTTTATGCTTCTGGTTATGTTAAACTGCCTGTGGATGCAACGAACTCTCATTTTGTACTACACATATTTTCCTCAATATAGAAACATTAAAAAAATTCTTCTTCTTGCTATTTTCTGCAGTTAGCGAAAACCATGGCTTTTTTCCTTCTCCCAAGTATTGTATAATTGTCACAAGCCAGGACGAGATTTGGGGCCTTTCTTGGAAAGATTAACTTAAAGGTCCTGTGTAGGTCAATCCAAGTTTACTATTTCAGTCTATTGTGTGTTTCTGGGAGGCATTTCATACTCATTCAACTGCTAATTACTGGCTAGCAGAAGTGGGCAAACAAGTCCAAATGGGTCTCCAAAGGCTTTAGCGAGGCAAAAGGTAACTTTCTAAATATGCCTTTTAGTTATGTTGATCAAACATCCAACTTCACCATTGGATTGGGTGTTTAGTAACTATTCAAATTATTGTTTAATTATTTTTCTAACTGTTTCCTAAACAAAATTTGCATTAGTAAATGTAATAATGTAACCCATTATTTTCTTATGCAGTGGCCAGACATGCTACTACTGAAAATAGCTTTCAAGCTTTTTTTTGCTGTAAGGGCATGCTTAACATGAGAGTCCTACATGTCGTACTTTTAAATACCATGCACCCTGCCTTATGTTCTGTAAGGCCCACATTGGGCTCACCTATACATTTGTAAAAGGAAAGTTTTGACCAGTCAAAAGGGGTTATTTTCGCAGGTTGAATTTAAGGTTTAAAACTGTAACAGTCAGGCTACAAATGGTAGGCCTGCAGTTATGTTTGAAGTGTCTCAGTAGTGGATAGCAAAAGAATATGACACTAAACCACTACTACCTAAACAACTACTACTTAAACAACGACTTCCCAACACCGAAAAAACCTATAAAACGAATTATTTTACAACGAAGTCTAAACAACGAAAAAAACATTAACTAAATTATTCCTGAACAACGAACACCTATTTAACGATTACGAAAACCACTAAATCACGAATCTTCCATTAAACGACTACTATGTAAACCACGACTACCTAAACGACTCCACAAATAACTACTACCTAAAAACGACTACCCCCCAAAAAAATTACCTAAATAACGACTCCCCAAATAACTAATAACCAAACAATCTACTACCCAAACAACGAATACTTAAACAACGTATCCTAAAATAACTACTACCCAAACAAACGACTAGCCAAACAACGAATACCCAAACAAATACTACACAACACCGAAAACGCCTAAACACCGAATATATTTAAAACGAACTCCAAACAATGAAAAATATTAATAATTAATACCACATCTAAACAATAATGATTAATAAATAAAATATTAAAACCACTACAGTAATACGTAAAACAAAAAAACGAAATCGAAAATAACAATTTATTTCCTGCATACAAAAACACAAAACATCACAAAAATCCAAAACATATAAATACCGTTTTAAAACAAAATAAATAATACTTAAATAATTATAAAACAAACACAACACTAAAAATAAAACCCACATAAAACGATAGTCCTACAACACTTTCTACATGACCCAGGAAGTACTTCCTCTACTGAACAAACGAGAACGAACATTAAAAAAAAGTACAAACTACAAAACAAATACACTCCACAATTATATAAATCTAACATCACAAACAAATTCACAATAAAAAAACACATCCAAAACACATTCAATTTACAAATAAAACAATAGTTACAAAAACACATATAAATACCAACCACCTCCATTTTCTACTCATTACTACACCGAACAACTTACAGAGAAGACAAGCATATCCTAAGGAAAAGAATTAAAATATAATTTATCCAACACCGCCATCTGCTGAGATAACAAGGTAAAATATCCATAAATAAATATAAATAAATTTACTAACCTATACCACAGCTAAAATAATATATAATTAACATACCTTTCGTACTATTTTGTTACAGGCATAAATATCAGGAATCTGACCAAAAAAATAAACACAACACCTTCATCATCAAAGGTAAACCATTACCATTATTCAAAAACAATTTCACTAAACCATAAACAATTGCATTGCAAAAATTGTTAAATAACGAATACCATAATAGAATTAAAATATATATATTAAATAGTAAAAGTACAAATTAGTTTAAAAAAAGAAATAATTCACCTAATAAATTTAACCAAAAAACAAATATTATTCACCAAATTTGAAACCTACTAAGAAAATTACTTCTAAATCAAAATAACTAAATAATTAATAAAACAAAAGAATAAACTAAATAATACACTTTTTCTTATTTCTTACAGACTCCAAGAACCCAAAAAAACACCAGAAGACATACAAAATTGAAAGAAATCAATAAAAAAAAAATAACATCTGAAATAAGAAAAAAAACTCAAAGTAAGTATAATATTTTCATTATAACATACAACCAGATTTTCTAATTAAATAAAACTAAACAAACATTCTTATTCAAATACCCCTTAACATAACACCAAACACACATACATTCTATAAAATTAAAAACACTTCACAAACACAGTACATATATTATATAAAAAAAAATAACTATAACAACTCCACCAAACACTTACCTCTAAACAGCTGCTCCACAAGAAACATAAATAACTTTTACAACAAAACACCAACTTCCAAAACAACTAGAGCCTTAACAACAAGGACAGACTACCAACCTTGTTCTTACTACTAACAATCTTACCACAAATACCTTAACAACAATAGTTCATTGTAAAACCATACTTGAAAAAAGAATTACTAATAAGCACCATTCACCCTACATCCCTCAAGCCACCCCCCAACCACCCTGAACCCCCACCTCCTCCCCAAAACCAAAAACGTCCCAGCCCCCAACCCCACCCCAAAACCTAAAACCCCCTAACCCCCCACCTCCTCCCCAAAACCAAAAACGCCCGACCCCCCAAACCCACCCAAAAACCTAAAACGCACTAACCCACCACCCCCTCCCCAAAACCAAAAACACCCCACCCCAAAACCTAAAACCCCTCACCCCAACCCCCTCCCCAAAACCAAAAATGCCCCACCCCCCAACCCCACCCAAAACCAAAAAAACCCTACCCCCACCCCTCCCCAAAACTAAAAACGCACCACCCCCCAACCCCACCCCAAAACTTAAAATCCCCTGACCCCACACCCACTCCCCAAAACCAAAAACGCCCCACACCCTCAACCCCACCCCAAAACCTAAAACCACCTCACCCTCCACCACTTCCCCAAAACCAAAAACGCCCCACCCCCCCAACCCCATCCCAAAACCTAAAACCCCTGACCCTCTACCCCTCCCCAAAAACACTCCACCCCCCCAAACCCACCCCAAAACCTAAAACCCCCTGACCCCAACCGCCTACCCAAAACCAAAAATGCCCCACCCCCCAACTCAACCCCAAAACATAAAACTCCCTAACCCCCACCCCCTCCCCAAAACCTAAACCCCCCCACTAACCTAATTAAACCCCCTTGTCATCTACAACGTCCGCCTTCACCAACTCCCTTCTTTGTACCTTAACCACACATATTCATTATTCAATACCTACATAGTTAAGTCACAAAATAACATATTCATCGTTAAAAAAAACATTGTTACACTTTCATTAACCACAACTTCGTAAATAAAACATCACAATAAAGGATGTTTCCCAAAATGTACTATAACAACTCCACCACATACTTACGTCACAGCAGCTGCTACACAGTAAACAGCACTAAAATTACTATTCCTACTCCACCAAGTACTTACCTCATATCACATTACAAATACTCAAAACATTATAAAATAATCAAAGCAACTTCACTAGATACTTACATTAACATAAGTGCTACAGATTAATTATTAAATAATATACTATTACAACTCCACCAACTACTTACCTCATAACAAAAACTAGGAATACAGTAGACCCACAAATACAAATCTAAAAGCAAAAATGACTTACCTCAATAAATAACACACAATCACCAAATATAAAAGATAACAAACCACCTACACCAAATGTTTACAACTTACTAAGTGGTAAACTAAATCCACCACAAATTTAATAATAAAAACTGCAAACTTCTTTTAACCTATTTCTTTTATATTATTTACAGATATTTCACAAATGGCATCGCAAGGAGAAGCAAGTTACTTAACCTCAAGAACCGGAAACCAGCTACTAAAGTATGAAGGTTATCTTTATTGCAGAGACAAGGTTGTCAACCTCAGGAGCCATTGGAGGTGTGTACAATTCTACTCTTCACATTGTAGAGGCAGAGCTGTAACTCTAGAAAACACCGTTGTTAAGACAACAGATCACAACCACTCTGCCTCTGCAATAGAAATTGAAATAAGAGAAAACATACAAAAAATAAAAAACATTGCACATACCTCCAATGACTCCTGTGGACAGGTTATAAGGGAGGTAGTACAAAATATTCCAATACAGATTTCCGGTAGCATGCCTTCTGTACCAAACCTTAGGAGAATATTTCAACGAGAAAGACTGGCAAGTAATCCCCAACATATAACACCACAAACCTATGAAGACATTAACATCCCCCCAGAACTAACAATTACCTTCTCCAAAGAAACTTTCCTTATTCACGACAACGAAAACTCTAAAAAAAGAATACTAATATTCAGCACAACATCCAACTTACTAATCCTACAAAATAGTGAAAATTGGATGATGGATGGAACCTTTAAATCTACACACCATCCTTTCACTCAAATTTACACCATACATGCCACAAAAAATAACACTACAATCACCCTAGTGTATGCATTACTACCTGATAAACATTCCTCTACTTACAGTGAATTTTTATCAACAATCAAAAACAAAACATTAAATAAAACACCTAGAAAAGTAATACTAGATTTCGAATTATCAATGATAAATACAATACTAAAAATATATCCACAAACCCAAATTCAAGGATGCTTTTTCCACTTTTCACAAGCATATTGACGTAGAATACAAAAATCATCTCTAAGTAGAGAATATTTCTCAGATTGCATACTACAATTTGAATTAAAAAAACTCACAGCATTATGCTTTGTACCACCTACAAAAGTAGATGAGTATTACACTGCAATAACAGAGTCTAACTATTATACACAAAATGAAGACAAATTAGAACCCTTACTAAATTACTTCGAAGAATCCTGGATTGGACACCTAAACAGATCTGGTCGCAGACGAAAGCCAAGATTTCCAATAGAATAGTGGAACTGCTACCAAACCTGTTTAGAAGGTAATGCAAAGACTAAAAATGCCATAGAAGGATGGCACAACGCCTTCAATTAAGTAATAGGTAAACCCCACCCAAACCTGTATCATTTCATGGAAATTTTGAAAAAGGAACAAAGTTTCCAAGAAATGAGACTTGCTCAATCACTGTCAGGTAGCCTGAATCCACGCACAAGTAAAAAAAGCAAAGAAATGACTGAAAGAATTTTGGCAAAAATACAACAATTTGATACAATAACACCATCAGACTACCTCAACAGTCTAGCATATATTCTACATTACTAACAACAACTAACCTACTGAAAAAATTACTTGCCAGTTCTAAAAAAAACAAACACCATGAATTAAATTGGCATTTTTCAAAAAAAATTTACACTAAATTTGCACAACAAAAATTGTTCCTACCTTTGAAGTTTTCATGTCTTTATCCAAACACATGAAGCTGAATAAATCTTCTTCATTAATATAGAAAGAAGCATCTCATACTGAGAAAAAAAAAAACATTAAATCTTCTTCATTAATATAGAAAGAAGCATCTCATACTGAGAAAAAAAAAAACATGAATCATCCAAAAACAATTCAAAAATATTCATATTAAATGGATGATAAAAAAAACAACTCTATATACTATAATAACAAAGAAATAAAATATAATACTTTACTAAACCAGAAATTGGAAAAATATCTAAAAAACGTAAAATAACAAATATACTTTTTTTTACCAAAAAAAGGTAAAAAAATGAATCACATACTAACCAAAGCCACATCATTAATTAAAACATTAACTATCAAGAAAAAGACATGAAAACGATAAAGGATATTCCTAACACAAAAAAAAATTCATCACAAAACCTATTACAATAAACTAATTTTTTTTTTCATAAACCGAACAACTGACTCCCTCAAAAATCCCAAAACTAAATTTATTAAAAAAATATTCAATTCTTTCTAACTACTACAAAAGCAGTATAATCATTTATAAGATATAACACTGCTAAACAAATTTGTTTACTTTTACGAAACCACTTTCGTATACAAAAATATACGAAAAGAAATAATTAAACATAACAAACATAACAAACCCTGAAAATCTACTACCTACCTTATAACTACCTCCGACAACTATTTCTGTAATAAAAATACCCGACTACATACTATAAAAAAAGTTATAATCCCACTTACCTGAACGAGGTCTCCGCTTCCGTCCTATCTTGACCGCAACGCTCCTCCGACTGAATACAGAAGACGTCAAACGATGTAAACATGGAAGAGCACTAAAAATAGAAACCGGACTATTTCACTCATAGACTATAATAGGGAAAATAAGAAAATAACACTAAAAATAGATAATTAAATATAAATGAACAATTAAAAAATTTCTATAAATAAGTAAATGTCAAAAAATACTTTTAAACATTTTTTTGCATTTTTTAAACTTGCTTATGTTCAAAATAAAAAATATTTTACAAAAAATGTCATTTAAAAAAAAAAAATTACATTTGCATGAAAAAAAAACATTATCTATATATAATCTACAAATAATTAATTAACTAATACATTTTTAGAAATAATATTAAGACAAATTAATATATATAAAAAATTATACATCCTAAAAAATAATTAAAAAATATGAAGAATATTAATTACATCACATCAAAAAAAATATAATCAACATAAAAAATAAAAAAACATTTTAACACATTTCAAAAATCACAAAATTAAAATCTAATAAATATTAAAAATAAAAAATAAAAAAAATATTATATTCCAAAACCTACTATACCAACTACTATACTATTAAAAAATCAAATATAATTTTTTAAACATAACTATTTTTAAACTAATTTATTTTTACACCTTCAATAACAACAAAAATAAAAAACAAAACCTAAAAATATAACACAAAAAAATAATTCACCCATAATAAAAAATTATAAACTATCAATACATGTCCAAATCATAATCCACCAATAAAGCAAATTGCATCCCAAAAAAAAAAAAAAAAACATAAATAAAAAAACTCAAACATAGAAAAAAAAACTTAATCATAAAAACAATACCCCAACCATAAACCCTACATCCCCTATATTCCACCCTTAATTCTAAATATACTTTCAATTAAAAAAAACAATTAATTAAATACAATAAATAATACCAAGCTACTAATATACTGCCAACCCATAACTCCTAGATCCCATATATCCCACCCCTAAACCCACAACATAAATGCCAAATTTTAATAAAATACAACTACTTAAATTAATACCCAAATATTAATACACTTCCCCACCCATAACGCCTACATCCCATATATCCCACAACAAAAATTACAACAAATAAAAAAACACAAGTACTTAAATTAATACCTCAGTATTAATACACTTCCCCACCCATAACCCCTACATCCCACATATCCCGCCCCTAAACCCACAACATAAATTACAACATATCAAAAAACACAAGTACTTAAATTAATGCCTGACTATTAATACACTTCCCCACCCATAACCCCTACAACCCACATATCCCGCCCCTAAACCCACAACATAAACTACAACATATAAAAAAACACAATTACTTAAATTAATACCTGAGTATTAATACACTTCCCCACCCATACCCCCTACAACCCACATATCCCGCCCCTAAACCCACACATAAATTACAACTTATAAAAAAACACAAGTACTTAAATTAATACCTGAGTATTAATACTCTTCCCCACCCATAACCCCTACAACCCACATATCCCGCCCCTAAACCCACAACATAAATTACAACATACAAACAAACACAAGTACTTAAATTAATACCTGAGTATTAATACACTTCCCCATCCATAACCCCTACATCCCACATATCCCGCCCCTAAACCCACAACATAAATTACAACATATAAAAAAACACAAGTACTTAAATTAATACCTAATTATTAATACACTTCCCCACCCACAACCCCTACATCCCACATATCCCGCCCCTAAACCCACAACATAAATTACAACATATAAAAAAACACAAGTACATTAATTAATACACCCACCCATAACCCCAACATCCCACATATCCCACCCCTAAACCCACAACATAAATTACAAGATATAAAAAAACACAAGTACTTAAATTAATACCTGAGTATTAATACACTTCCCCACCCATAACCCCAACATCCCACATATCCCACCCCTAAACCCACAACATAAATTACAACAGATAAAAAACACAAGTACTTAAATTAATACCTGAGTATTAATACACTTCCCCACCCATAACCCCTACATCCCATATATCCCACCCCTAAACCCACAACAAAAATTACAACATATTAAAAAAACACAAATACTTAAATTAATACCTAATTATTAAAACACTTCCCCACCCATAACCCCTACATACCACATATCCCGCCCCTAAACCCACAACATAAATTACAACATATAAAAAGACACAAGTACATAAATTAATACCTGAGTATTAATACACTTCCCCACCCATAACCCCTACATCCCATATATCCCACCCCTAAACCCACAACATAAATTACAACATAGAAAAAAACACAAGTACTTAAATTAATACCTGAGTATTAATACACTCCCCCACCCATAACCCCAACATCCCATATATCCCGCCCCTAAACCCACAACATAAATGACAAGATATAAAAAATCACAAGTACTTAAATTAATACCTGAGTATTAATACACTTCCCCACCCATAACCCCTACATCCCATATATCCCGTCCCTAAACCCACAACATAAATTACAACATATAAAAAACAAAAGTACTTAAAATAATATCTAAGTATTAATACAATACCCCACCCATAACACCCACAACCCATAGAATCCATTACTTAATCCACCCAATATACTTTAAAAAATTGAACATATAATAATTAAACCCTAAATAAACAAAAAACAAAACACAAAACTCACCTTAAAATTCATCAAAAAATAATTCACTTACCTTAAAATTAGTTGTTCTAGCATTAGTTGTTAAGGTAAAATCGTTGTTAAACCAGTAGTTGTTCAAAACTTCGTTGTTAAGACCCAGTAGTTCTTTAAGATTCATTGTTAAAGCAAGTAGTAATTCAAACGTAGTTGTTCAGTTTGTTTCCCTAGCAAAATGGGTGCTGCCATCCACTAGTCACATTTAAGTTATAGGCCTCGGGTACCCTTTGTACCATGTACTAGGGACTTACAGGTAAGTTAAAAATGCCAATTAGGGGTATGCCAATTTCACCATTCTGAAAGGGGAACAAAGGCCCTAGAACACTAGTTAGTAGGGGTAAAAAGCGCAGAGATCTACAGCCAGCAAAAATATAGGGTCCAGCAAAAGGCAGAAACTCTTGAGTGACCCTGCAGAAAGGGCAAATTTCTTGCATCCTTCCAGCACTTGACTCTCAGTGGTAGCATGGGTCAAACAGTCACTTGCTCTTCGGGAGAGGTAGGTGCTAGGTACACAGAAGCTCATAACTCAACACACACACAGTAGCAACTTTAAGATGACTGTCCAGTCAAATACTAGATTTTATGAAAGGAGTATTTAATGTAAACACCCAAAGTACGTATGAGACAGTAAATATTCTACACAGCCCTATTAAAGGCAGTGTGTTAATGTAATACAGGCAGGATCCCCAAGTCAGTCTGTCCCTTCTGGTAGGGGCGGTTATTCCCAATTACAATAGTGGAGCCAACTTACAGATGTGGCCCATGCTAGCTCAAGCACTCAAAAAGTCTTTGCTATGCCCTAAGAGGGCACCGGCACTAGGTTTGTGCAAGTCCTCAGTGGCCCAAATGGCTTGGAACAGTCTTGCTTAACGCTGTAACAGCAAACGACCCCAGGGAGATGCTGGCTATCCTTTGCAAGCTCCAGTTTCCTATGGCTGAGGGTCTGCGACCTCTTGTGGTCTTTCCCCAATGTAATATTGGTCCGCCTCCTCAGTCATGAGACAGTGGCCCTCTCCTAGTTCATGGGTCACCTACGGCAGCACTCCCATGGATGGCTGCCAGCACTTCACGGTGGGCACCTCTTTGAACATGGGACACTGACTACAGCTCTTCCTTGGGTGACATCCTGCACTTCATGGTGGACCCTTCCTCCCACATGGAGTCACTGAAAACAGTGCTTATATGCCCTGGCAATGGCCCTAGCATCCACAGAATCCAATGGACAGACTGCACTCCTAAAACAGTCCTGACAGGACCGGGTGTTTCACACTTCACTTACTCAGATCCATTTGAAGGTTACTCACTGGGCCTCGCTTCCTCCAGGTACTCTCCTCCTCCTCTTCTCCTGGTAGACAGGCAGTCTCTAGGTGCTCTCCTCCTCACAAGGGTACAAGGGTCTTGGTAGGCAGACTCCAGGACTTCTCCTCCTCACTGGAGGCTATACTCTTGGCAGGCAGGTAGAAGGATGGGGTTCCAGGCTCAGAGCAAGTGGTCTTGACTTCCTGAGTAATATCACCTCACACATCAGGGAGACTCGCAGACCTTGGGCTTCAGTCCTGGTTACAGCAGCAAGAGGTATTGGTGATCTTCCTTCTCCTGATTAGATTCTGTTGTGCAACCAAGGATGGGCTCATGTTCCCACCTTTATACAGTAGTTCAAATCCAGACATATAAGAGACTTAGGCCCTCATCACAACCCTGGCGGTCGGTGTTAAAGCGGCAGTAATAGCGCCAACAGGCCGGCGGTAACAAAAATGGAATGATGACCACAACGGAAACCGCCAACACATACAGCCACTTTAACACTCCGACCACCACGGTGGTAGTAATAAACACCGCAGTGGTAATCGTCAACAGCCAGGCGGAAGACAATGTACCGCCCACCCCATTACAACCCGCCTATCTGCCAGCTTTTCCAGGGCAGTACCAACGCAATCAGAAGCACGGTGGAAACAGTACTTTGATGGGAAACCACTCACCTCTCAACACTCAAGGAAGAACCAGGAAGCCATGGAGCCTGAGCTGCAAGTCCGCCCCATGCTGGTGTATCTGCTCATATACCAGGAGTACCAACGGTGGCGATGACGACCACGGTGAGTACTGCACCTAGCACATAGGGTAGTGGGGAGGAAAAAGAGAGTGACACACACACGCAGCATGCAACACCCCCACCCCCACCCTCAACCCCAACACCATACACACAAACACATGCAACAACATTACATATACACCCCGTAACCCTCAGGAATAACGCAAGGACTAAAGGAATTGGGTCACTTGAGTGTTATATTAGAAATAGTTAGAAATATGACAATAGTTCAAAAACAGTATTTACAAAATATACAATATTTACAAAATGCAGGACAATGTCCACTCAAAATGTCTGTGACCCACTGGGCCAAAACACATAGACCAAGCCCACACTTGACTCCTGCCTCAATACGGAGAACACACTGCAGGGGCATAAGGTCGAAAACACACAGGCACCTCAGGAGGATGGGGAAGGGGGGGCACCTCAGCCGGAAGATGGTACAACGCCACTGCTCCTGGAGGGAGCTACATGCCCACTGCTTGGTCCTGGGGAGTGCAAAGCCACAGTCTCTCAAGCCTCTCAAGTGGGTGGTTTGTCCACTGCTTGGTCCTGGGGAGTGCAAAGCCACAGTCTCTCAAGTCTCTCAAGTGGGTGGTTTGCCCACTGCTTGGTCCTGGGGAGCGCAAAGCCGCAGTCTCTCAAGTGGGTGTCAGATTTCCACTGGTTTTGGAGGGGGCTTTGTGCCCAATGTGCTTCATTCTGCCAAGGATAGGGTGAGTGGATGCCTTCTTCCACCGGTTCTTGAGGGGGCTTTGTGCCCAGTGTGCGTCATCCTGCCAAGGATAGGGTGAGTGGATGCCGCCTTCCACCAGTTCTGGGGGGGGCTTTGTGCCCAGTGTGTGTCATCCTGCCAAGGATAGGGTGAGTGGATGCCTTCTTCCACTGGTTCTGGAGGCGGCTTGGTGCCCAGTGATGCAGCACATGGGGTATGCAAAGTCACAGTCACTCACCTGGGTGTCAGATCCACACGAATTTCTGTGGGCAGGATCAATGACACACCATGGATGCATGACTACAGTCCATCCGCCGACGGGGACGGCTGTACAGTTGTTGCAGTGCCGGTGCAGGTGGCAGTGCTGTTCACGGGGAGGTGGTGGTGCTGGCCGCGGTTCAGGTGGCAGTGCTGGCCACGGTGCAGGTGGCAGTGCTGCCAGTGGAGACGGGAGGCTCCAGCTCTTCCCCTGCAGCCTCGGACGGTTGCCCACTGGGGCTGCTGCTGCTGGTGGCAGTGCTGCTGTCTGCGGTGCAGGTGGCGGTGCTGGCCACGGGGCAGGTAGCAGTGCTGTCCGCGGTGCAGGTGGCGGTGCTGGCCGCGGTGCAGGTGATGGTTGTGCCAGTGGAGGGGGGAGGCTCCAGCCCTTCCCCTGCAGCCTTGGACGTCTGAAGTGCCTTGGCTGGTGTCCTGTGACCCTTCCTGCCCTTGGCAGATGGTGGTGCCTCCTTGAGTCTGCCAGCTGGAGTCTTTGCCTTGGCCTTTCTGGCTGGTTGTGCCTCCTTCTCCTTGCTGGATGCTCCCCCCTTTTTTGCCCTTTACTGGTGCCAGAACATTCTTGTCCTTGGCAGGTGTTGGTGGCACACTGGCTGGGCTGACGGGTGCCTCCTTAGAGCCCCCCAGAGCTGCAGAAACCACAGCGGACGTGGACTTGGTGGCTGAGGTGCTGTGCTGAGTTCGGACCACCCTAGCCCGAGGTGAAGGACGGGGAGAGGGGTAGGGAAGAGGTCAAGGGTGGCGAGGTAAAGCTTTTTATGGACACTGGGGTGGGAAGAGGGTGAAGATTTGGGAGTGGAGGAAGAGGGTTGTAGGAGGTGTCAGTCTGCTGTGTTTGGGTGCAGGTGCATGAGCTGGATGCTGTTGTGAGGTGGATGGCTGTTGGATGGGTGTGTGCTTGCGTTTGTGTAGTTTGGGAGGAGGGGTCACAGACACAGTGGAAGAGGACACAGGGGACATGTGCATGGATGTGGGGGTGGTGACTGCCAGTGAGGGGCTTGTAGTGATAGGCGTGCTGGTGATGGAGGTAGCGGATGAGGATGTAGTGCATGCAGGTGTGAGTGGAGACGCTACTGGGAGGGAGGTGGCCGAGGAGGAGGAGGGGGGCACAGTGGAGGCAGTGGATGTTGGTGTGTCTGCTTCTGGATGGTGCTTGTGTGAGTGCCTGTGGGATGATGTGTGGTGCTTGTGTTTGCCTGAGCCACTTCTGTGTGTTGATTTGGGTGAATGCTGGTCTGAAGGTGTGCTTGGGATAGGTTGGGGTTGAGGGGATTGGGACAGGGTATAGGAAGTTGGAGGGGGGAGGCTGGAGACAGGGACAATGGCTGCCATCAGTGCTGAGGTCAGAGCCTGAAATGCTACCTGTTGGGCCGCCACGCCAGAGTGAATGCCCTCCAGGTATGCATTTGTTTGTTGTAAATGCCTCTCAACACCCTGGATGGCATTCAGTATGGTTGACTGCCCAACAGTTAGGGATCTCAGGAGGTCAATAGCCTCCTCACTGAGGGCAGAGGGGCTAACTGGGGCAGGGCCTGAGGTGCCTGGGGTGAAGGAGATGCACACCCTCCTGGGTGAGCGGGCACGGGAAACACGCTGAGGGGCTGCTGGGAGGTCGGTGCTGGTAGGGGGGTGGCGGCTGTACCTGTTGTTGGGGAGGGCACAGAGGTGTCCGCCAGGGAACTTCCATTGGAGGAGGAGTCACTGTCTGTAGTGTCCCCTCCTGTCTCCGTCGTGGTGCTCCCCTCGCCCTCCGTCTCACTGGTTCCCTCATCGTTGGTGGATTCGACCTCCAAGCCCATGTGGGATGCAGCTTCCTCCGTCGCCGGTGCTTCTGCTCCTCTGCCAGATGATGCTAATGCACATAAGGACAGGGTGACAAAACAAAAAAGGGGGGGGGGGAGACAGAGGATACACTTGGTCAATGCCAGCAACAACACTACCGCTGGCGTACACAACTCACAGGGGATCAGCCCTATGCACTAGGCCATGCACTCCCAGTTACAAAGATAGTCACCAGCCCATGGGGTACATTGCCTAACGCCATCAGCTGCACACCTGGAACCAACAGGACCGTGCCCAGTAGTAGATGCCCACTAACACTATTGGGGTTGGAGAGCTTCAGAGTCTGACCAACAAGGTACCTAACCCTGCTGGTTACCCCTGGCCTAGGGGCGCCCACAATTCACATCCCCCACCCAGGTACAACCTTAACACGCACAAAGTAATGAGGATGTGTTTGAGGTCCTCCCTGATCCCAAGGTACTGTCCCTCTTGCAGCCGCTGGGTTTCCTGCAACTTGGCCAGTATCTGGCCCAAGGTATCATGGGAATGGTGGTATGCTCCCAGGATCCCTGCAAGTGCATCGTGGAGAGTGGGTTGCCTGGGCCTGTCCTCCCCCTGTTGCACAGCAGTCCTCCCAGCTTCCCTATTGTCCTGTGCCTCTGTCCCCTGAATCGTGTGCCCACTGCCACTGACCCCAGGTCCCTGATTGTCTTGGGTTTGTGGGGTTGCCTGGGGTCTCTGTAGTGGTGGACACACTGCTGATTGACGTGTCCTGTGGATAGTGGTATGGGCCTGCTAGGTGGGTGCTGTGCTGGTGTTTCCTGAGGGGGGAAGCTCTATGGTGGTATGGGACTGTGGCTGGGTAACTGACTGCCCAGAGGTCCCTGATGTGCCAGGTTGGTCATCGTGATCCAGGCGTGCAGAGCTTCTGTCATTACTGTGGGCCTCTTCTGTGGGGGGACTGGATGTTGGTGGCACTTCCTCTCCTGTGACGTTGAGTGGGGGTCCTGTGGGGATATAAATGCAGTGTTATTGTATCTGCGTGTGCCATCTTGTGCATGGGTGTGTTTCCCTGTATGGTTGTGATAGCCCTGTCAGCTTTGCCTTGTGTGTGTGGTGATTTTGTGGGCTAGGTGATTCTCTCTAATGGGCATGCTTTAGTGATGGGTGTCCATGCATTGGTGTGGCATGCGGGGCTTGGTATTGGGATGGGTGGGTTGTGATAGTGGGGTATCTGTGAGGTGGTGAGGTGCTAGGGGTGAGGGTAGGGGTATGAGTTTGTGATGGCATGCAGGTAGGGTGGGGGATATAGTAGTAAAGATTTGGCTTACCAGAGTCCACTCCTCCTGCTACTCCTGCGAGGCCCTCAGGATGTATGATCGCCAAGACTTGCTCCTCCCATGTTGTTAGTTGTGGGGGAGGAAGTGAGGGTCTACCACAAGTCCTCTGTACAACTACCTGATGTCTTGCTACCACGGAATGCACCTTGCCCCGTAGGTCGTTCCACCTCTTCCTGATGTCATCCCTTGTTCTGGGGTGCTGTCCCACGGCTTTGACCCTGTCCATGACTCTCTGCCATAGCTCCATCTTCCTAGCAATGGACATCTGCTGCACCTGTGATCCGAATAGCTGTGGCTCTACCTGGATGATTTCCTCCACCATGACCCTTAGCTCCTCTTCTGAAAACCTGGGGTGTCTTTGGGGTGCCATGGATGTGGTATGTGTGAGGATGTGTGGGGTAATGTGTTGAGGTGTGTGCTTTGAGGTGCGTGGATGGTGTATGGGTGATGGTGTTCTGTGCCTCAGATTGAGTGAGTGCTCCTGGCTTGTCTCTCTCTCTCTCTCTGTTAGCAATCTTTTTTTCATTGAAAGGGTTGTGGGTAATGTGGGTGTGTGTTTTATAATGTTGTGGGTGTGTGTGTGGTGTGTGTATGGGTGTCAGGTGTGTGTAGTTTGACTAGTCCAATGTGGTGTGGTTTTTTAAGAGTGTGTGTATTTTGAGCGCGGCGGAGTGTACTGCCAATGGTTTAGCGCAGTTGAAAAACCGCTGCAGTGATTCGTGGATCTTGATACTGTGGGCGTATTTTTGTTGGCGTAACAGTGTGGGTTTTGGTACCGCCAGTTTATCACTGACCTTTGGGCTGGCGGACTTGTGTGGGTGTCTGTATAGTGCTGCATTTCTCTGTGTGGGTCATAATACCCTTAGCGGTATACCGCCACGGTCACAGTATGTTGGTAGGCTGCATTTACCACCAATGTTGTAATGAGGGCCTTAGTGTCTGGCCTTTAAAATTCGTGGTGGGGTATCAGCTTCTTTGAAGCATTGGTGTTGAAAGCTGGAATATCGAGGGATGCAGGAATTCCAAAGGTAAATGGGCAATAAAGATGCCTTTAAATGTTGTTTTTATCCTGTCACATTTGCTGTGCATTCAAAGACAGAGGTCAAAAGTCACACAATGGCCCTCATTACAACCCTGGCGGTAGATCCCGCTTACCGCTGTGCAGAAGACTGCCAACATACTGCTGCGGCTGTGGAATTCCGCTACAGCTATTATGACCGACAGCTCGGAATCCGCCTTAATACAGACACCCACACAAGTCCGTCACACCAAAGGTCAGTGATAAACTGGCGATCAAACCGACACCATCACGCCAACAGGAATGGCTATGGCGCAGAATTGTTGACAGGGTCAACGCAGTGGGACAGCATCCAAGAACACGGGATGACATCAGGAAGAGGTGGAATGACCTAGGGGGGAAGGTGTGTTCCGTGGTCCCCAGACACCAGATTGCTGTACAGAGGACTGGCGGTGGACCCCCACCGCCTCCCCCACAACTAACAACATGTGAGGAGCAGGTCTTGGCAATACTGCACCCTGAGGGCCTCGCAGGAGTAGCAGGAGGACTGGACTCTGGTAAGTCAACTCTTTACTGCCTTATTCCCCCACCCTACCTGCATGCCATCACATACTCCCACCCTCACCCTCACCCCCATCACTACAACACCTCACATATGCCCCACTATCACAATCCACCCATCCCAATACCAAGCTCTGCATGCAACACCAAAGCATGGACACCCATCACCAACGCATGTCCACTACAGATACCCACACAAACCCCAAACCAAATACCACACAAGGACCAAGCCAAGAATGCAAGCACTGGAGTACAGGGTCACTCACCCATTGCACACAATGGCACACACAGATGCAATAATAATGCCTTTACACCCCTGCAGGACCCCTATCCAAAGTCACCGGACAGGACGTACCAGACATATCCAGTCCCCCACAGAAGAGACCCACAGTGATGACAGCAGCTCTGCACAACTGTATCATGATGACCAGCCCGGCCCATAAGGGACATCGGGAGAGTCGGTTCCCCTGACACTGGCACAAGCCACCACAGAGCCTCCCCCCTCAGGAAACACCAGCACAGCACCCACCCAGCGGGCCCATCCCTCTGTCCCCAGGACACGTCAATCAGCAGTGTGTCCACCATTACAGGGAACCCAGGCAAACCGACCAACCCAAGAAAATCAGGGACCTGGGGGGAGGGGGCACACGGTTCAGGGGACAGAGGCTCAGGAAAACAGGGAAGCTGGGAGGACTGCTGTGCGACAGGGGGAGGACAGGCCCAGGGATCCCACTCTCCATGAGGCCCTCTCCAACATCATGGGTGCTTACCATCATTCCCAGGAGACGATGGCAACGGTACTGGCCAAGTTTCAGGAGACCCAGCGGCTGCAGGAGGAACACTATCTGGGGATCAAGGAGGACCTGAAGTCCACTAACAACACCCTGGTCACCATTGCAGGGGTGCTGTAAGACCTTGTTAACACCAGGAGGGACACTGTGGCACAACAAGGGGCCCCTGACACTAGCCTGGACGATGAACAGTCCTCCACCTCCGCCGGTGCTAGTGGACAGGAGGCACCGCCACAGGAACACGACACCAGCACCCCACCCCTTGCAGATGGAAAACCACCCCGAAAACGGTCCCTGAGATCCAGGAACAAGACTCTTCTGTCCCACTTTGTCACCCTGTCCATCCTTCAACTGCCATTGCTCCACTTCCTATGTCCCTTTGGACAATGCACCTGTGAAACAAATAGACTGGACTCTGCCATGGACATTCCTCCACCATCCCCCCTGCCCATTTTAGAACCCCTCCACTTATTTGCACAGAAATAAACACACTTCAATCACAAAACAATCTGGAGTCAGTCTATGCTTTCACAAATGTGTAATTGCAATAACCATGGAATATAGCAATGTCAATTTACTTGTGCACATACCGATGTAACACAGCTGTAGGCCTGGAGGAACTATAGCAGGGGGCACAAAGTGGGACCCGCATCTGTGAAATGGAAAGCCAAAGTGACAAGTCAGAATCCATAGACTGAGTGTAAAAGACAGACTTATGCTAGCTCCAATAATAGTATGAGATATGGGAGGCAGTGACATCTTCTTACCTGTGTCTCATTGGAAGTATTGCATGATTATGTTGTTTCTGTTGTCGATATCCGCTTCTTCTGCCTCCTCTTCTTCACTGTCCACAGGCTCCTCAGCTGCCACAAGACCACCATCTGGCCCATCCTCCTGCAGAAAAGGCACCTGTCGTCGCAAAGCCAGGTTGTGCAGCATACAGCAAGCCACGATGATCTGGCACACCTTCTTTGGTGAGTAGTAGAGAGAACCGCCTGTCCTATGGAGGCACCGGAATATGGCCTTCAGGAGGCCGAAGGTGCGTTCAATCACTCTTCTAGTTCGCCCATGTGCCTCATTGTAGCATTCCTCTGCCCTTGTCCTGGGATTCCTCACTGGGGTCAGTAGCCATGACAGGTTGGGGTAACCAGAGTCACCTGCAAATATCGAGGGACAACTGTTAGACACACACTAACCCTTAGGGACATACCCGGACACCTATTCACACTGTATAGGGTCCTTGTCCTCACCTATAAGCCACACACGGTGCCTCTGGAGTTGCCCCATCACATAAGAGATGCTGCTATTTCTCAAAATGTAAGCGTCATGCACTGAGCCAGGAAACTTGGCATTCACATTGGAAATGTACTGGTCTGCCAAACACACCATCTGCACATTCATAGAATGGTAGCTCTTCCGGTTTCTGTACACCTGTTTACTCCTGCGTGGGGGTGCCAATGCCACATGTGTCTCATCAATGGCACCAATGATGTTGGGGATATGTCCCAGGGCATAGAAGTCACCTTTCACTGTGGGCAAATCCTCCACCTGAGGGAACACGATGTAGCTGCGCATGTGTTTCAGCAGGGCAGACAAGACTCTGGACAACACGTTAGAGAACATTGGCTGGGACATCCCTGATGCAATGGCCACTGTTGTTTGAAAGGAACCACTTGCCAGGAAATGGAGTACTGACAGGACCTGCACAAAAGGGGGTATCCCTGTGGGATGACAGATAGCTGACATCATGTCTGGCTCCAACTGGGCGCACAGTTCCTGGATTGTTGCACGATCAAGTCTGTAGGTGACTATGATGTGTCTCTCTTCCATTGTTGACAGGTCCACCAGCGGTCTGTACACCGGAGGGTGCCGCCATCTTATCACCTGCCCCAGCAGACGTGCCCTATGGAGGAGAACAGCGAGCAGAGAGTCAGCCAACACTGAGGAATCACAAAATGTAATTTGCACACATTTATTAATCCGCAATGTGCCTGTAACTGTGTGTATTCAAGGCCTACATTGGTGTGATGCAGTTGTTATTAATGCCATGTGACCCCCTGAAATGGCGGCTGCCTGACCTGTAAGGTGGAATTAGGGGATATGAGGTAACTGCGCTGGCGTTGTACACCTTCGCGGTGGGTGGTCAAAGACCGTGGCGCAATTCTGCATTGGTTAACATTGGACCCTATGGGTCCGAGGAGCCAATGACGATGTACGCCGGCGGTGACGGTACGCACCGCCGCAGACGTGACCACCATTTTCTGTCTGTTCACTCACTTGATACCTGACCTTCAACAGGAGAGGACCTACACTGCAAGTGCTGCTGTGACCTGTGTCTGCAAGCGACGATTGCTCATGTGTCTGGGGAAAGGGCCCCTGCCTTCACTTCGGAGGAGTTGGAGAAATTAGTGGATGGAATCCTTCCCCAGGACACACAACTGTACGGTCCTCCTGACAAACAGGTGAGTACACTGTGAGCATGCTGCATGGGCAATGCCTGTTTGGAGTGGTGTGGATGGAAGATACATGGGGGGGGCTGAGGCCTACATGTGCGGACGGTAAGTGCATGTGCGTCAGGGCAAGGGTGGGAACGGGGGCCAATGAGTCTGAATTTCCTTTCCCCCTGTACCATTCCTCTAGGTCAGCGCCCACCAGAAGAAGGCTATTTGGCATGCCATCGCCAAGGACGTCTGGACCCTGGGGGTCCACCACAGACGCCGCTGGAGGAAGAAGACGGTGGAGGCCCAGCTGGGGATGAACTCCTAACGTGGGAGGGGTTCCCTTCGCACCATGACCCCCCTGATATTCCAGATCCTGGCGGTGGCATATCCGGAGTTGGATGGGTGCTTGAGGGCATCACAGCAGCCACAAGGGGGTGAGTACACTCTAATTCAGCTGACTCTGCGCACATTACGAGGTGTCTGGGTGGGGAAGGTCCCTTGTGAGGAAGGCTATGTGGCACCCCAACCCCACTAGTGGTTAGTGCCATCTACACCTAGTCAGTCTCCTCTGACTTCCAGGTGTGCCGCAATTGGGCTTAGGGCTTGTACCCCATGGGCATGTGATTAATTGGCACCGGAGCAGGAGGGAGCTGCATCCCACTTGGCCCTGGGGGACAAAACAACAGAGTCTGAAGCCACCAGTGGGATGGAGGGCAAGGGGAGCTCCACGGCGGGAACAGGAGCAGATACCAGCGACTCCTCCTCTGATGGGAGCTCCCTTGCGGTGGCGGGCCCCTCTGTGCCCACCACATCAACAGGTACAGCCACCAACCCCCTACCAGCACCGCCCTCCCAGCAGCCCCTCAGCGTGTGTCCCGTGCCCGCTCACCCAGGAGGCTGGGCATCTCCTTCGCCCCAGGCACCTCAGGCCCTGCCCCAGTCAGCCCTGCTGCCCTCAGTGAGGAGGCTATTGATTCTGAATGCCATCCAGGGTGTTGAGAGGCATTTGCAACAAACAAATGCATACCTGGAGGGCATTCATTCTGGCCAGGCAGCCCAACAGAGAGCATTTCAGGCTCTGGCCTCAGCACTGATGGCAGCCATTGTCCCTGTGTCCAGCCTCCTCCCTTCAACCTCCTCCACCCAGTCCCAATCCCCAGTACCTCAGCCTATCCCAAGCACACCATCAGACCAGCATGCACACGCATCCACACACAAGAGTGGCTCAGGCAAACATAAGCACCACATATCCCACAGGCACTCAGACAAGCATCATACCCATGCACACATACCAACATCCACTCCCCCCACTGTGTCCCCCTCCTCCACGTCTCCCTCCTCCCTCCCAGTCTCATCCCCACTCACAACTGCATGCACTACGTCCTCAGCCACTACCTCCATCACCAGCACGCCCATCACCACACACCGCTTACGTGCAATCATCACCCCCACTACCATTCACCCATCTCCAGTATCCTCTCCCAGTGTGTCAGTGAGCCCTCCTCCGAAAGTACACAAACACAAGCACACACCCACTCAACAGCCATCCACCTCACAACAGCCTCCAGCCCATGCACCTTTACCCAAATTCAGCAGACGTACACCTCCTACAACCACTACCTCTTCCTCCACTCCCAAACCCCCTCCATCTACCCATCCCAGTGTGTCAAAAAAACTTTTCCTGGCTAACATTGACCTCCTCCCTACACCTCCCCCCCCGTCCTTCCCCTAGGGCCAGGCTTCCCAGGTCCCAGCCCAGCACCTCAGCCACCACATCCCCAGACACAGTGGTGCCAGCAACTGTGGGGTCATGGAGTGCGCCAACCATCAGGGCTGCCAGTGTGCCACGGAGCGAGGGCAAGGACATTCCGCCACCTGCCAAGGTTAAAAGGTGCCCACATCCTAGAGGGAGAAGCCGAAAACACCTGCCACCAAGGGGTCAGCGAAAACAAAAGAGGATAGTTGCAAGACAACTGCGCTGCCATCAAAGTTGGGGAAGGGCCGAAAACAGAAGGACAGGTCAGGAGAGAGCATGGTAACACCTACTGAGGGACCAGTGTCACACCTTCTGTCCACGTCCACACCAACCTGTACAGCAGAGAACACCGCCACCTGCACCGCCGCCAGAACTGCTACCTGCACCGCCTCCGGCACGTCTACAGCAGCTGCAACAGTCCCCTGCCTCTTCCCTGGTGGGCAGCCGTCCGAGGCTGCAGTAGACATCCTGCTTTCTCACTCAGCTGGTGCTGACACATGCTCCGCCGCTACAGACCCCACTGCCAGCACCGCCGCCCATACCCAGCCGCAAGCACCGCCACAACTGACACCACCACAAGCACCGCCACGACTGACATCGCCGCAAGCATGCCAGCAGCCCTGCGACATCCTCAGACAGTGGCACCACCGCTCAGACATGGCTACTATTCCCAGTGATCAGTCGTCCGAGGCTGGTGGTGAGTTCAAGGACCCGGGGCAGCTTCCATGAAGCATCACTGTCATCACAGTTGTCACCCGCATATGAAATGCGAAGCCGCAGCAGTGTGCCTCCATGGCGTATCATGCAACCTGTACCTCGGCAATCTTGTGGCACACACACCCAGGAGAGTGTATTGTTCCTGCCACACTGCACGTGGAGCACTCTGGGCACCATGCCCCCTCCAGAACCAGTGGAGATTGACATCCACTACCTCAGTCCTTGGCAGGATGAAGCACTCTGGGCACAAAGCCCCCTCCAGAACCAGTGGAGAGATACATCGACTACCTCAGTCCTTGGCAGGATGAAGCACTCTGGGCACCATGCCCCCTCCAGAACCATTGGAGAGATACATCCACTACCTCAGTCCTTGGCAGGATGAAGCACTCTGGGCACAAAGCACCCTCCAGAACCAGTGGAGAGATACATCCACTACCTCAGTCCTTGGAAGGATGAAGCACTCTGGGAACCATGCCCCCTCCAGAACCAGTGGAGAGATACATCCACTACCTCAGTCCTTGGTGGATGAAGCACTCTGGGCACAAAGCCCCCTCCAGAACCAATGGAGAGATACATCCACCACCTCAGTCCTTGGCAGGATGAAGCACTCTGGGCACAAAGCCCCCTCCAGAACCAGTGGAGAGATACATCCACTACCTCAGTCCTTGGCAGGATGAAGCACTCTGGGCACCATGCCCCCTCGAGTACCAGTGGAGAGATACATCCACTACCTCAGTCCTTTGCAGGATGAAGCACTCTGGGCACCATGCCCCCTCCAGAACCAGTGGAGAGATAGATCCACTATCTCAGTCCTTGGCAGGATGAAGCACTCTGGGCACAAAGCCCCCCCCAGAACCAGTGGAGAGATACATCCACTACCTCAGTCCTTGGCAGGATGAAGTACTCTGGGCACAAAGCCCCCTCCAGAACCAGTGGAGACAGTTATCCACTCGAGAGACTGTGGCTTTGCACTCCCCAGGATAAAGCAGTGGGCAAACCATCCACTGGAAAGACTTGAGAGACTGTGGCTTTGCACTCCCCAGGATAAAGCAGTGGGCAAACCACCCATTGTAAAGACTTGAGAGACTGCGGTTTTGCAATCCCCAGGATAAAGCAGTGGGCAATCCACTCACAGTAAAGACTTGAGTGACTGTGGCTTTGCACTCCCCAGGACCAAACTGTGGGCATGGAGCCCCCTCGTGGAGCAGTGGCATTGTGCGTTCATCAGGCTGAGGTGCGCCCCCCCTCCCCCTGAGGTGCCTGTATATTTTCTATCTGATGCCCCTCCAGTGTTCCCTATGTTTGTAGTCAGGTATCATGTGTGGGCCTCGCCCATGCATTTTTGGCCCAGTGGTCCACAGACAATGATTGGTGCACTATTCGGACTTGTGTATTTGGTGTACATAATTGTATATACTGGATTTTGAATTTTGATAATGATATTTCACATGATTACATTTGTTCAAATCATTTCCTTTTGTCCTTGCGTTCTTCAAGGGGTGGGGGGCGGTGTATATGTAATGTTGCAGCATGTATTTGTGTGTATGGTGTTGTGGGTGGGGGTGTTGTGTGTGTGTGTCACTCTCTTTTCCCTCCCCCCTCCCCTGTGTTGTAGGTGCAGTACTCACTGTGGTCGTCGCCGCCGTAGTTGGAGCTCCTGATAGAGGAGCAGGAAGACCATCATCTGCAGTATCTGCAATCGGACTCCATGGCATCCTGGTTCCTCGTGGGGTGTGGAAAGGAGAGTGTTTTTCCTTCTGTGTACTGTTTCCGCTCTGTTTTTATTCAAGTTGGTTCCGCCCCTGAAAAGGTGGCGGATAGGCCTGTTGTGATAGGATGGGCGGTACATTGTCTTCTGCCTGTCTGTTGGCGGTGTCCGCCGCGCTGTTTGTTTGTACCGCTGTGGCGGTCAGAGTGTTAAAGTGGCTGGCTATGTTGGCGGTCGTAATCCCATTTTTTTCTCCGCCGGACTGTTTGCGGTATTACCGCTGCTTTAACACCGACCGCCAGGGTTGTAATGAGGGCCAATGTCTTCTGACAAGTTGCTGTCTATTCCTTTAACATGGAGACTGGTGTTTACTTTTCTGTTTCTGACGGCAAAATGAGGGAATTTTGTAATCTGAACTATGTTACTATCTTGATAGTGTGAAACAAAAGGGTAAAGGATGTCATTTTTTTCTAACACACAACAAAATGTAATTACCTGTGAATTTACTCTAGAAATATTTCAAAATAAATTAACAGTTGGGATCGTACAAATGTAGCACTTTATGGTAATTCTGAAGTGAAAGGGAAACAAAGATTTTAATAGGATCAAAGACAAGTCAAGACACTTTACTTGGTGATGCACAGATGAAAATATTCACTAAAACACAATTTCCACTCATTATTGTTTGTGTGCTTTATAGGTTTATTAGTGAAACTGTATGCCTGTAATAAAATTAGTGGCCAATACAGGACTTTAAAAGACAGTCTGTTTCATGCTTTGGTAATATTTTTGCAACAGTATAGTACAAAATGCACCACTAGCTACATACTACACTTTACCACTCTCGCCGAATCAGCGTGGCTTATTTGCTACACATGTTCTTTATGTGACGCTTTGATTTTTCACAACCCCCATGAGTTCAATGATGTAACATTGATTCAAACTATCTTTATTGGGTGTTAAAAGCTGATGTACACAAAGTCTGATGCATGTAAATACATATAGACAATGTCGAAGCCAAAATGGAGTATTTCAGATCCAGACAATTCAGGAAACAAACCAAGACCAGACGCTCTTCCTTAGATTACTTTTAATATGAACTAATAAGACATACTAAGAAATACATGTACATGGAGACTGAGCGGCCTAAATCCATCTCGAACAGTCTGCACAAGGAAGTAATGCATGATTTTTTATAGCATTAAACCGCAGACATATTAACACATTTCATTGGTTCTTGATTTTGTCGTATGATTAATTTTTTTCTAAATAGCACATGTGATGCTCCATATAAGGGTTAGAATCATAGACAAGAAGCTTGCACAATGTCCTCTGAATCAAATGTCTTGAGATACATCTATATGTGGAGAAAGAGGAACCATAAGTGCATACGTTAGTACTTTTAGCAGTGAGGATTTCGCAAGCTAGTATGCGTGGTGTCTTGTGATGGCCGTCAGTTTACCAAGCCTTGCAACATAATGCGTTTCAAGCACAATAGACATTTCTTCAAGGCCTAGCTAATTCAACATTGTAAGGTGTTCAACAGAAATAGGCCTGTATTTTCATTGTGTATCACAGGGCCTACTAGGTCCAAAATGGATCCAGGAGAACGTGATTCCACATTCCACCCTCTGATACCCAATGAAAACACTCATTGACAGTTTAATTATCCTGATGGACAGGTGTCATTTCAATAGCATCATCTTCCCTGGCCTCATCCTCATGCCTTCTCTTACTATGGTGCTCAGTGTCCTTATGACACATTTTCTTCATTAACATGGTCAAACAGGAAGGGCACACCCTTATCAACACACATAGGGGGTCATTCTGACCTCGGCGGTAAAAGGCCCTTACCGCCGGTCAGAAGTCCGCCATTCTACCGCCACGGCCGCGGTAAACCGCCACGGTCATTCTGACCACCAACTGTGAAACCGCCAAAAATCCGACATCCAAGGAAGGCCGCCTCATCCGCGGGCCGCGGAAAACTGGAGATGACCAAACCTCCACCGTCACGCCAACACAAACACGCCCATGCCATTCTGACCCACGAATCCACGCGGCGGTCTTTCAACCGCGGTATTCCATTGGCGGTACACACCGCCGCGCTCAAAATACACACACAGCTCCAAAACACAGCCACATTGGACAAATTGAAATACGCACACCTGAGACACATACAAACAACACTCCCACACATCCAATCAACTATAAAACACACACCCACATCACCCACAAACCCCCACTAGTTGGAAATCGGAGCGAAGGCGAGAGCGAGAGAGATAGAGATAGAGAGAGCGAGCACAGCAATAGAAAACCCCAACACACACAGGAACCCAACTTCATCACCCACACCACATCTACGCACACATCACCACATATCACCACGCACATCACCACAAACACCACCCCACACCTCATCCACACCACCCCATGGCACCCCAAAGACACCCAAGGTTTTCGGACCAAGAACTCCGGGTCATGGTGGAGGAAATCATGAGGGTTGAGCCCCAGCTCTTCGGCACACAGGTGCAGCACACCACCATAGCAAGGAAGGCTGAGCTATGGCAAAGGATCGTAGACAGGGTCAACGCTGTGGGACAGCATCCCAGAAATCGGGAAGATATCAGAAAGCGATGGAACGACCTACGGGGGAAGGTGCGCTCGATGATCTCCAGGCACAACATCGCTGTGCAGAAGACTGGCGGCGGACCCCCACCCGCTCCACCCCAATTCACAGCATGGGAGCAAGAGGTGGTAAACATCCTGCATCCTGATGGCCTCGCTGGAGTACACGGAGGAATGGACTCTGGTAAGTCGAATCTCAACTACTTCACCCCCCCCCAACCACCAGCATGCCAACCCCCCCTCACCCCCAATCTCAACCCCCCAGCACACAACCTCCCTGCCAATGTCTCACCAGCACAACCCACCCTAAACAACACCAACCTCTGAATGCCAACACAAACCATAGACAGCCACCACCAAAGCATGACCATTGCACATACCCATACACCCCCCCCCCAAACCCTCACAACACCTCCCACAAGGGAATGCCAGCACTGGAGGACAAGGGCACTCAAAATGCACGCCATGGCACACACAGAAACAATAACCATACTCCTTTACCCCTGCAGGGCCCGAACGCCAACACACGGCCACGGAGGGTCCAGATTTGTCCATCCCACCCCCAGAATAGGCCCCCAGCGAGGACAGCAGCTCTGTCGACCTAGAACCTGACGACCAGCCCGGACCATCGGGGACCTCTGGACAGTCGGTTCCCCACACACAGACACAGGCCACAGCAGACCCAAACCCCTCTGGGAACACCAGCACAGCTCCCACCCAGCGGGCCCATGCCTCTGTCTCGCGGACGCGTCAATCAGCGGTGTGTCCGCCACTACAGGGCACCCAGGCTGACCCAACACCCCAACAACAACAGGGACCTGGGGGCAGTGGTAGTGGGCACACCATCCAGGGGACAGAGGCCCAGGGAAACAGGGCAACTGGGAGGGCTGCTGTGCGACAGGGGGGGAGGACAGGCCCAGGGAACCGACTCTCCAAGAGGCCCTCACCACCATCATGGGAGCATATCATCACTCCCAGGAGACGATGGTGACGGTACTGGCCAGGTTCACCGAGATCCAGGCACAGCAGGAGGAACGGTACATGGGGTTCAGCAATGAACTCAGGAACATCGCTACCGCTATGGGGACCATAGTCCAGGCCCTCAACCGGATAGAAACCACATTGCGGGACCATGCGGCACCGCAAAGGGCCCCTGTCACTAGCCAGGAACAGCCTACCACCTCCGCCGGCGCTAGTGGTCAGGAGGCCCCCACAGAACGACGGGCCACCAGAACCCCACCTCCTGCTGAAGAACAACCACCCCGCAAGAGGAACCTGAGATCTCAAAGGAAGACAGAGTAGGATGCCAAGCCCCCCGCCAGCCTAATATCCCCCCGGATGTCATTCCACTGTCCCACAGTGTCACCCTGTCCAACCTTGAACTGCCACAGCTCCATCCTTCCACAGGCATATGGAAAATGCACCTGTGCGACCGAGAACTGGACTCTGCCATGGACATAACTCCACCCTCACCCATCACCGTTTTAATATCATGTACCAATATATAGCACTAAAAATAAATCACTCATTGCACTGAAATCATTCTGGAGTCAGCCTGTATTATTTACAAATGTATAACACATTACTTATCAATAATGTTCTGTTATTTATGTGATGACAACATACCGATGTCAATAAGCATTAGTCCATGGGCTAACCAAGCAGAAGTCACGCAGTGGGTCATACAGCACTGAAAAGGGAAGGGAAAATCAAACATCAGATTAAAAGAACTGGGGGGAAATACACAAAGTAAAGATGCAGGGGGCTTTCAGTAAATGTTAAATGGCGTGGGTGATTCCTACCTGTTTGCTACTGAAAATACTGTTGGATAACTCTGTCCCTGTTGTCTGGGTCGTCCTCTTCGTCTTCCTCCTCTTCACTCTCCGCAGGCTCCAAAGCTGCTTCAACACCACCATCTGGACCATCCTCCTGCAGGAAGGGCACCTGACGTCGCAATGCCTGATTGTGAAGCATACAGCAGGCCACGATGATCTGGCACACCTTCTTTGGTGAGTACATCAGGGATCCCCCTGTCATATGCAGGCACCTAAACCTGGCCTTCAGGAGGCCAAAGGTTCTTTCAATGATCCTCCTAGTTCGCCCATGGGCCTCATTGTACCGTTCCTCTGCCCTGGTCCGGGGATTCCTCACTGGGGTCAATAGCCAAGGCAGGTTGGGGTAACCAGAGTCACCAATTAGCCACACACGTTGTCTCTGTAGCTGTTCCATCACATAAGGGATGCTGCTATTTCGCATCACATATGCGTCATGCACTGACCCAGGGAACATGGCATTCACATGGGAGATGTACTGGTCAGCCAAAGAGACCACGTGGACGTTCATCGAATGGTAACTTTTCCTGTTTCTGTACACCTGCTCATCGTCTTTTGGGGGTACTAAAGCCACATGGGTCCCATCAATGGCACCAATTATGTTGGGGATATGTCCAAGGGCATAAAAATCACCCTTCACAGTGGCCAAATCAACCTCCTCAGGGAATACAATGTAGCGCTGCATGTGTTTCGTCAGGGCAGACAACACTCTAGACAAGATTTTTGAAAACATAGGCTGAGACATTCCAGATGACATGGCCACTGTTGTCTGGAATGAGCCACTTGCCAAAAAATGGAGGACTGACAGAACCTGCACTAGAGGGGGAATTCCTGTGGGTTGGCGGATGGGTGACATCAGGGCTGGCTCCAGCTGGGCACACAGTTCATGTATAGTGGCTCGGTCAAGTCGGTATCGTAGTATGATGTGGCGTTCTTCCATTGTCGACAGGTCCACCAGCGGTCGGTACACGCGAGGATTCATCCTTCTCCTCGCAAGTCCCAGCGGACGGTGCCTAGGAAGGACAACATGGCGCACAGAGTCAAGCAAATCACAGGTACGTTCACCACTGCATGCATAGCACATGATTATCTATGTATTGAAAGGCGTGTATGTGTGGCAATGCAAGGCCTAGGCCTGTGTGACGCAGTACAAAATATGCCATGTGGGCCCTGGAAATGGCGGCTGCCTGACCTGTGAAGTGGGACAATGGGATGTGAGGTCAATGCGCTGGCGTGGCACACCGTGGCGGTAGGCGGTCGAAGACCGCTATACGAAGCCGCATTGGCTAACATTGAGGCCTATGGGTTTCAGGAGCCAATGACGAGGTGCGCCGGCGGTCGCGGTACGCACCGCCGCGGTACGCACCGCCGCGGGCGTGACCGCCATTTTCTATCTGCTTAATCACTCGAGACCTGATCATCCACAGGAGAGGACCTATACTGCAAGTGCTGCTGTGACCTCGGTCTGGAAGTGACAATGGCTGCTGCGACTGGGGAAAGGGCCCCTGCCTTCACGTCTGAGGAGCTGGAGAAACTTGTGGATGGGGTCCTCCCCCAATATGCGTTACTCTACGGTCCTCCAGACCAACAGGTAAGTACACTGGGTGCACATTGAATGGGCTATGCCTGTGTGGAGTGGGGTGGATGTAAGTTGGTGGGGTGGGGTGCGAATGAGGAGTGCAACGCACGACAGATGAGAGCATGTGCCATATGGCAAGGTTGTGGAGGGGGGTCCAATCGCATCTAACATGCAGAAAATTGATGATTTTTCCTTCCCACCCTGTACATGTCAAATAGGTCAGCGCCCATCAGAAAGTGGACATTTGGCGTGACATCGCCAAGGAAGTCCGGGCCCTGGGTGTCCACGTCAGACGGGGCACCCACTGCCGCAAGAGGTGGGAGGACATCCGCCGCGGGACCAGGAAGACCGCCGAGTCACTGCTGGGGATGGCCTCCCAACCTAGGAGGGGTGCCAGTCGTACCCTGACCCCCCTGATGTCCCGGATCCTGGCGGTGGCCTACCCTGATTTGGATGGGCGCTTGAGGACATCACAGCAGACACAAGGGGGTGAGTATCAGCACATTCTGCTATCTCTCTGCGCAGCGGAGGCGTCTGGGTGGGGGAGGAGGGTTGTGGGTGACATTAGGCCAGGGCGCTTTCTGTCGTGTAGTCCTCTCCTTTAGGCATGGCCCTGTGCTCCCGGCCCCCACCTCTGTAGGGTGACAAGTACAGCTATCGATGGTCCAGCATCACACATGTGCGCCTTTGTCGTCTCTAGACCTGTTGTCCTAGTCAGAAGTACTGAGTAGTGTACCCCGAATGCGCGGCTTAGTGCATGAGGCTCCTGTGTCTGTCCTCTCCGCCAACGGTGTTGACATTGCATGCACTCAACCTGGTCTTCGTTTTTCTCCCCCCACCCTTTTTCTTCATCTTCTTGTGCATGTGTGCATTAGCATCATCAGGCGGAGGAGAATTGGCATCGGAGCACGAGGGAGCTGCAAGTCACAAGGCCCCGGTGGGACCAGGAACAGACACCGAGGGCACCAGTGATCCGGAGGGCGAGGGGAGCACCACAACGGGGACCGGTGGTGACACCAGCGACAGCGACACGTCCTCGGATGGGAGCTCCCTAGCGGTGGCGGCAACATCCGGGCCCCCCGCCTCTACAGGTACAGCCGCCACACAGCGCACCAGCCCCGCCCTCCCAGCAGCCCCTCAGCCTACGCTCCGTGCCCGCTCGCCCAGGAAGGCGGGCGTCTCCTTCGCCCCAGGCACCTCAGCCCCTGCCCCTGTTACCCCTGCTGCCCTCAGTGAGGAGGTCATTGACCTCCTGAGGACCATCATTGTTGGGCAGACTATCCTTTTGAATGCCATCCAGGGGGTAGAAAGGGAGGTGCATCGGAGCAATGCCTACCTGGAGGGCATTCATTCGGGTCAGGCTGCCCATCAACGATCGTTCAATGCTCTGGCCTCAGCACTGACGGCAGCCATTGTCCCTGTTTCCAGCCTCCCTCTTCTGACTGCCTCCAGCCTGTCTCTGTCTCCTGTTCCTCAGCCTATCCCATCCACACCATCAGACCAGCCTGCACACACCTCAGCACCCAAGGGCAGCTCATCCAGACA
Source organism: Pleurodeles waltl (assembly GCF_031143425.1). Taxonomy (NCBI): domain Eukaryota; kingdom Metazoa; phylum Chordata; class Amphibia; order Caudata; family Salamandridae; genus Pleurodeles; species Pleurodeles waltl. Next base: position 404,449,305 of record NC_090449.1, read on the forward strand.
CAAGCACCACAGAACCCACAAGCATTCACGCAAGCAACACCCAGATGCAGACATTCCAACAGTCACTACCACCTCTGTGTCCCCCTCCTCCTCGTCTCCCTCCTCCCTCCCTGTGACGTCTACACTCACACCTGCATGCACACCACCATCAGCCAGTGCTTCCATCACCAGCACACCCTCCAGTCCAGTCCGCACACGTGCAGTCACCACCCCCACTACCATTTACACGTCCCCTGTGTCCTCTCCCACTGTGTCTGTCACCCCCTCTTCCAAGACACACAAACGCAGGCAGACACCCACCCAACAGCCATCCACCTCATGACAGCCTCCAGCACAAGCACCTGCACCCAAAGACAGCACACCTGACTCTCCTACAACCACATCCTCTTCCTCCACTTCCATCACCACTTCTCCTACCTTTTACCTTGGTCCTAAGAAAGTTTTCCTTGCTAATCTTGACCTCTTTCCCTCCACTGACCCACCCCTCCATCTGCAAAGAGTCCCAAGAGCACCTCAGCTGCCACCAGCCCAGCTTCGAGTGTCACTGTTGTGCATGGGTTCTGGAGCCCACCCTTTGCCAGCAGTGACACTTCAATCAGCAGCAAGGGGACAGCCAGCCCCCCACCAGGCAAGAAGACCAGGAAGCTAAAGGGCCGCCGTGAGAGGACTGACACGGCTGCCCCCAAGGAGCAAAGTTCGCCCACTTCACCAGCCACAACATCTAGGGGAGGCAAGGGCCCGAGAGCCCCATCTAAGGAGCGAAAGGGCAGCAGGGCGGAAAAGTCAGCCAGCAGGAGCGCGGAGCAGGAGGGGCCCACAAGCCCCATCCCGGGTGTTAGGGAGAACACCAAAGGGCCCAGGACTCCGTCACAGAAGGGTCCAGCAAAGGCACAGTCGGAGGGCGACTGAGCAGGGAGTCCAGGCCAGGTCTGGCTCCCTTGACCTACTGGACGAGCACCGCTGAACAGGGCCCCGCCGTGCAGAACAGCACCGCTGAACAGGGCCCCGCCGTGGAGAAGAGCACCGCTGAACAGGGCCCCGCCGTGCAGAATAGCACCGCTGAACAGGGCCCCGCCGTGGAGAAGAGCACCGCTGAACAGGGCCCCGCCGTGCAGAAGAGCACCGCTGAACAGGGCCCCGCCGTGGAGAAGAGCACCGCTGAACAGGGCCCCGCCGTGGAGAAGAGCACCGCTGAACAGGGCCCCGCCGTGCAGAAGAGCACCGCTGAACAGGGCCCCGCCGTGCAGAAGAGCACCGCTGAACAGGGCCCCGCCGTGGAGAAGAGCACCGCTGAACAGGGCCCGCCGTGCAGAAGAGCACTGCTGAACAGGGCCCCGCCGTGCAGAAGAGCACCGCTGAACAGGGCCCCGCCGTGGAGAAGAGCACCGCTGAACAGGGCCCCGCCGTGCAGAACAGCACCGCTGAACAGGGCCCGCCGTGGAGAAGAGCACCGCTGAACAGGGCCCCGCCGTGGAGAAGAGCACCGCTGAACAGGGCCCCGCCGTGCAGAAGAGCACCGCTGAACAGGGCCCCGCCGTGCAGAAGAGCACCGCTGAACAGGGCCCAGCCGTGGAGAACAGCACCGCTGAACAGGGCCCCGCCGTGCAGAAGAGCACCGCTGAACAGGGCCCCGCCGTGCAGAAGAGCACCGCTGAACAGGGCCCCGCCGTGGAGAAGAGCACCGCTGAACAGGGCCCCGCCGTGCAGAAGAGCACCGCTGAACAGGGCCCCGCCGTGCAGAAGAGCACCGCTGAACAGGGCCCCGCCGTGGAGAAGAGCACCGCTGAACAGGGCCCCGCCTTGCAGAAGAGCACCGCTGAACAGGGCCCCGCCGTCTCAAGCACCGCTCCGATGGGCCCTTCATCTCAAGCACCGCTCCGCTGGGCACTGCCGTCTCAAGCACCGCTCCGCTGGGCCCTTCATCTCAAGCACCGCTCCGCTGGGCCCTGCCGTCTCAAGCACCGCTCCGCTGGGCCCTTCCTGTCAAGCACCGCTCCGCTGGGCCCTTCCTGTCAAGCACCGCTCCGCTGGGCCCTGCCGTCTCATGCACCGCTCCGCTGGGCCCTTCATCTCAAGCACCGCTCCGCTGGGCCCTTCATCTCAAGCACCGCTCCGCTGGGCCCCGCCGTCTCAAGCACCGCTCCGCTGGGCCCTTCATCTCAAGCACCGCTCCGCTGGGCCCCGCCGTCTCAAGCACCGCTCCGCTGGGCCCCGCCGTCTCATGCACCGAACCGCTGGGCCCTTCATCTCAAGCACCGCTCCGCTGGGCCCCGCCGTCTCAAGCACCACTGGCACAATGACAGTGCCGGATCTGTCTCGAGCTACTGTTCACGGTTCACTGTGCCCACCATGCCTCCTCCTTGACCGGTGGAGACTGTTATCCACCTGATGGACTGTGGCTTTGCACTCCCCAGGATGGCAGAGTGGGCAAACCAACCACTGTAGAGACTTGAGAGACTGTGGCTTTGCACTCCCCAGGATGGCAGAGTGGGCAAGCCACCCACTGTAGAGATTTGAGAGACTGTGGCTTTGCACTCCCCAGGATGGCCGAGTGGGCAACCCACCCACTGTAGAGATTTGAGAGACTGTGGCTTTGCACTCCCCAGGATGGCACAGTGGGCATGGTGGCCCCTTCGTGGATCTGGCGTTGTGGACTCATGTGGCTGTGGTGCCCCCCCCTTCCCTTCCCCCTGAGGTGCCTGTAGTTTTTTCATCAGATGCCCCTGCAGTGTTCTCTCCAAAGGACTCAGGTCTCCTGTGTGGGCTTTGCCCTTGTGTTGATACACTTTGGCCCACGGACACTTGGAATATCGTTAGATGTGCAGGACTTATTGCCTCGGTTTATCGTATGCACTGGATATTGATTTGTTTTTTTAAAATTGTTATTGCTATTTGACCGTGACTTATCAGTGGTTTTTATTTCCCATAAATTTCGAGTCACAATTTAATTATGTCCTTGCTTTTTTTACGGGGGTTTGGGTGGTGTCACTGTGACTTGTTGCTCTGCATTGGTGTGTACATGGTTTGGGGGGGTGGGTGTATCGCGTATGTGTGTGCACGTAACCTTTCGTCCTCCCCCCTCCCCTGTGTCGTAGGTGCAGTACTCACCGTTGTCGTCTGCGCCGGCGTTCGTACTCGTGGTAGATGAGCAGGTAGACGAGAGCAGGTAGGATGTTTAATTCGGGTTCCATGCTGTCCTCCTTCCTCGTGGAGTGCGTAGAGGTGAGCGTTTTCCCGTTCGTAGTCTGTTTCCGCCGTGTTTTTATCGGCAGTGCTCCCGCCCCGGAAAAGGTGGCGGATTGGCCGGTCATAATAGTGTGGGCGGTACATTGTCTGCCGCCTGTCTGTTGGCGGTGACCACCGCGCTGTTTGTCGGTCCCGCCGTGGCGGTCGGAGTGTTAATGTGGCGGGCTGTGTTGGCGGTTCCCGCCAGGGTCAGAATTCCATTTTTTGGACCGCCGGCCTGTTGGCGGGTTGGCCGCCGCTTTATCACCAACCGCCAGGGTTAGAATCACCCCCATAGTGTTATAAATCCCACTATTCCCACCACCAGTACTTCTGTCAGCCAAGATCCCCAACCACGGAACCATGCTGCAATGTCATTTAGTATTCCTCCTATTTCCGTCACATCCGCCACTTTCCTTGCTCCCTCTTCTACCTCCTCTATTTTCCCTATTGCCATCCTCACATTCCCACTGTTGTCCGGTATATAAACACAGCATTCCTGATGGATCACGTTACATAAACCACTGGCTCTTGCTAAAATGATGTCTAATGGAAGTCTGTTCTGGATTACAACAGCTCTTAAGTCTGTAAGTTCTTCAGTAATGTTACCTAGGGCTGCTGCTTGCTAATGTTTCTACCAATACTGCCAATCTGTGTATTTGATATTCTGAATGCGCTATCCCTAATGGCATCACAAATATTCCTTCCACTGCTATGAACCTATCAAACCAAGTAGGTGTCCTTCTTCTTCGTACCCTTCCGGGTGCCCCTTGAGTTGCATTGGTCAAATTGGTTATATGCAACATTCGGGGTAGTACGAACGCCAGGTAGCAGGAGCCCTGCCACGCTGCAGGCAGTCTAAAATATGCAGATGTCCCGCATACTATGTATATTCCCCTTGGAGCTGAGAGACCTATAGACAAACCTTCTAGGCCCTTCCGTATGTTATTCAAATCAGAGTATTTGGAGCAGGTGCTATCTCCTACCTTTATGCTGCTATTATTATGGTTGGGGAGGTGTATGTTAGGGCATTTCATTACTGGTGTAACCATTCGACACACCTTATCATAAAATGTATTTGGCCTTGGGATGCTGCCTTTGAGGTATCGAAAACACCATGACCCTTTTTTCTCCTTATGTATAGAAAGGGACATTTGTGATATATCTATGTTCTTCTCCCCCTGTGCATAACCCTTATCTCTTCCTATGTTTAATGCTTCCAGCAGCTGTTTCACCTTTTTCTGGTACGAGTTGTCCACACACACCCATCCTACCTCCTCCTTTACTTTCTCTTCCCCCCCCCAACTGTTTCCCTGCTTTAATCTCTCTTTTCCAACCTTCCTCTTCCTTTTAGGTGGCCTTCTCTTTATAGTCCCATACACTTCCTTTGCAAACATGCTGTTTAGTATGTGACATGAAACATACTGGGGAAGAGGAATCTGAGCGTAATCTGTCCTTCCCTGGGCAGAGGTGGGTAAATGTGTACAAATATAGCAATCCAACACATTTGCCAATTCCTTAAAAAATTTCACCATTTGCACAAATGCATTATCCCTGTAATTGCTCCCATCTTCCTCCCATTTGGTATATTTTATCCACTGTGTCATGTTCCCCACCCTTTCTACCACACTAGAGTTCTCTCCTTGTTCTTGTTTCACCGCAATGGTAATCCCTATTTCATTTACACTGTTATTGATATACTGTTCTTGGTCCATGTATGGGATTCGTATTTCTTTTTGATATATAATAATCATTATGGTGATACTTATTGCTGGAACCGGGGTACATATGGCAGTTAGTACCATAGGCCACTTTTTCTCCTTTCTTCTTCTTCTAGGCATTATTATACTCCAGGTGTCACAAATTGCACTGTTTAGTCCTTGTCTGTTACTCTCTTATTCTCTGTATCTTCTTGTTGGCACGTCACAGAGTGGTGTCAGAGGTTACTAGCACTTGAAACCACTTGCGTGATATATGTAGATATTCAGGTAAGACCTGCTTGCACCCATCCCTCTCCTGAGGTGTGCAGCATGAGCAGTCTATGAAGAACTCCTTGATGGACCCGCTTGCGTATCCTGACTCCTGTAGGAGCGCAGCACGAGCAGCCCTGTAGTCTCACCGCAGGACCCGCTTGCACCTCCTGACTCCTGTAGGAGTGCAGCATGAGCAGCCCTGTCAGTGTTGTCTGGTGTTGCTTGTTGATCGAAGGTTGTACCCCTGTGGTGCAGGTGTGATCTTTATGGGTACTGCAGGTGGTGGCTGGATGACCTCAGGTCCAATTGCTCTCTTGGTGTGTGAGCTGTGGATCCAATATTTGAGGCCCTCACACTTGACCGCTGTGGCTGTTGTCAGTAGGACTTGGTAAGGCCCTTTCCACCGTGGTTGAAGACAATGGCATCTAGTGTGGGCCTTGACCCAAACCCAGTTGCCAGGCAGTAGTCCGTGTTCTGGTGGCGTTCCTCCTTCTGGCAGGGCCTGCACTACCTGGCGGTGAAGACAGCGTAACGTCTCTGTTATCTTCCTGCAATATTATAACAAAAGATCATCTGTTATTGCCAATGGGGCAACTGACATGTGGCCTGGAATGTTCATGGGGCGCACAAATAGCACCTCATGTGGACTTAATTTTGTGACTGTATCAGGGGTACTTCTCATAGCGAGGAGCACTAATTGTAATGCATCAATCCAAGATAGTTCAGTCACTGTGCATATCTTCAACACCCCATTTTTCCTCTCTACTGCCCCTGCTACAGGTGGATGGTATGCGCAATGCAACTTTTGTGTTATTCCCAGCCCTTTGCAAAGGCCCTGAATAACATGCGAAATGAATCCTGGTCCATTGTCTGAACTTAAAAGAATTGGTACCCCAAAACATGGTATTAACTCTTTTAAAATGCAGTTAGCCACAGTTTGTGCATCACAGTTCCTGGTGGGGTATGCCTCAGTCCATTTGCTGAACATACAAACTATTACCAAAACATATTTTAGCTTGTATACTGGGGGCATCTAAATGAAGTCCATTTGGAGACTTTCAAAGGGTCCATGTGGCGGTGGGAAATGGCCTGAAGCGGTTGGTGTACCTTTTCCCGTGTTGTACTGTGCACAAACGGTGCATCTCTTACATAAATGTTCTGCATATTGCCGAAATTTGGTATTAAACCAACATTGTGAAAACAGTCATATCATTCCATCCCTATCCACATGTGAGGGGCCATGGAAAAGGCGTGCCATAGAGGACAGTAATGTGGATGGTAGACATATTTCACCGTTGGGTCCCACCCAAACACCCCCCCTTCTGTCTTGCAACCGCCCTTTTCCCAATCTGTTAATTCTGACCCATCAGCCTGTAGTTGAACACATTTTGGATCAAAATATATACTTGCCTCCTTAGCTATTGTGGTGGGTTTAAACTGGACCAATTACATACTCACACCCACTGAGGGCTATTCTTTGTGCCTCTTTGTCAACAAAAGCATTTCCCATAGAAACATAGTCCTTAGCAGAAGTGTGGGCTGCACATTTTAAAATTGCAACTTTTCTGGGCAGTAGTAGCGCTTGCAACAAGGCAACAATCAATGAAGCATGTTGCATGTGTTGGCCTGCTGAAGTGAGAAATCCCCTCATTGCCCACAGTTGACCGAAATCATGAGTGACCCCAAAAGCATATTGGCTGTCTGTGTAAATATTTGTTGTCTTTCCTGCTGCCAATTTGCATGCTCTGATTAGTGCTACTAATTCTGCTGCCTGGGCACTTTTAATCTTTGATAGCCTTCCTCCTTCAAGTAGTCTTTTGGCCGTCCCCACAGCATAGGCTGCTTGTAGCATCCCAGTGTGGTCCCTAATGCATTAACCATCCACAAACAAATCGCCCTCGGCCTCAGGGAATGGGGTGTCTCTGAGATATGGCCTCACCTTGGTGTGTGTGTGTGTCGACTGCCATAATACAATCGTGGAAAGAATTATCTATGGTGGGATCATCGTGATCCATTTCGGTAGGCAACAGGCAGGAGGGATTCAATGTTGTGCATCTCTTTATCCTTATATGTGGTGCCAATAGTGTCAACTCATAGCGTGAGAGGCAAGCATTTGTCAGGTGCTGGGTCTTAGTGGTAGTTGGTAATGTGTCAATTGCATGTGGGACATGTAACACCAAAGTATGAGCCAGGAGAATGTTCTCTGATTGTTCCACTGCTAAGGCGGCTGCTGCTACCGCCCTCAGACACAGGGGAAGACCTGCTGCTACTGGGTCCAGGGTAGCCGAATAGTAAGCCACTGGGCGGTAGAAGGTGCCGTTTTTTTGTGCCAAAACCCCTAAGGAGCAACCACCCTTTTCATGGCAAAATAAGTGGAAATCTTTTGTGTAATCTGGGAGGCCTAATGCTGGAGCCGCGCACAATGCGAACTTTAATTTCTGAAAAGCCTCTTCACAGTTTTCTGACCATGGTACTTTGTCTGGCACATCCTTGTGTGTTAAATTCAAAAGTGGTTGTGCAATCAGGGAGAAATTCGGTATCCAATGCCTGCAGTAACCTGCCACCCCAAGGAAAGCCCTCACCTCCTTCTGTGTTTGTGGCCTGGGGTGCTGAGTTATTGTTGCTATCCTATCTGGTAGCAATCTCCTGGACCCTGGTGACAGTTCGTGCCCTAGGTACTTCACCTTTGATTGGCAAAACTGCAACTTCTTTGGGGAGACCTTATGTCCTTTTATGGCAAGGTAACGGAGTAGGGCCACGGTGTCCTGGACACACGCTTCCCATGATGGTGAGGCTAGCAACAAATCATCAATATATTGTATCAAAGTTGATCCTCCTGCAAAGTGCAATGATGCCAAGTCTGCTCTTAAAGCGTCTGAGAATAATGTTGGACTGTCTACAAACCCCTGTGAGAGACAAGTATATGTTAGCTTTCTATTTTTGTACGTAATACAGAATAGACCCTGAGATTCCCTATGAAGAGGCACTGAAAAAAATGCATTACTGAAATCCAGGACTGTGAAGTGCGTAGCTGTACTGGGAATGTTTGATATGATGGTGGCTGGGTTGGGAACCACAGGGAATGATGGTATAACTGCCTTGTTCAGTTCCCTAAGATCTTGAGTAAATCGGTATACCGGGGACCCATCTGGCCCTTTTGTGCCTTTTTCACTGGGAGAAAGGAGTGTTGCATGGGCTGTGTCTTACCTCCCGCAGTATTCCCTTCTTTAGAAGCTCTTCTATTTCTGGAGCTATCCCCTCCTCTCCCTCTTTGGCTATTTTGTATTGTGGCACCTGTGGTAGACGGGCTCCAGGGCGCAGTGTCACTCGAACTGTGGAACAATCTAATATTCTTCCCACATCATTTGGCCCCTTTGCCCACACTTCACTGGGAACCGAGTCTTGTAACTCTTGTGGGAGACTTTGCTCTTCTCCCTTGCCTCTGGAGTCACTTCTCATGAAAGCCTGTAATGCTATCCCATTCTCCTTGCTTTCCAGGAAGACCCCTTCAGGTGAGCAGCTGATGGTGCACTGTAATTTACATAGGAGATCCCTTCCTAGCAAATTTACTGGACAGTGTCTCCCAAAAATGAATTGGTGATTTACAGTAATAGGGCCTACTTTGAATTTCAACGGTTGTGTTAAGTATTCATTCATTGGTTGTCCCGTCAAACCTACGGCTGTTATTTGAGTTGCTGATAATGGTGCATTGGGTGCATCAGAGGCCTTTAGCATTGACCTAGTAGCCCCAGTGTCAACCAAGAAGGGCACAGTTCTGCTTAGCACTGTTCCATCTACATATGGACCTTCTTGATCAACCGACAGTACTGGGCCTGTGAAATGCGTCTCCACAGGAGGTGGATATGGAAACCCATGTCCCCCCTGAGGTGCCTGTGGTATGTCTTGATATGTACCCCACCCGGCACAAGCTGGGCCATTTACAGTGGCTGCATCATATGCATTGTTAGTATAAGGTGGGGGTAGTAACTGTTGGTCCCGTGTTGTATACTGCCCTGTTGTTGTCTCTGCTGACCTCTACCTCTTTGTCCCCTGGCTAAAAAGGGGCAATTTGCCTTCCAGTGTCCCTGTTGGTTACAGTGGAAACAGGTGATACCTGGCGGGGCGTGAAAGGTACCCGTTCACCCTGTCCCCTGCCCCTGCCCCTTCCCCTGCTTTGATAATTATTGTAAAATCGTTCTTGTGCCACCATTAGTTTTAGCTTATCCTTTTTCAATTTCTCATCGTCTGCCTTTTGGATATTTGTTTGATAGTCTGCGCAATACCTTGCTGCTGCTAACACTTTGTCAATGGGTTCTTGTTGCCAGCACACAAAAGACATTTGTAAATGAGTTTGTACAGGCTGCTGTAATCCATGTACAAAGTTGGTCACAAACACAGGCATCGCCTCACCCATTGGGTTCCTCATTCCACTACTCTGCTGGTAGACCTGTAGAAGGTGGTCATAGTAACCTGTCGCACTTTCATTCTTCTCCTGTTTTGTATGTATTATTTTAGACCAATCAACCTTTTCCTCTGGTACTTTTTCTCGTATGTATTTCATCACCTTGTCTCTTGCTGCCTCTACCTCTTGTCCCAGTGCCCCCCCTTTTCCCCTCACCGGTTCCTCTGCCGGCCATCCTACCACCTTCTTGCAATCCTCCCATAAATCTTGTGGTATTATTATACTGAATAACATGTTCAAATCCTTCCACAGCATTTCTCCCATGGCCACTATTCTATTCAATTCTGTGTACCATTTGTGTGGCTTATCAAGTAATTTTGGGAAGTCTTTGGTGAAGGAAACAGGTCAGCTCTGTGCCAAGGTACATAGACATATGTTGGGGTATGGCCATCCTCTCCTAAGGAGGACGAAGGTACTTCTCTCAGAGGCATCATCTTTGTCTGTACCTGTTCTGTCCCTTCCTTATTTTTCTTTAGGCTCTGCAGGACCTGAGCTGCATTTAACCCTTCTTTCAATTCTTTCCATTTCTGTAATTTTAATATAGCGTATTCCAGTTTTTCAGACAATTTATCGTTACCCCAGGATGGCACGTCTGCATCTGTGAAACTCATTTGACAAATGTCCCAACTGTATTCTATTGGCAGGGGACTCGTGCTGTTGGCGTAGCGTGCATATATCTGGTGTATCTCAGGGCCTAGGGCCATCAGTTCTGATCGCGCCATGGCCAGTAGTTCCTCTCTGTATTCCCTTTTGTTATCTCTTTCTACCTCCGCAAATGTCTGTCTTCTATCAATGAGATCTGTGAGTATGGCACGACAATTTTTTCTGTCTGATTTCAGGAACTTAGGTGGTCATTACAACCTCAGCGGTCTTTTTACAAGACCGCTGAGGGACCGCCGTGCGGAAGACCGCCAGTAGTGGCAGTTTGCTGCCCGGCGTATTATGACTGTTGGCTGCTCTCCGTCCTTTTTCCGACGGATAGCCGCCAACGGCCATACTGGCGGGCGGCAGGGAAGTGGAGGTTGCTCCACCGCCATGCCAACAGAACACCACCCACCGAATCACGTCCTGTGATTCGGCGTGGCGGTGTTCTGTTGGCGGTGTGGTGTCGGCGGAGCAGCCCCCATGGGTCCCGTCCCCTCCCGGAGGATCGACGGAACAGGTAACTCGATCGTCCGTTAGGGGAGGGGGTGGGGGGTGTTGTGTGGGTGCATGTGGGTATGCATCTGTGTATGTAGAGGGGGTGTGTGAGTGCGTGTATGCTTGCGGGGTGTTGCGTGTTTTGGGAATGAGTACGGGTATGTCTGTGGGTATGTCTGTATGGATGTGTGCGTGTATGTTTGTATGTGGGTGTGCGTGTCTGACTGTATGTGTGGATGTAGGCATGTATTTTGGTGTGTATGCGTGTGTGAGTTGGTGGTGCCTGCGTGCGTGTCATGTGTGTGTGAGTTCTGTGATGTTGGGGGGTAAGGAGGGGGGCCCTGCCACCTTTGGGGGGTGGCAGGGGTGGTGAGGGGTGTAGGGGAGGTAGTCGGGTGGGGGAGACCCTTATCAGTGCCAGGGAAGGAATTCCCTGGCACTGATAGTGCTTACCGCCATGAATTTCATGGCAGTTCAAACCGCAGGAAATCCACAGTGGTAAGCCGGGTCAAAATACCGCCGGCGGTATAGTGACGGCTGCTGGGCTGGAGACCCAGGTCTCCAGCCCGGCGGGCAGAACGGAGAACCGGCGGATGACCATGGCGGTAACCGCCATGGTCATAATACAAAAAAAAAGACCGCCAGCCTGTTGGCGGTCTTACCGCCGCTTCTCCGCCTTCCGCCAGGGTCATAATTACCCCCTTAGTCTTTCTTAGTATGCTGGGAGAAGCACTCAGTGTACCGTATGGTGAATTTCCTTTCGCCTGTGTTCCTGTGAGGCTGTTTCCCCTTTCAAATAGACTTTTGTCTAAAAACCTTGTCATAATATCAATGTTATGCTTCGTGTGGTGTGTGAAAACACATATCTCCCATATTATCTCATGCAATCCCTTTGTCCCTACACTACTGTCCCTGGACGCATCTTGGAACTGCTGTTTCCAATATGTAATCAACAATTTTGGTCCATTTCCTTTCTTTGTAGCCTGCGCCATCAAACTGTCACTTTCCTTGTTCGTTTTCTGAGCAATGTGGGCCACTTCCTGTCTGACTTCCTGCAGCATCTGTTACTGCAGTCTGTTACTCTTTCAAGGTTCATTTTTGTTAGTTCCTCTTTTATTAAACCATGTGCGAGCTCACGGGCTGCAGCCTTCTGAGCCAGCGATAGCTCAGGAGGCTCTGTGCCTGTCACTAAGTGCTCAACCTGCACTTTTTCCTCTGAACTCACTGTTTTGTTCTCATTACCTAACCTCCCTATCAGTATGTCTTCAATGAGTGCGTCCTCGGTCTCTTCCTTCGTTGTTCCCTGCATACTGTGTTCCTGTGATGGTGCACCTATCACAGGAAGACATGGGAATGTTCCTACCATATCGAGCATTTTATCCCTCCGCTCCTCCCTTTTCTCATTCCTCTGTCTTTCAGAATAAAATACGTCTTTCAACACCACCAATTTCTTGCACACTTTAGCTTTGATATCATTCGTATTTCTAAGGTCCCGTAGGCAAAAGTCCCAGGAATAGAAAGAGTCCCACTCTAGGTTACGAATCTTACGTCCCTTTAGAATCAGCATTTGTCTCAAGTATGACAACTTGTTCATGTCATATGTGCCATTACTTGGAAACTGTAAGCTGGGTCGCCTGGCCGTCAGTCTATGCCATTTGTCAAGAAACATTATTGCATGTAGTCCTTGCTTAACGGCTACTTGGTAGGCAGGACTATCCCTAGGGGGTGTGATTTGGTGTGTGTTCAAATGTTCCTTGCTAAAGGGGTTCCCTATAGCTAAATAAAAGGTCACCGCTTTCCCTTACCACTTCACGCAAACAGTTCGGTCACACCAGGAAACACAATTATGGAGTCGGCTATCTCTGCCACTCAAATCAAATGACACATGAGGAAAACCCGCACTCAAATCAGCACTGCCAACTGCATTTGTTATTAGCGAAGCGGAGAGTTTGTCTGCAATCACACAACAATACACGCAGCCTTGTCCACCGCAAGCATGCACAAGTTGGAATGAAAAAAACAGTGCCAAGGTGCTGGTGACGGCGTACACTGGCATCCTTTTAGCGAATAAAAGATGACAGAAAGGTCAAAAGAGAAAGGCAAAGATCCGACACCCTTGCTTTCCTGCCCTGAGGCAGGGTGCGGCTGTATGGGATTAGAACCCGGACCAGATCCGTGGCGGGTGACACACAGGTAATGCAACAATGGTTAACAGTGCACTCAATCACATATAGGACAATATGATAACAATATAACAAAAACAGGTACTTGCCCTAAGTGATGGTCATGCCTCCCACCCTTTGTGCTGGTGCATGGTGACAGCAGAGTGTGATGCACAGGCAGACCCTGTCAGTTGTAGTAATCAGTCACTGTAACGGTATTGGCGGGCGTACTTCTCCTGAGTTCTGGTAGAATAGCAGCTTAAGTCAGTAAGTTAATACACGTCAGTACACCCCTCATATTGTATATTACTACGTTCTCCACACTCCTTCCTCACTATATTCTCACTACTATCCTAACACATAATTCATCCACACCATTTATTTCTTCAACACCCTTTTCGTACACCTCATCCATTCATCTCACTCAACTCTCCATGTAACCAGCTGGAGAGAGAGAAAGAAAGAAAAAAATCAATATGACACCTCCATAGAGCACAACACTTCAACGCTATCAGAGCAGAAAAAAAAAATATGCGAGAACACGGCACTGCCTGCCTGCTCCACTGGAATGGACAACTACCACTCGATAAGTCACCGGGCACAACCCGCCCTTCCTGCTGGGGTGGACAATCACCACCCCCTCCGGCCAGAGTATTCCTCCCCAGCCCCTCCGGCTGGGAAATGCTGCACCAACCCTTTCCGGTTGGAAGCTGTGGCCACACAGCGCCTCCCGCTGTGTACCGAGACCATACCATTAACAGTCTCACACATGTAGTGTCGCTGGATAAACAGAAACCCTTGGCTAATATTTACAGCAACTACTGAACCATGAATTCGTTAGGCACTGAGAACAAAAGAGGGAAGGAAATGGCGCAATAAGGCAGAAACGATAATATCAACACAAAACTCCAGCACACGGCCATCTGACGGCCATCATCTGAATGTCTGAACGAGGTACTCTAGAAGAGCCTGGAATAATGGGGACAGGAACGTCTGCATGCCAGCGTAAACAAAGAACAAACATAACAAGAAAGAACAGCAGGCTAATAGGAATAGCATATAGTACAATTATCCACAACTCCATTTAGAAATGCAGACGTAAATCACCCCGCCACCTCCCCCCTTTATAAGCCAAACACCCTCTGCTAACAGAGGGAGAGAGAGAGGAGAGATTTTTTTTTAAAAACAGAAACAGACAGGACCGAGGAAATGATAAATACTCACGCCAAGTCAGCACCCTGCCCCGGAGGGGGCCCGACCAGCCCAAAATGCCGTTGCCCCCCCTCCCCGCAGAGAGGCAAGAGCCGTGCCGGCGAAACTGTAAATCCAACCGCAATCCTCCACCAGATGTCGAAGCCAAAACGGAGTATTTCAGATCCAGACAATTCAGGAAACAAACCAAGACCAGCCGCTCTTCCTTAGATTACTTTTAATAAGAACTAATAAGACATAATAAGAAATACATGTACATGGAGACTCAGCTGCCTAAATCCAGCTCGAACAGACTGCACAAGGAAGTAATGCATGATCTTTTATAGCATTAAACCGCAGACACATTAACACATTTCATTGGTTCTTGATATTGTCGTATGATTATTTTTTTTCTATATAGCACACGTGATGCTCCATATAAGGATTAGAATCATAGACAAGAAACTTGCACAATGTCCTCTGAATCAAATGTCTTATGATACATCTATATGTGGAGAAAGAGGAACCATAAGTGCATACGTTAGTACTTTTAGCAGTGAGGATTTCGCAAGCTAGCATGCGGTGGTGTCTTGTGATGGCCGTCAGTTTAGCAAGCCTTGCAACATAATGCGTTTCAAGCACAATAGACATTTCTTCAAGGCCTAGCTAATTCAACATTGTAAAGTGTTCAACAGAAACAGGCCTGTATTTTCATTGTGTATTACAGGGCCTACTAGGCCCAAAATGGATCCAGGAGAACGTGATTCCACAACAACAAAGCACATTTTATAAGGCATTTGAATAGACAATGTGGATACAACACAAATCACTGCTCCAGATGGCCGAGGACTCTACGTGATTTCTGAACACAGGTGTGTAGGGTATACATCTTTTCAAGGGGCAGGGATTGCCCAGGAAATAGATCAGTGCCTGTGACAAGGACTGCCAAAGTTCTAAGTAGTCCGGCAGCTTATCAGTTCAAAACAACGCCATCATTGTTTCTTCTGCCATTGTCGATTTGGCCAGATCATGTTTTCAGTTGCAGGTCTCCGGAGGATACACCCGGAGCGAGTGAATCACCACACTGTGATTTGCCAACAATAATGTGAGGTGTAGAAACTTCCTCTTAATTTTGTATATGGTTTTTTGGTGTCGGTACCTAGTAGACATGCCGACTGGGTCATAGGTACGGTTAGTGACATTTGCTCAGAGTATCTGCCAACCACTTCCCCCCAAATCTGCTGCAATTTTGAGTTTGTGTTTCTCATTTCCAATGTCCATGTAGAGTTGTGTGATAATCCCATGCTTGTGATCTGTCTGTACGAACAGTTCCAGAGTGTTGGAGCATGCTGGTGTCTCTCGGGTGCCCCACCCTGTTTGCGCATTACATCTTTTATGGTATTGTATTGTGGGAATTGCCCCAGCGAGAGCTGGAAGTATGCGTGGGCAGTTTTGAAAGAGGTCATTGCATCTGTTTCCCATGTATCCACTAAGGTGTGGCTGTGACTCCGTTTCCATTTTGATATATTCATGTCCTCCAGGGCAAACTACACTATCCACCATATTGGCAGGTCTGCAGCATATGGCATGTGTTTGCCCCACCTCCTGTAGTGATTTCTATCTCGTTGTAATGGGAAGCAGGAGTTAGCTTAGCCTTCTGGCTTGCAGACCTGTGTCCCCGTCACCCAGTGACTTTTACCCTACTTAGCTTGCTCTGTTTTAGCACAATTATTTAATTATATCTTTCCAAGATGACTGCATTGTTTTTACTTAGGACAATGTTTTAGTTTCCTGCTATGAGTGCCACTCTGCTAAGGCATCACTATAAGCGGCAGAAGATAGATAAGATGTAGATATTCACATTAGGTATTTTCCCACTTTGTGCTTTCGAGGAATTGTTTATGTAATTGCTGCCCCAAACATGTCTTGTTATCTACTGTTTGGGAACAAGCCAACGTCAGGAGTGTGAGCAGATCTGTATAAACGCACCTCACATAGACAGGTAGTCAGAGGGATTCCTACCCGATGCCGTCAATGCTATCCAAGCTGCACTTCGCCTTAATGCTGACCCAGTCTTCGTATCCCTACGGAATCTGAGTTGGAGGCCTCATTCCAAGGTAACAAGAGTTGGGGGGCTCTTCTAATGGACATGGCATTGGCAGATTAGGTTTAACACACTTAGCCCTCTTTGGGTTAGAGATTAGGTTCATCATGCTAGGGTACTAGGGCATATTTCATCTTTCATGTTATTTTATGTTATTGCAAGATGGTGGGGGTCTTTGTATTAATGACTCCCGTGTTCACAATTATGTTTCTTGCATTATTCATTATCCTTATCATTGCAGCCCATGCAATTTATTGTAGATTACAGTTTTGTCAATAAAACCTATTGAAAACTTTACTGCATCTCCTTCATTGCCTGTGTTTGATTGAGACATGTTGTTCATATGAGAAAGGGGTAATCTCCATTTAACCACAACACTCCCTGAGATGTCGCACTCTTGAGTCCATGCATAAAGGCTGCCACAAATCACCTTTTACTGTTTTGGTGTTTGGTGAGGTACTGATTGTGAGCCGGGAGGGTTGGGACGACATTTGCGACTTGTTGTATGACTGGCATAGACGCCTACAAAAATAAGTACTGTCATTCTCAAACCAGCAGTCTTGCCTAGAGCAAGAGTCAAACTACTACAGGGTGCCACCAACGATGGTGTTTGGGCACTAATTTACGGATACCCTGACTATCACTGTCTCACATAAAACAGGTACCCTAAGTACCATTATACAGAGATGTCTGTGGTCTTGAGGAAGATCCTCCTTGGCTAAACAGGGAGCACCTAATTTGGCTGTAGGTTGTTTGAGCTCAAACCATTAAAATGACTTTTCTCCCCACTTTGTTATTCCATCTCTTTACTCAATTCACATTATGGCTAACCCATAGACATTCCTGAGAATGCTAAACAAGCATTAACATTACACCTAGTAGCACATGGCTGAACAGACGATGTCACATTCATTGTAGAAGCTAGTGAAGCTTAACAAACAGAAACATTCTACTCTTGGGTCACCTTTCCTGAGGAAGACCAAAGATCATACACATTCCACACATACAGAATTGCAAACGTACCTCGATGGTACCAAGCATACCACTATCCTGAAATACCAATTACTTATCAAGAACATCAGAATTGGTTTAATGACGCCCTTCCACATGTCATACAACCTGTGAGATTAGGGCGCTCATTATGAACATAGTGGGAAAGACCGCCGACCGCCGTGGCGGCGGTGAACAGAATCCCGCCGGTGGCGGCGAATGGAAAACTGACATATAATGGTAGAAAAACCCACCTGCCAAAAATTCCCAGACCACCACTCCCCCCAGGACCCTGTCGCCGGGAATCCCGGCCCACCCCACCCCGCCACCGCCAAGCACACCCACATCCCGCCTTTCAAATAATGATGCACAAATCATCTCGGCGGACAGTGGAGGCCGGACGACCATTGGCGGCTGCGACTGCCACGGGCAGCAAGTGGGCCCAATAGCAACAAGTGCACACATTGGCTAGGCCTATCACCCACACACCTGACACACATGCAGAACCCCATAAAACACCCCCAGACACACCCCAGAATCCCTTGCAACGTAACCAGGACCAGAAGACGGAGAGCACCAGAGCCAGACAGAGAACGTCAGAAGACAGGACATGCATATCGACCCACACAGGAGCACCCAAACGCCGTCCCCAGTCCCGACACCATGCAGCAGCCCCACCCAGGAAAACACTGTCACCCCTAACACCCAGTCAAGACCAGCAGGCCAGGGGAGGCGTACCCACACCAGTGGACCCAGGGCACAGACAGGTGGAACCCAGCTACAGAGGCCACAGTCTCCCACTCCCAACATGCAGGAAGGCGAGGGCCCCAGTACAAGTGGCACGTCAAGACCTGCGCAGGGGACACAGGCACAGGGGTCAGGGCAGGTCAAGTGCCCCAGGGGGTCAGGGGGTAGGGCACCGGATGGATGCAGCAGCCCAGGACGTCATTGCAGAGGTATTGGGGGACTGCCAACATACCCAAGACAGGTTGGCACAGATTGTATCCACCCTGGAGCAAAGTCAGAGGATGCAGCTGGAAAACACCAACAGGCCATGGAGCAGTGGAACACAATGCCACAATGGCCACCGTTGCTGGTGCACTGCTGCAGTTGGTAAACAAACAGTCAGACACCCACACCGGACAAGAGGCCCCCACAACAGCCCTGGACAAGCAGCAAGAGATGACACAAGCAGCAGAAACAGCACAGGAAATACCCTCCCAGGAATCACAAGGGCCAACCATGCCACCCCAAGAAGCTCCACAGCAGGCGCCCAAACGTAGACTCAGGCCAAGATATGGCACTGGAAACCCATCTAAGAACAAGCCCCACTCCAACAATTGGCACTGCTACTACTGCAAAGCAACCATCCCACCCATTTACCAACTACACTTAGCTGAGGGCTAAATAAAGTACTATACTACAAATAGGACCCACCTATGACATCCAACAGGGCTGCCACCAAGTCAGTTTTGAGGACACCCAACCCTTACGACTTCCATCACTGTACATAGCACATTTCACTGTATTCGACCAATAAACAACATTTCTCACATGTAACACTGTCCCCTGTCTTCAATGTTGAACAAAGTGGAGTATGGATGCAACTGGCAGGAACAACTTTATTGTCAATTTGTGCTTGGTGGTGGTAATGTGTGTTTCAAATTATGCAAGGAGGGAATGCATATATTGTCTGTCAGTACCATGCTGAAGAGGTCCATGTCTCGCCTATCATGACCAGTCCCCCCTATATGACATGGCACACTTACAGTATCAGTCATTAACCTCAATTACAGGCTTAAGTCCCACACAGTTATTGGAAGTAGAGTTGTATCAGTTGGTTCCTGGAGGTGACATCTTCCCCTTCCTCATCCTCACCATCACTCTCCTCACTTTTCTGAGGTAAATGATCAGGACCCATAGCTCCCTCCACCTCCAAAAGGGGGATAGAATGTCTCACAGCCACGTTGTGCAACATGCAGCAGGCCACCACTATTCTACACACCTTATCAGGCCCATAAGCCAGGGAACCCCCAGAGATATGTAGGCACCGGAATCTAGCCTTCAGAAGACCTATAGTACGCTCTATCACCCTCCTAGTACGTCCAGGGGCCTCATTGTATTTCCTCTCTGCATCCGTCCTGGGATTCCTCACTGGAGTCAGGAGCCAACGCAAGTTTGGATAGCCAGAATTACCTAGAGAAATGGTCACTACAGAGTCGTCATTGTAATGTCCCTTAGTCAGACAGGCTGTTTTTCTACAATGTGTTGGTTAGTGACAGGCAAACTTACCTATGATCCAACCTCTGTCCATCTTCTGTGGCACACTACTGTTCCTCAAAACAAATGAATCATGGACTGAACCCAGAATCATGGCATTCACATGGGAAATGTACTGGTCTGCAGTACATACCAATTGGATGTTCATGGAGTGAAAGTTCTTCCTGTTTCTGTACACCTGTCCACTCACTCTTGGGGGGATGATAGCTATGTGGGTGCCATCGATGGCACCTATGACATGGGGAATGTTTGCAACAGCAGAGAAGTCAGACTTGATGGCAGGTAGGTCAGCACTTTGGGGGAATCGCACATAGGACTGCAGATGTTGTACAAATGCATTCAGAAACCTTGTCAGTACCTGGCTGAACATTGGCTGTGAGAAACCAGCACCCATGCCCACTGTCACTTGAAATGAGCCTGTGGCCAGGAAATGGAGTGCGGAGAGTACCTGCACTTCAGTTGGAATGGCTTGCTGATTACGATTTCCGGGAGTCAGTGCAGAATCCAGTAGTGCACATTGGTCCTGAATAGTTGCATGTGTGTCTGTAAGTGATAATGATCTGACGCTCCACCATGGTCCCCTTACTCGCCACAAGAGTCAGTTCCTATGAGGGGTAAGAAAAAGGAGTGATGTGCACACATACGTTGGCAAATTTGCTAAATACATGCACTGCATTGTTCATGGTAGTGTCTGTACAATAACTGCAACCTGACAAATGTACTTGTACATCACTAGGAGGGAACGGAGTAAATCATGTGTGATTATATACTCAATGGATAGAGGCCTAGGTGCTTCATGTAGGAGGCTGGCCTGGCTTATAGTGGGCACCTTGTGGTACGTACACCTTGTGCCAGGTCCAGTTATCCCTTATTAGTAGATTAGAGGTGTTCTAGCAGCTTAGGCTGATAGAGGTAGCTATAGCAGAGCAGCTTAGGCTGAACTATGAGACATGCTAAGCTCCTACCATACCACCTAGATCACTTAGCGCTATACCATAAGAAACACAATACTCAGAGTTACTCAAAATAAAGGTACTTTATTTTAATGACAATATGGCAAAAGTATCTCACAGGATATACGCCCTTAGGAGGTAAGTAATATACAGAAAATATACACACAAACCAAAATCAGGTAAGTAAACAGTTAGAAAAGTAGTGCAAACACTGTAGGACACAATAGAATGGAATAGGAGACAATAGGCCTAGGGGCAACACAAACCATATACTCCAAAAGTGGAATGCAAACCACAAATGGACCCCAGGCCTAGTGTGGGGTGTAGAAGGTCGCAGGGGGTGTAATAAAACACTAAGGGTGTCCAAGATACCCAACCCCAAGACCCTGAAATGTAGGAATAAAGTTACCCTACTACCCCAGAAAGACAGTAAAGACGAGATAGGGGATTCTGCAAAGACAACAACTGACTGCAAAGCACTGAAGACGGATTCCTGGACCTGAGGACCTGTAAAGGAAGGGGACCAAGTCCAAGAGTCACGCAAGTGTCCGGGGGGGCAGGAGCCCACTAAACCCTGGATGAAGGTGCAAAAGGGCTGTATATGGGTGGAACAAGCCGAAGATTCTGCAACAACGGAAGGTGCCAGGAACTTCTCCTTTGATCAGAAAATGTCCCACAGTGAGCTGGAGGATGCAGAGTTATTTCCATGCAGAAAGACTGCAAACAAGCCTTGCTAACTGCAAGAGTCGCGGTTGAAGGTTTTGGGTGCTGCCAGGGCCCAGGAAGGACCAGGAGGTTGCCCCTTGGAGGAGGAGACAGAGGGGTTGCTCAGCACTACGGAGAGCCAAGCAGAAGCAAGCAGCACCCACAGAAGTACCTAAACAGGCGTTCAGAAGATCTGAGCACGACAGTCGACTCAGCACAACAAAAGAGGGTCCCACGAAGTCGGAGTCCAACTCAACGAGTTGGGCAATGCAGGACAGAGTGCTGGGTTCCTGGGCTAGGCTGTGCGTGAAGGAAGTCTTGCAAAAGTGCACAGAAGCCAGAGCAGCTGCAGTTCACACAGTACATAGGATTACTGTCTGGCGTGGGGAGGCAAGGACTTACCTCCACCAAATTTGGACAGAAGGGCCACTGGACTGTCGGGGACACTTGGACCCAGCTCCTGTGTGCCAGAGACAAGGCTCGTCAGGATGAGAGGAGACCCAGAGGACCAGCGATGCAGAAGTTTGGTGCCTGCGTTGGCAGGGGGAATATTCCGTCAACCCACAGGAGATTTCTTCTTGTTTTCTAGTGCAGGGTGAACGCAGACAGCCCTCAGAGCATGCACCATCAGGAAACAGTCGAGAAAGCTGGCAGGATGAGGCGCTACAATGTTGCTGGTAGTCTTCTTGCTACTTTGTTGCGGTTTTACAGGCGT
This sequence comes from Pleurodeles waltl, assembly GCF_031143425.1. NCBI lineage: Eukaryota > Metazoa > Chordata > Amphibia > Caudata > Salamandridae > Pleurodeles > Pleurodeles waltl. Next base: position 404,471,205 of record NC_090449.1, read on the forward strand.
CCTGGAGCAGTCAGCGGTCGATCCTTGGCAGAAGTCAAAGAGGGAAGTGCAGAGGAACTCTGGTGAGCTCTTGCATTCGTTGTCTGGGGAGAAACTCACAGGAGAGACCCTAAATAGCCCTCAGAGGGGGATTGGCTACAGAGGAAGGTAAGCATCTATCAGGGGGGATCTCTGACGTCACCTGCTGGCACTGGCCACTCAGGGGTGTCCATTGTGCCCTCACACCTCTGCATCCAAGATGGCAGAGGTCTGGGACACACTGGAGGAGCTCTGGGCACCTCCCCTTGGGAGGTGCTGGTCAGGGGAGTGGTCTCTCGCCTTTCCTTTGTCCAGTTTCGTGCCAGAGCAGGGCTGGGGGGATCCCTGAAGCGGTGTAGACTGGCTTATGCAAGGAGGGCACCATATGTGCCCTTCAAAGCATTTCAAGAGGCTGGGGGAGGCTACTCCTCCCCAGCCCTTAACACCTATTTCCAAAGGGAGAGGGTGTAACACCCTCTCTCAGAGGAAATCAGTTGTTCTGCCTTCCTGGGACTGGGCTGCCCAGGGCCCAGGGGTCAGAAACCTGTCTGAGGGTTGGCAGCACTGGTAGCTGCAGAGAAAACCCCAGAGAGTTAGTTTGGCAGTACCCGGCCTCTATGCTGGAGCCCCGGGGATGCATGGAATTGTCCGCCCAATACCAGAATGGTATTGGGGTGACAATTCCATGATCCTAGACATGTTACATGGCCATGTTCGGGACAAGACGGGGTGGGCCAGTGGGTTGGAACAAGTCTGCACAGGAGAGGAAAAGTTTCTTGGGAGCAATTGGGGTGGGCGTGGATGAGGGCGAGGGAGTGGAGGCAGAGGGAGTTGATTTATGGGGTGTAGGTGAGCGTGTAGTGGGTGCAGGTGACTGCTCAGTATGCTGTGGTGTGGTGGATTTCTGATGGGTGGGTATCTTGGTGCGTTTGAGTGTTTGGGGAGGTGGGGTGTGGACACAGTGGAAAAAGACAGACAGCTAGTGTGGATATATGTTGGGTGGGTATCTGCAAGTCTGGTGAGTGTGCTGCATGTGTCAACTACCGTAGAGGTGGTGAGTGCAGGTGTGGTGTATGGGGTGCATGTATGGTTGTCTGCTAATGTGGTGAGTGCAGAAAGAGGAGCAGTAACAGTGAGTGGAGGTGCAGTGCATGAGGGTGTGGATGTAGAGGGGACAGACAGGGAGGCGGAAGAGGCGGGAAGTGGACATTGTTGTGTGTGCAGATGTCTGTTGGCTGTGTGAATGCTTGTGGTGGGAGGTGTGGTGCTTGTGTTTGGAAGTGTGCTTCTTGTGTGTTGATGTGCCTGTAAGCGGGTCTGATTGTGTGCTTTGGACGGGTGAAGGGAGTGGGGTGCTGGAAGGGGTAGAGGAGGTTGGAGGGGGGAACGGAATGGCCAGGGAAACTAGCTGCCGTCCAAGAGGAGGCCAGAGCCTGAAAAAATCTCTGTAGGTCAAACACAGCACTGTGAATGCCAACCAGATAGGCATTGGTCTTCTGCACCTCAGAAGCCAGACCCTGGATGGCATTGACGATGGTTGTCTGCCCTACAGAGATGGTTCTCAGGAGGTCAATAGCATCCTCTGTGAGGGCAGCAGGGCTGACTGGGGCAGGGGAGGAGGTGCCTGGGGCGAAGGAGACACCCACTTTTCTGGGTGGGCGGGCACGGGCAACTCGGTGGGAAGCAGAAGAGAGGGTGCTGATGGTATGGGACATAGAGAGCACCATTGGTGTGATATTCTGGGATGAACTTAATTGTGAATTCCTGCTGGCCAAGAGGGACTCGAGCACGTCCGTAAGCTCCCACATGGGGAAGATGTAATTTTGCATCTTTCTCTAATTTTGTTCCAGAAGCGGTAAAACAAGCATACACTGTCATTTGGGCTTTAGCTCAGGCATGTTCGTTGTACCGCAATCATGTAGGTTGGGACAATGACTCACCTTGTCATTTAATACCTATCAGATCTACACCCCAGCCTCGGCCAAGGTATCCTGTTAAACATGAAGCTTAAGCTCTGGTGAGGGAGATCCTCACTCAGCTCGAGTACCAGGGAGTAATTGAGCCCTGTGTCTCTGCAATCATCATCAACACAAACTTTATTCGGTCAACAGGCCATCAAAGCAACACAATAATAAATAATCATAATATATAAACATATAAAACATATACATCCCTAGGTTAAAACTAATAAATAACAATACACTTTAAAACACAATTACCCAATTAAACTCATAAATCAAACCACATTGCTCCCTATTTGCAAAAAATATTGCGTATATGCCATGCTGCTACTAAAAACTTGCTAACGGCAATAATTAACATGCTCGACCCATGACTTTTTAAAATCCTCAATGCTATAGCACATTTGTCCATCCCCATTTCCCGACAAATCTTGCAAATCCATTTGGACCTTGGGGATGAATAGGCAGGGCAGAAAAACATAAAGTGTTCAACTGTTTCTGGGGCACCATCACACGCAGGGCATATTTCCGAAGTAACAGTTTGTCCCCAACCACTCGTCAGAGACTTCGAAGGCAAAGACCCAAAGCAAAATCTAGCATATAATCCTTTGCCTAAAAGATCAGGTATCACTTCTAGATAAGATTCAAACTGTGGATACCATTTAAAATCAATAAAACGATTGGTTAATTGACCATGGGATTTACAGCAAATATAATCATTCCTCACATAGGACCAACATACAGATTTCAGAGCTTTTATATGAGATTTCTCTAAAATATGGGGATTCTCCCAAAAATATCCTAGGCCCAAAATGCGGAACCAATTGGATACATGCTTTACCCAAGGGATAGTGGCCGAATTAGGCCTCCCTAGCAATTCAAGAAGTGAAGTCTTGAAAATATCCAATTCAGGAACAACCCAAAGCCTTACCCAGTATAGTAGAGGCCTTAGGACAATTATATTGGCTATTCGGTTTAAACCCAGGTCTAAAAATATTGGGATCAATGGTGTACTACGGGGGCACGCAACCAAAGCCCTCGCAAAGTTATTCTCACCCACAGTTAGTCTATTACTTTTGGTGGGACCCCATACCTCTGCACCATAGACAGCAGCACCCTGTGCCTTAGCCACATAGATCTTAATCGCTGGGGATACAGTTTTAGTGGTCGTGCTCCTAAAAAAGCACAGAATAGAGGCCTCTCTGTGTTGTAGAAGACCCACACTTTTATTAATCTGATCCTCCCAACATAATTTGCTGGATAACCTCACAGCCAGATAGTCAAATGTGCTGACCTTATTCAGAGGGACTCCATCCAGTATGATAGTACATTTCTTACGTGGTCCAGGATGGAATCTGCAATGAATAACCCGTTATTCCCAGTTGCATAACCAGACCATTTTTACAGTTTTACAGAATATTCTTAGATTACAGACACTTAAACAGTCATACACGCACATACACTATACAAAATTCACATAGTACAGCACTAATTAATAACATAGTGCTCAAAAAATACAAAACAACCTTGCGTATTTTCAACGTTTTTTTCTGCCAGAACATAGCACACGAAAGTTGGGACCTGAGGTCATTCTCATTTGGCTCACAAAAACAATTCTGCTGTTTGCCCCAAGGCTACAAGAACAGCCCAGGGCTGTTCTCAGCCCGTGTAAAATCAATATTACATAATATTGATCCCGAGGCATTGTCTTACATGAATGACATCTCTCTCCCCTGTGCCAGCTTTAGAGGCCGTCACCAAAGCAAGCGTTCCTAATGCTAAAGCATTACATCCATGCTGGATTCAGTGGGCAACCTCCCTGACTACCACTGATGTAGATTACATCTTTGATCCAAAAGTTCAGACACAAGAATTTCTCCAATACGAAGAGGAGTACCCGCACTTCTAGATATTTTGCCACTTTACACATACCATGCTGTCATTTACACAGATGGTTCCGCACAACCAGCTGTAGGTACCAAACATCAATACTCAGCCGCTTGCGTAGCTGTGAGCGGAGTGATGAAGGATGGTGTATTCCACCCTCACAATACCTACACACAGACCCTAAGGGACTGCACAGCTTAGCTGGCCCTTATCTTAGCGCCTGAACACACAGAGCCAGGATTACTGACTTTGATTGTCTGTGACTCATACTACTGAATCCAGTCCTACAATGATTATCTTAATCATTGGCGATTGAGCAGGTTTAGAGACTCCAAAGGGAACGCCATAAAACACAGGACTCTGTGGGGGAGGATGGCTGATCTCAATGATAAGCTACCTTGTGTCCATGTAGTACATACATTAGGCCACCAATGTGTAGGAGTACACGTTATCGTAAATAATTTGGCTAATGAAGCGGCCAAATCTGCAGTAGCTACGGCTTCTGTGGCTGCAGTGACTCGTTCTCAGACGAGATTGGATAATGAAATTCTGACTGCCGTGAAAGCTTCGGCAGAAGGCAAGTCTTTTCCAAAAGCATACCCTACAAAATACTCTTACCACATCAGTGCACAGAATGTTGCTTATGCAACACTTCCTGGTGTTGGAGATCGAGTGATCTCCAACGAAGACCAGAGATTAGATCTGATAAAAGCAGCACATGGGGGTGTCGCTTCTGCACATGCTGGTATTTCGGCCACAGTAACATTCTTACAGAAACGCTTCTGGTGGCCAGGTGTATACAAACAGACAAAACAATACGTACTTTGTTGTGACATTTGCCAGCAAATTAAAGGCTCCAACATCAAACGCCCACCGCAGACATCCCTCTTAGGGCCAGATTTATACTTTTTGATGCAAAACTGCACAAATGCAGTTTTGCGTCAAAAGGTTTAGCCCTGGCTAGCACAATTTTTTAATGCCACCCATGCCTCATATTTATACTATGATGGTGGGTGGTGCTAAAAACAGGTTAGATTCAAAATTTCTGACGTTAACCTTTGCGTCTTGTCGTAAGGCAAAATGACGTTAACACTGGAAAAATGAATCTAACCTGTTTTACGACACGTATGCATGTCGCAAAATGGAAATGCACCATTTTTACCCACATTAGCATCAAATACAGCCGCTAATGAAGAAAACAGTGCAAAGTGGACCCAGAAAGCCAGGAGACACCTTATGGTGACCCCAATTAACCTGGAACGAGCCAAGAGGACAGAGACAAGACCCAGGGGAGGGGAAGAAAAAGAGAAAGTGTTGTTTCAGTGCAGAGGAGCATGAAATACTGGTGAGAGAGGTGACGGAGCATCAACATCAACTCTTCGTCACCTCCAAATTGCCAATTGGTAGGAGAGAAGTAATCTGGCAGCAGATAGTAGACAAGATTAACAGTGTGGCAGAGGTGAAGAGAACCGTAACTGAATGAAAGAAATGCTGGCATGATTGTAAGCAGAGGACAAAGGAAAAAATGGCAAGGAACAGGAAGGCAGCACTGCAAACTTGAGGTGGTAGTCCAGCACCACAAGAGGTCCTGGACAAGATAGAGGAGATTGTTATAGCGGTCATCCCGGAGAAAGTGGTCACTGGAATCGCAGATTACCAGGAAACACCACAAATGCAGGGTAAGTTGCATGGGGGAAATTAATGCTAAATTGTCAAGTGCAAGAAGGGGGAGGCACATAGGACACACACAATGCATGTCAAAGGAGCGCAGAGGGACACATTGCACATAAAGCAAGTTGCACCATGCTGACGTAAGCTACACATTTACCTGCGCCTTGGTAGTGCCATGCACCACAACACATACACAACCTGGACATATGTCAATCACCAGGGCTAAATACCTACATGTACATATGCAGCACATGGGATGGATGGCATATCTAATGACTGTGCCTCTGGTTGTGTCATCACAACATCCTCGCATATAGTCAAATTAACCCTACCAACACGACCAAGACTTCAGAGACTAGGTAGTCAATCAATACCATTCCTGGGGTTACGTCATGGGGGTGTCACCTTGCAACTGCCTTGCCTCCTTGCAGAAACACGTGTGCTGCATCTCACAGCACACAATTCATTGAAACTGTCCTAACAGTACCCAGACATGTGCCGGTAGCACCACCACCCTGCACATTGACAACACATCCACATAAGGCAATCACCACTCCATCATGCGGTGAGGATGCCACCTGGGTGCAGGGAAAAATAATCTGAGCAGGCGCCGGGGGAATAGCAGGCTGGTCCTGTATCACTGGAGACATGCCACTATCCAGAGCAACTAAACTGGTGTAGTGTGGAACCACACATCTTGATGCTGATCAGAAATGTGCCACTACAGAAAATATGTACCACAGATAGCAAATTGTAGGTCACAACAAATACAGGCTGAGCCCACAACTACTATAACACAACCATATGAGACACATAGGAATGGGGAAATATATACACACTTACAACATGGTGTATGACTATGAATATAATGGTGTATAAATCCACATTGATGGGTGGGGGGTGGTGCATGGGCAAGTCTGGTGTTGGTAAGACTGCCAGTGCAGTGTACCCTTTGTGGTTGGAAGTATGAGTCACACGTTGGGATGGCGGGTGGAAATCTGTCTGCTCATGGTAGCTCTGTGGGGCACTTAGCACAACATTGTTGATGGATCAAATAGAGTCAGTGCCAGTCTTGGGGTGCATTGGGTGTGACAGGACATGATGCTCTTAGCCCTGCAAATCAGGAAGTGGAAATGGCAAAGGGGCAAGGCATGGGACCTCCTGCACTGCCCATGCCAGGTGCATGGGCTGTGCAGGGGCACCCAGGGGCACATCATACCACATGACTACCAACCTTTGTGTGGGGGTTTCACCACCATGCAAAGGCTGGTGGAAAAGCGGGAACATACCTGGAGGGTAGCGTTCATCGTAATACTGGTCTGATGTCACAAGACAGGTGGCATTGCCAGTCTGTAAGCTGCTGGAAACCTGCCAGTGCCAGACCATTGTTCCATGGGGCATTCTCCATTGACAACATGTGCCACTACCACCTGAGCTGTTGGGGGTGGTCATTTAGACAATGGCAATCAGGTGGCCATAGGACTGCCACACTTGTAATGATGGACCAGTTTGACTAACTGCAAGATCACCATCAAACTAGCTCGAAGCCCTGACCCAAGTTCAACCCCAGTTAACTGGCTATGTCCATAAACTAAGTTACCATCAGGCACTGTCATATACAAAATGATGTACACAGCAAAAAAGTATACCCATGCTGGCCATCCCTGTGTCTAACCCTGTGCTTATGTCAATTTAGCTGCACTGCCACTATTCTGCACCTCTTGCATCATAGTGCAGGGATGGCTGTATTGAGGGAGAGATCATAGTTGTGTAGGAATGCACACCTTCCAGCATGGGCAGAAGATGAAATGGAAATCTGCTAGGTCCATGTGTGCTGTGCAATGTAGCACACATACACATACATCAACATGAGGTGCTATCAAAGGAAACAACAGCATAGTGTCCTGGCAATGCCATTACTGGGGTGGTGCAAGGTTTCAGTAGCTCACAGGTGTATGTGAAACATGTAAGGCTGGGACAGGGGCATATTGCCATGTGTGGTGCTGTGGCTTGACCACTGCAACACCCATTGCAAGGCCCTATCATGCAAATGGATGCATAGGGAGGGTTGACAATAAGAAGATGGTGTCAAGCCACAAAAAGGATACGCATCACACCTAGGCCCATATTTATACTTGTTGACGCAAAACTGCGCTAACGCAGTTTTGCGCCAAATAAATTAGCGCCGGTTAACGCCATTCTGAAGCGCCCTGCGGGCGCCGTATTTATTGAATGGCGTTAGCCGGCGTTAGCCGACCGGCGCTGCCTGGTGTGCGTGAAAAAAAACCACGTAGAGCAGGCAGCGCCGGCGTAGGGAAAAATGGCGTTTGGGCGTCTAAAAATGGGGCAAGTCAGGCTGAGGCAAAAAAAACGTCTTAACCCGATTTTGCGCCATTTTTTTACGACGCCCATCCCCCATTGAAATGACTCCTGTCTTAGCAAAGACAGGAGTCATGCCCCCTTGCCCAATGGCCATGCCCAGGGGACTTCTGTCCCCTGGGCATGGTCATTGGGCATAGTGGCATGTAGGGGGGCACAAATCAGGCCCCCCTATGCCACAAAATTATTTTAAAAAAAATACTTACCACAACTTACCTTCTCTTCCCTGGGGTGGGACCCTCCATCCTTGGGTGTCCTCCTGGGGTGGGCAAGGGTGGCAGGGGGTGTCCCTGGGGGCTTGGGAGGGCACCTCTGGGCTCATTCTGAGCCCACAGGTCCCTTAACTCCTGCCCTGACCCAGGCGCTAAAATCCGGCGCAAATGCGGGTTTTTTAGTCCCGCCCACTCCCGGGCGTCATTTTTGCCCGGGAGTATAAATCCGACGCAATAGCATCGCAGTCATTTTTTTAGACGGGAACGCCTACCTTGCATATCATTAACGCAAGGAAGGTGTTCACGCAAAAAAATGACGCTAACTCCATGAACTTTGGCGCTAGACGCGTCTAACGCCAAAGTATAAATATGGAGTTAGTTTTGCGTTGAATTTGCGTCGAAAAAAACGACGCAAATTCGGCGCAAACGGAGTATAAATATGCCCCCTAGTACATATGATGCAGCCAATTGCGCCACATGAGCTTCCCCTCATGTGACACGCAAGGGGGGCAAAGGGCTGATAGACTGCAACCATGATGTACAGGAACAATGTTTGGGAAGTAAGATGACAATGAGCCTACAACAGCAAGTCAGTGACGTGATATGTTAACTGCCACAACAGAGAAAGATTGATTTTACACCATCTCATTGCAGAGGATGATGGCTCCCCTGGTGATCTGCCTGTCCTGGAGTTTACAGATGACCTGGATGACCAGCTGACAACCATCAGCCAAGATACCATCCAAGAACTCCTGGTATTCCTTCAGACACCACCTCCAGTCGCAAGGAGGACAAATAATGTAGCAACCATCCCAGATGCCCCACCCTGCACTAACACAGCTGAGGACTCCGAGGACCCAGGGACCAGTTTTGAGAGGACAGTGGTAGGAGTCCAGCGGGAGCTGGCAAAAGAGGTGTGGGTGGGGATAGACACTGTGGAAGCCAGCCTAGAGGGTATGAGCATGTGCCTCATCACGGCAAATAAACATATTGCAGCCAAACGAGGCACACACTCCCCACTGCATGGAGTCCAGCAGTGTTTGAAGGACATACCTGCTGCCATGAGGGAGAGGCCACAACAACTGCCCTCCCAAACTGGCAGCAGCGTGTTTGAGATCAAAATGGACTCCTTCACCCTGGGAACTGGCCTCCGTCAGTGCAGACATGGCTGACTACCACAGGGATGTTGCTGCTATTCTAAAAAAATCAGCAGTTCCTCCTTGCTACAGTGATGCCATATGTAGTGCCACAGATGGCAATTGCTGGGAATTGGGACTCCACATCCCCAACCACTGAAGTGTGTGTGGCCCCCTCCACCTCCCCACCACCACCATCAAGAGCAGAGGAGACACCACACACATCAGAGGATGAAGATATGGAACAGATCATCTTCACTCGTAAGAGTTCCCGGTAGCACCAGCCCATGCCACATGGGCAGTGTTTTCGTTTGTCCTGTGCTTGAAATCATGGCGTTGCCAGCACAGTTGGTTATGTGCACTCTTCAAAGACACACTGTTGACCTGTCTCCTATGGACTGTCATTGTCTCTCACTTACAAATTGGCAAATCATGTTTCTCTGCACTTAACAACACTTCACCCAAGCATGTCCCATGACATGTCCCTCAACTGTGGACTTGCGTTGTGTCACAATTGTATGGATTTCACAAATGGGGTCTCTGACCTGGACATTGTAAATATTTCTCTACGACACTAAATAATCCCCTCTTATACAAACAGCATGTCTGTGTGTATTGTGACACATCTACTACGAATTGTGATGTGTGTAACTATGCCATTAATCACAGAGTGTCAGTACAAGAGTGCAGAAATATGTGGGAGCATATCTACACACAAGGTTCCTACATGATAAATGTCAATGCTGGTCTCATCCCCTATAGTCAATTCACTGAGTATGTTAAAAATGAAGAACACGTATGCTTCACTCACTAAGTACGGCAGGAATGGCTGTGAAACAGTTCTCAGGCAATTTTGTCAGCTGGGAGTACCAGTAGAACACATTGGTGTAAAACAGAGGTATCTAACCTCATTAGTGTTTGGCACTGCTCACATTTGCAGGATAGAGTTCAAATGTAGGCTGTTGTCAGATGTGCCACAGTCCCCAACATTCCTACAGAGGACCCCAACCCTGACAGCTAAATTACCACACCTACCTGTCCAATACAAAATTAACATAGTCACCTTGAGTGGTGGGTACACTGGATGGCAGATGCATGGACAAGTAGATGTGTTGTTGCTGCCAATGTGACAGTTCAGTTGTCAATAGGTGATGCACAAGTCAAGAGAGGTATTTGGAAACAGGACGGAATCCCTAGGCCAACACACAGTTTGCACTGTGCACACATGGGAAGACCCTGAGACACTATCATTTAATACAAAATGTATAGGAGTACGCAAAAATGTAAAGTATTATAACTGAACGAAAAAATTAATAAAACCTACCTTAACCTAAACTAACCTATTCTAACTATACATAAACAACAACTAACACTAACTACCCTATGCTAAACTTAACTAACACATTTAACACCACACTCTAAACATTGGCCCCCCAACCCCCTTAAGTTAAGGACACAAGCAGGACAACATATACTAAAACTACACATATAGGGCCAGATGTAGCAAAGGTTTGCGACTCGCAAACGGGCCGAATCGCAATTTGCGACAGTGCAAAATCGGAAATGGGATGCAAAAAGCCCATTTCCGACTCGCAAAAAGCAATGGGACCCGTTTGCGAGTCGCATCCGTTGCGACCCCATTTTGCGACCCGCAAATACCAAGTCGCAAACCTTATGCAATTGCAACTCGCAAATTGCGACTAGTCGCAAAAAGCCCATTTTGCATGTCCCATTTACCACTAACTCAGAGCAGGTGGTAACCATTACCAAAGTATAAAAGGAGACCCAGAAGGCATCTGGGTTACACAAGATGGCGGAGATATACCTGATAGCAGTGAGAAGGAGAGTCCAAGCAGCCCAGCAGAGGAGGGGCCACAGACAGGAGAAGATATATAGAACAAGGCAGACTCTTTTTCAGCAAACCGAGGATGAGATCTATGACAAATACCGCCTTAGCAGAGCAGCCATACTAGAATTAATTGATTTACTCAAACCACAGCTAGAACACCAGACTCTGCGTGGCTGCGCCATCCCTACGCATGTGCAAGTGCTATGCTCACTGCACCTCTTGGCCTCAGGGAGCTATCAGGGGGTCATTGCTGTGGCAGGTGGGGTATCCCAAAGTGCAGTGTCAAGGTTCCTCAGGGCCTTCCTAGATGCCTTAGTCACGCACATGTCCCCCTTCATATACTTACCAAGGAATGAGGCAGAAATGAACAGCACCAAGCTGGACTTTTACCGCATTGACCACTTTCCCCATGTCATAGGGTGTGTAGATGGGACACACATTCTAATATGCCCCCCTTCTAATCTAGAACACCTTTTCCGCAACAGAAAGTGTACCCACTCACTCAATATTCAGGTTGTTTGTGACGCCCATTATGTCATCACTGACATTGTAGCTAAGTTTCCAGGCAGTACCCATGACTCATACATATTTAGGCATAGTGGGATGCATCAACGCCTGGAACGTGGGGAATTCGGAGACGGTTACCTCCTAGGTAGAGCCACAGACACTTGCAGACATACACACAGGTCACTGTGCACGACAATCTGGACTTCCTAACAGTGTACTTTTGTGCCCAACAGGTGACAGTGCATATGCTCTCAGGCCTTGGATCATGACTCCGTTTTTAACACCCAGCAATGATTCAGAGAGGCAATACAACAGTGCACATAAGAGGACCAGGAACCTCATCGAGCGCACCTTCGGACTCCTGAAGGCAAGATTCAGATGCCTCCACCGCAGTGGAGGTGCCCTCCAATACACCCCCATTACCGCATTCAAAATTGTGGTCGCATGCGCCATCCTCCACAACATAGCCACCCGACGTGGGCTACCTCTCACCCCTGCAGACCCAGATCATGATGATGAAGAGCAAGAACAACCACATCGCCATCATGGGGATAGGAGTATGGCAAATCAAGGCAGACTGAGACGGGAACACATTGCAACACAATATTTTGGACGGTACGTGTCAACTCCCACCATACTCACCTATTAACCAAAAACTCCATTTGTTAAGTGGAACAAAAATAACTGTTTTATTAGTGTATTAAAGAAACTATTCACAAGTAAAGATTGTCAATGGGCAGGAAAATGCCAACCAGGCATGTGGCACATTAACGTCATGTGCCACATTTAATGGTCCAGGGTGATCTCTAAGATCTTCTGCCCCTCCTGCCAGCCTGGCTGGTCCCTGGTGCTTCCGTGGTGCTCTGCCTGCCACTCCTGAGCACCCTGCTGTCAGTGACAGAGACACTGCTCACTGTTGAGCCCTCCTCACTGTCCTGGGGTGTTTCCCCTGTGGCCCTCGACATTTCCCGTGTCTCCATCATTTCGATAATGTGGGTGAGACGTCCCAGGCCCCTAGCCACATCCCCAGCGAAATGGCCCATCTCCACTTGCAGCCCAACTGTCCTCCTCGACAGGCCTGTGGTATTCATGGCGAGCCTGCCGATGGATGTGGCCATCCGGTCCAGTCTGGCAGGAGCTGCTGATCCCTGCGCCGCCCACCCTCGGCCTGGGCAAGTAGTCCTCCCGCCAGTTCCCTCATGGCAAGGGCAAGGTCCCCAGTGTTACTGCAGATCATGTCCATCCGTGTGTTGAGGTGCTGCATGCTGGCATGGTTGTTGCGCACAAAGCGGTGCAGCACACCACTAATTCTGCCCAAAATTCTATTCTGTAGGCGCTGACCACGCAGCAGATGTGCCTCACTGGTGGTGGGAGGAAGTAGCCCGGATGCAGACTGCAGCCCTGATGGTATGGACCTGCGACGCCTGCGCAGCGGTGGCTGCCCTGTGCTTCCACCTGTCTAATCCCTGCCTGTTGCTGGGGCAGCCTCTTGTTGAATTGTTGCAGCAGGTGTGGCTACTGCAGGGATGCTGCTGACCGTGCAGGTGGGGGTGCTGGCGGGTCCTGGGGTGTCCTCATGGGCCTGGCTGCTTGGAGTGTTGGTGGTGTCTTGCTGGAGACCTGTGGGACATGGGGAACAGACTGTCAGTGTCTACTATCTATTGCACACTTCCTAATAAACATTTGCCTATGAACTGCCTACTTGATTACATTTCCCATAATGCATCATTCTGGCATTTGCTACCCTGAAATGGAGCTATCTTGGTTGTGCATGCCCCTGTGTACATGGTGGGTGGGGGTCTGGCATTGATAGGGGTACAGGCATATCACATGGTACTCACCGGTTGATGTTCTGGGCTCTGAGGTGTCCAGGTCCCCAAATCCAGACACTGCCTCCTGCTCCAAGGTTTCTTCCACCCTTTCTTCCAGGGGTGTGGGTGGTGGCACAGACGATGGTCCCCCTCCTGTGCCTCTCATCTCCCGGAGCCTTTCAGCCACCCTCTCCTTGGTCCGGGAGCAGAGGTCATACCACCTCTTCTTGATGTCGTCGATGGTCCTATGGCTCACCCCCAGGGAATTGATCTTGTCCTGTATGTCCTGCCACAGCTGTTTCTTTGTGGCTTCAGGAACATTGATGGCTGCTCTCCCAAACAAGTCATCATAGTGCTGACAGCATTCCTCTGTCAGCACCTCCAGCTCCCTCTCAGAGAATTTCAGCTTCCTCTTTCTTGGTGTTCCCTCCATGGGAGCTGCTGTTTGTCCTGTGAGAAATTCGGCAGTTATAAAAGGGTGTGGTCCTGCCTCCTCCCAGGTGTATTAGTAAACTTCCTGGCTGTGATGTCATCATCATGTGCCAGGAAGTGTTTCCAGAGTGTTCTGGAGTGGTTTCTGGAGTGTTCTGCTGCACCTGTAATCAATTTTCAAGGTAATCGCAATTTGCGACATCTACTCGCTAATTGCGAGTTCGTTTTTTGCACACTCGCAAAAAGCGACCTCGCAATCTGCGGACTCGCACACTGCGTTGCGAGTCCGGGTGCGAGTCGCTATTTCGGCACGGTTTTCTTCCTTGCATTCTAAATTGCGACTCGCATTTTGCGAGTTGCATCAACTCGCAAAATGCGACTCGCAATTTTTGGGTTTGCTACATCTGGCCCATACTAACTAAATCTAAACAAATATATATGTTTTGTATTTTTTATATATTTTTATATTTTTATTTTTTGATTGTTATTTTTTTTTTAATTAAACACATTGATACCCCAACATGACCCCCATGTCACCCACCCACTGATTAGCACGTAATAAGAACCCCCCCAAATCCACTTAACCTAACTAAACTACATACCTCCACTAACCTAACACTATCCCCCTAAAACCCACAATAAGACATAACTTAAAAGCCGAAGGGAGGGGACAGAACTTGGAGGTGGCAGTTCAGAAGTCACTCAGAATTTTGCCTTCTTCAGATTTTTTTTTAATGAACACCAGCCGCTTGGTGTTGGTGGCCACCTGCTTCTCCAAACTATCCACACGGGTCAGGACCAGGGAAACGTCCCTCTTCAGATTCTGCAACAATTGTACGTCCATGGCAGCAGGTGGTGTGGGCTGTTTCACTGTTGTTGTCAAATTAGTTGCAGCTGAGGTTGTGGGAGTGGTGCCAGATGTGCCCCTCTTGCACTGCTGAGGAGCTCTTTGTCTGCAGTGCCTTCTTTGCCACTGTGGGGACTCCTTGTGGGAATGCCTGCCATTCCCCCGTTGTCCTCTCAGCACGGTAGCGGCGAGCCATGTGATGGAAGCCAAAGTCCACTGCCAGGATATGGCGGTACCTCACTGCCTTTCTTTTGAAAAGCGCATAGCTCATCGTTGCTCATGTTGGCAGCTGTGAAATAGACACAGGCAACCATCAGTGTCAGCATTGTGTGGAGTCTGTACAGATTAGTAGCTTACACTGCTACATCTAATTACACATGCGCTCCAACTCACATTCCATAAAAGACAATGGCCCTGAGAAATGTAATGACAACGCTGCCTTAGCATCATTTTATTGACACTTAAGCAACACAAAACGTGAAAATGAACCAAACATATGGAAGTGTGCATCACTTTTGCATTCTAAAGGATAATGCAAAGGCAGTGCAAACTTTACATAGATCAGGGCCAAACTTCCTCATTATCTGTGTCTATTTACATCCATACATCACCAGGAACTTGGACATGTTCATGGGAGGATGGACTGCTGTTGGTTACCATAAGGGGTCAGAGCTTATAGGTACACATGCAAGCCTGATCAACATGACTGTAACCTACACTGTGAGTATCACATCTACCTACAAATTTGGTATTCGACTCCCCTTGAGCCTAAGGGCGGATGGCCATGCAATCCGTCATCTCAACAGTCCTGGTCATCCACCAAGGCATGCATACATGGAGTCAAGGAGTGGACCATATGTTAGGAGGGCTGTGTGACAGGGTGAACGGGCCGCGCCGGACCGGACATACCTCAGGGGCACTGTTTTGCATACCGGGGTAGATGTTACACCTCTAAGTCACGCCGGCTGCGCGGCGCAGAGGGTGGAGCCTCACGAACCCAGAAGACGCTGGAAAGAAGAAAAAGGATGACAGTGGGGAGATGAAGGGAGGCAGGTCGGAGGAGCTGATGAAGAGGAGAACGAACCGAACAGAGAACAAGGAAACACTGAGGAGGACGAAGGTGGCTGACATGAGATGATGACAACAACGGAGGAGAAGACGGAAAACGGACAGGAACAGCAGGGAGTACTCACGTGGACCCCGCATCCAGAAGAGTGAGAGCGAGACCACCAGAAGGAGCCGGCCAAGTTCCAGGAGGAGCGTGGCCCCACCAGGTACGTCCCACGAGCCGGGAGGGAAGGAAAGTAAAAGAAAACAAAAGTCACAACGGGGAGCACTATCTGTCTGCTTTCACTATTTTTCATGTACTACAAAGACCACTTAAAGCACTGAAAAGACATAATAAGGAAAGGCACGGGGTGTAGGAAAACGGGACACTAACATAAAAGAGAGACAGGATATCACAAAAGAGGGCATGTAAGGAGCCAGAATAAACTAGAGTGGGAGGGCTACAGAGAAAGAGAATGATAGAAGATTCACCAAGAAACTAATAAAGCACAGAAGAAAAGGGACACAGGAAAGTACAAGAAAGAAAACAGAAAAGAGGAAAAATAGCCAGAGAGGAAAGAGCAATACATACCATAACAACAAACATACCTTGTTAAAACGGGCTTCCTATTTTCTCTCCTTCTCACGGCAAACGAACGTCTGGGTCCCTGAGGCGCCAACCTGAAACAGAGAAGAGGAAATAAGGAACAGGGAAGAAAGAAAGGAAGAATACAGACAACAGACATACAGACAAGTAGAATAGAGGAAGAAAAATTAAATACAACAAGAGGAAAAAATGGAGAGACAATTGTTGGAAAAGACAAATAAAAAAGAAAGCGTAAACTTAATCTGTGTACTTAAGTATCCATTTGTGCTTACATGTCACAGGCTGACAACTAGGAAGCTGGTATCCATAGAACTATCACATCTACATTCATGTGTCCAGGTGTAGACACCCATTAATACCTGATCTGCCACAACTATTCCTTACACACCCATTTCCCTGCCAGCATACGTTTGGGCTTGACCTGCATGCAAGCCAATTACATTCCACATAAGTGTAACATAAATGCAGTGCAAAAGACGGAGCGCCATGCTGGGGGACAATTGCTAGCCCAGTCCTCCATCTTCATGACACTGCAGGGGTACACCAAATTGGGTTCAATATGGTGCATCCTTGTGTTGTGAGAATGATGGAGTGCGCCACTACCAATATTCTCACAGCATTGCACTCTGTCATTCTTAGTCACATATGGCCCTACATGTGACTTGTTATCACCTTATGTACACGATGCTGGCCTTTGTGCATTACGAGCCTCACAAGATGTGACCCTCTGATGATGCATGGGGATCCTTTGAATGGGCCATAATGTCAGCATCCAGCCTACTTTGATATCTGATCATTTTACAGCTTATCACATCTGGCATTGTATTCAACACACAGGACTCACTCACAGCAAACCCCGGCTTAGTTCACAGGACACACATTATCACACTTACTGGATACATCTAGGTCCCCAAATTGCGCCACTTCGCCGATTGTGTAGGGGGCAGGTCCACCTGTAAGATATGAATGGAAAACCATGCTTAGTGTCATATCACAGTCACTGCGAATGGACAACAAATTCCAGTGTGAATTAGTTTTGAGGAGTGAGCTAGTTATCCTAGTGGAAAACAGTGCAACAGACACACCACTACGATCACACAATGACACAGACACTCAGGTGAGTGAGAGCCACACATCTCAACACTAACACTGGGCCAGAGAGTCATGCAGTGCTACACCCTGCAACAACCATATGTGGGCCATCTATAGAAGATGGAACAACATGGTATAAGGGGGAGTTGTGTAAATAAACATGACACTACCCTGGCGCTTAGCAAGACATATGACTCAGGTATTCAAGCTGGCCTAGCAAGGCACCCAGAGGCGCTTTGTGAGAGGCATGACGCTCAATTTTAAGTCTGCAATGATCATGCGTTGATTAATCCATGACTGATGTGGCAATGTTGTTCTAATGGTATCAAATGCCCCATATACATGGCCCCCTAAGGCGGGTAAGCCCTCTTTGCTAACATAATGTCCGGGGCAATGGTCATGTGCGTTAAATAATGACAAAGTTGTGCTATACATGCATTGTCCAACTTTGTTGACACAATCCAGGGAAGATATGGTAGGCTGGTGGTGCCTTGGCGTTTCATACATTACACTATGCCGGGCACAGGTGTCGCCATGGCCTCTGAAATGTATGCCTACGTGATGGTTGTGCAGGACTCACCAGACATCTGACCTGCATTGGTTTTATGGTTGGACATGTGAACTCCAGGCCTAAACTGGCGCAGATACACTTCATTGTGGTTGCATACAACCTGTCCACAAGCATTGCATACAGCACTCTAACTCATCTGCTACTGTCATTCAAGAGCAGTGAACAATAAATAGTATGCGAATGGGAGACTCACCAAAAGGTCTGCCGATCTGAACGCCAAGGTGATCAAGCAGATCCTGCTCCCTGGCCACCAGATCTGCCCAGCGATGCTTGAGCTGGTGCTCATTCCTGCTGCTCCTATAGACTGTCTTTAGGTGGTGGACCTTGCCCCACCTCAGCCGCCTGGCCTCAGTCCAATATCTCTGAATGACCCAGCCACCCATCTCCAGCATCATAGGTAGGAAGTTGCATACCAGCTACACAAATCCACCCAACTCATCCTCTGCCATCCTCGTCAGCCTCCCCCCACCAGACATGTTGATAATGGTCAAGGTTGACCCGAAATACCAAGAAAAAAAGAAACAAAATGAAAACTTATCCCCACTAACTAATCCCAACTATCCCAAATGCTTAACCACCCAGACAGACACCCCACAGTACAAATACAAATTTGGACAAAAAAACACAAAACACAACTACTGGGACAAAATGCACACACCATATGACAGGACATGACAGGAGGGACACCACAAACTTCAAAACACTACCAAGACACAACCACCAGCTCCAAAACACAGCCACACAGTCAGAAAGGCACAGACTGTAAAGAGAAAGTGAAACTACACCCACCAGGATGCTTGGCTAGCTGCCCTGTGGAGGTGGATGTATCTATGAAGAAAGGGACACCTACCTATATAAATACATTTTTGATGGTCAATTGGCTCCTACTGTGTGTGCAGCAGTATGCAGCAACCATAGGTGGCACATTCATATGGGGTAAAATAACAGTCTATTTCCTTATTGCAACCAGCAAACGGCACCCCTGGGGTGGTGTTTGATGTTGGCACTGCCTCACGTCTTAGGTGACACCTACATCTGTGTCAGCATCATAATGCTATGTATCTTGTGGTGACAGATCTGCAGCTACACACATTGCATGCGCCTTCCATGCTAAGTGCTGCGTGGGAGGATGTTGTACATACAGTGCAGTCCATGACAATGGCACTGGGGGCTCTTACATAGGCCCCTTAGTGATCTTGAGTGGCAGCTGATGTTTGTGCCAGGCATCAGGTGTCTGATGGTGTGTATCCCATTGTTTCAGGATTATCAGCATCACTGTCAGTGTCTCTCCTATCTTCCAAAACATGGTTCAGCATTTATACTGTCCACACATGCGCAGTGCAGGCTATGGGATGGAGCTCAGCTACTTAGCAAATGTGTCCCTTAGTACAGTGCATGTAAGGTCAGTGATGTCCTCTATACTCCTACAGGTTCCCACTATGGCATCCATGATCTGCACTGTCTAACAGTGACTCTGCCCCATGGTGGGCCATTTATGGTTTACAATACAGACATGATGGTGTTGTGGGTCAGTAAGTGGTGCATGTGAAGTGGCACTACAGTACGTGTCGTGCCACTTCTCACAAATCTGGCACATGGTATGTGATGGCCGCTAATGTTGCATTCCTATATGTGTGACTCAATGCATTAGACAGATGTATATGCCCACTACAAGTAAGCCAGGTATGTGTTGATGAGATGTAGTTGGTATTGGCACCAGTTGTCTGGCATTTGATCTTTGTTCTGGAGGAGACTTGCACGGCATGATTTGAGTGATCTGTGCCTGTGTGACTTACGTTACATGAGCATGGTGTATGCCATTGACATTGCTGTGTTATTCTTGGTTTGGTGTACTGTGTGTATGAAGTTTACGTAGAAGGCAACCTTTGGGCACTTGTAGTGGTTTGTGTACACCTTCTGTTTGCAAAGGGTACATATCTGCACCTGTCCTAAACATTGTGTGCCTTTCAAGTTGTGGGTGTGTTACGCACATGTGGGTGTATGTGTTTGTGGTGTGCACTGGTTGTGCTGTACTGCAGCATGGTGCAAATGTGTTATTACCTTCACAACTGTATTACCTGGCCATGTATTTTTTGAGTGGTGTATGTCTTGTGTGTCCTACAGGGATGGTGTGTTGTGTGTAAATTGCTAGGTTTGTTGACTTACCCACAAGTAGGCCATTTCCATATTGTCTATCCTGGAAGTGGTTGTTGATCCTGCTGTGCCTGAATATGTAGGCAACATGGACACTCCCAGGATAATTGGCCAAAATGTTTGTGAATAGTCCCTGGTGGTCCACTATGGCCTGCACATTTATGGAATGCGTGTGTTTGCGATTCCGGTGTAAATGTTCTTGTAGGAGGCTGGCCTGGTTTGTAGTGGGTACCTTGGGTACTTACACTTTATACCAGGTCCAGTTATCCCTTATTAGTGAAATGTAGTAGTGCTCTAGCAGCTTAGGCTGATAGAGGTAGCTATAGCAGAGCAGCTTAGGCTGAACTAGGAGACATGCAAAACTCATGCAATACCACTTATAGTTACACAGTACTTATACACAAGTAAAGACAATACTCAGTGTTACCAAAAATAAAGATAGTTTATTTGGGGGACACAGTACAAAAAATATCTTAGAGGCAATACTCCTTCTGGAGGTAGGTATTCTACACAATATATACACTAGACACCAAAATAAGGTAAGTAATTAGACATAGGATAGTGCAAACAAAAGGAAATGCTATAGAAAGCAATGGGTGAAAATAGGTCTTGGGGCAACACAAACCATATACTAAGAAAGTGGAATGCGAATCACAAATTCCCCCTAGACAAGTGTAGTGTGTGCAGAATCACTGGGAGAGTAAGAATACAGTAAAGGTAAGCAAATTACCCCACCCCAGAGCCCAGAAAAGCAGGCGTAAAGTACTGCAAGTTTCCTTAGGACAC
This sequence comes from Pleurodeles waltl, assembly GCF_031143425.1. Lineage (NCBI taxonomy): Eukaryota > Metazoa > Chordata > Amphibia > Caudata > Salamandridae > Pleurodeles > Pleurodeles waltl. Next base: position 404,492,172 of record NC_090449.1, read on the forward strand.
ACTACCCCTCGTGATTGGAATTATTGCAAGAACCAACCAAGTCTGCAAACAACAAACAGTGGATTCCTGGACCTGAAGACCTGCAAAGGAAGGAGACCAAGTCCAGAAGTCGAAAGAAGTTCCAGGGAGGACAGGAGCCTCTGCCAACCCAGAACGGGGTGCAAATGAAGAGTCCCCGGTTGGACGAAGACTGCAGAAATGCACCCTAGGAAGATGCCAGCAGGTTCCTGCAAGATGCAAAGGATGTCCCACATCGTGAAGTTGGATGCAGGCGAGTTTTGGCACTGGATTCCTCCAACAAGTCTTGGTTCCGGAAAAGTCGCGTTTTGAATCAACTGGACACTATCTGGACCCAGGAAGGATCTGGGGGCCTCAACTCTGTGTGAGAAGGATGAGGGGGCTCTCAGCACGTCAGAGAGCCCTCAGAGCACCAGATAGCACCCACGGGAGTCCCAGGACATGGGGAAGGAAGGTGCAAAATGTGATTGGTGCAGCACTACAAATGAAGGTCCCACGCCGTCGGAGCACAACTCAGAGAGTTGAGCGTCGCAGGACAGAGTGCTGGGGACCAGGGCCAGGCTGTGCATGAAGGAATTTTGCAAATAGTGCACAGAGGCCTCAGGAGGTGAAGAAGACAGTGCACAGGGATACTGTCATTCTGGGGGATGGAAAAGTCTTTCCTCCTCCAAATTGGGACAGCAGGACCTCAGGACAGTCTGTGTCGATGGGGTCCACCCTCTGTGTTCTAAGGAGCATACTCATCGCCAGGAGAGGAGTTCAAGAGAACCAGTCATTGACTTAGCCTGCGTGAGCAGAGGAGTGACACCGTCACCCCACTTGAGATTTCTTTGGCCCTTCTGGTGCAGGGTGAAGACAGGGAGTCCTCAGAGCGTGCACACAATGGAAACTGTTGCAGTTGCTGGCTGGAGCTGAAGTTACAGAGGAAAAGTATCCCTTCTGGATACTTTATTGCTCTTACAGCGGTTCCTGGCGCAGGCTGCGGTTGATCCGAGGTCAGAGGATGAAGTAGTAGTTGCAGAGGATTCCTGCTGGAAACTTGCAAGTAGAATCTGAAGAGCACCCACAGGAGAGACCCTAAATAGTCCTGAGAGGGGAATTGGCTACCTTATCAGGTAAGGACCTATCAGGAGGGGTCTCTGAGGTCACCTGCTGGCACTGGCCACTCAAAGCCCTCCAGAGTGCCCCCACACTTTGCAAAGCAAGATGGCTGAAGTCTGGGACACCCTGGAGGAGCTCTGGGCACCACCCCTAGGGTGGTGATGGACAAGGGAGTGGTCACTCCCCTTTCCTTTGTCCAGTTTCACATCAGAGCAGGGACAAGGGGTCCCTGAACTGGTGTAGATTGGCTTATGCAAGGAGGGCACCATCTGTGCCCTTCAAAGCATTTCCAGAGGCTGGAGGAGGCTACCCCTCCCCAGCCTGTTACACCTATTTCCAAAGGGAGAGGGTGTAACACCCTCCTCCCAAAGGAAATGTTTTGTTCTGCCTTCCTGGGACTGAGCTGCTCAGACCACAGGAGGGCAGAACCCTGTCTGTGAGGTGGCAGCAGCTGTAGCTGCAGTGCAAGCCTCAGAAAGTTGGTTTGGCAGTACTAGGGGTCCATAGTGGAGCCCCCAGAATGCATGGAATTGGCTCCCAAATACCAGATTTGGAATGGGGGGATAATTCCATGATCTTAGACACCTTACATGGCCATATTAGGAGTTACCATTGTGAAGCTGTGTAATGGCGTCCCCGCACTCACAAAGTCACGGGAAATGGCCCTGAATTATGTAGTGGCACCTTTGCTAGTGCAAGGATTCCCTCACACTTAGTAACTTTGCACTTAACCTTCAGCAAGTGAAGGTTAGACATATAGGTGACTTATAAGTTACTTTAGTGAAGTGAAAATGGCTTTGAAATAGTGTGTGCACTATTTCACACAGGCTGCAATGGCAGGCCTGTGGAAGGGTTTGTCTGAGCTCCTTCTGGGTGGCAAAAGAAATGCTGCAGCCCCTAAGGATCTCCTGGAACCCCAATGCCCCGGGTACCTAGGTTCCATTTACTAGGGACTTATAAGGGGGGTCCAGTGTGCCAATTGAAATTGGTAAATGAAGTCACTAGCCTATAGTGACACATTTAAAAACAGAGAGAGCATAAGCACTGAGGTTCTGATTAGCAGAGCCTTAGTGACACAACCAAACACTATACACACCACACATATTAGGCCATAAGCTATGAGCACTGGGGTCCTGACCAGCAGGATCCCAGTGAGACAGGCTAAAACCTATTGACATACCAGAAAAAATGGGGGTAACATGCCAAGAAAGATGGTACTTTCCTACAGCTCTGTTGCTGCAGGTGGGACAAGTCGTACATCGGTGCAGTCAATTGCACCCAGCACATGTGGGAAGCCCTCAAATTGGTGTAACCCCTGTTTTATCTCCTGCTGCATGTGCTGGGTTTTGGGGAAGCAGATGTGGTGGGTGTCGGTGAGGTAATTGTGTCTAACACCTTTCACAGGAACACTGAGAATGATGGCTAGCACACACCAGGAACCATGGCACCCGTTGTTTGAAATAAGCCACTTCCCAGCATATGCAGGATAGCTAGCAGGTTTGTCTCAGGTGGTATATTATGTGGGGTCTGCAGGCTGGCTGTGATCTGTGGCTCAGTTTGGTGCAGCAGGTGGAGTATGGCTTGCCGGTTGAGTCTGTATGTCCTTATGATGTCTTGTTCCCTGAGGCCAAAGAGGGTTGTCCTGTATCTGAATATCTTCTCCTGCCTTCTGTTTTGTGGGCCCCATTGTGGTGGTGGTGGTTGCAGTTGTTGTTGTTCTCCTCTGCGTCATCTCGCAAGCTGGAGCAGTAGCACTTCCATGTTGTCCTGTGGGTTAGCAATGTTACTTCTGTGTGTTTTCCTTACGTAGTGATGTGTTTGCCTCATTTTAACACCTGGTCTGACCCAGGCATTAAAATTAGAGTCATTTTTTTGGATGGGAACGCATCTTGCATCTCATTGACGCACGGTGGTTTCACACATCCAAAAAATGACATTAACTCCACAATTTTGACGCTAGACGGGTCTAGCATCAAAATATAAATATGGTGTTTAGTTTGCGCTGAATTAGTGTACAAAAAATTACGCTAATTCAGCGCAAAGCAAGTACAAATTTGGGCCTTAGTGCCCAATAGGCCACTACAATGTGTATACCTGGACCATTGCGGTCCACTTCAACCTAATGGTGCATACAAATACATCTTAGTCGCTGTAGATTCTTGTTCTAGATTCCTGTGGGTGTGGCCACAGCGGTTGGCTGACGCTCGAACTGCTATCAAAGACTTGCTGATCTTTATTGGTATATATGCATTCGCAGCATTCCATTTGGACCAGGGCCCTGCTTTTGCTTGTAAGGCATTCTGGGATACCATGGGGACGATGGGTATTGAGCTCCATTACTCCTCACCATACCATCCCAAGGGAAATTTGGTTGTGGAGAGGAGGAATTGTGATCTAAAGCAGTCCTTCACAGATAGAATATTGGGTTCTGGCCGCAGCTGGCTTCATCACCTATAAAGGCTCCAAAGAGCACTGAATAATCTGCCAAGACGGACCTTGTGGGGGACGCACTCCCTATGAGGTTCTCTTTGGGATACCTATGTATGTCCCAGATCTTGATGGCCCCGGTTTGGAGGCAGCAGATACACCTTTTGACATAAATGAACGTTTCACTGTCTTACAGGAGCTTCAGCAGTTTTGTGATGATAAATCATCTGTCAGTGCTACCCCCTTAGGAATAAGAGATTTGCCAACAACTTCTACTGGCAGGATTCCTAAAGTTGGGGATCTGGCTCGTTAGAAGATCTCTGTGAAGAAGAAATTTGGTCCATCCTACAGGGCACCGATCCCAGTCCTGGGAATACAAGTTACCAGAAATGTCATCCTACCACCGCTGCCTGGTTCAAAAGCAAACCGATTTGTCTCCATTGACAACATCGAATTACATCATGAGGCGTATCCTGCACAGTAGACCCAGAGGTCCCTTGGGTAGTTCCTGGTCCCCTCTCACTATCCAACAGGACATACCGCTTCAAAGAAGAAATAACAACACTTCTGACTACACAAGCATGTCCAATGATGCTACAAATACCTCCTCGACCATGGGGAGGGTAGAAAACGAGCTCTTGCTGATTCCTGTTACCACTTCAACGACATCACCTGTCCAATATGTGGCTGTTTTCTATTCCAACACTACACAAACTGACGACAAAGTCTACCATGAACCTCCATGTGAAGTGGATCCATCCACTGGTAGTGCACCTGCTCCTACGTTTGCAGAGACTGCTTTCTGTTACTTTATCAATATTGATAACTTTTCTTCAACTTCATCCAGTCCTGCTATTGAAACTGTTTCAAAGACACGTAAGCTGTATATATGGCTTAAAAACAACTATTTGATTTATCCATGGAACTATCTGTGGTTATTGCTGATATTGCTTGCATTTTTTCTATGGATTGGTTTTGTGACTGTTTTCTTCTTGCTTATAAATGGTCATTACCTTCCTGAACGCTCCTCTGTTGAGCCTGTGGATGAAGTCTTAACTCCATATCTTTCCTCGCATAAGGAACGAAGAGACTTGTCCCTTGTGAACATTTCAGCTGTACCAATTCCTGATGAGATTGTGTGGGATAAAGTTCCATTTGATATATATGGGCCTTCTAAGGTCATTCAAATTCCATTTGTCTTCAAAATTTTGATGACTGATGTAATTACACCTGGAGTTGTATCAGATCATTGGGATGGCCAGACAGTTGTTTCAATGTTAACTGAAATGAAGGACTATTCAGTATTTGAAAGTGATGATGTATACACCAATACAAAGAATTATGGGGAAATTTTCTGATATAACTGGGGTCATTACTACCTGCACCGTGCAACCAGACATAGATCAATATTAAACTATACACAGTGGGAACACTGTTCAGCTCCACCTGTGGGGAGCTCAAAACATTATTTGGATAAATTCACTTATTTTTCTGGGCATGACACAAAAAATACAGAGTCATATTATTTCAAGTTATTGCCTTAAAAAATTAGGAAACTTTTGCTTACTGACACAAACTGATTTATTCAGATTCTTTTGTTTTCCGTCTTGCAGTTGAAGGTTATGAATACTGAAAGCACACTCTTGATTTAAAGAGTGTATGAGGAACACAAGATTGGCAAATTCAGGATAGGGAAGCTTTATTTGGAGCGTGCCTTATTCCTGTGCAAATGATCTTTTTAAATTATACCATTCAACAAACACACTGTGAAAATGAAAGAAATAGATGCACTCAGTAGCCCCACACCAGCAAAATGTAATAACTGGTAATCCTTCCTGAATGTCACTGAGGAAGAATTAGATGCAAAGGTTCAGACTGGTACCTAGAACTCTTCACTTTCCAATCCCGGCAGGTGGTTACTATGGCCAATAGACACAAATGGGTGTAAGCCATGTTTTTTGAACTCCTCAGGGGGTTTCAAAATTAGCCGGCCAGACCCTCCCTTTGTCTCAGGTCAACACACAGGTATAGTTACAACATACAGTGTGGGTAAACTGTGCCAACAGTGGGTACAGACTAACATGTTAGCTGCAGTTAAGAAACATCTTAACACTCTTTCTGATGATATAGACTTGCAGGACTTCTTGTTAGGTCCTAGAAAACCACGCTCTAAAAGATTCATCTATACCATATATAATGAGATCTGGTAGCGTTCTCAGATAGAAGCTTCTGCGCGTTTAAGACAGATAGACAAAGAAAATTTAGAAAAGGCTTTCGCTTTTGTCGACAATGGCATGAACACTCTGTCTAACAGGATTTATTCCCTAACGAACATAGTGTCGTCTGCAATTGATATTATTCAGAGAGACATGCCCCTTTTATACCATGGACAAAGTCAGCTGTGTTCCATCGTGCAGTTAGGATGGACATTACAGACTGAAAAAACGCTGAGTTCCGTGGAAGTATATTAATGGTAGTGACTTGTTTGTTGCTTTTAATTTATCCAAGGAACAGCAAACAATGGCTAAAAGGGAAGCGAGTTTCACCATGCTTCACATAGAAAAGTTGCCTTTCACAGTTGTAGAGAGTCCATCAACGGTATGGCTCCTACATGGCATTATAAATCTGCCCATTTCCACTTTTTGTTTTTTGAAATGCCTGAAACATCTTGCCATGGGCAGATACGAGCGGTTAAGTGATAGCTATTTTAAAGAAGAGTGGGAGTTGCCCTTTGAATACAAGTGTCTGAACGGCAAAACAGAGGTCTTTCTCAGCAGAAGCAAATGTGAGCCTACTGTTAGTCATTCAGTGATCTTCAAACAGTTGTCTCTTCATGGCCTTTGAAAAGCGGGGGTTGCAAACATGCCCTTTACGAAGGGTACTCCCGCCCCTTTCATTCGACTAGCATTTCATGTACTTTCAAATGGAAGTTATGTGGTGCTGAGCGACCAGAGCTGTTGCGGTGTGCGACCAGGAACTGCCTATGCAATTTCAGTCTCTAAGGTTGTTACGTGTTGCGGACAAGTTTTATTCCCCCCCACACGAGAGATACGAGTATCAGAGATGTGGCCTCACATTGATACTGCTAATATAAATTATGACAGGCTGACCAGACTGAAGACGCTACTGTTCCAAAACCAAGTTGCGTTGACTTCGGCTAGAGAGAGGCGTATGCTCTCCAGATAGCAAGATCATCAGCAGAGATCGAATCCCTATTAAATACCAACTTCCCCAAGCACTTTGGAGAGCTGGTATCCAGAATTTTCAACGCTTTGAGCACTGTGGTGAGTGTCCATTTCTTTAAGGCTGTTGGGTCTAGATTTGTGTCTATCATCCAACTGTCTTCGGAGTCATTCTTTCAGCCATCCATTCACTCTTTTCAAGTTTGTTTGGTGGCTTTCCTATAACTTTGACATTAATAGGCAGAATACTGCTGCTATTGCTTCTGATTCGCATTGGTTGCACCTTTCCAACTAAGCGGAGTGATGGAGCCACTGCCACCAGCTCAACTGTGCCATGAATGCATGGTTCAGTTCCTTAATGCTCCATTGCTGGAAGAGTTGGAGTGTGACTGGTCACTGTCATTCCGACTAGCCCTATGGTGTGTGCAGCCGATCTTTAGCTGTGGTGTCTCTTTCTACATTTACCTACAGTGTGTCTTGCTGTTCCGCCAGTGCCTCCTGTGGACCAAGAACTGCTGATGTCCCCGATGAGGGTTCATTCACGGTCATGCCCCTTGAGACTAAGGCTGATTCACGAGGCCACTTATGAGCCGTCCTTGGTGAATGATCCATCTCTTTTCGGCGCTGTGGAGAGTGCCACTACTGCAGGTGGACCTGTACAAGAAACTGCCACGCACTACTGCTCCGTGGATCAGGCTGCCTATCCTGTCATCGATCTAACATCTGACGATGTGGCCTCTTTCCTGAGGTCCTTTCCATTCAATGGCTTTGAAGATGCTCTTCAAGATCATGACTACTGTTAAAGAGATTTCATGATTGACTTATTTTACCAAATTCAAAATTTGCATTCATTGCCCTTACTTTGGCCTGTTGTGCTTGTCAAGGTCGACATTGTGGGGGTCATTACAACATTGGTGGTAAAAGCCGCTTACCGCCATGCAGAAGACCGCCAACACACCGCTGCGGAATTCCACCGCGGTCATTATGACCCAGAGCTCGGAATCCGACAAAATCCAGACACCCACACAAGTCCGCCACACCAAAGGTCAGTGATAAACTGGCGATAACAAAACCGACACCGTCACGCCAACAGGAATACGCCCACACTATCACGACCCACACGGCGGTCTTTCAACTGCGGTATTCCATTGGCGGTACACACCGCCATGCTCAAAATACACACACTCTTACAAAACACTACCACATTGGACAAATTGAAATACATACACCTGATACACATACACATATCACTCCCACACACCCAATATAATATAAAACACACACCCACACCACCCACAAACCCTTACATCAACAATTGCGACAGAAGGCCCGAGAGAGACACCACCAGAAAGAACAATAGAATCCACAGGCACCCTACACCATCACTCACACAACATCCAAGCACCTCACACAACACACCTCTAAATATCACCCCACACATCACAACACACACCACCCCACACATCACCCACACCACCCCATGGCCCCGCAAAGACACCCCAGGTTCTCTGAGGAGGAGCTCACGGTTATGGTGGAGGAAATCATCCGGGTAGAGCCGCAGCTATTCGGATCACAGGTGCAGCACACCACCACAGCTAGGAAGATGGAGCTATGGCAAAGAATCGTGGACAGGGTCAACGCAGTGAGACAGCACCCAAGAACTAGGGATGACATCAGGAAGAGGTGGAACGACCTACAGGGGAAGGTGCGTTCCGTGGTCTCAAGACACCACATCGCGGTTCAGAGGACTGGCGGCGGACCCCCACCTCCTCCCGCACAACCAACAACATGGGAGGAGCTACACTGCATCCTGAGGGCCTCGCAGGAGTAGCTGGAGGAATGGACTCTGGTAAGTCAAATCTTTCACTACTTCATCCCCCACCCACCTGCATGCTATCACATACCCCCACCCTCACCCTCACCCCCATCACTCCAACTCCTCACGTATGTACCAATATCACAAATCACACATCCTAAACCCAAGCCCTGCATGTAACACCAAAGCATGGACACCCATCACCAAAGCATGTCCACTGCACATACCCACACACACCCCTAAACCATTATCATACAAAGTCCTACACAGGAATGCAAGCACTGGGTACAGGGTCACCCACCCATTGCACACCATGGCACACACAGATGCAATAATCATGCCTTTACACCCCTGCAGGACCCCTACCCAACGACACCGGACAGGAGGGTCCAGACATGTCCACTCCACCCACAGAAGAGGCCCACAGTGATGACAGGAGCTCTGTCCAACTGGATCTAGATGACCAGCCCGGCTCATCTGGGACCTCAGGACAGTCGGTTCCCCTCACACTGGCACAGGCCACTACAGAGCTTCCCCCCTCTGGAAACACCAGCACAGCACCCACCCAGAGGGCCCATACCTCTGTCCCCAGGACACATCAAGCAGCAGTGTGTCCACCACTACAGGGAACCCAGGCTAACCCAACAACACCAGGGACCTGGGGGCAGTGGGCACACGGTTCAGGGGACAGAGACCCAGGAACACAGGGGAACTGGGAGGGCTGCTGTGCGACAGGGGGAGGACAGACCCAGCGAACCCACTCTCCATTAGTCCCTCTCCAACATCATGGGAGCCTACCACCATTCCCAGGAGACGATGGCAACGGTACTGGCCAAGTTTCAGGAGACCCAGCGGCTGCAGGAGGAACAGTATTTGGGGTTCAGGGAGGAACTCAAATCCATCAATTCCACCAAAGCAGATGTCACACAGTGGGACCCACATCTGTGAAATCGTAAGAGAAAGTGAAAACTCAGTGACCATACACTGGGTGAAAATGACAGACAGATGAGAGGTAGTAGAATTAAATCAGATGTAGTAGGCAGTGCTGTTTTCTTACCTGTGTTTCACTGGAAGTATTGGTGGATCACTGTGTTCCTGTTATCTATGTCCCCTTTTTCTGCTTCCTCGTCTTCACTGTCCACAAGCTCCACAGCTGCCACAAGACCTCCATCTGGACTATCCTCCTGCAGAAAATGCACCTGTCGTCGTAAAGCCTAATTGTGAAGCATACAGCAAGCCACGATGATCTGGCACACCTTCTTTGGTGAGTAGAATAGGGAACCACCTGTCATATGGAGGCACCGGAACCTGGCCTTCAGGAGGCCGAATGTTCGCTCTATAATCCTCCTAGTTCGCCCATGGGCCTCATTGTAGCATTCCTCTGCCCTTGTCCTGGGATTCCTCACAGGGGTCAGTAGCAATGACAGGTTGGGGTAACCAGAGTCACCTGCAAATGGCGAGGGACAACTGTTAGACACACTGTAACTCATAGGGACATCCCCAGACCCACACACCTAGTCACACTGTATTGGGTCCATGTCCTCACCTAAAAGCCACACACGGTGCCTCTGGAGTTGCCCCATCAGATAAGGGATGCTGCTATTCCACAGAGTATAAGCGTTATGCACTGAGCCAGGAAATTTGGCATTCACATGGGAGATGTACTGGTCGGCCAAACACACCATCTGCACATTCATAGAATAGTAACTCTTCCGGTTTCTGTACACCTGTTCACTCCTGCGGGGGGACCAAGGCCACATGTGTCCCATCAATGGCACCTATGATGTTGGGGATATGTCCCAGGGCATAGAAGTCACCTTTCACTGTAGGCAAATCCTTCACCTGAGGGAAAACGATGTAGCTCCGCATGTGTTTCAGCAGGGCAGACAACACTCTGGACAACACGTTGGAAAACATAGGCTGGGACATCCCTGATGCTATGGCCACTGTTGTTTGAAAAGACCCACTTGCAAGGAAATGGAGTACTGACAGCACCAGCACTTGAGGGGGGATTCCTGTGGGATGGTGGATAGCTGACATCAGGTCTGGCTTCAACTAGGCACACAGTTCCAGGATTGTGGTACGATCAAGTCTGTAGGTGACGATCACATGTCGCTCCGCCATTGTCGACAGGTCCACCAGCGGTCTGTACACCAGAGGATGGCGCCATCTCCTCACCTGCCCCAGCAGACGTTGCCTATGGAGGAGAACAGCGAGCAGAGAGTCAACCAACTCTGAGGTACGTAAACACAACTTAACCGGAAAATGTTTGCGAATAGACATATGGCTGTATTAGTGTTTAAGCAAGGCCTAGATATGTGTGATGCAGTCCAAAATAATGCCATGTGGGCCCCTGAAATGGCGGCTGCCTGACCTGTAAAGTGGGACAAGGGGATATGAGGTAACTGCGCTGGCGTTGTACACCGTCGCGGTAGGCGGTCGAAGACCGCGGCGCAATCCTGCATTGGTTATCATTGGACTCTATGGGTCCCAGGAGCCAATGACGATGTACGCCGGTGGTGACGGTACGCACTGCCGTGGACGTGACCGCCATTTTCTGTCTGTTCAATCACTTGATACTTGATCTTCGACAGGAGAGGAACTACACTGCAAGTGCTGCTGTGACCTCAGTCTGGAAGAGACAAAGGCTCGTGTGTCTGGGGAAAGGGCCCCTGCCTTCAGCACGGAGGAGTTGGAGAAACTAGTGGATGGGGTCCTACCCCAGTACACGCTATTCTACGGTCCTCCAGACAAACAGGTGAGTACACTGTAAGCATGCTGTATGGTAAATGCCTGTTTGGAGTGGTGTGGATGAAAGATAGGGGGGGGAGAATGAGGCGTGCATGAAACGACGGTGAGTGCATGCACGTCATGGCAAGGGTAGGGATGCGGGCCAATGATTGTGACGGTGCGGATGGTTATATCTTCTCCTTTTCCCCTGTACTATTCCTGTAGGTCAGCGCCCACCAGTAGAAGGATATTTGGCGTGCCACTGCCAAGGAAGTCCGGACCCTGGGGGTCTACCGCAGACGGAGCACCCACTGCTGGAAAAGATGGGAGGACATTCGCCGCTGGAGCAAGAAAATGGCAGAGGCCCAGCTGAGGATGGCCACACCATGACCCCCCTGGTGTTCAGGATGCTGGCGGTGGCGTACCCGGAGTTGGATGGGCGCTTGAGGGCATCACAGCAGCCACAAGGGGGTGAGTACAGTCACATTCAGCTGATTCAGCGCGCATTGTAGGTGTCTGGGTGGGGGAGGTGGGCTGTGGGTTCCCCTAGGCCAGGGCAAGATTAGTAGGCAAAGTCCCTTCTTAAGGCAGGCCCTGTGGCACCCCAACCCACCAGTGTACAGAGCCAACTACACCTAGTCAGGCTCCTGTGACATCTATGTATGCAGCAATCGGGCATAGCCTTGTAACCCATGTCCTTGTGATTGATTAGGGAACTCCAAGTGCACAGCGTAGTGCAGGGGGCTTCTGTGTCTGAAGTGTCCGCCAACGGTAGCGGTATTGAATGCACTCAACATGTCTTTCTTCTGTCTTCCCCCCCCTTTTTGTAGTCTCCCTGTTCTTGTGTGCATTAGCATCATCAGGCGGAGGAGCAGTGGCACCGGAGCAGTAGGGAGCTGCATCCCACATGGCCCTGGAGGGTGACAGAACGGAGTCTGAATTCACCAGGGGACGGAGGGCGAGGGGAGCTCCACGGCAGGGCCAGGAGCTAAGACCAGCGATACGGACTCCTCCTCTGATGGGAGCTCCCTTTCGGTGGCGGGCCCATCTGTGCCCCCGCATCTACAGGTACAACCGCCACCCCCCCACCAGCACCGCCCTCCCAGCAGCCCCTCAGCGTTTTCCCCGTGGCCACTCACCCAGGAGGGTGGGCATCTCCTTCGCCCCAGGCACCTCAGGCCCTGCCCCTGTCACCCCTGCTGCCCTCAGTGAGGAGGCCATTGACCTCCTCAGGTCCCTCACTGTTGGGCAGTCTACCGTTTTGAATGCCATCCAGGGGGGAGAGAGGCAATTGCAACAAACCAGTGCATACCTGGAGGGCATTCATTCTGGTCAGGCAGCCCAACAGCAAGCTTTTCAGACTCTGGCCTCAGCACTGATGGCAGCCATTGTCCCTGTCTCTAGCCTCCCCCGTCCAACTTCCTCCACCCAGAACCAAACCCCTGTACCTCAGACTATCCCAAGCACACCATCAGACCTGCATGCACACACCTCAACACACAAGGGAAGCTCAGGCAAACATAAGCACCACACATCCCACAGGCACTCACACAAACATCATACACATGCAGCCATACCAACAGCCAATGCCTCCACTGTGTCCCCCTCCTCCTCGTCTCCCTCCTCCCTCCCTTTCTCGTCTCCACTCACACCTGCATGCACTACATCTTCAGCCACTACCTCCATCACCAGCACAACCGCCACCACACCCCGCTCACGTGCACTCACCACCCCCACTACCATTCACACATCCCCTGTGTCCTCTACCAGTGTGTCTGTGAGCCCACCTTCCAAGGTACACAAATGCAGCCACACACCCACCCAACAGCCATCCACCTCACGACAGCCTCCAGCCCATGCACCTTCACCCAAAGTCAGCAAAAGTACACCTCCTACAACCACTACCTCTTTCTCCACTCCCAAACCCCCTCCATCTACCCGTCCCAGTGTGCCCCAAAAACTTTTCCTGTACAACCTTGACCTCTTTCCCTCACCTCCCCCACCCCTTCAGTCTCCTAGGGCCCGCCTCTCCAGGTCCCAACCCAGCACCTCAGCCACAACATCTGAGGGAACAGTGGTGCCAGTAGTAACCAGCTTCTGGAGTGCGCCAGGCAGCAGGGCAGCCAGTGTGGCAAGGAGCCAGAGCACGGACAGTCCCCCACCTCAAAAGCACAAAAAGTTGTCCAGTGCCCAGCCGGAGAGAGGAAAAAAATCTGCCACCAAAGCCGCTCCCAGGGGTACAGTTGGGAGTGTGGAGACAGCTGCGCCACCATCCAAGGTGGGGAAGGGGCACAGTAAAACCGGCAAGTCTGGGAAAACATGCACAGCGGACAAGACCACCACCAGCACCGCTGTCAAGGACACCGCCGCCACCAGCACCGCTGCCCAGGACACCGCCGCCACCAGCACCACTGCCAAGGACACAGCCGCCACCAGCACCGCTGCCCAGGACACCGCCGGCACAAGCACCGCTGAACAGGACACCGCCGCCACCAGCACCGCTGAACAGGACACCGCCGCCACCAGCACCGTTGAACAGGACACCGCCGCAACAAGCACCGCAGGCCAGTGAGCGCCAAAGATTCTGACGCTACTGAGGCCGCCACAAGCAGGATGAAGCACTCTGGGCACAAAGCCCACTCCAGAACCAGTGGAGAATGACATCCACTACCTCTGTCCTTGGCAGGATGAAGCACTCTTAGTACAAAGCCTCCTCCAGAATCAGTGGAGAGATCCATCCACTACCTCTGTCCTTGGCAGGATGAAGCACTCTGGGCACAAAGCCCCCTCCAGAACCAGTGGAGAATGACATCCACTATCTCTGTCTTTGGCAGGATGAAGCACTCTGGGCACCAAGCCCCCTCTAGAACCAGTGGAAACTGTTATCCACTTGAGAGACTGTGGCTTTGCACTCCCCAGGATACAGCAGTGGGCAACCCACCCACTGGAGAGACTTGAGAGACTGTGGCTTTGCACTCCCCAGGATGCAGCAGTGGGCAAACCACCCACTGGAAAGACTTGAGAGACTGTGGCTTTGCACTCCCCAGGATGCAGCACTGGGCAAACCACCCACTGGAAAGACTTGAGAGACTGTGGCTTTGCACTCCCCAGGATGCAGCAGTGGGCAAACCACCCACTGGAGAGACTTGAGAGACTGTGGCTTTGCACTCCCCAGAATAAAGCAGTGGGCATGGAGCCCCCTTGTGGATCTGGCGGCCTTTTGTCCTTGCATTCTTCCAGGGGGGTTTGGGGGGTGTAACTGTAATGTATCATGATGTATTAGTGTGTGTGTTGTCATGGGTGAGGGTGTTGCGTGTTGCGTGTGTGTGTCACTCTCTTTTCCCTCCCCCTCCCCTGTGTCGTAAGTGCAATACTCACTGTGGTCCTCACCGCCTGCATTTGTGCTCCTGGTAGAGGAGCAGGAAGATAAAGGTTGGAAGGATCTGGAGGTCGGGTTCCATGATGTCCTGGTTCCTCGTGGGGTGTGTAGAGGTGAGCGTTTTCCCTTCCAAGTCCTGTTTCCGCCGTGTTTTTGTTCGCGGTGACTCCGCCCCGGAAAAGGTGGTGGATTGGACTGTTGTAATTCTGTGGGCAGTACATGGTCCTCCGCCTGTCTGTTGGCGGTTACCGCCGCAGTGTTTGTTTGTACCGCCTTGGCGGTCTGAGTGTTAAAGTGGCTGTCTATGTTGGCGGTTTCCACCACGGTCGTGATTCCATTTTTTTTCCGCCGGCGTGTTGGCGGTTTTACCGCCGCTTTAACACCGACCGCCAGGGTTGTAATGACCACCTGTGTCTCTTTGTATGTTTTTAGCTGTTTTCTTAACATGTTTTTAAATATAATTTTTTAGCTAGTTTTTAATGACTTTAGCGTATTGTTTAGTCCAGGGCATTTTAGCTTGGATTAATTTGCCTTCAATGGCATCATCCTATGGCATCATAGTTGTTCCGGCAATGGAGTCAGTGTAGTGAATCCTATCTTGTTTTAATGGGAAGCAGGAGTTAGCTTAGCCTTCTGGCTTGCAGACCTCTCCCCCGTCACCCAGTGACTTTTACCCTACTGAGCTTGCTCTGTTTTAGCGCAATTATTCAATTATATCTTTCCAAGATGGCTGCATTGTTTTTAGTTAGGACAATGTTTTAGTTTCCTGCTATCTTTGCCACTCTGCTAAGGCGTCACTATCAGCGCCAGAAGATAGATAAGCTGTAGGTATTCACATTAGGTACTTTCCCACTTTGCGCTTTAGAGGAATTATTTATGTAATTGCCGCCCCAAGCATGTTGTGTTATCTATTGGTTGGGAACAATCCTCCGTCAGGAGTCTGAGCAGATCTGTATAAATGCACGTCACATGGATAGACAGAGGAATTCCTACCAGATGCCATTGACGCTACCCACGCTACCCACGCTGGACATCGCCTTGACGCTGACCCAGTCTTCGTATCCCTACGGAGTCTGAGCTAGTGACCTCATTCCAAGGTAATGATGGTTGGGGGGCTCTTCTCACTGGCATGGCATTGGCAGATTAGGTTTAACACACCTCTTTAGGTTAGAGATTAGGTTCATCATGCTAGGGTAATAGGACATATTTAATCTCATGTCATTTTATGTTATTGTGAGAAGGTGGGCGTCTTTGTATTAATGACTCTCGTGTTCATGATTCTGTTTCTTGCATTATTCATTATCCTTATCATTGCAGCCCATGCAACTTATAGTAGATTGCAGTTTTGTTAATAAAACCTGTTGAAAACTTTACTGCATCTCCTTCATTGCCTGTGTTTGATTGAGACATGTTGTTCATGTGAGAAAGGGGTAATCTCTGTTTAACCATGACACTCCCTGAAATGTTGCACTCTTGAGTCCATGCATAAAGGCTGCCACAAATCACCTTTTACTGTTTGGGTGTTTAGTGAGGTACTGCTTGTGAGCCGGGAGGGTTGGGACAACAGTTGCGACTTGTTGTAGGACTGGCATAGTCGCCATCAAACATAAGTACAGTCATCCTTCAACCAGCAGTCATGCCTAGAGCAAGAGTCAAACCACGACACTCCTGCAGAATCTCTGCCATGGGAGTACTGTGTCCTGTATTATGAGGTGTCCTCCCACAGCCCCCACAGTGATGCAAGGAGTTGCTTGGGTAGATAGTCATCATCTTCATAGCTACGCAGTAGCCGTCCATTTGTACTAGTGGCGGCCCCAAACTAGCCAGTCTCCAGCTGCAGTTGTGCTGCAAGGTAATATGCTTCCATGTCTGGGACCTGCAATACCCCCTCTTCATAAGTAAAGATTAGGGTGTCCATTTTAACCCTATTCCTTTTCCTTCCCCATGTAATCGTGTTTTTGAGGTAATTGAGTTTCAGAATGCGTGCCCAAAGTATTGTATAAAGGTTACATTGGAAGAGGTAAAGGAATCTAGGTAATGCTATCATTTTTTATTTGCTATGCACCCAGCCACTGACAATGGGAGAGGAGTCCAGAAATCAGTGGAGTCTTTAATGCCCTTTATCAGTTTGTGTGTTCAGATTGTGCCAGGTGCCTTCCGAAGTGGACACCAGAATGGTCCTGAGCTGGCACGCCAGTGGCTGAGCTGCCAACCCGTATATTAAAGGGGACACTGTGCAGCCTTCTTATGTGCCATTTTCCAGTTCCCATTCCTCTGAGATATATCCATTCATTTTCACCCTGCCGATAGGGTCAGTGTAAATAGTTTGGCCATTCCTATAAACATCAGGCCAAAGTTCATGGCACTCAGCATTGCGTACTTGTTGGACCAGAATGTGTCAAATGATTTTGCCATGTCTAAAGAAGCTAGGGCCATTGGCTCCTGTAGTTGGAGCATTTCTCTGAGGACGTGTCTGAGTCTGCAAAGAATGAGCCCGGTGCATCTGCCTGGTATAAAACCGCAGTGGTCCGTACTAACCACAGCACCCAATGTGTTGCAGCCAGCATGCCAGGACCTCACGCAATCTTTTATTATCTGTGTTCAGTAGTGAAAGTGTATGGTATGCTTTGCAGTCTAAGGGGTCTTTTCCCGGTTTTGGAACAACCACTATCACAGCCTCTCTTAAGGAGCATGGGAAAATGCTGCACACCAATGCTTCCTGGAATATTTGCAACAGTCTCTCAGCAAGTTGGTCACTATGTGCATGGTACCATTCTGCTGGGAGCCCGTGGTTTTATAGGCATTTATTGCTGTCATTACTTCTTTAATTCCTCTATGGTAAGCCGCTCCTCCAGTTGGGCTTCTGCACTTACGTCAGTTTGCTCAGGCCATGCATATCCAATATTGTATATACTGCGTGTTCGCACAGAAAGTGCTGTTTATGCTATCTTGCGTAGCTTCTATCACTGCATTTACTCCTCTGATAGCTGTGATAAAGGGCGGGGTTGTTTACTGTCTCAACAGCTAGGACAGTAATCTGCACCCCTTGTCTCCTTCCCTGTGTACTGCTTCTTGGAATGTGTGAATCTGTAGTAGAACCTTCTCTACTGTTTTTTGTGTTATGTCTGCACATAAGGCATCTAATTGGGCTTCATCTCAAGGGTCACCATCTGCAGTATTTTGCTGATGTTTGAGTCTCCTGTCCATCTCTCCAATCTCCCTATCTCAATCTTAATCATGGAGGTTACTCAGGAACTAGCAAAACTGTGGACCACAACCTTAAGGGCCTCCCACTTCACCAACCTGATGCTAGTTGTGTAGTCATTCAAGGTGAAGTACTATGCAAATGTGATGCTGATACTGGTATTTGCCATGTAAGTATATGTGCTCTTTGTGTGGCTATGGAGTAGTATGCATGCACTAGAGAGTGGTCAGAAATTGTTCTCCCCTTATGTGTCACCTGTTAGATGAACCTCGCATGGTCTCTGTCCAACAAGATATAGTCTAACCTGGAGTAGGTATGGTTAGGGGCCGCATAGTGTGTAAATTTGTGTTTGTGTGGATTTCCATGTCTCCATAGAGCCACTAAATGTAGGTCCATTTTCACCTGATGGAGTGAAAGCTACATCTTATGTGTATATGCAGGGCAAGTGATCTACATTGACATATATGAAACGGTTGAGGTTTCCCATCCAATTCCGCCGTAGGCCTATATATGGTGCAAGTTTATGTGTAAGGTTGAGGAAAAAGGTCCTATCATCTGTGTATGGAGCATAAATTCCCACTAAGACCAGGTCCCTGCCATTTGGCATGTCCTGCACTATAAATAGGGTCCCCCTCTGTCTAGGTGTATTGTATCAGTTGCAAACGGGACAGTCGGCAAGAGCTACAAGCCCACCCATTGCACATGTGTAGTTTAACTCACATGAAGGAAGCACCCCTTACATTTATGTGTCAACATTTGTGCTTTTGCTGACATTAAATGTGTCACTTGTAGAGGTGCTGCCTGTATAACATGCCCGCGTAAATATGCATATATATGCCCCACCGTGAGCTCCTTGGAGTAGCGTTTAAGGCCCCTAACATTCCATGTTAAGAGTAATCTTGTTCATTAGTTGTCTTTCAGTGGGTGTGACCATAGTGCGTTAACCCTCTGTGTATCTCAGTTCCTCTAGTGCCATGTCATCATCTGTGTGTACATACCCACTAAACAGTAAGGAAAGATAAGTGCCACATACAGGCATCCGCAAGGGCATCCAAGCCTTTGCCTGCCCATCAAGTAGTGTGGGCTAGTGTTTTGTCTGCAGGGTTAGATGCGGCCAACGATCAACAAGGTGTGCACATTGGGAACACTGTGAACTGAGAAAGGGAACTGGGTAAAACTGCATGCCTACTAGTGTTAGGTGAATATAATTAACAAATACGCTGACCTGACCATGTAGTGTCCTTGGGAGTTCCAGTCAAAGTCCCATTGCAGGTCACAGGTCCCAGTCGCGTAGAGGCGGAATATGGCAGCGACAGCTTGTATGCCACCAAAAGAGCCCCGGGTGAAAATAACATTTCAATCAGTGTTCATAGTGTCTTGTGCTTCAAGTCTCACTGCGTAATCTTTGGTTTGCGTGGCAGGAGGCAACCCAACATACTCCACTTGGTTCCCCACCTCCCCTCTGGATGCTATGATCTTCTTTCTTTGTTGTTCCTCATGTTCTGCTATGTCTCCTCTGACATACAGCCAGGCCCTCCTGTTGGATCTTCAGTGTAGCCGAGTAGAACATCATGTATTTCATGGTGCTTTCTCTGTAGCCACGCATCATCACCTTGAATGACTACCCATGTTTTTTTACCTGCTGTGTATAGTCCGGGAACAGGCTAACACACACTTCATTGATATGGAGATCACTGGTTTTCCTTGGCACCCGCAGTAGGGCATCTTAGTCTCTGTAATTCAGCAGGTTGAAGATGATGGTCCTTGGGAGAGATCCAGGGGGGAGGGGGACCCACCGCCATTCAATGAGCTCTCTCGATTGAGAAGAAATGTGACAGACCCTTTGTTTGCCAGAGTTCCTGGATCCATTTTTCTAGATAGAGTTCGAGACTGTCACCCTCCATGCGTTCCGGGAGTCCCACCAAGCGTATAATATTTCTGCGCAATCTACCCTCTGCGTCTTCCATGTGGGATTTCAGGAGCTTTATCTTATGCAAGAGGTCATTGGTTACCTTGGTGACTCTTCTGAGATCTTTCATATCTACAGTCTGTTGTTTCACTTGTCATCCGTTCAGTGACACCAGGTTTAAGTCAATGTCCATTGCATCTGTTTTATGTTCCAAGAATGTCCCTATTTCCTGCACTCCCCTGAGCATGTCTGATAAGGAGGGTTTGTCCGTGTTCCACTCCATGTCCACTCAACAGCCCTCCTGCGATAGTGGTCTGGCATATTCATCAATGGGCACCTGTGCCATCACTCTTTTTACCCCATTGATTGTGTCTGCAACTTGCAGTGAGTCTGATGCATGCTTTCACTGTGGATCTCTCCCAGAGTGAGGCCTTCAAGTGCCTTTCAGAGGACAGGACCAGCACGTCTCGTTCAACTTCCCAGCGAGTGCAGAGTAGAGCCTTCAGTGACATGTGTTACACTGTGGTGTCAATTGGGCGCAAAGCCGATCCAGTGCCAATACCATTCAGCTCCATGGCCCACACCACAAGCAGCTCTCCAGTCCGCCATTAGCAGATCAGAGGCTCCCACTAGGTCAGCAGCAGTAAAGGTATGTCCGACTGCGTCCAGGCTCCACTAGCTGGCTCTAGTAATTTCCTTCCTACGGTCACATACATACAGCTCAGTATGGGCCCCAACATATCCCGCCTGGCGTCCTCCTGGTTCCTGCTCTTTAGCACCTCAGTCACCGCCGATCACTGCGGTGCCTGTTCTGCACAGCAGGCCCTCACTGCAGTTTAGTGGAAATCTGCAATGGGGGGTTCCCTTCCCCCCATCATCCTTGTCTTCCGTGTCAGCCCGCAGTAGCACAGGCCCCAACTTCAAAAACCCGAGGTGTGCTTCTCCAGCGTTCAGGTGAGATCTCACCAGTGAAGGCAGATTGGGCAAATCCACCGGTCTCTGCACACTGCTGCCATACCCAGTTGTAGAAAGGGAAGATTTCAGTTGGGATGCTTCAACTGGGATATGATTCTATACAGGATTTAAAGCCAGGACTAGAGAGACGCCACTAAGTGCATTTCTACATCATGGTGGCCAAGCCATGCCCAATGATGTAACATTGGTAGTGGCACCCCCACTTTAAAAACTGTTTCAGAACCACTGCTTTTCAGTGCTATCTGGGAGTACCAGCGAGTATCCTTGATATTCCTATAAGACTTTGTGCGAACAACCATGCACGAGTCAGGTACAGGAAGAATGGGGAGCAATCTGACTCCCTTCAGATCGACAAGGGAGTACAGCAGGGTTTGCACTTTTACTCTGACACTTTTTTCCTGTTCATTAATGACCTTGATGAGGCCCTCAATTTTCCAAACAATTAAGGGCCAGATGTAGGATGGCTTTTGCACCTCGCAAACGGCGAAAAATGCCGTTTGCGAGGCGCAAAAGCCCTTACGCGATGCAGAATCACATTTTGCGAGTCGGTACCGACTCGCAAAATGTGATTCTGACTCGCAAATAGGAAGGGGTGTTCCCTTCCTATTTGCGACCGCATCGCGATGTAGAGTTGATTTGTGACCGCAAAAGCGGTCGCAAATCAACTCACAGTTACCATCCACTTGAAGTGGATGGTAACTCATTCGCAAACAGGTCCCCATGGAACCCCTTCCCCTTTGTGAATGCAAACAAAAATATTTTTTCAGAGCAGGCAGTGGTCCTATGGACCACTGCCTACTCTGAAAAAAAACGAAACAAAAAGGTTTCGGTATTTTTTCTTTTTGCAGCTTGTTTTCCTTTAAAGAAAACGGGCTGCAAAGAGAAAAAAAAACTGCTTTATTTAAAAGCAGTCACGGACATGGTGGTCTGCTGTCTCCAGCAGGCCACCATCCCCGTGAGTGTCTAGACCCCATAGCAAGTCGCAGAAGGTGTCTGAGACACTTCTCTGCATTTCCTTTTGCAAGTTGCATATTGCGAGTCGCTGGGACTCGCAATTTGCAACTCGCAAAAGGAAACCTACCTACATCTGGCCCTTAGTACCTAAAGTTGATTCCATTAAAATACCTACAATATTATTTGCAGATGACACTCTTCTTATATCAAACACTCCTGCTTGCCTCCAGGCTACTCTAAATCGACTTCTGCTGTTCTGTATGGAACCAGGCCTAGAGCTTAATGTACGCAAGACAAACGTTATGATGCTAAATCACTATAGGTCTACACATCCAAGACTTTTAGTACAAAGTTCACCCGTTGAGCAAGGGCACGACTTTGTTTATCTAGGGGTAAGTTTGTCTCATAATTTCATATGGAAGGTCAAGATAAGAAAGAGCGTGCTCAAGTTGCAGCAAGAGACAGGGGCGTTCCTTAAGATGGCTAAGAAAATTAAATAGAAAAATGTATTCCTGGCCGAAGAGATTTATAAACTGAAAACAAAAAGCACAGCTCTCTAGGGCGCAGATCTTCGAGGCCACTCAAATACCAACGAGCTCACAGAAGTAGAAAATAGATTTCTCAGGCAATTAACTAATCTCCCGCAAAGCACACCTTTCCCTCCCCTTGCTGCTAGCTATGGCACTGCAACCAATCTCCTTCACTGTGCAACTGAGACCCTTATTGTTCTGGCATAGGCTTTGATCAACTCCAGAATTCGAAACCTACAGGCTCCCACTTAGGTAACTTTTAGGTGCAAGGGGCCATTTAAGAATTTTATAGCTCTCTATAAAACAATGCCCTACCTACTTGGCTTTCATTATCTGTGGGACAACTGAGACAAGCCCACCTGATCTCAAGATAATCGATTAAAGATAGGTGCAGAGATTACCTCTGGTATGAAAAGGTCAAAAATTGTGAAGCTGGGAGTCTGGCCGACCAAGTCCTTGTTTATAAAAGCATCTCACTTTATGAAGTCTCCTTTGATGCTCTTCAAGGATTTTTGCCTAGACAACTTTACTTAAAATGTAGATATGGGACTGTCCCAATTCATGGGTTCACAGCTAGCTGGGGAGAGAACACTGGGTCAAGTTGCATAAACCCTGCATGCAACCTTGCCCCTGAAACTACACTTCGGGCCAGATGTAGCAAAGGGTTTTACCCATTCTGTCCTTATGGGAAAATGTGTTCGTACATATGGCCCTTCATTTTTTGTTCTTTTGTTCTACGTATAGAGTTACCCACAAAAAGCGGATTATACCAGTGTGCCATTTATTAGTAGTAAGGAAATACGAGTTGGCCTTAAGAATCTTGAAATCTAACACAAAGGAAGTGGTAGTGGTTAGTGTGGCCAAATGTTTGCACACTGCCTGGCTTACCTGTAAACGACTCCTGGTGAATTCCTT
Organism: Pleurodeles waltl; assembly: GCF_031143425.1. Lineage (NCBI taxonomy): Eukaryota > Metazoa > Chordata > Amphibia > Caudata > Salamandridae > Pleurodeles > Pleurodeles waltl. Next base: position 404,515,313 of record NC_090449.1, read on the forward strand.
TAGTAATTTGGAAAACAGCACTTGAAAAGCATTCAGCCTTCATGTAGAAGTTTTAGGAATATGCATGACATGAAAATCTGATTCTATATGATCTGAGACAGTCGTGCAGGATGAAAGGCTCATGCCTAACTCGGTTATTTATGTTTGGAAATAGCTTTTTTTCCTTTTAATATTAGGGCACATCAAGAACAAAGTTTTAGCCTTTTTTAGCCTTTTCTTTGTTTGAAATTTTAATTCGTTATTTAACTGTGTTCCATCAACATTCTCCAGAAAAGCTGCTGTATTTGCTATTTGCACAGAAGGTCCTCGGACTAATCAAATACCTCCGAACAGTTTTAAATGTTTGTACGTCATGAACTAAGTTTTTATGGATCAAATCTTTTTATTGGTTTTAACATATAAAAGAACAAAGCACATTGTTTGAGTCGCCAGCAACTCAACCACCTGGTTACATCTTGTCTATCTGCTATCGATGAGAGCATACACATGATTACAGTCTCATTGCCAAGAGGGGTCTCCCTTTTCGCCCGCTTCCAGGCATTTAAAAGAGCAAGGTAGGTAGAGACAATGATCTAATGACCGCAGGGCTTCGTACCTAAGCAAACAGAACATGTAAAAAATTAACAACAGAAAAACTGTGCCCCCAGCCAACATGCCCAGCATCTTCTAAGAAGTATCAGTCAGCCCCAGAACCCTCAAGTAAGCTGGGCATGTCAGCTCTGTGAACTCTGTTGATAAGATCTTAAGAAACGGCTTCCATAGCATATCTAGGTCACCCACTCTCTGCTGGAAAACCAGCGTAAGCTTCTCCATTGCAAGAATAAACCACAGTTTCTGAAGCCAGGTCATATACGTCGGTACCCTGTCTGTCCCCCAAAAGGCTAATATCGACAGCACAGCCGCATTAAGTGCCAGCTCCATCTGTCGCCCTTTTAGGGATCGTAGCGGAAAGGTGAGGGGGTCGGGCAGGCCTAGAAGTATATACGATGGAAACCTAGGGAGCTCAGTCAGGAACACTTTATCAATATCGTCAAAGATGCTCGTTCAATATCTCTGAAGTTTGGGGCAATGCCAGAGCAGATGTACCAGCGTACCGGTGTTACCACACCCCCTCCAGCAAAGGCTGGTCTTGGTGGGGTCCCATGAATGTATCCTGGCTGGGGTGTAACACCAATAGGAAGCAAAATAATACGCCGTCTCCGTCCCCGCTGCATTGAAAGCCGTATGATGTGCTCTATAATATATATTGTCCCATTAATCATCAGAGAACTCCCTGACCAGCTCCCTCTCCCATCTAAGTTGCCCCTTTGACTTAGCCAGGATGTTCCCCTCCCTGGAAGAGTCTGTACAGCTCTGAAAGGACTCTCCTGTCATCCTTTGTCAACAGCCATTTTTCAAATGGCGTGAGCGGCCTGCCCATCAGTGCTCTGTACGCCGGCTGAAGAGCCCAATGTCTCACCTGGTAGTACATCAACCTATCTGCCTCTGTCAGGCCGTACGTTTCCCTCAACTGATCGAAAGAAACTACTCCCTGTGCATCAAACAGACTCCCCACCCTTTTACAGCCTCCATCATACCATCGGCGCAGGCCCTCCAGACACAGCCCAGGCTCAAAGTCGGGGTTCGCTCCTATCGGGGTCATAGGGGACGGGAATGTCGTAAGCCCCGCTCGACATGCCACTGCGTCCCAAACACGTAACGTCGCTCCCGTAATCGGGGAGGAGTATAGGCCCCCCGCCCTATGCCAAGGTTCCTTCCAAATGTGCGATCCCGCTACAGCCTGATCCATGAAACACCAATGTTTCTCAGTAAGTGGATGGCTCCACTCCAAGAGAAAGCGCAACTGTGCTGCCTGATAATATCATAGAAGGCAGGGGACCGCCAACCCCCCTTCCGCTCTAGGGCGATATAAAAGTCTTCTAGGGAGCCGTGCAGGGCGCCCATCCCAGATGAACTTGAGGATTGCCGACTGGAGAGTCGCTATCGCACGAGGCGGAGGAGCCAGAGGGAGCACCTGGAAGATGTACAATATGCGAGGCAATGTGGTCATCTTCACCGCCGCTACCCTGCCCAGCCAGGAAAGTGTATGTTTCACCCAGCTCTCCAAATTGCGCTGCACCTCCCGGACCAATGTCGTATAATTCAAGCTCACCGTCTTCGTGACTGAAGACACCAGATCAATACCCAAGTAAGGGAGTCGTGATGAGAACCAAAGAAACGGATATTGAGTCTTCAACTCTTGCTCACGGTCCGGGTTCATAGACAAGCTAAGGACTTGAGATGTCTGCATATTTACCTGAAACCCCGAGACCTGGCTAAACTCCTCAATTATCACCATTAGTTCAGGCAGTGAGGTCGCGGGTTCAGCCAGGGTAAGAATCACATAATCTGCATAGAGCGTGATAAGATGATGATCCCCTCCAAACTTAACCCCAGAGACCAAGGGGCTGTCGAGTAGACACTGCGCAAAGGGCTCCATGTAGAGCACAAACAAAAGGGGTGAAAGAGGGCACCCCTGCCGGGTCCCCCATCCAACCGGGAACGGCAAAGAGACTGTACCATTAACCCGGACCGCAGCCCTGGGCGAGCGACAAATGCACTGAGCCCATCTCCTGAAGCCCGGGCCCATTCCATAACACTCCAAGACTCGGAATAAGTAAGGCCAATGGACCCTATCAAACGCCTTCTCCGCGTCGATAGAGAGGAGCAGCGTCTCCCTACGAGATCTGTTAGTTTTATCTATCAAATGTAGCAGTCGCTTCGTGTTATCACTACACTGACGATGGGGTATAAAGCCCGCCTGGTCTGGATCTATAAGGCCCAGCATATATGGATTAAGGCGGTGGGCCAATATTCCAGTAAAGAGCTTAGCATCAATGTTCAAAAGAGAAATTGGTCTGTGCGAGGCGCACTCCTCGGGGTCTTTCCCTTGTTTGTGTGTCACCGCAAAGTTAGCTTCGGACATACTGGGCACAAGAGCCCCTGACTCCTGAAAGGAATTAAAAAGACGCACGAAAAGCGGTGCAAGCTCTGCGCAGAAAGTCTTATAAAAGAGCGCCGTAAAACCATCAGGGCCAAGAGACTTCCCCACCTTTAGCCTTGATATTGCCGAGGTAACCTCCTCCACCCTGATAGGCTGATCCAAGGAAGACGCTTCCCTCTCACCAAGCGGAGTAATTGCTATCCCTGCGAGGAATGCAGCTGGATTCGCAAGACACTCTGAGCATCAGCCGTATACAACGCACAATAATATTCGGCGAACGCTTCTGCAATATGATCATCTGTGTGGGCCTCCCTCCCCGAAGGTGAGGGAACCATTTTTATCGCTGCTGCCGTGCGCTGTGCTCTCTACCAATGCACCAAAAGCCTGCCACACTTATTGCTCCCAATGTAATATTTGTGTTTAAGCCGCGCTATCACATACTCCGCCCTGTCCCAGTCTAACCGCCTCAACTGCTGCCTCATTTTCTCCAGTTCCCGCCAGATTCTTGGTGCATCCGTGGACTTATGGGATCGCTCCAATGCTGCCACCTTTTGTTCTAGCACCGCTCTCTGCTCCCTCCTTGCCCTATTATCTCTTGCTGATAGCGAAATTACCTCCCCCCGCACCACCGCCTTCAGAGCCTCCCACAAAGTCTCCAAACTGGTTGTCCCATCATCATTGTGGCTAAGGTATTCCGTAATCGCGCACTGCAGCGACTCCTCCATTTCTCTATTCTGCAAGATCGCTTCCCTAAAACGCCAGCTTGAGCTGCCCACCTGACCCACATCCACGCCAACCTCAACCGTGATAGGCGCATGATCTGTAAGGGCCCTGGGCTCTATTTTGGTCTCTCGGACTCGAGAAGCGAATTCTCGTGAGGCCAGAAAGAAGTCAATCCGTGCGTACGTCTTGGTAGCCGCCGAGTAAAAAGTGTAGTCCCTAAGCAAAGGATGAGTGCTCCTCCAAACGTCCTCCAATCCACACTCGGTCAGCCACTGTCACCCTGCCGTCGTCAACGCACCTATCTACCCAAAGCGGTGCCCCGATCTGTCCATCTCATTGTCCATTACCAAATTGAAATCACCTCCTACTAAAACAGCACTATCGGGTGTCGCAAGCGCCGAGGCAATCGCCTGCTTCAGGAAGGATTCTTGCTGCGCATTGGGGGCATTTAATGAAGCAATGGTAAAGCAGAAATCCCCTATCTGTAATCTAAGGGCCAAGAGTCTGCCCTGTACCTCATGTATCTTTGCTATCACTTCCCCAGAGAAGGTCTTGAAGAGCAATATTGCCACCCCAGCATGTTTCGTGGAGGACGAGGACCAGAATTGTCTAGGAAACCACTTTAAGCGCATACAATACATGTCTCTAGCCAATAGATGCGTTTCCTGCAAAAGGCAAATGTGACTACCAGATCGCTCAAGCGTTGACAGGATCGCTAATCTCTAAGCCGGACTGTTAAAACCACGGACATTCAAGCTTAGACACTTAAGAGACATATGACCCAATATCAGAATCGCTCATGGGGAAGACTCGCCAGGGGAGCCCGCACCCAGACCAGTCCCAAGGCCGCTTCAAACCAGGGGGCCCGGCGGCCCAGACAACTCATATAGAAGTTCCAGAAGAAGCACACCAACCTACAACCATAACGCACAACAGGTGCTCGTACCATAAAGTCCTCTATCACTCATCTCCTAAGAGGCAAAGTCTAAACACGGGTAGCACAATCACTCAAGTTCGTCGTGTAGCGTCCAGCGGCTCCACCGCCCAGGTGCTGTCTCATCAGTCACATGGCCTGAAATGTTGCAGCCCTCCTCCGAGCTACCATCCCAGTCCCTCAGCCGTCAAGCATGTGTTCCAGCGGCCACGCTACTAAGTACAGATTGCCGCTCCTGAGCCTGCTCCGACGTTGTGGGTCGCTGCTGTTTCCTCTTTCTCTCCTTACGCTGCCATCGCGGTCGATCCCCATCAGCCGTGAACATAGATGTGCCCTCTTCCTGGGTGTCTCCCTCCAAACGAAGGAACTTTCTCGCTTCCGGCACTGATTTCACCTGGCGGAGCTGTTCCTCCCAGCAAAAAATGAGGCGGAAAGGGTGGCCCCAAGAATAAGACACCGAGTGCACCCGCAGGTGCTCTGTGATGGGCTTAAATTTGCGTCGCCTCTGCAGAGTCGGCAGTGAGAGATCTTGAAATAACTGGAGCGTATGCCCTCGGAAATGAATCTGTGGGAGATTACGGGCCCTCTGCAGGATGCTTTCTTTGAGCCCATAATTATGAACACATGCCAGAATATCAGACGGGTGCTGCCCAGGTCCGCCGCTGCGTCCCGCACAATGGACCCTATCTAGTGTAATCTCGCGGGCACCCTCCAGGGCAACCACCGAATCAAACAGCACCACCACAATTTCACTAATGTCCTCCTTCTTTGCTCCGAGTGGCGCACCCTTAATGCAAATGTTATTCCGTCATGACCTATTTTCCAAGTCTTCAACCGCAGACTGGAGGAGTTCTTGCTGGTCACGTAGGCGTATGACCTCTTGCTGCATGCCCGCTAACTCCTCGCCACAAGAGATCTCACCATCCTCAACCCGGGCCACCCTCTCGCCCAGAGACGTGACCTTCACTCGTAGCTCCTTCACCTCTTGGAAAATGTCTCTACGAAGTTCCTGCCGGTCACTCCGCAGCGAGTCAAACAGTGAGGTAAGGAAACCCTTTGTGAACGGAGCCTCTCCATCCTCCTCCAGCTCCTCACGTACCTCAGGGGACCGCCCCACTGCCGGACCCTCAGCCGGTTTGCCTTGTACCGGGTGGGATCTGGTCAACATCTCTCTCACTGACGGATCTCGTTTTGGCTTGAAGGACATCATGGCCCCCAGTGCCTCTCCGAGGTCCGTGCTCGTCTCATCTAGAGCCTCTTCGTACTGCCCGCCGTGGGTCGAGTTGCCAGTTCCATCACATTATGCCCTTCAGACTCTGCCCACTAGTCTCTGCATCTGCCACCGCCCAAAGTTCCTAGGCCCGTTGCAGGCCCCAAGCTCCCTCTGAACTCGGGCTGGGCCACTGCGAGCCAACTGCACCGCCGATGGGTGACCCAACCCCTAGCGCCTGTCCAAACTCCACCAACCTGGAGTAGCGGCACAAAATGTAGTGGAGCGCTGTGTCGCGCCCGAGGCCTCCAGACCGCACCGGCCCAGCAGAAAAATGGCCGCCACAGGCCGCGGGGACCCGCCGCTCTACACCAGGACCTCCAACGCAATGTTCAGCGCCCTCTGCTGCTCCATCGTGGGCCCAGGCAGCTTCCACGCTGCCTGAGGGTGCCAGCCAGCCTCCGCGCACCCAGCAGCCCCACGCGGCTCTACCGCAACTCGCCGCGCCCACCGACCGCCAGCACAGCCCAGGCCTCAAGGCCCCTCACCGCCGTAGCCCTCCTCGGAGGGCGACCCGGTTCTCCCTCGAGGCGTCCACAGTCTCTCGATCCCCTCCAGCTAGCCAGGAGGGCCTGGGGCCGCAAATGACGGGCCACAAAGCCCTTACTGGGACCCGGGCGGCGAAGCTCAGATGAACGCGTCTGCTCATGCCGCCATCTTGGCCACGCCCCTGAACTAAGTTTTTAATGTGCTAATCATACAATGTATTTTATTGTGTATATGTTTTATGGATTCGAAATCTGAAATAAGCAGTTTTCGATGATGATGAAGTGCTCTCTCCACTGCACTGCCCTTTGTCAAGGGGACAGTCTGCCACGGTAGGAGCGGCTCCAACAAAGAGGATCAAGGATTATACCCGGCTGTCAGCCTCCACTGAAATATGCCTCATAAAGTTTCAAACGTCTAAGCCTCCCTCTCTATCACAATCCATAGTAGTGCCAACCTAATCAGTCACATCATCTCCCTGGCAATGAGCCTAGGCTGCACTGAATAGTAACTCTAGGTGAAATCAAAAAGACCTTTGACCTGCACAGAGGATGTTCTGCTCCTCTCTCTCTCTCTGTTACTCACCCCAGCAAGCAGGAATGTCAGCAGTACACATCTAATGTCTTGGCGTTGAACTCCTCACCTCTCCAGGCTCTACAGGTCTTTGCTTCCAAAATGGACCATTCATTGGCACAGAAGTGTTGTGTTTATTGTTTTTTGTTATGTCTATAATGTATATGTAATGCAGACTTGTAGAGCCACTATCACACAAGATAGGGCCCTATCTCTGAGCAGGTGAGTCTAGGTGCACCTAGGGCTAAGCAGGACTACTCAAAAAGCCAGGTTTTCAGATTCTTGCAGAATTCAAGAAGTGGGGAGGAGACTCTTATGTGTAGGGCCAGGTCATTTCATGCTTTGTGAATGATGTAGGACAAGGCTTGACCGTCAGATCTGGTTTTCCATATGTGTGGGATATGTGCAAGTAGAAGTCCGGATGAGCAGAAGTGTCTGGAAGGTTTGTGAAAGCAGATTACTTTAGTTAATGTATGCTGGGACAGCTTTACGTAGTGACTTTAAAGTGTGGCTGAGGAGTTTGAATTGTACTCGTTTGTGAATGGGGAGTCAGTGGAACTCCTCCAGGTGAGGTTTGATGTGAGTGCGGCATGGAAGGATGAGAGTGATTACAACTGCCTAGTTCTGAGTGGTCTGCAGCCTTATGGTGAGTTTTTTATGAATTCCAGCATAGGGGTTGTTCCCGTAGTCTAGATTGCTTGTGACCAGGTTATGTGACAGTTTTTCCAGTTGCTGATTGGGAGCCATTTGAAAATCTTCTGCAGTATCCTCAGGGTATGGAAGCATGAGCTGGTGGTTGCATTGACTTGGGCAGCCATGTTGAGTTTGCTGTCAGTGGTGATCCTGAGGTTCTTCGTGTGGGTGGTGGGGATGGGTGTCGGACCTAGCTCTGTTGGCAATGAGGTGGAGTGCCACGGTGATGTGGTCTTCCAGAAGGTCATGATTTTAGTCTTGGCAGTGTGCAGATTTTGGCGTGTGGTCTTCAATTTGATCATGGTACTTACTGGGGGTCTTGTCCATGAGGGGAATAATGAATTGCGTGTCGTCAGCGTAGGAGAGGACACTGCTTTCATGAGAGTGGATGATGCTGGTTAGAGGGATCACATATGCATTGAAGAGGGTCGGTTTCTGGGAGAACCCTTGCAGAACTCCGCACATGAGTTTACGAGTGTCCAAGAAGTACAGTGGTAGGCTGACTGACTGGGTCTTTCCAGTGAAGGAGCAGATCCATTGGAGTGCATGTCCTTGGATTTCAATGTTGTGTAGGCATTGGACGAGGAGGAGGTGGAAGACTTTGTCAAATGCATAGACAGAACCGGCATATCCCTGCCATAGCATGGATAAAACCGGTGTACTGCTTTCAGACCAGCACTGCGGCATTTCCTTTGGCGCAGTGTCCCTGCATCCCCGTCGATGGCAATCTCTACGACAATAGTGAACTGCACATTGCAGCCACTGCACTCATTCGAATCAATGCATTGCATTGCCTCGACATTGACGCAACCAACACCTGCACCTGTACTCCATCGCATCTCAGCTCAGACGCCACCGTTGTGTGGGGAACTTCGACGCATCTCCTCGACTGCATGGGTAAAATTGACACATCTCCTCTACAGTTTGATTTTTTACCAGCACAATGTTCCTGCACTAAAATTTAAGGTACTTTGGTTCAACGGGCCCAATGGGGTCCCTATAGCTGGCCTGCGCTCCATCATTCCTGAATTTTTTACTTTGTCTAGGTCCGACATGACTACATAGTCCTGGTTGGTGCTGTTTGCTTCTAGGTGCTTTTCTACAGTTCATTCTTGTTAGAAATTGGGTCTGTAGTTGGTAGAGGTATGCACCCTGTCCAAATAGGGACCACAATCCTAGTCAGAGTAAGTCAGATACACACTTTAAATTAACCTGTGCTTACCCTCTGATGTTACAGGTTATTTAAGGGTGTGTTTTGTGACTTACCCTAATTAGGATTGTGGTCCCGACTTGGACAGAGTGCGTCCATCTATCAAACCTAATCTTTAACACAAGGTTTGTTGGATCCAGTTGGGGGCTAGATTTGCTTTACATGACAGTGATTTTGTTTCTCAAGAATTGAGAGAGATTGTTGCAGAGGTCCTGCAAGACAGTGATTGAGTTGGAGGCACCCAATTGTAAGGTACAATGGTGAAGATGTCTTTGTTTCTGTTGGTGGGGCCATCGATGTGGTCTCCCGGAGTGTCATCGTTGGTGACCCGAGTGAGTGAGTGGTAGCGTCTCAGGGCAGATTTGAACTAGCCACATGCAACTCAGCACATACATGCAAGTATCACGTGCAGTTCCAGCACACACACATGTCCCACACTGTCTGGTGCTGCAAACCATTCATGAAGGGCATGGGTGTGTTAATTACACAGACATGGGCCAGAAGGCCCCACTCAGTGGCACAGGTAAAATGGGCTGTTCACATTACTGATTCTACTGAATCCAAAACAGTTATGCTGCCACCACAGTGCCTCAGTCACTTAACTCTAGGTAAGGACAGTGGCCTACTACCTTCAAGAGGGTAGTGCTTGGTGTGTCCTACGTAGTCAAAGCAGACCAGATTACCCATGCCATGCCACACTTTGATCCATGCTCTGTGTGACCAAACAGTTTGTTTCAGGGATCCAGATATCCATGCAGCTGTGGCACTCAGGGTGGGGGTGCATGCCTGTCACTATGAAGGGACTTTTCAATCCAAATAAAAGCAAGTTGTTTGACTTAAACAAACTCAGAATCAAGTGCTAAAACATGGCCTATTTGTTAAGCTTACTAAGTTTCCCACTGTATCTTCAACCATAAGAGTTATGGCCATTGTTGTGAGAGAGACAGCCATCTGTATGGTTTTGCAGGAAACCGCTCCTGTCCTGAGTTAATAAATATCAAGTCTCTACCCTGTGTTGACATTTTTTTGGCCAGTGTAACAATCATATAGATACTCTGAGACCCAGGTTTAGTGTATGATACTGAAGATCCAGAGCAAGGCTTTGTGGTCTAAAGGGGGGCAACAAGTGTGCATTCCTTGGACACTGAAATATTTTCTTAGTACTGGCTGACCATCCTCCTCCAGCTCTTCACGTACCTCAGGGGACCGCCCCACCGCCTGACCCTTAGCTGGTTTGCCTTGTACCGGGTGGGATCTGGTCAACATCTCTCTCACTGACTGATCTCGTTTTGGCTTGAAGGACATCATGGCCCTAAGTGCCTCTCCGAGGTCCGTTCTCGTCTCATCTAGATCCTCTTCGTACTGCCCGCCGTGGGTCGAGTTGCCAGTTCCATCACATTATGCCCTTCAGACTCTGGCCACTAGTCTCTGCATCTGCCACTGCCCAAAGTTCCCAGGCCAGTTGCAGGCCCCAAGCTCCCTCTGAACTCGGGCTGAGCCACCGCGAGCCAACCACACCGCCGATGGGTGACCCAACCCCCTAGCGCCTGTCCAAACTCCACCAACCTGGAGCAGGGGCACAAAATGTAGTGGAGCGCTGTGTCGTGCCCGAGGCCTCCAGACCGCACCGGCCCAGCAGAAAAATGGCTGCCACGGGGACCCGCCGCTCTGCGCCGGGACCTCCAACGCAATGTTCAGCGCCCTCCGCTGCTCCATCACGGGCCCAGGGAGCTTCCACGCTGCCTGAGGGTGCTGGCCAGCCTCAGCGCACCGAACCGCCCCACGCGCCTCTACCGCAACTCGCCGCGGCCACCGACGGCCAGCACAGCCCAGACCTCAAGGCCCCTCACCGCCGTAGCTCTCCTCGGAGGGCGACCCGGCTCTCCGTCGAGGCGTCCACAGTCTCTCGATCCCCTCCAGCTAGCCAGGAGGGCCTGGGGCCGCAAATGACGGGGCCGCAAAGCCTTTACTGGGACCCGGGCGGCAAAGCTCGGACAAACGCTTCTGCTCATGCCGCCATCTTGGCCACGCCCCTGAACTAAGTTTTTAATGTGCTAATCATACAATGTGTTTTATTGTGTGTATGTTTTATGGATTCGAAATCTGAAATAAGCAGTTTTCGATGATGATGAAGTGTTCTCTCCACTGCACTGCCCTTTGTCAAGGGGACAGTCTGCCACAGCAGGGGCGGCTCCAACACAGAGGATCAAGGATTATACCCGGCTGTCCGCCTCCACTGAAATATGCCTCATAAAGTTTCAAACGTCTAAGCCTCCCTCTCTGTCACAATCCCTAGTAGTGCCAACCTGATCAGTCACATCATCTCCCTGACAATGAGCCTAGGCTGCACTGAATAGTAACTCTAGGTGAAATCAAAAAGACCTTTGACCTGCACAGAGGATGTTCTGCTCCTCTCTCTCTCTCTCTCTGTTACTCACCCCAGCAAGCAGGAATGTCAGCAGTACACATCTAATGTCTTGGCTTTTAACTCCTCACCTCTCCAGGCTCTACAGGTCTTTGCTTCCAAAATGGACCGTTCATTGGCACAGAAGTGTTGTGTTTATTGTTTTTTGTTATGTCTATAATGTATATGTAATGCAGACTTGTAGAGCCACTGTCACACAAGATAGGGCGTATCTCTGAGCAGGTGAGTCTAGGTGCACCTAGGGCTAAGCAGGACTACTCAAAAAGCCAGGTTTTCAGATTTTTGCAGAATTCAAGAAGTGGGGAGGAGACTCTTATGTGTAGGGGCAGGTCATTTCATGCTTTGTGAATGATGTAGGACAAGGCTTGACTGTCAGATCTGGTTTTCCATATGTGTGGGATATGTGCAAGTAGAAGTCCGGATGAGCGGAAGTGTCTGGAAGGTTTGTGAAAGCAGATTACTTTAGTTAATGTATGCTGGGCCACCTTTACGTAGTGACTTTAAAGTGTGGCTGAGGAGTCTGAATTGTACTCGTTTGTGAATGGGGAGTCAGTGGAACCCCTCCAAGTGAGGTTTGACGTGAGTGCGGCATGGAAGGATGAGAGTGATTATCACTGCCTAGTTCTGAGTGGTCTGCAGCCTTATGGTGAGTTTTTTATGAATTCCAGCATAGAGGTTGTTCCCGTAGTCTAGACTGCTTGTGACCAGGTTATGTGACAGTTTTTCCAGTTGCCGATTGGGAGCCATTTGAAAATCTTCTGCAGTATCCTCAGGGTATGGAAGCATGAGCTGGTGGTTGCATTGACATGGGCAGCCATGTTGAGTTTGCTGTCAGTGGTGATCCTGAGGTTCTTGGTGTGGGTGGTGGGGATGGGTGTCGGACCTAGCTCTGTTGGCAATGAGGTGGAGTGCCACGGTGATGTGATCTTCCAGAAGGTCAGGATTTTAGTCTTGGCAGTGTGCATCTTTTGACGTGTGGTCTTGAATTTGATTAGGGTACTGGGGGTCTTGTCCATGAGGGGAATAATGAATTGCGTGTCGTCAGCATAGGAGAGGACACTACTTTCATGAGAGTGAATGATGCTGGTTAGAGGGATCACATATGCATTGAAGAGGGTCAGGTTCTGGGAGAACCCTTGCAGAACTCCGCACATGAGTTTACGAGTGTCCAAGAAGTACAGTGGTAGGCTGACTGACTGGGTCTTTCCAGTGAAGGAGCAGATCCATTGGAGTGCATGTCCTTGGATTTCAATGTTGTGTAGGCATTGGATGAGGAGGAGGTGGAAGACTCTGTCAAATGCATGGACAGAACCGGCGTATCCCTGCCATAGCATGGATAAAACTAGTGTACTGCTTTCAGACCAGCACTGCGGCATTTCCTTTGGCGCAGGGTCCCTGCATCCCCGTCAATGGCAATCTCTACGACAACGGTGAACTGCACATTGCAGCCACTGCACTCATTCGAATCAGTGCATTGCATTGCCTCAACATTGACGCAACCAACACCTGCACCTGTACTCCATCGCATCTCAGCTCAGACGCCACCGCTGTGTGGGGAACTTCGACGCATCTCCTCGACTGCATGGGTAAAATTGACACATCTCCTCTACATAGTGTTTTTTTACCTGCACAATGTTCCTGCACTAAAATTTAAGGTATTTTGGTTCAACGGGCCCAACGGGGTCCCTATAGCTGGCCCGCGCTCCATCGTTCCTGAATTTTTTACTTTGTCCAGGTCCGACATGACTACATAGTCCTGGTTGGTGCTGTTTGCTTCTAAGTACTTTTCTACAGTTCATTCTTGTTAGAAATTGGGTCAGTAGTTGCAAGAGGTATGCACCCTGTCCAAATAGGGACCACAATCCTAGTCAGAGTAAGTCAGATACACACTTTAAATTAACATGTGCTTACCATCTGATGTTACAGGTTATTTTAGGGTGTGTTTTGTGACTTACCCTAACTAGGATTGTGGTCCCGACTTGGACAGAGTGCGTACATCTATCAAACCTAATCTTTAACACAAGGTATGTTGGATCCAGTTGCGGGCTGGATTTGCTTTACATGACAGTGATTTTGTTTCTCAAGAATTGAGAGAGATTGTTGCAGAGGTCCTGCAAGACAGTGATTGAGTTGGAGGCACCCAATTGTAAGGTACAATCTTTCACAATGGTGAAGATGTCTTTGTTTCTGTTGGTGGGGCCATCAATGTGGTCTCCCGGAGTGTCATCGTTGGGGACCCGAGTGAGTGAGTGGTAGCGTCTCAGGGCATATTTGAACTAGCCACATGCAACTCAGCACATACATGCAAGTATCACGTGCAGTTCCAGCACACACACATGTCCCACACTGTCTGGTGCTGCAAACCATTCATGAAGGGCATGGGTGTGTTAATTACACAGACATGGTCCGGTCGGCCCCACTCAGTGGCACAGGTAAAATGGGCTGTTCACATTACTGATTCTACTGAATCCAAAACATTTATGCTGCCACCACAGTGCCTCAGTCACTTAACTCTAGGTAAGGACAGTGGCCTACTACCTTCAAGAGGGTAGTGCTTGGTGTGCCCTACATAGTCAAAGCAGACCAGATTACCCATGCCATGCCACACTTTGATCCATGCTCTGTGTGACCAAACAGTTTGTTTCAGGGATCCAGATATCCATGCAGCTGTGGCACTCAGGGTGGGGGTACATGCCTGTCACTATGAAGGGACTTTTCAATCTAAATAAAAGCAAGTTGTTTGACTTAAAGAAACTAAGAATCAAGTGCTAAAACATAGCCTATTTGTTAAGCTTGCTAACTTTCCCACTGTATCTTCAACCATAAGAGTTATGGCCATTGTTGTGAGAGAGACAGCCATCTGTACGGTTTTGCAGGAAACCGCTCCTGTCCTGAGTTAATAAATATCAAGTCTCTACCCTGTGTTGAAATTTTTTTGGCCAGTGTAACAATCATATAGATACTCTGAGACCCAGGTTTAGTGTATGATACTGAAGATCCAGAGCAAGGCTTTGTGGTCTAAAGGGGGGCAACAAGTGTGCATTCCTTGGACACTGAAATATTTTCTTAGTACTGGCTGACCATCCTCCTCCAGCTCCTCACGTACCTCAGGGGACCGCCCCACCGCCGGACCCTTAGCCGGTTTGCCTTGTACCGGGTGGGATCTGGTCAACATCTCTCTCACTGACTGATCTCGTTTTGGCTTGAAGGACATCATGGCCCTAAGTGCCTCTCCGAGGTCCGTGCTCGTCTCATCTAGAGCCTCTTCGTACTGCCCGCCGTAGGTCGAGTTGCCAGTTTCATCACATTATGCCCTTCAGACTCTGGCCACTAGTCTCTGCATCTGCCACCGCCCAAAGTTCCTAGGCCCGTTGCAGGCCCCAAGCTCCCTCTGAACTCGGGCTGGGCCACCGCGGGCCAACCGCACCGCCGATGGGTGACCCAACCCCCTAGCGCCTGTCCAAGCTCCACCAACCTGGAGCAGGGGCACAAAATGTAGTGGAGCGCTGTGTCGCGCCCGAGGCCTCCAGACCGCACAGGCCCAGCAGAAAAATGGCCGCCACGGGGACCCACCGCTCTGCGCCGGGACCTCCAACGCAATGTTCAGCGCCCTCCGCTGCTCCATTGCGGGCCCAGGGAGCTTCCACGCTGCCTGAGGGTGCTGGCCAGCCTCTGCGCACCGAGCCGCCCCATGCGGCTCTACCACAACTCGCCGTGGCCACCGACAGCCAGCACAGCCCAGGCCTCAAGGCCCCTCACCGCAGTAGCCCTCCTCGGAGGGCGACCCGGCTCTCCCTCGAGGCGTCCACAGTCTCTCGATCCCCTCCAGCTAGCGAGGAGGGCCTGGGGCCGCAAATGACGGGGCCGCAAAGCCTTTACTGGGACCCGGGCGGCGAAGCTCAGACGAACGTGTCTGCTCATGCGCCATCTTGGCCACGCCCCTGAACTAAGTTTTTAATGTGCTAATCATACAATGTACTTTATTGTGTGTATGTTTTATGGATTCGAAATCTGAAATAAGCAGTTTTTGATGATGATGAAGTGTTCTCTCCACTGCACTGCCCTTTGTCAAAGGGACAGTCTGCCACGGCAGGAGCGGCTCCAACACAGAGGATCAAGGATTATACCCGGCTGTCCGCCTCCACTGAAATATGCCTCATAAAGTTTCAAACGTCTAAGCCTCCCTCTCTGTCACAATCCCTAGTAGTGCCAACCTGATCAGTCACATCATCTCCCTGACAATGAGCCTAGGCTGCACTGAATAGTAACTCTAGGTGAAATCAAAAAGACCTTTCACCTGCACAGAGGATGTTCTGCTCCTCTCTCTCTCTCTGTTACTCACCCCAGCAAGCAGGAATGTCAGCAGTACACATCTAATGTCTTGGCGTTGAACTCCTCACCTCTCCAGGCTCTACAGGTCTTTGCTTCCAAAATGGACCATTCATTGGCACAGAAGTGTTGTGTTTATTGTTTTTTGTTTATGCCTATAATGAATATGTAATGCAGACTTGTAGAGCCACTATCACACAAGATAGGGCCCTATCTCTGAGCAGGTGAGTCTAGGTGCACCTAGGGCTAAGCAGGACTACTCAAAAAGCCAGGTTTTCAGATTCTTGCAGAATTCAAGAAGTGGGGAGGAGACTCTTATGTGTAGGGGCAGGTCATTTCATGCTTTGTGAATGATGTAGGACAAGGATTGACCGTCAGATCTGGTTTTCCATATGTGTGAGATATGTGCAAGTAAAAGTCCGGATGAGCAGAAGTGTCTGGAAGGTTTGTGAAAGCAGATTACTTTAGTTAATGTATGCTGGGCCACCTTTACGTACTGACTTTAAAGTGTGGCTGAGGAGTTTGAATTGTACTCGTTTGTGAATGGGGAGACAGTGGAACTCCTCCAGGTGTGGTTTGATGTGAGTGCGGCATGGAAGGATGAGAGTGATTATAACTGCCTAGTTCTGAGTGGTCTGCAGCCTTATGGTGAGTTTTTTATGAATTCCAGCATAGAGGTTGTTCCCGTAGTCTAGATTGCTTGTGACCAGGTTATGTGACAGTTTTTCCAGTTGCCGATTGGGAGCCATTTGACAATCTTCTGCAGTATCCTCAGGGTATGGAAGCATGAGCTGGTGGTTGCATTGACTTGGGCAGCCATGTTGAGTTTGCTGTCAGTGGTGATCCTGAGGTTCTTCGTGTGGGTGGTGGGGATGGGTGTCGGACCTAGCTCTGTTGGCAATGAGGTGGAGTGCCACGGTGATGTGGTCTTCCAGAAGGTCATGATTTTAGTCTTGGCAGTTGGCAGCTTTTGACGTGTGGTCTTGAATTTGTTCAGGGTACTGGGGGTCTTGTCCATGAGGGGAATAATGAATTGCGTGTCATCAGCGTAGGAGAGGACACTACTTTCATGAGAGTGAATGATGCTGGTTAGAGGGATCACATATGCATTGAAGAGGGTCAGGTTCTGGTAGAACCCTTGCAGAACTCCGCACATGAGTTTACGAGTGTCCAAGAAGTACAGTGGTAGGCTGACTGACTGGGTCTTTCCAGTGAAGGAGCAGATCCATTGGAGTGCATGTCCTTGGATTTCAATGTTGTGTAGGCATTGGATGAGGAGGAGGTGGAAGACTCTGTCAAATGCATGGACAGAACCGGAGTATCCCTGCCATAGCATGGATAAAACTGGTGTACTGCTTTCAGACCAGCACTGCGGCATTTCCTTTGGCGCAGGGTCCCTGCATCCCCGTCGATGGCAATCTCTATGACAACAGTGAACTGCACATTGCACCCACTGCACTCATTCGAATCAGTGCATTGCATTGCCTCGACATTGACGCAACCAACACCTGCACCTGTACTCCATCGCATCTCAGCTCAGACGCCACTGCTGTGTGGGGAACTTCGACGCATCTCCTCCACTGCATGGGTAAAATTGACACATCTCCTCTACAGTGTGTTTTTTTACCAGCACAATGTTCCTGCACTAAAATTTAAGGTACTTTGGTTCAACAGGCCCAACGGGGTCCCTATAGCTGGCCACCGCTCCATCGTTCCTGAATTTTTTACTTTGTGCAGGTCCGACATGACTACATAGTCCTGGTTGGTGCTGTTTGCTTCTAGGTGCTTTTCTACAGTTCATTCTTGTTAGAAATTGGGTCTGTAGTTGGCAGAGGTATCTACCCTGTCCAAATAGGGACCACAATCCTAGTCAGAGTAAGTCAGATACACACTTTAAATTAATCTGTGCTTACCCTCTGATGTTACAGGTTATTTTAGGGTGTGTTTTGTGACTTACCCTAACTAGGATTGTGGTCCCGACTTGGACAGATTGCGTACATCTATCAAACCTAATCTTTAACACAAGGTTTGTTGGATCCAGTTGCGGGCTGGATTTGCTTTACATGACAGTGATTTTGTTTCTCAAGAATTGAGAGAGATTGTTGCAGAGGTCCTGCAAGACAGTGATTGAGTTGGAGGCACCCAATTGTAAGGTACAATCTTTCACAATGGTGAAGATGTCTTTGTTTCTGTTGGTGGGGCCATCAATGTGGTCTCCCGGAGTGTCATCGTTGGTGACCCGAGTGAGTGAGTGGTAGCGTCTCAGGGCAGATTTGAACTAGCCACATGCAACTCAGCACATACATGCAAGTATCACGTGCAGTTCCAGCACACACACATGTCCCACACTGTCTGGTGCTGCACACCATTCATGAAGGGCATGGGTGTGTTAATTACACAGACATGGGCCAGTAGGCCCCACTCAGTGGCACAGGTAAAATGGGCTGTTCACATTACTGATTCTACTGAATCCAAAACAGTTATGCTGCCACCACAGTGCCTCAGTCACTTAACTCTAGGTAAGGACAGTGGCCTACTACCTTCAAGAGGGTAGTGCTTGGTGTGCCCTATGTAGTCAAAGCAGACCAGATTACCCATGCCCTGCCACACTTTGATCCATGCTCTGTGTGACCAAACAGTTTGTTTCAGGGATCCAGATATCCATGCAGCTGTGGCACTCAGGGTGGGGGTGCATGCCTGTCACTATGAAGGGACTTTTTAATCCAAATAAAAGCAAGTTGTTTGACTTAAACAAACTCAGAATCAAGTGCTAAAACATGGCCTATTTGTTAAGCTTGCTAAATTTCCCACTGTATCTTCAACCATAAGAGTTATGACCATTGTTGTGAGAGAGACAGCCATCTGTATGGTTTTGCAGGAAACCGCTCCTGTCCTGAGTTAATAAATATCAAGTCTCTACCCTGTGTTGAAATTTTTTTGGCCAGTGTAACAATCATATAGATACTCTGAGACCCAGGTTTAGTGTATGATACTGAAGATCCAGAGCAAGGCTTTGTGGTCTAAAGGGGGGCAACAAGTGTGCATTACTTGGACACTGAAATATTTTCTTAGTACTGGCTGACCATCCTCCTCCAGCTCCTCACGTACCTCAGGGGACCGCCCCACCGCCGGACCCTTAGCCGGTTTGCCTTGTACCGGGTGGGATCTGGTCAACATTTCTCTCACTGACTGATCTCGTTTTGGCTTGAAGGACATCATGGCCCTAAGTGCCTCTCTGAGGTCCGTGCTCGTCTCATCTAGAGCCTCTTTGTACTGCCCGCCGTGGGTCGAGTTGCCAGTTCAATCACATTATGCCCTTCAGACTCTGGCCACTAGTCTCTGCATCTGCCACCGCCCAAAGTTCCTAGGCCCGTTGCAGGCCCCAAGCTCCCTCTAATCTCAGGCTGGGCCACCGCGGCCAGCCGCACCGCCGATGGGTGACCCAACCCCCTAGCGCCTGTCCAAGCTCCACCAACCTGGAGCAGGGGCACAAAATGTAGTGGAGCGCTGTGTCGCGCCCAAGGCCTCCAGACCGCACCGGCCCAGCAGAAAAATGGCCGCCACGGGCCGCGGGGACCCGCCTCTCTGCGCCGGGACCTCCAACGCAATGTTCAGCGCCCTCCTCTGCTCCATCGCGGGCCTAGGGAGCTTCCACGCTGCCTGAGGGTGCTGGCCAGCCTCCACGCACCGAACCACCCCACGAGCCTCTACCGCAACTCGCCGCGGCCACCGACGGCCAGCACAGCCCAGGCCTCAAGGCCCCTCACCGCCATAGCTCTCCTCGGAGGGCGACCCGGCTCTCCCTCGAGGCGTCCACAGTCTCTCGATCTCCTCCAGCTAGCCAGGAGGGCCTGGGGCCGCAAATGACGGGGCCGCAAAGCCTTTACTGAGACCCGGGCGGCGAAGCTCGTACGAACGCGTCTGCTCATGCCGCCATCTTGGCCACACCCCTGAACTAAGTTTTTAATGTGCTAATCATACAATGTGTTTTATTGTGTGTATGTTTTATGGATTCGAAATCTGAAATAAGCAGTTTTCGAGGATGATGAAGTGCTCTCTCCACTGCACTGCCCTTTGTCAAGGGGACAGTCTGCCACAGCAGGAGTGCCTCCAACACAGAGGATCAAGGATTATACCCGGCTGTCTGCCTCCACTGAAATATGCCTCATAAAGTTTCAAACGTCTAAACCTCCCTCTCTGTCACAATCCCTAGTAGTGCCAACCTGATCAGTCACATAATCTCCCTGACAATGAGCCTAGGCTGCACTGAATAGTAACTCT
This sequence comes from Pleurodeles waltl, assembly GCF_031143425.1. NCBI lineage: Eukaryota > Metazoa > Chordata > Amphibia > Caudata > Salamandridae > Pleurodeles > Pleurodeles waltl. Next base: position 404,535,220 of record NC_090449.1, read on the forward strand.
AGGTGAAATTAAAAAGACCTTTGAGCTGCACAGAGGATGTTCTGCTCCTCTCTCTCTCTCTGTTACTTACCCCAGCAAGCAGGAATGTCAGCAGTACACATCTAATGTCTTGGCGTTTAACTCCTCACCTCTCCAGGCTCTACAGGTCTTTGCTTCCAAAATGGACCATTCATTGGCACAGAAGTGTTGTGTTTATTGTTTTTTGTTATGTCTATAATGTATATGTAATGCAGACTTGTAGAGCCACTATCACACAAGATAGGGCCCTATCTCTGAGCAGGTGAGTCTAGGTGCACCTAGGGCTAAGCAGGACTACTCAAACAGCCAGGTTTTCAGATTATTGCAAAATTCAAGAAGTGGGAAGGAGACTCTTATGTGTAGAGGCAGGTCATTTCATGCTTTGTGAATGGTGTAGGACAAGGCTTGACCGTCAGATCTGGTTTTCCATATGTGTGGGATATGTGCAAGTAGAAGTCCGGATGAGCAGAAGTCTCTGGAAGGTTTGTGAAAGCAGATTACTTTAGTTAATGTATGCTGGGCCACCTTTACGTAGTGACTTTAAAGTGTGGCTGAGGAGTTTAAATTGTACTCGTTTGTGAATGGGGAGTCAGTGGAACTCCTCCAGGTGTGGTTTGATGTGAGTGCGGCATGGAAGGATAAGAGTGATTATAACTGCCTAGTTCTGAGTGGTCTGCAGCCTTATGTTGAGTTTGTTATGAATTCCAGCATAGAGGTTGTTCCCGTAGTCTAGATTGCTTGTGACCAGGTTCTGTGACAGTTTTTCCAGTTGCCGATTGGGAGCCATTTGACAATCTTCTGCAGTATCCTCAGGGTATGGAAGCATGAGCTGGTGGTTGCATTGACTTGGGCAGCCATGTTGAGTTTGCTGTCAGTGGTGATCCTGAGGTTCTTGGTGTGGGTGGTGGGGATGGGTGTCGGACCTAGCTCTGTTGGCAATGAGGTGGAGTGCCACGGTGATGTGGTCTTCCAGAAGGTCATGATTTTAGTCTTGGCAGTGGGCAGCTTTTGACGTGTGGTCTTGAATTTGTTCAGGGTACTGGGGGTCTTGTCCATGAGGGGAATAATAAATTGCGTGTCATCAGCGTAGGAGAGGACACTACTTTCATGAGAGTGAATGATGCTGGTTAGAGGGATCACATATGCATTGAAGAGGGTCAGGTTCTGGTAGAACCCTTGCAGAACTCCGCACATGAGTTTACGAGTGTCCAAGAAGTACAGTGGTAGGCTGACTGACTGGGTCTTTCCAGTGAAGGAGCAGATCCATTGGAGTGCATGTCCTTGGATTTCAATGTTGTGTAGGCATTGGATGAGGAGGAGGTGGAAGACTCTGTCAAATGCATGGACAGAACCGGCGTATCCCTGCCATAGCATGGATAAAACTGGTGTACTGCTTTCAGACCAGCACTGCGGCATTTCCTTTGGCGCAGGGTCCCTGCATCCCCGTCGATGGCAATCTCTACGACAACAGTGAACTGCACATTGCAGCCACTGCACTCATTCGAATCAGTGCATTGCATTGCCTCGACATTGACGCAACCAACACCTGCACCTGTACTCCATCGCATCTCAGCTCAGATGCCACCGCTGTGTGGGGAACTTCGACGCATCTCCTCGACTGCATGGGTAAAATTGACACATCTCCTCTACAGTGTGTTTTTTTACCAGCACAATGTTCCTGCACTAAAATTTAAGGTACTTTGGTTCAACGGGCCCAACGGGGTCCCTATAGCTGGCCACCGCTCCATCGTTCCTGAATTTTTTACTTTGTCCAGTTCCGACATGACTACATAGTCCTGGTTGGTGCTGTTTGCTTCTAAGTGCTTTTCTACAGTTCATTCTTGTTAGAAATTGGGTCTGTAGTTGCAAGAGGTATGCACCCTGTCCAAATAGGGACCACAATCCTAGTCAGAGTAAGTCAGATACACACTTTAAATTAACCTGTGCTTACCCTCTGATGTTACAGGTTATTTTAGGGGGTGTTTTGTGACTTACCCTAACTAGGATTGTGGTCCCGACTTGGACAGAGTGCGTACATCTATCAAACCTAATCTTTAACACAAGGTTTGTTGGATCCAGTTGCGGGCTGGATTTGCTTTACATGACAGTGATTTTGTTTCTCAAGAATTGAGAGAGATTGTTGCAGAGGTCCTGCAAGACAGTGATTGAGTTGGAGGCACCCAATTGTAAGGTACAATCTTTCACAATGGTGAAGATGTCTTTGTTTCTGTTGGTGGGGCCATCAATGTGGTCTCCCGGAGTGTCATCGTTGGTGACCCGAGTGAGTGAGTGGTAGCGTCTCAGGGCAGATTTGAACTAGCCACATGCAACTCAGCACATACATGCAAGTATCACGTGCAGTTCCAGCACACACACATGTCCCACACTGTCTGGTGCTGCAAACCATTCATGAAGGGCATGGGTGTGTTAATTACACAGACATGGGCCAGTAGGCCCCACTCAGTGGCACAGGTAAAATGGGCTGTTCACATTACTGATTCTACTGAATCCAAAACAGTTATGCTGCCACCACAGTGCCTCAGTCACTTAACTCTAGGTAAGGACAGTGGCCTACTACCTTCAAGAGGGTAGTGCTTGGTGTGCCCTACGTAGTCAAAGCAGACCAGATTACCCATGCCATGCCACACTTTGATCCATGCTCTGTGTGACCAAACAGTTTGTTTCAGGGATCCAGATATCCATGCAGCTGTGGCACTCAGGGTGGGGGTGCATGCCTGTCACTATGAAGGGACTTTTCAATCCAAATAAAAGCAAGTTGTTTGACTTAAACAAACTCAGAATCAAGTGCTAAAACATGGCCTATTTGTTAAGCTTGCTAAATTTCCCACTGTGTCTTCAACCATAAGAGTTATGGCCATTGTTGTGAGAGAGACAGCCATCTGTATGGTTTTGCAGGAAACCGCTCCTGTCCTGAGTTAATAAATATCAAGTCTCTACCCTGTGTTGACATTTATTTGGCCAGTGTAACAATTATATAGATACTCTGAGACCCAGGTTTAGTGTATGATACTGAAGATCCAGAGCAAGGCTTTGTGGTCTAAAGGGGGGCAACAAGTGTGCATTTCTTGGACACTGAAATATTTTCTTTGTACTGGCTGACCTAAGCTTGGATGTGATGGTAGGATATTTTTTAATTATAGATGCACAGCAGGTTTCTTCCCTGTTCCCTGTGCTGGTGTGTGTCCTTCAAGCCTTGTAAAGTTCTGCTCAAGTTATGTAGCTGAGTGTTTTTGCTACATTTTACATGTGCATGATACTAGATGGACGGTACATTAGTCATGGGACCAATTGGACTATATTAGTCTGTCAGCAGAATACATTTCAAAATGTAGTGGAGCGCTGTGTCGCGCCCGAGGACTCCAGACCGCACCGGCCCAGCAGAAAAATGGCCGCCACGGGCCACGGGGACCCGCCGCTCTGCGCCGGGACCTCCAACGCAATGTTCAGCGCCCTCCTCTGCTCCATCGCGGGCCCAGGGAGCTTCCACGCTGCCTGAGGGTGCTGGCCAGCCTCCGCGCACCGAACCGCCCCACGCGCCTCTACCGCAACTCGCCGCGGCCACCGACGGCCAGCACAGCCCAGGCCTCAAGGCCCCTCACCGCCGTAGCTCTCCTCGGAGGGCAACCCGGCTCTCCCTCGAGGCGTCCACAGTCTCTCGATCCCCTCCAGCTAGCCAGGAGGGCCTGGGGCCACAAATGACGGGGCCGCAAAGCCTTTACTGGGACCCGGGCGGCGAAGCTCAGACGAACGCTTCTGCTCATGCCGCCATCTTGGCCACGCCCCTGAACTAAGTTTTTAATGTGCTAATCATACAATGTGTTTTATTGAGTGTATGTTTTATGGATTCGAAATCTGAAAAAGCAGTTTTCGATGATGATGAAGTGCTCTCTCCACTGCACTGCCCTTTGTCAAGGGGACAGTCTGCCACAGCAGGAGCGGCTCCAACACAGAGGATCAAGGATTATACCCGGCTGTCCGCCTCCACTGAAATATGCCTCATAAAGTTTCAAACGTCTAAGCCTCGCTCTCTGTCACAATCCCTAGTAGTGCCAACCTGATCAGTCACATCATCTCCCTGACAATGAGCCTAGGCTGCACTGAATAGTAACTCTAGGTGAAATCAAAAAGACCTTTGACCTGCACAGAGGATGTTCTGCTCCTCTCTCTCTCTCTGTTACTCACCCCAGCAAGCAGGAATGTCAGCAGTACACATCTAATGTCTTGGCTTTTAACTCCTCACCTCTCCAGGCTCTACGGGTCTTTGCTTCCAAAATGGACCATTCATTGGCACAGAAGTGTTGTGTTTATTGTTTTTTGTTATGTCTATAATGTATATGTAATGCAGACTTGTAGAGCCACTTTCACAGAAGATAGAGCCCTATCTCTGAGCAGGTGAGTCTAGGTGCACCTAGGGCTAAGCAGGACTACTCAAAAAGCCAGGTTTTCAGATTCTTGCAGAATTCAAGAAGTGGGGAGGAGACTCTTATGTGTAGGGGCAGGTCATTTCATGCTTTATGAATGATGTAGGACAAGGCTTGACCGTCAGATCTGGTTTTCCATATGTGTGGGATATGTGCAAGTAGAAGTCCGGATGAGCAGAAGTGTCTGGAAGGTTTGTGAAAGCAGATTACTTTAGTTAATGTATGCTGGGCCACCTTTACGTAGTGACTTTAAAGTGTGGCTGAGGAGTTTCAATTGTACTCGTTTGTGAATGGGGAGTCAGTGGAACTCCTCCAGGTGTGGTTTGATGTGAGTGCGGCATGGAAGGATGAGAGTGATTATCACTGCCTAGTTCTGAGTGGTCTGCAGCCTTATGGTGAGTTTTTTATGAATTCCAGCATAGAGGTTGTTCCAGTAGTCTAGATTGCTTGTGACCAGGTTATGTGACAGTTTTTCCAGTTGCCGATTGGGAGCCATTTGAAAATCTTCTGCAGTATCCTCAGGGTATGGAAGCATGAGCTGGTGGTTGCATTGACTTGGGCAGCCATGTTGAGTTTGCTGTCAGTGGTGATCCTGAGGTTCTTGGTGTGGGTGGTGGGGATGGGTGTCGGACCTAGCTCTGTTGGCAATGAGGTGGAGTGCCACGGTGATGTGGTCTTCCAGAAGGTCAGGATTTTAGTCTTGGCAGTGTGCATCTTTTGACGTGTGGTCTTGAATTTGATTAGGGTACTGGGGGTCTTGTCCATGAGGGGAATAATGAATTGCGTGTCGTCAGCATAGGAGAGGACACTACTTTCATGAGAGTGAATGATGCTGGTTAGAGGGATCACATATGCATTGAAGAGGGTCAGGTTCTGGGAGAACCCTTGCAGAACTCCGCACATGAGTTTACGAGTGTCCAAGAAGTACAGTGGTAGGCTGACTGACTGGGTCTTTCCAGTGAAGGAGCAGATCCATTGGAGTGCATGTCCTTGGATTTCAATGTTGTGTAGGCATTGGATGAGGAGGAGGTGGAAGACTCTGTCAAATGCATGGACAGAACCAGCGTATCCCTGCCATAGCATGGATAAAACTGGTGTACTGCTTTCAGACCAGCACTGCGGCATTTCCTTTGGCGCAGGGTCCATGCATCCCCGTCGATGGCAATTTCTACGACAACAGTGAACTGCACATTGCAGCCACTGCACTCATTCAAATCAGTGCATTGCATTGCCTCGACATTGACGCAACCAACACCTGCACCTGTACTCCATCGCATCTCAGCTCAGATGCCACCGCTGTGTGGGGAACTTCGACGCATCTCCTCGACTGCATGGGTAAAATTGACACATCTCCTCTACAGTGTGTTTTTTTACCAGCACAATGTTCCTGCACTAAAAGTTAAGGTACTTTGGTTCAACGGGCCCAACGGGGTCCCTATAGCTGGCCACCGCTCCATCGTTCCTGAATTTTTTACTTTGTCCAGGTCCGACATGACTACATAGTCCTGGTTGGTGATGTTTGCTTCTAAGTGCTTTTCTACAGTTCATTCTTGTTAGAAATTGGGTCTGTAGTTGCAAGAGGTATGCACCCTGTCCAAATAGGGACCACAATCCTAGTCAGAGTAAGTCAGATACACACTTTAAATTAACCTGTGCTTACCCTCTAATGTTACAGGTTATTTTAGGGGGTGTTTTGTGACTTACCCTAACTAGGATTGTGTTCCCGACTTGGACAGAGTGCGTACATCTATCAAACCTAATCTTTAACACAAGGTTTGTTGGATCCAGTTGCGGGCTGGATTTGCTTTACATGACAGTGATTTTGTTTCGCAAGAATTGAGAGAGATTGTTGCAGAGGTCCTGCAAGACAGTGATTGAGTTGGAGGCACCCAATTGTAAGGTACAATCTTTCACAATGGTGAAGATGTCTTTGTTTCTGTTGGTGGGGCCATCAATGTGGTCTCCCGGAGTGTCATCGTTGGTGACCCGAGTGAGTGAGTGGTAGCGTCTCAGGGCAGATTTGAACTAGCCACATGCAACTCAGAACATACATGCAAGTATCACGTGCAGTTCCAGCACACACACATGTCCCACACTGTCTGGTGCTGCAAACCATTCATGAAGGGCATGGGTGTGTTAATTACACAGACATGGGCCAGTAGGCCCCACTCAGTGGCACAGGTAAAATGGGCTGTTCACATTACTGATTCTACTGAATCCAAAACAGTTATGCTGCCACCACAGTGCCTCAGTCACTTAACTCTAGGTAAGGACAGTGGCCTACTACCTTCAAGAGGGTAGTGCTTGGTGTGCCCTACGTAGTCAAAGCAGACCAGATTACCCATGCCATGCCACACTTTGATCCATGCTCTGTGTGACCAAACAGTTTGTTTCAGGGATCCAGATATCCATGCAGCTGTGGCACTCAGGGTGGGGGTGCATGCCTGTCACTATAAAGGGACTTTTCAATCCAAATAAAAGCAAGTTGTTTGACTTAAACAAACTCAGAATCAAGTGCTAAACATGGCCTATTTGTTAAGCTTGCTAAATTTCCCACTGTATCTTCAACCATAAGAGTTATGGCCATTGTTGTGAGAGAGACAGCCATCTGTATGGTGTTGCAGGAAACCGCTCCTGTCCTGAGTTAATAAATATCAAGTCTCTACCCTGTGTTGACATTTTTGGCCAGTGTAACAATTATATAGATACTCTGAGACCCAGGTTTAGTGTATGATACTGAAGATCCAGAGCAAGGCTTTGTGGGCTAAAGGGGGGCAACAAGTGTGCATTCCTTGGACACTGAAATATTTTCTTTGTACTGGCTGACCTAAGCTTGGATGTGATGGTAGGATATTTTTTAATTATAGATGCACAGCAGGTTTCTTCCCTCTTCCCTGTGCTGGTGTGTGTCCTTCAAGCCTTGTAAAGTTCTGCTCAAGTTATGTAGCTGAGTGTTTTTGCTACATTTTACATGTGCATGATACTAGATGGACGGTACATTAGTCATGGGACCAATTGGACTATATTAGTCTGTCAGCAGAATACATTTTGTATTGCCCTTGGCTGAATGTTTCAGATGAGGTTAAGGTAGCCTGCCAGAATAGTATTGTGTGTAGCTAGCATCCTTGAGGATTTTGTGAGGCAACAGACTGTTACATTTGGGAAAGTGCAAACATGTTAATTTGGTGTGGTCCACCTTTACTTTCTTCCTATTGCACTCTCATTAGTCTGGGTAGCTAGCAATCTCTTTTGTAGGACGGAATGGACCTTTCAGGTTAAAGTCTGTCTTTTATTTCCTCTGAGGTGCTGCTCTCAAAAGGCTGAAAGCTGTCAAGTGTGAGGGCTTCACTCCTTTTTGTTCTCATGTTGTGAATGCTCAACTTGGAGACTCATTGTCAGCCTCTTGCCGATGAACGATCACCTGAAGACAGATTGAGTCTGCTCTGAAGAGGAGGGAAATGCAAAGAGAATCGCCTCAAACCAGTTCCAGAACAGAACATAGGGAATCAACAATCCGTATCTGGAAATCTAGTGTCAGAGGAGGACTGAACCTGACACAAATGGTTGCAGGATGTTGGTGAAACTTCTTAAAGTGTCAGGAACATTTCTGAGATTCAGGGGGATGTTGCTGATAGCCAGTATTCCAGATGTGAGGGGATATCAGCTGAAGAATTCTACAGCTACTTGCTGGAGGAGTGCTGAAGTGCCTTTCTGATCTGCTAAGAGAGGGGTTCAGAGGGTATCCCAGAGAAGCCCAGCTCAGCAGCCCGGCAGACGAGCTACGTAGAAGCAGACTGAGCTTTACAGAAGCCAACTTAACGTGTGCCTCTATTGTAGTATGTGACCAGAGCTAAGGAAGTACCTAGCCACCCTTGTACATGGCCCCATTTACCGTCAAGGGCCTAGAATATTAATGGGCTCTTCCCTGATCTGTAAGTGATTATAAAGATATCTCTTGAAGGATCACCGGTGGGACTTCAAAGGACTCGATTCTGAAGCTGAAGTAGGTGAACCACCATCCTGAAGACCTAAAGCGCATTGCCCTGAGAAGAACGCCTTGGCATGGTCATCCTAAACCCTATTGTGCGCCCATGGCACATTGTGCCATAAGAATCAGCAACTGACATCTGCAGTAAACCTTCAACCTGTACTGGTGTTGGAGGGCAATGATCTGTTAACATGGGTGTTGACATTGGATCAATCAATAAACGCAACAACATCACGCCTTTATTCACCAACAATACATTTTCATTAACAAAAAAGGCATGTCACTCCTGTTGGATTCCCCTATCATACATTCTCGTCAACCCCAGCACATAGGTATGTGGTCAGGCAGGCTATGTGACCTAGGCCTGAGGGTTAATGACTGACAGGTCACAGGTGGGATGACACTTAGCCGACAGCCAAACACTTAAGTTCAGATCAGATCCCACAGATAGGCAGCAACACTACAAAGATCCCCGGAGACTGGTCCTAATAGAGCTCAAATATCCAGAGGGACACAGTCATTAGAAAAAAAAACATAAAGAAAGATGCCAGACATCTGGGCATGTACACACTGGCCCACCTGGTGTCCACGCCAGATCGAGGTCCACCTCCATTCATTATCTTGAAATTGTATGTGTGACTCTTTGTCAATAGTTTGCATATTTCTCCAGGAAAATAATGTTTATGTGTTTATTGCTTTCAGAGGAATGTATAAAACATGGGTCATTTCGATGTTCTTTGTGAGACAATCCTCAGACCCCGGTGCTGCAACTGCTCTCCCTGCCAAAATGTTTCATTAAACAAACGGTTTCCTCTCTTGCCAGATGCCTCTTGTCTCTTGCTTTTTAAGGTAAAATCCCATTCGAGCACCAGATCTTCAGGGTTATGTGATGAGTACTAGCTATATCTCCCATATCGAGTCCTGTGATTGTTCCCATGGTCCTATGAGTGGGCTATTCATGTTTGCTTGAGTGGCCGGTTTTGTTTGGCCCGGAATTACACTGGAAACTGCAACCACTTTGTCCGAGTGGCTGCAACATGTATAGCCTTACCACCTACGACGAGCAAGACACAGGGCCAGGTGTGCTGAACAACATGAGCTGCGGCATCACAACTGAAGTCCTGCTGTAATGCACAGGTAAATCACAAAGCACAGGTATTGCTCTAGAGCCCATCATGTGCTCCAGACACCTTGTTCAGATTCTAAAACCATTAGCTAATGAGGTACAAGCACAAACGAGTGCTATGCCTGTCATAAGTAACGTATTCTGCTTGCATCTACTGTGATCCTACACCTGTGAATTGCTCTCTATATGTTGTTTTAAATGTCTTTCTGATACCACCATAGCCACACTCTCTAATTCTTTCACTTATTTTTTGTATGGTTATTGGTATATTAAGTGCTTTTTCTTTTCAGAAGAAAAAGTACCGATCGGACATTCGTTAGAGAGAGCTGTGTGAAATTTGAGTTTTAAGTCTTGAATCACACACCGCTTTCCTGAGGAAACGTTGGACTACTCGCCTCACTACCCTGTTTTTCAAGTGCTTAAGAGGCGTACTTGGTGCTCAGCTATTCATGGCTGTAGAATGTTGGGCCCTGGGACATCTTTTAAAGGCAATTTTACAACTACCCATCCCTGGGCAAGGCATGGGAAATAAAAATGTTCACATTGCCTGTACAGGTTTTTAGGGGGAAGAGGGGAATACACTAACCCTGTTCTTGTGCAAGGAAGAGTTGTTAAACGAAAATATAAACCCTGACCTTGGACAAGGTGAAGGAATGGGGGTACATAGTACTCCCACCCTTAGAAAAAGGTTGGTGTTACAATCCCTAGCCTTTGACAAGGCACACCAGCGCTTGCTTAAAGTGGGCATAGTTAGAAAATGATACTTCCTATACTTCAGTGAGGAAGGGGGACTAGGACCAGGGACGTAGTGTCTGAATCTCAAACGAGAGAGACACAGGTAGATGGGGAGAAAGGGACTGGGGTAGAGAGTTAGGGATGGAGAGGGACAAATATAAGGAACAATAAAAAGGACCATAAACAGGTGCAGAGAAGCCGAAGAAAAGGGCAGAGACATTGACTGGGAAACACAGGGACACAAAGAGGGATAGGGGAACTGACAATGACAGGAAGGCAAGGAAAGAGGCATGGGAAATGGGTTCATAGGTACAGACAGAGGGACAGTGATGTTGGTGTTCTGGTGCTAGCATCTGGTCCAGGTAGAGACAATTAAAAATGTTATAACATTTGTGAACAAGAATTGTCGATTCTATTAAGGACATTAAGGCTGTAGATTATACATTCTCTTCTTTGCTTTATTTAAAAAGCAGCCAGGTAAATAAACATGGCATGAACCATGGAGTTGCAGTGGAAAAAAAGTACAAAACCCTGAGTTCCAACATGAACTACAAATCCAAATACTAAAATGTCTAGTAGCCAATCAGAACCGATGATCTCCTATAAACAGGTCCAATAACATCAGCACCTCCTCTTTTTGTAGCGTAGAACTGGTCTTGAGTACCAACACCATGTCTTCATTCTTGTTTTTTTATTTGAAACTGAAAATAACTAAACCACTGTACTATGAACAGGGGTGGTTTCATTTATAAACACTGTAACTATGATAACATTATCGAAAACATCACCTCCAAAAAAACATCATTTTGTTCACCTTTTACAATTGACGGGTGGGACAATCTTCGCTTCCGTATCCTTACAGAATTGTAAATTCTTGTTCATGAATGTTTTAAAATGTTCAATTCTATGACCAGAAGATAATTCTAATTTAAAGCTTATCGACAATCATTGAAAAAAGGTTACCTACTGGTTTATGCTAGAACTCCTTGAACATAAAAGCCGATGACCAAACTGCCATATGAATCATTTCCTCTAGGCGAGCTCCTCCTTGTAACAACTTTGAGATCATATTGCCTCTGACTGAATGGGCCCCCAAAATGGAAATATCTACCCTGGCTTTAGCAAGACGCCACTTCAACAATGGGGCTAAAGGAGGGCAGTACACACGAGGATGAGATAATTAAATTAAGAACTGAGCTCTTGGAGAGCTCCTGAGAGAAGCAATGACTTTCTCATACTCTCTTTGACAATGAACTACACAACGTTTTTGGTCTTCCAGAAGGGCTGGGAATACTACCTGTTAATTTGCTGATTTGGCCCTTTTGGTAATGTGAAAAGTTATGCTATCAGGGGTAAATGATCTACCTGCTAGGTCAAGGGCTTGAACATTTGATAAACGCTTACAAGAAACCAGGGAAAGATGAAGACTTAATTTGTCTGAAAGCTGCTTCCTTGATGATAGAGAATTCTCTGACCAAGACTGAAGAAATATAAAGACTAGGGAAACATCCCAAAGACTGGAATATTTAGGTTGCGGAGGGGCTGATAACCTAATACACCTCAAAAACGTAGATACCAATGGGTTTTTTCCAACTGGTCTATTAGCCACAGGAAGATGACCGGCAGAGACAGCATATCTGCAAGAATTTACTGTTCTGTAAAAGAGGGTATCGGTCACTAAGGGAACTAGAACATTTTTGATATGAACAACATCAGCTGCACAGGATCCAAATCCTGTTCCATGCACCAGCATGACCATCTTTTCCTAGCTGCCTGATATCTGTTGTGAGTGGAGTCTGCCCAAGCGTTGTCAGTGAGTTCAAGAGCCTGCTCCAAAATGCCTGACACTTGCCAGCATCTCCAGAAAGTCTCCAATCTATCAGTCTCAGCAAGTGAGGCATGCATGAGAATGTTGTTGTCCCAGAGGGTCAAGAGGAGATTCTGAAGCCAGGGCAGCAGGTGAGCGCAATCAGAGGACGGTTGTAAAAGAACTGGAAACACAGTCTGAGTTCTCCAAAGGGAGACCTGAAGGACTACTTGCAGAAGCATTGAAAAGGAGGGGTGTAGTCATAACTCGGAGCAGTCCACTTCTGCAATAAGGCATCTGCCGCTTGTGCCAAAGGTGCTGTTGTCCAACTGGAGAGGAAGATAACTGGTAGGTCAGTCAAGATGTAAAGAGATCATTCTAACACGGACCTCACACTAGCATGGTCTTGTAAAAGAGGGTTGGATCCAGTTTCTACTCATTGGAATCTCTGGGGTAGCGAGAATTCCAGTTGGAAACTGTATTTTGATTGCCCTGGAGGTGAACTGCTATAAACAAGCTCTGGTGATGGAGGCAACAGTTCCAGAAGTCCTGGGCAATCTCTTCTAGGAAACAGAATCTTGTCCCTCCCAGGTGGATGACCCACTGAACTGCTGACACGCTGTCCTTTTTTTGGTAAGGTGAAACGTTGAGTGTGCTGAGGAGGAGAGTGAACCGCAAATGATGCTGCGAGCAATTCCAGACAATTGATCTGTAAAGAAAGTTTGTATCTGGTGCCAGTAGTCAGGTTCCATATAGAGCACCCCAACCTAAATGGCTGGCTTCCGATTCAATCACATTGACCGTAAGGAGGTCAGAAATGGCCTTCCCATTCTATGTGTTCTTGTGATCGAGCCACCATTGTATTTCATGGTGCACCTCTGGAGTCAACTGATTTTGGTCTAAGTAACATAGGTCCTTCTGTAAGGGTGAGAATCTTGAGACATTGAATGGCACGATACTGGACAGGGCCAGGAAAGATTGCCTAAATAGAAGATGCCAGGAGACTAACTAATCTGGCTGGCCAGCGAAGAGTCAGGGTCTGTTTTAGGAGCATTTTGCAAATCTCTTTCTGGATTGCTCTGATCTTTTGTACTTGGAGAGCCTGAGCGGATGCAGCTGAATCTATGGCAAATCCTATAAAGATTATCTGTTGGAATGGAAGTAAGTAAGATTTGTTGTATTTGATGTAAAATCCTAGAGCTTCTAGAAGTGAAGACATCAGCTCTAAGTGTTGAATGAATGTATCGTGGTTCTTTAACAATAGCTGGAAATCTTCTATATAGACGATCAAACCAAAACCTCTGGCTCTCAGGTGTTCCACTACAGGTTCAAACACCTTGCCCTTCCAAAGTCAAAAGCTACCATTTTATAACTTATACGTCACCCCTAAATTCTGCTAGAGGCACCCCAAGGGTAGGGTGCCTTGTTATAAAAAGTGTGACAATATAAAACATCTTTTACATGCCCAAATAGGGGAAAACGGCCAAAGTCGTTTTTCCCTATGGTAATGTTGCTAGCCCCATAAGCTAACATGGGAAGGCTTTATCAAACTTTAAAAAAGTCTAACTTTTGAACGGAGCTAACTAGCAATTTCATTCACAGTATCAAAATGATGCTTATGATAAATACAACAATTTGCCAAGGTCAGATTTATTATGACTATTGCAGGAATGTAGTTTTAGAACTTACTATCCTGAAGTTACCTAAAACAGCCCTGCAGCAGTCTTTTCTGAATGTCAGCCTTTTACAGCCTGAGTCAAGTAGGTGTGAAGAGGCCTGGGCCTGAAACAATACGGCCATTTGATGGGAGGTGATCTGTTTCCTGGAGAAGCCAGAAGAGACAGGGGCTTGAGAGATGAGCTGGACTTCAAAGGCTCAAGAGCAGAGGTCCCAGGACACAGGGCAGCCCCCACTTCTTTGACCCACAGCCAAATGGGAGCCCCCCCTTATTAGATTAGCATAGAGGCTAAAAGAGAAGTATAGCCACCAGATGTTAGCCACGCCTCTGGGTTGGGTTACATAGACACACACTCCAAGGAGAGTATTTCTGCATTCTGATTTTTGTGAGAACAGTGCATTTTGGGTCAAAAATGCACTACACTTCACAGGAAGTAGTCATAATAGAGAGAGGTAACGTTACCCCCATTGGTTGTAGTGTCCCCTCCTTCTGCCAGCTCAGAATAAAGGATAAATGTGGCAGAGTTGCAGGAGCCCCTCAGGTCACTACCTGGAACATCAGAAGAAGGACTGCCCTGCTGGACCCTCAGAATACACCGCAGAAAGCTTGCAGTCAAAATTACGGCACCTGTTGTACTCTCTAGGCTCCACATGGAAAGGACTGTGCCTCTTTCAAAAGGAAAAGGAGTGGGCTTCCTGAGCAGCAACAGGTAGAAAATGCTGTAAGGATTCACCTGCAACCCAAAGAAAAGATCTTTCCAGTTGACCATTGGTAACTGGATATTGCCTGGACTCTGCTGGTGTATTGTAGGAGACCGAATCCCAGATCCCAAGAGGCAAACCAGAGCTTCTGAACAGTTGGCTGGTGCTGCTGAACACTTCAACACAAAGGAAACCACTCCTGTCCTGAAAGATTGGGAACTTTTTGCAGAGTTTTGGTATAAAGTTAAAGAAGCAGGCCACCTCAACGTAAGAGTCATGCCACCATCTTCAACCAGCGAATCAGCCTGACCACACTAGTTTGTCCTGCTGAAAGCTCCAGAGCTCCTCACCATCGACATTGAGGGCAAAGACTTCCAGGGGCTCACTGAGATGCTGCGCTTCACCAAGCCACTTTCGTCAAAGTCAACTCTGGATCTGAGGAACCTGATGGTTCATTGTCAAAAGAACAACGCCAAAAAGTGACTAATTGCAAAGGTAAAATCTTGACTGGGACCTAGCGCTCACCCTAACCGACCCGCGCTCCATTGCGATCGGCATAAAACTTTGACGGTGTCCCATTCAAGTGCGACTAAATAGCCAAGAGTGGTGCTTTATGCTTTTTGGCCCTAGAATGCACTTTCTTTTTATTTAATATTTGAACATTTATATCTCTGGCTCTCGCCATTGGAGTTTTATCATTTTGGTGTAATTTTAAAGATAAAAATATTCTCGATTTTATAGATCAGTTTTGGACTTTTATTATGTTGGGTCTTTTACTTATATAATGTTTTGGTGGCATTAAGGGGGTGATTCTAACCCTGGCGGTCGGTGTTAAAGCGGCGGCCAACCCGCCAACAGGCTGGCGGTAAAAAATATGGGATTCTGACCCTGGCGGGAACCGCCAACACAGACAGCCACTTTAACACTCCGACCGCCACGGCGGTACAAACAAACAGCGCGGCGGTCACCGCCAACAGCCAGGCGGCAGCCAATGTACCGCCCACACTATCACAACTCACCAATCCGCCACCTTTTCCGGGGCGGGAGCACCGCCGATAAAAACACGGCGGAAACAGACTACGGACGGGAAAACGCTCACCACTACGCACTCCAGGAGGAAGGAGGACAGCATGGAACCCGAATTAAACATCCTACCTGCTCTCGTCTACCTTCTCATCTACCACGAGTACGAAGTCCGGCGCAGACGACAACGGTGAGTACTGCACCTACGACACATGGGAGGGGGAGGACGAAAGGTTACGGGCACACACATATGCGACCCCCCCCCCCCCAACTATGTACACACCAATGCAGAGCAACAAGTCACAGTGACACCACCCAAACACCCCTGAAAAATGCTAGGACATAATCAAATTTGGAATAAATATTTATGTACCAAAAAGCTCCTGAAAATTATTGTACAACCATGAAAGATATTCACAACAAAACTAATGACATACACATCAGTGTATAACTGAAGTAACAAGTCCTGCACATCCTACAAATTCATCATGTCCGTGGGCCAAAGTTTTGAGAAACAAGGGCAAAGCCCACACAGGAGACCTGAGTCCTTTGGAGAGAACACTGCAGGGGCATCAGATGTAAAAACTACAGGCACCTCAGGGGGAAGGGAAGGGGGGGGCACCACAGCCACATGAGTCCACGACGCCAGATCCATGAGGAGCCACCATGCCCACTGTACCATCCTGGGGAGTGCAAAGCCACAGTCTCTCAATGTCTCTACAGTGGGTGGGCTGCCCACTGTACCATCCTGGGGAGTGCAAAGCCACAGTCTCTCAATGTCTCTACAGTGGGTGGGCTGCCCACTGGACCATCCTGGGGAGTGCAAAGCCACAGTCCATCAGGTGGATGACAGTCTCCACTGGTCAAGGAGGAGGCATGGTGGGCACAGTGAACCATAAACAGTGATTGAGACAGCGGTGCCCAGCGGAGCGGTGCTTGAGAAGAAGGGCCCAGCGTAGAGGTGGAGAGACAGCGGTGCCCAGCGGAGCGGTGCATGACAGGAAGGGCCCAGCGGAGCGGTGCTTGAGATGAAGGGCCCAGCGGAGCGGTGCTTGAGATGAAGGGCCCAGCGGAGCGGTGCTTGAGATGAAGGGCCCAGCGGAGCGGTGCTTGAGATGAAGGGCCCTGCGGAGCGGTGCTTGAGATGAAGGGCCCAGCGGAGCGGTGCTTGAGACGGCGGTGCCCAGCGGAGCGGTGCATGACAGGAAGGGCCCAGCGGAGCGGTGCTTGAGATGAAGGGCCCAGCGGAGCGGTGCTTGAGATGAAGGGCCCTGCGGAGCGGTGCTTGAGATGAAGGGCCCAGCGGAGCGGTGCTTGAGACGGCGGTGCCCAGCGGAGCGGTGCATGACAGGAAGGGCCCAGCGGAGCGGTGCTTGAGATGAAGGGCCCAGCGGAGCGGTGCTTGAGATGAAGGGCCCAGCGGAGCGGTGCTTGAGATGGTGGTGCCCAGCGGAGCGGTGCTTGAGAAGAAGGGCCCAGTGGAGAGGTGGAGAGACAGCGGTGCCCAGCGGAGCGGTGCTTGAGATGAAGGGCCCAGCGGAGCAGTGCTTGAGACGGCGGTGCCCAGCGGAGCGGTGCATGACAGGAAGGGCCCAGCGGAGCGGTGCTTGAGATGAAGGGCCCTGCGGAGCGGTGCTTGAGATGAAGGGCCCAGTGGAGCGGTGCTTGAGACGGCGGTGCCCAGCGGAGCGGTGCATGACAGGAAGGGCCCAGCGGAGCAGTGCTTGAGATGAAGGGCCCTGCGGAGCGGTGCTTGAGATGAAGGGCCCAGCGGAGCGGTGCTTGAGACGGCGGTGCCCAGCGGAGCGGTGCATGACAGGAAGGGCCCAGCGGAGCGGTGCTTGAGATGAAGGGCCCAGCGGAGCGGTGCTTGAGATGAAGGGCCCAGCGGAGCGGTGCTTGAGACGGCGGTGCCCAGCGGAGCGGTGCTTGAGAAGAAGGGCCCAGCGGAGAGGTGGAGAGACAGCGGTGCCCAGCGGAGCGTTGCTTGAGATGAAGGGCCCAGCGGAGCGGTGCTTGAGACGGCGGTGCCCAGCGGAGCGGTGCTTGAGAAGAAGGGCCCAGCGGAGAGGTGTAGAGACAGCGGTGCCTAGCGGAGCGGTGCTTGAGATGAAGGGCCCAGCGGAGCGGTGCTTGAGATGGCGGGGCCCAGCGGAGCGGTGCTTGAGAAGAAGGGCCCAGCGGAGAGGTGGAGAGACAGCGGTGCCCAGCGGAGCGGTGCTTGAGATGAAGGGCCCAGCGGAGCGGTGCTTGAGATGGCGGGGCCCTGTTCAGCGGTGCTCTTCTGCACCGGGGGCCCTGTTCAGCGGTGCCTATCTCCACGGCGGGGCCCTGTTCAGCGGTGCTCTTCTGCACCGCGGGCCCTGTTCAGCGGTGCCTATCTCCACGGCGGGGCCCTGTTCAGCGGTGCTCTTCTGCCCCGCGGGCCCTGTTCAGCGGTGCTCTTCTCCACGGCGGGCCCTGTTCAGCGGTGCCTAACTCCACGGCGGGGCCCTGTTCAGCGGTGCTCTTCTCCACGGCGGGCCCTGTTCAGCGGTGCCTATCTCCACGGCGGGGCCCTGTTCAGCGGTGCTCTTCTCCACGGCGGGCCCTGTTCAGCGGTGCCTATCTCCACGGCGGGGCCCTGTTCAGCGGTGCTCTTCTGCCCCGCGGGCCCTGTTCAGCGGTGCTCTTCTCCACGGCGGGCCCTGTTCAGCTGTGCCTATCTCCACGGCGGGGCCCTGTTCAGCGGTGCTCTTCTCCACGGCGGGCCCTGTTCAGCGGTGCCTATCTCCACGGCGGGGCCCTGTTCAGCGGTGCTCTTCTGCACCGCGGGCCCTGTTCAGCGGTGCCTATCTCCACGGCGGAGCCCTGTTCAGCGGTGCTCTTCTCCACGGCGGGCCCTGTTCAGCGGTGCCTATCTCCACAGCGGGGCCCTGTTCAGCGGTGCTCTTCTGCCCCGCGGGCCCTGTTCAGCGGTGCTCTTCTCCACGGCGGGCCCTGTTCAGCGGTGCCTATCTCCACGGCGGGGCCCTGTTCAGCGGTGCTCTTCTGCCCCGCGGGCCCTGTTCAGCGGTGCTCTTCTCCACGGCGGGCCCTGTTCAGCTGTGCCTATCTCCACGGCGGGGCCCTGTTCAGCGGTGCTCTTCTCCACGGCGGGCCCTGTTCAGCGGTGCCTATCTCCACGGCGGGGCCCTGTTCAGCGGTGCTCTTCTCCACGGCGGGCCCTGTTCAGCGGTGCCTATCTCCACGGCGGGGCCCTGTTCAGCGGTGCTCTTCTGCCCCGCGGGCCCTGTTCAGCGGTGCTCATCCAGCAGGTCAAGGGAGCCAGACCTGGCCTGGACTCCCGGCTCAGTCGCCCTCGGACCGTGACGTTTCTGGACCCTTCGGGGACGGACTCCTGGCCTCCTTAGTGTCCTCCTTCCCAGCTGGGATGTGGCATGTGGGGTCCACCTTCTCCGCGCTCCTGCTGCCCTTCCGCTCCTTTGATGGGGCTCTCGGGCCCTTGCCTCCCCTAGATGGTGTGGGTGGTGAAGTGGCCGCACATTGCTCCTTGGGGGCAGCCCTGTCGGTCCTCGCACGGCGGCCCTTGTTTTTGCGGGTCCTCTTGCCGGGGGGGGGCTGGACGTGTCCTTGCTGCTGATGGATGTGTCACTGCTGGCAAAGGGTGGGCTCCAGAACCCATGCACAACAGTGACACCCGAAGCTGGGCTGGTGGTGGCTGCGGTGCTCTTGGGACTCTTTGAAGATGGATGGGGGAGCTCATCGGGGGGAAAGAGGTCAAGGTTAGCCAGGAAAAGTTTTTTAGGGCCAAGGTAAAGGGTAGGAGAAGTGGAGATGGAAGTGGAGGTAGAGGAGGTGGTTGTAGGAGAGTCAGGTGTGCTGTCATTGGGTGAAGGTGCTGGTGCTGTAGGCTGTCGTGAGGTGGATGGCTGTTGGGTGGGTGGCTGCCTGCGTTTGTGCGTCTTGGAAGAGGGGGTGACAGACACAGTGGGAGAGGACACAGGGGACGTGTAAATGGCAGTGGGGGTGGTGACTGCACGAGTGTGGACTGTACTGGAGGGTGAGGTGGTGATGGAAGCACTGGCTGATGTTGGGGTGCATGCAGGTGTGAGTGTAGACGTCACAGGGAGGGAGGAGGGAGACGAGGAGGAGGGGGACACAGGGGTGGCAGTGGCTGTTGGCATGTCTGCATCTGGGTGTTGCTTGGGTGAGTGTTTGTGGGATCTGTGGTGCTTGTGTTTGGATGAGCTGCTCTTGGGTGTTGAGGTGTGTGCAGGCTGGTCTGATGGTGTGGATGGGATAGGCTGAGGAACAGGAGACAGAGAAAGGCTGGAGGCAGTAAGAAGAGGGAGGCTGGAAACAGGGACAATGGCTGCCGTCAGTGCTGAGGCCAGAGCAGTGAACGCTCGTTGATGGGCAGCCTGACCCGAATGAATGCCCTCCAGGTACGCATTGCTCTGTTGCACCTCCCTTTGCACACCCTGGATGGCATTCAAAAGGGTCGTCTGCCCAACAATGAGCGTCCTTACCAGGTCAATGAGCTCCGCACTGAGGGCAGCAGGGGCAACAGGGGCAGGGGCTGAGGTGCCTGGGGCGAAGGAGACGCGCGCCTTCCTGGGCGAACCGGCACGGAGCGAAGACTGAGGGGCTGCTGGGAGGGCGGGGCTGGTGCACTGGGTGGCGGCTGTACCTGTAGAGGCGGGGGGCACGGATGTTGCCGCCACCGCTAGGGAGCTCCCATCCGAGGACGTGTCGCTTTCGCTGCTCTCACCAGCGGTCCCCGTCGTGGTGCTCCCCTCGCCCTCCGGATCACTGGTGCCCTCGGTGTCTGTTCCTGGGCCCACTGGGGCCTTGTGTCCTGCAGCTCCCTCGTGCTCCGATGCCAAATCTCCTCCGCCTGATGATGCTAATGCACACATGCACAAGAAGATGAAGAGAAAGGGTGGGGGGAGAAAAAAGAAGATCAGGTTGAGTGCATGCAATGTCAACACCGTTGACGGAGAGGACAGACACAGGAGCCTAATGCACTAAGCCGCGCATTCGGGGTACACTACTCAGTACTACTGACTAGGACAACAGGCCAAGAGACGTCAAACGCGCACATGGGAGATGCTGGACCTTCAATGGCTGTACTTGTCACCCTACCGAGGTGGGGGCCGGGGGCACAGGGCCATGCCTAAGGGAGAGGACTACACTACAGAAAGCGCCCTGGCCTAATGTCACCCACAGCCCTCCTCCCCCACCCAGACGCCTCCACTGCGCAGAAAGATAGGAGAATGTGCTGATACTCACCCCCTTGTGTCTGCTGTGATGTCTTAAAGCGCCCATCCAATTCTGGGTAAGCCACCGCCAGGATCCGGGACATCAGGGGGGTCATGGTGCGACTGGCACCCCTCCTAGGTTGGGAGGCCATCCCCAGCAGTGTTTCTGCGGTCTTCCTTGTTCCGCGGCGGATGTCCTCCCACCTCTTGTGGCAGTGGGTGCCCGGTCTGTTGTGGACCCCCAAGTTCCGGACTTCCTTGGCGATGGCACGCCAAATCTCGATCTTCTGATGGGCGCTGACCTATTTGACATGTACAGGGTGGAAAGGAGGAAATCATCAATGACCTGCATGTTAGATGTGATTGGCCCCCCCCACCAACTTTGCCATATGGCACATGCTCTCATGTGTCGGGCGTTGCACTCCTCATTCGTCCCCCACCCCACCAACTTACATCCACCCCAATCCACACAGGCATAGCCCATTCCATGTGCACCCGGTGTACTCACTTGTTGGTCTGGAGGACCGTAGAGTAGCGCATACTGGGGGAGGACCCCATCCACGAGCTTCTCCAACTCTTCAGACGTGAAGGCAGGGGCCCTTTCCCCAGTCGCAGCAGCCATTGTATCTTCCAGACCGAGGTCACAGCAGCACTTGCAGTATAGGTCCTCTCCTGTGGATGATCAGGTCTCGAGTGATTAAGCAGATAGAAAATGGCGGTCACGCCCGCGGCGGTGCGTACCGCGGCGGTGCGTACCGCGACCGCCGGCGCACTTCGTCATTGGCTCCTGAAACCCATAGGCTTCAATGTTAACCAATGCGGCTTTGCGCCGCGGTCTTCGACCGCCTACCGCCACGGTGTGCCCCGCCAGCGCATTGACCTCACATCCCATTGTCCCACTTCACAGGTCAGGCAGCCGCCATTTCAAGGGCCTACATGGCTTAATTTTGAATGCGACACACAGGCCTAGGCCTTGCATTGCCACACATACACGCCTTTCAACCCATTGCCATTCTTTAACTGTGCAAGCTGTCTGTACGTACCTGTGGTTTGGCTGACTCTGTGCTCCATGTTGTCCTTCCTAGGCACCGTCCGCTGGGACTTGCGATGAGAAGGAGGAATCCTCGCGTGTACCGACCGCTGGTGGACCTGTCGACAATGGAAGAACGCCATATAATACTTCGATACAGACTTGACCGTGCCACTATCCATGAACTGTGTGCCCAGCTGGAGCCAGCCCTGATG
Source organism: Pleurodeles waltl (assembly GCF_031143425.1). Lineage (NCBI taxonomy): Eukaryota > Metazoa > Chordata > Amphibia > Caudata > Salamandridae > Pleurodeles > Pleurodeles waltl. The sequence goes on from NC_090449.1 coordinate 404,557,226, forward strand.
TCCCCCATCCGCCAACCCACAGGGATTCCCCCTCTGGTGCAGGTTTTGTCAGTCCTCCATTTTTTGGCAAGTGGGTCATTCCAGACCACAGTGGCCATGTCATCTGGAATGTCTCAGCCTATGTTTTCAAAGATTTTGAGTAGAGTGTTGTCTGCCCTGATGAAACTCATGCGGAGCTACATCATTTTCCCAGAGGAGGGTGACTTGCCTACAGTGAAGGGTGATTTCTATGCCCTTGGACATATCCCCAACATCATTGGTGCCATTGATGGGACCCATGTGGCTTTGGTACCCCCAAAAGACGATGAGCAGGTGTACCGAAACAGAAAAAGTTATCATTCGATGAATGTCCAGGTGGTCTGTTTGGCTGACCAGTACATCTCCCATGTAAATGCCAAGTTCCCAGGGTCAGTGCATGACGCGTATGTGATGCGAAATAGCAGCATCCCCTATGTGATGGAGCAGCTACAGAGACAACGTGTGTGGCTAATAGGTGACTCTGGTTACCCCAACCTGCCTTGGCTACTGACCCCAGTAAGGAATCCCCGGACCAGGGCAGAGGAACGGTACAATGAGGCCCATGGGCGAACTAGGAGGATCATCGAAAGGACCTTTGGCCTCCTGAAGGCCAGGTTTAGGTGCCTGCATATGACTGGGGGATCCCTGATGTACTCACCAAAGAAGGTGTGCCACATCATCGTGGCCTGCTGTATGCTTCACAATCTGGCATTGCGACGTCAGGTCCCTTTCCTGCAGGAGGATGGTGCAGATGGTGGTGTTGAAGTAGCTGTGGAGCCTGCGGAGAGTGAAGAGGAGGAAGACTCAGAGGACGACACAGACAACAGGGACAGAGTAATAGCACAGTATTTCCAGTAGCACACAGGTAATGATCACCCATGCCATTTTACATTTCCTGAAAGCCTCCTGCATCTCAACTTTGTCGGTTTCCCCCCAGACCTATGGACATGATGTTTGAATTTCCCTTCCCTTTTCTGTGCTGTATGAGCCACTGCGTGACCTCGGCTTGGTTGGCCCATGGACTAATGCTAAGTTACCTCGGTATAAGTAATTCACAATGTTCACAATACGTAATTGATATGTAATGTGTCATACATTTGTAAATAAGACAGCCTGAGTCCTGATTGATTTCAGTGCAATGTGTGATTTATTATTAGTGCATAGATATTGGTACATGATGGTGAAACAGTGATGGGTGGGGGTGGAGTAATGTCCATGGCGGAGTCCAGTTCTCAGTCTCACAGGTGCATTGTCCATACGCCTGTGGCAGGATGGAGCAGGGGCAGTTCAAGGTTTGACAGGGTGGCAACGTGGGACAGTGGGAGGACTTCAGGGGGTATGTGATGCTGGCAGGGGACTTGACATCCTACTCTGTCGTTTTTTTTGATCTCAGGCTCCTTTTGCGGGGCGGTTGTTGTTCAGCAGGAGGTGGGGTTCTGGGGGGCTGTCGTTGTGGTGGGGCCTCCTGTCCACTAGCGCCGGCAGAGGTGGTAGGCTGTTCCTGTTCCTGGCTAGTGACAGGGGCCCTGTGTGATGCCACATGGTCCCGAAACGTGTTCTCTATGCGGTTCAGGGCCTGGACTATGCTCCCCATAGCGGTTGAGATGTTGCTGAGTTGGTCGCTGAACCCCATGTAGCGTTGCTCCTGCTGTGCCTGGATCTCCTGGAACCTGGCCAGTACCGTCGCCATCGTCTCTTGTGAGTGGTGGTAGGCAGCCATGATGGTGGTGAGGGCCTCTTGGAGAGTGGGTTCCCTGGGCCTCTCCTCCCCCCCCTGTCGCACAGCAGCCCTCCGAGTTGCCCTGTTTCCCTGGGCCTCTGTCCCCTGGACGGTGTGCCCACTCCCACTGCCCCCAGGTCCCTGTTGTTGTTGGGTTGGTGGGTTACCCTGGGGGCCCTGTAGTGGTAGACACACCGCTGCTTGACCTGTCCTAGAGACAGAGGCATGGGCCCGCTGGGTGGGAGCTGTGCGGTTGTTCCCAGAGGGGGTTGGGTCTGCAGTGGCCTGTGTCTGGGTGAGGGGAACCGACTGCCCAGAGGTCCCTGATGGTCCGGGCTGGTCGTCAGGTTCCAGGTCGACAGAGCTGCTGTCATCACTAGTGGCCTGTTCCGGGGGTGGGATGGACATTTCTGGTCCCTCCTGACCGGTGTGTTGTCGTTCGGGTCCTGCATGGGGTAAGAGGGTATGGTTATTGTTTCTGTGTGTGCATTAGCTTGCGTTTTATAGGTGCCCTTGTCCCCCAGTGCTGGCATTCCCTTGGGGGAGGTGTTGTGAGGGTGTTTTGTGGGGGGGGGTGATGGGTATGTGCAGTGGTCATGCTTAGGTGATGGGTGTCCATAGTTTGGGGGTGGCATGCAGGGGTTGGTGTTGGGTGGGTTGTGCTGGGGAGACATTCTCAGGGAGGATGTGTGCTGGGGGGTTGGGGGTGAGGGTGGGGGTTAGCATGCTGGGGGTGGGGTGAAGTGGTTGGCCTTGTACTTACCAGAGTCCATTCCTCCGTGTACTCCAGCGAGGCCATCAGGATGCAGGATGTTGAGTACCTCCTGCTCCCATGTTGTGAATTTGGGTGGAGTGGGTGGGGGTCCCCCGCCAGTCTTCTGCACTGCGATGTTGTGTCGCGAGACCATCGAGCGCACCTTCCCCCGTAGGTCGTTCCATCGTTTGCGGATGTCCTCTCTATTTCTGGGATGCTGTCCCACCGCGTTGACCCTGTCCACGATCCGCTGCCAGAGCTCCGCCTTCCTCGCTATGGTAGTGTGCTGGACCTGTGAGCCGAAGAGCTGGGGTTCCACTCTTATGATCTCCTCCACCATGACCCGGAGTTCTTGGTCCGAAAAGCGTGGGTGCCTTTGTGGTGCCATGGGGTGGAGTGTATGAGGTGTGGGGTGGTGTATGTGATGATGTGTGTGTTGGTGTGTGGTGCTTTGTGCTTCTATGTGGTGTGTGTGATGTTGCGGTGTGCCTCTGTGTGTCTGGCTATCTATTCTCTGATGTGTCTCTCTCTCTCCTTCGTCTCTGGTTTTTGTTGGTAGGGGTTTGTGGGTGATGTGGGTGTGTGTTTTATATGGTATTGGATGTGTGGGAGTGGTGTGTGTATGGGTTTCAGGTGTGTGCCTTTCAAATTGTCCAATGTGGTAGGGGTTTGTAAAGGTGTGTGTATTTTGACCGCGGCGGGGTCTACCGCCAATGGAATACCGCGGTTGAATGACCGCCGCGTCGATTTGCGGGTCATAATGGGATGGGCGTATTTCTGTTGGCGTGGCGGTGGAGGTTTGGTCTTCTCCAGTTTACCGCTGGCCGCTAATGTGGCGGACTGCAGTGGAGGGCGGATTTTCGGAGGTTTTGCAGTTGTGGGTCAGAATGTCCGTGGCGGCTGACCGCGGCCGCGGCGGTATTGTGGCGGCCTTCTGACCGGCAGTAAGCGGCTTTTACCGCCGAGGTCAGAATGACCCCCTAAATGCTTTACACTTGCCTGTCTCCTGCGTTAAGCCTGACTGTTCATTGCCAAACTACCCAGGGTTGAGCAAGGATTAATTTATTGAGACTTGACAGAACATTATTAGGGACTGTGGTATTATTACAAGTTGAAGGTGCATACCTCCCCCTACTAATAAACCACTTTCCTACATTTGGTGCTCAGTGGTGGAATCCAGTACATGTTTCATAACACCAATCGGTATTTAAGTTGGTCCATGAAAAATAGTCTAAATTGACCGAGTGCAAAAATTGTTTACAATTTTAATTTGAACTAACTGTGATTGATTCACTTTTAAAAATTATTCTGACCTCACATTTTGCAATAATTTTTGTGACCCAAAGTTAAAGCATACCCTGGAGTTCGATCTAGCTATCATACCTACTCTCAGAGTGCCAGAGCTCAGGGACCTGTGTAAAACTGAGGAATTACCAGAACCCTCCACTTCCAGGAATGCAGTGCTGATCAAGACCGTTACAGCCTAGGCAGAGGCCAGCAAGTAGATTAGTCCTCTGATACAGGTGAGGCTCCTGAGATGAAAGACAGGATAGAAAGACTCCCTACACAGCAGTAATCAGGAAGATGAACACCTCTCCACACCCACAGTGACTTGGACGATACCTAGGGCTAGAGGGGGAAGAGGCTCTACAACAGGAGAGCCAGGGCTTTCCCTTGGGAGAGGGATCTTGAGACACAGTTGTCACATATTGAACTAGACGCAGAGAAGTTGGCCTTGGTCAAGAAGAAGTGGGCATGTGAGGAGAGGAAAGCCACAAGGGGTGGTAGAGAGGAAGAATGTGGCATCAAACAAGAGGAGACAGGAATGCTCAAGGGTGGTATGTTTGACCCTAGACTGTCCAAGGGAATTGGCTCTCAAGTATCAGGAAAGTGATGACATGATGACCTTTGAGGGAGAGAAGGCTGAATCATATCCCCACATGAAGCAGAGCTTGATCAGAAGTTTGGCCTCACCCTTGAGCAGTACAGGATAAAGTATAGGGATACCGTGAAAGTCAGTAAGTCAGAAAGTTGACTTTGTAGACTTATCTTCATGGCACTAGAGGGCTGGATAAAGGACAACAAGGTAAGTACCTATGAAATGCTGTACAGTTTGTTCATGAAGGAGCACATACTGGCCAACTGCTCTTCATAGAAGTTACACCAGTATCTAGTTGACTCTAAGAGCCTGCATTAGATTTTGGCGTAGGGGATTAGTCAGTCACAAACGTGACAGATATCCTGTCCACTGTATTACAGTTCCACTATAGCCTATGGAACTTGTAACACAGCAGATGGGATAGCTGTCACGTTTGTAGTGGTATGGAAGTTTGCCCAGAGATGAGGACAGGGTATGCAAAGGTGACCTTAGTTTCCATGGGTGGGGGGAAGTTGCAACCCTGGCAGCCTTATTTCCATGCATGGAGAAGTACAGGGAATGGCATAGATCAATGGGACTGAAGTTGAGGCTCTGTGGTATACAGAAGTTAGTGTGACCATGGTGTTGGACACACTGGTTTCCCCATAGCAGATCCTACCTAGTGTATTTCAGCAGGTTACCTTTGCAGACAACAGAACCAAGCTCCATTCCATGACAAAGGTGAACTTGGAATGGGGAGGTGTGACTGACCATAAGAAGGTAGTTGCATCTCCTGCCAAGTCAGTGGAGTATCTACTGGGAAATGATCTTGAAGCTTCTGAATGGTCAGGGATGGAAATGTAGAACCGTGCGTAGATGCTGAGGCTCCCTGAGTGGGTTTGTGCTGTGACTAGGGAACCGGCTGCACATCATGGGAGTACTGGATAGTTGGACCCTGGACCAATGGGCTAAGCCTCCAAGAACAAGAGAAAGGGAAAGGGGTATGGGGAACTAGCCCAAGTACCTCAAGAAGTCTAGAAGGAATCCAATCACCAGCAAGCCAAAAGCTACCTTGATACTACTGCCAGTGGTTGGGACTCCCTTTGATAGTGTGTGGATTGACATTGTTGGTCCCCTAGACTCGCCAACTGCTTCTGGGAATAGATATAACTTGGTGGTAGTGAACCATGCCATTCGATACCCAGAATCAATACCTCTCAAGACAGTCACTGCTCCCATAGTGGTCAGAGAACCTACTTGGCATCTTCACCTGAGTTGGCTTTCTAAAAGAGGTGATCTCAGACAAGGGGCTAATTTTAAGTTTGTCTATCTGACAGCAATGTGGGATGATTGTGGTATTCACCTACAAGTTCACCACCCCATATCATCGCACAACCAATGGTCTGGTAGAAAGATTCAATAACATGAGCTTATCTAACAAGCTAAGTGTCACGCACTCGCCTGGTTCCGACTGTGGAGACGATGCTGGACCTTTAACAGGCAGGGAATGAAAACAAGTAACACAACCTTAATTTACTTGCTGCCTTCAAGGGGAAGGGAGAGTTAGGATAAAGCAAGAAAAGATAGACTTGTGTCACTGGGTTTGCTCTGCTGCCTTGCAACACTGCATGGGAAGGCCAGTACACCCTGGACCTTTTAATGTAGATGCAGGTGTGGTGCACTAGAAACAACAAGAAGAGTTGTTTAATAATAGTCCTCAGGATATAGGTGGTCATTATGCTTTTGGCGGTTATCTGACAGCCATGGTGGCGATGGCGTTTCAGTCTGCCGCCAGGCCGGCAGAGAAGTCTGCCACATTACGACTTCGGCGGTGTAGCCCATGCCAAACCCCTGAAACGCCGCCTGTACCGGCAGTGCCGTTGGACCTCCTGCCAGGGGGTAGCCGCAAAACCACCATCCGTATTATCACTTTGTAGACTACCAGCATTTCCGTGGTGGTCACACCACCACAAAAATGCTGGTGGTCATGCACCCGGCAACGCCGACAGACAACCCCCCACACGACCACACACCTACATACATGCATCCCCACTCACCCACACATTCACTTACAAACACCCCCACACATCTTGTACCCAAACACTCACTCATATACACCCATTCACTTGCATGCACTCAGACATACACATTTACTCGCAGGCACGCAATCAGATACACCTATTCACTCGAACGCACGTACTCAGACATACACATTCACTCGCATGCAAGCACTCAGACATGCACTCCTTTCCTCCACTGCATTTACACAAACATACACGCCTTCACACACACACCCTCTTCCCCCCGCATTCACACAAACATACATGCACTCACACACAGACACCCCCTACCCCCTGCATTCACACAAACATACACTCACTCACACACACACAGACACCCCTTTTCCCCTGCATTCATATACACACATGCAGACACCACTCACATTCACACAACACCCCTCCCTCCCGTGCCCCCCAATCTTTCGGACGATCAACTTAACTTTTCTGGCGAGGTGGTTGTCCGGGAGGGGATGGGTCCCGGCGTTTTCCACCACTAGCACCACACCGCCGACAGGACTCCGCCATGCCGTATCACCTATCATAATACGGTGGGTGGAGTCTTGTTGGCGTGGCGGCTGCTGGTGGTGGAACCGCCTCTCTTCGTCTGTCAGCCAGGCCGATGGGGTCGGATTTCCGCCTGCAAATGGGTGGAAATCCTACATAAGTCAAGATATGGAGGTCTTCGAACTTGCAGCACTGGCAGTCTGTTGACTCAGCGTCTTTGGCACTCTTGGAAAAAGACCGCCTGAAGTCATAATGACCACCATAGTGTTTAAACAGTTTTTTATAATAATGTCACTTACAGACTTCATCACAAATAATGCTTGAAAGCAAGTGCAACTCAAAAGTAAGCTGGAGTTTCTGGCACTCCCAAGAATGTATTAACGTACAATATTCAGTTCAAACTCAAATGTATAGATTGAGCACTCTTAAGTCTTTCCAAGTTCTTGATACAAAACTGGTCAAGAAATAATAACATGGAGTCCTTTACTTTTGATGCAATTAAAGTTTGGAGCGCCCACGAGAAAAAGAGTCTGGAGCACTAGGACCTTTAGAATTGTAGAAACAAATAATGTCTGATTTCCAATAATGGGCTTTCACTTTCAAATAACTCAGTCTTGGCTGAGTCTTAAACTTATCTATGGATTAGTACGGTCTAACCTGAGGATCAGGTAGTTAGCCTTATCTTTATTTCTTCAACTGGAATCTGGAGAAAGACTGGAGACTGTGTGGCAAGAAGCCCAAGAGGAGGTAGAATAGTGGCTCTGGACACAAATTCGCTGGAAATGTGATGGAGTCAGGATCACAGGATCAGCAGGAAGGCTTGGAAGACTAGAGCACTGCAGGATTCCAGGTGACTCAGAAGGTGAGTGCAGAAAAGATGCTTAAGCAGGCTTGGAATGAGCCCAAGACCCAACTCTGGTTCAGATGGGGTAGGTATACCCAATGGGTGAGACTGCTCCAGAAGGCACGTGACTCACATGGAAGGATGGAAAGTTCCAAAGAAACCCTGGGAAAGAGCATGTGTTAAAACAATGGATGTGACCATTTCTGATGGCAGGTGCAAGTGACGTTTGGAATCAATTAACCATAGCAGGCAAAACCAAAAAGCATTAGCTGCTGGAATCAATAGGTCACTGCAATTGACACCAATAACCAAGGCAGGTGGAACAAATAAGCAAAAATAATTACAGTTAAAAGGTAATGTCAGATGGAGCTATTTAACCGGTAATCATGTGATTCTCTTACAAGAGTGCAAACAATGGCATAGTAGTTTCAAGATGGTAAAGAGCTCTGGGAGGGGGTCTGTGGTTTGCAAGAGGCAAGGAGTGCCACCGGGGAAAGACAACATGAGTCCTGTGCACCAAACTTACAGTACAGAGGGCACAAGAAAGGGTTGTGTCTGTCTCCCCCTGCAAGTAATTACCTATTGGATGTGATTACTCTGGGTATCGAGCATGAAAGGATCGAACAAGGCAAGGAGCATGAACATTGCTGGCTGGTTCCCAAGACTGTTCTTCAGTCACTATTTTAATATTACTGTGTTGTGTAGTCCTGGTTATTGCAGCTCACGCTTTGCTATCCAAAATGCAGTCGTTTTATTAAATCAATCTTTAAAACTTATACTACCTTTATTGTCATTTATATATAAGACCGAACTGTGTATGAGAGAACTGGTTGTGACCTGAGTGACCACGACTTCCATGAGAAGTACTGATATGTCATGCGCTCGGCTGCCCAATTGTCTCTACCATTTGGGAGAGATGAGGCACTGCTAGTTAGCCGGAGAAAAACCCGGATTTGGAGTGAAAAGCATCATCCACCGTGGGTCAGACTCAGTCCCCACATTGTGGATGATCTTGCTGCTCAAAATCCAGTAGTCTCATTAGGATAATGAGAGCCTACGCGACATGGCGCCGCCAACGTTTGGTCAGGCTCTAATTTTCGGGTCCACCGGAATATCTCAGTCTAAATTTTATATAATGACACCTTAATTCCGTATACGGAGACGTCCGTGGTACTGAGGATTTCCACCACAGCTGTATAGGTAATCCTATTTCAGCTGGCAGTTGTTCAAGCTTGAACTTTAAAAGGAAAAACCCCATCTTGGTGTGCCTTCTCTGAACTCTTAGTGCTTCTATGATGGCGAATCCCCAGGTTGTACAAATAGCTGTTAACATGAGACAACCTCTCACAGTTCAGTTACTAGCAAATGGCCTCACGGCCCAGGGAGGTCCAGTAATGTTTGTGGTAGACACCCATGCAGCTTATAGAACAGAGCTTTTTTACTCTTGGGTCACATTTCCAGCAGTTGATGGGAACACAAATACATTTCACACATATACAATTGCGAACGCGCCTGGACAATGCAGAGCGTACGCTTATCAAGAACGTAATAATTGGCTTGATGGCACCCTACCCCATACAATATTACCAGTTAGGTTAGGTCCACTAAGTAATGAAGGTCCTACCTGGCCTTTATTGTCCACTTATACACCACATCCTGCGGTTGCGAATTTAGCAGTAGCTGAGGTTCGTCGCTTATACATTGAATTAATTGCAATATACAGACGATTAATAAAATTTGTGATGCAAACTTTAAATACAAACCCAGCGTGTGCTGCTCCAGCACAACCACATACAGTGACACCAGGTATAAATCCGGTGACTGTACATTCAATTATGGGTAAGGTACCGGCCAAACGAGAGGAGACTCCGTTTTGGCTAGCACAAAAAATTAATACGCTGGAAGCAGTATTTCCCCATACGGGACCTCAGGATAAACATAGGATATTAACTATGTGCTTGCCCTTTGGGATGGTCCCTACAGTTGAAAACTGTAATACATGGGGCACGGTATTTGCCGCGCTCTATACAACAGCACACGGTACACCGACACTTGCCAACTTACCGGAAGTGCTTAAACAAATTCAAGATGAATACGGGGCTGCCCCGGCCCTAGATTTGGGAATGCAACTGATGGGCAATTTTGCCACAGTTTCTTCAATCATCCTAAGTAATCTTAAAGGGGAAGCAGTTGCACTTGCAGTGCGCATGCGGCTCTGTGACGTTCCGCAACAAGATCAGGAACGAGAGCTGCCTAAAATAATAGCGGAAACATATTCAAGTATCGGTCGAGATAGCCTTGGGGCTAGACCACAAAAACCTAAATTTCAGGGAAAAATTAATAAAGTTAATACTAAACAACAACCTGAGGGTAATAAGAAACGCTGGGATAAAAAGCAACAAACACCTAAAAAAGAAAGGGGAGAATCTCCACGTATGGAGACCCCACAGAATAGATATAAACTCAGGAATAGAGATAATATAAAAACGCCTGATAGATATCAATATACTGATACACGCCAATCTTGTTCCTTTCAGGACTCATCGGAAAAAAGAAATGAGAGAGGTGGGCGATCAGAGCGAAGAACAGAGTACGTGAAACCGAGACAGGAATCACAACGCTCTTCGGAGGTTTCTGTTAAAAAGGAAGAGAAACCAGTACAACAAAAACAACAATTTAAAAAGAAAAAGGTGGCAGCAGTCTCAGTTCGACATGCCACACAGGAAGAGGGTTCTCTTGAAGAACAAGAACTGGGATCTAGCACTGCTAGACAGCGCAGCAGAGGTCACAATAGTTCGCCGGAATCTTGTAGAGCATCTGGAGGTGAAAGCAACTGATGACTTTATACAAGTAGAAACTGCGGACATGCGTGTCTCTGAGCCTGATAGGGTGTATAAAGTAACGCTAAAATTAGAAAGAGACATTGACGCACAATACATGCAATCTTTTGGGACCGTGTAGTCAAAGTATATGAGATCTTGCTGGCTGAACAAGATTGGCCGCCTGATTTTGTCCGCACCTGCCCATATGGAGAAGAGGTCACTAAACCTTCTTTCTCGCCCCTTGTTCCGGAGGAACTTGCCGAGTCCTATTCTATAGAATAGGCTCTAGCACAAGCACCCGCGTTATATAGAAATCACATGGGGTGGGATAGGGACTCTCCCTACCATGTCATTCCCCTTAAAAGTGAACCTCAGCCACAACCACAGTATCCCATAAAACATGAAGCAAGGGCACCGGTGAGAGAGATACTCACATAATTAGAATACCAGGGTGTGATTGAACCCTGTGTCTCACCGATGAATAACCCTTTATTCCCTGTAGCTAAGCCGGACCATTCATACAGAATAGTCTTATACTACAGACATTTAAACGGACATACACGTACATATGCTATACAAAATTCACATAGCATTGCACTAATGAGCAACATAGTGCGGAAAAAATACAAAACAACTTTAGACGTCTCGAATGGATTCTTCTGCCAGAATATAGCGCCTGAAAGCAGGGACTTAACAAGCTTTAGCACATTAGGTTCTCAGAAAAAAATCTGTTGTTTGCCTCAGAGGTATAAGAACAGCCCAGGACTGTTTGCGGCTCGTGTGACTGCTATTTTACACGAGATAGACCCTGAAGCATTGTCATATGTAGATGATATATATCTCACAGATGATGAGTTACTACAACATTTAAGACCGGTAGCCCACATTGTTGTAGGGTTTGCCGAACTTGGCTACAAATTTAACTTTAAAAAATCAAAAATTGCCTTCCTCAGCGTCCTGTTCCTGGGATATGAGCTGTCAAGTGAAGGGAAGAGCCTAGTGCCACAATTTTTAGAAAAATGTGCACAATTACAACCACCGAATACGATTAAAAAACTTAAATTGTTGTGGGGTTTTCTACATTTTGGCAGAACATATATTCCTGATTATGCAACGCGCATAAAACCTTTATATGACTTAATACGTCCCGATTTTTCAAGTACATTTTGGACAGTTGAACATACACACACTCCTCGAGAATTGCAGACAGACATGCTAGCAGCAAAACATTAACACACAAGGGACAACAAAACACATTTGGTCATCAGGGTAATAGCTGGAGCCATCGGTTTCACCTATGTGACATTTAATGAAGGTGAGACAGACCCAATTGCATACAAATCACATTTGTATTCAGCTGCTGAACAACACTTTGCACCCATGGAGAAAATTCTCACTGCTGTACAGATGGCTGTTATTAAAGAAAGACCTCTTGCCCAAGGGAAACGCATCATTGTTGTTTCTCCAGTTCCAGCCCTAGAGGCTGTTACAAAAGCTAGCATTCTGAACGCAAAAGCACTTCATCCACGTTGGATACAATGGGCTACGTCTCTAACAGCCACTGATGTAGACTACATTTTTGATCCAAAGTTACAAACTCAAGAATTTCCACAATATGAAGTAGAATATCCAGTTCCAGCGAATACCTTGCCTATTGATCAATATCATAGAGTCATGTACACCAATGGCTCTGCGCAACCAGCGATTGGAACTAACCTCAATACTCTGCTGCTTGCGCAGTCGTAAGCAGCTATATGGAGGGGGAGAAATTCTGTCCCCTACATACCTATACAGAGACCTTAGGGGATTGTACAGCGCAATTGGCTGAGCTAAAAGCTCTGCTGATGGCACTAGAACATACGGATCCAGCGCAGCCCACGCTGATTGTTTGTGATTCATATTACTGTGTCCAGTCCTTTAATGAATATCTGCATTTCTGGCATCAGAATGGGTTCAGAGATTCCAAAGGCAACACCATAAAACACAGACTCCTGTGGGGGAAGGTAGCAGACCTGAAAGAGACGCTACCGAAAGTCCATGTTGTGCATACACTTGGACACCAGCGCATTGGAATACACGTTGCTGGAAATACTTTGGCTGATGAAGCCGCAAAGTCAGCAGTGGCAGTAGGCACAGTAGCTGCAGTGACTCGTTCGAGTTCCAAACCAGACACAGACACTTTGGCTGCCATAAAAGCTACGATTGATGGTACGCCTTATCCTAAAGGATTTCCTAAACAATATCAATACTATATGGGAAGTATGCTGAACGCTGAAGTTAAAATTCCAGGCGTAGGCATACGTGACATCCCCAATAAACATATAAGACCACAGTTGATCAAAGCAGCGCATGAGGGAGTGGCATCTGCACATGCTGGTTTGGCGGCTACAATTTCACTCTTACAGGCCCGTTATTGGTGGCCCGGTCTCTACAAAGAGACTAAGCAGTGTGTCCTTTGTTGTGACATCTGTCAACAAATTAACGTTTCTACGGGCATGTGCCCGCCGCAGACACCCCTCTTAATTTCTATCAGACCGTTACAGTGTGTGTACTCGGACCATTGCGGTCTACTAACACCTGATAGTGCATACTAATAAATATTAGTCGCTGTTGATTCATGCTCCAGATTTGTATGGGTGTGGCCACAACGCTCGGCTGACGCTCAGACTGTTATTAAAGATTTGCGAGTCTTTATCGGTACATATGCAGTTGCAGCATTCCATTCGGACCAGGGCCCTGCTTTTGCCTCAAGGGCATTCAGGGACACCATGGCTTCGTTGGGGGTCCAACTGCAGTACTCGTCTCCATTTCATCCCAAGGGAAATAGTGTCGTGGAGCGATTAAACCGCAATTTAAAGCAATCCTTAACAGCCAGAGTCTTAGGTATGGGTCGTAGTTGGTTAACACACCTGTATGGAGTTCAGAGAGCACTAAATAACCTGCCTAGAAGGTCCCTGGGGGGGTCGTACTTCATATGAGTGCCTGTTCGAAACTCAAATGTTTGTTCCGGATCTTGATGGTCCTGGCGCGGAGGCAGCAGAAACACCTTTTGACATAAATGATCGTATCACTGTTTTACAGGAATTACAACAGTTTAGTGAAGATAACTTTTCTAAAAGTGCTGCCTCCACAGGAATTAAGGATGTGCCTGTAACATCTACCGGCTGGATTCCCAGGATTGGGGATCTTGTACATGAAAAGGTTGCAGTAAAAAAAGAATTTGGCCCTTCCCTGTATTGGGGATACACGGTACCAGAACTGTTATTCTATCACCGTTGCCAGGTGCCAAAGAATATCGTTAAGTTTCAATTGACAATGTCAAACTACATCATGTGGCCGTTTCTGCACAGCTGACCAGGAGGAACATCCAGTAGTTCCCAAATCCCTCTCACTACTGGAGAAGAAGTTCCGCTTCAAGTTGTTTGTACCAACACTGACACCTCTCCGAGCTTGGGGAGGGTGGTTGATGATCTTGCATTAGTTCCACTAACCACAAGCAATTTAGAAACATTTGATCAAGTCACCTCGACTACAAGCCAGATGGATGGCGCTGTTTACAGTGCCACCACAGGAAAAACCAACTCCAGCGTTGACCACGGCTACGCCATTTGCACGAACTGCCTCTGGTTACTTTGCCGACTTTAACGACGGTCTATCGGATTTGTTCGCCTTTTCGACAGCTGACCTATCAGGTGCACGTAAGCGAATACATTGGCTTAAAGACACATATTTCATTTTTCCATGGAACTATGTATGGCTTTCTTTGACTGTCCTAGCCTTTCTGCTTGGGATTGGTTTTGTTATTACCTTTAACTTGTTAATACATGGTCATTTTCTTCCTGAGAGATCAGCGGTTGAACAGGTGGAGGAGGTTTTGAAACCACATTTTTCATCACATAAGATTCAAAGAGATTTGTCTTTTGTGAACATTTCCGCAGTACCAATTCCTGATGGGATTGTGTGGGACAAAGGAATCTTTGACATATATGGTCCCACTGAAATTATTCAAATACCGTATGTGTTAAAATTATCTATGAATGATATAGTCATACCAGGTATTGTATCTGATGATTGGGATGTGAAAACAGTTGATTCTAGGATGACAGAGTTGCAATATTATACTGTCTATGAAAACGAAGATGTTTACCAATTTAAAGAAAATTATGGTGATATGTTTTGCTATAATTATTATGGGCACCACTTCATACATAGAGCGAGTAGTCCAAAAACAATATTTAATTACACTCAATGGGAACATTGTCCAACTCCACCACAAGGGAGTTCAAAACCTTATACTGAAAAGTTTGCATATTTTTCTGGGCATCGTCAAAAAAATGCTGAGTCATTTTATTTTAAAGTAACTCCTACTAAGGATATACATATGTTATTGACCAACACTAAATTTATATATTCAGAATCCTTTGTTTCCCGGTTATCAATAGAAGGTTAAGGATACTGGTCCAAATATATTGATTTGAAAAGTGTTTGGGGGGCAAAAAATTGGCAGACCAAGAGTACAGAAACATTGTTTGGAGCATGTCTCATCCCTGTTCAAATGATCTTTTTGAATGAAACAGTGCAACAAACAAGTTGTTTAGGCTTAGCAACAATTAGGGAATTAAATATGCCCAGTGTACCTGCCCCTGCAAAATTTGACAACTAGCAAAAGTACACAAATGCAACCATACACGAGCTCAATGAGTGGGTCCAGAATGGTACGTTTAATGCTTCACTGACACGTCCAGACGGGTGGTTATTGTGGCCCATAGATACCAACGGGTGTCATCAACGTTTTGTCACCTCCTCGGTGGGTTTCCGGACGAGTAGGCCAGACCCTCGCTATATATCACCAGAACATGCTGACATAATTACAACATATAGTGTAGGAAAATTGTGCCAACAGTGGCTAAAATCGTCCTCACTTGATGCGGTTAAGGCACACCTCAATCTCTTGTCTAACAACACTGACTTACAAGATTTTTTGTCATGCCCCAAGATACCACGTAGGAAGCGTTTCTTGTATGAAGTATACAATGAAATATGGAAACTTTCTCAACAAGAGGCTGTAGCCGATTAAGGCAAATAGACCAGGAAAATTTGAAAAAGGCATTAGCTATTGTGGATAATGGGATTCACATTTTGTCCGACCGGATATATACAATTAACAGCATTGTTTCTTCTGCTATAGACATTATATGATCAGATATGTCTTCTTTATACCATGGACAGAGTCAGACCAGGTCCATTATGCAGTTGGGTTGGACACTTCAAACATTAAAGGTGGGTCGCGTTCCGTGGCAGCACATCAGTGCCAAGGAAATATTTTTTCCTTTAATTTAACGCGGCAACAACAACTAATAGCAAAGAAAGAAGCGACTTATGTCATACTTAACATTGAAAAAATAGACTGCCTTTTACCGTGGCCGAGATTCCTTCAGCAGAGTGGTTAATACACGGGGTTATTAATCTGCCTATTTCAACATTACAATTCACTTCTTGTTTGAAACACATTCCGGTAGGCAGATATGAAATGTTGGGCGATAGTTACATCTATGAGGTGTGGGAGCTTCCCTTCTCATACAAATGCCTCCTATTACATGAAAGAGGTCTTTCTTAGTGGTAGTGAATGCAAGACTTCAGTGAGCCATTCGATGATTTGTAAGCAGCTGTCCTTGCATGGGGCGTGTAATGCCTCGGTTGCAAATTTGGCTTGCTATCTGAAGGGACTTCCAGTCCCCTTGATTAAACGCACATTCCAGGTGCTTTCAAACAGCAGCTACGTCCTTCTCAATAGTAAAGACTGTTGTGGCATGCAGGCCGGAATAGTTTACGTTGTTTCGGTCTCTAAGGTCGTTACATGGTGCGGGAAAGTGCTGTTTCCCCCCACTAAATTAGGGGAGGTAGCTGATATCTGGTCTCATATTGCTACTTCCAAGGTGAATTTTGACAAGTTGAGTAGACTCAAGGCTTTATTGTTTCAGAAGCATGTGGCCCTTACTTTTGCTCGCGAGACCTACGTGCTTCAGGTGGCAAGGTTGTCGGCAGAAATACAGTCCCTGTTAAATACAAACTTTCCGAGACACTTTGGTGAACTTTTGGGACGTATATTTAATGCGTCCAGCACGGCTGGATTAGCACATTTTTTCAAAACTGTTGGTATTGGTTTTGTTCACAGCTTCTCCTCTATATTCGGTTTGATACCTTCAGCTATTCACTCAATTTTCGAAAGTATTTTTGGGGATTTCCAATAACTTTGGCTTTATTAGCCGGCATTTTGCTGTTGCTGTTGTTTTTCCGCAATGGCTGTCCCGCCGCAACAAGGACAAATTAAGGTGCTCCCATCAGCACAGCTGTGTCGTGAACGCATGATGCAGCAATTTGGAGCAAAACTCCTGGAACATTTGGGGTGTGACTGGTCTTTGTCATTCAGACCGGTTTTGGATTGTGTGCAGCCCGTGTTTCGGTGCCGTTGGCGCTCTTTTGAACATGCACTGGAAGTTTGTCTTTCACAGCAACGCCCCTCGGTTGTTGATGCTGACCTGTTGATGTTCTCGTTGAGGGTTCATTACCAGACATGGGCACTGCGTTTGCGTTTGCTGAGAGAGGCTGATTACGAGCTACCCTTCCTGGAGGAAGTTGATATTGACTCAGTTCATTGGCACTGCACAGGATGCCGCCTTGGTTGATACTGGGGCTATGGAACGCACCTGCTCCTTAATGGTTTTTGGCGCTGATTTACCGGTTTTGTCATTTGCCGAAGTGGATGATCTCCTGCGTTCCATGACTAGTGCTTAATTCGGAACAGTTTTAACTTTAAATTTTTTCTTATAATTCGGCACTAAGCCGCATGCTCACTTATAAATTGTCAAGTAATATGCTTTTGTGAACTCTTAACTTGTCAAAATTAAGTAGGGTTTTAAATATATTTTAGGTTAGGGTATTTTAGCTTTGGCTTGAACCGCTTTCTACCGACAAGGGGAGGGTGTTGTGTAGCCATTTTAAGCATAGCTTCATGCACGTTAGTTTAACATACTAGGCTGCTGTGCACTTTGCCCTAGATATATTTTATTCAGCTTCGCACTGTTATTGTACAATAACCAGTTTTTACAGTCTTGTTTTTATTTCTTCTATCACACTGTTTAGCTTCGTTCAGCACTGTGTTCTCAAACAATGCATTCTTGATCGCCCTGTGCTTCAGTCAAGGCTACAGTCTGGTACATTGCCGGTTAACGTGGTAGAAGTTTAGTCTCCAACATTCGTAGAAAATACACATCCTTAAGTAGGGGCATTTTCTTAGAACATTTGCTGTGTTAGTTTTAAAAACACTTTCTAGTCCTAGTACACGTCAAGAGGGAGATTCCAACCAGGGAACCACAACTGTATGCTGAATGCCCCGTTGCAGATGCTGAGGCAGATTACAGGCCTTTGCTCAGGTATGAGGGTTGATGTCCTCCCAGGGGAACCTGAAAGGCAGGCTTAGAGCTTAACATGCTGTGCTCGAAATATAACTTAGAGAGAGAATTATCTAGTGGCACTATGATAGCCTTATTCTTGTGTTTCACTCTCCTCGTCACTATTTTAATATTACTGTGTTGTGTAGTCCTGGTTATTGCAGCTCACGATTTGCTATCCAAAATGCAGTCATTTTATTAAATCAATCTTTAAAACTTATACTGCCTTTATTGTCATTTATATATGAGACCGAACTGTGTATGAGAGAACCGGTTGTGACCTGAGTGACCACGACTTCCCTGAGAAGTACTGATATGTCATGCGCTCGGCTGCCCAATTGTCGCCACCGTTTGGGAGAGATGAGGCACTGCTAGTTAACTCAGAGCAAAAAACGGATTTGGAGTGACAAGCATCATCCACCGCGGGTCAGACTCAGTCCCCCACATTGTGGATGATCTTGCTGCTCAAAATACAGTAGTCTCATTAGGATAATGAGAGCCTACGCGACAAGCCTCCCTCATCAGGTTCCAACACCACAGCACCAACCCAGCGTACCCACACCTCTGTCCCCAGGACACGTCAATCAGCAGTGTACCCATCTCTACAGGGACCCAAGGCCATACCTTGCACACAAGAAAATCAGGGACGTGGGGTCAGTGGCAGTGGGCACACTGTTCAGGGGACAGAGGCAAAGGCCAACAGGGAAACTGGGAGGAGTGCTGTGTGCCAGGGGGAGGACAGGCCCAGGAAACCGAATCTCCAGGAGGCACTCTCCGAGATCCTATCAACAGTCCCGGACACAACGGGCCAAATCCTGGACAATGTGCAGGAGAACAGGCGGCTGCAGGAGGGACAGTACCAAGGGATCAGGGAGGACTTGCAGACCATGAACAACAGCCTGATCTCCATAGCAGGGGTGTTGGCTGACATGGCCAACATTATGAGGGAGGCAGTCTCACACCAGCGGGCCCCTGCCACTAGCCAGACATCTGTACAGACTTCCACTTCCACTGCCGCTAGTGGCCAGGAGGCCCCACCACAAGACTCACAGGCCACCATCACCCCTCCCCCTGCAGAAGGTGAACCACCCCACAAATGTTCCCTGTGATCCAAACAGAAGCCAGAGACACTTGCCAAGACCCCGTCAGGAAATGAGACTCTCCTCATTGTCCCTCTTATGTCCCACTCAGTCTCCCTGTCTACCTTGAACTGCCATTGCTCCCCTTCCTATGTCCCCTTGGACAATGCACCTGTGCTACAAACAGACTGGAACAATACCCTGGACTTTCCTCCATCATCACCCCATCCCATTGCACTTTCCCCTCTATATATTAGCAATTCAATAAACACCCATTGACAAAAATCGATTTCAAGTATTTCATGTATATCAAATATGTATTGTTTGAAACAGGTGCAAACATTGCAAATTAACTGTACATAGAATGAGCATAGATTAATGACCTGTAGCTGGCTGATGTGATCACATCACACCAGGAGTATATGTCATGTCACCAACATCTGCAAAATGAATTGCCAGAGGGAACAGTAAGTGGGCATAAAGGTGGGACATATCAGTGTGCCATTGCCACACATATTACAGCCAAAGTCATTGAGATGTAAAGTTACACTGTCCTACCTGTGTGTCATTGGAAGTACTGTTGTATCACTGATATTCTGTTGTCCTCATCCTCTGCCTCCTCATCCTCACTGTCCACAGGGTCTACTGCTGCCACATGGGCATCTCCAGTCTCCTCCTCCTGCAGAAAACGGACATGGCGTCTGAGGGCCAGGTTGTGCAACATGCAGCATGCCAC
The DNA here is from genome assembly GCF_031143425.1 of Pleurodeles waltl. Taxonomy (NCBI): domain Eukaryota; kingdom Metazoa; phylum Chordata; class Amphibia; order Caudata; family Salamandridae; genus Pleurodeles; species Pleurodeles waltl. The sequence goes on from NC_090449.1 coordinate 404,577,072, forward strand.
TACTATCTGGCAGACCTTCTTGGGTGAGTAGCACTGGGATCCACCTGTCAGATGGAGGCACTGAAGCCTGGCCTTCAGGAGGCCAAAGGTCCTTTCAATGATCCTTATGGTTTGCCCATGTGCCTCATTATAACGTTCTTCTGCCCTTGTCCTGGCATTCCTCACAGAGGTCAGCAGCCATGATAGGTTTGGGTAACCAGAGTCACCTGCAACTATTGAGGGACAACATTTAGCCACGCACTATCCTATATGGCCCACAACATACCCATACTCCAACATCTACTGGGTGGGAACAAGGGCTCACCTAATAGTCACACCCTGTGCCTCTGTGGTTGGGCCATCACATTTGGAATGCTGCTATTCCTGAGGACAAAGTTATCATACACCGACCCAGGATACTTAGCATTGACGTGGGAAATGTACAGTTCCGCCAAGCACACCATCTGAACATTCATGGAGTGGAAAACTCTTATGATTCCTGAACACCTGTTCATTCTGCCGGAGGAGGGGGACAAATGCAATATGTGTACCATCAGTCGCCCAATTATGTTGGGGATATGTCCCATTGCAGAAAACTCTGCCTTTACTGTGGCCAAACCCTCAACCAGGGGGAAAACAATGTAGCTGCACATGTGTTTTATCAGGGCAGACAACACTCTTGTCAGCACTATTGAGAACATTGGCTGTGACATTCCTGCTGCCAAGCCCACTGTCACTTGGAAAGAACTAGTTGCCAGGAAATGGAGTACAGATAGCACTTGCACAAGAGGGTGGATCCCAGTGGGGTGACCGATAACAGATATCAGGTCAGGCTCCAATTGGACACACAGCTCTGTGATTGTGGCCCTGTCCAGTGTATAGGTGAGGATAAAGTGCCTGTCCTCCAGTGTTGCCAAGTTCACCAGGGGTCTGGACATGGGGGTATGTCTCCATCTCCTATTCATCCGCAGCAGTAGGTATCTAAGGGACACAAGTGTGAGGAGGCTGTCACAAACTGAACATTGGAGCCACAACAGTAATTTTTTATCTTTAAACTTGCAATGGTTCAGTGTGAATTGCCCAGTATGGGTCTATTTCTACTGTGACGCAGCATGAATCCATAGGGCTGCCCCCCCAAAAAAATGGCGTCCGCCTGTCCTGTGTGGAGGGACAGGTGGAAGTGAGGTAATTCTGCTGACATTGTGCGCCATGGTGGGAGGCGGTCGGCAACCGCCGTGCAACTCCTCATTGGTTAATATTGGCCCCTATGTGGTACAGTGGCCAATGGTGATCTACGCCGGCGGTGACGGTATGCACCGCCGCAGATGTGGCCGCCACTTTCTATCATTTTCCTCACTTGCTACCTGACATCCCATAGGAGAGGACCTACACTGCATGTGCTGCTGTGACCTGTGTCTGGATCCTACCATGGCCCGTGTGACCGGGGAAAGGGCCCCAGCCTTCACTTTGGAGGAGTTGGGGAGACTGGTGGATGGGGTCCTACCCCAGTACGGACTGCTGTATGGGCCTCCAGACCAACAGGTGAGTACACTGTGGGAACAATGCATGTGGCATGAATGCATGGAGTTGTATGTGTGAAGGCCTCAATGTAAGGGAGGGTGGATGTGTTCTGTGCAGTCTACATGCTGTGTGCTGGGCTATGTGTGTGCCAATGGTGATGGAAACTGGTATGGTGGGCCATATGTGTAACAGGATGGACTGTTTGTCTCATGTTGTTTTCCTGTGTGTATTGCCTCTGCAGGTCAGCGCCCATCAAAAGAAGGGTATATGGTGTGCCATCACCAAGGAGGTGTGGACCCTGAGGGTCTATGACAGGTGGAGCACCCACTATCAGAAATGGTGGGAAGACCTGAGACGCTGGGCAGGGAAGACGGCGGAGGCCCAGCTGGGGATGGCCTCCTAACGAGGAAGACGTGCCCGTCGAACCCTGACCCCCCTGATGGGCCGCATACTGGCAGTGGCCTATCCAGAGCTGGATGGGCACTTGAGGGCATCACACCAGCCACAAGGGGGTGAGTATAGTGGCTATCATTACAACTTACAGCTGGTGGGGTTGTATCCGGTTAGTGGATGTGTGTCAGAGGGTACCCCTAGGCCAGGCCTGACATAGCAGCGTAGGTCCTCTGGTGGCTAGGGTTCTGAAGGGATAATCCTGCTTACCTAGCTTGTAAGAATCCACTACTGGTCTGGGCTGCATGGATCTCAGGTGTGCTGCATTGGGCAGAGAGTGCACCTCCTCATGTCTTGGTGGCTAGCAATATCAGTGGTGGTGCAATGCATAGTGTGTAGGCCTGTTTCCTGTGTGTGAGGGTGCTGTGTATGCCAACAGTAGTGTTGGTGCAGCCATTGACCCAGTGTATCCTTTGTTTCTCTCCTCCCCTTTCTTGTTTTGTCATCCTGTCCTTATGTGCATTAGCATCATCTGGCGGAGGAGCAGAGGCGACGGAGGGAACTGCATTCCACAGGAGGCAGAGTCCACCAACGCTGAGGGCACCAGTGGGACGGAGGTCGACGGGAGCACCACGGCGGAGACTGGAGGGGACAATTCAGACACAGATACCTCCTCCGATGGAAGCTCCCTGGTGGTGGCAGACACTTCTGTGATCACCCGTACCAGTACCGCCCTCTCAGCAACCCCTCATCGAGTTGCCCGTTCCCGCTCACCCAGGAGGGTGGGCATCTCCTTCGCCCCAGGCACCTCAGGGCCTGCCCCAGTTAGCCCTGCTACCCTGAGTGAGGAGGCTATTGACCTCCTGAGATCCATCTCTGTAGGGCAGTCAACCATTGTAAATGCCATCAATCTAATGCATTCCTGGATGGCATTCACACTGAATTGGCACCCCAACAGAGATCGATCCAGGCTCTGGCCTCTTCTCTGTTGGCAGCCATTGTCCCTGTTTCTACCGTCCCCCCTCCAACTTCCACTCCCCAGTCCCATTCTCCTCTACTCCATCCCATCCCAAGCACACAGCCAGATGAGCATGCACACAGGACAACACCCAAGAGTGTCACAGGCAAACACAAGCATCACACTTCATCCCACAAGCACTCATGCAAACAACATCCAGTTGCAGACACTACAACATCCACTGCCTCCACTGTCTCCCTTCCTCCCCCTCCACCACCTCCCTCCCAGTCATATCCACACTCACACCTGCATGCACTACATCATCATCCACTACCAGCATCTTCACCACACCAAGCAGAACACACACCTCACTGGCAGACACCTCCACAACATTCATGCACACGTCCCCTGTGTCCTCTCCCACTGTGTCTTCCCCCCCTCCTAAAGTACACAAGCGTAAGCACTCAGACACCCAACAGCCATCCACCTCACAACAGCATACAACCCATGCACCTGCACCAAAATCCAGCAGACAAACACCTCCAACAACCACTTACTCATCCTTCACTCGCATTCCTTCTCCCTCTTCCCACCCCAATGTCCCTAAGAAACTTTTCCTATCCATCATTGACCTCTTCCCTAGCCCTCCCCCCTCCTGCACGTATGGCCAGGCTATCACAAACCCAGCCAAGCACCTCAGCCACACAGTCCACGGCCCCAGTTCCATCCGCACCTAGTTGTGGTGGAAAGGATTCCAGGCCACATATACTGAAGGGGAAGGAGCCTGCACCAGCAGGCAAGAAGGGCAAGGAGCCTACACCAGCAGGCAAGAAGGGCAAGGAGCATGCACCAGCAGGCAAGAAGGACCAGGAGCATGCACCAGCAGCTGTCACAGAGCCCCCACCACCATGCATGATTGTGCATCCATCCGAGGGTGCAGGGGATGTGCAGGAGCCTCCCACCACCAGCACCACAATGCATCCATCCGAGGGTGCAGGGGATATGCAGGAGCCTCCCACCACCAGCACCAGCAACACCACAGTGCATCCATCCGAGGGTGCAGGGGATGTGCAGGAGCCTCCCACCACCACCACCACCTCTAGCAACACCACAGTGCAGCCGTCACTGCCGGCGGATGCAATGTGATCCTGCCTCCAAACCAGTGTGGAGAGACACCCATTTGAGAGACTGTGACCTTGCACTCCCCAGGACAAAGCACAGGGCATGTTGCCCCCTCCAGAACCAGTGTGGGAGACACCCACTTGAGAGACTGTGGCCCATTACTCCCCAGGACAAAGCACAGGGCATGTTGCCCCCTCCAGAACCAGTGTGGGAGACACCCACTTGAGAGACTGTGACCTTGCACTCCTCAGGACAAAGCACAGGGCATGTTGCCCCCTCCAGAACCAGTGTGGGAGACACCCACTTGAGAGACTGTGGCCTTGCACTCCCCAGGACCAACCACATTGCATGTTGCCCCCTCCAGAACTAGTGGTCTTGTTTCCGCTCCCGGCTGAGGTGCCCCCCCTCCCCCTTTCGGTGCCTGCCTATTTGCCAACTGATGACCCTGCGGTGTTCTCTCCGTATTGATGCAGGTGACAACTGGGGCCTTGGACTTTGCCCTGTGGCCATGTGGCCCACGTGACCTGAGGACTGGGCAGTGTCCCTTTTTCTGAACATTTGTAGATATCTGTAACATTGGCTAAGTTATTTTCATACTGTGTTGATATTATTACACTCACTTTAGTGAATTCTTTTTGTCCTTGCATTATTCAGCCAATTTAGGGGGAGTAACCTGCTTTCTTGTGAATCTGGTTGTGGGTTAATGGGGTGTGTGTGTATGGTGTGTGGTGTGTGTATGTGTCACTCTCGTTTTCCTCCCCCACCTCCCTTGTGTGCTAGACGGCTGTACTCATTGTCATCGTCTTCGCCGGCTTTGGTGTTCTTGGTGGAGCAGAACGTAGAATATCATCGGAAATACATGCAGATCTGGTTCCATGGCAGCATGGGTTTTCCCTGTGTCTCCAATGGTGAGTCCTTTCACTTCAGAGCTCTGTTTCTGCCAGGCCTTTGATGTCGTTGGTACTGCCCCGGGAAAGGTGGCATTTTGCAGGGTCTTAATATATGGTGGGCGGAACATTAACTTCCGCCTGGCTGTAGGTGGCTACCACTGTGGTGCCTGTTGTTTCTCCCTGGTTGTCAGTGTGGTACATTGGGTGTCTTTCGGAGTTCTTTCTGCCATGGTCATAATTTGGCGGTAATTACCGCCAGCCTGTTGGTGGTATTACTGCCACTTTATCACCGACCGCCAGTGTCGTGATGAGGGCCATAATGTTATTGCCATTAATTCTTGTTTGGCAACTGTATAGTTCTGTTCAGCTGGCAACAATTGTAAGGAAAAGAATGCAACTGGGTGCATGTGCCCTGTTGTGCAATCGCGTAATGACAGAATACCTCCTTCTGCTACCTTGAGAGGCCATGGTAAATTTATCTTTAAGTAAATTGAATGCATCATCCGCTTGCTGGGATAACACAAAAGGCACCTTTTTTCAGAAAAGTTGTGAAATTGGGGTTACAATGTCAGAAAAATGGGTCATAAATCACCTCTAAAAATCTGAAACACCCATGAAACTTTGTATGTCTTTAAATATGGTCCTGCTAGCCAGTCCAGTATTGCCTGAACCTTTTTTCTTCTTCATAGGTATGCCTTCTGAAAATAAGATGTATGCCAGGAATTCAACTGAATGAGAATGGAATGTACATCTTTCCATTTTGACAGTAAGAGCATGTTCCCGGAGTCTTTGTGGGGCCTTCCTGACATGACCTATGTGTTCTGTCATGTTTTGTGAATAATGAGGATGTTGTCAATGTATATTACCACGCAAACGTCAAGTAAATCTCACAGAACCTCTTTTATAAAGTACTGGAATGGTGTGGGGGCATTACATAACCTAATTTTTTTATGTAATTTAGTTTAATAATTAATAACAACCATAAACAAACAGAAAGGAACATATAACAAACAGTTTGCCAAGTCCATCAGTAAACACATTTAAAAACATAATGCAAACTTATCCTATAAAATACATATACAGTACTTCTATGAGTGATCCTCCGCGATTGCCTACCCCCCATACTTCCCTTAGGAGGTGTCAGCAAGGGGTGGCACACCCCACGATAGTTGCAGCAAAAATTTAAATTAAAACCCCTGGGGCATAACTGTAATTCTGTTACTCTACAAGGTTCACAGTGCATTGCAAAAAAAAACAAAATGAAGTAAATGCGGCAATCATATTCCCTATGAGGAGACAATTGTGTTGCTTTCTGTTCATCAAAGATGTCTAAAAAATCCTGATACTCTACAGAAAGTTGCATCATAAATTCTTGTTTTAGGGCTGCACATGTCATGGAAGATAAAACTTCTCATGGCTCTTTTTTAACAGTGGGTTTGACAATAGTGGGAACCTATGCTGACAAGGCGGAGAGACCAATCAATGAAGGGTTTCTGAAGTTGAAGCCATGGAACCCCTAATATTGAGTCAAAGGTGGGTACAACAATGAGTTCAAAGGTCAAGATCTCCGTATGCCTCTTATCACATACTAGATTTATAGGGGCTATTTCATATGTCATCATCTCAGAAGAGAGCTAGGAACCATCCACAGCTCTAACCGGTTCAGGTTCGCATTTCTTAACGTGTGGTATATACAAAGAATTAGCCAAGGCTAGGTCTAAGAAGTTTCCAGTAGCCTTGTCACCTAAGAGTATAGCTAATACCTTTTCCTGTTGGGGTGAAAGTATTGGCGTGACTAGAATAGTAAAATGTTGTGAAACGTTATGTGAAGTGTTTTTCAAGTAATGGGGGGGTCTGTTCTAAGTCCACACCCGACTGGTTGACCCCTATGTCAGAAGGGCTGTCTAGTTTTCCTGCATCAAATCAGACATCACAGCAACATTCTTTTGAATTTCTTTTAGTTTAACAGTACACTCATGAGCAAAGTTCCCTGCCTTACCACAGTAAAAACATAGATTTAACTTTTTTCTTCTGGCTTTTTCCTCTGCAGTAAGTGGAACGTGCAAGCACCCTATCTGCATAGGTGCTGCTTTATCCTAATTCTTGGACTCTGTCTTTTTTTGCCCAGCACGTATTCCTAACAGTTTAGGTTCCCTTGAGGACGGTCTCCCTTGTGTTCCCTTAGCCTATGATCTAACCGGAATACAAAATCAATAACTTCAAAATAATCCGATTGGGGATCCACAATGTGTGCTAATTAATCTTTTAAGTCATCCCTCAGTCTTCTATAAAAGAAAGAGGATTTCTTCTCTTTTGGCCAATGGGTTTCTGTAACTAGTCTACAAAACGTTGTAATATAAGTCAGGCGATCTGTATTGCCCGGACATAAGTTTAATAACTCATTATCACTAGTCTAAACAAAAGTGTGTTTAGCAAAGAGACCGTGCATCGTATCTTTAAACCTTCCGAAATCATGTAAGACTGTAAGACTGATCCTTATTTTCAATGAGTGGGATAGCCCAGTTAGCCACTGTGCCCCCAAGACAGGCTATTATAAAGGCAATCTTAGCTGTGTCTGTAGGAAGGGATCCTAGTTTTCAGGAAATGGCAACTGACACTGGCTCCAGAATGTATCAAATGCATTACTATCCCCAAAGAATCTTTCCAGCAGAGCCAGGGCATGGGAGCTGGAGTGGTTACAGTGCCATGAACTGGATTAACAGTTCTGGTGGGGGAAGTACTGGTGGGACTTCCCATATTGGTAAAAATGCATGGGCTGTAGAACGGAATGTATACCTTTGGGAGTTGCCCCTGCCCCTACACCAGAAAAACAGCATGAATGGCTGGGGTGATATCAGACTAGCCCATCCTTAAGCAACAGATTCTTCTAAACTAAACTTCACTTTGAATATCAGACAGTGCCCTTGTTAATTCTAATGTACTTGGAGTGTCTTCTTACAAGGCCTGAGCTATGTCTTGAACATGTAATTGATCATCTATATCATCTGAGCGGTGGAATGTGTGATTTTTGGCCTACTGTCATGCACTCACCTGGTTCCAACCACGAGAAGATGCTTTACCTCTAATCCCGCCCAAGGCAGAGAATGAAATCGCTCTTACACAGTACGATTTAAATATACAAATGCGGTTGTCAAATACAGAGGCACTTTATTTGATGCGTATGGTATCTGGATTGTAACTGGCCTATTTTGTATGATTTTGGGTCCCTTATGAGGCCAATAAATCAGGAATAGATTACTAAGATACAGTTTCTGATGTTTGGTGGCAATTACGTTTTGGACATTTAGTACTGTTTTCTATGTGTATTCTTTACTTTGCTAGTATTGGCAAGATGTCAGCACATAGATGTGATGTGAAATAGCAAGCAAGTTTATGTGCGTTTGCATTAAGGTGTCAGTACGTGAATATGTGTGGAGGGCACCCAATTAGTTAAGGTCAGAAGACATGTTGTGTAATATCTCCCAAAAATTGGTAGACATACATAAAAAGGAAAGCTCGCAAGCCGAAAGCCTTTCAGGTGGGTAATTGTTTAATGTGAACGGATGCTTTTTGAGTGGTCAACTAGGGCCAGTCTGAAAGGAATGGAGAAACAGGGCCCACTTAAAACACAGGTGTGTGCCATTATAGCCAAAGCGACATCAGTAGGAGGTTTGAACGCTACTACACACCTATACGAATCTCCTTACGGATCCTTTCAGGAACCCCTGGTGACATTCTTGGGCACGGGCACGCTACCACATATAGATGCAGTGGACGCAGAGGAGTTGGGGAACCCCATCAAACTGCAAGAAATTTGATTGGCCGTTAAAAATATGGCCTAGGGGTAAGGTGCTGGACACTGATGGTTTCCCTGTTGAGTTCTATGCGGCTTATTTAGATGAACTAGCCCCCAAACTGGTTGATTTGTTTGTAGCCACACAGAAATCTGGCCGGTTGCTCGACCCCACAGGAGATGCGCTTGTGGTTCCACGGCTGAAACCAGGAAGGCCTCCCCAAGACGTTAAATCAGACTGCCCGTTATCAATGCTTAATGTGGATTAAAAATACTGAGCAGTATTCTGTCTTCACGTCTTCTCCCCCACATGACATGATTGGTACACCCGAATCAGAGAGGGTTCAACCCGGGACGAAACACAGCTACGAACATACCTAGGCTGTTCTCTATACTAGAAATTGCTTGCTTTGAAGAAGACACAGCAATAATTGTGTCAAAAGACATAGAAAAGGCTTTTAATAGCCTAAGGTGGGACTATTTGTATCAAGTCCTTAAAGCACTGGGACTAGGGGAGGAATTTATCCACTGGAATAAACTCCTCTATTCTAGACCAGTAGCACAAGTACAAACTGGGAGGGTAATAGCTGACTCATGATGAGGGTAGAGGCACTAGACAAGACTGCCTTCTCTCGTCCCTGTTGTTTGCCCTGGCAGTTGAACCCCTGGCTAGCAAAACACGCATGGGATTATCTCTATTAGACCAGTTTGGCATCATATCCAGCCATCACATTAATTTGCAGAAGTCAATGGAGTTCCCAATGCATTGTCACATATAGCCACAGGATCTTTGTGGACTCGTGAGGCGACAACTGCATGAAATACCTAGGGGTTAAAATATACCACAATCAAAAAGACATACTAGAGGGCAACATAGGTACGGCCATTAGGTCTCTCCGCTTGAATGTGAGCTCCTGGATGACAATGGTGGCAAAAATGGAAGCCCTTCCCCGCCTACTCTATTACTTTGTCACACTGCCAGTGATTATACCGCGCACACTACTTGTAGAATTGCAATCGCTGGTGATGGGGCTCACATGGGGCATGGGCCGGGGCAGATGCAGAGTGGCCATGACTAAGGTGTGCCGGCCAACCACTGATGGGGGACCAGCTGGGCCCGATATTGAACTGTACTATTTGGCAGCTCAACTCCAATGGTTTAACCAGTTGCTTCATACACGTTTAACCCTTGAGGCAGGAGGCCCCGGAGGTATGCCACCCTTGAAAATACTATTTTGAATCCTCCTAACTCCCAAACGACCTATCCCTGACACAGCCAGGGACCTCCAAGGACTTTGCCATTGCAAACTTGATACTATGGCCCTCATTCCAACATTGACGGGCGGCGGAGGCCGCCCGTCAATGTTGCGCGTCAGGAATACCGCTCCGCGGTCCAGAGACCGCGGAGGGTATTCCAAGTCTTCCCCTGGGCTGGCGGGCGGCCGCCGAAAGGCCGCCCGCCAGCCCAGGGGAAAACGACCTTCCCACCATGAAGCCGGCTCGTAATCGAGCCGGCGGAGTGGGAAGGTGCGACGGGTGCTGTTGCACCCGTCGCGTATTTCACTGTCTGCAAGGCAGACAGTGAAATACATTTTGGGGCCCCCGCGACTCCCCCTCCCGCCATCCGGTTCCCGGCGGGAGAACCGCCAGGAACTGGATGGCGGAGGGGGAGTCGGAATCCCCAAGCCGGCGCAGCAAGCTGCGCCGGCTTGGAGGATTCCTTGGGGGCAGCGGGAAACCGGCGGGAGACCGCCGGTTTCCCTTCTCTGACCGCGGCTAAGCCGCTGCGGTCAGAATGCCCCGCGGGGCACCGCCGGCCTGTTTGCGGTGCCACCGCGTCCCGCGGCCCTGGCGGAAGTAATCCGCCAGGGTCGTAATGACCACCTATCTGAGTAAAGAAAAGGCAATATGGAATGATATTTGGTACTCAAGACCGTGGCATGAACTAAAACCTGTATTAACCTAGTTCAATGCTATTACTAGTCATTAACCAGAGTGGGTGGTGGTGGGGGACAACTGTTTGATTGTTTTAAGATGTCATCATGAGATGAGTCAGGACAAATGTTTATGCATAATTTTGTGAAATCACTGGATGAAAAAGCAACTGACTGATGACAGAACTATCCTGTAACTGTAAACCTGAGCTCTGTCAAAATATCGCTCGTATGGTATCAACTGTTTATGAATATGAAAAAGAATGAAAATCTCTTTTAAAAAAAAACATGCTGAGGAAAAAAGGGAAAGTCTTTAGAAGGGGATTAAGGACCTAGAATCTGAAATCCAAGCACTGAATTTACCTGAGATCAAGGACAAAAATGATAAAATACTCAAGGAGGCTCTTGACAAACATCAAGTGTACATCAAAAACAAAAAATTGACTGAGATTCTAAGAGATGACAATGACTATAAAAACAGGCAAATCTATACCTTCGACAAAACATTTGATGGCATTTCCACATAAGTCTTGGATAGTAAAGTGATTAGTGATGGGAGTATATTAGGAAGTGAATCTGAACTTTCTGACATATCTAGAGAGCCTGATAATGCGGGCACTATATGTAGTGACATAGCAAGCATAAGCTCTAAAACTGTTGGGAATATCTCTTTCTGTTTTTTACGCGAGACAAAAAGATTCAGGTTGGGCACAAAAGAAACTTTGCCCAACAGACAACCCCAAAATCTCAAAGAGAACACATAGGGGGAAAAGGAGGAACATACACAATAGGGGTTACAGGACTCCAGACGAGACCCAAAGCCAAAAATCAGAAAAAACTAAGGACACTGTCTATCCAGGAAGGTAGTGCAACTACCAATCTTGAGTCTAGCTGTAAAATATCTATTGTGAATTTATCAATGTATAATCTTACACAAGATGAAATAAACACTTTAAGCAAAGGTCTGGGGTTCTGTCCTTCCACTCACTGTGATACAACATAGATACACATTGATCTGTTCAGATTTCTAAGACACCTTAAGTTAAAGAAATATTTCTTGGAAAAACAGAGGCCACATTTAACAAGTACTATTAATATACCTATCAGTGGATACACAATTGATGATATACAGAATATCCAGACACTAATATCTTTGGGCAACACTGATACTATAATGCATGAGAAAGATCAGATATTGGAAGATCTGCAAATAAGTCAAAATGTAACCCTAGAAAGTGTCTGCAAACTGAAGTCTACGTTTACATCTCTTTTACTGGTACACAATGTAATTGATACCTTTGGAAAATTGGTAACTAAAGACTTCTACGAATTAAAAAAAAGATGCATGCAGATAAACTCCAGAGCCCACATAACCGTACGTAGCAGGAGAGACAAGCAATTAAGCAACTTAAGGACAACTAGCCCCTACTCATTAAAGAGGCTAACAGTGGTGGCAATATGTCAAGTGTTTCTTGACAGAGAAGACTATGTAGAGGAAATCAATAGTCAATTAAATGACAACACAGAATGTAATAAACTAAAAGAAAATCCAATGAATACTATCACCACAGAGTTTAGTGTAAAGTTACATAAGTGGCAGGAAGCATGTCTGATTATAGATTTGGAACTTAAATACATTTTGAATCACCATCCTATAGCATCCTGCATTTATGTATTACCCAAAATCCATAAGAACAGGTAAAAACCACCAGGCTACCTGATTATATTGGGAATTGGATCACAGGTTGAAAGATTTCAGAATATGCAGATATATTCTTACATGCATCGGTTAAAAACTTGCCCTCCTTTCTACAAGATACCCAGGATGGATTAAATAAACTGTAGGATCTCCAATAGTCACCTGATATGATGTCCCTTCATTATATACATGTATTCCAAGAACTAAAGGACTGGTGGCAGGTTAATACTTTTTCTCCAAAAGATCGGCTTTGTACATGGAGCATACGGATATGCTCGTTGACATGATTGATTTCATAGTGGAAAATAATGCATTTATCCATGATGGACAAAGGTATCGACAAGCTCAGGGAATAGCAATGGGCTCTTGCTTTTCACCCTCATATGTGAACGTATTAATGGGCTACTTTGAGCGGTGGCATTTATGGCACACTGGTTCCCCACATTTAACTGAACATGTGTTTTTTTGGGGTAGGTAAATCAACAACGTCCTGTTAATGTGGACATGGTCTGAGACATTACTAAAGGAGCTTTGTACCTACCTCAATATGAATGATTTTAATATTCACATGACATCATAGTATAGTAAGGAGGACATTTATTTTTTGGACATTGAAATATCTATTGGAAATAATGAGGTACAAACCAGCCTTTAATGCATTATTGCATGCCATTAGTGCCACCCAACCAGCCAGTTAACATCTATACCATATGGGGAAATATCTAGGATTATGAGAAATTGTTGTAATCCTGATACATATGAGACAGAATTATAGATTTGCACAAAGAGGCTATGCTAGGGAAGTCATAATGGGTGTAAGAAACAAAATAGCTAAGGTTTCACTATCTTCCCTTCCCAAAAATCGCAACAAGAGGCAGAAGGAAGGGGTTCAGACTGATATCTCCTTTTGTACATCCTATTGTATGGATAGCAATTCCATATATAAGATATTGCCTTAACACTGGCATATTATAGGTACGGATAGTACACTTTCACTATTCATTCCAACCAAACCAAGAATGATTCAGCTATCTACCGCCAGCCATTGATGTTATCAGAACATGGTTACGCCCTGACCCTATGGGCTTTTTTAAGTGCAGCACTTGTAATATGTACAGTATAGCGATGCACAAAACACATCATTTCAGTGTTAATGGAAGCAAATCATTTCTAATATACTACTTCATTAACTGTAACACTAAATATGTAGTGTATGTGTCAATCTGTGCCTGTGGAGCAATTTATATGGGTAGTGTAGGAAAGTACCATCTTGCCTGGCATGTTACCCCCATATTTCACTGCCAGGCAGGGCCCCAGTGCTCATAAGTATGTGCCCTGTATGTGTTCCCTGTGTGATGCCTAACTGTATCACTGAGGCTCTGCTAACCAGGACCTCAGTGGTTATGCTCTCTCTGCTTTCCAAATTTGTCACTAACAGACTAGTGACTAAATTTACCAATTCACATTGGCATACTGGCATACTGGTACACCCATATCATTCCCTAGTATATGGTACTGAGGTACCCAGGGTATTGGGGTTCAAGGAGATCCCTATGGGCTGCAGCATTTCTTTTGCCACCCATAGGGAGCTCTGACAATTCTTACACAGGCCAGCCAGTGCAGCCTGAGTGAAATAATGTCCACGTTATTTCACACCCATTTACCACTGCACTTAAGTAACTTATAAGTCACCTATATGTCTAACCTTCACCTGGTGAAGGTTGGGTGCAAAGTTACTTAGTGTGTGGGCACCATGGCACTAGCCAAGGTGCCCCCACATCGTTCAGGGCAAATTCCCCGGACTTTGTGAGTGCAGGGACACCATTTCAAGCGTGCACTATACATAGGTCACTACCTACGTATAGCGTCACAATGGTAACTCCGAACATGGCCATGTAACATGTCTAAGATCATGGAATTGTCACCCCAATGCCATTCTGGCATTGGGGAGACAATTCCATGATCTCCTGAGTCTCTAGCACAGACCCGGGTACTGCCAAACTATCTTTCCCGGGGTTTCACTGCAGCTGCTGCTGCTGCCAACCCCTCAGACAGGTTTCTGCCCTCCTGGGGTCCAGCCAGGCCTGGCCCAGGAAGGCAGAACAAAGGACTTCCTCAGAGAGAGGGTGTTACACCCTCTCCCTTTGGAAAAAGGTGTCAGGGCTGGGGAGGAGTAGCATCCCCCAGCCTCTGAAAATGCTTTGATGGGCACAGATGGTGCCCATCTCTGCATAAGCCAGTCTACACCGGTTCAGGGATCCACCAGCCCTGCTCTGGCACGAAACTAGACAAAGGAAAGGGGAGTGATCACTCCCCTGACCTGCACCTCCCAGGGGAGGTACACAGAGCTCCTCCAGTGTGCTCCAGACCTCTGCCATCTTGGAAACAGAGGTGCTGCTGGCACACTGGATTGCTCTGAGTGGCCAGTGCCAGCAGGTGACATCAGAGACTCCTTCTGATAGGCTCTTACCTGTGTTACTAGCCTATCCTCCTTCCTAGGTAGGCAAACCTCCTTTTCTGGCTATTTAGGGTCTCTGCTTTGGGGAATTCTTTAGATAACGAATGCAAGTGCTCATCCGAGTTCCTCTGCATCTCTCTCTTCACCTTCTGCCAAAGGATCGACCGCTGACTGCTCAGGACGCCTGCAAAACCACAACAAAGTAGCAAAGATGACTACTGCAACCTTGTATCGCTTCTCCTGCCGCCTTCTCGACTGTTTCCTGGTGGTGCATGCTCTGGGGGTAGCCTGCCTCCTTTCTGCACCAGGAGCTCTGAAGAAATCTCCCGTGGGATGACGGAATCTTCCCCCTGCAACCGCAGGCAACAAAAGACTGCCTCACAGGTCCTCTGGGTCCGCTCTCAGCACAACGAGCGTGGTCCCTGGAACTCAGCAACTCTGTCCAAGTGACTCCCACAGTCCAGTGACTCTTCAGTCCAAGTTTGGTGGAGGTAAGTCCTTGCATAGGGATCACCTGGAACCCCAATACCCTGGGTACCTCAGTACCATATACTAGGGAATTATAAGGGTGTTCCAGTATGTCAATGTGAATTGGTGAAATTGGTCACTAGCCTGTTAGTGACAATTTTGGTATACAGAGAGAGCATAACCACTGAGGTTCTGGTTAGCAGAGCCTCAGTGAGACAGTTAGGCATCACACAGTGGACACATACATATAGGCCCCAAACTTATGAGCACTGGGGTCCTGGCTAGCAGGGTCCCAGTGACACATAACAAACATACTGAAAACATAGGGTTTTCACTATGAGCACTGGGCCCTGGCTAGCAGGATCCCAGTGAAACAGTGAAAATACCCTGACATATACTCACAAACAGGCTAAAAGTAGGGGTAACAAGGCTAGAAAGAGGCTACTTTCTCACACAACCCCCCCCCCCAAACGAAGGACAATAAGGCTAACCTTGGCCAGTTGAGACTTTATTGTCTAAGTGGTGATAAGTGGAGAGTAGCTCTGCAATAGACTGGTTACTCCCTTTATCATCCACTATATGGTTACTTCCCTGTGGGGATGTAAACCACCCTGTTTGAAGTTTTTTAGCTAAGCAACAATGTGAAGATATATTTTCAGAGTTTCTATCAGTAAGTTTTAGTTTAGAGCAGTGGGAATTGTCCACTGGACCTATTTCTAGTAATGAGAATGCCAGACAGGGATGCTGTCTCAGAAAAGCCATAGCTGGGCAAAAGGTTTGCCCATATGGCTGTAAGAGAGAACAGGGATGCTGTTTCTATTGAGTTGGAGCACGGATGGGATGCTGTCCTATCAGCTCCACACTAGGGCAGGGCTGCTGTCCTAAGTGTTGTGAGGCAGTGCAGGGTTTCTGCACTAAAGTTTCTCTGGGAGGGTTGGGGGGATGCTCCATGTTAATTAAAATGGTGTTCTTTTTCTCACCAATATTAGTTATCCCACAGAGAGGTACTTCTACCTCAGGGAGTACAGCTATGGCAGCTGATGATTCCGTTGGTACAGGTGTCACCCCAGGAGAGGTTTCTCCCACCACAGGAATGGTATCCTGAATGGCAGGGTGGTTAGGGGATAATGTGATACCCTTTTTACCTGTTGTTGGAGAGGGATCCTGAGTCTTCAGGCCTTTTTCTCTCCTTTGCTTTTTCATTTCAGTAGAAATGAGAGGGAACAATTCCTCAGGGATACCCAGCATGGCTGCATGGGTATAAAACTCTACCTCAGCCCAACCTGAGGTCTCTAGGGGGGTCATTACAACATTGGCGGTAAAAGCCGCTTACCGCCATGCAGAAGACCGCCAATACACCGCCGTGGCCGCGGAATTCCGCCACAGCTATTATGACACACATCTCGGAATCCGCCGAAATTCAGACACCCACACAACTCCGCCACACCAAAGGTCAGTGTTAAACTGGCGAAAACAATTCCTCCACCTCCACGTCAACAGAAACACGCCGATGCTATTACGACCCACGAATCCACGCGTCGGTCTTTCAACCGCGGTATTCCATTGGTGGTACACACCGCCGCGCTCAAAATACACACATAGCTCCAAAACACTGCCACATTGAACAATTCCAAATACACACACCTGATACACATGCACACACCACTCCCACACACCCAACACAATATAAAACACACATCCACATCACACACAAACCCCTACGACCAAAAATTTGTCACGAAGGACAGAGAGACACCACTGACTAGACAATCCCACCACACAGAGGCACACAACACCATCACCCACACAACATCCACGCACAAAACACCACACACCACTACACATCACCACACTCATCAACACATACACCACCCCACACATCACACACACCACCCCATGGCACGCCAAAGACACCCCCGCTTTTCCGAGGAGGAGCTAAGGGTCATGGTGGAGGAAATCGTACGGGTAGAGCCACAGCTATTTGGCTCACAGGTGCAGCACACATCCATAGCCAGGAAGATGGAGCTATGGCGAAGAATAGTCGACAGGGTCAATGCTGTGGGACAGCACCCAAGAAATCGAGAGGACATCAGGAAGAGGTGGAACGACCTACGGGGGAAGGTGCGTTCAACGGTCTCCAGGCACAACATCGCGGTTCAGCAGACTGGCGGCGGGCCCCCACCTCTTCCCCCACAACTAACAACATGGGAGGAGCAGGTCTTGACCATCATGCATCCTGAGGGCCTTGGAGGAGTCGGTGGAGGAATGGACACTGGTAAGTAAAATCTTAACTATCATATCCCCCACCCTACCTGCATGCTATCACACGCCCCCACCCTCACCCCCTCCTCTATCACTCAAACTCCTCACTAATGTACTAAGAACACAAACCACACATCCCAACACCTGCATGACACAACTAAGCATGGACACCCAGCACTAAAGCATGCTCACTGCACATACCCAGAACAACCCCCTAACCATTATCACACAAGCCTCCACACAGGAATGCTTGCACTGGGGTACACGCACACCCACCCATTGCACACCATCACACACACACAAGCAATAATCATGCTCTTATGCCCCTGCAGGATCACGAAGGACCGTCACCACACCGGAGGGTCCAGACATCTCCACTCCACCCACAGAAGAGGCCCACAGTGACGATAGCAGCTCTGCCCTACTGGAGCCTGATGACCAGCCCGGACCATCGTGGGCCTCGGGACAGTCGGTTCCCCTTGCACAGGCACAGCCCAACACTGACCTTCCACCCTCTGGTAACACCAGTACAGCACCCACCCAGCAGGCCCAAACCTCCGTACCCAGGACAGGTCAATCAGCTGTGTGTCCACCACTACAGGGAACCCAGGATAACCCACCACCCCAACAACGACAGGGACCTGGGGGCAGTGGTAGTGGGCACAAGTTCCAGGGGACAGAGGCACAGGAACACAGGGGAACTGGGAGGGCTGCTGTGCGACAGGGGGCGGACAGGCCAAGGGAACCCACTCTCCACGAGGCCCTCTCCTCCATCATGGGAGCATACCACCACTCCCAGGAGACGATGGCTACGGTCCTGGCCAAGTTTCAGGAGACCCAGCGCCTGCAGGAGGAACAGTATTTGGGGTTCAGGGAGGAGCTCAGGACCATCAGCTCTGCCTTGGGCACCATCGTAGGGGTGTTGAAGGACATACAAAAGACCATGAGGGACACCGTGCCACTCCAAGGGGCACTTGACACTAGCCAGGACGATGAACTGCCCACCACCACCGCCGGCGCTAGTGGACAGGACGCCCCACCACAGGACCACCACACCAGCACCCCATCCCCTGCAGACGGACAACAACCACGCAAGCGGGCCCTGAGATCCAGGAACAGGACAGAGCAAGATGGCAAGACCCCCGCCAAGAAATGAGACCACCCTGATTGTCCTCCCACTGTCCCACTTTGTTACCCTGTCCATACTTAAACTGCCCCAGCTCCACTTCCTATGCCCATATGGGCAGTGCACTTGTGTGACCAATAGACTGGACTCTGCCATGGACATTCCTCCACCATCACCCCTGACCATTTAATAGCCCCCTCCACTATTTTGGACGTAAATAAACGACAGTGTCAAAATGCGTTTTTAGTTGTAAAGGCAACATACCAAAGTCACACATCACAAGTCCTTGGAGGATGCATGCAGATGACACACATTGGTAACCACACCTGTGAAACCGTAATGGAAAGGAACAACTCAGTTACCAAATAATCCCAATAAATTACACACAGGATAGAGTAAGACGTGTGACAGTGAATGTAATGGTTAAAATTAAAATGTTGTCACCTGTGTGTCACTGGAAATATTGCTGTATGACTGACTCCCTGTTGTCTATGTCTTCGTCCTCAGCTTCCTCCTCATCACTGTCCACAGGCTCCACAGGCTCCACAGCTGCCACTACACCGTCATCTGGACTATCCTCCTGCAGAAAAGGCACCTGGCGTCGCAAAGCAAGATTGTGAAGCATCGAGCAGGCGATGATGATCTGGCACACCTTCTTCGGTGAGTAGAATAGGGAACCACCTGTCATATGGAGGCACCTGAACCTGGCCTTCAGGAGGCCGAAGGTGCGTTCGATCACCCTCCTAGTCCGCCCATGAGCCTCATTGTAGCGTTCCTCTGCCCTGGGATTCCTCACTGGGGTCAATAGCCATGACAGGTTGGGGTAACCAGAGTCACCTAATAGCCACACACGGTGCCTCTGGAGTTGACCCATCATATCAGGGATGCTGTTATTCCGCAGGATGTAGGCTTCATGCACTGAGCCAGGGAACATAGCATTTACCTGGGAGATGTACTGGTCTGCCAAACATACCATCTGTACATTCATTGAATGATAACTCTTCCTGTTTCTGTACACCTGTTCACTCCTGTGGGGGGGGGGGAACCAGAGCTACATGGGTGCCATCAATAGCACCTATGATGTTGGGGATATGTCCAAGGGCATAGAAGTCACCT
Organism: Pleurodeles waltl; assembly: GCF_031143425.1. Classification (NCBI taxonomy): domain Eukaryota; kingdom Metazoa; phylum Chordata; class Amphibia; order Caudata; family Salamandridae; genus Pleurodeles; species Pleurodeles waltl. The sequence goes on from NC_090449.1 coordinate 404,596,788, forward strand.
TTCACTGTTCCATCTCAGGGAAAATGATGTATCTCCTTACGTGTTTCAGCAGGGCAGACAACACTCTGGACAGCACGCCGGAAAACATAGGCTGGGACATTCCTGATGCCATGGCCACTGTTGTCTGAAAAGACCCACTTGCAAGGAAATGGAGCACTGACAGCACCTGCACGTCAGGGGGGATTCCAGTGGGATGGCGGATTGGTGACATCAGGTCTGGCTCCAACTGGGTACATAGTTCCTGGATAGTGGCACGGTCAAACCTGTAGGTCACGATTAAATGTCGCTCCTCCATTGTCAACAGGTCCACCAGCGGTCGGTACACCGGAGGATTCCGCCATCTTCTCAAATGTCCCAGCTGACAGCGCCTAGGAAGGACAACATCGACGATCGAGTCAATTTTTTCCAGGTATGTACCCACAGTTACACAGAAGATGACACCAAACACAAAACCCTTCCTGTATGTGTGTTGAGTGTAGGCCTAGCTATGTGTGACGCAGTTGCAAATGAAGCCATGTGTGGCCCCTGAAATGGCGGCTGCCTGACCTCTAAATTGGGACAATGGGATTGTTGGGTAACTGCGTTGCACACCGTCGCGGTAGGCGGTCTTAGACCGCGGCGTAATGCTGCATTGGTTAACATTAGACCCTATGGGTCCCAGGAGCCAATGAACAAGTGCGCCTGCGGTGATGATACGCACCGCCGCGGACGTCACCGCCGCGGACGTCACTGCCATTTTCCAACTGTTCAATCACTAGATACCTGATCTTCGACAGGAGAGGACCTACACTGCAAGTGCTGCTGTGACCTCGGTCTGGAAGCGACGATGGCTGCTGTGTCTGGAGAAAGGGCCCCTGCCTTCACTGCTCAGGAGTTGGAGAAACTGGTAGACGAGGTCCTCCCCCAGTACACGCTACTCTGCGGTCCTCCAGACCAACAGGTTAGTACACAGATAGCACATTGTATGGGCTAGGCCTGGGTGGAGAGGGCTCGTTGTAAGAGGGAAGGGGGCAGAGTTCAGGGAACATGAATGCATGTGAATGAATGTGCCACATGGCTAGGCTAGGGCGGTGGGGCCACTCACATCGACGGTGCAGTTGTCAATGACTTTGCTTCTTCCCTTGTGCATGTCATGTAGGTCAGCACCCACCAGAACAAGGACATTTGTCGTGCCATCGCCAAGGACGCCGGACCCTGGGGGTCCACCAGAGACGGGGCACCCACTGCCGTAAGAGATGGGAGGACATTCACCGCTGGAGCAGAAGACGGCGGAGGCTCAGCTGGGGATGGCCTCCCAATGTGGGAGGGGTGCCCGTCGCCCCATGACCCCCCTGATGTTCAGGATCCTGGCGGTGGCCTACCCTGAGTTGGATGGGCGCTTGAAAGCATCACAGCAGAAACAAGGGGGTGAGTACACTCTCATTCTGCTGACTGTGCGCACAGTGGAGGTGTCTGGGTGGGGGAGGTGGGCTGTGGGTTTGCCTAGGCCAGGTGCGAGTTCCGTAGGCAAGGCCCCTCCGTAAGACAGGCCATGTGGCACCCCACCCCACCTCTGTAGAGTGCCAAGTACACCTAGTCATGCCCCTGTGGCATCCATGTGTGCAGATGTCCACCATAGCCATGCATGCCAGATCCCAGAAATTGCATCTGCAGAGGCCAGGAGCACGGTGTAGTGCATGGGGCTGCTGTGTCTGTATTGTCCGCCAACGGTAGCGGTATGCCATGCACTCAACCTGTCTTTCTTCTGTCCCCCCCCCCCCCTTTTTGTGCTCTCCCTGTTCTTTTGTGCATCAGCATCATCAGGCGGAGGTACAGTGGCACCGGAGCACGAGGGAGCTGCATCCCACATGGCCATGGAGGGCCACACCACGGACTCAGAATGCACCAGCACAGCAACATCCACTGCCTCCACTGTGTCCCCCTCCTCGTCGTCTCCCTCATCCCTGCCAGTGTCGTCTACACTCTCACTTGCATGCACTACATCTACAGGCACCAGGAGTAGCACCAGAACACCCAGCACCACACTCCGCTCACCTGCAATCACCACCTCCACTCCCATTTACACGTCCCCTGTGTCCTCTCCCAGTGTGTCTGTGACGCCCCCTCCCAAAGTACACAAACGCGGGCACCCACACACCCAACATCCATCCACCTCACGACAGCCTCCAGTACCTACACCTGCACCCAAAACCGCAGCTTTAACACCGTCCGCCAGGGTTGTAATGACCACCTAGGTCATTACCTAAGGGAAAGTCTACAGGTAAGCTAGGTGACACTACCACCTGCTTAGGGCCAGTAACTCCACCCCAACTAAGCTGAATTATAGCTAAGGGAAGAAACTTAGTGGAGTTATGGACATCAATAATCTTGTACTGTTGTCCAGTGATGTGTTGTTCAGGAGGCACTAGGTTTTCAGTCACCAAAGTGATATTGGCACCTGTGTCCCTGTAGGCCTGGGCCTCAACACCATTTATTTAAACTGTCTGCCTGTACTTATCCATTGTAAGGGGACAAGCAGCCAGTGTGGCAAGGCCAATGCCACTAGGTGTGACATAAACTGTCTTGGGACTGACTACCCCAGTTATGATGGACCCATAAGTGAACCCAACTACACCCTTAGTTTGACTATTGCCAGCAGTCCCACCACTATTACCACTACTGCTAAGGGCACTAGAGCTTGATGTATTAGTGGTGGTAGGCTCAGGGGGTTTACCTGGACAGGACTTATCCCCTTGCCTATGGCCTTTATTTTTACACACAAAGCACCAAGGCTTTTTAATGTGTGTAGGTTGTGAAGAAGAGGAAGAATTTGATTTAGCCCCACCCCCTGAAGAGTGTTTAGGATGTGAAGAAGGATCTTTGGTTTTACCCTTATCCCCATGCTTATCCTGAGATTTCTCACCATCTTTCTTCTTGCCATCCTTGTCACCCCCTGTTTGAACTTTTCTCTTCACTCTTGTTCTGACCCATTTGTCTGCCTTCTTTCCCAATTCTTGGGGAAAGGTCAGATCTGAGTCCACTAGATATTGGTGTAACAAATCAGACACACAGTTATTCAGAATATGCTCTCTCAGGATTAGAACGTACAGGCTTTCATAGTCAGAAACATTACTGCCATGTAACCACCCCTCCAAAGCCTTCACTGAATGGTCAACAAAGTCTACCCAGTCTTGTGAAGACTCTTTTCTGGTTTCTCTGAACTTAATCCTGTATTGTTCAGTGGTTAAGCCAAATCCATCCAAGATTGCATTCTTCAAAACTGTAAAATTATTGGCATCACTTTCTTTCACAGTAAGGAGCCTATCCCTACCCTTTCCACTGAAAGATAGCCATAGGATAGCAGCCCACTGCCTTTGAAGGACCCCCTGTACCATACAGGCCCTCTCAAGTGCAGCAAACCACTTGTTAATGTCATCCCCCTCCTTGTAAGGGGGAACTATCTTATGCAGATTCCTAGAATCATGTTCTCTCACAGGATTGCTATCTGGAATACTGCTGCTGCCACCATGGGGTCCTAACCCCAACCTCTGTCTCTCTTTTTCTAAGTCTAGGGATTCCCTGTCTAGAGCCAGCTTTTGCTGTTTAAGCTTCAGCCTGGACTCTTCCACTCTCAACTTATTGAGTTCCCTTTCTAAAATCCTGTCATCAGGGTGGGTGGGTTGGGAATATTTTGACACAGAAGATTGATGTAAATGAACAGAGGGAGACCTGTTCCTAACAGTTGGTACCCTAGCAACCTGGCCTGCAGGAATAAATACATCCCTACTGTGATGGGAGCTTCTATTACTACCAGCATTGCTAGGTGGCCTGCTAAGGGGCAGATTGAGAAAGGAACCCTGCAACACTCCTACTGGGGGCTCCCCTGAGTCAGAGTGTGAGCTATCTATCAACTTTTCAGATGAGGGGCCACCCTGGACCTTATCATTCTCAATAAGCATATTAGACAGTAACTCTCTAGAAGGGTTCTTACCTACCACTAAACCTCTATCAATGCAGAGACTCCTTAGGCTCTTAAAGTTAAGGTGGTCATAAGTAGTATTGACCAAATTAAGAGGGGTTCCTACACCAGACATGATAGAAAAAGGTTTAGGGACAGATAAAAGAGAGAAAAAGTTTTAGGACTATTTAAAGAACAGGAAAAAAAACTTTTTCAACTTTTTGAAACTTTTTGAAAGTTTAGGAGTCATTTCAGCACTTAGCAGATATTGTAAGAGGAGAAAAGCAAAACTTTTTGGTTAGGTGTACATACACTGAACTTGTTTTGTATATTATTCTCTTATGAAAAGTACACAATGACAAAGTGGTAAGTAGTTACAAGTACTTATCCCACCGCTGCACAACCAATGTAGGAGGCTGGCCTGGCTTGTAGTGGGTACCAAGGGGTACTTAAACTCTGAACCAGGTCCAGATATCCCTTATTAGTGTAGAAGAGGTGTTTCTAGCAGCTTAGGCTGATAGAAGGTAGCTATAGCAGAGCAGCTTAGGCTGAACTAGGAGACATGCAAAGCTCCTACTATACTACTTGTGTCATATGCACAATATCATAAGAAAACACAATACACAGGTATACTAAAAATAAAGGTACTTTATTTTTATGACAATATGCCAAAAGTATCTCAGTGAGTACCCTCAGTATGAGGATGCCAAATATACACAAGATATATGTACACAATACCAAAAATATGCAGTAATAGCAAAAGGAAGTAATGCAAGCAGTGTAAAGTTACAATAGATTGCAATAGGAGCACATAGGAATAGGGGCAACAAAAACCATATACTCCAAAAGTGGAATGCGAACCACGGATGGACCCCAAACCTATGTGTGCTTGTAGAGGGTCGCTGGGACTGTAAGAAAACAGTGAGGGTTAGAAAAATAGCCCACCCCAAGACCCTGAAAAGTAGGTGTAAAGTGCACCTATAACCCCCAGAGAGCACAGAAGTCGTGATAGGGGGTTTCTGCTAGGAAGACCAACACCAGCAACGCAACCAAAGTGGATTTCCGGACCTGAGTATCTGTGAAACAAGGGGACCAAGTCCAGGAGTCGCGACAATGTCGAGAGTGGGCAGATGCCCAGGAAATGCCAACTGAGGGTGCAAAGAAGCTGCCACCTGATGGTAGAAGCTGTAGATTCTGCAAGAACAAAGAGGGCTCGAAACTTCCCCTTTGGAGGATGGATGTCCCACGTCGTGAAGAAGCTTGCAGAGGTGTTCCCACGCAGAAGGACCGCAAACAAGCCTTGCTAGCTGCAAGGGTTCGGTTAGGGTTTTTGTATGCTGCTGTGGCCCAGGAGGGACCAGGATGTCACCACTTGAATGAGGGGACAGAGGGGGCGCCCAGCAAGTCAGGGAGCCCTCACAGAAGCAGGCAGCACCCGCAGAAGTACCGGAACAGGCACTTGGAAGATGCGTGAACCGGAGTCCACCCGAAGACACAAAAGGGAGTCCCACGATGCCGGAGGACAACTCAGAAGGTTGTGCACTGCAGGTTAGAGTGTCGGGGACCCAGGCCTGGCTGTGCACAAAGGAAATCCTGGAAGAGTGCACAGGAGCCGGAGCAGCTGGAAATAACGCGGTACCCAGCAATGCAGTCTAGCGTGGGGAGGCAAGGACTTACCTCCACCAAACTTGGACTGAAGAGTCACTGGACTGTGCGAGTCACTTGGACAGAGTTGCTGAGTTCCAGGGACCACACTCGTCGTGCTGAGAGGGGAAACAGTCGAGAAAGCTGGCAGGATGAAGCAATACAAGGTTGCAGTAGTTGTCTTTGCTACTTTGTTCCGGTTTTGCAGCCGTCCTGAGCAGTCAGCGGTCGATCCTTTGGCAGAAGGTGAAGAGTGAGATGCAGAGGAACTCTGATGAGCTCTTGCATTCGTTATCTGGTGAGATCTCCAAAGCAGAGACCCTAAATGTGAGAAAGAAGCCTCTTTCTAGCCTTGTTACCCCCACTTTTTTTTAAATCTCCCGTGGGTCAACTGAATCTTCCCCCTGCAACCGCAGGCACCAAAAGACTGCATCACTGGTCCTCTAGGTCACCTCTCAGCACGACAAGCGTGGTCCCTGGAACTCAGCAACTCTTTCCAAGTGACTCCCACAGTCAAGTGACTCTTCAGTCCAAGTTTGGTGGAGGTAAGTCCTTGCCTCCCCATGCTAGACTTCATTGCTGGGTACCGCGTGATTTGCAGCTGCTCCGGCTCCTGTGCACTATTCCAGGATTTCCTTTGTGCACAGCCAAGCCTGGGTCCCTGACACTCTAACCTGCAGTGCACAACCTTCTGAGTTGTCCTACGGCGTCGTGGGACTCCCTTTTGTAACTTCGCGTGGACTCCGGTTCACTCTTCTTCCAAGTGCCTGTTCAGGTACTTCTGCGGGTGCTGCCTGCTTTTGTGAGGGCTCCCTGACATGCTGGGCGCCCCCTCTGTCTCCTCATCCAAGTGGTGACATCCTGGTCCCTCGTGGGCCACAGCAGCACCCAAAAACCTCTACCACGACCCTTGTAGCTAGCAAGGCTTGTTTGCGGTCTTTCTGCGTCGGAACACCTCTGCAAGCTTCTTCGCGGCGTGGGACATTCACCCTCCAAAGTGGAAGTTCCTAGTCCTCTTCTTTCTTGCAGAACTCCAAGCTTCCTCCAACAGGTGGCAGCTTCCTTGCACTCTCAGCTGTCATTTCCTGGGCTCCTGCCCTCTCTGGATACTGTCGCTACTATTGGACTTGGTCCCCTTGTCTTACTCAGGTCTGGAAATCCACTGTTGTTGCATTGCTGGTGTTTGTTCTCCCTGCAGAATCCCCCTGTCACGACTTCTGTGCTCTCTGGGGGTAGTAGGTGCACTTTACACCTACCTTTCAGGGTCTTGGGGTGGGCTATTTTTCTAACCCTCACTGTTTTCTTACAGTCCCAGCGACCCTCTACAAGCTCACATAGGTTTGGGGTCCATTTGTGGTTCACATTCCACTTTTGGAGTATATGGTTTGTGTTGCCCCTATACCTATGTGCTCCTATTGCAATCTACTGTAATTTTACACTGCTTACATTACTTTTCTTGGTATTACCTGCATAATTTTGGTTTGTGTACATATATCTTGTCTATATAACTTATCCTCATACTGAGGGTAGTCACTGAGATACTTTTGGCATATTGTCATAAAAATAAAGTACCTTTATTTTTAGTACTTCTGTGTATTGTGTTTTCTTATGATATTGTGCATATGACACCAGTGTTATAGTAGGAGCTTTACATGTCTCCTAGTTCAGCCTAAGCTGCTTTGCCATCGCTACCTTCTATCAGCCTAAGCTGCTAGAAACACCTCTTCTACGCTAATTAGGGATAACTGGACCTGGCACAAGGTGTAAGTACCTCTGGTACCCACTACAAGCCAGGCCAGCCTCCTACAGGTAGTACTATCCGGGCCCTAAAGGAACCTCTACAGGAACACATGAGATCTATGCAAAAAATGACTAGACCTCCCAGCTGATGAGACAGTTGAATGCGGTGCACTTAACATCTGAAACTCCGATTATAAAATTTGGGGGAATAAGTCACACAAAGCCCTATCCTGGAGGGGGGATTGTTTGGCAAATTTGAGACAAAATGAGGCCCGATGGATTATTAGATTGAGGGCCATTGAGAGGTGCATGAACCAGGATAGTGAACTATACCACTCTTTATGACAGGTTGGTGCATATTATACTCGTTGTTTATGATATATCTCTGTTTACATCAACTATGCAAGGATGGGTAAAATTAGCACATGTTTCGATCTGATAGGAGAGAACTAAGGGCCATATGTACGAACACTTTTTCCCATAGACACAGAATGGGTAAAAACCTTTGCTACATCTGGCTTTAGAGTATTAGATAATTTAATCACCATCTCTTGCCCTTTTATATGGCACGTTCTGAATAGCAAAGATTCAGCATGTGATATGACCTAATTATCATGTATTGCCAACTTCATATGCGCCTCTGCCAATAACGATAATAGGGGACCTACATTGCATGACTTGCGACTGCGTTGTACCCATCGCTAATTCTCATATGTTACAATTTAAAATTGTAAAAACTAAGGCCCTCATTACAACCCTGGTGGAAAATCCCGCTGGCCGCTGTGCCGACGGCCGCCAATATACTGTGTCCACGGCCAAAATCTGCTACGGGTATTATGACCCACAGTTAGAAATCCTCCACTATACAGACACCCACATAAGACCGCCACACCAAAGGTCAGTCAGAAATTGGCGGTACCAAAACCCACACCGTTACGCCAACAGGAATACTCCCACAATATCACGACCCACGAAGCAACGCAGCTGTCTTTCAACCGCAGTAATCTATTGGCGGTACAGACTGCCACCCTCAAAATACACACACTTACAAGACACAACCACATTGGACAATTCAAAATACACACACCTGACACACATACACCCACACACTCACACCACTATAAAACACACTCCCACATTACTCACAAACCCTTACAATTACATTTTTGGAAGAAGCCGAGAGACAGAAAAGCTAAGACAACACCAGCATCCAGAGGCACACAACACCATCACTCATACACCATCCACGCACCGCAAAGAACACACCCCAAAACATCACCCTACACATGACAACAACCGAACCTCACACATCACCCACACCACATCATCGAACTTCAAAGACACCCCAGGTTTTCTGAGGAGGAGCTCAGGGTCATGGTGGAGGACATCATCCGGGTAGAGCCACAGCTATTCGGATCACAGGTGCAGCAGACATCAATTGCAAGGAAGATGGAGCTATGGCGGAGAATTGTCGACAGAGTCAACGCAGTGGGACAGCTTCCATGAACACAGGATGACATCAGGAAGAGGTGGCACGACCTACGGGGGAAGGTACGTTCCGTGGTATCCAGACACCAGGTAGCCGTACAGAGGACTGGCAGTGGACACCCACCTCCTCCCCCACAACTAACATGGGAGGAGCAAGTCTTGGCAATCATGCATCCTGAGTAGCAGGAGGACTGGACCCTGGTAAGTCATATCTTTACTACTATGTCCCCCACCCTACCTGCATGCCATCACAAACTCCTACCCCTTCCCTCACCCCCATCAATACACCACCTCACATATACCCCACTATCACAACCCACACATCCCAATACCAAGTCCTGCATGCAACACCAATGCATGGACACCCATCACAGACCTGCATGGACACCCATCACCACAGCACGTCCAGGGGAGAGACTCACCCAGGGCACACAATCACCACTCACACAAGGGCCCAGGAAATAATGCAAGCACAGTAGTAGAGGGAAACAAACCCATTGCACAAGATGGCACACAATCAGATGCAATAACAATGCATTTACACCCGACAGGACCCCTACCCAACGTCACCGGACAGGAGGTGCCAGACATATCCAGTCCCCCCACAGAAGAGGCCCTCAGTGACGACAGCAGCTCTGCACGCCTGGATCAAGATGACCAGGCCGGCCCATCAGGGACCTCTGGACAGTTGGTTCCCCTGCCAAAGTCCCAAACCACCACTGAACCTCCCCCCTCAGGAAACACCACCACAGCACCCACCCAGCGGGCCCATGCCACTGCCCCCAGGACACGTCAATCAACAGTGTGTCCACCACTATAGGGACCCCAGGCAACCCCACTAACACAGGACGATCAGGTACCTGGGGTCAGTGGCAGTGGGCACACGGTTCAGGGGACAGAGGCACAGGATAACAGGGAAGCTGGGAGGACTGCTGTGCGACAGGGGGAGGACAGGCCCAGGGAACCCACTCTCCACGAGGCACTCTCCAACATCATGGGAGCATCCCACCATTCCCAGGAGACCATGGGCATGGTACTGGGCAAGTTTCAGGAGACCCAGTGGCAGCAGGAGGAACAGTACCTGGGAATCGGGGAGGACTTGAAGTCCATTAACACCAACCTGGTCACCAATGCAGGGGTGCTGGCAGACAGGGCCAACACCATGAGGCAGACAGTGGCATACCACCGGGCCCCTGACACCAGCCCGAACGATAAACAGCCTTCCACGTCCGCCCGCGCTAGTGGACAGGAGGTCCCGCCACAGGAACAACAGGCCACCAGCACCCCACCCCCTGCAGAAGGAGAACCACCCCGCAAACAGTCCCTGCGATCCAGGCACAAGACAGAGAACATTGCCAGGACCCCCGCCAGGAAATAGGACTCTCCTGATTGTCACCCTTGTGTCCCACTCTGTCACCCTGTCCACCATGAACAGCCATTGCTCCCCTTCCTGTGCCCCATTGGACAATGCACCTGTGATACCAAGAGACTGGACTCTACCATGGATATTCCTCAACCATCACCCCAGCCCATTGCACTTCCCCCACTACTTATTAGCACTTAAATAAACACCCTTGAATCACAAAACAATCTGGAGTTAGTCTGTACTTTCACCAATGTATTATTACAACCACTTAGACAAATATCAATGTAAATGTTCATTTGCACATACCAAAGTATGACAGTTGTTGGGCAGCAGTAAACATAGCAGAAGGCAGATTGTGGTACCCAGATCTGTGAAAAGTAAAGCCAAAGTGAACTGTCAGGGTCCATACACAAAGGTTAGAAAGGCTGACTCATACAATGTCTCACAGTAGTCAGATATAAGATGAGATGTGCTAGTCTCCTACCTGTGTCTCACTGGAAGTACTGCATGATGATGTTGTTTCGGTTGCCAATATCTTCTTCCTCTGCCTCCTCTTCCTCACTGTCCACAGGCTCAACAGCTGCCACAAGACCAACATCAGGGCCATCCTCCTGCAGAAAAGGCACCTGGCGTCGCAATGCCAGGTTGTGCAACATGCAGCATGCCACGATGATCTGGCACACCTTCTTCGGTGAGTAGTATAGGGAGCCACCTGTTAGATGGAGGCACCGGAATCTGGCCTTCAGGAGGCCGAAAGTCCGCTCAATAATCCTCCTAGTTCACCCATGTGCCTCATTGTAGCATTCCTCTGCCCTTGTCCTGGGATTCCTCACTAGGGTCAGTAGCCATGAGAAGTTGGGGAACCAGAGTCACCTGTAAATGTCGAGGGATATCTGTTAGGCATACACCAACCCTTAGGGACGACCCGATACCCAGACACCTATTCATACTGTGTGGGGACCTTGGGCTCACCTATTAGCCACACACAGTGCCTCTGGAGTTGGCCCATCACATAAGGGATGCTGCTATTCATCAAAATGTAAGCGTTATGCACAGAGCCAGGATACTTGCCATTCACATGAGAGAGGTACTGGTCTGCCAAACACCATCTGCACATTCATTGAATGGTAGCTTTTTCCATTTCTGTGCACCTGTGCATTCCTGCGGGGGGAACAAATGCCACATGGGTACCATCAATGGCACCAATTATGTTGGGGATATGTCCCAGGGCATAGAAGTCAGCTTTCACTGTGGGCAAATCCTCCACCTGGGGGAAAGTGATGTAGTAGCGCATATGTTTCAGCAGGGCAGATAGCACTCTGGACAACACGTTAGAGAACATTGGCTGAGACATCCCTGACACCATAGCCACTGTTGTTTGAAAGGAATCACTGGCCAGGAAATGGAGCACTGACAGGACCTGCACTAGAGGGGGGATACCTGTGGGATGGCGGATAGCTGACATCAGGTCTGGCTCAAATTGGGCACACAGTTCTTGGATTATGGCATGATCAAGTCTGTAGGTGATAATGATGTGTCTGTCTTCCATTCTCGACAGGTCCACCAGAGGTCTGTACACTGGAGGATGATGCCATCTCATCAGCTGCCCCAGCGGATGGGCCCTATGGAGGAGAATGGTGAGCAGAGGGTCATGTACCACATAGGTTGCACAGGTGTTTTTGCACTAATGTAAGTAAATCCGTGTGTGGCGTTGTCTGTCCATATTGCTGCCCAAATGTGCTGTGACTCAGTTAGGTGCCATGCCATGTGGCACCCTGAAATGGCGGCTGCCTTACCTGTAAGGAGGGACAAGGAAAATGAGGTAACTGTGCTGGTGTTATGCAGCGTAGCGGTAGGCGGTCTAAGACTGCCGCGCAATTCAGCATTGGCTCTTATTGGGCCCTATGGGTTCCAGGAGCCAATGACGATGTACGCCGGCAGTTCCGCGGACGTGACCGCTATTTTCTATCTGTTCACTCACTTGATAGCTTACCTTCAACAGGAGAGGACCTATACTGCAAGTGCTGCTGTGACCTGGAATCTACTATGGCTACAGTGTCTGTGGAAAGGGCCCCTGCTTTCACATCGGAGGAGTTGGAGAGACTAGTGGATGGGGTCCTTCCCCAGAACACGCTACTTTACGGTCCTCCAGACAAACAGGTGAGTACACTGTGAGCAAGATGCATGACACATGAATGTATGGAGTGGTGTGGATAGAAGAGACATGTTGGGGGGGGCTGAGGCCTGCATGTGAGGATGGTGAGTGTATGTGTGTCAGGGCATGGGTGGGAACTGGTGGGCAATGAGTATGAAGGGCCGGACAGGGGAGTCATTTCCTTTCCTCCTTTACCTTTCCTTTAGGTCAGTGCCCACCAGAAGAAGGGTTTTTGGCGTGCCATCGCCAAGGAAGTGCGGACCCTGGGGGGCTATCATAGACGGAGCACCCACTACCGCAAGAGATGGGAGGATCTGTGCCGCTGGAGCAAGAAGACGGCAGAGGCCCAGCTGGGGATGGCCTCCCAACGTAAAAGGGGTGCCCGTCGCACCATGACCCCTCTGATGTTCCGGATCCTAGCGGTGGCATATCCAGAGTTGGATGGGCGCTTGAGGGCATCACAGCAGCCACAAAGGGGTGAGTACAGTCTCATTCAGCTGACTCTGCACGCTTTACGAGGTGTCCAGATGGAGGATGTGGGCTGTGGGTTCCCCTAGGCCAGGGTGAACATGCTAGGGTAGGTCCCTTGTGAGGCTGGCTCTGTGGCACTCCAACCCCAAAAGTGGTAGTGGCCATCTACAACTAGTCAGGCTCCTGTGGGTTCCAGGTGTGCAGCTAATGGGGTTAGGCATATTCCCCTATGGGCAGGTTATTTTCCTAAGAACTGTTAGTCCATGGCCTAGTGCATAGGGCTGCTCCCTGTGTGTTGTGTCTGCCAACGGTAGTGGTGTTGCTGGCATTGACCATGTGTCTCCTCTGTCTTTCCCCTCTTCTTGTTTTGTCACCCTGTCTTTGTGTGCATTAGAATCATCTGGCGGAGGAGCAGTGGCACCGGAGCAGGAGGGTGCTGCAACCCACATGGCCCAGGAGGGTGAATGTACGGAGTCTGAAGGCACCAGTGGGACAGAGGGCGAGGGGAGCTCCACGATGGGGACAGGAGGGGACACCAGCAACAGCAACGACTCCTCTGATGGGAACTCCCTTGCGGGGGCGGGCACCTCTGTGCCCACCGCAACAACAGGTACAGCCGCCACCTCCCCTACCAGCACCGCCCTCCCAGCAGCCCCTCAGCGTGTTTCCCGTGCCTGCTCACCCAGGAGAGTGGGCATCTCCTTTGCCCCAGGCACCTCAGGCCCTGCCCCAGTCAGCCCTGCTGCCCTCAGGGAGGAGGCTATTGACCTCCTGAGATCTCTCACTGTTGGGCAGTCAACCATTTTGAATGCCATCCAGGATGTCGCGAGGCATTTGCAGCAAACAAATGCATACCTGGAGGGCATTCATTCTCCCCCTCCAACTTCCACTACCCACACCCAATCCCCTCTACCTCAGCCTATCCCAAGCACACCTACAGACCAGCATGCACACACATCAACACACAAAAGTGGCTCAGACAACATAAGCACCAGACATCCCACAGGCACTCACACAAGCACCATCCCCATGCAGACACACCAACATCCACTTCCTCCACTGTATCCCCCTCCTCCACATCCTCCACCTCCCTCCCAGTCTCGTCTCCACTCACACCTGCATGCACTACATCCTCAGCCACTACCTCCATCACCAGCACGCCCATTACTACACACCGATCACGTGCAATCACCACCCCCACTACCATTCACATGTCCCCTGTGTCTTCTCCCAGTGTGTCTGTGAGCCCTCCTCCCAAAGTACAACAAACGCTGGCACACACCCACTCAACAGCCATCCATGTCACAACAGCCTCCAACCCATGCACCTTCACCCAAACTCAGCAGACGTATACCTCCTGCAACCACTACCTCATCCTCCACTCCCAAACCCCCTCCATCTTCCCGTGCCAGTGTGTCCAAAAAACTTTTCCGGGCTACCATTGACCTCTTCCCTAAACCTCCCCCCGGTCTTCCCCTAGGGCCAGGTTGTCTAGAGCACAGACCAGCACCTCAGCCACCAAATCGTTGTCCACTGTGGTCCCTGCAAGTCCGGGAGGATCGAAGGGGGCACCCATCAGGGCTGCCAGTGTGTCCTCTACTGAAGCCAAGGACCACCCTATTCCACCACTTACCAAGCTAATGAAGGGGCCAGCGTGCAGGAGAGAAAAGCCGCACCACCCACCCAGCAATGCCAACTCCAGAACCACAGAGGATAGTGCCAAGGTCCCAGCAGCGACTGCCAAGGTGGGGAAGGGACACAAGAGGAAAGGAAAGTCACCTCAGGGCACGGAGCCTCCGGGTGAGGGACTGGTGACCCCTATTTCTCCAGACAGGCCAGCAACCTCAACATTTGTGGGCACCGCTGCAACAACCGCCACCTGCCCCGCCACCTGCACCGCCACCTGCATTGCCACCTGCATCACCACCCGTACCGCCACCTGCACGGCCACTGTAGGAAAGTACCATCTTGCCTGGCATGTTACCCCCATTTTTCACTGTATATATGTTGTTTTAGTTGTATGTGTCACTGGGACCCTGCCAGCCAGGGCCCCAGTGCTCATAAGTGTGCCTGAATGTGTTACCTGTGTTATGACTAACTGTCTCACTAAGGCTCTACTAATCAGAACCTCAGTGGTTATGCTCTCTCATTTCTTTCAAATTGTCACTAACAGGCTAGTGACCAATTTTACCAATTTACATTGGCTTACTGGAACACCCTTATAATTCCCTAGTATATGGTACTGAGGTACCCAGGGTATTGGGGTTCCAGGCGATCCCTATGGGCTTCAGCATTTCTTTTGCCACCCATAGGGAGCTCTGACAATTCTTACACAGGCCTGCCACTGCAGCCTGAGTGAAATAACGTCCACGTTATTTCACAGCCATTTTACACTGCACTTAAGTAACTTATAAGTCACCTATATGTCTAACCTTTACCTGGTAAAGGTTGGGTGCTAAGTTACTTAGTGTGTGGGCACCCTGGCACTAGCCAAGGTGCCCCCACATTGTTCAGGGCCAATTCCCCGGACTTTGTGAGTGTGGGGACACCATTACACGAGTGCACTACATATAGGTCACTACCTATGTGTAGCTTCACAATGGTAACTCCGAATATGGCCATGTAACATGTCTATGATCATGGAATTGCCCCCTCTATGCCATCCTGGCATAGTTGGCACAATCCCATGATCCCACAGGTCTGTAGCTCAGACCTGGGTACTGCCAAACTGCCTTTCCCGGGGTTTCACTGCAGCTGCTGCTGCTGCCAACCCCTCAGACAGGTTTCTGCCCTCCTGGGGTCCAGCCAGGCTTGGCCCAGGATGGCAGAACAAAGGACTTCCTCTGAGAGAGGGTGTTACACCCTCTCCCTTTGGAAAATGGTGTGAAGGCAGGGGAGGAGTAGCCTCCCCCAGCCTCTGGAAATGCTTTCATGGGCACAGATGGTGCCCATTTCTGCATAAGCCAGTCTACACCGGTTCAGGGACCCCTCAGCCCTGCTCTGGCGCGAAACTGGACAAAGGAAAGGGGAGTGACCACTGGTTCTTGAGGGGGTTTAGTGCCCAGAGTGCTTCATCCTGCCAAGGACTGGGGTAGTGGATGTATCTCTCCACTGGTTCTGGAGGGGGCTTAGTGCCCAGGGTGCTTCATCCTGCCAAGGACTAGAGTAGTGGATGTATCGCTCCACTGGTTCTGGAGGGAGCATGGTGGCCAGAGTGCTGCACATGCTGTGTGGCAGGTCCCATTCCCTCACCTGGGTCTGTATGCCACAAGATTGCCTGGGAACAGGTAGCATGATACTCCATAGAGTCAGAGACACACTCCACCCTGCTGCGACTTTGCCTGCCAACTGCTGGTACTAACAGTGCTGGTTGTGGTGCCTCACGTACGCTGTGCAGGGTGCAGGACATCTCTTGCAGCCTCGGACGACTGCCCACTGGGAATGTTGTCCATGTCGGCTGTGGTGGCACTGTCTGTGCACGTCGCAGAGCTGGTGGCGGTCGCAGCGGCGGTGTCTGTGGCTGAAATGCTGGCGGTGGTGCATGTGTCAGCACCTGTGGAGGGAGACAGCAGGACGTCTCCTGCAGCCACGGACGGCTGCCCACTGGGGATGATGTTGGGGACTGTTGCTGAGGCAGCAGAAGTGCAGGTGGCGGTGCAGGTGGCAGGGCAGGTGGCGGTGCAGGTGGTGGTGTCCACTGCCGTACAGGTTGCTGCTCTGTTTGCCAGAGGGGGTGACACCAGTCCCTCAACCGGAGGCTCCGTGCCCTGTGCTGACTTCCCCTTAGCCATGTGTCCCTTCCCCACCTTGGAAGTGGCTGGTGGGACCTTGGCACTGTCCCCTTTTGGCTTGGAGGAGGCCTTGCTGGGTGGTTGGTGCGGCTTTTCCCTACGGCATGTGGGCACCTTCTTCACCTTGGCAGGAGGTGGAATGGGCTGTTCCTTGGCCTCACTAGGTGGCACACTGGCAGCCCTGGTGGGTGCTGCCTTCGATGTTCCCGGACTTGCAGGGACCACCGCGCTGGAGGATTTGGTGGCTGAGGTGCTGGGCTGGGATCTGGACATCCTTGCCCTAGGGGAAGGACAGGGGGGGAGGTGTAGGGAAGAGGTCAATGTTAGCCAGGAAAAGTTTCTTAGACACACTGGGACGGGGAGAGGGTTTGGGAGTAGAGGAAGAGGTAGTGGTTGTAGGAGGTGTACGTCTGCTGAGTGTGGGTGAAGGCGCATGGGCTGGAGGCTGTTGTGAGGTAGATGGCTGTTGAGTGGGTGTGTGCCAGCGTTTGTGTAGTTTGGGAGGAGGGCTCACAGACACACTGGGAGAGGACACAGGGGACGTGTGAATGGTAGTGGGGGTGGTGATTGCATGTGAGCGGTGTGTGGTGATGGGCGTGCTGGTGATGGAGGTAGTGGCTGAGTATGTAGTACATGCAGGTGTGAGTGGAGACGAGACTGGGAGGGAGGAGGAGGACTTGGAGGAGGGGGACACAGTGGAGGCAGTGGATGTTGGTGTGTCTGCATGGGGATGGTGCTTGTGTGAGTGCCTATGGGATCGGTGGTGCTTATGTTTGCCATGTCTACTCTTGTTTGTTGATGAGTGTGCATGCTGGTCTGATGGTGTGCTTGGGATAGGCTGAGGTACAGAGGATTGGGTCTGGGGAGTGAAAGAAGGAGGGGGGAGGCTGGACACAGGGACAATGGCTGCCAGCAGTGCTGAGGCCAGAGCCTAAAATGCTCTTTGTTGGGCTGCCACGCCAGAATGAATGCCATCCAGGTATGCATGTGTTTGTTGCAAATGCCTCTTGACACCCTGGATGGCATTCAAAATGGTTGATTGCCCAGCAGTGAGGGATCTCAGGAGGTCAATAGCCTCCTCACTGAGGGCAGCAGAGCTGACTGGAGCAGGGCCTGAGGTGCCTGGGGTGAAGGAGATGCCCACTCTCCTGGGTGAGCGGGCACGGGAAACACGCTGATTGGCTGCTGGGAGGGCGGTGCTGGTAGGAGGGTGGCGGCTGTACCTGTTGATGCGGTGGGCACAGAGGTGCCCGCCACCACAAGGGACATCCCATTAGAGGAGGAGTCTCTATCGCTGGTGTCTCCTCCTGTCCCCGTTGTGGAGCTCCCCTCACCCTGTTAATTCAAGGTCAGGTATCAAGTGAGTGAACAGATAGAAAATGGCGGTCACGTCCGCGGCGGACGCACCACCGGCGTACATCGTCATTGCCTCCTGGAACCCATAGGGCCCAATGATAACCAATACTGAATTGCGCCGCGGTCTTCGACTCCCTACCGCAACGCTGCACAACGCCAGCGCAGTTACCTCATTTCCCCTTGTCCCTGTTACAGGTCAGGCACCTGCCATTTCAGGGGGGCACATGGCAGGGCAACTAACTGCGTCACAGCACTTTTGGCCAGGAATACGGACAGACAGCGCTACACACCTATTACATCACGATTGTTCTAAACAACCTTGTGAGACCTATGTGGTGTATGACCCTCTGCTGACCCTTCTCCTCCATAGGGCACTTCCGCTGGGGCAGGTGAGGAGATGGCTTAACCCTTCGGTATACAGACCCCTGGTGGACCTGTTGACAATGAAAGACAGACACATCATTATCACCTACAAACCTGATCGTGCCACAATCCATGAACTGTGTGCCCAGTTGGAGCCAGACCTGATGTCAGCTATCTGCCATCCCACAGGAATCCCCCGTCTAGTGCAGGTGCTATCAGTGCTCCATTTCCTGGCCAGTGGGTCCTTTCAAACAACAGTGGCCATGGCATCAGGGATGTCACAGCCAATGTTTTCTAACGTGTTGTCTAGGGTGTTGTCTGCCCTGCTGAAACACATGCACAGCTACATCGTTTTCCCTCAGGCGGAGGATTTGCCCACAGTGAAAGCTGACTTCTATGCCCTGGGACATATCCCCAACATCATTGGTGCCATTGATGGTACACATGTGGCATTTGTCCCCCTCCGCAGGAATGAACAGGTGTACAGAAACTGCAAAATCTACCATTCTAAGAATGTGCAGATGGTGTGTTTTGGCAGACCAGTATATCTCCCATGTGAATGCCAAGTATCCTGGCTCAGTGCATGACGCTTACATTTTGAGGAATAGCAGCATCCCTTATGTCATGGGCCAACTCCAGATGCACCATGTGTGGCTAATAGGTGAGTCAAAGGTCCCAACACAGTTGACATAGGTGTCTGGGTATGGGAGAGTCCCTAAGGGTTGGAGGATGTCTAACAGTTGTCCCTCGACATTTGCAGGTGACTCTGGCTACCCCAACCTGTCATGGCTACTGACCCCAGTGAGGAATCCCAGGACAAGGGCAGAGGAACGCTACAATGAGGCACATGGGCAAACTAGGAGGATAATAGAGCGCACCTTCGGCCTTCTGAAGGCCAGATTCCGGTGCCTCCATCTGACAGGTGGCTCCCTATACTACTCACCAAAGAAGGTGTACCAGATCATCGTGGCATGCTGTATGTTGCACAACCTGGCTTTGTGACCCCAGGTGCCTCTTCTGCAGGAGGAAGGGCCTGATGATGGTCTTGTGGCAGCTGTGGAGCCTGTGGACAGTGAAGAAGAGGAGGCAGAAGAAGAAGATATAAACAACGGAAACAACATCATCATGCAATACTTCCAGTGAGACACAGGTAATGGCACTGCTTCTCTCATATCATACAACTGTAGGACATAGCATACATTACCATTTTACCTCTGTGTATGGACCCTGACATGTTACTTTGGCTTTCCATTTCACAGATCTGGGTCCCACTTTCTTCCTTCTGCTGTGTTTACTGCTGCCCAAGAAATGTCTAACATTGGTATGTGAACATAAACATTGACATTGCTATAATTCTGAGCGGTTGCAATTACACATTTGTGAAAGTACAGACTGACTCCAGATTCATTTGTGATTCAAGGGTGTTTATTTCTGTGCAAATAAGTGGAGGGGGCTGTGCAATGGGCTGGGGTGATGGTGGAGGAATGTCCATGGTAGAGTCCAGTCTATTGGTCTCACAGGTACATTGTCGAAGAGGGCATTGGAAGTGGAGTAATGGCAGTTCAACGTTGTCAGGGTGACAAAGTGGGACAAAAGGGTGACAGTCAGGAGAGTGTTATTTCCTGGCGGGGGTCTTGGCAATGTTCTCTGTCTTGTTCCTGGATCTGAGGGACCGTTTGCGGGGTGGTTCTCCTTCTGCAGGGGGTGGGGTGCTGGTGGCCTGTTGTTTCTGTGGCGGGACCTCCTGCCCACTGTTGTGTCCACTGTTCATCGTCCAGGCTAGTGTCAGGAGCCCGGTTGTGTGCCACTGTGTCCCTCATGGTTTTGGCCAGGTCTGCCAGCACCCCTGCAATGGTGACCAGGGTGGTGTGATGGACTTCAAGTCCTCCCTGATCCCCAGGTAATGTTCCTCCTGCATCCGCTGGGTCTCCTGAAACTTGGCCAGTACCGTGCCCATGGTCTCCTGGGAATGAAGTATGCTCCCATGATGTTGGAGAGTGCCTCGTGGAGAGTGAGTTCCCTGGGCCAGTCCTCCCCCTGTCGCACAGCAGTCCTCCCAGTTTCCCTGTTATCCTGTGCCTCTGTCCCCTGAACCGTGTGCCCACTGCCACTGACCCCAGGTCCCTGATTGTCTTGGGTTGGTGTGTTTGCCTGGGTTCCCTGTAGTGGTGGACACACTGCTGATTGACATGTCCTGGGGACAGAGGGATGGGCCCGCTGGGTGGGTGCTGTGGTGGTGTTTCCTGAGGGGGGAGGGTCTGTGGTGGTTTGTGGCAGTGGCAGAGGAACCGACTGTCCAGAGGTCCCTGATGGGCCGGGCTGGTCATCTTGATCCAGGCGTCCCCCTGTGGTACTGGCTATGTCTGGCACCTCCTGTCCGGTGACGTTGGGTATGGGTCTTGTTGGGGTGTAAATGCATAGCTATTGTATCTGTGTGTGCCATCTCGTGCAATGGGTGAGTTACCCTCTACTCCTGTGCTTGCATTATTGTGTTGGCCCTTGTGTGATTAGTGATTTTGGGGCCTGGGTGAGTATCTGTACTGGACATGCTTTGGTGATGGGTGTCTATGCATGGGATGTTGCATGCAGGGCTTGGGATTGGGATGGGTGGGTTGTGATGGTGGGGCATATGTGAGGTGTATGAGTGATGGGGGTGAGGGTGGGGGTATGTGATGGCATGCAGGTGGGGTGATGGGATATAGTAGTAAAGATCTAACTTACCAGAGTCCAGTCCTCCTGCTACTCCTGCGAGGCCCTCAGGATGCAGTATTGCCAAGACATGCTCCTCCCATGTTGTTAGTTGTGGGGGAGGAGGTGGGGGTCCACTGCCAGTCTTCTGTACTGGTATCTGGTGTCTGGATACCACTGAAAACACCTTCCCCCGTAGGTCGTGCCACCTCTTCCTGATGTCATCCCGTGTTCTTGGATGCTGTCTCACTGCGTTGACCCTGTCGACAGTTCTCTGCCATATCTCCATCTTCCTAGCAATGGAGGTGTGCTGCACCTGTGGTCTGAATAGTTGTGGCTTTACCTGGATTATTTCCTCCACCATGACCCTGAGCTACTCCTCAGAAAACCTGGGGTGTCTTTGAGGTGCCATGATGTGGTGTGGGTAATGTGCGAGGTGATGTTTGTTGTGCTGTGTGATGTGTTGTTGTGAGAAGGTAGCCTCTTTCTAGCCTTGTTACCCCCACTTTTGGCCTGTTTGTGAGTGTATGTCAGAGTGTTTGTCACTGTTTTCACTGTCTCACTGGGATCCTGATAGCCAGGCCTCAGTGCTCATAGTGAAAACACTATGTTTTCAGTATGTTTGTTATGTGTCACTGGGATCCTGCTGGTCAGGACCCCAGTGCTCATAAGTTTGTGGCCTATATGTATGTGTCACTGGGACCCTGTCACACAGGGCCCCAGTGCTCATAGGTGTGCATGTATATGTTCCCTGTGTGGTGCCTAACTGTCTCACTGAGGCTCTGCTAACCAGAACCTCAGTGGTTATGCTCTCTCATTACTTTTAAATTGTCACTAACAGGCTAGTGACCAATTTTACCAATTTTCATTGGCTTACTGGAACACCCTTATAATTCCCTAGTATATGGTACTGAGGTACCCAGGGTATTGGGGTTCCAGGAGATCCCTATGGGCTGCAGCATTTCTTTTGCCACCCATAGGGAGCTCTGGCAATTCTTACACAGGCCTGCCACTGCAGCCTGAGTGAAATAACGTCCACGTTATTTCACAGCCATTTTACACTGCACTTAAGTAACTTATAAGTCACCTATATGTCTAACCTTTACCTGGTAAAGGTTAGGTGCAAAGTTACTTAGTGTGAGGGCACCCTGGCACTAGCCAAGGTGCCCCCACATTGTTCAGAGCCAATTCCCTGAACTTTGTGAGTGCGGGGACACCATTACACGCGTGCACTACATATAGGTCACTACCTATATGTAGCTTCACAATGGTAACTCCGAATATGGCCATGTAACATGTCTATGATCATGGAATTGCCCCCTCTATGCCATCCTAGCATAGTTGGCACAATCCCATGATCCCAGTGGTCTGTAGCACAGACCCTGGTACTGCCAAACTGCCCTTCCTGGGGTTTCACTGCAGCTGCTGCTGCTGCCAACCCCTCAGACAGGCATCTGCCCTCCTGGGGTCCAGCCAGGCCTGGCCCAGGATGGCAGAACAAAGAACTTCCTCTGAGAGAGGGTGTGACACCCTCTCCCTTTGGAAAATGGTGTGAAGGCAGGGGAGGAGTAGCCTCCCCCAGCCTCTGGAAATGCTTTGTTGGGCACAGAGGTGCCCAATTCTGCATAAGCCAGTCTACACCGGTTCAGGGACCCCTTAGCCCCTGCTCTGGCGCGAAACTGGACAAAGGAAAGGGGAGTGACCACTCCCCTGACCTGCACCTCCCCTGGGAGGTGTCCAGAGCTCCTCCAGTGTGCTCCAGACCTCTGCCATCTTGGAAACAGAGGTGCTGCTGGCACACTGGACTGCTCTGAGTGGCCAGTGCCACCAGGTGACGTCAGAGACTCCTGCTGATAGGCTCCTTCAGGTGTTAGTAGCCTATCCTCTCTCCTAGGTAGCCAAACCCTCTTTTCTGGCTATTTAGGGTCTCTGTCTCTGGGGAAACTTTAGATAACGAATGCATGAGCTCAGCCGAGTTCCTCTGCATCTCCCTCTTCACCTTCTGATAAGGAAACGACCGCTGACCGCGCTGGAAGCCTGCAAACCTGCAACATAGTAGCAAAGACGACTACTGCAACTCTGTAACGCTGATCCTGCCGCCTTCTCGACTGTTTTCCTGCTTGTGCATGCTGTGGGGGTAGTCTGCCTCCTCTCTGCACCAGAAGCTCCGAAGAAATCTCCCGTGGGTCGACGGAATCTTCCCCCTGCAACCGCAGGCACCAAAAAGCTGCATTACCGGTCCCTTGGGTCTCCTCTCAGCACGACGAGCGAGGTCCCTCGAATCCAGCGACACCGTCCAAGTGACCCCCACAGTCCAGTGACTTTTCAGCCCAAGTTTGGTGGAGGTAAGTCCTTGCCTCACCTCGCTGGGCTGCATTGCTGGGAACCGCGACTTTGCAAGCTACTCCGGCCCCTGTGCACTTCCGGCGGAAATCCTTTGTGCACAGCCAAGCCTGGGTCCACGGCACTCTAACCTGCATTGCACGACTTTCTAAGTTGGTCTCCGGCGACGTGGGACTCCTTTGTGCAACTTCGGCGAGCACCGTTTCACGCATCCTCGTAGTGCCTGTTTCTGGCACTTCTCCGGGTGCTACCTGCTTCAGTGAGGGCTCCTTGTCTTGCTCGACGTCCCCCCTCTCTGCAGGTCCAATTTGCGACCTCCTGGTCCCTCCTGGGCCCCAGCAGCGTCCAAAAACGCCAAACGCACGATTTGCGTGTAGCAAGGCTTGTTGGCGTCCATCCGGCGGGAAAACACTTCTGCACGACTCTCCAAGGCGTGCTGGATTCATCCTCCAAAGGGGAAGTCTCTAGCCCTTGTCGTTCCTGCAGTATTCACAGTTCTTCAGCCTAGTAAGAGCTTCTTTGCACCAACCGCTGGCATTTCTTGGGCATCTGCCCATCTCCGAGCTGCTTGTGACTTTTGGACTTGGTCCCCTTGTTCCACAGGTACCCTCAGTCAGGAATCCATCGTTGTTGCATTGCTGATTTGTGTTTTCCTTGCATTTTCCCTCTAACACGACTATTTTGTCCTTAGGGGAACTTTGGTGCACTTTGCACTCACTTTTCAGGGTCTTGGGGAGGGTTATTTTTCTAACTCTCACTATTTTCTAATAGTCCCAGCGACCCTCTACAAGGTCACATAGGTTTGGGGTCCATTCGTGGTTCGCATTCCACTTCTAGAGTATATGGTTTGTGTTGCCCCTATCCCTATGTTTCCCCATTGCATCCTATTGTAACTATACATTGTTTGCACTGTTTTCTAAGACTATACTGCATATTTTTGCTATTGTGTATATATATCTTGGGTATATTTCCTATCCTCTCACTGAGGGTACACTCTAAGATACTTTGGCATATTGTCATAAAAATAAAGTACCTTTATTTTTAGTATAACTGTGTATTGTGTTTTCTTATGATATTGTGCATATGACACTAAGTGGTACTGTAGTAGCTTCACACGTCTCCTAGTTCAGCCTAAGCTGCTCTGCTAAGCTACCATTATCTATCAGCTTGAGCTGCTAGACACCCTATACACTAATAAGGGATAACTGGGCCTGGTGCAAGGTGCAAGTACCCCTTGGTACTCACTACAAGCCAGTCCAGCCTCCTACATTGGTTGTGCAGCGGTGGGATAAGTGCTTGAGACTACTTGCCACTCTTGTCATTGTACTTTTCATAAGAGAAAAATATACAAAACAAGGTCAGTGTATATACACATAGCCAAAAAGTTTTGCATTTCCTCTTTTCACTCTTTTCTAAGTGCTGAAAAGTACTTCTAAACTTTCAAAAAGTTCTTAAAAGTTTAAAAAGTTTTTTCTGTCTTTCCAAAAAGTTCTGAAAACTTTTTTCTCTTTGTCTATCACTTTAACTCTCTCTAAAAATGTCTGGCACAGGCCAAAATGTTGAACTGTCCAAACTTGCATATGATCACCTTAGCTGGAAAGGAGCAAGGAGTCTCTGCATAGAGAGAGGTTTGAGTGTAAGGAAGAATCCTTCTTTAGAACTGTTAATTAATATGCTTAGAGTACAGGATAAGGCCATAAGTGCCCAATCTGTAGAAAAAGTAGCTAATGGTTCTCAATCTGATCCAGGGACTCCCCCAGGAAAAGGTTCAGGAAAGAAACTTCTCAGCCTGCCCATTACTAGACAGTCTAGCATAGTTGGTACAGAGGTTGAATCACATCATACTGATGATGTGCTCTCACATTATGCTGGTAGCCAAGCTGTTAGGGTGCCCTTGGTAAGGGACAGGTCTCCTTCTGTTCATTCCCATCACACCTCTGTATCTAGAAATGTCCCTCCCACCCACCCTGATGACAGATTGTTAGAAAGGGAGCTCAATAGATTGAGAGTGGAGCAAACCAGACTGAAGCTCAAGAAGCAACAGCTGGATTTGGATAGACAGTCTTTAGAAATAGAGAGGGAAAGACAGAAAATGGGTTTAGATACCCATGGTGGCAGCAGCAGTATTCCCCATAGTCATCCTGCAAAAGAGCATGATTCCAGGAATCTGCACAAGATAGTTCCCCCTTACAAGGAGGGGGATGACATTAACAAGTGGTTTGCTGCACTTGAGAGGGCCTGTGCTGTACAGGATGTCCCTCAAAAGCAGTGGGCTGCTATCCTATGGCTATCATTTACTGGAAAAGGTAGGGATAGGCTCCTTACTGTAAAAGAAAATGATGCTAACAATTTCCAAGTTCTTAAGAATGCACTCCTGGATGGTTATGGCTTAACCACTGAACAGTACAGGATAAAGTTCAGAGAGACCAAAAAGGAGTCTTCACAAGACTGGGTTGATTTCATTGACCAGGCAGTGAAGGCCTTGGAGTTGTGGTTACATGGCAGTAAAGTTACTGATTATGAAAGCCTGTATAACACAATCCTGAGAGAGCATATACTTAATAATTGTGTGTCTGATTTGTTGCACCAGTACCTGGTAGACTCTGATCTGACCTCTCCCCAAGAATTGGGAAAGAAGGCAGACAAATGGGTCAGAACAAGGGTGAACAGAAAAGTTCATACAGGGGGTGACAAAGATGGCAATAAGAAGAAAGATGGTGAAAAATCTCAAGATAAGCATGGGGATAAGGGTAAAACCAAAGATCCCACTTCAAATCTTAAACACTCTTCAGAGGGTGGGGATAAAACAAATTCTTCCTCTTCTTCCCAACCTGCACACATTAAAAAGCCTTGGTGCTTTGTGTGTAAAAACAGAGGCCATAGGCCAGGGGATAAGTCCTGTCCAGGTAAACCCCCTGAGCCTACCACCACTAATACATCAAGCTCTAGTGCCCCTAGCAGTAGTGGTACTAGTGGTGGGACTGCTGGCAACAGTCAAGCAAAGGGTGTAGTTGGGTTCACTTATGGGTCCATAGTGAAAACTGATGTCATCAGTCCCAAGACAGTTTCTGTCACACTTAGTGGCATTGGCCTTGCCACACTGGCTGCTTGTCCCCTTACAATGGATAAGTACAGGCAGACAGTTTCAATAAATGGTGTTGAGGCCTTGGCCTACAGGGACACAGGTGCCAGTTTCACTTTGGTGACTGAAAACCTAGTGCCTCCTGAACAACACATCATTGGACAACAGTATAAGATTATTGATGTCCATAACTCCACTAAGTTTCTTCCCTTAGCTATAATTCAGTTTAGTTGGGGTGGAGTTACTGGCCCTAAGCAGGTGGTGGTATCACCTAGCTTACCTGTAGACTGTCTCTTAGGTAATGACCTAGAGGCCTCAGGTTGGGCTGATGTAGAGTTTTATGCCCATGCAGCCATGCTGGGCATCCCTGAGGAATTGTTCCCTCTCATTTCAAGTGAAATGAAAAAGCAAAGGAGAGAAGACCTGAAAACTCAGGATCCCTCTCCATCAACAGGTACAAAGGGTATCACAGTATCCCCTAACCACCCTACCATTCAGGATACTATTCCTGTGGTGGGAGAAACCTCTCCTGGGGTGGCACCTGTTCCAAGGGAATCATCAGCTGGCAAAGCTGGACTCCCTGAGGTGGAAGTACCTCTCTGTGGGATAACTAACATTGGTGAGAAAAAGAGCACCATTTTAGTTAACATGGAGCATCCTTCCAACCCTCCCAGAGAAACTTTAGTGCAGAAACTCTGCACTGCCTCACAACACTTAGGACAGCATCCCTGCCCTAGTGTGGAGCTGATAGGACAGCATCCCTGCCCTGCTCCAACCCAAGAGAAACAGCATCCCTGTTCTCTCTTCCAGCCATATGGACAAAGTTTTTGCCCAGCTATGGCTTTTCTGAGACAGCATCCCTGTCTGGCATTTCCATCACTACAAATAGGTTCAGTGGACAATTCCCACTGCTCTAAACTAAAACTTACTGATAGAAACTCTGAAAATACATCTTCACATTGTTGCTTAGCTAAAAAACTTCAAACAGGGTGGTTTACATCCCCACAGGGAAGTAACCATATAGTGGATGATAAAGGGAGTAACCAGTCTATTGCAGAGCTACTCTCTACTTATCACCACTTAGACAATAAAGTCTCAACTGGCCAAGGTTAGCCTTATTGTCCTTCGTTTGGGGGGGGTTGTGTGAGAAGGTAGCCTCTTTCTAGCCTTGTTACCCCCACTTTTGGCCTGTTTGTGAGTGTATGTCAGAGTGTTTGTCACTGTTTTCACTGTCTCACTGGGATCCTGATAGCCAGGCCTCAGTGCTCATAGTGAAAACACTATGTTTTCAGTATGTTTGTTATGTGTCACTGGGATCCTGCTGGTCAGGACCCCAGTGCTCATAAGTTTGTGGCCTATATGTATGTGTCACTGGGACCCTGTCACACAGGGCCCCAGTGCTCATAGGTGTGCATGTATATGTTCCCTGTGTGGTGCCTAACTGTCTCACTGAGGCTCTGCTAACCAGAACCTCAGTGGTTATGCTCTCTCATTACTTTTAAATTGTCACTAACAGGCTAGTGACCAATTTTACCAATTTACATTGGCTTACTGGAACACCCTTATAATTCCCTAGTATATGGTACTGAGGTACCCAGGGTATTGGGGTTCCAGGAGATCCCTATGGGCTGCAGCATTTCTTTTGCCACCCATAGGGAGCTCTGGCAATTCTTACACAGGCCTGCCACTGCAGCCTGAGTGAAATAACGTCCACGTTATTTCACAGCCATTTTACACTGCACTTAAGTAACTTATAAGTCACCTATATGTCTAACCTTTACCTGGTAAAGGTTAGGTGCAAAGTTACTTAGTGTGAGGGCACCCTGGCACTAGCCAAGGTGCCCCCACATTGTTCAGAGCCAATTCCCTGAACTTTGTGAGTGCGGGGACACCATTACACGCGTGCACTACATATAGGTCACTACCTATATGTAGCTTCACAATGGTAACTCCGAATATGGCCATGTAACATGTCTATGATCATGGAATTGCCCCCTCTATGCCATCCTAGCATAGTTGGCACAATCCCATGATCCCAGTGGTCTGTAGCACAGACCCTGGTACTGCCAAACTGCCCTTCCTGGGGTTTCACTGCAGCTGCTGCTGCTGCCAACCCCTCAGACAGGCATCTGCCCTCCTGGGGTCCAGCCAGGCCTGGCCCAGGATGGCAGAACAAAGAACTTCCTCTGAGAGAGGGTGTGACACCCTCTCCCTTTGGAAAATGGTGTGAAGGCAGGGGAGGAGTAGCCTCCCCCAGCCTCTGGAAATGCTTTGTTGGGCACAGAGGTGCCCAATTCTGCATAAGCCAGTCTACACCGGTTCAGGGACCCCTTAGCCCCTGCTCTGGCGCGAAACTGGACAAAGGAAAGGGGAGTGACCACTCCCCTGACCTGCACCTCCCCTGGGAGGTGTCCAGAGCTCCTCCAGTGTGCTCCAGACCTCTGCCATCTTGGAAACAGAGGTGCTGCTGGCACACTGGACTGCTCTGAGTGGCCAGTGCCACCAGGTGACGTCAGAGACTCCTGCTGATAGGCTCCTTCAGGTGTTAGTAGCCTATCCTCTCTCCTAGGTAGCCAAACCCTCTTTTCTGGCTATTTAGGGTCTCTGTCTCTGGGGAAACTTTAGATAACGAATGCATGAGCTCAGCCGAGTTCCTCTGCATCTCCCTCTTCACCTTCTGATAAGGAAACGACCGCTGACCGCGCTGGAAGCCTGCAAACCTGCAACATAGTAGCAAAGACGACTACTGCAACTCTGTAACGCTGATCCTGCCGCCTTCTCGACTGTTTTCCTGCTTGTGCATGCTGTGGGGGTAGTCTGCCTCCTCTCTGCACCAGAAGCTCCGAAGAAATCTCCCGTGGGTCGACGGAATCTTCCCCCTGCAACCGCAGGCACCAAAAAGCTGCATTACCGGTCCCTTGGGTCTCCTCTCAGCACGACGAGCGAGGTCCCTCGAATCCAGCGACACCGTCCAAGTGACCCCCACAGTCCAGTGACTTTTCAGCCCAAGTTTGGTGGAGGTAAGTCCTTGCCTCACCTCGCTGGGCTGCATTGCTGGGAACCGCGACTTTGCAAGCTACTCCGGCCCCTGTGCACTTCCGGCGGAAATCCTTTGTGCACAGCCAAGCCTGGTTCCACGGCACTCTAACCTGCATTGCACGACTTTCTAAGTTGGTCTCCGGCGACGTGGGACTCCTTTGTGCAACTTCGGCGAGCACCGTTTCACGCATCCTCGTAGTGCCTGTTTCTGGCACTTCTCCGGGTGCTACCTGCTTCAGTGAGGGCTCCTTGTCTTGCTCGACGTCCCCCCTCTCTGCAGGTCCAATTTGCGACCTCCTGGTCCCTCCTGGGCCCCAGCAGCGTCCAAAAACGCCAAACGCACGATTTGCGTGTAGCAAGGCTTGTTGGCGTCCATCCGGCGGGAAAACACTTCTGCACGACTCTCCAAGGCGTGCTGGATTCATCCTCCAAAGGGGAAGTCTCTAGCCCTTGTCGTTCCTGCAGTATTCACAGTTCTTCAGCCTAGTAAGAGCTTCTTTGCACCAACCGCTGGCATTTCTTGGGCATCTGCCCATCTCCGAGCTGCTTGTGACTTTTGGACTTGGTCCCCTTGTTCCACAGGTACCCTCAGTCAGGAATCCATCGTTGTTGCATTGCTGATTTGTGTTTTCCTTGCATTTTCCCTCTAACACGACTATTTTGTCCTTAGGGGAACTTTGGTGCACTTTGCACTCACTTTTCAGGGTCTTGGGGAGGGTTATTTTTCTAACTCTCACTATTTTCTAATAGTCCCAGCGACCCTCTACAAGGTCACATAGGTTTGGGGTCCATTCGTGGTTCGCATTCCACTTCTAGAGTATATGGTTTGTGTTGCCCCTATCCCTATGTTTCCCCATTGCATCCTATTGTAACTATACATTGTTTGCACTGTTTTCTAAGACTATACTGCATATTTTTGCTATTGTGTATATATATCTTGTGTATATTTCCTATCCTCTCACTGAGGGTACACCCTAAGATACTTTGGCATATTGTCATAAAAATAAAGTACCTTTATTTTTAGTATAACTGTGTATTGTGTTTTCTTATGATATTGTGCATATGACACTAAGTGGTACTGTAGTAGCTTCACACGTCTCCTAGTTCAGCCTAAGCTGCTCTGCTAAGCTACCATTATCTATCAGCTTGAGCTGCTAGACACCCTATACACTAATAAGGGATAACTGGGCCTGGTGCAAGGTGCAAGTACCCCTTGGTACTCACTACAAGCCAGTCCAGCCTCCTACAGTTGTGTTAGTGTGTGTTGTTTGAGGTGTGTGGATGTTGTATGAGTGATGGTGTTGTGTGCCTGTGGATGCTGGTGTTGTGTTTGCTATTCTCTCTCTCTGTGCGTCTTCAAAAAATTTGTTGTAAGGGGTTTTGGGTAATTTGGGTGTGTGTTTTATAGTGGTGTGAGTGTGGTGTGTGTATGTGTATCAGGTGTGTGTATTTTGAATTGTCCAATGTGGGTGTGTTTTTTAAGTGTGTGTGTATTTTGAGCGCAGCGGTATGTACCGCCAATGGATTACCGCGGTTGAAAGACTGCCGTGATGATTCGTGGGTTGTGATACTGTGGGCGTATTCCTGTTGGCGTGACAGTGTGGGTTTTGGTATCGGCAGTTTATCACTGCCCTTTGGTGTGGCAGACTTGTGTGGGTGTCTGTATTGTGGCAGATTCCGAGATGTGGGTTGGAATACCTGTAGTGGATTTCCGCCGCGGCCACGGTATGTTGGCAGCCTTCAGCACGGCGGTAGGCGGCATATACCTCCAGGGTTGTAATGAGGGCCTAAGTATGTTATTGGATACAATTATCATGTATTAACAGTTTAATTTATGCTTTTGCCAATTATAATAATAACGTACTCACACTGTAAGAATTGCCGTTTTATTTGTACCTTGGTCTGCAAAAGAAATTACATGATTGTAGCAGCAATTTTGCTATGTCTAATTATCATGTGCCACATTGTTATTTATGTTTAGTTGCATATATGGACATATGATTTGCATATATTATCACATGGTTTAGTAATAGGCGTGCCTCGCACTTGAGGGGTCCTCACTATTAGCACGTGGTGGCACTCTGACATGTATGAATCAAAGTGTTCATTATCTCTGTATGTCCAGCACCTCCAATTTATGTTAGGGGATGCAGGTGCTGCATAAATGTTATAACTTCCTCAATTTTTCCTGGTAATACTATGACATTATCTCGTCACTTGGGGGTCACCATTTTATATGCTGACAACAGAAGGGTACTATACACTCCTCAGCCACATGCGTAGTCTACAGCCTTCTTTGCTTTCCATTTTTTACTTCTCTTACACTGAGATTTTCCGCTTTGAATTATTATTATTTTTTAGTTATTTTGGCTGTCTTATGCAGTGTGACCTAAACATATAAACTTGGTTCTTCAACACCAAGGCTCTTTATTTGCAGTTTATGTGATCCGAATTAGAACTGGCCGATTTTGCAGCATTCTGGGCTCCTTATGGAGCTAATAAAGCGGGAACACAATATCGGGGTGCCGTCTTTGCTGTCAGAGTTAATGTCGCTTTTACTGATAATTTCTGCGTTGAATTGGCTTTTGCTTTGATTTGTTTGGGTGCTCTTAAACAGTACGATTTAAATATACAAATGCGGTTGTCAAATACCAAGGCACTTTATTTGATGCGTATGTTATCTGGATTGAATCTGGCCTATTTTGTATGATTTCGGGTCCCTGATGAGTCCAATAAATCGGGAATAGATTACTGAGATGCGGTTTCTGATGTTTGGTGGCAATTATGTTTTAAACATTTAGCGCTGTTTTCTATGTCTATTCCTTACTTTGCTAGTAGTGGCAAGACGTCAGCAGATAGAGGCGACGTGAAATAGCAATTGAGTTCATGTGCGTTTGCATGATTAAGGTGTCAGTACGTGAATGTGTGTGGAGGGCATGCAGTTAGTTAAGGTCAGAAGACATGTTGTGTAATATCTCACAAAAATCGTTAAGCATACATAAAAAGGAAAGCTCGCAAGCCGAAAGCCTTTCGGGTGGGTAATTGTTTAATGTGAACGGATGCTTTTTGAGTGGTCAACTAGGGGCGGTCTGAAAGGAATGGAGAAACAGGGCCCGCTTAAAACACAGGCGTGTGCCATTATAGCCAAAGTGACATCAATAGGAGATTTGAACGCTACTATAGACACCTTATACGAATCTCCTTACGGATCCTTTCAGGAACCCCTGACGACATTCCTGGGCACGGGTACGCTACCACATATAGATGCAGTGGACGCAGAAGAGTTGGGGAACCCCATCAAACTGCAAGAAATTTGATTGGCCGTTAAAAATATGGCCTAGAGGTAAAGTGCTGGGGA
Source organism: Pleurodeles waltl (assembly GCF_031143425.1). NCBI lineage: Eukaryota > Metazoa > Chordata > Amphibia > Caudata > Salamandridae > Pleurodeles > Pleurodeles waltl. Next base: position 404,629,609 of record NC_090449.1, read on the forward strand.
CTGATGGTTTCCCTGTAGAGTTCTATGTGGCTTATATAGATGAACTAGCCCCCAAACTGGTTGATTTGTTTGTAGCCCCACAGGAGTCTGGCCTATTGCTCACCACCACAGGAGAGGCGCTCGTGTTTCCACAGCTGAAACCAGGAAGGCCTCCCCAAGACGTTAAATCAGACTGCCCGTTATCAATGCTTAATGTGGATTATAAAATACTGAGCAGTATACTGTCTTTACGTCTTCTCCCCCACATGGCACGATTGGTAAACCCGTATCAGAGCGGGTTCAACCCTGGACGAAACACAGCTATGAACATACGTAGGCTGCTCTCTATACTAGAAATTGCTTGCTAAGGAGAAGATAGAGCAATAATTGTGTCAATAGACATAGAAAAGGCTTTTAATAGCCTAAGGTGGGACTATTTGTATCAAGTCCTGGAAGCACTTTGACTAGGGGAGGAACTTATTCACTGGAATAAACTCCTCTATTCTAGACCAGTAGCACAAGTACAAACGGGAAGGGTAATAGCTGACTTTTGATGTGGGTAGAGGCACTAGACAGGACTGTCTTCTCTCGTCCCTGTTGTTTGCCCTGGCAGTTGAACCCCTGTCTAGCAAAGCACGCATGGGATTCTCTCTATTAGACCAGTTTGGCATCATATCCAGCCTTCGCATTAATTTGCAGAAGTCATTGGAGTTCCCGATGCATCGTCATATATAGCCACAGGATCTTTATGGACTCATGTAGGGCGACAACTTCATGAGATACCTAGGGGTTAAAATATACCACAATCAAAAAGAAATACTAGAGGGCAACATGGGTACGGCCATTAGGTCTCTCCACTTGAATGTCGGCTCCTGGATGACAATGGTGGCAAAAATGGAAGCCCTTCCCCCCCTACTCTATTACTTTGTCACACTACCGGTGATTATACCGTGCACACTGCTTGTAGAATTGCAATCGCTGATGGTGGAGCTTACATGGGGCAGGGGCAGATGCAGAGTGGCCATGACTAAGCTGTGCCGACCTACCACTGATAGGGGACTATCGGCCCCCAATATTGAACTGCACTATTTGGCGGCTCAACTCCAATGTTTAGACAGGTGCTTCATACACGTTTAACCCTGGAGGAGGGAGACCCCGGAGATATGCCACCCTTGCAAATACTATTTCAAATCCTCCTAACTCCCAAACGACCTATCCCTGATGCCGCCAGGGACCTACAAGTACTTTGCCATTGCTGGCAACACAGTCTACAACCACCGGCCCGTTAAACCATACTCCCCAGATATGCAGTTGAGAGCGCTGCCATCCCTGAATACGATGAGCCAGAGACGGGAGGTTATACACTGGACAAACTACAGCCATGGCCGAATAGGTGATCTATACAGGGATGGTAACTTGTTAACATTCCAAGAAATGATGGCGATCTATTACCTACCACCAGGGAAATTCCTGGATAATATCAATTATACAGAACACTGGAAACGGGGATCAGCTGAACTGCCAACACACCAAAGTAGTTCAATACTCCTCATTACCACTGGCAAAAAGCGTGCACTCACACTACTCCAACAGGCACTTAGGACCGATGTCCTAGTACCGTTGACCAACCTGAGACACAAGTGGGAAGATGTCATGGGGACCCAGTTCTCTGACATTGAATGAACAATGTTACTGGCCAAGACACACACGATATACTGTAATGTCAGACTTAAACTGATAAACTACTATTATCTACATTGAGCCTCACCCCAGTTAGGATTATGCAAATGTATGGGGCACAAGTTGTGTGGTACCCAAGATGTGTGGAAAGAGAGGTTGAAATATTGCACATGGTTTGGGACTGCCCCCAGTTACTGGATTACTAGAAGGAAGTAATTGAATGCATTAATGTTGTGACGGATAGAACACGCCCCTGCTTGGCACTCACCTACTTGCCGCCCAACTAAACACAAGACAAGTATATTTGCAGACTTAGCTTTGATATTAGCGAAGCATGAGAATACAGTGATATGGAAAGCAACCACTGGCCGTATAGTACATAAATGGAGGGCTAACCTTATAAAATGGGCAGAATATGAAGGAGCTGTGCTGTTCCAAGATGTGGAAAAAAAGGCGCCACACTCCAGAGGGATCAAAAGCATGGGACGTGCTGGTAGTCTGTCTAAAGGAGCCAGAAACAGACTCCCCTGACAACTCAATACTATCTGAGTAAGGATATGGCAGTATGAAATGGTATTTGGTACTCGAGTCTGTGGCGTGAACTACAACCTGTATTAACCCAGTTCAATACTATTAATAGTCATTAACCAGAGTGGGTGGGGTTGGGGGACAACTGTTTGATTGTTTTAAGATGCCACCATGAGATGAGTCAGGGCAAATGTTTATGCATAATTTTGTGGAATTGCTGGATGAAAAAGCAACTGACTGATGACGGAACTATCCTGTAACTGTAAACCTGAGCTCTGTCAAAATATCACTCGTATGGTATCAACTGTTTATGAATGCGAGAAAGAATAAAAATCTCTTTAAAAAAACATGCTGAGGAAAAAAGGGAAAGTCTTTTGAAGAAGCTTAAGGACCTAGAATCTGAAATCCAAGCACCGAATTTACCTGAGATCAAGGACAAATATGATAAAATACTCAAGGAGGACAATCCAATGAATACTATCACCACAGAGCTTAGTGTAAAGTTACATAAGTGGCAGGAAGCATGTCTGATTACAGATTTGGAACTGAAATATATTTTGAATCATCATCCTATAGCATTCTGCATTTATGTATTACCCAAAATCCATAAGAACAGGTAAAAACCACCAGGCTTCCTGATTATCTTGGGAATTGGATGACAGGCTGAAAGATCTCAGAATATGCAGATATATTCTTACAGGCATTGGTTAAAAACTTGCCCTCCTTTCTACAAGATACCTAGGATGTATTAAAGAAATTGTAGGATCTCCAATGGTCACCTGATATGATGTCACTTCATTATATACATGTATTCCAAGAACTAGAGGACTGGAGGCAGGAAATAACATATTAAAAGGAAAGCTTGCAAGCCGAAAACCTTTCAGGTGGGTTATTGTTTAATGTGATCGGATGCTTTTTGAGTGGTCAGCTAGGGCCGGTCTGAGAGGAATGGAGAAACAGGGCCTGCTTAAAACACAGGTTAAATGGAGGATGCTGATGTTGTAATTTCCCTAGTATTTTATGTAAGTTAGCTGCAAGTTTAAGAGAGATGTTTTTTTTTTTCTGTAGGACATTTTATCACGACATTTACAACTAGTCGAGGATAGAACATTTTATGCAATGTGTTTGAAGGGCCAATAACATTTTATGCCTGTGTGGACTTTGTTTGGCTCTTCCTAAGGATTGTAATAGCACTATAGAACTATTTTTAAAGACAAATTGGACTTGATGTGTCATGGTACATTTAAAGTATCTTTTACTTTGTATTTGAAGAGAAGGCCTGTCGGTAATGTGCTCTTGAGTCATGTTTGTGGAGTTAGATTTGATATATTTAAAACAGCTATATTTGGTTTCTCTTTTGGAAAACAGTCCGGGGGATCCTTTTTAGTGCACATGCTAGAAATATACAATGGGCAGTTGATGTCAATGTTCACAACAGATTGGTATCTGAATATTCCATATATTATTATTGTCTATAGATACTTTTCAAAAGACATTCCAAGGCCTACGGATAGTATCCCTTTTGCTACACCAGATATACCTCTTGGCAGCCTAACAAGAATTGTGATTGAATAGCCTAAAATGCATAATACCAAAAACAGATCTTCCATGAACCATCAAAACCTTTATGAAGATTATCGTTTAAGAGGTTAAACAGATACGGATTTTGAAGGTCAGTTGGGCAAGGTGAACTCTTTTTTCCCCTTAGCTTGATATCTAATAAGACATGTATTTGTATTTGTTGTCATGAAACTCACACGAAATACGTTGCCCTTCCTGCTGTTTTGGCACTGTATTGGACTGCTACTATGTATGGATGCTTGGTTGAGACTCGGTACTCATAACTTTTTTTAGAGACACTACATGGTTAGTATGGAGGTAACATATTATAACTCTTTCCCTGTTCATTGTCCCTGAGTACAAATACTTCTTTTCTCGAACCATTGCACGTCTAATTTTGACCCATAAAGAGATATATGTCCATACATTTAGAAACACATATTTTATCACCTTCTTCTAGCTATTTTGTCGCCTCATAACTGCACATGTATTTTTCTGATGCAGGTGGTGGTGATTTTCGAACTGTTCACTGTTTTCACTAAGGTATCTATGGATTCATGGTTTGAAAAACTATGCATTTCTGTATTCTCTTGGAGTACTCAGTACTTCTAGAAATGGATTTACACTCTTTAAGCACTTGTTGGATGAACTCTTCATGTGAACAAGATCATCTAAACATTTGTACTTTGTTTTAAAAAAAAAACATGAATTTGTTCATGGTCTATTTGGTTGTTTAGTAAAAAATACTCTTTAGTACAACTGTTGGACTCTTTATATCATTATTTTTAGGGTACATACTAGACATCACCACGTGTGTTATTGTTGTATGTTCTGGGACCATAATGTACTAGCTTTGTAATACAATAGTTAAAAGTTTATTTTTACTTATTGTGGGTTTAGCAGGAGTGTTTCACTCTTCCCATTGTAATGTGATGTCCTGTTTTTAGAAGATGTTATTGAACTGTCATTTGTTTGTACTTTTATGATTTACTGTGATAAATCAAATCGAGAAATCTTTGACTACAGGTTTGTTAGAAACCTTGATAAGCCTGTTTTTCACTCTTCTGCATTGCCATATAGTGTGAACATTTATTTACCTAATCACTTTCTAAGGTTCTCTCTTGGGCTGGTAAATGGTTTTAAGTAGAGGAGTAATTATTTTTATGTAGTATAAATAATTGTTAAATAATTAATGCTGCTTATGTAACCAATGTTCATGAGTGACACTGTGATATTTGTGACCATTTGAAAGATTTTCAAAAATTGTTTACTTTAATTTATGTAAAAATGATGGAAAATGAAGGTCAGCTCTTAGAAGAACTTTTTGGTTTGGAGGCAGATGTAAGTGGAGGTGCTCAAGTAGCAAGTCTCATCATGCTGCAAATGACACAAAAAGACAGTATTACTACATCAGTAAGATGGACACCATCTCTCCAAAACAGATCTAGATTGCCATATCTTATACTTCTGTGGCAAATATGCTAAATTGGTAATCTTCAAAATGTGCAGTCACGACACAAGTGACATTTTGACAGGCACACTCAATGTTTGCTTTAAAGTCAGGAGTGAAGAGGCACTTTTGAGAGTGGGCGATGCAAGAAAAAAACGTGTATTGAGATAAATGGCATTTAAAAAGATTTTTCTTCGTTACGAGTGAGATGTGAATCTGGCATATATCGAGATCATTACCTCCTTCACATAAAATTATGACATTAATATTACACAAATCGGATATAACTTGTAATGTAGGAATTGGTGATGTGTATCTAAACCTCTTTATCTTAACTGCACAACCCAAATACCTAGGTAAACTATAATCTGCATCATACTGCTCTCCCTAGTACACCTCCAAAGTCCTTAAAGCTACACTTTATGAGAACTGTATTAGGCTATCTGCACAGTTCTAGAAAAAATAGAACGCATGCTTCCCTGCCAAATGCTGCTCCTCTCAACCACCGTTAAGTCCTTCTCGCACCCTGGTGGTCCCCCTCTTAGTCCTTCACTTCCTGATTCTCCCCATATTCTGCTCTTTCATACATTAGACCAGCCAGCGGGTCTTTTTCACTTTTACTTTTCTTGTGCCTTAGTGAGTTGATGTGAATGAGTATTGTAATGTATTGTGTTGTATTGTATTGCAGCATTTATATAGTGCTTACTACCCCTATTTGGCCCACTGAAGCACTTTCCTACATTGGTCTATGGTTCACCATGTGAGGAGTGTGGTTGGAAATGTGTTTTATTTGTTTTGATGCTATGTGAGAAGTATTTCCATGTCATGTCTGATGACCACACAGGTGTAGTTATCATGTTATAAAATGCAGCACTAGCAGTGTGATGAATGAAGAAGTGTAAGAGAGAGGTGCACAGTTTATGGTTTTTAGTAAGCTGTCAGCTTTTAGCTGCTCTGAATGTCCCTTTATGGCATTCTTTATGATTACAGTACACTTAGCTGGTTGCTTCACTGGGCTGTCCATTGTGAGATATATTGTTTAAAATGTATTGTCCTGAGCAGACATAGGTTGTATGAAGAAGTGGTGGAGGGACCTGCTGGTATAGACCTTTTTAATATCATCCCATATCTGATTACAATTGTGAAGCTCAGGAAGCAATCATAGTGTGTAGCTTGTCAGAACCAGCAGTAGTTGACTAAATAAAAGTCCTCTGTTGGCCAGTGACACGTGGCAACTCTCTTCAGTTATTCCATATCTGCTCAGTTCATATAGGGTGGTTTAGTGGTGTAGACTGGTACAATACTGGGTGATGGACAAGATGAATATTTGACTTATGTGAGTGTAAAAATGTTATACAATATAAGGGAATTATTATGCAGCCTGTGTTAACTACAATTGACAGCCCGACTGTGAAGTGTAATGGTATTAGCTTGGCCCAGGAGAGTTATATATTGTAATGTAGTGTAGTTGCATTTATATAATATTATTACCCTTGATGAGGCATTAAAGCACTTTATGCTGGGTAGCATGCTGCTCCAAAATCCCATGTTACTTTTTTCCCAGTAATTATTGTGGGTTATTGGGATTGGTCCCTTGCTCTTACGGAAACCATTCCATGCATTTAATCTAGTTTTTATGTGGTAAATTAAATTAATAGGAGTTATGTGTGAGAGAGGGTATGTCAGTTAATGCATATGGTTGACAATATTAATAGATGACCAACAGAAGATTAGTTACTGTTAGGTTGCAGGGTTATGACTTTTTAAAGGAAAGGTTGTGATCTTTGAAATGTGGTATAGGCATGTGATAGAGCTGGCATCCTTGGCATAGTCTCCCCTATCTTTTTTGTCTCTGCTTCCTATGTTTTGACTGTGTGCTGGACTCTGCCTTGCTGGTTTTGATACTCTGGGAACTTTACCACTGCTGACCCGTGCTAAAGTGCAAGTGCTCCCTGTGTAAATTGCATGTGTAATTGTTTTTTCCATGATTGGCATATTTGATTCACTAGTAAGTCCCTATTAACCTGCACTAGAGTTGCCCAGGGTCTTTAAATCAAATGCTACTACTGGGCCTGCAGCAGTGATTGTGCCACCTACATAGGTAGCCCTGTAAACATGGCTCTGCATTGTCTGTGTGTGCAGTTTTAATCTGCCAATCTGAACTGGCAAATGTACCTACTTGCCAGGCCCAAGCCTTCCCTTTTTATACATGTAAGGCACCCCTAAGGTAGGCCCTAGGTAGCCCCATGGGCAGAGTGCAGTGTATATTAAAGGTGGGACATGTACTGATATGTTTTACATGTCCTAACAGTGAAATACTGCCAAATTCAGTTTCCACAGTTGCACAGCCTGTCTCTCTCATAGGTTATTATGGGGGCTGCCTTTAAATATCTTTTAAGTGCAGTTTCCCTTAGGGAGCAGATCTATATGTGGAGTTTGGGGTCTCTGAACTCACAATTTAAAAATACATCTTTTAGTAAAGTTGTTTTTTAGATTGTCAGTTTGAAAATGCCACTTTTAGAAAGTGGACATTTTCTCCCCTAAACCATTCTGTTACTGCCTACTTGGGTATTCCCTGTCTGGGTCAGGCTGACAGTTGGGCTGTTTGTGAATCTCCACTAGAGAGTGACACAAAGGGAGCTAGGGTGTAGCCTGCATATCCTATTGGGCCATCTGGGCTAGAGTGGAGGGAGGAATGGTCACTTACACCTGAATGGTCTGTGGCTGCCCTCAGACAGTGCAGTCTCCAACCCCCTGGTGTGTGTCTGGAGCCAGGCCTGGGCAAGGCAGGATCTTGTGAACAACAGAGACTTTCCTTTGAAGTTTGCCTACTTCAAAGGGAGAAAGGGGTATAAGCAGTGAACCCAAAACCCCACATTTTCGGATTACTTCTGGAACTAAGAGGAACCTCTGCTAAGGAGAAGAGCTGGTGAGAAGTGCTGCCCCTGCCTGTGACTATGCTTTGTTGGACTACCCTGCAGTTGCTGCTTCTGCCTGTGAAAGGGGACAAAGACTGTACTCTGTGGTATAGTCCTGCTTGTGAAGTTTCTCCAAGGGCTTGGACTGAGCTTGCCTCCTGTTTTGAAGTCCCAGGCCATCAAAGACTTCCTCTGCCAGCACCTGGACTCTCTTCTGGGACTCCTGCACTGCCATGTGGTGCCCTATCCTGTCCCGGGGCCCTTGAAAGGTGAAGCTGGTAGGCCAAGGACTGAAATCCACCCTGTGCTGGAAAACCTTTGATGCAGCACCTGCAATGCGGCTGTAAAAACGACGCACCACCCGCCTCACGGCTGAAATCGATGCACCATCTGCATTGCGGCTGTGAAATCGACACATCACTTGCATTGCGGCTGGAGAAATGACGTGACACCCGCTTGCAGCTGCTGAAAATCATGCAAGCCCCACGCAGAGCAGTTTTCCATCACTGTGTGGCCGGATTTCAAACGCATCATCGCTGGGCATCAAAATCATTGTGAACCCGCCCGGATTTGAGGTGCCCGTCTGGAAATTGGAGCATCGCTCTCTTGCTTGAGAGAAAAAACGACCCAGCGCTTACCAAATGTAGAAGAAACGATGCACAGCCTTACTTGGGAGTAAGGAATCAATGCATCGCTGACTTTTCAGGCGCACGTTCGGCTGTGCAGCTTTATTTTTTTTCGCAAACCAGGTACTTTGTGTAACAACAACGTTTCCATTGTTTTCTATGGAGTAAGAATCTCTTCTTTTTAAAATTCATAACTTTAATTGTGTATGTTGGATTTTTGTCTTTTTGGTCTAATTTGATTTAGATAAATATTAGCTATTTTTCTAAACTGGTATGGTGTCCATTTTGTAGTGTTTTCACTGTATTACTGGGTGTGTTGGTACAAGTACTTTACACATTGCCTTTGAGATAAGCCTGACTGGTTGTGCCAAGCTACCAAGGGGGTGAGCAGGGGTTATTTAAGTGTGTATCTCCATTGCCCTGAATAGAGTGAGGGTCCCGGCTTGGACAGAGTGCAAACTGACTGACAACCAGAGACCCCATTTCTAAAAAATACAATAATATGGTTTAAGACAAACACACATGTTACTTAGGTTAAACTGTGCTCACAGAGAGAAGGCATGCAGGTGATGGAAAGTAAGTAGGGAGTCATTAGAAATAAAAGGGCAATTTGAAGTTTTAAGGCATGGTCAATGATTCTCTGAATACAAATAAGTTTTTTTTAGCTTGCAATCAATCTGAGGATACAAAGCTGTAAAACGAAACCACATTATGTGCATGTGGGACAGCAGTATATTAAGTACTTTTCAAGGGCACTAGAATCAAGCAAACATTCTCTGTCCTGAAAGGCTTTGGCTAGACCACTGCTTCCACAAGAACAGATAATCAGCACAATGGCTGGAAGCGTAAAATAATAGCTGGCCATACATAAAGGCAAAAATAGAGGTTTATGCTGCTCTCAAAGGCAGCAGTAACCTCATAGCAATTCAAGAGATTATACGGGGTAAATAATGCTGTCATCAAAAAGGAGATTCTGCAAATGTTGGAGTGGATTTTTTCTGCTGTTCACCTTAACGTTTGACTCACATTATTAATCAGAAAAACATGTTGGATCCCTTATGGATGCCTCTCTTTGTGGCATTGCAAAAGATGGGGGTGACAATTTCTTCTCCATACAGTGAGAGTATGTTGCCTGTGTCTGTAGAGTGTAGACTCAGACAATGAAGTGAGGAGGGCTACAATTTGCAGTTCCATGTACTTTGTCAGCAAACAAGCGCTAAACAGTTTCTTCCTGAGCACTGTTGTTTGGTAGATGGTCAAATCGAGGGGCAGGACTTTAGTTTCTATTTTTCAAAGTGAGGCCTTTTCTAAGCCAAGCCTGCCTTTTGTCTGTCCGTAAATGCTGCTTCAGACTTGTTAATGACAGTTATATACAAAAATCTCACACTTCATTGTGCACATATTGTTACGGCTATTCCATCATGCTGTTGGGGACCCCACATTTCTTGCTTGTATTATGACTCAAGGTGTAACTACGCAATTCACACAATTCGACTGCCATCATTTCTGTTTTGCTCTCTTTCTAGCACCACACCCAACCACTGACTTCCATTTTCCGCAGTGGATGTGGTGTATTCACAGCATTGTTGCATGGAAAACTAGAATGATTTCCAATATGTTACGTGTGAGAAGGTGGATTATTAGCGGGCGTTGAGGGTAATTCACAAGTACCACTTATGTCACTATTCTTGTTGGGTCCAGTAAAGGTTTCAGTAATTTAAACATTAGCTCAACCCCTGGTAGCTATGGCACAGAGCAGACAGGCTTAACTTAAGAAACTGTGTAAGGCATTTAGAAGTAACAAAACATTTAAAAAGAAAAAAAAACACACACACAATAAACATCCCACTCCAAATTATGAAAATATAGAATAAAGTAATGAACAAAATGACACCAAAATGACAAAATCCAATAACAGAAGCCATTGGGTGGTTGCCTTCAATGATGGGTGTTATGTCTTTCTAAGCTCACTTAGGGGATTCCTTTCTGCAGCATTTCCACCCTGCTGAGATCATGGACAGTTATATATTTTCCACATCAGCAGCAGGCAGTATACTTATTTTTTTTAAAGAAAAAAGTGAATGCACTCTGCACATTTCACTAATACCAGTCCTTGCTCCTCTGCTGTCTACTTACTCTTTTGTTAGTCTTTATTTCAATTATATTTTTATCTCTTACATACGTTCATAAGATAGGCTTAACCTGAGAAAATGTGTAAAACATGTAGTTCAAAGTAAGAAAACTGTTAAAAAGTCACACTCACAACAGCAGTAGGTAGTATGCTTGAAGAAAAAAGTGCGTTGCTTCTGGTCATTTTACCAATTTTACTTCTTGCCCTTTTGCTGTCCATTTACTCATGTTATACCTTATTATAATTTCTCTGGTTCCACAATTAGGAGAACCAGAAGTTTGTTTTTTTAATTGTAAATACAAATAGCACCAAAAAACATTAAGCACCACCAGCAGTCATCTTGTTGCCCTTGACCGCGACCTAGGCGGATTTTAGACCGAACACAATGGAGCATGATTCAGATACAGAAACCATGTTTGTCCTTATCAAAAGTTTTACCTTCTGACTTGGGGCCTAATTTAAATGTTAGCGGACAGGTTACTCCATTACAATGGTGACTGATATCCCGTATGCTGAAATCTAAATCCCATTATTTCCTATGGGATTTAGATTTTGGCAGACGGGATATCCGTCACCGTTGTGACGGGATATCCGTCACCGTTGTGACGGAGTAACTTGTCCACCAACATCTAAATCAGGCCCTTAGTTTCTGATATTGAAGTCAAAACACCTCGGCAGGACAAAGCGCAGAGTGTGGCAGACAGGGGCTCCACGAGGCAGAATAACCATCAAAGGAAGTCTGGTTGAAGTCGTTGACTTTTGAGGAGAAAGCTCAGAACGGGAGAAATTCAAAATTCAAACCCAAGAAAAGTCCCTTGCTGGCCGGATACTTTTGGCGTCTTTACGTGGTGAAGATTTCTACCTTCGGACTTAGTCACTTTTTTGGAGCTCAGTTTCCTCCAGCAGGTCAAGGCCAAAAGCTGTAGCAGAACAGGGCTACACGAGGCCAGATATCCTCTTCGTGACATCCTGTTAAAACGGATTTGCTCTGAGCTGGAACAACCTGAGGCTTTGGACCAGAGGTAATGCAGCTTCATATAATTGACTTGACAGGTTTGTCCAGGGCCTCTGGAGGTCTTTGGATTGGAGCCAAAAAGTTACTAAGCCTCAGGTTTTTCAGGATGTTATGAGTAGTACACTTTGATACAACCCAGGGTCCCAGGACATCAGGAATAGCACTTTGGGGTCACAAAACACTCCAGCAGAAGGCACCAGCAAAGTCCAGGGCATGTCTAGTTGAAATTGGCCTGCTGGGCTCTTCAGGAAAGTAACTAGCAGCATGTTGTGTCCTTAACAGGAGGTCAGCCAACTGGCTCTTGGACTTCCCTTCATTGTACTGGGTATAAGTGGGAGCAGCTTTTGAAATCTTCTCAAAGTCTCAACAGCAGGTGCAATCCTTCTCTCTTCCCCAGGTCCAGCAGTGTTCTAAAGCAGTGGTTCCCAGCCTGTGATCTGGGGACCCCTGGGGGTCTCCAAAGCCTCTTCAGGGGGTCCACAACTGCTTAGAAAATTAAATACTATTAACAGATTAGGTCCCCAGCTTTCAGTAATGACTCAGTAGGGGGTCCCTGGAATCCAGTGAAGATTCAGAGGGGGTCCCAGTGCTCCCGGAATGATAAAGTGGGGGTCCACAGAAGTCAAAAGGTTGGGAACAGTGGTTCGAAAGAGTATAGGGGTGACTCCTGGCTCCTCCCTAACTAATAGGGAAACATTTCGCAGGCTAACCCTAACCACTTTTGCAGCAGTTCCTGAGTGCCCCACTGCAAACAGTCCCATGGTGCCCTCTCTACTTAAATCCAGCATGGGAGAACATTTCTTCTGATGTGCACAACTTCTGTGCCCACCCTAGAGGTGTGGCAAGAGAAATGAGTAAAGCCTCCTGACGTCACTCAAAACCGATTCTGGGGGCAGCTCCTTTCCCTCTGGGATTAGTGCCTGGCTGATTAGAAGGATAAAGGAGGGGCAGGCCCAGGAGTTAGCTACCTGTGACAGGGTAGGTATCTTTGAAGTTAATTAAGGTCCTGGCCACTGCACAGATGGTCATCCTGTCAGTGAAACAGAACACCTCCCTACATGCAAGGCCTTTGTCATAGCCCTAGGAGCAAGTTTACACCTCATCAAAATGGCTAATTAGCTCCTGGGTAATAGTTGGAAACTCAGGCAAATGGACTTCTAGAGGCTTTAGATGTAACATTTTAAATGTATGTTTTACCAATGAATTGGGCTTGTAAACAATATTTTAAAATATGCAAGAATTAACTTTCTGGCTGTTTTCAAAGAGAAGATAACTATTTAATGTTAATGTTATATGCCAATGCTTTCCTATGAAACATCTAACCCTCCATTCTGCAGCACACATAGAAAGAGGAATATATATATATAGAAAGAGGAATATGCACCTATGGGTTGTTTTTGTGCAGGGAGTTATCCCTTCCTACACAAAACCAGTCCTGCCTGCAACACAGAGGCCCATGCACCATGGTGCAAGGGTGCCTGTGTTGGTGCTAGGCTGCACTCAGTTTGCCAGCGCTAAGATGACAGCAGAAATGCACCATATCTTAGTAATTATGGTGCATTTCTGCTCTCTCCTTTTCATGCAATGCAGCGCAGCAACTTTGCATGCTGCCGTGCTTTGTGTGAATTGAAGTAAATATGCCCTAGATGTTTATGTATCTGCATACTATATGTATATACAATGTCAGTTACTCAGTGGGGTACAGAAACTGCAGAAAGGGTGCCCCAAACTGACGGGTGAATTAGTATAATGGGCTTGTTAAGCAGGGGGATACTGGAGAAGCCCACTTCTGGTGAAATATAAACTGCAGATGGGAAAATGGCCAAATAGGTTCTTACGTAGGGAATGGTTTGCGATAAAACTTACATGTCCATGGATGTGGAAAATGTACATTTACATAGAATCAGTTATGTAGCAGACTGCAGATTCTGCAGAAAGGAACCCCTCAGTGAGCTTCGAAAGCCATTTGACTGACCAGTGAAACCCCCTACTGGTGACACTCTAAAACCTGCAAGTGGGAAAACGGCTAGGTGATTGATGAAGATGGTAGTAAGATGCTAGTTATTAGGCTTTTACTGAAAAGGGAGCTTTTTGAGGTGCATCTATTAATTTGTCCATAGTTTAGTTTCTGGATCCACAAAAGGTCTACACCACATTTGTTGTTGCACAAGAATTAAGCTATACAGGAACCACTGATCTTCTGAACATTGCTATCAATACAGTCTGTGAAGGTTGTTTCTTTATTTAATGAGTGTGTCACATATGAAAAAGAGTAGGTGTTCATGCATCCTGTTTTGCTAACAGTGTCCCTCCTTCCAGTCCCATTAAAGGCAATGTGCTAGCACTGCAGTGCCCCAGTCCAGGCCCAGTAAAGCCCCAGTATTTCAGCGCCCTTGTCTTCATCACCAGGAGTAGCTCTTGTGTCTTGCAATGTTCCTCCCTCTTGTCCAAAGGTAAGACATAGTGACTTGTAGATAAAATAAAGTCAATACTTTGTGCTCCATCATCTCACCTGTACATCTTCCTGCAGTTAATGCTGTAGACTTCCCATCACCGGATGTGTCTCTGCTGCTAGAGGTGCAAGAACACTGCTTCTAGTTATAGGGATCCAGGGTGGTACTGTAACATGCGGGCTAACTCATTCTTCCTGTGGATGTATTTAGGTAGGCTGGGTGCTTCCACTGATTCCTCTGGTGGGTCCAGAGGTATGGGGAGTTGGCACAGGAAGTCCAGTACATGCCTATCTTGATATTGAGAAAATGCACATGCATGGCTCCTGCCAGCCCTCTTATTTCTATCACTTCAGTGAGTGAGTGAGGATTATGAGTCATCTGGTGTGAATTGGTACTTAGTAAGACAGTGCGTAAATGCATGAGTGCATTGATGTCATTAAGTATATGAGTGAGGGCTTGCTGTAAGAGGGTGCACGATGAGAGTGCACGGGAGCATTGCTGTGAGTGAGTGCATAAGCAAAGTTTGAGTTTCTGTCAGTGTGTGGATGTTGAGACAGTGAGTGAATGCAAGACAGAACTGGTAAGTGCATGAATGAGGGTTATGGGTAAACTGGTGAGTGGGTTTACAGTGAGCAAATATCTGTGTTTACATGAGTGAGAGTCTTAGGTGAGCCTCTGTGAGTGGTTGATGCTGAGGCAGCTGAGTGAATGCATGAGTGCACTGGTGTGAGTACGAGAGAAGGTGATGGTTGAGTTGGTGCAAATACATGAAGCCGCATCTTGGCAGTCAAGGAGCTGCCCATGGTCATCTACTTCATACCGTCTGCTGTTACCCCATTCTGCTCCTTGACACCTTCTGCTGCTCTTTCTGCTCAGTCCTTTGCATCCACCTCCTGCTGCTACCCCTTCCTCCTGCTTATTGCTGCTGTCCTGGCTAGGTCCCTTGCATCTCCTAGAGCTCCCACGCTCCTTCTGGATGCCTCCATCACTCTTCTTGGCTACAAACCCACCTCCTGCTATTACACCTGCCTCCTCCTTCCATGCAGGGCCATAGCTTCAGGAGGTGTGGGGGTCTGCTACCCCTAAAATAAATGCATTCTTGGCTTGGTATTTGGGTCTGGCGGCCCTGAGTCAGGTCTGATATGTCTGTAGTCTTCTCATTCTCCTGATTTTAATAAGAGCTTTTAACTTGTAAAAGTTTTGGAACAGGAACTTAAATATATATAGAGAGATTGGTTTACTAAACAAATAGTAAATCTGCACCCAGGGAAGTACTCCTCGAATGGATGCAAATGTACTACTTTTTGGAACTAACAGACATTGGCAGTTGTAGGCTTGAAAAGCTGCGCTAGCCTCAGGTTTCCAGGCATACTACTAGCAATCAAACATGCAAAAGGTGATGGGATGAACACTTGCAAACAGTGTCATCACTGATAATCACTTTGCATAGAATTCCAAACCATTGCTTTTCTCCCACTATGCCTCTCTAAACATAGAGTTTGATTTAGGGTTTGGTGGACAGAGGAAAGACAAGCAAGATGGCAGAGGACTTTAGGCCAGCCATCCTGCCTTTACTCCTTCCATCACATTTAGAGATGTCTGTCACCTCCATGGACATCTCTATAAATTGGCAGGAACTTTCATCATGTTGGTTACTTTCAGTGTAGGAAAGATTTAACGGATGGCTCCATCAAACATGAAGGCCAGCCATTAAACTTTTAAACATCTTTTATTTTTCAAAAACAAACCCCTTCAGCAGGAGTTTGTTTATGAGAAAAATAAAAACTAATGACCCCGACCATAGCAGTTTTCACCCATGGTGTGGTGATCATTTTTATTTGTATTTTTTATTTTACTGTCTCTCACTGCCAGGATATACACAGTGATGGACGGTTAAAAAAAGCCATATAAAGGTCCATTCTAAATAGGCCAGATGGTTGGATGATTTACCTTCGATGGCCCCTACGCCATCAACCATCAGAGGCACCCTTGTATACCGACCCCTTGGCCACGCTTCAGCTCCTGTAACACAATTGCAGACTTTCCTGTGCTCCTAGCCCTAGACTCCAATGACTACATCTTCCTCTGTGACTTCAGCTCCCACATCACTAACCTCAATGACAACAACACTGCCCATCTCCGCATTAGAATGCCCATCCTCAGACTGACCCAAATTGTCAGCAACCCCAGGCACAATGCAAGACACATGCTGGACCCCATTTCCACCCCAGCAATAGCGTCAAATACAGCCAAGTCACAGAAATCACATGGATTGACCACTTCATCATCCCCTTCAGCATCTCCAGTCACAGCACAACCACTCCCAAGATGGCTAGCACCCACCACAGCAGCTGGAGCGAAATTTCAGAGACCAGCTAGATGAATGCCCTCAACACCTCCAACCCAGCCGCCGCCACCAACCTGGAACAGGGAATTAAGAACTTCAATGTTGGAATCACTAACTACACCAATAGCATTGCCCCCATCAAGAGCAACAATCAGGGAAGTTTCTCCAAAATGGCCAACTGGTACACCCAAGAACTCAGAACAGCGAAACATGATAGCAAAAACCTGGAGAGGAAATGGCGCACCAACAGAGACACCTCCAACAGGACAGCCTTCAAGACCTCCCTCAACCTCTAACACCACCTGCTGGAAACAACAAAGAACAGGGGGATTGGTCACCTAACCAGGTAAACACCGATCAGGAGGGGTCTCTGATGTCACCTGCTGGCACTGGCCACTCATGCTCTGAGAGTTTCCTGACCATCCTGAAAACAGGATTGCAGAACCCTGGGACACTCTGGAGGAGCTCTGGGCACCAACCCTGGGGTGGTGATGGAAAGGGGAGTGGTCACTCTCCTTTCCTTTGTCCAGTTTTACTCCAGAGCAGGGACTGGGGGTCTCTGAACCACCGGTGTAGACTGTATTCTGCAAGGAGGGCACTAGCTGTGCCCTTCAAAGCATTTCCAGAGGCTCTGGGAGGATACCCCTCCCATACCTGAAACACCAATTTCCAAAGGGATAGGGTGTAACACCCCTCTCCTAACGGAAATGCATTGTTCTGCCTTCCTGGGATTGAGCTGATCAAGCCCCAGGAGGGCAGAAGCTTGTCTATGAGGTGGCAGCAGCACGTGGGGCTGCAGTGAACACCTCAGAAGGCTGGAATGGCAGTACTGGGAGGCCATGATGGAGCCCCCAGAGTGCATGGGGCTGTGCAACCAATACTGGAATCAGTATTAGGGTACAATTCCTAGTTATTAGATACCTTACTTGGCCATATTCGGAGTTGCCATTGTGAAGCTATATATATATATTGACCTATATGTAGTGCACACTTTTAATGGCGTTCCCGCACTCTCGAAGTCTGGGAAAATGGGCCTGGACGACGTGGGTGCACCTCTGCTAGTGCAGGGATGCCCTCACACACAGGTACTATGCACCTAGCCTTCAAGGTCTGAAGGATAGACATATAGATGACTTATAAGTGACCTGTGTAGGAGGCTGGCCTGGCTTATAGTGGGTACCCTGTGGTACTTACACTCTGTGCCAGGTCCAGTTATCTCTTATTAGTAGAATAGAGGTGTTTCTAGCAGCTTAGACTAATAGAAGGTAGCTTTGGCAAAGCAGCTTAGGCTGAACTAGGAGACATGCAAAGCTCCTACCATACCACTTATATCATAGGCACAATATCATAAGAAAACACAATACACAGAGTTACTAAAAATAAAGGTACTTTATTTTTATGACAATATGCCACAAGTATCTCAGTGAGTACCCTCAGTAAGAAGGTAAGTAATATACACAAGTTATATGTACACAAACCCAAAACAGGTAAGTAAGAGTCAGAAAAGTAATGCAAACAGTGTAGAATTACAATAGGTTGCAATAGGCAAACATAGGTCTAGGGGCAACACAAACCATGTACTCCAAAAGTGGAATGCGAATCACGAATGGGCCCCAGACCTATGGGAGCTTGTAGAGAGTCGCTGGGACTGCAAGCAAACAGTCAGGGTGTCCAAGATACCCCACCCCAAGACCCTGAAAAGTAGGAGTAAAGTACACTTACTACCCCAAAAGAGCACAATAGTCGTGATAGGGGGATTCTGCAAGAACAACAAACACAAGCAGTGCACTGAAAATGGATTCCTGGACCTGAGGACCTGCAAGGGGACCACGTCCAATAGTCGCGACAGTGTCCAGGGGGGGCAGGAGCCCAGGAAACCCCGGATGAAGGTGCAAGGAAGCTGCCTCCGGATGGAAGAAGCTTGGAATTCTGCAAGAACGAAGAGGACTAGGAACTTCTCCTTTGGATGGAAGATGTCCCACGTCGCGATGAAGGTTGCAGAAGTGTTCCCACGCAGAGATACCGCAAACAAGCCTTGCTAGCGGCAAGGGTCGCGGTAGAGGTTTTTGGATGCTGCTGTGGACCAGGAAGGACCAGGATGTCGCCCCTTGGAGGAGGAGACAGAGGGGGCACTCAGCAACTCAGAGAGCCCCCACAGAAGCAGGCAGCACCGGCAGAAGTACCTGAACAGGCACTTGGAAGATTTGTGAACCGGAGTCCACGCAGAGTTACAAAGGAGGGTCCCACGACGTCGGAGGCCAACTCAGAGGGTTGAGCACTGCAAGACGGAGTGCTGGGGTCCCAGGCTAGGCTGTGCACGAAGGAAATCCTGGAAGAGTGCACAGGAGCCGGAGCAGCTGCAAATCACGCGGTACACAGGTTTGCAGTCTAGTTTGGGGAGGCAAGGACTTACCTCCACCAAACTTGGACTGAAGGATCACTGGACTGTGGGAGTCACTTGGATAGAGTTCCTGTGTTCCAGGGACCACTCTCGTCAGGATGAGAGGGTACCCAGAGGACCGGTGATGCAGTCTTTTGGTGCCTGGGTTAGCAGGGGGAAGATTCCGTCGACCCACTGGATATTTCTTCTTGGCTTCTGGTGCTGGGTGAAGGCAGGCGACCCCCAGAACATGCACCACCAGGAAACAGTCGAGAAAGCCGGCAGGATGAGTGTAGGAGGCTGGCCTGGCTTGTAGTGGGTACCAGAGGTACTTACACCTTGTGCCAGGTCCATTTATCCCTTATTAGTGTAAAAGAGGTGTTTCTAGCAGCTAAGGCTGATAGAAGGTAGCTATGGCAAAGCAGCTTTGGCTGAACTAGGAGACATGTAAAGCTCCTACTATACCACTGGTGTCATATGCACAATATCATAAGAAAACACAATACACAGATATGCTAAAAATAAAGGTACTTTATTTTTATGACAATATGCCAAAAGTATCTCAGTGAGTACCCTCAGAGGATAAGTTATATACACAAGATATATATACACAAACCAAAATGATGCAGATAATAGCAAAAGGAAGTAATGCAAGCAATGTAAAGTTACAGTAGATTGCAAAAAGAGCACATAGGTATAGGGGCAACACAAACCATATACTCCAAAAGTGGAATGCGAACCACGAATGGACCCCAAACCTATGTGAGCTTGTAGAGGGTCGCTGGGACTGTAAGAAAACAGTGAGGGTTAGAAAAATAGCCCACTCCAAGACCCTGAAAGGTAGGTGTAAAGTGCACCTACTACCCCCAGTGAGCACAGAAGTCGTGATAGGGGGATTCTGCAGGAAGAACAAACACCAGCAATGCGACAACAGTGGATTTCCGGACCCGAGTACCTGTAAGACAAGGGGACCAAGTCCAAGAGTCGCAACAGTGTCGAGAGTGGGCAGGAGCCCAAGAAATGCCAGCTGAGGGTGCAAGGAAGCTGCCACCTGTTGGAAGAAGCTTGGTGTTCTGCAAGAACGAAGAGGACTAGGAACTTCCCCTTTGGAGGATGGATGTCCCAAGTCTTGAAGAAGCTTGCAGAGGTGTACCCACCCAGAAAGACCGAAAACAAGCCTTGCTAGCTGCAAGGGTCACGGTTAGGGTTTTTGGATGCTGTTGTGGCCCTGGAGGGACCAGGATGTCGCCACTTGGATGAGGAGACAGAGGGGGCGCCCAGCAATGTAGGGAGCCTCACAGAAACAGGCAGCACCCACAGAAGTACCTGAACAGGCACTTAGAAGAAAAGTGAACCGGAGTCCACCCGAAGTCACAAAAGGGAGTCCCACGACGCCAGAGGACAACTCAGAAGGTTGTGCACTGCCGGTTAGAGTGTCGGGGACCCAGGCTTGGCTGTGCACGAAGGAAATCCTGGAAGAGTGCACAGGAGCCGGAGCAGCTGCAAATCACGCTGTACCCAGCAATGCAGTCTAGCATGGGGAGGCAAGGACTTACCTCCACCAAACTTGGACTGAAGAGTCACTTGACTGTGGGAGTCACTTGGAAAGAGTTGCTGAGTTCCAGGGACCACGCTCGTCGTGCTGAGAGGGGACCCAGAGGACCGGTGAAGCAGTCTTTTGTTGCCTGCGGTTGCAGGGGGAAGATTCCGTCGACCCACAGGAGATTTCTTCAGAGCTCCTGGTGCAGAGAGGAGGCAGGCTACCCCCAGAGCATGCACCACCTGGAAACAGTCGAGAAAGCCGGCAGGATGAAGCGATACAAGGTTGCTATTAGTCGTCTTGCTACTTTGTACCATATACTAGGGAATTATATGGGTGTACCAGTATGCCAATGTGAATTGGTAAATTTAGCCTGCAGTGACAAATTTAGAAAGCAGAGAGAGCATAAACACTGAGGTTCTGGTTAGCAGAGCCTCAGTGATACAGTTAGGCACCACACAGGGAACACATACAGGGCACATACCATGAGCACTGGGGTCCTGCCTGGCAGGATCCTAGTGACACAAGGGCTAGAACAACATACATACAGTGAAATATGGGGGTAACATGCCAGGCAAGATGGTACTTTCCTACAGAAAATGGCGATGAAATACTGCATGCACTATTTCACGCAGGCTGCAATGGCAGTCCGGAAGAGGTCTTTGTATGGTCTCCTTATGAGTGGCAAAAGAAATGCTGCTGCCCATAAGGATTCCCTGGAGCCCCACTTCCCTGGGTACCTATGCACCATATACTAGGGACTTATAAGGGGGTCCAGTGTGACAATTTGGAGTGAAATATGGAGCCACTAAACTGCAGTGACAAATTTAGAAAGAGAGAGAGCATGAGCACTGGAGTTCTGATTAGCAGGACTCCAGTGACAATTCAGAAAACAGTGAAACACACTGACAAGCAGGCCATAAACCATAAGCACAGGGGTCCTGGCTAGCATGATCCCAGTGACACAGTCAAAAACACACTGACATTAGGCAGAAATTGGGGGTAACATGCCAAAAAGAGGATACTTTCCTACAACTCCCCACCTCAGGCAACTCCACTTGCTCCCTACAGAAGAGATGCCAGTTCAAGCTGCTGACCCACGCACACAAGGCTCTACACAACCAAGGACCCACCTACATTAACCACTGCTTGAACTCCCACCAAACATTTAGCAGATTATGCTGCACCTCCTTTTCCACCTCAGATCTCCCACGCTTTCTCAATTCAGAAAGTACCTCAAACCTTGACTCTTCACCTGATCCCCTCTGACCTTCACTTACTGCTCACCCCCCCCCCCCCAGTGCCTTGAGACCCTAACAGGTGAATAGCCGCGGTTTACAAGTACTTGATTGATTGATATCACTTGCTCACACTCCCTACATCGACGGAGCAGAATTGGAGGACGCTCCTATTCCTAAATTGCAGCAAAGATCTGGAACAGTCTCCTCACGCACCTCCGGACCATCACCTCACTTTTGGAATTGCGAAGGGCCCTCAAGGCCTGGTTGTTTGAATGAGCTGTCCAGGATCTCCTTGCGCCTGGATACCCTATTGAGTGATTAGCAGCACTATATGTCTTGGTTGATTGATTGATTGACTCCCTCAGGCCATCGGAGTTAGTTTTACAGTGATTGGCATAAAACTTGTGATCCAGCTGATTCAAAATTGGGTGGGTGGACCTTGAGTTTGACAGACAGCAGTGTTTAATTTGTAAATAAAAAGGTGCCGGTGCTCAAAGCCCTCCTCTTAAACATGCGGCTTCTGCAATTAATTGTGTGAACACCGAATACTGAGGCGTCGTAATCCTGAAGCCATCTAGGGCCACTTGAGTCCATTTAAAGCCACTCCCTGCCCCTTCAGCTCAGTCCTGCAGCTTTCTACTTTCTTCCTTTGCTTTTTCGTTTTATCCTTCCTTCGTCTTCCCCATATGTGTCTTGTGCTCGCAGCAAATGCTTGAGGCAGAAGAGTAAGCCCCGGCCCTCGAAAATAAGTGCTGGTGCTCAGCACCGGAAACAATAAGCACAAATTAAGCACTGACAGACAGGGTACTCCATCACTAACCAGTTTTAACTTGTTCATTTTTGTGGATCAGGAAACGAAATATATATTGCAACGGTTTACCAAAAAAATAGGTAACATGCACCCATAGAAGTAATTCTTGAATGGATACACATTTTCTACTTTTTGGAATTCACAAACATTGGCAGTAATAGGGTTGGAGAGCTGCGCTAGTCACAGGTTTCCAGGCATACGACTGACAAAGAAACATGCAAAAGGTATTGGAACTAATGCATGCAAATTGTCTAATCATTGGCAGTCACTTTGTGTAGCATTCCCACTCATCTTTTTTCACCACTGTGCTACTCTAGACATAGTGCCTGATTTAGTGTTCACAGGACGGAGCAAAGACAGACATGGTGGCAGAAGACTTTATGCCAGCCACTCTGCTATTACTCCTCCAGCCAAATCCAGAGCTGTCCGCCGGCCCAGAAGACATTTCTATTCAGTCGCAGGAACCACAACCATAGCAGTTCATGTCAGTGTGTGAAAAGTTTGATGGTTGGCTGTGTCAAACTTTTCAAAGTTTTTATTTTTCAAAAACAAACGCTGAAAGCGAGAGTTTATTTTTAAAATATTACAAACTAATGACCCTCACACCATTGAAGTTTTCTTCCATGCTGTGGTGATCATTTTTCTTATTTTTTTGTACCTTGCCCCCAGAATATATCTGGTGGGGGCAGGCAGTTAAATAAAAGCTATCTAACCTTCCACTTGAAATACATCTGGTGGCAGTTACTCCATCGGACATTAGAGGTCGTTTTAGAGCAGTGGAATACATTTTACTCCATTGGCGTAAACTTGCTTTCCGCCCGACTCAAAAGCAGATGCACAGACCTTCCGTACGCGTACATCTGCCCCAGAAATGCACCTAGTGCAAATCAGTACTGACCCTGTTCACTCTAACTCAATCCCTCATTATCTCATCCAGAGCCGACTTTAGGGGTGTGCGACTGGTGCGGACGCACTGGGCGCTGACCAGGAGGTGGGGCGGACGCACTGGGAGCTGACCAGGAGGTGGTGCGGACGCACTGGGCGCTGACCAGGAGGTGGGGCGGACGCACTGGGAGCTGACCAGGAGGGGGGGCGCTGACTTGGGGGCTCAGGGGGAACACTGTGTTTAGCAATAACTAATAATTTAAAAGCACCTGAAGCAGAGTTCCATGTGTGTTCTGCTGTAAGGCAACAATAAAAATGTCAAAATAACTCCTGTGATTAATATTCCTGATAGAGAGAAAGATTGAGTTTTGTCCAGTGGCAATTTTGACTCACCATAAAGTAGCACAGAGGGTTAATAAGCCTGCTGCAAAGAACAGACCTGTATTTTGTGTGGATTGCTGAGTTGGTTAGCAAAGCTAACCTTTACCAGCCCATTAAAATAAATGAAGTATGTGAGAGAGGCTATGGGGGGATGAGGGGCACTTTTGCCAGGTGGGAATGCGGGAATCCGAGGAGGTATGCCAAAATAAATTGTCGCACAGGGCGCCACCAGCACTAAAACCGCCCTGATCTCATCTATTCACCTTGTGACCCACTGCTTTTCTTATTTGGGAAATTTGCGATTCACACCCCCTGAATCACACTGATCAAACTAGGCCACTGCCTTCACACCTCCTGCTGCTCCCCTTCACACATCATTCTTGGCCAGCAGGCCTTTTTCAGTTAGTTTTACATCAGCATGAGTACATTGGTGTAAATGATTGCATGAGTGTGGGAGTATGAATGGATCTTTGGTGAGACAGTGAACGGCTGCATTTGTGTGTTGAGGTAAATGCCTATATGAAGCAGATGTCTTGTGTGGGCTGGTGTAAGTGGGTGCTTGGTGAGATAATGAGTGGATGCATGAGTGAGTGTCATGCTTGCAGTTCTGTGTCTGCATATCGGCACATGCGAGTGTATAAATCAGAAGGGCAAGCTGGTGCGAGTAGGTGCGTGGTGAAAAAGAGAATGAATGTATGAGTGCCCTTATATGAGTCTATGAGTGATGGTCTTTAATGAGTAGGTGTGAGTGGGTGCTTGGTGAGGCAGTGAGTGAATGCATGAGTTAATTGGTGTGAATGAGTACATAAATGAGGGTGCTGGGTGAGTTGTAGTGAGTGACGGCATTGCTGTGATAAGATGAGCGAAAGTTGTGTTTGGGCTAGTGTATGCATGTTGATACAGTGAGTGGATACAAGAGTGCATTGGTGTCAGTAAGTGCACTGAGTGTGTATCAAAAGTGAAATGAGAATGTGTGCTTCTTGTAACAATGACTGAATGCATGAGTATTTGATGTGAGTGCATCAGTGAAGGTCATGTGCGTGCTGTGTGAGTGGATACGCAGTGAGTAAATATATGTGCTAGTGTAAGTGGGTAATTGGTGAGACCTTAAGTGCGTCCTTTAGGGTGTACTCGTTGCTAGGACTGAAAGAGGAGCAGAGACCGTAAAAACACTATGCTGCATATACTTGCTAGTGATAACATGGTTGCTTATTGCGCTAGTTATACACTGCCAATCGAAATGTGATAATCTGATAAACGGAGTGCATTTCTAACCAACAATGACAAAACACTGTGTGTTAATTTTGACTAAAATACAACCAAAACTTATTGGCTTTGCCAGTGTGTGCTTGCATTCTAGTAATTACAATTTAAGTGAGTATGAAAGAAAATGTCAAAATACAAATAAAACAATAGCGTCTGTCGCAAGCAGTAAAAAAGGAAGCCGAATGAGTGGAACTGACAGGGTTGTGAGCAGGGCTTTGGTGAACGGGTGCTTACAGCCTCACATGCCCTCCTCCTCCCATTGGCTCCATGCAGGCCTGTGGCTATGGAAACCGGTTTGTTTACGTGTCTTGCTGACTTTAGAAACAAAGTCCAGCCTAAACGACTTGTTAAAATGATGCTTGTGTCTACTTCCTTATTTCTCACTGGCCTTCTCACCCCAGCTCTCCCAGTGCGGGGGCGCCCGGTTTCCCCAGCAACGCCGCCATCTTCCTAGTGCAGAAAAACCTAGTTACGTGGGAAGGTCGAAGTTGTCACTTGCAGTGAGGTGGAAGAAAGAAGGGGTCTTTCAGAACGCGAGCTCCTTAGCGGCAGTAACCATACCAGAGGCTGCGCGAGATTCTTTTTGTGAAGGAGGCTCCGGCTGGGAAAGTGGGATACAGGTAATTGCTTAGAGAAATTAAATAAATGCTAGTACTATCTCTTCCTATACGGCGCCTCCGAGATAACACGTTTTTATGAGCAAGCCATGTAATTGCAGATTATACTCGAGATCTGTGTGTACAACCATGGGTAGTGAGGGTACAGCAAAGTTCCTCTGGCCGCTCCTCTACCTCACCTGGACGTCGATTTAGGAGCGGGGACGGGGCGTGTTTTGCATTATTATTTAGGGCGGTATCTATGTTTTCTGACGCAAATATTCAGTTTTTTTTCAGTTTAAAAACACCGGTCGTGTAATACGCATGGCAATGTCTGACTTAATTGAATGGGCAATGTGCATTTTGATAATCGTTTTTATCTCCGGCTCCGCATAAATGTTGCTCATTTCTCCCAGCCCAGGGACGGTTCGGATTTTCCGTCCCTGGGCAAAAAGGGAGTGTGTGAGACACCTCTAATTTCTTTACAACCTGACACATTCAAGGCTGTTTGCATCTCTATAGCGGACCCTGCTTTTGAAACTGTTTTGTGCAGATCCCTCCTGAGCTACAGACCCTCGCTCTCAGCTACCTACAAGCACCTCTTAGCAGTTCATAGAGTGCGTGTATTGGAGTGGCATAGAGTGGAACTGCAGAGAGGAGTGTACAGTGGAGTGGTGTAGCGTACATTGTGTGGAGCATATAACGCATGCATTGGATTAGGGCATTGCGGAGTATAGTGGTGTAGAATGCAGCAGCATAGAATTCAGTGGCATATAATGCAGCGTCGTACAATGCAGTGGCGTAGATTAGAGTGGTGCATAGTAGAGTGCAGTGGTGCAGAGCGGAGTGGTATAGAGTAGAGTAGGGTACAGTGCAGTATTGCAGAGTAGAGTAAAGTGGTGCAGTGTAGAGTGGCTTAGAGTGGAGTGGTGTAAAGTGGTGTCCTGCAGAGTGCAGTGGAGCACAGTATAGTGATGAAAAGTAGAGTGACATAGAGTTAATTGGCATAGAATGCAGTAGTGCTGAGTAGAGTGGCATGGAGTTCAGTGGCACAGAGTGCAGTGTTGCAGAGTAGAGTGTTGTAGAGTGCAGTTGTTTAGAGTCTATTGGCGTAAAAGTACATTGGTGTATAGTGCAGTGGCGTAGAGTGCCATGCATTGAGTAAAGTGGTGCATAGTTGAGTGCAGTGATGTAGAGTGCAGTGGTTTAAAGTGGAGTGGTTTAAA
This sequence comes from Pleurodeles waltl, assembly GCF_031143425.1. Classification (NCBI taxonomy): domain Eukaryota; kingdom Metazoa; phylum Chordata; class Amphibia; order Caudata; family Salamandridae; genus Pleurodeles; species Pleurodeles waltl. The sequence goes on from NC_090449.1 coordinate 404,656,622, forward strand.
GTGGAGTGGAGTAGGGTGCCGTAACATAGACTGGTATGGTGCAGAGTAGAGTAGCGTGGCATAGAGTAGATTATTTCAGAGTAGAATGAAGTGGCGTAGAGTGGAGTGGTGCAGGGTATAGTGCAGTGGTGTAGTGTAGAATGATGTAGAGTATAATGGCATAGAGTAAAGTGGTAAAGAGTGCAGTGACATAGAGTAGTGGTGCAGAGTAGACTGGAGTTGATACGCGAATATCCAGCAACATTGTCAGATAAATCCTCTTATTATGAAGTCAGAGAAGGAAAAGTAAACACGAAGCTCCCTCAGAAAACAGAGCCTGACATTTGACCCCTGTCTTTGAATGCACAGCAAATGTGACAAGATAAGAACAAAATTTACAGGTCTGTTTACAAAAAGGAGCACTTTTAGAATACAAGGAGAGGTAGTGTGAACAGGCTTCGCTCCTTGGGAGAGAAAAGGTGAAGCTGGTCAGACTAAAACAAATCAAGCCAGCAAATAGAAATGCAGAAAATGTGAGTTACAAAGCCAATAGTAAGCAACAGGTGGAATGCATTTGCAGGGAAGCTTTCTGAATGTCTCCAAGATGTCTTTAGGCTTTGACCTAAAAAAAAAGGCTCGGGAAGTGGCGGCACGCACCCCCACCCACTAAAAAAGAAAAGGCCCCAGGGGATTAGGTCCTTGGGCACTTAGTGGTTTGGGGAGGGGGGGGTGCCCCCCTTTCCTTAGCATACAAACAAGGCCCTGGGGTATGGTTCCTCGAGGCTCAAAGTGGCCTGGGTAGGAGGACTGTGCGCCTCCTATCACTTAAAAAAAAGCCCCATAGGATCTTTGGGGCCCGAAGTGGCTTGGGGGGGGGTCCCTGTGGCCAACCCCATGAGGTACACTGCCAAGCCCTGCGGCCAAGGTCCTGTGTGGTGTGGGGTTAGGTGTCAGCAGGAGGGGAGAGGGTTGGCCACATTCGAAAAATGCAGAATTCCAGTGGCCATGCCTGTGGCAAGCAAAAAATAAACAGGTTGTCAAAGATTTTTTCTTTCTGCTGATCACTGTTCATATTAGCACAACAGATCAGAAGAACAGAAAGCCAATTCTCATTGTTTAAATTGCAGCTGTAATGATGCTCCTTGACCTGCCTTTCCCACTGGCTTCTGGCAGGAGGCATTATGACATCCCAACTAAACTAAAATGTAATAGGTTATTACAGTTGAACAGATACATAATTACTTTATTACAGAAGACTAGAGACATCAGAACTACATTGCAATAAGGAAATTAAAGACAATTTTTAAGCCCATGTATTACAGCTTCATATCACCCTTCTGGGAATTATGCTGAATCTTTTTTAGATTCTACTCACAAAGGGGCGTAGCTTAAGGGCGTGGTGTATGGGGAGGAACACCCTCCTGAATATTTCCTTAGTCAGGTCATGACCTGGCAGTGCCAGTAGGGTCCTGATACCTGCCATAACCGGTGCTGGGGTCCCTTCCTGTTATTCATCCCACTTCCGTGAGCTGTCTGGGATGGGACGCATAGTGTCGGAGATTCATGCCTCTATCAGGCCTTAGGTTGGGTGCTCTGGCACGGGGAAGGGGGGGTGGTCTAGCAGTTAAAATTGAGTCTTTGGTTCTGTGCACTATGAGGCCCCATGCTGAAAATCGTAGTAAAAACATATACTGGAACTCACAGTTCCTTAGCATGCAGTTCTTATAGCTCTTCATGTTATGTCTTTATTTTTAGTGCTACTGCATGTTATACCTTATTCTGAGACAGCCCACTTCTTGGACTGTGCATGTCAACCCCTTTGATACCAGTGCTAACGCATGTTATACCTCATTCTAAGATGGTTCACTTCGTGGAATCTGCATGTCACCATTTTACTTCAGTGCTACCACATGTTATACATCATTCTGAGATGGCTCACTTCCTAAAATGTGTATGCCACCCCTTTGTTACCTGTGCTACCAGTTGTTATATCTCATTCTGAAATGGATCACATCTTAGAATGTTCATGTCACCCCTTTATTTTCAGTGCAACTACATGCTATATCTCATTCTGAGATGGCTTGATTCTATTCTTCAAGCTTTACAGCTTTTCTGTAATGTCTCTGTCTTACAGTGAGCAGTGTCAGAGACACAGCTCCATATGAAAGACATCATGTTTGTCCCATTAAGAATATTCTAACACTCGAGTATGACACATAAGTGAACAAAACCCAGCACCCCAGTAATTTTGTATTACCAGAATTCCCAATGGTATTAGATGTAAGTGCTGTTCCATTACATGATTCACAGTGCTTTGTTGCCCAGTAGACAGATGAAAGTGCCCTGCAAGGTCACAGGCCCTCTTTTACAGCTCACCATGTGCCAAGCAAAGCAGCTCCAAGTGCAGCAGCATTAAGGTACATGAATCTATTTGAACTTGTGCACACCCACATGATCTGTTCACACATACATCCACCCACACACCGTTGATATACATGTAGACCTCATACACAAAGTGATCGTAAATCCACCCATAAACATACAAACTGACCATTGTTCACCTTTGTACAAATACCCATCAGTCGACAGACATCAACTTTTAACATGCATTCTTCGTCCACTGACAGCTACTCATCCATCTATTTAGCGATACAAATTCAACATTCATCCAAACATAAATTAATAAGCCACCCATTGCATCTCTAAATCCTCCAGCTGCCTACCAACTCACTACACCATCCTACCACTCAGTCTTCCATCCACTCGCAGAGCGATACAACCATTCAAATGCCTACTAACCCAACCACATTTAACCATTTACCCATTCAGTATTCCATTCACTTACTAATCCACACAACCATACTGCAGCATACTCATCAAAGAGGTAAGGGTGTTTGAACTGTTGAGGCAGACCATGCTGGGCCTGTTATATATAAGAAACATGTTTTGCTGATGGTAGTGCCTGAATGTTTCTGTCAAGGAAAAAAACCTTTTACTGCTGTTATCATGATGGACCTGTTCATGAGTGAAGAGAGGTTGTCACTGCTCATGTTTTTGTTGTACCCGTTCTGTGACCCTATGCTGACTAACCCTGCTCTTCTATATAACTTCAAACTAATGTTGCTAACCCTGTTCATTAACCCACCCAGTGGCCCTAGACCAACCTATTTCAGTTGGGTACACCAGATGTCTTTTTGGGAAATCTCAGACTCGCCCCCTTAACATTATTGTCTAAGCTGTGCCCTTATACACAAAGGAGTGAAAGGTCAGATAGTTTCGCTTATACTTCCTCCCTACTCCTGATACCCTAACACACAAGGTAAATTGAGATCAGTCACTAATTTGTGATACTATACTTTTCGTGTAGGTTAGAATCCTCCTTTGAAAGATAAAATAGCTTTCACCCATATTTTTGTGGCGTACTTCATCAGGCCTACCTCTATTCACAACATTATTTTGTTGGGACTGCTCTACTGAAGAGTTGAGAGCTCTTGATATTATATTAGGGATCTGAATCGGTTCATTCAATAGCAGAGTAAAATTGTCTGGAATAACCTAAATTGTAGTTTATTGGTGGTTACTCTGACAAGACCAAAAACTTTTGGAAAATAGTTGGTTGTAGGACATAGTATCCTACCGTCATTTATTCAGTCAGCATGTTTCAGCCTATAGAGGTAGACACTATTGACCAGTTACCTTATTGTAAAGATATTCAAAGATGCATATGTGGTGGACAAGCAAAAAGAAATGTACTTGATACTCACTTGTATTTACGTAGTCACTTCGATTTCCTGTATAGAAAAATATACTGGAAATAGTTAATACCATCATTATTTTAAGAATTGTCACCCCATTAAGATAGGTGATACACTGCAAACAGTGATAAAACACTGCATTCTGGTGACAGGGTGGGTTTCTATAAATTCTCATTACAGCTGGATTAGTGCTACAACATGTCCCTATGCTTATTGTCACAGTGCTAAATGTGCGCCACAGAAGGAACATCTCTCTGTAGGCACTTACTGGATGAAGGAAATAAAAGTGTCTATCAATGATACAAGTGAATATCAAGTGCGTGTTTTGTGCTCATCTGTCCACCTACATGTATATCCTTGAATATCTTAACAGTGAGGTAGGACAAAACAGGGATCTTTTCAGTTCTGCAGAAAGCCTATTGACCCTTGCTATGTTATGTTGATTTTTATAGTGCACAAATCACACAAGAGGGTATCCAGACGCTTGGGCAAGGTGTGTGGTCCCAAGGTGCTTGAAGAGCCAGGTCTTCAGCTTCTTGTAGAACTCAATAAGTGAGGAGGAGGAGGCTCTGATGTGTTAAGGAAGTCTTGTGTGTGATGTAGGAGAATGAGTAACCTCCAGGTTTGCTTTTGCAGATGCGGGACATGTGTGCAAGTGAGAGTGGGGCAGAGCATAGGTGTCTGGTGGTTTGGTGAAAGCGTGTGTGGCTGTTCAGGCATTCTGGTCTTGTGTAGGGCTTTGTATATGTGCTTGAGAAGTTTTAATTGGCTACTCTTATAAATGTGGAGCCAGCGAAGCTTCCTGAGGTGAAGTGTGATGTGGGTGCGGCGTGGGAGGTCGAGTATGAGCCTTGCAGCTGTATTCTGGATGGTTTAGAGACTGTATAGGAGTTTGTTTGGAGTTTCTGGCATAGAGAGCATTGCTGTAGTCCTGCCTGCTGGTGATGAGTTATTTTGTGACCATCCGTTAGGTGTTCTGAGAAAACCATTTGAAGAGCTTTCTCAGCATGCAATGGATGTGGAAGCAGGAGGTTCACACTGCGTTGACTTGAGCGGTCATGTTGAGCTTGTCATTTAGGATGATCCCTAGATTTCTTTCGTGGTCTGTGTGTGCGAGTTTTGGTCTTAGCTCTGACAGCCACCAGTTGCAATCCCATGGGGTGGTTGTGTTGCTAAAGACCAGTACTTCAGTATTGTCAGAATTGAGCTTCAGTCAGCTAACATGGTCATACAGCTGGTGAAGTTGGTTCTGGTGGTGTTTCTCCTGTCTGTGAGGGAGAGGATGAGTGCGGTGTCATCGGATTAGGAGATGACAGTGATGTCTTGTGATCGAATGATGTTGGCGAGCGGTGTCATGTATATGTTGAAGACAATGGGCTTAAAGAACGATCCCTATGGGACACCACATAGTTTCTTGGTCTTTGATGTGAAGGGTGGCAGCTTGACTCTTTTGGTTCTTCCCGTAAGAAAGGAATAGACCCATTTGGAAGTGAGTCGTGGTATGCCAATCTCACGGAGTCCCCCAGGCACCATCTATAGGCTGAAACATGTTGACTGAATAAAACATGTGTTAGAGGGTTAAGATACTTAGGGGGTCATTCTGACCCTGGCGGCCGGTGGCCGCCAGGGCCACCGACCACGGGAGCACCACCAACAGGCTGGCGGTGCTCCCACGAGCATTCTGACCGCGGCGGTTCAGCCGCGGTCAGAAGCGGAAAGTCGGCGGTCTCCCGCCGACTTTCCGCTGCTCGGGGCCGCCATGGGGATTCTGACACCCCCTACCGCCATCCTGTTCATGGCGGGAAACCCGCCATGAACAGGATGGCGGTAGGGGGTGCCGCGGGGCCCCTGGGGGCCCCTGCAGTGCCCATGCCAATGGCATGGGCACTGCAGGGGCCCCCGTAAGAGGGCCCCGCAAAGTATTTCAGTGTCTGCTTTGCAGACACTGAAATACGCGACGGGTGCAACTGCACCCGTCGCACCCCTGCAACTACGCCGACTCAATTCTGAGCCGGCGTCCTCGTTGCAGGGGCATTTCCTCTGGGCCGGCGGGCGCTCTTTTGGAGAGCGCCCGCCGGCCCAGAGGAAATGTCTGAATGGCCGCCGCGGTCCGGTCATTTGGCGGCGGTACCTTGGCGGACGGTCATAATCAGGGCCTTAGGGTCAACATGATGCAGTATATGGTCTACCTCTGGTCAGACCCAATTCTGACTACTGTAATAGGGCAGCATTTTAGCCCTTAGAGCCTTACTTATAATAATTTGGCTGGCTTAGCAGGATCAGACCTTTGTCTTCTTGGCAGTCTGTGTTACCAAAGCAAGCACAACAGTACATCAACTTAGTATCTTCCCCAGATCCAACCTTCCAGTAGACCGGTGTTCTGTAACTCAAGTTCAAACAACAATTCACACACCACAAGGTTGGCCACATGCGCTTTGCAGGCATGCTACACCTGTGATAGGGGATCTTTCTTCCTGAACACTGCTATAAAAGAATCACAAGAATATTTTGTGCACTTTTACTCTTCCATCACTTTCTTGGCACAGCACATCCCGCCAAAATTTTGTCGTGGATAAAGACAGGCCTGACGATGAAGCATGCAACAAAAATGTGGATGAGGGATCTTTTTACCTTTCCAAGAGGGATTCCAACATACTTGAGCTCAGATTCCTGTCTGTCCAGATCACAGTCTCTAAGCATGTATCCTTGTTTGCTCAGTTTTCGTTAGAAGTTTGTGAGCACATTCTGGATCTTTGCAGGCATCGTGCAATGCCATAAAAGAAGTTGCTGAGGTAGGATTCCGTGAACTCTTTCCCACAAACTTCACAGACTACATAGAGAAACTATGCCTGTTTGAGGCACAACATACCCTCCTCCAAAAAATTAACGACTACATGAACGTACCATCTTTGGGAGGCAAACTGAAATTTATTTTGCAGGGCTGGGGTATAGATGGCCGGCAAGCCAGGCCTAGTGCAGCATGCGTGTTCGCCGCCTGTTCTTTTCTATTTTCGCTTCTACTGTCAGTGGTGGCTGGCAGTTTTAGGAGGAAGGGGGGGCGGGCGGGAAGCACACTTACACTCATTCATTCACACACGCATGCACGCACATCCATTCACAACACTCATCAACATTCAAACATACACGCACGCACCATTCATAAAAAAAAATAAAAACACACACACACCTCAGCCTCGGAGGTCCCAGGAGGGTTGGGGGTTGGGACTGCTGCCTTCCCTCTCTGGCTGACCTTAGGTGGTTGTGAAACCTCAGTAAATAATTATGTCACTATTCTGTGTCAGGTCCAATTAATTTTCTTAAAATCAAACCTTAACTCAGTCCTGGATAGTGTAGCTGTGGTGCAGAGCAGTTAGATTAACTCAAAGGAAAACAAGTGTAAAGCATTTATCAGTACCAAGACAGTCAATAGGTAAGAAAGATGACACAATAAAAATCCCACTCCAATTCATAAAATTAGTGCATATTTTATCCTGAAGTAGACACCAAACAAAACAAATCTGATAAAGTGAATCTGAAATAGGATTTTTGCAAGGTTTTAATAAATCACTGCAATTCACTACAAAATGTGCAGTAAACAATGTGTTTCACTCTTAGTAGGAGTATATGAGCCTTTAATATGAGGATCCTGGCTAAAGTCAAAGTTTCAGGCTGACTGCGAAGCTGCGTAGATCGGATGTTGGGGCTCAGTTGGTCCCAGTCAAGATTTTACATTCACACTTTTCTTTTCTGATTCTTTTTTTCAATGATGGGCTCATCAACAGAGTCCTCTGCACCTTGAGGCCTGTATTTGGTTTGAGTTCAATGGACAGGTGAAATTTAGCAGTCCGATGAAAGCCTTGATTCTCGACTTGCGTTTGAGGCTGCCTACAAACTGGAAAGTAGCAGTAGTCCATGAGCCTGAAAGTCTGTGCCCTCATTACAACCCTGGCAGTCGGTGTTAAAGCGGCGGTAATACCACCAACAGGCCGGCGGAAAAATGGGATGGCCACCATGGGTGGAAACCGCCAACATAGACAGCCACTTTAACACTCCGACCGCCACAGCGGTAGAAACAAACACCGCAGCGGTAACCACCAACAGACAGGTGGAGGACAAAGTACTGCCCACTGTATTTCAAGATGCCTATCCACCACCTTTTCTGGGGCGGAACTAACACGATCAAAAGCACGGCGGAAACAGTACACAGAAGGGAAAACACTCACCTCTCAACTCCCAACGAGGAACCAGGACGCCATGGAGCCCGAGTTACAGGTCTTGCCCATGTTGGTTTATCTTCTCATCTACCAGGAGTACGAACGGCGGCGGCGGCAATGACCACGGTGGGTACTGCACCTACAACACAGGGGAGGGGGGGAAGAGAGTGACACACACACATGCAACACGCAATACTCCCACCCCCCACCCTCACCCACAACAACATACACACAAATATATGCAGCAATATTACATATACACCCCCCCACACCCTGGAAGAAGGCAAGGACAAAATGAAATGATTGTAACTAGTGTAATCATGAAAAATCAGATAGTCAAAATTAAAAATTCAGTATATACAAATATGTACACCAACTACACAAGTCCGGATAGTTTACCAATCATTGTCTGTGGACCACTGGGCCCAAAATGCATGGGCGAAGCCCACTCTAGATACCTGACTGGAAACGGAGAGAACACTGCTGGGGCATCAGATCGAAAATATACAGGCACCTCAGGGGGAGGGGGAGGGGGGCACCTCAGCCAGATGAACGCACGACGCCACTGCTGCACGAGGGGGCTCCATGCCCATTGCTGTATCCTGGGGAGTGCAAAGCCACAGTCTCTCTAGTCTCTCCAGTGGGTGGTTTGCCCACTGCATTATCCTGGGGAGTGCAAAGCCACAGTCTCTCAAGTCTCTCCAGTGGGTGGTGTGCGCACTGCATTATCCTGGGGAGTGCAAAGCCACAGTCTCAAGTCTCTCAAGTGGGTGGTTTGCCCACTGCTTTATCCTGGGGAGTGCAAAGCCACAGTCTCTCAAGTCTCTCCAGTGGGTGGTTTGCCCACTGCTGTATCCTGGGGAGTGCAAAGCCACAGTCTCTCAAGTGGATGTCATTCTCCACTGGTTCTGGAGGGGGCTTTGTGCCCAGAGTGCTTCATCCTGCCAAGGACTGAGGTAGTGCATGTCATTTCCACTGGTTCTGGAGGGGGCCTTGTGCCCAGAGTGCTTCATCCTGCCAAGGACTGAGGTAGTTGATGTCATTCTCCACTGGTTCTTGACGGGGCCTTGTGCGCAGAGTGCTTCATCCTGCCAAGGACTGAGGTAGTGGATACCATTCTCCACTGGTTCTGGAGGGGGCATGGTGCCCAGAGTGCTTCATCCTGCCAAGGACTGAGGTAGTGGATGTCATTCTCCACTGGTTCTGGAGAGGGCATGATGCCCAGAGTGCTTCATCCTGCAGTGTGGCCGGTACAATTCCCTCACCTGGGTGTGCGTGCCACGAAATTGGCGAGGTACAGGTAGCATGATACACCATGGAGGCAGCGACATACCTCACACTGCTGCGGCTTCGCCTTCCACCTGCAGGTGCAAACAGTGATGGAAGTCATGCCTCATGGAAACTGCCCAGGGTCCAGGAACTCTTCTCCAGCCTCAGACGACTGACCACTGGGGATGGTAGCCATGTCAGCGGGGGTGCCACTGTCCGAGTTCGTCGCGGGGCCGGTGGTGATGCTTGTGGTGGTGTCTGTGGCGGCAGTGCTGGCGGAGGTGCATGGGTCAGCACCTGCTGAGGGACACAGCAGGACGTCTCCTGCAGCCGCGGACGGCTGCCCACTGGGGAAGAGGCTGGGGACTGTCGCTGAGGCTGTAGACGTGCCGGTGGCGGTGCAGGTGACGGGGAAGCTCGCGGTGTTCACCACCGTACAGGTTGGTGTGGTCGTGGACAGGTCCCTCAGTCAGGGCCACCATGCCCTCTCCTGACCTGCTCTTCTGCTTTTGGCCCTTCCCCACCTTTGATGGTGCCGCCGTTGTCTTGCCACTATCCCCTTTTGTTTTTGCTGAGCCCTTGGTGGCTGGTAGTTTTGGCTTCTCCCTCGGGATGTGGGCACCTTTTTCACCTTGGCAGGTGGCGGAATGTCCTTGCCCTCGCTACGTGGCACACTGGCAGCCCTGATGGGTGGCGCACTCGATGAGCCGGCAGTTGCTGGCACCACTGTGCCTGGGGATTTGGTGGCCGAGGTGCTGGGCTGGGACCTGGAAAGCCTGGCCCTAGGGGAAGGAAATGGGCGGGAGGCGAAGGGAAGAGGTCAAGGGTTGCCAGGAAAAGTTTTTTAGACACACTGGGACGGGAAGATGGAGGGGGTTTGGTAGTGGAGGAAGAGGTAGTGGTTGTAGGAGGTGTACGTCTGCTGAATTTGGGTGAAGGTGCATGGGCCGGAGGCTGTTGTGAGGTGGATGGCTGTTGGGTGGGTGTGTGCCTGCGTTTGTGTACTTTGGGAGGAGGGCTCACAGACACACTGGGAGAGGACACAGGGGATGTGTGAATGGTAGTGGGGCTGGTGATTGCACGTGAGCGGTGTGTGGTGATGGGCGTTCTGGTGATGGAGGTAGTGGCTGAGGATGTAGTGCATGCAGGTGTGAGTGGAGACGAGACAGGGAGGGAGGAGGAGGACGTGGAGGAGGGGGACACAGTGGAGGCTGTGGATGTTGCGGTGTCTGCATGGGGATGGTGCTTGTGTGAGTGCCTGTGGGATGTGTGGTGCTTATGTTTGCCTGAGCCACTCTTGTCTGCTGATATGTGTGCATGCTGGTCTGATGGTGTGCTTGGGATAGGCTGAGGTACAGGGGATTAGGTCTGGGTGGAGGAAGTTGGAGGGGGGAGGCTGGACACAGGGACAATGGCTGCCATCAGTGCTGAGGCCAGAGCCTGAAATGCTCTCTGTTGGGCCTCCTGCCCAGAATGAATGCCCTCCAGGTATGCATTTGTTTGTTGCAAATGCCTCTCAACACCCTGGATGGCATTCGAAATGGTATATTGCCCAACAGTGAGGGATCTCAGGAGGTCAATAGCCTCCTCACTGAGGGCAGCAGGGCTGACTGGGGCAGGGCCTGAGGTGCCTGGGGCGAAGGAGATGCCCACCCTCATGGGTGAGAGGGCACGGGACACATGCTGAGGGGCTGCTGGGAGGGCGGTGCTGGTAGGGGGGGTGGCAGCTGTACCTGTTGATGCAGTGGCACAGAGGTGCCCGCCACCGCAAGGGAGCTCCCATCAGAGGAGGAGTCGCTGTCACTGGTGTCTGCTCCTGTCCCAGCCGTGGAGCTCCCCTTGCCCTCCGTTCCACTGGTGGCTTCAGACTCCGTTGCTTCACCCTCCAGGGCCTAGTAGGTTGCAGCTCCCTCCTGCTCCGGTGCCAATGCTCCTCCGCCTGATGATGCTATTGCACACAAGAACAGGGAGACCACAAAAAGGGGGGGGGGAGAGAGAAGAAAAACATGTTCAGTGCATGCAACACCACTACCGTTGGCGGACACAACACACATGGAGCAGGTCTCTGCACTACGCCATGCACTAACAGTTCCTAGAACTTTAACCTGACCATGGGGTACGAGGCCTAAGCCCAATTGCTGCACACCTGGAAGTCACAGGAGCCTAACTAGGTGTAGATGGCTCTTACCACTAGTGGGGTTGGGTTGCCACATAGCCTGCCCCACAAGGGACCTTGCCTACCAAGTTCGCCCTGGCCTAGGGGAACCCACTGCCCACCTCCCCCAACCAGACACCTCGTTATGCGCGCAGAGTCAGCTGAATGAGAGTGTACTCACCCCCTTGTGGCTGCTGTGATGCCCTCAAGCGCCCATCCAACTCTGGATACGCCACCGCCAGGATCCAGGATATCAGGGGGGTCATGGTGCGACGGGCACCCCTTCCATGTTGGGAGGCCATCCCCAGCTGGGCCTCCGCCGTTTTCTTGCTCCAGCGGCGCAGGTCCTCCCATCTTTTACGGCAGTGGGTGCTCCATCTGTGGTAGACCCCGAGGGTCTGGACGTCCTTGGCGATGGCACGCCAAATACCCTTCTTCTGGTTGGCGCTGACCTACAAGAATGGTACAGGGGGAAAGGAAATTACTCACCCGTCCGGACCGTCCTACTCATTGCCCACCAATTCCCTCCCATGCCCTGACTGACATACATTCAGCATCCGCACATGCAGGCCTCAGCCCCCCCATGTATCTTCCAACCACACCACTCAAATCAGGCATTGCCCATGCAGCATGGTCACAGTGCATTCACCTGTTTGTCTGGAGGACCGTACAGTTGCGTGTACTGGGGAGGACCCCTTCCACTAGTTTCTCCAACCGCTCCAAAGTGAAGGCAGGGGCCCTTTCCCCAGACACTGTAGCCATCGTCGCTTCTAGACACAGGTCTCAGCAGCACTTGCAGTGTAGGTTCTCTCCTGTTGAAGGTCAGGTATCAAGTGAGTGCACAGACAGAAAATGGCGATCACGTCCACGGCGGTGTGTACCATCACCGCCGGCGTACATCGTCATTGGCTCCTGGGGCCCATAGGGCCCAATGTTAACCAATGCAGAATTTCGCCGCGGTCTTCGACCGCCCACCGCAACAGTGTAAAACGCCAGGGCAGTTACCTCATATGCCCTTTTCCCACATTACAGGTCAGGCAGCCGCCATTTCAGGGGGCCACATGGGATGGATAATAACTGCATCACACCTATCTGGGCCGGGAATACATACAGATACCGGGACATTGCAGATTAATAAAGTTTCTGCAAAAAACACATTGTGATACCTCAGTGTTGGATGACTCTCTGCTCGCTGTTCTCCTCCATTGGGCACTTCTGCTGGGGCAGGTGATGAGATGGCTGCATCCACCGGTGTACAGACCCCTGGTGGACCTGTCGACAATGGAAGAGAGATGCATCATAATCACATACAGATTTGATCGTGCAACAATCCTGGAACTGTGTGCCCAGTTGGAGCCAGACCTGATGTCAGCTATCCGCCATCCCACAGGGATACCCCCTCTAGTGCAGGTCCTGTCTGTACTCCATTTCCTGGCCAGTGGGTCTTTTCAAACAACAGTGGCCATGGCATCAGGGATGTCCCAGCCAATGTTCTCTAACGTGTTGTCCAGAGTGTTGTCTGCCCTGCTGAAACACATGCGCAGCTACATCATTTTTCCTCAGGTGGAGGATTTGCCCACAGTGAAAGGTGACTTCTGTGCCCTGGGACATATCCCCAACATCATTGGTGCCATTGATGGTACACATGTGGCATTTGTTCCCCCCCGCAGGAATGAACAGGTGTACAGAAACCGGAAGAGCTACCATTTGATGAATGTGCAGATGGTGTGTTTGGCAGACCAGTACATCTCCCATGTCATTGCGAAGTATCCTGGCTCTGTGCATGACGCTTACATTTTGAGAAATAGCAGCATCCCTTATGTGATGGGGCAACTCCTGAGGCACCGTGTGTGGCTAATAGGTCAGGCCAAGGTCCCAATACAGTTGACATAGGTGCCTGGGTATGGGGATTCCCTAATGTTTGGAGTATGTCTAACAGTTGTCCCTCGACATTTGCAGGTGACTCTGGCTACCCCAACCTGTCATGGCTACTGACCCCAGTGAGGAATCCCAGGACAAGGGCAGAGGAACGCTACAATGAGGCACATGGGCAAACTAGGAGGATAATCGAACGCACCTTCGGCCTCCTGAAGGCCAGATTCTGGTGCCACCATCTGACAGGTGGTTCCCTATACTACTCACCGAAGAAGGTGTGCCAGATAATCGTGGCCTGCTGTATGTTGCACAACCTGGCTTTGCGACGCCAGGTGCATTTTCTGCAGGAGGATCGGCCAGATGGTGGTCTTGTGGCAGCTGTGGAGCCTGTGGACAGTGAAGAAGAGGAGGCAGAAGAAGAGGATATCGACAACCAAAACATCATCATCATGCAATACATCCAGTGAGACACAGGTAAGAAGATGTCACTGCTTCCCACATCTCATACTATTGTTGGAGCTAGCATAAGTCTGTCATTTTCACTCAGTGTATGCACACTGATCTGTCACTTCGACCTTCCATTTCACAGATCTGGGTCCCACTTTGTGCCCTCTGCTATGTTTACTGCTAGCCTACAGCTGTGTAACATTGGTATGTGCACAAGTACATTGACATTGCTATATTTAAGAGATGTTGCAATTATACATTAGTGAAAGCAGAGACTGACTCCAGATTGTTTTGTGATTGAAGTGTGTTTATTCCTGTGCAAATAAGTTGAGGGGGTTTTAAAATGGGCTGGGGTGATGGTAGAGGTATGTCCATGGCAGAATCCAGTCTATTTTTTTCACAGGTGCATTGTCCAAAGGGGCATAGGAAGTGGAGCAATGGCAGTTTAAGGATGGACAGGGTGACATAGTGGGACAGAAGGGTGACACTCAGGGGCGGTCTTATTTCCTGGCGGGGTCTTGGCAATGTTCTCTGTCTTGTTCCTGGATCTCAGGGACCGTTTGCGGGGTGGTTCTCCATCTGCAGGGGGTGGGGTGCTGGTGTCCTTTTGTTCCTGTGGCAGTGCCTCCTGTCCACTAGTGCCGGCGGAGGTGGAAGGCTGTTCATCGCCCAGGCTAGTGTCAGGGGCCCGTTGGTGTGCCATTGTGTCCCTCCTGGTGTTGAGAAGGTCTGCCAGCACCCCTGCAATGGCGACCAGGGTGGTGTTGATGGACTTCAAGTCCTCCCTGATTCCCAGGTAGTGTTCCTCCTGCAGCCGCTGGGTCTCCTGAAACTTGGCCAGTACTGTGACCATGGTCTCCTGGGAATGGTGGTAATCTGCCATGATGTTGGAGAGTGCCTCGTGGAGAGTGGGTTCGCTGGGCTTGTCCTCCGCCTGTCGCACAGCAGTCCACCCAGCTTCCCTGTTATCCTGTTCCTCTGTCCCCTGAACCGTGTGCCCACTGCCACTGCCCCCAGGTCCCTGATCGTCCTGTGTTAATGGGGTTTCCTGTGTTGCCTGTAATGGTAGACACATTGCTGACTGACGTGTCGTGGGGACAGAGGGATGGGCCCGCTGGGTGGGTGCTGTGCTGGTGTTTTTTGAGGGGGGAGGCTCTGTGGTGGTTTGTGACTGTGTCAGGGGAACTGACTGGCCCGAGGTCCCTGATGGGCCGGGCTGGTCATCTTAATCCAGGCGTGCAGAGCTGCTGTCATCACTGTGGGTCTCTTCTGTGGGTGGACTGGATATGTCTGGCACCTCCTGTCCGGTGACGTTGGGTATGGGTTCTGTTGCGGTGTAAATGCATAGTTATTGTATTTGTGTGTGCCATCTTGTGCAATGGGTGAGTGACCCTCTACTCCTGTGCTTGCATTATTTCCGTGGCCCTTGTGTGATTGGTGTGGTGATTTGGGGGCATGAGTGAGTCTCTGTACTGGACATGCTTTGGTGATGGGTTTCCATGCATTGGTGTTACATGCAGGGTTTGGTTTTGGGATGTGTGGGTTGTGTTAGTGGGGTATCTGGGTTGTTGGGGTGATGGGTGTGAGAGTAAGGGTGGGGGTATATGATGGCATGTAGGTGGGGTGTGGGGGGTAAAGTAGTAAAGATATGTCTTACCAGAGACCAGTCCTCCTGCTACTCCTGGGAGGCCCTCAGGATGCATAATTGCCAAGACTTGCTCCTCCCATGTTGTTAGTTATGGGGGAGGAGGTGGGGGTCCACTGCCAGTCCTCTGTACAGCAATCTGGTATCTGGATACCACAGAACCTACTTTCCCCCGTATGTCGTTCCTCCTCTTCCTGATGTCATCCTGTGTTCTTGGATGCTGCCCCACTGCGTTAACCCTGTCGACAATTCTGCGCCAAAGCCCCATCTTCCTTGCAATGGATGTCTGCTGCACCTGTGATCCGAATAGCTGTGGCTCTACCCGGACGATTTCCTCCACCATGACCCTGAGCTCCTCCTCAGAGAACCTGGGGTGTCTTTGAGGTGCCATGATGTGGAGTGGGTGATGTGTGAGGTGGTGTCTGTTGTGATGTGTGAGGGGATGTGTTTGTGTGTATTGTTTGAGGTGCGTGGATGTTGTATACGTGATGGTGTTGTGTGTCTGTGGAAGCTGGTGTTGTTTTAGGTAGTCTCTCTCTTTCTGGCCTTCTTTCAAACTTTTGGTAGTAAGGGTTTGTGGGTGATGTGGGTGTGTGCTTTATATTGGAATGGATGAGTGGGTGTGGTGTGTGTATGTGTATTAGGTGTGTGTATTTCGAATTGTTAAATGTGGTTGGGTTTTGTAAATGTGTGTGTATTTTGAGGGCGGCGGTGTGTACCCCCAATGGAATACCGCGGTTGAAAGACCGCTGCGTTGATTCGTGGGTTGTGATACTGTGGGCGTATTCCTTTTGGCGTGACGGTGTCAGTTTTGGTATCGCCAGTTTATCACTGACCTTTGGTGTGGCGGACTTGTGTGGGTGTCTGTATTGTGGTGGATTCCGAGCTGTGGGTCGTAATACCTGTAGCGGAATTCCGTGGCCGCATCGGTATGTTGGCAGTCTTCTGCACGGCGGAAAGTGGGATTTACTGCCAGGGTTGTAATGAGGGCCAATATTTTTTACTTTACGCTCCCAAGTTGCAATTCTGAGGGAAGAAAGTGAACACCAGCCAAGGGTCCAGGACCTGGAAGTCTCTTCTTTGGAACTCGGACTCAATCTCATTTGCTACACTAACAGAGTCCAGGTCAAGTCCAGTGGGAACTGGTCAGCTGGTCACTGTGCAGTTGCAGAGTGTCTTTAGCTTTCGTGTCCCTGTAGCTTAACAGTAGACTAGCCAACTAACCATTGAAGTCCACTCACTGGTCCTTGGCACAAGTGGTAGCAGATGTGCAGCCCTTGGGGGTCTCTTGCTATGGGTGCAACAGCAGAAGAAGCCCTTCTGTTTCTGAAGTCGTGTCTTGGTTCAGCGGGTGCAGTGTTTCTTGATGCAGCCTTCTTTTCTGAGTTCCATAGGTTCAGCAGGTGCAGCTCTTCTCCTGTTTTTGTTCTTTCCAAGTTCAGCAATGTTCTGATACTGGTAGCCAAGGGTGCCACTTTTATGCCGGTTTCGAGTTTGTGAGTGGGAAGGACTCCCTAATCAATGGGGGAAAAATTTCAACAGGGCAAGCCTTCCCACTATTACATTACTTCCTGTGGAGTTGGCACTAAACAACTCTCCAGTGCATCTTTTTGCCCAAATACAAAATGTCAGGATCCTTCTTTCCTTTGTCAGAGCTGTGAGCACATTCCTGAAGTGTGTCCAGTATAATGAGCCGCCCGTTGTGGAAAACTGGCTCTACAATGAGTCTTGCCTCAGAAGGAGAAGCCGGTCTGTCTACCTACACAAAGGAGTGGCTAAAAACTAACTAACAATGCTAAACTGTGGCTTGTATTTGCCTAAAAGAGGCGGAAGACTCGCTGAAGCTGGGCGAATCTGTGGCCACTGCCCTCTGGCCATCCTGTCAAGAGGAGGTCACACCTCCTCCCTTCAGCAGATATTTTGTTCCCTTTTCCTGAGAGCTATTTATA
The DNA here is from genome assembly GCF_031143425.1 of Pleurodeles waltl. Lineage (NCBI taxonomy): Eukaryota > Metazoa > Chordata > Amphibia > Caudata > Salamandridae > Pleurodeles > Pleurodeles waltl. The sequence continues at coordinate 404,673,910 of NC_090449.1, forward strand.
CCTCCTGGGAGGAGAGCAGCAAGGTGACCTGGATGACATATGCTGTAGTGCAGTGGTTCCCAACCTGTGGTCCGAGGACCCCTGGGGGTCCACGAAGCCTCCTCAGGGGTTCCGCAACTGCTTAGAAAATTAAATAATATTAACAGATTAGGTCCCGGCTTTCAGTAATGACTCAGTGGGGGGGGTCCTCGGATTGCAATAATGATTCAGTGGGGGCCCCTGTGTTCCAGTAATGATAAAGTGGGGGTCCACAGAATTAAAAAAGGTTGGCAACCACTGCTGTAGTGAATTAGAAATGGCTACTAGAACTTTGGGGCAAGAAAGCAGTGATTTTCTAAAGTCACCTTTTGTATTAAATTTTACTTTAAATCCAACTTCAGCATTGTCAGATTTAATGTAACAATTAATTTGATACCTAGAAGTACTATATTTGGTAGTCCCACTCTAACGCTAGCTCTTAGCAGTTGGGCTAACCTAACCCGATGTTAACCAATAGGCCTATCTGCTTTGCTACATTGCAAATATTAGTTTCAAGTTTTCACAGCCAGGACATGTAAAACGTAAAAGGAACCTGTCCTTCTTTTTAATATTTAGTACCCTGCCTTGTGGGCTACTAAGGCCTTCCTTCTGTAGGAATGACATAAATATTTAAAAAGAAGGTTTCGACTTGGCAAAAGGCTTTATTTTGCAATGTCGGATTGGCAGTTTAAAAACTGCCTGACTAGGCTGCAGTGGCAGACCTAGATCCTTGTTTTCACTGTCACTGCAGTGGTGACACAATTAAGTGCTTCAGTCTCCTAGTTACACTGAACTTACCAGCCATGAGTATCCTTTGTATCATAGATCAGGGAGGTATAGGTAAGTTAAATATGCCAATCAGATATTAGCTATTTACACATCAATTTGAGGGGTCAGAGCACATGCTTCTGGGCCTGGTCAGCCAGTGCACCTCAGAGTTGAAAAACCTGCAGCATAAGCACAAACATTTGGGTGTGTGTGTAGGAAAGTACTCTCTTTCTTGGCATGGCTACCCCCTTTTCTGCCTGATGTCAGTGTGTTTGAATTTGTTCACTGGGTTCCTGCTAACCAGGACCCCAGTGATTATGCTCTCTCTCCCAAAACTCTTTTTCATCCCACAATTTGGCATACTTTTTCCCCATGTAAGCCCCTAGTATATGGTACCCAGGTACCCAGGGCATTGTGGTTCCAGGGGATCCCTATGGGCTGCAGACGTTATTTTGCCACCCATAGGGAGCCCATGCAAAGGATACTGCAGGTCTGCCATTGCAGTCTGCGTGAACAGGGTGAATGCACCTGTTTTGACTATAGGTCACTGCACCAGGTCACTATAAGTCACCCCTATGGTCGGCCCTCTCAGCCCAGAGGGCAGGGTGCAGGTACCTGTGTGTGAGGGCACCCCTGCACTAGCAGAGGTGCCCCCATAAACTCCCGACCCATTTTCCTGGACTTTGTGAGTGCGGGGACGCCATTTTATGCGTGTACCGGACATAGGTCACTACCTTTGTCTAGCTACATAATGGTAACCCGAACCTAGGCATGTTTGGTATCAAACATTTTAGAATCATATCCCAATACGTTTGCAAGTATTGGTTGTATGATTCCATGCACTCCGGGGGATCCTTAAAGGACAGACTTTTGAGGTTTTCGAGGCAGTCCCAGCTGCTGCCACCTCACAGAGAGGCTTCTGCCCTCCTGTTGCTTGAACAGCTCAAGCCCAGGAAGGCAGAACAAAGGATTTCCTTTGGGAGAGGGGTGTTACACACTCTCCCTTTGGAAATAGGTGTTACTGGCTTGGGAGGGGTAGCCTCCCAAAGCCACTGGTATGCTTTGAAGGGCTCATTTGGTGCCCTCTGTGCATAAACCAGTCTACATCGGTTCAGGGACCTCCAGTCCCTGCTCTGGAGCAAAAGTGGGCAATGGAAAGGGGAGTGACCACTCCCCTGTCCATCAGCACCCCTGGAGTGGTGCCCAGAGCTCCTCCAGAGGGTCCCTGGGTTTTGCCATCTTGGATCCAAGGTTGGCAGGGAACTCTGGCAGCATGAGAGGGGCCAGGTCAGGCAGGTGATGTCAGAGCCCCCTCTTGATAGGTGGTCACCCAGCTAGGTGACCAATCCCCCTTTCAGGGCTATTTAGGGTCTCTCTTTTGGGTGGTTCTTCAGATTAGGCTTGCAAGATTCCAGCATGATTCATCTGCATCGCTTACTTCGACTTCCGACCAGAAGAAACTGCATCTGGAATCTCCAGGACCCGACAAAGATGAAGACATCGCCTGCAACATTGTTTCCACGGCTCCCTCCAGCTCCTGCAACATTTACTAAGTCGTACATCCTCTGAGGACAGCCCTTCTTCAGTCTGCACAGGAAAGAAGAAGGAATCTCTCTTGGAGTGAAGGAGTCATTCCCCTACATCTGCAGGCACTAACAGCAACGACGACCGGTTGGGTGGATCCCCTCTCTTGCTGTGCTGCGTGGATCCTGCATCATGGGTAGTGGTCTGAAGTGGTCCTGTTGGTCCTCTCTACCAGCTGTCCACCTTGGGTGAAGGTAAGCCCTTGTCTTCCCACGAAGAGCAGTACCCCCGTGTACCTCGTCTTTTGCAGCTGCCAAGGCTTGTTGCACTTCTTCCTAGGGGTCTTCAGTCTTCCTGTAGCTCCAGCCCCCAGCACTACTTACTGTGACGCACAGCTCCCTGAGTGGCTCTCTGTGATGTGGGACTCCTTTTCATAGTGCTGTGTGGGCTCCTTTTGCAACTTCTGTGTCCCCATCCTATGGGACCCCTATGAGTGCTGCCTGTGCTTCTGTGGGCTCTCTGCTTCGCTGAGGGCTCCCTCCGACTTCCCCTCCTGGATTGAATCCTCCTGCACCTTGCTGGTCCCCAACAGCACCACTATCCACCAACCGCAAGTTTTCTGGACTTGGTCCCCTCTTTCCACAGGTCTTCCCGTTCAGGTATACACTGTTGGTTTCTTGCAGGCATCTCTGGGTTTTGCAGTTCTCTTCTTTTCTTCTAAGTGGGTGTTTTAAGGAAATTCTAGTGATTTATTCCTGCTTTCCTGGTCACTTGGGGCTGTTGTGATACTTACCGTTGTGCTTACCTAGTACCCCCAGCGCCCCTCTACACATTCCAATTACCTAGGTGGTGTTCCAACTTTCGCATTCCATCCTTTTGGTGTATGGTTTATGCTCCCCCTAGGGCCACTATTCTCCATTGTGTTTTACACTGTTTGCACTTTTTTAACTATTCTTATGCCTATTACTGACAACTAGTGTATATATCTTGTGTATTACTTACCTCCTATGGGAGTATTGCCTCTATACTATTTTTTGTGCTGTGTTACTGTGAGAAAGTAGCCTCTTTCTAGCATGGGTACCGCCATTTTTGGCCTGTTTGTTAGTGTTTGCCAGTGTGTTCTTACTGTCTCACTGGGATCCTGCTAGTCAGAACCCCAGTGCTCATAGTTTGTGGCCTACATGCCAGTATGTTTTACTGTTTTGTCAGTATGCTTGACTGTGTCACTGGAGTCCTGCTAACCAGAACTCCAGTGCTTATACTCTCTATGATTCCAAATTTGAACTTACATACTGGTAACCCAGTATTCCACTCCAAATTGGCATACTGGACCTCCCTTAGGAGTCCCTCTTATATGGTACCTAGGTACCCGGGGCATTGGGGGTTCCAGGATATCCTTATGGGCTGTAGCATTTCTTTTGCCACCCATAAGGAGCTCATACAAACACTCCTTCAGGACTGCCATTGCAGCCTGAGTGAAATGATGCAAGCACTATTTCACAGTCATTTTCACTGCACCAGGTAACTTATAAGTCACCTATATGTCTAACTTTCAGTTCCTGAAGGCTAGGTGCAAAGTTACTGTGTGTGAGGGCACCCCTGCACTAGCAGAGGTGCCCCACGTTGTCCAGGACCAATTTCCCGGACTTCATGAGTGCAGGGACACCATTATAAGTGTGCACTGCATATATGTCAATACATATATGTAGCTTCACAATGGTAACCCTGAATATGGCCATGTGAGGTGTCTAAGATTGAGGATTTGTACCCCAGTCTGATTCTGGTATTGGGGGGGCAATCCCATTCATCCTGGGTGCTCCACCATGGACCCCCAGTACTGCCAAACCAGCTCTCTGAGGTTTCCAGTGCAGCCCCAGCTGCTGCCACCTCACAGACAGTCTTCTGCTCTCCTGGGGCTAGAGCAGCTCAATTCCAGGAAGGCAGATGTAAGGAAATGCCTCCTTGGCATGTTTACCCCCTAACTTTTTGCCTTTGCCGATGCTAAGTTATGATTTGAAAGTGTGCTGGGACCCTCCTAAGCAGGCCCCAGCACCAGTGTTCTTTCCCTAAACTGTACTTGTGTCTCCACAATTGGCACAACGCTGGCTCTCAGGTAAGTTCCTTCTAACTGGTACCCCTGGTACCAAGGGCCCTGATGCCAGGGAAGGTTTCTAAGGGCTGCAGCATGTCTTATGCCACCATAGGGACCCCTCACTCAGCACATACACACTGCCTCACAGCTTGTGTGTGCTGGTGGGGAGAAAATGACTAAGTCGACATGGCACTCCCCTCAGAGTGCCATGCCAACCTCACACTGCCTGTGGCATAGGTAAGTCACCCCTCTAGCAGGCCTTACAGCCCTAAGGCAGGGTGCACTATACCACAGGTGAGGGCATATGTGCATGAGCACTACGCCCCTACAGTGTCTAAGCAAAACCTTAGACATTGTAAGTGCAGGGTAGCCATAAGAGTATATGGTCTGGGAGTTTGTCAAACACGAACTCCACAGTTCCATAATGGCTACACTGAAAACTGGGAAGTTTGGTATCAAACTTCTCCGCACAATAAATGCACACTGATGCCAGTGTGCAATTTATTGTAAAAATACACCCAGAGGGCATCTTAGAGATGCCACCTGAAAACATGCCTGACTTCTAGTGTAGGCTGACTATTTCCTGCCAGCCTGCCACACACCAGACATGTTGCTGGCCACATGGGGAGAGTGCCTTTGTCACTCTGTGGCCAGGAACAAAGCCTGTACTGGGTGGAGGTGCTTCTCACCTCCCCCTGCAGGAACTGTAACACCTGGCGGTGAGCCTCAAAGGCCTCCGGCCACTGCCCCCACTTTTGGCGGCAAGGCTGGAGGAGATAATGAGAAAAACAAGGAGGAGTCACCCACCAGTCAGGACAGCTCCTAAGGATTAGCGATGTGCCTCCCTCCCCACAGGGAGGAGGCACAAAGAGGGTGTAGCCACCCTCAATGACAATAGCCATTGGCTACTGCCCTCCCAGACCTAAACACACCCCTAAATTCAGTATTTAATGGCTCCCCAGATCCCAGGAAATCAGATTCTTGCAACCTGAAGAAAGAAGAAGGACTGCTGACCTACAAGCCTGCAGAGAAGGAGGAAGACAACAACTGATTTGGCCCCAGCCCTACCGGCCTGTCTCCAACTTCGAAAACCTGTTCCATCGATGCATCCGACAGGGACCAGCGACCTCTGAAGCCTCAGAGGACTGCCCTGGACTACAGGACCAAGAAACTCCCATGAACAGCGGCCCTGTTCAAAATCTACAACTTCTTTGCAACAAAGAAGCAACTTCCAAAGACTTCACGTTTCCTGACGGAAGCGTGAGACTTCACACTCTGCACCCGACTCCCCTGGCTCGACCTGCAGAAAACCAACACCTCAGGGAGGACTCCCCGGCGACAGCGAGCCCGTGAGTAACCAGAGACAACCCCCCTGAGCCCCCAGAGCAATGCCTGCAGAGAGAATCCAGAGGCTCCCCCTGACCGCGACTGCCTGTAACAAGGGACCCGACGCCTGGAACCAACACTGCACCCGCAGCCCCCAGGACCTGAAGGAACCGAACTTTAGTGCAAGAGTGACCCCCAGGCGACCCTCTACCTAGCCTAGGTGGTGGCTGTCCCGAAAAGCCCCCCATGTGCCTGCCTGCAACGCTAGAGTGACCCCGGGACCCCCCATTGTTTTCAATCTAAAACCCGACGCCTGCTTTGCTCACTGCACCCGGCCGCCCCTGTGCCGCTGAGGGTGTACTTTGTGTGCCTTCTCGTGTCCCCCCCCGGTGCTCTACAAAACCCCCCTGGTCTGCCCCGAGGACACAAGTACTTACCTGCTGGGTGACTGGAATCGGAGCACCCCTTTCTCCATAGGCGCCTATGTGTTTTGGGCACCTCTTTGACCTCTGCACCTGACAGGCCCTGAGCTGCTGGTGTAGTAACTTTGGGGTTGCCTTAAACCCCCAACGGTGGGCTGCCTATGCCCCAAACTTGAGACTTGTAAGTGTTTTACTTACCTTCAAAACTAACCTTTATTTACCTCCCCAGGAACTGTTGATTTTTGCAGTGTCCACTTTGAAAATAGCTTATTGCCATTTTTACAAAGACTGTATGTGATATTGCTTTCATTCAAAATTACTGAAGTATCTAAGTGAAGTACCTTACATTTAAAGTATTAAATGTAAATCTTGAACCTGTGGTTCTTAAAATAAACTAAGAAAATATATTTTTCAATATAAAAACCTATTGGCCCTAAGTAAGTCTTTGAGTGTGTGTTCCTAGTTTATTGCCTGTGTGTGTACAACAAATGCTTAACACTACCCTCTGATAAGCCCACTGCTCGACCACACTACCACTAAATAGAGCATTAGGATTATCTACTTTTGCCACTACCTTACCTCTAAGGGGAACCCTTGGACTCTGTGCACACTATTTCTTACTTTGAAATAGTATATACAGAGCCAACTTCCTACAGCAGAACAAAGCATTTCCTTTAGGAGAGGGTGTTACAGGCATGGGAGGGGTATCCTCTGGAAACGGTGCCCTCCTTGCACAATCCAGTCTACACCGGTTCAGGGACCCCCAGTCCCTGCCCTGGCACGAAACTGGACAAAGGAAAGGGGAGTGATCTCTCCCCTGTTCATCACCACCCCAGGGGTAGTGCCCAGAGCTCCTCCAGAGTGTCCCTGGGTTCTGTCGTCTTGTTTTCAGGATGGGCAGGGGACTCTGGGACCATCTGAGTGGCCAGTGCCTGCAGGTAACGTCAGAGACCCCTCCTGATAGATGCCTATCTGGTTAGGTAACCAAGCCCCCTCTCAGGGCTATTTAGGGTCTCTCCTGTGGGTGTCTCTTAAGATTCGGGTTTGCAGGACTCCAGCAAAATCCTCTGCAACCTCTGCTTCAGCTTCTACCATCAGATCAACCGCAGAACTGCTCCAGGAACTCTACAACTGCAACAAAGTATCCAAGTGCAACTCTGTAACTCCAGCTCCTGCCGGCAACTGCAACAGTTTCCAGGTTGTGCACGCTCTGAGGACTGCCTGTCTTCATTTGCACCAGAAGAGTCAAAGGAATCTCCTGTGGAGTGACGGAGTCACTTCCCTGCTTCAGCAGGCACCTCACTGCAGTGACGACTGGCACTCTGGGCCCCCTCTCTTGACGATGAGCATGGATCCTGGAACACAGGTGGTGGACCAAAGTGACCCAGACCGTTCAAAGGTCCAACTGTCCAAATTTGGTGGAGGTAAGAGCTTGCCTCCATGAGCCAGACAGTACCCCTGTGCACCGCGTGTTTTGCAGCTCCTAGGGCTTCTGTGCACTTCTCCAAGAAATCCTTTGTGCACAGTGTAGCCCAGGTCCCCAGCATTCTATCCTGCGACGCTCAGCTCCCTTAGTTGTTCTCAGGCGCCGTGGGATCTCGTTGTGTTGTGCTGCTACATCCGCGATTTGCAACTCCTTTGTCCCCGTGTCCTAGGACTCCTGTGGATGCTGCCTGGTCTTCTGAGGGCTCTCTGAAGCGCTGAGAGCCCCCTCTGTCTCCTCAGCCCAAGTTGAGACCCCCAGGTCCCTCCTGGCCCAGGTAGTGCCTTTTCCCCCAAACGCATCTTTTGCATGAGCCAAGGCTTGTTGGCAAAATCCAGTGATGAAAACCAGCTGCATTCTTCTACTCGATGTGGGACATCTCTTGCGCCAAGCAGGAACCTAAAGCTGTCTTCTTTGGTGCATTTCTGACCTTTTCTTCCAACCAGAGAATCCACTTTTGCACCTTCATCCAGGTTAGCAGGGTCTCCTGTTCTTCCTGGACTCTTCATCTGTTCTTGGACTTGATCTTCTCTCTCCACAGGTCTTCAGGTCCAGGAATCCATTGTTGGTGCCTTGGACTGCTTGGTTTTTGCATAATGCTTTATCAAGACTGTAGTGTGTTCTGAGGACACTTGCTGTACTTTACTCCTATTTTCTTGGGGTAGGGTACTTTACTTACCTTTGGTGTTTTCTTACACTCCCAGCGCCCCTCTACACACTACACTTGCCTAGGTGGGAAACCAACATCCGCATTCCACTATTTTAGTGTATGGTTTGTGTTCCCCCAGGCCCATTGTGATCTATGGTAATTTTCACTATTTGCACTGTTTTATGACTGTGTACTTACCTTATTTTGGCTACTGGTGTATATTTTATGTATAATACTTACCTCCTAAGGGAGTATAGCCTCTGGGATATTTTTGGCCGTGTGTCACTAAAATAAAGTGCCTTTATTTTTGGTAACACCGAGTATTGTCTTTTATGTGTGTAAGTACTGTGTGACTACAATGGTATTGCAAGAGCTTTGCATGTCTCCTAGTTCAGCCTTGGCTGCTCTGCCTACAGCTACCTCTAGACACCCTGGCTTCTAGACACTGACTACTCTACACTAATAGGGAATAACTGGACCTGGTATTAGGTGTAAGTGCCTGTGGTACCCCCACACACCAGGATAGCTTCCTACAGGGGGGGTGATAATGCAAAAAGAGGCACTTTCTTACAAAAATGATTTCCTTTCAAACAACTTTTAGGATGACTTTCGCCCTTTGTGAAGCGCATGTACTTTTAAAGAATACATCCGAGACGAGCAGTTCTCAGCCAAAAGTGTTACACCGCTTTGTGTGTGCCTCACGTATTTGGCTTAGTCCATTGTATAGCATGAGCCTCTTATCAAACAAAGTCTTCAGGTCTTGTCCAGCTATAGCTTTTAGCTTGTTTTTGTCAGAAACCTATTGGGTATAAAACCAATACTTAGGGTAGGCTTTGGGTCAGGCCATTGGGTATCATTGGTTGGCTTTCTTGTGGGTCTCATTTGTTTGCTGCTTATTCAGAAGTTTTCCTACCTCTTCTTGTGGATGTCTCTCCCCTAATGCATAGCTCCATTTGATTGGATGACATGTATTCTTCCACAGCTGACATAAGTAAATGTTTTTTTTTAGCAATACATGGGAGTGCATGTGTTGTTGCTTTCTTCTTTGTGAGCTGGTACCCCCCTCACACTCCTGCAGTCACTGATTTTTCCTTCTGCCTGTCCATAACTTCCCCTTCCTTGTCCCAAACACTATTTGTTATAGTTTTTATTTCTACCCTGAAGTTTCACCTTTTTAGGTTGAGCATAGCAGCACTCAAGTGCTGCTTTTCCGTTGTGTTGATATATATATGTGGGCTTTTAAACACTACCACCTCACGCCCATCACTTTCACTTGTTCGTGGGCTTGCCGTTCAAAAATCTTTTGATGACATTGGTAAATGCTTTACGTTTGTTCCGTGTTGGGACGGTTTTGTTACCGCCTTGGCCATCGACCCAGTTACATGAATAACTGCAGGTTTGTCGTTATGTTTGCCTGCGAGCTAACTTTTTCCTTTTGTGTCTCTCCTTCGTGCTCACGGCAGCCGTAGCGCTTTGAATTGACTTGCTATGTCAACTGTTTTACTTTTCTTTTTCAATTTATGTGGCAAGAAACGTCTAGTTAGGAATTTACAGTGTTAATAGCTCTAACTCGAGCCAACACGAGACCCATTGCTGGGCGGCCCTTCCTATAGAACAAAGCACATTTCTCAGGTCAAGCAGTCGAGAGCTCTTGTATATACTTTAGTATATACTTCTTGTGGACTTCAATTACGCCCACTGCTTCTCATTAGTTTATGTCAGTGTCCTTTAAAAATCCTTGCTTCTAAGAGGTTAATCTTTACTATTTGTCCCACCTTCTCCTCCTTTGCCTACTCCCACGTGGCACGCCCCTAGTACTTGTACCCTTCCACTTGTCCCGCTATAGTATCTTTGTCAGGTCCTTTTTTCTGTTGCTCTGAGTGCTTTTTGAGCCAGAGGCTTCGTTATTATCTCCTCCAAGCTTGTTAGCGATCCCCTGCCTGCAGAGTTCCTTCGTTTTTATTATATCCCTTAATCACTTCATCTGCCTGTGCTATTCTTCCCAACACCTAACACCTCCCACAGGTCCCTGCTGGCACTCCTGGCTGCTTGTTTTTTTAGCATTTGGATGAAAACACGCACAGTTGTAGGCCTTTTAAATAGCTTATTGGACACAGACAGGACATGAGCACAGAGTCAGAATCACAGCAAAACAAAAAAAAAAACTTTTTGAAAGTTAGCTTTCGGTGAGCACTGTCTGGTCACAAAATAATGAAGTTGATTTGGTGGGTTTAGCATAGACAAAAAGCTTGCTGCTACAGAAAGGTCATCTGCAGCCTCCTCCTCTACCCTTCTTCAGTATTTCAATAACATAAGGCCTGTCCTTTACTAAGTGTCATCTGCACCTACCAAACTACTCTGATGCCTTTGTAAAGGGTGATATTTTTTACTTTCAAAGCTTTGCGGTCATAGCACTGTTTTCAGTAAGAAGTGATTATTTAACGTATGTGGTATTTTTAATTTTCTCTCTTTAAACACTCAAGCGCTCCTGTTGTCACACTCTGTTTGACATTGCCTCTTCCCTCAAGTCACATGCTCACCATGTCATAACATCCATCAATTATTTAGCAAAACATTAAAGGCTATTTTTTAATATTTCTACTTCTAGCCTTCCCCCAGCATTTCTGTTAGTCAGCCAGCAACTCTGAGGGTGGGGTGGTTAAAGTGGTATTCTATTCTAATTAACATGGCCGATTTAAATTAGGATGCCAAATTGCAATATTCTCATTTTTTTGCTGTAGGTGGAGGAAGAAGGTTAATGGAAGTGCTTTAGTTATACGCAGAGCCAGAAGAATGATGTGGCAGAGGACCAAATTATGTGGCACGATTGGCCAATTTATGTGGCAAGAAAAGTCCAGTTATGCATTTACAATGCCAATAGCTCTAACTTTTGCAAATGCAAGACATATTGCATTGCAAATGCTTGTTTATTGTATTTTTTTTTCTTTTTTTGGAGGGCTCAGCAGTTGCCTTTTGCTCTGGGCAGCTCCTTTCTCAATAATGTGCACACTTTTTGTGTTTTTAATCTACTGCTTGAAGATGGATGACCACCATCTTGGAATGGTAAATCAAAAAATGGCTGTTGCAGCATCTTGATGGATATATGTGCATGCATAGTGATGCATGGAGCATGCATACATGAACATGCTGGGGCTGCTTTTTGGCTTTCTGTTGATGAGTGTCAACATTGGCAGAGCTAAAAGGTCAGATAATGCAGTCCAAAGACGACGTGTGGCTTTGCAAGTGCATGTTTTTACCTAGGGCTACAGTTAGGGGGGTTGATGCTCAAATGTGGGGCTCTGACAAAGTACATTCATTGCCCACTGCAGGCTTATGCAAATTGATGCTCTGGGAATGTAATCTGAGAATTATAGAAACAATTACAGCACACTTTCTTGCATAGAGAACGTCCTTTATAAGGCATTTCTGTCTTAAGACTACTACAAACACCAATGAGTTGCCTCCTCGTCAGTCTTCTTCACCCCAGTCCTTACGTATATCAGATGAGCCCCCCCCCAATCCTGAGACAAATAACTCTTTAGTTTATAACTGGCAAGAGGACTGTTTTCCTTTTTCCATTGGTGGATGTAGCCAGGATCACTTTTCAAAACCTTGATACTCTCCCATTTACATGAAGCATCTCCAACCCCTGAGGGCTACACTTGTACGTTGAGGTGCCCATTTTACTCTGCATTTATGCATCAAATCTTGTGGCTACATTTCTGTGTTTTGTGTTTATGTTCCCTGCTGGGCTAAACCAGTGGGTTTTCTGCATGGCGTGGGGCTGCAGTCAGCCCAGCTCATTTGTCTGCCCCTTTTTCTGTGCATTTTTCATAGCTGCCATATTGGTATGCACCCAGTGACTGGTATGTTTTCACTAGGGCTCCTCTCGCACTTCTGTAGTAGGGCTGACATGTATTTTCGTGCCCTGATAGCATATCTCCATCTTGAGCACCTTTTTAAATGTCTCTATAGTTCCTGGCAGACCCCCTCTATCCCATGTGTGATATACTGGTCATGAGGTCACCAGCCAACTTGTTCTTCGACCTTTAAGTGTCAGTGGTGACCTTGTTTGTGATGCTCTTGCATTGTCCTACAGTGAATGACATCAGCAGTTCTAGAAGTCCTGCGGTCTGTGCAAGGTATTGTGGTCTGTGTTATGTCTTTTTGACCTTTTGCCTTGGCTTGGCGTTGGGGTGCTTTTCTGCATCTTTTGGACCCTACTGTAGCCTGCTCTCACTGATTTTTTACCCTGGGTGGTCACTCTTTCTCCACATTGTTGGTATTGTTCCTCATGGTGGAGACGTGATGTTTTCAAGTTGTTGGCATAGTGGACTTCTTTCTGTATTGTTTACATGGGCCTACGTCCATGCCACACTCTGCATCTGATCTCGTGGATTAGTACTTTGCAGTGTGGCTGTCTGGAGATGGCCCAGAAAGATGGCAAATGGGAGGATACTCATCTCAGATATGTGCAATGATCTGAAAGTCACAGGTTTGAATGTATCATAGTACGAAATCCTTTAGAGGGTAGCAGGTTGTGTCACATTTAAATACCTTATGACAGTTCTTTGCAGCCCTTGGCAACAACAGAAGTGCTGCATGAAGCACCATACAAAAAGTTATTAGTATTATCTGGTGCCCACAGGTTTTAGGGGTCACTCTGCTCCTCTCTGGTCATTTGAACCTGGCTTGTATTGTCCCTCTGTTCACATGGATAGACACTTGCCTGTTTTTTTCTGTTTGTGCTTTGGCTTCTGTGTCTTGTACAGAGGATGCCCCATGTGGCTTGCTGCTTTAGTTTTGGGTCTCTTCCTTTGGTAGTCCACTCCACACTTATGTTATGACCTTACCTGTGGTCTTGGACTGTTGCTTCATTCTTGGCCTTGTACCTCCTTGGTTTGTGCTTGTTCCTCCTTGTATCCCTTTAAGGCTGTTTCGGGTAGCTCTCCTCTTCAGCATTTTGCAAACCTTCGCCTTCCTCCAGCCTCATGTTTATATGTTCATTCGGGGGTTAGTGAAGAGTCTGTTCATGCTGGGTGCCTTGTTCTGTTGCTGCTTCTCTGTAGTCACTGAGTTTGTTCCAGTTCTGTAATGAGCTGCTTGTTTGCATGTCTTGTTTCCGCAGCCACCCTTGTCATGTTGGCCTGATCTTTTATGATTTCTTAGGCACTGATTGCTGCCATGACGTGCTTGTTGCATTCTCTGATATGTGTTGCTCCTCTTCCTTCCGGGCCATAGGTATCCTAGCCCTTCTTTGTCTGTGGTTTGTCGCTGGTCCCTATGTATTCACTGGTGGCCTGTGCTAATATTTTGCCTTGGATCACCTCTTGGTCACGACTCTTTTAGGATTCCTGCTTGCTCTTGTCATTGAGTTGGTATCTGATCTCCCCTATTCACCATGTGAAGCTTGCACTTTGTTGGCCTCTCTAGTGTAATTTCTGGCATCATGGTTCATCCTCTGGGCATGTTTGTCTTAGATCTGGTCTATCTTCCCCTGTACAGGGCTGAATTCCTATGCTCTGTGCTTGTGTTTGGCTTAGCTGTTGCTGTGGTGAAGGCTTAGGTTTGGATTCTGCTTGTAAATACTATGGTTCTGTAATAACTACAGACAACTCTCGAGTTCTGATAGAAAGATGTTTATTCATCAACTCCTCACAATCCACTCACAAGCACCTACTTCAACATTCTACTCCAAGCTCCCGGTGATTCCAAGTGTCTCAACATTCTAGGGAGAATGGAACGTGCCATATTATCACTTGTGGCATACATTTAAGTGTAAATTTATGGCTAACTGTGTTTCTACATTAACTGATAACTTGTGACATATATATACACATATTTACATAGTCGGACTGTGTCTTGTAAAATCACTGCTTATAACACATATCTCCTTCCTTCACGGAAAGAAAATGTAGTCTCTCTGCCATCTTGGAACACTACGTTCACGTGTACTTGTTCTCCTACATGGCGTAGTGGGAACTTGTCCCTCATTGTTCACTGTTCCGGTCTCATTTATAGGCCTGTTTTCTCCTTCAGAGCAAGGCACGATTCGATCCATGCTCCATACCTTACCATTCTGCAATTTAACAACATTCCGATACACTTCTTTTATTTTAAGGGGATCTGAAAATTTACTTCCCTCGCTGGAACCATGTCTGGGAAGTCGGATTCTTACCCATTGACCTACACACCATTGTTTGTTCTTGGTTCCAAATTTCCTGTTGTACCATTCCACATACCTATTCTGGTTGCGCTTGTAACACTCTACCGATACATTCCTTTGTTCCTGTACTTGTTCTTCACCCTTTAGCCAATTGGGATTCAATTTGGTACCGGGTTGCCTGCCCTTCAATGATTGAAACAGTGTAAGACCCGTGACCAAATTCGGTGTGTTATGGTATGACCAAAACATCTCGTTCAGAGCTAGATATCCAGGTACTCCTGATCTTTTGGCTCTTTGAGTACACTCTTTTATCACTCTATTCATTCTTTCTACTAACCCGTTAGCTTTTGGATTGTATAATGCTGTTCTGAAATGTTGCACTCCCCAATTCTTAAGGAACTCTTTCATGTTATTCGACGTGAACTGGACCCCATTGTCCGTCACCAAAGTGCTTGGAATTCCCTCTCTCATGAAAGCTTCTGTCAGGAATTTGATGGTTTCACTTGTAGTTATTTGGTTAACTATTTTGTACATGGTCCAGTGTGAGTGGTAGTCCACTAATACAAATACATACTGCCCCTTGTTCCCCAAATCATTCGTGGGACCCAAAATGTCAAGACCCAGTTTATCCCATGGTTTCAAAGGAATTTCTACTGGAGACAGTGGAGCTTTGCGTGTCACGTGTGTCTTGTCACTTGTTGCACATGACCAGCAGTCTTTCACCACTCTCTCAACTTCGTTATCCATCTGGGGGAACCAGTATAAGGCCCTTAATTAATTTTTTGTGAGGCTGCGCCCCAAGTGTCCCTCATGTGCCAAATCGACTAGCTTGGTCCTCAATGAGCTAGGAGGTATTATTCTTTCACCTCTCATAATTAAATCATTTGATAAATGAATTTCAAATCTGACATTCCAGTAATCCCTTAAAGGTTCTTCTACATCTTTTGCCCTATCCGGCCAGCCATTTATAATTTTGTTTTTTATTAACTGCAAAATTTGATCTTTTTCAGTCTCTTCAATCCATTCCTTCTTAGTAAGACAGGTTAGATCGACCCACAATATGGATTCGGCCTCTTCCTGTTCCTCTGCCTGCTCCTCTATTTTGTTATCTCCCATGGATCTGGACAAAAAGTCGGCTACATTGTTTTTATCTCCTGGTACGTATTCTATGCTAAAATTATATCCCTCCAGACCTAATAGCCATTTGGCTATACGTGGGGTAGCACGTTCCCTGCCTTGTGTTGTGAATACGTTAATTAGGGGTTTGTGGTCAGTTTTGATTATAAAAGGTAGACCCCATAAAAAGAATTTAAAATGTGTGATCGCCCAGAAACAAGCTAATGTTTCCCTCTCTATGGTTGAGTATTTCTTTTCTGCCTCATTTAATGCTTTTGATGCAAAGGCTACAATTCTCTCTTGCCCATTGGTCTTCTGACAAATCATGGCTCCTAACCCTTGCCCACTGGCATCTGTGGATACATAAGTCTTTAGTTTAGGATCAAATTTTCCCAGATGAGGGGAATTGATTATGGCTTCTTTTATACCTTCGAATGCTTGCTGACATTCCTGATTCCAATCAAATTGAATGTTTTTCCTCAAAAGTGATCTCAAAGGAGTAGTAATCATTGCAAAATTCCTTACGAACTTCGCCATGTACTCCGCAAGACCCAAAAAGGATCTGAGTTCCTGTTTGTTTGAGGGGGCTAAGGCTTCTTTTACTGCTTTTACCAGATCGTTTTTAGGCTTAATTCCCTCCTCCGATATAGTATGACCCAGGTATTCTACTGATGACAACCCAAATCTACATTTGTCTTTCTTAATTGTCATGCCAGCCTTATCTAAGGCTTGCAGAACACTCCTTAACGTATCGTCATGTTCAGACTTGCAGTTCCCATAAATCAACACATCATCTTGGAAACACAACACGTGTTCCATATCTCTCAAAATATTTTGCATGATGCGTTGAAATACCGCTGCCGCCGACGCCAACCCAAAGGGCATCCTGCGATATCGGTAGGCTCCGAATGGTGTAATAAAAGAAGTGAGGGAGCGTGATGATGGATGAAGCTCCACTTGATGATACGCTGACGAAAGATCCAGTACACTAAAAAATTTGGCTGGACCCATTGTGCTTAGCATTTCATTTATTTTAGGCAGCGGGAACCTCTCAATCCAAATATTTGCGTTTAGGTCTCTGAGATCAATACACACACGCAAACCCTGACCACTTGATTTCTTGGTGATCACGATTGGAGCAACCCATAATGCACTATCAATGGGTTCGATGATTCCTAGCTGTTCTAACCGATTTAATTCTTGCCTTACAGGCTCTCTCATCATTAGTGGTACTGGTCTGGCCCTATGTACTACTGGTACTGCACCATCCTTAAGTCTGATTTTGTGCTGATAATTTATTAATTTGCCCAATTTATCTTGAAAAAGGTTAGGGAATTCATCACATACAAAGTGATCGTTCTCTGGATTTTTTACTAGCCAAACTGGCTCTTTTCTGTTAGGGTCTAATCGAATCCCTAGATCGCGTTGGTGTTCCCATCCTAAAATATTTGAGCCTTTGGTGGTGAAGTACACTTTAGCCCTAGTCGACCTACCCTTAAAGGTTATCTGCATAAACCTCATACCTTTTAGTGGTATCGGATCACTATTGTATCCTCCCGGACTAATGTCCGCCGGTTGCAACTCAAACCCTTTATCTTTGAATTTACTCACATAGGTTTCAAAATTTATAAATGTGTATGGTGAACACGAATCCGCGTACATTTTTATTTGTTCTCCATCGAGATCTATTACACATGTTGGGTACTGAGACTTTGTGCTTATGTCATTCTCTACCACTTGCAGTACAAATTTGTTGTGATTATCTTGGGTCTCGTCCACCTTGTGTACCATTTTCCTACCATAATTCTCATTTCTCTCTCCCCTACAAACTCTTGCATAGTGCCCTTTATAACCACACTTCCTACAAATGCAATTCCGAGCTGAGCACTCAGAACTGTTGGCCAAATGTTTCGCACTACCACACCTGAAACACCTATTCTTAGGATTCCCCGTAATACCTTTCTTCTTAGTGATTTCATGAACCTTTTGCTCCTCATCTTGTTCCCTATCATCTTGGTTGGATGTATGTTTCACTTCCATTATGTCCTCTTTTATAGAAGAGTTTTTAAAAGCCTTTATACATTCTGTTGTTTGTTCAATGCTTTTTGCTACTTCAATAGCTTCTTTCAAGGAAGGGCTTGTAGTTAATAGTCTTTCCTGAACTTTGCTGTTATTAGTACATCTCACTAGTTGGTCTCTAATGAGCGAGTCTTCCAAGTGTCCAAAATCACAGGTCGCAGCCAGACCTCTTAGACAAGCTATGTAACTTGACACTCTCTCTTCCCTCCCTTGGATTCTACTGAAAAACTTGTGCCTTTCTAACACGATATTTACTTTCACTCCAAAATGTCCTTCCAACTTTTTAAGAGTTTTGTCAAATACATCAAGTTCTTCATCCTCATCCTCCTCCTCCTCAAAGTCCGTTAAATTATCATATACTTTGCGCCCATGTACCCCTAAATTGAGCAACAAAATGTGCTGCTTCCTTAGCGGGGAAAATCTTTCTCCCCCAATCGCTATTAAGTAGGACTCAAATAATCTTCTCCAGTCCTTCCATAATAGGCTTGGTTGACCTGTATCATTCAGGAAGGGGGGAGGTTGATTCATACTGGCTGCAGCCATATTTCCCCAGATTCTCCTATACGTACAATAAATACACAGTGTATTATGCTTACTGGGATTGCACCCTTAAATACTGTGACCAATGTGTTCGTACTTGTCACTATCTTGTGTTTACCATTCACATAGCTACTCTGTTAGAAATTTCTCAACTATACACTGTCATAATATAAACACTTATATCCTTTTTGAAAAGTTAAGAAAACATCAGAACCTTAGAGAGCGTGAAATTCTACAATATTATGGCATATGAAAATAATTTGTCCTTCTTTTTTTTTTTTTCCTTAATACATACAATAAATGTCAACTTCCATGTTTTTTTTTCTTTTTTTTTCCTCTCCTTAAGTTCCTGCTGCAATGAGAATGGTTGATATAATGTAAATTAAAATCCGAGCGTTGCCCGGAGATTATTCTCTAGGGGCTGCTTTCAAATGACGCCCTCAAATCGTGCTGCTCCGAAGATTTCCTGACGTGTTTCCTGACGCGCTACGAGCGCGTTGCATATGCGTCTCCAGTCACTGGAAAGATTTCCTGCCGTGTTACCCGACGCCACACGCTCATCAAAAGCGCGTCTTCAGGCCGTCTCCATTCGCCCAGAAGTGTCTCCAAATGACAGCGCCAAGGCTGATGACGGCGCCGCAGTTCACCGCTATCCTGCCAAACCTCCCTCAACACGAGAGCCCTAAAATCACCCGAGGTGCACCGGCATATCTCACAGGTAAGACGCGGCTCCAAATGAAATCAGGAACGCCTGCTTAGCGCCGAAACGGGACACTTCCACACGCTTCCTTTCCTCTCCTTAACTCGGAAAGGAAGCCGCTTCCCAAGCCGCTGCGCTAGTCACCAATCCTTCGCTTCTCAGTTCACAGTCCTGACGTCCTGCACTCAATACTGATACACCTTAAAAGTTGAGGATGGTAAAACCATCTCAGACTCACCCCAACTTGGTTGCTGATGGAAGGAGTTACTCTGCTCACAGTGGACGTCACTTAGTACCATTACCCCGGCGAAAGAGTGGTTAATTGCTGGTACAGGGGTGAGGAGTTACACTGCCCCTGCGCAGTTCTCTCCTAGTAAATTAGGCGCATCCCATCCTCGTCGCCAATTTAAGTTATCTGTAATAACTACAGACAACTCGCGAGTTCTGATAGAAAGATGTTTATTCATCAACTCCTCACAATCCACTCACAAGAACCTACTTCAACATTCTACTCCAAGCTCCCGGTGATTCCAAGTGTCTCAACATTCTAGGGAGAATGGAACGTGCCATATTATCACTTGTGGCATAAATTTAAGTGTAAATTTATGGCTAACTGTGTTTCTACATTAACTGATAACTTGTGACATATATATACACATATTTACATAGTCGGACTGTGTCTTGTAAAATCACTGCTTATAACAGGTTCTCATTACATTAAAGCAGCGGTAATACCGCCAACAGGCCGGTGGAAAAAAAAATGGAATCACAACCATGGTGGAAACCTCCAACATAGACAGCCACAGCGGTAGAAACAAACACCGTGGTGGTAACCGCCAACAGACAGGCAGAAGACAAGGTTCTCCCCACTGTATTACAACACACCTATCCGACACCTTTTCCAGGGCGGTACCAACGCCATCAAAAGCACGGCGGAAACAGGACTTGGAACGGAAACCACTCACCTTTCGACACTTTACGAACAACCAGGACGCCATGGAGCTCGAGTTACAGGTCCTGCCCATGCTGGTATAACCTCCTCTTGTATCAGGAGCAGCAAAGACGCCGGCGACGACCACGGTGAGTACTGCACCTAGCACGCAGGGGAGGAGGGGAGGGAAAAGAGAGTGACACACAGACGCAACACGCAACACCCCCACCCTCACCCACAACTCCATACACACAAATACATGCAGCAACATTACATATACACCCGTTACCCCCTGGAAGAACGAAAGGACAAAAGGAAATAATTGTAACGCGTGTAATCAATTACATATCAGATAGGCCAAATTCAAATATCAGTATGTACAAATATGTACACCAACTACACAAGTATGGATATTAATGAAATGATTGTCCGTGGATCAGTGTCCCAAAATGCATGGGCGAAGCCCACACAAGATACCTGACTCGAAACTGGGAGAGAACACTGCAGGGGCATCAGATGGAAAATAAACAGGCATCTCAGGGGGAGGGGGGCACCACAGCCGGATGAATGGACGACGCCACTGCTCCACGAGGGGGCTCCATGTCCACTGATTGGTCCTGGGGAGTGCAAAGCCACAGTCTCACAAGTCTCTCAAGTGGGTGGTTTGCTCACTGCTTTATCCTGGGGAGTGCAAAGCCACAGTCTCACAAGTCTCTCAAGTGGGTGGTTTTCCCACTGCTTTATCCTGGGGAGGGCAAAGCCACAGTCTCACAAGTCTCTCAAGTGAGTTCACTGCCCACTGCTTTATCATGGGGAGTGCAAAGCCACAATATCACAAGTCTCTCAAGTGGGTGGTTTGCCCACTGCTTTATCCTGGGGAGTGCAAAGCCACAGTCTCACAAGTCTCTCAAGTGGCTTCTCTGCCCACTGCTTTATCCTGAGGAGTGCAAAGCCACAGTCTCACAAGTCTCTCAAGTGGGTGGTTTGCTCAGTGCCTTATCCTGGGGAGTGCAAAGCCCCAGTCTCTCAAGTCTCTCAAGTGGGTGGTTTGCCAACTACTTTATCCTGGCAAGTGCTAAGCCACAGTCTCACAAGTGGATAACAGTCTCCACTGGTTCTGAAGGGGGCTTTGTGCCCAGAGTGCTTCATCCTGCCGAGGACAGAGGTAGTGGATGTGAATCTCCACTGGTGCTGGAGGGGGATTTGTGCCCAGAGTGCTTCATCCTGCCAAGACACACTGGGGCGGGAAGATGGAGGGGGTTTGGGAGTGGAGGAAGAGGTAGTGGTTGTAGGAGGTGTACATCTGCTGAATTTGGGTGAAGGTGCATGAGCCGGAGGCTGTTGTGAGGGGGATGGCTGTTGGGTGGGTGTGTGCCTGCGTTTGTGTACATTGGGAGGAGGGCTCACAGACACACTGGGAGAGGACACAGGGGATGTGTGAATGGTAGTGGAGGGGGTGAGTGCACGTGAGCGGTGTGTGGTGATGGGCGTGCTGGTGATGGAGGTAGTGGATGAAGATGTAGTGCATGCAGGTGTGAGTGGAGACGAGACAGGGAGGGAGGAGGAGGATGTGGAGGAGGGGGACACAGTGGAGGCAATGGATGTTGGTGTGTCTGCATGGGTATGGTGCTTGTGTCAATGCCTGTGGGATGTGTGGTGCTTATGTTTGCCATGTCCACTCTTGTGTGTTAATGAGTGTGCATGCTGGTCTGATGGTGGGCTTGGGATAGGCTGAGGTAGAGGGGATTGGGTCTGGGTAGACGAAGTTGGAGGGAGGAGGCTGGGCACAGGGACAATGGCTGCCATCAGTGCTGAGGCCAAAGCCTGAAATGCTCTCTGTTGGGCCACCACACCAGAATGAATGCCCTCCAGGTATGCATTTGTTTGCTGCAAATGCCTCTCAACACCCTTGATGGCATTCAAAACGGTTGATTGCCCAACAGTGAGGGATCTCAGGAGGTGAATAGCCTCCTCACTGAGGGCAGCAGGGCTGACTGGGGCAGGGGATGAGGTGCCTGGGGCGAAGGAGATGCCCACCCTCCTGGGTGGGCGGGCACGGGAAACTCGATGAGGGGCTGCTGGGAGGGCGGTGCTGGTGGGGGGGGGTGTGGCTATACCTGTTGATGCGGTGGGCACAGAGGTGCCTGCCACCGCAAGGGAGCTCCCATCAGAGGAGGAGTCGCTGTTGCTGGTGTCTGCTCCTGTCCCCGTCGTGGTGCTCCCCTCGCCCTCCGTCCCACTGGTGCCTTCGGACTCCGTTACTTCACCCTCCAGGGCCATGTGGGATGCAGCTCCCACCTGCTCCAGTGCCACTGTTCCTCCGCCAGATGATGCTAATGCACGCAAGGACAGGGTGACAAAGCAAAAAGGGGGGTGAAAGACAGAAGAGACACATGGTCAATGCCTGCAACACCACTACCGTTGGCGGACACAACACACAGGGAGCAGCCCTATGCACTAAGCAATGCACTGACAGGGCAGGGGAAAAGCACATGCCCATAGGGGACTCTGTCGAGAACCATATTATGCACAGCTGGAAGCCATAGGAGCCTGACTAGGTGTAGAGGGCAAATACCACCTTTGGGATTGGACAGGGAATGAGGCTGCAAATCAATGGATCTACCTTTGCGCGTCTGCCCTGGCCTAGGGGAACCCACAGCCCCCCTCCCCCACCCAGACACCTCGTAATGCACGCAGTCAGCTGAATGAGAGTGCACTCACCCCCTTGTGGCTGCTGTGATGCCCTCAACCGCCCATCCAACTCCTGATATGCCACCGCCAGGATCCGGTACATCAGGGGGTCATGGTGCGATGGGCACCCTTTCCGCATTGGGAGGCCATCCCCAGCTGGGCCTCTGCCGTCTTCTTAGTCCAGCGGCGCAGGTCCTCCCATCTTTTCCGGCAGTGGGTGCTCCGTCTATGGTAGACCCCCAGGGTCCGCACTTCCTTGGCGAAGGCACGCCAAATCCCCTTCTTCTGGTGGGCGCTGACCTAGAGGAAAAGTGAAGTAAAAATGGATGTTACTCTCCCGTACAGTTCTTCTCACACATTGGCCACAAACCTCCCACCCTGGCCCAGAAATACATACACACACCATCCTCACATACTGGCCTGTCCCTCCCCCGTCTCTTCCATCCACGCCACTCCATACAATCATGTGCCATCCACTGTGCACATAGTTCACTCACCTGTTTGTCTGGAGGACCGTACAGTTGTGTGTACTGGGGGAGGACCCCATCCACCAGTTTCTCCAACTCCTCGACAGTGAAGGCAGGAGCCCTTTCCTCAGACACGGTAGCCATTGTCGCTTCCAGACACAGGTCACAGCAGCACTTGCAGTGTAGGTCCTCTCCTGCTGAAGGTCAGGTATCAAGTGAGGGAACTGATAGAAAATGACGGTCACGTCAGTGGCGGTGCGTACCGTCACCGACGGCGTACATCGTCATTGGCTCCTGGAACCCATAGGGCCCAATGATAACCAATTCTGAATTGCGCCGCGGTCCTCGACCGCCTACTGCGATGGTGTACAACGCCAGCGCATTTACCTCATTTCCCCTTGTCCCACCTTACAGGTCAGGCAGCCGCCATTTCAGGGGGCCACATGGCAGGCCAAATAACTGCATCACACCTATTTAGGCCAGGAATACGGACAGACAAAGGCACATAGAGAAAATCTAACGTTTGTGCTAAACAGCCTTGTGAAACCTATGTGTTGTATGACCCTCTGCTCACCGTTGTCCTCCATAGGGCACGTCGGCTGGGGTAGGTGATGAGACGGCAGCATCCTCCATTGTACAGACCCCTGGTGGACCTGTCGACAATTGAAGACAGACACATAATTATCACTTACAAACTTGATCGTGCAACAATCCAGGAACTGTGTGCCCAATTGGACCCAGACCCAATGTCAGCTTTCTGCCATCCCACAGGAATACCCCTTCTAGTGCAGGTCCTGTCAGTACTCCATTTCCTGGCCAGTGGGTCTTTTCAAACAACAGTAGCCATGGCATCAGGGATGTCCCAGCCAATGTTCTCTAACGTGTTGTCCAGAGTGTTATCTGCTCTGCTGAAACACATGCGAAGCTACAGCGTTTTCCCTCAGGTGGAGGATTTGCCCACAGTGAAAGGTGACTTTTATGCCCAAGGACATATCCCCAACATCATTGGTGCCATTGATGGGACACATGTGGCATTTGTCCCCCCCCCGCCGGAATGAACAGGTGTACAGAAACCGCAAAAGCTACCATTCCATGAATGTGCAGATGGTGTGTTTGGCAGACCAGTACATCTCCCATGTGAATGCCAAGTATCCTGGCTCAGTACATGACGCTTACAGTTTGAGGAATAACATCATCCCTTATGTGATGGGGCAACTCCAGAGGCACCGTGTGTGGCTAATTGGTGAGCCTGAAGTCCCCAAACAGTGTCATTTGGTGTCTGGGTATGGGAGATTCCCAAATGTTTGGAGTATGTCTAACAGTTGTCCCTCGATATTTGCAGGTGACTCTGGTTACCCCAACCTGTCATGGCTACTGACCCCAGTGAGGAATCCCAGGACAAGGGCAGAGGAACGCTACAATGAGGCACATGGGCGAACTAGGAGAATAATAGAGCGAACCTTCGGCCTCCTGAAGGCCAGATTCCAGCACCTCCATCTGATGGGTGGATCCCTATACTACTCACCGAAGAAGGTGTGCCAGATCATCGTGGCCTGCTGTAAGTTGCACAACCTGGCTTTGCGACGCCAGGTGCCTTTTTTGCAGGAGGATGGGCCTGATGGTGGTCTTGTGGCAGCTGTGGAGCCTGTGGACAGTGAGGTAGAGGAGGCAGAAGAAGAAGATGTAGACAACCGAAACAACATCATCATGCAATACTTCCAGTGAGACACAGGTAAGAGGATGGAACTACTTCCCACATCTCATACTATAGTAGGACCTAGCATAAATCTGCCTTTTTACCTCTGTATATGGACCCTGACTTGTCACTTTGGCTTTCCATTTCACAGATCTGGGTCCCAATTTGTGCCCTCTACTATGTTTACTGCTGGCCTACAGCTGTGTAACATTGGTATGTGAACAAGTACATTGACATTGCTATATTTCAGAGATGTTGCAATTACACATTTGTGAAAGCACAGACTGACTCCAGATTGTTTTATGATTCAAGGGTGTTTATTTCTGTGCTAATAAGTGGAGGGGTGTGTGCAATTGGCTGGGGTGATGGTGGAGGAATGTCCATGGTAGAGTCCAGTCTATTGGTCTCACAGGTGCATTGTCCAAGGGGGCATTGGAAGTGGAGTAATGGCAGTTCAAAGTTGTGAGGGTGACAAAGTGGGACAAAAGGGTGACAATCAGGAGAGTGTTATTTCCTGGCGGGGGTCTTGGCAATGTTCTCTGTCTTGTTCCTGGATCTGAGGGACCGTTTGCGGGGTGGTTCTCCTTCTGCAGGGGGTGGGGTGCTGGTGGCCTGTTGGTCCTGTGGCAGTGCCTCCTGTCCACTAGCACCGGTGGAGTTGGAGGGCTTTTCATTGTCCAGGCTAGTGTCAGGGCCCATTTGTGTCCCACTGTGTCCCTCATGGTGTTGACAAGGTCTGCCAGCACTGCTGCAATGGTGACCAGGGTGGTGTTAATGGACTTCAAGTCCTCCCTGATCCCAAGGTAGTGTTCCTCCTGCAGCCACTGGGGCTCCTGAAACTTGGCCAGTACCGTGCCCATGGTCTCCTGGGAAAGGTGGTATGCTCCCATGATGTTGGAGAGTGCCTCGTGGAGGGTCGGTTCCCTGGGCCTGTCCTCCCCCTGTTGCACAGCAGTCCTCCCAGCTTCCCTGTTATCTTGTGCCTCTGTCCCCTGAACCGTGTGCCCACTGCCCCCAGGTCCCTGATCTTCTTGGGTTGGTGGGTTTGCCTGGGTTCCCTGCTGATTGACGTATCCTGGGGACAGAGGGATGGGCCGCTGGGTGGGTGCTGGGGTGGTGTTTCCTGAGGGGTGAGGGTCTGTGGTGGCTTGTGACAGAGGCAGGGGAACTGACAGTCCAGAGGTCCCTGATGGTCCGGGCTGGTCATCTTGATCCAGGCGTGTAGAGCTGCTGTCATCACTGTGGGCTGCTTCTGTGGGGGGGACTGGATATGTCTGGCCCCTCCTGTCCGGTGACGTTGGGTATGGGTCCTGTTGGGGTGTAAATGCATAGTTTTAGTATCTGTGTGTGCCATCTTTTGCATTGGGTGAGGTACCCTCTACTCCTGTGCTTGAATAATTGTGTTTGCCCTTTTATGATAGTTGTTTAGGGGTCTGTGTGGGCATCTGTACTGGACAAGCTTTGGTGACGGTGGTCCATGCATAGGTGTTGCATGCAGGGCCTTGGTATTGGGATGTGTGGGTTGTGATAGTGGGACATATGTGAGATGATGGAGTGATGGGAGTGAGGGTAAGGGTGGGGGTATGCGATGGCATGCAGGTGGGGTGGGGGATATCGTAGTAAAGATATGACTTACGGGAGTCCAGTCCTCCTGCTACTCCTGCGAGGCTCTCAGGATGCAGTATTGCCAAGACTTGCTCCTCCCGTGTTGTTAGTTGTGGGGAAGGAGGTGGGGGTCCACCGCCAGTCCTCTGCACAGCAATCTGGTGTCTTGATACCACAGAACGCACCTTCCCCCCTAGGTTGCTCCATCTCTTCCTGATGTCATCCCGTGTTCTTGGATGCTGTCCCACTGCGTTGACCCTGTCGACGATTCTCCGCCATAGCTCCATCTTCCTCGCAATGGAGGTGTGCTGCACCTGTGATCCAAATAGCTGTGGCTTGACCCGGATCATTTCCTCCACCATGACCCTGAGCTCCTCCTCAGAAAACCTGGGGTGTCTTTGAGGTGCCATGATGTGGTGTGGGTGATGTGTGAGGTGCTG
This sequence comes from Pleurodeles waltl, assembly GCF_031143425.1. Taxonomy (NCBI): domain Eukaryota; kingdom Metazoa; phylum Chordata; class Amphibia; order Caudata; family Salamandridae; genus Pleurodeles; species Pleurodeles waltl. The sequence goes on from NC_090449.1 coordinate 404,700,623, forward strand.
TCTGTTGTGATGTGTGGGGGGATGTGTTGGTGTGTGTTGTTTGAGGTGCGTGGATGTTGTATGAGTGATGGTGTTGTGTGTCTGTGGATGCTGGTGTTGTGTTTGATAATCTCTCTCTGGGCTTCTTCCAAATTTGTTCATTGCAAGGGTTTGTGGGTAATGTGGGTGTGTGTTTTATAGTGTTGTGGGTGTGGTGTGTGTATCAGGTGTGTGTATTTCGAATTGTCCAATGTGGTTGTGTTTTGTAAATGTGTGTGTATTTTGAGCGCGGTGGTGTGTACCACCAATGGATTACTGCGGTTGAAAGACCGCGTTGATTCGTGGGTCGTGATAGTGTGGGCGTATTCTTGTTGGCGTGACGGTGTAGGATTTGGTATCGCCAGTTTATCACTGATCTTTGGTGTGGGGGACTTGTGTGGGTGTCTGTATTGTGGCAGATTCTGAGATGTGGGTCGTAATACCTGTAGCATAATTCCGCCGCCGCAATGGTATGTTCAGCACGGCGGAAAGCGGGATTTACCACCAGGGTTGTAAAGAGGGCCTGTATTTGTGAATATGCTTCTATCCACTTTGTGATCTGGAAGAGCCATGGTGTACCTGTATAAACCTTTCATTTGCCGTTCCTGTGCTAGACTCTTACCATCATTGCCTGGCTTCTCTTCCAGGCTGGAGTCTGGTCCAAGACCCTCTGGGCTGGGGTTTGCTGCCATCCATGCCTTATTTCTTCAGGATGTTGTCCATCCGACTCTGTTTAAGGCTTAAGGCTTTTTGGCATATTTCCAACCTTTCCGTTCCTTATCTGGGGTTGCTTCTGAGGCTCCTCTTTCAGGCTGGGGTCTCTTCCTGTCCTCAGGGCCTCTTGTCACCTGGCTGTTTCTGAGGGTGGTGGGGGCCCGAGTTCTTCCACAAGGCCTTCTGATTAGCGTCCTGGTCCTCATTTGTGTATGCTGAAGGTGTCTTGACCCTCCAGGTTCCAGTGCAGTGTTCAGCCTTTGACCCCTCTCTGGTCATTTGGCATGTGGTTGGCTTCTTTGGTGTACTCCCTTTTGCTGTGATCCCTGCTGGGATCTCAAGCTTCTTCTTCTTTGACTCATCTCTCTCTTGTTTAGAGGGAGTGTTAGAAATGGGGTCTCTGGTTGGCAGTCAGTTTGCACTCTGTCCAAGCATGGGCCCTCACTCTAGTCAGGGCAATATAGATACACACTTAAGATAACCCCTGCTCACCCTCTTGGTAGCTTGGCACAAGCAGTCAGGCTTGTCTCAAAGGCAATGTGTAAAGTTTTTGTACCAAAACACACAGTAATACAGTGAAAACACTACAAAATGGACTCCACACCAGTTTAGGAAAATAGCCAATATTTATCTAAACCAAACCAGACCAAAACAACAAGAATCCAACATATACATTTAGAGTTATGAATTTTTAAGATAATAGAATCTTACCCCAAAGGAAACAATGGAAACGTTGTTGTTACACAAAGTGCCTGGTTTGCGTAAAAAATAAAGCTGCACGGGTGAGCGTTCGTCAGAAAAATCAGCGATGTGCAGGTGAGAACGTGCGTCGTTTCTTCTTCGGTTGAGTAGGCGATGCGTAGTTTTTCTCTCCCGCATAAGAGCGATGCGTCGATTTCCGGACGGGAGCACCTCCAGTGATGATGCGTGTGAAATCTGGCCGCACAGTGACGGAAAACCGCACTGCATAGGGTTTGTGTTGTTTTCAGCAGCTGCTGGCGAATGCTGCGTCATTTCTCCAGCTGTGATGCATTTGATGTGTGGTTTTCCCAGCCGCGATGCAGGTGATGCGTGAATTTAAGCCACGAGACGTGTGGCGCGTCGTTTTTACAGCCTCGTTGCAGGTAGTGCATCAAATTTTTCCAGCACGGCTTCCTTTGCAAGGATTTCAGTCTTTGTTCTACCAGCTTCACCTTTCAAGGGCCCAGGGACTGGATAGTGCACCACTTGACAGGGCAGGAGTCTCAGCAGAGAGTCCAAGTGCTGGCAGAGGAAGTCTTTGATGGCCCTGAGACTTCAAAACAGGAGGCAAGCTCAGTTCAAGCCCTTGGAGACACTCCACAAGCAGGAATATACTACAAAGTCCAGTCTTTGTCATCTTTCAGGCAGAAGCAGCAACTGCAGGCCAACCCAGCAAAGCACAGTCACAGGCAAAGGGGCAGTACTTCTCTTCCAGCTCTTCTGCTCCTTTCCTTGGCAGAGGTTCCTCTTTAATCTGGGGTTTTGGGTCCATTACTTATACCCCCTTTCTGCTTTTGAAGTAGGCAAACTGCAAAGGAAAGTCTCTGCTATTCACAAGATCCTGCCTTGCGCAGGCCTGGCTCCAGACTCACACCAGGGGATTAGAAACTGCATTGTGTGAGGGCAGGCACAGCCCCTTTAGATGTAAGTGACCAGTCCTCACTCCACTCTAGCCAGATGGCCCATCCCATCAGGATATGCAGGCTACACCTCAGCTCCCTTTGTTTCACTGTCTAGTGGAGATTCACAAACAGCACAACTGTCAGTCTGACTCAGACAGAGAATACACAAGCAGGCAGAGTCACAGAATGGTTTAAGCAAGAAAATGCCCACTTTATAAAAGTGGCATTGCAAACGGACAATTTTAAAAACAACTTCACCAAATGTTGTATTTTTAAATTGTGAGTTCAGAGACACCAAACTCCAAATCTCTATCTGCTCCCAAAGGGAAATTGCACTTAAAAGTTATTTAAAGGCAGCCCCCCTTGTTAACCTATGAGAGAGATAGGTCTTGCAACAGTGAAAAACTAATTTGGCAGTATTTCACTGTCAGGACGTGTAAAACACATCAGTACATGTCCCACCTTTAACATACACTGCACCCTGCCCATGGGGCTACATAGAGCCTACCTTAGGGGTGCCTTACATGTATTAAAAGAGAAGGTTTGGGCCTGGCAAATGGGTACACTTGCACGGTTGAATTGGCAGTTTAAAACTGCACACACAGACACTGCAGTGGCGGTCTGAGCCATGTTTACAGGGCTACTTATGTGGGTGGCATAATCAGTGCTGCAGGACAACTAGTAGCATTTGATTTACAGGCCCTGGGCACCTCTAGTGCAATTTTACTAGGGACTTACAAGTAAATAAAATATCCCAATCATTTAAAAGCCAATTACACATGCAATTTACACAGGGAGCACTTGCACTTTAGCACTAGGCAGGAGTGGTAAAGTGCCCAGAGTAACAAAACCAGGAAATACAAAGTCCAGCACACAGTCAAAACATAGGAAACAGAATATAAAAAGACAGGGGAGTCTATGCAAAGGATGCCAGGTCTAACGGGGAGTCTCCAGCCTCGGGTCATTTATTTCTTTGTTCCTTAAGTACCTGGCGAAGCTCTCATCATTTTAAGGGTGCACATCCATATTCTCCTCTTTGGATCAACTTTATTGTTTCAGCTTTACAGATTCAAGCCATACAATATAAAACACACAATCATTTACTAAAAAAGTTTAACATTTTAATAGACCCCAACTACATGAGCAGTTTCTCTCGTGTTGCACAATATCTATAGCGAAAAAAAAGGTAAAATTCAGTCCGCGCTTTTATCTTGCGTCATCCATATTGTGATTTGTATATTAATCAATCAAACAATGAAATGTCAATTTGGCAATACAGCCATAAATGAAGGGGCACATCATTAAAAATACAGTTTGTCCTTAATAACAAACTATGTACAGCAACATTTAAATACAGAGATCTAATTCAAATAACATTTAGCCACCTTCTAACCATTAGGGATTTCTGTAGACAAGATATTCTGGCAAAGCAGACATTAAAATGAATGCAGTTGTTGCAGGAATAAACGTGCAGGCCTGCACTGTCTGAAGCCGAAATTCTTAAGTAAAGGTGTAAGATAACATGATATGGCTACCTTATAAAATGTACAGAAAAAAACATAATGTAAAGTGCATTGATGAGACTGATTGTAACATAGGCAGAGAGGAAGGTCTCCTAACCATTCACTCATCTTGGGGAAGGCAACCATAACAAGCTATTACAATTCAATAGGTCTTGCATTTTCTTGAGTTAGAGCTATTGGCATTGTGAATTCATAACTGGACATAACATGCTACATAAATTGGTCAACCCTGCCTCATAATTCCGTCTTTTACTGCCATATAATTCCAGTGGCCTAGCATTTAACTAAAGCACTTCCATTTGCCTTCTTCCTCTATATAAAAACATATACAATTATCGTATAAACCTTTATCAGAAATCAACTTTTGGCATTAAAGTGTAAAACACCATAATACAAATATAATTTGGGACGGATTGGAGGGTGAAAGGAAAGAGGGAGTCAGGAGTAAAGATGGAGAGGACAAGTGGCGTAGTAACGGTGTCTTGGGCCCTGTAGTAAGAAAGGGAAATTGTTGACGGCAATTTCCGTAAAAAAAATACAGCAGTAATTAAAGTTAAGTGAGTTCCATAGGTCTCTGAGCCCCAGTGCCACTGCACCTATTGCTCCATTGATAACTAGGCCTCAGGAGAGAAAGCGGATGGGGCAGAAAAAAGAGAAGCAAAAAGAATTCAGCAGACAAAAGAAAGAAAGAGAAGGGGTTGCAAAGAAATAAAAGAAAGAAAGGAAAGGAAGAATGAGAAAATGAAAACACAACTATAAGAAGAAATAGAGCAAACTTGTGAGACAAAGGAAAAAGGGAAGGAAGCTAGTGAACGAAAGATAAAGAGGCAAAAATAATTAAAGAAGTGTGTAAAGAAAGAGAAAAATGAACATTACAGAAAAAAAGAGAGATGGTGAGAGAAGCAAGCAGCGAAAGAACCAGGGCAAGTATGTACTGACACATTTCTCACAGACACAGAATGGAAAAAACACTTTGACACTTTGGGTCCCGACAAATAACTTGTGGCTTCCACATGCAGATGGGAAAAAGAGGGATTTATAGTAAAACGGGAATTGACAGATAAAGATAAAAAATACTGAGAAAGTAAGGAAGAAAGATTTTTTTTAAAGTGAAAGGACGCATACCCAGTCAAAGGAAAGAGCAAATAAAAAAAACAAAGAAAGAATGAAGGGAAGAGAAAAAAATAGTGAAGAATGAATACCTGCTAAAAAAAAGAGAGGAATGAAACAAGGAAAAAAATAACCAAGTTTTTGCAAGTTTGACAGAGGAGGTAGCAAGAAGAGGAGGTAAATTAAAAAGAGGGGGAGGAGTAGAAATAAAACTGTTAATATGTGGAATTTAAGAGCTGGAATGAGAAAACTGGGGGTGAAAGAAAACATTGAGAGTAAACAAAGTAAAGGAAAGAATGGAGTGAGATAGGTGAAACAGACCCTCCCAAATAAGGATGACAGCTAAGAATATATTTAATTGGCTCCCCCACGTCCTCAAACAGAAGTCAGAGTGTGGAACAGCAGGAAGGACTGCAGAACAGTTGGAGGTGCATAGGAATTGTATGTAAACCCCAGTACAGCAATATTGGGGCGCTTCAGTTCAGGATTAGGGGTGCCCTGGCCCACAGCTGGAATAACAGAAAGGCAGTGGGTGAGGAATGAGAAATGGAGCACTGTATAATTCCTGGTATTAATAATGGAGCATTGCCGGCAAGGGTTGAGGTGCACTGACAGAGTTGTATGAGTGGTGCAGTACTGGAACAGTAACGGCACACAAAGTCAAAAGTGAGGTATGTTAATGGAGCTATGTATGGAACCTAGTATGGGCGTGCCAGTGTTGCCAAGTGTTAGCCTGGTGATGCCCTGGTGAAGCCACGAGTGGGACCCAGGATGAGAGTGGTATTGCCTCTGAACCACAGAAGTGAGGAGTCCTGAAGGGCGTGTCTGTGAGCCTTAGTACTGAGAAGAAATGTGCACTGAATTTTAGAATTGATGGATTCTGGCAGAGCTATGGTTGTTCCTATCAACAGTGGCATTGGATATTAGATTTGAGGTGCACTGACTGAGCTGTGTATTGCTCTTTTGGGTCCATAACTGGCTTGGCAGTAGGACTGAATATTAGAATTGAGTTGATGTAATGGAACTGTATGTGAGCAGGGTCAAAGTATAGGAAAGGAAGTGACCTCACAGGAGTAGAACTGAGGTGCATAGATGGAGCTGCGTCCCAAGTCCTAGTACTGGAACAGCAGAGTATACTGAGTGCAAGAACTAAGGTGCTCTGGAAGACTGAGGGCTTGAAATGTGTGAACTGAGGTGCACTGATCGACCTGTGCCCAAGATCCCAGTACTGGAGCAGCAGAGTGTACTGAGTGCAAGAACTAAGTTGCTCTGGAGGACTGAGGGCTTGAAATGTGTGAACTGAGGTGCACTGATGGACCTGTGCCCAAGATCCCAGTACTGGAGCAGCAGAGTGTACTGACTGCAAGAACTGAGGTGCTCTGGCAGATAGCGTGTGTGGGGTCCCTGGCACTGGCACAGCTGAGGGCTTGGAGAGTGTGAACTACAGTGCACTGATGGAGTTGCGCCCGAGTTCCCAGTACTGGAGCAGCAGAGTGTACTGACTGCAAGAACTGAGGTGCTCTTGCAGACAGCATGTATAGGGTTCCTGGCACGGCTGAGGGTTTGGAGTGTGTGAACTGAGGTGCACTGATGGAGCTGCGAGTGGGATCCCAGTATGGAGCAGAAGTGGGCACTATCTCTAAGGATTGCGGTGCCCTGGTAGAGCTGGGTGCCTAGGCTATAAGTAATTACAAGTGATCCTCTGCCCTAACTCTCAGCACACAGGCAGGCACACTTGGTAAAGAGAATCCAAGCCAAGGAAGGGCGTGAGCCAGGCAGCTGAGAGAGGGTGCAGAGAGCCCACGAAGACCAAATGTGACCAAGATAACAGCCTGATGTATACCCTCGTTTACAGCTAAGCTCAGAGGAACAATGCTCTGCAAACGAAAAGGGAGGCTTCCCTGGACAGGAGCAGGAAACAAAGTAAAACAAAAAAAGTCCCTTACAGACCAGATAAACAGGACAAAGCATAATTATACAGTAGTTGGTCACTGCTCCCACACAGAAGAAGGAGGGACAAAGAGGCATGACTGACCACTAGCGAGCAAGGATTTTTTAACAACATTGAAACTAACAAATGAAATAGCTGGAATCCCACAGAAGAAGTATACTTAAAAATATACAAGAGGTCATACGCTTACGCTCGACCTAAAAAGCACAGTAAGTAACCAGAAACATGTCAACATAATCTTATGGTGGACATTGGTAACCTCAGGTAAATAAAAGTGCAGTCCTTCCGTAATTAGTAGAAAACATGATCAATGTTGGTCGGTTTACATGCTTTTATCTGAGATTGCCTCACTTCCCGGGAATTCAAGAAATTGCTTTAATTTGTTTCTTTGAGATGGTACAGAAGGAGTCAGAGTTACTGAAAAATTCAGGCTTGCCCATCCTCACACAGATGTTTTCTAAATAATCTAGCCAAGGGATTTGCATGGTGTGATCTAAGGAAAGACAGACCAGTACAATTGATATATTAAAATTAGTTTCAGGATTGGACCATAATGCATGCCATAGCAAAAGCGGATGAAGTGTAATTAAGTCCTTTAGGCAGATCAAATGATTTTCCGATTTTTATTCATTAGCACAGTCGACAAAACCATGCAACAGTGACTCTTTTAACTTTGTAAACCTCCAGCATCTCTTTTAGAAGCTGTTGGCCTAATTTACTGGTTAATCTAAAAAATTACTCAATAACAGTTGAGCTGTTGCTTCCTTATTAACATTTGTTTTACCCAGTTCCTAGCCAAAGCAAAATGGAACCCCAAATATGAAAAGATACTAGTTTTTCCAATTTGTGTATGCAGAACAGCAAGTTAATGTCTCTTAAGGATCTTAGGGCCACATCTCATGAAAAATGTTTTACTTAAAATAGTTTTTCAGTCAAGTTCAGCCATAAAGATTACAAAAGTATTGTGTAGCTTTTGGAGATCATTAGCAGTCCTTGACATTTGCAGAGCGACATTGGCAAACAGCAGGATACTATATAGGACATGTTCCTTGCCATTATTGACCAGGTAACTCTCAAAGTCGTTCATATATACACATTTTAAAAAGAAAGTAAAACACGACGCTGTTGAACCCCTTCCCTATCCCAAATGACTTAGCTAATTCATCATTCGTTACAAATCATACCCTTGCCAAAGCATTTGAATACAGGTGCCTTAGGAAAAGAACAATATGCTGTTCCATTTCTATTCTTTACATAGGTGACCATAGATTTGAATGATTACATTGCACGCACACATCTCAGTAATATATATATATTTCCATTGGCATCCTGGCCGGGCTGGCAGATTTACGGCCTTGACTTACTTTTAAAGCTGAGAGAACCTCATTGCACTCAAACGTTAGTGAGTGATGCAGATCACCCAGCTGTCAGAATCCGTTGATATAATTGCCAAGTCAGTAGATGCCTGTGCATAAATACCTTGAAAGTAGTCAGTCCAGCAATTATCTGTGATGTTAATCTGGGTAACAGGGGCAGTAGCCTACTAGAAATAATGCGTATCTACCATCTTCCAAAAGACGGTTGTATTTTTATTTCGGGTGGCACCTAATTGTGCAACCTAGGCATTCTTTCTAGTAGTAGCTCCCCTGATCTCAGGAACTGTTTTGTAATTATGTCTGTACCGCCATACCTCTTCTGCATCTGTTGGTGTCTAATTAAGCATTGCCTGTAAGTTTCTATTGACTCAGGAGCAGGCCTGGTCAAACCATTTGTGGCGTTGTTTCCTGAGTCAACATTTCCTCATTGCCTTCACATTCCTCACTGAGTTAGAAACAATCTCAAAAGCGCTCATGACCTTTTTATCCTATATTTCCACTCTAAGACATGTCATACATTCCTGATAGTGTGGATCGATAAGTCCTGCGGTAAGGGACTCATTGTCAATGTCAAACTAAGAATTGATGGAGTGCCCTCATACCACCTGACTGCACTGAAGACGGGCCTGCCCTAAAGTTCAGTAATGAATTAGCAATTAGAGGATCGTGCTTACCTACACAGTTAGGGATGATGTTAAACTTGAGCGTTTTTAGACATGCATTATCAGTAAATAAAATAAAATCTATTGTAGTGGAAAGACCCCTACTGAAGTATGCTGGGGGAAATAAGGAGGAACCCAGAATGGGGAAACATCATGTGCAAGTGCTGACTCCTTTTCCCCTCGGCCTTCGCAGGGTTCGAAAAACGCTTCCTGTCTCCCTCAGGTCGATGGATCTTTTCACTTAGTGAGCGTGTGGTAACCATCAATAATCTATTCAAATTCAAACAACAATTTAAGTACTAACTTTTGATTGGTAACAGTTAGAAATGCCATGTTTGGTCTCAAAAGAATTTTAATTTGTAATTTTAAATCCTCTTTAATGGTAAAGTTGGATTTTAAGTTATAATTCTGAAAATTCTTCTTTCAGGAAGTTGGCATTTTCTTGCCCTAACCATTTGGTGCCTGCAGTACATGTTCTAGGTAACATAACTGTGAATGCTTGGCAGTTGGTGTTCCTCCTAGATAGTGAGATTTGGGAGAATAGATGTTGTCAGGATGGCCCATCCTGCCAGGTTTGGTGGACAGCACTGGTCCCTGCCCCACTTAAATTCAAGGGGCTTCCCCCAGCACTTTCCCAAAAGAACTTGACAACAGTCTTTTTTCACTGAGACCACTTGGAACATGGGCAGGGTAAGAAATTTCCAGCACCAGATGGGGGGATAGCCTTGAGGTTTCTCCCACTTCAAAGGCTGGCACCAGGTATAAATATTTGATCCTCGGACCAACTTTTCAGTGCATACCTGGACCTACGGTGGACCCCCAGAAGGACTGCCTTCTACTTTAAAGGACTTCCCTGCATCTTGAGGCCTGCATTGTACCTCAGAGGACTGGCTTTGTGCATGATCCCTGGACTACCAGAGTGACTCAAGGGGATAGTTGGCTAGTCTCCTGTGTGATCTACATGGACATAACAACCTCCAAAACCTTGAACCCTGAACCTAGCATCTGCCCAGAGTGAGACCAGACTCCCCTAGTGGTACCCAACCTGCCCTGGACCCTTGGAAGTGTTGCTGAAGGTGCTTCTCCAACAAAAACCGTAAACTTGGTACTTGGAAAAATATTTCACCAAAAAGTGGCCTGAGAACCGACAGAAGGCTGGGACCTGCCTGATTGCCGGTCTGCCCGATTACCGGTCTGCCCGAGGTGCATTGCTGGTCAACCTTACTTTGTGGTAGCTTTCACTACGTTCTTCTCCGCAGCAGCAAATCCTGTTCGGCAGGACCTCTCAGAAGGAGTATCTGGCCTCAAGGAGCCCTCATCTAGTGTCTGTAGCTTTGTTGTCCTGGTGGAGATTTTCAACTTCCAAAAAGTTACGAGGGCTGAAATCTTCACCACAACTTCGTTTAGCAGCACCCTGATGCCGATGCCTTCTCCTCAGACACTGCCAGTTGCCTTGTCCTGTTGAACTTTATCTTCTCAGGAACTTTTCTTCAAAATGTCTTCTAAGCTGAGACCGGGCCCAATCCACCTCATGTAGCCGAACCGCAAAGTGAAAAAATATCCACTGGCCAAACACCACCAGCAACAACGACCTATGGTAGCAGACTTTCCAACCCCCTGCGCATGAAGAAATTATGAAAAGATGCTGCGGCTGGATTGTGCACACCCTCCTCAAGCCTGCATGAAACACCACCAGACAAGCCCTGACCTAGAACCCTCAAGGGAAAAGGTAAACGAGGAGGGCCAAGAAACACCTGGCACAGAGGCCTTGAGGCTGACTGCAAGAAGATGCGTTACCCCTTGGGTCACACTGAAAGAAAAACCAAGGACAGAGATGGCTGGAGAGTCCTAGTTGATGCACTAAACCCTAGGAGAGGTAGTAGGCCTAAGTAAGTATGTTTTCACTTGAAAATTCATAACTCAAGTTCTACTAATTGGATATAGTTTGTTTTGGTGTTGTATTATTTATTAAATGTTACTCTATTGTTCTAAATAGGACTGGGATTTTTCTTGTGTTGTGTTTTCACTTTATTACTGTTTGAGTGCTGCTTACTTTACACATTGCATCTAGGTTAAGCCTGACTACTTTTGTGCCAAGCTACCAGAGGGGCAGACCCAGGATAATTTATTGACATTTGTGATTCACACTGACAAAGATTGTGGTTGTTGCTTGAGAATGGTCTTCACCTCCTTCAGTCAAAAACCCAGCTTTCTACAATAGCCAACTCTGGTTTTGTCCAATTTCATCTCCTGTCCAGAATCTGTATTGAGTGCTGAAAGGGTTTTAACAGTGTTTGTACCCAATTACAGCCTTAATTCACCCATGGTGGTCCCATACACTAAATATGACAGACATCATAGGAAACGGTTCTTGATTTTCTTCAATCTTCTAGTCTGTATACCCTCCTTAGCTCTGCCCCGTATGAGCTTGCAGCCAATGCTTTCATATGTTAATTTTGAGGAGTGGGTTTGATTAATCTTATATCGCATTTACTGGAGAACCGTAGGATGGCGTTAGCTTATTGGCTCCTGGCGTCTTCACTTTTTATGTTATGTTATGTTGTGTTATGTGTATTTGTAAAGCATGAGAGTATCCTGGCACTGAGCAGGTGTATTCAGAGCCCTGCCCATGTTAGGTTGGGCAATTGAAAAGCAGGTCTTCAGCTTCCTCCTGAATTCAAGAAGATAGGTGGAGGCTCTGATGTGGGGTGGTAGGCCATTTCATGCTTTAGGAGCAATATAAGAGAATGCCCATCCTCCTGTTCAGAATCTGTGTGTGTAGGGGGTGATGTGTTTGTGTGTGTGTTTTTGTAAAAATAGGAGTCCTGCAGAGCTGAATGGGTGGTTGGTGGAATGAGATGTGACAGGTGAGGTAGGTGGGGTCTAAGTTGGGTAGTGCCTTGAATATGTGTGAGAGGAGTTTGAAATTAACACATTTGAGTGTCGGGAGCCAGTGGACCTACCTGAGGTGTGGTGATATGAGTTCTGTGTGGGAGATTGAGAATGGGTCTGGCTGCCGAGTTCTGAGTAGCTGAGTAAGTTGCTTGGTGATCCTGGAATCATGGGTTTTCCCGTAGTCCAGCCTGCTGGGATTTGAATGGCAGCTTTTCTAGTGCTGTGTGGGAGCCATTTGAAGATGTTCCTTAGCATCTCCAGGGGATGGAAGCAGGATGCAGTGATGGCTTTGACTTGTGCTGTCATGTCCAATTTGATGTTGATGATTATTCTGAGGTCCTGACGTGAGTCCTGGGTTTGGGTTCGAGTTCTGCTGGCTAACAGTTGGAGTCTCATGGTGAGGTGTTCTTGTCAAAGATCATTACTTCTGTCATGTCGGTTTAAACCTTGGGCTAATTGGCTTTCATCCAGTTTTGGTTATGCAGGCTGTGAACTTGTATCTTGTATTATTAAAGGTCTTGTCCTAGAGGAAGAGTATTAGTTGGCTGTCAGTGTAGGAGAAGATGTTGATGCCTTGTGTGCAGATGACATTGACCAGAGGGATCATGCAGCCTTGAAAAGGGTGGGGGCTTTGCCATGAGCTTTGAGGCACTCTGCAGATGAGTTTGCTTCAGAGGAGTAAGGTGCCAAGCTGACAGCTTGTGTTCTATCTGTTAAGAAGGAGCAGATCCAGCTGAGAGTGGGCCCTTAGACGCCCACCTCACTAAGGAGCCCGATGAAGATAGGGTGTGAGACCGTGTTAAATGCTGCAGAAAAGTCCTGAAGAAAGTGGGCTGCCATGTCTCTTCTGTCAAGCATCATGCGGATGCCATCTGTGGTGACATTGAGTGCTAATTCTGTACTGTGTTTGGGCCTGAATCTGGACTGTGTGGCATTGAGGAGCTGGTAATTGTTGAGGTCGTCAATGAGGCCCTGGTTGCTTATTGTCTCTAAGACCTTTGCAAGGTGTGGTAGAAGGGAAATGGGTCTGAAGTTGGAAAGCATTGTTTGGTTAACGGATGGTTTCTTGAGCAGGTGCATTTTTTCTTTTTATCTGGTTGACCCAGGACAGATTCTCATCAAATCAAATCCTTAAATAGTCATAGTGGTCAACACAGTCTAGGGTGGGTTGTACATTGATTTTCAGCTCATGAACATTGTTTTTTAAGTATTACGTTTTTCGGCTGTGCAATGATTTTCAAATCCATTGATAGTTCAGTATGGGTCAATAGATCGCCGTCATCAGCGAACAGCTGACCTCCGATTGTAGGCAGGTCCAAATTCAAGTCCAGAAGACTTTTATCAACATCATTAATAATGAGATTAAATAGAGCCAGTGCTAGGACTCAACCTTGCCTTACACTGGTACTTATTTTGAAATCAGAAGTATTTTCGTCTTTAGGTCCATATCTTACTGAGGCTGAGTTTCCTTGTTGATGTTGGTGTATGGTGGTTTGTTGGTTTCTCTAGGAGGCTTAGGTCTGACAGGCTGTGACACAGAGGCCTGTCAACCAATTTCAATGCTGTTTTTAGGTTGATGAAGGTCATAAACAATGTCATTTTTTTATCCATGTATATTTCAAGCTTATGTTATATACTCTCATGGCCTAGTTGATTCTGCCTTGACCCCATCTAAAGCCGGCTAGTTGTGGCAAGCAAATTCTGTTATCTTCAACCCACACTTATAGCTGATCAAGTCACAGGGTGCCATAGATCTTTCCAATGACATCAAGTAAGGAATTTGGGCAAAAGTTCACAAGGTCATTATGAGAGGCTTTTTATGTGGAATGTGACCATAACTGCCGCTCTCTAGGATGTACCCCCTTCTTGCTCCCAAATTGAATTATATGCTGTACTCAAGTAGGAAAGTTATTTTGATAGACATATGTTGGTACTTTGTCTATGTCAGATGCATTCCTCTGCTTTCGACTGAGGAAGGCCTCACAAGTTTCTCCTTCACAAAACTCGGACATGACTCTCTGAGTAATTCTATGATGACTGTCGCATTTGTCGACCTGAAGTATTGAACTTTTTTGCTGGAATTTAGGTGGGGAGCCATCTTGTTAGTTTGGCCTGCCACTCAAATCGCTTTGCACACTTAAGAACATTGTTTTACTCCAGGAGAAGAGATTATGCCTGTTTCAAGGTTTTTTGTGGCACCCTCACAGCCCCATCTGACCAGTTCCTAAAAGCTCCTGGCATTATTGTTTTTTAGAGTCTGTTTGAGAGTTAACCATGCTTTTAAGTGAAGATTCCTCTTCTTGTACCTAATAATGTGCGTGCATTCTTGTGTCAGTTTTTTTAAGCCTTCTACTCCCCCTGGTGTGTAGCACCTAGGTATTTGCATATTTGGTAGGGCGTGCTTTAGTTTTAAGCATTTGCTTTCGAACCATTCACTTTTTTATTTTTCTAAGATCAGGCATAGAACCATAAGTAGCTGTGGTTAGATGTTTGCCCGATCTGCTTACTAGCTTTAGTAGGGATGCCAGCTTTTGAGTGGTTTCTATGTTAGATGTATTTTTTTAGTTTGCTTAGGCCTCCTTTTGGTCTATATTTGCCTTCCCTTCTTGCTGTGATAGTGCACCTGTTCATATTGAGTTGACCTAGTGCGTCGCTTGAAAGCACAGGTATAATGAGTTTTGATTAAGGATACCTGCATTTCCAAAAACACACTGTACATCTTTTACCAAGCAATTTTACTCTATGTTGTTCATTAAAACTAAGCTCCATCCATAACTTTAGTCCATTAGCACATTTGGGCAACCCACAAATGAATTGCCTGCTAGGCAACCAGGATACCACCATGACTCCCAGAACATTCTGTGAAAAAAGTGAGAAAGCAAATGTGAGACAAAGACCAAGAAGCAGTAAAAGAGAGGCCAGGAGTCCTCTCCTTTTTGGTCCAATTTTCCTCAACGAAGTGTGTCTAAAGGTGCATCTCCGTGTATAGCAGAGGGCGCTTGGCATCCTGAAGGAACCTGTCTCCTGTAGAAATCAGCTGGGGTCGTGCAGGAACCCACCTGCCAACCGACTACCGGTACACTGAATGCTGAGATGAATCCCCTTACCATGTCACATACAGTTATGATCCACAAACAATTCAGTAGAAACACACCATAAAAATTCTAATTAAAAAACTTAATGTAATGAACAAAAGGCACATCAGCTTTAGGGATGGGCGATAAACTCCGCTGCGCCGGCGGAGTTTGCAGAGTTTTGGCATAGCAGGACTTCTGTCCAATTTCTGCTGACAGCTGCGTAGTAGAGTATTTTCATGAGTGCAGCTCACCAATGCAAAGTTGGCAAGCGTGAGCGAGAATTGGCGCTCCCTAGCAAGATTTTCAGGTACTAGGGGGGCACCCAGCAAGATTTTCCCTACATGGACAGTTCCCAGTGGTCGTGATCATGTGCATTGGGAAAGCTGCAGCTCAAGGAGAAAATCTACTTGAGAGGCAGTAAAACCAACTTAAGAAGCAGCACCCTCTGGCACTCTGTGTGGTGCCATTCGTGTTGATTTCTAAGCACGGAAAAAGCTTCTGGCTCTAAAATTTAGTGTGACATACCAATGTCCACCTGTTTATTGAACTCTGCAGAATCTCACAGAGTTCTTATGTAACCCTGTGAAATTTCACAGAGTGAAACTCTGTGAGTTCTGCCTACCTCTAGCCAATATACAGAAGGACTGATTTTCTTTGCTTTCTGAGAGACGTTTGTGCAAGTTAATCACTAATGTCGTCAGCTTGATAACTTCCAGAAAAATATGTTTTACTTGTTCATTTTTCTTTCTGCCAACTGTCGGTAGGACTGGAAACCCAAAGCAGCCGTGGTAAATTTTGTCAGACCAGCCCCCATATGGCAGGCATACCTTTATGATTTCTCTCTCCATGATGGCCACTTGCTTTCATCATCTTTGCGAGTTGGCCATGTTTTTGTTTCTTCATTAGTATTACATGGACTTAACAAATTATTTCGGCTTTTTGAATTGACAAATTCTGTTTTCCTTGGTTTAGTGATAGACTTACTAAAGTCTCACAACAAATTTACTGGGAGCGCATAAACTTGGAAATATGGTCCATAGGTAGGTGACCTTGAATAATTATTTAGTTAGCATACCATACTTTTAAGCTAGCCGAGTCCAATTACTTCTCTTACTTTGTAACTTATCATCCATATAGCTTGATCATTGTTCAGCCTACCCAGGCTATCCAGTAATTCCACCACACCAACGGGGTTTCCTTTGAGTTTGGGCTTCCTCACTCACAATGGAGGTAGATTTTTCACTTTCCCAACTATACTTTTAATTGAATACATTGCATTATGGTATTTGGCTATCCACAAGCTTTTTGAATTGTTTGCTAAACACAAGTGTAGGAACTGCTTTGTGTGTTTCATTTGTGCAACTTTCCCTTTTGGCGACCATGGTTGGAGGCCTTTTTCCCATTCACGTACCTGCTATTATCATTTTCAGATCGAGCGTTAGCGTTCGGCTTGCTGTATACTTTTAAGTATACTATAGAGTGAGTTCCAGCATTTTCATTTGTTAGTTGCAGTGTCCTTTAAAAATCCTTGCTTGCTAGTGGTCAGTTCTGCCTCTTTGTCCTGCCTTTTTTCACTTTGGGAGCAGCACAAAGTACTGTGCAATTACGCTATGTTCTGTTTATCTCTTCTGTAAGGGACTTTTTTTTTTTGCATTTGCCTGTTTCACTTCAACACTCTGGGTGCTTGTTCTGTCCCTCCTCCCCACCAGCTCCCTTTGCAAACATAATAAAATAGAGGGGGGCTTTTCCAGGGCCAGCTTGCTCGCCCCCTCACTGTATTTTTATGCTGTGTAAACATGATTCAGTTTCTCGTGCTTATTTTTAAAAGGTCACAAAACACGACCCATGTGTTTTTGCGAGTTGAGCTCTACAGCTTTTTGTTTTCATCCCTATGTGTGCTGATTGGCGCAACGGGTCTCGCATTTGCTCGAGTTAGAGGTAATAGCGTTGTAAACTCCTAACTGGACTTTTCTTGCCAGATAAATGTAAAGAAAAAAGACGCAGCACGATCGCGCTGGGGTTTACATAGTGCGATCGCGATGTGTTTTATTTTTTCATTTGTGTAGCAAGAAAAGTCCGGTTAGGAGTTTCCAAAGCTAATAGCAACGGGTCTTGCATTTGCTCGAGTTAGAGCTATTAGCGTTGTAAACTCCTAATAGGACTTTTCTTGCCACACAAATGAAAAGACGATCACGCTGCGTTTTTTTTTTTCATTTGTGTGGCAAGAAAAGTCCGGTTAGGAGTTTACAAAGCTAATAGCAACGTGTCTCACATTTGCTCGAGTTAGAGCTATTAGTGTTTTAAACTACTAACTGGACTTTTCTTGCCACACAAATGAAAAGAAAAAAAACACAGCCCGATCACGTGTGGCAAGAAAAGTCCGGTTAAGAGTTTACAAAGCTGATAGCTTTAACTCAAGCAAATGCAAGACCAGTTGCATTGAAAATGCTTGTTTATCTTGTTGCTTTTGAGACTTGAATTGACGTTACCGTTATCCCTTTGTATGGTTTGTGACTATTATTTAATGCACATTTACAGCCTTTAAAAAGTCACGCATCGTGACCAAACACGTGCCCACTGTTGTGATAATATGTCCAATTTGAAGCACGGACTCTACCACGTTTCAACAAGCTCACTTGATTGGACTTATCATCTACGAATCCTTACTTTATAATTACATTGGACTATCATTTGAGGGCTTGGGTACCCTTGTATACTTTAACACTGATTATGAGATTTTACAGTGCACCACAGAGTCGTTATTTATTTACTGCTTGTGATAAATAAAAAATGTGTGTATTTTCGTGCATGTGGTAAATATGGCACCTGGTAAATAGCACATTCACCATGAATGTCAATTCACCAAAAGGCCAGGGGTAGCAGAAGTGGCATCACACGTCATTTGAAGTTTACGTTCACTCATACACACATGCTTACTCATACTCACTCAGTCACCTGTACACACAGTTTCTCTCAAATAAACACACTTACACCTGCACACATTCACATGACTAACATTTAAAAGCATTTTTTACTTGCCTCTGCTGCCAGGGAGGGTCATACTCCAGTTATTTATTCTTCATTTGTTATTACACTAATAGTGAATAATATATATTTTATTCACTATTAGTATAAAACAAAAATGACAGAAAACAAGCAGATTGGAGCACCAACTGATGGATGTCCATATGCATGAGCTGCCCCTGATTGTGCTATCTATGAGGCCATGGGTTGCAAGGGGCATGCCAGGGGCTGCAGCTACAACACCTAAATGATGTTCATGACATGCACAAAAAATCAAGAAGGGTCCTCGTTTAGGCACTGAAGTTCCTGAAGTGAGCAAATTAATCACTAGAGTTTGGATACACACAAAAGGATCTCCCAACACTCAGAAAGTAGCACCTTGAAACAAGACAGACAGAATATTTCGCCATCCTCTGATATCACTCAGTTATCATAAGCAGAAAACTGCCAGACTTTATAATCATGGACCCAGGCAGTGAAAGGAAGTACAAGTTCAAGGAGCCTGAGCTGGAAGTCCTGGCAAGGAGGTGGTAAGATACCGTGACCATTTTAGATGCCATCTCATTCCAAAGATGCCACCAAAAGCAAAGAAAACATGATTGTGGAAGGAGATACTGTATAGAATCAATTTATCCCATGATAGTGAGAACATTGAAAACATCTCTGGAGTGGAAGACATCAAAGGAGGTCTTAAGGTCTGATGAGTCCAAGGAAAGAGACATGAGTTGTACTAGAAGTGCATGTGGTTGTTAAAAGTTGACTTAACTGAGAATCATCATCAATGTGAAGAGTGCCTAATGTCATTTGTTACACATATTCACATTGATCCAAGAATGTAATGTTCTAGGGGCTAGCAACTCTTTGTTGGTCCTGCTAACGTGTATTTAGACAGAACTACAACAGTCATAAGGCATTATAAACTTTCTGATTAAGAGTTGATTGATCAATCTGCCCAGTACACTAAGGGTGATGTGTTACCACAGTATGACTAATGTTGCTTCTCGTCAGGATCATGAAATTGTGTTTTTGTCCAGAGGACCTTACACAGCAGTTCAGTATACACAAATTCACATCACACAGCTTTTGCACATAAATAGCGTGCTTCACTTTACAGTTCCAGCTCACTTGTTTTGTGTCTACATGAGCCCACCAGGGGTACATGAGTGCAGTAAATTGGCCCTATGACATTAGGAAACCCTGCTGTAGCACATATATTGATTTGCTGGCTTTAGCTGTATTGGTGTCCAAGGGGAACTGGTTTTGTTGCTCACTCATTCTCTGCAAAGCACCTATCAATTGGAAGAATATTTTTCTAAAGGTTGAATGAGAAATGCCACACACCAATTCTACTTTCTTCTCCGTTGTCCTTGTTGCATAGAATTCTAGTGCTACATCATTTTGAGGAAGGGGGTTGGCAGTGGATCCCTATATTGGGCTCCAGGGTATCCCTAATGATGAAAATATTTCTGTATGGTGTCCATATTTTTTCAACTCAGTGCATGTTCTATTTTTTGCACTATTGTGTTCGTCTTGGGTTTTGTGTTGTTTTACAGCTTTTCTTTCATTCCCCACAATTTCAGGATTTTTTACGACCTGCTTTTTACTGCAGGTATTTTAAGGTGGCAATTTCCACTGTCTTTAGTGACCTATCATACTTGTAATTGGGAGTTATTTACCTGATGCATTATTTTTTTAAATGTGTTAAACAACACATGCTTTAAGTAGCACATGTGCAGGACAGACATGCAGTATTTAGCACATGTGATAAATAACACATGAGGTTTTTAACTTGTGATCAGACAATTTCTTAAAGTCATACGCTACTTACCTTGACATGTGCTAGTTACCATTATGCCTAACTCATAATCAGCAAATAGAACAGATGGACAGAATGCTGAACAATGCAAACATTTATCCTAGTCACAAAGATCTGGGTTTAATCCATTGTTTTTTGCTCACCACGCCACCCCAGTTTGGACCCAGCCATATGCAAATCAGTCTTGACACTGCTCCCCATGGTAACAGTCCGGCCCGAACTGCTAAGCGAGGTCCTCCCTTGACTAGAAACAAGCATCCTGGGACCGTTTTCGGAGTATCACCCCTCATCAGCCAGGCTAGCTTGACTCCAGTGGTGCAGTCAGCAGGGGACCCAAGTCTGGGCTTACCTTCCCACTTCGGGCGACAAAAGCAAAAAGAACAGATGATGGACAGACTGATGAACAATGCAAATATTCACCCCAGGCACAGAGATCTGGGTTTAATCCATTGTTTTTTTGCCCACCATGTCACCCCATTTTGGATAGAGCCTTATGCAAATCAGTCTTGAACTCTGCTCCCCATGAGAACAGTTCAGGCCGAACTGCCAAGCCATGTCCTGTCTGGACTGCAAACAAGCATCCTTGGACTGGTTTTGTAGCATCACCTCTCATCAGCTACGGTAGCTGGAATCAAGCGGAGCAGTGAGCACGGGATGCAAGTCTGGACATACCCTTCCCACTTAGGGCGACAAAAGCAAAAAGAACAGATGATGGACGGAATGCTGAATAATGCAAACATTTACCACCAGTCACACAGATCTGTGTTTAATCTATAGTTTTTTTGCCCACCACACCAATCCAGTTTGGACCCAGCCATGTGCAATCAGTTTTGACTTTGTTCCCCATGGGAACAGTCCAGCCTGAACTGCCAAGCCAGGTTCTCTCAGGACCATAAACAAGCATCCTGGGACCAGTTTCGGGGTATCACCCCTCATCAGCCAGGCTAGTTTGAATACAGTGGTGCAGTGAGCACGGGACCCACGTCTGGGCATACCCTTCCCACTGAGGGCGACAAAAGCAAAGAGAACAGATGATGACTGGAATGATGAACAATGCAAATATTCGCCCCTAGTCACACAGATCTGGGTTGAATTCATTGTTTTTTTGTCTACTAAACCACCACAGTTTGGACCCAGCCATATGCAAATCAGTATTGACCCTGCTCGCCATTGGAACAGTCCATCCTGAACTGCCAAGTTAAGTCCCCCCTGGACTGGTAACAAGTATCCTGGGACTGATTTTGGGCTATCACCTGTCATCAGCCAGGCTAGCTTAAATCCAGTGGCGCAGTAAGAACGGGACTCACGTGGGGTAGTTTGGACTGGGCTGGTTTGGTGTGGATAGGATCGGTGTAGGGTGGATTGGATTGGTGTGGGGTGGATTGGATTATAGTGGGGGGGATTGTAGTGGACTAGAGTGGGGCGAATTGGAGTGGGTAGACTGTTTTGTATTTGAGTTGGTTGTTTGAGATTGGAGTTCAACCAGTTTGGAGTGGGGCAGGTTGTTTCGGATTAGAGGTGAGGTGGATTGGATTAGAGTGGGGCATAATGTTTTGGATTGGAGTGGGGCAGACTGAAATGGGGCGGATCAGAGTGAGACAGATTGTCTTGGAATGGAGTGAGGCAGATTGGAGTGGGGCAGATTGGAGTGGGGCAGATTGGAGTGGGGCAGATTGGAGTGGGACAGATTGTTTTGGACTGGAGTGGGACAGATTGTTTTGGACTGGAGTGGGGCAGATTGTTTTGGAGTGGGGCAGATTGTTTTGGACTGGAGTGGGGCAGATTGTTTTGGACTGGAGTGGGGCAGATTGTTTTGGACTGGAGTGGGGCAGATCGTTTTGGATTGGAGAGGGGCAGATTGGAGTGGGGGAGATTGTTTTGGATTGGAGTACAGCAGATTGCAGCGGGCAGATTGTTTTGGATTTGGGGCAGATTGGAGTGAGGGCAGATGGTTTTGGATTGGGGAAGACTTGAGTGGGGTAGATTGGAGTGGGGCAAATTGTGTTGGATCGGAGTGGGGCACATTGTTTTGGAGTGGTGCAGATTTTTTGCATTGGAGTGTGGCGAACTGGAGTGGGCCAGATTAGATTAGGAGGGTTGAGAGGCGTGGAGTCGGGTGGGTTAGAGTGGACTGAATTGGGGTGAGTGGTTTGGAATGGAATGGGTGGATTAGTGTTGGGTGAGGCGGGTGAATCGGAGTGGATTGTAGTGGGGCAAATTGGAGTGGGTGGATTAGGGTGTACTGATTTGATTATGTGTTCAACATAATTTCAGAAATTACACATAATCAAGAAACAATGTTACTTTGCAATATTAAGAACAAGATGATCATCATCTTTTGAGAACAGCGCCCAGGGGCAAAAACAAAAGAAAACATGAGTGAAAAGTGATAAAAGACAACTTGGCAAAATAAAAGAAAGTTATCTATAAAAACATAAAACTTTGCAATTTTGTTTGTCCTGCTAGGAATGTTTTTGACAGTCAGAAGCCTTATGTTTGCAGGGCACTAGAAGTTAAAAAGAACAAAATAGTACCTCAACCACATCTGGAGCAGCGGACGGGCACTGATTAAGTAGAATCAATCAGTGCTTGGTCGAAGCTCCACACGGAGGAACGGAAATGATGCTTGGCCTGCAGTGATGAATTACAAGACTTTAATGAAGAGTGCCATGCAAGCCAACAAATGGTATGCGACAGGCAGGCTCTAAGCCCTTTACTTACACAGCAGAGTCTCGCAAGTGAGACGCATGCGCTGGCGCATGCACTCGCAGGCTTGACCCTAAAAAAATCACACTGCATAGAGTTTCCTCCCTAAGATCAAATGGCAACTGCAGAACACCCATTTACCCACATTCTATACTGAATGTTCTAAGCAGTCTACTTTCAGTATAACAAATATGTGACATTTTCCCTCCTTTTCAACAAGACAAAAATAAAAAAAACAAAGAAACAAAAACTAAAAATGTTAGCTTTAACAAATGTCTGAATTAGCAATGTTCGTTGTGGTTTCTTAGAAATCCTTGATGTTCTCCCAGAAGTATCATTGACTTTGCCATCAGGCAATTTGTTTTCTAACTTTGGGGCAAATGTTTCAGTTGAATATCTGCATTATTAGATAAATCAATATTGCTATGAGTCTGACTCTTTTAAAGTACGAAGCATTTCTAGTTCTTGTTTCTTCTTTTGGTTGAGCTCAAACCGTTGAGCCTTTGAGATTTGTCACTGTTAATGGAACATATTTGAATATGCTCTTGGACGTCTTTGTCTGCCATTTAATTTCTTAAATGTACCAAATATGTTACTTGACGGTTTTGTGTCCGAGCATGCCTTCATGACATTCATCCATTTTTGCAGCCACTTGTGGCAGATCAGTCTACGTTCTTCCAAACATGAGTTCGATCCATTGGAGTGTTTCTGTAGTTCGGCAACACTTGACATAGGATTTGATATTTATTGTTACCTAATCTAACTTTGCCCTGTACAGTGTTCTTTTTATAGTAACCATTAGTCTTTCTACCATTTAATTTGCCTTTGGCCAAAGTGGAGTGTTAGACCTGACAGCCTTAGGGTGGTCACCCCTAACTTTTTGCCTGCCTCCCCCCACTTTTTAGATACAGTTTTTGCTGGTTTTAAGACTCTGCACACTTTACCACTGCTAACCAGTGCTAAAGTGCAAATACTCTCTCTCGTTAAACGTGATAACATTGGATCATACCCAACTGGATTATTTAATTTACTTATAAGTACCTTGCAAAGTGCACTATATTTGTGCCCAGGTCCGGTAGATTAAATGCTACTAGTGGGCCTGCAGCACTGATTGTGCCACCCACTTAAATAACTTCTTAACCTTGTCTCAGGCCTGCCATTGCAAGGCCTGTGTGTGCAGTTTCACTGCCAATTCGACTTGGCATTTAAAAGTACTCGCCAAGCCTAAAACTCCCCTTTTTCTACATATGTCACCCCTAAGTTATGCCCTAGGTAACCCATAGGGCAGGGTGCTGTGTAGCAAAAGGCAGGACATGTACCTATGTAGTGTACATGTCCTGGTAGTATAAAGTTCCTAAATTTGTTTTTACACTGCTGTGCGGCCTGCTCCCTTCATGGGCTGACATCGGGACTACCCTCATATACTGTTTGAGTGGTAGCTGCTGATCTGAAAGGAGTAGGGATGTCATATTTAGTATGGCCAGAATCCTGCTGACTGGTGAAGTTGGATTTAATATTACTATTTTAGAAATGCCACTTTTAGAAAGTGAGCATTTCTCTGCAGTTAAATCCTTCAGTGCCTTACAATCCACATCTGGCTGGGTTCAGTTGACAGCTCCCTTGTGCATTTACTCAGACACACCCCAAACAAAGGATACTCAGCCTCACTTGCATACATCTGCATTTTGAATGGGTCTTCCTGGGCTGGGAGGGTGGAGGGCCTGACACTTGCATGTCAAAGGTCAGTAGCCTGCCCTTACACAATGGGCTGCCACACCTCCTACTGGGACCCTGCCAGACAGGATTGCATTTCTAAACCACTCTTTGAAGTCTCCCCCACTTCAAAGGCACATTTGGGTATTTAAACAGGGCCACTGCCCCTACCAACTCAGACACTTACTGGAGAAGAGAACCTAAAACAGAATCTGCAACCTGCCCGGAAGAACTGCCTAGCTGCCCCAAGGACTCACCTGACTTCTTTCTGTGAAGGACTGCTGCCTTGCTGTTGCCCAGCTGCCTTGCAGCTCTCTGGCTGTGCTGAGAAATATTCTCCAAGGGCTTGGATAGAGCTTGCCTCCTGTTCCCTGAAGTCTCAGGACCAAAAACACTTAGGCCCTCATTTCGTCCTTGGCGGTCTTTTTGAAAGACCGCTGAGGTTCCGCCATGCTGAAGACCGCCAGTGCAGGCGGTTTTCCGTGCAGCGTATTATGACTGCTGGCAGCCCTCTGTCCTTTTTCGGACGGAGAGCCACCAGCAGCGATACTGGCGGTCGGCGGGGAAGTGGAGGCTGCTCTACCGCCACGTCATCAGAACACCGCCCACAAATCACGTCCCATGATTCGGTGTGGCAGTGTTCTGGTGACGGGGTGCTGGCGGCGCAGCAGCCCCCATGAATCTCGTTCCCTCCCGGAGGATCACCGGACAAGGTAAGGTGATCGACCATTAGGGGAGGGGAGTGGGGGTGTGTTGTGTGCGTACATTGCGGTGTGAGTGTGTAGAGGGGGTGTGTGAGTGCATGTATGCATGCAGGGGGGTGTTGTGTGTTTGGAAATGTGTGCGTGTCTGTCTGTATGTTTGTCTGTGAGTATGTGTGCATGTATGACTGTGTGTGTCTGTTGGAATGTTTGTCAGTATGTGTACGGGTAGGTGTGGTGGTGGTGTCTTTGTGCATGAAGGGGGTGTGTGTGTCGATGTGGGGAGGTGGGAGGGGGGTACTACCACCTTAGGTGGTAGGGGGGTCAGGAGTGTGGGGGGAGGACTCGGAGTTGGGGTAGACCCCTATCAGTGCCAGGGAAGGAATTCCCTGGCACTCATAGTGCCTACTGCCATGGATTACGTGAAGGTACAAAACTCCACGAAATCCATGGCAGTATGCAGGGTCGTGATACCACTGACGGTGTAGGGACAGCCGCTGGTCTGGAGAGCAAAGTCTCCAGCCCAGCGGTCATTGCCACCCTGGTGGTCGGAATGGAGAAATGGCGGTTTAGCATGATGGTCACCGCCATGCTTTTGATGCCATTTTGTTTCTGCTGGCCTGTTGGCGTTATTACCGCCCTTTCTCCACCGACCGCCATGGTTGTAATGAGGGCCTTAATCTCTACAAGAAGGACTCCTTGTGCAGTGAAAACCGATGCATAGCCTGCCAGAAACGACGCACAGCCTACATCGCTGTGAAAAATTCACTGCATGCCGAACAGGAATGACTCAGCCCGACTTCGCAATGAAAATCTCCGCTGCGCCAACATAGCGACCCGAAATTCGACGCACGGCCCACTGGATCGATGCACAGCCGAGCTGGAACAACGCAGCCCGACTTCCAGAGAGGAATCGACACAGCGCCTGCTGTGTGGTAGAAATTTCCACGCAATGCCCACCGGATTGACGCAGCCCCTGTGACTTCGTCCTGTCAGCACCGGAAATCCACGCATCGTCCCCAGGGTGTCCGAAAACCCCGCAACCTAAAGAGGATCCACAAACGAGCCCAGGAAATCGCTGCACAGCCGTCCCTGCGTGAAAACTAAACGATGCATCGCCGTGTGCGGCCAGAGAAATCGACGCACATCTCCTTGTTTTCCACGCATCTCCTCCTCTGCGGTTCTTTGCAGAGATTTTGAATGCAAACCAGATACTTTGTGCTTGAAAGAGTAATTTAATGCTTTTAAAAGACTAAAGACACTTTATATCACTTTTACAATGATTTCCCTACATATACCTATTGCATTTTAATCGTTTTGACCTGCATCTTAACAGATAAATATTATATATTTTTCTAAACACTGTGTGGCGTATTTTTGTGGTGCTATACTGTGTTATTGCATGATTTATTGCACAAATACTTTACACATTGCCTTCTAAGTTAAGCCTGATTGCTCAGTGCCAAGTTACCAGAGGGTGGGCACAGGATAATTTGGATTGTGTGTGACTTACCCTGACTAGAGTGAGGGTCCTTGCTTGGACAGGGGGTAACCTGACTGCCAACCAAAGACCCCATTTCTAACATGGAGATATTCTTCTATGAATCACTCCAATTTAAGTTAGAATGTTTTTTATTTCACATTAAATGTGGGCCAGTTGTCTGTTTCTAGAATATTTGGTATTTGCCGTGCAGAAAACATATGATCCAGGACAGCCTGTATTGTGGATGCAGAAATGAGGACAACAGTTTTCTAGTGTAAACATTGATTACTCGTCCACAATCACACAAAAATTACATTCAGAATTCTGTTGCTGGTTTAGTTCAAACTGCATATGATAGTTTAGGCATTTTTTTTTTTATAAAGAATTTTTATTGATTTTTGCAAAAGAAAAAATAACCATGATACAAAGGTCATAACACGATGCCAACGGGCATCCAACATTGGTCGAACCTGTGATCCCAGATAGCACTAATATTAAAGATAACAGATAACATAGTATTCAGGAGCCTAGTGCGGCTTCCCATTTCCCCCATATCCTATTATATTTATTCGGACATCCTCTAGCCTCATATACAAGTTTTTCACTCTGCGCACACCAATCCACTCCCTGTCTCCATTTAGCCAACGATGGGGCATTCTTGGCCTTCCAGTTTGCCACTATGTCCCTCTTAGCCACTAAGCACGCCACCCCAAGGAAAATTCGATCTGGTCTCCTTAGCTCGATGTCACCCATGATCCCGAGGAGGAGGGGTAGAGGCTCTCTCTCTATATTCTCCTGCAACACCTCAGAAATCTCCCCCAGGACCGCTCCCCAATAGGCTACCATGGCCGGGCAAGTCCACACCATGTGGAAGAAGTCAGCTGTAAGGTTTCTGCAGCGAGGGCACTCCGCGTTGGGGCGGAGGCCCGCTCTGTGTAGTTTGTCGGGTGTGAGGTATGCTGTGTGCAAAAAGTAAGTTTGTATCAATCTGAAACGGGTGGCGATCGCCAGGGCCCGCGGGGCCATTAGCGCCTCACCCCATTCCATCTCTTCCATGGGGCCCACCCACCCCTCCCATCTCTGGCGAAGTACCCCCAGGGAGCCCGAGGTGCCGGAGACCAGGGTGCGATATATCTGGGAAACACCTCCCCTACCTAGGCTCCCCATCAATGCCTTGGCCTCCATGAGGCTGCATTCAGGTATGTTTTCCCCCTCTCGGATGTGTACTGATAAGGCATGTCGGAGCTGGAGGTATCTGTGGAACTGTGTCTTGTTTAATGAAAAGTTTTTCTGGAGATCTTCAAAGGACCGTATGTGTGACCCGTTCCAGACATCGCCTAGTGTGGAGATGCCTATGTTGTCCCAGTTCCGAAACCCCTCCAAGCCCGCCACCTCCACCAATTGCCTCCCATGCCACAGTGGGGTCTGCTGGGTAAGTCGTCCCCACCACCCCGTTGACTTTTGAGCCGTCCGCCATCCCTGTAGAACCACCCTGGTCACATCTGGGACGTCTCGAGAGATCGGACCTCCATAGAGGGTGTCCAAAATCCGTGGGTAACCCATCGTGGAGCTCCAGTCGGTACGCCGGGTCTGTCCACCCACCCCCCATCCAGTCATTAATCACAAGTACTTGTGTCGCGAGGTGGTAGGAGTGGATATTGGACATGCCCAAACCTCCATCATATACATCCCTCTGGCAGGTTTTGAGCGCTAATCGTGGGCGGGCTCTGCTCCATATAAATTGACGCACCAATGAGTCCATTTCCCCAAACCATTTCCTAGGGATGGGATGGGGAAAATTTTGCAGGAGGTAGAGGAGCCTAGGAAGGATCATCATCTTATAGAGCGCGATTCTACCGAGCAGGTTAAGGGGGAGTGTCCTCCAGTGTAGGAGATCACTTCTGATTTTTCTGGTTACCGGTGTAAAGTTAAGTTCCCATGTCAACTCAGGGAGAAGTGAAATATACATTCCCAGATATTTGAAGCTATTTCTTCGTACTGGAATGTTTCGCTGCCAGTCCACACAATCCCCGGAGCGGTGTAGGGGGACGGTGTAGGGGGACCAAGGGTAGGTCGCTCCCCCTGCCGCTGCAGCTCCTCCAAGTTCCCGAGTTCCTGTGTTCCTGAGACCCACCTAACTGTAAGTACCCCCCTCCTCCCAGCCCCTCGCCCTGCCCCGCGCCACTCACCTTCTCTCCTGCTCCTGCTTCTTTTCCTCCTCTCTGTCTCTTCCTCCTCGCTCCCCCTCTGCAGTCTTCTTCTGTGTTCTTCTGTTCTTCCCTTCTGTTCTTCTGTTCTTCCCTTCTGTTCTTCTGTGTTCTTCCGGTCTTCTGTGTTCTTCTTCTCTGTTCTTCTCTGTGCTTCTGTGTTCTTCTTCTCGGTTCTTCTGTGTTCTTCTGTGTTCTTCTGTGTTCTTCTCTGTTCTTCTGTGTTCTTCTCTGTTCTTCTCTGTTCTTCTCTGTTCTTCTGCTCTTCCGATCTTCTGTGCTTCTGTCTTCTGTTCTTCTGTTCTTCTGTCTTCTGCTCTTCCGGTCTTCTGTTCTTCTGTCTTCTGCTCTTCCGGTCTTCTGTTCTTCTGTCTTCTGTTCTTCTGTCTTCTGTTCTCCTGTCTTCGGCTCTTCTACCTCCTCCGTCTTCTTCCCCCGAGCCTGCCCTCCTGCTCCTTCCTCATCCCCCTCCCTCACTCGCCTCCCCCTCTCTCACCCCTAGCTAACCCGTTCACTATCTACCTCCCTCACTCCTCCTATCTTCCTATCTCTCTAGCTCCCTATCTCACTATCTAACTCCCCCACTCTCCACCTCCTCCTACCTACCTATCTGTCTATCTATCTATTTCCCTATCTATCGACTTCTCTATCTATTTTCTCTATCTATTTCTCTATCTCTCCCCCCCTCCCGCCACCCCCTCTACTACCTATCTCCCTATCCTCTCACTCTACCTCTCTCCCTCACCCACCTCTACAACCCCCCCTCCCCTATCTTCACAACCCTACTCCTATCTCTCTCCCTAATCTCCAAACCTCCTAACACTCACCCTCCTCCACCCTAAACCCCCTCCCCCAGCTCCTCTCACTCTACCTGTCCCCCCCCTCCCTCGCGCTTTCCCGCCGCGACCTCCTGCACGCCCCCGCCCCCCAGCTCCCATTCGCCCCCAGCTGACCCCTCCCCCCCCTCCTACCTCTTATGGCGGCCGCTGCGCGACAGTGGTAGCGACCCTTGACCCAAGGGTAGGTCGCTCCCCCTGCCGCTGCAGCTCCTCCAAGTTCCCGAGTTCCTGTGTTCCTGAGACCCACCTAACTGTAAGTACCCCCCTCCTCTCAGCCCCTCGCCCTGCCCCGCGCCACTCACCTTCTCTCCTGCTCCTGCTTCTTTTCCTCCTCTCTGTCTCTTCCTCCTCGCTCCCCCTCTGCAATCTTCTTCTGTGTTCTTCTGTTCTTCCCTTCTGTTCTTCTGTTCTTCCCTTCTGTTCTTCTGTGTTCCTCCGGTCTTCTGTGTTCTTCTTCTCTGTTCTTCTCTGTGCTTCTGTGTTCTTCTTCTCGGTTCTTCTGTGTTCTTCTGTGTTCTTCTGTGTTCTTCTCTGTTCTTCTGTGTTCTTCTCTGTTCTTCTCTGTTCTTCTCTGTTCTTCTCTGTTCTTCTGCTCTTCCGATCTTCTGTGCTTCTGTCTTCTGTTCTTCTGTTCTTCTGTTCTTCTGCTCTTCCGGTCTTCTGTTCTTCTGTCTTCTGTTCTCCTGTCTTCGGCTCTTCTACCTCCTCCGTCTTCTTCCCCCAAGCCTGCCCTCCTGCTCCTTCCTCATCCCCCTCCCTCACTCGCCTCCCCCTCTCTCACCCCTAGCTAACCCGTTCGCTATCTACCTCCCTCACTCCTCCTATCTTCCTATCTCTCTAGCTCCCTATCTCACTATCTAACTCCCCCACTCTCCACCTCCTCCTACCTACCTATCTGTCTATCTATCTATTTCCCTATCTATCGACTTCTCTATCTATTTTCTCTATCTATTTCTCTATCTCTCCCCCCCTCCCGCCACCCCCTCTACTACCTATCTCCCTATCCTCTCACTCTACCTCTCTCCCTCACCCACCTCTACAACCCCCCCTCCCCTATCTTCACAACCCTACTCCTATCTCTCTCCCTAATCTCCAAACCTCCTAACACTCACCCTCCTCCACCCTAAACCCCCTCCCCCAGCTCCTCTCACTCTACCTGTCCCCCCCCCTCCCTCGCGCTTTCCCGCCGCGACCTCCTGCACGCCCCCGCCCCCCAGCTCCCATTCGCCCCCAGCTGACCCCTCCCCCCCCTCCTACCTCTTATGGCGGCCGCTGCGCGACTGCGCAGAGGGCGCGCGCAGCGGGCACGCCGCTGGCGCGCCGGAGGCGCGCCAGAGGCAAGCCCGTCTGCGCCCGTCCGCGCCTGGCCCGCGCCCAGCGCCACGACCCCTGGTCCCCAGCTCCCCCAAGCCCCGCTGATCCGCTACGACCCCACCACCCTCCACGCCCTCAACCCAGGGCGCTCCAAAACCTGCTTCCTAGCTCACCCCAAACGCACCCATGGACCCTTCGCCTGCAACTCCTGCAAACGCATCTTCCACCACGCAACTACCACGACCACAAGCCCACGCGCCATCAACCACCTCAAGTGCATCCTGGTCAACGCTCGTTCCGTCCACAAGCACGCCGTTGAACTTTGGGACCTCCTGGACTCCACAGCCCCGGACGTCGCCTTCATCACGGAGACATGGATGAACGCCTCCTCTGCTCAGACATCGCTACCGCCATCCCCGAAGGCTACAAGATCTCCAGAAAAGACCGCACCAACCAAGTAGGAGGAGGTGTCGCCATCATCTTCAAAGACTCCATCAGCGTCACCACCTCCACCGAAGACCCCCCCCTCGCCGCTGAACACCTGCATTTTCAGATTCGCACCGACCCAAGGACCACCCTCAGAGGATCCCTCGTCTACCGTCCTCCCGGACCTCGCGCCTCTTTCAGCGACGCCATCGCCGACTTCATCTCCCCGCACGCCCTCGCCTCACCGGACTACATCCTCCTAGGCGACCTCAACTTCCATCTGGAACAAAACAACGACCCCAACACCACCACCCTGCTCGACAACCTCGCCAACCTCGGCCTCAAACAACTGGTGAACACCGCCACCCACATCGCCGGACACACGCTCGACCCTATCTTCTCCGCCAGCAAACACGTCTTCTTCAGCCACACCTCTGCCCTACACTGGACCGACCACAGCTGCGTCCACTTCACATTCCGACGCGAGACCTCCCACCTCCGCACTCAACCCATCCCTCGTCGACAGTGGAACAAGATCCCTGAAGAGCAACTCTTCTCCGCTCTCGCCGCCAACCAACCCACCCTCACCACCGACCCCAACGACGCAGCTCTCAACCTCACAAACTGGATCTCCAACTGCGCTGACAACCTTGCTCCCCTCAAACGCACGCATCGACAGACCAACACCAAAAAACCTCTCTGGTTCTCTGACACCCTCAAAGAATCAAAGAAAACTTGTCGTGCCCTTGAGAAGGCCTGGCGCAAGGACCACACCGCTGACAACATGACCGCCCTCAAGAACGCTACACGCGAACACCACCACCTGATCCGCACTGCCAAAAGGAACTTTTTCACCGACAGACTAGACAAAAATAGCCACAACAGCAGAGAACTCTTCAGCATCGTCAAAGAGTTCTCCAACCCCAGCGCCAGCGCCAACGCCGTCACGCCCTCACAGGATTTGTGCGAATCCCTCGCCACTTTCTTCCATCGCAAGATCAGCGACCTCCACGACAGCTTCGGACACCAGACCCAACCATACACCACTGAACCCGCTTCCCCGGACATCACCCTCAACAACTGGACCCACATCAACACGGAAGAAACCAAATCCATCATGAACTCTATCCACTCCGGCGCCCCTTCGGACCCCTGCCCGCACTTCATCTTTAACAAAGCCGACGACATCATCGCCCCGCACCTCCAGACCGTCATCAACTCTTCTTTTTCTTCTGCTACCTTCCCCGAATGCTGGAAGCACGCTGAAGTCAACGCCCTACTAAAGAAACCTACGGCTGACCCAAGCGACCTGAAAAACTTCCGCCCCATCTCTCTTCTACCTTTCCCAGCCAAGGTAATAGAAAAGACCGTCAACAAACAGCTGACCACCTTCCTGGAAGACAACAACCTGCTCGACCCTTCACAAACCGGATTCCGAACCAACCACAGCACGGAAACCGCCCTCATCTCAGTCACAGACGACATCAGAACCCTGATGGACAACGGTGAAACAGTCGCCCTCATTCTCCTCGACCTCTCGGCTGCCTTTGACACCGTCTGTCACCGCACCCTAATCACCCGCCTACGCTCCACCGGGATCCAAGGCCAGGCCCTGGACTGGATCGCCTCCTTCCTCGCTAACCGCTCCCAAAGAGTTTACCTCCCTCCGTTTCGCTCAGAACCCACCAAGATCATCTGCGGCGTACCTCAAGGCTCATCGCTCAGCCCGACACTCTTCAATGTCTACATGAGCCCCCTCGCCGACATCGTACGCAAGCACGACATCATCATCACCTCCTACGCCGACGACACCCAACTTGTACTCTCCCTCACCAAGGACCCCGCCAGCGCCAAGACAAACCTACAAGAGGGTATGAAGGACGTCGCAGATTGGATGAGGCTCAGCCGCCTAAAGCTGAACTCTGAAAAAACGGAAGTCCTCATCCTCGGCAACACCCCGTCCGCCTGGGACGACTCCTGGTGGCCCACGGCCCTCGGCACCGCACCGACCCCCGCAGACCACGCCCGCAACCTCGGCTTCATCTTGGACCCTCTTCTCACCATGACCAAGCAAGTCAACGCCGTGTCCTCCGCCTGCTTCCTCACTCTCCGCATGCTCTGCAAGATCTTCCGCTGGATCCCCGCCGACACCAGAAAAACCGTGACCCACGCCCTTGTCACGAGTCGCCTGGACTACGGCAACACCCTCTACGCCGGGACCACCGCCAAACTCCAAAACCGCCTGCAACGCATCCAAAACGCCTCGGCCCGCCTCATCCTCGACGTACCCCGCAACAGCCACATCTCCGCACACCTGAGACACCTGCATTGGCTCCCAGTCAGCAAAAGGATCACCTTCCGTCTTCTCACCCACGCACACAAAGCCCTCCACAACAAGGGACCGGAATACCTCAACAGACGCCTCAGCTTCTACGTCCCCACCCGCCCCCTCCGCTCCGCTGGCCTCGCACTTGCTGCCGTCCCTCGCACCCGCCGCTCCACGGCGGGTGGGAGATCTTTCTCCTTCCTGGCGGCCAAGACCTGGAACTCCCTCCCCACCAGCCTCAGGACCACCCAGGACCACTCCGCTTTCCGGAGACTCCTAAAGACTTGGCTGTTCGAGCAGCGATAACCCCCCCTTTCCCCCCTAGCGCCTTGAGACCCGCACGGGTGAGTAGCGCGCTTTATAAATGTTAATGATTTGATTTGATTTGATTTGACCAGTAGGGACTTGGCGGGGTTCAGGATCAGCCCCGAGGCTTCCGCGAAGAGGCCCAGGATCTCTAGCACGCGGGGGGCACTTTTAGCCGGGTTGGATAGGTATAGGAGGACATCGTCTGCGTATAGCGCCACGCGGTCTTCTGCACAGGCAGGCCAGGACCAGCCCTCGATCAGGGGGTCTCCTCGCAGCAGTATCGCAAGAGGCTCTATCATTAATGCGAAGAGCAACGGGGATAGCGGGCAACCCTGCCGGGTTCCGCGGCCAATAGGGAATAGGTCAGAGACCACTCCATTCACCCGGACTCGAGCTGTCGGTTTGGAGTACAGGAGTCTCACCAGGCCTCGGAATCTGGGACCGAGTCCATTTTTCTGCAAGACCAGTTCAAGGTAAGACCAATCCACTGTGTCAAAGGCTTTTTCAAAGTCCAGCAAGAGTAATGCCAAGTGTGCGTGCGACAGAGTATTGCGATGTGCCAGAGCCAGATGCAACCGCCTAATGCAGTGCCTGGTGCTACGAGTGGGCATAAAGCCACACTGGTCAGGGTGCACTAGTGTAGGTATTATCTCTTTCAGTCTAGAGGCCAGGGTCGAGGAAAGCACTTTGATCTCAATGTTTAGAAGTGAGATGGGTCGGTATGCCGAACAATGTCTCGATGGGGGCTGAGTTTTGGGAATCACTACTATTGTCGCCTGGTCAATCTCGGTGGGAAATCGGCCTAGTTTCTCGGCTTCCCCATACATGTTGAGTAAGTGGGGACCCAGTATATCACTGCATTTGCTATATAGCTCTGCCGGGAATCCGTCAGGGCCGGGGGTCTTGCCCGATGCCAGGCTGGAGATTGCACTGGTGATCTCTGCAAGGCTAATAGTTTCATCTAGCCTGTCTCTTGCCTCCAGGGAGATCCTGGGGAGAGTGATCTCATTCAGGAGGGGAGTCTCTTTCTCAATAGCGGGGCGGGGGTGCATTGCATAGAGGTGGGCATAGTAGGACGCAAAACTTTGTGCGATTTCAGCTGGTGTCCTAGAGAGGGCGCCCGAGGGCTCCAAAATCTCAGGTATAACCCTGCTGGCCAGAGGACGCGCGGCCAGCCAATGTAGGAGCTTCCCATTTTTGTCCCCCCAGCCATATATACGGGCCACCGAAGCTCTCCAAATGCACCTGGCTGAATCTAGCATTATGTGTTTAATTTCTTCTCTAACCATAGTCAGCTGTCTCAGGGCAGCGGCAGACGAAGAAGTCATTTGTTGGCGTTCCAGTCTCAGAGCCCTGGCCTCCAGGTCAGAGATCTGGGAGTTCCTGTCCCGCTCGCGGGTACGGAGAAGGTACTTGGCATGCCCTCTGAGGGTAGCCTTACAGGCGGCCCATAATGATCCCGGGGAGCAGACCGACCCCAGATTCAGATCGAAGTATTGAGTTAGTTGATTTCTGATCTCTTGGGTGTAGTCTTTGTCTTGTAAATACCATGCGTTTAGGCGCCATACTGGGCGTTTGGAGGGATCCGCTCCACCCAGTCGGACCCGCACTGGTGCGTGGTCCGAGACTCCCCGGGGGAGTATCTCTGCCCCTGTGACACTCGAGAGGTCCAGAGCAGACATGAATACCAGATCAATTCTGGATTGCGTCCGGTGGGCGGCCGACGTGTGGGTGTACCGGCGATCCCTAGGGTGCCAAGTTCTCCATACCTCTCAGAGGCCAAGGCTCTCGGTCCAACCAGTAAGAGCCGAAGCCCTGGCTAATCTACTGGCCGTAATCTCGCCGGATACATCCAAATCCGGATCGAGAACCGCGTTGAAGTCCCCCCCCAGCAGGGTGGTCCCCTGGGGCAATCCCACAACCACTCGGCGAAGCGAGTGCAAGAAGGCATCAAGTCTCGTCGGGGGGGCATACGCAGATATAAAATTTATCGGAGTTCCATGAAGAGTCCCCGTAGCCACTACAAATCTGCCCTGTGGGTCGGCCTGTGTTGCTGTGATCACCACAGGCAGAGAGCGGTGAAGTAAAATGGCTACCCCTCTAGAGCCCCTGGAGAAGCCTGCGTGGTATACTCTGTCATACCCTCCCCGTATGAGCATGGGGCACCTAGTCCCAAGGAGGTGGGTTTCCTGCAGAAGGACCACTAAGGGGGAGTATCTGCGGAGAGTGTTAAATACTGCTGACCTCTTAATCTTATCCAACAGACCATTTACGTTCCAAGAAAGAACCTGAGTTAATGAGTGCCAGGCGTGAATTGTATAGGTGGTGCATAGGGCTGAGTGTCAGGCTGTGGACCCAGGGACGACCATTTCAAACAAAACAGTAAAATAATAAGGAAGCTAAGCAACTTCTTCCTATCTAGGCTAACTTCAAAAACCCCTCCCCCCAACCACCCTCCTCCCCATACTCCCACCCCGGAAGCATCTGTCGCCCAAATACCCAACCAAAACCAGACAGCCAGCAGGACTGTCCTTGGGGTGGAGTGGTGGACCCCTCCATATAGTCGGATCAATTACAATTAGTGGTGACCTGCCAAGTCTCAGGTATCTCATAGTAGAAAGGCATGACGCCTTCTGTAGTGACCCTTGTAAGGTCTGCATAGGTGAAACGGACATCTCAAGTCATTTTGGACTCCCATCAGCAGGTGTCAAGTGTGTCATATTAACCAAGGACCGGGGACTGACTCAGGCCGTTATCATCTGCCGTTTGGCCTGGGATCTGAGGCCCAGAAGGGTCCGTGGGTTTCTTCTCTGTTTGTGAGCCAGAATCTCGGATTTCCTCATTGTTGTCCAAATTGTTTGTGTCTTTCGCTCTCCGGGATCTGGTGCGCCTCCGGCTCCTCCGGGGGCCTCCCGGGGTGAGGGGTCCGACCCGAGGGGCCCCCTCCGTGTGCTCCAGGGGCCCCCTCCGGGCACCGATGCCCTCCTCCGTCAGCCAGTCCCAAGCCTCTTCAGGTGTTTCAAAAAAATGTGCTCGCCCGGCCAAGAGGACCTTGAGCCGCGCGGGGAAGAGGCGCATGTATGAAAGTTGCATCGCTCTAAGTTTCTGCTTAACGTGTTCATACGACCGGCGGCGGATCTGGACCTCACGGGTATAGTCTGGGAAAATTAAGATTTTATGGTTCTCCCATTGAAGATCTTCCGACCTCCTAGCCTCTTTAAGGATATTGTCTCTATCCTTAAAGTTAAAGAAGCGCGCAATCATTGGTCGTTTTGGGCCGCCCGGTGGGGGGCGCGGGGCCAATGCCCTGTGGGCTCTTTCAATCGCAAACCAGGGCGAAAGGGACTGGTCCGGCATCCATGCTTTAATCCACCTTTCTAGGAACTCAGATGCCCCACCATCCTCCACGCCCTCCGGAAATCCGATGAAACGCAGGTTGTTGCGTCTTGATCGGTTCTCTGCATCTTCCGCACGACGGTGCAGCTCGCCAGTTCGAGTCTGCAGCTGGGCCACTTTACTTCTAAGGTCAGCTAGGTCGTTTTCAGTCTGGGAGACTCTAGTTTCAACCTCGGTGATCCGGCTCACTGCGTTTCT
This sequence comes from Pleurodeles waltl, assembly GCF_031143425.1. Lineage (NCBI taxonomy): Eukaryota > Metazoa > Chordata > Amphibia > Caudata > Salamandridae > Pleurodeles > Pleurodeles waltl. The sequence continues at coordinate 404,738,050 of NC_090449.1, forward strand.
GAGGTCTTGCCGAACCAGACCCACGTCTTCTCGTACTTCCCCGATCTTAGTCTCCACAGCAGACTGTGATGCTTGAATGGCTTGAAGGATGGCACTCACTCCGTCCGGTGCGGGGCCTCCGCTAGCTGTGTCTCCCTCTCCTCGCTGGCCAGCCGGTGTCGTGAACTGGTCAATCTTTTGCTGGGAAGATGGAGGTTGCTTGTTCGCCTTGTCTCTCCCCATCACGGCATCGGAGACAGGAGTCGGGTAGTTTTCCAATCAAGTCTAGATCCCTTGCACGTTTGCTGTTACTGCGATTATGAGTGCGTGGGGAGAGGCATTCAGGCCCAAGCTGTGATCTTCTTCACCTTTGAGATCTGATGAGTCCAGTTTCATCTTGGCCCAGTTGCCAATTGCCATTAGGTATTAAGTGCAAGGGGGGGGGGGTAGGGCATCTTTCTTCCCTGACTCCTTTCCCCTCCCGCACCCCGTTTTCACTTCGAGTCAGTACCTTCAGTAAAGCCTCGACCGGCCCCGGTGTTAATTACACTGCTCCAGTGACGCCATGAGGTCACTCAGGGCCATTGCCCTTCCGTTAGTTCGGATCGCAGTGCTGATTTTTCGGCCGTATCGGTAACTTTAGCACAGCCTCATCCTGCCTCGATGTCTCCGCCGCGCTCCGTGGACCCCCGGCATGCCTCCGCCGTCACTCAGGGCACCAGGGAGTCCCTCTCTGCAACCGCCCCTCCGCCGCTCCAGCTCCGGCCAGCGGGGTCCCGGGTACAGCGCAGCCGCTTAGCTCCCTCCGCCGCTGTCCCCAAGTTTGCGCACGGCCGCAGCCTCATCCACACGGCGCTCTCTTCCTCCAGACGCAGTGGCGCCGCCCCCACACGCCGCGGGAGCCGCGCTAGGGTCGTAGCCTCAACCCTATCCAGGGTCCCCTTCTTACCCCGTCGCACCTCTGTTCCATCGCGTCCGCGTCCGGGGGGATCGTCGGTCCGGCCCCAGCTCAGCCGCGGAAGTCAGTCCCGGCCGCCATTTTGTTTTCGGGGACGGGACGGTCGCGGCTCGACAACGGGGGCTGCTTTCGCCAGGAGTTCCTCGCCGGAGCCTCTCAGGGGCCCAGGGGTCACAAGGACTGTCAAAACGACGTCTCCGGCTCGGTCAGGCCACTCTAACTACGGGCGGATGACGGAGGGGTCCAGAGCACTCTCAGAGTGCGACCGCCATCTTGACGCCCGAAGCCACGCCCCAGTTTAGGCATTTTAAGTTCTCCCTGGAAACACTTTTTTTTGTACACTGACATAAATCATAGTCTTTACAATTTCTTTAACTGGGCTTTCTATTCCCGGAACCGATGCCTTCTTCTTTGTTGCATTCATTCTTCTATGGCTGTCACGCACAATGTAAATTATACGTTTTAAGATTCAAGTCAATCTTTACTTGAATTTGGTCTGACATCAAGAAAACAACAAACAGAACCCTATTTCCCCTTTTCCCTCAAATCCCCAATAGTTTTGCATTCCAAATGCGAAAGAATGTCACTCTATCTCCCATTCCATCCATCACCTTGTTGTTTTTGCATTTTACGCCTTACGTGTGCTAGGTATGCCTAGAAGTGGGTCCTGGGTTCACTGTGCGGCTGAAATCAAGGTTCACTTGGCTGAAGAGCCATAACTAGGGCTGCTTGTATTCTGGTTCATGGAGGAACCGATCTGGCCGTTCAGGCTGGACTGTTCCCATGTGGAACAGGTTCAAAACTGATTTGCATATGGTTGGGTCCACACTGAGGTGGCATGGTGGGTGAAAAACAATTGATTAGAATACGGCCGCAAGCGATTGCCAGTGGCTGAGATTAATTCAAGAATTACATCCATCACCTTGTTGTTTTTGTATTTGATGGCGTAAGTGTGCTGGGTATTCCCAGACATAGGTCCTGTCACTGTGCCACTGGAACCGAACCATACCTGGCTGAAGAGCCATAACTAGGACAAAACCAGTCCTAATTTGCTTATTTTCTGGTTCAGTCAGGACCTGGTAAGGCAGTTTAGGTTGGACTGTTCCTGTGTTCCCGTGAGGTGTAGTCAGGACTGATTTGTATATTGCTAGTGTCAAACTGAGGTGGTATGGTTGACGAACAATAATGGATTGTGATGCGGCCTTTAAGTGCGCCAGGAAAGCCTGGAAGTGGGTCCTGGACTCACTGTGCCACTGGAACCAAGTTATACCTGGCTAGCTCTCCAACTAGGGCAAAACTAGTCATAGGTTGCTTGTTTTCCAGTTCTGGAAAGACCTCTTCGTGTAGTTCAGGCTGGACCGTGCACATGAGGAGCAGGGTCAAAACTGATTTGCATATGGCTCGGTCCAAACTGAGGTGGCATAGTGGTCGAAAAACTATGGCTTGGCATGTGGCCCTGAGCAACTGCCAGTGGCTGAGATAATTTTCAAGCATTCCATCCATTACCTTGTTGTTTTTGCATTTAACACTCTATCTCCCAGCACCTATCCTGAGCCACGATAGACCCTATCTGTTGGCTCTATTTAGAGGGCCCCAATGCATTCTCAGAGAAAAGTATGAATAACAGTGACCAGTTTATGCCACACCATCTAATCTGACAATTTTGGTGCTCTGTTTTCCTTCACCTTGGGAGTAGCATTTGTTTGCTTGCCACCAACAGCAACATCACCCAGTTGCACATGCTTTTCATCACCCCTCCTATTGATCTCCAGCACCTACCCGGACTTCACATTAGTAACTTCGGTCATGTACATTACTCCTGTTAACTGTAGAATATGATACGAGCATGTTCCCAATATCTACATACTCTCGCACATTCCCATAGGATTTGCGTAATGGACGCTCTACTTTCACAATTCCCTTGCAGTTCTCAGGTTCTTCCTTGCCTAGAGTGTAATTAAGTATGTTTATAGTGCCACCTGCAAAGGAGCGTAAAAAAGCTGGCTTCTTTCTCAGATAAACTTCTGCCCCCACATGCATTACATAAAATGCCAGCCTGTTTCATTTCTCCAAAGGTCGTACCCGATTCCTTTTCCTATAAATTCTAGAGACTCCACTAATGGGTAGCCTCACCTCTCTCAGGATGTAGTAAATATTCAATATCAAGTGCTCTTTAGTGTCTGCTGTGTGCAGGAGTTTCTCAAAATGTATCAGTTCTCGCATTGCATCTGACCTAATTGTGCTATGCATAGCCCAGTGTTTCAACCAGTCATGATATTACTCAGTCTCCTAAGTGAAAGACATCTGTTCAAGGATCTTGATTGTTCTTCTTTTAAGTAAGCTTCCCACTTTCAGTCACCTGCTAATCTCTCATTGCCAGAAGGCTCCCATACGTAGCCAGGTGATAATTAGCAGTAAACAAAGAGAATTGGTAAACAGGGATGGTCAACTCCTCAGCGATAGCCCATCCTTTATTATGGTCCTGACGTGCATGGCTGCTCTCAAAACCATGGTTATGTACTGGTGGTGACCTATGTTCATGTTTAATCAATGGGATATCTCAAAGGGAAAGCCCAGTCAGTGTGTGGTCTAGGTGGCCTCTCTAAATTAGCTGTCAGCCATTCCCCAGATTACACAGTTGCGCCACTCTGTAGTATGAGAATAAATCCAGAATACCCAACTCCCCATCTTGTGGACAGAAGGCACTGTCTGCTGCTCACACACATTGTTTTCTTCTTTCTACATAGTTGAAATAGGCCATTTCAAACCTTATTTATGAATACCCTGGGAACTGGGACTATAAAAGCCTTAATGAGAAAGAAAATGCTTGGCAGAGTCATCTTGAGAGTCGCTATGCACCCTAGCCACAACAGGTGTTAATTGTGCCATCCCTGCAAGTCGTTGCTTATCAATTCAAACATTGTTCGGTAATTAGACCTGAAAAGTTCTGGACTATGAGGAGTGCTGTTAATGCATAGATATCTGATCTGTTTTTTGGCACAATCGAAGGACCTGCTTCTTTGTATAGTGCAGAGGAAGTTGAGGTTTCTATTTGAATTTAAGATCTCTAACATAGGTTCATTTTGTAGCCGGATACCATGCTAGAACTTTCAGGTCTTCCAACAGTACCAGAAGGGATGAATTGGGAACTGAAATTTGCACATCATCTCAAATATGATCAGTTTAATCTGGTCAGATTCCAGGCGTATTTCCTGATTCCCAAGGTTGTTATGAATTCTCCAAGCTAGTGGTTTAAGATACAGCACATAGATTAGCAGGGATAGTGGGGAGCCTGGGCGTGTGCCTTGACCTATATTTATAATACTGGAATCTTATGCATTCGTGCATGTGTCCGGAAGACATCATGCTCAGGAACAAATTCCCCAGTTCTCTCTTATTCATTGCCTCCTTGAGAAAGCCCCAATTCATGCTATAGAAGACCTTCTCATTGTCCAAGGTCAAAAGCACTTCTCATCTCTCAAGCTTTAGGACAGGGAAGACCAAATGGAGTACCTTCTTAATGTTATCACTTGTTTTCACTTCACCAAATCCTCATTAGTAATGTTGTTTGAGCTGGGACAAGACCTCAAATGCTAGTAGCCAGAACCTTTGCAAACATGCTCACATCTTATCTAAGGAGTAAAATGGGCCAATATGATTCATGGTCCTTCCCAGGCTTAAGCAAGACTGCAATTCTTGCCTCTGTCATAGTTGGCATAACTTTGTACTGTGTTTTGAAAGAGTACTACATTCTGGTCATTAAGTTAATCATTCTGGATGAGAATGTTTTATAACATGCTACTGTGTACCAGTCTGGGTTGGGTGCCTTCAGACTTAATCATCTTTATGATTTTCTTCTGAACTATAAATTGATCAGGCTCCTCCCTTTTCTTTTCTAATATGTGAGTTTATCTAAGGCTCGTTAGCTCAAGCAGTCAACCACTCCCTCTAGAGGTGAAGGGCCCACACTATTCTCCTCCTTCCCTAAAAGGGGGTTCCACACACATTCTGGATGGAGAGAGCGTGGGAAAGTACCCCTTATGGTTTATGGCCTGCTTATCAGTGTGTTTCACTGTTTTCTAAATTGTCACTGGAGTCCTGCTAATCAGAACTCAAATCCTCATGTTCTCTCTGTTTCTAAATTTCTCACTACATACTAATGACTCAGTATTTCACTCCAAATTGGCATACTGGTCCCCCCTTATAAACCCTAGTATATGGTACATAGGTACCCAGGGCACTGGGGTTCCAGGGGATCCTTATGGGCTGCAGCATTTCTTTTGCCACCCACAAGGAGCCAATACAAAGGCTTCTACAGGACTGCTATTGCAGCCTGTGTGAAATAGTGCATGCACCAGATCACTTATGAGTCACCTGTATATCAGGTCTTCCAACCCTAAAGGCTGGGTGCAAAGTATCTGTGTGTGAGGGCACCCCTGCACTAGCAGAGGTACCCCCACGTCATCCAGGCTTATTTTCCCGGATTTCGTGAGTGCAGGGTCGCCATTTTAAGTGTACACTGCACATAGGTCAATACCTATGTACAGCTTCACAATGGTAACTCCGATTATGGCCAAGTAAGGTGTCCAACAACTGGGAATTGTACCCCCAATACTGGTTCCAGCATTGGTTGCACAATCCCATGCACTCTGGGGGCTCCACAATGGACCCCCAGTACTGCCCTACCAGCCTACTGGGGTTTTCACTGCAGCCCCAGTTGCTGCCACCTCACAGACAGGCTGCTGTCCTCCTGGGGCTTGAGCAGTTCAATCCCAGGAAGGCAGAACAATGCATTTCCTTTAGGAGAGGGGTGTTACACCTTCTCCCTTTGGAAATAGGTGTTACAGGCATGGGAGGGGTATCCTCCCAGAGTCTCTGGAAATGCTTTGAAGGGCACACCAATGGTACCCTCCTTGCATAATCCAGTCTACACCGGTTCAGGGACCCCCAGTCCCTGCTCTGGCAGGAAACTGGACAAAGGAAAGGGGAGTGACCACTACCCTGTCCATCACCACCCCAGGGGTGGTGCCCAGAGCTCTTCCAGAGTGTCCCTGGGATTTGCCATCTTGGATTCCAAGATGGCCGGGCACTCTGGGAGCATCTGAGTGGCCAGTGCCAGCAGGTGATGTCAGAGACCCCTCCTGATAGGTGCTTACCTGGTTAGGTGACCAATTCCCTCTCTCAGGGCTATTTAGGGTCTCTGCTCTGGGTGATTCTTCAGATTCGGATTGCAGAACTCTAGCAGGAATCCTCTGCATCCATTACTTCATCTTTTACCAACGGATCAATCGCTGACTGCGCCAGGAACTCTACAAAACGGCAAGAAAGAAGCTAAGACGACTTCTGCAATATTGTATCTTCAGCTCCTGCCAGCAACTGCAACAGTTTCCAGGTTGTGCATCCTCCGAGGACTGCCTGTCTTCAGCTTGCACCAGAACAACCGAAGGAATCTCCCGTGGAGTGATGGAGTTGTCACTTTTCTGCTTCAGCAGGCACCTCTCTGCAGCAGCAGCCAGTGGCTTGCGTCCCCTCTCCAGATGACAGGCATGGATCCAGCGACACAGGTTACTCCGACAATCCCAACTTCCAGCTGTCCAAATTTGGTGGAGGTAAGAGCTTGCCTCCCACGCAAGACAGTACTCCCGTGCACCGCGTGACTTGCAGTTGCCAAGGCTTGTGTGCATCCTTCCAAGAAGGTCTTTGTGCACAGCACAGCTTAGGCCCCCAGCACTTCATCCTGCGACGCACAGCTTCCTGGGTGGTTCTCCGGCAGCGTGGGAATCGTTTGTGTCGTGCTTCATGGGCCTCCATTTCGACCTCCTTTGTCCCCGTGCTGTGGGACTCCTGTGCGCGCTGCCTGGTCTTCTGAGGGCTCTCTGAGTTGCTGAGAGCCCCCTCTGCCTCCCCTTCCTAGGTAGAAGCCATCAGGTCCCTCCTGGTCCCGTGCAGTGCCATTTTCTGCTAACGGCCTGTTTTGCGTGAGTCAAGGCTTGTTGGCGGAATCTAGCGGTGGTTCTTCTTTTGCATCTTCATCTGGGTTAGCAGGGGCTCTTGTTCTCCCTGGATTCTTCAGTGCTTCTTGGACTTGGTCCCCTTCATCCACAGGTCTTCAGGTCCAGAAATCCATCGTTGGTGTCTTGCAGTCACTACTGGTTCTTGAACTGTTTACTATTACGACTTCTAGTGTGTTTTAGGAAACTTGCTCTGTTTTACTCCTGCTTTCCTGGGCCCTGGGGTGGGGTATTTTACTTACCTTTGGTGTTTTCTTACACTCCCAGCGCCCCTCTACACCCTACACTTGCTTAGGTGGGAAATCGACTTTCGCATCCCACTATTTTAGTATATGGTTTGCGTTCCCCCTAGGCCCATTGCAACCTATTGTGAATTTCACTGTTTGCTCTATTTTCTGACTATTTACTTACCTGTTTTTGGTTATTAGTGTATATATTGTGTAATTTACTTACCTCCTAAGGGATTATAGTCTCCAAAGTATTTTTGGCCTTATGTCACTAACAAAAAGTACAATTTTTTTTGTAACACTGAGTATTGTCTTTGAAGTGTGGGAGTACTGTGTGACTACAGTGGTATTGGAAGAGCTTTGCATGTCTCCTAGTTCAGCCTTGGCTGCTCTGCCTACAGCTACCTCTAGACAGCTTGGCTTCTACACACTGACTACATTTCACTAATAAGGGATAACTGGACCTGGTATAAGATGTAAGTACCTTTGGTACCCACTACAAACAAGGCAAGCCTCCTACAGAGAGCACCAAACTATCAGGTAGCCCAAAAGCCTCCCAGTTCACCACCCAACAAAAGGTCTGCCCAACTTTATCGAAGGCATATCTTGCCTTGTTAAGACCCAGCACCTCTACACCTCTACAGGAAATGCTAGTCTACCCAGTCAAATGCTTTTTCTGCATCTAGCGCCACTACAGTTGCTTTGCTTTTTCAACTGTTCTGATATTATTGTGTTTCTGGCAATGCTTTATGAAACCTGACCAATCTGGGTGTGTGAGACTTGGGCGGTCATTATCCAGATTTATGCCAACTGTTTGTAAAGTGCTTAGGGTCAACGTTTAAAACTGCTGTTGGTCTATAGAAGGTATATTTCCCAGGATCCTTCACTTCTTTATTTATTGAAGATAACGTGGCTTCAGCCGTTGTCTGCTGATTCGCCCATGTTACTGGGAATTGGGAAAAAGACACATTTTGGTGTTCATGAAAGACAGGGTGATTGTGTATTTGCTGTATCTGTAGATTAAACGTAAACCCTGAGATGCCCCCAAAGAAAATGATTGTGTTTGTCATGGCAGGCATAGGCTAGGGTGCCCAGTACGGGCACAATCACTTCATTTGCATACAAGCTAATAGTGTGGGTTTCCTTCTCAAACTTCACTCCTGCAATGTTTGGTTATTCCTGTCATGTTAGGCCAGTGGTTCTGTGAATAAAAAAAAAAGCAATGGCAACGGTGGGTAGCCTTGCATGTTCCACTTTGTATGGGGAAAGGCACTGAGGAAACTGCACTGACTCGCACTCTAGCCTTGTTTGAATTATAATCAATTAGTATCCGTTGGAGAAACGTATCTGCAAATCCAAAGGGATTTTATTGTCTCAATTATGTGTCCTGTCAAGCACCGTTTTAAGTGTCAAGTGCAAATAACAGATGATCTTGTTTAGATCTTTGCATCTTGTCTATAAAGTGGAGTATTTGTTTTGTATTATCTCCATAGTGTCTTTCTGGGATAAATCCCACATGGTCACCATCACCCTGGCCATGCATATAGGTGTTTACTCTAGGGGTCAGGATGCACGTAAAGAGTTTAGCATTGATAATATTGAGGGAGATGGGTCTGTATGAACTACACTGCTTCTTACCTTTGCTGTGCTTGGGGAATAACCGTTATAGATGCCTCCAGCATCAACGGTGTAAGAAGCTTGATAAGTATGTGAGACAGGGTCTGACAGAAGGTTTTATAGAAGTAGGGCTTAAATCCATATGGGCACAAGGATTTAAGGGGTTTCAGACTGGCAATAACATATTACCTCCTCAGTCATGATTATTCTTTAACGATTCCACATGTTTAGGGGCTAGCTTAGGTATATGAGCATTGTCTAAATATTGGCCAGTGTTAGAGTGATCATAATGTTGTGCTATGTACAGGGTTTGGTAGTTCTCAAAAATTGCTGCTATCTGGTCACCCCCAGTGTTCACCTCACTTGTCGGGTCTATTATGGATTGTACCAGTTCTTTAGTCATTCTATAACAAAGTTTTATGTGCACACATCTTTCCACTTTTATTGTTGCCTACCTACAATTTATATTGTAGCAGATTATAGCATTTGTTGCTCTGTCTAAATCCAGTCTCTTTAACTGGGTATGTGACTCATCTAGCCTGCTCTGTATTCTTGGGGCCCACGTTCTCTTATCTATCGCTTCAAGGTCTTTCTCTGTTTTCCCCAGTTCCCCTTGTGCTTATCCCCTGATTGTATTTTCTAGGTAAGAGATAGCTATTGGCTCCCCTTTACAATTGATTTCATTGCATCCTCAAGGATACTTAAATGTAGCTCCCCATATCATTGTCCTTTAGGTATTGAGCAATGGCCATATTAATTCCTGTTGTGTGCTGTTGTATGTTTCTTTATGTATGATGCCATCCCTAAGCCTCCAAGGAGTTGATCGTATTTTCTGCCCCTCTGTTTATACTAAAACAGACTCTGGGGCATGGTCAGACAGCAACATTGCCTGAATCTCCTCACTCTTTGTATTGTCTTGAACTGTTGGTGAGTCTAGGAAGCAGTCTATGGGTGAATACATTAATAGGGAGGCTGTGAAAAGTGTATGCCCTTTGGGTAGGATAACTACTCCTGCATAAGTCACCCAGGCCGATTTCTTTCTGGGGCTTGAATAATGTCAGTGATTGCCCGTTGCAGGAATAGTTCCTGATTCTTGTTGGGTTCATAAGTGTTAACTAGAGTAAAGAATTCATCATCTATTTTTACACTGTATGTGAGCATTCTCCTTCTAATCTCACATATACTATCTTCTATTCCCTTTTGGAATTTTCAAAATGGAAGTATGGTGACCCCTCTTTCCTCGGGGGTCCTGAGCACAAGTATTGTTTTGTGTACCAGTGTAATTTTAATCTGTGATAGTCATTAGAAAGGGGGTGAGGTGAGTCTCCTGTAGAAAACAAATGACGCTCAACCATTTTGTAGGGTTATTCAGACCTTGAACATTGAGGCTAGTTATTTTATCATTTTAGGTGTTGGAGATCTGAAAGCTATAACATTGATATGTATCATAAATAAAGAATTCTTGAGAGCATAGGAGGCCTCAGTAAGGTTGCTGTCTCGTTACCATCATGGCTATGTTCAGCAGAGAAGGCGAGATGATGTAGCACATTACAGTAAATAGATAATCCCAACAACACCAGTATCAAACATTAATGATATAACGTTTATCAATTACAATTAGGATAGGAGCTATGGATTTATATCCGTTGGGCTTAGCCCAGACTTGGCATAACCAGGGGACAACAAGGGTCAACATTATCATCGGGCATTACCTCCGCCCTGGAGCAAGGGGCTGTGGAAAACCGTCAACAAAGCCTACGAATTGGATTTTTATCGGGACAGTTGTGTCTCGTGATGATTGTCCTCCTTTGACAGTTAATCGACTACCACTTGTTGTTCTTACTAATTTGTGCCTGGATCTGGTCAAAGTTCCCTCTGGATCTGATCACTCGCCACCACATAGTATTTTTTCAGTAGATGTCCAGTCTGACCATTGGTTCGTTCTCTTTGTCTGTTCTTCTGAAAGGTTTAGGGTTTGTCGAGCCCCAGTTGTTGAAAGGACCCGGTGGAGCTTGTCTTACCACCCAAAAATAAATCAGCATTTATGGCCCCACCTGTTTTTAATATCTTTGCGTCTCAGAAAATCAGTGATGGGCTTAAAGTCTTTGTGCTTATGGAGGGTGTTCATTGAAAGGTCTTGAAACTACACTAGCTTGAAGTGCTTTATTTAGAATATTCTCCTTGATGACGTAGCTATGAATGCAAGCAAAAATATCTACTGGTCTTGCATTGTTTTCTCGAGGGGCCCTGCATCTATTCGGATGCCTGCTGAATTATCACTGGTGGGTATCTGTTGGAACATCTTTAGCACAAAGCGTTCAATATGTGGTTCTTCTGCAATGAAAGAAACGCCTCGTGTTTCTATATTACTCCAGCATGAGCATTTTATTTAGTTTTTCAGCGTGGGTCTGGGGGCCCAATTGCTGTCCTTTCAGACATAATTCTTCTTGCTGAAGTAGTTCAGTTTCTTCGTCACAAGCCCTCCCAGTATCCTCAAGAGCAGACACTGTCAACAATAGCCAGCGATCTTGGTCATCGTTGCAGACCTTTCTAGTTAAATGTTGCTTTACTGTGTGGAAGTGTGTTCTTAGAAATAAAAAAAAGGCCTCCATAAATGCTGTCATGGTTGGTGTGCTTTCTTCTGAGCATTAAGCAGGCATGGACTCCGGGGTGATAGTTCAGGTGGACTTTCTTTGGCAGGCTGCTCAGTAGAGCATGTCAGCATATCTCTTAAATTGTGTTCCTTCTTGTTTTTTTTCCAGAGGCCATAATTGCACCTAGTGGAGACAACCAAGGTAAGTGTGTTCAGTGGGAATACAGGTGAGATGCTACAGAGCTCCCCAAGGCAGGTTCCACATTAGTGTCTAGGGGCTGTGAAGAAGCAATACATTCCTTGCTATGGCAGGCCTACTACTTGGGCAGCCAATTAGTGACACCCGACAGGGCCCAGATTGGTTTCAGATGTATGAGACACCAGCAGGGAGCGTCCATTAGACCTGCTCTACTGTATGGTATCAGTGTGTATGTGCATTATATTTGTGGCATAGGGTTGTCTTATAAATTGTTGGGCACACTTGTGACCAGCACAGGGCAAATGCAAAGTCTGTGCCCCTGGAGTTTACACCAGAATAGGTGTAGGTTGTGTTTAGGACACAAATGTTTACATTCACTGTTACAGGCCATAGTAGAGAGCAGTTCTGTGACAGTCAAAAATGTAATCTGATCGCCTCTCCTCTTAGTCAGTGCATCCCACGGGGACCTAGAAAGTCTCAACTATTCATTATTAATGTCCAATAATGCCCCATCCCTGTTGTCAGCACTCAACCTTTTAGTTCATCAGTCGGGCCTTGGGTAGGCTTCATTACTGCATCACAACATTCTCTGTAGTCTGCTGCAGTCCACTCAACTCACCACTCTCAGTGGCTGTGTTGGCTTTAGGATGAAGCTTGCATCAGCAGTAACAGTCTAACTTGATTTAAGGTAGGTGAGTTATCTTTAGTGCAAGAGGGGCTCCCCAGGGTTGATGGCCTCTGCTGGACAGGTTTTCACTCCCGCTACTGGCTCTATTTCCCGTCACTCCTCCCCAGTCATTTGTCACCAGTGGCATTAAGATTGCACCCACTATTTTTTCCAGCAACAGCTTTGGGAAGCAGGACCACTGACCTACCAGTCCCTAAAAGATCTACTCCGAAGCATTACACTGCACCTGATCATTCTTCAGGAGTGCTTGCGTGGACACCACCACTGAGCTCTGTCGGGCCCCAAACAGTTATTCAGCTTGTGCTGGGCAGAGGAGCATGTGGTGTGGCACGTCTTATTCTGCAGCCATCTTGGCCACATTGCATGTGTCATTCACTTTGAAGTGTTCCTCAATGTAGGTGTGCAACTCGTCCCATAGCAATGAGTCCTTCAAAAAGGAGGAACGAAACATTCATCTAGCACCCTGTCTAGTCCTTTCCTCCCAGGCTATATTAAAAAAACATAAAGCATGGCCAGACAAGGAGATCCTGCCTATTTCAGAATGAGATATCAAAGAAATCTTTGGATTTCAAGAAGGCTATAGTCAGTCCTTGGATATATCCAATGGACATGGTAAAAGAAGCTGTAGCCCAGCTTGGTATCATGCTGTTTCCTCCCGACATCACAGAGCCTCAGTTCCTATAGCTTATTTTTAAGCATTTTGGAAAAGCCCCCTGCATGTGAACCTATTCTATGAAGTTTAGCGTTTCAGACTACATTGAAGTCTCACAGCAAGAAAATATCACTCTCTGCAAACTTCACTAAGGTATCGCCCACCTTCTAGAGGAAGATATCCTGACCTGAGTTGGGGGCATAAGTTGTTGCTATTGGTATTTTTTTTCACCTGCAAGCAGCCCTCTCACCATAAGGTACCTACTCTCCTTGTCTCTTTTGATATCTCATTCAATGAAGGGAAGACTTGTGGAGTAAGAGTGATATGCTTTTATGTTGAGAAAGAACCAAGGCATAAAACACATGTGGATAACATTTGTGCTTGAATATAGTATAGTCTCAGGCTTCCTTAAGTGAGTTTCCTCAACTATCACTATATTGTATCTTTCTCTTCCTGTATAGTTCCAGGTTTTTGTGAGTTTACTTGAGGAGTTTAATCTCTTGACATTTAAGGTAAAGACATTAACTTTTCAGTGCTGTATATGTAAAAGTATGTCCTAGTAGACACGTATAGGACCTCAAATGTCAAGAAATACAATGAATACCTCAGAGAGTCTCCTATACTTTGTTGCAGTCTCAAAAAAACCCTTCCTCTTAATTGATCCAACTAAATGAACCAGCATCTAAACAGTTCTAAAAGGGTACTGCAGTAAGATTCTCAATGGTTCTGTGGCCGTCTCCATTTTAAAATGGGGGACCTCTTTGTTCACTCCAGTGGACGTGGTGCACACCATGACTACAATCCATGGAACCTGAAGACCCCACTGGTGATGTCTATACTAAATCTAACAGGCGTGCAAAAAGCCAGTCTCTATGTTTGCTGTTTCCTTTTTCTCACGCAATCTCTTTCTCTGCTGTATTAAGCTATCATGATGTTGTGGTCTTTTAGTTCTGTTGTCAAGAGATGAATTTAGGGCATTGGGTCTCCTGTTGTGTTTCACCCCTCTTTGCCACTGAGGGTGTGGTGTATGCCATCTGGAATGCTATGAGGGATTGCATCTCGTGCCAAGGGTAGTGGTCCCACTGTGTCCGATTCTGCTTCTGTCAGTTACAGTCCAATGATCTTGGCAGTCTCATGCTTATTCGATGTCTGGTGAGAATAATTTTTAAACTCAAAAGTTAACCCAAAGGCAAACAGCCATTTGTAGCGGATTTTGTTGTATTTAGGATGGCTTGTGATGGGGCAAAATTGCTGACTTCTGTCGAGTGTGAAGGTGTAATTATGATTTTCAAATCATACATGATCTCTTTCTCTTGCCGCCCTCAAGGCTTTTTCTTTTTTTTGTGGTAAATTGCCAGAACGTCATATTGTCGAGGGGTCATTGCCTAATCCTATGTACTCAGTCCAATTTAGTGCCACCTGGTTTAATACCCAAAAGCATAGCAAAAAGACCTTTCATGAACAACTCTGTGCTCGATTCTCCCACATCTTACCGAAGGCCTTGTTTTCTCATATTATCGCTTGAAGCCTGACATTCAAGGTCTTCTAGTTTCTGGGAAATCTCATTGTTGTGGGTGGATAAGGATAACGATAAGAGGAAGGTAAATTTGAGTAGCATGATAAATTGTATTCCCACTGCAAAAGGGCCAGTGTGTGTAAAAGGCAAATGTGCACCTGCACTTCCTATCTGTGACAAAGCAACTCAGACCAACCTAAAGGATGCTGCCACTCCGAGCGTGGCTACTGATGATGGTTTCCAACCCCTGAGTAGCATATCGGAAGTTATTACTTGTAAAGTTAATTCTGGAAAAATTATCACAGGTGCTGGGAAGCAAGCTAATGCACTGGATAAGATGTTCCTGCTTTTCCTAAAAATCAATTAAACATTTTTTTAAAAACCAAAGCCATTAAAGGCATCGATAACTCCCAAACCGAAGAAAAACAGGAAATGCAGAATAACAAAAAAAGGAAGAAGAGTGCCTCGATTTGAGCCTGATTATTAAAGGAATCAGCAGAACAGAAGGTCCGTGAGTGCCATGAAAACCAGGAAAGCACTTCTGCAAGGTGGTCACATTTGTAAACTATGCCACCAAGTGATCCAAGTGATCCTGGTCATGGTGAAGTCTCCTTAGATTGTGTAGGTCCATTATTGTCAAATAACAGACTGAGGCTAGGTGACTCTGAGCATAAGATGGTGCATAAGGGCACTCACATGCCAGTTACTACACACTGCAATGTTGACCGGGGCATTTGGGGCCGAGGGGGTGGGGTTAAGGAACTCCAGTCAACCCCTCTTATGCTGTCAAATGAATCCTTCAATTTGTAGACATTTTTGTGGACTCTGATGCAGAATGTGTCCCAAATAGATCACAAATTTTACCAGTTTTTAAAATGCTACCACAGCTGACCAATATAACATCTAAAGGCATTGCCCAGTTTTCCTTCCCAAAATCGAGTGCTGATTCATCATCTTGGCCATATGTAATGGTCCATTTTCACTCTAGGATCGTAGAGCATGGAGTTCCAAAATCTACTGATGAGCTACAACTTGCAGGCTTTGATATTTACGAGCATTATTCACAACCACTATTGTCTAACCGGGGGAGGCCAGATTATGATAATATCCAAGAGGGATATAAAGGGGCATAGTCTAACCAGACCCACAATGATCACACACTGGTGGTTATTGGCTATGATTACACTGGACTGAAAAGGATTTTTATTATAAAATCAGAGAATTGGAGCCAAATCTACACAACCGAGAAGAACCATTAGAGAAGTATGATTATGTTAAAAAAATCTATATCAAGCAAATTTTTACTAAGGTTTGGGAATGGATACATGTCTTGTCCCACTTCCAGGCTGGGTTTAAGCCTAGCATAAGCACGGTTGACCAGGCTCTTAGTTTTTTTACTATAAAATGAATCGCTGTTTGTCGCTTTTGTCGATCTGTGCGCAGCTTTTGACCTAATTTCCAGAGGCAAGCTCTGGGAGGTCCTTGGAAAATTGGGGTCCCATCGAGTTCATTATGCTGGATACAAAAACTATATTCAGGGACCTTTGCTAGGGTCAGATGGGGCCCTGGCAGAGAAACAAGCGCCGATATTCCTATTTTTTGAGGTATCCGCCAGGGATGCATTTTGGCACCCAATTTATTTTTGTTATTTATTGATTGGTGTATCTCTTATCTTAGGGATTGCCAGAACGATTCCCCTAAAATGGCTGGGCCTAAAGTGCCAGGGCTGCTCTTCGCTGGCAACCCAATTCTCCTTTCAAAAACCCTCCAAGGACTAAATACTCTTCTGGGAAAGTTTACCTTATTTTGTAAAGACCATGGCCTAGAAATAAATGGCAATAAATGTTTATAGTATTGAGTCATCAGAAGAGAATTAATGGGAACTTGTTCCTGGAGGGCGTTAGATAAGAAAGGGTGGCAGAATTTGGCTATTTGGGTGTGAGACTCTCACAAATAGCTGGCCCAGATTGAAAATAACTCCCTGAATCTCAAGCATAGAGCCGGTTCTGTACTCAAACTCGCTAATAGAGCAGCTGCACATCCGACTTTGTCAGGTATGGAGATCTTTAAGGCCCAAGTCTGTGGGGCTGTGCTGTATGGGTCCCACTTATGGGGCTGTAGTAACCTTGATTGGTTGGATATCATTGAAAATTATTTTATTAAATCCCTGCTGAGACTACCTAAAAGTGCCCCTACATTACTCCTGAGGCTAGATCTAAACTTAAAATCTATTTCTGGCATAGCCCTCCTGAAGCCTATATTGTACTGGGTTGGACTATGGGTCACAGAGGACCTGTCCCCATACAGAGAACACATTAGGGTGATAATTGACAACCGCTTAGCTGGTATGATCCCCTGGGTTACTCATGTAAAAACTTGACTGTTCAGGCTGGGTCTCTCTGACTATTGGTCGAATCCCTCTTCCATAGCCAGAAATGCTCAGGAAATTGATAAAGCTACCTACTGGGACATTGTTTTCTGTAACAAAATTGCAGCTGTGCCATAGGGTAGCCTCGCTGATCTTTATTTATCCACTAAATGTGATTTTCATTTTGAGGAGTTTATGGATTATATGAGTGTCCCATTGACGAGATCCCTTTATATTAAGTTTGAGTTGTGGATTCTGCCGCTGGCCTCCTTTAATTGCACATGGAAAGAAGGTACTGGAACACCCATGGGTTTTGTCCCTTGGGTTGTCAAAATACAGAGAACGAAGAAGACGTTCTGTATTTCTGCAGGGCCAACGCAAAACAGCTCGCTTGCCGGAATGCTCCGCTTTGTAGGCTTTTCCACCTTGAAAATCGGCATATGGCCCTGAGGATCTGCAAGTCAAATAATAGGAGCCCCATTGTCACTCATTTCCAATTTTTTGCGCTCCATTTGGATCATTAGATTGAAGGCAGTTGGGGCTAGTAGACCCTAGGAAGGTAATTCATTCAGCCTTTATAATTTTATTTGACATATCAACTTTTTTCTTTTTTTAAGGGCTCTTGCTGCGATTTCCAAATTAGGTCATATATCTACATACCCTGGCAACATGGCGGAGCCTTTTAATAGTGTTCCTATCTATGGCTATAGGTTTTTGTCTGTCTGAGTTCCTAGTAGCAACTTGCAAGCCCTGCATACTTGTGGAAAACTCCCTAACTATCAAGAGTGGGATTTTGAGAGGGCACCTCATGGTCTCTCTAAAACAGCGTACAGTATACTTGCACTTTAGTTTATTAGGTTTTAACCATGTTTTAATATGGGATGATTATTTCTGATTTTATGTATTGTAATATTAATTTCGCTGAGATTTTTATTTTTATATTTTTTACTGTATTTTTTATGTGCGTTTTGTACTTTTATGGCTCCATGAATCAAAATAAAGTTTATTGATTGATAATGATTGGAACTGGATTGCGGGAACAATCAATTAAAACAAAAATGCCTTTAAGACCCCTATTTTGCAGATCCTGATGATCTAGGAGTTAATTTCTTGTCTTGGAATATTGCTAGATTGAAAAGGAACTTTAAATCACTTTTGTCCGTTTCAGATAAAACAATTGTTATGATAATTATGCTGCAGGAAACCTGGGAGTTTGAGGGAGTGGCAATGAGCGATTTCAGAGCCTTTAGTGTTAAGGCAGTTAAGGGGCCACATAGTCGCCCTGCAGGGGGCTTAGCTTTCCATAAAGTATGAACTAAAGGGTGATATTATATTTAGGGAATGTACTAACTTTTTAACAATGTCAGTATCAGGTCTGCCATTAAAGAAGAAGGCTCAAGAAGGGAAAAAAAGAAGGCATAGACTTAGTATTAATAAATATGTATTTTACTCCCCAAAAAGCCGGGATAATCATCTGAAAAAAACTAGTTGTGTTATTGGAAAAGATACATTTGAAGTTCCCAAATGTGCCAATCTTATTGGTTGGTGACTTCAATGCAAAGATTTCTTCCCTTTCTACGACGTATGAGCTACAGTTAGAAAACGAAAATGTCTTGGGGATTCAGAGCCAGGTATTGATGACCTAGCTTGGGGATGGTAAAGGTAGAAACTTGGAAATCTTAACCCCTTCGCTGCCAGGCCTTTTCCCCCTCCTGTGCCGAGCCTTTTTTTGGCTATTTGGGGCAGTTCGCGCTTAGGCCCTCATAACTTTTTGTTCACATAAGCTACCCACGCCAAATTTGCGTCCTTCTTTCCCAACATCCTAGGGATTCTAGAGGTACCCAGACTTTGTGGGTTCCCCAGAAGGAGACCAAGAAATTAGCCAAAATACAGTGAAAATTTCGTTTTTTTCAAAAAAATTGGAAAAAGGGGCTGCAGAAGATGGTTTGTTTTTTTTTCCCTGAAAATGGCATCAACAAAGGGTTTGCGGTGCTAAAATCACCAGCTTCCCTGCTTTCAGGAACAGGCAGACTTGAATCAGAAAACCCAATTTTTCAACACAATTTTGGCATTTTTCTGGGACATACCCTATTTTTAGGATTTTTTGTGCTTTCAGCTTCCTTCCAGTCAGTGACAGAAATGGGCGTGAAACCAATGCTGGATCCCAGAAACCGAAACATTTCTGAAAAGTAGACAACATTCTGAATTCAGCAAGGGGTAATTTGTGTAGATCCTACAAGGGTTTCCTACAGAAAATAACAACTGGATTTTTTTTAATTGAAATTGAGGTGAAAAAAACTGCAATTTTTCTCTACGTTTTACTCTGTAACTTTTTCCTGCAATGTCAGATTTTTTAAAGCAATATACCGTTACGTCTGCTGGACTCTTCTGGTTGCGGGCATAATATAGGGCTTGTAGGTTCATCAAGAACTCTAGGTACCCAGAGCCAATAAATGAGCTGCACCCTGCAGTGGGTTTTCATTCTATACCGGGTATACAGCAATTGATTTGCTGAAATATAAAGAGTACAGAATAGCTATCAAGAAAACCTTTGTATTTCCAAAATGGGCACAAGATAAGGTGTTGAGGAGCAGTGGTTATTTGCAAATCTCTGAATTCCGGGGTGCCCATACTAGCATGTGAATTACAGGGCATGTCTCAAATAGACGGCTTTTTTTACACACTCTTTTATATTTGGAAGGAAAAAATGTAGAGAAAGACAAGGGGCAATAACACTTGTTTTTGCTATTCTATGTTCCCCCAAGTCTCCCGATTTAAATGGTACCTCACTTTTGTGGGTAGGCCTAGCGCCCGCAACAGGAAATGCCCCAAAACACAACGTGGACACATCCCATTTTTTGACAGAAAACAGAGGTGTTTTTTGCAAAGTGCCTACCTGTAGATTTTTGCCTCTAGCTCAGCCGGCACCTAGGGAAACCTACCAAACCTGTGCATTTTTGGAAAACTAGAGACCTAGGGGAATCCAAGATGGGGTGACTTGTGGGGCTCTGACCAGGTTCTGTTACCCAGAATCCTTTGCAAACCTCAAAATTTGGCTAAAAAAAACACATTTTCCTCACATTTCGGTGACAGAAAGTTCTGGAATCTGAGAGGAGCCACAAATTTCCTTCCACCCAGCGTTCCCCCAAGTCTCCCGATAAAAATGATACCTCATTTGTGTGGGTAGGCCTAGCACCCCGACAGAAAATGCCCCAAAACACAACGTGGACACATCCCATTTTTTGACAGAAAACAGTGGTGTTTTTTGCAAAGTGCCTACCTGTAGATTTTGGCCTCCAGCTCAGCCGGCACCTAGGGAAACCTACCAAACCTGTGCATTTTTGAAAACTAGAGACCTAGGGGAATCCAAGATGGGGTGACTTGTGGGGCTCTGACCAGGTTCTGTTACCTAGAATCCTTTGCAAACCTCAAAATTTGGCTAAAAAAAACACATTTTCCTCACATTTCGGTGACAGAAAGTTCTGGAATCCGAGAGGAGCCACAAATTTCCTTCTACCCAGCTTTCCCACAAGTCTCCCGATAAAAATGATACCTCACTTGTGTGGGTAGGCCTAGCGCCCGCGACAGGAAATGCCCCAAAACACAACGTGGACACATCCCATTTTTTGATAGAAAACAGAGGTGTTTTTTGCAAAGTGCCTACCTGTAGATTTTGGCCTCTAGCTCAGCCGGCACCTAGGGAAACCTACCAAACCTGTGCATTTTTGAAAACTAGAAACCTAGGGGAATCCAAGATGGGGTGACTTGTGGGGCTCTGACCAGGTTCTGTTACCCAGAATCCTTTGCAAACCTCAAAATGTGGCTAAAAAAACACATTTTCCTCACATTTCGGTGACAGAAAGTTCTGGAATCTGAGAGGAGCCACAAATTTCCTTCCACCCAGCGTTCCCCCAAGTCTCCCGATAAAAATGATACCTCACTTGTGTGGGTAGGCCTAGCGCCCGCGACAGGAAATGCCCCAAAACACAACGTGGACACATCCCATTTTTTGACAGAAAACAGAGGTGTTTTTTGCAAAGTGCGTACCTGTAGATTTTGGCCTCTAGCTCAGCCGGCACCTAGGGAAACCTACCAAACCTGTGCATGTTTGAAAAGTAGAGACCTAGGGGAATCCAAGATGGGGTGACTTGTGGGGCTCTGACCAGGTTCTGTTACCCAGAATCCTTTGCAAACCTCAAAATGTGGCTAAAAAAACAAATTTTCCTCACATTTCGGTGACAGAAAGTTCTGGAATCTGAGAGGAGCCACAAATTTCCTTCCACCCAGCGTTCCCGCAAATCTCCCGATAAAAATGATACCTCACTTGTGTGGGTAGGCCTAGCGCCCGCAACAGGAAATGCCCCAAAACACAACGTGGACACATCCCATTTTTTGACAGAAAACAGAGGTGTTTTATGCAAAGTGCTTAGCTGTAGATTTTGGCCTCTAGCTCAGCCGGCACCTAGGGAAACCTACCAAACCTGTGCATGTTTGAAAAGTAGAGACCTAGGGGAATCCAAGATGGGGTGACTTGTGGGGCTCTGACCAGGTTCTGTTACCCAGAATCCTTTGCAAACCTCAAAATTTGACTAAAAAAACTAATTTTCCTCACATTTCGGTGACAGAAAGTTCTGGAATCTGAGAGGAGCCACAAATTTCCTTCCACTCAGCGTTCCCCCAAATCTCCCGATAAAAATGATACCACACTTGTGTGGGTAGGCCTAGCGCCCGCAGCAGGAAATGCCCCAAAACACAACATGGACACATCCCATTTTTTTACAGAAAACAGAGGTGTTTTTTGCAAAGTGCGTACCTGTAGATTTTGGCCTCTAGCTCAGCCGGCACCTAGGGAAACCTACCAAACCTGTGCATGTTTGAAAAGTAGAGACCTAGGGGAATCCAAGATGGGGTGACTTGTGGGGCTCTGACCAGGTTCTGTTACCCAGAATCCTTTGCAAACCTCAAAATTTGACTAAAAAAACAAATTTTCCTCACATTTCGGTGACAGAAAGTTCTGGAATCTGAGAGGAGCCACAAATTTCCTTCCACCCAGCGTTCCCCCAAATCTCCTGATAAAAATGATACCTCACTTGTGTGGGTGGGCCAGGTGCCTGCAACAGAATAAGGCCAAAAACTTGTAGAGATAGAGGGGATAGCACAGCGAGTTGATAAGGACATATTCTTCTTTTATACATCTTTAGGCTGACTCTGCTTTGGGGACCCACACAAGTGAGGTGTCATTTTACTTGGGGGACTGAGGGGAACGCTGGGCAGTAGGAATTGTGTGTTTGAGCAGTGATCGTACAAACGAAAGTCAGGAAAATATGCTTTTTTAAGCAAATTTTGAGGTTTGCAGAGGAGTCTGGGTAAGAAAATGTTGGGAGATCCACGCAAGCCACACCTCCCTGGACTCCTTGGGGTGTCTAGTTTAAAAAAATGTCTGGGTTTGGTAGGTTTCCCTAGATGAAGTCCGCACCCAGGACCAAAAACATAGGTGCCCCCTCACCCCCAAACAGAGGTAGTTTTGTAATATATCATTTTGATGTGTCCACATACGTCTGTGTCGTGCCAAACACTAAAATTGTGAAAAGAAACGCACTTAGGTTATGTGAAAAAGACCCCTCACCCACCAACCAAGTTGGTGGCATGCTTCATCATCGGGGTCCCAACCGAGGCACCTAGCGTGGCACAGGTGTGCTGCAACGCCTGATTACAGCGGAGCAGGTTTTGTCATTTTTACCACACATACTGGTTGGATTTGGCACAAGGGTGAGTGATGATTCAGTGGATCAAATTTTATTAACAAGAGATTTCACAAAAATAACTGTTTAATAACTGAAAGGCCAAAAAACGGAACCAATGACTCACAGCTCGTGAGCTGTAAAGCCACGGCAAGGCACCAGCCGCTTTACAGTCCATTCACACACCTTTCATACATGACATGCACAAGACCATTCATGCAGCTGGCCACGGGCCCAGCACATTACAACACTGGCATCGACAGACAGCGCCACTCAAGAGCCCATCACTTATATACGCCCACATGCCTGATACAACAATCACACCAGCTGATGCGAGGGTGTGGACTGGTGTTTGGCTGGCAGTGTGTTGCAGTAGCCAACAGCAAGTCAGTATGTACACTATGTACACCCCCAGCCAAACCCCACTCCACACACAATGGCATCACTTTAAAAAAAAAAAAAAAGAAACCCCTAACTAATTAGAAATAATTACAAAACTACAAACACGAAAGCTCTAAGTACATGACAGAAATGCTAACCATGAAACTGAGCACATGAAAATACAAAACAGACATGAGTTTACACTCATGGTTGTTCCGAGTAATTCTTCTGGGTGTGGTAATTCTTAAAACAGCCACCCACACACAGCCCAGGCTTTGAAGGACAATCTGGGCAGTACATTTGAGTCTTCCTGCGGATACCTCTTCGAAAACACACTCTACATTTCTTAGCTGGAAAGTCTTTTTTGGGTGTGGGAGGAATGTGCTCAGCAAAGTGGCGATCTTTCAATCTAGCCACATCCTCCACCACTGCTTCTCTAGGAACTCTGGCCTGTTCCACCACAATAAGGCTCTCTATCACTGACTCCTGAAATTTCACAAATGTCATCTTTGACTCTGGAGACCTATCCTTAAACACAATAAAAGCATTAAAAGTTGCTAAGTGGAAGAGGTGAATTGCTAACTTCTTATACCAAATGTAAGACTTACGAATAGCAGTATAAGGTTCCAACCTTTGATCAACTCTATCTACACCTCCCATGTGCTTATTATAATCTAAAATGCACACAGGTTTGCGCACTTAGGTAACCTGGCCCCAAACAGTCACGGGGGAAGTACTCTCATCATTGATGGTACTTAGCATGTAGACATCCCTCCTATCTGAAAACTTCAAAGCTAGCAGCTCATCATTCCGCAAGGCACTGCACTGTCCCCTCTGAAGTTTTTTACAGACAAGCTCCCTTGGATAGCCTTTCCGGTTACAATGAATTGTGCCACAAGCAACAGTGTCCACTCTAAACAATTCCTTGAACAACTGCACTCCAGTGTAAAAGTTATCTACATACAAATGGTGACCTTTGTTGAACAGTCATCTACCAAGTTCCCACACAATTTTCTCAATAACTCCAAAAGTGGGAGGACAACCAGGGGGGTCAATACTGGAATCCCTACCAGTGTAGACACGGAAATTATACACATATCCTGTACTACTTTCAGACAGCATATACAATTTAATTCCACATCGTGCCCTCTTGCTAGGAATGTACTGCCTAAAAACCAAACGACCCTTAGAGAGGACCGAAGACTCGTCCATAGCTATTTCTTTGCCTGGAACATAGACCTCTGAAAACTGATCTACTAAATGATCAAGGACAGGCCTAATCCTAAAAAGACGGTCAGAATCAGGTGATCTCGTGGCAAGGCTAATGCATTGTCAATAAAATGCAGCATCCTAAGAAGAAGCAAATACCGGTTACGACTCATTGTTGTAGGAAATATAGCTGTTGACATCAAGGGACTAGTAGACCAATAAGAAGCCGGTGACGGCTTCCTTATCAACCCCATCAAAAGAGTCAAACCTAAAAACCTTTTCATCTCCTCCAAATTTGGGGGAATCCACTGGGCAGCTCTAGAGTGCGGCCTAAGTCTAGCAGTGTTGTCCCTCAAATACTGCTCCACACACAAATTAGTCTGCTCAACAATCTCTTCCAAAAACACATCATCCACAAATAACTCAAAGAAATTGAGGCAAAAAGTTCTCAGTATTGACTCTACACCCCAGGAGACCAGTAAAGGCAGGCAACTCTGGCTGCTCCATGTTTGGGGCAACCCAGAGTTCAGGTCTTCTAACGGGAAACCTTTCAGCCCCAGGTTGCTGCAGTAATGGCACATCAGTGTCCTACTCTGAAACAGGCCCTTCATCTGCACTGAGTGTGGCTTTCTCATCAGAAGATTCCTCTTCAACAGAAACTTCACTGCCAGAATACCTCACTTCCTCCTCTGCCTCAGATGCAGAGTCCATCTCATAATCATGATCAGACAATGACTCAAAAAGCATACCAACCACCTGCTGAGCTGTCATCCTGCGGCTAGCCATGATCTTTCCTACGAAAATTAACTGGACAAATGCACCACCAACAACCAGCACTGTGTAAGATAAGTAATAAAGTGTAGCTTTATTAGTAAGAGTTATAAACTCAAAAACTATACCGCTCACTTGCCTGAAAATGCTTGAATCACCAGCAACTACTCTGCACAGACACAGCAATCACCAATGATATCCCACTAAAAAGAAAGAAAGAAAAGCAAATTAGAAACAAGGCAACACAAATATCATTGTGCACAAATCTAAGGACAATTTCACACAAACCTGCATTTAGTACACCACCCTCAAACATGTTATTCATGCATGGCAACAATACTCCTTTGGTGTAAATTGTTTTTACTTACCTAAAACATGCAACTATGCAAACAGCAGGTCAATTACTGCCAAAACCGCAAGGAGCCACAGCAAAGAAAGCAAAAGCTTTGAACTAGAACAAAAAGGAGGAAAAAAATTACCACAAATTCAAATACTTTGTCCGTTGACAAACATACCACCATCAAGCATTTGGAAATTGGTGCCTAAGTGGACTCTGCCATAGGGGCAGATGGGCCTACTAAAAAATAGGCCTATCTGCCCCAAGGAGGGTAGAAAATACCTTTAGTAGTGTGTCCCCAGGGGGAACGACCCTTGCCCAAGGGCCCACCCCCAAACAAATAACAAACCACACACACACACTATACTTGGTGCCTACGTGGCTTCTGGCCCCCTTGGGAGCAGATGGGGCTAAAAGAAATAGGCCCATCTGCACCCAAGGGGGACAGAAATGGCCAACAGTTCAATGCCCCTCTTGGGGGGGGTGCCCCTTGCCCAAGGGGACGCCCCCACATAAATAAACATATTTAAAAAAATCCCTGGCGTTCTAGTGGTTTCTGCCCCGTTTGGGGGCAGATCAACCTAAAAATATTAGGCTGATCTGTCCCCAAGGGGGGCAGAAATGGCCTTGGTACACGTGCCCCCAAAGGGTGGGCGATCCTTGCCCAAGGGGCCGCCCCCCCCTCCACTAACACACACATACTATCCCTGGTGTCTAAGTGGCTACTGCCCCCCTTTGGGGGCAGATGGGTCTAAAACAAAATAGGCCCATCTGCTCCCAAGGGGGGCCGAAATGGCCAACAGTTCAATGCCCCCCTTGGGGGGATGCCCCTTGCCCAAGGGGACGCCCCCTACATAAATAAACATATAAAAAAAATCCCTGGCGTTCTAGTGGTTTCTGCCCCCCTTGGGGGCAGATGAGCCTAAAAATAATAGGCTGATCTGTCCCCAAGGGGGGCAGAAATGGCCTTGGTACACGTGCCAAGGTGTTGCCCCCCCCCTCCACTAACACACAAACTATCCCTGGTGTCTAAGTGGCTTCTGCCCCCCTTGGGGGCAGATCAGCCTAAAAGTATTAGGCCGATCTGCCCCAAGGGGGGCAGAAATGGCCACACAAACATGCCCCCCAAATGGGAGCGACCCTTGCCCAAGGGGCCGCTCCCAAACATGACAACATTTCACACCAAATAAAAAAAAAAATCCCTGGCGTCTAGTGGATTCTGCCCTCCTTGGGGGCAGATCGGCCTAAAAATAATAGGCCGATCTGCCCCCAAGGGGAGCAAAAATGGCCAACATAAACATGCCCCCAAATGGGAGCGACCCTTGCCCAAGGGGCCGCTCCCAAACATGACAACATTTCACACCAAATAAAAATAAAAAAATCCCTGGCGTCTAGTGGATTCTGCCCCCCTTGGGGGCAGACCGGCCTAAAAATAATAGGCCGATCTGCCCCCAAGGGGGGAAAAAATGGCCAACATAAACATGCCCCCAAATGGGAGCGACCCTTGCCCAAGGGGCCGCTCCCAATCACGTAAACATTTGAAACAACAACAAAAAATCCCTGGCGTCTAGTGGATTCTGCCCCCCTTGGGGGCAGATCAGCCTAAAAATAATACATGCCCCCAAATGGGAGCGACCCTTGCCCAAGGGCCCGCTCCAAAACGCGTAAACATTTTGAAATAATAAAAAACAAAAAAATCCCTGGCGTCTAGTGGGCATTCCTGCTGCCCGATCGCAATGCACTTTTACTGCTGTATGGCTGTGAGGACTTGACTGTGAAGAATATCGCCCGGCTGCAAATCATAGAAATGAATAGCTGGAAAAGATGACTTGGCTTGCTGTGAGGCTCAGTGAACAGCACTGTGCGGTTGGAGCTGGCCCTCATCAATTTAATATTCAAATATAAGCAGAAGATTCTTAATTATTGTGTGGGTCTTTTGAAGTCGGCTGATGGCTTCTTGAGGCAACTAATTAAATCTTATTTACAGGAGAAGTTCTCAGGCCGATTGGCTGCCAACCTTCAAATTTTCAGGGATTCCCTGGATATCCCATTAGGGACAGATCTGCAATTTATGTCAGTATTGCAGCAGAAATGAATCGTAAAACAGGTGACAAAAGAAAATTATAGGAATTATGACCTAGAAGATGTGGGGAAAAGAAGCAATTTGCTTCATTTAATGGACGAAGATTATGGTGGGGATGTGCAATTGTATTTGCGTGCCATAAACAGTGCCAACATGTGAAGATGGATCCTGAGGTTTGGCTTGGGCAGGTACAGTCCTTCATGAACTGGAAGACGGTCAATCGGGTTGGGGTGGACAGCTGCATTTGCCCTTTCTGTGAATATGCCACATTGCCTCTGCCTCATATAATTGTATTTTTGATGAAGAAAGGAGAGGTTGTTTACTCCGTTTTTAGAATTTTACAGGTTTACCATGTTAGCATTTTATGAAAGTGATTTTAAAATGTAACATGAGATTATGTCACGTTGTATGGAAATTTCTGTCTTTGGTATCCAAACTGTTGGCCTCTTTGATTTGTTAATAGTTATAGATTTTTTATTCATGTAGCACTGAGTAACAACTTATTTATTCATGAATTGGGTTTTAAATATTAATATGTATCATGATCTATTACACATTTTAAGGCAGATTCATGCAGACCCCCCAAACGGGTCGAAGCAAAAAACCCTCCCTCCCTAACCACAAAAACCCACCCCTTAACATATAGCATAAGATTAGGAAACATCCAAGGGGCGAGTGCCTCGCCATCTTTCTCACCATCCCAGACGGAACAGGGGAGGGCAAAGGGCCTCATGTCAGCATAAATTTAGAGCGGCCAGTAGAACATGTATCACAGTAATGGTGCACACCAACCGCAAGTCGAAAGCATCTCAAACCATCAACATCACGAGTAGATCAATCAGTGTCACTCAAGACCACCTGCTCAGTGCCGGAGGCACCCGGGACAGCAGCCTCCGACCTCCTGGGGATCGCCTTAGCAAATTTTGCCGCCTGCTTTGGTTCTGTGAAGAAGTGCAGCTTGCCACCATGCTGTACTCTCAGTTTCGCAGGATATATGAGTGAGAAACGAGCATCCGTCTGACTAAGTGCCCGTTTAACCGGCAGAAAGGCCCTGCGGGCAGCCTGAACTTCAGGGGTATAGTCTGGAAAAAAATGCAGATCAGCGTTCTTGTATACCAGCGGGCGTTGCTCCCTGGCCAGCCGGAGGACAGTGTCCCTATCACGATAATTCAGCAGCCGAACAATGATGGGGCGCAGCGGAGTACCAGGCGGAGGCTGAGGCCCCAAAGACCTGTGAGCCCTCTCCACTACCAGCTGTCGGGTAACTCACCAGGAAAGAGCTCAGATAGCATGTGCTCTACAAAATCCTCCATCCTGCCCATGTCCGTGGACTCCGGGAGCCCAACAATTCTTATGTTATTGCGCCTAGACCATGCCTCCAAATCCTCATTTTTATTGCGTATGACCTCCAGCACACGCTCCATGCGCAGCAGCTGCTCCCCCTCGCCCACCTGTTGATCCTTCAGCTCCGAAGCACGCGTCTCCAACCGATCAAGCAGGAAGTCGTGATCATCCACCTTGGTCTTAATTCTATCTATCTGCTCAGTCAGATGATCAAGCGTAGAATCTATTCCAGCAAGGCTATTCTTAAGGTCCAGAAACTTGGCCTTGACCGATGCGTCCAGGCCTCCCTCCTCCACAGACACGTTCCCGACTGAGAGGCCGAAAGGCCGCTCCTCTCCTTTCCTGCATCAAAGGATAACTTTGCCTGTCTCTGCGCCACCTTACCCATTTTCTGAATTGCAAGGGTGTTGCCTATAGAATCTCCCTCGCCAGTAAGCCAATAAAGCGGCCGGTCCCGGAGATCTCACTTTGGGAGCATCAACCAGCGACCAGGAGAACCAAGAGGTAAGGCCCCCCCAGGTGAGTAGCAGCGCCCCGGCCCTGCTGTGATCATCGCGTCAGTCCTCTCCAAGCCTATCAGGACCCCAGTCTGCAGGCAACCGCAGGCTGAGCCACAGCCACACTCCCTTCCAAGTGACCACTGGGGGTGCTCAGCGTCCGCCAAGCGATGGGCCACCTCTGCCTCATCTACAGCACAGCCGAGCCACAAAGTCCACCCCAGAGTTGCAGCACACAAGGCATGCCAGAGACCACAGCCGTCCACCACCATTCCAGGAACTCAACAGACATCCCCCGGTCCGAACCGACCGGCGAAAGCGTGCACAGCAGGCCTCCGACTGGGAGGAACAGTCAACGCCAGCAGCTCCTCACCTCCCTTCGTAGCCGACAGGCCATCAGCGCCGCACCACCAAGGTGGGGACCCAGCCCAGTCCCAGCAACAGCCGCAGTGCCCTCAAAGCGCGAGGGGTATACAAGAGTGGCCAGTCCAAGCACCCCTCCTCTGCTCGACTCCACCGGTCCACTGACACCACGAGGCAAGCAGGCCCCCCCGACCGAGGGGGCCGAGAGGCCACGGTCTGACCCGACCCGACCGCCGAACAAGCCTCCAGAGAGGGAGCCACCGCTTCCCCCAGCTCTAGGCTCGCAGAGAGCACCTCCACCGCACCAGCGGCGCACCCCAGAGGATTGTTTTGTGATTGAAGTGTGTTTATTCCTGTGCAAATGAGTGGAGGGGGTTGTAAAATGGGCTGGGGTGATGGTGGAGGTATGTCCATGGCAGAGTCCAGTCTATTTGTTTCACAGGTGCATTGTCTAAAGGGGCATAGGAAGTGGAGCAATGGCAGTTTAAGGATGGACAGGGTGACATAGTGGGACAGAAGGGTGACATTCAGGGGGGTCTTATTTCCTGGTGGGGGTCTTGGCAATGTTCTCGGTCTTGTTCCTGGATCTCAGGGACCATTTGCGGGGTGGTTCTCTATCTGCAGGGGATGGGGTGCCGGTGGCCTGTTGTTCCTGTGGAAGTGCCTCCTGTCCACTAGTGCTGGCGGAGGTGGAGGGCTGTTCATTGTCCAGGCTAGTGTCAGGGGCCCGTTGGTGTGCCACTGTGTCCCTCCTGGTGTTGAGAAGGTCTGCCAGCACCACTGCAATGGTGACCAGGGTGGTGTTAATGGACTTGAAGTCCTCTGTGATCCCTAGGTAGTGTTCCTCCTGCAGCCGCTGGGTCTCCTGAAACTTGGCCAGTACCGTGCCCATGGTCTCCTGGGAATGGTGGTAAGCTCCCATGATGTTGGAGAGTGCCTCGTGGAGAGTGGGTTCCATGGGCCTGTCCTCCCCCTGTCGCACAGCAGTCCTCCCAGCTTCCCTGTTATCCTGTGCCTCTGTCCCCTGAACCGTGTGCCCACTGCCACCGCCCCCAGGTCCCTAATCGTCCTGTGTTAGTGGGATTGCCTGGGTTCCCTGTACTGGTGGACACACTGCTGATTGACGTATCCTGGGGACAGAGGGATGGGCCGCTGGGTGGGTGCTGTGGTGGTGTTTTCTGAGGGGGGAGGCTATGTGGTGGTTTGTGACTGTGTCAGGGGAACTGACTGTCCCGAGGTCCCTGATGGGCCGGGCTGGTCATCTTGAACCAAGTGTGCAGAACTGCTGTCATCACTGTGGGTCTCTTCAGTGGGGGGACTGGATATGTCTGGCACCTCCTGTCCGGTGACATTGGGTATGGGTCCTGTTGGGGTGTAAATGCATAGTTTTTGTGTCTGTGTGTGCCATCTTGTGCAATGGGGAGTGACCCTCTACTCCTGTGCTTGCATTATTGGCTTGGTCCTTGTGTGATTGGTGATTTTGGGCATGAGTGAGTCTCTGTACTGGACATGCTTTGGTGATGGGTGTACATGAATTGGTGTTACATGCAGGGCTTGGTTTTGTGATGTGTGGGTTGTGTTAATAGGGTATCTGTGGGTTGTTGGAGTGATGGGTGTGAGGGTAAGGGTAGCGGTATGTGATGGCATGCAGGTGGGGGATAAAGTAGTAAAGATATGTCTTACCAGAGTCCAGTCCTCCTGCTACTCCTGTGAGGCCCTCAAGATGCATAATTGCCAAGACTTGCTCCTCCTGTGTTGTTAGTTGTGGGGGAGGAGGTAGGGGTCCACCGCCAGTCTTCTGTACAGCAATCTGGTGTCTGGATACCATGGAACGCACTTTCCCCCATAGGTCGTTCCACCTCTTCCTGATGTCATCCGTGTTCTTGGATGCTGTGCCACTGCGTTAACCCTGTCGACAATTCGGTGCCATAGCTCCATCTTCCTTGCAATGGATGTCTGCTGCACCCATGATCCAAATAGCTGTGGCTCTACCCGGACGATTTCTTCCACCATGACCGTGAGCTCCTCCTCAGAGAACCTGGGGTGTCTTTGAGGTGCCATGATGTGGTCTGGGTGTTGTGTGAGGTGGTGTCTGTTGTGATGTGTGAGGGGATGTGTTGGTGTGTGTTGTTTGAGGTGTGTGGATGTTGTGTAAGTGATGGTGTTGTTTGTCTGTGGATGCTGGTGTTGTTTTAGGTAGTCTCTCTCTCTCTGGCCTTCTTTCAAAATGTTGATAGTAAGGGTTTGTGGGTGTGTGCTTTATATTGGATTGGGTGTGTGGGTGTGGTGTGTGTATGTGTATCAGGTGTGTCTATTTCAAATTGTCCAATGTGGTTGTGTTTTGTAAATGTGTGTGTATTTTGAGCGCGGCGGTGTGTACCGCCAATGGAATGCCGCGGTTGAAAGACCGCCACGTTGTTTCATGGGTCGTGATAGTGTGGGCGTGTTCCTGTTGGCGTGACGGTTTCGGTTTTGGTATCGCCAGTTTATCACTTACCATTGGTGTGGTGGACTTGTGTGGGTGTCTGTATTGTGGCGGATTCCGAGCAGTGGGTCGTAATACCTGTAGCGGAATTCTGCAGCCGCAGCGGTATGTTGGCAGTCTTCTGCACGGCGGAAAGCGGGATTTACCGCCAGAGTTGTAATGAGGGCCAAACTCTTTTCAAAGGAAGGAGCTAACCACATTGTAATACAATTTAGCAGTGCTTGGCTTTACACTTTGATGTGTAAAGCATATGTTTTAAGTATGACATCTGTGGTAAATCGTTTTGGAGAGTTGGATAATTTTAAAGGCACTTTTTATAAAAGCTTTTGTGTTTATGCTTACCTACAAAATAATGATGTATTCCGTCTGCAGCTGCGCCTTTTTTTGGAACACATGCGTTACTGGATATAAACGATCTCCTCATGTTACCTTGCAGGCACTAGGGCCACCATTTGAATGGTGCAGCAGGTGCAGTGGCACAGAGGGCAAAAGCTCTCAGAAACCCATGGAACACCAATTTTGTTCTATGTCTTATCACTGAGCAAGCAGTCACAGGTGCAGTTACCTTGCAGGAACTAGGGGCACGGTCTCCACGGTTTGGATGATGCAGTGGTACAGGTGAAAAAGGTAGTGAAAACACACTGAGCACCGATTATTGCTATACGTTACCACTGAATAATCAGCCACAAGCGCAGTTACCTTGCAGTGACTAGAGCCATGATTTGGATGGTGGAGCAGGTGCAGTGGCACGGGGGACACACGCTCTCGGACACCCACTGAGCACTGATTATTGCTATGTGTTATCACTGAACAAACTCTCACATGCACAGTTACTTTGCAGGCACTAGGGCCATGATTTGGATGGTGCAACAGGTGCAGTGGCACCTGGGCCAAAAGCTCTCGAAACCTACTGAGCACCGATTATTGCTATATGTTCCCACTGAACAAGCAGTCACACATGCAGTTACCTTCCAGCTAATAGGGATTTGGATGGTGCAATAGGTGCAGTGGCACAGGTGCCAAAAGCTCTTGGAAACCCATGGAACACCAATTATTGCTATATCTTATTGCTGACTAAGCAGTCATAAATACAATTACCTTGCAGACAGTAGGGCCACGGTTTGGATGGCCCAGCAGGTGCAGTGGCACAGGGGGCAAAAGCTCATAGAAACCCACGGAACACCGCTTATTACCACATCTTATCTCTAAGCAAGCAGTCACAAGCGAAGTTATCTTGCAGGGACTAGGGACACGGCTTGGATGGTGCAGCAGGTGCAGAGGCCCAGGGACCAAAATGTCTTAGAAACCAATGAACAATGATTAATGCTATATGTTACCACTTAGCAAGCAGTCAAAACAGCAGTTACCTTGCAGGCACTAGGGGCACGATTTGGATGGTGAAGCATGTGCAGTGACACAGGGGCCAAAAGCTCTCAGATACCCAATGAGCACTGATTAATGCTATATGTTACCACTGAACTAGCAGTCACAAGGGCAGTTACCTTGCAGGCACTTAGGCCATGATATGGATGGTGCAGCAAGTTCAGTGGCCCAGGGGCCAAAAGCTCTCGGATACCCACTTAGCACTGATTATTGCTGTGTGTTCCCACTGAACAAGCAGTTACACGTGCAGTTGTCATATAGGCAATAGGGCCATGATTTGGATGGTGCATAAGGTGCAGTTGCACAAGAGCCAAAAGCACTCGGATACCGACTGACCACCAATTATTGCTATATGTTACCTCTGAACAAGCAGTCACAAACGCAGTTACCTAGCAGGCACTAGTGCCACGGTTTGGATGGTACAGCAGGTGCAGTGGCACAGGGGGCAAAAGCTCTTGCAAACCCATGGAATTCCAATTATTGCTTTATCTTATCACGAAGAAAGCAGTCACAAGCGCAGTTACCTTCTAGGCACTAAGCCACGGTTTGAATTCTGCAGTAGGTGCAGTGGCACGGGGGCCAAACGCTGTAGGAATCCCACTGAGCACCGATTATTGCTATATCTTACCACTAAGCAAGCAGTCTTAAGGGCAGTTACCTTGCAGGCACTAGGGCCATGGTTTCTACGGTTTCGATAGTGCACAAAGTGCAGTGGCACAGGGGCCAAATACTGCAGGAATCCCATTGAGAACTAATTATTGCCATATGTTACCACTAAGCAACCAGTCACAAGGGCAGTTACCTTGCAGGCACTGGGGCCATGATTTTATTGGTGCAGCAGGTGTAGTGGCACAGGGCCCAAATGCTCTTGAAAACCCACTGAATACAGATCATTGCTGTATGTTACCACTTAGCAAGCAGTAACAAGTGCAGTTACCTTGGAGGCACTAGGGCCACGGTTTGGATGGTACAGCAGGTGCAGTGGCACAGAGGCCAAAAGCTCTGGGAAGGCCACTGAGCACTGATTATTGCTGTAGCTACCACTAAGAAAGCATTCACAAGGGCAGTTCCCTTGCAGGCGCTAGGGCCATGATTTGGATGGTGCAGCAGGCACAGCGGCACAGGGCCTAAAGCTCTTGAACACCCACTGACCACCAATTATTGCTACATGTGACTACTGAACAACCGGTCACAAGGGCAGTTACCTTGCAGGCACTAGGGCCACAATTTGGATGGTGCAGTGGCACAGGGGCAAAAACTCTTGGAAACCCTTTATGCATCGATTATTGCTATATGTTACTACTGAAAAATCAGTCACAAGGGCTCTTACTTTTGCAGGCACTGGGGCCGCGATTTTGATGGTGCAGCAGGTGCAGTGGCAGAGCGGCTCAAAGCTCTTGGGAACCCACTGAGCACTGATCATTGCTATATGTCACCACTGAACAGCAGTCACATGGGCAGTAACCATGCAGGCACAAGGGACATGTTTTGGATAGTGCAGCAGGTACAGTGGCAGAAGGGCCAAAAGCTCTCGCAAATTGACTGAGCACAGATTATTGCTATATTTTACCACTGATCAAGCAGTCACAAGCGCAGTTAATTTGCAGGCACTAGCCCAACAGTTTGATGGTGCAGCAGGTGCATTCACACAGGGGACACTGATTATTGCTAGATCTTACCACTAAGTAGGCAGTCACAAGCACAGTTACCTTGCAGGCCCTAGGGCCACGGTTTAGATGGTGCAGCAGGTGCAGTGGTACAGGGGACAAAAGTGCTCGCAAACCCACCAAATACCAATTATTGCTATATGTTGCCAGTTAGTAAGTAGTCACAAACACAGGTAGTTAAGGCCATGGTTTGGATGGTGCAGCAGGTGCAGTGGCACAGGTGCCAAAAGCTCTTGGAAACCCATGGAACACCATTTATTGCTATATCTTACTGCTGACTAAGCAGTCGCAAACACAGGTACCTTGCAGGCAGTAGGGCGACGGTTTGGATGGCCCAGCAGTTGCAGTGACACAGCGGGCAAAAGCTCATGGAAACCCACGGAATACCACTTATTGCCACATCTTATCTCTAAGCAAGCAGTCACAAGGGAAGTTATCTTGCAGGGACTAGGGACACGGCTTGGACTGTGCAGTAGGTGCAGAGGCCCAGGGACCAAAAGGTCTTAGAAACCAATTGAACACTGATTAATGCTATATGTTACCACTTAGCAAGC
This sequence comes from Pleurodeles waltl, assembly GCF_031143425.1. Classification (NCBI taxonomy): domain Eukaryota; kingdom Metazoa; phylum Chordata; class Amphibia; order Caudata; family Salamandridae; genus Pleurodeles; species Pleurodeles waltl. The sequence goes on from NC_090449.1 coordinate 404,773,673, forward strand.
AGTCAAAACGGCAGTTACCTTGCAGGCACTAGGGCCACGATTTGGATGGTAAAGCATGTGCTATTGCACAGGGACCAAAAGCTCTCAGATACCCAATGAGCACTGATTATTGGTATATGTTACCACTGAACAAGCAGTCACAAGGGCAGTTACCTTGCAGGCACTTGGGCCATGATTTGGATGGTGCAGTAGGTGCAGTGGTCTAGGGGCCAAAAGCTCTTGGATACCCACTGAGCACTGAATATTGCTGTGTGTTCCCACTAAACAAGCAGTTACACGTGCAGTTGCCGTATAGGCAATAGGGCCATGATTTGGATGATGCAGAAGGTGCAGTGGCACAAGTGCCAAAAGCACTCGGATACCGACTGACCACCAGTTATTGCTATATTTTACCTCTGAACAAGCAGTCACAAGCGCAGTTACCTAGCAGGCACTAGTGCCACGGTTTGAATGGTACAGCAGATGCAGTGGCACAGGGGGCAAAACCTCTCGCAAACCCATGGCAATTCAATTATTGCTTTATCTTATCACTAAGAAAGCAGTCACAAGCACAGTTACCTTCTAGGCACTAAGCCACGGTTTGAATTCTGCAGTAGGTGCAGTGGCACGGGGGCTAAATGCTGTAGGAATCCCACTGAGCACTGATTATTGCTATATCTTATCACTAAGCAAGCAGTCTTAAGGGCAGTTACCTTGAAGGCACTAGGGCCATGGTTTCTACGGTTTGGATAGTGAACAAAGTGCAGTGGCACAGGGGCCAAAAGCTGTACGAATCCCGTTGAGCACTGGTTATTGCCATATGTTACCATTAAGCAAGCAGTCAAAATAGCAGTTACCTTGCAGGCACTGGGACCATGATTTTAATGGTGCAGCAGGTGTAGTGGCACAGGGCCCAAATGCTCTTGAAAACCCACTGAATACAGATCATTACTGTATGTTACCACTAAGCAAGCAGTAACAAGTGCAGTTAACTTGGAGGCACTAGGGCCACGGTTTGGATGGTACATCAGGTGCAGTGGCACAGAGGCCAAAAGCTCTGGGAATCCCACTGAGCACTGACTATTGCTGTAGGTATCACTAAGAAGGTATTCACAAGGGCAGTTTCCTTGCCGGCACTAGGGCCATGATTTGGATGGTGCAGCAGGTACAGCGGTACGGGGCCCTAAAGCTCTTAAACACCCACTGACCACCAATTATTGTTACATGTGACTACTGAACAACCGGTCACAAGGGCAGTTACCTTGCAGGCACTAGGGCCACAATTTTGATGGTGCAGGAGGTGCAGTGGCAGAGGGGCAAAAACTCTTGGAAACCCTCTATGCACCGATTATTGCTATATGTTAACACTGAAAAAACAGTCCCAAGGACTCTTACCTTGCAGGCACTAGGGCTGCCATTTTGATGGTGCAGCAGGTGCAGCATGTGCAGTGGCACAGCAGCTCAAAGCTCTTGGGAACCCACTGAGCACCGATCATTGCTATATGTTACCACTGAGCAGCAGTCACGTGGGCAGTAACCATGCAGGCACAAGGGAGATGTTTTGGATAGTGCAGCAGGTACAGTGGCAGAAAAGCCAAAAGCTCTCGCAAATTGACTGAGCACCGATTATTGCTATAGTTTACCACTGATCAAGCAGTCACAAGCGCAGTTAATTTGCAGGCACTAGCCCAACAGTTTGATGGTGCAGCAGGTGTATTCACACAGGGGACACTGATTATTGCTAGATCTTAACACTAAGTAAGCAGTCACAAGCACAGTTACCTTGCACGCACTAGGGCCACGGTTTAGATGGTGCAGCAGGTGCAGTGGTACAGGGGACAAAAGTGCTCGCAAACCCATCAAACACCGATTATTGCTATATGTTGCCAGTTAGTAAGTAGCCACAAACACAGGTATTTAAGGCTATGTTTGGATGGTGCAGCAGGTGCAGTGGCATGGGGGCCAAAAGCTCTTGGAAACCCACGAAACACCAATTATTGCTATATCTTACCACTAAGCAAGCAGTTACAAGGGTAGGTACCTTGCAGGTACTAGGGCCACCATTTGGATGGTGCAGCAGGTGCAGAGGCACGGGGGACTAAAGCTCTTGGAAACCTACGGAACACCAATTATTGCTATATCTTACCACTAAGCAAACAGTCACAAGCGCGCCTTGTAGGCAGTAGGGCTATGATATGGATGCTGCAGCAGGTGCAGTAGCACAGGGGCCAAAAGTTCTTGGAAACCCACTGAACACCGATTAATGCTATATGTTACGACTGAACAAACAGTCAGAAGGGCAGTTATGTTGCAGGCACTAGGGCCACAATTTGGATGGTGCAGCAGGTGCAGTGGCTCATGGACAAAAGCTCTTGCAAACCCATTGAGCACTGATTATTGCTATATGCTACCACTGAACAAACCGCCACAAGGGCAGTTACCTTGCAGGCAATGGGGCTACGACTTGGATGGTGCAGCAGGTGCAGTGGCACATGCCCAAAAGCACTCAGAAACCCAATGAGCACCGATTACTACTATATGTTACCACTGAACAAGCAGTGACAAGGGCAGTTACCTTGAAGAAACTAGGGCCACAAATTGGATGCTGCAGCAGGTGCAGTGGCACCGGGGCCAAAAGCTCTCAGGAGCCCAGTGAGCACTGATTATTGCTGTATGTTACCATTTAGCAAGGAGCCTCAAGTGCAATTACCTTGCAGGTACAAGGGCCACAGCTTGGTTGGTGCAGCAGAGGCAGTGGCACAGGGACAAAGGTCTTGGGAGCCCACTTGGCACAGATTGTTGCTGTATGTTGCCACTGAGCAAGCAGTCACAAGCGCATTTACCTTCCAGACACGAGGGCCACCATTTGGATGGTGCAGTGGTACAGGGGCCAAAAGGTCTAGGAAACCCACTGAACACCAATTATTGCTATATTTTACTACTAACAAGCAGTCAGGAGTGATTTTTTTAGTTCTTTTTTAACTATTACACTGAAAGTATCACATCCAGGGAAATCCAGGATGGAGTGGCCTTTGTGGCTCTCACCATGGGCCAGATGTACCAAGCTTTTTGCATGGTGCAAACAGCGAAAATCGCTGTTTGCGCCATGCAAAAAGGACATTGCGATGCTCATTCCCATTTTTCGAGTCCATCGCAATGTAAAATGCGAATTTTCCTAGCTATCGTGAAGGAAAGTTTCAATTCTATTAAGGACACGAAGGCGAGGATTATGCAGATGTTTCTTCACTTTTTATTACACAGCAAGTTCAAAGTTAAACAAAGAATACACAAAAAAACTACAAGTTCCATGAGTCCGCCACCATGGTAACCAGTGTCCAATGAGGATCCACTCCCAACGCCGGTATAAATATCCCTGAGTGCGTCATTTCTCCTCGACTTCACTGCGAAAGGAATCCTAGAAGTCTCAATTGGTTGCAGTTTCAGATCCTATGAAAAAAAATTACTGATTAAAAAAGCTTAAAAATAAGATGGCAAATGTTGAAGTCAAGCGAAAAAAAACTGAACAGTTGTTACGAAGCTCAGATATTTGAAGTGAAAAGAATACAGCAAGAAATAGTAACAATCTCAACTTAATGTTAACTAGAAATTTAAGAAAAAAACAAATAACAACATGAATGTAAGCATACCACCTTAATACGAAGTCAAAACTTTTCGGGTGGGAAAAACTCATGAGTAGTGTAGGGTGGGATAATCCTCGCCTCCGTGTCCTTCTTAGAATTGAAACTTTCCTTCACAATAGTTAGGAAATTTTGCATTCTATGTCAGGACCGGAGGCGAGGATTATGCAAGTTCAAAGCTTACCCACCACCAAGGAGGCTGCTTTGTGAATTGGTTTAAAATAAAACTTTTTAAAAGTAGATTCAGAAGACCAATCAGCCGCATGCATAATGTCCTCTAATCTACCCCCCACTTGAATGGCTTTTGAAGCCATGGCCCCCGAGCAGAGTGAGCACCAAACACCTGAATATTGATACCTGCTTCGGCTAATATCCATCTGATCCACCTAGCAATGGAAGGAGAGGAAACTGCCTTAAACAGTTTCTTCAAGGAAATCAACAATTGATTTTCACCTGGAGGTCTAAGGTCCGCTGTTACCTCTTCGTAGACTTTCAGGCACCTTATCACACATAACTTTGGGGAATTAGGAAAAGCCGGATAGGATACTGACCTGGTATTATTCTGCGGTCTCCTTGATATAGTAAAAGTTACTCCTTCCGGAGAAAACACTTGAGCCGATACATCCAGGGCTCTGACATCGGACACCCTCTTACATGAGATGAGGCACAAAAGCATGGGCAGTTTGGCCGACAACTCTTTCCTTGACAGATACTGATTATCCTGCCACAAGGATAATAGATTAAGAACTAGGTTTACGTCCCAGAGCTCTGCGTACCTGGGTTGTGGAGGTTTGGAAAGTCTAATACCCTTGAGAAGGTTACATATCTAAGGATGTTCGCCGATCGGGTGGTTATCAAGAGGGGGATGACCCGCCGAAATGGCTGATCGAAAATAATTGATCGTACAATTAGCCAGGCTAGACTCAACTAATTCTGCAAGGAAATTGAGGATGTTGGTAATACTGGCCCCCACGGGATCGCAATGTTTGCCCACACACCAACAAGACCATCTATTCCACGCGGATCTATATCGTTTGCCTGTTCCAGGAACCCAGGCCTGTGCAATGAACTTTTTAGCTTCTTGCGAAAGTCAGCAGTCCTGCCAGCGAGACCTGAAATCTTCCATGCCATGAGATTTAAATGGCATTGAAGGACCAGGGGGTGAAAAAGCCCTGAAGGGTCCTGGAGAATCGAGGGAAAGACCGGAAGACGAATTGGTAACTCGCAAGAGAGTTCCAGCAGAGTCGGAAACCACGCTTGGGACCTCCACCAGGGGGTTATCAGGACCACTGTTGCTTCCTGGCGGCGAACCTGAGCTGCAACCCGCAGGATAAGAAGGAAGGGGGGAAAAGCATACCCCTGAAGTTGCCCCCAGTTCTGGAGAAACGCATCCACTGCCGTAGCTCCCGGATCCGAGCGCCAACTGAAGTATAGGGGTACATGGGCATTCCACCTAGATGCAAAAAGGTCCACCGAACAAGGACCCCAACGAGCCATGATCGCCCGAAATATCGATTGATCCAGTTGGCAATCGCTGGAATCCGTCAGAAACCGGGAATTGCAATCTGCCAAGGTATTCTGGGACCCCAGAAGATACTCTGCCGTGACAGAGATCTGATGCTGGAGGCAAAAGTGCCAAAAGTCCTTCGCCAGTTCCGCTAGGACCCTCGATCGTGTCCCCCCAAATGATTTATGTACTGCACAGCGGACACATTGTCCATCCGCAGTAGCACTACACATGAGATCTTGTCTCTCGTCAGAGACTCAATCGCAAAAGAACCCGCCAGGAGTTCCAGACAATTGATATGCATGGTGAGCTCCTGCGGGGTCCAGCGCCCCCCAAACGAGACGTCCCCACATCATGCTCCCCATCCTTGGCGACTGGCATCCAATTCTATCACCAAGTCTGGGGAGGCCCAGAAAATGGCTCTGCCATTCCACGCTTCCATGTGGTCTAGCCACCAATGTAATTCCGTCCTCGCCTCCTGAGAAAGGGAGATTAGTTCGGAATACGTCACCCCCCGTTGAAGGTGAAAAGCCTTCAGGCGTTGAAGGGCTCTGTAGTGGAGAGGGCCTGGAAAAATGGCCTGAATTGAGGAGGAAAGAAGGCCCACCACTCTGGCTAACTGACGAAGCGAGATCCTGTCGCGCCGAAGGACCTTCCTTAGTTCCTTCTTGATCATGGATATCTTTGGGGTCAGAAGACTGAGGGATGCTGACCGGTAGTCTATGAGGAAACCCAGAAAGTCCATTGATTGGGCCGGAAGAAGCTCTGGCTTCTGTTGGTTGATCACGAACCCCAGATCCTGCAAAAGAGCAATAGTTGTGTTCATATTGGATAAGAGTTGAGACCTGGATTGATCCATTAGAAGAAGATCGCCAGATAGATGATGAGACGAATTCCTTGTAACCGCAATATTTCCACCACGGGCTTGAGGAGTTTGGTAAAGCACCATGGTGCTGAAAAAAGACTGAAGGGGAGAGTGGTGAACTCGAATACCTGACCGTTCCAGAGAAATTGCAGAAGCCTGCGGTGAGGAGGAAAAATAGGGACAGTGAGATATGCGTCCTTGAGATCTAGAAGTACCGTCCAGTCTCCCTGTAAGAGGAGATCGGGGAGCATATGAATACCCTCCATTTTGAAATGCCTGTATACTACCCATTTGTTGAATGACCGGAGAGTGATAACAGGCCGAAAGCCCTTTTCCTTCTTTTCTACCAAGAAGATGTTGCTTACAAAACCTCTGGGATGAAGAGACGCGAAGGATATGGCCTTCTTGTGAAGGAGAGCCTGAACCTCTAGGTCTATGAGATCGGAATCCGCCGTTGAAAATACTATGGGCGCGGGTAGCGACTCCTGGGATGGGGTAACCAGAATTCGATCTGGAACTCGGAAACTGTCTGCAGAACCCAAGAGTCGGAGGTGATGCAACTCCAATTGTCCCTGAAAAAACATAATGTCCCTCTGAAGTTTTGAGGGGAAAAAGGGATAAGTCTTACCAGAAGGTCCTCTGGGGGCATTAGTTGCATCTCGTGCACTCCTGTTAGCTCTGCCTTTCCCCCTGCCTCTGTTGGGGAAGAACATTCCCTGTCTACCATCCCGCCAACCGTTGTTTCGGAAGGAACCAGGGCCTTGTTGGTACTGGTGGCCGGAAGAGCGACCCCTGCCTCGTCCGGCCCGCCAAAAACCTTATTCAGGAAGATCTTTTTGATGGACGACTGAGCCTTGTCGAGAGCAGAAAAAGTGGCAACGAATTTTCCCAATTCCTTAACAAAAGGATCGCCAAATAAATTGCCTTGGGCAATAGCCCCTGCCTCCGAGTTAGAAAGCTCCCCTAATTTAGGGTCTATTTTGATGAGCAAAGACCTGCGCCTTTCAGCCGAAATGGCACAGTTTGCGTTGCCCAGGAGACAGACAGCTCTTTGGGCCCACCCCGCTACAATATCTGTCTGAAGGGGTGTGTTTGACTGCTTGGCACGTTCCGCCAGTTGAATTATCTGTGTGAGGGGTCCCAACACATCGAGGAGTTTATCCTGGCATGCCCTCCAGGATCAGTCAATCCCCTTCTTAGGGTCCTTAGTGCACTTGGCAAAAAAGGTACACATTTTGGGCTCTATATCAGGTGTGAACGCCACCTTATCCGACAAAGACGGGTGTGGACATTCCGCCCATAAACGGGCACGCACCTCTTTGTCAAGAGGTTGTCTAAATTTACTTGCAACATATTCTGCCACCTTGTGGTCTGGACGCCACTCCGAGGAACGCGAATGGTAAATCCCATCCGGTTTGAACATATCGGAGTCAGAATCTCCTAGATCAGAAGGATTTGGCATGGCTGCTCAGGGGCGCCAAGGTCGACCGGACTCATCGTCCAAAGATGAGGAATCATCATCTGAGTCTCCAGCGATGCCTTTAGGTGACCCAATATCAGGGTTCAGTATGTGGTGAAACCTGTCACCAATTGCACCGGGTAGCAAACCCTCCCGGGAGGGTAAGCACTTATGCGTGCGCGCACTTTTGGAGAAGGTATTGGAGAAAAACTCAACATCCACCAGGTGCCCCGCGTCACACTTGCGCGATTTCTTGGGGGGCAATAGGGTAGAGTTTCCACCCCCTGCTCCAGTCACGCCCAACATGCCTGTCCCTTTGGACACCTGTTCCGTGAGCCTCGCCACGCTTTCTTTAAGAGGGGCATGGGCGTGTGAAATAGCCTGTGAGAACAGGGCATCCACCCCAGAGGGTAGGACCCAGTGAGAGGGGCCCTCACCTGGGGACATGTTGGCAAAAGGCTAATGGTCCTGAGAGGACTGCATCCTGAGACTCAGAGAAAAAATCTTTGTGACAGAGAGCACCCAACAAAAATTATACAAAGGGTATTCCCTACCCCCTCTGTCAAAATAAAGAAGCAGCAATTGCTGAAAAAATAAAGACTTCCCAAGGGGGTCAAACCTTACCAAAAGCGGTGTCACAGGGTAGGGAAAAACAAAACACAAAAGAAAAATGCAAAATAGAGTGAATAAAACTGAGCGCCGAGCGTTGAAAACACTTGAGCGCTCAACGTGCATTAAAATGCTCGCGCGCGCCCGCTGTCGGGCCCAACACGTCTCCTGAAGAGAAATAAAAGCGCTCGGAGATGTGCCCTTAGCAACACTCGTTGCTTCAACAGAATAAACCTTAGAAGAAACGTGTGCAAGCACTAAAACACAATAATATTCAATATACAAAGCGTAATACCTGGGAGGCAGAAAGGCACTTATCTGACTGAAGCAGTGAAGAAAGAGGACGAATGACGCACTCGGGGATATTTATCCTGGCGTTGGGAGTGGATCCTCATTAGACACTGGTTACCATGGTGGCGGACTCAAGGAACTTGTAGTTTTTTTGTGTATTCTTTGTTTAACTTTGAACTTGCTGTTTAAAAAAAAGTGAAGAAAGATCTGCATAATCCTCGCCTCCGGTCCTGACATAGAATTGCTTTGTGACCGCGAACGCAGTTGCAAAGCAATGCCCAGTTATCACCCATTTCAAATGGGTGCTAACCCATTCGCAAAAGGGAAGGGGGCCCCATGGGATCCCTTCCTCTTTGTGATGGGCCCTGAAAACATTTTTTCAGAGCAGGCAGTGGTCCTATGGACCACTGCCTGCTCTGAAAAAATGAAACACAAACGTTTCATTTTTTCGTTTGTGTTGCAACTCGTTTTCCTTTAAGGAAAACGGGCTGCAATACAAAACAATAAATGCCTTATTGAAAAGCAGTCACAGACATGGTGGTCTGCTGTCTCCAGCAGGCCACCATCCCTGTGAGTGCTGCTAATCGGAAGGGGGTCGCAAATTGCGACCCACCTCATTAATATTAATGAGGTGGGTCTTTGCGACCCCCTTGCGATTTGCAGATGGTGTCAGGGACACCATCATGCATCCGGGTTTGCGAGTTGCTCAGACTTGCAATTCGCAAGTCGCAAACTCAGACTTTGCTACATCTGGCCCCAGGTTCTGTTACCCAGAATCCCTCACAAACCTCAAAATGTGTCTAAAAATACACATTCACCTCACATTTCTGTGATGAAAAGTTGTGGAATCTGAGGGGAGCCAAAAATTCCCCATAAAAATGATACCTCACTTGTGTAGGTGGGTCAAGTGCCTGTGACAGGGAAGGGCCAAAATGTATAGAAATTGAGGGGGCACCAAAGCAGGTCCAAAAGGTCAATCTCTTTCATACTTATGTAGACTGACTCTACTTTGGGCACTCACACAAGTGGGGGAGTGTTTTTATCAGTGGGGCAATGCTGGGTGGTAGAAATTGCATGGAATCATGCGGATTCCGGATGTTTCCATCAGACATATGTAGGGAAAATGTGTGATTTCAGGCAAAGTTGGAGGTTTGCAGGGCACTGTGGGCAAGAAAATGGTGTGTGGTGCACATGAAGCACACTACCCTGGACTACCCCAGATGTTTAGTTTTCTGAAGTGTCTGAATCTGGTAGGTTTTTCCAGGTAGCAGCTTACCCAAGTCCAAAAATTGCAGCCGCTCACCATTGCAAGTGGGACAATATTGGGAGTTAGCTAATATCTCCTGGCCTGTAAGTAAAATCAATACCCAAAAGAGTCAAATGTTCTCTTGCTTGCCATTGGGATGAGATGCTTTAGTCCGCGGGGTAGGGTAGAAAGACTGTCGCCGCCCTTCAAATGGGTTGGGGACATAACCATGCCAATGGTGATGGGCAGCCCCCACCCCTCTAGTTTTATTCCCTTGCATCTAGTGGGCTCTTTGCCCCCCTGGGGGGCTGAGGGGTAAGTGTCTCCATCAGCCCCCAAGGGAGGCAGAAAGACTGTGTCCCTTTTTATTTGGGGTTGTGGAATCGCCATGTCCATTGTAGGCTACTCCACCTCTCTTTTTAAAAATAAAATTTCTGGAATCTAGCGGGCTTTCTCCCCCTTGGGGGGGCAGATCAGAGGTAATTCCCCAATCTGCCCCCAAGGGGTGGGGTGGGGGCATGGCTATGGCCATGCTGGGAAGCCCCAACCCCTCTTTTATAAAAAAAAGTCCCTGGTGTCTAGTGGGAATTATCCCCCCGCAGGGCAGATTGAGTGTAATAAACCCCATTCTGCCCGCTAGGGTGGCAGAAAGACTGTGCCTGTTTTCGGGGGTGGATGGGAGCATGGCCTTGCCCATTCTGGGCAGTCCCCACCCTTTCCTAAATATTAACAAATTCCCAGATTCCCAGGTGGTTAGTGGGCTTTCTGCCCCCCGGCGGGGGGGGGGGAGATTAGGGGCTGTTGCCCTCATCTGCCACCCAGAGCTGGCAGAAAGACTGTGCCTACTTTTGGGTGTAGGGTGGGGACATTGTCATGCCCACTTTGGGCAGCCCCACCCATATTTTATATAAAAGAAAATCCCTGTGGTCTAGTGGGCTTTTTGCCCCCCCCCGACGGACAGATTGGGGGTAATAACCCCCATCGGTCCCCCCAGGTGGGGCAGAAAGACTGTGCCTGTTTTCAGGGGTGGGTTGGGGGCATTACCACCAGGGTAAAAGGTCGTTTTGGCAACCTAAACACGACACTCCGACTCCCCAGGAAAGCCGTGGAAACAGATCATACCCTTTTGTACTGTTACTCATGCATGCCAAGGTCAGAAAAAAAGATGTAAGATAAATTTTCAACTCACAGTTCTAATCTGGCATATAAAGAATGAGTTGCGATAATTCGGCAGATAAAACAAAGCAAAATAATCAGAATTACAAACATGGAAAAGGAGATGAACAATCCAACCATGATGCTTCTGGTTCTTGACACCCTGCTTGAAGTTCCTACTTAACCCTATGTCTACTCAGAGAGCATAGTGGTTGTAACCCTCTACCTGTCCCGACACAAAGGATTAGCCCCAAACCCATTCCTGGAAAGAGTTTCAGGAATCATCTTGTGGTTTAGATGGGAGTCATCTCGGGAAGCTGGCAGATCAGCGCCAACCGAGCTGCATGTCACCCAGCATGCATATCAGGAGAGTTGTGTCCGAATGCTCTCTGCCCTCTCTGGGTCAGTGCACCATTTATTTAATAAGCCATACCTTGCTGGAAGTACAGTTCTGATGCAATGCTGTATCTAGGTGATAGAAAGGGCACCACAGACTAGTAGCATATTGTGTACCATGTTCCGTAGACTTGGACAGAAAGTACTGATTATATGTTGTGCAAAGGCTAACTAAAAAAGCAGCATGTTCTTGGCTTTTCCTAGAATAAAAGTAAGCTGCAAAAATATGTAAAAGCTATTGTTAAAACGCAGCCTTACTTAAATGAATAAAATGTGAATAAAACATTAAATGTAAAACTAAGCTAACACAGGGGTGACTGACCTGGGTCCTAGAGGTCTTCATGACACAGCCCTGCATAACTCCACTCTATGCCCCTTCACTCTACTCTGAAACAATCTACTCTATACCACTGCACTCTATGCCACTCTACTCTGCACCACACTACTCCACACCACTGCACTCTACGTGACTCTACTTTGCACCAATGTACTCTACGCCACCCTTCCCTTAACCACTGCACACTATACAGTGTACTCTACACAAGTTTACTCAAAACTAATGCACTCTATGCCACTGCACTCTACGCAAACTACTCTGCACCACTGGAGTCTATACCACTATACTCTACCCTGCAACACTACTCTACGCCACTGCAATGTACGCAACTGCATGCTATGCCACTCCACACCATTGTGCTCTGTCATTGCACTCTGCGCCACTCTGTTCTACTCTGCACCACTGTACTGTATGCCACTGCTCTCTACAACACTCTAGTCTGCAACACTCTATACCACTGCACTCTACGCCACTGCACTCTACACCACTGCACTCTAAAACACTCAGCTCTGCAAGACTGCACTCTCTGCAACTGAACTCTGCAGTACTCTGTACCACCGTGCTTTATGCCACTGCAATTTATGCCACTTCACCCTACTCTGCACCACTCAACTCTATACTAATGCACTTTACGCTACTACACTGCACCACCTTAATCTACTCTGCACCACTGCACTCTACGCAACTGTACTCTACATCTCTGCACTCTATCCTGCACCACTTCACTTTACCCTCCCCATCTTCACTCTACTCTGAAACAATGTATGCCGCTTCACTGTATGCTACTGCACTCAATACCACTCTACTCCACCCTACGCCCCTCCAGTCTACTCTGTGCCACTGTACTCTACTCTGCACCTTTCTAAACCACTCTATGCCACTCCATGCCACTTTACACTACTCTATTCTGTGACACACTACTCCACTCTGTGACACTCCAGTACTTCACTTAACACCACTCCAATTTATGCCACTTAACTCTGACACTTTACTCCACCCTGGACCACTCCTTTCTACTCCCCTGCAATCTATGCTGCCCCACTCCACTCTACTCTGCACCACAGCACTCTACGCCACTCTACTCTACGTCACTCTGTGCCCTTGCTCTTACACCCCTTTAATCAAAACCAATGAGCTGTTGGTCACTGCACTCTATGCCATTCTACTCTGCACCACTGTACTTTATACCACTTCACTCTTGGCCACTCCACAACACTCCACTCTATGATGCTCTACTCCATCAAACTCTACTCCACTCTTTGGCACTCCATTCTGCCATTCCACTCTGCAACACTGTACTCCACTCTGCGACCCTCTAAGCAACTCCCTCTGAGCCACTCCATCCCACTTTATTCCGCTCTATTCTGTGACACACTACTCCACTCTGTGCCACTCCAGTACTCCACTCCACACCATGCCACTCCACTCTGACACTCTATGCCTCTCCACTCTATGACACTCTACACCACTCTACTACCCTACTCCACTGTATGCCCCTCTATGTCATTCTATTTTGCTCTACGCCACACAACGCAACATCCTCTATGCCACTCCACTATGCTCTGCACAACTACACAACACTCTGTGTCACTCCACTCTACACCAGTCCATGACAGTGCATTCCAAGCCATGCCACGCTACTCAACTCTACTCTACACCACTCCATACTACTACACAAGTCACTACGCCACTCCATAACACTTTCCACTACTCCACGACACTCTGCTTTACAACACTCCACTTCATGCCACTCTTATTTATGCCACTAACTTTTAGCCATGCCGAACAGCAGCCAAGCTGGTGTACAACATGGCTGAAATTTATCGGCAAAGCCAACAGCTCCTGTGGAGGTAAGACCTATTGACTTGTTTGTTGTGATTTGTTGGCAATCCGTTCAGCAGTTTTTGAGAAATTAAGGTTGAAAACTAATCGTATATATGGATGTTTCTGTCCTCAAGAGGCTTGAGAGACTCTTGCGGGAACCACAATTTAAAAATAGAGCATACTGATTGGCCCAGGGAGCTTTTTTCCCCTTGGGCCATCATACTCCTGGGGGAGTCCGACTCCTGCTAGAGCGAGTGCTCTAACAGACTGCTAGCAACATGAGATAAGTGTTAATGGCTGCCATTACAGGAATCAGGGACTTAGTCCCCACTCCTAGAGTTAGAAATTTTTTTATAAAAGGGGGGCAGGGTAGGGATACCCTGGACTACTAGTCGCCAAAGCAGGGTCCCAGAGGGACCCCTGTGGGGCCAAAAAGAAATAAAATCAGCAAAAAATGCTGCACTCCCACAAGACTCTAGTGGGATTGGAAAAAAAAACAAAATGGCAGCCAGGTCACATTTATTAACTATACGCCTGGGGGAGCCCACCACTGGGACTCTATTCATAAAGGAGAGGGGTGTTGCATGGACCCCAAGCTCCCACAGGCCTCGGGGAACCCATCCCTAGGATGAAAACATCGTTTATTGGGAGGAGGAATGTGCAGCCCCCCTCCCCGAGCCATCAGAGGCCCAGAGAGCCCACCCCTCGGGCTGAGCATATGGTCTAAGGGGAGGGGGGGGACATGCAGTGGCCCACCCTGAACCATCAGAGGCACTGGGAGCCCACCCCCAAACAAACAAACAAATTATGTATGGGGAGGGAGGGCATGCAGCACTGCTCTCCGAGCCATGACAGGCGCCGGGAAGCCCATCCTGGGGCCAAAAGTGTTCAAAATGGGGAGGGAAGCCACACAGGACCCCTCCCGGAGCATCTAGAGGCCCTGGGGAGCCTAACCCAGGGCTTATTACTCTAACGGAATGGGGCCCCATGCCACCTCTTCCTGAGCAATTAATGGCCTGGGGGCCCCCAATCTCCCGGGGCCGGCTCAGATACCGACTCCAGGGGCCGGCTAAGATGCTGTGTCCTGGGGACCCCACCTCTGGACATAGTGATTTCCCTGCACACACCAGAGCATTTTTAAAACTCCTGCCAAGTGGGAGCAGTCACCAATTCTGTCCACAGGAGGTGGGAGGTTTGAAAAAGCTCCTGCCCGCTGGGAGTGGACTTTTCATCTGTTTCCCTGCTTGTTCTAAAGCAGAAAGGGAAACAGATCAAACTATTGCTCCCACCGTTAAGGAGCACCATTAGGAGCTGCTCCCTGAGGGTGGGACCAATGCCGGCTCCCGCTGTATACAGGGAGCCGGCCGGGGCTGCAGGGGCCTTGAGGCTCCCCTGCCAGCCCCCAACCAGAGTTAACAAAATAAATCCTTGGTGGTGGGGTCCCCTGGGCCAGGCCATATGGCCTACCAACCCCCCCCCCCCAGGCATGCAAGGTCAAAGGCCGTGTGCAGTGTGTCTTTGGCTGCCTGTGGTGGCCAGAGGGCCTTCAGCATGGGGTTGGCTGCATGCAGGGAATTGGCTGAAGCACCTGGCTGCAGGCCCTAAGGCCAATCTCCCGCAATCCACAACCAAATTCCCTGCACAGTGTGGGGTTGGCTGCCTTGATGAGGGTTGGCCAGAGTCCCTGAACCTACATTGAAAAAGGAAGTGGATATGAGTAGAAAAGTGGGTAGTGTTAACAGTGTTAATGGAAAGGGTTTACTCTGTACTACACTGTTTGCAGATAGTGAAACTCTCATGGGAAATGCACCACAGAGTATTATAAGGTTTATACTCAGCGCAGTGTAAAATCTATGCAAAACTTGTCCCAGGAGTGACCATTCACTCAAAATAACCAAGGTCTGAAGGCGCTAAAGATCATACTATCTGCAGTCTTCATACTGTGGTGAAAACTTTACAGCCTTTTATAGTATAGTCTTTTGAAGTAAAACACGCACATATACGTAGATTAGTTCCTGGTGCACACAGTCTTCTATGTTAAGTAGAAATTATCATGCTGAGACAATTCTGTCTACAAACTCAAGGCTGCTTATAATATTTGGGGACATATTTATGGGAAAGTGGCGCAGTGCAGCACAGCAGATCACCTTGGTTCACTGCACTGTGTCACTGGGAAAGGACAGGAAGGCGCAGTATTTGAGGCCAGTGGCACATTACTGTCCCTTACCCCTGTGCTGGCCCACAATGGGCTGCCTAGCGCCAATGCAGGCACCCTTGCACCATGGTGCAAGTGTGCGTCAGTTGCATGCGGAATTGTTTTTGTGGAGGAAAGGGCACCTTCCTGCACAAAATCAATCCTTAACGGCTTATTCCATTATCTATGTGTGCTGCAGAATTGAACAAAAAAAATATTAAAAAAAGAAAAGGGGACAGGGTATGGATTCCCTTAACCCCTAGCCTTGGTGCTGCCAGGGCTAAAAAGCATTTTTTTAAAAATAATATTGGAATAATCTGCAGGCAGAACCGCAGATTTTTCAGAGAATTTTTCTTTCTTAAAAAAAAGCAAGTTCTCCCTCCCTTTTCTTTTATTTTGCTCCCAGGTGGCCAGGTCCCAAGAGCATGGGGGGCTGAAAAAAAGAGGGGGACACACGGGGCACCACACCTAGGGCTTATAATAGCCCTGGGGACCACCACCTCCCTGGTAGTAAGATACAAAATGTGCAGGGCCATGTAGCCCCTGCTACCCGGGGACCACCACCTCCCTGGACAAGATACATTTATAATAGTAAGTGGGGGGTCCTGCAGACTCCCCTGGACCCTGGGGACCGCCACCCCCGGTGCTAAATTCTATAGATGGAGGGGGTCTGTAGATCACCCTTGGGGCCACCACACTCCAGGGCCGGCTCCTGCCACCGCCGAGGTGCCCACCCTCAGGAGGTAGCTATTTGCTTTTGCTTAGTGGGAGCTGACAGCTCCCACGAAGCAAAAGCAGACATTCTTCTGCTTTCTGCAGGCAGGAGCGGTCAAACAGCTCCCGCTTGCAGAAAGCAGAGTTTTCATCTGTTTTTCCTGCATGCAAATATGCATGCAGGGAAACAGATGAAAACATTGCTTCCGCAAGCAGGGAGCTGCTTATTTAAAGCCGCTCCCTGCTTGCTGGAACAATGCCAGCTCCCGCAGGAGTCGGGAGCCAGCAGAGACCGCAGGGGCCTTGAGTCTTCCCCGACGGTCCCCAAAAAATTAAAAAATAAAAATAAAACATACTTTTCAAAGTGGAACTGCATATTTGTAGTTCCACCTTGAAAATTATCTGATGAAGACACTTGAGAAAAATTGCATTGGCAAAGCTACGAACACACTACGTCACATGAGATATTTACTTAACATCCTTTATCCATCTGTAATGTAGGAAATGCGCTATACAATTACCCAAGGAGGTATCACTCAGTAATTAGCCAGTAGGAAGTATTCCAGTTGGGTAGACATTTTGCAGAAAACGGTTGCCTCTTCTTGGATAAATATGCATGGCAGGATTCATTCTGGCACAATGCTCATTTTAAAAAAAGTAAACTTTAGCTGCAAGCACTTTTAGATACAAAGAAAGCAGGTGCCCATGGTGAAGCTGCACTTCTGTAAAGTACTAATCAGCCCAAGCTTGTGTGCATGGCCAAGGAAAAGCAAGTTGTTTTCTCTGCATTTCCACCTTGAAAAGTTATCGGTAATCCTGGATGGTGGTGCTGCATCTTTTTCGAGGGCAATATCTCATATAGTGCCTGTGACAAGTGGGTTCTTTCTTGTCAACCAACTGCTGCTCAAACCCAACCCTGCCTGGTTGGGTGGTTATAGGGGCTTGGCCACAGAGCCTGGCCTCAGGCCGTGTATGGCAGTGGTTGGATTAACGTATAGTAATTAAAATTCCTTTACATTACAAAAAAACATCGAAATTCACTGAAAAAAACAAAGGTTACAGGGATGTTATAGTTAGGTTCGGAATTTACTCGCACAAAACCAAAGAAATTAAGCAGTTATAGTTAGAGGTATTTCAAATAACTATAACTCACGCCTTAAGGTAACTATAACTCGCGCCCTTGCCATGTACTGCTAATTATCCCAGATATTACAGCACTCATGACAACTTCTGTAACATCACTATTCAAGACATAAATGAAACATTAGCAGTCAACTTATTGAAGAAAAACTGTGCATGGCTGGGGCGCAGTTGTAAAAACTGTTTACAACAATAAACGTAAAAGACGAGCTTGTCAATTTGCTTGCAATCATGTAAGGTTTCAAACCATAATCAAATTAACTCAAAGGAAGAAGAATAAACAATTGTGTACTAAATTCATATGTACAATAATGATATATATATTTTTATGACCAACAGTACCATTCATCATAATTATTATTGTGCATGCCAAAAACCTTCCTTTTTTTGACCAAGTTGCCGATTTATGTAAAGCCATCCTTCTATTAAATCATTTTGTGCCTAGCAGCCCAATCATAAAACTTATTTTATACTATAAATCATTTTATATAATTTTAAATCATTTTTTATACTAGAAATCAATAGGCCAAAGAGCATATTCATCATGATTACTGCAAACATTTATATGCTTCTGAAGGCTAGTGGCCCATGTTGATAACAATCACCCTTTCCCAACAAAATGTACATTAAAATTAAACAGAACAGAGTAAAACAACATGCACCTGTATTGTGACAATACAAATACTGACGGAAAAATGAGTGCAAAAATAAATATATCAGTCTTGGGGGAGACATACTGCTAAATGCATTACACCAAGACATCAATCTCATGATGTCATGGAAAGTCCTAGAGGATGCAAAAGATCCAATTAGGCCATTATATACAAATGAAAAAAGATACGAAAGCAGTCATGCTGTGTTACATCATGAAAATATCACATAAGGAAAATACTATGACATTTTCAAACAGCCAAAGCTTTGGCAAGGATCTTAACATCTATGTTTAGGAGTTAAAACGGCTGATATGAAGCACATTCCTCTTTGGGTTTTCTGGTTATATGTATGAGGACAATTGTGGAGAGCTGCATATCTTCCGGTAGGTTATTATCTTTGAAGGCTGCCTGAAAAGCCACATATAGTGGTTTTTCCATCCACATGGAAAGCCTGCCGTATAGCTCAACTGGGCATCCATTGGGGCCTGATGCCTTACCTGCTTGCATCTGTCTCATTGCTAAAAACCAATTGCTCAATAGTCAGGTCTGAGTCCAGATCTTCCGTTTGTTGGGGGGTCAATCTTCTCACAGGGCAGTCTTCAATAAATGTTAGTATTTCGTCCTCTGGGATGTTTGTATGTACATCATAGAATGTCTCTATGTAGGTAGCAAATTCCTCGCAGTGCTACACCTTTTAGGCACAATAACACCATGCCTGCCTGTTAGCGCATGAGTGGCCCTGTTGCCCAAGTCGTGATTGATACAAATGTAAAGTGAAACTACATCTATAGCCACAAAGACTTAACTGGACTTCCAAGGAATGTTCTCTCTTTTTGTAATTGTAATTGTATTTATATAGCGCTTTCTATCCCTGGCGAGGCGTCCATGTGCTTTTCAGCGAGTAGCATGCTACTCCAGAACCCAAAAGGAGTAGTGGTGGATTAGTATAGGGAAATACGAGTATGGTATTATTATAGGGAGGTATGAGTTAATTTGAGCGGAGGACACATGAGTCGGTTAGTTGGATTGAATAGAATAATGAAGGGATAAAAGAGGGAAGAATCCACAAGTGTTAAGTGGAAGATCATAGTAGTAAGAGGAAGTTTAGGACAACTAAAGGAGAGATGGAGGAGGGATGAGTCTGTAGAAAGGGAGATCATAGTAGTAAAATGGGGTTTGGTGTGAATAAAAGGAGAGATACATGAGGGAGAATTTAGTAAGGTTGTTTGGAAAATTATAGTAGTAAAATGAGGTTGGGGTGAGCCAGGAGGGGTAGAAGAGGGAAGAGTCTAGGAAGGGTTATTTTGGAGATCATAGTAGTAGAATGGGTTTGGGATGAGTCAGAGAGTGGAGACAGAGGATAGATTGATAGAGTTATAGGGTGATGCTGAGACAGAGAAAAGCTTTCAATGGAGTAATTGTTTTCTCATGTATAGTAGGGCTAAAGTAATAAATATATAGATACATGGTTACATAGCAAACAAATTCATATGTAAGGAATATAATATATTGAGTTTTAAAGTTGTATCATAAAAACACAGATTTTCACGTGTTGCAGTATTGAAGTTTGTGGACTTTTATAACATTATTTTATCTTTCCTATAGTTATATATAAATATAGGAACTCAAGATGCAACACCATTTAGATCTTAGGTTCCACACATGACACTGTATTTTATTAATATTTAAATGTAACTAATACCTAATTATATGACTCCTATGGAAAACATTAGAGTTATGTTCGTCTTGTTGCAATTTCACGTGTATTTCTTATTTAATTTAATACACAAACTTCTTGCTTATTTTAATGTAGTGTCAAAATTGCATAGGAATTTGCATATTATAAATATTATGTCTAAGGCTCTGCGACAAATCCAATTCCGCAAATCCTCAAAAGATAATAATTTTAAATAATACATAATAAAGCTGAAATACTGCTGCAAAATATATATGTAGCTTCTTTCTCAGTGCCCCTATGTTTGTCCTTGGAAGTTCAACCAGAGTACTGAGTCCTGATTTAATTATTTAATTTCTGAAAGCACATGTAGAATATCAAGGTCTATGCACATGTTAAATCTGGGCTGGATGAGCTGTTCAAGCCTGGTATGGAAGAACTTGAGAGTTCTGTATACTTAGCCCCACATCCTGCATTTACTACCAAAAGCCACAATATAATAATTTGATTTTCTTTTCTGTAGTACCTGCTACTGCAGTTTTTTCTGTTTTATAGGGCTATCTCACTTACATAAATGGTATTTAATGTATCAACCTCAGAAGGACTAGGCCTCGCGTTAGACCTACTTGTATTCAAACCTCTGACCTGATAGTTACAGGGCCAATAAAAAACAAACATAATATAATTGGTTGCGTCAATATTCACCGTATTCTCATTGCAAATAATTTGCCATGCTGTTTTAACCACTCACCACACAGAATAGATGCAAAGACAAAACCCTCCCAAACACAAACAATACATGGTATGGCTCCTGCCAATGTAGACAGGCACCTCAGTGACCCACATAGTTGTAAAATGAGGTGTATTCATGCTGGAATACAATACTAAAAACATTCATTTATTTGTCCAGCTTCTCTTTACGTGATCACACAACTGTTCTGAAATAAATGTTGCAATTGCTTAACATTGTACATCATTTAAACATTATTTTAGGGGTTGGGTGGGACTGAAGTTGTTTAGGCACAAATATGGATGTTTTCAAATACCTCCAGGAACATATGTTATGCAAATAAAGCACTATAATGCCACACACCTCGACCTTCTGCTTGCAAAAATAGACGACACAAGTATAAAATGTCAGTTCATCTAGTAAAGAAATAGCACCTACGTTTGTTCCAGCTACTAGTTCAGCACTTGGCACACCACACAGTGTAGCATGAGACATCCTTCATGTGAAATTACCAACAAGGATGCCACAGCATTCCTTTTGCCATTGCAAGCACACCACACAAATCCTACTGCTGAAAGATTTTCAATGCTCATTCAAATCTGCTTGGTAAGAGCCTTCGTTTTCGGGAGCTTTCGGAGTCTGTGAAGATTCTTCACTCAGCACCACTTGAATACACACGGGGCATTGGAGGAGAGGTGGATGGAAAATTAGAAAAGGGGGCAGGAAAAGGGGACAAAGAAGAGGATGAGAAGAAAGGATGAGAGAGGAAGGAGGCATAATAAATGGGCAGGAGGAAGGGGTGAAAGAGTATAAGAGAGGAAGGCGGCAAGTGGAATGGGCGAGAGGAAGGGAATGGAAGAAAGTGTGGGAAAAGTAAGTGGAAGGGTGAGAGAGAAGAATAGGTGTAGAGAAGGGGTGGCAGAATGGGGTGTATGCAGTTTACTTTTTCCTCGCTGCTGCGCTACCCAGATTGGCTCTCCAGGGAATCATGCAGCCCTCTACCTAGAATGTGCTAGCCCTAGAGTAGATTTAGGGCTTGAGATAAAAGAAAGTGATCCAAATACATGGACATGTTTTCTAAGAGCCTATTGTTTGACGAAATAATAAGTCTCCCAGGGGTATTTTCCCTATCCTTATGTATTTTCGGCAACATGTAAAAACACGGGGGGAGTCCAATCACCTGCTGCCCACGACCTTCAGCCATGCACAGCTGGGGCTTGGATGCCCATGGAACTAAGCTGCAGGGACTGGACTATAGCCACATATTGCTCCATTTCCTCCAGGTGCAGCCAACCTCCACATGACTATTGGCCAAAATCAGCATTTGAGCTCTAAATACTTTGCTTTTTCTATTCATTTATTTATTTTTTGCAGGATTAACGAATTTTATGCTGGATTCATGAACCTCGAGCCCAATAGGGTCCGCAGGACTCACTGAAGGTTTGGGATTCAGGAATTCAGAATAGGGTTCATAATCCAGAATCTCTTAATAAAAATTATTTTCTGGGGTCTCTTTCGGCTTTCCCCCAGCATGGGCTTGAGGCCTATGATTAGGTTCACCCTGCCCCCTTATGCCCTCTTCCTTTCTATTTCTTACAGTACCGTGCTCAGTGCACCAAGTCAGGTAATGGAGGCCACAACAGAAAATTGTGAGAGGACAGTCAATCAGAACGTGGCAGATTTGCGAATCTGCAGAGTGCAAAGGGAGAAAAAGTTCCTAGTCAATTGAATGCGTTATTTTTTTAAATTGAGTTGTGAATCCCCCATCGATTTGCAAATCGCAGAGTATCTGTGAAATAATGCTCTAAATAGCTCTAAAATTTAACGTCTTCATGCCAAACTCAAGCATTTCTTAAAAACTAATGAACGGATTTACACCAAGCCAAAAAAACACAGTCTTTAAGTAAAGTCCTTCCTTCATGCCACATCTGATATAACTCCGTTCAGCCATCATTTTCTGTATTGACGAGCAAGAAAACCAATGAGAATTACACGGGGAAATGGCACTTTGAGCTCCCTCATTTCTTAGTTGCCGCTTGATGGATCTACACAAAACTTGTCATGAAGAACCCAAATGGATAGGTTTTGTACAGATTTATCAAACAGTTCTAAAGTTAAAAAGAACACAAAAAGTATTTCTTATGGAAACTCTGACCAAGCCATCACTACACTGACCAGTATATATATATTTTTTTACATATATATATGGATATTACGTAATTTGTTTCTTTTCCAAAGTTTCGTTGTATATGCCTGACTTCAAAATGGTCTCCTAATGTTTCTTTTCTGTGCACGTCTTCAAAATGTCCGTTTCAGTTTTGGTCTATTTGAATGCCTGACCTCGGTATGACAGTTTTCTTTATTTTTTGTGTCATTTTTCGGTCTCCAAAATGACTACTGAGCTATCAGTTACCTTGCGGTATATAATATATATATATATATATTTTTTTTCAATAAGCGGTTCAAGCAGCAGCCTGCATGTAACCAGGCACCAGTTTGCGGTTTAACTTATTCTAGCAGACATTTGTTTCCTACGGTCTCACTCACTTGATCCATGGCTGCTCCACACCCATTCCATTATTTTTCGCACAGCTTTTAAATGGATCTTCTCCTTCCTCCACTTGTTTGCTGTCCACTCTCATTCTACTCCCCGATAAACTGTAAGGTTGCTTGACCTGACTGATATCTACCCATGAAGAATATATCTCGACGTTTATTGTGATTATATAAAGGTATGGTGCACACCATTTCCTTCACAAGATCAACTGCCAACCACCAGAAATGTGTTTACCAACTTTCCACATTGAAAACTCCGAGCTTTCTACTCTACATATTCCATATGATGCTATATTAAAACAGCATTAACTAAGATATGCATTGACAGGTTTCCCATGCTCTGCTTCTTAGCTTCCCTTCCCCTATTTCACCCTACTCAAAGCATTGCATTGTGGTAACTTCTGGATTTCCAGGATTTGTCCAATCCAGTGCAAAACTGGGAAATCACTAGGAATCTGAGGCTGGTCTTTTAAGGGCCCCGAGTTTGGAGCATAGGGGTTGAAAAGTGCCTGATGATATTTGGAGCCAAGTTCAGCCACTACCTTATAAATGTTGAGAAGGGATCTTAAATTGTATTCTCTTTTGGAATGGGCAGATGGTGGAGCTGTATAATGGTAGCCTTAACAGATTTACATTTATTTGGGGATGTTGAGAACTAGTCTCGCTGCTCTGTTTTGGCCACTCTGGAGACATTTGATTATATAACTGTTGGCCCTTAGTAAGAGGAAGTTGCCATACCTAATCTTTGAAGTTTTGATGGCATGGGTCACAGGTTTGTGGGTGGTGACGACAATTAACTCAAAGATTTTCTCAGAGCTTTCAAGAATGAATAGCAAGGAGTTTACAAAGTGGTGATGGAGAGAGAAGGAGAGGAGGAAAACTATCCAGAGGCCAACAATCTGTAGCTGTAGTGGATGGGACGATAGGGGTTGGACAATCACCTTAAGCTACAAGGGCAGAGACCATAATGAGGAGAATTCTACAAATAGTAAGATCTCCATCTTCTCCCCTTTAAATGTGAGGCATTTAGAAGTGAACTAGTGTGCTACGGCAGAGAAGCGTAGTTTGAAATAGTAGTGAAGCCCTGAGATCTGTTCAGAGAGCATCATGATCAGCTGAGTATCATCAGTGAAAAACTCTGTTTGGCTACCAAAGACAGGACAGGTTTGCCCAGGGGTTCATGTAAATGTTGAAGAGTGTTGGACTTAATGCAGAGCTCTTACAGGGGGATTGGAATGGGCAGGGTGATACCCTAGGTGAGTTAGATAGGAAAGAGAAAATCCAATTCCAGGCTGCTCCACAGATCCCTGTATTGGCCATGTGGTCCATCAGAATTGAATGCACTACAGGGGGATTGGAATGGGCAGGGTGATACCCTAGGTGAGTTAGATAAGAAAGAGAAAATCCAATTCCAGGCTGCTCCACAGATCCCTGTATTGGCCATGTGGTCCATCAGAATTGAATGCACTACAGTATCAGGGGCTACCCAGAGATCTAGTAATAAAAGGGCAGCTTAGTGGCCTTTGTCTAGAAGAGAATTCTGTGGCTTCTAGGAAGCTAGTTTCCTTTCTATAGTTTTCCTGAGAACTAGATAGTGTGTCATCGAGAAGGAGATTGGGCTAGTGTGAAAGATGATTAATTTCCTTTTTAGGTCAGCAAAGGCAGCAAGAAATGGGCCTGTAGTTAGTGAGAACTGTGGGGTAGGCTTAGGACTTTTTTTATTAGTGAAGTCACAAGAGCCAATTTCCAAGCAAGAGGCACAGAGGATGCAGTGATAGATACATTGATCAGCTGACCAATGTGTGTAGGCCTCTGGCAAAGATGGCTGGAGGTCAAGGATTGGTCATCGAGTTGGCTTTACAGTTGCATGCTTAATGTCCAAAAAAGCTTCTTCAGAAAGGGGTGGTAAAGTTAGCAAGGGCAGAACCACCAGGGATCTGAGCGTCGGGTTCAGTAGTGTTATGCAGTTCCTATTTTGGTAATAAGAATGCGTGTTTAGGACAGAGCGCCCCCAAGCACAGGAGACTGAATGCAACCCACATTGCTTTTATAGCTGTTGGATTAACTCCTGACTAACATGCAGTGCCTTACCCAAACCTCGAAACCTGTCAGGATGAAAGGTGATTTATGTCAAACTTAACCTGATACTCTGACTACTCAGGGAAGTCGTGGGAACAGATCATACCCCTTTCACTCGGTTACTCATGAATGCCAGGGCAAGAAACAAAATGTAAACTAGAGTTCCATGCGTTTATTAAAGCAGTCGCATTCTAGTGTGGAAAGCATGTTCGGTGGTAATAAGACAGATGAAACAAAGCAAAGTGGGTCCATTTTAGCTCAATTCTTGGGCACGCTTATTTTAGCTTCAGGCCTGTGTCCTTTTACCTAGTTCATTCCATTTATTCCTTTTATTATTTTAGCAGGGTTTCATTTCAGCTGTGATTTCTTATTATTATTTTTATTAGTTGCCTTTCTATGCAGGGATTGGTATTAATTCCCTTTGCATGACATTCTCATCTTTTGCTCTGCTCAAGGCTGTATATGATAATCTACCAAGTATTGCCTGTCCAAGAGTGCGTGGTGCACCCTATACAGAAAATAAATATTATCAGGGCAGGCAAGTTATTAGAAAACAACACGTTTTATTATAAAAACACCACGCTGGCACATATTAGGGTAGAGGGGACATTCCAACCAGCCATCTTATGCTGTACCATGTCGTCACAGCGCTACTGAATTTGGCCTTATTGCTCCAGCCACTTCGCAGGACTGCCTGCACACCACAAGCAAACAACTCCTGCTTTTTATTCAGGTATGCGGCTGGGACTTCATTTCGGAGACTAGTATGGGCAGGCAAGAGCTAACACTGCTATTCTCTCCTGTAGAAGCTAGAAGTATGTGTAGGGATTTAGATTCACTTGTGTGACAGGATGCTGGGACTTTTTATTTCACAATTGTGGTCACAATAGTAATTGTATTGTGTTTCATTAGCCTAATAATCAGAGCTCATGCTTTATTACCTACAATGCAGTTGCTTCAGTAAAATATATTGAAGCTTGTCCTGCATTTCTCTGTCTTGCATCTATGAGACCATGTGCAAATGAGAGAAAGGGGTAAGATCTGTAAGATCTGTTCTACCACAACTTCCCTGAGGAGTTAGAGTGTCATGCATTAGGCTGCCGCTAATCACCTTCACTTTCTAGGTTTGGGTGAGATGCTACTAGCTGGCTGGAAGGGATAGGCCGACAGCTGTCAAAAGGTGTGGGATTGATTCCCCTACGCTGTGGCGCAGTCTCATCTCTATGGTGAGAATCCTACGACAAAGTAACCAACATTACAGTGAGAGTGAAAAAGATAAACAACCCCACCATGTTGCTTGAATCTAGATGTTCTAGAGGTTTCTACCAAAACCCTAAGTCTAGATCTGAGAGCATAGTGGTTGTAACTCTGTCTGGCCCGACCTAAGGGATTAGCCCCAGCCCCTTACCTGAATCAAATAGCAGGGATCTGCCTGTTGTATGGATGGCATTCCTCTTGGGAAACTGAAAGTCAGTGCCAGGGTCAGCAAAACTGTCTGTTGTTTAGTACGTGTCCCAGGACAGTCATGACCAGAATGTCCTCTATCCTCCTTGGGCCTATGTGTAGTTTACTTAATGACCCACACATCATTCAGAGAACAGTTCTGGTGTAATGCCGTGTCCCAGAGATAGAAGCTGGCTGCTGGGCTGGCAACACGAGGTGGGATATAATGTACTTTACATAGCAGCCTTTATACAAAGGTACTGATTACATGTGGTACAATGGCTGATTAAATGTGCAGCATAGACCTTTCTAGAAGAAGCAACTGATAAAATATGTAAAAACAATTGCTAAAAGCAGACTTGCTAAGAAGATGAATAAAAATGTTTATGAAAGTAAACTAAGGCACAGGCCGTGAATTTAAGCTAAGGCTTGGGTTCCCAACCCAGATACTTAAAAGTTTTGGAGTGCAGATTCTAATCACTCCCTAAAGGAATAAAAACTATATAAAAATAAACTATTAAGATGTCCATTTCCACAAGCAGAACAATCGCTTATTCCTCATAATCACAAGTCATTATAACAGTGAGATCCCCACTACTTAGTCTTTTGGTGGGAGCTGTCATTTTAACGTAGACACATTCCAACTAGAACACTGCTGGGGCTCACGAGGAATACTACGCTAGCATCATTTATGAGGTACGTTAGACAAACAATCCTGCTAGGGATCTTAAGACCAGAGACCTGGTTCTACTATGCTGGTGGGAGCTGTCACACAGTTATACCACAGCCTGATGCGGGACCATCTTTTCTACATCTTGTGACCCATAATAAATTTGAACGTATGGTTTGTTAATTTGTACATAACTTACTCCATTTGTGTTAACTTGTAAATGCCAAGGACTTAGGTCAAAGCTCACTCGATCCTGGGTGAGATACTATCTTTGTGTACTACAGTACTATGTAGCAGCTGCTTCTTTTTTTGTCCTAAATGAAAGTGTATTTTCTGAACATTTAGATTTAGTAGTTAATGGTAGTGGATGGCTACATGTTTTTTTCCACCATAACATGATGTACCTTACTTTCTAAGTTATATTTATTATAGTTTTGCAGCAGTCAAAAGGTCCTCGTTTCCCAAAGGGACCCTTTCCTCAATCTAGGAGGGTAAGGCAGCAATGTCCTTTTTAGTGGTAACACAAGCCTTGGAGTGAGTTTTTGCATGCGATTGTTGGCAGGAACATCACATTGTCATTAGATGTGTGTGCATGCGACGACTACAGTATATGCCCGCACCACAACAAAAAACATTTTGACTGTTGTATTTATGAGCTTTATGCATTGTTTCTTTCGTTTTCAGGTCTACCTTAAACTAGTATATTCATACTTAACCGTAAGTCTTTTTTCCACTTTTTTTTTACATTGCAGACACACTTAGGGTCTCCATAGTGAGGACTAGGTTGTTGTTTTTGGTCCTGATGAAATGCCACTTGATCTGTAGAGAAGTTTTTAGGCGTGAAACATATTGACCTACAAACAGGGATAGAAGCAACTCTTCTTTTCCCTTACCTTCTTGTAGTGACTGCAAGAGCATTATCTCTTGTGGAACTTCGTCCACTGTTTTTAACCTTGACATAGACCCGCAGATAAATAAACACATAGGGTCGTGGGTCTTGCAGTCAATTTTAACATTCACTTTCCAGTTCCTCACTTTTTCTGACCCATAGGGCTAGTACATCCCTGCACTCAACCGAACGGCATTGTTCAAAAGATCTTCGGCAAAGAGCCCTCTTGTGGGGCCCGTCGGACATTGCAGCACTGGTCTGACGAGAAGCAGGCCCAAGGATGAAACATGGCACTCAATTGGGTGTGTGAGGGCCCTTGCTTCTATTTATAGAAGTTCCTAGATTGACCTGAGTCCTGTGACGCTGCAGGGAGCCGCGGCATCCCGCTCGCGGGCCGTGATCAGATCAGCGGTCCGCGTTTCGGATTGCCGGTCCTGCCGTGGGCCGTTCTTTGGGGTGCAACCTGTTTTCTTACAGCGGCGTGGATTAGGTATCCTCTCTTGGGCTCTGGGTCGTGCCGCGTTCGCTTGCAGCCCCCATAGTTTTTTCTTACCTGCTTGCTGGAATCCTATTTCTTTTTTCTTTCTTCTTTTTCCTTTTTCTTCTTGTGGCCACATTTTCTTTTTTCCAGGTGTCTGTGGTTCCTTCCCTGCATGCATTGCTTAGTACCTTTTCTGCAATGGCATTTTCTCTGTTCACCTGTACGTGGCTTTCCCAATCCAATCCAGGATGGTATCTTTAGTTCTTCCTGCATGTCATTTCCTGTTTACCAGTATAAAAGCACAGAAGTTCTTCTTTTTCTTGCATTGCAAAAACTTCGGTCCTGGTGGTGATCTTCCCTTCTGCTCCCCGTGTTTCTGGACCTCTATCCTGTTTTTTTGCCTGCAGTTTTGTTGTTCCTGATTCTAAGTTTTTTTCTGCTTCTCTTTTTGCCTCTTCTCAGGAGTTCCTGTGGTCTGAGGTTTTTTCCCATATTTTGGGTTTTTCCTCCGGGACTCTTTCTGGAAGGTACGGCCTGCTAGGCATAGTATTGTCAGCAGCACCGTGGCTACTGGAAGGGGTCGCCCTTATCTTGGCCAATCCAGAACAAGCAAGAAACCAGGCAATGCCTGAGACTTGCAGTCTACAGCAGTAAGAAGTGTGCAAACTGTGACAGATTGCAACACCAATAGATTCAGTGTGGCTTTGAAACCATGGAAGAACCTCCTGAAAACGTTGTGGAAACCTCACAATCCATGCTTCATACCATACAACAACAAGCCCAGGAGTTACAACAACTGCGTGCCGACAATACAGCACTAAGACAAGCCCTGGTTTCTCAGTCCATCGATATACCTACTGTATCTGCCTTGACACCACACTATTTTGGAGATCCTAATAAATTAAAGGAGTTCCTTGATTCTTTAACAGTATTTTTTGCATTTCAACCCACCCTGTTTACACAAGATAAGACCAAAGTGAGTGATTTGATCAGCACCCTGTCTGGCCCAGCCCTAGCTTGGGCGACCCCCTTGGTAGCCGATGATGACTCTTTGTTGTCAAACTTCTCACCCTTTATTAAGGCCTTTAAACAGATGTTTGAACGACCTGGACTGGAGTCCGCTGCTGAAGAAGCTTTATGCGATATACAACAAGGCAATCAGGATGTCCTGAAGTACATAACCCCTTTTCAAGCTAGCGGCTGAAACCACTTGGGTGGAACGCACCTTTGTAACTCTCTTCCATCGAGGACTAAGAGACAAAATAAAGGATGAATTGGTGCATTCTACTCAAGTAGATTCTTTGAAAGAACTGATGGATCTAGCACTAAACATAGAGTACCGTTTACAAGAATGGAGAAACGGAAGACCAGGGTGCAGTCCCAGTCAGGAGTATTTCGTCTCTCAGTACATCGCCCAGATGAAAATCAGTCAGAGAACCAAGCTTCCACAGAAGAAGAACCAATGCAAATAGATGTTGTCCATGGACCCTTATCTGAATCAGAGCGAGAAAACAGACGACGTAAGGGCCTGTGTCTTTAATGTGGCAATGCAGGTGTCTTGATTTTAATGTGTGCTATTTGTCCTTCCAGACCTTCGGGAATGCCAACTCCCGTCCCCTGTAAGAAGGAAGTGGATGGGAGGTGTTGAGGTGCCTTCTATCTGCTCTTCAAAAGAAAATACCACAGGTGTTTTTATATTGTCCATAATCCTACAGTGCCCAAATAATCAAGAAGAACAAGTATTCGCGTTATTGGATTGCGGAGCAAGTGGAATTTATTTGGATGAGAATTGGGCTAAAGAAAGAGGAATACCTCATGTCCTTAAAGAGATACCAGAACATGTCCAAACAGTTGATGGCTCTCATCTAACTTCTGTACCGGTGGTTGATACCATTCCTACCCTTTGCTTGCAATTCGGAAAACATCAGGAATACATTACTTTCAATTTGATATCTTCCCCTAATCATTCTATGATTATGGGCATTCCTTGGTTAACACGGCACAATCCATATATTAATTGGGAAACAAGGACTATATCGCTTTCATCCCAGGTTTGTCAACAACAGTGCTGTTCGACGGACTCTTATTGGTCCCCTAAAGATCCCATCATTACCTCCAAAGAAGCAGGTTGTACCATCAACATGATCCAAGGAGTACCCAGTTGCTATCGAGAATACTCTGATGTGTTAGAAACCTAAAAAAAAACATTTTACCTTTGCAACGGGAATATGACTTTACCATTCTCTTGATACCTGGGGAAGTGGCTCCATTTGGAAGAATGTATTCTTTGTCTGAACAAGAAAAGAAGGTACTTAAAGAATACAGAGATGAAAACATACAGAGTGGACTCCCTCTTTGTCACCTGCTGGGGCTCCTCTCTTCTTTGTGCCGAAGAAGACTAGGGATCTACGCCCCTGTATCGACTTTCGAGAGTTAAGTAAGATCACCATCAAGGATAGGAATCCCCTACCCCTTATTAAGGATGTCTTAGAAGCAGTCAAAGGAGCCAAGTTGGATCTGAGGGGTGCCTATCATCTTTTACGAATCAGGGATGGAGACGAATGTCAAACAGCTTTCCGCACACCTTTGGGCCATTTTGAATACTGCATTATGCCTTTTGGCCTGACCAACGCAACATCCATGTTTCACAGATTTATGGGCTCAGTGTTCTCCGATCTCTTGAATCAAAGTGTTGTGATATATCTAGATGATATTCTAGTATATTCTCGTTATCCGCAACAACATACTAAGCGTGTTCTTCAGGTTTTGGAAAGACTCCAACAAAATAATCAGTACTGCAAACCTGAAAAATGTGAGTTCAACAAGACCGGGGTACTATATCTTGGTTTTCTTTTGTATCAATCAAGTCAGCATAGCCATGGGCCCAGAAAAGGTACAAGCCATTCTTGACTGGCCCTCTCCTGCTTCTGTTAAGGAGACTACGTGCTTTCTAGGGCTATCCAACTTTTATCAGCAATTCATAAAGGACTTTGCCCAGCAACAAGGCTTATAACCCAGACCATCAAAAAAGAAAACCTAAAGAAGGGTTTTATTTGGACTGAAGATGCAGAAAAGGCCTTTCAGAATCTTAAACCTGTCTTTACTCAAGCCTTGATATTACGTTATCCTGACACAACTAAGAAATTCATAGTGGTCACTGATTCATCAGACAGAGCCTTTGGAGTTGTTTTACTACAAAGACAAGACGATGATGGCTTAGAACATCTTGTCTTTTTTATATCCCATGTACTGACAGATGCAGAATGCAACCATTCTGTATTGGAAAGGGAATTGCTCACTCTAAAAGGAGCCTGTAAAGAATGGAGGCATTTTCTGATGGGTACTAGAGAAACATTTTAAGTCAGAACTGATCATCGTAATCTACAATGCCTCCGCAGCTTTCAATGACGAAACAGTCGTCAGACCAGATAGGCTTTCTTTTTCAGTCAGTATGTCCTTGTAGTAACATGCATACCTGGGCCCCAGAACCTTCTGACAGCTGCTTTATCCCGCTGTTATCTGGAAAGTATGATTACTTCTTCCCCACATATCATAGAACCATGTCAAATCATTGAAGTCGTACATTCATTTCTTGATCGTGTGAAATCAGAATATCAGTATCTTCCTCTTGAAGAGTGGAACGCTCTAGGTTCTCAATTACAAAAGAACCAGGGATGCTACTATCATCAGGACACCTTGTTTCTACCTACTAAAAGAGTTCAAACAGAAGCCTTGCAGATGTGTCATGACTCTCCTATTGCTGGACACCGTGGAATCAAGGATATGCAGGAACTGCTCCTTTGTTCCTTCTGTTGGTCAACTTTAAGGACTGATGTCGAAACATATGTAAATTCTTGTCCAATATGTGCTCAAACCAAGATACCCCGAACTAAGCCATCAGGTTTATTAATGGCCTTGCCTGTTCCATCCGTCCTGTGGCATACGTTGTCCACAGATTTCATATGTTCTCTGCCATCTTCTGCAGGACACCACGTCATAATAGTAACTGTTGACCCATTTACCAAAAGGCTAATTTTACGGCCTTGAAGAAATTACCCACTGCTAAGGACATGAGTCAAATCTTTATGCAGGATATGTTCTGCCTATATGGCCTTCCACAAGTAATCATTTCTGATCGAGGGCGCCAATATGTGTCACGTTTTTGGAAAGACTTTTGTAAATTTTATTACATAGATGTTGCTCTATCATCTGGATTCCATCCTCAGGCCAATGGTCAGACGGAACGCCTAAATCAGGGGCTACAACAATACCTATGCTGTTTTTGTAATGCCACACAAAGCAATTGGTCCTCGTATCTCTCATTGGCTGAGTTTTCCTATAATAATACGGTCCACAGTGCAACAGGATCCACACCTTTTTTGGGGACTTATGGTTTCCATCCTACAACTTTTCCTAATGTCACTCGTGAACAATCTACTGTTCCAGCGGTTACCTCATTTGCTCAACGTCTCCACCATGTACAGGACATGATACGTACCAATCTTTTAGCTACAAAACATTATATGAAAATAGTATCTGACACCTGGTGTAGTACTGCACCCTCATACGAGCCTGGGAATAAAGTATGGGTTTCCTCTAAGTTTCTGCCTTTACATTTGTGCCAAAGTAAATTCAAGCCCCGTTACTATGGCCCCTTTAAAATAATGCATATGTTGACTCCAGTCTCTGTTCGACTTCGTTTACCACAGATCTGGAAAGTTCATCTAGTTTTTCATGTGTTGCAACTCAAGCCTTTTGTTCCTGATCCTTATCACAGACATGTGCATTGTACTCCTCCTCTTTTGGTTGATGGCCTTCCTGAGTATGAAGTACAGGAAGTTTGTGGATCCTGCATTTTTAGGAATCATCTCCAGTTTTTGATTCACTGGGAAGGATATCCCATTAGTGATTGTTCTTGGGAGGCTACTTCCTCTGTCCATGCTCCCCGCTTGGTCCGCAGTTCTTTTCAACATTTCCCAGACAAGCCTGGAGTTTGGGGGGGGAGGCCTACTGTGACACTGCGGAGACCCACGGCGTCCCCCTTGGGGGCCATGATTGGATCGGCGATCCAGGTTTCGGACGGCTGGTCCTGCCGCGTGCGTTCTTTGGGCTGCAACCTGCTTTCTCGACCGCAACGTGGCCCAGGGATCCTCTCTTCGGCTCTGGGTCGCGCCGCGTCAGCTTGCGGCCCCTGTAGTTTTTTCTTACCTGCTTGCTGGAATCCTTTTTTCTTTTTTCTTTTGTCTTTTTCCTTTTTCTTCTTGTGGCCATATTTTCTTTTTCCCAGGTGTCTGTGTTTCTTTCCCAGCATGCATTGCTTACTACGTTTTCTGCAATTGCATTTTGTCTGTTCATCTGTATGTGGCTTTCCCAATCCATGATGGTATCTTTGGTTCTTCCTGCATGTAACTTCCTGTTTGCTGGTATAAAAGCACAGAAGGTCTTCTTTTCTTTGCATTGCAAAAACGTCCGTCCTGGTTGTGATCCTCGCTCCTGCTCCCCGTGTTTCTGGACCTCTATCCTGTTTTTTGCCTGCAGTTTTGTTGTTCCTGATTCTAAGTTCTTCTCTACTTCTCTTTTTGTCTCTTCTCAGGAGTTCCTGTGGTCTGAGGTGTTTTCCCATATTTTGGGTTTTTCCTCCAGGGCTCCTTCTGGAGGGTACGGCCTGTTAGGCGTAGTATTGTCAGCAGCACAGTAGCTATTGGAAGGGGCTGCCCTTACCTTGGCCAATCCAGAACACACAAGAAACTAGGTGGTGCCCTGAGACTTGCAGACTACAGCGATAAGAAGCGTGCAAAGCTTGACAGAGTCCTACCTAGGGGTCCTAGTTGGAACTTCATCCCCTCAAAACTGTGTACCTTTATGTAACCCTCATCAGTGTCATATCCCTAGAAAGCAGTTGTTGCTGAACAAGACACACTTCCATTGCATTCTCAAAAGGGCACCATAAGCAACAGAAAACATGCCGCACACAGCAGAACACTGGATGAAATGACTGAGACCAATTTCTGTCAATTTCCTCCAATAGAGATACTTCAGAGTACTGCATCATATGATCATGACACAGTTGGGCCGGTCGGAACTTGAGATAGGGCAGCCATTGCGAATCAAAAATAGCAACAGCAACATACCACCAATTAATGCCAATACAATCAGGACACCTCCAAAGACACTGGAAAAAGTGAGTGACTGGCTGATGGTATTATTCCAAAAACAGTCTGGAATGTACTTACAAATCCAGACTTTATGGCCATAAAGAAGTTTACAACCCCTACAGTATTGAATTTGTTAAATATATGACTCATCAATACACCAAAGTGGCCTGGGAAGTTAGTATTTAAAAGGGACTGTATCTTTGCTGATGACCTTGCTACTTGTAGGTCATAGGTTTCATTGGCAGATGTGAGTGCCACATGTTTTTGAAGCAAGAATGCTTTCAGTCTGCTTAGCTTGCCAAAATTGACATTGGAAGTAGCAGTGTTAGGCCTCAAATGTATTACTTTAATCTCTTGCGTGGGAGGGAAAAGTAAATTTCTACAGCAGGTCACGATTTGATAAACAGAAATCACATATGGGACCCTTGCTCTCATCCCACAACAGCCTTGATCATTCAGCATCATGTCACTCCCATTCAGGAGTAATTGAAATACTGGGTGGATCAGACAGAGGGGAATACCCTTAAAATAGCAGGCTAAGTTAGACACTGACGCTTTGCATACGCCGTGCAATGCCACCTGTTTACAAATCATTGAATGGCTTAGAGAAGTCTCATACTTGCTTCCACTAAGAAAAACATCTTTCTCCCCACCTATACACTTATAATCGAAAGGCAGTTAAAACACCTCATGAATATAGTTCTCTCCTGAATGTTCAAACCTGCAAATTGGAAAATGTTTTGAGCATGAGGTGAATTGAAATGTGGATATGATATTGCTCCATGTATTAACCACACTAATAATGCTGTTTCAGCCACTGTAAAAGGCAACTTTTCTAGCTCTTCTATACTAAGCATGGTGTAACTAGCTTCCTTTTTCACGATTATCTGTTGTTTCTGTGTAAGGTTGAATGCAGCAAATACCTTTTGGGAGTTCACATGCTTCCAAGGCATGCGTTTCGCCTGAAGAATTTGTAAAGCCCAACTCAATTGCAAAATGGACCTAAGCTGTCTTTACCCATGTTATAAAATTGACATATCATTTTGAATAATGTCAATAGCAGAAGACACAATGTTGTTTCGTGTGTAAATGCAAGTGGACAGTGTGTTCGACAGCTATTGCTTTCTCTAAGTTTCCTTTAACTATTTGCCTCAAACGAGCAGCAGCTTCCATTTGTGAAAGATTTGTTGTAGATTGCATGCAGAAATCTTTTTGAGCGCAATTCTCTGGAAGCTATCAAGAAATCTTGTAAGTCTATGTCCTCAGAAAGGAGAGAGAGGTGTTCTTTTACAGCTGTTAATGTGGAGTTTTACAACCGTTTCTGGCATAATTTGCCCATGCTATATGTGGTGACTGTACCTGTGCCGTGTGTTGTGTGGTGACGTAACAAGGGTCCGGTCTGCTTGCTATTTGTGTCCGCTGGCCACAATAACCACCTGTTGAGACCTGAAAGCATTGAATTAAATGTACCGTTCTGAGCCATATAATTGAGCTGATCTGACAAATTCATACTTTTTTGCCAATTGTCAAATTTATATACTGAGGGAATACTGGGCACATTCATTTCTTTAACTTTTGCTAACCCAAGTCAAGTTGTCTGCTGAACTGTTTCATTCAAGAAAATAATTTGCAATGGAATTAAACAGGCTTTGAATAAGACATCCATGCCTCATACCTGCCAATCTTTCATTCCCCAAACTGTTTTAAGTCAATAGTCTTTTTACAGTATTTATTTATTTAAATGCATTTGGTCCAGAAAGTTTGGACCATTTAAAATTAAAAAGAAAAGCACAGTCTTACATAGATGTATAAAGTCCATTGGAATCGCAATAACTCATCATAATTCATAATAACAATCATTCAAGATACTATAAAAGTCTAATAATCAACTAACATATAAAATATTTCAGTTAAATCCTTACAACTAAAATTAAAATCGGACTTAAAATACAACAATTGACAAGTTTTGACATAAAAAAAATCATCTCTGTAAGCTTGTGCGGTCTCAGTTTGCTCCCAAAAAGGTCGGGAATTCTTGCTAAAATACAGGAAAGGATGTTGCATATAAGTTAATAAATTCAAAATAATGACAGGGTACATGGCATATATTAGAAAATAAAAGAAAGAACGAAGAAATATGGATCTAGTTGAAATCTCCCTCTATAAACAAACAAAGGCCCAGCCTAGAGCTCTAGGGGCCCTCCACAGAAATGAGCCTACGACGAATACACCAAGCCTCCGATAAAAATGTGGTAACTGAGGAGGCAACCAGTGTGGATGTTTCATATTTGCATATTCTGGTGGCATTGGTTCTGTCCAACAGTGATAGATTTTTACAGAGGGGGATAATCCACTTTCTTCTAGGGCTCTTGTATGAGGGACAGAAAAACAGAATATGCTAGATTGTTTCTTTATAATGAGGGCAAGATATGCATCTATCAGTC
Organism: Pleurodeles waltl; assembly: GCF_031143425.1. Taxonomy (NCBI): domain Eukaryota; kingdom Metazoa; phylum Chordata; class Amphibia; order Caudata; family Salamandridae; genus Pleurodeles; species Pleurodeles waltl. The sequence continues at coordinate 404,810,802 of NC_090449.1, forward strand.
GAAGGGACGCTGGATGACCAGTGGGCCGTATAAGTATTAATAGGCAGGGAACCATACCTAAACTGTAGATAAAGGGCACGAGCATATGGTGGCATGGGGAGGTTCATAAAAGTCTCAGGCCAAGGTTCGTGTTTGAATTGGAGGAATTCTATTGTTAACCTACGCAACCCGTTTTGGTGCAATATATCTTCGTTGCCTTTTTCCCAGTATCTTCTTTTAACAAGTTGTCTCGCGTTATTGGGAATCAATTCTGGATGTTCCCAGTAATGGGAGAGACCTATTTTAACCCAAGCAGATTTCATCTCCTGCAGCCATTGGATTTTAGTCGTGCCCTGAGGAGTAGCTATGAGTTCCCTCACCGCCGCCCTGTATGGTTCGAGTTCGGGAGTTGTCCAAAGGCGGATCCAATAGGAAAGCGATCTCAGGGCCGCTATGGTTTTGATGCTGTTTAACCCTAAGTCGAGCCTGAGAGGAATCATTGGGGTACCTACCCCTAACCGGGAAACCTGTCTAAGAAAGTTGTTATCTTTTGTTTGTAAAATATACAATCTTCTATGTAATCCCCAGAGTTCTGCTCCATACAGGGCCGCCGCACGGATTTGAGCATTATAGATCTCGGTAATTATAATCAAAGGGGAACTCAGAGCCTTTCTAGAATTACGTACTAGGGCCCCACCTCTTTGACTTAAAATAAGAGCCCCTTTATCAATGGCTGCCTCCCATTTTCCTGTGAGCTAATTCCCAGATAGTCAAACTCTTCCACTTTCTCCAGCGGTAGTGAATTTATTTCGATTCTGACACATGGTTGTTTCCTTAGAGAGCTGTATATCAGAAGTTTCGTTTTTTTAGCATTAACGTCAAGCCCAAAATCCCTACAGAAAGCACAAAATTGGTTAACCAGATTTTGGATCCCCACATGAGATTTAGCTAGCAAAATTGTATCATCCGTGTACAATAAACAGGGGATTTTTTACCCAGCCAATTTGGGTGAGTGGTTTATGCAATTCTCCAAATAACGGATACAGCCATTGATATAAAGCAAAAAAAGGGTAGGAGCCAGAACGCACCCCAGCTGGACACCTCTATTAATAGCCACAGGATCCGTCAACTCACCCTCCTTGCCGCATCTAATTAGAGCATAGGTGTTGTCATGAAGCCGGGTGATAAGGCTCAAGAGACCTGAAGGAACCCCCATATTGGAGAGTGTTGACCATAGCATGTTCCTGGGGATCAGATCAAATGCAGCTCTCAGGTCTATAAAAAACACATACAGATCCCCCCCCCCCACTAAGTCCACATTCTTCCATTTAATTGCCAGGAATCCCAGGACTTGGTCAATAGTGCTCACCGCAGGTCTGAACCCTGCTTGTAGATTAGATAGGGCATTAGATTCCATGATCCATTCATCGAGGTGGCACACAAGGTGTTTAACATAAATTTTTTGAAAATTATCTAGGAGACTGATCGGACGATAATTAGCTGGAATATTGGGGCAACCTTTTTTAAAGATGGGGACTATCTCAGCACCTTTCCATGAGTGAGGGATAGGGGCTCCAGCTGCGATTGCATTGCAAATTCGGTTGAGATAAGGAGCCCATATGTCAGGTCTTGTCTTGTATAAATCGCCCGGAATCTTATCAGGACCTGGAGCCTTTCCCCAATTTAGTGAATCTATGGTGGCACTTGTTTCAGCTAAAGTAAATAAGATCAGGGTAGCGTCTTGGGATATTGGAACATCGAGGGACCTAGAAGATACCTCGGGAGGACCTGCATATAATTGGCCAAAATGCTCAACCCAGGTTGCAGGAAGAATTGATGTGCCTGGTACAGAGGCAGAGTCTCCACAGTTTTCTGCTATTAATTTCCAAAACCTGGAGGTATCTTTTGATTTAGCGGTTTCCAGGATAGCTACCCATCTAGCCTCTTCCCAGCTTCTGCATGCCTTGGTACATTCGTTCTTGTAATCTTTTCTAGCTGTTCTTATAGATTCAACTTGGCCTGTTTTTAGAGCTTTCAATAAAGTGAGCTGTGCTTCCCTACATAAATTATTAAACCACCGTGCCCGGCACTTTTTCTTGGGATTACTGGTGATCTCTTTTGTGAAAAGGTGTTTTAGGGAATCAAACAATTTACTGTGGGCTGCTAAAAGCCTATCACCCTCATCATCTTCTTTGTAATGAAGCATACACTCCATTTGATTGGCTAGCAGATTGTATATTGATGAAAGATGCTCGGGATGTAGTAACAAACTCCCATTTCAAATTCCGTCTATTGTTTGATAAAGCTAGCTGATGGGCATAAAGCTTAGAATGGGGTGTCTCAAGTAAAGGGAATAGGCCTCTAGTCGATAAAATCAATGGGTTGTGGTCGCTCTCTTCATGCTCTTGTACTCTCATATCAACCATATGGCCCCACAGTCTAATATCGAGGAGTATTAATAGCCTTGTATGGCCAACCGTGAAACCAGTGAATCTGAATACATTAATTTACTATCAGTAAGCAGGATTTGACTTGCTTTTGTGGTTGACAATTTGAAATAATAGGACCCAGGATTAGTAGCATAATTGCCAGAAAAATAAGTGAATATATACATGTGATAGAACTCCCCACATGGGGAGTTAGACAATATTCCCATTGCGTGTAATTAAAAACTGTTCATGGGGAACCAGCTTTATGTAGTTAATGGTGTCCATAATAATGGTAACAGAACACTTTGCCATAATTTGCAGAGTTCAAGTACATATATTTACTTTCGAATACAGTATAATATTCAAGCTCAGAAAGCCTAGAATTAACTGTTTTAACTTCCCACTCATCAGAAGCAACAAGTAACAATGTAATTCATGGAAACTTTAAAGATATATGGAATCTGTATCATTTCAGTAGGTCCAAATATATCATATGGAACTTTATCCTAGACAATCCCATCAGGAACTGGAAGAGCAGAAATGCTCACTAGGGACAAGTCACTTCGCACTTTATGGCAAGATAAGTAAGGCTTTAAAACGTCATCCACTAGTTCAACAGCAGCGCATTCAGGAAGATAATACCCATGTACAAGCAAAAAGAAGACTATAACAAATCCAATCCATAGGAAAAAGCACGCAATGCCAATATAATCCACAGGTAATACTATGGACAAATCAAGTAAGTGCCTTTAGGCCAGTTAAAAAGCTTACATATACCATGTACTGAAGCAATAGTTGAAGCTGAAGAATTTAAAGAAAAATCATCTGTTGGCAAAATAACCAGAAGCAGTCTGTGCAAAAACCGGAGCCGGTACAGGTGAAAGAGAACTGGTAGATGTATCCAATGGTGGTTCCTCATAGACAATGCCATCAATTTGTGTTGCATTAGTTAATTGCAGATTATTATTTTGGACATTTCTTGTGCTTGTAGCAGTAACTGTAATCCACAAAACTTAATTCACCCCCCTCTCCACCCTATGTGAAACAATTGCAGCATTTTTTAAAGTTTGAAGAGGTTTCTCCTGTATGGTAGTGAAAGGGGTGCTACCCAGAAGTCCTCATGGTTTACAGTGCAAGATCTGCCACATGATTTAATTTTATGTGTTCAGTGGAGACTAACTGTCTTTGGAACCAGACAGCGGTGGTAGAATAACAGTTCCCATACCTTGTATTTCAGGAACAGGTACTGGTGCTCGGTAGGATGGACCAAGCTCTTTCTTCACAGGAACTTTTTCTCAAACAAGATCTCCAGTTTTTGTAGTCCAGCCTGTGGAAGTTGTTGAATCCTTCATTTCCAAAGTGGCGGCATGTGTGGTAGGACATTCATCTCAGAACTGTTTAATTCCTCTAAAACAGTGACATGTTAATTTATGTCAAAAGGTGTTTCTTCCACCACTGTGCCAGGAGAATCAAGATCTGGGATGTACATAGGGATGCCAAACAGGACTTCGTATGTGGTACAACCTCCCAAAGACCTCCTAGGCAGAGTAATGCTCTCTGGACCCCGTATAGGTGATGGATCCAACTATGATGTGACTCTAGCTGTTAAGGATTGCTTTAAGTCTCGTTTTTTCTTTCCACTGTTGAGTTTCCCTCTGGATGATATGGAGGAGAATAATGCAGCGCTACACCCAACCTTCCTATGGTATCCCTGTAAGCTTTTGAGGCAAAAGCAGGGCCCTGGTAAGAATGGAATGCAGTGACTGCATAGCTCCCAAGAAAGACATGCAAATCTTTAATAACAGTGCAACTGTCAGCAATTGTTGTGGCCACACCCGAATGGATTTAGAGCAAGAGCCTATTTCTAGTAGAAAATATTTGTATGCACCATCTCAAGTTAGCGGACTGCAGTGGTCCAGGTGCACACACTACATAGGCCTATTAGATATTAAGAGGGGTGTCTGCGGTGGGCGCTTGATGGTGGAACCCTTTTATTTGTTGACAGATGTCTCAACTAAGGAAATACTGTTTCGTCTGTTTGTTTAGACCCTGGAATCAACAGCTTTTTTGTAAAAGTGAAATAGTAGCCGCCACACCAGAATAGGCAGAAGCAACATCCTCATGAGCTGCTTTAATCAGTTCTAGCCTACAACCTTAGCTGGGGATCACACAGTCACCCACGCCTGGTATTGTTACGTGAGGAATGTTTTGGACACTCAAATGGTAGGAATATTTTTTGGGATATTCTTGTAGTTGGAGCTTGCCATCAGCCGAAGCGTTTACAGCAGCCAAAATGTAATCACACACCCTTGTATGGGAAAGTGTAATCACAACAACATTTGCCGTAACTACTGCAGATTTGGCAGGTTCACCAGCCAGTGCATTCCCTACAACGTGAATTCCAACATGTGGATAGCCCACTGCATGCATTACACGAGCCCGTGGCAGTCTGCCTTTGAGCACTGCCACTTTCCCCCCAAAGTATTTTATGCTTTATGGTGTTCCCTTTTAGAGTCTCTGAACCTGTTAACGCGCCAATAGTGTAGGTTTTCATTGAAGGACTAAACACAGTAATATGGATTGCACACAGTAAGTGTGGGGAATTCTTACGTTCTAGTGCCAAAATCAATACTTTGAGCTCAGAAAGTTGTGCTGAGCAATAACCGAGGGAATGTGTGTAAGTTTGTTGAGGGTGGAACTTGCCTTACCTCATTACTCTGTAAACGGCTGTGTAAGCCATGAAGTATTGGTGTTGAGTACCTACAGCAGGTTGAGCTGATCCGTCAGTGTAGATGATATATTTATAGTGGTCTACAGGCATGACTTTAGGGGCATGGGGTACTCAAGTTCATGTTGGAGAAATTCTTGGGTCTGTAGTTCTGGCTCGAAAACATAGTCAGCATCTGTGGCCGTCAAAGTAGTGGCCCATTGTATCCATCACAGATGCAGTGCTTTTGCATTTGGAACGCTGGCTTTCGTAAGAGTCTAAAGGGCTGAGATTGAGGTAACAACAATGATGCGCTTACCCTGGGCCGATGGTCTCTCCTTAATGACAGCCGTCTGAATTGCTGTCAGTATTTTTTCAGTGGATGTAAAACTAATTTCTGCATTTGAGTATAAGTTTGATTTGTACGCAATTGGTACTGTGTCACCTTCATTGAATGTGATGTATGTGAACCCAATGGCCCCCACAATGAACCGGAAAACCACATTTGATTTTTTTTCGCATGTGCTTTAAGCATGTCAAGCTTTATTCGATTTTATACTAAAAATTATAAAAGCATACACAATTGTGGGTTAAAGGTTTTAAAAAGAGGCTCTGATAACATTAATTAATCACATCAAAAACACATAATAAAATTAAATGAGAACACTTGATAAAACATGCTTGCAAGAGCTGTAAGGTCTTTCTTTGTTTTATCACAGCCCAAAGGTATTTGGACATCACATTGCATATAAAAAACGAAGTTAAGGAATGTAAAAACAAATATGCCGGATTACATTGTGCAAAATTTAAAGATCTTAATAGCGGCAGGATCAACTCCTTTCTGTGTGCATTATAATATTTACAAAATGAAACAGTATGAAAGGTGCTTTGCATCGTCACACTATAACAGGGGCACTTTTCTAAAATCAGAGACCAATCATTAGAGTTAGGAAAACTCGTTAAGCGATTACAAATCTCCAGTCTAAAATGAGTTAAAACAAATCTGTGCTGAGAATTAATTACCTTAAGGTTGTATATCAGAGGTTAACAGCATCATCTGATTTCTTACCACAGACAGTTTTAACAATTCTGTGGACAATCTAGCCTTCTCCAACAAGGTCAAACATTCGCTGTTGAGTTCCTTTCTAGCAACCTGCCCCATAGTTTCTGGTTGCGCAAAAACTCCAGGTGCCCCAAATCACTCACAAAGTTCGTAATGTATTTTAACCATGGAATACATAGTGCAGAGTTGGACTTGAGACAGTCCCTTAATATGTCACGATTAAGACCTGTCTGCTCAGAGGTTCAGATCTTATGCCATAACAATATAGGCTAAATCTTCACAATGTTAGAGATAAAAGACAAACTTAGCTCTGCATGGCAAACATAGTACGAGCTACTGGGTGGAAAATAAGAGTGTATCTTAAAATAGCATTTTCAACCACTTTCAGTGAGTGACTATTTACATGCCCCCAGCAGCCCGCCCCATAGAATACTGTGGTCAGGCACTTAGCCGTATACATTGTCAGCAATTCCACCAGGGGCTTATTCCCTAATTGGTTTCTGGAGATGAAGCTTCCTTTTGGATACTGCTTGTGTCCACAGGCCCTTATGATCAAACACGATACCCAGATATGAGAATGTCATTGTGTAACAAATCGTGTTGTCTCCAATGGACAATTCTCGTGCCTTTAGGATTCTTTTCCCACATCTCACAGGAAAAGACTTACTTTTGTTAACTATCAGCCCAAGTACCTGCATGTAGTAAACAAAGTGGCTTAACAGCTGCTGGGCACCCACAGGGGTGTGTGCCCTGAACACGGCATTGTCAGCATAGAGGAGGGTGGGATTTTATACAAAGAAAAAAGGAAGGGTGCTAAAACGCAATCCTGCCTGACACCCCTCTCTGTGCTGAACGTCCTTGTAAATTCTCCCTTGACCCCATACCACACCTTTGCCCTACATCTTAGGCAGAGTTGCCTAATCAACTGTATCATGGGAGGATCCACACCAAGGTTCAACATAATAGTCCGCAGCCTGTCATGGATCACACAATCTAAAGCGGATGAGAGGTCTACAAAAAAAAAAAAAAAAAGTCCCTTTTCTAATCCGACAGTATTTCTCAATTAATAGTTTTAAGCTGATTCCCTGTTCAATCGTCCCCACTTCACATCGAAAGCTGTACTGTAGGTCAGATAGAATACCCGTATCAACAGCCCAAGCCTGCAATCTATCTAAAATAATACATCCTGATACCTTGACAAATAACCATGGCCGTTAGCAGGCTGGGCTATTACAGTCATCTTTTTTAAATATGGGGACAATTAGGGATTCTGTCCAGGTTACTGAAAAGCCTGCTTAACCACAGGCTTCCAAGAACTGAGTCAGTAGCAGACACCTGCAATGGAATATTTGCTTTATAGAGATCCACAGGAATACAATCAGGGCCCAGGGCTTTATCCCCCTTACTGCTTACTGCTGGGTAAGGCCTTAATAACTTCTAGAGAAAATGTTAAATCAATGGAACAATGCAGGGGGGAAGTGTCACAGCTACTAAGGGCCTCAAAATCACAGTCTGCCATCCCGTCATCTGGTTTAGCATATATGCCAGAAAAGTGAGACACCCACTCTGATTCACTTATGGCCACCTCTAGACTAGGACCATCTACCTGTGTCATAAAAAGGGAGTTAACCACACGCCAGAAGGCCGCCTTATCCTTACTGTGACTGGCGTCTAAGAGTGATTCCTATACCTCTTTTCTTAAGGCATTTATTTACTGTTTCAGGGCCAATTTATAGCACTTCCTCACCCCCCCCAACTTCGTCTGCGCTACACTGCAGTTTCCCCAGCGCTGCTTTTCAAAATCTATATGCTTTTGAACATGAGGAATCAAACCCTCTCTTCTTTCCATGTGCTGCACGCCTATCATTGGTTAATAAGCTGCTCTTAACTCCCCTAGCAATCTGCTGGAAAGCCCTCAAGATTTTTGCAGAGTCAGATGTATAATCCAGGCAGATTTCAAAAGCCTCCCTTTACCCCTTGAACAACCACTCTAAACATATATAGGGAACAATTTTAGACCAGCTCAAAGGATATCCGTTGGTACGAGCAATCTCAATATTGTCTACTATATGCGGTACAGCATTTAGAGTTGAAATAGGCACGCCCTTGTCAATAAAGTCAAATGTAATGCTCTGGGGGAAATTATTGCTAACTGCATAATCATGGGAGATAAAATCTACCATCATACTTGCACAATGACAGTGATAAAAATCGATAATCTAATTTGCTCCTCTACCATTAAAAGTACCACTAAACAGGACTGCTGGCGAACACAGCTCATTACTGAATGCCAGGTCGTACTTACACAATAACATGTTTAGTTTGTTGCAAAAACATCTGTGTGTGAAATGGGTTTGACCCAGATTTACACAATCAGTAATCCCACACACTTCATCAGCGGCCAATGGGCACAAATTGGTGTTAACCCCACCCAACAATATGACCACATCTCTAGTAGTTCCATTGTTAATTTTATCAAGGTCTCCAACAGGATCACCCATGACTGTGGTTATTTCAGACCTTACAGCATTATTGTACAAATTGACCGCTACATGCAGACAATTAGGCGGGCATTTCAGTTTTACAATATGGTAGAAAGTCCTTGACACAGCTATTGGAATGTTAGACATGGGCAGGTAGTTTGAAATATAAATCCTAAATCCCCCATTGGTCTCCCTGAGCTGGATGGCACTGCTGGGCCATGAAATGTTCTATACCCGTTTATGTGTTTTGGGGTTATCGCCCAGGTCTCCTGCAGGCAAATCATGTTAAAATCAGAAACAAAGTCTACCCATTCCACCATAGTGCTTTTTTCCTCCAAACCTGCCACATTCCTAAAAAGAACCTCAGTACTGCTCACTCGATGCTACTGGTGGCACTGATGGAGGGGGAACCTGGCAGATTATGCACATCTCTGTAGGAGGCTGGCCTGGTTTGCAGTGGGTACCTTGCGTACTTTCACCTTATACCAGGTCCAGTTATCCCTTATTAGTGAAATGTAGGCACTGTCTAGAAGCCTGGCTCTCTAGGGGTAGCTGTAGCTGAGCAGCCAAGGCTTTTCTAGGAGACATGAAAAGCTCAAGCAATACCAGTGTAGGCACACAGTATTCACACACATGAAAGAAAATACTCAGTGTTAGAAAAATAAAGCTACTTTCTTTTGGTGACACAAATGCCAAAAATACCATAGAGACTATACTCCCTTAGGAGGTAAGTAATACACAAAATATATACACTAGTATGCAAAATCAGGTGTAAAAACAGTGTAAATAGTGAAAATCACAATAGTTAGAAATGAGCCTAGGGGGAACACAAACCATATACTAAGAAAGTGGAATGCGAATGCCGGTTTCCCAGCTAGGCAAGTGTAGTGTGTAGAGGGGCGCTGAGAGTATTAGAAAACACCAAAGGTAAGTAATAGAACCCACCCCAGAGCCCAGGAAAGCAGGAGTAAATCACAGTAACTTCCCTAGAAAACTCAAGAACATGAGAAAGAAGATAATGTAAGAACCAGAAGAGACTGCAATACACTAACAGTGGATTCCTGGACCTGAAGGCCTGTGGAAGAATGGGACCAAGTCCAAGAAGCACAGAAGAGTCCAGGGAGAACAGGAACCCCTGCTAACCCGGATGAAGGTGCAAAAGAGGAACCACTGGTGAAGAACAATAGTCAGTACTGCACCCAAGAAAACTGATGTGGGTTCCGGGTTGGTGCAGATGATGTCCCAAGCTGGATTGAAGATTGCAGTCTGGTTTGCGTCGCTGGATTCCGCCAACAAGCCTTGGCACACGCAAAGCTCACGGTTAGCGGAAAATGGCGCTGCCTGGGACCAGGAGGGACCTGGTGGACCCTACCCAGGAGGGGGAGTCAGAGAGGGCTCTCGGCAACTCAGAGAGCCCACAGAAGACCAGGCAACATGCACAGGAGTCCTACAGCACGGGGACAAAGAAAGTGCAAAAGGAGGTCCACGCAGCACTACAACAAAGGATCCCATGCCACCAGAGAACCATCAGGAAGCTGTGCGAGGCAGGATAGAGTGCTGGGGGCCAGAGCTGCACGGTGCACGAAGAACTTCGTGGAAGGATGCCCACAAGCCTTGGCAACTGCAAAACACACGGTGCACGGGGGTACTTTCTTGCATAGGGAGGCAAGCTCTTACCTCCACCTAGTTGGACAGTAGGATGTCAGGACCGTTGGGACCACTTCAGTCCACCACCCGTGATGCTGGATTCTTGCAACACGTCAGGAGAGGGGACCCATGCTGCTGGTTGTCGATGCAGAGAGGTGCCTGCTGAAGCAGGGGAGTGACTCCTTCACTCCAAGGGAGATTCCTTAAGTTCTTCTGATGCAGGCTGAAGACAGGCTGTCCTCTGAGGATGTGCGACCAGGAAACAGTTGCAGCTGCTGGCAGGAGCTGAAGATACAATGTTGCAGAAGTTGACTTTGCTTCTTTGTTGTAGTTTGTAGATTTCCTGGAGGGTCCAGATGCAGTTTCTTCGGTGAGAAGGTGAAGTAAAGGATGCAGAGGATTCCTGCTGTAGTGTTGCAATCCGAATCTGAAGAACCACCCAAGAGAGAGACCCTAAACAGCCCTGAAAGGGGGATTGGTCATCTACACAGGTAAGCACCTGTCAGGGGAGGGATCTGACATCACCTGCTGGTACTGGCCATTCAGATGCTCCCAGAGTTCCCTGCCAACTTGGAATCCAAGATGGCAAAACCCAAAGACCCTCTGGAGGAGCTCTGTGCACCACCCCTGGGGTGGTGATAGACAGGGGAGTGGTCACTCCCCTTTCCTTTGTCCAGTTTCACGACAGAGCAGGGACTCAGGGGTTCCTGAATCGATGTAGACTGGATTATGCAAGGAAGGCACCAAATGTGTCCTTTAAAGCATTTCCAGTATCTTGGGGAGGCTACCCTTCCCAAGCCTGTAACACCTATTTCCAAAGGGAGAGGGTGTAACACCCCTCTCCCAAAGGAAATCCTTTGTTCTGCCTTCCTGGGCTTGAGCTGCTGAAGCAACAGGGGGGCAGAAACCTGCATGAAAGGTGGCAGAAGCTGGGACTGCCTGGAAAACCTCAGAAGGCTTCAGTGGCAATACTGGTGGTCCTCTAAGGATCCCCCAGAGTGCATGGAATGATACAACCAATGGTTGTAAAAGCATTGGAGTATGATTCCAACATGTTTGATACCAAACATGCCTATGTTCGGAGTAACCATTATGTAGTTGGACATTGGTAGTGACTTATGCCCAGTACACGCGTAAAATGGCATCCCCGCACTCACAAAGTCCAGGAAATTAGTCCTGGAGGTCGTGGGGGCACCTCTGCTAGTGCAGGGGTGCCCTAACACAGGTATCCTGCACCCTGCCCTCAGGGCTGGAGGGTCTGCTAAAAGGGGTGACTTTTAAGTGACCTGGTGCAGTGTAAATGGCAGTGAAAGGGTGCGTGCACCTTTTCACACAGGCTGCAATGGCAGTCCTGTAGAAGCCTTTGCATGGGCTCTCTATGGGTGGCAATAGATATGCTGCCGCCCATAGGGACCCCTGGAGCCCCAATGCCCTGGGTACCATATACTAGGGACTTATAAGGGGGCACCAGTATGCCAATTTAGGGTGGATTACTGAGTTAACAGTATACAACAACACAATTTAGAGGAGAGATAGCATAATCACTGGGATACTGGTTAGCAGGATCCTAATGAACACAGTCAAGCAAACTGACATCAGGCAGAAGATGAGGGTAACTATGGCAAAAAGAGGGTACTTTCCTACAATCTCCCTTAGATCTTATACATCCCCCCTCAAGACGTCTCTTCACCAAACGCATTCTCCAAGCAAATCAGTCCACCACACCCAGTTTCTCTACACTAGCAAAGTGGTTATTGGTACGAATAGATTAGGAATCACTAGGGGGGGAAACCAAGTTGGAGTTTTGGGATCCTCTACATTTAGCTCCCTTCCTTGTGCATGGATAGAAGTATCCGAGAGGCAGTAATGATACATTGGATAGGGACGCTGTTCTTGAACCAGCTCTTCCCAATATAGTGTCAACCATATGAGACAATTTAAAAGTCAACACCACACAATCTCCAGAAAGGATTTGTGATACCCCCACACCCACTTAACTCCTCGTACCATGTTAATGTCCCTGAAAAGGGCATTTATTAGTCCTGTTTTCCCACCCAACCAACGCAGAGCTTTATTCCTCAATGTAAACCACAATTCTTTTCTTGTTTGGGTAGAGGTTTGTTGGCCAAGACAACCACGTATGGTATTGCCTCAGGGGGTAAATCGAAAAAATTCAGTTCTCTCCCCACTCTGTTTCCCCCCCCCCCACCATGTGTCCTGTATTATCTTGGGGGTTCGGGGGAGGAGTTAGTTCCCCATAATTAGTGTCATGATTAGATCTATGCACAGTGATGGATTTCTGTGATAGGCATAGGTTGGCCGCTGTATAGTTTAAACATCCACTTTCATCAGAGGACTTGATGGCCCCACACAATAGTAATGGGGCCATGAGAGGTACTAATCACGGCGGACCCTGTAGCGGCTTCCTGCGTGCTAACATGTGATGAATGCCTCTCCTTCAATAAATCTGCACAAGTAGAGAAAAGTCTCTCAACTTGATTCATGCTTGTTATGATTGTGGCCAATGTGGACCTCACCACAGCTTCTAAAGATTGAGGGGGTCATTCCGACCCTGGCGGTCGGTGTTAAAGCGGCGGCCAACCCGCCAACAGGCAGGCGGTCAAAAAAATGGAATTCTGACCCTGGCGGGAACCGCCAACACAGCCCGCCACTTTAACACTCCGACCGCCACGGCGGGGCAAACAAACAGCGCAGCGGTCACCGCCAACAGACAGGCGGCAGACAATGTACCGCCCACCCTATCACGACCCACCAATCCGCCACCTTTTCCGGGGCGGGAGCCCCGCCGATAAAAACACGGCAGAAACAGATCACGAACGGGAAAACGCTCACCTCTATACACTCCACGAGGAATCTGGACAGCATGGAACCCGAATTAAATATCCTACCAGCGATTGTCTACCTGCTCCTCTACCAGGAGCACGAACGCCGCCGCAGGAGACAACGGTGAGTACTGCACCTACGACACAGGGGAGGGTGGAGGAGAAAAGATTACGGGCACACACACATACGCGACCCCCCCACCCCCCGATTCCCACACACCAATGCAGAACAACAAGTCAGATTTACACCCCCCAAACCCCCCGGAATAATTCAAAGACAAAATAAAATGATCATTAAAATAGAAGTATATTAAAGCATATGTGAACTTAAGTGAAATATTAGATTATTAAAAAAAACAAATCACAACCTGAAGAATATTAACATAGTCCAAAAGTCCGGCACATATTGGCTACATGCCATTGTCCGTGGGCCAATGTGCATAAACACATGGGCAAAGCCCACACACGAAACCCGATTCCATTGGAGAGAACACTGCTGGGGCATCAGATAATAAAACCACAGGCACCTCAGGGGGAAGGGAAGGGGGGGCACCTCAGCCACATGAGTCCACGACGCCAGATCCACGAGGGGCCTCCATGCCCACTGTCCCATCCTGGGGAGTGCAAAGCCACAGTCTCACAAGTCTCTACAGTGGGTGGATTGCCCACTGTACCATCCTGGGGAGTGCAAAGCCACAGTCTCACAAGTCTTTTCAGTGTGTGGATTGCCCACTGTACCATCCTGGGGAGTGCAAAGCCACAGTCTCACAAGTCTTTTCAGTGGGTGGATTGCCCACTGTACCATCCTGGGGAGTGCAAAGCCACAGTCCATCTGGTGGATTACAGACTCCACTGGTTATGGAGGAGGCATGGTGCCCAGAGTGCTTCGTGAAGTCCTGCCCGACACAGATCCGGCCCTGGCAATGGGCCAGCGGTGCCTGAGATGAAGGTCCCAGCGGAGCGGTGCTTGAGATGAAGGCCCCAGCGGAGCGGTGCTTGAGAGGAAGGGCCCAGCGGAGCGGTGCAGAGACGGCGGGGCCCAGCGGAGCGGTGCTTGAGAGGAAGGGCCCAGTGGAGCGGTGCAGAGACGGCGGGGCCCAGCGGAGCGGTGCTTGAGAGGAAGGCCCCAGCGGAGCGGTGCTTGAGAGGAAGGCCCCAGCGGAGCAGTGCTTGACAGGAAGGGCCCAGCGGAGCGGTGCAGAGACGGCGGGGCCCAGCGGAGCGGTACTTGAGAGGAAGGCCCCAGCGGAGCAGTGCAGAGACGGCGGGGCCCAGCGGAGCGGTGCTTGAGAGGAAGGCCCCAGCGGAGCGGTGCTTGAGAGGAAGGGCCCAGCGGAGCGGTGCTTGACAGGAAGGGCCCAGCGGAGCGGTGCTTTAGATGAAGGCCCTAGCGGAGCGGTGCTTGACAGGAAGGGCCCAGCGGAGCGGTGCTTGACAGGAAGGACCCAGCGGAGCGGTGCAGAGACGGCGGGGCCCAGCGGAGCGGTGCTTGAGAGGAAGGGCCCAGCGGAGCGGTGCTTGAGATGAAGGCCCCAGCGGAGCGGTGCTTGAGAGGAAGGCCCCAGCGGAGCGGTGCTTGACAGGAAGGGCCCAGCGGAGCGGTGCAGACACGGCGGGGCCCAGCGGAGCGGTGCTTGAGAGGAAGGGCCCAGCGGAGCAGTGCTTGACAGGAAGGGCCCAGCGGAGCGGTGCCTCTCACGGCGGGGCCCTGTTCAGCGGTTCTTCTCACGGCGGGCCCTGTTCAGCGGTTCTTCTCACGGCGGAGCGGTGCCTCTCACGGCGGGGCCCTGTTCAGCGGTTCTTCTCACGGCGGGGCCCTGTTCAGCGGTTCTTCTCACGGCGGGGCCCAGCGGGGCGGTGCCTCTCACGGCGGGGCCCTGTTCAGCGGTTCTTCTCACGGCGGGGCCCAGCGGAGCGGTGCCTCTCACGGCGGGGCCCTGTTCAGCGGTTCTTCTCACGGCGGGGCCCAGCGGAGCGGTGCCTCTCACGGCGGGGCCCTGTTCAGCGGTTCTTCTCACGGCGGGGCCCTGTTCAGCGGTTCTTCTCATGGCGGGGCCCAGCGGAGCGGTGCCTCTCACGGCGGGGCCCTGTTCAGCGGTTCTTCTCACGGCGGGGCCCTGTTCAGCGGTTCTTCTCACGGCAGGGCCCAGCGGAGCGGTGCCTCTCACGGCGGGGCCCTGTTCAGCGGTTCTTCTCACGGCGGGGCCCAGCGGAGCGGTGCCTCTCACGGCGGGGCCCTGTTCAGCGGTTCTTCTCACGGCGGGGCCCTGTTCAGCGGTTCTTCTCACGGTGGGCCCTGTTCAGCGGTTCTTCTCACGGCGGGGCCCAGCGGAGCGGTGCCTCTCACGGCGGGCCCTGTTCAGCGGTGCTTGTCTTGTGTTCCTAGGGAACCAGATCTGGGCAATCATTCCCGCTCAGTCACCATCCGACCTATCGCTTGCGGGGCCCTCCTGTGTTGGACTCCTGGGCCCGTGGGTGTCCTCCGTCACACCCCAAATGGGGCTGGTGGGGCCCTCCTGGGCAGCTCGCCTGCTGCCGGACTTCTTCGCCCTGCTGCCCTTGCCCTCCTTGGACGAATCTCTGGGGCCCTTGCCTCCCTTGGAAGTATCTCTGGGGCCCTTGCCCTCCTTGGACGAATCTCTGGGGCCCTTGCCTCCCTTGGTGGATGGGCCAGGTGACGGTGCAAGGCTGGTGTCCTTGGGGGCAGCCGTCTCAGGCCTGTGGCGCCGGCCCTTCACTTTTTTGCTTCTTTTCCCAGGGGGTGGGCTGGCTGTCCCCTTGCTGCTGGCCGATGTTCCTGGCCTAGGAGCTGGTGGACTCCAATAGCCCTGAACGATGGTCCTAGTAGGTGCAGGGCTTGTGGTGGCTGAGGTGCTGGTTGGACTCTTACGAGATGGAGGGGGTGGGTCAGTTGTTGGAAAGAGGTCAAGGTTGGAAAGGAAAATCAATTTCGAAAGACAGGGACGGGTAGTTGTAGTGGGTATGGGAGTGGAGGAAGAGGATGTGGTTGTAGGAGAGTCAAGTGTGCTGTCTTTGGGTGCAGGTGCTTGTGACGGAGGCTGTCGTGAGGTGGATGGCTGTTGGGTGGGTGGCTGCCTGCGTTTCTGTGGTTTGGAAGAGGGGGTGACAGACACACTGGGAGAGGACACAGGGGACGTGTAAATGGTAGTGGGGGTGGTGACTGCACGTGTGCGGACTGTTCTGGTGGGTGTGGTGGTGATGGACGTACTGGCTGATGGTGGTGTGCATGCAGGTGTGAGTGCAGACGTCACAGGGAGGGAGGAGGAAGACGAGGAGGAGAGGGACACAGTGGAGGCAGTGGGTGTTGCTGTGTCTGCATGTGGATGTTGCTTGGGTGAATGCTTGTGTGATCTGTGGTGCTTATGTCTGGATGAGCTGCCCTTGGGTGTTGATGTGTGTGCAGGCTGGTCTGTAGGTGTGTCTGGGATAGGCAGAGGAACAGGGGAGTGGGACTGGGTTGAGGAAGTTGGAGGGGGGAGGCTAGGCACAGGGACAATTGCTGCCGTCAGTGCTGAGGCCAGAGCGTTGAACGATCGCTGATGGGCAGCCTGACCCGAATGAATGCCCTCCAGGTATGCATTGCTCCGATGCACCTCCCTTTCCACCCCCTGGATGGCATTCAAAAGGGTAGACTGCCCAACAATGAGCGTCCGGAGGAGGTCAATGACCTCCTCACTGAGGGCAGCAGGGGTAACTGGGGCAGGACCTGAGGTGCCAGGGGCGAAGGAGATGCCCGGCTTCCTGGCCGAGCGGGCATGGGGCAAAAGCTGAGGGGCTGCTGGGAGGGCAGAGCTGGTGTGCTGGGTGGCGGCTGTACCTGTTGTAGCGGTGGGCACGGATTTTGCCGCCACCACAAGGGAGCTCCCTTCCGAGGACGTGTCGGTGTCGCTGACGTCTCCACGGGTCCCCGTTGTGGAGCCCCCCTCGCCCTCCGTCTCACTGGTTAAGCCCGAGTCAGTTGCAGGGCCCTCCGGGTCCATGTGAGATGCAGCTCCCTCGTGCGCCGATGCCACTTCTCCGCCTGATGATGCTAATGCACACATGAGCAGGAAAACCAAGAAATAAGGGGGGGAGAGAAGAAAGAAAGACATGTTGAGTGCATGCATTGGCGGCACCGTTGGCGGAGAGGACAGACACAGAAGCCCCCTGCACTACGCCGCGCACTCGGGGTACACTACTCAATTATTGTGACTTGGCCTACAAGTCTATGGACGACAAATGCACACATAGGTGAGCCCGGGCCATGGATAGCTGTACTTAGCACCCTACAGAGGTGGGGGGTGGGGGCACAGGGCCATGTCTAACGGAGGGGCCTAGCCTACAGATACCACCCTGGCCTAGAGATAGCCACAGCCCTCCTCCCCCACCCAGACGCCTCCACTGTGCGCTAATATAGCAGAATGTGCTGATACTCACCCCCTTGTGTCTGCTGTGATGTCCTCACGCGCCCATCCAAATCGGGGTAGGCCACCGCCAGGATCCGGGACATCAGGGGGGTCAATTGACGACTGGCACCCCTCCTACGTTGGGAGGCCATCCCCACCAGGGCCTCGGCGGTCTTTCTGCTCCCGCGGCGGATGTCCTCCCACCTCTTGCGGCAGTGGGTGCCCCGTCTGTTGTGGACCCCCAGGGCCCGGACGTCCTTGGCGATGGCACGCCAAATGTCGATCTTCTGATGGGCGCTGACCTATGTGACATGGACAGGGTGGAAAAAGAAATATCATCACTTTTCTGCATGGTCAATGTGAGTGGCCCCCCCTCCCCAACCTTGCCATGTGGCACATGCTCTCATCTGTCGTGCGTTGCTATCCTCATACGCTCCCCTCCCCACCATCTTACATCCACCCCACTCAACACAGGCATAGCCCATACTACGTGCTCCCAGTGTACTTACCTGTTGGTCTGGAGGACCGTAGAGTAGCTCATACTGGGGGAGGACCCCATCAACGAGTTTATCCAATTCCTCAGATGTGAAGGCAGGGGCCCTTTCCCCAGTCGCAGCAGCCATTGTCTCTTCCAGACCGAGTTCACAGCAGCACTTGCAGTATAGGTCCTCTCCTGTGGATGATCAGGTCTCGAGTGATTAAGCAGTTAGAAAATGGCGGTCACGCCCGCGGCGGTGCGTACCGCGGCGGTGCGTACCGCGACCGCCGGCGCACCTCGTCATTGGCTCCTGAGACCCATAGGGTTCTATGTTAACCAATGCCGCTTTGCGCCGCGGTCTTCGACCGCCTACCGCCACGGTGTGCCACGCCAGCGCATTGACCTCACATCCCATTGTCACACTTCACAGGTCAGGCAGCCGCCATTTCAAGGGCCCACATGGCTGAATTTTTACGGCGTCACACAGGCCTAGGCCTTGCATTGCCACTCATACAAGCCATTCAATGCATAGCGAATCGTGTACTGTGCAAGCTGTGGTTACGTACCTGTGGGTTGCTTGACTCTGTGCTCCATGTTGTCCTTCCTAGGCACCGTCCACTGGGACTTGCGAGGAGATGGAGGAATCCTCCTGTGTACAGACCGCTGGTGGACCTGTCGACAATGGAAGAACGACATGTCATACTGACATACAGACTTGACCGAGCCACTATACATGAACTGTGTGCCCAGCTGGAGCCAGACCTGATGTCCCCCATTCGCCAACCCACAGGGATTCCCCCTCTGGTGCAGGTTCTGTCAGTACTCCATTTTTTGGCAAGTGGATCATTGCAAACAACAGTGGCCATATCATCAGGGATGTCTCAGCCTATGTTTTCTAAGGTTTTGTCCAGAGTGTTATCTGCCCTGATGAAATACATGCGGAGCTACATTGTTTTCCCTGAGGTGGCCGATTTGCCTACAGTGAAGGGTGATTTCTATGCCCTTGGACATATCCCCAACATCATTGGTGCCATTGATGGGACCCATGTGGCCTTGGTTCCCCCCAGTGGCAGTGAGCAGGTGTACAGGAACAGAAAAAGTTATCATTCTATGAATGTCCAGGTGGTCTGTTTGGCTGACCAGTACATCTCCCATGTAAATGCCAAGTTCCCTGGGTCAGTGCATGATGCGTACATCATGCGAAATAGCAGCATCCCTTATGTGATGGAACAGCTACAGAGACACCGTGTGTGGCTAATAGGTGACTCTGGTTACCCCAACCTGTCGTGGCTACTTACCCCAGTGAGGAATCCCAGAACAAGGGCAGAGGAACGCTACAATGAGGCCCATGGGCGAACTAGGAGGATTATAGAAAGAACCTTCGGCCTCCTGAAGGCCAGGTTTAGGTGCCTGCATATGACAGGGGGATCCCTAATGTACTCACCAAAGAAGGTGTGCCATATCATCGTAGCCTGCTGTATGCTTCACAACCTGGCTTTGCGACGCCAGGTGCCTTTCCTGCAGGAGGATGGTCCAGATGGTGGTGTTGTAGCAGCTGTGGAGCCTGTGGAGAGTGAAGAGGAGGAGGACGACGGGGACGACACAGACAACAGGGACACAGTGATACAACAGTATTTTCAGTAGCACACAGGTACGAATCAACCACGCCATTTTACATTTACTTAAAGTCTCCTGCCTCTCTACTGTCTGAGTTCCCCCCCAGTTCCTGTTAACTGAGTTGTGACTTTCCCTTCCGTTTTCAGAGCTGTGGGCCCCACTGCGTGACCTCTGCTTTGTTTGCCCATGTACTACAGCTGTGTGACAGTGGTATGTTGACATCACAATGTAACTGAACATTTTGGCACCGTTATGTCTAATACATTTGTTCAAATTACATGCAGACTCCAGATTTTTTAGTGCAAAAAGTGATTTTATTCAAGTGCTAAATTTATGGAACATGATTGTAAAACGGGGATGGGTGATGGTGGAGTAATGTCCATGGCAGAGTCCAGTTCTCAGTCGCACAGGTGCATTGTCCATATGCCTGTGGAAGGATGGAGCAGGAGCAGTTCAAGGTTGGACAGGGTGACAATGTGGGACAGTGGGATGACATCAGGGGGTATCGTTTATTGGCGGGGGTCTTGCAATCCTAATCTGTCTTCTTGTGAGATCTCAGGTTCCGCTTGCGAGGTGGTTCTTCTTCTGCAGGAGGTGGGGTTCTGGTGGCCCGTCGTTGTGTGGAGGCCTCCTGTCCACTAGCGCCGGCGGAGATGGTAGGCTGTTCCTGGTCCAGGCTAGTGACAGGGGCCCTTTGTGGTGCCACATGGTCCCGCAATGTGGTGACTATCTGGGTTAGGGCCCAGACGATGGTCCCCATTGCGGAACTAATGTTCCTCAGTTCCTCTCTGAACCCCATGTACTGTTCCTCCTGCATGACCTGGATCTCCTGGAACCTTGCCAGTACCGTAGCCATCGTCTCCTGGGAGCGGTGGTATGCTCCCATGATAGAGGAGAGGGCCTCTTGGAGAGTCGGTTCCCTGGGCCTGTCCCCCCCCCTGTCGCACAGCAGCCCTCCCAGTTCCCCTGTTTCCCTGGGCCTCTGTCCCCTGGACGGTGTGCCCACTACCACTGCCCCCAGGTCCCTGTTGTTGTTGGGGTGGTGGGTCAACCTGGGTGCCCTGTAGTGGTGGACACACCGCTGATTGACGTGTCCTGGAGACAGAGGCATGGGCCCGCTGGGTGGGAGCTGTGCTGGTGTTCTCAGAGGGGGTTAGGTCTGGTGTAGCCTGTGGCTGTCTGTGGGGAACCGACTGTCCCGAGGTCCCCGATGGGCCGGGCTGGTCATCAGGGTCCATGGAGACAGAGCTGCTGTCATCACTGGGGGCCTCCTCTGGGGGTGGGATGGACATCTCTGGACCCTCCGTGGTGGTGTGGTGGCGTTCGGGTCCTGCAGGGGTATAAGAGTATGGTTATTGCTTCTGTGTGTGGCATTTCGTGTAATGGGTGGTTGGCCGTGTCCCCCAGTGCTGGCATTCCCTTGTGGGGGCTTTTGTGACGGTGGCTTGTGGGGGTGATGGGTGTGTGCAGTGGGCATGCTTTGGGGATGGGTGTCCATGCTTTGGGGAGGCATGCAGGGCTGGGTTTTGGGATGGGTGGGTTGTGATGGTGAGCCATTAGCAAGGAGTTGGTGTGATGGGGGTGGGGGTGAGGGTGGGGGTATGATTTGGCATGCAGGTGGGGTGGGGGGAATGAAGTAGTGAAGATTTGCCTTACCAGAGTCCATTCCTCCGCCTACTCCTGCGAGGCCCTCAGGTTGCAGGATGTGCAAGACTTCCTCCTCCCATGCTGTGAATTCTGGGGGAGTAGGTCGGGGTCCGCCGCCAGTCTTCTGCACCGCAATGTTGTGCCTTAATACCATGGAACGCACCTTCCCCCGTAGGTCGTTCCACTGCTTCCTGATGTCGTCCCAATTGCGTGGATGCTGTCCCACAGCGTTGACCCTGTTCACTATTCTTTGCCATAGCTCCATCTTCCTGGCAATGGTGGTGTGCTGCACCTGTGCCCCGAAGAGCTGGGGCTCGACACGTACTATTTCCTCCACCATGACCCTGAGTTCTGCGTCAGAGAACCTGGGGTGTCTTTGGGGTGCCATGGGGTGGTGTGGATGAGGTGAGGGGTCGTGTATGTGTTGTAGAGTGTGGTGAGTGTGGTGGTGTATGGTGTTTTGTGCGTGGAAAGTGTGTGGGTGATGTTGTGATTTGCCTCTGTGTGATGGTGTACTCTATGCTGTGCTCTCTCTCTCTGTCCTTCACTCGCAATTGTGGTCGTAGGGGTTTGTGGGTGATGTGGGTGTGTGTTTTATACTGAATTGGGTGTGTGGGAGTGGTGTGTGTATGTGTCTCAGGTGTGTGTATTTTGAATTATCCAATGTGGATGTGTTTTGTAAAGGTGTGTGTATTTTGACCGCGCCGGTGTGTACCGCCAATGGAATACCGTGGTTGAAAGACCGCTGCGGGGATTTGTGGGTTGGAATGGCATGGGCGTATTTCTGTTGGCGTGACGGTGGAGGTTTGGTCATCGCCAGTTTCCCGCTGACCTTTGGTGTGGCGGAATATTGTGGATGTCGGGTTTTTGGCGGTTTGCCAGTTGCGGGTCAGAATGACCGTGGCGGTTTACCGCGGCCGCGGCGGTGTTATGGCGGCCTTCTGGCCGGCGGTAAGCGACTTTTACCGCTGAGGTCGGAATGACCCCCTGAATCTGTGATACAAGGGCCTTCGCATCCTCAGGTGCAACCCTTACTATTTCCCTTCTACCATTTACTTTGGTGTTTGCTTTAGCCGAGGCTTTTTTACCAGTCAATTTGGAATAAGGTTTCAATACCGGAGTATTCATAGTCTTAGTAGCACATGTAGTAAGGCTAGTCTCAGGAGTCCTAGGGTGTTTTGATAGCTGCTGTTGGGAATCAAGATCACACATTGAAATTGAATCAGTAAAATTCTGTATGCACCCATTACTACCCTTTTAGTGGTGCAACTTCCACACACACATCCACCAAGAATTCAGGAAGAGCTGGAGAAGCCCCTTCAATGTGTAGAACAAAGGACTCTTCTACACTTGAGATTTACTTTTCTGTTGCTCCCATACTTAAAAAAAGATGAACACAACATGTTCGACGATGTAGCCATCACCCTAGAGGTAGGGTGCTTTCTCTTCCCCATCCACTATGGAAATTATCACAGCTGGGAAACACCTAAATAAACCAAGCACTCTCACAAACTGACACAGAAAGTGCTTTATACAAACCCTATTCCTGAATCTAAACCCCCATATTAAAAGACCCAATGGAGATTACATTGCCAAAAAATATAAATGATCACAAAAGATTGTAACACATATCACGATAAAGGCTTCTGCAATATACACAAAACCTGTCTCGGTTCACAGATAGGATGCTATTTTATTCATGAAAGGTTACGAGTAAAGTCTGCTTAAAAAAGTGCTGTGGGGACCTTGCACAAAACGTTCAAAAACAGAAGTTAAAACCAAGTGGGGTGGCCCTGCCCTGCCTCTTCCTGGCACGGACAGGCCTGCCCTTGGCTTCACCCAGGCTTGTCCCATGCCACAGGGAGTGAGGCAGCGCTATAAGCGCAGTGTTGCCACCTTCCTTGTTATACAGCTCCAGTTCACAACGGGCACTCTGGGACAGCGAGTCCCACCAGGGCAGTGGTAGTTTGTGAAGAAAGACAGCCCCCAGGTCAACAAGTGCATCCTGCGCTGCAGGGAGAAAGGCAGCGCTTTAAGCGCGGTGTCAGCGCCTCCACCGATACACAGCTGGAGTTCACAACAGGAACCCTGGGACAGCAAGTCCCACCAGGACAGTGGTAGTTTGTGAAGAAAGGCAATCCCAAGGTCAATAAGCATGTTCCGTGGGGAGTGAGGAAGCGCTTTAAGTGTGATGTTGGCACCTCCCCTGCTACACAGCTGCAGTTCACAACAGGCCTCCTTAGACAGTGAGTTCCACCAGGGCAGTGGTAGTTCGTGAAGAACGGCAGCCCCCAGGACAACAGGTGCTTTAAGCATGTCAGTTTGTAATGATCTGAGAATTTGTATATGTTGGTGTGTCCAGTGTTTACTTTAGAAATCTGGACATATCAAATCATAAAGTGGTGTTATACTTTGTGCATATTCTGGTATTTGTGTTCTGACAAAATTAATTAAAGAATCCTATTGCAGTTTTTTATGGTATTTGGTGGTTGTAATTGTGCACACTCCTCTAGGAAGTGTGATGTCAGTCTTCCCCTTATTTGGAAGCTTGTATCTTAAAAAAAGAGACTGAGGAAAGCAATTTTTGTTTTCTTGAAATTTATTTTATAGCCCTGATCGGCAAATATCATCTACATAGGGCAACGCCTCAGATCAATAGCATGTAGTCAGTCAGTTATTCGGTGATATGCCATAAAAGTACAGATACATTTATGTCTAAAAAATTTAAATAATTAAAATACAGTGCAAATAGATTAAAACAATAATGACAAAACATTTTCACTAAACAAAATTACAGAACTATTTACAGTGCCTTTATCAGTATTTGCATCAGCCCGAATGTGTAACATGTAGTAATTTACCTATAATAAATATCTCAGTATCAAAATAAAATCATATACTACCAGTTTGTATTAATACACAGCTGTTTCCACCAGTTTGTATTGATTCCTAATGGCAATAGCAGATCTAATAAAATTTTGAACAGAATGACACATTTGTATTGATGAAAGTCTTTGAACGCTTATCAGCGCTTTCTTGTGAGAAGTGGTTTGCAATTTGTGCAAGATTGTCAATATAAAAACATGTCTAGAAGCAGAGTAGAGAGAACAGAATAAAAGAAAGTGACATGTGCTTTGCTTGGAAAATTATCACAGGGACAGTTCAAGAGCGTTTTTGCCAGGTACATTTCTTTGGGAAAACCACCTCTAAAATGTATCAGGTTTAATCTGAATAAAACAAGAAGGGAATATGATGAAGAGCTCAGGAACCAGGTTAAATATGGTTCTGTTGAAATCGAAGTTAAAATCTGGACATAAGAATCAACTGTTTTCAATTTTACTGCCCCCTGATATCTAAGGTTTGAGTTTTAACCAATTCCTTAGCATTAGTAGATACAATCAATGATGCTTCTTTTGGAATTCCCCGTATAGGTAGATATCTTTTGAATATGTGTAGCAGCCTTTACCCTTGCATAGACGAGATTAAATTTGTAAATAAGAGTATTTAGAGCTTCACCTTGGTTTGTTTGAATAAAATGAGTAGGCATCTCTCTACCCTCTATAAAAGCACCACACGCATGTGAAACTTCTTGGTTGCATAATGACACATTAAAATCTCCCACCCAAATCATAGCTAACGCTGTCCTGGAGCTTTTCAAGAGAATCAAGCTAATCTATTAACTCCTCCAGACTTCCCTTCAAAAGATCACATGGAATATTATTGTAAAAATGTAATAGCAGAAGGCCCTTGTTCCCCTCAGTCAATAATAAAATAATCATAAAATATGCAGATGACCAGAACAAGGACGCCTCCATTTTAGGAAGTTGCAGTGAGACAAGAACCAGAAGTCCCTCACTTGCCCTACCCACTAAAGAGGGGGTTGCTGGTTGGAATGCGGAGTAATAACCACCCAGATGGAAAGGGTCCTTAGACCAGTTCTCCTGTAAACAAATAACATCATAGGTGGATATGAATTCCAGCCACTCTGGATTTTTAACCTTTGACCGAAGCCCTGCGATGTTCCAGTTGATCTGTGTTAGAGGTTTATAATGTGGCCCTGCCGCTGGCCCTTTGTCAATAACAGCATCTACCAAGACATGGGGAGGGTATCTATCTCATCAGGCCCTTTCTGTAATAGAAGGGTCTCATGCCCATCACCCTCCACTGCTTCAATCGGGACTCCTCTTACAAACCTATCCTTGTCCGCCTGTCAATCATTCTGGTCTAGAGGGGTTGGGTCCTGACGGCAGCTGGAGGTAAGGGTATTTACTTGAATATGTGTTATAGGCAACCCTGCATTAAAATCACAATGCGCCACTGTGGGACGGGCAGTTAAAACGGTTAAGTCCTAAAAAAAACTTAATGGGTGTTTTTGAATCCCTCTGCTTTCCTAACACAACATAACAAATCAGCCAACAAGCATTTAACCAAGCAAGGATTAGCAAAGTTGATCACAACACAATCACCATCATATGCTTTCTTTGCGGAGCCTTGGGTGAGTCGATAAAATCAGCTGTAAGAGCTGAGCTCGGAAAAATCGGTTAGTTCCTGCTTGAAGGCATTATATTGTGGCAGAAAAAAGCATTGGAAATCTCCAAAGTAGTTTTGTATTTTTTACAGACAAAGTTGTTCATTAGGACTGTGCTGTGTAAGTTTTGGATGGCAAATGTGTGTGTGTGTGACTATTTACATGTCCTTAATCTAAGACTATTTTATAGGAATGGTCCGGCTTAACTACAGGAAACAAAGGGTTGTTTATTGGTAATACACATGGCTAAATTACACCCTGGTACTCTAGTTTTAAGAGAATGTCCCTCACAAGGGCTTTTTCATCATGTTTTACTGGGTATTAAGGCTATACTTGTGGTCTGGACCGTATAGGTATAACATGATGAGAGTTCCTATCCCAACCCACGTGGATGTGGCACAGCACTGGTGCCTGTGCTAGTGCCCAATCTGCTGTATAGGCTTTTTTTACTGGATCTGGAACTAGGATTGAAAAAGTTGGCAAAATGACATTCATTTATTCAAACTTTATTTCTGCCGAAGAACCATTAAGGTACAAAAAATATACAATGTATGCAGCAAATATAAAACAATTAAAAACAGTTAAAAATCCACCTGAAAGTACATGATCTAGAACCACAAATTATCTTAATTTCGGATCCATAGTGTACAACAGTGGGTTGCATGCATATGGTTGATTACTGACAAGAACCCAATTGACAATAAAACACTTAGGTGGTCATTATGACATTTGCTGTGATTCTTAAAGTGGCGATAATACTGCCAATCGGCTGGCGGTAATTACTGCCAAATTATGACCATGGCGGTGATACCTCCCAAAGACAGCCAATGTAACACACCAACCTCCAGGGCGTAAACCACACTGACCACGACGGTAGCCATCAACAGCCAGGTGAAAGTCAAGATACCGTCCACCATATTATGGCATAGCAAACCGCCAGGATTTCCAGGGTGGTACCAACGTCATCAAAAGCCTGGGCGGAAACACTTCACAGATAACAAAATCCTCACCATGAGGGACACAGAGGATTCCGTGGCTGCCATGGAACCGGAGCTCCAAGTCATCCCGATGCTCTACCACGCCATGGTCATTCTGGAGCACCAACGCCCACGAAGACGACAACGGTAAGTACAGCCACCTAGCACACAAGGGAGGGAGGTAAAGGAGAGTGACACACACACGCACAACACATACCATTCACACACAGCATACACAGAACCAGCTGCAGAGTAAAATGAATGTCACAGGACCCAAATTAAATTAATGCAAAAGACAACAATTTGAATGTAAGAACACTGTAATTTGCTGCCAATAGCCATCATAATGTAAAATTAAATGTAAATACAGGCCTCAGTGTCCAGATTATGCCACTCGGCAGTCCAAAGTACAAAAGGCCCACATGGCCACAGGGCACAGTCCAAGGCCCACCTTGACTCCTGACATTATCCGGACTCCACTGTTCAGGGGCATCATGTTGGAAATAGGCAGGCATTTCAGGGGGTGGCGGGGTGGGGCACCTCAGCTGAAGTTGGTAACATACCCCCTGGTTCTGGAGGGGGCTCCTTGCCCAATTGTCTCTGGAGGGGAGTGAAAGGCCACAGTCTCTGAAGTGGGAAACATGCCCACTGGTTCTGGAGGGGGCTCCTTGCCCAACAGTCCCTGGAGGGGAGTGAAAGGGCCCTCTGCTGGTGGAGGGGGCTCCTTGGCTGCCTCTGTTGGAGTAGAGGGCTCCTTGCCCTCTGCTGGTGGAGCTGGAGGAGGAGAGGGCTCTTTGCCCTCTGCTGGTGGAGGGGGGCTCCTTGGTTGCCTCTCTTGGAGGAGAGGGATCCTTGCCCTCTGCTCATGGAGGGGGAATCTTGCCTTTCTTTGGTGGTGGAGGGGGAAGCTTGGCTTGCTTTGGTGGTGGATGAGGATCCTTGGCTCTCTTTTATAGTGGAGGGAGATCCATGTGTCCCCTCTTGTGATGGGCCCCCTTGGCCTTTGACCTGTGACTTGTGTCCTTGCCTCCAGGACTAGGAGGTGCCTCCACCGTCCCCATCCTCTGTCCCTTGGGTAGTCCTCCATTTCTGAGGCGGAGGTATGCTCTTACAGAAGTGGCTGCCGTCACACTCCAGGGCCCCTTTGTGCCAGCAGCTGATTTTTTTGGTGAGAGCAGTGGCAGACTGTTTGGCGGAGGTGCTGGGCTGGGTCTTTTTGACCCTGCTCTTACGGGCAGGATGAGGGGATGGAGGGGGAGGGAAGAGGTCAAGTTGGGCGAGGAAAAACTTCTTATGGACGTTGGGTGGGATGTGGGAGAGGGATGGGAGTGGAGGTAGAGATAGTGGTTGTAGGAGGTGTACTTCTGTGGACTTGGGTGCAGATGCATGGACAGTCTGCATGTGTGAGGTGGATGGCTGTTGGGTGTCTGAGTGGTAGCATTTGTGGCTCTTAGGATGGGGGAGATAGGGTGGGAGAGGACAAAGAGGACACCTGGATGGATGTTGTGGAGGTGTCTGCAAGTGAGGTGTGTGTGCTACATGATGTGATGATGGTGGTGGTGGCTGTTGATGCAGTGTCTGCAGGTGTGAGTGCGGATGTGACTGAGGCAGGAGGAGAAGGGGGAGACAGTGGAGCCAGTGGATGTTGTTGTGTGTTCATCTGTCTGTTGTATGTGTGAGTGCTTGTGGCCTGAAGTGTGCTGCCTGTGTTTGTCTGTGCCACTCTTGTGTGATGTTTTGTGTGCATGCTTGTCTGTATGTGTACGTTGGATGGGTTAGGATTGAGGAGTCTGGGACTGGGAAGTGGTACTTGGAGGGGGAATGGTAGGAACAGAGTCACTGGCTGCCATCAGAGAGGAGGCCAGAGCCTGAAACCATCTCTGTTGGGCCGCCAACCCACCGTGGATGACCTCAAGGTAGGCATTGCTGCATCTGGGATGCCAGCCTCTGTAGGCATTCACAATGGTTGACAGCCCTACAGAGATGGCTCTCAGGAGGTCAATAGCCTCCTCACTGAGGGCAGCAGGGCTGACTGGGGCAGGGCCTGAGGTGCCTGGGGCGAAGGAGATGCCCACCCTCCTGGGTGAGCTGGCACGGACAACACAGTGGAGGGCTACTGGGAGGGCGGTGCTCCAGGGAGCTTCCATCGGAGAAGAAATCAGAGTCAATGTTGTCACCTCCTGTCCCCACCGTGGTGCTCCCCTCGCCCTCTTTCCCATTAGTCCCCTTGGTGTCAGGGGACTCTGCCTCTTGGGTCCGTGGGCTGCAGCTCCCTCTGTCACCGGTGCCACTGCTCTTCCACCAGATAATGCTAATGCACACATGGACAGGATGACAGAAGAAAATGGGGGGGAGAGAAAGGGAGCACTGGGCAAATTACAGCACCAAAGCCACAGATGGCATACACATTGCCATTAGACACAGGGATCAAGACTGAGCACTATGGACCGCACTGGCATTCCATTGGCTAGGTACCACAGCAAGATGAGAGCCAACCGACGCCATCTGCACCCTCCTGGGACCTACTAAGCACTGTCTGACATGGAATGGCACCTAGCTAGTTAACAAGAGTTTGCCATACACCCATTTACCCTGAGCTGGACCATGCAGCAATGTCTGAGCTGGCATTAAGGGGCACCCACTAACTGAAACCCACCACCAGGATCCCATGCCAGGCAACAAAGATGGTTGCTAAACACACACTGTACTCACCCCCTTCTGGCTGCTGTGCTGCCCTCAAGCACGCATCCACCTCTGGGTAGGCCACCGCCAGTATGCGGGCATCAGGGGGGTCATGTTCCGACGGGCACCCCTCCCTCATTGGGAGGCCATCCCCTGCTGGGCCTCTGCGGTCTTCCGGGCCCAGCGTCTCAGGTCCTTCCACCTTTTCCCGCAGTGGGTGCTCCGCCTGCTATAGACCCCCAGGGTCCGCACGTCCTTGGTGATGGCACGCCACAATCCCGTCTTCTGATGAGCGCTGACCTGCAGAGGAAATACAGACAGGAGGACACCATTAACCATACAATCCAGCCTGTCACACATATGGCCCACAAATACCATTTCCCCTCAAATGGCACACACATCACCCACAGCCCTGCATGTACACTACCACCAGACATACCCCCAACCCAAAATACACACTGCCAGCACACACATCTCCATGCAACCTTGTAGCATGCATTGTCCCCATGGTGTACTCACCTGTTGGTCTGGAGGCCCATACAGCTGTCCATACAGGTGTAGGACCCCATCCACGAGGCGCTCCAACTCCTCTGAAGTGAAGGCAGAGGTCCTTTCCCCTGTCACACGGGCCATGGTAGATTCCAGACTCAGGTCACAGCAGCATACGCAGTGTAGGTGTTGTCCTATCAAAAGTCAGGAATCAAGTGAGGTCATAGACAGAAAATGGTGGTCACGTCTTCAGCGGTGTACACGTCACTGCCGCTGGTGATCCTCATTGGGACGCTGTACTCCATAGAGCCCCATTTTAGCCAATGAAGAATAGCACATCAGTGCAAGACCGCTTTCCGCCATGACGCCCAACGCCGGTGGAGTTACATCACTTCGACCTGTCCCTACATACAGGACAGGCGCTCGCCATTTTATGGTGCTGGTCAACATTCTGAAATAGAAAACTGTGTCATTGCTGTCAATTGTACATACATTGCCATTTACATAGTCCAATTACATACAAGCTCAATGTACACTGAGTTGGTGGTCCCATTGTTCAGTTTGTCAATCCCTTCTCACTCTTGTGTCCTTTAGGTACCTACCACTGCAGAGGAATAGGAGGAGGAGGAGGAGGCAAGCTCCAGTGTACAGACCCCTTGTTGACTAGGCTACACTGGAGGACAGGCCCATAATACTCACCTATAGGCTGGACAGGGTCACAATCACAGCGCTGTGTGCTCAATTGGAGCCTGATCTGATATCTGATATCCGCCATCTCACTGGAATCCCCTCTCTGTGCTCCATTTCCTGGCAACTGGCTCTTTCCAAGTGACAGTGGGCTTGGCAGCAGGAATGTCACAGCCATTGTTCTCAGTAGTGCTGGCAAGGGTTTTGTCTGTCTTGCTCAAACACATGTGCAGCTACATCGCTTTCCCCCGAGTGGAAGATTTTGCCACTGTGAAGGCTGAATTATATGCAGTGGGACATGTTCCAAATATTATTGGGGCCATTGACGGAACACATATAGCATTCCCCTGCCTGTACAATGAACAGCTGTTCAGGAATCGGAAGAGTTTTCACTCACTCAATGTGCAAATGGTGTGCTTAATTGATCAGTACGTCTCCCACGTCACTGCCAAGTATCCTAGGTCAGTGCATGACACCTTCGTTTGGATGAATAGCAGCATCCCAAATGTGATGGCACAACTACAGAGGCACAGGGTGTGGCTAATAGGTGAGCCTGAGCCCCCATCCAATGCATGTCAGTGTATGCCTTCAGGAGTCATCCCCCATACCATTGTGTAAGGCTAATGTTTGTTCCTCAATTCTTGCAAGTGACTCTGGCTACCCAAACCTGTCATGGCTCTTGACCCCTGTAAGGAATGCCAGGGGCTGAGAATAGCTGTATATTATGCCCATGAGTGAACCAGGAGTATAATTGAGTGGACCTTCGTCCTCCTGAAGGCCAGGTTCAGATGCCTCCATCTGATAGGTGGATCCCTCTGCTACTCCCCTGAGAAGGTCTGCCAGATAGTTGTTGTATGCTGCATGTTGCACAACCTGGCCATCAGACAACCTGTGCCCTATCTGCAGGAGGAGGAGGGTGAAAATGCTCCTGTGGCAGCAGTGGACTCTGAGGACAGTGAGGATGACGAGGCAGAGGATGAAGATGTGGACAACAGGACATCAGTTATATGGCGTGACTTCCAATGACACACAGGTATGACAGTGGAACTGACTATTCCTCTGATTATTTATCTTTTCAATGTGGCTGTAGCATGATGGCACTCACTGCCTTACCATCTCAACTGACTGTCACCTATGCCTTCTCATTTTGAAGATGTTGGCGTGGTTACAACTGCGTACTGATGTGAGGACTACAGACAGCTACAGGCCATAATTTGTATGCAATCACAAAGTTCAGGACAATTGCACAAGATGAAATTGTCAATATTAGTACGCATATTCGTCACATAAAGCACTGTCAATCAAGTTGTGTTCAAGGGTGTTTATTGTAGTGAAAATATAGAAGGAATAGTGCAATGGAATAGGGTGATGGTAGAGGTATTCCAGGGTATTGGTCCAGTCTTTGTAGCACAGGTACAGTGTCTAAGGAGCCATAGGAAGGGGAGCAATGGCAGTTCAGAGTGGACAAGGTGACAGAGTGGAACACAAGGGGGACATTCAAGAGGGTCTCATTTCTTGGTGGTGGTCGTGGTCTTGGCAAGTGTCTCTGGCGTCTGTCTGGGTTGCAGGGAATGTTTGCAGGTGGTTCACCTTCTGCAGGGGGAGGGGTGCTGGTGGCATGCAATTATGTGGGGGGATAGGTAGTAAATATTGACTCACCAGTGTCCTGTCCACCGGCAACTCCAGTGAGTCCCCCAGGATGCAGTATTGCCAAAACTTGCTCCTGCCATGCTGTCAGATGTGGGGTTAGAGGTGGGGGTCCACCAACAGTCCTCTGGATGGCGAGCTGGTGCCTTGCTGCCATGGAACATACCTTCCCACGTAGGTCGTTCCACCTTCTCCTGATGTTGTCCCTTGTTCTTGGATACTGTCCTACGGCGTTCACCCGGTCCACGATTCTCCGCCATAGATTTATCTTCCTTGCAATGGAGATTTGCTGTACCTGGGCTCCAAACAGCTGTGCTGTACCCTGACTATTTCTTTCACCATGACCCGCAATTCCTCACCTGTGAAACGGGGTGCCTTTGTGGGGACATGGGTGCTGTGTGGTGTGTGTTGTGCAGTGGGTGTTGAATGATGTGGTGGGGTGTGGGGTGCATGACAGATGGATGGGTGTTTGTGGTGTGTGTAGTTGTTGCTGTGATTTGCATGACTATCTCTTGGCTATTTTATGTGTTCGGAAAGGGTTGTGGGTAATGTGGGTATGTGTTTTATAGTGATGTGGGTGGGTGGGTGTGATGTGTGTATCAGTGTCAGGTGTGTGATTTTAGTTTCGGCCAATGTTGTGTTGTTTTGTATTTGGCTGGCCATTCTGACCACGCCGGTGTGTACCACTAGTGGTTTACCACCATTGAATGTCCGCCATGGTGTTTCATGAGTCATAATGTTGAGACGATGTTTTGTTGGCATAACAGTATGGGTGTTCGTACCAACACTTTGCCACTAACCTTTGGTCTACTGGATATGTGTTTGTGGCAATATTCTGTCGATTTGGTGTGTGTGTGTGTCATAATATGGCAAACAGATGTTCACCTCAGCAACGGTATGTTGGCGGCCGTCACTGCGGCGGGAAGCTGGATTTACCACCAATGTCATAATGAGGGCCTTAATAACCTGAAATAGTGATGCAGTATAATACATGTCAAAAATGCTAAATATTTTTTTTAGAAAGTGCAGCAGGCGAATATGGGACTAGGCTCAAAGAATTTTGATGAATGATAGTTGGTCTGTGTGGCATTCCCAAAGTGAAGCAAAGGAGGATAGAGACCTCAATACAAGGTCCATCATGTGCTCTTACCAATGTGGGAATTGACCTCAAGAACACAGGCTATTGCCACATGCTAGCTATAGATAATAAAAAATGCCTTTACTTTTTATGTTGATGGTCTTGAAACTAGTACATCCATTTTATTTCAGCCCTAGCATTCTAAGATATTTATTACTAGAATGGATTAGGGAGCTGGAGTGAAACTGATACTATTCCTTATTTATCGATCAGCTTCCTTCAGCTAGCAGCCCAGTGGTTAATGGGGTGTGCTACAAGGATAGGCCTGCGAAATTCCTAATTCTCCAAACTGCTTGCATAAAGCTGCATAGGCCTAATATGACTGAAGTGTTGCAATCTGTCCTAAGAATTAGACAGACCACCTTGTATCGTCCTACTCCAATTCTAATTCAAATAGGTATCAGCCAAGTTCGCTTGGGTTTAATATAGCCAGGGCAAAACAATTGATTGTGCTCTTCGTCCTCAATACCAGTGGTACAAAACATGCAGTTTCTCGTTTTAAGTGGACTAAAGTCCCATTTGTAGGTGAAATTGTTCACTGACAGGTTGCCTAATCTAAGCTCTTAGAGTAAAGTGTGCGATACAGGCTGGATAAATGCATCAGTATATATTTCTAGTTTGGGCGTAAGTTTGAAGGACAGAAACTCTAAGTCCAGTGCACCTTCCTTGGCATCCCCGATGGTAGCCATTGATTAGATTGGACCAGTACTTCTCTTTTACAATTAATTTGGTATTAATTTTTATTGGAGATGGGTTAGATCAAAACATAGTCACTCCTAAAGCCCCCAGTTGCTGCTTAATAAATTGTAGCCAAGGGATGGACCCCTATTCCCTAAACTAATAACCTCCTCAAATGCTAGTCTGTACTTAGCCAGCTCGGGTGTGGACTTGATTCTGATACAGAATAATAGTAGCTTCAGCATGGCCTGTCACTTATCCTTTTAAGTCCCAAGTCAAAGAATACTTGGCTACCCACACAAATTCCCGGTGCCCCAGTTTTATGAGCCATAGAGGGATGCTGTTTGAGCCTTAGTCCTGTAAATCTCAATTATAGGAGATACAAAATCGGGTGTTGAGGCCTTGTATCTTTTGATGATTGCAGAAGCGCTATGTATCAGAGTCTGCTCGGATTTTGACATTTGAGCCCTCCAGTTCATGGTTTTCTTGACCCTAACTCTTAGGTAGTCAAAATGATCTACTTGCTTTAGTTTGGTTCCCCTCATCTAGAAGTCTCCTTTAAATGATCTGTGAGCTTTTAGGACTATTATCTTTGATTTAATGGAATTAACTTCTAACCCGTGGAGTAAGACAAAATGATTCAGTAGGTTCTGCAACCCAGTCATGTATGCTTGTTACTAGATGCTGAACTATGTAATTTATGTAGAGTGAAAAAAATTGTGCGGGCGAGCACACATCTCTGCCACACACCATGGTTGATGGAGATTCGGTCAGTGAGCTGCCCCCCTTCTCCCCATCTTACTTGGGCATAATTGCCTTCATGAAGCCTATTTTGAATATCTAAGACTTTAGGCTCTAATCCCATTTTAGCCAATACAAGCCATAGGTGATGTCTTGGTACCAGGTTCAATGCAGCCCTCAGGTCTACGAAGGCTCTGTATAGGTGGTCATTAGATAGCTTCAAGTATTTCCAGGCTATAAGATTTCATCTAAATGCCTGGTCAACAATGCTGACATTTGAGCGGAACACTGCTTGAAGTGGGGTTAGGATTTCAGCTGCATCCATCCAATCTAAAAACCTGTTAAGGACTTGACGAATGTAAATGGGGACAATTTCAGCACCTACCCAAGTGGAGGGTACCTCACCTCCTTCTAAGATTTTGTTGTAGAAGGCATAAATATATGGGCCCCAAACCATAGGTTCTGAGGTAATGAGGTCCCTAGGGATCTTATCTGGGCCTACTGCCTTATCTGGGCATAATGACTCAATAGCTTTTGTAGTTTCTTACAGCGTAAACCAAAAAAATGTTTCTGGTCTTTTGATCGAGAAGATTCAAGCAGAGCTAGCCAATTTGCATCGATCCATTTTTGCTTGAACTTGGCCGTAATGCTTTTGTAGTTGGCGCGGGAGCATTTGATTTGCTCACGGTCACCCTATTTAATTGTCTGGATTAAGTTTACTTTAGCTTTACGGCACTCACCTGAGTACCAGGTAGGAGTATTATTTGGTTTTCCCTTCCTTAACTTCATTTCTTAGGTGCAAAGATTGTGTAGGGCTTTAAGCAAGTCCTTGTACAAGTCGCGTAGCTCTACCGCCTTGGCTGAGCAGGTTTCAAGCGGGCCCAGTATACTGTTAAATATTGTGTAGATTTGTGTGAGTATATGAGAGGTAAGGCATAACTTAGACCATTTTACTGTCTGTCTATTATTTGAAAGGTTTAAGGTACAGTCAGATTGATAGGCTTTATTTGTACTGGGAAAATGGAAGAGATCCTTCATTTTTAATTTTAGTGTGTTATGGTCATTATCTGTTCTCGTCATTACTTCAAAATCTATTGCTAGGTGCCATATATTTGTATCCAAGATAATGTAGTCTATACAGCTGTAGCTTTTCCCTCTTTTGAATGTATGGGCAAGGTGTTGATCAGACCTAAGTCTTCCATTGCACACTCACAAGCCATAGGTCATAGTTAAAGAAAGTAGCTGCAATGCAGTAGATGCCCAATTTTTAATTGGAGTTGTCTCCTGTATCTGAATGCCCCTAGCCTCATCATCCCTTTCTGTGAAAGTTGTTAGCCCATCCAGAGGCTTGTATGTTATATTAAAATCACCTGCTAGGATGATAGGCGATGTGCCTGGGCATTCATTTAGATGCTGGAGGAGCAGATTTAAAGTAGGCAAATTAGTGTTCCTACTCGTGGAACAATGTTAGTCACATGTTAAATAATGTATATTTTCATTCTAAAACCTTTTTGCCCACAAATACTCAGTCTTAAAATATTCTTGCTATTAATCTCTAGTTCCTTATAGAAATGCCTTGGTTGTTTTTAATCCCCCAGACGAACACCCCACTTTAGAAGTTACAGCATCTACACTATAATTTGAGTACCCTTGTCTGAATATCTTCTAACAGCCCATGGGCCTGATTCTAACTTTGGAGGACGGTGTTAAACCGTCCCAAAAGTGGCGGATATACCACCTACCGTATTACGAGTTCCATAGGATATAATGGACTCGTAATACGGTAGGTGGTATATCCGCCACTTTTGGGACGGTTTAACACCGTCCTCCAAAGTTAGAATCAGGCCCCATGTCTCTTGAAAGATCAAAATATCAGCGTTGCTAATAAGAACTTCCCATTCGGTGTCTGCTAATTTACAGTTTAGGCCTGCTACATTCCATTACAATATTGTGAATGGTAAGTCATTAATTCCCAATGTTTCAGTGATGTTTGTAGTGATATTATCGGGGAATAATATACCGTAATTGAATAGCTTAATAACTGCAGGCATGCAGACTGTAGACTATGGGAGTGCTGTGTTTTTCCAGAGACTGCTGCAAGAAGGATGAGTCTCTAGAGGGTTCTCAAAGTCAGTGATTGAAGGCAGGGTAGAGATTGTTTTAGATATAAATTTAATTGAATCATTGATAGACAAGAGTGGGTGAGCTGTGGGACTTGGAGGGGAAGGAGCAACAGAACCTTATTCAGTCAGTGGATCTCATTCAGATGTGATTGCTCGATTTGCCCATGACTAGTTGCCTTTTCAGAGTCTAATGTATATGCACCTCCCCAACCACTTGCAACTAGTGTACCTTCAGCTTGCAGGGACATAGGAGAGCTGTGACCATTTTTGTAATTACATTTCATGTTACTTCTGAACTGGATTTTAGAGCCCCTAGGAAGAAATGTTAGAGTGTCCAGGGCTAGTAGGCCATCCACCAATGACTTATCCTTCAGCCAAAGTTTGGTCGTAGCCCACGTCTCGCCCTAAGTTGGTAAACATTATGCAAAGATGATGTCAGAATGGACAATTGATAGACACTGTCTTTGTGATCTTATCAAAAGGTTCACTTTATTCACCAATGACTCTGTGGATTCTATTTGGTCTTACTTGAGCCTTGGAACATTGGACATGAAAAAATAGGGTAACTGGCTGTGCCACTGTAAGGGTTGTATAAACCGATTTGCAGGCGTGGAGAATTTAGCCCATCTCCTAATAGGCTGCAGCTCATAGGCACCCTGCAAGATAGTTGGTGCAGTTGGAAAATTGGTTGGTTCGTGATTGGGAGGCAGTGAAGGATGTGTTCTTTCTAAAGGTTTGGAGCCAAAGGGAGCTTTCTGTGTCAGATGGAATCCTGAAAAGGAACCTTGTCCTACTGCTGTTAATCTTTGCCCTGGACTCAGCCAAAATCAGAAGTTTTCACTGTTTATGGGGGACTAGGTATGACTAAGTATGACAGATTTTGGCTGGGCTCCTGGAGTGCTAATCTCTTGTATTAAAGGGCAAGGCTGGCAAACTTGGTCGCACTGTCATGCTTCCTTAGCCCCAAGAAATGGTTTTTGAAGTCTTTCAATAGAATGACGTTTAGATTGTAAAGTTCTAGCAGTTTTTGGTTAGTTTTCTGCAAAGTGGTTTTAAGATCCGCAGTGTTCTTCGACATTCCATCTATAAGCACAGTTGTGCCTTCCAGACAAGGAGTTAATGACGGTATTTCATCAGTTATTGGAGGTATCTGCTCAGTAGCTAGATCCACCAGCGCTGCATAGCAATTAGAATATTACAGGTTTGCTAAAGAAGCTGATTGCCTTGTTATAGGTTATAGATCGAATTTGCACGGGAAGAGTCTGCTCTGAATTAGGGTTGATCACCCTCAAGGGCTCCAATGCTTCCTGCACTGCCTTGTTTGGTGAGGATTGGTTTCAAGTTCCCTTCATTTTTTAAAAGAGAAGTTATTTTCTTACTTTCACCCTTATTGGCTAACTTCTGCCTGCCCTTTACTCAGCAAGACCTCCACCTCTTCAATGAAATTATCTATATCTGTCAATGTGCAATTTTCAGCTGCATGTTTTTGGCAAGCTTGTGCTTGGGCCTGGACCCTTAACGGGCTCCATGGCCTTCCTTTTCCCCTTGCAGTAAATACAGTGGCTTTCTTACAAAACGTATGTATCCTTTTCCTGCTCCAGATCTTTGGGAGTCCCTGAAGGAAAGAGCCTGAGGGGGGGCCTGCCCTGGCCCTTCCTGGCGATGACGAGCGAAAGACAGGCCCGCTGTTGACACAGGCATTGCTCGGGTGTGGCCTGCGTGCCTTCTATGCAGCGGGACTACTGGTGGTCCTTTGAACGTGTTACGGGAGGCCCGGCCCTTCCCACTGGTTTTTCAGCTGCAGCGCCTCTGGGTGCTGGGGGAGCTGGGACCTGGAGGCAGATTAATCGGCTGGGGCAATTCTTCCTTCACCGCAGTGTATGAACATCTTCCCCTTGTGGGAGTATTCTAATAAACTCTGGCGGCCAACCTTTTTCTGCCAGGAGAATGTCATAACTGAGCATTAATCTCTCCCAGAAAATGACTTTAGTTGTGTGTATTATGTCCCCATCATTGTGAATAATTAATTTGTAAACCTGATCTGGCGGGGCAATTCACATAATAGGGGTTTCAACTTCATTGTAATCATTAGTTGCTCTCATATCCAGAAACTCTTGAAGATTCTGGCAAACTATTGTGACCTCTGCAACACTGTCTAGCAGAGTCATTGCACAGGTCCTATTCTTCAGTAATGTCTTCAATATGTGTGGCATACTTAGCCAAAATCCCCACAACCATCTTCTGCTTAAATAGTGATTTTTGTTGTGGAAGTTACTCTTCCTTGTTTATTATGACGTCAGATCAGCGTTGTGAGTCCTTCTTTGGTTTCACGTACTCTTCTTTCCTGCATTCTGACTGCCCACCTCTCTCAGTCTGTTTATCAGATGAGTCCTGAAAGGAAAGAGAAGGTCATGTATCAGTATACGGATACCAGTCAGATTGGTTCAAAGTGCCACAATTTCTTAATTTATAGCATTTCTCCGGGGTCCCTGAATGCAGAGATTCACCTCATTGTTTTACTTTATCTTCATTTGTTTTTTTGTTTGTCCCAGTGTTTTTTAGAAGACTCTTACACTTGCTTGGTATTATCTTTGTTGGAATTACCTTTAAGGTCTGTTTTTTTTATCTGGTCCCCAGACGATCTCGACCTATGCTAGTATAAGTTTCTGAGATAATTTTTGGCAGCTCGTATTCCTGATCATTATGAGGAATCTGTGTGAGCTGTTGCTGTACTGCCAGTGTTGCCGCCTGCCCTTTAATTTTTCCTAAAATGATTGCAGATACTGTGGCAAAATTGCCCATTATTTTCATCTCCAAATTCAAGGCAGGGGCAGCACTGTGTTCATTTTTAATTTGTGCCCCAAATAGCCCAGTCATTGACTGAGGGAACCATTTCAAAGGCAAGCTGTCAGAGTCACCAGATCCTCGGGGTCTGCGCACGTTCCCAACACGTCCACCACTGAACAGCTCCAAGACTCTGATAGATAAATCACAGAGGCTAAGAGAGTTCAAGAGGGGAAGAGGGGATTAGGAAGGGAAACAGCTGGGAAGGAGACCTGTAGTAAGAAAAAGGTTAGAACACACAATATGAAAATTATATCTCCTGAAATCAATACTAGACTATGATTCTAAGCATAGTCATTCTGAAAACATGAACAATCTTAGAATTAAGTTTAAAATGACAAAGTTTCAAGATGGCCGGATACCTGTAAGGGAATCAAGATGGATTAAAT
Organism: Pleurodeles waltl; assembly: GCF_031143425.1. Lineage (NCBI taxonomy): Eukaryota > Metazoa > Chordata > Amphibia > Caudata > Salamandridae > Pleurodeles > Pleurodeles waltl. The sequence goes on from NC_090449.1 coordinate 404,851,024, forward strand.
GAAAACTTTCTTATTCAAGTACTTTCCTCTACATGAGAATCAGAAAAACATTCTGACTAAATTTAAAACCAGTCATATAAATCCTTTTTTGAGAATGCATACTAGGACCATACAATATTGCATCTAGAAACTCTGATCTTCTGTGTAATCTTAAAATGTTTCAACACAAATTGCGCATATTGTAGATTTATATATATATATATATATATATATATATATATATATATATATATAGTAAACACCATAAATGGATTGCGCACCATGAATAACACATAACACAATATGGATGCAGGAAAACAATCACATAACTTGTCAACTCGAATATTACATGATAAATATCTTAGAATAGTGGCATACAATAAATAACATGAACTAAACTCGAGGAGAGAATCATGCGTCTTGCCGATTCGAGTGTCACCATGTAAAATGGCAAGAAATGGTAGTACGCAATGAATATCAAAGTCAAATCATCATTAAACGAATCGCGCGTCTTGCCGATTCGTAAACCACGATGTAAATGCCAAGAAATAACAGCTCACAATGAATAACAAGATCAAAGTACAATGAAACGAAACGCGCATCTTTTGCTGATTCTTAAGCCACCATGTAAATGTCAAGAAATGGTAGCGTGCATAACAAGATTAAATTATCATGAAACGAATCGCGCGTCTTGCCGATTCGCAATTCACCCAGCAAATGTCACAAACACTCAAGTGCATATTTCACACGTGCAAAGTACTCTGTCAAATCATAAAAGAATTAGGCTCAAGAACATGAGAGTTCTCGTTAACGGCGTCGGGAGGCCAGTCCAACCACCGTCTTACCGCCCAGAACAAGGATCTCCAAATGAAGAATGAAAGTCAGATGTCTGGAAGATCAAATAGGCCACCGGGACAGCAGCTCAGGAAGTAGCTGCTGCTCTGCACCGGGACCTCTGAATAGTGAGCACTTGGAGCTGGGCTGGTTCCTTTTTATAGAGTCTTGGCCCAGTCCACTACCACACCAAGGCATGTTGCAGGGAAAGTCTCTAGAAGGCCCTGGAAAGGGACCACACCCTAACACACTCTGAAAGCCTACAGCAATACATTGCAAATGGACAGCATTTGTAAGCACATTAAAAATAAGTCTTCAGGTTTGAACTCTGCAGTGCAAAAGGTTAAACAACAACATATCAGCACAATGCATAAATTAAGTTGTTTTGAGAGTGCTGGGTTTTTGCATTCTAGTCGCCCGTAGAGCGCACACTGCCCTGGTGTTGACACAAGCTTATTGTGAGAATTCTATATTTATCTTGGGGTCCCGTATGGGGAAACACTGCTTCCAGCTGGTTTGTTTTTTGTGCAATCCAGAACAGGATTTCTTCACATCTAGTGGGAATTTTACCCTTAATTGAGTTAATAGTTACTGGATTTATCCCCAGTGTAGCTGGTTGTTTGACAGCTGGAGCAGCCCTTGCTGGTGTGGTATTAAATGTTAACATTACAAAATGTATTGAATGTCCATATAATCTAACTAATTATTATATAGTGGGTGTTGATCTGCTGCCTGTAAATTTCGTATATTTGGAAATGGTGTGTAGGCAGCTAAAACTGGCCATGAGGCCCCATCATTACTAAGGGCTCCCAATCTGACATTTTCAATAATGAGTGGGAGGGCGCCTTGAAACAAATTTGGGTGTTCTTGATATTTTAATGGTATTTCTAAATATTGATATGCTCTGAATAGTTTTGGTTTATTATTATAGAGTATATGTAAAAAGTGTTTGTATTTGCATCGACTGCAGGAAAATTGACCAATGAATAAAATGTTTCTGCTCTGTACGCATCGTGTGCCTCTACCTCGAACGTAACATCTCCAACCCCATTAGCAAGCACATTCGCAAGTAAATATTGTGTGACAACATTTTTACAATTTACTGGAATTACTACTGGTTGTGCCATTTTTGTAAAACAGAATTCAGAGATAGAAACACCAAATGGAGTATCCTTTTAAGGTTCAAGTTTGAACAACCTACATACTAGCATATGTACTATCTATATAGTTAAGGAGGATTTTCTCTAACACCACGGATGTTTCCTCATAAAAGGTGAATAGGGTACCTTTTGCATATGTGAGAGAGCTACTCAGGAGATCCGTCCATTAAATAAATGGTGGCGCCATGTTGTAGGGTTCCTATTTTGGTAATAAGACTGCGTATTTAGAATGGAAGCCCCACCGAGCGCGGGAGACTAACTGCAGCCCAAGTCGTTTGGTAGTTGTCTGCCTAACTCATGGCTAGCTCAAAGTGCCTCACCCAAACTTCCAAATCTGTGGGGGTGAAAGGTGATTTGTGGGAACCTGACACTCTGACTCCCTAGGGAAGTCATGGAAACAGATCATACCACTTTCACTTGGTTACTCATTTATGGCAAGAGAAGACACAAAATGCAAACTGGAGTTCAATGCTTTTGTTGAAGCAATTACATTCTAGTGTAAAAGGCATGTGCTGCGATAATAAGGCAGAAGAAACAAAGCAAAGTAACCAACACTACAGTGAGAAAGATAACCAACCCAACTATGTTGCTTGGTTCTAGATGTTCTAGAGGTTCCTACCAAAATTTGAAAGCATAGTGGTTGTAACCCTTTGTCTGGCCTGACCTAGAGGATTAGCCTCAGCCCCATACCTGAATCTAATAGCAGGGCGTCTGACTGTTGTATGGACGGCAATCTTCTCTGGAAGTTGAAAGTCAGTACCAGGGTCAGCAAAGCTGTCTGTCATGTAGTACTCATACCAGGACAGTCATGACTGGAATGGCCTCTACCCTCCTTGGGCCTATGTGTTGGTTACATATTGACCCACGCATCGTTCGGAGACCAGTTCTGATGTAATGCTGTGTCTTGGAGATAGAAGCTGGCTTCTGGACTCTCACCACGAGGTAGCATGTCATGCACTGTATGTAGCAGCCTTGGACAGAGGTAAAGATTAGATGTGGTACAACAGCTGATTAAATGTGCAGTGTAAACCTTGCCTTCCTAGAAGAAGTAACTGATAAAATTTGTAAAAACATTTGCTAAAAGCAGACTTGCTCAAAACATGAATAAAAATACATATGAAAGTAAACTAAGGCACAAGCAGAAAAACTAAGCTAAGACAGGGGTTCCCAACCCGGGTACTTTAAAGGGTTCTCACAAAAGTAAATGGCGTGTTTTAGAGGTTTAAAGATAAGGATCTCTTCATATTAATTACTAATTGTATCCCTGAAATAGTACATCAGGTTATAACAGAGATCTTGTGAGGGAGTAATAGTCTGAATTAGAGCAGAAGGTTCGAGGAAAGAATTTACAATTTCAAAAGTTTCTTTGGAAGGAAGTTTGAGGTGACAATGGATTGAACAAAGAAGTCAGCTCAAGTTTTGCATATCGTTTTGTGATATCCATTAATGGCTTTTTTGTACTCAGTTCTAGCAGCATGGTCATAATTACTGCACCAAATACGCTCAAGATGCTGTATGTAGATTTTTCAAGTTTTAAGGTACCATTAAACCAAGATACACAAGGGTAGAGGCCCCGAATTCAAAATCGTAAGCCTAGAGATTTTGTGAAGTGCCTGCACGATCCACGTATTAAAATTCGTATCATCTAAAGAAACATTTCCTTTTTGTGCAAAAATAGTCATGGATAGTGCATGAGGAGGAAGCCAGAAATGGCAGTGTTATTGGTGAAAATGAGGGCAAGGTTGTGTTCTGGGGTATAAGTAGACTTGATAATTAATTGCACCAGATTATTAACTTAGTGCTAGTCCATTAGGGAGGCTACAGACACATCCTTGATCTGGGTCTAAAGCTGTGGATGCCTTGCCACATACACTGAAAGTCTGCAAATTACTCGCATATTTCTGCAAATTGCTGAAAACATGGATGTTCCCACCTCTTCTTTAACAGTTATCCTTGACTCTGAGAAATGTTTGTAGGCTTGGTTTAGTGAGGAGGCAAGCACTGGGAAACCTTTTTTTATGTAGCCATGTAGCCATCCTAGACCAAGTGTAAACTACAATATTGATCACAGACACTGCCCAGTAATAATAGACTGCTCCTGGCCCAGAGAAAGCCTCACAATCTCCTCCTACCTTTATTCTCCTATCTTAAAACTTGGGAGTGATTTGAATCATACTCAGTTCAGTTGAATTTTGGTAGTGAATGGCATTCCGAAATGAAAACACATTGAGTGGACCCCTCAGCACGTTTTATTTTTACATTTAGAGCTGCTGTAAGAAATTGGGTTACTTGTTAAGGAGGTAAAACCCTTCTCAAACAGCAACCACAGTCCATGTCACGGTGAAGTCACAAGCAAACCCCAAATTAACCCATGTTCAACCCTCTAGTATCCTGGCACAGAGCAATGAGGCTTAAATTAGAGGCAATGTGCAAAGTATTTATGCAGCACTTCAAACAGCGATAAAGTGAAAACACAACATAAGAAGAATCTGCAACAAATTTAGGAGAAAATAATATACTCCAATAAATAAATGAAGACTGCAACATCTAAAATCCAATCAGTAGAATCAGAGATACGCAAGTGTAAACATTGCAGTGAAAATAGTGCCAAAAAGCACCAAGCTTCATTATCATTATCTGGCCGCTCTAGACCAGGACAGTGTCACAAATTCAGGTTGACAGCGATGTGCATGGGTTGGTTACAGGGACCTACTCAAGGTCCACTGAACACAATCCCTTAATCCTAGTTGCGAAGAGATGCAGAGTCCAGTGTCGAGGATGCGTTGTGCAGCAGAGGCGATGCGAGGTCCGGAGGAGGAGATGTGTCGCACAGTGGCGTTTGTGGGGAGCAGCAGAGTGCAATGTGATATCCTTGTGTGTAAATGTGCAAGGTATATACCCTGTCCAAGTAGGGATCACAATCCTAGTCAGGACGAGTCAATGACTCAAGCTAAATTAACCTGTACTCTTCCTCTGGTAGCTTGGCGAAGAGCAGACAGGCTTAACTTAGAAAGCAATTTGTAAAATATTTGTGCAATATGCACAGTAACACAGTAAAAAGCACCCCAAAAAGAGTCCACTCAGATTTTATAGAAACATAGAAATTCTTTATCTGGGCAAATCAAGAGTAAAACGACAAAAATCCAATGGATATTTACTTTTCGAAGAATGTCATGGTTAAGCATAATTTGTATAGGGCTCGTTGTAGAGCCTTTACATTTGTGCTGCAAGAGTACGAGTATTCCTCAATGACAGATAACACAGGGAGGGCTAGTCGAGGCCATGTGGGGCCGGCCCAAGTATAAGATTCAAATCGCCAAAGGTGTTGGTCCTGTCACTGCAGAGAGTGCAGCGGGCACATTAAGAACACATTAAGACCACTCAGTCCTCTGTGGCGCTCCCTCGCTGGGTCTGCGTCTCCGGATTGGAGCACGCTGCTGTGTAGCTCTCTGTGCTGCGGGCGGGCGGGATGGGTGGTTGAAGTCCTTTGCCGCCGCCACCCTTTGCCCACAAATATTGCGATGCTGGTATGGTTCGCGCTAGTGCACGGCTCAAACAGGGATAACTGGCTGGGTCGCACAGCGCTAGTGGGCCAGTCAAGCACTAATCTGAAGCACAAACAGGTGAGAGTGACCCTTGTGCTGCCTTAATCTCCAGCTGTGATACAGCACGCCCGGCCCTGGGGTCCAGCACTCAGTCACAGCTGTCACAGAGGGAGTGCTGCACTCATTCTTTCAGCTATAGGAGGCCCAGGTGGTTTATCTACTGGACGACGGGGTAGTTGATGTCTCGGAGACCTTCAAATAAACCGGAGGCAAGTCAGTAAGCCCTTTGAGACACTCTGGAAGGGATGATTAGTCCTTGGAGTGCAGGGCAGAGATCAGCAGGCAGCAGGACTGCACAACAGGGTAGAGCAGCAGTTCCTGGCAGACCTCTGAAAATCATACAATTGTTTCTAGACCTGCAGGTCGAGTAACCTGAATAATCTACTCAACCCTTTTCCTTCATTCTCACATGAGTGCACCTTCAAATATGTGAATTCAGGATTTCTGCTGCACAAGAAACCTCTTTTGTTTGATTAAATAGACTAAGGTGGTCATTCTGACCCTGGCGGTCTTTGACCGCCAGGGCGGAGGACCGCGGGAGCACCGCCGACAGGCCGGCGGTGCTCCAATGGGGATTCCGACCGCGGCGGTAAAGCCGCGGTCGGACCGGCACCACTGGCGGGGTCCCGCCAGTGTACCGCGGCCCCATTGAATCCTCCGCGGCGGCGCAGCTTGCTGCACCGCCGCGGGGATTCCGACCCCCCCTACCGCCATCCAGATCCCAGCGGTCGGACCGCCGAGATCCGGATGGCGGTAGGGGGGGTCGCGGGGCCCCTGGGGGCCCCTGCAGTGCCCATGCCACTGGCATGGGCATTGCAGGGGCCCCCGTAAGAGGGCCCCTAAATGTATTTCACTGTCTGCTGCGCAGACAGTGAAATACGCGACGGGTGCAACTGCACCCGTCGCACAGCTTCCACTCCGCCGGCTCGATTACGAACAGGCTTCATCGTGGAAGCCTCTTTCCCGCTGGGCTGGCTGGCGGTCTGAAGGCGACCGCCCGCCAGCCCAGCGGGAAAGTCAGAATTACCGCCGCGGTCTTTCGACCGCGGAACGGTAACCTGACGGCGGGACTTTGGCGGTCGGCCTTCGCCGCCCGCCAAGGTCAGAATGAGGGCCTAAATGTTTGTTCCATGTATAAAATGAATATAGGCCACATATGAGGGGCACTATCTAGGACTTGTCTCTTAGAGGCATATTTATACTTGTTTTGTGCCGAATTTGCGTCATTTTTTTTACGCAAATTCAATGCAAAACTAACTCCATATTTATACTTTAGCGCTAGACCATCTAGTGCCACATTTATGGAGTTAAAGTCATTTTTTGGACGTGGAAACCTACTTTGTGTCAATGAGATGCAAAGTAGGCATTCCCATGCAAAAAATGACTCTATGGTCTTAACACCATATTTATCCCCTGTGCTAAAATCACGCACATGGGGGAGGAGGGGTCAAAAAATGGTGCAAAGCTTGTTTTGCACCATTTTTTAACGCCTGGGTCAGGGTCAGGGCAGGCTTTAGGGGACCTGTGGGCCTATTTCCATGGTGGAATACCATTGAATAAGCCCACAGGTGCCCTCCCCAGGCTCCAGGGACACCCCACCCACACCAGAGGGACAGCGGAGGATGGGGGACCCCATCCCAGGTAAGTATAGGTAAATACAGGTAAGTATTTTCTTTTCTAAAGTGACATTTGGGGCCCTGAAATGGGACCCCCTACATGACACTGGGTGCAATGGCCAAGCCCAGGAGACCCTAGTCCCCTGTGCTGGCCATTGGGGTGGTGGGCCTGACTCCTGTCTTTTCTAAGTCAGGAGTCATGTGGTATGGATGGTTTTGCCTCAGAAAATGACTCTAGGCAGGTTAGAGTCATTTTTTTTGCTCTAACCTGCCTAATGTCATTTTTTGGTGCAAAACCCCCTTGTTCCATACCGCCAGCCCCACCTGACTAACGTAATTATTTTTTACACTAGCCTACCCTTTGCACCGGCTTGCACCATTCCATAAATATGGTGTCCGGCTGGTGCATAGAAATGGTGCAAGCCGGTGCTAAACTTTTTGGCGCAAAACTGCGTTAGTGCAGTTTTGCAACAAAAAGTATAAATCAGGGCCTTTGTTTACTAATAGCATCGCCTTAAGGGCAGAAGTATTTCCCAGTTTATGTTTAAACACTCACTTTTAATGAATATATTACTAAAGCATGATGTGGTAGCACACTGTCATTTACAGACAGTACATTTCCTAGAAATGTCCACAAACCTTCCCACCAACTTGCAGCTTTTTATCATTTCCACATCAAGTAAAGTGTTCTTATTTGTTTTCATCCTATTAAAATATTTTTATCATCACGCTGAAGAATTTAAAAAATGGTCTTTCACACCTACTGACATGTATTTTGAAATGTTTGTACAGTTGATTTAGTTATTTAAATGTTGTGTGTTAGGAAAAACCTACACAGCCTTCGATTTCAAGCCCAACTCACTAACGCACTCAGCCACTCCCACCATTGAACTCCACAAACACTAATGACTTAGCACGCAACATTCAATGCTGGGTCACAGAATGCGCAAACACCATAGCCCCCTTCAGAAAACCCACAGGAAACTAGCACCATTCAAAACCCAGCTTGTTCACTACAAAACTCCAAGAGTCAAAACACACCTGAAATGGAGAAACAGCAAAACAACCGCAGACCACACAGCCTACAAAGACGTAGTCACCGCACATTAACAGCGCATCAGAGCTTCCAAGAAAAAGGCTGCCATTCTAGAACGCATCAGCACCAATGTACACAACAGCAAGGATCAATTCACCATAGTCAGGGAATTCACGAACCGCGAAACAGACACCTCAGACGTCCCCCTCTCTCAAGACCTTTGTGACAACCTCGCCACCTTTTTCCACTGGAAAATCCAGGACATATACAAAGGATTCGAGAACCAAACCTGCCCCCACGGCCCATCAGCACCACCTTGGACCCCATGTCGCAGCTGACTCTGAGCCATTGGACCCTTATCTCCGCAGAAGATACTTGGAAACTCATGAGCTCCATCCATTTAAGGGCATCATCTGACCCGTGCCCACATCCCATTTTCAACCTGGCCAGCGCCAATATCGCCCTTGAGCTATGGTGGCCCATCAACAGCTCCATCAAAACAACCACCTTCCCATCTGACTGGAAGCATGCAGAGATCAACCTGCTCTTAAAGAAACCCTACGCCGACTCAAGGGAGATGAAGAATTACAGACCCATCTCTCTTCTCCCCTTCCCAGCAAAGGTAACAGAAAAGGCCATCAACATGTAACTAACGGAGTTCCCCGAGGCAAACCACATACTAGACCACTCCCAGTCTGGATTCAGGAGCAACCACAGCACCAAAACAGCCCTCCCTGCAGCTACCGGCGACATCCACGCCGTACTGGACTACAGAGACATGGCCGCCCTCATCCTCTTTGACCTCTCCGCCGCTTTCAACACTACCTACCACTACACCCTATACACCAGACTCCACGATGCCAGCAGCCGTGGCATGGCACTTAAATGGATCCGATCCTTCCTCATTAGAAGAACCCAGAGTGTCAGACTCCCACCGTTCACCTCAGCACCCAAAGCAACCTGCTGCGGAGTACCCCAGGGCTCCTCACTTATTCGACCCTCTTCATTATCTATATGGCTCCGCTTGCTAAAATCGCCAGACAGTACAGCCTCAATATCCTCTCCTACGCCGACGATACTCAACTGATCCTCTCCTGAAACGATGATCCATCAACTGCCAACAGCAATTTTCACAACTGAATGAAAGCAGCCTAGATGAAAGCCAACTGAGCCAGCTCTCTCAAACTCAACTCAGACAAGACAGAGATCTTCGTACTGGGCTCCATCCCCTCAACCTGGGACGACTCCTGGTGGCCATCTGCCCTAGATAATGCCCCAACCCCATTACCATGCACATAACCTCAGCATCATCCTGGACTCCAAGCTATCCATGACCCGTAAACGCTGTCTCATCGTCATGCTTCCACACTCTCCATCTCCTTCAGAAGATCAAGTGAATCCCCACTGAGACAAGAAGGACGGTCACCCACTCACTTCTCAGCAGCAAACTGGACTACGGCAATGCACTCTACGCCTACATCACACAGAAGCTAAAAGCAAGACTACAGCTAATCCAGAACGCAGCAACCAGACTCATCCTGGACCTCCCCCGCCATAGCTACATCTACCCCTACCTCAGAGACCTCCACTTGCTCCCTGTCAACCAACGCCTCACCTTCAAGCTACTGACACACACCTACAAGGCACTTCACAACATCGGACCAGCCTACCTCAACCACCACCTGACTTTCTACACCCCTCCAGACAACTCCAATCCTCCCAACTCGCCCCCGCCACCATCCCCAAAATCAGGAAGAGCACAGCTGGAGACAGATCCTTCTCTTACATTGCAGCTCGGACCTGGAACACGCTTCCACTCAACCTCAGACAGGCCCACTCACTGAAGCAGTTCAGGAAGGATCTCAAGACCTGGCTCTTCAAATGATCAGCAAGCCCACTACAGCACCTTGTGACCCCACGGATGATAAGCCGCGCTCTACAAGTATTTGATTGATTGATTGATTTCACACTTTTTACAGAAGGTCAGAAAGGTCATCTTACAAAATCCTGGAACTCTGCAGTCAGAATGAAAAAAGACCAACTGACTTTTGACCTCTGTCTCTGAACACAGAGCAAATATAACAAGAACAAAATTTGAATGCACCTTTTTCATTTTCTAACTGAACGGAACACCTGTTCTTTGTCAACTCACCAAAAGGGGCGAGTAAGTCCTAAGAATAGTTTGACGTGATAAAATATCACTTGCCACTGCCAGTTGGTGAGTAGATTTTTCGAGGCCTGCCTGGGAATAGTCAGGTCTGGCGGAGTGGCGATCCCTGCACACAGCAGTCTTCACTCCAGCAGAGTTTCTTTGAGTCCAGAGAAGTACTGTGTTTGGGGGGGGGGGGGGGGGTCAGAGACCCTGTGCTTATACCAGAAAGTGCCTTTGATGTGGGGGATGACTTTGAAAGATTTTGGTGCAGTACACAGGTCCCCTTTCAGTCCAGCCCCGGCTCCAGACTATCAATGGGAGGTAATCAGCCCCTTTGTGTGGACTCTGGTCACTACCTTTTGAAGTGTAAGTGTGAGTCCTTCCCAACCTCCTCCAGAAGAAGACCCATCAGTATGCGGATGAATGAAGATGCAGTTGAGTATCTTGTGTTGTGGGTGTCTGAAGAGGATGTACAAGTGTAACTCTCACCTAGCCTAAGCCAGGGGTGGATTGGAGATATGCTGTGGGCACACAGGGCAGTGAAAGCTGAGAAATGCCCACTTTCTAAAAGTGGCATTTCATAAATAGTAGTAATAAATTTGACTTTACCAGTAAAGAGGATTTATTATCAGCAGTCCAATGGTCATAAACATGATGACGCTACTCATCTCATATCAGGAATTACATCTTAATGAGAGGGGCACGCCTCACAGTAATGAAAAACGATGTTGGGAGTTTTAAATGGAATAAAAAACTCCCAACGTCATTTTTCATTACCGGGACATTCAAAACTTAAAAGTACATATCCTGCCTTCCACGTACATGGCATCCTGCCCTATGGCCTACATAGAGCCTACTTTAGGGATGACCTAAATGCAAGAAAAGGGGATCTTAGGGCTTGACAAGGGTTTTTTAATGCCAAGTTGGGGTGGCGATGAGACTGCACACACAATAGCATTTAATTTATAAGCCCTGGGTATATGGTATACCATTTTTCAAGGGACTTGCATGTAAACTAACTATGCCAATTGTGGATATACCAATGTTACCATGTTTAGGGGAGAAGCACATATTCTTTAGCACTGGTTAGGAGTGGGAAAGTGCTCAGAGTCTTAAGGCCAACCAAAAGATACAATAGCAAAACAGGAGGCATAAGGCAAAAGGTCTGGGGTAAGACCATCCTCATGAATGCCAGGTCTAACATAGTCCATTCAGCACCACAGCAGTCCTTCTTGGCAGAGTCTTCCACAGGTCATGACGTGTGCTGAAGGGTTGAGTCTAAGGGTACAATATTTAGACCTCGCCCCCTCTTTAAAGTAGAAAAATCTTTTAGAGGCTTCCACCCCCTGAGATGTCAGGGATCCCCTTCTCCCTGTCCTAGCTCCAGCTTCCCTGGAGGGGGGTGGTCACAAAATGCTAGTGACAAACCGTTTGTGAGAGTGCTCAGGCAGAGCCTTTGTGATGTGCACGCGTGGTAGGTGACAGCTCCACATTCTGGTTAACTTAGAGCGTCCCATCCTGCCAACGCCTGTCTTCCCTTTGTCTCACTGTCTGGGAGCAATACATAAAGACCAGCTACACCTAGTCATGTGACCCAGGGACAAGCTTCAGGCACCAAATGGTTCAGAAAGGAAAATGCCAACTTTCTAAAAATCTGACTTTACCATTAAGGAGGGCTTTTAATTATAATTCTTTAGACATCAAACTAGCTTTCTACCTGCTCCCATTTGGAAGTTATCAGTTATTAAATGTAGTAAGAAACCTAATGTTATTGTATGGAAGAGGAAGACCTAGCAGTAGTGAAAAACAAGTTTAGTCCCACTTTTTAAATACACTGCACCCTGCCCTCTGGGCTGTTCGGGGCTTACCCTAATGGTGAATTATATGTCTTTAAAAGTAAGGTTTGAGTCTGGCAAATTTTTTATTTTGTCAGGTTGAAATATCAGTTTAGGACTTCACACACAGGCAGTAATAGCAAGCCTGAGATATGTTGGAAGGGCTGCTTAGGTGGGAGGCACAAACCGTGCTGTAAGCCCACTAGTAGCATTTCATTTACAGGTCTTGGCCCATGTAGAACCACTTTACTAGGGACTTACAAGTACATTAAATAGGCAATTAGGTTTAAGTGAAATCTGCCATGTTATAAGGAGAGAGCACATGGACTTCAGCGCTGGTTAGCAATGGTAAAGTGCACAGAGTCCTAAAAAGCCAAACAAAACGGGCTCAGAAAAGAGGAGAATGAAGGCACAAAGTTTGGGGATGACCCTGCAAAAAATGACCAAGTCCAAAAGCTGCAGAGCCTCAACATATAAGAAAGCAATTAACAACATCATAAATACCTTGGCATTATACTTGATCTCCGCAGCAAAGAGTAAAATAATTGCTCTTATAGGATAGAGGATCAACATTTGAAATTCTGATTTCCTTGAACAGTTAATAGCATCAACCATGCACAGTGCATATGGGAACAAAGCCATATTTTCCCCTCGTACAAGCAGCCCTTCTCCCCTTAAGCTGCTGCTGTCTTTTCAGTCTGACCCAGCCTGACCCACTCCAAGCCTTGTTATCTACTTCCCACCTCCTTCCGGCTCTTCATGGTCATTGTTTTGGGCATCTTGGTATGTCACCTTCTTCCCCGTCTATTGCTCTCTCCCCTGAGGTAGTGAGTCTGTCAGTCATTGCTGTCCACCTCTCTGTATCTACCAGTGCATTATCATTGTGCCTAATCACCTTCAGGCATCTCTCCTCTGCCAGCACCCATTTTGTAATATCCCTCAGCAAAGTGTCAGATGCGGGTGCTTTTGGTAAGGTCCCATGAAGGCAACGCATTGTTTTTCCAGTACCAACCCCAGTGCGGTAAACTTGTATGGCATTTTTGACTGCTTGGGCCTCAGAAGAAGCCCTGAAAGACACTGCTTTGCATCTTTTGCAAGAGGTATCCCGGTGGCTTTACGCAGGGTCTCCACTAATGCCCCTCAGTAGTCATGCACAGGTCTTCATTCCCAAAACATATGTATGAGTGTGGCATTCATTGCATGACATTTAGGACAGGCTGAAGATCGCTGCAGAAATATTTTATGCAGCCTCATCGGAGTCAAATAAGTCCAGTGTAGCACCTGGAACTGCAAGTATTTAAACCAACAATTGCTAATTATTGTGTGTACCAGTGCACAGTATCCTGTAGGGATTCACCTAGATCTTCCTCCCACTTCGAGCGGACCACCGTAGGATGATTCACTCTCCCCTCTTATAGCGCTTCATAAAATCTGGAAATCAAGTGGCAGCTCCTGCTGTCCTCTAATATTATCACCAATGTGGTTGATGTTGAGGCATGTCTAGAAACCCTGTCCAAGTCTCTTGAGCAGTAATGCTCAGTTTTGCAAATTGCAGGAATAAGTCCCCCACTGACGCCAAAGGTTTCATGGACAGCCGCAAATGTGATGAATGCATTGGATGGATATAAATCAACCAGCGTGACACAAAACCTATCCCGCAATCTCTCCAAGGACATAGCCTGCTCTGTATCTTGGAACAGCTTCAACCAGTCCACTTAAAGTGTTCCTGAAAACAATAGCCTGCTGAGTACTCTAGAGACAGCTGTGTCCCACTTAGCTGTTACTCTGGCAAGTATTGTAGGGAGTGTGACATTCTGGCTCATCTGCTTCATCAGGTATTTAGGCAACATAAATGTCTTTACTGACCCTGCTAGCAGTGCCTTTTAACCAGTTGTCTCCCTCTCTGCACCACTGTGCAGCATGCTGGATCTCTGACATAAGATAATATAACTCCAGTCCTGGAAGTCCCAATTTTCCTGCCAACTTATCTTTTTTTGTGTTCTGGGCGCACCCTACTATGTATACCTGCCCTGACCAGGTATAGCTGCAGTGTATCTAGAAGCTTGAAGGTTGAGCGTGGGATGCAATATATTGTGTACAGACTGCGAGGGAGGAAAAACATATTAGCCAAAACCACATTGCCCATATTTGAGACTGGTAATTTGTTCCAAACTTAACCAATGTGTCCATTCCTTTGAGCACCCTACATATATTCTAGGAATACTGTTGCTTGGGTGCATGTGTTATCTGAATACCCAGATAGTGAAAGGTATCGATTTCCCGCTACAGTCCCATATTTGGCAACTCATTTTGGGACATTTTGGTGTATGCAACCATTAAAAATAAAAATTCTTAGCGAGCACCCTAATATAAGCATTTAAAAGAGAGATAAGTCTGTAAGAGCCTAGGGCCCTCATTACAACCCTGATGGAAAATCCCGCTTACCACCGTGCTGACAGCTGCCAACATACTGTGACCGCTGCAGTATTCCGCTACGGGTATTATGACCCACACTGCAAAAACCGCCACTATACAGACACCCACACAAGTCCGCCAGACCAAAGGTCAGTGATAAACTGGTGATAGCAAAACCCACACCGTCACGCCAACAGGAATACGCTCACAGTATCACGACCCACGAATCAACACAGCGGTCTTTCAACCGCGGTAAACCATTGGCGGTACACACCGCCGCGCTCAAAATACACACACACTTACAAAACACAACCACATTGGACAATTCAAACTACACACACCTGACACACATACACATACCACACCCACACACTCACACCACTATAAAACACACACCCACATTACCCAGAACCCCTTACAGTGAAAAATTTTGAACAAGCAGAGAGAGGGAGAAAAGCAAAGACACACCATCATCCAGAGGCACAGAACACCATCACACATACACCATCCACACACCGCACAGCACACACCCCAACACATCACCCAACACATCACCTCACATATCACTCACACCACATCATGGCACCTCAAAGACACCCCAGGTTTTCTGAAGAGGAGCTCAGAGTCATGGTGGAGAAAATCATCTGGGTAGAGCCACAGCTATTCGGATCACAGGTGCAGCAGACATCCATTGCAAGGAAGATGGAGCTATGGCGGAGAATCGTCAACAGGGTCAACGCAGTGGGACAGCATCCCAGAACCAGAAATGACATCAGGAAGAGGTGGAACAACCTATGGGGGAAGGTATGTTCCGTGGTTTCAAGACACCAGATTCCTGTACAGAGGACTGGCGATGGACCCCCACCACCTCCCTCACAACTAACAACATGGGAGGAGCAAGTCTTGGCGATTATGCATCCTGAGGGCCTCGCAGGAGTAGCAGGAGGACTGGACTCTGGTAACTCAAATCTTTACTACTATATCCCCCACCCTACCTGCATGCCATCACAAACTCCTACCCCTACCCTCACACCCATCACTCCCCCACCTCACACATACCCCACTATCACAACCCACCTATCCCAATACCAAGCCCTGCATGCAACAACAATGCATGGACACCCTTCACAGACCTGCATGGACACCCATCACCACAGCATGCCCAGTAGAGAGACTCACCAAACCCACATAATCACCAATCACACAAGGCCAAGACGACAGTGCAAGCACATTAATACCGAGGAACACACCCTTTGCACAAGATGGCACACACAGATACAATAACAATGCATTTACATCCCAACAGGACAGGAGGTGCCAGCCATATCCAGTCCCCCCACAGAAGAGGCCCACAGTGATGACAGCAGCTCTGCACGCTTGGATCAGGATGACCAGCCTGGCCCATCTGGGACCTCTGGACAGTCGGTTCCCCTGCCACAGTCCCAAAACCACCACAGAACCTCGCCCCTCAGGAAACACCAGCACAGCACCCACCCAGCTGGCCCATGCCACGGTCCCCAGGACACATCAATCAGCAGTGTGTCCACCACTACAGAGACCCCAGGCACACCCACTAACCCAGGACGATCAGGGACCTGGGGTCAATGGCAGTGGGCACACGGTTCAGGGGACAGTGGCACAGGACAACAGGGAAGCTGGGAGGACTGCTGTGGGACAGGGGGAGGGCAGGCCCAGGGAACCCTCTCTCCACGAGGCACTCTCCAATATCATGGGAGCATACCACCATTCCCAGGAGACCATGGGCACGGTACTGGCCAAGTTTCAGGAGACCCAGCGGCTGCAGGAGGGAAACTACATGGGGATCAGGGAGGAACTCACCAAAATCTACACCATCCTTGTCACCATAGCAGGGGTGCTTGCTGACATAGGCAAGACCATGAGAGAGGCAGTGGCACAACAAAGGGCCCCTGACACTAGCCAAACCAAGGAACAGCCTTCCACCTCCGCCGGCGCTAGTGGACAGGAGGCACCGCCACAGGAACAACAGGCCACCAGCACCCCACCCCCTGCAGAAGGAGAACTGCCCCGCAAACCGGGTGTGATCCAGGCAGAAGACAGAGAAAATTGCCAAGACCCCCGCCAGGAAATAAGAGACTACTGATTGTCACCCTTCTGTCCCACTGTGTCACCCTGTCCAGCTTGAACTGCCATTACACCCCTTCCTATGCCCCATTGGACAATGCACCTGTGATACCAAGAGACTGGACTCTACTATGGACCTTCATCCACCATCACCCCAGCCCCTTGTACATACCCCTATACTCATTAGCCCCTAAATAAACACCCTTTAATCATACACCAATCTGGAGTCAGTCTGATCTTTCACAAATGTATTATGACAACATTAGCAACAAAAAGCAATGTAAATGTTCATTTACTCATACCAATGTATGACAGTTGTTGGCCAGCAGTACATATAGCAGAAGGCAGAATGTGGTACCCAGGTCTGAAAAAAGTAAATCCAAAGGGAACAGTCAGTGTCCATAGACAGAGGTTAAGAGGCTGACATGTACAATGTCCTACAGTATTCTGAAATGTGAGGAGGAGTTACAGTCTCTTACCTGTTTGTCACTGGAAGTACTGCATGATGATGTTCGTTCTGTTGTCAATATCTTCTTTCTCTGCCTCCTTTTCCTCACTGTCTACAGGCTCCACCACTGCCACAAGACCATCACCAGGCTCATCCTCCTGCAGAAAAGGCACTTGGCGTCTCAATGCCAGGTTGTGCAACATGCAGCATGCCACGATTATCTAGCACAACGTGTTCAGTGAGAGGGAGACACCTGTTAGATGGAGGCACCGGAATCTAGCCTTCAGGAGGCCGAACGTCCTCTCAATAATACACCTAGTTCGGCCATGTGCCTCATTGTAGCCGTCCTCTGCTCTTGTCCTGGCATGCCTCACTGGGGTCAGTAGCCATGAGAGGTTGGGGTAACCAGAGTCAAATTCCGAGGAATACCTGTTAGAAACACACTAACCCTTAGGGACTACCCCATACCCAGACACCTACTCATACTGTGTGGGGACCTTGGGCTCACCTATGAGCCACACCCTGTGCCTCTGGAGTTGGCCCATCACATAAGGGATACTGCTATTCCGCAAGATATAGGCATCATTTACAGAGCCAGGATACTTGGCATTCACATGGGAGATGTACTGGTCCGCCAAACACACCATTTGCACATTCATCGAATGGTAGCTTTTTCTATTTCTGTACACTTGTTCATTTCTGCGTGGGGGGACAAATGCCACATGTGTACCATCAATGGCACCAATGATGTTGAGGATATGTCCTAGGGAATAGAAGTCAGCTTTCACTTTGGGCAAATCATTCACCTGGGGGAACACGATGTAGCTGCGCATGTGTTTCAGCAGGGCAGACAAAACTCTGGTCAACATGTTAGAAAACATTGGCTGAGACATCCCAGATGCCATGGCCACTGTAGTTTGAAAGGAGCCACTTGCCAGGAAATGGAGCACTGACAGGACCTGCACTAGAGGGGGATACCTGTGGGCTGGTGGATAGATGACATTAGGTCTGGCTCCAATTGGGCACACAGTTCTTGGACTGTGGCACGATCAAGTCTGTAGGTGATTATGATGTGTCTGTCTTCCATTGTCGACAGGTCCACCAGGGGTCTGTACACCGGAGGATGCCGCCATCTCATCATCTGCCCCAGCGGTTGTAGGCTATGGAGGAGAACGGTGAGCAGAGGTTAATTTACCACATAGGTAGCACAACTGTGTCTGCAGTAATGTTAGTAAATCCGTGTGTGAAAAAGTTAGTCCGTATATGTGCCAATATGTGCTGTGATGCAGTTAGGTGCCATGCCATGTGCACTCCTGAAATGGCGGCTGCCTGACTTGTGAGGAGGGCCAAGGGAAAACGAGGTAACTGCGCTGCCGTTGTGCAGCGTCGCGGTAGGCGGTCAAAGACCGCCGCGCAACTCTGCATTGGTTATCATTGGGCCTTATGGGTTTCAGGAGCCAATAGCCATGTACGCCGGCAGTGACGGTGCACACTGCCGTGGACGTGACCGCCATTTTCTATCTGTTCACTCACTTGATACCTGACCATTAACAGGAGAAGACCTACACTGCAAGTGCTGCTGTGACCTGAGTCTGGAAGCGACAATGGCTCATGTGTCTGAGGAAAGGGCCCCAGCCTTCACGGCGGAGGAGTTGGACAAATTGGTGGATGGGGTCCTCCCCCAGTACACGCTACTCTACGGTCCTCCAAACAAACAGGTGAGTACACTGTGAGCATGATGCGTGGGCAGTGCCTGTTTGAAGTGGTGTGGATGGAAGCCACATGTTGGGAGGGGCTGAGGACTGCATGTGAGCATGGTCAGTGTATGTGCGTCAGGGCATGGGTATGAACTGGTGGGTAATGAGTATGACAGTCCGGACAGGTGAGTAATTTCCTTTCCTCCTGTACTTTTCCTCTAGGTCAGCGCCCACCAGAAGAAGGTTATTTGGCGTGCCATCGCCAAGGAAGTATGGACCCTGGGGGTCTATCACAGACGGAGCACCAACTGCCGCACGAGATGGGAGGATCTGCGCCGCTGGAGCAAGAAGATGGCGGAGGCCCAGCTGGGGCTGGCCTCCGAACGTGGAAGGGGTGCCCGTCGTATCATGACCCCCCTGATGTTCTGCATCCTGGCGGTGGCCTATCCGGAGTTGCATGGGGGCTTAAAGGGCATCACAGCAGCCACAAGGGGGTGAGTACAGTGTCATAAAGCTGACTCTGCGTGGTTTAGGAAGGATCTGGGTGCGGGGTGTGGGCTGTGGGTGCCCCTAGGCCAGGGTGGTCATGCCAGGGTAGGTCCCTTGTTTGCAGGCTCAGAAACACCCCTACCCCAGTGGTACAATTGGACAGCTATTAGTGGGCAGGGTCCTGTGGGTGTCAGGTGTGCATATGTTGGCTTTAGGCTTTGTACCCCATGGGGTGGTGACTACCATAGTGAGTGGTTGGGCAAGGCCTAATGCACAGGGCAGCTCTGTGTGTGTTGTGTCCGACAACGGTAGTGGTGTTGCTGGCATTGACCATGTGTGTCCTCTGTCTCTCCCCCCCTTCTTGTTTTGTCACCCTGTCCTTGTGTGCATTTGCATTATCTGGCGGTGGAGCAGAGGCACCGGCGACGGAGGGAGCTGCATCCCACATGGCCCAGGAGGGTGAATCCACGGAGGGTGAAGGCACCAGTGGGACGAAGGGTGAGGGGAGCTCCATGACGGGGATAGGAGGGAATACCAGTGAGTCCTCCTCTGTTGGAAGCTCCCTGGTGGTGGCGGATACCTCTGTGCCCACCCCATCAACAGGTACAGCCTCCACCCCCCCTAACAGCACTGCCCTCCCAGCAGCCCCTCAGTGTGTTTCCTGTGCCAGCTCACCCAGTAGGGTGGGCATCTCCTTCGCCCCAGGCACCTCAGGCCCTGCCCCACTCAGCGCTGCTGCCCTCAGTGAGGAGGCTATTGACCTCCTGAGATCCCTCACTGTTGGGCAGTCAACCATTCTGAATGCCATCCAGGGTGTGGAGAGGCATTTGCAGCAAACAAATGCATACCTGGAGGGCATTCATTCTGGCGTGGCGGCCCAACAGAGAGCATTTCAGGCTCTGGCCTCAGCACGGATGGCAGCCATTGTCCCTGTGTCCAGCCTCCCCCCTCCAACTTCCACTACCCAGACCCAATCCCCTCTACCTCAGCCTATCCCAAGCACACCATCAGACCAGCATGCACACACATCAACAGACAAAAGTGGACATGGCAAACATAAGCACCACACATCCCGCAGGCACTCACACAAGCACCATCCCCATGCAGACAGAGCAACATCCCATGCCTCCACTGTGTCTCCCTCCTCCACGTCATCCTCCTCCCTCCCTGTCTCATCTCCACTCACACCTGCATGCACTACATCCTCAGGCACTACCTCCATCACCAACACCACACTTCCCACAGGCACTCACACATGCACCATACCCATGCACACATACCAACATCCACTTCCTCCACTGTGTCCCCCTCCTCCACATCCTCCACCTCCCCCCCAGTCTCGACTCCACTCACACCTGCATGTACTACATCATCCGCCACTGCCTCCATCACCAGCACGCCCTTCACTACACACCGCTCACGTGCAATCACCACTCCCACTACCATTCACACATCCCCTGTGTCCTCTCCCAGTGTGTCTGTGAGCCCTCCTTCCAAAGTACACAAACGCAGGCACACACCCACTCAACAGCCATCCACCTCACAACAGCCTCCAGCCCATGCACCTTCACCCAAACTCAGCAGACGTACACCTCCTACAACCACTACCTGTTCCTCCACTCCCACACCCCTCCATCTTCCCGTCCCAGTGTGTCTAAAAAACTTTTCCTAGCTAACTTGAACCTCTTCCCTACATCTCCCCCCCCCCATCCGTCCCCTAGGGCCAGGATGTCTAGATCCCAGCCGAGCACCTCAGCCACCACATCTGCGTCTGCTGTGATCCGTGCAAGTCGTGGTGGATCGAAGGGACACATCCGTCAGAGTTGCCAGTGTGCCACCTACAGATGGGAAGGACCACCCTATTCCGCCACCTGCAAAGTCAAAAAAGGGCCGGCTTCCAGCAGGGGAAAATCGCACCAACCACCCAGCAAGGCCTCACCCAAAAACAGAGAGGACAGTGCCAAGGTCCCAGTAGCGACTGCCAAGGTGGGGAAGGGCCACAAGGCAAAGGGCAAGTCACCTCAGGGCACAATGCCTCCTGGTGAGGGGCTGGTGACCACCATTTCATCAGGGATGCCAGCGACCTGTTCCACAGTAACCACCATTGCAACGACTGCCACCTGCACCACCACTGCCACAACGTCAGTCTGCAGCATCCTCCCCAAGGATCAACCATCTGAGGCTACCGGAGACGGTATGGTGTTTCACTCCACCACAACAGACACTTGCACCACAGCCAGCACCGGCAGCATCTCTGCCACAGCCACCACCACCTGCACCGCCACGTGCCCAGCCGGTACCACTCTGTCAGACGTCAGCAGCATCACCAGTGGGCAGCCATCCAAGGCTATAGGCGACATCCTGGACCCTGGACACGCCACTTGAGGCACCACCTCCAGCACTGGCACTACAAGCAGTTGGCTGCCTAAGACACCGCAGGATGGAGTCTGACTCTGCCTCCACGGAGTATCATGCTGTTCCAGGTACACTGCGTGGATCAGACACCCAGGTGAGAGGATGAGGTGAGAGGATGTTAACTGCCACATCCCAGGTGCAGCATCACTGAGCACAAAGCCCCCTCCAGAACCAGTGGAGAGATACATCCACTCACCCAATCCTTGGCAGGATGAAGCACATGGGGCACAAAGCCCCCTCTAGAACCAGTGGAGAGATACATCTACTCACCCAATCCTTGACAGGATGAAGCACACTGGGCACAAAGCCCCCTCTAGAACCAGTAGAGAGATACATCCACTCGCCCAATCCTTGGCAGGATGAAGCACTCTGGACACGAAGCCCCCTCCAGAACCAGTGGAGAGATACATCCACTCACCCAATCTGGGCACAAAGCTGCCTCCAGAAGCAGTGGAACATGTCACCCACTTGAGAGACTGTGGCTTTGAACTCTCCAGGCGCAAGCAATGGGCAAACCACCCACTTGAGAGACTTGCGAGACTGTGGCTTTGCACTCCCCAAGACCAAGTAGTGGGCAGTGCACTCACTTGAGAGACTTGAGAGACTGTGGCTTTGCACTCCCCAGGAGCAAGCAGTGGGCAAACCACCCACTTGAGAGACTGTGGCTTTGCACTCCCCAGGAGCAAGCAGTGGGCAGTGCACCCACTTGAGAGACTGTGGCTTTGCACTCCCCAGGACCAAGCAGTGGGCATGGACCCCCCTCGAGGAGCAGTGGTGTCGTACTATCTTCCGGCTGAGGTGCCCCCCTCCCCTTCCCCCTGAGGTGCCTGTGTTTGTTCGACCTGATGCCCCTGCAGTGTTCTCTCCGTTTTGAGGCAGGTGTCATATGTGGGCTTCGCCCTTGCTTTTTGGGACCACTGGTCCACGAACATCTACAAGGGACAGTGTACGGCCTTGTGTACATAATGTAAAAATTTGTATATACTGATTATTGGCTTTTCTCTTGATATATCTGAATGTTCCAATATAACACTGGTTAGACTCATTTCCTTTTGTCCTTGCATTCTTCCAGGGGGTGACGGGGTGTATCTGTATTGTTGTTGGATATGTTTGTGTGTATGGTGTTGTGGGTGAGGGTGGGGGCTGGGGGTGTTGGTTGCCACGTGTGTGTGTCACTCTCTTTTCCCTCCTCCCCTCCCCTGTGTGCTAGGTGCATTACTCACCGTCGTCGCCACCGCTGCCTTCTTCCTACTTTGCGGTGTATTAGTAGATACACCAACATGGGGAGGATCTGCATTTCGGGCTCCATGGCGTCCTGGTTCTTCGTGGAGTATCGAGAGGTGAGTGGTTTCCCTTCTGTGTTCTGTTTCCACCGAGCTTTTGGTGGCGTTGGTACCACCCCAGAAAAGCTGGCGGATTGATGCCTTGTAATACGGTGGGCGGTACATTGTCTTCCGTCTGTCTGTTGGCGGTGACCGCTGCTGTGATTGTTGCTAGCGCCATGGCTGTCGGAGTGTTAAAGTGGCTGTCTATGTTGCCGGTTTCCGCCGTGGTCATGATCCCATTTTTTTTTTACCACCGGCCTGTTGGCGGTGTTAGCGCCGCTTTAACAACGACCGCCAGGGTTGTAATGAGGGCCTAAGTGTCTTCAGACTCCGCCTGATTTTATCATCATCAGGATCAGGTCTTCCCTCATCAGTCTGGGACCCTCTGTACACTATATGCCTCTTGGAATGTTTCCAAATACTTGTCTGTAGTCCCACTCAGAAGCGATCGTAAAACTCTGGTAGGAAGTAGTCATCTAGACCAGGTGTTTTGCCCAACCACATATCCTCTAGAGATGCCAGTATCTCTTCTCTGGTGAGCTGTTGTTCTAGCATGTCTACTATATTCCTAATAAGTGTGGGTACATTGATTGCACCCAAGAAAGAAGTTGCCTGGTCAGCCGATACTACTACTGTTTTGGTATACAGTTTCTTCAGGTAGTGAAATAGCACAGTATTGACTTTCGCCTTGGTGTTGACCAGTGCACTATATGGGGTGGTCAGTGGGAATATGGTGGGGGATGCCCCACTCTTTTCAAGAACTATGCAAGCATTCTGCCTGGTGTATCCCCTTTGGTGTGCAACCTTTGCCTGCAGCCCCGCAGCACCAGTTTATCAAGCGCCTCCATTGTATCTCCTACCCGCCTCTGGGGTTCCACCAGTCCATCACCACATGGTGACTGTCCGGGTCGTAGTGCCTGAAGTGCGGCAAAATGTGTCTCATCCCGGAGTAGAGCCTGATGTAACTGCCTCCTGCGCCTGTAATGTGCACTCATACATTCTCCTCGTAGTACAGTCTTCAAGGCATCCCACTGCCCTAGTCACTGTAAAATGTAGGAATCAATGGCTCAGTGTGAATTCTGGGTCTTGCCAGACCTGCAAAGGCAGTTGCCATGTTGGAATGCACGCCTATTTGAGTGTCCTTTTGTATGTCAGAAGGTGAGGAACATGATCTGCTATAAATCAAGAGACATATTTTGTGGTTGCTATCTTGGGGGCCAGGTCTGACGTTGTTAGACTTGTCAGCTCTTGGCCTGGTTTCTCCTGTCTTTTTGCTTCTGACCTCCCGTTTTTGATCCTGTGCTGAATTTCGTTTTTCTGACTCTAGGACTCTGGTCACTTTACCACTACTGACCAGTGCTAAAAGTGCAAGTGCTCCCTGTGTAAATTGTACTGGTGATGGGTTTCTCCATGGCTGGCATATCTGATTTACTAGTACGTCCCTAGTACAGTGCACCAGGTGTGCCCAGGGCCTGTAATCAAAATGCTATTAGTGGGGCTGCAGCACTGATTGTACCATTAACATGAGTAGCCCTGCAAACAAGCCTCAGGCCTGCCATTGTTGTGTGTGTGTGCAGTATTGAACTGCCATTTTAACCTGGCCTGCCATTGCAGTGTCTGTGTGTGCAGTTTTAAACTGCCATTTTGACCTGGCAAATGCACTCACCGGTCAGGCTCCAACCTTCCCTTTTACTACATGTAACTCACCCCTAAAGTAGGCCAAAGGGAGAGTGCAGTGTATTTAAAAGGTAGGACATGTACTGGTGTGTTTTACATGTCCTGGTAGTGAAATACTGCCAGATTCATTTTTCACTGTTGCAATGACTATCTCTCCCATAGGGTAACATGGGAATTACCTTGGAATATCTGTTAAGTGTAGTTTCCCGTTGGGAGCTGATAGATCTATGGAGTTTGGGGTCTCTGAACTCACAAATAAAAATACATCTTTTGATGAAGGTGGTTTTTGAATTGTGAGTTGGAAAATGCCACTTTTAGAAAGTGGGCATTTTCTTGCTTAACCATTCTGTCCCTCTGCCTGTCTGCTGAATACATGTCAGGGTCAGACAGTTGGGATGTTTGTGCATTCACACTAGACAGTGACACAAAGGGAACTGAGGTGTGCCCTACATATCCTGATAGCCCATCACCAGGCTGATGGGTCTTCCTGAGCTAGAGTGCTGGGAAGAGTTGACACTTGCACATGAATAGGGCTGTGCCTGTCCTCACACAAAGCAGTCTTAAACCCCCTGGAGTGTGCCTGGAGCAAAGACAAGGAAAGGCAGGGTCTTGTGCACTACAAAGACTTATATTTGAAGTTTGCCTATTTCAAAGTCAGAAATAGGTAAAAGTACTGGACCTCTGACACCACATCTTTAGAATCCTTCTGAACTGAGGAAATTCTGCCAGGAAGAAGAGCTGAATGATGTAGGAGGGACAGCCACTCTGCCTGTTGCTTTGTTGTGCTGGCCTGGCTTGCTTTCCTCTAAGTGAAAGGATGGACTTGGCTTTCTACATCCTTCTTCCAAAGGTTCTCCAAGGGCTTGGACTGAACTTGCCCCCTGTTAAGAAGTCTCAGGGGCATCAAAGACTTCACCTGCCAGTGCCTTGGCTCTCTTGCTGAGTCCTGTCTTGCCATGTGGTGCCAACTCCAGTTCCTGGGCTCTTGGGAGTGAGTTCTGGTGC
The DNA here is from genome assembly GCF_031143425.1 of Pleurodeles waltl. Classification (NCBI taxonomy): domain Eukaryota; kingdom Metazoa; phylum Chordata; class Amphibia; order Caudata; family Salamandridae; genus Pleurodeles; species Pleurodeles waltl. The sequence goes on from NC_090449.1 coordinate 404,876,815, forward strand.
AACAAGAAAGGAACTAGTGCATCGACATCCAGAATGACTTCGGAACTGGTGACTATTCACCACTGCCTTCACTGGAGTCATGGTCCCCACTGAGTGCAACGACCGCAATCTACAACACTGTCCTGATGCCACCGCAGCTCCTCCAAAGTCCCACCACTGCGTGCATACAGATTGATCGGTCACCGACGTCTATGATACCTGACTCTGCTGCAGCGCCAGTGGCCCTGTGGTGTGATTGCAACACTGTGAAGTCAACGCCTTGCACCTTGACCTGCTGCATTCATCGAACCCACCTTATCGTAAAGAACTGCCGCCTTGCCACCAATGCTGCATTACCTCCTCTGCAATCGTAAGGAACCAACGGCTCACCTCCCCTCCCCTGCCTAGCAGTAAGGAACCAACGCCTCACCTCCCTGGTGGCAGTAAGGAACCAACGCTGCACCAGCGACGCCTCACCTTCTTGGCTCCGTGCAAGGTCTTTATTTCCTCATCGTTTTCAAAGGTACTGTAACTGTGGTCCACCCAACTCCATGAAAGGCTGCTTGCCCTCGTGGGTGGCGCCAGACTGTGGGAAGCTAATCCATTAAGCCGTTTTGATAGCCTCAGTTGGAGCTATTGTGTTTCTAAGCGTTACACTACATTTAATATTTGAACATTTTTATCTTTACTTGTGTATGTTGGATTTTTGTTGTTTTGGTCTTGTTTTACTCATAAATATTGGCTATTGTTAAGTCAAGGGATCAAGTACTTTCACCTGTTGTAGGTATTATTTGTTTTTAACCACGCCCACCACTTTCACTGATTTGTGTGCTTGCCTTTCAAACATTCTTCGTTATCATTAGTAAATGCTTTACGTTTGTCCCTCTTTGGGGTGGTTTTGTTACTGCCTTACAGACTGCCCCTTTACATGGATAATTGCGTGCTGGCCGATACGTTTGACTGCGAGCGAACTTCTTTTTCTTTTTGTGTCTCTCCTTCGTGCTCATGGCGGCCATGGTGCTTCGAATCGGATTGGTTATGTCAACTGTTTCACTTTTCATTTTCAATTTAAGTGGCAAGAAAAGTTCTGTTAGGAATTTACAACGCTAATAGCTCTAACTCAAGCAAATGCGAGACCCATTGTATTACAAATCCTTGTTCTAAACTGATGTGGAGTACTTTTGTGGTGTCTTCACTGTGTTATTGTGTGTGTATTCAAATACTTTACACATTGCCTCCTGAGATAAGCATAAATGCTTGAGCCAGGCTACTAAGGGGGTGAGCAGGGGTTATCTTAGCTGAATGACTACGATACCTTGACTAGGGTGAGAGTCCCTATTTGGACAGGGTGCAAACTACTAACAACTAGAGACCCCATTTCTAACAGATCTGATCAGTACTCTTTCTAACCTGCTATACTCATCATGCACAGCTGAGTGAAAGGAATACTCAGGGGCCTTGGGTACCTATGACGCCAACTATCTTTGCATTGCAATTCAGTCAGCACCCTCCCTGAGATTTACGTCATGCCAAATCTAGGGTGGTACCTAACCGAGTGGCTGTCCGGTTCCTCGTCCATCCTGCAGATAAAATCTCCCCCACAGAACAGTGGCAAGTATGCAGAAGGGGAACTCTATCTAAAAGGGTACAGAAATGTGTTTTGTAGTGGGTTTTGAAGGCATGGGTGTTTAACAGGCAGAGTTTGCACCATCCAGTAAAAGGTGTACTAAGAGATCACGCTGTCCACATCTGTGTGCAAGTAACCATGTTGGAAAGGGACACCAGGAGGCACCCATATGAGAACCCCTCTAGAGTAAGATGAGTATGTGGCTACATAAACTTGACCTCTTCACTTTTTACAGAGCTTTTGTACCTCGGAATCAGTCAGATGTGCCTCCTGGAGGAAAGCAATGTCTATCAAACTGTGCCAAAGGAAGACATGTACTCTGTATCATTTGTTGTAATTGTTTAGTCCATGGACATTCCATATGAAAAATGTTGCCACTATGTCCTAGTGAACTTGGGGTCCTTATTGTTGCCTTAGGCATCTGCGGAATTCGTAGGCCTATGGCAGGATGTGCCGCCATGTGTAGGTCAAAGCCATGCCACAATATCACAACCCAAACCTATTCAATGCAAGCAGACAGTAATAATGCCAATAAACATGCCAAAATTGTATTAAACCTTTCCACATCCCCCAGGAACACACCAGTGTAGCATATCAATTTGTGCATCCTCATTTCCACCAGTATAATCCCCATAAGAGACTTTAAAACATTTTATTTTTAAACGAGCAACAGTTATATAATATTCTTTGATTCATATCATGATCAAAGTGTGAGTTTTTGTGTGAGGCTTGACTGTTGTCCCACCGGGGTCTAGGTCATTCGTTTTGCAGAGGTGTGAACGAAAGGGAGTCATCTCCACTGAGATGGTGTAAATTTTAGACTCCAAGGCCTGTCACGTTTGTGTGAAGGCTTGCAGGATTTGGGCTGTGGTTGGCTCCCAGGCTCGCTCAATGGAACCTTACGTAGCACCACCTTTTCACCTGCCGCGATTCCTCGTTCCACACTGAAATTGATCAATCTTTGTTTGCTGAGAGGCCCTTGAAGTCCTGTCCTTCCCCATGGATAGTTATTTTATGTATTAAAGTTCCCTACTCTGGGAAAAGAACTCATGCATCTTCCCCTACACCGTACAAATGGGCAGACCCCCACTTCTCCATGGTCACCTTAGGAGCCCCGGTCCACACTCCCCCAGCCAAGCCTCCTCTTGGGCTGCAGCACCCTTTGCTTGCATGGTACAAGCTCTGTTCTTCAGTAGGTAGTCACCTCATACCTATTGGTGGCCCAGTTACACTCATGGGGCACTCTCAGCAACAAGGGAACTCACAGTTCATAAGTCCCACGCAGTACACATGCTGACAGAGGTACTACGCATAGCTGTTATCCAGGACAGGGAGGCATGCCAGGGGGCACCCAGCAAAGCCTGGCATCAGCACCTTCCCCAGTGTGTCACCAGAGCAGCGGGCAAAAGGTATGTTTCTCTGGGGGTTATTCCAACTTTGGAGGAAGTGGTAATCCGTCCCAAAAGTGACGGTAAAGTGACGGATATACCACCAGCCGTATTACGAGTCCATTATATCCTATGGAACTCGTAATACGGCTGGTGGTAAATCCGTCACATTTGGGACGGATTACCACCTCCTCCAAAGTTGGAATAACCCCCCAAGTCTTTTTTGCTCATGTATATGCCCCATTTTGCCAGTATTTGTAAAATTAAATATCAGATTTGATAATTCTGTAGTTCAGGTTGGTTGAGCATTGTATAAATCGGATACTAAGAATATTCTAGGAACTTAGAGTTTACACAGCTGGGATGTGGTGAAGAAGATGGAGAATATTACTGAGATTGAGACTGTCATCAGGCCCTCTAGATACATAAACTCGAGTGAAAATCAGAGTGTTGTAATTCATTTCTTGTTTCTTCCCCCCTAGTAATCAACAGGGATTGATGTGCTGGTCAGCCTCTGCAGTATCCCTATAGCAGTTCCCTGAGATTTTCAAATTTGCTGAAGGATTTACGATGATCTAGCCAGAATTTTCTAATCTGGCCTCTGTTTCAGCAATTCTTTGATTTTGTTTAATGAGAGCTTGCTGCAGTAACGTACTATAGCCTCAACATGCCATCCTTTTTGTAAGACCTATTGTGGCAGGGAATTGGTTTCCATGCTTGGGGCTGAAAAGACAGGTTGTTTGGTTGACAGAATGTGTTTTCTCCGAAACTGACAAACTCCTTTGATGAGGCATTGTTGTAAACATTACTCTTCTGTCATGCGCAGTAGCTAAACTCTCTGAATTTTTGTAGTGAAGGACATCCCATTGGAGGGTTTCCGAGATGCGTGGTATTAATACCTTCTGGGATGGTTAGTGACGGTTCTTCAGCTGATGTGCTAACTGAAGAACTAAGCATGCAAGAGATAGGTGTAGGAGGCTGACTCTCTATGTATATGGCACAAAAACGAGGTGCACTGTTCAATGAGTCTGAGCAACCCCATGTCGGTTCACAGAGGTAAAAACTACCACCTAAATCTCTAATCATTGTGGTAGCTCGGTCGAGCAGTTGAGCCATTCTTGGAAAAGTGCTAAGCATTTGTTGTACTCTCAGTATCAATAAATGTGGACACACTCTCAAAAGAATCACTTGAGATCAATTTACAAAAATACTTCAAATTTGTACAAAATGTTTGAGATAAAGAACATCAAAATCAAGTAAGCACTTTTTAAGTTATGATTTTTCAAAGTTTAGCAAAAATAGTCTTTTTATGCGTTATTAAGCACCATAGGAATCAGCTTTAAAAATGCCTAAAAAATCAGGCGATGCCTTCACAAACGTCACCTTCTGGTTTTAGATTGAGGTCATCGAGATGTCCTGTGGGCCAGTTGGAGACGTTCAGACAGTTTCAGGTTTGATCAGGAGCACTGGCTGAAAGTTTTCGTGTTGGTGCAGGACAGGCGAGGGGGACCACTTGGAAATGCACTGCACAGGTGGACTTAAAGATGAGTCAGGTGGTTCCCCTTGGAGTGTAGCGGTCGCAAGTGGTTGGAGACCCCTAGAGCTCAGCTGATTCTCTGACGCAAGGGCCAGGGAGGCCTGGTGCAGAGCAGATAGGCCAGCCAAGAGCTGTGCGCAAAGGAGTCTTTAGAACCAGGGTGCAGGTCACTTGGAGGGTGGATTGCAGGTCAGCAGGGCCACTCTGGGGGCTGATATTTGGATGTTCTGAAGTTCCTCGACTGGTGATTGCTTCTGGTCCTTGAAAAGTCCGGACTGGACATTTCTTCTAGGTGCCTGAGGTTGGTGGTCCAGTACCCCTGGTTATTGCACGGTTCAGTGACTAGAGGTCACAGTGCCACCAAACTTGGTACACTTGTAGCGTTTGTCCTCGGGGTCCTTCAGGGGAAATTCGGTCCACCTGCTGTGTCCAGTTCCCTGGTCAGAGGCCGGTCAGTGAACTGTACTTCACTGGACTTTGCTTTCTGATGAAGGGACTGAAGCCTTCACTCTGGAGAGAGGGTCTTGACAATTTTTAGAAGGTTGGAGGTCCTTTGGGGTTTCTTAGAGTCCGTCCGAGGTCCAGTCGACCCCTCAGCGGCAATTGTCGAGTCCTGCGTGCAGTTGTCAGGGTTTGGCATCTTTTTCTTCTTGCAGTAGAACTTCTTTTCTTGAGCCTTGGGTCTGCTTTGTTGCTGGTCTTCTTGTGTCCATCAAATCTGATTTACTGGTCTAGGGATGCCCACTAAATACTGCATTTAGGGGGTGTATAGGGGAGTACCTGATAGTGGCCAATGGGCCATCTACCTTAGGGTGGCTACACCTACTATGCAACCACTTCCTGAGTGGAGAAGTTACAATCTCTAACCCTGATTGGCTATCCTACCATGCAAGATGGAAGAAAATGAAATGGAGAGGTCACCTTGCCTGCTACACCTGAGGGGTGGTGCAGGAGGAGGGTGGCCACTCTTCCTAGCCTTTGTGCATTTTTCTGCCATTGCTCCTGCCACAAATGAGGGTTTGCAATGGATGAGGCCATCTACTGCCAGCAGCAGGGCATGGGGTTGTGTTTCATGGGCGGGAAATACTTTGAAGCTCTCAGGCAGGGCAGTACACATTCCTGGGGGAGGAGGTGTAACACCTAAGCCCAGGAAGGGCTTTGTTTTCTGGTCTCAGAGAGCAAAGGCCATCATCTCAGGGGTCCAGAATCTTGTCTGGTGGTGGTGGTTGGGTTCGGCCAGCAACTATGCCAGAGTCAGTTAGCTTTGCAAGGGTCACCTCTAAGGTGGACCCTGGGTACATTTTGCAATATTTCTTTCTACTGAATGGGCACATAAATAGCTTATCATCCAGAATGGTGTGTGTGCCATAAACAGACTGAAATGGCTCATAGCTGAATTACCAGCGTCACCTTTTTGTCACCTTTTCTTCTATCATTGCCTGTTATGCTAATGAGATCATCTGTTTTCACAACTTGCAAGATTATTTGAGCCACTGTTCCAGAGGGGGATTGAACTCTTTCTCCTTTGTCGGGTGAAGATGTTCCTGATACCGTTCTATGCTTGATGGTATTTATAACTTTCCATAACAATTCAGGCAGATAACTTAAGTTATCGATTGTTGGAGTGCAGCTACAAGTGGACAAATTGCATGTAGTATAAGATACTAAAAGGGATAGAATATGTTCCACCTTATGATGAAGACTGCCATTTTTATTGTCCTAATTGGTATTACAGGTCGCCAGAGATTTTAGGTGGTCAACCTGAAGTTGCTGTTTATTTGATTGACAATTCAGTGCCTGAATTGCTGCCTGTAATGTTGTGCTGATGGTACTGAGAGAACTGGTCCAATTTTTAACTCAGAATCAGTGAAATTACTGGAGGCATGATTACTCAGCGGTACAGCAGTCACAAAATTAGTGGGGGAGGATTGAGCAAAGGCGTCCAAATGATCAATTTCTGATTTATCTAAAGTGAAGCTGCGTAAAAGAATTGGGCAGCCAGCTGTTGTTGGCAGTTGCTTCCCAATGGTCCACTATTCAGGTGAGGTAGAAACCAACTAAATAAAAGATCGGTCGCTAATCTGTGTGCATTTTTGGTGCACTTCAAATGTTTTCCCTTGCAGTCGTTCAGAATGAACGTCTTCAACCGTCGTAGAAACTGGGTTTTTATCTTTATACTTAAAAGAAGAGGTATTAGGGGAATCTGAGTGTTTCATTGGCAGGTCTTACCCGTTTGCTGTGTAAGGTATTAGTAAATTTCAAGGATTTAAATTGTTGCTTAATTTTCTTGATGCAGTGACTGGCAATGTTAATTTCTTAACTAGAGGCCACTAGTAGCATTTAAGGAGGTGCCAAAAGAATGTCTGAAGTTTGTAGAGGTCATTTCTCATGTGCCAATACTATGGTTGCAAAAAGTCCAACTGATTACTGGTTGTTTCTTAATTAATGCCCGTTGCCAGGGGCGTAGCTTCAGAGGGGGTGTTTAGGCCTTACACTCCCCCTAATAAATGGATTTTCTGGAGAACAAAATGGGCACAGATGCTTTCAATTGGTTATGGTGAGGTGTTTGTTGGATTTCACAAGAAATGTTTACATAAACACAGACAAAAACACACACACCTTCTCCCTTTCTGCTTTGAAAGTCTTCAAAAATGTAAATTATTTTACAAAATATTGTGTTATCTCCACTTAGTACCCCTTCTAATCCACATTCCTCTCCCTTACCACTGCCCTACGCCCCTCATGTGTCTTGCTTGTCATATTGTTGGGAAATCTGAAGCTCACACCCCTCCAGTCTTACTGACCAAGCTACGCCCCGGCCCGTTCCCCAGAAAAGTCCCAAAAAGCTTTAACTGTTCGGCAGGCTCAAATGACCACAATAGTTCAGCGAGGTGAAGTTCAAACACACAAACTTACCTCCTCCCTCCTTAAGAAAATAAAACCTACTGTTCATCTATTTTTCTTTAAAAAAAAAAAACTTCAAAAACCTGTTAATGCCCAGCTTTAGGGGCCTCCAACCGAAAGCGAAAGGATAGTGGGTCTTTGCTACAGTGCTGAGGAAGGGATAGAGAGCTGAAGAAGAAACAAGCCTCTCACCAGGTTGTCTGCTACCTGAAAGAAAAATACATTTGTGTATTTAGTTAATCAGCAAATGTAAAAGGTGCTCAGAAGCCAGGATAGGCTCTAAATGATGGAGTCACTGGAAGCTTCATGGTGTTTTTGGAGGTGATGCAAGAGTGTTAGCAGCTGAGTTCTGGAGTGCGTCCTTTTATTGGACACATAAAAAGGTTGCACTAATTATAGTCTAATTTCATATTACTAATATTTATTTTTGGGAACCACTTGCTTTATCTTGAACACTAAGGACCAGATTATGACCTTGATGGATGGGATTACTCTGTCCCAAATGTGACGGATATCCCGTCTGCTGTGGTACAAGTTCCATAGGATATAATGGAACTTGTAATACGGTGGGCGGGCTATCCGTCACATTTGGGACGGAGTAATTCTATCCGCCAAGTCATAATCTAGCCCTAAAACTTTGCACTTAGGATCTCAACTCCCATACCTTTGTTATGCACTTCCTCACAGTTGTTGAAGTGAGTCTGTTCTCGTCTGATGAAGTCATGGATGAAGGCTCTTCTGGCTTGTACATTAGAGCGCAGGAGCACCACTCCTCTTTGATACAGGCATATTTTTATAACATTTGGGATTCATCTTTCTTAAACATATTACTTTTGAAATACAGCAATACCTGGTGGCTTGGCCCAAGGTTCATGCTGAGAGAGCTAGGCACTTGCAGTCCAATCATGGGTTTTGCCTATGCATCAAACCTTGATGGAAGGTTGCAGATCTAGCTTCTTTACAGCCCTTGGTTGTCATGAGGGGAACTAGAGTTTTTGTGATGTTCAGCTCTGATGAGCGTTAAGTCTGGTCGGGCGCTGCACTCTGAAGCTCTGCTTGCTATAACCTTCGTCCTGCATGGGCAGTTACCAAACACTTTCTACACTTTGTAGACTAGATGATCACATTGGCCGCTACCTTTTATTGATCTGTCTTTATTTTTTTCCTATAAGGCAGACTGTCCACCACTATAGTTGTCTTTTCCTCACTGCACTCAATCGGTAATGACGAGTGACTTTTACAAACGGAAGGCCTAAATCAGAGCACGAGAGCCTGATCGATTGACGTGTACTCAATTTTGCTACTTGAGACAAAGTTAGTTTGATGACGGTGGGTACACCAACAGAGCTATCCTAGGTAAGAGTTTCCTCAGCAGTAAGTAGGTATTGCAAGAGACAACCTGGGAGCGAAGTCCATCTGCTTCCCAAAGGGTCAGTGTTACCATGATTAAATAGAGATTTGGGGGCTCTTGGCGCGTGACGCTTGTTGTTATTTAGTCCCAAAAGTGTGTGCATTTAAATAAAAGCAGCAAAGCTAGATTTTGAATGAATTAAAAATAACTGAAGAGGCCTCAATGCCCCACCTCACTCGTATGCAGGTCTTTTCTTTTTTTTAACTCTCTCTTCTTGGCTCTGAAAGCCTCGTTTGAGAACATCCTTAAAGGGACTCCCTATGGCCTGCATGGTTGTCCTTTTTTGAGCACACTTGGATGAAATATGGCACTTGCTTGCAGTGGCATTATACGGCGTTGTTGAGCTCAACTGAATTCCGGTCAGCGTCTAAGCATCCGATTGTCTTCATTGGCTGCCACTTTGAGAAGACTTTCCGCACTGTTGTGAAAAGTTCTTAGAATTAACTTAGACTTTTTCAGAATCATGTCAGTGTTCTAATCTGTATATATTCGCAACTCTTCATAATGTGCACACTTCACGGGAAAAGTTGAAGGAAGAACGTACAAACTGTGGGAACATTTAGCTCTTGGGGAATTATTTTCTTTTGAAGTTAAAAAGCCATTTCCTAACACATGCATTCCTTCTTTTTTACAACGTTGTTTAAAGTTTTAACATTAACAAAGTCACACACATTGATATCACATTTCAGCACAGTATGCTGTGATCATGTCCATTTGTGTGGTATACCAGTAGGTCATTCCTAACAGGCCTGGTCTGGTACCTCCAGCGGTGAAGATGGACATTGGAGTATCGGGTTGCCTGTCTGCGCAAAATAAAGGTAGTAGGTCGTCATGGGGTTATTTAGCTCTTTGCATGGGCACATTTATTTTAGCTCTGGGTCTGAGGCTTGTGCCCTTTCACCTAATTGCATTTCATTTTATTCCTTTTGGGGGTGCTGTTTTATTATTTTTAGCAGTTGCCCTTCCACTCAGAATGTGTTATTAGTTCTTCTGCACGACATTTCATCTTGTGCTCAGCTCAAAGCTGAACAAAGCTGTACATGATAATTTACTGAGTATTGCTAGTTCAAAGAGTACAATGTCTACCCTACACAGAAAATATGTTTTATCACGTCAGGGCAGTTCTCTGATCATCAACACGTTTCTATATAAAACAACAGACTGCCACTAACCAGGTTAGAGGGGAACATTCCAGCCAGCCCCTAATCCTTTGCTGGACCATGTTAATGCATTGCAGATAGACTTGGGCTCCTCATTTCAAACACATAAAAGGAATGCCAGCAGACCAACGGTCAACCCATTGCTCATTATCCAGGTATGGCAGTGGGTCTTCCTTGCAGACACCAAGTGTAGACAGATTAGGGCTAACACTGCTATTTGCTCTCATGTAGGTTTTTAGTAGTGCAGGTAGGAATTTAAATTCACTAGTTTGACATAATTTGGGGATTTTTTATCTGTTTCTCGTTTTTCGTCACAATGTTTATAGTGTTTGTCCTAATAATCGCAATTTGTACCTGATAACATAGAACACAGTTGCTTCAATAAAAAGTAATGAACCAAATCATGCTTCTGTTTGTCTTGTGCATGTATGAGACTTATGTAACTGAGAGAAACTTGTCAAACTTGGCGACTCTATTGTGAATAGAGCCGTAGGTTTTTTCATTGCGAAAATTGACCATATTTTGCCCCACCACAGGTTGAGTGCTGGAGCATGAGGTTCCTTCCACATTTGGGCAATGCATATCCAACCAGCTAAAAGAAAGTGAGAGAAGAGCTTCCCCTTTAGGTTAGATTTGGGTGGAGTCTGTGGTCTCCAGTGCTTCCGCGCAAAATAAGTAACAGGTTGCGAGGCAGTGTGGTACTCATGATGTCTCTCATCGCTTGAAGGACTGTCTTCCAAACAGGATGGAAGCTGGTGCAGGACCACCACATGTGCAAGAAGGAACGTGTGCTCTTCAAAACCACTTTTTGATGTTTCCTCCACTTCAAAGGCACTTTTGAAAATATATACTGGGTCTGTGACCCCACCAAATCAGAAACTTCTGGACCTCCAACTGGACTCTGTCAGAGAGACTGCAAGGCTGCCCAAAGGGCTAATCTGAACTGCTTTGCTGGAAGGACTGCTGGCCTGCTTGTTACCCTGCTGCGTGCTGACCCCTGACTCTGCTGGAAGGACTCTGCCTTCCTCAAGTGCCCTCCAGGGGCTTGGATTGAGCTTCGCTCCTGTTCTGAGGTCTCAGGGCAATCAAAGACTTCGCCAAAGAAGAGAAAATCCAGCGCATTGGAAAATCGATGCAACGCCTGCAAAATGATATGCATCGACTACTGGATAGAGGCAGCGCCTGCTTCACAGCTGAAAAATCACTGCATCGCCTGCCAAATCGACACAGTGCATGTTGCCTCTGCTCAATACGTTCTGGGTTTCCATCGATTGTCCCTGAGAGTCAATAAATCCCTGCATCGCAGTGACGAACCAAGGCTGCGCTCCGGATAACCAACACACTGCCTTGCCCCGTGGAAAGAAATAACGCATTTCCTTTGCCATGCCAGAAAAATCAATGGATCACTTTACTTTTCAATGTATCTCATCCCCTGCGGTCCTCTGTGTCATTATTTTTGACGCACCCTAGGTACCGTGTGTTAAAAGGCTACAATCTCTGATTCTTAAGGATTGATATTCCTTTAAACCTTTGAAAGTGATAACTAGACATGTGCATATTGGATTTTTGTAATTTAGATCTTATTTTATTTAGATAAATATGATCTATTTTCCTAAATCAGTGTGGCGTACTTTTTGTGGTGTTTTCACTGTGTTACTGTATGAGTTATTGCACAAATACTTTACTCATTGCCTTCTAAGTTAAGCCTCCTTGCTCTGTGCCAAGCTACTGGAGGGTGAGCACAGGATAATTTAGTTTTTACCCTGATTAAGATTGTGATTGCTACTTGGACAGCGTGCATACCTCTGCCAACTAGAAACCCAATTTCTAACAGCAAAGCATGAAATTAATTTTAAGGCTGTTCAACCTGCCCTTCTAAGAAACATTCAATTTTCCCCAATTGTAACGGTCCTTAAATAAGGGCATGATCAATAGCTGTATATTGCAGTCGTATAGTGCCTGAGAATGGTCTGGTCAGTCCCCAGATACCAGACTGTGGCTTCCACCCAAGCGTAACTGACCTTATGTATGGGGCCGCGTAGGTGACCCTGTGGTTCGGCCACCCAAATACCCTGGGATTTGGAGTAGTTGATTTAGAAGCCAGATGCTAGGGTGTAGTGGTCCAGTTTCTTCTGGAATACCGACAGGGTGGTTTCAAGGTCGGTGACAAAGCAGAGAAACAAGCTAAAATGTGTCCTCTATCCCCTATTCACATGCCATGGATTATAGGATTATTGTGGATTTTGGAAAGAAAAGGTTTCATAGCCAGGGCAAATATTATTGGGTCAACGGGCAGCCCTGCCTTGTCCCTGTCAATAATGGCATTTCCAAGGTATATTCTCCATTGACCTTGAGTTTGATGGTGGTCTGTTTATAGTTGGCTAGATAAACACCTTCATTTTGGATCCCAGGTGAGTTGTATCCAGCACCTTTGACAGATACGGCCAGTCAACCCTGTTGGAAGCCTTCTGTGTATTAAGGAGAGAAGGGCCATTGGTTGTCTCAGACGTTCTGCCACCTCCACAAGCGCTACTGCCAATTTTGTATTATCATTAGCCTACCTGTGCTTGGTAAAGCCTGATTGCTGGGGTCCTATTGAGCAAGGCCAAGCATGGTGTAATCTAGCCACTAATATTGAGATAGATATTTTAACATCACAATTTAAGAGCACAGAAGGAGTGAGCATCAAACTTTTGGCAGGCTGCAACAGGAGAACCAGGTAGAAGCCTTTCATGGAATCGAATCGGTCAACACCCGGACTCTAGGAAATGGTTGAAGACCTGTTAGAAATTGGGTCTCTAGTTGGCAGGGGTGTGCACCCTGTCCATGTAGGGACAAAAACATCCTAGTCAGGGTAAGTCAGATACACAACCTAAATTAACTTGTACTCACCCCCTAGTAGCTTGGCACAGACCAAGCCGGCTTAACTTAGCAGGCAATGTGTAAAGTACTTACGCAACACACACACACAGTAACCACAGTGAACATACAACAAAAGGACTCCACAAAGGTATAGACAAATAGAGATTGTTTGTCTGTGTAAATCAAGACTAGAATTACAAAAATCCAATCACTTAATCAGGAGATATGAGCGTTTTAGTAATCGATGCTAAAGCAGTACTTTGAGAATTTACGGGACTCATAATAAACGTTTTACAGTAATGTTTGCATGATAGAGACAGTGAATGTCAACTGCAGGGCATGTCAACTTTGTCATAGCGTTTCAAGCTAGAAGGAAGAAAGCTTCTTGGTTGAGTACTTGTTACTAAGGGGTAAGCTAATGTGCCCTGATAATTTATGATCTGAAAGAGAACTAAGAATGTGGGCAGGTTTCAGGATTGAGGCCGTGCTGCAACAGAGGAAGCGCCGATGCGCTCCTACACAAGGTTCTATGCAGTGACTTTGCCCGCTCAGGTTGAGTCTTGCTGCTGCATGTCTTCTTGACTGCGGGCTGAGCAGGAAAGTTGAGTCCAGGACGTCAGCAGCTTCCCTCCTAGAGACCCATGCTGCCGGGTGGAGTCATGGTGAAGCACAGCTCCTGCCGAGATAGTCGGGCAGGTGGCGCAGTGCCTCAATCTTAGGGAACGGACCCAGCAGGTGCGCATTCAGCATGTTGGTAAAAGTCAATCAGAAAAAATGCTGCACCCGCAGTACCAGTGATGTCTCACCTCAGTGCCACACACTTGGCCCCAGGATGGCTTACACTTGCAGGGATCACAGGGGGAGCACTTTGTTCAGTCTCTCAGCAGCATGAAGTCTGGATGGTGATCCCATGGGGTGACGAGGTCTTTGATGTCCCTGCGACCTCAGTGAAGAACAGGGGCAATTCAGCCAGCCCTTGGAGACATTCTGTAGGTTGTTCCTAGTTCTTGGGTTGCAGAGCAGAGATCAGCAGGCAGTAGGGCAGCACAGCCAGGCAGAGCAGCAGTTCCTGAGAACAGTAAAATCTGGCAGAGTGGCGATCCCAGCACACAGCAGTCCTTACTCCAGCTGGGTTTCGTTGAGTCCAGGAGTGAACTGTGTTATGTGGGTCACAGCCCCAGTACTTATTCTAAAATAGTAATAATGTACCTGGCTTTACCAGTAATGAGGATTTATCATGACCATTCCAATGATACTAAATATGATGCAGCTACACATTTCAGCTCAAAAATATTATAAGTAATTCTCAATGCTGGCCTATGAGAGGTGCAGGCCTCACAGCAATGAAAAATTACTTTGGGAATTTTTCATTTCCAGGACATGGAAACATGAAAGTACATGTCATGCCTTGTACTTACATGGCACCCTGTCCTATAGGCTACCTAAGGCCTACTTTAGGGGTGACTTATATGTAAGGAAAGCGGAGTTTCAGGCTTGGCAAGAGGTTGTAAATGTCAAGTCGGGCGGCAGTGAGACTGCACACCCAGGCTCTGTAGTGGCAGGCCTGAGACATGTTTACAGAGCTACTTGAGTGGGTGGCACAATCAGTGCTGCAGGCCCACTAATAGCATTTAATTTTACAGGCCCCCGGTATATGGTACACCACTTTACAAGGGAGTTGGATGTAAATGAAATATGCCAATTGTGGATACACCAATGTTACCGGGTTTTAGGGGAGGAGCACATGCACTTTAGCACCGGTTAGCAGTGGCAAAGTGCTCAGAGTCCTAAGGCCAACAAAAAGATACAGCAACAAAACAGGAGGTAAAGGTAAAACATCTGGGGAAAGAACACACCAAGGACTCCAGGTCTAGCATGTGTCCCTCCTCTGAAAGTGCGGAGAGATACCCTACCTCCATGGAGTTCTCATCACTAAGGTGGAAAAACCTAGATGGACCATCAGCATTGGCACGGTCTACAGCAGGTTGGTGTTCCACCCTGAAGTCCATACCATGTAGGGAAATGGAACACCTCAATAGTTTTTGGTTCCCACCCCTCATTTGCATTAGTCACCTGAGGGGCCTGTGATCAGTCTGAATCTGCATGTGAGGGCCAAAGAAGTATGGCTTCAACTTGTTCAGGGCCTAAACCACAGCAAAATCTTCTCTTTCTATAGCACTCCACCTCGGTTCCTGGGGAAGAAACCTCCTAGAGATGAAGGCTATGGATTGATCCTGGCCTTCTTTATTAAGCTGTGACGAGACTGCCCCTATGCCATGCTCTGAGGCATCAGTGTATACAATGAACTCTTTGGAGAAGTCAGGGGGCTTGAGCACAGAAGCTGTGCACATGACTTGCTTCAGGAAGTCAAAGGCTTGTTGGCATGCCTCTGTCCAGTTCACATTTCTGAACTACTTCTTAGACGTCAGCTCAGCCAAGGTGGCACAATGGTACCATAAGCCTTGGCAAACCTCTTATAGTACACAGTGAGGCCCAAGAGTTCTCTGTCCTTAGTCTGGGTTTTGGGGGGTTTCCAGGCCATGATAGTCTCAGTCTTGGCCTGGAGGGACTGCACCTTACCCCTGCCCACTAGGTGTCCCAACTATACTACTGACCCCTGCCCTATCTCACACTTACAGGCATTGATAGTCAGGCCTGCCTGTTGCAGAGCCTTATGCACTTCCTGGAGGTGACAGAGGTGGTCCCCTCCCAGCTGTTACTGAAGACACCTATGTCATCCAAGTAAGTAGCTGAGAAGGCTTCCAACACAGCAAGTACCTAGTTCACCAGCCTCTGGAAGGTGGCAGGAGCATGTCTTAATGCAAAGGGCATCACTCCCGGTAAGCCGATAACCGGCAGGGCAAGAGATTATCCCACATTCTACTCTGGCCCTCACATAGACTTCTGATCATGCCTTTCAGGCTCTTGTTGAACCTCACAACAAACCAATTAGTTTGGGGGTGGTAAGGGGTGGAGAACCTATATGTCACTCCACACATCTTCCACATGGACTGCATATAAGCAGACATGAAACTGGTGCCCCTGTCAGACACCGCTTCCTTGGGGAACCCTACTCACGTAAAAATCCCCATGAGGGCTCTTGCCACTACAGGTGCAGTGGTGGTCCTCAGAGAGATGGCCTCTGGGTGCTGTGTGGCATGATCCACCTGAACCAGGATAAACCTGTGACCAGAAGTGGTTGAGGGATCCATAGGCCCAACAATGTTGATGCCTACGCACTCAAAGGGGGCTGATAATGACCGGCTGGGGTTCAAGGGGAGCCTTGTCTTCTCACTGGTCTGGCAGGTCACACAGGTCCCTCAGAACATGTCTAAGAAGGTCCTAATTTCAGGCCAAAAGAAGTGGGGGACAAGCCTTTCAAAGGTCTTGTCTTGGCCCAGGTGTTCTGCAAGGTGTATCTCATGAGCCAGTCCCAATAGAAAGGCTCTGTAGCATTAGGGGACCACGAAGGTCCTTGTTGTCCATTGCACGGGAGCCTTAGGCTCACTGTAAAGGAGGTTGTCCTCCCAGTAAATGTGATAGCTCCCAGACATCGCCTGCTGCTTGGGCTTCAGCCTGTCACCTTATACCCTCAAGGGTTGGACACTCCCTCTGTGCCCTACAGAACTCCTCCTTGGTGGGTCCTCCTTTCACATGCCAATCAGCAGGTGCAGACAGGTCACTAAGGGAATCAGTGGCCTCCTCAGTGGACTCCTGGGAGACCATCGTGGGTGCCCTATCCATCTCACTAGGGGTACACTCAGGGGCTGGCTTACCCCTTTTTAGCAGCTGGCTGGGCAATTGCCTCCTGGGCAGCCATGGATCTTGTGGTAGCACACATCCAATCAGGTAACCCCAACATCTCCACATGAGCCTTGAGCTCCACCTCCTTACAGGCGTAAGACTCTAGGTCATTACTTAACAAACAGTCAACAAGCATAGTAGGGCTCGCAGCAACCTTCAGAAGTCGTGAAACCCCTTCCCACGCAAATGGGACAAGGGTCACTGGATAGTAACCCCCCCTGTTGTCAGCCACCACAACTTGGTGGAATGCATTGGAATCACCTGCTCTGGGAACACCAGCTGACTCCTTACCATAGTCATACTGGCATCTGTGTCCCTCAGAGACTCAACACCTTGCCTAATGATGGTGACCCATTGCCTATACTTGACAGTATTTGATAGCACATGGATCTTAGGAACAATATCACTGTCATTCAGAGACACTAGGGTAACCCCACGACCACCCCCCTTCCCACCCATTAACTAGGACAAACTCCTCCACCAGCACTATGCTAGCCACTTCTGCTGGGTTCTTACCTCCACGGGGAGGGTGTGCTATTTATGGACCTTTGGGGTCTCCTTTGTAGTGACCATACTCTCCAAGCTCATAGCACTTGGGCATTTTGGCCTGCTGACTTTTGTCAGGGTAGTTTGGGTTTTGGTGGCCAGATTGGAAATGTAAGCCATGCCCTTTCCCTTGTGAATTGTTTTTGGGGCCTTTAGAGAACTCCCTTTTTATTTTCCCCTCTTTCTTCTGGTGGGAACCCTGACCACCCTTTTAGGAGTCCCCACAGATACCTTTGTGGACACTCTGGTGCTGACCCTGATGTCCGCCTCCAAAGAAAACTTCCTGTGCTCAGTTAGCTTACTATCCACCAGGTGTTAGCACAGCTCTGTAAAACAACTATCAAGATTGTGCTCCTTTAAAAACAAGTTGCAAGCCTATTAAAATCATTAATATTGCTGCTCTTCACCCAGCCTTTCAGTTCCTTACCAGCATAATTGAGGAAATCTACCCATGTTTGTGTGTTGAGTTTGCGACTGGCCCTGAATGTTTGTCTACTTTTCAGGTGTCAGACCAAATGTCTTGACTATGATGGCTTTCATAGCAGGGTAGTTGGTCTAGTCCTCCACCTCCAAGTTAAGAATGGTGTCCATCCCCACCAGGGGCATACACCACAAAAGACTACCTCCCAGAACTCCTCTGGTACCCTATGCACTCTTAAAGCCACTTCATAGGTTGCTAACCACTTATCTATGTTATCCCCACACTGTAACTGAGTATCACATCTTTGGGGATGTGGATTTTAGACTCACTTGAAGACACTGCAGGTATGCTGCCACCATTTCCATTGCTGAATCCTATTTCCAGGGCTCTTATGTACAGCTCTCTCAACCTGAGCTCATGGGCTAACGTCTTCTCCTCAAGAGCCAATGTTCTTTCGTCGTGGGCCTGTTCCAATCTAACTAGCTCCAGTCTGAGTTTTTGTTCCTCCCTCCTGTCTGCCAGCTCCTCCAGTGACAGGTTCTTGGAAGAGACCCTGCTCCCTAGTCTGGAAACCATTCTTGCTCCTGGCAAACTGTTGGCCCTTTCCACAGGTGATTCCCCTTCCTCATGGGAATCCAAGATCAGGTCACCCTCCTCCTCAGGAATCTCATGCACCTCCTCTGAGATGTCTTCCTCTGCAACCATGGCCTCCACCCAGGCCCTCAAAGCCTTCTGTAGTTCCACCTTCCTGGTGAAACCCCTTGTAGACACTTGAAAGTCCTTGAAGAAATCCTTCAGCTGTTGCACAGTGTAAGATTCTAACCTGGTCAGCTAAAAGTCAATTACTGCAGGTAAAGGTGTGGTTTCTCCAGAGATCGAGACATAATTTATCAGAAACAAATCCTAAAGGGCCAATTAGAGAGAACTGAGAAACTAAAAAAAGAATGCCAATTGTTGCAGGACAGACAATAATTTCACCAATAAGGAGGTTAGGTTTGAATTGGTCTAGGTCTAGAGTTGTAGTGGAAACTGATTCACAATATAATGTTGCACAAACATAGTCCTAGCCTCACAACTGATCACCAATGTTAGAAATTGGGTCTCTAGTTGGCAGGGGTATGCACCCTGTTCAAGTAGGGACCACAATGCGAATCAAGGTAAGTCAGATACACAAATAAACCTGTGCTCACCTCCTGGTAGCTTGGCACAGAGCAGGCAGGCTTAACTTAGAAGGCAATGTGTAAAGTACTTGTGCAACACACATGCAGTAACAACGGTGAACACACCACATAAAGACTCCACACAGGTTTAGAAAAATAGAGCTTGTTTACCTGTGTAAATAAAGATCAGATCAACGAAAATCCAATCGCTTAATCAGGTTTTATAAATGTTTTAGTAATCGATGCAAAAGCAGTGATTTGAGAATTTTTGGGACTCGTAATAAAGGTTTTATGGTAATGTTTGCATGATAGATGCAATATATGTCAGATATAGACATTAGTCTATAGTTTAGAGTTTCAAGTTAGCAAATAGAAAGCATCTCTGTTGAATACCCCGTTACTCAAAGATAAGGCAATGTACCCTATTCATTTAATATCCGAACGAAAATTAGAAATGTGGGCAGGTTTTAGGGATGAGGCTGCGCTGCAACGGAAGAAGGGCCAATGCGGGCTGCTGCGTGGCTTCCTGACTGCGAGCTGAACCGGAGACTTGAGTCTAGGGTGTCAGTGGCTTTGCTCCCAGAGCCCTGCGTTGCCAGGTGGAGTCTCAGTGTAGCATTTTGGAGGTTGTTTCTGTCTCGTGGAGTGCAGGGTAAAGATCAGCAGGCTGCAGGGCACCACATCTGTGAGCAGCACATCCGGGAAGAGCAGCAGTACCTGGGAGCAGTCAAGCCTGGCAGAGTGGCGATCCTGGCACACAGCGGTCTTTACTCTAGCAGGGTATCATTGAGTCCAGCAGTGTACTGTTTTTAGTGGGTCAGAGGCCTTGAAAAGATTTCTGTGAAGTGCAGAGGCCCCCTTCCACTCAGCTCTGGCTTCAGACTATCAGAGGGGGTAATGAACCTTCTCCCTAAATTCAGATTCAGCTCAGTATCCTTTGTTGTGTGTGTCTGAAGGGAATGCACAAGTGTAGCTGTCACCTAGGCCAATTCAAACCTATATTGGACTTAGGCTGTAGGCACACAGGGCAGTGAGAGCAAGCAAAATGCCCACTTTCTCAAAGTGGCATTTCTAAAATAGTAATAATAAATCCGACTTTACTACTAAAGAGGATTTATTATTACCATTCCAATGATACTAAAGATGATGCAGCTAAGCCTCTCAGATCAGGAATTACAGCTTAAAAGTATTTTAATGAATTCTCAATGCTGGTTTATGAGATTGGCAGTCCTCACAGTAACAAAAAACGACTTTGGGGATTTTTCCTTACCAGAACATGGAAAATTCAAAAAGTACATGTCCTGCTTGTACGTACTTAGTACCCTGCCCTGTGGGCTTCCTAAGGCCTACTTTAGGGGTGACTTGTATGTAAGGAAAGGAGAGTTTCAGGCTTGGCAAATGGTTGTAAATGCCAAGTCGGGT
This sequence comes from Pleurodeles waltl, assembly GCF_031143425.1. NCBI lineage: Eukaryota > Metazoa > Chordata > Amphibia > Caudata > Salamandridae > Pleurodeles > Pleurodeles waltl. The sequence continues at coordinate 404,897,036 of NC_090449.1, forward strand.
GGCAATAAGACTGCACGCATAGGCTCTGCAGTGGAAGCGTGACACATGTTTACAGGGCTGTTTGAGTGGGAGGCACAATCAGTGCTGCAGGCCCACTAGTAGCACTTAATATACAGGCCCCAGTATATGGTATACCACTTTACAAGTGACTTACATGTTAATTAAATATGCCATTTGTTGATACACCAATGTTACCATGTTTTAGGGGAGAAGCACATGCACTTTAGCACCGGTTAGCAGTGATAAAGTGTTCAGAGTCCTATGGCCAACTAAAAAGACACTCCAAAAAAAACATGGGGTAAAGGCAAAAAGTCTGGGGGAAGACCACCCTAAGGATACGAAGTCTAACAAGACCTTTGCGTAGGAAAGTACTCTCTTTCTTGGCATGGTTACCCCCTTTTTCTGCCTGATGTCAGTGTGTTTGACTGTGTTCACTGGGATCCTGCTAACCAGGACCCCAGTGATTATGCTCCCTCTCCCAAAAGTCTGTGTTTCACCCACAATTGGCACACTGGTGCCCCCTTATAAGTCCCTAGTATATGGTACCTAGGTACCCAGTGCATTGGGGTTCCAGCGGATCCCTATGGACTGCAGCATATATTTTGCCACCCAAAGGGAGCCCATACAGAGTCTTCTGCAGGACTGCCACCCTTTCACTGCCATTTTTCACTACACCAGGTTACTTATAAGTCACCCCTGTGGTAGGCCTTCTAGCCCTGAGGGCAGGGTGAAAAGTACCTGTGTGTGAGGGCACCCCTGCACTAGCAGAGGTGCCCCCACAAACTCCAGGTCCATTTCCCTAGACTTCGTGAGTGCAGGGACGTCATTTTATGTGTGTACTGGGCATAGGTCACTACCTATGTCCAGTTACATAATGATTGTTCAGAACATAGGCATGTTTGGTATCAAACATGTTGGAATCATACCCCAAGGCTTTTGTAAGCATTGGTTGTATGATGCCGTGCACTCTGGTGGCTCCTTAGAGGACCCCAGTATTGCCATTACAGCCTTCTGATGGTTTCCAGGCAGCCCAAGCTGCTGCCACCTCCAAGACAGGTTTCTACCCTCCTGTTGCATGAAAAGCTTGAGCCCAGGAAGGCAGAACAAAGGATTTCCTTTGGGAGAGGGGTGTTACACTTTCTCCCTTTTGAAAAAGGTGTCACAGCCTGGGGAGGGGTAGCTTCCCCAAGCCACTGGAAATACTTTAAAGGCCACATTTGGTGCCCTACTTGCATAAACCAGTCTACACCAGTTCAGGGACCTTCAATTCCTGCTCTGGCACAAAACTGGACAAAAGAAAGGGGAGTGACCACTCCCCTGTCCATCACCATCCCAGGGGAGGTGCTCAGAGCTCCTTCAGAGGGTCCCTGGGTTTTGCCATCTTGGATTCAAGGTTGACAGGGAGCTGTGGGGGCATCCAAGTGGCCAGTGCCAGCAGGTGACATCAGAGCCCTCCCCAGATAGGTGTTTACCTAGTTAGGTGACCAATCCCCCTTTCAAGGATATTTAGGGTCTCTCCTTTGGGTGGTTCTTCAGATTCAGATTGAAAGACTCCAGCAGGAATCCTCTGCAGCCTCCACTTTGATTTCTGACCGAAGAAACTGCATCTGGACTCTTCAGGACCCTACATACTGCAACAAAGAAGCAAGACACCTTCTGCAACATTGTATCTCTGGCTCCTTCTAGCAACTGCAACATTTCCTCGGTCGTGCATCCTCTGAGGACAGCCCGTCTTTAGCTTGCATCTTTTGCAGCTGCCAAGGCTTGTTGGCATCCTTCCTCCAAGATCTTTGTGCACCTTGGAGCTCCGGCCACCAGCACTCTACCCTGCGAACCACATCTTCCTGAGTGGTTCTCCAGCGGCGTGGGAGCCTTTGTCGTAGTGCTGTGTGGGCCTCTTCTGCAACTTTCTTGTCCTCGTCCTGTGGGATTCCTGTGTGCACTGCCTTGTCTTCAGTGGGCTCTCTGTGTCGCTGAGGGCCCCCTCTGACTCCTCCTCCTGGGTAGAGTTGACCTAGTCCTTCCTGGTTCCCGGCAGCTCCATTTTCCGTTAACTGTGAGCTTTGCCTGTGCCAAGGCTTGTTGACGGACTCCGATGACGCAAACCCGAATCCAATCCTCCATCTGGCATGCAACCTCACCTGCACCCTCCAGGAACCCAACTCTGTCTTCTTAGGTGCAGTGCTGACTCTTCTTCTTCACCGGCGGTTCACTTCTTCCACCTTCCTCCTGATGGGTTGGGACTCCTGCCCTTCCTGGACTCTTCTGTGCTTCTTGGACTTGGTCCCCTCTTTCCACAGGTCCTCTGGTCCAGGAATCCACTGTTGGTGTATTGCAGTCTCTTCTGGGTTTTGCATAGTTCTTCTGTTCTTCTTTGTGTGTGTTCTAGGAAACTTACTGTGATTTACTCCTGATTTCCTGGATGCTGGAGTGGGTTGTGGTACTTACCTTTGGTCTTTTATAGTACTCCCAGCTCCCCTCTACACACTACACTTGCCTAGGTAGTAAAGCCAGCCTGTACACAAAAGCTTTAAAACAAATGTATGTGAAAGGAACCAGTGCTAAAGCTGGCCCTGGGTTTTTATGGTCACCTTTCTACCCCCCTCTAAAAGATAAAGGAAACACCCTTCAGCCAAACTCCTCTTTTAACATCAACACCGCACAGAAGTACCTTGCTGTGTTCTACTCGAGACGAACTGCTGTTCTGACACTCTTGTATCAGATCCACCCAGGCTTCAGCTTGGTTTGAATGACGAGCTTTATAACACGTGCAGAAGGTGCTGTTCATGAGCGCAGCGCCAACTGCATCAAAGTCAGGTCCCTATAAGTACTGGTACTCTCCTTGACCGAAACTCTGAGGAGAAATCCCAGTACTCACGGGGAGAAAATAAAAAGGGTCGGTACTTGGAACCAGTGAGTACCTGCCCATTAAAAGCACTTGTGATGTATTTATAATGAATTAGTCATATTCTTGTTTAGGTGGATATGCCTTATACTTTGAACTGTGTGTGCATGATGTTTGTGTTCATATGTTAGGGTGGGAGGACTTTGTCAATTGGTAATATTTCTTCTAGTTCAACAGACTTGCCCATTGCCCGGCTCATGCAAGTGTGTGTTTGGAGTTTCTTTGACATTAGTGATATTCAGTACTATAATAACTGATTAAATGCCATACTTGGGCTGCGTTGGTTGTTTGTTAGGCGTTCTGTCCAATGTGTTCTGTTGGATATTAGTGTGTGGCGTATCATGGTGGGAAGTATTGGAGTGGGTACAGTGATAACCTACCGTATGGCATATCTGTGGTGTGTTTGATGTTACATAGTTCTGTTTAATGCGTTATATTGGACATTTGTATGTGTTGTTTCGTATTGATAGGAGCGCTTGTGAGCCACGTGAGAGCTGAGTAAAAGGCATACTACAGCTTTGTTGTAGAATGAGAAGTGCCTGTTCAACATATTTTGTTGGACCTTTGTGTCTGTTTATCCTCAGTGGTTAGGGCTTTTGGGGCTTACATATTAGTTGGTTATAGGCTAACCTTGGCTGTGTTGAATGTGTGTGATCTGTTCTGTGTGATCTGTTCTGTTGAATGCAGGAATATCCAGAGGGAACAACTAATTCAGTACAGATTATTATGTTGCCTAGCTGAGATGGCTAAGAGATAGAAAACAATGGAAGTACAATACCGGCACTCTATTGTCTTTGGTACTCTGGTGGCTATGTATTGTAGTAGCACGTGTCAATATCTATACTTTAGTATGTACTTGGCGGCAAGTGTTTGGGTTTCTTTCTTGCCGTAGGCAAATACACAGCGAAATATATGGTAGAAAGACAACGAGCGATATGTGCGTTCCCACTTCAATATGTATATTTAAGGATGCCTGTTGATATTGGATTTATGGAATAATAGTGAAAAAAGAAGCCTGTGGATTTTTTGATTAGGTAACAAATGTACAAAGTGTGTTATTGGCCCTACAGGAATTGCTCCTGTAGTGCCAATTGTAACTATTTGTTGTGAAGTTCTCTCAGACATTGCATTCATGTGTTTGATGGAATCTGCACAGTGTGTTTCTGTTGGGACAGAAAAGTCTTCTTCATGGTAAGAGACATGATCCTTTCCCCTGAGGGCCCTACTGTACTGTTGTCTGGATCCCTTATGTTGATTTTGTTGTCATAAATAAACACGGAACATGCATATGCGCCATGACATAGGCTTTTCTCATGAATTTTAGTCTTGTTGGACCGGGAGGGGTGTCCAAAGCACTACCCTCGTAGTGGTGGAAGGCTACCACCTTCACTACAAGCTAAGTAGTATAAGGTTGGTGGTAGAAGCATATCATGTAGTGATCAGTAGTAGTGGCCAGGTCCTTCTTTACCCTTTGTCACTGGAGTGAGGCCTACAGACTCACTCACCCTTTTAAAAGCTCAGTTGCTGTGTACTTAACTCACCTTTGGCCTACATCAGGTAGATGTAGAATTCTGCATAGCGCAGGATTAGTGACTTTACACTGTATGTGTGCCTGAGAAAAGTACAGTACAGGGATAAAGCAGGACAGAACAGTGTATGTGTGATTATTGCATGTACTGAGTGTATGTATGCCTTTTGGGAATACAAGACATGAGAGGTGTAGAGCTGTGCGCGCAGGAGGCTGGCCTGGTTTGTAGTGGGTACCTTGAGTACACCTTATACAGGTCCAGTTATCCCTTATTAGTGAAATGTAGTAGTTTTCTAGCAGCTTAGGCTGATAGAGGTAGCTATAGCAGAGCAGTTCAGGCTGAACTAGGAGACACGCAAAGCTCCTGCAATACCACTTATAGTAACACAGTACTTATGCACAAGTAAAGACAATACTCAGTGTTACCAAAAATAAAGGTAGTTTATTTGGGTGACACAGTACCAAAAATATCTTAGAGACAATACTCCTTCTGGAGGTAAGCATTACACACAATATATTCACTAGACACCAAAATAAGGTAAGTAATTAGACATAGGATAGTGCAAACAATAGGAAATACTGTAGAATGCAATGGGAGAAAATAGGTCTAGGGGCAATACAAACCATATACTAAGAAAGTGGAATGCGAATCACAAATTCCCCCCTAGACAAGTGTAGTGTGTGCAGAATCGCTGGGAGAGTAAGAATACAGTAAAGGTAAGTAAATTACCCCACTCCAGAGCCCAGAAAAGCAGGAGTAAAGTACTGCAAGTTTCCTTAGGACACACTACACCTCATGATTGGAATTATTGCAAGAACCAACCAAGTCTGCAAACAACCAACAGTGGATTCCTGTACCTGGAGACCTGCAAAAGAAGGAGAACAAGTCCAGAAGTCGAAAGAAGTTCCAGGAAGGACAGGAGTCTCTGCCAACCCAGAAGAGGGTGCAAAAGAAGAGTCCCCGGTTGGACGAAGACTGCAGAAATGCACCCTAGGAAGATGCCAGCGGGTTGGATCAGGTGAGTTTTGGCACTGGATTCCTCCAACAAGCCTTGGTTCCGGCAAAATTGTGTTTTGCGTCAACTAGGTGCTATCTGGACCCAGGAGGGACCTGGGGGCCTCAACTCTGTGTGAGGAATAAGAGGATGCTCTCAGCACTTCAGAGGGCCTTCAGAGCACCAGATAGCACCCACTGGAGTACCAGGACACGGGAACAAAGGAGGTTCAAAATGCAGTTGATGCAGCACTACAAAGGAAGGTCCCACGCCGCCGGAGAACAACTCAGCAAGTTGAGTGTCGCAGGATAGAGTGCTGGGGATCTGGGCCAGGCTGCGCACAAAGGAATTTTGCAAATAGTGCACAGAGGCCTCAGGAGATGAAGAAGATGCAGTGCACAGAGGTACTGTTGTTCTGGGGGAAGGCAAGGACTTACCTCCTCCAAATTGCAACAACAGGACCTCAGGACAGTCTGTGTCGATTGGGTCCACCCTCTGTGTTCCAAGGACCACGCTTGTAGCTGTGAGAGGAGTCCAATAAAACCGGTCGTCGACTTAGAAGGTGCCTGCGTGAGCAGGGGAGTGACTCCGTCACCCCACAGGAGATTTCTTCGGTCCTTCTGGTGCAGGGTGAAGACAGGGAGTCCTCAGAGCGTGCACTCCTTGGAAACTGTTGCAGTTGCTGGCTGGAGCTGAACTTGCAGAAGAAAAGTATCATTTGTGGATACTTTGTTGCTGTTAAAGCAGTTCCTGGAGCAGGCTGCGGTTGATCTGAGGTCAGAGGATGAAGTAGTATTTGCAGAGAATTCCTGCTGGAAACGTGCAAGTAGAATCTGAAGAGAACCCACAAGAGAGACCCTAAATAGCCCTGAGAGGGGGATTGGCTACCTTATCAGGTATGGACCTAACAGGAGGGGTCTCTGACGTCACCTGCTGGCACTGGCCACTCAGAGCCCTCCAGAGTGCCCCCACACCTTACAAAGCAAGATTGCTGAAGTCTGGGACACACTGGAGGAGCTCTGGGCACCATGCTTAGGGTGGTGATGGACAGGGGAGTGGTCACTCCCCTTTCCTTTGTCCAGTTTCGTGCCAGAACAGGGGACAAGAGGTCCCTGAACTGGTGTAGACTGGCTTTTGCAAGGTTCAAAGCATTTCCAGAGGCTGGGGGAGGCTACCCCTCCCCTTGCCTGTAACACCTATTTCCAAAGGGAGAGGGGTGTAACACCCTCCTTCCAAAGGAAATGCTTTGGTCTGCCTTCCTGGGACTGAGCTGCTCAGACCCCAGGAGGGCAGAACCCTGCCTGTGAGGTGGCAGCAGCTGTAGCTGCAGTGCAAGCCTCACAGAGCTGGTTTGGCATTACTGGGGGTCCATAGTGGCGCCCCCCAAGATGCATGGAATTGGCTCCCCAATACCAAATTTGGAATGGGGGGGACAATTCCATGATCTTAGACACCTTACATGGCCATATTCGGAGTTACCTTTGTGAAGCTACATATAGGTATTGACCTATATGTAGTGCAAGCGTGTAATGGCATCCCCGCACTCACAAAGTCCTGGGAAATGGCCCTGAACCAGGTGGGGGCACCTTTGCTAGTGCAAGGGTGTCCTCACACTTCGTACCTTTGCACCTAACCTTCAGCCAGTGAAGGTTAGACATCTAGGTGACTTATAAGTTACTTAAGTGCAGTGAAAATGGCTGTGAAATAGTGTGTGCACTATTTCACTCAGGTTGCAATGGCAGGCCTGTGGAAGGGTTTGTTTGAGCTCCTTATGGGTGGCAAAAGAAATGCTGCAGCCCGTAAGGATCTCCTGGAACCCCAATGCCCTGGGTACCTAGGTACCATATACTAGGGACTTATAAGGGGGTCCAGTGTCCCAACTGAAATTGATAAATGAAGTCACTAGCCTTTAGTGACAAATGTGAAATCAGAGAGAGCATAAGCACTGAGGTTCTGATTAGCAGAGCCTCAGTGACACAAACACTATACACACCACACACATTAGGCCATAAACTATGAGCACTGGGGTCCTGACCAGCAGGATCCCAGTGAGACACGCAAAAACATACTGACATACAGGTAAAAATGGTTTTCGAAGAACGGTGCAACATATTTTAGCACCAAAAGGCTGCACAATATCCAAGAGATCGTGGAAGGTAGATAATGAGCACAATTCAAAAATAATTCATATAGAGAATCGTCAGCTCCATTTATTAGAGAAGTTAATGAAGGCAAACAAAAATAGACTTAAAATCACTGCAAAAATACATATGATAATAATCAAATTGGTGCCCAAAGATAGAACAACAAACACACGCTGTCCCGGCCAAATGTCGACGCGTTTCGGCAAAAGCCTTCAACTGGACATTGGCAGACATTTTTGCACCTATCTATTTAAGTCTATTAGTCCTTCTTTAATTTCAGCAACATAGCTGTAGAGTTGTGAAATAAGGCGGCCATGTTGTAACGTAATAGTCTTCAGTCCAAGATACCAGATAACATCCTTATACTTAAATCAAGATCATAAATATCACATTGTTATATATCTCCTATGACACCATAAATCATCCCATTATGAAAACAATCATTTTTAAACATCTGTTCTTCCAATGCTTGGGAACGATATAAATATAAAAATAAATATTATAAATAATTTTCAGCATCACTTTTAAGGATAATTTATATATAAATAGGTATATAAAATATAATGTAAACATCAATCAATTCATCAATGAAATAAATATATTTGTTCTGCAAATAGAATAAATAGTTCCAACATATATATAAAAATGATAATATACCTCAATAAATACAAATATCCTCATAATTGGTGCCAAAACTTGAATATCCCAATTTATCTCAACAGTGATGTCAAATTCATATATAGGCTATAAGCCAAATAATTCCCAAAAGGAACTGTACCCTTACTCAATATTGATCATGCGCCAATAGAGAGAATCATATTGACCCTAGGTCATATGGATCAAACAAAAGATCCCTATGTATAGAGAAAAGGACCAATTCACTGTAAAGACTTGGACAGAAAATAGACAACCGAACAATCACCCCAAAGTGCTAATTAAAGTTTGTTTCTATTATTTTACAAAATGTTTATCTAGGTGTACAAAAAAAGCAAATTAAAAAAACCTGTTTCATAGTCCGGTACTAGTATTCACAGTCGCAAATAGAGAATCTCATTTGTCATTTATAATGTCTATTGCCGCTTAGTATGTGCAAGAATTTCATTACTTATAAGTCAAAACTGCGAGAGGTTTAGATTCTCACAGATGTACATACAGTTCCACATCCAAATTATGTCCGCACGGATTTTCAGAACCTAATGATAGAATCATTTTCGATTCAGTTTGTCTTAACAATGCAGTTCTATTCCCACCCCGGGGGTTAACAACAATGGTTTTTATCCCATAGAAGGTCAGAGAGCTGCAATTGCCTTCCTGAACATCCCAGAAGTGTTTAGATAAGGGATATGATCGATCCCGATTTTTGATTACTCTGAGATGTTGCAAAAACCTCACTTTTAATTTGTGAATAGTGCTGCCTACATATTTTTTGTGGCAGCCACATTCTATCACATATACAACATACTCAGTATTCACAAACAGTTAGGAGCGCACCTGCCTGACATCCCAGCAATTAATCTGCCCCATTGCATCATGGTAGATGTAGTATCTTCAAAAAACGAACTCCATTAATTTTTAAATATTTCACCTTTAAGTAGGTACAGCCTTTACTGTGCATCTCTGGACACATGTGTTTCTGGGTTAGTCCCTTCTTCAGCAGAGAACATATTTGTGGGGTGCTGGGAATGCTGCCATAAATCACCCGGTTTCAGTACCTCTTCCCTGGCCTGCTGGTGCCTGCTCCAGAGCTCGTCAGCCCAATAGCTCAAGGGAGCCTTTAAAGTCACAAACAGTTAGGAGCGCACCTGCCTGACATCCCAGCAATTAATCTGCCCCATTGCATCATGGTAGATGTAGTATCTTCAAAAAACGAACTCCATTAATTTTTAAATATTTCACCTTTAAGTAGGTACAGCCTTTACTGTGCATCTCTGGACACATGTGTTTCTGGGTTAGTCCCTTCTTCAGCAGAGAACATATTTGTGGGGTGCTGGGAATGCTGCCATAAATCACCCGGTTTCAGTACCTCTTCCCTGGCCTGCTGGTGCCTGCTCCAGAGCTCGTCAGCCCAATAGCTCAAGGGAGCCTTTAAAGTCACAAACAGTTAGGAGCGCACCTGCCTGACATCCCAGCAATTAATCTGCCCCATTGCATCATGGTAGATGTAGTATCTTCAAAAAACGAACTCCATTAATTTTTAAATATTTCACCTTTAAGTAGGTACAGCCTTTACTGTGCATCTCTGGACACATGTGTTTCTGGGTTAGTCCCTTCTTCAGCAGAGAACATATTTGTGGGGTGCTGGGAATGCTGCCATAAATCACCCGGTTTCAGTACCTCTTCCCTGGCCTGCTGGTGCCTGCTCCAGAGCTCGTCAGCCCAATAGCTCAAGGGAGCCTTTAAAGTCACAAACAGTTAGGAGCGCACCTGCCTGACATCCCAGCAATTAATCTGCCCCATTGCATCATGGTAGATGTAGTATCTTCAAAAAACGAACTCCATTAATTTTTAAATATTTCACCTTTAAGTAGGTACAGCCTTTACTGTGCATCTCTGGACACATGTGTTTCTGGGTTAGTCCCTTCTTCAGCAGAGAACATATTTGTGGGGTGCTGGGAATGCTGCCATAAATCACCCGGTTTCAGTACCTCTTCCCTGGCCTGCTGGTGCCTGCTCCAGAGCTCGTCAGCCCAATAGCTCAAGGGAGCCTTTAAAGTCACAAACAGTTAGGAGCGCACCTGCCTGACATCCCAGCAATTAATCTGCCCCATTGCATCATGGTAGATGTAGTATCTTCAAAAAACGAACTCCATTAATTTTTAAATATTTCACCTTTAAGTAGGTACAGCCTTTACTGTGCATCTCTGGACACATGTGTTTCTGGGTTAGTCCCTTCTTCAGCAGAGAACATATTTGTGGGGTGCTGGGAATGCTGCCATAAATCACCCGTTTTCAGTACCTCTTCCCTGGCCTGCTGGTGCCTGCTCCAGAGCTCGTCAGCCCAATAGCTCAAGGGAGCCTTTAAAGTCACAAACAGTTAGGAGCGCACCTGCCTGACATCCCAGCAATTAATCTGCCCCATTGCATCATGGTAGATGTAGTATCTTTAAAAAACGAACTCCATTAATTTTTAAATATTTCACCTTTAAGTAGGTACAGCCTTTACTGTGCATCTCTGGACACATGTGTTTCTGGGTTAGTCCCTTCTTCAGCAGAGAACATATTTGTGGGGTGCTGGGAATGCTGCCATAAATCACCCGGTTTCAGTACCTCTTCCCTGGCCTGCTGGTGCCTGCTCCAGAGCTCGTCAGCCCAATAGCTCAAGGGAGCCTTTAAAGTCACAAACAGTTAGGAGCGCACCTGCCTGACATCCCAGCAATTAATCTGCCCCATTGCATCATGGTAGATGTAATATCTTCAAAAAACGAACTCCATTAATTTTTAAATATTTCACCTTTAAGTAGGTACAGCCTTTACTGTGCATCTCTGGACACATGTGTTTCTGGGTTAGTCCCTTCTTCAGCAGAGAACATATTTGTGGGGTGCTGGGAATGCTGCCATAAATCACCCGGTTTCAGTACCTCTTCCCTGGCCTGCTGGTGCCTGCTCCAGAGCTCGTCAGCCCAATAGCTCAAGGGAGCCTTTAAAGTCACAAACAGTTAGGAGCGCACCTGCCTGACATCCCAGCAATTAATCTGCCCCATTGCATCATGGTAGATGTAGTATCTTCAAAAAACGAACTCCATTAATTTTTAAATATTTCACCTTTAAGTAGGTACAGCCTTTACTGTGCATCTCTGGACACATGTGTTTCTGGGTTAGTCCCTTCTTCAGCAGAGAACATATTTGTGGGGTGCTGGGAATGCTGCCATAAATCACCCGGTTTCAGTACCTCTTCCCTGGCCTGCTGGTGCCTGCTCCAGAGCTCGTCAGCCCAATAGCTCAAGGGAGCCTTTAAAGTCACAAACAGTTAGGAGCGCACCTGCCTGACATCCCAGCAATTAATCTGCCCCATTGCATCATGGTAGATGTAGTATCTTCAAAAAACGAACTCCATTAATTTTTAAATATTTCACCTTTAAGTAGGTACAGCCTTTACTGTGCATCTCTGGACACATGTGTTTCTGGGTTAGTCCCTTCTTCAGCAGAGAACATATTTGTGGGGTGCTGGGAATGCTGCCATAAATCACCCGGTTTCAGTACCTCTTCCCTGGCCTGCTGGTGCCTGCTCCAGAGCTCGTCAGCCCAATAGCTCAAGGGAGCCTTTAAAGTCACAAACAGTTAGGAGCGCACCTGCCTGACATCCCAGCAATTAATCTGCCCCATTGCATCATGGTAGATGTAGTATCTTCAAAAAACGAACTCCATTAATTTTTAAATATTTCACCTTTAAGTAGGTACAGCCTTTACTGTGCATCTCTGGACACATGTGTTTCTGGGTTAGTCCCTTCTTCAGCAGAGAACATATTTGCGGGGTGCTGGGAATGCTGCCATAAATCACCCGGTTTCAGTACCTCTTCCCTGGCCTGCTGGTGCCTGCTCCAGAGCTCGTCAGCCCAATAGCTCAAGGGAGCCTTTAAAGTCACAAACAGTTAGGAGCGCACCTGCCTGACATCCCAGCAATTAATCTGCCCCATTGCATCATGGTAGATGTAGTATCTTCAAAAAACGAACTCCATTAATTTTTAAATATTTCACCTTTAAGTAGGTACAGCCTTTACTGTGCATCTCTGGACACATGTGTTTCTGGGTTAGTCCCTTCTTCAGCAGAGAACATATTTGCGGGGTGCTGGGAATGCTGCCATAAATCACCCGGTTTCAGTACCTCTTCCCTGGCCTGCTGGTGCCTGCTCCAGAGCTCGTCAGCCCAATAGCTCAAGGGAGCCTTTAAAGTCACAAACAGTTAGGAGCGCACCTGCCTGACATCCCAGCAATTAATCTGCCCCATTGCATCATGGTAGATGTAGTATCTTCAAAAAACGAACTCCATTAATTTTTAAATATTTCACCTTTAAGTAGGTACAGCCTTTACTGTGCATCTCTGGACACATGTGTTTCTGGGTTAGTCCCTTCTTCAGCAGAGAACATATTTGCGGGGTGCTGGGAATGCTGCCATAAATCACCCGGTTTCAGTACCTCTTCCCTGGCCTGCTGGTGCCTGCTCCAGAGCTCGTCAGCCCAATAGCTCAAGGGAGCCTTTAAAGTCACAAACAGTTAGGAGCGCACCTGCCTGACATCCCAGCAATTAATCTGCCCCATTGCATCATGGTAGATGTAGTATCTTCAAAAAACGAACTCCATTAATTTTTAAATATTTCACCTTTAAGTAGGTACAGCCTTTACTGTGCATCTCTGGACACATGTGTTTCTGGGTTAGTCCCTTCTTCAGCAGAGAACATATTTGCGGGGTGCTGGGAATGCTGCCATAAATCACCCGGTTTCAGTACCTCTTCCCTGGCCTGCTGGTGCCTGCTCCAGAGCTCGTCAGCCCAATAGCTCAAGGGAGCCTTTAAAGTCACAAACAGTTAGGAGCGCACCTGCCTGACATCCCAGCAATTAATCTGCCCCATTGCATCATGGTAGATGTAGTATCTTCAAAAAACGAACTCCATTAATTTTTAAATATTTCACCTTTAAGTAGGTACAGCCTTTACTGTGCATCTCTGGACACATGTGTTTCTGGGTTAGTCCCTTCTTCAGCAGAGAACATATTTGCGGGGTGCTGGGAATGCTGCCATAAATCACCCGGTTTCAGTACCTCTTCCCTGGCCTGCTGGTGCCTGCTCCAGAGCTCGTCAGCCCAATAGCTCAAGGGAGCCTTTAAAGTCACAAACAGTTAGGAGCGCACCTGCCTGACATCCCAGCAATTAATCTGCCCCATTGCATCATGGTAGATGTAGTATCTTCAAAAAACGAACTCCATTAATTTTTAAATATTTCACCTTTAAGTAGGTACAGCCTTTACTGTGCATCTCTGGACACATGTGTTTCTGGGTTAGTCCCTTCTTCAGCAGAGAACATATTTGCGGGGTGCTGGGAATGCTGCCATAAATCACCCGGTTTCAGTACCTCTTCCCTGGCCTGCTGGTGCCTGCTCCAGAGCTCGTCAGCCCAATAGCTCAAGGGAGCCTTTAAAGTCACAAACAGTTAGGAGCGCACCTGCCTGACATCCCAGCAATTAATCTGCCCCATTGCATCATGGTAGATGTAGTATCTTCAAAAAACGAACTCCATTAATTTTTAAATATTTCACCTTTAAGTAGGTACAGCCTTTACTGTGCATCTCTGGACACATGTGTTTCTGGGTTAGTCCCTTCTTCAGCAGAGAACATATTTGCGGGGTGCTGGGAATGCTGCCATAAATCACCCGGTTTCAGTACCTCTTCCCTGGCCTGCTGGTGCCTGCTCCAGAGCTCGTCAGCCCAATAGCTCAAGGGAGCCTTTAAAGTCACAAACAGTTAGGAGCGCACCTGCCTGACATCCCAGCAATTAATCTGCCCCATTGCATCATGGTAGATGTAGTATCTTCAAAAAACGAACTCCATTAATTTTTAAATATTTCACCTTTAAGTAGGTACAGCCTTTACTGTGCATCTCTGGACACATGTGTTTCTGGGTTAGTCCCTTCTTCAGCAGAGAACATATTTGCGGGGTGCTGGGAATGCTGCCATAAATCACCCGGTTTCAGTACCTCTTCCCTGGCCTGCTGGTGCCTGCTCCAGAGCTCGTCAGCCCAATAGCTCAAGGGAGCCTTTAAAGTCACAAACAGTTAGGAGCGCACCTGCCTGACATCCCAGCAATTAATCTGCCCCATTGCATCATGGTAGATGTAGTATCTTCAAAAAACGAACTCCATTAATTTTTAAATATTTCACCTTTAAGTAGGTACAGCCTTTACTGTGCATCTCTGGACACATGTGTTTCTGGGTTAGTCCCTTCTTCAGCAGAGAACATATTTGTGGGGTGCTGGGAATGCTGCCATAAATCACCCGGTTTCAGTACCTCTTCCCTGGCCTGCTGGTGCCTGCTCCAGAGCTCGTCAGCCCAATAGCTCAAGGGAGCCTTTAAAGTCACAAACAGTTAGGAGCGCACCTGCCTGACATCCCAGCAATTAATCTGCCCCATTGCATCATGGTAGATGTAGTATCTTCAAAAAACGAACTCCATTAATTTTTAAATATTTCACCTTTAAGTAGGTACAGCCTTTACTGTGCATCTCTGGACACATGTGTTTCTGGGTTAGTCCCTTCTTCAGCAGAGAACATATTTGCGGGGTGCTGGGAATGCTGCCATAAATCACCCGGTTTCAGTACCTCTTCCCTGGCCTGCTGGTGCCTGCTCCAGAGCTCGTCAGCCCAATAGCTCAAGGGAGCCTTTAAAGTCACAAACAGTTAGGAGCGCACCTGCCTGACATCCCAGCAATTAATCTGCCCCATTGCATCATGGTAGATGTAGTATCTTCAAAAAACGAACTCCATTAATTTTTAAATATTTCACCTTTAAGTAGGTACAGCCTTTACTGTGCATCTCTGGACACATGTGTTTCTGGGTTAGTCCCTTCTTCAGCAGAGAACATATTTGCGGGGTGCTGGGAATGCTGCCATAAATCACCCGGTTTCAGTACCTCTTCCCTGGCCTGCTGGTGCCTGCTCCAGAGCTCGTCAGCCCAATAGCTCAAGGGAGCCTTTAAAGTCACAAACAGTTAGGAGCGCACCTGCCTGACATCCCAGCAATTAATCTGCCCCATTGCATCATGGTAGATGTAGTATCTTCAAAAAACGAACTCCATTAATTTTTAAATATTTCACCTTTAAGTAGGTACAGCCTTTACTGTGCATCTCTGGACACATGTGTTTCTGGGTTAGTCCCTTCTTCAGCAGAGAACATATTTGCGGGGTGCTGGGAATGCTGCCATAAATCACCCGGTTTCAGTACCTCTTCCCTGGCCTGCTGGTGCCTGCTCCAGAGCTCGTCAGCCCAATAGCTCAAGGGAGCCTTTAAAGTCACAAACAGTTAGGAGCGCACCTGCCTGACATCCCAGCAATTAATCTGCCCCATTGCATCATGGTAGATGTAGTATCTTCAAAAAACGAACTCCATTAATTTTTAAATATTTCACCTTTAAGTAGGTACAGCCTTTACTGTGCATCTCTGGACACATGTGTTTCTGGGTTAGTCCCTTCTTCAGCAGAGAACATATTTGCGGGGTGCTGGGAATGCTGCCATAAATCACCCGGTTTCAGTACCTCTTCCCTGGCCTGCTGGTGCCTGCTCCAGAGCTCGTCAGCCCAATAGCTCAAGGGAGCCTTTAAAGTCACAAACAGTTAGGAGCGCACCTGCCTGACATCCCAGCAATTAATCTGCCCCATTGCATCATGGTAGATGTAGTATCTTCAAAAAACGAACTCCATTAATTTTTAAATATTTCACCTTTAAGTAGGTACAGCCTTTACTGTGCATCTCTGGACACATGTGTTTCTGGGTTAGTCCCTTCTTCAGCAGAGAACATATTTGCGGGGTGCTGGGAATGCTGCCATAAATCACCCGGTTTCAGTACCTCTTCCCTGGCCTGCTGGTGCCTGCTCCAGAGCTCGTCAGCCCAATAGCTCAAGGGAGCCTTTAAAGTCACAAACAGTTAGGAGCGCACCTGCCTGACATCCCAGCAATTAATCTGCCCCATTGCATCATGGTAGATGTAGTATCTTCAAAAAACGAACTCCATTAATTTTTAAATATTTCACCTTTAAGTAGGTACAGCCTTTACTGTGCATCTCTGGACACATGTGTTTCTGGGTTAGTCCCTTCTTCAGCAGAGAACATATTTGCGGGGTGCTGGGAATGCTGCCATAAATCACCCGGTTTCAGTACCTCTTCCCTGGCCTGCTGGTGCCTGCTCCAGAGCTCGTCAGCCCAATAGCTCAAGGGAGCCTTTAAAGTCACAAACAGTTAGGAGCGCACCTGCCTGACATCCCAGCAATTAATCTGCCCCATTGCATCATGGTAGATGTAGTATCTTCAAAAAACTGTTTGTGACTTTAAAGGCTCCCTTGAGCTATTGGGCTGACGAGCTCTGGAGCAGGCACCAGCAGGCCAGGGAAGAGGTACTGAAACCGGGTGATTTATGGCAGCATTCCCAGCACCCCGCAAATATGTTCTCTGCTGAAGAAGGGACTAACCCAGAAACACATGTGTCCAGAGATGCACAGTAAAGGCTGTACCTACTTAAAGGTGAAATATTTAAAAATTAATGGAGTTCGTTTTTTGAAGATACTACATCTACCATGATGCAATGGGGCAGATTAATTGCTGGGATGTCAGGCAGGTGCGCTCCTAACTGTTTGTGACTTTAAAGGCTCCCTTGAGCTATTGGGCTGACGAGCTCTGGAGCAGGCACCAGCAGGCCAGGGAAGAGGTACTGAAACCGGGTGATTTATGGCAGCATTCCCAGCACCCCGCAAATATGTTCTCTGCTGAAGAAGGGACTAACCCAGAAACACATGTGTCCAGAGATGCACAGTAAAGGCTGTACCTACTTAAAGGTGAAATATTTAAAAATTAATGGAGTTCGTTTTTTGAAGATACTACATCTACCATGATGCAATGGGGCAGATTAATTGCTGGGATGTCAGGCAGGTGCGCTCCTAACTGTTTGTGACTTTAAAGGCTCCCTTGAGCTATTGGGCTGACGAGCTCTGGAGCAGGCACCAGCAGGCCAGGGAAGAGGTACTGAAACCGGGTGATTTATGGCAGCATTCCCAGCACCCCGCAAATATGTTCTCTGCTGAAGAAGGGACTAACCCAGAAACACATGTGTCCAGAGATGCACAGTAAAGGCTGTACCTACTTAAAGGTGAAATATTTAAAAATTAATGGAGTTCGTTTTTTGAAGATACTACATCTACCATGATGCAATGGGGCAGATTAATTGCTGGGATGTCAGGCAGGTGCGCTCCTAACTGTTTGTGACTTTAAAGGCTCCCTTGAGCTATTGGGCTGACGAGCTCTGGAGCAGGCACCAGCAGGCCAGGGAAGAGGTACTGAAACCGGGTGATTTATGGCAGCATTCCCAGCACCCCGCAAATATGTTCTCTGCTGAAGAAGGGACTAACCCAGAAACACATGTGTCCAGAGATGCACAGTAAAGGCTGTACCTACTTAAAGGTGAAATATTTAAAAATTAATGGAGTTCGTTTTTTGAAGATACTACATCTACCATGATGCAATGGGGCAGATTAATTGCTGGGATGTCAGGCAGGTGCGCTCCTAACTGTTTGTGACTTTAAAGGCTCCCTTGAGCTATTGGGCTGACGAGCTCTGGAGCAGGCACCAGCAGGCCAGGGAAGAGGTACTGAAACCGGGTGATTTATGGCAGCATTCCCAGCACCCCGCAAATATGTTCTCTGCTGAAGAAGGGACTAACCCAGAAACACATGTGTCCAGAGATGCACAGTAAAGGCTGTACCTACTTAAAGGTGAAATATTTAAAAATTAATGGAGTTCGTTTTTTGAAGATACTACATCTACCATGATGCAATGGGGCAGATTAATTGCTGGGATGTCAGGCAGGTGCGCTCCTAACTGTTTGTGACTTTAAAGGCTCCCTTGAGCTATTGGGCTGACGAGCTCTGGAGCAGGCACCAGCAGGCCAGGGAAGAGGTACTGAAACCGGGTGATTTATGGCAGCATTCCCAGCACCCCGCAAATATGTTCTCTGCTGAAGAAGGGACTAACCCAGAAACACATGTGTCCAGAGATGCACAGTAAAGGCTGTACCTACTTAAAGGTGAAATATTTAAAAATTAATGGAGTTCGTTTTTTGAAGATACTACATCTACCATGATGCAATGGGGCAGATTAATTGCTGGGATGTCAGGCAGGTGCGCTCCTAACTGTTTGTGACTTTAAAGGCTCCCTTGAGCTATTGGGCTGACGAGCTCTGGAGCAGGCACCAGCAGGCCAGGGAAGAGGTACTGAAACCGGGTGATTTATGGCAGCATTCCCAGCACCCCGCAAATATGTTCTCTGCTGAAGAAGGGACTAACCCAGAAACACATGTGTCCAGAGATGCACAGTAAAGGCTGTACCTACTTAAAGGTGAAATATTTAAAAATTAATGGAGTTCGTTTTTTGAAGATACTACATCTACCATGATGCAATGGGGCAGATTAATTGCTGGGATGTCAGGCAGGTGCGCTCCTAACTGTTTGTGACTTTAAAGGCTCCCTTGAGCTATTGGGCTGACGAGCTCTGGAGCAGGCACCAGCAGGCCAGGGAAGAGGTACTGAAACCGGGTGATTTATGGCAGCATTCCCAGCACCCCGCAAATATGTTCTCTGCTGAAGAAGGGACTAACCCAGAAACACATGTGTCCAGAGATGCACAGTAAAGGCTGTACCTACTTAAAGGTGAAATATTTAAAAATTAATGGAGTTCGTTTTTTGAAGATACTACATCTACCATGATGCAATGGGGCAGATTAATTGCTGGGATGTCAGGCAGGTGTGCTCCTAACTGTTTGTGACTTTAAAGGCTCCCTTGAGCTATTGGGCTGACGAGCTCTGGAGCAGGCACCAGCAGGCCAGGGAAGAGGTACTGAAACCGGGTGATTTATGGCAGCATTCCCAGCACCCCGCAAATATGTTCTCTGCTGAAGAAGGGACTAACCCAGAAACACATGTGTCCAGAGATGCACAGTAAAGGCTGTACCTACTTAAAGGTGAAATATTTAAAAATTAATGGAGTTCGTTTTTTGAAGATACTACATCTACCATGATGCAATGGGGCAGATTAATTGCTGGGATGTCAGGCAGGTGCGCTCCTAACTGTTTGTGACTTTAAAGGCTCCCTTGAGCTATTGGGCTGACGAGCTCTGGAGCAGGCACCAGCAGGCCAGGGAAGAGGTACTGAAACCGGGTGATTTATGGCAGCATTCCCAGCACCCCGCAAATATGTTCTCTGCTGAAGAAGGGACTAACCCAGAAACACATGTGTCCAGAGATGCACAGTAAAGGCTGTACCTACTTAAAGGTGAAATATTTAAAAATGAATGGAGTTCGTTTTTTGAAGATACTACATCTACCATGATGCAATGGGGCAGATTAATTGCTGGGATGTCAGGCAGGTGCGCTCCTAACTGTTTGTGACTTTAAAGGCTCCCTTGAGCTATTGGGCTGACGAGCTCTGGAGCAGGCACCAGCAGGCCAGGGAAGAGGTACTGAAACCGGGTGATTTATGGCAGCATTCCCAGCACCCCGCAAATATGTTCTCTGCTGAAGAAGGGACTAACCCAGAAACACATGTGTCCAGAGATGCACAGTAAAGGCTGTACCTACTTAAAGGTGAAATATTTAAAAATTAATGGAGTTCGTTTTTTGAAGATACTACATCTACCATGATGCAATGGGGCAGATTAATTGCTGGGATGTCAGGCAGGTGCGCTCCTAACTGTTTGTGACTTTAAAGGCTCCCTTGAGCTATTGGGCTGACGAGCTCTGGAGCAGGCACCAGCAGGCCAGGGAAGAGGTACTGAAACCGGGTGATTTATGGCAGCATTCCCAGCACCCCGCAAATATGTTCTCTGCTGAAGAAGGGACTAACCCAGAAACACATGTGTCCAGAGATGCACAGTAAAGGCTGTACCTACTTAAAGGTGAAATATTTAAAAATTAATGGAGTTCGTTTTTTGAAGATACTACATCTACCATGATGCAATGGGGCAGATTAATTGCTGGGATGTCAGGCAGGTGCGCTCCTAACTGTTTGTGACTTTAAAGGCTCCCTTGAGCTATTGGGCTGACGAGCTCTGGAGCAGGCACCAGCAGGCCAGGGAAGAGGTACTGAAACCGGGTGATTTATGGCAGCATTCCCAGCACCCCGCAAATATGTTCTCTGCTGAAGAAGGGACTAACCCAGAAACACATGTGTCCAGAGATGCACAGTAAAGGCTGTACCTACTTAAAGGTGAAATATTTAAAAATTAATGGAGTTCGTTTTTTGAAGATACTACATCTACCATGATGCAATGGGGCAGATTAATTGCTGGGATGTCAGGCAGGTGCGCTCCTAACTGTTTGTGACTTTAAAGGCTCCCTTGAGCTATTGGGCTGACGAGCTCTGGAGCAGGCACCAGCAGGCCAGGGAAGAGGTACTGAAACCGGGTGATTTATGGCAGCATTCCCAGCACCCCGCAAATATGTTCTCTGCTGAAGAAGGGACTAACCCAGAAACACATGTGTCCAGAGATGCACAGTAAAGGCTGTACCTACTTAAAGGTGAAATATTTAAAAATTAATGGAGTTCGTTTTTTGAAGATACTACATCTACCATGATGCAATGGGGCAGATTAATTGCTGGGATGTCAGGCAGGTGCGCTCCTAACTGTTTGTGACTTTAAAGGCTCCCTTGAGCTATTGGGCTGACGAGCTCTGGAGCAGGCACCAGCAGGCCAGGGAAGAGGTACTGAAACCGGGTGATTTATGGCAGCATTCCCAGCACCCCGCAAATATGTTCTCTGCTGAAGAAGGGACTAACCCAGAAACACATGTGTCCAGAGATGCACAGTAAAGGCTGTACCTACTTAAAGGTGAAATATTTAAAAATTAATGGAGTTCGTTTTTTGAAGATACTACATCTACCATGATGCAATGGGGCAGATTAATTGCTGGGATGTCAGGCAGGTGCGCTCCTAACTGTTTGTGACTTTAAAGGCTCCCTTGAGCTATTGGGCTGACGAGCTCTGGAGCAGGCACCAGCAGGCCAGGGAAGAGGTACTGAAACCGGGTGATTTATGGCAGCATTCCCAGCACCCCACAAATATGTTCTCTGCTGAAGAAGGGACTAACCCAGAAACACATGTGTCCAGAGATGCACAGTAAAGGCTGTACCTACTTAAAGGTGAAATATTTAAAAATTAATGGAGTTCGTTTTTTGAAGATACTACATCTACCATGATGCAATGGGGCAGATTAATTGCTGGGATGTCAGGCAGGTGCGCTCCTAACTGTTTGTGACTTTAAAGGCTCCCTTGAGCTATTGGGCTGACGAGCTCTGGAGCAGGCACCAGCAGGCCAGGGAAGAGGTACTGAAACCGGGTGATTTATGGCAGCATTCCCAGCACCCCGCAAATATGTTCTCTGCTGAAGAAGGGACTAACCCAGAAACACATGTGTCCAGAGATGCACAGTAAAGGCTGTACCTACTTAAAGGTGAAATATTTAAAAATTAATGGAGTTCGTTTTTTGAAGATACTACATCTACCATGATGCAATGGGGCAGATTAATTGCTGGGATGTCAGGCAGGTGCGCTCCTAACTGTTTGTGACTTTAAAGGCTCCCTTGAGCTATTGGGCTGACGAGCTCTGGAGCAGGCACCAGCAGGCCAGGCAAGAGGTACTGAAACCGGGTGATTTATGGCAGCATTCCCAGCACCCCGCAAATATGTTCTCTGCTGAAGAAGGGACTAACCCAGAAACACATGTGTCCAGAGATGCACAGTAAAGGCTGTACCTACTTAAAGGTGAAATATTTAAAAATTAATGGAGTTCGTTTTTTGAAGATACTACATCTACCATGATGCAATGGGGCAGATTAATTGCTGGGATGTCAGGCAGGTGCGCTCCTAACTGTTTGTGACTTTAAAGGCTCCCTTGAGCTATTGGGCTGACGAGCTCTGGAGCAGGCACCAGCAGGCCAGGGAAGAGGTACTGAAACCGGGTGATTTATGGCAGCATTCCCAGCGCCCCGCAAATATGTTCTCTGCTGAAGAAGGGACTAACCCAGAAACACATGTGTCCAGAGATGCACAGTAAAGGCTGTACCTACTTAAAGGTGAAATATTTAAAAATTAATGGAGTTCGTTTTTTGAAGATACTACATCTACCATGATGCAATGGGGCAGATTAATTGCTGGGATGTCAGGCAGGTGCGCTCCTAACTGTTTGTGACTTTAAAGGCTCCCTTGAGCTATTGGGCTGACGAGCTCTGGAGCAGGCACCAGCAGGCCAGGGAAGAGGTACTGAAACCGGGTGATTTATGGCAGCATTCCCAGCACCCCGCAAATATGTTCTCTGCTGAAGAAGGGACTAACCCAGAAACACATGTGTCCAGAGATGCACAGTAAAGGCTGTACCTACTTAAAGGTGAAATATTTAAAAATTAATGGAGTTCGTTTTTTGAAGATACTACATCTACCATGATGCAATGGGGCAGATTAATTGCTGGGATGTCAGGCAGGTGCGCTCCTAACTGTTTGTAACATACTCAGTATTGCAGGTAATACGATCAGTTATTTCACAGACTCTGCCCTCAAATGTGGTGTATGAATGAGTATTATGCACATATTTACAAGATTTGCAGTGTCCACATTTCCAGAAGCCCAGACTTTTCTTAGATAGCCAAGATCGATTTGTTTTAGAACAAAATAAACTCCTTGTAAGATGATAACCTAATGACCGGGTTTTGCGATATGTAATCTGGGGATGTAAACCTACACTCTCTTTAATGTGTGAATCATGTTGCAAAACAAGGCAATTTTTTTGTATGATGTTATTCAATTCAAAATGTTGTGAATTGATTTAGAAAAACAGCCTTGGAGGAGATCTATTACCTTGAGAATTATCATCTGTACCTCCTGATTTAAAGAGCAATTTTTCTCTGGACATATTCAATACTCTCAAATGGGCATCATTTAAGATCTTCCGAGGATAACCTCTTGCTAGAAATCTCTCTATCATAGTAGCAATTTCAATGTTGAAGCATTCATCATCGGAACAAATGCTACGAGCCCGTAAAAATTGACTATAAGGAATGCTCCATTTTAGAGCTTAGGGATGACCGCTATTCCTGTGCAGAATGGAATTGCATGCAGTTGGTTTGCGAAATATGGTCGTCTGCAGAGTCTCATTGTGGACGGTTATCTGAACATCCAAAAACTCAATGGTACAGGCACTATATTTCAAATCCAAATGGATGTTAAACTCATTATTGTTGAGTATGTTAACATATTGTACCAGAGAATGTTCATCACCATCCCAAATGAGAAAAAGGTCATCAATATATCTGACCCACAAAACCACTCGTTCCATATAATCCTTATTAGAGTCAGACCAAGCTATCTCCTTTTCCCATCAACCCATATACAGGTTTGAATACGTGGGAGCAAATGAAGCTCCCATTGCTGTCCCCTGTTTCTGAAGATAGTATTCATTATCAAATAAGAAGACATTATGGGTAAGGCAAAATCTCAGCATGATCCGAAGCATGTTAGTATGTTGGAAAAATTCAATTTTGCGGGTACCCAAAAAGTGTCTACAGGCCTGAATACCATATTCATGCATGATGGAAGTATAGAGAGCGGTTACATCCATGGTGACCAATAAAAAACTAGATTGCCATGGAATGTTATGTATTTTGGCTAAAAAGTCATTTGTATCTCGCAAATATGAAGGCAGTTCAGTTACATAAGGACATAAAAAGAGATCCAAGTAACAGGAAGTATTTTCTAGAAGGGAGGAATTCATGCTCACAATTGGTCGACCAGGGGGGCGTTTCTTATTTTTATGGATCTTTGGTAAGAAATAAATGCAGGGAATTGTAGGAAATTCAACCTTCAAGTAGAGATATTCGTTATGATCAATGAGGCCATTAGTACGCCATGTATCCAACATCTCCCAATAAATGACTTGATATTCAATAGTGGGATTAGCACATAATTTCTCATAGTGATCTATGTTGGATAATTGGCGATGGGCCTCCTTAACCTAACTCTCTACATCCATGATTACAATATTGCCTCCTTTATCAGAGGGCTTGATGACAATCATACTGTTGGATTTCAAATCATTCAAATCTTTCCAATCCATAACTGAAAAATGTGTTCACTTAGATCTTTTTGATTTGTTACAATTCCAATCATTGCGAAAATGATCAATATCATCCACCACCAATTCATAAAAGGTGTCAATGAAATTGCCAGTAGGTAGCAGTGGGTTGAATCTGCTGGAAGGTTTTAATGCCCTGGAAATGGTGTGATCTACTGTGAATCCCATAGTTTTCAAGATTTCATTATCAGTACCTCTGTTATCACCCATAGTATCTTCTGTACTGATCAAGTCACCAATCTCTACTAAATCAGGAACATCATCAATATGGAACCCAGAGAAATCACCCACATTCATATTTTACACTGACAAATTTGCCTGTGCTTTGTTGGAAAAATACTTCATTAAACGCAATTTGCGTGTGAATTTATATAATTCTATTCCTGTATCAACATAATTCCAATGCACATCCGTGCAGAAACTCAACCCTAAGTTTAGAATACGTTCTTGATTCTGAGTCAAATCAACCTTAGAAATATTCATAATAATATTGTAATTGTCAAATTGAGAATCCCCCTCTAATCTTGATGTTTGTAATTTCTTCCTTTTCCCCCTCGGCGTCTTGTGCCTCCTCGACCTCGTCTTCTGTTCCTGTTTGATTGTGGTGTGACTAATTGCAATAATCGCATTTCCCCGTGAAAATCCAATTTGTTGGAGGAGTCCTCATCTGCCGATGAACTCAAATCGGAACTCTCATCTACAGAATTAGATTGCATATTTGAACTTTCTGTTGTTTGTATCTTATCTTGCGCTCTGAGAGTGTTGTATTTTCGAGCAAACGTGTAAATTCTTCCTAATTCATAATCTTTTTGGTCTCTATTAAATTTTAAGGCTTTACTAGTTTTAATTTCATCTTCTTTTTTTGTAATGCGTTCTTCCATTTTTGCCAATAGTTGTTGGATTTCTTGTAGTTCACAACCCATTCTTTCCAGTTCTTTCATTAGCTGCTCAATCTTATGTGTCTGTTCCGCCATACGTCGTTTGGATTGAATAATCAGAGTGTCCATCAATTTAACAGAGCAATCATATGTATGCGATCTCCATTGCTCAAGTTAATCAGGATCAATATCACCAAGGGTTGGCAAAATTAGGATCCTTAGACCTTGTGGTACTCAACCATTTTCTATATATTTGGTCAACGAGGTCATCTCGCACCATTTTTTCAACTCTAAAATCTGCGCCTTTTCCAATTCGAAAATAATATTGGATGCAGTACGAGTTTGCGGATTTGTCACAGTTGATGTTCCTGGAGCATTATCAAATAGGGTAACAGCTGCTTGTTCCCATAATGCTCTTCGATTGGCCATATTGAGCTTGATTATTCAAAAGATGGTAATTTGGAACCACGCAAAAAAAGGAGAAAAAAAGGAAGAAAAACAACCATCATAGAAAGGAGTCCTCAATATGCAGATATATGCAGTAACAGTCTTACAATGCAAAGACTCCAAAAGGAAGAAGGAAATAAAGAGAAAAACAAGAAAACGGAAGAAAAAACTAAAATTCCAAAGATGTATACTTCAAAAAATGCAATGAAGCCCTTTTCAGACCGACCGGACTATGAACCACGGGACAACGTGTGTAAATATAATTTAAGTAGCCGACGTAGTTTGTCAATCATCATCTACAAAAAAGTCACACAAACTCACAATAGCAAGTTGGATTTCCAGCGGATATTTCAAATATTTGACTGCAATAGTCCATCTGAAAATGGGGGTAACATGCCGAGAGAGATGGTACTTTCCTACAGTGCAGTCCATATGCAAGGAAAACATGTGCTGGGTGTATGTGTGCTTGCGTGAAGTACACACATGGTGAGTGTGTGTGTGCTGTCACAATGTGTTTGCAAATAGCATACAATACAAAAAGATACAGTACTGAGTAGTGCTTGCAGACTGAGTGTGTGCTGAATGCATGTGTGTCTGTTGTGGCCCATTGCATGAAGGTAACAGTGCTGAAGTGTGCTGTGAATGTACACTGAGTGCCCGCGTGCCTGCAATGATACATTACATGGAGGACCTTGGGTTCCATTTTCAGAAGCCTGCCTGGTGAAGACATGAGTAGTACCCCCAAAATTCTGGTTGCCCAGCACTATCTCCCATTCAGTCAACTTACTGAAACCTTTTTTTATTTTGCATCTTACCCCCATTAATCAATTCTTTAACAGTCCTATTTGGCACAATAGTTTGCTAGGAAATAAGGTAAAACCTTGTGTTGGAAGGCTTGGATGACTAAAGGTAGTCTTCTCATTTCCCAATTATATCATAAAGACTCTCTCATCAGGTTTACTATTCTCTCAGCAATTTATAATCCCCATATTCACATGAAATCCCAATATATCATTCTTTCTACTCTAGTCCAAGAGGCCCTCAATAAACTTATAAATCATAATCATTCTTCTCTTGCATCATCTCCACACCCGATTGTAACTTCTAATTGTCCTAGGGCAGCTGGAATTTATAAACTTTTAAGAACATCTGTTTGACCTAGACTCAAATCACCTATTGAGACATTGTGGGAATCAGATCTTGGTGTTGTTTGGCCAACTTTTTTATGGGCTAGAATATGGTATAAGATACATTCCACTGCACGCACTGCAAGCCTCACACAGACCCTATATTTTTTTATAATAGACTTTTCTACACTCCTGTACGCCTTTACAAACTCAGACTTTCACAAAATGACAATTGTTGGCGCTGCCACGCTCAGCAGGGTACTGACTTTCACATGTTTTTTTCTTGTCCATCCCTATCTACTTTTTGGTCCTCAATATGGTCTTGCATTTCAGCAATAGCTCAGATCTCCTTACCAATGTCATATGAATTACTGTTTTTGGGTGACATGCACAATATCTGGAGTTCATTCAGGCCTCTTGGAAAATTGATGGACCATTTGCTTTCTATTGCAATCTCTATTATTACTTCTAACTGGAAATCTTCGGAGAACATTACTCTCAGACAGTGGTGGAATTCTGTATGTTATCATCATAGACTTGAACGCTACAAGCTTGATTCAACAGGAACTTTCTTCAAACGTCATCAGCTATGGTTGCCATTAAGTAACTATCTCTCATGCACTGCGAAGGAAATTGATTTTTCTCGTCCTTTTTCAAAATTGTCAACATATTTCCTGTTTTTCTTCTTATATTTACTTATTTCATCTTACATTCGCTGTAACTAATGTCTATTACCTATCTCTCCACATGGCTATCACTTGATTCCCTTTTCTATCCTTATAGCTCTTCTCCCTCTTCCTTCTTTCTTTATTCAAACTTGGAGTCTGTATATGCCTAATTCATTTACATGTTTAATATGCATTTATAATGCATTTATAAGTACAATATTCTTTATGCATATATGTTCACAACTGCATATCTCTATCCTGGCAATGTTAAGTTAATGTTCTTGTATTTGACTCCATAAAAAAACATCTTTAAAAAAAAAAAAAAAAAGACATGAGTAGTAGAGGACTGCCCCAGAAAGATTTGTGCATTCTTGCTTTCCTGTGAGCTGGGTAGGACAGACACTGGAGGAAGGGAGTCAGGGACTCCCTTTACACTTCAAAAGGTTGCTCTTGGATTCAGTGATAGGTCAAAAGGAAGGGGCCTGGACACATCCCAGGAAGGAGATTACCATGGGTGCTATCATCTTCTTTATATTTTCCAGGGATAAGGGAATGATAAAGAGTAGTGCTGAGAGTCCAGGATTAAACGTTTGATGCATATATCACTATGACTGACATCCAAGTGTGAACTCTGGTCACTCCAATAAATTGTTTTGTGGGTCAATCAGCTTAGGAGTCTTGCTTGCTGTGCCAGAAATCCTTTTAACGGGCAAGAAGAAAAATACCCTGGAATTGAATTCAATGACAATGTACTTGAGTCTGTTATATATAATGAAACAACACCACTAAGAAAGATATCTGATTTATTAGAAGGCTCGTCCCCAAAATCCTATCATGGTGGGGAAGAGTGGAAACTATAAAGAAGATGATACCACCTACGGTAAACTACTTGATAAGCCTAGTACCAACAACACTTTATAAGGATTTCTTCCACCAATTTGGGAAAACACTAAGAGACAGATGTATAAAGCTTTTCTGAGGTCGCAAACAGCCTGATTCACAGAATCGGGGAGTTTGCGACAGCAAAAAGGCTTTTTTAAATGTGCAAACACCAGAGTGTGTTTTGGTAACTTATTAACCAAACCACAAATGGCGTTTACAACTCAATTTCTATTCAGGATTTGGAAAGGGTGTATCTAGGGCATCCCTCCAAATACCGAATCGTAGTAGTATGTATTAATGTTTAGCAACTCAAATTCCGGTCACAAATCAGTAACACTTTACCACCAATTCAAAATTGGTGGTAACTCATTCACAAATCGCAAGGGATCCCCATGGGGCCCCTTCCCCTTTGAGAATGTTAAACAAAATATATTTTTTAGAGCAGGCAGTGTCCCACGAACCACAGTAAACTCTTGAAAAATTAAACATAAACGTTTCATTTTCTTTTATGAAAAGCATCCAGTTTTCCTCTAAGGAAAACTATCTGCATTTAAAAAAATTGGTTTATTAAAACACAATCACAGACATGGTGGTCTGTTGACCCAAGCAGGCCACCATCCCTGTGACAGAGGCGATTCCTAGTAGGTCGCAAATTGCCACCTAACCTGGATTATATATCCGCAACAGTTGAGGCAAATTGAAGACTGTTCAGAGGAGAGCTTCTGCGATATTTCTTGGTATAACTTGCAAGCCTTATGAGATAGCCTCAGTAATTAGAAAAAGCATACCCTTGAGGAAAGTAAACAGAGTGTATTGAAGAAGAGTAAAGTAACAAATATATACCACAAGAGAAAGTATTTTTCCACAGAGGACTGCTTCTTGAGCCATAGGTTCTTAACTGAAGACTGAATGAATTGCTCAGCTTTAGCCTTAGAAAATATGCGTCACAGAAACAAATACATAGAACGATGAGTCAGTGGAAATGGCAGAGATAAAACTAATTACCGATCACAGACTGAGCTGAGACCCTTGTGTTGGTGGGCTGTTTTGATTTTCGGATCCTGCTAATATCACAATAGAGACCTGCTCAAAATGGCAACATAGAACTCCAGCTACTTTCTGTCACATACCAATCTTTACACCTTGAGCAATATTAGAGAACTGGTCCACTTGCAGGGATTAACACACACATGCAAACTCAGTCCTGTTTTTCTCTGTCATCCCCAAATAGTCATACAGCTGGAGACATGGCCACTAGTCCTAAAATGATATCTAACTTCTTTTTTTCCTTTTCTCCCAAAAGCTGGATTTCTGGAAAATTCTAAACCTTACAATACAAGCTTCCACCATCTGTATTTGGAAAGATACTCAATGGAGAAATATGAGAAGCTGGCTAAGATTGGGGAAGGCTCATACGGTGTGGTGTTCAAGTGCCGAAACAAAGACAGTGGCCAGGTCGTTGCCATAAAGAAGTTTCTGGAGTCAGAAGATGACCCGGTCATTAAGAAAATTGCCTTACGAGAAATCCGCATGTTGAAGGTAAATATAGAACTCTGCAACAGCCAGCACCCACCTTCACTTACAAAAAGGCACACACAGAATCTAACACCTGAAAGAGGCCACCTTCTCCAAATGGTTTGCCCATTGCTGCTCCTCGAGGCCCCACATCTTCGTAGGTGTAGCTTAGACAGTGAGAGTCAAGGGTGTGATTTTCAACTTTCCCAAATAAAAAAGCTGTGGACTGCGGGGTGGAGGTGTAAAATGACCAAGGTTCATGATGGACTGTTTCCATGAGGAATAGGATCAGTACTAATTTTCTTTAGGTGGGCCTTTGTCTAAAGTGGCACAGTGGGTGAAAAATAGTGGGTTGGAATGCTACCCTGAGAAATTGCTGCTGGTTAGACAATTTGCAGGCCTTCATCCTATCACCTTTGTGGTTTTTGATTGCCAGGATTATGCCTGGAAATATGAGACTGGTGCAACTTTCCAAGCTTACCACTGTCAATGTTTGTGAATTCCAAAAAGGCGAATATTTGCAACCATTCAAAGAATAGGTTTATGGATGCAGATTTACTACTTTTTTGGTAATCCTTTCACAACATAGATTTAGGATCTGGATCCAAACATGAATAAGTTAAAACCACTTATTGATATGAGAATGATGAGTAAAACTGACAAAGACATAATAGACCAGATTTAGGGGCCCACAACCCAACTACCAAACAAAGAATGCATTTGAGGGGTGTCACACCCTAAACATCCCCACTGAAGCTACGTCCCGGCCTGTTCCACTTGGGCCTGGCATTTCTCTATCGGAACTCATGGCTGTGGTCATGGTCACAACAGCCTGCAGTCTCTGTTCTGGGCTTACTTATTTTAAATGTATTTTCATCTCTGCTACAAAAGGCCTGGAAGGTAGAGTTGTTAAATTGGTGCATGGGGACAGGTCTCCACGTTTCTAGTCTAAGCCTTTTAAATCATTTTCTCAGTAGACTGATGGCCCCATGTACTAAGCCTGAATCACAATTACAGAAGGCCGTGCAGGAAAATTAATAGGGTGAGCTGAGTCAGAGCCAAACCACGATTCTGGCTTGGCTCGAAGAGTCCATGCACAAACTGAGCCATGAAAACATTCGGCATGTACATTGTGTAACTAATATAATGTAGAACCATGATTCAAAATAGTGTATTTCTTTAACATGTGGAAATGTTTCACCATAGTAAATCAGATTATATCACAGTCTAAGTCTAAAGAGACACACTTTTATTAAAAGTGATAGTTTTTAGAAACATTCATGGCTCACCCTGCCCCCCCAACGACAATGCCATTAGTGAACTAAGAGCGAAGTCAATGCCTATGTAAATCCTAAATGTGGCCTAGGTTCTTATTATAGATGAAGCAACCTTATTGTCGATGGACTTGTACAAGTCCATGTCTGAGATTTAGGTGTCTTTTATGATAAATTCTCTAAACTCTGCAGTAACGTTTAAGCTTATGACTACATGGTGGATGGCTGTTATCCCAGTACATAAGAACGGAAATATGCAGGACTCTGTATATTATCAGTCCATCTCCTTGTTGTGCTCTGTGGTTAAAATCGTTGGACTTATAGTCCTGCAGGAGACCTTGTCCTGAACTTAGGCTTCTAACTCAATGTCCCCCTATCCAGTATGGCTTTAGGGAGGGTCTAGGCACTCAGGAGCAGTGCCTTAACCTTAAGTTGTTTATTAGTAAGTATACAGTAGCCAAGAAGAGAGTGCTACATTTTTCTGTGATGGATCTGAGTTCTGCCTTTGACTGGCTAGACCAGTATAAGCTTTGGGACGTCCTTATAGAGATGGGCTTGGGATCAGACTTTTAAAGATTTCTTTATTGGTGTTTTCAGTTTAAGCTACAGAGGATATACATTTAGCATGTATAAGAAAAAAACATTTAGAACAATCAACAAGAATAACATTCCTGTGCAACATTATATCATTGTGTAGAGTGCATCTCTATTGCTGGCTTGTTTTACATGTCCCCACAATGGAACCGCCCATACATAGATCATAAAGCAGTTGCAGGCATATTAAAGGAAACATATACAGTCTTGACACACACTTCGTCTATAGTGAGTACACATTAATGATTGTTGGAAATGTACCCTTCTATATCAATATCTTGTACAATTGTGGGAGATCCACTCCATACAGTGAGAAGGAGCGCAGAACACCTGGATATATCATGTACTGGTGGGGCGCCAAACCATTAAGTCAGGGGGCATCATCCACAGCATATGAAGAAAGGGTGAGAAGATAAGTATCCAGCAGAGCCCAGAGCTAGGAGGTAGCAGTTCGGCATATATGGTAAGCTGATCTCTACAGTATATCAAATGCAGCAGCCATTCTTTAAATGTTGGTGCTCAGCCTCTTCCCCACTTACACACCTCCTGCCTCTTGGCAAGAAGGAGGCTGAGTGATACATATTTCCGAAATCCCACCTCTATGTCCCGTGTGTCCCAAAACTGCCACCAGTGGCGTGACGGTGACTGGCTGAGCAATCACAAGTGTTATCTCGATCTCCTTCCAGCAGGATCAGATATGGGGATATGACCAGGCCGTGTGGAAGAAATCCCCTCCTTCCATGCCGTATCTAGCACATCTGTCATCTGGGCAGAGATGGTATCTATATAATCCAATAGGAGCGTAATACATCTTGTGTAGGAATTTATAATGGATGATGCGTGGTCTACTGTTTGAAGTAATGCGCACCATCTGCTGACAGTATTAGAACCACTGTGCATCGGAAAAGGGAATTCCCAGGTCCAGGTCCCATCTCTCCCGGGCACTTCCTCCCACACATGGCAGCTCATGCTGTGCTGTATGATATAGGATGTACACCAAGTACCACAGTCCTTACAAACTGATTAATGCTTGAAGTGTATTAAGTGTGAGGTGTTCCTGTGGGAAGCCTGGGGTGGCGACTTTAACTTTATGTTGTAATCTGATATACAGTATAGGAAGACATCTAGGGATGTCTTTGTCTTGTCAGCAAACAATGTCTCATGAGTAGCAAATTGGCCATCTTTATAGAGGTCCCCCAAAGTGTTACCACCCCCAATCAGCATATTCCTGCAAGTGATTTTATGAGTGACAGGTATAGAGGCCTGGTAGTGAAGTGGAAAGGAAGGTGAGTACATTAGCGGTTTACCAGCTGTTTTTGTCAGGTTCCCCCACGATGCATTTGTGCAGGCAACTGTGGAAACGGAGGGGGCTGCTCTAGACGCATGATGCCCCAGGTAAGCGGTGAGAGAATTCAGTGTCATGTAACCCTGTTCGATGGCCAGGTGTGGCATGTAAGGAGGAGGCTTATACCAGTAAACAGCATGATCAGCTTGGGCACATAAATAATAGAGCTCCATGTCTGGGGCCTCAAAGCCTCCTTGCTCATGTCTGGAGCCTTAAAGCCTCCTTGCTCGAAGGTTTTGAGTGAGCAGCTCCCATTGTAGATGCAGTTGCTTAACCACCCAGGCCAGGTGGATCAGCTGTGTCTTAAACATTTTGAAGAAATGTCTCCCCAGTGAATAAGTAATGTTGGGATACAGGTAAATTAACTTTAACAGTATAATCATTTTCATGAGAGAAATATGCCTTGCCAGGGAGAGGGGCAGTGATATCCAGTGAGTGATACTGTCTGTCACACTGGACAGGGCAGTGCCATAATTTGCTCTCATGAGTTCCTTTCTATTTCTAGACACCTTTATGCCCAGATACCTGAGGCTAGAGTCGCACCATTTCAATGAAAAGTATGGCTGGAATCTCTGAGTAGTCGCAGTTACAGGGAAAATATTAGACTTCTCCCAATTTATCTGAATGCCTGACAGTCCACCAAAGCAAACAAATTCCCAAAGCACTGCATTCAGAATATCGAGAGGGTCCCTAAGGTACAGTGATGTCATCCGCATAGAGTGATAACAAAATGTGCCTAGTGGCACATCTGATGGCATATTCGCGGTGATGATGTCAAAGCTTAGCAGCTAACGGCTCCACCGCAAGTGCAAACAGCAGGGGCAAAAAGGGACACCCCTGTCGGGTACCCCGAGTGATGATAAAAGGTGTTAAACATGAGCTGTTTATTTGTATTCTAGCAGTGGGTTAGGAATACAGGAGGGCAAGCCATGATAAGAACACTGGGGGGAAGCCAATACACCGAAGTACGACCATCAAGTAATCCCACTCCAGTGAATCAAAAGCCTTAGTGGCATCGAGAAAGACTGCAACTGCAGATAAGTCCTTGTTTATGGTCTGTTACACAGTACCCAAGTTGTGGGAAGTGGCCCTCCCACGAGTATACCCTAATTGGTCTGGTCTAACCTTTCCAACAAGACTGAGGTCCTCATCTTCGGCTCCACCCCCTCCGCATGGGATGACTCCTGGTGGCCTGCCACACTGGGAACCGCTCCGACACCCACTGACCATGCATGCAACCTGGGATTCATCCTGGACTCCTCACTATCTATGACCCAGCAAGTCAAATGCCATCTCCTCCTCCTGCATCAACACCCTCTGCATGCTCTGAAAGATCTACAAATGGATCCCCACGGTAACCAGAAGAACAGTCACCCAAGCCCTCATAAGCAGCAATCTGGACTACGGCAATGCCCTCTATGCAGGAACTACGGCCAAACTCCAGAAAAGGCAGCAACGCATTCAGAACGTCTCAGCACGCATCATCCTGGACATCCCCCACCACTGCCTTATCACAGGCCACCTGAGAGACCTGCATTGGCTCCCCGTCAACAAGAGAATCACCTTCAAACTCCTCACCCACGCTCACAAGGCACTGCACCACACGGGACCAGAATACCTCAACAGACGGCTCACCTTCTATACCCCAACCCGACAGCTGCGCTCCGCCTACCTCACCCTCGCCACCGTCCCACGCATCTGCAGAACAACCACCAGTGGCAGATCATTCTCTCACCTCGCCACCAAGACATGGAACACTCTTCCCACCCACCTGCGTCAGACCAAGGACCTCCTTACCTTCAGAAGACTTCTCAAGGCTTGGCTGTTCGAGCAGTAGCAGCCCCTCAGTGCCTTGAGACCCTCACGGATGAGTAAAGGGCTTTACAAATTCCATGATTGATTGATTGAACCAGAAACATCATTAATAGTCTGAGGCAATTTGCCAGGACCTTGACTAGTATTTTAGCATTGCAGTTAATGAGTGTTAGAGGCAGGTAGGAATCGCAGGTATCTGCCAGTTTGTTGGATTTGAGTAAGGTGATGATCATGGCATTCTTCATAGAGGGTGGTAGGATACTGTCTTGTTTTTCTTCACAGTAGACTCCCTTCAGCATCGTCATTAGACTACTGATGTAGGTTTTGCAAGAATCTGCAAGTAGGCTGTCCAGTCTTGAGGCCTTACCTTATCTCATCGTCTTTGATAATTTTTTCCAGAAGTTCCCTCTGAGCGTCGCTCAGCTACCCCAGTACAATGTCTTCTAAATAGGCATCCACATCAACCCCTTGCCTTCTTGTTGAGGTGTATAGAGTACCATAAAATGAAGCAAACATTCACAATATGTGTGGAGTGTCTCGTACTAAGGTGCCATCATTGTCTTTAATCTCAAGGATAGTGTTGGTGGAATGGGGTTTACGCATCGTAGAAGCCAAGGCATGTCCTGGTCACTCTACCTCCCCACATGTCCTAGTCTGCGTGTATTTGCCCTGATAAAGATGTTCTCGTTCTGCAGTTGCTTGAAATTTGGTCACGACGGTCCTGATTTTCCTGGCCAAATCAAAATCTTCAGACGTCCCCAGTTGTGCCTGCAAAGTCTTAATGTCCCCCTCTATGTTTTTAAGCATGTCTCCAAAGGTTTGTACCACACCACAGCTCTTAGCTAGGCATGGGCATTGCACTGTGACTTTAAAGGCTTCCCAAATGTTACTCAGCTTGGAGACAGTGCCTCGGTTTCTATGAAGGAAATCACTGATTTCTTGGCGTAATTCTTTCCTAAAAGGAGTATTCAATAGTAGCATTGGAGAGAGTCTCCACAGTGCGAGTAAAGTATTAATCGGGGGCTCAGCTCCAGGAGGACCAGGGAGGGGTCTGAGTAGGTGTGCACTAAATGTGTGGTACCTCGCACCCACAACCCACGCCCTTGAGATAGGATCCAATAATCCAGCATAAACTAGCTTGTAAGTGCTCCTGAATAGAAGTACCCTTCTGCCAACTGCGGATGCATTGTTCGCCAGGCGTCCAACAACTCATTCTCTACCATAATGTTGCAGACATGTCTAGCAGCTACACTGTGGGAGGCAGAGGAGCTGTGCATTCTATCCATCCCTGTGTTGAGAGACAACTTGAAGTCTCCTCCCAGAGAATGTACGTGGATCCAGTATCTTCTTTTTGGCCACATAGTCTATCAAAGAATCAGTGGTCGTCAGTGTTTGGACCATAACAGTTAACAATAGTGAGTGAGAATTGTGCCAATCTACCCCAGATCAGGGTGTAACGCCCCTACAGATCTTTGCAAGCCCCCTGTGGGATATAAAACATGCACTTGCACACTAGTATTGCTGTGCCATGAGCATAGGAGGACTATGTAGCGAACTGTCTGTAGGAAGACCTCCGTGTGGCAAATGTGGTGTGTGTTGGGAAACCTAAAGACGTGGCTCTTTGGATGTGGCCCCTCAGCGCCCTGAGACCCTCACAGGTGAGTAGCCATGCTTTACAGAAACGGATTGATTGTTGTGCCACCAAAATGTGTCTTCTGTAACAGAGGAAAGTGTATGTTGTGCCTATCTAAATAAGCAAGTATGTGCCTATGTTTTCAAGGTCCCCCAGGCCTTGAACGTTCCATGTGAGGCAATTAATGTGGAGATGGGGGTCACTAGCTTGCATGACCTCGGTGTCTTTTCTGTGATGAAGGATAGTATTGCCTGCTTATCAAACCAAGTGTGAAAATACTGTGACACTATACTTAGCCAGGGGGGCAACACCAATGTAGGTACATGTGCACAAGAAAAAAATCCCCCTCACACCCATGTCCAAAACTGGCAGGCCAATCCCACCAGAAATATTGCTCCCATCATAACCCCAAAATCTGAAAGACAAAGACAACCCCAGCCCCCAGCCATAATATAATGGGGACATCCAGCCATGGCAAAGTATGATCAGCTGTACCCAAAAAAAGGCATTGAGATTAGGAGTGAGAAAATGAGGACAGTGAAACAATCAATCAGAAGTAGTCAGAGAGAAGGGAGAAGCCACGATGAAGGTAGATAGTGCAGGGAAGTGTAGTGCCTGGTTGGTACCCGGTGAAGTTACCCCAAGAGAGCAGAGCACCGTGGTACAACTGAAAGAGAGATTCTTCCTAGTAACAAAATCAGGGGTATCCTTCAGAAGGGTCACCAAGTGAGCCATGCGATACCACCTCACCGAAGCGAGGGTGTCTGAGGAAAACTAAGTGCTCCATATAATTTGGAAAGCACCCCCACAGGAACCCCAAAAGTGACATATGTAGACAGATATAACAAACAATGCTCATTATAAGAGCGTGGGCCAGACATGGAACTACGTTGATTGTTTTAGAATGGTTCCTGGACAATCTGCAGTCTCACGCAGTCAGATCGGGCAACATGGGAAAGGCTGCTGCTAAGTAAAGTTAATCATTCCAGTATATGTCCTATTATCCTTGCTCTGACAGAGGAGAAGAAGGCCTGGATTGCAGTGTCTCGCGGTACGCCAGGGAGGCCCGCACAGCATTCCGTTTCATAAATTCTTCAGCCTGTTGCAGGGAGGTGACAATATGATCTCTGCCCTTATGTGAGACGCAAAGACGTGCCGGGTACAGCATTGCGTATGGGATATTAGCCTGCTGCAGCTTTTGTTTGTTGGGTATACATTTCCTGTGAGCTTCCTGTACTGCAACTGTGACATCTGGATAGGTGCACACTGCATTACCTTCAGACTGCAAAGTACATTTATCTTGGACCAAACAAAGAGCAGTATCTCTGTTGCAGTAGTTCAAAAGCCTAGTGATTATCGGGTGGGGAGGAATGGGCTTGTTCTATGATCAGCATTTTGGAGAATGATTCGGTGCCACAGAGAGCAGTAGGGAGGCGCTCTACAAAGTCCTCCATTCCGCCAGTGTTAATGGACTCAGGAATGCCCACTATACATAGATTATTTCTGCTGGATCTCGCCTCCAAATCTTCATTTTTAGCTGATTACTTTGAGCACTTTCTCCATGTTTAGTAGCTGCTCCTACCAGGTAGACAATAGTGTCTTCAACTTTTGAGATTCTCTGTTCTGTTTTCGTCATACGCTCATCCTGCTTTCCCAATTTGTTAATGTTACTGTCCATTGTGGTGCACATACTTTGCTTGATGCACAGTACAGATAATGGGGGCACCTATAGCGGCGTTGCTGCCCCGTATGCTTCCGCAATATCCCCTAGCTCCTGGAGCTGTTACTCCACAGTCCTGAGGTCCCGCCATGCCTCAACCAGACGGGCACGAGCAGACCCTGACAGCACTGGAGGACGGAAGGCACCCACAGAGCAGCCGGACAGGACCCCAGATGACCAACTAGGTTTGTGTTGCCGCAGGTCCAAATAAGCTTTAAGTGGGCACTGCAAATAGTGTGCAAGAAAATGTCACCCGAAGGGGGTAGGTACATATATGTCTAGATCAGCTCTGTGAATATATAATAAGTCCTGTGGTGGGTGGGGCGACACATGAAGTAATATTCGAGTTAGCCAACAGTGGGCTAAGCCTACAGGGCCCTTCAGACAGCGTCAGCTGGCAAAGCATTATCATGGTTACGGAGTCTCAGGCATCGATGTAAAGCACTTAACTGGTAGCAAATGTTAATGTTGCCATGGGTGGCCCCTTCCAATATTTTGGACCATGCTTTCAGATGCCCCTGGGAGCCCCTGCATGGTGCTCAAACAAAGCTCATCAAAAAGGAGGGTTCCACCTCTCCCTAAATAACCTGACTTGGAATGGGCGCCGGCAGGAGTGGATCCGCGTTGCCTCTCCGCACCTAGACCCAGGATGGGCAGACACTCCACGCTGCCCCCAGGCGGTGCACCGCAGCAGGCTATCCAAAAGAGGCCACGTTGCTTTCGCAGGAATCAGGCGATTGCGCTGCGTCTGGCAAGAGGAGGGCTTTCAGAGGTGAGGGGCGATAGGGCCCCCCAGCAATGCAGCAGCACTTTACTTCATGGCCTTGAGTCCCACCTGTGGCCTCGAGTCCCGTCCGTATTCACATGCGGATCCTAGGGTTACAAGTTGGGGAGACCGTCCATTGCCTCCTTCAAGTTGCCACTCGCGCTCCACACCACATGCAAGCCTAGTCCCTGATCAGTCCTTCCTCTAGGTTAAGGACCGCCAGTCAGTGTCCCTAGTGCTCCGTTGCTGCTCCATTGTAACCTCTGGCGCCACTGCTCCCCATGGGTCAGTCCCCAGGTCTGCACATGCTGGTAGCCACCATTACGGTCTCAGGAATGTGAGGTAGCCCGACAGTGGTCTCCCTCTCAGATATAATGAAACCATTCCACTTGATATTCAGAAGTTGAGATCTTATGCCGTCCTGCGGTGGCTGCTTTCCATGATGCAAGGTTTAAATGTTTGATGCTAGCCTCTGAGGCAGGATAATGATGGTTAAAGGCCCCGAACCGCAGGAGCCTCATGTCCGTGCGGCCATCTTGCATGCTCCCATGTGCCCCCCCAGACTTTGAATCAGGCTTGATAGATTTTCTTCAAGTCCTTCATTCAGGCTCTAGGGCATATGTTAGGTATGGATCTGAGGAGCAGTGTACTGGTTTGCTTGAGTTACAACAGGGTGTCTGCCAAGGATACATGCTGGCACCTGTTTTGTTATTATTACATAATAATGGCCTAAACAAACATCTATCTTCATTAGGCAGAGGCATGTCGATAGTTTAAAAAACTCCCTGTAGCAGCTCTATTATAAGCAGACGATGCTGTTTTTGCAAACACTCCAGCCTTAAAGCTCTGATTGATGACTTTGTTGACTACATGGATTGCCTTGATTTAGAAACTAACCTCACTAAAACACATTACATAACTGTGTGGACTAGGTCATCCAAAATTAACCAATCTATAATAAAGGTAAGTCTATTTTAAGGGTATATATTTTCCTTTATTTAAGCATTACATTTGGTTCAATGTGATACCACCCCCACCCCCAACCCTATTAAATAGGTCCAGTACGTTTCACCAATCAACCTGGTCTCTTTTTAATTTTGCGAAGCATGTTGTGTCCAAGCCCATACATACCAGATCTGATCGAAATATATAAACGTAAATGTATTCCAATTTTAATTTATGGGGTGGCCATCTGGGGCTACAGGGCAATTAACAGGTTCCAAGTTGAAGAAAATTGATTTTGTATGAAACTGCTAGGCCTATCATCTAATAGTTCTCAGTACTTTGTCCATTGGTATTTTGGACCTAAATATGTATTTGATCAAATAAACTGACCCCGTTGTTACTGTGGCTTTTGGTATAGACAAACAGACTTGCTATTTTGAACAGGGACGTAATAGAGGAATGTCTAACATGGGACCTGGGGCATAAAATCCCTTTGTTTAAGTATGTTAGGCATTTGTCTAACGATTTTGGGAGATCCTGCCCTGAATCTCGCGCCCACAAAAATAACCCTGAAATTTAAAGCGTGGTTCAAGCAGAGTTACTAGGAAAGCGTGGACCTGAATAGGATAACAGAATTGCGCAAGTCCACGGTGCATTAGTATGCTATTATCCAGACCTCCCCAATATATAACTTTATCTCATTTGGTTAAACAATGTATGGGAAAGGCACTTACTGAGCCAATTTGGCTTAGGCAAATATTTCATTTGTCTTTCCCTCTGGGACAATATGACATGCAACGATTATTGGTGCCGATTCCTAAATCATATGGCTTTTTTAAATGTAAACATGCACATTACCTCCTACAGTCTGCTTGTAACCATGCTTTTTATTGCCCAGTCACCTCTTTTTTAAACTCTGCAGTGCAGCTACAGAAAACAATGATTTTTTAATGGGGCAGGTAAGGAAAAAATGAATTGAACTGAATTGAAATCAAATATAAGGCCATTGTATAGCACACAACGTTAACTCAAGTATTTAAAAGTGCGTTCATGTATGATAATGAAGAAAAAGGATACAATGTGATAAAAAATGTGTGCCTACAATCACACAATTTGGAAAAGCAAGAAAGCCAGCATTGATTACAGGTTATCTGGTTTCACATTTTGAAATTCAGCCACTAGATAGGTATTTCTGTTCCTGTCTCTCTCTGTGGTTTACACCAAGAGGTCACTGTTTCGTTTTTTTGTTCCGGACAAACAACAAAAAAGATAAGAGAACCATCTGCCAAGCATTTATTTGTTAGTGGTTGTTGGGGGGGTCACACTTCAAACACACCCCTGAGGCTACGCCCCACTGCGTCTTACTGGTATTTAATATTTTCTTGTGCCATGGACTGATATTGAGAGCTGTCAGGAGCTTGATTCACAATCTCTCATCCAATGGATCTTTTTAAGTTGACTGAGACACCGACAGAGTTAACAAATATAAACAATTGAAATTTCATGAAGCCCATTTAGCCACACAGTGAGGGTTAGGAATCAGTGACTGAAGTTAAGTATATTTATTTTCAATTAATTTAATATATATGCATGTCATGAAAATGTTAAAAAGATACAGGATTACAGCTGGTAAGCTGAAATATCACCATCAGTTCAGTTGCATTAGATTTAAGATACAAAGCAATAGCAACCACAGCAATATGGAAACTGACAATTAGAAACAGGTGTTCCATAAAGAAACTCATGCTCTCTCTCCTAAACATGAAATTATTCTAAAATCATCTAATCAGAATTCTAATTTAAGAATAAGGATGATTTAAATGAAATCTAAAGGAATTTGGAAAAGCGAGAAGGTGTAAGCATAGTGAAGGCTTCAGTAGAAGTCTTCCAGAAATTGGATAAGTATTTTGCATACAGCTTCACACTTGCAAGAATAACTTGCAAGAATAAAATAAGCAGAGAGGTCTTTACCACTCAAAGTCTAAGGGAATCTGCCTTGAAGTCTACCAACGTAAGAATTAATTAAAACAAATAGAAGCTTCAACATCAATCGTATCTTTGCCCTCCTCACCAGGAACCAATCATCTGCTTGTCCGTGGTGTGCATTTGAAACATCACCTGAATTTCTCATCCCACAGAACTCGAACAGTTACTGCAACCTTGAACATCCCCCGTTCCTGATACGCGATGACTAGGAAACTTCAGCTGCTCATTAGGTCTTCACTTCTCTTGCCAAGATTTCTCTTCTCAGGCCTTACTATCAGCAAACCTAATTCATATAACAGTACTCCTTTTCTCAAGCTAAATGAAACCTTGAAACGTCCCCTGCAAATGAAAGAACATGTTATCCAAGCAAAATACATTTCAAAATTAGGGCCTTTAGTCAGGCTAACTTTACCCAACATTGAGTATGTATTTCGACTATATAATTTATATATGCACACATATAACTTTTCAAAATAAATACTGTACATGAATAAGAAATACATGTTTACATTTGCAAATACAACTGAGTGTGTAAATATAAAACGTGAATAATTAATACATGTAAGCATTTTAAAGCTTCAGTCTTTCAGTGGTTACATTTCATTAATGAGTTTAACTGTTCACGCACATTAATATTATTAGGGCACAGAATAAATTTAATGTAAAAAACAAATGTGTATGTTGCGCAATGATGAGGTGTAAAGGATGGAGTGTAAGTTGTGCTGCTCCATAAACAGCAGCAACTTTCAGCATTTTGAACATTAGCTGCACAAAATGGTTGTCATCATGTAACACCTGTATGCTCAGAACCTACAAAGAGTTTGGGAGTGCACTTAAAGTGATGTTGGAGCTTGGGTGTAGAAGTATTTTTGGGTCTCCAGGTTAGAACACTTAAGGGCACGTTAGATATTGTGCAAGAATTTGGTGCAAAATTGCTGCAGCTTGTAAATATTGATACCGCCGGGAGGAGTATTTTACGAGTGCTATCACAGGATAAAACTGGTATGAAGTGCGGTTAACCTGATTATAAGACGTGAAAATTCAAAATGTTGCAGCGAGTCAC
Source organism: Pleurodeles waltl (assembly GCF_031143425.1). Classification (NCBI taxonomy): domain Eukaryota; kingdom Metazoa; phylum Chordata; class Amphibia; order Caudata; family Salamandridae; genus Pleurodeles; species Pleurodeles waltl. The sequence goes on from NC_090449.1 coordinate 404,940,140, forward strand.
CGCCACCAGTTTTACTTGGAAAATATAGTGCAGGGAAAGGTACAGACGGTGATTACCACAAATCAGTGAATCCCAGTTCAGGTGCAACCTCCAGTTTGCACACATATTGGGATTCATTCAGGAGTTGTAATGTGGGCCTTAGACTTAAGTGGAAGAAAATGCATCACACCATGACCAAATAACCCATATGGCGATCAACAGAAATCGTTATGAATTGGGCCATCTTTCACATAAATAAAATGATTAGAATGGTACATATCAAGGAGTTTTGTATAATTCACTGAGCAAATTTGTGGTCTATATTTCAGCTTTTCTGGGGCATTTTATGTGGCCTGTTTGCACATCATAAACAGAATAGTTACTTAGAATATTTGTTAGGGAGAGCTACTCGGGGTCAATACTATTGTTGCTTTCTCTGTCTTTAAATAACACCGGCTCTGGATTTACAAAAATGAGAACACAGATTATAGATATCATATGCATTCTAATCTTTCAACACCAGAGTCAACCCTCATGTTGCAAAGGCCTTTTTAGCTGCTCAGACTTTAAACAATAAACGTATGCTACACAGGTTACAAGCTTATTCAGCAATCTTTTACTTGACAGGGACCTTAAAGACTCAGGCCTCAGAGTTGTACTGCAGTTTACAGAAATGCATAGGCCCTGACTTCCAGCAGCAGAGCAGTATCACATTAGACAGATCTCACTAGTTTGAGCATCACATAGCTACATTTACAATAAATGGTTGAACATGCAACAGAGACGCTGTTTCTAAGATCAGACAGGCATTACATGAGCACACCTAAGAGAGCAGATCTTTAATTCAGGTTGCAGACAGTTTACAGATACAGGCAACTGAAAAGAGCCAGCCATAAATTACGTATATCTTACAGATTTGAGATTGTGAGAGTAGAGCTACCCTTCAGGTATACAGATCCTATGAGCGCAGGCCTTTGACAGTGCTATTCATCAGTTTACAGAGATCTTAGGGGCTCAGACATCTGTCAGTAAATATATTCCAGAGATATTAAAAGCTCCTCCGATCATGTAGATATTATAGGCTCAGGCTCAGACCCATGACCACAGAACTGTCCTTCAGGTTACAGAGATCATATAGGCAGAAGGTTATTCCTTAAGTCAAGGAAACTGTACAATTATCCAACAGAATTTTTTTACATCCGATTAAATGGAATGCTCAAACTAATGCAGCATTATACCCTCTAGGGTTACACATTTCAGATAGGCTAAGGTATCTGCTAGCTATACTACCCCTTAGGTTGCATATTTCTTTAATGCTCACGTCTCTGACATCAAAGTTAGATTTCCAGGTGAACTGTTCTTATATGTCTGGACTATGACTGAAAATATGTTTTTAGGTTTGTTAGAAATGGGGTTTCTGGTTGCCTAGGGAATGCATCTAAGCCAGGCAGAACCCACCACTCTAGTCAGGGCAAGTAAATTACACACCAGAGATAACCTGTGCCCACCCTCTGGTAGCTTGGCGCAGATCAGGAAGGTTATCATCAGAGGCTATGTGTAAAGTGTTTGTTCAACACATTCATAGAGCAACACAATGAATACATCACAACAGAGACTCCACATGGGATTATATAAAAGAATATATAGTATGTTATATATAAAACAAGATCAAAACAACATGAATCATAAATACTCTGTATGTAATGCAATTACAGAGTTAGTGCTCATTATCCTGATCAAAAGAAGGTTAGAACGGCAATGATCCCCTAAGTAGATCATCAGCTTTTCAATAAATATTCACCAAACAGCGATTTTTGGGATATGTATGTTACACACACTACGATGTTAGTGATGCAGTAGGCACTTTTCAGGATAAGCATGTTGCCCACAATAAAGTCAAAATCATTTAGACAAGCAGTCAGCAGTCTTGACAATATGCACTGTCTGAACCTGGGGCACAGAATTGACTGTGCTCCTATTAGATTGTATACAATATTCTCTGTTTACTGTGAACCCTTATTGTAATAACAGCAGGCAGATTCTTAGGGACGATTTCAAACTGCCCTCTGGGCCATCCGACAAGGTTTCACCCCGCATTAGTACTACTGCGCCAGTGCCCCAAGTATGGCCCAAGCAGACGTGTGAGAATCAAAAGGGCAACAAGGTCTTTGATGGCCCTGAGCCCTCAATTGAACAGGGGGCAAGCAGATAAGCCCTTGGAGAGCACTTGGGGGCACAAAATAAGGTAGCAGGTGGCAGGCCAGCACACCAAGCATGATGCTACATGGCAGTCCTTTCTGCAGTCCAGCAATCAGTGAGCCAAAACAACAGATCAGGTAGTCAAAACGGTGATGCTTCCTGGAAGCACCGCAGTCCTTTGGCAATGTGCAGTTTGTAGAGCCAGCAGCGTCTGGTTACAAGTCCCACACAGTATCTAAAATCGTGGGTTCAGAGCCCCTGTACTTATATTCAAAATTGTCTTTGATCAAGGAGTGATTTTAAAGGAACCTTCAGAAGAACACACTAATCCTTTTTAACCCAGCCCTTGCTCCAGACGATCAGTATAGGGTAAGTCAGCCCTTTGTGTGAGGGTAGGACACATCTTTTTGACAGGTAAGTGTGAACCACCTCTCCCTCTCCCAGCCCAGGAAGACTATCAGTATGCAAATGAAAGCAGATTTATCCCTTGTCACACCCAGCCCTTCCTGTGTTGCGGCTGCCTAGATGGTATGCACAAAGTGTAGTTGCCACCAAGGCAAGGCATGGATCGGAGTGTGGCTGCAAAGCACATAGGGGCATATTTAAGAGCCTCTAGCACCACTGGAGCGTCACTTTTTGTGACGCTCGGGTGGCGCTGTGCCGTATTATCAAGGTGGCGTTAAGCCACTTTTTGTGGCTTAACGCCACCTTGTAAATATGGCACCTTCATATGCAGCACTGTGTGTGGAAGAGGCATGCAATGGGTGTTGCTGTGGGTGTGCCACAGCAACACCCATTGCATTTTGACACTGCCTCAGAGTTACAAGTTTTCATAAACCTGAGGCATCGCCAAAATCTAACGCCACCCCAGGGGTTGTGTTAGAGTGGCACAACGAGGAGAAATGCTTTCATTTCTCCTTGTTTGTTGCTCTTTCTATTTGTGCTGCATTTTGCAACACACATAGAAAATGCAAATCACGTTTGAAAATTGTTTTTGTGCAGGAGGGTGTTCCTTCCTGCACAAAAACAATCTCCCCCTCAACGCAGCCATCCTTGCACTATGGCGCAAGGGGGGCCACGTTGGCGCACAGCAGCAAATTTAGTGCCGGCGCAGGGGTGCACGATATTCTTTTAAATACAACGCATTCCTGCATTTTGAAAATGACAGTGCATGGCGCTGCCAAATTTGGTGCCGCGCACCGTCATTTTCCATTAAATCTGGTCCCTAGAGTCATAATCACAGAGAAATATCCACTTTCTAAAAGTGGGATTTCTAAAACAGTAATGTAAAATACAGCTACACCAGTAAGCAGGATGTATCACTACCATTCTAAATATACCATACATGACAAAGCTACTCCTTTCTGAACAAGAATTACCACTTAAATATGTATAAGAGAATTCCCAATGCCAGCCTATGAGAGGAGCAGACCTAACGGTAGTGAAAAATGAAATAGGCTGTGTTTTACTACTAGGACATGCAAAACATAAAAGTACATGTTCTAAACAGCTTCCTGTCCATAGGGCTACCTAGGGCCTACCTTAGGGGTGACCTATGTGTAATCAAGGTATGTTTAAGGCTTGGTAAGTAGTTTTAAATGTCAAATCAAAGTGGCAGTAAACTGCGCACATGGGCCCTGCAGTAACAGGCCTGATACAGGTTTAAAAGGCTACTTTTGTGGGTGGCACAATCAAAGCCGCAGGTCCACTAGTAGCATTTAACTTACAGACCTTGGGTGAATGGTATAACACTTTACAAGGGACTTACAAGTACATCAAATATGCCAAACATGTGTAAGCCAATGATTCCATGTTTAGGGAGAGAGTACATCCACTGTAGCACTGGTTATCAGTCAAAGTGCTCAAGCCAACAAAAAGGTCAGAAAACTAGGAGGAGGAAGGCCAAAAGTCTGGGGTGGACCCTACAGAAAGGGCCATTTCCAGCAAGGCTGCAGAGGTTTCACAGGCTCATGTATCTGACAAGAAAGCTATTACTCAGATTACATAGATTTTTAAGACCCAGTAGAGATATCTTTAAAGATAAGCAAACATTGGCAAAGGCAGCAGCTCTCACCTATGCAATCGCTATTGGCTTTGCCAATGTGTTTTATCCATATTGTTCACCAGCATGGCTGCTGTTCAGCATGGCTAAAAGTTAGTGGCATAGAGGATAATGGCGTGGAGTGTTGTAGAGTGGAATGGTGAAGAGTGGAGTAGAGTGTTGTAGAGTGGAGTGGCAGAGAGTGTTGTTTATTGGAGTAGCATAGTGTGGAGATGCATAGAGTGACATAGAGTAGAACGGACTGGTGTTGAGTGTATTGGCGTAAAGTGTTGCAGAGTATAGTGGTGTAGAGTGCAGTGACAATGAATTCACTGGTGTACAATGCAACGTTGTAGAGTGCAGTGGCATGGAATAGAGTGGTGCATAGTAGAGTAGAGTGGTGCAGAGTGGAGTCTTGCAGAATGGAGTGGCACAGAGTAGAGTCGCGCAGAGTGGAGTGGCGTAGAGTTGAGTAATGCAGAGGGGAGTGGTGCAGAGTAGAGTCGAGTGGCATAGAGTGTAGAGTTGAGTGGCTTAGAGTGGTGCAAAGTGGAGTAGCATAGAGTGCTGCAGCGTAGAGTATATTGCCATACAGTGCAGTGGCAGAGAGTGCAGTGGTGTAGAGTGGAGCTGTGCAGAGTAGAGTGGTGTAGAGTTCAGTGGTGGAGAGTGCAGTGTACAGAGCAGAGTGTCAGAGTGCCGTGGTGTAGAGTTGAGTAGAGTGACATAGAGAGCAGTGTCGGAGCACAGTGATGCAGAGCAGAGTGCAGTGGCGTAGAGTGCAGTGACAGAGTGCAGTTGTGTAGAGTACATTGGCTTACAGTACAGTGGTTAACAGTAGAGTGGCATAGAGTAGTTGTTTCAGAGTAGAGTGAAGTGGTGTGGAGTGCAATAGTGCAAGGTAGAAAGCAGTTGCATAGAGTTACATAGAGTATAATGGTGTAAAGTGGTGTAGAGTGCAGTGGTGCAGAGTAGATTAGAGTGGGCATACATTGGATTGGATAGAGTGCAGGGGCATATAGTTGAGTGTTACAGGGTAAAGTGCATTGGCTTAGGTGTATTGGCATAGAGTGCAATGGCATATAGCTCAGTGTTGCACAGTGGCGTAGAGTGTAGTTGTGCAGAGTAGATTGGTGCGGCTGAGACTGGAGTGGTGTAGAGTGCAGTGGTGTAGAGTAGAGTGGCAAACAGTGCATTGGTATAGGGTAGAGGGTTACAGGGTAGAGTAGAGAGGTGTAGAGTGGAGTGGTGCAGAGTGCAGTGGCGTGATGTAAAATGGAGTGATGCAGAGTAGAGTGCAGTGGTGTAGAGTTGTACAGAGTAGAGTGGAGTGGCAGAGAGCAGAGTATGCATGGTATCATAGTGCACTGCCATTACAGACAATCAATCAGTCAGTTTTTGGAAAGCACAACTACTCACCGTGAGGGTCTCAAGGTGCTGGGGGAGGGACTGGGCCTCATCCGAAGACCCATGTCTTGAGGTTCTTCCTGAAGATGGTGAGTGATGGGCTTTATCTGAGGTGCATGGGTAGGTCATTCCAGCTCCTAGCTGCGAGGTAGGTGAAATCTGTTCCTCCAGCTGCGGTTTTCTGTATACATGAGATGGTGGCTAGTGCCTGCTGGGCGGAGCTGAGGGGTCTGGCGGGGTTATGGAAAGAGATGCGATGATTGAGGTAGGCAGGTCCGATGTTGTGAATGGCCTTGTAGGTGTGGCTGAGTAGTTTAAAGGTGATTCGCTTCTCCACTGAGAGCCAATGGAGGGTCCTCAGGTGTTAGGAGATATGTTCCTGGCAGAGGAGGCTTAGGACGAGTCTGGCGGCGGCGTTTTGGATGAGCTGTAGTTTCCTGATGTTCTTTGTTGAGGTGCCGTCATAGAGTGCATTTCCGTAGTCAAGCTTCCTTGTGTCTAAGGCGTGGGTGACTGTCTTGCGGCAGTCGACGGAGATCCATTTGAAGATTTTGTGGAGTTTGTGGAGTGTGTGCCAGTAGGAAGAGGTGACTGCGTTTACCTGGGTCATTGATAGGGAACAGTCAAAGATGATTCCTACATTGCGGGAGTAGTCAGTCGGAAAAGGCAGGGTGCTGAGCGATGTGGGCCACCAGGACTTAACCCAGGTTGAGGTGGAGTTACTGAAGATGATGAGCTCGGTCAACACTGTCTGTCACAGCACCTTATGCACCACTGAAGATGATGAGCTCGGTCTTGTCTTAGTTGAGTTTGAGGCAGCTCTCTCTCATCCAGGTGGCGATGGCTTCCATTCCTGTGTGGAAGTCCTTCTTAGCTTTCTCTGGGTCTTCAGTGAGGGATATGATGAGTTGTGTGTCATCGGCCTATGACACAATGTTCATTCTGTGGCCTCTTACGATGGCTGCAAGCGGGGCCATGTAGATGTTGAAGAGCTTTGGGCTCAGGGAGGATCCCTGAGGGACTCCGCAGCCGACTTCTGTTGGTTTGGATATGAAGGGTGGGAGCCTGACTGTCTGTGTTCTTCTGGAGAGGAAGGAGTGAATCCATTGCAAGGCTTTTCCACTGATCCTGTGTCGTGGAGCCTGGTGCATAAGGTGCTGTGGCAGACAGTGTTGAAGGCTGCTGAGAGGTCAAGGAGTATGAGTGCTGCGGTGTGGCAGCGGTCGAGGAGTGTGCGGATGTCATCGGTGGCTGCTAGAAGAGCTCTCTCCTTGCTGCGGTTACTGCAGAAGTTAGACTGAGAGGTGTCCAGCGAGTTGTTGTCTTTGATGAATTGTCGCAGCTGTGAGTTGATAGCTTTTTCCAGTACTTTGGCCGGGTAGGGTAATAGCGAGATGGGCCAGAAATTCTTTAGCTCTGATAAGTCGGTCGTGGGTTTCTTCAGGAGGGGGCAGACTTAGATGTGTTTCCAATCTTCAGGGAAGGTGGCTGTGTTGATAGAGCAGTTCAGTGTCTTGCGGAACTTGGGGGCAATGCATGCGCTGGCTCTGTTGTAGATGTGGTGAGGACAGGGGTCTCTGGGAGCTCTGGAGTGAGTGATGTTCATGGTGCTTTCAGTCTCTTATGTAGTGAGAGTGGACCAGCTGTGGTTAGTTTGGGTGGGTTCTGGGGGGCAGGTCGGTCGTAGGTCCTGATGCTGGGTGGGTTCTCCAGGAGGAAGCTGTCATAAATGTCCATAATCGTGCAGTGGAAGAAAGTGGCCATTTTGTAGCAGAGGTCTTGCAACAATGGGATGTCGGTGGATTCAGAGGGGGGATTGGTGAATTCTTTGATTACCGTGAAGAGTTCTCTTGTGTTGTGCGGGGAGGTGCGGCCGGGCACAGGTGGGCTTGCCTCTGGTGTGCCAGCAGCACATCCGCTGTGCGCGGCTGCACTGTGACCATCATAAGGAAGGGGAGGGAGGTGGGGGTTGGGTCAGCGGAGGGAGGGTGGAAAAGCGCTTCGCGCAGCCGGCCACAGGGGCTGCAGTGTGCGGGAGGGGGAGGGACAGACGAGACAATAGAGAGGAGACAGAAAAAAGAAAAATACAAAAACAGTGTGGAAGGCAAAGGTAAAGGCAGGAGATCAAGCAGGAGTAAGGAGAGAAACAGAGAGAGACCTGAGATACTTACTTGTAGATGGCCACTAGGCCACCAGGGATGAGGCGCAGGCAGGAGCCTGTGGGTGGAAGAGGGCCTGGAACTGAGAGTCAGACAGGTGCTCAGTTCGATCCTGAGGCAGAGGCAGCAGGCAGCAGCAGAAGGAGGAGCTGTGGAGGGCAGCAGATGCTGACCAGAGGTCAGTGGAGTCACCCTCGCACAGCGCTGCGGCTGCCATTAAGAAGGGGAGGGAGGTGTGGGTTCAGTCAGCTAGGAGGCAGGAACGCAGGAAAACTACTTCAGGGTGAGGGGGCTGCAGGGGCAGCACCGGCGCAGGAGGAAGAGGGACATACGAGACAGAAGAGAGGAGACAGAAAAAGGAAAACTATAAAAACAGTGTGAAAGAGGTAAAGACAGGAGTACAAGCAGGAGTAAGGACAGAAACAGAGAGAGACCAGAGATACTTACTTATAGATGGCCACTAGGCCACCATGGATGAGGCGCAGGCAGGAGTCTGCGGATGGAGGAGGACCTCGAACTGAGGGTCAGGCTGGCTCCCAGTTCGATCCAGAGGCAGCAGCAGGAGGAGCTGGGGAGGGCAACAGAGACTAGACATTTGTTTCAATTTAAATGACCATTAACTTTGACATACAGTTTTACCAATAAAACTATACAGTGCACAGACGAAAATGTGTGGAAATTGCATCACCCAATTTATTGATTTGTTTTGATCATATGGAAGTATTTGTTTCCAACACACTTCAGGAATAACAAAAATGTGCTTCCTTTATACGCTCATAATTCTGATATACTCTGAAATACTTACACAGTTCATTTAAAAGTTGTAGTGTGCTAGAAAACAAATATTTCAGCCCCCTGTATCCAGCAAGATTGTCACATAAACCCTCTCACTTTGAAGTCAGAGAAGGAAAAGTAAACAAGCTCCCCTGGAAGATAGTGCCTGACACTTAACCTCAGGCTTTGAAAGCACAGCAAGTGTGATGAGATAAGAACAAGCTTTAAAGGCCTGTTAACAGAAAGCAAGTTCTTTAAAGGATACAGGAAAAACAGTTTTAGGCAACAGGAGGGATGAACTGTACTTTGAGATCCTAAAGCAAATAAAGCCTGCATATAGAAATCCAGAAAGTGTGAGATACAAACTGCAAAGCCAATGGTAATCAATGAGCGGAATGCATTCCTAGGTCAACTTTCGAAAAATCCCCAAGATGCCTTTTGCAAACCAGGCTGCTGGGCTGTATGGTAGGCTGCGACCTAAATGAGTGGCCAAAATGATAACGGAGTGAGAGCTTCTTCCTCTCACTCCACACCTGACACTGAAGAAAGCATGTCTCCAGCTGCCAAATTATTGTGGCACTGGGGGTGAAGGACATCCTGATTCTGAAGTATCATCAAAAGTCAGCAGAGCTGTTTGCTTGCTGCTGGGGAGAATGGAGATATTAGATCAACATGATCTGAGCAGAGCCCGGATAGGATGGCGCTCCTACAGTAGCCGAGTTTGGGAGCAGGATTGTGCTGCCCGTGTGCAAGCAGAAGTATAATCTCTCCTTTAGATGAAACAAGCAGATATTAATGCAGTGTTCTCTGGCCAGTTTTAGTTTAAAGAAGACCATAACCTGTGCACTCCTTTTGCGGGTGCACTCGAACATGCACTACAGTGGGGCCAAATTGAGCAGGGCCGCTATCGTAGGGCAACTGCCCAATAACTGCACAGGAAAGAACCATGGGGAAACCGATGCAAGGGCAGAGGCTGAATTGACCAGAAAGAAGATTTGACTATGTACACCTGTAGCCCTCAGTGACCGCAATAAGACTGCAGCCTGCATTCTGAACCAGTTGGCCCACATGAGTGTGCATTACGTAAAGCAAGCTTAGCTGTCACACACATTCAGAGGAGGCAAGTACCCTGCATGTTCTTTTCTCTCTCTGAATGCCAAATAGACACTTCCACATAAATACAGAGTTGCTTTGATGGACATGCCCCATATGGAAACATGATGCTATGTTCAAACTGTCTGAGGTGTTCGACACAAGTCTAGGCCTCGAGCTAAAAAGTAGGCACTAGTCAAAGTTTTATCAACACTTGTGCAGAGACCAGTGCACATTGTGGTCATCCTTAGTCTAAGAGCCACACTTGGGAGAGACCTAGGGATGCCCAAATGGAAGATGAGGCCCTGGTGTGGTCTAGCTTTAACAAGCACCCATAAGGTGAGAAAAACATCACCCCCTTAAGAATGAACAGAGACTAGACATTGGGGGTGTGACACAAGACCTGAGAATAGTTGTCTGGAATAAATCAGCAGCAGCTGCCTTCCACTCTACCTCCCGTTAACCATTACAACACTGCTGCGAACTAAGGCCCAGCTTCCCTGAGAATGGATGTGAGGGAGCCTTCAACTACCAGACTACACACAAGGTTGTGCTCGACCCCCTGATGCTGCAGAGGACGGCTTGCTGACCATCCTGGATAGAGTAACACAAAGAAATTGTGGCCTTTCACAAGCGCAAAAAAGGCTCTGTGTTAAACTTGACCGACTCAGTGTGGTCTTCCTCCCAACATTTTGTCTACCTCCTCCATTTTTCTCACCTCATTTGTGCTGGTTTTGGGACTCCGTGCACTTTACCACTGCTAAAGTGCTTGTGCTCTCTCCCCTAAACGTGGTAACATTGGCTTATACCCAACTGGTATATTTAATTTACTTATAAGTCCCTAGTAAATGGCTCTACATGTACCTAAGGCAGTGGTTCCCAAACTTTTTTGACCCTCGGCTCCCTTGACCTATTGGCTATTGCCAGCGGCTCCACATTGTGCTATTTTTTGGGGGGTGGGTGGGGGGGATGTGAGCCGGGCATCAGGAGTACTTACATTTTTCACGCTGAAAATAATTGGGATAAAGCCAATGAAGGTATTATAATCATAGATGTAACAACATAAAAATGTAACAGTTGTTTAATTAAAAAAATATATGATTGGTTAAGTCAGAAACAATATAAACTATGCTTAGAAATCTGTACTGGAGGGGAATGTCTCTAGGAGGGGAATGTCTCTAGGAGGGGAATGTCTCCAGTACTAATCCTATGCTAGACAGCATATGCTCTCCTCTGCACTCTGGTGTTTGACTGTGCGTCGCACAAAGCAGCCTATTTGTGAGCTAGATCTGGGAGTGACACCAGCAGCATGCAAAGTTTTGCATATATGGTGATGCACTCTGTTTTCTCTTTAATGCAACAATGCACAGCAAAATTTGAAGTCTCATCGCATTGTGTGAAATCTTAGTAAACTTGAGCCTGTATGTCAGTTTCCCTTTCAGTACTATAAATAGTGTGTAATGGTCTTTTTTTCAGGATGACTTTACCATCAATGCATGTTCTCTTATTTCGTTCTCATATCTTTATTGTGTTGAGGAGCTAAGCATTACAAATATGGTCTATCTAGGTTTGCTACCTTTGCGGGATTACAGTAGTATACATTACTCATGAAATAATGCTGACCTGTCTTTTTTCTGCCAACTGAATATTTTTATTGCTGTAGGTTTCCTTCTGTCAGCATTTTACTATGTTAGTCTTTCACTTGTCCACCACGATAACAGTTTTTTAAATAAAAGTAACAGAAGGAATAGCACTTCTTATGTTAGTGGTAAAATACTATGAGTAGTAATTTACTGGTCTTTAGAGAAGTGTTAATTTCTGTTAGAATTGGGGATCAAGTACTGTTTTTTAAATTACTGCTCTGACAAGTTAGCACTGTGTTAAGTTTGTGGTAATCACTGTTGCCGGTGGCAGCAAATCCGTCTCAACTAGTCGCTCAAACATAAAATACAGTCAGAAAGTGGTGGTAATCATGTGTAAAATAACTTGAAATGCACGCCATGTACGTCATTTGCCATATAGGTCACAGATGTCTGCAGGAGCTGCACAAGAGAAGATAAATATGTACGGGCGGATCAGGCTACCAGGAGTCTGTGGCAAAGCAGGATCTCCAAGGTTAAACTAAAAAGCTTTTGGTCTTGATTGGGTGTACCAATACCTACCTGCTGTCTTGAACAGAATAACTCAGCCGAGGATGGGGGTAGTCTGGCACTCCAAATATAAATCCTTGCTTTTACAAGGAGCATAAGAAATGAAATCAGTTAAACCGCTCACCACATTTTTCCTATATTCATTTTCGGCCTTGGCATTGGAAAATGCTTGGTTGTCTAATTTTCTAGCTGAAGACTTAGTACACATTCATTATGCAGGTTTTTGTGAATAGAACTAGTGTGTACTATAATTACTTCCACTAGATGGTGTTTGAGGATTAAACTTTAAGGCCCTTCCTTGCTGTATTTCAATTTTTCATTAGAAATTCCACAATCACGAGCTGTGCACTCTAAACAAGGAAAACGGTTCTGACTTTTTTTTAATGGAGGGGATTATCTAAGTTCTAATATGCAGCTGCGGAATTAGGTCACTGCTATCGGTAATGATGCGCCCCTGTCTTGTTTTGATGCCGCACCAGGGCGCCGTGGCGCACAGTTTGGGAACCACTGGCCTAAGGCCTTTAAATTAAATGCTACTTGTGGGCCCGCCGCAATGATTGGGCCACCCACTTAAAAGGCTCTTTAACCATGTCTCAGCCCTGCTGTTGCAAAGCCTGTATGTGTAGTTTTACACTGCCATGTCGACCTGACAAAGTAACTCTTTCACCAGGCCCAAACCTTCCCTTTTTAGCCATATAAGTCACTCCTAAAGTAGGCCCTGGACAACCCAGAGGGAGGGTGCAATGTAGTTAAAAGGCAGGGCATGTGCTTTTAAGCTTTACATGTCCTGGTAGTGAAGAACTCCCAAAGTCGTTTTTCCCTACAGCAAGGCCTATCTCTCCCATAGGATAACATTGGGATTACCCTTATTGCATCTTATAAGTGTAATTCATAATCTGGAGGATATCGTTAATTACAAGAGGCACTCATCCATGCATAATAACCAACATTATAATGACACTATGTATAATTGTTATAAAGTCAAATAACAGAGTACTTGTAGGTAAGTATTCTTTATATACATAAATTGTGTATTGTTACAAAAAGAAAATAAGATAGTAGATATCATGTATATCAATGTCCTTCAGTAAAGTAACAATGTTTGTATCCAATGTTATCAAATGATATGAAATGATGCTCCAAACTTGTGGTATGGTCCAAATTCAAAGTCCCAAGTTCCTCAGTCCAAATTGAGTTATGATCTCCATAGTTGATGTTGATTTAACTTTCAAATTCACAGCCAGCCAACACGTGTTTCGTCTGGGTTTATCCCAATGACTTCATCAGGGCTATAGTGAATAGGTCCAGAATTTAGTGTTCTATATGTCTTGTTGTCGTATCCACGATAATCCTATATGAATGTCTTACCCCAGGAAGAGTAATGCCAGGCGCCGACAAGAAGCTTCCACTACTAAAACAAAATTACAGAACAGAGAACGGCTTCTGTATTGCGCAGATTTTATTTTTGGACCTATTCACTATAGCCCTGATGAAGTCATTGGGATAAACCCAGACGAAACACGTGTTGGCTGGCTGTGAATTTGAAAGTTAAATCAACATCAACTATGGAGATCATAACTCAATTTGGACTGAGGAACTTGGGACTTTGAATTTGGACCATACCACAAGTATGGAGCATCATTTCATATCATTTGATAACATTGGATACGAACATTGTTACTTTACAGAAGGACATTGATATACATGATATCTACTATCTTATTTTCTTTTAGTAACAATACACAATTTATGTATATAAAGAATACTTACCTACAAGTACTCTGTTATTTGACTTTATAACAATTATACATAGTGTCATTATAATGTTGGTTATTATGCATGGATGAGTGCCTCTTGTAATTAACAGTATTTCCAAGTGCGTAGCACACATCAAGACCCAGAGGTGGGGTCTTTCAAGGGTGCACCATCAGATTATTCAAATAATAATCATACGATATTTCCTTCTTACCCAGAGCGCCTAACATTCCCCTGATAAAGCACACCCTCACTTATCTACACAATCTGGAGGAGATTAACTTTTTAAGTTCAGTGCTCTAGAATCACCATTTAAAATCAGAACTTACGGTTAAGTCTTTAAAATGTAATTCTGAAAATGGCACTTTTAGAAAGTTGGCATTTTCTTACTTTAGCTATTTGGTACCTGCTGCCTGTCTCTGATCACTTGTCTGGGGTGAGTAACACCTGGGCTTTGTGTATTTCCCCTAGACAGCCACACACAATGGCGACTTAGGTGTGACATGATCGGCCTTGATGGGCCATTCTGGCAGGAGGAGACGGAGGAGCTGGCACAGCCTTGTATACATCTGAATAGGCTATGTCCTACTCCCCCAGAAAGAGCTGCATAACCCCCTGTAGTGATTTGGAGCCAGGGCAGGAAGGGCAGGACCTCTTTGCACTTCAAAGACCTGTCTTTGAAGTCTCCCCCACTTCAGAGGCCCATCTGGATATAAATACTAGACGTCTGACACCACCAACTCAGTACACTTCTGGACCTGTGAATACTCTGTCAGGAAGAAGGACTGCTGTGCTGCTGAAGGACTGCCACTCTACCGGACTGCTGCTTTGCTGGATTCCTGCCTTGCTGTGCTGCCCTGCTGCCTGCGGTTCCTCTAACTGGGTGACAAGGACTGGACCTACATCACTTGAACCTGGAGTGACTCCAAGGGCTAGTCGTCTGGCCTCCTGATCAGAAGTCCCAGGGATGTACCAGACTTCCAACCACCCCACTCCTGCACCTAGACTTTGCCATTTGTGAGTCTGTCCTGCCAAGCGGTGCCACCCCAGTCCTGGACCTAAAGTGCTTTCTCCAGTGGAACCGATGCATCCTCTGCTGCAGGAGCAGAAACAAAGCATTGCTGCTGGTGCATGGAGAAAATCAACTCATCACCTTATTGCGTGTGTCAGAACTGGCACAACCAGGAACGCGTTGCTGCTGTACCTCTTATCTCAACACCAGAGCAATGCCCTCTGAACCAACACTGCAGCCCTTTTTTTGGCATCCCCATTGACCGCAGCTTCATTGATGACGCCGAAACTCTGCATCGCAACTTGTGCACTCATCGGAACCAAATCATGACCTTGACCTCAGCTTCTCAATTAAGTTAATTTGTGCCCGTCCGCTGCTCCTGATGTAATTGAGGTACTATTCCCCCACCACCACCTCCCCTGCCTACCTCTGCCTGCTGCTCCCTTCATAGTATTTGCTTTCTTTTTATAGCTAATGTAGGGTCTTGGGCCCTAGACCTGAATGCAACATAAAGTACACAGACACATGGTCAGAGGGTATGCAACTGGCCTTGGGCATGTGCGCCCGCCCCCTTTCATTGGCAGGGTCACCTGACCAATGACACCTGTGATGGATGGGTCTGGGGTGAGTATATTAGGCAAAACACTAGAATGTGTCCAGCAGGACACTACATCGCTCCCAATCTTTCTTGATAGAAAAACAAACAAGACCAACCTGTGGGAAAGAATGAACAAGAAAGTAAAAAAACACCACTGAATCTCTTCAGGCAGTCCGCAGTGTATGATGAGAGGACAGGTGCTGCAGGGGGGCACCAGGCATCATGGCACGCATCCGTCGTTTAGCCAGATGACTCTGGGCACAAAATGCAATGTGGATGGAGTCCAGATCTCACAATCACGTGTCACCGAGGTTTCAGTTCGCTTAATCTCACGGTGTTAGAGTCTGGTTACACAGCTCATTGTGGGGGTGCATCAGGAGCAGTGGTGGGGCCCCCTACAGAGATTTCTTTGGAGGTGCCCTGGCTCCCTGAAATGCAAACCTTCAAAGATGGGAATGACGGAGCGGTAGTAGGACATCTCCCTCTGAGGACTCAGTGCTTTCCGGTACCTATCATTGGAGCAGCTTCAGACTCATCTCTCGTGCCAGGATTCTCTCAAACCAGAATTCCCTTGAGCCCCTTTTCACTAGGTTTTCACAGGACTGCATGGTCTGTGCAGTGCCTCTCTTGGCTGCACAAAGGGGTCGCTGTGAAACTACGACCAGGACCAAGACCAAATCACTCGTGCAACCACAAGGGTAGTTGATACAATGGTCTGGTGTGTTCTCTTTGGCAGGGCTCAGGTGCATGTGGGATCTTACAGATGGTCTCTGGGTGGTGAGTGTCCCATTGTGCCAGGAATGCTTCATTGGTCTCTAGATATTTCGCAGACAGAATGTTCCACTCTGGTGGTGCGACGCTCCATGGATGGTTTTGTTGATGCACTAGGTAAAGATGACACTTTTACCATTCAACAACGTGTTCTACAGGTGGCTATGTCTTGATTGGAGTGACGATAAAAGGAGTAACTTTATGGCCACTGAAATTGTTACATTGCCAGTGCTATTCTACCCTCACCTTTGGCTTATGCAATTACTAGCAGGGATGCCATGTCTTTCAAGCAGCCGGTGACAGGTGTCTGGACAGCCGCACTGTGAAGCATGGGGCAGCCACATGGTCTACACACTCAGGCAGCTTACTTCCGGTACTCCCTCTGTGCTGTCTCCAGTGGCGTTACTACACCCGATGGCTGTCTTGTGTTCCTGGATGTACTCTCTGGTAGTGCTCTCTGGTAGTGCCATGAGTCCTCTGTCTTGTTGCTCTTCCTTCTTCCTGCTGATCCTCTGTGGTTGTCGGGATCTTCTGTGTGACAAGTCTGTCGCACACCTTTCTCATCTCTTCTTTCTTCTTCCCGATGAGGCATCATGCCTCTCTCTCCTCCTCACCAACATTTTCTTACAATGTGGCATTGTGCCGCTTCTCCTCTTCATCACTTTCACGATGTGGTGTTATGCCACTCTCTTCACTTTTCTGACCAGGCCTCTTGCTGTGATCATCTCTTCACAGGGACCTTCCTGGTCACGTCCTGTTCATAGGACTGTTTCCCTTCTCCTCTTTCTTCTGACCAGGCCTCTCACTGTGATCATCTCTTCACAGGGACCTTCCTGGTTGCATCCTGCTCATAGGATTGTTTCTTTTCTTCACCTCGGATCTCTCACATGTCCTGTCCTGTCGGTAGAACGTCTGTCTTCACTTCCTTGTGAACCGCTCACTGGTTCTATCCCCTTCTCAGGAATCTTCTTGGTGCTCTGCTCCGTGGATGGAAGGTCACCTTTCTTCCGTAAGTCAGGGCGTAGTACTTGGGCCTTGAGGCTACACCGTCACAGCACTTGTCCTGCTTCGGTCCGGGTGTGCTTGGCACAGTCTGTCACTCCGTGCACCATGCTTAATGACAGGACAACGGTGGCCATTCAGATTTGGGGTGGCCAGCGAGTGCAGCCTTGTTTATTCAACATTGCTTCTCACTCTCTGAGGGCTTTCTCTTTTCAGGACTTCTGCCTGTGCTGTCGAATTTTCCAGGTGTGGCCCTCTGTGCACCTATGATCTCGTGCTCTCGGTCTCTCACCTTTTGCAGGGTGCATTCTTGTAAGCTGGTACCTGTCCAAGTAGTGGTGGAGCTAGTAGACAGTCTTTCTGTGAATGTCCTCTGCTGGCAGCTTGCGTGCCCATTCCTCTCTCATGCAGTGGTGGCTGTTGGCCATTGGGGGTGTGCAGCTCTATTCCCTTACTTGTGGTGGCATCAGACAGCCATTGGGGGTGGCGCGTGTGCAGCGCACATTCTCCTTTCACTGGACTTTTGGCAGCTCCCTTGGCTGCAGCAGCTTTGGGCTTTTGTGGGGGATCAGCAGTCTTTACCCTCCAAAAGACTAGCTAGCTATGATGGGTGCGTTGGGCTCTCCTGGCCAGTCCCTTACTGTGGTGTAGGAGACAGGGAGCAACTCACTGCAGGCAGTGATTTGTGTCTGCACAACTCTCCTTCTGTCTGTATGGTTCCAGTCGGTAACAGGGCCCATTCAGTGGTGAGTGTTATGGCAGCTTCTGGCCAGCTACCGGTATTGTGCTGCTTCATACAGTGTCACTTTCTCTGCAGGACGACTTCCAAAGTGCACGACTAGCAACAATAAGGACAGGAGCGCTGCAGCCTTGGAGTCTGAGCACTGAGCATAGGAGCAACAGTCCTTGTTCCTGGCGCTTTCATTATCCAATGGGGCCATCTGTGCTCATGGACTCCCATCTGCTCTGTACCTCCAGCAGTCCAGCTTGGCAGGGGGAGCTTTCCCATTTCCTGTGCTTTCAGGGGCACTACGGGCTAGCTTTTGTTATGCAGGTGGCTCTGCGGTACCACCATTGTCCGCCTGGATGCCACTCCTACTTTTCCCAATGCCACAACAGCTTCCCCCCACTGCAGGCCGCATCGCTCTTGTTCCCTGCAGTTACTGTCTCCCCATTTTGCCCCAGCGCCATGCTCAAAGTGATTACAGCCTCACCGCTCTTGGGTCATGCACAGGTAGGTGTCACCATTCAGGGACAGGATCGGCCTTATTTATTCAGGCTTTCAGCCTGCTGGACTGCTGACAGAAGTCTCCTCTCTTCCCTGGGGAAGTTTCTCACTAACTTCAGGTCGCTCATCAGGGACGCCACATACATCTGCCCAAGTGAATGTTGCTGCCACTTCCAATGCGGGGCTCTGCGCAGCTCTAGTGCAGGCTTGTATTTATTGATTTATGTATTGTTTTTGCATTCACACTTTGTCGGGCTGCCTTGTCAGTCAGTTACTCGGCCCTGGCACTGTGAGCCATGCAGTCCTCACAGTTGCTGCAGAGGCGTGTGCAGGAAGTGGGGGTGTCTTACAGCTGGTGTACATGTCGGCGTGCCTCTCCTTGGGGATACTGCTAGCTCTCTGCTTGACTTGCTGTGGGGGCACCCCCTCGGGGTGCGGTCGCTGGCCGCTGTATGCTCCTCTCACCTCTGGGGCACTTCAGCCGTTGTATTGATGGTGCCGTCTCTTTGCAGGAGAGCGCTTCTCCCTCCTTTTCGCGCCAGTACCAGATAGCTGCAGGTGGGAAGGCAGACAGGCTTCTTAGCAGACAGGGGCCACTTCAGGTGTGGTGGGATCTCCTGTGTGTCGGCACAGCATGCCTCAAACGTAGAGAGCGCCCAGCTTCTTCCAGTGCTGTCCAATTTCCCAGGTGTGGCCTCTGTGCACCTCTAATCTCATGCTCTTGGTGGAGAGTAGAGCATGCTGGGAACCAGAAATGGTTTGGTCTCCAGTGAATGAGCGCGGAGAGCAGCTCACTTAGTCAAAGTTAATCCATTATAAGTTCATTGCCAAAGTTTTCCTCTGAAGAGCCAGAGCTTGGAAGTAGATTTTTTACCTTCTTGGTATCCAGTGCAGGGACTTCAGTGCTGGAGTGATGTGTTCTGTGTGATGTATATTGAGAAAGCTGCTAGTAGCTTGGCTGCTGTGTTTGAGTATGACACAAATGGTACACTTTTTATTATTTTGTATGTGTTCATTAATTTGTCTCTTCACAGCTTAAAACATTTTCAGCCAATGTGATCTTTTTATTCCGATGCCTGAAGTTTTTTGTTACAAATTAAACAGCTCACCTAATTAATGTAATATGATTAGGTAGGAAAACCATGCCACTCTTTACTGATCAAGTTCTGTGCATCTTTTCTAACCAAGACCGGCTGTTATTTCAAGAGTTCTTGTCTGAACACTATAAAGAAGTATAGGTAGCTAACAGTGAGTAATGCGGATGTTTTTCATGGATTGATTCTGAGTGATATCAAATAGACAAGGAACACTTAGGGGCTCTGCGTGACATCAAAAAGACAACAAGAGTGAAGCTCAAGTTGTCTATGATGTCACTCAGAACTCTGAGGTCAAAAACATCCTGTTATAGACTTTTTTAGGTCGAAGCCTACCAGACACTGCAGTTGTCTGGTTCCCAAAGACTTTTTGGGGACATTTTGAAAGCTGACCTAAAAATGTATTTTGCCCATTTGCTGGCTTTCTTTGTTTTAGGCTACTCAGTATGTCTTTGTCCCTTATCATCGCTCCTTGTGTTTTCCCAATAGTGCTTGTTTTCTGTAAACATGCCTTTACATTTTGTTCTTATCTAGTCACGTTTGCTGTGCATTCAAAGACAGAGGTCAACTGTCAGGCTATGTCTTTCAAGGTGTTTAAGCAGTGGTAGCTGCCACTGAACGGGGTGGTGGGGCGGGTGAAGATTTAAAAAAAAACACTTCCTTTTTTCCTACGGAGACGGGCTCGTCTCCTCTGTCTGTCCTCATCCTCTCGCACAGGCTCCCAGACTCCCCTCAGCCTATCACGGCTCTGCTGTCACCAGCATGACATCAGTGGCGTCAATGGTGTGAGTGGCCTGGTTTGGCGCTCACAGAGCGAGTGGCAACCTGTGAAGGGGTCGTAGCCAAGATGGCGACCGGAGTGGGCACTCACTGAAGAGCTCCGCTCGCTGCCCTAGCGAATCCTTCGAAATCTTGAGTAGGTCCGGTGGTCGGTGCTGACATATAAACGCCATCCACCTAAGAGGAACTCGGAATCATCGGAGGAGAAGATATGGTGGGCATGTTTGGTGCCATACCCGAGAGTCCCCCGAGGCAAGTGGTATGTGGTAGCAGTAGCTGTGAGACTGCGGCCGTGGTGGGAAGAGCCAGCGATGTAGTCGGAGCCCCAGATCTGGGGTGATTGGTCAGGTGACCTCACGGTGTGGTCACGGCAGTCAAGGCAAATGCTCAGGCAGGCACTCCGAAGAAGCGGCCTGCTGTCGAGGCAGGTGGCAGGAGGTGGAGTATCAGGAGGGAGTATCAGTGCACTGGAAAGGCCGTGTCGAGAGAGGCAGCGGTGAGCTGGTGATATCACAAAAGGTCAGCACTCACAGGGCCATGGAATGGTGGTGCTAATAAGACGAACAGAATACAGCTGTGAGAGGGGCAGTTTCTTGATGGGATAGGGCACGTCTGGAAGTGATAGTCTGGAACGTAGATCTAAGGGGCACTCTCGAGGGGCAGAATATGAACACCTGAAGAACTAGTCGAATGGTGACTAAGCCGGGGACTGCCCCGCAGCTTATAGGAATGGTCATCACCCATCAGAAACGTTGAGAGGGCCTGAGAAATACTAAACCCCAGGCAGTGGTCATCTCCACTGGGTGTGACACTGAAAGAGCAGATGGGGTGACTCTGGCCTGACCTGCATGTGTCCTGCAGGGGGAGTTGGACACGGGAGATGACCCCGGGCGCCCATCAGCTGAAGTGTAAGCTGGGGGAGAGTAAAAAACTGTGTTCCTGCACCAAAACTGGTATCTCCACAGGCCCTGAAACCCAGATTGCTGGACAGTCTCCCACACCAGTAATGACAAGAGACAAAGAGCAGCGTGGGTCTCGCCAGGTTAAACTAGATAAATACCCCAGAGTGATTGTTCCGCCCGCAGATGAAATGGGCACGCAAACAGTACAACAAGAACCGGACAACACAGCGCTAATACAGGCCATACAATCTTCTCAAACATAATGGATAATGGTTTGGGCGAGGTGAATTCCGAGGTCACCCTAATACGACAAGACTTAAGGAACAATGCAGAGAGATTCATTGCTGCGGAGGTGCGCGTCTCTGAACTGGAAGACACAGCACAGACGCTCAGGACGAAAATGGCAGAGATGCAATCAGTATTAAAAGACATAACATGGAGCATGGAAGACGCAGAGAATCGCGCCAGGAGAAACAACCTGCACTTTGTAGGATTTCCTGAAGGTATAGCAGTACCAAACATGGAGTATTTCCTTACAGGATGGATAAAACAGACATTCCTCATAGACAAACTATCATCCTGCTTCATAATTGAAAGAGCTCACTGGGCACTGAGCAACAAGCCTTCACCAGGATCCCAGCCAAGATTGACTGTAGTCCAATCCCTAAATTATCAGAATAGAGACTTGATACTTGCAGAAGCCAGGACAATGAAGGAGGTAAGACACAATAACGCTCTAATACAGATTTTTCCGGGTTACTCTAATGAAGTTCAGAGGCACCCTTCGGTGCAGTTAATGCAAAACTCAGTGTGCTACAATTGCAATACGTGCTCCTATTCCCTGCGAAACTGAAAGTAATATACCAAAGTAAAACATACTTTTTTCACACCCCTGAAGAAGCTTGGAACTGGCTGGAAGTGAGGCCTCGAAAAACTCCAGTTGCGGAACAGCTAAGTGGCCGAGCATGGCCGCAGCGGAAAACAATCTCTCTCTGCTGAGCTGCAAGCGTCCTAGAGGATAGGTCAGTATCCTACTAAACCCATGAGGCGCCCGGGCCGCGGTTCGGCCCGGTGCCAGTGACGCTGCACCCCGTCCTCTTCCAAATCGGAGGGAGACCCTTCAACCACTACAAAAAGAAGCAGGGAAGATGCCGAGCTGCAGGCCGCCACCAGTGACCTTCCAGAAACGGATCCAGAGGCAACTCCAGATTCCCTGCATCCTCTGGTGCAAGCTAGAGACAAACTGGAAAACATGCCTACGAATTCTGGAGTCTCACCGCTGGCCATCAACACACCAGATCCAGCTGCAGAGACGTAGATCACCGGACCACGAGACATACTTCTGGGGTACCAATGTAAGGCCACACTTTATCTGATTATCTGATAGCTTGAACCTCGGCAGGTTGAACGGACAGACAATAGGCAGCACAAATCTTGGTGCCACCATCTTGGTGGGTAACTTGCCCTATTGGTTGAACCGAGTTGTAAGTTTTGGTGATTTAAGAGGTGGGATAAAAGACCTCTCCATCCTCTCTGTGGAGTAGTTGCAATGTTGGGGGATAAATGAACCCACAGAGATATGTGGAGGTGGGGCAGGGAGAGTTGGGGGACATAGTTTGTAGCAGTGTTGGGATAATGCAAGAGATACAGACATGAAGGAGTACACATTTCATTGGTAGATCATGCAAGGGCATGCAAGTCCAGGAGACATACAATTGGGCAAAGAGATTCGCAAGTCACTTCAATAATGGGGAACATCTGCAGGTACAAAGTGTTATCCTGGAACATGGACAGCCTGGGTAGTAAAATCAAATGAGGACTGGTTGAGGCGTACATAGAGAGGCGCTGACCAGATGTAGTCTTTCTCCAGGAGACTCACTTAGGAGGCACATGCTGCAGCTTCCTGGTCATGTGGGGTTCACGGCTTGATCCAGGGGTGTGTGCAATATTGGTCAGGGTAGGGGTAGAAAAGATGTTGCACTGATTGGTGTATATACCCCACACTGAACTGCAAGAGACCGCCAAATATGCCCCGCAATATCTGCACATGGCTGCCTGGTTGAGATCACTTGGCCTGATTTGATTGATCTATGGCACCGCCATCACCTAGAAACTAGACACTATTCATACTTCTTGGTTGCTTTTCTCATTTAGACTACATCCTAGCACCTGCTGGTGAGGTGGAAGGTGTAAAGGAGGCGTAATATCTGGTTAGAGGACTGTCAGATCATTATCCCTTATGGCTAGTGATTGGGCCCGGGCCGCACAGAGGGAGGGGTTGCTGAAGACTGAATGCATGGGAATTGAAAGATGATATAACTGCACAACAGATAAGAATAGAGACAGAGTTCTACTTTAGTGAAAACAAAAACTCAGCCACATCCACAGTCACACTCTGGGAAGCGTACAAAGCAGTTCTTAGAGATAAGGCTCAGAACATTATAGCACACAAGAAGAAACATGCAGCAAGGGGACTGCAATCTATAGAGTAATGGCTACTTGACTTAGAAAGGGTTCTGGGACTAACACAGACCCACAAGCTCAGTCTAGATTAACGATCCTTCATAGGGAATATCATGCGCTGGCATGCAAGGAGGTAGAAATTCAGGCCTTAGCGACACAGCGTCACTTGTACAACGCGGGAATAAGGCAAGCAGGTTGCTCACCTGGCTGGGGGGCGTGAGCTAGAGGCACTTTAGGTGTACAAAGTTCAGGGAGGCACAGGTGCTAGTTACACCACTGATCAGGAGATAGCCAGTGAATTTGCTAGATTCTACAGAGAGCTCTACAGTGCACAGTCCTCTTCAGAGACACCGCAAATAGAGGCATACCTAGAAGGGATAGAAGTACCCCAGTTGTGGAGGGGGAACCATGACTCCCTCGTAGAGGCCTTTACGCTGTCAGAAGTTAAAGCGGTCATTGCTAATCTTCAGCCAGGGAAAACCCCCAGGCCAAATGGCCTTCCCATAGAACTTCTTAAAAAGTATGCTGATATACTTAGCCCATACCTCCTCGATATGTTCCTGGAAAGAAAGAAAGTAGGCACTCTCCCGAGAGATCTTGGTAGAGCCACAATAGTGGTGATTCAGAAAGCCGGGAAACCCCCCATGGAGTGCAACTCCTGTCGTCTGATCTCCCTTCTCAATATTGAGAGTAAGATCCTATCAACGATACTTGCCATGAAACTGGTGATGGTCATAACCTCCTTCATCCACCAAGATTATTCGGGCTTCATGCCCTAGAGGTTGACAAGGCTGAACCTCCGCAGACTACACAATTGGATGGGGGCAGTGCAAAGACGCACACAGCCCCATGTAGTGCTATCAAAAGACACTGAGAAAGCATTTGACGCGGTTCACTGGTCATAAATGATGCAAATGCTGAAGAGATTTGGCTTTGGGCCCGTGATCAGGGGGATGGGTAATACTGTTGTTTATGAACCCATTAGCTACAGTCAAGGTGAATTGAGACAAATGGTGGACTTCCCTGTAAAAAGGGGTTTGAGACGGGGTTGTCCACTATCGTCATTGTTGTTCGCTCTCACGTTGGAACCACTGGCATGCATCATCCACTTTCACCCAGGCATTTCATGGCTTTCGTGTACATGAGGGACAAGTGGCCGATGAACTGATTTTGTTATACGCAGATGATATCCTTTTGTATATTACCCGCCTGCTGGAAACACTGCTTCAGATCCTTAGCATATTTGAAGAGTATGGGTGCAATCTGGATATAGGATTAACTGGTCCAAATCATGCCTCTGTCAAGTGGGAGGTAATCCGGAACATCTAGACATGCCAGGATACATGAAAATAGTCAGTGAGGAATTTACTTATATGGGATATATATGACATTAGACCCGGAACATTTATAGAACGTAATGTCTCGAGGGTGTTGGCAGAATTCTACAAGGACGCGGGAAAGTATGGGTCTTTGCCTTTAACACTATATGGAAGAGCAGCAATGTACAAAATGATTATCCTGCCAAACCTACTGTACTCCCTCCAGAATACATATGTGCGCATACCGGATGAGCTCTATGGTAAAATAGAGAAACAAGTCCAAAGGTTATTATGGGGAGGGAAACATCCATGAGTAACCCTACAAACCCTCCAGTGTAACCCATATAACAAAGGGATCGCACTTCCAGACATTAGGGCATACTACTGGGAAACACACTTTATTGCCATCAATGATTGGGAACATGCACCTGGAGATCATCCCACATATAACCTACAGAGGAGCCAGTTCGTAAAGAAATCACACCTCCGCTATATTTACAGAGGAAAAGGGTTGCAGAGCCTACTGCTGCCTACCTAGTTACCAATAGAGGCTTGGAGGAAAGCAGAAAGAAAGATGGGATGGCATGGGAAATTAACAGGGTAAACCCCACTTTGAGAAGGGGCATGTTTGAGAGAGATTGGGAAACTTCAGGGATTTAAGCCATGGGACACAATAAGAATCTCTAAGCTGGTTGACCTGGTAGAGAACGGGGGACTTAAGACCTTCGCTGCCCTCAGGAAGGAATTCAGCCTTACCCCAACACAATACTACAAGTATGCATAGCTAACACACGCCTGGCGGGCAGAGAAAATAGACCTATCAAATCTCCTTGAGTACTCACCACTGGAGGGAAGATAGTTAATGGGACCCATAGAGGGGAAGCCAATCTTGTGGACATATAAAACATTGAATAACAACATGCCAGACACATTAAGAAAGCTGAAAAGCAAATGGGAAAGGGATATGGGTCACATGGATGACACAGACTGGAAGGCAGTCCTGATGTAACCACATGAGGTGGCCATCAAAGTCTGTCTGCGACTAATACAATTCAAAATCCTTCACAGAGTATACAGTGATAGGGAGAGACTCCCCAGCATTGTGAGGGCTACATCACCAAATTGTATAAGGTGCAAGACAGATCAGAGGTCCTTTTTTCACACACTTTGGGCTTGCCCCATATCCAAGTATACTGGTCTACAAGCCTGAAAGAACTCAGAAACGTACTGGAAGTAGACATCCCACTAGACCCACGGTATGTGATGCTGGGCAAACCTACAGATGTGGATATGCCACGCTACAAGCTCCTCTTTTGTAATCCAGGCCTTGTAGTGGCCAAAAGAGATGTGGTAAAACATTTGGGGGCTTTTGAGGTACCCATTCTGAGGGAATGGAGGACCGGAATGGACCGCTATATGATGATGGAAAGAGTAACTTATAAAACCAGAGGCTGCCCAAGAAAATTTCAAAAACTGGAAATCATGGAGGGCATACCACAGGCTACAAGAAATAGAAGAGAGCCACAGTGGGTCCACTTCCCAGGGTTTATGAAGGGAATGCACATGTGGGACAATAGACGTATCCCTCTGGTGACAAGATGCTTTAGAATAATTGTCCATGAGAATGTGTGGTATACCAATGTACGAAAATCTAAGGCTAACCTGCATCTCAGTTATTGCTGTTTTCTAGCCCATCGGGGCATATTGTTGTGTTTGATGCATGATATAATAAAAATAAAAAAAAAATAAAAAATAGTCGGGAGAAGAAATGCAAAGTGCGCATGTCTGGTCGGCCCAACCCAGTCGGCCAAACAGACATGCTAACTTACGGTGCACGAACCACTCCTCCATCCATCCCCCTCCAGCCCCGCCCCAGCTCAGATGAAAAATAAAATAATAATGCTTATTATGATTTTATTTTTCCTCCACCTTCTGCTGAAAGCAGTGGGGCGACGCTCCTCCGCCTTAGCGAAGGAGCCGCCCCTGTGTGAAAGGAAGGGACTTTTTCTAGAACAAAACGCTTAAATGTCTGTAAGTGAATTTGCAAATATTTCAAAGCATATCAGAATTAGGAAAGCACAAATGAAGAACATTTTTTGTAACTCTAAAGTGTGCTGGAAACAAATACTTGAATACAATCTGAAAAATCAATACACTAGGCGATACTGTTTCTACACTTTATTGTTTGTGTTGTTTATAGTTTCAAGAGTAAAACTGTATGTCTGTGCAAATGTAATGGTCATTTCAATTGAAGTAATTTAGCTTGTAATGGCAGTGCCCTACCACCCCATGCATACTCCACTCAGCTTAACGCCACTCTGTGTCCCTCCACTGTCAGGGATGTGGAATTCCTATCTCCCAACGCCTAGGACATCTTGTTTGGGGTCAAGGGCAACAAGTTTTTATGTTTATTTTGTCCTTGGGACAGGTAGGCCCAACCCTCTGCAGCACAAACCCTTTGGCTGTCAGTTTACAGAGAGGGAAATTGTCTGCAGTTGAGTGTGTCCATAAGTTAATGCTGTTCGAAGTTGTATTTATGGTTCATTAATTGAAAACCTTCATTATTAGGGTGAGCGCTATAAATAAATGTTTTAAGGTCACACTGCATTATCGACAGTGGTTCCAAAACAAAAGTATACACATGTTTAAAAAGTTTAACTACATGAGGCTAAGTATAATGCTCCCAGAATACTCTCTGATTAGATGCAAATGTTTGCAGAAGCTTGTAGGCAAGAGTGATGATTCTTTGCTTTAAAAGAAAATGTTCCGAAAAAAAGCACCTAGGAAAAAAAAGTATGCTACTATGAAATTTTAAGTGCTATTTCTTTGAAGCGTCATTTAGTAAAATGTTTTGATGCATGATAGTATTTCCCAAAAATATTCCTAATGGAAAATCAGTGTAGCCATTTTCAATAACATTATGGGAAGCATGAAAATAAACAAGCACTGACAAAGCCAACCGATCCAACATTTTTTTGTGAGTCTTTTAGTTTAGTCAATTCATGTCTTGTGTTTCATGGCTTTTCTAAACACTATTATTGTGGGAGCTGCCAGGCCCTCACCATTGTAACAAACTCTATCAAAAACAAAAACAAAAAAGGTTTTGATTTCTAAAAGCACACTGTGCCACCAGTGGCATAACAGAGGCCCCGCAGCCCCCCTCCAGGGGGCCCTTTCAGCACAGCACCTCCCCTGAGTGAGTGTAAAGAGGGGACCCCTCCATATTCTTTGGAAAAGGGCCCACTCCAGTTCCGTTATGCCACTGATTGCCAATGTAGTTCATGGCACTAAACAAAACTACTTTGTGGGTTAATACACTCCTTTTGTAAGAGCAGAATGTGATCACTCACAGTAAAACTAGCCAATAGAGAGAGAAATAGAAGGTTAATAAAAACAAAATATCTTTAACGCCAGACCTAATTAGGGACCCAATTCCTAAAGAAAGTTTCAAACGTGTACCTATGTCTTTGAATTAGTGGCTTTCATGAATTCACAAGATGTATACCAGGAAATCGCACTCCTATGAAATATTTGTGAACTGTATTCTAGCATGGGCAAATATTCATGTGTAGATTTGCTCATGTGAAAACCTATTGCGCTTTTACTAGTTCACTTTCCCTCCAACCACTTTTTTACCAACCCTAGAAAAAGTTCTACTTCTGCCTTTGTCAGGAGTAAATTTCAAACCTTTCTTATTATGGGAAAAGATTAGAGAAGAGCTGGTGGGAATCCTTAAAACATGCAAATAAGTAGGTTTGCAGACTCAAAGGCATTCCAGCCCTGGAAATATTGCTTACTGATTCCTCCAGCCCCAGTATGTAGATCTGCGGAAAGGTGGCAAAATAAACAAACTGCTACAGTAGGGATTGAAATTACAAGTATTCAAGACCTATGGTAGTAGCCCTGGCATAATTAGAGAGGCTATTATCAGAGCTCTTACAGAATGAGATTGCTGCCATAGTTTGTTGCCGCACTACATGGCAACAAAGGGGCAATTAGATATTTTTACAGGACAAGTAGATTTAAGAAGCAACCTGTCCCATGGTCAAGTAGATATTTTAATAAATTCCACATGCCTGCACTCTACGCCACTCTACAACACTCTACTCAACTCCACTCTGTGCCACTCTGCGACACCCCACTCTATCCAGCTCCACTCTACACTACTCCACATGATACTACTCTACACCACTTCACTCTAGGCCACTCTACTCTCTACAGCACTCCACTCTGCAATACTACACTCTGACACTTCATTCCACTACATGCTACGCTACACCCCTCCACTCTACTGTACTCCACGCCACTTTACTCTGCCATGCTCCACTCTGTGCCACTTTACTCCCCCCTGCGCTACAACACTCTACGTCAGTCCTCTCCCATCCACTCTAAACCACTCCTCTCTGATGCTCTATTCCACCCTACGACACTCCACGACCCTCTGTGATACTCCATTCTACGGCACTCAACACCCCTCTATGCTACTTAACTCTAGGCCACTTTATTCCACTCCTCAGCTCCACTCTATGACCCTCTATGGCACTCTGTTCCACTCCATTCTATGCCACTTTACTCCACTGTATGCTTCTCCAGGGCATCTTGTGCCACTCTGTGATGCCACTACTGTTTACTCTTCAACTCTTTACTCTACGCCTGCCCATTCTATAACACTCTACTTAATGCCCCCCCACTCTACGGTACTCCAATCTACGACACTATTAAACTCTACGACACTCTACACTCACTCCTCCACTCTACACCACCTTACTTGAATCCAAAACATTTTTCTCCACACAAGTCTGCGTTCCTGCACTGTATGCCTCTCCGCTGTACGCCACTCTGTGCCACTCTACGACACTCCATGTCACAACACTAAATGAGACTCTACGACATTCCACTCTACAACACTCTATTCCACTCCACTCTGACAACTTATCCACTCTACTCCACACCACTCCACTCTACACCACTCTGTGCCTCCCCACTCTACAACATTCTATGCCCCTCCAGTCTACGCCCCAACACACTACGTCCCTCCACTCTACACCACTGTACTCCATTCTATGCCACTCCAATCCATGACACTCCATTCCACGCTACTCTACACCACTAATTTATATGCTGAACAGCAGCCACGCTGGTTTGCAATAGGGCTAAAACACACAGCAAAGTCAATAGCCCTTGCATAGGCGAGACCTATTGGTTTTGCCTATGCTTATTCTCTTTTGGCTCTAGTAAAAAGGGATGGGTGGCTATACTGTTTGCAAATAAATTCAGAGGGAATATGCTCAGTTCTCTTATTAAAATTCTCAGGCGCTTACTGACAATTCGAGTCTCCATGACCAGATACCCCTATAGTCTGGGATCCATTGATGCCACAAACGAGGGCAAAGAGAAATTTCTGAGATACACACTCTCTAAAATCATGACCTCTCGGGATCCCGAGATACTGGTGGAAGGGGATATAAACATAGTGATGGATTCGGCCCTACATCACTCGGCACAGAGGGTGGGTCAGATGGGTTAAAAAGGCTGGGAGACCTAGCCTAGCAGAAAGCTGGAGGGTATACCACAAGGAGGGTCTTCACTTTTTTCTCATTGTCACATAAGCCGTATTTTTCTTGGCACAGCTCAAGTTGTGGATAATTCGCAACACATAGAGATAGGGGTGTCAGCACTGTTGGGTCACTTGCCAGTTCTCCTTACTCTCCACATTCGCCAGCCACGTCGGTGCGGCCGGTCTTGGAGATTGAACAATAACCTCATGAAAAACCGAACTAGTTGTTACAACTATCAAACCGAAATTCGGTGATTTCTTACAGGAAAAGAACACTCAGGGGGTCATTCTAAGTCTGGCGGGCGGCGGAGGCCGCCCGCCAGACTTCCCCCTCCGAAATACCGCTCCGCGGTCGAAAGACCGCGGAGGGTATTCTAAGTTTTTCCCTGGGCTGGCGGGCGGTCGCCAAAAGACCGCCCGCCAGCCCAGGGAAAAACTCCCTTCCCACAAGGATGCCGGCTCGTAATCGAGCCGGCGGAGTGGGAAGGTGCGACGGGTGCTGTTGCACCCGTCGCGTATTTCACTGTCTGCCAAGCAGACAGTGAAATACTTGTAGGGGCCCTCTTACGGGGGCCCCTGCAGTGCCCATGCCAGTGGCATGGGCACTGCAGGGGCCCCCAGGGGCCCCGCGACACCCCCTACCGCCATCCGGTTCCCGGCGGGCGGACCGCCGGGAACTGGATGGCGGTAGGGGGGGTCGGAATCCCCTCGGCGGCGCAGCTAGCTGCGCCGCCTTGGAGGATTCAATAGGGCGGCGGTACACTGGCGGGAGACCGCCAGTGTTGCCGGTCTGACCGCGGCTTTACCGCCGCGGTCAGAATGCCCTGCGGGGCACCGCCGGCCTGTCGGCGGTGCTCCCGCCGACCCTCAGTATCCCATATCTCTGTCCATGGGCACACCGTTAAGGCAGTGATACGAGGGAAATATTTTATCACTGGCCGACAAATATAATGCAGAAATGAACGACAAAAGAATAGAATTGGAAAGCAGGGTGTATTAATTAGAAGATAATTATAAGCGCTCTGACTCATGTAAAGTCTTGGGACAGCTGTCTCACACCAATCAGCAACTTAAACCTCTGGATGTAGACAGAACAGAGTATGCTTTACTTCGCTCCCATCAGCTGTATTAAAGCAGGGGTGGGATGGCTGGCAGATTACTTGCCTGCAAACTGAGGGACAAGATAAAGAAGGGAACCGTAGAACAAATTATCAATGGCCAGGGGCACACGACAAATGAAAATGATTACGTAAGCATTCCGCCTGTTAATATGGGTTTGTATTAGAACTCTTGCGCCGTTTGAAAAATAGATTTTCACCAAACAGACGATAAACATGTGATCAGATATTTACAAACTCCCACAGACTGCAGACCCGCTAGCCAAGACCCTAGCTCAGAAAAGATGAGAACGAGAGCGGGAACAATCTCTTATGGACGAAGAATGAGGTAACACCTTTTATAGAACTATTTCAGCCACGAACAATTTGGGAATGAAGGCTCTGACAGAAACAACATTGTACTTATACCATACCCCATACTGCTAAACAGTTGGTGCCCTGTGAGGTCCTCTGAAGTCTGGCGGGGGTGCAGAAACACAAACGCACTTATTATGGTGATGGCCCAAATCCCGCTGGTACTGGCAAGGGGATATAAATAGTGTAAACACCATCTTTTTCACAGACATCCCAGATCTATTACACAGCCGAACCCATCCGCTGCCCTTGGGAATTAGGGGCAAATTGGGGGAAGATATTGTCCCAGAGTATACTGCAGGGTTTAGTATATTATGGGACCTCCTGGGGATGGAGAAATTCTCACCTAGGCTGGAGGAAAGGGAGGGTCTGTTTGAGAAAGCCGGTGGTCCCTGTATGGCTTTTCAGTTGCAGAAGTTCAGGGGGCTCAGCTACCCAGGTACTTGAGGGTGCTTCGCCTCGTGCAAAAACACAACATGTATCATGCCCACGACAACGTCACCTAGCTCCTTCTTAACAGGACAGACTGCAAGGCTGTGTCCGTGATGGTTGGCACATTTACCTGATTTTAGGTCGGTTTTCACTGCTCATGCCGCGCAGCTCCTCCTGACTGCCTCTGGGTCCTCTACCCCGCACCTCGCTTCTGCTGCGAGTTCGAGGCCCTCCACCACCCACAGGCCTGCGCCTCATCCCTGGTGTCTAGTGGTTGCCGTAAGTATTGTGTGTCTGTCCTGTTATTGTATTTTGTATTTGTGCCTTCTTGCCTGTGTTTTTCTGCCTTTTACTGCCTTTTTCCTTCTTGTCGCTTGCCTCGCGTGTTTTTTCGGCTTCTGCCGCTCTCTCCTTTCCCGCCACTGTGTCCCCTGCAGCCCCGCCCCCTCGTGCCCCCATTTGCCCATCGCTCCCGCCTCCCAGCTGCTCCTCCCTCTCACCTCCCCTTCTTAATGGCAGCCACTGTGCGGCCGCGCTGTTGGCGCGGCAGAGGCAAGCCCGTCTGCGCCTGTCTGCACCCATCCATGCCTGGACCGCACCCAGCGCCAGACCCCCTGGTCCGCGCGGTCCCCACGCCACCAGGCGTCACTGCAGTGCCAATGAACTCCACTCCCTCAACCTAGGCCGCTCCACCTCCTGCTTGCAAGCCACCCCGAGGCACACCCACGGACCCTTCTCCTGTCGGATCTGCAGCTGCACCTGCCCCCAAGCCACCAAGCACCATGCCAGAACCACCCACAACCACCTCCGCTGCATCCTCCTCAACACCCGCTCCGTCCACTAGCACGCCGTCTAACTTTGGGACCTACTCACTTCATCTTCCCCAGACGTCGCCTTCCTCACTGGAACTGGATGACTCCCTCCTTGGAACCTGACATCGCCATAGCCATCCCCGAAGGATATAAGATCACCCGCAGAGACCACACCAACAGACCGGGAGGAGGATCGCAATAGTCCACAAGAACACCATCAGAATCTCGACAAACACCGATGACACCCTCAATGCCGCTGAACACTTACACTTCAAGATCCACATCAACTCCAACACCACCCTCAGAGGAACCCTTGTCTACAGGCTCCCAGGCCCCTGACCTCAGTTCAGGGACTCCATCGCCGACATGATCAGCACCCAGGCCCTTGCCTCCACAGACTACATTCTCCTTGGCGACTTGAATTTTCACATTGAGAACACCAACGACAGCAACTCCACTGCTCTGATCGCCAACCTCGGTTTCAAACAACGGGTCACGATGCCAACCCACTCCACCGGCCACACACTCAACCCCGTCTTCTCCACCAGCAGCCACATCACCTTCAGCCATACCACCAAACTCCACTGGACTGACCACCGCTACATCCACTTCACTTTCCAGAAACCCGCCACTCACCTCCGCCCACAACAGATCCCCCGCCGCAGCTGGAACAAGATCTCGGAAGGTCAACTGTTCTCCATCCTCACCCGAGCCCTGCCACCCAACACCACCGACCCCAACACAGCCGCCCTCAACCTCAAACACTGGTTAGACAACTGCGCCAACACCCTTGCCCCGTTCAGGAAATCCTCCAACAACTGCGCACTAGCACCAAGGCCATCTGGTTCATCGCCAACCTTCAGACCTCAAAGCGGGAGTGCCAGAAAATCGAGAAGAAGTGGCGGCGCAAACCAACAAAGAGCAACCATGCAGCCCTCAAGACAGCCATCTGCAAGCACCACCAGCTCATCTGGACCACCAAAAGATCCTTCTACAGAGATCGCATCGACAACAATGCCCACAACAGCAAAGAGCTCTTCAACACCGTCAAAGAACTCGCCAACCCCAGGTCATGCTTCATTGACCCCTCTCCATCGCAAGACCTCTGCGACTCCCTCGCCACCTTCTTCCATCGCAAGATCACAGAAATCCACAACAGCTTCTACTCCTCGCCCACCACGACCACCATCAACCCCAACACACTCAGCCGCATCAACCTATTTCTCTCCTGGACCCACATCAACGATTAGGACACTGCAAAAACCATGAGCACCATCCACTCCTGATCTCCCTCCGACCCCTACCTCCACCATATCTTCAACAAAGAGAGCCCCAGCATTGCCTCCCAACTCTGCATGATCATCAACAGCTCCTTCGAGACCCTCACCTTCCCGGAGAGCTGGAAGCACGCCAAAGTCAACGCACAGCTAAAGAAACCCAAGGCGGGCCCCAAAGACCTCAAGAATTACCGACCCAGCGAAGGTCATCGAGAAGATCAACTGACCTGCTTCCTGGAGGACAACAACACTCTGGACATCTCCCAATCCGGATTCCGTAGGAATCACAGCACCGAGACTGCCCTCATCGCAGCAACTGACGACATCAGGGCCATGCTCAACAAAGGTGAAACCGCAGCCCTCATCCTCCTGGACCTCTTAGCTGCTTTTGACACCGTCTGCCACCACACCCTATGCACTCGCCTCTATGACGCCGGGGTCTGCCACAAGGCCCCGGACTGGATCATATCCTTCCTCTCTGGCAGAACTCAGAGAGTCAGCCTCCCTCCCTTCCTGTCGGAAGCCACCAAGACCATCTGCGGCATCCCCCAAGGGTCTTCTCTCAGCTCAACGCTTTTTAACATTTACATTGCACCACTCGCCAAAATCGTCCGACCCCACAACCTCAACATCATCTCCTATGCCGACGACACCCAGCAGCTGATCCTCTCACTCACCAAGGACCCCGCCACCTCCAAAACCAACCTCCAAGACAGACTACATGCCATTGCCAACTGGATGGTTAAGAGCCACCTCAAACTCAACTAGGACAAGACAGACATCTTCATCCTCGGCTCCAACCCTCCAAAGGGGATGACTCCTGGTGGCCAGCCACCCTAGGAACCGCACCTACACCCACCACCCACGCACACAATCTAGGCTTCATCCTAGACTCGTCGCTCTCCATGACCCATCAAGTCAATGCTGTTTCATCTTCCTGCTTCAACACCCTCTGCATTCTTCGCAAGATCTTCAGATGGATCTCCATCGAAACAAGAAAGACGGTCACCCACGCCCTCGGCAGCAGCAGACTGGACTATGGCAACGCGCTCTATGCAGAAACCACAGCCAAACTCCAGAAGAAACTACAACATATACAGAATGCCTCCGCCCGCCTCATCCCCAACATCCCACGCCATGACCACATCTCCGCCCACCTCAGAAACCTACACTGGCTTCCTGTCACCAAGAGGATCACCTTCAAACTCCTCATCCATACCTACAAAGCTTTTCACAACACAGGCCGTGCCTACCTCAACGAGCGAGTCACCTTCCACGATCCCACCCGCCAACTCCGCTCCGCCAACCTTGCCCTCGCCGCCATCCCTCGCATGCATCGAACTACAGCCTGGCGGCAGATCCTCTTCCCACCTCGCCACCAAGACCTGGAACACCCTCCCAGCCCACCTACGACAGACCCAGGACCTCCTGACCTTCAGGAAACGCCTCAAGACTTGGATATTCGAGCAGTAGCAGTTCCGACCCCACCCACCACCCCCTCCCAGCACCTTGAGACCCTAGCGGGTGAGTAGTGCGCTTTACAAATGCTTGATCGATCGATTGATTGATGTGTAATCATCCTACTTCATTAGAATACGAGAAAGGGAGGCAGGGTTGTGTGGGTGGGTAAGGTGGGTGTTTGGTTTGTTCATAATACTGTTAATATTACCCCACCCTCCTCTGGTTGTAGATGGGAGTATGTGGAAAATAAACAAAACAAGAAAAAAATGATTTAAACCAGAAAGAAAACAAGTATTTGCAATGCAATAGGTCTTGCATTTTCTTGAGTTAGCGCTATTGGCATTGTAAATTCATAACTGGACTTTTCTTGCCACATAAATTGGTCAACCCTGCATCATAATTTCGTCTTTTACTGCCATATAATTTCAGTGGCCCAGCATTTAACGAAAGCACTCCGATTTACCTTCTTCCTTTATCGTAAAGTATATACAATTATCATATAAGCCTTTATCAAAAATACACTTTGGGCATTAGATTGTAATGCTCAAAACACCACAACAAAAATATAATTTGGGATAGATTGGAGGGTGAAAGGAAAGAGGGAGTCGGGAGTAGAGATGGAGGAGAAGTGGCATAGTAACGGTTTCATAGGCCCTGAAGTTAGAAAGGAAAATGGTTGACTGCAATTTCGGTAGGAAAATACAGCAGTGATTAGAGTTGAGTGATGTCCATAGGTCTCTGGGCCCCGGTGCAACTGCACCTGTTGCTCCATTGATAACTAGGCCTCAGGAGAGTATGTGGATGTGGTAGAAAAAGAGAAGCAAAAGGAATACAACAAACAAAAGAAAGAAATAGAAGGGGTCACAAAGAAATAAAAGAAAGAAGGGAAAGAAAGAGAAAATGAAAACACAACTGAGGAAAGAAATGGAGCAAACGTGAGGCAAAGGTAAAAAGGGAAGGAAGACGAGGGACGAAATATAAAGAGGAAAATAAAATGAAGTGTGAAAAGAAAGAGAAAAATGAACAAGAGAGACAAAAAGAGAGATACAAGCAGAGAAAGAACCAGGGCATGTATGTACTGATACATTTCCCACAGATACAGAATGGGAAAACCACTTTGACACTTCAGGTCCCAACAAGTGACTTGTGGCTTCCTCATACAGACGGGAAAAGGAGAGATTTATAGTAAAATGTGAATTAACAGATGAAGATAAGAAAAACACCAGAGAAAGGAAGGAAGAAAGATAAAAAAAAAAGTTAAAGGACACATACTGAGTCAAAAAAAAGAGCAAATAAAAAAAGACAAAGAAAGAATGAAGGGAAGAGAAAAAAATAGTGAAATAATGAACGCCTGATGAAGAAAAAAGAGAGGAACGAAACAAGGAAAGAAATAAACCAGTTTTTGCAAGTTTGAAAGAGGAGGTAGCAGGAGAAAGAGGGAAATAAAAAACGGTGAGGAGTAGAAATAAACAGTTGAAAGAACGAGCAAAACTGTTAACATGTAGATTTTAAAAGCTGGAAAGAGAAAAGTGGGGGAAAAAGAAAACATTGAGAGTAAACAGAGTAAAGGAAAGAACGGAGTGAAATAGGTGAAACAGACCCTCCCAAATAAAGATGGCAGATAAGAATGTATTTAATTGGCTCTCCCACATACTCAAACATAAGTCAGAGTGTGGAACAGTAGGGGCTCTGAAGAACAGCAGAAGGTGCATTAGCACAGTTGTATGTGAACCCCAATACAGCAATATTGGGGCACTTCAGATCAGGATTGGGAGTATAGACAGAGCTGTGTCCTGGCCTAGTGCTGGAATAACGGAAATGCATTGGTTGAGGAATGAAAAACGGAGCACTGTTTAATTCCTGGTATTAGAATAACGGGGTGATGCAGGTTAGGGTTGAGGTGCACTGACAGAGTTGTATGTGGGCTCCAGTGCTGGAATAGTAATGGGCACACAAGGCCAGAAGTGAGGTATGTTAATGGAGCTATGTGTAAAACCTAGTATTGGCGTGCCAGTGTTGCTGAGTGTTAGCCTGGAGGTGCTCTGGTGAAGCTGCGAGTGAGGCCCAGTACAGGAGTGGCATTGCCTATGAACCACAGAAGGGAGGAGTCCTGAAGGGCGTGTGTGTGAACCTTACTACTGAGAAGAAATATACACTGAATGTTAGAATTGATGGATTCTGGCTGGGCTGGGGTGGATCCCATCAACAGTGGCGTTGGATGTTAGACTTAATGTGCACTGGCTCCAGTATTGGCTTGGCAGTGGGATTGAATATTGGAATTGAGCTGCTGTAATGGAACTGTATGTCAGTAGGGTCCCAGTATAGGAAAGGAAGTGACCTCACAGGGGTAGAACTGAGGT
Source organism: Pleurodeles waltl (assembly GCF_031143425.1). Taxonomy (NCBI): domain Eukaryota; kingdom Metazoa; phylum Chordata; class Amphibia; order Caudata; family Salamandridae; genus Pleurodeles; species Pleurodeles waltl. Next base: position 404,978,236 of record NC_090449.1, read on the forward strand.
GCACTGATGAAGCTGTGCCTGAGGTCCTAGACTGGAACAGCAGAGTGTACTGACTTTAAGAACTGAGGTGCTCTGGCAGATGCGTGTGTGTGGTTCCTGGCACTGGCACGGCAGAGGGATTGGAGTGTGTGAACTGCGGAGCACTGATGAAGCTGCACCCGAGGTCCCAGTACTGGAGCAGCAGAGTATACTGACTGCAAGAACTGAGGTGCTCTGTCAGACAGCGTGTGTGGGGTTCCTGGCACTGGCACGGCTAAGGACTTGGAGTGTGTGAACTGCAGAGTACTGATGCAGCTGCGCCCGAGGTCCCAGTACTGGAGCAGCAGAGTGTACTTACTACAAGAACTGACGTGCTCTGGCAGACAGTGTATGTGGGGTTCCTGGCACTGGCACGGCTGAGGATTTAGAGTGTGTGAACTGTGTGATGGAGCTACGCCTGAAGTCCCAGGACTGGAGCAGCAGAGTGTACTGACTGCAAGAACTGAAGTGTTCTGGCAGACTCTGTGTCGGGTTCCTGGCACTGGCACGGCTGAGGGTTTGGAGTGTGTGAACTGCAGAGCTCTGATGAAGCTGCGCCTGAGGTTCCAGTACGGGAGCAGCAGAGTATACTGACAGCAAGAACTGAGGTGCTGTGTCAGTCAGCGTGTGTTGGGTTCCTGGCACTGGCATCGCTGAGGGCTTGGAGTGTGTGAACTGCAGAGCACTGATGGAGCTGTGCCCGAGGTCCAAGACTTGAACAGCAGAGTGTACTGACTTTAAGAACTGAGTGTTCTGGCAGACAGTGTGTGTGGGGTTCTGGCATGGGCACAGCTGAGAGCTTGGTGTGTGTGAACTTAGGAGCACTGATGGAGCTGCTCCCGAGGTCCCAGGCTGGAACAGCAGAGTGTACTGACATTAAGAACTGAGGTGCTGTAGGAGGCTGGCCTGGCTTGTAGTGGGTACCAAAGATACTTACACCTTGTGCCAGGTCCAGTTATCCCTTATTAGTGTAGAAGAGGTGTTTCTAGCAGCTTAGGCTAATAGGTCGCTATGGCAAAGCAGCTTAGGCTGAACTTGGAGACATGCAAAGCTCCTACTATACCACTTATATCATATGCACAATATCATAAGAAAACACAATACACAGAGTTACTAAAAATAAAGGTACTTTATTTTTATGACAATATGCCACAAGTATCTCAGTGAGTACCCTCAGTAAGAAAGTAAGTAATATACACAAGTTATATGTGCACAAACCCAAATCAGGTAAGTAAGAGCAAGAAAAGTAATGCAAACAGTGTAGAATTACAATAGGTTGCAATAGGAGAACATAGGTATAGGGGCAACACAATCCATATACTCCAAAAGTGGAATGGGAACCACGAATGGACCCCAGACCTATGTGAGCTTGTAGAGGGTCACTGGGACTGTAAGAAAACAGTGAGGGTTAGAAAAATACCCCACCCCAAGACCCTGAAAAGTAGGAGTAAAGTGCACCTACTACTCCCAGAGAGCACAATAGTCTTGATAGGGGGATTCTGCAGGAAGAACAAACACCAGCAGTGCACTGACAATGGATTTCCAGACCTGAGGACCTGCAAGGCAAGGGGACCAAGTCCAATAGTCGCGACAGTGTCCAGGGGGGCAGGAGCCCAGGAAACCCCTAATGAAGCTGCAAGGAAGCTGGCTCTGGTTGGAAGAAGCTTGGAGTTCTGCAAGAAAGAAGAGGACTAGGGACTTCTCCTTTGGAAGACTGGTGTCCCACGTCACGATGAAGCTTGCAGAGGTGTTCCCACGCGGAAATACAGCAAACAAGCCTTGCTAGCTGCAAGGGTCGTGGTAGAGGTTTTTGGGTGCTGCTGAGGACCAGGAATGACCAGGATGTCGCCACTTGGAGGAGGAGACAGAGGGGGCGCTCAGCAACTCAGAGAGCCCTCACAGAAGCAGGCAGCACCCGCAGAAGTACCCCAACAGGCACTTGGAACAAGGATGAACCGGAGTCCAGCGAAGTTACAAAAGGGGGTCCCACGACGTCAGAGGACAACTCAGAAGGTTGTGCACTGCAGGACGGAGTGCTGGGGACCCAGGCTAGGCTGTGCATGAAGAAAATCCTGGAAGAGTGCACAGGAGCCGGAACAGCTGCAAATCATGCAGTACACAGCTTTGCAGTCTAGCGTGGGGAGGCATGGACTTACCTCCACCAAACTTGGACTGGAGAGTCACCGGACTGTGGGAGTCACTTGGACAGAGTTCCTGTGTTCCAGGGACCATGCTCGTCAGGATGAGAGGGGACCCAGAGGACCGGTGATGCAGTCTTTTGGTGCCTGCGTTAGCAGGGGGAAGATTCCGTCGACCCACAGGAGATTTATTCGGAGCTTCTGGTGCAGGGTGAAGGCAGGCTACCCTCAGAGCATGCACCACCAGGAAACCGTTGAGAAAGCCAGCAGAATTAGGCGCTACAATGTTGCTGGTAGTCATCTTGCTACTTTGTTGCGGTTTTGCAGGCGTCCTGGAGCAGTCAGCGGTCGATCCTTGGTAGAAGGTGAAGAGGGAGATGCAGAGGAACTCTGGTGAGCTCTTGCATTCGTTATCTGAAGAATTCACCAAAGAAGAGATCCTAAATAGCCAGAAAAGGAGGTTTGGCTACCAAGGAAGGAGGATTGGCTACCAAGAGAGGTAAGAGCCTATCGGAAGGAGCTTCTCACGTCACCTGCTGGCACTGGCCACTCAGAGCAGTCCAGTGTGCCCCCAACACCTCTGTTTCTAAGATGGCAGAGGTCTGGAACACACTGGAGGAGCTCTGGCCACCTACCCTGGGAGGTACTGGTCAGGGGAGTGGTCACTCCCCTTTCCTTTGTCCAGTTTCGTGCCAGAGCAGGGCTGGGGGATCCCTGAACTGGTGTAGACTGGCTTATTCAAAGATTAGCACCATCTGTGCCCAATAAAGCATTTCCAGAGACTGGGGGAGGCTACTCCTCCCCAGCCTTTCACACCTCTTTCCAAAGGGAGAGGGTGTAACACCCTCTCTCAGAGGAAATCCTTTGTTCTGCCTTCCTGGGCCAGGGCTACCTGGACCACAGGAGGGCAGACACCTGTCTGTGGGGTTGGCAGCAGCAGCTGCGGTGGAGACCCCAGAAAGACAGTTTGGCAGTACCCGGGTTCTGTGCTAGAGACCCGGGGGATCATGGAATTGTCCCCCATGATCTTAGACATGTTACATGGCCATGTTCGGAATTACCATTGTGACGCTATACATAGGTAGTGACCTATGTATAGTGCACGTGTGTAATGGTGTCACCGCACTCACAAAGTCCGTGGAATTTGCCCTGAACGATGTGGGGGTACCTTGGCTAGTGCCAGGGTGCCCACACACTAAGTAACTTTGCACCCAACCTTCACCAGGTGAAGGTTAGACATATAGGTGACTTATAAGTTACTTATGTGCAGTGGTAAATGGCTGTGAAATAACGTGGACGGTATTTCACGCAGGGTGCAGTGGCAGACCTGTGTAAGAATTGTCAGAGCTCCCTATGGGTGGCAAAAGAAATGCTGCAGCCCATAGGGATCTCCTGGAACCCCAATACCCTGGGTACCTCAGTACCATATACAAGGGAATTATATGGGTGTACCAGTATGCCAATGTGAATTGGTAAATTTAGTCACTAGCCTGTTAGTGACAGACTTGGAAAGCAGAGAGAACATAACCACTGAGGTTCTGGTTAGCAGAGCCTCAGTGAGACAGTTAGGCACCACGCAGGTAACACATACAGGGCACATACTATGAGCACAGGGGCCCTGCCTGTCAGGGTCCCAGTGACACAAGGACTAAAACAACATACATACAGTGAAATATGGGGGTAACATGCCAGACAAGATGGTACTTTCCTACAGGTGCTCTGGCAGACGGTGTGTGTGGGGTTCTGGCATAGGCACAGCTGAGGGCTTGGAGTGTGTGAACTGTGGAGCACTGATAGAGCTGCACCCGAGGTCCCAGTACTGGAGCAGCAGAGTGTACTTACTGCTAGAACTGACATGCTCTGGCAGACAGCATGTGTGGGGTTCCTGGCACTGGCATGGCCGAGGGCTTAGAGTGTGTGAACTGCGGTGCTCTAATGGAGCTGTGCCTGAGGTCCCAGGACTGGAGCAGCAGAGTGTACTGACTGCAAGAACTGAGGTGCTCTAGCAGACGGCGTGTGTGGGGTTTCTGGCACTGGCATGGCTGTAGGCTTGGAGTATGTGAACTGCGGAGCACTGATGAAGCTGCGCCCGAGGTCCCAGTACTGGAGAAGCAGAGTATACTGACTGCAAGAACTGAGGTGGTCTGGCAGACAGCGTGTGTGGGCTTCCTGGCACTGGCACAGCTAAGGGCTTGGAGTGTGTGAACTGCGGAGTACTGATGGAGCTGTGCCCGAGGTCCCAGTACTGGAGCAGCAGAGTGTACTAACAACAAGAACTGACGTGCTCTGGCAGACAGCGTATGTGGGGTACCTGGCACTGGCACGGCTGAGGGCTTAGTTTGTGTGAAATGAGGTGCACTGATGGAGCTGTGAGGGGGATCCCAATATGGAGCAGAAGTGGGCACTGTCTCTAAGGATTGGGGAGCCCTGATAAAGCTGGGTGCCTAGGCTATAAGCAATTACAAGCTGTCAGCACACAGGCAGGCACACTTGATAAAGGAAATGCAAGCCAAGGAAGGGCCGGGGCCAGGCAGCTGAGAGAGGGTGTAGAGAGCCCACAAAGACCAATTGTGACCAAGATAACAGCCTGATTTATAGCCTTGTTTACAGCTAAGCTCAGAGGAAGAATGCTCTGCAATTGAAAAGGGAAACGTCCCTGAGCAGGAAACAAAGCTAAAAAAGTCCCTTATAGACCAGATAAACAGGACAAAGTGTAATTATACAGTAGTTGGTCCCTGCTCCCACACAGAAGAAGAAGGGACAAAAAGGCATGACTGACCACTAGCAAGCAAGGATCTTTAATGACACTGCAGCTAACAAATGAAATAGCTAGAAGCCCACAGAAGAAGTATACTGAAAAGTATACAAGAGGTTGTACGCTTATGCTCGACCTAAAGATGTCTTACATGCTTTAGAGCTACCCCTCAACGTACACATATCATTCTTGCCAGGCCCTGGGCAGCATACTATGTTTTCATTTAACCAGTTCTTAAACTGCAGTGTGCCAGACTTTGAACTGAAAAACTTGCTAATAAAACATGCTAATAAAACATAAACAATAACTTTTCTGCAAAGTTTATATAATGATCTCCGTTGCTCACAGCTCCATCAAAAATGAAAAAAGAAAATGTTATTAAACATCTGTTTACACCACAGTTGAATAATCAGATAGCAATGTTTTTTTAACTCTGTTTTTATTGAGTTTATATTGTCAGAACCCTCAAACATAATACAGTGCATAGTAATATGAGATACACAGATATCTTTTTCTGATGCCATATGACGTATAATCAGAAATGCATGTCGACATTAACTGACTCACCAGAGTTTTCTCTCGGCCCTCCCCACATGGTAGTACCATTATGAAACCAATTCATACACAATTTGTGAGTACCAGAGTTTCAACATACCACAGTTGGTTGGCACAATCATGTCACTTCATTTGCATACCCCACTAATAAATTATCAGTGTCTGAGCTCCTCTGGGGGCTTGATTCATCCGTAACAGTAAAATGCTCCAATAGGTTCCCCCAGGCATTCAAATCTGTCTGTGCCCCCTCATCCCAATGTGCTATCCGCATATGTTGTTCCTCTGCCGCTCCCCACTCCAGAATATCTTGCATCCAATATTCCTTAGATGGGCTCCTAGTGCTCATCCAGCCTATGGCCACCCTACGCTTAGCTAGCACTAGGGCCAGTTGCGCCATTTTATGTGGGATGGTCCTTCCCCGAGGTTGCTTCACCGCCCCTAACAGACATGCCAATGGCATTACTACAGTATCCAAACCTGTGACCTCCTAGACCTTCCTGACCACCTCCTGCCAAATCTGCTGCACCTCCCTACAGGACCAAGCCAAGTGCAGGAAGGAGGCGCCCAACTCACCACATCTGGGGCACCCGGCCTCCCTAGTGGGGTCAATCTTGTTGAGAGGAACAGGGTTGATATAAGTACGGTGCACAAAATTAACATGTAGGAGCTTAAACCTATTATTACATTAGGCCTTGCGTACCAGTGACAAGGCCTTAGCCCAGTCCCCACTGGCTCTCTCTGCTACACATACCGCACCTGGCTGATCCCCCTGTAGTGCTCTATAAAACAATGTAATTAAGTGTCTTCCATCCCCCCAATTTATCATTCTATTCTACACCTTAGAAGACGGTGAGGAGGCCGGGAAATCGCACCAGACCTCCTGTGCAACACTTTCCACCTTGGCATATTGCAGGACCTGGCCCGGACCCAGACCAATCATTTTCTGTGCCTCCTGAAAGGATATAAATTTCCCATTAGGAAATAAATCCCCCACCAGAAGACATCCCCCTCTCTCCAGCGTTCCATAGACATGTAATTGTCAATATCACAGAAGGGATCCAGGTCCTATATCTTAAGTTCACTATCAAAAGGGGCACGACGAAGCACCCTCTTAATGGCCTGGTCCTAGATCCTTGCAGTCCCTCTAACCAGATATGGGACATATGTCTCCGACTGACCGCCTTTCACCAGTATGTGCACTAGCATGTCATTGGCCCATCATTCCTTCAAACAGTCACCTCTCCCAGTTATCCGACTCAGCCATCCACTTTGCAGCATATTGCAAGTGAGCAGCATAATAGTATAGCCTGATATTTGGGATAGCCAGCCCCTGTCCTCCAAATCCCTCTGCAGTGTTGACAGCGCCACTCCTCTGCAGCGCCCGGCCCACAACAGGGAGATCAACAAGGTATCCAACTGAATAAATAGCAGAGGTGTTAATGGAAATAAAGAATTTTGTATCAGGTACAGACAACATGGAAGAAACACCATCTTTGCAACAGTTGCTCTTTCCGTTACAGAGAGAGGAAGCCTGTTCCAGAACGATACTGAGCGGTCAAGACCTGTTAACACTCTTTCCACATTACATGCCTCATGCGCCGCTGTAGTGTGAGTGACCCATATGCCCAAGTACCTGAAACTCTCCAATTCCCACCAGAGACCCACAACCGGTAATTCATCCACCCTTTTCCCATGAAGCATCCCCGGAGAAAACAGTAGTGACTTATGCGTATTCACCGAAGTCCTGATACGGCCCCAAACTCATCAACAACTGCAGTAATAGGGGAACCGAAACCCCCGGCGATCAAAGGTATACCAAAGCATCATCTGCATATAGCGAAATGACGTGGGTGGCAAGTCCCACCTGAATGCCCCAGGTGGCCAACTCCTCACACAACCATACTGGAAACTGTAGAAAAGTACCCTCTTTCTTGGCATGGTTACCCCCATTTTCTGCCTGATGTCAGCGTGCTTGACTGTGTTCACAGGGATCCTACTAACCAGGACCCCAGTGATTATGCTCTTTCTCCCAGAACTCTGTATTTCACTTACAATTGGCATACTGGTGCCCCCTTATAAGTTCCTAGTACTCAGGGCATGGGAGTTCCAGGGGATCCCTATGGGCTGCAGCATATATTTCGCCACCCATAGGGAGCCCATACAAAGGCACTAGCAGAGGTGCCCTCATGACCTCCAGGACTATTTTCCTGGACTTCATTAGTGCGGAGACTCCATTTTAAGCGTGTACTGGACATAGGTCACTACCTATGTCCAGCTACATATTAGTAACTCCGAACATAGGCATGTTTGGTATCAAACATGTTGGAATCATTCCCCAAGGCTTTTGCAAGCATTGGTTGCATGATACCTTGCACTCTGGGGGCTCCTTAGAGGAGCCCCAGAATTGCCATTTCAGCCTTCTGAGGTTTACCAGGCAGCCCCACCTGCTGCAACCTCACAGACAGGTTTCTGACTTCCTTTTGCTTGAAAGCTCGAGCCTAGGGAGGCAGAACAAAGGATTTCCTTTGGGAGAGGGGTGTTAAACCTTCTCCCTTTCAAAATAGGTGTTACAGGTTTGGGAGGGGTGGCCTCTCCAAGCCACTGGAAATGCTTTGAAGGGCACATTTGGTGCCCTCCGTGCATAAACCAATCTACACGGTTCAGGGACCCCCAATCCCTGCTCTGGTGCTAAACTGGACAAAGGAAAAGGGGAGTGACCACTCCACTGTCTATCACCACCCCAGGGATGGTGCTCAGAGCTCCCCCATAGGGTCTCTGGGTTTTGCCATCTTGGATTCAAGGTTGGCAGGGAACTCTGGGAGAATCTGAGGGGCCAGTGCCAGCAGGTGACATCAGAGCCCCCCCCCGATAGGTGCTTACCTGGTTAGGTGACCAATCCCCCTTTCAGGGCTATTCAGGGTCTCTCCTTTGGGTGGTTCCTCAGATTCGGATTGCAAGACTCCAGCAGGAATCCTCTGCATCCTCCACTTCGACTTCTCACTGAAGAAACTGCATCTGGACCCTCCAGGAACTCTGCAAGCTGCAACAAAGAAGCAAGACGCCTTCTGCAACATTGTATTTCTGGCTCCTGCCAGCAACTGCAACTGTTTAGACAGCCTATCTCCAGCCTGCATCCGAAGAGCGAAGGAATCTTCCTTGGGGTGAAGGAGTCACTCCCCTGCTTCTACAGGCACCAACTGCAACCACGACCGGCTGCGTGGATCCCTTGTCCTGTTGAGCTGCGTGAATCCTGCATCATGAGTGGCGGACTGAAGTGGTCCTGACGGTCCTCTCTTCCAACTGACCAATTTTGCTGGAGGTAAGAGCATGCCTCCCCACGCAAGACAGTACCCCAGTGCACTGCATGTTTTGCAGCTGGCAAGGCTTGTTGGCATCCTTTCTCCAAATCCTTTGTGCATCTTGTAGTGCCGCCCCCCAGCACTCTATCCTGTGATGCACAGCTTCCTGAGTGGTTCTCCAGCGTCGTGGGAGCCTTTGTTGTAGTGCTGCGTGGGCCTCTTCTGCAACTTCCTTGTCTCCTTGTCACTCCTGTGTGTGCTGCCTGGACTTCTGTGGGCTCTCTGAGTTGCCGGGGGCCCCCTCTGGCTCCCCCTCATAGGTAGAGTCCACCTGGTCCTTCCTGGTCCCGGGCAGTGCCATTTTCTGCTAACCGTGAACTTTGCGGGTGCCAAGCTTTGTTGGTGGACTCAGACGATGCAAACCCGACTGCAATCCTCCATCGGGCGTGGGACATCACTTGCATCCTCTAGGAGCCCAACGTCATCTTCTTGGGTGCAGTGCTGACTTTTCTTCTTCACCGGTGGTTCTCCTTTTGCACCTTCATCTGAGTTAGTAGGGGCTCCTGCTCTTCCTGGAGTCTTCTGTGCTTCTTGGACTTGGTCCCCTTCTTCCACAGGTCTTCTTCTCCAGGAATCCACTGTTGGTGTCTTGCAGTCTCTTCTGGGGTTTGCATAATTATTATTCTTGTTTCTGTGTGTGTTCTGGGAAAGTTACTGTGATTTACTCCTGCTTTCCTGGTCACTGGGGTGGGTTCTAGGACTTACCTTTGGGGTTTTCTAGTACTCCCAGCTCCCCTCTACACACTACACTTGCCTAGGTGGGAGACCGACTTTCGCATTCCACTTTCTTAGTATATGGTTTTTGCTCCCCAATCCTATTTCTAACTATTGTGATTATCACTAATTGCACTGTTTTCTAACTGTTTATATGCATATTTCTGCATACTAGTGTATATAATTTGTGTATTACTTACTTCCTAAGGGAGTATAGCCTCTATGGTATTTTTGGTATTTGTGTCACCAAAATAACGTACCTTTATTTTTCTAACACTGAGTATTTTCTTTTATGTGTCTGAGTACTGTGTGACTACAGTGGTATTGCATGAGCTTTGCATGTCTCCTAGATAAGCCTTGGTTGCTCATCCATAGCTATCTCTAGAGGGCCTGGCTTCTAGACACTGCCTACATTTCACTAATAAAGGATAACTGGACCTGGTATAAGGTGTAAGTACCATAGATACCCACTACACACCAGGCCAGCCTCCTACATTGGTAGTGCAGCGGTGGGATACATACTTGCAATTGCCTTAACACTCTGTTCCTGGTGCTTTCCACAGGAAAGACTACTCTATACCTAGAGACAATACTTGGAAAGAATTTTAGAGACTAGATTCCTGCACTAGGTATAAAGCGCCTAGAGGTTAGGTAGGTTAGGTACACCCCACACCACCCTAACACACATGCCATGTCTGCAGCTGGGCCTAGGTCTGAGGTCATAGACTCTCCTTATGAGGGCATGATCTTCAAGGAATTGAAGGGGCTGTGTTCAGAGAGGAAGCTAGACATGGGGAAGAATCCTAATTAGAGTTTATGTCTGAACCTCCTTCTTCATGATGACCAAGAACATGCTGGTAGCCAGGAGGAGGAGGAAGAGGGACACTCTAACCCCACTGAGTTAGAGGATAATTTTCCAGGCCCCGTGGGGGTGGGGGTCTCTTCAAGGGGTTCAGAGCAGACCAACTAGTGTAGCTGGTAGTGGGAGGGGAAATCACTCAGATAGGGCTCTCTTTACATCCAGAGGACAAGTAGCTAGGGTCACCAAGACTAGGGAAAGATCCACTTCTGCCCACTCTCATGTCACTTCAGTGTCTGAGGGATCACACTGCACAACTCCAGGGGATGACTCTATAGATAGAGAGCTCAGAAAGCTGAGACTGGAGGAGGCCAGGCTGAGGCTGCAGCAGCAACAGCTAGCCCTAGATAGGGAGGCCTTGGCAGTGGAGAGGAAGAGGCAGGGTTGGGGCTAGCACCCTATGGTGGCAACAGCAGTTTCAGGGATTAGAGAGTCAGGGAGGAGTCCATAGATTCCAGGAACCTGCACAACATTGTCCCCTCATACAAGGTGGGGGATGACATCTACAAGTGGTTTGCCGCACTTGAGAGGGCCTGTAAAGTTCAGAGGGTCCATCAAAGGCAGTGGGCTGCTATTGTCTGGTTGTCCTTCTCTGACAAGGGGAGGGATAGAATTCTCACTTTCAGAGAAGAGGACGCAGACAACTACAATATTTTAAAAACAAGACTCCTAGAAGGTTTTGGTCTTACCACTGAACAATATAGGATCAAGTTCAGGGAGACCAGAAGAGAGGCCTCACAGGATTGGGTTGACTTTGTGGACTGTTCTGTTAAAGCTTTGGAAGGCTGGTTACATGGCAGCAAAGTGTCTAACTATGAGGACTTGTATAATCTGTTACTGAGAGAGTATATTTTAAATAATTGTGTGTCTGACTTGTTGCACCAATACTTGGTAGACTCAGATCTGACCTCTCCCCAAGAATTAGGAAAGAAGGCAGACAAATGGGTCAGGAAAAGCATGAGCAGAAAAGCTCATACAGGGGATGACAAGGACAAGAAGAAGGATGGCAAGTCACATGACAAACGTGGTAACAAAGAAAAAAACAAAGAGTCTTCATCAGGTCCATAAAACTCTTCTGGGGGTGGGTCTAAATCCTCTTCTCATCACAATCAGAACAAAAAGCCTTGGTGCTATATTTGTAGAAACAAAGGCCACAGGGCAGGAGACAGTTATTTCTGTAAGAAAAGCACCAAACCTCCCATCACCACTACCCCTATTGCTACAACTAGTGCCCCTAGCAATAACAGTGGTTGTGGGAAAACTAATACTAAAAATAGCCAGTCCAAAGGTGTAGCAGGGCTCACTCTGGGACACATAGTGGGGGTTGTTTTAGTTAGAGAAACCACTGAGGCTGTTTTAGTCTCTAACGATTGGTTATCCCTCTGCAGTACAGAGAATTTGTGTTGACCTTGGAGCATGACATTCCCCTTGCTGAACATCTGGGGCAAAGTAAAAGCTGGGACAGACTGGTCCCTCACTTTCACTGGCCTCACATGTCAGAAGATACCAAGGAGTTTTGTCGCTCCTGTGTCACTTGTCAAGCCAGTGGCAAGACAGGTGGCACTCCAAAGGCCCCCTTAATCCCACTGCCAGTGGTTGGAGTACCCTTTGAAATGGTAGGGGTTGATATTGTTGGCCCCCATGACCCTCCCACCCTCCCGTGGTGGTGGACCATGCCACCCGGTACACAGAAGCCATACCGCTAAGGACCACTACAGCTCCTGCAGTGGCCAAAGCCCTACTGGTAATCTTTTCCACTGTGGGTTTCCCAAAAGAGGTTGTATCAGACCGGAGTAGTAAATTCATGTCTACATACGTAAAAGCAATGTGTAAAGAGTGTGGTGTAACATACAAATTCACTACACCTTACCATCCCAAAACAAATGGCTTGGTTAAGCATTTTAATAAAAACACTCAAAGACATGATTATGAAACTCTCTGAAAAACTCAGGAGGAGATGGGATGTCCTGTTACCATGCCTCTTCTTTGCCTACATGGAGGTTCCCCAAAAAGGAGTGGGCTACAGCCCCTTTAATCTCCTCTTTGGTCACCCTGTTAGGGGTCCATTAGCTCTTGTGAAGGAGGGTTGGGAGCAACCCCTGAAGCCCCCTAAACAAGATATAGTGAATGCTGTATTTGGCCTCAGATCTAGAATGGCTGATTACATGAAGAAGGCCACTAAGAACCTTCAGGCAAGCCAAGAATTGCAAAAGCAATGGCATGACCATAAGGCTGTCCTGACAGTGTACCAACCGCAGCAGAAAGTGTGGGTCCTGGAGCCTGTGGCACCAAGAACATTCCAAGAAAAAAAGAACCACACATCATAGTGGAGAAAATGGGTAAGGTCACTTACTTAGTTGACCTTGGCACTCCAAGAAGTCCTCTCAGAGTACTTTTGACTTAACCCTGCTCATGGCCACTGATGAGGGACAGGAAGAAGAGATTGACCCTCTCCCTGAACTTGTTTCTAATTCTGCAGCTGATGGTTCAGTTGAGGGGGTGGTCTTAGCAGATTGCCTTTCTCAATCTCAAAGAGAGGACTACAGAAATCTCCTAGGACAGTTCTCAGGACTGTTTTTTCTCTTACTCCTGGTCGAACCACATGGTGTAAACACACCATTGATACAGGGGACAGTTTGCCTGTCAAAAGTAAACTCTACGGGCACCCTGATCATGTAAGGGATTGCATCAAAGCAGAGGTGCAAAATATGCTTGACCTGGAAGTCATTGAGCACTCAGACAGCCCCTGGGCTAGCCCAGTGGTGTTGGTCCCAAACCCCCACTCTCAGGGTGGGAAAAGAGGGATGAGGTTTTGTGTTGACTATAGGGGGCTCAATATAGTAACCAAGACAGATGCTCATTCAACCCCTAGGGCAGATGAGCTCATAGATACACTGGCATCTGCCAAGTATCTCAGGCACTTTTGTCCTTACAGCAGCGATTGGCAGATTAAGCTGTCAGAAGATGCTAAACCTAAAACAGCATTTTCAACCATTGGAGGGCACTACCAATTCACAGTAATGCCCTTTGGTTTGAAAAATGCACCTGACACTTTTCAGAGGCTGGTGAACACAGTCCTCCGAGGTCTGGAAGCCTTCAGTGCAGCATATCTTGATGATAAAGCTGTCTTTAGCTCCACCTGGTATGACCACCTGGTCCACCTATGGCAAGTTTTGGAGGCTCTGCAAAAAGTAGGCCTTACTATTAAGGCTTCAAGGTGCCAGATAGGGCAGGGGAAAGTGGTTTATCTAGGACACCTAGTAGGTGGGGAACAGATTCAGCCACTACAGGGAAAGATCCAAACAATTTTGGATTGGACTCCCCCTTCAACAAAGATCCAGGTCAGAGCCTTTCTAGGTCTCACTGGGTATTACATGAGGTTCATTTAGAACTATAGGGCATATTAATACTCAGTTTGCGCTGAATTAGCGTAATTTATTTACGCTAATTCAGCGTAAACTCAATGCCATATTTAGATTTTGACGCTAGACACGTCCAGCGTCAAAATATTGGTATTAACATCATTTTTTGGATGCGTAAAACCTCCTTGCATCCGTGAGATGCAGGGTAGGCGTTCCCCTCCAAAAAATGACTCAGACACCCTAGTGCTGTATTCGTCCACCCGGGCAAAAAAGATGCACAGGTGGGAGGAAGACCCAAAAAATGATGTTAACACCGATTTGCATCAAAACTTAACGCCTGTGTCAGGGCAGGGTTTTAAAATGAGGTAAACAAACCACTACTTAAGGAGAACACACAAAAGCAACATTACAACCCACAGGAGAAGATGGAGGTGATAATGAACCAGTGTGCTAAACTGTACAGAGGATAGCAACAACTCCTGCACCCCACACCACAACAATGCAGCCCACAAAGGAACGCAGAAGGCAGGAGAAGGTCTTCAGAACCAGGACAATCCTCCTTGGCCTCAGGGACCTGGACACTATTAGGACCTACAGACTGAACCGACAAGCCATAGTACACCTGCTGCACCACATTGAGCCACAAATTACAGCCAGCCTGAAGACCCCACACAACATACCACCTATGAAAAAGCTGCTTGCTTTCCTGCACACGCTGGCAAGTGGTTCCTTCCAAACAACAGGTGCACTGGTTGCTTGTGTCTCACAGCCGTCGTTCTCTGCATTCCTGCCAAAGCTGTTAGATGCTATCATCTCCCTGACACCCCACCACATCAGCTTCCCCAACACCCAGCAAAAGCAGCAGGAGAACAAACGGGGTTCTATCAAATCCATGGCTTCCCGCATGTGCTCGGTGCAATTGACTACACCCATGTCCGTCTTGTACCACCTGCAGCAACAGAGCACTAATGCTGGAATCGCCAGCACATGCATTCCATTAATGTGCAGGGCATAGTGGACCACCGGGGACTATTCATAAACATTTTGGCCAAATATCCTGGTAGTGTCCACGATGACTACATATTCTGGCACAGCAGGATCAATGAACACTTCCAGGATGGACTATTTGCAAATGGCCTACTTGTGGGTAAGTCAACACATATAGAAATGTACACACAACACAAAACTACACAGACCCATACAAGTACCCACAGGTTGCCTACTATGTACACTTCACACATAGTACACCAAACAAAGAATAGCACAGACATGTCAATGGCATACACCATGCCCATGTCATGTAACTTCCAAATAGGCACAGATGCCTCAAGTCATACCGTGCAAATCACTGCCAGAACAAATATCAAACACCACACAACTTGCGCCTATATCAACTGCATCTCATCCACACATAAGTAACTTACCTGTAGTGTGCAGAGACATTTGCCTAACGCATTGGCTCACACACATAGGAATACAAGATCAATGTCCATCGCATAGAATGCGCCAGATGTGTGAGAAGTGGTACCATACATATTGTAGTGCAACCTTACATGCAACACTCACTGACTAACAACACCATCATATCTGTACCAGATACAATAAATAGCCCAACATGGGGCAGAGTCACTGTCAGACAGTACAGATCATGGAGGCCATAGTGGGACCCAGTAGGAGAAAACAGGACATCACAGACCTCACATGCATTGTGCCAAGGGACACGTTTGCTAAGTAGGTGAGCTCCATCCCATAGCCTGCACTGTGCATGTGTCCACAGTATAAATGCACATTAATTTTTTGGAAGATAGGAGAGACACTGGTAGTTATATTGATCATTCTATGACAATGGGATACACAACTTTGGACATCTCATGGCTGCCACAAACAGCTGCCACTCTGGAACACCAGGGGACCTATGTAATAGCCCACAGTTCCATTGTCATGGCCTGCACTGTATGTACAACTTGGCAGATGACCATTTCATAATGACTTGAAGCCACATTGTAAATTGGCCACCCTCCCATGCTGTATGTAGTGTGGAAGGGGTGTGCAAAGTTTGTTGCTGCAGGTCTGTCACATCACGTTACATAGCATGATGATGCTGACTCACATGTAGCTGTCATCTAAAACCTGAGGAAGTGCCAACAACAAACCACCACCCCAGGGGTGCTGTTTTCAGGATGCAATAAGGAAGTAGATCGTGCTATGAACTCAGATGATTGTGGCACTAATGCATGCTGCTTCAGCTGCACACACAGAAAGAGACAATTGGCCATCAAAACAGCAAATGTATAGGGCGGCGTACCGTCCTGCACAAATACATCCACCTCCACAAGGCAGCTAGCCAAGTACCCTGGTGCAGGGTAGGTAGTGTTGGTGCACAGCTGTACATGAGCAACTGGCACAGGGGGGAACAAAGAGTTGCCAAGTAATATGTCACACATGGGGCATTCTTACATAGTCAAAATGTTGCAGGACAGTGCAGGCAATTTTGAAGACCTGTTGTGCATTCTCACTTACCAGTTTCAAAGGCCCTAAGTGTCATACATCATCTGCAATGACACATGTCAAAAGGGATGGGATGTCCAGGCTCTGTAGTGCTACCATGTTGCCACCACATCTGACCCCAGTGTGTTGTGAAGATGTGTCATGTCCCCTCTAGTGATAGCACACTGAGGCACAGGTGCACTACACAACGCATGGTACATACATAATGACCATCAGTGTGGAATCCAAATCATATGTCCCAGGTCCTTGAGCCAAACACAAGATTGTCATGTCTAACAACTTAGTGCTGTGGAAACATTACACAAGGATAGGAACTCACACCATACCCCAAATACTTATGAGCCACAACCAGCTCTAAATATCAACTTTCATGCTACATGACATACCTGTTGCAAGCCCGAACACAACAACTTACTCCTTTAATCTTTAGCACCGGATCAGGGTTATCGCATACAACCATGGGTAATGACCCCATTTCCCAACCCAAGCACAGCAGCAGAGCATGCATATAATGAGGTACATTATACGACATGGACTGTTGTGGAGAGGACATTTGGCATCTCGAAGTCCATATTCAGGTCCCTGGACTTCACAGGAGGCAGCCTCCTATATGCCCCACACATTGTCTGCAAGATAATCTTGACATGTGCCATCCTGCACAACATATGTGTGCGGATGAACGTCCCCTTATATGAGCAGGTTGATGACCTGCCTGAGGAGGAGGATGGGGGAGAAGAAAATGGGGGGAACAGCACAACACAGATGCTGGGATACACCGCAGACTGCACATCGTTGAAAACCTCTTCACTTATTAATCATGTAACTCACCTTGTAGATTTTGTCAATAAACACCTCACTTATTCCCAAAATCCGGCTTTGGTCTCTTCATTCTACACAACATATACCACAGGATTGTGAGTATAACCTCAGGGAGCATGTCACAAACACTAATATGATGAGTACAGTAGCAACATCACGTGATGCGTAAGATTGAACTGCTACTATCACTCATTTCACAAATAGACTCATCACTTGACTGTGACAACTGAAGGACACAATCTATGGACCACAACATATTACTTACATCCACGTTGAAAACAATAGCTCATCACACACAACTACAACATTTCAAAATAGGAGGCAAACAAGGGGCCCACACATGAGACAGTGGATGTCTAATGATGGTGAAACTGTAATGTTTGAAGAGACCACTGACACAACTCAGTGTGAGAGTTGCAATTGCTGCATGGAGCATGTGTGACAAGGGAGTACATCATTGGTGACAATGGCCATCATGATTAAGCCAGGTATGACAAGCAATGGGAGAAATGGAGCATGTACAGTACATCCATGGCTATCAGTCCTGCCACTGCCATGGGGCCCAATCCTGTCATAGGGTGCATATAACCTCACACTTTGGATGGACACGTCTGTGGAATGCACATCAGAATGGATGATAACATATGCAGCTAGGGCTGCAGGTCCACCACACACAAAATACAATGCTAAATGTAATGATTTTGAACTGACTATTGTGTTCAATACATGATATGATTTGAATTTAGGCAGACTGTGTCAATCACAGTATGTACCAAATATGTACACATGTCAGACATATGTGTACTCCACACACAAGTCACCATATACTCAAGATCCACATATGGAGACAGTTGTCAGGTAATATTTGCTAGATAGCATTCATCAGCCATCATCAACAGTGCCCAAGCTGTGTATGTCATCTGAAATGTGATGCTCTGAAAGACAACTACACACAGCACATAGGTGAACACATTTCACAATCACATACCGTTATTCTTGCATAGTACTGACTGCCATACATATGTGGATGCACTGTTGTCACACATACATACATATGCATGACGTGAATACATTTGCATGCTGTTGATTCTGTGACATACACATTGGTGTAACAGACCAATCACACCTAAATCACATTGTTGTATGGACTACCACATGTGGCCATACACAAAATGCCACACTGCATCCAAGCCCATTCAAATTGTATGTTGATACAGGGTGCATCCATTGACAATTAACAAAATCACACAATCAGAAATAGATTAAAACAAAAATGACGCAAATACGTCGAAAACATCCGCAAACACTAAGTATATGACCCATGGGCCATTAGCGTGATTTCCAACTTCGCATTCATCTCAATGCTGATTTACTGGTAAATCGATGCATAAAGGTAATGTGTCAATAAAAAAAGATGCACGTAAGTCATGTGTAAAAAATACGCAAATATCAGATGTGTCAAATAAATACAAGCATTACAGAATAATGTAATAGGAAATCCTGTTTAGAGGCATGGTATGGTGGATGTACTTTCACTTTCTTTTTACAGTCTGTGCCTCTTTTGACTGTGTGGTTGTGTCTTGGAGTTGGTGGTATGTTATTGCTCTGTTTTGTATCTTGTGGTGTCCTTCCTGTTGTGTTTTCTGTAGTATTTGACAGTACTTTGTCCCAGTGTTAGTGAATTTGTGTGTTATTTGTATTTTTCCTTGTACCTGTACAGTGGGGTGTCTGTCCGGGTAAGTTGTTAAGTTTTTTTACAATCTTTATTTTTGTCAACCTGTACCCCAGTGGTATGTCTGGTAGGGGAGGCAGACTAGGATGGGGAGGAGGAGCTGGGAGAATTTGTGTGGCAGGTAGCCCACTACCGCCCATTAATGTTGGTAAAGGGCTACCGGACAGAGGCGAGGCGGCTACGGTGGGGCAAGGTGCTCCACCACCTGAAGAGGGTGTTCTGCAGCAGCCGCAACAAACACCAGCTCAAGCATCACTGGGCAGATCTGGTGGCCAGGGTGCAGGATCTGCTAGACCATCCTGGTGTGGTAATGGGTGGCCCTGTTGGTGAGTCTCCCATTGGCAAACTATTTACTGTTCACCACACTTGAATGACAGTAGCAGATGTGTTGGCGTGTAGCATGCAATGCTTGTGTACAAGTTGCATGCAACCAGAATGAAGTGTCACTGTGCCAGTATAGACATGGGGTTCACGTATCCTACCATTTTACTAATGCAAGTCAGGTGTTAGGTGAGTCATGCACAACCATCACTAAGTCACACATGTCAGGGGCCATGGAAACATCTGTGCCCCAGTATTGTGTCATGTATGATAGGCCAAGACACCGCCAGCATACCATATGTAACTGGAATGAGATTACAAAGTAGGGCAATCCATGTATGGCGCTACATTGTCATAATTCCACATACATCATTCCTGCCATTATGTTTGCAAGGTGGGCAATGGCAATGGGTCATTTGATACCGTCAGACAACTGTGACACATCAGTCATGGATTACTCAATTCATGAAAATTGCAGACTAACAGTTGAGCCACTTGTCCTTAACAAAGTGACTCTGTATGCCTTGCAGGACAAGCCAGAATACCCGAATCAGTTGTCTTGCAGGGTACCAGGGTTGTGTCATGTATCTGTCACCCAACTCCCCCTCATTCCATGGAGTTCCTTCTTCTACAGATTGGCCACATATGGTTGTTGCAGGGTGTAGCACTACATGAGTCTCAGGCCCAGTGTAAGAGTGCAGATGTGTGGCTCTGACTCACCTGAGTGTCAGTCTCATCATGAGTTTGCAGTGGTATGTCTGTTGCACTGGCCTCAACCTGGATAATTAGCTCACTCCTCTGAAATAGTACACACTGTAATATGTTGTCCACTAGTAGTGACAGTGATATGATACTAACTATAGTTTTCCATCCATATCTTTCAGGTGGACCTGCCTACACACCGTAGGCGAAGTGGCAAGATTTGAGGACCCAGATGTATCCAGTAAGTGTGATTATGTATGTCTTGTTTATTGATTAGGGCTTTTGTGTGAGTGAGTCATGTGTGTTGTACCCAGTGCTAGAAGTGATGAGCTGTCAAATGATCATATATCAAAGTAGGCTGGATGGTGACACTGTGTCACATTTAAGGGTTCCCCATGCACGTACAGAGATTCATATCATGTGAGGCTTGCGGCACTCAGTGGGCAGCATCGTGTACGCAAAGTGATGACAAGCCACATGTAGGCCTATATGTGACTTAGATGTGCACCGTTGTGAAAATATTGGCACTGGGACACACCATCATTCTCACAACACAGTGATGCGACATTTTGTAAACAAATTGGTGCACTCCTGTATTGTAATGTACATGTAGGACTGGGTGGGCAATTGTCCCCCAGCATGGTGCCACATATATTGTACTCCACTTACATGACACTTATATGGAATGTAATAGGCGTGCATGCAGGTCAAGTCTAAACTTGTGCTGGCATGGATATGGGTGTGTGAGGAATGGTATTGGCCGATCAAGTATTGATGGGTGTCTACACCTGGACACATGAATGTAGATCTGATAGACCTATGGATATCAGCTTCCTAGTTGTCATCCCTCCTAACTTATGGTCCACTCCCTTACTCCATGTATGAGTGGGTATACCTTGGTAGATGATGACCTGGACAGTTGAGATGATGAATTACATGGCCATCCCCCCTTAGGCACACGGGGTGAGAAAAACAAGGTTGATGTGATGCTCACAGTGTAGGTGACAGTCATTTTGATCAGGCCTGCATGTGTACCTATCAACACTGACCCCTCATGGTTACCAGCTGCATCCCATACTCCCAATATCAGATTCAGGTTACTGGTGATATATGGTTGAAATTTGACACAGATGATGATGAATAGTGGCCCTGATCTGTGTGAAGTTGATGCTTCCTTTGCATTGTTACACATGGCACAAAATCAATGCACATCTAATTTTGCTTGTTTCCTAATCTTCTTGTGGGTGGCTGTGGCATCAAGGAAATTATGATAAGACAGCATTGTTGTTTTATCTATCAGGGCGATTGTATATCCTGATTGTGAGTTGGAGTGCATGTGCAATTCGATATAGAGTGTAAGCTAATAATCTGTATATACTCCACACAAAGCTGGCACTGATGGTTGCCTGTCTCTTAACAGCTGCCAACATGAACAACTGCATGCCTTTCAGAAGAGGGCAGTCCACTATCGGCACATACTGGCAGTGGAATCTAGGTTCAGGAGAATGGCACGCCACTATCGCATGGAGTGATCCCCGGTGAGTGGCGGGCATTCACCCAAAGAGGACCCACACTGCCCACACAGGGAGGACCAAGCACCACAGCTGTGCAGGGGGCAACAGCTGCCACCATCACAATTGCCCCAGCTGCTGCACCCTCAACATCCATGCCACAGCCAACCATACCTGCTGCCATGGACATGAGTGCTATCAGGGAACTATAGAGGGATGTCACACAGGTCCTCAAGAAGTTGGACTCTATTGAGAAGAAGGTTGAAAAGAACACTAAAAGACTAAAATTTATAAAGCGGAAACTCAAGAGGGCCAACCTGTGAATGCCAGAATGTCTCTCATCCCCAGTTCAGTTCCCTCCCTCCTTATTTGTTTTAATGTTTTTTAGTCGGTATTATGGGGTTAGTTGTAAGTTAGTTTAGGTTAGTGGTTTAGTAAGGATAAGTAGGTTTGGTGGGTGGGTTTTTTACTTTTTACATTTTACTATGTGGGTGGGTGGGTGAGGGGTGATGTTGGGGCTTTTATATGTTATAAAAAAAAATGTAGACCAACAAAAATATATATTTGTTTAGTGCTAGGTAGTTCATGTGTAGTTTAGTATATGTTGTCCTGCATGTGTCTTGTGATATAAGGAGTTGAGGGGGCAATGTTTACAGTGTGTCGTTAAATGTGTTAGCTAAGTGTAGCTTAGAGTAGTTAGGGCCTGTTGTTGGTTATGTATAGTTAGGATAGGTTAGATGAGGTTAGGATAGGTGTTCTTAATTCTTTTTAGTTTTGTTAAAATCTATAAAAAAAATTGTGGGTACTCCCTTACTTCATGTGTCATATGCCTGGGACTCAGCGTCTTCCCATGGGTTTACAGTTAAAATTGTGTGCTGTCCTAGGGATTCCGTCCTGCCTCGAGATCCCTCTCTTGACATGTTCATCACCTTCTTACAACTGAGCTGTCATATTGGCAGCTACAACATATCTACTTTTCTGTGCATCTGCCATCCAGTGTACCCAGCACTCATGGTGACTATGTTGACCATGTATAGGACAGGTAGGTGTGGTAATTCAGCTGTCATTGTATGGGTTTCGTGTCGGAATGTTGGGCACTGTGGGACATTGGTCAACAGCCTACATTTCATTCCTATCCTGCTAAACTTACCAGTCGCAATTACAGATGAGGTTGAGTCTCTCTGTTTCACACCAATGTGTTCTATTGGTACTCCTAGCTGATGATATTGCCCGAGACCTGTTTCACAGCCATTCCTGCCGTATATAGTGGGTGCAGCATACATGTGTTCAACACGTTTTACATACCCAGTGAATTGCTTGTAGGGGATGAGACCAGCATCGACGTTCATGATGTAGGAACCATGTATATAGATATGTGCCCACATATTCATGCACACTTGTACTGACACTCTGTGACTTAAGGCATGTTACACACATCACAATTCCTAGGCATAGTAGATGTGTCACAACACACAAAAAACATGCTGGTTGTGTAGGTGGTGTTTAATAACAAGTGTTATAGTGCAATATTTACAAAGTCCAGGTCTGTGACCCCATTCATGGAACATAAACTGCCAACTGAAAAGTTGGAGACAATTGCAGTCCATAGCAGAAAGGTCTACAGTGTGTTGGTGAAGAGTGCATATCTGCAACAGTGCTAACATTGGCATGATGTCAAGCACAGAACAAAGGAAAACACTGCCCATGTGGCATGGGTTGGTGCTACTGGGAACTCCTACGGGTGAAGATGATCTGTCCCACATCTTCATCCTCCGATATGTTTGGTGCCTCCTCTACCCTTGATGGTGGTAGTGGGGAGATAGAGGGGGCCACACACACTTCAGTGGTTGGAGATGTTGACCCTCAATTCCCGGCAGCTGTCATCTGTGGTACTACTTATGGCATCACTACAGCAAGGAGGAGCTGCTGATTTTTAAGTATAGCAGCAACATCCCTGTGGTAGGCAGCCATGTCTGCCGTGAGGGAGACCATTTCCCGGTGCATGGAGTCTATCTTGTCCTCAAGCACGCTGATGCCAGTTTGAGAGGGCAGTTGTTGTGGCCTCTCCCTTATGGCAGCAGCAATGTCTCTCAGACACTCCTGGACTTCACGTATTGGGGAGTATGTGCATCGGTTGGCTGCAGTCTGTTCTGTAGCCGTAACCATGCACGTCCACATCCCCTCAAGGATGGCTGCCATAGTTTGCATCCTCACCCGCATCTCATTGGCCAGCTCCAGCTGGACTCCTACCACTGTCCTCAAAGCTGGTCCCTGGGTCCTCGGAGTCTACTGCTGTGTCGATGCTGGCAGGTCATACTATTGGGGTGCTAAGTGGGGCCTGTGGGATGTCTGCTACATCAATACTCCTCCTTGCGACTGGAGGTAGTGTCTGGAGGTTTACAAGGACTTCTTTGAGGGTCTCTTAGCTGATAGTTGCCAGCTGGTCATCCAGGTCATCAGAGTACTTCAGGACAGGCAGATCCGCAGGAGAGCCATCATCCTCTGCAATGAGATGGTGTAAAAACAGTCTATCTGTGTTGTGGCAGTTGACATGTCAGGTCACTGACTTGATATTTGAGGTACATTGTCATATAAGGGCCATATTTTTGTAAAAGTGGTGCAGCTCAGTGCTGTGCAAAAATTGGTAGCACCGCATCACTTTGGTAACACTAGGATACGCTGTATGTAAGTGAATATGGCACACCCCTGTGTTGCCCCCCACTCTGGTGCAAAATTCAGCTGCCAGCACCAACGCAGGCATCCTTGCACCATCATGCATGGATGTATGCATTGAGGTGTGTGAATGTTTATGTGCATGAAGCTGTCCCTTCCTGCACAATAGCAGTCGCTAATGGCACTTTGGCACTTCTATGTGAGCTGTAGAATTCAGCACACACAGAAGAGCCAAAGTGTCATTTACAAATGATTGTTTATGTGCAGGAAGGGACACCTTCACACACATAAACAATAATTTCTGGCATTATGCTCTTCCAATGCATGCTGCAGGATGCAGCACACATTGGAAAAGCAAAAAACAAGGAGGTATAAATGTATTCCTCCTCATTGCACCCTGCTAATGCCACCTGTGGGGCTGGAGTAAGAGTTTTGGCACTGCCTCAAGTTGACAACATTCAAATTATCTGAGGCAGCATCAAAATGCAATGGGTGTTGCTGTGGCATGCCCACAGCAACACCCATTGCACCATCGTCCACGCACAGTGATGGTCAGGAAGGGGCCGTATTAACAAGGTGACATTAAGCCACAAAAAGTGGCGTAACGTCACCTTGTCAATACGGCGCAGTGCTTAGCGCCACAGGAGCGTCACTTAAAGTGACGCTTCTGTGGCGCTAGGGGCCTATGATACACCCCTTAGTTCCAAAGGATTGTTTCTGTACATCAAAGCTGCAGTCTACAGCCCTATGCCCCACCTGCATGTCACATGAATGGAAGCCCAGTTGGCACAATTGGCTGCGTCATATCTTCTAAGTGTGTTGTCTATCCTTTTTGTGGCTTGACGCCATCTTTTCATGTTCTACCCCCCCTTTGCATCCATTTGCATGGTGAGGCCTTGCAATGGGTGTTGCTGTGCTCATGCCACAGCACCACACATGGCATTTTTCACCTGTTACAGTCTTACATGTTTCACATACACCCATGCTGTGCTGAGACCTTGCCACACCCCAGGGATGGCATTGCCAGGACACTGTGCTCTGGTTGCGGTTGATGGCTCCTCATGTTGTTGTTTGTGTTTGTTTGCTACATTGCATGGCACTCATGAACATGGCAGAGTTCAGTTTCATCTCCTGTCTGTGTAGGTGTGTTTGCCTTACTAAACACCTATGTCCTCCCCCTCAATGCAGCTCTCCTTGCATCATGATACGTGAGTGCAGCATGGTGTTAACTCATTTGACACAAGCACAGGGTTGAACCCAGGGATGGGCAGTATGGGTATGAAATTTCTGCTGTGTACATCATTCTGTATGTGACAGTGCCTGATGGTAAATTAGTCTATGGTTAACCATTTAACAGGAGTTGTACTTAGGTCAGGGCCTGAAGCAAGTTAGAGGTGATTCTGCAGGTAGTCATACTGGTCCCTCATTTCATGTGCATCAGTCCAAGGGGCACCTGACTGCCATTGTGTATTTGACTGCCCCAACAGCACAGGTGGTAGTGGCAACTGTTGTCAAAGTGGAATGCCCCATGGAGCCAATGGCCTGGACATGGCTGGTTTCCAGCAGGTTACAGACTGGCTATGACATCTGTCCTGTGACACCAAACCAGTGTTACATTCCCTCCAGGTCTGTTTTCACCAGTCTTTGCATGACAGTGTCCTGTTACACCCAATGCAGCCCAAAACTGGCACTGACCCTATTTGATCTATCAACAATGTTTACTAAGTGCCCCACAGAGCCACCATGAGCAGAATGATTTCCAGCCGCCATCCCAACGTGTGACTCATACTACCAAGTGCAAAGGGTACACTGCACTGGCAGTCTTACCAGCACCGGGCTTGCCCATGCACCATCCCCTGCCCGTTGATGTGGAATTATCTGCCATTATGTTAACAGTCATACCCCATGTGTTGTATGGGTGTGTTTTTTCCCCATTCCCATGTGTCTGACACGGTTGTGCCAAAGAAATTGTGGGCTCAGCCTGTGACTGTTGTGACCTACTGTTTGCTATCTGTGGTACATATTTTCTGTGGGGGCACATTTCAGTTCAGCATCAAGATATGTGGTTCAACACTACTTAAGTTTAGTTGGTCTGGGTAGTGGCACGATTCCCCCAGCGCCTATTCAGTTCATTGTTCATGCACCCAGGGGACACCTTGACTGCATGATGTAGGGATGGCTGCCTCGTGTGAATGTGTGGTGGTGCTACCGGCACAGGCCTGGGTACTGTTGGGACAGTTGCAATGACTTGTGTGCTATGAGATGCAGCACACGTGTTTGGGCAATGAGGCATAGCAGTTGCAAGGGACACCACTATGACATAACCCCCGGAATGGTGTTGACTGACTACCTGTTCGCTGAGGTCTTGGTTGTGGTGGTGGTGTTGATGTGACTACATGCAAGGGATATTGTGATGTCACAACCAGTGGCACAGTGATTATACATGCCATCCATTCCATGTGCTGCATATGTAAATGTAGGTATTTGGCCCTGGTGTTCTAAATATGTCCAGGTTGTGTATGTGTCATGGTGCATTTCACTACCAAGGCATAGGTAAATGTGTAGCTTATGTTGGCATAGTGCAACTTGCTTAATGTGCATTGTGTCCCTCTACGCTCCTTTGACATGCATTGTGTGAGTCCTATATGCCTCTCCCTTCTTGCACTTGACATTTTAGCATATATTTCCCTCCTGCAACTTACCCTGCATTTGTGGTGTTTCCTGGTAGCCTGCGCTGTCCTGTCCTTGTATTCTTGTGACTATTTCCTCTGGGATGACAGCTGCAACCATCTCGTCCAAGTCCTGTTGTGGTGCTGGACTCCCACCTCCAGTTTGCAGTGCTGCCTTCCTGTTCCATGCCATTTTTTCCTTTGTCCTTCACTTGCAGTCACGCCAGCGTTTCTTGAACTCAGAGTTCTCCTGACCCCTGCCACACTGTTGATGTAATCCACAATGTGCTGCCAGATTGTCTCTCTCCTTCCAATTGGCAATTTAGAGGTGACGAAGAGTTGATGCTCTGTCACTTCTCTCATCAGTATTTCATGCTCTTCTCTGCTGAAACGACACATCCTCTTTTTCTTCTCCCTCCCCTGGGTCTTGTCTGTGTCCTGGCTGGTTGCTTGTTGAATGGGGGTCCCCCTGAGGTCTCTCCTGGCTCCCTGGCTCCATTTAGGGTCTCCTTTGCACTGTTCTCTCCGTTATTGTCTGTTTTTGACGCTGTTGCGGGCAAAAATGGTGCATATCCGTTTTGCGACGTGTTTACATGTCGTAAACTGGATCAGAGTAATTTTTCCTCCGTTGACGTCATTATGCCTTACGACAAGGCGCAATGGTTAACGTCGGAAAAAATGACTCTAACCAATTTTTTATGCCACCCAGCGTCATAGTATAAATATGACGCCCGGGTGATGTTAAAAATTGGCGCTAGTCAGCGCTAACCTTTTTGACGCAAAACTGCGTTAGTGCAGTTTTGCATCAAAAAGTATAAATCTGCCCCTAGTGCTACAGGCCATGTGTTCTGCACCTGTTCTAAAGAGCCCAATCTACTCCAAGAAGTTCATAATTCAGACTGATGCTTCAGAGGTAGGGGTGGGGGCAGTTCTTTCACAGCTTAATACAGAGGGCCAGGCTCAACTTGTAGCTTTTATTAGCAGAAGGTTGACCCCCAGAGAACAGCGTTGGTCAGCCAAAGAGAGGGAGGCCTTTGCTAAGACCATACCTCTTTGGTACTCACCTCAATGATCAGACAGACCACAAACCTCTCTTATGGCTTAAGCAGATTAAAGGAGAAAACCCAAAATTGTTGAGGTGGTCCATTTTCCTACAGGGTATGGACCTTACAGTGGAACATAGACCTGGGAGTAACCATTCCAATGCATATGGACTCCCCAGATATTTCCACTTAGACAATGAAGACTCATCTGGGCAAGGTTGGCCTTATTGTCCTTCATTTGGGGGTGCGGGTGGGTTGTGTAGGAAAGTACCCTCTTTCTTGGCATGGTTACTCCCATTTTCTGCATGATGTCAGTGTGCTTGACTGTGTTCACTGGGATCCTGCTAACTAGGACCCCAGTGATTATGCTCTTTCTTCCAAAACTCTGTATTTCACTTACAATTGGCATACTAGTGGCCTCTTATAAGTCCCTAGTATATGGTACCTAAGTACCCAGGGCATTGGGGTTCCAGGTGATCCCTATGGGCTGCAACATATATTTCGCCGCCCATGGGGAGCCCATGCAAAGGCTTCTGCAGGACTGCCATTGCAGCCTGTGTGAAAAGCTGCATGCACGGTTTTACTGCCATTTACACTGCACCAAGTCACTTATAAGTCACCCCTATAGCAGGCCCTCCTTCCCTGAGGGAAGGGTGCAAAGTACCTGTGTGTGAGGGCACCCCTGCGCTAGAAGAGGGACCCCACGACCTCCAGGACCATTTTTCTGGACTTCATGAGTGCGGGGACGCCATTTTACGCGTGTACTGGACATAGGTCACTACCTATATCCAACTACATAGATAACACTGAACATAGGCATGTTTGCTATCAAACATGTTGGTATCATACCCCAAGGCTTTTGCAAGCACTGGTTGTATGATTCCATGCACTCTGGGGGCTCCTTAGAGGACTCCCAGTATTGCCATTTCAGCCTTCTGAGGTTTTCCAGGCAGCCCCAGCTGCTGCCACTTCACAGACAGGTTTCTGTCCTCTTGTTGCTTGAAAAGCTCGCGCCCACGAAGGCAGAATAAAGGATTTCCTTTGGGAGAGGGGTGTTACACCCTCTCCCTTTGGAAATAGCTGTTACAGGCTTGGGAGAGGTAGCCTCCCCAAGCCACTGGAAATGCTTTCAAAGGCACATTTGGTGCCCTCCTTGCATAAACCAGCCTGCACCGTTTCAGGGACCCAACAGTCCCTGTTCTGCCACAAAACTGACAAAGAAAAGGGGAGTGACCACCCCCCTGTCCATCAACACACCAGGGGTGGTGCTCAGAGCTCCTCCAGAGGGTCCCTGGGTTTTGCCATCTTGGATTCAAGGTTGGCAGGGAACTCTGGGAGCATCTGATATGTCAGAGCCCTCCCCTGATAGGTGCTTACCTGGTTAGGTGACTGATCCCCCTTTCAGGGCTATTTAGGGTCTTTCCTTTGGGTGGTTCTTCAGATTCGAATTGCAGGAATCCTCTGCATCTTCCACTTCGACTTCTCACTAAAGAAACTGCATCTGGACCCTCCAGGAACTCTGCAAGCTGTATCTCTGTCCCTGCACTCTATCCTGCGACGAACAGCTTCCTGAGTGGTTCTCCAGCGGCCTGGGAGCCTTTGTCATAGTGCTGCATGGGCCTCTTCTGCAACTTTTTTTGTCCCTGTGTTGTGGGACTCTCTCTGAGTTGCTGAGCGCCCCCTTGGACTTTCCTCCTGGGTAGAGTCCACCTGGTCCTTCCTGGTCCCGGGCAGTGCCATTTTCAGCTAACCACGGACTTTGCGGGTGCTAAAGCTTGTTGGCGGACTACGATGATGCAAATGCGACTGCAATCCTCACTCCGGCGTGAGACATCACTTGCACCCTCCAGGAACCCAACGTCGTCTTCCTGGGTGCAGTGCTGACTTTTCTTCTTCACCAGTGGTTTTCCTTTTGCACCTTCATCCAGTTTAGCAGTGGCTCCTGCTCTTCCTAGACTCTTCTGTGCTTCTTGGACTTGTTCCCTTTTTCCACAGTTCATCTTATCCAGGAATCTACTGTTGGTGTCTTGCCATCTCTTCTGGGTTTTGCATAATTCTTCTCGTTTCTGTGTGTGTTCTGGGAAAGTTACTGTGATTTACTCCTGCTTTCCTGGTCACTGGGGAGGGATCTAGGGCTTACCTTTGGGTTTTCTAGTACTCCCAGCTCCCCTCTACACACTACACTTGCCTAGGTGGGAGACCGACTTTTGCATTCCAGTTTCTTAGTATATGCTTTGTGCTTCCCCTTGGTTCATTTCTAAAAATTGGGATTTTCACCAATTGCACTGTTTTCTAACTGTTTTTATTCCTATTTCTGCATACTAGTGTGTATAATTTTTATTTCTTACCTCCTAAGGGAGTATAGTCTCTATGGTATTTTTGCCATTTGTGCCACCAAAATAAAATACCTTTATTTTTGTAACACTGAGTATTTTCTTCCATGTGTGTGAGTACTGTGTGACTACAGTGGTATTGCATGAGCTTTGCATGTCGCCTAGATAAGCCTTGGCTGCTCATCCGTAGCTACTTCTAGAGAGCTTGGCTTCTAGACACTGCCTACATTTCACTAATAAGGGATAACTGGACCTGGTATAAGGTGTAAGTACCATAGGTACCCACTACACACCAGGCCAGCCTCCTACAGAGACGGCTCCACCGCTGGAGCAAAGAGGAGCAGTGACAGTGGACACCCCTGTCTGATTCCCCTTCCAATCACCCATGACTCTGAGAGTTCACCTCCCACCCGAACTCGAACTGTAGGCGCGGTGTAAAGCAAGCGAACCCATGCACAATATTTAGGGCTAAACCCCATACTCCGCAGTATTGCCATAAGATAATTCCACTCCACCGTATCAAAAGCTCTCTCTAGGTCTAATGACACCAATGCCAGTTCATCCTCTACATCCATGGTTTAATGTAAAACATATGCCAAAGGATGCAAATTAAAAGTCGTACTGTGGCCAGGTATAAAACCGCATTGGTCCTCATGCACCAATCCCCGAACTTCTCCACGCAGTCCGGTAGCCACTACCTTACATAGGATTTTAACATCACAGTTCAAATTGTGAGCGGCAATAGAAAGAGGGGTCACTCAAATCACCCCCAGGCTTGAGCATGAGGAAAACAATGCCCTGTTGCAAGGACTGCGGCAGGATGCCCTGCACATGTGTTACTTCAAACACTGCCAATAATTTCTCTTGCAGTATGGGGGAGTAGATTTGGTAAAGATCAACAGGAAATGCGTCCCCCTGAGTCTTAGATTTCAACATTGCCGCCACCTCCGCACCCACCTCCTCTTTAGTTATCTCACTATCCAGGTCTCTCCTACTCTCGAGGTCCAGCTGAGGGAGCCGCCACTACCGCAAAAATTCTCCCAGATACTCATCTGACACCGGCTGGCCTGTGCGTGAGATCGTCTGTAAATGCTCTGCTAGTATTCTTAAGATATCCCTACGATTAGTAACCTGTGCACCTGCCACGTTTCGGATATACAAGATGGGGTAAGATTCCACTTCACTTTTTAGGATCCATGCCAGCAACCTACCGGATTTATCCCCCTTCCTATGTAGCCACTATTTATACGATCTAAGGGTTTAACTTACCCAACGTCTCCCAACACCTACTGACTTTTCTATGCAATCGAAGCGGCTCTCTTTTCATCTCCCTGATTCGAAGGGCCTGGCATCGTATATCTGCCAACCTCCCCTCCCATTTTTAGAGATCTTGTTCTCACTCCCTATACATACTCCTCTCAGAACCGCTTTCATTGCCTCCCACTTCCTCCCTCTGGTTGTCGTGGTACCCCAATTCATGTCTATGTAGTCCTTAATTGCAACTCCCAGTATTTCACGACACACAACATCTGTCAAAAAATCGCATGCCCCAGCTGAGTCACCCTGCCATCCGATCCCCTTGCCAGCTGCATCGACACCGGGGCATGATCAGATAAAAACCTCCCCAGATGTGTTATATACAATACTTGAGAGCAATTCAGGCCACCTAGGGAGAATTGGTCCAAACGGCTATAACTGTTATGCGTTTTGAAGTGAAGTGTATTCCCTCTCCTCTGGGTGCAATCCCTCCCATCCATCCCATAATCCTAAATTGTGCATGAGCGCTGTAATCAATGGTTTAGTGACCAGTTTAGGAGGATGACGATCTTTCTCACCATCCAATATACAATTATAGTCTGCAGCCCACACAAGAGGAATGATTCTCAGTATGAGGTGCATAAGTATGAGTGTAGTAAGGGGCGCACCATCCAACGTACCCCACAAGAGTACATACTACCCCTCAACATCAGCTTCACTATAACACGCTTAAATGGAACTCTGGCGCCACGCATATTGCTACTCCCCTGGCATAATAGGAGAAAGACGTGGAGAACAGTTGACCCACCATTTCTTGGCAAGCTTCTGGGATTTCTCCTCCATAATATGTGTTTCTTGTAAACAGGCTATTTGAATCTTATATTGTCTCAGAAAGGAATGTACTCTATATCGCGTTGTGTAGTCTTTCGGCCCGACATTCCATATCAGTATATTACACTGTCGACCCATAGTAACACATTGTATTCTCCATCCACTATCAACATCTCTCTGCCTCCTCACCCCTGTCGGAGGAAGGCAGTCTGAATACCTATTTCACATCTCATATACAAATATGTACTGCAGATATAACCAGTAAACATATGCAAACATGCACTTACTGAACAATTCCCAACCCCTCTTCCCACCCTGGATAAACAGTAAAACCAATGCATCAAAACATACTGTGGATCCATATGAGCGAATACTGCCAGGACAAACGCCTAAAACCCCAATACCCCAACCGCTAGATCCTACCACAGCTGTGGATGTAAACCCCCCCACTCGTATGCTAAATACTCTGTGCCTGTATTTCTAATCCATAATGTCCCAATAAGGGTAGTACCCATGACATATAGGGGGTCATTCTGACCCCCGCCGGCGGCGGAAGCCGCCCGCCTGGCGGGAACCGCCAGAAGACCGTACCGCGGTCAAAAGACCGCGGCGGTCATTCTGACTTTCCCGCTGGGCTGGCGGGCGACCGCCAAAAGGCCGCCCGCCCGCCCAGCGGGAAAGCACCAGCAACGAGGAAGCCGGCTCCGAATGGAGCCGGCGGAGTTGCTGGTGTGCGACGGGTGCAGTTGCACCCGTCGCGATTTTCAGTGACTGAAAATCAATGTGGGGCCCTGTTAGGGGGCCCCTGCATTGCCCATGCCATTGGCATGGGCACTGCAGGGGCCCCCAGGGGCCCCACGACACCCGTTCCCGCCAGCCTGGTTCACCGCCAGAACCAGGCTGGCGGGAAGGGGTCGGAATCCCCATGGCGGCGCTGCTTGCAGCGCCGCCGTGGAGGATTCACAGGGGCAGGGGAAAACCGGCGGGAAACCGCTGGTTTCCCTTTTCTGACCGCGGCTTTACCGCCGCGTTCAGAATTGCCCTTGATGCACCGCCAGCCTGTTGGCGGTGCATCCTTCAACCCCGGCCCTGGCGGTCCATGACCGCCAGCGTCGGAATGACCCCCATAGTGTTAATGCAAAGGGTCCCATGATTTATTCAGATCCGCTTCAGACCCACCTCCCGTTGCTTCACAGGCAATGAGCACATGACGAATCAACATGCCACACATATATTAAAGATTTAGAACACTGTTCTCTTGAAAAGGATATAGTTAACTGGCTTCGGATATCATTTCCACTCCCAAGTCTGGTGTATGAGTCGGTCCGGCCAACAGGCTGGGGAGAACCAGTGCCTTTGTACCATTCTGCTGATTCTCAATTCTGCTATTGTCTCCTCCCCGGCTCTGTGGATCCATCCATCCAGCCCTCGTTACATTTCCTCCAAACTGAGCTTTTCATAGGACTGGCATCAGCACGGGCCCGGCCAGCTCCACTTGCCGCAATTTTATACCACATTTCCAGCCATCGCCAGACCTCTTCTGGGCAGTCAAAAAAATTAGATGCACCCACTGAGAGCACCTTTAAGTGCACCGGATACGATAACATGTAGCGTATGTTCATGGCACGAAGCTTGGCCTTCACTCCATAAATCCCTTCCTCGATGTCTGCCACCTTGTTCGTATAGTCCAGATAAATGGAAATTCTGTGGTTCTAAAAGACAGCATTGTCCTTCTCTCGGGCTGCCCCAGGATACAGTTTTGATGCCTATAATTCAGAATACGAGCAATAATAGCCCTCAGAGGGGCACCGAGCCGAGGGGGAGCAACCAGCACCCTGTGTGCACGCTCTACCATGAACATGTCAGACAACCCCCAGGCTGCAGCACATACCTGATCCATCGCTCCATGAAGACCTGCACATTGGAACCCTCTGCACGCTCTGGGAACCCTAGAAGTGGACATTATTAAGTTTCGACCTACCCTCGGAGTCCTTCAGTCTCTCCTCCAGAGCCCCAGTGATGACCTGTGCCATCTGTGTCCGTAAAATGTCAACCTCCATCTGTAACTCCAAAATAGACCCTTTTGCTACTTTAACCTTATCAGATACCTTCCGGAGGTCCACCCAGAGAAGGTTCCCCCCTGCAGCCACTTTCTGTATTTTCCCCTCAAGCCCTGAATTGCTGCAAGAAGTTCGGTGCGAGGTGGTTCCTCCGCAGTTCCAGGCGTGTCCAGGCCATCGCCAGAGTCACCCAGTCGTGTCTGGTGAGTGGGAGTAGTATTTTTCACTAAGGTGTTCCCCTGCGACGTGGTTGTCTGCCTGTGCCGCCCCATCTCGCCACCCACTAGAGGGAAGAGGGAGTTGGGCTGGTGCACGCCGCCACTGCACCCAGTCTGTAGCACCAAGCTTAAATTTCTGTTGGAATGCGTCAACCCACAGTCAATTCAAATTTCAGGATTGATGTCCACAAGAGATGCCAACAGTGGGCAATAGGTTATCATCTACATCCAGGTCGGTCGAGCATGCTATTGATCCATGACTACATATAGTTCCACTCACTTCCTACTGTTGTGTAGCCATTTTAGCTATTGTTTTATACACGTTATTTTAGCAAACTAGACCTGCCGCTGTGCACTTTAACCTAGATATATTTTATTTAGCTTTGTTATATTATTTTAACATTAGGAACATTTGCGGTCTTTTTTTATTTTCTCTATCTAGCTGTTCTTCGCCTAGGTCACTGCGTTCTTAAGACATTTCTTTCACTCTGTGCTTTTCTCAAGGCTTCAGTAAGATAGGTTGCCGGCAAAAGTGGTAAGCTTTGTCTCCAATGTTCACAGAAACATACATAGGTGGTCATTACAACCCTGGCGGACGGTGTTAAAGGTGCGGTAATACCGCAAACAGGCCGGCGGACAAAAAAAGAGAATTATGACCCTGGCGGAAACCGCGAACAGAGACAGCCACTTTAACAAACCGCCCGCCACGGCGGTACAGACAAGCAGCGCGGCGGTCACCGCCAACAGACAGGCGGAAGACAATGTACCGCCCATAGTATCACAACCCGCCAATCCGCCACCTTTTCCGGGGCGGATTCACCGTGGATAAAAACAGGGCGGAAACAGTTTTTGCAATGGGAAAATGCTCACCTGAACACATCCCACGGGGAAGGAGGACTCCATGGAGCCGGAATTCCAAATCCTACCAGCCCTTGTATTCCTACTCATCTACGAAGACCAACGCCAGCAAAGACAACGGTGAGTACTGCACCTACGACATAGGGGAGGGGGGAGGCAAAAGTTAGGGACACACACACGCAACACCCCCACCCTCACCCCCACCCTCGCATATTACAACACACACACCAATGCATTCACAAAAATCTCAGTAACAACCCAAAACCCCCCCAAAAGAATGCAAAGACAAAACGAAATCAGTTCAAACATTGTAATGTATCAATATACATGTCTCAAATATATACAGATAGATCATTAAACCAGTCAAAAGTATAAACATTACGAGAAGTAGTGCAGATATGCACATATCAATGTCTGTGCACCACTAGTCCAAAAATGCATGGGCGAGGCCCACAAAAGATACCTGCCCACAAACGGAGAGAACACTGCTGGGGCATCAGATGGAAATACTACAGGCACCTCAGGGGGAAGGGAAGGGGGGGCACCTCAGCCGGATGACTGCAAAGCCAGATCCACAACGGGGCTCCATGCCCATTGATGTATCCTGGGGAGTGCAAAGCCACAGTCTCTCAAGTCTATACAGTGGGTGGCTTGCCCACTGTTACATCCTGGGGAGTGCAAAGCCACAGTCTCTCAAGTCGATAACAGCCTCCACTGGTTCTGTAGGGGGACTGGTGCCCAGACTGGATTAGACTCCCCGTGACAGTTCCTGTCCCGTCACTGTCCCAGCTGCATATGGGATAACGATGCGTGAAGTGGCGGCCTTTTCATTCCCCCCCGGTGCATGCCCTGTTCAGCGGTGCTTTGCCATGGCGGTCCCTGGACTGTTCAGCGGTGCTTTGCCATGGCGGTCCCTGGACTGTTCAGCTGTGCTTTTCCATGGCGGTCCCTGGACTGTTCAGCGGTGCTTTTCCATGGCGGTCCCTGGACTGTTCAGCGGTGCTTTGCCATGGCGGTCCCTGGACTGTTCAGCGTTGCTTTGCCATGGCGGTCCCTGGACTGTTCAGCGGTGCTTTGCCATGGCGGTCCCTGGACTGGGCATTGATGTGTGGCATGACGTTCTCTGGACTGGGCATTGGTGGGTGGCATGACGTTCCCTCATTGCCCAGCGGGGCTGTGGCAGCCAGGGCCCTCCTGGGCACTGACTCCGGCGGTGGTCTCCTGACCAGTGACGATACTTGGGCCCTCCAGGGCTATGACTCTGGCGGTGGTCTCCTGACCAGTGACAATACTTGGGCCCTCCTGGGCACTGACTCCGGCGGTGGTGGTGGCCTCCTGACCAGTGATGATACTTGGGCCCTCCAGGGCTATGACTCTGGCAGTGGTCTCCTGACCAGTGACAATACTTGGGCCCTCCTGGGCACTGACTCCGGAGGTGGTCTCCTGACCAGTGACAATACTTGGGCCCTCCTGGGCACTGACTCCGGCGGTGGTCTCCTGACCAGTGACGATACTTGGGCCCTCCTGGCCACTGACTCTGGCGGTGGTCTCCTGACCAGTGACGATACTTGGGCCCTCCTGGGCACTGACTCCGGCGGTGGTCTCCGGACCAGTCACCACAGTGCTGGCGGTGGCGTCCCGACCGCCGGGAAGGATGCCGCCCTTCTCCGCTGTGATGCTCACACCAGGCTGTGCAGACTTCCTCTGGCCCTTACCCACCTTTGGAGGAGTCACAGCTGCCTCTGCAATTCCCCTGGAACCCCTGTGAGTTGTTTTGCCTCCAGGAGTCTTCACACGGTCCCGTCGGCCACTTTCCAATTTCAGAGCCTTTACAGGGGGTGGGCTGCCAGTGCCTTGGCTCCGCGTGGCCGGTTCACTCCACACACCTTGAACAGGCACCACTGGTACTGGAGGCTTTTTGGCTGAGGCGCTATGACGGGACTGATGAATTGGAGGGGTGGGGCAAAAAGGTCAGTTTTACAGAGGGACAGTTTCTGACGAACACTGGGCTGGGTAGTTGGAGGGGGTCTGGGAGTGGAGGAAGAGGAGGTGGTTGTAGGAGGTGTCACTTTAGGTGTTTTGGGTGCAGGTACTGGAGGCTGTCGTGAGGTGGATGGATGTTGGGTGTGTGGTTGCGGGCGTTTGTGTACTTTGGGTGGGGGCGTCACAGACACACTGGGAGAGGACACAGGGGACGTGTAAATGTGAGTGGAGGTGGTGAGTGCAGGTGAGCGGCTTGTGGTGCTGGGTGTGCTGGTGCGATTCCTGGTGCCTGTAGATGTAGTGCATGCAGGTGAGAGTGTAGACGACACTGGGAGGGAGGAGGCAGATGACGAGGAGGGGGACACAGTGGAGGCAGTGGCTGTTGGTGTGTCTGCATGTGTGTGATGCTTGTTTGAGTAGGTGTGCTTGGGATGGGGTGGGGTAGAGGGGATTGGGTCTGGGTGGAGGAGATTGGAGGGGGGAGGCTAGACACAGGGACAATGGCTGCCATCAGTGCTGAGGCCAGAGATTGCAGGGTTCGCTGAAGGACAGCCTGACCAGAATGAATGCCCTCCAGGAATGCATTACCGTGTTGCAACTCTCGTTCTACACCCTGGATGGCATTCACAATGGTAGACTGCCCAACAGTGAGTGACCTGAGGAGGTCAATGGCCTCCTCACTGAAGGCAGCAGGGGTGACTGGGGCAGGGCCTGAGGTGCCTGGGGCAAAGGTGATGCCCACCCTCCTGGGTAAGCGGGCACGGGGCAAAGGCTGAGGGGCTGCTGGGAGGGCGGTGCTGGTAGGGGAGGTGGCGGCTGTACCTGTAGAAGTGGGGGGCACAGATGGTGCCGCCACCACAACGGAGCTCCCATCGGCGGACGAGTCCGTGTCGCTGGTTGGTGATCCGGTGGCCGATGTGAAGCTCCCCTCGCCCTCCGTCCCACTGGTGCATTCTGAGTCCGTGCTGTGGCCCTCCATGGCCATGTGGGATGCAGCTCCCTCGTGCTCCGGTGCCACTGTACCTCCGCCTGATGATGCTGATGCGCATAAGAACAGGAAAAGCACAGAAAGGGGTGGGGAAGACAGAAGAAGAACAGGTTGAGTGCATGGCATACCGCTACCGTTGGCGGACAATACAGACACAGCTGCCCCCTGCACTACGCCGTGCTCTTGTCCTCTGCAGATGCAATTTGTGGGATCTGGCCTACATGGCTATGGCGGACATCTGCACACATGGATGTTACAGGGGCATCTATACTTGTACTTGGCACTATACTGTGGTGGGGTAGAGTGCCACATGGCCTGCATTACAGAGGGGCCTAGTCTATGTATTTCTGCCTGGCCTAGGTACACCCACAGCCCTCCTCCCCCACCCAGACCCCTCCACTGCGTGCTAACTCCGCAGAATGAGGTAGTACTCACCCCCTTGTGTCTGCTGTGATGCCCTCAAGCGCCCATCCAACTCAGGGTAGGCCACCGCCAGGATCCGGAACATCAGGGGGGTCATGGTGCGACGGGCACCCCTCCCACGTTGGGAGGCCATCCCCAGCTGAGCCTCCGCCGTCTTCTTGCTGCAGCAGCGAATGTCCTCCCATCTCTTCCGGCAGTGGGTGCCCCGTCTCTGGTGGGCCCCCAGGGTCCGGACGTCCTTGGCGATGGCACGCCAAATATCCTTCTTCTGGTGGGCGCTAACCTACATGAAATGCACAAAGTAAGAAGAGAAGCCATTACTAACTGCACCGTAGATGTAAGTGTCCCCCCTCCCTACCCTTGCCATTTGGCACATGCAATCATGTTCCCTGAACTCTGCCCCCTTCCCTCTTACAACCAGCCCTCTCCACCCAGGCCTAGCACATACAACGTGCTCCCTGTGTACTTAGCTGTTGGTCTGGAGGACCGTAGAGTAGCGTGTACTGGGGGAGGACCCCGTCCACTAGTTTCTCCAACTCCTGAGCAGTGAAGGCAGGGGCCCTTTCCCCAGACGCAGCAGCCATCGTCGCTTCCAGACCGAGGTCACAGCAGCACTTGCAGTGCAGGTCCTCTCCTGTCGAAGGTCAGGTATCGAGTGATTGAACAGATAGAAAATGGCGGTGATGTCCGCGGCGTTGACGTCTGCGGCAGTGCGTATCATCACCGCCGGCGCACTTGTTCATTGGCTCCTGGGACCCATAGGGTCCGATGTCAACCAATGCAGCATTGCGCCGCGGTCTACGACCGCCTACCGCGATGGTGTGCAACGCCAACGCAGTTACCCCACAATCCCATTGTCCCAGTGTAGAGGTCAGGCAGCCGCCATTTCAGGGGCCCACATGGCTTCATTTACTTCTGCGTCACACATAGCAAGGCCTACACACAACACACATGCAGGAAGGGTTTTGTGTTTGGTGTCGTCTTCTGTGTAACTGTGGGTACATACCTTGCTAAAAATTTACTCGGTCATCGCTGTTGTCCTTCCTAGGCACCATCAGCTGGGACATTTGAGAAGATGGCGGAATCCTCCGGTGTACCGACTGCTGGTGGACCTGTTGACAATGGAGGAGCGACATGTCATCGTAACCCACCTACGGGTTTGACTGTGCCACTATCCAGGAATTATGTACCCAGTTGGAGCCAGACCTTATGTCACCAATCCGCCATCCCACTGGAATCCGACCTGACGTGCAGGTGCTGTCAGTGCTCCATTTCCTTTCAAGTGGGTCTTTTCAGACAACAGTGGCTATGGCATCAGGGATGTCCCAGCCTATGTTTTCAAACGTCATGTCCAGAGTATTGTCTGCCCTGCTGAAACACGTAAGGAGATACATAATTTTCCCTGAGGTGGAAGATTTGGCTACAGTGAAAGGTGACTTCTATGCCCTTGGACATATCCCCAACATCATAGGTGCTATTGATGGAGCCCATGTAGCTCTGGTCCCCCCCCCCCACAGGAGTGAACAGGTGTACAGGAAAAGGAAGAGTTATCATTCTATGAATGTACAGATGGTCTCTTTGGCAGACCAGTACATCTCGCAGGTAAATGCTATGTTCCCTGGCTCAGTGCATGATGCCTACATCCTGCGGAATAGCAGCATCCCTGATATGATGGGTCAACTCCAGAGGCACTGTGTGTGGCTATTAGGGGACTCTGGTTACCCCAACCTGTCCTGGCTATTGACCCCAGTGAGGAATCCCAGGACCAGGGCAGAGGAACGGTACAATGAGGCCCATGGGCGGACTAGGAGGGTGATCGAACGCACCATCAGGCTCCTGAAGGCAAGGTTCAGGTGCCTCCATATGACAGGTGGTTCCCTATTCTACTCACCGAAGAAGGTGTGCCGGATCATCATCGCCTGCTCCAAGCTTCACAATCTTGCATTGCGACGGCAGGTGCCTTTTCTGCAGGAGGATGGTCCAGATGACGGTGTTGTGGCAGCTGTGGAGCCTGTGGACAGTGATGAGGAGGAAGCTGAGGAAGAAGACAACGACAACAGGGAGTCAGTCATACAGCAATATTTCCAGTGACACACAGGTGAGAACAATTACATTTTTACCATTACATTCACTGTCACACGTCTTCCTCTATCCTGTGTGTAATTTAATAGGATTATTTGGTAATTGAGTTGTTCCTTTCCATTACGGTTTCACAGGTGTGGTTACCAACGTGTGTCACCTACATGCATCCTTCAAGGACTTGTGATGTGTGACATAGGTATGTTGCCTTTACAAGTAGAAACGCTTTTTTACACTGTCATTTATAATACATATTACCAAATCATAGACTGACTCCAGATTGTTTTGTGGTTCAAGGGTGTTTATTGAAGTGCTAAAAAATGGAGGGGATTTGTAAAAGGGTGAGGGGTGATGGTGGAGGAATGTCCATGGCAGAGTCCAGTCTATTAGTCTCACAGGTACACTGCCCATCTGGGCATAGGAAGTGGAGCTGGGGCAGTTTAAGTATGGACAGGGTAACAAAGTGGGACAGTGGGAGGACAATCAGGGTGGTCTCATTTCCTGGCGGGGGTCTTGCCATCTTGCTCTGCCCTGTTCCTGGATCTCAGTGCCCGCTTGCGTGGTGGTTGTCCGTCTGCAGGGGGTGGGGTGCTGGTGTGGTGGTCCTGTGGCGGGGCGTCCTGTCCACTAGCGCCGGCGGAGGTGGTGGGCAGTTCTTCGTCCTGGCTAGTGTCAGGGGCCCCTTGGAGTGCCACGGTGTCCCTCAAGGTCTGCTGTATGTCCTTCAGCACCCCTACGATGGTGCCCAAGGCGGAGCTGATGGTCCTGAGCTCCTCCCTGAACCCCAAATACTGGCCCTCCTGCAGGCACTGGGTCTCCTGAAACTTGACCAGGACCGTCGCCATCGTCTCCTGGGAGTGGTGGTATGCTCCCATGATGGAGGAGAGGGCCTCGTGGAGAGTGGGTTCCCTTGGCCGTTCCGCCCCTTGTCGCACAGCAGCCCTCCCAGTTCCCCTGTGTTCCTGTGCCTCCGTCTCCTGGACCGTGTGCCCACTACCACTGCCCCCAGGTCCCTGTTGTTGCTGGGGTGGTGGGTTTTCCTGGGTACCCTGTAGTGGTGGACACACCGCTGATTGACCTGTCCTGGATACGAAGGTTTGGGCCCGCTGGGTGGGTGCTGTGCTGGTGTTACCAGAGGGTGGAAGGCCAGTGTTGGGCTGTGCCTGTGCAAGGGGAACCGACTGTCCCGAGGCCCACGATGGTCTGGGCTGGTCATCAGGATCCAGTAGGGCAGAGCTGCTATCATCACTGTGGGCCTCTTCTGTGGGTGGAGTGGAGTTGTCTGGACCCTCCGGGGTGGTGACAGTCCTTCATGATCCTGCAGGGCCATAAGGGCATGATTATTGCATGTGTGTGTGTCATGCTGTGCAATTGGTGGCTCACTGTGTACCCCTGTGCGAGCATTCCTGTGTGGGGGCTTGTGTGATGATGGTTGGGGGGGTGTTCTGAGTATGTGCAGTGTGCATGCTTTGGTGAGGGGTGACCATGCTTAGTTGTGTCATGCAGGGCTTGGTGTTGGGATGTGTGGTTTGTGTTATTAGTACATTAGTGAGGAGTTGGTGTGATAGGGGAGGGGGTGAGGGGTGTGTGTGGAAGCATGCAGGTAGGGTGGGGGATATGAAAGTTAAGAATTGACTTACCAGTGTCCATTCCTCCACTGACTCCTCCGAGGCCCTCTGGATGCATGATGTTCAAGACTTGGTACTTAAACCTGTGAATACTTTCAAGGCGGCATTTCAAGCAACCCCGCCAGCTACACGTTGCTCTTCGCTGATGACGGCCAAATAGCCAGAAACACGTGTCCGAAGATACGGCACTTGCCGCACCAACTTATGGTGAAAAACTTTCAAAACTCTGTTCAAATTCGTGCTAATGACTGCATTTACCATGATGCCTTGGGGTCACAAATGCTGGAATGGAAGACAGGGTGCTCCCCGTTTTGACTTGTAATTAAGGCTCCCGTGAGCCTCTGAGCTGACGAGCTCGGGTGAAGCACCTGTGCGCCTTTTTGAGTGGTACTTAAACCTGTGAATACTTTCAAGGCGGCATTTCAAGCAACCCCGCCAGCTACACGTTGCTCTTCGCTGATGACGGCCAAATAGCCAGAAACACGTGTCCGAAGATACGGCACTTGCCGCACCAACTTATGGCGAAAAACTTTCAAAACTCTATTCAAATTCGTGCTAATGACTGCATTTACCATGATGCCTTGGGGTCACAAATGCTGGAATGGAAGACAGGGTGCTCCCCGTTTTGACTGTTGTAATTAAGGCTCCCGTGAGCCTCTGAGCTGATGAGCTCGGGTGAAGCACCTGTGCGCCTTCTTGAGTGGTACTTAAACCAGTGAATACTTTCAAGGCGGCATTTCAAGCAACCCCGCCAGCTACACGTTGCTCTTCGCTGATGACGGCCAAATAGCCAGAAACACGTGTCCAAAGATACGGCACTTGCCGCACCAACTTATGGTGAAAAACTTTCAAAACTCTATTCAAATTTGTGCTAATGACTGCATTTACCATGATGCCTTGGGGTCACAAATGCTGGAATGGAAGACAGGGTGCTCCCCGTTTTGACTGTTGTAATTAAGTCTCCCGTGAGCCTCTGAGCTGACGAGCTCGGGTGAAGCACATGTGCCTTCTTGAGTGGTACTTAAACCTGTGAATACTTTCAAGGCGGCATTTCAAGCAACCCCGCCAGCTACACGTTGCTCTTCGCTGATGACGGCCAAATAGCCAGAAACACGTGTCCGAAGATACGGCACTTGCCGCACCAACTTATGGTGAAAAACTTTCAAAACTCTATTCAAATTCGTGCTAATGACTGCATTTACCATGATGCCTTGGGGTCACAAATGCTGGAATGGAAGACAGGGTGCTCCCCGTTTTGACTGTTGTAATTAAGGCTCCCGTGAGCCTCTGAGCTGATGAGCTCGGGTGAAGCACCTGTGCGCCTTCTTGAGTGGTACTTAAACCAGTGAATACTTTCAAGGCGGCATTTCAAGCAACCCCGCCAGCTACACGTTGCTCTTCGCTGATGACGGCCAAATAGCCAGAAACACGTGTCCGAAGATACGGCACTTGCCGCACCAACTTATGGCGAAAAACTTTCAAAACTCTATTCAAATTCGTGCTAATGACTGCATTTACCATGATGCCTTGGGGTCACAAATGCTGGAATGGAAGACAGGGTGCTCCCCCTTTTGACTGTTGTAATTAAGGCTCCCGTGAGCCTCTGAGCTGACGAGCTCGGGTGAAGCACCTGTGCGCCTTCTTGAGTGGTACTTAAACCTGTGAATACTTTCAAGGCGGCATTTCAAGCAACCCCGCCAGCTATACGTTGCTCTTCGCTGATGACGGCCAAATAGCCAGAAACACGTGTCCGAAGATACGGCACTTGCTGCACCAACTTATGGTGAAAAACTTTCAAAACTCTATTCAAATTCGTGCTAATGACTGCATTTACCATGATGCCTTGGGGTCACA
This sequence comes from Pleurodeles waltl, assembly GCF_031143425.1. Taxonomy (NCBI): domain Eukaryota; kingdom Metazoa; phylum Chordata; class Amphibia; order Caudata; family Salamandridae; genus Pleurodeles; species Pleurodeles waltl. The sequence continues at coordinate 405,022,486 of NC_090449.1, forward strand.
AATGCTGGAATGGAAGACAGGGTGCTCCCCGTTTTGACTGTTGTAATTAAGGCTCCCGTGAGCCTCTGAGCTGACGAGCTCGGGTGAAGCACCTGTGCGCCTTCTTGAGTGGTACTTAAACCTGTGAATACTTTCAAGGCGGCATTTCAAGCAACCCCGCCAGCTACACGTTGCTCTTCGCTGATGACGGCCAAATAGCCAGAAACACGTGTCCGAAGATACGGCACTTGCCGGACCAACTTATGGTGAAAAACTTTCAAAACTCTATTCAAATTCGTGCTAATGACTGCATTTACCATGATGCCTTGGGGTCACAAATGCTGGAATGGAAGACAGGGTGCTCCCCGTTTTGACAGTTGTAATTAAGGCTCCCGTGAGCCTCTGAGCTGACGAGCTCGGGTGAAGCACCTGTGCGCCTTCTTGAGTGGTACTTAAACCTGTGAATACTTTCAAGGCGTGATTTCAAGCAACCCCGCCAGCTACACGTTGCTCTTCGCTGATGACAGCCAAATAGCCAGAAACACGTGTCCGAAGATACAGCACTTGCCGCACCAACTTATGGTGAAAAACTTTCAAAACTCTATTCAAATTCGTGCTAATGACTGCATTTACCATGATGCCTCGGGGTCACAAATGCTGGAATGGAAGACAGGGTGCTCCCCGTTTTGACTGTTGTAATTAAGGCTCCCGTGAGCCTCTGAGCTGACGAGCTCGGGGGAAGCACCTGTGCTCCTTCTTGAGTGGTACTTAAACCTGTGAATACTTTCAAGGCGGCATTTCAAGCAACCCCGCCAGCTACACGTTGCTCTTCGCTGATGACGGCCAAATAGCCAGAAACACATGTCCGAAGATACGGCACTTGCCGCACCAACTTATGTTGAAAAACTTTCAAAACTCTATTCAAATTCGTGCTAATGACTGCATTTACCATGATGCCTTGGGGTCACAAATGCTGGAATGGAAGACAGGGTGCTCCCCGTTTTGACTGTTGTAATTAAGGCTCCCGTGAGCCTCTGAGCTGACGAGCTCGGGTGAAGCACCTGTGCGCCTTCTTGAGTGGTACTTATACCTGTGAATACTTTCAAGGCGGCATTTCAAGCAACCCCGCCAGCTACACGTTGCTCTTCGCTGATGACGGCCAAATAGCCAGAAACACGTGTCCGAAGATACAGCACTTGCCGCACCAACTTATGGTGAAAAACTTTCAAAACTCTATTCAAATTTGTGCTAATGACTGCATTTACCATGATGCCTTGGGGTCACAAATGCTGGAATGGAAGACAGGGTGCTCCCCGTTTTGACTGTTGTAATTAAGGCTCCCGTGAGCCTCTGAGCTGATGAGCTCGGGTGAAGCACCTGTGCACCTTCTTGAGTGGTACTTAAACCAGTGAATACTTTCAAGGCGGCATTTCAAGCAACCCCGCCAGCTACACGTTGCTCTTCGCTGATGACGGCCAAATAGCCAGAAACACGTGTCCGAAGATACGGCACTTGCCGCACCAACTTATGGTGAAAAACTTTCAAAACTCTATTCAAATTCGTGCTAATGACTGCATTTACCATGATGCCTTGGGGTCACAAATGCTGGAATGGAAGACAGGGTGCTCCCCGTTTTGACTGTTGTAATTAAGGCTCCTGTGAGCCTCTGAGCTGACGAGCTCGGGTGAAGCACCTGTGCGCCTTCTTGAGTGGTACTTAAACCTGTGAATACTTTCAAGGCGGCATTTCAAGCAACCCCGCCAGCTACACGTTGCTCTTCGCTGATGACGGCCAAATAGCCAGAAACACGTGTCCGAAGATACGGCACTTGCCGCACCAACTTATGGTGAAAAACTTTCAAAACTCTATTCAAATTCGTGCTAATGACTGCATTTACCATGATGCCTTGGGGTCACAAATGCTGGAATGGAAGACAGGGTGCTCCCCGTTTTGACTGTTGTAATTAAGGCTCCCGTGAGCCTCTGAGCTGACGAGCTCGGGTGAAGCACCTGTGCGCCTTCTTGAGTGGTACTTAAACCTGTGAATACTTTCAAGGCGGCATTTCAAGCAACCCCGCCAGCTACACGTTGCTCTTCGCTGATGACGGCCAAATAGCCAGAAACACGTGTCCGAAGATACAGCACTTGCCGCACCAACTTATGGTGAAAAACTTTCAAAACTCTATTCAAATTTGTGCTAATGACTTCATTTACCATGATGCCTTGGGGTCACAAATGCTGGAATGGAAGACAGGGTGCTCCCCGTTTTGACTGTTGTAATTAAGGCTCCCGTGAGCCTCTGAGCTGATGAGCTCGGGTGAAGCACCTGTGCGCCTTCTTGAGTGGTACTTAAACGAGTGAATACTTTCAAGGCGGCATTTCAAGCAACCCCGCCAGCTACACGTTGCTCTTCGCTGATGACGGCCAAATAGCCAGAAACACGTGTCCGAAGATACGGCACTTGCCGCACCAACTTATGGTGAAAAACTTTCAAAACTCTATTCAAATTTGTGCTAATGACTGCATTTACCATGATGCCTTGGGGTCACAAATGCTGGAATGGAAGACAGGGTGCTCCCCGTTTTGACTGTTGTAATTAAGGCTCCTGTGAGCCTCTGAGCTGACGAGCTCGGGTGAAGCACCTGTGCGCCTTCTTGAGTGGTACTTAAACCTGTGAATACTTTCAAGGCGGCATTTCAAGCAACCCTGCGAGCTACACGTTGCTCTTCGCTGATGACGGCCAAATAGCCAGAAACACGTGTCCGAAGATACAGCACTTGCCGCACCAACTTATGGTGAAAAACTTTCAAAACTCTATTCAAATTCGTGCTAATGACTGCATTTACCATGATGCCTTGGGGTCACAAATGCTGGAATGGAAGACAGGGTGCTCCCCGTTTTGACTGATGTTCAAGACTTGCTCCTCCAATGTTGTTAGTTGTGGGGGAGGAGGTGGGGGTCCGCCGCCAGTCCGCTGTACCGCGATGTTGTGCCTGGAGACCACGGAACGCACCTTCCCCCGTAGGTCGTTCCACCTCTTCCTGATGTCCTCCCGATTTCTTGGATGCTGTCCCACAGCGTTGACCCTGTCGACTATTCTGCGCCATAACTCCATCTTCCTGGCTATGGATGTGTGCTGCACCTGTGAGCCAAATAGCTGTGGCTCTACCCTTAGGATTTCCTCGACCATGACCCGGAGCTCCTCCTCAGAAAAACGGGGGTGTCTTTGCCGTGACATGGGGTGGTGTGGGTGATATGTGGGGTGGTGTACGTGTTGATGAGTGTGGTGATGTGTGGTGTTGTGTGGTGTTTTGTGCGTGGAAGTAGTGTGGTTGATAGTGTTGTGTGGCTCTGTGTGGTGGGATTGTCTAATCTGTGCTATCTCTCTGGCCTTCGTCTCAGATTTTTGGTTGTAGTGGTTTGTGGGTGATGTGGGTGTGTGTTTTATATTGTATTGGGTGTGTGGGAGTGGTGTTTTTATGTGTATCAGGTGTGTGTATTTGGAATTGTCCAATGTGGCGGTGTTTTGGAGATGTGTGTGTATTTTGAGCGCAGCGGTGTGTACCGCCAATGGAATACCGCGGTTGAAAGACCGCTGCGTCGATTCGTGTGTTGTAATAGCATGGGCGTGTTTCTGTTGGCGTGGAGGTGGAGGTTTTGTTATCGCCAATTTTACACTGACCTTTGGTGTGGCAGACTTGTGTGGGTGTCTGAATTTTGGCAGATTCCAAGATGTGTGTCATAATAGCTGTGGCGGATTTCCGCGGCGCGGTGGTATATTGGCGGTCTTCTGGACGGCGGTAAGCGGCTTTTACCGCCAATGTTGTAATGACCCCCATAGTCTTATGTGGGGATCCTTTCTTGGAACATCAAGAAAGCTGTAACTGCCGTGCGGCCGCACTCCTGCGGTCCCCATTACAACATCCCCGCTGGGCCGGCCGGCGCAAACCTAGTTTACGCCCACCGGCCCAGCGGGTATGCGGCCGCAACATAGGAGCCGGCTCCTAATGGAGCCGGCGGTGTTGCGGCCGTGCGACTGGTGCAGTAGCACCCGTCGCGCTTTTCACTGTCTGCTATGCATGCCAGTGGCATGGGCAGTGCAGGGGCCCCCAGGGGCCCCAGGACTCCCCTTACCGCCAGCCTCTTCCTGGCGGTGCAAACCGCCAGAAACAGGCTGGCGGTAGGGGAGTCATAATCCCCAGGGGCGGATTATCACCGCCGGGGCTAAAACGGCGGTGCAACCGCGGCGCTACCGCCGAGGTCATAATATGGGTCTCCGTACCGCCAGCCTGTTCGCGGTACGGACGCCACTTTACCCTGGCAGTCTCCGGCCGCCAGGGTCGTAATGACCCCCCAGATGTTTTATTATAAAAACACTACATTGACCCATGTACGTTAGAGGGAGATTCCAGCCAGATGACAATGACTGTGTGCTGATTGCCGATCGCCTTGCTACAGCTGCTTATGTAGACTACGGGCCTCTTGCTCATGTATGATGGATGATGTCTTCCTAGGGGGAACCTGAAAGGCAGAATTAGAGCTTAAAAGGCTGTGCTCTAACGTAGCTTAGGTAGGAACTATCCCTACAAACCTTAGTGACAGTATGGTAGTGTTATTCTTGGGTTTTACTCTCCTTGTCACAAATTTTATCTTATTGTGCTTCATCATCCTAGTTATTGCAATACATGCTTTATTATCTAAGATGCAATTACTTCAATAAAACCTTATTGAACTTTACTCTGCCTCTGATGTGAGACTAATGTACCTGAGAGAAACAGATGAGATCTGAGTGACCACGATTCCCCTGAGGAGTCATGTATGTCATGCGCCCGATTGCCCCAATCATCCCTGCTCTTGGGTGGAAATGAGGCACTGCTAGTTAGCCAGAACACACCCCGATGAGGCTGACAGGTGTCACATGGTGCGTGATCAGACTCAGTCCCCTACAGTACAGGTGATTCTGCCGCCCGAATATAGTAGTCTCATTAGGATAATGAGAGCCTACGCGACACTACAAAACAGTCGGATTCTGCCCCAATGCAGTGTGGTCCACACTCCGTACCAGAGTATCTCAGTACACAAGCAGACAATGTCAGTTATCCTTTACCAGCATCTCATATCCAGGATGAAAGCCAGTGGTGATTACCACCAGCCGCCCGGTCTCCAGGAATGTGCTTACCACCACCTCTCTGCTCCTTGCTCAGCGTTCCATGCTCGTCATCACGGGGTCACCTGCTCTGCTCCAAGCAGCGAGTTACAACTCCTGCTCCACCGCCCCACCGGGCCGCAGTCCGTCCTGCAGAGTCACACCGCAACAGGTCTGCTGCAGCAACACGCTAGCCGGCCCAACTGCCAGCCCGGGCACTCTCTCTGTCTGCTGTCGCCAGCCACACCACGGCCCACCTCGTCTGCAAGGCCCAGGTGCAACCAGGATGAAGGGCTTGGGGGCAGGGGGATCCCAAGCTCAGGCCCTGTGGTCTGCTTGCAGGCCCGCACCTTGGCCCGGTCCGCCACACGGATCGGGATACTCAGGGCGACCCATGGCCCGCCTCACCGCCTCAGCCACAAGTGGTCTGACTGGGGCAGCAGGTCCGTTGAAGGAGGCAGCCACACCTCCCCCGACTCACTTACAGGCCACCAACCACCATGCGATCTGGGCCTCACTCACTGCCGGGGCCACAAGCCCTTGGAGCGGGTATTCTAGCTGCTGCAGGGGCCGGGGCACCTGTCCCCACCTACGGAGAATCGCAAATCTCCAGGCATGGCAGGACGCTTGCAGGATGAGGCCGGGGCTTCAAAGAGCTTCCTAGAAACGGTCCTGCCAGCCATCTTGTTTGGCCACGCCCCAGTTAGCAATGTTAGTAAGATCAACAGGGGATAAGCCAAGGCCCCTCTAGTGACTAAGGTCTTGGTTTGTTCATGCATTGAAATGTTACTGAGTGTGTCTGATTGGGTTGGGGTTTACTTCAAGATGACTGTTTTGTACTTTATTAATTTCAAACAGGTATTTTTAAAGATATCTTAAATGGTTAAATCACAAATTGCAAAGATCCAAGTGTAGCAAACAAGTCACATGCTATAATACTGGTAAGGCAGCCTAGGTTGTTAATCCATTTACTGCAGGGATCTGTATTTACTGTACTGGTCATATGTTTGAATAATCATCAATTATTTTACAGGGTTAATGTGCTTGCAGCTGAGCACTGTGTGCAACAGGTCACAGGTTGTATCCTAATACAATTTCTCAGTGGGTTAATTTGTTCAATGTGTGGATTATTTTGCAACCTGCCGGTTCCAATACTGATAAATAGTTCAGTGGATTAGGAGTTGGATGCAAACAGCTGTATGTAACCTGCAAGATATAAGATGAAATTCTTGCTGGGTTTCACACCACGCTTAGGACTTCAAGGTTAAAATAAAAACCATTGAGTAAGGTATTGTAATGTAAGGAGGATTTGTAGAGCCTTGCTTGTTATCCATGAGGGTATCCAGATGCTGAGTAGGTGAGTGTGGTTTTATGGTGAGGCTGGGCCAGAATGTAGTTAGTCTCAACGGTCTCGCAAGAAGACTAATTTATTAGCCAAGTCTCCAGCTTCTTGCGAAATTCAAGAAGTGAGGAGGAGGCCCTGATGTGTTGGGGGAGGTCGTTCCAGGATTTGGCAGCTTTGTAGGAGAATGATCGACGTCCCTTACTGCTTCTGTGGATGGTGGGGTGTGCGAGTGAGAGTGATGCTGACTGAAGTTGTCTGGTGGGTTGGTTGAAGTGAAGCCAGTGATTGAGGTAGGGGGTCTCTTGTTGTGTAGTGACTTGAATGTGTGTGTGAGAAATCTGAACTGGCATCCCTTTGGATGTGGAGCCGGTGGAGCTCTCTGAGGAGTGGTGTGGGTTTAGCTTGGTAAGTCACAGTCGAGTCTGGTGTTGGTGTTTTGGATGGTTTGAAGTCTGTCAAGGAGGTGGGTTGGGATGCCAGTGTAGGATGCAATGCTGCAGTCTAATCTGCTTGTGATTAGGGCCTGCATGGTGGTACGTCTTGTCTCCAGTAGGAGACATTTGACGATTTTGCATAACACATGGAGGATGTAGAAGCATGAGGAGGTGACTGCATTTACCTGGGACTTCATAGTCAGGTTGGTGTCCAGGATGTGGGCTAGGGTCCTAGCATGGTTGGGTTGAGGTGGGTGTGGGACTAGGTAGAGTCCTAAGGTGAGCTCTTATTCCCAAAGGCTATGTGCTTGAGGTAGTTTTCTTTCATCCAATTGGCCACACTGGTCGTGCATTGTTTGAAGAAGGTCTTGGTGCTGACGCTGTCACTTGAGAGGGAAATATGAGGCTGGTGTCGCTGGTGTAGGAGATGATGTTGATTCCGTGAAATCTGATGATGTTTGTCAGAGGGGTCATGTACATGGTGAAAAATGTGGGGCTGAGTGATGATCTCTGTGGGACTTCCTAGATGAGGTCCTTGGGTTCTGTAGTGAATGGTAAAAGTGTGTCTTGTTAATTTCTTCCGTAGAGGAAGAAAGCTATACATTTGAGTGCTAGTCCTTATATTCCTGCTATGTGTAGTCTGGAGAGGAGTGTGTGGTGGGAGACAGTGTTAAAGCAGAGGAGAGGTTGAGGAGGCTGAGGGTGTAGTTTGTCTGTAGTTGAGTATGGTGCGTATGTCGTCTGTGGCAGTCACACTTAAGCTCCCATTGTATGTGGCTGTCTAGGAGGAATACACAAAACCCAGCTGTCACCCCACCCCAGACGTGATCAAAGACAGGCAGCAGGCACCAAATAGCTAAAGTAAGAAAATGATACCTTTCTAAAAGTGGCATTTTCAGAACTACAATTTAAAATGCGACTTTACCATAAGTTATGATTTTAAATTGTGATTCCAGAGACACTAAACTCGAAAAACTAATCTCTTCCAGATTGTGAATTATTTTTATAAGATGTAATAAGGTAATTTCAATGATATCCTCTGGAAGAAATAGGCCTCGCTGTAGTGAAAAACAACTTTGGGAGTTTTTCACTACCAGGACACGTAAAACTTAAAAGTACATGCCCTGCCTTTGGTGGGGAGTTGGGGGGGAAGGATATTGTTTCTGTTAGCACAGCAGTTAGTATTGCATTCTGTTTTCAAGTTAATGTGCAGACTTTGTGTACCACCGTTGTTCCACACATATATGTCCTGAGGCACAGCCAGGTGGTTGATTGAAAGCTCCTGCTTGCGTGGTCCGCTGCCCAGCGGGTTGTATATTGACTATCAAGGTGCCCTGTGGGCCATACACATCCAATCTTACACTCACTATGATTTCGGTCATTTCATGGAATGTTAATGGGCTCCTAGACCGCATTAAACAGACCACAGTACTCAGATACATCAGAAGACATGCCCAGGGGCTGGTCCTCCTGCAAGAGACACACCTACCGGGAACTCACTGCTCCCTCTTGGGGCCCTTCGGCTATGATAGGGTCTACCACTCTGGTTTCATGTGTGGGTCCTGGAGAGTGGCCCTGCTGCTACATAATTTGCTACCCCGACAGGGACTAAGGTTCACGATGACCCATTGGGGGAGTACATTGGGGTGGAGGGCCAGATGGAGGCCAAGCAGTATAATTTGGTGTGCTGCAATCTTCCCCCACATCCTTTGCAGTCTACTTGTGAGGGGATTGGATCACTGTTGGCGGTGCTTCCGGCTGGCTTCATGCTGGTAGGGGATGACTTCAATGCAGTACCGGACCCACTCTGTGATGTTTCTGCGGAGCCCAGCTCCGCCCGACATCTCCGTTCAACATGCCTTAAATCCTGGGTGGATTCATGGGGATTATGTGATGCATGGTGGGTCTGGCACCCGCACAAGCGTGCATATACCAATAGGTCTGCCGACCATCACACCGAGGCCCAAATTTACCATATGTGGGTTCCGGAACAGACGTAATGAATTTGAGGTCTATTCAGATCCTTCCTAGGGGTATAGCAGATGACGCTCCACTGTTTGCGGATTGGGGTGTTGTGCCCCAGGCACATCGACCGACATGGAGGCTCAATGCTTGGCATCTGAGGTCCCCAGAGTGTGCCAGTTTTGTAGAGGAAGAGCTTAAGGCTTTCTTCTGATGCAATATGGGTTTGGTGGGCTCGGGTGCAACGTTGTGGGCGGCCTGTAAGCCAACAATGAGGGGCATTATTAAAAGCTTTATTCGTGGGCAGTAGAGGCGTCAGAGGGCGCAGGGTGATCAGCTTGAGACCAAGATATTGGAGCTGGATGGACGAACTAGACAGTTTGATGCACTGATGGTGAGGGTCAGTTAGCCCCGGCGCGGTCAGAACTGCGCCAAATATCTCTAGAAGAGGCCAAACAATGCTGGCCGTTCTGAGAAAGTAGCCTCTTTCTAGTCTTGTTACCCCCACTTTTGGCCTGTTTGTGAGTGTATGTCAGGGTGTTTTCACTGTCTCACTGGGATCCTGCTAGCCAGGGCCCGGTGCTCATAGTGAAAACCCTATGTTTTCAGTATGTTTGTTATGTATCACTGGGACCCTGCTAGCCAGGATCCCAGTGCTCATAAGTTTGTGGCCTATATGTATGTGTTCCTTGTGTGATGCCTAACTGTCTCACTGAGGCTCTGCCAACCAGAACCTCAGTGGTTATGCTCTCTCTGTACAAATTGTCACTAACAGGCTAGTGACCAATTTCACCAATTCACATTGGCATACTGGAACACCCTTATAATTCCCTAGTATATGGTACTGAGGTACCCAGGGTATTGGGGTTCCAGGAGATCCCTATGGGCTGCAGCATTTCTTTTGCCACCCAGAGGGAGCTCTGACAATTCTTACACAGGCCTGCCATTGCAGCCTGAGTGAAATAACGTCCACGTTATTTCACAGCCATTTACCATTGCACTTAAGTAACTTATAAGTCACCTATATGTCTAACCTTTACCTGGTAAAGGTTGGGTGCTAAGTTACTTAGTGTGTGGGAACCCTGGCACTAGCCAAGGTGCCCCCACATTGTTCAGGGTAAATTCCCCGGACTTTGTGAGTGCGGGGACACCATTACACGCGTGCACTATACATATGTCTCTACATATGTATAGCGTCACAATGGTAACTCCGAACATGGCCATGTAACATGTCTAAGATCATGGAATTGTCACTCCAATGCCATTCTGGCATTGGGGAGACAATTCCATGATCCCCGAGTCTCTAGCATAGACCTGGGTACTGCCAAACTGCCTTTCCCGGGGTTTCACTGCAGCTGCTACTGCTGCCAACCCCTCAGACAGGTTTCTGCTCTCCTGGGGTCCAGCCAGGCTTGGCCCAGGAAGGCAGAACAAAGGACTTCCTCAGAGAGAGGGTGTTACACCCTCTCCCTTTGGAAAAAGGTGTCAGGGCTGGGGAGGAGTAGCCTTCCCCAGCCTCTGGAAATGCTTTGATGGGCACAGATGGTGCCCATCTCTGCATAAGCCAGTCTACACCGGTTCAGGGATCCCCCAGCCCTGCTCTGGCGCGAAACTGGACAAAGGAAAGGGGAGTGACCACTCCCATGACCTGCACCTCCCCTGGGAGGTGCCCAGAGCTCCTCCAGTGTGCTCCAGACTTCTGCCGTCTTGGAAACAGAGGTGCTGCTGGCACACTGGACTGCTCTGAGTGGCCAGTGCCAGCAGGTGACATCAGAGACTCCTTCTGATAGGCTCTTACCTGTGTTGCTAGCCTATCCTCCTCCCTAAGTAGCCAAACCTCCTTTTCTGGCTATTTAGGGTCTCTGCTTTGGGGAATTCTTTAGATAACGAATGCAAGAGCTCATCAGAGTTCCTCTGCATCTCTCTCTTCACCTTCTGCCAAGGAATCGACCGCTGACTGCTCTGGACGCCTGCAAAACTGCAATAAAGTAGCAAAGATGACTACTGCAACCTTGTATCGCTGATCCGGCCGCCTTCTCGTCTGCTTTCCTGGTGGTGCATGCTGTGGGGGTAGTCTGCCTCCTCTCTGCACTAGAAGCTCCGAAGAAATCTCCTGTGGGTCGACGGAATCTTCCCCCTGCAACCGCAGGCACTAAAAGACTGCATCACCGGTCCTCTGGGTCCCCTCTCAGCACGACGAGCGTGGTCCCTGGAACTCAGCAACTCTGTCCAAGTGACTCCCACAGTCCAGTGACTCTTCAGTCCAAGTTTGGTGGAGGTAAGTCTTTGCCTCCCCACGCTAGACTGCATTGCTGGGTACCGCGTGATTTGCAGCTGCTCTGGCTCCTGTGCACTCTTCCAGGATTTCCTTTGTGCACAGCCAAGCCTGGGTCCCCGACACTCTAACCTGCAGTGCACGACCTCCTGAGTTGTCCTTCAGCATCGTGGGACCTTCTTTTGTGACTTCGGGTGAGCTCTGGTTCACTCTTCTTCGTAGTGCCTGTTCCAGCACTTCTGCGGGTGCTGCTTGCTTCTGAGTGGGCTCTTTGTCTTGCTGGACGCCCCCTCTGTCTCCTCACGCAATTGGCGACATCCTGGTCCCTCCTGGGCCACAGCAGCATCCAAAAACCCTAACCGCGACCCTTGCAGCTAGCAAGGCTTGTTTGCGGTCTTTCTGCACGGGAACACCTCTGCAAGCTTCTTCACGACGTGGGACATCCATCCTCCAAAGGGGAAGTTCCTAGTCCTCTTCGTTCTTGCCGAATCCTCAGCTTCTACCATCCGGTGGCAGCTTCTTTGCAACCTCAGCTGGCATTTCTTGGGCATCTGCCCACTCCCGACTTGAGTGTGACTCTTGGACTTGGTCCCCTTGTTCCACAGGTACTCTCGTCCGGAAATCCATCATTGTTGCATTGCTGGTGTTGGTCTTCCTTGCAGAATTCCCCTATCACGACTTCTGTGCTCTCTGGGGAACTTAGGTGCACTTTACACCTACTTTTCAGGGTCTTGGGGTGGGCTATTTTTCTAACCCTCACTGTTTTCTTACAGTCCCAGCGACCCTCTACAAGCTCACATAGGTTTGGGGTCCATTTGTGGCTCGCATTCAACTTCTAGAGTATATGGTTTGCGTTGCCCCTATACCTATGTGCTCTCATTGCAATCTATTGTGACTGTACATTGCTTGCATTGCTTTCTATTGCTATTACTGCATAATTTGGGTATTGTGTACATATATCTTGTGTATATTTGCTATCCTCATACTGAGGGTACTCACTGAGATACTTTTGGCATATTGTCATAAAAATAAAGTACCTTTATTTTTAGTATATCTGTGTATTGTGTTTTCTTATGATATTGTGCGTATGACACTAGTGGTATAGTGGGAGCTTTGCATGTCTCCTAGTTCAGCCTAAGCTGCTCTGCTAAGCTACCCTTTTCTATCAGCCAAAGATGCTAGACACCTCTTCTACACTAATAAGGGATACCTGGACCTGGTGCAGAGTGTAAGTACCCCTTGGTACTCACTAAAAACCAGGCCAGCCTCCTACAGCCGTCATCGACTAGGAGAGGGTATGAGATGGGTGATAAGTCAGGTAAGCTGCTCTATTGACTGGCAACACGTGGGGCCACAGATAGAGTCGTGCCGGCCCTATGTGATAGAGAGGGGAACACCCAAGTGGAGTTGGGAGCGATAGTTCAGGCCTTTGCGACCTACTACCAGGACCTGTATGCTAAAGACCCCCTCCCGCATTTGGCGGAGGAGGAATCTATAGTGTGGGATCTTCTGATACCAACTATCCCACCGATCCTAGCAGGGGACCTAGACCAACCACTGATGGCGGAGGAGGTGGATGCTGCCATATCTGAGCTTAATGGGGGGGGAGAACGGCGGGCCGGATGGGTTCCCAATAGAGTATTACAAAAGATTCCATTCACTGTTGGTACCTCATCTCCTGATTTTTTTATGCTGAGGCTCTGTTGAGGGGAGTCTTTCCCCTGAACTTCAATGCACCACAATTGTGGTCCTGCCCAAGGAGGGGCAGCTCTTGGACCAATGCACATCGTAACAGCCAATCTCCCTCATCAATGCTGACATAAAGATATATGCCAAAATATTGGCTTTACGTCTTACTTGTACGATAGCCCATCTCATTCACCCGGATCAATGCAGCTTTATGCCAAGCAGGAGTATGCAGCACTGCATCCGCCGAGTTCAGGCGGCCCTATCCCGTGGCTCACAATCAAGTCATCCTCTGACTCATCTTCTTATAGATTTTTGCAAGGCATTCGATATGATCTCATGGTAATAAATGGAGGTAATCCTACTACGTATGGGGTTGGGACAATTGCTCCACCGAATGATCTGTCTCCTGCATCAGCACCTAGGGCCCATGTTCGGGTGAATGGAGTGCTCTCCCAGACGTTTCCAATTCAGCGGGCAACGCGTCAGGGATGTCCCTTATCTCCGCTGCCCTTCACGCTGGTGATTGAGCCCCTGGCATGCCTGCTGCGGAGCGATCCTCTGATGTGGGGCTGGAGATGGGGGGACTGAGTGGAGGACAAAGTGGCACTGTATGCAGACGATGTCTTGGTATTTCTGGGAGATCCGCCTTTGTCGGGCCCCAGATGCGTGGAACTATTTGAGAGGTTTGGGGAGGTATTGCGGCTTCTAGTCAAGGCTAATAAATCAACACTGGTGGAAGTAAGGGGAGATGCAGAGGGTCGACAGTGGTGTCCCCAGTTCCCAGTGCGGAAGAATGCGTTTAAATATTTAGGGATCCACACCTCCCTTCTGCTTGATTTAGCATGGGTACTAAACTTTAGGGGCTTGTTATTACCTCTAGAGAGAGACCTGCAGTGCTGGAAAGTCTTCCCTTTAAACCTCATTGGGCGTACTGCCCTCATCAAAATGATGTGACTCCCTCAATACCTATATGTCCTCACAAATTATCCCTACCAGATACCTAAGGTGTGGTTCTAAGCTGTCACATCAAAATTTACTAATTTCATATGGAACGGAGGGTGGCATAAGGTGGCATTTAACACTGTGCGGAAGTCTACGTACGAAGGGGGGATGGGTGTCCCTGATCTATAATCTATTACTTAGCGGCCCAGATGATACCAATAAATGATTGATTTGCAGGGTTGGGAAGCGGGAGTGTTGCTTTGACGAAGTAAGTGCGCACATTGCCTCTGACCACCTGCAGTGGTGGCAACGCACTCGGTGATTCTGATTTTGCTGCATATATTTTACAGTGTGTGACTAGAAGCACACACCCCTCCGGAGGATCTAAGAGGCGAATAGTGTAGACACTAAAAGTAGGTCACGCATGCACCATGTGTGTTTTCTTAGAGGTGCCTCACGTGTTGAAGTGTGCTGTAGTGTTTTTTATATGTAGCATGTCTTGTATTTGTCTTTCTATGTGGATTACAAGTGCCATTAGGCAAGGTGGTGGTGGCAATAGCACCACACCCCTGAAAGATGCATTTAGCAACTTTTACTCCTTTATTCTTTCTTTCTTCCACAGGTTTACCCAACAAACCAACAATACCTATGGGTACTATTTAATTGTATTTAGTTGTATATATTAACCACACCACAGAGCGTGTAGTAATAGTGCTTTCATTAGTGGTAGGTGCACAAGGAGTGACAACAGGGAGTTCACCTTGGTCCTGATGTGGAGTCTAGGGGTAGACTCTGAAACATGTAGACCATTTAGGAGGTAAGGTACATAATATACCCCGCCTCCCAACATCCCTTTTTAACCATACCACCCTTGTGAGACATATTAAATTAGTAATATCATCCACAGGGCGGTATTTTTAACACACTAAGCCCCCACCACTCCTATCCCTTTTAGCATTCACATTGTTGAAACCAACTGTGCTCCCACGTATTCCGTCGGTCGCAGCATGCCTCGTTCTATAGAAGAATGGGAGGAAACCCAATGATGAAGCATGCCACCAGGGATAACCCTGGTGGGTGAGGGTTTTTCATACAAAAAAATACTTTTTTTCTCCCTTTGGAAGTTCTTTATTTGCTAAGTGACAAGACAGTGCATCCCTTTTTCCCCAATGAGCCACAGAGGCTGGAGGCAGGGTCTAGCTGTGTCCAGCGCGGATCCCTTTGACATAAACAGCTCTCCAAGCCAGGTTAAAAAAATGTACTGATTGTATTGGAGACAGCGAGCTAGCAAAAAAAAAGTGCCTGCATTTCCCCAACGACAATAAAGGCAGCAATTTACCAGGGCACACAATGAACGTTTGTAGGCACTGCAGTAGTGCTTGCTGCTGTCAATTCAATGCAATGCATTTATTTATGTTTTGGAACTGAACTGAGGTCCACATGAAAAAACACAAAAATACATCCATTATAAACATTAGCACAAGCATATTGCAACTACATTAAAAACAATTTGAAAAGGTCACAGCATGTGACGTGCAAGTAAACAAATAGCTGCAGCATTACAATTTACAAACCATTACAAAACGATGGTAAGGTGGAAAAGTATTAATATCCACAATCTAAAGAAAGTCACAGAATGTAAGGTGCCGATACAATTTTTGACTGCATGAGTCTAACATACAAATCATTACACACCATAATAAAGTGCAAAACACTAATATACACAAAAGACAATCTAAAAAGGTCACAGCATGTATAGTGCCATTCATAAGGTGCAGGAGTGCTAATGCACACAATTAATTCACATTTAGTAAACATTGAAAAAGTTTAAGATTTTTGCACAGACCATTTCAGTTGGGCGGGGGAGGGGGGGGGTGCGAATAAGCATTGACGAGCCTCAACTGTGAAATCTACATTTTATTTCAAGAAGACTGGTCCCAAAATTGGTGGCGTGCAAAGCGCAAATACGGACACATTAAAAACACACAATTTGGATGTTGAACATGATTAAAACAAAAATTGCAAAGTCTCTCTTGCTTCCCTATGCCTTGCCATATTCCTGTGATCACCCGTAAAGGAAGCTAATTTAATCTTAGGAGCAAGGAAATTCGACGAGCACCATGTGGAAGATTCCACATGAGGTAAGGCTGAGGATTTTTTACATTCACTACTTTCTATTACAATTGTATGCCTCACATGCTGTGTGCAGAACAAAATATCACTTTTATACTCATTTTGTACAGATATTTTTCGATAAGCTTTTTAAAAGATGTTTTGGGAATGGACAATCCCGATTTTGAGCAATCTTGAACATTTCCAATGCTTTCGTAGAGGAGGAATTAAAATGCATTTTTCTCTGTCATAGTGTGGACAACTTTATGCTTCAGTGGAGCTCGGATGGACCCTATTTCACTTCCGAGCAAACTTTCCCCCACATCAGGACTGCTGTCATAACAAGCTGTTGAGGGTAACCCACATTTAAGTTAAAGAACAAATGACGAAGCCAAAGAATTCAAGTTACAAATTTAACGCTAAATAGGCGCAGTGCTGCATGGCCATCAATTTGCATGCATAACTTAATGTGAGTGGAATCTTTGCCTGATAAACTGATAGGACATGTACAGAGTGCCTTTTCAGCTGCTCATAACATAACAGAAGCTTGGAACAGTGCCTTACCTTCACAATGGTTTATATAAGCATTGCTGCGGCAGTTACTCCTGCCCAAATAAGGGTAAAATTCCACTTTTTCCATCTTTGCACTCCCCAAAAACCAATGGACGGTTTGCCTAATTCTAGCACCCTCCTTTCTGAAAGTTAAGACTTATTTGAGATAGTTATTTTTAAATAGTGGTCCTGCACATAGTCTTCTAGAGCTCTAAGGAGCCTTTGGAGTCGTATTGGAGTTAACTCCAACAGAACTACATCGTCAGCGTATAAAAGACAACAAACATCCATAGGACTGATTTTGGGAGGGACTCCGTTTGTCATACCATCTCCACAAGGCAGATCATAAATATAAAGCGAAAAGAGCAGTGGCACCAACAGACACCCCTGGCTCAAACCATTCTGTTTCACTACTCTTTCGGACAAACCTTGGTTCCCACCCATCTGGACAAGAGTAAAGGGCTGTTATTAGCCTCAAAAGATGAGCTGGAATTCCTAAGAGAAGCAATTTGCTCCGCAGCGTCCCTCGGCCTACCCTATCGAATGCTGTGGAAAAAAATAATAAATGCAGAATACATGGCTAGCCCCTCATAAGAGGATACTGCTCTTCTGTAAAGCCACAATGTTGTTAAGGGTATAACAGTTCTTTCGGAAGCTTGCTTTACAGGAATTATGTTATTCCAAATGCCCACTCATGAAGATGGAGAAGAATGCTTTTGCCAAATAATTTGCCTGTTGCATCTGGAAGGGCAATCTGCCTATAACTGGCGAGAGAAGTTTTCAGTCCTTTTCATACAGGGAAACAATAATGCTTCCCTTCCAGGAAGACAGAATCTCACCTGAGAAGTAGCAGTACTGGAACATCGGGCATAGAAAGGTAGCCGATAGGGAAACCTCCTGCTTAATGATTAATTCATCAGGGCCAATGGCACCAGAAGTTCTTGAACCTTTAATGAATCCAGCAATCTCCTTACTAGAAGGTGGACCATATGAAACTAAGGATTTTTCATCAACACCTAGGGCATGATTTGCAAGTGTATAGCTCAGAGATATACTGGGTCCAGTTGTCATCTGATATCGGAATTGCTTGAGCTGCAACACCAGAGTTGCAGTATTCTGCAATTAGAGTAATTTACTTGGATTCTGAGAGGCGGCAGCTCCCCCAAATTAATGCACATCCTGTCCTTTTCCTTTCTCTATTCTGTCACTTTCAATCGAGCTCTTTTGCGCTTAAGGCAATACATTTCACCCTGTCTCAAGATAATAAAATATTTTAATTGATTCCTTACTAAGAGGTTTGTGTCCAGATTTATCATTTGTAGAGCCCAGGAGATCCTTATAAGTGGTTTAGATCTTCTTCCTTTGTCTTTACTTCTGTAGACATAGAAGTAAGTCAGTTGCCATTCATACTCTGAAATGGGGTCATACTGGAGTGAATCAGAAGGGCCCAAACTAGCTACTTTAAAACACTGGCCTAAGGCCTTTACGTTACTGCGGTACAAGGAAGTATGCACATTTGATTTATAGTAGGCCACATTATCCATCTTGATATTCCAGGAATCAAGAACCTTTAACTGTAAGTCAAACGAAATAGTGAGAAGACCATGGTCACTTAATTCTTCCCCACGATCATCAGGTGTGAACAGGCACTAAACATTTAATATAACACCACCATATAATCAATTAGGGATTGAACACAATAGGATTGAAAAGAAGCATGTGAATCTTCTGGTAACCTACTGTTCAAAAAAATGAAACCATGCAGTATCAAATTATCTTAAAATAATATGCACCGCCTGTGTGCTCTAAACCTTTCTGGGAGCACTGCTTCGGGAATTGTTCATACCTCATCCATTTTGATATTACTAAAGGTCATGCATGCTGAATTTGATACCTCAGCATTGAAATCCCCTATAATAATGACCAGGCGGCATTACTCTATTTGGCTAATGTTACGGTCAAATGGGAAGATGTTACTAACTAAATGGTCCTGAGGCTTGCCCGGGGCAGTAGATAGATTGACTAGCGAAAAAGATGGCAGCCCTCCTCTCTCATAAAACATAGCCAACTTTAAACAAAGACAAAGGTTCAAAGGGTGAACAAATATATATATTTTTTTATTGATGTTATTTTTTAAGCAAGAAAGCAATACAACCACTAGTATGACCTTTTGCGGGTGGTTTTGCACCACAAGAGAAAATAAAATAGTTCTCCCATGCATCGTCAGTGCAGACCCACGTTTCCTGCAAACATAAGATCACAGGATTAGGATGCACTACAGAATTTAGTTTCAGGAGCAGCTTGTCTTAGGCCTGCCATGTTCCACAATAGTAGATTACCCCAAGGGTTACCTCCGCAGCGCGATCTACTTTGTGATGTTACCAGCACCATTCAATGTACCTGCTACCCAACTCCAATTAGCTAACTTGTCTACCTGCTCTGGCACCCGTGCAACCAGTTCTTCAGACTCCGTTCAAACTAAACTTATTATATAATTCTTTCATTGAGTCTGCCCAGGGCCACAGGATCCTGGTGCTCACTGTCCTATGACACTACATCTCCCCTTTGTTAAATAAAAAGGTATAAACAATAGCAGCATTGCATTTATTTGATAATTCGTCAAGGTGCTCACACAGTTCACTCCAGACCGTGTGATATGAGGTAGTTGAACTGTACCCGTAGTGGACACAGAGAATGAACAGGGTCTAATGTCTTCAGGTAGAGCAGCCTCATCTTGTGTTACAGGGACCTATGATTGTCGAGACAGGTGTCTGAAATGTGACAAGTCCCTTGTGATGGATTTGCCAGTATGTTGCACTGTTATCATGGGTCCCTTGCGTGTCATAACTGTCAGAGGTTCAACATAAGACGGAAAATCTGTCTTTTGCCTCCGTTTTTGCTTGACGAGGACCCAGTTACCTTTGTCGAAGATGATCTACTGAGCTTCCCAATGTTGATCACTATGTCTTCATTTGACGTGTTTGAGCAGTGTCAGTAGCACGAACCTCTTCATCATTCCCAGTTTGTTCAGTGGTCCACTGTTGGCGGTGTTTTTATTGCTCTCCTGAATATCAAATTGGCAGGACTCTCACTATTAGTCGAGTGAGGAGTCGAACAATAGTCTTGGATTCATGCCTGCTTCAGATCAGTTACCTACATTGATGCACGTTGGATCACTCATTTCAGGATTCCAACGAAATGTTCCATGACACCATTAGCCTGAGGCCACACCGATATACTTTTCTGACGCTTGACATGAATCTAGTCAGAAACTTCTTACACTTCGTGCTATCGAGCCATGGACTATTGTCAGACTTGGGAGTGTCCTGTATGCGCTACACTGCAAATATATCTTCCAGCCTCTCAATGACTTTGTTGTGGATTGTTGATCACATTTCTTGTACCAGAGGAAAACAGGAGTACTCGTCAGTGACTACCATTAGATGGTGTCCTTTTGCTACGGGCCCAAAGAAGTCAATGGCCACTCAAGAAATGACTCCTTAATCCAAGCCTTATCAACCTTTTTCACTGTGTGGGGATCCTAAAATAAGGGCAACCATCCCAGGTTACTCATTTCATTTTTGATGCAGAGTAGCCCTGGGATCTACTGTACCTTATCAAAATTAAGATAATTCAAGATTATTTCATGGTTAAGATTTGCTCCAGACAGACATCCATAAGAGCAGTGGGGTGAGGTTGATGCTGTCCTCAGTATACCTCAAGCCCAGTTACTCATGGCAAAAGAAGTTGGGGCAGCTCAGAGGAAGGGATATAAGTTAGCAACAAAATCTGTTCTCCTCCATCTGCAGATTCTTGAGGTTATTATATCCACAGAACCCAGGGCCTTACAAAGCAATCAGCACTCATTTGCTGGATAAACTTGTAATAGTGGTGCTGTTGGTTTAAAACCATCACAAGCAGCAAAGCTAAAAACTAATGCAAGTGACTGCCAGAATTTCTGATGTCAAGCTGATAATCACAAAGACCAGTTACTTCTAGAATCAAAATCAACCCCTAGATATGGAAAATGCTGAACTTATTTAATAATTACTCAGCTTAGATCACTTAGGGCCGCAAGTCAAGATGCATGATTTTGACAAGTGAATTCAATTTGTTTTTATTCGAAAGACAATCATAAAATAATACACATATAGAAATATTGCACATATAACTATAAATTCATACATTTCCAATAAAAAAAACAGATTTTAAAAAACATATCCCATTCTAAAACACACATCCTCATTGGGCAACATTTGTAAGAAACATAGAGCAACATTACATCTTTAACTTCAGGAACTTTTCCTGTAAACCTGAAAAAGGCATACATACAACCTTTATTAAAGAAAACAAACCTGGACCCGCAGGACCCCAACAACTACAGACGAATCACAAATGGACCTTTCCTGGGCAAATTGATAGAAAGAGCAGCATTCGCCCAGATGTCACAATTCATTGAAGACAATTCTATACTTTCAGACTTCCAAACTGGATTCCGCCCAGGAAGAAGCACTGAATCGGAGTCATAGCAATCTGGGATGATCTTAAAAACACAGTCGACCACAATGGAGTTGCTGCACTACTTCTCTTGGACCTCTCAGCTGCCTTTGATACGGTTGACCTTGACACCCTAATTCAAAGACTCCACAAAGCCGGCATACAAGGGATTGCTCTCGACTGGATTACTTCCTATCTTCAAAAAAGATCTAATATCATCCACTCGCCCCCCTTCTCGGCCAAACCCTACCTCACAAAAGCAGGGGTCCCCCAAGGGTCAATCATCTCACCTTTGCTTTTCAACATCTACATGATTTCTTTACCAGAACTGATCAATGATTTCCATCTCACATGCTACAACTATGCAGATGACACACAAATACTACTTAAATTAGAATGCCCCCAAAACATTGAAAACTCACAAATCTTCAGTTGCCTCAGAGCCGTTGATCTGTGGATGACCTGGAGCCATCTCAAATTAAATACCTCCAAAACAGAAATACTCATATGTGGTGACTGGAAAAGTTATGACCCTCTGTGCGTCTGGCCTGAGGATCTCGGACCACCTCCTCAATTATCCAAGGAAGTTAAACACCTGGATTCCAAGTTAACTATGAATGCCCAAGTGGACAAATTAGCATGAACAAGCTTCATCACCTTGAAGACTTTACGACGCATCTTCCCCCACCTCGGATTTCCACACAAGGTGCAAGCTACTATCTCGCTTGCACTATCCAAACTGAATTATGCCAATGGTCTCTACCATGGATCATCTCTATCTGTTATGAAAAAACTACAATGTATCCAGAATTCCGCAGCTAGGCTAGTATTACATGTAAAGCTGCAAGTCCACATCTCCCCTGCCTTGAGAGCACTACACTGGTTACCCGTTGCCAGAAGATGCACTTTCAAGCTGCTTTGTATCACCCACAAAGCTATACATGGAACAGGACCGCTTTTTATCAGAAACAAAATAACCAAATACATCCAACAAAGAAACCTCCGCTCAAGTTTGGCACCCAGCCTTAGAACACCACCATACAAGAATAAGACTATAGGTGGTAATTCCTTCTCAGTTCAAGCAGCTAAACTATGGAATTCATTACCCCCAACTATAATAGCCACAGATAACTTTCTTGTCTTCAGAAAACTACTCAAAAGTTGACTCTTTCCTTCATAACCACCATATTCAAACAACTATGAACTGCATATGCCTATGTTAAATATTTTTTTCAGATTATGTGTATATTTCTAATTATGTATAGTTTCTTTAGAAAATATGTATCCCTACTATGTCATAACAATGAAATACATACACACTCTTTAAACCTGTTTGACTAAGTATATTTTACCCATGGTTCTAATTATGTATTGTATGTGCATATGTGTGTGTATTCATGTGTGTGTGTATGTATATATATATATATAATATATATATATATATATATATATATATATATATATATATATATATATATATATATATATAGTATATATGTTGTGTCTGTGCTTGGCATGTTCATGGGTTATTGAATGGCTCCTAGTTGGTTTGTTATACTAGATATCTATGAGTTCCTGCTCTCATCTTATCACACTTATCTACCCATCATCATATGCCATGTCTCTATCAAACTATCCTCCATTCTCACTCTGACTCATCCCAAATCCTTTCTACTACTTTCATCTCTTAAATAACTCTGCCTAAGCTCTTCCCTCCGCTTCCACCTCTAACTCACCAAACCTCACTCTACTACCGTGACCTCCCACACAACCCTACTAAATTCTCCTGCATTTATCTCACCCTGCTACTATGCTCTCCCTAACCCTTCCACATACTCTTCCCTCCTCCATCCCCCTTTACTCATCCCAAGCCTTTGGGTTTAGTAAATTAAGGATATACTCCCAATTAACACTTCTGGATTTCTTTCCTACTCCACCCCTCCATTACTCCTGTCAATCTAGCTAACAAACTCTCATATCCGCGGCTCAAATTAACTCATAATAATACTAAAACTGTACTCATTATTTCCCGATACTAATCCATCACTAATTCTTGTTGGGTTCCAGAGTAGCGAGCTACTCACCGAAAAGCGCTTCAACACCTCGTCAGGGGTAGTAAGCGTTATGTAAATACAATTACAATACAATACAATACAATACATTGTTCAAATGTATGTGTCTTTAAAAGTGGCAATAAGAATTGTATTCTAAAAACGATAAAATATACAAAAAAGTGTAAAGTGCAGGAGAGATTGTTCATAGAAGCCGTCACAGGCACACTTCATTACAGCTATGTACCAAAATGACCCAAGGGGAAGGACAATAAATAACATATAGTACCTGCTCTAAAGCTCAATACCAAGGCCCTCTCCCAGCTATTACACTCAAAGGGCGGAGAGGGCTCCATGCAAATTTCAGTTTTTAGAATAGCGTTATGCAGAATGAGTGGCATGCTCAGTTCCACACCTTCCCTCTGAATACAACATTGTTCCTGATACAAGTGATCAACGATCAGTTTGTCCTCTTCACATATAGATTCTGGGTTATCCGAAAAAGAGGATCTGCCTAGATCAGTTACATTTCACTTAACAAATTTTATCCGTGGAGCGTTCAAGCCATGCCCACAACTTAGGCAATCATTAATTGTAGCATGATTCAAAGTGGCCTGGGAGTTATTCCATACCATTAGCCATAGCAGAAGCGTACCCATATTGATGTGATTGGCAAGGTCAGGGTAAAGAGCTCCTTGTGACAGAAGCAATGTAGAATAGAATGCGGAAGAGAAAGAAGGCACCTGTAAAATCTTTTCTCCTTCGCTTGAAGTGCTCGACAATCTGCATATCCCATTTCCATAACTCACAGTTGGAATGCAACTCTCTAAGAGGGATGGGATAGGCTTACCCCCAACTACTTGACAATTGTTACAAATTTAGCTCACAGCCTGAGAAAACTTTGCATTGTGGTATGAAATATTTCCAACCCATATACCACATAGCTCAAACACTGACAAGTTATTACCACTGATAGAAATGTTCTGTAATAGATATTGAGGACCACAAGCCATAGAATGTGACTTACAAACATTTGTAGACAAATCTAGGTCTGTCATAAAAATTTTAAAGTCTTTAACCAAGCAACGCAAAGTATTAGAAGTTTGGGTGAGCAGCATAGCATCATCTGCATATAGGAGTACAGGTATTCGGGTTGAGTTAAAATGAGGGACATCTTGAGTATCTCCCCTCAAATAGCCATTAATTGTGTTTGTACAGAATAAACAGGAGAGTGGCTAAAACACATCCCTGACTGTGTCTGTGATGTAATGTGAACATGTCAGAAAGTTCCCCTTTGGGGTCAGATCCAACCGTTGCTGCCAGGTTCTGATGCAGGCTTGATAGAAATTTTATGAGAGTTGCATCTAAACCCATCTGTAACAGGAGCATTCATAACTTGGCATGTTTGGCCTTGTTAAAAGCCGTGGACAGATCCATAAATGGCAGGTACAATGGGCTGTGCCTAGCTTTGGTATATTTACCTATCGGCAAATGTTAGCTAGAAAGGTTCCCAAAACCCATATTGGCAAGGAGACTAGATGCTGTTGTCATGCGGCCTTCCAGACTTCTGTTAAAATGACCCTTACTAAGATTTTAAATCTTAAATTTATTAAGGAAATATATCTACAGCATTTGTGAATCTTGGGCCAGATGTAGCAACCCTTTTGCGAGTCGCAAACGGCGAAAATCGCCGTTTGCGACTCGCAAACGTGGGTTTGCAATGCACAAATGCATATTGCGAGTCGTTACCGACTCGCAATATGCATGTGCGACTCGCAAATAGGAAGGGGTGTTCCCTTCCTATTTGCGACTCGCAATGGTATGCAATACCATTTGCGACCGCATATGCGGTCGCAAATGGCATCGCAGTTACCATCCACTTCAAGTGGATGGTAACACAATCGCAAATTGGAAAAAAACCTTCTTTATTGAGCAGCAGGTCGCTAACATGGAGGCCTGCTGACGTCAGCAGGCCTCCATGTTAGCGAGTGCCCATAGTCGCTATGGGGCCGCAATTTGCGACCCACCTCATTAATATTAATGAGGTGGGTCTTTGCGACCCCATAGTGACTTGCAGAAGGTGTCTGAGACACCTTTCTGCATCCCAAATTGCGACTTGCAATTTGCGAGTCGCAGAGACTCGCAAATTGCAAATCGCAATTTGGTTTTTTCGTACATCTGGCCCCTTGTTCTTATCTTGTCACAGTTGCTGTGCATTCAAAGACAGAGGTCAAATGTCAAGCTGTGTCTTCCAGAGAGCTGGCTGTTTAGTTTGCTTTCGACTGACTTCAAAATGAGAGCGTTTAAAGGAAAGAGGAATGCAGCATGACCACACTGTGGGATAATAGGCAATTGTTTTATTCATGTGATCATTACTACCTATAAGATGATCTTGAAATATTTACCTTCAGAATGTGCACTTTAGGAACACTTCTCTAACAATTGATTTTACTAAAATGTTGTCCTTGTTTTATAGCAACCCAGGCCATCCAATTGGGGCACATAACTGATTTACCTCTTAGTTTACCATTACCATTGACAGGGTGGATGGAAGAATGGACATTTCTAAATTCAGGTTGGAAAACTATTACTTATAACAAAACATGCGCTGATTTAGCCTGATCTACTACTAGTATTAAATTGAAATAGCATGTGAATAAAATACCTTTTTGGAATTTTTGAAGAGACTTTTTCATATTTTACATGTTTTTGCAAAATGTCTTAAAAAATGGGGTGGACTGAACATTACATATGGAGGGTACACAAGTTACTTGCTTTCTCTCACATTGAGTAACTTTTTTTAATATTTTTTTTTTTGCATGTGACATACTGTATATAAATATGTTCAGCTATATTTCTTGTGGGGCACTTGGAAGGGAATTATTTCTCTACATTAACTTTTCCTCTGATTCTTCATCACTGTTCAGATTGACACTTAGGAAGTTTGAGGACAGTGCGACCCAGCTCGCAAAGACGACCCAAGTAGGGTTCTATATGCAGAAGGTATGCTGTTGTATGTGAAGATGCATTTGGAAATATCTTTTGGATGATGACAGATGTACGATAGTATAGGATTTTATCTGAATGGCAGATGAATCAATATAAATCTACAGTGGATCAAGCACACCTAAATGGTCGGATGGTGGAAAGTATTTCAAATATCTTGTGTTTCTAATGGATGCTGATCCTGACAAGGTATACGGGCAGAATGTTAAAGGACCTGAAGTGCTCTGTTAATAGGTGGGCAAGAGTGTTAGTGTTAGTAGTGGCTAAAAATCCAAATGTAAGGAGAACTGGTACAACTGTGAATATTTATTTCAAGTTACTGATGAACACAAACACTAAAAAGGCCTTGAACGTTATTAGCTAAAATTATCCTAGAGCTGTATTAAAAGAGGCATTCAAAGACTGTGTATATAAATATTGTGATTAGGGTAAGCACTGATGACTTACTCTTAGACATGAAAGGGTTATAAAGGAATAACATATGGCTATCCATTTTTCCCATCCCATTAACTATTGTTGTAAGGAAAGACAATAGGATCTTTGGACTGAATATCTTTGACTATGACTTTGCTGCCTGCATTGCTGAAATTAAGAGATTGCTTTAGTAAACTTGCTTGATACTAAATTAACTGGACTAAATCAAGAGTCTCCACTATATATAGATGCATGTTTAAGAATAAAAAGTAAACATCTAAATGTCTTCTGAAACACAAAGTGCATT
Source organism: Pleurodeles waltl (assembly GCF_031143425.1). NCBI lineage: Eukaryota > Metazoa > Chordata > Amphibia > Caudata > Salamandridae > Pleurodeles > Pleurodeles waltl. Next base: position 405,049,196 of record NC_090449.1, read on the forward strand.
AAAAATCTGGTACATAAATTACATGTTTACTTTGAACTTAGACACCATTGAGTCCCAATCTATGCTTCACTTTAACACGTGCTATAAATGGATATTAAGTATAAGAACAATGGTAATGCAGCCAATTGATGATTCTTCCTAGATTGTTATATGTTTCTAGGACAACCCTATGAGTTGTCCAATTTCAGATACTAGCAGATTGATAAATTATGCCCTTCATTTCTTCCTGTGACGGAATATCAACATGATGTTTTAATTGTTCAAAATACAAATGAGTGGCCTCAAAGTGGATGTGGCTTTCCAACCATAGAGAAGTATCTTGATTGTCCATTTAAAATCACATTCAGGTGGCCATTGATATCCAGAATTTACAAAGACCCTATTGAGTCTTTTTTAGAAAATAAAGAAATTAAATGCCAAGGCCACAAAAGAAAACGTAGATTTGATTTGAGGTAAGAAGCTTCTCTTTGGAAGGTGTTTGAAACTGAAACTCAAGGTGTTTAAATAGAACACTTGGTTTATCACAGTGACATTCACTATTAAACAAGGGTGGAGTAATGGAAATGTAATCACTTTTGGAGAAATCACAACTTATTTTAACTTAAAAACGTCTGAACTCACAAGGTACTCTAGTAGATACCTGTACTACTCTTTTTCTCCTATCAATTTCTGATGTTCTTTACATTTCATTGGGCCTGATCTAGAGTCTTGCAGACAGGGTACACTGCCTGCCAAGCCTTCAGCCCCTCCACCTCATTTAGATATGGGCTTTGTATGGACTGTTGGATGAAGGACATCACACTGCCGGCTCTACTGTGGATGGACCGTGTAATGCCTTTTTCCTGTCCGTCACCTCCAGTAAAAAACATAGCTGGAAGAGACCAGAAATAAAGCAATAATGACCCCCACACTTCAGGAGAAAACGCTTAGGGTCTGGAGGTCATTAGTTATTTGTTTTTGAAAAACAAACTCTGTTTTGGGAGTTTATTTGTGAAAAACAAAACATTTTACAAGTTTGGTGAATAGCCTACAAATCAAACATTGACCTACACCAATCTTTTAGTAAATTTAAAGTAAAGTTTTTTTGTTAATCTTTTGTTGTGGTCATATACTCGAATAACACAAGCAATTTACCAGGTTAACCTTTTTTGCATATCTGTTTCTTTCCCTGAAAAAGTAACTGCATTTTTCTATAAAGTTTGATAAGCTGAGCACTAGCTGTATTAATTGTATTAGTTGTATTCTTATTGCTTTTATTTTTTTGTTGCCAGCTGTATTTCTATGTTTGCTGTACAGTCTTTTTATGACCATAAACAACGTATATATCCAATAAATAAAATAATTAATCTTTAGATATTGATAATATCTAAACCATATATAGCTGCCTTTACATCATATTGCTGATACAGTCATGAAAGACATCTGTTATGCCCATCCCATTTAAGTGTCAGCTCACAAAACGTGTTGGTTTGTTTCACAATGCGTATTTGTACTTAAAACAACAACAAAAATGGCCCTCATTACAACCCTGGTGGTAAATCCCGCTTTCCGCCGTGCTGAAGACCGCCAACATACCATTGCGGCGGTGGAATTCCGCTACAGGCATCACGACTCACAGCTCGGAATCCGCCACAATACAGACACCCGCACAAGTCTGCCACACCAAAGGTCAGTGATAAACTGGTGATACCAAAACCCACACCCTCACGCCAACAAGAAAACGCCCACACTATCACGACTCACGAATCAACGCAGTGGTCTTTCAACTACGGTAATCCATTGGCGGTACACACCACCTCGCTCAAAATACACCCACATTTACAAAACACAACCACATTGGACAATTCAAAATACACACACCTGATACACATACACACACCACACCCACACACCCAATCCAATATAAAGCATACACCCATATCACCCACAAACCCTTTCAGCCAAAATTTTGAAAGAGGGCCAGAGAGAGAGATTAGCTAACACAACACCAGCATCCACAGACACACAACACCATCACTTATACAACATCCATGCACCTTAAACAACACACGCCAACACATCCCCTCATACATCACAACAGACAGCACCTCACACATCACCCAAACCACATCATGGCACCTCAAAGACACCCCAGGTTTTCTAAGGAGGAGCTTAGGGTCATGGTGGAGGAAATCATCCGGGTAGAGCCACAGCTATTCGGATCACAGGTGCAGCAGACATCCATTGCTAGGAAGATTGAGGTATGGCGGAGAGTCGTCAACAGGGTCAACGCACTGGGACAGCATCCAAGAACACGGGATGACATCAGAAAGAGGTGGAACGACCTACGGGGGAAGGTACGTTCCGTTTTATCCAGACATCAGATTGCTGTACAGAGGACTGGCGGTGGACCCCCACAACTAACAACATGGGAGGAGCAAGTCTTGGCAATACTGCATCCTGAGGGCCTTGTAGTAGTAGCAGGAGGACTGGACTCTGGTAAGTCATATCTTAACTACTTTATCCCCCCCACCCCACCTGCATGCCATCACATACTCCCACCCTCACAATCACACCCCACAGATACCCCACTACCACAACCCACACATCCCAAAACCAAGCCCTGCATGTAACACCAATGCATTGACACCCATCACCAAAGCATGTCCAGTAGAGAGACTCACTCATGCCCCAAAATCACCAATCACACAAGGCCCTCAGCAATAATGCAAGCACAGAAGTAGAGGTTAACTCACCCATTGCACAAGATGGCACACACAGATACTAAGATTATGCATTCACACCCCAACACGACCCCTACCCAACATCACCGGACAGGAGGTGCCAGACATATCCAGTCCCCCCACAGAAGAGGCCCACAGTGATGACAGCAGCTCTGCACGCCTGGATCAAGATGACCAGCCCGGCCCATCAGGGACCTCGGGACAGTCGTTTCCCCTGACACAGTCACAAACCAACACTGAACCTCCCCCCTCAGGAAAGACCGCCACAGCACCCACCCAGTGGGCCCATCCCTCTGTCACCAGGACACGTCAATCAGCAGTGTGTCCACCACTACAAGGAACCCAGGCAACCCCACTAACACAGGACGATCAGGGACCTGGGGGCAGTGGCAGTGGGCACACGGTTCAGGGGACAGAGGCACAGGATAACAGGGAAGCTGGGAGGACTGCTGTGCGACGGGGGAGGTCAGGCCCAGGAAACCCACTCTCCATGAGGCACTCTCCAACATCATGGGAGCTTACCACCATTCCCAGGAGACCATGGGCACGGTACGGGGCAAGTTTCAGGAGGCCCAGCGGCTGCAGGAGGAACACTACCTGGGGATCAGGGAGGACTTGAAGTCCATCAACACCGCCCTGGTCACCATTGTAGGGGTGCTGGCAGACCATGTCACAGTGGCACACCAACGGGCCCCTGACACTAGCCTGGACGATGAACAGCCCTCCACCTCCGCTGGCGCTAGTGGACACTAGCCTGGACGATGAACAGCCCTCCACCTCCGTCGGCGCTAGTGGACAGTAGGCCCCGCCACAGGAACAACAGGCCACCAGCACCCCACCCCCTGCAGAAGGAGAAGCACCCCGCAAATGGTCCCTGAGATCCAGGAACAAGACAGAGAACATTGGCAAGACCCCCACCAGGAAATAAGACCCACCTGACTGTCACCCTTCTGTCCCACTTTGACACCCTGTCCACCTTAAACTGCCATTGCTCCACTTCCTATGCCCCATTGGACAATGCACCTGTGAAACAAATACTGTAGACTGGACTCTGCCATGGACATTCCTCCACCATCACCCAAGCCCATTTCACACCCCCCTCCACTTATTTGCAAAGAAATAAACACCCTTGAATCACAAAACAATCTGGAGTCAGTCTGTGCTTTCACAAATGTGTAATTGCAAAACCTCTGGTATATAGCAATGTCAATGTACTTGTTCACATACCAATGTAACACAGCTGTAGGCCAGCAGTAAACATAGCAGAAGGCACAGAGTGGGACCCAGATCTGTGAAATGGAAAGGCAAGTAACAAGTCAGGGTCCATACACTGAGTGAAAATGACAGACTTATGCTAGCTCCAACAATAGTATGAGATGTGGGAGGCAGTTACATCTTCTTACCTGTGTCTCACTGGAAGTATTGCATGATGATGTTGTTTTGGCTGTCTGCATCTTTTTCTTCTGCCTCCTCTTCTTCACTGTCCACAGGCTCCACAGCTGCCACAAGACCACCATCTGGCCCATCCTCCTGCAGAAAAGGCACCTGACGTTGCAAAGCCAGGTTGTGCAACATACAGCAGGCAACGATTATCTGGCACACCTTCTTCGGTGAGGAGTACAGGGAGCCACCTGTAAGATGAAGGCACCGGAATCTGGCCTCCAGGAGGCCGAAGGTGTGTTCTATAATCCTCCAAGTTCGCCCATGTGCCTCATTGTAGCGTTCCTTTGCCCTTGTCTTAGGATTCCTCACTGGGGTCAGTAGCCATGACAGTTTGGGGTAACCAGAGTCACCTGCAAATGTCGAGGGACAACTGTTAGACAGACACTAACCCTTAAGGACAACCCCATACCCAGACACCTATGTCAACTGTGTTGGGACCTTCGGCTCACCTATTAGCCACACACGGTGTCTCTGGAGTTGCCCCATCACAAAAGGGATGCTGCTATTCCTCAAAATGTAAGCGTCATGCACAGAGCCAGGATACTTGACATTCACATGGGAGATGTACTGGTCTGCCAAACACACCATCTGCAAATTCATTGAATGGTAGATTTTCTGGTTTCTGTACACCTGTTCATTCCTGCGGGGGGGACGAATGCCACATGTGTACCATCAATGGCACCAATGATGTTGGGGATATGTCCCTGATGCCATGGCCACTGTTGTTTGAAAAGACCCACTGGCCAGGAAATGGAGTACAGACAGAACCTGCACAAGAGGGGGGATTCCTGTGGGTTGGCGGATAGCTGACATCAGGTCTGGCTCCAGCTGGGCACACAGTTCCAGGATTGTTGCTCGATCAAGTCTGTAAGTGATAATGATGTGTCTGTCTTCCATTGTCGACAGGTCCACCAGGGGTCTGTACACCTGAGGATGCTGCCATCTCATCACCTGCCCCAGCAGACGTGCCCTATGGAGGAGAACAGCAAACAGAGGGTCATCCAACACTTAGGTATCACAATGTGTTATTGGGTAAAACGTTGGAAATTCGCAATGTGCCTTTATTTGTCCGTATTCCAGGCCTAAATAGGTGTGACGCAGTTTTTTCCCCTGCCACGTGTCCCCCTGAAATGGCGCCTGCCTGACCTGTAAGGTGGGACAAGGGGAAATGAGGTAACCGTGCTGGCATTGTACACCATCGCGGTAGGGGGGTGGAAGAACGCAGTGCAATTCAGCATTGGTTAACATTGGGCCCTATGGGTCCCAGGAGCCAATGACGATGTACGCCGGCAGTGACGGTACCCACTGCTGCGGACGTGGCCGCCATTTTCTTACTGTTCCGTCACTTGATACCTGACCTGCAAGAGGAGAGGACCTACACTGCAAGTGCTGCAGTGACCTGTGTCTGGAAGCGACGATGGCTACAGTGTCTGGGGAAAGGGCCCCTTCCTTCACTTCGGAGGAGTTGGAGAAACTGGTGGATGGGGTCCTCCCCCAGAACACGCAAGTGTACGGTCCTTCAGACAAACAGGTGAGTACACTGTGAGCATTGTGGATGGCACATGATTGTATGGAGTGTTGTGGATGGAAGAGGGTGGGGAGGGGGACAGGCCAGCATGTCAGGATTGTGTGTGTATGTATGTCTGGGCCAGGGTGGGAGGTGTTTTGCAATGCGTGAGATGAAATGTACGGGATAGAAACATCCATTTTTACTTCACTTTTCCTCTAGGTCAGCGCCCACCAGAAGAAGGGTATTTGGCGTGCCATCGCCAAGGACGTCCGGACCCTGGGGGTCTACCATAGACGGAGCACCCACTGCCGTAAAAGATGGGAGGACCTGCGCCGCTGGAGCAAGAAGACAGTGGAGGCCCAGCTGGGGATGTTCTCCCAACATGGAAGGGGTGCCCGTCGCACCATGACCCCCCTGATGTACCGGATCCTGGCGGTGGCCTATCCGGAGTTGGATGGGCGCTGGAGGGCATCACAGCAGCCACAAGGGGGTGAGTACACTCTAATTCAGCTGACTCAGCACGCTTTACGAGGTGTCTGGGTGGGGGAAGTGGGCTGTGGGTTCCCCTAAGCCCGGGTGAACTTGGTAGGCTAGGTCCCTTGTTAGGCAGGCTCTGTGGCACCCCAACTCCACTACTGGTAATAGCCATCTACAGCTAGTCAGGCTCTTGTGACTTCCAGGTGTGCAGCAATTGTGCTTAGGCCTCGTCCCCCATGGGTATGTGAATTTGCTAAGAACTGTTAGTACATGGCTTAGTGCATAGGGCTGCTCCCTGTGTGTTGTGTCCGCCAACAGTAGTGGTGTTGCATGCACTGAACATGTGTTTCTTCTGTCTTTCCCCCCCTTTTTGTTTTGTTTCCCTGTTCTTGTGTGCATTAGCTTCATCTGGCGGAGGAGCAGTGGCACCGGAGCAGGAGGGAGCTGCAACCCACATGGCCCTGGAGGGTGAAGCAACGGAGTCTGAAGCCACCAGTGGGACGGAGGACGAGGGGAGCTCCACAATGGGGACAGGAGCAGACACCAGCGACAGAGACTCCTCCTCTGATGGGATCACCCTTGCGGTGGCGGGCACCTCTGTGTCTACCGCATCAGCAGGTACAGCCGCCACCCCCCCTACCAGCACCTCCCTCCCAGCAGCCCCTCAGCGTATGTCTCATGCCTGCTCACCCAGGAGGGTGGGCATCTCCTTCGCCCCGGGCACCTCAGGCCCTGTCCCAGTCAGCCCTGCTGCCCTCAGTGAGGAGGCTATTGAGCTCCTGAGATCCCTCACTGTTGGGCAGTCTACCATTTTGAATGCCATCCAGGGTGTTGGAGGCATTTGCAACAAACAGATGCATACTTGGAGGGCATTTATTCTGGGCAGGCGGCCCAACAGAGAGCATTTCAGGCTCTGGCCTCAGCACTGATGGCAGCCATTGTCCCTGTGTCCAGCCTCCCCCCTCCAACTTCCTCCAACCAGATCCAATCCCCTGTACCTCAGCCTAACCCAAGCACACCATCAGACCAGCATGCACACTCGTCAACACACAAGAGTGGACATGGCAAACATAAGCACCACACATCCCACATGCATTCACACAAGCACCATCCCCATGCAGACACACCAACATCCACTGCCTCCACTGTGATCTCCTCCTCCACGTCCTCCTCCTCCCTCCCTGTCTCGTCTCCACTCACACCTGCATGCACTACATCCCCAGCCACTACCTCCATCACCAGCACGCTCATCACCAAACACCACTCACGTGCAATCACCACCCCCTACTGCCATTCACACATCCCCAGTTTCCTCTCCCAGTGTGTCTGTGAGCCCTGCTCCCAAAGTACACAAACGCAGGCGCACACCCACCCAATAGCGATCCACCTCACAACAGCCTCAGGCCCATGCACCTTCACCCAAATTCAGCAAACATATACTTCCTACAACCACTCCCTCTTCCTCCACTCCCAAACCCCCTCCATCTTTCTGTCCCAGTGTGTCTAAGAAGCTTTTCCTGGCTTATATTGACCTCTTCCCTACACCTCCCCCCGTCCTTATCCTAGGACCAGGCTTTCCAGTTCCCAGCCCAGCACCTCAGCCACCAAATCCCACACACTGGCACAGTGGTGCCAGCAACTGCTGTGTCATCGAGTGTGCCACCATCAGAGCTGCCAGTGTGCCACCTAGCGAGGCCAAGGACATTCCGCCACCTGCTAAGGCGAAGAAGCCGCACCTACCAGCCACCAAGGTCTCCTCCAAAACAAAAGGGGACAGTGGCAAGACACATGCGGCAACAACAAAGGTGGGGAAGGGACACCAGCCAAAGAGCAGGTCAGGACAGGGCACGGTGGCTCCGACTGAAGGACTAGAGTCACCCCTTCTGTCAACCACTACACCAATGACACCGCCACCTGTACCGCCACCTGCACCGCCAGCAGCACCGCCACCTGCACTGCCACCAGCACTGCCACCTGCACTGCCACCAGCACCACCACCTGCACGTCTGCAGCCTCAGCAACAGTCCCCAGCATCTTCCCCAGTGGGCAGCTTTCCGAAGCTGTCCTGCTGTGTCCATCAACAGGTGGTGAAACATGCATCACTGCCAGCACCTCTGCCACAGACACTGTCGCAAGCACCGCCACCAGCCCCACGATGTGCTCAGACAGTGCCACCACAGCTGACATGGCTACCATCCCCACTGGGCAGCCGTCTGAGGCTGGAAAAGACTTCCTGGACCCTGCCCCTCTTCCATGAGGCATGACTCTCATCACTGTTTGCACCTGCAGGTGGCAGGCGAAGCCGCAGCAGGGTGGGGTATGTCTCTGCCTCCATGGCGTATCATGATACCTGATCCTAGCGAATCTTGTGGCACACACACCCATGTGAGGTAATGGGACCAGCCACACTGCATGTGGAGCACTCTGGGCACCAAGCCCCCTCCAGAACCAGTGGAGATTCACATCCCTACCTTAGTCCTTGGCAGGATGAAGCACTCGGGCACCAAGCCCCCTCCAGGACCAGTGGAGATTCACATCCACTACCTCAGTCCTTGGCAGGATGAAGCACTCAGGGCACAAAGCCCACTCCAGAACCAGTGGAGAAAGGCATCCACTACCTCAGTCCTTGGCAGGATGAAGCACTCTGGGCACCAACCCCCCTCCAGAACCAGTGGAGATTCACATCCACTACCTCAGTCCTTGGCAGTATGAAACACTCTGGGCACCAAGCCCCCTCCAGAACCAGTGGAGAAAGGCATCCACTGCCTCAGTCCTCGGCAGGATGAAGCACTCTGGGCACAAATCCCCCTCCAGAACCAGTGGAGAAAGGCATCCACTACCTCAGTCCTTGGCAGGATGAAGTACTCTGGGCACCAAGCCCCCTCCAGAATCAGTGGATATTCACATCCACTACCTTAGTCCTTGGCAGGATGAAGCACTCTGGGCACCAAGCCCCCTCCAGAACCAGTGGAGAAAGGCATCCACTACCTCAGTCCTTGGCAGGATGAAGCATTCTGGGCACAAAGCCCCCTCCAGAACCAGTGGAGAAAGGCATCCACTACCTCAGTCCTTGGCAGGAGGAAGTACTCTGGGCACCAAGCCCCCTACAGAACCAGTGGAGACTGTTATTCACTAGAGAGACTGTGGCTTTGCACTCCCCAGGATAAAGCAGTGGGCAAATCACCCACTGGAAAGACTTGTGAGACTGTGGCTTTGCACTCCCCAGGATAAAGCAGTGGGCAAACCACCCACTGGAAAGACTTGAGAGACTGTGGCTTTGCACTCCCCAGGATAGAGCAGTGGGCAAACCACCCACTGGAAAGACTTGTGAGACTGTGGCTTTGCACTCCCCAGGATACAGCAATGGGCATGGAGCCCCCTCGTGCAGCAGTGGCTCATGCGTTCATCCGGCTGAGGTGCCCCCCCCTCCCCCCTGAGGTGCCTGTTTAATTTCAATCTGATGCCCCTGCAGTGTTCTCTCCGGTTCGAGTCAGGTATCCTGTGTGGGCTTTGCCCATGCATTTTGGGACCACTGGTCCACGGACAATGATTGGAACACTATCCGGACTTGTGTTGTTGGTGTACATATTTGTATATACTGATTTTTGAACTTGCACTATCTGATTTTTCTTGATTACAATTGTTACAATAATTTCCTTTTGTGCTTGTGTTCTTCCAGGGGATGAGAGGGTGTATATGTAATGTTGCTGTATGTATTTTGTGTATGGTGTTGTTGGTAAGAGTGGGGGTGGGGGTATTGCGTGTTGCATGTGTGTGTCACTCTCTTTTCCCTCCTCCCTCCCCTGTGTTGTAGGTGCAGTACTCACTGTGGTCGTCGACGGTGTCTGTCCTGCTCCTGATACAGAAGGAGGAAGACCAGCATGGGCAGGACGTGTAACTCGGGCTCCATGGCATCCTGGTTCCTCGTTGAGTGTCGAGAGGTGAGTGGTTTCCCTTCTGTGTACTGTTTCCACCGTGCTTTTGATAGCGTTGGTTCTGCCCTGGAAAAGGTGGTGGATAGGCGTGTTGGAATACAGTGGGCGGTACTTTGTCCTCCGCCTGTCTGTTAGCGGTGACGCAGCTCTGTTTGTTTCTACCGCCGTGGCGGTCGGAGTGTTAAAGTGGCTGTCTTTGTTGGCGGTTTCCGCCATGGTCGTGATTCCATTTTTTTTTCCACTTGCCTGTTGGCGGTATTACCGCTGCTTTAACACCGACCGCCAGGGTTGTAATGAGGGCCTATGTGTCTACAGTAAAACATGACATGTGTTTGCTGTTAATTAAAGTTGGTTAGCTTTCATTAAATTTTTTTAATGTTCAAGCCGCTATGTTGCCTGAGATCTCACATTGAGTATTTTGTAAACTTTCACAATGATTAACTTGTAAAAATAAGTGCTTGCCCGTGTTGAATGGTGAGCCACATACAAAGGTCAGGAGTGCGCTTTTAAGGGACATTTAACCCTTAAGACACATTTAAGTAAGTATTTCATACTTCTTTAAATACAAGCCTCTCCATACTTTTGTGTTTACACTTTTTTACACACATTCATTTTTGCAGTAAAATTTTTGAACCTCCAATTTACACACCCTTTTATTCTCAAACATATACTCTCATCCACTCCCCGCCTTTATAAGCCATTGCAATTTTCAATGCACTCCCATCCACCTTACATTTTATGCCACTGCAGCCAGATCCTTCACATTACTTCAAAGTAACATCACAATATCAACAAGCATTGGCAAAGCCAATAAGTCCTGCTTACGCAAGAGCTATTGGCTTTGTCAGTGTCTTTTAGTCTGTTGCAGGACAGTGTAACTGCTGTTAAGCAATGCTGAAAGAAAAGAAAAAACATTATGACGTAGTGAATGCTGGCTGCATCATATCTCTTTTTTCCTTTACTTTCAGCCTTGCTGCACAGCAGCTGCACAGTTATACAACATTGATAACAGTCATTGGCAAAGCCAATAGCTCTTGCATAGGCAAGACCTTTGGGCTTTGCCAATGTTTGTTATAAACAGGGCCAATTATCGAACTTGACCATGAAGGAGGAAGTTCAGCTACATTGACAATGTTGAATACATTAACAAGTAATGGGGCCTAAAAATCGACCCTGCATTTAAAAACGTCAATTGTTACCCCATTCTGTCCAGGAGCTTTACTGAGAGAACTCTGGTTAAGAGTGGTCCAAAATTCGTCCTCTGTAAAAAACACAGCCTACGAATTACTCCATAGTTATTAGAAAAAGCAGTAGTAGTAGTAGTGCTAATGTCAAGACTCGGCCAGTAAATAGGACTAAAATGAATTGTCCTTTGTTCTCCAGTGAGATAACTACGCATGAGTGAAACCGAGGTCTGTTGTATTCTAAGGGCCCTAATTTCTTTCCAGAACATTATAAATATTTTTAAGAGAGACAGCCACAGTTGAACGATCCCAATTATCCCTACGAATTTCACTTTTCCTTTTTAACAGAACCACTTGATATACAGCGCGTGCCTTCGAATTCTTTTTTTTAACTCTTTTTATTTAAACAGAGCTGAGGATAAAGCATACACATATTCACATTACAGATCGGGCACAGAATAGTTATGACAGTGACATTTGTTATCAACCATTTCAAGACCCAACAACCATCAATAGAAGGCGCTTTTATGGCCTGGCTACATAACACTTAGAGCATGATATCCATGGTATGCTTTCCTTAGTTTGTGTGGATGAACGTAGTTATGATCCAGTATTTATGGCCTCCTCTGGAGTTACACTGGGTTCCCCCCATTTTTTCCATTTTTTGGTGCAGCCTTGACTCTGGTACACCACCCTTTGACTCCAGTCCAGGTCTGATTCCCACCCTTTTAGGGTCGGAGGTGTAGGTTTGCCCCATGTTCTTGCAGTGTTACGTTTGGTAACCCCAATCACTAAGACCAACCGCATTTTGGGAGATTTTCGTAATGAATCTCCCCCTGTTATGTGCAACTAAACCCATTTGTGAGTCATGGGGATCGCGGTTCCTAGGGTCTGGGATATCCTGTTGGTAACCTCCTTCCAGTAGGTTTGATTCACTGGCCATGCCCAAAGGGTGTGGAAAAAAGTTCCCTCTTGCCCGCAACCCCTGAAACACAGAAGCGTATCTGCTTTTTCAATCTTGTGTAGGATGATTCTGGAGTAGTAGGATCGGTGCAAGAGTCTTAGTTGCATCAGGTGAAACCTTGTCTGGATAACTATCTCTCTTGGGCTCTGCAGTGCGACAAGCCAGTCATCATCATCTAGCCTTCCCAGGTCATGAGACCATGCCTCTCTGAGGGAACCCAATGGATCCGGGGTGTTTTATATGAGTTTCCTGTAAATTACTGAGATTGACTTGTTAGGAATGGGCTCTGTAAGCAGTCTGTTCTCCAGGTGGTGGCAGATGGCGATAGTTCCCCCTCCATAATTTGGCATTGCAAGACATGGCCAAGTTGAAGTTATATATACAGTTCGGTCTCCGCCAGGTCATACCTTTTAGCAAGAGGCTTGAAGGGGATGAGCCCCTGGTCTCTCCAGATGTCACTAAGCTGATGCCGATCAACTCCCACCTGGAGAATCCCTCCTGTCCACCCACCTCTCGTAGTAGATCACTGTCCGATAAGGGTGTCATTTCCGTGAGTGTGTAGTGTGACCCCAGGCCCTGTGTGCCTCTCTCCAGGCCCTCACCACTGACTTGGTGTGGACTTGTAGCTGGCTTTCTACTCGCCGTCCTTTGAGTTTTCACATAGTCCCTCTTACCCATCAATGATATGTCTACCCGGCATGCCAGCTCATCACAGGCTGCAAAGACCCACTCATTTACGACTGCAAATTGTGAGGCCCAATAGTACTTAATAATATCTGGGACTGCCAGGCCCCTGTCAAATACCTCCCCGTTGGAGCCCCACCATCCCATAAAAGGAGTGCCTTATCGATTTGCCGGAATAGGGCCGGCAAAATCTGGTAAGGTGTGTTTTGAAGAATGTAGACAAGGGAGCAACATCATTTTATAGAAGGCTGCTTTGCCCTTAAGCGACAAGGGTAACGATCTCCAATGAGCCATGTCTGTGTGGAGATGCTTGATTGTGGATGTAAGTTTTCTTTGAGGAACCACGGTGGGTCTCTCGTGACATGGATCCACAGGTGTTTAAAACTGTCTTGTGCCACCAGTATCTCACAGCACGGGGGACGTGCAGAGGAGCCCCCGCAAGCTGGAAGATCACTGATTTAGACCAGTTTATGCGGTACCCCGAACGGTCGCCAATGATCCAGAATATCCTCAGAATCCTGTTGATTGAGAGGGCGGCGGGTCGTGTGAGATATAACCAACACAAAAGGATGATGGACGGAATGCTGACAATGCAAACACTCACCCCCAGTCACAGATTTCGGTTTAATCCATCGTTCTTTTGCTCACCGTGCCACCCCAGCTTGGACCCAGCCATATGCAAATCAGTCTTGACCCTGTTCCTCATGGGAACAGTCCAGCCCGAACTGCCAGGCCAGGTTCTCCCGGGACCGGAAACAAGCATCCTGGGACCGGTTTCAGGGTATCAGCCTTCTTCAGCCAGTCTAGCTTGATTCCAGTGGCACAGTGAGCAAGGGACTCACGTCTGGGCATACCCTTCCCACTTGGTGCAACTTTACCAACACAAAAGGATGATGGACGGAATGCTGACAATGCAAACACTCACCCCCAGTCACAGATCTGGGTTTAATCCATCGTTCTTTTGCTCACCGTGCCACCCCGGTTTGGACCCAGCCATATGCAAATCAGTCTTGACCCTGTTCCTCATGGGAACAGTCCAGCCCGAACTGCCAGGCCAGGTCCTCCCTGGACCGGAAACAAGCATCCTGGGACCGGTTTCAGGGTATCACCCTTCTTCAGCCAGGCTAGCTTGATTCCAGTGGCACAGTGAGCAAGGAACCCACGTCTGGGCATACCTTCCCAATTGGGGCAACTTTACCAACACAAAAGGATGATGGACGGAATGCTGACAATGCAAACACTCACCCCCAGTCACAGATCTGGGTTTAATCCATCGTTCTTTTGCTCACCGTGCCACCCCAGTTTGGACCCAGCCATATGCAAATCAGTCTTGACCCTGTTCCTCATGGGAACAGTCCAGCCCAAACTGCCAGGCCAGGTCCTCCCTGGACCGGAAACAAGCATCCTGGGACTGGTTTCAGGGTATCACCCTTCTTCAGCCAGGCTAGCTTGATTCCAGTGGCACAGTGAGCAAGGGACCCACGTCTGGGCATACCCTTCCCACTTGGGACAACTTTACCAACACAAAAGGATGATGGACGGAATGCTGACAATGCAAACACTCACCCCCAGTCACAGATCTGGGTTTAATCCATCGTTCTTTTGCTCACTGTGCCACCCCAGTTTGGACCCAGCCATATGCAAATCAGTCTTGACCCTGTTCCTCATGGGAACAGTCCAGCCCGAACTGCAAGGCCAGGTCCTCCCTGGACCGGAAACAAGCATCCTGGGACCGGTTTCAGGGTATCACCCTTCTTCAGCCAGGCTAGCTTGATTTCAGTGGCACAGTGAGCAAGGGACCCATGTCTGGGCATACCCTTCCCACTTGGGGCAACTTTACCAACACAAAAGGATGATGGACGGAATGCTGACAATGCAAACACTCACCCCCAGTCACTGATCTGGGTTTAATCCATCGTTCTTTTGCTCACCGTGCCACCCCAGTTTGGACCCAGCCATATGCAAATCAGTCTTGACCCTGTTCCTCATGGGAACAGTCCAGCCCGAACTGCCAGGCCAGGTCCTCCCTGGACCGGAAACAAGCATCCTGGGACCAGTTTCAGGGTATCGCCCTTCTTCAGCCAGGCTAGCTTGATTCCAGTGGCACAGTGAGCAAAGGACCCACGTCTGGGCATACCCTTCCCACTTGGGGCAACTTTACCAACACAAAAGGATGATGGACGGAATGCTGACAATGCAAACACTCACATCCCAGTCACAGATCTGGGTTTAATCCATTGTTCTTTTGCTCACCGTGCCACCGTGTGAGATATAACAACACATCATCAGTGTAGCTGTTCTATGGCTTGAGCGAAAATCATGGGGGGAGGGCACAGCTCAGCCTCGTTCCCCTCTGCAGGGGAAATGTGCGGGTGGTTGTGCCATTTACTTGGGCTCTCGCCATTGGGGGTTGGTGTAGGAGTCTAACCCAATTGCAGAATTTCAGTCTAAAGCCCAGTTTCAGCAGTGTTGCGAAGATGTAGGTACATTCTCTACTGTCAAATGCCATTTTGGCATTGAATGCCTTTAGGCCCGCATCTTCTGTTTTAGAGTCCTCTGTCATATGTAGTGCTCCATATAGGCACCATAGGTTGTGCTTCTGTGAGACATGAAGCCGATTGGTGGGAGTGGACTATGGACGTTATGACGTTTCAGAGCCTGTTTGCTAGTGCTTTTGCAAGGTCCCTATGTTTAACAGGGAAATCAGTCTGTAAGAGCTGCAGTCTGTTGGTGGTTCCCCACCTTATCAATAACTATAATTGTGGCCATGGATTGATGCACTAATTCTGTGAGAGGATATCTTCCTGTAGCGCTGCCTGGAACATAACCAGCATGTGCAGGGCCACTTTATAAATCATCCCCTTGTAGAGTTCAACTGGCAGTCCATTGGCGCCTACGGCCTTCCTTGACTGTAGGTAGCATATGTGTAATGCTATTAATAGTGTTTGACTAATGACTTTGTGTTTCACCACTGCGCATATTAGTCGCTCAATGTTCACCAGTAGCACATTATGCTGGTCATTACAACCCTGGCGGACGGTGTTAAAGCAGCGGTAAGACCGCCAACAGGCTCGGTAAAAAGTTTGAATTATGACCGTGGCGGAAACCGCCAACAAAGACAGCCACTTTAACACTCTGACCGCCACAGCGGTATAAACAAACAGCGCGGCGGTCACCGCCAACAGACAGGCGGAAGACAATGTACCGCCCACACTATCACAACCTACCAATCCGCCACCTTTTCCGGGCGGATTCACTGCGGATAAAAACACAGCGGAAACAGCCATTTCAAAGGGAAAACGCTCACCTCTACACACTCCACGAGGAAGGAGGGCACCATGGAGCCGGAACTCCATATTCTGATAGCGCTAGTCTTCCTGCTCCTCTACGAGGATCATCAACGCCGGCGGCGAAGACCACAGTGAGTACTGCACCTACGACATAGGGAAGGGGGGAGGCAAAAACACAGGGACACACACAACCAACATCCCAACCCCCACCCCGACCCTCACCCACTACAACACACACACCAATGCATATCTATACATTACAGTAACACCCCCCAACCCCCCCGGAAGAATGCAAAGACAAAAGGAAATGAGTGGAACCATTGTAATATATCAAAATACAGTAAGCAAATATATAAATATATATACACACAATAAACAAAATATACACCACGATTAGTAGTGCAGGTATTGCACCATTCTTAGTCCGTGGACCACTGGGCCCAAAATGCATGGGCGAGGCCCACACAAGATACCCGATCCAAATGGAGAGAACACTGCAGGGGCATCAGATCGAAATACAACAGGCACCTCAGGGGGAAGGGAAGGGGGGGCTCCTCAGCTGGATGAGTGCACCACGCCAAATCCACGAGGGGGCTCCATGCCCATTGATGTATCCTGGGGAGTGCAAAGCCACAGTCTCTCAAGTCTCTACAGTGGGTGGCTTGCCCAATGTTCAATCCTGGGGAGTGCAAAGCCATAGTCTCTCAAGTCTCTACAGTGGGTGGGTTGCCCACTGTGCAATCCTGCGGAGTGCAAAGCCACAGTCTCTCAAGTCTCTACAGTGGGTGGGTTGCCCACTGTTCAATCCTGGGGAGTGCAAAGCCACAGTCTCTCAAGTCTCTACAGTGGGTGGGTTGCCCACTGTTCAATCCTGGGGAGTGCAAAGCCACAGTCTCTCAAGTGGATGCAGGTCTCCACTGGTTTAGGAGGGGGACTGGTGCCCAGAGTAATTCATCCTGTGCAGGACAGACGGAATGGATGCTGTTCTCCACTGGTTCTGGAGGGGGACTGGTGCCCGGAGTGCTTCATCCTGCCAAGGACAGACGGAGTGGATGCTGTTCTCCACTGGTTCTGGAGGTGGACTGGTGCCCAGAGTGCTTCATCCTGCCAAGGACAGACAGAGTGGATGCTGTTTTCCACTGGTTCTGGAGGGGGACTGGTGCCCAGAGTGCTTCATCCTGTGCAGGACTGACGGAGTGGATGCTGTTCTCCACTGGTTCTGGCGGGGGACTGGTGCCCAGAGTGCTTCATCCTGCCAAGGACAGACGGAGTGGATGCTGTTCTCCACTGGTTCTGGAGGGAGACTGGTGCCCAGAGTGCTTCATCCTGCCAAGGACAGACAGAGTGGATGCTGTTCTCCACTGGTTCTGGAGGGAGACTGATGCCCAGAGTGCAGCACACATCCCGTGACGGTCCCAGTTGCGTCACTGCCCCTGCTGCAAATGGGCTAGCGGTGCTTTCCATGGCGGTCTTTGCCCTGTTCAGTGGTCCTTGGTCTGTTCAGCGGTGCTTGAGTTGCCAGTGTCAGACCTGTTCAGCGGTGCTTTCCATGGCGGTCTTTGCCCTGTTCAGCGGTCCTTGGCCTGTTCAGCGGTGCTTGAGTTGCCAGTGTCAGACCTGTTCAGCGGTGCTTTCCATGGCGGTCTTTGCCCTGTTCAGCGGTCCTTGCCAAGGCGGTCCTTCATTGCCCAGCAGGGCTGTGGCTGGCGGTCCTTCATAAGTCAGCTGGGCTGTGGCTGGCGGTGGCCTCCTGGGCAGTGACTCTGGCGGTGGCCTCCTGGGCAGTGACGATGAGGCTGGCCGTAGCCTCCTGGGCAGTGACGATGAGGCTGGCGGTGGCCTCCTGGCTAGTGACTCTGGGGCTGGCGGTGGCCCCCTGGGCAGTGACGATGAGGCTGGCGGTGGCCTCCTGGGCAGTGACGATGAGGCTGGCGGTGGCCTCCTGGCCAGTGATGATGGGGCTGGCAGTGGCCTCCTGGGCAGTGATGATGGGGCTGGCGGTGGCCTCCTGGGCATTGACGATGAGGCTGGCGGTGGCCTCCTGGCCAGTGACTCTTGGGCTGGCAGTGGCCTCCTGGGCAGTGACGATGAGGCTGGCGGTGGCCTCCTGGCCAGTGACTCTGGGGCTGGCAGTGGCCTCCTGGGTAGTGACGATGAGGCTGGCGGTGGCCTCCTGGGCAGTGACGATGGGGCTGGCGGAGGACTCCTGGGCAGCGGGGATGATGGCGGTCTTCTCTGCCGTGCTGCTCCTTCCAGACTTTGGAGATTTCTTCTGCCCCTTCCCCACCTTGGGAAGAGTCACAGCTGAGTCGACATTCCCCCCGGGACCCCTGTGAGCGGCTTTGCTGGCTGGAGTCTTCCCCCTCTCCAGCCGGGCACTGTCCAACTTCTGGTGCTTCACAGGGGGGGGACTGGCTGTGCTGTGGCTCCATGCCACACTGGCTGGCCTGGTGGCCGGTGCACTCCACATACCTGTAACAACAGGCACCACTGATCCCGGAGATTTTTAGGCTGAGGTGCTAGTACGGGACCTATGAGTTGGACGGGGGGGGGGATAGGTTAAGGGTGGACAGGAAAAGTTTTTTGGAGACACTGGGACGGGTAGCTGGAGGGGGTTTGGGAGTGGAGGAAGAGGTGGTGGTTGTAGGAGGTGTAACTTTTGTGGATTTGGGTGCAGGTGCATGGGCTGGAGGCTGGCGTGAGGTGGATGGCTGTTGGGTGGGTGTGTGCCTGCGTTTGTGTATCTTCGGAGGGGGCGTCACAGACACTCTGGGAGAGGACACAGGGGACGTGGAAATGGTAGTGGGGGTGGTGACTGCACGTGAGCGGGGTGTGGTGGTGGGTGTGCTGGTGCGGGACTTAGTGGCTGTAGTCGTAGTGCATGCAGGTGTGAGTGTAGACGAGACTGGGAGGGAGGAGGGAGACGAGGAGGAGGGGGACACAGTGGAGGCAGTGGATGTTGGTGTGTCTGTATGTGTGTGATGCTTGCATGAGTGCCTGTGGGATGTGTGGTGCTTATGTTTGCCTGAGCTTCCCTTGTGTGGTGAGCTGTGTGCAGGCTGGTCTGATGGTGTGCTTGGGATAGGCTTGGGTACAGGGGATTGGGTCTGGGTGGAGGAAGTTGGAGGGGGAGGCTAGACATAGGGACAATGGCTGCCATCAGTGCTGAGGCCAGAGTTTGCAGGGTTCGATGAAGGGCAGCCTGACCAGAATGCCCAGCATTTGTGTGTTGCAACTCCCTTTCTACACCCTGGATGGCAATCAAAATGGTAGACTGCCCAACAGTGAGGGACCTGAGGAGGTCAATGGCCTCCTCACTGAGGGCAGCAGAGATGACAGGGGCAGGGGCTGAGGTGCTTGGAGCAAAGGTGATGCCCACCCTCCTGGGTGAGCGGGCATGGGGCGAAGGCTGAGGGGCTGCTGGGAGTGCGGTGCTGGTAGGGTGGTGGTGGCTGTACCTGTAGAAGTGGGGGGCACAAATGTTGCCGCCACCACAAGGGAGCTCCCATCGGAGGATGAGTCTGTGTCGCTGGTTGCAGATCCTGTGACCGCCGTGGTTCTCCCCTAGCCCTCCGTCCCACTGGTGTATTCTGAGTCCGTGGTGTGGCCCTCCATGGCCATGTGGGATGCAGCTCCCTTGTGCTCCGGTGCCACTGTACCTCCGCCTTATTATGCTAATGCACACAAGAACAGGGAGACCACAAAAAAGGGGGGGACGATAGAAGAAAGACAGGTTGAGTGCATGGCTTACCGCTACCGCTGGCGGACAATACACACACAACAGCCCCCTGCACTACGTCGCACTGTTGGGCTCTACAGATGCAATTCCTGGGAAATGGCCTACATGGCTATGGACGACATCTGCACACATAGATGACACAGGGGCATGAATACCTGTACTTGGCACTCTACAGAGGTGGGGTGGGGTGCCACATGGCCTGCATTACGGAGGGGCCTAGCCTACGGAACTCGCCCTGGCCTAGGGAAACCCACAGCCCTCCTCCCCCACCCAGACACCTTCACTGCGCGCAAAGTCTGCTGAATGATAGTGTACTCACCCCCTTGTGTCTGCTGTGATGCCCTCAAGCGCCCATCCAACTCAGGGTAGGCCACCGCCAGGATCCGGAACATCAGGGGGGTCATTGTTCGACGGGCACCCCTCCCACGTTGGGAGGCCATCCCCAGCTGAGCCTCCGCCGTCTTCTTTCTCCAGCGGCGAATGTCCTCCCATCTTTTCTGGCAGTGGGTGCTCCGTCTGTGGTGGACCCCCAGGGTCCGGACGTCCTTGGTGATGGCACGCCAAATATCCTTCTTCTGGTGGGTGCTGACCTACATGAAATGTAGAGGGGAAGAAGAGAAGTCATTAGCAACTGCACCATCGAAGTGAGTGGCCCACATCCCTAGTCATGTGGCACATGCATTCACAGTCCTTCATGCACGCAGAACTTTGGCCCCTTCCTTCTTACAACCAGCCCTCTCCACTCAGGCATAGCCCATACAACGTGCTCCCTGTGTACTTACCTGTTGGTCTGGAGGACCGTAGAGTAGCGTGTACTACCGGAGGACCCCGTCCACGAGCTTCTCCAACTCCTCTGCAGTGAAGGCAGGGGCCCTTTCCCCAGATGCACAAGCCATTGTCTCTTCCAGACCGAGACCACAGCAGCACTTGCAGTGTAGGTCCTCTCCTGTTGAAGATCAGGTATCGAGTGATTGAACAGATAGAAAATGGCGGTCAAGTCCGTGGCGGTGCGTACCATCACTGCCGGCGTACATCGTCATTGGCTCCTGGGACCCATAGGGTCCAATGTTAACCAATGCAGCATTGCGCCGCGGTCTTCGACCGCCTACCGCATCGGTGTACAACGCCAGCGCAGTTACCTCACATCCCAGTGTCCCACTTTAGAGGTCAGGCAGCTGCCATTTCATGGGCCCACATGCCCTAATTACAACTGCGTCACACAGACCTAGGCCTTGTCTCACAACACAAATACAGGCCACATTTTGTGTATGAATGGTGTACTGTGTAGACTGTGGGTACATACCTCTGAGTTGTTTGACTCTGTGGTCGCTGTTGTCCTTCAAAGGCACCGTCCGCTGGGACATGTGAGGAGATGGCGGACTCCTCTGGTGTACCGACCGCTGGTGGACCTGTCGACAATGGAGGAAAGAAGTTTGATCATCACCTACAGGTTTGACCGTGCCACAATCCAGGAACTGTGTACCCAGTTGGAGCCTGACCTGATGTCAGCAATCCGCCATCCCACAGGAATCCCCCCTCAAGTGCAGGTGCTATCAGCGCTCCATTTCCTTGCAAGTGGGTCATTTCAAACAACAGTGGCCATGGCATTAGGGATGTCCCAGCCTATGTTTTCCAACGTGTGGTCCAGAGTGTTGTCTGCCCTTCTGAAACACATGCAGAGCTATATCATTTACCCTCAGGTGGAGGACTTGCCCACAGTGAACGGTGACTTCTATGTCATTGGACATATCCCCAACATCATAGGTGCCATTGATGGGATCCATGTAGCTCTGGTCCCCCCCCCCACAGGAGTGAACAGGTGTACAGGAACCGGAAGAGTTATCATTCCATGAATGTACAGATGGTATGTTTGGCAGACCAGTACATCTCCCAGGTAAATGCTATGTTCCCTGGCTCTGTGCATGACGCCTACATCCTGTGGAATAGCAGCATCCCTTATGTGATGGGTCAACTCCAGAGGCAACGGGTGTGGCTATTAGGGGACTCTGGTTACCCCCAACCTGTCATGGCTACTGACCCCAGTGAGGAATCCCAGGACCAGGGAGGAGGAACGCTACAATGAGGCCCATGGGCGGACTGAGAGGGTGATTGAACGCACCTTCGGCCTCCTGAAGGCCAGGTTCAGGTGCCTCCATATGACAGGTGGTTCCCTATTCTACTCACCAAAGAAGGTGTGCCAGATCATTGTGGCCTGCTCTATGCTTCACAACTTGGCTTTGCGACGCCAGGTGCCTTTTCTGCAGGAGGATGGTCCAGATGGCGGTGTTGTGGCAGCTGTGGAGCCTGTGGACAGTGATGAGGAGGAAGCAGAGGAAGAAGACATTGACAACAGGGACTCCGTCATCCAGCAATATTTCCAGTGACACACAGGTGAGAAAACATTCCTGCCTACTACAAGTACTTTAACACTTCTACCTCTATCCTGTCTGTCGATTTCAACCAGTATATGGTCACTGAGTTGTACATTTCCCTTACGGTTTCACAGGTGTGGTTTCCAACGCATGTCATCTGCTTAAATTCCTCATGGACTTGAGATGTGTGACATAGGTATGTTGACATTACATTTGAAAAAGCATTTTGTCACTGTCCTTGCTAATACACAATTTCGAAATCACAGACTGACTCCAGATTGTTTTGTGCTTCAAGTGTGTTTACTGAAGTGCTCAATGTTGGAGGGGGTTGTAAAATGGTGAGCGGGGATGGTGGAGGAATGTCCATGGCAGAGTCCAGTCTATTAGTCTCACAGGTGCATTGCCCATATGGGCATAGGAAGTGGAGCTGGGGCAGTTCCAATATAGACAGGGTTACAAAGTGGGACATAGTTTGACAATCAGGGTGGTCTCATTTCTTGGCGGGGGTCTTGGCATCGTGCTCTGTCTTGTTCCTGGATCTCAGGGACCGCTTGCGGGGTGGTTCTCCGTCTGCAGGGAGGGGGTGCTGGTGTGGTGGTCCTGTGGCGGTGCCCCCTGTCCACTAGCGTCGGCGGAGGTGGTGGGCAGTTCATCGTCCATGCTAGTGTCAGGGGCCCCTTGTAGTGCCATAGTGTCCCTCCTGGTGTTAAGTATTTCCTTCAGTACCCCTACGATGGTGCCCAGGGTGGAGCTGATGGTTCTGAGTTCCTCCCTGAACCCCAAATACTGTTCCTCCTGCATGCACTGGGTCTCCTGAAACTTGGTCAGGACCGTTGCCATCGTCTCCTGGGAGTGGTGGTATGCTCCCATGATGGAGGAGAGGGTCTCATGGAGAGTGGGTTCCCTTGGCCTGTCCGCCCCCTGTCGCACGGCAGCCCTCCCAGTTCCCCTGTGTTCCTGTGCCTATGTCCCCTGGACCGTGAGCCCACCGCCACTACCCCCAGGTCCCTGTTGTTGTTAGGGTGGTGGGTTATCCTGGGTTCCCTGTAGTGGTGGACACACAGCTGATTGACATGTCCTGGGGACGGAGGTATGGGCCCGCTGGGTGGGTGCGTGCTGGAGTTAGCAGAGGGTGGAAGGTCTGTGGTGGGCTGTGCCTGTGTGAGGGGAACCGACTGTCCTGAGGCCCACAATGGTCGGGGCTGGTCATCTGGATCCAGTTGGACAGAGCTGCTATCATCACTGTGGGCCTCTTCTGTGGGTGGGTGTACCCCAGTGCTAGCATTCCTGTGTGGGGGTTTGTGTGATGATGGTTGAGGGGGGTGTTATGGGTATGTGCAGTGGGCATGCTTTAGTGATGGGTGTCCATGCTTTGTTGTGTCATGCAGGGCTTGGTGTTGGGATGTGTGGTTTGTGTTATTAGTACATTTGTGAGGAGTTGGAGTGATAGGGGAGGGGGCGAGGGTGGGGGTCTGCGATAGCATGTAGGTAGGGTGGGGGATATGATAGTTAAAGGTTTGACTTACCAGAGTCCATTCCTCCACCGACTCCTGCGAGGCCCTCAGGATGCAGAATCTCCAAGACCTGCTCCTCCCATGTTGTTAGTTGTGGGTGAGGAGCTGGGGGTCCGCCGCCAGTCCGCTGTACCGCCAGGTGGTGTCTTGAGACCACGGAACGCACCTTCCCCGTAGGTCGTTCCACCTCTTCCTGATGTCATCCCGATTTCTTGAGTGCTGTCCCACTGCGTTGACCCTGTCGACTGTTCTTCGCCATAGCTCCATCTTCCTAGCTATAGAGGTGTGCTGCACCTTTGCTCCAAATAGCAGTGGCTCTACCCGGACGATTTCCTCCACCATGACCCTGAGCTCCTCCTCCGAGAACCTGGGGTGTCTTTGCCGTGCCATGGGGTGGTGTGGGTGATCTGTGGGGTGGTGTGTGTGGTGATACGTGTGGTGATATGTAGTGGCGTGTGGTGTTTTGTGCGTGGAAGTTGTGTGGGTGATGGTGTTGAGTGCCTGTTGCTGCTAGTTTGTGGATGGTGGTGTCTCTCTCTGGCCTTCTTTCGGAATTTTTGGTCATAGGGGTTTGTGGGTGATGTGGGTGTGTGTTTTATATTGTATTGAGTGTGTGGGAGTGGTGTGTGTATGTGTATCAGGTGTGTGAATTTGGAATTGTCCAATGTGGCGGTGTTTTGTAGAAGTGTGTGTATTTTGAGCACGGCGGTGTGTACCGCCAATGGAATACAGCGGTTGAAAGACAGCCGCGTGGATTCGTGGGTCGTGATAGCATGGGCGTATGTCTGTTCGCGTGACGGTGGAGGTTTTGTTTTCGCCAGTTTATCACTGACCTTTGGTGTGGCGGACTTGTGTGGGTGTCTGAATTTTGTCGGATTTCGAGATGTGGGTCATAATAGCTGTGGCGGAATTCCGCGGCTGCGGCGGTGTGTTGGCGGTCTTCTGCACGGTGGTAAGCGGATTTTACCGCCAATGTTGTAATGACCCCCTATATGTTTTGTTCAGTTTAGCTGCGTATTGGCTTTGACATGGCGTTAGCCATTACATTTTGTAGTCAGTTTAGCTGCCTATTGGCTTTGACATGGTGTTAGCCATTACATTTTGTATTCAGTTTAGCTGCCTATTGGCTTTGACATGGCATTAGCCATTACATTCTGTATTCAGTTTAGCTGCCTATTGGCTTTGACATGACATTACACATTACATTCTGTATTCAGTTTAGCTGCCTATTGGCTTTGGCATGACATTAGACATGACATTTGATATTTAGGTTAGCTGCCTATTGGCTTTAACGTAGGGTTAGACATTGCAGATGAGCTGTGTTTTTCGAAGCTGTGTTTTTCCACAAGATGGACCAAGCTGTTTTCTTCACACCAGACCTTAGCTAATAAGAGCACGTAGATTTTGTGTTTACCTCGCAATCAAGTCTGAGAGCGAGTGAGCTCAGGAGAATTGGCCTCCAAGGTTCTTCGGCTCCCACACTGAGTTTGCTTTTAAGGATGACTTTGGGCTACAGAGAGGTAGATTGAATCTGTTTGACTTCAGACAGGAACTAGACGTCAGTTGCCTGTCTCCCGTTTGGGTAGATAATCTCTTTCTCGCAGTTGACCGGAGTCATCAACTTGCAGACCCCAGAAAGATGAAGCTGAATATAGGCCCTACCGCCTTGCCCATACGGTGATGAATTTTGACTTTAATGCTTTGCTTTGAAGTTATGCTATGATATAATCACATCTATTTGCTGTGTACATTGCAACTGAGAAGTACTTTGATATATTTTGCTTTCATTGCTGCAACTACTTTTGAACGTGTGCTTCCAATCTTCTAATTTCGTCTCTCAGGAACTTGTGAGGGGGTGGAAATTAATAACGATAAATGTCTTCTTTAAACTTAGAAGTGCATTCCAGAGAGGTTCTGTAAGCTTGGTTATGAGATAAGAGGGAAAACAGAACAATATGGCAAGTGCTATCTACTCTACGGCAAAATGTAAGCCACTATGGCTTCCTGTGATTCGTTTGTTAGTTGACAGACTTATGTCATGAAGGAAGTGTTCACAATCACTATCTGTCATTGTAGTGGTGAACTGGTATAATTCTTCATAGTAGTCAACAAATGTGTTTGTTATGTTGGGACTATCTCTTTGGGGGCCTACTCGCTGTGTCCTTTATCTCTAGGACCCAGGATTGCTCTCTATCTTGTTTATCCAGCCAAGCTAAGAGCTTGTTTGCCTTGTCGCCAACATCAGATATATGGTGCTGCATGGCTGGGTTATAGATATGAGCTGCCTATTCTACTAGTTCCCAGAAATCACTCTGATGGAGAAATAGCTGATGTCAGAGCTCACTTGTGTTTTCCATCAGAAACCTGGCTTCTAGTCTCTCAATGTCCTGCTCGATTTGTTTGCACTGAAGAGGCGTTTCTTTTTTCTTACCCCCTATGATGGATTGGGCCTGGACCTGTATGACAGCTTGCAAGGCGTCCCCTAGGGTTTTCACGGAGGCAACTATATCTGTATTCTCTTGAAAGTAGAGCTCAGCCCAAGTCCTCAATGTGTTTTTTGGATATGTGGGTCCCGGGGGTACCATGTGCTAAATTTTGGAGTGGTATAAATGGCACCTTGAAGACAAACCTCTGCTAGAGAGTGGTCTGACACCCCCCTGGGTCTAATGCGCGCCTCCTGGAATTTATCTACTTGTGTGCATTGTGTAAATAGTTGATCTATATGTGAGAAGCTTTCGTGTGGGGCGGAGAAGTATGTGTACCTCAGACTGTCCAGGTTGTGTATGCGCTATATATTTGCTAGCCCCAGGTTGTCCACAAAGGAGCGCAGTATGCAGCTCCTGCTCCCTGTAGCGGCCCTGGATAGCCTACCAAGTACTGGGTCCATTACTGTGTTTGTACCACCCTCTATGATTATAGTCCCCTGTGCCATCTCCAGCAGGAGTGTACTTATTTCAGGAAGGCTCTGGGCTTGGAGGCGAGGAGGAATATATATGGAACCCACATTTAGGACCACTCCCTCTCAGAGGCCTGATACAGTTGCATATCTGCACAGGTTATCATACCAAGTACGTAGTGAGATAAGGGGAGTAAACTTCATGATTAATATCCCGACCCCGTGAGTCAGATGTGTAACCTGCGTGAGCTAGGAGTATATAGCCAAACCTGTCCAGTGCTTTGTTGGCTGTGCCATGAAGATGTGTCCCCTGGAGTAGCACTAGGTCTTGGGAATGTTTCTGGAGGTATTAGAGAACTAATGTACGCTTCGTCTTATTTCCAAGACCATTACCATTCCAGGACCAAATGGTCAGGTTATGTCGTGAAGCTAGGGAAACGATGTAGGGTGGAAGGTGTCACACTTGAGCGTAAGAGGGCTCAGCTTGCTGCGGGGGGTCAGGCTGACCATGTGCTTGTGTGGTGTGGTTCTGCATTTCTTTCGCTGTAGGCATGCATATTTATTTAGGTTGTTTAGTTGTGTAGGACGGTGCTTACAGTTCCTGACCATGTCCACTATGATGCAAGACGGGGTAAGTGGCATAGAGTCTCCTAACGCAGTCAGCAAACTGATCCCTAGTTGCAGTGTCCTGCAGGTTTCCTGGTCCCTTTATTTAGCGCGTTGGGTCGGCATCAGGTTTAGCTGTGTGGTTACAAAGCAGATGGAGGGGGAGGTTGGAAGGAGACAGCCCCCTTCCAACTCTTTATACACTGAGGAACCTGTGTTGGACTTGAGTTCTTTCTAAAAGGGAGAGCTCCCCAACTGATTGCAGGTCGGTGTGGTTATGTTCCTGCCCGCCACTCCGCATGCTCAAGTATCTGGAAGTGGTGCACCCCTCCTGGGTCACCCAGGAGGTCTCTTTACAGGCCTGTTGTCAGCCCCTCCACTGCCACTCAACACACGTGACACAGGCTGCTCTTACCAGGGCTGCATGGTTTCTTCTGGTGCTTCCAATCGCTGCCCCCATAGTGATGTGTTCAGGGATGATGCATGAAGGTAGGCAATGGGGACCATCCTTAAGGAGTCAGGCATGGCACCTGGGCCCTGAGGCCACACGGCAACAGGGAGTGCAGGGAAATCCAGCCCAGGGTAGGGCGCCTCACAGACTTTCGCCACTGTGCGGCTGACACCGTCAGCGGTCTTTTGGGCTCTGGGAGCTGTCCAGCTTACCTCCTACTGTGCAAGATCCTGTTTCGTTTGGCTGGAGACCGTGTAGGCCGACCCAGCCTCTAAGCTCCTGGTAGCAGGGCCCCGTCTGCCATATCTCGATGCCTCGCCTCTGATGCCTGGACTGTGCCAGGTTCACGTGGCCCGGCCGCGGTTCCAGTGTGCACTGGGGTTTCTGTGGGGTAGCAGGCGAGCTGTTGGCAGTTTACCAGTCCTTGCAGCAGACTATTGTGACAGATAGCTGGGAATTGTAATGGCGACAGCTACAGAGCCACGCTAATATGCTGGCTATGCCCCTGCCTTTGAAATTTCTAAGGGGTTTTTCTGTATGGAGAACAAAGCACCGCACAAACTCCTGTTTGCGAGGAAACAAGAACTATCAAATCAGTGTTGTGGAACCTGGGTTGGTCTGCGTGGTGACTTGAGTAAGGGTGTCTTAATGATATCACGTAATGCCCTAAACTGGGGTCCTACATTTCCCTCAGGCACAATATTTTGCAGACAGGCCACACAATTGTTTTAAATAATCTTTCCAGAAATTCCAGGGGCCCGTTGTGTTGGGGTAGCAACTGAATAGTGAAGCATGCACATTGGCCAAAGATATGGCAAATGTAGGTACCAAGGGGTTGTGTTACCATATCTAACATCTAGTGTCTCACACTTCACCAGTCTCCAGATATCCCCTGAGTGATAAACATATAATGAATTATTGATGCGCAACCTCTACCATGGAGGGTTGGAGTCCTTGGTTCACTATTGCGGTTAGCCTCATGAATGTTAATGAGATCTCTGGACAGAAAGTAGTGACCTAACTCAACATCCCTGCATAATGAAAGCATGGGATCCATGGGCGAACTAACACGTTGGTACTATTATTACATTTAATGTTAGAATCACAACATATAATGACATTACACTCAGACAAAGGTGGATTGTACCTGGTCATTTAAATATCAAATAACTTAAAAGGACATACAATATTCTTTTTGATGGTACTAGTAAAGTCATTTTTAGAAAAATTGCCATGAAAGAATTCAAATTATGTGAACCATTTACTTGTACTTGAATCACAGAGCTATTCAAATCCAACAGAACATATTTTGCTTTAACCCCAAGCTTGACCCATATTGAAAAGCCATCTTTTACTTGCCCAGAATTTGAGGGAACCACAGGTATGGAGTAACAGGAAAACATGTTGCACTGAATAGGGATAGTCACACCCTGTATTCCTGCATGATTATAAGCTTATATTTCCCCAGCAGAGAAACCCAATATGGCTTAGACATCTTATCAAGAATGTCAGCAACATTCCAAGATAGGAAGCTCTGAGTAAGGCCATGTTTCATTTCTAATACATCTGTACTTATTAAACTTTGGGTCCCCATGACATCAGACAAATCTATAAGTCAATGAGCCCCTGCTAATCCGTCAAGTAGAAAATGGCAAGGTACTCACACTATATGCTGGTTGGAACAAGCTCAAACCTTAACCTGGAGGAAAAATCGGACCAGGATATAAAGCAAGTGCCACATTTGAGGGCTTAGAAAGACAATCTAAATGCAGGGGAGGAATCGGAGAACGCTCAAAAAATGAAAAACAAGGCCTTGCTAACAAATGGTGCACTACATCTGAAATTCTAAAGTTGACAAATGCAACCCCATTTAGAGCCTTTTGGGACCCAGTCCACTTCACTGGCCATTAATAATTGATTGCTATGCGCAATACTGAATCCTATGTACTTGCATAGCAAGTATAACACTTTGCATATTAACTGTTCACTTGTCTCCTCTTGACCTAATTTTAATTTTGGAAGGTTGACAAGGGCTATTACATATGGACAAGCAGAAGGGGATAGACTCAATTTATCCAACTTCAAAGTGGAATTACCCAAGCCAACCTCTCACCCAGAGCTAACATCATTCACCAGGGCAACTAAAGGAGGATTTAACAACTGGGGCTGATGGGGAGCAGGAGGCAACAAGAAAGAAGGGCCAATGGAGTTGGCATTAACCCATCTACTGAGCACCTTGAGACAGAACAGAGCCACTCCTTCCAACTAAAGAGGAAACACCCTTGGGAGCAATAGAAGAGTCACCAGTGGCTGTAGAAATGTAGTTGACCCCAAAATTGATTCTGTTTTGTTCAACTGATCTGAAAGAGACTTTTGAGTTGTTTTTAATATTTATTCAAACCTAACACACAGACCATTCAGGAAATCAGACACCTCAGAAACTTCTGCAGTTCCACATTTTGAATTTGCCTTTTTTGTTCCTCCAGCAATCTCAATAAAGTGTAGCCCCTTGTTAGGGGCGAGCGCAAAGTGCTCCGTCCCCTGCAGTAATCTCTCTTTGGGCTTCTAACCATGCCCATGTCACGTCAGTCACTTTAATTGGTTTGTGAGCTTGCCCTTTAAAGTCCACCTGCTTTCATTCGTGAAAGGCATGCATACGTCATGCCTTTTCTGGTGTTCAGGCCACCCACACAGCACCGGTAAACTACTGAAAACATACGAGACTCCATGTTTTCAGTATGGTTTCCGGACTACTTTATCCTTTTATTTTCCACGCAGCGTGATTGCACTGGGGTCTACATAGCGCAATCGCGCTTTGTTTTTTCTTTTAATTTTTGTGGCAAGAAACTTCCAGTTAGGAGTTTACAATGTTCAAATGTGAGATCCGTTGCATTACAAATGCTTGTTTGTCTTTTTAACCACTGGCTCATAAGGCGATGAGGTTGTATTAACTGACGACAACAAATTACTTTGGTTGGGCTCATGCTCAGTCAAATGTAAATGGTCCCCATCTGCAGATGCGCAAAACTCATAAGTTGTTGTATGTTTGCCAACAGAAGAGGGGCTACCCGCTTCCATTGACAACCTTCTCTGTCAGAGCAATCTATAGTTGTCCCTTTTTTTAAACTGTTTTTATTGAGGTTTTCATATGCAAATGTTTACAGAATTACATGTTTTGAGTGGAACTAAGGTACTGCATAGTACTACATAGCAAACATTTGTGAAGCTGTGAAATACATACAAGGCAATACATTTAATGAAACAGCTGCTAGGGTCTCCCCATACCTGGCAATGTGTGTAATAACACTAGGCAATTGTGTGCCAGTGTAGCTACCCTTTTAACTGGGTGGGTGCCACCTAAAACTGGGGTTGAGGGTAGTGATTTGGAGTCAGAAGCAGGCAGAATTGTTAATCCCGTCAGGTTCATGGTCATTGTCAGCAAGTTGTTGAAATTGGTCGAGGAGAGAGTCCAATGCCATACTTCCTCATAGCACAGGGCTTCACCCTCAGCCTTCCCCCACTGACGCACTGCTCCATGCAATGCTGTCACAGGAGGCACGTGCTTAGCCCTCCACTGCAGGGTAATGGCTCTTTTAGCTAATAAAAGAGCCATGCCAGCAAAGCGTAATTCTTATGCTTTAAGATTCCTAGGGTGCAGGCCTTCCAAGTGTAAATGTCAGAAAAGATCTGTGACCTCTCACAGCAAGTCATGAACTGTATGCCAATAGAGGGAAAGGGTCGGGCAGGGCCACAATATATGCTGTAAGTCGGCTGTTGCCGAGCAGCAATGGGGGCATCACAGGTGTGCCTAGGGGAAACATCAGTTAAGTTGTTCTGTGGTCAGGAAGGCCCGGTGTAAAATAGAGAACTGTGTGATTTTAAACAAGGCATTAAGATATACTTGCGGGGGAATTCCAAGACTTGTTCCTATTCTGTGTCATGTAAACCATTCCTATGTTGTGCTGTTGGTTGCCCTGTTGGGCTGTAGTAACCTGGTGTGTACATGCATTGCCTTGTAAATCCTTGTTATCTGCTCCCATGTGGAGTAATGTCTTTATGACGGCATGGGTCTGGGTTCTTCGTCATTAGTAGACCAGATGATTTGGCATGTGTTGCTTAGCTGTCTGGAGGTAAGAAACTGTCCTGGTGAGATAAGCTGGTCAAGGGTAAGTAGGTGTCCATCGGTAAAGAGGTTGCCCCAATGTGATCAGGGATTGCTCAGTTCTTTGGCGGAATAGGAGCCAGGGACTTGTGACAAGCCCTACAGGGGGAATGCTGGGGCATATGGTGTGATGTGACACGTGAGGTGAAAAACCCTAATGTTATATTTACAAGCAACCAACACCTGCAGGGCCCATGTGGGGTGGGGCATAATTTTGGGGAAAAGAAAGCTTTGTAGTATGGCTGGTGTAAGAGGACTGGACCCATGGCACATCTCTCCCATGTAATGCCCTGCCATTGCAATTGCACTGCTGAGTGATAAGCTTTGAAAGATGGGGCTCCCAGTCCTCCCATGCTACCTGGCAGCTGCAGCTTCTTACGCTCAATTCAATGGCTTTGTCTCCCCAAATAAGTTCCGCCAGCAGGGTATCCAGTTCCAGGAAGAAGCACCTGGGAGGCTGAGGGGCATATTTGCAAAGTAACAGAGGAGCTGAGGTAAAATTAGCATCTTAGATAAGGCTATTTTCCCAGCTGTAACTAAGGGTAGATTCTTTCAAAACTGCACTTGCGACTTCAGAGCGGAGAGGGCTTTTCTTAGGTTAACATTACATGGGTCAAATTCTTCTGAATTGCTCCATACAAATGTCAGCTACAATGTGGTAAACACCTTCATTGCAGAAAATTAGCAGGATAGGCTGGTCTTTAAGCTGAGCACACACATTTTGGAAATGTTTTATTGCTGTGCATACTGTTGCGTAGTTTGTGACAGAAGAAGGTATTACTGGTAAAAACCCAACATTGTTCAGTGGGGCAATATTCTGGGAGATCAGAGCATTAATTCCAGCCCACGGAGGAACTGGCTTTTCTTCATCCTTCAGTCCACATTGAGTAAGGGATTTGATAAATTCAGTTAAATCAGCTTTGCTGACCGCAGCATCAGATAGACTGGGATGTGTTGATGGCTTGTACTGATTTTGCACACGTTAGCAAGGCAAACACAGGTTGTTTTCCAGTAGCTACTTCATTGTTACAGTCTTGAAAAAGCACCATGGAAGTATCATGTGTGCTAGATGTTCCAGACAAAGAAGAGCTATCTTTAAAATCAAAATTAGCAAGTGACTTGGAAGTGGTGTGCTGTCGGATTCACAAGATTTTATAGCATGAGCTGCTAACAAGTTCCTGCTCTGTACTGTCATTATAACGTGTTAATACACCAATCCTATTCATTGAAGTGATTAACTCTCTACTTTTGGCTTGTCATAGATTGCGTGGACAGTCATCATGTGTAGCGGAGTTTTCTTTTTGCCGTGATGTAATTCATAAAACATGATATTGAAAAAACAATATATTTGCACAGCATAAGCCTTTCGGATCATAGGATTGTCTTTCACTTCTCTACTTATATCTTCAGTGCCATCATCAATGTTGTTGACTACTGTTTCTAACTCAAGAACGTTATTTTGTAACAATTGTGCTTTGCTGTTATTAAACAATGATGTAAAAAATGTTAAGACAACATTAGGCATTCTTGTTGACTCCCATGATTTGCGGAGCTCTGCGGCCTCACAAAATGTGTCGTTAAGTGCAAAATCTAAATCTTTCAGGACATTTCTTAACATGGTTCCTGCAGATTTAGCTGTGTCCTGTGATCTTATTTTGGCAGCAAGAACTTCAGAACTCAAATTAGCTGAGAACACCATAAGTGGCTCATTCTTTTTGTTAGAGTGACAAAAACGAATTCTATTGTTGTACATGCTCACCAGAACATTCTTAATTTCATTATTATGGATCAACACAGTTACATCAATGTTGACCATTATTTCTCTGATCTCACTGAGTGTGAACCTGTAGTCAGCACTCAAGAGTGGCTTTAAAACTTAATTTGCTTTTTCAAAGAGTGCAAACTTAACTGAAGGCTGGCGGTTACGTTGCTGCTGGGAGCTCATTGTACATTCATATTTTCAAATGTACGCTTCTCGAGTGGGCATACAAATCCGCTGCAAATACATTCACCTTGCTGTTTAGATCAGCTATTTGACTGAAAACTTCATCTTGGAAGAAACTAGCTGCAGATTAAAAACATGCTTGCCCTTTCAGACTCACATACTCTGTACTTTGTTCTTTCGTCAATCCCACTGACCCTTGTTCTGGCTAAACCACTGATAACACATTGAAGATCCTTTGCTTTCTGATCAGTTGTTGAATTTGGACAAGGAGTAGCCACTGATTTCTAAGTGGATGGGCACTGGGTTTGGTTGTTGTCCCTCTCTCAGAAGACTAAGATTCTTCTTGTGATTCACTGGTTCCTGCTATTTTTTGGCAATTGTTTTGTAGGCTTTTTTGCATTGTGTATGAATTGAAGCATTTGTTGTTACCATGCTAAGATAATTAATCCTCTTTGCTCATCAGTTTCAGTCTTCTGTGAACTTCGTCATGCCGTCTTTCTGCAGCATATCAAACTCTCTTCTGTCCAGCCGCAGTTTATATTAGCTTTTCTTTTTGGATTAGTTTGGCATATGACACATTTTTCTTTCTGGAAGGATCCCTCAGATTTTGTAGTTAGCAACACTCTGTCAGGAAGTAAAGTTCCTCTGCTACCAACTGCTTTGCTCATGTTTACAAATTTGAATCAATGGAAAACCTGAAACAAAAACAATATTAAAATACATTACCAATATGATGGCTAAAACACATTGTTATAGAGCCGTCATTTTGGAAAATGGCGAAACGGTTGGTCTGAGGAATTATTTTCTGTCTCTTTAAGACTACTTAACCCCAAAAACCTACGTTTTGACACCAAAATGAAATATATAGGTCTCATGGCTCTTAAAATATCACAACATCTCTGCAACTCATCCACCCATTTTTAAAAATGTCATCCAGAAAAAGTTGGCCCGGATTAGCAATGTCTACCCAAGCTAAATTACTTCTCTAATGATACAAATACACAAATCAAAAATGAAAATCTCTGGACAACAGTTTTTTTATGGGGCCAGGACTAATAGTAACATTGGCATATACCAAATTGGCATATTTAATTTCCCAAGTAAAGTGCACTACCTGTGCCCCAGGTCCTGTTAATTATTAAATGCTATAAGTGGGCTTGTAGAACTGATTGTGCCTCCCACTTAAGTAACCCTTTAAACAAGCCTCAGGCCAGCCATTGCAGAGCCTGTTTGTGCAGTTTTAAACTGCTATTTGGACCTGGCCAAATAACCTTTTGCCAGGAATAACCCTTCCTTTTTAATACATATGAGACTACTAGGGTAGGTCCTGAGGACAGAGTGCAATGTATTAAAAAAGGAGGACATGTACGTTTTAGTTTTGCCTGTCCTGGTGTTGAAAAACTCCTAAATTCCTTTCTTACCACTGCAAGGTCTATCTCTCCCATAGGTCAACATTGGAATTGCTTTATTACACTTTATAAGCATCATTTCCAAGTGGGAAAATATACCCCTTCAAGTTTGGTGTCTCTGGAATAACAATTTAAAATCCTCAGGACTGACGCATTGTCAAGGCACAGTGCATCTCCAGCCCCGGTCCTCGCATCCCTCGTCGATGGCAGCTTAGCGACGGGGCCTATCGCAGACTCACTGCTCCTCAGAACTGACTCATCGCCTCAACTGCATACCATATCCCGGACGTTTGGACTTCACACCGCAAATTCCATCAAAAGGATCCTCAATGCAACAGGACCTCACACAGCAGCCTCACCGCATCCCAGAGCTGACTCATCACTTCAACTGCACTATGCTTCTTTTCCTCTGATCCACGTAAAACTCTGCAACCAAGATTTAAGGTACTTTGTTCAGGGAGCCTAACTGAGTCCCTATAACTGGCCTGCACTCTGTTGCGGTTGGCCTGAACCTTTGACTTTGTCCATGTCAAGTTCTACTGATTGGATTTTTATCATTTTGGTCTTGTTTTATTTATTAAAGTAAGTTAAATTTTTCTAACATGGTGTAGGATCCTTTTAGTCAGGTGTTTTCACTATGTTACTGTTTAAAGTGTTGCACAGGTACTTTCCACATTGCCTTCAAGTTAAGCCTGACTGCTCTATGCCAAGCTTCCAGAGGCTGAACACAGGTTAATTTGGAGTTTGCTTGTGCCTTAACCTGACGAGGATTGTGGTTGCTGCTTGAGCAGGGCTCACACTTGAGTGAACCAACAACACAATTTCTCACACCACCCAGGTCCTGCGCTGCAGGGCCCAGCAGTGCACTATGTAGCACAAGTCCAAGGCACCTCCCCTCCAGGTGCAAGGCACTGTGGTCAGTGTAGTTCTTACAATGATCTTTGGGATTTTGGTGTCCTGCACTGCGGGTCACAGTAGTATGCTAAGTAGAAGGAGTCCAAGATCCCTGCCTCTCCAGGAGTAAGGCACCGTGGCCAATGTAGCCAACAACACAATCTTTGGTCTCAACATTACACTTGTTTCATGTCATCAGATATCTACCCACAAAATGTTCTTGTGCCCATGTGTGTGTCATACATACCTACAAGACATTACTTTAAAAGTGTTGATTGATGAACCATGCCTAAAAATGGATGAATCACATGCTCAGTTCACATAAAGCTCTGCAACCAAGATTTAAGGTACTTTGTTCAGGGAGCCCAACTGGGTGCCTATACCTGGCCTTCACTCTGTTGCGGTTGGCCTGAACCTTTGACTTTGTCCAGGTTCGGTGCAACCAGATGTCCCCAGTTGGCACTTTTGGCTTTTAGGCGCTATACTATAGTTTTTCTTTAAAAATTCGTAACTCAAGTTATACTGATTGGATTTTTGTTATTTTGGTCTTGTTTTATTTATTAAATTAAGTTACATTTTTCTAACATAGTGTAGGATCCTTTTTGTCAGGTGTTCTCACTATGTTACTGTTTAACCCCTACTGTGCCCTGGACGAGGTGATCTCATCCAGGGCATCGGTTCCCGGGTGCCTTGGACGAGATCACCTCATCCTGCACCCGGGAACTGGGGGGAGCGCTAGCTGTGCTCCCCACCCACCGCCCCAAGGCAGGGATGGAAGGGGAAGCGCGCTGATTTGTCACAGGGCCTCCTCCCAGTGCAATCGGAAGAGAAATGCTTTGCATTTCTCTTCCGATCACGTGGGGGACGCCGAGAGAGGCTTCGAAGGGAAGGAAAGTTATTTCCTTCCCTTTTAAATCTCTCTCTGCGTTTCAAAAGCCGGATTGCAAAGCAATCCGGCTTTTGAAACGCCCACTAGACACCAGGGATTTTATTTTTTATTTTTGAAAGTGGCATAAGGGAGCGACCCCCTTGGGCAAGGGTCGCTCCCAGGGGGGGCATTTTTTTGGAAGGCCTTTTCTGCCGCCCTGGTATTTTTGTGGTTTTTTTTGGTTTGTTTTTTTTAGAGATGGGGAGGGACCCATTAGGCAAGGGTCGCTCCCCTGGGGGGCAAATTGTATTTAGACCATTTCTGCCCCTGGGGGCAGATCGGCTGATTTTAGGTCAATCTGCCCCCCATGGGGCAGAAACCACTAGGCACCGGGGATTTTTTCTTTGGCACCAATGTCACGCCGGGGGAGCGACCCCGTAGGCAAGGGTCACTCCCAGGGGGGGTTGGGGCGGTGGGGGGGGGAATTTATTTTAGGCCATTTCTGCCCCCCCTGGGGTCGGCTGAGCTAGAGGCCAAAATCCACAGGTAGGCACTTTGCAAAAAACACCTCTGTTTTCTGTGAAAAAATGTGATGTGTCCACCTTGTGTTTTGGGGCATTTCCTGTCACGGGCGCTAGGCCTACCCACACAAGTGAGCACCATTTTTATCGGGAGACTTGGGGGAACGCTGGGTGGAAGGAAATTTGTGGCTCCTCTCAGATTCCAGAACTTTCTGTCACCGAAATGAGAGGAAAAAGTGTTTTTTTGGCCAAATTTTGAGGTTTGCAAAGGATTCTGGGTAACAGAACTTGGTCAGAGCCCCACAAGTCACCCCATCTTGGATTCCCCTAGGTCTCTAGTTTTCAAAAATGCACAGGTTTGGTAGGTTTCCGTAGGTGCCGGCTGAGCTAGAGGCCAAAATCTACAGGTAGACACTTTGCAAAAAACACCTCTGTTTTCTTTCAAAAAATGTGATGTGTCCACGTTGTGTTTTGGGGCATTTCCTGTCACGGGCGCTAGGCATACCCACACAAGTGAGGTATCATTTTTATCGGGAGACTTGGGGGAACGCTGGTTAGAAGGAAATTTGTGGCTCCTCTCAGATTCCAGAACTTTCTGTCACCGAAATGTGAGGAAAACATGTTTTTTTAGCCAAATTTTGAGGTTTGCAAAGGATTCTGGGTAACAGAACCTGGTCGGAGCCCCACAAGTCACCCCATCTTGGATTTCCCTAGGTCTCTAGTTTTCAAAAATGCACAGGTTTGGTAGGTTTCCCTAGGTGCCGGCTGAGGTAGAGGTCAAAATCTACAGGTAGGCACTTTGCAAAAAACACCTCTGTTTTCATTAAAAAAATGTGATGTGTCCACATTGTGTTTTGGGGCATTTCCAGTCACGGGCGCTAGGCCTACCCACACAAGTGAGGTATCATTTTTATCGGGAAACTTGGGGGAACGCTGGGTTAAAGGAAATTTGTGGCTCCGCTCAGATTCCAGAACCTTCTGTCAACGAAATGTGAGGAAAATGTGTTTTTTTTTTAAACAAATTTTGAGGTTTGCAAAGGATTCTGGGTAACAGAACCTGGTCAGAGCCCCACAAGTCACCCCATCTTGGATTCCCCTAGGTCTCTAGTTTTCACAAATGCACAGGTTTGGTAGGTGCCCGTAGGTGCCGGCTGAGCTAGAGGCCAAAATCTACAGGTAGGCACTTTGCAAAAAATACCTCTTTTTTTTGTTTGCGCCAATGTCACGCCAGGAGAGCGACCCCGTAGGTAAGGGTCGCTCCCGGGGAGGGGTTGGGGGATGGGGTGGGCAAATTTATTTTAGGCCATTTCTGCCCCCCCTGGGGTCGGCTGAGCTAGAGGCCAAAATCCACAGGTAGGCACTTTGCAAAAAACACCTCTGTTTTCTGTGAAAAAATGTGATGTGTCCACGTTGTATTTTGGGGCATGTCCTGTCGCGGGCGCTAAGCCTACCCACACAAGTAAGGTATCATTTTTATCAGGAGACTTGCGGGAACATAGAATAGCAAAACAAGTGTTATTGCCCCTTGTCTTTCTCTACATTTTTTCCTTCCAAATATAAGAGAGTGTGTAAAAAAGACGTGTATTTGAGAAATGCCCTGTAATTCACATGCTAGTATGGTCAGCCCTGAATTGAGAGATGTGCAAATAACCACTGCTCCTCAACACCTTCTCTTGTGCCCATTTTGGAAATAGAAAGGTTTTCTTGATAGCTATGTTTCACTCTTTAAATTTCAGCAAATGAATTGCTGTATACCCGGTACAGAATGAAAATGCACTGCAGGGTGCAGCTCATTTATTGGCTCTGGGTACCTAGGGTTCTTGATGAACCTACAAGTCCTATATATCCCCACAACCAGAAGAGTCCGGCATACGTAACAATATATTGCTTTCAAAAATCTGACATTGCAGGAAAAAGTTACAGAGTAAAATGTAGAGAAAAATTGCTGTTTTTTTCACCTCAATTTCAATATTTTTCTTTTTCAGTTGTTATTTTCTGTAGGAAACTCTTGTAGGATCTACACTAATGACCCCTTACTAAACTCAGAATTTTGTCTACTTTTCAGAAATGTTTAGGTTTCTGGGATCCACCATTGGTTTCACGCCCATTTCTGTCACTGACTGGAAGGAGGCTGAAAGCACAAAAAATCATAAAAATGGGGTATGTCCCAGTAAAATGCCAAATTTTTGTTGAAAAATTGGGTTTTCTGATTCAAGTCTGCCTGTTCCTGAAAGCTGGGAAGCTGGTGATTTTAGCACTGCAAACCCTATGTTGATGCCATTTTGAGGGGAAAAACCACAAGCCTTCTTCTGCAGCCACTTTTTCCCATTTAAAAAATAAAAAAAAAGACATTTTCACTGTATTTTGCCTAATTTCTTGGCCTCCTTCAGGGGAACCCACAAAGTCTGGGTACCTCTAGAATCCCTAGGATGTTGGAAAAAAAGGACGCAAATTTGGCTTGGCTAGCTCATGTGGACAAAAAGTTATGAGGGCCTAAGCGCCAACTGCCCCAAATAGCCAAAAACAGGCCTGGCACAGGAGGGGGAAAAGGCCTGGCAGCGAATGGGTTAAAGTGTTGCACAGATACTTTCCACATTGCCTCCAAGTTAAGCCTTACTGCTCTGTGCCAAGCTTCCAGAGGCTCAACACAGGTTAATTTGGAGTTTGCTTGTGCCTTAAGCTGACAAGGATTGTGGTTGCTGCTTGAGCAAGGCTCACACTTCAGTGAACCAACAACACAAGTTCTCACTGTAGGAGGCTGGCCTGGCTTGTAGTGGGTACCAGAGGTACTTACACCTTGTGCCAGGTCCAGTTATCCCTTATTAGTGTAGAAGAGGTGTTTCTAGCAGCTTAGGCTGATAGAAGGTAGCTATGGCAAAGCAGCTTAGGCTGAACTAGGAGTCATGTAAAGCTCCTACTATACCACTGGTGTCATATGCACAATATCATAAGGAAACACAATACACAGAGTTACTAAAAATAAAGATACTTTATTTTTATGACAATATGCCAAAAGTATCTCAGTGAGTACCCTCAGTATGAGGATAAGTTATATACACAAGATATATGTACACAAACCAAAATTAGGTAAGTAATAGCAAGAAAAGTAATGCAAGCAGTGTAGAATTACAATAGATTGCAATAGGAGCACATAGGTATAGGGGCAACACAAACCATATACTCCAAAAGTGGAATGCCAACCACAAATGGACCCCAAACATATGTGAGCTTATAGATGGTCGCTGGGACGGTAAGAAAAGAGTGAGGGTTAGAAAAATGGCCCACCCCAAGACCCTGAAAGGTAGGCCTAAAGTGCACCTACTACCCCCAGAGAGCACAGAAGTCGTGATAGGGGGATTCTGCAGGAAGAACAAACACCAGCAATGCAACAACAACAGTGGATTTCCAGACCTGAGTACCTGTAAGACAATGGGACCCAGTCCAATAGTCGCAACAGTGTCGAGAGTGGGCAGGAGCCCAGGAAATGCCAGCTGAGGGTGCAAGGAAGCTGCCACCGGATGGAAGACGCTTGGAGTTCTGCAAGAAAGGAGAGAGCTAGGGACTTCTCCTTTGGAAGACGGATGTTGCACGTTGCGATGAAGCTTGCAGAAGTGTTCCCACGCAGAAAGACCACAAACAAGCCTTGCTAGCTGCAAGGGTCGCAGTAGAGGTTTTTGTGTGCTGCTGTGGCCCAGGAGAGACCAGGATGTCGCCACTTGGAGGAGGAGACAGAGGGTGCGCCCAGCAACTCAGAGAGCCCTCACAGAAGCAGGCAGCACCCACAAAAGTACCTGAACAGGAACTTGGAAGGAAAGTTAACCGGAGTCCACGTGAAGTCACAAAAGGGAGTCCCACGACGCCAGATGACAACTCAGAAGGTTGTGCACTGCAGGAAGGAGTGCCGGGGACCCAGGCTTGGCTGTGCACAAAGGAAATCCTGGAAGAGTGCACAGGAGCCGGAGCAGCTTCAAATCACGCGGTACCCAGCAATGCAGTCTAGCGTGGGGAGGCAAGGACTTACCTCCACCAAACTTGGACTGAAGAGTCACTGGACTGTGGGAGTCACTTGGACAGAGTTGCTGAGTTCCAGGGACCACGCTTGTCAGGATGAGAGGGGACCCAGAGGACCAGTGATGCAGTCTTTTGGTGCCTGTGTCAGCAGGGGGAAAATTCTGTCGACCCACGGGAGATTTCTTCGGAGCTTCTGGTGCAGGGTGAAGGCAGGCTACCCCCAGAGCATGCACCACCTGGAAACAGTCGAGAAAGCCGGCAGGATGAGGCTCTACAATGTTGCTGGTAGTCGTCTTGCTACTTTGTTGCGGATTTGCAGGCGTCCTGGGCAGTCTGCGGTCGATCCTTTGGTAGAAGGTGAAGAGGGAGATGCAGAGGAACTCTGGTGAGCTCTTGCATTCGTTATCTAAAGAATTCCCCAAAGCAGAGACCCTAAATAGCCAGAAAAGGAGGATTGGCTACCAAGAGAGGTAAGAGCCTATCAGAAGGAACCTCTGACGTCACCTGATGGCACTGGCCACTCAGAGCAGTTCAGTGTGCCCCCAACACCTCTGTTTCCAAGATGGCAGAGGTCTGGGACATACTGGAGGAGCTCTGGGCACCTCCCCTGGGACCCTGGGAGGTGCAGGTCAGGGAAGTGGTCACTCCCCTTTCCTTTGTCCAGTTTCACGCCAGAGCAGGGCTGGGGGATCCCTGAACCGGTGTAGACTGGCTTATGCAGAGATGGGCACCATCTGTGCCCATCAAAGCATTTCCAGAGGCTGGGGGAGGCTACTCCTCCCCAGCCTTCACACCTATTTCCAAAGGGAGAGGGTGTAACACCCTCACTCCGAGGAAATCCTTTGTCCTGCCTTCCTGGGCCAGGGCTGCCTGGACCCCAGGAGGGCCGAAACCTGGCAGAGGGGTTGGCAGCAGCAGCAGCCACAGTGGAGACCCCGGAAAGGCAGTTTGGTAGTACCCAGGTACTGTGCTTGAGAGCCGGGGGATCATGGAATTGTCCCCCCAATACCAGAATGGTATTGGGGTGACAATTCCATGATCTTAGACATGTTACATGGCCATGTTCGGAGTTACCATTGTGACGCTACACATAGGTAGTGACCTATGTGTAGTGCACACGTGTAATGGTGTCCCCGCACTCACAAAGTCCGGGGAATTTGCCCTGAACGATGTGGGGGCACCATGGCTAGTGCCAGGGTGCCCACACACTAAGTAACTTTGCACCCAACCTTCACCAGGTGAAGGTTAGACATATAGGTGACTTATAAGTTACTTAAGTGCAGTGGTAAATGGCTGTGAAATAAGTGGACGTTATTTTACGCAGGCTGATGGCAGGCCTGTGTAAGAATTGTCAGAGCTCCCTATGGGTGGCAAAAGAAATGCTGCAGCCCATAGGGATCTCCTGGAACCCCAATACCCTGGGTACCTCAGTACCATATACTTGGGAATTATATGCGTGTACCAGTATGCCAATGTGAATTGGTAAATTTAGTCACTAGCCTGTTAGTGACAAATTTGGAAAGCAGAGAGAGCATAACCACTGAGGTTCTGGTTAGCAGAGCCTCAGTGAGACAGTTAGGCATCACACAGGGAACACATATAGGCCACAAACTTATGAGCACTGGGGTCCTG
Organism: Pleurodeles waltl; assembly: GCF_031143425.1. Taxonomy (NCBI): domain Eukaryota; kingdom Metazoa; phylum Chordata; class Amphibia; order Caudata; family Salamandridae; genus Pleurodeles; species Pleurodeles waltl. Next base: position 405,092,426 of record NC_090449.1, read on the forward strand.
GCTAGCAGGGTGCCAGTGACACATAACAAACATACTGACAACATAGGGTCTTCACTATGAGCACTGGGCCCTGGCTAGCAGGATCCCAATGATACAGTGAAAACACCCTGACATAAACTCACAAACAGGACAAAAGTGGGGGTAACAAGGCTAGAAAGAGGCTGCTTTCTCACACTCGCACCACCCAGGTCCTGCGCTGCAGGGCCCAGCAATGCACTATATAGCACAAGACCAAGGCACCTCCCCTCCAGGTGCAAGGCACTGTGGTCAGTGTAGTTCTTACTATGATCTTTGGCATTTTGGTGTCCTGCACTGCGGGTCACAGTAGTGTGCTAAGTAGAGGAGTTCAAGACCCCTGCCTCTCCAGGAGTAGGGTACCATGGCCAATGTAGCCAACAACACAATCTTTGGTCTCCCAATTACACTTGTTTCATGTTATCAGATATCTACCCACAAAATGTTCTTGTGCCCATGTGTGTGTGTTATACATACCTACAAGACTTTGGCCCTCATTCCAACCCTGGCGGTCGGTGTTAAAGCGGCGGCCAACCCGCCAACAGGCTGGCGGTCCAAAAAATGGAATTCCGACCCTGGCGGGAACCGCCAACACAGCCCGCCACTTTAACACTCCGACCGCCACGGCGGGACAAGCAAACAGCGCGGCGGTCACCGCCAACAGACAGGCGGGAGACAATGTACCGCCCACACTATCACGACCCACCAATCCGCCACCTTTTCCGGGGCGGTTGCCCCACCGATAAAAGCACGACGGAAACAGACCTTTCTAACGGAAAACGCTCACCTCTACACACTCCACGAGGAATCTGGACAGCATGGAACCGGAACTACACATCCTCCCAGCCATTGTCTTCCTGCTCCTCTACCAGGAGCACGAACGCCGGCGCAGACGACAACGGTGAGTACTGCACCTATGACACAGGGGAGGGGGGAGGCAAAAAATTACGGGGACACACATACACCACACACCCACCCCCACCCTCACCCACTACAACACACACATCAATGCAGAGCAACAAGTCAGAGTGACTCCCCCTAAACCCCCCGGAAGAATGCAAAGACAAAATAAAATGATCATTAAAAATTAAGTATATTATAGCATAATTGAAGTTAAGTGAAATATGAAATATATAAATAAACTATATTACATCATGAACAATATATACATAGGTCAAAAGTCCGGGCCATATTGGCTATCATCCATTATTCGTGGGCCAATGGGCCTAAAGACATGGGCAAAGCCCACACACGAGACCCGATTCCATTGGAGAGAACACTGCAGGGGCATCAGATAGTAAAACTACAGGCACCTCAGGGGGAAGGGAAGGGGGGGCACCTCAGCCAGTTGAGTCCACGATGCCAGATCCACGAGGGGCCTCCATGCCCACTGTACCATCCTGGGGAGTGCAAAGCCACAGTCTCTCAAGTCTCTACAGTGGGTGGCTTGCCCACTGATCCATCCTGGGGAGTGCAAAGCCACAGTCCATCAAGTGGATTACAGACTCCACTGGTTCTGGAGGAGGCATGGTGCCCAGAGTGCTTCGTGAAGCCCTGGCCGACACAGATCCGGCCCTGCCAATGGGCCAGCGGTGCTTGAGATGAAGGGCCCAGCGGAGCGGTGCTTGAGATGAAGGGCCCAGCGGAGCGGTGCTTGACAGGAAGGGCCCAGCGGAGCAGTTCAGAGACGGCGGTGCCCAGCGGAGCGGTGCTTGACAGGAAGGGCCCAGCGGAGCGGTGCTTGACAGGAAGGTCCGAGCGGAGCAGTTCAGAGACGGCGGTGCCCAGCGGAGCGGTGCTTGACAGGAAGGGCCCAGCGGAGCGGTGCTTGAGATGAAGGGCCCAGCGGAGCGGTGCTTGAGATGAAGGGGCCAGCGGAGCGGTGCTTGACAGGAAGGGCCCAGCGGAGTGGTGCTTGACAGGAAGGGCCCAGCGGAGCGGTTCTTGACAGGAAGGGCCGAGCGGAGCAGTTCAGAGACGTCAGTGCCCAGCGGAGCGGTGCTTGACAGGAATGGCCCAGCGGAGCGGTGCATGACATGAAGGGCCCAGCGGATCGGTGCTTGACAGGAAGGGCCCAGCGGAGCGGTGCTTGACAGGAAGGGCCCAGCGGAGCAGTTCAGAGACGGCGGTGCCCAGCGGAGCGGTGCTTGAGATGAAGGGCCCAGCGGAGCGGTGCTTGACAGGAAGGGCCCAGCGGAGCGGTGCTTGAGATGAAGGGCCCAGCGGAGCGGTGCTTGACAGGAAGGGCCCAGCGGAGCGGTGCTTGTCTTGAAGGGCCCAGTTCGGCGGTGCTTGTCACGGCGGGGCCCTGTTCAGCGGTGCTTGTCTTGAAGGGCCCAGTTCGGCGGTGCTTGTCACGGCGGGCCCTGTTCAGCGGTGCTTGTCACGGCGGGGCCCTGTTCAGCGCTGCTTGTCACGGCGGGGCCCTGTTCAGCGGTGCTTATCTTGAAGGGCCCAGTTCGGCGGTGCTTGTCACGGCGGGGCCCTGTTCAGCGGTGCTTGTCACGGTGGGGCCCTGTTCAGCGGTGCTTGTCACGGCGGGGCCCTGTTCAGCGGTGCTTGTCTTGAAGGGCCCAGTTCGGCGGTGCTTGTCACGGCGGGGCCCTGTTCGGCTGTGCTTGTCACGGCGGGGCCCTGTTCAGCGGTGCTTGACATGTGTTACCAGGGAACCAGATCGGGCCAATATTTTCCGCTCAGTCGCCATCCGACCTTTCGCTTGCGGGGCCCTCCTGTGCTGGAGTCCTGGGCCCGTGGGTGTCCTCCTTCACACCCGAAATGGGGCCGGTGGGGCCCTCCTAAGCAGCTCGCCTGCTGCCGGACTTGTCCGCCCTGCTGCCCTTGCCCTCCTTCGCCGATTCTCTGGGGCCCTTGCCTCCCTTTGTGGATGTGCCAGGTGACGGTGCCAGGGTAGTGCCTTTGGGGGCTGCCGTCTCTGGCCTCTCGCGCCGGCCCTTCCCTTTTTTAGTTTTTTCCCAGGGGGTGGGCTGGCTGTCCCCTTGCTGCTGGCCGATGTTGCTGCCCTAGAAGCTGGTGGACTCCAATAGCCCTGGACTATGGTCCTTGTAGGTGCAGGGCTTGTGGTGGCTGAGGTGCTGTTTGGACTCTTACGAGATGGAGGGGGTGGGTCAGGTGATGCAAAGAGGTTAATTTTGGAGAGGAAAAACTTTTTAGGAGCAGTGGGAAGGGTAGGTGCAGTGGGTATGGGAGTGGAGGAAGAGGATGTGGTTGTAGGAGAGTCAAGTGTGGTGTCTTTGGGTGCAGGTGCTTGTGACAGAGGCTGTCGTGAGGTGGATGGCTGTTGGGTGGGTGGCTGCCTGCGTTTGTGTGGTTTGGAAGAGGGAGTGACAGACACACTGGGAGAGGACACAGGGGACGTGTAAATGGCAGTGGGGGTGGTGACTGCACGTGTGCGGAGTGTTCTGGTGGGTGTACTGGTGATGGACGTACTGGCTGATGGTGGTGGGAATGCAGGTGTGAGTGGAGACGTCACAGGGAGGGAGGAGGGAGACGAGGAGGAGGGGGACACAGAGGAGGCAGTGGCTGTTGGCATGTCTGCATGTGGATGTTGCATGTGTGAATGCTTGTGTGATCTGTGGTGCTTATGTCTGGATGAGCTGCCCTTGGGTGTTGATGTGTGTGCAGGCTGGTCTGTAGGTGTGGCTGAGATAAGCAGAGGAACAGGGGAGTGGGACTGGAATGAGGAAATTGGAGGGGGGAGGCAGGAGACAGGGACAATGGCTGCCGTCAGTGCTGAGGCCAGAGCGTTGAACGATCGCTGATGGGCAGCCTGACCCGAATGAATGCCCTCCAGGTATGCATTGCTCCGGTGCACCTCCCTTTCTACACCCTGGATGGCATTCAAAAGGGTAGACTGCCCAACAATGAGCGTCTGGAGGAGGTCAATGATCTCCTCACTGAGGGCAGCAGGGGTAACTGGGGCAGGGCCTGAGGTGCCTGGGGCGAAGGAGATGCCCGCCTTCCTGGCTGAGCGGGCACGGGGCGAACGCTGAGGGGCTGCTTGGAGGGCGGAGCTGGTGCGCTGGGTGGCGGCTGTACCTGTTGTAGCGGTGGGCACGGATGTTGCCGCCACCACAAGGGAGCTCCCTTCCGAGGACGTGACTGTGTCGCTGATGTCTCCACGGGTCCCCTTTGTGGAGCTCCCCTCGCCCTCCGTCTCACTGGTGAACTCGGAGTCGGTTGCATGGCACTCCGGGGCCATGTGAGATGCAGCTCCCTCGTGCTCCGATGCCACTTCTCCTCCGTCTGATGATGCTAATGCACACATGAACAGGAAGACCAAAAAAAAGGGGGGGGAGAAAAAATGACATGTTGGGATGCATGCATTGGCGACACCGTTGGCGGAGAGGACAGACACAGAAGCCCCCTGCACTACGCTGCGCACTCGGTGTACACTACTCAATTATTGTGACTTGGCCTACAAGCCTATGGACGACAACTGCACACATAGGTGACCCAGGGCCATGGATAGCTGTACTTAGCACCCTACAGAGGTGGGGGGTGGGGGCACAGGGCCATGCCTTACGGAGGGGCCTAGCCTACAGAAATCGCCCTGGCCTAGAGATACCCACAGACCTCCTCCCCCACCCAGACACCTCCACTGTGCGCTAATATAGCAGAATGTGCTGGTACTCACCCCCTTGTGTCTGCTGTGATGTCCTCACGCGCCCATCCAAATCGGGGTAGGCCACCGCCAGGATCCGGGACATCAGGGGGGTCAATTGCCGTGTGGCACCCCTCTTAGGTTGGGAGGCCATCCCTAGCAGAGCCTCCGCGGTCTTTCTGCTCCCGCGGCGGATGTCCTCCCACCTCTTTCGGCAGTGGGTGCCCCGTCTGTTGTGGACCCCCAGGGTCCGGACGTCCTTGGCGATGGCACGCCAAATGTCGATCTTCTGATGGGTGCTGACCTATGTGACATGGACAGGGTGGGAAAATAAATATCATCATTTTCTGCATGGTCGATGTGAGTGGCCCCCCCTCCCCAACCTTGCCATATGGCACATGCTCTCATCTGTCGTGCGATGCATGCCTCATTCGCTCCCCTCCCCACCATCTTTCATCCACCCCACTCAACACAGGCATTGCCCACAAAGCATGGTCCCAGTGTACTTACCTGTTGGTCTGGAGGACCGTAGAGTAGCGCATACTGGGGGAGGACCCCATCAACAAGTTTCTCCAATTCCTCAGATGTGAAGGCAGGGGCCCTTTCCCCAGTCGCAGCAGCCATTATCTCTTCCAGACCGAGGTCACAGCAGCACTTGCAGTATAGGTCCTCTCCTGTGGATGATCAGGTCTCGAGTGATTAAGCAGATAGAAAATGGCGGTCACGCCCGCGGCGGTGCGTACCGCGACAGCCGGCGCACATCGTCATTGGCTCCTGAGACCCATAGGGTTCAATTTTAACCAACGCTGCTTTGCGCCGCGGTCTTCGACCGCCTACCGCCACGGTGTGCCACGCCAGCGCATTGACCTCACATCCCATTGTCACACTTCACAGGTCAGGCAGCCGCCATTTCAAGGGCCCACATGGCTTAATTTCTACTGCGTCACACAGGCCTAGGCGTTGCATTGCCACTCATACAAGCCATTCAATGCATAGCGAATCCTGTTCTGTGCAAGCTGTGGTTACGTACCTGTGGGTTGCTTGACTCTGTGCTCCATGTTGTCCTTCCTAGGCACCGTCCGCTGGGACTTGCGAGGAGATGGAGGAATGTTCCCGTGTACAGACCGCTGGTGGACCTGTCGACAATGGAAGAAAGACATGTCATACTGACATACAGACTTGACCGAGCCACTATACAGGAACTGTGTGCCCAGCTGGAGCCAGACCTGATGTCCCCCATTCGCCAACCCACAGGGATTCCCCCTCTGGTGCAGGTTCTGTCAGTACTCCATTTTTTGGCAAGTGGATCATTCCAAACAACAGTGTCCATATCATCAGGGATGTCTCAGCCTATGTTTTCTAAGGTTTTTTCCAGAGTGTTGTCTGCCCTGATGAAATACATGCGGAGCTACATTGTTTTCCCTGAGGTGGGCGATTTGGCTACAGTGAAGGGTGATTTCTATGCCCTTGGCCATATCCCCAACAACATTGGTGCCATTGATGGGACCCATGTGGCTTTGGTTCCCCCCAGTGAAAGTGAGCAGGTGTACAGGAACAGAAAAAGTTATCATTCGATGAATGTCCAGGTGGTCTGTTTGGCTGACCAGTACATCTCCCATGTAAATGCCAAGTTCCCTGGGTCAGTGCATGACGCGTACATCATGCGAAATAGCAGCATCCCTTATGTGATGGAACAGCTACAGAGACACCGTGTGTGGCTAATTGGTGACTCTGGTTACCCCAACCTGTTGTGGCTACTGACCCCAGTGAGGAATCCCAGGACAAGGGCAGAGGAACGGTACAATGAGGCCCATGGGCGTACTAGGAGGGTGATCGAGCGGACCTTCGGCCTCCTGAAGGCCAGGTTTAGGTGCCTGCATATGACAGGTGGATCCCTAATGTACTCACCAAAGAAGGTGGGCCATATCATCGTGGCCTGCTGTATGCTTCACAACCTGGCTTTGCGACGCCAGGTGCCTTTCCTGCAGGAGGATGGTCCAGATGGTGGTGTTGTAGCAGCTGTGGAGCCTGTGGAGAGTGAAGAGGAGGAAGACGACGGGGACGACACAGACAACAGGGACAAAGTGATACAACAGTATTTTCAGTAGCACACAGGTACGAATCAACCCCGCCATTTTACATTTACTTAAAGTCTCCTGCCTCTCTACTGTATGTGTTTCCCCCCAGTTCCTGTTAACTGAGTTGTGACTTTCCCTTCCGTTTTCAGAGCTGTGGACCCCACTGCGTGACCTCTGCTTTGTTTGCCCATGGACTACAGCTGTGTGACAGTGGTATGTTGTCATCACAATGTAACTGAACATTTTGGCACCGTTATGTCTAATACATTTGTTCAAAATACAAGCAGACTCCAGATTTATTAAGTGCAATAAGTGATTTTATTAAAGTGCTAAATTTAGGGACATGATTGTAAAACGGTGATGGGTGATGGTGGAGTAATGTCCATGGCAGAGTCCAGTTTTCAGTCTCACAGGTGCATTGTCCATATGCCTGTGGAAGGATGGAGCAGGGGCAGTTTAAGTTTGGACAGGGTGACAATGTGGGACAGTGGGATGACATCAGGGGGTATCGTTTGCTGGCGGGGGTCTTGGCATCCTACTCTGTCTTCTTCTGAGATCTCAGGTACCGCTTGCGGGTGGTTCTTCTTCTGCAGGAGGTGGGGTTCTGGTGGCTTGTCGTTGTGTGGGGGCCTCCTGTCCACTAGCGCCGGCGGAGGTGGTAGCCTGGTCTGGGTCCATGCTAGTGACAGGGGCCCTTTGTGGTGCCACATGGTCCCGCAATGTGGTGACTATCTGGTTAAGGGCCACGACGATGGTCCCCATTGCGGAACTAATGTTTCTCAGTTGCTCTCTGAACCCCATGTACTGTTCCTCCTGTAGTACCTGGATCTCCTGGAACCTGGCCAGTACCGTAGCCATCGTCTCCTGGGAGCGGTGGTATGCTCCCATGATGGAGGAGAGGGCCTCTTGGAGAGTCGGTTCCCTGGGCCTGTCCCCCCCCTGTCGCACAGCAGCCCTCCCAGTTGCCCTGTTTCCCTGGGCCTCTGTCCCCTGGACCGTGTGCCCACTACCACTGCCCCAGGTCCCTGTTGTTGTTGGGGTGGTGGGTCAATCTGGGTGCCCTGTAGTGGTGGACACACCGCTGATTGACGTGTCCTAGAGACAGAGGCATGGGCCCGCTGGGTGGGAGCTGTGCTGGTGTTCCCAGAGGGGGTTAGGTCTGCTGTAGCCTGTGGCTGTCTGTGGGGAACCGACTGTCCCGAGGTCCCCGATGGGCCGGGCTGGTCATCTGGGTCCAGGGAGACAGAGCTGCTTTCATCACTGGGGGCCTCTTCTGGGGGTGGGATGGACATCTCTGGACCCTCCTGGGCGGTGTGGTGGCGTTCGGGTCCTGCAGGGGTATAAGAGTATGGTTATTGCTTCTGTGTGTGCCATTTCGTGTAATGGGTGGGTGGCCGTGTACCCCAGTGCTGGCATTCCCTTGTGGGGGCTTTTGTGACGGTGGCTTGTGGGGGAGATGGGTATGTGCAGTGGGCATGCTTTGGTGATGGGTGTCCATGCTTTGGGGACGCATGCAGGGCTAGGTTTTGGGATGGGTGGGTTGTGATGGTGAGCCATTTGCAAGGAGTTGGTGTGATGGGAGTGGGGGTGAGGGTGGGGGTATGATTTGGCATGCAGGTGGGGTGGGGGGAATGAAGTAGTGAAGATTTGACTTACCAGAGTCCATTCCTCCGCCTACTCCTGCGAGGCCCTCAGGATGCAGGATGTGCAAGACTTCCTCCTCCCATGCTGTGAATTCTGGGGGAGTAGGTGGGGGTCCGACGCCAGTCTTCTGCACCGCGATGCTGTGCCTTGATACCATGGAACGCACCTTCCCCCGTAGGTCGTTCCACTGCTTCCTGATGTCGTCCCGATTTCGTGGATGCTGTCCCACAGCGTTGACCCTGTCCACTATTCTTTGCCAGAGCTCCATCTTCCTGGCAATGGTGGTGTGCTGCACCTGTGTCCCGAAGAGCTGGGGCTCTACCCGAACTATTTCCTCCACCATGACCCTGAGTTCTGCGTCAGAGAACCTGGGGTGTCTTTGGGGTGCCATGGGGTGGTGTGGATGAGGTGAGGGGTGGTGTATGTGTTGTAGAGTGTGGTGAGTGTGGTGGTGTATGGTGTTTTGTGCGTGGATATTGTGTGGGTGATGTTGTGATTTGCCTCTGTGTGATGGTCTACTCTATTCTGTGCTGTCTCTCTCTGTCCTTCAGTCGCAATTGTGGTCATAAGGGATTGTGGGTGATGTGGGTGTGTGTTTTATATTTAATTGGGTGTGTGGGAGTGGTGTGTGTATGTGTCTCAGGTGTGTGTATTTTGAATTGTCCAATGTGGCTGTGTTTTGTAGAGGTGTGTGTATTTTGAGCGTGGCGGTGTGTACCGCCAATGGAATACCGCGGTTGAAAGACCGCTGCGGGGATTTGTGGGTCAGAATGGCATGGGCGTATTTCTGTTGGCGTGACGGTGGAGGTTTGGTCATCGCCAGTTTTTCGCTGCCCGTTGCTGTGGCAGAATTTTGTTGATGTCGGGTTTTTGGCGGTTTGCCAGTTGCGGGTCAGAATGACCGTGGCGGTTTACCGCGACCGTGGCGGTGTTATGGCGGTCTTCTGACCGGCGGTAAGCGCCTTTTACCGCTGAGGTCAGAATGACCCCCTTTATCTGTACACACCACTTTAAAAGTGTTGATTGATGAACCATGCCTAAAAATGGATGAATCACATGCTCAGTCCGAAATTTGCTATTACATTTGTTCTTGATGGAGCCTAACTTCAGGTGGCTGTCATCAGACTTTCTTAAGCAGTAATCAGAGAACAACAAAACAGAAGCCCCTGCCTAGAAACTTTCACACCTTGAAAAGTTGAAGCTGCTGTTGCAGTGCCCAAATCTGCTATCTCCCAAGCTGCAGTGCTCAAGAAGAACTAATCAGCACCTTTTGCTAACAAGCTCATTCAATTTCTAAGGGGAGCCTTGTCTCCATAATCCTTCACTTCTGTGCCAGGAGGTCCACCCTCCAGCAACAGGAATGCAGGCAATACCCCTCCATTATTTGGGGAAGCTGTCATCGCCCTCAATCATGTGCCATGGTAAACCAGAGGCATCCAAAATGGATTACACTAACCTCAATCCTCATACTTATACAACACACAGAGTCCTACTACCACACTATTCAACACACGCACATACACCCACACTCAGCGTACACACAGAATATCACTGCAAGGTTCTGGGTTTCACAGACCAGCAGAGTTTTACACAAGAGAGGCCAGTAGACCTAACTCTCACTGACACAGAGAAAAAGTTCTGGTCACACTATCAATTCACAATACTTGGTACGCTGCCACAGATGCTTGACGTGATACACCTACGACATGGGCAGCAGTCCACTGCCCACTATGACAGCATTCTTGATGCATCCCTTAAGGCCAGAGAACAGGATCTGGTCTTCACATTACCAGCGGGAGGCATCTGCACGCAAGCTAGATTAGTGTGGCGTTAGGTCAGAAACAAAAGTCAGGATACCATTTTCACATGGAATCAGGCACTCAGGGCAGATGTACACATGCCTGCTTATCATGTAAGGGACATTTCCTGAACCCTGCACTCATCATTGGTTGGGTGTTATGAGGGCCACTCCCTGCTTCTGGGAGTGTGTCACACAAATTACTGTACTTGGAAAAGTCCATTTCTCATGCAGTGAGTGGTCCCATCCTCGCCTACTGCTGCTGCATGCTCTCTCTTCCTGGTACCTGTTTTGTTATGGTATATTGATTTGTATAGCTTACTAATCACCTGAAAGGGTATACAGGCGCTTGGGCATGTGTGTAGTTTTGTGGCCCCCAAGGTGGTTTTATGAAGGGCCAAGACTTCAGCTTTTTGCAGAACTCAATAAGTGAGTAGGAGGCTATGATGTATAGAGGGAGCCTGTTCCATGTCTTGGGTGTGATATAAGAGAATGAGCAACCTCCAGTTTTGATTTTGTGGATGCGGGGAATGTGTGCAAGTGAGAGTGAGGCAGAGCTTAGGTGTCTAGTGGGTTGGTGAAAGTGTATGCAGCTGTTCACGTTTTTTTGTCTTGTGTTGTGTAGGGCTTTGTATTTGTGTGTGAGAAGTTGAATTGGCTGCACTTGTGAACGAGAAGCCAGTGAAGATTCCTGAGGTGTGGCGTAATGTGGGTGTGGCATGGGAGGTCAAGTATGAGTCTTGCAGTGGTGTTCTGGATGGTCTGGAGTCGATGTAAGAGTTGTTTGGAGATTCCAGCATAGAGAGTGTTGCCATGGTCCAACCTTCTGGTGATGAGTATTTGCTTGATGATCCGCCTGGTGTTCTGAGGAAACCATTTGAAGATTTTTTGCAGCATGCATAGGATGTGGAAGCAGGTGCTGCACACTATGTTGAGTTGAGCCATCATGTTGAGCTAGTCGTCCAGGATGATCCCTAGATTTCTTGCGTGGTCTGTGGGTGTGAGTGTTGGTCTGACGGCCACCAGGTGGAGTCCAATGGGGAGATCTTGTTGTCGAAGACCAGTACTTCCGTCTTGTCAGAGTTGAGCAGCAGGTAGTTGGTTCACACTCAGTCTGCTACCACGGTCATGGAGTTGGTGAAGCTGGTTCTGGCAGTGGTTGTTTTGTCCATCAGGGAGATAATACCAGTAGCAGCAGGCAATGTGAAAGTACACCTAGAAGACCAAACTACCTGATCTAAATCCCAACTGGAACGGTCACAAGTGCTTTTGACCAACCATCCGCTACTTAATAAGACACTCAGACCAATACAAACCAAGAACAGGCTCTCACAAGAAGAAACCGACATCTGGAGCATGGCTAATGAGGCTTTGATGGTAGCCACTTTCTAAGAAGGCTCCCCATATACCCTTAGAATCCTGAGTCATTTGATGGTGCGGGTGGGGCCTAAGAGCCAATAAATAATTCTGAGCCCCCCCAGTGAAGAGAACTGAAGGTGTGACTCCCCTGTTTTGACTCCGTGGCTATATGGCCAAGATTGATGACCTGGGCTTCTCAGCAACCCCCATGAAGAGGCAACATGGAGCAGAGCAACAACTCCCAGCACTGTTCTGGAACCCCAGCGGCATGCCACACGGAGCTTCAGGGCTATGTGATCAAGGTGTCGAGGCCACAAAGGGTGAGACATTAGCGGGTCTGGATTGCTGGACTAATTGCTCAGGAGCCCAAGGAGAAAAGGAGAGGTCCCGATTGATTAAGAGTTGTGCTGTGAAAGAGGGATGGGGAGGAGCGCTATCATGAAGGTGCAGGGAATAGGTGTTGAAGGAGGGGCTCTCTCTTCCCCCCCATCCACAATGGCTGGGAAGTGGTTGTTGACAGCCCCTCGGAGTCCAGAAATCGAGGCAGGGCTGGGGTCGTCCTGTAGGTGCTGGGCCTGGGAGTCAACGAGTTGGATTCAGACCCCTTCTGCCTTCCCGAGACCCCATGGTGGAGCGGGGTAGGCCTGCCCTGTGCCTTGCATGGGTGGAGGCCTCCCAAATCACAGAGAAATTTGAGGTCCAGCCGGAGGCACAACTTACTCCAAAGGTCTCACAAATCCTCTGAAACGGGAATAGCCTCTCAGTATTTGGTCTTAGCCACAACAGTGGTCCTGCATAAATCAGGTGGTGCCCCACAAAGGGGTGCTTCCTCTGGGTCAAATTAGTTAATCAACAATAAACTGAAATTGTTGCCAGCGCCATTGCCCGCAGATTTCTCTGAGTCATTGCACACCTGGTCCACCCTGATCAGCATGGCTTTATGTCGGGCCACTGCATAAGGCACTCCATTAGAAGCCTGCACATTGCACTGGCCTGGCACATGAAGATCTAAGAGCCACACGCTCTCTTACTAATTGATTTTATGAAAACCTTCTACTCAGTCAACTGGGCAATTCTGCACCAAGTGCTACAATGCATGGGCTTAGGTCCAAGATTCAGCCTTTAGGTAAAATTACCATATTCCTCCCGAAAATTACAATTTTAAGTTACACCTAAACATTTTTTATTTCTCATGTTTGTGTAGTTTAAGTTGGTTTTGTACAGAAATAATAAATAATGTTTTCCTAACAATAACATCTTGAAGATTTGTTTTTTTCATTGAATTTCTATGTTTTTTTTTTGTTTTGAGGAATTGGTTAGTAATCATATTTTGTTTATTTTATTATTAATTCTTACACATATAATTTTTATTTTTACAGTTGAGTAGTTACACAGTACTTAGTCAATAGTTTACAGTGGAGTGGAATATAGTGGAGTAAAGTAGAGTGGTGTGGTGTGCAGTGGTTTGGAGTAGGGCTGCTTCCATAGAGTGGCATAGATTAGAGAGTCATAGAGTACTGTAGAGTGGTGCAGAGTAGAGTACAGTAGTGTGGACTGCATTAGCGCAGAGGAGAGTGATGCACAGTAGAGTGGTGCACAGTAGAGTGGGATGCCATGGAGTGGCGTAGAGCAGAGTAGTACAGAGTGAAGTGGAGTACATTGAAGTGGTTTAGAGTGAAGTGGAGTAGAGTAGAGTGGCATAGAGTTGATTGCCATAAAGTAGACTGGCATGGAGTAAAGTATCGTAGAATGAAGAGGGGTAGAATAAAGTGGGGTAGAGTAAAGTGACATTGAAAAGAGTGGTGTACAGTAAAGTAGGGTAGCGTGAAGTTGGGGGGATTGAAGTGGGGTAGAGCGAAGTGAGGTATAGGAGAGTGGCACAGAGTAGAGAGAAGTAGATTGAAGCAGAGTGCAGTGGTGCAGAGTATAGTGCAGTGGCGTAGAGTGCAATGGTGTAGCATGGAGTAGAGGAGAATGATGTAGAGTGGAGTGGAGTAGAGTGGTTTGGAGTGGAGTGGCGTAGAGTAGAGTGGCATAAAGTAGAGCACTATAAAGTAAAGTGACGTAGAGTACAGTGGCCTAGAGTGAAGTGGAGTACAGGGCAATGGGGTAGAGCAGCATAAAGTAGAATTGCATATGGTGAAGGTGGGTAGAGTGAAGTGGGACTGAGTGAAGTGGGGAACATTAGAGTGGCATAGAGTTGAGTATTGTACAGAGAAGTGGGGTGGAGTAGAGTGCAGTGCCATACAGCTCAGTGGCATAGAGTGCAGTGGAGTAGACTAGAGTACAATAGTGTATAGTGCAGTAGCTTAGAGTAGAGTAATTCATTGTAGAGTAGCGAATAGTGGAGTGGCAGAGTAAAGTGGGGTAGAGTAGAGTGGCATATAGCAGAGTGGGATAGAGAGAAGTGGTGTAGAGTGAAGTGGGGTGGAGTAGAGAGGCATAGAGTAGAGTGCTGTCTAGTAGAAAGATGTACAGTGAAGTGGGGTAGATTGAAGTGGAGTACAATGCAGTAGGGTAGAGTGGCATACAATAGAGTGGTGTAGAGTGAAATGGGGTACTGTGAAGTGGGGTAGAGTAAAGTTGGTTAGAATAAAGTGGCACAGAGTAGATTGTAGTGCAGTACAGTGGCCTACAGTAAAGTGGGATAGAGTGAATTGGGGAGAGTGAAGTGTGGTAGACTAGAGTGGCATAGAGAAGAGTGATGTAAAGTATAGGGGGTACAGTAGAGCAATGTAGAGTACAGTGGCATAGAGTCCAGTGCTGTAGAGTGGAGTAGACTCCATAGAGTGGCTTGGAGTGGTGTAGAGAAGAGTGGCATACAGTACATTGCTGTTCAGTGGAGAGGCACAGAGTGGAGTGGCCTACAAAAGAGTGGTTACAGTTGTCACGTAGGCTCTCATTATTCTAATGAGACTACTGGATTTCGAGCAGCAAGATCGTCCACAGTGTGGGAGACTGAGTCTGACCCACAGTGGATGACACTTGTCACTCCATATCTGGGCTTTGCACCGGCTAACTAGCAGTGCCTCATCTATCCCAAATGGTAGAGACGATTGGGCAGCTGAGCGCATGACATATGGGTACTTCTCAGGGAAGTCGTGGTCACTCAGGTCACAACCGGTTCTCTTATACACAGTGCAGTCTCACATATAAATGACAATAGAAGCAGTATAAGTTTTAAAGATTGGTTTAATAAAACGACTGCATTTTGGATAGCAAAGCATGAGCTGCAATAACCAGAACTACATAACACAGCAATATTAAAATAGTGACGATGAGAGTGAAGCATAAGAATAATGCTATCATAGTGCCACAAGGTTCAATGGACTACTCCCTATCTAAATCATATTGCGAGCACAGCATGTTAAGCTCTAATCCTGCCTTTCAGGTTCCCTGGGAGGACATCAACCCTCATACCTGAGCAAAGGCCTGTAATCTGCGTCGGCATCTGCAACAGAGCATTCAGCATACAGTTGTGGTTCCCTGGCTGGAATCTCCCTCTTGACGTGTACTAGGACTAGAAAGTGTTTTTATAACTAACACAACAGATGTTCTAAGAAAATGTCCCTACGTAAGGATGTGTATTTTCTACGAATGTTGGAAATTAAACTTCTACCACATTTACCGGCAATGTACCAGACTGTAGCCTTGACTGAAGCACAGGGCGATCAATAATGCATTGTTTGACAACACAGTGCTGAACTAAGCTAAACAGTTTGATAGAAGAAATTAAAACAAGACCGTAAAACTGGTTATTGTAAAAATAACAGTGCAAAGCTAAATAAAATATATCTAGGTCAAGGTGCACAGCGGCGTAGTGTATTAAACTAACGTGCATGGAGCTATTCTTAAAATGGCTACACAATACCCTCCCCTTGTCGCTAGAAAGTGGTTCATGCCAAAGCTAAAATATCTCAACCTAAGATATACCTAAAACCCTACTCAATTTTGACAAGTTAAGAGGTACACAAGCATACTACTTGACAATTTAAAAAATGAGCATGCGGCTTAGAACCGAATTCAATGAAAAATGTCAATTTAGAGTAGTTCAGAATCAAGCACGAGTCATGGAAAGCAAGAGATCTTCCACTTCGGCAGATGACAAAACTGGAAAGTCAGCGCCAAAAACGACCAAGGAGCAGGTGTGTTCCATAGCCCCAGTATCAACCAAGGCAGCATCCTGTGCAGTGCCCATTGACGAGGTGATGGCAACTTCCTCCAGGAAGGGTAGCTTGTAATCAGCTTCACGTAGCAAATGCAACCTTAGTGCACATGTCTGGTAATGAACCCTCAACGAGAGCATCAACAGATCAGCATCAGTTGCCGGGGGGCGTTGCTGTGAAAGACAAACTTCCAGTGCATGGTCAAAAGAGCACCAAAGGCACTGAAACACAGGCTGCACACAGTCCAAAACCAGTCTGAATGACAAAGACCAGTCATACCCCAACTGTTCCAGGAGTGTTGCTCCAAAGTGCTGCATCATACGTTCACGACACAGCTGCACCAATGGGAGCGTCTGCATTTGTGCTTGTTGCGGCGGGACAGCCATTGCGGTAAAACAACAGCAACAGAAAAATGCCAGCTAATAAAGCCAAAGTTATCGGAAATCCCCCAAAAATACTGCCAAAAATTGAGTGGATAGCTGAGGGTATCAAACCGAATATAGAGGAGAAGATGTGAACAAAACCAATACCAACAGCTTTGAAAAAATGTGCTAATCCAGCCATGCTGGACGCATTAAATATACGTCCCACGAGTTCACCAAAGTGTCTCGGAAAATTTGTATTTAACAGGGACTGTATTTCTTCTGACAACCTTACCACTTGAAGTGCGTAGGTCTCGCATACAGATGTAAGGGCCACATGCTTCTGAAACAATAAAGCCTTGAGTCTACTCAGCTTGTCAAAATTCACCTTTGAAGTAGCAATATGAGGCCAGATATCAGCTACCTCCCTTAATGTAGTGGGGGAAAACAGCACATTCCCGCAGCATGTAACGACCTTAGAGACCGAAACAACGTAAACTATTCCGACCTGCATGCCACAACAGTCTTCACTATTGAGAAGGACGTAGCTGCCATTTAAAAGCACCTGGAACGTAGGTCTAATCATGGGGACTGGAACTCCCTTCAGATAGCAAGCCAAGTTTGCAACCAAGGCGATACACGCCCCATGCAAGGACAGCTGTTTACAAACCATTGAATAGCTGACTGAAGTCTTGCATTCACTACTGCTAAGAAAGACCTCTTTCATGCCATTGAAGCATTTGTACAAGAAGGGAAGCTCCCACACCTCATGGATGTAACCATCTCCCAATTTTTCATATCTGCCTACTGGAATATGTTTCAAACAGGAGGTGAATTGTAGCGTTGAAATAGACAGATTAATAACCCCGTGTATTAACCACTCTGCCGATGGTATTTCTGCCACGCTGAAAGGTAACCTCTCTATTTTCTCTATGTTAAGCATGACATAAGTTGCTTCTTTCTTAGCCATTAGTTGTTGTTGCCACGTTAGATTAAAAGAGAAAAATATTTCCCTGGCACTAATGTGCTGCCACGGAACGTGACCCGCCTTCAATGTTTGAAGTGTCCAACCCAACTGCATAATGGACCTGGTCTGATTCTGCCCATGGTATAAAGAAGACATATCAGATTGTATAACGTCTATAGCAGAAGCTACAATGTTGTTAATCATATATATCCGGTTGGACAAGGTGTTGATCCCGTTATCCACAACAGCTAATGCCTTTTTCAAATTTTCCTGGTCTATTTGCCTTAACCGGGCTGCAGCATCTTGTTGGGATAGCTTCCATATTTCATTGTATACTGCATACAAGAAACGCTTCCTACGTGGTATTTTGGGGCCTGACAAGAAATCTTGTAAGTCAGTGGTGTTAGACAAGAGATTGAGGTGTGCTTTAGCCGCATCTAGTGAGGATGATTTAAGCCACTGTTGGCACAATTTTTCTACACTATATGTTGTAATTATATCAGCATGTTCTGGTGATATATAGCGAGGGTCGGGCCTATTCGTCCTAAAACCCCCTGAGGAGGTGAAAAAATGTTGATGACACCCATTGGTATGTATGGGCCACAATAACCACCCACCTGGACTTTTCAGTGAACCATTAAACGTACCATTCTGGACCCACTCATTGAGCTCATCTTTGGTTGCATTCGTGTACTTTTTCCAGTTGTCACATTTTGCAGGGGCAGGTATACTGGGCATGTTTAATTCTCTGATTGTTGCTAAGCCTAAACAACTTGTTTGTTACACTTTTTCATTTAAAAATATCATTTGAACATGGATGAGACATGCTCTAAACAATGTTTCCTTTCCCTTGGTCTGCCAATTTTTTGTTCCCCAAACACTTTTCAAATCAATATACTTGGACCAATAGTCATAACCTTCTATTGACAACCGGGAAACAAAGGATTCCGAATATATAAATTTCGTATTGGTCAATAACATATGTATATCCTAAGTAGGAGTTACTTTAAAATAATATGACTCAGCATTTTTTCGATGATGCCCAGAAAAATACGCAAACTTTTCAGTATAAGTTTTAGAACTCCCTTGCGGTGGAGTTGGACAATGTTCCCATTACGTATAACTAAATATCGTTTTGGGACTACATGCCCTATGTATGAAGTGGTGTCCATAATAATTATAACAAAACATATCACCATAATTTTCTTTGAATTGGTAAACATCTTCGTTTTCAAAGACTGTATAATATTGTTATTCTGCCATCATAGAATCAACTGTTTTCACGTCCCAATCATCAGATACAATGCCTGGTATGACTATATCATTCATTGATAATTTTAACACATACGGTATTTGAATAATTTCCGTGGGACCATATATATCAAACATTACTTTGTACCAAACAATCCCATCAGGAATTGGCACTGTGGAAATGTTCACAAAAGACAAGTCTCTTCGAATTTTATGTGATGAAAAATGTAGTTTCAAAACCTCCTCCACCTGTTTAACCGCCGATCTTTCGGGAAGAAAATTACCATGTATTAACAAGAAAAATGTTATAACAAAACCAATCCAAAATAGAAAGGCTAAAACAGCCAAAAAAAGCCATACATAGTTCCATGGAAAAATGAAGTATGTGTCTTTAAGCCAATGTATTAGCTTACGTGCACCTGACAGGTCAGCTGTCGAAGAGGCGAATGAGTCCGATAGACCGTCGTCGAAGTTGGCAAAATAACCAGAGGCAGTTCGTGCAAATGGCGTAGCCGTTGTCAGTGGTGGTGTTGGTGTTTCCTGTGGTGGCACACAGTAGACAGCACCATCCATCTGGCTCGTAGTCGAGGTGACTTGATCAAATGTTTCTAAATTGTTTGTTGTTAGTGGAACTAATGCAAAATCATCATCCACCCTCCCCAAGCTCGGAGAGGTATCAGTGTTGGTATAAACAACTTGTAGCGGAACTTCTTCTCCAGTTGTGAGAGGGATTCTGGAACTACTGGATGTTCCTCTTGGTCGGCTGTGCAGAATCGGCCACATGGTGTAGCTTAACATTGTCAATTGAAACAAAACGATTTTCTTTGGCACCTGGCAATGGTGGTAGAATAACAGTTCTGGTACCGTGTATCCCCAGAACAGGGACTGGTGCTCGATAAGAAGGGCCAAATTATTTTTTCACTGCGACCTTTTCACGTACAAGATCCCCAACTCTGGGAATTCAGCCGGTAGATGTTACAAGCACATCCTTATTTAATGTGGAGGCAGCACTTTTAGAAGAGTTATCCTCACGGAACTGTTGTAATTCCTGTAAAACAGTGACACGTTCATTTATGTCAAAAGGTGTTTCTGCTGCCTCCACGCCAGGACCATCAAGATCCGGAACAAACATTTAGTGCTCTCTGAACTCCATACAAGTGGGTAGGCCAACTACGACCTGTACCTAAGACTCTGGCTGTTAAGGATTGCTTTAAATTGCGGTTTAATCTCTCCATGACACTATTTCCCTCGGGATGAAATGGAGAAGAGTACTGCAGTTGGACCCCCAACGAAGCCATGGTGTCCCTGAATGCCCTTGAGGCGAAAGCAGGGCCTTGGTCCGAGTGGAACACCGCAACTGCATATGTACTGATAAAGACTTGCAAATCTTTAATAACAGTCCGAGCGTCATCCGAGCATTGTG
Organism: Pleurodeles waltl; assembly: GCF_031143425.1. NCBI lineage: Eukaryota > Metazoa > Chordata > Amphibia > Caudata > Salamandridae > Pleurodeles > Pleurodeles waltl. Next base: position 405,112,110 of record NC_090449.1, read on the forward strand.
GCCACACCCATACAAATCTGGAGCATGAATCAACAGCGACTAATATGTATTTGTATGCACTATCAGGTGTTAGTGGACTGCAGTGGTCCAAGTATACACACTGTAACGGTCTGTTAGGAATTAAGAGGGGTGTCTGCGGCGGGCGCTTGGCCGTGGAAACTTTAATTTGTTGACAGATGTCACAACAAAGGACATACTGCTTAGTCTCTTTGTAGAGACCGGACCACCAATACCAGGCATGTAAGATTGAAATTGTAGCCGCCACACCAGCATGTGCAGATGCCACCCCCTCATGTGCTGCTTTGATCAATTGTGATCTTATATCTTTGTTAGGGATGTCACGTACGCCTACGCCTGGTATTTTGACTTCAGCGTTCAGCATACTTCCTATAAATTATTGATATTTGTTAGGGATTCCTTTAGGATAAGGCGCACCATCAGCCGTAGCCTTTATGGCAGCCAAAATGTCTGCGTCTGGTTTAGAACTCGAACGAGTCACTGCAGCTACAGTGGCTACTGCCACTGCTGATTTTGCGGCTTCATCAACCAATTTATTTCCAGCAACGTGTATTCCAACGTGCTGGTGTCCAAGTGTATGCTCAACATGGACTTTTGGTAGCGTATTTTTCAGGTCTGCTACTTTCCCCCACAGGAGTCTGTGTTTTATGGTGTTGCCTTTGGAATCGCTGAACCCATTCTGGCGCCAATAATGCAGATATTCATTAAAGGACTGGACACAGTAGGGGCTGGAATCTCCCTCTTGACGTGTACTAGGAATAGAAAGTGTTTTTATAACTAACACAACAGATGTTCTAAGAAAATTTCCCTACGTAAGGATGTGTATTTTCTATGAATGTTGGAGACTAAACTTCTACCACGTTTACCGGCAATGTACCAGACTGTAGCCTTGACTGAAACACAGGGTGATCAAGAATGCATTATTTGAGAACACAGTGCTGAACTAAGCTAAACAGTTTGATAGAAGAAATTAAAACAAGACCGTAAAACTGGTTATTGTAAAAATAACAGTGCAAAGCTGAATAAAATATATCTAGGTCAAGGTGCACAGCGGCCTAGTGTATTAAACTAACGTGCATGGAGCTATTATTAAAATGGCTACACAACACAGTCAACTTGTGTAGTGTGAAGTTGGGTAGAGTAGGGTGGTGTATAGTACAGTGGCATAGTGTGAAGTGGGTTAAAGTAAAGTAGAGTACAATGAAGTGGGGTAGAGTAGAGCGGCATAGAGCAGAATGGAGTAGAGTCAAGTCTGCTAGAGTGGAGTAGAGTAGAGTGCTATAGAGTGAAGTGGGTTCAATGAAGTGGGGTACAGTAGAGTGGCATACAATGAAGTGGGGTACAGTAGCAGTGCAGTGGCATAGACTAGAGTGGTGCAGATTAGAGTACAGTGATGTAGAGTGCAGTGGTGTAGATTGCTGAAGAGTAGAGTGGGTAGACGGAACTGGGGTAGACTGCAGTGGTGCAGAGTAGAGTGCAGTGGCATATAGTGGAGTAAAGGACAATGGAGTAGAGTATTATAATATGGAGTGGAGTACAGAGGCTTGGAGTGGCGTACAGTAGAGTGGCATAGAGTAGGATGGTGTAGATTAGAGTAGTGTAGAGTGAAGTGGGGTAGAGTGAAATGGCCTGGAGTGGAGTGGGGTAGAGTGAAGTGGGATAGAGTACAGTGGCATACAGTTGAGTGACATTAAGTAAAGTGGGGTAGAGTCAAGTGGAGTAGAGTGAAGTGTGGTAAAGTGGCGTACAGTAGAGTGGCATAGAGTACAGTGGGATCGAGTGCAGTGGTTTAGAGTAGGGTGGTGCAGAATAGAGTACAGGGGCGTAGAGTGGAGTGACATGGAGTAGAGAGGTGCAGACTAGAGAAGAATAGCGTAAAGTGAGGTGGGGTTGAGTGAAGTGCCATACAGTAGAGTGGCAGAGAGTGCTGTAATGCAGAGTAGGATCCAGCGCATAGAGTGGAGAAGAGTAGCATAGAATGGAGAGTAATACAATGGCTTGGAGTTGCATATATTAGATTGTTTATAGGTCAGTGGTGTAGAGTATAATTGCGTAGAGAAGAGTGGAGTCGAGTGAAGTGGGTAGACTGAAGTGTGGCAGAGTAAAGTGGTATACAGTAGAACAGAGTGACATAAAATACAGTGGCATAGAGTGTAGTTGTATAGAGTAGTACAGAGGAGAGTAGTGTTAGAGAAAAGCGGGGTTGTGGAGAGTGATGTAGAGTGGTGTACAGTAGAGTGGCATAAAGTACAGTGGCATAGAGTGCAGTTGTGTAGAGTAGACTGGTGCAGAGAAGAGTACGGTGGCATAGAGTGCAGTGTTGTGATGTGGCACAGAATAGAGTAGCATAAAGTGAGGTGGGATAGAGTCAAGCGGATTTGAGGATATTGACTTAGAGAACAGTGGCGGACAGTAGTGGTATAGAGTACAGTGGTGCAGAGTAGAGTGCAGTGACATAGTGTGGAGTACAGTACAGTGGAGTAGAATGGCTTAGAATGGAGTAGAGTACAGTGGTTTAGAGTGGTGTACAGTAGAGTGGCGTAGAATGGAAGGGAGTGCAGTAGAGTGGCATATACTGAAGTGGGGTACATTAGAGTTCCATAGAGGAATGTATGCTGAAACCACGCATGCCTGAACATCGACCGCGTTGTTACCACTAATGCCTTTTACACGAATGCCTTAACAACGATTTTTCGTTGTAAGGGCATTCCTGGTAAAGGCATTAGTGAACAGTATGCATGGTTCCAGCATGCGACCCGCCTAGCCCCCCAACCCCGCCCCTAAAAATTACTGCAACCCCCCACCCCTGCCCCATAAACCTAAAACCACCCCAACCCCCCTAGACTTCCCCCTAAAACTACCCAAATCCCCCACCCACCCCTTAAACTATCGCAACCCCCACCCCGCCCCTAAAACCACAGTGGGTAGAGTAGGGTGGTGTACAGTACAGTGGCATAGTGTGAAGTGGGTTAAAGTAAAGTAGAGTACAATGAAGTGGGGTAGAGTAGAGCGGCATAGAGCAGAATGGAGTAGAGTCAAGTCTGCTAGAGTGGAGTAGAGTAGAGTGCTATAGAGTGAAGTGGGTTCAATGAAGTGGGGTACAGTAGAGTGGCATACAATGAAGTGGGGTACAGTAGCAGTGCAGTGGCATAGACTAGAGTGGTGCAGATTAGAGTACAGTGATGTAGAGTGCAGTGGTGTAGAGTGCTGAAGAGTAGAGTGGGTAGAGGGAACTGGGGTAGACTGCAGTGGTGCAGAGTAGAGTGCAGTGGCATATAGTGGAGTAAAGGACAATGGAGTAGAGTATTATAATATGGAGTGGAGTACAGAGGCTTGGAGTGGCGTACAGTAGAGTGGCATAGAGTAGGATGGTGTAGATTAGAGTAGTGTAGAGTGAAGTGGGGTAGAGTGAAATGGCATGGAGTGGAGTGGGGTAGAGTGAAGTGGGATAGAGTACAGTGGCATACAGTTGAGTGACATTAAGTAAAGTGGGGTAGAGTCAAGTGGAGTAGAGTGAAGTGTGGTAAAGTGGCATACAGTAGAGTGGCATAGAGTACAGAGGGATCGAGTGCAGTGGTTTAGAGTAGGGTGGTGCAGAATAGAGTACAGGGGCGTAGAGTGGAGTGACATGGAGTAGAGAGGTGCAGACTAGAGAAGAATAGCGTAAAGTGAGGTGGGGTTGAGTGAAGTGCCATACAGTAGAGTGGCAGAGAGTGCTGTAATGCAGAGTAGGATCCAGCGCATAGAGTGGAGAAGAGTAGCATAGAATGGAGTGGAATACAATGGCTTGGAGTTGCATACATTAGATTGTTTATAGGTCAGTGGTGTAGAGTATAATTGCGTAGAGAAGAGTGGAGTCGAGTGAAGTGGGTAGACTGAAGTGTGGCAGAGTAAAGTGGTATACAGTAGAACAGAGTGACATATAATACAGTGGCATAGAGTGTAGTTGTATAGAGTAGTACAGAGGAGAGTAGTGTTAGGGAAAAGCGGGGTTGTGGAGAGTGATGTAGAGTGGTGTACAGTAGAGTGGCATAAAGTACAGTGGCATAGAGTGCAGTTGTGTAGAGTAGACTGGTGCAGAGAAGAGCACGGTGGCATAGAGTGCAGTGTTGTGATGTGGCACAGAATAGAGTAGCATAAAGTGAGGTGGGATAGAGTCAAGTGGATTTGAGGATATTGACTTAGAGGACAGTGGCGGACAGTAGTGGTATAGAGTACAGTGGTGCAGAGTAGAGTGCAGTGACATAGTGTGGAGTACAGTACAGTGGAGTAGAATGGCTTAGAATGGAGTAGAGTACAGTGGTTTAGAGTGGTGTACAGTAGAGTGGCGTAGAATGGAAGGGAGTGCAGTAGAGTGGCATATACTGAAGTGAGGTACATTAGAGTTCCATAGAGGAATGTATGCTGAAACCACGCATGCCTGAACATCGACCGCGTTGTTACCACTAATGCCTTTTACATGAATGCCTGAACAACGATTTTTCGTTGTGAAGGCATTCCTGGTAAAGGCATTAGTGAACAATATGCATGGTTCCAGCATGCGACCCGCCTGGCCCCCCAACCCCGCCCCTAAAAATTACTGCAACCCCCCACCCCTGCCCCATAAACCTAAAACCACCCCAACCCCCCTAGACTTCCCCCTAAAACTACCCAAATGCCCCACCCACTCCTTAAACTATCGCAACCCCCACCCCACCCCGCCCCTAAAACCTAAAACCACCCCAAACCCCCACCCTGCCCCTAAATTACTGCAACTCCCCACCCCTAAAAAAACCCCACCATATGCAATGCCATTCCACACAGTGCCACTTGATACCAATCTACCTCACTACTCTCCACAGAACGCCACTTTACTGTACTCTACACCGCAGTATTCTACACCACTCCAAGCTACAGTACTCCACTCTATGCCACTCCACAGCACCATATGCCACTGAATTCTACGCCATTGTACTCTGTTACTCTATTCTAAACCCCTTTACTCTACCTCACTTCATTCTACTCCAGTCAATTCTACACCACTACACTCTACACCACTATACTCTACACCACTGAAAGCCACCCTACTCTACCAAATGCCAAGAATTCCTTTGTGTACAGCCTAGCTCAGGCCCCCAGCACTCTATCCTGCGACGCTCAGCCCCCTGAGTTGTCCTCTGGTGGCCTGGGATCCCTATGTGTAGTGCTGCAATGATCGCCATTTGCAACTCCTTTGTCCCCATGCTATGGGACACCTGTACATGCTGCCTGGTCTTCTCAGGGCTCTCTGAGTTGCTGAGAACCCTCTCTGTCTCCCTTTCCTGGGTAGAGTCGACCTGGTCCTTTCTGGGCCCGGGCAGCGCCATTTTTCGCAAACTGCGAGTAATGCATTTACCAAGGCTTGTTGGAGAAATCCAGCAACGTAAACCAGACTGCACTCATCCATCCGGTGTGGGGCATCTTCTGCACCAAGCAGAAACCCACACCTATCTTCTTTGGTGCAATACTGACTTTGTCTTCTCACCAATGGTTGTCCTTTTGCACCTTCATCCGGGTTAGCAGTGGCTCTTGTTCTCCCTGGACTCTTCAGTGCTTCCTGGACTTGGTCCCCTTCTTCCACAGGTCTTCAGGTCCAGGAATCCATCATTGGTGTCTTGCAGTCTCGTCCGATTCTTTCTCTGTCTTCTACCACGACTTCTAGTGTGTTTTAGGAAACTTGCTGTGTTTTACTCCTGCTTTTCTGGGCTCTGGGGTGAGGTATTTTACTTACCGTTTGTGTTTTCTTACACTCCCAGCACCCCTATACACATTACACTTGCCTAGATGGGAAACCAAATTTTGCATTCCACTATTTTAGTATATAGTTTGTGTTCCCCGTAGGCCCATTGCAACCTATTGTGATTTTTCACTGCTTACACTATTTTCGGACTATTTACTTACCTGTTTTTGGTTACTACTGTATGTATTGTGCGATTACTTACCTCCTAAGGGAGTATAGTCTCCAAAGGATTTTTGGCCTTGTGTCACTAAAATAGAGTACCTTTATTTTTGGTATTGTCTTTCATGTGTGTGAGTACTGTGTGGCTACAGTGGTATTGCAAAAGCTTTGCGTGTCTCCTAGTTCAACCTTGGCTGCTCTGCCTACAGCTACCTCTAACGCAAAAACAATAAGTGATGGACGGAATGCTGAACAATGTCAAACATTAACCCCCAGTACAGAGATCTGGGCCTAAATCCATCGTTTTTTTGCCACCCATGCCGTTCCAGTTTGGACCCAGCTATATGGAAATCAGTCTTGACCCTGTTCCCAATGGGAACAGTCCAGCCCAAACTGCCAAGATAGGTCCTCCCTGGACCGGAAACAAGCATCCTAGTACTTGGTTTCAGGGTATCACCCTTCATCAGCCAGGCTAGCTTGATTCCAGTGGCATGGGGAGCACGGGACACACGTCTGGGCATACCCTTCCCACTTGGGGCGACAAATGCAAAAACAATAAGTGATGGACGGAATGCTGAACAATGTCAAGCATTCACCCCAGTACAGAGATCTGGGCCTAAATCCATCGTTTTTTTGCCACCCATGCCATTCCAGTTTGGACCCAGCTATATGCAAATCAGTCTTGACCCTGTTCCCAATGGGAACTGTTCAGCCCGAACTGCCAAGCCAGGTCCTCCCTGGACTGGAAACAAGCATCCTAGTACCGGTTTCAGGGTATCCCCCTTCATCAGCCAGGCTAGCTTGATTCCAGTGGCATGGGGAGCACAGGACACACGTCTGGGCATACCCTTCCCACTTGGGGCGACAAATGCAAAAACAATAAGTGATGGACGGAATGCTGAACAATATCCAACATTCCCCCCCAGTACAGAGATCTGGGCCTAAATCCATTGTTTTTTTGCCACCCAGGCCGTTCCAGTTTGGACCCACCTATATGCAAATCAGTCTTGACCCTGTTCCCAATGGGAACAGCCCAGCCCGAACTGCCAAGCCAGGTCCTCCCTGGACTGGAAATAAGCATCCTAGTACTGGTTTCAGGGGATCACCCTTCATCAGCCAGGCTAGCTTGATTCCAGTGGCATGGGGAGCACGGGATATTACATATTTAAAAAACGTTTGTGGATTGCTGCAGTCCTGTGGTACTTTTTTTTTTGAATTAGCTAGATAAAAAATGTAAAAAACACTATACTATACAATATGCCCCCTTGAAACCCATGACGCACACTAAGTGCAGTCTAAACAATATGGCTTTTAATTTTGTAGGGTTAAATAGTGTTTAGACCACCATTAGGATACATTCTGGGTTTTAAAAGGAAATTTAGTATAGTACAATGTGTTTTTAATTTTGTATATTTTTTTTAGTTCTATAAGTATTGCTGTACTTCCTAGATAGTACTACGGTACTGTGGAATTTTTTTTACAAAAAATATAAAGTAATGAAACTACTTTTACCTACCTTTACACACTTGTATAAACTGACTCAGTCAGTCAAGAAACTTTATTTCGGCCACACGGGCCATAAAAGCACATAGCAGCAATATATAAATACACAAGGCTATATAGAATATGTACAGTACATGTAACTAAATGAAAATAATAAAATTAAGTGTACTCCCAGAGTGAATTGGTACATTCTTACTAAAACCATTATATAGATAAAAGTTTTCCTTCAACAATCCAACTAGCCCCAAGGAACTTGGCAATAGCAATCTCTAATGTCGAGCGAGTGTCTGGTCTGAGAAATCGAAGGGCTATGTTGGACCTGCGGACTCCCAGCAGTCTACAAGCCTGGGCCAGCCATTTCCTGCGAGAGGCTGCGTATGCAGGGCAGACAAATAAAACATGAGGGAGGTTCTCAATAGGTGCTTTGCAAGCTGGGTAGATGGTTGTTTCTGTATATGACCAGCAACTGGTAAGTGATCTTAGTGGCAAGGTGCCTATGCAGAACTGGAAGTACAATAGGCACTGTAATTATGTCCCAGAAGGCCTCGTATTTGCACGTCTCTTCTAGATTGGCAAATTCACATGATAGTGTGGAGTGAAGTACAACCCCCAGATCTTCAGAGTCTATCGTTTGCCAATACAATTCTTTGAGGTTGATTTTTGATGGAAAATGAGGCAGTATTTGGAGAGTCCCAGAGTTCTCTAAGCCCAAGCGAATAAAGTAACTCCTTGATGTGTCTGAGCCAGGGGATACTATGAGTGTGGTCAGCTTCTAAAATGACCTGCAGGGCTACTGTAAAGGAAGCAAGCTCTGGGGTAGTCCAAAGACGCCGCCAATACAAGAGGGGATGTAGGTGGGCCTTGTGGCCAATGCATTTCATACTTAGGTCCTTAAAAAGGGGGAACAGTGGAGTGCTTGGCGGAAGGGACACCAGATTTCTTAGGAAAATATTTTCAGAGATTGTTATTTCTTGGGCTTTGTCATAGCCCCATAGTTCAGCCTCGAAAAGAGCCGAGCTCACAGCCTTGGCTTCATATATCTGGATTGCAGGGCATATTGGTTTGGTGTGTGAGAGATTAAAATCCTTTATTAAAACCCCTGTTGTTTGCTCTAGTTTTAGTGCCTGCTTTGCAATAAGTGATTTCCAAGACATTTTTTCAGTTAACATTAGGCCCAGGTAACTAAATGTGTCCACCTTTTCAAATGGGGTACCCTCGAGGATAAACTTCCCTCTGAAGGATCTGTGGGAATCGAGCATCATTAATTCAGCTTTGGAGCCATTGATTTCAAGTACCCATGTGGAACAAAATTTCTCAAAACACGTGACAAGTTTCCGTAATCCACTTGGGGTCTTGGATATCAGGAGTGTATCATCTGCAAAGAGCAAGACTGGAAGTTTTTGTGTGCTTAGCGATGGTGCATTAGCCTTCACTCTGAGTAGAGAGGGGACAATATCATTAATTTACAAAGGGAACAAGGTGGGGGCAAGGACACACCCTTGCTGTACAGCCTTTGCCACCTGGATTCTGTCAGTTAACTGCCCCTATAAAATGACTCATCCCTTCCTATCCACTTCTAAAACAGTAGTGCACTATATTAACACTTAAAACTCAGAACATAGACTAAGGGGTGTATTTACAAGCCCCTTGTCCCACCTTAGTGCCTCCATGGTGTAATTTTTTGACACTAAGGCAACTTTTCTACCGCGTCGTATCTAGTGGCGCAGTGCTTGCATTGCGCCACTTGCACCACATTATGCCATGTTGGGCATAATGTGAGTAAGGGGGGTATTCCGGTGCATGGAGGCCGAAAAACAAAAGGCACACTGAAATTTACATTTCACTGTGATTTTTTTCTGTCATTTTTTTACGCCTGCTCAGAGCATGCGTTAAAATGACACACCCATTATATTCAATGGGCCTCTCTGTGCTAATTGTTGAAGTTAGCGTGGCAAAGCGCCACAATAGCGTCAAACATTTTGATGCCATTGTGCTAACGAACACCATGGTGCGCTGTATTATAAATACAGCGTAACCATGGTGCCGTTTGGTGTCGGTAGAGGGGCACAGGAAAAGTGGTGCATCATCTATGATATGCCCCTAAGTGTGATCTAAACAAGATGGCAGCCTTTTAATTTTGTAAGTGTTTTCATTACCAAATTATATACTATTTTGTCATTGCAGTTTACCACAAAATTACCAATGTATAGTCAAACACAGGATATCACTAAGTTTTGTGCCGTAAGGGCCTGATTCACAATGGCAAACTTTCACTTTTGGGTAGGTTTACGATTGGTTGCTGTTCACAGAGGCATTTTACTAGTAGTATCTACATGACTGTGAAGTCTCTGCACATAAAAACATAGGACTGTCCTAACTTGTTTTGTGCAGAGACTCCCCAGTTGTAAAGATACTACTTGTAGAATACCTTTGTGAATCAGACACACTAAATTTAAAACTATAGATCCAATTTAGAGCTACTACTTTAAGGTCTCTTTACACCCCATAATCTGTATTTCTGCAAAATGTCATCTAAACCTGTTCAGCCACTTTCACACTGTCTGTTTAAACAAAGCTCTACAACATGCTACGTCATTCTACTCTTGTCGATGAACTGGCACTCCACTCTACGACACCCTACTCTAATCTACGACAGTCATCATAAATCTTTAGTTGATTATAATTATCACCATAAAAAGAACATATCATAATACATACATGTCAAAAATTCAGACAATATACAGTCAGGCCCATATTTATAGTTTTTGACGCAAACCAGCACCGGTGCTGGTTTGCATCAAAAATTTACTGCCGGCTAACGCCATTCCAACATACCAGGCGGGTGCCTTATTTATGGATTGACATTAGCCGGCACTGTGGGCTGGTCAGAGTAAAAAAAAAATGACTCTAGCCAGGCAGCGCCGGCGTAGGGGAAAATGGGGGTTGTGCATCAAAAAATGGTGCAAGTCAGGTTAGAGTAAAAAATCATGACTCTAACCGGACTTGCGCCATTGTTTGATGCACAACCCCCATGGAAATGAGTCCTGTCTTAGCAAAGACAGGAGTCATGCCCCCCTGCCCAAAGGCCAAGCCCAGGGGACTTGTTAGGCCCCCCATGCCACTAAAGAATTAAAAAAAATACTTACCTCAACTTACCTGTACTTACCTGGGATGGGTCCCCCCATCCATGAGTGTCCTCCAGGGGTGGGTGAGGGTGTCAGGGGTGTCCCTGGGGAAGGGAAGGGGACATGTGGACTGCTTCCATGGTCATAGACCATGGACATGAGCCCACAGGTCCCTTAACGCCTGCCCTCACCCAGGTGTCAAAAAACGGCGCACAGCAGGCTGGGCGCTGTTTTTTAAGGCCTGCCCTCTCCTGTGCGTCAAAATGACGCGGGAGTATAAATAAGGCTCACAGGCCTTAAAGTCATTTTTGGGACGGGAATGCCTACCTTGCATGTCATTAACACAAGGCGGTTTCCCGCATCCAGAAAACGACGCACACAGAGGAATTTTGATGTTCGCGAGGTCGGGCGTCAAAGTCTAAATATGGTGCAAGGTTTGCGCCGAATGTGCGTCAAAATTTTTGATGCACATTTGGCGCAAACAGAGTATAAATATGCCCCTCAATGTGAATACAAATCATAAAAAAAGCACCAGATGCATCATCCAGTAAAAACACAATCGTAATGTTACTTATATTAAAATCCTCTTGTAATAACAGTAAAGTTTATCAGGTCTAGAGAGTTTCGATCTCAGCACAGCTCCTAAAAAGCATGAAACAGCAAATGTAGGTCCCCATTATGAACTTGGCCGGATGCCCTGCCGCCAACCGTGCCGGCGGTCAATGAAAGACCGCCAGTGGCGGCGGCCGGCATCCCGCCAGATAATGACGCATGGAGCCTCACCGCCATTGATGGCGATGAGGGCCGCCATGCGCCTTGCTGGCGGTCGGTGGCAGGGGTGGATGCTGCTCCACCCTCACTGCCACGTCAGACCATACACCGCCATGCCTATAATGAAGCAGTTATAGAAGTGGCAGTGTATGGAGAGGCAGCAATGGCGGCGGAGCAGCATCCAGGGAGCCCATTCCCTCCCAGAGCAGCGCGACAGAAGAGGTAAGTGCTGTCCGAGAGGGAAGGCGGAAAGGGTGTGTGTGTGTGTGTGAGTGCATGGGGGTGTGCGTGAGTGTGTGTGTGGGGGGGGAAGTGTGTCTGAGTTGGGGGGCCTACATGGGGTTTTGGGGGTGGAGGGTTGGGGGGGTCGGTTTTCGGAGTTCGGGGTGGGGGCGGGGGTGGATCTAGGGGCTTGTGGCGTGGGTAGGTATGGTGGCAAGGGGGGGCTGGCGTGTCACATACAGGTGACAGGAATGGTTATTCCTGTCACCCGTATGCTTTCCGCCAGGGATTACCTGGTGGGGTATCTCACCAGGAAATCCCTGGTGTAAATGGGATCAAAATCCCACCGCTGGTCCTGCCTCCACTGCCGGGTCGAATGTGCCCACAGTCGGCCCGGCAGTTCAATCTGGGCTGGCGGTGGGTGGTAGTGAACTGGCTGCAAACTGTGTTCAGAAGATGGTTGTCTGGACCGCCATACCGTTGGCGGAAAATCACTGCCACCGCCGGCGTGACGGTCCAGACCGCCATGTTCATAATGACCACCTTAATCTTGTGAGACTCTCGCCAAAATAATAAAACTGCTGAGTTTTGGGCAGCAGCACCACCAAGCTTGGGGGACTGAATCCAATCCGAAATTGTGAGGCAGCTGTCAGCCTAAACCTTCCAGCCATCTAGCAGCACCTCACAGATACCATAGGTAAAAGTGATTTGTGGCAGCCCATCACATGACACTCTCCGACTCCTCAGGGAAGTCGTGGTGGAAGCAGATTGTGTGCTGTTCTCTCAGTTACACAAGTCTCATATATGTAATGACAAGCAGAAGCATATCTTGGTTCAATAGGATTTATTGAATCATATTCATTCTATGGAAAAAGGCATAAAGTGCGATTATAAGTATGATGGAACCAGACACTATTACAACGGTGACCAAGAAAGTGAAACATAGAAACAGTACCACCATATTTGTCACAATAGCATTACCAATATTCCTACACACAGTACTAAGATTCTAGCTTGAGAGCAAATAGCAGTGATAGCCCTAATCCAGCCATCTAGTCTGGGGAGTGTAGCACGAGCCCCATACTTGTGTTGAAGGTAAAGAAGTGGTCGGTTAGTTGACTGGAAATTCTCCTCCGCGACAGAAGTGCCAAGTTTCTGCTGAAACTGCAAAGGCAGCATAAGACAGCAATCTGACTAGAATTTCTCCTCTAAGGATACTAAGGCAGCCTCATGTTTTATAATAAACATTGTGTAATTCTAGGAACTGCCCTGACGTGACAACACGTCTTTTTTTGTGTAAGGAAGACAGTGTACACTCTGAACTGGCAATACCGGGATCCTATCTTATGTAGCCTTGATGCAAGCACAGAATGAAATGTCGTGCACAGCAATGTATAACTAAATTCTGCAGAGGACAATAGATAAGAATAAAAAACACCACCACTAAAATTATGCACCAGTAAAATAATAAAAGGAATAAAATATCAAGTGACTTGATGAAGGGCCACAGGCCTCAGACCTCAGCTAAAATAGGCAAATATGAGTGAGTATGTGCCTTATTACTAACCACACGACAATAACATGTGTTGGGTAAGAGCTGAAGGAACATAAGAGCCGGACAAACTTGCAAAAAATTTATGGATTTAAGTACCAGGATGATAAACAGTTTTCTAAGCACACTAAAATATTTACAGAACTTAAAAAAATGTAGGGTATCTTGCAGCCGCAGAACCTCAAAGTGGCAGGCAGGCTCAATCCACTAGAAGATGCCAGAAGATTATGCAACAGGTTAAATCGGAATATGGGGAAAAGGAATCTATCCTTCTCGCCACTTACAATAGATAAATATGTTTCCATAGACTGAACCATTTTTAAGAGCATATGCCCCAGCACCACTGGTTTCACCAGCTCTATATGTTCTCGTTGAAGGGACTTACATTCCAAAAAGTGATCTCTCATCAGTTTCAGCTCCAAGAGGCACAAAGACCTGGGGTTATCAAAAAATATCCTCCTTATGTAGGTTAATAAAGGCTGCATTCACATACTCCAGCCAAGGATTTTTTTGCGAATAATCAAGGGACAGACAGTTGAAAAGAATCTGTCTGTTTAGCTGTGCTCCTTCCCCTATCCATACCTTGATCTAACATAACAGGGGTCTTAGAGCGATTTTGTCTCCTATTTATTTTATTCCTAAATCCTCATGGACAGAGAAAGATGGTGTACATTTGGGGACATGAAACATATGTCTTAAAAACGTGTTTTCAGCCGTTTGGATGTTATCAACTTTTGTGTAGCCCTGTACTTTGCTGCCATAAAGAGCCCTGGCAACTAATTGAGGGGGTCATTCTGACCCTGGCGTTTGACTACCGCCAGGGCCGGGGACCGCAGATGCACCGCCAACAGGCTGGCGGTGCATCCATGGGCATTCTGACCGCGGCGGTAAGCCCGCTGCCCTAGGGAATCCTCCATGGGGATTCCGACCCCCTTACCGCCATCCTGTTCCTGGTGGTTTTCCCCGCCAGGAACAGGATGGCGGTAACGGGTGTCGTGGGGCCCCTGGGGGCCCCTGCAGTGCCCATGCTAATGGCATGGGCACTGCAGGGGCCCCCTAACAGGGCCCCACTAAGATTTTCAGTGTCTGCCAAGCATACACTGAAAATCGCGACGGGTGCCACTGCACCCGTCGCACGCCTTCAACTCCGCCGGCTCCATTCGGAGCCGGCTTCCTCGTTGAAGGCGCTTTCCCGCTGGGCTGGCGGGCGGCCTTCTGGCGGTCGCCCGCCAGCCCAGCGGGAAAGCCAGAATGGCCGCCGCGGTCCGGTCATTCGGCGGCTCCCGCCGGCCGTGCGGTTACCGCGGCCGGCGGGAGTCAGAATGACCCCCTTAGTCTGGTAGGTCTTGTTAAAATACTGGGGGGCTTGGAGCCCAGCATCTTGGCTTAGTTAGCTACAGCACCCATGACCTTTACAAGCTCACCTTTTCTTGCATCAGTCAGGTTTTGTCTGCACCAAACAGTACCCCAAGGTGGGAACAAATGGGACTTTAGTCAGGATGTGATTTCCCACCTTGAAAGTTTTTGAACTGGTAGACCTCGGGCCGACTACAACCACGTAAGACTTGGTAAAGTTTACTGTACGGTCCAAGCTAGCCAAAAAGGGAACAACTCTATCCAATAATTACTGCAGTCCCATGGTATTCGGGGTCATGAGGACCGTGTTATCGACATAAAATACTGGTGATCTCACCCCCACCCTTGGACAGTCAGCCTTCACTGAGAGAAGGGCGTGTTCCAAAACATTGATGTAGAGCAGTGGTTCCCAACCTTTTGATTCCTGAGGGCTCCCACTGAATCACTTTTGGAATCTGGGGACCCCCAAGCAATTTGTACGATTTAAATTTAAAACATTATAACAGGAGTTCACAAAAAACTACACAACAAGCATACACACCAAACAAATAATCAAATTACTAAAGATATAAATTATTTCATAATGAAAAATATGCAAAAATTGAAAAAACATTAATGGGAAGGTTGGCACGCATCTCAATGACTAACTTTTCAACATTTAGTTTTATTTAGGAAAGCAAAATCCTCAGGTCAGATTCTACATTTCCCAAGCCATTTGTTTCTATTTGTAGGTACATAAGATCTGAAAAGCTTTTCACATACACATGTGGTGGGGAAAGGAAGTAAATCCATAAGGACCTCTCTTCTCTCCATAACCTCTCTGTCACATGTAATTCATTTGTTTTATAGCACATCTCAGACCAGTGTAGGGTGTCGGAGTGCTTTGCAGAGGACTACAAGGTGTAGTATTCACATGTCATCTATACTGGTAGGCATTTTCTAAGAGAGCTTGGTCTGAAGACACACAAACTCTGGATTCAGAACATAACATAGTGGTTAGTGTTGACTTCAATAATAAGAATGTATGTCTACGCAAGCATTTTTTTTTTTACAAGCATTAGGATAATGAAAGACAAGGGTAAAAACATAACTTTCTAATTTGTGCCAGGCAGGTTGCATACAGTTCTTTGATGGTAGTTCGTAGCTCACTGTGATACATTACAATTGTAATTTACGAAATGCACAGTGACAAAATAATCTCTGTCACAAAAGCAGTAAAATACAGTTCTTTGCATGATATAAGTTCTTTGCAGCAGGCATAATAACCATCTGTAGTACCTGGGATGAGTCAAAACTGCCACCTAACAAAACTTCCATCTCTGTCCAGCAGGAACACTAATCACCAGAGTTATATTGATCCTTTTTATTTTTGCGTGGAAGCTGGTGGATGTACGAGGAAATTTGCAGTGCTTTTTAAACTGCTGCATAAATGAAGTCAAGAATAGAAAAACATGCATTTGTGTTTCTAAGAGGCACCAGCTGGAGAAGTGCCTTCCTGCCGGCTCAGGCATGTGGACCCCCTGGGGATATGTCATGGACCCCTAGGGGTTCGCGGACCTCAGGTTGGGAACCGCTGATGTAGAGGGTAAAAAGAAAAGGGGCAAGAATACATCCCTGGCAAACTCCCCTGCTGGTTCTAAAGGTCTGGGTAAAAGTCCCGCCCTGAGAGTACCGTACCGATGCTGAGGTTAGAGCATGTAAATCTGATAAAAGAAGCACAATGTCCAGATCTACCTCCATTGCAAGAAGCAAGCCCTACAGCTTCCTTTAGTTGACCTTGTCAAAGGTGGATGTAAGGTCCATGCATGGCAGATGAAGTGCCTCAGGCCGGGCAACAGTATACTTGTTTATAATTAAATATAAATTCAGACATCGGTCAGTTGTTGATCTGCCCAGCCTGAAGCCATATTGTACCTCAAAAAAATATATGATACTCATCTACCCACAAAATCAGCCTATTTAAAAGTACTCTCCCCAAGACCTTCACCACAGTGATCAGCAGATAACAATAGACCACAAAGGCAGTGTGCCTTCCCCCGCTGTACCATTAAGTAACAATGTCAAAGCTGAACCCCGGATCACGATGTCAGCCAAAAACAGATCAAGATGTATCTCGTCAGATCCAGTGGCCTTGTTGGGGGTAGGGCTAGCATACCCTTAGTTACTTAATCCAGCCTGAAAACCATGCTCACTCTATCCCCTGCTTCACTGCCCAGGTCCTCCTTGCTTCCACTCAACCAAAAGTTATATACCTCTTCTAAAAGCACAATCCACTGTTGCTCAGAAATGTGATGGCATATGGCCGGGCCATTTGCTTCCACAAAGCAAGGCCTGTTTATCACTTTCCAGAACAAGGAGCGATATTTGGCTTCACAGGCTTGAGCTAATGTATCCCAGGCCCTCTTGCATAGAATGTGTTTGCAATCTCCAAGTGCCTTCTTGTAGCCCTTCTGCAATAAGCAACTTAATCCCCATCTCTGGGTACCTGCTTTAGAGTGGCCTTCAACTGTTGGAGGGCCTTAGAACAGTTCTGACCAATCCATTTAGGTTCCTGTGATCTAATATTGATCATAGGGACCTTTAGTAGTGCAGACACATTCTGTGCTATCCCATTAAATGCAGACAAGATATCCCCATCAGAGGAGCATAAATCTAAACAAATGGAGATCTTTTGCCTGTACCCTGAAAAAAGAGATGCTTTGAGCTGCATGGGCTCCACCTGAGACCATCTCAGCCTTCTACCTTTGTCAGCAAGCTAAAGCACAATTTGTGCCACTGCTGAAGCTCTGACACCCCTCAATATGCCACTGATTCTGGTGGTTATAATCACTGAAGGGGCTGTGGTCTATGCTGAAATCAGAAATAAGCAAAAACAGGTGAGCTGACACAAAAATAAAATTTATAATTGGGGCATAGCCCCCCTCTAAACATTGGTAAAATACATGGGTTGGCAGACTTGACTAACTTCTCCATGGCAAAAACAAGTTTATGGGTACATAAGATTGTATTTAACTCTGAGCCCTCCTTTGTGTGAGCCTTATGGATCCCTTCTACCAGAGTACATTTTGAGTTACTATTGGAGGACCCTAAGGGCCAGTCACACTGACATTGCTTACTAGTATAATCTTCTTTATTCTATGACCATGTTTCACCAGAGTATCAATGTCAGAGTTTAAACAGGAGAGGTTGGATGTCCCCTAAGGTGTCAGGGCCACTCACACGAAGGGCAGGACGTCTGCAGGAGTGATAAATGCTCTGCTCCGCTGACCTCCCAGAACACCTCTCTATACTACTGGAGAGTCACTGGGTCTCAGCAGGTGTCCTGGAAGGAAATGGGAACTGGGAAGAGAGAAGAAAAAACAACACAGGTACATCTCCACTGCCTGGTCAAGCTCGGCACCCTTTCTTGGGAGAGTAGTGGCGTGGTCAATGTTTAATCAGGGATGGTGTCTTGGAGAATAGAAGAGTGACACACGATTAGTATTGCTCCTACTGGGAAACCCTAGGGCTAAGAGAAGGCTAAAACACAAGTAGGTAACCTACGAGTTAAATCACCTTAACTCTCTGAGAGGACACCACAGAATCTACTCCTCTTGTGTCAGTTCTCAGGTACCTCTGTAAACAATGATGACTGGCACAGAGGACTCGGGGTCAATGTCCATTGAACATACACATGAAGGACAAGAATTGAGAAGTCACTCCATCCTATACTCGGGGCTTTGGTGGGAATCAGATCAGTCTTTAACCTTGAGCTGGGCGTGGTCTTCCAAGGGCAGCCGAGTCCCAAAGCCTCCTGGAATCCGAAGAGTCACTAAATTCCACAAACAAGCTGAGCAGAGGAGAGGGGCCGTTCATGAACTTGAGACAAAGCCAAGTATCGGAGAGAGATGGGTGTGGCTATTTATAGGAGCAGTCTGCCAGCAGTCAAGCACATGGCCTAGTGATTAGGCCCATGTGGGTTGCCTAGCAGTATGACTCATTTGGGTGTGTGAGTCACAAGTATTCATTCGAAATGTCAACAAACATGCATGAGCCATAAGCAAACAGACACTGGCAGCAAATTGGCAACAAACAAGCATTGGTACTATGTCAACAAGTGAACAGATGATGTGGCCAACAAGCATTGGTGTAGACAACAGCAGAGTACATACTAGGTACTTGACTAATGAACCCAACAAGCATTGATATGGGCAACAAGAACATTGTTCATCTGCGATCCCCTGGGGTGCTGGCAAATTAGACAGGACACAACCCAGGGGGTTCCTGACATCAGGCTTGGCTTTTGTATTATAAAAATTAATTAAAGCCAATGATGTAGAGCCAGGAAAAGATAACTTCACCACCGGCAACAAGTGTGAATCCCATGTAAGATCCTTAACTTTCCAGTGTAATTCCACCAAAACAAAAGTAATTTGTCCCCCTTTGACCCTCCCCGCAGAAGTCACGGCAAGAGAAAATAAAGTTTTATATCCTTGTAGGAAAATACATTTTTCTCTTCCAAAGTTTCTTGCAGACAAATAATCTAATATGTCTTATCAAACTGTACCCTGCTCTAATCATTAAACTTGGAGGACAAACCTGCGATATTCCAAGATAACAGCTTCAAATTTGGGGAACTACTAGTTGGGATGTCCAGAGAATGAGTTGTACATAGGGTGGTGGGGGTATAGGTCAAGAGAGGTAAGTCAGTTGCAGGTATCAAGGTTATTTAGAGGAGCAAATCAATTAGATATACTCAGCACAAGGGAGAAGATATAGGTCTACCCCCAGAAGACCTGCCCCTGTCGGCCTTATTTCCACACAGGTTTACACACTGTTTCTTATAGAAAAAACTAAGGTGAAGGGCCCGAATATTATATGGTCTCGAAGATTTAAAAGTGCCTAAGGTGGTCAAAACACACACAGCAATGGTTTGTTAATGTTTACCACAACTCAGTCCCCTGCCCACCACTTCACATCAGAACCCATCTGATTTACCCTCTGCACCATATTAATGAATCTGTAGATCACTGTGCCTGAGTTTGAGTTAAACGAATGAACCACTTTATTTTTCAACTCCTCATAGGATTCTAGGGTAGGCTTAGTCAGTGAGAGGGGAAATTCCGAAAGACCACTACTTATGGGGTGCTTCAGGGGTCAGGTTAAGTACAACTAGGGCTCCTGGTTTTATGGTACTTTAAAAAAAAAAAATTCTGTCTGTATTTGCATTTGTATTTGTATTGCAAATAAGTAGTGCCAACAATTGTATATTTCCATATTTATTTAACTGATAGATGTTCACTCATACTTTGATGCCTGACATGTTTTAGCAAATTCAGCAGCCAGATATAGCAGAACACTACACCCAGAAGTAAATATTAGCCATTGACAACACATATATTTTAACATATGCCTATATTTAAATATATCTTAACCTGTTTTTTAACTACCCATGCTGTCTATCTGCTCATCTGTTGTCTTGGTATTCACAACAGACAGCATGGAAAGTCATTTATAAGAAGCACAATTTTTTGTATTTTTCCGCTTACATATTGTTTTCCTTCTGTATTTATCTGAAAAAATCAGTAAAAACTGGAAAACAGGAGCCTTAATTACAAGGGTATGCCACTAGAAAAAATCAGGGCCATGCAGTGGGGCTTGGGGGGTATGAGAAGTCAGAAGAACCATCAGATGCCACCTATTATTTTCCAAACAATCTTTATTATTATTAAAAAGAAGAAACTAAGCCGCAGGAGTACATAATTATGTCAAAATACATTGAAATGTTGAGTTCAGTACCCATGCATTAATGTCCACATTTGCGATGACTACAAAACTTCCCAAAGTATTCCTGCAGCAAAGACAACTCCCAACAACTCCCACTCCCCCAAACTTCTGCATCCGTGGAGTAAGTCTTGACTGGGTGAAGGGATAAAATATAGAGGAGGCAGTCAGCTATCCAAATGTCTGAGAAGATGATGGTGCAGGAATGCCAGAATCAATATTTAGGGGCATATTTATAATGCCCTAGTGCCACCTTGCGCCACATTAACCTAATTATTTTTTACGTAAATGTAGCCCAACGAGGCCGAAATCCCCACGCCGTATTTACAGGGTGGCGCAATGCATGCATTGTCATACCCTGTAACCCTTTGCGCTAAATTATGCCTGCAAAGGGAGCGTTCTCCTGTTAGGGAAGCCGGAAAAATGGCGTAAGGAAATCTATGTATGATAATTCCTTGCGCCATTTTTTTACGGCACTTTTAATGCCTACTCAACAGTAGGCGTTAAAAGGGGGCTTCCTTTCTTTAGAATATAGCACTGTGTACTTTGCAGGAGTAGTGCCAATATTTTGGCGCTACTCCTGCAGAGCACATCAATAGCGTCCTGTGAAATGATGCTATTGTCCCCTACCCTGCGCCATGGTGCGCCGTATTTTAAATACAGTGCGCACATGGTGGTGGTAGAGGGGTGCTAAGGGGTGCAGGGAAAGTGGCACTGCACTCGATGCAGCTACACTTTCCCTAAATCTGCCTCTTAGTCCATCTAGGGTGGAGCTGTTGTAGTTGGACTCTTGCTCTAGGCAAGGCTGCTGGTTTAGGGATGCCAGCACTTTTGTTTGTAGGTGAATCCAATCCTACAACAAGTCGCAACCGTCGACCTAACCCTCCCGGCTCACAAGTAGTACCTCACCAAAAACACAAATAGTGAAAGGTGATTTGTGGCAGACTTTACTTATGGACTCAAGAGTGCGACATCTCCGGAGAGTCATGGTTGAACATAGATCACCATTTTCTCACCTGAGCAACAAGTTTCAGTCACACATAGGAAATGAAGGTGATGCAGTAAAGTTTCAATAGGTTTTATTAACAACACTGCAATCTACTGTACGATGCATGGGCTGCAATGAGTAGGATAATGAACAATGCAAGAAACAGAATTGTAAAAATTTGAGTCTTGAATATAAAGACCCCCACCATCTTCCAACAACATAAAATGTAAAAATAGGCTCTGATATCTTAGCATGATGAACCTAATCTCTAACTTAAAGAGAGATAGGTGTGATAAACCTAATCTGCTAGTACCATGTCCATGAGAAGAGACCCCAACCCTCGTTACCTTGGAATGAGGTCTCTAGATCAGAGTCCATGGGGACATGAAGGCTGGTTGTGCATCAAGGCGCCATGTACCATAGATAGCGTTGATGACATCTGGTAGGAATCCCTCTGATAACCCTCTCTGCGTGAGATGTTTTTATGCAGATCTTGTAGGACCCCTAACGCAGGTATGTTCCCAAACAATAGATAAGAAGGCATGCTTGGGGCGTCAATTATATAAACAATTCCCTGAAAAGGTGCATTATGTTACTGTCACACGTAAGTGGGAAAGTACTTGATGTGAATACCTACGTATATGACTTATCTTTGATGCTGACAGTGACGCCTTCACAGAGTGACACTGATAATGTGAAAAAAAACATCTTCCCAACTATAAACAAAGAAGCTATTTTGGAAGAAATAATTAAATAAATGTGCTAGAAAAGAGCAGGCTAGGTAGGTTAAAAGTCACTAGGTGGTGGGGGCACAGGCCTGCCTGCCAGAAGGCTAAGCTATCTCCTGATTCTCAATGAAACCAAATAGGATCCACTACAGAGCCTACTGTGTGTACTGTGGAGGGATGATTTAGGTCAGTGGTTCCCAACCTGTGGTCCAGGGACCCCTGGGGGTCCGTGCAGCCTCCTCAGGGGGCCCGCAGCTGCCTAAAAAATTTAACAGATTAGGTCCCCAGCTTTAAGTAATGACTCGTTCGGGGGGTCCCCAGATTCCAATAATGATTAAGTGGGGGTCCCTGGGTTCCTGTTCTGATAATGTGGGGGTCCACAGAAGTCAAAAGGTTGGGAACCACTGATTTAGGTTATGGAGCAATGTTGCCCAAGCCTACAGATCCTCCCCTAGTCTGTCATCTGTGCATGCCTGTTTCATTCGTATTTCTTCTGCAACAGCTCATCCATTTATATCCGTCAACCATATCGTTTGACTAAGGGGTGTCGACAACAACTAGTGTATAGCTGTGCAGCATTTCACCAACGTGAGGCACAACAGAATACATTTTCTACTGAGTTTTTTAGTGACGGGCGCGGATATAAGGCCTAATATAATTTGCCAGACCATTGGTTGTAGCTTCCAGCCTGAAGCTCTGTTATTATCTTGAAGAGCCTGTCTCCAATATGAAGATAAGGCCAAACAATTCCATGCCATATGGACAAAATCTGCGTTTGGGGTATGACTCCGCGGATACTTATCATGCCGCGTAGGATATATGGCATGAAGGTCTGGTGCACAAAATTATATTGTATGAGTTTGAAATGAGGAATAGAGCTGAGTAGGCACACCCTCCTATGAATGCGTTCCCAGTCCCGGTCAGAAATAGGTTCAGTGACCACGGCTTTCCATCGCACCTGTACCTGCAACCACACCCCTGTGAAGTCCTCGTGCAAAGCTCCATGTACGTGTGGAACAAGGGGTCTAAGCCATGCGATAACAGGAGGTGTAGACAACATGGCTGAACACATAGGAGCCTCTGGAAAAGAGGGCCAGATCTCCCTCACCGTTGCAGAGAACTTACTGTATTGGAGGATGTGTCCAGGCCCAAGGCAGAAAGTATTGAATGCCTCCGCCTTTGAGATGAACTGCCCCTCCGGGTAGAGGTCACTGATAGTAGGACAGCCTTCATCTTTCCAACATTGGACCAACAAGGAATCTGCGATATTACATAATGACTGCAAGGCTCAGAGGGGCATGTCTGGGGCAAAAGGGGGCTAGACGGATAATCCTCTTCACAGCATTTTCCCATACACTTGCTACCGGCCCGTACTAAATACAGGGCATCTTGAGAGACCCTGGAGTCGCACATCATAGAGCTCCTAGCTCTTTTTCCAAATGTGAGCCTTTCAGCAGGACCTTCTCCCAGGAGTCCTCCGGGTCCACCCACGCTATAGCTTGTTGAAGATGTGCAGCTAAATATAATAGAGCTCTGTATTAGGGACTTCCAGACCCCCACTTTCCCATGTCCATTGCAGTATGGAAAGGCTGGTACATTTCTGTTTACCCGCCCTCAGTAAATCTATGATGATACTATTAATCATTTTAAAGTACTCACTGTGGATAATATAAAATGGTCCCTGGAGGGTGTAAAGACAACGAGGGAGCAGTGTCATTTTGGCCACAGCAATCCGCCCCATAAGAGACAGAGGCAACTCAAACCAGAACTTTGCAGAAGTTTGAAGTCCCTATATCACCATCCCTATGTTTAGGTTCGGGTAAGATTGTGCAGTGGGTGCCAGCGTATCCCTAGATACCGGATGTTAGTAAGCTCCCAGGGAATCACCAGTGGAGGAAGAGCCTCTTGAAGCCAACCCATTAGGGATCCCAGGGGATATATACTAGATTTGGCAGGGTGAACCCATCATGTGATGCCTTGACAGGCTGAGGAGCTTGTAGTAAGGAAGCTGATGCAATAGGGTGCTGTAGCTGTCTCTGTAGGTGAACTGAACAGGTCTTATTAGAAATACCCCAAGATGGATTTCTTGATCCCAGCGGAGTGTCTGCTGGATGCTTCATACAGTCCAGGTTCTGCAACAGTTTGGATTCAATCAGCACTAGCTTTGATGTGATTGGGTCTAGTTTAGCAATCAAGGCAAAATTAAACTTGCACAAGTGGACATGAAACAGAGGGCTAAGCGGTGAGAAAAGTTTGACATTTGCTCTGTTTGCACACCCACAGTGCTGAATTGTGGTCTTAGTTAGATTTTAATGTGTGTCCTCCTGACTGTGTTCAGCTGATGTGCCCACTCAAGGAGGCAAGGCTACAGCCACTGAGGACCCATCCTAGTTGCTGTCAGACAGATTGATTGCAGTTGTGCAAAAGGCTCCGAGAATACAATGGGGGCATCAGAAGGGTGAGGAAAACAGAGGGAGAGCCATTTTGGGTCAGGGACACCCATCTTTCATCCAGATCAATATCCTTCGATACAACTCTCATCGCCCATGCCAGAAAATTAGTCAATGGGGGTGGTTCATGGGGGCTACGTGCGGGGACAATAACTTTAAGGTTGTCACTTTTCTTTTTCTCATGCTCCACTCTGCTTAAGGTATGCTAAAGTGCAAAAAAAATTCAACATACTACACGGAATGACCTCCACCATTTAAGGCATGTGGGACGGAGAGAAGCTCTGGGCACTCCATTGGAGAGCAGGCACTTAGAGACAATTCAGCCCCCCACTCAAGGTTAAGCGCATGTTTTGGTATAGGTGTTTAGGTTGCAACCCCACTTGTATGCTGCAAATTGTAATGTCTAACTGTACCCCGCAATCCTGGCTCTAAGACAAAAAGAATATCCAAGTCATCAGTTGTTTAAAGTCCACCAAGGGGTATAATCAAGATCAAACCCCAGGATTGTGGGCATATCTACATGTACAGCAAGTAGTCGTTAGTGAAATTGGGGGGCGTAATAGCATCAAAGATTAAACCAAGGGAGGTAATGCCGGCAGCGACAAAAGGCTGGGCTAAGCCCCTCTTTCCTGCCAATGCAGGCTGGGACTAGGAGTCCCCACACAGGGATTCCAGTGGAAATGGAGCATAACTAATGCGCTTTGTAGTGCCAACAAATGCAAAAGCAGGCGGGGGCAATAACAGGTCCTTCTCAGCCACCATGGCGGTGTCTGGGGACTGGTTCTCCTTGTAGAAATAGCGATTTGGCAAGCAAATGTGTCAGAAAATGCTATATCACTTACCTCCTCCCTCTCTGATTGAGGTTGCCGCCACTACCCGCAGGTGCTGGTGAAAAGAGTTCTTGAAAGACACTGTCCCCCAACATACTTAAAATACTGTAAGCCAACACGCTGCAGTTTCTTTTTCCCCCTGACTTTTCCTCTGGCTTTTCTCGGATATTTATCTTTTTGGTTTCACTTTTACTCTTTTAAGGGTAGCTTTGAGGAGCAGTGGTACCCCCTCTCCCTGCTGCATAGAACCCTAGTCAATGAACAAAAGGGCACAGTGACAGAGTCAGTGACAACGGCAGGCTACTGCTTGTGATAAGAGGGCAGGAATCAAGAAACCCAGCTCGTTACAGCAGTGACTGGAGTGGTACAAAATGCAGATAGGCAACCGCTTTATCGCAACCTCTGGTGCTCTTACCCAGTTCTTCCGTGGCTTCCCCGTGCAACTTCACTCTCAGCCTGTGCGATTGGCAATCATCTGTCCGTACTAGCCTGCGGGAGGGCACGAGCACGGCAGGGAGGAGGCTGCCTCTTTTTAACACTCCACTCTCTGACACCACATTCCACTCTATGAAATGCCACACCACTCCACTACATGCCACTCCACTCTACCACATACTGCTACACTGCACTCTGACACTTCACCCCACTCCACTCCATGCCACTCCACCCTACCAAATGCTACACAACTCTACTCTATGACATGCCACTCCACACTGTGAAATGTCACTCCACTCTAGGACACTCCACTCTATGGCACCACTCCACTCCGTGACACCCCACTCCACTCCACTCCACTCTTTGACATGCAGCTCCACTCTTCTACATGCTACTTCACCCTACCAGATGGCACTCCACTCCACTCTTAAACACTCCACACCACTCCGCTTCATGACGTACCACTCCACCTTACCACACAGCATGTCACTCCACTTTATGCCACTCCAAACTATGACATCCCAGTTCACTCTACGCTACTTCAATCTGCACCTCTCCCCTAAAAGACACTTTACAATATGCCACTCTGTGAATCACCACTCAACTGTAATATACAACCCGGCACTGAACTCTATGCCACTCCAATCTACTTTATGAAAGGCCACTCCACTCTGTGCCACTCCAATCTATGCTGTTCCACTGTATGACACTCCTCTCTACATTGCTTACTCTACTACACTTTTTTTTACGCCATTCTACTCTGTGCCACTACACTCTATGCTATTCCACTCTACATGCTTCCACTCTGTACCACTCTACTCTACACCACTCAACTGTACATCATTCCACTCTACACCACAACATTGAATGCCACTCCACTCTACACCAGTCTGCTCCACTCTACTTTACACTCTTCCACTCTATGACACTCTACTCCACTGTACACCGTTCTGCGACACTCTACTCCACTCTATGACACTGTATTCTATCCCACTCAACATTAGGCCACTCCATTCTATGCCACTCCACTCTGTCTTTCCACTGTATGCTATGACACTGTACGCCGCAAACTGTATGCCAAGACACTCTACATCATGACACAGTACGCCATGAGCCTGACACTCTACAACACAACACTCTACACCACTCCACTCTACACTATTCCATTGTACGCAAATCCACTGTACACCACCTCACTCTATGCCACTCCACACTCCTCCACTGTAAGACACTATGGGGGTCATTCTGACCCTTGCGGTCCATGACCGCCATGGCGGCGGAAGCACCGCCAACAGGCTGGCGGTGCTTCCTGGGCGATTCTGACCGCGGCGGTAAAGCCACAGTCAGAAAAGGGGAGCCGGCGGTTTCCCGCCGGTTTTCCGCTGGCCCAGGGTATCCGCCATGGCGTCGCTGCTTGCAGCACCACCATGGGGATTCTGACCGCCTTCCCGCCAGCCTGTTTCTGGCGGTGTCCACCGCCAGAACCAGGATGGCGGGAACGGGTGCCGTGGCATGGGCAGTGCAGGGGCCCCCTAACAGGGCCCCACAAAGATTTTCACTGTCTGCTTTGCAGACAGTGAAAATCGCGACGTGTGCCACTGCACCCGTCGCACCCCTGCAACTCCGCCGGCTCCATTCCGAGCCGGCTTCATTGTTGAAGGGGCTTTCCCGCTGGGCCGGCCGGCGGTCTTCTGGCGGTCGCCCGCCGGCCCAGCGGGAAAGCCGGAATGGCCGCCGCGGTCTTTTGACCTTTCGGCGGGAACTGCTTGGCGGGCGGCGACCGCCGACCGCCGCGGTCAGAATGACCGCCTATGGCCCTCATTATGACATTGGCGGTAAGTACTGCTTACAGCCATGCTGACTGCCGCCAACATACCGAGGCTGCGGCGGTATACTGCTATGTGTATTATGACCCCCACATAGAAATCCACCACTATACAGACACACACACAAGTCCGCCACACCAAAGGTCACTGATAAAATGGTGGTATCAAAACCCACACGTTACACCAACAGAAATCTGCCCACAGTATTATGACCCACGAATCACCGTGGCGGATATTCAACTGCGGTAAACCATTGGCGGTACATACCGCCGCGCTCAAAATACACACACACACACATACAAAATAACACCACATTGGACAATTCAAACTACACACCCCTGACAGACATACACACACCACACCCACACACCCAGAACACTATAAAACACACACCCATACTACCCACAATCCTTTACAACTAAAAATATTGACAACTCAGAGAGAGACGCCAGGAACACCCACTGAATCAGAGCCACAGAACACCATCACCCATACACCGCACAGCACACACCCAAACACATCACCCCACACACCCTCACACACACCACACACACTACACCCTTGGCACCACAAAGACACCCCAGGTTCTCAGAGGAGGAGCTAAGGGTCATGGTGGAGGAAATCATCCGGGTAGAGCCACAGCTATTCGGATCACAGGTGCAGCAGACGTCCATTGCTAGGAAATGGAGCTATGGCAGAGAGTCCTGGACAGGGTCAACTCTGTTGGACAGCATACCAGAACAATGGATGACATCAGGAAGAGGTGGAACGACCTACTGGGGAAGGTCCGTTCCGTGGTTGCAAAACACCAGATAGCTGTACAGAGGACCAGCGGTGGACCCCCACCTCCTCCCCCACATCTAAGAACATGGGAGGAGCAAGTCTTGGTGATCATGCATCCTGAGGGCCTGGCAGAAGTAGCAGGAGGACTGGACTCTGGTAAGTCAAATCTTTACTACTTCCCCCCCCCACCTGCATGCCATCACAAACCCCTGCCCTACCCTTACCCTCATCACTCCACCACCTCACATATACCCCACCATCACAACCCACCCATCCCAATACCAATCCCTGCATGCAACAACAATGCATGGACCCCATCACAGACCTTCATGGACCCCACCAAAGCATGCACACTAGTGACAATCATTAAGCCAACCAAATCACAGCTCACACAAGCAAAAGCTGCCTTGGTAATAACAACCATAGAGGGAAACATACCCATGCACAATATGTCACACGCAGAAACAATAACACTGCATTTACATCCCCACAGGACCCCCACACAGCGTCACCGGAGAGGAGTTGCCAACAACATCCAGCCCCCCCCACCCCAGAAGAGACCAACAATGATGACAGCAGCTCTGCATGCCTGGATCAGGATGACCCACCTGGCCTATCAGGGACCTCTGGACAGTCTGACCCAGCCACAGTCCCAACCCACCACAGAACCTCCCCCCTCAGGAAACGCCACCACAGCACCCACCCAGCGGGCCCATCCCTCTGTCCCCAGGACACGTCAATCAGCAGTGTGTCCACCACTACAGGGACCCCAGGACACCCCACAAACACAGGACGATCAGGTACCTGGGGTCAGTGGCAGTGGGCACACGGTTCAGGGGACAGAGGCACAGGACAACAGGGAAGCTGGGAGGACTGCTGTGCGACAGGGGGAGGACAGGCCAAGGGAACCAACTCTCCACGAGGCACTCACCAACATCCTGGGAACATACCACCATTCCCAGGAGGCCATGGGCCAGATACTGGCCAAGTTGCAGGAGACCCAGCGGCTGCAGGAGGGACAGTACCTGGGGATCAGGGAGGACCTGAGGGACATCCACACTACCCTGGTCACCATTGCAGGGGTGCTGGCAGACATGGCCAGCACCATGAGAGAGGCAGTGGCACACCAACTGGCCCCTGACACTAGCCACACCAATGAACAGCCCTCCAACTCCGCCGACGCTAGTGGGCAGGAAGCTCCGCCACAGGAACAACAGGCCACCAGCACCCCTCCCCCTGCCGAAGGAGAACCACAACGCAAAAGGTCCCTGCGATCCAGGCAGACACCAGAGAACATTGCCAAGACCCCCGCCAGGAAATAAGACTCCCCTGAATGTGACCCTTGTGTCCCACTATGTCACCCTGTCCACCTCGAACTGCCATTGCCCCACTTCCTATGCCTCCTTGGACAATGCATCTGTAATGCCAATAGACTCGATTCTATCCTGGACATCATCAACCCAGCCCATTGAAATACCCCCTACACTTATTATCACGGAAATAAACACCCTTGGAACTAATACAAGTATGGAGTCTGTCAATTGATTGAAAAATGTATTAGTTTAACAAGCTGTAAACATTGCAATTCAAATGTACAGTTATATATACATAGGTATGACCTGTAGTGGGCAGCAGTAAACACACCAGGAGCCAGAGTGGGGCACATATATCTGAAAATAGAGATGCCATAGATTTTGGAAAATCAGTCTGCCATTTACAATGTCCAACACAAAATTGCAATGGAAGGTGAAGTTACAGTGTCTTACCTGTGTGTCACTGGACTACTGTTGAATTATAGTAGTTCTGTGGTCCTCATCCTCTTCCTCTGCCTCCTCTTCGTCACTGTCCACAGGCTCCACCGCTGCCACGCGACCATCTCCAGCCTCATCCTCCTGCAGAACAGGCACCTGGCGTCTCAAGGCCAGGTTGTGCAACATGCAACGATGATCTGGCACTCCTTCTTGGGTGAGTAGCACAGGGATCCACCTGTCAGATGTAGGCCCTGGAATCCGGCCTTCAGGAGGCCAAAGGTGCGCTCAGTGATCCTCCTTGTTCGCCCATGTGCCTCATTGTAACGTTCCTCTACCCTTGTTCTGGGATTCCTCTCTGGGGTCAGTAGCCATGAGAGGTTGAGGTAACCAGAGTCACCTGTAAATATCGAGGGATACCTGTTACCTTAGGGCCAACCCCACACCCATATACCAACATACAATGGGTGGGGACCATGGGCTCACCTATTAGCCACACCCTGTGCCTCTGGAGTTGAGACATCACATATGGGATGCTGCTATTCCTCAAGATAAAGGCATCATGCGCAGAGCCAGGATACTTTGCATTGACATGGGAGATGTACTAGTCCGCCAGGCACAATATCTGCACATTCAGAGAGTGAAAGCTCTTTCGATTTCTGAACACCTGTTCATTTCTCCAGGGTGGGACAAAGGCAATATGTGTACCATCAATAGCACCAATGATGTTGGGGATATGTCCCACTGGATAGAAGTCAGCCTTCACTGTGGCCAAACCCTCCACCTGGGGGAATACAATGTAGCTATGCATGTGCTTCATCAGGGCAGACAACACTCTGGTCAGCACGTTTGAGGACATAGACTGTGACATCCCTGATGCCATGGCCACTGTCGCTTGGAAGGAACCACTTCCCAAGAAATGGAGCACTGACAGAACCTGCACAAGAGAGGGATACCTGTGGGGTGGCGGATAGCTGAAATCAGGTCTGGCTCCAATTGGGCACACAGCTCTTGGATTGTGGCCCTCTCAAGTCTGTAGGTTAGAATAATGTGCCTGTCCTCCATTGTCGCCAGATCCACCAGGGGTCTGTTCACGGGTTATGTCTCCATCTCCTATTCATCCTCAGCGCTTGAACTCTAGGGTGAAAAACGGTGAGCAGATGGTCATATTCAAACATATACTCAGATTAATATTCCTTGCATTTTTTACAGAACCTTAATGTGAATGTGTAGGTCCGTTGATGTGCCTATGTCTGCTGTGATGCAGTTATGTGCCATGGCCTGTGCCCCCCTGAAATGGCGGCCGCCTGACCTGTGAGGAGAGACAAGTGGAAATTAGGTAATTCCGCTGACGTCGTGCGCCGTTGTGGGAGGCGGTCGATGACCGACGTGCAACACATCATTGGTTATCATTGGGGCCTAAGGGTTGGAGGAGCCAATGGTGATGTACGCACCGCCACGGACGTGACCGCCATTTTCTATCTGTTCACTCACTTGCTAACTGACCTTCAACAGGAGAGGACCTACACTGCAAGTGCTGCTGTGACCTGTGTCTGAAAGCGACCAAGGCTCGAGTGTCTGGGGAAAGGGCCCCTGCCTTCACTTCTGAGGAGTTGGAGAGACTAGTGGATGGGGTCCACCCTAGTACCCTTTACTTTTTGGTCCTCCAGACAAACAGGTGAGTACACTGTGAGCATGATGCGTGGGGCATGAATGTATGGAGTGCTGTGTGTGTAAGCCTTGTGTAGGGTGGGCTGAGGGGTCCTGGGCAGAGTGCTGCATGTTCAGTGGGCAATGTCTGTGCATAAGGGGATGGGAGGGATATGGTGGGCCATGAGTATAACAGTCCAGACGGTATGAATAATGCCTTTTTTTATGTATCTTTTTCTGCAAGTCAGCGCCCATCAGAAAATGGGTATTTGGTGTACCATCCGCAAGGAGGTGCGGACCCTGGGGGTCTTTGACACGCAGAGCACCCACTGGTGCATACAGTGGGAGGACCTGTGCCGCTGGGCAAGGAAGACGGCAGAGGCCTATCTGGGGGTGGCCTCCCAATGAGGAAGGGGTGCCCGTCATACCCTGACCCCTCTGATGTTCCACATCCTGACGATGGCCTATCCGGAGTTGGATCGGTGCTTGAAGGCATCGCA
Source organism: Pleurodeles waltl (assembly GCF_031143425.1). Classification (NCBI taxonomy): domain Eukaryota; kingdom Metazoa; phylum Chordata; class Amphibia; order Caudata; family Salamandridae; genus Pleurodeles; species Pleurodeles waltl. Next base: position 405,144,275 of record NC_090449.1, read on the forward strand.
GCAGCCACATGGGTGGTGAGTACAGATTCAGAATCATGAATTTGCGCATGTTAAGGTGTTACCTGGGTGGGTGATGTGGGTCTGTGGGTGCCCCTAGGCCAGGGCGAACATGGCAGGGTAGGTTCCATGAAGGGCAAGCTCAAATGCACTCCAACCCCAATAATGCTAGTGGGCATCTACTACTGGGCAGGGTCCTACGGGTTTCAGGTGTGCAGCTAATGGTGTTAAGCATTGTACTCCATGGACTGGTGACTAGCATTGTAACTGGTAGTGTGTGGCCTAGTGCATAGGGCTGTTCCCTGTGAGTTGTGTACGCCAACAGTAGTGTTGTTGCTGGCAGTGACCAAGTGTATCCTCTGTCTCTCCCCCCCCTTTTGTTTTGTCACCCTGTCCTTGTGTGCATTAGCATAATCTGGTGGAGGAGCAGAGGCACCGGCGACGGAGGGAGCTGCATCCTACTTGGACCTGGAAGTCGAATCCACCGACAGGGAGGGCACCAGTGGGACGGAGGGTGATGGGAGAACCACAACGGAGACAGGAGGGGACAGTTCTGAAAGCGACATCTCCTCCGATGGAAGCTCCCTGGCGGTGGGGGACACCTCTATGCCCACACCAACTACAGGTACAGCCGCCACCCCCTACCAGCACTGCCCTCCCAGCAGGCCATCAGCGAGTTTACTGTGCCCGCTCACCCAGGAGGGTGGGCATCTCCTTTGACCCAGGCACCCCAGGCTCTGCCCCAGTCAGCCCTGCTGCCCTCAGTGAGGAGGCTATTGACCTCCTGAGATCCCTCTCAGTTGGGCAGTCAACCATACTGAATGCCATCCAGGGTCTAGCAGGGCATTTGCAACAAACAAATGCATACCTGGAGGGTGTTCACTCTGGCATGGTGGCCCAACAGAGACCACTCCAGGCTCTGGCCAACTCACTGATGGCAGCCATTGTCCCTGTCTCTAGCCTCCCCCCTCCAACTTCCTCTACCCAGTGCCATTCCCCTCAACCCCAACCTATCCCAAGCACACCTTCAGACCTGCTTGCACCCACATCAACACACAGAAGTGGCTCAGGCAAACACAAGCACCACGTTTCATCCCACAGGCACTCACACAAACACCATCCAGATGCAGACCCACCAACATCCACTGCCTCCACTGTGTCCCCCTCCTCCTCGTCGTTTATCTCCCTCCCAGTTGCATCTCCACTCACACCTGCATGCACTACAGCCTCATCCACTACCTCCATCACCAGCATACCTATCACAACTTGCCCCTCACTGGAAGTCACCACCCCCACATTCATGCACACGTCCCGTGTCCTCTCCTACTGTGTCTGTGCCCCCTCCTCCCAAAGTACACAAACGCAAGCACTCAGACACCCAACAGCCATCCACCTCACAACAGCATCCAGCCTGTTGAGACGGGCCACTCACCTGAAAAGCAGGATGTCTGCAGGGGTGATGGTATGCCCACCGACCTCCTGGAACACCTCTCGGCACTTCCTGGTGGACACAGAAACTCTGGTACGTGTCCCAAAAGGAAAGGGGGAGTGGAAGAGAAATAGTCAAAACACTGCCACATCTTGCCGGTCCAGCCAGGCACCCTGTATCTTCGGGGGGCAGGTCGTTGTTGACAGAGTGATAGTAGAGTTAGTGCACTCAACTTCCTTGAAACTGAATCTCTCTTTCTGATATGGGCACGGGAGTGGTAGAAGAACACCTGGATGCTCCAGCACTTTTCTTGGATAACAACAACTGTTGGCACAATTACTAACACTGCAGTACCAAAAACCCAAACTTAGTACCATAACAATAAGGACTGCAACACTAGTGCTGGATTCACAGAGATTCACTGTTGCACACTACAATTAGAACTGTGGTTGCTCTTATCATGCACAAGAAAGACAAACAAGGGCATTAATTTTATCACATCTAACTTTCCTGCATGCATAGGGTTAAACTAAAAGGAACAAAAACAATCCAAGAAATACAAATGTCCACTCTGGGTTTAAACAGTTAGGGTGGCACAGTTCAGTTTGGTTTCACTGTGTGTGTGAAAAATCCTTCAAAAGCAATTTCCTCAAACCTGAAACACAGGCATGAATGACACAATTTATGCTATCAGAGAAAAAAAAGTCACATAAATGCTGTTTTAAAATTGCACTGTCACTTTTTGTAGTACTTGAGCTCAAGCAGATTTCCTGAAGCACATTTAGGCAAGTAACTACAATAATAATTTGGAATGTTCAGAAATGCATTTGTCTCTTCAAGATAAGCACTCTGCCAAAATACGAGGTCTGAAATACGCCAGCTGTTCTAGGAAAGCGTGGCGCTCAAAGAACAAACTCCCTGGAGAATACTAGCCACTTAGCTGCAGTCTTTTCTGGAGTGCTGGTGGAATGCCTGGTGTCAGCTGGTACAGGAACGAAGAAAGAATTGCCTCAAAAGTCCTGAATACGAGGATGACAGCAGGGGCTGGACTGCCAAATCAGATGCTGAGATCAGGAAGCAAAACAAAGCCAATCAGGGAGGCGTGCTTCACTCTGCTATTTATAGCCAATCAGGAAAGCAGTTGAGTTTCCACATGTGGATGAGTCACCACACCTAATTAGAAGCACATGTCTACACCTGCTCACATTGGTAAAACAAGTATTGATATAACCGATTGTGTAACACAGCACATTATGTTTACTTAGAAACATGAAGGTTTAACCAAGAACAGAGATATGATTTAACCCTAATCCCTGGAGATGCTGACAGATAACGCAGGAGGCACTTTGGGGATTCCTGACACAGCCCATGCACCCAAACACAGTAGACAGACACCTCCTACAACCACTCCCAAACCTTCACCCTCTTCCAGCCCCAGTGTCCCTAAAGGGCTTTTCCTCTCTACCCTTGACCTATTCCCTTCCCCTCCCCCCGTCCTTCACTTCAGGCCAGGGCAAGCAAAACCCAGCCCAGCACCTCAGCCACCCAGTCCACGGCCATTGTAGTTTCTGCAGCTACTGCAGGTGTGTGAGGCTCCAAGGAGGCACCCGTCAGCACACCCAGTGTGCTTGCACCACCTGCCAAAGGCAAGAAGGGGCCGCCAGCTAGCAAGGGAAGGAAGGGGACACCAGCCAGCAAGGGGAAGGAGGCGCCACCAGCCAGCAAGGGGAAGGAGGCACCACCAGCCAGCAAGGGGAAGGAGGCATCTCCAGCCAGCAAGGGAAGGAAGGGAACACCAGCTGGCAGAAGCAAGGAGGCACCACCTTCTGCCAAGGGCAGGAAGGGGAGAACAGCTGCCAGGGCCAATGTAAAAGGAACAGATGCCGCAGGCAGGATGGATCTGGTGCCTGGGGCTGGAGCAGCATCTGGGCAAACAACACCAGCGATGGCACTTCAGCTGTCCGAGGCTGCAAGGGAAGGGCTGGAGCCTTCCCTCACCACTGACAGCATCGCCACCTGCACCGCTGCCAGCCCCACCACCTGCACCGCCAGCAGCACCACTGCCAGCAGCAGCAGCCGCAGTGGGCAGCCAACCGAGGCTGCAGGGGAAGGGCTGGAGCCTCCCCCCACCACTGACAACACCACTGCCAGCCCCGCAATTGCCATCCACTGAGCAGCCGTTACCGCCGGCGAGAAATGTGTAGTCATGACTACATGGGCTGTAATGCGTCCTGGCCCCTGCAACACCTGTAGGTGTGACACCCAGGTGAGAGACTGTGACTTTGCACCATCGAGGATCAGCATCACAGGACACAAGGCCCCCTCCAGAACCAGTGGATGAAGGCATCCACTCACCCCCTCCTTGCCAGGATGAAGCACACTGGGCACAAGTCCCCCTCCAGAACCAGTGGAAGAAGGCATCCACTCACCCCCTCCTTGCCAGGATGAAGTACACTGGGCACAAGGCCCCCTCCAGAACCAGTGGAGAAGCCATCCACTAGAGAGACTGTGGCTTTGCACTCCCTAGGACCAAGCAGTAGGCAAACCACCCACTTGAGAGACTGTGGCTTTGTACCATTTTCCGGCTGAGGTGCCCCTCCATTCCCCATCCCCCTGAGGTGCTTGTGTGTTTTCGACCTGATGCTCCTGCAGTGTTCTCTCCGTATTGAGGCAGGAGTCAAGTGTGGCCTTGGCCTATGCCTTATGGCCCTGTGGACCATGGACATTTTGGAGTGGGCATTGTCCCTCCATTTGTATATATTGTACATACTGTTTAGTGTTTTAAGGACGTATTTATCTAAATTTGTAACATTACACTCACTTTAATCAATTCCTTTTGTCCTTACGTTATTCCTGAGGGTTACGGGGTATATATGTGATGTTGTTGCATCTGTTTGTGTGTATGGTGTTGGGGGTGGGGGTATTGCATGTGTGTGTCACTCTATTTTTCCTCCCCCCCTCCCTTGTGTGCTAGGTGCGGTACTCTTTGCCGCCTTTCGTGTTGCTGGTATAGGAGGAGGTAGAACAGCATTGGAAATATGTGCAGTTCGGGCTCCATGGCATCATGGTTCTTCCTTGAGTGTCGAGAGGTGAGTCGTTTCCCTTCTGTGTACTGTTTCCGCTGTGCTTTTGATGGCTTTGGTACCACCCCGGAAAAGGTGGCGGATTGGTGTGTCATAATACAGTGGGCAGTACATTGTCTTCTGCCTGGCTGTTGGTGGTTACCGCCGCGGTGTTTACTGCTACTGCCGTCGGTCAAAGTGTTAAAGTGCCTGTATGTGTTGGCGGTTGCCACCGTGGTGATAGTTCCATTTTTCTTACTGTTGGCGGTATTACCGCCGCTTTATCACCAACCGCCAGGGTTGTAATGAGGGCCTTTATGACACACCACTGCATATCATGACACTCCACTCTACTCTTGTGGGACCTCAATAAAAGAAACACAGACAACTGTCAAGTTTCATAGGCAAACGTTTATACAAGAATTCATAGGGATAAGCGCTTAACAAATGCATGTCCAATTTGCAGAACGTCCACATGATCTTTTATTCATGAAAACCACTAAGGCGTGAAAATACACATCTAATCATGATACAGAAATGATTATTACTTCAGCACCATACTCAAATATGTAGTATGATGTTGATCTACATAGCAGAAATTACAAAATCATTAGATTATCCAACCAATCAAAATGAAATGGCAACTTGTGATACAAAAGTGATACAGGAATAGCTTGAATGCCCCTTGAAGGGGGCCTAGTTCATCTGTAAACTTGAAGATTTTATACAAGTCCCACCCAATTAGAGGTAGGTCCTCAGATCTTTGACTATATATCCTTATAGAGAAGTCAAATTATTGCTATCTCTGAGCAGGTGAGGCATTGCGTACCACGTGAGATGCCTTTTTGTGCAAACCTTGCATTGCAAGCTGTCAGCAGAGTACATTAGTGGCCTGAGGTCTTTTGCCCTTAGATTCGTGTTTCAGGCCTTGTCATCATTGTAGGAAAGCGCCCCATTTTGGCATGGTCACCTCCATTTTTCACCTGGTATTCGATGCAATTTTGACCAAAAATGTACTGGGTTCTTGCTAACCGGGTCCCTAGTGCCAGATCCCTTTTCCTAAAACTGTGCAATTGTTCTCCCAGTTGGCAATACCTTTGCCCCACCCTGTAAGTCCCTAGTAAGTGATAGCCCTGATATCTGGGCCATTGTTTCAAAAGAGGGTCACCAAGGGCTGTGGCATGTATTGTGCCACCCTCAGGGGTCCCTCACCTACCACATAAGGACTGAAACTGCAGGCTGCGTGTCTTGGTGCAGCTAAAAATTAAAACACGGCACACTGCCTGTGTGCCATGTTCCCGATCACTGCTTGCAATATATGTGAGTCACACCTACAGCAGGCCTTCTAGAGCTAAGGTAGGGTGCAGTACATTGCATGTGAGGACATAGCTGCACGAGCAGATATGCCCCTGCTATGTCTTTGTCGATTCTTAGACATAGTGAGTGAGCAGGGAAGCCATTTTACGTACATGTGCTGGACGCTGGTCAATATGAGTTCCCCAGCTACATAATGGCTTTACGTAATATAGGGATGTTTGGTATCAAACAGCTACTATTAATAAACCCTCACTGATGTCAGTGAAGGATTTATTAATACATGCACGAAGAGGGCAACTTATAGGTGTCCCCTGAAATCCTACAAACTACCTGTGTGGAACTGACTAGTTTTACCCAGCCTGCCACCACCAGACACAAGTCTGACCTCCTAGGGTGAGAGCCCTTGTTCTCGGACGGTCAATCACAAAGTCTGCTATGTGAGAGGTGTTTACACACCCCACCCAACAGGATGACCTGCAAATCTGCCTTCCAAAGCATGGGGCTTCAAAAAGGCCTGTCGCTCTTGGTATGTAGATCTGGCTTCACTTACTGGAGAGATGCCGACCCTCCCTCCCCCTTGCCCATTTGGCACCTGAACAGGCAGGACATTTAGTATTCAGGGAGGTGTGTCCACCCCTCAGGTCAGTCCCACCCCTAAGGTGGGCTGCCTGATGTGGACACAACCTTTAGATATCTGCCATCTTGGTGTTGGCAGATTTAGGAACTCTGGGACAGGGTGATGTCCACTTCCCACAGGAAGTGGTCATATAGGAGTGTTGGGGGTTCATTTTAGAGCCTTGCTTGGACACACATATTTTAGCTTAGCTTAGGCCTATGGCCTTTTACCTAAATGCATGCTCTAATTTCATTTATTAATTTTAGCTCACCCTGCTTTTAGCAGGGATGTTTTATTTTCCATAATCAGCTGCTAATCTTCAAACATGTTGTTACTGCTTTCAGCGCACAACATTTTCACAGTGTACCTCTGCTCAAGGTTGTCCATCGCGGTACATCATAATTTATCTAGTATTGCCATCACAAGAGTGCGCAGGCAGCCCAACACTTAGACACATGATCACATCAGGTCTTTTTCTCAGAATACACACCCATTTTATTATAAAAACATCACACGGGCCAAAGAAGGTTAGAGAGGTCATTCCAGCCAGGAGATCCAGCCATGCTGTATGCCATTTCACTTTGCTGACCTCAACGTTGTCTCTGCAACCAACCAAGGAGATGGTGGGCAGAACCCTGTTTTCAGGTCATGGGGGTGGGTGTACCTTCCATGGACTAAGTATAGGTGGATTTGGGCTATCACCGCTATGCTCCCACTTCGAAGCTAGGTGTTAGGAAGGATTCCTATATGCATGTTTATTCCAATATGCTTGGGCTGTTTATTTTATTTTCACTGATTGTAACAATCCTATTTGTGCTATGTCTTATCTCCTAATAATTACAGCTCATATATTTTATTGTAGATTGCAGTTTTTCAATAATTGCATTGAAAACTACCCTGCATCTTGTTCTTTTGCTTATGTGTATGTATGAGACCTTTGCTAATGAGAGAAAGGGGTAGGCTCTGCCGACCATGACTTTCCAGAGGAGTCACATAGTGTCATGCATCAAGCTGCCACAAATCACCTTTGGTTTCTATGTTTGGGTAAGGTACTGCTAGCTAGCCGAAAGGATTAAGGCCGACAGCTACCAAACAGTGTGGGATCGACTCAGTCATCCACAATTGGTGGTGATGCCGCCCGAATCTAGCAGTCTTGGCCCCATAACGAGAGTCTTATGACGGGGTGTAGTGACCCCAGGGGTAAGTAGCCTATTAGCTACTACCCTACATTCCCCAAGACAACCCTCAATGCAGTATATAGGAGAGCCCCAGGCACCAGGAAAATAGATTTCTGATGACCTACGAAGAAGGCCCTTGTCTTCCTTGGAAACAACTTTTAAACATTCTTCAACCATGTGCAAATGTTGTCAACAATTAATATTTTATTATGTAATACATGCATATTTCTTTAGTAAAATAACAGTCATTCTTATACTTTGAATTCAATCATAACGGTGTTCCTATAGAGACGGCACAGTGAAAGTGAAAGTGCCTCCAAAAGCCTGGGACCCCTGCCTGGCATCAACAAAGACCAAGGAATTCCAGTGGAGCAGCAAGGACTTCAGACCGCTACAAGCCCAACACCTGAAGGCACCACTGCACCTGTGCCGCCCAGCCTGAGTTGAAGTGGACTAGTGGTGCCAACGTGGTCCCCCAGCCCTCCAGAGACAAAGCCCACCTTGGACATGCCCACTGTGGACTCTCTGATGCCACCTGCAGCCTCTGCGGGCAGGCCCCCTAAACCGCAAGTGCTCCGGTGGAAAAAACCCTACCCCACAAAGTACCTCTCCACCCATCACCCCTGGTCAGGGGAGAAGAGGACTGAAGGTGTCCTCACATCCCTGGACATCTCAAGACTGGAACCCACTTGTTGGTCCCCCCCACCGACTGGATCCCCAGTCCTCACCTGCAGCATCTTTTTAACCGGACCAATCCCCATTGACTGACAGTGGGCACCCGATGCCGTACTACAACTCTGAACTCGACTCCCTCAGCGCTGCCCGGTGTGACCTTTTGATGTGGTCCTGAACCTTTCCAAATACTTACTGTAAGTCCAAGAGATTGGTCCCGTATGTCATGGTACTATACCCGAATACAGTACTTGCTTTTCTCTCCATAGGATACCATTGCAGCTTTTCAGAAAATGCAGTGTCAACTTTCCAAAACTGTGAAGATTTTTCTTGCACAACGTACTTACCTGATCGTATTGATTCTGGTGCCAACACATACATAAAGATACTTGTAGGTTGGTTTGGCTCTCCCTCTTGAGTTGTGTGTCTCATTTATTGATTGTGTGTGTATTTGCAGATGTCTCACACTCCTCTACGATAAGCCTAAGGCTGCTCGACCACACTCCCCCAAAAGAGCCCCTTGGGCTTGCTAGAGCAAGCCCTGTCCACTGGTAAGGGAACACTTGGACTCTTGGCACGATATATCTCATTTCGATATATCATATAGAGAGCCAGCTCCCTGCAACCTTTGACTACCACAGGACACAGCAAGGGAGCAAATGGATTCTAGTACAAGAATGGCTCCCACATCCCCTCCTCTGATAATCAATGATGACCCCTAGCCATTTCTACTTCTTTATAATTATCACCCCTTCCTGTCCTTATTCATCCTCAGCAACAGTGGGCCCCAACACATCTGGCTTTAGTGAAAGTGGTTGCTGATATATCACCTTCATTTCTACATTTTGCTGCCAGTGAAGCATTATCTGCCCTTGCAGATCAGCCCCTGAGGAGAGACACAGTGACACCACCTTAACAAGGACACATAATATTACCAATATTGCTACTTCAATTACCAAGGCTTCTACCAGCCATGTCCCCTGGCCAGGATAGCACAGACGCCCATATGTCTCCTCCCTGTATTGTGTGTGCCTGTTGCTCTACTTCTTTTATATTCTCTATTGTCGTCCAATGTTATTGCTATTGTTGGGATGAAGGAACAACACCTCTGGTGCATAACCTGGCATACTCCTCCCTTCTTGGCCAGGATGATGTCTAGGGCAATACGGTTTTGTATAACCATTGCCCCTAAAGCAGGTAATTCTCCATTGATATTTCCTAGTGTAGTTTTGCTAGCCTCTTCCTTCGGATGTGCTCCTGCTCTACTGATCTTGATATTTGTGATAGGTAGGTGACGTGACCGATAGGCAGTAGCACAAAGGACAGATAGCAGCTCCCATACCACCCAGCAGATTGGTAGAAATAGGCTGATTTCCCACACACAAAGAACAAGCCCTTATATCGAGCTAGCTGTGGGGATAAGTGTATATCCCCACCCTTTGATTTTATGAAACTGGCATAGTATAGAAAGTTGGTGTCATACACATGAATATTTACTTTCCTCTGAATATCACAAGCACGTCTAATACAGAAGGGTTCTACTCTCTGTTGTGCTATTCCTAGCCTTGGTACCCCTAGTTCACCTGCATCCTTATCCCCTGGAGAGTGCCACGTGTCAGGGCCATGCTGTCCCTCTATTCCCGCTTGTGGTGTTTTGTCAAAATGTGCCAGTAGTTCCTTTGCAGTAGGCTGTATAGACATACAGGTTTTTGTGTTGTGATGCTCCGCTGCAGGTCTTCTAGCAGATGTATTTCTACCAAGGATTGGGCATCCTATTGTCACTGTTATTTTATGTTCTGTGGACAACATCTCCTTCCCTATAATAAACCACACATACTTTGCTAATGGTACAGTATCATTTGTAATTTTCTCTTTGGCATCTGTAGGCAGGTGTGTGCAAACATAACACCCTGAAATGTTCATTATTGTCACATGCATTTTCATCATTTCAACATATTTGTTTCCCTCATATTCCTTCTACATCTCCTTTCCGCCATCATTTTCATTGTCATCTTCTATTACGTTTGCTATCCTTGTTACATTGTCAACATGGGACATGGAATACAAAATCTCAGTTGCAGTAACAGTTTGTATCGTCCTTCCATAAATGGTATGGCTCTATTGTCCACAAATAATACTGCCAGTGTAGTTATGAACATTGCAGGAACAGGGGTACAAACAACAGTCAGCTCCCATGGCCATTTTCTCTGTCTTCTGAGAGGTGCCAGGCATTTCAAAGTGAAGACATTTCAAAATGAATCCTCTTATGATCAATATTGCTGTACCTTTGAGGAAGTGTCAGAGGTTGCCAGCATGTGACACCTAGGTACTTTGCTAGTGCGGCGGTTGTAACAGTGCTCCTTAGCAGGGGTTGTTGATGGTGCAGTTTACTCCCCTGGTCCTTGTTGCTCCATAGGTGAGTGCGCCTTCTTGGTGTGGGAAGCTGTGCATTTAGGAAGTCAACCCCTCCCACTTGACAGCCATGGCTGTAGTTAGCAGCACCTGAAATGGCCCTTTCCACAAAGGCTGGAGCCAGTGACATCTTAAGTGGGCCTTGACACAGACCCAATCTCCCGGCTGCAGATAGTGTCCAGCAGGTGCGTAGGAATCAGGAACAGCCTGCAGTACCTGACGACGAAGGCATTGCAGTGTCTCTGTTAGTTTCTTGCAGTACTGTAAGTGCAAATTATCGGGCACTAACAACAAGGCAATTGAGATGTGATGGAGAATGTGCATAGGCCTGCCAAACAATATTTTATGGTTCTGAGTTTGGACACTCTGTCAGGGATACTTCTCATGACCAATAGAGCAAGTGGTAGTGCATCAGTCCAGGACAGTTGAGCGTATGCACACATTTTTCCTGTTTTGTTCTTTAAAACACCATTCTTGCATTCTACTGCGCCGGCTGCTGGCTGATGGTAGGCACAGTGCTGTTCTGTGTTACCTCAAGCCTTTTGCAAAGCCCCATAATTACTTGGGAGGCAAATGCCGGTACACTGTCAGAGCTCAAAGGCGATGGAATCCCAAACCGTGGGATCAGTTCTTTTAGGAAGCATTTGGCAACAGTTTGCGCATCACAGTTCTTAGCCGGATACACCTCTGCCCACTTGGAAAACATACAGATGACAATCAATGCATGCCTGTACTTGTGCAAGGAAGGCATATCAATAAAGTCAAGCTGGAGGCTTTCAAATGGTCCATGTGGAGAGGGGCAATGGCCAGGTACAGTGGGTGTACCCTTTACAGCACTGTATTGTGCACATACAGCTGTTTGCATAAACGTTTTGTTACTTGATGAAACCTTGCATTGTATCAACACTGTGAAAACAGTCCGATCATGCCATCTCACCAACGTGGGAGGGACCGTGGAATAAATGAGCCATAGGTGAGAGCATTAACGTAGGCAAACATATTTTATAATTTGGTCCAGTCTATAACCCCTCCTCTGTCTGCACAAGCCCTCCTTCCTGCCATGGTTTTATTTCCAAAGCATCAGCCTTTTTTGTATGAGCAGTGGGTCAAAACACATTTGATCATTCATTTTGTCTGTAACGTGCAGTGGGTTGCATTTGAACCGTAGCTAAATCACAACCTGTAAGAGCAACAATCCTCTTGGCTTCTCCATCTAAAAACTTTTTCCCCCTGGAAACAAAGTCCTTAGAAGAGGTGTGTGCTGTACACTTTATGATGGCTACCTTAGAATCTAATAGCAAGGCCTGCAAGAGGTGGCCTATGAGTTGTGCATGCTAGACCTGGTACCCAGCTGAAGGAAGGAACTCTTGTATTACGCAGAGCTGGCCAAAATCAAGGGTAACCCCAAAAGCGTACAGTCTGGACTCCTTTTACCACAGGAAACCAGGATTGTCCACCATGTTGCGGGCGGTGCCAACGGCATAGCATGTGCGCAGAACTCCCTTGTTGTCCCGAAGGCATAACCCATCCACAAAGAGGCCTCCAACAGCATTGAAACAAGGAGTATCCTGCAGGTCTGGTCGAACCTTGGTGTGTCTATCAACAGCAAGCACACAGTCATGGAAAGCATCATCAGTGGTCAATTCATGTTCATCATAATCATTTGGCAAGAGGAAGGCAGGATTTAAAGTGATGCACCTCTTGATTGCAATGTGTGGTGCCAACAGTGTTAATTCGTATCTGGTGCATTGGTGAGGTGCAGCGTCTTAGATGTTGTCAAAAGTGAGTCAACAGCGTGTGGGACATGCAGAATCATGGTATGTACTAGCACAATGTTCTCAGATTGCTCTAACGCTAAGGTGGCAAAAGCCACTGCCGCAGATAGGATGACAAGAATGTGGCTATATGGTATAGTGTAGCAGAGTAGTATGCTACTGAGAAATAGAATGCTCCATGCTTTTGTGTGGGCACTGCCAGAGAACAGCCTCCTTTTTCATGACAGAACAGATGAAAGGGTTCGGTGTAATCTGGAAGGTCCAGTACCGAGGAAAACACAGAGATCATGCATCAGAGTGAGGCAAGCAATTTGGCATTCATGGGACCATGGCAGTGGGTCAGACACACACTTGTGCATTAGTGCTTGGAGGGGATGAGCAATCAAAGAGAAATTCAGTATCCAGTAACATCAGTACCCTGCCATTCCTAAAAAGGCCCTCAATTCCTCCAGTGTGCAGGGTCTAGGACAGTATATGCTAGTGGAGATCCTGTCAGGCAGTAATTTTCGTTTCCCTTCTGATAGTTCATGACCCAAGTATTTCACAGTGGTCAAACATAGCTGCAACTTCTTGGGGGAGACCTTATAATCTTTCAAGGTGAAATGACATATGAGGGCTATATACTGTCGGTTTTGCATGCTGCCTGTGATGTTGAAGCTATCAGTAGGTCAACAATGCATTGGATGAGAGTTGAACTTCCCGGAAATGTAAGGCACTTCTTTAACGCCTGGGTGAAGATGGAAGGTGATTCTGTATACCCTTGAGCGAGACAACATCAAGTATGCCTCTTTTGTCTGAATGTAAAACAGAACAGGCACTGGCTATCAGAATGCAAAGGCATGGTAAAGACGGCAGAGCTAAGGTGTAAGACTGTGAAGTATTTGGCTGTTGGAGGGATTCTGGACAGCATCATTGCCAGACTGGGTACCACTGGAAATGGGGGTATCACTATTTTGTTCAATGCGCAGAGGTTCTGAGTGAATTTGTATACAGAGGCCCCATCTGGGCCCCTAGAAGCCTTCTTTGCAAGACGTATAGGGGTGTTACAGGGGCTGTATTCTATTTCCTTCATTATGTCCTGCTGTAAAAGATCACAAATTAATAGTCTAATGCCCTCTTCCCCTTCCTTGGAAATCTTGTATTGGGGAATGGGTGCTAATGATGCTCCTGGTCAGACCCTGATGTGTACTGGTGGGTAGTGTAAAACCTGTCCCACATCATTCTGGGGGTGTGCCCAGACATGGTGTGGGACTGTAGTGTTCTGTTCAGTTGGATTTACAGGTTCAGCACATCTTGTGAAAGCTTGAAGGAGTAACCTATAGTCCCTACTCTGCAAGAAGTTACCATCAGCTGTGCAACTGATGGTGCACTGTAATTTACAGAGTAAATCCCTCCCCAACAAATTATCGGGACAGGACCAGCTGAAAATAAATTGATGGTACACTGTAATGGGACCTGTGACAAGCTTCATTTGTTTTGTCAGATATTCGTTAATTTGTTTCCCTGTTAGACCGACTGCCGTTATCTGTGTTCCAGAAAGGGGTGCATTAGGCATTTGTGATGCCCGCATCATAGATCTAGTGGCTTTAGTGTCAACCAGCAATGGAATAGTCTTGCCCATCACTGTTCTCCAAATGTATGGATCTGTTTGGTTGACCTCAATTGCTGGAGCATTAGGCAATCTCCTCATTTTGGGCAGCCCTAAAATGTTTCATGAGGTGGGGGGTACAGTGGGTAATACCCATCTATCATGTTCATGTCTGATGTCCACTGCACAATATTGCCAATAGGTGGTGGCTGAGGGAGGAGGGACGGGTTAATTTGTGTGATGTGGTGGACCTACCCTGTATGTGCTTTGGGATGGCTTGGTAGATGGGGTGTCAAAGATATTTGAGGGGTATGGTGCCACCTAAGCATTCCCAGTATGTTGAGTGACTGGCCCTCCACCTCTACACCCTGTAGTATTTAGTAAGGGGCAGTTGACCTGCCAGGCTGGTTACAGTGGAGCAACTGGTCCCTGCCCCCCTGGCCTGTCTCTACCTTTGCTCCTTCCCCTGTTCCTACCTCTTCCTCTACTTTGTTGGCCAATGTTTTGGTAATACTGTTTCTGGGCGACCATTAACCTCACCTTATCTTTCTTTGCTTTCGTCTCTTCCATTGCTTGCACATGTGTTTGGGAATTTGCACAATACTTTGCTGCGGCCATCCCCTTCTTCACTGGCTCTTGTTGCCAGCAGACAAAGGATGTTTGTAAGTGTGTCTGTATTGCCGGGCGCAGGCCCTGCACAAAGATTGTCACGAAAGCTGGAAGGGCTTCCTCTAAAGGGTTGCTCATGCCGCTGTTTTGCTGGAAAATCTGCAATAGGCGGTCATAATATACAAATACTGTCTCATCTTTCTCTTGAGTGGTGTTCACTGTCTTAGACCAATCTACTCTATCTCACTGTGATCTTTGTCTTTAAGGTGCTTTATTACTTGTTTAAGCATATCTGCTTTCAGATTATTATGCTCCCTATCCTCCTTTCGCCAGGCTCAGTCACCTGTCGGTGCAATTATATTAATTAAGATGTCATTAGTGTACCTGAGGTCATTTACCCTTTGATAGGTCTTGTAGGCCTTGTCACCATTAACTATCACAGGACAAAGCAAGGGAGCAAATGGCTTCTAGTACAAATAAAATGGCTTCCACACTTTTCTATGCCACTCCACTCTACTCTGCTTCACTCTACGACACTCTACGACAGTCTATTTCATGCACCTCTACGCTGCTTCACTCTAGGCTGCTTTACTATACACCACTCTACTCTATACCACTCCACTCTAAGCCACTGCAATCTATGCCATTCCATATTCTACAACAGGCCACTTCACTGTACGCAACTCCATTGAAAGCCACTCCAGTCAATCCTGCTTCACTCTATGTCACTCCATTGTATGCCATGAAACTGTATGCTACGACACTCTATGTCACAGTACTGTACCCCACTCCATTCTATGCCACAACAATCTGTGCCATGCCACTCTATGCAATGATATTGTACGATATGACACTATGACATGCCAAAATATGACACTCCACTTTACACCACTCAAGTCTTTGCCAGTCCACTCTCCGAAACTGTACTCCACTCTGTGACATTCTAGGCCTTTCACTCTATCACACACTACACTGTATGGCACTTCAGTGTACAACACTCCAGTCTATAATACTGTATGACACTCCAGTGTATACCACTTTATGATACTCTACTCCACTGTATGCAACTCCCACTATACCACTCCACTCTACTCTGTGAAACACTACTCCACTCTACTCCACTCTACGCCACTCTAATCTATGACACTCCACACCACTCCACCACAAGGCACACCACTCCACTCCGCAACATACCACTCCACTCTATGGTACTCCACTCTACGACATCCCACTTCACTCTACGCCACACCAATATACAAAGCTCCATTCTAAGACACTGTGCGACACTCCACTGTATGACATACTACTATACTCTACAACATGCCACTATGTACGCCACTTCACTGAATGCTACTCCACTCTATGGCCCTCCAAAGTATGCCACTTTACTCCACTCTGTGACACTCCACTCAATGACACTTTACTCCACAACACTCCAAGTCACTTCACTCTATGACACACCACTCCCCTTCATGACATGCCACTCCACTCTACTACACCCTTTACTCTTTCACATGCCATGCCACTCCATTAAACTCTACAAAACTTTACTCTACCCCACTCAACTCTATATAACTCCACTCTGCGCCTCTCAACTTTACTCTGTGACAATGTACGCCACAAAACCGTACACCATGACACTCTATATCATGACACTGCGTCATGACACTGTACGCAACACCACTGTATGACAGGACCCTCTACACCACTCCACTGTATGCCGCTCCACTCTGTGGCCCTCCATTGTAAGACTCTGTACGACATGACAATCCACTGTATCCTATGACATTCCACTCCAGGCTACACCAATTCGCACTACTCTACAACAGGCCACTACAATCTATGCCACTCCACTCTATGCTGTTCTACTGTATGCCAATCTTCTCTACACCACTCTATACCACTCCTCTATACTCTGTGCTCAGGCCAAGACACTGTACGCCACAACACTCTTTCATGATACTCTACACCACGACACTGTCTGCCATTCTACTCCACACCACTGTGCTCCACTCTACAACACTCTACTCCACTGTATACCATTCTGCAACACTCTACCCCACTCTATGCCACTCTACGACACTTTATTCTACCTAACTCGACTGTATGCCACTCCACTGTCTCTCCACTGTACTCTTTGACATTGTACACCACAACACTTTATGCCTCAACACTCTACATCATGACACTATACACCACAATACTGTATGCCACTCCACTGAATACCATTCCACTCTGTGCCATTCCACTGTACACAACTCTACTGTAAGACACTGTACGACATGCCACTCCACTCTACGATAGGCCACTCCACTCCTCTCTACTCTAGGACACCCTACTCCACTCTATGCTACTCCGCTCTATACCACTCCAGTCTAAACACACACTATAACAGTCTACTCTACACCACTCCACTCTGTGACATGTTCCAGCACTCAATAACACACCATTCCACTCCACTGTGCAACACGCCACTCCAATTTATGGAATTTTACTCAGCTCTATACTACGCCATTCCACTCTCCTCTCCTCACTTCACTCCACTATACGCTATGACACACTACTCCAGTAAATTATACTTTAATCCACTTGATGGCACTTCACTCTACAAAATTCTGCTACATTCTATGCCACTCTACTCTACACTACTCTGTACCCTGTATGACACTCTACAACATAGCATTCCAGCCATGTCTATGACATGCCATCCCAATGTATGACACAGCACTCCTCTCTATGAAACTTGCAGACACTTCGCTCGACAACACTCCACTCTATGGCACTCGATGTACCCTACTCCACTCTATGCCACTCTTCTCTACAACACTTTACTCAACTCTGTGCCACTCTACAACACTCCTTCGACAACACTCCACTTGATGATACTCTGTTGAACGACATTCCAGTGTATGACACTCCACTCTATGGCACTCCACTGTACTGTACGACACTCCAGTGTAGAAGACTGTACTCCACTCTATGGCCCTTCACTTCACAGCACTCTACTCCACTCTATGACACTCCACTCCACTGTCTGACACTTCACTATACTATAAGACATGCCACTTCACTGTAATCCAGTCCATTCTAGAAGACTCAACTCAACTGCATGCTCCTCTACACCACTCTACTACAATCTGTAACACTCTACCACACTCCACTTTATGACACACTACTCTACAATGCTCCATTCTACAACACTGTACAACATTCTCCTCCACTCCCCTGTACAACACTGCACTTGACAACACTCCACTCTTGACACAATACTACATGCCACTCCACTGTACCACACTCCACAACACTCTACTCCACTCTATGCCCCTCCACTCTAATCCACTCTAAGACACTTTCCAACTCTTTACAACTTGCCATTCTACTCCACTCTATGACACACCACTCTAACTTATGACAATTTACTTGACTCTATGCTATGCCACACCACTCCACTCACTCTACGACATGCCACTCCACTCTATGCTGTATCACTGTGCGACACTATGCTCCACTCTATGCAACTTCACTTTACTACACTATGCCACTGTACTGCACTCTATTCCCCTCCACTCTATGCCACTCTACTACACTGTATGACACTCTATGACACACCACTCCACTCCCCACCCTACTCATCTCTGTGCCACTCCACTCTGGAACAGTCTACTCCACTCTGTCACTGTACTTGATGGCACTCTACTTCACGACACTACGCCGGATGGCACTGCACTCAGTGACACTACACTGGACACGCCAATCAACGACACTCCACTGCACAACACACCACTGTATGAAACTCCACTCTACAACTCTCCATTCCACTTCATTCAATGACACACTACTGTACTCTAAGACTACTTCACTCTGTGCCTCTCCAGTCTAGGTGACTCTATTCTGACTTATGCCCCTCCATTCCATGCCACCCTTTTTCAATCTACGACACTCCACTCCATTGGGTGACACTCCACTGTACTCTGCGACATGCCACTGCACTGTATGCCACTCCGCTCTAGAAGGCTCGACTAGACTGTATGTCCCTCTTTTGTATGCTACTCTAGTACACTACTCCACTCTACCAAACTCTGCGACACTCCACGGTATGACAACTGTATGATACTTCACTATTCAGCACTACACTGTACTCCACTCTCCTCCACTCTGCTTCATGGCACTCAACTCGACAACGCTCCACTATACAACACTCTACTCCACACTTTGCCACTGCACTCTGCAACACTTTCCTCCACTCCATGCCGCACTAAGGCCCATATTTATACTTTTTTAGCACCGTATTTGTGTCATTTTTTTACGCAAAAGCGGCGCAAAGTTACAAAATACAATTGTATTTCGTAAGTTTGCGCCGCTTTTGCGTCAAATAGTGCAGCAAATGCGGTGCTAAAAAGTATAATTATGGGCGCAAGTGTCACAGTCTGCATGTCGCATTCCACTGTCGGCTGAAGAACTTGAAGGAGCACCCGTTCTTCTGCTGGTTCTGGACTGACCAAGATAAGGGCGACACTTTCTAGTAGTCATGATGCTGCTTGACTGGAAACGCCTAAGCAGACCGTACCCTCCAGAAGGAGTCCCAGAGGGAAAAACTCAAAAATGTGGGAAAAACCTCTAAACAGGAACTCCTGAAAAAAAGGAAAAACAAATAATGAAAAAATAAAATAAAATGGAATAATCTCTAACAAGAGCAACAGGAAACACGAAGAAACAGGAGCGAGGATCACCACCAAGTGGAAGTGTTTGCAACGCAAGGAAAGACCAGAACCGAACTGTGTAAATACCAGGAGGCAGGAAGTGACAAACAGGGAGAAAGAGCGACACCATCTTGGATTGGGAAAGCCACATAGGAAAGAATAGGGAAAAAAGTAGTAGTATAAAAGGAAAAAGAAAAAAAAGGCATGCTGGGAAAAAGAACACCAAGGAGAAGACAACATGGACACCAGAACAAGAAGAGAAGTAAGGTGTAAAGAAAAGAAGAAGAAAAAAGGAAGAAAGAAGAGGATTCCCCCCAGGTAAGGAAGGAAAAAAATTATCAGGAAAGCAAGCTGGGCAAGCGGCACGACCGGAAGCACGAAATGTGCTGTCTGGGCTGCGTCACGAAAGAAAACATACAAAAACGTAGGCTGCGGCGGTGCCGGCGCCCTGAAACTCGGAGCTGCGTCCCAACCGCGACTCTGAAAAGGGACGCTGCGGTAGAGCACTGTGTCACAGTGGGTCCCCTCCCCAAGGCCGTAGGTTTGTCAGGAAAATGAGAATAAAAAAGGTGAACCAAATGGGATGCATGGACTGATGATGCATTCTCCCAAGAACAGTCACTGAGAGGATAACCCTTTCAGTGGATCAAAAATTGCAGTTTGTTCAGAAAAAATCGAGAATCACAGATCTCATGCACCTCATACTCAGGATGGCCATCCATAAAGAGGGGAGGAGGACATTGGAAACATCGATGATACAGATCAGGAATGAAAGGCTTTAACTGGGAGACCTGAAAGACTGGATAAACCCTCCAAGTATGAGTCAACTTTAGCCTAACAGCAACAGGATTCAACAATTGCAGTATCCGAAAAGGAACATAAAAGCGAGGTTTGAACTTGTTTTGGGAGAAATAAGAGGGCAGAAATTTAGAGGAAAGCTAGACTTTGTTTCCTGGTTGATACAAAGGTGCCACTTGACGTTGACGATCCACCTGTCTTTTCATAGCCTGTTTAGAGGCCAATAGGGTAGTATGAATTAGGTCCTGAATATGGCGGATTAGTCATGCAAATGAAGTGACTGCAGGAACAGACGGAGATATACGTGGAAAGTTGGAAAAGGCTTTAGGATGGAAACCATTGGTGCATTAAAAAGGTGATGCCCCAGTTGCGCTATGCACCGTATTGCTGTAGGAAAATTCAGCTAGAGAAAGAAAGTCTGACCAGTTACTTTGAGTGGCATTGCAGAAACACCGTAAGAATTGTTGGAGTCCTTGGTTCAAGCGTTCAGTTTGACCGTTGGTTTGTGGATGAAATCTTGATGAAAGTGATATATCAATGTTCAGGGAGGCACAAAAATCTTTCCAAAAACGTGAGACATGTTGTGGTCCTCGATTAGAAATAACCTCTTGTAGGAGGCCATTGAGGCGAAAAATATCCTGCATGAATATATGACTCATTTCGGGGGCTGTGGGCAATTTCTTCAAGGCTGTGAAATGCACCATTTTAGTAAAGGAATCAACAGTTACCATGATGACGTGATGACCTGAAGAAGATGGTAGAGAACATATGAAGTCTGTGGACAGGGTACACCAAGGAGCTGAAGGAACAGGTAAGGGCATCAATAATCCTGCTGGTTCAGGGTATCTTGGTTTGAGCACATACAGGACATGCTGATACATACGTTTCAGCATCGTTCTTAAGGGTAGACCGCCAAAAAGAACGTAAAAGCAGCTCCTGGGTCTTCCTAACTCCATGATGCCCAGCTACAGGAGAATCATAGCACATCTGTAATGCCTTGGTTTGGACCTTCTTAGTAGGTAAGAAAAGAGCGTCTTGATAATAGAAATAATCTTGATCTTTTTGTAGTTGAGGAGTCAACTTATTCCATTCTTCAAGTGGAAGATACTGGTATTCAGATTTTACACAATCAAGAAAGGACTGAGTGAACCCGATGATTCGACTGGATTCAATGATGTTTGGAGAGGAGGTATTGGTGCTTTCAGGATAACGACGGGATAATGCATCAGCCACTAAGTTCTGGGATCTGGGAATGTAGGTTATAACTAAATCATATTGACTGAAAAAGAAAGCCCACCTTGCTTGACGGCTATTACGACATTGGAAGCTTCTGAGACATTGTAGATTACGATGGTCCGTTATCGCTTCAAAAGGTTGTTTAGTACCCATGAAAAAATGTCTCTATTCCTTACAGGCTACCTTGAGAGCGATGTAACTCTTGTTCTAATACTGAGTAATTGCGCTCTGCTTCTGTCAGTATGTGGGAGAGGTAGAAGATAGGATGTTCCAATCCATCGACTTCCTGTCTTTGAAGTAGCACTGCACCTATGGCTCTCTCAAAAGCATCAGTCATTACTATAAATATTTTTGTAGTGTCAGGATGTTGCAAGATAGGTGCTTGAGTAAAGGATCGTTTTAGATTTTGAAAGGCCTTTTCTGCACTATCAGTCCAGACAAATCCCTTCTTCAAATTTTCTTTCTTAATAGTCTGGGTGATAAAACTTTGTTGATGGGCAAAGTCATGAATAAATTGTCGATAAAAGTTGGAGAGCCCCAGGAAGCACTGAGGCCCATATTTATACTTTTTTAGCGCCGCATTTGCATCATTTTTTGATGCAAAAGAGGCGCGAACTTACAAATTACAATTGTATTTTGTAAGTTTGCGCCGCTCTTACGTCAAAAAGTGGCACAAATGCTGTGCTAAAAAAGTATAAATATACAGGCCTGAGTTTCTTTAACAGAGGAAGGAGAAGGCCAGTTCAAAATAGCTTATACTTTCTCTTGATTCATGGCTATTCCCGTCTGATTGATGCAGAACCCTAGATACTGTACTTCAGTCTTGTGAAATTCATACTTTTGTGGTTTACAATATAAGTGATTCTGTCTGAGTCTTTCCAGAACCTGCAGTACATGTTCAGTATGTTGTTCAGGGTTACGGGAATATGTTAGAATATCATCCAGATAAATCACCACGCTCTGATTTAATAATTCAGAAAACACGGAATCCATGAATCGTTGGAATATAGAAGATGCATTGGTTAAGCCAAATGACAGGACACGATATTCGTAGTGACCAAATGGAGTACGAAAGGCTGTTTTCCATTCGTCTCCTTCTTTGATACGCAAGAGATGATAGGCACCCATTAGATCTAATTTAGTAAATATCTTGGCTCCTTGGACAGCGTCGAGTATATCCCTAATCAAGGGTAAGGGATAACGATCCTTGATTGTTATCTTGTTGAGGCTGCGAAAGTCAACACAGGGACGCAAATCTTTTGTCTTTTTAGGAACGAAGAAAAGAGGAGCCCTTGCAGGAGATGAAGAGGAGGCAATTAACCCATTCTGTAGATTGTCATCTAAGTATTTTTGAGTACCTTCTTTTCTTGCTCTGTCAAGGAACACATCCGACCAAATGGAACCACTTCATCTGGAACCAATAGACTAGCACAGTCATAGATAGGATGAGAAGGTAGGACGGACTTACAAGGCTTCTGGAAAACATCAGAGTATTCCTGATAACAACTAGGTACACCCTGTATAGTATTAATAGAGCTGTAGTTATTCTTAGGAGAAAGACTTAACCCTTTGGGAGACCAATAAGAGTTCGTGGAGTAGCAATTCTGTTGACAAAACTGCGACGTCAAAGATATGGATCTTGTTTCCCAATTGATATATGGGTTGTGCCTAGTCTACCAGGGTAGTCCTAAAATCATCGTATGGTTTGGTGAGGATATGAGATCACAAGTAATATTTTCCTGGTGTCTGCCAAAACGCAGACAGAGAGTAGATGTAGGCTCCACCACTGGTCCTGAGGTTAAAGGAGAACCATATACAGTGTGTACTTGTCCTGGTGTTTCTTTAGAAATACGTGGAATACCTCTTTCTTTGGCCCAGTTCTCATCCAAATAGATACCACTGCCTCCACAGTTCAGTAGAGCAAAAAGCTGCTCTTCCTGACCTTGTGAACCTTGTACCGTAACGGATAATATAAACAAGGCGGAAAAATTATCTCTAGAGGAACATTTTGAAGGTACTTCTGCTCCTCCCGTCCCCTTCCTCCTCACAGGGGGGCGGGAGTTTGCGTTTTCCGAAGGCCTGGAGGGACGAACTGGACAACTAGGGATCAGATGACCAGCCTTGCCACAATATAGACAAAGACCCTTTTGCCGTCTGTCATCTTTTTTCTGAGTCAGATAAAGGACCACAGACTAGATCAATCTGCATGGGTTCTTCCTCTGTAGATTGAGATGCTTCAAGATGAACCTCGTGAGACCGTCGACTTGTGGTACGGTGTACTCCAGACTGGTACGGTAATCGAGTTCTTCGTCTTTCCATCTTAAGTTCTCCCAGCCTATATTCTATATTCATTGCTTGGTCCATTCGTTCTTTTAGAGATCGAGTTGGAGTGGAATGTACCAATTCATCTTTTATTTCCTCCTGAAGTCCACGGCGGAACAGGGTCACAAAAGTGCATTTCACCCAAGGGGTTTCAGCTGCTAACTGTTTGAAACGGGTTGTATATTGTAAGACATCCTGATTGCCTTGCTGTATATCACATAATGCTTCTTCAGCAGCTGCCTCAAAACCAGGTCGCTCGAACATCTGCCTGAAGAGTTTTAGAAAAGCAGGATAGTTATTTAAGACAGGATCTTCCACAGAGACCAAGGGGGTCGCCCATGCTAGTGCGGGACCTGATAAGACGCTGATTAAATAACCCGCTGTGGCCTTGTTAGAAGAGAATGTAATCGGTTGAAAGGCAAAGAAGACTGTCAAAGCGTCCAGAAATTCTGTAATCTTATGCGGGTCTCCCTAATTACGAGGTGTTAAGGTGGACACAGGAGGGACATCCATTGATCAGGAAGACAAGACTTGTCGTAGTGCGGTATTCTCAGCCCGCAATTGTTGTAATTCTTGAGCTTGTTGTTGCACTGTCTGAAGCATGACTTGTGCATTTTCTACGACGTCTTCCTGCGATCCTTACATGGTTATCGCACAACGCAGATTCATTTGGCGTTGCAATCTGTCACAGTCTGCATGTCACTTCCCACCGTTGGCTGAAGAACTTGAAGGAGCACCTGGTCTTCTGCTGGTTCTGGACTGACCAAGATAAGGGCGACCCTTTCTAGTAGCCACGATGCTGCTTGACTGGAAACACCTAAGCCGACTGTACCCTCCAGAGGAAAAAAAAATAAAAAATGTGGAAAAAAACTCTAAACAGGAACTCCTGAAAAAGAGGAGGAAAAAATAATGACAAAATAAAATAAAATGGAATGATCTCTAACAAGAACAACAGGAACTAGAGAAAAACACGAAGGAACAGGAGCGAGGATCACCACCAAGCGGAAGTGTTTGCAACGCAAGAAAAAAACAGAACTGAAAGGCGTATATACCAGGAGACAGGAAGTGACAAACAAAAAGAAAGAGCGATACCATCTTGGATTGGGAAAGCCACATAGAAAAGAATAGGGAAAAAGTAGTAGTATAAAAGGAAAATGAAAAAAAGGCATGCTGGGAAAAAGAACACCAAGAAGAAGACAATATGGACACCAGAATAAGAAGAGAAGTAAGGTGGAAAGAAAAGAAGAAGAAAAAAGGAATAATTAAGAGGATTCCCCCAGGTAAGGAAGGAAAAAAAAATATCAGGAAAGCAAGCTGGGCAAGCGGCGCGAACGGGAGTACGAAATGTGCTGTCTGGGCCGCCTGCGAGAGAAAACATACAAAAATGCGGGCCCGACCGCGGCTTGGAGAAGGGACGGCACGGTAGAGCGCAGAGTCACAATAAGACACTCTACTTGACGACACTCCACTCGACTACATTCCACCTGGTGACTCTCCACTTGATAACACTCCATGATTTGAAATACAATTTTATAGAATATTTAATGAAAAAAACAAAGGTTAAAGCTTAGTTATAGTTAGGAAAACATTATTCTTTCTGTACAAATCCAATTTAAACTATACAAACCTTAGAAATTCTAAAGTTATAGTTATAACTTATGCCCTGTCCGAAACATCCTATAAGTCACACACCTACATACACAGTGTTGTCAACTTGCTAGCCACACTACATTAACTGTAACTTGCACCTTCTCCATGCACTGCTTACGTCCTTTCATATTACATCACTTATAGCATGTTAAATGATAGCATGCCTTACAGAACTCATGACATGGCTAATAAAATCATATATGAAAACACTGTGCATGGTAGAATGCAGAGTTATAGTTAATGATATAGTGTGGTTCTGTGTACAGAAGTGCGCAAATTGTTGATGTTTCAGACGGGGCACAAGAGATATATATATATATATATATATATATATATATATATAGATATGCAAAAGAAAAAATTTCCTGATAAGCATGTTACGGCGCACTTGATTCTCCGGTGGTGCTGGTTTGAGGCAGGACGACCGTATTTCAGAAAACAAAATTCTCTTACTATTATGGCAAGAGAGAACCGCACTCTGTCGTTGTGTCAATAATAATTTAACTTTTATTCCATTAGTGAGATCATGAACAAACAAACAGGAATCCCCTGACGCGTTTCGGTCACACCGGACCTTGTTCACAGGTGTTTCCTGTGTACTGATTTAGCGCTTTAAATAAACTACCCAAAAGCAACAGAAAAAATACTAAAGTTTCACCAAATTATCAAAAGTTACTCCTTAACATCACAAAATATATGCACTTTAGCAAAGAAAAACTAAATAGTTTTTTATATACATATTCACCAAATTGCAACAATGTTTTTACTGCAATCCAAGATGGTTTTCCACTGAGTTCCACATTGCAATGTCTTCTGGTAGATGTAGTTTATAACATCTCCTTAAATTAAATGATTTTTAAATATATTGTGTTAAATCTTGTTTCAGAGACTAAAAAAGATTGAAAAACAATTTTCGAGGTGTATTAACAAATTAAAGGGGCCTTCATTAGTTTTTAATTAATGTTCACATAGGATTCATATTCATTTATTGCCTAAAATGGCACAATCCCCAAAATTAATTTTTTTAAAAGCCCTCACTAAATCCTGCACCTCTAATGTGTAAATATTAATATTTAAATGTTATTCCTTCAGTCAACTTATATTTTTAGCGCCAAAAATGTATGTCTATCTGAAAAATGACAACGGAAGAAAAATACATCTTGAAAATGGTAAAATTAAAATAAATGAGTGGGAACATATTGTTGGCTACGAAGACCCTTATAGGTGTACAAATAACTCTTCATCCTGATTTAATCCTAACGGGGTGAGAGACCGGATATCTAGTATGTATCTGGATTCCAGTTGACGCAATTTCTTTTCTCTGTCACCACCACGTTCTAGTTTTGGTACCTGATCAATTGCATAGAATGTCATAAGTTCCCACTTGCTGTCATGTTTCTGTTCCATATGAATATTGGCCCCAGGGAGGTGGTAGTCTCCGGGGCCCTAATGGGTACAAGACGGGGATCTACTTGGCCCACCTCTTATATATAGGCCAAGCCCCCAGGGAGGTGGTGGCCCCCGAGGCCACACACCGCCTTGAAAAGGGCCTCCTCCACCTTTGTTTTATTTGGCCTGCCACATGGAGGTAACAGTCCCGGGGATCGAGATTGGCCATTGGTAGCGGGCCATGTGTCCCCCCTATCCCCATCATAAACAGGATTGTTTGCCCCCGGGACCTGGCCCACCTGGGGGGCAATGTTTTACAATCACGAGAGACTGTGCTTAGTTTTTACATTTATTTTTTTGCCAGGATGCTGTTTGGCCCAGGGGGGACACCACCATAAGGCCTATGGCATCAGGGTATTCCTACCATGCACCCTTTTTTAAAAAAAAGTCCCAAAATGGCTGCCAACACTTCCTGGTTGAAGCGTGGGTAGTGAATCAGATTTCAACAATTCTATTTTTTTCTAGTTACTAGAAAACTACTGAACGGATTTTCACCAAATCACAAAAAGGGCTCTTTTGGGACCGAGAGCTAGCTTTCTGCCAAATTTGGTTTAGGTCTGTCCAGCGGCTCAGGCTACAGTCATGTCTAAAATCCCTATAAGGAAAACCCCACCTTTCTTTGCCCCAGCTTGACGAATCATCCCAAAACTTTCAAGACAGCAGCTAAACTCAGGTGCAAACTAGTTTTGAATGATTCATCAAATGATGCCAAAGTTATTGGCAAAGCAAAAAATGCTTTTCCTATGGAAACTAGGTCCTAACTATAACTACCTACTGGTATATATATATATATATATTTATATATATATATATCGAGACCAAGGCGGCTCCAATTCAAAGGCACCGCGCTCTCAATACCGGTCCTACCGCTGTGGGCGAGCCGATCCCATATGAATTTAATGTATATCAAGAATTAGAAGTGCACTCCATCGAGGGGAAAGAAAAATCTCGTTTTTATTTCTCTTTTAAAGACTGAAAACAAAAAGAACAATGCGTTTCGACCGTATGATCTTCTTCGAGTTCACATGTTGTTACTATTACGGATCCTATTTATAGTACCACCCTAATTACTAATTACACTGCATTCTGGTAATCGTAGTTTCTAAATATCAAAACAAAAAGTATTAATGATTAAATACATCAATCATCTAAATCAATCAAACAAAATCAATGGTCCAAGTAAGGATTTTCTCATATCCATTTTGTATCCTAATTTCTCTATTGTATTTTTGCAATTCTACTGATAATATTGCCACTAATTTCAAACTCAATAAAATCTACCCTTAAACATTGATTACCTTATATAACAATATGTCCAAGAGAACAAAATATGATGAATCAATTATAAGTGTATCAATCCAACTCTGTAAGGTATATGTAACATGATAGAATCAAATCTATAAATTATTAATGATTAGCTCCAAATTGTATTAGCGAAGGAAAAGTGAAGATATTGTGTATGTCTATAGGTACTCAACCTACAAATGAACATAAAGTTCCTCATCATTATTAATCCCAAAAGGGGCCCTAGGTTTCATTTGTATTATGCGTCTGGACTCAAGTCGTCTTAATTTTTTAACTCTGTTACCTCCTCTCTCATGTTCCGGGATATGATCAATACCATAATATCTCAAAGTTCTCCAATCATTTTGCGTATGTGTTTGTAAATGTCTATCTGTTGCGTATGTATGGTCTTTGTGAGTTATTGCTCTAATATGTTCTAGAATTCTTTTCTTTAGTGCACAAATTGTGCTGCCAATGTATTTGAGACCGCAATGACATTCAATGACATATACTACAAATTTAGTCTCGCAGGTGATCTTATGCTTAATAATCAATTCTTGTCCATTGGAAAAAATTACCTTTTTCAAAGATTGCCCTATTTTGCAAGCCTTACAATGATTACATTTAAAGAATCCCTTTTGTTTCTCCTCTAACCAATTGTGGTCCTTTTCTAGAACAAAATGACTTTTTTACTATCATATCCTTTATACTCGGTGCTTTCTTGTATGAGACTAGTGGCTTCGAGCCAATTAGGGGTCCTAACTCTGGATCCCTACTAATAATCTTCCAGTGTTTACATAGAATATTTTTTATGAAAGTACTTTCTTTGGTATATTGCATTACCATTCTAACTGTTTCTTTTGAGTTCTTTTGTTTGTTATGAAACAAAAAGTCCTCTCGATTTTTAGACCGAATCACGTTTAAATTTTTCTTAAGAATGTTCTCATTATATCCTCGAGTTTTAAATCTTTCATAAGTTTCATAACATTTCGATAAAGAATCTTTTTCATTGGAACAATTCCTTTTCAATCTAATTAATTCACCCAAAGGAATACTATTTATTAAAGAATTGGGGTGAAAGCTTTTACCATGTAATATGCTGTTACATGCAGTTTCTTTCCGAAATACTGTTGTTTCAATTTTACCATTGTCAATGTAAACCGTGATGTCCAGAAAATTAATCGATGTTTGACTTGTGTCACAAGTAAATTTAAGACCTACCTCATTATCATTGAGAATGTTAAAATATTGCATGAATTCATCCCTTGGTCCATTCCAAATAATGAAAAGATCATCTATAAAACAAACCCAAAGCAATGCTTTTCCAGCAAATTCCTCATTATTTTTACTCCACGCTATCTCTCTTTCCCACCAACCCATTACCAGATTCGCATAGTTTGGTGAAAATGAAATTCCCATAGCAGTGCCACATAATTGATGATAAATCTCGTGATTAAAGATAAAAATGTTGTTTTTTAAGCACATATCAATCATGTCTAATAACATCTTGGAGTGCTCTAACTCTGAAATATTGCGTTGTTTTAGAAAATATTCACAAGCATTTAACCCAATTTCATGGTTGATCGATGTGTACAGAGAGACTACATCTATTGTGGCCAATAAATAACTTGGAGGCCAGTCTAAATCTAATAAAATTTTTAGAAGGTCTCCAGAGTCCTTAATGTATGAACTCAAGGTTTTTACAATGGGAGCTAAATAGATGTCTACATAATTAGAAACTCTTTCAAACAGTGAATCACATGCAGAGACTATTGGTCTTCCTGGTGGTGATGTCAATGATTTATGAATTTTCGGTAAGAAATAAATCGTGGGTAGAGTTGGATTCTCTTTTCTTAGAAAGATACATTCCTCACGATCAAGCAATAATTGTTGATACCAACTGTCCAATTTAGTATGCAAAAGAGGAATTCATTTTCTAATCGGATTTTTTATCAACTTTCTGTATTCAATTGGACTGTTTAATTGCCTATAGGCTTCCCTCATGTAATCAGATGTGTTCAGGATGACTACATTTCCTCCTTTATCTGCTGGTTTGATTATAATCCGGTTGTTTTCCATCATGTTTTTTAGTGCAAGGCGTTCGTTTTTTGTTAAATTCTCCACGCTCTTTCCTCGCCTTCGATTTTGTAAGCGTTCCAAATCTTCTAAAACTAATTCCGAATAAAGGTCTATTTTATTGCCTGGAGATAAAGAGGGACAAAACTTTGATTTCTCCTTCAGACCAGATGATATGTGGCGTTTGGTATTGACATTTAGTTGTTGTAAAACTTCCATTTCAGTATATTCATCATCCTGTAAATTATGAGTCAAATCGAATAAAGTTTTAAGATCTGTAACTTGATCAATTGTTAATTGAGTATCTTCCGATTCCTCTCTGATGTTACTGTCTGAAGTAAAACTGTTTTTTTTCTTTTGCTGCGCATGAAATTTCAGCAATTTCAATTTTCTAACAAATTTGTAAATGTCAATGCGGGTATCTACAAAATTATGATGAATTTCAGGGCAGAAAGATAAGCCTTTATTGAGGGTTTGTAATTCCAGCTTTATTAGTTCGTAGTCAGAAAGATTGACTACCAAATTCGAAAATGTTCTTATTTCCTCAAACTCCTGAGAGAGTATTGTCTTTTGCCTATTTGTTTTTGCTCTCCTTGTTTTTCTTTTGTTGATTCTCCCTGATTTGGTTTTCTTCCAATATATATATATATATATATATATATATATATATATATATATATATATATATAGAGAGAGAGAGAGAGCGCGAGAGAGAGAGAGAGAGAGAGGAAAAATACACTAATGTCGCCACAAACGTATCCCTCTCCCTGATCATCTGGGCAGCCCAGAAGAAAACTTTGCTGGGAATTTTACAGCAGACGAAAATCACAGATAGAAAACCTGAATATTCAAAATTTCACTGTCAAACCCCAGATTTAGCTTCAATCTGGTTTCTGGTTAATCAAGAGAAAGGAGTGGGCATGTTTTCAAACTAACAAAGTCAATTATATGCTTAATAAAAAGTTGGGCCAAGATTTCGATACATAAAAACAATAACCCACTGTCTTCCACACGTTGTGTTTTTCAGCAATTGAAGCACAATAACCTTGTGAACCTTCTGGAAGTATTTAGGAGGAAGAGAAAATTGCACTTGGTGTTCGAGTTCTGTGATCACACTGTCCTGAACGAGCTAGAGAAGAACCCCAGTGGGTGAGTACACAGCTATGGACAAATTCCAGCCCTAAGCTCATACCCCAGCAAAACATCTGGCTCCGGCTAAAAGTGCAACACCCTGGGTGTCCAAACAAAAGTCGAAAAAAGCCTTCAGAGTGAAATATATCAGAAAGAAGTTATTCATTAAAATGCATGTTTTGTCACTAGGGAAGCAGTTACTTTTAAAGATAGCCCCAGTGTTCCAAATGGCATGGACATCTAATAGTCATGTAACACATCCCAAATCATTCAGGTACTTCTAAAGCATAAAATGTTATCAACTTTTATTAGAGGGAAAAATGCCAAAAGGGTAGCAATGACAGGTCCCGGAATCGTGGGCACACAATAGATCTCGACAACCTTAGTGAAGGTCTCCACATTGGAATCAGAAGTAGGTAGTGGGAAGCTTTTATCCACAGTGATTGAGTCCTGCCCCTTTAGTTTGGGTAATGAGATGAATCGGGGTACCCAACATAATCCGGCCCAGAATCTGAATAAAATCTGATGAGCAAGCCTCTATAAGAACCAAGATGTAAGACAATGGCAAAGCATAAAAGGTAGTTATGTATTACAGAGCAAGCCTAGGAATAGAATAAAGGGCCTCATTTACAAGACCCTAGCTGCACACTGTGCCAACAAAGCATCATTTTTTTTTTACGCTATGGTGGCGCAGTGTGCAGGCCCATATTTACAAGGCCACGCAAAGCCACCTTGCGTGGCTTTTCATGGCCTTGTAAATATGGCCCCCTTTCACGCAAAACTGAATGAAAGGGGCGTTTCAGGAGTGTTTCTGTTGGTGTCCCCATGCAACACCCATGGAACCTGAAGTAATCTGACATATTCGCAGATTTACACGGCTGGATATGAGTCAGATTCCTATGTCATCTCAGGGGTGGCGTTAAAGTGGTGCAACAGGGAGAGAGAACATTATATTATTTTTACAGTTTTTTCCACTATGTGTGCTGCATTCTACATCACACATAGAAAGAGTAAAACACCATTAATGGTTGTTTATGTGCAGGAAGGTGCTCCTTCCTGCACATAAACAATCATCCCTGCAACACAGGCATCCTTGCACCATGGTGCAAGGGTACCTGCTTTGGCCCTACGCAGTAGTTTGTATGCCAGCGCTGAGGAAAGTACAGGGATTTGTCGTATTTCTGTAAATACGATGCAGCCCTGAACTTTCAAAATGACTCAGTGCGGAGCAGCAGGCTAGCTTGCAGCGCCACTGCGTTATTTCTTCGTAAATGAGGTACTAAATGTGGGGACTTTATACCTTGAGATGGACACGAATATTAGTGATCTCAGTGTGCCTTTAACTTGTGGAACATGAAAAAACAAAATGGCTAGCTCTGTGTGAGTTAGAAAAGCAGTAAAGAAATTTGTGACATATCTAGAGGCGATCAATCCAATCACTGTATTAACAATGGCCAAAGAGGAATTTGGGACCCTAGAAGTTTACGGTCTGTAGCAATAATGTCCTGTAAGTTCCTGCTGCATATGAATTCAGCTGTTTTTAGCCACTCACATTCTTTCCCTGAAGAGTAGGCCTTTTACTATAACGCTTCCCCACCCAATTTTATTTGTCCATTTGTAAAATGTGATGCATGTGACAGGAATATCGGTGTGATGTAATCAAAAAGAGTAGTCTTGTGATCTGGTCGTAGGTAATTATACTGTGAAGAGTCTTTGTAGCTTTTGCCTCGCTGTAGTACTATGGAATGTATTTTATGGCACCAATAACCTCCTGTGTGACTGTCAGCAGTGCACAAGTCCTGAAAAAAAGTGGGGGGGACTAACCAAGTTAGGCAGTATTCAAGTGAGATCATGGCTTGTAACAACAAAGTGTGTGACATCACGGCACATGACATTACACATCATATCACAAGAAGTGGCATCACAGCCCATGACATCACAAGAAGTGGCATCAGATCTAACACATATGTTTAGCAGGTCTATAATGAATACATATGAGTGCATTATAATATTTAACAAATTAGATTTTGTGTCAGGGATGTGCCAAAATGTGGCGCAACCCGATGCAAAATCAGGGCCTCAACTTATGCATTTGTTTCTTAAAACCCTGCCACAAAGAAATTGGCAACAAGGAGACATGGCAGTATATATATTCTGCATAATTGATTGCAAAGTCTGCATTTTAAAATATCTTATGAGGTTAAGGGACTGTGGGGGTCATTATGAGCCCGGCGATCGGTGGAAATATGGCGGTAAGTACCGTCAACAGGCTGGCGGTACATACCGCCATATTATGACATTGGTGGGTTGGCTGAAGCCAGCCCGCCAATGTACCACTCTGACCGCCATGGCAGTGACAGCCTCCGGGCTGGAAATATCTATCTCCAGCCCGGCGGCCGTCACTGTTCCACCCGCAGGATTATGACCCCGCCTACTGCCATGGTTTGCGTGGCTTCCTTACCACCACAAAAACCATGGCGGTAGGCACTATCAGTGACAGGGAATTCCTTCCCTGTCACTGATAGGGGTCTCCCCCACTTCCCTCTCCAGTCACCCCCCCACCATTCCCACAAACATCCACCCTTTCATACATCCATTCACACACACATCCGCACACACTTACAAACAAGCACGCACACACGCATTCACAAAACATAACATACACGCACTCACACCTTCATACATGCACACTTGCATCCAACACAAAACACCCCCGCATAAACGCACATACAAACATACACACATACACGCAACACCCCCACCACCTCCCGTGTCGGAGCACCCACTTACCTGTGTGCAGGGGGTCCTCCGGCAGGCGATGGGACGGGGTGCTGCTGCCAGCAGCAGCGTCAGCCAGCAGAACACTGCCAGGCCATATCATTTCTCAGAATACGGCTGGCGGCGATCTACACCTTACCGCCATCTGCTGGCATGGCCACAGCTGGATTTCCGCCATCCTTCTGGCGGAAATCTGGCTGTGGTCATATTATGGCGGACTGCTGGTATCCACAGCGACGGTCTTTTGGCGGCCGTCGCCACGGCCTGTGTGTTCGGTACATCTCAGGGAACAATATTAATGGTAAGATAACTCTGGAGGTTAAAGTATTTGCCAGAGAGATCTGTGTTTTGTCTATTCCCAGTTTTGAATCAAAGTAGCACAGTGGGTTTAACATGTCTGCTGAAAAGCACCTTATGTAATACTCAGATTACAGATTTTTATTTTATAGAAATGGGTGAGTGGGTTGCTGCTTTTAACACATAGGTCCTTTTGTTATTTGCAGTTGATAAGCTGTAATCCTTCTAATGGAGCACAGTGAGTTATGAAGGACTTGTAACTCCTTCACCTTGTAACCCTCACTGTCTTATGTAACATATCCTGTACAGTGATTTACACACGTAAGGTTTAATGTCAAGGTTTAATGTGTACATTTGTTGTAAAGTGCTCAGACACCCTGCATTTGGAAGAGTACCGCTGTAGCACTATAAAAGAAATAAAACAAAATAGTGGTATTTAAATTGTTATTTGTGTAAATACTTGGACAGACCAACACATCTGACATTCTTATAGTGCATGCATATGTCTTATATACAGGGAATGAACAAAGTCAAAAGACTGCCTATCTTAACTACCTGTGAAGTGATAATCTGTGTGCCTTTGTTTCCCCTCCATTGCATTTAGATGTGAGGGTCCCTATAGCTCCCTGCCCGGATACTACAATAAAAGAGGGCCTGATGGCCCCTTAACTTCGGCCTTTGTTATGGGACCAGCTGGAAAGTAAAGGTCTAATTTACTAGAAACGGCACACAACTAGCGCAGTTGTGAGCCAACATTTTTAACGCCGGCAAATGTCAGATCCTAATGCCATGTGTGTGCCGTATTTATAGAATGGCGCGCCATGGCGTTAGGATTTGGTTAGCGTAAAAAATTCCACTAACCTTTGCGTTGTGTTGTAAAGCAAATTGACACTAGTGCTGCAAAAGTGACAGACTGATTATCGGCACATATTTTGACACTAATCAGCCTAGCGTCACTTTAGCGCCAAAAGCATAAAAAAACTGATGCAAGGCACCGTTCTATTAAAAAAAATACAGGAGACACAGAAAACACCACAGGAGACCCAGAAATGGAGAACCTACAACCAAATAGCTCCCAGGATAGCCCCAACAACCTAGGCACCAGCCAAGATGTCCAGGCAGACACCCAGGAGAAGGGGAAGAGGAAGAGGAAGAGGAAGAGGAAGGGGAAGTGGAGGTTCATTGAGGGGAACACCATTTTGATCAGGGAGGTCAGCATCAACAACAGCTATTCGTCACCTCCAAATTGCCATTAGAGGAAAGAGGCCATATGGCAGTCCATAGCTGACAAAGTCAACAGTGTGGCAGAAACCAAGAGGACAGTCATTGACTGTAAGAAGTGCTGGCCTGATTGCAAGAGCAGAACAAAGGAGAAACTGGCCAGCAACGGCAAGGCAGCATTGTAGACCAAAGGTGGAATCCAGCACCCCAGGAGGAGCTAGGTGACCTGGAGGAGATGGTGGCTGCTGTCATCCCTGAGGAGCTGGTGACAGGAGTCCAAGGACACAACTGTGCAGCATATGACAAACTACAACAATCACAGGGTAAGTCGCAGTAAGGGGCATTGTGGTCACCAGGCAACGTTAAAAGGGGATGGCAGCAATTTCCCAGTGCAAAAATGCACAATTTGCAGGTCCTAGTGTATGTAGGCACACACATGGTGAAACAGCAGAGAGGTTATGTGCACTGACTTCACACAATTAGCACATCCCAGGCCACAACCATCAACTCACTGTCTGCACAATCTGAAGTGCAGCATCAATCAACATTTACCTTATTTTGAGCCTCATCTACGATGCACAAGCGGCACAATGTGCCACCAGAATGTTAGTTTACAAAGAAGCTCCGGTGGTGCAGTGTGCCAGCCCATATGTACAAGGCCACGCAAAGCCACGTTGCATTGCTTTTCATGGCCTTGTACATATGGACATCTTTCACCTTTCACGCATAACATTGTGTCGATTGGACATTCCATGAGTGTTGATTGGGGTGTTCACATGTAACACCCATGGAACCCAAAGGAATTTGACGCATTCCCAGATTTACAAGGCTGGGAATGCATCAAAGTCCTATGCCACCTCAGGGGTAGGATGTAACTGGGGAGATACTTTCATTACTTCCCATGATTAACCTCTTTCTATGTCTGCTTCAGAATGCAGCAGACATAGAAAGAGGAAAACATTGCTTGTGATAATCTTTTTGTACAGGAAGGTGTCCCTCACTGCACAAAAAACACCATCCCCACAATGCAGGCATCCTGCGCATCTTGCACATGGTGCAAGGCTGCCTGCGTTGGCAGTAGGTAGCACCTTGTGCACCAGTGCAGGGGGAAAAGAAAGAAATGTGCTCTATCTTGTATGTAAAGCACATTTCTGTCCTTTTTACCCTGTGCCACCTGCCATGTAAATAATGCTCTTTGTGCCACATGTGTGAGGAAATGGCACAGTGCAGCACAGCCATCCAGCTTGCTGTGCTGCACTGTGTAATTTAGAAAGTGCATGGATGCGTTGGATCCACTGAAATGCAGTGCTTCCCTCTACTTTCCTCAGCGATGGCTTACAAGCCGATGACAGCTCCATTGTAGGCACCCCTGCACCATGTAGCTGCTTGGTCTCACTTGGCCCCACACACACTAATCTAGGATGTCAATCCTCAGAATGGAATCGCTGTGTCACAGGGCGAACAGCTCATCTGAGTGGTTGGTCATGTGTGGGCGATGGGAGGCCTATACACATAAGGATATGGCAAGAGACATATCTATTGCACCCTGCATGAAACTAAATTGCACCCAGTTGATATGGTGGGCAGGGGAGTGCACAAAGATGTCAGCTGCCATGGAAGGTACCACAGGAACTCAACACAAATAATCAATTGGAGGGTGGGTAATGTGAGAACTGCACAGCACTGGACCATATGTGTACAAACTAATGATTATGTGTGGGCATGGTGGGACACTGCTACTGCTCTCCATGGTAGGTGATGACTCTTCATGGCAAAATGACATTTGGTTTGAACAGGGAGTATGTGCATACTGGGGAGGTGGGAATGGACATGTGCACTGCATGTTACCTACACAAATATGCAAGTGCTACTGGGTCTGACTGGGCAATGCTTGTGCCACACTTGGGAAAGCATGGCACAGAAAGGCCCTTTGAGGGACTACAAACTACATGTCATATGGACCCGGGGGAACATATGGCACAAGCCAGGAAGGAATATTGTACAATAATGTCTCATGGTGCCACATGCACAATTTGGAGGAGGTCAAACAGGTATTTGACAAAGGGATACCAAGAAACACCTAACCACCACAAATCATAGGATCCACAGAGGAACTGAAGTGGCTGGGCCCACTGATGTGGTTTTTAGATGGAGGGGCTTGCCACCAATCACAACACCATTACAATTTGGGGTGATGAGCCCAATATTGCTGTCTAAAACAAATTATCATGTAGTACCACTGTATATGGACATGCATGATCGACCTGTTGTAGGGATGTGCGAATGCAAGTATGAGTTCGGTAGGATCAGTGTGTGACACTTTCCTGTATAACAGGAATCAAAAGGGTGTAACCTGAGGAGGTCTGAACACATACAATGGTGTGGGCCTGAGTCATATGATGTGTGACACTCTGAAGATAGACAACTCTCATCAGGATGTCATGGGGGGACTTTGAGTAAGGTAAACTACACAGTAGGATATAAGCCCATCTCCTCAGAGAAGGCATACAGTGCCTTTGACAACAATTAGCAATGTACATGGTGAAAAAATGTGCATCTGTACCCATGCCCAGCAAGTGTACTACTTATCACTGTCCAACTCAGGGCCCCATGTATGAGGAAAAGATGCAACGTGGTGCTGCACCCCAACTTGCCAGGCTGCGTTGTAACATTTCAAAAGTGCAGGGAACCGATGAATTCACCAAAATGCAACACATACCATTACTTTCCTCCGTGATGGTCTACTTACTGCTTCTTAGCACCAACACAGGCACCCTTGTACCATGGTGTAGGGGTGCCTGTGTTGCAGGGATGAGTGCTTATTTGCTGAAAGGGACACTTGAACTTGAACAATCATGAATGTCATCTTCCATTTTCCACGTGTGCTGCAAAATGCAGTAATCATTGAAATTGGAAGAAATAGGACATAAAATGTAAAATCTTCACGTTTTACCACTGCAATGTCACCCCTCAGGTTGTGGAGGAATCTGACACATCTCCAGATATCCAAATCTGGGCACGAGTCACATTCCGTGGCATTCCATCAGTGTTGCTGGGGAACAACCATAGCAACACCCATGGAACTCACCCTGTATGCAGTGTAGCGCATTAAAGGGGTACCGAATTACAGGGCCATGACAAGCTACACATGTCGGCATGGTGTGGTCTTGTAAATCAGGGGCCTCTATACTGAAGCATCAAGTCCTATGACCCTCCAGTTGCATAGTGTGCTGCTATGACCCTGGAATGAGGCTTTGAAAAAGTGCTCCCTTGGAAACCTTGCATGTAAACTTGAACACTCATGTCAACATCTAGCAGAACTCAACATTAACTTACCTCCATTTGATTGCAGAGGATTACACCATACCTCCCTGCCCAGCTGCTTGCCCTGGACTTCTCCGATGATGTAGATGACCAGCTGAAAACCATACATCGGGATACCCTCTATGAAATCCTAGGTGCCATACGGACACCATCTCCGGGTGCAGGGAGGCTAGACAGCGTTGCGGGCTCTCCGCCTGAATCTCCCAACATACAACACGTGCCAGCTCAAACACCTCCCTGGACTCCCAGGACCCAGCACTTACATTTTAAAAAACTGCGGTAGGAGTCCGGTGGGAGCTGGCAGATACGGTGCGGGTGGGGATGGAGACTGTGGTGGGTACCCTAGAGGCAGTCCTGAGGAGCCTCAGTCCAAATGAGGACATCATATCATCCATTGGACGTACGAATTCTCCACTTCCTGGCCTCCAGCAGCCCCTGGCTGACGTTGCTGGTGTCATCTGGCTCAAGCATGGGGAAATGCCCAGCCTTGGTGCCACCAGCGATGCTGCCAACAGGCTAGGGGCAATACAAAATGACCTGGAGTCCATGGAGCGGAAGCAGGACTCCCTCATTGCCACTTAGGGTGTTCTTCACTGTGATGTTGCTGCAGTGTTGCAGAGCCTCAGGTCCTCCTTGCTGCTATTCTCCCTCATGTGTTCCCAGAGATGAGAGCTGCCATGTACACAGCATTCACATCTTCAACCCCTGATGTGTGTGCACCTCCCTCTACTTCAGCACCTACAACATCCCAGTTATGGGAGTCACTGCATACATCAGAGGATGAAGATGTGGAAGGAACATCTTTCACCAGGAAAATTGCCTGGTAGCTTTTCTCTGTGGGACATGGCCCCTTTCTCCTTTGCCCTGTGCTAAAGATCAAACCAGCATCAAAACACCTGGTACTGTCCTCAAATGGAATCTCCCACTGTTGACCTCTCGCATATGTGGACTGGCATTGTGGCCCGTCTTCCCTAATGGCAATGTGGTCCACCTCCTCCTCACTAAAGCACTCCTCTTCTACACATGCCCCATGACATGTCCACCCCCATGGACTCTGTCTGGATATCCAATGGCCACACACATCTATTGGGGTTGTTTTCTCATGGAATGTACGTCAGTACTACACGTAAATTAACGTGAATAACATCCCTCATAATAACCTTGATGTTGTATATGTGTCTGAAGCAAGAACACCATGATTATGTTAGACTGTGTGATGCTAACACACTGACTGCTCACCTAAGGGATATCAGTAGATTGGAATCCGAGAAAAAGACACACAGACTGACTGAACATACTTGGAGGATATGATATGTACCTTGATGAATAAAAAGATGTGGGGCTCCTAAGCATGTAATGTTACAGGTATCATGCAGTCATTGTGACAGATGATGTAATTCACACCACAATTGGCTGGGTCTAAGCAAGGACAGTAGCAAAAAAATCACACATTGATGTGACAACCAAATGTTGCTAGTTCAAGTCAGTGAGGGGCAGGCATAAGTGTGTGAGTAAAATATCCTTGATTTAATGTGAGTGCTATGACAACAACAATCCACAAATGCATGCCCCGTTACTTACCAACACAGAGCAAATGTACATGAACACCTGTTTTGGGATGTGTATCATTTAACATCCAGATTGACACTTACATTCATCAATGCTGTCTGTAGATTACTGATGGGATCCCATAGCCAAAATGACATTGACTTGCCCATAGGCAAAACATTTTGGCATACATCTCAAAATACTGTTCCCAAGCCAAAGGCATGTATCTAACACAACCTGTGCAGACATGTGAAATCCGAGGCAGAAATCATGATGGAGAGCATAAGCTAGGAAACCATAAATTTAATAAGAATAAGAACACTTAACAACAACTAGCTAATCTACCTAACGTAACTATCCTAACCTACACCACCAAATCCTATATTATCTACTACTAACTTATATTATCTTAACTTATCCTAACCATGTAACACAACATGACATCAACCCCCCAATCCCATTAAAACACATTGGTAGACAAGGACAACAGCAACTACACCTATACAGAAACTAAACATCTATGCCTAAATATAAATATATATATTTACGTATTTTTTAAAATTGTTTACAATTGTTTTAATCCAAACACCTCAAACATTTACCCCCTCGCCTACAACCACCCAATAAAAGGAAACCCCTACAAAAGAACCCACCCCTAATAAAAACAACTGTGGCCCTCATTATGACATTGGCAGTAAATTTTGAATACTGCCGCACAGCGACGGGCTGTCAACATACTGCCGTGGAGGCGAACATCCGTCCACCAGATTATGACATACACACACAAAAAGGACAGAAACCAGCCACAACCGCAAACCGCCAGACCCAACGAAGGCGATAAACTGTCAGAACTAGCACATCTTGTCACGTCAATCCCAGAGATAACTGCACACACACACACACACACACCACAACTACCCATTCATCCGTCACGCACCACACACCCCACCACATCACATCACCCTCTGCACAACACACACACCACACAACACCCATGTCCCCACAAAGGCACCCACGTTTCACTGAGGAGAAGTTGCGGGTTATGGTGGTCAGTGCAGAGCCAAAGATGATTGACGCACAGGTACATCAGATCTCCATTGCAAGAAAGATGGACCTATGGCGGAGGACCAAACCCATGTACAAGGGACAACATAAGGAAGAGGTGGAACGGCCTACAGGGAAGGTGCATTCCATTGCAGCATGGCACCAGCTCACCATCAGGAGGACTGGTGGTGAACCCCACTGCCTCCCCCACAGTTGACAGAACGGGAGGAGAAAGTCTTGGCAATACTGCATCCTGAGGGCCTCACTGAAGTACCCAGAGGACTGGACACTGGTGAGTGACCCTTACCAACCCACCACCACCCATACCTGCATGCCGTGTCACCCTCTTACCCTGACTCCCTATACCCCACTCCATCCCACACAGTGCACCACCCCAAATTTCCACACCTAAATGCCATACCCACTGCAGGCACATCCCTCCCAGCTCTGTATGCATACCCACCACCAATGCATGGACAGTATGTAGAACTACCAATCCCACAATCCATCACCATATACTACCAAAGGTGGGAGGACAACATCAAACCCATAGGGAAAGGTAGAAATGCAGAATATGTGACAGACAATCACCCTAACATATCACTTACATCCCCACAGGTGCACCAGCCAATGTTAGCGGTGAGGAGATGCCACAGCAACCCAGTCCCCCACCAGCAGATGCCCTCAGTTATGACAGGAACCCTGGAGGACTTGATCTGGATGAACTCCCTGGCCCATCTGGGACCACAGGTCAGTTGGCTACCACATCCCACAGCCAGTCCACCACAGGACCCCCCCTCAGACTCAAACACCACAGCAGCTAGCCAACGCTCTCAAACCTCTGTCCAAAGGATGCATCAATCAGTAGTGTGCGTATCTGTACAGGGACCAGAGTCGACACCACACAGGCAAGATAATGAGGGTCCTGGTGTAAGTGGGAGTGGGCACACCGTTCAGGGGACACAGGCACAGGGATCCAGGGACAGTTGAAGGACAGCTGTATGCCAGGGGGAGGCCAGGCCCAGGGAACCGACTGCCCAGGAGTCACTCACAAATGTCCTGGGAGCATACCAACAATCCCAGGACAGGATGGGTCAAGTGATCATCATCATCATGCAGGAGAACCAGTGGCTGCAGGGGGAACACCACCAGGAGGTCATGCAACAATTGCAGAATTTGAATACCACCATGGCCTCGATTGCAGGGCAGCTGAGTGACTTGGCAAACATCATGCGTGAGTACACAACACACCAGTGGCCCCCTTCCACCAGCCAGTGTACTGACCAGCACTCCACATCTGCTGCAGCAGGTGGACAGGAGGCCCTGCCACAGGACTCGCAGGCCACCAGCACTCCTCCCCCTGCAAAAGGTAAACCACCCCGCAAACTTTCCCTGCGACCCAGACAGACACCAGAGACAGTTGCCAAGACCAAGACCACCGCCAGGAAATGAGCCCCTCCAGAACGTCCCCCTTGTGTTTCACTGATTCACCTTGTTCACATTAGACTGCCATTGTTCCCCTACCTATGGACCCATGGACACTGGACCTGTGCTACAAACAGACTGGCCCACTACACTGGACTTTTCCCAACCATCACCCCACTCTATTGCACTTTCTGTTGTATTTTTCTAATTCAAATAAACACCCTTGAACACAACTAGAGTAATAGTGCTTTATCAGTAAGAAATGTGCAATGTATTGAACTGTATTGAACTGCATTAACCTGTGCAAATGTCGTGTAATGTGTTAATCCATCCAACAAATGTGTTCCAGCAGTCTGTAGACATTACATCAGTACACTGTTGTGACCACACCATCATATGCAATAAGGGAAAGTATAGGTGACAGTCAGTTGGGATGCAAAGGTAATGAATTCCACAACACAACAGCCACACAGCACAATACTAAAAATGGAGACATGTATTGATCAACAGTCTTACTCGAGTGTCATTGGAAGTACTGCTGAATTATATGTGTCCTGTTGCCCACGTCCTCCTCCTCCTCACTGTCCTCAGTGTCCACTGCTGCCACAGGTGCATTGTCACCCCCCCCCCCTGCAGATAGGGCACATGGAGTCTGACCACCATGATCTGGCAGACCTTCTTAGGGGAGTAGCATAGGGATCCACCTGTCAAATGGAGGCACCTGAACCTAGCTCTCAGGAGACCGAAAGTGCGTTCCACAGTCCTCCTGGTACGCCCATATGCATCATTGGACCGATTTTCAGCCCCTGTTCTTGGATTCCTAACAGGGGTCAACAGCCAGGACAGGTTTGGGTAGCCAGAGTCACCTGGAAGAAGTGAGGGACATACATTAGCCATGCACAATGGCATGGGGTATGTCTCCAGTAGGCATACACTGACATACATTGGGTGGGAACTCAAGCTCACCTATGAGCCACACTCTATGCCTATGTAGTTGTGCCATCACCTGTGGGACGCTCCTATTCCTCAAGACATAGGCATCGTGCACAAATCCAGGATACTTGGCAGTGACGTGGGCGATGTACCGGTCAGCAAAACACACCATCTGGACATTTAGAGGGTGGAAACTCTTCCTATTTCTGTACACCTATTCGTTTGCCCTGGGAGGGACTAGGGCAATATGGGTGACGTCAATGGCCCCAGTCACATGTGGTATGCGTCCCATTGTATAGAATCCAGCCTTGACAGTGGGCAAATAATTAACCTGGGGGAATGCGATGTAGCTGGTCATGTGTTTGAGCAAGGCAGCCAAAACACTTCCAAGCACATTCGAGAACATTGGCTGTGACATTCCTGCAACCAAGCCCACAGTCACCTGGAAAGAACCAGTTGCCAGGAAATGAAGTACTGACAGTACCTGCACAAGATGG
This sequence comes from Pleurodeles waltl, assembly GCF_031143425.1. NCBI lineage: Eukaryota > Metazoa > Chordata > Amphibia > Caudata > Salamandridae > Pleurodeles > Pleurodeles waltl. The sequence continues at coordinate 405,188,643 of NC_090449.1, forward strand.
GGAATTGCTGTGGTCCTACGAATAGCAGGTATCAGATCAGGCTCCAATTGTGCAGACAGCTCTGTGATTGTGGCCCTGTCCAGACAATAGGTGAGTATGATGTGCCGGTCCTCCAATGTTGCCCAGTCCACAAAAGGTCTGTACACGGGTGCTTGCTGCCTCATCATATTCCTCCTCAGTGGTTGGTATCTAAGTGAGCCAAATGTAAAAAAGGTGTGACAGCAGGGCCTATGGACACACAACATCATAGTACACAGATAGTACGCATACTGGCGGTGGCCAATCCTGAGTTGGATGGGAGCTTGAGGGCAGCACAGCAGCCACAAGGGGGTGACTGCAGACTGTGTGGTATACATTTTTTGTTGCCTGTCTTGGGATTTGGGTGCATGGTTGTAGCCAGTGGATACCCCAATATGCCAGTTTAGCCATTCCTGCATGACCTTGCTTAGCTATGTAGGGTGGTATGCATTTTTCATATTGCTAGGTAGCTAGCGTGCCATGGCAGACAGGTCTTAGTTGGTCCCAGTAGGTGTGCAGATGATAGTGTTTGGGTTCCTTCCTGCTGTAGTACCTAGGCAATGGTTTGTCACAATGGTCCATACTGTGCAATGTAAGCCCCAAGGAGTGAATGTGATGTGTATGCTGTTGGTGCTGTGATTGACCCTGTGTTCCATTTCCTTCTCGCCCCTCTCTCCTTTTGTCATCCTGTCCATGTGTGCTTTAGCATCATCTGGGGAAGGAGCAGGGGCACTGGCAAGTGAGGGAGCTGCAGCCCACGGGACCCAAGATGTAGAGTCCACCGATGCTGAGGGCACCAGTGGAACGGAGGGTGAGGGAGCACCATGGGGGAGACAGGAGCAACGACATCCGACTCAGATTCCTCCTCTGATGGAAGCTCCCTGCTGGTGGCAGACCCCTCTGGGACCACCCCAGCTACAAGATCTCCTGCCACGCCCATACCAGCACCGTCCTCCCAGTAGCTCCCCACCCAGTTGCAGGGCAGCCAACCATAGCAAATGCCATCCATGGGCTGGCATTCAAGATGTAGCAATACAATGCCTTCCTGGAGGGCATTCACGGTGGCTTGGTGGCTCTACAGAGATCGTTTCAGGCTCTGGCCTCCTCTCTTATGGCAGCCAGTGTCCCTGTTTCTTCCGTCCCCCCTCCAACTACCTCTTCCCAGTCCCTGTCTCCTCTCCCCCAACCCATCCCACGCACACATTCGGACAAGCATGCACTCAAAACAACAGGCACCATACTTCACTCCACAAGCACACACACAGACAACACACAGATGCACAGACAACAGCGACTGCCTCTACTGTCTCCCCATCCTCTTCCTCCCTCACAGTCACACCAGCACTCACACATGCATGCACTGCATCATCAGTCCCAGATCCTGCCCCCTGTACAGCCTTGCCCACAGTCACCACAACAGCAGACACGCAGACATGCACCCCGTGCACCACATGCGCTATCACCACCATCACGCCATTTGTGGACTTTGGACTGGCCAAGGCCTGCTTGTAAATATGTAACATTATTTAAATGTATGCTCGTTGTCCAACATGATTACAGTGGTTGTACCAGAGGTATGTGCCCTAGCTTTCTTTGCTCCTGGGTTCTGTTGCAGTCGATATACTCTGCAGATTTTTCTGGGTGTGTGGTGTGTGTGTATGGTGTGTGTATGGTGTGTGTTGTGCGTGTGTGTGTCACTCTTCCCTCCCTCCCTCGTGTGCTAGGCGGCTGTACTCACCATTGTTGTCTTTGTCGGTGTTGGTGCTCCTTGAAGGCCATTGCGTGGTACAGCATCTGGAAGACTTCCAGTTCTGATTCCATGGCGGCCGCGGACTCCTTTGTATCCCTGGCGGTGAGTGGCTCCTTTTACATGATGTGTTTCTGCCAGGCTTTTGTTGGCGGTACTAATGCCCCGGAAATCCTGGCGGTCTGTTATGTCATAATATGGTGGGTGGATCCTTGTCTTATTCCTGCCTGTAGGTGGCTACCGCCGTGGTCAGTGGTCATACCGCACTGGCGGTTGGGGTGGTACATTAGCTGTCTATGGGAGGGATCACCGCCATGGTCACGCCAGTACCGACATTGCCAGCATGGCAGTCACCAGACCGCCAATGTCACGAGGGCCTATGTCTTATAATTTATCTACATTACACTAACTTAGCTAACACCAACTAGCTAAAAACCTTAACAATAAAACAAAGATATACAAGGCCAAGGGATGTAAAACAAAATAGGACAGTCAGCTTTTCAGGGATCACAAATGGCAGCCTGGATGGCAGGTAGCATTCCCATCATCTTCTCCTGATGATTTTCTATTGTTGCAATCCTAAGCTTCGAATCCGCCATCTCCTGGCTCATGCTCTTCTGAAATGCTGCTCACTGGGCTAGTCCTGGTTGCTGTGCGGGGGCTGGGACTGGGGCAGTCAGTGATACTGTTGAGTAGATGGACCTGCCCCTGCAGGCCCACCCCTGTTGGTGGACCGAGAGTTTCATGCTGTTGTTGGGTGCAGGTGTCCTGATCCCTTGTGGGTGCCCCTTGGGGGAAGGCACTCTATGACCTGATGCCCGTTCACGCTCGTACATTTTGCCCAGCTTCCTGAAAGTTTTCTTCACTTGGTGTATGTGATTGTACCCGTCCTTCCTCTTGTCGAAGGCACACCTCTGGGATGGGCTCATGTCTCCTGAGAAAAAAGTAAGAATACATGCCAGACAAAAGTTTATTTAGTAAATGAACATCAAGCATGTCATGTAAACACAATCTCCAGTCAGCACATGATGCACATAACATATCACAAGAATATGTGGAAGGGCAAACTGAACATACATCTGCTCAATACCCATCTCCTCCATATCAGTTTTGCTCAAGGTACCAAGCCGAAGTTACTGTTATATGCTAGCAATGCCCCGTCTAAAGACATCTGTGAACTACCATGTCTTCATTGACTATGGATATGATAAATGTTTCACTGTGACCATGGCAAGGCACATGCATCATGTTGTATTGCTCATCAATGTCAATTTTGCATACTCCATTTCCCTTGGATCCATTGTCATTTTGCAAATTCATCTGAGCAAGGACTGTGAGTCAGATGGCATGTTGCACATTATTATGGGCCTGATCTGACAAGGACACATCTCTGGACATGTTGATACATTGAATCTACATGTACCAGGTATCATATGTGAGTATGGAGGGTAGATAGTTCACTCACGTCACACAGAGATGCATAACACTACTCCTATAGCCTCTCATGTCAATACGTGTTGGGCTGTGCCATGACTCCTAGCATACTCCCCGAGTAACTGGATGGGTCCCATTATGCAGCCCATTGCCTCTAGATATGTGTCCACAATTCAAGGCACCTTGCTGTACGCTAGTGTGTAGCACAGCCATCTGATCAGTGGGTGCATGCATGCCCTACATTGCATCTCCACGGGATCTTGGAACAGCTCTGGCAGAAGCAGATCATTGTGAGAACACATGTTCATTACATCATGTATACTTTCAGGGCCAGCACTATCTGAAGAGGAATTAGGAATTTGCATAGCATTTTACATTGTTGTTTGGACATCCCTCTTGTCTAGTACACACTTTCCTGTTTCTGAGGCTGACAGGGAATAGCAATGTTGGTACATAGGACATTAAGTATGTGGCATCACAACTCATGCATGGGCAAAACAATATTAATTCCAAGTGTATCATGCTAACCACTGTCCTGCTCATCATAAGGCCTGTATCACACGCTTTTAAGTCCTGGGCATACATGATTTACGGAGGCGTTCCTATGGCACACACAGCAGGAATATGTTTTGAGAAGCACTCATTGCCAGTCTGCATGAATGTGTTGGACCCGGTACTTCTGGCACATGTTCTTACTGTCAGCTCTGCCTTGTGAATCATACACCATGGGCTTCATTTACTAGGCCCTACCTGTACTCTGCACCACAGAAGCATCATTTCATAGACAGTCCGGTAGCACAGTGTGGCATCCCATATGTATAAGGCCCTGCCAAACCAGCTATCTTGAATTTTCATCACCTTGTAAATATGGGCCCCTTTCACGTGTGAAATTGTGTGAAAGGGGTGTTTCTAGGTGAGTTCCCACCAAACACCCAATGGAATGATTAGGTATCTGACACATTCCCAGATTTAGCAAGTCTGGGAATGCATCATATACCCACAGAACCTCTGAGGTGGTGTACCCATGATGCTCATTTCTCCTTGCCCATGCCAGCAAATTTGTGGCCTCTCAGCTATGACAATTGGAACCTCCCTAACACAAGTCAGATGCAAATGTACATCCTGGGGTGAATCTCACCCTTTCTGTCCATAAACATGCATAGCATATGGAGTTTAATGTTGTATATATGCACTTTGTATGTTGCATTGCACACGACATATAACCTCACACACAATCCTTGCACTACCCACTGCACATACATGATGACAATACACTCACTGGTAGCATCAGTGTCTTTGAAGCTGTCCACCTCTCCTCTCGTGTAAGGCTGAGGTCCACCTGCAAGAAATGACATGAGACATTGCATTGTGAATGTTGCACAATGAACACTGTGGCTAAATATTGCACATTACACATGACTTGCAAATGGCAATAAAAGTCTAATGGTTCTGGTAACTCAAACAGGCCATTGAACATGTCTCAATGTCATACATTGGTAGGCTAGGCTGACATGTACACATATGCGAGTGTACCATACATATATGTCTCAGGTGCATTTATTTTTTATGGCATTCAAACAAATTAGAACCAAAAGATTTGTCAAGGCAAGCTGAGTGTAGTGGCACTCAGCACTGACATTACTCAGAGCACACCCTCAGCCATGAGTCACACTACTCCTGCATCACTCTTATCATCACATGTCCATGACAATGCAAGAAACAACAGTAGTTAGATATCCTTGTCCCCTCATTTGACAAACATCCTTAGATGTCATTGCGGCATGGCCAAAGACTACGCACATATGTTTTCTCCATCACCCCAACACTACATCCTTTTTTCTGTTACAGATCTGTGTGGGACTTATACATGTTTTGGCATTCCACATGTTATGACTATGTACACAGTCACATACATCCTGCCTCATCTACATGAGACATGATCCACTGAAGTGTCTCAAAATTGGATTGCTAATGGTAAGGGACCTCACCCAGGCCAACACATGTTGACATGTGCACATGCAGCAGTCATTGTTTTAGAAAGGTGCACAAATCCTCAGGCTGCACACAGCACATGAGCTGAAATGTGCACATGTTGCTAACAGGAAACTGTTTTACAGGTATGTTAGGGACACTGCTCGTTGTGGGAGCAGGGCTTCCCATTATTCTGATACCTTTGTGTCATGCCTTGTCTCAGACATGTCTTATTCGATGTGTGCTGGCATGTGAGACCTGACATTTGTCAACCACTGACACAATAGCCCACAATTAGCAGGCCAAGTGTGACCCTGCCCCACCCGAGCAACGTGTCTGGTGAGTTTCTGTGGCACAGTGGTACAATGATAATTAAATACCTTATTTATCTACATGTTTGCACTTCCTATGTGTGCTGCTGTCTTCAACACATGTAGTCAAAGCTCAGCACCATTGATGATTGTGAATGCACAGGAAGGTGTCTCTTCCTGGACATGTACACTCGTCCCCGGCAACCATGTACCCTTGCACCATGACATAAGGGTGCCTGCATTGGTGACCATCAGCATTTTGTGGGTAGGCACACAGAACAAGGACAGGAATGTGCCCAATGTAATGATAATGGTGCCTTACTGCAATTGTCAGTGATGTTGTTTGGTACAGCAACACCACTTTCTGCCCTGTGTCCTAACTTAGTAAAGGAGTGCCTATAGGCACCAGACATCTAATAGCACATGCAATACAGGAATCCCTCAAAAAGAATGTCTACTTACTGACAGTTCCACTAACCCCAAGTCTGAGGTAATCCAGGAGGACTCGCTCTCATGACACACGTCTGCCCCACGATGCTTCAGCAGAAGACAGCACAAAACACTCCTCCAGCAGCACTCATCTACACAGCTCAAACTACACACCACCTCTCTCAACCACAGACAAAAAGACAATGATTGTAAGAGAAAATTAAAATAACTTTCCAGTTCCTGATTTGCCACATGGTTGAACCCTTGCATCACTTCCTGGGCTGCTGTGGCATGTTTTCAGCCAATGTGTCGGATTTTTTTTAAACTCCATGCCTATGCATGGATGTTTGAGGAAGCATGACGAACCAAAAAGACGAAGTTCTGACGCATGCATGGCATGTGTCATTTTGCGGCATAGAAGATGTATCAAAAATACACACCTTGGGGCAAAGTGTTTTTTTTTTTTTTTACACACAGGCCTGAAAGAAATGTATATGTTTAGGATGTATAATGGGAATCATTTTCCTAGGCATATGGGTTGCTGTGTTGCCAGAGAATGGTTATGTTTCACACACTCCTCTCTTTCCATGTGTAAAATGTATGTTTTGTAAGTGTACATGGGTGTAAGTACATGCATTACCTGGATCAGACCACACATAGGCCACTTTTCCTATGCTTTGTGGGTACCACACCTTCAGAAGGTTATCCCATTGCCAACTATGGGCCTTATTTACAAGAAACTGTTGCACTGTGATCGATGTGCCACTTTTCTTGCACCGCCCTGTGTCCCCCTAACAACACCATGGCAGCACTGTATTTACAATACAGCTCACCATGGCTCTCATTAGCCCTGCTGCATCAGACTTTCTGATGCAGCTGTGGTCCTTTGCTGGACTAGTGCTAAAAATGTTGATGCTAGTCTAGCAAAGCGAGGGAAACCCATAGAACAAAGCACAGTGTCACTTTACCGCCTGCCCTTGAGCAGGTGTTAAAAAATGACAGCAGAATGATACAGTGAAATTTTGTAGATTTCACCTTGCCATTTCTAGGGGCCTCCTTATGGGGGTACGTCTCCCTTGCATACGTTATACCTGGTGCAGGTTTGATGTGGCACAAGGGTTAGTTTGTCCCCAGGGATGCCATGGGCTGGCCCTGGAATGTGGGCCACACAAATTAATTTAGACATTTAGGACAGCACAGACATTGGACAATATCTGCTGTGTCCCAAAGTGCAGACAGCAGGCTGTCAAGCGGGGGGTTTACTCTGTCTGGTGTAGGCAAGTATTGTGATTCTTAGCTCCTCATTTACGAGACCTTTGCGCCACCAGAGCATCACTTTCAGCGACACTCTTGTGGCGCAGTGTCCTGCACCATATCTACAAGGCGGCATTAATCCACTTTTTGTGGCTTAACTCAGCCTTGTAAATACGACCCCTTTACATGCATCATTTAGCGGGGCATGCAATGGGTGTTGCCGTGGGTGTTCCACTGCAACACTCATTGCATCTTGATGCAGCCCCAGATTTTTTAGAAATTGTAAACCTGAGGCAGCGCCAAAGCATGGTGCAATGAGGAGAAATGCTTTTATTTATCCTTGTTTTTGCTTTTTTGATGTGTACTGCAGAATGAGCAAAACACCCTCAGTGATTGTTTATATGCAGGAAGGTGTTCCTTCCTGCACATAAAGATTAATTCCCTGCAACACAGGCAGCTAAATTTAGCGCCAGCGCTAGGGAAAACACAGGGGTGTGCTATATTGCCGTAAATATGGCACATCCCTGCGTTCCTGAAGTGTCGCAGCACTGGCAAATTTGGCACAGCGCTGCACCACTTTGAAGTAAATGAGGCCCTTAGTAAACACGTGTATGGATATGTGTATGTTGCCTTTTGATCATGCCCCCCCATCCAGGGACCTCCCATCAGGGGTCACACTGCCAGTTTGCCACAGGATATTATATCTGCCCTGTCACCAGATTTAACATGCCAGCGGACTGTCAACATTTCCCTACCCTATTATCTACTAGGAACTTATAGGTAGTTGGATTCAACTTTGCCCTATTATCTACTAGGGACCTATAGGCAGTTGGATTCAACATAGCCTTGTTATCTACAAGGGACTTACAGAAGGCTGTTGGTGGCAACTATGCTTGTGCCAATACCAATGTAGCATATGCCTTTTATTCAGAGTTGTGGCCCTGGGCCTGGGTAGGAGACCCAGGGTACAGCCAGGGCCAGTCCACACCATTTTCAGTGACTCGGATTTTGCAGTATGTGCAACTGTATGGCTTCCACACACTGTGACTGGACAGGTAATTTGGCTACACACTGGTTGTGATGCTATATGCTATCTTACATAGGTACCATCTTTCTTGTCATCACACTCTTCTGACATTTTGTGGGTCACTCACACATCTACCACACACTGGACTACAAATTGGGGATTAAGCAATGTTGGTGCTACTGATGTTACATTTTGTGCTTGCTCCCCATCTTCAACATGTTCATCGTCCAGCTGTTCCTGTTCCTCTTTGTCATTGGGCCATGAGAGAATATGTCCTTCACATGTGTCTGGCAATGTGCAGCCCAGTAGTATTGTTTCAATTGCTATTGGTGGAAAGTTGGGTAGATGGTCCTACAACCTATCATGACTTCAGAAGTAATACTGGTATACTCTGGTAGCCCCCCCTTCACAATATAGCAGGCTCTGTTAAGGCTATGATTTGGACTCCGCTGGGATTCCGTGTGGGTGTGTTTGTGAGGAGTAGTCAGCCACAACTACAAACAATATCCTTTGGCAGCTGCACAGTGTATAGGGGTGGTTTGGGGGAATGATCGTTATAGCTAATGACCCACATCTATGTACAAATCATACTGTGTCATGATGTACTCAGACCCATAGACAACGGTTTAAGACATGAAATGCCGTTGATTGGCATACAAGCAAGATGACCACTGATTTTTTGGGACACTGTCCTACACATACATATGTACTGTCCTCGGTGATGCACTTGCTATTTGTCATATATGTGAGTGCAAAAGATGTGGATGTTGTCAGCAGTGTTATTAAATTTTCACCCATTGATTTGACACATGTCTCACACTGATCAGCTGTTGCAGTTCCTGACTAATATTTATAAACCTTGGCATACCATGTTGCCCTGATGCATCACGTAGTGATTCCTATCAATCTGTGTTCCTTTTGGAACAACAGTGCAATGGCACATATGTGGGTTTTCAGTTAAACAGGTTTGTTTGGTAGGTAATACAAACATTATGCATCACACGTTTCTGTGCTCAGTGCATTGTGTATGGTACTTAGTGGATGACAACAGTGTTCACACTAGATTGACGATTCTTGGGGCCTACTCATGGTTTCCTGGATATAGTTTTTTTGAGAAAATCGGACTGTGGCATACACTCTAAGACGTATGTTGTATAGGATGATTTATTTACATGTTTGGCAGTCATGCATTAATCCACATGCATTTATGTGAAAAAATGCTGGACAAAGTGAGCACGTCGCTGTGCCCCGGTAGCATTATTGTGTTAGTCTGGATGATTTGCATGGTAATCCTCCTCTTTTTCACAGGGAGCCTCCTGCTCCTCATACCAGGGGACGTTTGTTTTCACACAGATACTGTGCAGTATGGCACATGCCTGGATCATCTTACACACTATGGGTGGTGAATAAAGCAGTTGCCCGTCTGCTACATCCAGACAGCGGAAGCAGATTTTAACAAACCAAATGACCTCTCAACAATGTTCCGGGTCCTGACATGTGCTGGCTTATATGCCCTCTCTGCATCTGTTTGTAGATTAACAATAGGGGACATCACCCATGGCTGAATGCAGTAACCTTGGTCAGGTGAAATATTGAATGAAAAAAGAAGTGTCATTGCTTTGGTTTACTGCATTTGCAAACATCCTGCCTATATGTGTCATGTGTATTGGTATTGTCATGCACTGCACCCAGTTATGACCACATGATATTTTAGTCATCCCAGTGTGGTGCAGTTTCCAGGGGCCTGTTCACTCACTGTATGTGGGGTCAAATGCAGAGCATGGGCAGATAGTTCATAACAATCAAATTCCTGACTGTCATATTTGTGCAGCAAGGTTGGATGGTGACTGATTCCCATCGCTCTAGTCCACTTAGTGGTTTGTGTTGCCACTACATGTGGGGTACACAGATTGTGCCTGGGAATGTTTTTTTGTTGGTCCAACCTGGGCTGTTGGTGACATGCCAGATACAGTGGGCACAGACACATGTATGGGTCCCTGCTCCTTCCCAGTTGTTAGAATTGCCCTACATTACATTTCCCATGCATTTGATTGGCCCACATTGTCCATGGCAGTTGACATAATGCCATTCACACAGTATGCCTTCATATATCCCAACTGGGTGACTTGATGTGACAACTGCCATTTCCCGATCCATGTTTGCATGTCACAGTGTATACATGTGTGAGGGAATTGTGCCCAACTTGTGCGCACAACACATGTGTCCTGCAGATTTGTGGGTGTTAATCTGCAGTCCAGCTACACAACTTCCTCCTCTGTACTACGTCTCTAAGATGGGGAACTGGTCCACATTACTTGCACCCTCCTGACAATTTGGGGTCCATACAACTGGACTTACATACAAGTTTCCTAGAGACTACACAGTCACACTTGCATCAGGGGTTGTAGGTATACCTCTTAGCCTTCAGGATGTATACTGTGTATGCGTGAGCACCTTTCAGCCAAGGCTGCTGCCTTAGTAGCATGGCGAGTGATGTCTGTGTGTAGCATTACACTTCACACGTGTGAGATGTGAGTTATTTGACATATCATTGGACATTTGTACAGATAAATGTCACCTGGCCATGGCCGGTGGATTGTCATCTGGTACCTAGGGCCTCCTTGACATTGCACATGGCATCATGTCACATCCCTAGCTGTACTGCCATGCACCACCGCGGAGAGCCAGGAAATCGCCATCTTGACAAGATATGGCACTTTTCTGTCATCTCCCCTGAACTGACATATAACTTGCTGCCTAACGCCAAGGCAGGCCGCCTTGCAACATGGTGTAAGGGTGTATGCATTGTGGGGATGATTGTTTTGTGCAGGAGGGAACACCTTCCTGAACATAAAAAGCAGTCACTAGAAGTGTTTCCCTCTTTCTTTGTGTGCTGCAGAATGCAGCACACATAGTAAGAGGAAGATACAGGGAGTGATAGGGATATTGCTCCATGTTGTGTCATTCTTACGCCACCCCTAAGATGGTGTAAAATGGGGATACTTTCCCAGACTTTCTAAACCTATGAATACCTCTTGTAACTTTTTTGTCCATGGGTGTTGCATGGGTATACCCCAAGCAACAACCATGGAGCGGCCCTTTCGCAAAGTGTTATGCATATGAGGGGTCCATATTTACAAGGCCATGAAGAGCCATGCAAGGTGGATTTGCATAGCATTTTAAATATGGACTGGCACACTGTGCCAGTGGGCCAGACAACAAAAGTTACTCTGGTGGCACAGAGTGGCACAAGGACAGTGTCACTGAGGCCCCTACACTCTGATGTTTGAGGCATGAAACAGCTGGTGTTGCATGTGATCACCCCCCAGGGTAGACAGTACACCTCCCTTGCACACAGAATTTCCTGTCTGCCATGCATGGCCGTGTGCCTTTCCATCACGTAATGTATACAAAAGTGGCTTGAGATGTCTTCACCTGTATGTCAGGGTGAGTGGCATTAGATCTGTGTTCAAAGGCATAGTGCATGTATATGGGACAGGCCTCATCGTGAAGATCCTGTCTGTGAAGGCAGACAGTGATCTGTGTATTGTGTCCCCCATATGTTTTGGTTCTTGTGTCTGTTAGATACTTGCTGTTTGCTTAGCCACAAGTAGGTAATTCCTGTAGTGTCCATCCTGAAACCTCTGGTTGATGATTGAGTTTCTGAAGATGAACGAGTCATGAACGCTGCACGGGTATTTTGCCAGCACGTTGATGAATTTGCCGCGATGATCGACAATGGCCTGTACATTCATCGAATGTATGTGCTTGCAGTTATGGTACACATGTTCTGTTGCGGCAGGTGGTACCAGTAGCACATATGTGCAGTCCATGGCTCCAAGGGCATAGGGAAAACCAGCAGCAAAGGCGCAGAATCCCTGTTTATTTTCCTGCTGCAATTGCTGGGTGTAGGGGAAGAGGATGTAATGCAGACAGGGAGGGCTGCGACACTCCACCCACTCATGCTGCTGTGATCCGGAATGAGCCAGATGCAAGGAGGTGAAGCACAGCCAGGAGCTTGGTCAGCAGCGGGATAGTGGTGGACCGCTCGACCGTTGCCTGCAGTTGTGGTGCAATGAGGCAGAGCAGTTGTACTGTTGACTCCCTGCACAGCCGGTAGACGGTGATAACCTCCTCCTCCCCAAGAGCAATCAGGGATGTTCACTGCTGGTATAGATGCTCCTTCCTCCTGCGCTGCCTCTGTGGTCCAGGTGACTGTGGTGGTGCAGGATGATGTAGTAGCGATGTTGGGGTTTTTGCTGCTCTCCTTGGTGCCTCAAGTTGTAACAGGAGTAACTCCATGGTGTAATCCAGGTTGCCAGAGTGCTTTGTGTGTGTTCTCCTTATATACCTGTGCCCAAGTCATTTTAACGCCTGGTCTGATTAGACGTTAAAAATTTTATGCTAGCCAGAGTTAGCGCGACTTTTCCTAGGCAAGTGTAATTTTTTGAAAAGCTTGTAAATACGGCGCTAGAGGGCTAGCGTTATTTTTTAAGATGGAACGCCTACATTGCATGTCATAGTTGGTAGATCCGACGATGTAGAAAAATTACGCTAGCCCATGAAAAGTGACGCTATATGCCTCTAGTGTCACTTTGTAAATATGGAGTTGTTTTAGCGCTGCTGCAGTGTCATAAAAAAATTACATTACGGCAGCACTAAATCCTTGTAAATAAGCCCCTTAAAGCCTTATTTACTATAAATTGGCGCGTCAATCACGATGGGCCAGTTTGCTTGCACCCCCCTGATTCCCCTAACTACACCATGGTAGTGCTGTATTTAAAATACAGCACACCATGGCACATGGAATTTCTGACGCAGTTGTGGCTTTTTGCTGGACTGCATCACAAATGTTGACTCTAGTCCAGCAAAGCTTGGGGAGGCCCTGTAGGAAAGTACCATCTTGCCTGGCATGTTACCCCCATATTTCACTGTATATATGTTGTTTTAGTCTATGTGTCACTGGGACCCTGGCAGACAGGGCCCCAGTGCTCATAAGTATGTGCCCTGTATGTATTCCCTGTGTGATGCCTAACTGTCTCACTGAGGCTCTGCTAACCAGAACCTCAGTGGTTATGCTCTCGCTGCTTTCCAAATTTGTCACTAACAGGCTAGTGACTACATTTACCAATTCACATTGGCATACTGGTACACCCATATAATTCCCTTGTATATGGTACTAAGGTACCCAGGGTATTGGGGTTCCAGGAGAGCATGTCTTTTGCCACCCATAGGGAGCTCTGACAGTTCTTACACAGGCCTGCCACTGCAGCCTGCGTGAAATAAAGTCCACGTTATTTCACAGCCATTTACCACTGCACATAAGTAACTTAGAAGTCACCTATATGTCTACCCTTCACCTGGTGAAGGTTGGGTGCAAAGTTACTTAGTGTGTGGGCACCCTGGCACTAGCCAAGTTGCCCCCACATCGTTCAGGGCAAATTCCCCGGACTTTGTGAGTGCGGGGACACCATTACACATGTGTACTATACATAGGTCACTACCTATGTATAGCGTCACAATGGTAACTCCCAAAATGGCCATGTAACATGTCTATGAACATGGAATTGTCACCCCAATACCATTCTGGTATTGGAGGGACAATTTCATAATCCCCCGGGTCTCTAGCACAGAACCCGGGTACTGCCAAACTGCCTTTCCGGGGTCTCCACTGCAGCTGCTGCCAACCCCTCAGACAGGTTTCTGCCCTCCTGGGGTCCAGGCAGCCCTGGCCCAGGAAGGCAGAACAAAGGATTTCCTCTGAGAGAGGGTGTTACACCCTCTCCCTTTGGAAATAGGTGTGAAGGGCTGGGGAGGAGTACCTCCCCCAGCCTCTGGAAATGTTTTGATGGGCACAGGTGGTGCCCATCTCTGCATAAGCCAGTCTACACTGGTTCAGGGATCCCCCAGCCCTGCTCTGGCTCAAAGCTGGACAAAGGAAAGGGGAGTGACCACTCCCCTGACCAGTACCTCCCAGGGGAGGTGCCCAGAGCTCCTCCAGTGTGTCCCAGACCTCTGCCATCTTGGAAACAGAGGTGTTGGGGGCACACTGGACTGCTGTGAGGCCGGTGCCAGCAGGTGATGTCAGAGGCTCCTTCTGATAGGCTCTTACCTCTCTTGGTAGCCAATCCTCCTTCCTTGGTAGCTAAACCTCCTTTTCTGGCTATTTAGGGCCTCTGCTTTGGGGAATTCTTCAGATAACGAATGCAAGAGCTCACCAGAGTTCCTCTGCATCTCCCTCTTCACCTTCTACCAAGGATCGACCGCTGACTGCTCCAGGACGCCTGCAAAACCGCAACAAAGTAGCAAGACGACTACCAGCAACATTGTAGCGCCTAATCCTGCCGGCTTTCTCGACTGTTTCCTGGTGGTGCATGCTCTGGGGGTAGCCTGCCTTCACCCTGCACCAGAAGCTCTGAAGAAATCTCCCGTAGGTCAACGGGATCTTCCCCCTGTTAACACAGGCACCAAAAGACTGCATCACCGGTCCTCTGGGTCCCCTCTCATCCTGACGAGCGTGGTCCCTGGAACATAGCAACTCTGTCCAAGTGACTCCCACAGTCCAGTGAGTCTTCAGTCCAAGTTTGGTGGAGGTAAATCCTTGCCTCCCCACGTCAGACTGCAAAGCTATGTACTGCGTGATTTGCAGCTGCCCGGGCTTCTGTGCACTCTTCCAGGATTTCCTTTGTGCACAGCCTAGCCTGGGTCCCCAGCACTCCGTCCTGCAGTGCACAACCTTCTGAGTTGTCCTCCGACGTCGTGGGACCCCCTTTTGTAACTTCGCATGGACTCTGGTTCACTCTTCTTCTAAGTGCCTGTTGGGGTACTTCTGCGGGTGCTGCCTGCTTCTGTGAGGAATCTCTGAGTTGCTGAGCGCCCCCTCTGTCTCCTCCTCCAAAAGGCAACATCCCGGTCCTTCCTGGTCCTCAGCAGCACCCAAAAACCTATACCACGACCCTTGCAGCTAGTAAGGCTTGTTTTCAGTAATTCTGCATGGGAACACCTCGGCAAGCTTCATCGTGTCGTGGGACATCAGTCTTCCAAAGGAGAAGTCCCTAGTCCTCTTCTTTCTTGCAGAACTCCAAGCATCTTCCAACCGGAGGCAGCTTCCTTGCACCTTCATCCGGGGTTTCCTGGGCTCCTGCCCCCCCCCCCCCGGACACTGTCACAACTATTGGACTTGGTCCCCTTGCCTTGCAGGTCCTCAGGTTCGGAAATCCGTTGTCAGTGCACTGCTGGTGTTTGTTCTTCCTGCAGAATCCCCCTATCACGTCTTTTGTGCTCTTTTGGGTACTAGGTGTACTTTACTCCTACTTTTCAGGGTCTTGGGTTGGGGTATTTTTCTAACCCTCACTGTTTTCTTACAGTCTCAGCGACCCTCTACAAGCTCACATAGGTCTGGGGTCCATTCGTGGTTCGCATTCCACTTTTGGAGTATATGGTTTGTGTTGCCCCTATCCCTATGTTCTCCTATTGCAACCCATTGTAATTCTACACTGTTTGCATTACTTTTCTTGCTCTTACTTACCTGATTTGGGTTTGTGTACATATAACTTGTGTATATTACTTACCTTCTTACTGAGGGTACTCACTGAGATACTTGTGGCATATTGTCATAAAAATAAAGTACCTTTATTTTTAGTAACTGTGTATTGTGTTTTCTTATGATATTGTGCATATGATATAAATGGTATAGTAGGAGCTTTGCATGTCTCCTAGTTCAGCCTAAGCTGCTTTGCCATAGCTACCTTCTATCAGCCTAAGCTGCTAGAAACACCTCTTCTACACTAATAAGGGATAACTGGACCTGGCACAAGGTGTAAGTACCTTTGGTACCCACTACAAGCCAGGCCAGCCTCCTACAGGCCCATTTAAAACAGCCTGGCATCACTTTAACTCCTGCCCGTGAGCAGGCTTAAAAAATGACGCTAGAACGATGCAGTGAAATCTTGCAGATTTCACTGTGCCATTCCTGCAGGTCACCTATCGGGGGAACGCCTTCCTTGCATACAATATACCTGGCACAGGTATAATGTGGCACAAAGGTTTATAAACTGGTGGAATGGTACCATTGCACCAGTTTGTAAATATGGTGCAGGGTGGGAAACCATTCTGCACCGCCCTTAGCACCAACAAAATAATGCTACCACAGTGCAAGGCTGTGCTGCTTTACACTTCAGAATAACCGAACTATGCACTTCGGGACCATTTAGGGCACAACGTGAAACAATCACTCTCAAACACCTTAATAAGTAGAATAATCAAGTTTATTTATGGGACAAGTTCTCATATAGCAAAACTGACCACACTAAAATATCATGAAAAATAACATGAGAATAACTGCAAGAATATAAGCACTCTGTGATATCATGAAAAATAACATGAAAGTATCTGCAAGAATAAATGCATACTACACATACACACACAATATGCTCAAATGATTATAAAATGAAAGGCTTCACCGAAAAGAGATTCTGCATCCCTCCGTGGTACACCAAGCTGGGGAACGCAAATCGACTCGCACAAGGAGTCTCGTTCGGGACAATCAGTTCTCCTGGCATTGCGTCCAACACAGAAGAGAATTCCTTAGTTAGTTCATAAGGGCTCCTGCCCTTTATAGTATTTACTAACGCCCAGGAGTCTTTTTGAGAAAAAGACCCCCTCCTTTACAAATTGTGCAATCAGCGGTACCTTGTTCACCCTTTCGAGAAGTCTCCTCGGAATGGGCCAGGTTCCCAGAAGAGGGCTCCAAGGTGAAGCTTGCATTCCTCCTTGAATACAGGCGCATCCCACTGTCCTAACTGATAGCTCGTGGAATGTAAATAGCACCCTCCGTACCAGGCAGATGGAGCGAAGTTGAGCAGAAAAACACCCCACCCTGCAGCTTTCAGAAGCTTATGGCACAGAACCAGACTCAACAAGATGGAGTTGTGAGCCATTGTAAAATGGAAGCAGAGGCCAGTGGTCCATCGTATATTACTATGCATTATTTCATTGCACTTACACTGCACCACTGTTTACCTTGCATGTAGTGCATGTAGCAATACAAAGGGGCTTGTAAGTGAGCCCCTACGTCTCCTGTCACCTGCAAGTTGCTGCTCATAATGAAAGAAGACAACGTGCAGGCACTGCTGTACGTGTCCCAGTATCACCAGGACAGGTTTATCATATTTACTATGGGGCCCAGACTCTTGGCAGGGTAGATGGTGTCCACCATGTGAAAAAAGTGGATAGGTGCCATCTTCCGCGTCTTCCCTCGACTTGTGCCCAGACTGTCATCATAATTAAGCAAGATGGACAGCACTCTAATACAGAAAAGATTCAACTGAGGCACTGGAGATTGCTGTCAGTGATGGCTTTACATCTGCATTCAGCCTGAGATAGTATTGAAATTCTCCAGTCCCAGATTAAATACAGCCTTAGCTAATGCATGACTACTGCATTTTATTGCGGTAATGTACACACCAGCACTAAAATGCTTAGTTTAACCCCTGATGCGTGGTACTTGGCAGAGGTGTCTTATTTTTTAAATGCAGCCAAAGTAATTCTAGGCCTGGGTGAATGCAGGTGCATAGATTGTGGCTGGCCTCCATTTGAACCGAGAATGATACTGTGTTTTCCTATTTTTGTCAGGCAACACACTGACATGGGATCTTTAGTACTTCGATTCACTTTTTTAACTGAAAAAGACATCAGAATATTTGATTTACTTAATGTAATTCACCTCGCTGTTTCAGAAGCACTAATACATTTTAAAATAATGTCGCACCCATTTATTTTTTCTATAACACTGCTGCACCTTAGAGCGCTTTACAAAGACCCGGGTTAATACATAAAATAAGATTTCAAAGGTAGAGAAATCTCTAGAAACAACAGTTCAAGGGCAGTAAACTGCAGTTTTGTGTGTGTGTGTTGAAGAGGGGTGACGGACCTATGATCAGAGGAGGTAAAGGAAGTAGTGGAGAGCAAGAAGAAACAAAAGGATTCAAGTAGACAAACATGGGATTGCAACTGCTTACATGATTAATCTAGGGCACCAAAACAGGGAAGAAGGTTGTATCAGCGGGCAATTGGACTAAAGAAATACTAGATACTGGGGACTGCATCAGAGTCAGAATAGGCAGATAAATCCTGAACAGGTGCATTTTTAGGGCTTTGGTAAAGGTGAGGATGATCGGTGCTAATCGCACCTTCAGGGGGAGCGACTTCCAGACAGGCAGGGCAGAAATAGAAAAGCATGGTGGTGCAAAATTTTGATATTTCTAATTGCAGTGAGTTCTTACTCCTTCAACTTCTCATGCTACCAGAAAGGCCAAGAGGATGGCAAAATAAGTTTTCTTTCTGGAGTAAGGTGCTTGGAATGTGATACATCTGATTTATAAACGTATTAATAGCAAGCTTCAGGAAGCCAGGAGAGGTTCCTCAAAATGGATTTGATCCAATGTACTCTTCTATGTGATTAGCTGAGCTGTTGAGATGAGGTTAGCTTTGCAGCTCAATAGGGTCGTTTTTGAGATGCCGGAGTAGATGACATTACTTCCATCAGTAACCCTTGAACCCTAGAATCCATTAATCAACTAATGAGGTAAAGAAAGAAATATTTAACCATTTAGTAGTAGGTAATAGAAAGATTTCAATACAGTTATATATATGTATGATAAAATATTCCGTATAGTGCTCAGTATAAAAAGTAATCACATGGTTCGAGATTTAAAAAAGGAAGACTTTTTTAGGTGTGTGTCAGTAACCGGCGTCAGATTTTACAAATCACGCCGTTTGTGGAGGAGAAATCGTCTATGAAATCCAAGTAGAACTACTATTTTTGATTGGAATCAATACTCATCGATGGCTTTTCGACCTCTTCATAATTCGAGGGTCAATATCAAGCATGGGCCTCTGCACATAATTCTTAAAAATAAAAAAGGAGGAATGAATCTAAAAGACTATAGGATGTTTAAAGTAAGTGCAAAACCTGCACAGCAGACCGTACTTACAGAAGGGCAACTGTCTCAATCAATCAAACAGATTCAAGAACAAATTCAATAACAAACACGTCCCATTGATAAAAGTGGGAACTATTGCGTGAAAAAGTGCCAAACTATGCGGCAGAGATTACTCACGGAGGTATGCTCAATAGCTGTAAATATAGGAATCGGGGATGCGCTTCTGGTGGATTTTGGGGAGTCAAGGTCCCAGAAAGCGAGAGTGGAAATGAGGGGCGGAGGAGGGCCACGAAGACCAGCAGCATCCTGTACAGGCGCTGTGCGGGGCGAGCTTCTGGTGGACTGTGGGGAATCCAGGTCCCAGAGGCCAAGAGTGTAGAGGAAGTCACTGAGGAGGAGGGCCCGAACGTAATCAGCGATGCAAGCATCTTGTACACCTGCTGCACGAGGAGCATCTGGGTGAATCCTGGCCAAGGGTGGGTACGTTTCTGCCCGTCATCTTCTGGCGGAGGCCGGGCTTGGCCCCCTGATCTCAACCCCACATATCTCTCATCCGCACAGCACCTGGAGTTGTGTGTTTGTTATACAGAGGCCATATATTTGAAATGATGTTTGTTGGTGCTGGAGGCAGCTTCTGGCTGGGGTTTGCTTTCTCTCTTTGATCGTAGCGTCCACCTGTATTTAAATTTAAATGAGGAAGCTTAATTTAGGAGGCACTCATTCCAATGTAATCAATAACTCTTCTTTGGACGGCTTTATCAAATGGTTATTGACAATGAAAATCCAGTAGTAACTGTAGGGCAACACTCGCATTTGGAGGTGATGGAAAGCAGCACTTCGGGGAGTATTGAGGACACCGTTCATCGTCATCTCATTAATCACTATACAGTTTTGGATATCCCCCACGTTCACCCCAGCTCCAACTGCCAAACGATCAAGGTGTGGGAAAATCGCTGTAAATTAGAATCTGCGTAGGGCCAAAATGCTTTTCAAGGTCTACCTTTTTTCCCTTCGGTGGCTTGTGAGAACACTTTTGCCCAACTGCTCCGCGATAAACTCGTGTGTTCTGGATGATTGCTTTATGCCCCATTTATGAGCGAACGAGTTTGATTGACAACTATCGCACAAGGGGGAAGGGGCTGGAGGGCCCACGGCAAAGCTATGAATTGCACCCACATGTGTTACTTCTGTGTTTTTCACAGACATTCTCTCCTGGTGATGAAGTGGTTGAGGGAGTGAGTTCTAGTTTGGTGAGTAGCAGGTGTCGGCCAATATGAGACCGTGTGAGATGGTAACTAGCCTTGAGGGAGGGTCTAGGGAGAGCTCTCAAATAACAGAAGCGCAGAACTGCAAACCTTACCCCACTGGCGCCGGTGGGTGGGGCAAATAAGAATAGCTATGAGGTATGCCACCTGCCCCTAGAGCCTGTTACTTTGTGATTGTGTTGGCTAATGTTCTTAGATTAGCACGCCAGGCCGTAGAAAGTACTGCGCAAACATGAACAAGATTACACATTGGCTACCTGGTAATATCAAATATAAGGGTCAGCTGTTTGACTCAATATTGTTCACCCATAGAATAGGATTTCCATCCATTGACAATCTTGTTTACAATGCAGCAACCCATGGGTGCAAGGGAGACTGCTTTGGCGCTAGGCAGGACATTGTGCGCCAGTACAGGGAAAAGCCAGGAAAGCGTCGTACAATGTTAAGTACAGCATATTCCTACAGTTTCCTTGTTGAGCAGCGCAGCATGGTGACTTGCTGTGCTGTGTGATTTTTTAAAATAAATGTGCCCCTTATTATTCAGGGCTAAGTAACAACGTGGGGACTGAGCATCCATCTCCAACCTTCCCTATCGATGTGGTATTCCTCTTTGAGATGACTGAGGCATCAAACAAAATCCCTTCTGGAAAAGACCCTGGCTTGGATGGGGTTCCTATGAATCTATATAAACAAAATCCTAATATATGGGTGCTGCTATTGACCAACTATATCAATTCTGTCTGAAGTAATGGAATCCCACAGTCCTTGCGATCTTCTATTATTGTTCCTGTTTTCAAGAAAGGGAATCAGTCGAGTCACATCTCCCATTTCCCTTTCAGATTCAGTAGTGAAAAATGTTGGTAGTGTCATTCTTAACCCCTTCGCTGCCAGGCCTTTTCCCCCTCCTGTGCCGGGCCTTTTTTTGCCTATTTGGGGCAGTTCGCGCTTAGGCCCTCATAACTTTTTGTCCACATAAGCTAACCAAGCCAAATTTGCGTCCTTTTTTTCCAACATCCTAGGGATTCTAGAGGTACCCAGACTTTGTGGGTTCCCTTGAAGGAGGCCAAGAAATTGGCCAAAATACAGTGAAAATTTCGTTTTTTTCAAAAAAATTGGAAAAAGTGGCTGCAGAAGAAGGCTTGTGGTTTTTCCCCTGAAAATGGCATCAACAAAGGGTTTGCGATGCTAAACTCAGCAGCTTCCCAGCTTTCAGGAACAGGCAGACTTGAATCAGAAAACCCAATTTTTCAACACAATTTTGGCATTTTACTGGGGCATACCCCATTTGTGCAATTTTTTGTGCTTTCAGCCTCCTTCCAGTCAGTGACAGGAATGGTCATGAAACCAATGCTGGATCCCAGAAACCTAAACATTTCTGAAAAGTAGACAAAATTCTGAATTCAGCAAGGGGTCATTTGTGTAGATCCTACAAGGGTTTCCTACAGAAAATAACAGCTGAAAAAGAAAAATATTGAAATTGAGGTGAAAAAACCATCAATTTTTCTCTACGTTTTACTCTGTAACTTTTCCCTGCAATGTCAGATTATCGAAAGCAATATACCGTTACGTCTGCTGGACTCCTCTGGTTGCGGGGATATATAGGGCTTGTAGGTTCATCAAGAACCCGAGGAACCCAGAGCCAATAAATGAGCTGCACCCTGCAGTGCCTTTTCATTCTATACCGGGTATACAGCAATTCATTTGCTGAAATATAAGGAGTAAAAAATTGCTATCAAGAAAACCTTTGCATTTCCAAAAAGGGCACAAGATAAGGTGTTGAGGAGCAGTGGTTATTTGCACATCTCTGAATTCCGGGGTGACCATAGTAGCACGTGAATTACAGGGAATTTCTCAAATAGATGTCTTTTTTACACACACTCCTATATTTGGAAGGAAAAAATGTAGAGAAAGACAAGGGGCAATAGTACTTGTTTTGCTAATCTATGTTCCCCCAAGTCTCCCGATAAAAATGGTACCTCACTTGTGTGGGTAGGCCTAGCACCCGCGACAGGATATGCCCCAAAACACAACATGGACACATCACAGAAAACAGAGCTGTTTTTAGCAAAGTGACTACCTGTAGATTTTGGCCTCTAGCTCAGCCGCCACCTAGGGAAACCTACCAAACCTGTGCATTTCTGAAAACTAGAGACCTAGGGGAATCCAAGGAGGGGTGACTTGTGTGGCTCGGACCAGGTTCTGTTACCCAGAATCCTTTGCAAACCTCAAAATTTGGCTAAAAAAACACATGTTCCTCACATTTCTGTGGCAGAAAGTTCTGGAATCTGAGAGGAGCCACAAATTTCCTTCCACCCAGCGTTCCCCCACGTCTCCCGATAAAAATGATACCTCACTTGTGTGGGTAGGCCTAGCGCCCGCGACAGGATATACCCCAAAACACAACGTGGACATATCACAGAAAACAGAGCTGTTTTTAGCAAAGTGACTACCTGTAGATTTTGGCCTCTAGCTCAGCCGCCACCTAGGGAAACCTACCAAACCTGTGCATTTCTGAAAACTAGAGACCTAGGGGAATCCAAGGAGGGGTGACTTGCGGGGCTCGGACCAGGTTCTGTTACCCAGAATCCTTTGCAAACCTCAAAATTTCGCTAAAAAAACACATGTTCCTCACATTTCTGTGGCAGAAAGTTCTGGAATCTGAGAGGAGCCACAAATTTCCTTCCACCCAGCGTTCCCCCACGTCTCCCGATAAAAATGATACCTCACTTGTGTGGGTAGGCCTAGCGCCCGCGACAGGATATGCCCCAAAACACAACGTGGACATATCACAGAAAACAGAGCTGTTTTTAGCAAAGTGACTACCTGTAGATTTTGGCCTCTAGCTCAGCCGCCACCTAGGGAAACCTACCAAACCTGTGCATTTCTGAAAACTAGAGACCTAGGGGGGGCTCGGACCAGGTTCTGTTACCCAGAATCCTTTGCAAACCTCAAAATTTGGCTAAAAAAACACATGTTCCTCACATTTCTGTGGCAGAAAGTTCTGGAATCTGAGAGGAGCCACAAATTTCCTTCCACCCAGCGTTCCCCCATGTCTCCCGATAAAAATGATACCTCACTTGTGTGGGTAGGCCTAGCGCCCGCGACAGGATATGCCCCAAAACACAACGTGGACATATCACAGAAAACAGAGCTGTTTTTAGCAAAGTGACTACCTGTAGATTTTGGCCTCTAGCTCAGCCGCCACCTAGGGAAACCTACCAAACCTGTGCATTTCTGAAAACTAGAGACCTAGGGGAATCCAAGGAGGGGTGACTTGCGGGGCTCGGACCAGGTTCTGTTACCCAGAATCCTTTGCAAATCTCAAAATTTGGCTAAAAAAACACATGTTCCTCACATTTCTGTGGCAGAAAGTTCTGGAATCTGAGAGGAGCCACAAATTTCCTTCCACCCAGCGTTCCCCCACGTCTCCCGATAAAAATGATACCTCACTTGTGTGGGTAGGCCTAGCGCCCGCGACAGGATATGCCCTAAAACACAACGTGGACATATCACAGAAAACAGAGCTGTTTTTAGCAAAGTGACTACCTGTAGATTTTGGCCTCTAGCTCAGCCGCCACCTAGGGAAACCTACCAAACCTGTGCATTTCTGAAAACTAGAGACCTAGGGGAATCCAAGGAGGGGTGACTTGCGGGGCTCGGACCAGGTTCTGTTACCCAGAATCCTTTGCAAACCTCAAAATTTGGCTAAAAAAACACATGTTCCTCACATTTCTGTGGCAGAAAGTTCTGCAATCTGAGAGGAGCCACAAATTTCCTTCCACCCAGCGTTCCCCCATGTCTCCCGATAAAAATGATACCTCACTTGTGTGGGTAGGCCTAGCGCCCGCGACAGGATATGCCCCAAAACACAACGTGGACATATCACAGAAAACAGAGCTGTTTTTAGCAAAGTGACTACCTGTAGATTTTGGCCTCTAGCTCAGCCGCCACCTAGGGAAACCTACCAAACCTGTGCATTTCTGAAAACTAGAGACCTAGGGGAATCCAAGGAGGGGTGACTTGCGGGGCTCGGACCAGGTTCTGTTACCCAGAATCCTTTGCAAACCTCAAAATTTGGCTAACAAAACACATGTTCCTCACATTTCTGTGGCAGAAAGTTCTGGAATCTGAGAGGAGCCACAAATTTCCTTCCACCCAGCGTTCCCCCACGTCTCCCGATAAAAATGATACCTCACTTGTGTGGGTAGGCCTAGCGCCCGCGACAGGATATGCCCCAAAACACAACGTGGACATATCACAGAAAACAGAGCTGTTTTTAGCAAAGTGACTACCTGTAGATTTTGGCCTCTAGCTCAGCCGCCACCTAGGGAAACCTACCAAACCTGTGCATTTCTGAAAACTAGAGACCTAGGGGAATCCAAGGAGGGGTGACTTGCGGGGCTCGGACCAGGTTCTGTTACCCAGAATCCTTTGCAAATCTCAAAATTTGGCTAAAAAAACACATGTTCCTCACATTTCTGTGGCAGAAAGTTCTGGAATCTGAGAGGAGCCACAAATTTCCTTCCACCCAGCGTTCCCCCACGTCTCCCGATAAAAATGATACCTCACTTGTGTGGGTAGGCCTAGCGCCCGCGACAGGATATGCCCCAAAACACAACGTGGACATATCACAGAAAACAGAGCTGTTTTTAGCAAAGTGACTACCTGTAGATTTTGGCCTCTAGCTCAGCCGGCACCTAGGGAAACCTACCAAACCTGTACATTTCTGAAAACTAGAGACCTAGGGGAATCCAAGGAGGGGTGACTTGTGTGGCTCGGACCAGGTTCTGTTACCCAGAATCCTTTGCAAACCTCAAAATTTGGCTAAAAAAACACATGTCCCTCTCATTTCTGTGGCAGAAAGTTCTGGAATCTGAGAGGAGCTACAAATTTCCTTCCACCCAGCGTTCCCCCAAGTCTCCCGATAAAAATGATACCTCACTTGCGTGGGTAGGCCTAGCGCCGGCGACAGGAAACACCCCAAAGCGCAACGTGGACACATCCTAAATTTTGGAAAAAAACAGAGGTGTTTTTTGCAAAGTGCCTACCTGTAGATTTTGGCCTCTAGCTCAGCCGGCACCTAGGGAAACCTACCAAACCTGTGCATTTCTGAAAACTAGAGACCTAGGGGAATCCAAGGAGGGGTGACTTGCGGGGCTCGGACCAGGTTCTGTTACCCAGAATCCTTTGCAAACCTCAAAATTTGGCTAAAAATACACATGTTACTCACATTTCTGTGGCAGAAAGTTCTGGAATCTGAGAGGAGCCACAAATTTCCTTCTACCCAGCGTTCCCCCAAGTCTCCCGATAAAAATGATACCTCACTTGTGTGGGTAGGCCTAGCGCCCACGAAAGGAAAGGGCCCAAAACACAACGTGGACACATCACATTTTTTTATAAAAAGCAGTGCCTACCTGTGGATTTTGGCCTGTAGCTCAGCCGACACCTGAGGAAACCTAGCAAACCAGTGCATTTTTGAAAACTAGAAACCCAGGGGAATCCAAGATGGGGTGACTTGCGGGGCTCTGACCAGGTTATGTTACCCAGAATCCTTTGCAAACATCAAAATTTGGCCCAAAAAACACTTTTTCCTCTCATTTCGGTGACAGAAAGTTCTGGAATCTGAGAGGAGCCACAAATTTCCTGCCACCCAGCGTTCCCCTAAGTCTCTCGATAAAAATGGTACATCACTTCTGTGGGTAGGCCTAGCGCCCACAAAAGGAAATGGCCCAAAACACAACGTGGACACAACATATTTTTTCACAGAAAACAGAGGTGTTTTTTGCAAGGTGCCTACCTGTGGTGTTTGGCCTGTAGCTCAGCCGGGGGGGGGGGGCAGAAATGCCCTAAAATAAATTTGCCCCCCCAACCCCCACCCTCCCCCTCCGGGAGCGACCCTTGCCTACGGGGTTGCTCCCCCTGCGTGACATTGGCACCAAAAAACAAATCCCCGGTGCCTAGTGGTTTCTGCCCCCTTGGGGGCAGGTTGACCTAAACTCAGCCAATCTGCCCCCAAGGGGGGCAGAAATGGCCTAAATACAATTTGTCCCCCAGGGGAGCGACTTTTGCCTGATGGGTCGCTCCCCATCTCTAAAAAAAAAAGACAAAGAAAAAAAAAAAGAAAAAAAAGAAAAATTCCCCTGGCGCCTAGAGGTTTCTGCCCCCCCCCCCCCCGGGGGCAGTTCGGCCTAATAATAGGCCGATCTGTCCCCCGGGGGGGGCAGAAATGGCCTAAAATAAATTTGCCCCCCAACCCCCACCACCCCCCCGGGAGCGACCCTTGCCTACGGGGTCGCTCCCCCTGCGTGACATTGGCGCCAAAAAAACAAATCCCCGGTGCCTAGTGGTTTCTGCCCCCTTGGGGGCAGATTGACCTAAAATTTGCCAATCTGCCCCCAGGGGGGCAGAAATTGTCTAAATACAATTTGCCCCCCCAGGGGAGCGACCCTTGCCTGATGGGTCGCTCCCCATCTCTAAAAAAAGAAACAACAAAAAAAAAAACCACACAAAAAAAAAATTGCCCTGGTGCCTAGAGTGTTCTGCCCCCCCCCCCCGGGGGCAGTTCGGCCTAATAATAGGCCGATCTGTCCCCCGGGGGGGCAGAAATGGCCTAAAATAAATTTGCCCCCCAACCCCCATCCCCCCCCCGGAAGCGACCCTTGCCTACGGGGTCGCTCCCCCTGCGTGACATTGGCGCCAAAAAAACAAATCCCCGGTGCCTAGTGGTTTCTGCCCCCTTGGGGGCAGATTGACCTAAAATTGGCCAATCTGCCCCCAGGGGGGCAGAAATGGTCTAAATACAATTTGCCCCCCCAGGGGAGCGACCCTTGCCTGATGGGTCGCTCCCCATCTCTAAAAAAAGAAACAACAAAAAAAAAAACACACAAAAAAAAATTTGCCCTGGTGCCTAGAGTGTTCTGCCCCCCCCGGGGGGCAGTTCGGCCTAATAATAGGCCGATCTGTCCCCCGGGGGGGCAGAAATGGCCTAAAATAAATTTGCCCCCCCAACCCCCCCCCCCCCCCCCCCCCCCCGGGAGCGACCCTTGCCTACGGGGTCGCTCCCCCTGCGTGACATTGGCGCTAAAAAACAAATCCCCGGTGCCTAGTGGTTTCTGCCCCCTTGGGGGCAGATTGACCTAAAATTGGCCAATCTGCCCCCAGGGGGGCAGAAATGGTCTAAATACAATTTGCCCCCCCCAGGGGAGCGACCCTTGCCTGATGGGTCGCTCCCCATCTCTAAAAAAAGAAACAACAAAAAAAAAAAACACAAAAAAAAAAATTGCCCTGGCGCCTAGAGTGTTCTGCCCCCCCCGGGGGCAGTTCGGCCTAATAATAGGCCGATCTGTCCCCCGGGGGGGCAGAAATGGCCTAAAATAAATTTGCCCCCCCCAATCCCCACCCCCCCCCCGGGAGCGACCCTTGCCTACGGGGTCGCTCCCCCTGCGTGACATTGGCGCCAAAAAAACAAATCCCCGGTGCCTAGTGGTTTCTGCCCCCTTGGGGGCAGATTGACTTAAAATTGGCCAATCTGCCCCCAGGGGGGCAGAAATGGTCTAAATACAATTTGCCCCCCCCAGGGGAGCGACCCTTGCCTGATGGGTCGCTCCCCATCTCTAAAAAAAGAAACAACAAAAAAAAAAAACACAAAAAAAAATTGCCCTGGCGCCTAGAGTGTTCTGCCCCCCCCCCCGGGGGCAGTTCGGCCTAATAATAGGCCGATCTGTCCCCCGGGGGGGCAGAAATGGCCTAAAATAAATTTGCCCCCCCAACCTCCACCCCCCCCCCCCCGGAGCGACTCTTGCCTACGGGGTCGCTCCCCCTGCGTGGACAATTGGCGCCAAAAAAACAAATCCCCGGTGCCTAGTGGTTTCTGCCCCCTAGGGGGAAGATTGACCTAAAATTGGCCAATCTGCCCCCAGGGGGGGCAGAAATGGTCTAAATACAATTTGCCCCCCCCCCAGGGGAGCGACCCTTGCCTGATGGGTCGCTCCCCATCTCTAAAAAAAAGAAACAACAAAAAAAAAAAACACACAAAAAAAATTGCCCTGGCGCCTAGAGTGTTCTGCCCCCCCCCGGGGGCAGTTCGGCCTAAAAAATAGGCCGATCTGTCCCCCGGGGGGGCAGAAATGGCCTAAAATAAATTTGCAACCCCAACCCCCCCCCCCCCCTCCCGGGAGCGACCCTTGCCTACGGGGTCGCTCCCCCTGCGTGACATTGGCGCTAAAAAACAAATCCCCGGTGCCTAGTGGTTTTCTGCCCCCCTTGGGGGCAGATTGACCTAAAATTGGCCAATCTGCCCCCAGGGGGGCAGAAATGGTCTAAATACAATTTGCCCCCCCCAGGGGAGCGACCCTTGCCTGATGGGTCGCTCCCCATCTCTAAAAAAAGAAACAACAAAAAAAAAACCACCAAAAAAAAATTGCCCCTGGCGCCTAGAGTGTTCTGCCCCCCCCCCGGGGGCAGTTCGGCCTAATAATAGGCCGATCTGTTCCCCGGGGGGGGCAGAAATGGGCCTAAAATAAATTTCCCCCCCCAACCCCCACCGCCCCCCCCGGGAGCGACCCCTTGCCTACGGGGGTCGCTCCCCCTGCGTGACATTGGCGCCAAAAAACAAATCCCCGGTGCCTAGTGGTTTCTGCCCCCTTGGGGGCAGATTGACCTAAAATTGGCCAATCTGCCCCCAGGGGGGCAGAAATGGTCTAAATACAATTTGCCCCCCCAGGGGAGCGACCCTTGCCTGATGGGTCGCTCCCCATCTCTAAAAAAAAGAAAACAACAAAAAAAAAAAACACAAAAATAAAATTGCCCTGGCGCCTAGAGTGTTCTGCCCCCCCCCGGGGGCAGTTCGGCCTAATAATAGGCCGATCTGTCCCCCCGGGGGGGGCAGAAATGGCCTAAAATAAATTTGCCCCCCCCAACCTCCACCCCCCCCCGGGAGCGACCCTTGCCTACGGGGTCGCTCCCCCTGCGTGACATTGGCGCCAAAAAACAAATCCCCGGTGGCCTAGTGGTTTCTGCCCCCTAGGGGGCAGATTGACCTAAAATTTGGCGAATCTGCCCCCAGGGGGGCAGAAATGGTCTAAATACAATTTGCCCCCCCAGGGGAGCGACCCTTGCCTGATGGGTCGCTCCCCATCTCTAAAAAAAGAAACAACAAAAAAAAAAACACAAAAAAAAAATTGCCCTGGCGCCTAGAGTGTTCTGCCCCCCCCCCCCGGGGGCAGTTCGGCCTAAAAATAGGCCGATCTGTCCCCCGGGGGGGGCAGAAATGGCCTAAAATAAATTTGCCCCCCCCAACCCCCACCCCCCCCCCCGGGAGCGACCCTTGCCTACGGGGTCACTCCCCCTGCGTGACATTGGCGCCAAAAAACAAATCCCCGGTGCCTTGTGGTTTCTGCCCCCTTGGGGGCAGATTGACCCAAAATTGGCCAATCTGCCCCCAGGGGGGCAGAAATGGTCTAAATACAATTTGCCCCCCCAGGGGAGCGACCCTTGCCTGATGGGTCGCTCCCCATCTCTAAAAAAAGAAACAACAAAAAAAAAAAACACAAAAAAAAAAATTGCCCTGGCGCCTAGAGTGTTCTGCCCCCCCCGGGGGCAGTTCGGCCTAATAATAGGCCGATCTGTCCCCCGGGGGGCAGAAATGGCCTAAAATAAATTTGCCCCCCCCAACCGGCACCCCCCCCCCCCGGGAGCGACCCTTGCCTACGGGGTCGCTCCCCCTGCGTGACATTGGCGCCAAAAAACAAATCCCCGGTGCCTAGTGGTTTCTGCCCCCTAGGGGGCAGATTGACCTAAAATTGGCCAATTTCCCTCCAGGGGGGCAGAAATGGTCTAAATACAATTTGCCCCCCCAGGGGAGCGACCCTTGCCTGATGGGTCGCTCCCCATCTCTAAAAAAAGAAACAAAAAAAAAAAAAACACAAAAAAAAAATTGCCCTGGCGCCTAGAGTGTTCTGCCCCCCCCCCGGGGGCAGTTCGGCCTAATAATAGGCCGATCTGTCCCCCGGGGGGGCAGAAATGGCCTAAAATAAATTTGACCCCCCACCCCCCCCCCCCCCGGGAGCGACCCTTGCCTACGGGGTCGCTCCCCCTGCGTGACATTGGCGCCAAAAAACAAATCCCCGGTGCCTAGTGGTTTCTGCCCCCTTGGGGGCAGATTGACCTAAAATCGGCCAATCTGCCCCCAGGGGGGCAGAAATGGTCTAAATACAATTTGCCCCCCAGGGGAGCGACCCTTGCCTGATGGGTCGCTCCCCATCTCTAAAAAAAAAAAAAGAACAAAAAAAAAAAACACAAAAAAAAAATTTGCCCTGGCGCCTAGAGGTTTCTTCCCCCCCTGGGGGCAGATCGGCCTAATAATAGGCCGATCTGCCCCCAGGGGGGGCAGAAAAGGCCTTCCCAAAAAATTGCCCCTTCTGGGAGCGACCCTTGCCAAAGGGGTCGCTTTGTTGCGTGACATTCGCGCGCAAAAACAAACTCCCTGGTGTCTAATGGTTTCTGCCCCCCTTGGGGGCAGATTGGCCTTATCAAAATAGGCCAATCTGCCCCCAAGGGGGGCAGAAATGGCCTAAATATATATTGCCCCGTAGGGGAGTGACCCTTGCCTAAGGGATCGCTCCCCACCTAAAAAAAAAGAATTCATCACAAAAAAAAAAAAAAAAAAAAAATGGTCCCTGGTGCCTAGAGGTTTCTGCCCCCCCTGGGGGCAGATCGGCCTAATAATAGGCCAATCTGCCCCCAGGGGGGGCAGAAAAGGCCTTCCTAAAAAAATGCCCCCCTGGGAGCGACCCTTGCCCAAGGGGTCGCTCCCTTTTGCCAATTTCAAGAAAAAAAAAAAAATCCCTGGTGTCTAGTGGGGTTTCAAAAGCCGGATTGCAAGCAATCCAGCTTTTGAAACCTGTGAGAGACTTCAAAGGGAAGGAAATACATTTCCTTCCCTTTGAAGCCTCTCGGGGCCTCCCCCATGGGATTGAAAAAGAAATGCAAAAGCATTTCTTTTTCAATCGCGCTGGAAGCTCTGCTTCCAGCGCGATGGGGGAGACCCTGTGACTAATCAGCGCGCGCTCGCGCGCTGACGTCACAGGGGGGGTTGGGGGGGGTCGGGGGTGGGAGGGGAAGGGCTTCCCCTTCCATCCCTGACTTGGGGGGGTGGGGGGGAACCCCACAGAGGGAGCGAGAGCGCTCCCTCTGGGCTGTGTGCCGAGGACGTAGTGGTTACGTCCTCGGCACAGCAGCACTGTGCCGCAGGACGTAACCACTACGTCCGCGGCACAGAAGGGGTTAATAGATTGACTTCACGGGTATCAGACAACTCTGTGTTGTCCAATGTACAATATGGTTTTCGAGCTGGGCTTGACATACTTGAGCAATGCCTCAGTTTACATCTCTTGATAAGCAAATCCACAGTTGTGAAACATACCTCAGTCCACATGGCCTTTATGTACCTGTCTTGTGCATGTGATAGCATGGTCATTTCCAAACTCTGGGGGACATTGGACTCCATGGGGTAGATATGGGTCTTCTAGCATTGTTAACAACCCTTCATTAAGATCGACAAGCCTCTGGTAGGTATGGTGAGAATGACAATTGTATTAACCCTCTTAGACTTGCCCGAGGGGTTTTCCAGAGCTGTGTGCCTGCCCCCATATTATTTTTATTGTACGTTAACGGACTTGAGGCAGCCCTCATTGAAAATTGTTCGAATCTACCGGTAGTTAAGTTAAGAGTAGGCCTGTGTCTGTGTTTCTATAAGCAGACAGCGCTGTTCTGGGCTGAAAGGTTTTCTTGACGTCTTTGTTGATTTTATGGCCCAACTGAGTTTCGAGACTAATCTTACCAACACCTTTGTGATGGCGTGTGGCCCATGGAACCCTAAATCCTGCTGTTTTGCCATCCAGGGCAAATCAGTTGCCATACTCCACAAATGTCCTTACTTAGGAATCCCTTTTGATTCATCGAGCACTTGGGCTCAAAGCTTACCGATGAGGAGGCTAAGATTTAGCAATTCCCTGACTTTTTGTATAATCTGGTAGCCAAGACAGGTAATAAACTTATGCTGCCGTTACTTGAGGTATGCAAGAGAAAGTATTTGCCAGTTTTAATGTGTGGTGCGAGATTGTGGGGACATAAAAAGGTTAGCGCTATGCAGACAGAGAAAAACAGAGCCTGAAGGCATATCATGGGTGTGCTAGTTAGTGCTCCCATTTATGCTGTTCAATAGGAGTTTGGGTTATTTTATGTGGAAGACGATATTAATGTAGCAATAAATTAGGCCAGACCTATTTTTTCAAACCCGAATGATTTAAATAGTTTGAATCGTAGCTGGCTAAGAACAAAGGCCTGATTTAGACATTGGTGGGTGAGTTACTCCAGTACAATGATTCCAGAAATACCGTCTGCCAAAATCTAAATCCTATAGGATGTAATGGGATTTAGATTTCGGCGGATGAGATATCCGTCACCGTAGTGACAGAGTAACTCCTCCACCAATATCTACATCATGCCCAACGGTTTTGGCATATAAGTGCCAGGAAAGGGAAGCCTTGGAATTAGCAAATCCTACCAATGCTGAGTATAACTTTATTCGACCTCCTGGGGGTTGGTGCCATCCCTAGACATGGAGTTTAATTCTTGGGATAGGATAATCCTAACTAGATTTAGATTAGGAATTATCTAGTGTTATTCATGTTTCCCTCCTGGCCAGTACGACCCAGCTGCCACCCTGACTTGCCCCTATGACATATTCTGCCAAGCGTTTATTGCATTTTATGTTCTTTTCTAAATATTATCGACCTACGAGAAAAGGGATTTAATCCCTGTTCTTAAAGACGCTGCACTGTTTGGATACAAACCTGCTCTGCTATTTTTACAGCAACTCAATTCTCATGTGGTCTGTTTTAACGTGTACTCTTCTTAAACTAATTCTGCATCAAAGAAAATTGCTTATGTTTTAAAACTACTAGTTTTATATAGTTTTGATGAGATGTTTTTCTTCTTGGAATGTGTTTGTATTTTTAATGTAGGACTTGTGCTTCTATGATTATTTTTTAATGAATGAATAAAGTAATATATTAAAGAAATAGAAAGATGAAAAGGATTGGAGTTCCCATTGGCGGAAAATGAAAACATACGATTTGGGAGTTACTTACATGTGGATATATTTCCTGAATTAGAGGAAAGATGTAGCACTAAATAGTCAATTAAAGTTAATGTGTATGTAAGTTGTGACTGGTGAGGAACAATACTCTATATATACTGCCACTGTAACTTACTAGAAATGCAGTATTAAAGTGGAGAGATATCTAGTGTCTGTGTTCTCCACGTGAAAATGCAGAATACAGTCGTGCATCACCGTCAAATTAAAATGAGGTCCGGATTTATCAAGGTTTTCCATCACCCTTGTGCAACGCAAGGGGGCACAGGGGTAGCGCGCAACCTAAATGAGATTTATCAGGCCATGCAAGATGACCTTGCATGCCCTGCATGGCTTGATACTTGATAAATCTAGAGTAACAATATTAAAAGAAGGTATCTCCCAGATCTATCGCTCATTGGTCCTTAACACACCGACACACTTCCACACCTTGGAGTCAATGAGAAGAATGGTTGGGACAGATGGAGGATGAAGATTGATGTGATGCCACCATGGCCACCGTACTATCAAGATTTCCTCTAGACTACAGCTGATGCAAACGAACTACCTTTACGGTGCCTACCTCACCCCCAGTCACCTCCACAAAGCACGCCTCCTTCCAAGCCCGAATTGCATCAGATGTCCATGTGTGCATCAGATGTCCATGTGCTTTTGCAGATTTCTGTCATATGGTCTGGACCTGCCCTGTTGTTGTTAGAAACTTGACTAGAGTGGCTAAAGAATTGTCAGAGGTGTTAGGGTGAGAAGTGGAACTCTCGCCAAGGTCACTTCTTCTGGGCATCTTTGAGGGGATGGAGGGCACAAGGGCTGATCGGGTGCTGCTTGTGGTAGCCACCATGGTTGCTAAAAGAGACATAGCAAGTATTGGGAAATCTCCCAGCCTGCCTTTGATGCCTGTGGCATCTTGGGGTGGACTGGTGTGCCTAGCAGGAAAACTGATATATGAAGTCAGGGGGTGTCCCAAGAAATGTGCACATATCTGGAGTAAATGATGGACCCCTTTGGGCTGGGCTTGCTACTGTAAGCCTATGAGTGATATTTCCCTCACTGTGTCTATTATGAACTAGTTGCCTTTGTCTGTAAAAGTGATGCAATGATTTCCTTTGCTGCCTTGTCTTACTCTAGATTTTTTTAAATAAACAACTTTATTGCTATTTTAACAACAAAATTATCCGCACCACTACCAGCTGTCGCTGGTCATCAGCAAAGGAAATCACAGCATTACTTTTACAGACAAGGCAACTAGTCCACTATAGACAATACTCTGAGGCAGGGAGACGGTCCCTGGGTGGAGCATAGGTGTTCCCACACATCCACCCATAGATTTTGGTGCATTCCCAGATTTGCCATTAGTGGTAGACCAGGTGCTATGCTTCCCCAGGTGAGGCGTAACGAGGAGAAATCATTATTTCTCCTTGTTTTTTACTCTTTCTATGTATTCTGCAGCACACATAGAAAGAGGAAAATGCCTCTCAGTATTGCTTGTGTGCAGGAACATGTCCTTTCTTGTACATACACAATCCAGCGCAGACACCCTTGCATCATGAGGCAAGGGTGCCTGCACTGGCGCTAGGCAGCCAAAAGTGTGCCAGCGCTAAGAAGGGACTGGAATGCGCCACATGTCACATTCCTGCCCTTTTTATTTCATGGAGCACAGCAAGGTAACTTGCTGTGTTGCGCTGTGTGAAAGAATGATAAATATGGCCCTACATAAAGCTGGCGTGAAGCATTCACAAATCAGGTGAAGTACGCCTGTAAAAAGTGATGAAAAGAATTGAATCAACACTTAGAAAACTAGTACAGAAAGAATGTTGAGCCAAATTAAAAAATACAATTACAAATTTTAGCTATCAGATGCACTTGTGTCTGAATTGCCTCTGTTTTCTTTTAGAAGAGGAAAAACACAGAGCGAGCAAAGTATGTGCCAGTAATTCAAAACCCAAAATTTCATTCATCACCATTAACATGGCAGGGTGTGAGTT
Source organism: Pleurodeles waltl (assembly GCF_031143425.1). Taxonomy (NCBI): domain Eukaryota; kingdom Metazoa; phylum Chordata; class Amphibia; order Caudata; family Salamandridae; genus Pleurodeles; species Pleurodeles waltl. The sequence goes on from NC_090449.1 coordinate 405,224,180, forward strand.
ATGGAGTGTAGTGTGCTTAACGCACCATAACTTGCAAATTCAAGTCTTTTTTAGTGTTTTGTTCACTGAACCATAACTGACTTTTAACAATTTTTCAGTACATTTTCTGTGTTTTTTTTTAAATGATATACTTCCTTCTCCTGTCATGTACCCATTTTGCACTGAGCACAGCCGTTGACTGAGCCCTGTTCACAACCGTCATTGGCTGAGTGTAGCAGAGGTTGGTCACAGGGCCTGCCTGGCCTTGCACTGAGCTTACTTTCCAAATCTTGTGACAAATTTCATGGAGTCATTTTTATGCCTGACATCCTTGGCGTGGTATTCTCCCAAACCTTTTTCCTTCACTCCCATACTTTGGTGAACTTATTTTTGTAGCACGGCAAAACGTGTCTTAGGCCTGTAATGCAGTTTTATACTGCAATGTCGCCATGGCAAAATAAATCTTTCACCAGGCCTAAATCTTCTTTTTTTAATATTTATAAGTCACCACTATGAAAGGCCCTAAAAGATCATAGGGCAAGGTTTTCATAAAGTAGGGCGTGTGTGTTTAAGTTTTACATGCCTTGGTTGTGAAAAACTCCTAAAGTCGTTTTTCACTCTTGTAAGGCCTGTCTCTCCCAAAACACTGAGTTACCTTATTACATTCAATAATTGCTAACTGCTGATGTCAACAACAAGGCGAAAAAAGGTGGAACCGGTCCTGGGTTGCTTGCGTTCTGGTTTAGGGAGGACCTAGTCTGGCAGTTCAGGCTTTACTGTTCTCAATGGAGCATGGTCAAGACTCTTTTACATATCGCTGGGTCTAAACTGAGGTTACGTGGTTTGCAAAATAACAATGGACTGGGATGCAGCCGAAGTGATTAACAGTGGCTGATATTAATTCAAGCATTTCATCCATTACTCTTGTATATATTTTGAGCTGCAGACTGGGAGCAGATAGATATAGGTGGTCATTATGACATTGGCGGTCTTTTCGGAAGACCGCTGTGGTGACTACTGCCAACAGGCCACTGTGGAGGCGGTAATCCGCCCGCCATATTATGACACACAAACACAAAGCTGACAGAAAACTGCCACAACCACAAGTCCGCCAGACTCAACTAGGGAGAAAAACTGTCAGTCCCACCACCCACACTGCTATGGCAGCAAAACACCGCCCTCCAAATTATGACCCACGAATCACCACAGCGGACATTCAACGGCGGTCAACCATTGGCGGTGCACACCGCCGCAACGGAATTGGGCACCCATCACCACTACAAGCCAACATTGACCAGTTCAAATACCCAAAGCTGACACATTAACACACCCCCTACAACCCCACCAATAGCACTATAAAACACCCCCCCACACAACCCACAATCCCTTGCCAACACGAAAAGACTGCCACACCTTGCCAGGCGAATCTCTTACAGAACTGCACACACACACCAAATCCACCTATACATCTGTTGCACATCACACATCACACACCCCACCACAACACTGAACTCTCTCTGCACAACACACAATAGGTATGTTCCCACAAAAGCACCCCCGTTTCACAGATGATGAGTTGCCGGTGATGGTAGAGGACATTTTCAGGGTAGAGCCACAGCTGCTTGGTGCATAGGTCCAGCAGATCTCCATTGCTAGGAAGATGGAGCTGTAGCAGAGGATCGTGTACAGGGTGAACTCCATGGGATAATATCCACGCACAAGGGACAACATCCGAAAGAGGTGGAACGACCTACAGGGGAAGGTGTGTTCCATTGCATCAAGGCAACGGGTCGCCAACATGAGGGCTGGGGGTGAATCCCCACTTCCCCCCCACAGCTGACAGCATGGGAGGAGCAAGTCATGGCAATCCTGAAGGGCTCACTGGAGGGCTGGACACAGGTAAGTCACCATTACTTACCTACCACCACCGATTCCTGCATGGCATGTCACCCCTCGCCCTAACTCCCTTCACCCCACTCCATCCCATACTGTGCACCACCCCAATGACCACAGCTAAATCTGTACCCCTGCATGACCTACCCACCAGAGGCACACCACTCCCAGCACTGCATGCACACCCACCAGCAATGCATGGACAGCATGTAGTACTTCCAATCCCACAATCCAACATCATAAACTACCAAAGGTGGGAGGACAACACCAAACCCATAGGGAAAGGTAGAAATGCAGAAAATGGGACAGACAATGACCCTAACAAATCACTTACATCCCCACAGGTGTCCCAGCCAATGTCAGCGGCAAGCAGGTGTCTTGGGAACCTAGTCCCCTACCAGAAAAGTCTGCCAGTGATGACAGCAACTCTCGATGTCCCAACCTGGATGAACTCTTTGGCCCATCTAGGACCACAGGTCATTCGGCTTCAACATCCCACATTCAGTCCACCACAGGCCCCCCCTTCCAACTCAAACACCAAAGCAGCCACCCAGCGTACCCAATCCTCTGTCCTTAGGACGCGTCGATCAATAGTGTGCCCACCTGTAGAGGGACACAAGTCAGCATCACACAGGCAAGACGAAGAAGGTCCCGGTGGGAGTGGGCACACCGTTCAGGGGTGTTTTGCTTTCCTTATCTTATGACCGAGCTGACAAAACTTCTCTGGAATGCACTTCTTAGTTTAAAGAAGACATTTATCATTATTATTTCACCACGAGGTTCCTGAGAGACGAGATTAGTAGGCTGGAAGCACACGTTTAAAAGTAGTCACAGCAATGAAAGCAAAATATATCAAAGTACTTCTCAATTGCAATGTACACAGCAAATACATGTGATTATATTATAGCATAACTTCAAAGCAAAGAATACAAGTCAACATTCATCACCGTAGGGCCTATCACTGCTCGTCATCCTTCTCATGCCTGCAAGTTGATGACTCCTGTTCAACTGCGAGAAAGAGATTTTCCACCCAAACGGGAGGTCAGGCAGCTGACGTCTGCTTCTGACTGAAGTCCTGGAAAATTCCCCCTTGCTGCTGCCCAGGGACACCGTAAAAAGGAGAGTGGCCAAGTCTCCAAGCTTGCTCGTTCCCAGGCTGGATAGAGAGGTAAACACAAAATATATGCTCTCTTATCACGCTAGGGAAACACAGCTTGGTCTATCATGTGGAAAAAGACAGCTCATCTGCCATGTCTCAACTGCAATGTCGAACTCCACGTTAAAGCCAATAGGCAGCTAAACTGAATACAAAATGTAATGTCTAATGCCACGTTAAAGCCAATAGGCAGCTAAACTGAATACAACATGTAATGTGCTACTGATGAACAGTGAACAACTAATATGCGCAGTGGTGAAACACAAAGTCATTGGTCAAACACAATTAATGGCATAACAAGGGGACACAGGCACAGGGGGCCAGGGACAGTGGCAGGTCAGCTGTGTGCCAGGGGAGGGTCCAGGCCCTGGTAACCGACTGCCCAGGAGGCACTCTCACATGTCCTGGAGGCATACCAAAAATCCCAAGACAGGATGGGCCAGGTCACCACCATCATGCAGGAGAACCAGCGGCTGCAGGGTATACACCACCAGGAGGTCATGCAGCAGTTGCAGGGCCTAAATGCTAACATGGCCTCCATTGTAGTGGTGCTGGGTGACATGACCAACACCATGTGCGAGAAAAGAGTACACCAGCTGCCCACTACCACTAGCCACTCCACTCCGCAGCCATCAACATCTGCTGCAGCTAGTGCACAGGAGAACCTGACACAGGACCCACAGGCCACCAGCACCCCTCCCTCTGCAGCAGAAGAACCACCCCGCAAATGTTCCCTGCAACCCAGACAGACACCAGAGACTGTTTCTAAGACCAAGACCAAGACCACCGCCAGGAAATGAGCCCCTCCAGAATGTCCCCCTTGTGTACCACTGAGTCCCCTTGTGCAATTTGGACTGCCTATTGCACCTCATCCTTTGGCCCCATGGACATTGCACCTGTGCTCCTGACCAAATTGACCACTACACTGTGGTTTACCTCAACCATCACCCCACTCTATTGCACTGTCCCTTTAATCTTGTCACTTCAATAAACACCACTGGTGCAATAGTGCTTTATCAGACCGAAATGTGCAATGTAATGGACTGTATCACACTGTGCAAACGTCATGTAAAATGTAATTCCATCAAACAGATGTTGTTAAGCAGTCTGTAGCCATCACATCAGTACACTGCTGTTACCACACCAACATCTGCAAAAAGAGAAGGCATAAGTGCCAGTCAACTGAAAGGGTAATGCAGTGATTGGCTCAACACAGCTGGCACACAGCACTCCACAGAAATGGAGAAATTAACAACTTTACAGTCTTACCTGTGTGTCATTGGAAGTACTGCTGTATGATATGTGTCCTATTGTCCACATCCTCCTCCTCACTTTCCTCAGTATCCACTGCTGCCACAGGTGTATTGTCACCCCCCTCCTCCTGCAGGTAGGTCACATGGCGTCTGAGGGCCAACTTGTGCAGCATGCCACAACAATCTGGAAGCGCTGTGAGTGAAGGAGGGGCAGGAGCCCTTTAATTTTGAAATCGCGCTCCCGCCGTCGCGGGAAGCGCCGTGAGCGGAGGAGGGGCAGGAGCCCTTTATATTTCTGTCGCGCTCCCGCCGTCGCGGGAAGCGCTGTGAGTGAAGGAGGGGCAGGAGCCCTTTAATTTTGAAATCGCGCTCCCGCCGTCGCGGGAAGCGCCGTGAGCGGAGGAGGGGCAGGAGCCCTTTATATTTCTGTCGCGCTCCCGCCGTCGCGGGAAGCGCTGTGAGTGAAGGAGGGGCAGGAGCCCTTTAATTTTTAAATCGCGCTCCCGCCGTCGCGGGAAGCGCCGTGAGCGGAGGAGGGGCAGGAGCCCTTTATATTTCTGTCGCGCTCCCGCCGTCGCGGGAAGCGCTGTGAGTGAAGGAGGGGCAGGAGCCCTTTAATTTTTAAATCGCGCTCCCGCCGTCGCGGGAAGCGCCGTGAGCGGAGGAGGGGCAGGAGCCCTTTATATTTCTGTCGCGCTCCCGCTGCGCGGGACGCGCGCGGGCGGCGCCCGGGCCAAGGGCGGGCCCGTCCTTCGCCCGTCATCAACCGGAAGAGGCCGGGCTGGGCCCCCCCCTAACGTCTACTTCTTCTGCCTGTGGAATCTCCATCGGGGTGCTGTTTCAGATACTGTGTGAGTTTGTTATCAAATATGGGGAAAAGAAAGTCTAATGTTCAGAAGGGGGAAGCTGGGTCCAGCTCCCTTCAGTCCTCCATTACTAGTTATTTATCTTCTGTGATGGGGGCCATTGAATCCGAACTTGAACATGTAGAAGAAAGGATTGGGGCTGTCCAAAGTACTGTTCAACACCCCCCCTTGGAACCTACCATCCATATTTCCACTTTTCCAAGGACTGGTCCTTCATCACTGATCTCGCCTCTGAATACCAGCCAGTTGGGCGCCGATATACTCCCCACTACCGACCAAATTAATTCTTCTCTCCTTTTAGCTATTCCTCCTCCTGAAAGCTCTTGCTCTCAGGCCGATTCTCCCCCTTTGAAGAAGAGGAGAGCCGGGAAAAAGCTCAAAAATACAAAAAAGGCCCTGGGCTCCAATAAGAATCTACCTACCTCCCTGGCCCATAGTGACCACCCCCAATCCCCCTGGTCTCCTTCCCCGAATGCCCTCCGAGTAAGGATGCTCCTGAAGATCTTTCTAGTTTTATTGACTTGACACTCAAATCCTTTTGCGCAACTCTTGAGGCAAAAATTTCCACCTTGATCGCTAGGAAGCTCGATTGCTTTTGTAACGATGTGACCAGGTTTTTATCTAGTTTTTTAAAACCAGGTCCTTTATGCACGGGAATACTTCATAGCCCCGAACCAGCACATCAGTCTACTCCTCCCCCTACTTTGGTACCCCAAGGAGTAAGTAATTTTTTGCCTGATCCACGAACCGTCTCTGGTCAAGGACCTTTCTCTGACAACCCTACATCAGGGCCGATAAGGGAAGTTTATTCCTCTAGAACGCATGACAAAGATCCTACTGAACTTACTAACCATGCAGACTTTTTACATTTAACACCTGCCTGCAACCCGTACGTTCTGGTTCTCTCAAATGTTCCTCCTCTGGAGTGTTCCAAACAAGAAGATACCCACTCCCTAATTAGAAAAGCTGGTCACTGGTTGAACTTCAATTTCAAATCCAATTGTTTCCACAATGATAAGATTCTCATGGCCCGAAGAGTGAGGAGGGTAGGACACTCCAAAGTATTGGAGGAGGGAGACTATGTTGTTTTAAATTTTGCTAATCCTCGTTCAGTAGACAATTTTTTGACCAATTTGGACTACTGTAAAATGTCAACTAACAGGATTCAAATACATCCCCTGTATCATTTTTACGACCCTGTGCTCCTACCAAACCGCATTGTCACTAATTCTAGTATTCGCAGACCAGATTTTGAAAGGCTTCATTTACAGGTAAATGTACCCTCTAGCAACCGGTTCTCGACTCTCAGTCACCTTGACGTGAACGATTGACTATCGGTGACCCACCCCTGTTCTTCTAAAAAGGAGAGACCAAAGGCCGGGAATGTCCACGCTGAATGTATCTGGGACACAGGAAAGCCTGATTTGGACCTGAAAGCTCCTATAAATACTAAAGTTCTAATGTCATGTCCTGTGTCTAGACCATTAACTCTGCTTAGCTGGAACATAGCAGGGCTGCGATCCAAATCTGACAATTCGGACTGGAAGAGCTTCATTTCCTCCTACGATATAATCTGTCTACAGGAGACCTGGTCCAAAGATACGTTCCTCCTGAACGGTTTCACCTCTTTGTGTCAGCCGGCATTAACCTCCCAGATGGGGAGAGCTAGTGGCGGCCTCTTAGTTCTCGTTTCCGTACATCTCCCGCTTTTAAAAGTGTCTTTAATCTGGTCTTCCCTTTATTTTATGGTTGTCCTAGTCTCTATTTGTGGCCAAAAGGATATTCTTATTTTAAACTTTTATAACAATATCCCTCGGGGCCTCCTTATGGGTCATTTGGAAGAGGTAACGGATTTTATAGATTCTTCACATGCTTTGCAGAATAGTGACCTAATTATTATATGGGTGGGCGATTTCAACACTCCTCTGTGCAGCAAAGAACACATGGACCTGTGTGCCTTTCCTGCTGAGGGCAGAGAGTCAGTATTTCATTTTAACCATACATCTGAAGGAGATGCCTTAAACCTTTTTACTTGTAAATTTGACTTGGTCCATGTTACAGAGAAATTGGCCCCTGACGCCTGCAATATACCAACCTTTACAGGGAATTTGAGGGGGAGTATTATCGATTTCATACTTATCAGCTCCTCTGATTTTTACGTAATTCAAGAATTCAAGATTACGCCCCACTGTGCGAGTGATCATAACCCCCTTAGTATTATATTGGACCTAAAAATTATTCAGGCACCCAATAATAAAAGCTTGAGCGCTGCTACTGTTTATAATCCAAACTGTGGCATACGTTTAAAATGGGACAAAATAGATCCAAAACTTTTTAACCAGGAAATTGTAAGAAGTAGGTCGGACTCGATTCATATGTGTCTCTCCCAGCAGTTAGATTCTGACCGCATAGTGCGTGAATTTGAATTTTTAAGCACTGACATTTCACGCGCCTTGGCGGTGGACAGGCCTGCGAAGGGGCCGGCGGCCCACAGATGGTTCGACTCCGCGTGTTCATCTGCCCACAAAAAACTCAAAGATGCACTTAAAGCAGTTCCTCTCTCCCGTCAATTAGTTAAAATAGCCAGAGTTGATTATAAGGCTGCCATTGACAAACGGAAATCAGAAATTAGGTCCAGGGCCTGGGGCGATCTTTTGGCTGCATCTGAGCAGAAGGACACTTCTAAATTTTGGAAAGTGATTAATCACTCATACTTCTCTGGTCACCACTCTTTGGCCGATGACTGTCTTATTACTGAGGATGTCTGGTTAACTCATTTTAGGAAAGTCTTCTGTTCAGGAACCTATGAGAATTCGCATGTAAATCCTTCTGCACTTTTCAATTTAGATTCCAAAACTAAGGCCCCAAACATTATTTTTGACCTCCACGAGGTCAAAAATGCTATTAATAGATCAAGGCAGGGAAAAGCTCCCGGCCCCGATGGGGTTCCCGCTGATCTTTTTAAATCAGAAATTGATCTTTGGGGTCCGCTAGTTACAAATGTTTTGAATAGTGTGGTAAACAGTAACGTGCCCTTTTCATGGAAATCGGCCATTATTGTTCCTATCTTTAAAAAAGGTAATAGACAAGATCCTTCCTGTTACAGACCAATCTCTCTTATTGATTCGACGGCAAAGATTTTAGGTAGTGTGATCTTGTCCCGGTTAGAAGACTGGGTGTCCGAGGCCCAGATTTTATCCCCTATTCAATTTGGTTTTAGACCTGGTGTAGGCACAGTTGAGCAAGTTTTAAACTTGCAGCTGATACTCAGCAAATATGTGACAGTCAAAAAAGAGTCTATTCACATGGCTTTCATTGATCTAACCAGTGCCTTTGATATGGTTAATAGGTCAAAGTTATGGCAAATTTTGGAAGCCTTAGGCTGTGATCCGCCTCTATTGGAGCTTATTAAACGCCTACACACAGACCTAACAATTTCTGTTCAGGTCGGCTCACATGGGCAGAGAACCTCCCCCATCCCGTCAACTAGGGGCGTAAGGCAGGGATGTATCTTAGCCCCTTTTCTCTTTCTGATTTATATAAATGGGCTCTATGATTCACTTTTAAAACATGCAAAGGACATACCGAAGATGGGTCAGAGACACCTTCCAGTTTTATTATACGCTGACGATGCAGTTTTAATTGCCCGTACTGCAAACGGTTTACAGGGACTACTGGATGTATTTTAAGATTTTATGCTGAATCTGGATCTGAAAGTAAATTACCCCAAGACTTTTGTTATGACTTGTGGCCCACGCAATACAAAGTCTAAACTATTTTCTATGGGAGGGCACACTCTTAATAAGGTCAAAGAATTTTGTTATCTAGGCATGTACATGAGTTCTTCTTTGTCCTGAAAGACACACATTAATTTTAAGCTCCAACAGTTGATAAGGAACAATGAAGCAATTTTTCGCTTTTCAAATAAACTAGGTCACAGACCCCCTGCTCAGTTGAAAACTCTTTATAATTCCAAATGCACTGCATCAGTCCTTTATGGGGCAGGCGTCTGGGGCTATAATAAAATACCGTCTCTTCAGAGTGTAGAAAATAAATTCCTGCGCAGATTATTGTTGGTTCCAAAATGCACTGCAAACATAATCTGCCATGAAGAACTGGGTCAGTGCTTTTTGGAGGACAGGGTCTTTATGGCTCCCCTACTGCTGTGGATCAAATGTTGGTCAAACCCTATGGCAAGTTTGGTCCAAGACTGTATCTCTGATTGTCTTCAATTGGAATACTCAAATAGGATTCCCTGGCTTATGTTTCTGCAAAACTCCTTTGAGAACCTAGGGCTTAGATATATGTTTGATGATCCCCATCTATTAACCACAAACTCTAGGTCTGTTTTGAAGTCTACTTATTCCAAGCACATATCAGAGCTGAGATTTCATAGTTCCCTGAAATTGAAATCTTTCGATTCTTATTCTCGGATTGTGACTGTTCCATGCCTTGAACCCTATTTGTCTTGGTTTTCAAGTTTTAGAATAATTTCCTTTTTAACACTTTTTAGACTTAATCTAATTCATTTTAAGGTAGCTTTCCCTGAACCATGTTTCTGGAAAAAGGATTTACCACTTTGTCCCTGTGACTCCAAATCAACCCAGAGCACTTTGCATTTTTTTCTTTTTTGCCCTTTATATGCTGCACCTAGAGGGGCCTTTATTTTACCCATGTTACGTCTTTTTAGACCTATTCATTATAAGGAAGCCCTGCTATACCTTCAGAGATTGCCTAATATCCAAATTTGTCACCATGTATTAGACTTTGTCACAGCTTCTTTACGTATTAGGAAAAGGCCTACTCCTTTTTAAATATTTTATGTACGTATAGTATATCTTTTTAACGCTAACATTTGTACTTTTCTGACTTTGTGATTTTTAATCATGTCTAGTATATTTATCTATGTATGTTAAGGGGTTTCAGATTGGATGTTCATCTGGTGCTTCCAGTAATGGTTTTAAAGTTTTATTTGACTATTTATAGATTGGGAAATGTGTCTTGGTTTGTACTTTTATGGCAATTGCCGAATAAAGTTATTTGACTGACTGACTGACTGAATCTGGCATACTTTCCCAGGGGTGAAGCATAGGGACCCACCTGTCAAATGGAGGCACCTAAACCTGGCTTTCAGTAAGCCAAATGTGCGTTCTACAACCCTTCTGGTACGGCCATGTCCCTCATTGTACCAATTTTCAGCCCCTGTTCTTGGATTCCTAACAGGGGTCAACAGCCTGGATACGTTTGGGTAGCCAGAGTCACCTGGAAGTAGTGAGGGACACACATTATCCATTTACATTGGCATGGTGTATATCTCTAGTTGCCATACAGTGACATACATTGTGTGAAGGCTCATGCTCACCTATGAGCCACACTCTGTGCCTCAGTAGTCGTGCCATCACCTGTGGGACACTGCTATTCCTCAAGACGCAGGCATCATGCACAGATCCAGGATACTGGGCAGAGACTGGGCAGTGACGTGGGAGATGTACTGATCTGCAAGGCACACCATCTGGACATTAATTGAGTGGAAACTCTTCCTATTCCTGTATACCTGCTCATTTGCCCTGGGAGGGACCAAGGCATGGGTCCCGTCAATGGCCCGAACACATGTGGTCTGTGTCCTATTGTAGGAAAGTACCATCTTGCCTGGCATATTACCCCCATATTTCACTGTATATATGTTGTTTTACTCCATGTGTCACAGGGACCCTGGCAGGCAGGGCCCCAGTGCTCATAAGTATGTGCCCTGTATGTGTTCCCTGTGTGATGCCTAACTGTCTCACTGAGGCTCTGCTAAACAGAATCTCAGTGGTTATGCTCTCTCTGCTTTCCAAATTTGTCACTAACAGGCTAGTGACTAAATTTACCAATTCACATTGACATACTGTACACCCATATAATTCCCTAGTATATGGTACTGAGGTACCCAGGGTATTGGGGTTCCAGGAGATCCCTATGGGCTGCAGCATTTGTTTTGCAACCCATAGGGAGCTCTGACAATTCTTACACAGGCCTGCCAGTGCAGCCTGAGTGAAATAACATCCACGTTATTTCACAGCCATTTACCACTGCACTTAAGTAACTTATAGGTCACCTATATGTCTAACCTTCCCCTAGTGAAGGTTGGGTGCAAAGTTACTTAGTGTGTGGGCACCCTGGCACTAGCCAAGGTGCCCCCACATCGTTCAGGGCAAATTCCCCGGACTTTGTGAGTGCGGGGAAACCATTACAAGCGTGCACTGTACATAGGTCACTACCTATGTACAGCGTCACAATGGTAACTCCGAACATGGCCATGTAACATGTCTAAGATCATGGAATAGTCACCCCAATGCCATTCTGGCATTAGGGGGACAATTCCATGATCCCGTGGGTCTCTAGCACAGAACCCGGGTACTGTCAAACTGCCTTTCCGGGGTCTCCACTGCAGCTGCTGCTGCTGCCAACCCCTCAGACAGGTTTGTGCCCTCCTGGGATCCAGGCAGCCCTGGCCCAGGAAGGCAGAACACCCTCTCACTTTGGAAATAGGTGTGAGGGCCGGGGAGGAGTAGCCTCCCCCAGCCTCTGGAAATGCTTTGATGGGCACAGATGGTGCCCATCTCTGCATAAGCCAGTCTACACCGGTTCAGGGATCCCCCAGCCCTGCTCTGGCGCGAAACTGGACAAAGGAAAGGGGAGTGACCACTCCCCTGGCCTGCACCTCCCAGGGGAGGTGCCCAGAGCTCCTCCAGTGTGTCCCAGACCTCTGCCATCTTGGAAACAGAGGTGTTTGTGGCACACTGGACTTCTCTGAGTGGCCAGTGCCAGCAGGTGACGTCAGAGGCTCCTTCTGATAGGCTCTTACCTCTCTTGGTAGCCAATCCTCCTTCCTAGGTAGCCAAACGTCCTTTTCTGGCTATTTAGGATCTCTGCTTTGGGGATCTCACCAGATAACGAATGCAAGAGCTCATCAGAGTTCCTCTGCATCTCCCTCTTCACCTTCTGCCAAAGGATCGACCGCTGACTGCTCAAGACGCCTGCAAAACCGCAACAAAGTAGCAAGACGACTACTAGCAACCTTGTATCGCTTCATCCTGCCGGCTTTCTCAACTGTTTCCAGGTGGTGCATGCTCTGGGGGTAGCCTGCCTCCTCTCTGCACCAGGAGTTCTGAAGAAATCTCCTGTGGGTTGATGGAATCTTCCCCCTGCAACCACAGGCAACAAAAGACTGCATCACTGGTCCTCTGGGTCCCCTCTCAGCACGACGAGCATGGTCCCTGGAACTCAGCAACTCTTTCCAAGTGACTCCCACAGTCCAGTGACTCTTCAGTCCAAGTTTGGTGGAGGTAAGTCCTTGCCTCCCCACACTAGACTGCATTGCTGGGTACCATGTGATTTGCAGCTGCTCCGGCTCCTGTGCACTCTTCCAGGATTTCCTTCGTGCACAGCCAAGCCTGAGTCCCTGACACTCCATCCTGCAGTGCACAACCTTCTGAGTTGTCCTCCGGCATTGTGGGACTCCCTTTTGTGACTTCGGGTGGACTCCGGTTCACTTTCCTTCCAAGTGCCTGTTCAGGTACTTCTGCGGGTGCTGCCTGCTTCTGTGAGGGCTCCCTGACTTGCTGGGCACCCCCTCTGTCTCCTCCTCCAAGTGGCGACATCCTGGTCCCTCCTGGGCCACAGCAGCACCCAAAAACCTCTACCGCAACCCTTGCAGCTAGCAAGGCTTGTTTGCATACTTTCTGTGTGGGAACACCTCTGCAAGCTTCATCGCGACGTGGGACATCCATCCTCCAAAGGGGAAGTTCCTAGTCCTCTTCTTTTTTGCAGAACTCCAAGCTTCTTCCAACAGGTGGCAGCTTCCTTGCACCCTCAGCTGGCATTTCCTGGGCTCCTGCCCACTCTCAACATTGTCGCGACTATTGGACTTGGTCCCCTTGTCTTACAGGTACTCAGGTCCGGAAATCCACTGTTGTTGCATTGCTGGTGTTTGTTCTTCCTGCAGAATCCCCCTATCACGACTTCTGTGCTCTCTGGGGGTAGTAGGCGCACTTTACACCTACCTTTCAGGGTCTTGGGGTGGGCTATTTTTCTAACCCTCACTGTTTTCTTACAGTCCCAGCGACCCTCTACAAGCTCACATAGGTTTGGGGTCCATTCGTGGTTCGCATTCCACTTTTGGAGTATATGGTTTGTGTTGCCCCTATACCTATGTGCTCCTATTGCAATCTACTGTACTTTTACACTGCTTGCATTACTTTTCTTGCTATTACCTGCATAATTTTGGTTTGTGTACATATATCTTGTGTATATAACTTATCCTCATACTGAGGGTACTCACTGAGATACTTTTGGCATATTGTCATAAAAATAAAGTACCTTTATTTTCAGTACTTCTGTGTATTGTGTTTTCTTATGATATTGTGCATATGACACCAGTGGTATAGTAGGAGCTTTACATGTCTCCTAGCTCAGCCTAAGCTGCTTTGCCATAGCTACCTTCTATCAGCCTTAGCTGCTAGAAACACCTCTTCTACACTAATAAGGGATAACTGGACCTGGCACAAGGTTTAAGTACCTCTGGTACCCACTACAAGCCAGGCCAGCCTCCTACATTGGTTGTGCAGCGGTGGGATAAGTACTTGTAACTACTTACCACTTTGTCATTGTGTACTTTTCATAAGAGAATAATATACAAAACAAATTCAGTGTATGTACACCTAACCAAAAAGTCTTGCTTTTCTCCTCTTAAACTTTTTACTAAGTTCTGAAAAGTACTCTAAAACTTATAAAAGTTTCTAAAAAGTTAGAAAAAGTTTTTTCTCTGTTCTTTAAAAAGTTCAGAAACTTTTTCTTCCTTCTCATGTCTGTGGTAGACTCTACTCTTAAAATGGTCAATACTACTTATGACAATTTGAATTACAAGAGCCTAAGGAGTCTCTGCTTAGATCTCCTTGAGGGAGGTGTGGAGGGTTCTGTTCCAGATCTGCCCCCTAGCAGGACACCTCGTAATGTTGGTAGTAATGGAGGTTCCCATCATAGTAGGGGAGTCTTTATTCCTGGAGGTCAAGTTTTTAGGGTTCAGTCAGTTAGGGACAGATCTCCCTCTGTTGTTTCCAATTTATCTTCTGTGTCCAAGCATTCCCAACCCACCCACCCTGAAGACAGCATGTTAGAAAGGGAACTCAAAAAGTTGAGGGTTGAAGAGACCAGACTTTAGCTTAAACAGCAACAGCTGGCCTTAGATAGGGAATCCCTAGACCTGGAGAAGGAATGACAGAGATTGGCGTTTGGACCCCATGGTGGCAGCAGCAGTATTCCTGACAGTAATCCTGTTAGAGAGCATGATTCCAGGAATCTGCACAAGATAGTCCCCCCTTACAAGGAGGGGGATGACATCAACAAGTGGTTTGCTGCACTTGAGAGGGCCTGTATGGTACAGGGGGTCCCTCAAAGGCAGTGGGCTGCTATATTGTGGCAATCTTTCAATGGAAAGGGTAGGGATAGGCTTCTTACTGTTAGAGAAAGTGATGCTAACAATTTTGCAGTTTTGAAGGATGCACTCGTGAATGGATTTGGCTTAACCACTGAACAATACAGGATTAAGTTCAGAGACAGCAGAAAAGAGTCCTCCCAAGACTGGATAGACTTTGTTGACTGTTCAGTGAAGGCCTTGGAGGGGTGGTTACATGGCAGTAAAGCTTCTGAGTATGAAAGCCTGTATAATCTTATTCTGAGAGAGCATATTCTGAATAACTGTGTGTCTGACTTGTTACACCAATATCTAGTGGACTCAGATCTGACCTCTCCCCAAGAATTGGGAAAGAAGGCAGACAAATGGGTCAGAACAAGAGTGAACAGAAAAGTTCATACAGGGGGTGACAAGGATGGCAAGAAGAAGGATGGTAAGTCTTTCCTCTGACAAGGGTGGGGACAAAAGTAAAAATGAGTCTTCATCAGGCCCACAAAAAATCCTCTGGTGGGGGTGGTGGGTACAAATCCTCTTCCAATAATCAACCTAAAAAGCCTTGGTGTTATTTGTGTAACGTCAAAGTCCATTGGACAACTGATGCCAGTTGTCCAAAGAAAAATACCAAACCTCCCACTACCACAACCCCTACTGCAAATTCTAGTGCCCTTAGTAATAGCAGTGGTGGTGGGAGCAAACCTACTAATAGCAAATCCAAGGGAGTAGCTCGGCTCACTTTTGGTAATTTACTTAGGGCTGGTCTTGTTAGGGAGACCACAGAGGCTGTGTTAGTCTCTAAAGGTGCCATTGATTTGGCCACCTTGGTTGCTTGTCCCCTTAATATGGATAAGTACAAGCAACTTCCCCTAATAAATGGTGTTGAGGTTCAGGCCTACAGGGACACAGGTGCCATTGTTACCATGGTAATAGAGAAACTGGTGCACCCTGAACAACACCTACTTGGTCAGCAGTACCAAGTGACAGACGCTCATAACAACACTCTTAGCCACCCCATGGCTGTTGTGAATCTCAAGTGGGGGGGGTTACTGGTCCAAAGAAAGTTGTGGTTGCCTCAGATTTACCTGTAGACTGTCTACTAGGGAATGATTTAGAGACATCAGCTTGGGCAGAAGTGGAGTTGGAGGCTCATGCAGCAATGCTGGGCATTCCTGTGCATATTTTTGCTTTGACAAGGGCTCAGGCCAAAAAGCAAAAAGGACAGGGTGACTTGGATCCTGGAACAATGGACCAAGTGCTCCCTAAAGCTAGGGGTAGCAAGAGTAAATCCCTACCCACTATCCCTCCCTCTACAGATGATTCTCCTTCTGAGGAAGAAGAATTTCCTCCCTGTGCAGAACCTTCGCAAGATGAGCTGGCAGCAGACACTGCTGAGCTTTTGGGTGGAGGGGGGCCTGCCAAGGACGAGCTGAGGGTGGCACAGCAATCCTGTCCCACATTAGAGGGTCTCAGACAGCAAGCTGTCAAGCAGCAAAATTGGGATGTCAGTGACTCACATAGAGTTTACTAGGAGGACAACCTCTTGTACACAGAGGCAAGGGACCCAAAACCTGGAGCAGCCAAGAGATTGGTCATTCCCCTGCAGTACAGAGAGTTCCCCCTAACTCTGGCACATGACATTCCTTTGGCTGGGCATTTGGGCCAGATCAAAACATGGGAAAGGCTTGTCCCCCTGTTTCACCGGCCTAGGATGTCAGTGGACACAAAAGATTTTTGCAAGCCTTGTGTGACCTGCCAAGCCAGTGGCAAGACTGGTGGCACACCAAAGGCTCCCCTTATTCCACTACCTGTGGTTGGGGTCCCCTTTGAAAGGGTAGCAGTTGACATAGTTGGCCACCTTGACCCTCCTACTGCTTCAGGCAATAGGTTTATCTTGGTGGTTGTGGATCATGCCACAAGATATCCTGAAGCAATTCCTCTAATGACCACTACAGCACCTGCAGTGGCAAAAGCCCTCCTGGGAATCTTTTCCAGGGTGGGTTTCCCAAAAGAGGTTGTATCAGACAGGGGTAGCAACTTTATGGGGGTCATTCTGACCTCGGCGGTAAAAGGCGCTTACCGCCGGCCAGAAGACCGCCATAACACCGCCGCTGTAAACTGCCACGGTCATTCTGACCCGCAACTGGCAAACCGCCAAAAACCCGACATCCACAAAAGTCCGCCACACCAAAGGTCAGCGAAAAAATGGCGATGACCAAACCTCCACCGTCACGCCAACAGAAATACGCCCATACCATTCCGACCCACAAATCCACGCGGCGCTCTTTCAAACGCGGTATTCCATTGGCGGTACACACCGCCGCGGTCAAAACACACACACACATAGAAAACTCAGCCACATTGGTCAGTTAGAAATACACACACCTGATACACATACTAACACCACTCCCATCACCCAACACAATATAAAACACACACCCACATCACCCACAAGCCCCTACGACCCTAAATTATTAACGAAGGCTAGAGAGAGAGCACAGAATAGACAATCCCACAACACAGAGGCACACAACACCATCACCCACACAGAATCCACGCACCAAACACCACACACCACCACACGCACCACACTCATCACCACAAACGCCACCCCACACCTCAGCCACACCACCCCATGGCACCCCAAAGACACCCCAGGTTCAGTGACGCCGAACTCAGGGTCATGGTGGAGGAAATAGTCCGTGTAGAGCCCCAGCTCTTCGGGGCACAGGTGCAGCACACCACAATTGCCAGGAAGATGGAGCTATGGCAAAGGATAGTGGACAGGGTTAACGCGGTGGGACAGCATCCACGCAATCGGGAGGACATCAGGAAGAGATGGAACGACCTACGGGGGAAGGTGCGTTCCATGGTATCAAGGCACAACATTGCGGTGCAGAAGACTGGCGGCGGACCCCCACCTACTCCCCCCGAATTTACCGCATGGGAGGAGGAAGTCTTGCACATCCTGCATCCTGAGGGCCTCGCAGGAGTAGGCGGAGGAATGGACTCTGGTAAGTCAAATCTTCACTACTGCTTCCCACCCCCACCCCACCTGCATGCCAAATCATACCCCCACCCTCACCCCCACCCCCATCACACCAACACCTAGCAAAAGGCCCACCATCACACCCCACTAACCAATCCCAACACCAAGCCCTGCATGCGACCACAAAGCATGGACACCCATCACCAAAGCATGCCCACTGCACACACACATCACCCCCACAAGCAACCCTCACAAAAGCCCCCACAAGGAAATGCCTACACTTGGGTACACGGACACCCACCCATCACACAAAATGCCACACACAGAAGCAATAACCATACCTTTATACCCCTGCAGGACCCGAACGCCACCACACCACCACGGAGGGTCCAGAGATGTCCATCCCACCCCCAGAAGAGGCCCCCAGCGATGACAGCAGCTCTGTCTCCCTGGAGCCAGATGACCAGCCCGGCCCATCGGGGACCTCTGGACAATCGGTTCCCCACAGACAGCCACAGGCTACACCAGACCCAACCCCCTCTGGGAACACCAACACAGCTCCCACCCAGCGGGCCCATGCCTCTGTCTCCAGGACACGTAAATCAGCGGTGTGTCCACCACTACAGGGCACCCAGGTTGACCCACCACCCCAACAACAACAGGGACCTGGGGGCAGTGGTAGTGGGCACACCGTCCAGGGGACAGAGGCCCAGGAACACAGGGGAACTGGGAGGGCTGCTGTGCGACAGGGGGGGGACAGGCCCGGGGAACCGACTCTCCAAGAGGCCCTCTCCTCCATCATGGGAGCATACCACCGCTCCCAGGAGACGATGGCGACGGTACTGGCCCGGTTCCAGGAGATCCAGGAACTGCAGGAGGAACGGTACATGGGGTTCAGGGAGGAACTGAGGAACATCGGTTCCGCAATGGGGACCATCGTCGTGGCCCTTACCCAGATCGTCACCACA
This sequence comes from Pleurodeles waltl, assembly GCF_031143425.1. Classification (NCBI taxonomy): domain Eukaryota; kingdom Metazoa; phylum Chordata; class Amphibia; order Caudata; family Salamandridae; genus Pleurodeles; species Pleurodeles waltl. The sequence continues at coordinate 405,242,732 of NC_090449.1, forward strand.
TTGCGGGACCATGTGGCACCCCAAAGGGCCCCTGTCACTAGCCCAGGCCAGGAACAGCCTACCACCTCCGCCGGCGCTAGTGGACAGGAGGCCCCCACACAACGACAGGCCACCAGAACCCCACCTCCTGCAGAAGAAGAACCACCCCGCAAGCGGAACCTGAGATCTCACAAGAAGACAGAGTAGGATTGCAAGACCCCCGCCAGCCTAAGATACCCCCTGATGTCATCCCACTGTCCCACATTGTCACCCTGTCCAACCTTGAACTGCTCCTGCTCCATCCTTCCCCAGGCATATGGACAATGCACCTGTGCGACTAAGAACTGGACTCTGCCATGGACATTACTCCACCCCCACCCATCACCGTTTCCCAATCATGTACCTATATGTAGCACTTAAAATAAATCACTTATTGCACTTAAAATAACACGAGTCTGCTTGTATTCTTAACAAATGTATTACACATAACGGTGCAATAATGTCCAGTTACTTTGTGATGACAACATACCAATTTCAATAAGCTTTAGTCCATGGTCAAACAAAGCTGAAGTCAGGCAGTGGGTCATACAGCTCTGAAAAGGGAAGGGTAAGTCACAAATCAGTTAACAGGAACTGGGGGGAAACACAGACAGTGGAGACGCATGAGGCCTTAAGTAAATGTAAAATGGCGTGGCTGATTCTTACCTGTGTGCTACTGAAAATATTGTTGTATGACTGTATCCCTGTTGTCCGTGTCGTCCCCGTCGTCTTCCTCCTCTTCACTCTCCACAGGCTCCACAGCTGCTACAACACCACCATCTGGACCATCCTCCTGCAGAAAAGGCACCTGGCGTCGCAAAGCAAGATTGTGAAGCATACAGCAGGCCACGATGATCTGGCAAACCTTCTTTGGTGAGTACATTAGGGATCCCCCTGTCATATGCAGGCACCTAAACCTGGCCTTCAGGACCCCGAAGGTCCTTTCTATGATCCTCCTAGTGCGCCCATGGGCCTCATTGTACCGTTCCTCTGCCCTGGTCCGGGGATTTCTCACTGGGGTCAGTAGCCACGACAGGTTGGGGTAACCAGAGTCACCAATTAGCCACACACGGTGTCTCTGTAGCTGTTCCATCACATAAGGGATGCTGCTATTTCGCATGACATACGCGTCATGCACTGACCCAGGGAACTTGGCATTTACATGGGAGTTGTACTGGTCAGCCAAACAGACCACCTGGACATTCATCGAATGATAACTTTTTCTGTTTCTGTACACCTGCTCACTTTCTTTGGGGGGAACCAAAGCCACATGGGTCCCATCAATGGCACCAATGATGTTGGGGATATGTCCAAGGGCATAGAAATCACCCTTCACTGTAGCCAATTCGCCCACCTCAGGGAAAATAATGTAGCTCCGCATGTATTTCATCAGGGCAGACAACACTCTGGACAAAACCTTAGAAAACATAGGCTGAGACATCCCAGATGATATGGCCACTGTTGTCTGAAAAGACCCACTTGCCAAAAAGGGGGAATCCCTGTGGGTTGGCGGATGGGGGACATCAGGTCTGGCTCCAGCTGGGCACATAGTTCATGTATAGTTGCTCTGTCAAGCCGGTATGTAAGTATGATATGTCGTTCTTCCATTGTCGACAGGTCCACCAGCGGTCGGTACACGGGAGGATTCATCCTTCTCCTCGCAAGTCCCAGCGGACGGTGCCTAGGAAGGACAACATGGAGCACAGAGTCAAGCAACCCACAGGTTTGTTCACACAGCTTGCACAGTACACGAATCGCTATGCATTGAAAGGCTTGTATGAGTGGCAATGCAAGGCCTAGGCCTGTGTGACGCAGTAGAAATCATGCCATGTGGGCCCTTGAAATGGCGGCTGCCTGACCTGTGAAGTGTGACAGTGGGATGTGAGGTCACTGCGCTGGCGTGGCACACCGTGGCGGTAGGCGGTCGAAGGCCGCGGCGCAAAGCAGCATTGGTTAACATTGAACCCTATGGGTCTCAGGAGCCAATGACGATGTGCTCCGCCGGTCGCGGCACGCACCGCCGCGGTACGCACCGCCGCGGGCATGACCGCCATTTTCTATCTGATTAATCACTCGAGACCTGATCATCCACAGGAGAGGACCTATACTGCAAGTGCTGCTGTGACCTCGGTCTGGGAGATACAATGGCTGCTGCGACTGGGGAAAGGGCCCCTGCCTTCATTTCCAAAGAATTGGGGAGACTTGTTGATGGGGTCCTCCCCCAGTATGCGCTACTCTACGGTCCTCCAGACCAACAGGTTATACACAGGGTGCACGTTGAACGGGCTATGCCTGTGTTGAGTGGGGTGTATGTAAGATGGTGGGGAGGGGAGCAAATGAGAAGTGCAACGTACGAAAGATGAGAGCATGTGCCACATGGCAAGGTTGGGGAGGGGGGGGCCACTCACATTGACCAGGCAGAAAACTGATGCGATTTCCTTTACCACCCTGTACATGTCACATAGGTCAGCGCCCATCAGAAGATCGACATTTGGCGTGCCATCGCCAAGGACGTCCGGGCCCTGGTGGTCCACAGCAGACGGGGCACCCACTGCCGAAAGAGGTGGGAGGACATCCGCCGCGGGACCAGAAAGACCGCCGAGTCTCTGCTGGGGATGGCCTCCCAACGTAGGAGGGGTGCCAGCCGCCAATTGACCCCCCTGATGTCCCGGATCCTGGCGGTGGCCTACCCCGATTTGGATGGGCGCGTGAGGACATCACAGCAGACACAAGGGGGTGAGTATCAGCACATTCTGCTATCTTTGCGCGCAGTGAAGGTGTCTGGGTGGGAGAGGAGGGCTGTGGCTATCTCCAGGCCAGGGCGCATTCTGTAGGCTAGGCCCCTCCGTTAGACACGGCCCTGTGCCCCCGCCCCCCACCTCTGTAGGGTGCCAAGTACAGCTATCCATGGTCCGGCCTCACCCATGTGTGCATTTGTCGTCCATAGACCTGTAGGCCTAGTCACAATAACTGAGTAGTGTACCCCGATTGCGCGGCCTATTTCAGGGGGCTTCTGTGTCTGTCCTCTCCGACAACGGTGTTGCCAATGCATGCACTCAACCTGTCTTCATTTCCCCCCCCCCATTTTCTTTGTCTTCCTGTTCATGTGTGCATTAGCATCATCAGGCGGAGGAGAAGTGGCATCGGCGCACGAGGGAGCTGCATCTCACATGGCCCCGGAGGGCCATACAACAGACTCCGCGTACACCAGTGAGACGGAGGGCGAGTGGAGCTCCACAACGGGGACCCGTGGAGACGTCAGCGACACCGACACGTCCTCGGAAGGGAGCTCCCTAGCGGTGGCAGCGACATCCGTGCCCACCGCCACAACAGGTACAGCCGCCACCCAGCGCACCAGCCCCGCCCTCCCAGCAGCCCCTCAGCCTTCGCTCCGTGCCCGCTCGCCCAGGAAGGCGGGAATCTCCTTCGCCCCAGGCACCTCAGGCCCTGCCCCAGTTACCCCTGCTGCCCTCAGTGAGGAGGTCATTGACCTCCTCAGGACACTCATTGTTGGGCAGTCTACCCTTTTGAATGCCATCCAGGGTGTAGAAAGGGAGCTGCATCGGAGCAATGCATACCTGGAGGACATTCATTCGGGTCAGGCTGCCCATCAGCGATCGTTCAACGCTCTGGCCTCAGCACTGACGGCAGCCATTGTCCCTGTCTCCAGCCTCCCTCTTCTGACTCCCTCCACCCAGTCCCAGTCTCCTGTTCCTCTGCCTATCCCATCCACACCATCAGACCAGCCTGCACACACCTCTACACCCAAGGGCAGTTCATCCAGACATAAGCACCACAGATCCCACAAGCATTCACCCAAGCAACATCCAGATTCAGGCATGCCAACAGTCACTACCACCTCTGTGTCCCCCACCTCCTCATCTCCCTCCTCCCTCCCTGTGACGTCTCCACTCACACCTGCATGCACACCACCATCAGCCAGTACTTCCATCACCAGCACACCCTCCATTACAGTCCGCACACGTGCAGTCACCACCCCCACTGCCATTTACACATCCCCTGTGTCCTCTCCCAGTGTGTCTGTCACCCCCTCTTCCAAAGCACACAAACGCAGGCAGCCACCCACCCAACAGCCATCCACCTCACGACAGCCTCCGTCTCAAGCACCTGCACCCAAAGACAGCACACTTGACTCTCCTACAACCACATCCTCTTCCTCCACTCCCATACCCACTACACCTACCCGTCCCTGTCCTTCCCAAGTCGTTTTCCTTTCCAACCTTGAGCTCGTTCCAATCACTGACCCACCCCCTCCATCTGGTAAGAGTAAAAAAAGCACCTCAGCCACCACCAGCCCTGCATCTACTGTGACCATAGTGCAGGGCTATTGGAGTCCACCAGCTCCTAGGGCAGGAACATCGGCCAGCAGCAAGGGGACAGCCAGCCCACCCCCTGGGAAGAGGACAAAAACAAAAAAAGGCCCGGCGCGACAAGACTGAGACGGCTGCCACCAAGGACAGTAGCCTTGCCCCGTCACCTGCCACATCATCCAAGGGAGGCAAGGACCACAGAGCTTCAGCGAAGGAGGGCAAGGGCAGCAGGGCGGAGAAGTCAGGCAGCAGGCGAGCTGCCCAGGAGGGCCCCACAAGCCCCATTCCGGTTGTGACGGACGACACCCACGGGCCCAGGACTCCATCACAGGAGGGCCCCGCGACCGCAAGGTCGGATGGCGAATGAGCGGGAAGTCTTGCCCAGGTCTGGCTCCCTAGACACACAGGACAAGCACCGCCGAACAGGGCCCCGCCTGGAGGAGCACCGCTGAACAGGGGCCCGCCGGGACAACAACCGCTGAACAGGGGCCCGCCGGGACAAGAACCGCTGAACAGGGGCCCGCCGGGAGGAGTACCGCTGAACAGGGGCCCGCCGGGACAAGAACCGCTGAACAGGGGCCCGCCGGGACAAGAACCGCTGAACAGGGCCCCACCGGGAGGAGCACCGCTGAACAGGGGCCTGCCGGGACAAGAACCGCTGAACAGGGGCCCGCCGGGACAAGAACCGCTCCGCTGGGCCCTTCATCTCAAGCACCGCTCCGCTGGGCCCTTCCTGTCAAGCACCGCTCCGCTGGGCCCCGCCGTCTCTGCACCGCTCCGCTGGGCCCTTCATCTCAAGCCCCGCTCCGCTGGGCCGTTCATCTCAAGCACCGCTCCGCTGGGCCCTTCATCTCAAGCACCGCTCCGCTGGGGCCTTCATCTCAAGCACCGCTCCGCTGGGGCCTTCATCTCAAGCACCGCTCCGCTGGGGCCTTCATCTCAAGCACCGCTCCGCTGGGCCCTTCATCTCAAGCACCGCTCCGCTGGGCCCTTCATCTCAAGCACCGCTCCGCTGGGGCCTTCATCTCAAGCACCGCTCCGCTGGGCCCCGCCGTCTCTGCACCGCTCCGCTGGGCCCCGCCGTCTCTGCACCGCTCCGCTGGGCCCCACCGTCTCTGCACCGCTCCGCTGGGCCCCGCCGTCTCTGCACCGCTCCGCTGGGCCCTTCATCTCAAGCACCGCTCCGCTGGGGCCTTCATCTCAAGCACCGCTCCGCTGGGGCCTTCATCTCAAGCACCGCTCCGCTGGGACCTTCATCTCAAGCACCGCTCCGCTGGGCCCTTCCTGTCAAGCACCGCACCGCTGGGCCCCGCCGTCTCTGCACCGCTCCGCTGGGCCCTTCCTGTCAAGCACTGCTCCGCTGGGCCCCGCCGTCTCTGCACCGCTCCGCTGGGCCCCGCCGTCTCTGCACCGCTCCGCTGGGCCCTTCATCTCAAGCACCGCTCCGCTGGGCCCTTCATCTCAAGCACCGCTCCGCTGGGGCCTTCATCTCAAGCACCGCTCCGCTGGGCCCTGCCGTCTCTGCACCGCTCCGCTGGGCCCTTCCTGTCAAGCACCGCTCCGCTGGGCCCCGCCGTCTCTGCACCGCTCCGCTGGGCCCTTCCTGTCAAGCACCGCTCCGCTGGGCCACGCCATCTCTGCACCGCTCCGCTTGGCCCCGCCGTCTCTGCACCGCTCCGCTGGGGCCTTCATCTCAAGCACCGCTGGCCCATTGACAGTGCCGGTTCTGTGTCGAGCAGGGCTTCATGAAGCACTCTGGGCACCATGCCTCCTCCATTAACAGTGGAGTCGGTAATCCATCTGATGGACTGTGGCTTGGCACTTCCCAGGATGGAACTGTGGGCAAGCCACCCACTGTAGAGACTTGAGAGACTGTGGCTTTGCACTCCCCAGGATGGAACAGTGGGCATGCCACCCACTGTAGAGACTTGTGAGACTGTGGCTTTGCACTCCCCAGGATGGGACAGTGGGCAAGCCACCCACTGTAGGGACTTGAGAGACTGTGGCTTTGCACTCCCCAGGATGGGACAGTGGGCAACCCACCCACTGTAGAGACTTGTGAGACTGTGGCTTTGCACTCCCAGGATGGGACAGTGGGCATGGAGGCCTCTCGTGAATCTGGCGTCAAGTAATTATGTGGCTGAGGTGCCCCCCCTTCCCTTCCCCCTGAGGTGCCTGTAGTTTTATCATCTGATGCCCCAGCAGTGTTCTCTCCAATGGTATCGGGTCTCCTGTGTGGGCTTTGCCCATGTGTTTGTGCACATTGGCCCACGGACTATGGAACTTTGAGGGAATGTGCAGGACTTATTGCCTATGTATATATTGTTGACTATGTTCATTCCTTATTTTTGTATCTTTTATATGGCATATTTCCCATACCTTTAATGGAGCTATTTATACATATATTTTATAGATCATTTTAATTGTGTCTTTGCATTATTCCGGTGGGTTTGGGGGGTGTCACTCTGACTTGTTGCTCGGCATTGGGGTGTAGGTATTTGTGGTGGGGGGGTGGGTGTATGGCGCATGTGTGTGCGCGTAAGCTTTCCTCCTCCCCCCTCCCCTGTGTCGTAGGTGCAGTACTCACCGTTGTCATCTGCGCCAGCGTTCGTACTCCTGGTAGATGAGCAGGTAGACAATAGCTGGTAGGATGTTTAATTCGGGTTCCATGCTGTCCTCCTTCCTTGTGGAGTGTGTATAGGTGAGCGTTTTCCCGTTCGTAGTCTGTTTCCGCCGTTTTTGTATCGGCGGGGCTCCCGCCCCGGAAAAGGTGGCGGATTGGTGAGTTGTGATAGGGTGGGCGGTACATTGTCTGCCGCCTGCCTGTTGGCGGTGACCGCCGCGCTGTTTGTCTGTCCCGCCGTGGCGGTCGGAGTGTTAAAGTAGCGGGCTGTGTTGGCGGTTCCCGCCAGGGTCAGAATTCCTTTTTTTGGACCGCCTGCCTGTTGGCGGGTTGGCCGCCGCTTTATCACCGCCCGCCAGGGTCAGAATGACCCCCTATGTCTGCATACTTGAAAGCTATGTGGAAGGAATGTGGTGTAACCTCCAAATTCACCACTCCTTATCATCCACAGACTAATGGATTGGTAGAGAGGTTTAATAAAACTCTCAAAGGTATGATAATGGGACTCCCTGAAAAACTCAGGAGGAGATGGGATGTCCTGTTACCTTGCCTCCTTTTTGCTTACAGGGAGGTACCCCAGAAAGGGGTACTTCAGCCCCTTTGAACTCCTCTTTGGACACCCTGTAAGAGGTCTACTACCAATTGTGAAGGAGGGTTAGGAACAACCTTTAAAAGCTCCCATACAGGACATAGTGGACTATGTACTTGGCCTAAGATCCAGAATGGCTGAGTACATGAAAAAGGCCAGTAAAAACCTTCTGGCCAGCCAAGAGCGCCAGAAGCAATGGCATGACCAGAAGGCTATTCTGATCCAGTACCAACCAGGACAGAAGGTGTGGGAATTGGAGCCTGTGGCCCCAAGAACACTCCAAGACAGATGGAGTGGACCCCATCTAATTGTTGAGAAAAAGGGTGAGGTTACCTATCTGGTACACCTGGGCATTGCCAGGAGTCCCCTTAGGGTGATTCATGTAAACCGCCTAAAACCCTACTATGACAGGGCTGATCTCACCCTGCTCATGGCAACAGATGAAGGGCAGGAAGAAGAAAGTGACCCTCTCCCTGATCTCTTCTCCTCCACTGAAGAGGATGCTTTAGTGGAGGGAGTAGTGTTAGCAGATTGTCTGACTGCAGAACAGAAAGACAACTTGTAGGAGGCTGGCCTGGCTTGTAGTGGGTACCAAGGGGTACTTACACTCTGTACCAGGTCCAGTTATCCCTTATTAGTGTAGAAGAGGTGTTTCTAGCAGCTGAGGCTGATAGAAGGTAGCTATAGCAGAGCAGCTTAGGCTGAACTAGGAGACATGCAAAGCTCAAAATATATCACTGGTGTCATATGCACAATATCATAAGAAAACACAATACACAGATATACTAAAAATAAAGGTACTTTATTTTTATGACAATATGCCAAAAGTATCTCAGTGAGTACCCTCAGTATGAGGATGCCAAATATACACAAGATATATGTACACAATACCAAAAATATGCAATAATAGCAAAAGGAAGTAATGCAAGCACAGTAAAGTTACAATAGATTGCAGTAGGAGCACATAGGTATAGGGGCAACACAAACCATACACTCCAAAAGTGGAATGCGAACCACGAATGGACCCCAAACCTATGTGAGCTTGTAGAGGGTCACTGGGACTGTAAGAAAACAGTGAGGGTTAAAAAAAATAGCCCACCCCAAGACCCTGTAAGGTAGGTGTAAAGTGCACCTACAACCCCCAGAAAGCACAGAAGTCGTGATAGGGGGATTCTGCAAGGAAAACCAACACCAGCAAAGCAACAACAGTGGATTTCCGGACCTGAGTACCTGTGAAACAAGGGGACTAAGTCCAAGAGTCGTGTCAGTGTTGAGAGTGGGCAGATGCCCAGGAAATGCCAGCTGAGGGTGCAAAGGAGCGGCCACCGGATGGAAGAAGCTTGGTGTTTTGCAAGAACGAAGAGGACTAGGAACTTCCCCTTTGGAGGATGGATGTCCCACGTCGTGAAGAAGCTTGCAGAGGTGTTCCCACGCAGAAAGACCACAAACAAGCCTTGCTAGCTGCAAGGGTCACGGTTAGGGTTTTTGGATGCGTCTGTGGCCCAGAAGGGACCAGGATGTCGCCACTTGGATGAGGAGACAGAGGGGGCGCCCAGCAAGTCAGGGAGCCCTCACAGAAGCAGGCAGCGCCCGCAGAAGTACCGGATCAGGCACTTAAAAGAGGAGTGAACTGGAGTCCACTCGAAGTCACAAGGGAGTCCCACGACGCCGGAGGACAACTCAGAAGGTTGTGCACTGCAGGTTAGAGTGTCGGAGACCTAGGCTTGGCTGTGCATGAAGGAAATCCTGGAAGAGTGCACAGGAGCCGGAGCAGCTGCAAATCATGCGGTACCCAGCAATGCAGTCTAGGGTGGGGAGGCAAGGACTTACCTCCACCAAACTTGGACTGAAGAGTCACTGGACTGTGGGAGTCACTTGGACAGAGTTGCTGAGTTCCAGGGACCACGCTTGTCGTGCTGAGAGGGGACCCAGAGGACCAGGGATGCAGTCTTTTGTTGCCTGCGGTTGCAGGGGGAAGATTCAGTCGACCCACGGGGGATTTCTTCAGAGCTCCTGGTGCAAGAAGGAGGCAGGCTACCCCCAGAGCATGCACCACCAGGAAACAGGTGAGAAAGCCGGCAGGATGAAGCAATACAAGGTTGCAGTAGTCGTCTTTGCTACTTTGTTGCGGTTTTGCAGGCGTCCTGAGCAGTCAGCGGTCGATCCTTTGGCAGAAGGTGAAGAGGGAGATGCAGAGGAACTCTGGTGAGCTCTTGCATTCAGTATCTGAAGAATTCCCCAAAGCAGAGACCCTAAATAGCCAGAAAAGGAGGTTTGGCTACCTAGGAAGGAGGATAGGCTAGTAAGAAAGGTAAGAGCATATCAGAAGGAGTCTCTGACGTCACCTGCTGGCCCTGGCCACTCAGAGCAATCCAGTGTGCCAGCACACCTCTGAATCCAAGATGGCAGAGGTCTGGGGCTCGCTGGAAGAGCTCTGGGCACCTCCCCTGGGAGGTGCAGGTCAGGGGAGTGGTCACTCCCCTTTCCTTTGTCCAGTTTCGTGCCAGAGCAGGGATCGGGGATCCCTGAACCGGTGTAGACTGGCTTATGCAGAGATGGGCACCATCTGTGCCCATCAAAGCATTTCCAGAGGCTGGGGGAGGCTACTCCTCCCCAGCCCTGACTCCTTTTTCCAAAGGGAGAGGGTGTAACACCCTCTCTCTGAGGAAGTCCTTTGTTCTGCCTTCCTGGGCCAGGCCTGGCTGGACCCCAGGAGGGCAGAAACCTATCTGAGGGGTTGGCAGCAGCTGCAGTGAAACCCCGGGAAAGGCAGTTTGGCAGTGCCCGGGTTCTGTGCTAGAGACCCGGGGGATCATGGAATTGTCTCCCCAATGCCAGAATGGCATTGGGCAGACAATTCCATGATCTTAGACATGTTACATGGCCATGTTCGGAGTTACCATTGTGACACTATACATAGGTAGTGACCTATGTATTGTGCACGCGTGAAATGGTGTCCCCGCACTCACAAAGCCCGGGGACTTTGCCCTGAACGATGTGGGGGCACCTTGGCTAGTGCCAGGGTGCCCACACACTAAGTAACTTTGCACCCAACCTTCACCAGGTGAAGGCTAGACATATAGGTGACTTATAAGTTACTTAAGTGCAGTGGTAAATGGCTGTGAAATAACGTGGACGTTATTTCACTCAGGCTGCAGTGGCAGGCCTGTGTAAGATTTGTCAGATCTCTCCATGGGTGGTAAAAGAAATTATGCAGCCCATACAGATCTCCTGGAACCCCAATACCCTGGGTGCCTCAGTACCATATACTAGGGATTTATAAGGGTGTTCCAGTATGCCAATGTGAATTGGTGAAATTGGTCACTAGCCTGTTAGTGACAATTTGGAAAGCAGACAGAGCATAACCACTGAGGTTCTGGTTAGCAGAGTCTCAGTGAGACAGTTAGTCATCACACAGGGAACACATAAAGGGCACACTTATGAGCACTGGGGCCCTGGCTGGCAGGGTCCCAGTGACACATACACTAAAACAACATATATACAGTGAAATATGGAGGTAACATGCCAGGCAAGATGGTACCTTCCTACACAACTGCATAAATCTCCTTGGACAGTTTTCTGAACTCTTTTCAACTGTGCCAGACACCACATCTTGGTGTGAACACACAATTGATACTGGAGACAGCTTGCCTGTCAAAAGTAAAATCTATAGGCAGCCTGACCATGTCAGGGACTGCATAAAACAAGAGGTTCAGAAAATGCTTGATATAGGAGTGGTTGAACCTTCTGAAAGCCCATGGGCGAGTCCTGTGGTGCCTGTACCAAAGCCTCACTCAAAAGATGGAAAAAGGGAGTTGAGGTTTTGTGTAGACTACAGAGGTCTCAATCAGGTAACAAAAACGGATGCTCACCCTATACCCAGGGCAGATGAGCTCATAGATACACCGGCATCTGCCAAGTATTTAAGCACCTTTGATTTGAATGCAGGGTATTGGCAGATCAAATTGGCTGAGGATGCTAAACCTAAAACTGCATTATCAACTATAGGAGGGCACTACCAATTTACAGTGATGCCCTTTGGTTTGAAGAATGCACCTGCCACTTTTCAGAGGTTGGTGAACACAGTCCTGCAAGGGTTGGAGGCTTTTAGTGCAGCATATCTTGATGATATAGCTGACTTTAGCTCCACCTGGGATGAGCACCTGGTCCACCTTTGGAAAGTTTTGGAGGCCCTGCAAAAGGCAGGCCTCACTATCAAGGCCTCAAAGTGCCAGATAGGGCAGGGAAAGGTGTTTTATCTGGGACACCTGGTAGGTGGAGAACAGATTGCACCACTTCAGGGGAAAATCCAAACAATCATGGATTGGGTTCCCCCTACAACTCAGACCCAGGTGAGAGCCTTCCTAGGCCTCACTGGGTATTACAGGAGATTTATTAAAAACTACGGCTCCAAAGCAGTCCCTCTTAATGATCTCACTAGTAAGAAGATGTCTAAAAAGGTATTGTGGACAGCTAGCTGTCAGAAAGCTTTTGAGGAGCTCAAACAGGCCATGTGCTCTACACCTATCCTAAAAAGCCCATGTTACTCCAAGAAATACATTGTTCAAACTGATGCATCTGACATAGGGGTAGGGGCAGTCTTATGAATTCTGAGGGCCAGGATCAACCAGTTGCTTTTATCAGCAGAAGGTTGATCCCTAGAGAAAAGTGTTGGTCTGCCATAGAGAGGGAGGCCTTTGCTGTGGTCTGGGCACTGAAAAAGTTGAGGCCATACCTGTTTGGCACTCACTTTATTGTTCAGACAGACCACAAACCTCTACTTTGGCTAAAACAAATGAAAGGTGAAAATCCTAAATTGTTGAGGTGGTTCATATCTCTACAGGGAATGGACTATACAGTGAAACAAAGACCTGGGAGTACCCACTCCAGTGCAGATGGACTCTCCAGATATTTCCACTTAGACAATGAAGACTCATCAGGTCATGGGTAGTCTTATTGTCCTTCGTTTGGTGGGGGGGTTGTGTAGGAAAGTACCATCTTGCCTGGCATGTTACCCCCATATTTCACTGTATATATGTTGTTTTAGTCCATGTGTCACTGGGACCCTGGCAGGCAGGGCCCCAGTGCTCATAAGTATGTGCCCTGTATGTGTTCCCTGTGTGATGCCTAACTGTCTCACTGAGGCTCTGCTAACCAGAACCTCAGTGGTTATGTCTCTCTGCTTTCCATATTTGTCACTAACAGGCTAGTGACTAAATTTACCAATTCACATTGCATACTGGTACACCCATATAATTCCCTAGTATATGGTACTGAGGTACCCAGGGTATTGGGATTCCAGAAGATCCCTATGGGCTGCAGCATTTCTTTTGCCACCCATAGGGAGCTCTGGGGAGCTCTGACAATTCTTACACAGGCCTGCCAATGCAGCCTGAGTGAAATAATGTCCACGTTATTTCACAGCCATTTACCACTGCACGTAAGTAACTTATAAGTCACCTGTATGTCTAACCTTCACCTAGTGAAGGATGGGTGCAAAGTTACTTAGTGTGTGGGCACCCTGGCACTAGCCAAGGTGCCCCCACATCGTTCAGGGCAAATTCCCCGGACTTTGTGAGTGCGGGGACACCATTACACGCGTGCACTGTACATAGGTCACTACCTATGTACAGGGTCACAATGGTAACTCCGAACATGGCCATGTAACATGTCTAAGAGCATGGAATTGTCACCCCAATGCCATTTTGGCATTGGGGGGACAATTCCATGATCCCCTAGGTCTCTAGCACAGAACCCTGGTACTGCCAAACTGCCTTTCCGGGGTCTCCACTGCAGCAACTGCTGCTGCCATCCCCTCAGTCAGGTTTCTGCCCTCCTGGGGTCCAGACAGCCCTGGCCCAGGAAGGCAGAACAAAGGACTTCCTCTGAGAGAGCGTGTAACACCCTCTCCCTTTGGAAATAGTTTTGAGGGCTGGGGAGGAGTAGCCTCCCCAGCCTTTGGAAATGCTTTGATGGGCACATATGGTGCCCATCTCTGCATAAGCCAGTCTACACCGGTTCAGGGATCCCCCATCCCTGCTCTGGCGCGAAACTGGACAAAGGAAAGGTGTGTGACCACTCCCCTGACCTGCACCTCCCAGGGGAGGTACCCAGAGCTCCTCCAGTGTGTCCCAGACCTCTGCCATCTTGAAAACAGAGATGTTTGTGGCACACTGGACTGCTCTGAGTGGCCAGTGCCAGCAGGTGACATCAGAGGCTCCTTCTGATAGGCTCTTACCTCTCTTGGTAGCCAATCCTCCTTCCTTGGTAGCCAAACCTGCTTTTCTGGCTATTTAGGGTCTCTGCTGTGGGGATCTCACCAGTTAATGAATGCAAGAGCTCATCAGAGTTCCTCTGTATCTCCCTCTTCACCTTCTGCCAAAGGGTCGAACGCTGACTGCTCAGGACGCCTGCAAAACCGCAACAAAGTAGCAAGACGACTACTAGCAACCTTGTATCGCTTCATCCTGCCGGCTTTCCCGACTGTTTCCAGGTGGTGCATGCTCTGGGAGTAGCCTGCCTCCTCTCTGCACCAAGAGCTCTGAAGAAATCTCCCGTGGGTCGACTGAATCTTCCCCCTGCAACCGCAGGTACCAAAAGACTGCATCACTGGTCCTCTGGGTCCCCTCTCAGCACGACGAGGGTGGTCCCTGGAACTCAGCAACTCTTTCCAAGTGACCCCCACAGTCCAGTGACTCTTCAGTCCAAGTTTGGTGGAGGTAAGTCCTTGCCTTCCCACGCTAGACTGCATTGCTGGGTACCGCGTGATTTGCAGCTGCTCCGGCTCCTGTGCACTCTTCCAGGATTTCCTTTGTGCACAGCCAAGCCTGGGTCCCGACACTCTATCCTGCAGTGCGCAACCTTCTGAGTTGTCCTCCGGTGTCGTGGGACTCCCTTTTGTGACTTTCGGGTGGACTCCGGTTCACTTTCCTTCCAAGTGCCTGTTCAGGTACTTCTGCGGGGGCTGCCTGCTTCTGTGAGGGCTCCCTGACTTGCTGGGCGCCCCCTCTGTCTCCTCCTCCAAGTGGCGACATCCTGGTCCCTCCTGGGCCACAGCAGCACCCAAAAACCTCTACTGCAACCCTTGCAGCTAGCAAGGCTTGTTTGCAGTCTTTCTGTGTGGGAACACCTCTGCAAGCTTCATCGCGACGTGGGACATCCGTCCTCCAAAGGAGAAGTTCCTAGTCCTCTTCTTTCTTGCAGAACTCCAATCTTCTTCCAACAGGTGGCAGCTTCCTTGCACCCCCAGCTGGCATTTCCTGGGCTCCTGCCAACTCTCGACATTATCGTGACTATTGGACTTGGTCCCCTTGTCTTTCAGGTACTTAGGTCCGGAAATCCACTGTTGTTGCATTGCTGGTGTTTGTTCTTCCTGAAGAATCCCCCTATCACGACTTCTGTGCTCTCTGGGGGTAGTAGGCGCACTTTACACCTACCTTTCAGGGTCTTGGGGTGGGCTATTTTTCTAACCCTCACTGTTTTCTTACAGTCCCAGCGACCCTCTACAAGCTCACATTGGTTTGGGGTCCATTCGTGGTTCGCATTACACTTTTGGAGTCTATGGTTTGTGTTGCCCCTATACCTATGTGCTCCTATTGCAATCTACTGTAATTTTACACTGCTTGCATTACTTTTCTTGCTATTACCAGCATAATTTTGGTTTTTGTACATATATCTTGTGTATATAACTTATCCTCATACTGAGGGTACTCACTGAGATACTTTTGGCATATTGTCATAAAAATTAAGTACCTTTATTTTTAGTACTTCTGTGTATTGTGTTTTCTTATGATATTGTGCATATGACACCAGTGGTATAGTAGGAGCTTTACATGTCTCCTAGTTCATCCTAAGCTGCTTTGCCATAGCTACCTTCTCTCAGCCTAAGCTTCTAGAAACACCTCTTCTACACTAATAAGGGATAACTGGACCTGGCACAAGGTGTAAGTACCTCTGGTACCCACTACAAGCCAGGCCAGCCTCCTACACCTATGGCATAGAATCCAGCCTTCACAGTGGGCAAATCTTCACTCTGGGGGAATGCAATGTAGCTGCTCATGTGTTTGAGTAAGGCAGCCAAAACCCTTCTAAGCACAATAGAAAACATAGGCAAGGAAATTCCTGCAGCCAAGCCCACAGTCACCTGGAAAGAACCACTTGCCAGGAATTGGTGCACTGAGAGTACCTGTACTACAGGCGGAATAGCTGTAGTGCTACGGATAGCAGGCATTAGATCAGGCTCCAATTGTGCACACAGTTCAGCAATGGTGGCCCTGGCCAGACAATAGGTGAGTATGATGTGCTGGTCCTCCAGTGTAGCCAAGCCCACAAGGGGTCTGTACACAGGTGCTTGCCTCCTCATCCTCATTCTCTGCAGTGGTTGGTATCTAAGTGAGCCAAAAGTAAAATCGGTGTAACTACAGGACCTATGGACACACAACATCATAGTACACAGAGCATGTATGTATGTAGGAGACTGGAATTGTCTAGGTGTGAACAGTCGATACCAATGACCCACATATATCTTCCCAACATGAGTACTAGCAGTAGAAAATGGGAACCACCTGTCCTGTATGCAGGGACAGGTGGAAGTGACCTCACTCCGCTCGCATTAGGCGTCATGGCGGAAGGCGGTCTGCACCACCGTTTAAATCCTCATTGGCTAACATGGGGCTTTATGGAGTACAGGAACTACTGATGATCAATGGACCTGACCGCCATTTTCTTTCTAACACTTCACTTGATTCCTGACTTTCCACAGTACTAAATCTCTACTGTGTATACTGCTGTGACCTGTGCCTGGAACCTGCGATGGCCCGTGCTACAGGGGAAAGGGCACCAGCCTTTACATCCGAGGAGTTGGTGAAGCTTGTGGATGGGGTCCTACCCCTGTATGGCCAGTTGTATAGGGTGGTATGCATTTATGGTATTGCTAAGTAGCTAGTATACCATGGCAGACGTGGCTTAGTTAGTCCCGGTAGGTGTGCAATTGGTAGTGTTTGGGTTCCTTACTGCTGTTGTACCTAGGCAATGGTTTGTCACTGTGGTCCATACTGCGCAATGTAAGTCCCAGAGAGTGATTGTGATGTGTATGCCATATGTGCTGTTGGTGCTGTGATTGACCCTGTGCTACCTTTCTCTCCCCACCTCCTTTTGTCATCATGTCCTTTTTTTTTTTTATTCTTTTTTTTTATTGGAAGGAAACATATAACACTGATATTCTTGAGTCATTTTACAATAGATACTTAAAATACTTTTTCAAAAACAAAACATTGGATATAAAGACAAAAGAAAGACGTCACCCTATTAGCTCTTACATAATACAAAACTTGACCACCCCTCCACACTTATCTGGAGAAAAAAAAAGCCCATTAATTCGGAAGGGGGTGGCTCTGAGCGTTATTGGCCTGAATCCAAGCCTGGAATGGGGCCCATATTGCCTTCCCTTTCCTCCTAGCCTGTTTCCCCTTTCGTTCATACAGTGCCTTCTCCAAGTGATATACAGACAACAACCTAGCCAACCATTGTTGCCAAGACGGCGGTCGTAAATCCAACCATGATGTTGTTATACAAATTCGAAACACTGCCATGGCTACAAAGATAAATGCTCTATGCGGTTCAGCTATTTCGCCATCAGTTCCAAAGACCATGATCTCTGGTGTTAGAGCAAAATCATATCCCAAAACCTCCTTCAATACCAATTGAATACCTTCCCTTGAGGCCTTTAGTTCCCCACATATAGCCATCATATGTATAATGTCTGCCCCAAACATCCCACATCTTGGACAGTTTGTTCCTGACACACATCCCCATTTTGCAAGGTGGGCTGGTGTATGGTACAGATCAAACATAGTCTTGTAGTGTTGCGCTTGCAGAGAAGATGATAATAGAATAGTACACCCCAGTTCAAGTGACCTCATGAAGTTATTACTCACATCTGCCAGCTTCTTGCTCCACCTTTCCTTATTCTTTTCTAGATCATCTAATTGTTCTTCCAGTAAAAAGGGATAAATTGACCTAATAGTTATACTGGGATTAGCCAAAATATCATTCATCAATTGATTACTTTTGAATCCCAGGGTCCCCCCTGTTTTTTTCCCTAAAAAATCCCTTATCTGCAGATATTTGAAAAAGTCCCTTTTCTCTAAACCATATTGTTCCTGAAGATCTCGAAACAACTTGACCCCTGAACTATCAAAAAAGTTGCCTAACCTGGTTATACCTAAGGTGTTCCATTTTGCCATATATTTATCATGAAATACTTCGGGAAGCGATGCATTCTTCTCGATCATGGTATAATGATTATATATACCGAGTCCTTTCTTCTTGTGCCATAATCGCCAATGTTTATGAGCCGCACCCAAAACTTTATCCCTAGTTTTCTTGTAATATCCAGGCTCATGATATGTTACCAAACACCCATTGGCTGCTGCTCCTATCTGCAACTCATAAATATTGGGGAGGTTCGCTTTTATAGCCCCTTCTTTATTAGACCCCCATAACGGGCGCATGTACTGAAATGCTGCTGCCATTTGATATAATTTTATATTTGGTAAGGACATCCCACCCCTTTCCCGAGGGAGAGACATGAATTTGCTTGATCTCCTACATTTACCATATGCCCATACAAATCTCATGATTGCTCTATCGATCTCTTTAAATTTTAAATTAGTAAATTCTAGTGGTATAGAACGGAATAGATACAACAGCTTAGGTAAGAGAATCATCTTTACCATATTACATCGTCCTACAATAGTTAAATGCTGGTTGTTCCATCTGTTCATATCTTCTCTAACTTTTGCAAGCATAGGATCTAAATTTAAATTAACAACTTCATCTACCTTTGGTGCAATATTAATACCTAGATATACTGCATGGTCCACCCTCCGGGTATCCTTAGTATTTGTATATTGATTCGCCAGCAGTTGTGTTTTGGCTCCATTTAGCAAGTATCCAGAAAACCTTCCAAATTTTTTCGTCACTACTTCAATCTCTCTTAATGCTGAGTCAGGAGAGGGGGTTAATATGGCTATATCATCTGCATATGCCAAGACTTTAGTATCCCATCCCTGCCTATGAATTGGTGGAATCTTACTGTTTCCCTCCAGCAATCTCAACAAAGGATCTATATAAACAGCAAAAAGGAGGGGGGAGCATGGGCATCCCTGCCTAGTACCTCTCCTAATTGAAATACTCTCGGATTGTCCTCCCATGAGTTGTATTCTCACAGCCGGGGATCTATATAATGCCCTTACTGCTATGATAAATCTCTTCCCTAGCCCATAATACTCCATGACGTACCACAGATACTTCCAATTCACCCGATCGAATGCCTTCTCTGCATCCAAGAAAGCAGCCGCCATTGGTTCTTTTGCTACTTCTGTGGAGTCAAAAAGTGCTAAGACTCTCTGGATATGATTAGTTGTATCCCTTCCTGGAACAAACCCATGCTGCCACGGAGAAACCAGCTTCTTAATCACCAGCGATAATCGAACTGCCAGGATCTTTGAGTATAATTTAGCATCATTATTCATTAATGTGATCGGGCGATATGAGGCTGGGTTCAATGGTGGTTTTCCTTTCTTCTGAAACACCACTATATTAGCCAGATCCCAAGATGGGGGGGTTTTCCCTCCACTCTGTACCTGATTAAACAACTCCAGAATGAGCGGAAGTAACAATAATATAAAAGTTTTATAAAATTCTAAAGGGATCGCATCAGGGCCAGTGGCTTTCCCTGTGGGTAGGTTATTCATTGCCATTTCTATTTCGGAAATATCTATCTGTTTTCCAAGGATAACCTATCACTCTTGTCTAATTTCTCCCTCTTAATGGGATATAAAAATTCAGAGATATCTTTATCCGAGTAAACAGATGTTTCATCATACAATTCTTGATAATATCCATGAAACACTTTCCTGATTCCACCCACTTCTGATACTATCTGTCCTTGTCGGTCGGTGATCTCCCGAATAACCCCAGACGCTATTTTCTGGGTTGTCCGTGTTGCTAACAGCCGCCCCACTTTTTCACCAAACTCAAACCCTTGTGCACGTTGTGTTAAATATTTCTCTGCTATTCTTTGGGCTGTGACCTCATTAACAGCTGCTTTTACTATGGTGACTTTTTCCTGTGCTTTCCTTATATCCACTCCAGTTTCTATAGCTATAGCCAGTTGTCTTTCTGCAGACCACACTTTTGCTTGGGCATCTATTATTTTCTCTCAAGCATCCTTCTGCCTTTTGATTCTAAAACTAAAAGTTTCTCCACGAATGCCTGCTTTGAGGGTGTCCCAAACTATCTCTACTGAGGCTGACCCTTGATTAAACCCCAAAAATTCAGTTATCCACTTGCTCATGTGCTCACAGTATCCTGGATCTTTTAGAAGTCCCCTTTCGAATGTCCATCTACTAATTCCAGATTCTAACCCAGCCAGCTCCACATCCAAAACTATGGGATTATGATGTGACACCATCCGTGGATATAACTCAATCCTGGCTTGTTTTAGAAATATAGGAGAGATTAAAAAATAATCGAGTCGCGCTAATTTCGTATGAGGAGCCGAATAATAAGTATATCCGGGGTCGGGTTTACGCAATTTTAGCCAGGCATCCACTAGCCCTAGCTCTTGCTGTATAGCGCCCATTGCCTTATATACCCGAGGTTTGCGCCCCTGATACTTCTTAGTCGTAGATGTTAATAGATCCTGTAGTCCCTCCCATGATCCGTTAAAGTTAAAATCACCACACATGATATAAGGGGGGGGCCCATCCTGTTAGTTCGATAGCGAGAGTATCAAGAACTATGGGGTCATCCGTGACTAGCCCATATATAGAACATAATGTAAAGCTATTATGACCGTGACTACATTCCACTATTACCCACCTTCCACCTGTATCCGCCTTCTGCCGAGTAAATTTTAATTTATTAGTCCGATCTAGGATTGCCACTCCTTTTGTTCTAGTTTCTTGTTTGGACCAAGCAACTACCTTCATACCAAGTGAGCCGAGGATCCCAGAATTTTTGTATTCCACATGTGTTTCTTGTAGGCCAAAAATATCTGCCTTAAAATTTTTTAATTCTTCGGCAACTCTCCTTCTTTTACGGGGATTGTTCAGTCCACATATATTTATGGAAACAATTCTAAGTCTAGCCATAGCCCGTTCTTACTGAAATTTCCAATCTTTTCTCTTTAAGATCCCTCAGTTTAGCATATTTAACTGCATTATCTCTTAACTTTTCTTTCCTTCCTTTTCCACCTTTTTGACCCTTATCTCTCACCTCCATTAGTTGTTTCCTTTCCATTTTCTCCCCATGATTTGCCCCTGCCCCTCCCCCCTCGCCCCCTCCTCCTTGCCCCTGCCCATCCCCCCTCCCCCCCCCAGGGCCAGTCTACCCTTCACCCTTCCCCAAGCACCTCCCTCCCTTCCTATGACTGGCCCCCCAGCCTGTTGAGCAATCAGACCCTTAGTGGCCTGTGTGTTGGTGTTGTGTATGCTTCAACCTGCCCACCCACCGGTTTACCAAGCGCCACCCTACTGTGTTTCCTTATATTTCTATACTCTATTATTGAGCCCCCATTAGATATTCTTTAGCCTTGATTTCTGAGGTAAAAACTTTTACTTTTCCTTTCATTATTGTTTTAAGTCTGGCAGGAGCCAATAAATAGGCTTCTCCTCCTTTCTCCGAGAATGGCTTAATAAGCTGTCGAAGCCACCACCGTCGCTCCACCGTGGCGTGACAAAAATCGGGGTGGGTAAAAAAGGTTACCCCGTCAAAAGAACGTGGGGTATAAGGGGGAGTTTTGACCGATATTGCCTGTCTTAGTAAATAATTCCCAAAATATACCAAAATCGCTCTTGGGTATTTAGCATTTCCCCTTTGACCCCCCTCCCGTCGCATTGTCGGGAACCGATGAACCCGCTGCAGCTCGTTTCCCCAGTCCTTGTCCCCCAGTTCTGGAAAAGCCCCACGCAGAAGATTAACCATATATGCCTGTATATTGTTTCCTTCTAATCCTTCTGGTATACCCAGAAATCATAAATTGTTCCTTCTCTGTCTATTTTCCAAATCTTCCATCTTCCACATCACATCTGTCATTTGCCCATCTCTTCCCGCACTCTGCTCCTTAAGAGTATCCATATCCTCCTCGACTGCCACAATCCGATCTTCCATAGAGCTTAGTTTAGCTTCGATTTCAGTACATGACTTTGCTACTTTTCGAACCGACCCCTGGAGTTTCTTTGTTGCGATCCTCGCACGCCGGCTTTCTATCCTGGTTTCAGTTTGTAATTCTTTGATAGAGTTATATATTGACTGCAGGATCCCTGCTTCAGTGCCTTTCCCATGGTTATTAGCCGACTCACCAATATCTCCAGCATAGGCTCCCATATTCCTCTCATTCCTGTCGTTTACGGAACCCTGGTTGTCCGAGGTTGATGTGTCTGCTAAGCTGATGCCAGAATAATCCCACCTTAGGGTCCTACCGCTCATTGATGTTGCATTTTCTTGACTTTCTTTAGAGTCGGAATGTGGTTTGGCAGATCTCCGTTGCCGGATTTGCCGTACTGTAAATTCACAATTTAGAGATTTGTTGTCAGCCCCATATGACTCACTCTCATCAGAATCGCTATGGCTGTGATCCGCACTGCTGAGGTCGGATTCTTCAGTCAAGGAGTAAAACTTATCACTGTTATCTTTACCCCAGTCTGTAAGCAAAGAAATTTTATCCTGTCTTTTGGGGCTCACTGTAGGATTGATAGAGCCATCAGTTTTTACTGCAGATCCTGTTATGCTTATGATTTCTTCTTCCCTTTGTTCACCCCGATGCTTGCTTTGGTCTGATTGTTGACTTTGAAACTGCCCATTTCCGGTAGGGCAATACACCTTCTCTCTTACTGCCCTATTGATGTCTTGCGTGTCTGACAAGTTATCTATGTATTGTGTAGGTTTAACAGTAAGATCTTTATTTTCCAAACATGGCTCGTTATCGCAAGTGTGTAGAGGAGTGGTTTCTTTTCCTGGCACATTACTTTCAGGGGAGGGGGTTACGAGTGTAAGAGGACTGTCCTGCCCTCCTCCTGAGAGAAAAGCCGTGATAGTAGATTGACTTTTACTCTTCACATTTATTTCTAGTGGGGGGGCGACATTATCACTCGTCTTGGCATCTTTCGACAGTCCTGACGTATTCTTCCCGACTGCTTTACCAGTTGTTGAAGCCAGGCATTTACTTAGCCCGGCTACCTCTCCTTTATCCTTACCAATACGTGTCATTTTAGCACCCTCGCTTTTATCACCATACTTCCTGATAGTTTTGGGCGCCATACTTATTGTATGAGGTAACAGTCGGATAAATCTTATTAAACCTGCTGCCACAGCCAGTACATCCGATATTGTTTGTTCAATCAAACTCCTCGGTGGCCGTAGAAGAGTAGGTAAATGCCAGGATATATTGCTATACACATCCGGGAGCATTGATGCCTCCCAGGGTTTCTCTTTCCCCCTACAGGTGGCCCCTCCCCTCTATACTATAGCGATAAAAGGAACAAAGGGGGAAACAAATAAAGTTAGCACTTTCAGAGACTGCTAGTCAATAACATTTTTTTTCCCCCCGTATTTGAGATATTTCCCAGCTTGCATCTACTGAATGTCGTTCTGTCAATGATCAAAGGGAAACCAGGTTCCTTAGCTTTTTCCTCCTCCTCAAAAGAAAGTCACAGTGAGATTTATTATCCTGCTTTCCTGAGTAGCCACAAGTCTTTGATTCACTAATATGCCCCCCCCATACCTCCTTACCAGCATGAGTGTTCTTTGTTATATCTCCAGTGTTGCCTGATTCGGCGTTCTCTGCTGTAGGGGGGGGGTGGGTCTTCCATGCGAGGTGCGTAAGGTTACAGACTGCTAAGATGGTTTATCACCCTGCACCCAGCTTCTACTTCTGTCGTCATGCAGGAGACGGAGGCAATACACCTATGCCTCCCCTATGCTGGTCGGGCTCCCTCTGCGATGTCCGTCGTGAAAACAGAGGTAGGCGGCAACGTCCGTGGCATAGATCCTCTGGCGGGCCCCCTCTCCGATGCCCGCCGTAATAGAAATGCGGCGGCAACGATAGGAGTCACAGCGCGCGGCGGCCGCGCAGCTGTAGCTCCACGATGTCGATCCTCGTGTTCCTCTTTCTGCTGCCCGCCGTGAAAAGGGAGGCGGTAGCACCAACAGCTGCGGCGTTGAGCCTCAGGCAGGCCCTACACACGGGCCGCTGTGATAGAAGAGGCAGCGGCAGCAGCGGCCACGGTAGCAGCGGTTAGAATCCCAGCGCTTAGTTTCCGGTGGGTGTGGCTTGTGGGTCTCACCACTACGCCGACACCATGTTGCCCTCTTTTGTCATCATGTCCATGTGTGCATTAGCATCATTTGGCAAAGGAGCAGGGGCACCGGCGGGGTAGGGGATCTGCAGCCCACGGAACCTAGGAGGCGGAGAGCACAGACGCAGAGGGGACCAGTGGGTTGGAGGGCGAGGGGAGCACCATGGGGGAGACAGGAGGTATTACTACAGACTCTGATTCCTCCTCCGATGGGAGCTCCATGGTGGTGGCAGACCCCTCTGGGACCACCCCAGCTACTTCATCTTCCGCCACCCCGTACCAGCACTGCCCACCCATTAGCCCCCCACCCAGTTGCCTGTGCCTGCTCACCCAGGAAGGTGGGCATCTCCTTTGCCCCAGGCACCTCAGGCCCTGCCCCAGTCAGCCCTGCTGCCCTCAGTGAGGAGGCTATTGACCTCCTGAGATCCATCTTTGTAGGGCAGTCAACCATAGTGAACCATAGTGAATGCCATCCAGTGTGCTGACCGTCGTCATCTTCGTCGGCGTTCGTGCTCCTGAACTGCCATTGCCTGGTACAGCATTGGGATGACTTCCAGTTCTTGTTCCATAGCGGCCGCAAACTCCTCTATGTCCCAGAAGGTGAGTGTCTCCTTTTAGATGCTGTGTTCCTGCCAGGCTTTTGGTGGCGGTGATCCCGCCCCAGAAATCCTGGCGGTCTGTTATGTCATAATATGGTGGGCAGGTCATTGTCTTCTGCCTGCCTGAAGAGGGCTACTGCCATGGTCAGTAGATGGATCGCACTGGTGGTTTGGGTGGAACATTGGCTGTCTATGGGAGGGATCACCACCATGGTCATAGTTTGGCCTTCACTGCCGGCCTGGCGACGGTACTACCGCCATCGCCGGCATGGCAGTCAGCTGACCGCCAATGTCATAATGAGGGCTATAGTGTTTACACTCAAATGAATTGGAATTTGAAATCCTCTTTAAATTTGAATTTCAATTTTAAGTTACAATTCTGAAAATGCCACTTTTAGAAAGTTGGCATTTTATTGTACATACCAACTGTGCCTTTGTGCCAGTGTCCTGGGTCACATGACTGTGAACCACTCTGCTGTTTGGGGTTTGTGTTTTG
Organism: Pleurodeles waltl; assembly: GCF_031143425.1. NCBI lineage: Eukaryota > Metazoa > Chordata > Amphibia > Caudata > Salamandridae > Pleurodeles > Pleurodeles waltl. Next base: position 405,267,749 of record NC_090449.1, read on the forward strand.
CTTCCAGACAGTGAAATGAAGGAAACCAAGGTGTGAGGGTAGAGGGACTTCATGACATAATGCCTGAGGAGGAGCCGTCCCTTGCTCTTATTACATTTGAAATGGCCCTGCCTGCAGCACAAGCCAATTAACCTGACACCAGACTTTAAATGCCATTTGTCACCCTTGACAGTTTGGAGCCAGGACCAGTGGGGGGAGCAGAAGAACCAACCAGACCCAGTTTGGTGGTAGGTCAGGGAATTCCCCTGCACAAAGGCTGACGTCAGGTATAAAAACACGACTCTCAGATCCACTTTTCAGAACACTTCTAGACCTGCGCAAGATGCCTGACTACCTGAAAGAAAGAAGATTGGACCTGCTTGCCTTGATCCCAGGCTACTCACAGTGAGTCCAAGGGTCAGTTGGCTGACAGCCTGTGTGAGCTACAAGCTTCAAGAGTTCTCCCTGCAACTGCCCACTTGACCTGCACCAACTAGATTTGCCCTGACCTTCTGAGCCCTGCTGCTGACCTCTACTTGAGTGAGTCCTTACCCTCAAGAGTTGCTCCCCAGGTCCTGGACCGTTGGCTGGCATCACTACAGTTGAAAATCCTGAAGTTTGAGCTCTTTGCGAACATGAACAGGCCCACGACAACCACCAGTGTGAAGCTCCAGCAGGACCTGCTCTTAGTGCTGATAGCGACCGTCCATGATGACTGGCAATGAGAGACCTGCACTTTTTACCAATAGCATCCGTCTGTGACAATCAACCAATGTGAAGCTCCAGCGATGTCCGGCTCTTCGCTCTACAGTGATGACCATTTTGGCACTCAGCCAGCTCTACATGTGGAATGGCGCCTCCTCGAGGCCTCCTCCATCGCAAACGGAATTTTTGGCGTCAGACTTGAGTTGGTAACTTTTCAGCGGGACTAACCTGGTCCCCGTGTCCGACTCATTCTCCATCACAGTCTTCCTCGGTAGCGACCATCTGGGACGATCAACCAAAGCAGATTTCCAGTGACAACTGACTCTTCACTCTGCTTGACGATTGTCCGCCATGCTTCACATGTTGCTTGAACTTGGGACTTCCCCTGGTCTAGAGGAACCAGATAACCGCGAGTGGCACTTTTATGCTTCTTGGTGCTATTGTTACTAAAAAAAAAAAAAAAAAATATCTTTGGTTCTATTGATTGGCTCTTGTTTGTTGTGATGTCAGCTTATTTAAAAAAAAAAGACTCTATTTCTTGAAATTGGTTTGTCATTTTCATTGTGTTGTGTTTCCACTTTATTACAGTTTGTATGTTGCATGAATACTTTACACATTGCCTCTAAGTAAAGCCTGACTGCTTTGTGCCAAGCTACCCAAGGGTTAAGCGCCGGTTAATTTAGTGACTTTTGTGGTTCACCCAGCAAGGGATATGGTTTGTGCCTGAGGGAGGCTTTCACCCCTCTCCACCAATATCACATTTCTTGGGGTCCCCAAAGAGCGCTACAGTTATTAGTGAATTAAACTTTTTTACCCCTCATTTTTCTTTGCATCCCTTGACAGATTTACTCAAAACAATACTGTTTGTGTGTGGCATAAATACTTTACACATGCTTCTAAGTTAAGCTTGGCTTCTTCGTGCCAAGCTACCAGAGAGTTAAGCACAGATTATTTTTGTGACTTTTTTGGTTACCCGGACAAGGATTGTGACTGTTGCCTGATTGGAGCTAAACCCCTCTCAATCAATAACCTATCTCTTACAGTCATCAAACATCACCAAAGTTATTAGCGAAAGAAACTTTTATTGCCTTTGACGGAGCTGCTGAAAGGACAATATATTGATAGAAAGATAAACCTGCTAAAGATCTGCCAGATTTTACGTTGATTCTTCAAACTGCCAAATTTATTATCAAATGACTGCCTCTTTGACCCTCCTCTTTAAGTCTGCTGCGAGGGTGGGCCCGTAAGTAAATGAGCAAATCAATAACAGGCTAAACATGCAAAGTCTTTGCCAAATTGTAGGCAGACCCATCAAATGTTACCAAAGTTATATGTCCAACTCACATTGAGGGTTGAGCGCAGGGCCTGTAGAGTGGATTTCAATTTGCGAAGTGTGAGAGACCCAGTCCTGTTGGGACCATTGCAGGAGTGTGGGACGTTATGGCTGTCACCCTGGCTTGTGAGCGCTGTAGTTGGTAACCCCATGTGCTAGGATTGGACCACTGTGAAATGCAGGCCATTTCCTGTATGAGGATGGTAGTCAGAAAATCGATTCATCACCTTGGCTGCTGGTCCGACATTGATGCATCACTCTACTTCACACCGGTCAAGCTCAACCTTACAGCCCCCATTGGCACTTATTGATTCTAAGCGCTACAATTCTTTATTTTTGAAAAAAACATAACTTAACTTCTACTTTTTGGATTTTTGTCATTTTGCTCTTGATTTATGTATAAAACTATTGTCTATTTTTCTAACCTGGTACAGAGTTTTTTATGGTGGTTTCATAGTGTTACTGGGTGTTGTGTTGCACAAATACTTTACACATTGCCTCTTTAGATTAGCTTGACTGCTTTATGCCAAAGTACCAGAGGGTGAGCACAGGTAATCTTTTAGTGTGTATCTGACTTACCCTGACTGGGATTGTGGTTCCTGCTTGTACAGGGCGCATACTCTGACAACCAGAAACCCAATTTCTAACAGACCCCATGTGCCGGGAAGGTGCCACCATGAAGTGCTGGCCCTTGTCTGTGGGAGTTCTGTAGTCGGCGATCCATGTGCCTGGAGGGGTCTACCATGGAGACGGGGCATTGTCCTGGATCATTGTGCTTAGGATGCTGTAGAGTACAGTTACTGATTGCTGCTGGAGCTGCAATAGAACATCCAGCACCGACCTGAGGCATTCTGGTACTGAGGGGGTTCAATGCGACACTGGTGAAAGATAACAAGAGTTCGCTGACTGTCATAGAGGGGAGATCCTTGGTCCTTCTGGGATCACCGGCAGTTGTTGAGTCTAGTAAGATTGTTCCATATCATTGGGGCCTCTGAAGGATTGCATGAGCTTAGTTAAGAAGCACTGGTTAAGCCGTAAAACAAACTTTAGAGTACATGGGCTAGCACTGGCTGCATTGAGAGGTTACTTGCATTATTCAAATGGACAATAACCATCTCTCAGGACTTGGGGATCCTGCTCTGGAAAACACACTGAGCTTAAGAGGGATGTGTGGATTATTTAGTGTGTTGTACATGCTTTGTGCGTTTACAATAAATACTCTTTTTTTTATATAAAGGTTGTATTTGACTGAATAATTATCTTATTGCTGCTACTGTGCATGTGCTGAGCTATGAGCCGCTGTATGCCTAGCACTACCTCCCTCTGGAGAGCATTTGACTGCCCGAGCTAAGCTACCACTGATAGTCAAGTGCTCGGCGGGGCAGTACTTGGCTCAGTTAATGATGACCCATAAAAGATCAGGCCTGGGACATCAGGAGTAGTTCCTGCTTGCCCCGTGGTCCTCTGAAAGAGGTTCTGACAGGCTATTTACATGGCCTTTGTACAGGTTGCTCAAACAGTCCTTAATATCAGTCCTATAGATTCAGATTGGAGTTTGTTATTAGTAGAACATGAAACAAATCATTTTATTTAAGCCCGTGAGAAGCTCCTTTACTTTTACTGCCATGCTACCTATTGTATGAGCACTGTTTGCTTTCCTTTTCGGCATCCATGTGATTGGACAGGACAGTGTGTACCTCAAGCTACAGCACTATATTTTATTTGAGTCTTTTGTACAGCGCTTCTAACCACTCTGCAATGGCCTTGGTGTGCTAGGTTCATTTGTAGGATGGAATGGTGAGTTGCAGTGTGACATACTGCAAGCAACTTGTAATCTAGAGACAATCAATCACACAACAGGTTAGAGAGTGTCAGAAGATACCACCTCAAATATGTCTCCAGCATGATGATTAAATCATGAAGAGCTAGGGTCCAGACAATCCTGTGAGAAGGCATAGCCAGGTCTAGACATCTGACTACATAGGACTGGTGGAGGGTTCCTACTGAAACTATTGTGAAGTTATGATTATCCAAAATCTAGGGTGAAGAGGTGGGTCTTTATGGATCCCCTCATTTGGAGGTAGTAAGTTAATCCATACTCATGACAGAGGGCCAGCCCACCTAATTTATAGATGACTGCCAAGTAGATGGTCACTTGTACAAGTATTGGCAGGAACCGCTGTCACATCAGTTCCAATCAATGCATTTTCCTCCTTGCTACGTGCTTGCGTCAGCAGTACGCAGCCCTGTAGCAAAGAGTATTCTTTCTTTTCTTTGCAAAACGAAAATCCCGAAAAGGGATTTTCTTTTTTGTAAAGAAAAAATATAACTTTTCCCTTTCCATGGGAGTCTTCCTCCATGATGGGGGGAGCATTATGTTTTTACAGTTCTCTAGGGCCAATTTTTACATGATGGTAAGAAATAGTAAAAAAATGACATGTCCACCAATCTAAATTGGGCTGGTGGTCATGGAGCCATTTCCACAACAACTCTTACTCCCCAGGGCAGTCAGAGAAGTTTGGCCATGACAGAGTAGTCTGCACCATGGACAAACTGAAGGAATGACAGGCTATCCGCATTTAAATCGAGTAGGCGGACCTTGAGGTTGGCGGTATGTATACTCTGTCGCCGTTGTGACGGAGTACACATACCACCAACATATAAATGACCATCTTTAAAGACCACTTGCCAGCGGAGGAATTTCAGAGCAGGTGTGCTATGACTGTGATGTTTTAGAACAAAGAACAGGCGAACATAGGTTTGGCATCATTAGAATTTTCAGAAAGATAAAATGGGGAACCCAATATGAGCACTTTTGCAAACTTCACTACTGCAAGGATTAGAGAAACTGTGAGTGTAGGTTAGTATCAGCAGTATCCCTTTTAGCAGGAGTAAATGGTGAAAAGCAGATTTGGAAAATGCATTGGTTTGTTGTGTGAATGATAGAACACAATCAAAGAACACTCCCAAGTTCTGAGTTTATTCTACAGGGAATCAGTGAGCGCCCAGTCCACACACCAAGGTTCAAAGAAAGAGTGAGGATTGATAGGGCCCAGGAGCAGGATGTCAGTTTTTTCACTTGACAGCAAATTGTGTACATTTTACAGAATCTTAGTATGACTGGTGCGCCCAACCTTAACCCATGTGCTTTCAGACAGTTGGTGACAAATTAAAAAAATATTTCTGTCTCATGTCTTTCATCTCACTCCACCATACTTCTCTACCTCACCCTTCTCTCTATACCTCTAATTCTGCATCTCTGTGTATCCAACACCTTTCATTTTATCTCAACTATCTACTTCAACATTCTCCACACCACCTCTCTCTAAACTTCATGTCTCTCACTGCCACACACTGCACCCACCTTCACATCTTTTTCTCTGTATCATCTCTCTGTAGCTCAACTCTATCTCTCTTTACCTCATCACTCTACTTAGTCTACCACAAATTCATCAGTTTACCTCAAATCTCCATCTTTTTCTTCAGCTCTCTCTACCTTAGCTCTGTACCTGTCTTCAAGCCCTTTCGCTATATTTCCACATCATCTTTCTCTCTCTCTACCCACCCCTTTTGCTGCCTATCCTCTGAATTTACCTCAGCATTCATGTGATACCTAAACTCTCCATATTCTCATTTTGTACCTGTTCTCCTTTCTTCGCCTGTCATTCTTACTCCATTCTGTCCTTTCTTTCTCTACCTCTACTTCTATTTTTCTCCATCATCTCTTTATCCATTTCTCTACCATACCTCTGTCTACACCTCTTTCTGAACTCCAAAACTCTGTCTCTACCACACCCGTTCTTTCTGTATCAACCTCATCCATCTTTCTCCAACTCATCTCTATACATCTCCTCTTTTCTCTCTACAGCCCATCTTTCTTTTTACTCTTCTTTCCCTCTCTACCATTCTGTCTCACTACTATCTTTACCTAAACCTCCAAACCTGTTCTCATTTCGCCCCTCTCTCTGCATCACTGCTTTCTACTTTGCATGTGATGTTTATTTGTAGAGCACACTATCACCTGGAGGATATCCTGGTGTTGATGCAGAAGCAGTCAGGTCATAGCTGAGGGCTGACCTAGTTGAAGAGCCACATCTTCAGCTACTTGTGGAATTCAAGAATTTACGCGGCAGCTCTGATGTGCAGCAATGATTAGGAGTGAGGTAGGAAAAGGGACAACGGAAGGATCAGGTTCTGGGTATGAATGGGATCTTTGCAAATAGGAGTCCGGAAGAGCAGATGTGTCTAGTGGCATTACAGAATTTGATATAGTTGTTTAGGTATGCTGGGCCTGTGCTGTGTAGGGCATTGAAGATATCCATGTGGAGTTTGATCAAAAGTAGTTTGTGGACGGGAAACCAATGGAGCTCTATGAGATGTAGGGTGATGTGTGTGTGGTGTGGCTGCTGCATTCTGTATAGCCTGGTCAGCTGCATGTTTTAATTCCAGCAGCCCAGTTTTAGTTCCTGCAGCCCAGTTTGCTGGTGATGAGGGCTTGGATGATGGTTCTGTGGGTTTTGGTGGTGAGCCATTTGAAGACTTTCCTCAGCAGGAGGTGGAGATGGTGTGTACCTGTGCGGTCATGGATAGTTGATTATCAGTGATTATCCCAAGGTCCTTTATGTCGTGAGCCAGAGTTACTCCGGCAACCAAGTGGACTCCCTTGATAAGGGGTGCCTGCTGAAGATCAACACTTCTGTGTTGTCAGTGTTCAGTTTGAGGTAGTTAGTTTTCATCCACACAGTGACCTTGACTATGCAGGTGGCGAACTTAGTCCGGGTGCTAGGTTTTTTGTCGGAGAAGGAGAGTATCAACTGTGTTTTGTCGCAGAGGATAAAATGTTGATTCTGTGGGCATAGATGATGTGGGTGGTCAAGTCATGTAGGTGTTGAAGAGGGTCACGTTGAGTGAAGAACCTTGAAAAACTCTGCAGACGAGGCTGAGGGGTGACTAAGCAGTAGGGGGCCAGGCTGATTGACTGGGTTCAGCCTGTCAGGAAGAAACATCCAGCAGCGGGCAGGTCTTTGAATGCTGGATTCTTGCAGTCGTTTGTGAGGACAGGGTGGCAGACAGTGTTGAAAGCTGTGTAGAGGCCAGGGAGGATGAGGACTGCGGTATCTCCTCTGTCCATGATCATACAGATGTTGTCTGTTACGGCAATGATGGCTGTTTCTGTTCTGTTGTTCAGCCTGAATCTAGATAGGGTGGCGTTGAGGAGTTGGTTTTCAATGAGGTGGTATCTAAGCACTTGTTGTACAGTTTCTTCAAGACTTTGGCGAGTAGGGTCGCAGTGAGATGGCTCAGTAGTTAGCTAACATTGTTGGGTTCACAGAGGGAATCTTGAGGAGTGGGAGAACTTGACATACTTCCAGGCATTCGAGTAGGTGGCAGTGGTAATGGAAGTGTTCAGATTCGGGGTGAGCGCTGAGCTGATGGGGTCCAGTCCTTTGATGAAGACGTGGTAGGGTTGGGGGGCTCCGGAATAGATAGATTGCATTGCAGTTGTGGTTACTTCTTTGCTGATGGTGAGCCAGGTGGTCAGGCTGGTTCCTTGTGCGTTATTCAAAATGGATAGGAATACTACGAGTGCTGAGGAGTCTGGTTGAGATTTGAAATTGTCATAGATGTTGGATCTGTTGTTTCAGAAGAAGAGGGACAGCTTGGTGCAAAGGTTTTGTGAGGGGGTGATGCAGGTGGAGATGATTGATGGAAAGGCAAAATCTTTCATGATGGCGAAGATCTCTTTGGAGCTGTTGATGCTATTATCAATACATTCTGCAAGTGTGGAGTGTTTCATGGCTCAAATCTGCAGGTAGTGCAGTCTGATGGTGGATTTGAAGGTGTTCTTGTCCATGTTGATGGCTCAGTCTCCAGCTATGCTTCAATTGTTTGTAGTGGCACCTGGTCATCATGAATTCTACCATGTACCAGCTGGATTGTGGTCTACATTCTGTGGTACTGTTGCGTTTGAGGGGTACCAGGTATCCACGAGGTGGTGATCCAGGCGTTGAAGATGGAAATGGCATCCTGGAGGCTATTGATGTGTGGGTGTTGATGTTCAAGGAATACTGATGTCCAAGATGTTTGTGTCTCCTTATTGCAGTCTCAGTGTGAGGATTAGGTGGTGGTGGTGGTTCACTGGTGGTGCAGGCTGGGAATGCTTACATTTATAATGATATGGTCTGACCACGCAATTAGTGTTGGCTTGTTTACTCTGATGTCACTGGAGGTGGTGAATATTGGGTCCAGTAGGTGTCTGGCAGGGTGTGCAAGCCATTCCACCCTCTGGGTGAGGTTGATCACCTCCTCCAACAAGGAGCTACTGACTTAGAGTAGGATGAAGGTGCTTAAGTCAAGGATCAAGGATGTGTGTGAAATTTACAGGTGTATTGGCAAAGCTAGTGCGTGTTCCCAGTGGGAATTAGATTAGGGATCCACTCAGGGTTAAGTTGGCAGTGAAGTGGAGCTTGAATGTCATGGTGCCGGGGGTCATTTCCAAGGTGGTGGTACAGTGGATGATTCCTTGAAGATAATAGTGATTCTACCTACTGATTTGTGTGCCTTATCTTGTCTGGCAATCTTGTAGCCAAGAGGAATAGCCATGGCAATGTTGGGTGCAGACTTGCGTGTCAGCCAGGTTTCCACCAGGAAGAGCAAGCCTGTTGAGTGGTCATGAAGAAGGTCCCAGTTTTTGGTAGCGTGTCTGGTGAGAGAGCAGGTGTTGAGGAGCAAGCAAGATAGGAAAGAGAGGTGGGAGTCTGATGTACGTGGTTGAGTGTGAGGCAAGAGTTGAGTGTAGACGAGGCAGTTGTGGTGAGGGTTGCGAGCAGGAGAACTTGGCACTGGTGCAGGAGAAAGCCCCTTTGTTGTAGTAGACTGGGACGGCCAACAATGTGGACAACAGCGACCAGGGTTGGGTGCGTGGAGGACACTGGCATGCGAACAGAATTCAGTGGGGTAGATTATAGTGGTGCATGGTAGAGTGTAGTGCGCAGAGTGGGGTGGTGCAGAGTGGGGTGGCACAGAGTGGGGTGAAATAGATGTGAGTGATGCAAAGGGCAGTGGCACAGAGTAAAGTGTCAGTGCAGTGGTTTTAGAGTGCAGAGCAGAGTGGCATTGAGTGCGGTGGCGTAGAGTGGTGCACAGTAAAGTAGCATAGTGTGATGCAGTGCAGTGGCAGAAAGTGCAGTGGCATAGAGTGGAGTAGTGCAGAGTAGAGTGGCATAGAGTTCAGTGGTGGATAGTGCAGTGTTACAGAGTAGAGTGTCGGAGCACAATGGAGTAGAGTGGTGTAGAGTATAGTGATGCCATGTAGAGTGCAGTTGTGTATGGTACATTGGCGTAGAGTGCTGTAGTTAAGAACAGAGTGCCGTACAGTGCATTGGCATAGAGTTGAGCGGTGTAGAGTGCAGTGGTATACAGTAGATTGTTTCAGAGTGGAGTGAAGTGGCATAAAGGTAGAGTGCAGTTGCTTAGAGTGGCATAGGGTGTAATGGCGAGAGTGATGAGTGCAGTGGCATATCATGGGACATTCTATCCTGTTAAAAATATGGAGGAGCAGAATATCATGAAGGTCATTTTCTATGGGTAAATAAAGTTTTATATGTACCTTGACAATATATATATATTCAAGGTACGTAAATCTGCAGTTAAGAATTGTAAATTTATACGTACCTATTTGCACTTACCCTCACGATAATCTTGTCCTCGATATTTTTGATACAATATTCTGTTCACACGATATTTGTGTTTCCGATATTCTGTCACTGATCCCAGACTGAACATGGAGAGCCTAAAGCAAACAAAGCCAGCAAATAGAAAGCCAGAAATGTGAGTTAGAAACCACAAAGGCAATGGCAATCAATGGGCAGAATGCATTCCTAGGTCAACTTTTTTTAAATGTCCCCAAGTCTTTAGCAAACCAGACAGCTATGCTGTCCTGTAGGCTGCAACTTAAAAACAGGCAAAATTAGGCAAGCAGAAGTGAGAGAGAAAGCGTGGAAGAGGAGTGAGAGCGATAGAGGCCGACAGCTGAGAAAAACAGAAGGAGGGGAAGTAGGGAACCTCACACGTACAGGAGCGGGGTCCTCGAGGCCATTGTCAGGTCAGAGGACCAAGTGCAGTTAAGTCCTAGGTTGGGGCTGGGAAACTCCTGCTTAATGGCTGGTTCAAACTAGATCCACCATTAAGTAGGCCTGGAAGGGCAAAGAACAGAAGGAAATAGGAGGTCAGGATAAAGCAACAGGAAGAGATAAGGAGCGCAAGGAGAGGCAAGAAAGAAGAGAAACAAGCTAAAGAGCTAGAAAAAAAGGGTGCACAAAAATTGGAATGAGCAAAAGAACAGGGCACAAAGAGCGAAATAAGTGGAAACCAAGAAAGGGGGCACAGCAAAAGAGTGATGAGAGTGGAGTGAGAACACACAGAGGGTGGAAAGAGAGTGAGATGAGCAAGTGAGATAGAGAAAGGGAAAAAGATTGCGATAGGCTCAAGTGAGACAGAGGAAGTTAGCACAGAGTCACCCTTGGGGAATGAAAGAAACAGTGCAATAGGAGCAGATAAACATGCAAAAGAAGCAAAAACACGCAAGCAGAAGTGAGAGAAAAAGTAGAGAGAACCAGCAGTAGAGGAGGCATGTAACCTTACACACACAGGGGTGGGGCCCGCAAAGACTTTGGTTGAATGGACCAGGCTCAAGTAAGTCCTAGGTAAGGGCCAGGAAACTACTATTTACTCTTTATACTTTTCTTATTAACGTCCTGCACCCGCTAACTACCATTTTATACCTCTGGCTAATTCTGTTTCTCTTAAACTCGCCTCTTTCCAGCTTCTCTTTCTACCTTACCCTTCTGAGTATCCCGACCATCTCCCTCTCTCTACATTTTCTTCCTATCTATAGATAGGGACCTTACCTATCTCTCTAGCTCTACTTTACTCCTAACCTATTCTTTCTTTTACCTCGCTCTATCTTTGCTTTTGGCTTTGCTGGTACCCTCCCTTTCTTGCTAAATCTTGTGACTCTCATTAACTCACACATCACTCCACCTAATTTCTTTCATTACCGCCTTTCTCCTTCTGCTTCACCTCCCTTGCGATTGCCATTCTCTTTAACTCTGTCCTTCTCATGCCTCCCGAAGTCCCTTCCTATTGACTTATTCAACAGGCTAAGAGATAAATGTCTAACCAGAACAGTGTAAGCCTAGCAAGTGGAGAAGAAGAAGGACAAACGTTGAAAAGAATTAAGCAGAAAACTATCAGATTTCACCTAATGGAAGAAACAGTGCTACAAAATCATCCTTACCCTGTCTTCTGCAATAGGATTAACAAGCTAGTTAAAAACTGGATTCCACAAAAAATATGAAAACAAACAATCTAAACTCAAGTACAAAAAACAAAGACTTTGGAAATACTTGTTGGAGTTTCTGCCTGGCCGGCAGGTGCTTGGAAGCTTGATCTTAGAGCTGTTTTTGATATGCCCCCATTTCAGAATGTTTAGTATATTAATCAGTATTGGTTGACATTAGGAAGCTTTATTTAGCTGCTGAAAGGGGATAGTAAATTCAAAGTAGTTCTGAATAGGATGCTCCTAAATAATTCTTGCTGGGGCCTCAAAATCCACAAGGCGGCATTGGTGACATCTACATATATGAGATATCCAGTCGTGCATCAAAGTTAGAACTCAGCAAAGGGTGTGGGCCTGTGCACATTAAGTAGGATTGATGACAGAACTGAACCCAAAGGAATACTGGCGTTTCCAGAGAGAAATAGATCCATTTTGACTTGATTGGGTGGTTTTTGTGGGAAAAATGCAAACCAAGCCAGCACTGTCAAATGATGCCAACCATGTACAGCCCTGACAAGTTTCCTAGCTCCATGTATGATGAGCTGCCAGGGTTTTCCTTTGTATTTTTGGACATGTAGGCTTGATAAATAAATCATAAATCAGCATTACAAGTCCTAAAATTCAAAGGAAAAACCTAGACTCAATCTGGGAAACTTGCCAGCTCGCACTAGACTCAATCTGGGAAACTTGCCAGCTTGTATGCATGCATGCATGCATGCATTTAGACAACCTGTTGGTTAGAACTTGATGATTAATGGTACCTGGTTGATTTCCACTGGCCAGCCAGTTTTACTATTGGGGGATGTGAAGGAATCTTTTCTGATGATATCTGTCTCACAGTGCGCCTCTATTGCCTTGTGCAACCTCTCCTCTCCAAGAATAGGAATTAACACAGCATTTTTGGATTTGTCACTGACAATGGTACTTTGGTTCTGGGTCGCTTCATGGCGCAGTCCCACAATCATATGCCAATCATTTGTTCACAGCCCATTCTCGTTATTGGCTCGTCGTTGGTTCTTGGTAAGTTACCTAACATCCTGTGACAGGGTGGTGCACATAATAAAGAAGCTGCTGAATTTGTCTCTCATGCAGACACATTTAAGAACAGTTGAAGGTTCTAACCAATTGCAACAAGTCATTTGGTGGACGCATGTGATGTTTAGGGTCGAGCCTGCGAGTGCATGCGTCATGCTTGCGAGACTCTTGCTTACAGTAAAGGGCTTGGAACCCACCTGTCGCTCTCCATTTATTGGTTTGCGTGGCAATCTTCTTTACAGCCTCGTAATTCAAAGCAGGCCTAGCATCATTTCTGTTCCTCTGTGTGGAGCAGGACCCAAGCACTGACTGATTCAACTTACTTAGTGCCCGTCCGCTCCTCCCAACGTGATCGAGGTACTATTTTGTTCTTTTTAACTCCTAGTGCCCTGCAAACAGAAGGCTTGTGACTAGCAAAAACATGCCCATCAGGACAAGCAAAATTTCAACGTTTTATTTTTTAAATCTAACCTTCTTTTATTTTGTCAAGTCGTATTTTCTCACTTTCCACTCATGTTGTCTTTTATTTTTGCTCGTGGGCGCTCTTCTCTAAAGATGACAATTAACTTGTTTGAAATATTGCAAAGCAACATTGTTTCTTTATCATGGTAATTTCTGAAATGATACTCTAACACATAATTGTGCAGTACACCGCAAACCACCCACTCTAATTCGCCCCACTACAATCCACTCCATTCCACCCCACAGCAGTCCATCCAACTTCAATCCATACCACTCACCACAATCCACTCCAATCCAACCCACTACAATCCTCTTAACCCACCCCAGTCTAATCTGCCCGACTCCAATTCGCCTCATCCTAATAAAAAACAAACTGCACCTTTCCAAAACAATCTGCCGTACTCCGATAAAAAATAATCCAATAAAAAAAGATCTGCCCCACTCTAATCTGCCCCACTCTAATTAACAACAATATGCCTTACGCCAATCCAAAACAGTTTGCCCCACTCCCATCTACCCCACTCCAATCTGCCCCCTCCAATCCAAAACAATCTCCCTCACTCCAAAACAATGTGTCCCCATTACAATCTGCGGCACTCCAATCTTCCCCCAGTAATCCCCAAAAATAATCTACCCCACTCCAATCCACCCCACTCCTATCTGCCCCATCTTAATCCAAAACAACCTGTACCACTCAAATCTGCCCCATTCAAATCTCCCCCATTCAGTCTGCCCCACTCCAATCCAAAACCATCTGCCCTACTCCAGTCCGCCCCACTCCAATCCAAAACAATCTGTCACACTACAATCTGCCCCACTCCAATCCAAAACAGTCTGCCCCACTCCAATCTGTCCCACTTCAATCCAAAACAACCTGCTCCATTCCAATCCATTTAAATCTGCCCCATTCCAATCTACCCTACACCAATCCACTCCACTTTAATGCAAAATAACCTGCCCCACTCCAATCCCACACAACCCACTCCAGTTCAAAGCAATCTGCCCCATCCCAATCCAATCCACTTCACCACACCCCAATCCAATTAACCCCAATCCAATCAACCCCACTCTATCCCAGTTTACCCCACTGCAGTACACCACAATCCACCCGATACAATCCAGTCCACCCCGCCCCACCCCAATCACATTCACTACACACCAATTCAATCCACCTCAATATGGCAAATCTAATCCACCCCAATCCAGCCCAGTCCAATCTACCTCACTCCAATCCAATACTCCTCACCCCAATCCAATCCAATCCACTCCAATCCATCCCACCCCTCTCCAACCCATCCTACTCCAATCCAATCCAACCTACTCCAATCCAATCCAACTGTTGGAAATGGCCTTTCTGCAGGATCAACCCCAACTTTCTTGCCCCGCCTTCTTTCACTTTTTGACACTGTTTTTGCTGGTTTTAGGACTCTGCCCACTTTACCACTGCTAACCAGTGCTAAAGTGCATATGCTCTCTCCCTTAAAACTTGGTAACATTGGCTCATACCCAGTTGGCATATTTAATTTACTTGTAAATCCCCAGTAAAGGGCACTGCATGTGCCCAGGGCCTGTAAATTAAATACTACTAGTGGGCTTGCAGCACTGATGGTGCCACCCACATACGTAGCCCCTTAACCATGTCTCAGGCCTGCCATTGCAAGGCCTGGGTGTGCAGTTTCACTGCCACTTTGACTTGGCATTTAAAAGTACTTGCCAAGCCTTAAACTCCCCCTTTTCTACATTTAAGTCACCCTTAAGGTAGGCCCTAGGTAACCCAGATGGCAGGGTGCTGTGTAGGTAAAATTCGTTTTCCACTGGTGTGAGGCCTGCTCCTTTCATAGGCTAACATTAGGGCTACCCTCATATACTGTTTGAGTGGTAGATTCTGATCAGGCAGGGGTAGACGGGTCATATTTAGTATGGCCAGAATGGTTATACAAAATCCTGCTTTCTGGTGAGGTTGTATTTTATATTACTATTTTAGAAATGCTACTTTTAGAAAGTGAGCATTTCTCTGCACTTAAATCATTCTGTGCCTTACAATCCACTTTACGACTGGGCGACAGCCCTCTTGTGCATTTCACGCAGACAACCACAAACACAGAATGCTCAGTCACACCTGCACACATCTGCATACTGAATGGGTCTTCCTGGGCTGGAGGGGTGGAGGGCCTGACACTTACATGATAAAGACAGTGGCCTGCCCTCACACAATGGACTGCCAAACCACCTACATAGACCCTGGCAGACAGGGTTGTACTGAAAGGGGACCTTATGCACTTCAAAACCACTCTTTGAAGTCTCCCCCACTTTAAAAGCATGTTTGGGCATAGAAAATGGGTCCCTGACCCTACCAATTTAGACACTTCAAGATACGTCTTGGGACAGACACTCTGTCCCAGAACCTGCAACTTGCCAAGAGGAACTGCCTGGCTGACCAAATGACTCACCTGGACTGCTTTTGTGAGAAGGACTGCTGCCTTGCTGGTCTCTGACTCTGCTGAGAAGTTCTCTCCAAGGGCTTGGATTGAGCTTGCCTCTTGTTCCTGGAGTCTCAGGGTAAAAAATAATTAATCTCTGCAAAGAAACTCCTTGTGTGGTGAAAAGTGATGCACAGCCTGCCGGATTCGATGCACAGCCTGCCTTGTGGTGAAAGAATCACTGCATCGCTGACCCGGAACAATGCAGCCCCGCTCCCCGTGTGGAGATCGACACAATGCCAGCGTTGCGACCGGAACTTCGCCGAACAGCCCACTGGATTGACGCATCGCCAAACCGGAATAATGCAGACCATCTTGCTGCATGAGGAATTGATGCAGTGCCTGCTGTGAGACAGAAACTCCGATGCATCACCCACTGGATCGACACAGCCCTTGTGACTTTGCCCCGCGCGCCCAGGGTTTCTCTGCATTGTCCCTGGGGGCCAAAAGACCCCGCATCGCAAAGAGGATTCAAGCCTGCATGCCGGAATTCGACGCAAAGCCCTTGTGGCATGGAAAAGAATCAACCTTCGTTTTCCACACATCTCCTCCTCTAGGGTCTAAGTGCGTGTAATTGTGATGCAAACCAGGTACTTTGCGCTTGAAAGAGACATTTGTTGCTTTTAAGAACCTAAAGACTATTCTTATTGATATCAAAGTGATATTTTCAACTAGAGATTATCAAATCTTGCTAGTTTGACCTTAATTTAATCAGATAAATATCTTATATTTTTCTAAACTTGTGTGGTGTCTTTCTGTGGTGTTTTCACTCTGTTATTGCATAATTTATTGCACAAATACTGTACACATTGCCTTCTACGTTTATCCTGACCGCTCAGCGCCAAGCTACCAGAGGGTGGGCACATGATAATTTGGATTGTGTGTGATTTACCCTGACAGGAGTGAGGGTCCTTGCTTGGACAGGGGGTAACCTGACGGTCAACCAAATACCCCATTTCTGACACCAACCCACTCCAATCAAGTCCACCGCTATCCACACACTCCATTCAAATCCACATTAATCTACCCTACTCCAGTCCAATCCACTGCACTCCAAAATACCTTAATCTACTTCACTTCAATCCAGTACACCCCTCTCCAGTCAATCCACCCCACATCAATCCAAGCCATCCCACACCAATCCAATCCACCCCACTCCAATCCAGTCCACCCTACTCCAGTCCAATCTACCCCACTCCAGTCCAATTCCCCACCCACTCCAATCCACCCCAGCGAATCCACTACACACATTCCTATCCACCCCACTCAATCCAGTCCTCCCCACTCAATCCAATCCACCTCGCTCCAATCCACTCCACCCCAGTCCGATACCCCCAATCTGATACACCCCAATTTGATCCACCCCACTCCAGTCCCCCTACTCCAGTTCATTTCACCCCACACCAATCCCATCTACCTTATCTCAAAGCAATCCACCCCAATCCACCACACCCTAATCCATCCCACTGCAGCCGACCCCACCACATTTCAATGCACACCAACACACTCCAGTCCAGCTCACTCAATCCAATCCACCGCACTATACTCCAATCCACCCACTATTTCCCATTCCAATCCACCCCATCCCAGTTCAGTTCAGCCACCCAACTCCAATCCAGTCCACTCCCCTCCAATCCAGTCCACCCCACTCCAATCTAATCCACCCTAATCCTATTCAATCCACCCCAGTCCAATCCAGCCCACCCCAGCCCTGTCACTCCAGTCAAACCCACCCAACCCAATCCAGTCTAATCCACCCCACTCAAATCCACCCCAATCCCATCCACCTCACCACATTTCAGTCCACCACACACCAGTCCAATCCACCCCACTCAATCCACCAAACTCTGCCCCAATCTACCCCACTCCAATTCAATCCACCGCACTACCTCAACCCCCTCCAACCCACTCCACCCTATTCCATCGTTCAACACTTTCTGCCACTGAACCACTGAACTCTACTCCCCTCTACTCAACTATATGGCACTCTGCTCCTCCTACTCCACTCTCCAACATTCCAACACATCCACTCTGTGGCACTTTACTCCCCCTCTCCACCACGACACTCCACTAACTTTTAGCCATGCTGAACAGCAGCCTCACTGGTGTACAACATGGCAAAAGTCATTGCCAAAGCCAGTAGCTCTGGCATAGGCTAGACCTATTGGCTATGCCAGTGCTTTTTGTTAGAATGCAGTCTGGCTGTGAAATGTGTTTTGTTAAGTTACATAAGTGTGAATACTATATCGTCTCACATTAGCACCATCTTGCTGTATTCCATCTGCTTTTCTGAGCTTTGGCCAACAACAATCAACTGCTGATTCATTTCTAAAATTACCTTCTATACAGCTAAAGCAAAATAACTTGCTGTAAGGGTAACTGAAATACTTTCATGGAGGTTAATGACCAGTAAGAGATATCATTAGTTATTAACTGAAAAGCAACCCCCATCACACTTTGTTGCTATCAAGTGATTATAAACTAAATGATAAATATATAAGATTATTTTTCTCAATGATAATTATTTGTGTCTTATGTGTTCAAACATAGAAGTGTTTTTTTGTTGGCGAAAACTACTACATGGGTATCATAAGAGTGGGGCCCAGGACAGGAAGATACTTGAAGTTTCACATTGTCCAACGAGGTGCATCATGTCAGTCGCCAGTAGGTAGTTCTAGTTTGGACCTAGCTTGCAGAGGAAAAGCGTTTTTTGTTTTGCCATTAACTTTAGTGCCATTTGCTGAATCTTCACGAAATTTTCAAAACTAGTTTGCTACTCACTTCAGCTGCTGCCTGGAAAGTTTCAGGGTGACTCGTCAAGCGGGGATCAGAAAAAGATTTGGTGTGAATATGTTCAGTAGTTTTGGAGTTATTTAAGAAAAAAGATGTATGTATATCAAGGGACGCTGATCTACAGCAGATCCACACACCACAGCAATTCTGTGATTTGCTTGCCATAACCTGACAGCAAAGTTGCGACCGTCATTTTACATAATGGGGCTCAGTCCCAGGGAACAAAAATAAAATATTAAATTGAATGAAGGGGTCAGGATAGAGGTACCCTGACCCCATGGGATGGATAGAGGGTTCTGCAAGGGACCCCTCATGGAAGAAATTACTAAAGTTTTTTGTTTGCAGGTGCTGGGATCCCCATGTGTATATCCGCAAAGGATCTATGGATCCAGGCCCATTGAAAAAATAACACATACACTTACTCACAGACCCACTCTCACATTCACTCACACACCCACACAACCACTCTCACACCAACTCACTCGTGCCCTCAGGTAACTATACCTCGCACATACGTCATGCACAGCATTTTCTTCAAAAATCTGACAGATAATGTTTCATTTATAGTTTTAAGGACGTTACAGAAGTTGTCATGACTGCTGTAATATCTGGAGTAATTAGCAGTGCATGGCAAGGGTGCGAGTTATAGTACCTTAAGGTACAAATTATAGTTTATTGAAAGAACTCTAACTATAATTGCAGAAATATTATGGTTTTGTACGAGTAAATTCAGAATCTAACTATAACGACCCTGTTTTCAGTAAATTTCTATGGCTTTTTTAATGTAAAGTAATTTTTATTACTATACGTTAACACAACCACCACCACGCACGGCTGTCGACCGTGCACAGTGGCAGTTCACCAGAGTTCCCCACCTGCGGCCAGGCCCTCTGGTCAACCCCTATAAGGACCCAACAACTACACAGACGCCCCCCTCCAAAGGCCAGCCTGGACCTCAGGCACCCATACCCGGGCCCAGACTAAATATTTCTTTTTTTTTTTTAGGGGAGGGTGGCCGCGCAGCCCCCCGACGCAAGGCCGATCTTGGCCCCGGAGACCCCATTCCCTGGAATGTGGCCTAATTATTTTATTTTTGGGGGAAGAAGGAGCTGTGCAGGCCCCCTCCCCAGGCCGATGCCGGCCCTGGGGGACCCCATCACCTGGGGCCCAGCCATGTGAGCTGGGTGCCCCCCGCGCAACCAGTTACTGGCTCTCCAGCTGTAAAGCTGCAGACATCCATAGCAAACAGCCATATCCCAGGGGTGGGCACACCAGGACATAGCAGGAGCTGGCCCTGGGCAGTGGGGGTGGTCCGAAGGACCATCAGTGGCTCCACAAGGGGGACCATACTGCCCCGCTCCACCAATCAATAACCCCGGGGAGGTGGTGGTCCCTGGGTGTGTCATGTGGCCCCCGCATTATATTTGAAAAGTGCCCCAGGGAGGTGGTGGTCCCCAGGGCTGCAGGGGGGACACGTGCCCCGTCTCACATTGTGCTACTTATTAGCCCTGTGGAAGTAGTGGCGGTCCCCGGAGCCGCTGGGGGAGGCCCACGGCCCCCTGCATTATATTTGAAAAGTGTCCGGTGAGGTGGTGGTCCCCAGGGCTGTGAGGGAGCTGTGTGCCCCCCTCCATCATGTTGCTTATTAGCCCTGAAGAGGTGGTGGTGCCCAGAAATGTGGGGGGGCCGTGCCAACCCACTGCATTATATTTGAAAAGTGCCCTGAGGAGGTGGTGGTGGTCTCCTGGGTGCCATATTACTTATTAGCCGAGGTGTGGTGGTGGTTCCTGGGGCTGCAGGGGGGGCCGTGTTGTCCCCCTGCATTATATTTGAAAAGTGGCCCAGGGAGGTGGTGATTCCCATCACTGCAGGGGGGGGCACCCGGGGGCTTGTAAAAAACAAGTATCACCAGGCCCTTTTTTGGGAACATTTCGTGAAGATTTGTCAAATGGTGCCAAAGATATAGGCAAGTCAAAAAACACTTTTTCTATATAAACATGGACCTAACTATATATATATATATATATATATATATATATATATATATATATATATATATATATATATATATATATATATATATTTCCCTTATGCATTTACAAAGCTACATATATAACAGCTGTGGCAGGACCTCCTACTAGAGCCCCTGCTGTCTTCCCACTGCAGTGAGGAGCTCCTCCTGTGCTGCCTGAAAGTAACAGATAATTTAATTAAATCATTTTAGAGGCCCCTTTTGAAAAGAGAGCACAGTTTAATTTCTGCTTTTCAAAATTGTTCCAAAAACCGGAATATTTCTTGACATTTAGGAAAAGCGATGGGACACCTGGACAGCAGCGGTAGCTTCTCCATAATGGAGAAGGAGCATTGCCCAGCAGCTGAAAAATTATTATTGTCTTATTTTTCAACTGCTGGCTGATCCAGCTTGTGCCGGGAGGGGCGGGGCTGAGCCGTGGGAGGAGAGAGGAGGAGTGGAGTGCACTTAAGTGCGCATGTCAGTTTGGTCTGCCGTTTTAGGCCGGACACACAGACATGCGCACTTAGGTTTTTCCAGTCCTGGCTGTGTTGCATAGCCAGGTTTGAGAAACAGCACAGACTGTAATGCACTGTTTGAGCGGCAGACCTAGCCACTCAGACCAATCCTGGTGCTGCTCTCATGCTAGGTAAAGCATGAGAGTAGCACGAGGATTGCGTGGGAAGCCTGTGCTCGTGTCCCACGAACTGCTGGGACACCAACAGGAATGAAGAGGAGCAAGGCGGCTGGATAGGTACATTTTTTTTTTTTTTTTTTACCTGGGCCCTGGTCACTGGTGTGTGTTGTGTGTGTGTATGTTAAGTAGATTGTGTAAGGAATGGGCAGTCAGTTAATCTAGTGAACTGCTGTGCTTCAGGTACGCGAGTTATCCAAAATTCAATTCCATGTAGGCTCTAATCAATGGCATCAACACTGCTTTTGATCAATTGTCATCCTGGCTGGGGGCTAGCTGCAGCTTAACACCCTGATGCCAGTGCTGTCAACAACATTCAGCTTGTCAGTTCACAAGTGTTTAAACTATGATTTGGAGGCAGGTTATTCAGCTTCTTGTGGAATTCAAGAATTTACGCGGCAGCTCTGATGTGCAGCAATGATTAGGAGTGAGGTAGGAAAAGGGACAACGGAAGGATCAGGTTCTGGGTATGAATGGGATCTTTGCAAATAGGAGTCCGGAAGAGCAGATGTGTCTAGTGGCATTACAGAATTTGATATAGTTGTTTAGGTATGCTGGGCCTGTGCTGTGTAGGGCATTGAAGATATCCATGTGGAGTTTGATCAAAAGTAGTTTGTGGACGGGAAACCAATGGAGCTCTATGAGATGTAGGGTGATGTGTGTGTGGTGTGGCTGCTGCATTCTGTATAGCCTGGTCAGCTGCATGTTTTAATTCCAGCAGCCCAGTTTTAGTTCCTGCAGCCGAGTTTGCTGGTGATGAGGGCTTGGATGATGGTTCTGTGGGTTTTGGTGGTGAGCCATTTGAAGACTTTCCTCAGCAGGAGGTGGAGATGGTGTGTACCTGTGCGGTCATGGATAGTTGATTATCAGTGATTATCCCAAGGTCCTTTATGTCGTGAGCCAGAGTTACTCCGGCAACCAAGTGGACTCCCTTGATAAGGGGTGCCTGCTGAAGATCAACACTTCTGTGTTGTCAGTGTTCAGTTTGAGGTAGTTAGTTTTCATCCACACAGTGACCTTGACTATGCAGGTGGCGAACTTAGTCCGGGTGCTAGGTTTTTTGTCGGAGAAGGAGAGTATCAACTGTGTTTTGTCGCAGAGGATAAAATGTTGATTCTGTGGGCATAGATGATGTGGGTGGTCAAGTCATGTAGGTGTTGAAGAGGGTCACGTTAAGTGAAGAACCTTGAAAAACTCTGCAGACGAGGCTGAGGGGTGACTAAGCAGTAGGGGGCCAGGCTGATTGACTGGGTTCAGCCTGTCAGGAAGAAACATCCAGCAGCGGGCAGGTCTTTGAATGCTGGATTCTTGCAGTCGTTTGTGAGGACAGGGTGGCAGACAGTGTTGAAAGCTGTGTAGAGGCCAGGGAGGATGAGGACTGCGGTATCTCCTCTGTCCATGATCATACAGATGTTGTCTGTTACGGCAATGATGGCTGTTTCTGTTCTGTTGTTCAGCCTGAATCTAGATAGGGTGGCGTTGAGGAGTTGGTTTTCAATGAGGTGGTATCTAAGCACTTGTTGTACAGTTTCTTCAAGACTTTGGCGAGTAGGGCCGCAGTGAGATGGCTCAGTAGTTAGCTAACATTGTTGGGTTCACAGAGGGAATCTTGAGGAGTGGGAGAACTTGACATACTTCCAGGCATTCGAGTAGGTGGCAGTGGTAATGGAAGTGTTCAGATTCGGGGTGAGCGCTGAGCTGATGGGGTCCAGTCCTTTGATGAAGACGTGGTAGGGTTGGGGGGCTCCGGAATGGATAGATTGCATTGCAGTTGTGGTTACTTCTTTGCTGATGGTGAGCCAGGTGGTCAGGCTGGTTCCTTGTGCGTTATTCAAAATGGATAGGAATACTACGAGTGCTGAGGAGTCTGGTTGAGATTTGAAATTGTCATAGATGTTGGATCTGTTGTTTCAGAAGAAGAGGGACTGCTTGGTGCAAAGGTTTTGTGAGGGGGTGATGCAGGTGGAGATGATTGATGGAAAGGCAAAATCTTTCATGATGGCGAAGATCTCTTTGGAGCTGTTGATGCTATTATCAATACATTCTGCAAGTGTGGAGTGTTTCATGGCTCAAATCTGAAGGTAGTGCAGTCTGATGGTGGATTTGAAGGTGTTCTTGTCCATGTTGATGGCTCAGTCTCCAGCTATGCTTCAATTGTTTGTAGTGGCACCTGGTCATCATGAATTCTACCATGTACCAGCTGGATTGTGGTCTACATTCTGTGGTACTGTTGCGTTTGAGGGGTACCAGGTATCCACGAGGTGGTGATCCAGGCGTTGAAGATGGAAATGGCATCCTGGAGGCTATTGATGTGTGGGTGTTGATGTTCAAGGAATACTGATGTCCAAGATGTTTGTGTCTCCTTATTGCAGTCTCAGTGTGAGGATTAGGTGGTGGTGGTGGTTCACTGGTGGTGCAGGCTGGGAATGCTTACATTTATAATGATATGGTCTGACCACGCAATTAGTGTTGGCTTGTTTACTCTGATGTCACTGGAGGTGGTGAATATTGGGTCCAGTAGGTGTCTGGCAGGGTGTGCAAGCCATTCCACCCTCTGGGTGAGGTTTATCACCTCCTCCAACAAGGAGCTACTGACTTAGAGTAGGATGAAGGTGCTTAAGTCAAGGATCAAGGATGTGTGTGAAATTTACAGGTGTATTGGCAAAGCTAGTGCATGTTCCCAGTGGGAATTAGATTAGGGATCCACTCAGGGTTAAGTTGGCAGTGAAGTGGAGCTTGAATGTCATGGTGCCGGGGGTCATTTCCAAGGTGGTGGTACAGTGGATGATTCCTTGAAGATAATAGTGATTCTACCTACTGATTTGTGTGCCTTATCTTGTCTGGCAATCTTGTAGCCAAGAGGAATAGCCATGGCAATGTTGGGTGCAGACTTGCGTGTCAGCCAGGTTTCCACCAGGAAGAGCAAGTCTGTTGAGTGGTCATGAAGAAGGTCCCAGTTTTTGGTAGCGTGTCTGGTGAGAGAGCAGGTGTTGAGGAGCAAGCAAGATAGGAAAGAGAGGTGGGAGTCTGATGTACGTGGTTGAGTGTGAGGCAAGAGTTGAGTGTAGACGAGGCAGTTGTGGTGAGGGTTGCGAGCAGGAGAACTTGGCACTGGTGCAGGAGAAAGCCCCTTTGTTGTAGTAGACTGGGACGGCCAACAATGTGGACAACAGCGACCAGGGTTGGGTGCGTGGAGGACACTGGCATGCGAACAGAATTCAGTGGGGTAGATTATAGTGGTGCATGGTAGAGTGTAGTGCGCAGAGTGGGGTGGTGCAGAGTGGGGTGGCACAGAGTGGGGTGAAATAGATGTGAATGATGCAAAGGGCAGTGGCACAGAGTAAAGTGTCAGTGCAGTGGTTTTAGAGTGCAGAGCAGAGTGGCATTGAGTGCGGTGGCGTAGAGTGGTGCACAGTAAAGTAGCATAGTGTGATGCAGTGCAGTGGCAGAAAGTGCAGTGGCATAGAGTGGAGTAGTGCAGAGTAGAGTGGCATAGAGTTCAGTGGTGGATAGTGCAGTGTTACAGAGTAGAGTGTCGGAGCACAATGGAGTAGAGTGGTGTAGAGTATAGTGATGCCATGTAGAGTGCAGTTGTGTATGGTACATTGGCGTAGAGTGCTGTAGTTAAGAACAGAGTGCCGTACAGTGCATTGGCATAGAGTTGAGCGGTGTAGAGTGCAGTGGTATACAGTAGATTGTTTCAGAGTGGAGTGAAGTGGCATAAAGGTAGAGTGCAGTTGCTTAGAGTGGCATAGGGTGTAATGGCGAGAGTGATGAGTGCAGTGGCATATCATGGGACATTCTATCCTGTTAAAAATATGGAGGAGCAGAATATCATGAAGGTCATTTTCTATGGGTAAATAAAGTTTTATATGTACCTTGACAATATATATATATTCAAGGTACGTAAATCTGCAGTTAAGAATTGTAAATTTATACGTACCTATTTGCACTTACCCTCACGATAATCTTGTCCTCGATATTTTTGATACAATATTCTGTTCACACAATATTTGTGTTTCCGATATTCTGTCACTGATCCCAGACTGAACATGGAGAGCCTAAAGCAAACAAAGCCAGCAAATAGAAAGCCAGAAATGTGAGTTAGAAACCACAAAGACAATGGCAATCAATGGGCAGAATGCATTCCTAGGTCAACTTTTTTTAAATGTCCCCAAGTCTTTAGCAAACCAGACAGCTATGCTGTCCTGTAGGCTGCAACTTAAAAACAGGCAAAATTAGGCAAGCAGAAGTGAGAGAGAAAGCGTGGAAGAGGAGTGAGAGCGATAGAGGCCGACAGCTGAGAAAAACAGAAGGAGGGGAAGTAGGGAGCCTCACACGTACAGGAGCGGGGTCCTCGAGGCCATTGTCAGGTCAGAGGACCAAGTGCAGTTAAGTCCTAGGTTGGGGCTGGGAAACTCCTGCTTAATGGCTGGTTCAAGCTAGATCCACCATTAAGTAGGCCTGGAAGGGCAAAGAACAGAAGGAAATAGGAGGTCAGGATAAAGCAACAGGAAGAGATAAGGAGCGCAAGGAGAGGCAAGAAAGAAGAGAAACAAGCTAAAGAGCTAGAAAAAAAGGGTGCACAAAAATTGGAATGAGCAAAAGAACAGGGCACAAAGAGCGAAATAAGTGGAAACCAAGAAAGGGGGCACAGCAAAAGAGTGATGAGAGTGGAGTGAGAACACACAGAGGGTGGAAAGAGAGTGAGATGAGCAAGTGAGATAGAGAAAGGGAAAAAGATTGCGATAGGCTCAAGTGAGACAGAGGAAGTTAGCACAGAGTCACCCTTGGGGAATGAAAGAAACAGTGCAACAGGAGCAGATAAACATGCAAAAGAAGCAAAAACACGCAAGCAGAAGTGAGAGAAAAAGTAGAGAGAACCAGCAGTAGAGGAGGCATGTAACCTTACACACACAGGGGTGGGGCCCGCAAAGACTTTGGTTGAATGGACCAGGCTCAAGTAAGTCCTAGGTAAGGGCCAGGAAACTACTATTTACTCTTTATACTTTTCTTATTAACGTCCTGCACCCGCTAACTACCATTTTATACCTCTGGCTAATTCTGTTTCTCTTAAACTCGCCTCTTTCCAGCTTCTCTTTCTACCTTACCCTTCTGAGTATCCTGACCATCTCCCTCTCTCTACATTTTCTTCCTATCTATAGATAGGGACCTTACCTATCTCTCTAGCTCTACTTTACTCCTAACCTATTCTTTCTTTTACCTCGCTCTATCTTTGCTTTTGGCTTTGCTGGTACCCTCCCTTTCTTGCTAAATCTTGTGACTCTCATTAACTCACACATCACTCCACCTAATTTCTTTCATTACCGCCTTTCTCCTTCTGCTTCACCTCCCTTGCGATTGCCATTCTCTTTAACTCTGTCCTTCTCATGCCTCCCGAAGTCCCTTCCTATTGACTTATTCAACAGGCTAAGAGATAAATGTCTAACCAGAACAGTGTAAGCCTAGTAAGTGGAGAAGAAGAAGGACAAACGTTGAAAAGAATTAAGCAGAAAACTATCAGATTTCACCTAATGGAAGAAACAGTGCTACAAAATCATCCTTACCCTGTCTTCTGCAATAGGATTAACAAGCTAGTTAAAAACTGGATTCCACAAAAAATATGAAAACAAACAATCTAAACTCAAGTACAAAAAACAAAGACTTTGGAAATACTTGTTGGAGTTTCTGCCTGGCCGGCAGGTGCTTGGAAGCTTGATCTTAGAGCTGTTTTTGATATGCCCCCATTTCAGAATGTTTAGTATATTAATCAGTATTGGTTGACATTAGGAAGCTTTATTTAGCTGCTGAAATGGGATAGTAAATTCAAAGTAGTTCTGAATAGGATGCTCCTAAATAATTCTTGCTGGGGCCTCAAAATCCACAAGGCGGCATTGGTGACATCTACATATATGAGATATCCAGTCGTGCATCAAAGTTAGAACTCAGCAAAGGGTGTGGGCCTGTGCACATTAAGTAGGATTGATGACAGAACTGAACCCAAAGGAATACTGGCGTTTCCAGAGAGAAATAGATCCATTTTGACTTGATTGGGTGGTTTTTGTGGGAAAAATGCAAACCAAGCCAGCACTGTCAAATGATGCCAACCATGTACAGCCCTGACAAGTTTCCTAGCTCCATGTATGATGAGCTGCCAGGGTTTTCCTTTGTATTTTTGGACATGTAGGCTTGATAAATAAATCATAAATCAGCATTACAAGTCCTAAAATTCAAAGGAAAAACCTAGACTCAATCTGGGAAACTTGCCAGCTCGCACTAGACTCAATCTGGGAAACTTGCCAGCTTGTATACATGCATGCATGCATGCATTTAGACAACCTGTTGGTTAGAACTTGATGATTAATGGTACCTGGTTGATTTCCACTGGCCAGCCAGTTTTACTATCGGGGGATGTGAAGCAATCTTTTCTGATGATATCTGTCTCACAGTGCGCCTCTATTGCCTTGTGCAACCTCTCCTCTCCAAGATTAGGAATTAACACAGCATTTTTTGGATTTGTCACTGACAATGGTACTTTGGTTCTGGGTCGCTTCATGGAGCAGTCCCACAATCATATGCCAATCATTTGTTCACAGCCCATTCTCGTTATTGGCTCGTCGTTGGTTCTTGGTAAGTTACCTAACATCCTGTGACAGGGTGGTGCACATAATAAAGAAGCTGCTGAATTTGTCTCTCATGCAGACACATTTAAGAACAGTTGAAGGTTCTAACCAATTGCAACAAGTCATTTGGTGGACGCATGTGATGTTTAGGGTCGAGCCTGCGAGTGCATGCGTCACGCTTGCAAGACTCTTGCTTACAGTAAAGGGCTTGGAACCCACCTGTCGCTCTCCATTTATTGGTTTGCGTGGCAATCTTCTTTACAGCCTCGTAATTCAAAGCAGGCCTAGCATCATTTCTGTTCCTCTGTGTGGAGCAGGACCCAAACACTGACTGATTCAACTTACTTAGTGCCCGTCCGCTCCTCCCAACGTGATCGAGGTACTATTTTGTTCTTTTTAACTCCTAGTGCCCTGCAAACAGAAGGCTTGTGACTAATTTCTGAAATGATACTCTAACACATAATCGTGCAGTACACCGCAAACCACCCACTCTAATTCGCCCCACTACAATCCACTCCATTCCACCCCACAGCAGTCCATCCAACTTCAATCCATACCACTCACCACAATCCACTCCAATCCAACCCACTACAATCCTCTTAACCCACCCCAGTCTAATCTGCCCGACTCCAATTCGCCTCATCCTAATAAAAAACAAACTGCACCTTTCCAAAACAATCTGCCGTACTACGATAAAAAATAATCCAATAAAAAAAAATCTGCCCCACTCTAATCTGCCCCACTCTAATTAAAAACAATATGCCTTACGCCAATCCAAAACAGTTTGCCCCACTCCCATCTACCCCACTCCAATCTGCCCCCTCCAATCCAAAACAATCTCCCTCACTCCAAAACAATGTGTCCCCATTACAATCTGCGGCACTCCAATCTTCCCCCAGTAATCCCCAAAAATAATCTACCCCACTCCAATCCACCCCACTCCTATCTGCCCCATTTTAATCCAAAACAACCTGTACCACTCAAATCTGCCCCATTCAAATATCCCCCATTCAGTCTGCCCCACTCCAATCCAAAACCATCTGCCCTACTCCAGTCCGCCCCACTACAATCCAAAACAATCTGTCACACTACAATCTGCCCCACTCCAATCCAAAACAGTCTGCCCCACTCCAATCTGTCCCACTTTAATCCAAAACAACCTGCTCCATTCCAATCCATTTAAATCTGCCCCATTCCAATCTACCCTACACCAATCCACTCCACTTTAATGCAAAATAACCTGCCCCACTCCAATCCCACACAACCCACTCCAGTTCAAAGCAATCTGCCCCATCCCAATCCAATCCACTTCACCACACCCCAATCCAATTAACCCCAATCCAATCAACCCCACTCTATCCCAGTTTACCCCACTGCAGTACACCACAATCCACCCGATACAATCCAGTCCACCCGCCCCACCCCAATCACATTCACTACACACCAATTCAATCCACCTCAATATGGCAAATCTAATCCACCCCAATCCAGCCCAGTCCAATCTACCTCACTCCAATCCAATACTCCTCACCCCAATCCAATCCAATCCAATCCACTCCAATCCATCCCACCCCTCTCCAACCCATCCTACTCCAATCCAATCCAACCTACTCCAATCCAATCCAACTGTTGGAAATGGCCTTTCTGCAGGATCAACCCCAACTTTCTTGCCCCGCCTTCTTTCACTTTTTGACACTGTTTTTGCTGGTTTTAGGACTCTGCCCACTTTACCACTGCTAACCAGTGCTAAAGTGCATATGCTCTCTCCCTTAAAACTTGGTAACATTGGCTCATACCCAGTTGGCATATTTAATTTACTTGTAAATCCCCAGTAAAGGGCACTGCATGTGCCCAGGGCCTGAAAATTAAATACTACTAGTGGGCTTGCAGCACTGATGGTGCCACCCACATACGTAGCCCCTTAACCATGTCTCAGGCCTGCCATTGCAAGGCCTGGGTGTGCAGTTTCACTGCCACTTTGACTTAGCATTTAAAAGTACTTGCCAAGCCTTAAACTCCCCCTTTTCTACATTTAAGTCACCCTTAAGGTAGGCCCTAGGTAACCCAGATGGCAGGGTGCTGTGTAGGTAAAATTCGTTTTCCACTGGTGTGAGGCCTGCTCCTTTCATAGGCTAACATTAGGGCTACCCTCATATACTGTTTGAGTGGTAGATTCTGATCAGGCAGGGGTAGACGGGTCATATTTAGTATGGCCAGAATGGTTATACAAAATCCTGCTTTCTGGTGAGGTTGTATTTTATATTACTATTTTAGAAATGCTACTTTTAGAAAGTGAGCATTTCTCTGCACTTAAATCATTCTGTGCCTTACAATCCACTTTACGACTGGGCGACAGCCCTCTTGTGCATTTCACGCAGACAACCACAAACACAGAATGCTCAGTCACACCTGCACACATCTGCATACTGAATGGGTCTTCCTGGGCTGGAGGGGTGGAGGGCCTGACACTTACATGATAAAGACAGTGGCCTGCCCTCACACAATGGACTGCCAAACCACCTACATAGACCCTGGCAGACAGGGTTGTACTGAAAGGGGACCTTATGCACTTCAAAACCACTCTTTGAAGTCTCCCCCACTTTAAAAGCATGTTTGGGCATAGAAAATGGGTCCCTGACCCTACCAATTTAGACACTTCAAGATACGTCTTGGGACAGACACTCTGTCCCAGAACCTGCAACTTGCCAAGAGGAACTGCCTGGCTGACCAAATGACTCACCTGGACTGCTTTTGTGAGAAGGACTGCTGCCTTGCTGGTCTCTGACTCTGCTGAGAAGTTCTCTCCAAGGGCTTGGATTGAGCTTGCCTCTTGTTCCTGGAGTCTCAGGGTAAAAAATAATTAATCTCTGCAAAGAAACTCCTTGTGTGGTGAAAAGTGATGCACAGCCTGCCGGATTCGATGCACAGCCTGCCTTGTGGTGAAAGAATCACTGCATCGCTGACCCGGAACAATGCAGCCCCGCTCCCCGTGTGGAGATCGACACAATGCCAGCGTTGCGACCGGAACTTCGCCGAACAGCCCACTGGATTGACGCATCGCCAAACCGGAATAATGCAGACCATCTTGCTGCATGAGGAATTGACGCAGTGCCTGCTGTGAGACAGAAACTCCGATGCATCACCCACTGGATCGACACAGCCCTTGTGACTTTGCCCCGCGCGCCCAGGGTTTCTCTGCATTGTCCCTGGGGGCCAAAAGACCCCGCATCGCAAAGAGGATTCAAGCCTGCATGCCGGAATTCGACGCAAAGCCCTTGTGGCATGGAAAAGAATCAACCTTCGTTTTCCACACATCTCCTCCTCTAGGGTCTAAGTGCGTGTAATTGTGATGCAAACCAGGTACTTTGCGCTTGAAAGAGACATTTGTTGCTTTTAAGAACCTAAAGACTATTCTTATTGATATCAAAGTGATATTTTCAACTAGAGATTATCAAATCTTGCTAGTTTGACCTTAATTTAATCAGATAAATATCATATATTTTTCTAAACTTGTGTGGTGTCTTTCTGTGGTGTTTTCACTCTGTTATTGCATAATTTATTGCACAAATACTGTACACATTGCCTTCTACGTTTATCCTGACCGCTCAGCGCCAAGCTACCAGAGGGTGGGCACATGATAATTTGGATTGTGTGTGATTTACCCTGACAGGAGTGAGGGTCCTTGCTTGGACAGGGGGTAACCTGACGGTCAACCAAATACCCCATTTCTGACACCAACCCACTCCAATCAAGTCCACCGCTATCCACACACTCCATTCAAATCCACATTAATCTACCCTACTCCAGTCCAATCCACTGCACTCCAAAATACCTTAATCTACTTCACTTCAATCCAGTACACCCCTCTCCAGTCAATCCACCCCACATCAATCCAAGCCATCCCACACCAATCCAATCCACCCCACTCCAATCCAGTCCACCCTACTCCAGTCCAATCTACCCCACTCCAGTCCAATTCCCCACCCACTCCAATCCACCCCAGCGAATCCACTACACACATTCCTATCCACCCCACTCAATCCAGTCCTCCCCACTCAATCCAATCCACCTTGCTCCAATCCACTCCACCCCAGTCCGATACCCCCAATCTGATACACCCCAATTTGATCCACCCCACTCCAGTCCCCCTACTCCAATTCATTTCACCCCACACCAATCCCATCTACCTTATCTCAAAGCAATCCACCCCAATCCACCACACCCTAATCCATCCCACTGCAGCCCACCCCACCACATTTCAATGCACACCAACACACTCCAGTCCAGCTCACTCAATCCAATCCACCGCACTATACTCCAATCCACCCACTATTTCCCATTCCAATCCACCCCATCCCAGTTCAGTTCAGCCACCCAACTCCAATCCAGTCCACTCCCCTCCAATCCAGTCCACCCCACTCCAATCTAATCCACCCTAATCCTATTCAATCCACCCCAGTCCAATCCAGCCCACCCCAGCCCTGTCACTCCAATCTAGCCCACCCAACCCAATCCAGTGTAATCCACCCCACTCAAATCCACCCCAATCCCATCCACCTCACCACATTTCAGTCCACCACACACCAGTCCAATCCACCCCACTCAATCCACCAAACTCTGCCCCAATCTACCCCACTCCAATTCAATCCACCACACTACCTCAACCCCCTCCAACCCACTCCACCCTATTCCATCGTTCAACACTTTCTGCCACTGAACCACTGAACTCTACTCCCTTCTACTCAACTATATGGCACTCTGCTCCTCCTACTCCACTCTCCAACATTCCAACACAGCCACTCTATGGCACTTTACTCCCCCACTCCACCCTGACACTCCACTAACTTTTAGCCATGCTGAACAGCAGCCTCACTGGTGTACAACATGGCATAAGTCATTGCCAAAGCCAGTAGCTCTGGCATAGGCTAGACCTATTGGCTATGCCAGTGCTTTTTGTTAGAATGCAGTCTGGCTGTGAAATGTGTTTTGTTAAGTTACATAAGTGTGAATACTATATCGTCTCACATTAGCACCATCTTGCTGTATTCCATCTGCTTTTCTGAGCTTTGGCCAACAACAATCAACTGCTGATTCATTTCTAAAATTACCTTCTATACAGCTAAAGCAAAATAACTTGCTGTAAGGGTAACTGAAATACTTTCATGGAGGTTAATGACCAGTAATAGATATCATTAGTTATTAACTGAAAAGCAACCCCCATCACACTTTGTTGCTATCAAGTGATTATAAACTAAATGATAAATATATAAGATTATTTTTCTCAATGATAATTATTTGTGTCTTATGTGTTCAAACATAGAAGTGTTTTTTTGTTGGCGAAAACTACTACATGGGTATCATAAGAGTGGGGCCCAGGACAGGAAGATACTTGAAGTTTCACATTGTCCAACGAGGTGCATCATGGCAGTCGCCAGTAGGTAGTTCTAGTTTGGACCTAGCTTGCAGAGGAAAAGCGTTTTTTGTTTTGCCATTAACTTTAGTGCCATTTGCTGAATCTTCACGAAATTTTCAAAACTAGTTTGCTACTCACTTCAGCTGCTGCCTGGAAAGTTTCAGGGTGACTCGTCAAGCGGGGATCAGAAAAAGATTTGGTGTGAATATGTTCAGTAGTTTTGGAGTTATTTAAGAAAAAAGATGTATGTATATCAAGGGACGCTGATCTACAGCAGATCCACACACCACAGCAATTCTGTGATTGGCTTGCCATAACCTGACAGCAAAGTTGCGACCGTCATTTTACATAATGGGGCTCAGTCCCAGGGAACAAAAATAAAATATTAAATTGAATGAAGGGGTCAGGATAGAGGTACCCTGACCCCATGGGATGGATAGAGGGTTCTGCAAGGGACCCCTCATGGAAGAAATTACTAAGTTTTTTGTTTGCAGGTGCTGGGATCCCCATGTGTATATCCGCAAAGGATCTATGGATCCAGGCCCATTGAAAAAATAACACATACACTTACTCACAGACCCACTCTCACATTCACTCACACACCTACACAACCACTCTCACACCAACTCACTCGTGCCCTCAGGTAACTATACCTCGCACATACGTCATGCACAGCATTTTCTTCAAAAATCTGACAGATAATGTTTCATTTATAGTTTTAAGGACGTTACAGAAGTTGTCATGACTGCTGTAATATCTGGAGTAATTAGCAGTGCATGGCAAGGGTGCGAGTTATAGTACCTTAAGGTACAAATTATAGTTTATTGAAAGAACTCTAACTATAATTGCAGAAATATTATGGTTTTGTACGAGTAAATTCAGAATCTAACTATAACGACCCTGTTTTCAGTGAATTTCTATGGCTTTTTTAATGTAAAGTAATTTTTATTACTATACGTTAACACAACCACCACCACGCACGGCTGTCGACCGTGCACAGTGGCAGTTCACCAGAGTTCCCCACCTGCGGCCAGGCCCTCTGGTCAACCCCTATAAGGACCCAACAACTACACAGACGCCCCCCTCCAAAGGCCAGCCTGGACCTCAGGCACCCCATCCCCGGGCCCAGACTAAATATTTCTTTTTTTTTTTTAGGGGAGGGTGGCCGCGTAGCCCCCCGACGCAAGGCCGATCTTGGCCCCGGAGACCCCATTCCCTGGAATGTGGCCTAATTATTTTATTTTTGGGGGGATAAGGAGCTGTGCAGGCCCCCTCCCCAGGCCGATGCCGGCCCTGGGGGACCCCATCACCTGGGGCCCAGCCATGTGAGCAGGGTGCCTCCCGCGCAACCAGTTACTGGCTCTCCAGCTGTAAAGCTGCAGACATCCATAGCAAACAGCCATATCCCAGGGGTGGGCACACCAGGACATAGCAGGAGCTGGCCCTGGGCAGTGGGGGTGGTCCGAAGGACCATCAGTGGCTCCACAAGGGGGACCATACTGCCCCGCTCCACCAATCAATAACCCCGGGGAGGTGGTGGTCCCTGGGTGTGTCATGTGGCCCCCGCATTATATTTGAAAAGTGCCCCAGGGAGGTGGTGGTCCCCAGGGCTGCAGGGGGGACACGTGCCCCGTCTCACATTGTGCTACTTATTAGCCCTGGGAAGTAGTGGCGGTCCCCGGAGCCGCTGGGGGAGGCCCACGGCCCCCTGCATTATATTTGAAAAGTGTCCGGTGAGGTGGTGGTCCCCAGGGCTGTGAGGGAGCTGTGTGCCCCCCTCGATCATGTTGCTTATTAGCCCTGAAGAGGTGGTGGTGCCCAGGAATGTGGGGGGGCCGTGCCAACCCACTGCATTATATTTGAAAAGTGCCCTGAGGAGGTGGTGGTGGTCTCCTGGGTGCCATATTACTTATTAGCCGAGGTGTGGTGGTGGTTCCTGGGGCTGCAGGGGGGGCCGTGTTGTCCCCCTGCATTATATTTGAAAAGTGGCCCAGGGAGGTGGTGATTCCCATCACTGCAGGGGGGGGCACCCGGGGGCTTGTAAAAAACAAGTATCACCAGGCCCTTTTTTGGGAACATTTCGTGAAGATTTGTCAAATGGTGCCAAAGATATAGGCAAGTCAAAAAACACTTTTTCTACATAAACATGGACCTAACTATATATATATATATATATATATATATATATATATATATATATATATATTTCCCTTATGCATTTACAAAGCTACATATATAACAGCTGTGGCAGGACCTCCTACTAGAGCCCCTGCTGTCTTCCCACTGCAGTGAGGAGCTCCTCCTGTGCTGCCTGAAAGTAACAGATAATTTAATTAAATCATTTTAGAGGCCCCTGTTGAAAAGAGAGCACAGTTTAATTTCTGCTTTTCAAAATTGTTCCAAAAACCGGAATATTTCTTGACATTTAGGAAAAGCGATGGGACACCTGGACAGCAGCGGTAGCTTCTCCATAATGGAGAAGGAGCATTGCCCAGCAGCTGAAAAATTATTATTGTCTTATTTTTCAACTGCTGGCTGATCCAGCTTGTGCAGGGAGGGGCGGGGCTGAGCCGTGGGAGGAGAGAGGAGGAGTGGAGTGCACTTAAGTGCGCATGTCAGTTTGGTCTGCCGTTTTAGGCCGGACACACAGACATGCGCACTTAGGTTTTTCCAGTCCTGGCTGTGTTGCATAGCCAGGTTTGAGAAACAGTACAGACTGTAATGCACTGTTTGAGCGGCAGACCTAGCCACTCAGACCAATCCTGGTGCTGCTCTCATGCTAGGTAAAGCATGAGAGTAGCACGAGGATTGCGTGGGAAGCCTGTGCTCGTGTCCCACGAACTGCTGGGACACCAACAGGAATGAAGAGGAGCGAGGCGGCTGGATTGGTACATTGTTTTGTTTTTTTTTATACCTGGGCCCCGGTCACTGGTGTGTGTTGTGTGTGTATGTTAAGTAGATTGTGTAAGGAATGGGCAGTCAGTTAATCTAGTGAACTGCTGTGCTTCAGGTACGCGAGTTATCCAAAATTCAATTCCATGTAGGCTCTAATCAATGGCATCAACACTGCTTTTGATCAATTGTCATCCTGGCTGGGGGCTAGCTGCAGCTTAACACCCTGATGCCAGTGCTGTCAACAACATTCAGCTTGTCAGTTCACAAGTGTTTAAACTATGATTTGGAGGCAGGTTATTGAGTTTCCATAATATCTTCATTAAGAGATATGCCTCTCTTGTAAGAAGGTGAGATGTATTTGTCTAAATGAATAATTCACAAACAGCTATGTATGCAGTGCTAACTAATAAGCCCTAATATCCAAAAAACTCTTTCAGCAAACCTAGAATAAGGAAAAACTGAGAAAAAATGGTAAAAGTTCCAAACCTACGCACTGCAGTATGCATGCAGCTTCTTGATGCAGGAAGTATTACTTGTGACCTGCTGTAGGAGGCTGGCCTGGCTTATAGTGGGTACCTTGTGGTACTTACACTTTTTGCCAGGTCCAGTTATCCCTTATTAGTAGAATAGAGGTGTTCTAGCAGCTTAGGCTGATAGAGGTAGCTATAGCAGAGCAGCTTAGACTGAACTAGGAGACATGCAAAGCTCCTACTATACCACTTATATCATATAGCTCTATATCACAAGAAAACACAATACTCAGAGTTACTAAAAATAAAGGTACTTTATTTTAGTGACAATATGCCAAAATTATCTCAGAGGATACCCTCACTTAGGAGGTAAGTAATATACACACATTATGGCGGTCATTCTGACCTTGCCAAGGTACCGCCGTCAGAACACCGCACCGCGGTCAAAAGACCGCAGCGGTGATTCTGAGATTTGCCCTGGGCTGGCGGGCGGCCGCCAAAAGACCGCCCGCCAGCCCAGGGCAAATCAACCTTCCCACTAGGATGCCGGCTCAGAATTGAGCTGGCGGAGTGGGAAGGTGCGACGGGTGCAGTTGCACCCGTCGCGTATTTCAGTGTCTGCTAGGCAGACACTGAAATACTTTGTGGGGCCCTCTTACGGGGGCCCCTGCCGTGCCCATGCCATTAGCATGGGCACGGCAGGGGCCCCCAGGGGCCCCACGGCACCCCCTACCGCCATCCTGTTCCTGGCGGGAGAACCGCCATGAACAGGATGGCGGTAGGGGGTGTCAGAATCCCCATGGCGGCGGAGCGCGCTCCGCCGCCATGGAGGATTCTGACGGGCAGCGGAAAGTCGGCGGTACACCGCCGGCTTTCCGCTTCTGCCCGCGGCTGTACCGCCGCGGTCAGAATGCCCGGCGGAGCACCGCCGGCCTGTTGGCGGTGCTACCGCCAACCTCCGCCATGGCGGTAATTACCGCCGGGGTCAGAATGACCCCCTATATGTACACAAACCAAAAACAGTTAAGTAACAGTTAGAAAAGTAGTGCAAACAATATAGAATCACAATAGAATGCAATAGGTAGAAATAGGCCTAGGGGCAACACAAACCATATACTCCAAAAGTGGAATGCGAACCACGAATGGACCCCAGGCCTAGTGTAGGTTGTAGAGGGTCGCTGGGAGTGTCAGAAAACATTAAGGGTGTCCATGATACCCCACCCCAAGACCCTGAAAAGCAGGAGTAAAGTTATCCTACTACCCCAGAAAGACAGTAAAGTCGAGATAGGAGATTCTGCAAGAACAACAACTGCCTGCAAACACTGAAGACGGTTCCTGGACCTGAGGACCTGTAAAGGAAGGGGACCAAGTCCAAGAGTCACGCAAGTGTCCGGGGGGGCAGGAGCTCGCTAAACCCCGGATGAAGGTGCAAATGTGCTGCCTCCGGGTGGAAGAAGCTGAAGTTTCTGCAACGACGGAAGGTGCCAGGAACTTCTCCTTTGGTCAGAAGATGTCCCACGGCTTGCTGGAGGGTGCAGAGTTGTTTCCACGCAGAAATACCACAAACAAGCCTTGCTAGCTGCAAGAGTCGCAGTTGAGGATTTTGGATGCTGCTGGGGCCCAGGAATGACCAGGATGTCGCCCCTTGGAGGAGGAGACAGAGGGGGCGCTCAGCAGCTCAGAGAGCCCCCGCAGAAGCAGGCAGCACCCGCAGAAGTACCGGAACGGGCACTTAGAAGATCTGAGGACAGCGGTCGACTCAGAGTCACAAAGGAGGGTCCCACGACGTCGGAGTCCAACTCAGCGAGTTGGGCAATGCAGGATGGAGTGCTGGGGACCTGGGCTAGGCTGTGCACAAAGGAAGTCTTGGGAAAGTGCACAGGATTACTGTCTGGCGTGGGGAGGCAAGGTCTTACCTCCACCAAATTTGGACAGAAGGGCCACTGGATTGTGGGAGACACTTGGACCCAGCTCCTGTGTTCCAGGGACCACGCTCGTCAGGATGAGAGGGGACCCAGAGGACCGGTGATGCAGAAGTTTGGTGCCTGTGTTGGCAGGGGGAAGATTCCGTCGACCCACAGGAGATTTCATCTTGGCTTCCAGTGCAGGGTGAAGGCAGACAGCCCTCAGAGCATCACCACCAGAAAAGTCGAGAAAGCCGGCAGAATGAGGCACTACAATGTTGCTGGTAGTCTTCTTGCTACTTTGTTGCGGTTTTGAAGGCGACCTGGAGCAGTCAGCGGTCGATCCTTGGCAGAAGTCAAAGAGGGAAGTGCAGAGGAACTCTGGTGAGCTCTTGCATTCGTTATCTGCAGAATAGCCCAGAGGAGAGGCCCTAAATAGCCCACAGAGGAGGATTGGCTACTGAGAAAGGTAAGCACCTATCAGGAGGGGCCTCTGACGTCACCTGCTGGCACTGGCCACTCAGAGCTGTCCATTGTGCCCCAACACCTCTGCATCCAAAATGGCAGAGGTCTGTGACACACTGGAGGAGCTCTGGGCACCTCCCCTGGGAGGTGCTGGTCAGGGGAATGGTCATTCCCCTTTCCTTTGTCCAGTTTCGCGCCAGAGCAGGGCTGGGGGATCCCTGAACCGATGTAGACTGGCTTATGCAGAGAGGGCACCATCTGTGCCCATCAAAGCATTTCCAGAGGCTGGAGGAGGCTACTTCTTCCCTTCACACCTATTTCCAAAGAGAGAGGGTGTAACACCCTCTCTCAGAGGAAATCCTTTGTTCTGCCTTCCTGGGACCAGGATGCCCAGGCCCCAGGGGGGCAGAAACCTGTCTGAGGGGTTGGCAGCTGCAGTAGCTGTAGTGGACACCCCGGAAAGGCAGTTTGGCAGTACCTGGGTTCTGTGCTAGAGACCCGGGGATGCATTGAATTGTCCCTCCAATACCAGAATGGTATTGGGGTGATAATTCTATGATCCTAGACATGTTACATGGCCATGTTCGGAGTTACCATTGTGACGCTACATATAGGTAGTGACCTATATGTAGTGCACACATGTAATGGTGTCTCCGCGCTCACAAAGTTCGGGCAATTTGCCCTGAACAAGGTGGGGGCACCTTGGCTAGTGCCAGGGTGCCCACACACTAAGTAATTTGGCACGTAACCTTCAGCAAGTGAGGGTTAGACATATAGGTCACTTATAAGTTACTTCTGTGCAGTGAAAAATGGCTGCGAAATAACGTGGACATTATTTCACTCAGGCTGTAGTGGCAATCCTGTGTAAGAGTTCCATACGGGTGGCAAAAGAAATGCTGCAGCCCATAGGGATCTCTTGGAACCGCAATACCCGGGGTACCTAGGTACCATATACAAGAGAATTATAAGGGTGTTCCAGTGTGTCAATGAGAATTGGTAAAATTAATCACTAGCCTGCAGTGACAATTTTAAAAGCAGAGAGAGCATAAACACTGAGGTTCTGGTTAGCAGAGCCTCAGTGATACAGTTAGGCACCACACAGGGAACACATACAGGGCATACATTATGAGCACTGGGGTCCTGACTAGCAGGATCCCAGTGACACATAGGCAAAAACAAACATACATACAGTGAAAAAATGGTGGTAACATGCCAGGCAAGATGGTACTTTCCTACACAACCCCCCCAAACGAAGGACAATAAGGCTAACCTTGCCCAGATGAGTCTTCATTGTCTAAGTGGAAATATCTGGAGAGTCCATCTGCATTGGAGTGGGTACTCCCAGGTCGATGTTCCACTGTGTAGTCCATTCCCTGTAGGGATATGGACCACCTCAACAATTTTGTGTTTTAACCTTTCATTTGTTTTAGCCAAAGTAGAGGTTTGTGGTCTGTCTGAACAATAAAGTGAGTACCAAACAGGTATGGTCTCAACTTTTTCAGTGCCCAGGCCACAGCAAAGGCCTCCCTCTCTATGGCAGACCAACACTTTTCTCTAGGGGTCAACCTCCTGCTGATAAAAGCAACAGGTTGATCCTGGCCCTCAGTATTCAGCTGTGATAGCACTGCCCGAACCCCTAATTCAGAAGCATCAGTTTGTACAATGAATTTCTTGGAGTAACAAGGGCTTTTTAGTAGAGGTGCAGAGCACATGGCCTGTTTGAGCTCCTCAAAAGCTTTTTGACAGATAGCTGTCCACAATACCTTCTTTGGCATCTTTTTGCTAGTGAGATCATTAAGAGGGGCTGCTATGGAGCCATATATCTTTATGAATCTCCTATAGTACCCTGTGAGGCCTAAAAAGGCTCTCACCTGGGTTTGAGTTGTAGGGGGAGCCCAGTCCATAATAGTCTGGATCTTCCCCTGTAGTGGTGCAATCTGTTCCACACCTACCAGGTTGCACAGATAAACCACTTTCCCCTGCCCTATCTGGCACTTTGAGGCCTTGATAGTGAGGCCTGCCTTTTGCAGGGCCTCCAAAACTTTCTATAGGTAGACCAGGTGATCATCCCAGGTTGAGCTAAAGACAGCAATATCATCTAGATATGCTGCACTAAAAGCTTCTAACCCTTGCAGGACTGTGTTCACCAACCTTTGAAAAGTGACTGGTGCATGTTTCAGACCAAAGGGCATTACTGTGAATTGGTAGTGCCCTCCAATGGTTGAAAATGCAGTCTTGGGTTTAGCATCTTCTGATAGTCTAATCTGCCAATACCCTGCAGTTAGATCAAAAGAGCTTAGATACTTGGCAGAAGCCAGCGTATCTATGAGCTCATCTGCCCTGGGTATAGGGTGAGCATCTGTCTTGGTTACTTGGTTGAGCCCTCTATAATCAACACAAAACCTCATCTCTATTTTCCATGTTTAGTGTGAGGTTTTGGGACAAGCACAACTGGGCTAGCCCAGGGGCTTTCTGGAGGCTCAATCACCCTTAAGTCCAACATTTTCTGTACCTCTTGTTTAATGCAGTCCCTGATATGGTCAGGCTGCCTATGCATTCTACTTTTGACAGCCAAGCCGTCTCCAGTATCAATTGTATGT
Organism: Pleurodeles waltl; assembly: GCF_031143425.1. Lineage (NCBI taxonomy): Eukaryota > Metazoa > Chordata > Amphibia > Caudata > Salamandridae > Pleurodeles > Pleurodeles waltl. The sequence continues at coordinate 405,308,951 of NC_090449.1, forward strand.
TCACACCAAGAAGTAGTACCTGGTATAAATTCAGAAAACTGACATAAGAGATTAACACAGTTGTCTTTCTGTTCAGCAGTAAGACAATCTACTAAGACCACTCCCTCCACTAAGCCATCAGCTTCAGTGGTGGAGAAGAGATCAGGGAGAGGGTCACTCTCTTCTTCCTGTCCCTCATCAGTTGCCATGAGCAGGGTGAGATCAGCCTGGTCATAGTAGGGTTTTAGGCGGTTGACATGAATCACCCTAAGGGGACTCCTGGCAGTGCCAAGGTCTACCAAATAGGTAACCTCACCCTTCTTTTCAACAATTAGATGGGGTCCACTCCATTTGTCTTAGATTGCTCTTGTGGCCACTGGCTCCAATACCTACACCTTCTGTCCTGGTTGGTACTGAGTCAGGACAGCCTTCTGGTCATGCCATTGCTTTTGCAGCTCCTGGCTGGCCTGAAGGTTTTTACTGGCCTTTTTCATGTACTCAGCCATTCTTGATCTTAGGCCAAGTACATAGTCCACAATGTCCTGTTTAGGAGCTTTTAAAGGTTGTTCCCAACCCTCCTTAACAAGAGCAAGAGGACTTCTCACAGGTTGCCCAAAGAGGAGTTCAAAGGGGCTGAAGCCCTTTTTGGGATGTCTTCCTGTAAGCAAAAAGGAGGCAAGGTAACAGGACATCCCATCTCCTTCTGAGTTTTTCAGGGAGTCCCATTATCATACCTTTGAGAGTTTTATTAAACCTCTCAACCAGACCATTTGTTTGTGGATGGTAATGAGTTGTGAACTTGTACGTTACACCACACTTCTTCCACATTGCTTTGAGGTATGCAGACATGAAGTTACTACCTCTGTCTGACACATTTCCTTAGGGAAACCCACTCTGGAAAAGATTCCCAGGAGGGCCTTTGCCACTGCAGGAGCTGTAGTGGTCCTTAAGGGGATGGCTTCAGGGTACCTAGTGGCATGGTCCACTACCACTAAGATGAATCTATTGCCTGAAGCTGTTGGAGGGTCAAGGGGGCCAACTATGTCAACCCCTACCCTTTCAAAGGGCACCCCAACCACTGGAAGTGGAATTAAGGGGGCCTTTGGAGTGCCACCAGTCTTGCCACTGGCTTGGCAGGTCACACAAGAGCGACAAAACTCTTTAGTGTCCTCTGACATATGAGGCCAGTGAAACAGGGGAACACGTCTTTCCCGAGTTGTCTTCTGGCCCAAATGCCCAGCCAAAGGAATTTAATGTGCCAAGGTAAGAAGAAACTCTCTGTACTGCAAGGGAATGACCAATCCCCTGGCAGCTCCAGGTTTAGGGTCTCTTGACTCTGCGTACAAGAGGTTGTCTTCCCAATAGACCTTATGGGTATCACTGACATCCCCATTCTGCTGCTTGACAGCTTGCTGTCTTAAACCCTCTAGTGTGGGACAGGTCTGCTGTGCCACACTCAGCTCTTCCCTAGTAGGCCCCCGTGCACCCAAAAGCTCAGCAGTGTCTGCTGCCAGCTCCTCTGGTGTAGGTTCTGCACAGGGAGAGGATTCCTCTTCCTCAAAAGGGGAATCTTCTGGAGAGGGCAGTATAGTGTGCAAGGGTTTACCCTTTCTACTCCTAGCTTTTGGGAGCACTTGGTCCATTGTTCCAGGATCCAAGTTTCCCTGTCCTTTTTGCTTCTTTTGCCGGAGCCCTTGTCAAAGCAAAAATATGCCCAGGAATGCCCAGCATTGCTGCATGAGCCTCTAACTCCACTTCTGCCCAAGCTGATGTTTCCAAATCATTGCCTAGTAAGCAATCTACAGGTAATTCAACTTTCTTTGGACCAGTAACCCCCCCCCCCACCCAGTTGAGATTCACAACAGCCATGGGGTGGCTAAGAGTGTTGTTATGAGCATCAGTCACTTGGTACTGCTGACCACGTAGGTGTTGATCAGGGTGGACCAGTTTTTCTATCACCATAGTTACACTATCTCCTGTGTCCATTTAGGCCTCAACCTCAACACCGTTGATTAGGGGTAGTTGCTTGTACTTATCCATATTAAGGGGGCAAGCAACCAAGGTGGCAAAGTCAATGCCACCATCAGAGACTAAAACAGCCTCTGTGGTCTCCCTAACAAGACCAACCCCAACTACACTGCCAATAGTGAGCCCAGCTACACCGTTGGTTTGGCTATTAGTAGTAGACTTCCCACCACCACTGCTATTACTAGGGGCACTAGAGGTTGCAGTTGGGGTTGTGGTGGTGGGAGGTTTGGTGTTTTTCTTTGGACAAGTGGAATCACTTGCCCAATGGCCTTTTACTTTACATAAATAACACCAAGGCTTTTTCTGATTGTTTGAAGAGGATTTGGACCCACCACCCCCAGAGGATTTTTGTGGGCCTGATGAAGACTCAGAATGTTTACTTTTGTCCCCACCCTTGTCAGAAGACTTACCATCCTTCTTCTTGCCATCCTTGTCACCCCCTGTATGAACGTTTCTGTTCACTCTTGTTCTGACCCATTTGTCTGCCTTCTTTCCCAATTCTTGGGGAGAGGTCAGATCTGAGTCTACCAAGTACTGGTGTAACAAATCAGACACACAATTGTTAAGAATATGCTCTCTCAGGATCAGATTATACAGGCTTTCATAGTCAGATACTTTACTGCCATGCAGTCAACCCCCCAGGCCTTCACCGAACAGTCAACAATGTCTGTCCAGTCTTGGGAGGACTCTTTTATGGTAGCTCTGAACTCAATCCTGTATTGTTCAGTGGTTAAGCCAAATTCATCCAAGAGTGCATCCTTCAAAACTTTGTAGTTATTGGCATCACTTTCTCTGACAGTAAGGAGCCTATCCCTACCCTTTCCAGTGAAAGATAGCAACAAGATAGCAGCCCACTGCCTTTGAGGGACCAGCTGTACCATACAGGCCCTCTCAAGTGCAGCAAACCACTTGTTAATGTCATCCCCCTCCTTGTAAGGTGGGACTATCTTATGCAGGTTTCTGGAATCTTGCTCTCTAACAGGATTACTATCTGAAACACTGCTGCTGCCACCATGGGGAACTAACCCCAATCTCCTTCTTTCCCTCTCTATATCCAGGGATTCCCTGCCTAAGGCCAGCTGCTGCTGTTTAAGCTTCAGTCTGGTCTCTTCCAACCTCAGCTTTCTGAGTTCCCTTTCCATTAAATTATCCTCAGGGTGGGAGGCTTGGGAATGTTTGGACACAGAGGAGATTTGGGAATTGGCAGAGAGAGACCTGTCTCTAACTGGCTGGACCCTAGTAACCTGGCCTCTAGGAGTGAAAGATGCCCTACTAATGTGTGACCTTCTAACACTACCAGTGTCACTAGGTGGCCTGCTAGTTGGCAGGTCTTTGTAAGAACCCTTCCCAATCTCTTCAGGGGACTCATCTGAGTCTGACTGGGTACCTTCCCCTCCCACCCCCTCTTCCTGAGAATGACCAGACTGGTTCTGGTCACTTTTGAAGAGTAGGTTAAAGAGAAAGTATTTTGTAGGATTCTTACCAATGGTTAAACCTCTTTCTAAGCAGAGACCCCTCAAACTTTTGTAGTTTAAACTCTCATAGGTTGCCTGCAGAACTTTTGGAGTGAACTCTACTGAAGATATGATAGAAAAGGTTTAAGACAGAGAGAGAAAGTTTTAGAACTTTTGGAAGCACAGAGAAAAAACTTTTTCAAACTTTTTGAAAACTTTTAAAAGCTTTCAGAACTTTTTAGAAACTTAGTAGAAAGATTTAGAGCACAAAAAAGTAAACTGTTTTGGTTCAATGTACATATACTGAAATATTTGGTATATGTTTTTCTTATGAAAAGCACCAAATGACAAAGTGGTAAAGCAGTTACAATACACACACTACGGGCAGTGCACAGGTGCGCACCACAGTCTCTTGTAGGACTGTTCTCCTCTGGACACCTCAGTGTTAATGTAGCTCCTAGTTTCTTGATAAGCCCTCTTAACAGGGTAGCCCCTCTACCAAGTTGTTACCACTGGGTTCTCATCTGGACAGTCTCCTTCTAAAGGGGGACCTCCAGGGCCCATCTCTATGTAGCAAGCAGTCTCTTCATGCAAGGCAGTGTTGGAAGGCTGGCCTGGCTTATAGTGGGTACCTTGTGGTACTTACACTTTGTGCCAGGTCTAGTTATCCCTTATTAGTAGAATAGAGGTGTTCTATCAGCTTAGGCTGATAGAGGTAGCTATAGCAGAGCAGTTTAGGCTGAATGAGGAGACATGCAAAGCTCCTACTATACCACTTATATCATATAGCACTATATCACAAGAAAACACAATACTCATAGTTACTAAAAATAAAGGTACGGGGGCTTGGCCAAGATGGCGGCGCGCTAGGACGTTCCTGCCTGCGCTCCGCCGCCCTGGCCCCGAAATCTGCTGGCTGGCCTGACAAGGGGCGTCCCAAGGCCCCCCCCCCGAGTTGACGGGTGCTGCTGGCGGCAGGGGGCAGCCCGATCGAGGTTGTGCAGCTCGCGACGCTGCCCCTGAAAAGAGGTGCGGCCGGCCCCGAAGTGTGTTCAGGGCCTCGGAGCGGCTTGGGCGGTGCCCTGGGCCGTGATGCGGTGCCTTTCTCCGGCGGCGGCCTGGGCTTGCGTCTGGAGGCATCGGAGCCTCGGAGGGATCCTGCTGGGCCCTGTGAGTCGCGGGGGCATGGAGGGGGCTTAGACCCCAAGAGTAATTGCCGTTTTGGTGTGGAAGGAGCCCCTTTGAAAGACCTGGTTGGGGCTGGAGGGGACCCCCCCCATATTGGACCTCTCCAGGACCGTGGAGGGACCTGGAGGTGCGGCCACATAGAGGAGAGGCCTCTGTTTGATCCCAAGGTCGTAATTCCTACCTGCATGGACCACAAGTAAGTGTGGGCCATTGTGCGAGGCGGCAGAGGCCACAAAAGGCGAAATCCCGTGGGAGGAGGCTACACAGTGCGCAGGCCAGACGCAATATCTGTCACGAAGACACCTCAGGATTTGTTTCCGGACGGAGCTTTTGGAGAGACTTGGGCGGTGTCCAGACGAGCTGAGTCCGGGCCCGCAAGCCATGGCGGCGTTCAAATCTAAGCGGGAATGCTCAGTGAGAAAGATGTTGACAGGGACCCGTATGGAATCGGGGGCATGGTGGAGGATCCACCGGCGATGAGACTACTGGAGGGTCGGACAGAGATCGAGTCGGATGAGGGCTCGCCAGTCACGAAGGGCTTTCTAACCTCCCTGTTTGATTCGCTCTGCAGCGATATCCAGGAACTTTGCAGGTACAAATCCCAGGAGGTGAAGGAGCTAAGGGGAGAGTTTACCTCCCTGGGAGATCGTGTAGCGCAGCTGGAAGATGGCGAAATTCCCCGGGGTGAGGAGGTGGCGGGCTTGCAGCAAGAGGTCGTTCGTCTCCGAGAGCAGCAGGTTTCCCTCTAGATAGCGGTCGAGGATTTGGAAAATCGTTCAAGGAGACAAAATATCCATATCAGAGGGGCCCCGGTGGGGGTGGAAAAGGAGGACATTGGAGAGTATGTGGTGGGCCTGTTTCGCTCTCTGCTGGGCCCGGAGAACACCCAGGAGATAGTTTTGGACAGAGTTCACCGGGTGGGCCGCGCTGGAGGCCCTGGAGACCGTTTCCCGGATATCCTGGCCTGTCTCCACAATTCCGTGCTTAAAGAAACAATCCTGCAGCGGGCTCGCAATCTTCAGCAGCTGCTCTTTAGAGGACATGAGCTCCAATTATTCCACGACCTCTCGGTGCGGACCCTGCAGAGGCGAAGAGAATTTAGACCTATTACGGAGCACTTGCGGGTGCATGATGTGTCTTATTCCTGGGGCCACCCGTTCCGCTTGGTCTTCCAGTGGGAGGAATGGCTACGGCAGGTGCGATCCGTTTCGGAATTATTTCGGATCTTGGGCTTGGAGGAGAACTCCCAAGATGCGAGCAAGAGGGCGGCCTTGCCTGGGGGGGGGCCCCACATTGTCGGCGGAAGGAGAAAAGAAGGAAACTACAGCGCCCTACGGCCTAGGAGATGAGGTCGGAGTGGGAATCCGTTCTGAACAGCGTAGCCGGCGGAACTTCAGCCTAGTGTGGGGGGGGGCGGACAGACCCGAACTGCGGACGGCCTTGATGTTGACGGCTTGTTGGCCGCTGAGAAGGGTCGGGGCGGCGGAGGCTTTGGACCTGGTTTACCAAACATGGATGGTTCTACGGCCCTGTGGACACACTTCCTCGTGAAGTTGGGTGTGCGAAGACTTTTTGGTTCTGAGCACCGGTTGTGCGCATTGTTTGATTGTTGCTGTGTTTCCCTGCGACTCTGGCTTCTGTGTGGAGATAGTCTCAGGCCTTGGTGTTTCAGATGGTTCATCTTCTGGCCCGGGGGGTCCTCTTCCTATTGGGTCCATTCCATTTTGAATGCTTCTCTCATTATAGGGTATGATTATTAAATGTACAAGCTTGAATGTCCGAGGGCTTAACAATCCTACGAAGAGGCTTGCCATCCTGTCTGCCCTAGAGAGGTTGGGGAGTCATATATGCCTGCTGCAGGAAACACATCTCGTCCCAAAAGATTTTTACCGCATGCGCTCTAAGTGGTTCCCTAGACAGTTCTGGTCTTCGGCATCAACGAAACACGCAGGGGTTGCGATATTGTTGGTGCGCTTATTTCCTGGGGAGGTGTTGACAAAATTGCATGAGGTGCAAGGTAGGCTTTTAGCCATGAGATTGAGACTGGGGGTTTTTTCCTCCACTATTGCTTCTATCTATGTGCCTAATTCTCAGCAGGAAGTCTTCCTAAACCAGGCTTTGACACCGCTCTTACAATCCCCAGATGGCTCTATCCTGGTGGGGGCCGACTTAAATCTGGTGATGGATGGGGATTTGGATCGCTCAAGCCACCGGTATGGGCAGACGGGGTCAATGACAGCGGCGGGGCGTCAATGGCTGAGTGAGTGTGGCCTGGAGAATGTGTGGAAGAGGGCGCATCCCATGTTAAGGGACTATTCCTTTTATTCGGCAGCGACCAAGACATATGCTAGGCTTGATCTTTTTTTGGCCTCGCAGGAGCTTCTTCCCCAGGATAGGGAGTCAGCGATCGAGCCTCAAGCCCTGTCTGATCACGCTCCGGTTACTGCTGAGGTTGCCATGAATATGCGGCGCGTGGGCGCATCGGAGTGGTGATTCAGGGACTCGATGCTTCAGAAAGCTGCAACAGTGGATGCGATTCGTAGTGCAATAATAGATTACCTTAGCCATAACGATGATGGGGCCACTTGTATGGCGACGCTGTGGGAGGCACTGAAGGCGGTATTGAGGGGTGAGGTGATGCCGCTGTCAGCTAGGGATAATAAAGCAAGGAGATTGCTTCGGGAGGGTTTAGAACAGAGTGAGAGCATTGGAGCGTTCACATAAGCATACTGGTGCTCTGAGAGTCTGGCGAGAGCTTGAGAAAGTGAGGAAGCAGTTGACGCGATTGGATTGGGACAGGGCAGAGTATGCGGTGGTGCGCCTTAAGCATAAGTATTACTTAGGAAGCAACAGATGCGGTAGGCTATTGGCGCATAGGTTGCGAGCGCAGCGCGTGGCGTCAATGATAAAAATGGTCCGCTCCCCTTTGGGAGCGGAAGCACACACAAGCAACCGAATTGCGGAGGCCTTCGTGGAATTCTATCGGGGATTATATGGAGCTGAGGACCCCGGCAAAGCATCTCCGGAGGCCTTCCTAGAGAGGTATTGCAATTACTTCTTTGACCGAGAGAGAGGCGACCTAATTAGATCAACCCATAAGGGCGGAAGAGGTCATTTCAGCGATTTCACGTTTGCAGATTGGGAAGCCACCAGGCCCTGATGGTTTTTCCGCACTTTTTTAAAAGACCTTTTGTGTGGAACTTGTACCAATATTAGTGCGACTCTTCAATTCCTTTCTGCAGACGGGGGCTCTCACAGCCAGCATGCTGGATGCCACGATTGTGGTTATCCCGAAACCGGGGAAAGATCCCGAGGAGTGCGCCTCCTACAGGCCTATTTCCCTCTTGAATATCGATGCCAAACTGTTCACTGGTATACTCGCACACCATCTCAATTATTATATGCCGGGCCTTGTAGATCCCGACCAAGCAGGATTCATACCACATAGACAGTGTAGTGATAACACTAAGAGACTGCTTCACCTATTGAATAAAACGGATCGCTCACACAGGGAGGCACTCTTTCTCTCTATTGATGCCAAAAAGGCGTTCGATAGGGTTCATTGGCCATATCTGTTCAGAGTCCTTGAACGTTTTGGATTGGGCCCGGGTTTCATGGCATGGATTTGTTGCATCTATCAGGCAACCCGGGCGGCGGTCCGGGTCAACGGAACGCGCTCGCTGACGTTCCCAATTCAAAGAGGGACCCTGCAAGGGTGTCCGCTTTCGCCTCTCTTGTTTGCGCTTTATATGGAAACCATGGCGCAGCGGCTTCGCGATAACCCTCAGATCAAGGGAGTGAAGTTCGGGGGAGATGAGCACATTATTTCATTGTTCGCGGATGATGTGATTCTTACCCTCTCGGAGCCTGCAAACTCATTGCCTGCACTAATGGAGATACTGGAGGGATTTGGACGGGTCTCGGGATTCCGGATAAACATGTTAAAGTCCCAGGCCATGAGCAGGTTTATTAGTGCCGAACACGAAAGAGATCTGAAGGCCCGATTCCACTTTATATGGTCTTCCTCAAAAATCCCGTACTTGGGGATTGACTTAGGGTCCACTGTTGCCCGTACGGCGACGTTGAATTACACGAAACTGACCCGGGAGGTGCAGCGCGACCTAGAGACCTGGGGGAGACTTAAGCTGTCTTGGCTAGGCAGGGTGGCAGTGGTGAAGATGCCTATCTTTCTGCGTGTCCTCTACTTCTTCTAGGCACTTCCGGTGGCGGCCCCGCCGCAGACGATAGCAGCCCTCCAAACAGCAATTCTAAAATTTATTTGGGAAGGTAGGGTGCCGCGGTTGCCGCGACGGGTGTTGTATCGCCCTAAGCAGGAGGGAGGACTGGCGGTCCACTGTCTTCTACGATACTTTCAGGCTGCACAATTGTGTTTTTTATTAGAATGGAGCCGCCTGTCTTCCGAGAAACATTGGTGTCTAATGGACCAAGCGGTGGCCGGCTCCCATATATGGAAAGAGCCCTGGCTCTGCCGCCGCCACAGAGCGCGGGGTTGTATGTGTCCCCGGTCACGGAGGTGTCGATGAGGGTATGGGATGTGGTAGCTAGCAGACTGGGCTTGACGACATTCCCGTCCCCAATGACTCCTTTAGGTGCGAACCCTGATTTTGGCCCTGGCCTGCAACGGGAGGCACTATGCCGTTGGTATGAAGGGGGCTGCAAACGGGTGGGTTACCTTTTCGACGAGCAGGGGGTGATCTCTTTCGACCAGATGAGAGGTCTATGTCTTAACGGAGGCAGATAGGATGATGTATTACCAAATACGGCACTGGGCCATGTTGCCAGCTAATAGAGCATTAATAGACAGGCCGCTAACACCGTTTGAAAAATGGATCTTAGTAAAAAAAGACGATAAGCAGGTGATCTCGGAGCTCTACGGCCTCCTAAGGGGGACACCCGTTCGCCTAAGACTAAGGGTCAGCTGAGGTGGGAGAGGGAACTGGAGAGAGAGCTTTCTGATGCGGAATGGAAGGGTGTTTCCTACAGGACTCACCATACGGCCTACAGTGCGGCAGGCACAGAGACAGCCTATAAGGTGGCCTCCTATTGGTACTACACTCCAGCAAGGATCCATGCCTGGGACCCCACTAAGTCTAGCCTTTGTTGGAGGGGTTGCGGGGGTGGAGGGTCGCTTGTGCACTTGCTATGGCATTGCCCCAAGTTTCACTGGTACTGGGAGAATATTATAGATGCTATTGATTCGGCGTTTGATGCTCAGATCCCCAGATTTCCGGCGTATACTTTGCTGGGCTTGCCTAACCCGCTTACCTTCCCCCTGATATCACTGAGGGGGCGGCAGATGGCCTTGGCCTTGAACGCGGCACTGCAGCTGTTGTTGGCCATGTGGGGGACTGACAGGATCCCGACAGTAACCTCATGGCTCCACAAGTTGTGGTTCATTCTTGCTATGGAAAAGCTCACTTTAGCTTCACAGCAATGCAGTGGTGAATTTAAAGAACTCTGGCAACTATTCTTACAACTACTTTCCATGGAGTTCACAGAATTGACATGCCCGGCTTATCTGAGGGTGCTGGAACTGACTTGAGTGAAAGGGAGGGAGTGAGCATTAGAGAACTATACGCAGGACCAAGATTGAGTGGAATCTAGGTTTGGGACTTAGTGATGGCTGTATGATGTGCCAGTAGCAGGGAAACAATGTTAAAGTTTTGTTCATGTTTATTGTCACTGTACATGGAGCAAGCCTCATTCTACGGCAATTGTACCAGTTTGATATAATGCATTTGTGATCTTTATAATTGAAAATAATAATAAACAGATTTGATCCATAAAAATAAAGGTACTTTATTTTAGTGACAATATGCCAAAAGTATCTCAGAGGATATCCTCACTTAGGAGGTAAGTAATATACACAAATTATATGTACACAAACCAAAAACAGGTAAGTAACAGTTAGAAAAGTAGTGCAAACAATGTAGAATCACAATAGAATGCAATAGGGAGAAATAGGCCTAGGGGCAACACAAACCATATACTCCAAAAGTGGAATGCGAACCACGAATGGACCCCAGGCCTAGTGTAGGTTGTAGAGGGTCGCTGGGAGTGTCAGAAAACACTAAGGGTGTCCAAGATATCCCACCCTAAGACCCTGAAAAGTACGAGTAAAGTTACCCTACTACCCCAGAAAGACAGTAAAGTCAACATAGGGGATTCTGCAAGAACAACAACTGCCAGCAAAACACTGAAGACGGATTCCTGGACCTTAGGATCTGTAAAGGAAGGGGACCAAGTCCAAGAGTCACACAAGTGTCAAAGGGGGGCAGGAGCCCACTAAACCATGGATGAAGGTGCAAAAGGGCTGCCTCTGAGTGGAAGAAGCTGAAGATTCTGCAATGACGGAAGGTGCCAGGAACTTCTCCTTTGGTCAGAAGATGTCCCACGGCGTGCTGTAGGGTGCAGAGTTGTTTCCACACAGAAATACCGCAAACGAGCCTTGCTAGCTGCAAGAGTCGCAGTTGAGGATTTGGGATGCTGCTGGGGCCCAGGAAGGACCAGGATATCGCCCCTTGGAGGAGCAGACAGAGGGGGCGCTCAGCAACTCAGACAGCCCACACAGAAGCAGGCAGGACCCGCAGAAGTACTTGAACAGGCACTTATAAGATCTGAGGACAGCGGTTGACTCAGATTCACAAAGGAGGGTCCCACGACGTCGGAGTCCAACTCAGTGAGTTGGGCAATGCAGGACGGAGTGCTGGGGACCTGGGCTAGGCTGTGCACAAAGGAAGTCTTGGAAAAGTGCACAGAAGCCCGAGCAGCTGCAGATCACACAGTACACAGGGATTACTGTCTGGCGTGGGGCGGCAAGGACTTACCTCCACCAAATTTGGACAGAAGGGCCACTGGACTGTGGGGGACACTTGGACCCAGCTCCTGTGTTCCAGGGACCACGCTCATCAGGACGTGAGGGGACCCAGAGGACCGGTGATGCAGAAGTTTGGTGCCTGCGTTGGCAGGGTGAAGATTCCGTCGACCCACAGGAGATTTCATCTTGGCTTCCAGTGCAGGGTGAAGGCAGACAGCCCTCAGAGCATCACCACCAGGAAACAGTAGAGAAAGCTGGCAGAATGAGGCGCTACAATGTTGCTGGTAGTCTTCTTGCTACTTTGTTGCAGTTTTGCAGGCGTCCTGGAGCAGTCAGCGGTCGATCCTTGGCAGAAGTCAAAGAGGGAAGTGCAGAGGAACTCTGGTGAGCTCTTGCATTCATTATCTGCAGAATAGCCCAGAGGAGAGACCCTAAATAGCCCACAGAGGAGGATTCGCTACTGAGAAAGATAAGCACCTATCAGGAGGGGTCTCTGACATCACCTGCTGGCACTGGCCACTCAGAGCTGTCTATTGTGCCCCAACACCTCTGCATCCAAGATGGCAGAAGTCTGGGACACACTGGAGGAGCTCTGGGCACCTCCCCTGGGAGGTGCTAGTCAGGGGAGTGGTTACTCCCCTTTCCTTTGTCCAGTTTAGCGCCAGAGCAGGGCAGTGAAAAATGGCTGAGAAATAACGTGGATGTTATTTCACTCAGGCTGCAGTGGCAGTCCTGTGTAAGAATTGTCTGAGTTCCCAATGGGTGGCAAAAGAAATGCTGCAGCCCATAGGGATCTCTTGGAACCCCAATACCCTGGGTACCTAGGTACCATATACAAGGGAATTATAAGGGTGTTCCAGGGTGCCAATGAGAATTGGTAAAATTAGTCACTAGCCTGCAGTGACAATTTTAAAAACAGAGAGAGCATAAACACTGAGGTTCTGGTTAGCAGAGCCTCAGTGATACAGTTAGGCACCACACAGGGAACACATACAGGGCATACATTATGAGCACTGGGGTCCTGACTAGCAGGATCCCAGTGACACCTAGACAAAAACAAACACACATACAGTGAAAAAATGGGGGTAAAATGCCAGGCAAGATGGTACTTTCCTACACCTGCGGGTAACAAAAGAATCTCTGAAGCATAGGCAGTAACGGACTGAGCTGCCTACATAAAATACAAATCTGTGACCTGTGTGTTACACTTTGTGCTTTGCAGCAGGCACATTAACCCTCCATGTATGATGATTCAAACCTGTGACTAGATTACACAGAGATTTCTCCAGCAAGTGCTTTAACCATTGTGTAGTTTAGTGTCAATTATTCTTACTAATCGAGTGGTTTGCAGCAGTTCCAACGCCACTTAAGAGCCTCTCATTGTTAAAAGGGACACTTTCTGATATTCATCCATTTATATGGACTTCATTGCTTCCTTTTATTCATGAGAACGTGTCACTCGAAGTGTCACCCATTTGGAGGTAGAATGTCACTCATACGTACACTGGAACCATGAAAATGTCAAACATAAGCGGTCTAAAAACTTGGCAGTTGTGCAGCAGTACTATTTGTTCACAAGAAGAAATCGGGGCTGCGAAGTTCCTGCTGTATTTCCCACATACTTCTCATTTGATGGCTGGAATGCACCCCTTACCCCATTGACCTGGGCTGAGTAGTGAAGCATACTGCTAGCCTCCCTATGATACAACCGTCTGTTATGCTAAAACAATGCGAGAAACAGAACACTGCAATGTAGGGTGACCACTTGGCAAGGTTGCAAATTCAGGACGGTGAGTGTAAAGATTCAGGACAAAGGGTCAAAATTCAGGGCACAAATTCAGGATAGAAGGTCAAAATTCAGGACAAAAATTTGGGATAACAGAAACATTTTACAGTCAGCGAAGGTTGTATAATAGTATATAAGTAAGTAAATAGACAACCAGCATAAGAACAAGGTAAAATATGTTTATATTAGGTTAAAAAGGAGTTAAAAAAGGAGTAAAGCACACCAAGCAGAATTTGACCACTGATGTAAATGACACTTATCAGAGTATTCTGCACACTTTATATGAATGCTAGTACATGGTTTCACGGACAGTAGCAATATTAGTTTTAACACTTGTTTTTGAAATTGTAAGTTTTATCAGAACTAACAGACTTCTGAAGTTTTGCATATTAGCCATTCTAAAATCTAAGCCTGATTGCAAATGTCAAACTACAAATCTCAGATTGCAATGGAGTGCAGATTGAAAAGTTAAATTTAGCGCGGGTATCACACATGATAAACGAGCCAATAAGAGAGTAACAGAAGTTTGATTAGATACCAAGGAAGGCTTTACACGTATAGTCACTTGGAATGCATAACACTGCTGGATTAAAAAATGTGCTCCCTATGTACACTAGAAAGAACAGAATTGGCAATTGTATGTACGCTTGATCATCGCTTCTTAATTATGCACATGTGCTAGATTTAGATTTTTTTAAAATACCTAATTCAACCCAAACAAAATCAGCAATTTGATTAACCACTACCAATAAAGCCTTCCTTTTTTAAGCAGAAAACTCAAGTTGTCTAATATCAGACAATAGTCGTGTTTTTGACCTTACTGTTATGGTTTTGGTATTTCTATTTTCGGGACTATAAACATCAAAATACAGTGGAGAAATGCGATGTGAATAACTGTTCACATTTGAAGAACACAATGTCTCTGTAAAGATGTTATGAAGAGTTTCTTGGACACTTGATGGACATAACAGGAATGTTTACCTTTTCATATTGATGGTCTCCAGAGCAGGAATATGCCTCAGCTTTTAGCATGAGGATGCTGCTAATAACACCAGAGCAATTCAAGATATAGGGGCCTTTGGGAAGGGAGCTGTGCCTTTAGATTTATATGGCAGGGTATGGGGGCCCGTGGCTTTGAGGGATATATTGCTGTCAGTGAATTCCTGACTATGCGAGGCAACAGTGAAGTCATTTGGGATGCTGGAATGGCAAGTCCTGTGCTATAGGTCATTGACTTTACCTTTAGGTGACATTATTACTACTGGTGTGTGATATTTTTCTGATTGGGACATTGATTACATGAGTTTCTAAGGGTCACCAAAGTGTCACACATGGAATAGGAAATGTCACATCTTATTATACTGCAACATGGAAATGTCACACACAAGCAGACAGGAAACCAGCAATTTAATAATGTCAGCCATTAGCTCAGGGCTGTGATTGAACAGACTACAGAGGCTTCTACACACATTACACACATTACAGCATTTAACATTGTCAGCAGTTTTTGCTTAGACTCCATAAAACCTCTCTCTAAATCATGACTCTTGAGAAGCTAGAAGTGTAATTTCTGTGTTAATGATAACTGAATCTAAACTACGTTTCTCCATATTTTTTACAGATGCTTTTAGTGCTCAGATCTGCTTTTGAGCGGTCTGCACAGCACAACAAAATAGCTCATACAAACGCAATGCTGTAGAGAATAAGTACCTTTATGTGCATTATAGCCAAGTCATGTCATTCTGATTGCCTGGATTATAGTAAAGGGTGCTCAACTCAAGATTTCTTTCCACATGCCATTCTCCTAGATAGTCCAGCTTACCATAGGATCTAAGGCAAACAATCCTGCCCCATATGAGACTGCTTATAAACCACAGAGGGTAACCCAAAAACCCGATCGGGCTGGGTAAAAGATAATCATTAAATACAACAATGCTCTAACGGGGAAAGATCGACAAATTAATTATATATCATAAAACAACATAGGTGAAAACAAAAAACACTATTTATTCTTATAAATATATATATTCATTTACTTACTTATACATAATATCAATTTAATATATTCATCCTATATGGACAACCCATCTAGTAAAACAACACACCAAAGAACAGATAGTGTGAGAAAAAGTGCTCGTGATAGATAGAAAGAAGAATACATATTCCAATGAATCAAAAACCTATACAAAAAAACATTAAAAACAGTCGGTTGGTTCTTTTCAGTTTGCAGTTTTCAGTTTCCATTCCAAATCCTCAGAGAGTCTAAATCAATTCCTTTAATCCTCCAAAGATCCCCTGCAGAAACCAATCCAGACTATGATATATCCGTCGACGTTTCGACCCCTCAGCACAATGGAGCTGGGATTTGGCCCAAGGTATAGAGGGGTCGAAACGTCGACGGATATATCATAGTCTGCATTGGTTTCTGCAGAGGATCTTTGGAGGATTAAAGGAATTGATTTAGACTCTCTGAGGATTTGGAATGGAGTTAATGCAGCAAACTGAAAAGAACCAACGGACTGTTTTTAATGTTTTTTGTATAGGTTTTTGATTAATTGGAATATGTATTCTTCTTTCTGTCTGTCACGAACACTTTTTCTCACACTGTTCTTTGGTGTGTTGTTTTACTAGATGGGTTGTCCATATAGGATGAATATATTAAATTGATATTTATGTATAAGTAAGTAAATGAATATATATATTTATATGAATAAATAGTGTTTTTTTTGTTTTATGATATATAATTAATTTGCCATATGAGACTGGGCTGCGATAAAGCTTTTACTAGTGGTTGCATCCAAAACCCCCCTAAAATCAAAATTAAATTTTCGTAACCCCCTCGACAGCTGCCAAGGCTCACACTTGAAATGTGTCTTCATCCATTCATGTAGAGGCAAGGACGCAGCTTCAGGGTGAGTGTTTGGGGTGTTACACCCCCCTAATAAATGTGTTTTCTGATAAATATTTGGGTACAATGTAGGACGCTGACTCGCTACATAGTATACCACAATGATGTGCACTGTGCAGAGTCCAAGCAACCCCACCTTGGTATCCAGAGGTATTAAGTAGACCACTTAATACTATATTTTTAGTGGTAGCTTTGTCAAGCAGTTAGGCTAATCTTGGAGATGTGCTAAGCATTTGTTGAACCTCTTGCATAAATAAATGTGGGCACACACTTAAAAGAATTACAGGACCAATTTACAAAAATACTTCAGGGTTTTATAAAATGTTAAAAGCCAAGATCATCAAAATCGGGTAAGTACTTTTTAAGTTATGATTTTTTAAAATTTAGCAATAATAGTCTTTTTTGATCATAATTACACACCATTGGAATCAATGGGAAAAACGTTAAGAATACATATAAAATCAGGCAATGCTCTCACAAGTGTCACCTTCTGTTTTTACATCGAGATCATCAAGATGTCCTGTGGGCCAACCGGAGAAGGTCGGGCAGTTCCCAGTTCAAGCGGGAGCAGCAGCTGAAAGTCTTGGAGCTGGGGCCGAACGGAGAAGGGGACCACTTGCAAACACACCCTACAGGTGGACTTAAAGGTTAGTCCGGTGGGTCCCCTTGGAGTGTAGAGGTCGCAAGGGGTTAGGGACCCCTATAGCACAGCTGGTTTGCCGATGCAGGGGCCAGGGCAGCCAGGTGCAGTGCAGATAGGTCAGCCACTGGTCATGCGTAATAAGGTCCTTGGAGCAGGGTGCAGGTCACTTTGAGGGTGGATTGCAGGTCAGCCGGGACACTTTGGGGGGTGGTTCTTGGGTGTACTGAAGTCCCTCAACTGGTGCTTGCTTCTGGTCCTCAGAGAGTCTGGAGTGTACTTTTCTTCTTGGTGTCTGACATTGTGGGTCTAGTACCCCTGGCTATGGCACGTCTCAGCCACTGGAGGTCACCACCAAACTTGGCATACTAGCAGGGTTTGTCCTTCGGGTCCGTTGGGTGAAATTTGGTCAGGCTGCTGTGTCCAGTTTGTTGGTCAGTGGCCGGTCAGTGAAGTGGAGTTCTCTGGTTCTGGCCTGCCGGGTGCAGAGAGTGATGCCTCCACTCTGGAGGGAGGTTCTTGGCAATTTTTAGAAGGTTCGAGGTCCTCTGAGGTTTCTTAGAGTATGTTCGATGTCCAGTCGACTCGTCAGTGGCGATTGTAGAGTCCTGGGTGCAGCAGGCAGGATTTGGTACCTTTGTCTTCTTGCAGCAGGACTTCTGTTCTCAACCCTTGGCCTTCTTTGTTGCTGGCCTTCTTGTGTCCGTCAAATCTGATCCACAGGTCTAGTGATGCCCACTAAGTGGCCGTTAAGGGGAGTATCTGGTAGTGGCTAATGGGCCGATTACCTTAGAGTGGCTACACTTACTATGTGACCGCTTCCTATCGGAAGAGGCCACACCCCTAATCCTGATAAGCTATTTTCCTGCCTTCCAAGATGGAGGCAAATGAAATGGAATGGTCTTCTCGTCTGCCACACCTGAGGGGTGGTGTAGGCTGAGGGGGATCACTCCTACTCTGATTAAGTTTTCCCACTGGTATTCCCACTCAAAGTGGGGGAAAAACTGTTGGGCGGCCGTCTTCTGCTAGCAGCAGAGTCAGAGGTCATATTTCAAAGACGATAAAGCCTTTGAGGCTGACTGCTGGGCCTGGGTGCCTGCCTGGGGGAGGAGGTGCAACACCTCCACCCACTAAAGGCTTTGTGTTCTAGTTCCTGGGAGCAGAGGCTCTCACCCCAAAAATCCAGATTCGTGTCTGGTGTTGGCAGGCTTGTAAAAACCAGCCAGCAACCATGCCATGGCGGTTAGGTTTTTGCAGGGGGCACCTCTAAGGTGCCCTCTGGCTACATGTTATAATAAATCCAACATTGGCATCAGTATGGGTTTGTTATTCTGAGTTGTTTGATACCAAACAACTCAGTATTCAGAGATGCCATCATGTAGCTTGGGAACTCGTAGTGACCATAGTCCAGCACATCTATTTGCTATGGCTTCCCTTTACACTTACTATGTCTTACTGGTTTTGTAAAAACACAGTAGGGGCATATTTGCTAATGTAAACATATGCCCTCACATGCATTATAGTGCACCTTGCCAGAAGGGTGACTTACCTATAGTGCATGCACTGTTAGTGGACAGGGCACTCTTGGTGAGTGGCATGTCGAGGCTGCACCTTTTAAATACACCTGGTCATGCACTTGCAATGGCAGTCTGCATGAGGCTGGTGTGGGGCTTATCAGAGGGCCACAATGGGTGCTGTAGCTCTGTGGGACCCTCTTCAGTACCCATACCCTAGGTACCTGGGGTACCACTTACTAGGGACAAGTGTGGCTGAAGTGCCAATACATAGTACAGTTTTGGGAAAGAGATCTGGCCCTGGGGACCTGTTTAGCAGGGGCACAGGGCACACACAGTTTGAAACTACATCAGTTTCCAGGCAAAAAGTGTGTGTGTGTGGGGTGGGGGGCTAACCATGCAAAAATAGTCTCTTCCTCACATATGGGTGCTTTCAGTTAGATATGGTGAGATGCCTGACCAGGAACGTTTTCATACACACAGACTAAAACGCACACACACTCTTTCCCTCTCTGTATTGAACGTCATCAAAACTGTTGGTTATTTTATAAACTATTGTTTTTTTCTTTCAGTACTCCTACTATTTTGCATTACTCTGCCTTTCCACTGTTCCTTAGGCTTCTCTCATGCACACTGTTTGTCATCATACTTTAACATTATATGCCAACCTAATTGTCGGAAAATATGAAGCACACACCCTCCCTTACTGACCAAGCTACTCCCCTGTGTAGAGGACTTAATTTCAGGCAATATTAATTATAATGGCTGAGAATATTAAATTGTTTAATGTGTGCAGTTGCTGCTGTGGTCTGTTCAGCTCAGGGGACATGATTGAACTGACTACAGCAGTATCTGAACAGATTAAACAAACATGCAAGGACTTGAGGAAAGCATACATGGCCAGCCTTGGCACTGGAGGCGCGTTTTGCCACATTGTTTGTTGGTGCTCCTCAATGACCATTTGCGTCACGGAGTCCCTCATTACCACCCTTTAAGAGTGCCCCTCAAGTCTCCACTTCCACTCTCTCTCAGATACATTTAATTACTTTTTTAGTGCCACTCATACCAGTGTAATGTGACACAGCTCTTTACATTGCACACACATTACACAGAGATGCTCAATAATAGGTGTGTAGATCAGTGTATAAGAAATGTTACATAAGGCAGAGGACAACAAGGTGTAGAAGTCACATGTCATCCATACTGGTAGCCCAGAGCCATTAAATGAGCTGCACCTTGCAATGGGTTTTCATTCTATACCGGGTATACAGCAATTCATTTGCTGAAATATAAAGAGTGAAAATAGGTATCAAGAAAACCTTTGTATTTCCAAAATGGGCAGAAGATAAGGTGTTGAGAAGCAGTGGTTATTTGCACATCTCTGAATTCCAGGCTGCCCATACTAGCATGTGAATTACAGGGCATTTCTCAAATAAAAGTCTTTTTTACACACTGTCTTACATTTGGAAGGAAAAAATGTAGAGAAAGACAAGGGGCAAGAACACTTGTGTTGCTATTCTGTGTTCCCCCAAGTCTCCTGATACAAATGGTACCTCACTTGTGTGGGTAGACCTAATGCTCGCTACAGGAAACGCAACATGGACACATCACATTTTTACATTGAAATCTGACGTTTTTTGCAAAGTGCCTAGCCGTAGATTTTGGCCTCTAGCTCAGCAGGCACCTAGGGAAACCTACCAAACCTGAGCATTTTTTAACACTAGACACCTAGAGGAATCCAAGATGGGGTGACTTGTGGGGCTCTCACCAGGTTCTGTTAC
Source organism: Pleurodeles waltl (assembly GCF_031143425.1). Lineage (NCBI taxonomy): Eukaryota > Metazoa > Chordata > Amphibia > Caudata > Salamandridae > Pleurodeles > Pleurodeles waltl. The sequence continues at coordinate 405,329,067 of NC_090449.1, forward strand.
CCAGAATCCTTTGGAAACCTCAATATTTGGGCAAAAAAACACCTTTTCCTCACATTTCGGTGACAGAACGTTCTGGAATCTGAGAGGAGCCACAAATTTCCTTCCACCCAGCATTTCCCCAAGTCTCGCGATAAAAATGGTACCTCACTTGTGTAGGTAGGCCTAGCGCCCGCGACAGGAAATGCCCTAAAACACAACGTGGACACTTCACATTTTCCAAAGAAAACAGAGCTGTTTTTTGCAATGTGCCTAGCTGTGGATTTTGGCCTGTAGCTCAGCTGGCACCTAGGGAAACCTACCAAACCTGCCCATTTTAGAAAACTAGACACCTAGGGCAATCCAAGATGGGGTGACTTGTGGGGCTCACACCAGGTTCTGTTACCCAGAATCCTTTGCAAACCTCAAAATTTGGCACAAAAAAACGCTTTTTCTTCATATTTCGGTGACAAAAAGTTCTGGAATCTGAGAGAAGCCACACATTTCCTTCAACCCAGCGTCCTCCCAAATCTCCCAATAAAAATGGTACCTCACTTGTGTGGGTAGGCCTAGTGCCAGCAAAAGGAAATGCTCCAAAACATTATCTGGACACATCAAAATGATCAAATACAAAACTACCTGTTTTTGCAGGGGGCACTTGTGTTTTTGGTCCTGGGCTCAGCAGCCATCCAGGAAACCTACCGAACCCAGACATTTTTGCAAACTAGACACCCGAGGGAGTACAGGGAGGTGTGACTTGCATAGATCCCCCAATGGTTTCTTACCCAGAATCCTCAGCAAACCTCAAATTTAGATGAAAAAATCAGATTTTGCCCACATTTCTGTGTGGGATCACTGCACCAGGACAAATTTCCTACCACCCAACGTTCCCTTCAGTCTCCCAGTAAAAATGATACCTCACTTGTGTAGGTGGGCCAAGTGCCTGTGACAGGGAAAAGCCAAAAACATGTTGAAATTGAGGGGGAACGAAAGCGGGTCCAAAAGGGCAGTTTGAAAAAAAAACATTTTTAGGCTGACAAGTGCAGCAGAATTTTTATCGGTATAGATGAGACAATGCTGGGTGATAGGAATTTGTTTGATTTCTGCAGATTCCGAAAGGTTCCATCACAAAAATGTGGGAAAATGTGTGATTTCCAGCAAAGTTGGAGGTTTGCAGGGCATTGTGGGTAAGAAAATGGTGCGGGTGCATGTACAGCACACCACCCTGGAATCACCCTGATGTTTAGTTTTCAAATGTGTCTAGGTCTTGTGGATTTTTTTACATGGCAGTGTCCCAAAGTCCAAAAAGTGCAGCCCTAACTATTCCAAGTGGGAAGATTTTGAGAGTTATCCAAGCTCTCATGGCCCAAATGTAAAACCAAAACCCAAAATAATCAAATGTCCTCTTTCTTGCTGTGGGATAAGATGTTTTAGTGTGCTGTGCTTCCCAAAATAGGCCAATCTGCCCTCAAGGGGGCCAGATATGGCCAACAGTAATGTGCCCCCATGGGGAGCGACCCTTACCAAAGGGGCTGCCCCCCCAAACAAAACACACACATACACACACACTAATCCCTGGTGCCTAAGTGGTTTCTGACCCCCCAAACCCCTGGGAGCAGATCAGCCTAATAGAAATAGGTTGATCTGCCCCCCAAGGGGAGCAGAAATGGCCTAAAATAAATGTGCTCCCTAGGGGAGCGACCCTTGCCTAAGGGGTCACTCCCCTTGCGTGAAATTGGCACAAAAAAATAAAAATACCTGGTGTCTAGTGATATCTGCCCTTGGGGGCAGATTGGCCTAACAAAAATAGGTCGATCTTTGCCTAATGGATTGCTCCCCATATATAAAAAAACAAAAGTAAACATAAACAAAAATATATCCCTGGTGTCTAGGGGTTTCAGCCCCCCTGGAGGCAGATCGGCCTAATTATAATAGGCTGATCTGCCCCCGGGGGGAGCAGAAAAGGCCTAAAAATATGTTGCTCCCCTGGGGAGCGGCCCTTGCCCATGGGGCTGCTCGCCTTATGCGCAAGAATAAAAAAAAATCCCTGGTGTCTAGGCCTTTCTGCCCCCTTGAGGACTGATTGGCCTAATAAAAATAGGCCGATCTGCCCAGAGGGTGGCAGAAATGGCCTAAATACAATTTGCCCCCAGGGGAGTGACCTTTGCCTAAGGGGTCGACCCCCCATACATCAAAACATAAAGTAAATTTTAAAAAAATATAACCCAGCTGTCTAGAGGTTTCTGCCCCCCTGGGGGCAGATCGGCTTAATCATAATAAGCCGATCGGCCCCCGGGGGGGGGCAGAAAAGGCCTACAAATATTTTGCCCCCCTGGTGAGTGGCACTTGCCCAAGGGACTGCTCCCCTTATGCGTAAGTTTATAAAAAAGAACAATTAACTGGTGTCTAGTGGTGGCCCCCCGGGGAGTGTCCCTTGCCTAAGGGGTCACTCCCCACATATATATAAATAAAAAAAAAAAAAAAATAGCCCTGGTGTTTAGGGGTTTGTGCCCGCGCCCCTCCCCTCCTGGGGGGGCAGAAATGGCTTAAAAACAATTTGGCCCCCTGGGGAATGGCCCTTGCCCAAGGGGCCGCTCCCCTTATGTGTAAGTATAAAAAAAAAAAAATCCTGGTGTCTGGTGGGCATTTCTGCTGTCTGATCGCATCGCGACTGGGCAGCAGAAATGCTTGCAGAGACATGAAAGAAAAAGAAAGGCCTTTCCTTTCCTTTCATGCCTCTGCCTGCCCCCTCCCCCCGAGCAGAAGAGAAATGTTGAACATTTCTCTTCTGCATCATGTTGGAAGCAAGCTTCCAGCGTGATGGGAGGTGATCTCTGATGAGGTTGCGATTGCCTGCTGCGATTGCATGCTGATGACATCAGAGGTCAGTAGGGGGGTCAGGGTGGAGAGGGAAACAATTCCCCTTCCAGCGCTTCCCTGGAAGGCCTATACCAGGACGTAGTGTTTACGCCCGTGGCACCTCAGCGCCGCGCCACTGAACGTAACCACTCCGTCCATGGCGGGGAAGGGGTTAAAGAAATTATTATGGACAACAGTCAGACGGTTAAAATTATGGACTGTCCATGAACCTTACGGATGGGCGGTCACCCTACTACAATAGGTATAGTCATGTTAGGAAACATTTTACTGCAGAATGTACACCAAAGTGTTGTACAGAGAGGAATGTCTTATGTCAGTGTGTGTCCTCACATATGCCACTCCAAGGGACTGTTTGAACTGTAACTCAATGCAAATCTTTTGCTTTAAAGTGTTCGGACTTTGCCTGCTGATACTCTCTGTACTGAGCATGTTCCAAAACCCATTTCCCAACCCGCTTATGTCTTACATAAGCTCTCCTTCCCATTGGATGGGGGAAATACTTCCCGGCTTCCGCCAATCGTAACTGAGCAAAGTGGTGTTGAACCCTAAGAAATAGAGAAAGATGAAACCATTGCTGCTAGATCTGGCTGTTTCCTGCACAAATGGGCAATAATCTTCCCATTTGTGCTGGAAAAAGTCAACTAGCTGTTACCTTTTTATTGGGCTTATTTTACCTCTGGCGTACACTTATTTCAGCAGTGTTGACTGCAGTTGCCCAGCCAACTTTAACAAAAACCTCACTGTGTGAGAAGGGGGCTGAGCCTGAGGAAGGGGACAGGGCTTTGTGCCGAGAAGCACCCAAGAGGTACTTTTGCCCCTACCCTGCCCTAAAGACCTCGCCTCCTTAAAAAAAAAAAAAATTGTGAGACTGGTGTTGACACACCCCTTAATGGATGTCAGCAGTACAACGCCTCAAAAAGTAAGCTGGAAGTCCACTATTCACAGTGGTTTTCAGTTCTTTCTCTGCCACTGTGTGATATCTGCTCGTCGCCTGGTGATTGCGTGATAGGAGCAGATATTGTGTGTCACACAGTGGCACCATGCGAGTTGACAGGTCTGCTGTAGTCAGTCGTGCTCACCACTGAGCAAAGCAGCAAGCTGGTGACGGATGCAGTGGAATGGTGGGTGGACAGCTCAAGCCAGATGTCAGGCTGTGGCTTAGCTTGTGGTCCTCTTGGAACCTCGAGCCCAAAATGGGCCAAGCTTTCAAGGGAGACAGTATGGGATAGTGGCTACACCTGTTGACCATACTGAATGGAAAAACCACCAAAACTCATAAACGTTCTTGAATTTTGAAGACATTTTATCATATTCTAATATGGTCTTTGTTTCATAATTTAAATGCCAAATATATTCAAGACTCTGGGGGTCACTGGATGGCCACGGAAGCACCGCCAACAGGCTGGCGGTGCTTCCTTTGGGATTCCGACCGTGGCTGTAAAGCCGCAGTCGCCCAGCCGGGTCCGTCGGTTTCCCGCCGGATTTCCCCCGGCTGGGAGAATCCTCCAGGGCGGCGCTGCTTGCAGCGCCGCCATGGGGATTCCGACCCCCTTCCCGCCAGCCTGTTTCTGGCGGTTTTTCCCGCCAGGAACAGGATGGCGGGAACGGGTGTCGTGGGGCCCCTGGGGGGCCCTGCACTGCCCATGCCACTGGCATGGGCAGTGCAGGGGCCCCCTAACAGGGCCCCAGCATGATTTTCACTGTCTGCGACGGGTGCAACTGCACCCGTCGCACCCCTGCAACACCGCCGGCTCCATTCGGAGCCGGCTCCTGTGTTGCAGGGCCTTTCCCGCTGGGCCGCCGGGCGCTGCCTTGGCGGGCGCCCGCCAGCCCAGCGGGAAAGTCTGAATGGCCCCCGCGGTCTTCTGACCGCGGAGCGGTCATTTGACGGGGGAAGTTTGAACTTGGAATGACCCCCTCTGTCTCTTAGAGCTAGAGCCGACCTGTTAGAAATAGCCCTCTCTAAAGGGTCACCCCCAAACATTTTGCCTTCTTTCTCTTACTTTTTGCTGGATTTCTGCTTGTTGGCCTTAGGACTCTGTGCGCTTTGCCACTGCTAACCAGTGCTAAAGTGCTTGTGCTTTCTTCCTGAAACATTGCATTATTGGCACATACCTGATTTACATATTTAATTTACATGTAATTTCCTTGTAACATATACCTAGGGCCTGCAAATTAAAGGCTACCAGGGTATAAAAATAGGGCTGTCAGAACTACTCTTCAGTTCACTACTGAAACCTGCGGAAGGACTGTACTGTCTGCCAGACTGTTATTGTACCTGGAAGTATAGCTTTGCTGCCTGGAACCTTCAAAGGCCAGCCCTGCATCGTTACCTGCTCTCAGGACTTCCAGAAGTAACTCCAATGGCTAGTTTTGCTGCCCCCCCCTTCAAAGCCACAGGGACATAACAGGCCCCCATCATCTTCAACTCACACCTGGACCCAGCCTGAGTGGGTCTTGAACCCCGAAGAGGTCTCCATATACTCCTGGACCCTTGGTTATGGTGCTAAACATGCCCAGGTGCCCATTTTCTAAAAGTGAGGACTTGCCATTTTGAACCTTAAACTTTAAAAATTCATAACTTTGCTTCTTTCTACTAATTGGATTTTGATGGTTTTGGTGTCAAGTAATGTATTAACATTTTCTCTATTATTCTAAATTGCTTTGGGATTTTTATTATGTTGTGTTTTTACTGTATTGCTATTTGTGTACTGCATAAATACTTAACACATTGCATCTAAGTTTAGCCTGATTGCTTTTGTATGCCAAGCTACCCACGGTTAATTAAGTGACTTCTTGTGGTTTACCATGCAAGGGATTGTGGCTGTTGCTTGACCAGGGTTCACACCCCAGTCAACCAACAACACAATTTCTCACGCGACCCTTGTGTCGGCTATCCCTATTAATTTGTTGCTCTCCCACCTTTACTGCATTGCCTTCCTCAGCAACCTCTCTCCCCCTAGACCAGGTCCAGGCCCCAAATTAAGAAGTGGAAGCTGGAGCCTCGGTTTAGTCACACTGTGCCACAGTACACAAGTGTGTGTCTTGCAAGTGGGTTTACAAGGTCCATTTAAGTTAACACCACCCCTAGCCTAGTTAGTGATTTAATGGCGCTTCGTCTGTAGTAGCACAAAAGCACAACCAAGGACAGCCAGGATTTAATTTTATGGCACTGTCTCCTAATCCTCTGCTTAAAACGTCTCTGTCTTCCAAACCCATCATGTGTGGCACATGCTCCTAGCTGTCGACCGCCTCCTGTTGTCAAATTCTAATGGGGTCACTACACCTTGGCTGGACCAATAGTGAGGCCCAGTAGGCTCTACTCCAGTCCTCTCCTGAGGAAAATTCAAAGTACCTGGTCACCTTGTCAGGCCACGATATGTCAGTGGGTGCTAGGAGTCAGGAGGAGGAAAAGGAGTCTTAAGCTCCTGTGCTCAGCCCGGCCCCACCCCTTGCTCTTCTGCCTCTATGTTTATGCAGTGCACATGACAGGTGGTCACTGCTGGTCAAGCCGTTCTTTGCTCTGTCTTGCGTCTCGCCCACAGGGCAACCCGCCACTGACAACTGTCTGCCACTGCCACAAATTACTTGACCCTACCCAACACCAGTTGGCAGCACTAACGTGCCATGGTGCCTCCTGTAAGGAGCTGCCTGTGAGGTGCGTAGGTACTACTGTGGGTCAATAACACATTTATGCATTAACATATTTATTAGCCTTGCTTACTTAATTGGTAACAAAGAAAGGATTCTGAAAATAAATTAAAAAACACACATTTTGTACTACCCAAGGACACCAGAGCATGACTGACTGTGTAAAACATATCATCTGCAATGTGATCTGGCAACTGCTGACCAAAATTAAAACACAAGCCATAACTCTTGGCAGTTTCTTCAATTTTGGAGCTCTCTTTATGCGGTTGTCTTCCCTTGGGAAAAAGGTGTTCATCTCTTTGCCAACCTTTTCCAAAGCATGTAAGAAATGGCTTTTTGTGACTAACTTCTAGGCCTATAGGGCTCAGGGGATGCGGAATTCCTACACATGTACATTAAAAATATTAAATAGAGCAATTTGTTTAGAGATGCAATAGTATCTCTACACAAATAATTGCATTTAAGTCTGGGCTGTCTGTCCTAGGCTCCCTGCCTGCCTCGCTTTGAAGCAGGAGGCCGAAGCTAGGCGGTGAATCAACTTTCTGCACCGTGACGCTTGACATATGGTTTACCTTTCTAAAGCCACTCGTTTCCATTATGGTCTATGGTGGTATCCACTGTATCAGCATCATGGTTTGGGGCGTTGGAGTCTTGATCCTTGTGAGATGGCACCCACCCGTCATTTACAGGCATAGATCCCACCCTTTCTCATTCGTCACACCTATGAGTCGATGCAAGCATGTGTGGTTTGACGCCTTGTCCTCAGTAATGTTAAGTGTTATAAAGCTAATCTTCGGTTATTTATAATGTGCTGAGACCCCATGCCCCGCTAATCTACCTCACTGTTAAACCCAAGGCCTTGACTGCATAACTCTGCATATTCTTTAGAAGTGGAGCTGCTGTATGTATTCCCCCGTGAAATAGTTCCAAAAGACGAGCAGTGTTCTTGTTCTCTTGCGAAGTTGATTCAAATATCCGAGTCAAGCACAAAGCGAGAAATATGTGCTTACAGGAAAGGCATGTCTGGCGTTAAAACTGGTCCTATCTTCATGCTATTAGCATTAATACCAAAAACATGGATTGATTTGCGAACGATAAATGTTAACAACGTTATGGTAATGTGTGTTAGTGATTTAGTTCCTCTCTTATTTCACGTTTTACTTAATCTTGCATCCCCCAAGAGAGTTAACTGTTTCATCATGCTGTGTTTCTGTATTTTTTTCGAGCCTCCTATTACGCTTGTATACTTTGCCTCGTGTCAGGTGTTCATAAGGGGTTTTTATTGAGATCGCTGAGATTGAAGGCAAAGCAAAGTGCCTGTGAGTGGATTGACGTCCCTGCAGAGCACAAGGAATAATGTTCATGTATTCCAGTTTGTAGGAAAGTACCATCTGTCTTGGCATATTACCCCTAATTTCTGCCTGTTTGTCAGTGTGTTTTGCCTGTATCACTGGGGGATCCTGCTAGCCAGGACACCAGGGCTCATAGTTTGTGGCCTATGTGTGTGTTGGCAGTATGCTTAACTGTGTCACTGAAGTTCTGCTAACCAGAACACCAGTGCTTATGCTCTCTCTATTTACCAAATTTGTCACTATTGTTTAGTGACTCCATATTCCAATTCTGATTGGCACACTAGACTCCCTTATAAGTCTCTAGTATATGGTAGCTAGGTACCCAGGGCATTGGGGTTCCATGAGATCCTTATAGGCTGCAGCATTTCCTTCAGGACTGCCACTGCAGCCTGAGCGAAATAGTGCACACACTATTTCACAGCCATTTTCACTGCACTTAAGTAACTTATAAGTCACCTATATGTCTAACCTTCATTTACTGAAGGCTAGGTGCAAATTTACTGTGTGTTAGGGCACCCTTGCACTAACAAAGGTGCCCCCACGTTGTCCAGGGCCAATTCCCTGGACTTCGTGAGTGCGGGAATACCAATATACGCGTGCACTACATATATGTCAATACATATATGTAGCTTCACAATGGTAACTCCGAATATGGCCATGTGAGGTGTCTAAGATCATGGAATTGTCCCCTAATTCCAAATTTGATATTGAGGGCCAATCCCATGCACTCTGGGAGCTCCATCATGGACCCCCAGTACTGCCAAACCAGCTCTCTGAGGTTTCCACTGCAGCCCCAGCTGCTGCCACCTCACAGACAGGTTTCTGCCAACCTGGAGACTGACCAGCTAAATCCCAGGAAGGCAGAACAATGCATTTCCTTTGGGAGTAGGGTGTTACACCCTCTTCCCTTTGGAAATAGGTGTTACAGGCTTGGGAGGGCTAGCCTCCCAGAGCCTCTGGAAATGCTTTGAAGGGCACAGATGGTGCCCTCCTTGCATAAACCAGTCTACACCAGTCTACACCAGTTCAGGGACCCCCAGTCCCTGCTCTGGTGCAAAACTGGATAAAGGAAAGGGGAGTGACCACTCCCCTGTCCATCACCACCCCAGGGGTGGTGCCCAGAGCTCCTCTAGAGTGTCCCTGGTGTTAGCCATCTTGGATTCCAAGGTGTGGGGACCCTCTGGAGACTTCTGAGTGGCCAGTGTCAGCAGATGTTGGCAGAGGCCCTTCCTGATAGGTGCATGCCGGGGTAGGTAGCCAATCCTCCTCTCAGGGCTATTTAGGGTCTCTCCTCTGGGTGTTTCCCGAGATTCGGTTTGCAAGATTCCTCCAGGACTACCACTGTAACTGCAACAAAGTATCCAGGACGACTCCTGTGACCTGCAACTTCAGCTCCAGACAGCTTTTGCAACAGTTTCCAACGTGTGCCCGCTCTGAGGACTGCCTGTCTTCACCCTGCACCAGAAGAACTGAAGGAATCTCCCGTGGAGTGACAGAGTCCCTTCCCTGCTTCTGCAGGCACACTTCTGCGACAACAACAGTACTCTGGAACTCCTCTCCTGGTGACAAGCGTGCTCCCTGGAAGTCAGTTGGTGGACTGAAGTGAACCAGACTGTCCAAAGGTCCAGCTGTCCGAATTCGGTGGAGGTAAGAGCTTGCCTCCCCGTGCTGCGACAGTACCCCTGTGCACCGCGTCTTCTGCAGCTCCTTGGGCTTCTGTGCACTTCTTCCAAGAATCCTTTATGCACAGCGTAGCCCAGGTCCCCAGCACTCCATATTGCGACGCACAGCTCCCTGAGTTGTTCTCCAGCGGCGTGGGACCTTCATGTGTAGTGCAGTGATAACTGCACTTTGCATCTTCTTTGTCCCCGTGTTCTGGAACTCCCATGGGTGCTTCATGGTCTTCTGAGGGCTCTCCGAAGTGCTGAGAGCCCTCTCTGTCTCCTCAGTCTGAGTTGGGACCCCCAGGTCCCTCCTGGGTCCAGGCAGCTCCTTTTTTACGCAAACTGCGTACTTGCTTGAACCAATGCTTGTTGGAGGAATTTAGCGATGCAAACAGCCTGCATACAACAACTCGACGTGGGACATCACCTGCACCAAGCAGGAACCCTCAGCCATCTTCTTTGGTGCTCTTCTGTACTTTTCTTCTTACTGGAGAATCCACTTTTGCACCATCTTCTAGGTTGGCAGGGGCTCCTGTCCTTCCTGGACTCCTCTTCGACTTCTGGATTTGGTCTCCTCTCTCCACAGGTCTTCAGGTCACGGAATGCATTGTTTGTTGCTTGCAGTCTTGCTTGGTTCTTGCAAAATCTCTTATACGACTTGTAGTGTGTCCTGAGGAAACTTGCTGTTCTTTACTCCTGCTTTTCTGGGCTCTGGGGTGGGGTACTTTACTTACCTTTGGTGTTTTCCTACATTCCCAGCGCCTCTCTACACACTACACTTGCCTAGGGGGGAATTCGTTATTCGCATTCCACTATTTTAGTATATGGTTTGTGTTGCTCCTAGGCCCATTGCAATCTATTGTATTTTTTTACTGTTTGCATTATTCTATGACGGTTTACTTACCTGATGTTGGCTACTAGTGTATATATTGTGTATAATACTTACCTCCAGAAGACGTATTGCCTCTAAGATATTTTTGGCCTTGTGTCACTAAAACAAAGTACCTTTATTTTTGGTAACACTGAGGGGGTTATTACAACTTTGGAGGAGGTGTTAATCCGTCCCAAAAGTGACGGTAAAATGACGGATATACCACCAGCCGTATTACGAGTCCATTATATCCTATGAAACTTGTAATACAGCTGGTGGTATATCCGTCACTTTACTGTCACTTTTGGGACGGATTAACACCTCCTCCAAAGTTGTAATAACCCCCTGGGTCTTTTATTGTGTATAAGTACTGTGTAACTATAATGGTATTGCATGAGCTTTGCATGTTTCCTAGTTCATCCTAAGTTACTCTGCTACTGCTACCTCTAGACAGCCTAAGCTGCTAGAACACTGCCTACATTTCACTCATAAGGTATAATTGGACCTGGTATACGGTGTAAGTACCTTAGGTACCCACTACTGATCAGGCAGCCTCCTACACAGTTACAATTGAAATTCAGTGTAAACATGTGTGAAGGGGGTGCACAGATGTCAAAATATTTAAAAGTAAAGAAAATGCTTGAATGTGAATGAGTGCAGTGTATGTTTGGGGTGGTAAATGAGGGAGATGCGAGGAAGGGCATTCAGAGGAGAATGGAAAGAGGGTGCTGAAGAGGAAAGCGAGGAGGTTCAAAATATACTGATGGATGAGATGTGCAGAGAAAAAGGGCATATGTATCTAACAAAGCACACATAACTGAAGGCCATACTCCTTTCAATAATATTTAATTCAAAGTCTCGCAATTTAAGAATTGAAATATTTCTAATGTTAATAATTTATAGCGAATCAGCGCTGTTACTCATTTATCTAAAACAACCGTTGACAAAGCCAATAGTACTGACAGGTTTTTAGGTGTATGTTAGTTGTTGTTATATTTCTGGATGCAATAGCATCTCCGAGAGAAGCAAAAATACAGGTCGGTGGCACAGAAATGTATTTTACACATTTCCTTTTAGAGTTCCCCCACTTTTTTCATCTTACTTCAAGACCTGTGTGCACATATTTCTTTATGACTGATTGCAGCCAGCAGCTGTGCGTGCTTCCCAATACTTGGTTAGAGCATTTTCTTTCAAAGTTGATGCTGCATGCAGTGCAAGACACTGGGCAAGCACACATTTTAAAATGCCTGACGTTTTTGGGCTGTACAATTTGCACATTAAACTAACTATTGAACATGTTAATGTAGGAAGATATGGGGCAGTTTTTAATGTGTTTAATATTTCAAGACTATGTTCAAACTGCTTTATAAATCTTGCTTTCTCACTAAATTGATTTGGTTTCAAGAGCACGATTTGTCAGTTTTTTTTCAATTTTTAATTGGGAGGAGGACCCACCCTGGAACCCACATTTGCCCATTAAGCTTGCTCGCTTTGCTCCTTACATAAAAGTCATACCCAACTTTTATGCCCCACCACTTTCAAATGTCACCATATTAGAATGTACTGTTTGCAAGTCAGTTATGAATAATGTATTGCACACAGTGAATTGTTTTATCTAATTTTTCTTCCCACTTGTATAGTAAAAATGATGCATTGGATTGAAGACTTTACGAATATTATGACACGAAATAATGTTCTGTTTTTTGATTATAAAGATACTGAGAAGGTTGTATCCTGTAACTCCTGTTTTACATAAATAAAATCTAGAAATCTGAAATAAAGTTTATCACAAAAGCATATAGAGTCTCTGCTACAGAAGAATTTACAAACACTTTTGAAGGCACCTCATCGATGTTTAACTATTAACAATACTCTGCAAGTTATTCTTACTTTCTTGTACCTTACCTCATAAATTGTTGGTATCAGGTGTGTAGAGAGGCGCAAATCACCTATAGCTTTAATAATCGATGTTAAAGTAAATGGGTGTACCAGAATATAAGTCACATGTATTATGAAGCTGCAACGATCTGTGCTTGTTGTTAGGTGGGGGTACCTCGCTATATTATTTGTCAGTACAATGGATGCTGAAGTCAACGGAGTGCTTTCTCCTTAGAAATGGTCTATGCGCAGCCCATTTCCTAGTTCATAAGCCTCCAAGAACACTTGTTTGTTCCCATCTCTACTAATCAGCTGGATTCAGGCAAACGTTTAAAAAAGGCACCATTGAAACAACGCACTTGATTAAATAGTGACATCAATGAAGCTACTGACATACGAGCACGAAGCATAAAATGTGGGATTCCACTTCAGTTCAGTGTTTGATCCCTTTCCTCTCCCTCGCCCCTAGTTCCAGTACACACCAAAAAACTGCCTGGAGCTGCACCACTGAATACCGTATGTTAGTATTTCACCGAGTGCTGCATGTAACATAGGACTCCTGTATGTCGCCTTTTGTTTAGGCTGTGAATATATTGCCGTTTGGTAGTGGTAAGGTTGCCACTATAATCGATGTAACGTTAGTAAGGTTGGTGATCTTTGTAAAACATTTTCATTGTTGAGTTGGCTGTGTAGAGCTGTGATTTGGAAGGTATTTTACTATAGTTTCATCATCTTTCTTTCTATGGAATTGCATTTTATTTCTAAAATAATACTATACCATTTGCCCTACAATGTGACGAGGTGTTCTCTCATTCACGGCTTCTTAATGTTAATTTTCAAGGTTGGTACTAATTACTCATATTGCTCTTACTTTTCTTTCAACTCCTTCTTGCACTTGAGGCTAAGTTCAGCATTCAGAAGTCCCTTTAGTTCTCTGATGTAGTATAACTTACAGCACACTGCGTACTGAGGGAAGAGTGGATTCAATGGTAGTCAAACCATGCCCAGTGGTTGAGTGAAGGGAAATCAGGCCGCAGTAAAAGCCATTGAATCCCAGAGTTCCTATGTCATGTGGATGAAGACATTTATACATCAGGTAACTCTGCAGTTGTCAGGATGCACTGTTTTTACTGGCTTAGTTTTGTTTGTCTGTTGGTAAGTGCTTATTTATCCCATTTTTACATCTTGCCTTTGAGACTTCCCGCTGGATTATTTATTTTTTACAGGGGTGTGGAATTTAACAAAATATCTACATGTCCATGGGACAGGCTGCTTCATAAATCTACTTGTCCTGTAAAACAAAATCTACTTTTCTCTTTGGTGGCATGTAGTGCATCAACAAATTATGGCAGCAATCTCATTAAATAAGAGCTCTGATATTAGTCTCTCTGATTATGCTGTAATAGGGCTTAAATACTAGCAATTTCCTTAGTTTTCCCCCTTTCTGCAGATCTACATAGTGGTGCTGGAGGTAGCGGTAAGCAAAAGTTCAAGGGTTGGAATGTCCTTTTGAGTCTATGCAAACCTACTAACTCGCATGTTTTAAGGGTTTTCACTAGCTCTTCTCTAATCTTTTCCCATACTGAGAAAGGTTGGAAATTTACTTCTGACAAGGGCAGAAGTAAAACTATTTCCAGGGTTGGAAAAAAAGTGGTTAGAGGTAAAGGGAACTTGTAAACGCTCAACATATTTTCGCATGAGCAAATCTACACATGCATATTTACGCGCACTAAAATACAGTTCACAGGTATTTAAAATAAGAGTACGAATTCCTAGTCTACTTCTGTAAATTCTTGTGAATTCATGAAATACGGAAATCTGCACTAATGCAATGACAAATACCTTAAGTGCACTTTTGTGACTTTCTACAGTATCATAATTGGTCCCCTAATTAGGTCTTGCATTAACCAAAATCTTTTGCTTTTAATAAAATTATGGGGGTTATTCTAACTTTGGAGGAGGTGTTAATCCGTCCCAAAAGTGACGGATTTACCACCAGCCGTATTACGAGTCCATTATATCCTATGGAACTCGTAATACGGCTGGTGGTATATCCGTCACTTTACCGTCACTTTTGGGACGGATTAACACTCCTCCAAAGTTAGAATAACCCCCTATATCTCTCTTGCTATCCACCTATCATCTGGCTTCACCGTGAATGATCGCAATCTGCTTTTTCATAAAAAGCATATCAGTAAAAAAAAACGTTTTGTTCAGTGCCACTAACTACTGTGGCAATGTGTACTTTTGCTTTTCTGCTAGTGTTTGTTACAATGGTGAGGGCCCAGCATCTCCCAGAACACTAAAGTTTTACAAAGATAGTTTCAAAACAAGACATGCATTGAAAAATCCGTAAGCAGGGCCACTGCAATTATGCAGTAGAAGAGAGTCATATTTTTTTCATTTCACACACCTTTATTGGGCTATTAGCCATAAAAGGATAAAACATCAGTATAATCATCATCATAAGATATTAAATAAATAATTATACAACTATTTCAAAAAGATCAAAATAATTACATGAGTAATAAATAGTATTTCTAAAAATCCTAAAAATACTTCAATTAACAACAGTCCTAGCACTAAAGAAGCGAAATGATTCTATAATTCGTGTCCTGCCCAAGCATTATCGATATCCCCTGGACTAGATATATCCTAGGCATCATGTATATCCAGAGTCCATTGTGTTGCAGGAGAGAGCTCCCATTTGTCCTTTCAGGCACCATAAATTAACTGTAGGGGTTTATCTGGGTTAAAACACCTAGAGCCTCAGGCCCGCCTTGTCTCTGATAAACGAAATTGCTAAAAGAAATCGACTTATACCAAAAACAACAAATGGAATAGTACTAGATCTCAAGAATCTAGCCGCTTCGTTATAGTTTCTGATTCCTATGTTCCTGCAAATAGGTCGAATCCATTTCCTCCTTGGTTTGTCATAAGCTTTGCAGGTTAAAAGAACAAGATCCTCTGTTTCAAAGGTCTCCATATTACACAACCCACATGTCGCCTCGTGTCTTCTCCGACTCTGGGGGCCCCATTTGGAGGTAAAAGCCCTGACCTGGAGAATCCCATATCGAAACTTCATAAATAGTACTTTTGCTCGCCTGGGTTGGATAGTATCTATCCATTCCTCAGCTCTCGGTATTGGTTTGATATCCAGGAAACTTGAGGTACCTAGGACCTTGCTGTGGAGGGTGCTAGTGAGAGAGAGGTCCCAATATACTTGCTTTAGTCAAATCTTGGATTGTGTTGTGAGTGTATGCGGTTCTTCCGAATAGGATTTCAGCCCTAAATTGTAGAAGCAATGCCTTATGTAGTGGAGCCACGGAAGGGAGATGGTCTTGTCCAGGTCCATAATCTCGATTAGTACTTGCCTATAATGGATCAGTTCAGGGGTTGTCCAAAGTCTACACCAGTAAAGCAATGGCCTCAGGGCTGCCAGTTTACCTATTTGTTTCATAATAATATCATAGGTAAGAGGAATCAATGGAGTAGATGGAGGGAGTCCCAATACCCCCTCATGAAGTTGTTTTCCTGGGTTACCAGCGGGGTTAAGTTAGTAGTTCCCCAGAGCTCGGCACCATATAAGGCAGCAGCCTGTGCTTTGTACCTATAGATCTCAAATACTGGTGAAACTATCCTGGACCTTGAGCATTTGTAGTTTTTACTAATTGCCATAGAACTATGGACTAAGGAGATTGCAGCTTTATTGACGTGCGGCGCCCATGACAACTTGGCGTCCAACAATATCCCTAGAAAGTTAAAGTTTTTTACTCGTTCCAATTCCTGCCCTCTAATCCGAATGTTTCTCTTGAGTGCTTTATGGGGGTTAACGAACAGATATTTAGGGCCATATTTATACTTTTTGACGCAAAGCTGCGCCGGCGCAGTTTTGCGTCAAACTTTTTACCGCCGGCTAACCCCATTTCGATGCACCGTGCGGGCGTCAAATTTATACTTTGACGCACGGCAGCGCAACCAACAGGTGGGAGTCATTTTTTTTAACGCACATAAAGGAAAGGAAAACGACGTTAACGCGACGTAATGACTGTGGGTCGATTTACGACAGCGCAACCCAGAAAGCGCCGTTGTTTTTGACGCAATAGCATCAAAAATACCTGCGAACACTGCCCTTTCAGCAGAGGAGAGCCAAAATGGATCCCAGATGCCACTACAGACCCCAGGAAGATGACAGCAGACCAGGAACCAGCCAGGATGATCCATACAGGAACCAGGACATATATAGAAAAAAAAGAAAGTGTCGCTTCAGTGCAGAGGAGCAGGAAATCCTGGTTAAAGAGGTGACGGAACACCAGCACCAACTGTTCATCACCTCTAAGTTGCCAATCAGTAGGAGAGAGGCCATATGGCAACAAATTGTTGACAAGATCAACAGTGTGGCTGAAGTACGCAGGACAGTCACTGAGGGTAAGAAATGCTGGCATGACTGCAAACGTAGGACAAAGGAAAAAATGGCCAGGAACAGGAAGGCAGCACTGCAAACTGGAGGGGGGAGTCCAGCACACCAGGAGGCCCTGGACCACATGGAGGAAATGGTCGCAGCCGTCATCCCTGAGGAGATCGTCACAGGGATTCAAGGACAGGACAGCGCAGACTACCACGAGACAACGCACATGCAGGGTAAGTCGCATGGGGAATTATAATGCAATAATGTGGACTGTAAGTAGGGGGGAAATACCACTACACATTGCATGTAAGTCATCATATATATGGAGTGGCATGGGTAAAGGGGCATGGCAGGGGGGCATGGCCTGCACAGACAGAAGCTGGGGCACAACATTACACAACACCAACAACAGTCCCATGGGGGCATCCTGTCATGACAACAGTGGAGCTAAGGGAAAGCCTCGACAGGTGGGAAGGCCACTACGTTAAACTTACATCCTGGCACTCGTCAGCTAAAATATCTCCTACATCAACTAGGTCCCTACCAGTAATCCAGTAGCCAAAACAACAACTGCAATGTAACTGCAACAAAAGTTGACACTACCACCTCTGATCTCTGTGCAGCACAAGTAGCCAATGGCAGTAACCTCCCCATGGAACATACATACCTAAATTAGGGGGTGAGGATGACATCTGCAACAATCTCCTGAAACAAGACAAAGGCACCAGTACACTCATATGTCAATGCCCATAGTTGTCACATACATCAGCCGAAGTAAACAGCAATAGGAGCCACACAGCACTAAGGACACACACATGCTGCATATGTCAGGGTCCTTCATGTGCCTGGCTAACAAGGCAACATCACAAATGTCATACTGCTCAGACAACAGCATTGAGGAGGGGACACATGCAACTGGTCACTGAAATACACCTGCACAGTTAGAGGACCAAATAGGACATTGATACGATAAACAGGGCAATCCATTTAAACACACATTACCCAACATCAGCTGGACACATTAACAATGTCTACATCCATATCACATCATAACATTGCCATGCATAGGATATGCCACATGTCAATTACAATTAAGTCAATGTGAACAATCAGGGATTGGGGCAGGTCCTGAGAGGCAAGTGTGCTGCCAGGGCAATCAGAACTCCCACAGCCAGTGAAAGGTCTCACCATAAGAATTAGATATACTCGGAGGGTCGAGTAGGACAAAAAGATGGCTATTCCCTAATTGGTACAAAGCAACACCTAGAGGCGATTAGGCAGACAAGTCTGATAACTCTATATCATACATGTGACACACAGGTGGGCCATAGGCCTATAACAATGCCCATATGAAGGACAGCAGATACCAATACCAAACAAGATCACAAAGTGAATTCATCAAAAGGCTGGCATGTTACTGCAAAATTGTCACAACACAGACACACTAATTGTACCCTGTTTCATTGCAGAGGAACATAGATCTCCTGCCGATATGCCTGTCCCTGATTTCCCTCATGACATGGATGACAAGCCCATAAACATTCCCCAGGAGACCATCCAAAAGGTCTTTGAAACCCTCCAGACCCCACCTTCAGACACAAGGAGGAGCACAGAACAAGCAGCCATCACAGAAGAACCACCCACCACCCCAAATGCAAGACCTGCCAGCTCCTACACAGCTGAGGACTCTGACGACACTGGTACCAGCTTTGAAAGAACTGTAGTTGGAGTACAGCGGGAGCTTGCCAAGGAGGTGCGGGTGGGGATGCAAAATATGGCAGCCAGCCTTGAGGGGGTGCGCCCGTGCATGATGTCATCTGCAGATCAGGCAGCAGCTATGCAAGCCCTAACATCCATACTGCAAGGACTACAACAAACTATAAAGGAATTCACCACTGCAGTAAGGGAGTTGCCACAACACCTCGCACCCCAAACTTGCCACTGCATGCACGAATGCAATCATGACTCCCTCAGGGCTGACCTGGCTGCCTACCATCGTGATGTAGCTGCTATTCTCAAAAACCAGCAGGCCTTCCTTGCTGCAGTACTGCCCTTAAGACCTTCACAGGGAGCAGCCACCGGGATGTCTGACTCCACGTCTTCTAACACTGAGGTGTGTGTTGCCCCTTCACAACCAACAACAACAAGGACAAAGCAGGCAACACACACATCAGAAGACGAAGACATGGAACAGATCACATTCACACGGAAGAGTACCCAGAAGCACTAGTCCCTGCACCATGGCCTACTTTGACCAAGGTCCTACGTTTTGTCAGTTGCCAGTCTCACTACAACTATAATCAATGACTGTTCTGCTAACCACTGTATGACTTGTCAGCATTGCCAGTGAATGTCTCTCTCCTACTAATCGGCAAATCATGTCCCTCTGCACTGTCTGTTACATCACCCCAGCATGTCAGGAGCATCATCCACACCCCTTCTGTAGGATCACCATGTAAGAATGCACCAGAACGGACTCAGCAAACATGGACAATGTACATTTTGCACTACAGCACCTATCAATAAATAGCACTTGCACACCTAATATGTCTCTGTGTTATTTGACACATCAACTGTGCAGTAGATAACTCTAAAGTGCCTGTGTGACAACCATGTAGCTTGTCAATACAACTGTCCTGACATCATGTAGTCTGATACATCTGTGCAGTGTCCAGGATTGCATCATAGCCTGACCATCCTGAGGAGAATAACTGATGAAGGGACAAACCACACACAATCATGCTGTGTTGGACAGAATAATGCTCCAACTATAGCAATCCAAGTCAACTAATGGTGGCTGATAAATGTAGGCACCATGCAATACTAAAACATGAAATTATGCAGTATAATCTCAGCAAACACAACTAAACACAGCATCAATCACCCTTTCTGAGTATACTTCCATGAAGGGAAGTCATGCTGAATTTTTGCACACATGATTTATGTCAGCAATGAAGACAACAAGACAAGAGTGTTAACAACACCTCATCTACAAAGATGTCCCTGAACATCACACTGCAGTCCGACCTAATAAATTACCCACAATACCAAGTCTGGAAGCACACTTTGTGATGTAGAATACCTACTCATCAACACAAATCCTTGGTGATCCATGTAAAAAACTAATGGTGGGTCTATCAAATGGTGGATACTTACCAAGTTAGCACAGGGGCAGCTGCCATTTTAAACCTCTATTTTCTTCGGTGTTTAGCATAGGACCCAAATGTCATAGAAAAACAATCACCTACACTGATGTCAAGGCCATGATCAAGTAGCAGTTAACACATAATGCAAAGGGTTAACTATATATTTATTCATATGTATTCACACCAGAGGCAACTAAGGGAAAAGTCATACCTACACTAATCTAACCTGACTACTCCTAACCCACAACTGTCCCTAACTAACCTAATCTAAACTTACTCAACACATATAGCGAATCGATCTAAACATCAACCCCCCACCCACCATTATGAGACAGGACACATGCAGGACAACACATACCAACTAACACACATACTATACTATCCTAAACAATCATATATTTTTTTTAATATTTTTTTTATAATTTATTTTTTTATTATTTTTTTTTTTTTTCTAAACAGACAGGAATCCCAACATTGACCCCCACCCACCCACCCACACACTCAAAAATAAAAAATAGAAAGAATAACCCTCCTCCCTAACACTGACTAAGCTAACAACCTATACTAACCTAACACTAATCCCCAAAACCCACCTATCATGATAAAAAGGAAAGAGGAGAGAGGGGAGGGATAAATTTAAAAGAATCAAATAAGTCCTAGAGGTTGACCCTCCGTAGGGTCCACCTGATGGACCTAACCCGCTTCTTAATGTACGCCACATCCTGGCTCAGCTTGTCCACCTTACGAATTAACTTGTCCATTTTCCTTTCTAAAGCCTGGAATGCCGCAGGGTCAATAGGAGGAGCTGCTGCTGTCTGTGTGCTGGCAGAGGTGCTCGGTGTGGGAGTTGTTGGTAGCCCACTGGACTGTCCTGCAGCTCTGAAATTGCTGGGTCCAGGTCGTGCTGCAGAGGCAGGGACAACTGTCCCCGCCGTTGCTGGGGCCACTTGGGGAGAACTGGTGGATGTGGTGGTGGTGGCTGTAGTGGGCAACGTTGGGCCACCCTGTGGTGAGGCCCACCATGCTCCGGAGGCCCGATCCGCCTGGTATTTTCGGGCCATCCGTCGGAACCCCGTCTGCACCTGCAGGATGTGCGGTACCTCATTGCCCGCCTTTCAAAATCATGCCTCTGTGCGGCACTCATGTTTGCAGCTGTGAAGAGATAGGACAACTATTTACCATAGGAAATGCATTGGGTGGAATAGCAAAATGGGTCAATTGGACATTACTTTTACTGTAGTTGTAACAGCTAATTTCACCACATAGATCATTGAAAGTCTCAGAGGAATTACATGGGAAGCCTGCATACAAAAGGGCATCTCACACCTAGCATATCCATGTCTCTACATGATGGGTGACATCAGCCTAAACTTCTCATCCAAATAATTGGTAATGCAGCTGATATTATGGCTGCACCTCCTCCGCCTACTGCCTTCGCTACATATGTCAGTCTATGTGATAACAATCACAACCGTCAATATCTGCCATTTGTAATTGTTTTTTGCTAGTGTAGAACTCATGTGCCATAACCGAGTGTGTACAGGTTCAAAACAAAGCTGAAAATGGTCACAAGTATGTGTAACATACTGGTTGCTACAGTCCTAGGTACCCTATTCCCAAACACATGGTAGTCTTTGAGGGTGGGGTGGGAAGAACAACCAACAATCCCATATTCAGTGCACACCCAGGAGTGTCTAGAAAGGTCAACACGTTTTTGCCTCCACACACAACACCAGTGAAGGCCTAGCAACAAATTGGAGTCAGCTAAACCTTGTCCTATCCAAGGTCCACACATGTCAAAATGTACTGACTTAGGCCAACATCACATACTACCAGTGAGGCATATTTTACCACACACACAGAGGAGCAAGAACACCCATGATCATGAGTAGAATGTACACCTAGGCCATTGCACTCTAGTCCCACACACTTCTAGTTCAACTTGTGGAAGTACATGCCCCAGGAAGATCCAACCTACAGTGTACTCAGTCCATCGTTAACTAGGGAAGCAGCATATTTCAGACAAGCCTTTTGCAGAAACTATCTGGGAGAATGTCAGTCTGAAATGCAGACTCAGTCCGAGACAAGTCCCAGAGCAACTCTTACATTAACCAGTGTATTCCACATGACTCACCCCATTCCCCATAGCGGGCCCTACTGGAATGGCCTACAGACCCAAATTCTGAGAAATGGATAAGCATAGGTCTACTCAAACTGAAGTGATATTTGAAATCCCACTAATGGAACAATACTAATGAATGGGCAGCGCATCAAACCTTGAATTCTGTTGAACACACAGTAGTCCATCATGCATCACCAGCAAACATTAAAAATAGCACGCATGCAACACTCACTGTAGGTGTCGGGGTCTGCAAAATGAGCCACCTCTCCCACAGTGTACGGTGCAGGTCCACCTGTAAAGCATGGAAGGAAGAATATACTCAGAATCCTTGCACTGACAAACAATTGCAATTACAAAGACAATGTGAGAATATGACATGCGTAATGAAACACTTTCACACATGCTCATATTGCATGGAATAATTCTTGAGCAACATTTACATTGGATGAGTCTCCTGCTACAGATACACACCCTACTACACACATGCAGTGGCCTGGACAGTCATGTGGTGTCAAAGATGCACCTCCATTAGTATGCCCCAACAATATAGGGGTGCATTCATCTCATCATGTGCATCCAAGAGAGACACCCAAAAGCTGGTTACTTGAGGACTGCATGACCCCTCAAACTCAAACAGCCTATGTGGTCATTTTCTCCACACACCAACCAGACACACATGTGACATATG
This sequence comes from Pleurodeles waltl, assembly GCF_031143425.1. Taxonomy (NCBI): domain Eukaryota; kingdom Metazoa; phylum Chordata; class Amphibia; order Caudata; family Salamandridae; genus Pleurodeles; species Pleurodeles waltl. The sequence goes on from NC_090449.1 coordinate 405,351,703, forward strand.
TGTGGACAACATAGCTAACTTCAATTTACGTGAAGGCAGCACTCATTTATAGCATCATATTGGGTTTACAAATGTCAGTCTAGCTATGGCGTCTACATATGTAGGTATGATGTTATAACATCCATTTTTCACTGGCTATATTGACCTGTAGAGTTCAAATTGAGTCATTAACGTGTTGCTTGTCTGACACAAAGGCAGCACTACATTACATATTGCTACAGGCAACCGGTATGTGTAGAAAACATGAGCTACCTGACTGCTAGCATTTGTCTTCCTTCACATTGTGCAACAATTACCCAGTAGGTTTCCCTAGCATTACACACAGACAGCTACTTATCTGGCAGATTGGGTAACAATCATCACATGTCGCCACACAGCTTTAAATTGTGCACATGTAATTGATGTGTACTCACCAACATGGCCACCAATCCTGATTCCCAGGTGGTCCAGCAGATCTTGCTCCCTGGATATCAGATCAGCCCAGCGGTGCTCAAGTTGATGTTCATTCCTCAGGCTACCATAGACACGGACCAAGTGATGGCGCACCTTCCCCCACCGGACTTTACGGGCCTCCGTGTGATACCCCTGTATCACCCTACCCCCAGCCTCCAGCATGAGTGGGAGGAAATGGCAAACAAGCCATATAAATACCCCCAATTCCTCCTCACCCATCCTGGCAAGCCGTGGCCTACCAGACATGTCAGCACTGACAAAGTGGAAAAAGTTGGAGAAAAAGGAAAAGGGGGAAATGGGGAAAGGTAGAGTAGTGAAAAACAAAGAAAACTTAAGAAGAAGAGCCCAACTAACCCCTAAATTACACTACCCACAACAGACTCCCACAGACAATAAAAGAAACACTGGACTTGACAAAATAATACAACACAGACTCAGACAGTATTCAACAACAAGACAATGATGACAAAAGCACAATTGAGAAGGTACACTGGACACAAAAGCACTAAAACACAGGACAACACTTTCCACACAGCCACACAGTCTAGAATAATCTGAGACTGCAAAGTGAAAGTGAAAGTACACCCACAGTACAGATTCTGTAAACAGGATATCCTATTACATCACATCCTGCATAAAATGGCTGCCGTTTTCCCCCCGCTATGCGTAATTTTTTCACGCATACATATTGTGCGTCATATTTTTTAACGCATAGGAGTGCACATAATGCAGAGTCAAAAAATGTTTCATCATTGGTCCCTTATATTTGTTTGAGGCTTATTTTACAGTTCTAGAGTTGAAAATTAAGCCGCTGGCAAATATGATATCCAAATATGAAAATTAATTTTGACTCTGCATTATCTGCACTCCTGTGCGTCAGAAATTATGACGCACAAGCTGTATGCGTGGAAATATCAGGCATTATGGAAAAAAATGGTGGCCATGTAATGCTGGTTAGTAATATATTTATTTTTATTTTATTTTTTTGACTCAGCATTATCTGCACTCCTGTATGTCAAAAATTATGACGCACAAGCTGTATGCGTGGAAATATGCCGCATTATGGAAAAAAATGGAGGAGATGTAATGCTGGATAGTATATGTATTTTTCATTTTTTTTTTTTACTCAGCATTATGTGCACTCCTATGCGTCAAAAATTATGACGCACAAGCTGTATGCGTGGAAATATGACGCATTCTGACAAATATGTCTTTAATTTGTCAAATTGTGAAAAGAATTTTGTCATGACCAAACGGTACTAAGTGATAAACATTTGGGGTTAGCTATGGCAAATGTCCCTTATAGGAAGTATAGAAGGTATTCACAGTGCAATAGTAATGATTGCTCAGAATGGTTATTACTCATATTTGTACACATATGTGGGTAATTGCTGATGGCTAATTTCAAAATATGAATGGGATACCAGGATGTATTCCTTAGCAAAAATGTGTCCACATTTATCACAGTAATTAAAATTATATATAGGCCAAATAGGTAGTGCAATTGTCGCCTACACTTTTTAAGGGGGTAACCATGTCCTAATTACGTGTTTATGTATCTTATATGTGTTTTACTTTTGACATGTAGGCCACACATGCGCCTTATGCATGTGTGTGCTTCACATGTGCATATATAATGTCTATTTGGGGGGCGGTAGAGGTGGACTTAGGCCCCCAGCACCCTAGGGTTTGCTCTTCCAGACTTGCTAATTTATCCAAGGGTTTCCCAAATTCAGTAATGCTAAACCTGCAGCAGCAGGCTCATGGAAGCAAATAGGGTTTGATTCACTGTTTGCCATTCTGTAATCCCATTTGCCCATTTGACGTTTGCCCTAGTGATTCTTTGGAGAAATCTGACATACCATTTTGCATTGATATTTTTAGCTAAATCTCAACGTTCCTCATGTGCTGATGACAAATAGGTTGTTGATGTATGTGGCCCTTTACGCATTACCTGGTTTAGTGGCATGTTTCATTCTTCCTGCTAGGTTACAACTGGGACACTACTGTGATCGGCTGCTTGCAAATATTTTGTTGATTGGATGGTACATGTTTATGTGTGTGGTCAAATATTGATCCACTATCAACTGTCAGGGTGTATGTTGTCACTGTAACTTCCAGGTCTCCTCATGAGTTAGTGGCAGCTAATCTTGTTTTAATTGGGTATTGTTTATAGCAAAAATGGAGAGAAGCCATTGAGGACATGGTCACCTAAACATGGATGGTCCCACCCTGTCACTGAACACGTGTAATGAGACTTTCGAATGGGCAACCTTGGTGTGCTGAGTGAGAGAATGTCTGAGGTGTCTGGATCTGGCATGTGTCATTGCAACATTTCTACTCCAGTTGGCCTATGTGGATGGTAATGTTTCATGAAACATCATAGCCTCTGTGCAGAAGTAAATGGCTGGGATTCAACACACGACTCATCTTTATCATTTGAAAAAGTGTTACTCAGCTTTTTGAACAGTCAGGGTCCTCACATGTGTTACCTTTTCATGGACATTATCTGAGGTTGCTGGCTTTGATGGAGGCCATTTACACCATCATACACTATGGTCCTGGTCCACTGTCACACTTTGTAGTTTAGGCATTAATAAGGGCCAGACAACGGAAGGGCCAAGATTTGGCTATTCATGGGCACTGTCACAAATCGGATGCAAATGACAGTCATAGTAGTGCATGATGCACTACTATGTATTTGAGTATACATTGATGAGGCTAATGACAAATTAGTGTCTGAGGTACAAAAGGTTTTGGACAGCACGTGTGGTCCATAGGTGGACCCCAGGTATCTGTAGAGTGACCCACGGACAGGTGCCAGTCAGGCTGACAGGATGCTGGGTCAGTCAGGAGCAAGTTCTTTCAGTAATTACATGATCACGTGTTCTGACTAGGACTGGTCAGAGGGAGCATTAGACAGTTGAGATGTCACACTGTGTATGTCCTGTGTTGTTTTGAAGGTGACACATGAACCCTAATAAAGTTTTCAACAGCAACATTTGTGTCAAAGCTTAATGATGTAATAGCTCACATTCAAACATGTATGCAGTAGGAGGCATCTGCAGGGACGGGGCATGTACATTTGGGTGGTGTGCATGGAGGGGATCACAGGTGTGGCCTCCATCTGTGTCTCACTAGTCCTGTCAGATGGAATTTGCTGATAAATAGCCTACAGTACCTTTCACAGAAGAATCAATCTACAGGTGATACCAGGCCTTATAAACTCCAAGACAGTGTATTATATGAGCTGAGTTCCATGCAGTGAGATGGTAGTATGACAATGGTAGGCATAGTAAAGGGTGTGGCACACTGGATGACTCTTGTGAGTGTGTGTGTGTAGATGAGGGAATCTCAGTGTACACAAATCGGCATTCCAGGGACCTCTTCAGACAGGTGGGGTGTGAGCAGCTGCAAGTGTGTGTAATGTTTTTAGAAAAGGGCTGACATGTAGATGGGATGTGATGTGCTGGATGCTTGTCATAGGTGTAGCACTTGTGCTGTGTATGTTCTGCTTATGTGTAACTCTAGTGACAGATAGTCATTGCAATGATAGTAAGTAGTTGGAATTACTGTTGGCAAGAGTCTAGTACTATATTCCTGTTCCTGAAGCATTAGCATGTGAACTGCCTGATGTATGAGGCCTGTTTTCCCCTAGTTGAGTGATGGTGTTTTAGTTGTGTGCCATCTGCTGCGATGATCCATGTTTCCTACATGTATGTGAGTCATATGTGTGGTCCTCAGCTATTGCCCTTCAAAGGTGAACTGTACAGGATGTCTGTCATTTACATGGTGTGTGTATTTGACCATTGTATGGTGGCCATTACATTTGTGGTGTATTTTTTTGTGTCATGATTGTTATATCATTATTGCTCAATGAGACAACATTCTTCTTCGGATATTTCAAGCTAAAGGTGGGCAGAAATGAATAGGCCAAACCATGATGTGGTGTTTGTTATCAGTGTTTATTTACAATAGTGCATTAAGTGGTGATGGTGATAATTATGAAAAGAAATTATTTACAATGTGTTGGCGCCTACGCACTCCAGCAGCCGTGTTTGGTTGTTCCCCCTCCTGTTGCAGGCCAGCATCCTCCTCTTCGTCATCTTCAGGCATGTATGGGTCTGGTTCGAGGAGGGGAATGTTCCTTTTTACACAAATGTTGTGCAATATGGCACATGTGAGTATGATCCTACAGACCATCTCGGGGGAATATAGTAGGCTACCGCCAGTGATGTCAAGGCAGCGGAACCTTGACTTTAGGATCCCAAAGGTGCGCTCGACAATGCTGCGTGTCCTCTTATGGGCATCGTTGTATGCCCGCTCTGCAGCAGTAGTCGGGTTCCCAAATGGTGTCATTAGCCATGGCTGGATGCCATACCCCTGATCAGCTGAAAGAAAAACACAGAATGGGATCATGTAGATGTAGCTGGCACTACTGAAAATGCCTTTAATGGCAGTAGTTGTCTTGTGTTGTCTGTGACTCTTTTTTATACTAATGTGACATCCTATACTTGTAGGCTATACCATCTGCATTGTGTTGTTTCCTTGGCTGAGCAAGTGTTTGTCTGCTAACCGTTTGTCAGCAGTATGTTTTGGGATTTGCAGTAGAGTGTGCCCTCCCTAGCATTGTGACTTGTGATACAGGTGTCCGTGAGTCTTCACTGAGGGTGAGATGATAGTTCCATGCACATTTAAATTTGCAAGTGTTGTTAACACGTTCATATCAAAGTACCCTGTACATCCCATCCCTTGAAACTTATGCAATGTATTAATGTAAAGGTCATTGTGACACTTACAATTTGCAAGGTGACATTTAGGCAACCACACTCATGAATGTCTTCACATTAGGCTGTACAGTAAATTCCAATGTGTGACAGGTTCAATGGTGACTTAAGAAACATGGCTAGTGATGTAAGGACCTCAGTGTGTTCCTGTCTAGATGTTGCTGTTGTGGTGTATGTGTTGTGTGTCCTAGAGGGTTGCTGTGTAGTGTGTATATAAGTAGGTTTCTGTACTTACCAACAAGTAGTCCATTGCCATACCGTCCATCCTGGAAGTGTTAGTTGATGGTGCAGTGACGGAAGATGAATGAGTCATGTACACTCCCAGGATATTTAGCCACGATGTTGGTGATCAATCCCTGGTGATCGACTATGGCCTGCACGTTGATTGAATGTGTGTGCTTCCTGTTGCGGTAGAGGTGTTCTGTTGCAGCAGGTGGCACAAGGCGTACGTGGGTGCAGTCGATTGCACCAAGGCCGTGTGGGAAGCCACTGATGGCGTAGAACCCCTGTTTTGTTTCCTGCTGCTTCTGCAGTGTGTTAGGGAAGCAGATGTGGAGGGGTGTCAGGCGAATGATGGCATCCAGTACTTTTGGCAGAAACGCGGAGAATGATGGTTGTGATATTCCGCCAACCAGGGCACCAGTTGTTTGAAACGAGCCACTTGCCAGCAGGTGAAGTACGGCAAGCAGCTTTGTTTCTGTTGGGATAGTGCGGGGTGTCACTAAAGTGGGGGCCAACTGCGGTTCAATGTTTCGCAGCAGCTGCTGAATGGCCTGCCAGTTCAACCAGTACCTCTGGATGATGTCCTGTTCCCTGAGGCCATGCAGGGTTGTTCTTGGGTGGAATATCCTCTCCTGCCTTCTGCGCTGCCTTTGGGGTCCCTGCTGGTGTTGTTGTAGCTGCTGTTGTTGATGCTGGGCTCTGCGTCTACGTGCACGCTGGATAAAGATCACCTCCATGTCTCCCTGTTGCTGCTCTGCTGCTCTGCTGTTTGTTCTGTGTGTTCTGATTAAATACAGGTGTGTTTGCCCCATTTTACCGCCTGCCCTGACCCAGGTGTTAAATTTTGACGCAAATCGGGCTTTGCCTCATTTTTTGGCTCCGCCTCCCGGCCGAGAGTCATTTTTGCCCGGAAGCATAAATATGACGCACGGCCGTTTGCGTCGTTTTTTGGACGGGAACGCCTACCCTGCATATCATTAACGCAGGGTGGGTTGCCGCATCCAAGAAATGACGCACACGGTGGATTTTTGTCGTCCGCGGGCTCGGCCGTCAGAGTTTAAATATGGGGCAACGTTTGCGCTGATTGTGCGTCAAATTTTTTGACGCACATTTGGCGCAAACGGAGTATAAATATGCCCCTTAGTCTTGTTTGTGTTTATTTCTAGTCCCTTCGAGCTGCAGTACTCACTGAATTTCCCTAGTAGGGTTTGCAAGCCCATGGGAGTTTGAGATATTAAGATGGTATCGTCTGCAAAGAGGAGGGCAGGAACTGGATCACCATTCAATCTTGGCGAATCATTGTTACTCTGTTTTAGGTGTTCAACCAGATCATTAATATATAATGAAAAGAGAGTTGGGGCAAGCACACAACCCTGCCTCACCCCCCTCTTGATGGGCATTGGGTCTGTCAACTCTCCCTTTGGACCCCACTGAACCTTTGCAAATGTATTTTCATGCAACTTCTCTAGCTGGCACAGGAGATTCCACGGTATGCCCTGTTTCCCTAACGCAGCCCATAAGGAGTCTCTTGGTACCAAATCAAAGGCCGCGCGCAAATCCACAAAAGCAATATAGAGGTGACCCTTCATTAATTTAGTTTATTTCCACATTATTGCCAGTAACCTAAAGGCCTGATCGATTGTACTTGTCTACTGTCTAAATCCTGCTTGATATATGGTCAATATGCTGTTGTCTTCTAACCAGCTGCTAATTCTATTCAGCAACTGCCTAGCATAGATTTTTTGCATAACATCAATGAGGCTGATTGGTCTATAGTTCCCAGGATCTTCCCTAGATCCTTTTTTATAGACTGGGATTATTTCTGCCCCTTTCCATGTCTCAGGCACTGGGCCTCCCCTTGCTATAGCGTTGCTTAGAAGATTTATATAGGGTGCCCAAATTTCTATACTATGTTTAAACATATCCCCAGGGATCTTATCCAAATCGGGGGCTTTTCCTGGCTTGATCGCTTTATTGGCAGTCACCGTCTCCTCCAGGCTAAATTGTATATCTGGTAAAATGCCCCAAGTAGATAGAGTTTTGTGCTTGGAAGGATAAAAGTCAGGGTTGGGGGGATCAGAATAAAGGTATGTAAAATGGTTAACCAACGCTTTGGGGTCTATATGATGTTCTGTATTGAATATCCCCACTTTACTGCCGTGAGTAACTATTTTCCAGAAGGTCATTGCGTCATTACTTTTGGCTGCTTCCAGCAGATCTTGCCATTTTTGATCCTCCCAATTACTTTGGGCTGTAGCCAGTATTTTTTTGTAGCTAGCCCTTTCCTGTTGCACAGCTAGTGGATTTTTTGTTTTAGAGCCTCTGTCAATATTGTTTTCCCCTCCCTGCATTTGATGGTATACCATGGGCTGGATGGGGTGGTTTGCACCTTCTCCTTTTTGTGCTTTTGCTGTATCTGTTTAGTTAGGAAAGGTCTTAGTGCTGTGCTCATTGACTGATGGATGGCCATAATAGGGATATCAATGCTTTTTGTATGGGCATGAGGCTCCAAAAGATCAGCAAATGCATTATAGATATTTGTCATAATGCCCAAGTTGCCTAATATTGCTGGCCATTTTACAACCCTTCTATTATTGCTAAGAGTGGGTTGTAGCTCCACCTTGTCATGTTCTATATGTTCCAGATCCAGGAGGTGGCCCCTAAGTTCAATTATTAACGGAAAATGATCGCTTTCCGTCCTTTTATCTATTTTAAAAGTCACTAATCTTTCCCAAGTACTTATGCTATGCATGATGTAGTCTATTTTCGAGGTTGAGTTGCCTCTCTGGAAAGTATCCGTATTAAGGCCTCCTTCACCCACTCTGCCATTACACGCCCTCAGTCCGTGCTTTAATGTGAGGCCCATAAGTTGCAGGGCAGCCACTGTACCAGGGACAGTTTTTTCTATTGTTAGATGAGGGATTGCTCTCATTCGATCTTCATCTTCTGCTAGATGTTCTAGTCCAATTATAGAGTCATAGTTACAATTAAAATCGCCCCCTATCATAATTGTCTCTCCTACTGGAATCTTTTTGAGCAAGCCATCTAATAATTCTACTTCAGGCGACTCCAGATTTGTCCTTCTAGGCCTTATATACACATTAAACAAGTGGGATATAACCTTGTTTTTTTTTTCCAATACCAACCACAAAATATCCTCTGACTCTGTGACTTGCATACGTATCTCAGTATTTAGTGAAATTTTCACCCATGCAACCAACCCCCCAGATGGCCTCCCTCTGGCTGCTGAAGTTGCACTAATAAAAAAGGTTGTATAACCCAATTTGTACGGTGGATCCTTAAGCCAAGTCTCTTGGAAGAGACAAACATGATAATGTTCGATGTAGTCCTGCCATTCAGGGTCTATAAGCTTACTTTTTAGGCCCGCTACATTCCAGGAGATCATAGTGATTATTCCCCTACCATTTAAGGTCATGACGTTAGAAATGGGGCTCAGGTATGCGGTCAATTCTTTCCTACGGGGCAAATACTCCCCTATACTCCCTACCCCTCTAGCATGAAGATTATTCCCTTCATGGGGCTCAACTACTGTTGGGTCCCCAATTGGTCCCAGATGTGCCTGATCTAACTGGGTTAGTCAATCTACTATTTCAAGATTGGAATCTCCATTTCTCATTTGCAATCCCCCATTATTATATTTGACCCTCTGGACTATGGGTTTGGTAATGAATGGGTCCGGGCTAAATCTCATTGCATTAGTTTTGGGGGCAGTGGTTCTCTGTTCCATATCAAGCAGACCTTCAATTAATCTTCCATCCTTGAGTATCAGTGCAACAACGTCCTGTTTTCCCGTCTCTCCTGGCATTCTTTCTGCCCCCATAATATCTGAACGAATTATAGAAAGGCAGTGTCTTTTGGACCTAATCCAGTGTATAAGCTTATTCTTTAAGGAATCCTCGTCTTCTATGCTATTTTAGGCCAATTACAGGACATTTAACAGATAAACAACATTGGTCCTAGTAGGACATTTTTCCCCCTCAAAGTAACAGCTTCATGTGGTGCGAAGGATACAATCGTTATGTGCTTGGGAATAGGGCTTCAGAGTAGGTACCACCTTTTCTTTTTGTATCCCTGTTTCCAGGCGGGGTTCTCTTCGAAAGTTCCCTGTTTCTTGGCGTAGAACACCAGCCTTGCTTATAGGATAATTACGTAATCCGGTATTTCCCTCATTTGCCCCTCTCGTACATCCCTGTGATTGGTGTAGGATCTTGGCTATAGCTGGGGTAGGGTTGGAGTGGGTATTCAAACTTTGAGGATGTGTAGGACTACCTTGTGCGTGTAGTGATGCAAGGGGGTTCTCCTTTTCGCTCTGAGCTCTATGGGTTCCCCTGCCCCCCTCGTTTTCCACAATATCTGATAAAGTTCCTACTTCAAGTTTTAATTCCCTAACTTCCTGGATTAATCCAAAACGTAGATCATAAAGATCTGCTAGAGTTCTTGTTTTGTGTTTTAAATAATTCACTGGTTCTTGGTTGGGTAGTGATATCCTCTCTCTAGCCGACTGTACTATTGGGATGGTTAGATCTAGCTCATCCACGGATTCCCCCTCTTGTGCAGTCTGTGCTTTATTAGTAACAAGTTCTGCCAAGACTGCGTACTTATTGGAGCACACAACATCACTCCTCTGCATGTGGCCCTTCTTCCTGATACTATCTATGGTGCTTGGGTGTACGGCTCGAGTTGTAGCGTCTTTGGAGCTACCTGTCCTAATATCAGGCGATACCTCCCCCTCTTGCTGGCTAACACTCTCTGTCAGTTTATCTTTCACTGTTTCGGCTTTCTTTGTGTAATAGGAGGTAATCTATTTATCAGGACCTTCCCGGGGGGTAGCCCTATTGCATAGTAGTGACTCTACCTCCTCAATGAGATCATCAATTTCAGCTATAGTACAGTTCTCTCCTGCATTCCTAAGTTTTTTTGTAGATTTCTCCTTCCCCCTTGGGGGTTCTGATGCCTTGCGTTTTCCCATATATTTAGCCACTTATTTAATGCTACGGCTCTACTGGAACCAATTCCAGGCCTCCGGATTCTTGCCTTGAAGGTGTTGATAGGAGTGGCTTAAAGTACCAGGCACAGGTTACTTAATCCCTGAGTAGACTAGGAGGTAACGACCTTTTGGATACAGGTGGGTACTCTTATTGTTTTATTTATTTAAGGGCCTGCCTCAAAAATGTCTGGACCTGCTTGTCAATCCCTGCTGTGGGGTGGGAATATCCCACACGCTGGCTGTAAACTTGTTAAGTGAAGCCCTCCAAGTTATATCCAATAAGTATTTGAGGTAGACGAGTTTGGGAGAAGGTCTAGTGAGGGTAGGATTGAGTAACGAGTATTAGCTTCTCAGATTAAATGTGACAGATGTTAAAATTTAAGCTTTACTCTCTTAAATACAAGCAGATCTCTTGCTGAAAATGAGGAAGGGGGGGCCCAGCCCAGCCTTCTATGGACTCTGGCGGACAATGTTGGGCACGCTACACCAGTAAAGGGGGGCTTCCGCCCCGTCAGTATGGCTGGAATCCTCTATAAAGACCTTTTTTAGAGATAATCGCCGACACAGTACCTTCAGACAGCCATGAACATATGAGCTGCCTAGTCCAGACGTCTTTGAGTGGGTGTCAGGGGGGTGGCCCTGCCCTACCTCTTCCTGGCAATGACGGGCAAGGATGGGCCCGCCCTTGGCCCGGGCTTTGCCCGGGCGCTGCCCGCGCGTGTCCTGCGAAGGCGGGAGCGCAAATGAAATTTAAAGGGCTCCTGCCCCTGGATACTTCTCCCGGCACCACCAGCGCTTCCCGCGACGGCGGGAGCGCGAATTAAATTTAAAGGGCTCCTGCCCCTGGATACTTCTCCCGGCACCACCAGCGCTTCCCGCGACGGCGGGAGCACAAATTAAATTTAAAGGGCTCCTGCCCCTGGATACTTCTCCCGGCACCACCAGCGCAGAGAGTCATGTTATGCAGCAGGGTTGGGTAAATTATGCGGCAAGAAAAGCCAAATTATTCTGCATAATGCAGCACATTTTGTAATAGTATTACTTCATTATTTTGTCATTTTTAAACTTGGAACCATTCTCTGGGCATTGGTTGCGCCACATTAGTACCAGCTAATGCCCATATTCAGCAATTAGCATTAGGAAAGTGGCCAATCCAGCTTTGCAAAGGGCCTTTCACTGAGTGGAAAGATATGTCTTCACATTTTTAGTAACTTTTGAACCATTTGAGCTAGAAACATTTTTTTTGTTAAAATCTGCAGATTATGCTGCAGGTGTTGGATTTTGTGGCAAAGGCGACAATTCTATAACCATGCGCATATTACCGAGGCAGCACAATCGCATATTTCCAGTGGCCCTGGCCATAAGACTGACCACCAATGTCAGACCTCTTGACTTTGCCAGTCCTTGTTTATTTTCATGTTTCCCATAATCTTGTTGAAACTAGTTACACTGATTTTCCATTATGAATATGTTTTGGAATTACTGCCATGCATCAACACATTTGACTAAATAATGCTGCAAAGAAATGGTACCTAAAATTTTACAATAATTTTGCAAAAGTTTTTTTCGTAGTTGCATTTTTTTAGTGACCATTTTATTTTGAAAGCAAAGAATCATCAAGCTTGCTTTCAAGCTTCTGCAAGTATTTGCACCTAATCAGAGATCATTCTGGAAGCATTATACGTAGCCTCATATTGTTAAACTTTTCAAAGTGTGAGTACACATTGTTTTACTGGCACCTCTGTCAGCAGTCCGAGCTTACAACATTTATTTACAGTGCTCACCCTATTAATGAAGGCTTTGCATTAATGAACCGTAAATACAAGTTCAAACAGCATTAACATATGGACACACATAGTACAAAGGGTTTGTGCTGCAGGACTTTGGGACGACTTGAGTCAAGGGCAAAATGGGCAAGAAAACTTGTCCTTGACAACAAAAAATATGTCCTGGGCGTCAGGCTATAGGAATTGAACAGCCCTGTTTAAAAAAAAAAAAAAAAAAGAGACAAGACACAAACATTGAGGGTCTTTTGGAACAGTGTGTTCTAAAATCAATTGGTCTAATTTTCATTTCACGTTTTGCTTACAAACAACCCGAATTCACCCTGGAGCAGTTGTCGCTCTTCGTTTTTGGCCCTGTTACATGGACTATTGTACGATCGTCCATAAAGCTTAGCGAGGCACACTATTATTTTCTTTTACCTCTCCGCTTGGCCCTTTGTGGCCATATGTTGTTTCTTCTTCCTTGTTTTTGGGCATGCCACTGTTTCTTTGTGGTGTCTGCGCCCAATGGCTGCAAGCTGGAGGAGGTTGTTCTTTTTTCTTTTTAAGTTTCATATAGAGCAAACTCGATCGGAGGAGCACTTTACATGAGTACCACTTATGTACAAGTTTAGCAATTGAAAAATATATAAACTGTCGCCTTTTAAACAGAAAAAACTCAGAAATCCTCAAAGCGTCTCTTCCAGCACAGCCCAAGAGCCAATACTACAATATTCACTGCACTCAGGAAACTTACCCAATAATGATTTGCAGGCCATTTTTTTTCCAAAACATTTTTGCCCATAAGTCAGCCTGTGGTGGCCCTACGTCAATAGGACCAATGTGAATGTTCTGCATGACACACGCTTTCTGTCTAGGTCATCTCAGGGTCCCTACACTAGGTTGTGGGGGACCTCAAATTAATAACTTCTCCCACCATTCAGTGTCTTTTTAAACTCTCTCATGGCTGGAACTTTTGTTTTACAGCTGGTAGTAGTTTGTGTTTTTAAGGGCCTTGTTTGTAATGTTATTGCAGTAGGCCTGCTAGGCCTGAAAGCACTACGCCCTCTAGGGGATAAATATATGGTTAGACACCATTACTTTCTGTCATTCTGTTTTCATGTGGTTATGCCCTCTAGGGGCTGACCACATAGTTACATGACCATATTTCTTACAAATGCTATTTTTATTGTGGTGACCTCTAGGTGCTGTTCTGAGCATTACAGTCATGATACTACAATATTTGCTCACTCAGAAACTTGACCCATAATACTTTGCATGGCGTACCTTGTTTCCATACATTTCTGCCCATAGTGGTGGTCCTAGGGCAACGGGACCACCAACAAAATGTTCAGCAGGTGACATCCGCCAACATACCGTCGCGGAGGCGAACATCTGTTCACCATATTATGACACACACACACCAGACCTACAGAATACTGCCACAAACACAAATCTGCCAGACCAAAGGTTAGTGGTAAAGTTTCGATATGAACACCCATACTGTTACGCCAACAAAACAACGCCGACCACATTATGACCCACGAATCACAACGGCGGACATTCAATGGTGGTAAACAATTGGCGGGACAAATCGGCTAGGTCAGAATGGCCAGCCAAATACAAAACCACACAACATTGGCCAAAACTAAAATCACACACCTGACACTGATACACACACCACACCCATCCACCCACAGCACTATAAAACACGCACCCACATTACCCACAACCCTTTACAAACACGAAAAATAACCAAGAGATAGCCACTCAAATCACAGCAACAACTACACACCCCAAACACCCATCCATCCGTCACGCACCCCACACCCCGCCACATTACTCTACACCCACTGCACTACTCACCCCACACAACACCCATGTCCCCACAAAGGCACCCCGTTTCACAGATGAGGAGTTGCGGGTCATGGTGGAGGAAACAGTCAGGGTAGAGCCACCGCTGTTAGAGTACAGGTACAGCAGATCTCCATTGCAAAGAAAATGGAGCTATGGCGCAGAATTGTGGACCGGGTGAACGCCGTGGAACAGCATCCAAGAACAAAGGATGACATCAGGAAGAGGTGGAACGACCTACGGGGGAAGGTACGTTCCATGGCAGCAAGGCACCAGCTCCACATCAAGAGGACTGGCCGTGGACCCCCATCTCCTCCACCAAAGCTGACAGCATGTTAAGAGCAAGTCGTGGCAATACTGCATCCTGAGGGACTCACTGGAGTTGCCGGAGGACTGGACACTGGTGAGTCAATATTTACTACCTATCTCCCCACATTCCTGCATGCCACCACCACCCTGACACCCATCACTCCACAGTGCACCACCACAATTAATTATCCTGAATGCCAAGCCCTGCATGCCATACCCACTGCATGAACATCCCTCCCAGCCCTGCATGTACACCACCACCAATGCATGCAGAGCATGGAGAACTAACAATCCCAAAAGACATCACCATACACAAACAAAGGTGGCAGGGCAACTGCAATGATATAGGGGAAGCTAGTGATGTAGAAAATGTCACAGATATGTATCATAATACACCACTTACATCCCCACAGGTACCCCAGCCAATCTCAGTGCCGAGGAGGTGCTATGGCTACCCAGTCCCCCATCAGAAGATGACCCCAGTGATGGCAGTAACTCTGGACTTCTGGATCTAGATGAACTCCCTGGCCCATCAGGGACCACTGGTCAGTCGGCTACCCCAGCCCACACCCACTCTACCACAGAGCTACCCCCCTCAGTATCCAACACCACAGCAGCCACCCAAGGTCCCCACACTTCTGTCCCTAGGACACGTCAATCAGCAGTGTTCCCACCTGTACAGGGACCCCAGTCCACACCTCACAGCCAAGACAATCAGGGTCCTGGGGTCAGTGGCAGTGGGCACACTGTTCGGGGGACATAGGCACAGGGGGGCAGGGACACTCATAGGACAGCTGTGTGCCAGGGGGAGGACAGGATTAGAGAACCAACTGCCCAGGAGGCACTAACCAATGTCCTGGGGGCTTACCAACGATCCCTGCCCAGGAGACAATAACCAATGTCCTGGGGGCTTACCAACAATCCCAGGACAAGTTGGGCCATATGTTAAACATCATGCAGGAGAACTAGCGGCTGCAGGAGGAACACCACCAGGAGATCAGGAAAGATTTACAGGCCCTCAACACCACCATGGTCTGCATAGCAGGGGTGCCGGGTGACATGGCCAACATCATGAAGGACTATACAGCACACCAGTGGCCCCCCTCCACTAGCCAGTCAACTGAACAGCCCTCCACATCTGCTGCAGCTAGTGGACAGGTGGCCCTGCCACGGGACCCACTGGCCACCAGCACCCCTCCCCCGGCAGAAGGTGAACCACCCGTAGACGTTCGCTGCGACCCAGACAGATGCCAGAGACACTTGCCAAGACCAAGACTACCGCCAGGAAATGAGACCCTCCTGAATGTCCCCCTTGTGTTCCACTCTATCACCTTGTCCACTTTGAACTGCTGTTGCTCCCCTTCCTATGCCCCCTTGGACACTGGACCTGTGCTACAAACAGACTGGACCAATACCCTGACCTTACCTCTACCATCACCCCATTACATTGCACTATTCCTTCTATATTTTTCACTACAATAATCACCCTTGAATACAACTTGAGTGATAGTGCTTTACGTCAAGAATATGTGCAATAATATTGACAGTTTTATCTTGTGCAATTGTCCTGAACTTTGTGATTGCATACAAATAATGGCCTGGAGCTGTCTTTAGTCATCACATCAGTACACAGTTGTAACCACACTAACATCTGCAAAATGAGAAGGCGTAGATGACAGTCAGATGAGATAGTAAGGCAGTGACTGCCATTATGCTACAGCCACACTGAAAAGATAAATAATCAGAGGAATGATCAGTTCCACTGTCTTACCTGTGTGTCATTGGAAGTACTGCCGTATAACTGATGTCCTGTTGTCCACATCCTCATCCTCTGTCTCCTCATCCTCACTGTTCTTATGGTCCACTTCTGCCACAGGAACATTTTTACCCTCCTCCCGCTGCAGATAGGGCACATGTCGTCGGATGACCAGGTTGTGCAACATGCAGCATACAACAGCTATCTGGCAGACCTTCTCAGGGGAGTAGCAGAGTGATCCACCTGTCAGATGGAGGCATCTGAACCTGGCCTTCAGGAGGCCGAAGGTCCGCTTGATTAGTCTCCTGGTTCGCCCATGAGTATCATTATACCTATTCTCAGTCCCTGTCCTGGCATTCCTTATAGGGGTCAAGAGCCACAACAGGTTTGGGTAGCCAGAGTCACCTGCAAGAATTGAGGAACAAACATTAGCCTTGCACAATGGTAGGAGGGATGACTCCTGAAGGCATACACTGACAAGCATTGGGTGGGGACTTAGGCTCACCTATTAGCCATACCCTATGGCTCTGTAGTTGTGCCATCACATTTGGGATGCTGCTATTCCTCAAAACAAAGGCGTCATGCACTGACCTAGGATACTTGGCAGTGACGTGGGAGATGTTCTGGTCAGCCAGGCAGACACACCATTTGCACATTGAGTGAGTAGAAACTCTTCTGATTCCTGAACACCTGTTCATTGTGCTGGGGGGGGGAACAAATGCTATATTTGTTCTGTCAATGGCCCCAATAATATTTGGAATATGTCCCATTGCATAGAATCCAGCCTTCACAGTGGTCAAATCTTCCACTTGCGGGACAGCGATGTAGCTGCACATGTGTTTGAGCAAGGCAGACAAAACCCTTGCCAGTAGTACTGAGAACATTGGCTGTGACATTCCTGCTGCCAAGTCCACTGCCACTTGGTTGGAAAGAGCCAGTTACCAGGAAATGAAGCACAGATAGAACCTTCACAAGCAGGAGGATCCAAGTGGGATGACGGATAGCAAATATGAGATCAGGCTCCAATGGAGCACACAGCTCTGTGATTCTGGCCCTGTCCAGTCTATAGGTGAGTATTATGGGCCTGTCCTCCAGTGTATGCTCTGTACACGGGGGCTTGCCTCCTCCTCCTCCTATTCCTCTGCAGTGGTAGGTACCTAAGGGACACAAGAGTGAGAAGGGATTGACAAACTGAACAATGGAACCAACACCTCAGTGTACATTAAGCCTGTATGTAATTGGACTATGTAAATGGCAATGTATGTACAATTGACAGCAATGACGCAGTTTTCTATTTCAGATTGTTGACCAGCACCATACAATGGCGAGCGCCTGTCCTGTATGTAGGGACAGGTGGAAGTGATGTAACTCTGCCAGTGTTGGGTGTCATGGCGGAAGGCAGTCTTGCACCGCCGTGCTATTCCTCATTGGCTAAAATGGGGCTCTAAGGAGTACAGTGTCCAATGAGGATCACCAGCGGCTTTGATAGTGTACACTGCCGCGGACGTGACCGCCATTTTCTGTCTGTGACCTCACTTGATTCCTGACTTTTCACAGGACAACACCTCCACTGCGTGTGCTGCTGTGACCTGAGTCTGGAACCTACCATGGCCCGTGTGACAGTGGAAAGGGCCCCTGCCTTCACTTCAGAGGAGTTGGAGCGCCAGGTGGATGGGGTCCTACCCCTGTATGGACAGCTGTATGGGCCTCCAAACCAACAGGTGAGTACCCCATGGGGACGATGCATGCAACAAGGTTGCATGGAGATGTGTGTGATGGCAGTGTGTATTTTGGGTGGGGGGGTATGTCTGGTGGTAGTGTACATGCAGGGCTCTGGGTGATGTGTGTGCCATTTGAGGGGAAATGGTATTTGTGGGCTGTATGTGTGACAGGCTGGATTGTATGGTTAATGGTGTCCTCCTGTCTGTATTTCCTCTGCATGTCAGCACCCATCAGAAGAAGGGATTGTGGCGTGCCATCGCCAATCATGTGCGGACCATGGTGGTCTATAGCAGGCGGAGTACCCACTGCAGGAAAAGGTGGGAGGACCTGAGATGCTGGGCCCAGAAGACCGCTGAGGCCCAGCTGGGGATGGCCTCCCACTGAGGGAGAGGTGCCCGTTGGAACATAACCCCCCTGATGGCTTGCATACTGGCGAAGGCCTACCCAGAGCTGGATAAGTGCTTGAGGGCAGCACAGCAGCCACAAGGGGGGGTGTACAGTGTGTGTAACAACGATCTTTGTTGCCTGGCATGGGATCCTGGTGGTGGGTTTCAGTTAGTGGGTGCCCCTTAATGCTAGCTCAGACATTGCTGCGTGGTCCATAGCTATGTGCATTCCATGTCAGACAGGGCTTAGTATGTCCCAGGAGGGGTGCAAATGGTGGTGGTTGGCTCTCATCTTGCTATGGTACCCAGCCAGTGGAATGCCAGTGCGGTGCATAGTGCTCAATCTTGATGCTGTGTCTGATGGTAATGTGTATGTCATCTGTGGTGTTGGTGCTGTAATTGACCCGGTGCTCCCTTTCTCTCTCTCCTCCCTATTTTCCTCTGTCATCCTGTCCATGTGTGCATTAGCATCATCTGGCGGAGGAGCAGGGGCACTGGTGAATGAGGGAGCTGCAGCCCACAGGACCCAGGAGGCAGAGTCCACTGACGCCGAGGGGCCCAGTGAGACGGCGGGCGAGGGGAGCACCATGGTGGGGACCGGAAGTGACAACACTGACTCTGATTCCTCCTCCGATAGAAGCTCCCTGGTGGTGGCAGACACCTCTGGATAAACCCCAGCTACAGGTACAGCCGCCACCCCTGTACCACCACCGCCCTCCCAGTAGTCCCCCACTGAGTTGCCTGTGCCCGCTCACCCAGGAGGGTGGGCATCTCCTTCGCCCCAGCCAGCCCTGGTGCCCTCAGTGAGGAGGCTATTGACCTCCTGAGATCCATCTCCGTAGGGCAGTCAACCACTGTGAATGCCATCCAGGGGCTGGCATCCCAGATGCTTTAATGCAGTGCCTACCTGGAGGGCATCCACAGTGGGTTGGCGACCCTACAGAGATTGTTTCAGGCTCTGGCCTCTCTGATGTCAGCCAGTATCCCTGTTCCTACTGTCCTCCCTCCAACTACCACTTCCCAGTCCCAGTCTCCTCAACCCCAACCCAACCCAAGCACACATACAGACAAGCATGCACACAAAACATTGCAAAAGAGTGGCACAGACAAATACAGGCAGCACACTTCAGGCCACAAGCACTTACACATACAACAGACAGTTGCACACACAATAACATCCATTGCCTCCACTGTCTCCCCCTCCTACTCCTCCTCCTCCCTCACAGTCACATCCGCACTCACACATGCATGCACTGCATCACCAGCCACCACCACCATCACCGCATCATGCATCACACACACATCACTTGTATACACCTCCACAACATCCATCAACGCGTCCTCTTTGTCCTCTCCCACCCTGTTTGCCCCCCTCCTAAGGGCCACAAACGCTCCCACTCAGACACCCAACAGCCATCCATCTTACACACGCACTGTTCCATTTACCTGCACCCAAGTGCAGCAGATGTAAACCTCCTACAACCACTCCCTCTACCTCCACTCCCATCCCTCCTCCCACATCCTGCCCCAACGTCCCTAAGAAGCTTTCCCTTGCCCAACTTGACCACTTCCCTCCCCCTCCACCCCGGTCCTGCCCATAAGAGCAGGGTCCCAACGACCCAGCCCAGCACCTCAGCCAAACAGTCTGCCACTGCTCCCACCAAAAAATCAGCTGCTGGCACAAAGGGGCCCCTGAGTGTGATGGTAGCCACTCCTAGTAAGAGCACACCTCTGCCTCAGAAAGGGAGGACTAGGGTGGCGAAACCCATGGGACTGAGGACGGGGACAGGACAGTGGAGGTACCTCCTAGTCCTAGAGGCAAGGACACAAGTCACATGCCAAAAGCCAAGGGGGCCCGTCACAAGAGGTGACACGTGGATCCCCTTCCACCACCAAAGAGAGCCAAGGATCCCCCTCCACCACCAAAGAAAGCCAAGCTACCCCCTCCACCACCACAGAATGGCAGGGTTCCCCCTCCACCACCAAAGAAAGGCAAGGGGCCCCCTCCACCAGTAGAGGGCAAGGAGCCCTCTCCTCCAGCAGAGGCAGCCAAGGAGCCTCCTCCACCAGCAGAGGGCAAGGAGCCCTCTACTCCAGCAGATGCAGCCAAGGAGCCCCCTCCACCAGCAGAGGGCACGTAGGCCACCCTCCAGGGACTGTTAGGCAAGGAGCGCCTTCCAGAACCATTGGGCCTGTTTCCCACTTCAGAGACTGTGGCTTTTCACTCCCCTCCAGAGACATTTGGGCAAGGAGCCCCCTTCAGAACCAGTGGGCATGTTTCCCACTTCAGAGACTGTGGCTTTTTACTCCCCTCCAGAGACAATTGGGCAAGGAGCCCCCTCCAGAACCAGTGGGCAAGTTACCCACTTCAGCTGAGGCGGTCCCTATGCCCCCTTCCCTCTGAGGTGCCTGACAATTTCCAACATGATGCCCCTGAACCATGGAGTTCGGATAATGTCAGGAGTCAAGTTGGGCCATGGACTGTGCCCTGTGGCAATGTGGGCCTTTTGTACTTTGGACTACCTATTGGCCTAATCTGGACATTGACGCCTACATTTACATTTCATTTTACAGTATGGTGGCTGTTGCAGCAAATTAAAGTCTTTGTACATTCTAATTGTTGTCCTTGCATTAATTTAACGTGGGTCCTCTGACATTGGTTTTACACTGCAGCTGGTTCTGTGTATGGTGTGTATGTGTGAATGGTGTGTGTTGTGCGCGTGTGTGTCACTCTCCTTTTCCTCCCTCTCTTCCTTGTGTGCTAGGCTGTTGTACTCACCGTCGTCGTCTTCGTCGGCGTTGGTGCTCCAGGATGACCATGGCATGGTAGAGCATAGGGATGACTTAGAGTTCCAGTTCCATGGTGGCCGCAACATCCTCTGTGTCCCTGATGGTGAGTCTTTCGTTTTCTGTGAAGTGTTTCCGTCAGGCTTTTGATTGGCGTTGGTACCGCCCCGGAAATCCTGGTGGTTTGTTATGTCATAATATGGTGGGCAGTACCTCGACGTCCGCCTGGCTGTTGACGGCTACCGTCGTGGTCAGTGGTGTTTACACCCTGGCGGTTGGTGTGGTACATTGGCTGTCTATGGGAGGTATCACCGCCATGGTCATAATTTGGCGATAATTACCACCAGCCTGGTGGAGGTATTACTGCCGCTTTAACATTCACTGCCAATGTCATAATGACCAAATGCTATTTTTACTGTGGTGCCCTCTCTGGCTGTTCCGAGCCCTACAGTCTAATGCCAAGTGTTTGAAGGAATGCACAAACACAAAGTTTATTTCTGATAAAGGTTTTTATTGGGTTTACATGATGATTGTATATATTTTATTGATCGCTCCTTATTGCAGTTATGGCCATGATTCATGCCAGCGTGACATCCTTATTACACTATGACTGTTTGAACACTTCTTGATATGTTTGGGTGACCAGTCCTGGGGATCACCAGTGGGTGCACAACGTCAGCTACGGTATGTTCCATCTACCAATCGTAATGTACTGCATGGCTAAATATATATAAGGTCCCAAAGGCGAGACCTATTGGTTATGCCAATGCTGGTTAAATTTGGGACCAGATTTATCAAGGTTTAACATCGCACTTGCACCACACAAGGGACCTAAGAGCACCACAACACCTAAGTCAGATTTATTAAGCTATGCAAGGCTACATTGCATGGACCTAAGTGGCTTGATAAATCTGGAGTAACGGAAGGCAGTGCAAATCATTACCTTGCGGTACTCTGCCCAAGGAAGCGTTACATGGATGGAGCATGTATGTTTCCACACATTCATCCATGAATTTTGCCTCATTCCCGAATTTACCAACACCGGCAAACCTGTGTATGCTTCAAAATGGTACACCTTTCCAAGGAAGGAGCAACGAGGAGAAATATCTTTATTTCTCCTTGTTGTTTTCTCTTTCTAAGTGTGCTGCATTCTGCAGCACACTTAAAGGAAAATGCCTCCCAGGATTGTTTTTTTACATAAAAGGGCTCATTCCTGTACAAAAACAATTAGGAAGGGGCCGCTTACAGCACAAAAACAATCCTGCCTGCAACACAGGCACCCTTGCACCATGGTGCAGGGAGGCCTGCATTGGCGTAAGGCAGCACATTGTGCCCCATTGCAAGGACAGGACAGGAATGCACCCTGTGACTTTAAATGCAGCACTTTCCTGCCCTTTTACCCAGCTCAGCAAGGTGGCTTGCTGCACTGCCCAAAATATGGACAAATCTGCGCCATTGTATAAAGTATTCAGTTGACATTGTAGCTGGCTGTGAATTGGGTGCATCGTTAAGTGGTGATTTATTCTTGTCCTCACTACAATTAGCAGTGAAATACATGGCACAGCTGAAAGGGTTGTTACCTAAAAAGAGATATCACTGGTAAAAAAGTTTCAACAGTGATTTAAAAAAAAAAAAATTTAACCAAGTATATGACAGCCAGATTTTGGGTGGTGGCATATTTTCTTTCTGTGTTTGTGCTAAGTGCTTACAATAAACAATAAGAAAAAATAACAATAGCACCAGTTAGCTAAGACCAGACGTACTTTCTTGGCTAATGCTAGCTAAATTTAGATTTTGAAAGCATAGGCTAAATGTACATTGCTCCAGGATGGTGCTACCTGTATGAATTGTTCAATACACTGCTTTTGTACAAAAGACACAGCAAAGTAAGGCCCGGATTTATGCTTTTTGCAGCAAAATTGTGCTAACACAGTTTGCAGCAAAAAAGTTTAGCACCGACTTGCGTCATTTAACAATGACAGCCGGGCACCGTATTTATTGAATGGCTCAAGCTGGTGCTAAACTTGGGCTAGCGTCTTCAAGAAAGACGCTAGCCGGGTGGGGGTGGCGGTAAAGAAGGAGGGGCTTGTGCGTCAGAAAATGACGCTAGCCTGGTTAGAGGCAAAAAAATGCCTCTTACTAGACTAGCGCCATTTCCTGGCATACAACCACCAAAAACATGACTGCCTACCACCCCAGTGGCCAGCACAGGCGACAAGTGACCCCCGGGCATGACCATTGCACCCTGTGCCATGCAGGGGGTCCCAAGTTAGGGCCCCCGAAGGCATAAAAACATAAAATGGAAAAAATACTCACCCTACTTACCTGGGATGTGGTCTCCATCCTCTGGTGTCTCTTTGGTGTGGGTGGGGTGTTCCTGGGGCTTGGTGTTTAACCATGGAAATGGGACTACAGGTCCCCTAATGCATGACCTGGCCCAGGTGTTAAATAATGGTACAAAGAAAGCTTTGCACCATTATTTAGCCCCTCCTCCCACCTGTGCATCATTTTAGCATGGGGGATAAATATGGGGCTATGGAGATAGCACCATTCATTGATGCAAGGTAGGTGCAGGCATCCAAAAAATGTGCAAACTCCTGTATTTTGACATTAGACGTATCTAATGTCAAAATATAAATACGGAGTTAGGTTTGCGCCGAACTTGCGTAAAATAAATGACACAAATTTGGCGCAAATATTCCCCTAAATATCTTGTGATGGGATTCGCACACGGGGTAGTCATCAAGTGGTCAGCAGAAGAAACTCGCATAGCCAAAGTGAGCTGTTAGGGAGTCAATTGAACTCAAAGCAATATTGGTGGTGTCTGGTAACACAAAACACTGTACTTACAGTGAACGTAATATTGGCAGAAAAAAATCATTTGTTGAAATTGTTCTTTTAAATAGCAGTAGAACTAATCATGTGTGCTGTTCCCATTTCAGTAAATCCCCTTTCCCTTAAACACCCACTCCTTTCTAGGAGGAGAATAGAGGGTAATAGATGACCCTAGGGTTACTTATGAACAGCAGGTTCATGAGGGTCTAGCATCATAAATAACAATTGTTACCCTATAGTGACACTTTAGTGACTGCTGTTTTGTTGTAGTAGTATATCTTCGGGTGAACAAAGTGCACCTTTTGCATGCACTTTTGCATGTACGTTTAAATTGGCTCCCTATCATCGCATGGTCCTTCATGCCCACATCCATTCCTTGGCATTGAGTATCCAAAAAACAGATCTTGGACTGCAGCCATAGTACGTTAACATGGCCACAGCCAATCACTCATTCATGATTGGAGCTGAGACCTGGCACATAGTGCCAGAGGGGTAAAATGCAACATCCACCTAGGCATCATACCCAGTCCATCCAGTGCACTTAAATCCTGGTTTTGTTTTACCTCTACCTGTTCGCTCTTCATTGTAAATTTTGAAGCAATAATAAAATGGGAAATGTCCGTGACCATGAACACCACTGCCTGCAGCCAACTCATACCAATGCCACTGAGGAGCAAAATGAACAAGGAGGAGCATCCAGAGATGTGAGTAGGGTTGAAAGCCATGGGAATGCCGGGACATTTTGAGGAGAGGGGCTGATAAATGTTTGTGGCTATGATCCTCTGTGTTTGCCCGAGTCCTTGCATGCATACAGGGCTGCCAAGGTTACTTGATTTGTAACTTATAGTAATGCTTTGTAAGTGCGATGTTTTGGGGGTTTTCAGAACCAGTTTCCGAGCTTCAGTCTTGGTGGCTGGGTCTGTTTGCCCCTGATATCCTGTGGCCGTCCAAGGATTAGCCTTGAAACTGTGCTATGTGTATCTCCGTTAGTAATGCACTTTCCCGGTAGGGGGTCGAGCAGTCCAGGCCTTACCACCGCCAGCTCCCAACTGTTCAAAATGCCTCTGTGGACTGCAGATCAGTTACATTTGGGCCTGGGAGCAGATGCCGATCGTCTTACAGCAGTCAAAGGCCCAAACAAACCAGCAACCCAAATGAACCGAAAGCCGACCCCCAATTGACCGTGGAGTCAAATTGGGACTACAAATGTTCCTGAAGTGTGCATTCTAGGGTCCCTGGGGATCAGTGTGCCCAGGGTGTAGGGTTCAAAGATCACCGGACTCACCAGCAGGTTTCTGTAGGAAAGTACCATCTTGCCTAGCATGTTACCCCCATATTTCACTGTATATATGTTGTTTTAGTCTATGTGTCACTGGGACCCTGCCAGGCAGGGCCCCAGTGCTCACAAGTATGTGCCCTGTATGTGTTCCCTGTGTGATGCATAACTGTCTCACTGAGGCTCTGCTAACCAGAACCTCAGTGGTTATGCTCTCTCTGCTTTCCAAATTTGTCACTAACAGTCTAGTGACTAAATTTACCAATTCACATTGGCATACTGGTACACCCATATAATTCCCTAGTATATGGTACTGAGGTACCCAGGGTATTGGGGTTGCAGGAGATCCCTATGGGCTGCAGCATTTATTTTGCCACCCATAGGGAGCTCTGACAATTCTTACACAGGCCTGCCAGTGCAGCCTGAGTGAAATAACGTCCACGTTATTTCACAGCCATTTACCACTGCACTTAAGTAACTTAGAAGTCACCTATATGTCTAACCTTCACCTGGTGAAGGTTGGGTGCAAAGTTACTTAGTGTGTGGGCACCCTGGCACTAGCGAAAGTGCCCCCACATTGTTCAGGGCAAATTCCCCAGGCCTTGTGAGTGCGGGGACACCAATACACGCGTGCACTGTACATAGGTCACTACCTATGTACAGCGTCACAATGGTAACTCCGAACATGGCCATGTAACATGTCTAAGATCATGGAATTGTCACCCCAATTCCATGATCCCCGGGCCTCTCGCACAGAACACGGGTACTGCCAAACTGCCTTTCCGGGGTCTCCACTGCAGCTGCTGCTGCTGCCAACCCCTCAGACAGGTTTCTGCCCTCCTGGGGTCCAGGCAGCCCTGGCCCAGGAAGGCAGAACAAAGGATTTCCTCTGAGAGAGGGTGTAACACCCTCTCCCTTTGGAAATAGGTGTGAAGGCTGGGGAGGAGTAGCCTCCCCCAGCCTCTGGAAATGCTTTGATGGGCACAGATGGTGCCCATCTCTCCATAAGCCAGTCTACACCGGTTTAGGGATCCCCAGCCCTGCTCTGGTGTGAAACTGGACAAAGGAAAGGGGAGTGACCACTCCCCTGACCTGCACCTCCCAGGGGAGGTGCCCAGAGCTCCTCCAGTGTGTCCCAGACCTCTGCCATCTTGGAAACAGAGGTGTCTGTGGCACACTGGACTGCTCTGAGTGGCTAGTGCCAGCAGGTGACGTCAGAGGCTCCTTCTGATAGGCTCTTACCTTTCTTGGTAGCCAATCCTCCTTCCTAGGTAGCCAAACCTCCTTTTCTGGCTATTTAGGGTCTCTGCTTTGGGGATCTCACCAGAAAACGAATGCAAGAGCTCATCAGAGTTCCTCTGCATCTCCCTCTTCACCTTCTACCAAAGGCTCGACCGCTCACTGCTCAGGACGCCTGCAAAAACACAACAAAGTAGCAAGACGACTACTAGCAACCTTGTATCGCTTCATCCTTCGGGCTTTCTCGACTGTTTCCAGGTGGTGCATGCTCTGGGGGTAGCCTGCCTCCCCTCTGCACCAGGTGCTCTGAAGAAATCTCCCGTGGGTCGACGGAATCTTCCCCCTGCAACCGCAGGCACCAAAAGACTGCATCACTGGTCCTCTGGGTCCCCTCTCAGCATGACAAGCGTGGTCCCTGGAACTGAGCAACACTGTCCAAGTGACTTCCACAGTCCAGTGACTCTTCAGTCCAAGTTTGGTGGAGGTAAGTCCTTGCCTCCCCATGCTAGACTGCATTGCTGGGTACCCCATGATTTGCAGCTGCTCCGGCTCCTGTGCACTCTTCCAGGATTTCCTTCATGCACATCCAAGCCTGGGTCCCCGACACTCTAACCTGCAGTGTACAACCTTCTGAGTTGTCCACCGGCGTCGTGGGACTCCCTTTTATGACTTTGTGTGGACTCCGGTTCACTCTTCTTCCAAGTGCCTGTTCAGGTACTTCTGCGGGTGCTGCCTGCTTCTGTGAGGGCTCCCTGACTTGCTGGGTGACCCCCTCTGTCTCCTCCTCCAAGTGGCGACATCCTGGTCCCTCCTGGGCCACAGCAGCACCCAAAAACCTCTACCGCGACCCTTGCAGCTAGCAAGGCTTGTTTGCAGTCTTTCTACGTGGTAACACCTCTGCAAGCTTCATCGCGACGTGGGGCATCCATCCTCCAAAGGGGAAGTTCCTAGTCCTCTTCTTTCTTGCAGAACTCCAAGCTTCTTCCATCCGGTGGCAGCTTCCTTGCACCCTCAGCTGGCATTTCCTGGGCTTCTGCCCACTCTCGACACTGTCGCCACTATTGGACTTGGTCCCCTTGTCTTACAGGTACTTAGGTCCAGAAATCCATTGTTGTTGCATTGCTGGTATTTGTTCTTCCTGCAGAATCCCCCTATCACGACTTCTGTGCTCTCTGGGGGTAGTAGGTGCACTTTACACCTACCTTTCAGGGTCTTGGGGTGGGCTATTTTTCTAACCCTCACTGTTTTCTTCCAGTCCTAGCGACCCTCTACAAGCTCACATAGGTTTGGGGTCCATTTGTGGTTCCCATTCCACTTTTGGAGTACATGGTTTGTGTTGCCCCTATACCTATGTGCTCCTATTGCAATCTATTGTAATTCTACACTGTTTGCATTACTTTTCTTGCTATTACTTACCTAAGTTTGGTTTGTGTACATATATCTTGTGTATATATCTTACCCTCATACTGAGGGTACTCACTGAGATACTTTTGCCATATTGTCATAAAAATAAAGTACCTTTATTTTTAGTACTTCTGTGTATTGTGTTTTCTTATGATATTGTGCATATGACACCAGTGGTATAGTAGGAGCTTTACATGTCTCCTAGTTCACCCTAACCTACTTTGCCAAAGCCAACTTCTATCAGCCTAAGCTGCTAGAAACACCTCTTCTACACTAATAAGGGATAACTGGACCTGGTACAAGGTGTAAGTACCTCTGATACCTACTACAAGCCAGGCCAGCCTCCTACAGTTTCAGCATAATTAGAGCGCAATTGGGGAACAGCAAGACGCAGTTGAATTCAAAGTAATGCACAACATTTCAAGGAGCAATGGGAGGCCCTGTGGAACACAGAGGGAGACAATTCTCAGCAGCCATCCTCCCCACTGCAGATGTCAGCAACTATGGTCCACACCAGGAATGCCACTGACTGTCCATGGCCAGGGAGGAGGCCTGTGGCAATCTTGATGCCCAGAGAAGTGTGGCACAATGGTTAGAGCGGCAGACCCTGATGCAGATATTTGGCCCGGGACCAGGGTTCAATTCCCTTGGACCAGATAATTCTTGACTTGGTGCTTAATCTAATTAATGGGTCCCACTCTGTAACTCTGGGAAATAGCTTACTTAATCTCCACAACGGCCCTGACAGCGCTTGGATGCCTGGCTTCACCCTGGGGGTTGCCCAGGAGTGGGTTCCTCACAGGGAAAAGCCAGGAGGGGTTCCTCAGTGGTATGCGTACAGCACCTTGAGACCCTAATGGGTGAGTAGTGCGCAATACAGGTGCGAAGTTTACAGTTCTTATTTTTTAACAGTTCTGGGCAGTAGGGGATACACACACTACGGGCAGTGCACAGGTGCGCACCACAGTCTCTTGTAGGACTGTTCTCCTCTGCACACCTCAGTGTTAATGTAGCTCCTAGTTTCTTGATAAGCCCTCTTAACAGGGTAGCCCCTCTACCAAGTTGTTACCACTGGGTTCTCATCTGGACAGTCTCCTTCTAAAGGGTGACCTCCAGGGCCCATCTCTATGTAGCAAGCAGCTCTCTTCATGGCTGGCCTGGCTTATAGTGGGAACCTTGTGGTACTTACACCTTGTGCCAGGTCCAATTATCCCTTATTAGTAGATTAGAAGTGTTCTAGCAGCTTAGGCTGATAGAGGTAGCTATAGCAGAGCAGCTTAGGCTGAACTAGGAGACATGCAAAGCTCCTACTATACCACTTATATCACTTAGCACTATATCATAAGAAAACACAATACTCAGAGTTACTAAAAATAAAGGTACTTTATTTTAGTGACAATATGCCAAAAAGATCTCAGAGGATATACTCCCTTAGGAGGTAAGTAAAACACACAAAATATACACACAAACCAAAATCAGGTAAGTAAACAGTTAGAAAAGTAGTGCAGACGCTGTAGAACACAATAGAATGGAATAGGAGACAATAGGCCTAGGGGCAACACCAACCATATACTCCAGAAGTGGAATGAGAGCCACAAATAGACCCCAGGCCTAGTGTAGTGTGTAGAGGGTCGCTGGGAGTGTAAGAAAACACTAAGGGTGGTCGCGCTGGATGTTTGTTGCTGCTGCTGTTGCCAGGGTGCGGGACCCGAAGGCCTCTTTAAATTTAATCACGCACGCGCATCGCGGGTCACGCTGGACGCTTGTTGCTGCTGCTGTTGCCAGGGGGCGGGACCGTAAGGCCCCTTTAAATTTCATTGCGCGCCTGCATCGCGGGTCGCGCTGGACGCTTGTTGCTGCTGCTGTTGCCAGGGGGCGGGACCCTAAGGCATGATATTGGGCCCTCTTACTATGTGTTGTCCAAGCGATACCTGAGTGCTGGCTACTTCATTTAATATAACTAAGTTGTTTTGTGGTGGTGCTAGGCTCCTTAAGTACAAGAAGCTTAACAAACCTTTCTACTCTTCTTCACAAGAGAAGTACTTTGGGCAATCTCTACCACTTCTGGTGCTGTGACTTGCATATTGCTGTTAACTTGCAATGGGAAAACGCAAAGCCGTGGATGTTCCACTGCGACAAAATGGCACCAAAAAAAAAAAAAAAAAGCATACTAAAAACCCAGCGAGTCCTGCTACCAGCAAAGGTTTCAACCCCCTCAATCAAATTGATATGTAATTTAAGGAGGTTGATGAACTTTTGAAAAGTAATCCCCATCCACCTACAAAAAAGTGTGCTACCTTGGGGACGGGGAAAAATACCAGAAATCTTCGCACGGAGACGTTACTGAGGATATTAGTCATCAATACAAAGCGTTCACTTCTGATGGTGCGCAATCCTCGCATGAGAATGGCAACTTAGCCCTCGTTTTACGAAAGGTGGACGAAGTAAAGTCTCTGGTTGTATCTTTATTAGGGCTGATGAGAGAGAACTTAGGCCCTCATTACAACATTGGCGGTAAAAGCCGTTTACCGCCGTGCAGAAGACCGCCAACATACTGCTGCGGCTGTGGAAATCCGCCACAGCTATTATGACCCACAGCACGGAATCTGCTAAAATTCAGATACCCACACAAATCTACCACACCAACGGTCAGTGATAAACTGGCGAAAACAAAACCTCCACCGTCACTCCAACAGAAATACGCCCACACTATCACGACACACAAATCCATGCGGCGGTCTTTCAACCACGGTATTCCATTGGAGGTACACACCGCCGCGCTCAAAATACACACACTTTTACAAAACACAGCCACACTGGACAATTCAAAATACACACACCTGGTACACATACACACACCACTTCCACACACCCAATACAATATAAAACAGACATCCACATCACCCACAAACCCCTACTACAACAAGTGAGAAAGAAGCACAGAGAGAGGCTCTGAGATGGCACTGCCGCCACAAGCACAGCTGAACAGGGCACCGCCGCCACAAGCACAGCCGAACAGGGCACCGCCGCCACAAGCATCGCTGAACAGGGCACCGCCGCCTCAAGCACCGCTGAACAGGGCACCGCCCCACAAGCACAGCTGAACAGGGCACCGCCGCCTCAAGCATTGCTGGCCCATGAGCGCCAAGGGCAATGACGCTACTGAGTCCATCACGAGCAGGATGAAGCACTCTGGGCACAGAGCCCACTCCAGAACCAGTGGAGAATGACATCCACTACCTCAGTCCTTGGCAGGATGATGCACTCTGGGCACAGAGCCCCCTCCAGAACCAGTGGAGAGATACATCCACTACCTCTGTCCTTAGCAGGATGAAGCACTCTGGGCACAGAGCCCCCTCCAGAACCAGTTGGGACTGTCATCATCTACCTCTGTCCTTAGCAGGATGAAGCACTCTAGGCACCATGCCCCCTCCAGAACCAGTGGAGACTGTCATCCACTACCTCTGTCCTTAGCAGGATGAAGCACTCTGGGCACCATGCCCCCTCCAGAACCAGTGGAGACTCTCATCCACTACCTCTGTCCTTAGCAGGATGAAGCACTCT
Organism: Pleurodeles waltl; assembly: GCF_031143425.1. Classification (NCBI taxonomy): domain Eukaryota; kingdom Metazoa; phylum Chordata; class Amphibia; order Caudata; family Salamandridae; genus Pleurodeles; species Pleurodeles waltl. The sequence goes on from NC_090449.1 coordinate 405,383,068, forward strand.
AGGCACCATGCCCCCTCCAGAACCAGTGGTGACTGTCATCCACTTGGGAGACTGTGGCTTTGCACTCCCCAGGATGGAACAGTGGACAACCCACCCACTGTATAGACTTCAGAGACTGTGGCTTTGCACTCCCCAGGATTGAACAGTGGGCAACCCACCCACTGTATAGACTTGAGAGACTGTGGCTTTGCCCTCCCCAGGATGGAACAGTGGGCAACCCACCCACTGTATAGACTTGAGAGACTGTGGCTTTGCACTCCCCAGGATTGAACAGTGGGCAACCCACCCACTGTATAGACTTGAGAGACTGTGGCTTTGCACTCCCCAGGATGGAACAGTGGGCAACCCACCCACTGTAGAGACTTGAGAGACTGTGGCTTTGCACTCCCCAGGATTGAACAGTGGGCATGTGGCCCCCTCGTGGATTTGGCGTCTTGCACTCAACCGGCTGAGGTGCCCCCCCTTTCCCTCCCCCTGAGGTGCCTGTTTTCTTGCTCTCTGATGCCCCTGCAGTGTTCTCTCCATCATGGTTGGGGATCTTGTGTGGGGCTCGCCCATACCGTGTGGGCCCAGTGTTCCACGGACTTCTTTGGAGCACTACCTGGACTACTAAGCTTGGTGTATATTTTGTTTATGGTATATATATTTTTTTTTGCATACTTGATTTTAATATATTACAATGGTTACACTCATTTCCTTTTGTCTTTGCATTCTTCCGGGGGGTTTGGGGGGTGTAACTATAATGTATAAATATGTATTAGTGTGTGTGTTGTAGTGGGTGAGGGAGGGGGTGTTGCATGTGTGTGTCCCTGTTTTTCCCTCCCCCCTCCCATGTGTCGTAGGTGCAGTACTCACCGTTATCTTCGCCCCTGGAGTTCGTGCTCCTGATAGAGAAGCAAGAAGATTAGGGCTGGAAGGATGTGCAGCTCGGGTTCCATAGTGTCCGGATTCCTCGTGGGGTGTGTAGAGGTGAGCGTTTTCCCTTTGAAGTCCTGTTTTCGCCGTGGTTTTGTACATGGTGAATCCGCCCCGGAAAAGTGGCGGATTGGTAGGTTGTGATACTGTGGGCGGTACTTTGTCTTCCGCCTGTCTGTTGGCGGTGACCGCCAAGCTGTTTGTCTGTACCACCGTGGCGGTCGGAGTGTTAAAGTGGCTGTCTTTGTTGGCGGTTTCCACCACGGTCGTAATTCCAATTTTCTTACCGCCAGCTTGTTTGCGGTCTTACCGTCGCTTTAACACCATCCGCCAGAGTTGTAATGACCACCTTAGTGCCTAAAAATGGTTGTAGCTGCCAGATAATAAAAACAAAGGTGGGGCTGGGAATGGGAGGGGGCAAAACTGTACCTAAGCCAGGAACAAAACCAGTTATTTCTCCCCCTAGGATGGCGATAAACCCCCTGCCATTAGATCCAATTCCGCCCCATGCGGAGAGCAATCGAATCTAACCTCCAAGGTCACACCAGAAGGGTACTGGAGCCTCTAATAATAGGGGTGCCCACACTGCAATATGGCCTAGCCCTGCAGAAAATGCACTTGAGGGGGCTGTCACATCCAGTGGGTTAGGTGGAGCAGCTGGCCCCCATGGGACCCCTATTGGCTCTGGCAGTTCCACGATGGGTATGCCACGGTTGGCAAGACAGGCACAACACCGGGGTCAAATAAGTAGAGCCAGTGTTATTTTTTTGACTAATGTTCCCAAACTGCTACCTGGCTGCTTTGAAGACCATGATTCCTTGACTAACAAGGTTATCCATTGGTTGTGCTTTAGATGTGATTGTCTTTCGGTCATTCGTTCTGATATCCATAAGGTAGGAAGATACAGTCAACCAGGGTTAAAGCATGATTACATCTCTGTCTGCTTTATTAAAAAATCCATGGTGGACCACCTTATGGAATTTATAACCCGAACACGTGATCTGTGGGTCACGAAAAGGGTTGGCATTAACCTCTCTTTAAAACCACCTTTCACCCATACAGGAAGGATTACTAGTGATCTAGCCCCGGCCCTAGAATGTGAATCCCCTGTGGACCACAAGTCTTCCCATTCTCTGAACGCAATTGATTGACTAAATGGCAATCAGGATGTGCGGTCAGATGTTATCACTGGGGACACTCGTATGGAAGAGGGTCCTAGCCCCAATAACGACAGCGATTTAGCCAATCCCGAGCTTTTAATTTTAACATGGAACGTAGCTGGTCTCCGTAAGACACTGGGGGACTTGGAGTGGGCTACCTTTATTAATAATTTTCACATTTGCTTGTTTCAAGAAACCTGGGCTGATGAGCAAATTTTTATTGATGGGTTTTATTCTTATAATATTCCTGCCCAGCCATCGGAAAAGGGTCAAGGCTGTCTTAAAGGGGGCTTTTTAATGCTTATTAACAAGAACTTGCAATGTGAACATTGTTGGTTAAAAATAGACTCTGTGGATCTAATGGGAGTTCAATTTACCTTGCATCGGGAATTTAAAATTATTTTTATTAATATATATGCGAGATCTGCTCCTAGAGGGCTTGAGTCTCAAACTCTGTTACAGTTGACAGAATTTCTTGACTCCCTAAATCCCCCATTTTATTTAATATTAGCCGGATATTTTAACTGTGCTTTTGAACCCTCCGATATGATTATTGGCTTAACAGACAAGGAAGACGAGTTGTGGGGAATCCCACAGTTAACGAACAACTACCCGTGTGCTCGCTCTCGTGTAGCCCTCCAGCTAGCTATGTTATGCTTAAAGTATGGTCTCAGGGCTTGCAATGGACGCACACCCTCAGACCTAAATCTGGCACCTACTTTTAAATGAGGGACGTCCACAAGTGTAATGGATTATTTTTTACTTGATATTAGGCTATGGCCTCTATTAAAGGACATGATAGTGTAACCTCGATGTGAAAGTGATCATAACCCCTTGTTATTATCTATGGATGGGGATGTTTTTAGAAGAACCTCGAATTTACAACGTACAGAGGTTCCCTCTCCATTGCTGAATAATAATTACACTAAGGTCTCATGGCCAAAGGTTTTGTCTAGTTCTCAGTCTGTGGCTGGGATTTATAAATTGTTCGTAGATGAGATGGCAATTTATGAGGAACACGAAACTGATAACATCCCTATCCTAGACATTCACCAAGGAATGCTTAAGGGACTGCAGAGGTTTTTTTACAAAAAGACTAGAGCCAAAGGGGGTGATGTCCTTCCCAAGGGCGACAGAGGATGGTATATTGAAGACTGCAGTAGGGCCAAATCTGAATTAAACGGTGCCATTAAGTCAGGCTCCCTTGTAGAGATTCAATCAGCCAGGTGATCATATAAGAAGGCTCAAACACTGGCAAAAAAGTTATGGGAAGATTCGATCTGGCAGGGTTTGATTCTTGCCTCGGAAAACAATAACAATATGATGTTCTGGGATCTACTGTCCAGAGGGCAAGGAGGGGGCAGGAGGCGCATAAGGAATCATATTCAACCTGAGATGTGGGTAGATCATTTTACCCATCTCTATGCTGCCTCCAATAATCCATTAGTTCGATATTCCCCAGCACACAATTTAACTACCCTCCAGTTGGGCAATTGGGGTGACTGCTATGAACCACTCGTCTTCTCCTTAGAGGAAACTAAAATTGCAATCAATTCACTAAAATCAGGAAAAGCGCTGGGGCCCGATAAAATACCAGGTGACCTATATAAATCCGAAATAACCATTTGGTCCTGGTATATTAATTTGATTTCAAATAGAATCGCTGCTGGTGGCTCAATTCAAAGCACTTGGAAGGGTGCTGAGATAATTCCTATTTTTAAAAAGGGTATTGCAAATTCTCCCGCAAATTATAGACCCATTAGTCTGATTGATAACATGCAGAAACTTTTTGCCAAACAACTGCTAGAGAGGTTAATAAGCTTGGTCCAAGAACATCAGGCCCTTTCCATGCTGCAAGCGGGCTTCCGTTCCAAAACTAGCACGATAGATCAGGTTTTTAGATTGACCCTCCTGTATTGAAAAAATTTTGTCCTCGCAAAACAACCTCTTGTTGTTGTCTTCAGAACTGCCTTGGATTTGTTTTGCAGAGAAAAGCTTTGGGAAGCATTACTCCATATGGGTGTCCCCACCAATCTAGTTTTTCTGTGACAGTTCCTACATGATGACACATATGCACAAGCGAGGTGGGGTGACCAAGGAGAATTGACTGATAAGATCCCTATACGGAGGGGAGTTTGCCAGGGCTGCGTCTTGGCTCCCACACTATTTACGCTATTCATCAATAAAGTGGTACAAATCTTGTCTTCATGTACCAATGACTCCCCCACTCTAAACAAGCAGAAGATTCCAATACTGTTGTTTGCTGACAATTCTCTTCTTATCTCCAAGACTCCTATTGGCCTCCAAACCCTTGTGGATAGATTCAAGTCCTTCTGTGATGACCCTGGCTTGGAATTGAACGTTAACAAAACAAAATTGATGGTGTTTTCCCCTGGCAGTAGCCGAAGATGCACCATCAATTTGGATGAGGCCCTATTAAGTGAGTAAAGACCATAGACTACTTAGACGTGAGATTAGCAGTAGGAGAAAACAACTTTGCCAGGGCCCTACTTGCATGCTTCCAGAGTACTCCTCTGATCCCTGTGTTTTTGGACCTAGGCTTTAATCGTATAACCAATCTGGTAGCCCTAAGATCCTTGTTATATTGGGCAAGGATTTGGACTGTTCCAGAACTTATTGTATACAGAGATTCAGTACTGGATATTCTAAGGAGGCCAGGAGCAGCTACCATACCCTGGATCATGCATGTATCTAATTGGTTCTCTGCTCTGGGTCTAAGAAGGTTTTGGGAAGAGCCACACAACTTGGAGAGAGCTGACAAGACCCTTCTAAAGACTGTATATTGGTCCAATATAAAGAGTGACCTGGTCCGTTGCACATCCTATGGTAGATTGACCAATCTGTTCATCGACTTTAAGCGGTACCCCTAGTTTGAACAATATCTTGACCTGATTCCTTACCTGCTGGGGAAGGGTCTTTATGCACGCTTCTGTTTTGGAATCTCTAACTAAGAATTGGGGTGGATCTTCATCTACAGATCTTTGCCCAGCTTGTCTTGTTTGCACAGAAACTATTGAACATTTTATGTTCTTTTGCCCTGCTTATACAACTCCCAGAGCAAAATGGATCCGTGCAACTTGCCGGAACTTGGGCCTGAGACAATGTTTTACAGCTATTAGGATTTTAAAGAGTGACACTTCCATAAATGTTATCCATGCTGTCACCAAGTTCCTTGCGACAGCTTGGCGTATACAACATCACTCACTGAAATAAATCTTTTATTCCATGTTAATATTTTTTAGGATTTAGCAGGTATGAAGAAAAGGAATGTATTTTTATTGTCACGTTTTAAACCATGTATATGTACATCGAGATTTTAGGTCAATCTTATCTCATTATTGTTTGTTTTATATTTTGTTATTATTGTATTTCTCTATGCTTTGATGGCCTCAATGAACGAATAAAGCTATTTATTCATTCATTCACTAAGGGTGTCCAAGATACCCCACCCCAAGACCCTGAAAAGTAGGAGTAAAGTTACCCTATTGCCCCAGAAAGACAGTAAAGTCCAGATAGGGGATTCTGCAAAGACAACAACTGACTGCAAAGCACTGAAGACTGATTCCTGGATCTGAGAACCTGTAAAGGAAGGGGACCAAGTCCAAGAGTCACCCAAGTGTCCAGGGGGGGCAGGAGCCCACTAAACCCCAGATGAAGGTGCAAAAGGGCTGCCTCCGGGTGAAAGAAGCCAAAGATTCTGCAACAACGGAAGGTGCCAGGAACTTCTCCTTTGGTCAGAAGATGTCCCATGGCGTGCTGGAGGATGCAGAGTTGTTTCCACGCAGAAAGACCACAAACAAGCCTTGCTAGCAGCAAGAGTCGCAGTTGAAGGTTTTGGGTGCTGTCAGGGCCCAGGAAGGTCCAGCAGGTCACCCCTTGGAGGAGGAGACAGAGGGGGCGCTCAGCAACACAGAGAGCCCATGCAGAAGCAGGCAGCACCTGCAGAAACACCTGAACAGGCATTCAGAAGATCTGAGCATGGCGGTCGTCTCAGCACAACAAAAGAGGGTCCCACGAAGTCGAAGTCCAACTCAGCGAGTTGGGCAATGCAGGACGGAGTGCTGGGGACCTGGGCTAGGCTGTGCACAAAGGAAGTCTTGCAAAAGTGCACAGAAGCCCTAGCAGCTGCAGTTCACGCAGTAATCAGGATAACTGTCTGGCGTGGGGAGGCAAGGGCTTACCTCCACCAAATTTGGACAGAAGGGCCACTGAACAGTCGGGGACACTTGGATACAGCTCCTGTGTTCCAGAGACCACGCTCGTCAAGATGAGAGGGGACCCAGAGGACTGGTGATGCAGAAGTTTGGTGCCTGCATTGGCAGGGGGAAGATTCCGTCGACCCACGGGAGATTTCTTCTTGGCTTCCAGTGCAGGGTGAAGGCAGACAGCCCTCAGAGTATGCACCACCAGGAAACAGTTGAGAAAGCCGGCAGGATGAGGTGCTACAATGTTGCTGGTAGTCATCTTGCTACTTTGTTGCGGTTTTGCAGGCGTCCTGGAGCAGTCAGCAGTCAATCCTTGGCAGAAGTCGAAGAGAGAAGTGCAGAGGAACTATGATGAGCTCTTGCATTTGTTATCTGTTGAGAAACCCACAGGAGAGACCCTAAATAGCCCTCAGAAAAGGATTGGCTACAGAGAGAGGTAAGCACCAATCAGGAGGGGTCTCTGACTTCACCTGCTGGCACTGGCCACTCAGAGGTGTCCATTGTGCCCTCACACCTCTGCATCCAAGATGGCAGAGGTCTGGGACACACTGGAGGAGCTCTGGGCACCTCCCAGAGGTCACTCCCCTTTCCTTTGTCCAGTTTTGCGCCAGAGCAGGGCTGGGGGGATCCCTGAACCAGTGTAGACTGGCTTATGCAAGGAGGGCACCATCTGTGCCCTTCAAAGCATTTCCAGAGCCCAGGAGAGGCTACTCCTCTCAGGCCCTTAACACCTATTTCCAAAGGGAGAGGGTGTAACACCCTCTCTCAGAGGAAATCTTTTGTTCTGCCTTCCTGGGACTGGGCTGCCCAGGCCCCAGGGGGGCAGAAACCTGTTTGAGGGTTGGCAGCAGCAGTAGCTGCAGAGAAAACCACGGAGAGTTAGTTTGGCAGTACCCGGGCTCTATGCTGGAGCCCCGGGGATGCATGGAATTGTCCCCCCAAAAACCAAAATGGTATTGGGGTGACAATTCCATGATCCTAGACATGTTACATGGCCATGTTCGGAGTTACCATTGTGATGCCACATATAGGTATTGACCTATCTGTAGTGCACGCGTGTAATGGTGTCCCCACACTCACAAAGTCCGGGGAAATTGCCATGAACAATGTGGGGGCACCTTGGCTAGTGCCAGGGTGCCCTCACACTAAGTAACTTTGCACCTAACCTTCACTAAGTGAGGGTTAGACATATAGGTGACTTATAAGTTACTTGTGCAGTGTAAAATGGCTGTGAAATAACGTGGACGTTATTTCACTCAGGCTGCAGTGGCAGTCCTGTGTAAGAATTGTCTGAGCTCCCTATGGGTGGCAAAAGAAATGCTGCAGCCCATAGGGATCTCCTGGAACCCCAATACCCTGGGTACCTAGGTACCATATACTAGGGAATTATAAGGGTGTTCCAGTGTGCCAATTAGAATTGGTAAAATTAGTCACTAGCCTGCAGTGACAATTTTAAAAGCAGAGTGAGCACAAACACTGAGGTTCTGGTTAGCAGAGCCTCAGTGATACAGTAAGGCACCACACAGGGAACACATACAGGGCACACTTTATGAGCACTGGGGTCCTGGCTAGCAGGATCCCAGTGACACAGGCAAAAACAAACATACATACAAGTAAAAATAAGGGTAACATGCCTGGCAAGATGGTACTTTCCTACAGGCAGATCTTGAGCTCTTCCAGCTGAACATTGCGGACTTCATAGGTGATATCCTGCACCTGACTGAGAAGCGTATTATCACCAGCTCTGGATCTCAAACTTCTCCAACACGATTCAGAATGTCACCTTACGCCTGTCATTAACAGTCCTGAAACACTGACCTGGGATTCAGTCCTCTTCTTGTACCCCTTTCCAGACAGGGGTTGTAAATTCTATAGCCACAGTCCTTGTCTTCTTATAACAGCAGGAAGAAGGGGTGGAGATAGGAATCTTCTTAGAGAGGCCCAAGCATGGCCACAAAAGGAAGGAAACCTTCACACTTTGCACTCTTTAACCTTTTCAGAGCCACATCTTTTGCTGAGCAAAATTACAAGGTATGGCAATTTCTGAAGATGCCGCTGTGTCAGGGTTTATTACCTCAGCTGTCAACCTGATGAGTTTTATCCCTGAAAGGGATAAAGAGCAGGACATGACAAATGGCTATTCCTTATCATCTAGTGAAATAGCTTTCTGCAGTTTTTCCACACCTTAGAGTTTTTCTCAGTGCAAGAACCTCAGGAATGCTAGCAATATGCATCACTCAAGCAGTCTACCCCAAACCTCTATTTCTGTACATCATCTCTACAGTGGATGTCCTAAAATGGATCCTACTGTGTCCACAGTCATCCTTGATATGCAAGCTCCTGATACATTCTGTATGGCACACACTGCTTCACACACATCTGAGTGCACACAGGATGGTAATAATGACCTGGTTACCAAATACTTGGCACACAATTTACACAAGTGAGGCTAGTAGGCCACTTGCTGTCCTCTTGTATCAAGAAAAAGGCCTGTCTTGCGCCTTATAATTCAGAAAGTTAATCTATGACAATCCAGTGACCTGACAATAGCAACAATCACTAAAAAACCTATGCATGGTGCCTGGTTTTGGGATGCACACCATAAGTATAGTGGACCTCAACACACGATTGCCATTTGTGTCAAGGCTCAAAACGGGTAAAAGGATTCCAGATTCTACTTTGTGGGCAATTCAAGACAGGGGTAAACACTTGCAAAACTATGCGGGGGACTTTTCCATCCTGACAAGGGATGACCACTAGCATTTGCAGGAATCGATCCACATTTTGTCAAATGTAATTTTAGAGTTCATGTCCATTCTGTGCACTACTTCTTCCTGCAGCGATACCCTTGATAGGTGAGAGCAGAGTTTTTTAACTGGCCTACAGTGTGTTTGGCCTATGATGGGCTGGAGGAGTAATCATGTTAGTGTAACAGGAGTGTTTGATAATTATAACATCTATGCAGGCCCACTTTCAGGGGTGATCAGTCATATCTGATGTAATGAGAGAATGTTGGACTCCAGGCTGATGTTACCATTCTGAGGAGAAGTGTTAAACCCACCTGCTTTTCACCCAGGAGCAAGGATAAAACTGGCAGACCTAAACCCACACCTCAGATCCCTATCAGATTCCAATAAGGAAGAACTACAGGAGAAGAAGGACTGCCCTGTTGGACCCCTGACCTGCACCTGGACACTGCACTCTGGAGGACTGCACTAGCTGCACACTTGGGCTTCACCACTAAAAGGACTTTACCTGTCTTCTACTGCTTCAAGAAGGGACTCCCTGATTGCTACAGGTACAAAGGAGCTGCCCAGAGTCCCCTGCATCAAATCCTGCAAGCAGAGCCCAGATGACCAGCGTCCATTGGCCATTTGAGGATTCTGACCAGATGCATTCTGGGAATTGTAGTCCCAATTCCCAAGGAGCAACTCAGAGCTTCTGGAACCTTGAATCAAGTTGTGGACATTTCAAGGACACAAAAAGGACCTCTGGAAGAAGATCCAGAAGTTTGGAGATGTTTGGAGCAACTCCATAAGTTGAAGAGGTGCATTGTGGGAGTTGTAGTCCCATACCCCAAGCGGCACACCACAGCCTCTGAACCCTTGGCTGGTGCTGTGGACCACTTTCCTGAATCAAACACTTCTGAAAGTAAGTGTGAAAGTGTTACCTAGTGGGTGGCCTGAACTCTGGACTTTGTTCCTATTGAGTGTGACCTTTTTTTTAACCCTTTGAGCGCTAGTCCGGTTCCCCTTATCTGATTTTATTAGTTTTGGTGTCATTTTAAAGATAAACACATAATCTATTTTTATAAATTGTTTGTGGATTTTTAAACTGTTTCCTTTGTTTTATTGAATTACTGGTTTGTGATATTTGAATGCTTTACGCTTTGTCTCCTAAGTAAAGCCTTGTCGCTCGTTGCCAAGCTACCAAGGGTTGAGCTGGGTTTAATTTACTGAGACGTGAATGGACCTAAGTGGAGGTTAGTGGCCTATTGCTAAGTGTAGGTACTTACCTGCCCTTACCAATAACCCATTTTCCAAAAGTATGTATTTTGTGGTGTTCGCTGAAACAAAATATAATTTATTTTGTAGTTTTGTAGGAAGCTGTCTTCTAACTGTACTCACTCTTTCTTCCTTTCAGAAGCCACAGAGCACGCAGGGGTTACAGGGTCCAAATGTAGGGGTAGGGGCTTTTTATTCCTGATGTCGCAGCCCGGGCCGACCTACTATGGCTCCTGAACAACTGGGCCGAGTACCCCTCTGCACTTGACTCTCAGTTGTAGAAGTGAACAAGCAGTCTAAGACTTCCTGGGAGGAGAGGTGTGTGTAGAGATTAGTGGACACAGGCCCATAACTCAAAGAGCACGCAGCAGATAATAAATCAATGTCCAGCCAAATACTGAATTATATAGAAAAGTATTTTATTTCTAACTCTGCTCCTTTGAAGGAAGATTAGGACATTCACAAACAATAACACTTTCCCCCTTGAGGTCGGGGTTCTAGTGGTTCAATGGGAAGTCCCTGTCCCACTGAACCCCCAATGTGATAGGGGTTGGAGCAGCATAATTTTGGGTTCACCCCTGCTCATTACAGAAATCATACAAATGTGTAACTGATATCATATACTCTGTAGGCCTTAACATTATTAATGTAAAATGAAGCACCAAAAACTTATTGTTGAAAGTGTATTCACTGTAGAAACTAGGGTTTCTTATATGCATGTGTTCCAATCTTTAACTTCAACATGAAGAACTGTAGTTCTCATTCACATTTACACTTGTATTTTGATGTAATGCATTTATTGAGAAGCACATTGCCTATGCAATCATGAAATTCACTTATTCACATTTTGCATTTATTCTAATATTATGTATGCATTTATAATTGTGTGTTAGAAGCGCACATACGCAATGATTTAACAAAGGTTCACATAATTAGGCCTTCACTTTAAGATGAGATGTATTTTTCCGTGCTCTGCATGTTTCTTCTATTGTAGTTGTACACTTGTGCTTTCTTAGCTAGAGAGAGGGAGGAGTATTGTGTATTAGAGCTAGACAGGCCTGAGAATAGAGCTTTTGGCAAAAACAGGAAGGTTTAATGTGCAGAAGATGCCTCTTATTCATTGCATATCTGGTGTGATGGTGTTCAAGGCTAACTTGGTTGTTCGAGCTCCGTTAGGATGGGAAATCAGCACATTCTGCAGATTTGCCTGGTGAGAAAGAGAAATAAATGGAGTCTCTGGATGACTTGACTAGAGATATGGGTGTGCCTGAAACTTTTCACTTTAGGTTAGTGTTCACAATGTTAGAATTGCAGCAGATTCTTTTGGATTTTAAGAGGTACAGAACTCTCCACTTTCCCCTTGCCCTCTGAGTGCATTGTTTCATGTTAACATTGATTTTCTTTTTTAGAAGACTTCTATTGGAGTCCTCAGGATGCTGACACCCGTCTTTCTTCATTCCTGAGTCCCTTTAGACTTTATTACCATTTATCTTAGAACCTAAATAGATGTCCTTAATTTTGTTTATGTTTAGGAGGAGCAATTCACTTTTCTTTAAGGAATGTCAATTCCTGTTTCTTAGTTTTGGTATTGCTCTGATTGTAATTCCTGGATGCTTTATGCTACAGAGATTAAATTTATTCTGGGTTTCAGTTTGCCAGTTCTGATTCTGTACCTTTACAATTTGAATCTAAAATGCACCTATAGTGGATTGAGTACTAATTTGTAATAAACCTACTAAACTTCCTATATTGATTTCTGGCCCTCGTTGTGCAGCCAAATGAGATTCACGAAACTGTAAATTGTTGATCTGTTTTTAGCTTTCTTGTCTCCAAGTCTACTACAAGGTTCATCAGATGAAGGCGGACCTCCGCTTCCATGTGTGCTCCTGCAAGATGGTAGCTTGTTGAATGGTTAGTTGCTGGAGCAGGAAGTTAGGGTGACCTCTATTCCAGACTTGTCCAAACCCCTAAAACCAGTGGTTTGAGTTGGATATTGATGGAGGTCTAGCGGTTCGGCAGAGAGTTGTAACAGGGGAGGAATGAGTATTAATAAGGTTGCATGTTGCAATTGCTTATGTCTAGTTCGAAGTGTTTGTGGGGACTGTGTGGTGTGGTGCGGTATTGTTTTAAGCTGTGTGAGTGCGGCACTTGCGGCAGAGAAGTTGAAGTTGTTATCGGGCTTCATGTAGCCTAAGGTCCTGGAATGGTAATAAGTTATTGATGTAGAAGTCACAGTGTTGTAATTGCCTGCTAAGTTTGGTGGTGCTTGTCGTGAGAGATTGTCGACAATACAGTTGAGATAGGGACATTTGTCTTTGTGCAAGAGTAAGGTATGGTTGGTGTGGTGAATACCTAGTCACAGGGAGAAGCTGCACCAATCCGGGTGATTCCCGTTGGTCGAGATTTTATTTGGGTTGGAAAGTGTCACTCCAGTCCGTTTCTTCCTGTGATAGAGTACTTTAATTTCTTTAGTGGAGCAGACAAGGCTATTTGTTGAAATTGATTTGCATTTAATTATGTTTGTTTAGCGCTGAGAAGAGTGCATTTGTGAAAAATGTTCAAGGTGGGTGAGTGTAGGAGGCTGCCTGGTTTGTAGTGGGTACCTAAGGTACTTACACCTTATACCAGGCCCAGTTATCCCTTATTAGTGAAATGTAATCAGTGTCCAGAAGACAGTCTGTCTAGAGGTAGCTATAGGCAGAGCACTCAAGGCTGAACTAGGAGACATGCAAAGCTCTTGCAAAACCACTGTAGTCACACTGTACTTACACACAAGAAAGACAATACTCAGTGTTACCAAAAATAAAGGTACTTTTTTGATTGATTGACACAAGCTTTATTCGATCAAATAGATCATCAAAGCAGACAAATAATAAATAATAATGTCGAAAAAGTGTAAAATGCAGTTCGATAAAACCCATACAAGCAATACGTGATAAAAAAACATGCCTACTCATATTTAACACTCATTGCTGATAGCAGAGCTACGTATACGCCATGCTGCTAGCAGATACTTGCTTACAGCATGGATTAAAACCGTAGAGTGATGACTTTTAAAGATCCTCAGAGCAGAGGCACAGTCTCTAATTCCCAATTCCCGGCACAAGTTACGGATCCACTTAGACCTGGAAGAAGAATAGGCAGGGCAGAAAAACATGAAATGTTCAACTGTTTCAGATGTTGTTCCACAAACAGGACATACATCTGTTATTGTTTTTGTACCCCATCTGCACATCAAAGACTTCAGTGGCAGCGACCCGAAGCGGAATCTGGCATATAAGCTTTTGCCTAAGATATCAGGTATAATGTCTAAATATGATTCAAATTGCGGGTACCACTTAAGATCTAAACAAAGGTTTGTTAGACAGCCATGGGATCTACGAATAATTTAATCATTCCATACATGGGACCAGTATACACGCTTCAGCACTTTGGAGTGGGCTTTCTCAAGTTTGTGGGGGTTTTCCCAGAAGTCTCCAAGGCCCAGATTACTAAACCATCTGGATACATGTTTTACCCAAGGAACAGAAGTTGAGTTGGGGCACTTTAGCAGATCTATGAGTGAGGATTTGTAAACATCCAGTTCTGGAACGGTCCATAGCCTGACCCAGTATAAAAGTGGTCTTAAAATAATTAAGTCAGCTATCCGTCTCAGGCCCAGATCTAAAAACAAAGGAATCAGCGGAGTACTTGGAGGGCAGGCACATAGAGCCCTCGCAAAGTTATTCTCTCCAATAGTTAGCCTATTGCAATCGGAAAAGCCCCAGACCTCCGCTCCATAGACGGCAGCTCCCTGTGCTCTGGCAGTATAGATCTTAATTGCCGGAGAGACAGTTTTTGCTGTTGTACCCCGAAAAAAACGCAGGATAGATGCTGCGTTATGTTGTAAACGACCAACACTTTTGTTGACCTGATCTGCCCAGTGCATGTTATCAGTGATCCTCACACCCAAGTAATCAATAGAGCTGACCTCATCCAGGGGGGCGCCTTCTAAACTGAGAGTACATCTCTTCCGCACTCCAAAACGGAGTGCCATTAACTTGGTTTTCTTATGATTCAACTCTAAGCCGTAATCTCGGCAAAAGGAGCTAAATCTATTGATAAGAATTTGTAGGCCCATGGGGGACTTAGAGATGAAAAGGGAATCGTCTGCAAAGAGAAGAATCAGGATTTTCTGGGCGCACAGGGTGGGAGCATCATTCTGGCATGTCATTAAGACCTGTACCACCTCATTGATAAAAATTGAAAATAAAAACGGTGCCAGCACACAACCCTGGCGGACGCCTCTGTTTATAGTGATTTTGTCTGTTAGTTCACCTAGGTTGCCCCAACGCACTTGCGCATAAGTGTTTTCATGCAGTCTCTTCAAGAGTTGAATTATGGTAGCTGGAGTCCCTATTCTGTGTAGCACCTCCCATAGCTTCTCCCTTGGAACCAGGTCAAAGGCTGATTTCAATTCAATAAAGGCGATATATAAAGGTTGATGTGCAAGAGCTGTATATTTCCAGTACAGCACGGCCAGCCTAAAGACCTGGTCCACTGTGCTGATCCTAGATCGAAACCCTGCCTGGAGGGGAGAAAGGATCTGATGATCCTTGGCCCAATTAGTTAATCTGCCTAAAAGTTGCTTGGCAAAAATCTTCTGAAGATTGTCTATGAGACTAATCGGCCTATAATTTGTAGGGAGGTTTGCGTTGCCCTTTTTGTGGATGGGAATAATTTCAGCACCCTTCCACGTCGAGGGGATCTGCCCCCCTTCAGCAATTTTATTGGAAAGTGCGTTGATATACCGGGACCAAATAGCTGGCTCCGATATATAGAGATCCCCCGGGAATTTGTCTGGACCTGGAGCTTTCCCAGATTTTAGCGAGCGGATGGCATCGGCAGTTTCTTCAATGGAAAAACGGATGTGGCCCTCATAAATCTGTGAGTCCCCTTCTGTGGGAGCGAGGCTGGGGGTCACATCCGAAATGGAGGGAAGGTCTTGCCCCATTTCCCTACTTGTGGGGAACATAGGGAGATCAGTGTTGTCATAGAGGCATGAAAAATGTTCAACCCATTTTTCTGGCTGTATATGGTTTTTGTGGCTAGTTCTACCCTCTTTCCCTCGCTTGCTCAACAGTTCCCAGAACAACTTGTTATTATTGGATTGTGTGGCATCAAGCAACTTCTGCCAGATTGTTTCTTCCCAGGATTTTTTAGCTCGAGAGATAGATTCCTTATAGGTACATCTAGCCAATTGAACCTCCCCGCAGTTCCCGTTCATAATAGCATTTTTTAATCCTGTCTTAGACCTGTAACAGGATTCGTCAAACCATGAATTACTTGCTGATAAGTCTCCTTGCTGACTTACTCCGACCTTCCTGTAAAAGATACTTTGCAGTCTGGTGACCATGTTTTCATGTATAGATAAAAGTGGGATATCATTAGAATCACAATTGTAGTATGGGGCCAAATTGTCAATAAAAGCTAAGTAAATCTCACGTAACAAATAAGGGTTAGACTGCACCCTTGGCCACCTAACCTTCGTGGACAGATTGTTCAGGATGGGAGTGGGGACTGTAGTAACTTGTTTATTTGAGGTTCTACCAAAGACATCCCCTGTTATGGAGAGTAACAATGGATAATGGTCACTTTTGCTTCTTGCGTCCACCTTCATGTCTGTCAACAGGGGCCACAGTCTTACGTCCACTAAAAAATTGTCTATTACACTAGTGGATATGCCTCGTTTGAAGGTGGGGGCAATATCCAAATCGGAGGGCATACGTCCATTACAGGCCCTAAGGCCGTGCTTCAAACAAAGAGAAGCCAGCTGGGAGGCTACTCGAGAATTAGGGCAGAAGTGGTCACTTGACAACTGTGCAATCCCCCAAGTTAGATCTTCTTCCTCTGTGAGGCCATTTAGTAGTACAGAAGGTTCAAATGTGCAGTTGACATCCCCAGCTATTATTAAATGATATGTTGGTTGTATGGTATCTAAACAATCAAGTAACTGATTTAAAATTTGAGACTCTACCCCTCGAGGTACAGATCGACCATAAACATTAATAAAAATAACATAAAAATTCTGTGGGAACACAATTTGTAACCCCATCAAATCAGGGCAATCAAATTTTAAAATCTTATAATCACATTGGATATTTTTGTTTAGTAACATCAAAAGACGCCCTTTTGCTCCGCCCGTTGCCTTTGTAGATGGTTGGGCAGCCAAATTAAAGGAGAGAAACCCATCCATGAAGATCTTCTCCTCAGCCCAAGGTTCTTGAAAGAGACATATGTCTTGGGAGTTTATATATGAACACCAATCACTATCGTCTAGTTTCTTCCCAAGGCCGGCTAAGTTCCATGTCATTATTGATAAGCCTTTCCTATCAGAGGCAGCACTAGATGTCTTGAAGTTGGTCTTCTCTGGAATAGGCTCGTTAGAAATAATCCCTTTGAAGTCTGTTGGAAAAAGTTCCACTGGATTGTCCCCTAGGGGTACTTCCTGAATTATAGCCAGTCATTCAGGGTAGAGCTCAATTGGATCGCCACACCCTAGTTGATCTCTTGCAACATTGCAGCGTGAATGGCATTTAACTGGAGCCTGGCCTCCATCCTCTAATGCTGACTCTAGCGTGATACATCCCTTTCTTCGCTCCATGAAAGAGCGAGTACGATCATGAAATGCAATAAGGCTCTCGACCAAGGTTCTGACGTGGAGCTCAATTGAAATTACATCATGTTTCAGCCCTAGTGGGCTCCACCGTTTAACTTTGAGAATATCTGGGTGTATGACCGATAGGCAGTTCCGTTGATATCGTAGCCAGTGAATGACCTTATTAACCCTAGACTCATGATCCTCAGTAAGCCCTGGTGATAGTTTCGGGACTTGTTTCAGAAAGAGAGTAGTTGACCCAAGCTTGGGGCCTTGAACATTTGGCAATGACACTGAGCCACATAGGGCTCTCTGAAATAGAGTATCACAAGTGGGACCAAGTGAGAATGATGGAGCAGGTGGCCCTCTAATACTGGAGGGAACACAGTCCCCCTTGCGTGAAAAGATATCCGGCTCTTTACACTGCTTAGTTGGCAGGTAGTTTGAGAGGTCCGAGGGGTGGCCATTGGGGGCAGGATGGTTTGTCGAGTTGGCCCCCCCAATGGATACATTTTTGGTACCTAACTGCTTTTGTATGAAATTGTCTGCAGGGCATATTGTATCCACATCTGGGCCAGCCCTGGATACCTTTTTCCTATGGTGGTTGAAAACTTGGCCCCCTTGTACAGACCAGGTGGGTGAAATTGAGTCAGATGCTTTGCCCCTTCATCTCTTGTGTAGCATTTGCATCCGCACACTGGCTTTTCCTGCAAAACTTTGGCCAGTTGCAACACCAAGGACCTGACTTCCTCAACTCTCTGAAGTATGAGGAAGGCGCTAGGCTCAGTAGAGGGATGCACCAAGGAGGAAGGAGGGTTGGGAACAAGGGTACAGGAAGGATTCTCTTTGTTACAGTCAGCTGTAGGGGTTTCGAGGGTCTTAGGTAATACGTCTTCCTCGACTAGGACCTCGAACCGGTTCCTACAGACTATATTTGGAATCACTTTGATCACGGGGCTCAATGGGATGACTGAAGAGGGTGTTCTTCCCTCTGCTTCTGCTTGGTGGGACCCATGACTGAATAAAGGATCACTGGCCGTGGTCATTAGCCTGTTGGAAGGGAGGGGAGTGTGGTTATGAGTTGGTGGAGACCCCACTCTGCAAATAGACAATATTGGATTTGGAACATGATCCTTCATCCTTTTTTTAAAGAAGTCTTGGATCGTTCCAGGATGAGCTGAATCGTTTTTAGGTGGCTGGGTTCCATTGTTGTCCACTGTACAGTTCAAAATCGCCTCCACCTCTTTAAATAACTGGTCAATCTCCTCAAAGGGTTTGTGAGAACTTGCTTTGGTTTTGGTGACTAGCTTAAGAGAACGCTTTTTCAGCTTTTTGCGATCAGACAGTGGATCCAGAGGATCAACAGCTTTCTTCCTCCCCATATAGCCGGCGGAGAAGCTGCTACACAGTGCCAAACAAAGTAGTAATTTAAACTTACGTAGTATATTGGGTCCACGATGTAAGGGAGTGGGCCCAGCCCAGTCTCAATCGGCCGAAGACGGGCCCGTCTTGGCCTGGTCTTCGCCCGGGCGCTCACCCGCGCGCGTCCCGCGGGGGGCGTGCCTTTTTGTGTCTGAGGTGGAGGCAGGCCAAGCAGGGAGAGGCGTCCGTGCTCCCCTGGCAACCCGCTTCAAGTGTTTTCCGGCATCCCGCGGGGGCGCGCCTTTTTGTGTCCGAGGTGGAGGCGGGCCAAGCAGGGAGAGGCGGCCGTGCTCCCCTGGCAACCCGCTTCAAGTGTATTCTGGCGTCCCGCGGGGGCGCGCCTTTTTGTGTCCGAGGTGGAGGCGGGCCAAGCAGGAAGAGGCATCCGTACTCCCCTGGCAACCCGCTTCAAGTGTTTTCCGGCGTCCCGCGGGGGGCGCACCTTTTTGTGTCCGAGGTGGAGGCGGGCCAAGCAAGCAGAGGTACTTTATTTTAGTGATACAAGGCCAAAATATCTTAGAGGCTATACTCCCTTAGGAGGTAAGTATTATACACAAAATATACACTAGTTACCAAAATCAGGTAAGTAAACAGTCATAAAATAGTGCAAATAGTGAAAATCACCATAGACTAGAATGGGCCTAGGGGCAACACAAACCATTTACTAAAATAGTGGAATGTGAAAGTCGGTTTCCCACCTAGGCAAGAGTAGTGTGTAGAGGAGCGCTAGGAGTGTAAGAAAACACCAAAGGTAAGTAAAGTACCCCACCCCAGAGCCCAGGAAAACAGGAGTAAAGTGCAGCAAGTTTCCTCAGAGCACACTAGAAGTCGTGATAAACAATTATGTAATAACCAAGCAAGACTGCAAGACACCAACGATGGATTCCTGGACCTGTAGACATGTGGAGAGAGGAAACCAAGTCCAAGAACAGCTGAAGAGTCCAGGAGTAACAGGAGCCCCTGCTAACCCGGATGAAGGTGCAAAAGTGGATTGTCCGGTTAGAAGAAAAAGTCAGAGATGCACCAAAGAAGACAGCTGTGGGTTCCTGCTTGGTGCGAGAGATGTCCCACGTCGAGTAGAAGAATTCAGGCTGGTTTTCATCGATAGATTCCACCAATAAGCCAAGCCTTGGCTCATGCAAAAGACACGTTTGGCGGGAGAAGGCGCTACCTGGAACCAGGAGGGACCAGGGGGTCTCAACTGGGACTGAGGAGACAGAGGGGGCTCTCAGCACTTCAGAGAGCACTCAGAAGACCAGGCAGCACCCACAGGAGTCCCAGGACACGGGGACAAAGGAGTTGCAAATCACAGTCGTCACAGCACTACACAAAGAGATCCCATGCTGCCGGAGAACAATTCAGGGAGCTGAGCGTGGCAGGATAGAGTGCTGGGGACCTGGGCTATGCTGTGCAAAAGGAGTCCTTGAAGAAGCACACAGAAGCCCTAGGAGCTGCAAAACACGCAGTGCACAGGGGTACTGTCTGGCTCAGGGAGGCAAGCTCTTACCTCCACCAAATGTGGACAGTTGGACCTTTGGACAGTCTGGGGCACTTCGGTCCACCACCTGTGTTCCAGGATCCATACTCATCATCAGGAGAGGGGACCCAGAGTACCGGTCGTCGCTGCAGAGAGGTGCCAGCTGAAGCAGGGAAGTGACTATGTCACTCTGCAGGAGATTGGTTTGGTTCTTCTGGTGCAGGATGAAGACAGGCAGTCCTCAGAGTGTGCACAAACTGGAAACTGTTGCAGTTGCTGGCAGGAGCTGAAGTTACAGAGTTGCAGTAGCCTTCTTGGATACTTTGTTGCAGTTGTAGAGTTCCTGGAGCAGTTCTGCAGTTGATCCTACGGTAGAAGGTGAAGCAGAGGTTGCAGAGGAGTCCTGCTGGAATCTTGCAAAACCGAATCTGAGGAAATACCCAGAGTAGAGACCCTAAATAGCCCTCAGAGGGGGATGAGTCACCTAACCACATATGGACCTATCAGGAGGAGTCTCCTGAAAACAAGATGGCAGAACCCAGGGACCCTCTGGAGGAGCTGATGGACAGGGGAGTCGTCACTCCCCTTTCCTTAGTCCAGTTTCACACCAGAGCAGGGGCTGGGGGTCCCTGAACCGGTGTAGACTGGATTATGCAAAGAGGGCACCATCTGTGCCCTTCAAAGCACTTCCTATTTCCAAATGGAGAGGGTGTAACACCCCTCTCCAAAAGGAAATGCGTTGTTCTGCCTTCCTGGGATTGAGCTGCTGAAGCGCCAGGAAGGCAGAAGCCTGTCTGTGAGGTGGCAGCACCTGGGGCTGCAGTGAAAACCTCAGAAGGCTGGTATGGCAGTACTGGGGGTCCAGGGTGGAGCCGCCCCCAGGGTGCATGGAATTGCCCCCCCCAATACCAGGCACAGATTGAGGGTACAATTTCTCAATCCTAGACACCTCACATGGCCATATTCGGAGTTACCATTGTGAAGCTACGTATATGTATTGACCTATATGTAGTGCACACTTATAATGGCCCTCACTCACAAAGTCTGGGAAATTGGTCCTGGACAATGTGGGGGCACCTCTGCTAGTGCAGGGGTGCCCTCACACACAGTAACTTTGCCCCTAGCCTTCAGGCTTAGACATATAGGTGGCTTATAAGTTACCTGGTGCAGTGAAAATGGCTGTGAAATAGTGCTGGCACTCTTTCACTCAGGCTGCAACAGCAGTCCTGAAGAAGTGTTTGTATGAACTCCTTATGGGTGGCAAAAGAAATGCTGCAGCTCATAAGGATCTCCTGGAACTCCAATGCCCTGGGTACCTAGGTACCATATACTAGGGACTTATAAGGGGGTCCAGTATGCCAATTTGAAGTGGAATACTGGGTTTCCAGTATTTAAGTACAGATTTGGAACCCGAGAGAGCATAAGCACTGGAGTTCTGCTTAGCAGGACTCCAGTAACACAGTCAAGCATACTGACAAAACAGGAAAACATACTGACATGAAGGCCACAAACTATGAGCACTGGGGTCCTGGATAGCAGGATCCCAGTGACACAGCAAAAACACACTGACAAACAGGCCACAATGGGGATAACCATGCTAGAAAGAGGATACTTTCTCACAGTGAACCACTATGAGGAGTGAGGGTTACTTCACAGGATGCCACTCTGGTATTGGTCGATTAGTGTTGAGCCACGCTGCTATTGGATGTCCAAGTCATAGAGTGTCACACTGTTATTGGCTATTATTGTTTAATGAAAACTGTGGATAAAAGAGTTATTTACTGGTTTGGAATGGATTTCAAATTCCAAATTTTGAAAATATTGTTGAAAAATGAAATGTCTTAAGCCTATGAAAGAGGTAATGAGGGGAGTTGTGAAAATACTTGTTTGTGAAGGGAAAGATGAAACACCTGAAGTTATGTCAGGTCACTATATTACTATAAATGTATGTCTTCATACATGTATTTGGCTAAATCTGTGGCATAAGATCGCAGAGAAAGAAGGTGCATTGAGGTTTTGACGCTATGGCACATTTAATTTAAGAATCATCGAGAATTTGAGGAGAGTATTGTCAAAGATGAAACCACAACCTAGACCCGCACAGTACAAAGCACTTCATGCTTGGGAACGTGCAGCCCATGCTAGGCAAAAGGACAAATATTAGGGGAGAGTCCGAAAGGCAATGTGTACTTGTGCAGGTACTAGATGGGCTGTGGAACAAAAGAGATGGAGAACTGACATGCTAGAGGGAGCAAGATTGTACCCTGCACTGGCAAGTGAAGAAATTGCCACGGAGAAAGAGAAAGAAAAGACAAAGAAAAAGAACGTGGAAAAAACAATGGACACCAAGACTTTAGATGAAGATAATGACAGTGACTAAAGCAATGACATCTTGGATGTGTTGCTGTCAGCACATCTACCTCCATATAATGACACTAAACTTGAGGGAATGAGTGATGCATTTCCCGAGGGAATGAGTGATGCATTTCCCAATGGAAATGCAGCAGAACCCTCTCCACCAGTAAACATGTTACTAAATACAAGCCAGTTCACGATCGGAGGGAATTCAGGGATTAATACCCCTGTCAACCCCACCAGTCACAGTGCCCAGAATGCTATTACAGATCCAGTCACTATTGGTCCCACAATTCCTTTATATAGACCTAAGTCATCATGAGCTGCGACACATGCCTTGACGGTTCCTACTGGAGTAAATCTGTCAACTGCTGTTCCTGTCGTTCCCGGAGGGGGAGGAATGGGAAATACCCCATCGATTCAGACTAAGATGAAAACCCCAGCTGCTTCTGCATCTTCAACAGCAAATCAAGCAGGAATTTCTCTTATAGAAAACCAAGCCCAAAGATCGCAACCATTTGACATGTCCTTTTGGAAGTCACACCCCAGTGTTAACCATAATACTGCCAAAGAGGAGATAGTGTCTAATGCCCCGTAGTTCTGGCTGGCGTTAGTGCTAGAGAATATAATGACTGTCTTAAAAGTTTGGTTACAAATTCAAGAGAAGGTGCGATCTTAGGATCACCCAGAGAGATATCTCAGTTCCTGATTAGAGGAAACACAGTGGATGTGGTCAAACTAAAGCTAGATCAGTTGTTATCAGGAAATCTTAATCTTTCTTGATTAGATACCTATCAGGAGAACATGCTTGTGTTTATGTGTAAGGATGTCACAAAGCGTGCAGGACAAGCACATGACAAATTGGCTGAAGTGGCTCAGAAATATGATATGGACCTGAATAGAACCAAGTCTTTACAGAGAAGCTACTGCATGTGTTTTGATGAGAATGACATGTGTAGTGTGAAAATCCCAGGAATGGTAATGCCGGTAAATGAGATGATTCATAGCATTTGAAAATGAAGGGAATTAGGTAATTAGGAAAGTAGATGGGAAAAATAGACAGATAAGAAGACAAAGGGGGAACCACCTCCATCCACAGTGGAAGGAGAAGGCCCCTCAGGTTATCCATTGAGGGAACTGCCTGGTGGAGGTTATGCCCATGTGCCGTGGAGCAACAGTGACCTTGCGTCATCCACAAATGATTTCCCCATATTGAGTGAAAAACAGTGGAATGGTTGAGCTGTTTGTAAAAATCTTGCAAGTCCTATGGGTGGGTTTGAATACTCTTTTCAACATTGTAGTGCCCTGTGATGTGTGGGGAGAATGAAAGTGGCTATAGAATGGTCGGTGAAGGAGCCACAAGAGAACCCAGTGACAAATGCTTTATCACCAGTAGTGATGAAAACGTTTTAGCAAGTGATGACTTTATTGAAAGAGAGGGTACCAGCTAAAGACATTGATTGGGTCAGGATTGACAGGACAACTTGAGAGCCTAAGGAGTAAGTGCATGCCTTTTATGAGAGATTGTTACAGGTGTTTAAGCAACACAGTGGAATGCCCCTTGAGGTGAAGGATATGGGGAATTGTTTGTCTAAATTTGTGACAGCATTGGGATCTGAGATTAGTTTCATAATTCAGCAGCATTTGAGTTGTTGGCAGAATAATTTGATTGGTGAAATGTTGAGGTAAGCAAAATATTACAGTGATATTGATGTGGCAACTGTGAAAAAGACAAATCTTTTACATTGTTGCAATAAGTTGGGTCATTGGAAGTGGGGATGTTATATTAGTCCTCAAAATTCACAATTCAGAATTACGACCCTAGAGTAATAACCCTGTGCATTCAAGAATGTACAGAGACAAAGAATGCAAAATTTTAATGTGCCTTGAGCTCCAGCAATGCAGGTTCCACAAGCCCCGATGCCACTTCCAAATAAATATGGTCCCAGATTAAATTCAAATCAGTTCCCAAACCCAAATCAAAATTCTTTCTAAAATCAGACTATGCTTCAACAGTTTCCTATGTTTGAAACGTTTGAGGTTTACAGCTTGGACCTGTCCTTATGACAGTCCCTGAGGGAGAGGAAGATTGCATTCTTGGCACAGACTTGGAGGTAGACCAGAGTGGTCCATTTGTAGATGGTGAGGGAAATGGCCATCTTGTATCATTTTTTTATTGATACTGGTGCTCCCCACTCTACAGTCAGAACAGTGGAGGTTCCAAATCTGCTGCTCTCAGGAAAATGAACCAAGTTGTAGGAGTCGCAAATAAGAAGATGACAAACCGTGTTACAGAAGAAGTACCTGTCAAAATAAGATCCTTTGAAGAGACTCACCAATTTGTGGTATGCGATTCTAGTCCGGTGAGTCTCATGGGAAAAGACCTCCTATGCAAAATTAATAGTACCATTTACTATACACCAATATGTGTTGAGCTGCAAACTGATGATGAAGATGTTGCCTTTAAGCAGGCAAGAGAAGGTCTTTAAGTTGCACTGTTCCCCATGATGACAATTGACGAGTTACCACTGGATCTTAGAGATATGGTTAAGCCTGAAGTGTGGGGCATTTCATCAAGGATGTTAAACCTGTCCGCATTAAAGTGAAACCAAATATTGAGTACCCAAGAACACCACAGTACAGTTTGACTCCTGAAACAATTGCTGGGATCACTCCAGTGATTAAGTCTAAGATACAGCAAGGCATTTTAAAGAAAATAATGGGACGTCAATGTAACTCAACCATTTGGGCTTTTACAGAAGCCTAGGGGGAAGTACCGCATTGTCCAAGATTTGAGGAAACAAACTTGATTGTTATCCCCTTTTGTCCTGTGGTACCGAATCCAGCTGTGATATTATTCTAAATTCCATGTGAGGCTGAGTAGTTCACTGTCATCAATTTGTGTCAGGCCTTCTTTTCCATACCGTTGCATGAGGACTGTCAGTTCCTCTTTACATTTCAGTTCCAGAACAGTGTTTTAGCATGGTGTTGAGTCCCACAAGGGTACATTGAAAGCCCCTCAGTTTCTAAACTGATTCTTAAGAAAATTCTAGCGCACTTGTTATGCCATGTAACTCAGTCTTAGTCCAATATATCCACGACATACTGGTGGCATCGGATACACAGGAAACTTGTAAGCAACACATCATTGCTCTGTTGAACTACCTATCTGAGAATTGACATAAAGTATCCCCCGAGTAAACTGCAGTATTGTCAAAAAGAAGTCTAGTATTTTGGACATCAAATTGAGAAGGTGGTGCAAGAAAGGATTTCAGCAATTTTGATAATGAATCCGCCATGGACTCAGCGAGATGTCTGGATGTTTCTGGAAATGGTGGGCTAATGTTGCTAGTGGATACCCAACTTTTCCCTAGTGGCCATAGTGGCCAAGACTTTACAGAGGCTAAGACATAAGGATGTGTCTGATCTGGTACCTTTGGATACCAACTGCTTGGTTGCCTTCCTAGAGCTGAGAGTGTTGTGTAGCCATTTTAATTATAGCTCCATGCATGTTATTTTAGCAAGACCAGGCCTGCAGCTGTGCACTTTACCCTAGATATATTTTATTCAGCTTTGTTTATTAATTTAACAATAGTCACATTTGCAGTCTTGTTTTATTTCTCTCTATCTAGCTGTTCTTTTGCCTAGGCCAGCACTGCTTTCTTAAACAAGACATTTAGGCCCTCATTCTGACCCTGCCGGTCTTTGACCGCCAGGGCGGAGGACCGCGGGAGCACCGCCGACAGGCCGGCGGTGCTCCAATGGGGATTCCGACCGCGGCGGTAAAGCCGCGGTCGGACCGGCACCACTGGCGGGCTCCCGCCAGTGTACCGCGGCCCCATTGAATCCTCCGCGGCGGCGCAGCTTGCTGCACCGCCGCGGGGATTCCGACCCCCCCTACCGCCATCCAGATCCCGGCGGTCGGACCGCCGAGATCCGGATGGCGGTAGGGGGGGTCGCGGGGCCCCTGGGGGCCCCTGCAGTGCCCATGCCACTGGCATGGGCACTGCAGGGGCCCCCGTAAGAGAGCCCCTAAATGTATTTCACTGTCTGCTGCGCAGACAGTGAAATACGCGACGGGTGCAACTGCACCCGTCGCACAGCTTCCACTCCGCCGGCTCGATTCCGAGCCGGCTTCATCGTGGAAGCCTCTTTCCCGCTGGGCTGGCTGGCGGTCTGAAGGCGACCGCCCGCCAGCCCAGCGGGAAAGTCAGAATTACCGCCGCGGTCTTTCGACCGCGGAACGGTAACCTGACGGCGGGACTTTGGCGGTCGGCCTCCGCCGCCCGCCAAGGTCAGAATGAGGGCCTTAGTTCACTCTGTGCTTCTCTCAAGGTTGCAGTAAGATAGGTTGGCTGTAAACGTGGTAAAGCTTTGTCTCTGGTATTCATAGAAACATACACATCCTTACCTAGGGACATTTTCTCAGAGCATCAACTGTTTTATTATTAAAACACTTCCCTGTCCCATACACATTAGAGGGAGATCCGAGCCAGATGACCATGACTGAATGCTGATTGCTGAATGCTTCACTACAGCTGCTTATGTTGATTTCAGGCCTTTGCTTAGGTATGGGGGATGATGTCTTCCCAGGGGATCCTGAAAGGCAGAACTAGAGCTTAACATGCTGTGCTCTAATATAGCCTAGGTAGGAATTAGTCTATTGATTCTAGTGACAATATGGTAGCGTTATTTCTATGCTTTACTCTCCTTGTCACAATTTTAATTCTCTCATGCTTTATCGTCCTGGTTATTGTAGTACATGCTTTACTATCTAAGATGCAGTTGCTTCATTAAAACGTTATTGAAACATATACTGCCTCTGCTTGTCCTTGTATATGTGAGACTAATGTGACTGAGAGAAACGGATGCGATCTGAGTGACCAAGATTTCCCTGAGGGTCAATTGTGTCATGCGTTTGGCTGCCCAATCATCCCTACTCTTGGGTACAGATAAGGCACTGCTAGTTAGCCAGAGAAAAGAACCCGGATTGGGGCAACAGGTGTCACCTGTATTAGGTTAGACTCAGTCCCCCACACCGCAGGCGATTCTGCCGCTCAAATCCAGTAATCTCATTAGAATAATGAGAGCCTACGCGACAAGATAAAATCTGTGTTGTGTCCCAGTACTCGGAATGTCAGATTACAATAAAGCATTTGCTCACTTCTGCAGTGAGAGGGAGGGCTGCAATCTCTTGTTGCTTACACAGATGCATGGGAACTCCATATGCCTGTGGCCTATATTTCTGCTATTCTTGACTCCATAGCAGCAGTGCTGCCTGGCTGCCTTAAAGCAGTGACAGCGGTGGGTGTCCGCATAAAAAATGTGAGAATATTGTGATGGGTCATCCCCTTACTGTGTTTGTTCCCCATTCTGTTGAGATACTCATGACCCCCCTCCCACACCCAACATTTGACAAATAGCAATTTGCTGTGAAAAGATAATTTTGCCTACAGAGAATGTGAATCTTAATCGTTGTGCTACCTTAAATCCTGCTACACTTTTACCCCTTTCTGAAGCTGAAGGAAAGGAGGAAGAAGTTGAGCATGACTGTCTAGATGTCACAGAACTATGCACCAAGCCAAGACCAGACATAAAAGATGAGTCACTACCTGAGTCTAATTTCATACTGTTTGTTGATGGGTCTTGTTTGAGAGACCATGAAGAAAACTTGAGAGCTGCAGTTTGTACAGTATCAGGTGTAATTGGGGCTTCCTGGCTTTGTAGAGTACTCTCCGCACAAATGACTGAATTGGTTGTCCTTACTAGGGCATGTTGTGTTTCTGAACAACTGAAAGTGATGATTTTCATAGATAGTCAGTATGGCTTTGGGGTTGTCTTTGACTTTGGACAGTTATGGTCACAGTGAGGTTTCATGACCTCTTCAGGCGCTCTGATACGAAACAGGGAGTATGTAAAGAGGTTACTCGAAGCTTTGCAGTTGCCTGCCCGGACTGCGGTTGTGAAATGTTCTGCACTTCGCAGCGTAGATGACTATGTGATAGTGGGTAACAAGTATGCTGATAAAGGTTCCAAATACTATGCCCATGGAGCATGTACGTTCCACGGTGAATACTGCAACAATACCATAGATGAGACCAATTACAACCTTTTGTTTACTACAGCTGATACATGGGCAGCAGAGGATGCAGGAAGAAGTGCCAGAGGCAGCACAGCGAGGATGGATTAGAGCAGGTTGTGTTGAGAGAGATGATGATATTTGGGTTTCAGCAGATAGAAGACCTGTGTTGCCAGATAGTCTGTTGCTCCTTATTGCTAGACATTTCTATGGTTCTGCCCATGTTGGGAGAGATGCCATGGTGCAATTGTTCCAGCAGACTTGATTTAAACCCAGATTTAGACTGATGGCTGAAGGATTGTGTCACAATTGTTGTGTTGCAACAGAAGAATGTAGGGAAGAGAACTGTGGTAACACTGAGCCACACAGGAAGATCAGGTGGTTCCTTCAATAGTATGCAGTTGGACTATATCAAAATGCCTGTGTGAAATTGGCTGAGATACGTCCTGGTAATTGAGTTGAAGCTTACCTGACTAGAAGAAATCACAATCTCACAGTAGCCAATTGTTGCTGAGGGAGCTGATTCCCAGGTTTGGTTTCCCAACTTCTGTGAGTCATACCGAGGGACCCGTTCCACCAATGATATCCTGAAACTAAAATCCAGACTAGCTAAAGCATGTGCTTCAACATCTTTGAAGTGACCTGATGCTTTGCCCTTTGTGTTGATGAGTCTGCATAGTATCCCTGATCAGGAAAAAGGACTACCCCCCCCATGAGATAATCATTGGCAGAACAATGAGACTTCCAGCTGTACCTGCAAATGCCTGTGAACATTACAGATGACATGGTTCTTGATTACTGCAAAGGACTGGCTGACCTGGTGCGTTCTGTGTCTCACCAGGTTGGAGCAGCCACAGCTATGCCACATCTGGAGCAGTGCCATGACCTCAGTCCTGGAGACTGGTCTTGGTGAAAAAGCATGTGAGGACATCATGCCAAGAACCTTGTTGGCGTAGGCCTTAACAAGTAATTTTGGTAAAGACTACAGCTGTTAAATGCAGAGGGCTCCCCAACTGGATTCATGCCTCCCATACTGGCAGAGTTGAGTGTCCCCTTTATGATGTGACAGCAGCTCTCCCAGAAGTACCAGTTGTGGCAGAAAGACATCAGGAACAGGTTAGACACGCTGTTGGGGACAGAGAAGAGCCTGAAACAGCACATGTTCGGTCTGAGGGGGGTCTGGATGAGTCGACAGCTGAAACTTACACACAAGAGTCTCGTACTGTGGTGATGAATGAGTCAGATTCAGACCCTGATTAAGTCCCTAGTGCTGTGAAAATGCGAGTGGGAGCTAGAGACTTCTGGCCAAAAAGGCAGGAGAGAGATTGAGCCTCCCTGAGGGGTATGTACACCAAACTATTCCAGAGGATACTGAGGATTCTGGCCAGAGTGACAGTGAGGATGGTGGATCTGCTTTGAGGAGGTCAAAAAGAGCAAGGGTACCCTGTTGAAAGTACTTTTCACCTGAAAGGATGTATTTTGCTGCTAATGCCGGAGAGGGAGAACTTTGGGACTTTGAGGATAACATTGCAAATCCAACTGAACCTCCCTGAACTGAACTTTATGGTTAGACTGTGTTTTGAAATTTCTTTGCCACTGAATAGACTGACCCGATTTTGTTAAACTGTGTACTGATTAGAGATATTTAAACAGACTTTGCTAGGGAATTGAAAAGTGTACAGAGGCAGCTGGAGGAGCATGAGGGTCTCATTTAAAAGAACTGGAAGCAGGGCTAAGGAAGTCTCACAAAGGTCTTGTAAATATCATAATATTCGTTGAACTTTATTTTGCCTTTTGCACAGGTGGAAACCATCAAAGAAGACGCTACTGCTGCTATTTTCCATCCAACTGTCTGATTTTAGAGAAGTCATGAAAACTAATAACACCAATAGACTTATATATGCATTAATAGGTATATTACCAGGTGCGGATGATAAACTTTAAAAGTGGTGGGACCAGCGAAGTACCCCACCACTTCTGAAAAACAAAATAAAACTCTCTATCCCTCCAAAAGCCCATAACAAACAACCCCCTTCCTCCAAAAGCCTAAAATAAATCACCTCCTCCCTCCAAAAGCCAGTAATAACCCTCCCTTCAAAAGCCCAAAATAAAATTACACTAACATTTAAAATACATAAAATTAAAATATATGTGGGGTCATTACAACATTGGTGGTAAAAGGTGCTTACCG
This sequence comes from Pleurodeles waltl, assembly GCF_031143425.1. Classification (NCBI taxonomy): domain Eukaryota; kingdom Metazoa; phylum Chordata; class Amphibia; order Caudata; family Salamandridae; genus Pleurodeles; species Pleurodeles waltl. The sequence continues at coordinate 405,413,534 of NC_090449.1, forward strand.
CCGTGCAGAAGACCGCAAACACACCGCCGCGGCCGTGAAATTCCACCACGGTCATTATGACCCACAGCTCGGAATCCGCCAAAATCCAGACATCCACACAAGTCCGCCACACCAAAGGTCAGTGATAAACTGGCAAAAACGAAACCTCCACCGTCACACCAACAGGAATACGCCCACACTATCACGACCCACAAATCCAAGTGGCGGTCTTTCAACCGCGGTATTCCATTGGCGGTACACACCGCCGCGCTCAATATACACACACATTTACAAAACACTACCACATTGGACAAATCGAAATACACACACCTGATACACATACACACACCACTCCCACACACCCAATACAATATAAAACACACACCCACACCACCCACAAACCCTTACGTCGACAATTGTGACAGAGGGCCAGAGAGAGACACCACCAGAAAGAACAATAGCATCCACAGGCACCCTACACCATCACTCACACAACATCCAAGCACCTCACATAACACACCTCTAAATATCACCCCACACATCACAACACACACCACCCAATACATCACCCACACCACCCCATGGCCCCGCAAAGACACCCCAGATTCTCTGAGGAGGAGCTCAGGGTCATGGTGGAGGAAATCATCCGGATAGAGCCACAGCTATTTGGATCACAGGTGCAGCACACCACCATAGCTAGGAAGATGGATCTAAGGTGAAGAATCGTGGATAGGGGCAACGCAGTGGGACAGCACCCAAGAACTAGGGATGACATCAGAAAGAGGTGGAAAGACCTACGGGGGAAGGTGCGTTCAGTGGTCTCAAGACACCACATCGCCGTTCAGAGGACTGGCAGCAGACCCCCACCTCCTCCCCCAGAACTAACAACATGGGAGGAGCAGGTCTTGGCTATACTGCATCCTGAGGGCCTCGCAGGAGTAGCTGGAGGAATGGACTCTGGTAAGTCAAATCTTTCACTACTTCATCCCCCGCCCACCTGAATGCAATCACATACCCCAAAACTCGCCCTCACCCCTATCACTCCAACTCCTCACGTATGTCCCAATATCACAAACCACACATCCCAATTTCAAGCCCTGCATGTAACACCAAAGCATGGACACCCATCACCAAAGCATGTCCACTGCACATACCCATACACCCCCCTAAACCATTATCACACAAGGTCCTACACAGGATTGCAAGCACTGGGGTACAGGGTCACCCACCCATTGCACACCATGGCACACACAGATGCAATAATCATGCCTTTACACCCCTGCAGGACCCCTACCCAACGTCACTGGACAGGAGGGTCCAGACATGTCCACTCCACCCACAGAAGAGGCCCACAGCGATGACAGCAGCACTGTCCAACTGGATCTAGATGACCAGCCCGGCCCATCTGGGACCTCGGGACAGTCGGTTCCCCTCACACTGGCACAGGCCACTACAGAGCTTCCCCCCTCTAGAAACACCAGCACAGCACCCACCCAGCAGGCCCATCCCTCTGTCCCCAGGACACGTCAAGCAGCAGTGTGTCCACCACTACAGGGAACCCAGGCTAACCCACCACCCCAACAACACCAGGGACCTGGGGGCAGTGGCCGTGGGCACACGGATCAGGGGACAGAGGCCCAGGAACACAGGGGAACTGGGAGGGCTGCTGTGCGACAGGGGGAGGATTGGCCCAGAGAACCCACTCTCCACAAGGCCCTCTCCAACATCATGGAAGCCTACCACCATTCCCAGGAGACGTTGGCTACGGTACTGGCCAAGTTTCAGAAGACCCAGCGGCTGCAGGAGGAACAGTATTTGGGCTTCAGGGAGGAACTAAAATCAATTAATTCAACCCTGGGCACCATTGTAGGGGTGCTGAAGGAACTCGTCAACACCAGGAGGTACACTGTGGCACAACAAGGGGCCCCTGACACTAGCCTGGACGATGACCTGCCCACCACCTCCGCCGGCGCTAGTGGACAGGACGCACAGCCACAGGACCACTACACCAGCACCCCACCCCCTGTAGATGGAGTAACACCCCGTAAGCGGTCCCTGAGATCCTGGACAAAGACAGACAACAATGCCAAGACCCCCACCAAGAAATGAGACCACCATGAATGTCATCCTTCTGTCCCACTTTGTCACCCTGTCCATCCTTAAACTGCCCCAGCTCCACTTCCTATGCCCCTTTGGATAATGCACCTGTGAGACTAATAGACTGGACTCTGCCATGGGCATTCCTCCACCATCATCTCTGACCATTTTACAACCCCCTCCACTATTTAGCACTTAAATAAACACCTTTAAATCACAAAACAATCTGGAGTTAGTCTGTGCTTTCGAAAATGTTTTTGAGCAATAACAGTGGCAAAATGCTATATCCAATGTAATGTCAACATACCTATGTCACACAGCTCTAGTCCATGCGGAAACTAAGCAGATGTCACACAGTGGGACCCACATCTGTGAAATCGTAAGGGAAAGTGACAACTCAGTGACCATACACTGGGTGAAAATGACAGACAGATGAGAGGTAGTAGAATTAAACCAGATGTATCAGGCAGTGTTGTCTTCTTACCTGTGTCTCACTGGAAGTACTGGTGGATCACAGTGTTCCTGTTGTCTATGTATTCTTCTGCTTCCTCGTCTTCACTGTCCACAGGCTCCACAGCTGCCACAAGACCTCCATCTGGAACATCCTCCTACAGAAAAGGCACCTGTCGTTGCAAAGCTAAGTTGTGAAGCATACAGCAGGCCACGATGATCTGGCACACCTTCTTTGGTGAGTGGAATAGGGATCCACCTGTCATATGGAGGCACCTGAACTTGGCCTTCAGGAGGCCGAAGGTCCGCTCTATTATCCGCCGTGTTCGCCCATGGGCCTCATTGTAGCGTTCCTCTGCCCTTGTCCTGGGATTTCTCACAGGGGTCAGTAGCCATGACCGGTTGGGGGAACCAGAGTCACCTGCAAATGGCGAGGGACAACTGTTAGACACACACTAACCTGTAGGGATAACCCCAGACCCAGACAACCATTCCCACTGTCTTGCCTCCAGGTGCTCAACTAATAGCCACACACGGTGCCTCTGGAGTTGACCCATCACATAAGGGATGCTGCTATTCCGCTGGATGTAGGTGTCATGCACTGAGCCAGGGAACTTAGCATTCACATGGGAGATGTACTGGTCTGCCAAACACACCATCTGCACATTCATGGAATGATAACTCTTCCGGTTTCTGTACACCTGTTCTCTCCTGCGGGGGGACCAAAGCCACATGGGTCCCACCAATGGCACCTATGATGTTGGGGATATGTCCCAGGGCATAGAAATCACCTTTCACTGTAGGCAAATCCTCCACCTGGGGGAAAAACAATGTAGCTCTGCATGTGTTTCAGCAGGGCAGACAACACTCTGGACAACACGTTGGAAAACATAGGCTGGGACATTCCTGATGCTATGGCCACTGTTGTTTGAAATGACCCACTTGCAAGGAAATGGAGCACTGACAGCACCTGCACTTGAGGGGGGATTCCTGTGGGATGACGGATAGCTGACATCAGGTCTGGCTCCAGCTGGGTACACAGTTCCTGGATTGTGGCACGATCAAGTTTGTAGGTGATGATCACATGTCGCTCCTCCATTGTCGACAGGACCACCAGCGGTCTGTACACCGGAGGATGCCGCCATCTCCTCACCTGCCCCAGCGGACGTTGCCTATGGAGGAGAACAGCGAGCAGAGAGTCAACCAACTCTGAGGTACGTAAACACAACTTAATCGGAAAATGTTTGCAAATCGACATATGGCTGTATTAGTGTTTAAGCAAGGCCTAGATATGTGTGACGCAGTCCAAACTAATGCCATGTGGGCCCCTGAAATGGTGCCTGCCTGACCTGTGAAGTGGGACAAGGGGATATGAGGTAACTGCGTTGGCGTTGTACACCGTCGCAGTAGGCGGTCGAAGACCGCGGCGCAATCCTGCATTGGTTAACATTGGACCCTATGGGTCCCAGGAGCCAATGACGATGTACGCCGGTGGTGACGGTACGTACCGCCGCGGACGTGACCACCATTTTCTTTCTGTTCAATGACTTGATACCTGATGTTCGACAGGAGAGGACCTACACTGCAAGTGCTGCTGTGACCTCAGCTTGGAAGAGACAATGGCTTGTGTGTCTGGGGAAAGGGCCCCTGCCTTCAGCACGGAGGAGTTGGAGAAATTAGTGGATGGGGTCCTACCCCAGTACACGCTACTCTACGGTCCTCCAGACAAACAGGTGAGTACAGTGTGAGCATGCTGTATGGGAAATGCCTGTTTGGAGTGGTCTGGATGAAAGATGGGGGGGAGAATGAGGTGTGCATGAACGACGGTGAGTGCATGTGCGTCATGGCAAGGGTAGGGATGCGGGCCAATGACTGTGACGGTGCGGACGGGTATATCTTCTCCTTTTCCCCTGTACTATTCCTGTAGGTCAGCGCCCACCAGAAGAAGGATATTTGGCGTGCCATCGCCAAAGAAAGCCGGACCCTGGGGGTCTACCACAGACCAAGCACCCACTGCCGGAAAAGATGGGTAGACATTCGCCACTGGAGCAAGAAGACGGCGGAGGCCCAGCTGGGGATGGCCTCCCAACATGGGAGGGGTGCCCATTGCACCATGACCCCCCTGATGTTCAGGATCCTGGCGGTGGCGTACCCAGAGTTGGATGCGGGCTTGAGGGCATCACAGTTGCCACAAGGGGGTGAGTACACTCTCATTCAGCTGATTCAGCGCGCATTGTAGGTGTCTGGGTGGGGGAGGTGGGCTGTGGGTTCCCCTAGGCCAGGGCAAGTTTAGGAGGCAAGGTCCCTTCTTAAGGCAGGCCCTGTGGCACCCCACCCCACCTGTGTACAGAGCCAACTACACCTAGTCAGGCTCCTGTGACATCCATGTGTGCAGCAATCGGGCATTGCCTTGTAACCCATGTCCCTGTGATTGATTAGGGAACTCCAAGTGCACAGCGTAGTACAGGGGGTTTCTGTGTCTGTAGTGTCCGCCAACTGTAGCTGTATTGCATGCACTAAACATGCCTTTCTTCTGTCCCCCCCCCCTTTTTGTGGTCTCTCTGTTTTTGTGTGCATTAGCATCATCAGGCGTAGGAGCAGTGGCACAGGAGCAGGAGGGAGCTGCATCCCACATGGCCCTGGAGGGCGACACAACGGAGTCTGAATTCACCAGTGGGACGGAGGGCGAGGGCGAGGGGAGCTCCACAGCAGGGAAAGGAGCTGAGACCAGCGATATGGACTCCTCCTCTGATGGGAGCTCCCTTGTGGTGGCGGGCCCATCTGTGCCCCCCGCATCTACAGGTACAGCCGCCACCCCTGCTACCAGCACCGACCTCCCAGCAGCCCCTCAGCGTTTGCCCCGTGGCCGCTCACCCAGGAGGGTGGGCATCTCCTTCGCCCCAGGCACCTCAGGCTCTGCCCCTGTCACCCCTGATGCCCTCAGTGAGGAGGCCATTGACCTCCTCAGGTCCCTCACTGTTGGGCAGTCTACCATTTTGAATGCCATCCAGGGTGTAGAGCGGCAGTTGCAAAAAACCAATGCATACCTGGAGGGCATTCTTTCTGGTCAGGCAGCCCAACAGCGAGCTTTTCCAACTCGGGCCTCAGCACTGATGGCAGCCATTGTCCCTGTCTCTAGCCTCCCCCTCCAACTTCCTCCACCCAGACCCAAACTCCTGTACCTCAGCCTATCCCAAGCACACCATCAGACCAGCATGCACACATGTCAACACACAAGGGAAGCTCAGGCAAACATAATCACCACACATCCCACAGGCACTCACGCAAGCATCATACACATGCAGACATACCAACAGCCACTGCCTCCACTGTATCCCCCTCCTCCTCGTCTCCCTCCTCCCTCCCTGTCTCATCTCCACTCACACCTGCATGCACTACATCTTCATCCACTACCTCCATCATCAGCACACCCACCACCACACCCCGCTCATGTGCACTCACCACCCCACTACCATTCACACATCCCCTGTGTCCTCTACCAGTGTGTCTGTGAGCCCACCTCCCAAGGTACACAAACGCAGCCACACACCCACCCAACAGCCATCCACCTCACGACAGCCTCCAACCCATGCACCTTCACCCAAAGTCAGCAAACGTACACCTCCTACAACCACTACCTCTTCCTCCACTCCCAAACCACGTCCATCTACCCGTCCCAGAGTGCCCAAAAAACGTTTCCTGTCCAACCTTGACCTCTTTCCCTCACCTCCCCCACCCCTTCAGTTTCCTAGGGCCCGCTTCTCCAGGTCCCAACCCAGCACCTCAGCCACAACATCTGCGGGAACAGTGGTGCCAGTCGTAACCGGCTTCTGGAGTGCGCCAGGCAGTAGGGCAGCCAGTGTGGCAAGGAGCCAGAGCACGGACAGTCCCCCACCTCAAAAGCACAAAAAGTTGCCCAGTGCCCGGCTGGAGAGAGGAAAAAAATCTGCCACTAAATCCGCTCCCAGGGGTTCCGTTGAGAGTGTGGAGATAGCTGCGCCACCAACCAAGGTGGGAAAGGGGCACAGTAAAACCGGCAAGTCTGGAAAAACCTGCACGACGGACAAGACCGCTGCCCAGGACACCGCCACCACCAGCACTGCTGCCAAGGACACCGCCGCCACCAGCACCGCTGCCAAGGACATCGCCGCCACCAGCACCGCTGAACAGAACACCGCCGCCACCAGCACTGCTGAACAGGACACCGCCGCCACCAGCACCGCTGAAGAGGACACTGCCGCAACAAGCACCACAGGCCAGTGAGCGCCAAAGATTCCGACGCTACTTAGGCCGCCACAAGCAGGATGAAGCACTCTGGGCACAAAGCACCCTCCAGAACCAGTGGAGAATGACGTCCACTACCTCAGTCCTTGGCAGGATGAAGCACTCTGGGCACAAAGCCCCCTCCAGAACTTGTAGAGAGATCCTTCCACTACCTCAGTCCTTGGCAGGATGAAGCACTCTGGGCACAAAGCCCCCTCCAGAGCCAGTGGAGAGATCCAGCCACTACCTCAGTCCTTGGCAGGATGAAGCACTCTGGGCACAAAGCCCCCTCCAGAACCAGTGGAAACTGTTATCCACTTGAGAGACTGTGGCTTTGCAATCCCCAGGATAAAGCAGTGGGTAAACCACCCACTGGAGAGACTTGAGAGACATTGAGAGACTGTGACTTTGCACTCCCCAGGATAAAGCAGTGGGCAATCCACCCACTGGAGAGACTTGAGAGACTGTGGCTTTGCACTCCCCAGGATAAAGCAGTGGGCAAACCACCCACTGGAGAGACTTGAGAGACTGTGGCTTTGCACTCCCCAGGATAAAGCAGTGGGCATGGAGCCCTCGTGTGGATCTGGCGTCGTGCACCCATCCGGCTGAGGTGCCCCCCCTTCCCTTCCCCCTGAAGTGCCTGTTTTATTTCTATCTGATGCCCCAGCAGTGTTCTCTCCGTCTTGTTCGGGTATTGAGTTTGGGCCTCGCCCATGCATTTTGGGCCCAGTGGTCCATGGACTATGATGGTGGAATCCCTTGGACTTGTATTCTTGGTGTATATATTTGTTTATAGTGTGAATATCTTTATATATGTATATATTTTTGATTCATGTCTTTGCATATACTACAATCATTCGACTCATTCCCTTTTGTCCTGCATTCTTCCAGGGGGGTTTGGGGGGTGTAACTGTAATGTATCATGATGTATTAATGTGTGTGTTGTCGTGGGTGAGGGTGGGGGTGTTGCGTGTTGCATGTGTGTGTCACTCTCTTTTCCCTCCCCCTCCCCTGTGTCGTAGATGCAGTACTCACCGTGGTCTTTGCCGCCGGTGTTCGTGCTCCTGGTAGAGGAGCAGGAAGAAAAAAGCTGGAGGAATCTGGAGCTCGGGTTCCATGGCATCCTGGTTCCTCGTGGGGTGTGTAGAGGTGAGCGTTTTCCCTTCCAAGTCCCGTTTCTGCCGTGTTTTTGTTCGCGGTGAATCGGCCCTGGAAAAGATGGCGGATTGGACTGTTGTAATTCTGTGGGCGGTGCATTGTCCTCCGCCTGTCTGTTGGTGGTTACCGCTGCGGTGTTTGTTTGTACCGCCTTGGCGGTCGGAGTGTTAAATTGGCTGTCTATGTTGGCGGTTTCCGCCACGGTCGTGATTCCAATTTTTTTTCCACCTGCCTGTTGGCGGTTTTACCGCTGCTTTAACACCGACTGCCAGGGTTGTAATGACCACCATGGTACTTACCAACTGCTGCATGTTCTCCTCTGTGTTCAGAAACTGCAGTCTGCTGTGGAGCTCTCCTAACCAATCCAGATGCTGTTCTCATGCTATAAATCAGCATGAAAAAGTGCCAGGATTGGATGGAGCGGGTTTGCCAGATGCTCCTTCAGGCCCTGGAGGCCTGCGCTTTCTCTCCACCCAACTTTCTGAGACAGCTCGGGATGGAGTGCTTTAAACTGCGCATGTCAGGCTGCCTGTTGCCGGTCAAACTGACATGTGCACTTTGGAGCATCCGGCCAACCATTCAGCAGCAGAAGATACACCCTGCATGTCTCTTGGCTTGGGGGCACTGTTGAGCCTTCTTTGCTAAAAAATTAAATAATTTCATTGTTGTTTTATTTTTTCACTCGTGGCTCACAGTTGTTAACACTCCCCCACCCTTGTGGAGAAACCGCCGCTGTATATTGCTTGTCACTGTTTTCGTACTAATTTTAATTCCTATAGGACTATCTTCTCCTACACCTTCCACAGTAGTTAAACCCATACCTAGTGTTGCCCCTCTAACTCTGAAACCTGTAGATAATCGTTTACACACAGTAGGTGATAAAGAATTACATGTAGATACATTTAGACAAGATTTTTCTTCAAATGCTTATTTTAAACTGCTTTATGAATACATTGCCACAATGGTTGCAAGGCATTGCTATACCTGCATGCAATTACCTGCATCAGCTGGAGAAAGTATCATCTATCATCACATTCCTTTGACATATGGAGTAGTAGTCTTTTGTGGAACTTGTTTTATGGGACAGGACATTTGCAGCATTTTATTTCAAATTATGGTTTAGGGGGTTATTATGACCCCGGCGGTCGGCGGTAAAATGGTGGAAAGTGCTGCCAATAGGCTGGCGGTACTTTACACCATCTTATGACATTGGCGGTTTTGGCTGAAGCCAAACCGCCAATGTACCACAAAGACCGCCACGCCGATAACAGCTGCTGGGTTGGAGATATCAATCTCCAGCCCAGCGGCTGTCACTGTACCTCCTGTGGGATAATGACCCCCCTACCGCCATGGTTTTCAAGGCTTCCTTCCTGCCACAAAAACCATGGCGGTAGGCACTATCAGCGACAGATAATCCCTTCCCTGTCACTGATAGAGGTCTTCTCCACCCCCACCCCCCCTCCCCAGATTCCCCCCACCCTCCCCTTCCTCTCCAGACCCCCCTTCATTCATGCCCCTACCTTCACACACACACACATGCATACACACACCCATTCCACCATTTATCCCCGCATGCATACATCCATTCACCACACATCCACACACACTCACATACATACACGCAGACATGCATTCACACAACTCAACATACACGCACTCACACCTCCAGACATGCACAGACATACCACACGCAACACACACATGCATACACGCACCCACAGACTTACACACACACCCACACACAGCACCCCCACCCCCGTCCCTTGTCGGAGCACCCACTTACCTGTGTTCAGGTGGTTCTCTGGGAGGATACGGGACAGGGCGCTGCTGCCAGCAGCAGCGTCCCCCAGCAGAAAACTGCCAGGTCGTATTATTTCTCATAATACGGCTGGCGGCGGTCTACTTGCGTGGCGCTGCTGCTGGCAGCAGTGCTACCTTACTGCCATCCACTGGCACGGCCACAGCCGGATTTCCACCATCCTTCTGGCGGACATTTGGCTGTGGTCATAATACGGCGGACGGCTGGTAGCCGCGGCAACGGTCTTTTGGCAGCTGTTGTTGCGGCGGTAGGTGGTTTTTCGCACCAATATCATAATGAGGGCCTTAGTTCTTACAGGGATGCCCACCTTGGAGTATTTGAATCGTCGTCCTGCTCCTAAAGACATAGGGGTACTTGTAAGGTATTTTTAAACACACTGCAACATTATATACTGTCTGTGAACACCAAAACAATTTGACCTGCAGTTTGAGAGATGTTGAAAAGACATTTCTTAATTTAGTTGAAAACAGAAGGAGAGATTTAGGGCCATATGTACGAACTCTTTTTCCCATAGACACAGAATGGGTAAAAACCTTTGCTACATCTGGCCCTAAGAGTCTAAATCAAAGACATACAAAGATTATAAGAATCAGCCTAAATGGACCAAGGAAGAGACTGAGCATCAAATAGCAGGAAATCTACCAGGGTTGTTCTTAGATTGGAAACATAAAGGAAGATTGTGCACACTTACAGATCAATCTACATTTGACATTGCATTTGTAGGAAGGAGTGCATGTGATCACACATTTGAAGTTAGAGGGAACAGAAGGTTGTTTTTAGATGGAGAAGATCCTGGTATCCCTGGAATGTATTATATTTGTGGAGAACATGCATATTTCAAGTTGCCCAAGGGATGGTATGGTATATGTTACTTAGGTATAGTTTTTGCAAAAATATAACATGTAGAGCATTTCAGTGATCCTGTTTGGGAAACAAATTCTAGACCTAAAATGCTGGAGAAGTAATTGGAGATATCTTTGATGCAATGATTCCATCCGTTGGTGTGATTGTAAATGACTTGAAGATTAGAAAATTGTCTACCATAGTGAATAAACTGTCCACCATTACAGCAGGAGTTTTACTGGTTATTGATATTGAAATGGTAGCTATGAGGTCCATGGTTTTGTAGAATCATCTTGGGCTAGACATTCTGATCACCAAGGAGGGTGAAGTCTGTACGATGTTGAAGTTTCAGCAGTGTTGTACCCTCATACCAGATAAGAGTAAAGATTTGAAGGCATAAGAATATTTCTGGGTTGCAAGAAGATTTGAAGGAGTTAGAAGTAACAGATGCCTGGGAAACAATTGGAAATGGATTTGCTGCAACTGGCAAATGGTTTGGGAACCTAGGAAGTTAAATAGTGGGTGCCATTTTGAGACAACTTGTGATAATCGCTTTGTGTGTAATATCTCTAACTATGACCTTTAAGGTGTATCAAAGGATAAAAGCAAGGAGAGGAGGGAAAAGGAAGGAAGAGAGCAGAGATTGAATTAGAAGAGAGTCAGTGTAGACACTATGATGAGATGAAACATTTGGAAGAGACTAGACAAAAATACATGAAACCTTTGACCTTTTGATTGGTCCATCTGATTCTTACCTTGATTGTGATGGCTTGATTTGCCATCAGAGGGGGGGACTGGAGCAGCGTAATTTTGGCTTCACCCCTGCATGTTACAGAAATCATATAAATGTGTGACTGATATCATATTGTCTGTGTGCCTTAACATTATTAATGTAAAGCAAAGCACCAAATACCTAATATTGAAAGTGTATTTACTGTAGAAACTAGAGTTTCGTATATGCATGTGATCTAATGTTTAACTTTAGCATGAAGATTTGTAGTCCTCATTCACATTTACACTTATATTTCGATGTAATGCACTTATTGAGAAGCACATTGCATATGTAATCATGAAATTAAGTTATTGACGTTTTGCATTTATTTTGATATTATGCATGCATTTATAATTAAGTTTTAGAAACCCACATTGAGATTAATTTACTAAAGTTGACATAACTATGCCTTTTCTTTAAAATGAGATGTATTTTTCCGAGGCTTGAGAAGAGAATTTTTGGCAAAAACAGGAGGATTTATTGAGCACAAGACTCCTCCTTCTCATCGCATATCTAGTGTGAAGGAGTTCAATGCTATCTTGTTTGTTCAAGCTCTGTAGGATGGAAAAATCTGCACATTTTTGCAGATGCCCCTGGAGAGAAAGAGAACTAAATGGAGTCTTTTGATGACATGACAAGAGATCTAGATGTGCCTGGAACTTTCCACTTTAAGTTAGAGTTCACACTGCTGCAGGTACAAATCTCTCCACTTTCCAGCTTCCCAGTTCTGATTCTGTACAATTTGAATCTAATATGCACCTATATTGGATTGATTACTAACTTGTAATAAACCTACTGAACTCTCCATAGTGATTCCTTGTCCTCATTGTGCGGCTAAATGGGCTTTACAAAATTGTAAATTGTTCATTTGTTGTTTACTCCCGGGCCTCCCAGTCTACCACAAGGTCCATAGGATGAAGACTTACCTCTGCTGCCATGATCACTCCTGCAGGGTTATTCACCCTTCATCCATTGTTCCAAGCTCAGAGGGAGACAATTCAAGTGTCCCATTACACTGTTTGGTCCTGACGAGACTCTGTATACGAAATAGGGTAGAAACGCCATTGAGAATAATTCATATAAACAAACTAACCTCTAACAAATCCTTTGATTGTCACAAGGGCCTTGATTTATTCATATAACTAATTGATATATGTATATGATTGTTTGTTGCTTCTAGGAACACAACAAAACTGTGTTGCTAATTTGTTATTTGTTTGTATTGTACAGTAATGTCATGTTTGGTTCAGTTTTTTCCTTTCACATTGGGACACGTTGCACTTGATATATATACATAAGGAATAATCCTTTTTTACATATATTCTTTGACTACCCCTTTGGGTCTTAAGTACAGTTCATTTGTATTTAGCAATTGTGCCTTGCTCTACCAGTTATCCAGCTACCACTAATAAGAACCATTGTTTCTTTGGAAATCTTTCTAAAAGTGGCATTTTCTGAATTACAATATAAAATCAGACTTCACCATAAGTTGTGATTTTAAATTGTGATTCCAGAGACACCAAACTCAAAATGTATATCTTCGAGACTGAGAATTACACTTGTAAGATGTATTAAGGTAATCACAATCTTATCCTATAGGATAGATAGGCCTTGCTGTGGTGGAAAACGACTTTGGACGTTTTTTACTACCAGGACATGTAAAACATAAAAGTACATGTCTTGTCTTTTAAATATATTCCATCCTACTCTCTGGGTAGTCCAGGGCCTACCTTAAGGATGACCTATGTATATTGAAAAGGATGATTTGGGCCTGGCTACACCGTTATTTTGCTAGGTCAACATGGCTGTGTAAAGTGCACATACAGGCTCTACAATGGTGGGCCTGAGTCATGGTTAGTGGCTACTTAAGTAGGTGGCAAAATCAGTGCTGCAGGCCCTTGAGTAGCATTTAATTTATATGCCCATGTGCAGTTCATGCACTGGATTAGGGATTTATACGTAAAATAAATCTGCCAATTGGGGATAAGCCAGTATTATCATGTTTAGGGGAGAGTGCACAAGCACTTTAGCACTGGTTAGCAGTGGTAAAGTGCAGAGTCTTAAAGCCAGCAAAAACAAGGTGAGAAAAATGGAGAAGGTGGGCAAAAATCCTTCATGCATTGATCCCCATTCTGGTCCACATACACCATGGAAATGCACTCACCAGGCTTGCACTACACATCACTGTCCTATCCATGTAGTGTACCCTACCCAGCACACATACATCCAGCACAGAGTCACGACTCCTGCACTGTGCAGCACTTCACATCCAACTGCTGTGGGCCAAAGGGTGAGTTAAGCACATAACAGCAGAACTTTAAAATGTGAGTGAGTCTGTATGACTCACTCCAATGACACATGTTAAAAAGACCTGTTCACGCCTACTGAGCACCACAAGGTATTCTGCCACCACTGCACTTGTGCTGCTTAACTACTAGTGAAGCACTAACCTTCTCCCACTATGAGGGTAGCGCTTTGGGCGCCCCTCCCAATCCAACAATGCTGCAATCCATGAGATAGGCTTATGTCATGTTGCACACCCGTGATCGGTGTTCGCTTATGACAACAAAAATCAACATTAGGGATCCAGACATCAGTACAATTGGGCACTCAGGGCAGAGGTGCATGTCAATTAACATGAAGAGAACTTTTCAGTCTCAACACACTTGCATCAACATCAAGGACTTTTCCTGTTCCTGTGCATGACTCTGAAGAGTCTATATTTCTGAGTTCATGCAAAGATGTAGTGTCAATCTCTTGTTTTCAGGTTAAGGGCTAGCATTTATTATGCATTCTAAAGGCTTTTCTAGCAGTGTTGCAGGTAACATATCATGTTCATGAAAATCTACTGCTTGTTGTCATTATTACCTCATTTCACACCGTCATGAGCGTGTCTTTTACTGTCTGAAAACCTATTTCAGACAGCCTTTCCTTGGCTTTTAAACCTAGTAGTCCTTATGTCAGTTGCTATGTGATTCTGTGCTTTGAATATTTTTGGTACTAGCTATTGAGTTATCTGGAGGTTGACCATTGTTGAAATACTTGATTAACTAAACATATTTTGCCTTCTGTAATGCTTCAAATTTGTAATAAAGCTTTATGGTTTGACTTTGAACCCTTGTCTTCTGAAGGTTTGATTTCGAATTTGAGTTCTTGGATTGCTGTGCCTTGCATGAGCCCGAGCCTGCAAACTAGGTGCTTGTAAATCTGGGGCAGCATCAAAAAGCAATGGGTGTTGTGTGATTTCGCCCACAGCAGCACCCATTAGATGGCCCTTTACCACAAATGAGTTTTCTGTGAAATTGCCCACAGCAGTACCCCCTATGAGGCAGCATAGAAGTAAATCCCTCCAACTCCCACTTATTCTTTGGCCTCTCATGGTGTGCCTGATGGGGCAGGCAGTTTTAACTCCTTTGCAACCACAATATATAATATGTTATGCTTCTGTATCCTCTGCAGGTAAGAGAGTTAACTAAAACCCTTACTGCTGGTTGTACTACTTTTATGTCAAGTTACATATGCAATTAACTCCCTCTCATCCTTTATGAGCCTCTGATACTTTACTGTAAGTTTTATATATAGTGGTCTTTCACTGACCTCCTATGCTTCTACGTGCTTGACTTTTGTATCTACTACTAACAAATGTTTTAGGCAAGCTTACTTTTGAACATGGGCTAGAAGGTATTAACAGCAACCTATGCTTTCCCCGGGGTGTTTTACAAAGCAAGGCCACCATCTAGATAAGAATATTGTCAACTTTGTGACAGGGCATGTGCATCTAGCCTCCTGTGATGATCTCATTGTGAAATCCATGTGTGAATTGTTGATGTAGGCTTTAGTTCAAAGCCTGCTTGACCTATTTTAGGATTTATCATGTGGAACTGGGAATTTCATTTCTAGCACCTCCTCAGCAGTAATGCTTTTCAGGTTTCTGATCAGTAGAAAGTCTTCTTTGGCATTATATGTTTTTGCAATCTCTGATGAAATAGCAATTTATGCTACCACGATGTTGCTCAAAACACTGTTGAAGAGTGAGGTGTCAGAAGGGATGGAAAAAAGGAACCAGGAGACAGGTGAAGAAGGGACATAACGAAGACCTCGAGGCAGGAGCTGTGTTCTCTAAATGTTAGTTGTACCTGTTGTTTTTTTGCAAAAGAATCTTGCTACTGGTTCTTCCTGTTTTCCCTCTGCACTCTTCCTTTGCAACACTGAGAACTCCTTGCAAGCTGAGCTCCCTCTCAGACCTTGCACTCGGCGATGTACCCTGTTGCATCCTGAGATCCCCATACCACAGGAAACAAGGCTAAAATGTAGGGCCTCATTTAGTAGAAAATGGTGCAGTGTGGTGCTGCAAGCAATATTGCTGCACCGAGCTGCGTCATTTCCAAAACGCAGAGATGTTTTGTGTTTACAATAACATGGCACATCCCTGTCTTTTCCCTTGGGCTGGCGCTAAATCAGCTGCCTAGCATCAAGGCAGCCACACTTGTGCGATGTCGCAAAGACGCCAGCATGGCGGGGGTGATTGTTTATGTACAGGAAGGGACACCATCCTGCACATAAACAATCATTAATGGTGATTTGCCTCTTCTATGTGTGCTGCAGAATGCAGCACACATAGAAAGAGAAAAAAAACAAGGAGAAATACGGGGGTGGCATTAGTTTTTGACACTGCCTCAGGTTTACGATATCTTGTAAATGGGGGCGGCCTCAAAAAGCAATGGGTGTTGTGTGGGTACGCCCACAGCAACACCCGTTGCATGCCCCTTTACCAGAGAAAACTGCGACAGGTGGCCCATGTGTACAGGGCAGAGGTAAGCCACGTAAAGTGGGGTTACAGCGCCTTGTAGATATGCAACAGGGCACAGTGCCACCGTAGCGTCGCTAAAAGTGAAGCTCTGGTGAAACAGGGCCTCGCAAATGAGGCCCGTAGTGTGTTATGAATAACCATGGGCAATTCGCAATTATAAGGTTCTGTGACATAGTCCCAGAAAAGGAAATCACAGGCCTATCATATCCCTCACTTTAAAGATAATGGCCCTATAATACAGCCAAAGGCTGTGATGCAATTTCTGCTTTATAGGATATATGAATAGAAAATGTATGTATACTAAGTATGGTTTCTTTCATGTTTAAAATCACATACGTTTATTTGTCTTTGAATGTCTTTTTGACAATGAAAGAATCTACGATTAAAGACTGACGCATACATATATAAGCATTTCATCGTTTGCATATTATGAAATAATAAACAAATATGCAGTGCTATTAAGCATAAATAAGGGATGCAAAGATTGCTTAAGACATTGTTTAGTAAACTTTGTGTTTGTCTACTTTTATTAGTGGTCTGAAGCAGCCTCCTCATTTCATAAGTCCTTTACAAAAACATTAACGAAATATAATCACATGCAGAAAAAAAATATTCCAGTTTCACTACTTGTAAATCGCATATATATCGGATCTTCATATAAAGTGACTGAATTCTGAATTGAGTCAGAGTTACATTTTTTAAACAAACATACAGTACTTGATACAAACACTTAACAAGGACTAACAAAGCTAATCTGTTTTATCTGTGACAGCAGGGTGGAGGGCTATTGGCTTTGACAGTGCTTGTTTGTTGGTGCCTCTGTCACTCTTCCCCTCATAGGGGGATCGGGGGATTAGATCCTCTGCACCCCAAATGGAGCCCAGTTAGGGTGAGAAGACTTCAGACTTCCATGTGGTCCCCAGTGAAACAGTGAAGGGCATGTCTTTGTGTGCAGGCTTGACCCACCAGTTACAGCCGCAATCTTTCCATCCAGGCAACGACCCAAAAACGTGACCATAGTAATACCAGCAGCCCTTTCTGGCATACAGGAATGTTGCAATATTCTTAGTCTTGGTGCACATTCTTCCGGTGCAGTCACCCTCACCATGGCAACCCCTCACAGCATATAGGGTTGCTGATAAAGGCATTTTACAAGCATCACCGCTCTTGGCCTAATAAGTTCAATGCTGGCCCCTTCTGTCATACAGGGTCACCAAAATAAGGTGGTGCGTGAATGGCACTTCCTGCATGGTGCTCCTTACAAGGCTGAAATCACGGGAGCTTTCTCCTGGCATTCAGGGGTCACTGGACCTTTCTTGCGCAGGGCAGTGACCCAATTGGTGCACAGCTGTTCTCCTCACAACTCACTTAGGGTGTCTCCCTTCGGAAACCTCCCTACTGGCTATCGCTCCCTTCAACACTGTCTTGTTCCTCACAAGGCACACTGGTCTTTGTATGCAGACTGGTGCACCAGGCCCCAGGTCAGATGGTTTTAGTTCGCTTGTCCCCTCACCCAGTAGCAGCCCTTGGCCTCAACTCCTGGTCACAGGCAGAAGTCTTGCACAGCTTCCTCTCCTCACACAACCAATCTGGCTGCTTGGTAGATGACAGAGATTGGGGTCTCAACCTCCCCTTCTTATATTCCAATTTCCAGACACTAAGGGCCTGAGTACAACTTTGGCAGAGGGGGTTAATCCATCCCAAATGTGACGGATATCCCGCCCACCCTATTACGAGTTCCATAGGATAAAATGGACTCGTAATATGACGGGTGGGATATCCGTCACATTTGGGACGGATTAACCCCCTCCGCCAAAGTTGTAATCAGGCCCTAAATGTGATTTAGGGTCTGAGTCTTCGAAGTTTTATGTGAGGGCTCTGTTTCTTTTGAAGTGTACACTTCTCTTTTTCTTCTTTCCCCTCGAACGGATGTCTGTCTCAGTAGGCAAGACTCTGAAAGTTGAATGAACCACAACTCAATTCATGGGAGTGACCATAGTTTACACCTGGGTGTCAGCCACAGGGATATGTACTTCAAGAGATAGTTTCAGGCTCCCATCCCTACTCTTTAAGATTCGCTTATCAGCCCCATCTCCTTCCTCAGATGTATCTCAGGCCCCTTTCTTGTGATCTATCATGGAATCAAAGAGCAACCTTTTAAATTAAAAAGGAGGAGTCTCCTCCTCCCTTCCTCCAGTGTGTGCCCCACTCATGTCACAGGAGTACAGAAATACACAAATCTGTCAGGGGATTCCTCTACTCCTTATATCTTCACCAGTTGGATCTGGTCTTTCCAAAGTGGAACCCAAAGACCTCCATGTAATATACCATTGGAGGCACACTTGTACTCAGTGTACATTCACAGTGCACCTTTTATCCACCACTGTTATCTCCATGCATTGTGCCATTACAGACAAACATACATTCAGCACACAAATTCAGTCTGCACAGCCCTTTTCAGTACTGTAGCTTTTCTCTTTTGTAACAAGGCGTGCTATTTACAAACACACACACTGCCAGCACACAAACTCACCATGTCCGAGCTGCACAACCCTTCATCCTTCATGTATTGTACTTCATGCAAGCAAACATACATCCAGCACATTCTTTAATTGAGCACGCACTGCACATCACTTCCTCTCTCAGGTAATGTTTTCCTCACAGGCATTCACACACTCATTACATTCACTTACAACATATATACTGCACAGTAGTACTCAGTCCCTGTTCTGTACCCTTCCCAGCCACAGGTATATTCAGCGCAATCACTACTCTTGTGCTATGCAGTACTCCACATCTACCTGATGTAGGCCAAGGCTGACTTAAGCAAACAGCATGGAACTTTTAAAAAGGTGAGTGAGCCTGGGGGCATTACTCCAGTGGCACTGGGTAAAAAGGACCTGCTCACTACTATGAATCACTACACGTTATGCTGCAACCACCGCACTTGTGCTGCTTAACTCTTGGTTAAGGTGGTAGGCTTCTGCCATTAAGGGGGTAGTGCTCCGAGACAGGTCTATGTCATAATGCACACACACGATCCGTGTTTAGCTATGAGAAAAAAATTGCATTAGGGACCCAGGCAACAATACAATTGGGCACTCAGAGAAGGGGTACACATCTTTAAACATGCAGAGGACTTTTCAACCTAACACGGTTTTGAATCTGGAATAAAATGATTTATATGGGCTTTTGGTGTTACACTAATCACTGTATGGTACTGCACAAACACAAGTTCTGTAGCCCACCACTGAGACCAATGTGAGAAATTGGTTTGTTTGTTGATGGGGTGAAACCCTACTTAAGCAACAGTCACATTCATTGCCCGGGTAAACAAAAAATCACTAAATTGACCTGTGCTTAAGCGTGTGGTAACTTGACACAAAAGCAGTAAGGCTTAACTTAGAGGCAATGTGTAACTTATTTATTCAGCACTTAAACACTAATAAAGTGAAAAAAACAATACAATACAAAAATCCCACACCAGTTTGGAAAAGTGGGGTACATTTACATAACTTATTTGGGATCAAAACAACAAAAATACAATCAGTAGAACTAGAGTTATGAATGTTTACATTTTAAAGTGAAAAATAGCACCTACAAGAGCAAAGTGTCAACCGTGGACATCGAGTCATGCAAGAATGGGGGAAAGTCGAAAATAGTGGCCAACTGTGATGGAGCACTGGACCAATACACAAAATAGATTGGGCCCGATCTCTGCTTACTTTTGGACTTAAACGATTTTTTAAAGAAAATGTCTGAGAAGTTAAAGGTCAGCAAGTTAGGACAGCCAAGTTAGGAGACTTCAGCATAAGGGAGCTTTTGGAAGCTTTTTTACAATCGGCCTTAAGGCCTCATTACGAGTATGGCGGTCCAAGGACCACCAACACTCGTGGTGACGGTTGGATGGCCACACTCCAGGTGGTCCGACCGCCACATTACAACACTGATGGGCAGACCAGCGCCCCTGCCAGGAACATGGTTCCTGATGGGCCGATGGCGGTCTGAGTTGTACTCAGTGCCGCCTGGCTGATTATAACTCAGCTTTCCGCCAGCCTTTCCATGGAGGTCACCTTTAGCACTCGTTAGCAGTGGCAAGGTGCACAGAGTCCTAGGGCTAACAAAACACATTCAGCAAAAAATAGTAGTGGACGAGGCAACAGGTTTGAGGGAAGACCACCCTAAGACTGGTATAACAACTGCTTTTTCAAGATGGAAGAGAGCCCTTTTCAAACGAAAAATAAAATGTAAATTATGCATGGGGTGCTCTGCAAAAAGGGCTAGATTCATGAATTCATGAAGGTAACTTATGTGTAGTAAAGTTACAAGTGTGGGGTCTCATCACTCTGGGCAGAGTCTCCGCACTTGGGGTGGAATCTCCACACTGCCTATTGTCTGCAGCGGAGGCTCTGCACTTGTATCTTTACTACACTTAAGTTACCTTCATGAATCAGGTCATAAATTGAAGAGCACGGCCAGGTAGAAACATGCAGCTGCCTGCTGGCCCTTGCTAAAAACTGTAAAAATCAATTGAGCAGGGGTCAGGGGAGGGTAGCAGGAGATCAACGGGCAAGCAGGGAGAGTGGGTGACAAGGTTGACAAGAGCTGAAAGAGCAATTATAAGCATTAAAGGCACAAGAGAAAATAGTCCCTTAGGCACTGAAATGCAGAGACACCATAGAAGGGAGAAGGATAGAGAAACATTCAGTAGATTGGGGTGAAAGAGCCATTGATCTGTGGGTAAATTTGTGAGGTTATCAACAGTTTGTCAAGCCAATGGCTGTAAGAGGAATAACTTTAGCAACACAAAAGGATGATGGACGGAGTGCTGAACAATGCATACACTCACCCCCAGTCACAGATCTGGGTTTAATCCATCGTTCTTTTGCTCACCATGCCACCCCAGTTTGGACCTAGCCATATGCAAATCAGTCTTGACCCTGTTCCTCATGGGAACAGTCCAGCCTGAACTGTCAGGCCAGGTCCTCCCTGGACCGGAAACAAGCATCCTGGGACCGGTTTCAGGGTATCACCCTTCATCAGCCAGGCTAGCCTGATTCCAGTGGCATGGGGAGCAAGGGACCCACGTCTGGGCATACCCTTCCCACTTGGGGCAACAAATGCAAAAACAACAAGTGATGGACGGAATGCTGAACAATGTCAAACATTCACCCCCAGTACAAAGATCTGGGCCTAAATCCATCGGTTTTTTTGCCACCCATGCTGTTCCAGTTTGGACTCAGCTATATGCAAATCAGTCTTGACCCTGTTCCCAATGGGAACAGTCCAGCCCGAACTGCCAAGCCAGGTCCTCCCTGGACTGGAAACAAGCATCCTAGGTCCGGTTTCAGGGTATCACCCTTCATCAGCCAGGCTAGCTTGATTCCTGTAGCATGGGGTGCATGGGACCCACGTCTGGGCATACCCTTCCCACTTGGGGTGACAAATGCAAAAACAACAAGTGATGGACGGAAGGCTGAACAATGTCAAACATTCACCCCCAGATTTGCATATAGCTGAGTCCAAACTGGAACGGCATGGGTGGCAAAAAAACAATGGATTTAGGCCAAGATCTTTGTACTGGGGGTGAATGTTTGACATTGTTCGGCATTCCATCCATCACTTGTTGTTTTTGTAAGAGGAATAACACCTAAATCCAATGGTCTGAGTGGGTTGATCTAAAACCTATTCTATCTATGTATTAAAGTAATAGCCCTGTTGATAGCAGCTAGTGATATGTAGGTGAGACTTAAAAACCACAGTTTCCCAGAATTCATAAAATGTGCTTTATGTTTTTTTAGAAGAGTTACATGACTGGTGTTAATACGTTCTGGTGGTGTCTTCATCCTGTGTCAAGGCACAAGTGTTGTATTCTCACATCAGTAAGAGTTGAAAGGATCAATGGTGGGCAGTTTCTGTCTCATTTAAGAGCTCCGTTGATAACCTTTTTCAAGGCTATTCACAAAGATTAGAAGAATGTTGCCTGTGTTGTTAAAACACCCCTCTCAGACCATATTACAAATGTATGCAATGGCAAACAGCCATGCTGCTGGGGCACATGGCATGCGAGGCCTTGACTATATCTTTCCATAAAAAGGATGCCTTCAACCCTTTTTTTGCATCCGACTATCCGCTCCCTAATATGTGGGGGTACTCTGCCCACCAACATCCATTCCCAGTTAATGCCCTGCTCTCCCCATCATAATAGTAATTGTTGTGTCCTGGGCTCCTGGGGTGGAGCTCGGGACCCCAGTGTGCTGCTCATAGGTTGCATGCGTGCAGAAAGAGACTATGGACAAGTCTGACCTATTGTGCACGGGACTGACTTCGAGCAGTCCTGTATATTTATGTTGTGGTTATGTGACCGTGGACGAGACCAATGGGTAAACTAAGGATGGGGTGGGGTCGGAACAGCATCCCTCTAGCCAGCCTGCAACATTACATTCCTCATTTGTTATAGCAAAACATAAGAATAACCAGTTGCAGTGAAAAAATGAAAAAAACAAAAAGAAAAACATGGAATTGGGCCAAAAGCTCAATTAAAGACCATGAAATAACATTATCGAACGTTATTCTTCTACATCTGTGCTTCACTAAAGCTTCTTAAAATCTTTCAGCTTCAAAAATCAACTTGTTTTGTGTTGCTAATGCATGTAAAATTATTTTTACAGTTATACTGTGTTATTGATGAGACTAATCAGTTAATTCTTTGCATCCACGGAGATGTTTGCAGTTTTAATTTCCAAACCAATGCTGCCACCATGTGTGTGTGTGTGTGTGTGTATATTCTTAATGCTTAAATATGCTTCAAACTTCAACAAATATGATTGCACTCTGCCATGACTAAACTTACTGTTCAGACAGCTGTTTTGTGAAACTGCTCAGGCATAAAATCAGTCTTAGTAGCAAAGCTTGAACCGCAATGAAGTACTCTCCTTCAGGTGCGATGTTTCTTTTGTTACAGAGTTCCCGAACATATGATTAAAAGTATTGTATGGCAAATACTCCAAGCTGTCAACTTCTGCCACAAGCACAAGGTAAGAACTCCTGTATCTACCTACTTGTGTATAAGAGATGGACAAGGAAGTATTATTAAATACGGTAGTGCGTAAATGCAGTGTCATTTTAAAAATGGGCAATGCATGTAGTGCAATTATAGTGTACCTGCAGTAAATCACGGTATATCGTATGCGGTTAGTGTCGCTAAATTACTGTGCTGTGTAATTCGCAACTACAGTAATCAAATGTAAGCACTTGCAGTGTGATTTTAGTGTTGCTGCAGTAATGAGCAAACTATGTGATCTAGTTAGTACTGATGCAGTAATCATTGATGTATGCAGTGTAATTACTGTACAGCTGCAGCTGAGAACAGTGTATGCAGTAACATTGTAAATGGTCAGTGTAATGTTTCTGTGATTGCAGCCATTAGCAGTATGCACTATATAATATGTATTGGCACTTTAATTACGTTGCCAAGGCAATAATCAGCAGTTAGTACAATGCAGCAAAAATATTTGCATGCAGTTAAGGCCTTGACACTTGCACGCATTCTCCTCATTAGTGTCCTTACTTCCAGAGACGGTTCAAGGATTTGTGGGGCCTTGGGCAGAAAGGGAATGTACAAGGCCCCTCCAATATCCACACCACTTGACAGCCCATTAAATGATATCATAGGAAGTGTCATCAGTTGACTATTATCCCATTGGCATCTTGATGCCACTTTGCAAGAAGCATTTTTCCTTATGTAGATATCAGTAATACAATAAATTACCCTAATAAAATAAGAGCATGTATTCTTTGCACTTCTTTTTAGTGGAATGCGGAAAGGTTTGGCCTAGGTTTTCCCAAACGTGTATCTTTAATGAAATGTTAACACATTATTTCCAAATTAGTGCAATATTGAAAGCATTATGTATGTGGTATTTACATAGTGAAAATCAACCGGAAGGTAGTGGTCAGATGTACATGGTCAGAGTCAAAGACACAGTCAATATGTGATATAAGGTGTAGCTGGTTTGTGTACTTTTACAGCACCCTTATATAGTTTTCTTAAAAGAGTTGGGTAGTTTGCTATTTCCTAAATTCGAGCTGGGTTGTGGCTGTCCGTTCAAGATCCTTGGTGCAAAGGTGGGGAAGGACTTTTGCCATGGTTTATCATTTTTGCACTTCATCCTCTGTCTGAAGGTGTCCTTGCTGTGGATGTGCAGAGAACTATTGGAGGCGGAGAATCTATCATCAAAGAAGGCAGGGGCATCAGTCATGATGGCTTCTCAATTGTCCAGTGCAAGTTAAGGTGTGTGGCACAGAAGAGGTTTGAGCACGAAACATGAATGCACACAACAGTTGAAAGTAGCTTGACTCCTATTGAAGGTATCACTCAATTCACTGTAAAATACCAGAAACTATCAGATTAGAATGATATATAGGCTTTAAGGACATCACACCTTCTGCAGCCTTTACACGTTCTTTTACTAATTGTTAGTACACACATAGGCGGTTCCTGAGAGCATGTCTTTTGTAAATTAGCACAATGCTAATTCAGTTAACAGTTTTGCAATATGTCTCCTTTTACCTGCATGCAGTGACTTTGCCTAATTTTGTAGCACATCTGGAAAGCACACATCCAAATGCAATTAAATAATGCTGAGAACCTGGCTCCCCAACCGGCCTGTTTCCTTGGCTCTCACAGTGTTGCGGTATAGGTGAAAGGCTCAGGGGAGGGAGATTAGACCTAAAGGATTGCCACCTGGCTAGTATTCTACCAGCATGGGCAGTATTTTCATGTCTACATTTTTGATACAAAACAGAATAGAATCTATCAACATAGCTCTCACCTATAAATTTAAAGTCAGAAAAGCCACATCTCTGATTGCATTTGACCCTATTAAAATATTTATTCCATATCGTATTAGAACTACAGTATTCTTCAATTTCCCCAGCTACCTTACAACACTCCAAACAACTATGTAATGATATTGCTCAATTCTTCTACAACAAGAGTCAACTAATACGTGACAATATCCAGGCAGAACAGATTCCTACACATCATAACCTTACTGTGACAAATTACAATATCCCAACTGTTATTACTTTAAAATCTTTCATACCAGTTGATGACCCTGATCTTGATACCACTGTAACATGTTGTTGTCCTACCAGTTTACGCTCAGCTAAATTCATGAAACTTTCTTTCCCTTTGGTCAAGAAAATGTAGGGCCCCTTCTCTGGGCTGCTCAGTGCTTAATAACCAAGGCTGTAAGGACAAGGGAGAAGCCTTCCACTGGTTCTCACAAAGATGGACCAGTGTTGTTAGGCCAGATTATGGGCGTACTTTAAGCCGTGCAACACTTAACCATGTCTGTGAGGCCCAAGGAAGGTAAGGCGTTCCCCTGAGGCTTACATCAGTAGCCCAGCGCTGCAAAGCCTGTGGAAGGTCTCTTCCTCCCCTAAGTCTGACAGATCTGGGCCTTGGCTGGTAGTTTTTAATGACAAGAATCAACCCCTAACTTCTAAAAGTGAAGATCAGGCACCGCTAATACCCTCTCTTTACCTAGGGCCCCCTTCGTAGAACAGAAGCCAAGTTCCCATTTTCTCTTTTCAGGATCCTTAACATGAAGAAGATGTTTATATGGGGATTACCAAAAATTACTTTGTTCATGTGTCCTAAATGAGGTGACTTAAATCGTTAACAGATGAAGTACATGGTATAATTAGAAAGTTATGTGTTGTGAAAAAAACAGTCCTGTGTTGCACTCTTGGTTCTAATTGACCAAATTATTTGACCTTGGGCAAATCATGTTCTTCTTTGGCCTTTTTCTCCTTAGTTGCAATTACCTCATGGGCTGACTGGCCATTATCGTAAAGTAAAGATTTTAGGGTGGGTGTCTTTTCGTTTATGGCTATTCCATTCTAAGTTTGTACATTCCTTTTTTTTAGCATTTCTAAAGGTAAACATTTTAATAAAGTATCCTGTGTAGGTCACCTCTGATGCTACATGCCCCCTCCCCCCCAGTTACCAGTTAAAAAATGCTAGTTTCTTACACTGCCTAATGGTAGTTATTCACACAGTTAGTTCTGGGACATCCCGCTGGGCTGGGCAACTCCAGGCTTTGCATGTGAAATATTTGGTTCATATCCCCTATTGATTAACCTGCCTTTCTGCATCAGTCCCATGGTGAACAAAAATTTTGGCTCTCTGAGGTCCTTCAGGAGCTTACTACAGAATGCAGGGCAAACATCTGAAATGAGGGACAATCCTGCATCCTTGCCACCCTATGCTGGATGTAGCAGCACTGGAACAGAGCTGCAAAGCTCTTGAGAGAGGGCCCTGCGGTATCACAAATGTGCCACTGACCCTGGTGAAAGTAAGGTAAATGGATCCCTCTTGCCGTCAGTGCCCACAGTTCCACTGTCTAGATAGTAAAATACAGCCATAATATAGGGGAATTAGACACATAAGCCTCCTGATATCTGTACAATTGATAATGATGCCCTTGAGAGGGTCCTCAACCTTTGGGCCTTGCAGCAACCAGTGGCATATCAATGGTGCAATGGGCACAGGTCCAAACCAGGTAAGTTATTGCTAGTCAGCCTCCTCCCCCTAACCAGCCACTGACTGGAGAGTAAAAAACAGCCATTATTTGGGTGCGTTGGGCTCATAACCTCATTCCCCTGAGTACCCAACCATGGCTGCGAGGCCCATGGAAGAAAGGCAAGTGGCATTCCAATGGTGCCATTGGTCTTTGTTTAAAGTAAAATCATCCCTTAACCCCTGTCTGATTGCTGCACAGTAAACTATAGTCATCATTTGGGTAAATTGGGCACCTAATACCTTTGGGGCCTGTGCCCCTGTATCTGCTGCCTTGGGCGACTGTTGCCTAAGGGCTTGATGTGGGTTGTCCTGCCATCATGGGGGTGGAGGAGAAAGAAATTCGGACACGAGCTACCAGATGCTCATGATGTTTCAGCCTAGATTAATATTTTTTTTTGAGTGAGGGATTGGCGCTAGGAAAAGACAGCCCTACACATGTCCCATTCGAGGTAGCTCTAAGGGGCAGGCTGCAGAAAGAGACCAGCATTCTGACTTTCGGTTTCTATTGAATCAGAAGCATTGAAGAGCAAACACGTTATCTTGTATGCTGAGGAACAGCTGTTCATCTTTCGGCAGATCAGTCATCCTTAGTGAGTTTTTTTTATTTTGTTGTTTTTAGAATTGTATCAATTGAATAGGCTTGTGCCTTCATCATGCACTGTTAGTTCAGTAAAAGTAAAACACCTGCGACTTCAACAACAACAGGCACCAGTTGATTGATGTTTTGTTGTTGCTGTAGTGCCGTACTTTAAATGGAAAACATGCACGCATGTCTCTCAGTCATGCTGTATTTGTTTTTCAGCTGTGCTGGTAGCTCACATTAATGATGGAAAAATAGGGTAAAATTGTTTTTACCAAGTTTACTGTTTCCATCTAGTTAGACGGATATGGCAACCTGAATCTAAAAGTGCAGCTGCACTGCTGTTTTTTCAGTCCTTAATGGGAAATCCGAGCACGGATGAAAATAGAATGTGTAAAGAAATGCATGTTTTCCATTTAAAGTACATCCCCCACCACTTTCAAATTTCATCAACTGCAACTACCTTCTGCACTACTGACGGCTATGTCCCTGACATGGGCCCATACACATAATCATGGTAAAGCTCTATGAAGCACTTGCAATTGGATCCAGGGGAAGGGCACCCTCCACAACACCATTGCTATGATGCCTAGGGTGGGCGCCTCCACTACCCTAGCCCTCACAACCATGGTCTAGTAATCCGAAGCCCAAGCCAGGACAGTCATCTACCTTGGGTCTCGAAGCACTGGTAGTGTTGCAAGCCCAGGAGAGGGGGACCCGCTCCCCTGGGACTTGCTACATGATCCAGAGCTGTGAGACCCAGGGGAGGGAGGCACTCTCCCCTGAGCCTTATATCTATTGTCTAGCGCTGTATTTATTGTCTAGTGCTGCAGGCCTAGTGGAAAGGGGCCCCACTTTTCAATGTCTCCCAGCTATTGTCTAACTCTCAGAGCCCCGCAGGATGGTTGCCCCATTCCCTGGGCCGCTTAGCTGTGGATATTGCTGCATGGCTCATGGGAGAGGACCCCAATTGGGCCCTTGGCCTGCAGACATGGTCTAGCTCTGTGAGGCCCAGGTAGGGTGGCCAATGTTCCATAATTGCTTCCCAGGACACATTTTGCATGCTAGACACATTGTATTTACAGGACATTAGAAGATGTTTATAGGGGAGCAGGGGGCTATAATGCGCATGGTACATTTTGGAGTTCTTATTCTAAATCCATCTTAAAAGATAACCTAGCTGGATTCTGATTTCATTGTATCTGATTACTATTCATACTGCATTTGAGTTCTGATCGATTTACAACTACCTAGAGTAAGCTTTGACTGCTTACTATTAAACATTTTGAGTGAAGTTTAGAACATGAACAACTTTGTTATCTAAATAGAATGAAGTGGTCTTAAGCTTCAAAACAACAGTGGTAGATATCAATATTTACCATACATACTGCCCAGTAACTATCCTCTGCCACAGAATCTGTTTCAGTGAGTACCTTTTAGCCATAGCACTAGGATATTTGACATCTAATCTGTTGTCGGTTCATTTTGCTCCTTGCTTGGGCACACATATTTTAGCTTAGCTTAGGCCTGTGGCATCTACCTTTTTACCTACATATGGGCTTTAATTTCATTTATTAATTTTAGTTAGTCTGCTTTTCAGCTGGAATGTTTTATTTTTCTTAAACAGCTATGACGTTGGGAAAGCGTTATTATTTCTGTGCACATTTCACCATGTACCTCTGTCCAAGGCTGACACGAACAGTACATGGTAATCCATTCAGTATTGTTGCCACAAGAGTTTGTAAACAGCCTGACACTTAGGCATAATCCCACACCAAGCCTCTTTCATGAAACAGAAACATGTTTCTTATAAAAGCGTTGTACAGGCCAAGTGAAAGGAGGAAGGTCATTCTGACCAGGATATCCATCCACGCAGTATGCCATTTCACTGCTGACCTCAGCCCTGCCTCTATAACCAGCCAAGGAGACAGTGAGCAGATCCCTATTTTCAGGTAATGGGATGGGTGCTCCTCCAGTGGACTAAGTATGGACAGATTGGACTATCACTGCTATGTTCTCTCTTATGACTTATGAGTTTGGTAGGATTTCTCTGAATCTGTTATTCCAGCATGCTTAGATTGGTTATTTCTTCTTGCTGATCGTAACAATCCTAATCCTGCTATGTCTCATTGTCCTAACAATTACAGCTCATATATTTTATCTTAGATTTCAGTCTTTTCAATAAATATATTGAAAACCATCATGCATATTTTCTTTGCCTATGTGTGTGTGTGTATGAAACCTTTTGCTAATGAGAGAAAGGGGTGAGATTTGTCAACCACGACTTTCCTGAGAGGTCACAGAGTGTCATGCTTCAGGCTGCCATAAATCGCCTTTGCTTTCTATGTTTGGATGAGGTGCTGCAAGCAAGCTGGAATGGCTGGGCCGAAAGCTGCCAAGGCAGTGTGGGATTGACTCAGTCACCCACAAGCAGTGATGCTGCGCCCCGTATCCAGCAGTCTCATTCCAATGACAAGAGTCCTACGACATGGTGCCGCCAACATTGGTAAGGCACTAATTATACAGGTCCACTGAGTATCTCTCTCAGACACACTAAAGGTACTCTAACTACTGTTACACAGAGATGTCTGGGGTCTTAGGGAAAAAAAATCCTCATGTGAACAGGGAACACCTATCTCAGTCTGTCAAAAGAACTTTATTTCGGCAACAAGAGCCACAAAAGCACAGCAACAATACATAATTACACAGGATTAAATAAAATATATACAGTGCATGTAATTAGATAAAATAATAAAATTAAATTAAATGCACTCCCAGAGTCAATTAATACATTCTTACAAAAACCATTTTAAAGATAAAAGTTTCCCTCTGACAATCCAACCTGCCCCAAGGAATTTGGCAACAGCAATTACTAGCATTGGGCGAGTGTCTGATCTGAGAATTCGGAGGGCTGAGTCGGACCTGCGGACTCCCAGCAGTCTACAAGCCGGAGCCAGCCATTTCCTGCGTGAGGCAGTATATGCAGGGCAGACAAAAAGGACGTGAGGGAGGTTTTCAATGGGTGCTTTGCAACCTGGGCAGATGGTTGTTTCATCATGTGACCAGCGACTGGTAAGTAGTCTTAATGGCAAGGTGCCAATGCGGAACTGGAAGTACAACTTCCTTTCTCTTGGCACCGTGATTATGTCCCAGAAAGCCTCATATTTGCACGTCTCTTTTAGGTTGGTGAAGTCACATGATAGTGTAGAGTGAAGTGCAATCCTTATGTCTTCAAAGTCTACCATGTGCCAATACAATTTTTTTGAGGTCACTTTTTGAAGGGAAGGAGGTAGTGGTTGAAGAATCCCAGAGTTCTCTAAGCTCAAGCAAGTAAAGTAGCCCCTTGATGTGTCTGGACCAGGGGATACTATGAGAGTGGTCAGCTTCTAAGATGACCTTTAGGGCTATAGTAAAGGAGGCAAGCTCTGGGGTGGTCCAAAGACGCCGCCAATACAAAAGGGGACGTAGGCGGGCTTTGTGGTCAATGCGTTTCATGCCTAGGTATTTAAAAAATGGGGAACAGTGGAGTACTTGGCGGGAGGGACACTGGATTTCTTTAAAAAAAAAATCCGAAATCTTTATTTCTTGGGCTTTGGCATAGCCCCAAAGTTCAGCCCCGTAAAGGGCTGAGCTCACTGCCTTAGTTTCATATATATGAATTGCAGGGCGTATTGGTTTAGTATGTGAGAGGTTAAATTCCTTTATTAAAACCCCTGTTTGCTTTCATTTTAGTGCTTGCTTTGCAATATGTGATTTCCAAGACATTTTTTCAGTTAACATTATGCCCAGGTAACTAAAAGTGCCAACCTTTTCAAGTGGGGTTCCCTCGAGAATAAACTTTCCTCTAAAGGATCTGTCAGGTTTAAGTGTCATCAATTTCGTTTGAGAAGCATTGATTTCAAGTCCCCATGTAGAGCAAAATTCCTCAAAACACATGAGGAGTTTACGTAATCTACTTGGGTCCTTGGATATCAGGAGTGTGTTGTCTGCAAAGAGCAAGACTGGAATTTTCTGTGTGCCTAGCGATGGTGCGTCAGCCTCCAGTCTGAGTAAAGAGGGGACAATATCATTAATGTACAGGAAGAACAGGGTGGGGGCAAGGACACACCCTTGCCGCACACCCCTTGACACCTGAATTCTGTCAGTTAGCTGCCCCCTGTCGTCCCACCTGACACGTGCATAGTTACCCTCATGGAGCCGAGTTAGTAGTACAAGAATGGGCTCAGGGATTCCCATTAGGGAAAGAACTTCCCACAACTTGTTACAGGGTACTAGGTCGAATGCGGATTTCAAGTCCACAAAAGTAACATACAGGTTCCCTTTGCCAATAAGAACGGTTTTCCAATATAAAAGCAGCAGCCTGAGGGCTTGCTCAATGGTAGATATTTTTTTTCGAAAACCTGCCTGGCGGGGACTAAGGATGTTGCGTTCCGTCATCCAGTCTTGAATCTTGTCCAGAAGGCAGTGACAGAACACTTTCTGCACACAATCTACTAAGCTAATTGGCCTATAGTTACAGGGGAGGCTTCTGTTGCCCTTTTTAAAAATCGGGACAATAATGGCCCCCTTCCAAGACTCAGGGATTGGCCCCCCAGATGCTTATGCATCTAGGCTATAGGTTGTTAAAGCTTGATCCTTAGAAGGATTCCCCCATTGCGGTTCCCAACTCTGATACCTAATATTTTAATATGGCACAATCAGTAAATATCCCAGAGATCAGTAGACAACCAGTCACACAGTTTCTTTTAGCTAATGGACTAACAAATGAGGGTGGGGATGTCATATTCGTCATTGACGCAGACAACGCATATAGAACAGAAATGTTTTATTAATCAGCTACCTTTCCAACAACAAATGCAGACTCAAATATATTCCAAACATACACAATAGTGAATGTACCAAAATAATAAAGCTCATAACAATATTTAGAAATACCTTTAAATTATCAAAAACACCAAGAATGGTTTGATGGCGCCCTCCCACATGTTATACAACCTGTTAGATTACGTCCTTTGAATAATGACGGACCAATGTTGCCAACACTGGCCACATATACACCACATCCCCATGTGTAAGTTATGTAAGATGCTGAAGATTGCACATTATACAATGAGCTAGTAGCAATATATAGATGATTAATAACATTTTTAATGCTGACTTTGAACACCGCCCCAGCAATGACTGCTCCAGCGATCAACCAGTTGGCTGTTACAGGGATAAATCCACAAACTGTCCATTCAATAATTGCAAAATCTCCCACTGGCGGGAGAAGAATCATTTCTGGGTTCCACAAAAAAAACAGCTGGAAGCAGTGTTTCCCCATACGGGACCCCAAGACAAACATAGAATTCTCACAATGTGCTTGCCATTTGGAATGGTTCCCTCACTAGACGACTGCGACACTTGTGTATTCACCAGAAGTGTTAAAGCAAATTCAAAATGAGCATTGGGCGGCCCTGGACTTGGGGATGAACGTGATGCGTAATTTTGACAGTGTCCTCAATCATTTTAAGCAGTATTAGAGGGGAAGCAGCAGCACTGGCGATTCACCAGCAGCTCTGAGAGGTTCCTCATTGGGCTCAGGAGCACGAACTGCCAAAGATTATTTCCAAAACTTATATCGGTATAGGTTGGGATAGGCCGGGGGCCAGACCAACTAAACGTCAATTACAGAGTACTTCCACTAAGGAGAGTACCAAACAAGCACAAGAGAGCTCTAAAAAACGCTGAGATAAACCAAAACAAAGATATAAGAACACAGAGAGGAGAACCTCTGCCACCGGAGACCTCAAAGAAACAATTCAGCCTTATAAATAGGGAAACTTTGGAAAAAACACCCAATAGATATCAATATACTGACAGTCGCCCATCTCGTTCCTTCCAGGACACACCAGATAAACAGAGTGACAGAGGAGGGAGATCAGAACTAGTTGGAGCCGAAAAAGGACTCTCAATGTTCCTCAGAAACTTTTACAAAAATGAAGAAAAACATCCACAGCAAAACCCCTAATTTAAAAAGAAAGAGGTGGTAGCAATTTCAGTCAAGGATGCCATTTGTATTGAGAACGTTGTTGAATGGTGGACGTAGACGGTGACTATGCTAGACAGCACAGCAGAGGTCACGATATGGCGCCAAAGACTTATAGATGTTCTGGCTGTGACACCAACTAATGACTTCCTTGAAGTCGAAACAACGGACAGGTGTGTTTCCCCACTTAATAGGGTATACAGATCAAACATTCAGATTGAGGAAGGCATAGCGCGTACTAGTAAAGTTATCTTCTGGAGAAGATTAACGCTAAACTATGATATTTTATTGGCAGAAAAAGATTGCCCACCTGAATTTGTCTGCATGCTTCCACATAGGGAAGATGTTATTTTGCTTTTGTTTGCTTCCTTGTTCCAAATGTATTAAAGGAAGCCTATGCTGCCGACTGGGCATTGGCACAGGCCCCTGCACTGCATGGCAACCACATAGAGTGGGCTAGAGATACCCCCTACCATGTCATACCAATTAGATCAACTCCGCAGATCCAGCCTCAATATCCAATTAAACATGTAGCTAAAGCACCAGTGAGAGAGATTCTCACACAACTTGAGTACCAGGGAGCAATAGTACCTTGCGTCTCTGCAATGAATAGCCTGTTATTCCCTGTTGCAAAACATGGCCATTCATATAGAATAGTCCTAGATTACATTTAAACAGGCATACATGCATATTTGCAATACAAAATACACACAGCACTCACCAACAATATAGTGCGAAAAAATACCAAACACCTTGAACATTTCCAATGTGTTTTTTTCTGCTAAAATCTGGAGCCTGCAAGCTGGGCTTAAAGCAACTTCGATGCACTTGGCTCTCGAGGCGCTTTTTGCCATTTATCTAAAGTGTATAGGAACAGCCCTGCGGTGTTTTCGGCCCTTGTGACATCAAAATCACATGATAGTGATCCAGAGGCGTTGTCTTATGTCAATGACATCTATTTCCTAGATGATGACCTCAATACACATTTGGCCCAGGTAGATTGCATCGTTTTAGGATTTGTTGCCCAACGCTATGAATTCAATTTCAAGAAAACCAAAGTTGCTTTTCTTATTGTCCTATTGCTAGTATCCAAACTATCGGATGAGGGCAAGACACTAGCCCCGTACTTTCTAGAAAAATGCGCTCAACTTCAACCTCTGAACACCATCAAGAAACTACAGTCATTGTTGGGTTTCTGTAATTTTGGCAGAACATACATTCTTGACTATGCACAACACATAAAACCCCTTTATGATTTGATTCATCCAGACTTTTCAAGCAAACACTGGACACCAGAACATACACGCATACTTAGAGCTTTACAAAAGGACAAGCTAGAAGAACAACACTTACACACACACACACGTGGCAACAAAACAAATTTGGTGATTAGAATAATTCCTGGTGCCATTGGATTGAGGATGACACGGAACCCATAGCATGCAAATCACATTTGTACTCTAATGCAGAAATAACTATTTGCACCAACAGAAATAATACTGACTGCTGTACAGATGACTGCAATTAAGGAGAACCCACTTGCCCAAGGGAAACACAATATTGTTGTTACCCCGGTACCAGCCCTTGAGTTGGTTACCAAAGCTAGTGTTCCAAATGCAAAAGAATTACATCCATGTTGGATTCAATGGGCAACCGCCCTGACTGCCACTGATGTTGATTATATTTTCAACCCCAAATGACAGACCCAAGAATTCCACCAGTATGAACTTGAGTACCCCATGCCCTCTAACATTATGCCCCTTGATCAGTACAAAACAGTCATTTACACAGATGGTTCAGCACAATCTGCTGTAGGTACTAAACACCAATACTCTGCTGCTTGTTCAGCTGTTAGTGGAGTAATGAGGAATGGTACATTCAACCCTCAGCATACCTACACACAGACCCTAGGGGACTGCAGGGCACATCTTGCAGAGCCCAAGGCTTTAATTTAGACACTGGAACATACGGATCATGAACAGTCTACATTGATTGTGTGTGATTCGTACTACTGTGTCCAGTCCAACAATGATTACTTACATCACTGGCACCTGAACTGGTTCAGAGATTCAAAAGGGGATACCATCAAACACAAAAACCTGTGGGCGAGGTAGCAGATCCTAAGGACAGGCTATCAAAAGCTCATGTAGTTCACAAATTGGACCATCAACACGTAGAAGTACATGTTCTAGGAAATACTTTGGCTGACAAAGCTGCCAAATCCACAGTAGCTACGGCTTTGATGCTGCAATTACCTCATTGTCATACAAGATTGGATAATGAGACATTGGCTGCTGTGAAAGCCTCGACTGACGGCAAGCCCTTACCAAAAGAATACCCTGCAAAATATACTTACCCCGCAGTGCCCAAAATATTGCATTTGCAACTATCCCAGGGGTGGGTGAACGTGTGATCCTGAACCAAGATCAGAGATTACATCTCATTATAGCAGCGCATGAGGGTTTTGCTTTTGCCCATGCTGGTGTGGGGGCTACTATCTCCCTGTTACAAAAACACTATTGGTGGCCAGGTCTATACAAACAGACCTAACACTGTCCTTTGCTGTGATATCTGTCAACAAATTAAGGGGTCCCCCATCAAACTCCAACTGCAGACACCCCTCTTAGTGTCCAACAAACCACTTCAGTGTGCGTACCTAGACCACTGTGGTCCCTTGCTACCTGTTGGGGCAAACAAATACATCTTAGTCGCTGTTGACTAATGTTCAAGATTCCTATGGGTATGGTCACAACCATCAGCTGATGCTCAAACTATTATTAGAGATTTGCAGGTTTTCTGCAGGAAATATGCAGTTGCAGCTTTCCACTCAGACCAGGCTCCTGCCTTTGCCTTGAAGCCATTCAGGAACACCATTAGAACGATGGTGTTCACTTCCATTTATCATCTCCATATCTTCCTGAGGGAAACTTGGTTGTGGAGCGGAACAAAACAAGACTTAAAGTAATCCTTAACAGCACGAGTATTAGTTTCTGGTCATAGTTGACTTCCTCACCTATATGGGGTCCAGAGAGCACTTAATAATCTACACAGAAGGTCATTGGGAGGACGCATTCCTTAAGAGGTCCTATTTGTATACCTATGTATGTCCCGGAAATTGATGGCCCATGGCGTGGTGGTGGTAGAAACACCTTTTGGCATAAATGAACGTGTCACTGTTTTACAGGAAGATTCTGTGATAATAATTCACCTGCCTATGCTGCCACCTTGGGAATCTACCTGCTGGATTCCTAAACTTGGTGATCTAGTACGAGAAAAGATTGTTGTGAAAAGGGAGTTTGGCCCATCATATAGAACACCAGTTCCAGTCCTGGGGATACAGTGTACCAGAACTGTCTTCATACCACCTCTGCCTGGTTCTAAAGAAAACCGCTTTGTTTCAATTGACAACGTCAAATTGCACCATGTGGCCAATCCTGCACAGTAGATCACAAGACTTCCTGGATAGTTCCCTAGTCTCCCTCACTAGCCAACTGGATATACCAATTCAAGCACTCAACAGTGCTTCTACAAGTGCCAGTTGTCTCCCTGAGCTTGGGGAGGGTCGAGAATGAACCATTGTTACTTCCTTTCACTGACAAGAAACACCCAAAACATGAACCTTTACCATTCCAATTCAACACAAACAGATGACATCATTTATTATGAACCACCACCATTTGGTCCATTTACCAGTTCTGTACCGGCTTCTGTTTTTGTACAGATTGCTAACAATACTGTTGACTTTTCTTCAAATTCCTCTTCAGCTGTGACTGCACTTGTTTCAAGAACATGTAAGCTTTACAACTGACTTAAAACAATTATTTGGTTCATCCATGGTACTATTTATGGATACTGCTGACATTGCTTGCCCTCCTGCTTTGGATTGGGTTTGTCATTGTTTTCTTTTTACTGATAAATGGTCATTTTCTTTCGGAACGCTCTGCTGTTAAGCTGGTGGATGAGGTTTTGATACCTTACCTTTCTTCCAATAAGGTCCAAAGAGACTTGTCCCTTGTGAATATATCAGCTGTTCCGATTCCCGATGGGATTATGTGGGCTAAAGTACCGATTGATATGTGAGAGAGGCCTATTTTTTGCATGGTTAGCCCTCCACGTTTTGCCTGGAAAACGATGTGGTTTTAAAATTGTTAAGTGCCTTGGGCCCCTGCTAAACAGCTTCCCAGGGCCAGATCTTTTTCCCCAAAACTGCACTATGTATTGGCACTTTAGTCCCTAGTAAATGGTACCCCTGGTACCCAGGGTGTGAGTGCGGATGAGGGCCCCCCAGAGCTGCAGCACCAATTGTGCCACTCTGAGGACCCACACCAGCCACCTTCAGTCTGCCATTGCAAGTGCATGACAAGGTGTGTTTAAAAGTTGCAAACTCGACATGGCACTCAACGAGAGTGCCCTGTCCACTAACACTGCATGCATTATAGGTAAGTCACCGCTTTGGCAGAACTTACAGCCATAAGGCAGGGTGCAGTATTATGCATGTGAGGGCATATGTGTGCAGGAGCAAATATTCCCCTGCTGTTGTCACGACTCACGTGCTGCTTGCGCCTGGAATTTGCAGATCTAGTGGCGTGTATCTTCGATGTTCGGCTTTGGCCCAAAAAGGGGCGACTCTTTCTGGTAGCCACGGTGCTGTAGGTGATGGAGACGCCAAGAACAGACCGTGGCCTTCAGAAAATAGCGCCAGAGGGAAAAAAAACCTTAGAACAAAAGGGGAAAAAACCTCTAAACAGGAGGACTCCTGAAAAACAAGAACAAAAAGCAGGAATCAAAAAGAACAAAATTCAGGAAACACAGAGCGATGAAATCCAGAACCAAAAAGGCGAGGAAATCAGGAGCGAAGACACTATCTGAGCAGAAAGTGTTGCAGCGCAAGGAAATGAAGAAAACACAGCCCTTATATACCAAAAGACAGGAAGTGACCCACAGGAAGTGAAAGGACACCATATTAGACAGGGAGAGGTACATAGAACAAAACAGAATAGAAACCATAGAGAATAGGGAACAATGAATGCTGGGAAGAGAAAGGTAACCTGGGAAGGGAAGAAGACATAAAAAAAGTACAACAAAAAGACCCCAGAAAGAAGAAAAGAAAGAGGACAAGAAAGAAGAAAGAAGAACAGGTAAGAGGGGTCAGGAGACCCCAGCAAGGCGGTGGAAAACTACAGAGCGAGGCCCCATGCAATGCCTGGGGCCTCGAAAAGTGCATGAAAGGCTGGGGGCGCACCGCGTTTTAGAAACGCGCTGTGCGGCCCCAGCCGAACGCCCGGCTTGTGCCGAACATTCGGCTCAGTAGGTCCCCCTTCCGAAGGCCCAGGTTTGAGAGGAAATAAACGGTGAAAGCGTTGAATCAGGAGAGGAGCGTGAACAGAAGATGCATCTTCCCAAGAGCATTCACTGAGAGGATAACCCTTCCAATGAATCAGATATTGAAGCCGTCTGTGAAATAGACGAGAGTCACAGATTTCCTGTACCTCATATTCAGGAACATCGTTCACCAACACAGGAGGAGGACAAGGAAACTGACGAGAGAAAGGGTCAGGTACGTAAGGTTTGAGCTGGGAAACATGAAAGACGGGATGAATCTTCCAAGTATGAGATAAGCGAAGACGGACAGTGACAGGATTGATCAGCTGAAGAATACGGAAAGGTCCGTAGTAACGAGGTGTGAACTTGTTCAGAGAAAGACGTGAGGGTAGGAATTTGGATGAGAGCCAGACTTTATCTTGCGGGTGATAGTCTGGAGTGGTTCCACGTTTCTTGTCTGCAGCCTTCTTCATATATCTTTTGGTTTGTAACAGATTGGATCGAATTAGTCTATGGATCTGTAAAAGTCGTTTGGAGAGGTGAGTAATAGCGCGCAAAGGAGAGGTGGATTGAGGAGAAGTAGGAAAGGAGGTAGGATGAAAACCATAAGAGCAGAAAAAAGGAGTGACCTTGGAAGCACTGTGGACAGTATTATTGTAGGAAAATTCAGCAATAGGGAGATAAGTGTTCCAGTTGCTTTGGGTTGAATTGCAAAAACAGCGAAGGTATTGCTCTAGTCCTTGGTTCAGACGTTCGGTCTGTCCATTGGTCTGTGGATGGAACCCCGATGACAGGGATCTGTTGATATTGAGTGTCTTACAGAAATACCTCCAAAACCGGGAAATGTACTGGGGTCCTCTATCAGATATAATGGTATGTGGAAGTCCATGAAGGCGGAAGATATGATCAATAAATATCTGGCTTAGTTCTTGAGATGTAGGCAGCCTTTTTAGGGCAGTGAAATGAGCCATCTTAGTAAAGGAATCCACAGTGACTATGATAACCCGGTTTCCTGCTGAAGGTGGGAGCGAACACATGACATCGGTAGAGATGGTGTGCCATGGAGCTGGCGGAACAGGCAAGGGCTGTAGCAATCCTGCAGGTCTGGTACGGGGAATCTTGACTTGAGCACAAATAGGACAAGCCTGAACATATCTTTCAACATCCTGCTTCCAGGTAGGCCACCAGAAAAACCGTGAGAGAAGTTCTTGTGTGGCCTTGATGCCTCTATGACCAGCCACCGGTGAATCATGGCACATTTGTAATGCTTTTTCTTTCACTCTGTCAGTAGGGAGGAATATCAAGTTCTGATAATAATGGAATCCTTGTCTCTTATTCAACAAAGGTCTTAGGTTCTCTACTTCGTGGTCCGATAGTTTGGTGTATTCCAGTTGTACTTCCTCCAGAAAAGATTGAGCCACTCCAATGATCTTACTAGGTTCCAGTAGATACTGAGATGGGGAAGGAGTACAATCTGGATAACGACGAGAGAGAGCATCAGCCAGAATGTTTTGAGATCCAGGAATATAGGTGACGTAAAAATCATACTGACTGAAGAAAAAGGCCCAACGAGCCTGGCGACTATTCTGGCACACAAAATTTCGTAAACATTGTAGGTTACGGTGGTCTGTTCTAACCTCAAAAGGCTCTTTGGAACCCATCAGAAACTGTCTCCACTCTAGGCAGGCTGTTTTCAAAGCCAATAATTCCCTTTCAAGTACAGAGTAATGTTGTTCTGCTGTAGAGAGGATATGAGACAAATAGAAAACAGGATGTTCAAGACCATCATCCTCTTGTTGTTGGAGTAAGACAGCTCCGATGGCTCTTTCAGAAGCGTCGGTGACAACAATAAATTGTTTGTTGGTATCTGGATGCCGTAAGATGGAAGCTTGTGTGAAAGCTTTCTTTAAACCTTGAAAGGCTGTTTCAGCCGCCTCAGTCCAGATAAACCCTTTCGTTAAATTCTCCTTCTTTAAGGTATGTGTTATGTGGCTAGTTTGTTTTGCAAAGTCCAATATAAACTGCCGATAAAAGTTTGCTAATCCTAAAAAACATTGTGTTTCTTTAATAGAAGAAGGAGAAGGCCAGTCTAGAATCGCTTGTACTTTTTCTTGGTCCATAGCTATGCCGGTGGAACTTAAATGATAACCCAGGTATTTAACCTCCGTCTTGTCGAACTCACATTTTTCTGGTTTGCAAAATAGTTGATGTGCCCGGAGTCTTTGAAGGACTTGTTTCACATGGGACGAATGGAGTTCAGGATCTCTGGAATAAATCAGAATATCATCTAGGTAAATGACCAAAGTCTGGTTCAGAAGGTCAGAAAACACCGAATCCATAAATCTCTGGAAGATTGCGGGGGCATTAGTGAGACCAAACGGCATAACTCTGTATTCAAAGTGACCAAATGGGGTCCTGAAAGCTGTCTTCCACTCATCTCCTTCTTTTATGCGTAAAAGGTGATAGGCTCCTCGCAGATCAAGTTTAGTAAAACGTTGAGCCCCTCTAACTGCTTCTAGAATGTCCCTGATGAGAGGCAAAGGATAACGGTCTTTAATGGTTATCTTATTCAGACCTCGAAAGTCCAGGCAAGGACGAAGATCCTTTGTCTTCTTGGGTACAAAAAAGAGAGGAGCCCCGGCCGGAGAAGATGAGGGAACTATAAGACCACTCTGGACATTGTCATCCAGATATTCTTTTAGAACTTCTTTTTCAGGTTCCGTGAGGGAATACATCCTCCCAAAAGGAACGATTGTGCCAGGTTCTAAGGGAATAGCACAATCGTAGTCTCGATGTGGAGGTAACACAGGTGTGGATGGTTTTTGGAACACATCTTGAAACTCCAAATAGTGTTCAGGGACTCCTTGGACTGTATTAATGGAAGAACCAGTAATACTTTCAGTGACTATAGATCTTTTCGGTGACCAATACTTGTCGGAAGCAAAACAGTTTTCATGACAAAATTGCGAAGACAAGGAAACTGTCCGGGTTACCCAGTTCACATATGGATTATGTCTGATGAACCACGGAATTCCAAGAATAATGGTATGGTTGGGGGACGTGATAAGATCAAAAGAGATGTGTTCTTGATGGTTTCCGATCTGTAAACTTAACATCAGGGTAGTGGTGTCCACTGGACCAGAGGATAATAAGGATCCATCCACGGTGTGCACCTGTTCGGGAACTTCTTTAGATTGTGTAGGAACTTGGTGAGTAGCAGCCCACGTCTGGTCCATGTATATTCCACTAGCACCACAATCTAGTAATGCCATAGTCTCTTCTTGACGACCGTCAGGAAGTTGCAACAAGACAGGAAAAATGAACAAGGAGGTTGTATTGTCATTAAAGGAGCTGATGGAAGGTATAGCTGTAGATCCCGTCCCCTCCCTTCTTACAGAGGACGGGAAGTGGCGTTTCCCGATGGCCTGGGCGGACGTACAGGACAGTTTCGAATTATGTGACCAGCAGAACCACAGTACAGGCACAACCCTTTCTTGCGTCTGTCTTCTCGCTCGCTGGCGGAGAGCGGACCTCAGGTAGTATCTACCTGCATGGGTTCCCCTTCGACGTCTCTAGCAGGAGGGCGAGGTTCCTCAGAACGCTGCAGACC
The DNA here is from genome assembly GCF_031143425.1 of Pleurodeles waltl. NCBI lineage: Eukaryota > Metazoa > Chordata > Amphibia > Caudata > Salamandridae > Pleurodeles > Pleurodeles waltl. The sequence continues at coordinate 405,455,856 of NC_090449.1, forward strand.
AGCTCGTGAGGTACTTGGCTGGGAGAACCCTCTACTCCTTCTCTTCTCCGATCTCCGTTCCTGAAGACGATATTCGATGGACAGTGCTTGATCCATCAGGCCACGAAGATCTTCCACTCTGGTAGAATGTACTAGTTCATCCTTTATTTCTTCTTTGAGTCCTCTGCGAAATAACGTTACCAGAGTACGTTCCACCCAAGTGGTCTCTGCTGCTAGCTGACGAAAACGGGTTATATATTGCAGAACATCTTGTGAGCCTTGGTGAATGTCGCATAAGGCTTCTTCTGCAGAGGCTTCCAATCCAGGTCGACTGAACATTTGTTTGAAGCGACTCACAAAGGTGGAATAGTCCGACAAAACTGGGTCATTGGATGACACCATCGGGGTTGCCCAGGCCAAGGCTGGACCGGATAAGGCACTGATGAGATAACCCACCTTGGTCCTGTCGTGGGAGAATTGGGTTGGTCGGAAGGCGAAGTACACCGTTAATGCATCCAGGAACTCACGAAGCTTGGTTGGTTCGCCGGAGAAACGAGGGGTAGAAGCGGAGATAGTCGGAACATCACTAGTGCGGAGAGCCAAAGCCTGTCGTAACGCAGCATTTTCATTGCGTAGTTGTTGCAATTCCTGAGCTTGTTGCTGAATCGTGGTCAAAAGAGATTGATCAGAATCTGCAGCAGCCGCCACTGTATTATCCATGGTGTTTGAGGACGTCGGAATGGTTGGGCGCTGCAATCTGTCACGACTCACGTGCTGCTTGCGCCTGGAATTTGCAGATCTAGTGGCGTGTATCTTCGATGTTCGGCTTTGGCCCAAAAAGGGGCTACTCTTTCTGGTAGCCACGGTGCTGTAGGTGATGGAGACGCCAAGAACAGACCGTGGCCTTCAGAAAATAGCTCCAGAGGGAAAAAACCCCTTAGAACAAAAGGGGAAAAAACCTCTAAACAGGAGGACTCCTGAAAAACAAGAACAAAAAGCAGGAATCAAAAAGAACAAAATTCAGGAAACACAGAGCGATGAAATCCAGAACCAAAAAGGCGAGGAAATCAGGAGCGAAGACACTATCTGAGCAGAAAGTGTTGCAGCGCAAGGAAATGAAGAAAACACAGCCCTTATATACCAAAAGACAGGAAGTGACCCACAGGAAGTGAAAGGACACCATATTAGACAGGGAGAGGTACATAGAACAAAACAGAATAGAAACCATAGAGAATAGGGAACAATGAATGCTGGGAAGAGAAAGGTAACCTGGGAAGGGAAGAAGACATAAAAAAAGTACAACAAAAAGACCCCAGAAAGAAGAAAAGAAAGAGGACAAGAAAGAAGAAAGAAGAACAGGTAAGAGGGGTCAGGAGACCCCAGCAAGGCGGTGGAAAACGACAGAGCGAGGCCCCATGCAATGCCTGGGGCCTCGAAAAGTGCATGAAAGGCTGGGGGCGCGCCGCGTTTTAGAAACGCGCTGTGCGGCCCCAGCCGAACGCCCGGCTTGTGCCGAACATTCGGCTCGCGCCGCACCACGCGGCGCGACAGCTGTGTCTTTACAAAACCTTAAAGCATAGTAAGTCTACAGGGGAGCCATAGCAATTACATGTGCTGGACACTGGTCATTACAAGCTTCCCAGCTACATAATGGCTACTATGAACCCTGGGTTGTTTGGTATCAAACAACTCAGAGTAATACTTCCTCACTGGTATCAGTGTTAGATTTATTATAAATTGTACCCAGGGGCTACCTTAGAGGTGCCCCTGCAAAACCTGCACCACCCTGGCATGGTTGCTGGCTAGATCAAACCAGCCTGCCACCACCAGACACAATGCTGGATCCCTGGGGGGAGAGCCTCTGCTCTCTGGGACCAGAAACCAAAGCCCTTCCTGGGTGGAGGTGTCACACCTCCTCACCCAGGAATGATCCCTGCCCTGGCAGGAAGATTCAAAGGCCATGCCGCCTTTGAAGCACCACTCCAACCATTTGCTGCTAGCAGCAGATGGCCACCCCTCTGCCCAGACCCCACATATGGTGGGAGGAACAGTGGGAAAACTAACAAAGGATAGGGGAGTGACCACCCTCAGCCTGCTCCACCCCTTAGGTGTAGCAGGCAAGGGGACCACCTAATTTCATTTTTCTCCATCTAGGATGGCAGGAAAATAGCCAATTAGGGTTAAGGATGGGACCGCTTCCCACAGGAAGTGGTCACATATTGGGTGTAGCCACCCTAAGGTAAGTGGGCCATTGGCACCTCCTAGGTACTCCCAAATACACTCACTAAATGTAGTATTTAGTGGGCATCCCTAGACCTGCAGATCAGATTTGATGGAAACAAGAAGACCAGCGACAAAGAAGATCCAAGGCATGAGAACAGAAATCTTGCTGTAAGAAGAAAAAGGCTCCAAACCCTTCCTGCTGCATCCAGGACAAGACAATTGCCGCTAAGGGGTTCACTGGACATTGGATGGACTCTAAAAAACTCCAGAGGACCTCCAACTTTCTAAGCATTGCCAAGAGCCTCGACTCCAGAGAGATAACATCACTGCCTTAAACCAGCAAGCAAGATCCAGTGAAGTCCAGTTCACTGATCGGCCACTGACCAATGAACCGGAGGCAGCATCCAGACCAAATTCCACTCAACGGACCCGGAGGAAAAACTCTTCAAGTGTGTCATAGTTGGTGGCACAGCAACCTACAGTGGCTGAACAGTGCAATAGCCAGTTGTACCAGACCCCCAACATTCGACACCCAGAAGAAATGTCCACTCTGGACTCTCCAAGGGGCAGGAGCAGGCACCAGTCAAGGGACTGCAGGATGCTCAAGAACTACCCCCAGAGTGGCCCTTGTGACCTGCAATCCACCCTCCAAGTGACTTGCCCCTGGCTCCAAAGTCTCCTTTACGCACAGCCCTTGGCCGACCTCTCTGCACAACACCCCGCCTCCTTGGCCCCTGCATTGGAAAACCAGCTGTGCTCTTGGGGTTCCTAACCCCTTGCGACCTCTACACTCCAAGGGGAACCACCAGACTTACCTTTTAAGTCCACGTGTGCAGTGCATTTCCAAGTGGTCCCCCTCTCCGTTCTGCTCCACCTCCAAGACTTTCAGCCGCTGCTCCCGCTTGAACTGGGAACCACCCGAATTTCTCCGGCTGGCCCACAGGACATCTCGACGACCTCAACCTAAAAACAAAAGGTGACACTTGTGAGAACATTGCCTGATTTTCTATGCATTTTTGAAGTTTTCTCCCATTGATACCAATGGTGCATAATTATGCACAAAAAAGACGACTTTTGCTAAACTTTGAAAAATCATAACTTAAGAAGTACTTACCCGATTTCGATGATCTCGGTCTTACAAAAATATTATAAAAATCTAAAGTATTTTTGTAAATTGATCTCAAGTTATTCTTTTGAGTGTGTCCACATTTTTTGATACTGTGAGTACAACAAATGCTTGCCGCTTCTCCAAGATTAGCCTAACTGCTTGACCAAGCTACAATATAAAATAGACCATTAGTTGGTCTATTTGTTACCTCTGAATAGCAAGGTGGGGTTGCTTGAACTCTCTACACAGTGCTCATTGTTTTTGCACATTATAAAGAGAGCCCGCCTCCTATAATATATTTGGACCAACCAAGGTCATTCAAATTCCATATGTTTTCAAAGTTTCTATGAATGCTTTTATTACACCTGGGGTTGTTTCTGATGACTGGGATGTTAAAACAGTTGATTCCATGCTTTCTGAGCTTGAATATTGTACTGTATTTGAAGGTGTACATATATGAACACAGCAAATCGTAGGGAAATGTTCTGTTACCATCATTATGGGCATTATTTTCTGCACTGAGCTAGTACCCCAAGAGCAGTTTTTAATTACACACAATGTGAGCATTGTCCAACTCCACCAATGGGGAGTCCAAAAACATTCATAGAAAAATGTGCATATTTTACTGCTCATGATGCTAAAAATGCAGTCATATTACTTTAAATTACCTCCTAAAGTGAGACAAATATTGCTAACAGACACAAAATTAATCTATTTGGATTTCTTTGTTTCCCTGTTGGCCGTAGAGGGCTATGAGTTTGGGAAAAACACTGCTGATTTGAAGCATGTATGGGGAACATGAGATTGGCAGATACAGGGTATGGAAGCTTTAGATAGGGAATGCCTTATTTCTTTGCAAATTATATTTTTGAATGACACAGTTCAGCAAACAACTTACCTGGGTTAGCAAAAATAAAAGAACTGAATGTCCCATTGTCCCATCACCAGCTAAATTTAACTATCGGCAGACACTTTTGAATGTCACAGAAAAACAGCTCACTGGTTGGGTTCAAGATAGTGCCTTTAATTCTTCACTTTCACGTTCCGGACGGTGGTTATTGTGAACAGTGGACATAAATGGTTGTAAGGCATGTTTTGCAAATTCAGCAAGGGGTTTCACTGCAAGCCGACCCACCCTCGTTAGGTCACAGCACAACACTCAGGTATCATTACAACATAAAGGGACAGATGTATCAAGACTCCAGTTAACGATTCTCAAATTGCGATTTTTAAGCAATCGCTATTTTAGAAATGCAAAAAGCGATGTATCAAAATTGAAAATCGCTAATAGCGATTTCTCAAAATTCGCAGACGCAATTTGCGAGATGCAAATACAGAATCGCTAAAAAAATCTTTAGATTCGGTAATTGAAAATCGCAAATAGCGAAAATGGCAAACCGGAACAGCCTGATGACATCATAATCAGGAAGTGAGTCAGCCCATGCTGTTTCCATGAGCCACACCCACAGGAGCAGGGAGAGACACACGCCAGCAACAGGGAGCCAGCATTGTGAGCAAGCCAGCACCAAACAGCAACATGGCCAATGCAGGAAATGGGAAGGAGAAGGGAGACAGGAAGAGGAAGCTCAAATTCAGTGAGCAAGAATTAGAGGTGCTCATTGAGGAGGTTGTTAGGAACCATGACAGCCTATTTGGCAAGAACTCACTCCAAGTACCTGAGAGTGAGAAGCGGGAACTCTGGTCTGACATCCAGACAAAAATATGTGCAGGGGGTGTTGCGCAGCGCTCTGTGGAGGAGATACGCAAGCGATGGTACGACTTGCGTTCCCAGGCCAGCAGGCTAAAGGAGGCAAGGAGCACCGGAAGCGGACCATCCACCCAGACACCATCCTCCCCCATGGTAGACCTGGTGGAGTCGACATTGCTTCCAGAAGCTGTCAGTGGTGTTACTGACATTGACACCTCAGGGACACATAGCACCAGCAAAGGTAAGGCCAGTAATTATGTGTATCCCCATATGTGTATGTATAAATGCCCCTTAGGAAATAGATATTAGCTTGATGCACAGTGAAAAGTGGTCAATGTCACATCTTACATACAACACAACTATGACTTATGGGAGTGGTAGTACGCAACCCTAAGGTTAAAGCACAACATAAATAGCAAGATAGTGGTCAGCCGCATAGAGAAACACCACAAACGACTTATAGTGACACGATTTCATTGTACATTTAAAGCAACAATGCAAAATTCTGTGAGAAAGCAAACACTGACATGCTGCACATTGTCCTTGCAGATGACCCGGTCCCCGCTGCTGCAGGATCTGAAAAAGTGGGGGAAGCAGAAACACAGCCACAGTCTGACTCAAATGCCAGTGAGTCCTACAGTATTGTTCCTACTAGACGCAGGGCAAGGGTGTTACCACTCCCAGAGTATAACCTGGACTCAGATGAGATGCCAGAACACGAACCCACACCACCACCAGAGGCTAGTTCCACAGGAAGACAGCAGTCCCTGCGCCAGTGACAGTCAACTCCCCTCATGAGGCGCCACGATGCAGGCAGACAGTGCACAGATGAAGGAGAAGGCCCATCAATCTTTGGCGGCCTTGAAGCTTCCATGCTGAAGGTGCAGCACCTGCAATGCAAACACATGAGGTCACTGCACAGACAGTTTGTGTCTCACAATTACAACATGGGATTACTACACAAGCAGTTGGAGACTCTGATTGAGGGACAGCAAACAGCAGCTGAAAACACCAAGGAGTTGACACACGCCATTGGGGAACTCTGCACTTAGATACGGCAGGAGCACATCAGCCAGCACAGGCGCCATCACCAATTCTTGGGAAGGTTTGATAGCTTCTGTAAATCTGTCAATCGGCTCGCAAGTTCAACAGCCTTGATATCACGGCATGCCGTGGCCACACAGGTGGAGAAGGCACATTGCAGTCTGGACGTTGCACAGGGATTGGTGCAAATACCCAACGTACTGGATGCAATGTAAACAGCACGCAGTGCCACAACCAGCGAACTGGGTGTTGGGGATAGTCAAGATTCCTCTAGCCTCAGCAGTCCGACAGTCCCTGTGGTTGATCCGAGGCATCGCAGTGCCAGACACAGTACTGCATGTGAACCTGCTACAAGAGGTGCCAGCGAGGGCACTAAGCACTCAAGTTGAGTGCGTGGATGTAAGAAGTGATGTTGAGGGCTACCTAAATATGTAGCAATACAGTTATACTATGATGCTAATAGTGTGACACTGTTAATCGTTCATGTCTGCCTATTGTGAATAGCTATGTCCTATTGACACATTTGTTACCTGAAGTCAAGGTAATAAAGATGCTAACTACAGAAATACATATTATTGAAGTGGAGTTGTCATTACTTACATCAAAAATGGTGGCGCGTGATGTCAGCACGTCTTTGTTTGCCCTCTGCTGCACTGCTCCTGTCTGCTGGTTGAAGGGGTGGTAAGGGATCATCATCCTCATCTGAGTCCGGCTCCGTTAGTTCCACTGGTATGCCCCTGGTGGTTCTATGTTGTGCAAGATAGCACATGTGGCCACAATTTTGCATGTCATCTCTGGGCTGTACTGTAGTGCACCTCCACTCCTATGGATGCACCTGAAGCGGCTCTTCAGCAGCCCAAAAGTGCGCTCCACCACATTGCAGGTTGCCCTATGTGCTGCATTGTACCTCCTCTCCGCTGGAGTTGCAGGGCTCAGGTAGGGTGTCAGCATATAGGTGCGCATAGTGTAGGCACTGTCTCCTGAATGCACAGAGAGTAAAATGAGTACTTGTGATATCTGACGTCACACTTACATCAATGCAACATTGTAAACTATCAAATTACCTAGTAGATATCCTTCACCAAACTCGCCAGCAAGCAGTCTTGTGTGAATCCCGCTTTGGCGAAAGATGTAAGAGTCATGTGTGCTCCTTGTGTATCTGCGAGATCGGTAATGATGTAGGAGGCATTGCCTATCACCTGTATGTTCATAGAATTATTGTTTTTACGGTTGCGATACACATACTCGGTGGCCGATGGTGGACAGATTTCTACATGTGTCCCATTGATGGCACCTAGGAGATGTGGGAACTGTGCTATCTGGTAGAAATTTATTTTAGTTTGTTGTAATGCCTGTGGGGTGTTGGGGAATCTTATGTACAGTTGTATTCTGCTCAGCATGGCATTGAGGAATGCGTTGAAAAATCTAGAGAGGGCACTCTGTGATCCCCCTCCAGCTGCTGCTATGACCCCTTGATAGCTCCCTGAGGCTAGTAGGTGCAGGGAGCCTGTTACCTGCATATGGGTGGGTATGCTATTGGTCCTGTGTGTTATGCGCTGCAGCATGGGTTGTAGCTCAGCTATCAGGTCAAGTATCATGGCTGAGCTTAACCTGTACTTATAAATTTCCTCCTCAGTCTGGCCAAAAAGGGTAATGCTCACTCTGAAAGTCCTCACCTGTCTCCTCCTCCCTCTCCTCAAACCTGCCAAGATCCTCATTCTCCTCGCCATGACGTAGAGTGCAGCCATTGTGGAAGAGCAGCTGAGGCATTCTGGGCCTCTTTATATAGGTTGCACCTGGTTAGCACCTAGTTTCAATTTGTGGTAAATTGCATGTGCAAAAGGCCATTCTGCGAATACTCGCATTTTGCGATTTTTTGATGCATCGCATTGCGAATTGATTTTTGCGTGTCGCAATCAGCGTATCGCAAATACCTTCCTGATTTAGTGGATCGCTATCTGCGATTCGCTAATAGGGTCGCAATTTGCGTTTCACAATTAGCGATTCGGTAATTCATATCACTATTTGTGATACGCTGTTTGCGACACACAAATTCATGTCTCATTTGTAAAAAAACGCTATTTTAGCGATTCCTTATTTCCGCACTGCGAATGCCTTTCATACATTGCAAAAGGCATTTTTGCATTCGCAAACAGCCAATTTTTGCGATTCGCACTGTTTGCGAAGGCAAAAAGCTTTAATACATCTGTCCCCTAGTGTGGGTAAACTTTGCCAGCAGTGGTTACCTTCTTCCACATTAGCAGCTGTCAAGGAACACCATAGTTTCTTTTCATATGAAGTCGGCTTACAAAATTTCCTGTGGGGTTCAAGAAAGCCATGCTCCAATCATTTTTTTTATATGCCATATATAATGAAATTTGGAAGCTTTCGCTTTCCGAAGCTGCTGCACATTTAAGGCAGATTGATGAAGAAAACCTGGAAAAGTTTCTAGCCATTGTTGATAATTGCACGAACGCATTGTCTAACCACATTTACACGCTACATAACGTGTCATCTGCAAAAGACATCATTCAGAATATGTCATTTGCACACCATGGACAGAGTCAGCTTAGGTCCATTATGCAGTTGGGTTGGACACTGAGCTTTTAAAAGTGTTTGCGTACCCTGGCAGCATGTCATCCCTCCTGAGTTATTTGCTGCCTTCAATTTGACAGAACAACAAGAGATAATGGCTTAAATAGAAACAAGTTACATCATGCTTAACATTGAGAAATTAGAAACGTTGCCTTTCACTGTAGTGGAAATTCCATCGTCAGTATGGCTAATACACCGGGTGAAATAATCTGCCCATTTCAGTTCAGCAAGTATTTGAAACATTTTGCAGTTTGCAAATTTGAGCAGTTAGGGGACAGTTACATCTAGGAGATGTGGGAGTTACTTTTGGATTACAAATGTCTAAATGGTGAAACAGAGGTCTATCTTAGCGGCAGCAAATGTAAGAATGCTATTAGTCATTCTATGATTTGTAAGCAGGTGTCATTGCACACCACTTGTAATGCGGCCATAGCGATCCTGGCTTGCTGTCTGAAGGGTACTCCTGTCTCTTTGATTCGGGCAGTATTTCAGATACTTTCAAATGGAAGTTATGCGATGCTGAGTAGTGAAGCCTGTTGCAGGATGAAGCCTGGAATCGCCTACGTGAGTTTGGTTTCCCAAATTGTAACTTTCTGTGGCCATGTGTTATTTCCCCCACACAAGAGAAAAAAGTAGCAGATATGTGCCTGAACATTGCTACTTCAAATGTACATTTTGATAAGCTGAGCAAACTAAAGGTGCTATTGTTTCAAAACCTTGTGGCTCTTACATCAACCAGAAAGACCTAACTTTCAAGGTCATCAGTAGAGATACAGGATACAGGGCCGTATTTATAGTTTTTGGCGCACAACTGCGCCAACTCAGTTGTGCGTCAAAACATTTAACGCCATTCCAAAGCGCCATGCGGGCGCCTTATTTATGGAATGATGTTAGCCGGCGGAGCTGCCTGGTGTGCGTGAAAAAAAATGACTTACACCAGGCAGCGCCGGCGTAGGGGAAAATGGAGCTTGGGCGTCAAAAAATGGGGCAAGTCAGGCTGAGGCAAAATTTTCGCCTCAACCCGATTTGCGCCATTTATTTTGACTCCCAACCCCCATTTAAATGACTCCTGTCTTAGCAATGACAGGAGTCATGCCCCCTTGCCCAATGGCCATGCCCAGGGGACTTATGTCCCCTGGGCATGGTCATTGGGCATAGTGGCATGTAGGGGGGCACAAATCAGGCCCCCCTATGCCACCCAAAAAAAAAAAAAAAAATACTTACCTGAACTTACCTTAAGTTCCCTGGGATGGGTCCCTCCATCCTTGGGCGTCCTCCTGGGGTGGGCAAGGGTGGCAGGGGGTGTCCCTGGGGGCTCCTTCCAAGCCCACAGGTCCCTTAACGCCTGCCCTGACCAGGAGTGTAAATACGGCGCACATGCCTCGGAGTAATTTTTTAGAAGGGAACGCCTACCTTGCATATCATTAACGCAAGGAAGGTGTCCACGCTAAAAAATGATGCAAACTCCAAGATCTTTGGCGCTAGATGGGTCTAACGCCAAAGTATAAATATGGAGTTGGTTTTGCGTCGGATTTGCGTAAAAAAAAACGACGCAAATCCGGCGCAAACAGAGTATAAATATGCCCCACAGTCCTTATTAAATACCAACTTCCCCAAACATTTTGGAGAGTTGGTGAACAGGATTCTGAGCGCATCTGCAGGAATTGTGCACCTTAAGGCTGTCAGTTCTGGATTTGTTAGCACCTGTCAGACTGTATTTGGAGTGATACCTTCAGCCATCCATTCACTCTTTTTGAGTGTCTTTGGTGGATTCCCAATAACTTTGGCATTGATTGGCGGCATACTGCTGCTGCTATTTTTGATACGCAATGGCTGTCCCATCTCAGCAAAGCGAAGTAATGGAGCTCCCACCAGCCCGCCTGTGTCATGATCACATGAAGCAGTACTTTGGAGCTTCACTGCTGGAGGAGCTTGAGCTGAATTGGTCATTGATGTTCTGGCCAGTACTGACCAGTGTGCAGCCGATTTTCCATTGCTTGTGGTGCTTCTTCGAGTGTGCACCAAAGATGTGTCTTGCTGTGCAGCCGGTGCCTTCTGTGGAAACGGATCTGTTAATGTTCTCGATGAGGGTTCATTCACTGACATGCTAATTGAGACTACGCTTGATACGCGAGGCATCGTATGAGCCACCACTTGTGGATTTCCTGGCTCCTTATACATCTAGCACTGAGAGTAATGTGGCCCCCTCAGCTGGTCCTGTGGTTGAGGCATCTACACACTTATGGTCTGTGGATCCCTCAATTGATGCACTGGTCAACTTGTCGCCTGCCGAATTGGAATCCTTCTCGGCTTTCATCACCATTGAAGATATCAGAGATTTCCTGCAGGACCATAATCATTGTTGAGATTCAATCATTGGCATTTTTTCAAATACTAAATTGCCCTTTAAATTGGCCTGCCTTGCTTGTCAGCTTCAGCATTCTATGTTATCTATATTTTAAAATGTTTTTAGGTTTTACGTTTTAGAGCATTATAGTTATAGAATTTGTACTATTGTCCAGACAATGGGGAGGGTGTCCTGGGTTCATTTTGCACCTTGCTTTGACACCCATATTTCAGCTTAGCTTAGGCCTGTGGCTTGTGCCCTTTTGCCTACATATGTACTCTAATTAAAATTATTTATTTTATTAATTTTAGTTCGTCTGCTTTTCAGGGGATATGTTTTATTTTTCCTAATAAGCTGTAATTCAGCAAAAGCATTGTTATTATTTCTGTGTACAACATTTTACCATGTACCTCTGTCCACGTCTGACAAGAACAATACATGATAATCCACTGAGTAATGTTGCCACAAGAGTATGTAAACAATCCGACACTTAGGCATGTGCCCACTTCAGGCCTCTTTCATGGAACAGAAATATGTTTCTTATAAAAACATTGCACAGGTCAAGGGAAAGGAGGGCTGTCATTCTGGCCAGGATATCTATCCACGTTGTATGACACTTCACTACTGACCTCAGCCCTGTCTGTACAATTGGCCAAGGAGACGGCAGGAAGACCCCTATTTTTAATAATGGGGTGGGTGCTCCTCCAGGGGACTAAGGGCCAGATGTAGCAAACTTTTGCGAGTCGCAAATGGCCCGAATCACAATTTGCGACCCCGCAAAATCGGAAACGGGATGCAAAAATCCCATTTCCAACTCGCAAAATGCAATGCGAGCCATTACCAACTCGCAAAAATAGCGACCCCATTTTGCGACCCGCAAATAGGAAGTCGCAATTTGCGAGTCGCAAGTCATATGCAATAGCCACTCGCAAATTGCGACTAGTCGCAAAAAGCCAATTTTGCACTTCCAATTTACCACTAACTCAGAGCAGGTGGTAACCAGAACCAAAGTATAAAAGGAGACCCTGAAGGCACCTGGGTTACTCAAGATGGCGGAGATATATTTGATAGCAAGGAGGAGGAGAGCCCACGCGGCACATCAGAGGAGGAGGAGGAGCCAGAGACAGGAGAGGATATACAGAACCAGGCAGACACTTTTCCAACAAACTGAGGAGGAGATATATGATAAATAAAGACTTAGCAGTGCAGCAGTCCTAGATTTAATAGATCTACTCAATCCGCAGCTTCAACGCCAGACTGTGCGCGGCTGCGCCATCCCCACACATGTGCAAGTGCATGCTCACTGCACCTCTTGGCCTCGGGTAGCTATCATTGGGTCATTGCCGTGGCAGGTGGGGTGTCCCAAAGTGCACTCTCACAGTTCTTCAAAGCATTCCTATATGCCATACTCACACATATGTCCAGATACATATACCTACCCAGGAATGAGGCAGAAATCAACAGCACCAAGTTGGAATTCTACAGGATTGCCAACTTCCCCCATGTCATAGGGTGTGTAGACGGGGACACATATACAAATATGCCCTCCTGCAAATCTGGAATATCTGTTCCGCAACCGTAGTGTACCCACTCACTGAACATCCAGGTGGTATGTGACGCCCATAATGTTATCACTGAATTGGTTGCCAAATTTCCAGGGAGCACACATGACTCCTACATTTTCAGGCACAGTGGGATACACCAACGCCTAGAAGGTGGGGAGTTTGGAGATGGATATCTCTTAGGTATTGCTGCAGACACCCTGAAGCCATACACTCAAGCCATCCATGCCCTGCTAACATTGTCCATTTTGTGCCAAACAGGTGACAGTGCATATGCACTACAACCATGGATACTTACCCCATACTTAACACCCAGCAATGAGACAGAGAGGCGATACAACAGTGCACATAGGAGGACCCGAAATATCATAGAGAGGACCTTTGGACTGCTGAAGGCAAGATTCAGATGCCTCCACAGAAGTGGAGGTGCCCTCCAGTATACCCCAATAACAGCTTTCAAGATCGTTGGCGCATGCGCTATACTGCACAACATTGCCACCAGACGTGGGCTACCTCTCACCCCAGAAGACCCAGATTCTGAGGATGACGAGCAAGAGCTACCACATCGCCATCATGGGGATAGAAGCATTGCAAATCAAGGCAGAGACGGGACCACGTTGCAAACCAATACTTTGGAATGTACGTGCTAACTGTCACCACACTCACTAATGTCACACACAAAGAGTCCAGGTGTGAAGTGGAACAAACTAGGAATTTAATAATGTGCACCAAAAAAAGTATTTACAGAAACTACAGTGCAGGGGCTGTAAAAGTCCACCTGGCATGAGGACACACTAACCTCATGTGCCTCTACTCCAAGACAGTGTGTAGCTCACGCTCTACGCCGGGCTCGCCCAGCATGGCTGGTTCCTGGTGTGTCAGCAGTGCCCTGCCTTGCTCTACCACTGCGCAACACCCTGGTGTCACTGGCTGAGACACTGCTAACGGTGGAGCCCTCCTCGCTGTACTGCGGCATGTCTGCCGTGCCCCTAGCCACCTGTCGTGCCTCCATTAGATCAACTGCGTGGCTGAGACGTCCCAGCCCACGTGCCACATCACTGGCAAAGTGGCCCATGTCCACCTGGAGGCTGACCGTGCGCCGTGACAGGCCAGTGGTGTTCACAGCCAGCCTGATGATGGAGGCAGACATGCGGTCCAGCCGGTGTATGAGCTGCCTGTCACGGCGCCTTGCACCTTCTCTCTCAGTGATGAGTTCTGACACCAGTTGTCTCATTGAGAGTGCAAGGTCGCCAACATGAGTATTTAGCTGTTGCAGCTCCCTGTGTACCAGTTGCAGCCCTGTGTTCTGGTTCTGTTCCATGCGCCGCATGGCCCCTGATATGTTCCTTATCTCCAGTGTTTGCAGGCGCTTACCACGTAGGAGTGCAGCCTCGGCAGCCAACATGGAGGCGTCCCCTGACTCAGCCTGCGGCACTGGAGGGACATTTAGACGTCGCCTGCGACGCAGTGAAGGCTCCGTGTCCTGTACACCGGCACTGTGGCTGGGACCGGGTGCTGGCTCACTCACCAGTATGGCCACTGGTGCATCAGGAGGGGACTGTGTTTGGGTGGTGCAGGTCCCTGTGGTGGCTGATCCTGAGTCCTGTGCAGGCTGGTGGCTGACCTGTGGCCCCTGGACGCTGTGGCTGGAGGTGGTGTCGTGTGTGAGACCTGTGGGACATAGGGAACACACTGTCAGTATCTACCATCTGTTATCTACTTCCTAATAAACCATTGCCTATAAACTGCCTACTTTACTAAATTGCCCATAATCCACCATGCAGGTGGTTGCTACTCTGACATGGAGCTATTTTGGTTGTGCATGCTGCTGTGTACAAGGTGGGTGGGGGTATGGCAGATATGGGTGTACATGCATGTCTCATGGTACTCACCGGTTGATGATCCTGGGTCTGACGTGTCCAGCTCTCCCATCCCGGACACTACCTCTGGCTCCAAGGTCTCCTCCACTCTTTCCTCAAGGGGTGTGGGTGGTGGTATAGTGGATGGTCCCGCTCCAGTGCCCCTCATCTCCCGGAGCCGCTCTGCCACCCTCTCCTTGGTCCGGGAGCGCAGGTCATACCACAGTTTCTTCAATTCTTCGATACTCCGGTGGCTCACACCCATGGAGTTGACCTTGTCCTGTATTTCTGCCCAAATCCTTTTCTTTTCCACCTCTGGCACACTGAGGGCTGCCCTCCCAAAAAGTTGTTTATGGTGCTGGTAGCATTCCTCAGTCAGCACCTCCAGTTCTTTTTCAGCAAATTTCAATTTGCGCTTTCTAGGAGTGTCTACCATGGTAGCGGCTGTTCCTCCTGTTTGCAGTGCAGCAGTTGAAATGGGTGTGGTCCTCCCTCCTCCCAGGTGCATTAGTAAACTTCCTGGCTGTGATGTCATCATCAAGAGCCAGGAAGTGTTTTCCAGAGTGTTCTGCTGCAGCTGTATTCAATTTGCAGCACAGTCGCAATTTGCGACACCCACTCGCAATTTGCGTGTTCGTTTTTAGCGCGGTTACAAAAAGCGACCTCGCAAACAGCGGACTCGCAATCTGCGGTGCGACTTCATTTGCGAGTCGCAAAATGAAGTCGCTTTTTCTTCTTGGATACCATTTAGCAAGTCAGAAATTGCGAGTTGCAACGACTCGCAATTTCGACTCGCTAATTTTTTCCTACTTACATCTGGCCCTATGTACAGACAAATTGGGCTATCACTGCTGTGCTCTCACTTAGGAGTTAGGGGTTTGGTAGGATTCCTCTGTATCTGTTATTTCAACATGCTTGGGTTGTTTATTTTCTTCTCACTGGTGGTAACAATCGTAATCCTGCTATGTCTCATTGCCCTAATAATTGCAGCTCATATATTTAATCGTAGATTGCAGTCTTTTCAATAAGTATATTGAAAACCATCTTCCATCTTTTCTTTCGCCTATGTGTATGCATGAGACCTTTTGCAAACAAGAGAAAGAGGGGTGATTTGTCGACCATGACTTCCCTGAGACGTCACACTATGTCATGCGTCAGACTGCCACAAATCAGCTTTGCTTGCTGTGTTTGAGTGAGGTACTGTTAGCTAGCAGAAAGGGTTGGGCCAACAACTGCCATGACAGTGTGGGATTGACTTAGTCACACACAAGTGGTGGTGCTGCTGCCCCGAATCCAGCAGTCTTGTTCCAATAACAAGAGTCCAAGACAAATCTAAGCTTTACCATTTCACTTAAATATGATGGAAATAAGCACCATGTTCTAAAGCTGTGCAGGGCCGACAACACAGAGACATTTCCCTGGGAAGGGAAGCTCCTTGGCCTTGCCATCGGAATCACTGCCATCCAAGTTGTGGACTAGCTGGAAACGTGGAACCAGGAAACATGGTTTTTAATCCTGGCCTCCCATTCTGGTAAATTGTGTGCTCTTGGGCAGTCATGTTTTTTAATGTATTCCTCTATTTCCTTTTTAGCATGATTGGCAGTATTTAGATTCAATGTAAAAGCTGCTCGTATGCCTGCTGTTAAAATAAAAATAGACTGACTATTAACGGGAAAATGGAGAACTGGCAAGTCACACGGTATATTCACCAAAATGCAATGCAGTTGTAAATGTATACCCAAGACCACTGGAATTATGGAATTAGGTGATTCTGAGGGTGCAGCATTTTTTGCACAAATAGGGATTTGTCACATTTACCACATAATCTATCTCCTGCTGCCTAAGCTGCTGATTTTAACAGGAAAAAATTGTTTCCAACTCAAACGCATCAAAATTTACTAAAACAGGGCAACAGTGTTCCTTCATACTGAAAGGCTCATTGCAAAGGTTGACTGGTTGCTTATTGTTGTATTTGGACGGTGTAACCATATGTAAAAATGACAAATAATGAAGTAATACTATTACAAAATAATCCAGTAACTACCTTTTCTTAACTAACCGGTGCATAGCATAGTTTTCATTCTCACATTTAGAGCAGGTTATAGCCAGGTGGCTTGATTTGCATCCCAATAGCTTAACTGCTCATGAAGCTACATTGTGGAGGACCCCTCTCATGTTGTAGCTCCCCTATTCCTGCCATAGTCATGCAACTCTTTTATAGCTCAAAGGGCTACAAGAAAGAGTTGTTTCTTCTTTGAAAGATTTAAAGTAGGCGGAAGTGTCTCTGCTGCAGTGGGACAGGAGTGCAGATTGAAGGACAAACCTTCAGAATGTGTCTCGCAGCATTTGGGCCCAAAGGATTAAGCACTCTCTCCTGGGCTTTGAAATGCTACACTATAGCTGTGAGTCCCAGGGGACTTTTACTGGTTGCAAAAAGACACAACTTGCTCTTAACTGGATTGGGGAGCAGGAACAAGAAGATCAGTATGCCCTGACCTGGCTATGAAGCACTTGCGTGGGACCCCATGTTGGTGTGCTGAGTGCAAGGCCCTGGGCAGCTGCCCATGCCTAAGGCCGACCCTGGTTACTTCATGAAGAATACCGAGCTCTGGAAAGTAAATAACATCTGATTCTTATCCAAACAAGAGACCCCACCAGCAGTGGTGGACTGTTAGGCACAAATTGTAAATTGTATTTATATAGTGCTTACTACCCCTGACAAGGTTTTGCAGCTGTTTGCAGTAGAAAGCATGCCACTTTGGAACCCAGGATGACAAAGGCACATATAAATATTAAACAGAGAACCCCATCAAACAGGCTTCTCCAGACTTCACCATGTATTCCTGCTATGACTGTGTGGTCACATTAATCTCATAGTTGTGCCTCTGAGGCCACCAATACCCATCTATCATATATGGAGTTCTGGTACCTTTTTTCATAGTATGTTTGATCTCACAAACCCTCAGTTGCGATGTATGTAATATTGCCCCCTTCACACGCTCCAGAGTTCACAGTGAGAGAGTTGCATTTATGAGTTCCAACAATCCTCAATAGAAGAACTTGAGCGTTTTGGATTTTCCAGACAGTGCTGGTGTTCATTGGAGGCTATGAAAAGGGAAAGAAAATCAGCATTGCGATGTCTTGATCAATATGCAACAGAGAATACAATCTTATTATGAAATCTAATGCTGATGTAAGACTAACCTTATCAACCAAATTATTTTATAAATAGGTTGTATTTATTTATTAAGCACACAAAAGGTGATAGGAGGAATGCTTGCAATTTGTCTAACCACTCACTGATTAGTAATTTTGGTGTATCTCAGTCATTCAAAAAAACTAATAAGCCACTGTCACGATCCCTAAATCACCAAGAGAGATGTGTTATGCTCCATGCACAAATATGGAAGGGAAGCATCCAACCCTAACAGAAACTCCATGGGTACTTGGCGTAACAGCTGAACATCATATGGATGACCTCAGAAGTTTCACATCCAGAAGTTCGGAAAAAAATGGCACCCTTCTTCCTGATTCTGTTACGAGAGCTGGCCAGAGTGAAGATTTGTTTTCTTTGATGCAGCACGTTTCAAGGCTGCTTCTTTGATGTACTAATGAGTTAAAGTCCAGACAAATTTGCATCTTTAGCAAGGAAGCACCTGCTATGCGCTAACAAATAAACAGCTGTTACTGCCCTGCTTAGTTAAATCGCAACAGAAATGTAAAGTACAAGGCGAGAGAAAGCGCACTCCTACGGTCATAAAAATGCTTTGTCCTTAATCATATAGTTACACCACCTGTTTAATAAGTGTCTTAATCTTTTTCTCAATCAAAATGTGTTTGCTCTTGGCAATGATACCAGAGCCTTTCAAAGAAAAAGTCATTTTTGATTCATTTTGAAACTGACTCAGCTTGCAAACAGCAACACATTGAACACACCACACAATAAAAATCCCTAACCAATTTATAAAAAAAGAGAACATTTTAATTATGACACCAAAACCAGGGGGGCTTGGCCTTAGGCCGATGGTGGCAGTGGCAGCTTGAAGAGTTACTGAGCCAAGGGGCCCCAAAACTGCTGAATCCTGGCATGCATCCAGGTATAAACCATGGCGGGTGGTGAGAACCTGCAGGATAACAAGCAGCACGTAGAGGCATCGGTGAGAGGCACGGAGCACAGCCAGAACAACTAGACGGTGAGAGAGGCAGTGGACAGAGGAGCACAAAATGGTTGACGCGGGAGCCTAGACAATGCCTGAGACCGAGTAAGTGGGCCTGGATGTGCCACACGTGGAGGAGAAGCCCACGGGGAGCCGAGGTGAACCGAAGAGGTGCGAGGGCAAGAGGAGCTCACCCCTGCCCTGAGGATCCCAGGAGGTGACGGGATCGGAGGGGTAGGGAGGAAAGAGAGAGGTGGTCAGCCGGCGATGCTGGCTTTGGGGGCCTGAGGCTGCATAGGCGAGGAAGATGGAGGAAGCCATGCAGGCCTTACCTGAAGGAGTTTGTGGGGCTCAAGATCTGACCCCAGCACTCCAACTGGGAGCTGGGAAGGAGCACGGCAACGGTAAGGCAAAGAAGGGTCCCTCCCCCCGTGCTGTGTAAACCGGCATGGTACCACGGGCAGACACCTGCTGGTGAAAGATCGGGGCCTTGACAGGGCAATGACAAACAGGGGAAAAATCAAGACTTGGCACAAAACAGTATTGGTGGGCACAGCGGGTGAAAGTGCACCACTACAGCAAGGGGGCAACCTGAGGCTGCGGTGCACTGCTGAGTATCCCAGAGAGAGGAGACGGTTAAGTGGATGGGTGGCTCCCTCAATGCATTACTGAGGCCGGGTTTGACCGAGGGATTGAACTGTTGGACTGCAGTAGGTGTCTCCTTCCTGCGAGGAGTGCGCAGGACTGTCTAACGGGCCCCCCTTTCTTCTGGTGGAACCAGGCAGATTGCCAATACCACTGTACCCCCCACTTCTAGCTAAAACTAGATACGATCAAGGAGTGAACCCATGGCGGGGGGAACACCGAAGGGGGAGCTAGTGCCTCAGGGTGCTGCAGGAGGGACATTCTAGCTGCCACACGAAAAGCTGAAGAGAAAGGGAAATTGACTGTGCCTCAACCTAACTAGTCATAAACGGAAACAGAGCTAGGTCTAGTGGTACGACCACGGAGCGTGGTGCTGCCGACTGGCGGGAGTAAGCATGGGAAAATCAGCAAGGAAGAAAGATGCTGCCCCCCTGCTCAACGAGGAACCCGAAGTAGATGGAACTATGCAGCAAGGTCCGATGTTGCGTGATGTCATTCAAGCTAAAACAGATGAGAAAGGCCTTGGAAACCAAAATTGATACGCAGGGGCGGATTTGAGCTTGTTGAGAGACGATCACCGCAAATTGACAGAGCGCGTCGCCTCGACAGAAAGAGTCTGCCCCCGGCGGTTGCAGAGCTGACAACCTACCTGACAGCCATGGAAACAAAAGTGAAAACCTTAGAGATGCGGGCTGAAGATGCACAGAATAGGTCCCGCCGCAATAAGATCCGCATAGTAGGGTTACCGGAACGAATATAGGGGAACAGCATGCTCACATTTCTAAACGAACTTATTATGTCCCAGTTCCCTCAGGAGGGCTTATCGCCGTTCTTCGCCCTGGAACGTGCACACAGGGTACTGAGTAGGCTGCCCCTGCCGGGAGCCCAACCACAATCAGTAGTGGCAAAGCTACTGTTTTATAAGGACCAAGATTACATACTGGACCAGGCCCAGTGGAAGGAGGAGCTAGCGGTGGATAACATTAGAGTGCACACATACCCTGACTTCTCCTGTGAAGTGCAAAAACGACGAGCTACTTTCACTGAAGCCAGAAGACGGCTCCACCAGATGGGGATGACTTATAGCATGCTATTTCCAGCACAGCTCAGGGTGGTGACGACTGAGGGCGCCCTCTTTTTCTCTAGCCCACTGGAAGTTTGGCACTGAATAGACAACCATCCACAAACTGGGCCCAGCTGGGGGAGTGGGGAGCGACTTCTGGTGAGAACTAAACTAAGAAGAAGGACCTACCCACGAGGGGGGGGCCTCCCTTGGGAGTGGACTCCCACAATGACAAGCGGAGAGCGGCCGAGGCAGTAGCGAACATGAGAGACTCTGGCAAAGGTCCCCCCCCGTCCCGGAGATAGAGAACAGTGGTGCAGAAGACTCTTAATCAGACTCAGCCTCTAGCAGGTCTAATACCTCGACCATGATGCTCCCTCAAGTTACCCCTGGAACTGCAGATGACATCATATAAAGATTGAATAAGGGTTGCTCGCCACTTGACGCCAACTGAGAGATACAGTGGGTATGGTCTTACCCTCCCCGTGGGGGGGGGGAGCCTGCTGTGATCACGGTACCAAGATGCATGGAATTGATACTTGCTTAACTGCATAATCCTCATTGGGGCCCTAGCCAGGGGGCTCGAGCTGGGTGAACTGGCCTGAGTTTTCGCCCTGTTGTTCATGTGGACTCACCCACATTGTTTAGCTGACGATGAATCAGTTTGGACAGGGGGCCTCATCCGATTTGTCCTGAGGAGGTAAGAGAAGTTGGATTGTTGGGAGGTTACATGTTTGGGATCACAGAGATTACATAACTACACTAAATAGATTCATGTCTTTGGGGGATACTGGGACACATGGGTTGGGATTGGAGGGAGCTAAGTAGAGTATTTGAGCAACCTGAATTATAAAATAATGTCCTATAATGTCAGAGGTATGCCTACCATTTCTAAAAGGTACAAAGTCTTTTCATATGTAAATAGACGAGGCATCCACATAGCACTGTTGCAGGAGACACATCTGATGACACTTGAGGGAGTGGTACTGCAGCACAGGTGGTGAGAGCAAGCATACTATACTAGCTATTCCGCCTTTGCCAGATGGGTAAGAGCGGGGGTGCCTTTCTAGTGTACAATGCAAGTAGTGGACCCTGAGAGAAGATATGTAGCAGTGAGTGGGAGACTGAAGGGCAGAGATCTGACAATAATTAGCATTTATGCTCCAAATGTGGATCAGGACTCATTCATAGTGAGACTGTCAGGGCAACTGACAAATTTTCTGATGCAAACTATACTGATTAGGGGGGGAATTCATCTGTGTGGCAGATGTAGAGCCAGATAGTTCACACCCTCCACTGAGAGACGCACCGATGAGGAGGCTTGCACAGGTGTTCTCAGAGTGGCAAGGACAATGAGGACTGGTAGACACATGGAGGGTAACTCATCCCCAAGACAAGGATTATTTTTACTTCTCTAGCTTATATAACCTCATGTGAGACTTGACACATTCCTGTGCTCCCCTGATGTGCATAGCACGGTGACGAATGTGGAAGACCATAATCCCATAATGCTGAGTTACAACTGGCATCAGCCGAGGC
Source organism: Pleurodeles waltl (assembly GCF_031143425.1). Classification (NCBI taxonomy): domain Eukaryota; kingdom Metazoa; phylum Chordata; class Amphibia; order Caudata; family Salamandridae; genus Pleurodeles; species Pleurodeles waltl. The sequence goes on from NC_090449.1 coordinate 405,477,685, forward strand.
CTCAGATACCCACCTGGAAGCTTAGGCTAGAAATGTTCAAGGATCAAGTGACCAGGGAGGCGCTAAGACAAGGTATAAAGGACTCTTCCAAGGAGAATGAAAGGACGGCATCGAGCATGCAGATAGAGTGGGAGACGTTTAAGATCACTCTCAGAGGGCAATTCTTTGCGGCGGGGAAGGGAACAAGGAAAACCCTGGTAGGGGAAGTACAGGTAGCTGAGGAAGAAATACGTCGGCTTGTGAGGCGAAGGCCTGAGCACCCAGATATACAGCAGCCCTTGCTAGATAAGAAATAAGAGGTGGCCGCCAAGGTATAGAGACTCAGATGTTTTGACTATAAGGGGTATATGGCGCGTATGCATGTGGAGAGTGATAAATCAGACATCTTATTTGCCTGGTAGGCCAACCCAGTGAATAGGGGAGCCCCAATCCTGGAATTAGAAACATGAAAGGGACCGAGAATTTAGGCAACAGGAGAATAATGATTGTTTCCTTAGATACTATACTCAGTTATATTGCAGCACAAGCGATTGGGTGGAAGAGACAGAAGGGGTGTATCTGGACACAGTAGGCCTAGTGCAGCTTGCCCCCAAGGAGGCTGAGGTACAGGGGGTGGATATTGCACAGCAGGAGATAAAATCAGCCATAAACGGCATGTCAAGGGGAAAAACACTGGGGACAAACTGATTTACAGTGGAATGGTACATGACATATGTAGACCAGTTAGCCCCCAACTATATAACAAATTCAGAATATCTGGCTGACACTACCCAGGAAGCATTGATAATGCCTCTCTTGAAACCTAGCAAACCTCCCTGGGATTATAAGGCCTTGCGGCCACTGTCAATGTTATATGTTGATTACAAAATCCTTAGTAAAATACTTGCCACACGATTACTCTCCCATATGTAACGGTTGGTACACCCAGATCAGGCTGGAGTTGTCCCTGGGCGTAGCACGTTTCTCAACATCAGACGTCTACTCTCCATACTAGATCACGGGGCCCGGGACTGTGATGGGGCAATGAGTATGGCTGTGGATATAGAAAAGGCTTTTGATAGCCTGGAGTGGGACTTTCTGTATGCAGTGATGGCACGAATGGGGCTGGGGGGGGGCTTCATAGCGTGGACTAAGCTATTATACACAAACTCAGCAGCGCAGGTATGAACGAATAAAGTAATCTCACAAAGCTATAAAGTAGAGAGGGGGACGCAATAGGGGTGCCCGTTATCCCCATTGTTGTTTGCCTTGGCCATGGAGCCTCTGGCAGCTAGAGCGAGGGAGGGACCATGCTATTGAATCTGAAAGTAAGGGGGCATTGGCATAGAATAGCATTATATGCTGATGACATGTTATTTTTACAAGATGCCAAGGAGGAACTGGCTGGGGCCAAGAACATGTCTGAAGAATTTGGGCTTTTATCAGGCCTTAAGGTAAACTGGCAGAAGTCTTGGGTGTACCCAGTGGTTGCAAGATTGGCACTGCCGGAGAACCCAGCCTCACTGCAGTAGGCCCCTAGATGTGCATCTTACTTGGGTGTCAAGATCTAACATGAGCGAGCGGACTTATTGGATGGCAATGTGGGAAGTGCCCTGTTGGCCTTGAAAACTAGTATAGCATTTTGGTCAACCCTTCCGCTATTAGTCATAGGTAGAATAGCACTACTGAAGATGGTTGCCCTTCCTGGCCTCTTGTATTACTTTATAGCACTACCCCTGTGGATACCCCTTGTGACTTTTGAAGAACTAGACTCAACAGTGATATCATTCATATGGGGATCTACCCGCAGGCGAGTTGCATTAAATACACTGCAACATCCTGTAGCAGAGGGAGGGCTAGCGGTGCCAGATTTTGAGGGATATTATTTAGCGGCCCAATTGCAGGGGTTTGCCCAATGGGTCGCAGGGAGACAAAGTCCAGAGAGAGGGGGGAGCCCGTTTATACCAGAGTTGTCAGATCTGATACGAACATTACTGGGTGTCAAGTGCACTACTGCAACAGGCACTGGGGAATTCAAGGTGATCAGGAGGTGCCTACAGCGAGCCCAGGTCGGAGTGCCCTACTTGCCTACCCTACTGATAAAAATGCTGATGGCACTTCCTCATGGGGGAGATTGGAGAGGACTGGCAGTGTGGGCAGAAGCGGGGTTTCTACTATGGGGGGAACTCTATAGAGAAAGCCAGCTGCTGTCATTTGATGACCTTAGGGCACTTCCTCGTATATAAAGCAGCTACTATGGCGATATGCCACCATTGGAGGAATGGTACGGTTGAGCCACCGGTGATGGGTGGCTGTGATTACTTGGCTCGCTTTTCAGGCACTGTTAAAATGATTTCCAATTTGTATATGGCTATAGCCGAGAATAGCCGCCAGCCACTTGAACAGCTGAAGGCTAAGTGGGAGGAAGATCTGGGTACCCCGATATCAGAGACAGCCTAAAGCACCATCCTTGATAGAATGCCCAAAGTATCAAGAAACACCTGATTTAAGCAGATTAATTTCTACGTGCTTCAGAGAGCATACTTGACCCCAGAGTGTATACAATGCTACTTTAGAGTGGAAGGGATAGGCTGCCCTAGATGTGGGGAGAACGGGGCAGAACTGCTCCACATGTTGTGGAGCTGCCCCCAACTGCACCAATACTGGAAGGGGGTCATGGAGCAATTATCCACGTTGGTACTTAGGACCATCCCCTGCAAACCGGGGCACTGCCTGCTAAGTTGGTACCCTCATACCTCAAAAAATAGAGTGACCAGTAAGTTTCAGGATTTAACTATCCTACTAGCAAAACATGAAATAATACGTACTTGGAAAACAGCGGGGGCCAGGCTACCACGTTGGTGCACTGAAATAGAAAAATAGGCATCAACAGAGGGTGCAGTATTATTTTAGAGAGGCAAATAGGGGGATTGGGTGCCTGGAGAACGCCCGAGCATGGGAGGCCATAGTAGATGATCTTCGGGCAGCACTTGTGGGAGGGACTGCCTCAGCTTGAGAATATGATCTACTTGTAGGGACCCATACTGCCACGGAGTGGTCGCTGAGAGAAATTAGTTTGTGCCCCTATTCCTGGCTGACTATTAGTGGAGCTATCAGGAAGGTGGCCTAAGTATTGTACGCACAATGTGGCCCAAAACCCATTAAGACGAGCACTGTTTTCCTACACTCAATGCAATCGAGGGGCGAGGGATGGGGTAGTTAGGGGGTTTATTGTTGCTGTTTGTTGCTGAAGGCTGGAACTGGGCATCACCAGTAGAAGACACACTGATCCGATTATGTAAAAAAAGCTATGTTCATGGCATTGCATTTTGTAAATGTAACAAATGCTGTATTAATGAGCTCCATTGGGCCATCTGCGTTGTTGAAAACCAATAAGATGTATTAACAAAATGACACCAAAACCATCAAAATCCAATTGATAGAACCAGAGTTATGAATGTTTAAAGTTTAAGGTTCAAAAAAGCAAGTCCTCAGTTTTAGAAAATGGCCACCTGGGCACCTTTAGCACCATAACCAAGGGTCCAATAATGTATGGAGACCTCTTGGGTGTTCAAGACTCACTCAATCTGGGTCCAGGTACAGGTGTAAGATGGTGGGAGCCTGTTATTTCCCTGTGGCTCAGAACAGGAGACCAGCTAAACTAGCCCTTGGAGTCACTTCTGAAGTCCTGGGTGCAGATGGTGATGCAGGGCTCTACAGCAGGGCTGGCCTCTGAAAGTGTCAAACAGGCTCCATGCAGCAAAGCAGTCCTTCCAGGTACAGCAGCAGACTGGCAGAGTTCACAGCAAGTTACAGCAGCAGTCAGTCCTCTGAGAGTCCTTCCTCAAGTCAAATAGTGAACTGAAGAGTGGGTCTGAGAGCCCCATTTTTATACCCTGGTGCCCTGCCCCTAGAAGATGGGTGAAGTTTGTCTGAAGTTCCAGGAATTTATTGCCTCCCCTGCCCTGGCTCCTACCTGGCTGCACTGACAGTACAGGGCCATTAAGCCTATTGTGTGACGGCAGAGCCCAGCCTATCCATTTGTAAGTGGGGCTGTGCTTAGATCCAGCACCACCCCATCAAGTCAGTTAAAGGCCCATTCAGGCTCTGCTAATCCCCCTATTGTGTGACTGTCTGGGGTGAATTCACAAAGTCCCAACTGTCAAGTTACATCCAATCATGTGACCTAAGCAGGCTACAGACACAGAGAGCTAAGGGCAAGGAAATACCAACTTTCTAAAAGTGGCATTTTCAAACTTGTAATAATAAATCTGACTTTACCATGAAAGAGGGTTTATCATTATAAGTTCATAAATACCAAACATGACATATCTACCGCCTCTGGTTTAGAAATTACAACTTGAATAAGGAATCACTATTGTTTCCCTATGGAAGGGGTAGGCCTCGCAGTAGTGAGAAAACAAACTCAGTAGTTTTTCACTACTAGGACATGTAAAACTAAAAGGTGCATGCCCTACCTTCTAATTACACAGCACCCTACCCTATGGACTACCTAGGGCTAACCTTAGGGGTGACTTTTATGTAATCAAATGGGAGTTTAAGGCTTGCAAGGGTGTTTTAAATGCCAAGTCCACATGGCAGTCGGACATTGCCTTCAGGCTACAATGGCAGGTCTGGGACAGGTTTTAACGTGCTACTTAAGTGGGTGACACAATAAGTGCTGCAGGCCCACTGGTAACATTTACTATCAGGCCCTGGGTATATGGTATACCACTGTACAAGGGACTCATATGTAAATTAAATATGCCATTCAGGTATATTCCAAATCCAAACCTGATGAGGGGAGCAAGCACATGCACTTTAGCACTGGTTAGCAGTGGTAAAGTGTACAGATGTCTAAGGCCAACAGAGGAAAACTCCAAATAAGATGAAGGCAAAACATTTAGGGGAAGACCCCCCCTAAGGCTGATAGGTCTAACACTCAGAATACCCCAAAATGGATCCTTTGGATTCACACTAATAAATCCTTAGCTCAGTCCTGATAGTGTGGCAAAGAGCAGTCAGGATTTACTAGAGAAACTTGTGTTTAAGCATTTCAGAGTACCAACAAGGACCATAAGTAAATTACATGACTCAAAAGAAATCAACACCAATTCATAACAATAGAGCAGATTTTTATATTAATTTAGACACCAAAACAAAATCAATCAGATACATATAATCGAAGTTAAGGATTTTAGAGTGAAAAATAAATCAGTACTTTATGAGCTGTCAAACTTTACCCTTGCTGTTAATAGAGAAAACCACTAGTGACAGTCGGTCACTTGCACAATGAGTTCAGTGGAATTCACTAGAAGTTAAGGTGACGCAGGTCCCAAGACCAATTTTTAACAGTCAGATCAACTTTACCTGTCTCATGGGGCCAGGGTACTGAGTGCGGTGGCTGTCCTTGATGCTGGTAACGGGAGCCGCAGGAGCTGAAAAATCACATTATTGAAACTAGGTCACTTGCAGTTTGAGTTTGGGGAGCACACAGGTGGTTAAGCTCCTGTGAACCTCTGGACTAGGATTCACCAGTCAGAACAACTCTACCTAGCTCGACTGTCTCAGGTGCAGAGGTGTGCTTGGCTATCCTTGGTGCTGAATGAGAGAGAGCTGCTGGTGCTGGTGAGGAAATGGATGTAAAAGTTCGACAACGGAGCCACTAAAGTGGATGGTTGAAGTTGCAGCAGTGCTCCTTTGTTGTGCAGCGTCGAACAAAGGGGTCCAGTAGCTAGATTGGCCACCAACAAATGTTGGCAGCAGCGAACACAGCGCTTGGACACTTCCATGTCCTGTAGACCGGGGGAAAACGCTAGTTGACAGATGACTGAAACTTTCTGGAGGTCAGGACGACGTTTCCCAGAAGCCACTAAACCATTTACTAATGGGTGATCCCTTGAGGGCTCGCTAGCCAGTAACTTCCTGGTTCTGGAAGTGCGGGTTCTTCCTGCAGGAGATAAGTACCTCTAGAGAAAGGGAGTTCTGGTGATGCTTTTCGGTTTCACAGGGGTTTTCCTTCCTTTTGGAACCAGTCTCTGCTCCCAGATAAATCATAGCTGTGCAGGTGCAGGGTGCTGCCACAGGTGCAGAGTTTCACACCCTTTTCTTCGTGGAGTCCTTTAGATGCAGACACGGGTCTCTTCTTTGTCCTTGGTTGCCGTTCAGAGTAGATCTGGGGCTCTGGTTTTAGGGGTGCACTTTAAATCCTAGATTTAGGGGCATTATGGGTGTGGGGACAAGTGGCCAATGGGCTACTAGTCCCAGGGAATAATCCTCCACTGAGGTGATCACATTGGGGGTGCGTGTCACCGCTCCTACCCAGAATCTTCTATTTTGCCACTTTTCAAGATGGCAAAAACCATCCTTGGCTGTACAGACCAGGTAGCCCACCCTGGAGGTATGGCTAGCTTTCTGGGGGAGTATGCCTCCTATCTGATTTTCCTGCCTGTCCAGGTGCAAATGTGCCTGGGGGCAGGGGGACGGCTTTACCCTCATCTTGGGGACAGCCTACTTGCATATCAGAGGCGGCGTGCCCTTTGAAGCTCACCGCCTTGATGTAACTAGCCTTCCCGACAGGAAAGGAGGAGACACCTCCCGCCCAGGCAGGCCTTTGTTTCTGACTCCTGGGAGTGTTTGCATTTCATTGCAGGGGGTCAGAATTCTGACTTCGGATTTAGTTTAATGAGAAAAGTTGTTTGGTACCAAACATGGCATATAACAGTGGGATCATAATGGAGTTGGCATTCTGGGGGTGCCCGGGAGCCAACCCATGTTATCCTATGGACCATTTACCACTTGTAGTGTTTAATTGAAAAGGCTGCTGTAGGGACATAAATGCTTGCACTTATTTTCAAACACTTTAAATATAATGCAGCCTGCCTCCTGGTTCAGGCAACCTACTATAGGGGTGGCTGGCATATTTGAAAAGCAGTGCCTTGACCTTGCCACAAATGGTGTGGGCAAGGTCGAGTTCAAGCAGTTTACACTGCTTCTGTAGTCTGCAATGGCAGGCCTGCTGACTTCTGTTTACTTGGATCAATCAGGGTGCCACAATCAGCACTTCAGGCCCTGGTGACCCCTTTAACATCTATGTCCTGGGTACCACTAGTACCATATATTAAGGTCTTGCCAATTGGAGATATCAAATTACTCATACCAAATTTAGGGAGAGAGCTCTGGCACTGGGTCTTGTTTAGCAGGCTCCAGTGCACTTTCAGAGTCATAACCAGCAACCGTGGGGCAACAATTTGTGGGGGTGACCATACAAAAAGGGCCCTTTCCTACAGACAGTGTGTGACTTCTGATTCCTACCCATGCTCTAACTGCATATCCCAAAATGAAAGATACAGCAAATGATATGATTTGATCGAGATGATGTAAAATGGGAGGGAGAAAGTGATGACAATCTAGTGGCTGAATTGTTCAGCTTGAACACTGAAAAACTATTAAGAATCCTGGCCTCAGTGATGACTGAACTGTGTTATCATATGTAATTATTTAATTTTGCCATGCTTCCTTTTTCTTCATCATCACATATGCGAGCATCTTCAAATTTATTAGTTCAGGATGTGTGCTGTCCAACAACTTTTTTTTTTTAAAGACCTCAATGTTGCTCCTGTATAATTTCAATTTATGCCACATTTAGGGTGCGCATGACAAATGACTTGCCTTTGAGTTTACTACTGGTTTCGTCATTGGTTGGGAAACATTCCATGAATATTTTTCAGTACATTTTTAAAAACTATCACTTCTATTGAATGCCTCTCATTGTACTGATATAATATAATATATTACGGTGCTATCATGTCTATTAAATATCTTTCAAAATATGATATAATCTAATGTACTAAGATGAAACGCTTCAGCGTGTTAAAGAAATACACTCTTTTGTACTTTGGAGAGGCTTTATCATATTTGACATATTTGTTGCACGATTTACATGTCAGTCAGTTTCATGGCTCATGCATGGGTTCTTTGAGCAAAGCCAGAGCTTTGGCTCAGCTCTTCCTTTTAATTTTTGACACGCCCGCCTTCACTTATTAGTACTGAGATATCAGTGCTCTGAGTTGATGATCTTTGCAGCAATGCAATGTAAGTTATGATCAAAGGTGGTAGTGATACCTGGGTAATCTTCAAAAATCTAATACATAGGTAAACTTCTGAAAACACATTGCTTGCCACCATTTTTTATCTTTTCTTAAGGATGGTGAACCACAAACAGTCGTTAGGAGGCTAGGGCTCTCCTGTCACACCATGAAGGCACTGTAATATTTTATATTTCACCAATTTGTGTGGAAATTGTGCTGTAGAATGTGCCATTTGCTCTTATATTTCCAACATTTATAAGTGTGGAGACCTCCCTTCTCCCTAACCCTTTGAGAGGAAGTTGGATTTGGTTGCTTCACTTGCTCAGTTCAACTCAAGGCAGGCATTTATGCCCCACCACTTTCGAAATTCACCAGCCACCACTGAATGGGGAAGCGAGTGGCTGACATGCGCAGAAAAAAACTGTGTGTCTGTGGGAACATCCTTAAGCAAAGACTGTAACACACTTCAGAAACAAGCATTTGGAATGCAATATGTCTCACTTTTGCTCGAGTTAGAGCTATTAGCATTGTAAGTTCCTAACTGGACTTTTCTTGCCACATAAATTAAAAATGAAAAGTAAAACAGTTGACAGAAGCAATTCAATTCAAAGTGCCACAGCTGCCATGAGCATAAGCGCAAGATTTATTGGCTCTCTGCGTGAATGTCTAGAAAAGATCGTGGCTGGGATAAAAGGCAACCCGAAACTGGGGGAGGGGCCATCACATGCTGTAACAGGAAGAAATGTGATGTAGTGTGTTGGTCAACAAAAATGTTCACTTGGGGCCAGATGTAGCAAGCCGTTTGCATGGCGCAAACTGTGATTTTCGCAGTTTGCGCCATGCAAACGGCCGAACGCGATGCTCATTCCCAAATTGCGAGTCGGTACCGACTCGCAATCTGGGAATGCGACTCGCAAATAGGAAGGGGTGTTCCCTTCCTATTTGCGACTCGCATCGCAATTCAGAGTTGCTTTGTGACCGCAGATGCGGTTGCAAACCAACTCGCAGTTACCACCAGTGTCACACTGGTGGTAACTCATTCGCAAAAGGGAAGGGGTCCCATGGGACCCCTTCCCCTTTGTGAATGTCGACAAAAATATTTTTTCAGAGCAGGCAGTGGTCCTATGGACCACTGCCTACTCTGAAAAAAACGAAACCAAATGGTTTTGGTTTATTTTTCATTTTGCAACTCGTTTTCCTTTAAGGAAAACGGGCTGCAAAATGAAAAAAAAAACCTGCTTTATTTATAAAGCAGTCACAGACATGGAGGTCTGCTGACTACATTGTCATATTGATGAGGTGGGTCTTTGCGACCCCATAGCGAGTCGCAGAAGGTGTCTGAGACACCATTCTGCATATGCTTTTGCGAGTCTGAAATTGCGAGTCGCACCGACTCGCAATTTCAGACTCGCAAAAGCATATCTTCCTACATCTGGCCCTAAGTTTCCAGGGAGGGAACTCAGCACACAAAGGAGGGATATTTCACAAAATGCACCAATAAAAATGTAGCATTTAAAACAAGCACAACAAAGAATGAATAGCAAGAGTGGGCGTGGTTAAAAGCCCACAGAGGGATTACAACAGGCCAGAGTGCGTGCGCGCTCGACCCTAATGCGTATTGTTGCGCTGTTTGCTCAAGTAGTAGCAGGATGACTATTTTTGCTCTTTGCTGCTCTGTTTGTTAAATTGGGCACAATCCTGGCACCCATTATTAGTGAGCCACAACCGAAGCAAGGAGAAATAACAATATGTTTGACACAGGAAGTCAAAATTGGATTGCAGCACAATCAACAAAAAACACAAGGGCATCCCAAACAGAGAGAGAAAGAGTAAATGATAAACCTAAAAAGGCTGAAGGTACGTGTTCCTTACGTAAAATATTTTCCAAAGATCTCCAGGAGCATAACCTGTAGTTAAACGCAACGTCTCTCCCCATGTTTCCAATTTGAAATAAATGCACCAGTAAAGGCATTAAAGAAGACAAATTAGAAACAGAAGCAGGTACTTCTGAGGAAAATTCTCCTTGCTCCAGGGTGGTAGGATCACCTAAAACCAGAAAAGGTGGTAAATGGAGAAAAGTCAAGGACAGAATTACCAAGAAAAGTTCAAAACCTTTAAACTTTGAACCAGAATTATTAAGGAACGTTAGTCTTGAGAACATTGGAACTAATGCAATTAATATTACCCTTCAGCAAAATTTAGACCAAGGAGTGCAGTTACATCCTGTTTTTCCCCTAGCTTCTTCAAAAGAATCTCAAGTTTATTTGAGTACATAGGTCTCATAATTGACACTTTCTGGCTCCTAAGTGTACAGCCTTGGAAGCTGCCTTCAACTATGATCAAATAAATACAGAAATAAACTCTGGAATGCCTCAGTATCTCTCTTCAAGCATTTAAATCACAGATTTATTTCCTAGAGAAAACAGTCCATTAAACAGATTGTGGATACTATGGTTGCTTCACAGGTATCCTCAATTAAAGCCTTTGGCTTCAACTGAAATTAAACTGATTTTCTTTTCAGAAAAAAAGATGATCAGTCCATTATAAGGGCAGGATTCTAATCTTCACATTCTGCACTTGACGCCCCTGGCTCGAGTTCAGGAGGACCAACACCGCAGAGAGGACTCCCAGGCGACTCTAACAACGTGGACACCCTGAGTCGACCTCCCTGCACCCTCACAGCGACACCTACAGAGAGGATCCAGAGGCTCCCCCTGACCGCGACTCCCTGGTAACAAAGGAACCCGACGTCTGGACAAAGCACTGCACCCGCAGCCCCCAGGACCGAGAGGAACCAACTCCCGGTGCAGGAGTGACCAGCAGGTGGTCCTCATCCTCACCCAGTCGGTGGCTGGCCCGAGAAGCCCCCTTGTGCCCTGCCTGCATCGCCAGAATGACCCCTGGGTCCCTCCATTGCCTTCAACGCAAAACCCAACACTTACTTTGCACACTGTACCCAGCTTCCCCTGTGTCTCTAACGTGTATTGTGTGTGCTTGAGTGTGTCCCCCCCCAGTGCTTTACAAAACCCCCCTGGTCTGCTCCCCGAGGATGCAGTCACTTACCTGCTAGCAGACTGGAACCAGAGCACCCCTGTTCTCCCTAGGCGCCTATGTTATTTGGGCCCTACTTTGACCTCTGCACCTGGCCGGCCCTGTGTTGCTGGTGCTGAGTGTTTGGGGTTGACTTGAACCCCCAACGGTGGGCTACCTATGTCCAGGAGACTGAACTTGTAAGTGCTTTACTTACCTGAAAAACTAACCAATACTTACCTTCCCCAGGAACTGTTGATTTTTGCTCTGTGTCCACTTTTAAAATAGCTTATTGCCATTTTTGCCAAAACTGTGTACATTACTGTTTTAATTCAAAGTTCCATACTTACCCGTGTCAAGTACCTTACAATTTATGTACTTACCTAAATTTTGAATCTTGTGGTTCTAAAATAAATTAAGAAAATAATATTTTTCTATAAAAAAACTGCCTGGAGTTAAGACTTTGAGTGTGTGTTCTCATTTATTGCCTGTGTCTGTACAACAAATGCTTAACACTACCCTCTGATAAGCCTACCGCTCAACCACACTACCACAAAATAGAGCATTGGTATTATCTAATTTTGCCACTATCAACCTCTAAGGGGAACCCTTGGACTCTGTGCACACTATGGTGGTCATTCTGACCCTGGCGGTCTTTGACCGCCAGGGCGGAGGACCGCGGGAGCACCGCCGACAGGCCGGCGGTGCTCCAATGGGGATTCCGACCGCGGCGGTAAAGCCGCGGTCGGACCGGCACCACTGGCGGGGTCCCGCCAGTGTACCGCGGCCCCATTGAATCCTCCGCGGCGGCGCAGCTTGCTGCACCGCCGCGGGGATTCCGACCCCCCCCTACCGCCATCCAGATCCCGGCGGTCGGACCGCCGAGATCCGGATGGCGGTAGGGGGGGTCGCGGGGCCCCTGGGGGCCCCTGCAGTGCCCATGCCACTGGCATGGGCATTGCAGGGGCCCCCGTAAGAGGGCCCCTACATGTATTTCACTGTCTGCTGCGCAGACAGTGAAATACGCGACGGGTGCAACTGCACCCGTCGCACAGCTTCCACTCCGCCGGCTCGATTCCGAGCCGGCTTCATCGTGGAAGCCTCTTTCCCGCTGGGCTGGCTGGTGGTGTGAAGGCGACCGCCCGCCAGCCCAGCGGGAAAGTCAGAATTACCGCCGCGGTCTTTCGACCGCGGAACGGTAACCTGACGGCGGGACTTTGGCGGGCGGCGAAGGTCAGAATGAGGGCCTATATCTCACTTTGAGATAGTATATACAGAGCCAACTTCCTACAAGCATACATTACCATGATGTCAAGTAGGCCCCAGCAACAAACTCCTCCTTAGTGGCCCATACATGTGCCTTATCATATGCATACATGCCATATGTACTGTCAAAAGTTGACCACAGGGAAAATCAGGATCTCACATAACTACAATTGCATGGCTGAAGTTGTGCAATCACAATACCCATTCAACCATTAGGAGGCACCATCACCCTCAAAGCTTTGGTCCATGGAGCAGACAACAATCACCTATTGGCATACAATAGTAGGCCACTACAAAATACATTTCTACAGATCCCACAGAAGGTCATGCACACATCTCTTTGTCACATACATGATGACCCAACAATGAGACCTGATTATACAAAATTATGCCAAGTTGATGACAACACTACAATATCCTGGAGAAAGTGACATGGAAATACCCATTTCACACTGGAAACATGTTAACAATGTACACTTCACCAAGTGAAATTTGTCCCAATATAGTCAATAGTAGTATTAATGTTGCTCAGATAGGCTACACATTTGGCATGGAAATGGACACTGTGGACATCATGTGCAATATGTCAGCGAGAGATGTCCCCAAAATACACACTACAATGAATCAGCAAGCCTCAGTGTAATCACTACTTATGTCTGACACCCCTTACTAAGACATACTCTGAGTGTATCAGCAAAAGCCATTAGTCCCTTGAAGGTTGGAGAGGGCCTGAGATTTGCAAATACTTGTTGAAGGCCCTCAACATGTCGCCTAATTGGTAGCTACATCACACTCCACATTTAAGTCATGCAAACCCAGATATTTGTCTGTGGATGAATGCCTGTACCCAAATACATGTGATTTCTACCTAACTGCAAGTTACTCCATGATGCATGGCAACAGTCAGGGCACATTCCTTACATAGTATACATGTGGAGTGCACTTTTCCACATGATGCCACATCAAAGGCATAGATATTCATATTGTGGCTTTAAACTCTAGGCCTCCTTGTCATGTCCCTCATTGCTACTGCATTTGTATATGCCAAATGACATGCTATGATGGCTGATGGTATGTGCCAGCCAATAAACAATGGTTACACACTCCTGTATTTGGCACAACATGAAATGTACCCCCATTGTAAATGTCCTATTCCAAACATAGGGTGACATGCACATAAATGTGAGGAAACACAGACATCATCCCATCAAAATAGGTAGACCATGCTTGAAACTGCAGCTCACACATATTTTATACTGAGAAAGGGGCACACACTGACATGTAGGCCTAAGGAATGTTGGCAACAGTGATTTAACATAAATCATGTCAATAGACATTCCCCACTTATAAAGGGAAAGTAGTCATCCATAGCTGCATCCAAATACCAATGTAATTCCTGCCACATCTATACTGGACATCCTCACATTACAGACTGCAGTCAGGCACCAGTACCCATCATACGCTAAAGGCAAATAGTTCCTGAGTGGTTGATGCCTATCTACGCATTTGCCCAGACACATGGCAGAGGACAGTGACCCATTACCTACTTAACTTTGGCCTGGGACATTTAGGAGTAGTAGTCTGTTGCAGAGAAATTACACCCACTACAACAACAAACAGTACTTGATTGATCAATGTATACAGCCATATGTTGTCCCTGTAGAGCAAGTTGTTTGTGGATTCCACCCAGTTGTTTTCTACGTCCCTGGGACAATAGGCAAGGCAAATCAGTATACAACACATGACATGTCAACTCAAACAATCACTCAACTAATGTGTGGCACATGGCTCATCCCTAATTGTCAGGTGGAGCTGTCAGAAACTCACTCAATCACTTGGCAGTGGGACAGGCAGGAATATGTCAGGTATTTAACCCCTTGTGGCTGCTATGCTGCCCTGAAATGCCCCTCAAGCTCCGGATAGGCCACCGTCAGGATGCGGGCCATTAGAGGGGTCGTGGTCTAATGGGCACCCCGACCACGTTGGAAGGACAGCCCCAGCTGGGCCTCCACAGTCCTCCAGGCCCAGTGTCCCAGGTACTCCTGTCTTTTTCTGCAGTGGGTGCTCTGCTCCGTTGGCTGTGGACTAGCTAGGGAAATCTTGGCGATGAATCTACATTTTCCTGTCTTTTGATGGGTGTTGACCTGCATGGATGTGAAAGACACATCAAGAGATTATGGTGGTCATTCTGACCCTGGCGGTCTTTGACCGCCAGGGCGGAGGACCGCGGGAGCACCGCCGACAGGCCGGCGGTGCTCCAATGGGGATTCCGACCGCGGCGGTAAAGCCGCGGTCGGACCGGCACCACTGGCGGGGTCCCGCCAGTGTACCGCGGCCCCATTGAATCCTCCGCGGCGGCGCAGCTTGCTGCACCGCCGCGGGGATTCCGACCCCCCCTACCGCCATCCAGATCCCGGCGGTCGGACCGCCGAGATCCGGATGGCGGTAGGGGGGGTCGCGGGGCCCCTGGGGGCCCCTGCAGTGCCCATGCCACTGGCATGGGCATTGCAGGGGCCCCCGTAAGAGGGCCCCTACATGTATTTCACTGTCTGCTGCGCAGACAGTGAAATACGTGACGGGTGCAACTGCACCCGTCGCACAGCTTCCACTCCGCCGGCTCGATTCCGAGCCGGCTTCATCGTGGAAGCCTCTTTCCCGCTGGGCTGGCTGGCGGTCTGAAGGCGACCGCCCGCCAGCCCAGCGGGAAAGTCAGAATTACCGCCGCGGTCTTTCGACCGCGGAACGGTAACCTGACGGCGGGACTTTGGCAGGCGGCCTCCGCCGCCCGCCAAGGTCAGAATGAGGGCCTATGTTTCCAAGTCTCATCACAAATGGTTGAGTTACATAAATGTCAGTAACATCATGCTAGAACTTTCCTATTTGTCAATACTCCCCTAGTGTGGCACATACAAGCCAATAAGTACATGGACATTACTACAGACATACTTTTCCCAATCTTCAGACCAACCCACCACCCTGCTCAGCCGCTACAATGACTAAGCAAGCTTACTGACATCATGTGATACGCGCTGTACAACCTGGCTGAGATGTGAGCCTCTATGTGACTTCTGAAGGGTAAACTCCTTAGGCATGGATGGACCAACACATTTGCACTCTGTGAGACTAACTCTCTACATACAGTCCCTACAGGCTACTTCCAGAGTACAAACTCAAACATCACACATGGTTAACAATGAAGGGACTGACATGGTGGGTTCAGAAAGGTTCTACCCTATCCATGTGTGGACACGTGCAATAACAAATGCATATTCATGCCACGTTAGTGGGTGGAGTTCAGTGTTATGTACCTGTACCACAGAACACACGTTGCAACATATGGGTCCATCCTACAGAGTTTGCATCCAACATAAAAGGCATGCATTGCAGTTTCTGCTATGTGACCAAGCTACTGAGTCACATATGATGGCCTCCCAGTAATCAACACATTGTCTGCACAGTGGGAATGTTAGTTATGGAATAAGCCTGCACAAGACAAATATGACCTGTGTGAAGGTGGCAAAAGGGCTGTGGGAGTAAGGGACCTGTCATGAGTCAGAGACACACATTGACAATGATGCTTAGTGCCCATGTGTAATAGATCAGTAAATTACCTCTAGACCAATTCCTGATCTGATCAAAGGAATGAGGCATTCATGGCAGGATATTACAACAGAGCCTTATATTACCCACAGGAGGATCGGCTGGGGTACAGGGAGTGGGCACAGTGCTACACTTGCATAGTTACAGTGACTTTACCCCAGCCTAGAATAGGACGCATACTGGGAGATACATATGACAGGCTGTGATCTCTGTAGGTTTAGCAGGCAGAACTTACATGACTCTACATTCCCAACACTTCCCTGCATGACAGTACATTATGTGGCCAACAGCTAATTGGCATTTGGTGTGTGTGGCAACCTGAATGGCAGAGAGAGTGATGATATGCCTTCCAAACAACTGTCTAGCAAGGGCAGATGTGTGAAGAAACTCTGTGGCAACATACGCATTGCTCACATTACTCATAGAATATGCATACTCAGCTATTGCTGTCATGCACATACATGTTGTCTGACACATACAACAGTCATGAGGAAAGAGAGGTCACTGGATGACAGCAATGTCTTCTCACCTCATTATGTGCATCCAACACAAGGAGGATCTAGGAACCCCAAAACCACACACAATGCAATGTGAATGAACTCAACATATGGCACTGGCCATCAATACCTTCACATTGACCCTCCCATTGATGCCACAAAGACTACACCTACAGACACATGAGTAGCCAATCTGGCATACATGGCCACATTTTGAGCCTATGAGGAGGGAAAGTACAGAGAAAACTGTGCACATGAGATACTTACCTGCTCTTCTGGTGCACTATAGAGATATCGATGCAGGGATAGGACCTCGTTAACTAGCCTCTCCAGTTCCTCCGGAGAGAAGGCTGGGGCCCTATCACCTGTCGGACATGCCATGATTGCTCCTAGAGGTGGTACACAGTAGCTCATTAGTGGAAGTCTTGCTGGCAGCAGCGTCAGGAGTCAAGTTAGTGATTCTGCAGAATTTGGTGGTCACGGCCGCCACATACGCAGTTGTCACTGCCGACAGACAGAGCCATTAACCCGCAACCCACCCTGGCAAGAACGTTAGCCAATGGCTGTGTCCGCCATGGTTGCAACCGCCTACCGCCATGAAAACTTCTGCTGGTGGTTGCGGGTAGTTCCTAATGTCCAGTGGAGTAGATCAGGCAGCCTCAATTTTGGAGGCCTGAAATGCGGTATTAAGATTAAAAAATTCACACCTATGAAAATGTTGTTTTGAGCACACAAAAATGCTTATCCTGTCTTGTCATGTAGGTCTTACTACTCAGACACCATTGTAGTATGTTGCAGGGCACAGATGGCATTACAGTGGGGCACAGTCCACACATGTCAAAGGTAATTTCTAAGGTCAGGCTAGCCGGTCTCATATCAAGGGGCTTTTGAGATGCACTTATTTGAGTTTGGTCCAGATACATGCTGTGGACACGTGCAGCAAACAATGGGCAAACGATGGGGGTCACATGTGACGCTTGTGTTATAAGCCGGTGTGATGTGTACTGGTTGCCATGACTTGCCCTTATAAAATGACTGGTTACGTTATCATTGACATGAATCATGTATGTAGTGGGGACACAATGACTAATGTAATGTTAGAACTCATTTTGTGTCCTATATAGGTACCCAGGGAGAGGGAGTTTGTGTCAACCACCTGTCTACCGTCCACTGCCAGATCTTCAGACAATAGAGGAATGCCATATTATCATGTACTACCGCCTGACTAGGCAAACAATATTGGACTTATGTCATCAGTTGGAGTCAGATCTGATGCCAGTATAAGTTATCCAACCAGCATACCAACTATTGTACAAGTCATGTCAGTATTGCACTTACTAGCCACAGGGTCCTTCCAGCATACAGTGGCTCTACCTGCTGGCATGTTCCAACTTATGTTCAGTCTGGTTTTGAAGGATGTCCTCTCAGCAATGTTGAAACATCTGGATGGCTACATCCAGTTTCCCCGACATCAGGATTTAGCCCATGTGAAGGCTGTCTTTTATAGTTTTTACATGTGGTGGGGGCTGTTGATGGCACACAGCATGACAATTAACAAGTCTATTGCAACAGAATGTCTTCCATTCCCTCAACGTACAAGTTGTCTGACAAATTGTCTTGTTTGTTGGATCTCTACATTTCACAGGTCTCTCCGGGTTCAGTCAATGATTCATTCATTATGCGGAACAGCACTATTCCCCAGTTGATGTCACAACTGTACCCCGAGAGGGCCTGGCTGGTTGGTAAATCACATCTGTCATGTTTGTGTGTGCGTGCAATGTCTGATGCCACAATTCAATGTTGCACATATGTCCCATTCCTTAACAGGAGACTGCATATCCTTGGTTGTTGATGCCACTAAGGAATCCAACCACGCCAGGGGAAGTCCACTTCAATGATTCCCATGGAAGAACAAGTTGGGTAGTGGAGCAGGTTTTTGAACTCCCGAGGGCCAGATTTATGTGTCTAGACCGGACTGGTGGAGCCCTCCTCTACTCACCCACGAAAGTATGTCAGATCACTGTGGCATGCTTCCTGCTCCACAGCATTGTCTTGAGGAGGAATATCCTGTACATGCCAGAGGAGGTGGAACCTGCACTGCTAAGTGAGGTGGAGCCTCCTGAAATGCCACGTGAGGATGCCAGTGGTGAAGAGGAAAGAGCTGACTTGCGGGAAGATCTCATCAATACCTACTTTTGTTGAGTTTAAGTATGTCTTGTGACATAATGACTATTACTGTACAAAGAACTGTAGTTGTTGGACTGGGGTGCACAAGATGCTTGTCAGTGTTCTAGGGGCACAGGGTGAGGGGTACATGGTTGCCCATGATGCTGACCACCAGACTCATAATGAGGCCATAACCCTGCTAGGTGCACAGGCCACCGGGCTGGGAGGTGTTGATGTGGGCACAGTGAGGCTCACTGGTGGTGTCTGACGAGGTTGCCCAGATGGGCCAGAACTGTCCTCCAGATCCAGTTGTCCAGGAGTGTTGTCATCACTGAGGGCTTCATCCTGGGTGTAGTGGCAGTCTCCTCAGTTGCCTCCGTGTCGCCAGTGGCAGCATGACCTGTTGATGTGAAAGATACAATGTTACTGGTTGTACTGTGACATCTACCGCCTATCATTTACAGTGACATTTCACAGAGACCTTGTACATAGTTGTTAAGCAGGTAAACCTATTGTGACAGGTATACATTATAATGGTTGTTTTGACATGACATTTGTGGAGCATGCCAGCTCTCCTTGCCTGTCCCTCCCTGCCTGTCACAGCTGCTGAGTTGTGCAAAACATTGTCCCTTGGGGAGAATGTCAACTTGCCACCAGTGCAGGCCAAACAGTGGCTAGGCAAGTTAGGTTTGTGGCCCTTTTGAGGCCTAGTTGAATTTGATACAGGCAGACTCAGGAGTTTGTAGTATATGTGACAGAAGTCATCATGTGGTTAGTGCAGTGTTTGTGTGTGCTGCCAATACAAATCTGGTTATGCCTCTTGCGGCCTTTGGAATCATTGTTTAACACACTGGGTAAGCTGTCCTGTCTGTCTTCAATGATTTCATAGTGGATTAGTAGGTCAAGATGAAGCTAGGTGGCCAGACATATTTAAGAGGGGGGCATGATCTGTATGCTGCTTCCTTCAAGAGGGGTGAACCTCAAATGTCACTTATCAGGCAAGGGTATTTGCTCAACTGACCACTGGTGTGTTTTTTTGATATTTGGATAAACAGTGCTTCCTGGGAGTCAGAGTCATGTCATTGTCTCCACTGCACACACTTGACAATATACATTTGGGACTTCTCTACTAGATGGGTTTGGGCAAGTGAACACTAAATTTGGTTTTGGAGTATATGGGACAGGGCCTATTGGGCTTAGCTTTCTGGTCACTCCCTCTGCTTCCCAGTATTTCACAGGAGAGTACACATCAATTGGGATTTCACAAACATGGCTATTTATGCATATGGACTCTGAGCTTATTCTGGAGTGTGAGCTTCATAGGCTTCTGGCCTTAGCAGTCTTGTCACTCCCTCTACTACACACACTTTACAAACCGTATCCACACATCTGAGTAAATTGACATTGAGAGTTGGGAAATTGTGCTCTTTAATCAAATGTACACTGTTCTGGTGTTTGTAGTCAGAGTAACAGTGCCTCCTGTGAGTTGCAGTCAGGGACCTCTAGGTACTTGAGACACCTGACCAATGCCATCCCTAGAGGTGAGTAAACTTCATTTGTGAGTTGACAAACAAGGGTATTTGGACAAGAGTACACAATGCTGGTACTTGGGGTTGTAGAAACATTGCCTCCTGGGATTTGCAGTCTTGTCACTCTCTCTACTATACACGCCATAGAAATGTTCCTCCCTTAAGAGAGTACATTCAATTTGGAGCTATCCAACAAGGGTATTTGGACAGGTGCACACTGGCTGGACTAGTGGTTGGAGATACAGACTGTTAGAAATGGGGTCTCTAGTTGGCATTGGTGTACACCATGTCCAAGTAGGGACCCTCACTTTAGTCAGGGTAATGGAGTCACATACTTAAGATAACCCCTGCTTACCCCTTTGGTATCTTGGTACAAGCAGTCATGCTTATCTCAGAGGCAACATGTAAAGTATTTGTACAAACACACACAGTAACACAGTGAAAACATCACAAAAGGAATCCACACCAGTTTAGAAAAATAGCCAAAATAGCCAATATTTATCTAAATCAAACAAGACCAAAACAACAAAAATCCAATATACTCAAGTAAGGAAATCCAGTTTTAAAGTAAAAAGAGTCTTAATCCATAAGAATCAATGAATGCATTGATTTAGCACAAAGTACCGGGCATGTGTCAAAAATAAAGCCGCTGGGGCAGGCGTGCATTGGAAAAGCAAGCGATGCATTGACTCCTTAGTGAGGCCGTGTGTTGATTCTTTCTCCGTTGGGTAAGTGATGCGTCAATTCTTTACCCAGAGGAAAGAGATGCGTCGATGTCTGGATTGGCAGCCTCGGGTCCGTGCTGCGATGTTGAAGATTTGACACCCAGAGACGATGCGTGGAAAATCCAGATGCACAGTAGCAATGAATCCCCACTGAACTGACCATGCATCGATTTCACTGGTGTGCCATCAGTTTTTCAGCTGCAGTGCAAGCCCTGCATCGATTTTTCTGTCTCTTGGCTCCAGTGCATGGATTTTCACCTTGGGTTCACCAGCTTCTCCTTTCAAGGGCCTAGGGACTGGATGTGGCACCGCTTAGCAGGGTAGTGGTCTCAGCAAGAGAGCCCAGGTGCTGGCATATGAAGTCTTTGATGGCCCTGAGACTTCAGAACAGGGGGCAATCCCAGTCCTAGCCCTTGGAGAAACTTCACAACCAGGATTTCAGAAAGCAAGGTCCAGTCCTTTCCCTCTTAAGGCAGAAGCAGTAGGCCAGCACAGCAACAGGCAGAGTGGCATGTTCTCCTAAAGCATCAAGCTCTTCTCCTTCAAAGAGCTTCCTGTTGTTCCAGAAGTAATCTAAAGTTGTGGGGTCAGCAGTCCAATACTCATACTCATTTCTGCCTTTGAAGTAGGCAAACTTGAAAGGAAAGTCTTTGTAGTGCACAAGACCCTGCTTCTTCCCTGCCCTGCCCCAGACACACTCAAAGGGGTTGGAGACTGTATTGTGTGAGGGCAGGCACAGCCCTTTCAACTGCAGGCGGCAGCTCTTCACTCCCACTGTAGCCCAGGAAGACTCATCAGAATATGCAGGACACACCTCAGTTCCCTTTGTGTCACTGTCTAGAGTGAATTCACAAACACCCCAACTGTCAGTCTTTACCCAGATGTGTATTCATTTGCCAGGCAGACGCACACAATAGTTAAGCAAGAAAATGCCCACTTTTTAAAAGTGCCATTTTCGCACTTACAATCTAAAAACTAACTTTATTAAACAGTGTTTTTTTAAATTGTGAGTTCAGAGAACCCAAACTCCTAATCTCTATCTGCTCCCAATGGTAAATTATACTTAGAGGTATTTCTAGGCAATCCCCATGTTAACCTATGGGAGAGATAAGTCTTGCAATAGTGAAAACAAATTTAGTAGTATTTCACTAGTAGGATATGTAAAACACACCAGTACATGTCCTACATTTTAAATACACTGCATTGACATACATGTAGTAAAAGGGAAGGTTTGGGCCTGGCAAGTGTGTACACTTGCCGGGTCGAACCGGCAATTAAAAACTGCACACACAGACATTGCAGTTACAGGTCTGAGACATGTTTATAGGGCAACATGTGTAGGTGTCACAATCAGTGCTGCAGGCCCACTAGTAGCATTTGATTTACAGACCCTAGGCACGTCTAGGGCACTTTACTAGAGAGTTACTAGTAAATCAAATATGCCAATCATGGATAAGCCAATTATCAATATAATGTAGAAAGAGAGCACTTGCACTTTAGCACTGGGTAGCAGTGGTAAAGTGCCCAGAGTATCAGAACCAACACAAATGAACTACAGCACAGGATCCAAAAACAGGAGGTCATAAGCAAAAAGTACAGGGAAGCTACATTAAGAGCTGCCAGGTCTAACACAGACACAATGCCTGCTGGTGGTTGGACTTAGACACTTGGCCTGCCGAGAGCTGCAGTCCTGTCAGTCCCTGAGGTACACACACTATACATATGTGAACTCCCCAGGTGAAAACACTTCATTTGGGATTTTACTAAAAGGGTCTTTGGACAAGAGAACACTGTGGTGGTGGTTTGAGTTACAGAAACAGTGCCTGCTGGGAGTTGCAGTCCTGTCAGTCCCTGTAGTACACACACTATACAAATGTTAACTCCCCAGGTGAGTGCACTTCATTTGAGACTTGCATAACAAGGGTATTTGTAGCAGTGAACACTGGCCTGGTGGTTGGATTCACAGACACAGGCCTTCCTGGCCTTTGCAGTCCTGTCAGTCCCTCTTGTACATACACTATACAAATGTGAACTCCCCAGGTGAAAACACTTTATTTTAGAGATTACCAAAAGGGTCTTTGGATAAGAGAACACTGTGGTGGTGGTTGGAGTCACAGACACAGAGCCTTCCTGGGGGTTGCAGTCCTGTCAGTCCCTGTAGTACACACACTATACAAATGTGAACCCACCAGGTGAATACACTTTATTTGAGACTTGCCAAACAAGGGAATTTGTAACAGAGAACACTGACCTGGTAATTGAATTCACAGACACAGGGCCTTCCTAGCCTTTGCAGTCCTGTCAGTCCCTGTGCTACAACACTATACAAATGTGAATACACTTCATTTGAGAGATTACCAAAAGGGTCTGTGGACAAGAGAACACTGTGGTGGTGGTTGGAATTACAATAACAGTGCCTCCTGGGATTTGCAGTCCTATCACCCCTATACTACACACTCTATATGTAAAAATATATCACAGGTTGGTACACTTCAATTGGGAGTTCACATACAGGAGTATTTGGCGGGGAGAACACTGGGCTGGTGAGTGGAGTGACAGTGAAGGTGGCAAAAGGTGAGCAGTGAGCATGCATGACATGGCATATTAGTGACCTTTTTGTGTTGTAGCTCACCAGACTCCACTCCCCCATATATTTCTGTCAAGCCCTCAGGATGTAGGATGGCCAAAACCTTCTCCTCCCAGGGAAAGAAATGTAATGGGTCACTGGGAGGGCCACTACCAGTTTTCTTGGCCTGCAGCTGGTGTTTGGAGACCAAGCAATGGACCTTGCCCCTGAGGTTGTTCCACCTCTTCCTGATGTCCTCCTTTGTGTGCAAGTTGGGGCCTACAGCATTGACTCTGTCGACTATCCTGTCCCACATTTCCATTTTCCTACTGGGACGAGTGTGCTGGACCTGGGCTCCAAACAATTGTGGCTCTACTCTGATAATTTCATCTACTACGACTTTCAACTCATCCTCTGTAAAATGTGGGTTTTTGGAGAGTGAC
The DNA here is from genome assembly GCF_031143425.1 of Pleurodeles waltl. Lineage (NCBI taxonomy): Eukaryota > Metazoa > Chordata > Amphibia > Caudata > Salamandridae > Pleurodeles > Pleurodeles waltl. The sequence continues at coordinate 405,501,576 of NC_090449.1, forward strand.
ATGGTGGTGTACGGGGACATTTTTTATAAAAACGGGTGACAGTGGGTAACTAAACTGGAGTAGCGCAAAAGGGTGTGATGGTAGTGAAGTATGTGCATGGTGTGGTATAGGATGTTGAAAGAAAATTGAAGGGGTGCCTATTTTATAAAGTTTGATTTGTTATATGCTCTGGCTTCTGTGTCTAGCAGTGAAGATTCAGAGGATTGTGGTGTGTGAAGGAATGTGTTTTATAGTATCCTTTGCTGGTTTGTCCTGTGTGGCAATGTGTGTCAGCTGTGTTCTTTTCAAATCCATCCAATGTGCTGATGTGTATTTCTTTGGTGACCGTGAACCGATGTGGTTTGGACTGCCATTTGCTGACTGCTATGGGTGCCCACTACTGCAACTTTAGGCTTGTAATACGGTCAGTGGTTGGTCATGATGCTGAAGGGGCTAGAGATCGAACCGCCTATTTCTGGGCCTCCATGCCTCTGCTGGTCTGCCTTTTTTGGGGAGCGGTTCTACCTATGTAACTCATGCCATCAATAGTCTCAGTTGAGGAGGCTGGGGCCCTATCACCTGTCGGACATGCCATGATTGCTCCCAGAGGTGGTACACAGTAGCTCAGTAGTGGAAGTCTTGCTGGCAGCAGTGTCAGGAGTCAAGTTAGTGATTCTCCAGAATTTGGTGGTCACGTCTGCCACATACGCAGTTGTCACTGCCGACAGACAGACCCATTGGCCCGCAACCCACCCTGGCAAGAACGTTAGCTTTGTCCGCCATGGTTGCAACCACCTACCGCCATGAAAACTTCTGCTGGTGGTTGCGGGTAGTTCCTAATGTCCAGTGGAGTAGATCAGGCAGCCTCAATTTTGGAGGCCTGAAATGCGGTATTAAGATTCAAAAATTCACACCTACGAAAATGTTGTTTTGAGCACACAAAAATGCTTATCCTGTCTTGTCATGTAGGTCTTACTACTCGGACACCATTGTAGTATGTTGCAGGGCACGGATGGCATTTTACAGTGGGGCACAGTCCACACATGTCAAAGGGAAATTCTAAGGTCAGGCTAGCCGGTCTCATATCGAGGGGCTTTTGAGATGCACTTATTTGAGTTTGGTCCAGATACATGCTGTGGACACGTGCAGTAAACAATGGGCAAACGATGGGGGTCACATGTGACGCTTGTGTTATAAGCCGGTGTGATGTGTACTGGTTGCCATGACTTGCCCTTATAAAATGACTGGTTACGTTATCATTGACATGTATCATGTATGTAGTGGGGACACAATGACTAATGTAATGTCAGATCTCATTTTGTGTCCTATATAGGTACCCAGGGAGAGGGAGTTTGTGTCAACCACCTGTCTACATGCCACTGCCAGATCTTCAGACAATAGAGGAATGCCATATTATCATGTACTACCACCTGACTAGGCAAACAATATTGGACTTATGTCATCAGTTGGAGTCAGATCTGATGCCAGTATAAGTTATGCAAACAGCATACCAACTATTGTACAAGTCATGTCAGTATTGCACTTCCTAGCCACAGGGCCCTTCCAGCACACAGTGGCTCTCTCTGCTGGCATGTTCCAACTTATGTTCAGTCTGGTTTTGAAGGATGTCCTCTCAGCAATGTTAAAACATCTGGATGGCTACATCCAGTTTCCCCGACATCAGGATTTAGCCCATGTGAAGGCTGTCTTTTATAGTTTTCCATGTCTCCCACATGTGGTGGGGGCTATTGATGGCACACAGCATGACAATTGACAAGTCTATTGCAACAGAAAGTCTTCCATTGTCCTGTGTGGCAATGTGTGTCAGCTGTGTTCTTTTCAAATCCATCCAATGTGCTGATGTGTATTTCTTTGGTGACCGTGAACCAATGTGGTTTGGACTGCCATTGGCTGACTGCTATGGGTGCCCACTACTGCAACTTTAGGCTTGTAATACGGTCAGTGGTTGGTCATGATGCTGAAGGGGCTAGAGATCGAACCGCCGATTTATGGGCCTCCATGCCTCTGCTGGTCTGCCTTTTTTGGGGAGCGGTTCTACCTATGTAACTCATGCCATCAATAGTCTTAGTTGAGGAGGCAAGGACAACATCAAGCTAAGTAGGCAGACATGTCTCTGAGTAGAGCATTATATATCGATTGCTCAGCCCATGAGAAGTGAACATCAGTCCTGGGATGATAATATACTAGTAATACACTTATAGACCCCATTCCAACATGTGACATGTAATAGGAATTGATACATGTGATCTTATATACAATACACATTGACAATGACAATCAATCATCTCTGATAATTTGAGTATTGCATGTTAGGAAAGTAGATGGACAACACAATAGCAAAAGCTGAGATGAGAGCATACAGGACATGGAAGTGTTGTGACAGTTAGTGAGGTGAAACCAGACTCTGCTTCCCCCAGCTATTCTTGTCAAGCCCTCAGTATGCAGGATGGCCAAGACCTTCTCCTTCCAGGGAAACAGTTGTAATGGGGCGCTGGGAGGACCACCGCCAGTTGCCTGGGCCCTAGACCTCCAGGTGTTGCTTGATGGCCAGGGAATGCACCTTTCCCCTCAGGTTCTTCCATCTCTTCCTAATTTCCTCCATTGTGTGCAAGGTGTACCTACAGTATTCACTCTGTCGACTATCGTTTTCCACATTTCCATTTTCCTACTGTGAGGATTATATTGGACTCTAAACAATTGTGGCTCTACTCTTAAAATTTTATCTACCCTGACTGACAATTCAGCCTTTGAAAAACATGGAATTTTTTGATGTGACATAACTCTAACTTAAAGTGGGTGACTTCTTGGGACCCCCGCCACGGCGGTATGACAGTAAGAGCGCCAAACTCCTAATCAAGCCCTTACTGTTTGGATGTGGTGAGACTTTATGAGGAGAATACAGTAGTTACCTACTTCTGTGACAGGTACATATGCAAGGGCTTTTCAGTTTTATCTCACAGGAAAACTGGCATTTATAGAGTATTCAACACTTAGGGCCTGAATACGATATAGGTGGTCTGACCCCGGACTGCCAATATGGTGGTAGGGAGGACCCTCCGAAGTCGGCGGCCTCCCCACCACTGTATTATGATCTCCATGCTGGGCTGGCCGGCTGAAACAGTGCAGCGGCACTGGCATCGGCTCTAAGAGTGAGACAAGGCCAATGCCACTGCACTGCCAGTGCCGCAAGGACACCCGGAATGCGCACTGTTGCTACGGCAGACAGTGCGCATTCCGAGTGTGCTGATAAGGGGGGTCTGCACTGCCCACGACATGGGCATGGGCAGTACAGTAACCCCGTCTCTACCTTTATGCTGGCCTTTTCATGGTGGGGTCCCTGCCATGGAAAGGGCAGCAGAAAGGCAAGTCGTGATCAGCACAGCGTTACTGATATCCAGACCGCAGTGGTTGACCACAACTTGCACCACCGCCAACCCGTTGGGATCCATGATCCTGGTGGTGACGGCGGTCTTGTGACAATCTAATCACCAGCATCCTAATCTGGAGGTTGGATCACAAAGGATGCAGCGGTCCATCCACCACCGCGGGTATAATGGATTTAGGACTTAGATTTTTGGAGTTGTCTCCAAGTACTCTGTTGAAAATGGACATAATAACCCTGTTTGACTGTGTTTGGATATGCTTTTCATTTTGTGCTTATAATTGCTTGCTTGAAGTCAATTATACTTTTTTGGTGGTAGTAGTTGTTAGTTTTATATTTAATTAGGGTCACGGCATGTAGCTTGGTAGGAAGCAGTGCATTCTCTAAAGGTATGTTTGTATTGTGATATTCACAATATATGGTGTAAATCTGCCGAAATGATGGAAGGCATGATTTAAAAGTTCTATCCATCATCCGAGTCTCGCTTTTTGTTAGCAGTCTGTCATTGTTACTGTTAATATACATGGAAGAAGGGTTGTTCTCTGTGTGCAATAGTTGTTATAACAAGTGTAATTGTCTTGTAACCACTCAAAAGTAGCAAGGGCTTCTGTTGTAACTTTTGTGAAATGTTATTAGTCTTTTACATTTTGGGATATCTGGCAATTCCCTGTAGGGGGCTTAGGAACTTTAGTTAAGGTATTTTTTAAAATGGTTCCTCCTGCTTCTCAGAAACAAGTGCTTGTTTCTTTGGCAAAATATTTCTAACATCTGTTTATGTCATGTTTGTTGGGTGCTCTCTAACGTTATTTAATCATTATTTTTATTGGTAGCCCTGCCTTGTAAAGCATTAGCATAGTATATTTCCAATGTATACATTCTGTGCTTCTTTCTCTCTTGATTGTATTTATATCCCATTTGTGTGACAATAACTGTTTCCTTTTTTGGGAGGTGATGTACATGGTTCTTTCTGACATTAAATCTGTAACTATTGGTGCTTGGTCAAAATATTAGGTCCTCATTACGAATGTGGCAGTCCGAGGACCGCCACACTCGCATTGACGGTCGGACCGCTGTACTTTGGGCGGTCCGACCGCCCAATTATGATCCTGGTGGGCAGACCTACCAGGGAACCCCCGTTGTCCCATGGTTCCCGACAGGCTGACAGCTGTCTTGGTTGTAATCAGCCAGGGCACCACTGAACTCAGTACTGCCTGGCTGATTACTTCCTTGTTCTCTGCCAGCCTTTTAATGGCAGTTTCCCCAGCATGAAAAGGCTGCCAGAGCGCAAGTGCAGGGGACCCCTGCCCAGCACCAGTAAAAAGCGCGCTGTCTGCTTTGCAGACAGTGCGTGCGCCGAGGGTGTTGGTTGCCCCCTCTGTGCTAAGAGATAGCACTCGGCTCCCTTAATGGAACCAAATGCTATTTCATAGCACTGTTCCCACCGGTCTGACTGACATGACTGCTCTATAGCAATTTTTCCGCTGGTCAGACTGGCAGAAACATTATAATAGGGCGGGAGGGGGCACCATCGCCATGGCGGCGGTGTCCTCCCCGCAAGTTTGGCGGTCCCGCATTGGGACCACCAAACTAGTAGTGAATCCACAAGTTTTTATTATTGTGAGACAAATATATAATGTTAAGAAGATTAATATTGTTAGTGCAGAAATAGCGTGTCACAGAATATTGTTGTCAAACATATTAGGATTTTTTTTTATAAATATTTTTAAATATTGTTTTATTTAATATAATTTACTTATGTATAGTTGTAAAAACTACTGTTTTTTGTGTAATTGAATGTGTTAGTTGTGATATTAAATTTATGTTTTAATATGGTTAGTACAATTATTATAATTTTTTATAAATTGTAGTGTAAAATATTTTTTTATTAAGTTGGTATCCTATAATGTAGTAATGGGTTGTTGGGTTTGTAGGAGAATAGAATGGAAAATAATTAAAATTATTAATGATTTAATATTATTGTTAATTAATTTTGTCTTGTTAATTAAATATTAGTTGATTTATAATTAATTGTTTATTAGTTATTTTATGTATTTAAATGTAATTTGCTATTTTTAATATATGTTTACATGTTTACATTTTTATTTATTATTTTTATTGTTGTAGCAGGAAAATCGTGTTTATTGGAGAATAGGGTGGGACGTATTTTAAATTACAAATATTTTTATATCAATGCTATGTACTTTTTAATTGTTTTTTTTTAAAATTATTTAATTGGTAATTATTTATTGAAACTGTTTTATCTTTTTTTATAGTTGTATTTTTTACACAAAATACTGTACATTCAAATGTTCTGATTTATGTTGGTAAGTTATATTTTAGTATTTTTTTTGGTTATTAAGTGGAAAGGGGTGGGAAGTTAATTAAATTGTAAAGTAAATGATTTCATTTTATTGATAATTCAATTTGCTAAGTATGTAATTGGTTTATTTTATAATTGTTCTACACACTTATTTTTTTTTTAAATTTACAATATATGTAAATGTTTATTTTTTTAGTAATGCGTATTTTATTAGTTGGTTGTTGGTTTTACAGGGGAATATTGTGAGAAGCTATTGATATTATAATTTGTTAAATTAATTGTTAGTTATGTTTAATCAATTAATTGATAAATTGTTGTTGCAAATGTTTTGTACATAATTTGTTTCACCTAATAATTTATTAAATGATTTGAATATGTATTTTGTTAAAATTTTTGTTAAATAGTTGTTTTAAAAATAACTTTGTGGTATTTATTATGTACATATTTTTTGGGGTGTTTTGCTTTTTTGTAGAAGGTACGTACATTTTATTTAAATATGGATATATTTTTTTAAAGATTTATTGTGTATTTTTGTAGTATATCACATGGAATGTAATTTATAATACTATTTTTTGAAGTATTTTTAGTTTTTTTACACAAGTTGGAGGTGGATGGTTATTTGTTCCTCCAAAGTCTTAGATTTTCTGTATTGTTGGTTTCACTGGAGTTTGAATAATAAATTTAACTCCTCTGGAGTCCAACACGTTTCCTACTGTTGTGTGGATTGGAGCGGGAATAGTAAATCTAACCGCTGCGGAGTCCAGCACTTTACACACTGTTGCTTTGCAATCAGTTTATTTAGCCATGAGTACTTCCATCATATTTTTTGAAAAGTTTTATTTCATTTTAATACAACATTAAACAGGGTATATGGTGTACAATGATATCCCCTGATTCCTTACAGTCAACACTTACAATCATTAAACAAAGGACTAGCAAGTGTCATTGGCACAGTTGAGTGAATGAGGTGTCAAAAATAAACCTGCATCATTTAATAGTGTGTGTCTCCAGTGTGTGTAACTGTGGGAAGCAAGGGGGAGGGGGGAAGTTTTGCAGCTGCCAAACCCACTCATAGGGCCTCATTACGACTTTTGTGCCCTCAGGATTGCCATGTTGGCGGCAGCAGTTGTACCGCCGATGGCCTGGCGGTGAAGACCGCCAAATTATGACCATGGGGGCATTCCCAACAGAACACAGCCAAACTATCACCAGTACTGCCAGTGTGGTCAGGCCGCCGCGGAGGTCAGTAGGCACCTTTCGACTGGTGGGGACCATGTTTCTGCTGGACACATTACAAGGCTGCACACTGCCAAGGTTTCAGTCGCGGGCACACCACCACTAAAACACTGGCGGAAACCAACAGAATAAAAGGAGACCCACACCATCAGGAAGCCATACTCACCTAGAACTGCCATGGAACCTGAACTCGAAGTCCTCCCACTGCTCCTGCTTGCACAACGACTCCGGAACCAGCGACCAAGATGAAGACAACTGTAAGCACACCCACCTAGCACACACTTGAGGGAAAGGCATCAGTGCACATGCGCACACAACAGCCGGGACGTCTTGCAACGGCCACACACACACACGTAACCACACACCCATACGAACACACGCACACACCTACATACACACACACACATACATACATGCACACCAAAACTACACACACCACGACCAACACACATGTGCAATACACACACGAGCCCGCACACACACATCACCACCACTGTCTAACACAAACATACACAACGCCACCAAGTCACATAACGACATCACAACTGCAACTACACAAACCCTTCGGCAAACAATGTTGCTGCACACCGACAAATGACAACACATACTGACAAAAACAAGTAACAACACCACGCAACTAATCCGCACTACCACACTTCCATACAATGTTCCATATGTCACACCATGCCCACAACGCATAGGACATACCCATCATCACACACACGGATGTACACACAACAACCACACAAGGGCACACAACACCACCATAACACATAGCAACACACAATTGAACTACACACATGCATTTATCAAACACAAAGCTATCCTACACACAACACACAGCAATGACAGTGGGACTAATGACAGGGCAACACACATGCGGCTCAGGCACGACAGCTACCACGATCAACACACACACGTCACCCACAAATAAACCAAAGCCCACAAGCACAAAATAGCCATGTAGAATGAAAGGCAGGACAAGTATGTTGCCATCAAAGCTAATACCAGGTTAGGCCAGATGTATTCAGAAGGTCAAATTATAAAGAATTACATAACTATTTACATTCACAAGGCCATTGACCAGTCCAATGTACATGGCACCAAATGCACAAATGGCACTTCCCTGTGCCCCTACTTGACTTCTGACTTCAAAATGATATCCACAGGATAAGGGAATCAAAGGGGCAGACAGGCACCTCGGGTGAGGGGGTGCGGGGGGAGTTGGGTTTGGGAGAGGGGGTCCTTGGGCTTTGTTTGGGAGGAGGGTCCTTGGGCATATGCTTGGGAGGGGTAGGCTTCTTGGCAGGGGGAGGGGCATGGGCACCTCCAAGGGGGGGTAGGGTAGGACTTGTAGGTGTAAGGGCTGGACTTGGGGAGGGACACAGAGTGCTTGGGGATGCCACGGGGTGGGAGAGGGGTAGGAAACAGGGAAATCTCAAAGACGAAATGCTTCTTAGACACACGGGCGGTCATGGCAAAATGGTTTGGTTGTGGAGGGAGAGGGAGTGGTTGTAAGATGTGACTTTGTTGATGTCTTGGGTGCAAGTGCATGCGTGGAATGCTTGTGGGTGCTGGGTATCTGTTTGGTGGGTGAATGCGGGTGTTTAGGTGAATTGGGAGGAGAGGGGGAGGAGGTGCTGGGAGATGCCATGGTGGATGGGTGACTGTCTGTTGGAGTGGTGTCTGCAGATAAGGTACATGTGCTGCATGTGGGGTATCAGTGGTTCTGGTGGCTGCGGATGTGGTGACTGGGGTAGATGTCTGCGGGTCTGCTTTTGTGCTGACTGTGGGTAAGATAGGACTGGTGGCTAGATCCGTGAATAATGGTGTGGTGGTGGCAGGTGTGTCTGGTGTAGTGTCTGTGAAGGAGGGGTGGCAGGGGAGTCAATGCAGAGAGTGGATGTTGGTGTGTCTGCAGGTGGATGTTGCTTGTGTGCATGCCAGAGGTGGGTCTTGTGGTGCTTGTGTTTGTCTGAGCTACTCTTGTACATTGAGGTGGGTGCATGCCTGTGTGTAGGTGTGCTTTGAATGGGTATGCGGAGAGGGGTTTGGGTTTGGGAAGAGGTAGTTGCATGGGGGACGGGAGACAAAAGGGCACTGGCCAAAGCCTAAAAGGATCTCTGTAGGCCAGCCATGGCATCTTGAATGCCATTCAGGAATGCATTGCTCTGTTGGACCTGAGCTGCCAGTCCCTGGAATGCATTCACAATGGTGGACTGACCCACAGAGCTAGACTTCAGAAGGTCAACAGCCTCCTCACTGAGAGCAGCAGGGCTGACTGGGGCAGGGGCAGAGGTTTCTGTGGTGAAGAAAACAGCCACCCTCCTGGGTGAGCGGGCACAGACAACTGTGTGGGGAGCTATAGGGAGGGCGGTGGTAGTAAGGGCAGTGGCAGACAAGGATGGTGCTGGGTTGGTCCCAGATGGGTCTGCCACCACCAGGGATTGTCCACTGGAGGATGATTATGAAGAAGAGGTGGTAGAGCCGGTCTCCCCCATGACACTTCTCTCGCCCTCTGTTCTACTGGGTCCCTCAGCCTCACTGGTTCCAGCTTCCTGGGTCCTGCGGGATACTGCTTCCCCACTCGCCTGTAGCCATTCTCCTTCACCAGGTGATGCTGATGCACACAAAGAGAGAGAGAGGGAGGGAGAGCGAGAGACAGATAGTGGGGGAAGGTCAACATGTACCTCCCATAGACACAGCTAAACATGTTCATCTGTGACAATACATGTAATTGCTATGTATTTTCATGTGTAAATACACAGTAACTACATCATGCCATTACATGTCACTGCTACCCACACCTGAATTCCAACCCTCACACCTACATCAAAACCTAAGTAGGACTGCACTACTAGCATCATCCCCATGATGCCAACCAAAGCCGTTTTAGCTGGCACAGCATGTCCTGGATGCTGTATCAATAGTATGCCTGAATGCACATCACGCCACTCCATACCCCTGTCACCCATTGGATGTACAGCTGACTGAACACAACACTTCAGGCCTCTATAGGGACAACACCTGATCAGTCCATGTCCTCTGCAATATGTATTACAGTGAAGGCAATTCCACTCACAGACCACACAGCACCTATCTGTCATTACATGGCTGGCCACTCAGTACAGTGAAGCCATTATGGAGAAGGACTCGGATTTAGCCAATACAAGCCAGACATCCAAATGTTCCACATCTGATGTGCACTATGTGGATCTGTGGTATAGCCATGTGATCAGTCAGACCCTATCACATAGCCAGAGCAGCTGACACCCAGCACATATATCACTACTCAGTGTACTGCTAAATGCATCTGCAATAGGCTTTGTACCACATATCACACATCCACTGTGTGCAGTGCACCAACAGATGTATCTCTGGAACACAAATATCACATCATGGACCACTACCAATGCCCCCACACATGCAGGTACACCGGTTTTACTACGTACCATGACAACTCCAGCCTCACACACACCGTTCCACAAATGGCAAATCCTGTCATGAGCCCAGACAACACTCATCTCATAGGGGAAATATTTGCATCCAAGAGGCACACATGGACAGACACCTTGGGCAATACATCAATTGCACATCCCTCTACCACACAAGGCAGCCTGAGGAGACAGAATACAAAATGTGAATTACATCTAAACACAATGTTCATTCTATGACAAAACCACTCCTAAGCTACCACTACCTATTACCCAAGTCAAGCTTTACGAGTCATGGGCCATCAGATGTGCCCACAAATTGCCATTATGACATGACATAGGTACTCAGCATTGCAGCATAGGAATTCCTAGTGTGTTGTCATACATGTCATATACACACCAAGGTGTCAATTTAGGGATCTCCCAGGGCACCTGCCATCTCTGTTACCATCCCATATGTTTAAAGGCCACATCCCCCCAGTATAGCTCCTAGGAATGCATTATCTAGGCCTCATAAAATGTATCAGTATTCCAGGCTGGCTTCCTGCACATACCCTATAGTCAGCAGATCACCTTAATATGCCTAGTCAGCTATCAGGCCAATACTCCTGTCCCATGAAGGCAATTCATGTGGTGGAACTGTAATGCCATCCCCACAATCTGTCAATACCATCTCCAGTACATGATGGATACAGTCCAAGTGATGAAAGGCGAGTCACACAGTAGCATATAAAGGTAGGTTACACAGATGGGAATGGACTGAGAACTCTGAGCCACTAATGCAGATGGATGGAGCTGGTCCTACACAATGCTTCTGGTGGTCCAAACACTCACATTCACATCCATTGTATGGCCAGGATGGAATCACACATGTGCCAATGCCATGTGTTCACCTCCAGATTACAGACATGGACAGGTATGGAAATAAGAGATGTAGATCCACTTACAGTAAAGCATGGACACACATCTACAACATATACTCTGCTAGGGTACCTAATACTCATTTCCAATTGTAGAGAAAGATGTAGCATTAACGACAATGTCACATTGCCTGCAGTGAGGCACCCAATCCTATTTAAGGCCTGCCAAGTCCCTGGATACCGTCAGTACTTATACCCTTTGCAGGATCCAAGAGGCACCCCTCCATTGTTGGAAGGACATCCCCAGCTGGGCTTCTGTGGTCTTCCGGGCCTAGTGTCTCAGGTCCTCCCACCACTGGCGACAATGGGTGCTCCTCCGGCACATCACATCACCTTCTTCTGATGGCCGTTTACCTGAAGGGTGACACAGAAAGAAGGAGAAAGTCATGTAGATTGGCACCATACCAACAGCAGTGGAGTAAAAACGTCAGACTCAACAAGTGCTCACACATGCCCATCGTCATGGTTCACACGCCTTAACTCAATGCCCACTGCATGTATGTACTCCCTGAGAGGTACCCTTACGCCATTCAACCTCACACACACCCCTATCACACATGAGAATGGCACTGGGCTCACCTGCTCCTTTGGTGCCCCATACAGCTGACCCCTTCCACCAGTTTTTCCAGCTCTTCTTGGGTGAAGGCTGGGGCCCTATCACCTGAGGGCATGGCATAATGGCTTCCAGAGACAGTACACAGCAACTCATGTCGTGGAGGTCTACCTTGCAAGAGTCAAGTGAGCAAGGCTTCAGAAAATGTCGGTCACGCCCGCCACGTACTGGACCCTCACTGCCGGAAGTGATCGTCATTGGCCCCAGTCCCCCATGGGCAGCAATGTTAACCAATGAGAAGTTGCACGGTTGTTGCGACCATCTACCCCATGACGACATACGCTGGCGGACTTAGGTCACTTCCATCTGTCCAGTGCATGCAGGGCAGGTGGCTGCCATTTAATGCACATATCATGCCTTGCTTCAGCAAAATAAGTGTGCCATACACATTTTTTCTCCAGACTGTGAAGCAGGGCTGTGTTGTGCCATCATGGTTAGGCTTACACATGTGAAATGCATGACACAGTGACGTCACATGGCCGGTTGTCTGATGAAGTGCATGTCCAGATACTGAGAGCCTCATAGGCGATGTAACCATATAGGTATATGGCATGACTACATATATGGTCAGCGCAGAACAGGTCTGTGTACCACATATGGAATATTACACATGTGATGTGTGTCACAAACTATTATTCATGGCCAGCAATGTGCAGCAATGATGGTATCCATGCCGCTTCAGCATGCCCAATATTGTATATGTCAGCAGTGCAGGCATGTCTACAGTGTTAGGTGTGTGTGATAAGGACATGTTCAGCTAACATGTGTGAAGTACTTGTCACATATTGTACATTCTCTCCATATGTAATCCCTATGCCATCCCTCCCACAGTACAAGTCCTATCAGTGCCACACTCTCTTGCCACAGGCTCCTTTCAGAATACAGTGGGCTTGACAGCAGGGATGTCACAGTCCATGTTCAGCCTTGTGTTGAGGGGTGTACTGTGTGCATTCTTGAAATACCTGGACAGCTACATCAGATTCCTCTAATGTGGATTTGGCCTATGTGAAGGCAGACTTATATGATATAGGACACATCCCTCATGTGATAGGGGCCATAGATTGCACCCATATTGCTGTGGTCCCTCCCAGTGCCAATGAACAGGTGTATAGGAACAGGAAAAACTACCACTCCATAAATGTTCAGGAGGTGTGTGTCCCCCACATGATGGCACAACTACACAGTGAGAGGGCTTGGCTCATTGGTATGTATGCATTTAGACATGTGTGTTTCTGTAATGGCACCTGTGAGAACTATCTACCATGTGGCTGTACCTGTATTGTAACAGGTCCTACCTCTGTGCACACAGGTGACTCTGGCTATCCTAACCTTCCCTGGCTGCTGACACCAGTGAGGTACCCTGCCATGGAAGGGGAACACTGTTTCAGTGTGGCCCACGGCAGGACAAGGCATGTAACTGAAAGGACATTTGGCCTACTGAAGGCCAGATTCAGATGCCTGGACGTCTCTGTAGGTGTTCTCCTCTACAATCCCCAAAAGCTATCCCAGATCATAGTTCCCTGCTGTATGCTCCACAATCTAGCCCTGAGACATCAGATATCATTACTAGCTGATGATGGGGAGGCAGCTGGACCAGAAGTAGGTGATGCAGACATGGAAAGTGATGAAGAGGCAGATGAGGAAGGTGCAGCTTACTAAAGGAGTGAGCTCATCCACCAGTACTTCCAGTAACATACAGGTATGTTGTGTGAGTATTTACAAGTGTTGGATTTTCACATTGATTCGTGTCAATGGTCCTCCTGATTTGGGTCATCAGTGGTGGTGTGATATGTTCTTATCCCTATGTGTGTGTTGTGTGAGGTGACCTATTGTATCTAAGGTGCAGAGTTCAAATATCTCATCTCTAACATGTGTACTCTATGCAGATTGAAAGATTCACATCTCCCATGGACAGGCCTGTATTGTGCTATGTGTCCTGCATTCTCCTGTTCTCATGTCATTCCAGCATGTAACAGTGTACAGTGAGTCTTTGCCTTTCCTACCTAATGCTTGAGGCATTCATGTTCATTAGCCTTTGGTAACTGTTTACAGAGTACATGTTTGCCCATGACAGATGCCAGCTACAGTATTTTGTGATGTATTTCCTGAGACTGGTGATGTTTAAGTGACATCTGTTGTGCCCTGTTTAGTTGACAATCTACACTGGGCACAAGAGCTATGAACTGCACATGTGCTTTGTGTGGCACTATGCTTACTATCCTGATGGAAGTCTCTGTCATGGTCTCTTTTGCAGTTTGGATAAGTGGATTTACTAGTCAACCCCTTACATCTGCCCTGGGATATGTCTGTTGTACTGTGTCTCCTGCAGAGGACGGCTCCCTCTGCTGTACATTACACTGCCTTTTGCTTTAGGGGGTCAAGCCTTCATACATTTCCACTGCCCATACTACTGTATCTGTGCAAATAAAGTCAAATATGCAGTTGCTGTGATCTACAGTGTTTATTGTGCGTACAGTGACAGAGTCATGGTGGATGAAATCATCAGCGTAGGTGGCACAGCTGTAGGTAGCACAGGTACAGTGTCCAAGGGCCATGGGAATATGGTGAAATGTCATTGAGCAGTCAACAGGGTGTCTCAGTGGCACACAAGGGAGAGAAATCAGGAGAGGGTCACTTTCGGGAAGTGGATTTGGTCTTGGCATCTGCTCCAGCCAGATGTCTGGATGGACGCAACATTTGTTGGGGGTTCTTCATCTATGGAGGGCTGGGTGCCTGAGGGCTGTGGTTCCCGTGGCAGGGCCTCCATCCCACTAGCTGCGGCAGATGTTGAAGACTCAGATGTGATGTGGCTAGTGGAAGGGGCCTGCTAGTGGATGGAGGAAGCACGCAGGGTGATGGTAAGGTCACGAGCACCCTGCTATGGAGGCCATGGTGGCATTGTGGGCATGCCACTGCTGCATGACCTCCTGTTGGCATTCCCTTTGCAGCCTTTGGTTTTCCCTCAACATGTTGATGATCTGGCCCATCCTGAGATTGATGGTATGCTCCCAGGAGTTGGCAGATGGCTTCATGATCAGGTGACTGCTTTGGGTGCCCCATCTTCTGGCCCACAGGTTCGCTCCCACGTCCCTTGTCCCCATGTGTCTCTGCCCCTGGCACAGTGTGCCCACTCCCAGTCTCAACAGGACCTTCATTATCTTGGGTTTGAGGGGTGGACTCAGGTCCCTGGACTGTGGGGCACATTACTGGTTGAACAGTCCTTCGGACACAGGTTTGGGGACAAAGGGTTGGCTGTGATGTTGGTGCCACAGGTGGGGGATTGCTGTGGGAGGGTGAGGCAGGGAGTGGTAGACTGACCATGGGCCCCAGATTGGCCAGGTAGGTCTTCACTGTCCAGATATCCAGTGGCTTCGTCCTCATTGGAGCATTCATCCTGAGGCAGTCGCCAGTATACTCTTCATGGTGGCCCTGGCAGGGGTACCTGTGGATGGAATAAGAGAGGGTGAAATGGTGGAGGCATGTATGATTGTCTCTTTGTCTGATGCAGTGGCTTGACATGATTCCTAGCAATGGCAATGACAGGTGCAGCACTGCTAACACAGTTTGTGGATAGTGGATTGTGACATATGTACCATGCGGTGAAATAAACAAATTCCCCCAAGGGAAAGCAATACAATCACCCCACACACTCACAATCAATGAATCTCTCAAATGATCAATCTGAAAACAAAGAAATCTAAGGTATATATTTAATATAATCCCAAATCAAGACCCAATATCATAATGATCACAAAGCAAAACCATTAATCAAAACCATCTATAAAACCAATCAAATCCAATAAAAGGGAGATGAAAAAAAGACATATACAATAGTCTATTAAAATTAAACTGTCCCAATTCTGGTAGACATAGGCCGATCGATTGTTGACCCTGTCGACAATTTGGTGCCATAACTCCATTTTCCTGGCAATGGAGGTTTGCTGTACCTGTGCTCTAAACAGTTGTGGCTCTACCCTGATGATTTCATCAACCATAACCCTCAACTAATTGTCTGTGGAACGTGGGTGCTTTTGAAGGGACATGGTGGTTGTGCTGTGGGTGGGGGTTGGTGTTGTGTGTGTAGGGTGCTCAGTGGGGTGGGGGTATTTGGTTGTGTGTGCGGGCTGGTTGTTGTGTTTTTAAGCAGTAGTGATGTGTGTACAGTGTTGATCATGCAGTTGTGTGGTGTATGTTGAGTGTGAAGTATATATGTGCCTATGGTGTATAAGTGCTAAGTTGTAAGTTTGTAGGTCCTCGGAGTCTCTGTATGTGTTTTTTTCACAAAAGATTGTGGGTTGTGTGGGGGTCTGTTATGTAGTGCAGTGAGTAGGTGTGTCTGCTGTGCGTGTTATGTGTATCAGGTGTGAGGTATCTGAACTGTCCATTCTGGTGTTGCTTTCTATCTAATGTGAGTTTTTGAGCGCAGCGGTTCTTACCGCCAATAGTTTTCTGCCATGGGAGAGCCACTGTGCTGATTTGTGGGTCATAATGTGGTAGGTGGATGGTTGTCGGGCTGGCAGTGCTGGTGGTGGAACCACCTCTTTCCCACCCTCCAGTGTCCTGGCGGTATCAGATTTGTGGCTGTTTTTTTGCAGCTTTCAATATTTGACTCTTAATATGGCGGTCAGATTACCACAAACATGGCGGTCTTCAGGCGGCCACCACTGCAGCCGTCTTGCAAAAAGACCGCCAAAGTTGTTATGACCCCCATAGTGCCTTGTGTTGTCATGGACATCAAATGGCATTGGCTATGATGTAACAGTGGCTAAGGGGTGAGAAGCAAGCAGGGAGAGGGATTGTCAGACCACCTTCCTGCCCCAAGATGGGGATGGAAGGCTCCCATAAGGGCCCAGGTGCACCCATCAGCACCGGGAGGCCATCCCCCATAACGTGTTTTGGCCGTTCCAAACAGCCTTGAAAACATGATATTCGTGTGTCATCCCAGTAAACCTTTAACTACCTACGTAGTGAAAGACATAGAAAACATACCATAATTTTCATTCTCTACACAGTGTGAAGTGAAATTATATCTTTCACATCCTTTAGCCAGTTGCAACATTTTTTAAATACTCTTGTGCTGCTTCGCTGCTAGCAGCACAATAATTGTTATGTTTTATCAATCTTTTGGAGTGGTTCACAAATTATATTACAAAAGAGAAATCAGTGCTTTGCAGTCATCGTGCTTATCAAATGCAAAGTCAAATTAAATGCAAAGTCAAAATTAAAATTAAGAAGTATAAATTATGCCCAAGTGGGAACTCAGTTGGCAGTACTCCAATTTTATTTCAATGTTCAGGATTACCTCAGTTATTCTAGACAAATCACAGGTTACATTTCAAACTGTCCCTCATAAATTAATTTGAATAGTTATGTCCAAGTGGGAAACATATCCCATCATCCCTTATTAGACCCATTGTTGATAAAACAGTGCTCAAATATTATGGGCCTCATTTCGATTTTGGCGGTCTGACTGTGTTCACCACTAAAGTTGCCGGGAGGAGGGTCCTGTGATACCAGCACCCTCCCCCCCAGTTATATTATGATGCTCCCCCTGGGCTGACTGCTGGGAACATCGTATTACAACACTCCCACTGGTCAGCCCGGATGGAACAGTGCTACGGTATTAGTCTAGCCTCCCTTAAGGGAGCCGAGGCCACTTCCATAGTACACCAGCGTCTCAGAATGCGCACTGTCTGCAAAACAAACATTGCACATTCCGAGGGTGCTGGGAAGGGTGGCCCCTGCACTACCCATAACATGGTCATGGGCAGTGCAGGGGCCCCCCTGTGGCCCCCAATGCTTCTTTCTGCCAGCCTTTTCATGGCAGTTCAACCGTCATGAACAGGCTGCTGGAAGGGTGACTCGTGCTCAGTATGGCAGTGCTGGACTCAGCACCGCTGTGGCTGAGCACAATTCTAAACGCCACCTCGAGTCTGGCGGTTCTTGGACCCCCAGACTTGTAATGAGGCCCTATGTGTCCCATACTACATTTACAGCTGTCCACCCAAATACATGGGATGTAACCATCATGCTTCACATTGCTTCTTAATAAAATTCACCAGTTATGAACCTAATACCCCAAACAGCGTGTGTGTGTGTGTCTATATATATATATATATATATATATATACATACATATAAAATGGTTCACCTTTATATTTTTATAAATACAAGTATATAAATGATATAATAAAAGTGTGTGGTTTATATTGTATTATGTTTAACTATAATCATGTTTTAAAAGCATTACTTTGTAGTTTAAATTTATTTAAAAGGCTTTGGGCCTGATCACGACTATGGCAGTCAGACTGAGCCGACCGCCAAAGCTCCGGGGAGGAGACTGCCATCATACCAGAGGCCTCCCCCATAGTCGTATTATGATGTTTCCACTGGGCTGACCGGCGGAAACAGTGCCATGGCATTGGCCTTGGCTCCATTAAGGGAGCTGAGGCCATTGACATGGCACACCAGCACCCTTGGAATGTGCACTGTCTGCAGTGCAGACAGTGCACAATCTGACTGGCTTCCTACCAGTCCCTGCCATGAAAAGGCTGGCGGAAAGTGAACTCGTGATCAGCACGGTGGAGCTGAACTCAGCACTGCAGTGGCTGACCATGACTCTGACCACTGCTACCCCATCGGGAACCATGTTTATGGTGGCGGTGAGACCGCCAAGAGTGCTGCAATCTGACCGCCACCGCGAGTGTGGCGGTCTTCCAGATTCATAATGAGGCCCTTTATTCTTACTTTGGTATTGATGATAATTCTTGCCTCAGTATTTAAGCCATTCCCATTATGAGCATAGGAAGATGATAATTACTCTAATGATATTTTTTATGGTATTTGTGTCTCACATAATTTTTGTACTCTATATTATTCCATGGAATCTTAAATATTATAGTTATTTATTTATTAAGTAGTTGTACCATTATTTTTTGGGGGTTTGTAAGTATTTGAAAGCTTAATATATTTTTTACATTTTATTTTATATATACATTTTTGCTGTCTTCATCATTTGTAGAATTCTTTCTTCAGGATTTCTCTATGCTGAGGTGAGGGACAAATGGTTAGTTTGTGCCTAATAAAAAAGTCTGTTTTAAATAAATGTTTACAAACAGGTATTCATTAGTTTTGGAGTTACATTTATGATAGTTTTCTTTTTAAAGTTTTGATGTTTAGATTTGTTTAATTGTTAATTCTATTTATCTAATTTCTTTTTAACTTTTGTTTGTAGAGTTTGTCTTTTGGAAAGATATTGTTTTTCTTTTGTAGACAGGTTTCCCGTGCTGGATATTTTGATGTTCTGTTTGTTTGGGAAATATAAATAAAACATATTATTTTAATGGTGACCTTTTACTTTAAAGTTTAGCATTTTATATAATTGATATCATTTTTTGTAAATAAATGTTTTTAAATTACTTACTTCTTTTTATGGTGAAATAAGTTTATTTGAAGGTTGAGTCTTTGTTTCTTCTTTGTAGAATCCAGCAAAGTGTCATGCAGATTTCTTTTTTTGCTGCACCTTCAAGCTTGTTTTTCTGCCCTTTTTATAGTGTTAATGTCATTACTAAAGTGTTTTTTATTGGTTACGTTGTTCAAAGTTAAATGTAATTGGTTGTTTTGCATGGTGTTTACATTTTTTGACAGTTTAGTCCTTATTTGGTGGAAGTTAATCAAAGTTGTAAGTGCTACGTGTATTATATATATATTTTATATTATTGAATGTAATCATTTATTAAGAACATATTTGTTTATGGTTTTTTATTTGTTGGTTTAAGGAATGTGTTATTTTATTTGTGTATGTAGTTTTGTATATTTACCTACCATTTATTTTAAGTTGGTGTTGTACTAAATGTAACTATAAATTATTTATTATGTGTTTATATGTTCCATATTTAAAATGGATATTGATTAGTTTGAGATTTAGTTTAACTAGTTATTTAATTTACTATAGTAATATTTGTTGATGTAGTGATGTGTTGATATATTAAAGAAAATGTGATCTG
The DNA here is from genome assembly GCF_031143425.1 of Pleurodeles waltl. Lineage (NCBI taxonomy): Eukaryota > Metazoa > Chordata > Amphibia > Caudata > Salamandridae > Pleurodeles > Pleurodeles waltl. The sequence continues at coordinate 405,521,487 of NC_090449.1, forward strand.
TTAGTTATGATACACTGGTTGTGGACTTTGCTCTTTCTGCAGAGTCACCCCCAAACATTTTGCCTTCACTCCTTATGTTTTTGCTGAATTTTGTGTGTTGGCCTTAGGACTCTGTGTGCTTTACCGCTGCTGACAAGAGTTAAAGTGCTTGTGCTCTTTACTTTCAACATGGTAGAATTGGCTTATACTCAATTGGCTTAATTAATGTACCTATAAATTCCTAGTAAAGAGATGCCACATGCACCCAGAGCTGTAAATTAAATGCTACAAGTGGGCAGGCAGCACGTATGGTGCCATCCATTTAAGTAGCCCTGTAGAATATGTCCCAGGCCTGCCATTACAATCTGTTTGTGCAGGTTTGAACTGACAGCTCAACCTGCCAAAATTAACCTTTTGCTAGGCCCAAACCTTCCATTTTAGCGCATATAACTCACCCCTAGAGTAGGTCCTAAACAGCCAAGAGGGCAGAGTGTGGTGTATCTAAAAAGGTGAAAATGTATTTTGAGTTTTATATGTCCTGGTAGTCAAAAATGTGTTTTTCACATGGGACATTTGTTTTCCTTATTACAGTGAGAACTTTTAATTAGGAGCTAGTAGACAGGCCAAGATTGCTAACAAGTTGTAACTAAAAGCTCTCTTTCATGGTCCAGCTGGATTTTAAGTCACAATTCTGAAAATAGCACTTTTAGAAAGTTGGAATTTTCTTGTCTTCACCATTTGGTGCCTGCAGCCAGTCCCTGGGTCACATGACTAGGTATAGCTAGCAGTTGGTCCTTATGTATTGCACCCAGACAGCGAGTGAGAAGGAAGATAGGTGTTGGCAGGGTGGGCCACTCTGACTTAACGAAGAGGCGGAGCTGTCACCTATCACACTTGCACATCACAAAGGCGCTGCTTGAACACACTCACAAAGTAGTTCTCTTTTGTGTTCCCATACAAGTGGGGGCCAGGGCAGGGAGGAAGGAGATGTCTGACACTACAGGGGATATGGAAATTTCCAGAATCTTATCCTACTTTATAGGTAGCTTCAGATATAAATAATGGACCCTTAGACCTAACTCTTCAGTACACATCTGGGCCTGCCGTGCTGTTTTTCAGCAAGAAGGACTGCCATTCAACTGCCCTGCTGTACTGCCCTAATGTGCTCCAGGCTGAGTGGGAAAAACTGGACCTGCATCTTGAATCCAGAACCACCAGAGTGACTTTGCGTGGTGCATCTCCGTTGCAGGACCTCACATCACAGCCTACAGTCTCCTCGGAAATACCACTGCTTGACATGTTCTTCATGCAGGCTTTTGCATTGCAAGACCCTCATCAACTCCATCCTCGACGATGATGCAGTACTGCGGATTGCATCCCCGCAGCTTCTTCAGAACCGCCGCTGCACAAAGCATCTTCATTCAGGACTTCACATCGCTAGTCTCTCGTCAGTTTTATCCCTAACTAGGGCGCAGGACCTTGCATCATAGCTCACTGGAACAGCCACTGCTCAACGTATCCTTGGCACAGTATATCACGGCCTTGCTTGCTGCGTGATGCTTGAGATGGTGAAGAATTTTGAATAAATCAGTAGCTCTCAACTATCCTGACTGCATGTGCATTTATTGTTCTTAAAGTAAGTGGATTTTGAATATCAATTGAGGTCAGGTACCGCACCGGGCACCACACAACACCCTTGCGAGCAGACTCTTGTTTACTATATATATATATATATATATATATATATATATATATATATATATATATATATATATATATATATATATATATATGGTTGTTGATTATTGTTATGATATGTTTACATATTTTTAAAATATATATGTGTGTGGTGTATGTATATATATTTTTTGCAAAAACAAGGGACGGCCATGGGTGCTTCCTTTGCTCCCATGTATGCCAATCTGTATATGGGCTGGTGGGAGAAAGAGGTGGCATGGTCTGAGGGCAATAATATCTACATGGATAAAGTTGTATTATGGGTGCGATACATCGACGATCTTTTCATTATCTGGGATGGCCACGATCAATCACTTTTAGATTACATAAATGTACTGAATGATAATGAGTTCAATATTCACTTAGAAACTACTTTCAGTAGAGAAACAATTGAATTTTTAGATGTCTTACTAGAAGTGAAAAATGATCGATTGGGATTGGGACCCCCATTTATCACAAACCCACAGCGTGCAATTCCATTCTGCATGCAAATAGTGGACACCCTACGATGTTGAAGTGGAGCATACCTTATAGTCAGTTTCTGCGGGCTCGCAGAATATGCTCTGATGAGAGTAGATACGACATAGAAATCATGACAATGACAGAAAGATTTTTAAGTAGAGGATATCCCCTTAAAATCTTGGTAGATGCACAGAACAGAGTCACCTACAAGTAATGAGATAAAACAATCCCCTCCTAGATTATTTCTGGAATTCAATCAACAACATGGGTAATTGAAAACTATATTACAGAAAAATTGGCATATCTTACAGAATTATCCTAATATTAGGGACATTATTGGCCATCATCCTCCCATAACCTATCGTAAGGCTCGCTCATTAGGAGACCATCTGACTAAAAGTTCATTTTCTACAAAAGATAATACATCTTGGCTGAGCAAAAAAAGTTTGGGGTTTTGGAAATGTGGCCATTGCAAGGCATGCAATTATGCACAGAATACGCAAGATTATCAAACATTTGATGGACGCCATTGTAACATCAAGGACCGCATTACATGTGATACTGTATATGTGGTTTATGTTGTTGAATGCGGATGTCACAAAAAATATGTTATATGAGAAGGGGGGAGGGACCGGGAGATGAATTGGTCCAGTGTACACTCTCCCTACAATAATGCAAATCAATTCAAGTACACTGTTCCATAGAAAGAAAGAGAATCTAGAGAGACCTGAGTTATCAGGAGCGAGAACCCTCAAGCATCACAGTGGATGACTAGCATCATCATTGGGTAGTGCTCCTCGCCAGGCCGGCAGTGCAACGCCTGACGGGCTCCCCACACGGAGGAGCACTGAACCCTATTGTTCTGATAGTTACTAATAGACAATAGTTATCTAAATGGGCAGGCTTCCATTCATGCGCCTGTACCCAGAGGGTTCTTTCTTTCTTTCTATGGAACAGTGTACTTGAATTGAGTTACAAAAAAAATATGTTGGCAGTACCATCCACAAGTTGAAGATCAGATTTTTACAACATTTTAGAGCCATCAAAAATCATGATAGAATGTATCCTTTGGCTAAACATTTTTGGGATATACACAATGGCGATCTCAGTACATTAATACTCTATGGAATAAAATTAATCAAAAGTAATCCTAGGACGGGTGACAGAACATCTGAACTTAGACTAATGGAATCCAAGATGATTTTATTACTTGGTTCTAAGTCTCCTTGGGGGCATATTCTTGATGCGGAACTACATGTCCACTTATGATGTGTTATAGGAAATGAATTTCAATCAAAACATAGTGGAGAATGTCAGTGAGTGAGGTAATAACTAGCATCTATTGGATTCGGTAGACAATATAATATCTAGATTCGCCCACAACAAGTGGTGATTTGAATGTTTTATGTTGCCTTGAGAAACACAAAATATTGTGTGTGTACTTTTGAGTTTTGATTTTGATTTTTTCTTTCTATTTATAGTTATAAGATAAGAGGTGTGAATTTTCCATCATTGTTTTCAATATGTGATATTTACATGATTTATATAGAAGTGGTTTTGATGGTTAGCACTTTGCACTTTATTTAGTGGCACTTTTGTCTTTATTACATGCATAGATTAATTGTGGATGAAGGATCAAAAAAGAGCAGATCATGCCTTACACAACAAAATTATTTTTCATGTATTAGAAATATTAAAGATTTTGAATGGTGAGGGTAAATTTAGGATTCAAAGGATAAAATGCCCTTGCACATGGGTTATAATACATGTGATAATTGCATTAATAGGCTCTACATCCTAAATCCCTAGCTCAGGTTAAAAAGATAGCCAGATTATTTATAAACAGTTAAAATATTTAACATTTCACTATTACTTTTAAATTATGATCTTGGAAAACAATAATTGCATACATTTTGTGAACTGAAGAATGTTAGATGTCATTTTGAATATTTAATTACAGGATTATGATTGTTAAGTTGCTATGAATCTATTTATTAATAATTTAAATAATTCTGAAAAATAAAAAAAGTCAAGAAAAAATTGGGATAAATTTAAAATATTTAAAAATATTTAACAGTATTTCAAATATTTATAAGTATTTATAAATGGAAACATTGACGAATAATCACTTTTATAAATAATTAACAACATTTTAAAATGGTTCATCGATGATTATTGACAATATTGGATCAAAATATGTAATAGTATAGATGTTTTGGATGTGTTATCTATGATATGGCATTGAGTTTATACAGATACATCCTCTTGCTGGGAGTTCTATACGAGGTACTAAATCAATTAGATTGATAATCAATGGACTTTAGTTTTTTGTATTGTTGGTATTCATTATGATGATAGATGGCTCTAGTGAGGACTACATATTGTATCAATATCTAGGCTAACAATAACATTGTATGTGAATACTGCCAAGGCTATGTTTTGCTATTATAATGTTGGTTTATTTGAGACATTTGCATGTTAAAAGATGGCCACACCATTAGTTTGTACCGGTATGAAATGGAAACAAATGATGGGTTTCTTTCTTTTTTAACTATGTATATAAGATGCAGTTTTTTTCTGGCTAAGTTTGTCCAGCAGAAGGCGTTTGCCGAAACGCGTTGACATTCTGTGCAGGAGACTGTGACACCAGTATATGGAATAAAACTGATGAAATTCAATTTTGAACTTCGAATTTTGCTTTGCCCTCACAATTTGGAGACGATCAAGGGATTAGTGCAGCCGTTTAGTGGAGATTGTTCCATCAGTTTTGGATTTTATATATATATATATATATATATATATATATATATATATATATGTATATATATATATATATATATATATATATATATATATATATATAATACAAGAGAAATACGCTGCACTCCCGAAGACTGAAGAATTGAGCATTTATTTCAAGTAATAAACAGGCATAACTGGCATCACTGACGCGTTTCGACATTCGTCTTCCTCTGAGTGATTTCCGCCATCACAAAAAGCTAAAGGAGCATGCTGGTATTTATAGTTCACAGAAGGGTTCCAGCTGAAACACATGCACAGAGACTGCTGCTATCCGTCGCACCCCCATTTTCTCTTAATTCGAATCATATGAGTGATACCAAGTAGCATGGATTTTTGGTACAGCTTCACGTTTATATTTTGTGTGTTTCAGAAATCCACTACGCCAATATCAATGTAGCAGGTATTATATTAAAAAAACGTGAAGTAATATATCGTACCTCTCAGATATCCACTCAGTTCTTCCTCAAAAATGTTGCCTGTGCCGGCACCAACATTTATCGCAGTCTCAATGTCTTAATTTGTAATTAGGTCTCAAGTGATCCAGATAATACTAAATTGTCGGGAAACCCCACGTTACAAATCAGCATATTGAAAATGTCACTGCTGTGGATATCGACATAGCAGCATTTTTATAAATAAAACGTGAGGTGAATTTATGTACAACCCTGATGGATTCACTCTGTTTTTCCTCCAACATACCTTCAAATGCATCTACGAAATCAGCTGTTGTCAATAAATGCATATTGCTTTTCTGCGCCTCCAAAACACGTAAAATAAATTATCAAGAAAAGTCAGTCTTCAGGCCCCAAAAATCCAGGGCCACATCAGCAAAATAAGTCTTGGCGCACCGTATTAAAGTGCCTTTTTCCATGAAGAGAGCACAAGGCGCAATGGAGGTCCGACTGTCATTGTCATAAATCTTCCAGTGCCGTGCACAGCGCGAGAGATCAGTATCTCCCTGCAATCTTCAAGTTTACAAACCAATTGCCGGGCACCATCGCTGTATATAAACAACATCCAAAACAAATGGTCCTGACAGCGATGTGCCTAACTGTCGGTGCTGCGTCAGGGCAAGAACCAAACCCTTAACATAATACAAGAGAAATACGCTGCACTCCCGAAGACTGAAGAATTGAGCATTTATTTCAAGTAATAAACAGGCATAACTGGCATCACTGACGCGTTTCGACATTCGTCTTCCTCTGAGTGATTTCCGCCATCACAAAAAGCTAAAGGAGCATGCTGGTATTTATAGTTCACAGAAGGATTCCAGCTGAAACACATGCACAGAGACTGCTGCTATCCGTCGCACCCCCATTTTCTCTTAATTCGAATCATATGAGTGATACCAAGTAGCATGGATTTTTGGTACAGCTTCACGTTTATATTTTGTGTGTTTCAGAAATCCACTACGCCAATATCAATGTAGCAGGTATTATATTCAAAAAACGTGAAGTAATATATCGTACCTCTCAGATATCCACTCAGTTCTTCCTCAAAAATGTTGCCTGTGCCGGCACCAACATTTATCGCAGTCTCAATGTCTTAATTTGTAATTAGGTCTCAAGTGATCCAGATAATACTAAATTGTCGGGAAACCCCACGTTACAAATCAGCATATTGAAATATCGACATAGCAGCATTTTTATAAATAAAACGTGAGGTGAATTTATGTACAACCCTGATGGATTCACTCTGTTTTTCCTCCAACATACCTTCAAATGCATCTACGAAATCAGCTGTTGTCAATAAATATATATATATGTTTGTTAATTATTGTTATGATATTTTTACATATTTTTAAAATATATATGTGTGTGGTGTATATATATATATATATATATATATATATATATATATAACCTTAAACGCTCCTACCAATATCAGGAGAACCAGGACACCTCCAATATGAAAATTCAGTTTATTTCAGCACAAAATCCAACGCGTTTCGGCAACAGCCTTACCATGAGTAAGGCTGTTGCCGAACGCGTTGGATTTTGTGCTGAAATAAACTGAATTTTCATATTGGAGGTGTCCTGGTTCTCCTGATATTGGTAGGAGCGTTTAAGGTTATATTAGGGTCTCTCGGAACCCATCCAGGACCGCTGTGTGGAGCACCTGCATTCCGGGACTTGGTTACGAAATATATATATATATATATAATTATATATATATATATATCCTGAATAGTCTTTATTTTTAGTACCACAATATTTTGAAGAAGATAGTTTTGCCGTTTCTATTAGAAATATGTAAACTCTATATTTAGTATCATATTCTGACACACAATGTATGTATTGCAATAGTTTTTAACAATATTATGTCATAGAAGCATTTTTTATTCTGATGTATCTTCGAATTGTTAACATATTTCTTGAACTTAACTCTAAAATATGCAACCACTTCCTTTATCGCATAGCATTCAGACATCGCACATCAGATGGAAGTATTGCAAACTTATCTTTAGAACTTTGGGCCTCTTTATGAGTTTGGCAGTCGGACGAGCCGACTGCCAAACTCGTGGGGAGGACGCCACCGTCATACCGGTTCCCCCCAAGCATATTACAATGTTCCCACTGGTCTGACTTGCGGGAACATTGTATTACGCTTTCCCGCTAGGCTGACTGGTTGGAACAGTGCTGTGATATTGGTCTATGCTTCCTTAAGGGAGCCGAGGCCAATACCGTAGCACACCAGCACCATCGGAATGCGAAGCAAACAATACGCATTCCGATAGTGCTGGACAGGGGGGTGCTGAGCGGGGGGGGTCATGGGCTGTGCAGAAGCCCCCTGTGGCCCCTGGCACTGGCTGTCTGCCAGCCTTTCCGTGCTGGGGGACCGCAATGAAAAGGCTGGCGGAAAGCTGAGTTGTAAACAGCACATCGGCGATGAGTTCAGCGCCGCCCCGACTGAGTACAAGTCAGAACGCAGTCAGCCCGTCAGGAATGATGTTCCTGGCAGGAGAGACAGTCCCCTGGTGGGTCCACCCACGAAGGTTGTAATGTGGTGATCGGACCGCAAGACTCGTAATGAGGCCCATTGTGTGAGAAGGTTCTTCTTTTTGCAGAGACACTGCTATTTCTTACTGACTGATATTGCTGGTTTTTCAACTCTGCATAGTGAGGCACTGTTGTCTAGTCCTTAGTGTATGTGTTCTCATACCTAAAACATGTTCAGATTGGCTAATCACCAACTATTGTATTTAACTAAGGCCATGGTGTGTATATGTTGCCGTAAATATCACCAGTTGATAGCAGCACATGTTGTGGCATGCACTAGGCTGATAAGGAAAATGTGGCTTCAGGCTTACATGTGTAGTCTGACTGCTAAACCTTTTGAACATGTAGTCAGACCTGTAAAAATAACCCTTTTTGACAACAGGGATCCCTCCTTTTAAATATCTTGTGTTTTGCCCTGTGAAGGACTTGCAGCTCACAAGATGCCTATTATTTAAAAGTAGAACATGTAAAAAATTAAAGGTTCACATGTTCCAACAGTGACTAGCCTCCAACAGCTATTTTCACTGTATAGGGTGCTATCTATTTTCATGAGAAAAGCTAAAATGCAATACAAAATGCTGTTTTGTATTTTTGGTGTATAATAGACTACAGAGCTCACTCAACCACTGCTCCTCATATTTATTAAAAATCTGGTTCAATGGTGAAGTTAGATTTGTGATACAAAAATACAGGGAAAGTAGCTTTTATGCAGTTATAGTTTTCTACAGTAAAGCTCCAATAGGCTATTTAGAATTAGACTGGCTGCTCTGGCCCACCTTTCAGTGCTTTCCCCTTGAGGAGGTGTGAAAATTGTTCCTAGAGCAGGGACAGTGGATGTGGCCTTTTTGCAGGATGCTCTGTGAGGTTTTTGACTAATCCTTGCTCAAAAAAGGCAGTTAAAGAGTGTTCAGGCTCTCTGCTGACATGAAAGGGACCAGAGTGAAACCTGACTATTTATACATAACTATAAGTAAAGAAAGTACAAGAAAGAGGGGAATTTTGATCTTAGGGCCTTTGCTAGCCAGACTGGCTTTGTGCATGTTTAATTGTGAAATACCCTTGTCCTGCACTTCAGTACAGGGGTGTGGAATTTATTAAAATATCTACTTGTCCAGGGGACAGGTTGGTGCTCAAATCTACTTGTCCTGTAAAATGATCTACTTGTCCCTTTGGTGCCATGTAGTGTGGCGCCAAATTATGGCAGGAATCTCATTATGTAAGAGCTCTGATAATAACCTCTCTGATATGCCAGGGCTACTACCATAGTAGGGCTTGAATACTTGAAGTTTCAATCCCTACTGTAGCAATTTCCTTATTTTGCACCTTTCTGCAGATCTGCATACTGGGGCTGGAGGAAGCAGTAAGCAATAGTTCAAGGGCTGGAATGCCTTTGAGTCTGCAAACCTACTAACCTGCATGTTTTAAAGATTTTCACCAGCTTCTCTCTAATATTTTCCCATAATAAGAAAGGTTGGACATTTACTCCTGACAATGGCAGAATTAGAACTTCTTCCAGGGTTGGGAAGAAAGTGGCTGGAGGGAAAATGAACTTGCAAATGCTCAATAGATTTTCACATGAGCAAATCTACACATGCGTATTTACCCATGCTAAAATACAGTTCACAAATATTTTATAGGGGTACGACATATACCATGGGTGCACTTTTGTGACTTTCTTTAAGAATCTGGGGCCACATGTAGGTAGGTTCAGATTTGCGAACCGCAAATTGCGAGTCAGAGCGAGTCGCAATTTGCGAGTCGCAAATCCGAATGTAGGATGGTGTCCCTGACACCATCTGTGATTCGCAAGGGCTTCGCAAATGCCCACCTCATGAGTAATCATGAGGTGGGTCGCAATTTGCGACCCCCTTGCGAATGGCGGCCCTCACAGGGATGGTGGCCTGCTGGAGACAGCAGACCACCATGTCTGTGACTGCTTTTCAATAAAGCAGTTTTTTTTTTTTTTTTGTAATGCAGCCCGTTTTCCTTAAAGGAAAACGAGATGCATAACAAAAACAAAAAATGAAACGTTTTCGTTTAATTTTTTCAGAGCAGGCAGTGGTCCGTAAGACCACTGCCTGCTCTGAAAAAATGTTTACAGTGACATTCACACTGGGGAAGGGGTCCCATGGGGACCCCTTCCCTTTTGCGAAAGTGTTAGCACCCATTTGAAATGGGTGCAAACTGCGATTGGTTTGCGCCCGCGTTCGCAGAACAATCCTACATTGCACTGCGAGTCGCAATTAGAAAGGGAACACCTCTTCCTAATTGCGAGTCGCAAACCCGTTTTGCGATTCGGTAACCAGGTTACCGAATCGCAAAACTGGGTTTGTGCATCGCAATGTGCTTTTTGCACGTCGCACACAGCGAAAGTCGACGTTTGCGTCATGCAAAAAGCTGCCTACATGTGGGTCTTGGCCCCTAATTAGGTCTGGTGTTAACAAAGACATTTTGTTTTTATTAAACTTCTATTTCTCTCTCTTTCGGCTGGCTTTGCTGTGAGTAATTGCATTCTGCCCTTCCACAAGGAGTAGTTTTGTTCAGTGTCAGGAACTACAGTGGCAATCAGTGACGTAACGAAACTGGAGAGTGCCCCTTTGCAAAGAACATGGAGGAGCCCCCTATCCAGACTCACTCAGGGCAGGTGCTGTGCTGAAGGGGCCCCCTGGAGGGCGGCTGCGGGGCCTTTGTTATGCCACTGGTGGCAACGTGTGCTTTTAGAGTTCAAAAACGTTTTGGGTTTTTTTTGCCAGTGTTTGTTAAAATGTTGAGGGCCTGGTAGCTCCCACAACAATAAAGTGTTACAAAAGCCATGTCAAAACAAGACACGCATTGATGAAACTAAAAGACTTATAAAAATATGTCAGATCAGTTGGCTTTGTCAGTGTTTGTTTATTTTCATGCTTCCCATAATCATGTTGAAAATGGTTACACTGATTTTCCATTAGAAATATTTTTGGGAAATACTAGCATGCATCAAAACATTTTACTAAATGACACTTCATTTGCATCTAATCAGAGAGCATTCTGGGAGCATTATACTTAGCCTCATAGCCTAAACTTTTCAAACATGTGTATACACGTTTTTTTTTTTTTTGTACTGGAACCAACGTCAGTAGTGAAGTGTGACCTTAAAACATTTATTTACAGCACTCACCCTAATAATGAAGGTTTTCAAATAATGAACCATAAATACAAGTTTGAACAGCATTGTCTTTCGGAAACACATTACCTCAACTGCAGAGAGTTCCACTCTCTGTAAACAGGCAGCCAGAGGGTTTGTGCTGCAGAGGGTTGGGCCTACTTGTCCCAAGGACAAAGTAAACATAAAAGTTTGTTGCCCTTGACCCCAAACAAGATGTCCCGGGCGTCTGGAGATAGGAATTCCACATCCCTGCAGTACTAATGGTCTTTAGTTATTGAACACCACACTACATATGCCAATGAAACGCACCACTACTTGAAAGTGTCCTCTGCTGCAGATATCCAATTCCCTAAAAATTGCCTATCCGTGATCCACATCTTGATTTCCAGAAGCTACCTGAAGTTCAACACAACTGAATAGTGGACATTTGCCAAGAACTATAAGCAACAGCTAATCCAAACTTGGCTCAATTGCAAAGGTCTGGATGGATTTGAACTACAACTTTCACCCTATTCCAAATTACTTGCATTCACTCTTGACACTGACTTCGCCCTCAAGGAACATATTGCAAAGGAAACCAAGACAACCTGCTACTAGGTCTCTCTACTAACAAAAGACAATCTTTTCTTTCCAGAAAGGGACCTCTGTAGGAGGCTGGCCTGGTTTGTAGCGGGTACCTTAGGTACTTACACCTTATACCAGGTCCAGTTATCCCTTGTTAGTGAAATCTAGTAGTGTTGTAGCAGCTTAGACTGATAGAGGTAGCTATAGCAGAGAAGCTAAGGCTGAACTAGGAGACATGCAAAGCTCCTGCAAAACCACTTATAGCTACACAGTACTTATACACAAGCAAAGACAATACTCAGTGTTACCAAAAATAAAGGTAGTTTATTTGGGTGACATAGTACGAAAAATATCTGAGAGACAAAACTCCTTCTGAAGGTAAGTATTATACACAATATATACACTAGACACCAAAATAAGGTAAGTAATTAGACATAGGATAGTGCAAACAATAGAAAATGCTATAGAATACAATGTGAGAAAATAGGTCTGGGGCAACACAAACAATGTACTAAGAAAGTGGAATGCGAATCACAAATTCCCCCCCTAGACAAGTGTAGTGTGTGCAGAATCGCTGGGAGAGTAAGAATACAGTAAAGGTAAGTAAATTACCCCACCCCAGAGCACAGAAAAGCAGGAGTAAAGTACTGCACGTTTCCTTAGGACACACTACACCTCGTGATTAGAGTTACTGCAAGAACCAACCAAGTCTGTAAACAACAAATGGTGGATTCCTGGACCTGAAGACCTGCAAAGGAAGGAGACCAAGTCCAGAAGTCAAATGAAGTTCCAGGAAGGACAGAAGCCCCTGCCAACCCAGAAGAGGGTGCAAAAGAAGAGTCCTGGGTTGGACGAAGACTGCAGAAAATCACCCAAGGAGGATGTAAGTGGGTTCCTGCATGATGCACTGGATGTCCCACGTCGTGAAGTTGGATGCAGGTCAGTTTTGGTGCTGGACTCTTCCAACAAGCCTTGGTTCTGGCAAAGTCACGTTTTGCATCAACTAGGAGATATCTGGACCCAGGAGGGACCTGGGGGCTTCAACTCTGTGTGAGGAGAAAGAGGGGGCTCTCAGCACTTCAGAGAGCCCTCAGAGCACCAGATAGCACCCACGGGAGTCCCAGGACACGGGGACAAAGGAGGTGCAAAATGCGGTTGATATAGCACTAGAAAGGAAGGTCCCACGCCGCCGGAGAACAACTCACAGAGCTGAGCGTCGCAGGATATAGTGCTGGGGACCTGGGCCAGGCTGTGCACGTAGGAATTTAGCAAATAGTGCACGAGGCCTCAGGAGGTGAAGAAGATGAGGTGCACAGAGGTACTGTCGTTCTTTGGGAAGGCAAGTTCTTACCTCCTTTAAATTGGATCACTTTTCAGTTTGTAGGCGGTTTCAAGTCGTTCACCAAAAAAACAGTCATTTATGACAAATAACTGTGATGCTCAGTACTTCAGGTGGATATCTGGAGTCCCCAGCTCATCGTCTTTTGGGGCTTGTAAACAATTAACAAAGGAAACAAGGAGCTGTTTGACCACCCAGAGGAATCTAATAACTATGGTGTCAATGTCATTGAAAAGCCTCTTTTGCATTGTGTATGGAAAGTTTTAGAGTATGTGTAAGAAACATGGTAAAACCACTATTTTGAACAGAAAAGAGCGCATGCAGCCCAATATCAAGAGGGTCAACATGTCCCATGCCAGCACTGGAATTTCAACACTGTTGTGGGTCCTTTGTTATGTTGATTTGCATATGGCCTAAGCATCCTGTGAGAAGGAATGGCTGGCCCTTAGAGTGGTTACCTTTTAACCCCCTAGATTTTTCCATGTATGAGCCAAATATCCAAAAGTCTGGGGGACAGAGCATTCCAGTCTGTACATAGACTAGGAGATTTTCGGCATATAGTGAGAGTAACTCCTTGTGGTTCGGACTCCATCTGAGTCTCTGCCGCTCAACTTAGCTAGTGGTTGAACCACTTGTGCAAAAATAAGAGCAGAGAGAAGTCATCCCTGCTTTGTGCCTCTCCCAGTTGGGAAGGGAGGGAGAGAGCACTCTATTTTCCCTGACTCTGGCCATGATTAACTCGTACAGAACTGATCATTGTCAAGGCAGTCGCTTCCTTTCCTGGCCCTATTGTGGCCATGATGACCTGTAAACCCTGGCTACAGTTTCGCATGAAGCCATTCTGGTTTGCATGCACAAGAGAGCAAAATTACCTGCAACACCCTTGTGGCCATGATCTTTGCTAGAGTTTGGGTCTCTATATAATTCTGAGATATTGGGCGGTATGAAGAACAGTCCTCTGGGTCCCTCCCAGATTTAGAAATGACCAGAATCATCCCCCTCTTTGTGATTAATGGGAACATGGATTGATGTGCAGTGAAAGAGAACTAAACCAACATTTGCCCCAATGGAGCGCAACTGATTACCTACAAACATCCCTCAATAGCCCATCTCTTCGCGGTTTATCCAGTAGACACACTTTAACAATGTAGCCCCCAATCCCATATATACTTCTCTTTGTGAAGTTTCTGTCACCCTAACTTAATTTAGAACCAATAAGTATACCAATGAAAATCTACACATGCAATTTGTTTTTTATACATTTGGGGTTAGGCTGCAGCACAAAGATGTGCCCATTAGGACACCAAAAGGTTAATTGTACATACAAGCTGGTTGTACAGGTCAAATAAAGTGCAGCCACTGTGGAGCCATCATCCAGCCTCATCAATGGTAGTACTTGGGGTGTACCCCACCGATAAAGGATGTATGTGTTTATGGTTACAATGGATCACATCTTCTGAACAGTGGCACTGCCTGTTCCTCCTTTTACTTCAGGGCAATTGCCTCCCGACCATAGCTTTGTTACTTTCTTCTGGGAGGTCTGTGGGGTGGATCGTCTCTGACTGAGGTCTGGGTGCCCCTCCACCCAGACACTCTGGAGCATGCAAAAAAAGGGAGGCTTATGCTTATAGATTAGCTTAAGCCAGGAACTAGCAGCTCTGCTGTTGAACCCTGAGTGTGTAGCCTGCAAAGATCATAATGGGTGTTTGATCGGAGGAATCGTACAGCATGTACAGCATAGGGCGGGTATGAACCATCACCTTATTGTGCACTTTAGGGAAGTGATGGATAGGCTGGACATAATCAATCAATCAATCAATCAGGAATTTGTTAAGTGCACTACTCACCGTGAGGGTCTCAAGGCGCTGAGGAGCGGGGGCGGGGGAGGAGAAGGGGGAGGTGCTGCTACTACTCGAACAGCCAGGTCTTGAGAAGTTTCCTGAAGGTAAGGAGGTCTTTGGTCTGGTGCAGGTGGGTGGGAAGAGTGTTCCACGTTTTGGCGGCGAGGTGCGAGAATGATCTACCGCCGGTTGTAGTTCTGCGGACGCGTGGGACAGTTGCGAGGGTGAGGTCGGCGGAGCGGAGATGCCGGGTCGGGGTTTAGAAGAAGAGCTGTCTGTTGAGGTGTTCTGGTCCGGGTTTGTGTAGTGCTTTGTGAGCATGGGTGAGGAGTTGGAAGGTGATTCTCTTGTTGACTGGGAGCCAGTGCAAGTTTCTCAGGTGGTCAGTGATGTGGCAGTGGTGGGGATGTCCAGGGTGAGGCGTGCGGAGCCGTTCTGTATGCGTTGCAGCCTCTTCTGGAGTTTGTCCATTGTTCCAGCATAGAGGGTATTGCCGTAGTCCAGTTTGTTGCTTACGAGGGCTTGGGTGACTGTTCTGGGTTCGGTGGGTATCCATTTGTAGATCTTTCGGGGCATGTGGAGGGTGTTGAAGCAGGAGGAGGAGATGGCATTGACTTGCTGGGTCATGGATAATGAGGAGTCCAAGATGAATCGTAAGTTGAGTGCGTGGTTGGTGGGAGTCAGAGCAGCTCCGAGAGTGGCAGGCCACTAGGAGTCATCTCATCTGGAGGGGGTGGAGCCGAAGATAAATAGATGTATGGAGAGAATGTCATCCCGTGGTAAGATTTATTCCTTTTTTTCTCCCCTCGAAGGCTTGTATAGCAGGATTTATTCCATTTGTGTGACTTCCAACATTGCACATTGGTGCTCAGTCTAGTACTATTTTGATAGTCTGCTATCTGACCACCCCCATGCTGTTTGTTATAAACCTGGTGTGACACTACATCTAAGCTTCTCATCTAGTGAATGACGTGAGACATATTGCAAGCTGCATCCATCTGATAAGAAACCTGTTGGGTGATTACTTAGGGTCTCATTACAAAGCTGGCGGTCTGACCGCAGTCCCACCAGCCTGGTGGAGAGAGGACTGCTGCAGAGCTGGCAGACACCTCCCTGGCCCTATTACTATGTATTCACTCCATATTAGGAGATTTCCGCTGGTCAACACTGGGGAAACAGTGCGCGGCATTGGCCTCAGCTCCTCATGGGGTCACCAGCATCATCGGAGTGCCGTAGCAGACAGTGCACATTCTGAGGGTGCTGGACAGTGCCCCCCCTGTTGTCCACAGCACTGCCATTTCTGCCAGCCTTTTCACAGTGGGAACCCTGCGATGAAAAGACTGGCTGAAAGGGTACTCCTGATCATTATGGTAGTGCTGAACTCAGTATTGCCATGGCTGACCACTACTATGACTGCTGCCACCCCAGCGGGATCCATGATTCGGACGGTGGTGGTAGTCTCACCACCAGGGTCAAAATCTGGCATTCCGACTGCCAGGAGCAAGAGGGTCCAACCACGGCTTTGGCAGTCCTCGGACCTCCAATATCTCAAGAGCAACTGGGAAACTGTCACTATAAGTGGGATAGAATGAGCTGCAATGAAGGCGGCCGTGAGGAGGCCATATATGGAAATAAAATTACAGAGTATGTAAGAACTGCAAGCAGACAAGTAAGAGAAGGTAGCTTCCCTGCTGCAGCTGGTAGTGTGCCCACAAGAACATATGGGGAAACTGTTGCTCAGCATGTGCAGTTACATTGAATTATGTGAAAACCTTGACAAATTTACATACATGTCTTACTACAAAAGCTGCACAGGAAGGGTGACAAGTCCAGCAGACAACTAGCCTGGCTACAAAACAAGAACATTAAATGGAAACCTATCTGTAAATTACAGTTACAATTTATAAATCAAAGAAGCATTCTTCAACTACCTGAGAAACAAAATGAACACACAGACCCACAGTAGATTATTCCATCCAATATTTGTAGTTCCCATAATAGTCTTTTACCCTCTTTCCTGTCTTCCTCATTAGAGGCACTTTGGTACATAAGGATGTAGAAAGCACTGGATGAGGTAAGGGGCACTGAAATGTAACTTTCACAGCCGCTCCACCACCAGTAGTAGTGCTGACCTTACAGCTCATATACCTCCATGGAAGACATAAACATCAATTGGGCCAGGGAAATGAACAAGCAAATACTGCTCAGAGGCTCATGCAAGGAGCACACTATCTCCAGGAGAAAAACTTGCCAACTTCTAACATACCATAGGCCAGACCTTCATGAAGTCTGTCTAGAGACAGAAAAGTACAGTGTAAGACTGTGTCCCTGTAACCAGGGAACGGGAATCCTGATTACAGTGAACTGGAATCCGGAATTGCTTGAGGGCCAAGGGGAGTCAACTAGCTTGCAGAAGGAGTGAGGGTGGACACACTAGGCACACTTTGCTAGAGGAGATCACCACATATAATGCAAGACCAAATGTTATATAATCATGACTCATAAATGGAATTCTGTCTGACAGGATTTGCAAAGATTGTTTCTCTATTTAAGCTTATATCCCATAAGTTGTGATGCCTATGTCACCTATATGCATCCGCCAGAAATTTGCATAGAGGATGATGTTTTGTGCAAAAGTGAAGATATTTTTTAAGTAAAACCACTAGGCTGGACATTGACTTAAAGAAGTAAAGAAGTTTATTTGTAACAGTGATTACCAATATAAAAAACTCCGAAATGGTCTCACAGGAAATAGACCAGTAAACTCCAAAAAACACATCTGTTAGAAAGAGCGCTTAACATATAGCACATATGTAGGTTAGAAATAGTATTCTGTAATCTGACTGGCTGATGGTTCCTATGTCCACAATATTAGTTTAAGAATATTTGGCATTACATTTTTTCTATGAAAACCTGTTTTGTCCATTAACATTGCCTCATCTCCATAAATGCATGTTAAAAGCAGCCATCCTAAGCATTTGTTACATTGCACTTGTTGAAGAAGAAAAGGAACAATGTTCTAATCTTTATGCATAACATTCATAACAACCAACTTTATCTTTGTTGGTAACTTACATATGTTCATGTGATTTAAAAAAATGCTCCATCACAACCAGTTTATAATTTTACTATTAATGACTTGAAGGTTTACAACAGATCATATTCCCAAGAAAAATTTAACACACTAGATAAATGTTGGGAAATGATCTAATATATATATCAATTAGCGACATGGATTCAAAATGTAGATGGAAGGCTTGAGAAGCTGCATTTTCTAGTGAGGTATCTCTTGCCTACTCCTTTAGGGAATACTCTGACTGCCAAAGCCACAGGGAGTTAACGGATGCCTCCCCCTCACTCGTGTTATGATTTTCCCACTGGTCAGACCGGCGGTATTGGATTTGGCTCCCTTAAGGGAGGCCAATACTGTATCACTCCAGCATCCTTCGAATGCACCCTGTCTGCAAAGTAGACAGTGCACATTCTGAGGGTGCAGGGCATGGGGGCCCCCAGCACTGTGTTTCCGGCAGCCTTTCCATGGCGGAGTCCCCCCCATGGATAGGCTGGTGGACACAGTAGTTGTGATTAGCACAGCTGCGCCTAGTTCAGTGTCGCCGTTGCAGACCACACGTCCGACTGCCGTCAGCCCATCAAGAAACATGTACCCAGTAATGATGGCAATCCCCTGGTGGTCCCACTGACAGGGTCGTAAGGTGGTGGTTGGACCACTTGGAGTGCGGTGGTCCAACTGCCACTGCAAGTCTGGTTGTCCTTGGACCACCAGGCCCTCAGTCTGCCTATACCATCAGGAAATGTTGACAAAGTCTTAGCTAGCTCACACTGCCCTGTCTAAACACCTAAACATACCAGGGTACTAGATAGTGTCTGCAACATCGAACATGACTACTAAGATTCCCAAGGAAATCATGGACCCTTTCGTTGTCACTCTGCGTACCCAACAGGAGACACAAGAAAGATACAAAAATTATTTTTCAAACATGTATTGCAACAGTCTTATTCTTGCATAAGAGACATGGGCTGTGATTATTAGGCAAATGAGACAAAGCATTGTAACCAGCATTACATAAATGGTGAAAAAGATAAACAGTTCAACTATGATAATGTTATTGCGTTGTTACACTCCTATCTGTTACTACTAACACTATGGATAGCATAGTGGGAGTACCCACTGCCAGATCAATTGGAATAGCCTAAGCCCCCATACCTGGGTAAGATGCACCAGGAAGCCAGTTGGGTGTAGTGCAGGCTATTGTCCCTTGCGTGATGGCAGTCAGAGTGAGCAGGGCTGCATCTCAACCACAGTGTACCGCATTTCAGTATAAAGCTCCTCTGCTGAATTTAGCACAGGCACAGTTTTTATAACAAAAGCACTACTCCTATCGCACTGTGTCAGAGGTGCAGAGCTAATGCAATGATATGTCTGCAAATAAGGATTTGTTTCCAACTGACAATCATAATACTAAGGCATCTCGTTCTGTGTGCCAAGCCTTGGATGGAGTGTACAGACTATGGGGGTTATTCTAACTTTGGAGGAGTGTTAATCCGTCCCAAAAGTGACGGTAAAGTGACGGATATACCACCAGCCGTATTACGAGTTCCATAGGATATAATGGACTCGTAATACGGCTGGTGGTAAATCCGTCACTTTTCCGTCACTTTTGGGACGGATTAACACCTCCTCCAAAGTTAGAATAACCCCCTATATGGCATCAACACTTACAAAAAACAGGTTGCCTGTACCGCAACTTATCAGTACAATATAGCATGAGCCAAAGCTGAGAACGCTGAGTAAAAAGTCACCATCAGAAAGAAAGGCTAAGCTAAAATATACCATCTAAAATGGAGGTTATATGTGGGCCCTATTGTACTTTACCAAACTGCTTGTGATTGTGATTTTTTTATGACTTGTTTTAATATAACTGCCATAAAATGTCTTCCATTTACTAATGTTAAGCATGGTACTAGACAATGCAGGTTCTGGCATGCAGAACCTTATTTTCATAGCTGACATTGCATACAAGACCACATGCCCATCTTTGATTTGATCAGCTGTGATTTTGTATATTTGTGAGAATTGGATGCAGACTATCTGTAGGACTTATAATCTTTCACTTGATGTACCCCAGATTTTGACCCTTTTAGTTTTTTCAAACAAGACCACTTGCTCAGCTCTGATCAGTTGTGATTTTGTATATTTTTTAGAGCCTAATGTGGACTATCTGTAGGAAGTTACCACCTTTCACATGATGTACCCCAGATTTTGGTTCTTTTTAGGGTTGAGCCTGCGAGTGCATGCGCTTGCGAATGCGTCTCATGTGCAAGAGGCTGTTGTGATCAGTAAAGGGCTTGGAGCCCGCCTGTCACTCACCATTTGTTGGTTTGCGTGGCACTCTTCTTTACAGCCTCGTAATTTGTCAGGGCATGTCTGGCATCATTTCCGTTCCTCGATGTGAAGCAGGGACCAAGCACTAATTGATTTCAACTCAATTAGTGCCCGTCCACTGCCCGCGACGTGATTGAGGTACTATTCATGTCCTAACTTCGAGTGCCCTGCAAACAGAAGGTTTGTGACTGGCAAGAACGTGCTCAGCAGGCACAACATTGTAAAGTTTTATTTTTTAAAGCTAACTTTATTTTATTTGGTTAAGTCGTCTTTTCTCAGCTTTCACTCCTGTTTTTTTTTGTTTTTGCTCGTGGGTGCTATTGTCAAAACATGTCAATTAACTTGTTTTTTGTACATCCATACTAGAGTAGCCAATTCAGTCCAGGTATTTTGTTTTCATTCCGGTACTTGGATTGCTAGTTTTATAAATAAATAAAAAGACTGCAAGGATTACAATGCAATGGAAGATCATGGACCAAATGAACTACTCATGCATAGACATCGCAAACCTCAGAATTTCTATGTTTTTTAGAGTGCTTGAAGGTTGTAAGAATAGGCTTCTGCGGCAGCAAATTAATTACGAATATAGAAAGACTCGCACAATGCCAATAAAGTGTTTGTGCTCTAAAATACCAGGTGTTGATGTTCCAGCAGTGGTTTAAGTAGTTCACTGGTTGTTTAACTTGGGCCCTGGCTTTGGGAAGCTCTGCCAGTCAGCTTCCTCATGATTGCCCCAAAGCCTCTCTTTCTTTACACCTAGTGTCAGTTTGAAGTGCATGTTTAACAGCTACTTGAAACCCTGGAATTCTTCCTCCAAATTGTTTGCATAGTGACTATAAGCCTCTGCTGTGTGCAGTACAAAGCCCCTTCCCCTGCTGTGTTGATATCTCACTTGAGACGGTTTCACTTTGTTTACACACAGCCAGGTTCACGGGGTGTGTGCATGTGTGTGGGGGAGGAGGGGTGTAAAAATCAGCACTTGTACTTAATACAGTTGAACCTGAGGTTCAGTCTGGATTTACAATGAACTCTGAAAGAGAATTATATCAGACCTGTCAAAGGTACCCCCTCACCTCACACCCCTTTCAGCACAGTGTGCAATTACAGTGTCTTTCCTATTCTAAATAAGTAAATGTGTTTTTAGTGCTACTTTGGAATAGATGTACTTTTGTGCTTCCGTGGGTATAG
Source organism: Pleurodeles waltl (assembly GCF_031143425.1). NCBI lineage: Eukaryota > Metazoa > Chordata > Amphibia > Caudata > Salamandridae > Pleurodeles > Pleurodeles waltl. Next base: position 405,542,947 of record NC_090449.1, read on the forward strand.
TGCCGAAAAATACAGTGATCCAGATAGGAGATGGATTCGGAGTAATAGAGTCTGGAGCTTCCTAAAGGCCATGCGTCTAAGGTGTGTATATTGGCGGATTTCATTAGGTTGCTATCCTTGAAGGCAGGAGGATATAGTTGAGGCCAGGCGCCCTGAGAGGTCCACTGAACCCTGTAAATTGATGTGTTTTACTATCCCACAACCACCAAAGGGACCTTTTTTCTTGCCTGCACACCATAATGGTACCCTTTTGTTTTTTTGCAGTTTTATATAGCGCAAACTCGACTCAAAGCTTTTGGGCCGCTTTACATGTGCACCAGTACCATTACACATGATCACATTCATTTTTTTAGGCATGGGCGATTACGTGATTTGCACAGAATATGGTGCCAACGCTAGGATTTGAGTTTCCCAGTTCCGAAGTCGGCAGCCCTGGCCATGACTCCACATCCTTGCAATGTTATTAACATTTATTTGTATTAAACCTTGTTCATGTATCAGTACAATTGCCAGTACCCTTCTGTAAAGAATATGGGGTCTTTGGTTGGCAGTCAGGTTACCCCCTGTCCAAGCAAGGACCCTCACTCTAGTCAGGGCAAAGGAGAATCACCCTCAGTTAACCCCCACTCACCCCCATGGTAGCTTGGCACGAGCAGGCAGGCTTAACTTTAGAAGCAATGTGTAAAGTATTTGTACCAACACATACAGTAATACAGTGAAAACACTAGAAAATGGACACCACACCAGTTTAGAAAAATAGTTAATATTTATCTAAATCAAACAAGACCAAACTGACAAAACTCCAACATACATTAGTCAAGATATGAATTTCACAAGAATAAGAGTCTTAGGGGGTCATTACAACCCTGGCGGACGGTGTTAAAGCGGCGGTAAGACCGCCAACAGGCCGGCGGACAAAAAAAGGGAATTATGACCCTGGCGGAAACCGCCAAAAAAGACAGCCACTTTAACACTCCGACCGCCACGGCGGTACAGACAAGCAGCGCGGCGGTCACCGCCAACAGACAGGCGGAAGACAATGTACCGCCCACAGTATTACAACAGGCCAATCCGCCACCTTTTCCGGGGCGGATTCACCGTGGATAAAAACACGGCGGAAACAGTTACTGCAATGGGAAAATGCTCACCTGAACACATCCCACGAGGAACGAGGACTCCATGGAGCCCGAATTACACATTCTATCGGCCCTTGTATTCCTACTCATTTACGAAGACCAACACCGGCGCGGCCGAAGACAACGGTGAGTACTGCACCTACGACATGGGGGAGGGGAGAGGCAAAAGTTAGGGGGACACACACAAAACACCCCCACCCCCACCCTCGCATATTACAACATACACACCAATGCATCCACAAAAATCACAGTAACAACCCACAATTCCCCCGGAAGAATGCAAAGACAAAGCGAAATGAGTTCAAACATTGTAATGTAGCAATACACATGTCTGTCAAAAATATACAGATCTATAATAATATCAGGCAGAAAAATATACATTACGCGAAGTAGTGCAGATATGCACATATCAATGTCCGTGCACCACTAGTCCAAAAATGCATGGGCGAGGCCCACAAAAGATACCTGTCCACAATCGGAGAGAACACTGCCGGGGCATCAGATAGAAATACTACAGGCACCTCATGGGGAATGAAAGGGGGGGCACCTCAGCCGGATGACTGCAAAGCCAGATCCACGACGGGGCTCCATGCCCATTGATGTATCCTGGGGAGTGCAAAGCCACAGTCTCTCAAGTCTCTACAGTGGGTGGCTTGCCCACTGTGCCATCCTGGGGAGTGCAAAGCCACAGTCTCTCAAGTCTCTACAGTGGGTGGCTTGCCCACTGTGCCATCCTGGGGAGTGCAAAGCCACAGCCTCTTAAGTCTCTACAGTGGGTGGCTTGCCCACTGTTACATCCTGGGGAGTGCAAAGACACAATTTTGCAAGTAGATAACAGCCGCCACTGGCTCTGGAGGAGGACTGGTGCCCAGACTGGTGCATGCCCTGTTCCATCGGTGCTTTGCCATGGCGGTTCTGGACTGTTTAGCGGTGCTTTGCCATGGCGGTCTCTGGACAGTTCAGCGGTGCTTGCCCTGTTCAGCGGTGCATGCCCTGTTCAGCGGTGCTTTGTCATGGCGGTCTCTGGACAGTTCAGCGGTGCTTGCCCTGTTCAGCAGTGCTTTGCCATGGCGGTCTCTGGACTGTTCAGCGGTGCTTTGCCAAGGCGGTTCTGGAACAGGCATTGGTGTGTGGCATGACGTTCCCTAGACTGGGCATTGGTGTGTGGCATGACGTTCCCTAGACTGGGCATTGGTGTGTGGCATGACGTTCCCTCATACCCCACCTGGGCTGTGGCAGCCGGGGCCCTCCTGGGCACTGACTCCGGCGGTGGCGGTGGTCTCCTGACCAGTGATGATACTTGGGCCCTCCTGGGCACTGACTCCGGCGGTGGCGGTGGTCTCCTGACCAGTGACGATACTTGGGCCTTCCTGGGCACTGACTCCGGCGGTGGCGGTGGCCTCCTGGCCAGTGACGATACTTGGGCCCTCCTGGGCAATGACTCCGGCGGTGGTCTTCTGACCAGTGACGATACTTGGGCCCTCCTGTGCACTGACTCCGGTGGTGGCGGTGGTCTCCTGACCAGTGACGATACTTGGGCCCTCCTGGTCACTGACTCCGGCGGTGGCCTCCTGACCAGTGACGATACTTGGGCCCTCCTGGGCAATGACTCCGGCTGTGGTCTCCTGACCAGTGACGATACTTGGGCCCTCCTGGGCACTGACTCCGGCGTGGTCTCCTGACCAGTGACAGTACTTGGACCCTCCTGGGCACTGACTCCGGCGGTGGCGGTGGTCTCCTGACCAGTGACGATACTTGGGCCCTCCTGGGCTATGACTCTGGCGGTGGTCTCCGGACCAGTGACGACAGTGCTGGCGGTGGCGTCTCGACCGCCGGGAATGATACCGCCCTTCTCCGCCGTGATACTCACAACAGGCTGGGCAGACTTCCTCTGGCCCTTCCCCACCTTTGGTGGAGTCACAGCTGACTCTGCAATCCCCTTGGGACCCCTGTGAGTTGTTTTCCCTCCAGGAGTCTTCACACGGCCCCGTCGTCCACTTTCCAATTTCAGAGCCTTTACAGGGGGTGGGCTGCCAGTGCCTTGGCTCCGGGTCATACTGCCTGCCCTGGTGGTCGGTGCACTCCACATACCTTGAACAGGCACCACTGGTATTGGAGGCTTTTTGGCTGAGGCGCTATGATGGGACTGATGAATTGAAGGGGGGGGTGGGGGCAAAAAGGTCAAGTTTACAGAGGGACAGTTACACTGGGATGGGTAGTTGGAGGGGGTCTGGGAGTGGAAGAAGAGGAGGTGGTTGTAGGAGGTGTCACTTTAGGTGTTTTGGGTGCAGGTGCAGGTACTGGAGGCTGTCATGAGGTGGATGGATGTTGGGTGTGTGGTTGCCAGCGTTTGTGTACTTTGGGAGGGGGCGTCACAGACACACTGGGAGAGGACACAGGGGACGTGTAAATGGGAGTGGAGGTGTTGAGTGCAGGTGAGCGGCTTGTGGTGCTGGGTGTCCTGGTGCGATTCCTGGTGACTGTAGATGTGGTGCATGCAGGTATGTGTGTAGACGAGACTGGGAGGGAGGAGGGAGAAGAGGAGGAGGGGGACACAGTGGAGGCAGTGGTTGTTGCTGTGTCTGTATGTGGGTGAGGCTTTCGTGAGTGCCTGTGGGTTGTGTGGTGCCTATGTTTGCTTGAGCTACTTGTGTGTGTTGACTTGTGTGCATGCTGGTCTGTAGGTGTGCTTAGGATGGGCTGGGGTACAGGGGATTGGGTCTGGGTGGAGGAGGTTGGAGGGGGGAGGCTAGACACAGGGACAATGGCTGCCATCAGTGCTGAGGCCAGAGATTGCAGGGTTCGCTGAAGGACAGCCTGACCAGAATGAATGCCCGCCAGGAATGAATTACTGTGTTGCAACTCTCGTTCTACACCCTGGATGGCATTCACAATGGTAGACAGCCCAACAGTGAGTGACCTGAGGAGGTCAATGGCCTCGTCACTGAGGGCAGCAGGGGTGACTGGGCAGGGCCTGAGGTGCCTGGGGCGAAGGTGATGCCCACCCTCCTGGGTAAGCGGGCACGGGGCGAATGCTGAGGGGCTGCTGGGAGGGCGGTGCTGGTAGGGGAGGTGGCGGCTGTACCTGTAGATGTAGGGCGCACAGATGGTGTCGCCACCACAAGGGAGCCCCCATCGGCGGACGAGTCCGTGTCGCTGGTTGGTGATCCGGTGGCCGACGTGAAGCTCCCCTCGCCCTCCGTCCCACTGGTGCATTCAGAGTCCGTGGTGTGGCCTTCCATGGCCATGTGGGATGCAGCTCCCTCGTGCTCCGGTGCCACTGTACCTCCGCCTGATGATGCTGATGCACAAAAGAACAGGGAGAGCACAAAAAGGGGGGGATACAGAAGAAGAACAGGTTGAGTGCATGGCTTACCGCTACCGTTGGCGGACAAGACAGACACAGCAGCCCCCTGCATTACGCCGTGCTCCTGGCCTCTGCATATGCAATTCCTGGGATATGGCCTACATGGCTATGGTGGACATCTGCACACATGGATGCCACAGGGGCATCTATACCTGTACTTGGCACTCTACTGAGGTGGGGTAGAGTGCCCCATGGGCTGCATTACAGAGGGGCCTAGTCTACGTATTTCTGGCTGGCCTAGGTATACCCACAGGCCTCCTCCCCCACCCAGACCCCTCTACTGCGCGCAAAGTCAGCAGAATGAGGTTGTACTCACCCCCTTGTGTCTGCTGTGATGCCCTCAAGCGCCCATCCAACTCAGGGCAGGCCACCGCCAGGATCCGGAACATCAGGGGGGTCATGGTGCGAAGGGCACCCCTCCCACGTTGGGAGGCCATCCCCAGCTGAGCCTCCGCCGTCTTCTTGCTGCAGCGGCGAATGTCCTCCCAACTTTTCCCGGCAGTGGGTGCCCCGTCTCTGGTGGGCCCCCAGGGTCCGGACCTCCTTGGCGATGGCACGCCAAATGTCCCTCTTCTGGTGGGCGCTGACCTACATGACATGCACAAGGGAAGACGAAAAGTCATTACCAACTGCACCGTCGATGTGAGTGGCCCCCTCCCTACTCTAGCCATGTGGCCCATTCATTCACATGCATTAATGTTCCCTGAACTCTGCCCCCTTCCCTCTTACAACCAGCCCTCTCCACCCAGGCCTAGCCCATACAAGGTGCTCCCTGTGTACTAACCTGTTGGTCTGGAGGACCGTAGAGTAGCGTGTACTGGGGGAGGACCCCGTCTACCAATTTCTCCAACTCCTGAGCAGTGAAGGCAGGGGCCCTTTCCCCAGACGCAGCAGCCATCGTCGCTTCCAGACGGAGATCACAGCAGCACTTGCAGTGTAGGTCCTCTCCTGTCGAAGGTCAGGTATCTAGTGATTGAACAGATAGAAAATGCCGGTGATGTCCGCGGCGGTGCATATCATCACCGCCGGCGCACCTGTTCATTGGCTCCTGGGACCCATAGGGTCCTATGTTAACCAATGCAGCATTGCGCCGCGGTCTACGACCGCCTACTGCGACGGTGTGCAACGCCAGTGCAGTTACCCCACAATCCCACTGTCCCAGTTTAGAGGTCAGGCAGCTGCCATTTCAGGGGCCCACATGGCTTCATTTACTTCTGCGTCACACATAGCTAGGCCTACACTCAACACACATACAGGAAGGGTTTTGTGTTTGGTATAGTCTTCTGTGTAACTGTGGGTACATACCTGGAGGAAAATTGACTTTATCGTCGCTGTTGTCCTTCGTAGGCGCCGTCAGCTGGGACATGTGAGAAGATGGCGGAATCCTCCGGTGTACCGACCGCTGGTGGACCTGTTGACAATGGAAGAGCGACATGTAATCGTCACCTACAGGTTTGACCCTGCCACAATCCAGGAACTAGGTACCCAGTTGGAGCCAGACCTGATGTCATCAATCCGCCATCCCACTGGAATCCCCCCTGACGTGCAGGTGCTGTCAGTGCTCCATTTCCTTGCAAGTGGGTCTTTTCAGACAACAGTGGCCATGGCATCAGGGACGTCCCAGCCTATGTTTTGCAACGTCTTGTCCAGAGTGTTGTCTGCCCTGCTGAAACACGTAAGGAGATACATAATTTTCCCTGAGGTGGAAAATTTGCCTACAGTTAAAGGTGACTTCTATGCCCTTGGACATATCCCCAACGTCATAGGTGCCATTGATGGCACCCATGTAGCTCTGGTCCCCCCCCCACAGGAGTGAACAGGTGTACAGAAACAGGAAGAGTTATCATTCCATGAATGTACAGATGGTCTGTTTGGCAGACCAGTACATCTCCCAGGTTAATGCTATGTTCCCTGGCTCAGTGCATGACGCCTACATCCTGCGGAATAGCAGCATCCCTGATATGATGGGTCAACTCCAGAGGCACCGTGTATGGCTACTAGGGGACTCTGGTTACCCCAACCTTTCCTGGCTATTGACCCCAGTGAGGAATCCCAGGACCAGGGCAGAGGAACGCTACAATGAGGCCCATGGGCGGACTAGGAGGGTGATCGAACGCACCTTCGGCCTCCTTAAGGCCAGGATCAGGTGCCTCCATATGACAGGTGGTTCCCTATTCTACTCACCGAAGAAGGTGTGCCAGATCATCATCGCCTGCTCGATGCTTCATAATTTGGCTTTGCAACGCCAGGTGCCTTTTCTTCAGGAGGAGGGTCCAGGTGACGGTGTTGTGGCAGCTGTGGAGTCTGTGGAGCCTGTGGACAGTGATGAGGAGGAAGCTGAGGAAGAAGACAACGACAACAGGGAGTCAGTCATACAGCAATATTTCCAGTGACACACAGGTGAGAACATTTTCATTTTTACCATTACATTCACTGTCACACGTCTTCCTCTATCCTGTGTGTAATTTATTGGGATTATATGGTAATTGAGTTGTTTCTTTCCATTACAGTTTCACAGGTGTGGTTACCAACGTGTGTCATCTACTTGCAACCTTCAAGGACTTTTGATGTGTGACACTGGTATGTTGCCTTTACATCTCACAACGCATTTTGACACTGTCATAGATATTACATTTTAACAAATCATAGACTGACTCCAGATTGTTTTGTGTTTCAAGGGTGTTTATTGAAGTGCTCAGAAATGGGAGGGGGTGTAAAATGAGGATGGTGATGGCGGAGGAATGTCCATGGCAGAGTCCAGTCTATTAGTCTCACAGGTGCACTGCCCATATGGGCATAGGAAGTGGAGCTGGGGCAGTTCAAGTATGGACAGGGTAACAAAGTGGGACAGTGGGGGGACAATCAGGGTGGTCTCATTTCCTGGCGGGGGTCTTGCCATCTTGCTCTGTCCTGTTCCTGGCTCTCAGGGACCGCTTGCGTGGTGGTTGTCCATCTGCAGGGGGTGGGGTGCTGGTCTGGTGGTCCTGTGGCGGGGCGTCCTGTCCACTAGTGCCGGCGGAGGTGGTTGGCAGTTCATCATCCTGGCTAGTGTCAGGGGCCCCTTGGAGTGCCACGGTGTCCCTCAGGGTCTGCTGTATGTCCTTCAGCACCCCTACGATGGTGCCCAAGGCAGAGCTGATGGTCCTGAGCTCCTCCCTGAACCCCAAATACTGGTCCTCCTGCAGGCGCTGGGTCTCCTGAAACTTGACCAGGACCGTCGCCATCGTCTCCTGGGAGTGGTGGTATGCTCCCATGATGGAGGTGAGGGCCTCATGGAGAGTGCGTTCCCTTGGCCTGTCCGCCCCCTGTCGCACGTCAGCCCTCCCAGTTCCCCTGTGTTCCTGTGCCTCCGTCCCCTGGACCGTGTGCCCACTACCACTGCCCCCAGGTCCCTGTTGTTGTTGGGGTGGTGGGTTACCCTGGGTTCCCTGTAGTGGTGGACACACCGCTGATTGACCTGTCCTGGGTACGGAGGTTTGGGCCCGCTGGGTGGGTGCTGTGCTGGTGTTACCAGAGGGTGGAAGGTCAGTGTTGGGCTGTGCCTGTTCAAGGGGAACCGACTGTCCCAAGGCCCACGATGGTCAGGGCTGGTCATCAGGATCCAGTAGGGCAGAGCTGCTATCGTCACTGTGGGCCTCTTCTGGGGGTGGAGTGGTGTTGTCTGGACCCTCTGGTGTGGTGACGGTCCTTTGGGTTCCTGCAGGGGCATAAGAGGATGATTATTGCATGTGTGTGTGTGATGGTGTGCAATGGGTGGGTGTCTGTGTACCCCAGTGCAAGCATTCCAGTGTGGGGGCTTGTGTGATGATGGTTAGGGGGTTGTTCTGGGTATGTGCAGTGGGCATGCTTAGGTGATGGGTGTCCATGCTTAGTTGTGTCATGCAGGGCTTGGTGTTGGGATGTGTAGTTTGTGTTATGAATACATTAGTGAATATTTGGGGTGATAGGGGAGGGTGTGAGGGTGGGGGTGTGTGATAGCATGCAGGTAGGGTGGGGGATATGATAGTTAAGATTTGACTTACCAGTGTCCCATCCTCCACCGACTCCTCGGAGGCCCTCTGGATGCATGATGGTCAAGACTTGCTCCTCCCATGTTGTTAGTTGTGGGGGAGGAGGTGGGGGTCCGCCCCCAGTCCGCTGAACCGCGATGTTGTGCCTGGAGACCGTTGAACGCACCTTCCCCCGTAGGTCGTTCCACCTCTTCCTGATGTCCTCCCTATTTCTTGGGTGCTGTCCCACAGCGTTGACCCTGTCGACTATTCTTTGCCATAGCTCCATCTTCCTGGCTATGGATGTGTGCTGCACCTGTGAGCCAAATAGCTGTGGCTCTACCCGGACAATTTCCTCCACTATGACCCTGAGCTCCTCCTCGGAAAAGCGGGAGTGTCTTTGGCGTGCCATGGGGTGGTGTGTGTGATGTGTGGGGCGGTGTGAGTGTTGATGTGTGTGGTGATGTGTAGTGGTGTGTGGTGTTGTGTGCCTCTGTATGGTGGGGTTGTCTTTGCTGTGCTGTCTCTCTGGCCTTCGTCCATGAATTGTGGTCGTAGGGGTTTGTGGGTGTGTGTTTTATATTGAATTGGGTGTGTGGGAGTGGTGTTTGTATGTGTATCAGGTGTGTGTATTTGTAATTGTCCAATTTGGCTGTGTTTTGGAGATGTGTGTGTATTTTGAGCGCAGCTGTGTATACCGCCAATGGAATACAGCGGTTGAAAGACCTCTGCGTGGATTCGTGGGTCGTAATAGCATGGGCGTGTTTCTGTTGGCGTGGAGGTGGAGGATTTGTTTTCGCCAGTTTATCACTGACCTTTGGTGTGGCGGACTTGTGTGGGTGCCTGAATTGCGGCGGATTCCGAGATGTGTGTCATAATAGCTGTGGCGGAATTCTGCGGCGGTGTATTGGCGTACTCGCATCACGGCTTCTAGGAGTGTTTGGACGATAATACATGAATTGTTGATAGTTTAGAATGAAACGGCCTCTTCAATTTTACTGAAGATATTTATAGATCTGGATTTTCACATATGGTGCTTATCGAGTGGTTAAATTTGGGAACAGTACTCACCTGTTGGAGTGACTTTAAATAATCTTTAAAACCGGAAACTCACAAGAGCCCTGAAGAAGTCGCTGGGGATTAGAAGAATTCCCCATGACGAAACACGTGTTGGCTCGGAGTATATCTTCATGGATGTTGCTGTAGCAAACTTTGATATTGCGACCCATTAAATTCCTGAACTGGATTGGACTTTATAATGATTGTTGGAAATTTCTTGTTTATATTCCTTTGAATTCACTCACTTGGATTTTGACTTATTTGATCCGAACTGTACTCACTTGAATTCTTGACATTTATATTTTGTAAGAGTAAAAACTGTTCTGGTAAGGGGGCCTCACTCTATGCAAATTTTTGTTGGGTTTTATTTGAACCCTTGAGGGATGGGTGTTTTCCCTTGTGTAGGCTACCCCTTATGATTTAATTGGCCTATCAGTACCCTGAGCGCCATTCTTTTCCCCATCCTTGCACCCCATTTCTTTATTGGCGGTCTTCTGCACGACGGTAAGCGCCTTTTACCGCCAATGTTGTAATGACCCCCTTAATCCTTAGAAAACACTGAGAATGCTGTTGTTACACAAAGTACCTGGCTAGCGTCAAAAATAAAGCTGCACGGGCGACCGTGCGGTGGGAAAGGGTAGTGATGCGCTGATTCCTTACTCGCAAGTGAGGGGGTGCGTTGTTTCCTTCTCCGTTCGGGTCGTGATGTGTTGTTTTATTGAGCGAAGGACAAATGCATGATTCCTGTAGAAATAATTATTTCAAGGATCAGATGCCCCTGATCAGGCATCTAAAATCTGGCAATAATGAACACATATGTTTGTTCAGACTTTCTGGGTTACATTTTACAAACTGCTAAAGAACACTGAAAATCAGCTTCCTTGGCTACTTTACCTTTGTCATATACACTAGAGGCAGGCCCTTTAAAATTGAAGAAGCATAGAACAGTTTGTATGTTTTTAATATGTGGAGAACTGACCTACTGCTGGAGAACAATTACTTTAAAATATTGTCATTACCAGTAGCATAAAAAGACAGCAGTATAGGCCATCATCACAACTTCGGTGGTCTTTTTCCACAGAGCTCTGAAGCAGCGGATACCGAAATACCATTTTAAGACTGCCCTAATACAACTAATCTCTGACTTCCGCCAGAAATCAGGTGGAATTCTGAGACCTGGAAGTCGACAATGCAGAGGCGGTACGCCACCGGTACCACCATGCCAAAGAGAGACCGCACACCGTATTACAGCGCGTAATATGATGTGGCAGTGTCCAGCCTGCGAGGCGACCTCCTCGATGGACGAGGTAGGTGGATCGTCTGACGGGGTATGTGAGAGTGTGTGTGAATGTGGGGGGAGTGGTGGTGTTTGTGGGTGTGTGTCTGTGTGTGTAAGTGAGTGTTTGTGGATTGGGTGGGGGTGAGGGAAGTGTTTGTGGATGGGGTGGGGGGGTGTGAGTGTTTGTGGATGGGGAGGGAGTAAGTGCGTGTGTGCAGGTGTGAGCGATTGAGTGCGTGATTGAGCCGATGGAAGGGGTGAGTGTGTATATGCGTGTGCATGTAAGTGGACGGAGGAGGGGAGGTGCATGTTTGTGTGAGTGAATGGGGGTGCATGTGTATGTAAGTGGACAGGTGTGCGTGTTTGTGTGAGTGAACGGGGAGAGTGGGTGCGTGTGTGCGGTGCAGGGGAGGGAGTTGTGAATGTATGTATGCACTGGGAGGGAGGGGTGTGTGAATGCGTGTATGCACTAGGGGAGGAGGATGTGAATGCAGGTATGCACATGGGGAGAGGGGGAAGTGAATGTGTGTGTGTATGCGATGTTTGTCAGTGTGAATGGGTGTGTATGTAGTGTTTACGTGGGTGAGAGGGGGTGTGTTTGTGTGTAAAAGTGTGTGAGTTCATGTGTGCGGGTATGTGGACATATGTGCGAGTGTATCATGGTGACAGTAATGCTTATTCCTGTCGCCAGGTTGCAGGGCCGCCAGCTTTTTCTGATGTTGCGACCGCCAGGAAAATGCTGGCAGTCTCCTGCCTCGTGATACCACTAGCAGTATCACGCCATCCACATGCTCAACTCAGCCCGGCAGAACGCAGTAGTGTGGCAGGACGGGTGGAGGCTTGGCAGTTTGGCTTCGGCCAAACCACTAAACTCCTAATTTGTCGGTATTCACTGCCAGCCCATCGGCAGTGACACCGCCACAGCCGCCCTGGCAGTCTTTGGACCCCCAAGGTCGTGATGAGGGTCATAATCTGTCAAAACACTGGCCCCTTACTAAAGTTTAGCAGTACCACACTTATTCGGGAAAACATACTTTTAAAAGTAAACAAGGGAAAAGATAGTAGTTTTAGGAGCTAGCTTCTGCATCAACCTTAAACCTCTGTATCACTCACCTCTTCACAGCGGCTCTTGTAATTCACATATGATCCCATTGTGCTTGTCATCTTCCATTACTTCATTCTGTGGCAGTAGGAACTGTTCCATGCCCCACTAACGTCAGTTGCTTGCTCTTTGTTACAGCTCATTTGCATCTGGCACTAACACCCACAAAACTTGACAATGCAAGGCCTCAGCTTCTGAGTTAAACTTCCAAGCAAAGCCAACATGAAAGCCATTCACGAAAGAGCTACATAAAGAGCATGATCCACATCTGCCCAAATAATAATGAAAATATTTGTGGCAAGAATATTCTTGGAGCTGAGCAAGTTCAAAGAGTTAAACGTGATTACTGCTACATATACAAATATGATAGTACACATATCCCCGACCTTGCTGTCTGTGACTGATAGTCTTTAAAAATATGCAATAGGAAAGTGCCAATCTAGTCCCTCACCTCAAAACACAATCCTATTGTACTAGTTTCTAGATCTTCTAGCACTACCTAGACTACTAACATACAAAGATGTGACTTTGAGCACAGTGATGAGGCAAACACAAGCACTTGACGTTGATGTGTAGTTATGAAACATACCTTCTTGTAAAATTTGAATTCAACTAACACAATTTTAGGTTCAAAAACCCCATTCTCAAGAGTCATCTGATATGGGATCATACATGAGGCTGCACTCAGTTGAACTTAAATATGGCCTCATGTGACAGAGTAAGATCACCAATTGTTCTGTCAAGAGGCAATCTAACTGCCAGTCCTCCTTAAAGATACTCTTAGCCCAACAGCTGTCATTGGTACACATACAGGACTCAGGGCCACATGTACGAACTTCAGGTTTTGCGACTCGCAAATTGCGAGTCATAGCGACTCGCAATTTACGAGTCACAAAACCTGATGTACAACAGTGTCAATGACACTCTTTGCGATTCCCAATGGGGTTGCAAATGACCTACCTCATGAATATTCATGAGGTAGGTCGCAATTTGCGACCCGATTGGAAATGGCCGCCCTCACAGGGATGGTGGCCTGCTGGAGACGGCAGACCACCATGTCTGTGACTGCTTTCAAATAAAGCCGTTTTTTTTTTTAAATGCAGCCCATTTTCCTTAAAGGAAAACGAGATGCATTTCAAAAACAAAAATTTAAAAGTTTTCTTTTCATTTTTTCAGAACAGGCAGTGGTCCTTAGGACCACTGCCTGCTCTGAAAAAATATTTTCGCTGACATTCACAAATGGAAAGGGGTCCCATGGGGACGCCTTCCCATCATACATGGGACTGCGAATCGCAATTAGGAAGGGAACACCCTTTCCTAATTGCGACTCGCAAACCCTTTTTGCGATTCGGTAAATAAATTACCGAATCGCAAAAATGGGTCTGTACATCCCAAATAGCATTTTCCATGTCACAAACTGCTCGATTCGCCGTTTGCAACGTGGAAAATGCTTTGTACATCTGGCCCTAAATTTCTACTTTGCACATTCTCACTGACTGCGGTGAGCATACACCATTGGCTACCAAAAGGATCAAATGTTTCATTGTCGCCAACGGGTCCCCAAAATCAGACCTTAAATGATACAATCTAACCTGATGACATTAGAAGATCCAGGGCAATCTTCCTTCTATACTTCTCTATATCTTCAACATTGTTTGAAATGACTACCATAGACTGATGTCTTGGGTATGAATCTTCAATCTATTCAAAGACATAGGGCCTCATTATGACTTTGGCAGTCAACTGACTGCCATGCTGGCGGTGGAGACCGCCAAAATATGACCACAGTGGTGATCCCTCCAATATACAGCCAATGCACCACCAGTGCAGTTCGGCCACCGACCACGGCGGTTGCCATCTTCAGGCCGGCAGAACACCATTCACCGCCCACCATACTACGACATAGCAGACCGCCAGAATTTCTGGGGCTGGCCCACCGCCACGAAAAGCCTGGTGGAAACGACCCATGTAAAAGGAGACACTCACCTCCAGGGGCACAGAGGAGTCAGCGGCCACCATGGAACCCGAACTGGAAGCCCTGCTGATGCTGTACCACGAGATGGGAGTCCAGAAGCAGCGACGTCGAGGACGACGGTAAGTACAGCTGCTTAGCACACAAGGGAGGGAGGGGAGAGTGACACACGCATAACACACACCATACACACATACCGCACACGGAGAACAATCCCTTAAAAAGTACACCAAAAATATAAGCCAGAAGTAAGGAAAGCCAGGTCAAATACCTGTGATTCAACCTCTGTATTCCGGTGGGAATAGCGACCACGTAAAATTGACTGAACTATATACACAAAGTGCCATTGGCCAGTCCAAAAGTGCCCATGTCACTACACAGGGCAACATGAGAGGCCCAAATTGACTCCTGATAGCCCAAGTGACTCCACTGGGCAGGGATATCAATGTGGAAGGCAGGCACATCAGGGGGTGCTTCTTGAAAGGAGGAGAGAAGAGGTCAAGGCAGGAAAGGAAAAGTTTCTTAGGTACAGTGGGGCAGAGTGTGGGAGGAGGTTTGGGAGTGGAGGTAGAGGGGAGACAGGGGAAACAGTGATTGTTGTTTGCACTTCTGTGTGTGTTGGCTGTGTGTATGCTTGTGGTGTGATCTGTGGTGCTTGTGTTTGTCTTTGCAACTCCTGTCTGTTGTTTTGGGTGCATGCTCATCTGATTGTGTGCTTGGGATGGGAGAGGGCTCTGGGACTGGGTACAGGTAGTTGGAGGGGGCTAACGGAAGAACTAGGGACACTGGTTGCCGTCAAAGTGGAGGCCAGTCCCTGAAACGATCTCTGTAGGCCAGCCAAGCCACCGTGAATGCCCTCCAAGTAGGCATTGGATTGCTGCATCTGGGATGCCAGCCCCTGGATGGCATTCATTATGGTTGACTGCCCTACAGAGATGGAGCTCTGGAGTTCAATAGCCTCCTCAGTGAGGGAAGCAGGGCTGACTGGTTCAGTAGCTGAGGTTCCTGCGGCGAAGGAGCTGCACACCCTCCTGGGTGAGGGGGCACAGGCAACTGGTGGGGGGCTACAGGGAGGGTGATGCTGGTATGGGGGTGGCAGAAGATGACAATGCTGGGGTGGTCCCAAAGGAGTCTGCCACTGCCAGGGAGTTTCCATCGGAGAAGGAATCAGTCTGTTGCTGTAGCTCCTGTCTCCCTTGTGGTGCTCCCCTCGCCCTCCAACTCACTGTTCCCCTCAGCATCGGTGGACACTGCCTCCGGGGTCCCATGGGCTGCAGCTCCCCCCACTCGCCGGTGCCCCTGCTCCTTCGCCAGATGATACTAATGCACACAAGGACAGGAAAAGAAAAGGAGGGAGGGTGGGGGAGAAAGAAAGGGAGCACAGGGTCAAAAACAGCAATCACAGCACATATGGCATGCATATCACAATGACTCACTGGTAATTACACTATGCAGTAACAACCACAATACCACACCATTGCCTGGGAACAGCAGCTGAAATTAACTCAGCAGACACAACTATCTGCACATCTACTGAGACTCACTAATCCATGGCTGCCTGTTGACAAAGGCACAGCTACACTACTCCCACAAAGTGACTGCACAACATGCAATTGCCAGGTCACACCACCTAGGCAGTGAACATCAGAGCATCACTCCAACACCGGTGAGTCAGGATGTAGGCCCTTATCGAAGCTGGAATACCAGCAAATTACCAATACCAAATGTACTTACGACTCACCATAGCTATGCAGAACTTGACAACATAACCTACAGGGGCATATTGAGGCATACACTATTACCTTGCATCCAAACATCATGCCAAGCATCAGGAATTAATTTAACACAGTGTGTACTCACCCCCTTGTGGCTGCTGTGCTGCACTCAAACACCCATCCAACGCTGGGTTGGCCATCGCCAGTATGTGGGCTATTAGGGGGTCAGGGTCCGACGGGCACCTCTTCCTTGCTGGGAGGATGTCCCCAGCTGGGCCTCCGCAGTCTTCCGGGCCCAGCGTCACAGGTCCTCCCACCTCTTTCTGCAGTGGGTGCCCTGCCGGCTATGGGTCCCGAAGGTCCGCACGTCCTTGGCGATGGCACGCTATAACCCCTTTCTTCTGATGGGCGCTGACCTGCATAGGAAACACAGACAGAAGGACACCTTTAACTACACACTGCATTCTGTTACAGCAATGGACTACATACTGCATTGATCCCACATTCATCTTACACATAACTCGTACCTCTGCGAACATATTGCATGCAGAAAAAAAGCACTCCCTATAGGACACACTGCCTGCACACACATACATCTACATATGGCCATGTTGCATCCAAAATACCCAAAAGGTGCTCACCTGTTGATCTGGAGGCCCATACAACTGTCCATACAAGGGTAGGACCCCATCCACAAGCTTCTCCAGTTCTTCAAATGGGAAGGCTGGGGCCCTGTCCCCTGTAGCAAGGCCATTGTGGGTTCCAGACACAGGACACAGCGGCTCACACAGTGGAGGTGTTGATAGGGTGAGAGTCAGGAGTCAGATGACATGGCCTTCTGAAAATGGTAGTCATGTCCGAGCCGGTAATCACCATCACCGCTGGCAGTGATCTTCATTGGCCCCTGTGCTCCATAGACATCAATGTTAACCAATGAGGAGTTGCACAGCAGTTCAGACCGCCCTCCGCCATGACGTCAAACGGCAGTGGAGTGAAGTCACTTCCACCTGTCCTCTGCATGCAGGGCAGGCGTTGCCAATACCTGATGATATTACTCATGGCAGTCAATTAAATGTGCGTCATAGGTATGGATGATACACCCCAAGGCAATTCCAAGCTGTCTACATATTTTGTTTTGGTGGGAGACTCTGGCTCTTCAGTGAGATCTCATACCAGTGCACTGCTTGCAGAAGAGTAGTTGACTGTAGGAGGCTGGCCTGGTTTGTAGTGGGTACCTTGGGTACTTACACCTTATGCCAGGTCCAGTTATCCCTTATTAGTGAAATGTAGTAGTGTTCTAGCAGCTTAGGCTGATAGAGGTAACTGTAGCAGAGCAGCTTAGGCTGAACTAGGAGACATGCAAAGCTCCTGCAGTACCACTAAAGCTACACAGTACTTATACAAAAATAAAGGTACTTTATTTTAGTGACACAAGGTCAAAAATATCTTAGAGGCAATACTCCTTCTGGAGGTAAGTATTATACACAATATATACACACTAGACAACAAAATCAGGTAAGTAAATAGTCATAGGATTTTGCAAACAATAGGAAATACCATAGAAAGCAATATGTAGAAATAGGCCTAGGGACAACACAAACCATATACTAAGAGAGTGGAATGTGAATCATGAATTTCTCCCTAGGCAAGTGTAGTGTGTAGAGGATCAATGGGAGTGTAAGAAAACACCAAAGGTAAGTAAAATACCCCACCCCAGAGCCCAGGAAAGTAGGAATAAAGTACTGCAAGGTTCCTTAGGACACACTACAAGTCGTGATTAGAGTTATTGCAAGAACCAAGCAAGACTGCAAGCAACAAATGGTGGATTCTTGGACCTGAAGACTTGTGAAGAGAGGAGACCAAGTCCAGAAGTCGCAGAAGATTCCAGGAAGGACAGGAGCTCCTGCCATCCTAGAAGATGTGGCTATTATCTTGCTTGATCTGAGTGCAGCCTTCGACACTGTTGATCACTATCTTCTTTGCTGCAGAATTTCAGAAATAAGGGGGGTAAGAGGATCTTCTCTGTCCTGGCTCTCTTCTTTTCTCAAAAGTAGATCCTTTCAAGTTCTGGACCGCACTTTTTTCTCTGATATTTTCCCATTGACTTGCGGAGTCCCTAAGGGCTCCTCTCTTAGTCCCACTCTTTTAAATGTTTATTTGTCACCATTAGCTAAAGTGATCGCTCCTCACAACCTCTCATTGGTCACTTATGCAGACGACACTCAAATGGTGGTGTCCCTCTCCAGCTCTGGAGACGCGTCTGTGGATAACCTCTCTTGCTGTATGAGGGATATCACTAATTGGATGATCGAATTCAAACTTAAATTCAACGACGGGAAGTCGGACCTAGGTAATGGTTCCCCTGCCTTCCTTATTTGATCATTTTCAGATACTTTTAACAACCTCCCCCCTCCTAAAACACAGGTTAAGAGTCTGGGCGTGTGGCTCGAGCCTCGGCTTACCATGGACTGTCAAGCCAATAAAGTTTCTTCCACTTGTTTTGGTCTCCTACGTGCGTTCAGGAAGATTCTTATTCTTCTCCCTCCCACCGCCAGAAGAATTCTTATTCAAACTTGAATTCTTTCCCGGCTTGACTACGGGAATTCTTTGTTTCTTAGTTCTCTGCTTTATGTAATAAAGAAGCTGCAGAGAGTACAAAATGCAGCAGCCAGGCTTCTTATTCAATTACTAAAATATTCTTCTGCTAAATCGGCTATTTCTACTCTCCATTGGCTCCCTATTAAGGAGCGGAGACATTTTAAATCACTCTGCATTGTTCACAGGGCCCTACATGGTAGGGGTCCAACTTTCTTAAGAAAACGTATTTTCTTATATATTCCATCCAGGATCCTACGGTCTTCCTCTCTTAGGTATGTCCATATTTTTCGGTCCAAGAGAGCCTGGGGTAGTAATTCTTTCTCTAGTAAGGCTGCCTGTCTCTGGAATGCCCTTCCTTCGGAGCTCCACCATGAATCCTCAGAGGGATTCTTCAGGAAAAAACTTTAAACTATTCTTTTTTGTAACGAACTAATTTCTTCCCTCCTGTACGTGGTTTCTGCTGCTGTTAGCGCTGGGATGCCCTTGGGTAACTATGCGCTCTATAAATTCAAAAAACTAAACTAAACTAAGATAGGATTCTCCAGTTGGAAGAAGTCTACAGAAGAGCACCAAAGAAGATGGCTGCGGTTCCTGCGTGATGCAAAGGATGTCCCAAGTTGAGATGTTGGATGCAGGCAAGTTGCAGCACTGGATTTGTCCAACAAGTCTTGGTTCAAGCAATGTCAAGAATTGCGTCAAAATGGTGATTACTGGACCCAGGAGGGACCTGCGGGCCTCAGCTCAGACTGAGGAGGCAGAGGGGGCTCCCAACACTGGAGGGAACCCACAGATGACCAGGCAGCACCCACGGAGGTCCCAGGATACAGGGACAAAGAAGGTGTAAATTGCGGTTGCTGCAGTACTACAAAAGAAGGTCCCATGTCGATGGAGAACAACTCAGCGAGTTGAGCGTCGCAGGATAGAGTGCTGGGGACCTGGGGCAGGCTATGCATGGAGAATTCTTTCAAATAGTGCACAGAGGCTTCAGGAGATGAAGATGAGGCATCGCACAGGGGTACTGTCGCATATGGGGAAGGCAAGCTCTTACCTCCTCCAAATTTGGACAGCTGGACCTTAGGACAGTCTTTGTCAAAGGGGTCCACCACCTGTGTTCCAAGGAGCACGCTCGTTGCCAGGAGTGGAATCCAAGAGAACCGGTTGTTGTCTTAGAAGGTGCCTGATGGAGCAGGGAAGTAACTTCGTCACTCCACAGGAGATTTCTTTGGGTCTTCTGGTGCAGAGTGAAGACAGGGAGTCCCTGGAGCGTGCACACCATGGAAACTGTTGCAGTTGCTGGCTGGAGTTGAAGTGGCAAAGTCGCAGTAGCCTTTCTGGATACTTTGTTGCAGTTACAGCGGTTCCTGGAGCAGTCTGCGGTTGATCCGAGGTCAGAGGATGAAGCAGGAGTCGCAGAGGATTCCTGGAGGAAACGTGCAAGCCAAATCTGAATAGGAACCCACAGGAGAGACCTTAAATAGCCCTGAGAGGGGGAGATTGGCTATCTACCAAGGTATGCACCTATCAGGAGGGGTCTCTGATGTTACCTGCTGGCACTGGCCACTCAGAGGTCTCCAGAGTCTCCCCACACCTTGGAAAACAAGATGGCTAACGCCAGGGACACACTGGAGGAGCTCTGGACACCACCCCTGGGGTGGTGATGGACAGAGGAGTGGTCACTAACCTTTCCTTTGTCCAGTTTCATGCCAGAGCAGGGACTGGGGGTCCCTGAACTGGTGTAGACTAGTTTATGCAAGGGGGGCATCATCTGTGCCCTTAAAAGCATTTCCAGAGGCTCTGGGAGGTTACTCCTCCCAAGCCTGTCACACCTATTTCCCAAAGGAAGTGCTTTGTTCTGCCTTCCTGGGACTGAGCTACTCAGACCCCAGGAGGGCAGAACCCTGTCAGTGAGGTGGCAGCAGCTGTAGCTGCATTGCAAGCCTCAGAGAGCTGGTTTGGCAGTACTGGGGGTCCATGGTGGAGCCCCCAGGATGCATGGGATTGGCCCCCCAAAACAAAATGTGGAATGGGGAGACAATTCCATGATCTTAGACACCTTACATGGCCATATTCGGAGTTACCATTGTGAAGCTCCATATAGGTATTGACCTATATGTAATGCACGCATGTAATGGTATCCCCGCACTCACGAAGTCTGGGGAATTGGCCCTGGACAGCGTGAGGGCACCTTTGCTAGTGCAAGGGTGCCCTCACACTTAGTAACTTTGTTCCTATTCTTCAGTAAATGAAGGTTAGACATATAGGCAACTTATAAGTTACTTAAGTACAGTGAAAATGGCTGTAAAATAGTGTGTGCACTATTTCACGCAGGCTGTAGTGGCAGTCCTGTGAAAGGGTTTGTCTGAGCTCTTTATGAGTGGCAAAAGAAATACTGCAGCCCATAAGGATCTCCTGGAACCCCAATGCCCTGGGTACCTAGATACCATATACTAGGGACTTATAAGGGGGGGGTCCAGTGTGCCAATTGGAATTGGTAAAGGAAGTCACCTAACTATAGTGACTAATTTGGAAGCAGAGAGAGAGCATAAGCACTGAAGTTCTGGTTAGCAGAACTTCAGTGACACAGTTAAGCACTACTCATAAAACACACATTAGGCCACAAACTATGAGCACTGGGGCCCTGACCAGCTGGATCCCAGTGAGACCGGCAAAACGTAGTGACAAACAGGTAGAAAATGGGGGTAACATGCCAAGAAAGATGGTACTTTCCTACATCGACAAAACATGTAAAATGTGATGCTACAAATCACGTCACACAACTTGACTACATCTGTGAGGCACTATGGTAAATGAATAAGAATGTATGGTTTCAGAAGTCCATTTGCATGTAGAGTACACCAGTGCAGATTCCAATCATTGGTTGCCTGAAACGTATGAGACAGCTCTGTTTACTGTGATGTTGTGTGTCTGTCCATCCTGCTGTCACACACTTGTACTGTTTAGTTTGTTTAGATACCAAACCTCTGCGGAGTAGGAGGAGGAATGCATCCCTAGTCGACTTGGCTACACTGGAGGAGTGCCATATTATACTCACCTATCGCCTGGACAGGGCCACAATCATTGAACTGTGTGCACAATTGGAGCCAGATCTCATTCCTGCTATTCGTAATCCTACTGCAAAACCTCCTACAGTACAGGTGCTGTCAGTGCTCCACTTCCTGGCCAGTGGACCATTTCAGGTGACTGTGGGCTTGGCTGCACATATGTCACAGCCAGTGTTTTCTAATGTGGTGAGTAGAGTGTTGATTTGCCCACTGTGAAGGCTGCTTTCTACACAATGGGACACATTCCACATGTGATTGGGGCCATTGACTGGACCCATATTGCTTTGGTCCCTCCCAGGATAAATGAGCAGGTGTACAGAAATAGGAAGAATTACCATTCAATAAATGTGCAGATGGTGTGAATTGCGGATCAGCATATTTCCCACGATACTGCCATGTTTCCAGGATCTGTGCATGATGCCTATGTATTGAGGAACAGCAGTGTCACACAGATGATAGCACAACTACAGATTGAGAGAGTCTGTCTCATTGGTGAGCTTGATGTTTCACTCTATGCATGGAACTGTAAGCCACCTGGAGTTGTCCTCTGTGCTATTGTACACAAGTAATGTGTGTTTCTCACTATTTCCAGGTGACTCCAGCTACCCAAACCTATCCTGGCTGTTGACACCAGTGAGGAATCCGAGGACAGAGGTAGAGAATTGATACAATGAGGCACATGGATGGACCAGAAGAGTCATCAAAATAACTTTTAGGCTACTGAAAACCAGGTTCAGGTGCCTCCATATTTCTGGTGGATCCCTACTCTACTCCCCTGGAAAGGTCTGCCAGATAGTGGTGGCCTGCTGCATGCTTCACAATTTGGCCCTCAGACGGCATGTGCCATTCATGCAGGACGAGGGGGTAGACAATGCACCTGTGGCAGCAGAGGCCACTGAAGACAGTGATGAAGATGGGGAGGAGGAGGATGTGGACAACAGGAAACCTCTGATATACCAGTACTTCCAGTGACACAGGTAGGACTGTACTTCTGTGCAATTAAGAGCTGTGTGGCAGCTATGAAGTACCAAGCACAAATGTGTGCATTTTGTAACCTGCCACTCTTCCATCTGTGGTCAGTCGTGCCAGTGGTACAATGATAGTGGTAAAGCCAGGAGCGGCTCACGTGGCTTTGTTGGGGCGCAGGGCGGGAAGGTACACGGGAAGAAAATTGATTAAAAAATCACTTACCTTCTCCCGTGCCACGCTCCTCTCCCATTGCTGCTCCATGCACAGGCTCCCAGCCTGCCATGCGGCCTATCCTGACACTGGTCAAAGCAGCGCCAGGACTGGCTGAGAGTGCACAGCCAGGGTGCTCCTAGGCAGACGGGGAGCCTGTGCAGGGTTTCTCCAGCCCACAGTTGCTGGGCTGGCGAGAGCCCTGTGCGCATTTGTAAATTGCCAGCCTGAGACAGCCAGCCAAACACACATGCGCCCTGGGGGGAGTGCACAGTGCACTCCCCTCTGCTCGCCACCCCCAGTGCACTGCCCCTTTCCCAAGGAAAAGATGATAAACTGAGTTTATCTCCTTTCCTTGTGAAAGGATTTGCAGCGGTTGCTGCTGGCAGGGGGTCGATGCTCCTCCGCCCAAACAGAAGAGCCGCGTCTGGGTAAAGCTTATTCAGCCTATGCAATGAATCAGATGTTTTACATTTTCAAATACATGCCCATATCAAACTGTGTCCTCATTCCATACAGTACTTAGCATGTATTGCTAGGAATGTTATGTGAGTTACAATGTGCTTACACAACCACTCTGTGACTTAATTGTCCCTGACAGTTTGGCCTAGACTAGGTGGTCTAGAGGAGGGATTGACATACTGACAATATGGCATAGCTAATACTGTGGTATCTTGTCTGACGGCCTTAAATGAGTTGTTTCTCTTCACTTCTGGTGTTTGAAGACAATGGCAGTGCCCATTTCTGAATTGATGTGACCAGCTGACTGTAGCTGTTATGTTACAGGGGCTCATGTTGCTCTACTACCTTTAACTTCTCATTTGAATATCACTAATGGCTTCCCTTTTTACAGATGTTGGTGTGGTCACTACTGTGAACTCATGTAATCAATCAATCAATCAATAAGTATACTTGTAAAGCGCGGCTAGTCACCTGCTAGGGTCTCAAGGCACTGGTGAGGGGGGCAGTAAGTGAGTGGTCATTGAAGAACAGAGGGGATCAGGTGAATGCCTACAAACTGATTTCACACAGTTTGATGGATGGTGACTTGCGGGATGCTCTTATACTAGTTATGTGTACCCCAAGCTGACTGCACATTGGATGGATTCACAGTTTACATTAAATTTGCACAGGATAATAAAGGTCAAGACATTGCATATTGTTGAAATTAAAGCACAAATCTTTCAGTTGTGTTTAGGTGCGTTTATTGAAATGACAAAATGGAAGGGATAGTGCAACAGAGTGGGATGATGGTGGATGAAATCTTCATTGTAGTGGCCCAGTTAGTTTGTAGCACAGGTCCAGTATCCATGGGGCCATAGGAAAAGGACCAATGGCAGTCCAAAGTAAACAAGGTGTCTCAGTGGCACACAAGGGAGATATGTAGGAGAGGCTCACTTCCTGGCAGTGGTTTGGGTCCTGGCTACAGACTCTGGTGGCTGTCTGGGTCGCAGGGAACATTTGTGGGGTGGTCCTTCTGCTGCAGACAGAGGGGTGCTGGTGGTCTGTGAGTCCTGCGGCAGGTCCTTCTGCCCACTAGCTGCAGCAGATGTGGAGTGCTGGTCAGTAGACTGGCTAGTGGAAGGGGCCCGCAGGTGTGTTGTGTACTCACGCATGATGGTAGCCATATCACTGAGCACCCCTGCAATTGAGGCCATGGTGGCATTGAAGGCCTGCAACTGCTGCATGACCTTCTGGTGGGGTTCCCCCTGCAGCCTCTGGCTCTCCTGCAAGATGGTAAGTACCTGGCCCATCCTGTCCTGGGGTTTCTGGTATGCTCCCAGGACATGTGACAGTGCCTCCTGGGCAGTCGGTTCTCTGGGTTGGCGCACCCCTTGGCACACAGATATCCTCCCACTGGCCCTGGCCCCCTGTGCCTGTGTCCCCTGAACTGTATGCCCACTTTTACTGACACCAGGGCCTTCTTCGTCTTGCCTGTGAGGTGTTGACTCAGATCCTTGTACAGGTGGGCACACTGTTGATTGACGTGTCCTGGGGACAGAGGTTTGGGGATGCTGGGCGGGTGATGTGGTAGTGGAGTCCGATGTGGGTGCTCTGGGGTGGACTGGGTAATGCCTGTGGTGTGTGACTGACCAGTGATACCAGATGGACCGGGGAGATCTTATAGATCCAGACATCCAGAGTTGCTGTCATCACTGGGGCCTTCTTCTGGTGGAGGACTGGGTTGACGTGGCACATGTTGCCAGCTAACTCTGGCTGGGTTACCTGTGGACATGTATGATATTTGTTAAATTCATTCTCAGATACATATTCTGCATTTCTGGGTTCCCCTATGGTATGGGTTTAGTTTTTTCACCTTTGGTTTGTGTATGGTGATGCATTGTGGGATTCTTAGTGCTGCATGCTGCCCATGCATTACTGATGAGTGTGAATGCTGACCTTGGAGAGGTGTGCTTGAAGTGGGTAGGGCATGCAGGGGTATATTGTTGAGGGTGGTTATGAGGGTGGTTCTCTGTGTGGGATGGAGTGGGGTGAAGGGAGATAGGGTGACGGGGAGACATGTCATGCAGGTGTAGGTGGTATTGTGGAAGTATTGCTGACTTACCAGTGTCCAGCCCTCCAGTGATTTCAGTGAGGCCCTCAGGATGCAGGATAACCAAAACTTTCTCCTCCCATGTTGTCAACTATAGGGGAGGATGTGGGGGTCCACCGCCAGTCTTCATGACGGCAGTGTGGTGCCTGGATGCCATTGCACACACCTTCCCCTGTAGGTCGTTCCACCTGTTTGCGCGGATAGGTTCCCACGGAGTTCACCTTGTCTGCGACTCTTCGCCAAAGCTCCATCTTCCTGGCAATGGATATCTGCTGGACCTGTGCACCGAACATCTGTGACTCTACCCTAACGATTTTGTCTACCATGACCTGCAACTCCTCATTAGTGAAATGGGGGTTCTTTTGTGGGGAAATGCCAATTGTGTAGTGGGTGTAGTGTGTGTGTTGTGCAGAGGGTGGAATGTTTGGTTGGGGTGCAGGGTTTGCGAGTATGTGGGATGCTGTGAAGTAGTGATTGTATCCAGTGTTGTTGTGTGTGTCAGGTGTAGAGGTATGGTGTGTGGTGTGTGATGCGTGAAGGGTGTAAAGGTGGTTGTGGTTTGTGTGCGCAGTTCTGGAAATGTGTGGGCTGCAACGTGTAGCTAGAATTGTGGGTTGTGTTGTTTTTTTTATAGTGCTGTTGGTGGGTGTGTACAGTGTGTGTCAAGTGTGGGTTTTTCATTCTGGCCAATGTTGACTTCTGTTGGTGTGGAGTGGCCAAATCGACCGCAGCAGTCTGCACCGCCAATGGGTAACTTCAGTTGAGTGTCCATTGTGGTGATTCGTGGGCCATTATTTGGAGGGCGGTGTGTTGTAGGCGTGGCGAGAAGGGTGGCGGAACAGACTGTCACACCTTTGTTTGGTCTGGCGGGATTGTACTTTTGGCGGCTTTCTGGCTGTTTTGTGTTTGTGACTCATCTGGCAGGCGGATTGCCGCCTCCGCAGCGGTCTTTTGGCGGCTGTCACCACAGTAGTCTTCAGTAAAGACAGCCAAAGTCATAATGAGGGCCATATTCCCTAAACTAAAAGTATGAGGACATTTGAATTGCATCAAATAACTATGTGCAATAGCATTGTCTATACAATAATGTATATTCAAATATTTTATCAGGCCACAGAAGGCAATGAGAGGTAGAGAAATACAATCTCCAATATCGTTGCTTTTAATTGAAGACTGTTAGACTATTCTACCCTAATAAGAGGAAATATCCTAAGCATTTCTAAAAACATTCTGGGAGAATATCTTCTCCTACACACAATTAGAAACCAAAGTAAGGTACAGTTTATTGAAAAGTCTTTATACTAGCATGCAAAAAGGTCCATGGTTGTAGCTATCAAGTTGCTTTGGCTTAACTGAACAATTATTTCCCAATGTTGGTCTTCTGTAAAGTTCAGAGTCTTTAAGAAACTCCTGGAAAAATACAAATGGAAATATGAAATAATAAATGTTGTCATTCTAAATTATTGCATAAGTAAGCAATGCACATCACAGTAACATAATTTATAATACAATTCTCACTGCCTTCAGTGTGCCAGGATTTTTTATTTCAATCTGGGAAGAAGTAAAAGGTCATGGTGTAGTTTTGCAGTACCTCCAGTTGACCAAGAAGTTGGTACAGGTGTGTTCCTTTTTCGTCATGGAATCAAAGATTAGAATTTTCTTTGTAGTAGGTTTCACTATCTGATTAAAGTATATTAAAGTTGTGGAAAAAAACCTTGAGCCAGAAAGTCATATTGTCCTATGATCACAACTACTTTGCACATCGAGGAGAAAATACGATAAAAAGTTATTTCTTTGGACCATAGTTGAACTATTAGATTTTTCGTATTCAAATAATCAGTACAAAGGGAATGAGTGCTAAGAAACAGAAAGAAGTAAAAGCACAGGAAAAGGGATTGGGCATACTCCACTTCTGGCAATTTTTAATATTACCCTTTGTGCACCATCCTTCTATTATTGGCAACTTTAAATATTGCCAGACATCTCAAGGACTACATTGTTGATCTCATAACAGTTGCTTTGGCTTAACTGAACAATTATTTCCCAATGTTGGTCTTCTGTAAAGTTCAGAGTCTTTAAGAAACTCCTGGAAAAATACAAATGGAAATATGAAATAATAAATGTTGTCATTCTAAATTATTGCATAAGTAAGCAATGCACATCACAGTAACATAATTTATAATACAAATCTCACTGCCTTCAGTGTGCCAGGATTTTTTATTTCAATATGGGAAGAAGTAAAAGGTCATGGTGTAGTTTTGCAGTACCTCCAGTTGACCAAGAAGTTGGTACAGGTGTGTTCTTTTTTCGTCATGGAATCAAAGATTAGAATTTTCTTTGTAGTAGGTTTCACTATCTGATTAAAGTATATTAAAGTTGTGGAAAAAAACCTTGAGCCAGAAAGTCATATTGTCCTATGATCACAACTACTTTGCACATCGAGGAGAAAATAAGATAAAAAGTTATTTCTTTGGACCATAATTGAACTATTAGATTTTTCGTATTCAAATAATCAGTACAAAGGGAATGAGTGCTAAGAAACAGAAAGAAGTAAAAGCACAGGAAAAGGGATTGGGCATACTCCACTTCTGGCAATTTTTAATATTACCCTTTGTGCACCATCCTTCTATTATTGGCAACTTTAAGTATTGCCAGACATCTCAAGGACTACGTTGTTGATCTCATAACAGAGGTGCATGCCTATGTTATATTAGGCCTCCTCCTCTGAATATTAAGGTATTGAATTGGCACATATTTATATGAAGTATTCCCCTTAGGCCCAACCTAATGTTACCACCCACAGATTACAAATCAATAATGTACAACCCTCCCTCTATTAAAAAAAGATTTATAAGCTTACCAAAAAAATCTAATGTTTGTCAGCATTGATAGATAAGTTTCCATATTTTTGAATGGGACCAGCACATCACATAAAATGTGGTCATGAATAACTTGTCCTGTCACCCTATCTTCATAATAAACAGTAGCAGGTATACTATGACATGAATGGTTTAAATCTGTGAAAACAAAATATTGTTTTGTAGGCATATCACCCCAATCCATCTCCACATAATCATTACGCGTCAACGGCAGGAGTGACTGCAGAGTAGAGGGCTCCTTCATGCATGTACCATGGAACTTCCCTTGCTTGGGTAATTTCCAGGATAACATTTTTTTCATCTTTTTTACAAAATCAGGATTAAAGAATTGCTAAACTTCCTGAGCTGGTGATACTTAGCAGAGCATCATCAGGTCTATACTCCCTGTACTTGATTCCAGGTGAAATGATCTTGCACCTCCTTCTAGCTCCCATTAAAACCATTCACTTTCTGTGGCGGAAACCTATTGCACCAACATGTAAACTCTGGTTGCACAAACTTTGACACTTAGTAGGACATGAGAAATTTGTATACGATCTTAGGGACAGGCCCCAAATATTCACCAAGTTATGAAATCCAGTCCTAACATGCCTCAATAAAGATTAGGAAGGCAGAACTTGCTCACATACTTTGAGGTTTGGGTTTTGTTGAATTCTCCTCCATCCTTCAATTTGAAAACTCCATAGGTCTAGGTAACTGACAAATTATGAATGCCAAAACTTAATTTAGGAGTGGCCTGGTGTGCATGTTGAGACTGTGGGAGGTGGGAGGGGAGTTGGGTATTGGTGACTATTTATTCCAAATTGTTTTGATTACATGTTTGTATCATAAATAATTTTAAGATAACCTATTGAAAGTTAAAAGGAGAATGACAGCGCAATAGTTTCGTTTCAGAACACAAGCATAGAGACTGGTGGGTAACAAAATTTTGATTGTTGCCTATAGTGCTAATTCATCGGTAATTAGGAAATTTGTTGCACTCAACAACAAATCGGACATTTCAGTTACAGACTGCATAGAACATGATAGTAAGAAATGTATAACATGATAAACATTAAGCTGCACGAAAAGTTGATGATCAGTTGTAACCCAGGATTATAGGTGAAGACACTGTCGCCTAAACACACTAATTGAAAAAAAATGAAAAACTTCCTTACACATATTTAAAACAAATGTGTTTTTTAATGTGTATCTAAAATTAAATTAAAACGGATGCTACTTTATGTTCATTGGCTCTTGACAGACATAACTTTCTAAGATATGCATCTACTATCTAAAATAAACAAGCATTGGCAAAGCCAATAGGTTTCCCTTCTGCAATATCTATTGTTTTTTTCAGTGCTTTTGTATGTTGCACAGCAGTTGAGATTCTGTGCAATATAAAGTAAAATAAATGCTGTGACGTGACCAGCGTTCACTGCATCATAGCACTTTTTTTTCTTTACGCCATGTTGCACAGAAGTTCATGTGCTGTGCAACATGTAAAAAACTCTAACAAATCCAACAGATTTCAAATAGGAGAAACATATTGGCTTTGCCAATGCCTATTTTAGATGTTTGCAGGTTATTAATTTTGGAAAAAGTTAAGTATAGTTTTCAGTTTTATTAACATGTTTTTTCAAGTTATGAGTAACATTGCAAATCAAAAGCAAGACTCAAAGTATACATTTGTTAGTTTAACAAAGTATCCATAGTTTAAAGATTCCCCAAAAGAAGCTGACTAAAGTGCTAGTTCCAATAAATTAATTTAGGCCCATATTTATGGATTTTGATGCAAAACTGCTTCAAAATTAATAGCGCCTGCTAGCACAATTCCATTACGCCACCCGGGCCCCATATTCATGGAATGGCGCACGGTGAAGCAAAGGACAGGCTAGCATCTAAAGAAAAGATGCTAGCTGGGCGGGATTTGGAGAGCGGAAAAGGCGTTAGTGGGTCAGAAATGATGCTAGGCTGGTTAGCGGCAATAAGTATGCTGCTAATCTGCCTAGCGTCATTTTCTGACGCACTACCTTCCAAAATTGGCTCTTGTCTTAGTTAAGACAGGAGTCATGCCCACCACCCCAATGGCCAGCCCAGGGGACACTAGGCCATAATACCCAGTGCCAGGCAGGGGGCCCTAGTAAGGGCCCCCAATGGCACAGAAAAAAATACAAATTTATACTTACCTATACTTACCCAGGATGGGGTCCCCCATCTTATGGCATCCCTCTGGTGTGGGTAGGGGGTGTTGCTGGGGTTTAGGGTGGCATCTGTGGGCCCATTCCATTGTGTTTAGCCATGGAAATGGGTCCATAGGCGCCCTAGCGCCTGGTCAGACCCAGGTGTTGAAAATTGGAGCTAAGCAGGCTTAGTGCCATTATTTGGGTCCGCCTACTCTGTGGGCATTGTTTTTGCGCCGGAGTATAAATGCGGTGGTAGAGAGTTTAGAGTGATATTGTGGACGGGAATGCCTACTTTGCATCTAATTAGCGCAAGGTAGTTTGCCCCATCCACAGTATGACACTAACTCCAATATTTTGACGGTCCTAGAGTCAAAATATAAATATGGAGTTAAGTTTGCCCTTTTTTAGCATCAAAATAAATTATGCTAAAACGGCGCAAACCAAGTATAAATATGCCCCCTAGTGTGCTCTAGAAGTGCACAGAGTAACTTGTTTAAAAATGTAGCGAGCCCGTTAAAAAGAAGTTTAAACCTAAACTGGCCTAATAATTTCATGATTTTGTGTCTTTTCAAGAGATTAAGAATTCTGCTACTCCTGTTTTTTCGCCTTAATGTTCAAGAACTCTGCTACTGATGTGCATTCTGATATCTGTAGTTTTCACTTTCAAATTAGCTGCAGGTAATAGGGTGAGAAGTGATGTGGAAAGACAGGGTGTTGCTGGCAACAGGCAGCCAACCCCTGCAACTAAACACTGGTTCCTGCAGGATCCTATTTTGCCTCATGACTTCTGCGTTACGATTTTTAAAAAAGATTTCTGAAAGCATTGCTCATGGAGACTAATATCAATCAAGTGGGTAGCATGATATGCAATTCTCTGAGGACCCAAAATACTGATAGGCTCAATGGGTACTCAAATTGCCTACATCTGACTAAGTTGAGAGGGGGAAAAATAAAGTAAAAAAAGAGGAGCTGGCAGCACACACTGCTGAGTTTTTGGGTGCAGGGGGGCCGGCCAGGGAAGAGCTGAGTGTGGCATAGCAAACCTGTCCCACATTAGAGGGTTTAAGACAGCAACCTGTCAGACAGCAGAATGGGGATGTCAGTGATTGCCATAGGGTGTATTGGAAAGATAACTTCTGGTACACAGAGTCAAGGAACCCTAAACCTGGAGCTGCCAGGAGATTGGCCATTCCCTTGCAGTACAGAGAGTTTCGTTTTACCCTGGCACATGACATTCCTTTGGCTGGGCATTTGGGCCAGACGAAAACTTGGGAAAGACGTGTCCCCTTGTTTCACTGGCCTCATATGTCAGAGGACACTAAAGAGTTTTGTCGCTCTTGTGTGACCTGCCAAGCCAGTGGCAAGACTGGTGGCACTCCAAAGGCCCCTTTAATTCCACTCCCAGTGGTTGGGGTGCCCTTTGAAAGGGTAGGGGTTGACATAGTTTGCCCCTTAACCCTCCAACAGCTTCAGGCAATAGATTCATCGTTGTGGTAGTGGACCATGCCTCTAGGTATCCTAAAGCCATCCCCTTAAGGACCACTACAGCTCCAGCAGTGGCAAAGGCCCTCCTGGGAATCATTTTGAGGGTGGGTTTCCCTAAGGAAGTGGTGTCAGACAGAGGTAGTAACTCCATGTCTGCATACCTCAAAGCAATGTGGAAGGAGTGTGGTGTAACCTACAAGTTCACCACCACTTACCATCCACAAACAATTGGTCTGGTTGAGAGGTTTAATAAAACTCTCAAAGGTATGATAGTGGGACTCCCTGAAAATCTCAGAAGGAGATGGGATGTCCTGTTACCTAGCCTCTTTTTTGCTTACAGGGAGGTACCTCAAAGAGGAGTGGGCTTCAGCCCCTTTGATCTCATCTTTGGGCACCCTGTGAGAGGTCCCCTTGCTCTTGTGAAGGAGGGTTGGGAACAACCTTTAAAAGCTCCTAAACAGGACATAGTGGACTATGTACTTGGCCTAAGATCCAGAATGGCTGAGTATATGACAAAGGCCAGTACAAACCTTCAGGCCAGCCAGGAGCTGCAAAAGCAATGGCATGACCAGAAGGCTGTCCTCACTCAGTACGACCCAGGACAGAAGGTGTGGTTATTGGAGCCTGTGGCCCCAAGAGCCCTCCAGGACAAATGGAGTGGACCCCATCTCATTGTTGAAAAGAAGGGTGAGGTTACCTATTTGGTAGACCTGGGCACTGCCAGGAGTCCCCTTAGGGTGATTCATGTCAACCGCCTAAAACCCTACTATGTCAGGGCTGACCTCACCCTGCTCATGGCAACAGATGAGGGACAGGAAGAAGAGAGTGACCATCTCCCTGATCTCTTCTCCACCACTGAAGCTGATGGCTTAGTGGAGGGAGTGGTCTTAGCAGATTGTCTTACTGCTGAACAGAAAAACAACTGTGTCAATCTCCTAAGTCAGTTTTCTGAACTCTTTTCACTTGTACCAGGTACAACTTCCTGGTATGAACATACAGTTGATACTGGGGACAGCCTGCCTGTCAAAAGTAAAATTTATAGGCAGCCTGACCATTTCAGGGACTGCATTAAACAAGAGGTGCAGAAAATGTTGGACTTAGGGGTGACTGAGCCTTCAGGAAGTCCATAGGCTAGCCCAGTTGTACTTGTCCCAAAGATGGAAAGAGAGAGATGAGGTTTTGTGTTGACTATAGAGGGCTCAACCAAGTAACCAAGACAGATGCTTACCCTATACCCAGGTCAGATGAGCTCATAGATACACTGGCTTCTGTCAAGTAGCTAAGCACTTGTGATCTAACTGCAGGGTATTGGCTGATTAGGTTATCAGAAGATGCTAAACCCAAGACTGAATTTTCAACCATTGGAGGGCACTACCAATTCACAGTAATGCCCTTTGGTCTGAACAATGCACCTGCCACTTTTCAAAGGTTGGTGAATACAGTCCTGCAAGGGTTAGAAGCTTTTAGTGCAGCATATTAGGATGATATTGCTGTCTTTAGCTCTACCTGGGATGATCACCTGTCCACCTATGGAAAGTTTTGGAGGCCCAGCAAAAGGCAGACCTGACTATCAAGGCCTCAAAGTGCCAGATAGGGCAGGGGAAAGTGGTTTATCTGGGCCACCTGGTAGGTGGAGAACAGATTGCACCCCTACAGGGGAAGATCCATACTGTCATGGACTGGGCTCCCCCTACAACTCAAACCCAGGTGAGAGCCTTTTTAGGCCTCACATGGTACTATAGGAGATTCATCAAGAATTATGGCTCCATAGCAGCCCCTCTTAATGATCTCACTAGCAAGAAGATGCCTAAGAAGGTATTGTGGACAGCTAGCTGTCAAAAAGCTTTTGAGGAGCTCAAACAGGCCATGTGCTCTGCACCTGTCCTAAAAAGCCCTTGTCACTCCAAGAAATGAATTGTACAAACTAATGATTCTGAATTAGGGGTTGGGGCAATGCTATCATAGTTGAATACTGAGGGGCAGGATCAACCAGTTGCTTTTATCAGCAGAAGGGTGACCCCTAGAGAAAAGTGTTGGTCTGCCATAGAGAGGGAGGCCTTTGCTGTGGTCTGGGCACTGAAAAAGTTGAGACCATACCTGTTTGGTACTCACTTTATTGTTCAGACAGACCACAAACATCTACTTTGGCTAAAACAAATGAAAGGTGAAAACCCTAAATTGTTGAGGTGGTCCATATCCCTACAGGGAATGGACAATACAGTGGAACATAGACCTTTGAGTACCCACTCAAATGCAGATGGACTCTCCAGATATTTCCACTTAGACAATGAAGACTCATCAGGGCATGTGTGGTGCCCAACTGTATCACTGAGGCTCTGCTAACCAGAACCTCAGTGTTTATGCTCTCTCTGCTTTTACAATCGTCACTGCAGGCTAGTGACTAACTTCACCAATTCTTATTGGCACACGGGAACACCCTTAAAATTCCCTTGTATATGGTACCTAGGTACCCAGGGTACTGGGGTTCCAGGAGATCCCTATGGGCTGCACCATTTCTTTTGTCACCCATAGGGAGCTCAGACAATTCTTACACAGGACTGCCACTGCAGCCTGAGTGAAATAACATCCAAGTTATTTCACAGCCATTTTCACAGCACTTAAGTAACTTATAAGTCACCTATATGTCTAACCCTCACTTAGTGAAGGTTAGGTGCCAAGTTACTTAGTGTTTGGGCACCCTGGCACTAGCCAAAGTGCCCCCACATTGTTCAGGCAAATTCCCCGGACTTTGTGAGTGCGGGGACGCCATTACACGCTTGCACTACATATAGATCACTACCTATATGTAGCGTCACAATGGTAACTCCGAACATGGCCATGTAACATGTCTAGGATCATGGAATTGTCCCCCGAATACCATTCTGGTATTGAGGGGACAATTCCATGCATCCCCGGGTCTCTAGCACAGAACTCGGGTACTGCCAAACTGCCTTTCCGGGGTCTCCACTGCAGCTGCTGCCAACCCCTCAGACAGGTTAATGTCCCCCTGGGGCCTGGGCAGCCTGGTCCCAGGAAGGCAGAACAAAGGATTTCCTCTGAGAGAGGGTGTTACACCCTCTCCCTTTGGAAACAGGTGTAAAGGGGTGGGGAGGAGTAGCCTCCCCCAGCCTCTGGAAATGGTTTGATGGGCACAGATGGTGCCCATCTCTGCATAAGCCAGTCTACACCGGTTTAGGGATACCCCAGCCCTGCTCTGGCACGAAACTGGACAAAGGAAAGGGAAGTGACCACTCCCCTGATCAGCACCTCCCAGGGGAGGTGCCCAGAGCTCCTCCAGTGTGTCCCAGACCTCTGCCATCTTGGATACAGAGGTGTTGGCGCACAATGGACAGATCTGAGTAGCCAGTACCAGCAGGTGACGTCAGAGACCCCTCCTGATAGGTTCTTACCTCTCTCATTAGCCAATCCTCCTTTTGGGGCTAGTTAGGGTCTCTCCTCTGGGCTATTCCTCTTATAACGAATGCAAGAGCTCACCACAGTTCCTCTGCACTTCCCTCTTCGACGTCTGCCAAGGATCAACCGCTGACTGCTCCAGAACGCCTGCAAAACCACAACAAAGTTGCAAGAAGACTACCAGCAACATTGTAGCGCCTCATCCTGCCGGCTTTCTCGACTGTTTCCTGGTGGTACATGCTCTCAGGGCTGTCTGCCTTCACCCTGCACTGGAAGCCAAGAAGAAATCTCCTGTGGGTCGACAGAATTTTCCCCCTGCCAACTCAGGCACCAAACTTCTGCATCACCGGTCCTCTAGGTCCCCTCTCATCCTGATGAGCGTGGTCCCTGGAACACAGGAGCTGGGTCCAAGTGTCTCCCACAGTCCAGTGGCCCTCTGTCCAAATTTGGTGGAGGTAAGTCTGTGCCTCCCCACGCCAGACAGTAATCCTGTGTACTGCGTGATCTGCAGGTGCTCCGGATTCTGTGCACTTTTCCAAGGAGTCCTTTGTGCACAGGCTAGCCTAGGTCCCCAGCACTCCATCCTGCGTTGCCCAACTCGCTGAGTTGGACTCCAATGTCGTGGGACCCTCCTTTGTAACTCCGAGTCGACTGCTGTCCTCAGATCTTCTAAGTGCCTGTTCCGGTACTTCTGCGGGTGCTGCCTGCTTCTGCGGGGGCTCTCTGAGTTGCTGAGTGCCCCCTCTGTCTCCTCCTCCAAGGGGCGACATCCTGGTCCTTCCTGGTCCCCAGCAGTACCCAAAATCCTCAACCGCGACTCTTGCAGCTAGCAAGGCTTGTTTGCGGTATTTCTGCGTGGAAACACTCCTGCATCCTCCAGCACGCCGTAGAACATCTTCTGACCAAAGGAGACGTTTCTGGCACCTTCCGTTGTTGCAGAAGCTTCGGCTTCTTCCACCCGGAGGCAGCCCTTTTGCACCTTCATCCGGGGTTTAGTGGGCTCCTGCCCCCCGCCCCCCCCGGGACACTTGTGTGACTCTTGGACTTGGTCCCCTTCCTTTACAGGTCCAGGAATCCGTCTTCAGTGTTTTGTTGGCAGTTGTGGTTCTTGCAGAATCCCCTATCTCGACTATACTGTCTTTCTGGGGTAGTAGGGTAACTTTACTCCTACTTTTCAAGGTCTCGGGGTGGGGTATCTTGGACACCCTTACTGTTTTCTCACAGTCCCAGTGACCCTCTACAACCTACCATAGTCCTGGGGTCCATTCGTGATTCGCATTCCACTTTTGGAGTATATGGTTTGTGTTGCCCCTAGGCCTATTCCTACCTATTGCATTCTATTGTGATTCTACATTGTTTGTACTACTTTTCTTACTGTTACTTACCTGTTTTGGGTTTTATGTACATATAATTTGTGTATATTACTTACCTCCTAAGTGAGGGTATCCTCTGAGATACTTTTATTTTCAGTAACTCTGAGTATTGTGTTTTCTTGTGATATTGTGCTATATGATATAAGTGGTATAGTAGGAGCTTTGCATGTCTCCTAGTTCAGCCTAAGCTGCTTTGCCATAGCTACCTCTATCAGCCTAAGCTGCTAGAAACACCTCTATTCTACTAATAAGGGATAACTGGACCGGGCACAAGGTGTAAGTACCACAAGGTACCCACTATAAGCCAGGCCAGCTTCCTACATATACATATATATATTGTTTGCCCTCAAAAGAATGAGCATACCCTTTGCTGGATTGATGCTGCTGCTACACTTGTAAGGCCTCAACTTGTGAACACTGTATGACCTACGTAATGGTATTTTGCTGGCATTCACTAATATAACTTGCTTTCCAAAACGTTCTGAGACAGTGTATGTGTGATCCAGTAAATTTGTGTTCCAATACTCCACCTTTCCTTGTACTTCTACAGATTTTAGGAGCACTAGTTGCCCTTCTGTAAAGCTGAAATGCTTAAATTTCTTTGAAGTTATTTTTTATACTTCTCTTTTTGCTTCTCCGGGGCTTTCTCCACATTCTTATTTACCTGCTTCTGCATCTCTGCTCTTCTAATTTTCCTTCCTTCAACAATAGCTACATATGGTGACACCACAGATAGAATACATTCAAGCTATAACGGAAATATGAAAGATGACCTATATTTGACTGATCAACACTGCCTCAAAGTGCTATTGTGATAATCACAGTAGGTATATGCCAATTTTAGCATGCAAGATGCAGTTTGGTGGTGACACACAAAAATACATGTGGATGACATGTTTCACTGACAGACCGTACTAATTGTAGGAATTTACTTAACACACTATTGACCTGAAAAAAAAATATATATATTTTTTAAATCTCTGAGGTTTGATTGCAACTCACAAATGGACAATTAAATAGCAGCCAGCTTAGATGCATTCTAACTTGAACATTCTGATGCATGAGCATGCAAGGCATCTTAAATAAAGCAATATGTGGAATGGCAAGTACATACAGGACAGGGCTTTGTATTCTCAGACAATTATGCAGATGCAACACACATACATTCACTGTATGTCTTAATGAATGAATGAATGAATGTTACATTTGTGAAGAGTGAGAATACACCCTACTGGGCATCTTGGCTCTAGGATAATCTTAGCAGTGAGAGTTGTTTGGCAGACAAAGAAACAAAAACCTAAGCAGAGTAGAACTCTTTTAAGGGCTTTCCTAAAGCCAACATGGGATCGAATAACTATCTCATCTTTCTAGGCATGACCCTACTAACAAGAGTTCAAAATAGCTCATGCTCAGTTGAAGGAACTTTTGAGACATCCATGTATGAGTAGCTAAAGAGCACTTAAGCAATTACTTGGCTGAACCTGTGGGTGCTTGCTGAAGCCGTATTTTTATTTATGTGTTCTCCTCTTAAGGGTATAGGGTGCAGCTATTTGCACTGATCAAATCCACTAGGATTTAAATGTAAACATAAAAAAGGATTCTTGTCTCAACCCATATGTGATGCCTTGTTCCTGATAAAATGTAGAGGTAGGTTGACTACCTAGGAGTGTCTGTTCACAAAGAACTTAAGCAAAGATAACACCTGATTGTAATTCTGCAATCTTCGATGTGGGCCAAAAGGGACTATCATCTACTGCATTGAAGGCTGCAGAGAGATCTAAAAACAGCATTGCATCTGTATTGTCCTGATCAGTCTGTATCGCCATGATCATTGATTGCTCGGATTTGCTCCATAGCAAAGGCAAGGGCTAATTCGGTACCTCTGCCTGCTCTAAAACCGAGTTTCTCCGGATTTAGGAGATTGTTAAATTCAAGATTTTCCAAAAATTGTTTAACACACATCTCCATTAGTTTACGTCGATATGACAATAGTGTAATATGAAAACATTTCTGTTATCCAGGTTGTTTTTTTATATGAGTGACTTTACTATTCCCTTTTTCCATTCATTTGCAAGCAGAACAAATTATATTTAAAATACATATTTTTTATTATTAATTACAAAATATATTCACTTTAATTATATAAAATATATCTTTAAAAAGTATAGCAAGCATTAAAATGTGAAATTAATTTTAATTTAAAACATTTACTAATTTAAGTTTGCATGTTCATTATTTTTAACACTATATTTTGTACTCACTTGATTCACAAACTCTTGCCCTTAATCTAAACAAGCCCATATTGGGCTTCCATGTCGTAAGCACATGGTCAGAATTTTGCAAGCAACTTCTCCTGCACTTATTATTTTGAGAAATAGCCAGTTGCTGTAAGGAAATATTTTTCCCAAAAAGGGTGGTGAGTAGAGGTTCATTTAAAGCCACCCCTATCATCATTAACCTGTCTATGAACACAGAACAGATATATTTTGTCAAAGAATGTGTAATGTCTTGAAAAACAGAATTTTAGCAGCATGTCTACAGTGCTGTAGGGCCACAAAGGAAAACACAAGAAACATACAGTAAGTGCCTTAACTGTTTTTACATCTGAAGAAATCTGCAAAACTGGTTGCATTTTTTAGCAACTGTCACATTCCTTTATCAAAGAAAAAACATTATATGAAATATTGTGAAAATATGATTAAATACCAACCTCCAATTTACATCAAGCTATTATTTACTATCTATACATGGTCTATATGTCCTTGATGCAAATACCATATTCTCCATCACTGGAGCTTAGCTCACTTTGTAGGTTAGGTTTCCATTATTCCAAGCCCTCCTGCCAATTCAAAAAATGTGCTAAACAGATACACCTCATACTCTATCTTGTCAGTCACGCACACAGTGGGACAAAATGGTTGGGTAACAAGTTAGTTCAGCACACATTATGGTATACACACTACCTTCTCTCTGCACCTGTAAACTAACTTCCCTTCCATGTAAAAGATGGACCAATAGACCAAGTTGAGAGAGAGTAGTAAGAGATTTTAAATATTTTTAAAACTTTCAGTAGGTACGGAGAAAAGGAAAAAATTTGTAATTTGACAAAAACCTTAAAAAAGAAAAAAGAAACATTTAGTTTTGGAATATGCGTCCTACACACTGCAACTTACTCATTTTTCAATATCAGTGGTCATGTTTAGCTAGTAAAAGCAGGATCTTATACTTGTTTTTGTTTTATGTATTCCAGAATGACCTCAAATAAGCAGAGAATTAAATTAATTCAAAATCTGTTTTGCCAATTCTGCACTAATGAAAACTGGTGCCCTCCTTCCTTTTAACTATGTAGAACAAGTTTCCATCTAATTTGAGAATATAATATAAATGGATAAAAGAACAGTTATAGTTAGCATCCAAGTTACATTAAGTAATACTTAAACTATTAAAATTTACAAATGTGAAAAAAAACAATTTGCCATAGCGAAAACAATTATATTATTACAAAGTTAATTTATTTACGTTATTGCTACTGTAACATAGTTGATGCTCATTCACATATAGATAACTCAATTAAGGGCCAAGCTAACCAAGTCATGATATTTATTTCCACAATTACCCTCATTTTATTTCAAAATTCTAGAACAAGTTCTGAAACAGGAGTAGTTAGTGGTAAGTTAAATTTCCATCAGTGGTGAATTTTTGGAAAGTCTCTGTAATCCTTGCTGGGCGCAGTAGTCAGTCTTACCTTCTCTCCATGGAGTGGCAGTTCGGAGTCCCCAGGCACACCTTTGCAGCTCGACACTGAGCAGATTTTGAGATGCTGCAGCTGAGACAGCAGATGTCCTTGGCAGTCCTCTGGTCAGTGGTAAGTCTCACTTTGAGTCCGGTGGAAGGATTTGGGTGTTGAATCATTACTCTTTTCTTTGTGGGTCATGAGCCACTTGTCATTCATGGTTACACGCTGGTTAGTGGCAATGGCCCTTCCACTTCATTACAGTCCCCATCCAACATACTGGTGTTGTATCAGCGTACACAGGGCAAAGGGCCTTTTCAGGTTACATCATTCCCCAGGGCAGTGGCCCTCTTCTTAATATAGTACTGCACCAGGGTGACACACATACTCTTCACTATAGCTCACACCTTGCATATGTGGTCGTGAGTGGCACAAGCAAGGTGACAGCCTCTCAGCCGTGCGGTGCTGCACACGGCAGGGGCCCATATCTTGACACATAGCGACACTAAGGGGGATCACCCTTGTTCTTCATCACAGCCCTCATTTGGCAAGGGCAAACAGCCCCATCGATGTGAAGGTCCCAATAACCCCAGCTCTCACACTTTGATCCTACCTGGACCTCTTTCCTGCTTGGCGACCTCTTTCTCCCCATAGAGTCCTCTGGTCTTGTGTCGGGCTGGTGCTTGTGCTCCAGGCAAGTGTTCTTGACCCTTCTGAGTATTGTCCCTTCAACAAGCATGGGAGACTGGCAGACCCTCAGTTCTGATTCGTGAACACAACAGGCAGAACTCATGCTTAGCTTCTCCACACTGATGTACAGCTTCATTTTTACTATTTGGGAATTTCAATGTGACTTAGTTTCTCAGTCATTGAATTGCTTGTATGGATGCTGCCCACTTCGAAGTGCTGACTCCTCTCGTATGCCATTCCTCCAGAGAGCAGTCTACCACAGCAAGAATGTCTCCTAACTTGAAATCCCCACAACAAAGGTCATGGGAGGGTCTTGAGGTTCACAACTGGATGTCTGCCTTACTGATATATGCTCAACAAAAGGTTACCAAAGAACCCTGGTCCTATTCTTTATGGTTCTCCTATCAACCCCATCTCCTTTTCAAGAAAAGCCCAGGCCTCTTTGATCATTGACCTCCTTGATAATCAAAGATCCCCTTTGAAGTGCATGAAGGGAATGTTTCTCCCTTCCTCCAGTATGTGTCTCACTCATCTTCTAGGAATGTGGCGATCAACAAATCTGTCTGGGGGACTCCTCTACCTTCACATACCATCCCCAGAAGGCCATGGGTCTCAGACTATGGAACCCACAGGCCCCCATGCATGGTACCACTCACAGGCACATATGCACCCTTAGCACTACATGCAAACATGTGTGTTGCCCTGCATGTACTGCACCACTTGTGGGCACCCATAGATACTAGCGCACAGTGCACAAACATGCATGCAGCACTCCATATATCGTAGAACAAATGCACACATACTTCCAGCTCCACATCCATGCTGAGGTAGCCCAAAGATAAGCAAAACACACAGAAATGGAACTTTCAGTGAGTGAGCCAGTAGGACCTACTATCATCATAAAGATAAAAAGATCTCAACATATTACTTCATCACTTATTACAAAAATGGTATGTTGGCACCGTAATGTGCATGCTATTTAGCTCCCAGTTAGGGAAGTAGCTCCTCAGCACTATGAGAGTAGCGTGTGGTGCACTCTTCCCAGTCTGACAAGACCACAATCCATGAGACTGACCTAGGTCATAGCACACACACATTAGCAGTGTTCCGCAATGACCAAAAATCATTACCAAGAATCCAGATATCACCAAACCTAGGGCACCTCAGACACAGCAACTGACATGCAAGGGACTTCCCCGTCCCAGCAGCTACTTTTTGAACCTAATCAATGTCATTTCTTGAGTAAGAGCTGTTAGAAGTAGACCGGCAGCTTAATCAGAAGGAGCTGCTGAGATCCAAGGCACAAATAGAATTCCTACGGGAGCTGCTTTCTTTCTATCAATAACTAACTTGGTGCACCTTGTCCTTTAGTAGTGAGATCATGCACCCTTGCAGTTCCAACTTAGGGCCTCATTACGAGTGTGGCGGTCCGAAGACTGCCACACTCACAGTGACGGTTGGACCTCCGCACTCCAGGCCGTCCAACCACCATGTTACAACCCTGGTGGGCGGACACGCTAAGGGACTGCCATCCCTGCCAGGAGCATGGTTCCCGACGGGTTGACGGCGGTCTGAGTTGTACTCAGACATGGCGGAGTTGAACTCAGCACCGCCTGGCTGATTACAACTAAGCTGTCCACCAGCTTTTCTATGGTGGACACCCTTCCCTGGAAAGGCTGGCACAAAAGCCAGTGCTTGGGCCATTGGGAGACCCCTGCACTGCCCATGCCCAGCACCATTGGAATGCAATCCAGGGGTGCTGTTGTGCTACTGTATTGGGCTAGGCTCCCTTAAAGGAGCTGAGGCTAATATTGTAGCACTGTTCCCGTCGGTCAGCCTGGCAGAAACGCGTAACACAATGTTACTGCTGGTCAGCCCGCCGGGAACATTGCAATATGCCTGGGAGGGATGCCACTGGTATGACTGTGATGTCCTCCCCGCAAGTTTGGCGGTCAGCTCGTCAGAGTAGTGAAGAGTTGTACATCCACCTCTATTGAAACAGGTATCGGACATGAAGCTATAGGGTATAAGTATTGGACATATTGTAAGTACCACAGTAACAACAGA
This sequence comes from Pleurodeles waltl, assembly GCF_031143425.1. Classification (NCBI taxonomy): domain Eukaryota; kingdom Metazoa; phylum Chordata; class Amphibia; order Caudata; family Salamandridae; genus Pleurodeles; species Pleurodeles waltl. The sequence goes on from NC_090449.1 coordinate 405,585,765, forward strand.
AAAATGTTATGTGATTTTAATATAGACCTGTGAACGTAATGTGGTGTAGAAAGTTGAAATAAGTAGCCAAGGACCTGTTATCAATGAACCATCTGAAATAATGCAGGATATGTAGGAAGTTAGATGTATATATGTTGAGAACACACAAGTTTGGGTATTCTTACATTACAGGTCTAGCGACTGGGTTCAATTTACTATGAATGTTAGCAAAAAATATTAGTATTCAACAAAATCATGTAATACGATTCAAGGTATTTTTAGAGAACCATTATTGAGAAGTTGTGTATATTTATTATCAGCTTTTTGAAAAAGCTTTGAAACTAAGCGATCACAGTTGCTAGCGCATAGTTATTGTGTAACCTATTAATATCATTAGGGAGATGAATTTAAGAAAGACATTTAAAAATTAACGAGTGTGAGAACAGCCAAATGATTTAGTGTATAATAAATAGTAGATTTTTGAATGAATTACCTGAAATAATGCAGGACATTAAGGAAGTTTGATGTATTTGTGTTGACATCATATAAGTTTGGATGTTCTCACATTATAGGTCCAGCGACTGCGTTTAATTTATTGTCAAAGTTAGCAAAACATATTTGAATCCAACAAAATTATGTAATATTATACAAGGTATTTTAAGTGAATCACATCTTTGATAAGTTGTGTATATTTACTATCAGCTCTTGGGGGAAAAAAACGTTGAAGCGAAGTGATCACAGTTGCTAGCGTATAGTTATTGTGTAGCCCATCAACATCGTTAGGGAGACGAATTTAAGGAAGACTTTTAGAACTAAATAAGTGTTAGAACAGCCAAATGATTCAACATGTAACAATGATAAGATTTTTGTCAAATGTTGGAAATTTGGTTTCTTTTCAGTGCATTCTGATAGTGTGTATCATGATCAGGTGTTATTTAAATGCTGCCTAGATGGCGATCCCCAGGTTGACGAAGGCGGCAACGCCGAAACGCGTTCCTGTTGGTGAATAAACATTTCAATCCTTTATGCTCGTGGAGTGCTGTCCTTCCAAAATACAGAAGAAAGTGTTATATATATATATATATATATATATATATATATATATATATATATATATATATATATATATATATTCCACAAAGCTCGCTTTCGTCCGAGCCCAAACACGGCATGCCTTGGCAGAGTCACAAACCCCATAAACCAATCCATGGTCCTCTACCCATAGACAAAAGTCCTTATGGAAGAAAACTGCCGCGGCCACAACCGTCTTGGGTTATATATAATCTGTTTTTTTGATCTGGCAACAAAACATCCACTCAACGGGTTTAGGAAATGCTTGTTTCCTTGACCACGGTATTCCACATTGTCAATACTTTCTTTAATTTATATTCCCATAATTCAATACATAACAAACAGCATAAATGATGGGCTCCGCAAGCTTCTTTCATCATACATGATGTGGCAACCATCTTTACACATGTTTTTCAACCTTGTTTCAATATATTATTGTCTCTTTCTACATCATAACTCTTATCAACCCCAGTGGGTTTATAACATTGTATTGTTGCTACAATGGATTTGCTCACAAATACAATAGCTCATTTGATTTTTCGTCTATACGATCCTCTAATATAAACACATGGAACTCCGTTCTTCTTATTACCTTAGTGGGATATATTCCATTTCTTTAATATTCTACAACTACCTCCATTAATTTATTAAAGGATACAATAGCTCTTTTGCTTCTAATCTTTTTCGGTCCACTGGTGCCATCATTTGCAAGGCCCATCGAATTACAATACATCCCCCTCAAAAAACATTAAAATACAATCAGCTGGACAATAAATAAAACCAATTCTCAACAGCGTATTATTCTCATTACTCCAAAGACAGCTACTAGCATACCAAATACATAGCTAGTTCCTCATCCTTACTTAATCCTATAGGATGCAGGGTATTCAAACCAATAATCGATCGAGATTCCAACTTCCTTAATTCTAGGGTTCTATTCCCCTTCTCTCGTTTAGTGCAATACTATCTAAAACTACAATTTCAATTTATTAATATTCTGCTCATGGTATTGTTAAAATGTCTTGCTACTGGATATGACTTATCATCATTCTTGATAGCCCTCATATGCTCCAATATTCTCTTCTTTGCTACATAAATGGTGCTACCACGTAGAATTTATTACAGGGACATTGCAAGGCATATATACTGTAATCAGAATTGCACGTTACATGTTTCCTGAAGCTAAATGGTTGCAAAACCCCAGGGAATGTAATTTCCTTGCAATTTTCACTATATTTGCAGGCCTTGCATTTCAAATGAAAAAGCCATTGATAGGTTTATTCATTTCTATCTTTGGCAATAATCACTGGCTTAGCTGACCCCCCTCAAAGTCTCCTGCTGCTCTAACTGGATAAACCCAAGGATATAACAACTTAGTGTGCCAGCATGACCTGCCGCCTTGCTGACATGGGACTATGAAAACCTCAGACTTATGAAAGTTTACCCAGGAATACAGTGAGTCTAGAACCAGACTTTACATTCAGCAACTGAGCTGCGACCACATAGGAAATAATCCAAGAGAGACAGTCAACCCCAAGAGCAATGGGGTGCAAATCAGTTTGTGGGGCCAGCCAGTTCAAAGTAAGTGCCCTGAAAGAGAGTACTTGCTTGACTGGCAGTCGCTAATGCCATGGAATTGCCACATTCTGACCTACCAAAACGTGACTCACTGTTGGAGCCAATGTAAAATGACTGCACGCACGCTGTCTCCACTTATGGCTTGGTGAGTCTAAGGTGGAGGGCACCACAGACAGACAAGGGCTCGAACCACCAGCACTGACACTGACTACAAACGGGTGCATTGGTAGCATCCCATAAGGGCCTCCCTCAACCTCAGCTGCGGCATCACTTGTGAGCAAGTTCCTTGCTTTTCTGCACTTAGTTGTAATGTTTAGGAAAGTTGCTAGTTCCTATTTGCAAATAATACAAGACTCACATACTAGTTCCTAAGAAACTTGAAGTGCCTCTATAAATAGTGTGTGGTACAGGATACTGGTATCATTTGCAAAACACTCTCTGAAAAGGCGGAGGTATATTTTTTCAACCAAACAATTACATTTATTTAAACTCTTATCTGTATATTATACTTTTACTACAGGTGTAGCAAACGTTTCTTGCTTTCTACTTGTGTGTGATTAGGTCATTTTTCTTTGTCTTGAAAGGCTTGTAGCCCATATTTTACAGCAAGATAATGGAACCACAAGTGCCTGAATGCAAAAACAATTAGGGCTGAATTTACGTTTTACACAGGATAACTAACAGTATGTTTAAAAAGCAACTTTAAAAAACTCCATTTACTTGATCGGTCAATCAGTAAATCATTTAAGTAAAGTGGAAATGAATCAGTAAAAATTAGTCACTGAGTTATACACTCAAAGCTGATGTCAACTGTTACCTCAAGATCAGGAGTATGAATTGCAAAAAGTCCAAAGCATCCTTCCATCCTTCTTAGATTGCAAAACTGTGGCTTATACATTTGGTCGATAGCAACACATATTATTAATATCACTTAAAAATGACAAATAAGCATATTATACTAATGTTTTAAAACAAAATTGTAAGGAATTGAGTTATTAGTTGAGAGGGGAGAAAGCCTCACTCAAGTAATAAACACAGTTCTTGTCAGTGTGCACCACAAAAGTCACAAAATGAAGCTGTACTTAACACTCTGGAAAATCCAAACTAAGTTAGAACAGTAGAGTAGATTGTAATGAATACAATTATGCCAAAATGACAAAAATCCTATCAGTAGAACTGGAGCTATGATTTTTATCAAGTTTTAGGTGAAGATAGTGCCAAAAAGCACAAAGTGCCACTTGTGGTTATCTGGCCACGCTGGACCGGGGCAAATGTCACAAGTTCAGGCCGATGCGATGGTGGACAGATCTGATAGAGGGGCTGTATTTGTCCTGCTGAAGATTTACCTTCTGAAGTCCACTTGTGGAGATGCTGTACACGTCGGAGGGGGTCAGAGCATAGGGCAGTTTGGGCACAGTCACAGTTTTGGCGTGAATAGCCGGTCGTCGCTGTTAGCCATCGAGGGCCAGTCTTCGAGGGCCATTGCAGTTGGAAGAAAAGTGCAAGGCCTGCTTGTGCTTCCCATTGGCAGTCATTGTGGGCAGTTGTTTCTTGGCACGAAGAGTGCGCTTTGCCGTTGCAAGGAGCCCAAAAACGTTTGTAACTTTTTCTTGGCTAACAGCAAGAAAAACTCCTGCAAAAATTTACAATTCATTTTGATGGTTATGATATTAATATTCATAGTTGACTTACTAGTGGGATTTAGCACTTCGATTGGGTATGCCTCACCTATAAGGGAAAAAAAAAACCCAGACCTTAATAGATGAAAGAAGAAAATTAGATAACACGTTGTTGCATAGAGATAATTCTGTATTCTGTGGGTAGTTTTATGGAAAATGTATACTTTAGGTTGTTAGATGAGTTTTCAAAACTAATGGAGTTACTTGATTGTTACATTTGTACCTTTTTGCTGGCGTCTGTTGCTGAGGGGGACGCATATCATCACCTACTCCTTCCTAGCCCCTTGTCAATCAGTGTGTTTATAAATGTATTTTATCAGCCTGATTTTCTTGAATTATATCTTAAGAATTATGATGTCTCTTTGAAATATGTGCCTTTTATTAGGGCCTTGCATTCCTATTATGGAAACCCTAGCATGCCATGGCACAATGACTCAACCCACCAAACCAGCCTTCTCTTCCTGTGTGGTTTTCTCCTAGAGGGAAAGGGTGGTCTTCCCAGGTCCGCATATAGTAGGTCCAGCACAGGAGAAATGGTTCCCAAGATCAGAAAAACTATTAGACTAGAAAATGCTGTTTAACAACTTGTTGTGAATAGGGGCCCTGCCCGCCTATGTTTTGCTTGGTTCACAGGCGGTCCTCAGTGATTTACAGTACGAGTAGAACTTTCTGATAAATGACATGGTCACTCAAGATTTAAGAAATCTCAGTGGCCATATTGGAACTGGGATGGTATATAAATCACTCCCTTCAGACCACACCTTTGCTATTGAATCATGCCTTTCAGAGAAGATGGTCCTATCATCCTGTCTCTATTTAACTTGAAAAATTAGATTCTCAAAGATCTTCAGTGACTTGTCCTTCCAGTTTTTTTTTCTGGAAGCGGCTGTTGCATTTCTCTCCTGATGGTGTTTTGCCATCAAAACCCTAGAAAACAAAGTAGAACAAAAGAAGAGCTAGGTACAAAATAACTCACACTGTATGCATGTGCATGGTAATACTAAAATACATTAACCAACAGACAATTTTGGTTCAAAACTAGACAAGAATTTCATTCTAGCTTAAGATTTAGTAGGTGCAAATACTAACACAAACAGACAAGAGTACCTAATAGACTTTTAAAGTCATGTATTCAACGATATTAGGTAATTCAAGCAAGAACGCTTTGGGTGTCTTACACTTCTGCACCAAACTACAATGATTAGCACATAATGTAAAACCAAACAGCCATATGGATGCAAATGAGTGATGATGATGTACTTGAGATCTGTTACTAAGAGATTTGGGTTGGGAGTATTTTTATAAGTGTATGAGCTCAAGCGCTTATTTAACATGCATATATAATCCATCCCCCATCAACTCAGTTTATTGTTTGGCTGTCTCCTCTTGTTTTGGCCCATTCCCTCTTTCCCTTTGGTGACCTTTCTGAGAGAGTGGTTATTCTGCTCCCTCGGTCAAGCACCAGAGGGTGTGGATGGACTGTCTTTAATCTGTTGCTCCTGCTCGGTCAGATATCCACGTTAGTGCAAGTTTGTTGGTCTTGGTATCTGACACTATATCTAGATACAACAATTATATTACACAAATTAACCTAACTAACAACGTTGTTAATTTTTCAGATTAAAAAGAGATGAATAGGAGTTTATTGAAGAGCTTAATGGATGGAAGGCAAGATTCAGTGGAAAATTGAAGGGGGAGAAAGAGGTTGGTTAGAAAGGGAAGAGGAGAAATGCAGAAATACAAGGGTGCACCCGAGACTCAGTCTTGGTTGGGCGCGGAAGGGGCAAATGTGTATGGCACATGAAAAGAAACAGAATGAAACAGCAGAAGTAGTGGGTTGGAGTGAGTGTGAAGAAAGGTATGTGACAAATAATATGACTTTGACTGGATAAAATCCGATTATCAAAAGGTTTTAATATATAGGTGTGTAGAAGGATAGCCGATTTTAGACTCCCTTGTAATTGGGTGGGAACTCGTATTTAGGCTTATTTTTCATCCTGTTTATCACATGAATGAATTTTGTGAGAGGGGCGATATTGCTGTAATAAGAAAAAAAACATAGCTTTGATAGGTGTGCAGAGATATATTTGGTCGTATAATGCCATCCAGTGTAATAGCTTTTAATAACGTGAAGATCAGAAATCTTTCTACCTTAGTAGATCGATTGGCTGCTAATACTGCGGGTGCCTTAACAATGATTAACAAAGAGCCTATTGCGGTTCTGAGTTGTGCATGCAAATATAACATACTATTTTAACGATGCAACAGCAGCATAGGATTGAGCAGTACAACTTTGAGGCTCAGTCCGGATGTCACCGTGGGGACTGCCCCCCAGTGGAGACACTGCCCCAAGAGCGACCTCTCTTCCAGACTCCTCCGGGGGTCGCACCATGTAGGGCATAAGCCCCGCAAATACACATCGTTGGTCGACCCAGGAGGCTGCATCGGCTTTATGTGGCTTGGGCTCACCTAATGCAACTCATCAATGGGACCCTATCACTGACACATACTCCTCCATCTCCCGCACCCTGATGCTGAGGTTTCAACCCCTCCAGTTATCATCCCACAAACTGATTTACTTTGATCTGCAGAGATGAAATCGGAATGTCAGTGGGGTAGATAGCCTTCCTGTGGGGATTTGGGGGAGTTTCTCCTAATTGTGCTTCCTCTTCCTCATCCTTTGTCTGGGGCATGCGATGCCTAGCCACGGCCCCAGCCCCTCACATGTGGGTGTCCTTCCTCCCCAAAACACTTGTACTAGACACATGATAATAGCTTACAGGTAGCAAGCACCCCTCTCCCTGGCTGCTCGACTCAAGCCACTACTCAAAATTTGTAGTATGGTTCTTCAGTTTGGACAGCAGGCCATTTGCCTCCTGCTCCAGGTATTTCCTGTAGGGAACCCTACTTTGGTCGCTTTGTTTTTGGATCATATGAGTTCGAGCTCCATTCTTTTTCTCCATTTACTCCATTCTCACAGGCCACAACCCAAGGTCATTTCAACCACACTCTCACAATATAGGAGCTAGAGGGACCCCCTTTAAACGGACCTTAATGACCACCCATCTGTATCATTTACTCCTGTAATATACAAGGCATGAACACACCAACAAAACATTAGTGTATCCACTTTTTCCTTTGCCGAAGAGGGGTTCACAATGCATTTCTTCAGGAGTCCCACCTAATGCACGCAGAAGGAGGTACACTACAAAAACGCTGGAGGGATCAAGTATACACCACTAACTACACATTTGCAAGAGGGGCCTTCATCTAGGCCAGGACAGGCACACCATTTCAGGTCCTGGCCTCGGAGATTGACCCTGAGGGTCACTTCATATTCCTGGAGGGTTGCCTAGATGGGGCTCCCATACTACTAAGGTGTGTACATGTTCTTAACTCAAACAAGTCAGATTTCTCAAAGCACTTTACTGTCTTACTAGCCTGTTGGGTGCACCTTTCCTGGATCATTAGCAGAGACTTTAACAGCATCCTTGACACCCGGCTGGACTGATGGCACCCCCTCCTTTGCCCCGACAATTGCTAATGCCCAAACCCTAACAAATTTGCTAGCACACTGTAACTCCAGGTAACTTCAGGGCGCCTGGCCCCACTATGACACAGGCGTCAGGTACTATTCATTCTACTTCCCAGCTCATAACCTTTATGCATTTGCAATACCACCAGTGAGCTATATCGTGAGATGTGACAGCCTCGAAGAAGGAGACAGTGAGAGCCAGGGACCTGTGTGAATACCTCGTGCAACTCCAAAAGGCAGAAGTGGCACTATTGAAGCGCCATTGGCGCCTGACTACAAATCATATGTAGCTCAAGCCCACTAGGAGGTAGACAATTCTGGGCACTTCCTTGCGTGGTTCATGGACAGAAAATTCCTCAAACTGCAGGTCATGACCCTTCGTGGATGGGACAGGGAGATGCTCTGCTCCTAGCAGGACATCCATAGGGCTTTCCAGGGTATCTGTTGACACCTTTATAGACAGCAACCGGACGCTCCACTCAATACTGTTTGGGACTATATGCATTCAGCCTCCCTCCCCAGGCTGTCCCTGGAGAAAAGAGAGCAACTAATGCCCTTTTCACCGTTCAGGATATCAGGGCTGCAGTTATTGAAATATCAAACGGTAAGTCCCCTGGGATAACCCACTTGTCCATGGTGTTCTTCAAAACCTTCACGGCCTCACTGGCCGTACGGCTGGTGGCTGTACATGAGGTGGCGGTAGTGACAGGAGCTCTTCCCCCAACCTTTGGGAAACCCTGCTACTCTGACTACTTAAACCTAACAAAAATCCCACAACCTGTCCTCCTACTGCCCTATAGCAATTCTGACCTCAAATTACAATTTGTTTTTTTAATTTCTTTACTCCTATTTTCAAGACTGGTACAAAAACTGTCAAAGAGACATTTCAATTGGCTAATGGCGCTTGAACGTAGGTAATAACAAGAAAAGAGAATGAAAATGCAGCACTGAAACAAATCTTACAGGATCCCATGAGAGCACAGAGGTGGGTGGGGAAGAGGGGCGTAAAGGTGGGGAGGCAGCCAACCTATCCAAAAAGGAGCACCCCCTAGGCAGGAGGCCAAGGATTCCCTAGTGTGCAGCCCACGGCCAAACATCCCAGAAAGGGTAACGGCGCAAAACAAACTAGAGGGGTGAGAGGAAGTGGGGGAGGGGACAAGTCCACCCCTGGAGACAAGGCCGAGAGGGGGAGGACAGGGGATTGAAGGCAGCAGTCCATCCTTCAGTCCGTCACTGCACGTGATCTTGGCTCCTAAGTTCTGTCCCGCAGCCACTCAAGAATTTCCTGAGTTTTCTGTTGTCTGCTTCTTGAGGGGGAGGAGGGCACCAAGGTACCACACCCCCTCACCTAGGCCCCATCCCCTAATCCTCTGTTCACATTCCATCAGACTCCTCTGTGTGTGTCAGTGAGTCTTTCCCTGTCCTGCCCTCTCCGCACCACCACTCCTTTCCCCACTCAGATTAGAGCATTTTCAGTAAGATACTAGCAACTCAAATCCAACAAATCCTCCCCCACTTGATCTACCAGGACCAAAATGGCCTTGTGCTGGTCTGCAATATCTCTTTTAACGTACAGAGATCAATTTGAATCATGGGAAGTTGCAAGACACTGAAGGCCTCCAGCAATGGCCCTAGTTTGGACCTAAATAAAGCATTTGACTCCCAAAAATCTTTTTAAGGTCCTGACCGGACTTCGCTTTGGTGCTTGTAGCATTGCTTTGGTGTCTGTAGCATTTGCATTAACCAAACTGTACTCAGTTCCCATGTCTGCATTCACCTTGAAAACCTCCTTTCCGCACCTATACCAGTCGGAAAAGGCATGCATCAGTGGTGTCCCCTCTCACCCCTTCTCTTCGCACTTGAGATGGCAATCTATGCACAGAGGTCGAGCCCCAGTTGGGGCATTCCCTTACCAGGCAGACTCCATGCCATTTCTCTCAAGGCAGATGATGACTTGTTCCACATCAGGGATTTTGAGGCAGCTATCTCTTTGACATCTGTTCTTCTTTCGACATTTCAAGAGCTATCTGGCTTCTGATTAAACAGGCCAAAATCATGTCTTTTCCTGCTGACTCTTGGGATTCCCACAACAGTTTGGCACTAGGGAGCCCTCATCATCCCGTTACCTATGGATAAAGATGTATCAGGAAGACCGCAATCTCTTTGATGGCAACCTTACAGCAGCAGTGAGCTCACTCCAATCACAGGTGGCCTTGAGGTGCTGTTTCTCGCTGACCCCGTTGGTTTGCATTGCTGTCTCAAAGAAAGTGATGCTCCCTCAGCTGCTGTACTTCTTTGTGAATCTCCCTTAGTGTTTACCTCGCAATTTCTTTAGCGACCTAGACAAGAGCCTCAACAAGCTTATTTGGCTGTCGATGTGCTGGAGGGTCGGTCTGGCATAAAGTCCCTAAAGTCCGAATCCATCTTATGTAGACCCCAACTTCATCATGATTAATGGAGGTTGCCATCCCCCTCTCTCAAACAATGGAAGTCACCCTCTTTCCAAAATATATGCAGAATCATTGTCATGTCTGCTACTAAACACAGGTGTCACCTGACCTTATCTTTCTAAGAACTGTGAATGTGTCAAGCCATTCGATTGATGACGCTTGTACACAGTGGCAGCTCTTTAATAGTGGGCGCAAGGGCTGCGCCGCACTTTATAAACCAAAGAAAAATAGTAATCCTACTGCCACTTAAGCAAAGAGCATAACAATACTCTCTTTTCTTAAATGTTACTCTCCTTGCTTACGTGTGTTTCCACCAACAAACTGTTTTTTATGCACGTCAGGACACTTGCTTCACCATCCCTAAATCAGCCAGAGATACTTGTCATGCTCCGTGGGAAAAACCGAAGGAAAGCAGCCAGCCCTAACTGAAACTTCATGGGTGCTTTCCATAACGGGCAAGCATCATATAGATGACCTCAGACACTTCACGTCCAGAACTAGAAAAAAATCTCCTCTTCTTGATGCCATTAAGAAAGTTGCCCAGAGTGAAGATTTGTTTTCTTTGATAGGGCAAGTTTCAAGACTGCTTCTTTGATGCAAATATTCAGGTACTAATGAGTTAGAATCCATGCAAACATTCATCTTAAGCAAGGAGGCATGTGCACTGAAAAATAAACAGCTGTACTGCTTAATTATATCGCATCAGAAATATAAAGTGCAAGACAAGAGAAAGCGCGCGCACATGGTCGTAAACAAAAGTGTGTCCTAATCCTTTAACACCACCTATTTCATAAGTGTCTTAGCGCCTGATTTAGATATTAGTGGACTATCTACTCTGTCACAACGATGATGAATATCCTGTTTGCCAAAATCTAAATTCCATAGGATATAATGGGATTCATATTTTGGCGGTGGGGATATCTATAACTCGTCTGCCAATATTTAAAACAGCCCCTTACTCGTTTTCTCACTCGATATGTTTTTGCTCTTGGCAATACCAGAGCCTTTCAAAGTAATTTTTGATTCAATTTGAATTTGACTAAGCTTGCAATAAAACCCTCCACTCTGCAAGTTATCCCACTATAGATTATATGTACCTTTAAGGGTAAAGACAAATTGTAACCCCTCTAGAGACAGTGTGTGACTTCTGCTTCCCACCCTCACTTCCACTCCATGTCCCAAAATTAAAGATAGAGCTTGATGTAAAATGACAGGGAGAAAGAGATAATCTAGTGGCTGAATTGCTCAGTGTGAAATTAAAAAAACTGTTAACAATTTCAACCCCAGGGTTGACCGTATTGTGTGATCTTATGCATTTATTTTATTTTGCCATGCTTCCTTTTTCTTCATCATCACATATGAGAGCATCTTCAAATTAATCACTTCAGGATGTGGGCTGTACAAGAACGTTTTTGTTGTTTAAACAATCTTAAAGTTGCTCCATGTGTATTAACAATTTATGCCACTTCTAGGGTGTGCATGACAAATGACTTGCCTTTGAGTACAGGACTGGTTTCGTCATCGGTAGAGAGAAGTTGCATTAATATTTCTAAGTATGTTTTTAAAAACTTTCACTTTTAATAAATGCCTCTAAATGTACTAATATAATCTAATGTAGTAAGGTGGAATCACATCTATTAAATGTTTCTCATTTTATGAAATCATCTAATATACTAAGATGAAATGCTTCAGCGTGTTAAAGAAATACACTTTTTTTTAGCTTTAGAGAGGCTTTATAATATTTTACATGACATTTGTAGCATGATTAACATGTCAAACAGTTTCATGGCTCGTGCAAGGAGTCTCCTAGCAAAGCCAGGGTATTGGCTCAGCTCTCCCTTTGAATGTGTTGACTTGTCCACCTTCATTCACTTAATAGTACTGAGAATTTAGTGTTCTCATTTGATGAACCTTGTAGCAATACAGTGTAAGCCATGATCAAAGGTGATATTAGTACTTGGATAAACTTTAAAGAATCTAATACATAGAGAAGGTGTTGAAAACACATTGTTTCCCACCATTTTTAAAAACTTTTCTTAAGGATGGTGTTGCAGGGCAACTTAAAAAATAAAAAGAAAGGCAAACTCCTCTTGGCAATGTAAAAACAGCTATGTACTGTCACAACAGGGAGAGTGGCAAGTCCATACCAGCTGAACTCCATTAGCTGCTTCACAGGCAGCGTCGTTTATACAGAGTCGGGCACTATTGCATTACAAAATGTCAAACAATGAATCACTACATAGTTATACATTAGTTGTGGAAAACCATCATGCCGCCTGTGACCCTAAACTTTAATCTACACATCCTTTATTGCAGGTCTAACAATGCTTAACAAGCTAACCGTTCCCCATGCTTGAATACATTTGTATTTGTATATATGCTTTATCATGTTGCTTCCAAAACCCTTTATCAGATTTTGTGTACCCTTTGGCTAATTCAATCTTCTGTTCCTATTCTTCAACCACCTTCAATCACATTCTTGTTTAACTAGGATAACAGAATATGTACCTGTGTACAAGGGCCATAAATTCCTCCATGCTTACTAAACACGAGGTGGCCTTTAACTGCAACCCTTTCAAGTTATTTATTCTGTTACGTCCTCACGTGAACTATTCACCTTACTCTCTTTAACATGGGTTTGTGGCCTACACTGTTCTTACACCACGTATAGCTGTGTGACACTCTCCACTGTTGTCTACTGTTGCGCCATGTTTTTGTAGTTCACATTTACCATAACAGTGGTGAAACACAAACAGTCCCAGGGAGGCTAGGATTTTCCTGTCACACCATAAAATTATTGTAATATTTCAGTAATGTCTCTTTAGAATCTTTGGATTTTAAACCAATTAGTGTATACATTGTTCTGTAGAATGTGCCACTTGCACTTATATTTCCAAAATTGTATAGGTGTGGATAACTCCCTTCTCCCTAACCTTCTGAGAGAAAGTTGGGTTTGCTTGAGTCACTTGCTTTGATCAACCGAAGGCACTTTTGAAATTCAGCAGCCTCCACTGCAGATAAAAACATATATGCATTTTTCTGGGTCAGATGTCTACTTCCCATCATGTCAAGGTTAAGACATATAACCAAAATAGTGTAGTCTGAATTGATGTCCTTGTACCTTTTACCTCAGAAGAAAACTCCTGGGATGCATACCTTGATGTGCATAATCTCTGTCAGACATTATTCAACTTATGTCAGAAATTCCAAATCCTGATAAGATTTAGTATGTAAGGATGACCACTTGATCACTAGTCAGGAGAGGTCCTTTGCCCAGATTATTGCACAAGTTTCTGCCAGAGAAGGTTTCACCTACTGCTGGCACACTTCACGCAATGCAGATGCTACATCTCGCCTAAAGCTGACAACGCTGAGTCACGAAAGGAAGACCTGCTGACTGCTACGACAGCACCTGTTTGGCCTTCACGGGGAACACTGTCTTCATGCCTCCCCTGATAAAGGAAGCCTTCACTGCAAAAAAGGTATGCAGTACATCTCTTCTCCCCAAGAAATGCTAGACAGCAAGTTGCTCTGCCTTCCATGCTCTTAGTATAGCACAAAGAAGTATACGTTAAGGTGTTAGGTTACAGATGATATTTTTAATTGACATTTTAACAGCGCTAGAAATGTTCATTTTGATCTCTTTATTTATATTGTGCCTTCTTGTTATTTTCAAAGTATTCTGTGTAGTTGTTTTAGATGTACTGAGAAACAGATTGTTCCTGTAGTAATAAAAATGTTTCACTAAAAAGTGTTCATTCTTCGTAGTACAGTGTGTGTGTGTGTGTGTGATACGGTGACTAATGAAATAAGGTTTGTTACTGTTTCCACTGTCCCCCTGATCCCTTTATTGGATTTATTTGTAACCCAAAAGCAATACTTCTATGTCAATTACACATTGAATATTGTTTTACAGGTCTACAGTAATCTGTCGTCCACATTCATCGTTGGTATGTTACCTGTGGCTGGGAAAGCACACTTTGTAGAGTTGCGCCAAAGTCATAAATTGCACAACAGGCCACGCTATAACTGTCACTAGAGGCTGGCGGCCTAGGGGCTCCACATTTTGAGTGTTACTAGCTGCAATGGCTGTCTGCTGGATAGCAGGGTTTAGCATCAACGACACATGCTTTCTACTTCCCTTGTTTATGCAAGAACAGCTGCTGAGGTCTTGACCCCTAGAACCTAGTCACCCATTATATACTCCAGGTTGGTACAGGTGGTGTACCTGATTACTCGGGAGCTCTCCTTTAATGCCCCAGCCCTGCCCCTAATGGGCCTTCTATTGGCCATGGCAACCTTAATAGAAGAGAACTTCGACTGCGATCAGGTCGGAAACAAGACCTTGGATGACCTGTTCCGTGATGGAGTGCTCCTCCTCTTCGTGGACTATACTGAACAGACAGCCCTGCCAGGGGAACAATTCCTCACATATGGCTGGGTCCTCATGGCTTTATCCAACCTCAGAATGACAGGAGAGGTGGAACCAACTACCAATCTGTTCAAAAGCATATTACTGTCAGGGAGACCAGATCTTCTTGGCCGGCGAACGCTCCCAACATGTCCACCACTAGACAGCTCCAAAACTCTGATAGAAATATCACAGAGCCTGAGAGAGTCCAAGCGGGTAAAAAGGGGATTAGGATGGGAACAGCTGAGAAGGAGACATGTAGGAAGCAAAAGGTTAAACAACACAATATCAAGATATTATCACATTGCTTCTCAAGAGACTATGATTCTAAGCATTGTCATACTGTAACCATGGATAACTTAAGAAAGGACTATAACTAGACCTTCAAGACGTCTAGGTATCCAGGAAGGAATCAAGAATGGTTAATACAACTTTTCATATGAACTTCTCATTAAATGTCACATATTGACTAGGAATATAAGAACCTTCTAGAATTATGTTTTAAGAACAAACATTGCCTCTTTACATTGAATTTAACACCTTTGCAGAAAATTCAAAAGCCCTGGATAATTGTGTGCATTTCAGGAAACACTACACATCAAAGTTTTAATTGCCATGAAATGATCGCGCACACTGTAAGCGATCTGAACGCCTAGGTTTAAATGTGGGAAATGAATCGCGCACACTGCCGATTCCAACAAATAAATGCAAATGCCATGAAATGATTGCGCACTCTGTAAGCGATCTGAACATCAAGGTTTAAATGCGGGAAATGAATCGCGCATCTTGCCGAATCAAATGTCACCATGCAAATGCCAAGAAATGGTCGCGCACAATGAGTATCAAGAGTTAATTTCAAGGAATGAATTGCGCGTCTTGCCGATTCAAATGCCACCATGCAAATGCCAAGAAATGGTAGCGCACACTGAATAACAAGAGTTTAATGCCAGGAATGAATCGCCCGTCTTGCCGATTCGAATGCCACCATGTAAATGCCAGAAAACCACAAGCACCTTCACACGCACAAGGAAAATCTTTCAACATGAAAGCTAGGCCCAAAAACTCGAATGCCTTTGAAAACGGGATTGGGGGCCCAGCCCAACCTCCTTCTTACCGCCCTGTTCAGGGATCACCAATACAATGAAGGGCAAGGCCTGGAAAGTCAAAATAGGCCTCCGGAACAGGAGCTCAGGAAGTTGCTGCTGCTCTGAACGGGGACCTCTGAATAATGAGCAGGTGGAACTGGGTTGGCTCCCTTGTATAGAGTCTGGCCCAGCCCACAACCACACCCAGTCATGCTGCAGAGAGAGCTTTTGGAAGGTCCTAGAAAGGGACCACACCCTAACACACTAAGTAAGTCTGCAGCAATACCTTGCAAAAGAACAGTTATTGCAAACATAATTAATAGTGTTTTTCAAGGCTAAAGTCTGCAATGCAAAAGGTTAACAGACTACATATAAACACAATGCATGAATTACGCTGTTGCATAAAGGCTGGGTTTTTGCATTTTAGTTGCCTGTAGAGCGCGCACTAACCTGATGTTGACAATTACACACAATAGGCTTTAGATGCTGCCTTACCACCTGGATCAATAGAACTTTGACAAACCATTCAGGGATCTCCCTCATGTCTCTCAGAGATGTGTGGGAGACAGAGCTAGGCCAAGTTCATAAGGAGAAGGAATGCTTCACAGCCCTGGAATATCCCCAGAAGGTATACCACAATGCACAGTTCCACTTAATACAACTTTTCATCCTTCAGAGAGCATATCTGTCCGCAGCAAAAATACATATATTATTTTCAGACACTGATGACTCTTGCCTATGCTGCAATAGACCTGGGTGCTAAAAGCACCACCGCAATGCAATGGAGGAGCCAGACTCCCCCAAGCAACACACAATGATGAGCCGCTTTTGACTGCTGGGCAGAGGTGGAAGTCAGAGTCCAATACTGCGAGAAGGCCCAAGAGCTCTAGCATGGGCGAAGCTGCTGGAAAAATTGACTGCTTCAAAGGAGGACTCACACTACCCCTGACTTTATTGCTGCCCCTTTGACCCTCCAATCCTGAATCGATAACCTACTCTCTTACCCCATACTATTGGTCCTGTCCTTCAATCCACCAGCTGACAGAACCCCCTGCCCTTCGACCCACCCCCCTCATTTCCCTTCCCTCCGTTAGGCCACAATCCCTCATTCCCAAAACACAGGTCACACAACTCTGCTAGCAAGCCACAGGCATGACTCCCCAACATCCCAGTCCCCCCAAGAGGTCTTGGTGTCTAGACTTGGGCAAACCACACCACTGGCCATGGTGCACTGCACTAACGATGGGACAATGCATTGCAAGGGGTTTAATGACTGATTGTAATTAAGCTAAGGCTATACTTTAGTAATGACAAAACTGCAATAAAATGTATTTTGAAAACAAACAAAACTAAAAGCTAATAGCTATGCAAGCTGTCGTTATGCCGAATAGGCTTGCTTTCCATATATTAGTAGCTAAAGAAGGTGGAGTCTGTACCATGTTGTGTGTACAATAATGTTGCATGTATGTGCCTGTCAATAGTTATCAAATTAACAGTTATGTTTCAAACATCACTACACTTAAGGGTGAGATAAAGGTTCTTTACTCAGGTACACTGGAAGGAGTTAACTTAGTGATTAGTGAAATTGGGAAACAGTTTTCAAAAGTGATGAGTGATTTGGTAATGTAGGAGAAAGCAGAAGAATTTATAGGTGTATGAAGAAGCTGTCAGCAACGAGAGGAAGAAAAAGAAAACTCAGAGAGTATGAACCAGAGGACATTTGGTCCAAAATGTATGACAGAATGAAGAAATTAGAAGAAACTGTAATGTCCCCACGGCCCTGGGCTAACTCAGTGAAAGAATTACATCATCATTTGAGAGGTGTTAAAGTGTGGTAATTAACAGTTATGAGATAATGAGAAGTATAGTTTGAACGTTGTACGCTGAGTGCTGAGGAATAAAGACGTTGGCTACAAGCTCCATGTGTGGCATACTGTTGTGCATGTTCCCGAGCTGGGGAAGATGCAACAACTGGCAAGGAGTAGGAGACGTGCCCGAAGAAATAAGACTGCTCTCCCTGAGAGTTTGCAAGGATATAGCAAACTGCTTGTGCATGCCACATGAGCCCCACGCAAGTGCAAACAAGCCTTCATATGTGGAGTGCAAGCTCTTCTCCAGCCTGTACAAGACCTTGTGGGGAAGCTGAAGGCCTAGCAGTTGAGCACTGTTGGAAACGCCTGCAAAGACATGCTGGCCAGGCTGAGAGAATGCAATGTTGTGCCACAACACCAAGCCATCATTCATACGAAGAGAACGCTAAAGACAGTGACACCCAGGTACAACATAAAAGGTAGCGACAACCAGATATAACATTAGAAGGCAGCGACAAACGGGTAAACATAAAAGGCAGCAGCAACCTGATATAACGCTAGAAGGCAGAGACAACGGGTACGAATAGTGAGCTTTTCTCACCACCCTTATGGCCTCAAAATTGGGTGAGGTGACTCAAGAGCGGACATGGGTTGTGCTTGCTAGGTTGTTGGTTGCCATAGAAACAACCGAAGCCATCTTCAAAATAGTGCATTTTTTCAGTCGGCTGCCACAGAATCACGAAGTACAGTGCTGCTGCATTCTTGAAACCTCTGCCTCCATTTGATACTGCCAAAAAGCAGAATATTGGTGCCAGATGGACTACATGGATCAAGACTTTGGATTACTTCAGAGATGCTCTGGAAGACTTAAATGATGAGAAAATCATGAAATACTTAAGGAATCTTACTGGTGATTGAGTAAAAGAAGTGCTAAAGAAAATCCCACAGACCGAGACAATGTTGTACTGTCACATCAAAGAAGCATTAGGAGCCAAGTTCAATCCAATGCCAAACTGTGAACGGTACATTTTCAATCAAGGGAGACTTGTTGAAAAGAATGGGTGAGTTTGTTAAGAGACTAAGGGCCATATGTACAAACACATTTTTCCATAGACACAGAATGGGCAAAACTGCCTCCTACATCTGGCCCTAGATGTGCTTACCAAACACTGTAAGTTTAATGAATGTAATGATGAAGAAGCAATGCACCTTAGAATCATTGATGGTTGTTTGTCAGACTTGTTTAGAAGATGCATGTTGAGAGAGACTTTCAGTTTAGAAAAAAATACTGATAGCTTCCAGAATTTATGAGCAGGCGGATTGGCAGGCCACCTACATGGGTGCGGGAACAGCAAAAAGTGAACCAGCGTTAATCATGAAGAGTAAACACAAGCACCAAGTAGATGCCTGTAAGTCAGTATCCCTGAAGAAGGAAAGACTGTTTCCTATGTGGATTTTCATTTCCACGTGAAAGCAAATGTCCAGCCATCAGAGACATGCAAAGGTTAAGGAAAGGATATTTACTTCAGAACGGTTTGCATAGCAGAAGAGAAACCAATTTGAGAAAATGGACTTCAGAAGTTTCCAGAAACATTCTCACCACACCCATAAAGACGAAATGCACAGGTGGAAGTTAAATGAGGTCAGTAGTCATCAAGTTCATCCTGCAAGAATTCCTCGACATCACCATCAGGACACAGTGAAGAGGATGAAAGTACAATGATCATATCTAAAGAAAACAACATGCACATGTGGGCCTTGCCGCAAGCATAGAAGACAAACAAATGACAAAAACAAGTGAGTCAAGGTAACAAAAGAATTCATCTTGACATTTCCCCAAAATCAAACTAAAAGTCAACAGCTGCCCCATAACCTTTGTAATTGACAGAGGTACATTGATCAACATCATACCAGTTAAACAATTTAACAGTCTGTTACCTATACCATGACACAAGGTGTCAAATGCGAAAGTGTACACATGCGCTGCTTACAAACCCTTGCAGAGTCATGGATCATTCACAACGACCTTGAGGCATACCTTGAGGCATATGAAGACATCTGTGTAGACCCCAATCCAAGTTTTTCAAGGTACTTCATCCAGTGCATGCCTATTTAGTTTTACAACTGCTGCTGACATGGGACTGATACCTTACAATTACAACCTAAATACGTAATCCAAAATTGTGAATCAGTTCCTGTTGCTATTTCATGGCCTAGGATGTCTCAAGACAATAAAGGTGCAACTTTCCCTTTATGAAGACTTCCAGCCTGTTGAACAGCAGCACCGTAGAATAGTGTCACCTACAAGAAGCGGTCGAGAAGGAACTAGAAGCGCTATTAAAACACATCGTTGAGGGCTCTAATGTTCCCACACCATGGATGTTGCCCATAGTAGTTGTGCCATAAAAGGACAGTGGAGGTGCATTGTGCATTTGCGTGGATATATGCCAAGCCAACAAAGCAATTGAGAGAGAAAGACATTGTGGTACAATCATGTAGCTGAACGGACCCAAAATCTTCTCCTGTCTTGACTTGAACAAGGGATACCATCAACTCAAACTGGAAGAAAACTGTGGGTAGATTAACACTTTTTTGACTCATGGTTCAGATACAATAGATTGATCTTTGGAGTCTCATCTGCTGTAGAAATATTCCAAGATGTCATATGTAGAATAATTCAACTTCTTACGCATGCTTTCAGTTACAGTGATGAAATACTGGTATTTGGAACTACACAGAAGAAGCATGATAAGGTTCTCAAAAGGTTTTTCAGTTACTTACAAATGTTTAATGCAGAAAAGTGTGAATATCACAAAACCAAACAAGTTCTTTGAGCACATATTTTCTGATGGGGGTAGATGGACTCCTGATCCAGATGAAGCACCAGCACCGCCAGCCACCAGTCCCCCACAGGATGTCACCATGTTTCTACCCTTCTTGGCATAGCCAGCTATTGTTCAAGGTATATTTGTGACTCTGCTACAGTTGGTGCCAAAGTGCGAGACCTGACCAAACGAAATGGCCAGTTCTGATGGTCCTCAGAATGTGACCACAGCTTCAAAAGAATAAAGCATACAATTGAAAATGCGAATGAGATGGCCTACTTTGATTCTAAACTACACACTGAGATTACTGTTGATATGAGCCTAGTGAGGGAGCGCTATAACAACCAAATTACCACTGTGGGCCCCTGAACAAGCACAGAATGATTAAGAGGCTTGTGCTATTGACACTGTTCGAAAACGTCAAATGAGTACAAAGGCTGATCAGCGTAGGGTGAGCTCAGGAGATCATCTTCAATGAAGGAGACTGGGTTCTCCTCAAGCAAAAATAGAAGCAAAAGACAGATCCTGTGTTTGATGTTGAACTCCTGAAAGTTGTGATGTGCAAGGAACACATGAAAGTGGCTCAAAGTCCAGACAAATCCATCACAAGGGACTTGTAATATTTCAGATATCCGTCTCAATGATCATCGGTCCCTGTAACTCCAAATGAGGCAGATCTACCTGAAGGCCCAGGCCAGACATTAGACCCTGTACCCTCAGTGTCCACTTCGGATACAGTTCAACTATCTTATATAATGCAGTTTGGCCGAACTGTCCCAGCACCTTGATGACTGATTGAAGAAATGTCATGCTGCTATTGTTTACACCTTTTTATTAAACAAAGGAGGAGATGTAGTGTCTTTTGACTTTGAGCACTAGGATCCCAGTCCGCCCTGGGCAGACTCAGTGAAAGAATTATGTGATCTTTTGGGAGGTGTTCAGGTATGCTCATTAATGGTTATGAGATAATGAGAAATTTAGTTTGAACGTTGTTCGCTGATGAATAAAGACGTTGGCTACGAGATTTGTGTTCTTGTGCATGCTCCCGGGCTGGAGAGGGCACAACAGAAGCCAAGAGCAAGAAGCTGAAATCAACCAAATTGTAGTATAAGGGGATGTAGTTAATGACGTATGGATTGTGTTGAGTTTAAACGTCATCGGGGGTTGAGCTAGAGTTTTAGGATTTTAGGCATAATAACAGTAACACGACAAAAGAAAATTAACATGTGATTGAGATGAGGATATTGGGTGTGATTTCAATCTTGATGGGAGTTCTCTTGTTCTACTGTGCCGGCGGTTTCAAGTACTCCGCCAGTCTGACAGATTCTGACCGCCATATTTAGATGTATTGTGGCTGAACCTCTGTCTGCATCAACAGTCTCTGGCTGCTGATGTGGTGGACTCCAATGCTGGCTAACAGTACTCCGTTACCACCAGGGAGTCGGGATTGCAACAAGCATATTTAGGTCTCACAGTCGTGCTGGCATTGTTCTAGTGGTGGATTTCTGACAGCGGGAGTCCATCATGGGACACACTCAACATTGTACTTTGGTTGTGGCTATTGGATGAATGCTAGCAGCACACACCTGATGTTTATTGGCTAATTATGAACACAAACAAACCACACTATAAAACACACTCCATTTCATACCAGGATCATTTGCTATTCCACTGCTGAACGCCATTTTGCTGCTGATTTTGCCACTAACGATCAGGTTATTTTCATTATTTTTACTCCCTCTGTTCATTTGTCTCATTTTTTAAGTTTTCATGAACTTGTGGGCCATTATTTCAGTTATTTTTTTACTTAATCACTACGGCAGGGAGGAGAAATTTGCATTTTACAGAGGGAGAATTGTCAGTCATGGTGGATGAATTGTTTGGAGCATAAGTACAAAATACAACCATATCTCAGAAAAGGCAAATGTGGGCTGGAATAGTTGAGTGAATGCTGTAGCAAACAACCTGTGCACACAGGAGGAAATTACAAAGAGGTGGAATGACCTGCAAGGGAGAGTGTGTTCCCTGGCCTCCAAGGAGGCCCAGAGGACTGGCAGTGCTTATACCCCCCCCCCTTCCATTTCAACTTTTCCACTAGAAGGAGAAGGTTTTGCAGATCCTATATCTTGAAGGCTTGACAGGAATACCTGGTGGTGTGGAGTCTGGTAAGTTGGACTTATCAATGTGTCACTAATCAGAAATATAGTGTTTGCCCTTGAGTTAGCTGTTGATAATGTTTTAGACCCTTTTTAAAACATGTAAACTAAAGTTTGGAGTGTCAAAATATATTGTTATCATCAAATTAGAAGCATTATGGTTGTATGTTTCTTTTTAAGAATGATCGATATGTGTTGTTGTAATGTATGGAGCTCTCCATGGATCATCCCTTGCATTTGCCTAGTGTGTAGATTTGTTTCAGTGTATGGTGTTGTAGTCAAGACACAGGTTCCAAACTCAATCTGTTTCCACATGAAGGAATAGTGCTCCTAAGTGTCATTTTCACCAATTTACATCATTCACATATGTGTCTACATATTGTAAATGTGTGTTCATTTTCACTGCATTTGTTTTACTAGGTATGTTTAACTTAAATTTTTACAAATATTGTTAATAGTGAATAGAAATTACTACAACTACCATGATGCCTGTAGGAAAGTACCATCTTGCCTGGCATGTTACCCCAATATTTCACTGTATATATGTTGTTTTAATGTATGTGTCACTGGGACCCTGCCAGCCAGGGCCCCAGTGCTCATAAGTGTGCCCTGTATGTGTTCCCTGTGTGATGACTAACTGTCTCACTGAGGCTCTGCTAACCAGAATCTCAGTGGTTATGCTGTCTCTGCTTTCCAAATTGTCACTAACAGGCTAGTGACCAATTTCACCAATTCACATTGGCATACTGGAACACCCTTATAATTCCCTAGTATATAGCACTGAGGTACCCAGGGTATTGGGGTTCCAGGAGACCCCTATGGGCTGCAGCATTTCTTTTGCCACCCATAGGGAGCTCTGACAATTCTTACACAGGCCTGCCACTGCAGCCTGAGTGAAATAATGCCCACATTATTTCACAGCCATTTTACACTGCACATAAGTAACTTATAAGTCACCTATATGTCTAACCTTCACCTGGTGAAGGTTGGGTGCAAAGTTACTTAGTGTGTGGGCACCCTGGCACTAGCCAAGGTGCCCCCACATTGTTCAGGGTAAATTCCCCGGACTTTGTGAGTGCGGGGACACCATTTCACGCGTCCACTATACATAGGTCACTACCTATGTATAGCGTCACAATGGTAACTCCGAACATGGCCATGTAACATGTCTAAGATCATGGAATTGTCACCCCAATGCCATTCTGGCATTGGGGTGACAATTCCATGATCCCCCGGGTCTCTAGCACAGAACCTGGGTACTGCCAAACTGCCTTTCCGGGGTCTCCACTGCAGCTGCTGCCAACCCCTCAGACAGGTTTCTGCCCTCCTGGGGTCCAGGCAGCCCTTGCCCAGGAAGGCAGAACAAAGGATTTCCTCTGAGAGAGGGTGTTACACCCTCTCCCTTTGGAAATAGGTGTGATGGGCTGGGGTGGAGTAGCCTCCCCCAGCCTCTGGAAATGCTTTAATGGGCACAGATGGTGCCTATCTCTGCATAAGCCAGTCTACACCGGTTCAGGGACCCCTTAGCCCCTGCTCTGGCGCGAAACTGGACAAAGGAAAGGGAAGTGACCACTCCCCTGACCTGCACCTCCCAGGGAAGGTGCCCAGAGCTCCTCCAGTGTGCCCCAGACCTCTGCCATCTTGGAAACAGAGGTGTTGCTGGGACACTGGACTGCTTTGAGTGGCCAGTGCCATCAGGTGACGTCAGAGACTCCTGATAGGCTCTTACCTTTCTTACTAGCCTATCTTCCTTCCTAGGTAGCCAAACCTCCTTTTCTGGCTATTTAGGGTCTTTGCTTTGGGGAATTCTTCAGATACCGAATGCAAGAGCTCACCAGAGTTCCACTGCATCTCCCTCTTCGCCTTCTGCCAAAGGATCGACCGCTGACTGCTCAGGACGCCTGCAAAACCGCAACAAAGTAGCAAAGACGACTACTGCAACCTTGTATCGCTTCATCCTGCCGGCTTTCTCACCTGTTTCGTGGTGGTGCATGCTCTGGGGGTAGCCTGCCTCCTTCTTGCACCAGGGGCTCTGAAGAAATCTCCTGTGGGTCGACGGAATCTTCCCCCTGCAACTGCAGGCAACAAAAGACTGCATCACCGGTCCTCTGGGTCCCCTCTCAGCATGACGAGCGTGGTCCCTGGAACTCAGCAACTCTGTCCAAATGACTCTTCAGTCCAAGTTTGGTGGAGGTAAGTCCTTGCCTCCCCACGCTAGACTGCATTGCTGTGTACCGCGTGATTTGCAGCTACTCCGGCTCCTGTGCACTCTTCCAGGATTTCCATCGTGCACAGCCAAGCCTGGGTCCCCGACACTGTAACCTGCAGTGCACAACCTTCTGAGTTGTCCTCCGACGTCGTGGGACTCCCTTTTGTGACTTCGGGTGGACTCTGGTTCACTCTTCTTCTAAGTGCCTGTTCCGGTACTTCTGCGGGTGCTGCCTGCTTCTGTGAGGGCTCCCTGACTTGCTGGGCGCCCCCTCTGTCTCCTCATTCAAGTGGCGACATCCTGGTCCCTCCTGGGCCACAGCAGCATCCAAAAACCCTAACCGCGACCCTTGCAGCTAGCAAGGCTTGTTTGCGGTCTTTCTGCGTGGGAACACCTCTGCAAGCTTCTTCACGACGTGGGACATCCATCCTCCAAAGGGGAAGTTCCTAGTCCTCTTCGTTCTTGCAAAACACCAAGCTTCTCACATCTGGTGGCAGCTCCCTTGCACCCTCAGCTGGCATTTCCTGGGCATCTGCCCACTCTCAACACTGTCGCAACTCTTGGACTTGGTCCCCTTTCCTTACAGTTACTCAGGTCTGGAAATCCACAGTTGTTACTTTGCTGGTGTTGGTTTTCCTTGCAGAATCCCCCTATCACGACTTCTGTGTTCTCTAGGGGTTGTAGGTGCACTTTACACCTACCTTACAGGGTCTTGGGGTGGGCTATTTTTCTAACCCTCGCTGTTTTCTTACAGCCCCAGCGACCCTCTACAAGCTCACATAGGTTTGTGGTCCATTCGTGGTTCGCATTCCACTTTTGGAGTGTATGGTTTGTGTTGCCCCTATACCTATGTGCTCCTATTGCAATTTATTGTAACTTTACACTGCTTGCATTACTTCCTTTTGCTATTACTGCATATTTTTGGTATTGTGTACATATATCTTGTGTATATTTGGCATCCTCATACTGAGGGTACTCACTGAGATACGTTTGGCAAATTGTCATAAAAATAAAGTACCTTTATTTTTAGTATATCTGTGTATTGTGTTTTCTTATGATATTGTGCATATGACACCAGTGGTATAGTAGGAGCTTTGCATGTCTCCTAGTTCAGCCTAAGCTGCTCTGCTATAGCTACCTTCTATCAGCCTAAACTTCTAGAAACACATCTTCTACACTAATAAGGGATAACTGGACCTGGTACAGAGTGTAAGTACCCCTTGGTACCCACTACAAGCCAGGCCAGCCTCCAACATTGGTTGTGCAGCAGTGGGATAAGTACTTGTAACTACTTACCACTTTGTCATATTGTACTTTTCAGAGAGAAAGATATACAAAACAAGTTCAGTGTATGTACACCTAACCAAAAAGTTTTGCTTTTCTTCCCTTACACTTTCTGCTAAGTGCTGAAAAGTACTCCTAAACTTTCTAAAAGTTTCAAAAAGTTTGAATAAGTTTTTTTTCCTGTTCTTTAAAAAGTCCTGAAACTTTTTCTCTCTTCTCACTGTCTCTAAACCTTCTTCTATCATGTCTGATGTAGGAACGTCTCTTAAAATAGTCAATACAACATATGACAATCTTAACTTTAAGAGCCTAAGGAGTCTCTGCATTGATAGAGGTTTAGTGGTAGGAAAGAACCCTTGTAGAGAATTTCTGTTTAACATGCTCATTGAGAATGATAAGTTCCTAGCTGGAACTTCATCTGAGAAGTTAGTAGATAGCTCACACTCTGACTCAGGGCCCCCCCCTGAGGGAGGTGTACAGGGTTCTCTTCCAAATCTGCCCCTTAGCAGACCACATAGCAATGCTAGTAGTAATAGAAGCTCCCATCATAGTAGGGATGTTTTTTTCCTGAAGGCCAGGTTGTTAGAGTGCAAGCTGTTAGGGACAGGTCTCTCTCTGTTAATTCCAATATATCTTGTGTCCAAGCATTCCCAACCCACCCACCCTGAAGACAACATGTTAGAAAGGGAACTCAAAAAGATGAGAGTGGAAGAGACCAGACCGAAGCTTAAACAGCCACAGCTGGCTGTAGACAGGGAATCCCTAGACCTGGAGAAGGAGAGACAGAGGTTGGGGTTTGGACCCCATGGTGGCAGCAGCAGTATTCATGATAGCAATCCTGTGAGAGAGCATGAATCCAGGAATCTACACAAGATAGTTCCCCCTTACAAGGAGGGGGATGACATTAACAAGTGGTTTGCTGCACTTGAGATGGCCTGTATGGTACAGTGGGTCCCTCAAAGGCAGTGGGCTGCTATTCTATGGCTATCTTTCAATGGAAAGGGTAGGGATAGGCTCCTTACTGTGAGAGAAAGTGATGCCAATAATTTTGCAGTTTTGAAGGATGCACTCTTGGATGGATTTGGCTTAACCACTGAACAATACAGGATTAAGTTCAGAGACACCAGGAAAGAGTCCTCACAAGACTGGATAGACTTTGTTGACTGTTCAGTGAAGGCCTTGGAGGGGTGGTTACATGGCAGTAAAGTTTCTGACTATGAACGCCTGTATAATCTTATTCTGGAAGAGCATATTCTGAATAACTGTGTGTCTGACTTGTTACACCAATATCTAGTGGACTCAGATCTGACCTCTCCCCAAGAATTGGGAAAGAAGGCAGACAAATGGGTCAGAACAAGAGTGAACAGAAAAGTTCATACAGGGGGTGACAAGGATGGCAAGAAGAAGGATGGTAAGTCTTCTGACAAGGGTGGGGACAAATCCAAAAATGAGTCTTCATCAGGCCCACAAAAACACTCTGGTGGGGGTGGTGGGTCCAAATCATCTTCTAATCAAGTAAAAAAGGCTTGGTGCTATTTATGTAAAGTAAAAGGCCATTGGACAACTGATGCCAGCTGTCCAAAGACAAACACCAAACCTCCCACTACCACAATCCCTACTGCAACCTCTAGTGCCCCTAGTAATAGCAGTGGTGGTGGGAGCAAACCTACTAATAGCCAATCCAAGGGAGTAGCTGGGCTCACTTTTGGTAATTTAGTTGGGGTTTGTCTTGTTAGGGAGACCACTGAGGCTGTGCTAGTCTCTGAAGGTGCCATTGATTTGGCCACCTTGGTTGCTTGTCCCCTTAATATGGATAAGTACAAGCAACTTCCCCTAATCAATGGTGTTGAGGTTCAGGCCTACAGGGACACAGGTGCCAGTGTTACCATGGTGATAGAGAAACTGGTACACCCTTAACAACACCTACTTGGTCACCAGTACCAAGTGACAGACGCTCATAACAATACTCTTAGCCACCCCATAGCTGTTGTAAATCTCAACTGGGGGGGGGGGGAATTGGTCCAAAGAAAGTTGTGGTTGCTTCAGAGTTACCTGTAGACTGTCTACTAGGAAATGATTTAGAGACATCAGCTTGGGCAGAAGTGGAGTTGGAGGCTCATGCAGCAATGCTGGGCATTCCTGGGCATATTTTTGCTTTGACAAGGGCTCAGGCCAAAAAGCCAAAAGGACAGGGTGACTTGGATCCTGGAACAATGGACCAAGTGCTCCCTAAAACTAAGGATAGCAAGGGTAAATCCCTACCCACTATCCCTCCTTCTACAGATGATTCAACTTCTGAGGAAGAAGAATTTCCTCCCTGTGCAGAACCTTCACCAGATGAGCTGGCAGCAGACACTGCTGAGCTATTGGGTGGAGGGGGCCTGCCAGGGAAGAGCTGAGTGTGGCACAGCAATCCTGTCCCACATTAGAGGGTCTCAGACAGCAAGCTGTCAAGCAGCAAAATGGGGATGTCAGTGACTCTCATAGAGTTTACTGGGAGGACAACCTCTTGTACACAGAGGCAAGGGACCCAAAACCTGGAGCAGCCAGGAGATTGGTCATTCCCCTGCAGTACAGAGAGTTCCTCCTAACTCTGGCACATGATATTCCGCTGGCTGGACATTTGGGTCAGATTAAAACATGGGAAAGGCTTGTCCCCCTGTTTCACTGGCCTAGGATGTCAGAGGACACAAAATATTTTTGTAAGTCTTGCATGACCTGCCAAGCCAGTGGCAAGACTGGTGGCACTCCAAATGTTCCCCTTATTCCACTACCTGTTGTTGGGGTTCCCTTTGAAAGGGTAGGGGTTGACATAGTTGGCCCCCTTGACCCTCCTACTGCTTCATGCAATAGGTTTATCTTGCTGGTAGTGGACCATGCCACAAGATATCCTGAAGCTATTCCTCTAAGGACCACTACAGCACCTGCAGTGGCAAAAGCCCTCCTGGGAATCTTTTACAGGGTGGGTTTCCCAAAAGAGGTTGTATCAGACAGGAGTAGCAACTTTATGTCTGCATACTTGAAGGCTATGTGGAAGGAATGTGGTGTAACATACAAATTCACCACACCTTATCATCCACAAACAAAAGGACTGGTAGAGAGGTTTAATAAAACTCTCAAAGGAATGATAATGGGACTCCCTGAAAAACTCAGGAGGAGATGGGATGTCCTGTTACCTTGCCTTCTTTTTGCTTACAGGGAGGTACCCCAGAAAGGAGTGGGCTTCAGCCCCTTTGAATTCCTATTTGGGCACACTGTAAGAGGTCCTCTAACACTTGTGAAGGAGGGTTGGGAACAACCTTTAAAAGCTCCTAAGCAAGATATAGTGGACTATGTACTTGGCCTAAGATCCAGAATGGCAGAGTACATGAAAAAGGCCAGTAAAAACCTTCAGGCCAGCCAAGAGCTCCAAAAGCAATGGCATGACCAGAAGGCTGTTCTGATTCAGTACCAGCCAGGACAGAAGGTGTGGCTATTGGAGCCTGTGGCCCCAAGAGCACTCCAAGACAAATGGAGTGGACCCCATCTCATTGTTGAAAAGAAGGGCGAGGTCACCTGCTTGGTTGACCTAGGCACTGCCAGGAGTCCCCTTAGGGTGATTCATGTGAACCGCCTAAAACCCTACGACAGGGCTGATCTCACCCTGCTCATGGCAACAGATGAGGGACAGGAAGAAGATAGTGACCCTCTCCCTGATCTCTTCTCTTCCACAGAAGAGGATGCTCTAGTGGAAGGTGTTGTTTTGGCAGACTGTCTTACTGCTGAGCAGAAAGACAACTGCATAAATCTCCTAGATCAGTTTTCTGAACTCTTTTCAACTGTGCCAGGCACCACATCTTGGTGTGAACACACAATTGATCCTGGAGACAGCATGCCTGTCAATAGTAAAATCTATAGGCAGCCTGACCATGTCAGGGACTTCATAAAGCAAGAAGTTCAGAAAGTGCTTGAACTAGGAGTGGTTGAACATTCTGAAAGCCCATGGGCCTCTCCTGTGGTGCTTGTACCAAAGCCTCACTCAAAAGATGGAAAAAGGGAGATGAGAATTTGTGTAGATTACAGAGGTCCCAACCAGGTAACAAAAACTGATGCTCACCCTATACCCAGGGCAGATGAGCTCATAGATACACTGGCCTCTGCCAAGTATCTAAGCACCTTTGATTTGACTGCAGGGTATTGGCAGATCAAATTATCAGAGGATGCTAAAGCAAAAACAGCATTTTCGACTATTGGAGGGCACTACCAATTCACAGTAATGCCCTTTGGTTTGAAAGATGCACCTGCCACTTTTCAGGGGTTGGTGAATACAGTCCTGCAAGGGTTGGAGGCTATTAGTGCAGCATATCTAGACGATATAGATGTCTTTAGCTCCACCTGGGATGATCACCTGGTCCACCTGTGGAAAGTATTGGAGGCCCTGCAAAAGGCAGGCCTCACTATCAAGGCTTCAAAGTGCCAGATAGGGAAGGGGAAAGTGGTTTATCTGGGACACCTGGTAGGTGGAGAACAGATTACACCACTTCAGGGGAACATCCAGACAATCATGGATTGGGTTCCCTCTACAACACAGACCCAGGTGAGAGCCTTCCTAGGCCTCACTGGGTATTACAGGAGATTCATTAAAAACGATGGCTCCATTGCAGCCCCACTTAATTATCTCACTTCCAAGAAGATGCCTAAAAAGGTATTGTGGACAGCTAGCTCTCAGAAAGCTTTTGAGGAGCTCAAACAGGCCATGTGCTCTGCACCTGTCCTAAAAAGCCCATGTTACTCCAAGAAATTCATTGTTCAAACTGATGCATCTGAATTAGGGGTAGGGGCAGTCTTATCACAACTCAATTCTGAGGGCCAGGATCAACCTGTTGCTTTTATCAGCAGGAGGTTGACCCCTAGAGAAAAGCGTTGGTCTGCCATAGAGAGGGAGGCGTTTGCTGTGGTCTGGGCACTGAAGAAGTTGAGGCCATACCTGTTTGGCACACACTTAATTGTTCAGACAGACCACAAACCTCTACTTTGGCTAAAACAAATGAAAGGTGAAAACCCTAAATTGTTGAGGTGGTCCATATCTCTACAGGGAATGGACTATACAGTGGAACATAGACCTGGGAGTACCCACTCCAATGCAGATGGACTCTCCAGATATTTCCACTTAGACAATGAAGGCTCATCAGGTCATGGCTAGTCTTATTGTCCTTCGTTTGGGGGGGTTGTGTAGGAAAGTACCATCTTGCCTGGCATGTTACCCCCATATTTCACTGTATATATGTTGTTTTAGTGTATGTGTCACTGGGACCCTGCCAGCCAGGGCCCCAGTGCTCATAAGTGTGCCCTGTATGTGTTCCCTGTGTGATGACTAACTGTCTCACTGAGGCTCTGCTAACCAGAACCTCAGTGGTTATGCTCTCTCTGCTTTCCAAATTGTCACTAACAGACTAGTGACCAATTTCACCAATTCACATTGGCATACTGGAATACCCTTAAAAATTCCCTAGTATATAGTACTGAGGTACTCAGGGTATTGGGGTTCCAGGAGATCCCTATGGGCTGCAGCATTTCTTTTGCCACCCATAGGGAGCTCTGACAATTCTTACACAGACCTGCGACTGCAGCCTGAGTGAAATAATGCCCACATTATTTCACAGCCATTTTACACTGCACATAAGTAACTTATAAGTCACCTATGTGTCTAACCTTCACCTGGTGAAGGTTGGGTGCAAAGTTACTTAGTGTGTGGGCACCCTGGCACCAGCCAAGGTGCCCTCACATTGTTCAGGGCAAATTCCCCGGACTTTGTGAGTGCGGGGACACCATTTCACGCGTGCACTATACATAGGTCACTACCTATGTATAGCGTTACAATGGTAACTCCGAACATGGCCATGTAACATGTCTAAGATCATGGAATTGTCACCCCAATGCCATTCTGGCATTGGGTAGACAATTCCATGATCCCTCAGGTCTCTAGCACAGAACCCGGGTACTGCCAAACTGCCTTTCCGGGGTCTCCACTGCAGCTCCTGCTGAAAACCCCTCAGACAGGTTTCTGCCCTCCTGGGATCCAGGCAGCCCTGGCCCAGGAAGGCAGAACAAAGGATTTCCTCTGAGAGAGGGTGTGACACCCTCTCCCT
Source organism: Pleurodeles waltl (assembly GCF_031143425.1). Classification (NCBI taxonomy): domain Eukaryota; kingdom Metazoa; phylum Chordata; class Amphibia; order Caudata; family Salamandridae; genus Pleurodeles; species Pleurodeles waltl. The sequence continues at coordinate 405,617,966 of NC_090449.1, forward strand.
TTGGAAATAGAGGTGATGGCTGGGGAGGAGTAGCCTCCCCCAGCCTCTGGAAAAGCTTTGATGGGCACAGATGCTGCCCATCTCTGCATAAGCCAGTCTACACCGGTTTAGGGATCCCCCAGCCCTGCTCTGGTGCGAAACTGGACAAAGGAAAGGGGAGTGACCACTCCCCTGACGTGCACCTCCCAGTGGAGGTGCCCAGAGCTCCTCCAGTGTGCCCCAGACCTCTGCCATCTTGGAAACAGAGGTGTCGCTGGCACACTGGACTGCTCTGAGTGGCCTGTGCCATCAGGTGACATCAGAGACTCCTTCTGATAGGCTCTTACCTATCTTACTAGCCTATCCTCCTTCCTAGGTAGCCAAACCTCCTTTTCTGGCTATTTAGGGTTTCTGCTTTGGGGAATTCTTCAGATACTGAATGCAAGAGCTCACCAGAGTTCCTCTGCATCTCCCTCTTCACCTTCTGCCAAAGGATCGACCGCTGACTGCTCAGGACGCCTGCAAAACCGCAACAAAGTAGCAAAGACGACTACTGCAACCTTGTATCGCTTCATCGCCTGTTTCGTGGTGGTGCATGCTCTGGGGGTAGCCTGCCTCCTTCTTGTACCAGGAGCTCTGAAGAAATCTCCTGTGGGTCGACGGAATCTTCCCCCTGCAACCACAGGCAACAAAGGACTTCATCACTGGTCCTCTGGGTCCCCTCTCAGCACAACGAGCGTGGTCCCTGGAACTCAGCAACTCTGTCCAAGTGACCCCCACAGTCCAGTGACTCTTCAGTCCAAGTTTGGTGGAGGTAAGTCCTTGCGTCCCCACGCTAGACTGCATTGCTGGGTACCGCGTGATTTGCAGCTACTCCGGCTTCTGTGCACTCTTCCAGGATTTCCTTCGTGCACAGCCAAGCCTGGGTCCTGACACTCTAACCTGCAGTGCACAACCTTCTGAGTTGTCCTCCGGCGTCGTGGGACTCCCTTTTGTGACTTCGCGTGGACTCTGGTTCACTCCTCTTCTAAGTGCCTGTTCCGGTACTTCTGCGGGTGCTGCCTGCTTCTGTGAGGGCTCCCTGACTTGCTGGACGCCCCCTCTGTCTCCTCATCCAAGTGGTGACATCCTGGTCCCTCCTGGGCCACAGCAGCATCCAAAAACCCTAACCGCGACCCTTGCAGCTAGCAAGGCTTGTTTGCGGTCTTTCTGCGTGGGAACACCTCTGCAAGCTTCTTCACGACGTGGGACATCCATCCTCCAAAGGGGAAGTTCCTAGTCCTCTTCGTTCTTGCAAAACACCAAGCTTCTCACATCTGGTGGCAGCTCCCTTGCACCCTCAGCTGGCATTTCCTGGGCATCTGCCCACTCTCAACACTGTCGCAACTCTTGGACTTGGTCCCCTTTACTTACAGTTACTCAGGTCTGGAAATCCACAGTTGTTACTTTGCTGGTGTTGGTTTTCCTTGCAGAATCCCCCTATCACGACTTCTGTGTTCTCTGGGGGTTGTAGGTGCTCTTTACACCTACCTTACAGGGTCTTGGGGTGGGCTATTTTTCTAACCCTCACTGTTTTCTTACAGCCCCAGCGACCCTCTACAAGCTCACATAGGTTTGGGGTCCATTCGTGGTTCGCATTCCACTTTTGGAGTATATGGTTTGTGTTGCCCCTATACCTATGTGCTCCTATTGCAATTTATTGTAACCTTACACTGCTTGCATTACTTCCTTTTGCTATTACTGCATATTTTTGGTATTGTGTACATATATCTTGTGTATATTTGGCATCCTCATACTGAGGGTACTCAATGAGATACTTTTGGCATATTGTCATAAAAATAAAGTACCTTTATTTTTAGTATATCTGTGTATTGTGTTTTCTTATGATATTGTGCCTATGACACCAGTGGTATACTAGGAGCTTTGCATGTCTCCTAGTTCAGCCTAAGTTGCTCTGCTATAGCTACCTTCTATCAGCATAAGCTGCTAGAAACACCTCTTCTACACCAATAAGGGATAACTGGACCTGGTACAGAGTGTACGTACCCCTTGGTACCCACTACAAGCCAGGCCAGCCTCCTACTATGCCCTGTTTTTCTCTCTGGAAAATAATATCGTAATGTGATGGTGCTCATTCTCTTTTTTTTCTTCCATATATGCACATATGTGAAAGTGTTATGCTTTTGGCAATCACCATTTAATGCTATGTATGAAAATTTCATTTTTAAAGTATATCTAGAATGTCATTTGATTGAATTGATATAAGCGGTTTCACAAATCTTAGTATGTTGACTAAAAGATATTCAATCAAGTCCTTTTGTACGCTGAATATGAGTAGTATTGAGAAACAATCTTTGCAATGTGCATATAATGACTAATGCCAGTAATTCCTCTAAGCTGTAAAAGAGTCTGTTTTTTAGCCTGCTAGGCCTTGGAATGTTTTAGCTCTCAGTTCTCCTCTCTACGGTTTTGAGTTGGATGTTTGGTACATGTAATGTCCTGAAAAGAAAAACTTATTTAGAAAGTGTACATCTCTTCACCAGAATTTCTGACGTTTGCATGTGTGTAAATTAGTAAAATAACACATATGTGTAATTCACAAAAAAATTCACAGAAAGGTCTAATCATTTCATTAATCTTTTTTTTACTGTTAGGTTGCTTCATTTGTAGCTGAAGAAACATTTGATGTACAACCCAGACTTTTAATGACTGATTGTTTGTATTGCATATTAGGTTCCACACCCGGAGCCAGTGGACCACCGTCGGCCACTGAAGACACCTCCACTCCAGATCAGGATCAAGCCTTCAGTGAGGACACCACTCCTGCAAATCCGAATGATGATAAGCTGGCTAGTCCATCTGGTCTGTCTGGGCAGACAGCTCCAGTGAGTCTCACTCAGCCCACACCTACACCTCCTTCCCCAGCTGCAACAACACCTCAACATACCTCCACTTCCTGTGTCCAAAGGAATATAACACCCATCTTGTGACCTCCCCAGTCCTGGCAGCTGTTGAGCCAACACCACCACCATACTCCAGTTCAGCCAAGACCCAATAGTATGGGGCACACTGCCTCAAGCGCACATGGTAGTGGGGGGTAGGGGTTATGGGAGTGTATCGGTGGGCCATCAAAGAGAGGCCACTGGGTACACTGTCACCGAGCCCACCATCAAACAAGTCTTATGGGCCAGGTCCTAACAGAGTTCCGGACATTAAGCAGGTACAAAGGGGAGCACAATGTAGAGATGCATACTAGCAACTCACATTTGAGCTCCTTGACTGGGTTGATTTTTGACATGTATCACCATACGTGTACAGCTTTCCCTAGGCCACCTTTCCCTGTCTGTGGTCCTTCAACCATACGTGTACAGCTTTTCCTGGGCCACCTTTCCATGTCTGTGGTCCTTCAACCTCTTGACAAATACATTAGTCTCAGCAACAGAAAGGAAGGCACTGCCACAACAAGAGACAGCTCCACCCACCCCAGTCTGTGCAACTGTGGAAAAGCCTCCCCTACCCCCACCACCTCCGGGGGTGAGCATTCATCTAGATCACCAGGAGAGGATGGCAAGACCCCTAACACCACCAGCAAGAGATGCAGATCCTAGTTTCCTCCAGTGTGTGACTACCATTCACTCTGTGAACTATTTTCTGGACACATTTAATTTTTTTGAGGGCAGTTGAATTTTGTACATTGGACTTCAAACAATTTAGCCTCTACAAAAATAGTTTCAGCCACCACGATTGTCTGTTTTGTCTGGGTTGTTCATTTTCTTTGGTTTTCAACATGTTTAAGTTTGTTTCTGTCTGTTAAATAAATTAAAAAACAAAAAGTCAAAGAGTGGTGTAGTATTTCTTGTGGTATTTCCTTTTTAATTTCATCCTTCCATCATTATTTAAAAAAGCTAGCAATAGATTAAAACAATAAAAAACAAAAGTCACAATTATGTAATGTTTCTCCTGTTTCCAAAAAAAGGAAAACAAATAACAAAATACAAATTTCAATGTATTGACTACATACATCTGTAAGAAATATTTGCTTGTAAAAAATTCTAAAAAGAATTACAACCATTGTATAATAAGTAGATTTATTAGGCAAACTATTATTGATTCTTGTCATCATCTCAACCCAGACATCCTGTCTCACAATAGGAAACCCACATTGTTAGACTTGACAGCCATAGGATGGTCTTCCCCCAACTTTTTGCCTACCTCTCTCCATTTTTTCTGACCCTATTTTTGCTGGTTCTAAGACTCTGCACTTTACCACTGCCGACTAGTGCTAAAGTGCATGTGCTCTTTCCCCTAAACATGGTAACATTGGCTCCTACTCAATTGGCATTGTTAATTTACTTGTAAGTCTCTAGTAAAGTGCTATAGATGTGCAAAGGGCCTCTAAGTTAAATTTTACTAGTCTGTCTGCAGCACTGGTTGTTCCCCCCCATATAAGTAGCCCATTAACCATGTCTCAGGTCTGCCATTGCACGGCCTGTGTGTGCAGTTTTACTGTCACTTCGACGTTGCATATAAAAGTACTTGCCAAGCCTTAAACTCTTCTTTTTCTACATATACGTCACCCCTAAGGTAGGCACTAGGTAACCCATAGGACTATTGTAAGTAAAAGGCAAGACATGTACTTATGTGTTTTACATGTCCTGGTAGTGAAAAACTTACACATTTGTTTCTCACTACCTTGAGGCCTGCTCATCTCATAGGCCAGCATTAGAATATATAATTTTAAGTGGTAGATTCTGATCTGAAAAAAGTAGCCATGTCATGTTAGTATGGTCAGAATGGTAATGGAAAATCCTACTTACTGGTAATGCTGGATTTAACATTAATATTTTTTAAATGCCACTTTTAGAAAGTGGGTATTTCCTTGCACTTACTGCCTTCTGTGCTTTATAGCCTGTCGGCAATCCATGTCTGGGCTGTGCTGGTTGACATCTCCCCTTGTGCATTCCACCCAGACAGCCATAAACACAGGACACTCAGTCACACCTGCATTCATCTGCATACTGAATGGGTCTCCCTGGGCGGGAATGGTGGAGAGGCTCTCACTTACACTTTAAAGGCCAGTGGCCTGACTCAACACAAAGGACTGATAACCACCCACAGGGATGATTCTGGCAGGCAGGGCTAGGTTGAAAGGGGACCTTGTGTACTTTAAAACCACTCTTTGTAGTTTCCTCCACTTTGAAGGCATTTTTGGGTGTATATATACTGGGTCTATGACCCTTCAAAATCAGACACTTCTAGATCTATACCTGGACTCTGTCAGAAGGAGTGCTGAGCTGTCCAAAAGACTCATCTGGACTGCTTTTCTAGAAGGACTGCTATCCTGCTTGTTGTCCTGCTGCTCCCTGACTGCTGGAAGGACTCTGCCTTCTCCACAAGTGCTCTCCAAGCACTTGAATTGTGCTTGCGTCCTGTTATGAAGTCTTGCGGCCAAAAAAGACTTCATCTACTAGCTTCTAGCTAGTTCACTGTCTTCAGTGACTCCAGAACCTGCTCTGGCTCTGTGGTCCTTGCTGAATGCAACGACCGCGGCCTGCAACGTAAGCCCAATGTCGCTGTAATGCCGCTGAAGTCCCACAGTATTATTGCGACATTGCGCAGTTGATACGTTTCATATTGACCTGCTGGACTCATTGACCCTGCCGGGTCACAAGGAACTTACGCCTCGCCATCAATGCTGCATCATCTCCCCTGCAACCGATACCTCACCTTCCCTGCGCAGCAGTGAAAACCAATGACTCACCTCCATGGCCGCAGCCAGAAACCAACGCTGCACCGGCTCCAGCGACGCCTCATCTTCCTGACTCCGTGCTATGCCTTTGTTTCTTCGTTTACCAAAGGTACTGTGCCTAGGGTCCATGCGACTCCTGCCTGCAATCCCCCATGAGTGGCATTGGCCTGTTGGGAACAAATCCGTCACGTCGTAATAGCCCCAGTTGGAGCTATTATGTTTCTAGGCTTTATAATAGGATTTAATCGTACAAAATTCATAACTTTACTTGTGTACATTGGATTCTTGACATTTTTGTCTTATTTCATTCAGATAAATATATTATATTTTCCTAAACTGGTCTGGAGTACTTTTTGTGGTGTTTTCACTGCGTTACTGTATGAGCTATTACACAAATACTTTACACATTCCCTTCTAAATTAAGTCTGCCTGCTCTGCCACGCTACCAGATGGTGAGAACAGGGTAATTTAGGTTGTGTAGTGACGTACCCTGCCTTGGCCTGTGGTCCCTACTTGGACAAGGGTGTTTACTTCTGCCAACTAGAGACCCAATGTCTAACACACATCAATAACACCAATAGTGGAAATCATGGTGCTATTATATTTTTTCACCACAGGACCATTTCAATACACTGTGGCAATATCTGGTGGAATGTCACAACCAACTGTGGTATGCTACAAAAGGGTTTTTCTACTATGATAAGCCACATCAGCAGCTTCATGTACTTAACACAAAATAAGAATTTATACAAACTGGAGGGAGAAGAGCATGCTCTGGCTCAACCTACACATCTGGTTAGAGCAAGTTAAGCAGCACATATTTCCTTGGTGACAACATTCAACTGAAAACAGGTGTAATGAGATATCAAGAACATCTATTTAATCACTGTGCAAGTTGTCTTTGTACAAGATATGTACATCCAAAGTGTGTGTCTTCCTCGTGATCATCCCTTGTTCCCTTTGTACCTTGCTATAGCAGTATGTACCTGCAAATGTCACAACTTTGAAATGTCCAAATGAAGATAACATGGTGAAGGATCCAAAAAATGAAAAACAAGAAGAATATATTTATTTTACATGACAAAATAGACTCAAATGATAAGTTATGAGGACACATTCACTTAAGCAATCAGAGATAATTAATTTAACTGAACACAGTTATTAATGTGTCAACATTTTTATCAACAAACATCTTTGCCCTGGAATTTCCTGAATTAACCATTCCTAAAACATCTCCAGCACATACTGAAATGTTCATTATGTCACATGTTTTGAAATTTAATTTAACAATATGTAAGGGATATATTTACACTTGTGTGAAGAAGTTGTCATTGACATCTTGACGTACGTCAGTTCCTTCCTCTTCACCGCTATCATCTTCATTTGGTATTTCAACATCCTCACCTGGTGGCTCTTCATGGTCTTCATCCTCTGTGATGTATGTGATGTTCCGTCGCAGGGCTGTGTTGTGCAACATGCAGCAGACCATGGTGATTTGGCACACCTTTTTGGGTGTATAGAGAAGGACTTCACTGGTCTTATTCAGATAGCTAAATCTGGCCTTCAGGAGCCCAAAAGCCTGCTCCACTGGCCTCTGTGTTCTTCCGTGGGCCTCATCGAAGCAGACTTCCTCAAGCATTGTTGGATTCCTCAGCACTGCTACAACCACGGTCGGTTAGGATAATCTGAGTCTCCTATAGCAAAGTAAAAAATATATTGAGCAAAAATATCCCATCCCATCATACATTCCTAAACTATAAATAAAGCAGATGATTGCCATGTTGTACTTACCACCAGGCCGGTCCCTCTCAGATCTAAGTTGTGACATTTGTAGGAGTATACTGCTCTTTCATAGTACAAAGGAATCGTGTGTTGACCCTGAGAAATAGGCAAACACACCTGAGATATACATATCAGGTAGGCAGACAGCTTGCACATTGATTGAAACGAAGTTCTTCTGATTCTAGTTCGTGGTCGCTGTGGAGGAGTATATATAGCCCTCGACAGCCGGCAGTGCCATATCAGATCATGTTCTAGGGCGGTGTGAGGCAAGTATTGTATTGGGTGTACCCAGAAGTGCGCAAATTGCACCTGAGCACAGCTGTAGTATAGATCCATATACAGCACTAGAAGCCCACCCTATTGAAAGGGCAGTGTGAGCAGTTCCCATGATACTCGCGGCTGCCCCCCCACCCAGACCAGGGAAATCAGAAGTGAGCACAGCCTCTTCCTGGAGCAGCGGGTGAGCGGCATCAGAAGGTTAATGAACAGATAGGAACTTGTGGCTGGCCACCATCTTAGCTATGGCAATTTGGCCCATGAGTGACAGTGGCAAGGCCCACCAACAGTCTACTTTATCCTCCAACCAGGAAACTGTTCTTCTGTAATTAGCCACCCACAGTTTGTCTAACTCCCTGCTTAGCCAGATCCCTAAGTAGCAGAAGTGTTCCTCTGTCAGGCACAGGGAGAATTCAGAGGTGTGTGGTGGGTTTGCATCTGTCAATGGAAACACTATGGATTTAGCCCAATTAATTTTTATACCTGAGAGGTCTCCAAAGTGTATGACCTCACCTATGTGGGGGTCGAAATTAGTCTGTGGGTCCTGAAGATAAAGTGTAACATCATCCGCATACATCGATACCAAAAACCGTCGGAAGGCAAGCCCTTGGTGGTGGTGTTGTCTAAGACGTGCAGCCAATTGCTCCATTGCCACTGCGAAAAGAAGCGCCGATTGGGGGCAAAACTGGCGGGTGCCTGTAAAGACAGGAAAAGATTCAGTGATGGCGCCATTAATGCATAATCTGGCCAAGGGGTCATTATATAGCAGTTTGAAAAGCTGGATGAATTTGGGGCGGAGGCCAAGGCGGGCCAGGAGTGAAGAGAGGAAAGACCATTCTAAAGAATCAAACTCTTTGGTTGCATCTAGGAATACCGCTGCCACTCGGCTTGCAGGCTCTACCAATTGTGCCACCGTGAGGTATGTCTGCACGTTATACGAAGTAGATCTGCCCAAGACAAACCCAGACAGGCCCAGCAGGACTATAGTTGGCAGCACAGGTAACAGTCTAGAGGGAATCAGTTTTGCCAGAATTTTGTTTTCTATATTTATTAGTGACAGTGGTTGGTAGGAGTCACATTGAACTGGTTTCTTACCAGGATTGAGCACAGTTACAGAGGTTCTCATAGTGAGGGTGGCAATATGCCAGTAGGTCTGCATACTCCTTTTAGAGCACCGCTGTTAAGCCGTTCAGGCCCGGCGCTTTATCACCAGGGAGCCCTCGGATGAACTGGATAATATTCTTCCTCCGAGAAGGAAAGTCTAAGAATTGTCTGCGCCATTTCCTAGCCATAGAAGTTTGAGCATTTAAAAATATTCAATATATGCGTCATCACTGAGGGAGTGAGCAGAGGAATACAGAGTGGCAGAGAAAATCTTAATTGTTTGTTGCACTGCCAAGGTGCCCACCTGCAGGCCAGCTTGTTCATCCTCCAATTCGGCTATGCACTCGCTTGCCCATGGTCCACACAGTAGACTATCAAGCGTTTCTCCAGCCTTGTCTCCCTCCCCTATAGTGTCGAGCTCGTGTGGCTCTCCCTAGGTAACATACGTCGAGGTGTGTCGATTCATCAAACTGACTGAGTTGAGCCCGGGCATCAGCCAGAAATGTAGAGTCACCCATATCATAGTAACTTCTTTCAAGATCCCCGAGTTGGTGCTCCAGCCGTGTTAAGTCTTGGTGCAAAGCGCATAGGATATCATGCTGTTTAGCTAGGCATACCCCCGGATAATCACCTTAAATGCTTCCCAAAGGGTAACATGGGATTGCACAGAGCCTTTATTATGGATAAAATAATCCACAATGGCCTCCCGCACCTTGCCTCTAAAAACCTGATTGCACAAGGCCCCTGCTGGCAGTCGCCATGGAAATGCCTGCTGCACTTCGCCAGAGATTCGCATCTCCAAGAGAACAGGGAGTGATCGGAAAGCGTGCGTGGGCAATGTAACACTGCATGCTTCCGGGTATCTGCATCTTCAGTGGCAACCCACATATCTCTGAGGGACCAGCTGTTACGTAAAGTGTTGACACATGTACCTTCCCTTAGATTCCTATGCCTTGCACGCCACAAGTCTACCAGCTCATTCCCTATAATAATTGAGCTCAGCGCCCTCGCCGCTGCTGGATGTGGGGGTCGCATATCACTGCTGCGGTCTACTGTGGGGTCCAGCGTGACATTAAAGTCGCCCTCAACAGAAGGGTGCCAGGCCCCAGCGTTCCAACTAGTCTCCAAATTTCCATGATGAATTCCAAGCTGTCCACATTTAGACCATATACTGACAGCAGCCGGAAGGGGCGGTCAAATAGCAGACCAGACATCATAACATGTCAACCCGATAGGTCACAGAGTTCTTCTCAATTATGTCATGGGAGTCCCTTGCAGATTAGTATTGCAACTCCGCGTGCATAACAGGAGTGATGTACACCATGTGATTTCCAAATCCACCTTGCTCACAGGCGCAGCTGTGAGGTGTGTTTCCAGTAGCATGCATATGCCAACTGCGTGTCGTTGCAAACAGGTAGACACCTGGTGCACCTTGCGTGTATTATTTAGCCCACAAATATTACATGACAGGTATTTCAATGTATTAGTGGTGGTATGAGGTAGCACAGAATCACCAATATAGGATATCTGAATAGGGCTGCAGCGACGTGTGTGAGCAGAACGCCAGAGTGCCAAGGAATGTAAGAAAAGAAAGAGCGGCAGGGCCACCATAATGTCTAACAACAAACCACCTACCACCCACGTCGACTTCCCCATTCAGGTCAGACTTGCAGAACCCACTCAAAGAACATCCCAAAACGTCTCCCACAAAGAGGGAGTATTCAAACAACCATGGACTCATCCCAGCGAGCAGTGAAGAGGCCATTGTCCCTCGATCCCAGCAAAGGGATGACTGATCAGGGAACCAAGGTTAGACAACCAACATGCTAGCCGAGATGGTCCAGCAGAGACCATTCCGGGATCATCTGCTGGTAGTTTCAAAAGAGTTAGTATCCCTTCCGCAGTTCAGTCACTGTCACTGAGGTGGTCGTCGCTGCCAGCCTCCTGCGCAGGTAAGGATTCAGCAAACTTTTTTGGTAGTGTTTTCACAAATTTTGCAGCAGCCTTAGTGTTGGCAAAGAAGTACAGCTTTCCACCATGCTTGATTCTTAACTTCACCAGGTATATCAAGGACTATGTGGCTGCCTTTTAAGGTAAGGACCTTTTTACAGGCAGAAAGTCTCCAGCGTGGCTTGGACAGCAGGGGTATAGTCAGCAAAGATGATAAGTGCATTATTTTGATAAATAAAGAGACACAGCTCTCGGGCCAAACAAAGGATGGTATTACAGTCCCTATAATTTAGGAGTTTGGCAATGATAGGACGGGACGGGCCCGGGGGAACAGCCTCGTCCCACCATTCGCTGTGTGTGCTCCACCAACAGATCCGCAGATAAGGCCTTGGGGAACAGTGATCGCAACATGGCCTCCACATAATCCTTCATTCGACCCATTTAGGTGGACTCAGGAACTTCTAGGATGCGGAGGTTGTTCCTCAGAGAGCGGGCTTCTAGGTCCTCATTTTTATTTTGGATTATTTCAAGGACTTTTTCCATTTGCAGGAGCTGCTCATCGGAGGTGTTTCGTACATCGTCAAGATCCGAGGTGCGGCGCTCCAATTGGTCAAGTTTGGAGTCATGGTCATCCACCCTGTCTTTGAGTTGATCCATCCGATCTGTGAGCTGATCAAGTTTGCAGACAATGTCAACAAGGCTGTGCTTTGAATCTAGATACATGGCCATTTGAGCCACATCTTCAGGAGGCAGCTCTGCAGGGTCTTCTTCATCACACAGCTTACTTGAAGCCCCAGACTTTTTTTGCGTGTCAAATGACACCTTCGTCTGTTTTTGCTCCGCCTCTTCCATGTTCAGCGTGCGCCTGAGGGCACATTCATGTGCCAGGGTTCAAGGGGGCAGATCAGGAGGCACAGTAGGGGGCAATCAGTTGCTGAATTGTTCTTTCACAAGATCCTCTAGGACAGTTTCCCTAGTTCATGTTGTCACTGTGCAAGCGTGTTGTTATGGTGGAGCTGTGTCGCCCAGGCTCCCCGTAGACTACTCAGAGAGGGGGCCAACAACAAGTGTCCTCTAAATGACTTGCCGGGTACCACCGCACCCACCTCCCCACAAAGGGCACAAGCGGCACGCTGCCACTTTTGTTTCCAGAGTTCAGGTGGCTCGGCGGTAATCTCCTCTAGGCACAGCCACTGGCAAAACGCAACCTCTGTAGTGTCACTCAAGAGCGAGGCGGCATGCCAGGCAAGCCAGCTCTCTCCCCCAGCTGTGCTCATTTCCCAAGTCGCATCTAGTCCGGAAGGGGGAAGCGCTCCAGTTCACAGAGGAAGGTGGGTGCATCTACTCCATCCTCAGCCTGGGCACCCCCCGTACACCCCCAAGCAGGAAGGCTCACCTCCTTGTTGTCGCCACACCACTGCACATCAGGGGCCGAGCCTCCACGCATGCCACAGCCTTCAGTAGAGCTTGATGTACCTCATCTCTGCCAGCACACAGCGTGCATGATCTCCACATGGCCGCAGCTTACTCAAGATCCGATCTGGCAGCCCGCAGCGTCTCCAGTTTGGCCTTGAGCTCCGAGGCGCAGAACCTCTCTTCTTGTCACAGGCTGCACAGCAAAAGTCAGGGCTGCCCGGCCAGGCACTCATGGCTCCAGAAACAGCAGGAAAATATAGATTATTTCCCCCAACTGGAAGAGCTTCACCCAAGTGCAGCCATCTTGCCATTGTGCCAAGCCACGCCCCAGCACAATGATTTTTAACAATGTTTTTAAATGTCTGTAAATTGAAATGAAAGGTCATCTGAATGAATAAGGTGACTTTTCATTTCAGTTTACTCACAAATCAAAATTTCGATTTGCAAACTGCATGCCTCTTACTTCCAGTGGCCAGTAGGCACTGTACCATAATTATAAGTGAAAAATACAGCCATATTAAAAAATGAGAGCAATGTAAAGTGCAAGAAAAAACGTTAAAGTTATGGACTTGTTCTTATTGGTAGTTAACTATTTTCTGTTATAGCAATGATTTATGGCATCAGCATAAAGTTTGACACACATCCAACGCACAACGCACAAGAGGATTTCTGGAAGGTGTAAGTTTTGCACACAGTGTATGATCATGTGCTTTGTGTAATAATTTGTGTTAAAGGTTGCCAATAGATTCATTAACACAACCCAAGGACTGATTGGAGCAGACAAATTCCTGCATAAGATAAAAGAAGTACCTGGAGTTTGTCTGTTATGAGAGACAGTTGTACAAAACAGGCCGCAATTGAGAGTTCTGTCAGGTGTGATGCTCCATCACAAATGTGAGAAGGTAATGTTGGCCCTACTACAGGTGACACGGCATGCAATACACTTATGATACAGTGGTTGTTTCTGACTCCACTTTGGTGAGTTGGTATAATGGCTGAACAATATTGAGCATCTGGTCCAAAATGACTAGGAACATGAGTACAATGGCAACATTTCGAAGCAAAAAAAAATTATAAATATGTTTTTACTGCAAGATTTAAGTCAGTCCATGTTGACATTAGCAGATTAGCATGAAGCCTTACTCCTTCACAAATGTGCATGTAAGCCAGTCTGTTTCAACAAACATGAATTTAGTAGGCAAACGTTATTAATTGAAACAGACAGGAATGTATACACATTGGTGACAGAATTACACATACCCTAAACAACATTTATGTGTCCTTTTTCATGTCCAGATGACAAATCAATGTTGTAGCACAGGAGTTATTGAAAGGTACATTTGCAGATGGACAATGTACATGTTGCAAAGTTTGTTTGCTAGGTATGTATTTTTGTGGCATAAGCTCACTATTCAAAACAACCAATCGGTATAAACAATTCCATGAGGAATTTGAATTGTTTAAGTGAAATGATCTAAAATTAAATGGGACGAATGAAGGTAATTTCCTAAACTGTGAGCAAATGGATCCATATTATGTTCCCTCTTTGCATGGGGTAATGGCAAAGTATAGCTATGTTTTATAGCCTTTAAGCAGGTGAAAAATTGAAATTAGGAACTATCTTGTTAGATAATCTTGTGACCATTTTGATTTGCACAGCTGTGATAAAAATGTTGTATGTGTTTTTTCAGCATCTGCAACAATAGGCTAAGAAGACACAGGCCATGAAGACAGGGAAGCAGCCTGCCACTGTATGTCTGGTGGAGAAACATTCGACACCGATAGACACAGTGGCATGGAGGGTGAGGGGACTGGCACAGAGGCCACCAGCTCTACTTCTTCTTCGTAGACCTCCACCGAAGACCAGTCCCTAGTTGTGGCAGACCCAACAGGATCTGTTCCATCCGCATCCTTGTCGGCCAACCAGATTCCCATCTCCACCCTCCCTTTTGCTTCCCCTCCCAGTCAGCCAAAGCAGTCCCCCTAAAAGGGCTGTGGTCTCTTTTGCCCCCCATCCCCCAAGCTACCCGCAGTGAAGAGGCTATTGACCTCTTGCACAGCATCTTTGTAAGCCATACAGCGATTTTGAATGCCATCCAGGGGCTTAGTTGCCAAATGCGATGATTGCATTCCTGGATGCCATTCATAGTTTAATGTCTGGTATGCAGAGATCGCTTGTGAAGATAGCCTCTGCACTGACCGCAATACCCCAACCGGCCCAACCTTGTGCCCCTACTCCTGTCCCTTCTTCCTCCCAACTCTCACCCCAATCCAAAGCACACTCACTTCCTTTCATGAAGCCACTCCAATTGACAAAAGCAGCACACTCAGACCCACACATAAACACAAACACCCCAAGAAACACAACTATACACCATTCCAACAGACATACACTAGTGACACTACACGCACAGGCACCATAACATCCACACCTACAAGCTCCACAACCACCACACCCACACCATAACTACCATACCCACAACACCCACCACCACAAATGCACGGCCACAACCACCAGCACACCCACAACCACCAGCACATCCTCAAGCACAAAACATCCATCTCTACATCACACTCATCAAAACACACAGTCACATACACACACCCCTACATGCAAAACAACTTCCACCATATACACATGCTCACAATCACCTCAATACATAACACCTACATAACCACACACATCCAAACATACACCAGACACACATATATCTACAGTACATACAGAAACACGTACCACAACCTCACCAACCATCTCAAGAGCACACTCATCCAAACATAGAAAAGCACGCCCATACCAACACCCACCAACCGACAATCACCCTAACACCCACACCATCAAAGACACAAATACTTAAACATACACCACATACAGCAGACCCATATGTACCTGCACAACAGACACACACAACACCCACTCCAGCTCCCTCTACCTCCCAACCCACATCCTCTCCCACCCTTTCTACCCCTTCTCCTCCACCCCCCTCGTCCCCTGTGAAACCGAAACCTAACCTCCCAAGAAACTGCTCTGCCTACTAGATGCCCCTTACTGAGGAGGTTGTCCTCAGCATTCACATTAGGAAGCAAGTTCTGGGCATGAAGCCCAAATTAGGTATCATTCTATTTGATGGACAATGTATTTCTTTTTAAATTACAATATTATTTATGAGAGAAGTATCTCATTTATTTTGAATAAAATATCATTTATTTTCACAAACGTTGTCCTGACATTATTTTTAATGTAATAGAAATTGATTGATGACAATGTAATTAATGCACCTGTGAGTAACAAAATTATTTTTATTTACAACAACGTAACAAACACACAGGTTTTTGTTATGACATATTTGTCTAGTGCATACATTAGTGCTGAACATTTGTAACAGACATGTTAATTTTGGTGCAGGCATTAATCATGATAATGGGCACTTACACCAAAATTAGATATGTTTATATTTCTGATACTTGTAAAGGCAGGTGTGTTTATTTAAAGATTAAAAAGTGTTAATAATAAACACATATGTATTACACATGATAAAAACACTTTTTGAGTTTAATCAAATCTGAAGATTTACAGAAAATGCACTAGACAAGGGAAAATGTGCCATTTATACATATATCTGACATGTTTATGTTTAGAGGTGACATTGCGTGTACATTTCTTGTTCACTCACTTGTTGCAGTGTGTAGGGTAAATGATTAGACACACCTGCAGGGACACATTTTGAATTGGGATTAATGTGACTTTTGTATAGGTGTCCATTTGCATGAAGGCAGTTGGGACCAAATTGGTAAAGGTAAATAAACACAGAGGTTTGTTTCTTCAAGTATCTTAAACTACCACATTCAACACATATGCATTGGACATCATGGTACTATTGCTTGCAAGTATCTGTTAAATATTTACAAGTCCAGAGCTAATGTACACTGACAATCCCAATGGTAACAGGTAAAACGTTCACTTACTTTGGTTCCAGAGATGAGAGGGTTGATTTTCATTGTGTTCCAGGAACAGCAGCAAACGGAAGACATGTGTGATCGGGTTCATGATGGCACGGAAAGTGAAAAGTTGAAAAAGGGTAAGTTTCGTACTTACATTCCATTGATTCCACCAACTCAGCTGTGGAGGTTTAGCTGTCGCAGTCACATTGGCGGGAAGGCAAATCTTCAGTGGCCCAGCTGTAAAACTAGCTGGAGTCACCACCTACTGTTGCCTGTGGCACCATCGACCTGGGTGGAAAATATGGTGGGACGGCGGTTCACCGATAGACTTTCGTCTATGGGCCCGCCAGCATCTAAATGGAGCGGGAGGACCGCCTAGTCGGTGGACTGATTGTCCGATGGAAAAACAATGGCGGACTGATTCCGCCAAGATTTAAATCAGGCCCATTGTGTTAAGGGAGCTTTGCTTATCCTAACATTAGCTCATGTAAGCCTCAGTGTCATGTTGACTGGTGCTGTCTGTAGCTACCTTTCAGCATGTACTTCTTTTACCAACAACTTTGTAAACAATGCTCAGAGATACAATGTCACCTTCCTGGGTTCAAACTGATATTTCTTTTCTTAGAACCCGGTAGCACACTATTCCACCGAGAGTGAATTGTTTCAAAGCCTTACTTATTAGTTTCTCATGAGAACTTGTCCTCATATGTTAACTAGAAACATTCTGTTACCAAATTAGGTGTTTGACAGGCACTAAGGATGGGAACTGCATTATTAGAATCTGTTGGATAATACTGAATAATGTGATTTCAGAAATTTATCACTCTCCTTTAACCTCTTTGATTCAATTAATGTGATTTTACTAGAACTGTAGTTAAGTATGGTTTTCATTGTATTTTGCATTATAAAAAAAGCCAATTTTTTAGGGAGACACAGTCGGTCTAATCGCTTTTTTATGATTCATATTATTTGAGCAAAAATATATCTTATTCTGCTATTACCATTTACACTTTATTTCGAGTTATATGCTATTATTTGATTTAATAGCCTAATCGACTGATTTCTGACCATTTCTTTAATGATCTAAATCCTTTAATAAGCCTTGCTGTTTTAACTGTACTATTTCTCCAGCTTTACTATTTACATTGTAATTTGCATTGAAATTTGTTGGATAGGCCCAATTAAGGAGCAACAAAATCCTGAGAGGATTGATTGCTCCTGGTTCGTCAGAAGCGCTATAAATCTTACATCAGTACAAAAGGCGCTAACAGTTCCTTCATACTAGCTTCAAATTTCTCAGGAAGTCTTAAAAGGTGAATATTACTTACCTGTACTTTCATACAACTCCTTGGAATCCTATAACACCAGGCGTAAACTCTGTGATGGTGCCAACACCTCTATGTTCCATTGTTTTGTAAATTATTTAATTGTGTTTACTGGTTTGTTGGGCCTTTTCTAAAATCTTTCTGTTTGTCAACTGAAGTTATGATAACCTGCTGTGACCCTTACTTAAAAATAGCATCTCCTGCCATGCCTTATGGTTAACTTTTGAAGTTTGCTTGACAATGGTACTTTTTTCATATTAAAAGTTGTGTAAAAGAAGGTGGGGTGATATTTCGAAATTAATATTAATGCTTGCTCATCTGACTTAACGAGCTGAATATTTTTAGATAAGGCTCAACACCTCTATAACATAAACAAATAATTGTCAAACCAAAGAGGACTTGAAGCCCCAGGACGTTTGCTCCTTGGGTTACAATCAGTAGTTAGGGCTCAATATATATGTTGGTTTGAATTGAACTTCATCACAGCTGCAAAGGATTTCCCTCCCTGCCAGCACAGTGGTCCTTCTGCCTAATTGAAATATTGGCGGACCTTAAGTTTGGCCATGGTAGTAACTGCTGTGACTCCTTTGTGGCCAAACTCCTCCAATGGCCCTGGGGAGTAAGGGCCATTGGCGAAATTGCTACACGGCCGCCCGCAGAATTTAAATGTGTGGACACATAATTGTTTTTTACTTTTTCTTATCTGACAGCAAGGAACACTAAAATTGTAATAATGCTCTTGCATCATGAGAGATGATTCACATGGTGAATTGGGGGAGTATTATGTTTTTTCTTTAGAAAAAAAAAGAAAACTGAGTTTCAGGATTTTCTTTTTGTAAAGAAAAAACAAATACTCAGTGATTCAGGGCTGCGCCCTGCTGATGCAGCCCTGTGTCATACAGTAAAAGGCATTGGAAGTAATTTTCCTCCATCCACATGGCAATACAGCGGGCCGCCCACGGTGATTTAAATTACCCCCTTAATATGCAAAGAAATAAGTGCTGGGTCTGAAGTTTTGCTCAAAAACCGGAGGATGGCTGCAGAATAGTAAGGCTGTGTAGTCTTGATTCCACCAAATGCCTCTTTCATCCACCAACTGATACTCCCTTCATCTCACTCTTTCAACATCTTTATCCTCTTTGTCATCTTTCTTTGTTCTTGTTTTCCGTCTTTATCTTTCTCTGTGTTTCCTACTTTTGTTCGGTCTTGTTCAGAGTCAAAGTCTGATTAAGAAAAACGTTGCTGTGCCTTTTTTAAGTGGAATTCACAAGAGCAATTATAGTCCAGTGCTGTCCTCAAGTCTGTGGTTCGGGGTAGGCCCTTCTTTCAAAACCGTCTTTGGCACTTTAAGGACTCTGAGGATAGTCTTGCCGCGCAAATCGTTATAATTAATTGGTTCTACCATGGACCTGGCGAAATTGTAACCCTTCCAGCAGCTGTGCACATGTTTAAATGAACATTTGTTTCTCACACAATCCTTGGACTTTTCCTTTCCAGCAGAAATCAGTCTGGAGTAAAAATTATCTGGGTCTTAATTCACTGTCCTGATTTATAATATGGTTCTGAGGGTTTTTATTAAGGGCTATCGCTTCTCTGTAGTACCGGTGTTACTGCTCCTTCCTGTCATCCTGCCTGCGTCTGCCAGCTAATTTTGCAATTCTGGAGAAGACCTCACAGGTCAACTCCACCAGTGTATCCTGCTTCCACACAGTGAAGATGCTGAGTAAGATCTTCACATAGCTCCCAAGCAACAATAGAAAAACTGTCACTCACACCTTACTCATCAGCAAATTGGACTACAGAAACACTCAGGCCCATATTTATACTTTTTTAGCGCCACATTTGCTCTGCTTTTTAACACACAAACGGCGCAAACTTATAAAATACAATTGTATTTTGGAAGTTTGTGCCGTTTTTGCACCAAAAAGCGGAGCAAATGCGGCGCAAAAAAAGTATAAATATGGCCCTCAGTACGTCGGGATCACAAAGCAGAAGACTGTACACCATACAGAACTCAGGAGCCAGACTCATCCTCAATCTCCCACACAGAACTCACATCACACCACACCTCAGGGAGCTTCACTGACTCCAGATATTCAAATGAACTTGTTCTGTATCCTTCACGCACAAATTCAAGGCACTACACAACTTGGGCCTCATCTACCTGAACAGTTGCATCTCCTTCCACTAACCACCCAGACAACCCCACTCCACAGGTCTCCTACCTTCATGCAACCTATGCAAACACAGAACCAGATCAGGGAAATGAGTGTTCTCCAACATTGCTCTTAAAGCATGAAAAGGCCTCCAAACTCCACCTCAGAGCCTCTGCCTCTCTTCTTGAATCCCGCAAGAAGCAGAAGACCTGGCTTTTCAATTAACCAAACTACCTTAGGGAGTGCTAGGCACAAACACCTGCTCAGTGCCAGGATACCCTCACAGGTGATAGGGTGCTTTACAAATACACACAAGCTAACAACTCTGAGCGAGTCTGAAATACAGTTGTGTGCTGCTTCACCTGCTCACCCACTGCTTGTAACTGTTTAAGGACTGTCTTCTCCTATCATGGAACACTGATGGGAGAAGATTAGCCCTTAATGCATTTACACTGCCAGGAATGCCTTCGCACATCTGTAAATGATAGTCTAAATTTGCAGGTGTGCAGGTGTTTAACCTGAAATTTGGGTGACTCGACAGATCGGATGTCACTGTAGAAATTTAGCATCTCTTACGCCCTTGATCAGTTATAATTTTATGCCAGGAGAGTCCACCACCAGACAATATAGTTTTCAAGTCTCATTTCAACCAGCAGTGCAGCAAATTCAGCAGAGAGAGAGCAGTCTGCCATTTTGTACAATTGGTTGCGCAGGTGCGCTTCTTTATACTGCTAAAAATTATTTCATCCTCTTCTGTTTTTTATCATTTATTCTTGTATCACAAAGAGGGTCGCTTCTCCTGTCTGATTCTTTACTTTGAAGGAAGGAAATACCAGACAATATGGTCAAATATTGAAGTATTTGCAGAGGGTGTAGCTGAGAAACAACATTGGCTGCATCACATGATCCTTATTTAAAGAAGATGCATTTCTGGCACCGGAGCACTTCAAAGGGAACCAAAACCCTCTGACATACTTTTATTGTGACAGGATATGGCAGCTTCTTACCCAGACTCAAGATGATACATTCTCTAGGTCACAAGGGAATGGCTTTTGTATTTCTCTGGCCAAGACCCTAGAAAAACATTTGAGTCAGCAACTTATGGAGTCTATTGGTACCCATAAATTCCTGAATTCGTCTCAAGCATTGGTTGTGACAGTAGACAGTGTCAGATGTGTGGTGGACTGTATGAAGGCCTTGGTTTTGCCCATGCTTGATCGTTCTGCAGGCTACTATACGGTCTCACCTACCCTTTTAACTCTCTCAGCTGGGCATTGAGGGGAAAGCTCTTAAACCTTTTAAAATCTTTATTGATAGACAGATCCCAGAAAGTGAGATGTGGACAGTTTGCGGCCAAATCTTATTGTCTTCCACGTATAGTGCCACAGGACTCTTCACTGAGTCTAGTCCCGGTTTCACCTCAGTATTTACTCTCTAGCCAAACTGATATACTCATTTTTTTCAGGTCCAGATTATTCTAACTATCACTGATGTTGTCCACTCAGTGGCAGAAAACTTTAGGAGATGCATGCTAGAAATCAGCTGCTGGATGCAGAAAAACTGTCTAAAGCTTAACTCAGTGTTTGACCTGGCATCCTTGGTGTAGTTTCCCCTGTTTTTTTGCCTCAGCTTCCTGTGTTTTTGACTGTGTGCTGGACATCGTTTTTGCTGGTTTTGGTACTCTGGGCACTTTACCACTGCTGACCAGTGCTAAAGTACAAGTGTTCTGCATAAATTGTAACCCTAATCAGCTTTTTCTATGATTGGCATATTTGGTTTACTAGTAAGTCCCTAGTAGAGTGCCCAGGGCCTGTAAATCAAATGCTACTACTTGGCTTTCAGCACTGATTGTGCCACCCACATGAGTAGCCCTGTAAACATGGCTCAGACCCACCACTGCAGTGTCTGTGTGTGCAGTTTTGAACTGCTAGCTTGACCTAAACCTTCCCTTTTTGTACATGTAAGACACCCGTAAGGTAGGCCTTAGGTAGCCCGATGGGCAGGGTGCAGTGTATTTAAAAGGTACGACATGTACTGGTGTGTTTTACATGTGCTGAAAGCAAAATACTGCCAAATGTGCTTTTCACTATTGCATGTCCTATCTCTCCGATAGGTTAACATGGGGACTGCCTTTAAATATCTTTTAAGTGCAGTTTCCCATTGGGAGCAGATAGAGATCTGGAATTTAGGGTCTCTGAACTCACAATTTATTAATGCTTCTTTTGGTAAAGTTGTTTTTTAGATTTTCAATTTGAAAATGCCACTTCTAGACAGTGGGCATTTTCTTGCTTAACCATTCTGTGGCTCTGCCTGCCTGTGGAATGCACTTCTGGGTCAGATTGACAGTTGGGCTGTTTGTGAATTCCCTCTCAACAGTGACCCAAAGGGAGCTGAGGAGTGTCCTGCATATCCTGATGAGTCTCCTGGGTTAGAGTGGGGAGGGAGGAGCTGACACTTACACCTGAAAGGGCTGGACCTGTACTCACACAATGCAGTCTCCAATCCCCTAGTGTGTGTCTGGGGCCAGGCCTGGGCAAGGCAGAATATTGTGAACAACAGAGGCTTTTCTTTGAAGTTTGCCTGCTTCAAAGGCAGAAATGGGTATATGTAGTGAACCCAAAACCCCAGACATTTAGATTACTTCTTGATCAAGAGGAACCTCTAACAAAAAGAAGAGCAGAAGAGCTAAAGGAGGAGTACTGTCCCTTTGCCTGTGAGTGTGCTTTGCTGGGTTGGCCTGCAGTTGCTGCTTCTACCTTAGAGAGGACAAAGACTGGACTTTGCTTTGCTTTCTTGCTTGTGAAGTGTCTCCAAGGGCTTGGACTGAGCTTGACCCCTGTTTTGAAGTCACAGGGTCATCAAAGACGTCCTCTGCCAGCACATGGACTCTCTTTCTGAGACTCCTACCCTGCCAAGTGGTGACCTATCTAGTTCCTGGGCCCTTGAAAGGAGAAGCTGGTGTGAGCGAAGGCTAAAATCCAGGCACCGGAGCCGAGTGGGAGAAAATTTGACGCAGCACCTGCTTCGTGATTGAAAAGTCTCCGCACCACCTTCTTGCGGCTGCTGAAATCGATGCAGCATCTGCATTGCGGCTGGAAAATCGACACAACACCGGCTTGCGGCTGCCAAAATCAACGCATCACCAATGCAGCGCAGCTATTCGCCATAGTGCGTCAGGATTTCTCATGCATCATCGCTGGGTGTCAAAACCACAGTGAATCTGCACGGACCCAAGGCTGCCCGTCCAGAACTCACTTGCGAGTCAGGAATCGGCACTTCGCCTACTTTTCCGACACACGCTCGCCCGTGCGGCTTTATTTTTGACGCATACCAGGTACTTTGTGTTAAAACAACACATCTATTGATTTCTATGCATTAGGAGTCTTTTTAATTTAAACATTTATATCTTTGCTTGTGTAAGTTGGATTTTTGCAGTTTTGGTCTTGTTTGATTTATATTCGCTATTTTTCTAAACTGGTGTTGTGTCCTTTTTGTAGTGTTTTCATTGTATTACAGTGTGTGTTGCTACAAATACTTTACACATTGCCTCTGAGATAAGCCTGACTGCTTGTGCCAAGCCACCAAGGGGGTGAAGCAGGGGTTGTCTGAGGAGTGTAACTCCCTTACCGTGACTAGAGTGAGGGTTTTTGCTCAGACAGAGGGTAAACTGACTGCCAACCAGAGACTCCATTTCTGACACGTAACAAAATCGAGGTTTTGCTTTTTAGGTCACAACAATCTATCTGGTCCTCCTCTTTGTGTCCTGAGACTCCTAGCCACCCTCCACCCTCAGTTAATTCTGCCAAAAATCTTGGGGCAATTTTCAACTAATAGTTATCTTTTGATAAACAAGTGAGTTGGACCACCTGCTCTTGCTTTCACATTATTACGTCACTGACAGGACGGCGGGACTACTGCAATGTGCTCTATCTTAACATCAGTCAGGTCTCTCTCAACAAATTACAGGTGACAGAATGGGGCTGCTTGATTCATCCTGGACATTCCTAAACACCAGTCACATTTTGCAGGGGTTGAGGAACCCCCATTGGCTTCCTGTGAGGAAACAAGTTATGGTCAAAGTCTTGCTTATTGTTCAGAAGGCTTTAAAGAAGCTGGCCTTCAGTTTTTTACTGCACTCCAATGGTACATTCTTAAAAGAATGCTGAATTCAGCATATAACCGACTGCAATAGTGCCCAGAATTAGCAGAACTAGATGGGGCGACAGATTTGTTTCCTGCGTTGCAACCAAACCTTGGAACAGTTGTCCAGACATATCTCCGGAACTTCTTGGCCTTTGTGTTCTGGTCTTTTAGAGCCATGACACCTTCGGGTATATGTTGCGCTTTACAAATATATTTTCATTTCATATTATATGCCTTGTTATCTGCGACCTGTTTGAATGCTGTATAATCCTTACATAGACATTAGGGAAATATGAGGGCTTCAAATTGATGGAAAGACTTGGCGATACCTCCGTGCTTAGGCACCGTCTGACAGTTTGTTATACGTACTTTTTAAGAAAAAAAATCTGCGAGGCCTATCTGAACCAAAACAGTAGAATGACGTTTATACCTCCCTTTGAATACTCTTTCATCATTCACTCACAGCAGGCTGCGAAATAATAATAGGCATATTTTGCTCTCGACTGCTGCCATTAAAAGATGTATTAAACTGCAGATTATGTTAAAGTAATGGACTGGGCAAGGTCTTCACCTGCAGTTTCAAAACAAAAACACAAACATTAAAATGTAAATTAACCCCTTCGCTGCCAGGCCTTTTCCCCCTCAGGTGCCAGGCCTTTTTTTGGCTTTTTGGAGCGGTTCGTGCTTAGGCCCTCATAACTTTTTGTCCACATAATCTATCCACGCCAAATTTGCATCCTTTTTTCCAACATCCTAGGAATTCTAGAGGTACCCAGAGTTTGTGGGTTCCCCTGAAGGAGACCAAGAAATTAGACAAAATACAGCAAAAATTGAATTTTTTTAAAACAAAAAATGGGAAAAAAGGCTGCAGAAGAAGGCTCGTGTTTTTCCCCTGAAAATGGCATCTGCAAAAGGTTTGCAGTGCTAAAATCACCAGCTTCCGAGCTTTCAGGAACAGACAGACTTGAATCAGAAAACCCCATTTTTCAACCCATTTGTTTCATTTTACTGGGACATACCCCATTTTTACTATTTATTGTTCTTTCAGCCTCCTTCCAGTTAGTGACAGAAATGGGTGTGAAACCAATGCTGGATCCCTGAAAGCTAAATATTTCTAAAAAGTAGACAAGATTCTGAATTCAGCAAGGGGTAATTTGTGTAGATCCTACAAGGTTTTCCTACAGAAAATAACAGCTGAAATAAAAAATATTGAAATTGAGGTGAAAAAACAGCAATTTTTCTAATATTTTTACTCTGTAACTTTTTCCTGCGATGTCAGATTTTTAAAAGCAATATACCGTTACGACTGCTGGACTCTTCTGGTTGCGGGGATATATAGGGCTTGTAAGGTTCATCAAGAACCCTAGGTACCCATAGCCAATAAATGAGCTGCACCTTGCAATGGGTTTTCATTCTAAACCGGGTATACAGCAATTCATTTGGTGAAATATAAAGACTGAAAAATAAGTATTAAGGAAACCTTTGTATTTCCAAAATAGGCACTAGATAAGGTGGTGAGAAGCAGTGGTTATTTGCACATCTCTGAATTCCGGGGTCCCCATACTAGCATGTGAATTACGGGGCATTTCTTGAATAGACATCTTTTTACACACTGTCTTACATTTGGAAGGAACAAAAGGCAGAGAAAGACAAGGGGCAATAACACTTGTTTTGCTATTCTGTGTTCCCCAAAGTCTCCCGATAAAAATGGTACCTCACTTGCGTGGGTAGGCCTAATGCCTGTGACAGGAAACGCAACATGGACACATCACATTTTTACATTGAAATCTGACGTGTTTTTTGGAAAGTGCCTAGCTGTGGATTTTGGCCTCTAGCACAGCCCGCACCTTGGGAAACCTACTAAACCTGTGCATTTTATAAAAGCAGACACCTAGGGGAATCCAAGATGGGGTGACTTGTGGGGCTCTCACCAGGTTTTGTTACCCAGAATCCTGTGCAAACATCTAAATTTGGCAAAAACAATACTTTTTCCTCACATTTTGGTGACAGAAAGTTCTGGAATCTGAGAAGAGCCACAAATTTCCTTCCACCCAGCATTTTCCTAAGTCTCCCTAGTGCCCGTGACAGTAAATGCCCCAAAACACAACGTGGACACATCACATTTTCCCAAAAGAAAACAGAGCTGTTTTTTGCAAAGTGCCTACCTGTGGATTTTGGCCTCTAGCTCAGCCAGCACCTAGGGAAACCTACCAAACCTGTGCATTTTTTGGGAAACTAGACACCTAGGGGAATCCAAGATGGGGTGACTTGTGGGGCTCTCACTAGGTTCTGTTACCCAGAATCCTTTGCAAACCTCAACATTTGGCCCAAAATACCACTTTTTCCTCACATTTTGGTGACAGAAAGTTCTGGAAACTTAGAGGAGTCACAAATTTCACCAAGCGTTCCCCTAAGTCTCCCGATACAAATGATACCTCACTTGTGTGGGTGGCCCAGGTGCCTGCAACAGAAAAAGGCCAAAAACCTGTAGAGATTGAGGGGATAGCAGAGCGAATTGATAAGCACATATTTTTCTTTTATAAATCTTTAGGCTGACTCTGCTTTGGAACCCATACAAATGAGGTATCATTTTAATTGGGAGACTGTGGGGAACGCTGGGGGGTAGGAGCGGTGATCCTACAAAGAAAACTGAGGAAAATATACTTTTTTAAGCAACGTTTGAGGTTTGCAGAGGAGTCTGGGTAAGAAAATGTTGGGGGATCCACGCAAGCCACACCTCCCTAGACTCCTTGAGGTGTCTGGTTTAAAAAAAATGTCTAGGTCTGGTAAGTTTTCCTAGATGAAGGCCGCACCCGGGACCAAAAACATATGTGCCCCCTCCCCCCCCAAACACATGTAGTTTTGTAATAAATCATTTTGATGTGTCAACGTACTTCTGTGATGTTCCAAACACTAAAATTGTGAAAAGAAACAAACTTAGGTTATGTTAACCACTTGGGTGCCCAGGACGAGCTGGTCTCGCCCTCAGCACCGGTTGGCCGGTGCTGAGGACAGGACCAGCTTGTCCGGCTATGGGCCCCCAGGGGGAGGGCTAGCGCTCCCCCAGATGGCCGAGCACCCCCCTCCCCTGGGCAGAGGTGGAAGGGGAATCGCTTCCCTTTCCACCCCACGACCCCCCAGTGGTGCCTGATGACGTCATCAGAGGCCTTCCCCCCGGCGCTGGAAGCTCAGTTTCCAGCGCCCGATCAAAGGAGAAATACAAAAGCATTTCTCCTCCGATCACGTGGAGGGGGCAGGGAGGCATGAAAGGAGCGGAAAGGCCTTTCTTCTCCTTTCGTGTCTCTCTGAACATTTCTGATGCCCGATCACGATGCGATCGGGCAGCAGAAATGCCCACTAGATACCAGGGATTTTTTTTTTTCTTATTTCAAATAAGGGGAGCGGCCCCTTGGGAAGGGCTGCTCCTCGGGGGCAAATTAGTTCTAGGTCATTTCTGCCCCCCCGGGGGTCAGATCGGCCTAATATTATTAGGCCGATCTGCCTCCGGGGATGGGAGGGGCAGAAATCCACTAGACACCAGGGATAGTTTTATTTATTTATTTATTTTTTTATGTTTAGGGAGCGACCCCTTGGGCAAGGGTCGCAGAAACCACTAGACACCAGGGATTTTTATTTTTGGGCTATTTCAAATAAGGTGAGCGTCCCTTTGGGCAAGGGCCGCTCCTCGGGGGGCAAATTATTTCTAGGCCATTTCTGCCCCCAGGGAGGGGTAGAAATCCACTAGACACCAGGAATAATTTTATTTATTTATTTTTTTATTTTTTTACGTTTGGGGAGCGACCCCTTGGGCAAAGGTCGCTCCCGGAGGGGCAAATTATTATTAGGCGAAACCACAAGACACCAGAGAGTTTTTTTTATACTAACGCATAAGGGGAGAGCCCCCTTTGGCAAGGGCCACTCCCCGGGGGGTGCAATATTTTTAGGCCTTTTCTGCCCCCCTGGAGGCAGATCGGACTTATATAATTAGGTGGATCTGCCCTCAGGGGGGGGGGGCAGAAACCTCTAGACACCAGGGATACATATATTGTTTTATTTACTCTATGTTTTTATGTATGGGAAGCGACCCCTTAGACAAGGGTCGCTCCCCTGGGGGCAAATTGTATTTAGGCCATTTCTGCCCCCTTGGGGGCCGATCAGCCTATTTTTGTTAGGCCAATCTGCCCCCAAAGGGGGCAGAAACCTCTAGACACCATGGATTGGTGTGTGTGTATGTGTGTGTTTTGTCTGGGGGGGGCAGCCCCTTGGGCAAGGGTCGCTCCCCATGGGGGCACATTACTGTTGACCATAACTGCCCCCCTTGGGGGCAGATTGGCCTATTTTTGGAAGGCCCATCTGCCCCCAAGGGGGGCAGAAAGCCCACCAGAGACCAGGGAAGATTTTTTTTTCAAAATAAGAGGTTGGGGGTATGGCCATACCACCACCCCACATAAATGGGGCCAAATTTGTTCTGCCCAGTTACCCCCGATCCACATCCCGGGGGGGGACAGAAAATCTACTAGATTCCAGGGAATAAAAAAAATGAATGAAAATAGTGGGGTGGTGGCTACCAACCAGTATGGGCCTGGTTATGCACCCACCCGTACTGAAGGGGCTAACAGTCTTTCAGCTCTCCCCTGCACACTAAAACATCTTATCCAATGGCAAGCAAGAGGACATTTGAATATTTTAATTTTTTGTTTTACATTTGGGCCATGAGAGCTTGGTAACTCCCAAAATCGTCCCACTTGGAATGGTGAGGGCTGCACTTTTTATACTTTGGGACTTTGCCATGTAGAAAAATCCACAAGACCTCGACACATCTGAAAACTAAACATCTAGTTGATTCCAGGGTGGTGTGCTTCACATGCACCCCACACCAATACCTTACCCACAATGTCCTGCAAACCTGCAACTTTGCTGGAAAGCACACATTTTTCCCACATTTTTGTGATGGAATCTTCCGGAATCTGCAGGAATCCACAGAAGTCCTACCACCCAGCATTGTCTCTCCTATACCGATAAAATTTCTGCTGCACTTGTCAGCCTAACAATGTTTTTTTTTCCAAACTGCACTTTTGGACCCACTTTGGTTCCCCCTCAATTTAGACGTGTTTTTGTCTCTTCCCTGTCACAAACACTTGGCCCACCTACACAAGTGAGGTATCATTTTTACCGGGACACTGAGGGAAACGTTGGGTGGTAGGAAATTTGTCACGGTGCGGTGATCCCACACAGAAATGTGGGAAAAATGTGATATTTTTTAGCTAAATTTGAGGTTTCCTGAGGATTCTGGGTAAGAAAACATTGGGGTATCCACACAAGTCACATCTCCCTGGACTCCCTCGGGTGTCTAGTTTTCAGAATTGTCTGGGTTTGATAGGTTTCCCTATATGGCTGCTGAGCCCAGGACCAAAAACACAGGTGCCCCCCCTGCAAAAACAGGTAGTTTTCTATTTGATAATTTTGATTTGTCCAGGTAGTGTTTTGGGGAATTTCCTGTTGCAAGCACAAAGCCTACCCACACAAGTGAGGTACCATTTTTATCGGAAGACTTGGGGGAACGCTGGGTGGAAGGAAATTTGGGGCTCCTCTCAGATTCCAGAACTTTCTGTCACCGAAATGTGAGGAAAAAGTGTTATTTTAGCCAGATTTTGAGGTTTGAAAAGGATTCTGGGTAGCAGAACCCGGTGAGAGTCCCACAAGTCACCCCGTCTTGGATTCCCCTAGGTCTCTAGTTTAAAAAAATGCACAGGTTTGGTAGGTTTCCCTAGGTGCCGGCTGAGCTAGAGGGCAAAATCCACAGTTAGGCACTTTCCAAAAAACAGCTGTTTTCTTTGGGAACATGGGATGTGTCCACGTTGTGTTTTGCGGCACTTCCTGTCATGGACGCTAAGCCTACCCACACAAGTGAGGTACCATTTTTATCGGGAGACTTGGGGGAACATAGGATAACAAAACAAGTGTTATTGCCCCTTGTCTTTCTCTACATTTTTTCCTTCCAAATATAAGACAGTGTGTAAAAAAGACGTCTATTTGAGAAATGCCCCTTAATTCACATGCTAGTATGGACACCCGAGAATTCAGAGATGTGCAAATAACCAATGCTCTTCAACACCTTATCTTGTGCCCATTTTGGAAATACAAAGGTTTTCTTGATACCTATTTTTCACTCTTTATATTTCAGCAAACGAATTGCTGTTTACCCGGTGTGCAATGAAAACCCACTACAGCGAAAAAGCCTCAAGCCTTCTTCTGCAGCCCTTTTTTTCCATTTCTTTAAAAAAAACGAAATTTTCACTGTATTTTGGGTAATTGCTTGGTC
Source organism: Pleurodeles waltl (assembly GCF_031143425.1). NCBI lineage: Eukaryota > Metazoa > Chordata > Amphibia > Caudata > Salamandridae > Pleurodeles > Pleurodeles waltl. The sequence continues at coordinate 405,648,110 of NC_090449.1, forward strand.
CCACAAAGTCTGGGTACCTCTAGAATCCCTAGGATGTTGGAAAAAAAGGACTCAAATTTGGCGTGGGTAGCTTATGTGGACAAAAAGTTATGAGGGCCTAAGCGAGCCCTGCCCCAAACAGCCAAAAAAAGGCCTGGCACCTGAGGGGGAAAAGGCCTGGCAGCGAAGGGGTTAAAAAGACCCCTCACCCACCAACCAAGTTGGTGGCATGCTTCATCATCGGGGTCACACCTGAGACACCTAGCGTGTCACGGGTGTTGTTAGAAATGGGGTCTTTGGTTGACAGTCAGGTTACCCCCTGTTCAAGCAAGGACCCTCACTCTAGTTAGGATAAAAGAGAATCACCCTCAGCTAACCCCTGCTTACCCCCTTGGTAGCTTGGCAGAGCAGTAGGCTTAACCTCAGAGTGCTGGGCGTAAAGTATTTGTACCAACACACACAGTAACTTAATGAAAACACTACAAAATGACACAACACCAGTTTAGAAAAATAGGAAATATTTATCTAGACAAAACAAGACCAAAACGACAAAAATCCAACATACACAAGTCAAGTTATGATTTTTTAAAGGTTTAAAATAAAAAGAGTCTTTAGGTAGTTGTAACACCACACTAGCGCTGCTAGCGTGAAAATGTACCTGGTTTGCGTCAAAAATAACCCCGCACGGGCGGTGTGCGTCGAAAGTAACCCTGCACGGCTGTGTGCGTCGAAAACAACTCGGCACGGCGGTGCGCGTTGAAAAAGCCAGCCACACGACGATCCGAAAGTCCCGCGGCGCAGGGTGCGATCTCTCAGCCTCCGTCAGCGATGCTGCGCGTCGTTTCTCCTGCTCCGGGCGTCGGTTTTTCGGTCGCGTTTCCTGCGGCGTCGTTTCTCAGCTGCGGAACCGGCGTCGCGTCGTTTTCTCAGCCGCGATCGGATTCGCGTCGATCTTTTCTCCGCACGGTGCTCGGTGCGTGTATTTTTGTCCTTAGGCTGCCAGCCTCTCCTTTCAGGGTCCCAGGAACTGGAAGGGCACCACAGAGCAGAGTAGGGGTCTCTCCAGAGACTCCAGGTGCTGGCAGGAAGAAGTCTTTGCTATCCCTGAGACTTCAACAACAGGAGGCAAGCTCTACATCAAGCCCTTGGAGATTTCTTCTTCAAGATGGAAGGCACACAAAGTCCAGTCTTTGCCCTCTTACTCAGGCAGAAGCAGCACTGCAGGAAAGCTCCACAAAGCACAGTCACAGGCAGGGCAGCACTTGTTCCTCAGCGATCAGCTCTTCTCCAGGCAGAGGTTCCTCTTGATTCCAGAAGTGTTTCTAAAGTTTGTAAGTTTGGGTGCCCTTCTTATACCCATTTTAGTCTTTGAAGTCACCTTTCTTCAAAGGGGACTCACACCTTCTTGTGAAATCCTGCCTTGCCCAGGCAAGGCCTCAGACACACACCAGGGGGCTGGAGACAGCATTGTCAGAGGCAGGCACAGTCCTTTCAGATGAGAGTGACCACTCCACCCCTCCCTCCTAGCAGAGATGGCTAATCAGGAAATGCAGATCACACCCCAGCTCCCTTTGTGTCACTGTCTGGTGTGAGGTGAAAAACAACCCAACTGTCAAACTGACCCAGACAGGGAATCCACAAACCAGGCAGAGTCACAGAATGGTTTAAGCAAGAAAATGCTCACTTTCTAAAAGTGGCATTTCCAAACGCACAATCTCAAAATCAACTTTACTAAAAGATGTATTTTTAAATTGTGAGTTCAGGGATCCCAAACTCCACATGTCCATCTACTCTCTAGGGGAATCTACACTTTAATCATATTTAAAGGTAGCCCCCATATTATCCTATGAGAGAGAGACAGACCTTGCAACAGTGAAAACGAAATTGGCAGTATTTCACTGTTAGGACATATAAACCACATTACTATATGTCCTACCTTATCCATACACTGCACCCTGCCCTTGGGGCTACCTAGGGCCTACCTTAGGGGTGCCTTACATGTAAGGAAAGGGAAGGTTTAGGCCTGGCAAGTGGGTACACTTGCCAAGTCGAATTTACAGTGTAAAAATACACATACAGACACTGCAGGGGCAGGTCTGAGACATGATTACAGAGCTACTTATGTGGGTGGCACAACCAGTGCTGCAGGCCCACTAGTAGCATTTGATTTACAGGCCCTGGCACCTCTAGTGCACATTACTAGGGACTTACTAGTAATTCAAATATGCCAATCATGGATGAACCACTTACATACAATTTAAACAGGAGCACTTGCACCTTAGCACTGGTTAGCAGTGGTAAAGTGCCCAGAGTAACAAAAACAGCAAAATCAGAGTCCAGCACACATCAACAACCTGGGGAACAGAGGCAAAAAGTTAAGGGAGACCACGCCAAGGATGAAAAGTCTAACACGTGTCCCCCCCAGCTAAAAGTGGGGAGCAACTACCCAACCTCATGGGAGTTCTCATCACTAAGACGGAAGAACCTGGACAGACCATCAGCATTGGCGTGCTCTGTACCGGGTCGATGTTCCACCGTAAAGTCCATCCCCTGTAGGGAAATGGACCACCTCAACAGTTTTGGGTTCTCACCCCTCATCTGCATTAACCATCTGAGGGGTCTGTGGTCGGTCTGAACTCGGAAGTGAGTCCCAAACAAGTAGGGTCTTAGCTTCTTCAGTGCCCAGACCACAGCAAACGCTTCACGTTCTATGGCACTCCACCTACGTTCCCTGGGTAGTAACCTCCTGCTAATGAAGGCTACGGGTTGATCTAGGCCCTCTTCATTCAGCTGTGAGAGTACTGCTCCAATACCATGCTCTGAGGCGTCTGTCTGTACAACAAACTCCGTGGAGTAGTCAGGTGCCTTCAGCACAGGTGCTGTGCACATGGCAGCCTTCAGGGCATCAAAAGCGTTCTGGCAAGCCTCTGTCCAGATCACTTTCTTGGGTTGCTTCTTAGAAGTCAACTCAGTTAAGGGGGTAACAATGGTACCATATCCCTTAACGAACCTCCGATAGTATCCTGTGAGACCTAAAAAGGCTCTCACTTCAGTCTGGGTCTTGGGAGGCTCCCAAGCCAGAATCGTGTCAATCTTAGGCTGTAGGGGTGCCACCTGGCCACTCCCCACCTGGTGTCCTAAGTACACAACAGAACCCTGCCCTATTTGGCACTTGCTCGCCTTAATAGTGAGGCCTGCCTTCTGCAGGGCCTCTAACACTCTCCAGAGGTGTTGCAGGTGTTCCTCCCATGTGGAACTAAACACAGCAATGTCATCCAGGTAGGCGGCACTGAACTCATCCAGTCCTGCCAACACCTGGTTGACCAACCTCTGAAAGGTGGCAGGGGCATTCTTCATCCCAAAGGGCATCACATTGAAGTGGAAGTGCCCATCGGGGGTAGAGAATGCTGACCTCTCCTTTGCCCCTTCAGTTAAGGCAATCTGCCAGTACCCAGATGTTAAATCAAACGTACTGAGGTACTTGGCAGCTCCTAACCGATCAATGAGCTCATCAGCTCGGGGGATGGGGTGTGCGTCAGTCTTGCTGACCGCATTGAGACCCCGGTAGTCCACACAGAACCTAAGTTCTGGAGTGGCACCAGGAGCAGTAGCCTTTGGGACCAAGACCACTGGGCTGGCCCAAGGACTGCTGGAGTGCTCAATAACCCTTAGGGCTAACATTTTGGAGACTTCCTCCTTAATGCAAGCCCTCACCCTGTCAGTCACCCTGTAAACCTTATGTTTAACAGGTGTACTGTCCCCAGTGTCCACATCATGTGTGCACAGGTGTGTGACTCCTGGGATCAGGGAAAACAGTGAGGCGAACTGTCCCAGCACGTGGCGACAGTCCCTCTGCTGTTCCTCAGTCAGGGAGGGGGAGAGGATCACTCCCTCCACAGACCCATCTTTCTCTCCTGCAGACAGGAGGTCAGGAAGAGGCTCACTCTCTTCCTCCACCCCGTCATCTGTCGCTAGGAGCATGGATAGCTCAGTTCGCTCAAAGTGGGGTTTGAGGCGGTTGACATGTAGGACCCTCAAGGGGTTCCTGGGGGATTGCAAGTCTACCAGATAGGTGACCTCGCTCTTTCTTTCCACCACCTCAAAAGGCCCAGTCCACTTATCTTGGAGAGCCCTAGGCTCCACTGGTGCCATGACCCACACTTTTTGTCCAGGCTGAAACTCAACCAGAGTGGCATTCTGGTCGTACCACCGTTTCATGTCCTCCTGGCTTGCTTCCAGGTTCTCCTGAGCGAGACTCCTGAAGCGGGCAGTCTGGTTTCTTAGTGCCAGCATGTAGCTAAATACATCCTGGGGTGGTTTACTAGGAGCTTTCTCCAAAGCCTCCTTCACCAGACTGAGCGGTCCCCTCACAGGGTGGCCATAGATGAGCTCAAAGGGGCTAAAGCCAAGTCCCTTTTGAGGCACCTCCCTGTAAGCGAACAGAAGGCATGGCAAGAGGACGTCCCACTTACGCCTCAAGGGCTCTGACAGGCCCTGAATCATGCCTTTCAAGGTGCGGTTGAATCTCTCAACCAGACCATTACTTTGGGGGTGGTAAGGGGTGGTGAACTTGTAGGTTACCCCACACACCTTCCACAGAGACTTCATATAAGTGGATATGAAGTTTGTACCCCTATCAGATACTACCTCCTTGGGGAACCCCATGCGGGTAAAAACCCCCATCAAGGCACGTCCCACCACGGGGGCGGTGACCGTCCTTAGAGGAATAGCTTCTGGGTACCGTGTGGCATGGTCCACCAAGACCAGGATGAACCTGTTGCCCATGGCTGTCTTGGGATCCAGAGGCCCCACAATGTCAATTCCTACCCTTTCAAAGGGAGTACTGACTACCGGTAAAGGTTGGAGGGGAGCTTTGCATTTCCCCCCACTCTTGCCACTTGCCTGACAAGTCTGACAAGATCTACAATAAGCAGCTGACTGCTTGTTCATCAAGGGCCAGTAAAAGTGGGAGACAAGCCTCTTATAGGTCTTGTCCTGCCCTAGATGTCCTGCCAAAGGCACATCATGAGCCAAACCCAGTAGGAAGGTCCTGAAGCCCTGGGGTACCACCAGCATACGAGCTGACCCCGGCTCAGGAACCTTAGGCTCACTATACAGGAGGCCATCCTCCCAATAAATCAGGTGAGTACCTGGCGCCCCGCCAGCCGCCTGGGCTGCAGCCTGCTGCCGCAGTCCCTCAAGAGTAGGGCACTCCTTCTGCGCTGTGCAGAATACTTCCCTGGTGGGTCCCCCTTCCTGCTGCCACTGCGACAGCTCGGGGACCTCCCCCAGTTCAGCCACCTGTTCCCCTGTAGGTTCCGGGGCATCACCCTCAGGCTCTGCCTCCTCCCGGACCGTGGGAACTTCTGGGGCGGGTTTCCCGCGCCTCCTGCCTTTCCTCTTCTTGGCGGTCCCCTGGGCCACTGTTTCAGGCTCCAGGGGCTCTTGACTACCCTGATTGGCTGCCATAGACCGGGTGGATACGCATACCCACCCAGGCAGACCCAACATCTCCAAGTGAGACCTGTGTTCCACCTCCTTCCAAGGGGAATCTTCCAGGTCGTTGCCTAGCAAACAATCAACAGGCATGGTTGGACTCACAGCTACTTTCCAGGAACCTGAGACCCCCCCCCATTCAAAGGGAACCTGCGCCACTCTGCAGAGGCGCTCAGAATTGTCTACTGCAACTACTTGGTGAAGTACCCGGGGATCAATCTGCTCTTCAGACACCAGGTGACTCCTCACTGTAGTCACACTGGCTCCAGTGTCTCTTAGAGCCTCCACCCTCTGTCCATTGATGGTCACCCATTGCCTGTACTTCTTAGTGTTATCAGGCACTAGGTTTCTCTGGACCATCTCACTGTCCCCTAGTGAGACAAGGGTCATTTCTGCTGGTTCCCACCCACCTGAAACCAACTCCTCCCCAAGCGCTACACTGGCCAAACCCTGGGACGGTGCACCAGTGGGTGCCGGTGTACTTTTGGGGCATTTGGGGTCCCCCCTCACATGACCCACCTGGTCACATGAATAGCACTTACGTAGGGGACCACCTGCCATTGGCTTCCCTTTGGAGAACCATGGCTTCTTTTCACTGGGGGGTTGGGAATCCTTACCCTGGGAATCAGTTTGGGGCCCTTGAGAGAACTCATCCTGTTTGCCCTTACCCCCCCCTTTCTTCTGAGAGGGACCCTGCCCACCCTTGGCGTGGTCTCCCCCATACCTCTTTTGGACCCTGGTGCTCTCCCAGCGGTCCGCTTCCTGTGCAAGCTTCCTGGGGTCAGTCAGCTTGCTGTCAATGAGGTGCTGGCGCAGCTCTGGAAAACATAAACTGTACAAGTGCTCCCAAGCAATTAAATTGTAAAGCCCCTCATACGTGTTTACCTTACTGCCCTTCACCCAACCATCCAGTGACCTGCAACAAGAATCAACACATTCCAACCATGTTTGGGATTCCTTTCTCTTGTAGGATCTAAACTTCTCCTTGTACTGCTCAGGGGTGAGACCATACCTGGTAAGTAAGGCCTCCTTCATGGCAGGGTAGGTGAGACTCTGAGCATCCCCTAAGGCCGTCAGTGTGTCCCTCCCCTCTGCCTCAAAATGCTTCCACAGGGCTGCCCCCCAATGAGCTTCAGGGACCAGGTTCATGTGGAGAGCTGACTCATAACCCTTGAACCACAAGTAGATATCATCCTCCCTCTTATAATCCCTCACAAGGTCTTTTGGGATGTGTACCCTTCTCTCAGGCTGCACTGTAGAATTGCTGCCACCATCCCTACTGGACTGACTCCTCTGATCCATCTCTTTTAAACTGAGCTCATGAGCCATGTTTATCTTCCTTTCCTCAAGGGCCAGCTTTCTCTGTTCCACCTCAAGGGCCAGCTTTCTCTGTTCCACCTCTAGACTGAGCCTTTTCAGCTCCAACTGGTACTCCCTCTCTGCCTGTCTGTCCTGTAACTCTCCAGGTGTCAGACTCTTGGAGGACACACTGCTACCTGCCCTGGAGATTCTCCCCTGAGACATAGCAGGCCCACCCACTACATCAGTGTGAGTGACTTGCAACTCCTCTTCCCCCTCTGGCTCCTCATCTGTGTGCCCCTCAGCTGCTTTGGCTGTCACCCAGGCCCTCAGCGCCTTTTGCAGCTCATCCTTCTTGGATGAGCTCTTAATGGGACAGCCAACATTACTACAAAACTGCTTCAACTGAGCCACTTTGTAGCTCTCCAATTTCTCCAAGTCAAAAGCAGCTTCAGCTAGGGCATCTCCAGACTGAGACATGATGAGAGGTTAAAAAAAAATATGCACAGTTCCAAAAACAGAAAAGCAAGTTCTCAAATGAAGTTTCAGAAAAGTCAATCACGGGATCAGCGAAAAAAAAGAAACTGAATGCAGAGAAAAACAGTCCAAGTAAAAAAACAAAAATCACAAGACTAGTAGTATGTGGTCACGTAGTGGTCTGAGATCAAAACAGTAGTGTACACTTAATTACTGTATGTCAAGTACAAATACAAGTCCAAATCCCGACCGCTGGTCACCAATGTTAGAAATGGGGTCTTTGGTTGACAGTCAGGTTACCCCCTGTTCAAGCAAGGACCCTCACTCTAGTTAGGATAAAAGAGAATCACCCTCAGCTAACCCCTGCTTACCCCCTTGGTAGCTTGGCAGAGCAGTAGGCTTAACCTCAGAGTGCTGGGCGTAAAGTATTTGTACCAACACACACAGTAACTTAATGAAAACACTACAAAATGACACAACACCAGTTTAGAAAAATAGGAAATATTTATCTAGACAAAACAAGACCAAAACGACAAAAATCCAACATACACAAGTCAAGTTATGATTTTTTAAAGGTTTAAAATAAAAAGAGTCTTTAGGTAGTTGTAACACCACACTAGCGCTGCTAGCGTGAAAATGTACCTGGTTTGCGTCAAAAATAACCCCGCACGGGCGGTGTGCGTCGAAAGTAACCCTGCACGGCTGTGTGCGTCGAAAACAACTCGGCACGGCGGTGCGCGTTGAAAAAGCCAGCCACACGACGATCCGAAAGTCCCGCGGCGCAGGGTGCGATCTCTCAGCCTCCGTCAGCGATGCTGCGCGTCGTTTCTCCTGCTCCGGGCGTCGGTTTTTCGGTCGCGTTTCCTGCGGCGTCGTTTCTCAGCTGCGGAACCGGCGTCGCGTCGCGTCGTTTTCTCAGCCGCGATCGGATTCGCGTCGATCTTTTCTCCGCACGGTGCTCGGTGCGTGTATTTTTGTCCTTAGGCTGCCAGCCTCTCCTTTCAGGGTCCCAGGAACTGGAAGGGCACCACAGAGCAGAGTAGGGGTCTCTCCAGAGACTCCAGGTGCTGGCAGGAAGAAGTCTTTGCTATCCCTGAGACTTCAACAACAGGAGGCAAGCTCTACATCAAGCCCTTGGAGATTTCTTCTTCAAGATGGAAGGCACACAAAGTCCAGTCTTTGCCCTCTTACTCAGGCAGAAGCAGCACTGCAGGAAAGCTCCACAAAGCACAGTCACAGGCAGGGCAGCACTTGTTCCTCAGCGATCAGCTCTTCTCCAGGCAGAGGTTCCTCTTGATTCCAGAAGTGTTTCTAAAGTTTGTAAGTTTGGGTGCCCTTCTTATACCCATTTTAGTCTTTGAAGTCACCTTTCTTCAAAGGGGACTCACACCTTCTTGTGAAATCCTGCCTTGCCCAGGCAAGGCCTCAGACACACACCAGGGGGCTGGAGACAGCATTGTCAGAGGCAGGCACAGTCCTTTCAGATGAGAGTGACCACTCCACCCCTCCCTCCTAGCAGAGATGGCTAATCAGGAAATGCAGATCACACCCCAGCTCCCTTTGTGTCACTGTCTGGTGTGAGGTGAAAAACAACCCAACTGTCAAACTGACCCAGACAGGGAATCCACAAACCAGGCAGAGTCACAGAATGGTTTAAGCAAGAAAATGCTCACTTTCTAAAAGTGGCATTTCCAAACGCACAATCTCAAAATCAACTTTACTAAAAGATGTATTTTTAAATTGTGAGTTCAGGGATCCCAAACTCCACATGTCCATCTACTCTCTAGGGGAATCTACACTTTAATCATATTTAAAGGTAGCCCCCATATTATCCTATGAGAGAGAGACAGACCTTGCAACAGTGAAAACGAAATTGGCAGTATTTCACTGTTAGGACATATAAACCACATTACTATATGTCCTACCTTATCCATACACTGCACCCTGCCCTTGGGGCTACCTAGGGCCTACCTTAGGGGTGCCTTACATGTAAGGAAAGGGAAGGTTTAGGCCTGGCAAGTGGGTACACTTGCCAAGTCGAATTTACAGTGTAAAAATACACATACAGACACTGCAGGGGCAGGTCTGAGACATGATTACAGAGCTACTTATGTGGGTGGCACAACCAGTGCTGCAGGCCCACTAGTAGCATTTGATTTACAGGCCCTGGCACCTCTAGTGCACATTACTAGGGACTTACTAGTAATTCAAATATGCCAATCATGGATGAACCACTTACATACAATTTAAACAGGAGCACTTGCACCTTAGCACTGGTTAGCAGTGGTAAAGTGCCCAGAGTAACAAAAACAGCAAAATCAGAGTCCAGCACACATCAACAACCTGGGGAACAGAGGCAAAAAGTTAAGGGAGACCACGCCAAGGATGAAAAGTCTAACAGGTGTGTTGCAACGACTGATTACAGCGGAGCAGGTTTTGTCATTTTTACCACACATACTGGTTGGATTTGGCACGAGGGTGAGTGATGGTTTAGTAGATCAAATTTTACTAACAAGAGATTTCACAAAAATGAAATGCACTGTTAATAACTGAAAGGCCAAAAAACTGAACCAATGACTCACAACTCATGAACTGTAAAGCCACGACAAGGCACCAACCACTTTACAGTCCATTCACACACCTTACATACATGATATGCATAAGACCATTCACGTTGCCAGCCAAGGGCCCAGCACATTCCAACACTTGCATCAACAGACGCGTACTCAAGGGCCCATCACTTACATATGCCCACATGCCTGATACAGCAATCACACCAGCTGATGGGAGTTTGTGGACTGATGTTTGGCTGGCATTGCCAGCCAAGCGCCACTTCACGCACACCGCCAGCCAAGCACCACCCCACACACACCGCCAGCCAAGTGGCACTCCACGCACACCGCCAGCCAAGCGCCACTCCACACACACCGCCAGCCAATCGCCACTCCACACACACTGCCATCACTGTTTTTTTGTTTTTAAACAACAAAGAAACCACTAACTAATTATAAATAAGTACAAAACTACTAACACAAGCTCTAACTGAAAACATGACAGAAATGCCAACCGTGAAACTGAACATATGAAAATATAAAACAGGCAGTTTACGCACACGGTATTTCCTAGAAATTATTTTTGGTGTGGTAACTCCTGAAACAGCCGGCCACACATGCACAGGCTTTGAAGGTCAATCAGGGCAGTACATCCGGCTCTCCCTCCGGATACCTCTTCGGGCACAGACTCTACATTTCTTAGTGGGCAAGTCTTTTTTGGGAGTGGGAGGAATGTGATCAGTAAAGTGGCATCTTTAAATCTAGCCACATCCTCCACCACTGCTACACTAGGAACTCTTGCCTGTTCCACCACAATAAGACTCCTGAAATTTAACAGATTTCATTCTTGACTCAGGTGAACAATCTTTAAACACAATAAAAGCATTAAAAGTTGCGAAATTAAATAAATGTATGGCCAACTTTTTAGACCACACGTAAGTCTTACGAAGAGCAGTGTAAGTTCCAACCTCTGATCTACTCTATCAACACCACCCATGTGCCTATTGTAGTCCAAAATGCACGCAGGTTTGCGCACTTCGGCAACCTGGCCTCAAACAGTCACCGGGGAAGTACTCTCATCATGGATGGTAGTTAGCATGTACACATCCCTCCTGTCTGAAAATTTCAGAGCTAGCAGCTCATCATTCCGCAAGGCACGGCACTGTCCCCTCTCAAGTTTTTTACAGACAAGCTCCCTTGGATAGCCATTCCTGGTTAGAACGAATTGTGGCACAAGCAACAGTGTCCACTCTGAACAACTCCATGAACAACTGCACTCCATTGTAGAAAGTATCCACGTACAAATGGTGACCTTTGTTAAACAGTCGTCTACCAAGTTCCCACACAATTTTCTCGCTGCTAACTCCAAAAGTGGGCGGACAACCAGGGGGGTCAATACTGGAATCCCTACCAGTGTAGACCCAGAAATTATACACATATCCTGTACTACTTTCTGACAGCATATACAATTTAATTCCGTACCGTGCCCTCTTGCTAGGAAGGTACTGCTTAAAAACCAAACGTCCCTTGAACAGGACCAAAGACTCGTACGCACTTATTTCTTTGCCTGGAACATCCACCTCTGAAAACCGATCTACAAAATGATCAAGGACTGGCCTAACCTTAAAAAGACGGTCACAATCAGGGTGATCTTGTGGCAAGGCTAAAAGATTGTCAACAAACTGCAGCACCCGAAGAAGAAGCAAATAGCGATTATGAGTCATGGTTGCAGGAAATATAGCCATTGCCATCAAGGGACTAGTAGACCAATAAGAAACCATTGACGGCTGACTTATCAAGCCCATCAAAAAAGTCAAACCTAAGAACTTTTTTATCTCTTCCTGATTTGTGGGAACCCACTAGGTAGCTCTAGACTGAGGCCTAAGTCTGGCAGCGTTGTTCCTCAAATACTGCTCCGCATACAAATTAGTTTGCTCAACAATCTCTTCCAAAAATATATTGTCCATAAACAATTCAAAGAAATTGACAGGCAAAAAGTTTTCAGTGTTTACTCTATACCCTGGGAGACCAGTAAAGGCAGGCAACTGTGGCTGCTCCATGTTTGGGGTAACCCAGGTGTTCAGGTCTTTTAAAGGGAAACCTTCCATCCCCAGGCTGCTGCACTATTGGCAGATCAGTGTCCTCCTCTAAAACAGGACCTTCATCTGGACTCAGAGTGGCATCCTCATCAGAAGTTTCCTCTTGGACAGAAAACTCACTGCCAGAATCTCTCACTTCCTTCTCTGCCTCAGATGCAGAGTCAGTCTCATAATCATGGTCAGAAGACGACTCAAAAAGCATGCCAACAACCTGCTGAGCGGTCACTCTGTAGCTAGCCATGATCCTTTTTTACAACCAATGGATTGCCAACAACAACCAGCATTTTCTAAAACAAGTAATAAACAAAGTTTGGCTTCATCACAAAGAGTCATGTACTAAAAAACTATACCAGTCAATTGCCTGAAAAAGTTAGACTCACCAGCAACTACTCTGCACAGACAAAGCAATCACCAATGATATCTCGCTAAAAAGAAAAAAAGAAAAGCAAATTAGACATAAGACAACACAAATATAATTGTGCACAAATCTAATGACAATTTCACACACTATCCTGCATTTAGTATACCACCTATAAACATGTAATTCTTGCATGTCAACAATACTCCTTTGGAGTAAATTGCTTTTACTTACCTAAAACATGCACCTACGCAAACAGCAGGTCAACTACCATCAAAACCGCAAGGATCCACAGCAAAGGAAGCAAAAACTTTGAACTAGAACAAAAAGAAGAAATAAACTGTTCTAATCACAAATACATATACTTCGCCAGTTGGCAAACACCCCGCCACCAAGAATTTACAAATTTTACCTGGTGCCTAAGTGGCTTCTGCCCCCTTTGGGGGCAGATGGGCCTGGGGGGGGGTGGCAGAAATGGCCATCAGTAATGTGCCCCCTTTGGGGGGCGACCCTTGCCAAAGGGGCTGCACCCCCCTACACAAAACACACACACACAAGATCCCTGGTGCCTAAGTGGATTCTGCCCCTCTTGAGGGCAGATGGGCCTAAAACAATAGGCCGATCTGCCCCCAAGGGGGGGCAGAAATGGCCAACAGTTCTGTGCCCCCTTTGAGGGCGACCCTCGCCAAAGGGGCCGCCCCCCCACACACAACACACACACAAGATCCCTGGTGCCTAAGTAGATGCTGCCCCCCTTGGGGGCAAATGGGCCTAAACAAACAGGCCAATCTGCCCCCAAGGTGGGCAAAAATGACCAACAGTTCTGTGCCCCTTTTGGGGGGCGACCCTTGCCAAAGGGGGCGCCCCCAGCACAATTAAAACCAAAGGGGAACAAAAAAGAATTTCCCTGGCATCTTGGGGGCAGATGGGCCTAAAAAATAGGCCGATCTGCCCCAAGGGAGGCAGAAATGGCCATCAGTAATGTGCCCCCTTTGGGGGCGACCCTTGCCAAGGGGGCCACCCCCCACACAAAACACGCACACACACACACACAAGATCCCTGGTGTCTAAGTATTAGGGAGTTATCACCCCCTCTGCCTCAGGGCACAATAGTGAAAGCCTTATAATTTTAATCAGTGTCACTATGTCAGGTAAGATTGTTAACACCTATTTGAACTTGTTTTCAGATAATTTGGGTGTCACTAGTGGGAACACCTCTTGTTGTCCTCATAAATTTCTACCATAATAACACTGACAAACCTTTTTTTTAAATTGCAGAGTCTCTTCCCTATGCCCTAGATAAAGTGTTGGCAGGGTTGGGTGAAGATTCTGTCATAATATGGGGGTGATTTTAATCATAGACTTTGTCCTACTTCTAATAAGTGTGTATGTGGAATAGGAGACAATGATTACTGCAACTATTCACATTTTGAACATAACCCTTATGGTAATACAGGGAGTGCAGAATTATTAGGCAAGTTGTATTTTTGAGGATTAATTTTATTATTGAACAACAACCATGTTCTCAATGAACCCAAAAAACTCATTAATATCAAAGCTGAATATTTTTGGAAGTAGTTTTTAGTTTGTTTTTAGTTTTAGCTATGTTAGGGGGATATCTGTGTGTGCAGGTGACTATCACTGTGCATAATTATTAGGCAACTTAACAAAAAAAAATATATACCCATTTCAATTATTTATTATTACCAGTGAAACCAATATAACATCTCAACATTCACAAATATACATTTCTGACATTCAAAAACAAAACAAAAACAAATCAGTGACCAATATAGCCACCTTTCTTTGCAAGGACACTCAAAAGCCTGCCATCCATGGATTCTGTCAGTGTTTTGATCTGTTCACCATCAACATTGCGTGCAGCAGCAACCACAGCCTCCCAGACACTGTTCAGAGAGGTGTACTGTTTTCCCTCCTTGTAAATCTCACATTTGATGATGGACCACAGGTTCTCAATGGGGTTCAGATCAGGTGAACAAGGAGGCCATGTCATTAGATTTCCTTCTTTTATACCCTTTCTTGCCAGCAAAGCTGTGGAGTACTTGGACGCGTGTGATGGAGCATTGTCCTGCATGAAAATCATGTTTTTCTTGAAGGATGCAGACTTCTTCCTGTACCACTGCTTGAAGAAGGTGTCTTCCAGGAACTGGCAGTAGGACTGGGAGTTGAGCTTGACTCCATCCTCAACCCGAAAAGGCCCCACAAGCTCATCTTTGATGATACCAGCCCAAACCAGTACTCCACCTCCACCTTGCTGGCGTCTGAGTCGGACTGGAGCTCTCTGCCCTTTACCAATCCAGCCACGGGCCCATCCATCTGGCCCATCAAGACTCACTCTCATTTCATCAGTCCATAAAACCTTAGAAAAATCAGTCTTGAGATATTTCTTGGTCCAGTCTTGACGTTTCAGCTTGTGTGTCTTGTTCAGTGGTGGTCGTCTTTCAGCCTTTCTTACCTTGGCCATGTCTCTGAGTATTGCACACCTTGTGCTTTTGGGCACTCCAGTGATGTTGCAGCTCTGAAATATGGCCAAACTGGTGGCAAGTGGCATTGTGGCAGCTGCACGCTTGACTTTTCTCAGTTCATGGGCAGTTATTTTGCGCCTTGGTTTTTCCACACGCTTCTTGCGACCCTGTTGACTATTTTGAATGAAACGCTTGATTGTTCGATGATCACGCTTCAGAAGCTTTGCAATTTTAAGAGTGCTGCATCCCTCTGCAAGATATCTCACTATTTTTGACTTTTCTGAGCCTGTCAAGTCCTTCTTTTGACCCATTTTGCCAAAGGAAAGGAAATTGCCTAATAATTATGCACACCTGATATAGGGTGTTGATGTCATTAGACCACACCCCTTCTCATTACAGAGATGCACATCACCTAATATGCTTAATTGGTAGTAGGCTTTCGAGCCTATACAGCTTGGAGTAAGACAACATGCATAAAGAGGATGATGTGGTCAAAATACTCATTTGCCTAATAATTCTGCACTCCCTGTATACCGAATGAGCTGATGGTGACCCATGACCTTGGCCTTAGCCTAGATCTGGGGTCTAATGCCGCATCAAAACAGGTGACATAAAAAGGCAGGGGGTTCTTGGTCTCTGATTCATTACATTATAATCTCCAAAGTTTGGGCAAGGAAGGTATATGCATTTTATATTACTAAGTGCCCTTTAAGCAGTCATAACCCGCTGACACTGAACTTCATTCTAAGGCTTATGTCACTAGCCAGTCATGAAATGGTTGCCCCAAATGAGTATACCAAGAATCGGAGAGTGTGCCGTAAATGGAAGGACATTGAGCCAGAGGTATTTATGTTCAACCTTTGGGGGATAAAAAAGAGCTCCTTGGGCTGTGTCTATGTTTTCAGCATGATCCAACTGAAGTCTTGGGGGCTTTTTTTAGAATCTGGGAAGGATAAATCAACTACTAATGGCGAGAAATATAAATCAAGCCCCCAAATGCAAAAAATTGTTTGATAAGTCATGTTCACAGGCCCACAGTAGTTTACTTCAAGCAGTTAAAAGAACACCCAGAGACATCGTGGAAGTCAGAATGTGGAGGAAACATTATAAGGAGGTTATCAGGACCAGGTAAGAGATGATCAGGAGGGAGGCCTAGAAGCAGTTTACTATAGCTTTTGCTAGGAAAGATGCAATTCAATTTTAGCAGGTAGTGTTCACACCCTTTTTACAGACAGCCCTGCCATAAGCATGGATGTGACCATCCCAGAACATGTGTGAGTTAACTATTTTAGTAATGCATATGATTCCCATAATCTGGTGCATAGTGCTAGTAACTTTAGAAACAACGTTTGCTACAGCAACTCTGCTCTTTTATTGCTCACAACTTGTACTTTTGCACTCAACCTGTATTTTAGAATCACCACTTATGTTGTTTGCAGGTGCTAAATGTCAGTGGTAAAGCAGACACAAAGCGGACGCACGCAGCAGATGCATGCAGTGGGCAAGCCTGTCTGTGCCTGGCTGCGGCTGGCTAGTGCCAGGGGCCAGTTACTGTGACCAAAATGTAACTTATACCTCAAGTGACCTGATACAGCTACACTCTCCAGGCTATCAGCTGACTTTTCCACCATATTGGCTATTACTAATCTTGGCTTACTGAATACTAATTGCCTTTGTCTCCTTTGACTCCAATATTTCAGACGGCCATACCACCTCCCAGAGCAGTCCTCCCTGTAGGAATATTCCTTCCTATCACCAGCTGAGGTTCTTTTATTTGAACACCCACCCGGTCTATTGGAAAATATCAATTGAAAATGTTCCATCTGCTTGACTCTGAAAGCCCGGATATTTTGTTTCTTAATGAAACATGGCTAAATGCTGACTCCTTCCCTGACATCCTTGCTTGTCTGCCAGAAGCCTATTATATCTTACAATGTAATCACTGCTATGCCAGAACCGGTGGTGGAGCAGCGGCAATCAATACCATACATCTTAAGTGTGCCTCCCTTGAGTTGTTTGATATCACACTGATAAACAGTCTTATAATAAAACTTGACTCCACAACTTACTCTTTGGTCTGCGCTCTTTCTACAGACCTCTGGACTATATGCCTTGATTTCTGAAAATTTTAGCAGAACATATTTTCCCTTTAGTTATTGATCATGCAAAAAGTTTGCTTCTCTGGGATTTTACTGGGCAAACAAAGTCACTGGTGGGCAACACTCCGCAGAGGTTACGGAACTGCTGAGTAGCTTGAACCTCATGTAGCATGTGCTATTACCGACTCATATTAAAGGTCACAGCTTAGACCAGGTGTGGTCCTCTAATCTGTTAGTCTCCAATATGGAGGTCCTGCCTTATGCCTGGTCAGACCATTCTCTTATTAAATTTGTGCTTTTGGGTGTGACCCTTCCTAAACCCCTTCCCGGCCCTAACTGCTTCTCTAGAAACTGGGCTAGAATTAATATGCAAGACTTCGGCAGTGCTGTAGCAATGGCTTTACCAGACACAAATTCCAGTGTGGTCATTTTTGATGGAGAGATCGCAAGCTGGCTGCCACAAGCTAGTGACACTTTTTCCCCACTCTGCAAAATCAAACCACCTAGGCGCCATAACGCGTCAAAATGGTTTTATGATTACTTAAAATCAGAGAAATTAAAACTACGTCAAGCCGAACAAAAATGGCCAAAGAGTTACCACACTAATGATAAAGAGACATTATTGGCACAACTAAAAGACTGCAAAAGAATGATCATCCTGGCCAAATCGGCTTTCTTCTCGGACAGGGTCATCAACTCCACTAACAAATCTGAGGATATTTTTGGAATTGCGACTAAACTATCTAATCCAGACAGAGTGACTGCTAAAATTAAATTGACCCAGAGCAGATAAGAGGTCTTTGACATATTTTTTATCCATAAGATTGCAACCATAAAAGCCAGTATCCCTTACAGGCCTGGACACAACTATGGATGACTGTAATTCTGTGACAATGTCAGAGTTGCCTGCGATCAGCTAGACACGCCTGATGGACTTTTTAATCAAAGTCAAATCAGGATCATCAGAAGATCCTTGTCCTCCAAAGGTGTTAACAATAGTATTTACCCATTTCTGTGATATAGCTCTAGCTGTCCTAAATCAGTCTTTAAGTTGCAGCATGGTTCCTAGGGCCTTTAAAGAAGCAACAGTTATACCTCTGCTAAAGAAAGCAGGGGACAACCCTTTCATTCTAAAAAACTATCATCCATATCACTCCTCCCTTACTTGGCTAAAGCACTGGAGGCACACGCAGCAGGCGGCATCAGTCATCCTTTTAGTGGTGGATGATCTATGGTGGGCTGCTGATAAAGGGACTACCCAGGCGCTGGTAGTTCTTGATCTTTCAGCTGCCTTGGACGCAGTCGACCATAAGGTTTTGGTGAACCGTGTCAGTGCTGCAGGTTTCCGAGGCACCGTGCTGGAATGGATTATCTCACTCTTGAAGGATCGGTCACAATCAGTGAGCCCGCCTCTTTCTGATGTCCCAAAGTTCAATTAGCCTGTGGAGTACCTCAGGGATCATCTTTATCTCCCTATCTATTTAACTTATACATTCACCCTTTAGTGCATGCCCTGAATCAAATGCAAGTCAAAGTGTACAGCTATGCTGGTGACATGCAATTTTATCTTTTCCATCAATATCTCACCAGAATTGAAGTCATCCTTTCAGGACCCAATGCTATTTATCTGTGTTTGGATGAACTGTAACCAACCTAAACTGAATTCGGACAAGACTGAGATTGTCATCATTGGAAAACAATCTAACCTGTGGAATGCTGCCTTCTGGCCCTCTTCAGTTGGCATTTCACCCCAGTTCAAGAACTCAGTCAAACGTTTGGGAGTAGTGATTGACTCTAAGCTGTCAATGAAACCTTATGTAGGGGCTATAGTTTCAGCATGCTTTTCCAACCTTGTAAAATTGGTAGCCTTCTCTCCTTCGAAGCCCTTACACAGGTCATCATTGCAATGGTCACCGCGAGAGTCGACTACACTAACTCCCTCTACTTGGGTCTTCCCAAGAGGCTAGTTGGTAGACTCCAACTAGTACAAAATCAGGCGGCTAGGATTTTGTACCAACTACCTCAGAGGTGTTATATCACTCCCCTGTTGCTGAAATTGCATTGGCTACCAACTGACAATGGTCTGTTTATAAGTCCTGCTGCACTGTCTTTAAATCTTTACAGAGTCTCAGCCCAGCCTCCATCTTGGCTCACAACTGGAAGAGCCAGAGAACAGTTCCTGGAGGATGCAGTGGACGTCCCATGCTGGATGGAACACTGCAGTCTGTCTGTGGTGTGGAAAAGTCACCAACAAGCCTTGGCAAAGGTAGAAGTCACATTAGACAAAAAGTGGAGCAAGGTCCAAGAGGAATCAACCCACTGGGGGAGTCCTGAGGGGTCCCTCAGCAAGGCAGAGAGTCCACAGAAGAGGAGGCAGCTCCCACAGGAGACCCACTGGAAGAGGACCCAGGAGTCGCAGAGGAGCCCAAGCGGCACAACTGAAGAAGGGTCCCACTCTGCAGGAGCAGCATGCAGAGGGCTGTGTGTCACAGGGAAGAGTGGTGAGGGCTGGGGCTACACGGAGGCTGAAGATCCCTTGGAGGACATGCCAACAAACCTTGGTATGATTCCGACATGTTTGATACCAAACATGCCTAGGTTCAGAGTTACCATTATGTAGCTGTACGTAGGTAGTGACCTATGTCCAGTACATGCTTAAATTGGCATCCCCGCACTCACGAAGTCCATGAAAATGGAGCTGGAGTTCATGGTGACATCTCAGCTCATGCAGGAATACCCTCACACACAGGTACCTGCACCCTGCCCTCTGGGCTAGGAGGGCCTACCATAGGGGTGACTTACAGTGACCTGTAGTGATAAGGGTGCCTGCACCCTTTCATGCAGGCTGCAATAGCAGGCCTGCAGATACACTTTTCATGGGCTCCCCATGAGTGACATAATACATGCTGCAGCCCATGGGGAACCCCTGGTGCCCCAATGCCGTAGGTACCTGAGCATCATATACTAGGGACTTACAAGAAGGCACCAGTGTGCCAAATGTGGGGTGTATGTGGTCCAAGCAACCACATTTAAAGGGAGAGAGCACAGTCATTTGGGTCCTGGTTAGCAGGATCCCAATGAACACAGTCAAACATACTGACAACAGTCACAAAGTGGGGGTAATCATGCTAGAAAGAGGGTACTTTCCTATAGCATCTATAAATATATACCTGGCCATAATTTAAGATCCATCCATCTGAATCTTCTCTCCATTACCTCCTTCAAAAGGAAGACGCTGGGTGGGTCCAGTTTTACTAAACTTGCCTTCCGTATTTGGAATACCCTTCCTCCTGATATCAGGTTCTATTCCTGCTATTTCAAATTCGGGAAACTCCTAAAGACTTGACTCTTCAGAATGGCCTATGATTAAACTTGACAGACTGTAACACTGAAGTTCTGTTTCTGTAGCTTCAGCGCCATTAGACCTTCGGTGGACATGTTCTTTATAAGTTCAGATAACATAACATAACTTAATGTATAGGAGGTACCCAGCTCCATAAATTGTGACCAGCTAGTAATTTCACTTAAAGCTGTTACATCCTTTTTTAAAACAGCCTTGCCTTTTGGGCCCAATTCCTGGTGAATGTATTCATGATCCATGTTGGCCCCACAAGTCCTGGTTTAGGGCAATAAATGTCCCCAATTTTAAAAAGAGAGAAAGGGGCAATCCTGATGTTAACGCCGATCTTCCTAATAGACACCACAGCAAAGGTGCAGAATACTGTTGGACCACCTCGAGTACTGGGCCAACAAAAAGGGCACCCTAATGGCAGCTCAATATGGATTCAGGCAGCATTTAGGAAAAACCGATCAGTGTCTGAACTTGCGTTTGCTAATTAATAAATATGTGCTTGCCAAGGGAGGGTGACTCTTCTTGGCTTTTATGACCTCAGTTCAGCCTTCGACCATGTAGTAAGAGGCAAGCTATGGAGCATACTCAAGAAAAAGGGTGTTGACCTAAGGATCGTGCAGTTATTATCATAGCTTCATGAGGATGTGGAAGGCAGCGTCAGGTTTGGACCTAATGGAGAATGTCACCTATAAAAATTAGAAGAGGGGTCAGGCAGGGGTGCATATTGTCCCCCTTTCTTTTTAGTTTTTATATAAGACAACCTTGATAGTTACTTGATTGAGGCTGAAGTGGATTCGCCCTGGGTGGGGACAAGAACGACACCATTATTAATGTATGCTGATGATTATTTACTTATGGCTAGAACAGGACAGGGACTTCTGTGGCTGTTGGATAGATTTTGTAATGTCGCTGGCCAGTGACGTAACTGGCCAGCAGATTAGTGTAACACTGTAGGGGTGATCGTTTTAGTTGGGTGAAATCCCCGGATGTTTACGGGGAATTTCACCTCATTATTCGTGTTGTTTGGTTTGCTCCTCGGCCGGCGGCCGGGAGCTATATAATAAAGAAGGGCGTGGCTGGGTGCGGCCAGATACGCACGGAGACACGCTGCAAGAGCAAGACCCGTGCGGACGGGTTTGCTTCACAGCGTGTACGCACTCGGCCGCGCCTCTGCAAATTACAAGCCGGCGTTAATCTCTTTATTGCTGCGGTTGTGCGCTATATTCGCCGGACGTCCCAGCCCTTATAAGGGCTGAGGACATAACAATTGGCGACGAGGGGAAACGAACCCCGCCTCGAGGGTCGAACCCTGCTGCGGCCGCGTGTCTACCGCGGTGCTCGTGCGGCAGGGCAGGAAACCAGGAAGGATTTTGGACAGACATCTTAAAAAAAAAAAAAAAAAAGCAAAGTACCGACAGTAAATAGCCAGTGCACTAAGGCACATCTGAGGAAGGGCATCATCGCCAAACCGTGGAAGAAAGAGAAAATAGCAGGACACAGTGAGTAAGAACCCCCCAAAGAGAGCAGTAAAAAAAAAAAAATAATAATAATAATAATAATAATAATACTCTCAGCACTAGCATAAGTGCAAGTATCCAGCCCAACACCACCCCAACCACAATGTCAGCAATACCGCCAGTAGAGCCTTTTGTGGCTCCCTCGACACAAGCGCCCAAGTGGAGAGAATGGGTGGAAAGGGTATTGGTGTTCTTTGAAGCCACAAAAGTAGCGAATGACCAGAAACGTGCCCTGCTCATTCACATAGGAGGCAAGGACATATACAAGATTGTGAAAAACATCGTGGAAGATGCACCCAAGACACATACAACACTCATAGCTGCCCTAAACCGCCATTTTGAGCCAATCGTCAATACTGATTATGAAAGGTTCATATTTAGACAGGCGAGACAACGGACGGATGAGTCGCTGGATGCTTTTCACCTAAGACTAAGAGAGCTAGCAGGCACGTGTAGATTTAATGATGAGACTGAAGAAGTCCGAGGACAATTAATACAAGGGTGTGCTTCCCTTCCCCTCAGGGAACGCATCCTAGAAGAATCGGGGAAATCACTACCGGACATTCTACAACTGGGCCGAACAAGGGAGCTCTCAAAAGCCATGGCTTCCCACATGGAGGCGGTTTTACAACGTCCTATAAAAGAAGAGGTCATCAACGCAGTTGTGACACCCCGGAAGAAAACTCCACAAAAAGTGAGTAGTCCGCGACCCAGGCAATGTGGGTACTGTGGGGGAGTGCCACACCGAGCCTCTGAGTGCCCAGCGAGGGGAAAGATTTGTGCGAGCTGCGGAAAGATGAATCATTTCGCAAAGGTATGCAGGTCCAAAGACGCCCGAACAGCAACTGTGAATGTTGCGCTTGAAGACGCCCCTCGTGAAAAATCAGAGCGAGGGAGTGACATGGATGATGATGAAACAGTCATTCATGTCGTTCACTCCTTATTTGCGGCCACACCTACCCATTATCGCCAAGCACAACTTCCGAAGTGCCAGATACTGATGGATCATCATGAGGTGTTAGCTGTCGTGGATACGGGAGCATCCATAAATGTATTAGCGGCTGAAGAACATCGCCAGATGTCCCCGACCCCACCTTTGACCAAGACAAATGTCAAGGTGTATGCCTATGGACAAAACACCCCCCTCTCCCTGAGGGGTATGTTCCACACTACTATTACTCATGGACAACACTCAATATCAGCAAAGGTCTACGTGACCGAAGGAGGGACTGGCATGCTGTTAGGTTGTCAGGTGGCGGAGGAGTTACAAATAGTGATGTTCGCGCTCAGCATTCACCAAGAATCGGTGACGGAATTGGTTGCCAGCTACGAGGGAGTCTTTAATGGCATAGGGTGTCTACGAGGACGGGAGATCAAGCTCCATATTGATCACACCATCCAACCGATAGCTCTCCGCCATCGGCGAGTGGCGTTCCCTATCAGGCCCCAGGTGGAGAAAGAATTAGACAATCTGGAAAAAGCTGGGATCATTGAGAAGGTGTCTGGGCCTACCCCCTGGGTGTCGCCCATTGTGGTAGCTCGGAAGCCTAAACAACCAGGCGAGGTGAGAATCTGTGTGGACATGCGTCTCCCAAATGCGGCCATCAAAAGAGAAAGACATTTGATGCCTACGATCGATGACATTCTGGGCGAGCTCAGTGATTCGAGGTGGTTCTCGAAGCTGGATCTCCGATCGGGGTACCACCAGCTGGTATGGGCCCAGGAATCCCGCTACATAACAACGTTCTCGACTCACGTGGGGCTCAGGAGGTACAAGCGTCTAAGTTTTGGGATATCAAGTGCGGCGGAAGTATTCCAAAACGTGATTCAGGAGCTGTTGGTGGGTTTGCCGGGAACCATAAATGTCAGTGACGACATCCTGGTACATGCTCCCACCGTGGCGGAACACAACGCCAGGTTACAAAAGGTCCTACAACGCATCCAGGACTCTGGACTGACCTTGCACCGACAAAAGTGTGAGTTTCTGAGAGACCGGATACAGTTCTTTGGTTACATGTTCTCGGCGAAGGGAGTGGCCCCTGATCCTGCGAAAGTCAACGACATTAAGGATGCGTCACCGCCCACCACTGTCACGGAAGTCAGAAGTTTCTTAGGAATGGTTAATTACTGTGGTCGATTCATAAAAGATCTATCCAATCTGACCCAACCCCTGAGGAATCTTCTCAAAACGTCTGAGTCGTGGCAGTGGGGGTCTGCTGAACAAACAGCGTTTGAAAAAATCAAAGAGGCATTATCCAGTGACACTGTACTGAAATACTTTGACCCGAAAAGAAATACCAAAATTGCTGTTGATGCGGGACCCAAAGGTCTAGGAGCTGTGTTGTTGCAGGAGCAACGCGAAGGAATGTGGGTTCCTGTCGCATATGCCAGCCGTTCGCTGACTGACACTGAACAGCGTTATTCTCAGATTGAGAAGGAAGCCATTGCGGTCCATTGGGGGTGCAAGCATTTCCACATTTATGTGTATGGCCGCCCGTTTGTGGTTACCACGGACCACAAGCCTCTGCTTCCATTGTTCAACGGAACTGCTTCCAAACCCCCACCAAGAATAGAGAAGTGGATGCTACAATTGCAAGATTATAGGTGCCAGTTGGAGTATCGTCCGGGATCCGAGAATCCGGCTGACTATCTATCGAGGCATCCCAGAAGTGCCTCAGAAGTAGAGGTCGAAGAAGCCAGAGAAACTGAAGAATATGTCCGATACGTGGCTGATCGATCCCGGCCTTTACCTATGACCATGGAGGAAATCATACAAGCAACCAAATCGGATGAGTGTCTGCAGAAAGTCATGAAGGCTGTCCAGACCGGTCAGTGGTACCGAATCAAAAGTCAGTTACCCTTATTGAACTCTGAAGCCCAACGTATCATTGAAAGCCTTTCTGGCGTGAAGGGTGAGCTTACCATTGACTCTCAAGGCTGTTTGTTAAGGGGAAGTCGTCTGGTCATCCCCTCCTCCCTCACCAACAAAGCGATTGACTTGGCACACAATGGCCACCAGGGTATGGTCAAGACCAAGAGCCGACTCAGATCCAAGGTGTGGTTTCCTCTCATGGACGAAAAGGTTGAGCGTGTGGTCAGGTCATGCCGTTGGTGTCAGGCCACTGGTGAGTCAGCTAGGCCCGTTCCTATTGAAACTGAACCAACCCCTACCGGTCCATGGGTATCGGCGAGTCTGGATTTTGGTAGTTTGCCCGATGGTCGCCACACCATGGTGGTCATCGATGATTTTTCAAAGTATCCTGAGGTTCAAATCATTCCGGCCCTCACCGCTGATGTGGTGATTGCTAGATTGGAAAAAATGATGGCTACTCATGGTCTTATTGCCGAGATAAAGACTGACAATGGACCGCCGTTTCAGAGCAATGAACTTTCTGAGTACATGAAGATTACTGGCACCCGTCACCGCCGGATCACTCCGCGCTGGCCTCAGGCCAACGGTGAGGTGGAACGTTTCATGAGGACTTTAAACAAGGTAATCCGGATTGCGGTGGCCGGTGGCCAGTCTGTGGAGTATGCGATTTTTTCGTTTTTATGGAACTATCGCCAAACACCTCACTCCACCACTAGTTTGGCTCCGGGTCATGTGGCGTTTGGAAGGGCGTCTGTTGACGCGATTCCCCATCATCCTTCATGGTGTCCTCCTGAAATGGCTCGGGGTGTGGTCCAAGAGAAGAGACGGATGTCAAATCAAAGGGTCAGCCGTGCGAGGAAAGCCACGAATTCTAATTTGAAGGTTGGTGATCAGGTATTGCTCAAGCAGACTCTGCCTGGTAGCAAGTTTCGTACGCCTTTTTCGACAGTCCCGTGGAGAATTGTTCAACGACATGGATCTGCTGTGGTTGCGCAGCGTGGAAATGACACAGTGACCCGAAATGTGTCGTTGTTTAAAAAATTTCATGGTGAGAGTGACATTCGGGAGAAAGTTGTGGAAGATGCTGAGGCCAGTATTTCTGTGTGTGAAGGGCCCGAGGTGGGCATCCCAATAAGCGGATCGCTGATTGGCAGTGGAGATGGTCAAGTGTCGATCCCGTTTGAACCCGAGACTGGTGGTTCCTCCACTGAATTCGTTTCTCAGCGATCTGGGTCTGCCAGATATGGTTTGCGGGGCAATCCTTGTCCTTCATCCCGTCTCCGGGATTATGTGTGTGATTATTGATCTACGTTTCCGAATAGTACTTCTCTTGTTGTGTGTTTTTGCATTTTGTGGAGGAATGTAATGTCGCTGGCCAGTGACGTAACTGGCCAGCAGATTAGTGTAACACTGTAGGGGTGATCATTTTAGTTAGGTGAAATCCCCGGATGTTTACGGGGAATTTCACCTCATATCTTCCTAATAGACACCATAGCAAAGGTGCAGAATACTGTTGGACCACCTCGAGTACTGGGCCAACAAAAAGGGCACCCTAATGGCAGCTCAATATGGATTCAGGCAGCATTTAGGAAAAACCGATCAGTGTCTGAACTTGCGTTTGCTAATTAATAAATATGTGCTTGCCAAGGGAGGGTGACTCTTCTTGGCTTTTATGACCTCAGTTCAGCCTTCGACCATGTAGTAAGAGGCAAGCTATGGAGCATACTCAAGAAAAAGGGTGTTGACCTAAGGATCGTGCAGTTATTATCATAGCTTCATGAGGATGTGGAAGGCAGCGTCAGGTTTGGACCTAATGGAGAATGTCACCTATAAAAATTAGAAGAGGGGTCAGGCAGGGGTGCATATTGTCCCCCTTTCTTTTTAGTTTTTATATAAGACAACCTTGATAGTTACTTGATTGAGGCTGAAGTGGATTCGCCCTGGGTGGGGACAAGAACGACACCATTATTAATGTATGCTGATGATTATTTACTTATGGCTAGAACAGAACAGGGACTTCTGTGGCTGTTGGATAGATTTTGTAATGTCGCTGGCCAGTGACGTAACTGGCCAGCAGATTAGTGTAACACTGTAGGGGTGATCGTTTTAGTTGGGTGAAATCCCCGGATGTTTACGGGGAATTTCACCTCGTTATTCGTGTTGTTTGGTTTGCTCCTCGGCCGGCGGCCGGGAGCTATATAATAAAGAAGGGCGTGGCTGGGTGCGGCCAGATACGCACGGAGACACGCTGCAAGAGCAAGACCCGTGCGGACGGGTTTGCTTCACAGCGTGTACGCACTCGGCCGCGCCTCTGCAAATTACAAGCCGGCGTTAATCTCTTTATTGCTGCGGTTGTGCGCTATATTTGCCGGACGTCCCAGCCCTTATAAGGGCTGAGGACATAACAGATTTGTGGCTTTTATGACTGATTTAGGCCTGCCAAAAAACGAAACAAAATAATTTGCCATGGTGTGCGGATACCCTCCGAGTAAGATTAGCCCCCTTCACATTGGCAGCACTTCACTACAGTGTGTCCCTACTTTCACTTATCGGGGGATCCCGTTTGATAATACCAGCTCCTGGAAGCACCTGTTGAGTGTGAGAACGATGCAATTTACATAGACTATAGCTTTGTTGTTCAAATTTGCCATCAAATTATGGTCTATGCCGCTCGATGCAGCAATTAAAATCTATAAGGCGAGATCTATATTGATTGCCTCTTATGGCGCTGGGGTATGGTAGTCATTCACAAATCCAGGTAATTTAAAATAGTTTTTTGCATAGACTCTTATGGCTCCCTAATAGTGTTCTGTCTGTAAGAAGCCAGGAGGACCCCATTATGTAGGAGACATTTTCAGGTCAGCGCCTATTTTTCTTTAGCTTTTAATTTGGTCCAGGCCCAAAGTTGTACTCACTTAAATGGTGATTACCCACTGCCTAAAAGTGCCAAAGTTCAAAATATTAAATAGCTGCTGCACATAAAAAAGGTCTGTGGGCTACAGGTAGGCTGGACCTGTATGAAAATCCACAGAGCATCAACCGTTTTACTAAACTTACCGTGAAAAGTGAAATATTAAATTTAGAAGCAGAAAAGTGTGGAATCAAATTGAGGAAGAAACAAGTTGAATCATATTTTCTGCTGCGCAGCACTATCCGAATGGAGCCATATCTAGCTAAAGTGCTGCATCATCAAAGTTTTTTTTTCTAAGGTTTCGACTTGGTCTGGCACACTATCACTATTTGGTGTCTTGTGCCTCTGATACTTACAGCAGTAGAGACCTAATACTATGTCCTTGTGATTCATTGACTTCCCAGTCACAGCTGCATTTGTTCTTTTTTGCAAACTGCACAGGGACCCGATAACCCACATTTTGAAGCCTTTATTGAGAAATCTCAATATTAGAGAGTGCAAGGCGGCGATGGAGTATCTTGGGTTGCTTCAAACTGATAAGGCCTGCTTTACAATCTAGGTTTATCACTGCCATAGTGAAACAATGTAGACTTGTTGGGAAGTGAGCGATTCAGATTATGATTATCGTCTTGTGTGCACCAAGTCATAGTTTTGAGGGCAGACCAGGTTGCACATTTTCCTTTTACTTTTTTTGTGGGAATGTTTTATCAGTACTAGATTTCTTTTAATATGTCTTTATTTGCATTTTCAAAATGAGACAGCCATGAGTGAGACACTACATGCATATCAATTAACACTGCATATTTCAGGGCAAAGGAGAAAGAAATCAGTAGCACTAAGTTCACAACAAGGAATCCAGGTATATGGCAATTACATGTGGTATTGAAATGTCCCTTGGACGAATAAATTAACGCTGTAAGAGAGATGTGTTACTGATATATTATCACCATCAGGATGTCCTTCCAAGAGTACATTATGCATCGTTGCACACAACATATAATGCCAGTACCTATAACCCATCAATAAACCTGGGTAGCTGAGGGCTACAGTATCATTCACTAACAATATCCTTATGTCCTCCATAAGGAGGAAAACCAAGTAGGAGTACCAAAGTATTAAAATAAGGTCTTGTAGGCGTCAGCTTATATTAAGTGCTCCACCATGGTGTAGTGAAGTCATTTTAGTGATGTTTGTGGGCACGTTATTTTAGCAACTAGGCCTGCTGTCTGTGCCCTTCAGCCCAGTAACGTTTCGTTTCATGTCATTTTTTCAGAAGCTATCACATTTGTGGTGATGTTTTATGTTCCTTTAAATTGCTGTCCTTTCGCTTAGGAAAGCATTTACATTTCTTAGCACAACATTCTTTCACTCTGTGCTTTATTCAAGACTGCAACAAGATAGGGTTGCCAGCACAAAGTGGTACACTGCGTCTCTAACATTTCACAGAAACATACGTATTTTTACATTGTGACACTTTTCGCAGAACACTAGCTGTTTTATTATAAAAACATCTCTCTGCCCCCTGCATGTTAAAGGGAGGTTCCAGCCAGATGACTGCTACCCCATGCTGTCTGACGTTGCTACAGCTGCTCGCTGAGACTACCGATTCCCTGGCCTATATAGGGAGGGTGTCTGTTTCATTTTTCTTGTCACCATCGGCTTCTAGTATGTTTTATCATCCTAATTATTGCAGTTCATGTCACTTTATCTAGGATGCAGCTGATTCAATAAATCTTATAGAACCATTCCCTGCTTCTGTTTGTCTTTGCATGTGTGAGACGCATGTAACTGAGAATAAAGGATGTGATTCACCACGATTTCCCGGAGAAGTCACAATGTCAAATGCCCGGTTGCCAAAAATCACCCCTGCTCTTGGGGATAGGTGAGGCACTGCTGGCTGGCTGGAAACGGATTAGGCTGACAGTTGTCGTCACATAGTGTGGAATCCACCTCAGTTCCCCATAATTCAGGTGATGCTGCTGCCCAAATCCAGCACAAAGCTATCAGGCGCTTGAAGAGCACCACAGCTAGGTCCTCAAATTTCAGAACGTGTGTTTGATGCACTTTGTACGCTCCATGATACAGTATAGGGAGTCGGGTAAGATCTGTACATCAATTACTTCCGAAATATGTGACATGACATGACCCCATGTTTGTAGAAGGGGGGGACAGTTCCATACCATGTGAAAAAAGTGGTGTCATGGTGCCCAATCCTAGGGCATGTCGAGGCCACCTCTGGAAATATTTTTTGGAGGCAGTGCGGCGTTAAATGAGTATGGTGCAAGTAGTTGAACTGGGTAAATTTCAGGCGGACATTGCGTGACACCCGCTTCACCTGCTCTAGTGCCATTCCCCACTGTTTAACCGTAAGCTCTATCACAAGACACGTAGCCCATTTAGTTTTGGCGCGGAATGCAAAATCTCTTCCAGCCGTCTGTTGGGCTGCATAGAGCACTGTGATCGTTCTGCTGCCCATTAAATCTTTGAACGTGCACTGTAGTCCCTGGTGAACAACATGAGCATTGCTCTCAACCTTCCCATGGACCTGATTGCCAGTACAAGAGCATTGTAAGCCAAGAATTGACAAGCAGCCAGTACATTGCCCTCTTGCAGATCCTGAAAGGCGCACAGCGTCTCATCTGTGTATAAATCCCCCATGTGGGTTACCTCCAGTTCTCGTCAGAGCCCTAACTCATATGTCTCTAGCATTACCCGCATTGCGGACATGCTCCAGATCAGCAGTTGCAGTGCGTACTGGGGTGCATTCCAGTGTGGATGTATAAATCTATTCCAACATAATTTTGCGATTTGTGCTAGTCTGCGGGTATCTTTTGGTGGGGCTCCCAACACAATTCAATATATTCATCCCATCTGGTTCATCCCTGATGAAGTGGCTCTCACTGGATGCATCCCCTTCTGACCATCGAATGGGCCACTGCAACTGTGCAGCCACGAAATAAGACTGGCACCCCTAACGCTCCTTACAGGAGTGGACGGTGGAGTATGTTGATAGATACTCACTTGCAAGCCCCCCCCATATAAGGTCAGATAATAATCCCTGTAAATCTCTAAAGAAGGCCCTAGTTGGGATCACTGGTATTGTTCACAAAAAAATAAGGAAAGCGCAGTAGTAATAACATCTTCGCTATGGAGGCCCTGCCCATAAGTGATAAATGCAAACAAGTCCAGAAACCCACAGACCGCCACATTGATAAGGTTCTACCATGATTACCGTCGAGGAGATCTGTATCAGTGTGAAAGACGTTTACTCCAAGGTAACAGAAAGTCTCCAACCTCCAAGGTAGGTGGTCTGCTTCCTAGTCGGTTACCTCAGCCTGCTCTGTAGGCTTGAGCAGGAAAATGCATGATTTACCCAAATTAACTAGAAGGCCCGACATGGCCCCAAAGTGATCAAGATGGGAAGAAGGGAAGAAGGGCGAATGATACTGGGAGATCTCCCCTTAGGTCACCCAGGTAGACCAGAACATCGTCCGCGTATAGCAACTCCATATGCCGTTCAGTGGCTACCTGTATACCCCAGCCTGGGCCCTTTGTTCTCAGCAGGGCTGCCAGTGGTTCCATGGCTAGTGCAAAAATCACAGGGAAGAGGGAGCACCCTTGCCTGGAGCATCTACCAATATCAGATGACCTTGAGATCTGGCGAACCATCCAGCTCTGGCTCGTGGCACCACATACAGCAACCTGAGCCACTTCAGGAAATCAGGGCCCACTCCCATGGCCTCCAAGACCAGCATCAGGTCCAACCATCCAAGGGTGTTGAATGCTTTTCCAAACTCGAGCGAGATGACCACTGGGAGTTTCGTGGATCGGGGGACTGCATCGATGATGTGCCACAAGCAACCATGTAGTGCGATGTAGCCCTGTGTGGTATTAATCCATATTGATCCAAGTGAACCGAGGTGTGAAGCAACAGGTGTAAGCGATTGGCCAAGGCTTTTATAGGAAAGTACCATCTTTCTTGGTATGTTACCCCCAATTTCTACCTGTTTGTCAGTGTGTTTTTACTTCTCACTGGGATGTTGCTAGTCAGGACCCCTGTGCTCATAGCTTGTGGCCTATATGTGTTATCAGTATGCTTGACTGTGTCACTGGAGTTCTGCTAACCAGAACTCCACTGCTTATGCTCTCTCTGTTTACCAAATTTGTCACTATAGTTTAGTGACCCCATATTCCAATTCAGAATGGCATACTGGAACACCCTTATAAGTCGCTAGTATATGGTACCTAGGTACCTAGGGAATTGGGGTTCCAGGAGATCCTTATGGGCTGCAGCATTTTTTTGCCACCCATAAGGAGCTCATACAAACACTCCTTCAGGACTGCCACTGCAGCCTGAGTAAAATAGTGCACACACTATTTCACAGCCATTTTCACTGCACCGGGTAACTTATAAGTCACCTATATTTCTAACCTTCATTTACTGAAGGCTAGGTGCAAAGCTACTAAGTGTGAGGGCACCCTTGCACTAGCAAAGGTGACCCCACGTAGTCCAGGACCAATTTCCCAGAGTTCGTGAGTGCGGGGACACCATTATAAGCGTGCACAACATATATGTCAATGCATATATGTAGCTGCACAATGGTAACTCCGAATATGGCCATGTTACGTGTCTAAGATTGTGAAATTGAACCCTCAATCCAAATCTGGTATTGGGGGGCCAATTCCATGCACCCTGGGGGGCTCCACCATGGACCCCCAATACTGCCAAACCAGCTCTCTGCGGTTTCCACTGCATCCCCAGCTGCTGCCACCTCAAAGACAGGTTTCTGCCCTCTGAGGATAGACCAGCTCAATCCCAGGAAGCAAAACTATGCATTTCCTTTAGGAGAGGGGTGTTACACCCTCTCCCATTGGAAATAGGTGTTACAGGCATGGGAGGGGTATCCTCCCAAAGCCTCTGGGAATGCTATGAAGGGCACAAACGGTGCCCTCCTTGCATAATCCAGTCTACACCAGTTCAGGCGATTCAGGCTCTGGCACAAAACTGGAAAAAGGAAAGGGGAGTGACCACTCACCTGTCCATCACCACCCCAGGGGTGGTGCCCAGAGCTCCTCCAGAGTGCCGCTGGCGATAACCATCTTGGATTCCAAGGTGTGGGGACCCTCTGGGAGCATCTGAGTGGCTAGTGCCAGCAGGTGACATCAGAGACCCTTCCTGATAAGTGCATACCTTGGAAGGTAGCCAGTCACCCTCTCAGGGCTATTTAGGGTCTCTCCTCTGGGTGTTTCCTCAGATTGGGTTTGCAAGACTCCACCAGGACTCCTCTGCATCCTCTGCTTCAGCTTCTGACCATCAGGTCCACCGCAGACTGCTCCAGGAACCGCTATAACTGCAACAAAGTATCCAGGAATGCTACTGTGATCTGCAACTTTAGCTCCAGCCAGCAACTGCAACAGTTTCCAGGTTGTGCACGCTCTGAGGACTTTCTGTCTTCACCCTGCACTAGAAGATGTGAAGGAATCTCCCGTGGAGTGACAGAGTAACTTCCCTGCTTCTGCAGGCCCCTCTCTCCGATGACAACCGGTACTCTAGGACTCCTCTCCTGGCGACAAGCGTGATCCCTGGAACACAGTGATCCTGACTGTCCAAAGGTCCAGCTGTCCAAATTTGGGGGAGGTAAGAGCTTGTCTCCCCGTGCAACGACAGTACCCCTCTGCACCACATCTTCTGCAGCTCCTTGGGCTTCTAGACACTTCTTCCCAAAGTTCTTTGTGAACAGCGTAGCTCAGGTCCCCAGCACTCCATCCTGCGATGCTCAGCTCCCTGAGTTGTTCTTCGCCGACTAGCATGTGACCCGGAGCTTCCGACTTGAAATCCACAGGGCCCAAGACATGTGAGGAAATCAGGTATGTCCCAGCACCAGTAATGGGCCCGCCCCAGCCAGCCGGGGTCCCAGCAGCCCCGCCTGGCAGATGCCACAAAGCTCCCCCTCGCGATGACAGCACCAGAGAGGAAGTTGCTGGTCTAAGGGCGACAGAGTGCAGGATAATGTCAAATGGGCAGAGAGCAGAGCAGAGACTCGTTAGAGGGCGACTGCTCTCAGTGCCATTTTGGCCATGCCCCCATTATAAGTAATAGTTAAGGTCAGTTTTAATATCTTTTGCACTTGTCACTTCATGCACAGTCTTGATTACTGATGATTTTAGCAAAGTAATGCATATAGAATGTATTTTATTGTTTTTAAATGCAAATATGCAACTATGAATGGCTCATGAATAACTCCTGTTTAATTAATTTTAATGCAGCTGATTTGGGTCTTTTTTTTAATGGAAATGTATTTTAGAATGATCTGTGCTTTTAGTTTTTTTGCTTCTAAAACTGAATAAAGTTTTATTGAATTGAATTGATCACACCTTACCTACTAATTAAATCAACCACCAAGACACTGGAGTAAGTCCATGCAATGGTCTTCTTCAGAGTGCATGCCTAATCCCAGTAATCAACAGTAACCACTGGGTTAATCACTAATCTTAGGTTCCTGCTAAGTACACTGCTTGGAGTAAAGCACGTTAGCGCCTCAGGGTAGTAAGTGCTATATAAATGCAATTAGAATACAGTGCGTGATACATCCCAAATGTCTCTGTAGGGATACGAGAAAGTAAAATGATACTGGAGCATATGTGCTGAAGGCTTAGATGGACAAAGGGTGGAGGGAAGGCATAGAGACATTGATCTCCCTGTATGTTTACACATGCAAATGGGAAGTGTAATATATGGTTGAAAAGAAATGTATGCTGAAGTGTTGACAGTGCTTGCCTCAAAGGGTTTCTTTTTTGTTTTTTCTGTGTTCCTCATGACAATTATAGAGTAATTTTAAAAAAAGGGTCAGTCTGCATCATGCTGCTCTGTTCATGAATGGAGTGGGCTACACATTAGTAGATTGTCACCTTGTAGTGCTATGTGTTGATATTCATGTTCTTAAGCAGTTCAAAGTAAGAGGCCAAACAATACCTCCCTCCAGTGTAAAATCTATTGTAAGTTAGGATACTTCTATTTTATGTATCACATTGGCAAGTGGGTCTTCTTGACCAACCACAATATCGCCCTTGTACGGTTTGCTTTCTATCTTGGGCCTAGGTCTTAACTGTCTTTTCAGCCTGAATCAGTTGTCTACATTGAAGGTTCAAATTGAAAGGAGGAGAACTGATACTTAGGTTCTGACACAGAAATATTAACGACCCTGGGTAGAGAGAGACAGAGTCAGAAGAGGAGGAAGATGTAAAAAGGGAGCGAAGTTTGGATAGTGAAATGGAGTGAGTTCACTATCTGTGGCCCCTTTGGAAGGTGGTGGTCCTGGGCAATTACCCATTTTGCCCATGCCTTAAAACATCTCTGGGAGGGTCTCTTTGGAGTTTGTGATGATATTTTCTTAATGGCTTGATCACATACTTTGTGACTTAATTCAGCATCCTGAAGTTAACCTAACATTAAATAACATGAGTGTGGTATCTGGTTAGAGCGTGCAGGGCAGCCCGTGCGTGCTGTGATGACAGCGGGGATTCAAGAATGGAATGAGGGGGATAACGGCTGTTGGGGATGGTCGGAAGGAGCTAGGAACTACTTGCTCTCTAATAAAGTATCTTACAACCTACCTTGGATTATGGATTTTCCTTCCACAAATTGGCGACAAGTGGATCCACCGTGCTGCCTTCAAAACTGTCTACTGATGGCTACTGGAGAGCAGGTTACAATGATTAGCTGCCGGACTTCGACGTATGACTCGCGGGTTAACTTCCTGGAGGGGTTCCTGCTGTACAGGATGCGTCATCTTGATTTGCGGGAGGGTCGGAAGTCCTGCTAAACTGTGGAAGTGTTGCCGCGTTTTTCAGGAAAGTGGAGCCCCCTCGCACTGGGCACGTGCGTAAAGTCCTGCTTGACACACGTAAGGAGCGTGCAGTCATTTTGCTGTCGAGCATTGACGCGTCAACGCACATAGGGAGCATGCCACTATTTTCAAATCAGGCATCCGTGCATCACTCTGTGTCGGCATCGAGGAGGACACCATTTTAAGGTCAGGCAAGTGCCTATTCTCTAGGAATTTCTCATCTGTGATGTGCACACCGTGTCTGCATCATGGCGCACACCCGAGATAATAATTTTAAGGGGCTACTTCGGTGTTGCGGACACCTTTTACAACACCCTTCAGCTTTTGTAGATTGACGGTACTGCTTCTAGGAGGACACCATTTTAAGGTTGGGCGAGTGGCTATTCTCTAGGAATTTCTCATCGGTGATGTGCACACCATATATGTATCACAGCACACACCTGAGTGAATAATTGTATGGGGTTACCTCTGTGATGTGCACACCTTTTACAACATTGTTCAGCTTTTGTAGATTGACAGTACTGTGTGTGTGTGTATATTTCCATAGTGATTCAAAGGATGTAGTGGAACATGCCTATTGTGGTGTAGGGAATCTTCTTCAGAAAAAAAAAGAAAAACGTGTGTGCAAACATTTTCTCTTACTACTCCTGTTCTGTTTCTTCCCAGAGCAGGTGAAGATTCAATGAAATGGGCTGATTGGAAAGATTATTTCCTAAACTACATTACTGCCAATGAAAATGAGAGTGGGGAAGAATTTTCGAGCGTCAGAAGAAAATGCATACTTTTGCATGGTTTGGGACCGGAAGGTCAAAGAGTTTTTGCGCAAATGGAAAAGAAACCAAGAGCTAGTGATGATCTTGATGTGTTCAAACATGCCTTGTAAGATTTGGATGCACATTACCAACCTATTGTTTGTGTGGCTGTGGACAGATTCAATTTCCTTCAGCGCAAATAAGGCAAGGATGAAACAGTTGATGAGTAGGTCTTGCTCTTAAAAAGTTGGCGATCACTTGCAAGTTTGGACAACTACATGATGAACTCATTTGCGATCAAATTATAATGCATTCTAATAATACAGGTGTGCAGGAAATGCTTTGGGTTTGAGGAGATGCTCCCATGAATAAAATGATTGCCATAGTAAAGAAAGCAGAATTATTGAAGCGTTGTGCCAAAGCTGTGTTGAGTAATGGGAAGGAAGTGGATTTGGTATGTAAAGTTATGAATGAGGAGAAGAAATTTGTTAATACAAGGAGTGCTACGCATAAATCCGGACCGAGGAAAAATCTGCAGGCGAAGGGTGCTTTTTGTTACAGATGTGGGAACAAAGGATATTTTCAGAGAGACAAGTGTTGCCCTTCAATTAAATCTAAATGTGCCTGTTGTGGCGTTATGGAGCATTTTGCAAAAGTGTGTAGAGAAAAAGTTAGTAATTCAATAATTAAGGCAGTCATTATGAACATGGCGGGATGCTCCGCCGTGACCATGCTCACGGTCGACAGTAGACCACCAGTGGTGGCAGCAGGCATCCCGCCATACTCTGATGCATAGAGCCTCACCACCATTGATGGCGGTGAGGCCTGTGGTGTATGGAGGTGCGGCGATGCCGGCGGAGCAGCATCCAAGGAGCCCGTTCGCTCCGGGGCAGCGCAACGGAACAGGTAAGTGCTGCCCGAGAGGGTGAAGGGGGGGGGGGGGGTGTTTGAGTGTGTGAGTGCATGGGGGTGTGCGTGAGTGTTGGTGAAGGGGGATGTGTGTCTGCCTGTATGAATGCGTGTGTGCATGTAGGTATATGGGTGCATGAGGATGTGGGGGGTTGGGGTTTGGGGGGACCTGTATGTAGGGGGGATAGGGGGTTGGGAGGGGGGGAGCTGGGAGGCCTACATGGAGATTTGGGGGGAGGGTTGGGGGTCGCTTTTTGGGATTCGGGAGTGGGAAGGTCAAGGGGGGCTGGCGTGTCACATACAGGAGACAGGAATGTGAATTGCTGTTACCTGTATGCTTTCCGCCAGGGATTACCAGGCAGAGTATTCCGCCAGGAAAACCTGGGTGGAAATGGGATCATAATCCCACCACCGGTCCGGCGATTCTGGCCTGGCGATGGATGGTAGTGCAGCCAGTTCACCACTGTGTTCAGAATATGATGGTAATGACCCCCACCGCCGGCGTGGCTGTCATTACCGCCATGTTCATTATGACCACCTATGTGTCTTGGGGATGGGCAAGAATGTCCTGTTGAGGGTTCTGAATCAGAGGATGAGGATTGTATCTTAAGTATTGAAAACACTGTGTTAGGAATCAACTGGATGAAAAAGAAACCTGTGTGTGATATGGAAATTGGAGGTGTACAGATATTTATGGTAGCTGATTCAGGATCACCTTATACTATCATTTGTAAAGACGTCTGGGAGGAAAATTTTGCAAAATTACTTGGAAGTGAATTATCACCCTCCAGTGTTCACTTAGTTACATTTACAGGTGAACGATTCCTATGGCGGGATGTAAAAGTTTAATGTTTGAATTTAAAGGCAGGGAGGCACAAAGCACTCTGTTTGTGGTAGAAAAAGGACCATTGGTCTTAGGATGGATAGATCAGTGAGCATTAGGGGTCATACTAAATCCTAGTAGTGATACACAAGTGTTATCTCTAGAGGAACCCAGTAAACTATTAGAAGAGTAGTTATTAAAGAAATTCCCCCAGGTATTTTCAGGTAATGAGGGCAAACTATCCAAATTTAAACATAAAATTGTAGTTAAGGAAGGAGTTACCCCAGTATGCCACAAAATAAGGAACATTCCCATGAAAGTGAAGGATCTGTAATGCATGAATTAGACAGATTATAGAGTAGTGGCATAATAGAACCCATTGAAAGTGCTGAATGGTTACACACTCGTTGGCAGCCTGTAAATCTAATGGGCAAATTAGGCTCTGTGTTGATTTAAGAGAGCTGAACAACAACGTAGTGGTGGATAGATTTCCACTTCCCAACATAGATGAGTTATTGACAAAATCTAAAGGTAGTCAGTGGTTTTCTACAATTGATCTGAAGTCGGCATACCATCAGATTCCTTTACACCTTTCAAGTAAGAATTGACATCCTTTATAACAACTTTTGGGTGTTGCAGATTTGTTTGGATGCTGTTTGGACTTGCTTCCGCTGCTGCTGTTTTCCAACGGTTAATGCACAAAATATTGGGTGACATTGAAGGGTTACTTATTTCTAAGATGATATACTCATTATGAGGAAAGAGAAGGAGAAACATGATGAAAGATTAATGCTAGTTATGGAAAGGCTTGCTACTAATTGGTTGACTGCTGAACTAAAAAGATTCAAATTTGCAAGGAAGTCTGTTACGTATTTGGGGTATGAAGTTGGTAGGCATGGCATTTTTCCAAAGGAAAGTATTTTGTCTTCTATCAGGGATGCTCCAGCGTCTAAGGATGAAGTGAGGCCCTTTTTAGGGCTAGTAGAGTTTTATGCAAAATTTGTAAAACAGTTTTCCACTAAAACGTATAAATTAAGGCAACTGCTTAAGAAGAAACAAGAGTTTAAGCGGAACACAGAATTGAATGAGAATTTGAACAGATTAAACAAGAAATTTGCACTGCTATTCCTTTACAAGGATTTGACAGCCTAGAACATAGCATCCTATCTGTTGATGCTAGTTGCAAAGGTCTGGGCATTGTCCTGACACAAAAATCTGATGAGGGTATAGAACGTGTGATAGTGTTTGCTTCAAGTGCCTTATCTCCCACGGAAGAGACATTTTCTGTCATTGAAAAGGAGATGCTAGCA
This sequence comes from Pleurodeles waltl, assembly GCF_031143425.1. Classification (NCBI taxonomy): domain Eukaryota; kingdom Metazoa; phylum Chordata; class Amphibia; order Caudata; family Salamandridae; genus Pleurodeles; species Pleurodeles waltl. Next base: position 405,687,248 of record NC_090449.1, read on the forward strand.
GCTGTTTGGGGAATGGATTACTCGAAAGCCACCGGTTAAAGCATGCCGTGCAGCCCAATTTGTGGAGGAAGATCAGTGATCCAAGGTAGTTTGTAAGATACTTTATTGGAGAGCAGGTAGTTCCTAGCTCCTTCCGATCACTCCCAACAGCTGTTATCCCCCTCATTCCATTCTAGAATCCCCACTGCCATCACAGCACGCATGGGCTGCGCGGCACGCTCTAATCAGATATCACAATGAGTGTTTGTGTTCGGGCATCCTGGCACTGAATAGCAGTTGTTTATTTTTACCCAGCTCAATGGTATTCGCTTTATTGATCTCAGAAGTATGAAAGGCATTGGAATTTGAACCTTCAAAAATAAGGTCATAGATAAATTCCTGGAGTGATGCATATGTACACTGAGACACCAACCCTGCATAGTTATAATGTAAGTATTCTATCCTGGATTATTAATTGCGGGATGACAGGGACCCAGGCACATTTTCAGGCCAGCCACGATTCAGTGCACACCAGTTGCAGCCTGGCAGTTCACACTAGTCAACAGCTTTATTGCTGGAGTTTCATCTAAATTTTGCAGGGCACTGAAATCCACCTATTTCTGGATAATACTATAAATACTTAGGCCCTCAGTACTTGTGGTCTGTTTTTAGTTGCAGTATTTATTGCACCTGATAAATAACAAAACCATGGGGTATGTTATTTGTTGGGTGGAATAAATAGCAACTATTATGTTTTTTTTCTCTAATATGGGCCTAATGTGTGTATGTCCATGTATTTCCTGGCCTTTCTCTCTCATTATATTTGAAAGTTTGACCTCTTGAAAATTAAGGGAGGGGTGTGTGTGTTTTTTGCACTCCATTGTACTTGGTAAAATAAAATAAAAACTCAAAACTCATAACTCAGATAAATAATTCAGATAACAGGGCCACAGCACGTATCTGGCATTATTGGGCCACTTGTGATGAGGGCCTTAGTACAATCCACCAGCTACATTTCCTTTACAGTACAATCACTGTGGTGGAATGAATTCAGTCATTCAATTCTACTGTGCTTTTGGATTTTGCTCCAGAAACTGGAAGATTATCAGTTCTCTCCTAACTCTAAATGAGGCCCTTAACCTCTTGGATGGAAGTCATATTTGAAAATGAGGTGTAAATGGCACCTCCAGAACAAGACCAGCTTGAAATATTTCACAGCTGAGACCACTTCGACGCTGAGTTCACTTTGCTGCCTTTTCCTGCTGATTCTCTGAATGTTCCAATTTTTAGTTCTCAGAGTGCCCCAGCATTCCAGTGCTGTGAGCTGGGCAAGGCTTCAGAATTCAAGATGCGCTCTGCATGATGTCCTTTTCAAGCTTTATTTCTTGTGGCAAAAATCTCTGAATGGGACAGATCATTAAATGTTGCCTTGTAGAAGTCGCACTGTCTTGGCTATTCTCCCCACCTTGACCTGGCCCCCAGAAGTTGAACATTTTCTATATCCAATATATTCAGGATGCTCAATATTTTCCTGCTGGTCCCTCCTAAAACTGACACTCTGCTAGGAACAGCTTCGATGGCACCATGACCCAGATAACAGTGGCAGGAAGACTTAACTACATTCTCCAGCTAGGACCCAGCCAAAGTACAGTCCCAGCTGACCAGCTGTTTTTCTATAAAGATGTCCTTTGTTTTTTATCTCCCTGGGACTACCTAGGACTACAAGAGCTAAGATGTTCTGACTCTTGATAAGCACTTAATAGCTTAGGTACAAGGCAAAGCAGAATCAAGGCCTCAATCATTTCCCAGTCTGACAACTCTTCCTTTTTCTGATATTCTTCCAACTCCAGAAGTGTTTTAGTACTGTGATTAATAGATTCCCAAGAAATACTAAAAGCTTAGTATTGGTTGATGGAGAATGAATGTATCGTCATATTTTAGATGTATTTCAAATTTTTATATGCACTAATAAATTACTTTTGGCAAGTATTATAATGCCACAAAGATAACATTCCCCAATTAATGTTAGTAAAATAATACTTTTGAATTTATAATAGACCTGGACGAAATAGAATGTTTTATTTGGCCCAATTGCAATTAATACAGTTTTTAATAATTTTACTGCAAAGACATGCCAATTCCATATTTGACCTGTCTCATTTTTATGCATTACATACCACAGGTTGTAGATTGCAAGGCACTACTTATAGGTTACTTAGTTAATGTTGAATGTAATTTTTGTTACTGAATTATCTTTATTGGAATTGTGTGTTGTGTGAAGACATAATTTGGCAGGGGGTAACAACAACGATGTTCCCATCTTCAAAAAAAGAAGAAAAAAGTGGGAAGTTTAAAAGTCCAGGGTCCCTACCTACCCACCCCTACTCATACTGCAACTTCATGTTATTCTCTGTCTATGAGAAGTGGTAGACTTGACAACCTTAGGGTGGTCTCCCCCACCAAGCTTTATGCCTACCTTCTCCACTTTTCTGACCTCGTTTTCGCTGGCTTTAGGACTCTGTGCATTTTACCATTGCTAACCAGTGCTAAATTGCTTGTGCTCTCTCCCCTAAACATGGTAACATTGGCTTATCCTCAAATCCCATATTTAATTTACTTAAAAGTCCAAAGTAAAGTACACTGCATGTGCTTAGGGCCTGTAAATTAAATGCTACTAGTGGCCTTACAGCACTGATTGTGGCACCCACTTAAGTAGCCCTTTAACCATTTCTCAGGCCTGCCACTGCAGAGCCCGCATGTGCAGTCTTAAACTGTCATGTGAACCTGGCAAAGTAACCATTTTGCCAAGCCCAAAACTTCCTTTTTTATACATATCAGTCACCACTAAGGTAGGCCATGGACACCCCAAATGGCATGGTGCAATGTATTTAAAAAGCACTTTTAGGTTTTACATGTCCTGGTAGAAAAAATATTCTAAAGTTCTTTTTCACTATAGTAAGGCTCATCACTCCCATAGGATAACATTAGGATTACCTTATTACATTTTATAAATGTAATTCACAATCTAGAAGAGATAGTCTTTTCAAATTTGGTGTCTCTAGAATCACAATTTAAAATGACAACTGATGCAAATTACAATTCTGAAAATGCTACTTTTACGAAGTGGTAATTTTCTTACTTTAGCCATTTGGTGCTTGCTGCCTGTCGGGGCTTTGTGTATTCCCCCAGACAGCCACACACAATGGGAGCTTAATTGTGACGTGATAGGCCTTGATGGGCCAAACCGGCATGATGGGAGGGAGGAGCTCGCATCAGCCTCACTTACACCTGAATAGGTTGTGACTTGTCCCCACACCAAAGGCTGCATAACCCCTGTAGTAAGTCTGCAGCCAGGACAAGAAGGACAGGCCCTCTGTGCACTTCAAAGGCCTGTCTTTGAAGTCTCTCCCACTTCAAAGGCCCAATTGGGTATAGGTACTTGACCTCTAACACCACCAGCTCAGTACACTTCTGGACCTGTGACTACTCTGCCAGGAAGAAGGACTGAGGTACTGCAGAAGGACTGTCACTCTGCTAGACTGCTACTTTGCTGGACTGCCTTGCTGTGCTGCCCAGCTGCCTGCTGTTCCCTTACCTGGGGGAGGACGGGACCTACATCACTTGAACACAGAGTGACTCCAAGGGCCAGCTGACAGGTATCCTGATCTGAAGTCTCAGGGGCACAAAAGACGTCCAACTAACTTACTCCTGCACCTGGACTCTGCGAACGGCGAGTCTGCACTGCCAAGTGCTGCCACCCAAGTCCGGGACTCTTGGAAGTGGGCCTAAGGTGCTTGCTCCAGCAGAACTGATGCATCCTCTGTCAACATGACACATCGCCACCAGTGTGTGGATCGTAACTGGTGCATCACTTCTTTTGAGTGGATCAGAACCAGCGCTTTGCTGCTGATGCAGGAACAGACCCAGCGCATCATCTACGGACTCGCCACAAATCTCGGAACCGACCCATCACCCCTGCAGCGTGGATAAAATTGATGCATCTCCTTCACTGCGGAGATCAACACTGGTGCATCGCTACTGATGCAACCAGGATTAAGGTACTTTTGTTCAGCTTGCCTCACTTGGTCTCTGTATCCAGCCCATGCTCCATCACGGTCAGCCTGAAATTTTGACTTTGTCCCAGTTCGGCGCAACCAGATATCTCCAATTGGCGGTTCTTGCTTTTATGCTCTATTTTGCAGTTTAATCTTTAAAAAAATCATAACTCCATTTTTACCTATTGGACTTTTGCCATGTTAGTCTTGTTTTATTTATTAGATTAGGTTATATGTTTCTAACCTGGTGTGGAATCTTTGTGTGTAATGTTTTCACTGTTTTACTGTTTGAAATGTTTCACAAACACTTTACATATTGCCTCTTAAGTTCAGCCTGACTGCCCTGTGCCAAGCTGCCAGAGGTTGAGCACAGGTTAATTGAGGGTATGTTTGTGACTTACCCTGACTAGGATTGCGGTTCCTGCTTGATCATAGTGCATACCTCTGTCAACCACAAACCCAGTTTCCAACAGTGAGTCCAAAGGGCGTCCAACATCACCTTCCCTTTGTTGAGCTGCCCCATGTTTATGGTTATATCCCTAATTGCTAGGTGTTAAATTTGTGAATTTCGTGAAGAAGCCAACACATATAGAACAAATAACATAACATAGTTTACAAAGAAAAATACATACATTGGTGTGATAAAAGTTTCTGCTGTGTATGCAAAAGTACAAAAGAATGTGATGAAATTCACTGTGCACCTTAAAGTTTGGGACTTCCGTGTCTAGTAGTCCTATTACTAATTTATTGAAAGCCATTGTGAGAGAATTTCTTTAAATATGGCCTTACCCTATTTTCTCTGGTTGAGTTATCATATGTTTATCGTTTATTTGATTGTAGCTTTGGGGATCAATACAAAGAAAGTCATACACCCTGTTTCGTGTGAAACCAAAATGTCAGTGCTAGTTCTTTCTGTTCTTTGCAACTGAATACTTGTTGTAGTTGATGTAGGATACCTTTGTGTAGCAGCAAAACTTTTTATCACACTTACATATGTATTTTTGGTTGTCAAATATGTAAATATTCCTTGTCTTGTAGACCACTATTTAACTTATCAAATTGACTGTACTCTGAAATATATTCCTTTGGAAACATTTTGCTTATCTATGGTCCTTTAGGAGGCACACTCTTCTGGGTTACTCCCAGGTTTGGGTATGAGCGTGATATCTGCCTTACTCATTGAAAGATGAGGTCAATATGTATTGAATTAGGTGGTTATCTGTTTACTCAGCTGGGAGGAAACATTTGATAAAATACTACCAGGAACCAGCTGGGCCCAGGGTCTTGTTGGGGTGCATGACCTTCAGAGCAGCCCTTATCTTATCTGTCTGTATAAGTTATTCAAGCCTGCCTCTGGCCTCTTTCAGTAGCATTGACCATGAACATTCATCCACATATGTTCCAATAGCCTCTCTATTTCTGTGACTTTGGGTAATAGTTTTCTGAAAAAAAGTCTTAATAGCCTCCTCTTTGTCTCTTTCATGAATTGCCCTGTACCATCCACCTTCCTGACTTGTACTATGTGTGTGAGTGACTTGCAAATGGCTTTTTGCTATTGCCAAGTATCATCAAGTGACCCATGAGAGGTTATTCATGTCCAGAGCACCTAAGTCTTTAAGCTAGCTCATGAACGTATCTGTAATTAGCTGCGTTTTCCTTGCTACACCAGCACTTTAAAAACTTTGCACTTGATAGCTGGCGAAGTGGCTGCTGGTAAGTTAGTCTTGATAAGCTCCAGAATTGTCCACCCCATGGACACTATTTGGATCAGATCTAGCTGTGGCTTGTACCTTTTTAAAGTGGTGGGGTGAATGAAGTGCCCCACGACTTCGCAAAAAAAACAAAAACCTTCCCTACAAAACCCCAAAGTAAGCCACCCCTCTGTCCTAAAGCCCAAATAACACTAACTATAACCCAAACACTAAAATTAATTTTTTTTCTTCTTAAAAAGGCACTTACCCATGAGCTGCACGTCATCCACTGTGTGCTTCTGCTCTCTGATGCCAGAATAGCTCCACTAACCAATCCTGGCTGGATGCTCCTTCAGGCCCTGAAGGTCTGTGTCTGGTCTCCACCCAGCTGTCTTAGACATCTGAGTGGAGAGCTTCAAAGTGCGCATGTCACTTTGGCCGGCGCAAAGCAGCCGGCCACAGTGACATGTGCACTTTGGAGCCTAAGGAGAAGGCACTGCTCTCGTCCTCTGCTGCCGGATGCAGAGTCAGTCCTCTGCTGCCAGCAGCAGTGAACACGCCTAGCATGGTTCTGGGCTGGTGCGCATTGAGAGGGGAAAAATAAAATGGCAATCAAATCTTTTCATTGCCATTCTATTTTTTCCTGCGCAGCTCGCAGCGGACGGGGGGGGCGATGCTCCCCCGCCCCCTAGAAGAAACTGCCACTGATTAGATCTCGAAATGTAATCTCACCTGGCACTTCCCACAGCATTCTTCCCTCTCCTCAGGACACTTCTGCATGCACATGATTGGAGTTCAAGAGATAGGAAATGAGTACCCTGTCAGACCACAGATGTGAGTGAGAGACCATGATATAAACAATGCAGGAGTAAGTTTTGTGTGATTGGGAATAGAAGAAATAACTAACGCGTGGATGGTAGTATTTCCAGGCATCCACTGGTCCCATGCCCCTCTTTTTATCCTCTTACACATTGGTCCTGTGGTATAGTAGGATTTTTGTTGGGAGTCCTATCAAGGTTCAGGTCCTACAGTAGTTTGAAACCTCCCCTACTTCTGTGTCACTCTCTACATTTGTGTGCAGTTCCCATAGCATTTCTTTTATTAAGCTCTCTTTTTGATATTTGGTGTGTAGAGATTTATGAAAACACAAGATTATGACACTGCATTCGGACCTTTATGTAGTGCCCCTCCTTGCCTCTCCTCACCTTAAGTACATCATGCATTTTCAGAGCATGGACACCAACATGGATGGCATACATAGTTATTGTCACATGCGGAAATTATCCTTTTGCAGTAGGTGGATCTCCTGAAGAAGCAAATCATGGGGGTCATGTTTCCTGACGTTGCTCCACAACGGTTGCCTTTTGTTAGGGGAATTAAGCTCTTTCACATTGAGATAATAACTTGAGTGTAGGACGCATAAGTGTGTGTCTGTATGTTCTGGTGTAGTAGCCAAACAGACAAAAGGTGATGGGAGAATTGCTTGCAAATTGCCTAATCATTGACAGTCACTCAGGGTAGCCTTTCAGCCCAGAATATTTCACCCACTGTGCCACCCTAGACAGCATATCTGACAGTGGGGAACTTGTGTACTTAATAAATAGTAGAGGGAGTTAAAAAGGATGTGTACACAGTGGATAAATTAAGTTGAGTGTGCAAGGGAGTCAAAATTACCCCCCACCCCCGCTTTGAACTAAAGCTCTTTTGGCACCAAGCTAGCCAAGCAAGTCATTGTGGCCCTCCCCAAAAGAACTTGCCTATCTCTTCCATCCAAGCATCTATTCATTCATCTTTTCAACCTTCCATTCACATCCATTTATTGTGAATGTGACATCCACAATTTCATCTTCACATTCTGTCATCCATTCAGTCTCTCATCCAACATTCAGTATTTTACCTTCTGTCCATCCGTCTGCCCGTCCCTATCCAAACATATCTGTTCAATCTTCAAACCTATCCGTCCTTTCACTCAGTCATCCATTCTTTCACTTGTCCAACTGCTTTCATCCATCCTCCCTTTCACTCATGTATTCATCCACCATTTTACTCATCCATCCATCCTTTCACTCATCCATCGATCCCTTGCCCCATCAATTTACCCTTTCACTCATCCATCCACCCTTTCACTCAGTCCATCAATTCACTTATCCATCCATTTACAATTTAACTTATTGATCTATGCTTTAACTCAATCATCAATCCATCCTTCATCATCCATCCTCTCACTCAACCATCCATCCATGTATCCAACCTCTCTTCCACTCATTCATCTTTTCATTCATCCAACCACACATATATCCATCCACCTTTTCACTCACCAATCCATCATTTCACTCACATATCCATTCATTTACTCTTTCACTCATCCATCCGCCTACCCTCCTTTTCACTCATCCATCCTTGAACCCATCCTTTCACTCATCCATCCACTCTTTCAACTCGTTATCCATCCAGCCTTTCACTTCATCCATCATCCATGTACCCATTTACCCCATCCATCCGTTCTCTCATCATCCATCCATCCTGTCACACATCCATCTATTTATCCATCCTTCCTCCCTTCCACTCATAACTCAATGCATCTATCTATCCACCACTTCCCTCAACAACTGTCTGCCATTTCATTCACACACCCATCAGTTCTTTCACTCACTCACCGTCCCACCCCTTCATGTTGACTATGAGCCTTTGTCTGCCGGGCTGCAGACAGAAAAAGCCATCAAAAACCCCACCCCGCCGTCCAGTCACCCTTTCACCCAGCCATCCATATACTCTTCCTTTCAATCATCCATCCTTATATCCATTCTTTCACTTATCCATCCACCTATCTGCCCATCCCTCCTTTCACTCAGTCCATCATCCATCCATTCACCCTTTCACTCATCCTTCCCTTTTTTATTCATTCTTACATCCACAATTTCTCTCATTCAGCCATGCAGCTATCCATCTACATTTTCACACACACATCCACCGTTTCACTCACACATTCACCCATCCATTTACCCTTTCACTCATCCATATGTTCACCCTTTCACTCATCCACCCTATCAACCAATCCCATGCATCCACCCACTCCATCCACTGTTTGTCTCATCCTTCAACATATCCAGCCATCAATTCATCCAAAAATGAAAGAAAACATTTTAAAGGAATGATGAATTATTTAGTCCAATTGATGCAGGAAAGGCGGAAATAGAGGCATCCAGGGCAAAGGAAATGCCAATGGGAAAAGGTCAAACACCCAAATATCTGATTGGTGCAGTGAAGTAGATGTTTGGTTGGTTTGCAGCGCCTTTGACAGGCTTCCTTTCCTATCACAAACTGCATTCTGGAACATGTAGTTGTATATTTAGATTCGCTCTCAACACCACAATGCATGAAAAAAGGCACAGAGTAACAAAATTGTTTCTTTGCCTAATAGTTTTTCAATCTGCATAGCACAGAGGCCTTAGTAGCTTTTTCATCATATGCACTTTTTAATAGAAGTATATTGCCTTCAACAACTTTTGAATAGCCCTTTGTAAAAATATCTACATAGCTCTACCGTAGCTGCCAGATTTTCAGAGTGCTTATGTGCGACATTTCCATGATTTATATGATCGTAGGAGTGACATTCTACAGTCAAATGTGTGACACTTTGCGTCACATGTATTTTTTACTGTCTTTAATACAATTAATGACTTGCACAGTCAAAATGCATTTGCAGTTGCAGGGTGAAATCTCATAGCACTATAAGTAGACATTACTCCCTACACTGCCAACCAGTATTCTTTGCTCTTTCTCGCTCTTTACACACAGAAAGAGGGATTGCATTTACCCATTGAGTTTCACAATGCAAAATAGTGCATTTTCCACCCATAACTTGAACTTGCATTGTTCATTTAAAGTGTGTATGTTATTTTAAACGTAGCTGATTTGAGGTGAAAGACCAACAAAAATACAGATAGAATAAGTTTGTCTCTGTTATCCCCGTTTTTTCCCAACCCATCCTACACTCTAACACTGCCTCATTGGAGCTTAGTGCTCTGCTGCCAGACTTATCTGTGCCACCAAGACATGACTGCCAGGGTAGGCTAAGGCTCAACCAGCAGAAAAGATCTTGCACCTGGAACTGTGCAGGGGTTGGGGCACTGAATACATACATTGTGCTGCTATTGACAGCCGTACTACATCAGTGCAGCATGCGCTAACAGGGCCTGGTGGAACCATGAACTCCATCAGCACTGCTCGGAGGGGAAATCTATGCTAGCTGGGGGCTGGCTGGCTAGTACTTTTAAAGTGTGCGCTCTGACACACCTGACTACTGAGACCCCACACTCGAGACAGGAGGGCAGATGAGGCCTACAACTTGACTCTTAAGTTAGTATCCAGAGGGCCGGGCAGTATGTCTAAAGGCCTCAAGGGGCTGGCTGGAGTCAGGGCCGGCCTGAGCCCTGCTGGCACCCTGTGCAACAATGTTTGTTGGAATCCCCCAATGACAACCTCCACCACAGATTCCTTTACTGCCACCCTTAACGGTGCCTCTAAGGGTTCCATAAGTGCCCCTCAAGGTTCCATAAACACTCTCTCTCAGATGCATTTAATCAGTTTTATAGCACCACTCTGTGAGAAGGTAGCCTCTTTCTAGCATTGTTACCCCCACTTTTGGCCTGTTTGTGAGTGTATGTCAGTGTGTTTTTACTGTCTCACTGGGATCCTGCTAGCCAGGGCCCCAGTGCCCATAGTGAAAACCCTATTTGTCAGTGTGTTTTGCCTGTCTCACTGGGAGCCTGCTAGCCAGGAACCCAGTGCTCATAGTTTGTGGCCTATGTGTGTGTTGTCTGTAGTGCTTACTGTGTCACTGAGGCTCTGCTAATCAGAACCTCAGTGCTTATGCTCTTTCTTTGACTTTACATTTGCCACTATAGGCTAGTGACTAAATTTACCAATTCTAATTGGCACATTGGTTGTTCACTTTCGCAACGCAGGGATGCGCCATATTTAATTGAATATGGCGCAATCCTCTGTTGTCCCCTGTCCCGGCACTAAATTGAGATGCAGGCAGCCTTGCACCATTGTGGAACGATGTCTGCGATGAGGGATATGATTATTAATGTGTGGGAAGGTGTCCCTTCCTGCACATAAACAATCACTAATGGTGATTTGGCACTTCTGTGTGTGCTGTAGAATGCAGCGCACAAAGAAGTGCCAAACCGTCATTTTGAAATGATTGTTTATGTGCAGGAAGGGACACCTTCCTGCACATAAACAATCATGTCTAGCATTTTGCTCTTTCTTTGCGGGCAGCAGAATACAGCACACATAGAAAATATAAAAAACAAGGAGGAATAAAAGTATTCCACCTCGTTGCGCATTGCTAATGCCACCCCTGGCGTGGCATTAGATATTGGTGCTGCCTCAGGTTTACTAAAATTCGTAAATCTGAGGCAGCGTCCAAATGCAATGGGTGTTGCTGTGGCACGCCCACAGCAACACCCATTGCATGCCCATTTCCACGCCCTTAACGTCACCTTGTAAATACAGGGCAGGGCATTGCGCCACTGGAGCGTCATGAAAAGTGAGGCGCCAGTGGCGCTAGGGGCTCATAAATATGCCCCTTAATCTGCATGGTACATGTTCTTTGCAACAGGCATATTCACCCTCTGCACTACCTTTTTTTAATTTTTAATTTATTTATTTATTTATGCAAATGTACCATACAACAACAAGAACAGCCCCAGGAGCTGGATAATAAGCAAAGGAAGTACAGTAGTGTACACATAATATCGCAAGGGACCGCCAAAGGTGAAGTACAAAAGATCGAGGATCCCAGCATGTCTAGATCAACGGATTCCGGCAGCCTCCCAGCCACACAGGAACGCAACCTCAAAAAGCACACCACTAGGGGTAAGCCCAGCGCAGCTCTCTCCAGGGCACAAACACAACAAACATCAACAAACATAGAAGTGGAGACGGCAGAGCAGACACATACAGCAGGGTCCACCATCGAACAGCACATACAACACTTGCAGGAACAACATCTAATCCAATCAATGAAAGTGCGCAACCTGTCACATACAGCCAAAGCCCTCACAATTCAATCATGAGAGTCCAAGAAAGAGCAAAAAAGGTGCCCAGATATCTCTAGGGTGAGAGCCCGCGGGGGCGTGCTCCCAAAAGATTGACAACTGCTCCTGACAAAATGCAGCATCACACAGCCAGTCAGACCTTTGCGGTGCCCTGCCCCGCCCCCAACACATCGCCACTCTTCTCTTAGCCAATAAAAGCAGCATACCCACCAGACGTCTCCATACCGGCGGCACCCCATCCAGCAGCCCAAGCAACGCCAGCACAGGAGAAAAAGGCAAAACCAAGCCCGTCATTCCAGCAATTGCATGCATCACCTCTTCCCAAAAGGCGCGCACCTCAGCACAGTTCCACGCCAGATGCAGAAAATCAGCGTCCGGCGCATGGCAACGTTCACAGCGTGCCTCAGCATGCAGGCCCATATCACACAAGCCACGGGGGTATAATATAACCGGTGTAGGAATTTAAAGTGTATGAGCTGCAGTCTATAATTAGGCGACAGCATTCTCATGTGCGCACAGCAGCTTCTCCACATTGCCTCAGTTAGCACCTCCCCAACATCCATCTCCCAATTAGCCTTAGCAGCCACAACCACTGCCTTCCGCTGCTCCTGCATGCACCCATACAATCTGGTGATGAGCCTTCGCGGTGACTGCGCCCGCCACAGTAACTCACCCTCTGCACTACCTTAAAACATCCACTAGAGACTCCGATCCCTCACCAGTCAGAACATTAATCACCAGAGTTATCTTGACATATTTATTGTTACCTGAAAACGTTTGGAGGCCAGGAACGTCACAACAGGTGCTTTTAAAACCATAATATACTTGTAACCACTGCGCAGCCACCTGAAGTCAGCACTCGTTGCGGTGGCACTGGCTGCACCGCCCCAGAGCCAACCCTGGCTAGAGTACAGAAGAGAAACCATTGTAGTGAACCATAAACCCAGGGGCGTAAAAAAACTTAAGGCACTGCTACTTCCCAGCTTCACTTAGGCAATGTTTTAGCCACTTGTCCTGAAGTTTGTACATTGGACTTTTTTCCAGCCTCAGGGTGACCCAGCCTTTGGCTTTCCAAGGTAGGACAGTTGACAGTGAGGGGTCTGGGGTGATGCCCAAACTCTGATAATATCTATGGGGAGGTAAGACCATGCAACTTTGCTCAATAGCAGGCGATGGTGCATAATGTTGGACTCAGAATCTGATTAGCAAACATGTTTCTGGTAGGGTATCCGATGGAGAACATGGGCAAGAGGCAAAAGTCACAATTGCAGCTGCTGCAGAATTTCACTGAAGCTACCATGTTTTTACTTTGCAGTTCTGCACTTTACACAGTTAAAAAAGCGTGCAAAGTTTCAAGTTGCCTGAGTCTGCAACCCCTTGTTAAAATATCAAGTGGCTAAATTTCACAGAATGTGCAGTATAGTTTGCATTCTTTAAATTCATAATTTGCATGGTTTAGACAATACTGTCCAATAATTTCATGCTCTATTGCTGCCTAATCCCATTGGCATGAATCTAAACTAACATGTTTTAAACATTTTATCACAATATACTTGTTAATACGGATTATTAAAATAAAATAAAATGATGTAAATAAGCTAAAAAATATTTACCTGTGAGTGTTCTTACATATCTTATTAAGCACACTGTATGCTAATTTGCATTTAAAGAAAACTCTGTTAATGCCTAAATAGTGTACACTGAGTAGTAACCAGCAAATAATTCTAAAATCACACCACGGGTTTGACCTGTCTTACAAAAAATTAAACCAAAATAGTGTGTGTATTCTTGGGGTAATCAGCAAATCATTCTCAAAAACATGTTAGAAATACATTATGCTTGTGGAGTTTCAGATATATATTTTCAAATCATCAAAAAACACATTGGATCTTATGAAGTAATCAGATACTCATTCTTAAATAATCCTGAAGTCATCAGTAATAGTCACACCTTGTGAAGTCATCAGGTACTCATTCTGAAATCATCCTGAAGTTATCAGGAAAGTCACACCTTTTAAAGTCATCACATAGTCATCTTTAAATCGTCCTGAAGTCATCAGAAATAGTCACACCTTGTGAAGTCATCAGATGGTTATTTTTAAATCCTCATGAAGTCATCATGAATAGTCACACCTTGTGAAGTCATCAGATACTCATTTTCAAGTCATCCTCGAATCATCAGGCTTAAGTTTCTAAACATTGCTGATGACTTCAAGAGCTTGATGATGTTTGATGATGTGAAAATGACTTCTACAGTAGTTGGATGATCCTCCAATGACTCTGGGATGGCTTCTAAAGTAATTCTGCTTGACCTGGGTAGTGATAGTTATTGCATTTCTCTTGGTCCCACACAGCATCCCTCAGCCCTTCAATACAGGCTCATATTGTCACTACGTAACTCCCACTTGGCATGCGCAACGGTCATATTCTGGTTCCTGTTTTACCTTTAGGGCGTTTATACTTCACTGTGCTTGCTCATGATCGCTAACTGTCCTTATGGGGTTTCTACACTTCTTCCCTGGTGCGGTGCCTGCCTTTCTTGACAGTTTCAAGGGGTTCATGTAAACCCCAGGCTATTGTTGAATTTACTGTTCCTAGAGCACTCCTATAGTCAGTCACTTATTACGTATTTTTTTTATTCCCTGTTGCCGTCTCTGTGGGATCTACCCTGGGGGACCATCTTGTTCACTTTATTGGTCTCGGACTCTTATTAGTAATATTTATATTGCGAATGAGAACCAACTGTTACGTAATCTCTCTTCTTTCGGGTTCTCTCACCCTATGGTTGGCCCGGGATTCTGCACAAACTGTCTGGCCTCCCCCAGTGCAGGAGCACCCCTTAAATACAGTACCAACGTTTCAGTTCGGACTGGGTCTTCACTGTTCCTTGTCTCCCGCTGGGGTTTCCCGGGTCGTGCTCTAACAGCCACCTCAACTGTGTCTCTCCCAAAGAAGGCCTGCCCAGGTCTCTTCTACATTGACACTGGATGCTTGAAAAGCTCACGTTTAAAAAGGCAGCCCTTATGTCATGGTTGTGGAGAAGTTGTGGCTGGAGTAACTCAACTCTGAAGTCCACATGTGGCATTTAACTTATATGCCACTGATGTATTTTCTGTGCCCTTTTACATTGGCCTTACCTAAGAATGAGATATGTTTATTGGATTTAGGCCGTTATTGTCAAGTGTTTAGCAAGCCCCCACTAAACAGAGGTAAAGGAGAAGGCAGGAAAACGAAACACCCTATACTTTGAGCCATACAACACTAAGGCCCTCATTACAACCCTGGCGGTCGGTGATAAAGTGGCAGTAATACCACCAACAGGATGGCGGTAAAAAAAATGGAATTAAGACCACGGGGGAAACCGCCAACACAGCCAGCCACTTTAACACACTGACCACCACAGCGGTAGCAATAAGCACCGTGGCGGTAACCGCCAACAGCCAGGCGGAATACAATGTACCTCCCACCCTATTACAACAGGCCAATCCGCCACCTTTTCCGGGCGGTACCAACACCATCAAAAGCACTGCAGAAACAGTACACAGAAGGGAAACGACTCACCTCTGGACAATCAGGGAACAACCACAACGCCATGGAGCCCCAACTACAGGTGTTACCCATGCTGGTCCATGCTCCTCCTACACCAGGAATACCAACGCCGGCGAAGACGACCACGGTGAGTACCGCCCCTAAAACACTGGGGAGGAAGGAGGAAAAAGAGAGTGACACACACACGCAACACCCCCACCCCCAACACCATACACACAAACAGATGCAGTAACATAACATATTGGCCCCATACCCCTCAGGAATAATGTAAGGACAAAAGGAAGTGAATGAAGTGATTGTAATAAGATAAAATAACAGGTATACGTCCTCAAAAATAAACACAGTATATACAGAAATACAAATGGAGGGACACTGCCCAGTCCATAATGTCCGTGGGCCACAGGGCCATCTCTCATAGGCCAAGGCCTCACTTGAGTCCTGCCTCAATACGGAGAGAACACTGCTGGGCATCAGGTCAAAAATACACAGGCACCTCAGGGGGGTGGTGAAGGGGGGGCACCTCAGCCGGAAGATGGTACAACGCCACTGCTCCTAGAGGGGTCAACATGCCCACTGCTTGGTCCTGGGGAGTGCAACGCCACAGTCTCTTAAGTGGGTGGTTTGCCCACTGCTTGGTCCTGGGGATTGGAAAGCCACAGTGTCCCCAGTGGGTGGGTGGCCCACTGCTTGGTCCTGGGGAGTGCAAAGCCACAGTCTCTCACCTGGGTGGCTTCTTCCACTAGTTCTGGAGGGGGCATTGTGCCCAGTGTGCTTCATCCTGGCAAGGAGGGTGTGACTGGATGCCTTATTCCACTGGTTCTGGAGGGGGCTTTGTGCCCAGTGTGCTTCATCCTGGCAAGGAGGGGGTGAGTGGATGCCTTCTTCCACTGGTTCTGGAGGGGTCTTTGTACCTAGTGTGCTTTTATCCTGGCAAGGAGGGGGTGAGTGGATGCCTTCTTCCACTGGTTCTGGAGGGGGCTTTGTGCCCAGTGTGCTTCATCCTGGCAAGGAGGGGGTGAATGGATGCCTTCTTCGACTGGTTCTGGAGGGGGCTTTGTGCCCAGTGTGCTTCATCCTGGCAAGGAGGGGGTGAGTGGATGCCTTCTTCCACTGGTTCTGGAGGGGGCCTTGTCCCCAGTTTGCTTCATCCTGGCAAGGAGGGGGTGTAGGAGGCTGGACTGGCTTGTAGTGAGTACCAAGGGGTACTTGCACCTTGTACCAGGCCCAGTTATCCCTTATTAGTGTATAGGGTGTCTAGCAGCTTAGGCTGATAGATAATGGTAGCTTAGCAGAGCAGCTTAGGCTGAACTAGGAGACGTGTGAAGCTACTACAGTACCACTTAGTGTCATATGCACAATATCATAAGAAAACACAATACACAGTTATACTAAAAATAAAGGTACTTTATTTTTATGACAATATGCCAAAGTATCTTAGAGTGTACCCTCAGTGAGAGGATAGGAAATATACACAAGATATATATACACAATAGCAAAAATATGCAGTATAGTCTTAGAAAACAGTGCAAACAATGTATAGTTACAATAGGATGCAATGGGGAAACATAGGGATAGGGGCAACACAAACCATATACTCCAGAAGTGGAATGCGAACCACGAATGGACCCCAAACCTATGTGACCTTATAGAGGGTCGCTGGGACTATTAGAAAATAGTGAGAGTTAGAAAAATAACCCTCCCCAAGACCCTGAAAAGTGAGTGCAAAGTGCACTAAAGTTCCCCTAAGGACAAAATAGTCGTGTTAGAGGGAAAATGCAAAGAAAACACAAATCAGCAATGCAACAACGATGGATTCCTGACTGAGGGTACCTGTGGAACAAGGTGACCAAGTCCAAAAGTCACAAGCAGCTCGGAGATGGGCAGATGCCCAAGAAATGCCAGCGGTTGGTGCAAAGAAGCTCTTACTAGGCTGAAGAACTGTGAATACTGCAGGAACGACAAGGGTTAGAGACTTCCCCTTTGGAGGATGGATCCCACACGCCTTGGAGAGTCGTGCAAAAGTGTTTTCCCGCCGGATGGACGCCAACAAGCCTTGCTACACGCAAATCGTGTGTTTGGCGTTTTTGGACGCTGCTGGAGCCCAGGAGGGACCAGGAGGTCGCAAATTGGACCTGCAGAGAGAGGGGACGTCGAGCAAGACAAAGAGCCCTCACTGAAGCAGGTAGCACCCGGAGAAGTGCCAGAAACAGGCACTACGAAGATGCGTGAAACGGTGCTCGCCGAAGTTGCACAAAGGAGTCCCACGTCGCCGGAGACCAACTTAGAAAGTCGTGCAATGCAGGTTAGAGTGCCGTGGACCCAGGCTTGGCTGTGCACAAAGGATTTCCGCCGGAAGTGCACAGGGGCCGGAGAAGCTTAGAAAGTCGCGGTTCCCAGCAATGCAGCCCAGCGAGGTGAGGCAAGGACTTACCTCCACCAAACTTGGGCTGAAGAGTCACTGGACTGTGGGGGTCACTTGGACGGTGTCGCTGGATTCGAGGGACCTCGCTCGTCGTGCTGAGAGGAGACCCAAGGGACCGGAAATGCAGCTTTTTGGTGCCTGCGGTTGCAGGGGGAAGATTCCGTCGACCCACGGGAGATTTCTTCAGAGCTTCTGGTGCAGAGAGGAGGCAGACTACCCCCACAGCATGCACAAGCAGGAAAACAGTCGAGAAGGCGGCAGGATCAGCGTTACAGAGTTGCAGTAGTCGTCTTTGCTACTATGTTGCAGGTTTGCAGGCTTCCAGCGCGGTCAGCGGTCGATTCCTTATCAGAAGGTGAAGAGGGAGATGCAGAGGAACTCGGCTGAGCTCATGCATTCGTTATCTAAAGTTTCCCCAGAGACAGAGACCCTAAATAGCCAGAAAAGAGGGTTTGGCTACCTAGGAGAGAGGAAAGGCTACTAACACCTGAAGGAGCCTATCAGCAGGAGTCTCTGACGTCACCTGGTGGCACTGGCCACTCAGAGCAGTCCAGTGTGCCAGCAGCACCTCTGTTTCCAAGATGGCAGAGGTCTGGAGCACACTGGAGGAGCTCTGGACACCTCCCAGGGGAGGTGCAGGTCAGGGGAGTGGTCACTCCCCTTTCCTTTGTCCAGTTTCGCGCCAGAGCAGGGGCTAAGGGGTCCCTGAACCAGTGTAGACTGGCTTATGCAGAATTGGGCACATCTGTGCCCAACAAAGCATTTCCAGAGGCTGGGGGAGGCTACTCCTCCCCTGCCTTCACACCATTTTCCAAAGGGAGAGGGTGTCACACCCTCTCTCAGAGGAAGTTCTTTGTTCTGCCATCCTGGGCCAGGCCTGGCTGGACCCCAGGAGGGCAGCTGCCTGTCTGAGGGGTTGGCAGCAGCAGCAGCTGCAGTGAAACCCCAGGAAGGGCAGTCTGGCAGTACCAGGGTCTGTGCTACAGACCACTGGGATCATGGAATTGTACCAACAATGCCAGGATGGCATAGAGGGGGCAATTCCATGATCATAGACATGTTACATGGCCATATTCGGAGTTACCATGGTGAAGCTACATATAGGTAGTGACCTATATGTAGTGCACGCGTGTAATGGTGTCCCCGCACTCACAAAGTTCAGTGAATTGGCTCTGAACAATGTGGGGGCACCTTGGCTAGTGCCAGGGTGCCCTCACACTAAGTAACTTTGC
The DNA here is from genome assembly GCF_031143425.1 of Pleurodeles waltl. Taxonomy (NCBI): domain Eukaryota; kingdom Metazoa; phylum Chordata; class Amphibia; order Caudata; family Salamandridae; genus Pleurodeles; species Pleurodeles waltl. The sequence goes on from NC_090449.1 coordinate 405,706,243, forward strand.
ACCTAACCTTTACCAGGTAAAGGTTAGACATATAGGTGACTTATAAGTTACTTAAGTGCAGTGTAAAATGGCTGTGAAATAACGTGGACGTTATTTCACTCAGGCTGCAGTGGCAGGCCTGTGTAAGAATTGTCAGAGCTCCCTATGGGTGGCAAAAGAGATGCTGCAGCCCATAGGGATCTCCTGGAACCCCAATACCCTGGGTACCTTAGTACCATATACTAGGGAATTATAAGGGTGTTCCAGTAAGCCAATGTAAATTGGTAAAAATGGTCACTAGCCTGTTAGTGACAATTTGAAAGTAATGAGAGAGCATAACCACTGAGGTTCTGGTTAGCAGAGCCTCAGTGAGACAGTTAGGCACCACACAGGGAACATATACATGCACACCTATGAGCACTGGGGCCCTGTGTGACAGGGTCCCAGTGACACATACATATAGGCCACAAACCTATGAGCACTGGGGTCCTGACCAGCAGGATCCCAGTGACACATAACAAACATACTGAAACCATAGTGTTTTCACTATGAGCACTGAGGCCTGGCTATCAGGATCCCAGTGAGACAGTGAAAACAGTGACAAACACCCTGACATACACTCACAAACAGGCCAAAAGTGGGGGTAACCAGGCTAGAAAGAGGCTACCTTCTCACACAACCCCCCCCAAACGAAGGACAATAAGGCTAACCTTGGCCAGTTGAGACTTTATTGTCTAAGTGGTGATAAGTAGAGAGTAGCTCTGCAATAGACTGGTTACTCCCTTTATCATCCACTATATGGTTACTTCCCTGTGGGGATGTAAACCACCCTGTTTGAAGTTTTTTAGCTAAGCAACAATGTGAAGATGTATTTTCAGAGTTTCTATCAGTAAGTTTTAGTTTAGAGCAGTGGGAATTGTCCACTGAACCTATTTGTAGTGATGGAAATGCCAGACAGGGATGCTGTCTCAGAAAAGCCATAGCTGGGCAAAAACTTTGTCCATATGGCTGGAAGAGAGAACAGGGATGCTGTTTCTCTTGGGTTGGAGCAGGGCAGGGATGCTGTCCTATGAGCTCCACACTAGGGCAGGGATGCTGTCCTAAGTGTTGTGAGGCAGTGCAGAGTTTCTGCACTAAAGTTTCTCTGGGAGGGTTGGAGGGATGCTCCATGTTAACTAAAATGGTGCTCTTTTTCTCACCAATGCTAGTTATCCCACAGAGAGGTACTTCCACCTCAGGGAGTCCAGCTTTGCCAGCTGATGATTCCCTTGGAACAGGTGCCACCCCAGGAGAGGTTTCTCCCACCACAGGAATAGTATCCTGAATGGTAGGGTGGTTAGGGGATACTGTGATACCCTTTTTACCTGTTGATGGAGAGGGATCCTGAGTTTTCAGGCCTTCTCTCCTTTGCTTTTTCATTTCACTTGAAATGAGAGGGAACAATTCCTCAGGGATGCCCAGCATGGCTGCAAGGGCATAAAACTCTACATCAGCCCAACCTGAGGCCTCTAGGTCATTACCTAAGAGACAGTCTACAGGTAAGCTAGGTGATACCACCACCTGCTTAGGGCCAGTAACTCCACCCCAACTAAACTGAATTATAGCTAAGGGAAGAAACTTAGTGGAGTTATGGACATCAATAATCTTATACTGTTGTCCAATGATGTGTTGTTCAGGAGGCACTAGGTTTTCAGTCACCAAAGTGAAACTGGCACCTGTGTCCCTGTAGGCCAAGGCCTCAACACCATTTATTGAAACTGTCTGCCTGTACTTATCCATTGTAAGGGGACAAGCAGCCAGTGTGGCAAGGCCAGTGCCACTAGGTGTGACAGAAACTGTCTTGGGACTGATTACATCAGTTTCCACTATGGACCCATAAGTGAACCCAACTACACCCTTTGCTTGACTGTTGCCAGCAGTCCCACCACTAGTACCACTACTGCTAGGGGCACTAGAGCTTGATGTATTAGTGGTGGTAGGCTCAGGGGGTTTACCTGGACAGGACTTATCCCCTGGCCTATGGCCTCTGTTTTTACACACAAAGCACCAAGGCTTTTTAATGTGTGCAGGTTGGGAAGAAGAGGAAGAATTTGTTTTATCCCCACCCTCTGAAGAGTGTTTAAGATTTGAAGTGGGATCTTTGGTTTTACCCTTATCCCCATGCTTATCTTGAGATTTTTCACCATCTTTCTTCTTATTGCCATCTTTGTCACCCCCTGTATGAACTTTCCTGTTCACCCTTGTTCTGACCCATTTGTCTGCCTTCTTTCCCAATTCTTGGGGAGAGGTCAGATCAGAGTCTACCAGGTACTGGTGCAACAAATCAGACACACAATTATTAAGTATATGCTCTCTCAGGATTGTGTTATACAGGCTTTCATAATCAGTAACTTTACTGCCATGTAACCACCCCTCCAAGGCCTTCACTGCCTGGTCAATGAAATCAACCCAGTCTTGTGAAGACTCCTTTTTGGTCTCTCTGAACTTTATCCTGTACTGTTCAGTGGTTAAGCCATAACCATCCAGGAGTGCATTCTTAAGAACTGTAAAATTATTGGCATCACTTTCTTTCACAGTAAGGAGTCTATCCCTACCCTTTCCACTAAATGATAGCCATAGGATAGCAGCCCACTGCTTTTGAGGGACATCCTGTACAGCACAGGCCCTCTCAAGTGCAGCAAACCACTTGTTAATGTCATCCCCCTCCTTATAAGGGGGAACTATCTTGTGCAGATTCCTGGAATCATGCTCTTTTGCAGGATGACTATGGGGAATACTGCTGCTGCCACCATGGGTATCTAAACCCAACTTCTGTCTTTCCTTCTCTAATTCTAAAGACTGTCTATCCAAATCCAGCTGTTGCTTCTTGAGCTTCAGTCTGGTTTGTTCCACTCTCAATCTATTGAGCTCCCTTTCTAACAATCTGTCATCAGGGTGGGTGGGAGGGACATTTCTAGATACAGAGGTATGATGGGAATGAACAGAAGGAGACCTGTCCCTTACAGAGGGCACCCTAACAGCTTGGCTACCAGTATAATGTGAGAGCACACCATCAGTATGGTGTGATTCAACCTCTGTACCAACTATGCTAGACTGTCTAGTAATGGGCAGGCTGAGAAGTTTCTTTCCTGAACCTTTTCCTGGGGGAGTCCCTGGATCAGATTGAGAACCATTAGCTACTTTTTCACCAGATTGGGCACTTATGGCCTTATCCTGTACTCTAAGCATATTAATTAACAGTTCTAAGGAAGGATTCTTCCCTACACTCAAACCTCTCTCTATGCAGAGACTCCTTGCTCCTTTCCAGCTAAGGTGTTCATATGCAAGTTTGGACAGTTCAACATTTTTTCCTGTGTCAGACATTTTTTTTAGAGAGAGTTAAAGTGATAGAAAAAGAGAAAAAAGTTTTCAGAACTTTTTGGAAAGACAGAAAAAAAACTTTTTAAACTTTTAAGAACTTTTTGAAAGTTTAGAAGTACTTTTCAGCACTTAGAAAAGAGTGAAAAGAGGAAATGCAAAACTTTTTGGCTATGTGTATATACACTGACCTTGTTTTGTATATTTTTCTCTTATGAAAAGTACAATGACAAGAGTGGTAAGTAGTCTCAAGCACTTATCCCACCACTGCACAACCAATGTAGGAGGCTGGACTGGCTTGTAGTGAGTACCAAGGGGTACTTGCACCTTGTACCAGGCCCAGTTATCCCTTATTAGTGTATAGGGTGTCTAGCAGCTTAGGCTGATAGATAATGGTAGCTTAGCAGAGCAGCTTAGGCTGAACTAGGAGACGTGTGAAGCTACTACAGTACCACTTAGTGTCATATGCACAATATCATAAGAAAACACAATACACAGTTATACTAAAAATAAAGGTACTTTATTTTTATGACAATATGCCAAAGTATCTTAGAGTGTACCCTCAGTGAGAGGATAGGAAATATACACAAGATATATATACACAATAGCAAAAATATGCAGTATAGTCTTAGAAAACAGTGCAAACAATGTATAGTTACAATAGGATGCAATGGGGAAACATAGGGATAGGGGCAACACAAACCATATACTCCAGAAGTGGAATGCGAACCACGAATGGACCCCAAACCTATGTGACCTTATAGAGGGTCGCTGGGACTATTAGAAAATAGTGAGAGTTAGAAAAATAACCCTCCCCAAGACCCTGAAAAGTGAGTGCAAAGTGCACTAAAGTTCCCCTAAGGACAAAATAGTCGTGTTAGAGGGAAAATGCAAAGAAAACACAAATCAGCAATGCAACAACGATGGATTCCTGACTGAGGGTACCTGTGGAACAAGGGGACCAAGTCCAAAAGTCACAAGCAGCTCGGAGATGGGCAGATGCCCAAGAAATGCCAGCGGTTGGTGCAAAGAAGCTCTTACTAGGCTGAAGAACTGTGAATACTGCAGGAACGACAAGGGTTAGAGACTTCCCCTTTGGAGGATGGATCCCACACGCCTTGGAGAGTCGTGCAAAAGTGTTTTCCCGCCGGATGGACGCCAACAAGCCTTGCTACACGCAAATCGTGTGTTTGGCGTTTTTGGACGCTGCTGGAGCCCAGGAGGGACCAGGAGGTCGCAAATTGGACCTGCAGAGAGAGGGGACGTCGAGCAAGACAAAGAGCCCTCACTGAAGCAGGTAGCACCCGGAGAAGTGCCAGAAACAGGCACTACGAAGATGCGTGAAACGGTGCTCGCCGAAGTTGCACAAAGGAGTCCCACGTCGCCGGAGACCAACTTAGAAAGTCGTGCAATGCAGGTTAGAGTGCCGTGGACCCAGGCTTGGCTGTGCACAAAGGATTTCCGCCGGAAGTGCACAGGGGCCGGAGAAGCTTAGAAAGTCGCGGTTCCCAGCAATGCAGCCCAGCGAGGTGAGGCAAGGACTTACCTCCACCAAACTTGGGCTGAAGAGTCACTGGACTGTGGGGGTCACTTGGACGGTGTCGCTGGATTCGAGGGACCTCGCTCGTCGTGCTGAGAGGAGACCCAAGGGACCGGAAATGCAGCTTTTTGGTGCCTGCGGTTGCAGGGGGAAGATTCCGTCGACCCACGGGAGATTTCTTCAGAGCTTCTGGTGCAGAGAGGAGGCAGACTACCCCCACAGCATGCACAAGCAGGAAAACAGTCGAGAAGGCGGCAGGATCAGCGTTACAGAGTTGCAGTAGTCGTCTTTGCTACTATGTTGCAGGTTTGCAGGCTTCCAGCGCGGTCAGCGGTCGATTCCTTATCAGAAGGTGAAGAGGGAGATGCAGAGGAACTCGGCTGAGCTCATGCATTCGTTATCTAAAGTTTCCCCAGAGACAGAGACCCTAAATAGCCAGAAAAGAGGGTTTGGCTACCTAGGAGAGAGGAAAGGCTACTAACACCTGAAGGAGCCTATCAGCAGGAGTCTCTGACGTCACCTGGTGGCACTGGCCACTCAGAGCAGTCCAGTGTGCCAGCAGCACCTCTGTTTCCAAGATGGCAGAGGTCTGGAGCACACTGGAGGAGCTCTGGACACCTCCCAGGGGAGGTGCAGGTCAGGGGAGTGGTCACTCCCCTTTCCTTTGTCCAGTTTCGCGCCAGAGCAGGGGCTAAGGGGTCCCTGAACCAGTGTAGACTGGCTTATGCAGAATTGGGCACATCTGTGCCCAACAAAGCATTTCCAGAGGCTGGGGGAGGCTACTCCTCCCCTGCCTTCACACCATTTTCCAAAGGGAGAGGGTGTCACACCCTCTCTCAGAGGAAGTTCTTTGTTCTGCCATCCTGGGCCAGGCCTGGCTGGACCCCAGGAGGGCAGCTGCCTGTCTGAGGGGTTGGCAGCAGCAGCAGCTGCAGTGAAACCCCAGGAAGGGCAGTCTGGCAGTACCAGGGTCTGTGCTACAGACCACTGGGATCATGGAATTGTACCAACAATGCCAGGATGGCATAGAGGGGGCAATTCCATGATCATAGACATGTTACATGGCCATATTCGGAGTTACCATGGTGAAGCTACATATAGGTAGTGACCTATATGTAGTGCACGCGTGTAATGGTGTCCCCGCACTCACAAAGTTCAGTGAATTGGCTCTGAACAATGTGGGGGCACCTTGGCTAGTGCCAGGGTGCCCTCACACTAAGTAACTTTGCACCTAACCTTTACCAGGTAAAGGTTAGACATATAGGTGACTTATAAGTTACTTAAGTGCAGTGTAAAATGGCTGTGAAATAACGTGGACGTTATTTCACTCAGGCTGCAGTGGCAGGCCTGTGTAAGAATTGTCAGAGCTCCCTATGGGTGGCAAAAGAGATGCTGCAGCCCATAGGGATCTCCTGGAACCCCAATACCCTGGGTACCTTAGTACCATATACTAGGGAATTATAAGGGTGTTCCAGTAAGCCAATGTAAATTGGTAAAAATGGTCACTAGCCTGTTAGTGACAATTTGAAAGTAATGAGAGAGCATAACCACTGAGGTTCTGGTTAGCAGAGCCTCAGTGAGACAGTTAGGCACCACACAGGGAACATATACATGCACACCTATGAGCACTGGGGCCCTGTGTGACAGGGTCCCAGTGACACATACATATAGGCCACAAACCTATGAGCACTGGGGTCCTGACCAGCAGGATCCCAGTGACACATAACAAACATACTGAAACCATAGTGTTTTCACTATGAGCACTGAGGCCTGGCTATCAGGATCCCAGTGAGACAGTGAAAACAGTGACAAACACCCTGACATACACTCACAAACAGGCCAAAAGTGGGGGTAACCAGGCTAGAAAGAGGCTACCTTCTCACAGGGGGTGAGTGGATGCCTTCTTCCACTGGTTCTGGAGGGGGCTTTGTGCCCTGTGATGCAGCATTTGGGTATTGCAAGGTCACAGCCTCTCACCTGGGTGTCAGACCCACGAGATATGCAGTGGGCAGGATGCATGACACTCCATGGATGCAGGACTACAGTCCACACACTGGTGGCGACGGCTGCACAGTGGTGGTAGTGCTGGTGCCGGCAGTGGTGGGGGGAGGCATGTCAGCCAGCACCCCTGCAATGGTGACCAGGGTGGTGTGGATGTCCCCGAGGTCCTTCCTGATCCCCAGGTATTGTCCCTCCTGCAGCCGCTGGGTCTCCTGCAACTTGGCCAGTATCTGGCCCATCGTCTCCTGGGAATGGTGGTATGCTCCCAGGATGTTGGTGAGTGCCTCGTGGAGGGTCGGTTCCCTGGGCCTGTCCTCCCCCTGTCGCACAGCAGTCCTCTCAGCTTCCCTGTTGTCCTGTGCCTCTGTCCCCTGAACCGTGTGCCCACTGCCACTGACCCCAGGTCCCTGATCGCCCTGGGTTTGTGGGGTTGCCTGGGGTCCCTTTAGTGGTGGACACACTGTTGATTGACGTGTCGTGGGGACAGGGGAATAGGTCTGCTCGGTGGGTGCTGTGCTGGTGTTTCCTGAAGGAACTCTGTGGCGGTATGGGACTGTGGTTGGGTAACCGACTGCCTGGAGGTCCCTGACAGGCCAGGTTGGTCATCCTGATCCATGCGTGCAGAGCCGCTGTCATCACTGTGGGCCTCTTCTGTGGGGGGACTGGATGTTGCTGGCACCTCCTCTCTGGTGACGTTGTGTTGGGGACCTGTAGGGATGTAAATGCAGTGTTATAGTTTCTGCGTGTGTAATCTTGTGCATTGGTATGTTGTCCTCTGTGGTTGATATTGCCATGACAGATTGGCCTTAGTGAGAGTTGTTATTTGGTGGGCTAGGCGATTGTCTCTAGCGTGCATGCAGTGGTGATGGTTGTCCATGCAGGTCTGTGAGTGGTGTCCATTCATTGGTATATCATGCAGGGCTTGGCATTGGGATGAGTGGGTTGTGATGGTGGGGTGTGTGGGTAGTGGTGGAGTGATGGGAGTGTGGGTGGGGGTTTTGTGATGGCATGCAGGTGGGGGGGTGATAGTAGTAAAGATTTGACTTAGCAGAGTCCAGTTCTCCGGCTACTCCTGCCAGGCCCTCAGGATGCAGTATTGTCAAGACTTGCTCCTCCCATGTTGTTAGTTGTGCGGAGGAGGTGGGGGTCCACCACCAGTCCTCTGTACAGCTATCTAGTGTCTTGGAACCACAGAAAGCACCTTCCCCCATAGGTCATTCCACCTCTTCCTGATGTCATCCCTTGTTCTTGGGTGCTGTCCCATGGCATTGACCCTGTCCACGATCCTCGGCCATAGCTCATCTTCCTAGCAATGGATGTCTGCTGCACCTATGATCCGAATAGCTGTGGCTCTACCCGGATGATTTCCTCCACCGGGGCCCTTAGTTCCTCCTCAGAGAACCTGGGGTGTCTTTGTGGTGCCATGGGTGTAGTGTGAGTGGTTTGTGTGAGGGTGTGTGGGGTGATGTTTTGGGGTGTGTGCTGTGAGGTGTATGGATGGTGTATGGGTGATGGTGTTCTGTGGCTCTGGTTCTGTGGGTGCTCTTGGTGTCTCTCTCTCTCAGTTGTAATTTTTTTTGTAGTCGTAAAGGGATGTGGGTGGAGTGTGTGTGTGTTTTATAGTGGTGGGGGTGTAGTGTGTGTATGAGTGACAGCACAGCGGTATGTACCGCCAATAGTTTACCGCGGTTGAAAGTCTGCCACAGTGATTCGTGGGTCATAATGCTGTGGGCGTAGTTCTGTTGGCGTAACGGTGTGGGTTTTGGTACCGCTATTTTATCACTGACCTTTGGGCTGGCGGACTTGTGTGTGTGTCTGTATAGTGGCGGATTTCTATGTGTGGGCCATAATATGGGTAGTGGTATACTGCCGCGGTCGTGGTATGTTGGCGGCAATGTCATATGAGGGCCTAAATATTCAGACAACGCGCGTAATCCAAGTTTTACTATGAAACCCAGTGAGAATTATTCCCCTGAGGAAAATTTGGAGAAATGACGAAAAGTGATGCATTTACAGGATTATTTTTAAGGGATCTGGCAAAAAAATTCCAATATTGTCTTCTTTCATCCAGTCCTTCCTTCTTTCCAACTTTTGTTTCTACTTTCTTTTATGCTATATTTCACTCTTTCAGTTCTTTTCATTCCTTCTTTCATCTTTATTTCCTTTTGCCCAACCTTCTTTCACTCTATCCCTCATTCTGCCCTTTATATTCCTGTTTAATTTCCGTCCTTTCATCTTTGCTCCCTTTCATTTTTCTTGATTCCCTCATTTCTTCTTATCATCCTCTTGTTATATCTCCCATTCTTTCCATCCTTCTTTCAGTTGTGCATTCCTTCCATTCATTAATTCATTGTCTTCTTTCATTCCATCAGCGTCCCTCATTTCTTTTTAACATTAATTATTTCTTTTTACTTCCTCTCCTTATTTATTCCCTCCTTGTTTACACTTGTATCTCTTTGTTCCTTTCACCTTTTCTTGTTGTTGCATTTTTCGCCATCATTCCTTTGTTCTTTTATCCTTTCCTTCCGTTCAAGCATTCTTCCCAATTACCATTCTTCTTTTGTGTCTTCTTTCACCCCTTCACCATTGTGGTTCCGCTAGCATCCGTAGGACCAGGGGTGGCTTTAGCAGTGGTGACGCCTTGTGTGAGAATCTTTTTTTCACTCCCCTCAATGACCTCCTTCTCTGTGGATTCTCTCACTACCAACCCAATTATAGTGCTCCTCTACTTTCCGTAGTCCCTCTTTTACAAGCATTTAATTTGTTTTATAGAGCTACTCACACTAGTGTAGAGTGTTGGAGCACTTTACATCATATGGAGACAAAGAACTATGCATGTGTAAATCAGTTTATAGAAAATGTTACTTAAGACTGAGGGTTACAAGGTGTAGGACTCACAGGTCATCCATACTAGTAGACAGGGTATTTTAAGAGTGTTTAGGGCCTGATTAAGACTTCAGCGGGGAGGGTTAATCCGTCCCCGATGTGACGGATATCCCGCCTGCCGAATTACTAGTCCATTATATCCTATGGAACTCGTAATAGGGAGGGTGGGATATCCGTCACATTTGGGACGGATTAACCCTCCCCGCCGAAGTCGTAATCAGGCCCTTAATCTGGTAAAGCACAGACTCGGGATATAAAACGTACTACAGCGGTTGGGGTTAACTTTACTAATAAGAATGTATTTCTATCCAAACAAACCCTTTTGAGTTACATTAGGATAATGAAAGACTGTGGAAAAAACATAACGTTCTAACCTATACCATGCGGTTTCCATGCAGCTCTTTAATGACAGTTTATGTCACTGTGTTATATTAGGAGTGTAATTTATGAACTTCAAGTGACAAAAGGATGTCTGTAACAAAAGTAGTAACCCTCTGTGCTATTCACATAAAAAACTGTTCTATGATCTGCATATTACACGTTCTTTGCAGCAAGCATATTAACCCCAGGCACCATCTCATGATGTGTCAAAACTGGTACTAGACAAAAGCTCTCTCTCTTGCAGGAACAACAATCAAGACAGTTATTTTGACGTTATTACTGTTGCCTGAATACTGCTGGATACACAAGGAATCTTCAGCAGGTGCTTTTAAATGCATAAGTTATTTCCACACACAAAAGTTATTTGTGCACTTCCTGCTTCTACATCCTACGCATGCTGTGAAAGATCTTCAAATGGTTGCGTCAGAACACGAGACGGATGGTCCCACAAGTACTCATCACAACAGATTAGACTAAGGCAGCACATTCAGCGCCAGAATCTCAAAACAACTCTTACACAGACTCCACACCTTTCAGAATGCAGCCACAAGGCACATACTCAACCTCCTATGCCGCACCCACATCAGTCTGCAGCTCAGGAAGCTGCACTGGCTACCCGTTCATTAGCGCAGCCTAATAAAACTTCTCACACACATTTAGAAAGCCCTACAAAGCAGTGCTTAATTTTTAAATAAAAACGTGCCGGTGCCCAAAGCCCTTCTCTTAAACATGCGGCTGCTGCAATTAAATGTTGAATAACTGAATACTGAGGCAGTGTAATCCTGAAGCCATGTCAGGCCTCTTCAATCTATTTAAAGCCACTCCCTGTCCCTTCAGCTCACTCTTATAGCTTTCTGCTTCCTCCCATTGTGACACTTTTTCATTTTGCTCTTCCTCTGTCTTTCCCGTATGTGTCTTTAGCTTGCAATAAATGCTTGAGGCAGAAAAATAAGTGCCGGCCCTTAAAAATAAGTGCCGGTGCTCTGCACCGGAAACAACAAGCACAAATTAAGCACTGCTACAAAGCACAGGACCAGAATATTAAACAGCCACATACACGTTCACCAACCCACCAGACGCCTCACCTCTGCCCCACTCTCACTTGCAAACATTCCTTGCATCTGCAAAAGCAATACTGGAGGTCCCTTATTGTCCCATATTGCACCCAAGACATGGAATGACCTCCCTCAATACATCAGAGCCTCCTCCTCTCTTCTTGAGTTCTGCAAGGAGCTGAAGACTTGGTTCTTCATATAAGCATCTTAGCATCACACACCTAAACACATTGCCCAAGTGCCTGGAGACCCTTTCGGTGATTAATGAGCTATACAAATCAACATAGCATAACATAATATAACATACATAGAGTGCCCCCCCTGAGGTCAGTGCTAGGTGTGGCTGCACCAGTTGCATCATTCTAAAGCCGGCCCTGCTTTGCACCCCACCCCACAGTTGTGTTGTGGTAATTTCGTTTCTGATTCTGCCCTATGATGACCTGAAAACCACACATGAGAGTTAGAAAAGGCCATAGAAAAAAAATAATCTCCCCTAATGGCACGCATGCTTACACTGATGCAGTGGATATGGCAATATGCCCTTGCCCGGAGTCCAAATATGCCAGCTAATTCAATCCCATGAAAGTAAAAAAGATCATGCAAAAGGGCTAATTTCTCTGCACTATGCTTGTTTTTTGCCTACTATCTGGCCATTCACTTTGAATGTCTAATGCTGAGTCTTCAAACAAACTCAGTGTGAGTGGGTTAAGCAGGGCAGTCAATGTGATTGGATAGTGAAACCTGGCTTAGTTAGAGTCCTATCATAGGAGCTTCAGGACATAACAGCTGGAATATTTACGTAAGGAACTGAAAATTCTGAGATAAACAGCCATATTGTAACCTACTAAAGCACAGTTACCTTGAACCCAAAACAGAAAAATAATGTTATTGATTGAGAGAAGAAGGTTATACACAGCCAGACACTTAATTTTATGCCTTGTTTCTAGGTCGTGTGAAAGCTAATATTCACAAGACAATATTTAACAATCAGTTTTCATGATCATATCTTCAAACACACAATGGTTAAGCTTAGGGAACAAGGAGATACAGGAGAGGGATTCATACAGTGTATAACAGTGAGCTAAGAATTAGCTTCAGTTGTACAACATTAGTTTTGAATAGTGAATTCTACTGCTTCTTGCCTTGTGAAACTTTAGCTGACCTAAACAGTGTTTCAATAGTTTCCAACATGGGTGTGTTCTTTTGATTGATAATAAACAGACAGCTTCAGTTGAGAACATAGCACTGTTGGTGGAGTATCCTAAGAAGCACATTGGTTTGGGTCTGGGGAACGCCAAACCTGATGACTCAACAATCAATCCTAAAAAGGTCAAACTCTGCAATGTGCTTGCACAGCAGAAAGGAAATCATCTGGGCCCATTGAAGCGTGTTTGAGGACAGGAGCACGGTGTGCAGTATTACATGATACACATGTAAATGCAGTGTCATAAATGGTGTTAGGGCTAAGGGTAAGTAAAATGGAACTTCCCATGCAAACAATTCAGAAATTAAAAAGGTTAGAAATTTAGCCTATAAAAACACCATCAGTATCCCTAGGTGGAACACAGCCAAGACAAAATGGGGTGCATGAGACGTACGGGATTATATGTAGTTGCATCATAATACCATTGTCAACATACATGAATATAAACAATTACAAGTACTTCAATTAAGCATGTTAAAATCACACCTTAGAACATATGTGTATGAACTTCTAATCTCTGCAGTGAACACACCTTCAATAATACGATTAGGTACTTGTCTTTGTGGAGAAGTGTGGCACAATGGTTATAGCGGCAGACCCTGATGCAGTGATTTGGGCCAGGACCAGGGTTCAATTCCCACCTCGGTAGATTGTGGGCTCAATTCCCTTGGACCAGATATTTCTTGCCTCGGTGCCTTATCTAATTAATGGGTCCCACTCTGGGCAATAGCTTGCTTAATCTCCACAATGGCCCTCACAACACTTGTATGCCTGGCTTCACCCTGGGCTGTCCAGGAGTGGGTGCCTCACAGAGATAAGCCAGGAGGGTTCCACAGCAGTATGCGTACAGCACCTTGAGTCCCTCATGGGTGAGTAGTGCGCTATAAAAGTGCAAAGTTTTACAGTTTTTTTACTTTACATTTGTAACGTTAAAACACACAATATATGTATCATCGATTACATTATTATGTCACTTCTATGACGCATGGTGGTACAACCAAAATTCTGTATTACCAATACCCCATCTGATGACAAATTAAGTAATCAGAATCGTGATAAAATCCCTTTAATGAGATCAACTAAAACTGTTGCTTTCATCAATTTCCATGTAGACTCCTCCAGAAGATCCATGTCTTCATAATATTTACACTGACCCTCTCCCAGCTCAACATCTTTCTCTTGCTTGTCTGCTCAACCTTCATCCTCTGATTTTGAAACCCACAAACATAACTATTGCAGATATGGCAATGACCAACAGCGGCTTCAGAATAAAACCTAAAACACCACTCCCTAGGTTTCCAAACCATCTGCCTACAGAAGTAAATCCATCCTCAATAGGCTTCCATGCACCTGTTGCTTCACAATATTTCAAATCCCTAGTGAAACCAGAAATGTTCAAAATGTATTTTTCCATATCCTTACATTTGTCTGGTATGTAAGTACAGCAATGCTGAACCTTTAGCATCTGTCTGACTCTGCTCTCTTCTGTGACTAAAAGGTCCTAAGGAAGTCTGTTCTGCAAAACCATAGATCTTATTGCTACCATCTCTGTATTCACAAGCAATAGGGAATTTGCTTTGCTAGTTGCAAGTTGATCAACTATAGTAGACAGCTTTCTAAATTTCATTTTGTAATTGTAATTGTAATAGTATTTATATAGAGTTTACTATCCCTGACGAGGCATCGAAGTGCTTTTCGCCGAGTAGCACGCTGCTCCGGAACCCAAAAGGAATTAGTGGTGGATTAGTAGAGGGAAATATGAGTGCAGTTTTAGTATTATTATGAGTTAATTTGAGCTGTGGATATGTGCGTTTGTTAGTTGGATTGACTGGAGTAATGGAGGGGTAGAGGAGGGAAGAATCCAGAAGTGTTAATTGTTATTTGATAGTAATAGGGTTTAGGCTTGGGATGAGTAGAGGGGGGATGGAGGAGGGAAGAGCCTGTGGAAAGGGTTAGGGAGATCATAGTAGCAGGAGGGGTTTTGGATGAGTTAAAGGTGAGATAAATGAGGGAGAATTTAGTAGGGTTGTTTGAGAGATCACAGTAGTAAACTGAGGTTTGGGTGAGTTAGATGTGGAAGAGGAGGGAAGAGCTTAGGCAGGGTTATTTAGGAGATTAAAGTAGTGGAATGGATTTGGGATATATATATATATCAAAACGAATCCCTTTCAGGGTTAGAGTGACTCATAAATTATGCAAAAAAGAGAGGTGGAGAACAGATCTAGTAAGGAGCACTCTGCAACACCAGCGACACTCTAGATTTGCTCACCTCAAATGTCTGTTTATCTAGCAAAGTTTTTAAGCATTGGATTAGCACAGTGCTATCCACGTCGAGCTTGATAGTGACAAAGGGGGTCATTCTGACCCCGGCGGTCAGAGACCGCCGGGGCCAGGGTCGGCGGGAGCACCGCCGACCGACCGGCGGTGCCCCGCAGGGCATTCTGACCGCGGCGGTTCGGCCGCGGTCAGATTCGGGAAACCGGCGGTCTCCCGCCGGTTTCCCGCTGCCCTGCAGAATCCTCCATGGCGGCGGAGCGCGCTCCGCCGCAATGGGGATTCTGACACCCCCTACCGCCATCCTGTTCCTGGCGGGACTCCCGCCAGGAACAGGATGGCGGTAGGGGGTGCCGCGGGGCCCCTGGGGGCCCCGGCAGTGCCCATGCCAATGGCATGGGCACTGCAGGGGCCCCCGTAAGAGGGCCCCACAAACTATTTCAGTGTCTGCTCTGCAGACACTGAAATACGCGACGGGTGCCACTGCACCCGTCGCACCTTCCCACTACGCCGGCTCAATTCTGAGCCGGCGTCCTCGTGGGAAGGCTGATTTGCCCTGGGCTGGCTGGTGGGCTGCCGCCCGCCAGCCCAGGGCAAATCCCAAAATACCCTCAGCGGTCTTTCGACCGCGGAGCGGTATTTTGGTGGGGGATCTTTAGAATCACCCCCAAAGTCTTTTGCCATTTATACAGCAAAGTCTTTAAGCATAGGTTTGACACAGTGTCAACCTTGCCGAGCTGTAAAATGACAAAAGCCATTTACCACTCCAGGCACAGTATTACAGCTTTGGACTGGTAAAATACCTTCCAAGCCAACCTGGAATGAGTAAAAGCAACCCCTGATATGTGTTTCGCTCTCATTAGAGCTCATCAGAGAGGTTTAGCTTTGTCCAGACACAAGTGAGCACCCAGTATAAGTCAAAACAAATCCCTTTCAGGGTTAGAGTGACGCATAAATTAAACAAAAAAGAATAGAGAACTCTGGGTAGTTCCCAAGTTTAGGAGGGAGAGCAGTTCTAGTAAGGAGCACTCTGCAACACCAGTGACACTCTAGATTTGCTCACCTCAAATGTCTGTTTATCTAGCAAAGTTTTTAAGCATTGGATCAGCGCAGTGCTATCCACGCCGAGCTAGATAGTGACAAAGTCTTTTGCCATTTATACTGCAAAGTCTTTAAGTATAGGTTTGACACAGTGTCAACCTTGCCGAGCTGTAAAAAGACAAAAGCCATTTACCACTCCACGCACAGTATTACAGCTTTGGACTGGTAAAATACCGTCCAAGCCAACCTGGAATGAGTAAAAGCAACCCCTGACACGTGTTTTTCTCTCATTAGAGCTCATCAGAGAGGTTTAGCTTTGTCCAGACACAAGGGAGCACCCAGTATAAGTCAAAACAAATCCCTTTCAGGGTTAGAGTGGCGCATAAATTATGCAAAAAAGAATAGAGAACTCTGGGTAGTTCCCAAGTTTAGGTGGAGAGCAGCTCTAGTAAGGAGCACTCTGCAACACCAGCGACACTCTAAATTTGCTCACCTCAAATGTCTGTTTATCTAGCAAAGTTTTTAAGCATTGGATCAGCACAGTGCTATCCACGCCGAGCTAGATAGTGACAAAGGGGCATATTTATACTCTTTCTGCGCCGAATGTGCGTCAAAAATGTTGACGCACATTCGGCGCAAACCTTGCCCCATATTTAAACTTGGATGCCCGAGCCCGCGGACGTCAAAATCCAGCGTGTGCATAATTTTCTGGATGCGGGAAACCGTCTTGCGTTAATCATATGCAAGGTAGGCGTTCCTGTCCAAAAAATTACTTAAACGCCCGTGCGTTGTATTTATGCTTCCGGGCAAAAACCCTGCACGGCTGGGAGGCGGAGGTGGAAAATGATGCACAGCCCGATTTGCATCAAAAATTAACGCCTGGGTCAGGGCAGGCGTTAAAATGGGGCAAATACACCTGTATTTAATCAGAACACACAGAAGCAACAGCAGAGCAGCAAAAGGGAGACATGAAGGTGCTTCTCATCCAGCGTGCACGCAGACGCAGAGCACAGCAACAACAACAACAGCAGCTACCACAACACCAGCAGGGACCCCAAAGGCAACGCAGAAGGCAGGAGAGGATATTCTGCACCAGGACAACCCTTCATGGCCTCAGGGAACATGACATCATCCAGAGGTACAGTGTGAACTGGCAAGCCATTCAGCAGCTAATGCGCAACATTGAGCCACAGTTGGCACCCGCCTTGCTGACACCCTGCACCATCCCAACAGAAACCAATCATTCTCCGCCTTCTTGCCCAAAGTACTGGATGCCATCATCAGACTCACACTCCGCCACATCTGCTTCCCAAACACACAGCAGAAGCAGCAGGAGACAAAACAGGTGTTTTACCTCATAAATGGATTCCCACACGTCCTTGGTGCCATTGACTGCACACATGTACGCCTTGTGCCACCTGCTGCAACTGAACACCTATACCGCAACAGGAAGCACACACGCTCCATCAATGTGCAGGCCATTGTGGATCACCAAGGATTTATCAATAATATTGTGGCAAAGTATCCTAGGAGTGTCCGTGACTCATTCATCTTCCATCACTGTACCATCAATCAACACTTCCAGGATGGACGATATGGCAATGGACTACTTGTTGGTAAGTACAGAAACCTACTTATATACACACTGCACAGAAACACTCTAGGACATATAACACATATACCACGACATCGACATGTTGACAGGAACACACTGAGGTTGTGACACCGCTAGCCATGTTTGATAGGTCTGCAGTGAACGTGTCACACATCTGAAATTAGTGTACAGTCTAATGTCAAGACGTCAATGATCACAACTTATGGAGAGGTTTCGCTAATTGTCACCTTGCAAAATGTAAGCATCTCGCTGATGTTAAAATTAATCCATTGCATATGTCTAAAGGTATGGGATGTCCACAGTACATAGATGCTAACTTGTTACCACCACTGTCAAATTGAATCTGTGTATGGAACTATCATTTCACCCCCAGTGAAGACACAGGAACACCTGTTTCACAAGTCACAATGCTAGGGAGTGCACACGGTACTGCAAATCCCAAAACATACTGCTGACAACCGGTCAGCAGGCAAACACTTGTTCAGCCAAGGAAACAACCCAATGCAGATGGTACATCCTAGAAGCCTAGGAATCAACACAATAACACAAAAGAGCCACAGACAACACAAGACAATTACTGCCATGCAAGGTGATATGAATGGGGCAAGATACGTCAAATGATCCCAATCATTTTCTCTTTCAGCTGATCAGGGGTATGGGATCTAGCCATGGATTATGACACCATCTGGCAACCCAAGCACTGCAGCAGAGCGTGCCTGAAATGAGGCACATAGGAGGACACACACCATAGTCGAGAAGACCTTTGGCATCCTCAAGTCGAGATTCAGGTGCCTTGACATCACTGGTGGCAGCCTCCTATATTCACCAGAGATGGTCTGCAAGATCATTTTAACATGTGTGTTATCCTGCACAACATTTGTGTACGAAGGAACATTCCCCTATTAGAACCAGAGCCACAAATGCCTGAAGAGGAGGAAGAGGAGGATGCTGGCCTGCAACATGAGGGGGAACAACAAAACACACCTGCTGGATTGCGTAGGCGCCAACATATTGTGAACAATTTCTTTTGAAACAACTCACCATCACCACTGTAGCAACATATGTAAATAAACACCGAAAATAATCACCATATCATGGTCTGGCTAATCATTTTTGCTCAACTTTATCTCTAACTATCAGAATAAAAGTGTAGCCTCATGGAGCATTGTTGACATACCGATCAGGACACAGAAAATTCCAAAGCAATTGTGATGCGTATTATACAACAGTCACATACACACACATTGTAAATTACATATATCCAGTACATTTCACCTTAGAAGGGCAATAGCAGAGGACCACACCTATTTCACACATACATGTTGGCAACATGGTTCATCGCAGCATATGGCACACAACTAAGACACCATCAGTCAATAAGGGAAAAAAATGCCTCATACATGAGGCAGTGGATGTGCTTTGCATTGGTAACATGAATGTATGACCAGACCCTTGACAGCAGTAAGTCGTACAGCACCTATCTTTGCAAGCACTATCTGTGACTAGAGTTCAATATAAGCAAAACATAGACAGCAAAAGTGCCACACCTATGACAATTATTGCGCACATGACATTCCATGTACTTGTCAGCCCATGTCCTAACTCCTGACACACCCATGCTCCTGGTCTCACCCCACCTGTCTTAAGAGGTTCCTGGAATGGTAATATGTGTACCCAGATAATCCCTCCTCTACACACACACACAGACTAACAATAGTAATCCAGTGTGCTTCACCCTTTCGTATGGTATGCCATAGTCATAGTACATCTGACTGCATGGACGTCAGGTCAAATAATGCACTGGCTTGTAGTTTCTAAGCCCTGTTATCACCTGTAGATTGCTTCCCATGTGAAAGGTACCTTTGACCATTTGAACTCAAATCTCACCTACCAGACTTGTGAGAAACTGATGCAGCACACACCTGTGAGCACCTCCATGCAGACAACCCATTTGAACATGCACTGCCCTTGCAGATGCTTGGAACAGCATAGAAGCTGCCATTTTGTCGATTACACTGTTATGTATTGCTAGAAAAATAAGCTGTGTAACACAGCCTTTGGGTTTATGTGTCATCTTCCAAAACACAGGACAAACAGTTTTCCATGTCAACTGTCTTGTTCTTCTTCCTTAGTCAGACCACTGAGTATGTACCTTGTGAAATTGCTGGATCCTGATTGACCCAGAATCCTGTCAGCCTGACTGGCACCTGTGCGTTACCCTAAAGGTTCCTTGTGGCTACATATGTAGCATACTTGCTTTCCCAACCCTCACATTCCTCCGGGGGTATTTTGTCAGGTGCTTCCTCAATGCATACTCAAATACATTGCACAGCATAATCTGCTTTTTTATTGTACAATAATTGTGAACTTGTCTCCAAATACCCAAATCATGGCCTATCCCTAGTCTGGGTCTCATGAATGCATGAGCGACAAAGTGTGACAGTGTACCAGAGCCGTATGCAGGGATTGGGTATGGTGCCTCCAGCAGAACCAGCAACCTCTGATAATGTGCATGAAAATTCCACACGTTAGGACCTTGACAGTTCACACGCTGAATCAGATTGCTCACAACATATTGATGGCCTGTGCGTGCAAGATTAATCAACACAGAGGCTATGATGTTCCCAGATGCAGTGGGAACTTTACAGGCCAACCCGTGTACAAATGTTGTAATGACACCTGCCGGAACATGACTCCTGAGATATGATCTCACTCAGCACACCAAGGTTGCCCTGTTGACAGTCTCATAACACGTCTGCAGTGACAGGGTGGGACCATCCCCATGTAGGTTCTCATTTCCTCATTGGCTTTACTTCCATTGATCTCCGAAAGATACTCAGTAGATACAGGAATAGCCGCCACTGACTCATGATGAGACCTGGACGTAACTGTGACAACATAGACCCCTAAAAATATACAGGATCAACATTGGACCACACACTTGAACCAGACACCTCTGTGCAAAAGATCACTGGAAATATGTGGCCACGTGCTACCTCGTCTGCTGGTCCACCACTGCCACAGGAGAGTTGTGGCTCAGTCATATGACCACAACTGTGGGGTGATATTACATTTTTGGGTCACCTTTGGCTTTCCGTGTCAATAACATGGTACCCACGTAGTCTGTATATGTGCCTGACTCACGGTGGGTTCACCAACAAGTGCCTAGGAAGCAGTATCCAAATTTCCAGGACATGTGATGGGCAACTTTTGGACCATTGACATGAAGAAGCGTCTGCCATCTATCCGGTGCATGCTTTGCCATTTGTGGTGTCTATGTTACCTAAAATCTTAGAAGTGCACACAACAGATGTTGCTACATGTATGACTAATACATGTCCTCTCTCATTTCCACACTGACTTGCATCTGAGGTTTGGACACGTTGACTTCACATTCATACAAGCATATTTGCAATAATGCATCTTGTGATGCACACCCACTGGGTCAACAACTACATTAGTAGCCAATGCACACACATTGAGCCATAGGCATTGAGGCAGTGTACTTATGTGCGTCACATTGCTATCCTCTCCTGACGCCAAACATGCCCAATTTGTGCAATACATATATGTAGGCCACACATATGGCCATCTAGTGCGTCAGCCAAGAGTGAAAATCCTGTTAATGAAGTAGCGGATCATGGTCCGCAGTAGTATGATATCTCACATGTGCCCATACACCGTCAAGACCAAAGTGGGTGTAATCAGCCTATCTCATTTGTGTCACAAATGTTACATAATATTAAAATGGTCAAATGACCCAAATCCAGTTAATGCCCTGAAATTTTGATGCATACGCGTAAAAATATTACGCTTATGCCCAAAAAAACAACGCATAATGCCCTGAAAACACCATTGACTCTTCCCCACTGTACCTCAGAAAATTGGTTAAGTGTTAGACTTTTTCTAAATAAATGGATGCGGGCTCATTTCTACTCCTGTGTGTCAAAAAAAATGAGGCCCAGACTGTATGAGTCAAAAACGTTTGTCACATAACGATAAAAATGGCTGCCATTTTAGGCAGGAAGTGATGTAATAGGATATCCTGTTTACAGATTATGTACAGTGGGTTGACTTTCACTTTCACTTTGCAGTCTGTGATACTTCCTGACTGTGGCTGTGTTGAGAGTTTTGTCTGGTTAAATTGTGCTTTTGTCTCCTGTATGGTCCATTTCTTGTCATTTTGTGAACAAAATATTGTTGTTGTAT
Source organism: Pleurodeles waltl (assembly GCF_031143425.1). NCBI lineage: Eukaryota > Metazoa > Chordata > Amphibia > Caudata > Salamandridae > Pleurodeles > Pleurodeles waltl. Next base: position 405,727,785 of record NC_090449.1, read on the forward strand.
CTTGTCTGAGTGTTTTTTGTGTACAATTGTGTTGTATAGTATTGTCTTTGTTGTTTTTGGGAGTCTGTTGTGGGTAGTGATAGTTTGGGTCTAGTTGGGCTGCTTTAGTTGTTTAGTTTAAGTTTTTCATATTCTACTTTCCCCCTATTCTCCTTTGTTCCCATTTATCCCCTATTTATCTTTTGCTGCTAAGATGTTGGGTAGGCCTTGTCTTGGCAAGATGGGTGAGGAGGAGCTTGGTGGTTTCATATGGCTGGTGTGCCATTTCCTCCCCCTTATGATTGAGGCAGGTGGGCGGGTGATACAGGGGTATCACACTGAGGCACGGAGGCTCCGGTGGGCAAAGGTCTTGCATCACCTGCAACGCATTTATCGGACACCAAGGAATGACCACCAGCTGAAGCACCGCTGGGCTGAACTCATCTCCAGGGAGCAAGATCTGCTGGACACCTGGGGATTGAGATTGGTGGCCCTGTTGGTGAGTACAAGTCATGTAAATGTGCATGATTAAATGCTCTGTAGTGACATCAGATGATTTGTACAATATCTGCCGGCAATGTTGTTGAGTGTGTGGAATGCTTCGGAAACATACAGGGTCATTTATGTTCTATGTTAAGGACCACAATTGCTAGCTGTTAGGAAGCAAGTGCTCTGCAAACTTACTGAATACTTTTGCTTAATATAAGTTGGTGCCGCCTTTGTGTCAAACAGCAACACAAATCAGGAGCCAATTATGTATAGATATAGGTCACATTTGCCTGTGAGGTATAGACATTTCCAAATCATTACATTTGTTGACGCAACAGCTAGACTGACCTTTGAAACACTACATGAGGCTGAAAATGAGTGCAGGCTTCACGTCAATTGATGATAGCAATGTGGCCCAAACATATGTCTCATGTGTGTCTGGTGAGTGTGTAAGGAAAGCGATCACGGAAATTTAAAAAATCTTAGGGATTATTGTGGCCCTTCGTCATTTCGGATACATGTCAGATCTGGATTTGGAGACATAGGGAACAAGTTCAAGCTGCCCTCAGCTAACATCTTAGACTGGTATTTGGTGTTTGTTGTTCCACCTTTCGTTTAGGCATGGTTGGCCAAAGGTATGCACATGGGTTCATATCTCTATGGTTGGTGCAACTCATCATAGCTGGGCCACATCAAATGAAGAAACTGTAACAACATGAGGGCTTACAACTGTCCCTGCCCCTCTGTACATTGTACCTGTGTGTCATAAATTTGTCATGGCAACAATGGCTGGTTGACTGGTAATGCACTCCTCAAGGAAAGTGGCTTTGCACATCTCTCTTGGATACACATGATGAGACGAATACACTCCATTATTATGTCTGCTCACTAATGAAGGAGCATGTTTGCCACCACATGATAGTTAGGGCCACTGCATGTGTGCAGATATGTGTGTAAAACTCACAGGAGACCCATGGTATGTACATGTTAGCCGTGCTATATCGGATGCAGGATCATCATGTCTCAGTGGCTTTACTTACTTATGTAATCTTACACATAGTATTTGTCTTTGGAATTGTTGGACAGTGCACAGAATTTTTGCACATTTCTCCCTTCCATGCCTTACAGGTGGACCCACACCCTACACTGTTGGCGAGGTGGCTACATTCGAGGACCCAGACAACTCCAGTAAGTGTTGATATGTCTAGTATGTGTTGTGTTTGCTGGTGATGTGTGATGGACTCCTGTGTGTTTAACACATAGCAAGGTGTGATGCGCTGGCCAATCATTTGTTTTGTTCAATGAGTGGGATTTCATTTTATCACCATTTTTGAGTTGGCCAATCCTTATCCTATTGTCTTATTTAGGGATTCTAGGTCAGTCCTGTAGGCCCCGCAATGTGAATGGGGATGAGTCATGTGGATAACCCTTGTACCAGCAAGAGTCGCACTGGACCTAATCTGTGATTTAGTCAGCCTGTCAGACCCACATTCTCCCAGAATGGGGCTTCTAAATGCTTACCCACAGACTTCTTCTTCCCAATTCACTAAAGTACTTATTAAATTGTAGGTTGAACTTCCTAGCAGCATGTAGCTCCACATGTAGTGCTACAAGTATGTGGCACTTGAGTACAATGGCCTAGGTGTGCATGCAACTCATGGCCAGGGGTGTTCTTGCATCTCTGTGTTTGTTGTAAGTCATGGCTTACTGGAAGTATATGATGTGGACAAAGGTCTGCATTTCCAGACATGTGTGGCGCTGGGATTGGTCAAGGGTTTGCTGTCTCCTATTTGTAGATACACCTTACCTGTGGTGTGTGTGTAGAGCCAAACACATGTTCAGCTTTCCTAAGCTTCCTGGGTGTCCATGTTGTTTTCAATTGTTAGTTGTTAGTCCACCCCCCACCCTCAAACACAGGCATGGGTTTGTGAATAGTGTACCTAGGATTGATGATAAAAGTTTGGTACACAGACATGAAAATCAGTGGATCTTTTGTCTGAACCTAGTATGCACACTCATTTTTCCCACATGGGTACTATACAAGCAAGTCTATTTACAACTTGCAGATCATGTGGCCCTAGATGTCCATCCCGTACAATGACATTTGTAGCCCTGGCATTGGCGGAGGATGTGCTGCATGATTGTTAGCTGACAACTGGCAGAACTATGATGCCAAAACATGCTAGTTGTTACCCATCTTGTATGGTATGGATATGCTATGTGTGATAGAACCTTTGTAGGCTGGCCTGCCATGTACTTCCTCAGGGACAATCAATGATCTGTATGATGATATGAGCTGTTACAAGTACAGTAGATGTATTGTCTGATTTACTTCTTGTGCCATTTCACACAATGCAGTTCCTAATGTTAGTTTTTCGATTTGTCTTCACAGCTGCAAATATGACACCCATCCAGGTGCATGAATTTCAACGGCGGGCAATGAGGTATCAGCACATACTTCAGGTAGTCTGGGTACCGAAGAATGACCCGCAGGTACCGGGACGAACGGGCCTCCGGAGCCTGGAGGGCATTCCCACAAGGCGGCCCTTCTTTGCTCACCACAGCCACCACCAGCACCACCACCACTACCACCCAGGTGGCACCACCAACAGCTGGGACCGTTGCGGCAACCAACTCAGCAAGTGTTCCAAGCCCTAGCACAGCACCACCTGCAGGGCAGCCCACAGCCATGGACACTACACAGCCCCACACTTCCTCAGCTGGCACCCAGACCACCCCAGCTGCAGCTATTGACCCTGCTGCTTTTGGACAGATGCAGCGTAAATTGGACCATGTCCTGCGTAAAATGAGTCGACTGCAGCAGGAGGTGCGACATGTAAACCGGCGGGTGCGGTCAATCAAGCGGACCCTCCAGAGGGCCAACCTGTAGCAGTGTTGACGGACATGATTCCCTCCCCTCCCTCCTCTTTCCTGATTCTTATACTTTGTGAGTTTAGGGGCTTAGTGTTAGGTTAGTATAGGGTGTTAGTTTAGTTAGTGTTAGTGCGTGGGGGTCCTGATTATTTCTACTGTTTCTTTTTGGCTGTGTGGGTGGGTGGGTGAGGGGCAATGTTGGGGTTCTTGTGTGTTTAAAAAAAACAAAAACAAAATCTAATTTTTTTAAAAAAATTAAAAAATTACAAAAAAATATATATTTGTTTAGTATAGGATAGTATGTGTTTAGGTTAGTATCTGTTGTCCTCCATGTGTCCCGTCTCATAAGGAGGATGGGGGCGTTGATGTTTAGAACATTTCGTTAAATGTGATAAGTAAGTTTAGCTTAGGTAAGTTAGGGACAGTTGTGGGTAATGAGTAGTTAGGGTAGATTAGGGTAGGTAAGGCTTTTCCACGAGTTTTCACTTCTGTTTTTACAGTTTAATAAATATGTAGTAAACCCTTTACAGTATGTGTGACATGCTTGTAGATCAGGGCCTTGCCATTAGTGTACATGATTTCTTTTGTATTACAATTTGTGTCCTATACTACAAACATATCCCAAATGAGCTGTAACATTGGCAGCTACCCCAAAGCTACCTTGCAAAGATTAGACCATTCATTGCACCACCAATCACAGTTACTATGGATCCCAACGTGTTTTTTTCAATAAGTATGTTTTCAATGTCACATACAGTGCTTCCAGATTTAGTATTGGGGACACTGTGTTATGTCTGATTGCAGTCTGATGTCCAAGGAAACCCTTATAAGGTGAGTGGTAGTGAGCACTCTTGTAGTATAGTGTTCATGACTCACATAGATCATTTGTTACACTGTTCAGCATGATTACTTATTTGGATGTAAACTCAGACACCTCCATTCATGCAGTTTGGTGACTGTTCGCTTAGATTTGTGGGCAATGTTACATGTGTTAGTTTTGCATGGAGGCAATATTTTGAAGGCACTATTTTATGGCTTAGATATCCCTTGAGGAAGCATTATTCTGTCCAATACAGCATTATGGTGTATAGTTTCTCTATTCATCGGATATTACCCTCAGGAAGGGCAGAGTATGGTAGAATCCAGGCAATATTGACAAGCTATGTAATTTGACAGGAGGCAAAATTCAGTGGTCTACTGCACGGCTGATGTGTCACATTACACAGGGACAAAGTGGTTGTGTAAGTGCTATTTATTGAAAAGTGCTGTAGTGCTATATGTACATTGTCCATGATTGTGAGTCCATTATAGTGACATCTTCCATTGTGATCCTACACAAGTGCTAAAGGACAATTCATTGGACATGCTGGGGTGATGTGTCAGACAGTGCAGAGGGACAGGATTTGCAAATGAGTTAGTGAGAGACAATCACAAGGCAGGCTGACAAGATATACAGTGGTTTGCAGAACAGTGCTTGAGTACAGTTGTTGCAAGACTGGCATGTTACGAAGCGCAGGACCTTGGTAATAGGTGGCCATGTGGCAGGGACTAGTGCTTCTGGGTACTTTTACGTGTGAAGGTGATCTGTTCCATGTCTTCATCTTCTGATGTGTGTGTTGCCTCCTCTGTCCATGGTGGTGGTGGTTGTGAAGGGGCAACACACACCTCAGTGTTTGAAGACGTGGAGTCAGACATCCCGGTAGCTGCTACCTGTGGGGGTCTTAAGGGCAGTACTGCTGCAAGGAGGATCTGCTGGTTCTTAAGAATAGCAGCCACATCACGATGGTAGGCAGCCAGGTCGACCCTGAGGGGGTCATGATTGCATTCGTTCATGCAGTGGAAGGTTTGGGGTGCGAGGTGTTGTGGCAAATCCCTTAGTGCAGTGGTGAATTGCTTTACAGTTTTCTGTAGTCCTTGCAGGATGGATGTTAGCCCTTGCATGGCTGCTGCCTGATCTGCAGATGACATCAGGCACAAACGCATCCCCTCAAGACTGGCTGCAATATTTTGCATCCCTACCCGCACCTCCTTGGCCAGCTCCCGCTGTACTCCGACTACAGTTCTCTCAAAGCTGGTGCCTGTGTCGTCTGAGTCCTCAGCTGTATTGGAGCTGGCAGGTCTTACAATTGGGGTGGTGGGTGGGTCCCCTGTGATGGGTGCTTATTCTGTGCTCCTCCTTGTGACTGAAGGTGTGGTCTGGAGGGTTCCAAGGACATCTTGGAGGGTCTGGTGGCTGATGTTTGTCAGCTCGTCATCCATGTCATCATGGTAGTCCTGGACAGGCGTATCCGCAGGAGATCCATTGTCCTCTGCAATGAAATAGGGTACAATTAGTGTGTCTGTGTTGTGGCATTAGTGATGTGACATGCCTGCCTTGTGTCAGCTCTAAGGAGAGCAAAACCCGTGTCAGGGGTTGCTTTTACTCATTCCTGGTTGGCTTGGACGGTATTTTACCAGTCCAAAGCTGTAATACTGTGACTGGAGTGGTAAATGGCTTTTGTAATTTTACAGCTTGGCAAGGTTGACACTGTGTCAAATCTATGCTTAAAGACTTTGCTTTATAAATGAAAAAATACTTTGTCACTATCTAGCTCGGCGTGGATAGCACTGTGCTGATCCAATGCTCAAAAACTTTGCTAGATAAACAGACATTTGAGGTGAGCAAATCTAGAGTGTCGCTGGTGTTGCAAAGTGCTCCTTACTAGAGCTGCTCTCCACCTAAACTTTGGAACTACACTGAGTTCTCTATTCTTTTTTGCATATATATATATATATACACACACACATTTTTTTAGCATTATTTTTATTTAGTTTATTCTTTATTATTATTATTATATATTTATTTATAATATTAATTTTATTTATATAGTTTATTTTATTTTTATTTTATTTTTCTCTAGTACAGTAGGACTAGAGTAATACATAAGTAGATATGTAAATACATAGTAAGGAAATATATGTCCAAGGAATATAATAATGGGTATAATATGAGAAGAAAAGTAGTATTGTATAAACACAGACTTTCAAGATTTGTAATATTTTAAGCTAATTAATAAGTGTACTTTTCTAACATTTATTTATCTTTACTCAATTGTTGAATAGCCAAATGCCTATGATAATAAACATTTGATCAGTGTGATATAAAATGAGAGAAGGGATTCATAAGTATCTAATATAACAACTTATCTAGGAGCTATGTAATGACCTATGAACATGTTACGCATAGAATAACATACACATGTACATATGTATATAGATATATATATATATATATATATATATATACATACACAAAGAATACACACACATATACACACATATATGTACATACATATACATATTTAAACCGTAAGTAAATATAGATTAGTTAAACAGGTTTAAAGAGTATGTGTGTAATTTATTGTTATGACATAGTAGTGATACATATTTCCTTAAGGACTATACATATCTAGAATATTCACATAATCAGATAAAACATATTTATCAACACAGGCACGTGCAGTCCATAGCTGTTTGAATATAGTGGTTATGAAGGAAAGAGCCAAATCTTGAGTAGTCTTCTGAAGACAAGATAGTTATCTGTTTACCTTATATTTGGGCGTAATGAATTCCATAGTTTGCCAGCTTGAACGGAGAAGGATGTCCCACTTATAGTCTTTTTCTTGTATGGGGGTGTTCTAAGGCGGGGTGCCAATCTTGAGCGGAGGTTTCTTTGTTTAGTGTATTTGGTTATTTTGTTCCTGATAAAAAGTGGTCCTGTTCCATGTATAGCTTTGTGGGTGATACAAAGCAGCTTGAAGGTGCACCTTCTGGCAAAGGGTAACTAGTGTAGTGATCTCATGGCATGGGAGATCTGGGCTTGTGGCTTTATATGTAATAGTAGCCTGGCTGCAGAGTTCTGAATAAGTTGTAGTCTTTTCATAATAGATAGAGATGATCCATGGTAGAGGCCATTGGTATAATCCAGTTTGGATAGTACAAACAAGATAGTAGCCTGCACCCTGTGTGGAAATCCGAGGTGGGGGAAGATGCGTTGCAGAGTCTTCAAGCTGATGAAGCTTGTTCATGCTAATTTGTCCACTTGGGCATTCATTGTTAACTTGGAGTCCATGGTGATTCCAAGGTTTTTAACTTCCTTGGATAATTGAGGAGGTGGTCTGAGATTGTCAGGCCAGGTGCACAGTGGGTCATCATTTTTCCAGTCACCACATATGAGTATTTCTGTTTTGGAGGCATCTATTTTGAGATGGCTCCAAGTCATCCACTGATCAACGGCTCTGAGGCAACTGAAGATTAGTGAGTTTTCAATGTTTTTGGGGCATTCTAATTTAAGTAGTATTTGTGTGTCATCTGCATAGTTGTAGCATGTGAGATGAAAATCATTGATCAGTTCTGGTAATGATATCACATAGATGTTGAAAAGCAAAGGTGAGATGATTGCTCCTTGGGGGACCACTGCTTTCGTGAGGTAGGGTTTGGACGAGAAGGGGGGAGAATAGATGATATTAGGTTTTTTTTGTAGGATGTAATCCACTTGAGAGCAGTCCCTTCTATGCTGGCTTTGTGGAGTCTTTGAATTAGAGTGTCATGGTTAACCGTATCAAAGGCAGCTGAGAGGTCCATGAGAAGTAGTTCAGCAACTCCATTGCGGTTGACTGTGTTTTTAAGATCATCCCAGATTGCTATGAGTGACGATTCAGTGCCTCTTCCTGGGTGGAATCCAGTTTGGTAGTCTGAAAGTATAGAATTGTCTTCAACGAATTGTGACATCTGGGCAAATGCTGCTCTTTCAATCAGTTTGCCCACAAAAGGTTCCATTTGTGATTGGTCTGTAGTTGTTGGAGTCCGGCACGTCTAGGTCTGTTTTCTTTAATACCGGTTGTATGTATGCCTTTTTCAGGTCTACAGGAAAAGTTCCTGTAGTTAAAGAGTTCTTCTTACAGGTGTGGCAGCAGAAGTAGATAAAAGAATGTTCTTCAAGATGTGTGGTGGGCAAGGGTCAGAAGGGCAACCGGAAGGTCTGCATGCTTTGACCAAATCCATAAATTCACCCATGATATTTGTTTGAAGGACTGTAGAGGCTGGGTTGATTTATTCTTAGAGGGTATTTTAGGAAAGAGGTTAGTGCTGATGGTTTTCTTCTGTTTTAAATAGGAGTCCGATGTGTCTGCCTTGTTTGCGTAATGAGTTGACAGTTTGTTTGTGGAAACTTGAGTAGTGGGATGACTTCCTTCCATGCATGTAGGTTTTCGAAATTCATTGAGAATGTTATAAAATTCTTTGGTTGCAGATTTAGCATTTTGAATTCTTTCTGAGTAGTACATTTTTTGATTGATGATTTGTATATTCTGTTAAGTTTGTGTAGTTGCAGTTTGTCTTAACGGTTGTTTGTTTTGAGCCAGGTCCGCTGCAACTTTATGATTTGTTGCTTTATTTTTTAAGTTCTGTGTTTCTCCAAGGTGTTGGTTTTCTTTTGTCCTGTTTAGTTTTTCTGAGTGGTATTAGGATATCAAAAGCTTCCTGGAGCCACTAATAACGTTTTGGAACAGAATGAATTGTATCTAGATCTGTGTTGGCTGTTATTTGTGTTTCTAAGTCATCAAAATTGAGTTTGCTCCAAGGTCGATAGGTGCATGTATGTAAGTAGTTGTGGGGTGTGTGGATTTGTGGTGTTTTATGAAGGAAAATTATCAAATGGTGGTCTGACCATGTAATTGGCGTGATGCTATGAACGGAAACTAGTTCAGGCTTAGCAAAAATGACATCTAGGATGTGTCCAGCGATGTGTGTGGGATTGTGTACAATCTGATGTATATTCAATGCGTCTAGGCCAGTTGTGATAGCTTTTGGATGCGGCATATTGGGTTTGTCAAACCAAATGTTTAGGTCCCCAAGAATGCATAGGTTTGAGTATAATGTAATAAGGTTTGAGACTGTATCTAGAAAAGCATCTGAGAATGTTGAGTTGTTAGGTGGAGGTCTGTAAAGGAGGAGAAAGTTACAGGAGGAAGTTGGAGTAGGGTGGCATCTGGTTAGGAGGGCTTCACAACCTTGTATGGAAATGTTGTCTGTTTTACTGAGATTTATTGCCTGTTTGAATATAATAGCTAGTCCACCTCCTCTCTTGCCTATACGGTTTTGTGTGATGGTTTGATAGTCCGGAGGAAGGGCATCTTGCAAAACTGGGGCCATGCCATCTGCCAACCATGATTCTGTTATGAATAGTAAGTCAGGTTGTGTGTCTGTGAGCAGGTCGTAGATGTGGTGCTTGTTTTTTGAGAGTGACCGAGCATTTATGAGCTGGCAGTTTAGAAAAAGTGTGTTAGTGGCAGTGTTGTTTTGTTTAGGAGAAGGGTGAGCAGTATAATTTGAGCTTGTAGCAGGTGTGTTGTTAGTTGTGATAACTGTGTGAGGGTCACAATAGTCTTGTTTTTCAATATAGTGTTCCTCTTCCAGCAGGTTTAGGAGGCATTTTGCTGGGTCTGTGTGCGTGGGTGGTGGACTTGGTGGCTGAGAGAGACATGAAGAGTGTACTGTTTTTTTGTAGGGTAGCCTTATTATGTAATAGACAAGGGGATGTGAAGTTGTTAAGAGTGACATGTTGTTTATTGTGTTTGCATCTGTTTAGTGTGGAAGGAGTATGGGTTAGGGGTGGTGGAGGAGCATGTGGATCATAATGTAAGGCTCTAAATTGTGCAGTGTATGAGAGGCGGGTGAATGAATGTTGCTGTGTTGGGGTGCTTGTTGTAGATGTTTGTGAAGAGTGAGAAGATTGGACAGGAATTGTATTCTTTGTGTAGTGATGAGCTTGGGAGTGGGTGTGACGATAAGTAAAATGAAAGTTTGTGTTGATTTGGCGTACTAATGTGTGTGGTCTCTATTGTTTTTGTGGAATAGTGAGAGGGGATATTGATGTAGTGTTTTTCTGTGAGGGATTTGTATGTCATGGCTGGTGAGTGGAATAAGAGTATTACAGGGGGTGTTGATGTGTTTTGGAGATTAATGTATGAGGTGTGTAAGAGGGGATGGATGTGTGTCAGGGGATTTTGTATTAGTTGTGATGACTGGAAGAGATAATATGTGTGGTGGAGTGGAGTGTGAGGATTGTATGGTTGTGTGTAATTGATGAAGAGAGGGGAAGGACGTTTGTAGATGGTTTGTTGGAAGGCTGGGTTTAGGAATTGTCATGATGAAAGGGGGTCTGTGTGGAGCAAATAGAGGATAGTGTTGTTGGTTTGTATGAACAGGGAGTGTGCATCTGGATGGCTGAAAGTAATGTATAATGTGGTTTAGTGTTGGTGGGTGATGGCAGGTTATGTTAGTGGGTGTGGATAGAGTAGTGTTTGCTGTGAGCATGAAAATGCTTTACTGTTGTAGTTGTGGTGGATATGTGTATAGCTGTTGTGTATGGGGTATCGTGTTGGATGATAAGATATTGCAGTTTGTATGAGGTCAGTTTGTGATGCAAGAGTTGGATGTTTTTGCAAATAATGTGTTTGCATGTTGGTGGATGTGTAGGGAGTAAGGTTCTTTCTGATGAATGGAAAAGTGGGCAGCATTTCTGGCCCTAGTCCCTACCAGTCCCAAACAGGCAGCTGCCCTTGTCCTCTCCGCCCTTAGCTGAGACACCCGGGCTGAGACGCCAGGGCTCAGCCGCCCTGAGCCCTAGGCTTAAATAGCCCTACTGGCCCAAAGAAACCTTGTCCTACCCCTAACCAATCATATTTGTAACCCTAAATCTCTCAACCAATGGGAGACCCAACCTTAATTACCAATCATACCCCTAATCCAGAGAACCAATCACAAGCCCAACTCTAGAACGAGGAACCAATCAGAATCTCAACCCTACTCCCAATCACAAGCCCAACCCTAAAAGCCAGGAACCAATCAGAATCTCAACCCTACTACCAATCACAAACCCAACCCTAAAAACCAGGAACCAATCAGAATCTCAACCCTACTACCAATCACAAGCCCAACTCTAGAACCAGGAACCAATCAGAATCTCAGCCCTATTACCAATCACAAGCCCAACCCTAAAAAACAGGAACCAATCAGAATCTCAGCCCTACTACCAATCACAAGCCCAACCCTAGAACCAGGAACCAATCAGAATCTCAATCCTACTACCAATCACAAGCCCAACACTAAAACCAGGAACCTATCAGAATCTCAACCATACTACCAATCACAAGCTCAACTGTAAAAACCAGGAACCAATCAGAATCTCAACCCTACTACCAATCACAAACCCAATCCTAAAAACCAGGAACCAATCAGAATCTCAACCCTACTACCAATCACAAACCCAACTCTAATTCCTAAGCTAGTAGAAAGACCAGCCCCCAACAACTTATCACAACACCATATGCAATAACCAATAGAAACTTAATTAAGGGCCAAGTTAACTGAAGCCCAGGCCCTGTGGGAAGGGAGGAGAGAGCTGCTGTTCTGTTCAGAATCTCCTTGGATACAGACAGGCTGAATCCACACTTCCAAGCTAGCAGAGTCTAATATCATTCAGAATCACTCCTACAGACAGGATCAGTGCATTAAAAATATCTTCTACAACTTCTTCGGCACTAACCCCTCTTTTAGTTCAACAGGATCATTGAAATGTTCCACGTGGTAAATCATTGGAAAGACTGTACCAAATAACATGTACAATGCCACCAAATAAAGTATACTCCAGGAATCACAGGGTACTGTACATATAAAAATAATGAATTATTTCTCCTAATATCAAAGGTATGTTCGTATTCACTCTTCCCTATGAATAACAGAGTCAAATAACTCTGGTTGATGTGCATGCATAACTTTTCCTTATGCTGCCAATCTAGAATTAATACTGGTAGGTTTCCCTTCACTTGATGTTCAACTTCTTCTCTGTTTCACCTGTGTAGTTTCTTAAGGTCTTTGTCTGTTTCAGATTTAGACTCTAGATCTCTCTTTTTATCTTCCACTAGATTTAAACATTTCTTCTCTATACCTGTCATTGAACAAGTAAAATTATGTCTGTGGGCATATGCAGTGTTTAATGGCTTGAGAGACACAAAATATTTGCCTGCAATTTCTGCACCTCTAAAATATGGATTGATTTTTCAAATGTTTGAACATAGGAACTTCTGAAAGAACTAAGGGCCTGATTTAGATGTTGGCAGTAATAGTCCCACCGTCGTTTTTTCCTACTGAAAACCTGCACGCCGCCACGATGGTCCGCCCATCCTATTTAGATATTGGCGGTCCCATAGACTTTAACCCGCCCGAATCCCTCCAAGTTTGCCAAGTCAGTGTGTGTGCCACTTGCATATAGTGTGGGTGTTGCTCTGTATGTTGTCTTGTGTTTTGTGTTGCTGCGTGCAGCACACAGGTGCATGTTGTTGTGTGCTGGTCACTGTTGTGATGTGTGTAGTTGTGCTTGTGTGAGTGTGTTTGTGTCGATGAGTGTGTAGTTGTGTTGGTTGTTGTGGCTATGTCATGTGTGGATGCAGAGTCACTAGTGTGTGCATGTTGAGCATGTGGGTTTGCAGCATATAGGTGTGGTGGTGTAATGGCAATAGATAATGGTGTGTATGTGGTGTGTTGTGTCTTGTGTCATGTAGGGGGATCCATATGTGAAGGTAGAGAATGTGTGTGTGTGACCTTATTCCAAAGCCACTGGCATTGTTCAATGTCCATTGGGTCCAGCAATATGCTCCCTCCATCAGCAAACCGTTCCCAGTACACTGGCTGTCCAACTGTGACATCCAAATATGGCCAGCGGGAACCCGCTGGCTTGACAGCTAGGGAGAGCACTCTCGTGGAAGTCTTCGGCTCAAATGCAATGCATCTAAACATGCCTAGCGGAAGACCGTCGACTAGGCGGCCTTCTCGGGTCCACCACCAATGTGGCCCGGCAGTGCTGCCACCAGGATCTACATCAGGAGCTCAGTCATAATTCGAAAAATAATATTGAAAACTACCCCAACTATAAAATATGCTCAACAAAAGACTACAGGAGACTCCAAATGTCAAAGGAATGTGATGGTAAGTGTAGGAGGCTGGCCTGGCTTGTAGTGGGTACCAGAGGTACTTACACCTTGTGCCAGGTCCAGTTATCCCTTATTAGTGTAGAAGAGGTGTTTCTAGCAGCTTAGGCTGATAGAAGGTAGCTATGGCAAAGCAGCTTCGGCTGAACTAGGAGACATGTAAAGCTCCTACTATACTAATGGTGTCATATGCACAATATCATAAGAAAACACAATACACAGAATTACTAAAAATAAAGGTACTTTATTTTCATGACAATATGCCAAAAGTATATCAGTGAGTACCCTCAGTATGAGGATAAGTTACATACACAAGATATATGTACACAAACCAAAACTATGCAGGTAATAGCAAGAAAAGTAATATAAGCAGTGTAAAGTTACAATAGAGTGCAATAGGAGAATATAGGTATAGGGGCAACACAAACCATATACTCCAAAAGTGGAATGCGAACCACAAATGGACCCCAAACCTATGTGAGCTTCTAGAGGGTCACTGGGACTGTAAGAAAACAGTGAGAGTTAGAAAAATTGCCCACCCGAGACCCTGAAAGGTAGGTGTAAAGTGCACCTACTACCCCCAGAGAGCACAGAAGTCGTGATAGGGGGATTCTGCATGAAGAACAAACACCAGCAATGCAACAACAGTGGATTTCCGGACCTGAGTACCTGTAAGACAAGGGGACCAAGTCCAATAGTCGCGACAGTGTCGAGAGTGGGCAGGCGCCGAGGAAATGCCAGCTGAGGGTGCAAGGAAGCTGCCACCGGTTGGAAGAAGCTTTGAGTTCTGCAAGAAAGAAGAGGACTAGGAACTTCCCCTTTGGAGGATGGATGTCCCACGTGGTGAAGAAGCTTGCAGAGGTGTTCCCACGCAGAAAGACTGCAAAAAAGCCTTGCTAGCTGCAAGGGTCGCGGGTAGGGTTTTTGGATGCTGTGGCCCAGGAGGGACCAGGATGTCGCCACTTGGATGAGGAGACAGAGGGGGTGCCCAGCAACGTAGGGAGGCCTCACAGAAGCAGGCAACACCCGCAGAAGTACCTGAACAGGCACTTAGAAGAAAAGTGAACCGTAGTCCACCCGAAGTCACAAAAGGGAGTCCCACGACGCCGGAGGACAACTCAGAAGGTTGTGCACTGCAGGTTAGAGTGTCAGGGACCCAGGCTTGGCTGTGCATGAAGGAAATCCTGGAAGAGTGCACAGGAGCCGGACCAGCTGCAAATCACGCGGTACCCAGCAATGCAGTCTAGCATGGGGAGGCAAGGACTTACCTCCACCAAACTTGGAATGAAGAGTCACTGGACTGTGGGAGTCACTTGGACAGAGTTGCTGAGTTCCAGGGACCACTCTCGTTGTGCTGAGAGGGGACCCAGAGGACCGGTGATGCAGTCTTTTGTTGCCTGCGGTTGCAGAGGGAAGATTTTGTCGACCCACGGGAGATTTCTTCAGAGCTCCTGGTGCAGAGAGGAGGCAGGCTACCCCCAGAGCATGCACCACATGGAAACATTAGAGAAAGCCGGCAGGATGAAGCGATACAAGGTTGCTAGTAGTCGTCTTGCTACTTTGTTGCGGTTTTGCAGGCGTCCTGAGCAGTCAGCGGTCGATCCTTTGGCAGAAGGTGAAGAGGGAAATGCAGAGGAACTCTGGTGAGCTCTTGCATTCGTTATCTGGTGAGATCCCCAAAGCAGAGGCCCTAAGTAGCCAGAAAAGGAGGTTTGGCTACCTAGGAAGGAGGATTGGCTACCAAGAGAGGTAAGCGCCTATCAGAAGGAGCCTCTGACGTCACCTGCTGGCACTGGCCACTCAAAGCAGTCCAGTGTGCCACAGACACCTCTGTTTCCAAGATGGCAGAGGTCTGGGACACACCGGAGGAGCTCTGGGCACCTCCCCTGGGAGGTGCGGGTCAGGGGAGTGGTCACTCCCCTTTCGTTTGTCCAGTTTCACGCCAGAGCAGGGCTGGGGGATCCCTGAACTGGTGTAGACTGGCTTATGCAGAGATGGGCACCATCTGTGCCCATCAAAGCATTTCCAGAGGCTGGGGGAGGCTACTCCTCCCCAGCCCTCACGCCTATTTCCAAAGGGAGAGGGTGTTACACCCTCTCTCAGAGGAAGTCATTTGTTCTGCCTTCCTGGGACAGGGCTGCCTGGACCCCAGGAAGGCAGAAACCTGTCTGAGGGGTTGGCAGCAGCTGCAGTGGAGACCCCGGAAAGGCAGTTTGGCAGTACCCGAGTTCTGTGCTAGAGACCAAGGGGATCATGGAATTGTCCCCCCAATGCCAGAATGGCATTGGGGTGACAATTCCATGATCTTAGACATGTTACATGGCCATGTTTGGAGTTACCATTGTGACGCTGTACATAGGTAGTGACCTATGTACAGTGCACGTGTGTAATGGTGTCCCTGCACTCACAAAGTCAGGGGAATTTGCCCTGAACGATGTGGGGGCACCTTGGCTAGTGCCAGGGTGCCCACACACTAAGTAACTTTGCACCCAACCTTCACCAGGTGAAGGTTAGACATATAGGTGACTTATAAGTTACTTAAGTGCAGTGGTAAATGGCTGTGAAATAACATGGACGTTATTTCACGCAGGCTGCAATGGCAGACCTGTGTAAGAATTGTCAGAGCTCCCTATGGGTGGCAAAAGAAATGCTGCAGCCCATAGGGATCTCCTGGAACCCCAATACCCTGGGTACCTCAGTACCATATACTAGGGAATTATATGGGTGTACCAGTATGCCAATGTGAATTGGTAAATTTAGTCACTAACTGTAGGAGGCTGGACTGGCTTGTAGTGAGTACCAAGGGGTACTTGCACCTTGCACCAGGCCCAGTTATCCCTTATTAGTGTATAGGGTGTCTAGCAGCATAGGCTGATAGATAATGGTAGCTTAGCAGAGCAGCTTAGGCTGAACTAGGAGACGAGTGAAGCTCCTACAGTACCACTTAGTGTCATATGCACAATATCATAAGAAAACACAATACACAGTTATACTAAAAATAAAGGTACTTTATTTTTATGACAATATGCCAAAGTATCTCAGAGTGTACCCTCAGTGAGAGGATAGGAAATATACACAAGATATATATACACAATACCAAAAATATGCAGTATAGTCTTAGAAAACAGTGCAAACAATGTATAGTTACAATAGGATGCAATGGGGACACATAGGGATAGGGGCAACACAAACCATATACTCCAAAAGTGGAATGCGAACCATGAATGGACCCTAAACCTATGTGACCTTGTAGAGGGTCGCTGGGACTATTAGAAAATAGTGAGGGTTAGAAAAATAGCCCACCCCAAGACCCTGAAAAGTGAGTGCAAAGTGCACTAAAGTTCCCCAAAGGACAAAGAAGTCGTGATAGGGGAATACTGCAGGAAAGACACAAACCAGCAATGCAACAACGATGGATTTCCAGTCGAGGGTACCTGTGGAACAAGGGGACCAAGTCCAAAAGTCACAAGCAAGTCGGAGATGGGCAGATGCCCAGGAAATGCCAGCTGTGGGTGCAAAGAAGCTGCTACTGGACTGTAGAAGCTTAGGTTTCTGCAGGAACGACAAGGGCTAGAGACTTCCCCTTTGGAGGACGGATCCCTCACGCCGTGGAGAGTCGTGCAGAAGTGTTTTCCCGCCGAAAGACCGCCAACAAGCCTTGCTAGCTGCAAATCGTGCGGTAAGGGTTTTTGGATGCTGCTGTGGCCCAGGAGGGACTAGGATGTCGCAAATTGCGTCAGGAGACAGAGGGGACGTCGAGCAAGACAAGGAGCCCTCTCAGCAGCAGGTAGCACCCGGAGAAGTGCCAGAAACAGGCACTACGAGGATGCGTGAAACGGTGCTCACCCGAAGTCACACAAAGGAGTCCCACGTCGCCGGAGAACAACTTAGGAGGTCGTGCAATGCAGGTTAGAGTGCCGTGGACCCAGGCTGGACTGTGCACAAAGGATTTTCGCCGGAAGTGCACAGAGGCCGGAGTAGCTGCAAAAGTCGCGGTTCCCAGCAATGCAGTCTGGCGTGGGGAGGCAAGGACTTACCTCCACCAAACTTGGACTGAAGAGTCACTGGACTGGGGGAGTCACTTGGACAGAGTTGCTGGATTCGAGGGACCTCGCTCGTCGTGCTGAGAAGAGACCCAAGGGACCGGTAATGCAGCTTTTTGGTGCCTGCGGTTGCAGGGGGACGATTCCGTCGACCCACGGGAGATTTCTTCGGAGCTTCTAGTGCAGAGAGGAGGCAGACTACCCCCACAGCATGCACCCCCAGGGAAAACAGTCGAGAAGGCGGCAGGATCAGCGTTACAGAGTTGCAGTAGTCGTCTTTGCTACTATGTTGCAGTTTTGCAGGCTTCCAGCGCGGTCAGCAGTCGATTCCTTGGCAGAAGGTGAAGAGAGAGATGCAGAGGAACTCGGATGGCAGACCTGTGTAAGAATTGTCAGAGCTCCCTATGGGTGGCAAAAGAAATGCTGTAGCCCATAGGGATCTCCTGGAACCCCAATACCCTGGGTACCTTAGTACCATATACTAGGGAATTATAAGGGTGTTCCAGTAAGCCAATGTAAATTGGTAAAATTGGTCACTAGCCTGTTAGTGACAATTTGGAAAGAAATGAGAGAGCATAACCACTGAAGTTCTGATTAGTAGAGCCTCAGTGAGACAGTTAGTCACTACACAGGTAACACATTCAGGCACACTTATGAGCACTGGGGCCCTGGATGACAGGGTCCCAGTGACACATACAACTAAAACAACATATATACAGTGAAAAATGGGGGTAACATGCCAGGCAAGATGGTACTTTCCTACACAACCCCCCCCCCCCAAACGAAGGACAATAAGACTAGCCATGCCCTGATGAGTCTTCATTGTCTAAGTGGAAATATCTGGAGAGTCCATCTGCATTGGAGTGGCTACTCCCAGGTCTATGTTCCACTGTATAGTCTATTCCCTGTAGGGAAATGGACCACCTCAATAATTTAGGATTTTCACCTTTCATTTGTTTTAGCCAAAGTAGAGGTTTGTGGTCTGTCTGAACAATGAAGTGAGTGCCAAACAGGTATGGCCTCAACTTCTTCAGAGCCCAGACCACAGCAAAGGCCTCCCTCTCTATGGCAGACCAACGCTTTTCTCTAGGGGTCAACCTCCTACTAATAAAAGCAACAGGTTGATCCTGGCCCTCAGAATTAAGTTGTGATAGGACTGCCCCTACTCCTAATTCAGATGCATCAGTTTGGACATATAATTTTTTAGAGTAACAAGGGCTTTTCAGGACAGGTGCAGAGCACATGGCCTGCTTCAGTTCCTCAAAAGCTTTCTGACAGTTTGCTGTCCATAATACCTTTTTAGGCATTTTCTTGGATGTGAGGTCATTAAGAGGGGCTGCAATGGAGCCATAGTTCTTAATGAACCTCCTGTAATACCCAGTGAGGCCTAGGAAGGCTCTCACCTGAGTCTGAGTAGTAGGGGGAATCCAATCAATAATTGTTTGGATTTTCCCCTGAAGTGGTGCAATCTGTTCCCCACCAACAAGGTGTCCCAGATAAACCACCTTACCCTGCCCTATCTGGCACTTTGAAGCCTTGATAGTGAGGCCTGCCTTTTGCAGGGCCTCCAAAACTTTCCATAGGTGGACCAG
This sequence comes from Pleurodeles waltl, assembly GCF_031143425.1. Lineage (NCBI taxonomy): Eukaryota > Metazoa > Chordata > Amphibia > Caudata > Salamandridae > Pleurodeles > Pleurodeles waltl. Next base: position 405,746,790 of record NC_090449.1, read on the forward strand.
GTGATCATCCCAGCTGGAGCTAAAGACAGCTATATCGTCCAAATATGCTGCACTAAAAGCTTCCAGCCCTTGTAGGACTGTGTTCACCAACCTCTGAAAAGTGGCAGGTGCATTTTTCAATCCAAAAGGCATTACAGTGAACTGGTAATGGCCTCCAATGGTTGAAAATGCAGTTTTAGGTTTAGCATCTTCTGATAATTTGATCTGCCAATACCCTGCAGTCAAATCAAAAGTGCTTAGATACTTGGCAGATGCCAGTGTATCTATGAGCTCATTTGCCCTGGGTATAGGGTGAGCATCAGTTTTGGTTACCTGGTTGAGACCTCTGTAGTCTACACAAAACCGCATTTCCTTCTTTCCATCTTTGGAATGGGGTTTTGGTACAAGTACCACAGGAGAAGCCCATGGACTTTCAGAGTGCTCAACCACTCCCAGTTCTAGCATTTTCTGCACCTCTTGCTTTATGCAGTCCCTGACATGGTCAGGCTGCCTATAGATCTTACTTTTGACAGGTAAACTGTCTCCAGTATCTACAGTGTGCTCACACCAAGAAGTGGTACCTGGCACAGTAGAGAAGAGTTCAGAAAACTGACCCAGGAGATTTATGCAATGGTCTTTCTGCTCAGCAGTAAGACAATCAGCAAAAACTACACCTTCCACTAGAGCATCTTGTTCTGTGGAAGAGAAGAGATCAGGTAGAGGATCACTGTCTTCTTCCTGTCCCTCATCAGTTGCCATGAGCAGGGTGAGATCAGCCCTGTCATAGTAGGGTTTCAGGCGGTTGACATGGAGCACCCTAAGGGGACTCCTGGCAGTGCCTAAGTCAACTAAGTAGGTGACTTCACCCTTTTTCTCAACAATTGTGTGGGGTCCACTCCATTTATCTTGGAGTGCTCTTGGGGCCACAGGCTCCAAGACCCACACTTTCTGCCCTGGTTTGTACTGAACCAAAACAGCCTTCTGATCATGCCATTGCTTCTGGAGCTCTTGGCTGGCCTGAAGGTTTTTACTGGCCTTTTTCATATACTCAGCCATCCTTGATCTGAGGCCAAGTACATAATCCACAATATCTTGTTTTAGAGCTTTTAAAGGTTGTTCCCAACCCTCCTTGACAAGTGTTAGTGGACCCCTAACAGGGTGTCCAAAGAGGAGTTCAAAGGGGCTGAAGCCCACTCGTTTCTGGGGTACCTCCCTGTAGGCAAAAAGGAGGCATGGTAACAGGATATCCCATCTCCTGCTGAGTTTTTCAGGGAGACCCATAATCATGCCTTTGAGAGTTTTGTTAAATCTCTCCACCAGTCCATTTGTTTGTGGATGATAGGGTGTAGTGAACTTGTAAGTTACACCACACTCCTTCCACATGGCCTTTAAGTATGCAGACATGAAACTGCTTCCCCTGTCTGATACTACTTCCTTTGGGAAGCCCACCCTGGAAAATATTCCCAGGAGGGCCTTTGCCACTGCAGGTGCTGTAGTGGTCCTTAAAGGAATAGCTTCAGGATATCTTGTGGCATGGTCCACTACCACCAAGATAAACCTATTGCCTGAAGCAGTAGGAGGGTCAAGGGAGCCAACTATGTCAACCCCTACCCTTTCAAAGGGAACCCCAACCACAGGCAGTGGGATAAGGGGTGCCTTTGCATTGCCACCTGTCTTGCTACTGGCTTGACAGGTTTCACAGGACTTACAAAATTCCTTTGTGTCCTCAGACATCCTAGGCCAATGAAACAAGGGGACAAGTCTGTCCCAAGTTTTCATTTGTCCCAGGTGTCCAGCTAGGGGAATGTCGTGGGCTAGAGTTAGGAGGAACTTTCTGTACTCCTGAGGAATCACTAACCTCCTGGCAGTTCCAGGTTTAGGATCCCTTGCTTCAGTGTACAAGAGGTTTTCCTCCCAGTAAACTCTGTGAGAGTCACTGACATTCCCATTAGCCTGTTTGACAGCTTGCTGTCTTAGACCCTCTAGTGTGGGACAGGTTTGCTGTGCCACACTCAGCTCCTCCCTGGCAGGCCCCCCTTCACCCAAAAGCTCAGCAGTGTCTGCTTCCAGCTCCTCTGGTGTAGGTTCTGCACAGGGTGGAAATTCTTCTTCCTCAGAAGTAGAATCCACTGTAGAGGGAGGGATAGTAGGAAGTGCTTTACTTCTACTAGCCCTAGCTTTAGGGAGCACTTGGTCCATTGTTCCAGGATCCAAGCTTCCCTGTCCTTTTTGCTTTTTGGCCTGAGCCCTGGTTAAAGCAAAAATATGCCCTGGGATGCCCAGCATTGCTGCATGGGCCTCCAACTCCACATCTGACCAAGCCGACGTCTCCAAATCATTTCCTAGTAGACAGTCTACAGGTAAATCTGTGGCTACCACAACTTTCTTTGGACCAGTAACCCCCCCCAGTTGAGATTTACAACAGCCATGGGGTGGCTAAGTGTGTTGTTGTGAGCATCGGTTACTTGGTACTGGTGACCAAGTAGGTGTTGTTCAGGGTGGACCAGTTTCTCTATGACCATAGTCACACTGGCACCAGTGTCCCTGTAGGCCTGAACCTCAACACCATTTATTAGGGGTAGCTGCTTGTACTTATCCATATTAAGGGGACAAGCAACTAAGGTGGCTAAATCAATAGCCCCCTCAGAGACTAATATAGCCTCTGTGGTCTCCCTAACAAGACCAACCCCAACTAAGTTACCAATAGTGAGCCCAGCTACTCCCTTGGATTGGCTATTAGTAGGCTTGCTCCCACCACCACTGCTATTAGTAGGGACACTAGGTGTAGCAGTAGGGGTTGTAGTGGTAGGAGGCTTGGTGCTTTTCTTTGGACAACTGGGATCTGTTGTCCAATGGCCTTTTATTTTACATAAATAGCACCATGGTTTCTTTTCTTTGTTTTGATTAAAAGAGGATTTGGGCCCACCACCCCCACCAGAGTGTTTTTGTGGGCCTGATGAAGACTCATTTTTAGATTTGTCCCCACCCTTGTCAGAAGATTTACCATCCTTCTTTTTGTTGCCATCTTTGTCACCCCCTGTATGAACTTTTCTGTTCACCCTTGTTCTGACCCATTTGTCTGCCTTCTTTCCCAATTCTTGGGGAGAGGTCAGATCAGAGTCCACCAAGTACTGGTGCAACAAATCAGACACAAAATTATTAAGAATATGCTCTCTCAGGATCAAGTTATACAGGCTGTCATAATCAGTAACTTTACTGCCATGTAACCACCCCTCCAAGGCCTTCACTGAATGGTCAATGAAATCAACCCAGTCTTGTGAAGACTCCTTTTTGGTCTCTCTGAACTTTATCCTGTATTGTTCAGTGGTTAAGCCATAACCATCCAGGAGTGCATTCTTAAGAACTGTAAAATTATTGGCATCACTTTCTTTCACAGTAAGGAGCCTATCCCTACCTTTTCCACTAAATGATAGCCATAGGATAGCAGCCCACTGCCTTTGAGGGACATCCTGTACAACACAGGCCCTCTCAAGTGCAGCAAACCACTTGTTAATGTCATCCCCCTCCTTATAAGGGGGAACTATCTTATGCAGATTCCTGGAATCATGCTCTTTTGCAGGATGACTATGGGGAATACTGCTGCTGCCACCATGGGTTTCAAAACCCAACTTCTGTCTTTCCTTCTCTAGTTCTAAAGACTGTCTATCCAAATCCAGCTGTTGCTTTTTAAGCTTCAGTCTGGTTTGTTCCACCCTCAACTTATTGAGTTCCCTCTCTAACATTCTGTCATCAGGGTTGGTGGGAGGGACATTTTTAGATACAGAAGTATGATGAGAATGCACAGAAGGAGACCTGTCCCTTACAGAGGGCACCCTAACAGCTTGGCTGACAGTGTAATGTGAGAGCACACCATCTGTATGATGTGACTCCACCTCAGTACCAACTATGCTAGACTGTCTAGTAATGGGCAGGCTAGGAAGTTTCTTTCCTGAATCTTTTCCTGGGGGAGTCCCTGGATCAGATTGGGAACCATTAGCTACTTTTTCAACAGATGGGGCACTTTTAGCCTTATCTTGTTCTCTAAGCATGTTAAGTAACAATTCCAAGGAAGGATTCTTCCCTACACTCAAACCTCTCTCTATGCAGAGACTCCTTGCTCCTTTCCAGCTAAGGTGATCATATGCACGTTTGGACAGATCAACATTTTGGCCTGTGCCAGACATTTTTTAGAGAGAGTTAAAGTGATAGAAAAAGAGAAAAAAAAGTTTTCAGAACTTTTAGAAAGACAGAAAAAAAACTTTTAAAACTTTTTAGAACTTTTTAGAAAGTTTAGAAGTACTTTTCAGCACTTAGAAAAGAGTGAAAATAGGAAATGCTAAACTTTTTGGTTATGTGTATATACACTGAACTTGTTTTGTATATTTTTCTCTTATGAAAAGTACAATGGCAAGAGTGGTAAGTAGTCTCAAAGCACTTATCCCACCGCTGCACAACCAATGTAGGAGGCTGGACTGGCTTGTAGTGAGTACCAAGGGGTGCTTGCACCTTGCACCAGGCCCAGTTATCCCTTATTAGTGTATAGGGTGTCTAGCAGCATAGGCTGATAGATAATGGTAGCTTAGCAGAGAAGCTTAGGCTGAACTAGGAGACGAGTGAAGCTCCTACAGTACCACTTAGTGTCATATGCACAATATCATAAGAAAACACAATACACAGTTATACTAAAAATAAAGGTACTTTATTTTTATGACAATATGCCAAAGTATCTCAGAGTGTACCCTCAGTGAGAGGATAGGAAATATACACAAGATATATATACACAATACCAAAAATATGCAGTATAGTCTTAGAAAACAGTGCAAACAATGTATAGTTACAATAGGATGCAATGGGGACACATAGGGATAGGGGCAACACAAACCATATACTCCAAAAGTGGAATGCGAACCATGAATGGACCCCAAACCTATGTGACCTTGTAGAGGGTCGCTGGGACTATTAGAAAATAGTGAGGGTTAGAAAAATAGCCCACCCCAAGACCCTGAAAAGTGAGTGCAAAGTGCACTAAAGTTCCCCAAAGGACAAAGAAGTCGTGATAGGGGAATACTGCAGGAAAGACACAAACCAGCAATGCAACAACGATGGATTTCCAGTCGAGGGTACCTGTGGAACAAGGGGACCAAGTCCAAAAGTCACAAGCAAGTCGGAGATGGGCAGATGCCCAGGAAATGCCAGCTGCGGGTGCAAAAAAGCTGCTACTGGACTGTAGAAGCTTAGGTTTCTGCAGGAACGACAAGGGCTAGAGACTTCCCCTTTGGAGGACGGATCCCTCACGCCGTGGAGAGTCGTGCAGAAGTGTTTTCCCGCCGAAAGACCGCCAACAAGCCTTGCTAGCTGCAAATCGTGTGGTAAGGGTTTTTGGATGCTGCTGTGGCCCAGGAAGGACCAGGATGTCGCAAATTGCGTCAGGAGACAGAGGGAACGTCGAGCAAGACAAGGAGCCCTCTTAGCAGCAGGTAGCACCCTGAGAAGTGCCAGAAACAGGCACTACGAGGATGCGTGAAACGGTGCTCACCCGTTCGCACAAAGGAGTCCCACGTCGCCGGAGAACAACTTAGGAGGTCGTGCAATGCAGGTTAGAGTGCTGTGGACCCAGGCTGGACTGTGCACAAAGGATTTCCGCCGGAAGTGCACGGAGGCCGGAGTAGCTGCAAAAGTCGCGGTTCCCAGCAATGCAGTCTGGCGTGGGGAGGCAAGGACTTACCTCCACCAAACTTGGACTGAAGAGTCACTGGACTGGGGGAGTCACTTGGACAGAGTTGCTGGATTCGAGGGACCTCGCTCGTCGTGCTGAGAGGAGACCCAAGGGACCGGTAATGCAGCTTTTTGGTGCCTGCGGTTGGAGGGGGACGATTCCGTCGACCCACGGGAGATTTCTTCGGAGCTTCTAGTGCAGAGAGGAGGCAGACTACCCCCACAGCATGCACCACCAGGAAAACAGTCGAGAAGGCGGCAGGATCAGCGTTACAGAGTTGCAGTAGTCGTCTTTGCTACTATGTTGCAGTTTTGCAGGCTTCCAGCGCGGTCAGCAGTCGATTCCTTGGCAGAAGGTGAAGAGAGAGATGCAGAGGAACTCGGATGAGCTCTTGCATTCGTTATCTAAAGTTTCCCCAGAGACAGAGACCCTAAATAGCCAGAAAAGAGGGTTTGGCTACCTAGGAGAGAGGATAGGCTAGCAACACCTGAAGGAGCCTATCAGAAGGAGTCTCTGACATCACCTGGTGGCACTGGCCACTCAGAGCAGTCCAGTGTGCCAGCAGCACCTCTGTTTCCAAGATGGCAGAGGTCTGGAGCACACTGGAGGAGCTCTGGACACCTCCCAGGGGAGGTGCAGGTCAGGGGAGTGGTCACTCCCCTTTCCTTTGTCCAGTTTTGCGCCAGAGCAGGGCTAAGGGGTCCCTGAACCAGTGTAGACTGGCTTATGCAGAAATGGGCACCAAAAGTGCCCATGAAAGCATTTCCAGAGTCTGGGGGAGGCTACTCCTCCCCTGCCTTCACACCATTTTCCAAAGGGAGAGGGTGTAACACCCTCTCTCAGAGGAAGTTCTTTGTTCTGCCATCCTGGGCCAGGCCTGGCTGGACCCCAGGAGGGCAGAAGCCTGTCTGAGGGGTTGGCAGCAGCAGCAGCTGCAGTGAAACCCCAGGAAAGGCAGTTTGGCAGTACCAGGGTCTGTGCTACAGACCACTGGGATCATGGGATTGTGCCAACTATGCCAGGATGGTATAGAGGGGGCAATTCCATGATCATAGACATGTTACATGGCCATGTTCGGAGTTACCATTGTGACGCTATACATAGGTAGTGACCTATGTATAGTGCACGCGTGAAATGGTGTCCCCGCACTCACAAAGTCCGTGGAATTTACCCTGAACAAAGTGGGGGCACCTTGGCTAGTGCCAGGGTGCCCACACACTAAGTAACTTTGCACCCAACCTTCACCAGGTGAAGGTTAGACATATAGGTGACTTATAAGTTACTTAAGTGCAGTGGTACATGGCTGTGAAATAACGTGGACGTTATTTCACTCAGGCTGCAGTGGCAGGCCTGTGTAAGAATTGTCAGAGCTCCCTATGGGTGGCAAAAGAAATGCTGCAGCCCATAGGAATCTCCTGGAACCCCAATACCCTGGGTACCTCAGTACCATATACTAGGGAATTATAAGGGTGTTCCAGTATGCCCATGTAAATTGGTGAAATTGGTCACTAGCCTGTTAGTGACAATTTGGAAAGCAGAGAGAGCATAACCGCTGAGGTTCTGGTTAGCAGAGCCTCAGTGAGACAGTTAGTCATCACACAGAGAACACATACAGGGCACACTTATGAGCACTGTGCCCTGGCTGGCAGGGTCCCAGTGACACATACACTAAAACAACATATATACAGTGAAATATGGGGGTAACTTGCCAGGCAAGATGGTACTTTCCTACACTCGCTCATTGACTTTCCTACTTATCTAGCTCATTCCATTTCTGAACATTCTGAATGAGCTCTTTAATTTTGATTTTCATCCCTGCAGATCGAATACAGGCCTTCGGCCTGATTCACAAAGGTAAACTTGGACTTTTTGTTTATGACTTTTCAGTATTCACAAAGGTAGGTGATGAGTAGTATCTTTATGTCCGCACCTGGAGTGTACTTTCTGCACCCAGAGTGGAATCTCCATTCTCGGGGCAGATCTCTGTTTTGAGTGTGGAGATTCTGCCCGAGTGCAGACGTAAAGATACTATTCCTAACTTACCCTTGTGAATACCAAAAAGTCGCAAACTTAAACTTTTGGTCTAAACGTAGACCAAAAGTCTATGTTTACTTTTGTGAATTGGGCTCTATGTCTTCCTCATTAAAGCATACACAGTAACTCCTTTGTAGTGCTTTAGTCTTTTTCAAATCTATCTTGTACCTTTGAGCCAACTCAGTTTGTCATAAACTTATCCTGCACGTCTGGTAACATTCTTACACATGAACACAAGCTCCAGTTCTAACTTTAGTTAAGCCACATCCACCATGTTCTCTCTCACAGGTGACTAAATTGCTCCCTGACTCAACTCAGAGCTTCTGCTATCACTCAGAGTATTAGTACTGAAAGCCTTCACCCACTCTTCTATTTCCATAGTACTGAGCCTCTGTGACAGCACAGGAACCCTTGGTATATTACCACTTCCATGGGCATTGCCACTAGAATTGAATGGTGGCTCCCATATGGGTGTGCCAGAAGTTGCCATTCTCTGATACGTACCTATGGAACTGCACTCTGAAAGATCCAAAGTTGAATCAGCATTCTGCACACATAGATAACTCATGTGTTGGGACCAGAGTAACAAATCCTCTCAAACTGGGACTCAATACAGCATTATCTGAAGCACATGCTGCACCAGGGACAGACAAATTATAATTTACCTTTCCTGCAAAATCATGTTTATACATGGGGGTCATAGGACCAATAGTAACTGGGAGAGTAAGAGCATTGGCAGTGTTTGGGGCAATAGTATTAGCAGGAGAATGGATTCCTGAACCTTCTATTATCGGTTCATGAGGTACATTCACCTGCATAACCCCCGGACCAGGATTCACATTTATTGGGGCTGTAGTTAATCCAGTCCTCCCACCACAGATTGTACTATCTCCTCCCTCCACTCAGGTCTCATTATATGGAGGTGGAAGCTCTGACAATAATATATCCAAAATCCATTGTTGGAGTCACTGTCGCTGACCTCACTCATATCATCTGCCTCTTTTTTCTTTTCCATCCTTTGTTATCTTGTCTCTTTTCTTTTTCATTTCTCTCTCAAATGTTTCGCTTGTTAAGGCTGGCTACAATCTAGCTTCCACTATCATGTCAGTTCTCCACTTGTTCTGTTCAGCATCCCATCTAGCATCTGCATAACTACGCACTGCTTTTCGAGCCCTTCCCTGATATTTCTCTTTTTCCCTAGCATAAGCAGGATGTTCCCAAGCGTTAAGCACCTAATACTGTGCAAATCTAGGAAGTGGTTTCATCTTCTATAGCACCCTCATCAAATTTTCAATAATTCTCAAGCTAAATGTGCCATAACATGGAATCTCAATGCACCTTCCTTCTCTGTGATCTTGTGCAACTGACTATGACAAATACATGTATGGAGTCCTACATTTTTTGCCATATAACGACCTTGGGTATCTTCAGAAGGTGCTTCTTCTCCCTGTCTATTAGGTAGAAACACATCTCCACTAAAAAAATCTTGTATTGCCTTGAAACAGTTAATCCTTTCAACCAAATATCAATAATCACTGATAGAAGTTTGTTCTGAATCAGGAAATAACTCTACATCTACAATTCTTGTTCACCAGCAACAACCAATCATAGCACAACCCTTTCTGAAGTTTTCAACCAGTGCCAGCGTGGCACACTGTGATGTCAATCTCGATCCTTGCAGCAGTTCACCCTCCTTCACATTCTGCATGCACACACCCTTCTCAAAATCAAACATGTGTAACAAAATACAATACAAATAACTTTTGTCTGCTCCACTAAAGAATTGATAGTATCCAATTACACAAGAATCAAAGTAATCAAGCACTTCGAACAAAAGCTTGACCTGCGGGATATCATTCACATTGATATAGATTCACCTTGCGCATTAAGGTCCACTGTACCTAACCACGCCTCACATTCACGCAAAGATATGGCCTAATCTCATTTGAACCATCAAACACGTCTCACGACAAGCACCACCAAATTTAGTCAACAATTACAACATAATGTCTTCTACACTTTTAATACTAATACTTAGGATCCTAGGTAATGTTGGACCCAATAACATTCTTTTACCAAAACACTACACTCATACAACATTCAAAACATCGCTGCAGGGGGGCGTGGCTTGGTCGGATTGCATGATGGCCGACACTCCATGAGAATCTGCACGACAGGAGAATAAATCCTAAATTTCTCCTTCTCCCGTGAGCCCTCGGCTGCTGTGGATGTGCTGGGGCAGTGCGAATTGAAGTCCTGAGGTACTTGGAAAGTGCTGAAGGACCTCCCTGCTGCACACGAAGGATGAAGAGAGGCGTGGAGCACTCATGCCCTCTTGATAATATAGAGTCTTGCGCTGCGGCTGAGATTAGGGGTGCCGCCTGGGGACGCGCCTGACCGGGCGTGGGCCCTGAAGGCCAGGAGAGACTCAGAGGAGTGCGGTGGAGGCAGAGGTCCCCGAACCAGATTGAGCTGCGGGGGGACTCAACGGATCACAGTATGCAGAGTAGTATTTTTCCCTGCCTGTGGTCCTGCTATGATGGCGTCCTGGGTGGAACATTCTCTTGAGTAATAAAGAGAGACTCTGGCCTGAATTGACGATACCTGCAGAAGGGAGGAACACTGGTGAGCAGCGCTGGGAACACTGGTGAGCAGCGCTGGGCGAGTTGCGACTGGACATGTTTGCAAAGCATGGTGGGGAGAGCCTGAAGAGGGTGCGCAACTCTGGGGCTGGTGTCCTGGAGGAGGGCATGAGCTAGTGCCGAGGGCCCCCCCTTCCCTAGCTCCAGGTGATCAAGTACTGGCTGTGCTTTGCTGTGGTACTAGGAAGGTGAGTGTCCAGGGTGTGTGTGAAGGAACGCTGCCACATCACTTCTAAGGGGCGGTGAGGGCCCCGGGGCTGCCGGGCAGGAGGGCTGCCCTTGTCTGCCCCTGCAATCGGGTGTGCTGTTAGACACCCTTTCACCAGACACAAAGATCTTCAGGGCATAGCTTTTCCAGGAGCGTGAGACTGCTGATCCTAAATCGCGCCCTACCCGAGGTGTGACTGGCTGGGCTGGAAGATTAACTCTGTTGGTAAAACTGACCACAAGCAAACAAAAATCTGAAGGCAGGAAGAAATCCGGGGACAAAAGTAGAGTATCTTTGAATGTGACCGCACTGGATTCACTTCCAGAGGAAGAAGAGCAATCATTGTCAATTAGAGGTATGTTCCTGGACGTTAAGCAAAGTCTCGCTGGCATAGACACTAAATTGGATAATCTCATGGACCACATTGATCGGTTAAAGGACAGAGTAGATGATCATGACACCCAGCATGACCAGGTACAGACCCGCACTTCTGATTCAGAGGATGGGCGCCAGACCTCTGACGAGAGACTTCTTCAGATGGAGCGTGTGCTTGAGGTGATCCACAACAGAAACGAGGATCTTGAGGCTCGCTTGAGACGGATTAGCCTCTGAATCTTAGGTCCCCCTGAATCCACAGACATGGGCCGTATGGAGGACTACGTGGAGGACATGCTGAGATCGCTTTTTGCTGGTACACTGTCCTCGGTGATTGTGGTGAAGCGGGGCACATAGATCTCTGGGCCCGCGGCCTCCAAAGGGGACTCCAGCCCGACCCATTATAGTGTGCCTACTAAACTATAGAGACTGGGATACAGTTCTCCACCTGGCCAGGTAACGTAGCCCATTAGCCTATAACAACATCCTTACAATTTCTCCAGATTACAGGCCTGGAGTTCAGGCAGCGCTGGTCCTTTTGCCAGTGAAACGCTTGTTGAACCAAACTGTAGCTAAGTTTTCTGTAAGCTACCCGGCAAAAATGAGGATCCAACACAATGGAAAGCTGCATTTCTTCACAGATCCTAAACAGGCTACGTAAATGTAAAAACTATCCCTCGGAAACCTGAATTAGTTGCTTCAGAGGGTGATGGAGAACACGGGGCCACATAAGCAACAATGATTGAACACAGACTGTATGAGTCATGTACTGTATAATTGAGATGCCCCAGCTCTAAACAGTTCTGCATTATGACAAGAGACATTGATGGTTGTGATTTATATATTTTTTCTTGTCTCCTGTCCATACTTCCTTATACTGGGTAGGGAATTCTGGCCTTTCCGGCGCCCCCAAGGATGAGTCCATGGTTACTGCTGGGCCCCCAGTTATAGGGGCTTGTTGTGGGAATGATTTGGGTGGGTTTAGACTGTCTTGCCTGATTGGGGGGCAGACGTGTGTGGTAAACAGGATGTTGCACACTGGGTTTAATGTGGTTGAGTGATACTTGTCCCCTTCCTTCTCCCTCTCCTTCACCCCTGCGTATTGGGTGACTGATGAGTGAAGGCAGTGCAAATGTATGAATTGAGTGATTTCTTATGCTGCCCCACAACATGAATGCAAAGTTGTGCTGCGTGTCTTGGAATATAAGGGGGCTAAATTATAGGTGCAAAATGCACTTGACATCAGCATTCTTTGCCGACATCACAATGATATCTGTATGGTACAGGAGATCCACTTGGCTGCTGGGTCTAGGTCGTGGCTGCGTGCGGGTTAGATGGGTGAGTGCCAAATAGCTGCGTATTCATGCTACTCTCGGGTGTGACGATCATTATCCGCAAGGAGCTGTCATGGCGACTATGGATGTGATATGTGACCTGGAGGGGCATTATGTTTTGATCTCAGGAGTGCTTTTTGATCAATATATGACCATAATGTGGACGACCCAGAGTTTTTTGCAGAGGTGTGGCGATTGGCGAACACGCTGGGTGATGGGACGCTCCTATGGGGGGGCGATTTCAATGTACTGCCTTCCAGCAGTGGACCGTAGTAGCTGCGTGCGCCTCCCGTATCGTGCTGCTGTAAAAGGTTGACCCATATTATGAAGAGAATGCCTGTTGGAAATGGCCCTTTTTGCAGGGTAACGCCCAAACTTTTCACCTTCTTCCTCCTATTTTTTCTAATTTGTTTTTGCTGGTTTATTGTCCCTACTCATTTTACCACTGCCACTCAGTGCTGAAGTGCAACTGCTCCCTATGTAAAATGTATTGGTGATTGGTTTATTCATGATTGGAATATTTGATTTACTAGTGAGTCCCTAGTAAAATGCACCAGAGGTGCCTAGGGCCTGTAAATCAAATGCTAATAGTGGGTCTGCAGCATTGATTGTGCCACTGACATGACTAGCCCTGTGAACTTGTCTCAGACCTGCCACTGCAGTGTGAGCAGTTTTAAACTGCCAATTCGACCTGGCAAGTGTACCCACTTGACAGGCCTAAACCTTTCTGACCTCTTACTACATGTAAGATACCCTTATGGCAGGCCAAAGGTAGCCCCATGGGTAGGGTGCAGTGTATTTAGAAGGTAAGACGTGTACTGGTGTGTTTTACATGACCTGCTAGCAAAATACTGGCAAATTCATTTTTCAATTTTGCAAGGCCTATCTCTCTCATAGGTCAACATGGGTGCTGCCTTTAATTATCCTTAAAGTGTAGCTTCCGTTTGAGAGCAGATAGAGATGAGGAGTTTGGGGTCTCTGAACTCACAATTTAAAAATAAATCTTTTGTTAAAGTTGGTTTTTAAATTGTTTGTTTGAAAATGCCACTTTTAGAAAGTGGGCATTTTCTTGCTTAAACTTTTCTGTGCCTCTGCCTGCTTGTGTATTCCACATCTGGGTCGGACTGGCAGTTGGGCTGTTGTAAATTCCCTCTAGAAAGTGACAAAAAGGGAGCTGGGCTGTAGCCTGCATATCCCGATGGGCCACCAGGGCTAAAGTGGAGGGAGGAGTGGTCACTTACATCTGAAAGGGCTGTCCCTACCTTCACACAATGCAGTCTCTGACCCTCAGGAGTGTGTCTGGAGCCGGACCTGGGCATGGAAGAATCTTGTGAACAACAGAGACTTTCCTTTGAAGTTTGCCTACTTCAAAGGCAGAAAGGGGTACAAATGGTGGACCCAGAACACCGGACTTTTAGAATCTTTCTGGATCAAGAAGAACATCTGCTAAGGAGAAGACCTGAAGAGCTGGAGGAGGAGTACTGCCCCTTTGCAAGTTGACCTGCAGTTGCTACTTCTGCCTTTAAAGAGAGCAAAGGGTGAACTTTGCTGTGTATTCTGCCTGAGAGAGTTCTCCAAGGGCTTGGAGTATAGCTTGCCTCCTGTTGAATGTCTCAGGGACATCAAAGACTTCAGTTTCATCTGCCTACACCACTGGGAACTGTGTGTTTTGTGCTGTTCAGGAAGAAAATCCACCACAATGCCTCCAATGACTCCACTGGCCTGCACAGTGACCTGCGCTGCCGTATGGAGACACACCGCCCCGCTTCACTCCACAACCATCTGACGCTGCCACTGAGCCGCTGCTTGCACTGTGACCTGTGTGTACACGAAGCACCGCCCCGTCCCGCACCGCAGCCCTGGTCCACTGAGGCCAGCACCATCAACTCCAGTGTCGTCATCAGGCATCCCTGCCTGCACCGTGACCCGTGGATGCCGCACGGAGCCCGTTCCACACTGCAACCCCGAATTGGACCTACCAACAACAGCGCTTCAGCAACAACGATGCCACTGCCTGCACCATGACCTGGTGACACCACAAGTCGCACCACCCCGCATCACACCGCAGCCCTGGTTTAAGCGACGCCACTGGACACCATCACTGAGCCGCTGCTGCACCGTGACCTGTGAGCACCTCACGTCGCATCGTTCCGCACTGCAGCCCCGACTCCAACCACGTCAGCTTGGAGTTCGATCTCCAAAGCGTGTGACTTCAAGGGCCCAACGACCCCCGCACCGACCTCCAAAACAGACACTGCAACGCCGCTCTCTGGATCTCATCACGAGGATCACAATGCCCTGCAATTCCAAAGGTAGTTTTTGCAAGTCTTCCCGACACCGTAGCTGGCCTGCGACACCGCGGCCGGCCTGAAATGTGTGGTTTTGTTGATCACGATGCCGTGATAGCCCCAGGTGGCGCTATCGACTTCAAGGAGCAGTCTTTTTAAGTAATTCTTGACAAAATTCGTATCTTATTTATTTTATGTTGGATTTTTATCATATTTGGTCTTATATATATAAATATTGGATGTTTTTCTAAAAATGGTGTGGTGTCCTTTTGTAGTGTTTTCATTTATTACTGTGTGTTATGTCCAAATGCTTTACACATTGCTTCTGAGATAATCCTGACTGCTTGTGCCAAGCTAACAAGGGAGTGAGCAGGGGTTATCTTAGCGGGTATCTCCCTTATCCTGACTAGAGTGAGGGTCCCTACTCGGACAGGGTGCAAACCGGATTGTGGATTCCCGGGAATGTAAGTAGAACCTTTACATGGCATCTTCCTTCAAGCGCATTGCATGGTTTTCAGAACGGAGGTACGTGAGGCTATTGCTGATTTCTTTTTGCTCAACAAGGGATCAGTGTCCTCTCCCAGTTCTCTCTGGGAAGTTTTTAATGTGGTCATCCGTGGTATATGCATCTCCAAGCAGCATGACGTGCTTCGGCGCAAGTTGATGGAGTTGGAGGGTCAGCTTGCAGCGCTGTAAATTCGCTTTGACGAGTCACTAGATAACGCATTCCTGGCAGAGGCCAGGGCCAAGATGTCACAGTATAATGAGGCAGCGCAATGTTAGGTCTGTTTCCTGGGGAATGAGCCGACTACGAGGTGATATGGAGAAGGAGAACGTGCTGATGAATCGCTTGCCTGGTTGCTGCGTAGGCCTTGGGCTAGTGAGTATATAGTAGAGGTCAAAGACAAGGAAGGGGTGGCACACGATGGGAACAGATGAAGTTCAACGAATTACGAGGGACTTTTACTCCTTGTACTCCGTGGCTAATGATCCGAAGCTGAAAGGTTACACTGACCATTTTGAAATGATCAGTCTTCTCTGGCTGGGGAATGGAAACAGACATTGTCTGGACTCCCCATTCTCAGAGGAAGATGTTATCCGGGTGATACGTGGGCTCCACAGTGACAAGTTGCTGGGTCTAGACGGGCTTACAGTAGCCTTCTATAAGGAATATGTGGAAATGCTAGCTCCGCATTTACTATAAATGTTTGCTGAATCCTTGGAAGGTGGCACTCTTCCCCCCTCGCATCGAGAGGCGCTTATTGTTACTATACTAAAGCCCTGCATAGACCCTAGCCTTTGTGATTCCTACCGGCTGCTGTCCCTAATCAATGTGGATAATAAGTTTCTAGCGAAGTTGATTGCATCCAGATTACAGCCTCTACTCCATTCCATTGTGCTGCCGGACCAGTCAGGGTTCTTACCTGGATGTTCAACTGCGTATAACATGCACACTTTCTTTGCAGTAGCCCAGGCGATGACCCTGGAAGAGCAGGCTGCAGTGATTTATTTAGATGCCACTAAGGCATTTGATTCTCACGTGGTCGTTTTTATTTGCACTGCTGGCCCGGTTGGGATTGAGCCCTAAATTTATACAATTGATTTGATTACTTTATTCCCACCCGACTGCAAGATTGAGAATGAATGGATGTATCACTGAGTCCTTCCCAGTCTCTAGGGACAGGGCTGCCCCCTTTCGCCATTGCTTTTTGCGGTGGCAATGGAGCCACTGGCTGCAAGATTGCGGCAGCATCACAATAACAGGGGTCTGTCCTTCTGGCAGCGGTTTATATTGGTGTCGATGTATGCTGATGATGTCACCCTGTATATGCGGGACCCATATAATAATCTGGACCCCATTATACTAAAGTTCAGAAGGTTCAGTCAGCTCTTAGGCATTACAATAAATTGGGCAAAGTCTGTTGTACTTCCACTGACGGATGCCACGGCCCATACGCCACTCGTTTGGCCGATAGAGCCGGTGCGCTATCTGGGGGTCTGGATGTCTAGGAATGTGAATGAATTCTGGACTGAAAACTATGGCAAAGCAATCTCTTGGCTGGAGGACAATATCATGGTCTGCGATCTCGTCCCCTCTCGCTCACGGGGTGGATCGCGACCGTCAAGATGGTGGTCCTACCTACGGTTCTATATTTATTCATTAATAGCCCATGCTGCTCACCACCTGTTTTAAAAAAGAGTCTTTGTTCGCTGCTGATATCCCTGATCTGAGCGGGCAGACAGCTCAGAATCTCATGGGAAATGCTGACCCAGCCCTTTGAACTGGGAGATTGGGTGGCCCCTGACTAAGAATTATTTTATAATTCCACTCAGGAGCAATTTGCTCACTTTTGGGCACATCCTATCCGATAAAATGTCACATACCATGGCCACGAGTGCGCATGGACACGGTTGCGTGTACACCATTGGCATGGCGAGCTTTATTTCGCCATACTGGGGCTTTAACTCTGTATGCCCCCTCTATGCCACTTCCTTATCAGCCTAGGGCTGCCTGTCGCAGAGGAGAGTGATGTGCGAAGATTTTTGCGATATGCAGCTAACTACTATGGGCTCTCTGTAACCGGAGGGCCAATTTGTGACCCCTGCAGCAGCGCTTTGTGAGCCCCACAACACTGCATTATATCATCATACATATCTACATATCCGAACGGCGGTTTGCGCATGGAGTAATGCATTTCCTTCCTCCCTCCCCGGATCTTCAGGTGCTAGAGCTGCTCTATTCTGCCCCAACATCTGTTGTAATTTATTGAGTATTTATAATAACACCGAGGCGGCTAGTCACTTGTCTATATGCAACCACGCAGGCTTCTGCTCCCTCTGCTAGGCTGCACGCTAGGGCACAATAGGAAGAGGATATTGGTGTTGCCTTATATGATGATGTCTGGAAATAGTGCTCTGCACATATGCGTACCCTATCCCTGATTTATTGGGTGCGCTTGATACACTTCAGGCTTATTAATCGATCATATTACAATCTGTAGTGGCTTTGCTGCATGGGTTTGCGCTCAGACCCAGGCTTCCCCAGATGCACATGCGTGATGCAAACTTTTTACACTCTGCTTGCAGTTGCAGAGTAATTCCAGGCTTTTGCAGGAGGTGTTTGAAGTGATTGATGAAATGGTTGAAAATGCTCCTGCGCACCCTGCTGCTTCGTTATTAGGATATGTTAAGGATATACAGCCAGATTATAGGAACATTCAGGTTAGGCTCCCCTAGCAGTCTGAGTCTTAGGAGTCCCACTCCAACTCTTCCAAAGTCAAAAGTGTTCCAGCACCTACAGCACTATGAGGAAGAAAAAGCTCATCTGAATCCCTTGGCCAGGGCCGGGCTGAGAGTCTAAAGCAGCCCTGGCAAATTTTTTCAGGCCAGCCCCATTACTATATGTAGCATGCAAGCTCAGCAAGCACACCTGACTACTGCAAGAACGGTATGAGAAGGTTCTTCTTCAAGATGTTTTTTTTAAAGAATTGCAAATATGGTGTGTTTTAAAAAAACATTGTCCATCAAGCCTTACTCAATCATTTAATGGATGGATGGATTGAAGCTGGAAACAGGGCTGCATGGCTCAATGAATGAATAGTTGGATGGTGAATAGTGGGTGGGTGAATTAATTCAAGAATGGATGACAGTGGCTAACGACTTTTAGCTATGTGGAGCAAATGTTCTCAATGCACTGACCAAGGGTGGGTGCTGGTTTTCATTTAGGCTTCTGCATTATGGCGGTCATTCTGACCGCGGCGGTCGGCGGTTGCCGCCCGCCAAGCGGTTCCCGCCGAAAGACTGCTCTGTGGTCAAAAGACCGCGGCGGCCATTCCGGCTTTCCCGCTGGGCCGGCGGGCGACCGCCAGAAGACCGCCGGCCGGCCCAGCGGGAAAGCCCCTTCAACAATTAAGCCGGCTCGGAATGGAGCCGGCGGAGTTGCAGGGGTGCGACGGGTGCAGTGGCACCCGTCGCGATTTCGAAAATCTTTGTGGGGCCCTGTTAGGGGGCCCCTGCACTGCCCATGCCAGTGGGCCGCCAGGGTCAGAATGACCCCCTATATCTTCACCCTCCCCACACACTACTACCATTAATCGTTATGAAACATGCATAGCCTAGATGTAGCACTGATTTTGCACTTCAAAGGATTAAGCACAAACCATTAAGCTTTGAGGTAAAATTGGAGAGAGAATGTGATAACCATGTAGTGGATGAATTACTCAAAAACTTTGCATCAATCCCCGCTTCCACTTGGCTACATTGTGCTATCCTAGGCAATTACTTTTTTTTACAGTGCCTCTTTTTCCTTCCACATCACATGAGCACACCTCCAAATGCATCAGTTCAGAGTGAGAGCTACACAAAAAGCAAAAAACTAGAATTTTACTCCATCTATAATAACACCCTAAGCCATGTATAACAGACAAATTAAAGACTTTCTTCTTTGTTCACTAGTAGAAGTGTCATCAGGGTTGTGGTGGGGACACGAATAATTCTAAATTCATGATTAGAACCTGTCATTTCTAATCTAGTGCTGTATTTAACATACTAAACTTTGCATCTTTGCATTGCAAACACTGTTTTGCAGTTTGAAGAGTCCTTACCACGTATGTACTTGACTCGCTCAGCCAAGCAACAGCAGGCCCCTCACCCCCACAGGTCAGCATTAATGGTGAACCTCCAGGAGACAGGAGCTACTCAAATGTAAACACAAATGGTTCTAAAGCTTGCTTTGAAACCTTTGTTTTTGCATTATTTGTGTATGTGTTACAGGATGAAAGGTGGCCAGCCTAACTTCAGCAACAGGAATGGCCCCCAACAGGAATGAAACCAGCCCATACCCTGGCAGTCCTCTGAGTAAGCTCTTGGTGCCTAGTAGTGCCAGTCAAGCCCTGCCCCTTGGCCCTGCAATCAGCCTTACTTGCTCATGCAGGGGTTGGTCTATCAGAGAATGCTACACTCAAATGTTATGGAGGTCTGCAGTGGGTGCCAACAGTGAGTAGTCTCTCTGCTTTGCAGTGGCTGTGGCTGAGTGTACTCAGCCCTCCCTTTGTTGTTATGGCAAGTTCCTTGGATCCCTCTCGCAGATAAAGGAAGATCGTACAGGTTCCAATGCTTCAGTCGGAACACTGGCAATTGTAGGTCACTGTGGTGGCCTTTCCTCTCAGCACCAATGAAACAAGGTCATAATCCATGCTCTTCACAGCAGCCACACCCCTGTCCCCACCCCTCGACTTACTGGGTCACCAACTTTTACCTCAAACACTGGCTATGGACTGATCGGCATAACAGTAAATAACTCTTCACGGAAGCCCACGGGAAAATGGGGTTGCCTGTATCAGTATGGCAGTTATGCATTCTTCACGGCAGCCCCATCTATCATAAGGGGTCGCTGAATTTTGCCTCAACATGGATGACAGCTTGATCAGTGTAGCCATGACTAACGTCATGACGCACCTCAGTGGCTACAGGTTTGCTGACTTGAATCTGCACACAGGCAATGGCCCGATTGCTGCATCATCTGCTTCCTCACACCTTGCTATCTAGAGCCACTTGCCAAGATCCCCCACTGGACTTCACTTCCCCAAGTGCACTCCTCCTCTTCCTCTCAGGGCTCACTGGCAATCAGGCACATACTGGTGCTCCAGGCTATGTGGTCTTGGAATTCCCTGGATAATGTACCCTCACCCAGCTGTGTGAATGACAGACCTTAGCCTGCAGTCCTGGTCACTGGTAGGTGTTTCGCAGGACTTCTCCTCCTCAACATACATCCCAACTGACTGCCCGACAATTTTTTAGGTCTCTAGCTCCCTTTCTTGTACTCCATTTCCAGACACCAAAAAGGATTTAGGGTCTGAGTCTTTGAAGTTTGTGCTGGGGCCACTTTCTTTTGAAGTACCCTCTCCTCTGTTCTGCCCTTCTTCCAGAAAGCAGTCTATCACAGCAGGAGGACTCCAAATCTGATAGCCCCAGAACATAGGCCATGGGAGTGACTAGAGGTTCACACCTGGATGTCAACCACAGTCATATGTGCACCAAAAGGTTACCCTACTCTTTATGATTCTCTTATCAGCTCCATCTCCTTCCTAAGATCTGCCCAGCCCCCATTTCAGTGACCTGTGTCAGAATAAAAGAGCACGCTTTAAAGTGTATGAAGATCCTGTCTCTTCCTTACTCCAGTGTGTGTCCCACCCAGTTCTTAGTGTGTGTCCCACCCAGTTCTTAGAAACGCAGCAATACTCAAATCTGCCTAAGGCGGGGAGGGGTCCTTTACCTCATTATGCTCCTCCAGTCAGCCCTAGGTCCTCCAAAATGAAAGTCTTCCATGTATTTTACAACTCACAGGCCTCCATACACACAGCACACACATGCAGCCACACATGCACTGCACAGCGCTATATACTAACTTGATGTAGGCCATGACTTCCTTACACACACAGCAACAGAATTTTACATAAGTGGGACTGTAGGCCTCATTTCAGGGGCACAGGTAAAAAGGCCTGTTCACTCCTACTGATCACTACACAGTATGCTGTCACCAATGTGCTTGTGCTTCTTAACTTCTGGTAAAGGCAGTAGCCTTTCGCCACCATGAGGGTGGTGGTTTGTTACCCCTCCCTCTCCAACAAAACCATAATCCGTGAGACTGGTCTATGTCATTGCACACATGCATGATCCGTGTTCACCCCTGAGTCAAGAAATCAGCACCAGGGATCCAGATATAGTTGCAGGTGGGGCACTCAAAGCAGGAGCGCACATCCATCACCGTGCAAGGGACTTTTCCATCCCAACAAAGTTGAAAGTTAGCCATCCTGCGGCCCTGCCACTGGGTAGATAGTGATGGTGAAGGGTTGGACTGCAGTCACTCATTCAAGATGAATAGGACCTCTTGGGTTAGACCAGTCTTTTGATGCTTCCCTGCCCACTCATCAGTGTGGCTGATGACAGTCAGGTGCAGAAAGCTCACACCTCTTTGTGCGTCTGTGGTGGGTTCTCCAGGATGGAGAATTCTCTGCTGAGACGAGCATCTCTCTACAGAAAGACTGAGTCTGGAGAACAGACTGAACAGGACACTTGAAAGAAGAACCGACATAAACCAATTATGAAAGGGCAGACATTGGATCCACATTTCCTATCTGCTTTGACTGTATAAAAGTGGAACCACTGACTCACTTGGTATTGCAGTTCCAACTTCCCTGTGACCAAAGAATGAAGTGCTTCACAGAGTACTCATAATACTAGTGCACAAGCAGGACTGGTGTCTTCATGACAGCCTGCTTCCCAAGGGACATCATCTAAAATATGTCCTTACTGCAAGAAGCTGTTCATGTGACCTGTGGTGCCTAGAATCCGGACTTCCTGTAAAGAGACTGAAGGGGCCTGCCACCCTGAAATAAATGTCACTGCCCATGCAGAGCAAAAGCAGCAAGACACTGATGTAGGTATGGTCTGCCAGAGAAGGGACAACAGAGGAGAGTGATCTACGTGCCCCAGTTGATGGCAGGCATCAGACTCTCCAAATTGAGGTTCTAAATGGGAACCACAGAACATGATTCCTTAGTGCCACTACTCCAAGAAATGTGACCATGGCTTGCCAGTCCCGCTATGACTTAAGGGAGTGCAACCTCTGCTAATCCCACACCTATGTGACCCACTGAAGTGCAACTGCACTTCATCACTTGTCTCTCTGACCTAATGAACTGTAACCCAGGGTGACCCCATGCTGCTGTGACCTACTGAGATTGGCATTACTACCTTGTACTGCTACACCTGAGGGTCTCAGACCTCCGTTCCTACCAACACGCAAGACTTCAATCTTGGTGCAGCAGGAGGAGACCATGTCTAATTCCAGAAGCAGGAGAGAGGCTGTGTACTGTTGCTAGCCCATACAGGCCTAAGCCAAGCAGAAATTAGGGCCAAGCATTTGCTCTGCATATGTCATAAAGAAGGTACTCAGCATTTTGGCAATTTGTACTACTAATTTACCAAAGGACCAATTAGATGGATCTGGGCTGTGTGAGTCCCACAGGATGAAGGCCCAGGCAAATAAAAAAAACTATTCAAGACAAGATTCAAAGACCCAAGCATGAAGGTTCACTTAAAATTAAGAATCAACGCAGAAACCAAAAAAGGCAATTGGTTAGTCAATTCAAGTCAGCCTCAATAGCCTAAGTCAAAAGGAACATTTAAGTATGGGAGCAGCAAGAGGACTGACATGAAGTCTGCCTCTGGAGAATAGCAAAAACGTTCTCTCAGAAGTATTCTAAGTACAGAATTAAATAACAGTCAGACATAGAGGCTGCTTGGTATGAAAGAAGCAGGACATTTTATAGGTTCAGAAGATTTGAAAACCACTCTCTTTCCATGGCACGAAGAGGCACCATGGGCCATACGTAAAAGTTACATTGACAGAAACCAATCAATATTGCAAAAAAATGTGTTACATAAAACAGGCTCACCTAGCAGCCCACCTAAGTGAATAAACAAGTATCCCCTTTAACCTACATGCAAGAGGAAATGACATTCCACTATTAAACAATCAACTATTAAATAATGAAACGGGGCACAGTTGAACCAGCAGGCAGCATCAGCCTTGAACACTTGTAAAATTACAAAAACAGGCTTTCTTCGAAGCACATTAGCTGGAAATAAACCATATCATGCAAACATCACATTTTTGCATATTTCATGAAAAAGGAAACACACAGAAAGAGAAAGAAATAATGCATGTATTGCAACTTTTAAAAGACGCATTTCCTAACTTTCAGTACAAACAGCCTAAAAGGCCCTAGGAAACTAATCTTACGATCTGATCACTAACTTAACCACATGAGAAGAAACATTGATTTTTAATAATAAATCTGTTTTTACACACCCCTAGGATTTTTAAAATCATCACAAACACACTACATTAATTTCCAAAAGACCATTAATTATTTTCAGCTTCTTCATCTTCATTTTCTCCAAGGCCTTTAATGTGTTGCACATTCTGGATTTGATAACATCCTATTCTATATCTTCTGTCTTCCTTTTTCAGTTCATCATTTTCTTTTCTCACCCACACTTAAATTTATCTTTTAAGCAGAGAACTTTAAGAGCTTTTAGTAAAAGAAATGTACCATTTAGACAAAAAATAATTATAAACATAGTTGTTAATACCTTTGTCATTAACCCCTTCGCTGTCAGGCCTTTTCCCCGTCCTGTGCTAGGCCTTTTCTGATGGATACAACTACCTGTGGATTCCTCACCTCATGAATACTCCCATGGCGCCAGCATTCGACGGAAATCTTCTTACTAGTCTCTGCACGTCGACGAGGACGTCACTGTCTCGCACGCGACGCCGTCTGACGTCATACAGGCAATAAGAGGTCCTCGACGACGTGCAGACGTCAGTTCCCTTTTTTCCGTGCATTCGAAACGGTTATCTTCGAGGGAGCAACTGTTACTCTTGCGGTTACAGTGTATATCTTGCTGCGTACTCTTTCTCTGTGGAAATAATGTCGCAGAGAAAGTCTGGATTTAAGCCTTGTCGTGAGTGTGGAGGCAAGATGTCGGTGACGGATCCTCATTCCGATTGCCTTTGGTGTTTGAGCTCCGACCACGACGTCTCGACTTGTGATTCATGTCAGCACATGAATCCGAAGGCCCTTAAAGAACGCGAGGCGAAGCTGTTTATGGCCAAGTCAAAGGAGAAGCATCACAAGAAAAAGTCTTCTCCAAGACATCGGCGTCATCGAGACTCCCGGCGCCGTAGAGAATCTCGGCGTCATTCAAGGGAGGCTCGTTCCAGGTCTCCGGATCGGCGCCGAAGGACATGGGAGGTCAGCCCCACGGTGACGCCGCATCCTTCGACGCCGTTGCCCTCTCCGGCGTCTCCAACTTCGCCTGGACAGGCGTCGGTGATTGAGGTATTGGAGCCTCAAGTGTTTTCTCCGGCGCAGACGCCGAGGCCGGCGTCGGGGTCGCCTCCGAGTCAGGCACCCCAGTATCCGGCTTTTTCCACCCCTGGAGCCGATAGTTCCGCATTCTTGAATGCGATGTATGCCATCTTCGAACAGATGGCTCCAGGGGGTGCTCCGGCTGGGCCTTTGGCCTTTTCTTTGGGTGATCCTGCGCCTCTTCGGCCGGCACCCTTTATGCCCTTTCTCCCGTTTGGGAACGTGGGCTCGGCGCCAGTGTCGGCGCCGGTGGCCGCTCCGGTGGCTTCGGAGGGATTGGCCCCAGGGATTTCCATCCCGTCGACGTCGAGATTTCGGCCTGTGACTCCGGTGGGTCCATCCGTTTCAACTGCTCTTCAGTTGGCGCCAAAGTTACCTGTGGCGCCGGATGCGGCGTCGGTGGCTTCGGAAGATCGGCGCCGATCTCCGACTTCGGCGGAGGTATTGTCGACTCCGCGGATTGAGCAACGACTGCATTCAAGGAGGCGTGCTCTCCGGGTACTAGAAGAGCAGGAGTACCAACGAGCCCTAGAGGAAGGAGAGCTAGAGGACTCGGGTGATGGGCTGCGTGGACTGGAGTCGGCCAGTGGGCTGGACACTTCCCCTGAGTGGGACCTTTCGTCCCCGGGGGAATATACCGAGGAAGCTGCTTCCTTTCATACAGTGGTACGGAAGGCAGCTAGTTTTTTGGACCTGCCTTTGCCGGTGGTGGAGGCGAAACAAAACCTTTTGACAGAGGTGTTGCATCCGGCCTCAGCCGCGGCGGAGCCTCTATTACCTTTTAATGACGCTCTGCTGGATCCGGTTTTAGAGGTGTGGAAGAAGCCGGCATCTTCCCCAGCAGTTCACAGAGCCGTGGCCAGGAGGTATCGGACGGCTCCAACTGATCCTGGTTTCCTATCTAGGCACCCTACGCCGGAGAGCTTGGTTGTGCAGGCCTCCTGTTCGTCCAAGTCAGCGCCTGGTTCCTTTCCGACGGTGCCTGGGGACAGAGATTCAAAAAAGCTGGAGGCGCAGTCGAAGAAGATTTTTTCGTCCTGCAGTCTGGCATTAAAAGCCACCAATGCAACCTGTATCCTGGGGAGGTATATTCATGCTCTGATGGATGACATCTCCTCTTCGTTTACAGAGCTTCCCCAGGGTCTTTTGGATCTTGTCTCTGATGCCCAGGCTGCTGCGACCCAAATTATCCAGACGGGACTGGATACCACCGACTCGGTAGCCAGAGCAATGGGCACAACTGTGGTGGAAAGGAGACAGGCCTGGCTCCGTAACTCGGGCTTTTCGGCAGATGTACAGTCCACATTGTTGGATCTCCCGTTTGATGGGGACAAACTGTTTGGGGCTAAGGCTGATTCGGCCTTGGAACGGTTTAAGGAGAGCAGGGCCACGGCTAAGTCGTTGGGACTCCAAGCTCCTTCTTCCACGGCCTCTTCCAGATTCTTCAGGAGGTTTCGTGGATTTGGGCGTGGCTCTTCCTCCTCTTCCTTTCGGGGAAGATATCAGCAACCTGCCTCTTCCCATCCCTATAGATCTTTTAGGGGGAGGGGAAGGGTCCGCACCAGGGGAGCTTCTCAGCAGCACTCTGCCTCTTCCTCATCCTCTGGCGGGGTGCAGCAGGGGAAGCAGCCTTAGGCTTCCACCATTTCCCACTCACTCCTCTCCTGTAGGGGGAAGATTACAGCATTTTCTCACCAAATGGGAGACTGTTACGTCGGACACTTGGGTTCTCAGTGTTGTGGGAAAAGGCTACACCCTTCCCTTTCGGGAGTTTCCGCCCCTCATCCCGCCCCG
Organism: Pleurodeles waltl; assembly: GCF_031143425.1. Lineage (NCBI taxonomy): Eukaryota > Metazoa > Chordata > Amphibia > Caudata > Salamandridae > Pleurodeles > Pleurodeles waltl. The sequence continues at coordinate 405,773,098 of NC_090449.1, forward strand.
CCCTTCGTATTGTTCACAAGAACACCTCCTGTTGCTAGAACAGGAGGTAGAAGTCCTCCTTTTAAAGGGCGCGGTGGAGTTGGTCCCGGAGCAGGAAAGGGGTCAAGGAGTTTACTCAAGGTATTTCCTGATTCCCAAGAAGGATGGTCGTTTGAGACCAATTCTGGACCTGAGGATCTTGAATTGGTTCCTCAAGCAGGAAAAGTTCAAGATGCTGACCCTAGCACAGGTGCTTTTGGCGTTGAACATGGAAGACTGGATGGTGTCTGTCGACTTGCAGGATGCTTACTTTCATATCCCGATACTCAAGTCACACAGGAAGTATCTCCGGTTTGTGGTGGGATCGCAACACTACCAGTTTGCGGTCCTTCCGTTTGGTCTTACTTCAGCACCTCGAGTCTTCACGAAGGTGATGTCGGTGGTTGCGGCAGAGCTCAGAAGGAAGGGGATAGCAGTATTCCCTTACTTGGACGATTGGTTGATCAAAGCCAAGTCCCCGGAGCTTGTGTTGCGTCATCTGCAGTCAACAACCCAGTTGTTGTTCGACCTGGGCTTTTCGGTGAACGAGCCCAAATCTCACCTAGAGCCCTCTCAGCGCCTCCTGTTCATAGGGGCAGTACTGGATACAACATTGGGTCGGGCCTTTCCTCCGCCTCAGCGGATTCAAGATATTCAGGATTTGGTTCCAATGTTTCGAAATGGAGCGGTGGTTCCAGTCCTCAAGGTCCTTCGTCTGCTCGGTCTTTTTGCCTCCTGCATTCTGTTGGTCACGCATGCTCGCTGGCACATGAGGGCTCTTCAGTGGTGCCTCCGAAGGCAGTGGTCTCAACACAGAGGGGATCTAGAGGGTACTGTCAAGATCTCCAGAGATGCTGCTGTGGATTTGAAGTGGTGGATTGCAAGCAACAATCTTTCACAAGGAAAGCCGTTCCAGCAGTCGCCACCAGTGGCCACAGTCATAACGGATGCTTCCACTCTAGGGTGGGGAGCTCATCTGGGGGATCTGGAGATCAAAGGTCTTTGGTCTCCAGAGGAACAGATTTTTCACATCAATCTGTTAGAGTTACGGGCTGTACGTCTGGCTCTCAAGGCCTTCCTCCCTTCCCTTCGTGGTCAGTCGGTACAGGTCCTAACGGACAATACTACCACGATGTGGTACATAAACAAGCAGGGAGGAGTGGGGTCGTACCTTCTCTGCAGAGAAGCTCTTCGACTATGGTCCTGGGCAAAGGACCATCGGATTTGCTTGATAGCAAACCATCTGGCCGGAGTTTTGAACGTGCGTGCGGACAGTCTCAGTCGCCACTTCTCGGCAGACCACGAGTGGCGTCTCCATCCAGATCAAGTCCGTTTAATCTTCCAGAAGTGGGGGTTTCCTCGGGTAGATCTGTTCGCCACTCGAGAGAACGCGCATTGTCCGTTGTTCTGCAGCCTTCAGTATCCGATGCAGGAAGCGTTGGGGGACGCGTTTCAAATGACCTGGTGCGGCCAGTTGCTTTACGCGTTTCCTCCCATACCCTTGATTCCTCGAGTATTGAGGAAGATTCGCCAAGACCGGGCTCTAGTAATCTTAATAGCTCCGGATTGGCCAAGGAGGGTGTGGTACTCCGACCTTCTCCAACTCTCAACGTGCCCGCCGCTCCGTCTCCCTTTCAGGGCAGACCTCCTCTCACAGTCGCAGGGGCAGGTTCTACACCCCAACCTCCAGAGTCTGCACCTACATGCCTGGAGATTGAACGGGGCAACCTGAGTTCCTTCTCTCTCCCGCCTGAGGTAGTGGATGTTATATTAGCGGCCAGGCGACACTCCACTAAATCTATCTACGCTAATAGGTGGTCTAAATTTGTTGCGTGGTGTGGAGAGAGGCAGATTGATCCTTTACATGCTCATCTATCGGACGTTTTGTCTTTTGCTCTATCTCTGGCGCAGAAAGGTTGTGCAGTGGCTACCATTAAAGGTTATTTATCGGCCTTGTCAGCCTTCATATGTCTCCCAGACCAACCATCTTTATTTAAATCCCCTATTGTTATCAGATTCTTGAAAGGTCTTCTAAATCAATATCCTCCAAAGCCATTCGTTATGCCGCAATGGGATTTGTCCTTAGTCCTGACTTTCCTTATGGGGTCCCCTTTTGAACCTATGCATTCTTGCCCCTTGAGGTATTTGGTTTTAAAAACAGTCTTCCTGATAGCTATAACATCAGCAAGGAGAGTGAGTGAGTTGCAGGCCTTATCAGTAAAACCCCCTTATACAACTTTTTATGGGGATAAGGTGGTGTTGAGGACCAAGGCTGCTTTCCTCCCGAAGGTTGTTTCACCCTTCCATTTGGCTCAGGCAATTACTTTGTCCACGTTCTATCCTCCGCCTCATCCTTCCAAAGAGGAAGAAAGACTGCACCGTCTGGACCCAAAGAGAGCGTTGAGCTTCTTTATCGATAGAACAAGGGATTTCAGGCTGGAGGATCAGCTGTTTATTGGATACGTGGGCAAGAGGAGAGGAAAGGCAGTCCACAAGAGAACACTATCCAGGTGGGTTGTTCTTTGCATTAAAATATGTTACTCTTTGGCAAAGAAGGATCCTCCTGAGGGCATTAGAGCTCATTCCACCAGAGCTAAGTCGGCCACTTCGGCCTTAGCCAGAGGTGTTCCTGTGGTCGACATCTGCAAGGCCGCAACTTGGTCGTCCCTTCACACTTTTGCAAAACATTACTGTTTAGATTCTGAGGTTAGAAGGGACGGTCATTTTGCACGGTCAGTGCTGCAGGATTTCTTGGTTTGACCATTTAGGCACCCACCGCCTGGCGTGGTACTGCTTTGGGACTCTATTCATGAGGTGAGGAATCCACAGGTAGTTGTATCCATCAGAAGAACGAGTTACTTACCTTCGGTAACGACTTTTCTGGTGGATACATTAGCTACCTGTGGATTCCTCACGGTCCCACCCGCCTCCCCGTTGCCTTTATGGTCTTGCCAAGTAATCCTTGAGTGCGCTCCTCTTGGTCTTTGAGGGTGCAATAGATGTATATATAATATATTTATATATATATATATATATATGTATATGTGTATATATCTTTATGTATATACTTGGTGTGTGTATATATTTTGAAAAGAGAGAGTTTTATATATATATATATATATATGTACATAAAAAGATTTACAGTTATTCATACAATGTGGTGTATTTTTACAATATAATGGATGTTGCCTTGCTCTTTCATTGCATTGCCTGGTTGTTCTCATGCACGTAAAAAATGATTGGTACTGACGTCTGCACGTCGTCGAGGACCTCTTATTGCCTGTATGACGTCAGACGGCGTCGCGTGCGAGACAGTGACGTCCTCGTCGACGTGCAGAGACTAGTAAGAAGATTTCCGTCGAATGCTGGCGCCATGGGAGTATTCATGAGGTGAGGAATCCACAGGTAGCTAATGTATCCACCAGAAAAGTCGTTACCGAAGGTAAGTAACTCGTTCTTTTTGCCTATTTGGAATAGTTCTCGCTTAGGCCCTCATAACTTTTTGTCCACATAAGCTACCCACGCCAAATTTGCGTCCTTTTTTTTCTAACATCCTGGGGATTCTAGAGGTACCCAGAATTTGTGGGTTCCTCTGAAGGAGGCCAAGAAATTAGCCAAAATACAGTGAAAATTACGTTTTGTTCCAAAAAAAGTGGAAAAAGGGGCTGCAGAAGAAGGCTTGTGGATTTTTCCCTGAAAATGGCATCAACAAAGGGTTTGTGGTTCTAAGATCATCAGCTTCCCAGCTTTCAGGAACAGGCAGACTTGAATCAGAAAACCCAATTTTTAAACACAATTTTGGAATTTTACTGGGACATTCCCCATTTTTACAATTTTTTGTGCTTTCAGCCTCCTTCCAGCCAGTGACAGAAATGGGTGTGAAACCAATGCTGTATCCCAGAAACCTAAACATGTCTGAAAAGTAGACAAAAGTCTGAATTCAGCAAGGGGTAATTTGTGTAGATCCTACAAGGGTTTCCTACAGAAAATAACAACTGAAATAAAAAAATATTGAAATTGAGGTAAAAAAACCAGCAATTTTTCTCTACGTTTTACTCTGTAACGTTTTCCTGCAATGTCAGGTTTTTTAAAGCAATATACTGTTACGTCTGCTGGACTCTTCTGGTTGCGGGGATAAATAGGGCTTGTAGGTTCATCAAGAACCCTATGTACCTAGAGAAAATAAATGAGCTGCACTCTGCAGTCGGTTTTCAATCTATACCGGGTATACATCAATTAATTTGCTGAATTATAAAGAGTGAAAAATAGCTATCAAGAAAACCTTTATATTTCCGAAATGGGCACAAGATAAGGTGTTGAGAAGCAGTGGTTATTTGCACATCTCTGAATACCGGGGTGTGCATACTAGCATGTGAATTAAAGGGCATTTCTCAAATAGACGTCTTTTTCACACACTCTCTTATATTAGGAAGGAAAAAATGTAGAGAAAGACAAGGGGCAATAACACTTGTTTTGCTATTCTATGTTCCCCCAAGTCTCCCGATAAAAATGGTACCTCACTTGTGTGGGTGGGCCTAGTGCCCGCGACAGGAAATGCCCCAAAACACAACGTGGACACATCACATTTTTTTACAGAAAACAGAGCTGTTTTTTGCAAAGTGCCTTCCTGTGGATTTTGGCCTCTAGCTCAGCCGGCACCTAGGGAAACCTTCTGAACCTGTGCATTTTTTTAAACTAGAGACCTAGGGGAATCCTAGATGGGGTGACTTGTGGGGCTCTCACCAGGTTCTGTTACCTAAAATCCTTTGCAACCCTCAAAATCTGGCTAAAAAAACACTTTTTCCTCACATTTCGGTGACAGAAAGTTCTGAAATCTGAGAGGAGCCACAAATTTCCTTCCACCCAGAGTTCCCCCAAGACTCCTGACAAAAATGATACCTCACTTGTGTGGGTAGGCCTAGCGCCCGCAACAGGAATTGCCCCAAAAAACAATGTGGACACATCACATTTTTCTACAGAAAACAGAGGTGTTTTTTGCAAAGTGCCTACCTGTAGATTTTGGCCTCTAGCTCAGCCGGCACCTAGGGTAACCTACCAAACCTGTGCATTTTTGAAAACTAGAGACCTGGGGGAATCCAAGATGGAGTGACTTGTGTGGCTCTTACCAGGTTCTGTTACCCAGAATCCTTTGCAAACCTCAAAATTTGGCTAAAAAAAACACATTTTCCTCACATTTCGGTGACAGAAAGTTCTGGAATCTGAGAGGAGCCACAAATTTCCTTCCACCCAGCGTTCCCCAAAGTCTCCCGATAAAAATGATACCTCACTTGTGTGGGTGTGTGGGTGGGCCAGGTGCCTGCAACAGAAAAAGGCCACAAACATGTAGAGATTATGGGGATAGCTCAGCGAGTTGATAAGCACATATTCTTCTTTAATATATCTTTAGGCTGACTCTGCTTTGGGGACCCACACAAGTGAGGTGTCATTTTACTTGGGAGACTGAGGAGAACGCTGGGGAGTAGGACTTTTGTGCTGGAGCGGTGATCGTACAAAGAAAAGTCAGGAAAATATGCTTTTTTAAGCACATTTTGAGGTTTGCAGAGGAGTCTGGGTAAGAAAATGTTGGGGGATCCACGCAAGCCACACCTCCCTGGCCTCTTGGGGTGTCCAGTTTAAAAAAATGTCTGGGTTTGGTAGGTTTCCCTTGATGAAGACCACACCCAGGACCAAAAACATATGTGCCCCCTCCCCCCAAACACAGGACGTTTTGTAATGTATCATTTTGATGTGTCCATATACGTCTGTGATGTGCCAAACACTAAAATTGTGAAAAGAAACGCACTTAGGTTATGTGAAAAAGACCCCTCACCCACCAACCAAGTTGGTGGCATGCTTCATCATCGGGGTCCCACCTGAGACACCTAGCGTGTCACAAGTGTGCTGCGACGCCTGATTACAGCGGAGCAGGTTTTTTTATTTTTACCACACATACTGGTTGGATTTGGCCCGAGGGTGAGTGATGATTCAGTAGATCAAATTTTATTAACAAGAGATTTCACAAAAGTGAAATGCACTGTTAATAACTGAAAGGCCAAAAAACTGAACCAATGACTCACAGCTCGTGAGCTGTAAAGCCACGGCAAGGCACCAACAGCTTTACACACCTTTTATACATGACATGCACAAGACCATTCACGTCGCCAGCCACGGGCCCAGCACATTACAACACTCGCAACGGCAGACAGTGCCAGTCAAGGACCCATCACTTTCATACGCCCAAATGCCTGATACAGCAATCACACCAGCTGATGAGTGTGTGGACTGGCGTTTGGCTGGCACCGCTAGCCAAGCACCACCCCACCCATACCGTCAGCCAAGCGCCACCCCACGTACACCGCCAGCCAAACGCCACCCCATGCACACCGCCAGCCAAGCGCCACCCCACGCACACCGCCAGCCAAGCGCCACCCCACGCACACCGCCAGCTAAGCACCACCCCATGCATACCGCCAGCCAAGCACCACCCCACGTACACCGCCAGCCAAACGCCACCCCATGCACACCGCCAGCCAAGCGCCACCCCACGCACACCGCCAGCCAAGCGCCACCCCACGCACACCGCCAGCTAAGCACCACCCCATGCATACCGCCAGCCAAGCACCACCACACGCACACCACCAGCCAAGTGCCACCCTGTAGTGCTTCTGCTTTTATCTAGTTTTAAGCACTAACATAACACACCAGAAATGCACTTCTGAGTTCAAAGAAGACTTTTAGTGTTGTTAATTCTTCCCCAACCGCAATTTTTATGTTGACGAATTAGTAGCTTTCAAGCACACGTAAATCAAACAAAATATATCAGTTTGCAATATACACAGCAGGTTATATTTATAAGATATTGAATGCAAAGCAAAACAAATACTTCACCGTGTGGGAAACTATTTACAGCTTCATCTTTCTAGGGTCTGCAAGCTGATGACTCCCTGTCAGCCGCGAGAAAGAGATTCATCTACCCACACGGGATGCTGGCAGCTGGCGCCAAGCTCCAGCACGAAGTCAGGCAGATTCGAATCTGAATCTCTGCAGCCTGTGACATTCGTTACAAAGGTGTGCCCCCTCCTCTCAGACTCGGGAAAACTACGCAAGTCTTTGGAGACTGGCCAGGTCTCCGAGACTTCTCCCCTTCCCAGGCTCAAGCGGAGAGAAAAACAACCAGTGTACCCTCTCTTATCATGTCTAGTATACTGTGAGAAAAACATCTTGGTTCATCTTGTGCAAAAACACAGCTTGGAAAAATACAGCTTGGATTCTCAACTGCAATGTCTAACTTCACGTTAAAGGCAATAAGCAGCTAACCTAAATATCAAATGCAATGTCTAGTGTCATGTCAAAGCCAATAGGCAGCTGAGCTGAATACAAAATGCAATGTATAATATGTCAAAGCCAATAGGCAGTTAAGCTGAATATAAAATGCAATGTATAATATCATGTCAAAGCCAATAGGCAGCTGAGCTGAATACAAAATGCAATGTATAATATCATGTCAAAGCCAATAGGCAGTTAAGCTGAATACAAAATGTAATATATGATATCATGTCAAAGCCAATAGGCAGAATATCTAATAGCATGTCAAAGTCAATAGGCAGCTAAACTGAATACATCATGTCAAAGCCAATAGGAATGCAATGTCAAAGCCAATCGGCGGCTAGACTGGATACAGCATGTCAAAGCCAATAGGCAGAATACAGAATGGAATGGCTAATGCAATGTCAAAGCCAATAGGCGGCGAAACTGGATACAGAAAGTAATGGCTAATGCCATGTCAAAGCCCATAGGCGGCTAAACTGAACAAAACATACAATGTGCTACTGGTGAACATTGAGCAACTAATATGCGCAGTGGTGAAACACAAAGTCATTGGTCAAAACAAAATTTATCAAATGGCAGTACATTCCGCCCTTTGACCAATGAATTTTTGTTTCACATATCTCTTGTTTCAAACAAAAACAAAAAAACAAAAAAATAAAACATCAGCACAAAAAATAAACATTATCAGCAAGTCACATTTGAATGATCAAAGCAATCCCTGTAAAGCAATAGAAGTGAATTAACACATTGATTTCATAACCTTTCACATCAGATACATCTACACAGAAAAGACTGAGCAATTTGTACTCTGAATGAGTCTCTAATTCAACAGTGTTAGCAATTTGATGTGGCATGAGTTCTACTCATGTAAAGATGCACGGTCCACCTGAAAGGTTTGCTGGAAGGTAAGCAAAAGTCAGAGTTCCATACGAGAAGGGAAAAAAAAAAAAACACAGCTTAGTTCCAGTGGAAGAATGCAATCAAACAAGTTGAACTTGAACTGAAGGCGCAGTTTGCGCAAAATGGATCCATGGTGCTGGCACTTTACTCAGCCAGGTTCAGGTTGGGGGTTCGGTCCCTTCCCCGACCCCACACGCACACACCGGAAGGGGGACCACACAGCACACTCAGGGACAGTGGCGAAACGTGGTAGGATCTGCAAAAGAAACAAGTATGACTTTTCTTTCAAATAACATTTTTCATTTAAACTGCACCCTTCCTCTTTCTTTCCCTGTTTTATAATCAGCAGGACGTTTTTGGGGCCCTTTGTTAGAATTTCTGCAGGTTCTGGAGGGTCACTTGGGGCTTCAGCCCACACATCAGCACTGAGGTTTTTATCTGCTGCACCACAGCTTCCCTTTTCTTGCACTGTTAGAAGGGCTGGGGCAGACTCCTTCTTTACCAAACCTCCATTCACTGCATTTTTGCCAATTTGGGCCATTCTGTCTCCAATTTGTATGAATAAATCATATTCTTTTCTAGTTATCAGCATAATTTTGATTTTTCCTTGGTAATTTGCAGCAATCACTCTCCCTAAAACCTGATCAATTTGCCATTTCTGTCCTGGTAACTTTCCTCTCCCCAACTGCTCTGTGACTGCTTGCATGACAGATTGCTTTTGTGCGTGCTGCACAGTTTTTATCAAATCTAGGGGAATGGGCATCTCTCTCATCTCTGCCCACCTGTAAGTGGCTTTTTCTCTCAGCTGTTCACATTTCTGGGGCACCCACTTAGCCATCCCCACTAAGGCAGAATTCTGGGTGAACACTTCTCTCTCTGAATTTTTCTCATTAACATCTGCAAGGTAATTGAACCAGTTAGGTGCAAGCCATGTGGAAAAACAAACAGCTAAAACATTAGCAATGAACCAAAAATCAGCGTAAAAATGACACATCTCACGTAGCTCTTGCTTTAAAATCTGACACACATTATACAACGCTGTTCCTTCTACTGTGTCATAAAACAACATTTCCGTCAATTAATCATTAGTAAAACAAACATGCTTTTTACCCTCAGTGGACACGAGTTCAAATGGTGCACACGATTTTACTGGTGACTCTTTTACCTGTGGTACTCTAGCCCTGTCTTGCAAGTACCAGATCCAGTGTATGATTCTAGCTAGGGGCACTATTTTCTTTCCTTGTTCTTGATTTACATGTACATCAGTGTTTACACTCAATTTCACTGCGCAGAAACCTGAAGTCTGCATTATTTCATTTGCCAAATCACAAGCGCGCAACTGCATATTATTTTTCACTGTGACCATATACAAAAGTGTTAGGATTTCACTCAAATGAGGGCTATTCTATTTCCAAAAATCAAACAAGCTAATGAAAGTCGGTGTCTCTTGCTCTAAAATCTTTTGTTTTACTTCATTCTGCAACGGTAACTCGTAAATCACATTCTGAGCTCTCTCGTTCGTGTTATCAGTTAAGGAATGCATTTTGGCTGCCAAAAACCCTGGCTCACACGGCTCAAAGCAGCTCGGAGCTGTCTTAACCCCCTCATTACTGGAATGGGAAAAGAAAGATTCTTCTAAAACAGCATTTTTATAACTTTCAGTCTGGCTAATTTGCTCACGTAAATTCCTATTTTCATGTTTCAACTGCCTACATTTCTCCTGCATTTCTCTGTAAGCAGATAAAGGTATCCAGACCTTTCTGTCATCATTACTTCCAAAAGACACATTTTCTAAATATGTACAACAGAAATTATTTCTCAAAGCACTATCGGGCAGTTTAGCTACACATGCATTTTCAAACATGGCCTGCCGTGCTTCTGTAATTCTCCAAACTGAAAACAATTCACAGTTTTTCATAGCACCATCGGGCAGTTTAACAACACATGCATTCTCAAACAAGGTCTGCCGTGCTACTGTGATTCTCCAAACAACAAAAAACAATTCCTGTAATTCTCTAAACAACAAAAACAATTACACTTTTAAAGTGTGCACGTAGAAATCTACTAACTCGTCAATACCCCTTAATCAACTCTTAATGATCCACCCCACTTCTGGTACCAATTGTAGTGCTTTTCTCTTATCTAGTTTCTAAGCACTAACATAACACACCAGAAATGCACTTCTGAGTTCAAAGAAGACTTTTATTGTTGTTAATTCTTCCCCAATCGCAATTTTTATGTTGACGAATTAGTAGCTTTCAAGCACACGTTAATCAAACAAAATATATCAGTTTGCAATATACACAGCAGGTTATATTTATAAGATATTGAATGCAAAGCAAAACAAATACTTCACCGTGTGGGAAACTATTTACAGCTTCATCTTTCTAGGGTCTGCAAGCTGATGACTCCCTGTCAGCCTCGAGAAAGAGATTCATCTACCCACACGGGATGCTGGCAGCTGGCGCCAAGCTCCAGCACGAAGTCAGGCAGATTCGAATCTGAATCTCTGCAGCCTGTGACATTCGTTACAAAGGTGTGCCCCCTCCTCTCAGACTCGGGAAAACTACGCAAGTCTTTGGAGACTGGCCAGGTCTCCGAGACTTCGCCTCTTCCCAGGCTCAAGCAGAGAGAAAAATAACCAGTGTACCCTCTCTTATCATGTCTAGTCTACTGTGAGAAAAACATCTTGGTTCATCTTGTGCAAAAACACAGCTTGGAAAAATACAGCTTGGATTCTCAACTGCAATGTCTAACTTCACGTTAAAGGCAATAAGCAGCTAACCTAAATATCAAATGCAATGTCTAGTGTCATGTCAAAGCCAATAGGCAGCTGAGCTGAATACAAAATGCAATGCATAATATCATGTCAAAGCCAATAGGCAGTTAAGCTGAATATAAAATGCAATGTGTAATATCATGTCAAAGCCAATAGGCAGCTGAGCTGAATACAAAATGCAATGTATAATATCATGTCAAAGCCAATAGGCAGTTAAGCTGAATACAAAATGTAATATATGATAGCATGTCAAAGTCAATAGGCAGCTAAACTGAATACATCATGTCAAAGCCAATAGGAATGCAATGTCAAAGCCAATAGGCGGCTAGACTGGATACAGCATGTCAAAGCCAATAGGCAGAATACAGAATGGAATGGCTAATGCAATGTCAAAGCCAATAGGCGGCGAAACTGGATACAGAAAGTAATGGCTAATGCCATGTCAAAGCCCACAGGCGGCTAAACTGAACAAAACATACAATGTGCTACTGGTGAACATTGAGCAACTAATATGCGCAGTGGTGAAACACAAAGTCATTGGTCAAAACAAAATTTATCAAATTGCATTACACACTCCACGCACACCGCCAGCCAAGCTCCACCCCACGCACACCGCCAACCAAGCGCCACCCCACACACACAGCCATCACTTTTTTTTTTGGTTTATAGACAACAAAGAAACCACTAACTAATTATAAAATAAGTACAAAACTACAAACACAAAAGCTCTAACTAAATACATGACAGTAATGCCAACCGTGAAAATGAACATATGAAAATATAAAATAGGCAGTTTACGGTCACACGGTATTTCCCAAAAGTTTTTCCTGGTGTGGTAACTTCTGAAACAGCCAGGCACACACAGCCCAGGCTTTGAAGGGCAATCGGGGCAGTACATCCGGCTCTCCCGCCAGATTGCTCTCCGGGCACATACTCTATATTTCTTCGTGGACAAGTCTTTTTTGGGAGTGGGAGGAATGTGATCTGGAAAGTGCCTATCTTTCAATCTACCACATCCTCCACCACTTCTACTCTAGGAACTCTTGCCTGTTCCACCACAATAAGGCTTTCTATCACTGACTCCTGAAATTTAACAAATGTCATCCTTGACTCAGGTGAACAATCCTTGAACACAATAAAAGCATTAAAAGTTGACAAATGAAATAAATGTAGGGCCAACTTTTTATACCACACGTAAGACTTACGAAGAGCAGTGTAAGGTTCCAACCTCTGATCTACTCTATCAACATCACCCATGTGCCTATTGTAGTCCAAAATGCAGGCAGGTTTGCGCACTTCCGCAACCTGACCCCAAACAGTCACAGGGGAAGTACTCTCATCATGGATGGTAGATAGCATGTACACATCCCTCCTGTCTGAAAATGTCAGAGCTAGCAGCTCATTATTCCGCAAGGCACTGCACTGTCCCCTCTCAAGTTTTTTACAGACAAGCTCCCTTGGATAGCCTTTCCGGTTAGAACGGACTGTGCTACAAGCAACGGTGTCCACTCTAAACAACTCCTTGAACAACTGCACTCCAATGTAGAAATTATCTACGTACAAATGGTGACCTTTGTTAAACAGTCATCTACCAAGTTCCCACACAATTTTTTCGCTAACTCCAAAAGTGGCAGGACAACCAGGAGGGTCAATACTGGAATCCCTACCAGTGTAGACCCGGAAATTATACACATATCCTGTACTGCTTTCTGACAGCATATACAATTTAATCCCATACCGTGCCCTCTTACTAGGAATGTACTGCTTAAAAACTAAATGCCCCTTGAAAAGGACCAAAGACTCGTCCACACTTATCTCTTTGCCTAGAACATAGACCTCTGAAAACCGATCTACAAAATGATCAAGGAAAGGCCTAATCTTAAAAAGACGGTCACAATCAGGGTGATCTCGTGGCAAGGCTAAAGCACTGTCTACAAAATGCAGCATACGAAGAAGAAGCAAATAGCGATTACGTGTCATAGTTGCAGGAAATATAGCCGCTGCCATCAAGGGACTAGTAGACCAATAAGAAGCCAGTGACGGTTTCCTGATCAACCCCATCAAAAAAGTAAAACCTAAAAACTTTTTCATCTCTTCCAGATATGTGGGAACCCACTGAGTAGCTCTAGACTGAGGCCTAAGTCTGGCAGCGTTGTCCCTCAAATATTGCTCTGCATACAAGTTAGTCTGCTCCACAATCTCTTCCAAAAATACATCGTCCATAAACCAGTGAAAGAAATGGACAGGAAAAAAGTTTTCCGTATTGACTCTACACCCTGGGAGACCAGTAAATGCAGGTAACTGTGGCTGCTCAATGTTTGGGGCAATCCAGGTGTCAGGTCTTCTAATGGGAAACCCTTCAGCCCCAGGCTGCTGCACTCCTGGCACATCAATGTCCTCCTCTAACAGAGGCCCTTTATCTGCACTGAGAGTAGCTTCCTCATTAGAAGAACACTCTCGAACAGAAAACTCACTGCCAGAATCTATCACTTCCTCCTCTGCCTCAGATGCACAGTCAGTCTCGTAATCATGGTCTGAGGACGACTCAAAGAGCATGCCAACAACCTGCTGAGCGGTCACTTTGCGGCTAGCCATGATCCTCACTAAGAACAAATGGATTGCCAACAACAACTAGCACTAAAATAAGTAATAAACAAAGTGTAGCTTTATCACAACGAGTTATGTACTAAAAACTATACCACTCACTTGCCTGAAAAAGCTACTCACCAGCAACTACTCTGCACATACATAGCAATCACCAATGATATCCCAATAAAAAGAAAAAAGAAAAAAGCAAATTAGACATATGACAACACAAATATCATTGTGCTCAAATCTAAGGACAATTTCACACACAATACTGCATTTAGTACACCACCTACAAACATGTCATTCATGCATGTCAACAATACTCCTTTGGAGTAAATTGCTTTCACTTACCTAAAACATGCAACTATGCAAACCGCAGGACAACTACTGCCAAAACCACAAGGATGCACAGCAAAGAAAGCAAAAGCTTTGAACTAGAACAAAAAGAAGAAATAAACTGTTATATTCACAAATACAAATAATTCGCCAGTTAACACACACCCCGCCCCCAAGAACTTAGAAATTGTCGCTGGTGCCTAAGTGGCTTCTGCCCCACTAGGAGGCAGATGGACCTAAAAAAAAATAGGCTGATCTGCCCCAAAGTGGGGAAGAAATGGCCAACAGCTCTGTACCCTGTTTGGGGGGCGGCCCTTGCCAAAGGGGGCGAATGGGGGTGCCCCAGCACACAAAAAACAAAGGAACCAGAAACAAAAATATATATCTGACATCTTGGTGCGCAGATGGGCCTAAAAAAAATAGGCTGATCTGCCTCCAGGGTGGGCAGAAATGGCCATCACTGACGTGCCCCTTTGGGGGGTGACCCTTGCCAAAGGTGCCGCTCCCCCCCACACACAGGATCCCTGGGGCCTAAGTGGATTCTGCCCCCCTTGGGGGCAGATGGGCGTAAAATAAATTGGCCGATCTGCCCCCAAGGGGGGCAGATATGGCCAACAGCTCTGTGCCCCCTTTAGGGGATGACCCTTGCCAAAGGGGGCAAAAGGGGGCACCCCCAGCCCAAAAAAAAAAAAGGGGAAAAAAATCCCTGGCGTATTGGTGGTTTCTGCCCTCCTTGGGGGCAGATGGTCCTACAAAAATAGACCCATCTGCCCCCAAGGGGGGCATGGATGGCCAATATGAAATTTCCCCCCTTTGGAGGGGTGACCCTTGCCCAAGGGGTGCCCCCAAACACACACCACACAATCCCTGGCGCCTAGTGGGTTTCGACACCCCTGGGGACCAGATCGGCCAAAAACATGGCTGATCTAGCCCCAGGGGGGACCGAAACATCTAAAAAATTATGGCCCCCCGAGCAGCGACCCTTGCCTAAGGGGTCGCTGCCCAAAAACATAAAGAAAATAAATTCCCTGGTTTCTAGTGGTTATCGGCCGATCGGCCCCCGAGGGGAGCCGATATAGGATAAAAAAAATAGTCCCCAATGAGTGCGACCCTTGCCCAAGCGGTCGCTCCCAAAACGCATAACAAATATAAATTCTCTGGTGTCTAGTGGTTTTTGGCCCCCAAATAGCCCCCAATGGGAGTGACCCTTGCCCAAGGGGTCGCTCCCACAAAACATAACCAAAATAAATTCCCTGGTGTCTAGTGGTTTTCGGCCCCACCTGGGGGCAGATCGGCCGAAAAATCGGCCGATCTGCCCCCAGGGGGAACCGAAATAGGAAAAAAATAGCCCCCAATGGGAGCGACCCTTGCCCAAGGGGTCGCTCCCAAAACTAACCCTAAAAACAAATCCCTGGTGCCTAGTGGGGATTCCTGCTCCACGATCGCGGGCCCCGCCGGCGATCGTGGAGCTGGAATCCACTGAAAACAGGCACAGGGGGAAAGGAAAAACCCTTTCACCCCGTGTCTGTTTCCCCCCCCCCAAAAGGGAAGGACTCTCCTGTTCTGAGTCCTCTTCCCTAGACGCGCTGGAAGCAAATGGGTTCTGTTCCCTCGGCAATACCTGATGACGTTGGCGCGCTGTGAGCTGAGATGGCCAAGGAGGGGGTCGGGGTGGAAGTGGAAGGGATTCCCTTTCCATCCACGACCGGGGGGTGTGGGCGGGGGCCCCACGGGGGGAGCGCTACAGGACAAGGTGATCTCGTCCAAGGCACTGGAGAACCAGTGCCTTGGACGAGATCACCTCGTCCGCGACACAGAAGCAGTTAAACCACTACCCACATTACCAAACCAGTCACCAGTGCTTGCAATTCCTTTTCCAGTCGTCCTGAACAATGAACCAATCACTACCCAAGCAACAGCCTCTTCCAAAGTTTTAGCTTCACATAAAACATTAGTTATATAATCATTAATTAGCTTGCTATTATCAGGCACAAACATGCAACACTGTCCAAACCCACATTCTGGCATGGCATTTTATTCAGTCAGTCAATCAGGATTTGTAAAGTGCGGCAAATCACCCTTGAGGGTCTCAAGGCACTGGAGTTGCTGCTTGCTTCTAGGTGATCTATTAAGTCGAACAGTCAGGTCTTGAGTCCTTTCCGCAATTGCTGGAGCCATGAGTTGGTCCTGAGGTGCAGGGTAAGGTAGTTCCAAGCTTTGGCCGCCAGGTGTGAAGGAACATCCTCCGTTGTTGCTTTGGCAGATCAGGGGGGTGTCTGCGAGGAAGGGGGAGACGGATCGTAGGTGTCTCGTTGGTTGGTGGAAGGTCAGGCGTTTGTTGATGTAAGCTGGTACTTCCTTGTGCAGGGGTTTGTATATGTGGGTCAACTGGCATCTTCTGGTTGGGGAGCCAGTGTAGCTTTCTGAGGTAGGGTGTGATGTGGGTTTGTCTGGGGAGGTCGAGGATGAGTCTGGCTGCAGAGAAGTCTCTTCAGGAGGCGCGTGATGATTCGTGTGTAAAGTGTGTTCCTGTAGTGCAGTCTGCTGGTGACGAGGGCCTGCATGATGGTCCTCCTGGTGTTGAGTGGGAGCTACATGAAGATCTTGCTGAGCATGCGTAGGGTGTGGAAGCAGGGGGATGAGACTGTGTTTACCTGTCTCTTCATGGAAGGTTTGCTGTACAAGATGGTGCTGAGGTTTCGGGCGCTGGTCTGTCGGGGGGGTGGCTGGACCGAATTCAGCTGGCATCGTTCCAAGGAGAGGTGGTGTTCCCAAAGATGAGGACTTCTGTCTTATCCGTGTTGAGCTTGAGACAGTTGTCCTTCATCCAGTTGGAAACGTTCATCATATAGGTGTGTAAGTTAGCTCTGGTGGTGAAGGCGTCTTCTGACAGTGAGATGAGGAGCTGGGTGTCATTGGCGTAGGAGATGTTGAGTCCGTGTGATCTGACGGTGCTGGCCAGGGGTGGTCATTTACATGTTGAAGAGCATGGGGCTGAGGGATGATCCTTGTGGGACGCTGCAGATGATCTTCTTAGGTTCCGAGGTGAACAGTGGGAGTCTGATTCTCTGGGTTCTTCCAGTGAGGCATGAGGTGATCCTTTTGAGGGCGTATCCCTGGATTCCGATGTGGCGGCATCTGTTGATCAAGATGTGATGGGAGATGGTTTCAAAGACGGCTGACAGATCCAGAAGGATGAGGGCTGCTGTTTCGGAGGACCCTGATGTGATCGTTGGCTACAATCAGGGCTGTCTCCGTGCTGTGGTTGGCTCAGAATCTGGATTGAGAGGGGTCCAGAATGTTGTTGCGTTCCAGGTGTTTGGTGAGTTACTGGTTGATTGTCTTCTTGACTACCTTTGTTGGAAAGAGGGGCAGGGAGATGGTTTCTTCAGGAGGGGCCTTAGTTCAGCGTGTTTCCAGTCCCCAGGGAAGGAAGCCGAGGTGATCGGCATTTTTTTTAACTCAACGCCAATCATCTTGCGGTTGGTTGACGTGGTGGGGGTAGGACTCCATGGGTGAACCTGAGTGCATGGAGTCTAGGATGGAGATTGTGACTTGAGTTGTGAGAGGGTCCCAGTGGGTTATCAGGTGTTCGTGAGTGTAAGAAGGCCAATGCAGTCAGTGGTGGTGAGTTGGCAGGCCTTGAAAAATCATAAAAATGTTACTAGACCTGCAGGTTAAGTAACTTGAACAATTTGTTTGACTTAACTGAAATGTACTTGACCCATACACGGGTCTCTAACTCTGTAATCCTAGGAAAATATTTTATTATACAGAGCTGCCTTTTTCTTCATTCTCACATGAGTGCACCTTCAAATATGTGAATTCAGCATTTCTGCTGTACAAAAAACTTTTTTTTATCAAATGGACTGAATGTTTGCTCCATGTATAAAAAGAATCTAGCCCTACAAATAGGGTACACGTGATCCCTGACTTGCCTCAGTTTACTGGCATTGCATTCAGGGCAGGAGCAGAAGTGTTTCTCAGTTCATGTTTAAACACTCACTTTTAATAAATACATTACTAAAGCATTATGTGGTAGCACTCTGTCATTTACAGACAGTGAATTTCCTGTTGAAATGCTCAAAAACATTACCATGAACTTGCAGCTTTACTGATAAAACGATATAGTGCATTAAAAATAATGGGGGTCATTACGACCTCGGCGGTCTTTGAAAAAGACTGCAGAGGCCGCGGGAGACAGAATAACGCCATTGCCGGCGGTATTCCTGTCTCCCTATTATGACATTTCCGCTGGGCCAGCGGACGGTAACAGTGTTACTGTCTGCTGGCCCAGCGGACATGTCACATCAACATTGCAGCCGTCTCGTAATAGAGCCGGTGGCAATGCTGATGTGCAGCGGGTGCACCCGTCGCGCATTTCACTGCGCGCGACGGGGCTATGCCTGGGGGCCCCTGCACTGCCCATGCCAAGTGCATGGGCCGTGCAGGGGCCCCCAGGGGCACCCCAAGTCCCCTTACCACCAGCCTTTCAATGGCGGTGTGTACCGCCACGGACAGGCTGGCGGTCGGGGACTCATAATCCCCAGGGCAGCGGTGCTTGCACCGCTGCCCTGGGGATTATGACCGCCAGGCGGAATCCTGGCGGTATAATGGAGGGGCCGGCGGTATGGCCGTGGCAATTCTGCCACGGTCATAATTGCTGGCGGAACACCGCCAGCCTGTTGGCGGTGTTACCGCCAACTTACCGCCGGGCGCCAGGGTCGTAATGACCCCCAATATGTGGAAACATTCAGAAAACATATATCATTTGCACATCACTAACTAAAGTGTTCTGATTTGTTTTTATTCTATTAAAATATTTTTCATCCCACAGAAGCACAAAAAATGGGCTTTGATAACTACAGAAATAAATTTTAAATGTTTGTAAAGTGTACTTAGTTATTTGAACACACTCTTTGTACAGCAGGTCAGACAGTTCACTTTAGAAAATCCTTGAACTCTGCAGTTAGAGAAGTCAACTGACTTCTGACCTCTTTATCTAAACGCAGAGCAAATCTGACAAGATAAAGAGAAGATTTAAAGGCATTTTATTGCTTCTTCACTTTCAGAGTGAGCAGAATACAGAACACTGATAAAATCTGACTCGCCAAGGCGAGTGGGCGAGTAGATTTTTTGAGGCCTTGTTGGGGTTTGAAGTTTTTGAGATGGCAGAGATCTTGCTGTAGAAGAAATCCTCCAGGGTTTTGCACAGTTCTTGAGCAGGGGTTAACGATGGCAAGGAGCTACTGCTGTTTGTGCTGGCTTCTACGCAGTCTGTCAGGGTGCTCTTCTTTGTTTCTTTCTGGAGGCGGTGGTACTGGTTGAGTGTTGTCTCGAAGGTGGTATGGTTTCCTGTCTCTTTGCTGGTGCATCACTTCCTCTCTAGTTGCCGGCAGTTGCGTTTGGTAGATTTCAACTCTGCGTTGAACAGCTGACTCTCCTGGCAGGTCATTTGAATTTGGCTGACTTGGCTGGGGTAATTGTGTCAGCACATTCAGTGATCCACTGGGAGATGTTCTTTGCAGCCTGTTCGGGGGTGGATGTTGTGTCAGGGAGTTGGGAGTTGAGAGCCTTTTTCTACTCTTCTTCTGATATCTTTTTCCACTTCTGTGCATGGAGCTGGGGGCTGAGGTGCCAGTGATGGTAGGTCCTGAGATGGTGAAATGGACGCTGATATGGTCGGTCCAGGTGAGCTTAGAGACGTGGCTGTGCTTGACTCTGTTGCAGGATTTGAAAATGTGGTAGAGCATGTTTCCTGCGATGTGGGTACGGTCGATGACAAGTTGCTTGAGGCCAATGTTGCTCATGCTTTCCAGGAGGTAGGTTGTGTTGGTATCGCTGGAATCATTGAGGTGGAGGTTAGGATCTCCTAGGAAGATGCAGTGCTCAGGGTTGATGGTGATCGGTGCAATGAGGTCAGGGATGGCATTGCCGAAGCTGGGGCATGGTCATGGTGGTCTGTAGATGAGGGTACCTCCGAAGGCGCTTTTTCTGTCTATGTAGAGTTGAAAGTTTAGATGCTCTATTATCGGGGTTGATTCGTCTGAGGTAGTTGTGCAGCGGAGGGGTTCTTGTAGATTATGGCAATTACACCTCCGTGTTTATTGGTTCGGTCCCGATGTGTTATCCTGTAGCCTTCGGGGGTGGCAATGGAGATGTCCGCAATGGTGGCGGTGTTCAGTAGATAACATCCGCAGGGAGGGATGAGATCATGTCTGTAGGAAAATACCATCTTGCCTGGCATGTTACCCCCATATTTCACTGTATATATGTTGTTTTAGTCTATGTGTCACTGGGACCCTGCCAGGCAGGGCCCCAGTGCTCATAAGAATGTGCCCTCTATGTGTTCCCTGTGTGATGCCTAACTGTCTCACTGAGGCTCTGCTAACCAGAACCTCAGTGGTTTTGCTCTCTCTGCTTTCCAAATTTGTCACTAACAGGCTAGTGACTACATTTACAAATTCACATTGGCATACTGGTACACCCATATAATTCCCTAGCATATGGTACTGAGGTACCCAGGGTATTGGGGATCCAGGAGACCCCTATGGGCTGCAGCATTTCTTTTGCCACCCATAGGGAGCTCTGACAATTCTTACACAGGCCTGCCATTGCAGCCTGCGTGAAATAATGTCCACGTTATTTCACAGCCATTTACCACTGCACTTAAGTAACTTATAAGTCACCTATATGTCTGACCTTCACCTGGTGAAGGTTG
Source organism: Pleurodeles waltl (assembly GCF_031143425.1). Classification (NCBI taxonomy): domain Eukaryota; kingdom Metazoa; phylum Chordata; class Amphibia; order Caudata; family Salamandridae; genus Pleurodeles; species Pleurodeles waltl. Next base: position 405,793,770 of record NC_090449.1, read on the forward strand.
GGTGCCAAGTTACTTAGTGTGTGGGCACCCTGGCACTAGCCAAGGTGCCCCCACATCGTTCAGGGCAAATTCCCCGCACTTTGTGAGAGCGGGGACACCATTACACGCGTGCACTACACATAGGTCACTACCTATGTTTAGCGTCACAATGGTAACTCCGAGCATGGCCATGTAACATGTCTAAGATCATGGAATTGTCCCCCCAATGCCATTCTGGCATTGTGGGGACAATTCCATGATCCCCCGGGTCTCTAGCACAGTACCCGGGTACTGCCAAACTGCCTTTCCGGGGTCTCCACTGCAGCTGCTGCTGCTGCCAACCCCTCAGACAGTCTTTTGCCCTCCTGGGGTCCAAGCAGCCCTGGCCCAGGAAGGCAGGACAAAGGATTTCCTCTGAGAGAGGGTGTAACACCCTCTCCCTTTGGAAATAGGTGTCAGGGCTGGGAGGAGTAGCCTCCCCCAGCCTCTGAAAATGCTTTGATGGGCACAGATGGTGCCCATCTCTGCATAAGCCAGTCTACACCGATTTAGGGATCCCCCAGCCCTGCTCTGGTGCGAAACTGCACAAAGGAAAGGGGAGTGACCACTCCCCTGACCAGCACTTCCCAGGGGAGGTGCCCAGAGCTCCTCCAGTGTGTCCCAGACCTCTGCCATCTTGGAAACAGAGGTGTTTGTGGCACACTGGACTGCTCTGAGTGGCTAGTGCCAGCAGGTGACGTCAGAGGCTCCTTCTGATTGGCTACCAAGAGAGGTAAGAGCCTATCCTCCTTCCTTGGTAGCCAAACCTCCTTTTCGAGCTATTTAGGGTCTCTGCTTTGGGGAATTCTTTAGATAACGAATGCAAGAGCTCACCAGAGTTCCTCTGCATCTCCCTCTTCACCTTCTGCCAAAGGATCGACCACTGACTGCTCAGGACGCCTGCAAAACCGCAACAAAGTAGCAAGACGACTACTAGCAACCTTGTATCGCCTCATCCTGCCGGCTTTCTCGACTGTTTCCAGGTGGTGCATGCTCTGGGGGTAGCCTGCCTCCTCCCTGCACCAGGAGCTCTGAGAAATATCCTGTGGGTCGACGGAATCTCCCACCCTGCTAACGCAAGCACCAAAAGACTGCATCACTGGTCCTCCTGGTCATCTCTCAGCCTGACGAGCGTGGTCCCTGGAACTCAGCAACTCTGTCCAAGTGACTCCCACAGTCCAGTGACTCTTCATTCCAAGTTTGGTGGAGGTAAGTCCTTGCCTCCCCACGCTAGACTGCATTGCTAGGTACCACATGATTTGCAGCTGCTCCGGCTGCTGTGCACTCTTCCAGAATTTCCTTCATGCACAGCCAAGCCTGGGTCCCCGACACTCCTTCCTGCAGTGCACAACCCTCCGAGTTGTCCCCCGGCGTCGTGGGACTCCCTTTTGTGACTTCGGGTGGACTCCGGTTCCCTTTCCTTCCAAGTGCCTGTTCAGGTACTTCTGCGGGTGCTGCCTGCTTCTGTGAGGGCTCCCTGAGTTGCTGGGCACCCCCTCTGTCTCCTCCTCCACGTGGCGACATCCTGGTCCCTCCTGGGCCACAGCAGCACCCAAAAATATCCACCGCGACCCTTGCAGCTAGCAAGGCTTGTTTGCGGTCTTTCTGCGTGGAAACACCTTTGCAAGCTTCATCGTGACGTGGGACATCCGTCTTCCAAAGGAGAAGTCCCTAGCTCTCTTCTTTCTTGCAGAACTCCAAGCTTCTTCCAACCGGTGGCAGCTTCCTTGCACCCTCAGCTGGCATTTTCTGGGCTCCTGCCCACTCTCGACACTGTCACGGCTATTGGACTTGGTCCCCTTGTCTTACAGGTACTCAGGTCCAGAAATCCACTGTTGTTGCATTGCTGGTGTTTGTTCTTCCTGCAGAATCCCCCTATCACGACTTCTGTGCTCTCTGGGGGTAGTAGGTGCACTTTACACCTACCTTTCAGGGTCTTGGGGTAGGCTATTTTTCAAACCCTCACTGTTTTCTTATAGTCCCAGCGACCCTCTACAAGCCCACATAGGTTTGGGGTCCATTCGTGGTTTGCATTCCACTTTTGGAGTATATGGTTTGTGTTGCCCCTATACCTATGTGCTCCTATTGAAACCTATTGTAATTCTACACTGTGTGCATTACTTTTCTTGCTATTACGTACCTAAGTTTGGTTTGTGTACATATATCTTGTGTATATATCTTATCCTCATACTGAGGGTACTCACTGAGATACTTTTGGCATATTGTCATAAAAATAAAGTACCTTTATTTTTAGTATTTCTGTGTATTGTGTGTTCTTATGATATTGTGCATATGACACTAGGGGTATAGTAGAAGCTTTACATGTCTCCTAGTTCAGCCTAAGCTGCTTTGCCATAGCTACCTTCTATCAGCCTAAGCTGCTAGAAACACCTCTTCTACACAAATAAGGGATAACTGGACCTGGCACAAGGTGTAAGTACCTCTGGTACCCACTACAAGCCAGACCAGCCTCCTACATTGGTGGCAGCGGTGGGATAAGTACTTGTAACTACTTACCACTTTGTCATTGTGAACTTTTCATAAGAGAATAATATACAAAACAGTTTAGTGTATGTACACCTAACCAAAAAGTTTTGCTTTTCTTCTCTCAAACTTTTCACAAAGTACTGAAAACTATTCTAAAACTTCTAAAAGTTTTCTAAAAGTTAGAAAAAGTTTTTTTTCTCTGTTCTTTAAAAAGTTCTGAACCTTTTTCTTCCTTCTCACTATTTCTAAACCTTTTACTGGCATGTCTGTAGAAGACTCTAAGCCTAAAATGGTCAATACTACTTATGACAATTTAAATTACAAGAGCCTAAGGAGTCTCTCCTTAGAAAGATGTTTAGTGATAAGAAAGAACCCTGCCAAAGAATTTCTATTTAACATGCTTATTGTAAATGATGAGTCCCAAGCAGGCACATCAAATGAGAGGTTAATAGAAGGTTCCCAATCTGACTCAGGGGATCTCCTTGAGGGAGGTAGGGAGGGTTCTGATCAGGATTTGCCCTCTAACAAGACAGCCAGTAATGTTGGTAGTAATGGAGGTTCCCATCACAGTAGGGAAGTCTTTAATTCCTGGAGGCCAAGTTGCAAGGGTTCAGTCAGTTAGGGATAGAACCTCCTCTGTTGTTTCCAATTTATCTTCAGTGTCCAAGCATTCCCAACCCACCCACCCTGAAGATAACATGTTAGAAAGGGAACTCAAGAAGTTGAGGGTTGAAGAGACCAGACTGAAGCTTAAACAGCAACAGCTGGCCTTAGATAGGGACTCCCTAGACCTGGAGAAGGAGAGACAGAGAATGGGGTTTGGACCCCATGGTGGCAGCAGCAGTATTCCTGATAGTAATCCTGTTAGAGAGCATGATTCCAGGAATCTGCACAATATAGTCCCCCCTTACAAGGAGGGGGATGACATCAACAAGTGTTTTACTGCACTTGAGAGGGCCTGTATGGTACAGGGGGGCCCTCAAAGGCAGTGGGCTGCTATATTGTGGCTCTCTTTCAATGGAAAGGGAAGGGATAGGCTCCTTACTGTTAGAGAAAGTGATGACACCTCACAAGACTGGACAGACTTTGTAGACTGTTCAGTGAAGGCCTTAGAGGGGTGGTTACATGGCAGTAGAGTATCTGACAATGAAAGCCTGTATAATCTTATTCTGAGAGAGCATATTCTGAATAACTGTGTGTCTGACTTGTTACACCAATATCTAGTGGACTCAGATCTGACCTCTCCCCAAGAATTGGGAAAGAAGGCAGATAAATGGGTCAGAACAAGAGTGAACCGAAAAGGTCATACAGGGGGTGACAAGGATGGCAAGAAGAAGGATGGTAAGTCTTCTGACAAGGGTGGGGACAAAAGTAAAAATGATTCTTCATCAGGCCCACAAAATATCTTCTGGTGGGGGTGGTAGGTACAAATCCTCTTCCAATAATCAACCTAAAAAGCCTTTGTGTTATTTGTGTAAAGTCAAAGGCCATTGGACAACTGATGGCAGTTGTCCAAAGAAAAACACCAAACCTCCCACTAGTACAACCCCTACTGCAAATTCTAGTGCCCCTAGTAATAGCAGTGGTGGTGGGAGCAAACCTACTAATAGCCAATCCAAGGGAGTAGCTGGGCTCACTATTGGTAATTTAGTTGGGGTTGGCCTTGTTAGGGAGACCACAGAGGCTGTGTTAGTCTCTGAAGGTGCCATTGATTTGGCCACCTTGGTTGCTTGTCCCCTTAATATGGATAAGTACAAGCAACTTCCCCTAATAAATGGTGTTGAGGTTCAGGCCTACAGGGCCACAGGTGCCAGTGTTACCATGGTGATAGAGAAACTGGTGCACCCTGAACAACACCTACTTGGTCAGCAGTACCAAGTGACAGACGCTCATAACAACACTCTTACCCACCCCATGGCTGTTGTGAATTTCAACTGGGAGGGGGTTACTGGTCCAAAGAAAGTTGTGGTTGCCTCAGATTTACCTGTAGACTCTCTATTAGGGAACAATTTAGAGACATCAGCTTGGGCAGAAGTGGAGTTGGAGGCTCATGCAGCAATGCTGGGCATTCCTGGGCATATTTTGGCTTTAACAAGGGCTCAGGCCGAAAAGCAAAAAGGACAGGGTAACTTGGATCCTGGAACAATGGACTAAGTGCTCCCTAAAGCTAGGGATAGCAAGGGTAAATCCCTACCCACTATCCCTCCCTCTACAGATGATTCTCCTTCTGAGGAAGACAAATGTCCTTCCTGTGCAGAAACTTCACCAGATATGCTGGCAGCAGACACTACTGAGCTTTTGGGTGGAGGGTGGCCTGCCAGGGAAGAACTGAGTGCGGTACAGCAAACCTGTCCCACATTAGAGGGTCTCGGACAGCAAGCTGTCAAGCAGCAAAATGGGGATGTCAGTGACTCACATAGAGTTTACTGGTAGGACAACCTCTTGTACACCAAGGCAAGGGACCCAAAACCTGGAGCAGCCAGGAGATTAGTCATTCCCCTGCAGTACAGAGAGTTCCTCCTAACTCTTACACATGACATTCCTTTGGCTGGGCATTTGGGCCTGATCAAAACATGGGAAAGGCTTGTCCCCCTGTTTCACAGGCCTAGGATGTCAGAGGACACCAAAGATGTTTGCAAGTCTTGTGTGACCTGCCAAGCCAGTGGCAAGACTGGTGGCACACCAAAGGCTCCCCTTATTCCACTTCCTGTGGTTGGGGTCCCCTTTGGAAGGGTAGGGCTTGATATAGTTGGCCCCCTAAACCCTCCTATTGCTTCAGGCAATAGGTTTATCTTGGTGGTTGTGGACCATGCCACAAGCTATCCTGAAGCAATTCCTCTAAAGACCACTAAAGCTCCTGCAGTGGCAAAGGCCCTCCTGGGAATCTTTTCCAGGGTGGGTATCCCTAAAGAGGCTGTATCAGACAGGGGTAGCAACTTTATGTCTGCATACTTGAAAGCAATGTGGAAGGAATGTGGTGTAACCTACAAATTCGCCACTCCTTATCATCCACAGACTAATGGACTGGTAGAGAGGTTTAATAAAACTCTCAAAGGTCTGATAACGGGACTCCCTGAAAAACTCAGGAGGAGATGGGATGTCCTGTTTGTTACCTTGCCTCCTTTTTGCTTACAGGGAGGTACCCCAGAAAGGAGTGGGCTTCAGTCCCTTTGAACTCTTCTTTGGACACCCTGTAAGAGGGCCACTAACTCTTGTGAAGGAGGGTTGGGAACAACCTTTAAAAGCTCCCAAACAGGACATAGTGGACTATGTCCTTGGCCTAAGATCCAGAATGGCTGAGTACATGAAAAAGCTCAGTAAAAACCTTCAGGCCAGCCAAGAGCTCCAGAAGCAATGGAATGACCAGAAGGCTGCTCTGATCCAGTACCAACCTGGACAGAAGGTGTGGGTATTGGAGCCTGTGGCCCCAAGAGCACTCCAGGACAAATGGAGTGGACCCCATCTCATTGTTGAAAAGAAGAATGAGGTTACCTATCTGGTAGACCTGGGCACTGCCAGGAGTCCCCTTAGGGTGATTCATGTCAACCGCCTAAAACCCTACTATGACAGGGCTGATCTCACCCTGCTCATGGCAACAGATGAGGGACAGGAAGAAGAGAGTGACCCTCTCCCTGATCTCTTCTCCACCACTGAAAATGATGCTTTAGTGGAAGGAGTAGTTTTGGCAGTCTGTCTTACTGCAGAACAGAAAGACAACTGCATAAATCTCCTTGGACAATTTTCTGAACTCTTTTCAATTGTGCCAGGTACCACATCCTGGTGTGAACACACAATTGATACCGGAGATAGCTTTCCTGTCAAAAGTAAAATCTATAGGCAGCCTGACCATGTCAGGGACTGCATAAAACAAGAGGTTCAGAAAATGCTTGATCTAGGAGTGGTTGAACCTTCTGAAAGCCCATGGGCGAGTCCTGTGGTGCTTGTACCAAAGCCTCACTCAAAAGATGGAAAAAGTAAGATGAGGTTTTGTGTAGACTACAGAGGTCTCAATCAGCTAACAAAAACTGATGCTCACCCTATACCCAGGGCAGATGAGCTCATAGATACACTGGCATCTGCCAAGTATCTAAGCACCTTTGATTTGACTGCAGGGTATTGGCAGATCAAATTGGCTGAGGATGCTAAACCTAACACTGCATTTTCAACTATAGGAGGGCACTACCAATTTACGGTGACGCCCTTTGGTTTGAAAAATGCACCTGCCACTTTTCAGAGGTTGGTGAATACAGTCCTGTAAGGGTTGGAGGCTTTTAGTGCAGCATATCTAGAAGATATAGCTGTCTTTAGCTCCACCTGGGATGAGCACCTGGTCCACCTTTGGAAAGTTTTGGAGGCCCTGCAAAAGGCAGGCCTCACTATCAAGGCCTCAAAGTGCCAGATAGGGCAGGGAAAGGTGGTTTATCTGGGACACCTGGTAGGTTGAGAACAGATTCCACCACTGCAGGGGAAAATCCAGACAATCATGGATTGGGTTCCCCCTACAACACAGACCCAGGTGAGAGCCTTCTTAGGCATCACTGGGTATTACAGGAGATTCATTAAAAACTATGGCTCCATAGCAGCCCCTCTTAATGATCTCACTAGTAAGAAGATGCCTAAAGAGGTATTGTGGACAGCTAGCTGTCAGAAAGCTTTTGAGGAGCTCAAAAAGGCCATGTGCTCTGCACCTGTCCTAAAAAGCCCATGTTACTCCAAGAAATTCATTGTTCAAACTGATGCATCTGAATTAGGGGTAGGGGCAGTCTTATCACAACTGAATTCTGAGGGCCAGGCTCAACCAGTTGTTTTTATCAGCAGAAGGTTGACCCCTAGAAAAAAGTGTTGGTCTGCCATAGAGAGGGAGGCCTTTGCTGCGGTCTGGGCACTGAAGATGTTGAGGCCCTACCTGTTTGGCAGTCACTTTATTGTTCAGACAGACCACAAAGCTCTACTTTGGCTAAAACAAATGAAAGGGGAAAACCCTAAATTGTTGAGGTGGTCCATATCTCTATAGGGAATGGACTATACCGTGGAACATAGACCTGGGAGTACCCACTCCAATGCAGATGGACTCTCCAGATATTTCCACTTAGACAATAAAGACTCATCAGGTCATGGCTAGTCTTATTGTCCTTCGTTTGCGGGGGGTTGTGTAGGAAAGTACCATCTTGCCTGGCATGTTACACCCATATTTCACTGCATATATGTTGTTTTAGTCTATGTGTCACTGGGACCCTGCCAGGCAGGGCCCCAGTGCTCATAAGTATGTGCCCTGTATGTGTTCCCTGTGTGATGCTTAACTATCACTGAGGCTCTGCTAACCAGAACCTCAGTGGTTATGCTCTCTCTGCTTTCCTAATTTGTCACTAACAGGCTAGTGACTAAACTTACCAATTCACATTGGCATACTGGTACACCCATATAATTCCCTAGTATATGGTACTGAGGTACCCAGGGTATTGGGGTTCCAGGAGACCCCTATGGGCTGCAGCATTTCTTTTGCCACCCATAGGGAGCTTTGACAATTCTTACACAGGCCTACCATTGCAGCCTGCATGAAATAACGTCCACGTTATTTCACAGCCATTTACCACTGCACTTAAGTAACTTATAAGTCACCTATATGTCTAACCTTCACCTGGTGAAAGTTTGGTGCAAAGGTACTTAGTGTGTGGGCACCCTGGCACTAGCCAAGGTACCCCCACATCGTTCAGGGCAAATTCCCCGGACTTTGTGAGAGCGGGTACCCCATTACACACGTGCACTACACATAGGTCACTACCTATGTGTAGCTTCAGAATGGTAACTCCGAACATGGCCATGTAACATGTCTAAGATCATGGAATTGTCCCCCCAATGCCATTCTGGCATTGGGGGGACAATTCCATGATCCCCCGGGTCTCTATCATAGTACCCGGGTACTGCCAAACTGCCTTTCCGGGGTCTCCACTGCAGCTGCTGCTGCTGCCAACCCCTCAGACAGGTTTTTGCCCTCCTGGGGTCCAAGCAGCCCTGGCCCAGGAAGGCAGAACAAAGGATTTCCTCTGAGAGAGGGTGTAACACCCTCTCCCTTTAGAAATAGGTGTCAGGGCTGGGGAGGAATAGCATTCCCCAGCCTCTGGAAATGCTTTGATTGGCACAGATGGTGCCCATCTCTGCATAAGCCAGTCTACACCGGTTTAGGGATCCCCCAGCCCTGCTCTGGCACGAAACTGGACAAAGGAAAGGGGAGTGACTACTCCCCTGACCTGCACCTCCCTGGGGAGGTGCCCAGAGCTCCGCCAGTGTGTCCCAGACCTCTGCCATCTTGGAAACAGAGGTGTTTGTGGCACACTGGACTGCTCTGAGTGGCCAGTGCCAGAAGGTGACGTCAGAGGCTCCTTCTGATAGGCTCTTACCTCTCTTGGGGCCAGATGTAGCAAACGTTTTGTGACTCGCAAACGGCAAAATTTGCCGTTTGCGAGTCGCAAAACGCGTATCCCAATGCAGAAATGCATTTTGCGAGTCGTTACCGACTCGCAAAATGCATTTCAGACTCGCAAATAGGAAGGGGTGTTCCCTTCCTATTTGCGAGTCGCATTGGGATGCAATACCATTTGCGACCGCATATGCGGTCGCAAATGGCATCGCAGTTACCATCCACTTCAAGTGGATGGTAACCCAATCGCAAATTGGAAGGGGTCCCCATGGGACCCCTTCCAGTTTGTGACTGGAGCCCAAAATATTTTTTCAGGGCAGGGAGTGGTCCTTGGGACCACTCCCTGCCCTGAAAAAAACCGAAACTAAAGGTTTCGTTTTTTTTTTAAGTGCAGCTCGTTTTCCCTTAGGGAAAACGGGCTACACTTCAAAAAAAAAAACTGCTTTATTTAAAAGCAGGTCGCTAACATGGAGGTCTGCTGACGTCAGCAGGCCTCCATGTTAGCGAGTGCCTATACTCGCAATGGGGCCGCAATTTGCGACCCACCTCATGAATATTCATGAGGTGGGTCATTGCGACCCCATTGCGAGTTGCAGTCGGTGTCTGAGACACCGTACTGCATAGCAATTTGCGACTTGCAAATTGCGAGTCGCAGGGACTCGCAATTTGCAAGTCGCAAATTGCTTTTTTCCTACATCTGGCCCCTGGTAGCCAATCCCCCTTCCTTGGTAGCCAAACCTCCTTTTCGGGCTATTTAGGGTCTCTGCTTTGGGGTATTCTTTAGATAACGAATGCAAGAGATCACCAGAGTTCCTCTGCATCTCCCTCTTCACCTTCTGCCAAAGGATCGACGCTGACTGCTCAGGACACCTGCAAAACCACAACAAAGAAGCAAGATGACTACTAGCAACCTTGTATCGCCTCATCTTGCTGGCTTTCTCAACTGTTTCCAGGTGGTGCATGCTCCGGGGGTAGCCTGCCTCCTCCCTGCACCAGGAGCTCTGAAGAAATCTCCCGTGGGTCGACGGAATCTTCACCCTGCTAATGCAGGCACCAAAAGACTGCATCACTGGTCCTCTGGGTCCCCTCTCAGCCTGACGAGTGTGGTCCCTGGAACTCAACAACTCTGTCCAAGTGACTCCCACAGTCCAGTGACTCTTCAGTCCAAGTTTGGCGGAGGTAAGTCCTTGATTCCCCACTCTAGACTGCATTGCTGGGTACCACGTGATTTGCAGCTGCTGTCACGACTCACGTGCTGCTTGCGCCTGGAATTTGCAGATCTAGTGGCGTGTATCTTCGATGTTCGGCTTTGGCCCAAAAAGGGGCGACTCTTTCTGGTAGCCACGGTGCTGTAGGTGATGGAGACGCCAAGAACAGACCGTGGCCTTCAGAAAATAGCGCCAGAGGGAAAAAAACCCTTAGAACAAAAGGGGAAAAAACCTCTAAACAGGAGGACTCCTGAAAAACAAGAACAAAAAGCAGGAATCAAAAAGAACAAAATTCAGGAAACACAGAGCGATGAAATCCAGAACCAAAAAGGCGAGGAAATCAGGAGCGAAGACACTATCTGAGCAGAAAGTGTTGCAGCGCAAGGAAATGAAGAAAACACAGCCCTTATATACCAAAAGACAGGAAGTGACCCACAGGAAGTGAAAGGACACCATATTAGACAGGGAGAGGTACATAGAACAAAACAGAATAGAAACCATAGAGAATAGGGAACAATGAATGCTGGGAAGAGAAAGGTAACCTGGGAAGGGAAGAAGACATAAAAAAAGTACAACAAAAAGACCCCAGAAAGAAGAAAAGAAAGAGGACAAGAAAGAAGAAAGAAGAACAGGTAAGAGGGGTCAGGAGACCCCAGCAAGGCGTTGGAAAACGACAGAGCGAGGCCCCATGCAATGCCTGGGGCCTCGAAAAGTGCATGAAAGGCTGGGGGCGCGCCGCGTTTTAGAAACGCGCTGTGCGGCCCCAGCCGAACGCCCGGCTTTTGCCGAACATTCGGCTCGCGCCGCACCACGCGGCGCGACAGTAGGTCCCCCTCCCGAAGGCCCAGGTTTGAGAGGAAATAAACGGTGAAAGCGTTGAATCAGGAGAGGAGCGTGAACAGAAGATGCATCTTCCCAAGAGCATTCACTGAGAGGATAACCCTTCCAATGAATCAGATATTGAAGCCGTCTGTGAAATAGACGAGAGTCACAGATTTCCTGTACCTCATATTCAGGAACATCGTTCACCAACACAGGAGGAGGACAAGGAAACTGACGAGAGAAAGGGTCAGGTACGTAAGGTTTGAGCTGGGAAACATGAAAGACGGGATGAATCTTCCAAGTATGAGGTAAGCGAAGACGGACAGTGACAGGATTGATCAGCTGAAGAATACGGAAAGGTCCGTAGTAACGAGGTGTGAACTTGTTCAGAGAAAGACGTGAGGGTAGGAATTTGGATGAGAGCCAGACTTTATCTTGCGGGTGATAGTCTGGAGTGGTTCCACGTTTCTTGTCTGCAGCCTTCTTCATATATTTTTTGGTTTGTAACAGATTGGATCGAATTAGTCTATGGATCTGTAAAAGTCGTTTGGAGAGGTGAGTAATAGCGGGCAAAGGAGAGGTGGATTGAGGAGAAGTAGGAAAGGAGGTAGGATGAAAACCATAAGAGCAGAAAAAAGGAGTGACCTTGGAAGCACTGTGGACAGTATTATTGTAGGAAAATTCAGCAATAGGGAGATAAGTGTTCCAGTTGCTTTGGGTTGAATTGCAAAAACAGCGAAGGTATTGCTCTAGTCCTTGGTTCAGACGTTCGGTCTGTCCATTGGTCTGTGGATGGAACCCCGATGACAGGGATCTGTTGATATTGAGTGTCTTACAGAAATACCTCCAAAACCGGGAAATGTACTGGGGTCCTCTATCAGATATAATGGTATGTGGAAGTCCATGAAGGCGGAAGATATGATCAATAAATATCTGGCTTAGTTCTTGAGATGTAGGCAGCCTTTTTAGGGCAGTGAAATGAGCCATCTTAGTAAAGGAATCCACAGTGACCATGATAACCCGGTTTCCTGCTGAAGGTGGGAGCGAACACATGAAATCGGTAGAGATGGTGTGCCATGGAGCTGGCGGAACAGGCAAGGGCTGTAGCAATCCTGCAGGTCTGGTACGGGGAATCTTGACTTGAGCACAAATAGGACAAGCCTGAACATATCTTTCAACATCCTGCTTCCAGGTAGGCCACCAGAAAAACCGTGAGAGAAGTTCTTGTGTGGCCTTGATGCCTCTATGACCAGCCACCGGTGAATCATGGCACATTTGTAATGCTTTTTCTTTCACTCTGTCAGTAGGGAGGAATATCAAGTTCTGATAATAATGGAATCCTTGTCTCTTATTCAACAAAGGTCTTAGGTTCTCTACTTCGTGGTCCGATAGTTTGGTGTATTCCAGTTGTACTTCCTCCAGAAAAGATTGAGCCACTCCAATGATCTTACTAGGTTCCAGTAGATACTGAGATGGGGAAGGAGTACAATCTGGATAACGACGAGACAGAGCATCAGCCAGAATGTTTTGAGATCCAGGAATATAGGTGACGTTAAAATCATACTGACTGAAGAAAAAGGCCCAACGAGCCTGGCGACTATTCTGGCACACAAAATTTCGTAAACATTGTAGGTTACGGTGGTCTGTTCTAACCTCAAAAGGCTCTTTGGAACCCATCAGAAACTGTCTCCACTCTAGGCAGGCTGTTTTCAAAGCCAATAATTCCCTTTCAAGTACAGAGTAATGTTGTTCTGCTGTAGAGAGGATATGAGACAAATAGAAAACAGGATGTTCAAGACCATCATCCTCTTGTTGTTGGAGTAAGACAGCTCCGATGGCTCTTTCAGAAGCGTCGGTGACAACAATAAATTGTTTGTTGGTATCTGGATGCTGTAAGATGGGAGCTTGTGTGAAAGCTTTCTTTAAACCTTGAAAGGCTTTTTCAGCCGCCTCAGTCCAGATAAACCCTTTCGTTAAATTCTCCTTCTTTAAGGTATGTGTTATGTGGCTAGTTTGTTTTGCAAAGTCCAATATAAACTGCCGATAAAAGTTTGCTAATCCTAAAAAACATTGTGTTTCTTTAATAGAAGAAGGAGAAGGCCAGTCTAGAATCGCTTGTACTTTTTCTTGGTCCATAGCTATGCCGGTGGAACTTAAATGATAACCCAGGTATTTAACCTCCGTCTTGTCGAACTCACATTTTTCTGGTTTGCAAAATAGTTGATGTGCCCGGAGTCTTTGAAGGACTTGTTTCACATGGGACGAATGGAGTTCAGGATCTCTGGAATAAATCAGAATATCATCTAGGTAAATGACCACTGTCTGGTTCAGAAGGTCAGAAAACACCGAATCCATAAATCTCTGGAAGATTGCGGGGGCATTAGTGAGACCAAACGGCATAACTCTGTATTCAAAGTGACCAAATGGGGTCCTGAAAGCTGTCTTCCACTCATCTCCTTCTTTTATGCGTAAAAGGTGATAGGCTCCTCGCAGATCAAGTTTAGTAAAACGTTGAGCCCCTCTAACTGCTTCTAGAATGTCCCTGATGAGAGGCAAAGGATAACGGTCTTTAATGGTTATCTTATTCAGACCTCGAAAGTCCAGGCAAGGACGAAGATCCTTTGTCTTCTTGGGTACAAAAAAGAGAGGAGCCCCGGCCGGAGAAGATGAGGGAACTATAAGACCACTCTGGACATTGTCATCCAGATATTCTTTTAGAACTTCTTTTTCAGGTTCCGTGAGGGAATACATCCTCCCAAAAGGAACGATTGTGCCAGGTTCTAAGGGAATAGCACAATCGTAGTCTCGATGTGGAGGTAACACAGGTGTGGATGGTTTTTGGAACACATCTTGAAACTCCAAATAGTGTTCAGGGACTCCTTGGACTGTATTAATGGAAGAACCAGTAATACTTTCAGTGACTATAGATCTTTTCGGTGACCAATACTTGTCGGAAGCAAAACAGTTTTCATGACAAAATTGCGAAGACAAGGAAACTGTCCGGGTTACCCAGTTCACATATGGATTATGTCTGATGAACCACGGAATTCCAAGAATAATGGTATGGTTGGGGGACGTGATAGGATCAAAAGAGATGTGTTCTTGATGGTTTCCGATCTGTAAACTTAACATCAGGGTAGTGGTGTCCACTGGACCAGAGGATAATAAGGATCCATCCACGGTGTGCACCTGTTCGGGAACTTCTTTAGATTGTGTAGGAACTTGGTGAGTAGCAGCCCACGTCTGGTCCATGTATATTCCACTAGCACCACAATCTAGTAATGCCATAGTCTCTTCTTGACGACCGTCAGGAAGTTGCAACAAGACAGGAAAAATGAACAAGGAGGTTGTATTGTCATTAAAGGAGCTGATGGAAGGTATAGCTGTAGATCCCGTCCCCTCCCTTCTTACAGAGGACGGGAAGTGGCGTTTCCCGATGGCCTGGGCGGACGTACAGGACAGTTTCGAATTATGTGACCAGCAGAACCACAGTACAGGCACAACCCTTTCTTGCGTCTGTCTTCTCGCTCGCTGGCGGAGAGCGGACCTCGGGTAGTATCTACCTGCATGGGTTCCCCTTCGACGTCTCTAGCAGGAGGGCGAGGTTCCTCAGAACGCTGCAGACCAGCTCGTGAGGTACTTGGCTGGGAGAACCCTCTACTCCTTCTCTTCTCCGATCTCCGTTCCTGAAGACGATATTCGATGGACAGTGCTTGATCCATCAGGCCACGAAGATCTTCCACTCTGGTAGAATGTACTAGTTCATCCTTTATTTCTTCTTTGAGTCCTCTGCGAAATAACGTTACCAGAGTACGTTCCACCCAAGTGGTCTCTGCTGCTAGCTGACAAAAACGGGTTATATATTGCAGAACATCTTGTGAGCCTTGGTGAATGTCGCATAAGGCTTCTTCTGCAGAGGCTTCCAATCCAGGTCGACTGAACATTTGTTTGAAGCGACTCACAAAGGTGGAATAGTCCGACAAAACTGGGTCATTGGATGACACCATCGGGGTTGCCCAGGCCAAGGCTGGACCGGATAAGGCACTGATGAGATAACCCACCTTGGTCCTGTCGTGGGAGAATTGGGTTGGTCGGAAGGCGAAGTACACCGTTAATGCATCCAAGAACTCACGAAGCTTGGTTGGTTCGCCGGATAAACGAGGGGTAGAAGCGGAGATAGTCGGAACATCACTAGTGCGGAGAGCCAAAGCCTGTCGTAACGCAGCATTTTCATTGCGTAGTTGTTGCAATTCCTGAGCTTGTTGCTGAATCGTGGTCAAAAGAGATTGATCAGAATCTGCAGCAGCCGCCACTGTATTATCCATGGTGTTTGAGGACGTCGGAATGGTTGGGCGCTGCAATCTGTCACGACTCACGTGCTGCTTGCGCCTGGAATTTGCAGATCTAGTGGCGTGTATCTTCGATGTTCGGCTTTGGCCCAAAAAGGGGCGACTCTTTCTGGTAGCCACGGTGCTGTAGGTGATGGAGACGCCAAGAACAGACCGTGGCCTTCAGAAAATAGCGCCAGAGGGAAAAAAACCCTTAGAACAAAAGGGGAAAAAACCTCTAAACAGGAGGACTCCTGAAAAACAAGAACAAAAAGCAGGAATCAAAAAGAACAAAATTCAGGAAACACAGAGCGATTAAATCCAGAACCAAAAAGGCGAGGAAATCAGGAGCGAAGACACTATCTGAGCAGAAAGTGTTGCAGCGCAAGGAAATGAAGAAAACACAGCCCTTATATACCAAAAGACAGGAAGTGACCCACAGGAAGTGAAAGGACACCATATTAGACAGGGAGAGGTACATAGAACAAAACAGAATAGAAACCATAGAGAATAGGGAACAATGAATGCTGGGAAGAGAAAGGTAACCTGGGAAGGGAAGAAGACATAAAAAAAGTACAACAAAAAGACCCCAGAAAGAAGAAAAGAAAGAGGACAAGAAAGAAGAAAGAAGAACAGGTAAGAGGGGTCAGGAGACCCCAGCAAGGCGGTGGAAAACGACAGAGCGAGGCCCCATGCAATGCCTGGGGCCTCGAAAAGTGCATGAAAGGCTGGGGGCGCGCCGCGTTTTAGAAACGCGCTGTGCGGCCCCAGCCGAACGCCCGGCTTTTGCCGAACATTCGGCTCGCGCCGCACCACGCGGCGCGACAGTAGGTCCCCCTCCCGAAGGCCCAGGTTTGAGAGGAAATAAACGGTGAAAGCGTTGAATCAGGAGAGGAGCGTGAACAGAAGATGCATCTTCCCAAGAGCATTCACTGAGAGGATAACCCTTCCAATGAATCAGATATTGAAGCCGTCTGTGAAATAGACGAGAGTCACAGATTTCCTGTACCTCATATTCAGGAACATCGTTCACCAACACAGGAGGAGGACAAGGAAACTGACGAGAGAAAGGGTCAGGTACGTAAGGTTTGAGCTGGGAAACATGAAAGACGGGATGAATCTTCCAAGTATGAGGTAAGCGAAGACGGACAGTGACAGGATTGATCAGCTGAAGAATACGGAAAGGTCCGTAGTAACGAGGTGTGAACTTGTTCAGAGAAAGACGTGAGGGTAGGAATTTGGATGAGAGCCAGACTTTATCTTGCGGGTGATAGTCTGGAGTGGTTCCACGTTTCTTGTCTGCAGCCTTCTTCATATATTTTTTGGTTTGTAACAGATTGGATCGAATTAGTCTATGGATCTGTAAAAGTCGTTTGGAGAGGTGAGTAATAGCGGGCAAAGGAGAGGTGGATTGAGGAGAAGTAGGAAAGGAGGTAGGATGAAAACCATAAGAGCAGAAAAAAGGAGTGACCTTGGAAGCACTGTGGACAGTATTATTGTAGGAAAATTCAGCAATAGGGAGATAAGTGTTCCAGTTGCTTTGGGTTGAATTGCAAAAACAGCGAAGGTATTGCTCTAGTCCTTGGTTCAGACGTTCGGTCTGTCCATTGGTCTGTGGATAGAACCCCGAAGACAGGGATCTGTTGATATTGAGTGTCTTACAGAAATACCTCCAAAACCGGGAAATGTACTGGGGTCCTCTATCAGATATAATGGTATGTGGAAGTCCATGAAGGTGGAAGATATGATCAATAAATATCTGGCTTAGTTCTTGAGATGTAGGCAGCCTTTTTAGGGCAGTGAAATGAGCCATCTTAGTAAAGGAATCCACAGTGACCATGATAACCCGGTTTCCTGCTGAAGGTGGGAGCGAACACATGAAATCGGTAGAGATGGTGTGCCATGGAGCTGGCGGAACAGGCAAGGGCTGTAGCAAT
This sequence comes from Pleurodeles waltl, assembly GCF_031143425.1. Taxonomy (NCBI): domain Eukaryota; kingdom Metazoa; phylum Chordata; class Amphibia; order Caudata; family Salamandridae; genus Pleurodeles; species Pleurodeles waltl. The sequence continues at coordinate 405,810,988 of NC_090449.1, forward strand.
CCTGCAGGTCTGGTACGGGGAATCTTGACTTGAGCACAAATAGGACAAGCCTGAACATATCTTTCAACATCCTGCTTCCAGGTAGGCCACCAGAAAAACCGTGAGAGAAGTTCTTGTGTGGCCTTGATGCCTCTATGACCAGCCACCGGTGAATCATGGCACATTTGTAATGCTTTTTCTTTCACTCTGTCAGTAGGGAGGAATATCAAGTTCTGATAATAATGGAATCCTTGTCTCTTATTCAACAAAGGTCTTAGGTTCTCTACTTCGTGGTCCGATAGTTTGGTGTATTCCAGTTGTACTTCCTCCAGAAAAGATTGAGCCACTCCAATGATCTTACTAGGTTCCAGTAGATACTGAGATGGGGAAGGAGTACAATCTGGATAACGACGAGACAGAGCATCAGCCAGAATGTTTTGAGATCCAGGAATATAGGTGACGTTAAAATCATACTGACTGAAGAAAAAGGCCCAACGAGCCTGGCGACTATTCTGGCACACAAAATTTCGTAAACATTGTAGGTTACGGTGGTCTGTTCTAACCTCAAAAGGCTCTTTGGAACCCATCAGAAACTGTCTCCACTCTAGGCAGGCTGTTTTCAAAGCCAATAATTCCCTTTCAAGTACAGAGTAATGTTGTTCTGCTGTAGAGAGGATATGAGACAAATAGAAAACAGGATGTTCAAGACCATCATCCTCTTGTTGTTGGAGTAAGACAGCTCCGATGGCTCTTTCAGAAGCGTCGGTGACAACAATAAATTGTTTGTTGGTATCTGGATGCCGTAAGATGGGAGCTTGTGTGAAAGCTTTCTTTAAACCTTGAAAGGCTGTTTCAGCCGCCTCAGTCCAGATAAACCCTTTCGTTAAATTCTCCTTCTTTAAGGTATGTGTTATGTGGCTAGTTTGTTTTGCAAAGTCCAATATAAACTGCCGATAAAAGTTTGCTAATCCTAAAAAACATTGTGTTTCTTTAATAGAAGAAGGAGAAGGCCAGTCTAGAATCGCTTGTACTTTTTCTTGGTCCATAGCTATGCCGGTGGAACTTAAATGATAACCCAGGTATTTAACCTCCGTCTTGTCGAACTCACATTTTTCTGGTTTGCAAAATAGTTGATGTGCCCGGAGTCTTTGAAGGACTTGTTTCACATGGGACGAATGGAGTTCAGGATCTCTGGAATAAATCAGAATATCATCTAGGTAAATGACCACTGTCTGGTTCAGAAGGTCAGAAAACACCGAATCCATAAATCTCTGGAAGATTGCGGGGGCATTAGTGAGACCAAACGGCATAACTCTGTATTCAAAGTGACCAAATGGGGTCCTGAAAGCTGTCTTCCACTCATCTCCTTCTTTTATGCGTAAAAGGTGATAGGCTCCTCGCAGATCAAGTTTAGTAAAACGTTGAGCCCCTCTAACTGCTTCTAGAATGTCCCTGATGAGAGGCAAAGGATAACGGTCTTTAATGGTTATCTTATTCAGACCTCGAAAGTCCAGGCAAGGACGAAGATCCTTTGTCTTCTTGGGTACAAAAAAGAGAGGAGCCCCGGCCGGAGAAGATGAGGGAACTATAAGACCACTCTGGACATTGTCATCCAGATATTCTTTTAGAACTTCTTTTTCAGGTTCCGTGAGGGAATACATCCTCCCAAAAGGAACGATTGTGCCAGGTTCTAAGGGAATAGCACAATCGTAGTCTCGATGTGGAGGTAACACAGGTGTGGATGGTTTTTGGAACACATCTTGAAACTCCAAATAGTGTTCAGGGACTCCTTGGACTGTATTAATGGAAGAACCAGTAATACTTTCAGTGACTATAGATCTTTTCGGTGACCAATACTTGTCGGAAGCAAAACAGTTTTCATGACAAAATTGCGAAGACAAGGAAACTGTCCGGGTTACCCAGTTCACATATGGATTATGTCTGATGAACCATGGAATTCCAAGAATAATGGTATGGTTGGGGGACGTGATAGGATCAAAAGAGATGTGTTCTTGATGGTTTCCGATCTGTAAACTTAACATCAGGGTAGTGGTGTCCACTGGACCAGAGGATAATAAGGATCCATCCACGGTGTGGACCTGTTCGGGAACTTCTTTAGATTGTGTAGGAACTTGGTGAGTAGCAGCCCACGTCTGGTCCATGTATATTCCACTAGCACCACAATCTAGTAATGCCATAGTCTCTTCTTGACGACCGTCAGGAAGTTGCAACAAGACAGGAAAAATGAACAAGGAGGTTGTATTGTCATTAAAGGAGCTGATGGAAGGTATAGCTGTAGATCCCGTCCCCTCCCTTCTTACAGAGGACGGGAAGTGGCGTTTCCCGATGGCCTGGGCGGACGTACAGGACAGTTTCGAATTATGTGACCAGCAGAACCACAGTACAGGCACAACCCTTTCTTGCGTCTGTCTTCTCGCTCGCTGGCGGAGAGCGGACCTCGGGTAGTATCTACCTGCATGGGTTCCCCTTCGACGTCTCTAGCAGGAGGGCGAGGTTCCTCAGAACGCTGCAGACCAGCTCGTGAGGTACTTGGCTGGGAGAACCCTCTACTCCTTCTCTTCTCCGATCTCCGTTCCTGAAGACGATATTCGATGGACAGTGCTTGATCCATCAGGCCACGAAGATCTTCCACTCTGGTAGAATGTACTAGTTCATCCTTTATTTCTTCTTTGAGTCCTCTGCGAAATAACGTTACCAGAGTACGTTCCACCCAAGTGGTCTCTGCTGCTAGCTGACGAAAACGGGTTATATATTGCAGAACATCTTGTGAGCCTTGGTGAATGTCGCATAAGGCTTCTTCTGCAGAGGCTTCCAATCCAGGTCGACTGAACATTTGTTTGAAGCGACTCACAAAGGTGGAATAGTCCGACAAAACTGGGTCATTGGATGACACCATCGGGGTTGCCCAGGCCAAGGCTGGACCGGATAAGGCACTGATGAGATAACCCACCTTGGTCCTGTCGTGGGAGAATTGGGTTGGTCGGAAGGCGAAGTACACCGTTAATGCATCCAGGAACTCACGAAGCTTGGTTGGTTCGCCGGATAAACGAGGGGTAGAAGCGGAGATAGTCGGAACATCACTAGTGCGGAGAGCCAAAGCCTGTCGTAACGCAGCATTTTCATTGCGTAGTTGTTGCAATTCCTGAGCTTGTTGCTGAATCGTGGTCAAAAGAGATTGATCAGAATCTGCAGCAGCCGCCACTGTATTATCCATGGTGTTTGAGGACGTCGGAATGGTTGGGCGCTGCAATCTGTCACGACTCACGTGCTGCTTGCGCCTGGAATTTGCAGATCTAGTGGCGTGTATCTTCGATGTTCGGCTTTGGCTTTGGCTTTCTGGTAGCCACGGTGCTGTAGGTGATGGAGACGCCAAGAACAGACCGTGGCCTTCAGAAAATAGCGCCAGAGGGAAAAAAACCCTTAGAACAAAAGGGGAAAAAACCTCTAAACAGGAGGACTCCTGAAAAACAAGAACAAAAAGCAGGAATCAAAAAGAACAAAATTCAGGAAACACAGAGCGATGAAATCCAGAACCAAAAAGGCGAGGAAATCAGGAGCGAAGACACTATCTGAGCAGAAAGTGTTACAGCGCAAGGAAATGAAGAAAACACAGCCCTTATATACCAAAAGACAGGAAGTGACCCACAGGAAGTGAAAGGACACCATATTAGACAGGGAGAAGTACATAGAACAAAACAGAATAGAAACCATAGAGAATAGGGAACAATGAATGCTGGGAAGAGAAAGGTAACCTGGGAAGGGAAGAAGACATAAAAAAAGTACAACAAAAAGACCCCAGAAAGAAGAAAAGAAAGAGGACAAGAAAGAAGAAAGAAGAACAGGTAAGAGGGGTCAGGAGACCCCAGCAAGGCGGTGGAAAACGACAGAGCGAGGCCCCATGCAATGCCTGGGGCCTCGAAAAGTGCATGAAAGGCTGGGGGCGCGCCGCGTTTTAGAAACACGCTGTGCGGCCCCAGCCGAACGCCTGGCTTGTGCCGAACATTCGGCTCGCGCCGCACCACGCGGCGCGACAGCTGCTCCGGCTCCTGTGCACTCTTCCAGGATTTCCTTCAGCACAGCCAAGCCTGGGTCCCCGACACTCCTTCCTGCAGTGCACAACCCTCTGAGTTGTCCTCCGGCATCGTGGGACTCCCTTTTGTGACTTCGGGTGGACTCCGGTTCACTTTCCTTCCAAATGCCTGTTCAGCTACTTCTGCGGGTGCTGCCTGCTTCTGTGAGGGCTCCCTGAGTTGCTGGGTGCCCCCTCTGTCTCCTCCTCCAAGCGGCGACATCCTCGTCCCTCCTGGGCCACAGCAGCACCCAAAAACCTCCACCGTGACCCTTGCAGCTAGCAAGGCTTGTTTGCAGTCTTTCTGTGTGGGAAGACCTCTGCAAGCTTCATTGCGGCGTGGGAAATCCGCCTTCCAATGGAGAAGTCCCTAGCTCTCTTCTTTCTTACAGAACTCCAAGCTTCTTCAAACTGGTGGCAGCTTCCTTGCACCCTCAGCTGCCATTTCCTGGGCTCCTGCCCACTCTCGACACTGTCACGACTATTGGACTTGGTCCCCTTGTCTTGCAGGTACTCAGGTCCGGAAATCCACCGTTGTTGCATTGCTGGTGTTTGTTCTTCCTGCAGAATCCCCTATCACGACTTCTGTGCTCTCTGGGGGTAGTAGATGCACTTTACCCCTACCTTTCAGGGTCTTGGGGTGGGCTATTTTTCAAACCCTCACTGTTTTCTTACAGTCCCAGCGACCCTCTACAAGCCCACCTAGGTTTGGGGTCCATTCGTGGTTCGCATTCCACTTTTGGAGTATATGGTTTGTGTTGCCCCTGTACCTATGTGCTCCTATTGCAACCTATTGTAATTCTACACTGTTTGCTTTACTTTTCTTGCTATTACTTACCTAAGTTTGGTTTGTGTACATATATCTTGTGTATATAGTTTATCCTCATACTGAGGGTACTCACTGAGATACTTTTGGCATATTGTCATAAAAATAAAGTACCTTTATTTTTAGTACTTCTGTGTATTGTGTTTTCTTATGATATTGTGCATATGACACCAGTGGTATAGTAGGAGCTTTACATGTCTCCTAGTTCAGCCTAAGCTGCTTTGCCATAGCTACCTTCTATCAGCCTAAGCTGCTAGAAGCACCTCTTCTACACTAATAAGGGATAACTGGACCTGGCACAAGGTGTAAGTACCTCTGGTACCCACTACAAGCCAGACCAGACTCCTATAATGTTACAGATCTCTGTGGTGTGTTTGCTGAGCGATCGTGCTTTGAGTAGGATGCACTAGAGTTGTATTGTGGCAGTCGGCGAGGTGGATGCAGTTGTGTTTGCGATGTATGCAGTGTTGTTGGTTGCTTCGGTGTTACAGGAGAAGAGACAGTGGTGACAGGTGAAAGATCTTACTGTTGACCCAAGGGTAGGTCGCTCCCCCTGCCGCTGCAGCTCCTCCAAGTTCCCGAGTTCCTGTGTTCCTGAGACCCACCTAACTGTAAGTACCCCCCTCCTCCCAGCCCCTCGCCCTGCCCCGCGCCACTCACCTTCTCTCCTGCTCCTGCTTCTTTTCCTCCTCTCTGTCTCTTCCTCCTCGCTCCCCCTCTGCAATCTTCTTCTGTGTTCTTCTGTTCTTCCCTTCTGTTCTTCTGTTCTTCCCTTCTGTTCTTCTGTGTTCTTCCGGTCTTCTGTGTTCTTCTTCTCTGTTCTTCTCTGTGCTTCTGTGTTCTTCTTCTCGGTTCTTCTGTGTTCTTCTGTGTTCTTCTCTGTTCTTCTCTGTTCTTCTCTGTTCTTCTGCTCTTCCGATCTTCTGTGCTTCTGTCTTCTGTTCTTCTGTCTTCGGCTCTTCTACCTCCTCCGTCTTCTTCCCCCGAGCCTGCCCTCCTGCTCCTTCCTCATCCCCCTCCCTCACTCGCCTCCCCCTCTCTCACCCCTAGCTAACCCGTTCGCTATCTACCTCCCTCACTCCTCCTATCTTCCTATCTCTCTAGCTCCCTATCTCACTATCTAACTCCCCCACTCTCCACCTCCTCCTACCTATCTGTCTATCTATCTATTTCCCTATCTATCGACTTCTCTATCTATTTTCTCTATCTATTTCTCTATCTCTCCCCCCCTCCCGCCACCCCCTCTACTACCTATCTCCCTATCCTCTCACTCTACCTCTCTCCCTCACCCACCTCTACAACCCCCCCTCCCCTATCTTCACAACCCTACTCCTATCTCTCTCCCTAATCTCCAAACCTCCTAACACTCACCCTCCTCCACCCTAAACCCCCTCCCCCAGCTCCTCTCACTCTACCTGTCCCCCCCTCCCTCGCGCTTTCCCGCCGCGACCTCCTGCATGCCCCCGCCCCCCAGCTCCCATTCGCCCCCAGCTGACCCCTCCCCCCCCCTCCTACCTCTTATGGCGGCCGCTGCGCGACAGTGGTAGCGACCCTTGACCCAAGGGTAGGTCGCTCCCCCTGCCGCTGCAGCTCCTCCAAGTTCCCGAGTTCCTGTGTTCCTGAGACCCACCTAACTGTAAGTACCCCCCTCCTCCCAGCCCCTCGCCCTGCCCCGCGCCACTCACCTTCTCTCCTGCTCCTGCTTCTTTTCCTCCTCTCTGTCTCTTCCTCCTCGCTCCCCCTCTGCAATCTTCTTCTGTGTTCTTCTGTTCTTCCCTTCTGTTCTTCTGTTCTTCCCTTCTGTTCTTCTGTGTTCTTCCGGTCTTCTGTGTTCTTCTTCTCTGTTCTTCTCTGTGCTTCTGTGTTCTTCTTCTCGGTTCTTCTGTGTTCTTCTGTGTTCTTCTGTGTTCTTCTCTGTTCTTCTCTGTTCTTCTGCTCTTCCGATCTTCTGTGCTTCTGTCTTCTGTTCTTCTGTTCTTCTGTCTTCGGCTCTTCTACCTCCTCCGTCTTCTTCCCCCGAGCCTGCCCTCCTGCTCCTTCCTCATCCCCCTCCCTCACTCGCCTCCCCCTCTCTCACCCCTAGCTAACCCGTTCGCTATCTACCTCCCTCACTCCTCCTATCTTCCTATCTCTCTAGCTCCCTATCTCACTATCTAACTCCCCCACTCTCCACCTCCTCCTACCTATCTGTCTATCTATCTATTTCCCTATCTATCGACTTCTCTATCTATTTTCTCTATCTATTTCTCTATCTCTCCCCCCCTCCCGCCACCCCCTCTACTACCTATCTCCCTATCCTCTCACTCTACCTCTCTCCCTCACCCACCTCTACAACCCCCCCTCCCCTATCTTCACAACCCTACTCCTATCTCTCTCCCTAATCTCCAAACCTCCTAACACTCACCCTCCTCCACCCTAAACCCCCTCCCCCAGCTCCTCTCACTCTACCTGTCCCCCCCCCTCCCTCGCGCTTTCCCGCCGCGACCTCCTGCACGCCCCCGCCCCCCAGCTCCCATTCGCCCCCAGCTGACCCCTCCCCCCCCCTCCTACCTCTTATGGCGGCCGCTGCGCGACAGTGGTAGCGACCCTTGACCCAAGGTAGGTCGCTCCCCCTGCCGCTGCAGCTCCTCCAAGTTCCCGAGTTCCTGTGTTCCTGAGACCCACCTAACTGTAAGTACCCCCCTCCTCCCAGCCCCTCGCCCTGCCCCGCGCCACTCACCTTCTCTCCTGCTCCTGCTTCTTTTCCTCCTCTCTGTCTCTTCCTCCTCGCTCCCCCTCTGCAATCTTCTTCTGTGTTCTTCTGTTCTTCCCTTCTGTTCTTCTGTTCTTCCCTTCTGTTCTTCTGTGTTCTTCCGGTCTTCTGTGTTCTTCTTCTCTGTTCTTCTCTGTGCTTCTGTGTTCTTCTTCTGTGTTCTTCTGTGTTCTTCTGTGTTCTTCTGTGTTCTTCTGTGTTCTTCTGTGTTCTTCTCTGTTCTTCTCTGTTCTTCTGCTCTTCCGATCTTCTGTGCTTCTGTCTTCTGTTCTTCTGTTCTTCTGTCTTCGGCTCTTCTACCTCCTCCGTCTTCTTCCCCCGAGCCTGCCCTCCTGCTCCTTCCTCATCCCCCTCCCTCACTCGCCTCCCCCTCTCTCACCCCTAGCTAACCCGTTCGCTATCTACCTCCCTCACGCCTCCTATCTTCCTATCTCTCTAGCTCCCTATCTCACTATCTAACTCCCCCACTCTCCACCTCCTCCTACCTATCTGTCTATCTATCTATTTCCCTATCTATCGACTTCTCTATCTATTTTCTCTATCTATTTCTCTATCTCTCCCCCCCTCCCGCCACCCCCTCTACTACCTATCTCCCTATCCTCTCACTCTACCTCTCTCCCTCACCCACCTCTACAACCCCCCCTCCCCTATCTTCACAACCCTACTCCTATCTCTCTCCCTAATCTCCAAACCTCCTAACACTCACCCTCCTCCACCCTAAACCCCCTCCCCCAGCTCCTCTCACTCTACCTGTCCCCCCCCCTCCCTCGCGCTTTCCCGCCGCGACCTCCTGCACGCCCCCGCCCCCCAGCTCCCATTCGCCCCCAGCTGACCCCTCCCCCCCCTCCTACCTCTTATGGCGGCCGCTGCGCGACAGTGGTAGCGACCCTTGACCCAAGGGTAGGTCGCTCCCCCTGCCGCTGCAGCTCCTCCAAGTTCCCGAGTTCCTGTGTCCCTGAGACCCACCTAACTGTAAGTACCCCCCTCCTCCCAGCCCCTCGCCCTGCCCCGCGCCACTCACCTTCTCTCCTGCTCCTGCTTCTTTTCCTCCTCTCTGTCTCTTCCTCCTCGCTCCCCCTCTGCAATCTTCTTCTGTGTTCTTCTGTTCTTCCCTTCTGTTCTTCTGTTCTTCCCTTCTGTTCTTCTGTGTTCTTCCGGTCTTCTGTGTTCTTCTTCTCTGTTCTTCTCTGTGCTTCTGTGTTCTTCTTCTCGGTTCTTCTGTGTTCTTCTCTGTTCTTCTCTGTTCTTCTCTGTTCTTCTGCTCTTCCGATCTTCTGTGCTTCTGTCTTCTGTTCTTCAGTTCTTCTGTCTTCGGCTCTTCTACCTCCTCCGTCTTCTTCCCCCGAGCCTGCCCTCCTGCTCCTTCCTCATCCCCCTCCCTCACTCGCCTCCCCCTCTCTCACCCCTAGCTAACCCGTTCGCTATCTACCTCCCTCACTCCTCCTATCTTCCTATCTCTCTAGCTCCCTATCTCACTATCTAACTCCCCCACTCTCCACCTCCTCCTACCTATCTGTCTATCTATCTATTTCCCTATCTATCGACTTCTCTATCTATTTTCTCTATCTATTTCTCTATCTCTCCCCCCCTCCCGCCACCCCCTCTACTACCTATCTCCCTATCCTCTCACTCTACCTCTCTCCCTCACCCACCTCTACAACCCCCCCTCCCCTATCTTCACAACCCTACTCCTATCTCTCTCCCTAATCTCCAAACCTCCTAACACTCACCCTCCTCCACCCTAAACCCCCTCCCCCAGCTCCTCTCACTCTACCTGTCCCCCCCCTCCCTCGCGCTTTCCCGCCGCGACCTCCTGCACGCCCCCGCCCCCCAGCTCCCATTCGCCCCCAGCTGACCCCTCCCCCCCCCTCCTACCTCTTATGGCGGCCGCTGCGCAACAGTGGTAGCGACCCTTGACCCAAGGGTAGGTCGCTCCCCCTGCCGCTGCAGCTCCTCCAAGTTCCCGAGTTCCTGTGTTCCTGAGACCCACCTAACTGTAAGTACCCCCCTCCTCCCAGCCCCTCGCCCTGCCCCGCGCCACTCACCTTCTCTCCTGCTCCTGCTTCTTTTCCTCCTCTCTGTCTCTTCCTCCTCGCTCCCCCTCTGCAATCTTCTTCTGTGTTCTTCTGTTCTTCCCTTCTGTTCTTCTGTTCTTCCCTTCTGTTCTTCTGTGTTCTTCCGGTCTTCTGTGTTCTTCTTCTCTGTGCTTCTGTGTTCTTCTTCTCGGTTCTTCTGTGTTCTTCTGTGTTCTTCTGTGTTCTTCTCTGTTCTTCTCTGTTCTTCTGCTCTTCCGATCTTCTGTGCTTCTGTCTTCTGTTCTTCTGTTCTTCTGTCTTCGGCTCTTCTACCTCCTCCGTCTTCTTCCCCCGAGCCTGCCCTCCTGCTCCTTCCTCATCCCCCTCCCTCACTCGCCTCCCCCTCTCTCACCCCTAGCTAACCCGTTCGCTATCTACCTCCCTCACTCCTCCTATCTTCCTATCTCTCTAGCTCCCTATCTCACTATCTAACTCCCCCACTCTCCACCTCCTCCTACCTATCTGTCTATCTATCTATTTCCCTATCTATCGACTTCTCTATCTATTTTCTCTATCTATTTCTCTATCTCTCCCCCCCCTCCCGCCACCCCCTCTACTACCTATCTCCCTATCCTCTCACTCTACCTCTCTCCCTCACCCACCTCTACAACCCCCCCTCCCCTATCTTCACAACCCTACTCCTATCTCTCTCCCTAATCTCCAAACCTCCTAACACTCACCCTCCTCCACCCTAAACCCCCTCCCCCAGCTCCTCTCACTCTACCTGTCCCCCCCCTCCCTCGCGCTTTCCCGCCGTGACCTCCTGCACGCCCCCGCCCCCCAGCTCCCATTCGCCCCCAGCTGACCCCTCCCCCCCCCTCCTACCTCTTATGGCGGCCGGTGCGCGACTGCGCAGCGGGCACGCTGCTGGCGCGCCGGAGGCGCGCCAGAGGCAAGTCCGTCTGCGCCCGTCCGCGCCTGGCCCGCGCCCAGCGCCACGACCCCTGGTCCCCAGCTCCCCCAAGCCCCGCTGATCCGCTACGACCCCACCACCCTCCACGCCCTCAACCCAGGGCGCTCCAAAACCTGCTTCCTAGCTCACCCCAAACGCACCCATGGACCCTTCGCCTGCAACTCCTGCAAACGCATCTTCCACCACGCAACTACCACGACCACAAGCCCACGCGCCATCAACCACCTCAAGTGCATCCTGGTCAACGCTCGTTCCGTCCACAAGCACGCCGTTGAACTTTGGGACCTCCTGGACTCCACAGCCCCGGACGTCGCCTTCATCACGGAGACATGGATGAACGCCTCCTCTGCTCCAGACATCGCTACCGCCATCCCCGAAGGCTGCAAGATCTCCAGAAAAGACCGCACCAACCAAGTAGGAGGAGGTGTCGCCATCATCTTCAAAGACTCCATCAGCGTCACCACCTCCACCGAAGACCCCCCCCTCGCCGCTGAACACCTGCATTTTCAGATTCGCACCGACCCAAGGACCACCCTCAGAGGATCCCTCGTCTACCGTCCTCCCGGACCTCGCGCCTCTTTCAGCGACGCCATCGCCGACTTCATCTCCCCGCACGCCCTCGCCTCACCGGACTACATCCTCCTAGGCGACCTCAACTTCCATCTGGAACAAAACAACGACCCCAACACCACCACCCTGCTCGACAACCTCGCCAACCTCGGCCTCAAACAACTGGTGAACACCGCCACCCACATCGCCGGACACACGCTCGACCCTATCTTCTCCGCCAGCAAACACGTCTTCTTCAGCCACACCTCTGCCCTACACTGGACCGACCACAGCTGCGTCCACTTCACATTCCGACGCGAGACCTCCCACCTCCGCACTCAACCCATCCCTCGTCGACAGTGGAACAAGATCCCTGAAGAGCAACTCTTCTCCGCTCTCGCCGCCAACCAACCCACCCTCACCACCGACCCCAACGACGCAGCTCTCAACCTCACAAACTGGATCTCCAACTGCGCTGACAACCTTGCTCCCCTCAAACGCACGCATCGACAGACCAACACCAAAAAACCTCTCTGGTTCTCTGACACCCTCAAAGAATCAAAGAAAACTTGTCGTGCCCTTGAGAAGGCCTGGCGCAAGGACCACACCGCTGACAACATGACCGCCCTCAAGAACGCTACACGCGAACACCACCACCTGATCCGCACTGCCAAAAGGAACTTTTTCACCGACAGACTAGACAAAAACAGCCACAACAGCAGAGAACTCTTCAGCATCGTCAAAGAGTTCTCCAACCCCAGCGCCAGCGCCAACGCCGTCACGCCCTCACAGGATTTGTGCGAATCCCTCGCCACTTTCTTCCATCGCAAGATCAGCGACCTCCACGACAGCTTCGGACACCAGACCCAACCATACACCACTGAACCCGCTTCCCCGGACATCACCCTCAACAACTGGACCCACATCAACACGGAAGAAACCAAATCCATCATGAACTCTATCCACTCCGGCGCCCCTTCGGACCCCTGCCCGCACTTCATCTTTAACAAAGCCGACGACATCATCGCCCCGCACCTCCAGACCGTCATCAACTCTTCTTTTTCTTCTGCTACCTTCCCCGAATGCTGGAAGCACGCTGAAGTCAACGCCCTACTAAAGAAACCTACGGCTGACCCAAGCGACCTGAAAAACTTCCGCCCCATCTCTCTTCTACCTTTCCCAGCCAAGGTAATAGAAAAGACCGTCAACAAACAGCTGACCACCTTCCTGGAAGACAACAACCTGCTCGACCCTTCACAAACCGGATTCCGAACCAACCACAGCACGGAAACCGCCCTCATCTCAGTCACAGACGACATCAGAACCCTGATGGACAACGGTGAAACAGTCGCCCTCATTCTCCTCGACCTCTCGGCTGCCTTTGACACCGTCTGTCACCGCACCCTAATCACCCGCCTACGCTCCACCGGGATCCAAGGCCAGGCCCTGGACTGGATCGCCTCCTTCCTCGCTAACCGCTCCCAAAGAGTTTACCTCCCTCCGTTTCGCTCAGAACCCACCAAGATCATCTGCGGCGTACCTCAAGGCTCATCGCTCAGCCCGACACTCTTCAATGTCTACATGAGCCCCCTCGCCGACATCGTACGCAAGCACGACATCATCATCACCTCCTACGCCGACGACACCCAACTTGTACTCTCCCTCACCAAGGACCCCGCCAGCGCCAAGACCAACCTACAAGAGGGTATGAAGGACGTCGCAGATTGGATGAGGCTCAGCCGCCTAAAGCTGAACTCTGAAAAAACGGAAGTCCTCATCCTCGGCAACACCCCGTCCGCCTGGGACGACTCCTGGTGGCCCACGGCCCTCGGCACCGCACCGACCCCCGCAGACCACGCCCGCAACCTCGGCTTCATCTTGGACCCTCTTCTCACCATGACCAAGCAAGTCAACGCCGTGTCCTCCGCCTGCTTCCTCACTCTCCGCATGCTCCGCAAGATCTTCCGCTGGATCCCCGCCGACACCAGAAAAACCGTGACCCACGCCCTTGTCACGAGTCGCCTGGACTACGGCAACACCCTCTACGCCGGGACCACCGCCAAACTCCAAAACCGCCTGCAACGCATCCAAAACGCCTCGGCCCGCCTCATCCTCGACGTACCCCGCAACAGCCACATCTCCGCACACCTGAGACACCTGCATTGGCTCCCAGTCAGCAAAAGGATCACCTTCCGTCTTCTCACCCACGCACACAAAGCCCTCCACAACAAGGGACCGGAATACCTCAACAGACGCCTCAGCTTCTACGTCCCCACCCGCCCCCTCCGCTCCGCTGGCCTCGCACTTGCTGCCGTCCCTCGCACCCGCCGCTCCACGGCGGGTGGGAGATCTTTCTCCTTCCTGGCGGCCAAGACCTGGAACTCCCTCCCCACCAGCCTCAGGACCACCCAGGACCACTCCGCTTTCCGGAGACTCCTAAAGACTTGGCTGTTCGAGCAGCGATAACCCCCCCTTTCCCCCCTAGCGCCTTGAGACCCGCACGGGTGAGTAGCGCGCTTTATAAATGTTAATGATTTGATTTGATTTGATTTGATCGTGGAGATGTGATGCAGAAGTTGTTGTAGAACCAGTTGTTGTGGCATCTGGGGTCCAGTGCTCAGAGCTCTGTGGCAAAGTATCCGTGAGTGGCAGGAGGGCCTGGGTTTCTGGTGCTGGGCATGGTCCAGGTACGGACAGCAGCAGATAGACTTGGGTTTGGCGCACCATCAGCGTGCCCACTGGACGGGTCCGCAGCGCATTCATGATGCAACCTACCTTAGGTAGGTCCTAGGAGGTGGGACGGTCGCTGCGAGGTGGTGGGCGGGGCCGGTGGGAGGGAGAAAAAACTGCGGCAAACGGGTGGGCAGCGGTTCATTCAGTCCACCCACATAATATTTTCTCAGTAAGACTAATGATAAGTAGCAGGAACATACCTAGTTACTCAGAATGTTAAAGTAAGTTGTTTTACCACGGACATGGTAGATTCCTCTAAATACAGGATTGTGAGCCACTATATAATGTTTGCTAACTATATAGCTTTATCTGCATTTACTCATTCCATTCATTTATAAAGCTTCCCAATCATCATGACTCTCATATATCATGCTGTGTTGCTCTGCTTTAAGCCAAGAGGAAACAATCCCAAAGAATGTAACACTCTTATTCTGAGTAATGAATTTCTTAAGGCACTTCCCAGATATCAAATAAAAGCACACAAATGTATCAAAATACTCACAGCAGTTGAGAGGCAAAAATGTGCAATACATCAGCAGTGAATATATATGTATATATATATATATATGAAATAGTTAAGAATTAAAATGCATCACCCTGAGGGTTAAATCCATCATCTTTGCCAGCACCAAGCCGGGGAACCCTGAATGGCTGAGATAGTAGACCGTCCCCCAAATGGGATTTTCTTGTGCAATGCGTCCACTCCCAAGTGAGCTCCTACCTGTGTGCCAAGATTCCACGTCTTCTATACCTTAAACTAACACAAGAGGAAGATTCTAGTAATTCCTCACCCTTCGGTTATGAAATTCACATGCTGGCAGTACTTGGTCTGTGTCGAAAGCACCCAGAAGAACTGGCCAGGACCCAATGCACATTCCCGAGAAAGAGCTTTACCTTTCCCTGATGACAACATTCTAATTCTTGTACGCTCTTATTGTAGCCATATCCCCCATATTATGTTCTAGCATGGTATGACCCTGCTCTGGCAAGAAGAGCGAAAACACATTCAGTGTGGAAAACAAGCTCTATCTGGAAAAATCCTGCTCTGCCACTGTGACAGCACCGGAAGCTAAGCACAAAATTGAGTTAAGGGTCAAGATGGAGTCGGTGGTCAAATACACATAGCATTACACAGGCAAATAACTCACATCTTTTCCTGATTAAGTCTAGGATGCATCTTTGAATTTCTAAATCTCTCCTCAGCTTCTTCTAAATAAATGTCTGTCGCTTCTGCAGCATTTCTGCTCATTTTAACAGTCCTTTCATTACATTTTCTAAAACAATTATGCTCTGTCATTTAATTTACACACAATCTAGTTGTGTTAGAGGGCAGAGGCACCTGGATGATAGATATATTATCATTTTTAATGTGAAACAAATTCTTAATATTAAACAACCTCTAAAATGAAAATTTGGTGTACATCTTAAACTATGCCAATAAATCTTGTTCCAATAAAATTGAAAAATAAACACTTCATGACAATGTGTAGCTCAAAGGGAATTGCAGATATGTAACCCCCATCTATAACAGGTAAGGCTACACAAGTAAATGCGTAGATATATAACATTTGGAGACCTTCATAATATTTTTGTACTCAGAAAGTAAACTAGCATAAGTAATCTCTTTATAATCTGCATTAGAAATGTCTGTGATCTAAACTATTACTTTTTGTTGCATTACTAAGATAGTGGTCGTTATTATCTTTAGGAGAACACTAAAATGGCAATTCAAATGAATATAATATAAGCCATAAAAACAATTTTTATAGACAAACACAGTATTTCACAGGTAGCCTTTTTCTTTCTAAAAAAACTCAAAAACAAAGCCTAGATCCTATTCCAGGGTGCAAATATTTCAAAACAATGTCTTCAAAATCTTCATTTCTCACATGGATCAATATAAACATATGTAGTCATGTAATTCAGGAGTTCAGTTCACAGGGTTCAATGAGGCGCAAACCTATCTTCAGCAGGATACCTAAGGTACAAAATCAGTCTTCTTCAAGGGAGCATAAGTTATCAAAATGGTGGCATAACAAAAACCTTTTAACACATTTTCTCAGTGTAGGAAAATTATGCAGGCACGCTGTGGAAAAATCAAAAAGTAAAAAGTGCAAAACTCACTCACAGTGACTCACAAATTCAGTTTCTTTACTTCATCAGAAAACTATTCAGTGCAGATCACCATAATTCTTAGTTCACAATTATTCATGGAGGTTCTTTCAACAGAAATCGGTAGTCTCTCAGGTCAGTGTCTGTTTGTTTTGGTACAATCTTCGTCAAGTATGTCCATTCAGGTGCAGTGTGCTTCTTTTTTGGTACTCACACTCTTGTAGGTCATCATATCTTAGGCTTTTTAGAACCTCATCATTCAGATCTGTTACTGTCTGCAATGCTATTATTCCTTCTCTCACAACTTTAGACCAATCAGCTTCAGTGAGATTTGTTTCTTTTTCATCTTGTTTATCTCATGATTTGCACAACTTGCAACTGGAACGCCATGACCTGCTCTTGGGGTTTTCATAGTTCGAATTTATGAGGATTCATTTTCTTATTGTATTTTTGTTGTTCTTTTATTTCTTGTTCTCTCCTCTGTTCTACTCCCTCTGCATCCATGTAGTGAGCTCTATCTTGAATCTGTGCATTAGTGATTTGTATCACCATTTCTTAATCTGTAGTCTTCATTCTCTTTGTGTGAAGTGCACGGATCCAGTGTGACAAACCTCTATACTTCACATCAGTATTCTTCACCAAAGGTATTTGCTAAGGCCCTTTCAATTGAGATATCTCTTTCTGATATGTGCCTTCACCACTATCCAGTCTCAAGACTCCAGGTCATGGTATGGTTCTTCACTTGCTGAAGGTGTAGCCAAATTCACCTTGCGAGAGATAGAGTGTACGAGATCAGTCAAACTCTTGCAGTAATCCAGAAGTAGATCATCAGCTATGTTTACTAGTGCAGATGAAAGCATACCAGGAATCCTCATTGCACTGCACATCAGAATGTAAAGATTATGCAAGTCTGTAGTCTTGCTGGGCGTGGTCTTTATACTCAACAGCACCAAGGGAAGGGCATCTGGCCATTTCAATATCATTAATTCACATACCTTTGCAATCTCTGCTTTTAGAGTACCATTGGAATGGAACTTCTGTTCCACCTTCAGTGCCATGCAAAGAACCAATCATAACCTCATTGTTAAAATGAGTTCCCCTGTCTAATTTAAAGAATGTTGCAAACAATCTACGGATCAAGTCCCTCAACAAAAGTTATTTACAGGGGGTGTATCACATCTCCTGGTTGGGTAGGATTCAACCCACCTGCTAAACAAAAAATCACTAAGGCATATCAGTCATTACATGGTTTAATTGCAACAAAATCTATCTGTAATCTTGTGAAACGTTCATCTGAATTCCCTATATAACTCATGATAACTTTCAACTTCCTATCTACATTGATCTGCTGGCAGGTAATGCATCATTGACAAAGTGCATCGGCAACAACTCAGAAATGTGGATTAAACCAACATTTCTTAACAGTGACAACAAACTGTCATATTTCACGTGTGGAGGTCCAGGAAGATACCTTGCCAATTGAAATAACACGGAATCATGTAAAAATTTTTTATCTCTGGATGTCTAACCTTCATTAACATCTTTCGGACAACATGCTTGTCCCATCCTTTGTTTTCACCCCTTTGCATCCCGCCCTGCAGTTCCCTCAACTCCTCAAGTGACTGAGCTGATATAGACAAGCAATTATTGACACTATGTATTTCACATTCAGATTTGTTTATTCCCAATGTACTAGATCCAAAAGCACAGTGCTTTGTCACCTCTTCTGTAAAATTATGCCCTGCTGAAACTGTCATCTGTGGATCATTTAACAACAGCAACCTTCTCTAGAAACTGCAATGCTTCTAATAAATCTAGAGTTCATGGCCCGTTTTTAATGGCGGTGATAGCAGATGTCAGGAAACTCAAAATCATGGACTACTTCAAAACCTCATTAGCTATTTGTATAGATTGTAAGATTCAATCCCCCCTGACCTGCCATTAGGCCAGGCACGACTCTTCACGACGAGCAGATCCCCCATTCTTCCCTTGTCTCCCTGACCCTGCCTTTGATGCCCTTGCCGCCTCATCCCCAGTGCCAGTGGTAGGAGTATCTAGCGTGTTCTACAATTGTATTGTATTTTGTTTTTTTCATATCGAATGCCATTCTCTGCTGTGTTTTTAACTGTATTTGTGTCCTTTTTCTGCCCCACTCCCTTTTTGCTGCTGTGTTTGCTGCCCAGTTCTCTTTCCGTATCTTGACGGTTTGTCCAGTCCCTGCCGCTGCGCCCCCTGCGGCCACACCCCCCTCGCACCCCCATTGGCCACCACCTCCCAGCTGCTCCTCCCTCCCACCTCCCCTTCCTAATGGCGCCCGCTGCGCTGCTCGAAGAGTGACCCCTGACCTGCCCTTAGACCAGGCACGAGTCTTCATGACGAGCAGATCCCCCATTCTGCCCTTGTGTCCCTGACCCTGCCTTTGATGCCCTTGTCACCTCATCCCCGGTGCCAGTGGTAGGAGTATCTAGCGTGTTCTATAATTGTATTGTATTTCATTTTTTTCATATCGAATTTCGTTCTCTGCTGTGTTTTTAACTGTATTTGTACCCTTTTTCTGCCCCACTCCGTTTTTGCCACTGTGTTTGCTGCCCAGTTCTCTTTCCGGCTCTTGCTGGTTTTCTCTGTCCCTGCTGCTACGTCCCCTGTGGCCCGCCTCCCTCGCGCCCCCATTGGCCACCACCTCCTGTTTCACAGCTGCTCCTCCCTCCCACCTCCACTTCATAATGGCGGCCGCTGCGCAGCTCGAAGAGTGACCCCTGACCTGCCCTTAGGCCAGGCACGACTCTTCACGACAAGCACATCCCCCATTCTGCCTTCGTGTCCCATACCCCACCTTTGCTGCCCTTTCCGCCTCATCCCCGGTGCCAGTGGTAGGAGTATATTGCGTGATCTACAATTGTATTGTATTTCATTTTTTTCTTATCGAATTTCGTTCTCTGGTGTGTTTTTAACTGTATTTGTGTTCTTTTTCTGCCCCACTCAGTTTTTTCCGCTGTGTTTGCTACCCAGTTCTCTTTCCTGCTCTTGCCATTTTTCCCCGTCCCTGCCCCTGTGTCCCCTGTGGCCCCGCCCCCATTGGCCACCACCTGCCGCATCCCAGCTGCTCCTCCCTCCCACCACCCCTACTTAATCGCGGCCACTGCGCGGCTTCGCCGCTGGTGTGCCAGAGTCGCTCCAGAGTCAAACCCGTCCGCACCTGGACTGCGCCCAGCGCCCGTCCCCCTGATCCACGCCTTTCTGACCCCCCAAATCAGCACTAGTCCTCCACAGAACTCCATGCCCTCAACCCAGGCCAGCACCCTACCTGCACACAGGCCAGCCCCAAGCACACACATGGACCTTTCACATGCCACTCATGCCGTTTTTCCTGCACTTACACAAACACCAATAGCACCAACACGCACCACAACACTAACACGCACCACAACAACACTAACACGCACCACGACAACACTAACATGCACCATAACAACACCAACACACACCACAACTACAACAGCCCCCGCAACCACCTTAACTGCATACTCCTAAACACCCGCTCCGTCCACAAACACGCCATCGAGCTCTGGGACTTGATCACAACACACTCCCCTGACATCGCCTTCCTCACAGAAACTTAGATGAACCCCTCATCAGAACCCGACATAGCCATAGCCATCCCAGAAGTCTACAAAATATCTTGCAGAGACCGCATAAACAAGCCAGGAGGAGGCATCGCCATCATACACAAAAGCACCATCAAGATCACCACCAACACCCTCGACACCCTAGACAATGCAGAACACCTACACTTCCTAATTCACATAAACACCAACACCACCCTCAGAGAAACCCTCATTTACTGCCCACCAGGCCCCCGCCCCCCTTTCTGTGACGCCATCACTGATAACATTAGCTCCCACGCCCTCACCTCCACAGACTATATTCTCCTTGGTGACCTCAACTTTCACCTGGAAAACGCCCACGACCACAACTCCACAACCCTGCTAGACAGCCTCACGAACCTAGGACTCAAACAACTGGTCACTGCACCCACTCACTCAGCAGGACACATGCTGGATGCAATCTTCACCTCCAGCAACCACATCACATTCATACACACCACCGAACGCCACTGGACCGACCACCACTGCTTCCACTTCTCCTTCACGAAACCCCCCACCCACCACTGACAACACACCACACCCTACCGAATGTGGGGGAAGATCCCCATAGAACACCTGAACGCCAAGCTCATACAAACTCCACCCCCCTTCACCAACGACCCCAACATCGCTGCTCACAACCTCATGCACTGGCTAACTGCCTGCGCAGACTCTCTCGCCCCACTGAAAAGTAACAACAACACCTGCAACATCAAGACCGCCCCCTGGTTCATCACTGAACTCCAAGCATGAATGCCGCAAAACTGAGAAAGCATGGCGCCAAGAGCCCACCATGAAAACTCAGCACCCTCAAAACTATCATACGCAAACACCACCAACTCATCCGGACCACCAAACGGACTTACTACAAAGGATGCATGGATAGTAACTCACATAACAGCAAGGAATTCTTCACCATCATCAAAGAGCTCACCAATCCCAAATCCTGCACCATCGACCCCCCTCACACACAAAACCTCTGCAACTCCCTCTCCAACTACTTCCACCTCAAAATCTTAGGCATACACAACAGTTTCACACCACCCGCACCCACCATCACCACCACTGACACCACCAACATGACCAACAGCACAACACCCTCCCCACCCCAACCAACTTCACACCTGGACCCCTACCAACGACAAAGAAACTGAAAAAAACATGAACTCCCTCCACTCAGGCTCCCCCACAGACCCCTGCACCCACCACATCTTCAACAAGGCCATCCCAATCATCGCTCCCCAGCTCTGCACCGTAATCAACAGTTCCTTCGACGCCACTACCTTCCCAGACACCTGGAAGCATGCCGAAGTCACCGCACTCCTAAAAAAAAACAAAAGCAGACCCGGAAAACCTCACCAGCTACTGCCCAATCTCTCTTCTCCCCTTCCCCGCCAAGGTCGCTGAGAAGATAGTGAACGCCCAAATGTCTTACTCCCTAGAGGAAGACAACACACTCAACGCCTCCCAGTCTGGATTTCACAAGAACCACAGCACTGAGACTGCCCTCATCGACACTGTTTGCCACCAAAACCTCCACGCACGCCTTTTCGCATGCTACGGAGGAACTTCAAATGGATTCCCATAGAAACCAGAAAAACCATCACCCATGCACTCATCAGCAGCAGAATAGATTACGGAAATGCCCTCTATGCTGGTACCACAGCCAAGCTTCAGCAGAAACTCCAGCGTATCCAGAACGCAGCCGCACGCCTCATCGTCAACCTCCCACGCCACTAACACATCTCCCCTCACCTCAGAACCCTTCACTGGCTGCCCATCAGGAAAAGGATTGTCTTCAAAATCCTCATCCATGCCCACAAATCCCTCCACAACACTGGACCACCCTACCTCAACGAACAAGTGAACTTCCACGCACCAACTTGACTCCTCTGCTCTGCTCACCTCATCCTCGCCAGAGTCCCCCGCATCCAACTCACCACCTCCGGAGGCAGATCCTTCTCCTACCTCACCCCCAGGACCTGGAACTCCCTCCCCAACAACCTACGCAAGACCCAGGACCTCCCGACTTTCGGAAAGCACCTAAAGACATGGCTTTTTGAGCAGTAAAATGGCATCCTCCTTCTCTCCCCCGCCCAGCACCTTGAGACCCTTCCAGGTGAGTAGCGCACTTAATAATGTTTTGATTGATTGAATCCATTGACTGTGCACCTTGCTCTGGTAATTACAATGAATCCTGCCAATTGTGCTGAAATTACATTGCACAAATATGATGCTTCCACAATATACATTATAACATCAATAAATAAACTCAAATCAGCTAATTCAGTTGGTACATCTTGAATATCTCGTCTTGGTTTGATGCATAATTCTAACACATCAGTGCAATCATTGTCACTTTCATCAATGTTGCAGGATTCAAATTACTGCAGCTTTTGATTGAAATGTTTTCTGCTGACAGTATAATGTCCTCATATTTAGTCAAACAACTATTTGTAAAATGCTGAGTGTATGTACGAGACAGCGATGCCTCAACTAAATGAGGATTCAGCACAATAAGTGTGTCTCCCCTGACAATCGCCTCACTTTGCCCAATTGTCAGTAAAGTTGCTGCAACGCTTTCAGTGCACCATGGAAGAACAGTGGCCGCTGCATTCAGTGTATCAAAAAAATATGCAATGGACCACTCCCCCTGTGATTCTTTGTGGGGACAGGAGCGTGCACACATCTCTCTCATTTATTCCATCTCTCTCATGACAGAATAAAAAAAACTGTTTTTTTTGGCATTCCTAGAGCAGGGGTGCTACATAAGTTGTGCCTGAGCTCCAGGATGGCTTGAAAACATTCATTTTCACAAGACAGTGGAAACTTCACTTCACTGTGAGTTAGCCTCTGCAAAGGCTTTGATGTCAGATTAAAGATTGGAATTCACTGCCAACAGTAGCAGGCAATCCCTAGAAACATCCTCTGTGTTGTTGGTGGGTTAGTTTTCAGAATCATTGAAATACGTTCTTGAGACACCTTCCTTACTCTTCTCAATCTGGTAATACAAATAAATAACTTCTTCCTAACAATACTGTAATTATGCAGGAGGCACTTTATGCCTCTTTTCAGGTAGGTGATTTAGCAAAGACAGTTGTGTCAACGTTACAGCCCTCTCTTGTTTTATCTAAGAGTAACGGACCGTATCTATATTGCTCTACCACTGCGACACAAGGCAGATTCAAATTTTCTAGGGCCTTTTACAGGAGAACATTGGAAGGCTTTCTGTATACCCCTGTGGGATCCTACCTCAAATCAAATTTCCATTGCTGAATCTGATCTCGTAGAGATATTGACTATCCTCACAAGAAGGACTTAAGAAAATTATTGACACAAATCAATCACTGTAAAACAATGGCCTTCTGTGGGAATCTGAAACAATGTTCCTGCTCATTCGGTATCACGAGACAACAAGCAATCACCAATGTAATTAATTTTAAAAAGGTCTTGTACTATCCTCCATTTTCTGCTAGGCTTCTTCATCCCTGTGTCAGAGACTTAAGTGGACTCCCTAACACTTCTTTTAGAGTGCCTTGTTCAGTCATTTTATCAACAACATGGGCAATTCCCTCCTGTGCTTCATAAGTGAGCTTGTACTAAGGAGTACTGGATGCACTGCATTATTTTCACAGTAATTTGCACAGGTTCTGCACTTTTGATCAATCCAATTTCTTTTCCTGAAAAATCCCAAACCTCCTTGGTCACAGTGGCCCAGATTGAAAGAGCACTAGCGCCACATTAACATCATTTTTTTGACACTAATGTGGCATTATTCTTTAAAAAATGCTGCACCATACCTACAAAGTGACGAAATGCATGCATTGCGCCACTTTGTAACCCTTTGCGTGACATTATGCGTGCACCATGCTTAATGTATGCAAAGAGGGTGTCCCCCCGTTAAGGGAACCACAAAAATGGCTCAGTGGAATCGAAGAGTTTCCACTGCATCATTTTGTGTGTCTACTTTTAACGCCTGCTCAGAGCAGGTGTTAAAAGGGGGAACACCATTAGTTACAATGGGCCATGGGCTCCTATGTACTGGTCAGGGTTAACACCAAAATGTGGCACTAACCCTGAACAGTACATCAATGGTGGGGGCGTGGTCACGAAGCCAAAGATGGCGCACGCTTGATCCGTCTGCTCCGGAGGGGCCTAAACTTCTCCTGTTATCCTGGGCTTCCCCCTGGGGCAAATTGACGGGGAGCGAGTGCGGGGACCCGTGTGGGCGACCCGAGCACCGGTGGAGCCCAGAACGAGCCCGTCGGAGGCGGCCGGCGAGCCCCTCGGCCTTGGGTCTGTCGCCGCGTTAATGTCGGGAGCCGGACTGAGCGAGTGAGCGGACACGCGGCTGGGCGTGGGACCGCGCGCCATTTGAGGGGGAGCCAGCCGACCGCGGCTGGGGAGACGGGGCAGCCCCCCTCCTGCCTGGGGGTTGCTGCAGGGCTGTTCGTGGAAAGCCTTGTGTTCCCGAGACCGCGGAGGACGGTGTGACGGCGGCCGGAGGTGCGTGCGGGCACTCCGGCCCCACCCTTGCAAGTAAGGAGAAACGACCGGAGCCCCTGGGCCTGACGGGGGGCCCGGCTGCCGGGAGCCTTGCTGTGGCGCCGCCCCTGCATGCGGCACGCTGTGTCTGGCGGAAGGGGCCTCTGGTGTAGCGGACACCCACTTTGAACACCGGCACACTCCTGCGGAACGTGCCGGGCCCCGGGAGGGCCGCCCTTGAGGAAAATACCGGACCCTCGGCCGAGCGAGACAATCGGCGGATAGGGGGACCCCCTGTTGGATGGTCGTGCCCGTGGTGGCCTACTGCGCGTATGGGGCGCTGGCCCCTGAACTTAGAACTAGCATGGAGGGCCCCGGGCCACAGAGCATGAAGGATCGCCCAGCTGCATCTGGGGAGATGAGAATCCCGGGGTGACCCCGACTGGAGCATGCCAATCGAGGAACTGAGTAACGGCGGACGGCCGATGGCCCGGGGGTAAGGCACAGCGAAGCTGCGCTTTTCAGCACCTCCTTAAGAGTGGATGAACTGCCTGGCAGGGCTCGCCTGCCGAAACGGGTTGGGAGCGGTCCGCGGTACTCCGCGCGGTGGCCCACCGCGGGGGATGGTCGATAGTGGGCGTCCTGCCTGACCGGACCGGCCCGGCCCCTGAAGTGGCGACTACTGTGATCGAACTGGTGTGGTGCCTCGTGTCCTGGCGCAACGCACCCCGAGTCCATGGGGATCCAGAACGAGGAAGCTCGGGTCTCTGGTGCTGATGAGATTCTACCTGGCGGCCCCTGCAGGCCTTGAACTGCGCTTGAGACGGAAGTCCTAGATGGGGGATCCCCTGAGCTAACGCACTGTGGTCGGATTCGCCACTGGGGGGGGACGATCTCCTACGTAATCGATGTCCCCTAAGAACCGCCACAGGGCTAAAGTCATGGACGGCACAGCGGCCCCCGGGCACGGGGGGGGGGACGTGCGGGGTCCATCGCAGGTCGATGTACAGGACACCCTGGACAAAATATTGGGTGCGATAGAAGACACTAAGTTAACACTGCAACACGACATCAATCAGGTCGTGGTTGAACTGGGCCTCTTGAGGGGTGACCATCACAAATTATCGGACAGAGTCAAAGAGACAGAAACCACACTGGCCGACATCGCACCAAAACAAAAAGACCTGCAGGCCGAAATGTCGCATCTCAGAGACAGAGTGATGCGACTAGAGCGAAGAGCTGAGGACGCAGAGGGGAGAAGCCGGCGGAATAACGTGCGAGTGGTGGGCCTCCCGGAGGGGGCAGAAGGATCAAATATGGTAGAATTCCTGGAAAAATGGTTGAGCACAGTAGTGGCACCGGGCCGGCTGACTTCATTCTACACTCTGGAGAGAGCGCACCGCGTGCCTGCGAGGCCCCTGGCGCCGGGCAGGCCCCCCCGAGTGGTGATCGCAAGATTACTGCACTATAGAGACAGGGACATCTTGCTACAAAGGGCGCGTGAAGAGGGCCCATTTAAGGTAGCAAATGGCGAAGTCACGCTGTTCCCGGACTTTACAGTAGAGGTACAGAGTAAGCGTGCCTCATACATGGCAGTCAAAAGGGCCCTAAGGGACGAAGGTATACAATATTCGTTGCTGTACCCGGCTAAGCTGAAAGTAATGCTTGACAGTAAAACAACATTTCTTCAATCCCCGGAGGAGGCATGGGAATGGCTGGAAACTCATGGGACCCAGACAGAGCGGCTCAGGAGGGGGGGCCCGACCGGGGGTGGACCGCGCCGGCCCCCCAGGGGAAGACGGACCCGAAGTCGCCCACGCTTGGCGCCATCCCAGAACCAAAAAGAAAGTGGCAGAAGAGCAGCTCTGGAGACCCACCTGGCGGCTGGTGAACCTGAGAGATTGAGACGTAGGTGGAGGGGGCGGGTGTTCGCAACAGAGTACTCAGCGTACGCAAGGGGAGTAATGATTTGGATCCGTGCAGGGGTTCCCCTAGAGATAGAAGCTTCCAACATAGATCGTGAGGGGAGGTTCGTGATTCTGGAGGGGCGGCTATCCGGCACACCGATTGTCCTGTGCTGCATGTATGCCCCAAATCAAGACCAGATCCCCTTTTTGACGAAATTATCGAGCCACCTCACCCGCCAGAGGAGAGGAGAGCTTTTGGTTGGAGGGGACTTCAATAGTATATTAGATGTAGACTTGGATAGATCCCCCCCCCCACTACAGGGTGCAATATCAAGTAAGATAGCTGGGAAACTTAGTGAATGGATGAGCTACTGGGGGCTAGTGGATATATGGCGGGAACAACACTTACACGACAGGGATTACTCATATTATTCGGGCCTTCATCGACTCACACCAGAATCGACAGGGTGGGGTGTACGTCTGACCTTGCACGTGGGATGGTTCACTCAGAATATCTGGGCCGTACACTGTCCGACCACAGCCCCCTATTGGTAACATGGAGGGCAGCAGAGATTAGGCCCCCCATTCCGGCCTGGAGATTATCCCCTACAGCACTTGAGGACCCAGCATACAGTATAGAGACGCCCTGAGACAGCACCTGACTGACCATATTCAATTTAACAGTGGATCCACCACCTCTAGATCTACGGAATGGGAGGCCCTCAAGGTGGTGACAAGGGGTTTTTGTCTTGGACAATCGGCCGGAGTGAGACGCACACTTGAAAGGGAGCTGACTACGCTAGAGAAGATAATACATGAGGGAGAACTTACTCAGGGGACTGGCACACTAGTAAATGAGAAATATACTCAGGCAAAGAGGGACCATTCCCAGATTGAAGAACAACTTAGATGTCACAGCACACAAAAATACTTTGCCTCCCTACAATCTGAAGAGGGTAGGTCTGGGAAAATGTTAGCTTGGTTGGTGAGGCCGGGTGGAGAGGCTGAGCCCATCACAAATGTGCTGGATAAGGAAGGGTCATGCAGAAGTAGACCAGGCCCTGTAAATGATGCATTCAAGGAATATTACACCTTTTTATATGGAAAACCGGCTGAAATCAGTACGGAGGTGTTTGATAATTACCTACAGCATATACCTATAACGAGCCTGATGGCCGGAGACAGGGATAGGCTGGGGGGCCCAGTGACGGTGGCGGAGGTCGGTGAAGCTATAGCTCAATTAGCCTCAGGGAAGACCCCGGGAACAGACGGCCTCCCCATGGACTTTTATAAAAAATTCGAGAAGCAACTGACCCCCCAGTTGGTAGAGATGTATACAGAATCGCTACAGAATGGGATAATGCCGTGCACCATGAGAGAGGCAATGGTAGTCCCACTCCCTAAGACAAAATCTAGGCAACCTTCGGTGACTGACTTCCGCCCCCTGTCAATGCTAAACAGTGATTTTAAAATACTAAGCAAGATCTTGGCCAACCGTCTACTCCCTCTTGTACCAACTCTGGTACATGTAGACCAGAATGGTTTCGTCCCGAATCGCAGCACCTCCTTAAACCTGAGACGTCTCTTTGCGGTCCTGAATATGCCTAGCGACATGAAACCTGCAGCAGGGGTGTTGCTCGCGGTGGATTTTGAGAAGGCATTTGACTCGATCAGATGGGACTACTTGAGAGCAGTGATGCTCCGTATGGGAATGGGTGAAGATTGGGTCAAATGGGTGGACTTGTTGTACACGTCACCGCTGGCAAGAGTGAGAACAGGTAAAACAGTATCCGGAACTTACCCAATTCACAGGGGAACCAGACAAGGTTGCCCATTGTCCCCACTTTTATTCGCCCTGGCCATCGAGCCGCTGGCGTCCCAGATGCGGCGGGAGGGCGTGGGTAGAGGAGTGGAATGGGGACACCAAGAACATATCATCTCGCTATATGCTGATGATATACTTGTCTACCTTAGGGACGGAGAGAAGGATCTCCCATGGGCGCTGGGAGTGCTGGAGAACTATGGGAACATATCTGGACTTTGCCTCAACCGTAACAAGACTTGCGTGTTCCCTATGGCTCCGGGCGGCGAACGCCCGACGACATGCCCTGGGGATATGATTTGGGCCCCTCGAACCTTTAAGTATTTGGGCATACAGGTGTTTCACGACAGGGCAGACTTGCGCGAGGGTAACCTGGGCAGAGCTCTACGATCTCTAAAGTCCTCAGTGGGGTTCTGGCGGTCGCTGAAATTAACGATAATGGCCAGAGTAGCATTGTCCAAAATGGTCATGCTGCCCCGGCTTCTATACTACTTCGCTAACCTGCCCCTTCTGATTCCAACAGCGTGGTTTCGTGAACTAAACACCCTACTCAGGGAACTTATATGGGATGATGGCCGTAGACGCACCTCGCTCCAGATACTATGCAGGCCAACTAACAAGGGGGGTCTAGGAGCACCAGATTTTGAAGCCTACTACCTGGCATCCCAGCTGCAATGGGTTGCCGGGTGGCTCACAGGTAAGGGTCACCTGGAGAGATACGCCGACCAAGTAGTGGAGGACATAAATCAGTTCATTGCTCGAATGACAAATAGGAAGCTTAATCCCCACATGCACAGCCTGATGACAAAAGTGGCGTCAGCATGTTGGAAGAGGTGCGTGAAAAGGGATGGCACTGTCCCCCCGTACTCTCCGGCCCTACCCCTGGCGGTACTTACGATCGAGGCTGGTGAGAGGAACCTGGGAGGCATGAGCCTCGGAACCTGGAGAAGAGCAGGAATAGAAACGGTGGGAGACCTGTTTCAGGAGGGAGTGTTGAGGTCTTTCACTAATCTTGTTGACAGTGGAGTCTCCCCGGGTCAGTTCCTTATGTATCATAAACTGATACATGTGCTGAAAACGCACTGGATCACGGTCAATGGGGAACCAGTTACCCACAGGGTGCTGCATCTCCTATTGACGTCAGGAGACGAGTCCCATCTGATATCTAAATTATACCGAGTTCAAGTTGAGGATGCACTAGATTCCCTGCGGCCACTGAGAGAGAGATGGGGGAGGACAGTCGGTAGGGAACCGTCAGATGCGGAATGGAACAGAGCTTTGGCTTACCCCCGGACCGTAGCTCGCAGCACGCGCCTGAGATATATACAATATAATTACCTCCACAGAACGTACCTCACCCCACATTGGCTAACAGTAATCTATGGGGGAGTTCCTAGGGTGTGCCCCAGATGTAAAAATGTAGACGCAAATTTTGACCACATGGTGTGGACCTGTCCAGAAATCCAACTGGGGTGGGAAGAGGTGATGTCCGACCTATCGAGACTCCTTAATATGAACCTGACTCCGACCCCTGACAGATGTTTGATGGGCTTTGGGAATGGGTTGCCGCGGGGAAGAGTGGAGACCCGATTTCTGAGTCTGGCACTGGTATTATATAGGAGACAGATCACAAAGAACTGGAAGGCACAGTTTCGGCCCCCCCGGGTTGGGTGGAGACAAGACGTTACAACATGGGCTAGAGCCGAACTCCAGGTCCTGAAGAGCGAGGAGGGGAGGGGACTGCGTCGCCACCCTATAGCACAGAAATGGGAAGTAGCAATGACAAGCTGGGACAATATATTGAGAACAGCGGACGCAGACACTCCAACAGGAGTGGAGACTGGATAAACATAGGAAGGGAGGAAATGTTGCCTCGCCCTCTAGGACATGATAAGGGAAGACACGATAAGGCCGAGATTGAACAAAAGGTGGACAACAGGGGACCGAGCCCATGACATTGGTTAACAGACAGGCTGAACCCGGTAAACGCCCCACCCACCTGAAACCAAACAAGTCTATGAGTAATGACACCATACATACTGGAAAAGCCAAGAAATGGCATCCCCCTGCATTAGCAGCCTCCACCCCCTACTTTGCCATCGTGTTTAAGTTTAAGTTAATTAATGTTTGAAACGAGTTATAGGTGTTGTATAATAGCTAGCAAAACATGACTCTGCTACACTAGGCCAACTGGGCAACCCATACGAGAAGAAGCGCCACTGTTGTTCCATTCTTGCATACGTTTAAAGTATAAAGGTTATCGAATAATTAATGAAGTAGAATATTCAAACAATGTAGACAGTAGTGATATTAACACTGTTATGCACTAACACGAAGCAAACAAGATGGTGCTGTAAACATAATACTGTTTATTGAATGATAAAATGTTAATAAAAAAATATTTAAAAAAAAAAAAACAGTACATCAATGGTGTCAAAAAATGTGACACTATTGCCATCTACCCTGCGCCAAATTTTAAATATGCCACACACATGGTGGCAGTAGGGGGGCGCTAAGGGGTGCATGAAAAGTGGCATTGCATTGAGTGCAGCGCCACATTTCTTAATCTGCCCCAGTATGTCTTAAATCAGGATGTGAATTTTCTTCTGTAAACACTGAGGACAATGTAACTCTTGGCTTTTGTGATTTTATTTTAAAACCAGGGTCTTCATCCTTTTTCTGAATGACACCACTATCTGGTGAGGAGTAAATTACGCGATTAAATTTGCAGAGCAAGTCACAGCATAACAGATTAACTGGACTTGCTTCACTGATTATGAATTCAGGATTAGTTGTTATCAACCCAGTTTTTACAGGGACATTAGCTGACAACTCATTAATTACTTGTGTATTTGAAGTGTCTACAGCTTGAACTTCTTTTCCCAAGAGGGCTAGGAAGGGAACCTCCAGTAGTCCAACCATGGAGTGAGTAGCACCTGTATCAATCAAAAACGTATACTGAAAGGCCATTCAGTTCTTCTTCCACAAAAGGGCCACTCTGGTCTACCTCTAGTACTACACCAGGCATGCAGTCCTCCTCTCCCTCAGGCATTGTCATTCTGCCAAAATCAGTCCTTTAGGAACTGTGTATGCCTGCAAATTGTGGAAAACATCATTAATAACTGAAGGTCTTTGTTGAAGTCTGAAACTGAGTTTTAAAACTTGAACATTGCTCTGCATGGGTTGTTGCATAACTAGAGCAAAAGGCATATTCCCGTTGATTTTTCTTGTATTTTGCACATTCTGCACACTAGCCAGTAGGGCTTACAGTAGGAACCATTTACAAGTCATTTTGAAATCTATTTGGATTAAATCCACAATTTCGTTTCCAGTGACCACTTTTTCCACAGATGTGACAATGACCATTTCTGTACATTACTCCTATTTTGATTAGGCATTATTAGTAAAGCCTCAACCTCAAGGATCACCATTTCCACCTTGCTCAAACTGTGCACCATTGCCTTGAACATTAACATTGTGCACACCATCACCAGTACGAACATCAAAACCAAAACCAGGACTTAAACCCAATGTTTAAAAACCACCTTGACCAGACCACCTTTTTGGAAATACTTATGTCACCATCAGTTTCTCTTTCGTTGTTTTCTTCTTCGCATTGTAATAATCACTACAGTGCTTCACAAAGGCTAGAATGTCATCTAAAGATTTGGCCTGTCAACATATCACTCTTTGCCTGTTTTGGGGCAATGTCAAATGCTCAATACCTTGATTACCATTCTTCATAACAAGTGGAGAAGACTTATTTTGAGAGGCTTCTATCTGTGGTTCTTCTGTTGGCCACTGTACTTTGGTCTTACACTCTGTTCTCAAATCCGAGGCACAACAATCAAAAACAAAACGACCAAATCTATCCAAAGCACTTTCAATATGGTCACAGTCCTTTCTGCTTCTTTAAACCATGCCTCAGGCTTCTCTCTGAGCTTTGGCAAATCTTAATCGATGTGTAGAGATCACTTCTTGGTCATATTACAGGCACATGTGCTCCTTCCTGTACTTCACTCAGTTGAAACCCCTTTTCCACAACCACATCATACTCAAAACCCTTAACACTTACATACTTCTTTTTATTCTTGTTTATTATTTTTCAACTCCTCAGACTTTTCAGGTGTTCTGACCACTCCGGTCAATATTTTGTTCTATCCTCCCATTTAATAATTGTTTCTAATATTCCTATGAAGGTATCCTTGAAGTGTTTTAGGGTTATAGTTCATTAATTCACTTACAGTCATTCCTATCTGATATGACTCACAAAGTTTTAAATCTACTCTCAATTCTTTAGCCTATTCCTGAAGTTTCTCAAATGCTTGATCAGCACATCTTCCTGTGTCTGCACTCCAATAAGCCAACTTGTCTTTATTATATTTTGAAATCTTTATCCATTTCCGTTTTCTAATATTATTTCCAAATCCTCTTGGATATTGAAAGTATTGTTTTTTACCACTCTTTTCTCACTATGTGAAGAAGAACTAAGCACTCTTTCATCCTTCCTGATATTCAGCTCTCCTACTCCTATTTTTTCCATTTGTACTTGCACATGAGCCTCATTATACGGAGGAACTACAGTTGATCATCTGGCCATCAACTCATTCTCTCCCTCAGAATCACTCTCATTATTTTCAATCTCTTTTTTATCATTATTTTTGTCATCTTTTGCTTTAGTTTTGTCTGTTTCATAAGTAAGCACAGGAAAAGCCCTATAGTTTATAATATTTCCTATCTCCATACTTTCTTCTGTAAATGCAATCACACATCCATCCAATGGCTGACAGCCTTATCAATTTGTCCTTTTAACATTTACGTATGTGCTGTTTTGTTTGTCAAGTAGTCCCACTCATTCAGGACTTCGCAATGCTCAGCTCTAGGCTGCAGCCCCATTGCAAACATTGCACACTCCAAACTCTTGATCTTTTTCACTTCCAATGAACAATATACAAAAAACTGCCACTTTTTTGCCAACAACAATTCTATTCTATTATTTGACCCATAGACATGTTATGTAACCCATCATCCAGCATTTCGTAGGTGAGGGTACTAATCGGGGGTGGAAAATGTCCTCCATTAGCGGAAATTGCTAGCTTATTCAAGCACACTCCCATTGTACCCTCAACCTAGCTCACAATGCGTAATACTAATACAACCAATCACAATACGATTTTATAACAATACTTGACACGCACAACTTAAAAAAAACACACAAATACCTTGTCTGCCTACTGGGATACATAACGGAAACTCAGACTCACCATAGAATAGCAGTACACCAAAATACTTTCAATCACACCTAAATGGGTTCTTGACTGGTGGTAACCCAACATTGAGCCAGTGGGTCTATTCCTTGTGAACAAAGAAATAAATTACACTACACTGATTGGTTCATACACAGCTAGACTATTAAGAACTTCATAGGATTGTAACCTAAAACCTGACAAGACCACACACTTTTTCATCAGACAGCCTTTACACTTATCTCAAGATCTTGGATTTTCATCAATCTACTAATTTTACACATGTTCCCAAAATACAACATCCACATAATATTACAATATTTTCATTTAACAGCACAATTTTAACAGCTTCAACAATGTCTGCAAAACATTACAATGCAGTGCAGATTTTGACTTCAAATTCAATGCATGTACCACATGCAATACAAAACCATTGACATAACACCATGATTTGCACATGCCGCAGAATAACTCACTCCAAACCACACACTTCAATCAATCAAAAAAACCTTTTGTTCAATGCTTTCTTGAACTTAAATAAGAAATACAACTCATCAAATCTGACCTACAGTAGAGTTTAAAAGACTCACACGTTGATGTTGATGAACTGGAGGACAGGGTCAATAATCTTAAAAATAATTTCAGCAGTCAGGTGGATGATTATGAATAACTAAAGAGGTGCATGTTGCTCCTAGTAAAGCAAAGCGAATTATTTCAAGGAAAATGCAATTACCTCAAAAACTGCTCACTGCACGATAGTATTCATAACATAAGCATTCCCATGAGGTACTGCAAAAGGGCTTAGAGCAACATATCTGAATTCTTCCAAGCACTCCTCAGTTTGAACAGGAAAGGATCCAGCCTGTCTTGATCATATTAGTAGGGTCACCCCAGTGTCTAACAACAGACCCCTTCCACCGGCTGTGCTGACACAAGTTCACTTCTATGAAAATAGAGAGGCTATTAAGGCCAAAGTGAAATAAGGGGGCCAATCTCATTTAATGGACCACTCATTCAGCTCTTTCAATATATTCCCCCCATCACGTCTTTAAAAACCAGGCCTTTAAACCAGTCACTGACTTTCTAACCTCAAAACCTGTCTAAAAGAGATAAGACCATCCTTGTAGATTGATTTTTCCATGGAATGGGCCCTCATGGAGCCTGTCCACCCTCAGCCAATTTCTTGATCTTCTGGGCCTCAAAGAAAACGAAGGGCATACGCTACAGCAACTGGATTACAAAGGAGCAAAACAATCGACAAAATTATGGGCACTGCAAGCCAAATGACTGAGAAAGACATGGCAAGACAGAGTTAAGGGAGATATACAGGGGTAGCCTTCCGAGCCCCAACAAATCAGCAGTGTGGCAAACCTAATGGACAAAGGTGGTACCTCTACCACGCATAGTACTAGATTGGATAAAACTGGTAGATGGGTGGCGGTAGAAGGTTCATGGCAGGTTCAACCCACGACATGTATGTCACTATGCTCCAAATGTAGGGCAAGAAACATTCTTAAAATAAACATAGGCTTGATAAGCATCCCTTCCAAACCCCTTATTATCAGAAGTGATTTCAATCTTGTGGTTAGTGCTGGCCAGGATCAATCCTAATAGAGAGATGGGGGATACTTGACTTATCATTGGAACGTCAGTAAAAACAAACAAAAAAAATAAATAAATAAAAAAAAAAATATATATATATATATATATATATATATATATATATATATATATAATTAGTTAATAAACACCATAAAGCATAAAGCAGCATATCAGTTCATAAGCAAATGTAAAAGCACAAGCTAAAAAAACATACATAGAACCATTCCAGCGAATAATGAAAAGGCTTGAGCCTCAGCATTAAAAATGATCATTCATGTCCCATAATGCAACAACAGATATCCTCAAGGTACCACTCAGCTCCTGTGTAACAGGCCCATTTGAAATAAGTTAATAAAACTAGCATAATCAGGCTGGATCGCAAACTAAACTGTATCAAAACAGCGCAACAGCACAATCTAAAGTGCTTCAGAGCAGGTCGTAACCACAAAAAAATGGTTTAAACACTCATAAAGCTTAACACAGTGGGGATGAGCACATCACCCTCGTAATACCTCTCTCCAGAGGTAGCAGCAGGTGGACCAAAAGTATGTTATACTTTAAAGTGCATGAAGAAGTGTAAGGGGCAGCTAATACCCATCCTGGGCCCTGCGAGGCCCGTGTTTTCTTATACTTCATGAATTAAACATAAAACACTAAAATACCAATGAACATTATCAAGGTCCGTTGGCCTGTGAGGTCTGAGAGGCGTACGTGTTTAGGACACCCCTGAAACTCTTTAGGCTTCCTCAGCTGGGATAGAAGGTACAGAATTTCTCTCACTCTCATGCAGATTGTGCCCTCTAGCATGTCTTTAGGGGGCCCTCCGTACACATCCGTTCCAATCCATTTGCACCGTTCCTGTCTTGAGGAGTTCAGGGGTAGGTCCTTTGGCCTAATCACGCTTTTAACAAGCATTGGCATAGCCAATAGATCTCGCTTTTGGGAGAGATTCTATTTTTGTTTTCTCTATTCCACACTAGCTGTGTGGATAGTAAGTGTAGATTGCTTTTTACATGGCAAGTGAAAAGATTTACCCCACCACTTCCTGCTTTACATAAACTAGAGCAAACTAACAAACTAGAGCGCTAAAAATAGCTGGTCCCCAGAGAGCGTGTATGTTATCTAGGCTGGTTTTTTTTTTTATTGCATGCCGGAATCTGTAAACAACAGTTCCACAGGTTCCGAATTCAAACACAAATGATCGGGATGAGCTGCTTTAAAAAAAACCTGCTTTGCCTCAGATTTACCGCGTCAATTTGAGGTGTTAGTTTTGTTTTTACAGATTGTGTGCTCCAGTAATAATCTCTGAAGCGATGGCATATTCTGAAGTACGGAAAGTCTCAGAAAATAAAAGTTTTTGTTTTTTCTCTCATGCACTTACCAAAAGAATGTTGTGTGTAAGTACATCTACTCGCACCACTTAAAGAAAAATAATGTTCAAAAGTCCGCGTTGGCTGAGAACCACCTTTTAATGTGAGGAATATTTTTCAATGAGCCCCCTCTATAGAGAAAAAAATGCTCTCTTTACCAGCCCTGCGCATCTCATGATCACCAGCAATAGGCATTCTAGAAGAATGTCTGATGTCTGGCTGGATGGTCACTTTTAACAGCTAGATTCAATTGGGATATGAAGCGAAGTTGTGTGTGTTTGTACTTTTGTGTCTTTATCTGTATGTATGTGCCCGCGTGTGGTGTGTGCGTGCCCATGCATTGTTGTGTTTGTGCAGATCCTGGAGGGGTGGGAAGGTGGCAAACTTTTTATGTAATATTGTAGACCTTTAAAAGATAAAACAAATACATTGTTAAGCCCAAGGCACGCTTAGGTATATTAAATCATGTCCCCTCCCCTTTCTAAGTTAAAAGTAGCACCCAGATTTCATATTGGGAGACTTTTTAATGAGGATGTGAATTAACAATTATGATAAAGTATTAAATTGTGTCTTAGTTTAGATGGGGACCATGTCCTTGCTAGACACTGCTGGAAGACAGCAAAGCATTTACCCCGCATCTCTGGCCCAGCAGAAAAAAAGAAAAGGGGTGACCCCTTTTATTCCAAAATGTGCTGAAATAGTAACGCAAAATATGTGCATTTTTGTATTTTTTAAATGGAACAAATCCACTGTGCACGTTTTGCATAATTAAAGAAAACAGCAAATTAACCTTCAAACTTTTCAGGAACATATCCAAGAAACACTGACACCAGTGCAACTTCTAAATAACTATTTTACACTTCTTTTGTTGTTTGTATACTATGATGCCGGAAAAGGGTAATTTGTAAATGTAAATTAATGAACTAAGTGTGAGACCAAATAATTTGGCTGCGGCCACGTATTTTACATGGAGAAAACCCAATGTTACTCAGTCTAGGCAAAGTTCAAAATATTTACTGGTGCCCTCGTGGCAGGGGACAATGGAGCTGGTTGAACGTGTGCAAGAGACATTCTGCCTTTGTCTGCATGTCGTGTGTTCCAATCGTGCATGGTGAAGCTAGTTCTCTAGTTCCCCAAGGTCTAGCGTCATGGTAGCGCCTCTTACTTATAGCACAAAGAAAGGGTGAAGGGTGTTAAAAGGTGTTCTTAAACAACAAGTTAAGTTATAAAATGCTGCAAAATAAATGTTCTAATTTTGGGCATGATATTATTAGGTTGTGCATGGGAAAATTAACAGAAAGGGGCGGCCGCTTGTTTGCGGCAGTTAAGAGCTCTGCAATTGATGTAGCTGGGTTGCATTTCAAAGGGAAACACGGTGGATCTGTACAGATGTTTTTCAGTCCATAAATCAGCTTTTTGCGACTGTTATAACAGCAAATTAGTTCTGCACATCAAATTTTAGATTTTCAGGTGAAATGGGATTAAACAGAACAAAGCAACATGGAAAGGGTTTTGTACCGTGGAGGCCCGAGATAAGGAAAATTCCTGTTCGAAAACAAACATTGAAACCCAAGTCCTGGCACTTCCTGAGCACAAGAAAAACAGCATTAAATCAGTCTGAATGTACAGCAGAGGCGCGTGCGCGTAGGCTCCTAGGAGTCCTTGCAGTGCCGATGACCAGCTCTGGGCGTCATGCTGCTGAAAGAAAGGCACAAGATTCAATCGAGCTGGACTTCGAAAAGTAGGAGGAGCAGTTGTGCAAGGAGAGAAAGAAACAAGCAGCCACAGCTTCCAGAGCAGGAAACAACGCATTTCAACTGCAATGGCTCTTGCCTTTGCTCGAGTTAGAGCTATTAGCGTTTTTTTGCACACAAACTGAAAAGAAAAAGTAAAACAGATGACATAAGCAGTCGGTTCAAAGCGCCACCGTGAGCTTGCAGACACAGACAAAAGGAACAAGCATTTGCAATGCAAGAACAGAAAATGCGCAAGGGAAAATAATGAATGGAATAAACAAAGTCACACATGACTGCATATAAAAATAAGTAATAAACTAGAGCCCTGTTAACAGAAACAGACTGGAACCACTGAAACATCCAGCGCTCTGGTCAGATGCTATTAGCCTAAGAAAAAACGAATCCCTAAGCACATGCTACATAGGCACAAGTGGAAGGGTACAAGTACTAGGGCCATGCTCCAGGGGAGTGTACAACTGTGGAAAAGGTGGGACAAAGAGCAAAGATTGACCACTAGCAAGCAAGGATTTTTTAAGAACACTGAAACAAACCACTGAAAAAGCAGAGACCCCCACATATAAGTATAGAAGTATATACTAAAGTATATACAAGAGGTCTTGGATGCTCGACCTAAAAATGTCAGAAAACTGAACCAGCTGTATATTCAACATAATGTTTTGATGGTTTAGAGACTCTATAACCGCTGACTTGCACTTTCTTTTTCCTAATGAAGTAATTTGTTACATAACAGGGGTCTCCGATGTCCATGTAGGTGTGGACAAAGGCAGAGGACATGTAACAATGTTTCGTTTGCCAGATGGCATAAGCAGTACCTCTTATCCTCCAGTTGACCCTCTGCCTGTCAATTAAATATGTATGGAATCAACCCTAATCTCAACGTCATAAATTTTCTCTTGATGT
Organism: Pleurodeles waltl; assembly: GCF_031143425.1. NCBI lineage: Eukaryota > Metazoa > Chordata > Amphibia > Caudata > Salamandridae > Pleurodeles > Pleurodeles waltl. Next base: position 405,849,750 of record NC_090449.1, read on the forward strand.
TAGAGCAGGCAGCCTCAAAATAGGGCTGTTCATGTTGGAGATCGTAGGAATTTAACACCAGCCACCCATGTGCTCACTTGGCTGGGGTAATCTTTCCTCCAACCGACTTTTCAGCCGCCAGATACATTTGTTCACAGTTTTCTTAAAACCTTGCTCAATTGGATCCAAATGCCACACTTCAGTAAGGCCACAGCCCTAGATACTATTCTGCAATTACTTTTTAAAGCAACCTTTCCCTGTTTGTAAGTTAATTTCAGTCCATACATCATGAGCCTTAGTGTCTTGGGGCATTCCTCATTTTGCAGCAGCATTTTAGAAAAGGCTAGATGTTGCTTTACCAGGAAAAATTCAAGTCTGACTTAGGTGGGCAAAGCCGACCTTGGAAGCTAAAAAATGTGTTTGTAAGTCTGCATTATAAGCCTTTTCAGGAGGTTTACGATAGAGTCAATATCAGTTTTGATTTCAACACCATGATGAAGGGCTTGAGGTTATGTCTCCAGAGACTTTTCGCTAGAGTTAAGAAGGCAAAATTTAGGGTGGTTGCTTCCCCTTTCATGGCTTCCTTTTTTTATGCGTGGGAGGTCCTTGAGTCCAGCTTAAAACCCAGATAAGTGTGTGTCGATGTTTCTTTTCTCCGGAAGCCTTTAGGCAGCCATTTGCTCTGTTTAATAATGATCCAGTTTTAGGCTAATACTTTTGTCTTTTTAAGACTGATCTTTAGCAAATTGCTATCAGTGTACTATGAGTCGATTGATCATTCTATGTGATCCTACTGTTAGAAATGGGATAATTGGTTGGTAGTCAGGTTACCCCCATATCCAAGCAAGGACCCCACTCTAGTCAGGGCAAAGGAGAATCACACTCAGTTAACCCCCTGCTCACCCCCCTTGGTAGCACAAGCAGGCAGGCTTAACTTCAAAAGCAATATGTAAAGTATTTGTACCAACACCACAGTAACTCAGTGAAAACACTACAAAATGACACATTAAAAGATTTATAAAAATAGGTAACATTTATCTAAACAAAACAAGACCAAAACGACAAAAATCCAACATACACAAGTCAAGTTATGAATTTTAAAAATAATAAGAGTCTTAAATCCTTTAGAAAACAGTGAGAATGTTGTTAGCGTACAAAAGTACTTGGGTAGCGTCAAAATAATCCGCACGGGCGGGTGTGCTTCGAAACAGGCCAGCGATGCATCTATTTCTGATGGATACAACTACCTGTGGATTCCTCACCTAATGAATACTCCCATGGCGCCAGCATTCGACGGAAATCTTCTTACTAGTCTCTGCACGTCGACGAGGACGTCACTCTAGCCCACGCGACGCCGTCTGACGTCATACAGGCAATAAGAGGTCCTCGACGACGTGCGGACGTCAGTTCCCTTTTTTCCGTGCATTCGAAACGGTTATCTTCGAGGGAGCAACTGTTACTTTTTTGGTTACAGTGTATTTTTGCTGCGTAGTCTTTCGCTGTGGTAATAATGTCGCAGAGAAAGTCTGGATTTAAGCCTTGTCGTGAGTGTGGAGGCAAGATGTCGGTGACGGATCCTCATTCCGATTGCCTTTGGTGTTTGAGCTCCGACCACGACGTCTCGACTTGTGATTCATGCCAGCACATGAATCCAAAGGCCCTCAAGGAACGTGAGGCGAAGCTGTTTATGGCTAAATCGAAGAAGAAGCATCACAAGAAGTCTTCTTCTCCAAGACATCGGCGTCATCGAGACTCCCGGCGCCGTAGAGAATCTCGGCGTCATTCGAAGGAGACTCGTTCCAGGTCTTCGGATCGGCGCCGAAGGACATGGGAGATCAGTCCCACGGTTACGCCGCATCCTTCGACGCCGTTGCCCTCTCCGGCATCTCCGACTTCACCTGGACAGGCGTCGGTGATTGAGGAATTGGAGCCTCAGGTGTTTTCTCCGGCGCAGACGCCGAGGCCGGCGTCGGGGTCGCCTCCGAGACAGGCACCTCAGTATCCGGCTTTTCCCACCCCTGGAGCCGATAGTTCCGCATTCTTGAATGCGATGTATGCCATCTTCCAGCAGATGGCTCCAGGGGGTGCTCCGGCTGGGCCTTTGGCCTTTTCTTTGGGTGATCCTGCGCCTCTTCGGCCGGCACCCTTTATGCCCTTTCTCCCTTTTGGGAACGTGGGCTCGGCGCCAGTGTCGGCGCCGGTGGCCGCTCCGGTGGCTTCAGAAGGATTGGCCCCGGGGATTTCCATCCCGTCGACGTCGAAGTCGGGATTTCGGCCTGTGACTCCGGTGGGTCCATCTGCTTCAGCTGCTCTTTTGTCGGCGCCGAAGTTACCTGTGGCGCCGGACGCGGCGTCGGTGGCTTCTGAAGATCGGCGCCGATCTTCGACTTCGGTGGAGGCATTGTCGACTCCGCGTATTGAACAGCGACTTCATTCCAGGAGACGTGCTCTCCGTGTATTAGAAGAGCAGGAGTACCAACGAGCCCTGGAGGAAGGAGAGCTAGAGGACTCGGGTGATGGGCTGCGTGGACTGGAGTCGGCCAGTGGGCTGGACACTTCCCCTGAGTGGGATCTTTCGTCCCCGGGGGAGTATACTGAGGAGGCTGCTTCCTTTCATGCAGTGGTACGGAAGGCAGCTAGTTTTTTGGACCTGCCTTTGCCGGTGGTGGAGGCTAAACAAAACCTTTTAACAGAGGTGCTACATCCGGCCTCAGCTGCGGCGGAGCCTCTGTTGCCATTTAATGACGCTCTGCTGGATCCGGTGATAGAGGTGTGGAAGAGGCCGGCATCTTCCCCAGCAGTTCACAGAGCCGTGGCCAGGAGGTATCGGGCGGCTCCGACTGACCCTGGGTTTCTATCTAGGCACCCTACGCCGGAGAGCTTGGTGGTGCAGGCCTCCTGTTCAGCCAAGTCAGCGCCTGGTTCTTTCCCAACGGTGCCTGGGGACAGAGATTCAAAGAAGCTAGAGGCGCAGTCGAAGAAAATTTTTTCGTCCTGCAGTCTGGCGTTAAAAGCCACCAATGCAACCTGTATCCTGGGGAGGTATATTCATGCTCTGATGGATGACATTTCCTCATCGTTTACAGAGCTTCCCCAGGGTCTTTTGGATCTTGTCTCAAATGCCCAGGCTGCTGCGACCCAGATTATCCAGACGGGACTGGATACCACCGACTCGGTAGCCAGAGCAATGGGCATAACTGTGGTGGCAAGGAGACAGGCCTGGCTCCGTAACTCGGGCTTTTCTGCAGATGTACAGTCTACATTGTTGGATCTCCCGTTTGATGGGGACAAACTGTTTGGAGCCAAGGCTGATTCGGCCTTGGAACGTTTTAAGGAAAGCAGGGCCACGGCTAAGTCGTTAGGGCTCCAAGCTCCTTCTTCCACGGCCTCTTCCAGATTTTTCAGGAGGTTTCGTGGATTTGGGCGTGGCTCTTCCTCCTCTTCCTTTCGGGGAAGATATCAGCAACCTGCCTCTTCCCATCCCTATAGATCTTTCAGGGGGAGAGGTAGGGTCCGCACCAGAGGAGCCTCAGCAGCACTCTGCCTCTTCCTCATCCTCTGGCGGGGTGCAGCAGGGGAAGCAGCCTTAGGCTTCCACCATTTCCCACTCACTCCTCTCCTGTAGGGGGAAGATTACAGCATTTTCTCACCAAATGGAAGACTGTTACAACGGACACTTGGGTTCTCAGTATTGTGGGAAAAGGCTACACCCTTCCCTTTCGGGAGTTCCCGCCCCTCATCCCGCCCCGCCCTTCTTATTGTTCAGAAGAACACCTCCTGTTGCTAGAACAGGAGGTACAAGCCCTCCTTTCCAAGGGCGCGGTGGAGTTGGTCCCAGAGCAGGAAAGGGGTCGAGGATGTTACTCAAGGTATTTCCTGATTCCCAAGAAGGATGGTCGTTTGAGACCAATTCTGGACCTGAGGATCTTGAATTGGTTCCTCAAGCAGGAAAAATTCAAGATGCTGACCCTAGCACAGGTGCTTTTGGCGTTGAACAAGGAAGACTGGATGGTGTCTGTCGACTTGCAGGATGCTTACTTTCATATCCCGATACTCAAGTCACACAGGAAGTATCTCCGGTTTGTGGTGGGATCGCAACACTATCAGTTTGCGGTCCTTCCGTTTGGTCTTACTTCAGCACCTCGAGTCTTCACGTAGGTGATGTCGGTGGTTGCGGCAGAACTCAGAAGGAAGGGGATAGCAGTATTCCCTTACTTGGACGACTGGTTGATCAAAGCCAAGTCCCCGGAGCTTGTGTTGCATCATCTGCAGTCAACAACCCAGTTGTTGTTCGACCTGGGTTTTTCGGTGAACGAGCCCAAATCTCACCTAGAGCCCTCTCAGCGCCTCCTGTTCATAGGGGCAGTACTGGATACAACATTGGGTCGGGCCTTTCCTCCGCCTCAGCGGATTCAAGATATTCAGGATTTGGTTCCAATGTTTCGAAATGGAGCGGTAGTTCCAGTCCTCAAGGTCCTTCGTCTGCTCGGTCTGTTTGCCTCCTGCATTCTGTTGGTCACGCATGCTCGCTGGCACATGAGGGCTCTTCAGTGGTGCCTCCGAAGGCAGTGGTCTCAACACAAAGGGGATCTAGAGAGTACTGTCAAGATCTCCAGAGATGCTGCTGTGGATTTGAAGTGGTGGATTGCAAGCAACAATCTTTCACAAGGAAAGCCGTTCCAGCAGTCGCCACCAGTGGCCACAGTCATAACGGATGCTTCCACTCTAGGGTGGGGAGCTCATCTGGGGGATCTGGAGATCAAAGGTCTTTGGTCTCCAGAGGAACAGATGTTTCACATCAATCTGTTAGAGTTACGGGCTGTACGTCTGGCTCTCAAGGCCTTCCTCCCTTCCCTTCGTGGTCAGTCGGTACAGGTCCTAACGGACAATACTACCACGATGTGGTACATAAACAAGCAGGGAGGAGTGGGGTCGTACCTTCTCTGCAGAGAAGCTCTTCGACTATAGTCCTGGGCAAAGGACCATCAGATTTGCTTGATAGCAAACCATCTGGCCGGAGTCTTGAACGTGCGTGCGGACAGTCTCAGTCGCCAATTCTCGGCAGACCACGAGTGGCGTCTCCATCCAGATCAAGTCCGTTTAATCTTCCAGAGGTGGGGGTTTCCTCGGGTAGATCTGTTTGCCACTCGAGAGAACGTGCATTGTCCGTTATTCTGCAGCCTCCAGTATCCGATGCAGGGAGCGTTGGGGGACGCGTTTCAAATAACCTGGTGCGGCCAGTTGCTTTACGCGTTTCCTCCCATACCCTTGATTCCTCGAGTATTGAGGAAGATTCGCCAGGACCGGGCTCTAGTCATCCTAATAGCTCCGGATTGGCCAAGGAGGGTATGGTACTCCGACCTTCTCCAACTCTCAATGTGCCCTCCGCTCCGTCTCCCTTTCAGGGCAGACCTCCTCTCGCAGTCGCAGGGGCAGGTTCTACACCCCAACCTCCAGAGTCTGCACCTACATGCCTGGAGATTGAACGGGGCAACCTGAGTTCCTTCTCTCTCCCGCCTGAGGTAGTGGATGTTATATTAGCGGCCAGGCGACACTCCACTAAATCTATCTACGCTAATAGATGGTCTAAATTTGTTGCGTGGTGTGGAGAGAGGCAGATTGATCCTTTGCATGCTCATCTATCGGACGTTTTGTCTTTTGCTCTGTCTCTAGCGCAGAAAGGTTGTGCAGTGGCTACCATTAAGGGTTATTTATCGGCCTTGTCAGCCTTCATATGTCTTCCAGACCAACCATCTTTATTTAAATCACCTATTGTTATCAGATTCTTGAAAGGTCTTCTAAATAAATATCCTCCAAAGCCATTCGTTATGCCGCAATGGGATTTGTCCTTGGTCCTGACTTTCCTTATGGGGTCCCCTTTTGAACCTATGCATTCTTGCCCCTTAAGGTATTTGGTTTTAAAAACAGTCTTCCTGATAGCTATTACATCAGCAAGGAGAGTGAGTGAGTTGCAGGCCTTATCAGTAAAGCCCCCTTATACAACTTTTTATGGGAATAAGGTGGTGTTGAGGACCAAGGCTGCTTTCCTCCCGAAGGTTGTTTCACCCTTCCATTTGGCTCAGGCAATTACTTTGTCCACGTTCTATCCTCCGCCTCATCCTTCCAAAGAGGAAGAAAGACTGCACCGTCTGGACCCAAAGAGGGCGTTGAGCTTCTTTATTGATAGAACAAAGGATTTCAGGCTGGAGGATCAGCTGTTTATTGGATACGTGGGCAAGAGGAGAGGAAAGGCAGTCCACAAGAGAACACTATCCAGGTGGGTTGTTCTTTGCATTAAAATCTGTTACTCTTTGGCAAAGAAGGATCCTCCTGAGGGCATTAGAGCTCATTCCACCAGAGCTAAGTCGGCCACTTCGGCCTTGGCCAGGGGTGTTCCTGTGGTTGACATCTGCAAGGCCGCAACTTGGTCGTCCCTTCACACTTTTGCAAAACATTACTGTTTGGATTCTGAGGTTAGAAGAGACGGCCATTTTGCACGGTCAGTGCTGCAGGATTTCTTGGTTTGACCATTTAGGCACCCACCGCCGGGCGTGGTACTGCTTTGGGACTCTATTCATTAGGTGAGGAATCCACAGGTAGTTGTATCCATCAGAAGAACGAGTTACTTACCTTCGGTAACGACTTTTCTGGTGGATACATTAGCTACCTGTGGATTCCTCACGGTCCCACCCGCCTCCCCGTTGCCTTTCTGGTCTTTCCAAGTAATCCTTGAGTGCGCTCCTCTTGGTCTTTGAGGGTGCAATAGATGTTGTATATAATATATTTATATATATGTATATATGTATATATCTTTGTGTATATACTTGATGTGTGTATATATATATATTTTTTTTTTGTTTTTAAAAAGAGAGAGTTATATATATATATATAAACGATTTACAGTTATTCATGCAATGTTGTGTATTTTTACAATATAATGGGATGTTGCCTTGCTCTTTCATTGCATTGCCTGGTTGTTCTCATGCACGTAAAAAATGATTGGTACTGACGTCCGCACGTCGTCGAGGACCTCTTATTGCCTGTATGACGTCAGACGGCGTCGCGTGGGCTAGAGTGAAGTCCTCGTCGACGTGCAGAGACTAGTAAGAAGATTTCCGTCGAATGCTGGCGCCATGGGAGTATTCATTAGGAGAGGAATCCACAGGTAGCTAATGTATCCACCAGAAAAGTCGTTACCGAAGGTAAGTAACTCGTTCTTCTCACCCGTAAACAAGAATGTGTGTCGTTCCTTCTCCGGTCGGGTCGGCGTGCGTCGTTTCTTCTCTCCCACAAGAGAGCGATGCGTTAATCCGGATGAGCACCTCGGGTCTGGGCAGGCATTGGTTCCCAACCATTAGACTTCTGTGGATCCCCTCTTTTTCATTACTAGAACTCGGGACCCCCACTTATTCATTAGAGGAGTCCGGGGACCCCCTACTGAGTCATTATGGAAAGCTGGGGACCTAATCTGTTAATATTATTTAATTTTCTAGGCAGTCGACGACCCCCTGAGGAGGCTTCGTGGACCCCCAGGGGTCCCCGGACCACAGGTTGGGAACCACTGCTGTAAAGTATTCCCAGGCCTTTGTTGAGTTTGAGTCACAGATTGAGAAGGCTTCAAGAATGTCTACTGCAGCAGCTGCCAATTCATGAGCATTATCTGCATCCCACTTTAGATCAGAGGCACCTCCTCCGTTAGGATAGAGAAGCGTGCCCCTGCCCCCCCCCCCCAGCAGCAGAAGCTGCAAAACCTTTAACAAACAAAATGATAATAATCCCTGTTTATTATCGTTTTGTTTGTAAAGGGACGGGGCCACAGGGGTGACAAGCAGTGAGGGGAGTGCACTGTGCTCTCCCCTCAGTGTGCATGTATGTTTGGCAGGCTGTCTCGGGCCGGCCAAACACACATGCACAGTAGGCTCTCTCCAACCCGGCACTGTGCTGCCGGGCTGGAGAGAGCCTGCATAGGCTCTCAGTCTGCTTGGGAGCATCCTGGCTGGGTGCTCCCAGCCAATCCTGATGCTTCTCTGAGCAGTGTCAGGATTGGCCACAGGGCAGGCAGGGAGCCTGTGCCTGCAGCGACGACAGGAGAAAGAGGAGCAGTGCAGCTGATCCAGGTACTTATTATTGTTTTTCTTTTTTTTTTTTTTAATCAAATTTTAGACCCAGCCCCTTCCCCCGCCTCTTATGAGCAATGCAAGCTGCGACTGCTAAAGATGTTTTGAGTTTTCTCTTGTGAACATTTTCTTGCACGATTCTGGCTGGACCAAGTCTATTCAGATTGGCTCTAATCCAAATATTTTGAGGTTGATGATCACTCAGTACGATGATCGATTTGAAAATCTATGACTTGACTATATAGATTATAGTTAATCATGGAGTAGTCTAAGTAGGAAAGCATTGTATCCAACAACCTGGTTCATGGGCGTGGAATATCTCCCTGGAAGAGGCCATTCAGTACGGTTTGGCCTGCCAGTTCACAAGCTCTCAGCAGTTTTTTCCCAATTTTATCTTGTCACCTGCAGAATAGATAGCTTTGGTCTGGCAAGGCAGCTCACACATCATTGGGATCCTAATCCGGGGTCTAGATTAGGATTGTGTTAAAGTCTTAAGTAATTAGTAGGCTAGCTGCCCTACAATCGATTTTTAGCTCCAGAAGGTGTTCGTTCAGTTTGTCCACCACCATATATTTATCCTTTGGGTTAACGTAGAATCAGGGGATTTACCAGATGTCAGGACCAACTGAATATAGATGGCTAGACTTTGGGTGGTACTCAACACGGCGTAGTGAGTTCTGACACACCAGTTTGTGGATAGTGCTTGCGACCCAAACTTGACCAGCATATTTTGAAATTTTGTTTGCCACCTTTAGAGTAAGGGGGTTATTCCAACTTCGGAGGAAGTGGTAATCCGTCCCAAAAGTGACGGTAAAGTGACGGATATACCACCAGCCGTTTTACAAGTCCATTATATCCTATGGAACTCGTAATACGGCTGGTGGTAAATCCGTCACATTTGGGACGGATTACCACCTCCTCCAAAGTTGGAATAACCCCCTAAGTCTTTTCCTTAGCGTTTTTCATTTTTTGTCTAAGTTACATTAGCCACTTCCCAGGCCCCGGCTTCTCTTTGTTTCTTCAGACTATTTTACCCAGGATCAGTAGATTAAACCTGTGGCCGTTGACCATCATTCATATTTACAGCCCCACCTGGGGCTTGGCCCTCTACGTACAACATTCTAAACAGAGGGAGAGCCGTTCTGAAAATCCATGACTCTCAGTGCTTTCAGTTGACTGGCTTATGTGTAAGTGATACATGGATCCATTGCCAGCCCTGCATTTTCGGTTCTTTATCTAGTAAGATATCCTACCCTTTTTGTCCTTCATTAGGGTGGTACTCCATTTTTACACAACAAATTATGATCTCAATAGCTTCCTCAGCATGGTCCATTGGTAAGCAGTAAATTAAGTACAAACTGGTCCCTGCAAGTATATTGGAGAGCATGAGCATATTCATTTTTTCTCAAAGGGCCAATACACTTTGATTTTTATCATTTGAAGCGCCGCCTCTGTAGTCTGGCTCTCTCTGTTTCAATATTCACAAGGAGTCACTTTCTTTATATACGTTTTCACGTCAATCACAGGTTTGTGGGTCTGCTTTGTAAAAAATGTTTTCTCAAATTCTCTCTATTACTCTCCCTGCTCATTGAAGTCATTGGTTGCATACTTGTCACTGAGTCTATCAGCACATGGACACAATACATGCAGATAGCATACACCTGCCTCTTGTTTTTAAGTTGATTGGAGCTATTCTACTGATTGATTTGTCTCTGTTTTAGGTGTGGGTGACATTTGTTCTGCAAAGTCCTGAAGAGGCCCTAAAGCACAAGGCCGAAACACTTTGACTTACATCCTCCAGGATCAACACCTAACAAGAAAAGCAAACACAGTCTCTAAAATGTTTTGATAGACTGATTATATAGTCACAGTTTGACATACATTTATTTGTTTATTGCATTAGCAGGTCTATTGGAATTAGGCACCTGGAGTTGGTTGTTATTATTCAGTCACCATTAATAAGGGTTGTTTCTCCGTCATTGCGGATACACTATCTACCTTTACATTGTTGCCTTTTCATAACATCTCTGTTCTTCTAAAAACATCAGTAACCTTTTATAAGTTTAGTGGCTATGCTTTATTAATTAATTACTTGATGTTTTGTCCTCCTCCCTTTGTGAAGCATGCAAGTGTAATTTCAAATAAGTACATTTTGTTTTGTGAATAACCTCTTATTGCCAGCTATATTCTTTAATGCAGTACAGCAATGCCTCCTTGCTGAATTTTACTGAGAGTATTAGAAGAACATTAATTTAATTCATATGTGTTAGAAATGGGGTTTTTGGTTGGCAGTCAGGTTGCCCCCTGTCCAAGCAAGGACCCTCACTCTAGTCAGGGTAAAAGAGAATCACCCTCAGATAACCACTGTTTACCCCCTTGGTAGCTTGGCACGAGCAGTAGGCTTAACTTCAGAGTGCTAGGTGTAAAGTATTTGTACCAACCCACACAGTAACTTAATGAAAACACCACAAAATGACACAACACAGGTTTAGAAAAATAGAGAATATTTATCTAAACAGAACAAGACCAAAACAACAAAAATCCACAATACACAAGTCAAGTTATCAATTAAAAAGCAAAAAGAGTCTTCATGTAGTTTTAAAAACACACTTACACCGTTAGCCTGAAAATGTACCTTGGGTGCATCAAAAATAACCCGTATGGGCGAGTGTGCGTCAAAAAGGGCATGAGATGCGTCGATGTCACTCACTCACGAGACCTTGCGTCGTTACTCCTTTCGTCGGGTTGGGGTGTGTCGTTTCTTCTCTCTGCAGGAGAGCGATGCGTCGATCCGGTCAGCACTCTCAGGTCCGGGCAGGCCTTGCATTGTTTTTACACGCCCAGCGGTGTTTGCGTCGGATATCTAGTTGCACGATGATCCGAAACCCACGCAACACGGGTTGTGATCTCACCAGCCTCCCTCAGCGATGCTGAACGTCATTTCCCCAGCTCCGTGCGTCGATCTTCCGGTCGCGTTGCATGCGAGCGTCGATTTTCAGCCGTGCAGCCGGCAGCGCGACGATTTTCCAGCCGCAGATTGGAGTTGCGTCGATCTTTTTCCTGCACGGCTTTCTGTGCGTGGATTTCTTCCTCTTAGGCTGGCAGCTTCTCCTTTCAGGGTCCCAGGAAATAGATGGGCACCAGTTGGAAGAGTAGGATTCTCTCCAGAGACTCCAGATGCTGGCAGAGAGAAGTCTTTGCTGTTCTTGAGACTTCAAATAACAGGAGGCAAGCTCTAAATCAAGCCATTGGAGATCTTCACAAGATGGAAGGCACACAAAGTCCAGTCTTTGCCCTCTTACTCCGGCAGAAGCAGCAACTGCAGGATAGCTCCACAAAGCACAGTCCCAGGCAGGGCAGCTCTTCTTCCTCAGCTCTTCAGCTCTTCTCCAGGCAGAGGTTCCTCTTGGCTTCCAGAAGTGTTCTAGTCTGTGATTTTGGGTGCCCTTCTAATACCCAGTTCCTCCTTTGAAGTAGGCCTACTTCAAAGCAAAGTCTTGCTTGAATGTGAAATCCTGCCTTGCCCAAGCTAGGCCCCAGACACTCACCAGGGGGTTGGAGACTGCATTGTGTGAGGGCAGGCACAGCCCTTTCAGGTGTGAGTGACCATTCCTCCCCTCCCTCCTAGCACAGATGGCTCATCAGGAAATGCAGACTACACCCCAGCTCCCTTTGTGTCACTGTCTAGTGTGATGTGCAACCAGCCCAGCTGTCAAACTGACCCAGACAGGGAATCCACAAACAGGCAGAGTCAAAGAAATGGTATAAGGAAGAAAATGCTCACTTTTTAAAAGTGGTATTTTCAAACATACAATCTTAAAACCAACTTTACTAAAAGCTGTATTTTTAAATTGTGAGCTCAGGGACCCCAAACTCCACATTTCTATCCACTCCCAAAGTGAATCTACACTTTAATCAGATTTAAAGGTAGCCCCCATGTTAACCTATGAGAGGGACAGGCCTTGCAACAGTGAAAAACAAATGTAGCAATATTTCACTGTCAGGACACATAAAACACATTACTATATGTCCTACCTTAACCATACACTTCACCCTGCCATTGGGGCTACCTAGGGCCTACCTTAGGGGTGCCTTACATGTAAGAAAAGGGAAGGTTTCCGCCTGGCAAGTGGGTATACTTGACAAGTCGAATTTACAGTAAAAACTGCACACACAGACACTGCAGTGGTAAGTCTGAGACATGATTACAGAGCTACTTGTGTGGGTGGCACAACCAGTGCTGCAGGCCCACTAGTAGCATTTGATTTACAGGCCCTGGGCACCTCTAGTGCACTGTACTAGGGACTTACCAATAAATCAAAAATGCCAATCATGGATAAGCCAATTACATACACATTTTGTAAAGGAGAACTTGCACTTTAGCACTGGTTAGCAGTGGTTAAGTGCCCAGAGTAACAAAAACAGCAAAATCAGAGTCCAGCACACATCAACAACCTGGGAAACAGAGGCAAAAACTTAAGGGAGATCACGCCAAGGATGAAAAGTCTAACAATATGGATGGTTCTTTTCACAACATTGAGGCGTTAAATATTAAGTTCACCTCATTTTTTAATTGCATCGATTTATCCTGCTAGAGCTTTCTTCTTTAGTCATTATTTTCTAGGGACCAACCAGCTAGACCAAGTAATGCCAATAGCCATGATTACTGTATGTCCATTATTGTAACCTCTGTGGTTAGATTGGAGCTCACGTTAAAGGCTAGTCGTCCTTTTGCTCTCCCAAAGATGCTGCTTTTGTGAGAAAACATGCTGTATTCCACAAAATGCATTGATAGTAGACTCAATAGCACCCACATCTCTTGTACTGCTATTACATCAGACTTTTTCAGCTATATGCCATCGGGGCATCCTAAGTTTTCACACATAGTCCTCCCAGCTTCCAGGAGCTTATACTTAAGTCTCCCTGCTCCATTATGCATATCGTAGTTTGCTTCAATTTTCAGTCCTTAGGCCGTTCCATTGTCAGGGCAGACAGAGCCAGTTCAGGTATCAATATCACTTTGCTTGGTTACTGTTCTTCTTTGTGCTGCAGCCGCTTGGTCAATTGTAGCTTTGATTGTCAATCTGGGGAGCCGAGGATGGTGTATTCAACCCACTGCACTTTTCAGTTTTGAGATTCTTGTTCCTTTCCCCTTAAAGTGGCCTTGCTGTAGTTGGATAGATGGGTAGCAATATTCTTGAAATGTAACTATCTTTATGTCCCTACTTTTCATCAGGTTTTTTTTTTTGCTAGTATATTTACTTGAAGGCAGGGGGTGTTAAACTTAACCAAGGTAAGTTCCAATGCCTGTTTACCTCGAGTTGATAAGAATTTGAAGGAGAAAATATCTTGTGACTCCACCTGCACCAGCCCCAGAATACCCTTATTCAATTTTAGGATATTCACTCAATTTAAGGTGTTCTGTATTCCCCTAGATTTAAATTCTGAGATGCACAGTGGGCTTGTCTTATGAACTTTCTGTCCGAGGGAATGAAGTACTTGCTTTTCATCGCTTTTTTCCATGCGTACATAATGGCAGAGTGATTAGGTCATACTTTTTCTCAGCAAGAATTCTGCACTGGCGGCAGAGTGACTTGATGTCTCTGGGCTCTGCGTTTTGAGCACTAAGCACTGACCGACTTCCTTCTAGAACGACTTCTGATTCAAGACTCAACATTGACACTAAAGATTGGCTTTGACTGCCTCTTCTGGTTACAGTGATGATTTTTGGCAATTAAAGCATTTTGATAAGCCTTGAATGATAGTGTTGCTACAATGTTCAAATGTGCAGGGAAGCTTTTGCTGGCCTTTATCCCAGTCAACTACAGAGGGCCCTGCTGCTTCCTCGGTTGCCTTTGACTGTCCACATTTTTCTGGGTGAGCCAGCGGTTCCATACTTCTCTCATGCAGTTCGCAGCCAGTTGGCTGAGATTCCGCTGGCAGGATTTGTATGTTTTACATGGTGAGGAAATTCGATTTTTAATACGATCGTATCGACCCGCCATTTTGTGGCCCGCCGCCATTTTATGTTGCCTTCACTCAGGCAGCACAGCGAACGAAGTCCATTCTGCCTTTTCTGCTTATTCTGCAACATGGTGTTCAAAACAGCCTTCTGCCTCTATCTTTACAAGGCTGGTATTAAGGTCTGACCGAGTACACTAATCCCTGTCTGGTTTTCTAATCCTTGTTTCAACTATCTGTAGGCTCACACTATTCTCCGCCGATCTTATCTTATCGTCTGGCCTTCGCTGTCCTTTGCTAGTATTCTCTCATTTCACAACTGTCCTCCAAACGCACACAAACTTATCGCACCACATGCAACTTCGTTGTGGATCGGTTAATGAATTAGTTCAAGGGAGGGGTGACAAACACAGCTGGAGGGGAGGCAACCTTAAGTCACTTGATACTTTGTTTTCCAATTCCTTCTATTGGTGCTGTCTTGTTTTCCGACATTTCTATTGGCTCTGTTCTATCTTTACATTATTCTTACTGGCTCCTTTCTATGTGTTCTGGGAGTGTATGTAGTTAATAAATGGTTTTTATACGGTATATAAGATTGTGCGCCACAAAGTAAAGTGGCAGTCTCCTGAGAACATACCTTGTGTACTTCTTGGACAACTGTACTAGCTGCAGCTAATAAAATCTGATCTTTTACGCCTGACAGAGTGTCCCGTGTCTCTGTTAGTTGAGGCAGGTGAATCCAAGGAGATTTCAGGCGTACCCTGCGCCGCCAGGCCCATAAGGTTCTGGTTCTTCAACTGGCGCCCAACGTGGGGCGGCTTCAGCGGTACCGGTTCTGCCTGAAGGTCGTGAGGAACCCCGCAAGAAAATTCTGGAGGAATCGCGAGCCACGTCAAGCGACCCCTGTATGTCGAAGTGGTCCGAAGGTCTTTTTCAGCGCGGTTACTCCTTCCTGACGGCTACTGACGACTGCTGCCCTGACTGCCGCCCTGCCTTGGCCCTTTCTTTGATGATGTATGGTAAAGCGAGACGATAGACGGGCCTCTGTTGGTGTAAGAAGACATCCTTAGTTAAGTATTTGGTGGGTCGCGCCCACAAATTTTGGTCTTTGTTTTGTCCTTAGGTCCTTAGATTTGGCCATTGCAGTGGCCAAAGCCGAGGGGTAAGTGCATTTGTACTGTGTAAACTGAAAGTTTTACCCCCTTGATGTTTGTGAACAGCCAGTAAAAATCGTGAGATGTCTGGTCTGACTAAGTTTGGAAAACTTTGTTGCTTTGGTTGTAATAGGGACTCCCAGCTTGAGGACTCCTGTCCGATTCCTTCGGTTGGAACTCCCACATATGAGCTCTATTCTAAACATGGTGTTGGTCCTATTGCCTTTAATAAGACATGGACCCGATATACAAAGAAAGATGGTGTTTTAAAATGGCCAGAAAATGGTAGTTTCGAAACTGATGTGCTAGATAATTTAGAAGCAACGTTATTTAAAAGAAAAGCCCGGCCGGCAATGTTTGACTCTTTTCGCCTTTGGCGTAAGGAAGCCAAACAGAGAGAAATTAAACAAGCGAAACGAGATAGGAAAACACAGGGAATGACGATTATACAGGCTGCTCAGCAATTCAAAGATGATGAAATAGATAATGCAATGGAAATTTCAGACAGACAGCATCGAATGGCAATAGATAAATGCTATCCGACGTTGCCTATCTCTTCCCTTGATAAGAGAAAAGATTTTGAGGAAGATTCCTTAATGTCCCACTTATTGAAATTGCCTCCGCCCTATGTACAAGGTGCTAATGCACCCCCGATGTTACAGCCTGTTCAGCCGCCAGTTGTGCTTCCGCCTGCTCCAGCTTTTCCACATTTGCCTCCTCAAGTATTGCCTATGCCAGCTTTGCCTTTAACTCCTTTGCCTTCTGCTCCTTTGGCAATTCCTAATGCTCCTTTAGTTAATTCACCTAATACCTTGTCCCCTATCCTTATGTCAAATTCTCCATCTATGCGTAAGCGATTTGCAGATACTGTCTCTGGTCTCTTATCACCTTTCTTTGAAGCTTTAAATGTGTCTCCAGCTTTTTCTCGAAGACAGTCTCGTAGTCAATTCCCAGACTCCGAAGAGCGAGAAAAATTGGACTCACTTGCTTGTAGATGGATCAAGAAGGGTCCCCAATATAGTACGTCTGATATTATGTCCACCTTTCTGCAATGGAATGCACCTACGCAGAGATATGTTTTTAAAGTTATGTGCGATACTCTCGCTAAAGAATGGGAGGATATGAATTTGGGTTCGGTCCCACAGGATCTGTTAGATGTTCAGGCTGACTTTGACAAAGGACTTATTGTGGGTCCTAAGGTTGAAAACGCTGTCAGAACACTTATTTCTTTCAGATCCCTATTGTTCTCACAGACTTTTCCTGATTCTGATCCTTCAGTTAGGACAGCACTGAAAAACTATCCCATGAGAGAGGTTTCTCCAATATGGAAGGAAGAAGTTGCAGCAGCAGGTGCTAATCCAGCTATTCCTGCGCATTTTCAGCGCATATGGATACATGTCCCCTGGAAAAGGTCTGAAGTTTTAGCACTTAAACAGTCACTACCAGATTCACGCAAAAATCCTGCTGGTTACTATAAAGAGTTGTCGCAAACAGTTGATGCATGTACTATGAATCTAGCAGATATTGACATGTTGATGGGAAATGTAGTTCTACAGACAATATGGGCTAAAATTCGTAGAGAGGATCACGCTCAAGAATTAGGCGGCGATTGGAACGCTATTATTGCCGCAGATAGAGGTCAAGTAGGTGGTGCAAAGCCCGACGCTTTGATCTCAGAACTCCCTGGTAGGATTATTACATTAATGAAAACAATGATGCCTGCTTTGAGAGTTAATTGGGATAAGCTAGCAGCATGTAAACAAAAGAAAGATGAAAGTGTTTCCGATTTCTTTACCCGATTCGAGGAGACATTCATTGATCACAGTGGTCAAGATATGGCTACAGAAGGGGGACAGCGATTATTTGTGGATAAGTTCGTATATAACTTGCTTCCTGAACTATCACACAAGCTAAAAGACTCCGAGAGTTCATGGGCAGTTTCTTCTTCCGCCCAGATATTGGCTACTGCACAATATTATGAAAATAGAGACAAAGAAGAAAGGGAAAAACAAGAGAAAAAGACGAAAGAATTAAAAACTAAAGTTCTCTTGCAACAGGCTTATCCTCCTCGTTATGTTCAGCCTCAGTTTCAACAGCCTCCGCAGTTTCAGAGGTTGTATCAAAAGCCTGAACCATTCATTCCAAGACCTTTGCTAGGTCCCAATCAATGTGCTTATTGTAGGGAGGAAGGTCATTTTAAGAACAGTTGTCCGGCATTGTTGCAGCGTAATGGAGCAACATCTGCTTCACGAGGTCGTGGTGGTCCTCAGTCAGCAAATAGAGGTAGAGGTCGAGGTGTGTTAACCCAAGAGCAGCGTTCTTTTGTTCCTCCAAATTCCGGAAATTACTTTGACCAGCAAAATGTTAGGTCTACACAGTATTACAGTGAGGATCAGTATATTGAAGGAGGGAATGAAAGTCTTCATTTTGAATAGGACAGCCATGGACAAAGTAAGGGGGTTACGTCAATTCCAGTGGATCAGAATGGACCTTATGTTAATGTCACTACAATGGGTGTTTCAGAGCCATTTCTTTTAGATACTGGTGCCATGAGAAGCTCTATCATTCATTCTAAACTCCCTGGCGCACCTTTGTCTGGCTTAACGAATGTATCTGTAGGATTTTCTGGCGCCCCTGTTCGCAATCCAGTTTCTTGCCCTTTGCCTGTTTCAATAGGCCCTTATGATTTAGAAGCTCCGCTTCTTCTGACGAATGGTTGTGGTGAAAATCTGTTGGGTTTAGATCTATTAAAAAGAATGCATGCTACGATATATTGTTCACCTTCTGGTGTATACCTCACTCTAGGACAGAAAATGACTAGTCCAATGTACTTATCAAAAGATCAATTCCCACCTGAATTGCTTTCTCTTCCCGAAACGCTTTGGGCTACGGGTCCGAATGACGTTGGTTGTCTTGAGATCCCACCTTATGTTGTTACTCTTAAGCCCAATGCTGAAATGCCACGTATTCCGCAATACAGAATCTCTACTGAAGGTGAGAAAGCACTTCTGGAAATTGTCCATGATTTGATTCAGAAGGGTGTGGTTGAGGAAACGAGAGGAAATACATGTAACAGTCCTGTTCTTCCGGTTCTTAAACGCACTGATCCTTCTCAGCCTCCTGTTTATCGTTTTGTAATTGATCTTCGGGAGGTAAACAAGATTGTCGTACCGCAGTTTCCTGTAGTCCCAGATATCACTGCTCTGTTGACGATGATACCTTCTACAGCGACTTGGTTTTCAGTTATTGATCTAAAGAATGCTTTCTTTAGTATTCCCATCGCCGAAGAGAGTAGAGATATTTTTGGTTTTTCCCTCGGAGGCCGAAGCTTCCGGTTTAAACGCGCACCTCAAGGTTATTGTGAAAGTCCCTCTATTTACAGTCAAGCTCTAAAATGTCATCTTGATGCCTTTTCCTTACCGTCCGGTGCCGCTCTCATTCAGTACATGGATGACTTATTAGTTGCAGCTGATTCAGAGGAGATTTGCAAAAACGTGACCGTTGCACTGTTGCGTCATTTGTTTGATCTGAATCACAAGGTTTCTCCTTCTAAATTACAATATGTCTGTCGCGAGGTGACTTATTTGGGTCATCTCTTGTCAAAGGAGGGACGACGATTGACCCCCGAACGAATTCAGGCAATTGCACAAATGTCAGTGCCATCCACACAAAGAGAGGTACGTGCCTTTTTGGGCATTACTTCTTATTGTAGACAGTGGATTCCGAGTTTCTCTTTATTGGCTAAACCGCTGTTGGCGCTAACTTTAAAAGATACGCCTCAGCCTCTTCCGTGGACTGACGAGTGTCAGAAGAGTTTTACTGATTTGCGTATTGCTTTGTGTTCTGCTCCTGTATTGGGTACTCCTGATTACAGTAAGCCCTTTACGCTCTATGTCCACGAAAGAGAGGGTTGTGCATTGTCAGTCTTAACGCAGCGTTTTGGAGATCAACAGCGACCATGCGCATATTTCTCAGCTACGTTAGATCCAGTAGCTAAAGCATTGCCTAGTTGTCTTAAGGCAACAGCGGCAGCAGCAATTTCTATTCGACAGTCTGCTGGAGTAGTGCTAGATAATACTCTCATTGTTATGGTGCCACATGCAGTGGATACTTTACTAAATAGGACAAAAACGCAGCATCTTACGAGTGCTCGGTTGTCCGGATATGAGCTGACGCTTTTGGCTAGTCACATACACATCAAACGATGTAATACCCTGAATCCAGCTACTTTGTTGCCTCTTCCAGAAGAGAGAGATGTCTCTGAACAGCATGATTGTTTTCTCCGTACTGAAGAAGAGACTAAGGGTAGAATTGACCTAAAAGACACGCCATTAGTGAATCCAGATGGAACACTATGGGTAGATGGTTCTTGTTTCAAGCTCCCGAATGGAGATACAGTTTCAGCCTACGCTATTACTACTTTGCATACGATTGTGGAGACAGCACGCATTAGACATAATTCAGCTCAGGCAGCTGAATTGATAGCCTTGACTAGAGCGTGTGTGTTATCCAAAGGAAAAAGAGTAAACGTGTACACTGATAGCCAATACGCTTTTGGTGTAGCGTTTAACTTTGGGCGCTTATGGAAGGAAAGAGGATTCTTTACTTCCCATGGTACTAAGATACAACATGGTCAATTAGTGACTGAACTTCTTGAGTCACTTACAATGCCTACTCAGATAGCGATCGTGAAGTGTAGTGCACACAAAAAGATTGTGGACGATGTTGGTCGAGGAAATGCATTTGCAGATGAGGTAGCGAAAAAGACAGCCAGAGACAACACAAGTCGAATGTATGTTGCAGGTCCCGCAAACTGCGTAAGAGAAAAGGGAATGTGTGAAGATACAGTAGAGAGTGTGAAATCAATTCAAGGAGAGGCTACGGAGAATGAGTTGAGAAAGTGGAAGGAAAGTACAGGAATGTTAGATGAGATGGGATGTTGGGTTGAATTATCAGAACATCAACGTTGGCTGTTACCAGATGCTTATGTACTACCTGTAGTTACTATGGCACATGGTCCAGCTCACCTAAGTGCAAAAGGAATATGTAAACTTCTGGCTCCAGTGTGGCAAAATGAGGGGATCCCAAAGTGTGCAAATAATGTAGTAAAACATTGTATTGTTTGCTTGATGTACAATCCGGGAAAGGGAACCCCAACTCCAGCAGGTCATTTTGCTCCTCCAACATATCCATTTGAGGTGTTGCAGATCGATTATATTCACATGGAACGATGCAACAACCTCAAATATGTTCTGGTGGTAGTATGTGCTTTTTCTAGATGGGTAGAAGCCTACCCTCTGAAGGACAATACTGCTTTATCAACTGCCAAAATACTTTTGAAAGAATTCTTCCCTAGGTTTGGTTTGCCGCGCATTGTCTGGAGTGACAATGGGAGCGAATTTGTGGGTCAAGTCATGCAAAAAGTTTGTGCAGGTCTTGGCATAAAACAGAAGTTCCACGCGGCGAATCACCCACAGTCGGCTGGTTTAGTAGAATGCTACAATGGAACCTTGAAGCTTAAAATTGCTAAGGTGCAAGCTAGCACAGGACTTAATTGGCCTGATGCTTTACCATTGGCTCTTCTGTCCACCAGAACAGCAGTACACTCTCGTTTGGGGCTTAGCCCTTACGAAGTGATATTTGGTCGCCCAGCTAATGTATGGGGAGTTCCTCGCCCTAAGAAATACTCAGACTTGCCATACCCGATGTTGATTGACTACTTGCATGACCTTACAACTAAATTGCGTGTTCTTCATCAACAGGTTCAGAGTGCTCTACCAGAGGCTTCCACAGACCCAGGTCATTCCATCCGACCAGGTGACTGGGTCTGCACGAAAAATTTCCAACGACAGAGAAATTTGGAGCCCAGATGGAGAGAGCCACGCCTGGTTCTTTTGACCACAAGAACAGCAGTTAAAGTCAAAGGAAAGAAAAACTGGGTGCATGCCGTGCACTGCAAGAAAGTGCCTTTGCCCTTGCCTTTCGATCAGTGGGTCCGTAGAGGCATCAGTGACTCTGAAAGTGAGAAAGTTCCGCAATTTGTACCATTCAGTGATGCGCGTCTAATTGGAACACTTTCTGAGAAAGAGGACGACGACATCCTTCAAGAAGCAATACCATCGCATCGTCGCTTGAACACGACAAATCCAGGAACATTGTTTCAAAACCAGACTGCCTCTGGACAGGAACGCTATAATTTGAGACCAAGACCAAAGAACTTGTAAATTTCTCTCCTATGTAGTACTCTATCCCGGTTGCAGGGTCACGGTAGGAGTCTTAGTTACGACCTGAGTAAGTGGCAATAGGCCTGCAGGACCTCACAGTGTCATAGGACGGTAGATAATCGTGACTACAGTGATTGAGGAAGATTGCCGTGAGCATCCACTTAGAAAGATGGAGGCTACATTAGATAAAAGAGAAAGTAAAAATGTAAAGAATAATTGTAAAGAAATATGTAGTCGTTGTAGTATTGCTCTATGCGTCATTATATTGTCGTGTATTCTTTTGGCATCTGTAAACTGGATCATTATTACTCTGCAGCAAAAAGTTGTCTCTTCTCCTACCTCTACATCTTCTTCTACTATCTCTCCGCACCTATTTCACACTCTTCCCCAGCATGAACTCATCAGAAGAACTGAATACTTTAACAATTCCTTCGTCCAGTTGTTACATCAACATCAGTTAGTGATCAATACAACTGACTGTTGGGTGTGTGGACTCATACCACATACGGTAGAAAAAGGAATGCCATATTTAGTTCTTCCATTCTCCTATGAAGGTTCCGCTTGGGCTTATTTTGTCATTTTCAATAATGCATATCAAAGTAAAATTAAACAACCTGTCAGTTCACATAGTGTTGGTTCAAATTTCAGTCATAGTTTATTGATAAAGGGAATGGTAGCTATGGCTAAAATCATGGAAAAAAGTGAAGCTTCCATAGATGAAAGAAAAGCATATACCAATTGGAACATAACTAATTACATTTCCAGCCTCAATGATAAGGTTAAGCAAGGAAAATCTCCTCCGATACGGGTCATACCCCAACAAGGAAATTTCTGTCTGCAAATAAATGGTAGAACTCCAAACACCGGACAAAGAGAAAGTTTATGTTCCCATACATATGTTTATTCAGCCCTGAATTCACTGCCGTTAGTACCATCTCAAGGTACATACTTCGTTTGCCACGATAGGGCTTATACATGGTTGCCAGCTGATTTCTCTGGTACTTGTTATATAGCCTTTCTTCTTCCCCCTACATACACCGCTCCTGCGAACCATCATAAAAATAGATATGGCAGAGGGATTGTGGATTCGAAAGACACAGCAGGACAAGAGGGAGGAGATTTCCTCAAAGGATTTCTTCCCTTCTGGGGTCCAATGGCCAACAGCAGAAATATAAGGCAATTGGTTCGTGTCGTAGAAACCACCATAGACATCACTGTAGGAGCTTTAAGTAACATTACAGCTGAACTACAGGCTGATCGTCTTATGACCTTGCAGAACCGTGTTGCCTTAGACTTTGTTCTTGCGGACCGTGGTGGAGTATGCAAATTGATCGGATCAAGTTGCTGTATTTTCATACCTAATGACGCTCCGACAGTATACCAAGCTATCTCTAAGTTACACATAATCTCCGAGTCGATTCATCAGGACGAAGGAGATTGGTCCTTTTCAGAGTGGTTTTGGGGATTACTGTCCAAATGGGGTTGGAAGGTATTGACATTCTTTGGAGTAATTTTAGCTTTTATATTCTCTTGTTGTCTTTGTATGCACTGCGGTCCTGCCATCTGCAACCTATGTGCTACTGCATGTATTCCCAAACCCAAGTCACAAAGAGCAGAGAATATCAAAATGATGGTACAGCAACAGCTTGATGACCTCATGGCCATAGACATCGACTCAGATTAACATGAGTTTGTGTATCTTGCCTGAGTTCTGGCAAAAGGAGGGTCTGAGGAAATTCGATTTTTAATACGATCGTATCGACCCGCCATTTTGTGGCCCGCCGCCATTTTATGTTGCCTTCACTCAGGCAGCACAGCGAACGAAGTCCATTCTGCCTTTTCTGCTTATTCTGCAACATGGTGTTCAAAACAGCCTTCTGCCTCTATCTTTACAAGGCTGGTATTAAGGTCTGACCGAGTACACTAATCCCTGTCTGGTTTTCTAATCCTTGTTTCAACTATCTGTAGGCTCACACTATTCTCCGCCGATCTTATCTTATCGTCTGGCCTTCGCTGTCCTTTGCTAGTATTCTCTCATTTCACAACTGTCCTCCAAACGCACACAAACTTATCGCACCACATGCAACTTCGTTGTGGATCGGTTAATGAATTAGTTCAAGGGAGGGGTGACAAACACAGCTGGAGGGGAGGCAACCTTAAGTCACTTGATACTTTGTTTTCCAATTCCTTCTATTGGTGCTGTCTTGTTTTCCGACATTTCTATTGGCTCTGTTCTATCTTTACATTATTCTTACTGGCTCCTTTCTATGTGTTCTGGGAGTGTATGTAGTTAATAAATGGTTTTTATACGGTATATAAGATTGTGCGCCACAAAGTAAAGTGGCAGTCTCCTGAGAACATACCTTGTGTACTTCTTGGACAACTGTACTAGCTGCAGCTAATAAAATCTGATCTTTTACGCCTGACAGAGTGTCCCGTGTCTCTGTTAGTTGAGGCAGGTGAATCCAAGGAGATTTCAGGCGTACCCTGCGCCGCCAGGCCCATAAGGTTCTGGTTCTTCAACGGACCTCATCCTGTTTGGTGAGCGTGTTCAATTGAACATGCAGGTAAGCAGATCTATTAGCCTGCTTCATATTTCTGCCTTTTCTGGCACGCTTTCTTTCTGACTTCATCAAATGGGGGGCTGCTGGCTTATTGACAGTTCCCAGCAGTTTGAGCTCCTGGTCATCACACAATCTGCGGCTCTGGTCTTCTCCTTGCGAGGGGAGCTCTCCCCTCAGCTTCTCAACGTTTATTAGTGTTGACTTCTCTGAACTTCCTGGTGTAGGAAATTGTTTGGAGAATTAAAACCTGTATTTCAAATGGACTGCACGTTGTTTGGCTTGGAGCTTTTATTTCTCCCAGAATTTGTTCTAGGACTGTTGGTAGCTACATCAGTTTGTCAATCACTTGTTTGCATGAACACATAGTAAAGTTTGTATCCTTCTTGGATTTAACTCATATTATTAGGACATTTAGGACCTGATTTAAGCCAAAGTGGAGAAGCACTGTGCTGCACCAAAAATAGCAGTGCCACGCTGCATCACTTTTGAAATGCAGGGATGCGCCTTATTTACAGGAATATGGCGTAGCCCTGCGCTTCCCCCTGCACCGACGCTAAATCAAGCTGCCTGCGCCAACGCAGGCATTCTTGCACCATTGTGCAAAGGTGTCTGCGCTGAGGGGATAGATTGTGTATGTGCAGGAAGGTGTGCCTTCCTGCACATAAACAATCTGTTATGGCGATTTGCCACTTCTATGTGTGCTGCCAAATGCTGCACACATAGAAGCACCAAAGCATAATTTTGGAATAATTGTTTCTGTGCAGGAAGGGACACTTTCCTGTACATAAACAATCATCCATGGCATTTTGTTTTTTTCTATCTGTGCTGCAGAATGCAGCACACACAGAAAAAGCAAAAAACAAGGAGGAATAAAAGCATTCCTTCTCGTTTTGCCATGCTAACACCACCCCTGAAGTGGCGTTAGTTTTTGGTGCTGCCTTAGGTTTACGACAACTTGTAAATCTGAGGAGGGTCAAAAGCAATGTGTGTTACGGTGGAACGCCCAGTGCAACACCCATTGCACGCTCCTCTGACGCAGAAAACTGCATCAGAGGGGGCCCATATTTACAAAAAGTGGTGTTACACCTCCTTGTAAATATGGAACAGTGGTTAGCGCCAGGAAAAGTGACGCTCCGGTGGTGCTAGGGGCTGTTAAATCTGCCCCTTAAGTTCTCTAACTTTTCATCAGTACCTGAAACAAAAACCACCAAGGTGTTGAGTAGGTCTACTTGAATGTTCATTTTGTTTGCATGATGGTTGAGTGCCATCACTGTCACTTGCGTAGAGTTTAAGATAGCTCCTCTAGAGTTTGTTAGAAGCTATCAATGTATCCTTTGTGTCCTCCTTCCCTGGCACACCCACGGGCTGTGAGTCCTGGGCTCTGAATTCCTCTGCCCTCCCAGGCTCCTGAGGTTAATCTTCCGGTTTCCTTGTTGCTGAAGTTACTCTATCAGTTCTGTGTACAAGAGATGTTACACAACTGGCAGGTGCTTCCCTAAATAACAGAAACAAACTCATAGAATATTGAGAGCTTTCTGAGCATGGAGTTACGGGGGAATTGTCATCATGTACTTGTTGCTGATGGGCAGGGATCCAGGCGTGTATGGGGTTGTTTAGGCCAGCCTTCCCGCATCAACATTCTCCTGAGTAGGTGAAATGGGGATCTTTGTTTTTATAAGCAGAACAGTTGGAGACAGAGGGATCTGGTGTGATCCTAGGTTGTTTATTTTGTTGCGCGCCTCAAGACCATTCCCTCAGCTTTGGGTTATCCCCGTGGGGCTTTCCTTAACCTCACTGCTACTAAGATCAGGACATTTTATATTGTTCTCAATTAGTGTTGTGAAAAACTCTGATATTTCTGAGGCTCTGGGGGTGTTTCCCAGCCCTTAAGGCCTCGGTTATTCCTTCCGAGTGACACAGGATCCCTTCCTGGGGTTACTTCCTTCACACCCAGTGCTCCCTTCAAATAATGGGTGCTTGCACTGATTTGAGGTATTTTTGCCATTTTGTGCTTTGCGTTTCTTTTCAAGTATGCCACCTCTGTGTCTGCTGCTTCACGCTTTTTTTTTCAGGGCCAGCTTGTACACAAGCTCTAATTCTTCCTTATGTCATCTTTGGTGTACAACCTCTGGATTAGTGATAAAAAGGACACTGGGCACACTTGTTGTCAATTAATTTGCCCCTCTGTATGCATTATGATCCTAGTTTCACAGAGTGGGGTCTGAACCTCCTCAGTTTTTCCTTCTCACAGTTTTCTTTGCCCCAGAGGCTGCCACCTGTGGGCTCGTAGTTATGTGTGGTTAGATGCCTTTTTTTCCTGTTATACTGTTTTATGGGTCCTTTAGGTCGAGTAGAATGAGCATAGAGGACCCCTGGCACGCCTTAGGAGCCTCTAGGGGCTGGCGTAATGCAGGTGTGAAAGGCACAGTAAGGCAGGGAACCAGTGGCATGTAGGAGGGCAGAGGAACCCCTGACAGCCTTTAGAAGGCTCTAAAATTGATGTGATGCTGGTGTGGAGAGCAGAGCAAAACAGGTACCAGTGTACCTGTGCCACGTTGCACACTGGATGCGCCAAGCTGGAACTGTCAGGGACGGTGAGGGGTGTAGGATCTCTCCCGGTGCAAACCTAGTTGGGCTGTTTCTGTGGGGTAAGGGGCTCAACCTTTTTTGCAGGGGTAATAAACCGCTGCTGTCCCCACTCACAATGCTTTCCCTCAGCACTGCCCTCGCTTACCAGATGACCCGGCTCACGATCCTCGAATCCTCTACTGGACTGCGGCAGCCCGCCTGGCTTCCTGTCCACTTTTGCCACACCATGAGGCCCTGTAGGGTGCAGCAGGGTTTGGCTCCGGGTTTAGCTACAGCTCATGGGGCCCTGTCGAGACTATGGCGCTCCAAATGAGTGCCTGTCTTCAGGACTTGGGCTTCGATTATGTCTGACGATCTCGCCCACCCCTCTATATTTATTATTTCCATTTTTCATCAGTGTATTTGATGTATTGCAGACTTTACTACCCCAGGTTGGACAAATGCTTGACACAATTAATTGAATAAATAGACCAATACTCTCAGAGACTTTCTGACTAGGGCCTAGTTACAACCCTGTAATGGTTAGTGGAAGATAGAACGCAACCCCTCTCACAGTGGCATGTAAGTGATTTCTTATTAACAGACCAAGTAGCAGTAGAGCCTTAATGATACTGCAAAGATGGCTTAGAGGATAGTTTAGGATTCCCTGAAGACGTTCACAAGGGTGTTTTTATACAAGAAGCCTCCAGGCTCAAATGTGAATTATAATAGTTAGAAAGTTAACCAGTGACCTTCAGGAATTGGATATCTTCCATAAGGCAAAACCTGCATAGAAAACCTGGAGGAAATTGACTGCTGTCTGGACTTGATATTTGGACAAGGCAAACTACATGTTGTTGAAGACAGGATACAATACCATGAGGGAGACAATAAGGCGGGGACTTTAGCAATTAATTGAGATCACAGTATACAGATTGATACATATGTGAGATGCAGGGTGAGGATTGTGTGGTCCAGTACCAGATGCTTACTAGGATGCTCCTCCCATGCATTATAGGGCTCACTGGCCTAAATTTTGCTGACAGTTCCAGAAAAGTTCATTTTGCTCAGACCATTCAGTATAGTCATCTTCTCTGGGCTGGACACCCCTAAATGCTTGGGCAGGGGTGTGGGTACCAGTGTAGAGGCTTGGCGCTACATGTGATCTAAGGGCTTCTCAGCTCACAGTCAAGTTGCACTAATGGCATTTCATTTGATGGCACCAGTCTCTTCGGAGAAAAGACAGACTGAGCCCTGGAGCTCTTCAAAAAAGCAGGGCCACAGTGCGCTCCCACAGCCTTTCTGTGTCCATGCAGCACTATCCCCAAGAGTTTTACCCCTATCGAGCCTGAAGGAGGTTAGCTCAAAGGCACTGCTAAGGCCCACCTCTACAGCAGCAGACTTCCCAGTCCTTTCGAGGCCAGGATTGGGGAGTCCTGCTGACAATATCCAGGCCTTAAGGGCAATGCACTAATTAGGCCTTCGCCCCTCCTGCTGCTGCCACCAAACCCGTTTAGTCTGCCAACAACAGCACATGGCCATCCCACTGGAGAAAGGATAAGCTCCATGAGTCGCAGAACATTACATCCAATAGATGGGTGCACCATGTAGTGTAGCAAGGAAACACCCTACAATCCTTCTCTGATCCACTGGATATTCCACCTATACTAGAGTGACTGTCAGAGGACCATTTCTCAAGTTTGAGGCAGGAATTCCAGGCTCATTTGGACAATGGAGCCATAGAGAATCTCCCATCATCAGAAATTGGGACTGGATGTTACACCATCTATTTTCAGGTGCCGAAGAAGGAAAGAGGTCTTTGCCCTAATTTTAGAGCTACGACCTCTCAATTTCTTTCTGATAAATGATAAATTCAGGATGCTCACACTGACCCAAGTTCTACCTGACCCTGATCCAGACAACTTAATGGGAGCACTGGACATACAGGATGCCTAGTTTCACATTCCTTTCCTGCAGTCCCACAGGCGTTGTCTGCGGTTCAAAGTGAGCCAGGAGCATTCTTACTTTTCCATCCTCCCCATTGGCCTCATTAGTGCCCCTCAGATGTTCATGAACGTGATGGCTGTGGTTGCAGAACGTCTTTGTAGTTTGGGGATACCAGTTTTCCATTTCCTCGAAGATGGATTGTTGAAGGTGGGTTCCCCACATTCAGTTGCAGACCACTTCCAGACATTTTCCTACTTTTCAGCATCTTTGGGGTTCTCTGTCAACTTGCGGCAGTTACACCTGCTTCGTTTGCAGAAGTTCCGGTTTATTGGAGCAGTACCGGATAGGTGCGGTTTTGAGCCTTTCCTCTGGTTCAACAAGACCAGGACATTCGAGCTATGATCCTGATGTTTGAATCACGGGCATAGGTCTTATTGAGAGTGGCTCTGAAGCTTTTTGGCCCTTTGGCCATCTGCATCCTTTTTCTCAACTATGCCAGATCGCACATGCGGGCTCTGGTTTGGGTTCTGAAGTCTCAGTGAGCTCAGCACCAAGGGAACCTGTCAGATTTCATCCTTGTTTTGCAGTGGTGGCCATTTGACCCCAATTGGACAAGCAGCCACTTTCCCTTTCCCTTTCCCACCCAGAGCTGATGGTGGTGACTGAAACATTTCTGTTGGGTTGAGGAGGGCATCTGAGAGAGGTGGAGGTCGGAGAACTCTAGTCTCCAATGGAGACCCACCTCTACATCAATCTGTCGTAGTTGCATGCCATTCATTTGGTGTTGAAAACCTTTCTACTTTTCATGAAAGGAAGGCTTGCCCAGGTCCTCACAGACAACACCACTGCCATGTGGTACTAAAACAAGCTGTGCGGAGTGGGGTCCTGTGTCAGGAGGTCACACACATGGAACTGGCCAAGTTGGCTGGACATCTCCTTCGTTGTGCACCACCTGGCAGGATCTTTAAACACCAAGGCAGACAAACTCAGCTTGCAACACCTAGTGATCACGATTGGCAGCTACACCCAAGGTGTAGGCTTTGCCAGATGTGCCTTTCCTGGCCAGAGTACTGAAGAAGATCAGGAATAAGCAAGTCCAAATCATCGTAGCGGATCTGGGTTGAGCAATGAGAGTGTGGTACCCATAGCTTCTGCGCATGAGCACCAGTCGCCGGAATAGGCTGCTGCTTCGGGAGGATCTTCTGTTGTAGCATCAGAGCATTGTCTTGCACCCTGGCGTGAGCAATCTACACCTCCATGCCTGGAGTTTGATCAGCAACAGTTGACTACCTTTGATCTCCCTCTTGAAGTAGTGAATGTAATTTTAGTGGCTAGGCGTCCATGGATGAAAAGGATATGTTTGTGGCCTGGTGTAATTCCTGGCATACAGACTCATTATAGGCAAAGTTGTCAGATGTTGCGCTTATTGTGCTGTTATTAGCCAAGTAAGGACTGTCTATGGGCACTGTAAATGTTATTTGTTGGCCCTTTTGTATTCACCAGACCAAGCGTTTTCTTAAAGGTCTGATTCATACGTTTCCAACAAAGCCTTTTTTGATGCCACATTGGGAACTTAATTTGGTTCTCACTTTCCTTATTTGTACCGCATTTAATCTGATGCACAGCTGTTCTTCGTGTTTACTAACTCTTATAACTGCATTTATCATAGCGATGACTTTAGCTCATTGTGTGAATGGGTTAGAAGCTCTGTCCGTTCATCCACTGTACACCATCTTTTTCCCATGCAAACTGGGATTGCGGACTAAGGTCACATTCTTGTTAAAGGTTATGATGCCTTTTAATGTCAGACAATTCATTACCCTTTCGGCATTCTTTGCTTCACTTCACTCCTCAAAAGAATAGGCTACATTGCTTGAGGCCCAAAAGACCTTTCAGGTTTTACATTGATCATACCAAGGAACCTTTAGTGGACAATCAGCTCTTCATGGTGTTCCCTGGGGAAAGAAGAGTAAGGGAGTGCAGAAAATGGCTATATCAAGGTGGATATTGGATCTGCTACTGTAATGATATTTGTATTTTGACCGCTGACTCAATGTTGCACCATTTTGCACTTAGCTTAGCTTGTCCAATGTCACATTAGCGGTCACCAACTATAGAGTCCATTTTCTTTTATCTTAGCCTTAGCTTCATCGCCACATTAAAACTGCAAGGTTTTTTCGGTGCACAATGTTTTCGCTCATGTTTTTATTCTATGTGTCTGTGTGTTCTTTCTCATCAAGAGCTAAGGCATAACATGGGGGATTCTGATGGATACAACTACCTGTGGATTCCTCACCTAATGAATACTCCCATGGCGCCAGCATTCAACGGAAATCTTCTTACTAGTCTCTGCACGTCGACGAGGACGTCACTCTAGCCCACGCGACGCCGTCTGACGTCATACAGGCAATAAGAGGTCCTCGCCGACGTGCCGATGACAGTTCCCTTTTTTCCGTGCATTCGAAACGGTTATCTTCGAGGGAGCTACTGTTACCTTCATGGTTACAGTGTATTGTCTGCTGCGTAGTCTTCTCTGCGGTAATAATGTCTCAGAGGAAGTCGGGTTTCAAGCCCTGTTGAGAGTGTGGGGGCAAGATGTCAGTTACAGATCCTCACTCCGACTGTCTATGGTGTTTGAGCTCCGACCACGACGTCTCGACTTGCGATTCATGTCAACACATGAATCCGAAGGCCCTCAAAGAGCGTGAGGCCAAGTTATTCATGGCAAAGTCAAAGAAGAAGGAGAAACATCATAAGAAGTCTTCTTCGCCAAGGTCTCACCGGCGTCATCGAGACTCCCGGCGCCGTAGAGACTCACGACGTCATTCCAGCAAGGAGTCTCGTTCGAGGTCACCTTCGGCTCGGCGTCGGAGGACTTGGGAGGTCAGCCCCACGGTCACGCCGCATCCATCGACGCCGTTGCCCTCTCCGGCGTCACCGACTTCGCCGCGTTTCTTAATGCGATGTATACCATCTTTCAGCAGATGGCTCCAGGAGCTGCTCCGGCTGGTCCTTCGGGGCCCTTGGCCTTTTCGTTGGGTGATCCTGCGCCTCTTCGGCCGGCACCCTTTATGCCCTTTCTCCCTTTTGGGAATGTGGGCTCGGCGCCGGTGCCGGCGTCGGTGGCCGCTCCGGTGGCTTCGGATGTTTCGGCCCCAGAGGTTGCCCTTCCGTCGAAGTCAGGATTTTGCCCTGTGACTCCGGTTGGTCCATCGGCTCCAAGACCTCGTCCTCCGGCTCCTGCCTCGGCGCCGAAGCTGCCTGTGGCGCTGGACGCGGCGTCAGATGCTTCTGGAGATCGGCGCCGTTCTTCGACGTCGGCGGAGGCCATGTCGACTCCGCGTATCGAGGAGAGACTTCATTCGAGGAGGCGTGCTCTCCGTCTTTTAGAAGAGCAGGAGTACCAGCGAGTCTTAGAGGAGGGAGAGATTGAGGACTCTGGAGACGGACTACATGGTCTGGATACAGCCAGTGGGCTGGACACTTCCCCTGAGTGGGACCTTTCATCTCCAGGGGAATATACGGAGGAGGCTGCTTCCTTTCATGCTGTGGTGAGGAAGGCAGCGAGCTTTTTGGACCTGCCTTTGCCGGTGGCAGAGGCGAAGCAGAATTTGCTGACAGAGGTATTGCATCCGGCCTCTGCTGCAGCTGAGCCTCTCTTGCCATTTAATGAGGCTTTGCTGGATCCGGTGTTGGAGGTGTGGAAGAAGCCGGTGTCTTCCTCGGCTGTTCATAGGGCTGTGGCCAGGAGGTATCGAGCTGCACCATCTGACCCTGGCTTTCTCTCTAGACACCCTACGCCGGAGAGCTTGGTGGTGCAAGCCTCCTGTTCCTCAAAGTCAGCGCCTGGTTCCTTCCCGACGGTGCCTGGAGACAGAGACTCCAAGAAACTGGATGCGCAGTCCAAGAAAATATTTTCGTCATGCAGTTTGGCGTTGAAGGCCACCAACGCAACGTGCATTCTGGGGAGGTACATCCATGCTCTGATGGATGATATTTCGTCTTCATTTACGGAGCTCCCCCAGGGTCTCTTGGATGTGGTCTCGGACGCCCAGGCTGCCGCGACCCAGATTATCCAGTCTGGGCTGGACACGACCGACTCGGTGGCCAGGGCGATGGGCACGGCTGTGGTGGCAAGAAGACAGGCCTGGCTCCGAAACTCAGGGTTTTCTGCGGATGTGCAGTCGACCCTGCTGGACCTCCCGTTTGATGGGGACAGACTGTTTGGAGCCAAGGCAGATTCGGCCTTGGAACGATTTAAGGAGAGCAGAGCCACAGCCAAATCGTTAGGACTGCAAGCTCCTTCTTCCTCTGCCTCTTCAAGATTTTTCAGGAGGTTTCGGGGATTTGGGCGTGGCTCTTCTTCCTCTTCCTTTCGGGGGAGGTTCCAGCAACCCGCCTCTTCCCTCCCCTATAGGTCATTTAGAGGGAGGGGGAGGGGTGGGGCCCGTACCAGAGGAGCCTCTCAACAGCACTCTGCCTCTTCCTCGTCCTCTGGAGGGGTGCAGCAGGGGAAGCAGCCTTAGGCTTCCACCGTTTCCCACTCACTCCTCTCCTGTAGGGGGAAGATTACAGCATTTTTTCCACAAGTGGAAGTCTATCACAACGGACACTTGGGTTCTCGGCATTGTGGGGAAAGGCTACGCCCTTCCCTTTCGGGAGTTCCCGCCCCTCATCCCGCCCCGCCCATCTTATTGTTCAGAAGAACACCTCCTGTTGCAAGAACAGGAGGTTCAAGTCCTCCTTTCAAAGGGCGCGGTAGAGTTGGTCCCAGAGCAGGAAAAGGGTCGAGGTTGTTACTCAAGATACTTCCTGATTCCCAAAAAGGATGGTCAGTTGAGACCAATCCTGGATCTGAGGATCTTGAATTGGTTCCTCAAACAGGAAAAGTTCAAGATGCTGACCCTAGCACAGGTGCTTTTGGCGTTGAACAAGGAAGATTGGATGGTGTCTGTCGACTTGCAGGATGCTTACTTTCATATCCCGATACTCAAGTCGCACAGGAAGTATCTCCGGTTTGTGGTAGGGTCGCAGCACTATCAGTTTGCGGTCCTCCCGTTTGGTCTTACTTCAGCACCTCGAGTCTTCACAAAGGTGATGTCAGTGGTTGCGGCGGAGCTCAGAAGGAAGGGGATAGCAGTATTCCCTTACTTGGACGACTGGTTGATCAAAGCCAAGTCCCCGGAGCTTGTGTCGCATCATCTGCAGTCAACAACCCAGTTGTTGTTCGACCTGGGCTTTTCGGTGAACGTGCCCAAATCTCACCTGGAGCCCTCTCAGCGCCTCCTGTTCATAGGGGCAGTACTGGATACAACATTGAGTCGAGCCTTTCCTCCGCCTCAGCGGATTCAAGATATTCAGGAATTGGTTCCAATGTTTCGAAATGGAGCGGTAGTTCCAGTCCTCAAGGTCCTTCGTCTGCTCGGTCTGTTCGCCTCCTGCATTCTGTTGGTCACGCATGCTCGCTGGCACATGAGGGCTCTTCAGTGGTGCCTCCGAAGGCAGTGGTCTCAACACAAGGGAGATTTAGAAGGTACTGTCAAGATCTCCAGAGATGCTGCTGTGGAATTGAAGTGGTGGATTGCGGGCAACAATCTTTCACAGGGAAAGCCGTTCGCGCAGTCGCCACCAGTGGCCACGGTCATAACGGATGCTTCCACCCTAGGATGGGGAGCTCATCTGGGGGATCTGGAGATCAAAGGGCTTTGGTCTCCAGGGGAACAGGTGTTTCATATCAATCTGTTGGAGTTACGGGCTGTACGTCTGGCTCTCAAGGCCTTCCTCCCATCCCTTCGTGGTCAGTCGGTACAGGTCCTGACGGACAATACTACCACGATGTGGTACATAAACAAACAGGGAGGAGTAGGGTCGTACCTTCTCTGCAGAGAAGCTCTTCGGCTATGGTCCTGGGCAAAGGACCATCAGATTTGCTTGGTGGCAAATCATCTGGCCGGGGTCTTGAATGTACGTGCGGACAGTCTCAGTCGCCAATTCTCGGCAGACCACGAGTGGCGTCTCCATCCAGATCAAGTCTGTTTAATCTTCCAGATGTGGGGGTTTCCTCGGATAGATCTGTTTGCCACTCGGGAGAACGCGCATTGCCCGTTATTCTGCAGCCTCCAGTATCCGATGCAGGGAGCGTTGGGGGACGCGTTTCAGATAACCTGGTGCGACCAGTTGCTTTACGCGTTTCCCCCCATACCCTTGATTCCTCGAGTGTTGAGGAAAATTCGCCAAGACCGGGCCCAAGTCATCTTAATAGCTCCGGATTGGCCAAGGAGGGTATGGTACTCCGACCTTCTCCAACTCTCACTGTGCCCTCCGCTCCGTCTCCCTCTCAGGGCAGACCTCCTCTCGCAGTCGCAGGGGCAGGTTTTACACCCCAACCTCCAGAGTCTGCACCTACATGCTTGGAGATTGAACGGGGCAACCTGAGTTCCTTCTCTCTCCCGCCTGATGTAGTGGATGTTATCTTAGCGGCCAGGCGACACTCCACTAAATCTATCTACGCTAATAGGTGGTCTAAATTTGTTATGTGGTGTGGAGAGAGACAGATTGATCCCTTACATGCTCATCTGTCACATGTTTTGTCTTTTGCACTGTCTCTAGCGCAGAAAGGTTGTGCAGTGGCTACCATTAAGGGTTATTTGTCGGCCTTGTCAGCCTTCATTTGTCTTCCAGACCAACCATCGTTATTTAAATCCCCTATTGTTCTCAGATTCTTGAAAGGTCTTCTGAATCAATATCCTCCAAAACCATTCGTTATGCCTCAATGGGATTTGTCCTTGGTCCTGACTTTCCTTATGGGGTCCCCTTTTGAGCCTATGCATTCTTGCCCCTTAAGGTATTTGGTTATTAAAACAGTATTCCTGGTAGCTATAACATCTGCAAGGAGAGTGAGTGAGTTGCAGGCCTTATCGGTTAAACCCCCTTATATAACGTTTTATGGGGATAAGGTGGTGTTGAGGACCAAGGCTGCTTTCCTTCCGAAGGTTGTTTCACCCTTCCATTTGGCTCAAACAATCACTTTGTCCACGTTTTATCCTCCGCCTCATCCTTCAAAGGAGGAAGAAAGACTACATCGCCTGGACCCAAAAAGGGCGTTGAGCTTCTATATCGACAGAATGAAGGATATCAGGCTGGAGGATCAGCTGTTTGTCGGATACGTGGGCAAGAGGAGAGGAAAGGCAGTCCACAAGAGAACACTCTCCAGGTGGGTTGTTCTTTGCATTAAAATCTGTTACTCTTTGGCAAAGAAGGATCCGCCTGAGGGCATTAGAGCTCACTCCACCAGAGCTAAGTCGGCCTCTTCGGCCTTGGCCAGGGATGTTCCTGTGGTCGACATCTGCAAGGCCTCAACTTGGTCGTCCCTTCACACTTTTGTGAAACATTACTGTTTGGACTCTGAGGTCAGAAGGGACGGTCATTTTGCACGGTCAGTGCTGCAGGATTTCTTGGTTTGACCATTTAGGCACCCACCGCCAGGCGTGGTACTGCTTTGGGACTCTATTCATTAGGTGAGGAATCCACAGGTAGTTGTATCCATCAGAAGAACGAGTTACTTACCTTCGGTAACGACTTTTCTGGTGGATACATTAGCTACCTGTGGATTCCTCACGGTCCCACCCGCCTCCCCGTTGCCTTTTTGGTCTCTCCAAGCAATCCTTGAGTGTGCTCCTTTTGGTCTTCAAAGTTGCAATACATTTGCATATATGATATTTGTATATATGTGTATATTTATATATAAATCTATATATATTGTGTATATACATGATTCGTATGTATAAATATATTTATTTGTTTAAAAAAAAAAAAAAAGAAAAGAAGGTTATATTAAATCTACAGCTATTTTATTGCAATGTTGTGTGATTTACAATATTAAGAGATGTTGCTTTGCTCTTTCATTACATTGGGTTATTATTATTCTCATGCACGTAAAAAATGTTGGTACTGTCATCGGCACGTCGGCGAGGACCTCTTATTGCCTGTATGACGTCAGACGGCGTCGCGTGGGCTAGAGTGACGTCCTCGTCGACGTGCAGAGACTAGTAAGAAGATTTCCGTCGAATGCTGGCGCCATGGGAGTATTCATTAGGTGAGGAATCCACAGGTAGCTAATGTATCCACCAGAAAAGTCGTTACCGAAGGTAAGTAACACCGTTCTTTAGGCTGATAAAAACATGCTAGGATGATGTTTATGATACTTGATCAGGACCAGGCCTGTTCCAACAGAGGAACATCACCAACCACCACAAACCTCACGGGCAAACATTGGCATCAACCCATCCCTGCTCCCCCAGCCACATCTGCCAAACCAACCCCTGACAGCCAACCTCAAAAACCCCGGGCACTTAGGTAGGACAACTCAGTCACAATCTGGGGTACGACTTGTCTCATGGAACGTGGCAGGTCTGAAACCTATTCTTCCCCTTCCATCCTTCTCCTCATTTATTGACGAACATGACATATGTCTCCTACAGGAAACATGGTCACTCGACCCACTCTTCCGAACAGGCTACTCAAATTTCCACATCCCCGCTGTGGCCAGCACGAGAGGCAGGCCCTCAGGGGGTCTGACCATCTGGATCAAAACATCACTCAGCTGCCATATATCACAGCTACCTACCGCCTCTCCCGACCTGTTAGGCCTTCGTCTATCCTTTGGGCCTGACTCTGTGGTGAACATCTTTAATATCTACGCTCGAGGGGTCAGGGGGGGTCAAGTCTCCAAAACCCTCTGCGCCCTCGTAGCCCTCTTACAAAATTATCCCCGCCATCATAAAACCATTGTGGCTGGGGACTTCAACGTCACATTCGAACCCCTTGACTGGGACGATCTCAGGTCCACCCGCGAGGAAGATCAAGTCTGGTCTATCCCCGCCCTGTCCATTGCACCCATCAAAAGGTGGACGTCGGTTGCGATCCAGGTAAAATCATTGACCATGGAGTTTGGACTCAGGGCGCTAAATGGCAGAACTAATTCAGACACCAACGGTAGTCACACATACAACAAAACGAACCACACCAGCAGAATCGATTATTGCCTATTCGATATAAGATTATGGCCTCTAGTCATCGATATGACAATCATCGAAAGGACCGAAAGTGATCACAACCCTCTTTCTGTCCACACATTAGCCCTAGGTAACCTCCCAGCCACGTCTAACCCCGCAGCAGTAGCACCCGAGGGTATTAACCTGGCCAACAACAAAAGACACCTAAAATGGGTCAATATTGTGGCCCGGCCCGCACTCATCAATGCTGCCAACAACACCCTAAAATCCACACTAAGGGACCTAGAGGCAGGTTCAGCAACACCCCACCAGGAAATTAGCTCAATCCACACCTCCTGCTTTAGGGATATCGCAACCCACTTCTCAGCACCCCCAGCCCACGACGACAAACGACCCAAAGCCAGGCACCGCTGGTTCAACAAAACGTGCCGGTCCCTAAACAAGCGCCTAGTTCAAGCCATTAAATCCAAGGACCCCATCGCCATCCGCGTAGCTAGGAAGTCCTATAAATCTGCAATATGCATAGCCAAGCGTGATCAAGATAGCAAATGGTGGACATCACTCAGCGACGCTGTGCGCGAGAGAAATTATAGTCTGTTCTGGTCCCTGGCAGCGCGAGGCCCAGAAACCAGTGGTTTGGACATCACAACCAATATTGCCCCAAGAGACTGGATAGCCCACTTTAGTAGTCTGTACTCCCCTGATCATGATAGCCCCACCTCTGTTTGCACGGGCCCCCTCCTATTTCACTCGTTAGCACCAACCACCGCAGCACCCCTGTTGTTCTCCCAAAGTGATATAACTTACTCTCTAAGCACTCTAAAACGCGGCAGGGCCCCTGGTTCAGACTGCGTCCCAGCAGACCTATTCTCAACAGACCTAGCATCCTGGTCAAGATATCTCACCATTCTAGCTAACGCAATAGCATCTGGGGCGCCAATTCCCGACTCTTGGAAAGCGGCCATTGTTATTCCAATCTTTAAAAAGGGCGACAGATCTCTTCCCTGTAACTATAGACCCATTAGTCTAATTGACTGTGTCCAAAAAGTCTTCTGCCACTGCCTCCTAGGGAAGATAGAAGAATGGATAATTGACCACGATATCCTTAGCCCCCTCCAAGCCGGTTTCCGAAAGAAGATTTCCACCACTGATCAAGCCCTCAGATTCCTATTATTATATTGGAAAACAGTGTTCATCGGTAAAGGCAGCCTTTATGTAGCTTTCGTGGATCTCAAATCTGCTTTTGACCTAGTACCTCGCAACAAACTGTGGGTCACTCTCTCTCGGATGGGAATCCCGGAACACATCCTTGCCATTTTGATACGACTCCACGAGGACAACTACGCACAAGTCAGGTGGGGCAACAAGGGCCAACTTACCGATAGAATCCACGTCTCTAGGGGTGTGCGGCAAGGTTGCGTACTTGCCCCGACCCTCTTTTCCCTGTACATCAACGAAATTGTCCCCTCCCTCCTCAGACTGCAGGCTGACGCACCTTCACTTGGCACACAAAAAATCCCAGTCTTACTCTTTGCCGATGACACTCTCTTGATATCTAAGACCCCTAGTGGTCTAAGGAAACTCCTTGCGTGCTTCGAGCATTTCTGTTCATCCCAGGGACTCGAAATCAACGCAACGAAAACCAAACTAATGACCCTTAATCCCCACAGATCTTTCAAAGGGAAATTTACTCTAGAGGGCTC
This sequence comes from Pleurodeles waltl, assembly GCF_031143425.1. Classification (NCBI taxonomy): domain Eukaryota; kingdom Metazoa; phylum Chordata; class Amphibia; order Caudata; family Salamandridae; genus Pleurodeles; species Pleurodeles waltl. The sequence continues at coordinate 405,888,981 of NC_090449.1, forward strand.
CTCACTCGAGAAGGTGGGCATTTTCAGCTACCTGGGCATAACACTCACTGACAACATGTCCTGGAAGCCACACATAGGAAAACAAGCCCTTAAATTAAGACAAACAACTGGGGCTCTACTAAAAAACTTCCACCTCTCACACACAAAACCAATTCGCCCAGCATTACAATTATACGAAGCCCAGGCAGTTTCCTCAGCGCTCTACGGGGCTGAACTTTGGGGTTATACCAAAACCCAAGACCTAACCACCGCTGAAAACAACTTCTTAAGAAACCTTGTGTCCCTTCCGCTAAGCACCCCACTGTTCCCTCTTTTCAAGGACCTCGGCATCAAACGCATTGGTCACAAAGCCCGCCTGCGACCTCTGCTGTACTGGCGGCGTCTCTGGACCACTCCGGAACTTGTCATCTTCACCGAAGCTCTACAGGTCATCCTAAAAGCCGACCACCTGCACAGAATCCCCTGGCTACGATCCATCAAGGATTTACTCCACTCTATCGGGCTCGATGATCTCTGGAACTCACCAGCCACGTCAGTCTTTCCCTCGAAAAGCGAACTAAAGAAACTTTACTGGCAAAGGGCCAACAACGAAGACACTCGGGCTGCACTCCACACTACATTATCTTGTGACTTTGCCAACCTAAAAGAGTCATGCAAGTACGAAACTTTTTGGGACCTAATCACGGCCCCAAGGGAAAGGAAACTGTACTTCCAGCTCCGCATTGGAACACTCCCATTAAGACTTTTCACCAGCAGCTGGTCAAACAACGAATCCACCGCATGCCCTGCTTGCAAAGCCCCCGTGGAGAATCTCCCTCACCTCCTTTTTGCATGCCCCGCGTATACTGCCCCCCGTAGGAAATGGCTGGCCCCGGCATGCAGACTACTGGGAGCACGCTGCTCTGCGCTAGCTCTGCGAATCCTCAGATCAGACACCAGACCAACGCTAGTGATCACTATCGCCAAATTCCTCGGAGCTAGTTGGCTTATTAGAGGGAAAACTCTCCTGGACAAAGACTCCAAATAAGACTGTCCCAACATCCTGCAGAGTGCATTTCACTTCATTTCATTTTTTCTAATTTCTTTCCATTTTATTCTATCTCATTTTTATTCCATTTTAACTTTTTATTTATATTTCATTCCCTTTTATCACCATATTTACCTGCAATTTTATTTTATCATGTGCATTTATTTGTATTTATTACTGCTCGCGCTTTTTTGGCTCTTGTAGCCGCAATAAAGCTTCTTTGAATTGAATTGATACGGCAGGGAACGGTTTGGTTTTGGGAAAGGGACCTTGGGATTTTGGCCAGTTCTAATGTGTTCCTTTCAAAACTCACCTGAAGTAGCCAGCATGTTTGAACAACAAATTGCGGAGCGAAGGGGGGGAGTTCTAGAAACCTCCTCTCTGGCTTGTTTAAGGTATATAAGAGACTCAGGATTCACAGTGGGGAGTTTCAGAGAACTCGATTTAGGGTCAGGATGCTGACGCCTGTCGTCCTGTGAGGGTAGATCTCTCTTTCTCTTCACAGTTGATCATGGGGGTCTATGACTTGAAGCTATTGAGAGAAAGATGAAGGAGCAACTGTGCCCCATGGTGACGAATTTTTGCTAATTATTTGCTTTGCATTGTGTATGAATATATTTATCTATATAGGTATTTGTATCTTTATATATATATATATATATATATATATATATATATATATATATATATATATTTGCTGTTTATAGATTAAAGATTCTTTGTAGTTGTTTTCATTTCATTATTGCGCACATTTTAAACGTGCACTTTCGGTTGTACTGACCTTCCTTTACGAGCCTGGCAGAGTGATTAAATAAATGTATTCTTTACACTAATTCCAGAGATTCTTTTCAGTGTGTGTGTAGTTCAGCTCAATCAACAGTAAAGCAAAACAGCTACCCAAGAAGAAGCCCCTGGAAGGTCTGTGGACCCTTTTGACCAGAGCCAAGGGTGCTACCATGGGTTAGCATGTGGAGTGCCTATCGGTAAATCTGTCAGGGACAGCAAACGGCCTCCAATCTTTATTAAATGCTTTTAATATTTTGATGGGAAACCTTTGTTTTAAAATTAACAGAACAAAATCATTTGTGATGAAGAGTAGCCCAAAGTTATCAAAAAGCAAAACATTTGTTCTGGAAGGTGCAGAAATACTTAGGGTTCCTAATTTGTTTTTACCTAGGGGTTCCAATTGATGTCGATTTTATTTCGAAATTTTTAATTAGTGTTCATGTCTTGCAATTTCAAAGAGCGATAGATGCTCTTTTGAAATTTTTGAAGAAGGTGGGGCATAAACCAGTACAGGAAATGCTGACTGTTTTTAAAAGTAAATGTTTTTCTATTGCATCGTTCGTAGCCGGGATGTGGGGCTACACTGATTGTACAAGTCTTCAGGTAGTTGAACACAAGTTCTTAATAAGGCTGTTAGCGGTTCCACAATCTACCCCGGCAGTGTTTTGTCATGACGAAGTAGGCCTGAGGGACATAGCCGACCATATAAGATTGCAACCTGTATTGCTTTGGCTAAACGACTAGCTAAATCCCGAAGCCCATCTGTGTAGATTAGTGATTATGGACTGTCACTGACTCGTCAATAGATATACCTTGGCTCAGATCTGTCAATATCCACACTTTCTCGTCTTGGGGCAGGGGAATATTTCCTGGTCCCGACTCCTTAGTGGGGCAGGCTAAGGAGAGGATTAAGGAGCTATATTGACAATCTATTTATGACTCGAACTTAATTAACGACACAGCTTGAGATTTGGAGAAGCTGCTGTCACAGCCATCACACCCGATGTTATATCTTAACATTATTTCCTCTGAGTGGCATAGGTTTTTACTTACTAGACTATGTTTGAAGACTATACACTATTTATCAGCATTTCCCACTCAAGGCACCTGGTTTAACAAACATCTGCCATGTTATTACAATGGTAAATCACCCCAAAGCACTCGGCACTTTGTCCTTTTCTATAACTTATACATTGTGCCCAGGAGAAGGTTTTTATGTCCTGTACTCTTGCCTATGGGCATTAGGACTAGCCACTTTGCTTATTGTTATTGACATAATCTGGGAAGTGAATGAATAATACAAGCTGTGTTCAATTTTATAAATGCTTCTTTTCGTGTTCGAAATTGTTATTTCTGTAATATGCTTTTTATACTATTATTTATTGTATTTATGAGAATTATGTATGCAATTGATTGTCTTTTATGTTATTTTGAACCAAATAAAGTATTTGAATGAGAATGAAATGAAATCTGTCAGGCTGTGCCACGGGTGTCCATCCACATGTTCACAAACACTGCTACCTTGATTGTTAGGTATGGTGGGAAGGGCACTTTACCAGTCGGTCCTGGGGGACATTTTGGTCAGAGCCATTCGACAGACGCACCACCTTGGGCTGGTCTACTTTAGTGTATAGTCACAATGGGAGGGATCTGCTCTTAGAAGTAACCACATGAAGAACAAGTTACTTACCTTTAGCAATGCTGTTTTCTCGTGGATACTCTAACTGAAGATTCCTCACACTTCCATCCGCTGCCACCCCAAACCCCCCTCACCCCAATCAGTGGAATGTACTATTTTCTCTATATATAAAAAGGTCCCAATTTAGTAATGTGCAAAGTGTAATTTTTGATTACCTATCAACCTCTGCTTTTAACGGCACAGAGTCAAGTGAGAAACTGATGTCAATGAGCAGGTGTGGTGCTTAGATGTGGCTCCGAAATAGCTTCTGGGGCATTACACAGTCGATGTGGAGCTGTATGAATCCACCTACTGCTGGAAATGCTAGGAAAAAACACCTCCAGATCCAGGCCGGCATCTGGGTGTATTCAGAAGGGGAGGAATCTGGGATTAGATAGAGTAACCACCAGAAATAGCATTACTGAAGGTAAGTAACTTGTTTAACTGCCTTTTGGAAACAGAAAACATATTATAAGGAATTGAGGGGAGATACTACTTCTCATGGTGGTGGAGAAGTTACAAATGGGAAAGGGAATTTATTTGAAGGGGCATAAGTGGTTGTCTCAACCCAGAGATAGCCTTAACCTCTGAAGTAAGGTCCTAGTAGAAGAATATTGATAAAATGATGAACAGCAAGTGCAGAATAACCAGTGTTCCAACAGTGAAATATGACTTTGATAAGACTGCAATAAGGAGCAGTGAGTACAATGAAATTGGTGGGGATGCAGTCAAAGGCAGTGTGAGCAGTGTACTGTACTTACATGTCTTGTGATGGTTACAGGTGAACTGACAAGGTTTTTGTTCTGTTTTTCAGTGTATTCACAGGGATGTAAAACCAGAGAATATCCTGCTCACAAAGCAGGGTGTCATCAAGCTCTGTGACTTCGGCTTTGCACGAATTCTCAGTAAGTGGACAACACCATGTGGATACTGCCCCAATTGTGCCAAAACCATGATCTGTGTCGGATATTTCTAAATGTTATAAAGGCTGTCTGAGAGAATATGCTGGGGCTGTCTGGTTTGGTTGCATTCGTACAGTAGGCTTCACCAATGGGGCTGCCAGTTCTTAAGTAGGGTAGATCGGTAGGGGATGGATGGCCCCACATCATTGCATCAATTTTGTGGCTCCCTATAAAATTATGACAATTACTCCCAGTGGCTGCTGTGGTTAGTTGACAACCTATTATGGCAGCTGTCAGAACAATATGAAGAGCCAAAAAATCTAACATATGATTGCCTTACATTAATATAGATTGCTTAATTATCAACCACAGTAGTTCACATAGCAAATATTTTCATATATAAAGCATATTGGATGTACCTTCTGCGCATACTGCACCAGTTCACAAAAGTTACTCTGGTTTGCATGCAGTGTGCTGGTTTGTATACAATAAAATTGTATACAAAGACATTTCTTTGTGTTGTGTATTTGTTGGTGAATCACAGTTAAACCATTGCAGACAGATCAAGGATACTGGCTTATGTGAGAAACCATATGGATTAATTAGTATGTTTTTTAAACACAGCATATTTGTTTATGTTGCCAATAAACAGATTTATATCAACACACACCTGTGTGCCTATTTTGCAATGTTCTATGTAACCCAAAAGCCGGTATGTATGCATAACACAGTAGTATTTGTGCACAATGAGTCAGATGTCATTCATACTATCACCTCACTCTAAATGGCCATTCTTTGAACATTTTAACCTTTAAAATTGGTATTGACGATATCAATAAATATTTTTTCTCTTACTTGATGCTACAACATCTTACAATTTGCATTGCATTTCATGTAATAATGCAAAATGCAATCTTTGTCAAAAAGGCTAGTAGATTTTCCACTTCAAGGTACTAATTTAGAAGGGAACTCTAAATACACTAATATGTGGAAGACTTTAGTTATCTTTGGGAGAATTTGGAGAGCTTCCTGCCAGTGGAGAATCTTCTGAGCACATTACATCTATCATATGTTTGTTTGATGGTACTCCATTAGTGGAAGATCCTGCAACAAAAAAACATACCTTTTACTTAACAAATCTGTGGACTTATTGTAACCAACCATCAGTAAGTTAACCTTTTAATGTATGGTGGGTAAGTATTGGTAGGGGTGGCACATTGCAGACTCTAGAGTAGCCTCCACTTTGTATGTACATTTCTCCCCAAAATGCCTCCTGTGTCCATGGTAGGAGCTGCTTCGATGCACTTCCTATCATTTATATTGTTTCAAAAAACAGACTGCCCCAAAGTGGGATCCATTCTTCAAACATTATATAACAGAGCCACCCTTTGAGCTGGGAGCTATTTCTTAGCACAGAAGGGACATTCCTGGGGTTTTCTGTCTGGGGCCACCATGGTTGACATGGCATACCTGGACCAATAGAATGTTGGTAAGAGTGATGCGACAGGGGCTACCCTTAAGCAGGGCTGCCATCTTTCCAGAAGTATTTTCCAAATTGCAAATCTGGCATTGGCTTTGCCATTTCAAAAATGCATCCCCCCACCTCTGAATAAAACATTGCAACTAAGAGATGAGCAGATGGAATATCTGCCAATTTTTGCTGGGTGTCTCATTACTGCTTCTTATAAACTACCCTCTCAGTAAGTCCCACTTACATTTTGGATTCTTCTTTACTAATAAGGGATCTTCCCAGAAAACCTCTCCATAGACCTACTAGACCTTCTGAAATGAGCTGCATCTCTGCATTTTGAGTAATCTGCTCTTGTACGTTGCTTCTGCGACGAAGAAATTTGGTCCTGTGCCATTAGCAACAGCACATTTCTTTGTCCTCTAATATTTGGGGTTCACAGAGTAGTTATGCAATATTTGTTTCTCAGTTTGGCAAGCATGAACATAGTGGGTTTAAACCACCCATGACAGCTATGTGGGTTATAACTTTGCTCCACAAGCCCTAATCGCTATGAAAGAGGCACCCCAATACATTTCAACAGTGATTCCTTTTATTAGATTCCTGCTTTTGAATAATGACAGCCAAATACACTCCAATCAAAAATCATCCCAGGGCACTGCAAGATACTTGAAATGAGGGAGGTGTGTCTCTCCCCAAACCCTGCACATACCACAAGCCTTATTCTTCTTCTGAGGAGCCAAATAGGGGGTGGGGAATGCTGCTGGTCATCCACCTAGGGGAAAGAAAACATCAATAGTGCTAGGGACTTGTGAATAAGGGTACTAAGACCTGATTTTGAGTTCCATCACCCTGAAGGAGTACCCACCTGCTGAATTTAGAGATGTCCACTGGCCCAGTGGACATCTTTTGCATTGGCAGAAACTACCATCATGGCAGTTCGTGTCAAAGCATTGACATTTTGAGAAACAGCTCTTCAACATAAGCCATATGGCAAACTTTTAAGGTTTTCCTTTTTCATTTAAAAAACTAAATCCCAAAGTAGTGATCTCTGAGTTTTCTCCCGTGGTGTGGGATTAAGTTTGCCGTTTTCACTGGGGCTTACTGCCAGGTTTTACATGGCGATGGCGGGAAGTGATAACCTGCCATTTGTTTGCTCACTCTATAAAAATGGGTGCACAAGTGGCAATTCCTCCAAAGGCCCTTACTAAATTGGGCTGTCAGAAATGTATCCCGGCGGTGGAGATGGAATAGTCTCTGATGTCAACATACTGAAGGTCCACCTGACTCTAAATGAGATGGTAGGACCTTCATTTTGTTGGAGAGGGTACTCCATTGCCTTTGCAATGGAATACTCTCTCTGCCAAACTCTAAATCGAGCCCCAAGTTCCCACAGCAAAAAGCCATACTCTGCAAACTCCTGAGGCAGGTCATCTGGTTCATCATTCTCATGTTCTTGTGATGATTCAATTCTGTATAGTATGAGCTGTTCTTCATCCTGGAGTGACCATCTGTCCACAGAGTGAGCATGAATCCCTTACCTTCTGTTATGATGTAGGTGATCATGGTCGAATGTGGAGTCCTCCTTGTGAAAGCCTTTGGATCTGGCCAGCATCATGTTCCCTTGACAGGACAATTTCTCTGTCCTTCACTGTTCCACATATTCATTTATGCTGTTTCCTACTGTTATTTTGTCCCTGCACCCTCTTTCAGTTACAAAATGCAACAGTGGAGCCTGAGTTATGCAGGTGCATAGTTTTCTTCCAAACAACAGTTTAGCCAAGAGTTTCCCAGTGTTGCAGCGTGGGGTGCCTCAATAGTTCCTCTGGATTTTTAGAATGCCTCTGAAATCATAATTCACATCATGCTGTTAATTAACAATGTATTTTGGGTTTAAATCCTTCCACCCTGCTTTTAACCACAGTGAAGTAATCGTGTGATAGTGAAATCCCATGCATGTTGAAAAATCATTATTGTTTCTTCCACTGAAAGGAGAGCCATTGCTGGACAGTCCAGTTTGTGAAATGCCATAGAAAATACTTCTTGGACACAGAAATCACCACATCAGCTTCCGTGCTAGACGTCAATATGATCTAAGGGAATCTGGAGTATCATCCTTCACTTCCAGGAGCTACTGGCATGGGAAAATAGGTCTACAAAAAAATCATCACCTTCTTTATCCCAGACACTTCCTAGGAGAGTGACTTTTGGAGATGCGCTATAAGCTGGTCTTTCCAAGGACACTTGACAGTCATCCAACATTATCTGACACATTACTGTCAGAAAAGGAACCCATACCTTCTGGCAGAACATTCCTTTTGTGACAACCACTTCAGGATGACCTTAATGTTCCAGTTCAATAAACCCCTTGTGGAGTGTCCTAAGGATTCTTCGGGCAAGTTCCTGTCAGCAGTAGAGACTTGTGGTGATGTGCTAGTTCACCATGTCTATTGCAGAATCACTTTGGTTCCTGAAGAACAATGTCTGTGTGTTTCCTTAATACAAATAGTCCTTCAGACCTAGACCCCTCTCCCTATATACATCTTGGAATTAGAGTTTCTGAAATGGTTATGAGGGCCTGTTAGTCAGCTACAACTGTGAACTGTTGATAAACACTAATGGATGTAAATGCTCTCAAATCCACACCACTGACAGGTTCTCCTCAGGTTATGAGTATGCAGATCCAGGTTTTGTTAGGGAACTGCCAGCATACACTATCATCTGGGCATATGCTTGGTACAGACAACATGATCATGGATCACTTCAATGGTTGTTTGAGATTGGAGAGACAAGTTGAGATACATATTCCTTTTAACTAGGCCTCTCAAGGGCGCACTAACAGAAGGCAAATTCTGGATGTATTCTGCTCAGTAGCTAGCCATACCCAGAAATAATCAGAGTGCGGACAGGTTTTCAGGTGTAAGCACCGGTGTGAGGGCTGCCGCCTTGTCTGTATGTGATCCCATGCCCTCCCTTGGGTATGTGTCGTAAAACCTTAGAGCTGTCTGCCAAAATTAACACTTGTCTTTATTGAAAATGAACTCATCAGTGGCCAGAACATGAAAGATATTCACAAGTGCCTCATCATGTCTGTGTAAAGATTTACCCAACATGAAGACATTTTTCTGTAGTTCCATAACCCTACCCTTTCCATCTCCAAACCAAAGCTAACCTCTTTGTCTGAAATTATTCACTGCCTACCTTTGTATCAGAAAACACTAACCTTGTACTCAAGCTTTAAAGGGAGCAATGCCTTTTTCTGTCTCTCAGCTCATCCACCACTGACACCATACACAAGAATATGAGTGCCAGTGGTAAAAATGGGGAAATAGGAATAACAGACACTATGGCCCTCATTACAACCTTGGCGGTCAGACGAGTCTGACTGCCAAGGTTGTACCACCAGGTGGCCGCCCATGTGGCCGCAAACCTGCCAGCCACATTTGGACATCCCCGCTGGCCCGGCGGGTGGAAACAGAGTTTCCGCCTGCCGGTCCAGCGGGGATGTGGGCCGTAACATTGCAGCCGGCTTCTAAAGGAGCCGGCGGCAATGTGGCGGTTCGGCGGGTTCAGCAGCACCCGTCGCTCTCTTCACTGTTTGCCAGGCAGACAGTGCAAATCGTGACAGGGCTGTTCCTGGGGACCCCTGCACTGCTGATGCTAAGTACATGGGCAGTGCCGGATCCACAGGGGCCCTGCGGCTCCCCTTCCCACCAGACTTTCCATGGCTCTACCACCATAGACAGGCTGGCGGGAAGGGGAGTCATAATCCCTAGGGCAGCGCTGCAAGCAGCGCTGCCCTGGCCGATTCTAACCGCCGGGACAACGATGGCGGAAAACCGCTGGTCCCGGCAGTGTGACCACAGCGCTACCACCGTGGTCAAAATATGGCAAATTGTACCGCCAGCCTGTTGGCGGTACGATCACCAGTTTAACCCTGGCCGTCTTTGACCGCGAGGGTTGTAATGAGGGCCTATGTCAGCAGACACCATGTCACTGAACTCATACATGCCAACCCTTCCGATTCAGGTGGGAGACTACCGATTTCAAGTCCAGCCTTCTGCCTCTTGATTCCTGCATTCAAAAACCTGTTTCTTCTGCCGGCTTCTGCTGACAGGGACTGGTCCTGTGTGATTCGGAATATGCACTGCTGGTTACCTGCTCCTGCAGGCTAGCGCACAACATGTTTGTCAAGCTCACCCTGACTGCCATAGCATTTTCTCAGTGCTCCTGAAAGGTAAGGAAAACATATATATTTGTATTTCTAATATCAAGTCCTGCAGCAAGCCACCTGCAGGTTCCATACATGACCAAAGACCTGATTCAGGTTAATAGGAGAAATACATTCTCCTGATGATTATTTTAAATCTCCAACTTTATCCTTCTAAAGCGTATGCTAAACTCCACCACTCTGGCTCATTACTGCTGCTTGGCACTGAGGTCAGCAGGGCTTAGTGGGGTATCTAAAGGCAATAAGAGGTTTCTATTTTGCAGGCCACTACTGACCTGCCCTAAGTTGGAACAGTGAATGGATATACCTTAGTAACAAGCACATGTACTTTGATGTTGTACTTGTTATTCCTGAAACTAAATGAATGGTTCTATATGTATTTTGGCTATATAATTCGAGCCCACCTATGTGCAGGAGCTGCTATGTGTTTTTTGACATGTGGAATGACTGTTGTGTTGGGCAGCTTTAATTGAAAATTTTAAGATAAAGATTGACTAAAACATACCAGAACAAGAGATGAGTATGTAAAATATGTGTTCAGCAATGTTCTCTCTATAAAATGAATAACTACCTCTAGTCTTGTACCTGAAGTCTTGTAACTGTGCACTCCCTGTAATTCCTAATTTGGCACTTATATAAACATTATTGGAACTCTATCTCACAAAATAATGATAAATGCAATTATATTTGCAACATAGTTTTAACTTAATCCTTCCTATTCAGTCACAGTTATGTCACAGGATAACCTTAAGTGACATTGCTATTCTTACAGTATTAGAAATGTTCAAATACTTCCAAAATTTGTTTCACAACATGATTCAACTTCAGTATACTACTGTGTATTTCCACATTGTGATTTATTAATTGTTTAATTGTAGTTTAACTTGAATTTACAGTTTGCTCTAACGAAGGAATACACAGGAGAAAATAGTCTTGCAGGTTATCCCCAAGGGATCGCTCCCACACAACAAAATCTTCCTACAGATATATGAACTTTTTGGAAAAAAATATAAAAACACATATGCTTGAGAAAAAACTACTCTAACAGCAGGGCATTTTAAAGTGGTTTTCTATTTCCCTTTACTGGACTCTTTTTTGTATGTTACAAGGGAAAAGGGTTGATTAAAAATACTGCATAAAAATGTTAAGCCACCGTTTTAATTCAGTCCAAGGTGGGCGTACTGAAGGAGGTGTGTAGTCTGAAAGTGCATCTAAAAAGCTGTGCCCTGTATAAATACAGGCATGGCCTTATACAAGTTAAAAAGATTCCAGTGACTTACAAAGAACAAGGACAAAGAATAATCAAAATCAGCAGGCAACAAATATATATTTAAAATTTTCTATAACACCATTTGTGATGATGTACTAAATGGATTGATTTACTAAATGGATTGTTAGTAGCTCTTAAAATGTTGCCTCTCGTGACATCACTTCATTCCTGGTGTGTCAGTTATCTCTGTGCCCCTGCTGTAAGGACGTTCTTCAATAAGTGGAATAAACTAATTGAATATCAAGGCAGCTCTGGTATGTGTTAAGTTCAACAATTTTGGTGAGTGAAGAGTAAGGTGTGACAAGCCCAACAATTGTTATGTTCGTCATGGGCCAGCCCATGACGCACCCTAATGAAGGGAGATGATTATAATCTCCCCTGCGTTTTGTAGACCTAATGGTGTGTCCGGTGACTTGAACCGGCAGTAGTAAAAGGGCCAAGGGAGCTTCCCTCGAGGCCAGTGACTCATTAGAAGTGTCAGCGTGATATATACATTTATTCGTAGTGCTACTTGGTTAGGCCTGAATTCTCCTTACAAAGAATGTAACAACAATGTAAGAAAGGGCCAGATGGTAATGCATGCAGGAAACCAATGGAACTGAAGATAAGGTATTCATTTTTCCAGCTTATTAAAAAAAATAAGGAGATGAGAAGCTTTGCGGAACACCACTTTGTCGCAAAAATAATCTTGTTCAGACTCTACACTGTAATTTATATAATACCAGATTTGTAATAGACTTAATGGCTGCAGGTGTGCGGTGCATGAAGGCCACAAGTCCATTGCCCTGCTGCAGGCCAACTGCTGATTATCCTCAGCGGGTGATCAGCTGCAAGCAGCCAAAGGACTGTAAACAGCTGCAAGCACCTGCAAGCCGAACGCTGATGTGCAGTATGCGATTGTGAGCCGCCCCTGCAATAGTAGGCAGCCACAACCGTTTTTTAAGGCTCCCTAAAGCACAACACGGGGTGCTGGCATTTGCTTGGGGCCACGAAGAAACAAAAAACGGAAACCACCAACCTCCCAGTACCAAGTTCCAGTAGCGTGACCCCTTGCTACATTCTCTCATCCCCTCTCGGCACTCATAGAAGAAATAGAAGTAGGGCCACTTCTCTTCTTGTTGGCAGTAAAGATAGAAATGAGACTGCAGTGCAAATAAGGCAGTCAGTGATTTGCAAGCTTAACCCCTTCGCTGCCAGGCCTTTTCCCCCTCCTGTGCCAGGCCTTTTTTTGCCTATTTGGGGCAGTTCGCGCTTAGGCCCTCATAACTTTTTGTCTGCATAAGCTAACCAAGCCAAATTTGCGTCCATTTTTTCCAACATCCTTGGGATTCTAGAGGTACCCAGACTTTGTGGGTTCCCCTGAAGGAGGCCAAGAAATTGGCCAAAATACAGGGAAAATTTCGTTTTTTTCAAAAAAATTGGAAAAAGTGGCTGCAGAAGAAGGCTTGTGGTTTTTCCCCTGAAAATGGCATCAACAAAGGGTTTGTGGTGCTAAACTCAGCAGCTTCCCAGCTTTCAGGAACAGGCAGACTTGAATCAGAAAACCCAATTTTTCAACACAATTTTGGCATTTTACTGGGACATACCCCATTTTTGCAATTTTTTGTGCTTTCAGCCTCCTTCCAGTCAGTGACAGAACTGGGCATGAAACCAATGCTGGATCCCAGAAACCTAAACATTTCTGAAAAGTAGACAAAATTCTGAATTCAGCAAGGGGTCATTTGTGTAGATCCTACAAGGGTTTCCTACAGAAAATAACAACTGAAAAAGAAAAATATTGAAATTGAGGTGAAAAAAACATAAATGTTTCTCTACGTTTTACTCTGTAACTTTTCCCTGCAATGTCAGATTATCAAAAGCAATATACCGTTACGTCTGCTGGACTCCTCTGGTTGCGGGGAAATATAGGGCTTGTAGGTTCATCAAGAACCCTAGGTACCCAGAGCCAATAAATGAGCTGCACCCTGCAGTGCGTTTTCATTCTATACCGGGTATACAGCAATTCATTTGCTGAAATATAAAGAGTAAAGAATTGCTATCAAGAAAACCTTTGTATTTCCAAAAAGGGCACAAGATAAGGTGTTGAGGAGCAGTGGTTATTTGCACATCTCTGAATTCCGGGGTGACCATGCTAGCATGTGAATTACAGGGCATTTCTCAAATAGATGTCTTTTTTACACACTCTCCTATATTTGGAAGGAAAAAATGTAGAGAAAGACAAGGGGCAATAACACTTGTTTTGCTAATCTATGTTCCCCCAAGTCTCCCGATAAAAATGATACCTCACTTGTGTGGGTAGGCCTAGCGCCTGTGACAGGAAACGCCCCAAAGCGCAACGTGGACACATCCAAATTTTTGAAAGAAAACAGGTGTTTTTTGCGAAGTGCCTACCTGTAGATTTTGGCCTCTAGCTCAGCCGGCACCTAGGGAAACCTACCAAACCTGTGCATTTCTGAAAACTAGAGACCTAGGGGAATCTAAGGAGGGGTGACTTGCGGGGCGCGGACCAGGTTCTGTTACCCAGAATCCTTTGCAAACCTCAAAATTTGGCTAAAAAAACACATGTTCCTCTCATTTCTGTGGCAGAAAGTTCTGGAATCTGAGAGGAGCCACAAATTTCCTTCCACCCAGCGTTCCCCCAAGTCTCCCGATAAAAATGATACCTCACTTGTGTGGGTAGGCCTAGCGCCTGCGACAGGAAAGGCCCCAAAGCGCAACGTGGACACATCCAAATTTTTGGAAGAAAACAGAGGTGTTTTTTGCAAAGTGCCTACCTGTAGGTTTTGGCCTCTAGCTCAGCCGGCACCTAGGGAAACCTACCAAACCTGTGCATTTCTGAAAACTAGAGACCTAGGGGAATCCAAGATGGGGTGACTTGTGGGGCTCGGACCAGGTTCTGTTACCCAGAATCCTTTGCAAACCTCAAAATTTGGCTAAAAAAACACATGTTCCTCATATTTCTGTGGCAGAAAGTTCTGGAATCTGAGAGGAGCCACAAATTTCCTTCCACCCAGCGTTCCCCCAAGTCTCCCGATAAAAATGATACCTCACTTGTGTGGGTAGGCCTAGCGCCTGCGACAGGAAACGCCCCAAAGCGCAACGTGGACACATCCAAATTTTTGGAAGAAAACAGAGGTGTTTTTTGCGAAGTGCCTACCTGTAGATTTTGGCCTCTAGCTCAGCCGGCACCTAGGGAAACCTACCAAACCTGTGCATTTCTGAAAACTAGAGACCTAGGGGAATCCAAGATGGGGTGACTTGCGGGGCTCGGACCAGGTTCTGTTACCCAGAATCCTTTGCAAACCTCAAAATTTGGCTAAAAAAACACATGTTCCTCACATTTCTGTGGCAGAAAGTTCTGGAATCTGAGAGGAGCCACAAATTTCCTTCCACCCAGCGTTCCCCCAAGTCTCCCGATAAAAATGATACCTCACTTGTGTGGGTAGGCCTAGCGCCCGCGACAGGAAACGCCCCAAAGCGCAACGTGGGCACATCCACATTTTTGGAAGAAAACAGAGGTGTTTTTTGCGAAGTGCCTACCTGTAGATTTTGGCCTCTAGCTCAGCCCGCACCTAGGGAAACCTACCAAACCTGTGCATTTCTGAAAACTAAAGACCTAGGGGAATCCAAGATGGGGTGACTTGCGGGGCTCGGACCAGGTTCTGTTACCCAGAATCCTTTGCAAACCTCACAATTTGGCTAAAAAAACACATGTTCCTCACATTTCTGTGGCAGAAAGTTCTGGAATCTGAGAGGAGCCACAAATTTCCTTCCACCCAGCGTTCCCCCAAGTCTCCCGATAAAAATGATACCTCACTTGTGTGGGTAGGCCTAGCGCCCGCGACAGGAAACGGCCCCAAAACGCAACGTGGACACATCACATTTTTTCATAGAAAACAGTGCCTACCTGTGGATTTTGGCCTCTAGCTCAGCTGGCACCTAGGGAAACCTACCAATCCTGTGCATTGTTGAAAACTAGAGACCTAGGGGAATCCAATCGGGGTCCCACCTGAGACACCTAGCGTGTCTCAAGTGTGCTGCGACGCCTGATTACAGCGGAGCAGGTTTTGTCATTTGTACCACACATACTGGTTGGATTTGGCACGAGGGTGAGTGATGGTTCAGTAGATCAAATTTTATTAACAAGAGATTTCCCAAAAGTGAAATGCACTGGTAATAACTGAAAGGCCAAAAAACTGAACCAATGACTCACAGCTTGTGAGCTGTAAAGC
Source organism: Pleurodeles waltl (assembly GCF_031143425.1). NCBI lineage: Eukaryota > Metazoa > Chordata > Amphibia > Caudata > Salamandridae > Pleurodeles > Pleurodeles waltl. The sequence continues at coordinate 405,904,575 of NC_090449.1, forward strand.
CACAACAAGGCACCAACCGCTTTACAGTCCATTCACACACCTTTCATACATGACATGCACTAGACCATTCACGCCGCCAGCCACGGGCCCAGCACATTACAAGACTCGCATCCACAGACAGCGCCAGTCAAGGGCCCATCACTTTCATACGCCCACATGCCTGATACAGCAATCACACCAGCTGATGAGTGTGTGGACTGGCGTTTGGCTGGCACTGCCAGCCAAGAGCCACCCCACCCACACCACCAGCCAAGCGCCACCCCACCCACACCGCCAGCCCAGCGCCACCCCACACACACCGCCAGCCAAGCGCCACCCCACCCACACCACCAGCCAAGCGCCACCCTACCCACACCGCCAGCCCAGCGCCACCCCACCCACACCGCCAGCCAAGCGCCACCCCACACACACCGCCAGCCCAGCGCCACCCCACCCACACCGCCAGACAAGTGCCACCCCACGCACACCGCCAGCCAAGCGCCACCCTACACATGCCATCCCCTTTTTTTTGTTTTTAAACAACAAAGAAACCACTAATCATAAATTAGTACAAAACTACAAACACAAAAGCTCTAACTGAATACATGACTAATGCCAACCGTGAAACCGAACATATAAAAATATAAAACACCAGTTTACGCTCACGGAATTTCCCAATAATTCTTCTGTGTGTGGTAGCTCCTGAAACAGCCACCCACACACAGCCCAGGCTTTGAAGGACAATCAGGGCAGTACATCCTAGTCTCCTTCCTGATACCTCTTCGAGCACAGACTCTACATCTCTTAGCAGGAAAGTTTTTTTTGGCCGTGGGAGGAATGTGCTCAGCAAAGTGACGATCTTTCAATCTAGCCACATCCTCCACCACTGCTTCTCTAGGAACTCTTGCCTGTTCCAGCACAACAAGGCTAGCTATGATAGACTCCTGAAATTTCACAAATGTCATCCTTGACTCTGGAGAACTATCCTTAAACACAACAAAAGCATTAAAAGTTGCCAAGTGGAACAAGTGAACCGCTAATTTCTTATACCACACATAAGACTTACGAGCAGCAGTGTAAGGTTCTAACCTCTGATCTACTCTATCAACACCACCCATGTGCTTATTATAGTCTAAGATGCACACAGGTTTGCGCACTTCGGCAACCTGACCCCAAACAGCCACAGGTGAAGTACTCTCATCGTGGATGGTGCTTAGCATGTATACATCCCTCTTGTCTACAAATTTCAGAGCTAGCAGCTCATCATTCCGCAAGGCACTGCACTGTCCCTTCTCAAGTTTTTTACAGACAAGCTCTTTTGGATAGCCTTTCCGATTAGAGCGGATTGTGCCACAAGCAACAGTGTACACTCCTCTGAACAACTCCTTGAACAACCGAACTCCAGTGTAGAAGTTATCTACATATAAATGGTGACCTTTGTTAAACAGTCGTCTACCAAGTTCCCACACAATTTTCTCACTAACTCCAAAAGTGGGAGGACAACCAGGGGGATCAATATTGGAATCCCTACCAGTGTAGACCCGGAAATTATAAACATATCCTGTACTACTTTCTGACAGCATATACAATTTAATTCCATACCGTGCCCTCTTGCTAGGAATGTACTGCCTAAAAACCAAACGACCCTTGAACAGGACCAAAGACTCATCTACAGATATTTCTTTCCCTGGAACATAGATCTCTGAAAACCGATCTACCAAATGATCAAGGACAGGTCTAATCTTAAAAAGACGGTCAGAATCAGGATGATCTTGTGGCAAGGCTAAAGCATTATCTACAAAATGCAACATCCGAAGAAGAAGCTCATACCGATTACGACTCATGATGGCAGGAAATATAGCAGTTGCCATCAAGGGACTAGTAGACCAATATGAAGACAGCGATGGCTTCCTTATCAGCCCCATCAAAAAAGTTAAACCCAAGAACTTTTTCAACTCTTCCAGATTTGTGGGAATCCACCGGCTAGCTCTAGAGTGTGGCCTAAGTCTGGCAGCGTTGTCCCTCAAAAACTGCTCTGCATACAAATTAGTCTGCTCAACAATCTCTTCCAAAAATATATCGTCCATAAACAACTCAAAAAAGTTGACGGGCAAAAAGTTTTCCGTATTAACTCGACACCCTGGAAAACCAGTAAATGCAGGCAACTGTGGCTGCTCCATGTTTGGTGCAACCCATGTGTCAGGTCTTCCAATGGGAAGCCTTCCAGCCGCTGGCTCCTGCACCATTGGCACATCACTGTCCTCCTCTAAAACAGGCCCTTCATCAGCACTGAGAGTGGCTTCATCATCAGATGATTCATCTCTGACAGAAAATTCACTTCCAGAATCCTGCACTTCCTTCTCTGCCTCAGATGCAGAGTCAGTCTCATATTCATGGTCAGAAGATGACTCAAAAAGCACACTAACAACCTGCTGAGCGGTCATCCTACGGCTAGCCATGATCCTTCCTACAAAAATTAATTGGACAAATACACCACCAACAACCAGCACTGTGTAAGATAAGTAACAAAGTATAGGTTTATCACTAAGAGTTATAAACTCAAAAACTATAGTGCTCACTTGCCTGAAAAAGCTTGACTCACCAGCAACTACTCTGCACAGCCACAGCAATCACCAACGATATCCCACTAAAAAGAGAAAAAAAAAAGCAAATTAGACATAAGACAACACAATAATCATTGTGCATAAATCTAAGGACAATTTCACACACAATCTGGCATTCAGTACACCACCTACAAACATGTCATTCATGCATTGCAACAATACTCACTTGGAGTAAATTTATTTACTTACCTAAAACATGCAACTACGCAAACCGCAGGACAACTACTGCCAAAACTGCAACAAGCCACAGCAAAGTCAGCAAAAGCTTTGAACTAGAACAAAAAGGAGAAAAACTGTTATTATCATAAAAGCAAATACTTCGCCAGTTGACAAACACTCCGCCACTAACCATTTTTTTATTTTCCCTTGTGTCTAGTGTTCTCTGCTTGGGGGAAGATGGGCCTAAAAAAAATAGGCCAATCTACCCCAAGGGGAGGGGGCAGAAATCGCCCAGATTACATTGCACCCTTTGGGGGGGGGCGACCCTTGCCCAAGGGGCTACACCCCCACACAAAGCACACACACACACACATATAGTATCCCTGGCGCTATGGGGATTCTGCCCCCCTTGGGGACAGAAAGGCCTAAAAAATAGGCATATCTGCCCCCAAGGGGGGCAGAACTGCCCAATAATACATATGGGCCCCTGGGGCCGACCCTTGCCCAAGGGGCCGCCCCCCAACACAAATAAAAAAAAAACAACAATAAAATACCTGGTGTCTAGTGGCTTTCTGCCCCCCTTGGGGACAGATTGGCCTAAAAATAAGGCCAATCTGCCCCCAAGGGGGGCAGAAACGACGATAAATACATTGCCCCCCCAGGGGGAGCGACCCTTGCCCAAGGGGCCAACCCCCAACACAAAGCACTCATACAAAACATAATATTTCTGGCGCTATTGCGATTCTGCCCCCCTTGGGGGCAGAAAGGCCTAAAAAAATTAGGCCTATCTGTCCCCAAGGGGGGCAGAACTGCCCAAAAATCCATGTGGGCCTCTGGGGGCGACCCTTGCCCAAGGGGCCGCCCCCCAACACAAAAAATAAAAATCAACAATAAAATCCCTGGTGTCTAGTGGCTTTCTGGGGCAGATCGGCCTAAAAATAGGGCCAATCTGCCCCCAGGGGGGGCAGAAACGACGCAAAATACATTTGCCCCCAAAGGGGAGCGACCCTTGCCCAAGGGGTCGCTCCCCCACACACTAAAAAATCACACACATACACAAATTCCTGGTGTCTAGTGGGAATTCCTGCTGTGCGATCGGGCAGCAGGAATGCTCAAAGAGACATCGAGGGAAAGGAAAACCCTTTCCTTTCCCTCGATGCCTCTTTCAGAGCACCCCCACCCCGCACGAAGGTGAAAAACTCACCTTCTCCCTTTAAAGGCGCTGAAAGCAAATGGCTTCCAGCGCGTCTTTCCCCCTTTCCATGAAATCAGCCCGCGTTCTCGCGCTGACGTCATGGGGGGGGGGGGGAGGGGGTGAAAGGGGAAGGGATTCCCCTTTCAGCCCTGGCCTGGGGGGGTTGGGGGGAGTGCTTCCCCGACTGCCAGTCCCAGGACGTAATGGTTACGTCCATGGCGCCACACGGGCGCTGCCATGGACGTAACCATTACACTCCGTGGCGGGGAAGGGGTTAAATTTATAAAGATAACAACAGAATACATCTTCATTCAGCGATTTACACCTTGATGAAATTGTGCAGATCTGTCATCAATGATTTGCACACTATAAAAAAAACAGCAATTTGCACCCTGTGTAAAAAAAAAAACCCAAAAAAAAACAATGACAATAATAGTGATGGTGTAATTTTGCGATAGGTGCTATGCATGTTTTATCCATGTAATATACATGTTTGCCAATTCTTTCTGCATTTGGCAAACTATTTATAATTTTTGCGGTGTTTATTTCTACTCTATACTTCTTTTTTCTTTTTTGTTTCTTCTGCTTATTTGTGTTTCTAATTCTGGAATCATTGATGCTTATGTGACAACGTTAAAGGTTTTGGCAGCCAAATGCAAATTTTATAACTGCACATCAGAGTAAGAGACCAGCTAGTAGTATGATGTAATTCAAAAAAGATATAGGAATGATTGCTAACATGTAAAAATCCTTCTTTAGACACAGCTATAGACATAGCTAAAAGTATTGAAGGATCATGTGAGGATGCACAATTATGAGAGGAATCTTTAACCAAGACCACAATTTCAGGGACTGTAGTAAGCAAAACAGTTTCTTTATAAAATAGAAGAGCCAAAGGAATAAGTAGGCCAAATTAATTGTTTCAGATGTGGTTCTCCAGCACATGTGTCTTAATATAAAAACTCTCCTGTCCAGGATCAACAGTGCAGAAAGTGTTGGGAGATTGGTCAGTTTTCCAGAGTATGTAGAGGAGGAAAGAACAGCAGTTTTCTTTGTGTAATCAGTTAACGGTGTGAAGACACTGTGGATAACAAATACGGAGAGTCTAAGGAATTAGCATTGGGGGCGAGAAACAAAGGTACTGCAGAAGGGAAACATATTGCTGATCTTGATATTAATGTAATGATCGAAGGAAAAGAGATTACATTTTTAGTTTACACTGTAGCCGGCATCACAATTGTATCTCAAAAGAAATTTGATGAGCTGTGGTCAGATAAAATTTTGTCTCCACCAGATATCCTAACAGTGGGGTTTGAAGGAAGCAGAGTGGATTTATTGGGTTATTTTTGCGCTATTATTGAAGTTGGGTGATTCAATTAAATGAAAATGTTATGTGGCAAAGAAGGGTATCAATGTGTTGGGATGGGTTTATCACGCTGAATGTAAGATCACAGTAAGACCAGGGTCAGACAAACCCTTTACAATTGAGAGAAATAAAATTGGAACAATATGTGATATGAACAAATTTTCGGAAGAAATGTTTGATAAAATGTTTCAGGAAAAGTTGGGGAAAATATCAGATTTCACTTATACTATTGAAGTAAAGCAAAGTGTACAAACAGTGAAACACAAATTACACAACATTCCTTTAAGTGTAAGAAAAGATCTCTCTAAAATGCTAAAGGACATGTTCATGCAAGGTATTATCAAAAAGGCAGAAGCAACCTTATGGTTGTCCCTGATTGTACTAGCAAAGACAAAATCAGGCAAACTCAGAATGTGTGTGGGGTTTAGAAGTGTTAAAGGAGCCATATGGGTGGACAATTTTCCATTACCAAGAATTGAACATTTAATCACAAAAATTGGCAGATACATTTGGTTCACCAAACTGGACTTAAGAGCATCGTACCAACAGGTGGAACTTGTTGAGAATTCCAGACACTTAGCTGCTTTCATCACACCTGAAGGCGTATTTCAATTTTGTAGGATGCTGTTTGGCATAGCATCTGCTGTGGCAGTAGTCCAGAGATTAATGTCAAATACGTTCAATGGTTTTCCACAGGTTGTGATTTTTTAAGATTATATTGTGATATTTTCAGTCAATGAATGTGTGCACAATCATTTGTTGAGTGATGTGTTGAGAATCAAAAAGAAAAAAGGAGGTACACTTGGAAAAGACAAGTGCATTTTTAAGAAAAGAGGGTTTGAGTACCTTAGACATGTTTTTTCTGAACAAGGAGTGAAGCCTAAACCAAGTCTGATCAAAAGCGTGGTTGAGGCCCTAGCCCCTAAGAACAAGGAACATTTCCTGTCCTTTGTATGGCTTTGTGAGTTCTATGCCAAACTCATGAGAAACTTTGCACATGTGACTGAGTGATTTAGGGTAATGCTAAAAAAAGGGTGTTAAGTTTTTATGGTGTGAAGAATGTGAAAGTACTTTTAAGAGAATAAAGGAGGACATAATTAAGGCAACCATTTGTGGAAGGAAGAAAAACAATTGTCACCATAGATGCATATGATTATGGACTGGGGGCAGTTTTGTCCCAGCTGGATGGCAATCATGAAAGCATTATAGGCTTTGCTTCAAAAACATTGTGCCAGACAGAACATAAATACTCTGTAATCGAAAAGGAATTGCTGCCATGTGTCTGGAGAATTTTAGATCATATCTCTAGGTAAGGAAATTTGTATTAAAGGCTGATCATCAACCTTTATTAGACATCTTATTAGGAAGAAAACTGAGGCTGTTCATCAATTGATACTACAGATGTGACCTCAGGATCAATAGCATGTGACCTGTCACTGAGGTGACATGTGTGTGTACACATCCCTTAACAGAAGTATAAGAGTAGCTCTATACAATGCTGCCCATGGAGGACAAGCACTGACGGGCTATTCACAAACCAAACTTACACTTTTGAGCTGAAAACCTGACTATTCTACTGAGACCCTGCCAGTGCCTGGATACCCTCACAGATGACAAGTCGGTCTTTACAATTTGACTGATTGATTGAGTAATTTACACGCTTATACAGTAATATAGTCTTATGCTTTTGAGTTACTTTATTTCTTTGGGCTATACAGAAAATCTGAGTGTAAAGATACTCAAAAGTGTAGCCTTATACGCATCCAGCCCCTGAAGATTTTTGAGTGTAAGTTACAACTGCCAAAAAGAAACATTCGTACGTTCAGCACGACACATGGCCAACCACTGATACTGCAACATCCTCCCATCGAAAATAATGGCAGTAGGGATATAAAAAAAGCCATACAATTTTTTTTTAGATTATTTAAGATTGTTGAAAATATATATAAATAAAATTTCGGTTTTTTTAAATCTAAAACTAATAACTATTATTTAATTATAAAATATTTTAACAACCTTTTTTTAAAATTTAACCAAGTAGGGATCTTTTCTCTATGCTTTGTCATATGGTGACCTCAATCCCCAATGGTGATCCCCCTTTAGTAAAGTATAAGGAAAAGTAAAAAAGTTTATTAAGCTTGAAAAAAATTAACATTGCAGAATTCATACATTTATTTAAATTTAAAATGTAATTGTCTTGACCATATTCAATTAAATTCAATGTATTTTTCTAAAGTAAAAAAACAAATCCCCACCTGTTGCATAGTTATAATTCTTAAAAGTCATTATTAAATTAATGACAATGAATTTAATGATGTTTGTAGAAACTTGTTACACTACTTTTTAAATAAAAAAAAATGAAATATGTTAAAAAATATTATTTTATATTGTTTCAACATTAAAACATTATATTTATTTATATTTGTAACTATTTTAAATATTTAAACTAAATGTAACATTATTGGCTATGGGTTTCTATTCAAAGTCCCTACCTCCACTGCTTTCTATGGGAGGATATTGCAATACCAGTGGTTGCCCATATATGGTGCTAGACTTACTCTAGCTCTGAACTGGAGTAACTCACAATTGCTAATCCTCACTAAAGCCCTCCTTACTCCATCTTAAACCCTCCCATTTAGTACTAAGTATGTCGCTTTTCCCAGCCCTAGTCCTTCACACATTTACTACAAAGTAGTAAACTTACATGTGTGCAGCTTTCCCCATAGAAAAGATAGGAGAGGTGGAGATTTACATTCCAAGGTTTGTGAATGGCATTTTGTAGTATTTTAATAGTACTAATATAGTACTAATAAATATACTACAAAATGCAGTTTGTGAGTAGTGCCCTGGGAAGCACAAGCAGGGTGGGAAGAAAGGAAGGAATTGCTGTCAGACTCCTCATTCTCATTGCTGAGAAGGATCCTGAAAAGGATGGGTGGTGATGAGCTTAAGACTGAAAAACAGCTTATATGATCACCCGCTTGGCTCTGTCCACCCTCCATCATACGAATCCTTAGCACTGCCCCTTAGCACTATTCCTACTGTATTCTTGCACACCATAATCAATTTACCTCATTAAACCTTTCTAAACAAGCACACCTGAGCCTTACTATCTCTTTACTACATTCCAGCCAGGCACATTACAGCTACACTCACAGCACAGCGCCGTCATAAAGAAGCATTGTCCAACACCTTGCACTACTGTACATCTATATACACAAACTAATGTCCTCTTCACACCACTAAATCACATATGCACATCAGTGATACATAATCATATTATACATACCCAACATACAAAATAACAAAAACAAAATTACAATATACCAATAAAAACACTAATGCAACATAGCAACAACACACCACACAATGCAACAAAACAGTACAATCAAAATGTCTACACAAAAACACAACAATAACTAAACTACAACACACTGGAGTAAAACTCAACAGTAACTCACCACAAAACTATGAATACAACAAAAATAGACAACACCACAACTCTTAACAATAACAATGTGGGCTCCCTTGCCTTGTGTATTTCTGTGTTGTGGTTGGTTGGAATTTTGCATTTTATAAAGTGGTAAAAACTTAGTACCTCTTTTGGAAGACAGTGCTATGACTTTGCAATCTTTTTTGGCATTAAGAGAGGAGGAGCATTTGTAATGGGTACTCATGTGTATGATATACTTCACTGATCTCATGGTGAGTTGCTGTCTGTGTTTTTGATGAGCAATGAATTCTTTATATACATGTGAATTTGAATACAACAGGTACTGATACATGAGCTACTACTTTATTCCAAATATGGGCTTCCTTGGCATGATCCTGGTCATCTCTGGCATGATGATACCCACGCCTAAGCACTTGCACTGTGGTGGTAATTCTTCATATACGGTGGGTATTTTGGCACATCCGTGCTCAGCCCTGGTGTAAAGCTTGCAGTGGCATAATACCGGTAATTGTGGCACTTTAACAAAATTATGGGCTTGCTGACTCCTAGACACAGCACATCTAAATCAATATAAATGTGTGAGCCACTGCAGCTTGCGAGAAGACATGTATTTCATGTTTCAAATATAAACCAATATAGTTTCTACGTGAACTATTGTTGATACAAACCAATATGTATAATGTGGCAAAAATGAATCTGAATAATCCACTAAACGCACTGGCATAATTAGGAGATTTATTCCAGCTATTAACTCACAACCAACCCGGGCAAGCACAGCCCGTAACTGCCACTATCAGAACCCTCCACCCAACCTTCTCACATCCCAACATTCTACACAAGACTTCTGACATACTATGAAAATACAGTACATCACCCTTCTATACAATATTTATCACATTTCAACAATTCAGTCCTCTAAAACGATATTGCCTATATTAATACCTAGAAAACATCTAGAGCTATTATATAATTAATACATCTCATAATTTAAAAACATCATCCTGAAAACATGTCTGACTCCCTCGAGGTTCCTTAGTATAAACCTCACACATAATCCTTCAACTTCAAAGGTGTCCTCCTTCGACAAACACTTCTTCGCAAATCTCCAGTCGCCATTGCTTGTTGTTTAGAATCAATGATAAATTTCCCTTCCATCTGGAATGTTTGTTCCTTCCATGCCTTCACTTCGACCTCACCACACTCCTCACATTCCATCTCTTGCTATCTCCTAATATCACTGTATACTTCCCAACTGTTCTAACCCTCCTCAGCGCCAACCATTTACAGGAACCCTTCTTCACCCCCGCAAACAGTCTACACCTCACATAATCACCTTCTTTGAACACACAACCTCTTCATTCCAATTCTTGAAATTCACTCTGAGCATATTTCATATTTCTCATGCACCTTCCTTCGTAACTTGGACTTATTGAGATGAGATGTCACACCTTGCCATGACTCAGTCACCCAGGACCTTCATTCATAGAAGGTTTCTGATCTTTCAGCAACACGAAAGGTAACTCTTTTGTTGTGGAATGACGAGTTCTCCTATCGCTCCATGTCAGGTTTTTCATTTCTTCCCTCCAGTCCAAACCATTATGTATTGACAATTGTATATTTTCTCCTAATACCGTGTTAAAACTCTCTGGGAGACATTTTTAACTAAGATGTCCAATCACAGTGGTTCTATGCCTTACCCCACAGTAATCTGCATACATCTCAAACTCCTCCGACACTAACTGGCGACCTTTATTGGTGAGTACTGCTTCAGGAGAATGCCCTCTCCTGAATATGTCCTCACAGAAATAAATAATAGCCTTTGATCTTACCTCATTCACTGAACTCTCCTCTGGCTTCTTTGAATTATAATTCATGAGGACAATCGCATACTTCTTACTGGTATTAAGCAAATCAAAAGGACCACACGCATTCATGGTCACCTTTTGCCATACCCTCTCTAAAAATTCAATGGTTACTATAGGTGTTTCCATCTCCTTATGGGATTTGTCACTGCCTGATAATAAAAAACGGTGATGTGACTAAATAGGGCTCTATTGTTGCAGGTTTTTAACAATATGTAAGTCAGCACTGAGGGTTTCATACTTTCACTCGCTTGTCTGTCCTCCATCTTATATGTGAGTATTTGAATCCCCTTTAAGTCTTCTTTTACAATGGACTTTGGGTTTCCAAAAAGCTCTAGATATCCCAGGGTACTTGCTATGTTCTTAGTATAATTAAGCCAATGGATACGGTTTGCACCCACTAACGAGTGGCAGTCCTCAATCACTGCCTGGTTAAGCTCCAAACCGGGGTTCACCCATATCCTGATCCATCTGGTTATGGGGGCCAAAGCCACAAAGTTGGAAATATAACCCATTACCGTTTCTTCATGTAGCATGTATGAGGGGACTCCCTGAGGAGCAGCTAATAGTTTTCACAAACTAAATTATTTTCCGTTATTTGTGGCTTGCTAGTTTCCTTATAACCCCATACATCACACCTATATGTCGCCATTGGGATGCATTTGGCTTGATATACCTTAATCTACCTTACAGTATTTCTCTACGCGATTAATGAACGGTGTACTTCAACAATCAAGTGACTTTCCACTGACCAGAGAACTCCGTCCCAGATCCCTCTCCCTGGCAGCTACCCAGCACTTCTGCTGGGCAAACAGCAGAGGCCGCTCCTTGTACTACCTGGCGGCTAAGACCTGGAACACCCTCCCCCTGCACCTCAGAGCCTCACCATCGCTCAAACAGTTCTGGAAGGGCCTCAAGACCTGGATGTTCAATCAACAGGAATAGGCAGTGTGATCCTGCAGCACAACTCCTCAATGCCTTGAGACCCTCAAAGGTAAAGCAGGCACGCTTTACAAATCCTGATTGACTCATTGATTGAATTAAAGCCTGCACTGGCTTAGCCACCAACCTTTTTGCAAATTCAAAGGTTGCCCCAACAGCTCTAGTTTGTATGTTTTTCTTGGCCCTTCTTTGAGGGACCCAAGACCCCTGTTTGTCAAAAAGAAACCCCAGGTAGGGGAAAGTGGCTACCCTGGTCATTTCGGTATTATCCCCAACAAATTTTTTCTGACATTTTTGTTCCTGGGTCCATCACCATAGTATGTGACTTGGAGTCATTTGTACTCAGATCCAAACTGATGCAAAATCGATAAAAGTGTCCAGCAGACACAGGAGACTCACTGATGTCCTAGCTATCAACACAACATCATCTGCATATAAGAGTGAAGGAGTGAGTTTGCCTGGGGACTATCATGTCAACCATCGCTTAATAATGTCCCCAAGTTGTTAATATAGAGAGTGAACAATGGCGGTGCTAAAATGCACCCTTGTCTAACCCCTCTTTGCATTTTCACTGGTGCAGAGAGACTGTCATCCATATTATACCTGACTGACACCCATATGTCCAGGTGAAGCTCAAGTAAAACAATTACTATATTTTTATCTACTCCTAGCTTGATAGAGTTTAGCTGTATTCACTCTGTCAAAAGCTGATGTAAGATCCATAAACGCCAGATAAAGTCTGTTTCTTTTAGCTACTGTGTACTTGCCAATGATCAACTTGAGATTTATACATTGATCAACAGTCCCTTTCCCTGGTCTAAAGCCGTATTGAAGGCTAGGCAGAGCATTATTTGCTCCAGCCACTCGTTCAGTCTTGCTTAGACTACCCTCCCCATAATTTATATGGCCACATCTATTTGATATATTGGTTGGTAACATTGGGGCTTGGCTCTTGATCCTTTTTCAAATATTGAAACTAAAATCGATCTCGACCAGGATGGTAGAAGGCCAATGTTACTAGCGGCAACAAACACCCCCATTAGTATTTTTGCACAGAAAGAGGGACCTGCCTTATATAGATCTGCAGAGACCCCATGCAGACCTGCCAGTTTATCGCTAGATATGGATAAAATTGGATCAAAAACCTCCTCCTTCCCAAAATGTAACATAATATTTTCTCTAGGAAGAGCCTATTCAGAGGTATGACCCTCTGTCACAGCATTGCCATCCTTGCTCTGAAAATACTTAACCCATATTTCTGGGGAAATAGTGCACTCCATAACTTTCATCCTGACCCCTGCAAACATTGGCTTGTTCACTATTTCCCAGAACTTGGCACTATTGTTTAACTCACTTGTCTGTAAAAGATCATTTCATGCCCGTTCTCTAATTTCTTGTCAGCTGGCTATATTGGTCAAGTTATATGCTTTCCTACATGCCCTAATCTTACTCCTATCTTTTGGGATTTTGTTTTAGAGCAATCAGTAGATTTTTATGAACCTTTGAACATTTACGATCAAACCGTTCGCCCCAACCCCAGCTGTTTTCTCCCTTCTGGATCGTAAGCATTTTTACAACCTGCTCAAAAAGCCTATGCAAAGCATTGTAAATTTCCTTCTCTCGAGTATCCTCTTCTAAGCATACATTAATAATTTGTTTGCTAGCAGTGACAAGCTTTTTGGTGAAATAGTCCGGGACCACTATGCTCAATTTAAGGCTCCAGTCCTGATCCTTAGTAGTAATTTTCACCTTCTTAGGACCCAACCTCTGTATCTCCTCTTCCTCCATCACCCATTCCATGCCTAACATAAAGGGATTATGATCACTAAAGATATTCCAATTAATCCTCATCTGTGTAACTTGGTGAACCGGGGGAGCCGATACAAAAATAAAATCAATAACAAAGTGACATCCTCTTCCTGTAAATGATGGAATAGCTTCCCCTTGACTAACCTGGTCAATGCGCTGCAAATAACTAGCAGTAGGATATCCTCCAAACCCCCTCCCCCTTGTGCTGAATGTTCAAAGTGGGTGCTCTTACTGCTTTCAAAGCTATACTCGTCATAAACAAAACAGCCTCAAGAGCACAGGTGAATGTTAAAATTCCCTAGGATAATCACCACATAGGCTGTGGTTTGGCACTCATTGTAACCCTCTGTAAAGCATTTTATTTTAGACATGTTAAATGTTTAGTGGTTTCTCCCCGCACAAACAATTTATAAATTTGACACTTAGCAGGGTCAGGCACCTTTGAAATCCAACTGTACTGCCAAAAGACAGTTAGAGCCTGTCTCAGCTTGGTGGAGGGTACTTAGAACCCTCAAAGACATTAAAGTGAGTGACCCTCCTTTGGCTCTACCAGAATTTGAGGGTTTCACAGCCCTAACAAAAAAAGAAAATCCATCCAAGTGGAAAGAGTCATCAGTGGCCCAGGTTTCTTGCATCGCTAAAATATGCTACCCAGAAACCAAGTTCAGCCACCTCTTGTTGTCTTTTTTTTACTTTTTAGCTGCACAATGTTCTAACTGACTAGTTTCAGCATAGACCCCTGCTCCTGGCTGTCCAGCACCACTGTTCCCTTGCTTATGATCTCTGCTAATGCATGTCTTCAGTAAAGTAGAGGGGAAAGGATTCAGTCAGTTATTATAGTCTAGCCTATACAGAGGCTCAAATCTGTTCATAAGGGGGCTCGACCTGAAGTGTTCATAACTCCTCATTTCTGAACCTGATATCTGCCTGCAGTATTTAACCTTTGCAATGTGAAAAATGTGTTGATCTTTGTAGGAAAGTAGCATCTTGCCTGGCATGTTACCCCCATATTTCACTGTATATATGTTGTTTTAGTCTATGTGTCACTGGGACCCTGCCAGTCAGGGCCCCAGTGCTCATAAGTATGTGCCCTGTATGTGTTCCCTGTGTGATGCCTAACTGACTCACTGAGGCTCTGCTAACCAGAGCCTCAGTGGTTATGCTCTCTCTGCTTTCCAAATGTGTCACTAACAGGCTAGTGACTAAATGTACTAATTCACATTGGCATACTGGTACACCCATATAATTCCCTAGTATATGGTACTGAGGTACCCAGGGTATTGGGGTTTCAGGAGATCCCTATGGGCTGCAGCATTTGTTTTGCCACCCGTAGGGGGCTCTGAAAATTCTTACACAGGCCTGCCAGTGCAGCCTGCGTGAAATAACGTCCATGTTATTTCACAGCCATTTACCACTGCACTCAAGTAACTTATAAGTCACCTATATGTCTAACCTTCACCTGGTGAAGGTTAGGTGCAAAGTTACTTAGTGTGTGGGCACTCTGGCACTAGCCAAGGTGCCCTCACATCGTTGAGGGCAAATTCCCTGGACTTTGTGAGTGCGGGGACACCATTACACGCGTGCACTATATATAGGTCACTACCATTGTATAGTGTCACAATGGTATCCCTGAACATGGCCATGTAACATGTCTAAGAACATGGAATTGTCACCCCAATACCATCCTGGTATTGGGGGGACAATTCCATGATCCCCCGGATCTCTAGCACAGTACCTGGGTACTGCCAAATTGCCTTTCCAGGGTCTCCACTGCAGCTGCTGCTGCTGCTGCCAACCCCTCAGACAGGTTTCTGCCCTCCTGGGGTCCAGGCAGCCCTGGCCCAGGAAGGCAGAACAAATGATTTCCTCTGAGAGAGGGTGTTACACCCTCTCCCTTTGGAAATAGGTGTGAAGGGCTGGGGAGGAGTAGCCTCCCCCAGCCTCTGGAAATGCTTTGATGGGCACAGATGGTGCCCCACTCTGCATAAGCCAGTCTACACCGGTTCAGCGATCCCCCAGCCCTGCTCTGGCGCAAAACTGGACAAAGGAAAGGGGAGTGACCACTCCCTGGACCTGTACCTCCCAGGGGAGGTGCCCAGAGGTCCCCCAGTGTGTCCCAGACCTCTGCCATCTTGGAAACAGAGGTGTTGGGGGCACACTGGACTGCTCTGAGTGGCCAGTGCCAGCAGGTGACATCAGAGGCTACTTCTGATAGGCTCTTACCTCTCTTGGTAGCCAATCCTCCTTCCTTGGTAACCAAACCTCCTTTTCTGGCTATTTAGGTTCTCTGCTTTGGGGAATTCTTGAGATAACTAATGCAAGAGCTCATCAGAGTTCCGCTGCATCTCCCTCTTCACCTTCTACCAAAAGATCGACCGCTGACTGCTCAGAACGCCTGCAAAACCGCAACAAAGTAGCAAGACGACTACCAGCATCATTGTAGCGCCTAATCCTGCTGGCTTTCTCAACTGTTTCCTGGTGGTGCATGCTCTGGGGGTAGCCTGCCTTCACCCTGCACCAGAAGCTCCGAAGAAATCTCTTGTGGGTCGACGGAATCTTCCCCCTGCTAACGCAGGCACCTAAAGACTGCAACACTGGTCCTCTGGGTCCCCTCTCATCCTGACGAGCGTGGTCCCTGGAACACAGCAACTCTGTCCAAGTGACTCCCACAGTCCAGTGACTCTTCAGTCCAAGTTTGGTGGAGGTAAGTCCTTGCTTCCCCACGCTAGACTGCAAAGCTGTGTACTGCGTGATTTGCAGCTGCTCCGGCTCCTGTGCACTCTTCCAGGATTTCCTTCATGCACAGCCAAGTCTGGGTCCCCGGCACTCCTTCCTGCAGTACACAACCTTCTGAGTTGTCCTCTGGCGTCGTGGGACTCCCTTTTGTGACTTCGCGTGGACTCCAGTTCACTCTTCTTCTAAGTGCCTGTTAGGGTACTTCTGCGGGTGCTGCTTGCTTCTGTGAGGGCTCCCTCCTGAGTTACTGGGGGCCCCCTTTGTCTCCTCCTGCAAGTGTGTGAAATCCTGGTCCCTCCTGGGCCGCAGAAGCACCCAAAAACCTCTATTGCGACCCTTGCAGCTAGCAAGGCTTGTTTGCGTGGGAACACCTCTGCAACCTTGATTGCAACGTGGGACATCCGTCTTCCAAAGGAGAAGTCCCTAGTCCTCTTCTTTCTTGCAGAACTCCAATCTTCTTCCAACCGGTGGCAGCTTCCTTGCATCTTCAGCTGGCATTTCCTGGGCTCCTGCCCACTCTAGACACTGTTGTGACTATTGGACTTGGTCCCCTTGCCTTAAAGGTACTCAGGTCCGGAAATCCATTGTTGTTGCATTGCTGGTGTTTGTTCTTCCTGCAGAATCCCACTATCACAACTTCTGTGCTCTCTGGGGGGAGTAGGTGCACTTTACTCCTACTTTTCAGGGTCTTGGGGTGGGGTATTTTTCTAACCCTCACTGTTTTCTTACAGTCGACCCTCTACAAGCTCATAGGTCTGGGGTCCATTTGTGGTTCGCATTCCACTTTTGGAGTATATGGTTTGTGTTGCCCCTATACCTATGTGCTCCTATTGCAATCTATTGTAATTCTACACTGTTTGCATTACTTTTCTTGCTATTACTTACCTAATTTTGGTGTCTGTACAAATATCTTGTGTATATAACTTATCCTCTTACTGAGGGTACTCACTGAGACACTTTTGGCATATTTGTCATAAAAATAAAGTACCTTTATTTTTAGTAACTCTGTGTATTGACAGACCACAGAGGCAGTGGGCTGCTATTTTGTGGCTATCTTTCACTGGAAAGGGTAGGGATAGGCTCCTTACTGTTAGAGAAAGTGAAGCTAACAATTTTACAGTTTTGAAGGATGCACTCTTGGATGGATTTGGCTTAACCACTGAACAATACAGGATTAAGTTCAGAGACACCAGAAAAGAGTCCTCACAAGACTGGACAGACTTTGTAGACTGTTCAGTGAAGGCCTTGGAGGGGTGGTTACATGGCAGTAAAGTATCTGACTATGAAAGCCTGTATAGTCTTATTCTGAGAGAGCATATTCTGAATAACTGTGTGTCTGACTTGTTACACCAATATCTAGTGGACTCAGATCTGACCTCTCCCCAAGAATTGGGAAAGAAGGTAGACAAATGGGTCAGAACAAGAGTGAACAGAAAAGTTCATACAGGGGTGACAAGGATGGCAAGAAGAAGGATGGTAAGTCTTCTGACAAGGGTGGGGACAAAAGTAAAACTGAGTCTTCATGAGGCCCACAAAAATCCTCTGGTGGGGGTGGTGGGTCCAAATCCTCTTCCAATAAACAACCTAAAAAGCCTTGGTGTTATTTGTGTAAAGTCAAAGGCCATTGGGCAACTGACTCCAGTTGTCCTAAGAAAAACACCAAACCTTCCACTACCAAAACCCCTGCTGCAAATTCTAGTGCCCCTAGTAATAGCAGTGGTGGTGGGAGCAAACCTACAAATAGCCAATGCAAGGGTGTAGCTGGGCTCACTATTGGGAATGTAGTTGGAGTTTGTCTTGTTAGGGAGACCACAGAGGCTGTGTTAGTCTCTGAAGGTGCCATTGATTTGGCCACCTTGGTTGCTTATCCCCTTAATATGGATAAGTACAAGCAACTTCCCCTAATAAATGGTGTTGAGGTTCAGGCCTACAGGGACACAGGTGCCAGTGTTACCATGGTGATAGAGAAACTGGTCCACGCTGAACAACACCTACTTGGTCAGCAGTACCAAGTGACAGACACTCATAACAACACTCTTAGCCACCCCATGGCTGTTGTAAACCTCGACTGGGGGGGGGTTACTGGTCCAAAGAAAGTTGTGGTTGCCTCAGATTTACCTGTAGACTGTCTACTAGGAAATGATTTAGAGACATCAGCTTGGGCAGAAGTGGAGTTGGAGGCTCATGCAGCAATTTTGGGCATTCCTGGGCATATTTTTGCTTTGACAAGGGCTCAGGATAAAAAGCAAAAAGGACAGGGTAAGTTGGATCCTGGAACAATGGACCAAGTGCTCCCTAAAGCTCGGGGTAGCAAGGGTAAATCCCTACCCACTATCCCTCCCTGTACAGATGATTCTCCTTCTGAGGAAGAAGAATTTCCTCCCTGTGCAAAACCTTCACCAGGTGAGCTGGCAGCAGACACTGCTGAGCTTTTGGGTGGAGGGGGGCCTGCCGGGGAAGAGCTGAGTGTGGCACAGCAAACCTGTCCCACATTAGAGGGTCTCAGACAGCAAGCTGTCAAGCAGCAAAATGGGGATGTCAGTGACTCACATAGAGTTTACTGGGAGGACAACCTCTTGTACACCGAGGCAAGGGACCCAAAACCTGGAGTAGCCAGGAGATTGGTCATTCCCCTGCAGTACAGAGAGTTCCTCCTAACTCTTGCACATGACATTCATTTGGCTGGGCATTTGAGCCAGATCAAAACATGGGAGAGACTTGTCCCCCTGTTTCACTGGCCTAGGATGTCAGAGGACACTAAGGGGGTCATTACAACATTGGCGGTAAAAGGCGCTTACCGCCGTGCAGTAGACCGCCAATACACCGCCGCAGCCGCAGAATTCCGCCACAGCTATTATGACACACATCTCGGAATCCGCCGAAATTCAGACACCCACACAAGTCCGCCACACCAAAGGTCAGTGTTAAACTGGCGAAAACAAAACCTCCACCTCCACGCCAACAGAAACACGCCCATGCTATTACGACCCACGAATCCACGCGGTGGTCTTTCAACCGCGGTATTCCATTGGCGGTACACACCGCTGCGCTCAAAATACACACACATCTCCAAAACACCGCCACATTGGACAATTACAAATAGACACACCTGATACACATACAAACACCACTCCCACACACCCAACACAATATTAAACACACACCCACATCACCCACAAACACCTACGACCAAAAATTAGTCACGAAGGCCAGAGAGAGAGCACAGAATAGACAATCCCACCACACAGAGGCACACAACACCATCACCCACACAACATCCACGCACAAAACACCACACACCACTACACATCACCACACACATCAACACTGACACCGCCCCACACATCACACACACCACCCCATGTCACGCCAAAGACACCCCCGGTTTTCCGAGGAGAAGCTCCGGGTCATGGTGGAGGAAATCCTACGGGTAGAGCCACAGCTATTTGGCTCACAGGTGCAGCACACATCCATAGCCAGGAAGATGGAGCTATGGCGCAGAATAGTCGACAGGGTCAACGCTGTGGGACAGCATCCAAGAAATTGGGAGGACATCAGGAAGAGGTGGAACGACCTACGGGGGAAGGTGCGTTCAGCGGTCTCCAGGCACAACATCGCGGTTCAGTGGACTGGCTCTTCCCCCACAACTAACAACATGGGAGGAGCAAGTCTTGACCATCATGCATCCAGAGGGCCTCGGAGGAGTCGGTGGAGGAATGGACAATGGTAAGTCAAATCTTAACTATCATATCACCCACCCTACCTGCATGCTATCACACACCCCCACCCTCACCCCCTCCCCTATCACTCAAACTCCTCACTAATGTACTAAGAACACAAACCACACATCCCAACACCAAGCCCTGCATGACACAACTAAGCATGGACACCCATAACTAAAGCATGCTCACTGCACATACCCAGAACACCCCCCAACCATCATCACACAAGCCCCCCTACAGGAATGCTTGCACTGCGGTACACGCACACCCTTCCCATTGCACACCATGACACACACACATGCAATAATCATGCTCTTATGCCCTTGCAGGATCACGAAGGACCGTCACCACACCGGAGGGTCCAGATAACTCCACTCCACCCACAGAAGAGGCCCACAGTGACGATAGCAGCTCTGTCCTACTGGATCCTGATGACCAGCCCGGACCATCGTGGGCATCGGGACAGTCGGTTCCCCTTGCACAGGCACAGCCCAACACTGACCTTCCACCCTCTGGTAACACCAGCACAGCACCCACCCAGCGGCCCCAAACCTCCGTACCCAGGACAGGTCAATCAGCTGTGTGTCCACCACTACAGGGAACCCAGGATAACCCACCATCCCAACAACAACAGGGACCTGGGGGCAGTGGTAGTGGGCACACGGTCCAGGGGACGGAGGCACAGGAACACAGGGGAACTGGGAGGGCTGCTGTGCGACGGGGCGGACAGGCCAAGGGAACCCACTCTCCACGAGGCCCTCTCCTCCATCATGGGAGCATACCATCACTCCCAGGAGACGATGGCGACGGTCCTGGTCAAGTTTCAGGAGACCCAGCACCTGCAGGAGGACCAGTATTTGGGCTTCATGGAGGATCTCAGGACCAACAGCTCCGCCTTGGGCACCATCGTAGGGGTGCTGAAGGACATACAGCAGACCTTGAGGGACACCGTGGCACTCCAAGGGACCCCTGACACTAGCATGGACGATGAACTGCCCACCACTTCCGCCGGTGCTAGTGGACAGGACGCCCCGCCACAGGACCACCACACCAGCACCCCACCCCCTGCAGACGGAGAACCACCACGCAAGCAGTCCCTGAGATCCAGTAACAGGAAAGAGCAAGATGGCAAGACCCCCGCCAGGAAATGAGACCACCCTGATTGTCCTCCGACTGTCCCACTTTGTTACCCTGTCCATACTTAAACTGCCCCAGCTCCACTTCCTATGCCCATATGGGCAGTGCACCTGTGAGACTAATAGACTGGACTCTGCCATGGACATTCCTCCACCATCACCCCTCACCATTTTTCAACCCCCCTCCATTTTTGAACACTTGAATAAACACCCTTGAACCACAAAACAATGTTGAGTCAGTCTATGATTTGGTAAAATGTATTATCAATGACAGTGTCAAAATGCGTTTCTAGTTGTAAAGGCAACATACCTATGTCACACATCACAAGTCCTTGAAGGATGCATGCAGATGACACACGTTCGTAAGCACACCTGTGAAACCGTAATGGAAAGGTACAACTCAGTTACCAAATAATCCTATGAAATTACACACAGGATAGAGGAAGACGTGTGACAGTGAATGTAATGGTAAAAATGAAAATGTTCTCACCTGTGTGTCACTGGAAATATTGCTGTATGGCCTACTCCCTGTTGTTGTTGTCTTCTTCCTCACCTTCCTCCTCATCACTCTCCACAGGCTCCACAGCTGCCACAACACCGTCATCTGGACCATCCTCCTGCAGAAAATTCAGCTGGCGTCGCAATGCAAGATTGTGATGCATCGAGCAGGCGATGATGATCTGGCACACCTTCTTCGGTGAGTAGAATAGGGAATCACCTGTCATATGGAGGCACCCGAACCTGGCCTTCAGGAGGCCTAAGGTGCGTTCGATCACCCTCCTAGTCCCCCCATGGGCCTCATTATAGCGTTCCTCTGCCTGGTCCTGGGATTCCTCACTGGGGTCAATAGCCAGGACCGGTTGGGGTAACCAGAGTCTCCTAATAGCCACACACTGTGCCTCTGGAGTTTGACCCATCATATCAGGGATGCTGCTATTCCGCAGGATGTAGGCGTCATGCACTGAGCCAGGAAACATAGCATTTACCTGAGAGATGTACTGGTCTGCCAAACATACCATCTGTACATTCATCGAGCTACATGGGTCACATCAATAGCACCTATGATGTTGGGGATATGTCCAAGGGCATGGAAGTCACCTTTCACTGTTGCCAAATCTTCCACCTCAGGGAAAATTATGTATCTCCTTACGTGTTTCAGCAGGGCAGACAACACTCTGGACAGCACAGTGGAAAATATAGGCTGGGACATCCCTGATGCCATGGCCACTGTTGTCTGAAAAGACCCACTTGCAAGGAAATGGAGCACTGACAGCACCTGCACGTCAGGGGGGACTCCAGTGGGATGGCGGATTGGTGACATCAGGTCTAGCTCCAACTGGGTACATAGTTCCTGGATAGTGGCGCGGTCAAACCTGTAGGTGACGATTAAATGTCGCTCCTCCATTGTCAACAGGTCCACCAGCGGTCGGTACACCGGAGGATTCCGCCATCTTCTCAATTGTCCCAAATGACGGTGCCTAGGAAGGACAACAGCGACCACAGAGTCAACTTTTTTCCAGGTTTGTACCCACAGTTACACAATACACAACACCAAACACAAAACCCTTCCTGTATGTGTGTTGAGTGTAGGCCTACCTATGTGTGACGCAGAAGTAAATGAAGCCATGTGGGCCCCTGAAATGGCGGCTGCCTGACCTCTAAACTGGGACAATGGGATTGTGGGGTAACTGCGCTGCCGTTGCACACCGTCGCGGTAGGCGGTCGTAGACCGCGGCGCAATGCTGCATTGGTTAACATTGGACCCTATGGGTCCCAGGAGCCAATGAACAAGTACGCCGCCGGTGATGATACGCACCACCACGGACATCACTGCCATTTTCTATCTGTTCAATCACTAGATACCTGATCTTCGACAGGAGAGGACCTACACTGCAAGTGCTGCTGTGACCTCGGTCTGGAAGCGACGATGGCTGCTGCGTCTGGGGAAAGGGCCCCTGCCTTCACTGCTCAGGAGTTGGAGAAACTAGTAGACGGGGTCCTACCCCAGTACACGCTACTCTACGGTCCTCCAGACCAACAGGTTAGTACACAGGTAGCACGTTGTATGGGCTAAGCCTGGGTGGAGAGGGCTGGTTGTAAGAGGGAAGGGGGCAGAGTTCAGGGAACATGAATGCATGTGAATGAATGTGCCACATGGCTAGGGTAGGGAGGTGGGACACTCACATCGACGGTGCAGTTGGTAATGACTTCTCTTCTTCCCTTGTGCATGTCATGTAGGTCAGCGCCCACCAGAAGAAGGACATTTGGCGTGCCATCGCCAAGGACGTCCGGACCCTGGGGGTCCACCAGAGACGGGGCACCCACTGCCGTAAAAGATGGGAGGACATTCGCCGCTGGAGCAAGAAGATGGCGGAGGCTCAGCTGGGGATGGCCTCCCAACGTGGGAGGGGTGCCTGTCGCACCATGACCCCCCTGATGTTCCGGATCCTGGCGGTGGCCTACCCGGAGTTGGATGGGCACTTGAGGGCATCACAGCAGACACAAGGGGGTGAGTACAACCTCATTCTGGGTACTTGGCGCACAGTTGAGGGGCTGGCTGAGGGAGGAGGGCTGTGGGTATACCTAGGCCAGGCAGAAATTCGTAGGCTAGGCCCCTCCGTAATGCAGGCCATGTGGCACTCCACCCCACCGCAGTAGAGTGCCAAGCACAGGTATACATGCCCCTGTGGCATCCATGTGTGCAGATGTCCACCATAGCCATGTAGGCCAGATCCCAGAAATTGCATCTGTAGATGCCAGGAGCACGGCGTAGTGCAGGGGGCTGCTGTGTCTGTATTGTCCGCCAACGGTAGCGGTATGCCATGCACTCAACCTGTCTTTCTTCTGTCTCCCCCCCCCCTTTTTGTGCTCTCCCTGTTCTTGTGTGCATCAGCTCCATCAGGCGGAGGTACAGTGGCACTGGAGCACGAGGGAGCTGCATCCCACATGGCCAGGGAGGGCCACACCACGGACTCAGAATGCACCAGTGGGACGGAGGGCGAGGGGAGCTTCACGTCAGCCACCGGATCACCAACCAGCGACACGGACTCGTCCGCCGATGGGAGCTCCCTTGTGGTGGCGGCACCATCTATGCGCCCCACTTCTACAGGTACAGCTGCCACCTCCCCTACCAGCACCGCCCTCCCAGCAGCCCCTCAGCGTTCGCCCCTGCCCGCTCACCCAGGAGGGTGGGCATCACCTTCGCCCCAGGCACCTCAGGACCTGCCCCAGTCACCCCTGTTGCCCTCAGTGAGGAGGCCATTGACCTCCTCAGGTCACTCACTGTTGGGCAGTCTACCATTGTGAATGCCATCCAGGGTGTAGAAAGGGAGTTGCAACACGGTAATGCATTCCTGGAGGGCATTCATTCTGGTCAGGCTGCCCTTCAGCGAACCCTGCAATCTCTGGCCTCAGCACTGATGGCAGCCATTGTCCCTGTGTCTAGCCTCCCCCCTCCAACCTCCTCCACCCAGACCCAATCCCCTGTACCCCAGCCCATCCCAAGCACACCATCAGACCAGCATGCACACACCTCAACACACAAAAGTAGCTCAGGCAAACATAGACACCACACATCCCACAGGCACTCACACAAGCATCACACACATACAGACACCGCAATATCCACTGCCTCCACTGTGTCCCCCTCCTCATCGTCTCCCTCCCAGTGTTGTCTACACTCTCACCTGCATGCACTACATCTACAGGCACCAGGACTCGCACCAGAACACCCAGCACCACACCCCGCTCACCTGCAATCACCACCTCCACTCCCATTTACACGTCCCCTGTGTCCTCTCCCAGTGTGTCTGTGACGCCCCCTCCCAAAGTACACAAACACGGGCACCCACACACCCAACATCCATCCACCTCATGACAGCCTCCAGTACCTGCACCTGCACCCAAAACATCTAAAATGACACCTCCTACAACCACCTCCTCTTCCTCCACTCCCAGACCCCCTCCAGCTACCCATCCTAGTGTTCGTCAGAAACTGTCCCTCTGCAAAGTTGACCTTTTTTCCCCCACCCCCACCCCTCAAATTCATCAGTCCTGTCGTAGCACCTCAGCCAAAAAGCCTCCAGTACCAGTGGTGCGTGTTCAAGGTGTGTGGAGTGCACCGGCCACCAGGGCAGGCAGTGTGACACGGAGCCAAGGCACTGCCAGTCCACCCCCTGTAAAGGCTCTGAAGTTGGAAAGTGGCCGACGGGACCGTGTGAAGACTCCTGGATGCAAAACAACTCACAGGGGTCCCAGGGGGATTGCAGAGTCAGCTGTGACTCCTCCAAAGGTGGGGAAGGGCCAGAAGAAGTCTGCACAGCCTGGTGTGAGCATCACGGCGGAGAAGGGCGGCATCCTTCCCGGCGGCCGGGACGCCACTGCCAGCACCGTCGTCACTGGTCAGGAGACCACCGCCAGAGTCATTGCCCAGGAGGGCACAAGTATCGTCACTGGTCAGGAGACCACCGCCACCGCTGGAGTCATTGCCCAGGAGGGCCCAAGTATCGTCACTGGTCAGGAGACCACCGCCGGAGTCATTGCCCAGGAGGGCCCAAGTATCGTCACTGGTCAGGAGACCACCGCCACCGCCGGAGTCAGTGCCCAGGAGGGCCCAAGTATTGCCAGGAGACCACCGCCACCACCGGAGTCAGTGCCCAGGAGGGCCCAAGTATCGTCACTGGTCAGGAGACCACCGACACCGCCGGAGTCATTGCCCAGGAGGGCCCCGGCAGCCACAGCCCCGCTGGGCAATGAGGGACCGTCATGCCACACACCAATGCCCAGTCCAGAGAACGTCATGCCACACACCACTGCCCAGTCCAGAGAACGTCATGCCACACACCAATGCCCAGTCCAGAGACCGCCATGGCAAAGCACCGCTGAACAGTCCAGAACCGCCATGGCAAAGCACCGCTGAACAGTCCAGAGACCGCCATGGCAAAGCACCGCTGAACAGTCCAGAGACCGCCATGGCAAAGCACCGCTGAACAGTCCAGAACCGCAATGGCAAAGCACCGCTGAACAGTCCAGAACCGCCATGGCAAAGCACTGCTGAACAGTCCAGAGACCGCCATGGCAAAGCACCGCTGAACAGTTCAGAGACTGCCATGGCAAAGCACCGCTGAACAGTCTAGAACTGCCATGGCAAAGCACCGCTGAATAGTCCAGAACCGCCATGGCAAAGCACTGCTGAACAGTCCAGAGACCGCCATGGCAAAGCACCGCTGAACAGTCCAGAACTGCCATGGCAAAGCACTTCTGAACAGTCCAGAGACCGCCATGGCAAAGCACCGCTTAACAGGGCATGCACCACTGAACACAGCAAACACCGCTGTAGAAGAAAAAAGACTGCCACATCAAGCATCGTTATCCCATGTGCAGCTGCGACAGTGACGGGACAGGAACTGTCACGGGGAGACTAATCCAGTATGGGCACCAGTCCCCCTCCAGAACTAGTGGAGAGATCCATCCACTCTGTCTGTCCTTCACAGGATGAAGCACTCTGGGCACCAGTCCCCCTCCAGGACCAGTGGAGGCTGTTATCTACTTGAGAGGCTGTGGCTTTGCACTCCCCAGGATGGTCCAGTGGGCATCCCACCCACTGTAGAGACTTGAGAGACTGTGGCTTTGCACTCCCTAGGATGGTCCAGTGGGCAACCCACCCACTGTAGAGACTTGAGAGACTGTGGCTTTGCACTCCCCAGGATGGTCCGGTGGGCAAACCACCCACTGTAGAGACTTGAGAGACTGTGGCTTTGCACTCCCCAGGATGGTCCAGTGGGCAACCCACCCACTGTAGAGACTTGTGAGACTGTGGCTTTGCACTCCCCAGGATACATCAATGGGCGTGGAGCCCCGTCGTGGATGTGGCGTGGTGCTGTAATCCGGCTGAGGTGCCCCCCCCCTTTCCTTCCCCCTGATGTGCCTGTTGTATTTCTCTCTGATGCCCCGGCAGTGTTCTCTCCGTTTGTGGACAGGTATCTTGTGTGGGCCTCGCCCATGCATTTTTGGACTAGTGGTGCACGGACATTGATATGTGCATATCTGCACTACTTCTCGTAATGTATATACTTTTTAATGATTTTATAATATATCTGTATATATTTGAGACATGTATATTGATACATTACAATGTTTGAACTGATTTCTTTTTGTCTTTGCATTCTTCCGCGGGTTGTTACTGTGATGTTTCTAAATGCATTGGTGTGTGTGTTGTAATATGCGTGTGTGGGGGTGGGGGTGTTGCGTGTGTGTGTCCCCCTGACTTTTGCCTCCCCCCTCACCTATGTCGTAGGTGCAGTACTCACCGTTGTCTTCGCCGGCGTTGGTCTTCGTAGATGAGTATGAATACAAGGGCCGGTAGGATTTGTAATTCCGGCTCCATGGTGTCCTCCTTCCTTGTGGGATGTGTTCAGGTGAGCGTTTTCCCATTGCAGAAACTGTTTCCGCCGTGTTTTTATCCACGGTGAATCCGCCCCGGAAAAGGTGGCGGATTGGCGGGTTGTGATACTATGGGCGGTACATTGTCTTCCGCCTGTCTGTTGGCGGTGACCGCCGCGCTGCTTGTCTGTACCGCTGTGGCGGGCAGTGTGTTAAAGTGGCTGTCTTTGTTGCCGGTTTCCGCCAGGGTCATGATTCCCTTTTTTTGTCCGCCGGCCTGTTTGCGGTATTACCGCACCTTTAACACCATCCGCCAGGGTTGTAATGACCCCCTAAAGACTTTTGCAAGTCTTGTGTGACCTGCCAAGCCAGTGGCAAGACTGGTGGCACCCCAAAGGCTCCCCTTACTCCACTACCTGTGGTTGGGGTGCCCTTTGAAAGTGTAGGGGTTGACATAGTTGGCCCCCTTGACCCTCCTACTGCTTCAGGCAATAGGTTTATCTTGGTGGTTGTGGACCATGCCACAAGATATCCTGAAGCAATTCCTCTAAGGACCACTTCAGCTCCTGTAGTGGCAAAGGCCCTCCTGGGAATCTTTTCCAGGGTAGGTTTCCCTAAAGAGGTTGTATCAGACAGGGGTAGCAACTTCATGTCTGCATACTTGAAAGCAATGTGGAAGGAGTGTGGTGTTACCTACAAGTTCACCACTCCTTATCACCCACAGACTAATGGACTGGTAGAGAGGTTTAATAAAACTCTCAAAGGTATGATAATGGGACTCCCTGAAAAACTCAGGAGGAGATGGAATGTCCTGTTACCTTGCCTCCTTTTTGCTTACAGGGAGATACCCCAGAAAGGAGTGGGCTTCAGCCCCTTTCAACTCCTCTTTGGACACCCTGTAAGAGGTCCACTCACTCTTGTGAAGGAGGGTTGGGAACAACCTTTAAAAGCTCCCAAACAGGACATAGTGAACTATGATCCAGAATGGCCGAGTACATGAAAAAGGCCAGTAAAAACCTTCAGGCCAGCCAGGAGCTGCAAAAGCAATGGCATGACCAGAAGGCTGTTCTGATCCAGTACCAACCAGGACAGAAGGTGTCGGTATTGGAGCCTGAGGCCCCAAGAGCACTCCAGGACA
Source organism: Pleurodeles waltl (assembly GCF_031143425.1). Taxonomy (NCBI): domain Eukaryota; kingdom Metazoa; phylum Chordata; class Amphibia; order Caudata; family Salamandridae; genus Pleurodeles; species Pleurodeles waltl. Next base: position 405,933,078 of record NC_090449.1, read on the forward strand.
AATGGAGTGGACCCCATCTAATTGTTGAGAAAAAGGGTGAGGTTACCTATCTGGTAGACCTGGTCACTGCCAGGAGTCCCGTTAGGGTGATTCATGTCAACCGCCTAAAACCCTACTATGACAGGGCTGATCTCACCCTGCTCATGGCAACAGTTGAGGGACAGCAAGAAGAGAGTGACCCTCTCCCTGATCTCTTTTGCACCACTGAAACTGATGCTTTAGTGGAGGGAGTAGTTTTGGCAGACTGTCTGACTGCAGAACAGAAAGACAACTGCATAAATCTCCTTGGACAATTTTCTGACCTCTTTTCAATTGTGCCAGGTACCACATCCTGGTGTGAACACACAATTGATACTGGAGACAGCTTGCCTGTCAAAAGTAAGATCTATAGGCAGTCTGACCATGTCAGGGACTGCATTAAACGAGATGTGCAGAAAATGCTTGATCTGGGAGTGGTTGAACCTTCTGAAAGCCCATGGGCGAGTCCTGTGGTGCTTGTACCAAAGCCTCACTCAAAAGATGGAAAAAGGGAGATGAGGTTCTGTGTAGACTACAGAGGTCTCAATCAGGTAACAAAAACTGATGCTCACCCTATACCCAGGGCAGAAGAGCTCATTGATACACTGGTATCTGCCAAGTATCTTAGCACCTTTGATTTGACTGCAGGGTATTGGCAGATCAAATTGGCTGAGGATGCTAAACCCAAAACTGCATTTTCAACTATAGGAGGGCACTACCAATTCACTGTGATGCCCTTTGGTTTGAAAAATGCACCTGCCACTTTTCAGAGGTTGGTGAACACAGTCCTGCAAGGGTTGGAGGCTTTTAGTGCAGCATATCTAGATGATATTGCTGTCTTTAGCTCCACCTGGGATGAGCACCTGGTCCACCTTTGGAAAGTTTTGGAGGCCCTGCAAAAGGCAGGCCTCACTATCAATGCTTCAAAGTGCCAGATAGGGCAGGGAAAGGTGGTTTATCTCGGACACCTGGTAGGTGGAGAACAGATTGCACCCATGCAGGGGGAAATCCAGACAATCATGGATTGGGTTCCCCTACAACTCAGACCCAGGTGAGAGCCTTCTTAGGCCTCACAGGGTATTACAGGAGATTCATTAAAAACTATGGCTCCATAGCAGGCCCTCTTAATGATCTTACTAGTAAGAAAATGCCTAAAAAGGTAATCTGGACAGCCAGCTGTCAGAAAACTTTTGAGGAGCTCAAACAGGCCGTGTGCTCTGTACCTGTCCTAAAAAGCCCAAGTTACTCCAAAAAATTCATTGTTCAAACTGATGCATCTGAATTAGGGGTAGGGGCAGTCTTATCACAACTGAATTCTGAGGGCCAGCATCAACCAGTTGCTTTTATCAGGAGAAGCTTGACCCCTAGAGAAAAGCGTTGGTCTGCCATAGAGAGGGAGGCCTTTGCTGTGGTCTGGGCACTGAAAAAGTTGAGACCATACCTGTTTGGTACTCACTTTATTGTTCAGACAGACCACAAACCTCTACTTTGGCTAAAACAAATGAAAGGTGAAACCCCTAAATTGTTGAGGTGGTCCATATCTCTACAGGGAGTGGACTATACAGTGGAACATAGACCTGGGAGTACCCACTCCAATGCAGATGGACTCTCCAGATATTTCCACTTAGACAATGAAGAATCATCAGGTCATGGCTAGTTTTATTGTCCTTCGTTTGGGGGGGGGTTGTGTAGGAAAGTACCATCTTGCCTGGCATGTTACCCCCATATATCACTGTATATATGTTGTTTTAGTCTATGTGTCACTGGGACCCTGCCAGCCAGGGACCCCGTGCTCATAAGTATGTGCCCTGTATGTGTTCCCTGTGTGATGCCTAACTGTCTCACTGAGGCTCTGCTAACCAGAACCACAGTGGTTATGCTCTCTCTGCTTTCCAAATTTGTCACTAACAGGCTAGTGACAAACCAATTCAAATTGGCATACTGGTTCACCCATATAATTCCCTAGTGTATGGTACTGAGGTACCCAGGGTATTGGGGTTCCAGGAGATCCCTATGGGCTGCAGCATTTCTTTTGCCACCCATAGGGAGCTCTGACAATTCTTACACAGGCCTGCCAGTGCAGCCTGAGTGAAATAACGTCCACGTTGATTCACAGCCATTTACCACTGCACTTAAGTAACTTATAAGTCACCTATATGTTTAACCTTCACCTGGTGAAGGTTGGGTGCCAAGTTACTTAGTGTGTGGGCACCCTGGCACTAGCCAAGGTGCCCCCACATCGTTCAGGGCAAATTCCCCGGACTTTGTGAGTGCGGGGACACCATTACACGTGTGCACTATACATAGGTCACTACCTATATATAGCGCCACGATGGTAACTCCGAACATGGCCATGTAACATGTCTAAGATCATGGAATTGTCACCCCAATACCATTCTGGTATTGGGGGGACAATTCCATGATCACCCGGGTCTCTAGCACAGTACCCAGGTACTGCCAAATTGCCTTTCCCGGGTCTCCACTGCAGCTGCTGCTAACCTCTCAGACAGGTTTCTGCCCTCCTGGGGTCCAGGCAGCCCTGACCCAGGAAGGCAGAACAAAGGATTTCCTCAGAGAGAGGGTGTTACACCCTCTCCCTTTGGAAATAGGTGTGAAGGGCTAGGGAGGAGTAGCCCAGCCTCTGGAAATGATTTGATGGGCGCAGATGGTGCCCATCTCTGCGTAAGCCAGTCTACACCGGTTCAGGGATCCCCCAGCTCAGCTAAGGCATGAAACTGGACAAAGGAAAGGGGAGTGAGCACTCTCCTGACCAGTACCACCCAGAGGAGGTGCCCAGAGCTCCTCCAGTGTGTCCCAGCCCTCTGCCATCTTGGAAACAGAGGTGTTGGGGGCACACTGGACTGCTCTGAGTGGCAAGTGCCAGCAGGAGACGTCAGAGGCTCCTTCTGATAGGCTCTTACCTCCCTTGATAGCCCATCCTCCTTCCTTGGTAGCCAAAGCTCCTTTTCTGGCTATTTAGCGTCTCTGCTTTGGGGAATTCTTGAGATAACGAATGCAAGAGCTCATCAAAGTTCCTCTGCATCTCCCTCTTCACCTTCTACCAAAGGATCGACCGCTGACTGCAAAACCGCAACAAAGTAGCAAGACGACTACCAGCAACATTGTAGCGCCTAATCCTGCCAGCTTTCTCGACTGTTTCCTGGTGGTGCATGCTCTGGGAGTAGCCTGCCTTCACTCTGCACCAGAAGCTCCGAAGAAATCTCCCGTGGGTCGACGGAATCTTCCCCCTGCTAACGCAGGCACCAAAAGACTGCAACACTGGTCCTCTGGGTCCCCTCTCATCCTGACGAGCGTGGTCCCGGGAACACAGCAACTCTGTCCAAGTGACTCCCACAGTCCAGTGACTCTTCAGTCCAAGTTTGGTGGAGGTAAGTCCTTGCCTCCCCACGCTAGACTGCAAAGCTGTGTACCGCATGATTTGCAGCCTCTCTGGCTCCTGTGCACTCTTCCAAGATTTCCTTCATGCACAGGCAAGCCTGGGTCCCCGGCACTCCTTCCAGCAGTGCACAACCTTCTGAGTTGTCCTCCGGTGTCGTGGGACTCCCTTTTGTGACTTCGCGTGGACTCCGGTTCACTCTTCTTCTAAGTGCCTGTTAGGGTACTTTTGCGGGTGCTGCCTGCTTCTGTGAGGGTTCCCTGAGTTGCTGGGCGCCCCCTCTGTCTCCTCCTCCAAGTGGTGACATCCTGGTCCCTCCTGTGCCGCAGCAGCACCCAAAAACCTCTACCGCAACCCTTGCAGCTAGCAAGGCTTGTTTGCCATCTTTCTGCGTGGGAACACCTCCGCAAGCTTCATTGCGAAGTGGGACATCGGTCTTCCAAAGGAGAAGTCCCTAGTCCTCTTCTTTCTTGCAGAACTCCAAGCTTCTTCCAACCGGTGGCAGCTTCCTTGCTTCTTCAGCTGCCATTTCCTGGGCTCCTGCCCACTCTCGACACTGTCGCGACTATTGGACTTGGTCCCCTTTTCTTACAGATACGCAGGTCCAGAAATCCACTGTTGTTGCATTGCATTGATTCCTCCTGTAATTCTGAATGTTCTGTACCCGGGGGCCAAGCAATATCCCTGTTTCTCCCTTCCTCAATATTAATGGGACACAGGTGTGAGGGAGGGGGTGCTGCAACAGTCTATGAAACCTTGCTGTATTTAGAGAGTTTGGACAGGGTAGCCTCAATTGCATCAAAACTGTCATACAGTGGTTTTAAAGGTTTTTTTTACTTAGTTTCAATGCTTCTGCAAATTTAATTAGATATAAACTTGTCTTGGGGCACAGTTGAATCAGCATTAGCCCTTTTATCACCCGGGCAAGTCTTTTTCTTCACCGCCCTTCCCTTCTTCTTGCCACGGGGTTCAATTGGTAAAGAGCTATCGGCATGGGCATCATCAACAATGTTCACATAGTCCGTACCCACCAGGCATATGTTGAGTCTCTGCAATGTTATTGGGGCCCTGTGTGGTATCCCCCCATGATGGTGAGAGGCGAAACCCCTTTACCTCTTCCCTGTAGTGTCTCCTTTCTGTTAGTTTGATTTCAAGAATCAATGGTAGCGATCGTGTTGCCCACTGCTGAACTTTTCCTAATCTTTCTTTTTCCCATTGCGTTTAGCCCCCCCAAACCTCCTGAGTAGTCCAGACGCACCATAAACCACAACCAAGAGGGGAGGCCCAGCCCGGTCTCTTTCAGTGGCTGACAAGCCCTGGAGGGGCCCGTCCTTGGCCCAGGTGTGCCCCAGCCACAGCCCGCGCACATCCCGTGCCGTGGGAGCACTAACGCACTTTTTTCAGCACTAAGCAGGAGGCAGGTGGGACAAAACAGCTGTAGCGCCTCTCTTGGCACAAGGATTGCTGGACTCTGTAGACCTTAGCAATGCGACCCCCCAACAGGACAAAACAGCAGTGGCACCTCTCCTAGTACATAGAATGCTGGATTCTGATGTCCTCACTGATGCGGACCCCAGGACAGCTGGGTCGAATTATTTTCCTTTCCATATCTCAATCCAGGACTGGCACCAAAAGTCTTCTGCGTATCTGCCTTACTCTGAAAACTCTATCTCCATTCTGTCAGTAAAGAAGCTTTTATTGGGCAATTTCCATAAAATAGATTCACATCAAGTCAATAAAACAAATACAGATTAAAATTAGTTCATAATCAAAACAATAGTAATGGCATTTACATATGAGCAAAGATTAAAGCAGAATTTAATACAATGTCTTAAAAAGCATACGTTAACACATAGTGGTCTAACATAAAACTTTATAAATAGCTACTAAGTCTAGCAGCAAGATGACCCTAGTATTCATTTTTCCCTTATTCTAAATGCTCATCTGATGCAACTAATTACGGCCTAGCAGGTAGACTGCTGTTCAAGATACTAGAGAGGTTGTAACCTGACTTGTACAATATAAATTTGTTTGCTGTCAGGATAGTTATAGGAATTGCATTCAGTTTTTTTTTTATAAAGACTACAATAAAGAATGAAGTGAGCAGTGGATTGTAGTAAAAAGATGTTGGAGGAGCAACAGGGTAATGGGGGAAATCATGAACCCTCCTGTGTGAATGCTGTCAGAAGGTTAGTAGTGCTTAGTCTGAAACTACCAAGGTGAAGCCTACAAACTGGGTTGGCTATTCATGTTAGGTAAGGTTCCAGCCCCTCTGTTGTCATGATTGGTAAATAGTGTATGACGGTAATCATTGCTTACATTAAGGCAAATCTGGCATCTTTATGCTTAAAAATTGGTCTTTTATCTTAGACTTTGAACAATTGTCAGTCTCGTTTGGGTGGTGGCAACATTTTTGAATTCTGAGCTTGAGGAAAGCCTGCTTAACATAAGCTATCCAGGGAACGATATCTGAATTATCCTGGCTCAAGCAGTCCTTGAGTACCATTCGAGAGAAGGTGGCCCTGGGTGTGCGCCAGATTTTTGTCCATAGGAGTAAAGATGCAGTTCTCATGGTATCTTCCAAAAAAGGAAGCCCTGGTTCTAAATGGGTAATGTGGCTCTCAGTAAACTTAGGGATTTCCAGCATCCTGCATAAAAATGCGTTCTCCATTTGTTGCAGTTTTACTAGATGTGCATAACCCCATACTCCTGCCCCCTATGTATCAACTGGGAGGGATTAAGGGCCAGATGTAGGAAGACGGCAAATTGCGAGTTGCAATTTGTGAGTCCGAGAGACTCGCAAATTGCAAGTCGCAATTTGCTATGCAGAACGGTGTCTCAGACACCTTCTGCAGCTCGCAATGGGGTCGCAAAGACCCACCTCATTAATATTAATGAGGTAGGTCGCAGTTTGTAACCCCATTGCGAGTCTGGGCACTCACAGGGATGGTGGCCTGCTGGAGACAGCAGACCACCATGTCCGTGACTGCTTTTCAATAAAGCAGTTTTTTTTTTCCATCTGCAGCCCGTTTTCCTTAAAGGACCATAGGACCACTGCCTGCTCTGAAAAACTATTTTTGTGTTAATTCACAAAGGGGAAGGGGTCCCATGGGGACCCCTTCCCGTTTGTGAATGAGTTACCATCCATATCCAAGTGGATGGTAACTGCGAGTTCATTTGCGACCGCTTTCGCGGTCGCAAATCAACTTGCATCGCGTTGCGAGTCGCAAATAGGAAGGGAACACCCCTTCCTTTTTGCGAGTCGGAAACGCATTTTGCGAGTCGGATCCGACTCGCAAAATGCATTTCTGCATCGCGTAGAGGCTTTTGCGCCTCACAAACGGCGTTTTTCGCTGTTTGCGAGGCGCAAAAGTCTTGCTACATCTGGCCCTTACTTCTGTATAATGATACAATTTCCTTGTTGGGCTTATGTCTCAATTTGTTGGTAATTCTACAAATTGCTTCAATTGCCCCTGCTAGTTTATGTGCCTTCTGGGACTGTAATTAAATGTATTTCAGATTGGATTAAAAAATTATCCCAAGGCAGTTAAAAATCTGAACTTTAGATATAACAGTCCTGCCAATATGATATTTCCTTGAACAAGTATTTTGTGTGCCACTGGTCATAATAAAATATTTCTGGTGATTCAATTTAAAATTGAGATTGCCCATGAAATCATTAAAAGAGTCCAATAAAACCTGAAGACCTTTGCGGTATGGGCAGTTAAAACCGCATCATCGTTGTAAAGCAAAACTGGGACTGGATGGCTCCCTACCTTAGGTGGATATTTTACTTTTTGTACTAGCATGAAATCCAAGACACTAATACAAAAAAATAAATAAAAAAGAGGCTAAAATACAGCCCTGCCTAACACCTCAATTGGTCCTAACAGAAAGGGTGCAGTTGTCGTCCAGGACAAATCTATTTTTTGTGACCTTGCCACAGTGGAGGCGTTTAAGGACACCTAACAGGGAATCCTCATTGCCCGCGCCACTCATCAATTTCCATAGTTTCCCTCTGTCAGCCATGTGAAAGGGACAGGAGAGGTCCATGAATGCCATAGGTAAATAACCTCTCCTGGCCTTGACATATTTCCCAGCTAATAGGAAAAGGTTTAGGGATTGTTCTGTTGTGCCCAGGCCAAGGCAGAGAACCCATTCTGCACATCAGAAAAAAAAAACATTTGATTCCGCCCAGTCCTCCAGTTTTTGAAGAATAATCCTCTCTAAAATTTTAGCAGATGTGCTCAAGAGGGATATGGGACGATAACAAGCTGGAAGGTTGTTGTTCCTTTTTTTTAAATTTGGGACAATTGTAGATTCACTCCAAGAACTTGGCAACTCCCCTTTAATGGCTGCTTGGAATACATTGGTTAGTAAAGGGGCACCGAACTCAGGATTTTATCTAAAAACATCAGTCGAGACACCATGTGGGCCTGGTGCTTAGCCTTTCAGGCATCTTGTGATGCTTTAGAAACAGCATTGCAATCTATGGATTCACTCAGAATATGTCCACTATTTGACTTACTATTTATTGGATCTCTTAAATCTGTAAGGGGAGGGGGATAATTTTTTTGGCCAAAAACATTAGAGAAATGAAGCACCCACTGTTCAGCAAGAATATGACATTCTGTTCTAAAATTAAACCAGTTGACATCCCAGAAGGCCATACTACTTTGAAGTAATGAGGCAGCTTCCCAGGCTCTCCTCCTTATTTATTCCTTTCGCTCAGCCAAAGTAATTTTATATAATAGTCTAGCTGCTCTGATATCCTCAGTGCTTGATGGGAAAGTATTTGTAACAAGCTTCAGGTACTTCAGGACAGCTGTGCAGGCTGGATCAAACTAGTTCTGGGAGGGTAATTTCTTAAGGGGCGTTTAACTGTCAACATGCGAGAGATCATCCTGCAGATGGCTTCAAAACTGTTTGGAATCTCCTGGAGGTTAAAAACCTCAGACAGACATCATATAACCTCCTCCTTGTTCCCAGAAAGTAATTCTTAAAGAATTTGGCTGGGTCAGCACTGTTTTATTTAACCCATAATGCCTTATTGGGAAGATAAAATAAATCTTTACTGCTTTCTGACTGTTTTTTTTTTTTTAGCAAAGGGCAATCAAGGCTCACTGTCATGGGTTTGTTATCACGAACACTGACTGGTAAAATATGAGTCTTGCATAAATGGTATAAGGCCTGAGAATATCAGAATAAACTAAATGACACATCCCTTTCCCTTGCCTATAAATGTAGAAGGGTGAACCACTCCCTCTTTAAAAAATTCCATTGTATAATAAATGTTATATTTGGTAATGATTTCGTTTACAGCCTCCTCATGGGGTGTGCGTAAAAAAATATATATATTCCCTCCTTGCCTATCAGTTACTCCACAGATGTGGTCTCCCTTTAGAGGACATCTGGCCATAATAAACTTGCCTGCCCAGATTATGGCTACTTGCTCATGACGTCTGTGAACATAAGCTGAAATAAAAGAATCAAGTCCTTCTGCAATAGTAACAGGTTGTGCAGCAAAAGAGTTCAAATAAAAATGAATTAGCACAATATATAAACTGGACAGAGATAAGTTCAGAATCTGAAAGCAAAAGATGCAAATCAGAATCTTTGCTTTAAAACTCAAATATTTGAGCGTGATCAATATTGTGAGAGACCCCCCTGCTCTGTCTGATATAGAAGGCTCTCCTGGGGTGCAAAATGATTGGAAAACATCTAGATAAAAACTTTTGGTCGCCCAGGGCTCTTGGCAGCAGAACCCATCAAAGTCAGACATTACTTGGATCCAGTCCTCCTCATTTATCTGTTTCTGACGAATACCCAGGGGTGGCTCCTCCATGAGGGTGGAGGAGCGTTGTCCCCAAACCTAGCTGCACACAAGAAAATGATAAAAAACAGTGTTTATTAGTGTTTACTTGTAAAGATGTGGGGCCACAGGGGTGACGAGTGTGAGCACTCCCACTCAGAGCGCATGTGTGTTTGGCCAGTCGTCTCGGGCAGGCCAAACACACATGTGCACAGGGCTCTCTCCAGCCTGCACATCCCAGCCAATCCTGATGCTGCTCTGAGCAGCGTCAGGATTAGCTGAAGGGCAGGCTGGGAGCCTGTACCTGCCTGCAGCCAGCAGAGGAGCAGGTCGCGACGTTCAAGTTGAAATTTTATTAATATTTTTGATTCCTCCGCCATTCCCCCTGCTCCCAGTGTGTGCCACCCTGCCCCCTTTAACACCATGAGCCATGGCTGCAAATACCCACAGTGTTCCTTGAGAGGAGGCGAAGGCTCTTCTCCTCGTTAGCAGCTGAGATTGTGTGGCCTATTTTCTGCTTCTTGCACTGAGTATTGTTACGCTCAGGTGCAAAGAGATGAAATGAAGGATTTTGAATGCAAGCTGGATGGGGGGTCCAATCCCTCCTCCTCCAAGGTCGTGTGATCAGGGCCAGAGCATACTACATCCCTCCAACAGTTGTGTTCTCCTTCCAAAGTTCAAATTGATATTATTGAAGTTTGAATATGGCCTGATGTAAAAACCAGCCATTCGATGTCTTTGAGGCAGATAGGGGTGCAAAGCAATTTGGTAGAGCAAGGGAGCAGTAAGCTGTTCAGAGGAACTTGGGCCAGAAGTAGGCTTTGTGATTTCCTTACCTAGGGGGATTTACAATGAAGAAGGTCTGTAAAAGAAGCCAAGAGGAAGGACCCTCATCTTATCACATTGGGTAAATCAGTAATCTAAATGATGTAACAAAGAGTTTACCAACCCAAGATTTTTAAAGTTGACCACTACACAGTCCCAACTAACTGATTTGGGTGAGTGGCCTATCCTTCATACTCTTTGTGTAAGTATAATATCATCCTACTTGTCATTTGACCAGCCCATGTTTTTTTTTAACCAGTGGTCGGCTTTAAATTTCATTCCAGTGTATCCTCACAAACTCCATCTCCAAGCATAGGGACCACCGCTGGAACTATGACAAATCGGGTGCATTCTGAAAGAAACTGCAGGTGAAGTGAGCAGCCCGTATTCCTAAGTATAATTGACTAAGTACTCCTGGGATGGTGAAGGTGAATGCTACTTGATATTGGATTACAAGGAAAATAGTTTGCCCTAGCTGGTCGATAGGGTCAGGTTAATTCAGGGTTTAGTAAAGTCTCTGCATGTTTGTCAGGCACAGGGGGTACACTTCTGGTATTTGGTATAGACTAAGTTTGAGGCTGGGGCTTTTGAAACTTTTGTTTATTCTCTGTCAGGGCTTTAACTTTGGCTTCCAATCCTTTGATTTGATTTAACTCAACCCATCGAAAGTCCCTTAATAATGCCTCTATACTACTGAAAACAGGTTTACAAAGATTTTTTTGCTCTGCCTTGAACTCAACAATATTAATGAGTGCGTTGGGGCTTAATTTTGGAGTAGAAATACCCTGTGCTTTTCCTTCCCCTTCCCCTCTTTTCCACTTTGATTGTGGCTTCTTAAACTCAGTGGGGTGATGGGCATCAGGGCTGCCTAAAATTGATTAAGCAATTGAGTCATGCAAAGTACATGCTTTATAAGTGTTGTCCGTGGCATTAGGGGGAATTTATTATGGAACAAAATTGAATCCCTTAAGTCTGTGTCTACCTCCAGAGGTGGAGACTTGGGGGAAGAGGAAGCAGAAGGAGGAGTTTGAGTTTTTGATTGGTTTGTGGGTTCTTTAATCAGTTTTTGAACTGTGTTGATGCTATCCTCCGCCTACTTCAACTCTGTGTTAATGTACCCAATGCTGATGTTAGGTAAGATGTTCTGATGGGAATAGAGACATTTCCCTTGCCTCTCTCTTCTCCATTTTTACTACGGATAGGTCTCTTTCCCCCTTTCTCTAGAGAACCATTTATGGTGGTTTAGAAAATTTGAATATGTCCTACCTCTGTCAACCAACTCCAGGAGTTTGGACAAAGTGTGCTGTCTCAGGTAAATGGCCTTGTCCGGCTTCGGTTCGACGCAGATAGACCAGCTCTTGGTACCTGGGCGTATCCCACACTGCAGGAGAAAGGCAGGGATTTTATGCGCATGCCAGCGATTCGGTGCTCCTCCCCTTCCTTGGGTGAAGCTTTGGTCTCACACCAGCCTTGGACATGTTATGCCACAAGTATTCCACCTCTTCCACAGTAAAAGTACACTTCTCAGTCCCCACAGTTAGACTGACCCCCCTCCAAAATGGCAGGCACTCTTTCCTTTTTCTGCTCCCTATACCAAAACATCATACTGGAAGAATCTCACATTCTCCAAACCTCATAATAGCTGTTGCATAATCCTTTGGATTACAGCTGTGGCAGGTGCCCATGTGAAAGGCATACACACAAAATGGAACACATCCTCTGTTGTGACAAATGAAGTTAGGTGTTTCGAGTTGGGGTGCAACTGAATTTGATGGTATGCACTGGACAAATCCAATATATAACAATCTCTCCCCTCCTTCACCCTGACCAACATTTTATTTATATTGGGCAGCAGTTGTCGAACTACCCAAATATTTCTGTTATGGTCTCTTAAATCAACACACATCCTAACTGTCCCATTAGGCTTGTGTGCAATAACAACTGGACTCAGCCATTCAGAGGCCTCTAGAGGTTTGATAATATTGTTCTGGGTCAACCTTTTCAATTCATTCCTCATGGCATCTCTAAGAGCCAATATTCCATGTAGTAAGCTGGGTTCTGGTTGTAGTACCCCTCACTTTTTTTGCCTGGTGTTAGCATGTTTTGGACTGTAGTGCACTGGGATCCTGCTAACCAGGACCCCAGTGCCAGTGCTCTCTCCCCTAAATTTGGTTGCTGGTAAACATTGTACACCCACAATTGGCATACTGGTGCACCCATGTAAGTCTCTAGTATATGGTACCTAGGTACCTAGGGCATTAGTACATCATGGGTCCCCTATGGGCTGCAGCATGTATTATTCCACCCATTGGGGCACATGCAAACTGTGATTGCAGGCCTACCATTGCAGCCTGCGTGAAAGGGTGCATGCACCTTTTCACTGCCAAACCTAAACACTGCCCTTAGACATTGGAACCTCTGGAACCGCTCTTGGTCTTTGCCTGTCACCAAACAAATCTGCTTCTGGTGGGAAGGCTCCCCCTGCAATATTGTTTCTTTGGATCCTGCAAGAATTATGCAACATTCAAGGCTGTGCATCCTCCAGGGTCACAAGGACTCTGTTTGCACTAGGAAGCAAGAAGGAATTTCCCTTGGAGTGAAGGAGTCACTCCCCTGCAACCGCAGGCACCTCAAGGCATTGTCGATTAGTGGGGTCTGCTGTCTCTGGACGTCCGAAGATCCTGCTTCATAGGTGGTAAGTCTGTGGCCACCTGTGGGTCCTGCTTGTCTTCTATCAAAGTTGGGAGGGACTGTAGGTCCTTGCTCCTGTCACTGGCCCCCAGCACTGTGGAAACTGAAGATGAGCTCCGTCCTGCAACTCCTGCGATGTGGGACAGCTCGTTGGTGACTCCTGGGGTCTTCAGCGACTCCTGGACTCCGCAGCAGGGCTTCTTCTTCCACCAAATTGCAGGAACTTCATCTTCAGGAGGGTGGGCATTGCCACCTGCACTACTTGGCTCCTCTATGGGTGCTGGACTCTGTCTCCTTCCTTTGCAGGTCCTCCACTTCTGTAATACGTCCCTGTGTTCCACCGGCCTCATCCACGGGTCATGGCAGCAGCTGGACAATCCCAGGCATCCACAGTCTTCAGAGAGAGTCCTTTCTCCCCTCTGCTTCCGGGCCCCTGGTGTAGAAACTCCTGTCTTTCTGGGTATCCTGGAGTAGGGGCACTTTACATCTATCCTCTTGCCTGCTGGTTTCCTCATGGTCTGATGGGAAGGGTCCTGAATTCCACAAATTCCAACCACTGCTTTCTGTTAGCCTATTGGACGACTGGGTGGGTGACTGACTTACTCCTGGTTGCTGGGGTCACCTACTCTACTTATCTCTGGTGTTTCTAACTGGCCCTAGCCCTAGCTAATCGCCACACTTACCTTGGTTGGAGTTCCACTTTCACATTCCACTTGTTTAGTATATGGTTTGGCCCTCCCCTAGGGCTCTGTATATTTCAATGCTATTTATGCTGGTTATTTTATGTGTATAATTGTATGTACTATCTCCAAAGGGAGATATACCAATTTCAGTTTAGTAATAGTGCTGTTATAAAGTTTATTTTTACAACACTTGTGTGGTTCTTTCTGGTATCTAACTACTGTGGTATTGCAATTGCTTTACATTCCTCCTGGATACGGTTTAGCTGCTCGTCTCAGTTACCCCTAGAAAGCTTCTGCTATCTGGACACCTATTCATTATCACTAAGGGTTGCCTGGACTCAGTTTAGGGTGCCACACCATAGGTGCACGGCATAAACTGAGCCTTCGTGCACAATTTGGGTAGCATCTTTGTTTAGTACAATGTTATGTCTGAAACCCCTCCAATAGCCCAGTTCACCTCCAAACAACTTAGGAAACTGGTTAACCCATCCTTGGTGTCACCTTGGCTTGGAATTAAAACTTGGTCCCTAACATTGAGAATGAAAATGATTCCCAAGGTTCTTCATTCATGCCACCCCAATAAAGCCCTTCCTTTTTTTAAACATACACTCAACCTCATGCAGACTTTCCCTTGAAAGTAAACCCAGTTTCAAACAACCCAATAATCGGCAATTTCGCTCCACAGTAACCTTTGGTCTCCACCTCAGTTTCCTGCAGTTTTTACCTGTTCAACGTGCTTCATGTTTCCTCATACTATCAAAGTATATGGCGAACAAGAATCACCCACAACACAATTTCCATCCCACCCTTCTCCACCACGCAATTTGACGGATGATATGACTTAACTTCTGTTTTCTCATCCAGTTTTTATTTCCTTAGTTATATCACAGATTACCAGTGCATCAACTTCATTTTCAGTTTCTACTTCTCCCTGTCTTCCTTATAAACCAACTTCTTTGAATTTCTACTCCCTTGCTTACACACTCTAAAAAACTGTCCAGTTCTCTTGCAATTTTAGCGTCTCGCCTTTACAGGTGGACAACTCCCAGAAGTTGCCCTATGTTCTATACTTCCTCATCTATAACAAGTTCTTTTTGCATTCCCAGTCATGGTTTTCAACCTAGTCTCTTTCTTTCCTATGGGCTGTTCAGCAACATGTAGTGTAGACTATACCCCCTCTCCTTTGGTTCTACTCCCATAATTCTTTACCGCTAATTAATCTACTTAACATGACCTATTTTCTGTCCGGTTAGCCACCATTATCGGTTTTTCCAGTGTAGGTTCTTTAAAATCCAACAGCTTCTCCTGTATTTTCATGTTGGACATTCGATTGAACAATTGGTCCCTAATTATTTCCTCATGCAGCTCTTTAAATGTACATGTTGCCACCAAGGTTCGCAACACTGGTACATACTGGTCAGTTGTGTCACCTGGTAACTATACAAGAGAGAAAAACTTGTCTCTTTCCACCACAACATTTATTTTTTACCATAGTTCTCTTCAAAAACTTTTAAGGCAGACACAAATTCATCATCCACCTCTTTATTCATGTCAGATCCATTGTCCTTTCTCTCACTGTCAACAGTAAATGCTGGCAAAATCTTCTGCACTTTCCTGCCCACCACACCTAAGACATGCTTCAAGAGAGCTAGATTCCTCTTTGCAACAAACATCTCACGCTAATGGCCTCCATATATGTTTCAAATTGACAACCGTCCCACAGGATAATGGGTTCCCCTGGAGTTGACAACATTGTGGGTGGTGGCACAACTGGTTGCATGGTGTTTACATCCAAAAAAAGGCTAAAACATTGTGGCACAACACTAAACAAAATACAAATTTTCAGTAACAAAATGTCCCCTTTTTAACAAAGCAAACTTACATAAGAAATGTAGTCACCTTAGTTAGGTAGATTCCAAAATAATAAATTAACATAACCAAAGAAGTCACTGATGATCCTTTCTCCTAAGATGCTTCTTTCTTGCTTTACGATTTTATTATAAATAAATAAGTAAGTAAGTAAAGCTTTTATAGACTGTGCAAATACAAAGGGCCTGATTACAACTTTGGAGGAAGGTGTTAATTCGTCCCAAAAGTGACGGATATACCACCAGCCGTATTACGAGTTCATTATATCCTATGGAACTCGTAATATGGCTGGTGGTATATCCGTCACATTTGGGACGGATTAACACCTCCTCCAAAGTTGTAATCAGGCCTAAAGTGTTTTAGCACTAAAGGCGTAACACCAGAAATAACTACAGAAACAGAAAATCATACTGCCTAGCTTACTTCATCTGTGGGAAAAAGAGCCATGATTTTAGCAATTTCCTAAAGAGGGGCAGGCTTGATTGAGATCTAGAGGCAATGGGAGAGAATTTCATAATTTACAGCCAAGATAGCGACAATTCCTGTCCCCATATAGATTTCTTTATTTTGGGGACTTTTACTAGATAGGCTAATAAAGACCGTAGGTCTCGTTAGGGATGGTACCAGGAAAAGGTTTCCTAAAAATAACGAGGGCCCTTTCCATGCAATGCGTTATGAATAATGCAAAGAAATGAGAGATTTGAATCTGACCCTGGCCACTACTGGGAACCAATAAAGATCCCGTAACTCCTTGGTGACGGAACAAAATGTTGGCACTTTCAAGAGCAACCAGACTGCAACGTTTTGCAGAGACTGTAGTTTGGCAATGACATTTTTAGTTATTCATGGCGTTGCAATAATCAGTCCAGAAAGGATGAGAACGACAACCACAGTTGTTTGATTATCCATAGGAATAAAAGGAAAGACCTTTTTCAATAACCTAATAATATGAAAGCAGGAAGAGGTAATGTGATTGATTTGCACGGAAAAATTAAGCTAATCGTCAAAAATATCTCCTAGATTTTTAACTTTTCAGATAGGAGTGGATAGTGGACCAACGATCTGCTGGCCACCACGAGGAGTTCCAGAAATCTGTGTTTTTGTCAAAGAGAATCACCTCAGTTTTTTCAGTGTTTAGTTTTAGAAAATTATTCTAAATCCAGATGTACACCTGGGTTAAGCAGTGGTTGAGATTTAAGGCTATGGTTCTGTCATCTACTGGGATTGACAAAAAAATGTGAGTGTCATCAGCATACAAAATAGCTGATAAGCCGAAGGATTGGATGAGTTCCACAAGTGGAGTGATATAGATGTTAAACAATGTGGGGGACAGAGAGGACCCCTGTGGCACCCCACAAGAGAGGGAAAAGGAATTTGATTAAAAACCATTCAGTTCAACAGTTTGTAATTTGCTTGTTAGAAAGGAACTGAGAAGGGACAGAGCTGTATAACGGATACTGACCCTTGCAAGGCAGTTGACAAGTATCTCATGGTTAACTGTATCTAATGCGGCTGAGAGGTCTAGAAGGATCAGCGCTGCTCCAGCCATGCCACCCCCCCACCCACACACACACACACACACACACACACAATCTTCGCAATTTCCCATGAGGCCACTGCAAGGGCAGTTTCAGTAGAGTGATGGGCTCTAAAACCAAGTTGGGAAGGGTTGAAAATCACATTGGCGTTCAGAAAGGCTGGGAGTTATTTATTTATTGCCTTTTCAAGGATTTTGGCTCGGAAAGGCAGATGAGAGATAGGGCAGTAGTTTTTGGTGGTGGTCGGATCGAGGTTTGATTTTTTCAATATGGGTAGAACCGAAGCCTGCTTCCAGGATTTCGGATAGTGTCCTAACCTCAGGATCTGATTAAAAAGTTCAAAAGTTTTGTAAGATGGACCGTGATCAAATCAGGCACCAGATGTGGAATGGATGGTGCACAGGGGTCAGATGGGGATCCAGACTTCGTGGTGGCAATTAGATTGACAACATTATCGTCCAAAAGAGGAGAGAAATAGCTCAGGAACCCATATTAGCCTGAACTATCAAGCTTAGTGTGAGACAGATTGCTGACATCGGCACTGGAAGTGAGGACTTGATCTCCTGCTCCTTGCAAATTTATCATAAATGCAATTTATTTTGCTTTGAAATAAATTGGCTAGATTGTTCCATAAGATTTGATCACTGATATGAGAAGAGCTAGAGTTATTGGGTTTGCCAAACTTTTAATCACTTCGTATCACCCCTGGATTATTAGACTCTGCAGCCGGTAAGCACTGTGTCTGTTAAAAGCACTCTTACATCATATTGAAGAGTAATGACACACACACAGGCACCTCGTTGACATGACATTAGCGTGTGGATAGTGCATGGACGGTTGCGCTGTGAATAACGGGAGCAGTTGTGCTCGGGTACCTAAGTGTTCACAGTTCGTGCGCAAGCAGTGGGAGCACGAGCCATAATTGTTGTGCGCACAAGCGGTCGCTCGAGCAGCTCATAGAGTGTACCCAGTGGTGGCCGGCAGCTTTAGGAGGGAGGGGGCTGGGAGGAAGCACACACACACTCATTCTTTCACACACAGACACGCACATCTATTAACAACACTCATACCATTCAAACATGCATGCACGCACCAAACATTCATTTTAAAACATCACACACACTCATTCTTTCACACACACACGCACGCACATCCATTAAGACTCATAACATTCAAACATGCACGCATGCACCAAACATTCATTTTAAAAGAACACACACACTCATTTTTTCACACACAAATGCACGCACATCCAATAACAACACTCATAACACTCAAACATGCACATGCGCACCAAACATTCAATTTAAAACTTCACACACACACACACTTACCTTCAGCCTCTAGGTCCCATGAGGGTTGGGACTGCTGCCTTTCCTCATTGGTTGACCTTAGGTCAGCCAATGAGGGAAGGCAGCTGTCCCAGCCTCGTCACAGAGTGGGATGGGGTCAGTGAGACTGCTGACCCCACCCCACTCTGTGACGAAGTGTCACTGATTGACACTCGCCCTGGGCGCTTCAGGGCTTAAACCTGAAGCGCTGAGGGCGAGTGTCAATGGGTGACGCTTTCCTCGTCACCCAGGGGAGGGCCTTGAGGCACCTTTGCTGAGCCGAGGAGGTCACACCCATAGGAGCTGTGACCACCTCAGCCCAGCAAAGTTCAGCTCAGGCAGCCAGGAGTCTGTGCAAATCGCGCATGGCTCACTCCTGGCTGTCTGAGCTGAAAATGAAGAGTGTCTGTCAGGCTGGCCTTTCTTCAGCCTGACAGACACTCTTCATGAGGGACAAAAGGTGGGGGGCGTGGCCCATCCACCCTAAAGGCTGGGCCTCCACTTAGAGTAACCCTGTGTTTTCAGGCACTCGGCTGATCTTTTTCCACTGAACACAGTGAGCGGGTCTATGTTCAACCGGCATCCAACGCAGGTTGAAACAGCAGGATACTGTTTAATCGAGACACCATTAGCACACTGTTCAGTTCAGATACCGCATAAGTCTCTTATTTTCAAGTCGGACTAGTCCAGTTTTTTCCTCTCGCTCGTCGCCACTGCAGCAAAGTTGAATCGGAATAATCAACTAAATGTACTGGTATAATTAGAAGATTTATTCCAGATATAACATACGTCAAGCCTGGGCAAGCACAGCCCATAACTGCCAAAATCAGAAGTCTGCACACAACGTTCTCATTTCCCAATATTTTCTCCACAAGGCTTCTGGCATGCTATCAAAATAACAACATATATCACATATGAGATAACTCATTACCTTATTAGTAACAACAGATGAGCCATTGTAGAAATCAGAAGAATTCAAAGAGAATTTTGAAGTTTAGGCTCTGATGTGTCCTTAAAATGAATATTTAAGTGACTGAATTAATGAGGTTTGTACATTGGTATGCAATATTGATTTATAGAGCACATAATAACCATAAATGGCTTACTTCGTATGCAAGAGTTATATAAACGTGCTGGGTAGACAGTTTATCAATAATCAGTTGTGAGAAAGTAGCCTCTTCCTAGCACTTTTTACTCACTTTCCTAAACTTTTTCTCCTTCAATATGTCTTCTGTAGAAGCGACCCCTAGAGTTGTAAAAACTACCTATGAGAATCCTAACTTTAAAAGTTTGAGGGATCTCTGTATTGAAAGAAGTTTAGGGATTGGGAAGAACCCCAATAAGGAGTTCCTCTTAAATCTTCTCCTGAAAGATGACCAGGGACTCAGCACTGGTCAAGATCAGACAGACGGGGTGTAGAGGAAGATTCCAACCAGGCAGGCTTAGAGGAGCACACTGATAATCCTGGGGAGGGTCCTTCCACTGATCTGTCTGTTAATAGGCCCATTAGTACAACTAGGAGTGGGAAGGGTTCACACACTAGTAGGGCTCCCTTCACACCTAGAGGACAGGTAACTAGGGTGGCTAAAATTAGGGACAGGTCAGCCTCTGCAAATTCCAAAGTTACTTCTGTCTCAGAAGTATCCCACAATTCTAACCCTGAGAACCAGTCCCTAGATAAGGAACTAAGAAAGCTGAGGTTAGAGGAGGCCAGATTGAGCCTACAGCAGCAACAGTTGGCCTTAGACAGGGAATCCCTGGTTGTGGAAAAGGAAAGGCAGGGTTTTGGGTTAGTTCCCCATGGTGGCAGCAGTAGTTTCAGGAGTTCTAATGTTAGGGAACCCTCATTTGATTCCAGAAATCTGCATAAAGTTGTCCCTCCTTACAAGGATGGAGATGACATATACAAGTGGTTTGCTGCACTTGAGAGGGCATGTAAAGTTCAGAGGGTCCTTCAAGTTCATTGGGCTGCTATCTGGTGGGTATCTTTCTCTGGCAAGGGGAGAGACAGACTCCTTATTGTCAGGAAAGATGATGCAGATTACTACCACATTCTTAAAAGTGCACTCTTAGGTGGTATGGGCTTAACCACTGAACAATACAGGATAACGTTCAGAGAGACCAGAAAGGAGTCATCACAGGATTGGACGGATTTTGTAGACTGTTCAGTGAAGGCCCTAGAAGGTTGGTTAAATGGCAGTAAGGTGACTGACTATGAAAGCCTATGTAACTTAATTCTGAGAGAGCATATATTGAATAATTGTGTGTCTGATTTGTTACATCAGTATCTTGTGGACTCAGATCTGACCTCTCCCCAAGAATTGGGAAAGAAGGCAGACAAATGGGTCCAAAACACTCCTCTGGGGGTGGGGATAAAACTTCTTCTTCTTCTTCTCCTCACTCTTCACACAATCAGAAAAAGCCTTGGTGCTACGTGTGAAGAGGTAAAGGTCATTAGCCAGGGGATAAGTCCTGCCCAGGTAAAGCCCCTGAGCCTACCACCACTAATACATCAAACTCTAGTGCCCATAGCAGTAGTGGTAATAGTGGTGGGACTACTGGCAACAGTCAAACTAAGGGTGTAGTTGGGTTCACTTTTGGGTCCATCTTAGAAACTGTGGTAGACAGTCCCAAGGCAGTTTCTGTCACACCTAGTGGCGGTGGCCTTGTCACCTTGGCTGCTTGTCCCCTTAACATGGGTAAGGACAGGCAGTCAATCTTAATAAATGGTGTTGCGGCCCAGGCCTACAGGGACACAGGTGCCAGTATCACTTTGGTGACTGAAAACCTGGTGTCATCTGCACAACACCTCCTTGGACAGAAGTACCAAGTTACTGATGTCAATAACTCCACTCAGTCTCTTCCTTTAGCTGTAGTTCAACTTAGTTGTGGTGAAGATACTGGCCCAAAGCAGGTGGTGGTATCACCTAGTTTACCTGTAGATTGTCTCTTAGGGAATGACCTAGAGGCCTCAGGTTGGGCTGAGGTAGAGTTTAGGACCCATGCATCTATGCTGGGTATCCCTGGTGAATTGCTTCCTCTCATTTCTGGTGAAATGAAAAAGCAAAGGAGAGAAAAAGGCCTGAAATCTCAGGATCCCTCTCCACCAACAGGTAAGAAGGGTATCAAAGTATCCCTTCCCCACCCTGCCTCTAAGGATACCATTCCTGTGGTGGGAGAAACCTCTCAAGGGGTGGAACCTGCACAGAGGAAACCCTCAGCTACCACAGCTGGACTCCCAGAGGTAAAAGTGCCTTTCTGTGGAACTACTAATCCAGATGTGCGAAATTGCACAATTTTTGTAAATATGGGGCATCCCTCCAGCCCTCCCAGAGAAACTTCAGTGCAGCAGCCCTGCACTGCCTCTAAACACTTAGGACAGCAGCCCTGTCCTAGTGTGGAGCTTATAGGACAGCAGCCCTGCCCTGCTCCATCTAAAAAGAAAGAACAACCCTGTTCTCTCTTACAGCCATATGGACAAACTTTTTGCCCAACTACGGCTTTATTGAGACAGCATCCCTGTCTGGCATTTTCTGCATTTGACATAGGCCAAGTGGATCAATCCCACCGCCTAACTTTAAAACATACTAATAGGAACTCTGAGAATTTACACTCACACTGTTGGTTAGGTAAAAATCTCCAAACAGGGTAGTTTACATCCCCACAGAGAAGTAACCATACAGTGGATGATAAAGGGAGTAACCAATCTATTGCAGATCTACCCTCCACTTATCACCACTTAGACAATAAAGTCTCAACTGGCCAAGGTTAGCTTTTACTGTCCTTTGTTTGGGGGGGGGGGAGTTATGTTATAAAGTAGCCTCTTTCTAGCATGGTTACCCCATCTTTTGGCCTGTTTGTGAGTGTGTGTAAGTGTGTTTTTACTGTGTCACTGGGATCCTGCTAGCCAGGACCCCAGTGCTCAAAGTGAAAACCCTATATGTCAATGTGTTTTGCCTCTGTCACTGGGATCTAACTAGCCAGGACCCCAGTGCTCATACTTTGTGGCCTAATGTGTGTGTTGTCAGTAGTGCTTAACTGTGTCACTGAGGCTATGCTAACCAAAACCCCTGTGCTTATGCTCTCTCTGCTTTTAAATTTGTCACTATAGGCTAGTGACTTCATTTACGAATTTCATTTGGCACCCTGGACCCCCCTTGTAAGTCCCTAGTATATGGTACCTAGGGCATTGGGGTTCCAGGAGATTCTTATCGGCTGCAGCATTTCTTTTGCCACCCATAAGGGGCTCAGCCAAACCCTTCCACAGGCTTGCCATTGCAGCCTGCATGAAATAGTGCACACACTATTTCACAGCCATTTTCACTGCACTTAAGTAATTTATAAGTCACCTGTATGTCTAACCTTCAGTTACTGAAGGTTAGGTGCAAAGTTACTAAGTGTGAGGGCACCCTTGCACTAGCAAGGGTGCCCCCACATAGTCCAGGGCCAATTCCCGGGATATGTGAGTGCGGGGACGCCATTACACATGTGCACTACATATAGGTCAATACCTATATGTAGCCTCACAATGGGAACCCCGAATATGGCCATGTAAGGTGTCTAAGATCATGGAATTGTCCCCCCTTTCCAAATCTGGTATTTGGGAGCTGATTCCATGCATCCTGGGGGCTCCACCATGGACCCCCAGTACTGCCAAACCAACTCTCTAGGGCTTGCAATGCAGCTACAGCTGCTGCCACCACACAGCAGGTTGGGCTGGGGTTCTGCCCTCCTGGGTTCTGAGCAGCTCAGTCCCAGGAAGGCAGAACAAAGCATTTCCTTTGGGAGCAGGGTGCTACACTCTCCCCATTTGGAAATAGGTGTTACAGACTTGGGAGGGGTAGCCTTTCCAGCCTCTCGAAATGCTTTGAAGGGCACAGATGGTGCCCTCCTTGCATAAGCCAGTCTACACCGGTTCAGGGGCCCCCAGTCCCTGCTCTGGTGCAAAACTGGACAAAGGAATGGGGAGTGACCACTCCCCTCTCCATCACCACCCCAGGGTTGGTGCCCAGAGCTCCTCCAGTGTGTCCCAGACTTCAGCGATCTTGTTTTCCAAGGTGTGGAGACACTCTGGAGGCCTCTGAGTGGACAGTGCCAGCAGGTGGAGTCAGAGACCCCTCCTGATAGGTACATACCTGATAAGGTAACCAATCCCCCACTCAGAGCTATTTATGGTCTCTCCTGTGGGTTTCTCTTCAGAGTCTACTTGCAAGTTTCCAACAGGAATCCTCTGCAACTACTACTTCATCCTCTGACCTCGGATTGACCGCAGACTGCTCCAGGAACTGCTGTAACAGCAACAATGTATCCATAAGGGCTGCTTTTCCTCTGCAACTTCAGCTCCAGCCAGCAACTGCAACAGTTTCCATGGTGTGCACGCTCTGGGGGCTCCCTATCCTACGACGCTCAACTTGCTGAGTTGATCTCCGGCGGCGTAGGACCTTCCTTTGTAGTGCTGCACAACCGCATTTTACACCTCCTTTGTTCCCATGTCCTTGGATGCCCGTGGGTGCTATCTGCTGTCCTGGGGTCTCTCTAAAGTGTTGAGAGACCCCTCTTCCTCCTCCAACAGAGTTGAGACCCCCAGGTCCCTCCTGGGTCCAGATAGCTCCACTTTGACACAAAACACAACTTTGCCAGAACCAAGGCTTGTTGGAGAAATCCAGCACCAAAACTCACCTGCGTCCAACTTCTCTTCGTGGGTCATCCAGTGCATCATGCAGGAACCTGCTGACATCTTTCTTGGGTGCATTTCTGCAGTCGTCATCCAACCAGAGACTCTTCTTTTGCACCCTCTTCTGGATTGGCAGCGGCTCCTGTCCTTCCTGGAACTTGGTCTCCTTCCTTTGCAGGTCTTCAGGTCCAGGAATCCACCATTTGTTGTTTGCAGTCTTGCTTGGTTCTTGCAATAACTAATCACGACTTGTAGTATGTCCTAAGGAAACTTGCTGCACTTTACTCCTGCTTTTCTGGGCTCTGGGGTGGGGTAATTTACTTACCTTTACTATATTCTTACTCTCCCAGCGATTCTCTACACACTACACTTGTCTAGGGGGGAATTTATGGTTCCCATTCCACTTTCTTAGCATATAGTTTGTGTTGCCCCTAGACCTATTTTCTCCCATTGCATTCTATAGCATTTCCTATTGTTTGCACCATCCTATGTTTAATTACTTACCTTATTTTGGTGTCTAGTGTATATATTGTGTATAATACTTACCTCCAGAAGCAGTATTGCCTCTAAGATATTTTTGGCCTTGTGTCACCCAAATAAACTACCTTTATTTTTGGTAGCACTGAGTATTGTCTTTGCTTGTGTATAAGTACTGTGTAACTATAAGCTGCTCTGCTATAGCTATCTAAGCTAAGCCTAAGCTGCTATAACACTACTACATTTCACTAATAAGGGATAACTGGACCTGGTGTCAGGTGTAAGTACCCAAGGTACCCACTACAAACCAGGCCAGCCTCCTACATCAGTGACATGGAGTGGGTGTGGCATAGACTAGGCAATTGGCACATGTACATCTCACAGTAGAGCCTGTTTCAAGCTTTCTGAGCAGTGATCAACAGTGGGAATAAGAGTTCAGGAGCTGCTAGACTGTTCATCAAGACTCTACCTATCTGCTGTCACTGTCTCTGACCTGTGCAACTCAAGGCCTCATATGATCTGGGGTTCTCTCGGTTCTGGAAATGTCTAATGGAGTAGCTCTGTCCTCTTTGTGATAGAAACCATTCTTATCCCAGACTGCTCTGGTGCTTGTGTTTTGTATTTCCTAGCATTCCACTTCATTTCTGAAAAGTGTTTCAAATCAATAAATAATAAAGTTGAAGTTGCGTGAAGTTGCAGTAGACTGAGAGCATTCTCATGAGTGGGGTGTAGATGACGATTTCTGTGAAGCAAGGTGTGGGAGACTATATTCACCTGTGTTCAGCAGCTATGGGTAGATGTGAAGCAATAACTGACCTTAATGGATTTCTTTACTGACTCTTTTAATCAGAAACATCATTTGCCTTCCCTATAGCCCGACCCGGTGATGACTACACTGATTATGTTGCCACTCGATGGTACCGAGCCCCCGAGCTCCTCGTTGGTGATACGCAGTATGGAGCACCAGTTGATGTCTGGGCCATTGGCTGTGTGTTTGCAGAGCTGCTGTCGGGGCAACCGCTGTGGCCGGGCAAATCTGACATGGACCAATTGTACCTAATCATCCGGACGCTGGGTAAGAAAGCCTTTAACCTTGTGTGGGAGTTTGTAGTACAGTGTGTGGGTGTGAGAGCCTACTACGAAGCAGGCGGAAGGCAGACCCCGACTGGGCTCCAGAGAAATATGGAGATTTCCCATAGAGCAACACATGACATATTTCTAAGACATATTTCTTCTGCTACTCGAGCTAGTACCTTTAAGCCATGGCTGGCGTAGAACGTATGCCACACTAGATGAAATGACACGTTCCTGTCTATTTCCCAAGAATTTGGGCCATTATTGTTGCTTGTACAGGCAACCGGGCGTCACCACGCCCTAGACAATCTAGGCAGTCACCTAGAATTGCTGTGACAAAGATTTACCCTTGCCTCGAACTGAGACTCGATTAGAAGTAAGATCAAATCAGATTCTAACATGATTTTACCTTCTCCAGGGAAGCTGATACCAAGACATCAGTACATCTTCAGAAGCAACCAGTTTTTCCAGGGCGCCAGCATCCCAGAACCTGAAGCCGAGGACGTGGTGAATATTGCATGTTTCACTGTCCTTTAATGTCTTTTGGTGATGAAAACTGACCATGTAACCCTGCTGAGATAAGTTGAGTTTGTGTACTTGTTAGAGTATGAATACTCACATACTGCCAAAAGCTAGTCCTATATCTTAGTGTTATAGTGATACTTTATCGCAAATAAAATCAACCATGAAGTCCACATAATGAGTTAAGTTTCAGCCATGACTACATTTGTGCAATTACATGGAAAATATTAGCTTTAACAGAGCTGCAATTTTCAGAACGTCTTTGTGAAATATAAGAAATTCATCCCCCTTCCTAGCAAGATCACAATCGAATCGTTACTGTAAAACCTGAAGAGGATGATGTTCCCAAGAGCTCTATATAAGCCTGAGAACAGGCCTCTTACAGTAAGACTGCAGATTAAGAGATGTCTGCTCCTACCTACGCTGTAGAGTTGAAGGGATGAGGCTATGGCCTCATCACACAAGGGCCCACTCACATTCTGCCTATTTGTCACTGTACATCCCCCATTGACAGCTCTGCAAGGGCAGAAATGCTTCTTTCTTCATATAGATCTACAGATGAGATTGAGGGACGAATCCAATCTGGAAAGTGCATCGAGGAGCAGCAACTTAATCTGTTTACAGACCGGTGGCAGCAGGAAAGGTCTGCCACCTCCTATAGACAGCTTGACAGTGCAAGGCCGAATGGAGGCAGCAGGGATCTCCTATGCAGCACGTTTGCCATTATGATGTGTATATTATTCCTAAAAAATGACCCCGAGTCACGTGTGACGCCTTTTGCCAGTTCTGTGATTATGGGCTATTTTTTGTCATTTCGCAACTTTTAAATCCAGGCATATAATGGCAAAAGTCCAAATACAATTTCCAGAATGCAGATCACACATTACTCTGTGTCACTTCAAAGCTATAGTGCCTAAAGGTTGTATACTCATGGACATTTGTAGATGGAACACTTCATATTGAGACAGATGGTTAGTGACTGTTACACCCTGTCTGAAATAAAAATGCAGTCAGATAGTACATATGAGAGCCACTAAATTGCCTTGACTCAGTAGCTCAATTGGACCTTGCATCCGTTCCTCAGCTTTGGTAGAGAGAAGTGCGCAAGCTAGTTTCACTGGACAGCCCAAAGTGAAACATGCAAAGGTCAGAAGATCTAGCATCTTCCATGCTCACACTAATGTGAAGCTATCTGAGTTAAATAACCGTCACATACATGCAACTCCACACAGTGCACGCGTGAACACACACACTGCTATTCACAGTATTATTAGCAATTCAGAATAACCGACCAAGAAAGCATTGTAAAATATATTGCACTTTGTGTAGTAGCAATTTATTAGCTAATACACAATAAACTATAGTTTAATAAAATTGTTATATGTGTATTATTATGGTCAATACATTAATTTAATTTCTCATCATTCTAAAAATCATCAACCAGGGTGACCGGACATTTGTACTACTGTTTTTTCAGGGTCCTTTGCCCAAATGCCACGCACAAATACTCCTCTTATGTGGGATTCAAAGTAGACACCAGCAAGTAGCACACTCTGATCGAGAACCCCAGCCTTTCAGAGGCACCAGCCTAAGATGACTGATTTTACCCTAGTCCAGCAGACCTCCCAGGAGTCCAAAAGGGCCTCAACATATGTCATTATGTCTTCCCCATTCTCCCACCTTATGACCCAGTGTATGTCTTGCAGAGCAAATCTGTGTAACACTTTAGTGTTTAAACATGTCCTGTGTATTAAACTTGTGGGCCAAAGGAATGATGATAATATATACTGTACCATCTGGATTGTACATGTACATGAGTAACAATATATTGCTGAGATAGATACATCTTAACCACTAGTGCGGTGGATGGCCTGTTGACATTCACTGCACCACCTTCATTGTAGGGTGTATGTCAATTGGTTAATATGGTCTTCGCATGGTCGCTGACTTGATCCATTTCTGTCTCAGCCACTAGGCCCAGCCACAGTAGTGTGATACCATTTTTATCTGGAGACATACAGGGAACATGTTTGGAAGCAACTGTAAGCTTTACAAATGACATTTATTCATTCAGTCAAGCATGTGAACACTGGAAGGTAGGAACTGTGTAGATCCACACAGATTCCAGAACTTTCCCACACAGAAGTGTGAGAAATATGTGTGAATTTAGATAACTTTGAGCTTTGTAGGGCACTGTGGTTAAGAAAAGATATTGAGATCCATGCAAGTTACATCACTCTGGACTCCCTTAGGTGTCTACTTTTCAGAAATGATAGGTTTCCCAGGATACTGGCCGAGCCTGGGCTTAATTTCTGAAGCTACCAAAAAATTGATTTCTTCATGCCCCATTTTAAGGATCTCTTTGTTGCAGCCGCTAAGCCCTCCACACAAGTGGAGAACCATTTCCATAAGGAGAAATTGTAATATGTTATGTTATGTGTATGGTATAGCGCACAACTCATCCCGGAGTGTACCCTGTAACTGAAACAAGAGCTGTATGAGCTGAGCCACCGTTGGGGCTAGGTGAAGAGCAGTTCTTAGGTTTCTTGAGAAATTCTAGAACTGAGGAGGAGGGTCTGATGTACAAGGGAAGGCAGTTCCAGTTCTGGAAACAGAGAACAGTAGAGCATTTGTTATTGTCAATTGGATTTCTTTTAATTTTTGGATTCCACATGTATTTGCCAATGTGCAAGACAAAACACATTCATAAAATCACAATTTGTGTAGGTAAATCCAAATTCAGTAGTGTAAAAATAACTGCTGTTCCTAAACTCATTATTTTCTGCACATTTCTAAAACTCTGGGATTTCCCTCATACCTGTTTTTCATTCAGTTCATTTAAAATGTGAAATTCTGCATGGTTCGTGCACAATGAAAAGTCATTACAAGCCACAACTGAGTTGTTACCTCTTGGTAGCACATATTTTGGGATAACCAACAAACAGTATATATATCTCTTTAACTAGAAGATTCTAATGGACCTAATGGTATATCACTTTGGTAACTCCATCAGGGCAAGAAATTACAGATGAAAACTTTGACTTCAATTTGCTTTTTTTCCCTTTATTTAAACAAGTAGTTTCTTTAGGAAAACCGTGACACAAATGACTTGTTGCTGTTTCAGAATCTTTTCTAGTTTTCAGAAAAGTATAGCTTTTTGGGCTAAGCCATCAGTACCTCACTTTGCACCATCCCAAACTGGAAGTAGGTTAAAACCACAAAAAATAGGAATGCACAATCTGTGGTAAAACAGTTTTTCTTTTACAACTTTGCCTGTTCCAGAAAGCTGAGAAGACGGTGATCTTAGCACAGCAAACCTTTTGATGATGTGATATTTAGAAACAAATCCAATTTTCGGGTAGCACATATTGACATTACATTTTGCCTAGTGTTACAGACATTTAAGGAGCATAAAGTATACACATTATTCATCAGGTTGAGAGCTAGGATCTGGTCTTGGGTCAAGGTCATAGTATTTGATCCAGGCACCCCATATTTTCCAGAATTTACACGGACAACATCTGCTATCATCGCCCTTTCTTTCCACTGCCATATATAAATCCACCCGCTGCTTCCATTCGGCTAGGGTTGGTATCCCAGGGACCCCCCTGTGTTTTGCCAGGTCTCTCTTGGCTGTTACCAAGCCTAGGTTACATAGCTGTAATTTCACACGGGGTAAATCAATATCACTGTTTATGCCTAGCAAAATATATTTGGGGTCTTCTGGAATTAATGTCTCAAGTATCTTGTCTATCTCAGCCAGCAGACTTAGCCAGAAAGAACGCACTACCGGGCAGTTCCAGAGAGTGTGGTAAAAATTCACCCACCGGCATTACAGCGTAAACAGTAGGGAGAAGGAGCCCGTACCATCCTACGGAGGAGCACTCTATCATAAATTCAATGAAGTATATTGAATTGAATGAGACGGAGTCTGCTTAATTGCCACATCTCTAGGAAACATGAGAGCAGCTTCCCAGTCCACATCCTCCAGTTTGCCCATATCTGCTTCCCAGTTGTGCCTGAGCTTTTGTAAGGTATCAGGCATATTATTATTGAGAATTTTGTATACGGTCGACATCGCCTTCTCAAATATTCTCAGACATACTGTAAGGTATCAGGCATATTATTATTAAGGATTTTGTACATGGTCAACATTGGGTGGGATTGTTTCCGCTTTCCACATATGTTTTAGTTGAAGGTATTTAAAGTGCTGTGTGTTGAGGAGTTGATATTCTTGTTGAAGTGTGGAAAATGGTATAAGATCTCCTTCCACCATATACTCCTCTACCTCAGAAATTCCTCTATTATCCCAAGCACAGAAGCCTCTTAGTTTCCCTTGTGATTTTGTCCGTCCAACCTATACGTTTATTGGCTCTACGCCACATCTCAATGATTACTTGAGTTGCTGGCAGAAGGCATCCCGTCCCCCATAAAGGTAATGCAAATAAAAGAGTTCCTCATATTTCACTCTTTCCAGCGCATAAGTAGGATGATCTCCCTCTACATGTCCTCAGTCATTGATGACCACCAGATGAGCGGCCCAGTAGTATGCTCTAAGATCAGGTAGGGCAATACCTCCATTATAACAATTTCATTGCAGCGTCTGTAGACTTATCCTGGGATGCTTCTCATTCCACAAGAGCTTTCTGAGCTCTCTTTCAATTGTGTTGAAGAGATCATCAGGACGTTTATAATAAGTGTTTTGCAGTACATAAAGAAATTTGGATAGGGTGATCATCTTGAACATGCATGCTCCGCCCATTAATGTAAGGGGGAGCGCTGTCCATCATTCAGCATGTATTTGAAAGTCTGTTCCAACCCTGACAATATTATCTGCCAAGCTTCTAACAGGATTCAACGTTGCATAAATACCCAGATATTTAAAGCCCTCTCTTGTCACTCTCAGTTGTTCATCTAAATTACAGAGGGTGACATGATCTGTTTCGGTTCAGGTGGTTCGAGTAAAGTATAGATTTTGGCCAATTTATGGTGTACACGGAGGAGGTACCGTATGTCCCGAATGCCTGAATCATTGCAGGGAGCGAGGTAGAAGGATGGGTTAGATATAGGAGTATATCATTCGCATACAAGGAGATTTGTTCCTCCACTACGGGAGAGCCAGAGGATCTAAAGCCTTTTATATCAGGATTTTCACAGATTTGAAAGGCCAGGAGTTCCAGGTCGAGGGCAAATAGAATGGGAGAAAGTGGGAATCCTGCCTGGTGCCTCATCCAATAGGACATTCTGCAAACATCATGCCATTGACCCATACTGTTGCACAGGTTTTTTTATAAAGTGAGGTCACCCATTCAATAAATTTGTTCCCATTCCCATTCTACAAAGGACGCACATCATATAAGGCCAATGGACAGTATCAAAAGCCTTTTCTGCGTCTAATGATACAAATACATGTGTGCCCGGACGGACTCCAATTATGAAGCCGACGTAAGTTCCCTCTAGTGCAGCGTCTCGGCATAAACCCAGTTTGATCATTATGGACAAGGATGCAATGACTTTTGAAACTCTAGTGACTAGCACTGTGGTGAGGATTTAGGCCTCAGCCTGAAAAAGGGAGATCAGACGGCTGGACCCACATTGTGTAGGGGGTCTTCCAGATTTGAAAATGACCACTATTGTGGTCCATCTCAAATCTGAGGGCAGGATCCCCTCTTCCAGCACTGCGATATGTTTGATGAGCAAATGGGGTGCAACTAGATCTATCTGCCTTTTGAAGAATTCAGCCAGGCGGCCGTTTGGGCCCAGGGTCTTCCCAGTGGACAGTTTTGCGATTGCATCTCTCACTTTGGCAAGGATTAGATCGCCCTCTAGGGACTCAACGTCATCCACTGAGAGTACCGGCATGCCTATGGCTTTCAGGTATTCTTCTATCTGATACTGGGTAGTTAATGGGTGCTCTCTCTAAAGGGTTTTATAAAAGCGGGCAAACTCCCCGCAATAGCCTTGTCAGAGACATAGGTGATTCCTCCTTCACCCTGTATCCGAGTCACCCAACGCATCTCCAACTCTCTTGGCCCAACCATGCCAGCAACTTCCCTGCCTTATCACCGGCATCATAGATGCAGTGCTGAGTGGCCAGGAAACAGGTTTTTATCTCATTAGTGGCTAGCATTCTGTATTCTGCCCTTATGTCTCCATTTATCTAATAGTCAGGGAAGTGGGTGCATCTATGTTTACAGCCTCTAAGGCTCTCTATCTATCCTCTATAACTTTCTGATCCTCCAGCGCTTTCATTTTTTTATAGGCGATAATGTTTTGTGTTCTACCTCTTATTACAGCTTTTTAATCCTCCCATTATGTCATCGCCGAAATAATAGAGTCTTTGTTTTCCTTAAAATACAACTCTGTTCTGATTTCCCGCATGACTGTGTCATCCCACAACTCCCAAGCATTCAACCTCTATCTGAGATGTCTGTCCTGGCGTCAACCAATGGTAACCCATAGCGGAGAGTGATCGGACAATCCTCTTGCCAGCTATTCTGCTCTTTGTATCGTTCCCAACTCTCCTGCCCGTGTGAATATATATACTAACCTAGAACACTTTATGGACCCCAGAGAAATAGGAGTACCCTCTCTCATTAGGGTGAGTCACCTTCATAAACCAGTCATGCCCAGTGTATCTGCTAGGCGCTGCAAGGGCGTGGGTCTGGGTGCTCCTGTAACAGAAGCCACATGTTTTCTATCTAGTGCAGGTATCATTACATCATTGAAGTCACCCCTAGAAATATAGAATGTAGACTCTGTTTCCAATAGGGTTTCAGCTATTGCAGTTTATGTGGGCTACTGCAGGTGGGGGGGCACATATCCACTAATAATGGTGAAATTTTTCTGCCACAAAGACCCTGAACTGCTGCATATGTTCCATTGGGGTCCAGCATTTTCTATTAACTTGGATAGGGAGAGTCTTCCGAGTGAGGATAGCCACAGGCTGGAAGTGACAGTCATTACCGCGGAGGTGCATCTCTTGTAAGAGAACAATGTCTAGTTTCTTGCATCCAATAAAGGTCGATACCAGGCCTCTCTTAACTTTATGACCGAACCCACTGACATTCCATGTAAGCACGGATCGTGCCCCTAATTCAGTGTCAGGTGAGACATACCAACAGATGTGAAATAGTCTTGGGGCTCCCTGCAATGCAGCAAAACATCTCATGTAGCCCATATTGTCTCCTTGGCTTGTAGTAAGCAGATATAAACTGTAGATAAATAACATTAACATCTCATAACAATCCTCCACGAATCCCCCCTCCCCATCCTCCACCCCCCCCCAACTGGCGTACCGCCACAAATTTCTCTTATGGCAATCAGTTTGCAGGGCCAGGTCCAAGGGGTCCCTAGACAACCCTATCCCGACTTTAAATCCAAACAAGACTGAACTTCCCTCTATGAGGTAATTCACTCCACACTCTCACCTCACTCAGTAGAACCCACCAAGACTGTGCCTATAACTGAAGAGTACAGCCAAGGACTACCTCTTCCTCTGTAGGGAGCGTACAGTACATTTATCTGTACATTCATTCAGGGGAAGTGGGGCAGGCTAAGGTAAGGAAGGAGAAGGAAAAGGGGGAAAAGGGAGAGCATGGAAAAGGAGGACCAGAGGCTAAAAAAGAAGGAGGCTAGAAAAGTAAAGAGTTGGGAGATTAAGATTCCCACTCAGACCTTTCACATCTCAGAGCTACCCAGTGGCCCATTCAGTAATACTCATTTTTACCCTTGACACATGTCAATAGTCAGAGTCTCCATCCGTTTCTCTATTTAACCTCATAGTGTTCAATTCAGCATGGACCATTTGTGGCATCCCACAGGATTAATTCCCTCCCACTTTAAAGTCAGATCTGTATCTCTTCCCCACCGGTGGTTGGGTTGACTCAGAGCATTCACTGCAGTGGGAGACAATAACTTCTGTTCTTCAGTTTCTGATTCCGTGGATTGATTTTCCACAGGGCACTTCTCAGTAGTATTCTTGCAGAGTTCGCCACAGGCCCTTTTTAGATGGGTCCTCATTTTACGTTTGGAAGTCCATCTTTTTGGTCTGGCTCCTAATGCTCCTCCCCAGGTGTTATATTCATAGTCATTTGATTTAGAAGGCTTGGAAGTGTCAGGAATCCCCAAGGTGCCTCCTGCGTTATCTGTCAGCATCCCCAGGGATTAGGGTTAAATCATATCTCTGTTCTTGGTTAAACCTTCATATTTCTAAGTAAACATAATGTGCTGTGTTACACAATTGATTTTATCAATGCTCGTTTTACCAATGCTTGTTTGCTAATGTGAGCAGGGGTAGACATGTGCTTCTAATTGGGTGTGGTGACTCATCCACATGTGGAAACTGAACTGCTTTCCTGATTGGCTATAAATAGCAGAGTGACGCATGCCTCCCTACTTGGCTTTGTTTTGCTTCCTGATCTCACTATCTGATTTGGCAGTCCAGCCCCTGCTGTCATCCTCGTATTCAGGACTTTTGAGGCAATTATTTTCTTCGTTCCTGTACCAGCTGACACCAGGCATTCCTCCAACACTCCGGAAAAGACTGCAGCTAACTGACTAGTATTCTCCAGGGAGTTTGTTCTTTGAGCTTGCGCTTTCCTAGAACAGCTGGTGTATTTCAGACCTCGTATTTTGGCAGAGTGCTTATCTTGAAGAGACAAATGAATTTCTTAATATTCTACATTATTATTGTAGTTACTTGCCTAAATGTGCTTCAGGAAATCTGCTTGAGCTCAAGTACTACAAAAAGTGACAGTGCAATTTTAAAAGAGCATTTACGTGACTTTTCTTTCTCTAATAGCATAACTCTTGGATTTAAATTGTGTCATTCATGCCTGTGTTTCAGGTTTGAGGAATTTGCTTTTGAAGAGTTTTTCACACACACAGTGAAACCAAACCAAACTATGCCACCCTAACTTTTTAAACCCAGAGTGGACATTTGTATTTCTTGGATTGTTTTTGTCCCTTTTACTTTAACCCTATGCATGCAGGAAAGTTATACGTGGTATAATTAATGCCCTTGTTTGTCTTTCTTGTGCATGATAAGTGCAACCACAGTTCTAATTGTAGTGTGCAATAGTGAATCTCTGTGAAGCCAGCCCTAGTGTCACAGTACTTATTGTTATGGTACTCAGTTTGGGTTTTTGGTAATGCAGTGTTAGTAATTGTGCCAGCAGTTATTATTATCGAAGAAAAGTGCTGGAGCATCCCGGTGTTCTTCTAACGCTCCAGTTCCCATATCATAAAGAGAGATTCAGTTTCAAGGAAGTTGAGTGCCCTAACTCTACTATCACTCTGTCAACAACGACCTGCCCCCGAAGATACAGGGTGCCCGGCTGGACCGGCAAGACGTGGCAGTGCTTTGTCTCTTTCTCTTCCACTCCCCCTTTCCTTTTGGGACACCTGCCGGGGTTTCTGTGTCCACCAGGAAGTGCCGAGAGGTGTTCCAGGAGGTCAGGGGGCATACCATCGCCCCTGCAGACATCCTGCTTTTCAGGTGAGTGTCCCCGTCTCGACAGGGATTCGCTACTTCACCCATCTCCATGCATCTTCCGCATGTCAAAGATGTAGGTTTTTTGATGGAGGATAACTTTAAATTTGGCTGGGAATAGAAGCATATTTCGAAGTTGCATTGCACGGAGTCTGATCTTGATTGCTTCAAAGGAGCGGCGTATTTTTTGCACTTGCTGAGAGTAGTCTGGAAAAATCAAGATACTGCAGGAATCATGAGTGAACCTATCAAGTTTTTGCGCTTCCAGAGGATGGCATCTCTATCATGATAATTCAGAAAACGTGCTATAAGGGCTCTCGGGGTGCACTAATTGGCAGTTTCGGCGCCAGCTCTTTCGATCACGAAGCACGTGGAAAGATCAGCGTAGGCAAGTTGATTCCGTAACCAACTCTCTAAAAATGCAGGTGTATTAGTGCCCTCCATGCCCTCGGGGAATCCCACGAAGGGGAGATTATTCTGCTGTGCACAGTTTTCCGCATCATCCACTGTCCAAAGGAGATATTTTGTGAGCGTTTGTACTGTATTTAGTTCTTTACCATGCACGCAGGTCTTTTCCTCCAACTCTGAAATCCTCTCCTCTGTCACAGTCACCCTATCAGTGACTTTGCAGAGGTCTTGCCTCAGCAGGGATGCCTCCACTGCCACCTCACCAACCTTAGTTTTCAGGGCCTCTGTTGATTGTTGAATAGCTAGTAGCAAGTCTGCGTTATCAGGCGGTCAAGCAGCGGTGTCACCCAGGGCTGGGGAGTCTATCATTTTAGTGTACCTATCCATCCTGCCCTGCTTGGGAGGCTTTGACTTTTTATCTTTGGCCATGCTGAGGCTGTAGGAGGCCCAATATGCAGCTACTGCTGCTACAACACCTTGGTATGATGGCGGCCACCCCGTATGTCAGTGGTACTCCTGGGCAAAGCATGATAGTCTGCAATACTAAGGAGCTGGCCTCCGGTGCACTCTGACTTGCCCCCCCTACAGAGAACTTTGTCAGGTGTAAGCCCCGTTCTTTAGTTAGAGGTTGTGGCAGCACACTTACTTTGCAATTGATTCCTTCACTTACTTTTGCCATCCCAGATTCTGGAGCTCTCAGATAGCACTCCAGGTGTGTTTATTCGAGAGGGGTGAGGTAATAGATGCCCACCTTAGGTCAGATCTCCAAAGCAATGTCTTGATTCGTCATTGCTCCCCCACCATCCATAGGGGGTGTTAGGATCAAAGAAAGGGGCTGCCTCCGTACAGTGCGCCAGTGTCCATATACAACTGCACCACAAGAGAAGCAGGAGTTCACATCTGTTCACTCTGGAGCTTCACTCCCGGCAGCTGAGGCGTTTCCAATGAGCACCTGTCCCAAGAGGGGGATTGGGCTTGGTAAGTTTCTTCATGGAGCAGTCGGGCCTCGAGAGCCAACCGGGCCCCTCAGATGCACTGACGGCCATCTGAACCACAGCCCTTCATCCCGCTGCCTTCAGAGAGGGGAAGGTCTCAAAACATGGCCTTCTCCCCTGGAAGATAGAGGGAGGGAGAGCGGACGGGAGCACACCTCTCCAGGGCCGCATTGCAGACGACCCGCAGCACCGCCAGGAGGAGCTGCCCCAGGGATCCGGGTCAGCCACGCCAGCAGCTGTATAGGCAGGGCTCACCTTTTATCTATTGCACTGATCAGAATCTGCTTCTCCCTGCCTCAGCAGCTGCTGGGGACCCTCATCCAGCCCTCCTGCATCGCAGGCAGGTGAGCAAGGGGCACAGCAGCAGATTATTGGCACCCAAGGTGGCACCACGTCGGAACGCTGACCCGACCCGAAGCCAACTGTCGGTCACCACTCTCTTAGTAAGCCAGAGCCACAGACTCCCTCCGATTGGAAGCCCCAGTCAGGTGTAAGGAGTCCACTCACACCCCTTGACGAGTTGTTGTGCCCCAGCTCAGGGCCAACACACCGGAGGTCTCGCAGCCACGGTTCCTCTTCTCTGGCCTCTGGGCACTGCTTCACTCAGTGTATAGTTCCCTTTTTAGGTCATGCAGCCTTTTAATTGCTGGATTAGAAACTGGTCTGCATCAAAGGTCAGGATTCATGCAGGATCACAGTGGGTCCGGTCAGAGCTCTTCCCGGACACGTCTAGCCCACCATCTTGGCATAAAGTGTCCCATACATTAAAAAATGGCTCAATACTGGGGCTGCAAAGGCCTCAACAGTTAAGGAATTAACATCTGAATTGCGCACAGAAACCAAATTTGATACTTATATAAAGGTATTTGGACATCTCACTAAAAAGAATTAACTTTTCATTGTTTCCAAGAATTGTGTGCTTGTAGCAGTAGACTGTGCCTCGGTGAGAGAAATTCTGGCGCCCACAAGGCAAGTAGACAGTATGTGAAAACAAGGGAATCTTATGGTACCAGGCTTAGAAGGGACCTTTCGGGCAGGCTTGAGGAATAGAGTAGACATCTAGCGTGGGGCAGTTTCAGAACACATGCAAAAAGCCACAACATTCATGGAGAGTTAGCAAAGTGCACATATATCCCCCAACTCCCAAATGGGGTCCTGTGATCCTTCTGCAACACAGAAACACAACTAAGGTTGAAGCAGCAGTATAATTTCTGATTGTACATTTTTTATGTGTTTCATGTGAATCCTCCAATGAGTGTGATTCATACAATCACTGTCTTCATCTGGTTAATTCATGAAGGGGATAACGAGATTCATCCATTTCTTCTACGCTAACTTCTTTCATGAGGTGAGGCAATATTTTTCCTGTGTTGGATATGTCCTACTAATGAGATTGTGTTATGAGGTAGGAGGAAATGTGAGAGGATATAGTGTTACTTATGTCTATACTTGTTCATCTAAGGGGTTGGTCGCTCTTTCACCACCCAGTGTGGTTCATGTGTGAATGAAGCCCAAAATGGGATCCACGAAGCAAAGCAAGGCCATCTTGCTTGGTCCTGATGACTTCATAAATCTGTAGTAATGCAACGCAATGCAAATTGCTGTGTTGCCTTAGTCTTCCCCAGGGATGTATTCCATGGGTGTTGCGTGGGTGTTCCCAAAGAACATCTATGGATTTTGACGAATTCCCAGATTTACCAGAAGTGGTAGACCTGGGAATGTGCCAAAATGCTACACCGTCCCAGGTGAGGCGTAAGGAGGATGTCTTCTTGTTGCTTCCTCTGTCAGTGTGTGCTGCACCTTCCTGCACAAATACAACACAGGCACACATGCACCACGGTGTCAAAACGGCGCAAGTGCAGGGACAAAGGAAGGAATGTGCTGTATTCTTTTAAATACAACACATTTCTGCCCTCTCTCTGTGACACAGTGCAGCAAGTCACCTTGTTGCTCTGCATTACAGGAAAAGGGCAGGATTGTCCCGTATTTAAAAGAATACAGCACATTCCTACCTTTGTAGCAGAGTTGATAGTGTCCAAGAAATCAATAGGGACATAAACTTTTCATGAAAGTCTTGGTTACTCCAGATTTATGAAGCCACTCAGGGCCCCATAAGATGGCCTTGCGTGACTTCATAAATCGCAATCTGGGCTTGCGTCGCGCATGCACCAATTTGCATGGTGCAAGAGTGACACAATCCCTCTTATGAATATGCCACATAGTGTTTTCTAAATTCATGCATTCTTAAACCATGGCCTGTACAATCCTTCTGCAAGAAAGACATTGTGCTTATTTATTTTTAGACACCAAGATTTACAAAAAGTTTTGATGATCTTATTGATTTCTTTGACACTACCGACTCTGCCACAAATCAGTGTAATTTAAAATGTTTATTGAGACTTCTTTCTTATTAAGAACATTTTGTTCTAAAGCATGAATAAGTAGAATAATTCCAAAATATTTAGGGCCACATGTACAAATATCAGGTTTTAGGACTCGCAAATTGTGAGTCTTAGAGACTCGTAATTTGCAAGTGGGGCCGTTTGCGACAAGAAAAAAGCTTTGTACATTTGGCCCTTAGTCCTAAATCGCAGGCTGCAAAGATTGATTTTTGACAACTAGAACTTTGGGTTCTAATACAGACTTTGGCACTTGGCCGGAATATGTATGATTCTTGACAAATCACTAATGTGCATCTACCTAAAAATGTAAATAATCAAAATGAATTCAACCACTGTTTAATACAATGAAACATTATCAAGGGTTATAGTTATTGGCAACCTATCTAGTTCTCACACGTGGTGTAATGAAAATGTATTTTAAAAATGTTTTCCTGTAATGTGAGGAGCCTAAGCTGCCTTTCTTTGATATTATACCTGAATGTTAATTAAATACTTTTAACAGAAAAAAGTAAAAAGTCTTTATCCCTCACACTCGTGTCTGTATTACTACACTGCACCCCAAAGGCTTCAAACAGCATGTTAGTTTCCAGAAACAATGTTTTTGCTGCTGAGCATCACCAAGCATAGGCTGCCTGTCTGGGGCCCATTCACTCACGGAGTCCCTGCCTCTTCACAAGTTATTACATCAAAGTTACTAAAGAGCCAGGTAATATCCAGGTGTAACAATCGAACAGCGACATAGGCCTTGATAGACTTATTATATGTGGACTGGTGATATTGATGGGAAATTTTGCCCTAGGTATGGTCTAGCAATCAACCGTTTTTACATACCAGTGAGAGGGTTGCACCAACTGGATCTCATCCGTATATGGTCAGATGTTGATTGCAGTTCTTCATACTTGCTTGTACTTCCTTGGCAAATGTATGTAGTTACACATATTTGGGGACTTCCCAACAGGTGATGGACTTTTCAGTAAACCTATTGTTATCCGAATGCTGTGGAGAGCAACTCCTGCTTTGGCACAGATCAGCACTGGTATGGGTCCTCATAGGATCAATCAGGCATTACTCAAGTCCCACAATGTGGTTGGACAGGCTCTGACCAAATACTTTCAGTTGTTTCCCATCAATTCTTTCCCACTCTCATCTCAAAGGCAGGTTCCTGGTAAGCGAATTGACACACTCTTAAATAGCTTAAAGATAATCATGTGTACTACCTGAAAGCAGTGCAAAAGATAATGCTCAAGGTTCTGTTACGAAACCCTAGAGAAGTACATGAGAACAATAATTCTGTTCAGGCTACAGCTGATGGTGTCATGTACGTGTATCTTGGTACATTCTTAAATATGTTACCTTTCCTCCATTGCTGCCTACAGTAATGCAACTGACAGTTTTACTTTAACAATGAGACCGTTTTGATGTCTGATGTACTTGATTTCGTCAATCCAGGTTCTGTCTCTCCTGTGGAATTGCAACCCGAAGTTCGCTTCTATCATGTACTTGTCCTTATATATACCCATTGAACTTATGACATCTTGTGATGTTTGTCTCATTTTGAAATAAGTAGCATTTTAACTACCCATCTCTATGGCTTGCAGAATTAGCAAATTACTACATTATAAGCCAGTGCAGATTGCAAAGTATTTCGAAGGTGTGTAGTCTAGATGACAGGTTATAGTTGTTTTTCTTTGGGATTAATTTCCCAAATTTGCATGACAGTATATTTTCCAAAAAACCAAATGTGAAAATGTAGATATAACGCTCAATAAAGAAGCGCCACACGTGAGAAAACTTAAGGTATGTTTACTGCTTACCCCTCAGCCACTTCCTAGATCTCAACTGCCGTTATCTTCTGGGTTCCCTCAGAGAGGTTGCATTGGAATTCTGGGTGTTCCAGAATTCCATGGGCACAGGCCAATCCATAGAGAGGCTGTGGAGCAGGATGTCACACTTCTTCCTCTTTAAACAATAACAAACATTTATACAATAATAACAATAATTTGAAGAATAAAGCTTATTATAATAATAGGAATAAGAACAAGATATAACAAGAGGATAAAATTGGAACATTACTTGGAATACAACACTTACATATAATTAAATGAGGAATAAAATGTTTCAGCAAACTGAACAATTTCCAAAGTAGTATGTGAAACTCAGTTGAACTCATAACCTTTGAAATATGTTGGGGGTCGTGTCACATGCCCCCTCATCCTGCTAAATGCTTTGGACTTGTTGTTTGACTTAACCAGTCCCTTACGCATTGAGGTATTTTCTTACTAATGTTTATCTATGATTTCTTCTGGTACCTCATTCTGTTGTGAGAATTCCATCTCCAGTGACTACTCTTCCCAAATTCCATATCCTCCCATCCTGGGTTTTTATTGCATTTTGAAACTGTTTAATTATCCTCATTGGTTCTGTGTATTTAGTTCCCTCTTTGAGGCGCTTTAACTCATTGGTCTAATTTGAAATCAGTTAACTTCGTATTATGTGTCGGGCCATAATGTTTCTTTCACACATTTTGCGACTCAAGGCCTTTTCTCCTCCATGCTTGGTTAGTGTCTATCTTTAGCCAACCTGTATACCACTTCATCCACCCAGGCACTAATCTGAAGTTAGGTCTCCTACTCTTTAATAAATCAAAATGCATCATGTTAGAGCAAGAAAATAAGCCTCCAACACACACATTACCTCCTCCTTCCAATACACTCCATTTGGCTTTGCAAGTTGTATGCCTTCCTTGACGGTTTTGTTGAATCTCTCTAATACCCCATGAGTTTCAGGGTGGCAGAGAGTACAGAGTTTGTGTTTTATTCCATTGCATTCTAGAAATTCCTTAGTTTCTCTTGAGCAAAATTGTGTCCCATTGTCTGCCGACAGTGTTTTGGGAATACTTTCAAGCATGAAAACTTCTACCAGAAATTTGAGCACTTTATTGGAATTGATTTCAGAAACCCTTTTAATTTCTGGCCATCTTGAGAAATGATCCACTAGTACTAAAATATATGTAGAACTCTTTTCTCCAGTCAACTGCCCAACTATATCCATGGCCATATCCATCTGAGGTCCTTCCGGTAATGGATGACACACCATGAGTGGGGTGTACCACTTCAAGACCTTGTCACTGGCTGCACACTATATACAATCTCTGACTACTCTCTCCTCTGCTCCATCTATCCCTGGCCACCAGAAGCCGAGACATAACCTTTGTTTAGTCTTGGTGATGCCAAAGTGACCTTCATGTGTAGGTTTGATCAACTTGATCCTTAGATTGCTAAGTGATATTAATTTAGTACCCCTGAACAGACATCCATCCCACTCAAACAATTCCTCTCTGACCATCCAGTATGGTTGAAACCGTTCCTCAACTTTCCCTTGTGGGTCCCATTCCTTAACTAGCTTTTCTCAACTTTTCATTAGAATGGGTTCTGCAGTTCCTGTGTCCAACAATTCTTTTCAATGGCTCCCTTGGCTATTACACAGACATCCTATTTGGGTACATCCATATGCTCGGTGTAGTGCTTCTCACAATTATGCTCTGTATCTGTTTCTTTAACAAAATGTGATAGGCAAACGGCAGCACAATTCGTACCCGCTGGAACATACTCAACATCAAAGCTAAACTCCTGGAGATTTTTCAACCCACTGCTTGATCCTACTTGAGACTGCCATCAAGCATTTATATGTAAATACTTCTTTAAGCAGCATATTATCTGTTTTCACCTTAAACATGGTTCCCCAGCTGAAGTCTCTAAATTTATTAAGAGCCCAGTCTACTGTCAATGCTTCCCTCTCAATCACAGAGTAATTCACTTCTATGTGCTCTGGAGGCAAAAGCTACAGTTTCTTCACTTGAACTATCTTTCTGTAGAAGAACTGCCCGTACACCTTTTGAGCTTGCATCAGTTGCCACTATTGCTCTCTTTCCTGGTGCAAATGATTTCAAACTGGGATTGTTAGCCAGGGCTTTTTTTAATGTCGTCACACTTATCCTCAGACAATTTGTCCCAGGTGTAAATAACATTTTTATAGTAATTTTCTCATTGGAAATGTGCAGCCTGCAAAGCTGACTTTAGAACTCCATCATTCCTAAGAACGACTTTAATTCATTCTTAGAAGAAGCTACGTTCATTATTGTGTTCACCAATTCAAATTGAGGTCATATGCCTTGAGATGAAATTGTGTGACCCATATAATTTACTTCCGCACATTTGATTTTACATATTTGTAGACTATTACACCAAACTCTTTAAACTTCATAAGAACCTGCCACAGTGTTATGTCAGGTATTGCCTAATTTTTGCCAAAAATTAACACACCATCTTGAGAAAAGAAACCACAGGGACTTCTGCTCATATGGAAGACATGGCTCTTTAAAAAACTGATGCCACTGATACAAGTACAAACGGCATCTGTTTAAACTTGTAAGCTTCCATGGGAGTTATAAAGGCTGAAAGATCTTGTGTATTAGCATGCAATCGAATTTGGTGATATACTAAATTGGAGGCTAATGTTAAAAAATACTTACCTACACAAGCTTTGGTAAAAATTTCTGTTTTTTTGGGCAAAGGGAACTTTCTCACTACAGCTTCTTTATTAAGGGCTTTACGATCTATGAATTTGTCAAATTTTCCATCCATTTTTGCCACTACAATTGGAGCCAAAGACATTTCTCTCAGAAAAAACTGATGCCGCTGACACAAGGCCAAATGACATCCATTTAAGCTTGTAAGCCCCCATCGGAGTTATAAAAGCTGTAAGATCTTGTGAATCAGCATGTAATCG
Organism: Pleurodeles waltl; assembly: GCF_031143425.1. Classification (NCBI taxonomy): domain Eukaryota; kingdom Metazoa; phylum Chordata; class Amphibia; order Caudata; family Salamandridae; genus Pleurodeles; species Pleurodeles waltl. The sequence goes on from NC_090449.1 coordinate 405,977,075, forward strand.
GATTTGAGAAATGCTGAAGTATAATATTGAAAAATATTTAGCTCCAGCTACTTTGGTAAAATTGTCTGTAAATTTGGGCAAATTGAACTTGTTCACTACAACAGCATTTCCCAGAGACGTAGGAAAAATAACCCATTCTCTTCTCCTGACTAATGATTTTGGAAATATACAACCACTAACACAGAGTTTAATGTGTCATAGAATCAGTGCTGGTGCCCAAAGCTCTGCTCAGACACTCTCTGTCAGTGCTTTTAAACATCTGCGCACCGAATAATAAAACTGTAGTTTTGAATCAACCTCATGACTTTCCACTCACTACCAGACAATTGTTGCCCTTTTATTTTTCTTGTGCAGGTACCTGACTTCTCCCTTTGCAATAGTTCTGTAATCATTCTCTTCCTACTTCTTTCCCCTCTCTGTGTTTTTCTCTCTCTTGTGTGCGGTCATTGTTTGATGGGAAAAAATAAGTGCCAGTTCCCAAAAACACTGCATACACTTCCAGATATATGCAGCTGATACCAAAGCAAAATCACAGAGTGCTTAAACCACATTTGCCATTAGATGCTAGTAAATTTCCTGTGTTCTTATGGATACAACCCCAAGATCCATTGCGCAATGGAGCAAAATCACCCTCACTTTGAGTAGCCACAGAAAATATAGTCCACTATACCATACCTAAAACTCATGAATTTCAGGAGTGTTGTTCATCAAATATTTCTCACCCCATATACAAGGGCAAGAAGGAATCAACTTAAAACTCTCTGTTTCATGCCTAATACTTATTGGAAGAAAAGCCAGGGCTACACGGAATCCTCACATTACCTCCCTGCCAAGATTACGCACACTGCATCTCCCAACAAATATTCATACAATACATATAGATGGAGATCTGTATAAGATTAAGGCCCAAACCCTTGAATCCTCTGACTCCAAATTTGGGGACAGGAACCGGCTACCACTGATTGAGGAAAATCCTAAATTCTGAAATAGTAACATTGAACTTTGACTAATTAATACATGGTGAGGTGAGCAAGGTGTACTCACTAGGGGCCACACAGTCCTATCAGCTGGGCACCAACTTGTTATTTTATTTTGATTCCTACAGCATTTGGAAGTAACTGTGAGGAGCTATTTGTAGCTATATAAAACCTTCAAATAAATAATTAGGTAAATTATCCTAGCACTCTTCTAAAGAGACCCTTTCTGCTAACCATAGATGAAGCCAGTGTTTTAGGTTGAGGCTACGAGCTTTGGTCGTTAGAATCCTAAATTAAAAACTTCCACAAGTCCTCTATAAATGCAGATGGGCTGTCATTTACAAGGTACATCTAAATATTCTCACATTTCAGCCATTCTGCATTTCAGGGTAAACTGCCTTGTTCCAAGTTTTCCTTGGGAAAATGTTGCGTCTCCTCAAGAGTGCCTAGATCATTTTAAAGATTTTCTTGCTTGCCTTTCTCTAGCCAAAATATATAACATGATCATTTGCTGATGCTCTAGACATCCATCGCTAGATATTTTCTTATCCAGCTAAGGTCTCCAACCCCATATGTTTTGGACCTTCACAAGCCCCCATCATCTATAGCAGTACGCTCCAAATTCTCTGTAGGACACAAAGCACCTACTAGTTTGTAATAATCTTGAAAGAAGATGTTTTCATATGCATGAGGAGAGTTGAGAATGATAATAGGCCTTAATTTAGACGACCACTCCTGTTGGTGGGTGGTCTTCTTCTGAAGGAATGTTTCTGCCCCTTGACTGGAAACTCACCAATGGCAGGCAAGGCTCCTGTCCCCAGGATGTCCCCTGGCAGTGAAAGCCCCCACCTGTCCTTGCCGATGGGTAGGTGGGATGCAGGTCATTAGCAAGGGGCCATACTCTACTATAGTGCAGCCCTGCCTCAGTGCTTTAAATGGGCAAGCACTGTCAGATTATTCTGCACTTGCATTTCTTTAATTTGAAAGGTAGAATAGTGGCACTTCTCAGAAGTTACAATATTTTGATTGGGCAAATACTGGCCTATTTTAGTAGCAAATTCGAGTGCATGGATACTGATTACCTGCCTTTTCACATTTCCCTTTCAATAACTGGCCCATTCCCTCTCAACACAGAATCCTTATACCAAAATGGATAAAGGCATACACTACATACATTGCGTATAGCTTTTTGTTAGCCTAAATGTTTGTGGTTTATGCAGGAAGCATAGTCTTGGTATCCCAGATATCCACTGAGAGATTTTCCCCAGGGTCACAGTCGCTCCTCAGGAAAATGGCCCCAAAATCTACCTCACCCATGGGGGTCACCACAGTAAGAATCCCTGTCCTACTGTTCACTGACACTTGAAAACATAATAAACTGGACAGTCAATTTTAGCAAAGTGACATCTGTAAGCTATAGAGGCAAAATGTCTGTATTTGTTTGAGAACTGCTTGTCAGAAGTAGAATTTAGTTGCAGCTGGTCTGTAGTATAGTTTTATTTTGGCTCAAATACGTTTTGACTCGGATTACGGACTGTTCTACTTGGTGTTGTACACTATTTCTGGAAATGTGTTTATGTATGTGTGAATCCTATAAGTGCATTTGCTATGGGAAAATTCTAGTGCAAGCCAAAGCTCCAGAGTCTAATATCACCATTTAATGTTGGGCTGGTTTGGCGTAGGAACATTTGCTTAGAGTTGGGATTTGGCTCAAAACTCTGAAGGAGCTGTGTTTGCTTACGTCTTCTGAAGAAACCATTTTCAGTTAAACACATGGTAGTTTTTATTTTTATAAACCTACCACTGGGCTTTCCATGACTAGCATGAGAGGAGTCTCAGGTTCCGTAAGTCCTGACCTGATTTCATAAAGTCAGCTTTGTATCTTTGTGGCTCTGGGGTTAGAGGTGTGATAAAATGAGTACAAGTGAACCATTAGTTTCCAATTTAAATGGCACTGACAAAAGATTATTCCGAAACACTGACCAAACTGGCAACAAGTAGAACAGGATGAATGAGAATGTTGGAGACCGTTTGTTCCATACAAAAATCAGACCCACTACATCACAGTATAGAGACAGCAAAAGTCATATTCAGCCTCATTAAGGCCTTCTCAAGGAAAAGGTTATGATTTAGTAAGATTGAGTTATATTCAATAAGAATGTACCATACTAGTAACAAGTCTATCATATGTTCTCAAGGATGGATACAGAAAAAATAGTTAATTGTTAAATAATAATTTTGGTGGTAAGAAAAGACACTCCATACAGAGTCAGTGAAATACAATTTATTTCAGAAATAGATAAACCATAAGGGATCTAAACAGCTTCATGCTCCCTACTGTTGGATTCCAAAATTGTACAGCTAGAGTCAGCTCTGTGCTGTGTCCTAAAGGTAGTCTGATGGTGACATGTAAATATTCTACAAAGAAAATAACCATTACACACATCCTCTTGCATACAAAAAAGAAAGATGCCTTAATCAGCACGAAGACAGCAAGAGCACAAGAGAAAAGAAGAATGATAGGCTAGAAAAATTATCACACACCTAATATGTACAGTACTGCTCAAAGCAGTGTATAACAGTAGCATTATTTAAATTGATAGTAGCAGATCTAGATGTGGCTGTAATCACATATCCAAACAGATGGTGACTAAGTGTGCATTTGAACTTCTGAACCATTAGTTCCCTTCTTCAATGGGTCACTGCCTGGCAAAATGTGGCTCTTCTCTCCACACTCAGTGACTTTCACCAGCCTTCACATAGTCCACACATCTCTTGTCTCCACCACAACAACGTTTTTTTCCAAACACCTGTGTTGGTGTAATGTCCCAAACAGAGAAACTACCTCTTCCTTACCTTTTGAGGGTTCTTCAACTAGGCCAAACTTCCCACATGCCAATCTTTCATCATAAACATCAATTTCTCTAATACAACTGACTGTATATAATCTGGTGTTATATTATCTTAGCAGATAACACTTCCTTGCGAACATTGCCTTCCCCTTCTCCACTCTTAGACCACAAGGGGTTAAGCTTGGATTCTACCAATTGATCCTTCAATCTCACAAATGGAGACCATCCCCTCACACTTAGGAGTGTTATGGTGAGCTTAGATGGCCATATAAGTTGGCATATGTTGTCAGGACTGTCTTCTTCCGCACATCAAAAAATCCTGCTATTAAATTAAATGTGCAGTACATTTTAAGCATGATTAAAATCAAATGAAAGAATTAACTTTAAAGTATAAGAGCTGCTCTGTTCTACACTATAAGACAACTATTCCCAAATCAGCAACCTTCTTTCACGAGACAGGAGCTGAACATGATCAACTAATAGAAATGCTGCGAAGTGTAATGTATTTATCTATAAACGTTATAGAAATGCTTTCACATCTGTTCCTTTTTTATACCACCTGACCTTTTTGGAGGCACCTCGCTCTTTAAACCAGAGTGTTAACAAGGGTCCTTCTATCATTTACAATACAAGGATTATAGATGAGTAATAGTGAATTAAGGGGATGTTTTTCAATGTTGGGTTCTGAGTGATGTCAAACAGGTAATGAGAGCAAAGCTTGAGTTGTCGATGATGTCACTCAAATCCCTGAGGTGAAAAACATCCCCTTAATTTACTTTTAACCAAACTATAATTTTATGTTATGTATGGCCCCAAATTCATCTGCCCCCTGCCTTCAATTACTTCTCTGGGGCAGAGGATAATGAAAGAGCTTTACATAACATGTTCTTTCCTAACCTGCCATCCTTTGCCGAAACCCACTACTTTCCCTGCCTTCCTTTACCGCCCTGCAGCTGTGCTTTTTGCTTTCAGTCATTTTGTATGCAAATGCCCTGTGAGGTTTGAGAATAAACAGAGATTGTTTAGCATAGAGCATAAAATAATACTGTAATAGTGTACTTCCCCAATAAAAGCATGGCAACTCTCTTGAGAACTGACAGTGATGTAATTTTACATCATCACATAAATGTGAGATATCTTCATAGTCCAATAAAGGTAAGGCAATCCTTCTGAAAGGTATAGCAGGACAGATGAAAAAGTGTTGGTCCTATCCCATTAAATATTTGTGCCCGTATTTATACTTCGTTTGCGCCGAATTTGTGTCGTTTTTTTCGACGCAAATTCGGCGCAAAACTAACGCCATATTTATACTTTGGCGTTAGACGCGTCTAGCGCCAAAGTATGGGCAAATAGCGTCATTTTTTTGCGTGAACGCCTTCCTTGCGTTAATGAGATGCAAGGAAGGCGTTCCCGTCTAAAAAAATGACGGCGACGCAAATGCGTCGTATTTATACTCCCGGGCAAAAATCACGCCCGGGAGTGGGCGGGGCAAAAAAACCTGCATTTGCGCCACTTTTTAACGCCTGCTCTGGGCAGGCGTTAAGGGGCCTGTGGGCTCAAAATGAGCCCACAGGTGCCCTCCCATGCCCCCAGGGTCCCCCCCTGCCACCCTTGCCCACCCCAGGAGGACCCCCAAGGATGGAGGGACCCACCCCAGGGACATTCAGGTAAGTTCAGGTAAGTATTTTTTTTAATTTTTTTTGGTGGCATAGGGGGGCCTTATTTGTGCCCCCCTACATGCCACTATGCCCAATGACCATGCCCAGGGGACATAAGTCCCCTGGGCATGGCCATTGGGCAAGGGGGCATGACTCCTGTCTTTACTAAGACAGGAGTCATTTAAATGGCGTCTGGGCGTCGAAAAAAATGGCGCAAATCGGGTTGAGGCGATTTTTTTGCCTCAACCTGACTTGCCCCATTTTAAGACGCCCTAACGCCATTTTCCCCCTACGCCGGCGCTGCCTGGTCTACGTGGTTTTTTTCCACGCACACCAGGCAGCGCCGGTCTGCTGGCGCCGGCTAACGCCATTCCATAAATACGGCGCCCGCATGGCACTTCAGAATGGCCTTAGACGGCGCTAAATTTTTTGACGCTAAACTGCGTTAGCGCAGTTTAGCGTCAAAAAGTATAAATATGGGCCTTGGTATCATTGTTGAAAACTCTTTACTGCCATGGTGACAACATGAAGGGTTTCTGAACTACTTTTGTTTATTCAATCTAGAAGCTCCCTTATGCCAGGAAGCCTCAAATTTCCAGCACTGGTTGTAAATGTAGTGTGATTAAACAGGCAACATTTACATTGCATTTTCCTAAGCCTCGTGGGGGAGGAAATCGCCACCCAAAAGTCCACTGCAAAGATATATTTAAAAACTGTTCTGTTTTAACCAATGTGCAAATCACAAAATTCACAATATCCTACTCTTTTTCTGAAATATTCTTTGAGGGAGATCCTATCCCCCTTCACAAACCCTGTCCTGAAGTGGCTTAAACCTATAATTTGCCAAAATCATACCAGAAATTCAGAGGTAGAATCATCTGTAAAATTCAGTCTTCTCTTGACTAATGTTCCTAGCACAATGTGCTTTAAAATGTACACATATTAATATGTGTTCCAACTACTTTTGATGTATAGCCTAATAATAATAATAATAGCAACGAGGTACAATAAGGGCCAGATGTAGGAAGAAACCAAATTGCGACTTGCAATTTGCGAGTTCGTGCGACTCGCAAATTGCAAGTCGCAATTTGGTATGCAGAAAGGTGTCTCCGACACCTTCTGCAACTCGCAATGGGGTCGCAAAGACCCACCTCATTAATATTAATGAGGTGGGTCGCAGTGTGCGACCCCATTGCGAGTATGGGCACTCACGGGGATGGTGGCCTGCTGGAGTCAGCAGACCACCATGTCCGTGACTGCTTTTTAATAAAGCAGTTTTTTTTTTTTCCAACTGCAGCCCGTTTTCCTTAAAGGAAAACGAGCTGCACTTGGAAAAAAAAACGAAACCTTTATTTTCGTTTTTTTTTCAGGGCAGGCAGTGGTCCATTGGACCACTGCCTGCCCTGAAAAAAAAAAAACAATTCCATTCACAAAGGGGAAGGGGTCCCATCGGGACCCCTTCCCGTTTGTGACTGGGTTACCATCCACTTCAAGTGGATGGTAACTGCGATTTCATTTGCGACACATGCGAGTCGCAAATAGGAAGGGAACACCCCTTCCTATTTGCGAGTCGGAAATGCATTTTGCGAGTCGGATCCGACTCGCAAAATGCATTTCTGCATACCGGTGAGGCTTTTGGCCTCGCAAACAGCGTTTTTCGCCGTTTGCGACTCGCAAACGCCTTTTTACATCTGGCCCTAAATGTATTGCACCTTTTAATCTTACTATAGTGTTAAACTTCCTAACAAAATTCCTCAGGAGATTCCACTCCACCCTCATTAAAATCTTGTTTGCTTTGTTGTCATAAGCAGGGGCCAGACCCCCCAAAACCTTTACTCCTGGTTTGCACAGGCGCAAGCCACCCAGAAGCCTCAGCATCTTCTGTTACTCTTAATTACTTCAGTCTTTCCAATTCAACCCTAAGGGGTTCCATTATCAAGTTAGGGACTGTATAGTTTTTTTTCATGCTCTTACGTTCTTCAAGAGTCTACGTTTTTTCTCAAACAACACAGGACTTTTGAACACAAAATCACCACCATCACTTTATCTATCCTCGTCACTTGTTCTAGGGCATTAGTACTGCTGATTATCCTGAAATCTCTTATGTGTTTTTTGCAAAGAAATTGTCTTCTTTCATTGCCACATATACTTTACCCATTGTCTTTCTATCCTTGAACATTCTTTTAATACTTGTGAATTACACAAACCGATTTTAGATCTCTCATACATAGCCTTCATGATTCATATGTGGTTTTATAGGCCGAGTCTTCTTGGCACAAATAGCTGTTTCCATTCTTGTTCACCAACAGCAGTGTAGGTAGACCAGAAATCTGCTAGCATCACTAATTCCTCACTGTTCACCCTGATTTTACACTACTGAGGCATAATTAACTTTTCATCACTATCCATCTTATTCAGCTCTTCCCATTTGTAACACAGCCTTCCTCATTACCTTTTTCAGCAGGTCCACTTATTGTATTTTTGCTACTACAGCATACCCTTGAATAATTACCGTTTACCACATTTTCTGCAGGAAGCATTTGTTGTAAAACAGTTTATGCTGTTAGCTAAATGTCCAAGTCCTTCACACCTAGGACTTCAGAACTTTTCATTGCCTCCCCCGCCAACTCCCTTCTCTATCAAGCTTGTTGTAAAATGTCTGTTGATTATTTTCCATCTCTGAATCTCTGGCCCTTGCAATATCACTCCACATGGTACTTCACTTCTGTTCATTTGCTACCAAAATGATTTCTTCAGGGTTGGTGCCTCCTTTAGCATGTTGAAGCATTGCCCCACTTATATTATGGTCCCCGACCCCCTATTAATGTGAGCAAAGTACCATTTATAAACATGGACTGTTTACATTCTGTCCTAGCTGCAGACCGGTTGCATATTCCTATAACTTATACCCTAAAACAGTGCAGGCTTGAGGGAGGTGGGACTTGCTTAACATTATTGACAGACACTCGTTAGTATCATCTGGGCCCAAGTGCGCATGTCAGGTCGGGCAGCTGCCTTTCTCCGGCCAGCCGGAAATGGGCACTAAACGCCTCCCATAGTCTATCCACCTGCCCATTAGTGAATCGGGGGTGACTCAAAGCTGCAGCCCTCGTCACAGTAATGAGCCTTGAGGTTGCCTGCCCTAGCCAATCCAGGCACTGCTGTAACAGCAGGAGCAGCATCTGGACTGGCTTAGAGATGCGTGGTTTGTTGAGGCAGGGCTTCTGCTCTGGTTGCAGACTGTTTGCGCATGTGACTGAGGCAGTACAGGGATGGCAGGAGGCTGTCTCTCAGGCATTTGCGTTGGTTGCGATTTCTGCACTCGGTCCATGGCACGCATTGGATTGAAAAGAGTTTCCATCCACAGAAGGTAAGTAGGTTTGAATTGCCTGGTTTCCTAGCAACTTTTAATTAAAACTGAACGTTCAGTTCACGTTCATTGCACTAGTCACCTCCAGAGAGAGAGGTGGAATGTGTGTGAGAGGCAGACGTGGTCATTGCCAAGCCTGCCGGACAATTAGAGCTCATTGAGGCATGTTAAGGCAGGCCATAGAGCTCCCATGTAGCATAAGACCAACAACAACCAGTAATGGCTGGCTGAAAAATGGGCTGTGGCCCCTTCAACTACGCTGACTGTCACAGCTGCTGCTCTTCTGTAGATGAGTGGTCTGTACTATCAGTTACCAGCTGCTGGTCGTGTCAGTCAATAACTGGAAAGTAAGACACGGCATTTTATCACCAATCGCAAAATCAGCTATAGCGTCTTCAATACATGAGATTATACTGACATCTGCTGGTTGCAGGAGTACTGCAGAATATTTGTAATGATCCTTCTGCTGAGCCCACAGCAACAGGAGGAATATACTTGGACAGACTCTGTTAGGCTACAAGGCGAGTGGAGCCTTTAGAACGAGCAGGTATAGTATTTTGTATTTGTGTAGCGCTTACTATTCCTGACGAAGCGTTGAAGTATCTTTCAGGAAGGACAAGCCAAGGAGATTTCTTGTTTTAGAAGTGAGAGGCTATCACGTTGGAGCAGGATGTATACTTCTCTTAAAGAATATGGGTTAAATGACAGGAAGGGTAACAAAAGTAGACAACACACAGCTTCTGCATAGGAGGGAGTAGGGAGAACAGGTTGCTTGAGGCAGTATGTAGGACGAGCAGGTGAGACTTGGCATGTCAGAGCGGAAATCACTATGTCTAAATAGAGGAAGTTCAAAAGATACAAAATTGGGGGCACAATTTCGATAAAGGTAGTAGGAGGTAACTAGAGGAGATGTCTTCCATTTTAGGTTGAGCATAGCAGTGCGCAAGCGCTGCTTTCCCAATGTGTTGGTATCTATTATGGCTTCTAACCACGCCCACCTCACGCCCATCACTATCACTCGTTCTTGGGCTTGCCTTTTAAAATCCCCTTGATTTCATTTGTGAAAGGCATGTATACCTCATGCCTATTCTGGTGTTTTGCCCTCCTTGAGAGCACCGGACAACTACTGAAAACATACACAGCTCCATGTTTTCAGCATGGTTTCTGGATTACTTTTTCTTTTTATCCTCTACACAGCACGATCGCGCTCAGCAGTACTGGAGCTATTTGCAAGCCGACCAGTTTGCTTCCTTTGTTTATTCCTTTTTTATTGTTGTTTCTGTCACAGATAAACGTAAATGCATTTTTAAAAGCATATGATTGCTCGTGTGTCTTCGCTTTTGGTTGTTGTATTTACATTGTTTTAGGTAGTGTTTTTTTTTTGTTTATGTCATGGTTGTTTGTTTGTGTCGTAGTTGTGTGTAAATGTATTTTAGAACCACCTTTTTGTGTGTTTCTATGGTAAACTAAGCTGCGTAGTGACAAAATAAGCAGATAAACACACTAAAGGTTGATTAAAAAATACGTTTACGCAGAACGTGCCATCAAGCAAAATATGTCATATTGTAGCAACTGTAATAAAGTGCTATAATGTAGCATCGCTTTCTTTTGTGATTGCCTTTGTACACAAAAGAAAGCTCTGCTACATTATAGCACTTAATGCGCTTTTCACTTGTACTACCACCTGGAATAAAACCACTGTTTTTACCCAGCAACATAAGTGCACACCATAGACAAGTCCATGTTCCAAAGCACTGCTATGTTATAGGGTTTTATTACAGTTGTACACTATAAAATTATAATACATCACATAGCAACTGTAATAAAGGGCTATGATGTAGCAGCACTTTCTTTTGAGGTAACTGAATTGCACCAGCACGGCCTGTAAAATAAAACTGAAAGCAGCAACACATTTTTAAAAGTTTCTAGTCATTATCTAAAAGGTAAACGCTGCCTTTACCGTTAGCTTTACACCTCAAGGTTATAGTAATGCATTCACATTTCTTTTAAGAAATAAGGGTGCACCAAGGAGTCTGGTCTGGTGTGAAAGCTTTGAATAGTACTCCACATGCTTCAACAGGAGACAGGATGGTACAAACCACTGTGGGAATCTTCCTGTGCAGTTGTTTAGGATAAATCACTTAATGTATTTTCAACATATGTTGCTGCACCAAAGAAAAGGAGCTTTACTACAAGGCTAATTTTCTCTTTATTATACTGTTCTGTTTCCTGTCAGATCACAAGGAGTCCATGTTTTGCACTCACGTTGCTGAATATAAACAAGTTTTTTTTTCCAGGTGGTAGCACACGTAATAAAGTGCTACATGTTATGGTTGTGTGTAAATGTATTTTAAAAAACAATTCTTGTGTGTTTATATGGCAACCGGAGCTGTGTGCTGACAAAATAAGCAGATAAACACCCAAAAGGTTGCTTTTAAAAATACATATATGCGGCCCTTGACATCTAACATAATATAACAGTATGTTATAGTAACCATAATAAACCACTACAATGTAGCAGTGTTTTCTTTTGTGATTGCCTTTGTACACGCAAGAAAGTGCTGCTATATTATAGCACTTTAGCACTTTTGCTGCATATAGAGGAAGAAGGTAAATGGAAGTACTAGTTATATGCAGGGCCACTGGAATTATATGACAGGAAAGGACCAAATTATGAGGCAGGGTTCCCCAATTTATGTGGCAAGAAAAGTCCAATTAAGCATTTACAACGCCAATAGCTCTAACTCTCACAAATTTGAGACCTATTGCATTGCAAATGCTTGTTTAGATTTACTGTAGGAGGAGTAAGGCAAAGAAGTTTAACGTTTAGAAATGCCAAGTCAGAGAAGTAGATTTTCTGAGAGCTCCACATTAAAATTTACCACAACTTAAAAAGCAGGATTTATTTCACACCAGCGCAATGGTGCTGATAGATTTATTGGGCGGGCATAATAATGTACATTTTATCTAGTAAAAAAGCTGCTTGAACTTTGAAAATTAAAGCAATTTTTTTTTTGCAGTTTTATTTAGTGCGAACTCAGCCCGCAGGTATTGGAGCGCTTTACATGAGCACCAGTTACAATGTAAAAACTGAAACCCAGTCGCAGAGTCTTGGTTAATTTCAGAATTGCACAACTCGCCCACATCAGAAGTTTGCTGTTGGTTCTTGTTAGTTGGTTGGAGAGAGCGCTGCCTTCAGTTGCAGGACATGGTGTGAAAAGGAGTGTGAAGAAGCAGCTGTGCAGGAAGGCCGTGTGATTACTGGATGATGCAAAAGTCAATGAAAAAAGAAATCATGGCGAATGAAATGAGGCTCTTTTCCTTTTTCTCTGCCATTGTATGCTGGCTCGTTCTCAGTGATTGCTTGTTGTGTATCCTCCTGCAGCATTCCTTTCTTCTGGTCAGCTCAGCTCTTCAGGTGACTAGAATTGTATTACCCCCAGGTCCTACCGTCCTCGTCCCCTTCATTACGTAATGGAGAAATCTCTCCATGACAGAAAAAAGAAGACGAGGAATGTTGGTACCCACCCCACCCGGGAGTACATAATCATGTACTTACCCAGCATTCCTCCTGTTCTTTTTTCTGTCCGTGACAGAGATTACGAGGGGGTGCTTATCCTCCGGGGGCTCGCTTGCTGTTCTTGCTTCCTCCGGCTGGGCGGTGGGGAAGCTTGTTGAAGATGGGCTTCTGCACGAGTGCTTGGCCTCGTTGCAGTTCTGTTGTCCTGTCTACTGCAAATGGGCCACTGGGCGGGTCCCGTGGTCGGCTCTCTGCAGCTGGGACGGCTTTGTGTGTAGGAAGCGCGTACTCTGCTTCTGGGTCCTGATTCCGTCTGTAGATGTTGCGGTTGTGGTGGTGAGTTCTCCGCAACTGTTCCGATGGTTTTCAGGTATTCTGTTTCCTTTTATTTAATGTATATGCTTTTCTTTTTGAGATGAGGCACTTTCTGTTGCAGTATTTGTGACCCTTTTGCGCTTTTCTTCTTGGATTCCTGTTAGGGGTGGGGCTTCTGCTGCAGCTCGTTTCCCCCTCTTTTTTTTGGGGGGTAGGTTTTTTTTTAACGCTCCTTTTTTGCTCCTGGTCAGTTTCTGGCTCCGGTTTTTGGAGGTGCTGCATGTGTTAGTATGGGGAAACACACGTCAAAAAGGAAGCATGTGGAGGTTTCTCCCTCATCCTCCTCTTCTTCTTCTTCATCCTCCTCATCTTCCCATGGGTATGCTCGGAGGAGCGGAAAGAGAGACGATGCCCACCTGCGCAAACTTATTAGAGACATTCTTGGAAATTCAAGTTGCTCCTCCTGTAGTGGTTCCGACTGGGGTGGCTGTGTAAACCTCCTCCATTTCTGAGTTAGAAGGTCCTTCTCCGGAGGAACAGAAGGGCTAATATGTTTCCAAAGAGTTGTTGCCTTCCTTGATTAAACATGTGAAGTTGAACATGGACTTTCCTGAGGTGGATGTTCCTGACACTTCTTCTGGCTCTCCTTTGCACCAATTTCAGAGTTCTGTGCCTGTGGATGTCCCTATTCATCCTTATATTCAGGAGGTGATTAAGAGGGAGTGGAAAGATCCTGACAAAATTATTCTTCCCCGTTTCATGGCCAAGTTATACCCTTTGCAGGATATGGCCCAGGTATTGCCAGACTCAGTTCCTATTGACTCTTTTGTCACCAGTTTGGTTGGTTGCACGTCCTTGGCTGAGGATGCGGTGATTTGGGATTCAGTAGACAAGAAAGTAGATGTGTCCCTGAAGAAAACATATGCTGGGACTCACTTGTTATTGTGGGCAGGCATTTATGGGACTTATGTTGCTCAATCTCTCTTGTCCGATTTAAAAGCCCAGAATAATGCGCTGGATGGGTCCTCGGATTGCTCTGAGCTCATGTCCCATATGGAATGTCAGGTGGAATTCCTGTCAGATGTTTCCTTTGATGTGGTATGGGCATCAGCCCTGTCGGAAGGGGCTTATGTGTCTGCTCGCAGGAATCTTGTTCTGAGTGATTGGGAGACAGATGCTGCACAGCTTGCCTCTGCTTTGCGGCTTCCTTTCCAAGGCAATGTGTTATTTGGGGCAGAACTCGAGGAGAAATTGCATAAACTAATTAGGGAAAAAAAGCATTCTTCTTCTTTCCGGTTGACCTTGGGTGATCGACGTTTGTTTTGTAGGAGGTCTTCAGTTCCTGCTCCCTCCAGGCATCAGTTTGTGAGGTCGCAAGGCTGATTTCCGATTGGTAGGGGTAGAGACAAGAAGCACAAATCCCCCCCTCCTCCTCCTAAGTCTCATTCCTGAGTATATGACTGTTCCGGATCCCGAGGTCAGGGGCCATGTGCAAAATTTTCTTCCGGCATGGGAGATCACCTCTCGGATCTCTGGGCTCTGGACATTGTTCACCATAGTTATCGGATCGAGTGTCTGACTGTTCTGCTTCCATCAATGGTGAGTCCTACTCCTTAGCCTTCAGTTCCAAGCAAACGAGAGGCACTTGGTCTGCGCATGTGCTCCTCGCTGCAGAAGAAGGCAGTAGTGCCAGTCCAGCCGTCAGAGCAGGGTCACGGTTTTTATTCCATACTTTTCCTGATTCCAAAACATGGAAAACAGGGGGCTCCAGGCTGGTTTTGATTTGAAAGCTCTGAACCGGTTTGTCTGCCATGTCCCCTTCAAGATGGAGACTTTACAGAGCATCATTCCTTTGGTCCTTCAGGGTCATTTTATGTGCACCTTGGATCTTCAGGATGCTTACTACCATATTCCAGTTCATCCATCATATCAACAATATCTCCGGTTCTGTCTCCAGGGGTGTCATATCCAGTTCACGGTCCTTCCATTTGGCCTCCTGTCTGCTCCCTGTGTGTTCACGAAGGTCATGGCTCCCCTGGTGGCCTCTTTGCATCTCCAAGGTGTCCATTTGTACCCGTTTCTCCGATGATTAGTTGATTCATGCTCCTTCTCCTGCACAGCTGATATGGGACCGTCAGTTGGTGTGTTCCACTCCGCAGCGTCATGGGTTTCCCCTCAACTGGGCCAAATGCCAGCTGCTTCCGTCTCAGGATCTGACATTTATTGGGGCTCGCTTCCACACAGATCTCAACCAAGTGTTTCTTCCAGTCTCTCAAATACATGTCTTGCAGTCTCTTGCTCTGGAGTTCTTGTCACAAGAGGCTGCCAAGGGGGGGTGATTGTGGCTTCGGTTGTTGGGTCTCATGGCTGCAGCGGTCTTTACTGTTCCTTGGGCTTGGTTTCATCTCCGTCCTTTGTGTATTCATCTGCTCTCGTTTTGGGATACTCAAGTGCAACTGTACAACCTGGAAGTTCCCGTTTCCTTGAGGGTTCACCCAGATCTGCATTGGTGGACTGTGGACTCCAATCTGGAGAAAGGAGTTCCTTTGCAACCCTCTCCTCTGGTGGTGTTGACTACGGATGCCAGCTCTTTGGGGTTGGGGGGCAACCTTGGGCGACAGGTTCCTGCAGGCCCGCTTGTCTCCTCGGGAGGGGAGGCGTTCCTCCAATTGGAGGGAGCTCATGTGTGTCTCCAGGGCCTGTATGGGGTTTCGGCTCGCTCTCCTGGGTCATCACTTGGTGATATGTTCCGACAGCATGGTAACGGTAGCCTACATCAACAACCAGGGTGGGATTCGTTCCCAGTCTCCCAATCTGGTGGCGCAGCGTTTGTTTCATTGGGGTGAACATTACCTTCACTCCATGGTTGCTGTGAAGTGTGGGGGGTGATCAACGGTGTAGCGGACTCTCTCAGCAGATGTTTTCCCCCATTAGTGGAAATTTATCTTTCCCCGGAAGCATTTCTCAGGGTGTGCAGAAAGTTTGGTGAACCCTTCCTCAACCTCTTTGCTTCCCGGCTTAATGTTCAGGTTCCTCTTTCCTGTTCTCGGATTACTCAGTCAGGTGCATGGGAAGTGGATGCGTTGATGGTTCCTTGGCCAGCTAGGCCGTTGTATGTGTTCCCACCTATTTCCCTTATTCCCAGGTTTCGGGCCTGTCTGCTACGAGAGGACAGGTGTGTGATTCTGGTGGTTCCGTTTTGGCCTCGGAGATCTTGGTTCCCGGTGATCCGGTGATCCGGTTGCTGGCTGTTCAGGGTCCTTGGTTTCTTCCTCTGTTCCCCTTCCCTCTACGGTCTGTTCCACCTCTTCCTCTCTGGAAGCTTTGGCTTTCGGTCTGGAAGTTGAAAGGCAAGAGTTGCAGCACAAGGGCATTCCTAGGCATTTAGCGGTGGCCATTCAACAGTCCCGTATGCCATCTATTTTAAAGTCCTATGCTCATCATTGGGGTAATTTTCTGAAATGGTGTTCTCCTCTTGGGTTGTCTCCATTGGAGTGTTCCTTTCCTACGGTTCTTCAGTTTTTGTGGGAAGGTTTTGAGAAGCGCCTTTCTGTCTCTACTTTGCGGGCTCGGTGGTGGCTGTTAAAGCTTTTCGTGCTCAGTGGGGTAATCTCGCAGATTTGGATGATTTGGTTTCTCGGTTGTTGAAAGGATTTTCTCTTTCCCGTCCTTTGATGAAGCCTTTTTTTCCTTTATGGGATTTATCTCTGGTGCTTCGTTCATTGTTTTCCTCCCCTTTTGAACCTCTGGAAACCACTGATGTTAAATTTTTAACTTTCAAGGTGATGATTTTGGTTGCTATCATCTCATCTAGGCGTATTGGGGAGTTGGTTGCTTTGATGGCCCGGGAACCCTTTTTGTCTTTCTCCGAGGATGGCGTGGTCTTGCGCCTGGATTCGGCCTTTGTTCCCAAGGTGGCTTCTCAATTCCATCGTTCCCAGGAGACTGTTCTCCCTACCTTGCCGGTGGGGTCTCCTGGGGCGGGGAACTGGATTGGTCTTTGCTGGATGTTCGCAGGGCTCTTCTGGTTTATCTTAACAGGACTCGTCCTTTTCGCAAGTCTGACTCTCTTTTGCTTTCCTTTGGTGCCTCTTTGGGGGAATGGGCGTCCTCTCTTTCCATCGGTCGGTGGCTGAAGCAGGTTATCGAGTTGGCCTATTCCTTGGCTGGGATACCCCCTCCCGGTGGTGTGCAGGGTCGATCTACCAGAGGTGTGGCCGCCTCTTGGGCAGAAATTAAAGGGGTCTCCATCTCTGAGATTTATCGGGCGGCAACTTGGGCTGTTTCTAATACCTTTGTTTCCCACTATCGTCTTCAGAATGTGCTGGGGGATGAACTTACTTTTGGGTTAAGGCTTCTTCAGGCAGTTTGCTCATAATTTGGTGTTTTCATTAAATCACTTTTTGGCATGTACCTGTGGTTTGCCTCTGTGGTTCTTTGATAGTCTGTCTCTCAGGCCGGTATTTTTCGGCTTGGGTAGTCTCCATTACTTAATGAAGGAGACGAGGATGGTAGGACTTGGGGGTAATGTTAAGTTACTTACCAGTAATCTTCATTACTCCTGGTCCGGTAGTCCTTGTCCCATTCATTACGCCCCCCCTCCTTCCCAGACGGCCGGCCTTCGAGACGGGGGCTTGGTAGTTCAGGAGGAATGCTGGGTAAGTACGTGGTTATGTACTCCTCGGTGGGGGCGGGGTGAGTACGCAGCATTCCTCGTGTTCTTTTTTCTGTCATGGAGAGATTTCTCCGTTATGTAATGAATGGGACAAGGACTACCAGACCAGGAATAATGAAGATTACTGGTAAGTAACTTAACATTTCTTTACGTGGTTCTCTGTGTGCAAGCCCTCTCTTGCCCCCAGCCACTCACCCTCCACTCCCACCCCCACTCCTATGTCTCCCAATTAAGCAGGCCCCCTGTAAAGTTTGGTTTTGTTTTACACTTTTGGTTTGTGTTTGCATGCTGCACAACAAAGGCAAAGCCATTCCAGCGTGCTCAATGCGCTCATTTAAAACAGACGTGAGGAAGGCCGGGCTTTTAATAATCATCCACTGTGCCTTGATTGCATGGCTATCACAAAGGAAGGGAAAAAGGGCGGCTTTTCTTTTTTTCCCCATTTTACAGGTTTCTATACTAGCTGTTCCTTGGATTTAAAACAAAAGAGAAGCAATGACTAGAGCACAGAATACCGCTAAATTATGCATTACCTTAATGAGCTGGCAAACTGGAGTTGCTGTATCCCCAATATTAGGCTTGCATCTGCTGGCCTTAGAGCTTTGAGAAGAACTCTGTGTAGTGATGTCTCTTGACTTTGACTGTTGACGGATGAACAAGGGCAGCAGTGGATAAGGACTGCCATGTCCCTGCTTCAGGAGGAAACAGCTGTTTTACTGATGTAGTATTATCGTGAAAAACAATATTTACATGCAAGAGAAAGGGGAGCCTGAAAGCATTTTTTAAGTTTTTCACATGGACCTGGGCTGTCCTGTTGTGTCATTTCCTTCACTAAGAATTTACAAACCATTTGACTCCTCCTGGGCCCTAGCCTCAGACCCTGTGCTGTCTTTATGGCCAGATAAATGGCTTGCATGCAGCCTACATAAGAAAATCACTGGTTTGCTGAAAGCAGGCGCTTTTAAATGCAAGCCTTAAAATTCAAACAACATGTCAAGCCATAAACTAACAAAAACACAGGGTTTGTCTAATGACAGATTCCATGGATGGCACCGACCGGTTGCCTCGAGCTATACTTTTTTCTAGAGGTTCTGAAACAATTTTCAGAATGCGGGTGCTGTCATTAATTTTGGGTGCTCGACTGAAGTCTTAGGGATTGTGAAAAATACAAGGGAGCAGTGCACAACGAACAAGAGTTACAATATGATATCATATGAAATCTCTTTATTGATGTCATAACTACACTTTCATTATTGCTTTATTAACCTTAATTTCTCAAATTTGCTTGAAAATGCACCATTTGCCCACTGTTTTTCAACATTTTTGGACTCCCCCTATGGCAGACGGGTCTTGCTTGCTACACTCGCTCGCCACAGAGCATTCATCACAAACTTTTACGCCCCACCACTTTAAAAAGCCATCAGTCACCACTGGATTTCTCCTATCTATGCTGATCTACGTTCCATCCCTTATATGCTGGAGACACCCTCTTGCAAGTCGGGATAGTTTTGCCAAAGGTTTCTCCTGCACTTTTAGATAATTAGTACAGTGTAATAACTATCCCTAATGAGTGAGTCACTGAGTCACTTGTGAGAAATGGTTCTCAGTCTCGCAAAACAGGTACCATCTTTTTCAGTGTTCCCTTGCACACACCTAAAAAAATGTGTCTCTCCAGTGCTGCATTAATGCTTCTGCCAAATTGCTTTTCTAACATCTTCACTGTCATTTCATGAACATTGCTAGCTTCGCCATCACAGTTCCCAATAACTATTTCTTCAGTGCATTTATAAATGTTACTTCCTTCGATAACTATGTTACGGAGTAGGACCTCTTGTTTTGTAGTTGGCGAAAACATAATATCCCTGATGTGGAATGTCCAAAGAGGACGAAGAGATCATTTTCACAAGCAAAAAGCTGTCTACTCATCAGTGCTGTTCAATGGTGTTCTTGTTCAACCCACTAGATATTTTTATGTGTGTCACTGTCATTAGCGAGCGAGAACTGAGCATTACCAAACGTGTTCATCTCTGTTCAAGTGTCCGTGTATTATTTGAGATTTTTTTTTAGGCTAGACCATCTTTGATCCCTGCCTGCTTCTGTCACTCTCGGATGAACGTGACCGCTGTGTGCCTCAGCCTGTCCTATCCAATAAGGCTGCTTCATATATGTTACCTTCCATTTGACACTTTGCTAGGTGCCGCTCCTAGAGTTCGAACGGCGCCGACATAAGGCGGACCCGTCTTGCCTGAAGTATGTGCGCCACCACATCTTCTCGTGGCGAGGTAAAAATAATGTGATAATAACTCATTCATAAAGATCCTCCAGCTGTGTTACAGCTGCACATCAACGCTAATTCATATACATTTTGTGCAAAGTTACTTCAATTCTATGCCAAGAAATAAAAACGTTTTCTATAGCAGTACCCTAAGTCTCTTTTCATTCTCTATATCTGTTTTGGATGT
The DNA here is from genome assembly GCF_031143425.1 of Pleurodeles waltl. NCBI lineage: Eukaryota > Metazoa > Chordata > Amphibia > Caudata > Salamandridae > Pleurodeles > Pleurodeles waltl. Next base: position 405,996,904 of record NC_090449.1, read on the forward strand.
TTTTTCCTCGGGTGCCATTTTGTCTTATCACTACCCTCGACCAAAGGGAACAGTTTGTAATCAGTAATTCTAAATCACATTTGCATATGTTTCACACTGCCGGTAGATGCCATAGATGTACGTTCTGATAGTTATGTAACTTTCCTTGATCGCTCCCACCCTCCCTGGAGTACTCTGTTTGTTCTGGTTATTATAGCACATGTAGGCAGTGCGCTTGGCACTTTGGCATAATGTATTGAAGTGTTATTGTTTGTGTTTGTTAGTGTACATTGTGAGGGCGCTATCTATTGTGCTGGCCCGATCTGTATGCAGCTCAACTATTTCGAGGGGAGATGCCCAGACCGTGGCAGTGTGGTGGAGTGGTGGCAGTGGGCAGACAAGCCCCAAATCAGGTAGACTCAAAATGTAATTCCAACCATCACTGTGAATCCTGGAACTCGAAGTAGTCGTTAAGGGTGGTGCATCGTCTTCATTTCCATAGTCTTTAAAATCCAAATATAGTTTACCCTATAGCATTGCAATTGGTTGCTTTTGCAGGCCCTGTTTTCACAGAGTGTTTTGCTCTCCTTATCGCGCCAACTTTTAACATTTTTTTTTCCACACACTGATGCGGGAAGACATTGCGGATTTCCATCACATGGTTATGGCTCGTTTGGCTAAATCTGTGAATTTCATTATGATCTTGGCTCTTTTTGTCCCTAGCTATTTGTCTAATAAGCACACTTCCATGTTGGTTAAAATTGCTTTAGCTATACAGCAGAAATCGTGTTCTGCACTTCATCCCAGAATGGTCAGAGCCATGGGCAAATCCACATCATGTGGTAAAACTCTGTAGATGGGTGGTGGCATTTAGGGTAGTCGGTCTGAGCTCCAGGGTGTATTTTCCTGAGTTTGTGTAGGGTGAAATAGGCTTTGTGTGAAATAGAAAATTGGATACATTTGAAGCTGGCATTTCTGGAAACCTATCGGGGATATTCCAGGGCTTTCTGTCACTCTTCTTTGTTATAGATACATGTCGATTACGTCTTCCATTGATCCCTAAGGGTCTGTAACGAGATTTCAGTGTGGCCTAGCATGGCTTTATGAAGTCAAGGCACCAATTTAAGGCCCTGTCCAATGGTATGTAGAATTTGAATGATTGTATGTGTAGTGGGCTCTGTAGGGTTTGTATTCAACAATCACTTAGGAGAGTTAAGGGGCAGTCTAATGCCACACTGCAGCAGGAACAGGGCTGTAATCCAAGGAGTGGGAAGTCTCCAGGCAGGTTCGAACCTGGAAATAGTAGTTTATAAAGATCTCCTTTTTGCAGTTGCTCAGTGGTGAATTCTGTTTCACCTAGGTTATGTCCCGCCAGCCAATAAGCCACCCATAGTAGTTGCACAATGAAATAATTTACTTGAAAATCGAGGGCGCCCATGTCTCCTTTATTGGGCCGAAGCTTCAGTTTGGCTAGACGCACTCTGCGCCTTCCGCCACTCCATATTAAGTCTACCAATAGGGTGTCTAATTGCTAAAAGCAATATACTTGTATGTGTAGGGGTAAGATTAACAAAATAATAAACGAGAGAAGGGAGCATTATCATTTTTGCTAGTAGTCAATGGCAGTCCGGTCCTAAAGACCACTTGAGATTTTAGTTATCTTGGAGTTCCACCCAGGTTTCCAACAAGCTGGTCTACCGGCCTGAGATATATATTGATCCCTAATTATCGGAATGTGTTGCGGGCCCACTGCAGTGGCTGGTCATTCAGTAAGACGTCCTGTTGTGGTTGTGTTTGCAACAGTAGGAATGTATATGATATATTAAAATTGACTCTCAGTTCGGAGCTATTATAAAAATTACTTATGACTGTCAAAATTAGGGAGAGAAAGGCTGTTACACCACGGACATACAATAACATATTAGCTGCATATAGAGAGATTGCGTGTATTGTACCCATTCAGCAATAAGCCCCATATCGGGCCTCAGTGGCACAGTTTCATAGCCAGGAGTTCAACTGTGAGGTCAAAAAAATTAATGTAGATAAGGGACATGCATGCCTTGTATCCTTGGCTATTTTTTAATATTCAGATATTTGGCTTGCTGTTGGTTTTGTGTAGAGGAGCCTGATCCGTGTGATTATTTGTCGATCAATTCCAAATCTACTCAAAAACCCTGTAGAGGTATGGCCGATCAAGGATAGCAAAAGCCTACTGTAGTTCTAATGAAGGGAAGCTGAGCTAGACCACTTCGCCAGGGCCTCCTCCAATATCTGGTAAAATCTCGTGGTGTTTAGGGAGGAATTCCTTCGGGGATTAAATCAAATTTGATCATGATGGATCAGCTTACAGTAGGAATGTATATGATATACTAAAATTGACTCTCAGTTCGGACATATTATAAAAGTTACTTATGACTGTCAAAATTAGGGAGAGACTGGCTGATAGACCACGGACATACAATAACCTATCAGCTGCATGTAGAGAGATTGAGTGTATTGTACCCATTCAGCAATAAGCCCCATATCGGGCCTTAGTGGCACAGTTTCATAGCCAGGGGTTCAACTGTGAGGTCAAATAGTAATGTAGATAATGGGCATGCATGCCTTGTATCCCTGACTATGTTGTAGAATTCAGATGTTTGGCTTGCTGTTGGTTTTGTGTGTAGAGGAGCCTGATCCGTGTGATTATTTGTCAATCAATTCCAAATCTACTCAAAAACCCTGTAGAGGTATCGCCGATCAAGGGTAGCAAAAGCCTACTGTAGTTCTAATGAAGGGAAGCTGAGCTAGACCACTTCGCCAAGGCGTCCTCCAATATCTGAGAAAATCGCGTGGTGTTTAGGGAGGAATTCCTTCGGGGATTAAATAATTTTGATCAGGATGGATCCGCTCAGAGTAGACAGAGAGAGTAGTAATCTATCTGCTAGCATGTTACTGAGAATTGTATGTTCTTTGTTAAAAATAGGTAGAGGTCGATGGGATGATAAAGATGAATTGGGTGTGCCTGGGTAAGTAATGTGCAAGTGACTACTGCTTCATTAGTCATGGTGGAAAGATACCACTTACGTTTGCAGTATTGTTCGGTTTAAGGAATGAGGATATTAGCAGTAATTCATAGTGGAACTCAGTGGGTGTGCATGGATGCTTGGCATCCTGCCTCTGGCAGTGGAGTGATTAGCCTGATGTGCTTCCTGATCGGAGATGGGAACTGCTAAGCCTTCTGCGATTTCTTGTGGTATTTGTGAAAGATTGCATTTTCTAGGAAAGTGTCATTGATACTGGCATATAATGTTGCACAATAGTCCCTAAATGTTCTATGAATTGCTTTTGTTTTTGAATTTTTATGTTTTTATTTAAAGTTCACAAATGAGGTATATAAGAACAAAGTTATGAGGCAGTACATAATAACAGCCGAAGCCCGCAGAGGTAGCTGTCCAACAGTAATTAATAGTAATTAATGTGGGACGAACAATTAGTACCTGAAGGGAGAGGAAGAGAGGGTATGTATTGGAAGAATGGAAGTGGAGCGGTTGTGCATGCAACAGGGAAACTTTAAGTTCGTTGGAAGTGGGGAAATGGTAGGGTGCAGTCTAGTAGGGAAAAGAGGCGGTTGTGGACAGTGGTGCTTCCTGCAGGTGCTGTGGTCAATCTTTCAAGAGTGAAAACAGAGGGTTGAGAGTGCAAGGTTTCCTCCCTAATTAGTGCCTAGCTTCATCTCAGGTGACGCCCAGAGTAAATAGAGGATTATGTGCAGGGATGCCACAGTGGTAGAGGAGGAGTGTTGCAGTGTGGTGCTGATAAGGGGCTGGGTCCCTCATGGGTGGATGGAGTCATGGTTTGGCATTCCGGGACAGGACCCACTTCTGCAGGTAGGTCCCAAGTTGATCTGACAGTGTTTAGATTAGCCTGTTGTACGAGGCTCTTTTAAACATCTCAGTTAACCATTTTGCATGCATGGGTGTGTGTGGGGAACATCAGTGGCAGAGGATGCAACATTTGGCCAGGGTCAGTGCTGTAGAGAGGAATCGGTGTTTGTAGTGTGATAGCGTAGGAATGAAAGCGGTGTCATGCAGCAGTAATACTTGACCGCCGGGCATTGGGGTAGGGAGAGGGGCAGTCCTGCATAGGGTGTATCCTACCACAGCTCCAAGGTCCTAGGTTCCTGGACAGTCATATAAGGCATGCACCGTGTCGCAACCAGGTTGCCCGCATTGCAACACCGTGAATGCTGCAGTACCCCTGTGCATTCCAATTGCGTAAGAGTCCAGCACCATTCATGAACTGTCTTAAAAAGACAAAACTTAACTCTGGACTCCCTCACCTTGTAGTCCAGGTTCTCCAAAACCTTTTCCCAGTCACCATCTGTGTAGTCCATTTGCAGTATCTCCTGCCATGTGGTGTGTAGTCTCTGCATCTGAGGCAAGAAGTACATATGCCAAATCAATATACTGTAGAGGACAGACATTACCCCTTTCAAAATGGCCCCAGCAGTGGAGGTAGGAAACTATCATGGAGGATGACCAAGCTCACAGGGGCTCACCCAGCTTGCAGTGGGGGAGTTGCAAATATCTAAATTTTTGACTGAGACTGAGGTGAAACACCTCTTTTGGTTCCCCAAACAATTTAAGGGAGTCGCAGGCAATGACTTGGGAGAGGAAGATGATGCTTGCCTATCACCATAGCAGCCAGTTTGGCGAAGATCCTCCTGTGCGGGTGCTGGTGATCCATTGGGGGGGTTGGTGGTGGGCCTGTCATGTTAATGAGCAGTGGTTGAGAGGAGGTGGCTAGCATGCTTCCAGTAGCAAACCATTGCCTGGATCGTAGGGTTGACAAGTTGGGGCAGGGGTACGCCATGTGGATAGAGCAACTGCAGCCTGATGGGCTGCAGGAGAGATTTCTTTCAATCAGGACTAGAGTGGAATGTCAGGTGTGTGCTGCTGCCTGTAGGTAAGTTGTGTGAGGTATAGTGCTAAGTTGTAGTGTTCCAGTGAGGGGAGTCAAAGACTGCCGCTTTTGCTGTGGGCAATGATTCTAGACATTGCCAGTCACAGTTCGTGAGGCTCATATTAAGCCTTTGATGTCTCTATTCATGAAGCATAATAGTGAGAGGGGGATCGGGAGTGGAAGCATACTCAGAACATACGTGAATCTGGGAAGGATTGCCATTTTTGATGGTTGACTCCTGCCCTAATGCGAAAGATTGAGGTATGTTCATGTAGCACAATCCGCCCCGGCGCACTCAGTGAGGGGTTTGAGATTATCTAGTGTCAGGCATTCCATGCCCGTTGACATGCGTTCCCAAATATTTGAGATGGGTCATCTTCTAACGAAACTGATCACCCTCTATGGCACTCTTCATCGTGATCTTGGAGAGAGGTAGGACTTCACTATTGTTGCAGTTGACCTTGTAACCGATTATAGCTGCAGACGCTTTGATAAGAAGAAGAGCTGGGTGGGAGCTGTATCAGTAAGTGTCAGCAATGTGTCTTCCACAGAAAGAAACACGAATGAAGGGCCTCCTAGGATGGGTATACCCATTATGTCAGCCAGTTGATAGATGGCTGTGGCTAAGGCCTCAAGTGCGAGTAGGAAGAGCAGCAGGAAAAGAGGGGATACCAGTCGTGTCCTGCGCCATATTGGGAAAGGGGCTGATAGGAAGCCCCCAGTGTTCACTTGTGCTGTGGGGGAGAAATATAGCCACTGTACACTGGTGATGAAGTCATCTCCCAGGCTGAATTTGCCGAGGACTGCAAAGAGGTACCTCCATTCTATGCAGTCCAACACCTTTTTTGGCATGAAGGGACAGGGTGTCTTCTGGCATGTTTTTGGTGAGTCATAGGATGTGGGCCAGAGGACAGAAATGGTTACAGGACATTCGTCCTGAGACGAAACCCACCTGCATAGAATGGATGAGTGTGAGGATAGCTTGTTTCAGGTGGGTCTCGAGTATGCAGGCCAGAATCTTGATGTCTCTTTTAAGGAGGGTAATCAGGCAGAAACTGCCACAAAATATAAAGCCCTTACCTGGTTTGGGATGAACCTTTATTAGGGCTTAATAGAGATCAGCCCCAGGCCACCCAGCTGGTCCCATTTCTTATAAGGAATCTAAAATGTCAGGTTTTGTCCATTTGTAGAACTCCGCTGGGAAGCTGTCTTCCCCGATGCCTTGTTGTGAATGGAGTTAGATATAGCTCTTGTAATCTCCTCCTTGGTAATCTTGTCAGAGAACCTGTCTACTTGGCCCTTGTCAGTGGTGATCTCAGGTGTTTAGTGGTCTCTATAGTACTTGGCAAACTTGTCCCCTATCCCCTGGAGGTATCTGACAATTTGGCCAGCCTGGTTCCTAATGGTTGGGATCACCGTTGCTGCTTCCCGCTGTCTGAATTGCACTGAGAGCAACCTGCTGGCTTTCTCACCCTGCTCATAATGGTGGTAACTAAGTCTATGTAGCCTGCTTTGGAGGTGAAGAGCACATTGAGGTCAATTTTTACTTTTTTCAGACATCTCCTTGAGACGAATATAGACAGGCTAGGCGCATCAGATCCCAAATCGCCATTTCAAGGGAAGTATGTTGGGTCGCCCTTTGTTTGTTATATAAGGCCACATCAGGCATGATTTGCCCCCTCATGGTGGCTTTTGCCACTGCCCACAGCGTCTGCACAAATGCAACAAATCTCACATTATGGTCTAGTTAGGTTCTGAGATGTAATTGGAGGAATGTTTTCTTCTCTGGCATTTTGTAGTAGGAGGTGTTAAGGTACCAGGGCTTTCAGATTGGACATGTCAGTCTTAGATTAATCAGTAAGCTTGTCCCAGAAAGCACTTCCGAGAATCATAGCATCCTCATCCAGAGGGGTGAGGGAGAGAGAGATGAGGAAATAGTCAAGCCTGGACTGGGTGTCGCACACAGGAGAAAGATACATATATGTCTTCTTGGTACGAAAGAGAAGGTGCCATGCATCTAGCAATCCTTGGTCTGACAGCATGTCTCACATGATCACCGTCAACATTGTTAGCTTTGTGCCCACTCCAAGGGAGGATCAATTCAGATTAAATTGCGAGATGGCAGCCTTGTTCCGCAAAATCAGACTCCATTTCTTCTTTAAAGACCGCCAAGGTGTGGAGACTAGGGGCGACACCAATTTAAGGAATCCCTCAAATTTCATGCCTCCAACCACCTCGGTCCCACTGGAAGTACTCACCTTTGAAAAGGCGGTTAGTCATGAAATTCAACAGCTTAACTCCCCTAAAGTTTTTCAGAACATCTCTAAATTGGAACGGGTGGCTATTAACTCTCTGTCTTCCAACCCAGATATCGTCCTGAAACCTGCAGACAAAGGTGGAGCCATTGTGGTTATGGACACTACCTATTACCAACAGGAATGTAGAAGATTACTTAGTGATACATCTTACTACCATCCCATTTCCACCGATCCCACCTCACGTTTACAACGTAAAATTCGCGGCATGATTATGGAAGCAGTAGCATCTGGTTGGATTACTCAACAAGAAGCGGAGTTTCTTGACACTAAGAACCCCAGAATTCCATACTTCTACTGTCTCCCAAAAATCCATAAAGGTCTCCCTCCCCCTGGACGTCCCATAGTATCCGGCATTGGCTCACTATTGGAGCCGCTATCCAAAGTCTGTGACTTCTTTTTACAACCTATCGTCCAGAAAACATCCACCTTTTTAAAGGACACGAAAGATACTCTTGTTCTATTGAACGACATAAATGAGGCAGGTGCAACTGATATACTGATATGTTTGGATGTAGAGGCTCTCTACACCAACATTCCACAAGAGGCCACCCTTGCTGCTGTAGAGGAAATACTTCTGACTGATAACTGGACCTACAACACGCCAGTGAGCTTCATCATGCAATGTGCGGCCGTGGCCCTCCAAGAGAACTTTTTTCAATTTGAGAATAGTCTCTTCCATCAGATACAAGGTACATCGATGGGCAGCACATTTGCGCCTAGTCTGGCATGTCTTTACATGTTTACCTTTGAACAACGCCACATTTTGACTCCTGAGCAACCATTCTTTTCCAATATTAAATTATGGCGTAGATATATAGATGATATCTTGGTAATTTGGAAGGGCGAGATGGAACATGCAATAGCCTTTACCCATTGGGTCAATACGTTAGATACCCATCTGCGCTTTAGCTCTACTGTCTCTAACAAGGAAGTTTCCTTTTTGGACTTACAAATTACCCTTAAGGATGGTTTCCTTAATTCATCTGTATACCACAAACCTACGGACCGCAATAGCCTTTTACTTTACAGCAGCCATCATCCCAAAGCCCTACGAGATAATTTACCTTTTGGCCAATTTTTGAGGATACGACGTAACTGCTCTGACAAGAATGACTTTCATACACAAGCCGACACTCTATGTCGTAAACTGAATGACCGGGACTATCCCCCATTGAATATTCGACGAGCAAAAAAGAGGGCTGGCAATATCCCCAGAGACACGCTATTGATTAACAACACCCGGTCACAACAGAACAGATTAACTTGTGTTACCACATTCACTCCTCTCAGTAATCGAATAAAGGGTATTGTCCGTAGGCTCTGGCCCATTCTCACCAGTGCAGGTGCTACACTAGAACGTCCTCTATTTGCCTTCAAAAGAACGCCTAACATCAAAGATTTGGTGGTTCACACTAGACCCACAGTAGTTCGGCCCCCTGACCACCTGGGACCGAGTCAATGGCTTAGAGTTAAAGGACATTATCCCTGTGGCTCTTGCAATGTGTGCCCCCTGACTCGTAACATCCAAGAAGTGGACATAGGGGAACAAAAAACTTGGCAATTAAGATCTCATACCAATTGTCGGACTAAGAACTGCATTTACATGATCACTTGTCCATGTGATCTAAAATACATTGGCATGACGACAAGAATGGTTAAGATCCGTATTAATGAACACCGGAGCACCATTAGGTGCAAGAGATCGTCCACAAAATTGACCAACCACTTTATCGAAAAACAGCACACCCCAAACGATATCAAATGGTTTGTTTTGGAAACTATGAGAGACAACATTGATATCACAAAGAAACTTTTCGAAAAGGAACAACGGTGGGTCTTCAGACTTAAGACACACATAGTTGGCCTAAACGATGATATTCAATGGGTTAACTTCATTCACTAAAACCCTTCTTTTCTATATCCTAACCTTACCTTGAATTGAATAGGATATGCTCAATTACGTGGGAGACCCTTCTTGATCATACTGAATTTCTCTTTCCCATGCTTACCTGTGATATTGCCCGCGATTATATATATACATATTCCAAAATATATATATATTGACATGTTTCCTTTTCTTCTTTTTATTTCAAACAAATTTTCTTGAACTCTTACTGGAGAGCCTAGATCAGTTTTCCTGGTGCTTGACATACTCTAAAATGGCCGACACTTTTAGCTCTCGATTTACATGTTTTTGGATGCCATAATGGCTGCCATTGTTCCTTCCCATAGCTCCAGACCAGTCCCTTTTTCACTTTCCACTACTCCCAGTGTCTGCTTATAAACTCCATGGTTACAGAAACTTTGTGATCCCGGGTTGCAGATCCAGACGCAGGTTTACTGGCAATGCCCATACATACTGAAAGTAAGTGTCGTCTTACAGGTTCACTGGGTATGTGTTTGATTTGACGGCATCACCGCGACCTCAACTTCGCTACTGCCCTTTTTTTGTTTACCCAGCAACTTACATATTTATGTAGTTATTCGTGACGCTGAGCTCTGAGGCTAATCCCTTTCCTCGGCTCGCGCACGCTGACACTTTTAGGATTGACTCGGTGTCCGTGCGCGCTTTATTGATTTCGGCACATCATTGCCGTATGTGATTTGCGCTTTCATTTATACGATGCCCATCCATATTTTAAAGTAAGCAACTAACAGGTCCACTATGTATGTTTTTGATTCGACGCATTACTGCGGCCTCAGCGTTGCTATTGCCCGCTTTATTTATTCAGCTACCTACGGAGTCACGCGTGACGCTGGGCTCTGGGATTAATTCCTATTCCTCAGCCCTCGCACGCTTACACATTTAAGAACGACTTGATGTTCATGCGCGTTCCCTGTATTTCGGCATATCTTTGCCAATAATAACGCGCGCCTTCGATTTGATGCACCTTGCTGTCCTGACCCGTATTAGTCTCTCTACCCGAGTGTATAGCTATTCCTAGAGCGACACGTAAGAAATGGATGCCCCTGCCATTTCGGCAGTACAGGGATACACGTGTAATCTCTAGACACGTATCTTCTTTTTCAATAATTTTAACACACGTGCTGGGTCCCGTGGTTGCATTTCTTCGCAAGAGTCTTGACATACCTTTGACTGCGCATTCACCTATTAACTCATGGCCATATCATAATTAGTTTTTTTCCTTTGCAGGCTCTATGATCTATTATGACATCATGGGCTCTCAATTGAATTATTCTAATTAGTGTTTTGAGAGTCACGCTAATGATATCTTATGTCCCCTTATCTATTTATATATGTATAGATCAGAATTGACTTTTCTAGCCTGGACTTCCCCGATGTGGCCCTACCATTAATTTTTGGAGGGTAAGCTATTGTGAATATTTACATTCCTAAATTGGCTTGTGCACTCTTATTTATTATTATTTTTTCCTAGTCACTCATATACCACTTGGCACTAGAGTGAATTTGCACTTCAATCTTGGGGTTGCACAGTATATATATTGTTTTGTGTTTAATGCTAATTGAGGTTCTCTGCTTTTTATATTTCCTTAGGTTTTTGACTTTTATATGTGATAAACTTCGCAATTCAAAGGATTAGGTATATTATTGGGTCCTGACGAATCGCATAAGGTAATTCCTTGATAACAAGCGAGAAACATGTTGACCAATCATATAGAGTGACACAGGGGATCCTGTGTACTCTGTCTTTTGAGGTTTATACCTACCTGGCTTTCATGGTAATTGTGGTCATTACTCCACCAATTCCCAACTTTATTTGATTTTAATCTTGTCAGAGGTTGAGTCATGAGCATTAAAATTATTAGATTCTACCTCTAGATATTTTTAATTTTTTTTTTTCCTATTTACCAATCCTTCACTTTATTCCTTTTCTCAACCGGCCAGAAACTAGTTTTCTAAAAAAGATCTCCGGCAAAGAGCCCCCCTGTGGGGCCCGTCAGGCATTGCAGTGCCGGCCTGACGAGGAGCTGGCCCTATGATGAAGCATGTCACCGGATGGTGAGTGAGGGCTTTTGCTTCGATAAAGTTCGCCTTTCAATGACTCGCTGAACTATTTCCTTGAAAGAAACCCTTTAGCATTAGGTGGAACCGTGTGTAACCTTTTTTGATTTCTTATCTATTGGGAACCTTACACACGGGACCAGGAGTTATTCTCCGAATATCCCATTTTTCTTGCCCCTCCTGTGTTGTTTTTTTTTATATATTCACTTATACCTTCATTCCTACTTCACCAGAAGTCAACCAGATTCCACTTCCACAACCAGAAACCAGACTGCAAGACATTTGGCATTTGGGGATGTTGAGGCCCTTGGCAAGGGTGGGTGTGCACAGTTGATGTATAGCTCTAAAGCAGCATTAAATTTGCCTTCCTAGATCAAAGGTACATTGACCCAGTTGGATAATGCTGACTGTAATGGACCTGAGGACTTCAAATTTCCCGGGTTATGATATGGTAACTTAATGATTTTTAATATCTACAAGGCATTCTACATAACTGATTCAAAGTGATTAACAAAGTTGGCATAATCTGGCTGTATCTAGCTTTGTAATCATTGTACAGTGTGCCTTTGTTGCACCATATGACTGCCATGAGGAACAGAAATAATTAGGAGACCACTTTTGTCATAGGACTCTCATCACATAGGTAAGTCTGCTGGTTTTGGGAGGCAGCACCACTGCATGTGGGGAACTGAGTCTTTATCCCACCCCATCTAATAACTGTTGGCCTAACCCGTTCGGTTAGCTAGCAGCACCTCACCAAAACCTAAAAGTAAAGGTGATTTATGGCAGCCTGACGCATGACACAGATCTCACCCCTTTCTCTCAGTTACACAAGCCTCATACATACAAAAGACAAACAGAAGCAGGATTTTGTTCAGTAAATATTATTGAAGATACTGCATTCTATATAAAACGGCATGAATTGCGATTTTTAGGACAATGAAATACAACGGTATTATTACGGTAACCAGAAAAGTGAAACAGGCAAAAAGTCCCAACATTCTTTCACATTAGTGAATCTAAAATCTCTACCTGGAAAAATAAAAATCTATATGAGAGCGATAGCAGTGTTAGCCCTAATCTGCCCATACTGTCTCTGCAAGGAATCCCCATCCCCATACTTGAGTAATAAATATGTGGTGCAAGTTGGTCTGCTGGAAGTCCTCCCGAGTGGATGGAGAAAAGACACCAAGTTCAGCAGAGCTACGACAACATGCTACAGCATAAGATGGCTGGCTGGAATGTCCCTTCTAACTTAGTTTCAGGCAGCATGTTGTTTTATAATAAAACATGTTGTTGTTCTAAGAACTGCCCTGAGGTGATAATGCATCTTTTTTGTGTAAGGTAGCTATTGTACTCTTACACAGGCAATACTCTGTAAATTATCATGTACAGCCTTGGGCTGAGCAAAAGATGAAATCTCATGCAAAAGCACTAAATAAAGAATTCAACGTGAAAGGGCAACTGATAAAAATAATAAAACATCACCGGTAGAAGGAAGCTTTTGCTAAAATAATAAAAAGGAATATATGAAATGAAATATGTCAAAGGGCACAGGCCACAGGCCTAGAGCTAAAATAATTGTGCCCATGCAAAGCTCTAAAATAACCCCACAACACCCTCCACGTTAAGGTTGAGCGGTTTGTTCTAAAAACCCTAGGCTAAAATCACTATTCCTACACTACTATTTAAAAGCAGACTAAAATGTACATAAAAGAGATGCAATTTCCAAGTTGACAAGCAGGACTGAATGAAGTCCAAATTAAAATGGTCAAATTAGAATTTGATCAAAAATAAATGCCAATCAAGGCCAAATGTCAATGTTCACCAATAATCATGATCCTATAAAAAATCACCAATATCATCAATAGTGATGATATCCAGGAAAGATCCCACTCCCACAGGCAATAAGTTAACCAGCTTCTTGGCAAGAAAAGCGAGGGAGCACTCATGTTCCAGTGCTTCAGCCATAGATCCAGCTGAGGAGGGAGCACTCTGTGTGGTACCAGGAGTTATAGCACCAGGAGCCACTAGATCCATGAAGGGCGGCTTATACGAATTCTCCCCCAGCAACCGCAATCCAATGGGCACAAATGGCAATCAACCCTCAGCAAGAACACAATCAGACCTGCATCCAAAGAAGGTACGCACTGCACAGCAAGACACACTGCCGGTGCATGTTCGAATGGGCACCACAAACATTGAAAGACAGGCTGCATGCAATACAGAATCAGCCTGAATGACAGAGACCAGTTTGACTCTAGTTCTTCCAGGAATGGTCCTCCAAAGTACTGCATCACGACACAGTTAGGGTGGTGGAAGTGCCATAATTTCCCTTTGTTGTGATGGGGCAGCCAATGTGAATGAAAAACAGCAGCAGCAGAATACTGCCAATTAATGAAAAGTTACTGGGAATTCCCCAAAGACACTTGAAAATACTGAGTGTATGGTTTAAGGTATTACTCCAAAGACACTTTGAACGGTGCTGACAAACCCAGAACCAGCAGTCTTGAAATATTGTACAATCCCAGAGGTTTCAGCCGCATTAAAAATGTGACAAATCTGTTCACTGAAATGTTTTGGAAAGTTGGTATTAAAAAGGCACTGTATCTCTGCGGAAGACCTTGATGCTTGGGGATCATAGGTCTCGTAGGCAGATGTAAGCGGCACATGTTTTTGAAACAAAAGAGCTTTCAGTCTGCTCAGCTTGTCAAAATTTACATTTAAAGTAACAATGTGATGCCATATGTCTGCTACTTTTATCTATCGTGTGGGGGGGAGCACATTTCCGCAACATGTCACAATTTGGGAGCCCAAAACCATGTAGACCATTTCGGCCTACATACTACAGAAGCTTTCATCATTCAGCTTCACATATCTCCTATTCGGGAGCACCTGGAATGCTGGGCGAATCAAAGGGAAAGGAACACCTTTCGAATAACAAGCTGTTTGCTACTGAAGCATTACAAGCTCCGTGCAAGGACAGCTGTTTACAAATCATCAAATGGCTCACAAAAGTCTTGTGTTCGCTATCTCTAAGAAAGACTTCTTTCATGCCATTTAAAACCTTTGTACATAAAGGGTAACTCTCGCACCTCATAAATGTAACTATCTCATAGTTGCTCAGATCTGCCTAATGGGAAGTGGTTCAAGCTCAAGGTAAACTGAAATGTTGAAATTAGCAGATTCATTATTCCGTGTATTAACCGCACTGCTGATGGTGTTTCCACCACAGTAAAAGGGTACCTTTCTAACTTTTCAGTGTTAAGCATGATGTAAGCTGCTTCTTTCTTAGCCATTATCTTTTGTTTTCATGCCAAATTAACTGCAGCAAATAACTCCTTGGGGTTAACATATTGCAGGGCACGCGACCACTTTCAGAACTTGTAACATCCAACCTAACTGCATAATGACCCTTAGTTAAATCTGTCTATGATGTAAAAATGACATATTGTTTTGAATGATGTCAGTTGCAGATGACACAATGTTGTTTAGTGTGTTAATGCAGTTGGACAATGTGTTCATACCATTATTTTCTATGGCTAGAGATTTCTGCAAATTTTCCTGGATCTATTTGCCATAACTGGGCAGTGGCTTCCTCTCGGGAAAGCTTCCAGATTTATTTATATATTGTATATAAGAAGCGCTTTGTGCATGATTTTCTAGGACCTAATAAGACATCTTGTACATCTATGTCTTCTGACAGGAATCTAAGGTGTTCTTTACCAGCTGTTAGTGTGGAAAATTGTAACCATTGTTGACATAGTTTGCCCATTCTATATGTGGTGATGATACCTGAGTGCTGTGCCGTGATGTAACGAGGATCAAGTTGGCTCACTCTAAAAGCCTGTGTGGAGTTTACAAATTGTGCATGACAACCATTTCTGTCCACTGGCAACAGCAACTACCCGTTGGGACCTAAAAGTGTTGAATTAAAGGTGCCTTTCTGGACCTACTCATTGAGCTATTCTTTAGTTGCGTTCATAATATTTTGCCATTTTTCAAATTTAGCTGGTGAGGGAATACTGGGCACATTCAAATCCTTAATGTTCGTCAAGTTCAAACAGCTGGTTTGTTGTACAGTTTCATTGAGAAATATAATTTGTAGTCGAAGAAGGCATGGTCTAAACAAAGCTTCCCTACCCTGTATTTGTCAGACTCTAGTTCCCCACTCAATTTTTAAATCGACTTCAACCAATAACAATAGCCTTTTATAGCCAAATGGGAATCAGAATAAATCAATATTGTATCATTTAACAAACCTTTCCACAATTTTGAAGGTGGCAATTTAAAATAATAAGATTCAGCATTTTTGACATCATGGCTAGTAAAATAAAAGAACTTTTCTACATATGTTTTGGAACTCCACACTGGCGGAGTCAGCCAATGTTCCCATTGTGTGTAACCATAAACAGTTCTCGGGTGCTAGCTTTGTACAGAAAATAATGTCCAAATGATGGTAACAAAACGTTTCCCCATAATTTGCTGTTGTCATATAGACATCGTCACTTTCAAACACAGTGTAATATTCAAGCTTAGAAAGCATAGAATCAATTGTTTTTATCCCATTCATCAGAAACAGCCCTTGACATTATTATCTCAGTCATGAATACCTTGAATACCTATGGAATTTGAATCATTTCTGTGTAGGAGGCTGGCCTGGCTTGTAGTGGGTACCAGAGGTACTTACACCTTGTGCCAGGTCCAGTTATCCCTTATTAGTGTAGAAGAGGTGTCTCTAGCAGCTTAGGCTGATAGAAGGTAGCTATGGCAAAGCAGCTTAGGCTGAACTGGGAGACATGTAACGCTCCTACTATACCACTGGTGTCATATGCACAATATCATAAGAAAACACAATACACAGAATTACTAAAGATAAAGGTACTTTATTTTTATGACAATATGCCAAAGTATATCAGTGAGTACCCTCAGTATGAGGAGACGTTATATACACAAGATATATGTACACAAACCAAAATTATGCAGGTAATAGCAAGAAAAGTAATGCAAGCAATGTAAAGTTACAGTCGATTGCAATAGGAACACATAGGTATAGGGGCAACACAAACCATATACTCCAAAAGTGGAATGCGAACCACAAATGGACCCCAAACCTATGTAAGCTTGTAGAGGGTCGCTGGGACTGTAAGAAAACAGTGAGGGTTATAAAAATAGCCCACCCCAAGACCCTGGTGTAAAGTGCACCTACTACCCCCAGAGAGCACAGAAGTCGTGATAGGGGGATTCTGCAGGAAGAACAAACACCAGCAATGCAACAACAGTGGATTTCCGGACCTGAGTACCTGTAAGATAAGGGGACCAAGTCCAATAGTCGCGACAGTGTCGAGAGTGGGCAGGAGCCCAGGAAATGCCAGCTGAGGGTGCAAGGGAGCTGCCACCTGTTGGAAGAATCTTGGAGTTCTGCAAGAAATAAGAGGACCAGGAACTTTCCCTTTGGAGGATGGATGTCCCACGTCGCGATGGAGCTTGCAGAGGTGTTCCCACGCAGAAAGACCGTAAACAAGCCTTGCTAGCTGCAAGGGTAGCAGTAGAGGTTTTTGGGTGCTTCTGTGGCCCAGGAGGGACCAGGATGTCGCCACTTGGAGGCGGAGACAGAGGGGGCACCCAGCAACTCAGGGAGCCCTCACAGAAGCAGGCAGCACCCGCAGACGTACCTGAACAGGCACTTGGAAGAAGATTGAACCGGAGTCCACGCGAAGTCACAAAAGGGAGTCCCACGACGCCGGAGGACAACTCAGAAGGTTGTGCACTGCAGGTTAGAGTGTCGGGACCCAGGCTTGGCTGTGCACAAAGGAAATCCTGGAAGAGTGCACAGGAGCCGGAGCAGCTGCAAATCACGCGGTACCCAGCAATGCAGTCTAGCGTGGGGAGGCAAGGACTTACCTCCACCAAACTTGGACTGAAGAGTCACTGGACTGTGGGAGTCACTTGGACAGAGTTGCTGAGTTCCAGGGACCACGCTCGTCGTGCTGATAGGGGACCCAGAGGACCAGTGATGCAGTCTTTTTGTGCCTGCGGTTTCAGGGGGAAGATTCCGTCGACCCACAGGAGATTTCTTCAGAGCTCCTGGTGCAGAGAGGAGGCAGGCTACCCCCAGAGCATGCACCACCTGGAAACAGTCGAGAAAGCCATCAGGATGAAGCGATACAAGGTTGCTAGTAGTCGTCTTGCTACTTTGTTGCGGTTTTGCAGGCATCCTGAGCAGTCAGCGGTCGACCCTTTGGCAGAAGGTGAAGAGGGAGATGCAGAGGAACTCTGATGAGCTCTTGCATTCGTTATCTTGTGAGATCCCCAAAGCAGAGACCCTAAATAGCCAGAAAAGGAAGTTTGGCTACCTAGGAAGGAGGATTGACTACCAAGAGAGGTAAGAGCCTATCAGAAGGAGCCTCTGACGTCACCTGCTGGCACTGGCCACTCAGAGCAGTCCAGTGTGCCACAGACACCTCTGTTTCCAAGATGGCAGAGGTCTGGGACACACTGGAAGAGCTCTGGGCACCTCCCCTGGGAGGTGCAGGGGAGTGGTCACTCCCCTTTCCTTTGTCCAGTTTCGCGCCAGAGCAGGGCTGGGGGATCCCTGAACCGGTGTAGACTGGCTTATGCAGAGATGGGCACCATCTGTGCCCATCAAATCATTTCCAGAGGCTGGGGGAGGCTACTCCTCCCCAGCCTTCACACCTATTTCCAAAGGGAGAGGGTGTTACACCCTCTCTCAAAGGAAGTCCTTTGTTCTGTCTTCCTGGGCCAGGGCTGCCTGGACCCCAGGAGGGCAGAAACCTGTCTAAGGGGTTGGCAGCAGCAGCAGCTGCAGTGGAGACCCCAGAAAGGCAGTTTGGCAGTATCCGGGTTCTGTGCTAGAGACCTGGGGGATCATGGAATTGTCCCCCCAATGCCAGAATGGCATTGGGGGGACAATTCCATGATCTTAGAAATGTTACATGGCCATGTTCGGAGTTACCATTGTGACGCTGTACATAGGTAGTGACCCATGTACAGTGCACGCGTGTAATGGTGTCCCCGCACTCACAAAGTCTGGGGAATTTGCCCTGAACAATGTGGGGGCACCTTGGCTAGTGCCAGGGTGCCCACACACTAAGTAACTCTGCACCCAACCTTCACCAGGTGAAGGTTAGACATATAGGTGACTTATAAGTTACTTAAGTGCAGTGGCAATGGCAGGCCTGTTTAAGAATTGTCAGAGCTCCCTATGGGTGTCAAAAGAAATGCTGCAGCCCATAGGGATCTCCTTGAACCCCAATACCCTGGGTACCTCAGTACCATATACTAGGGAATTATATGGGCGTACCAGTATGCCAATGTGAATTGGTAAATTTAGTCACTAGCCTGTTAGTGACAAATTTGGAAGTAAAGAGAGAGCATAACCACTGAGGTTCTGATTAGCAGAGTCTCAGTGAGACAGTTAGGCACCACACAGGGAACACATATAGGCCACAACCATATGAGCACTGGGGTCCTGGCTAGCAGGGTCCCAGTGACACATAACAAACATACTGACAACATAGGGTTTTCACTATGAGCACTGGGCCCTGGCTAGCAGGATCCCAGTGAGACAGTGAAAACACCCTGACATATACTCACAAACAGGCTAAAAGTCGGGGTAACAAGGGTAGAAAGAGGCTACTTTCTCACATTCTGTAGGACCTAAGATATCAAAACCACATCCACCAGTACAACAGCAGAGCGTTCAGGAAGATAATGACCATGTATCAGCTAAAAGAAAACAATGGCAAAAAGTCAGAAAAATCAACAGATAGTACTATGAGCAAATCAAATAGTTATTTTTAAGCCAGTTGAAAGGCTTACGGGCTCTTGATATAGGTGCTGCAGAAGACACTGAAGAATTTGAAAATGAGTCCTTGGTGTCGGCAAAATAACAAGAAGCAGCTAGTGCAAATACTGGAGCCAGTGTAGGTGAAGGAGAACTGGCAGATATATCCCTTGGTGGTGCATAGTAAACTATTCCATCCCTTTGGTGCTGAATTTGAATAGCATATATCAGCATTTTATAAATTTTTTGTCATCGATTTGGTGATAAGAACCAATAAAGTTCATTTTCCACCCTCCCCTCAAGCTCGGAGAAGTATTTTCATTATTGTTTAGTGTTTGTTGAGGTACATCCTGACTGGCAGTGAGAGGGATAAGGGAACTACCCAGGAGTCCTTGTGGTCTTCTGTGCAGGACTGGCAACTTTGTGTAGCTTGATATTGTCAAATTTAAATGAAACGTTTTCTTTAGAACCAGGCTCCCGTGGTAGAATGACAGTTCTGGTACCATGTATTCCCAAAACGGGAGCCAGTGCTCTATGTGATGGGCCAAATTCCTTCTTTTCAGAAGTCTATTTTTGCTTTAGATCCCCAGATTTTCAAATCCAGCCTGTTGATGTTGTTGGCAAATCCTTCATTCCTAAGATGGTGGTATGTGCAGATGAATTTTCATTACGGAACTCTTGTAATTCCAATAAGACAGTGACACGTTCATTTATGTCAAAAGGTGTTTCTGCCACCACCGCACCAGAGCCATCAAGACCTGGGACATACATAGGCATGCAGCACAGGACTTCGTATGGAGTACATCCTCCCAAAGACCTTCTGGGCAGATTATTTAGTGCTTTTTGGACTCCATACAGGTAGTTAAGCCAGCTAGGACCTGTACCTAATACACTTGCTGTTTAGGATTGCTTTAAGTCTCAGTTTTTCTACTCCATGATCACATTTCCCTCAGGATGCTATGGAGACGAGAAATGGAGTTGAACACCCAGCAGCACCACGGGGTCTCTGAATGCCCTGGTGGCAAAGGCAGGGCCCTGGTCCAAATGGATTGCTGCAGTTGCATATGTCCTGATGAAGATTTGAAAGTCTTTAATAACAGTTCAAGCATCAGCTGATCATTGTGGCCATACCCATAGAAATCTGGAGCTTGAATCAACACATATGCACCATCAGGTTGTAAGGGACCACAATTTAAGTGGTTTGTTAGACATTAGGAGGGGTGTCACAACTAAGGACATACTGTTTGGTCTATTTGCATAGACCTAGCCACCAGTAGCATTTTTGAAGTAATGAAATAGTAGATGCTACACCTGCATGGGCAGAAGCAATGCCCTTGTGTGCTGCTTTTATGAGATCTAGTCTCTGGTCTTGGTTGGGTATCACATGATCACCTAACCCTGGTACTGTTGCAAATGCAACATATTGGGCACTTAAGTGGTAGGAATATTTGGCAGGATATTAATTTGGTAAGGGCTTGCTGTCAGCTGAATACTTCACAGCAGCCAGTGTTTCATCATCCAACCTTGCAGGAGAACAAGTAATTGCAGCAACAGAAGCTGTGGCTGCTGCTGATTTGGCTGCCTCATTGGTCTAAGTGTTACCTACAATGTGCATTCCGACACCTTGATGACTTAATGTATGGACTACATGGGCCTTTGGTAGCTTGTCTTTATGGCCCACTACCTTTCGCCTCAAGAATTTGTGTTTGATGGGGTTCCCTTTTGAATCTCTGAACTCATTTTGATGCCAATAGTACAGATATTTATTGAAGACTGCACACAGTAATACAAATCACACTCAATCAAACTAGAAAATTCAAGATCCATGTGTTTCAGTGCCGAGATTAGAGCTTTAAGCTTGCAAGTTGTCCAGGGCAGTTCCCTAGGGTCTGTGTGTAGGTATTTCTAGGAAGGAATGTACCCTCTCTCATTACCCTGCTCACTGCTGTTTGGTACCTACAGTTGATTTAACTGAACCATCAGTATAAATTATTATTTGGTATTGATGAAGAGGCAAAATGTTTGTAAGCATTGGGTATTCAAGTTCATATTGAAGGAATACCTGGGTCTGAAGTTTTGATCAAAAACATAGGTGGTCATTACAACCCGGCAGTCTTTTTGCAAGACCACCGAGGGACCGCCGTGCTGAAGACCGCCAGTGCAGGCGGTTTTCTGCTCAGCGAATTATGACTGCTGGCAGCCCTCTGTCCTTTTCCGGACAGAAAGCCACCAGCATCCATACTAGCGGTCGGCGAGGAAGTGGAGGTTGCTGCACCTCCACCGCCCCATCAACAGAACACCGCCCACCGAATCACGTTCCGAAGGAATTCCCTGGCACTGATAGTGCTTACCGCCATGGATTTCATGGCAGTTCCCAACCCCATGAAATCCATGGCGGTCAGCTGGGTCGTGATCCCGCCGGCGGTCTTGTGACGGCCACCGGGCTGGAGACAAAAGTCTCCAGCCCAGCGGTTGTCTCCGCCCTGGCGGTCGGATCGGAGAAGTGGCGGATGACCATGGCAGTAACCGCCATGGTCATAATTCAATTTTTTTTACCACCAGCCTGTTGGCGGTAAGACGCCCACTTCTCCTCCAACTGCCAGGGTCGTAATGAGCGCCATAATCTACTTCAGTGGTCGTCAGAGACGTTGCCCATTGCATCCCACGTGGATGTAATGCTTTTGTGTTTGGAACACTTACGTTTGTAACAGCCTCAAGGGCTGGTATCGGCGTAACAACAATAATGCGCTTCCCCTGGGACAGAGGTCACTCGTTTATTACAGCCAACTGAACAGCAGTCAGACATCATTCAGTTTGAGCAAAACGCTGTTCGGCAGTGGAGTACGGATGTAATTTGTAAGCTGTTGGTATGGTGTCACCCTCATTGAATATTACATAGGAGAACACTATGGCACCAGGAATTACTGTGATGACCAAGTTTGTTTTGTTGTCATATGTGTGTAAGTGTTTAGCTTCAAGCATGTCCTGCAGCGGTGCTCTAAGAATGTGTGTGTGGTCAGGTGTCCAATGTTTGCCTAACAAATCTGAATGTTTTAAGTCATAAAGTTGTTTTATGTTGGGGAATGTAAATTCTGCCAAAGTTGAAAAAGCCCAGCCATTACTATAGCTTTTGGATGGTATGAGGAGGTTGTAACTGTGCACACCTTTCTAGCAAGTGGGGTGCCAGACCCTTTCCCTCATCTGATAACTCCTATCCTAAAACTAGGTCACTAAGAAAAGCAATTTTGCTTTCTTGAAAATAAATTTGTACCCCAATTCAGCAAATCCCACAATAATTCTGAGGTTGTCATCTGTGAGGTAGATATCATCTACATAGGACAATGCCTCAGGGTCAATATAATGTAATATTGACTTTACGCAGGCTGAGAACAGTCCTGGACTGGTTTTATAGCTTTAAGGGAGTCAAACAAATTTTCCTTTGAGAGCCACTGAAGACACTCAGGTCTTGACTTCCAGGCTCTAAATTGTGGCAGAAAAAAACAGTTGGAGATATACAAGGTAATTTTGTATATTTTGCACACTAAGGGGCAGATTTAAGAAAAGTGGCGCTGCACCCAGTGCAGCAGCACTTTTCTTGTGCCCCTTAGCACCACCCTATCGCCACCATGCATGCGTCATATTTAAAATGCGGGGCACCATGACATAGGGTAGGGGGCAAAAGCGTCAAAATATTTGACTCTATTGATGTACTATTCAGGGTTTGCGCCAAAATTTTGGCGATAACCCTGAACAGTACATAGGGGCCCATTGTAACCAATGGTTTTCCCCCTTTTGACACCAGCTCTGAGCAAACGTTGCAAATGCTGAAACAATGGTGCAAAGAAATCTTTTAGATTTCTATGCACCATTTTATCACCCCCCTCTAACAGGGGAACACCCCCCTTGCATACATTATGCCTGGCACAGGCATGATGTGGTGCAAAGGGTTACAAAGTGGCACAATGCATGCACTTTGTAAATCTGGTGCAGCGATTTTTGCCTTGTTGGGTCACTTTAGTGTAAAAAAGGACGCTAATGTGGCGCAAGAATGAGATAGACCCTCTTAAATCTGGCCCGAATTGCTAATAAGTGCTGTGTTGTGTGCATTTTGAATTATAAATATGCTACTGTGACTATTAAGGTGTCTATAATCTGAAAATATTCTGTTTCAATGGTCCAGCTTAGCTACGGGAAACAAAGTTTTATTCATTGTTGATAGTACCACTTCCTGGTACTAGAGTTGTGAGAGTATTTCTCTCACTGGCGTTTTAGCCTCATGTTTATTGGGCATTGTGGTTGGACTTGTGGTGTTGATCTAATTGTTATAACATGGTAGGGAGAATCTCTATCCCACCCTATAAGGCTGTGGTACAGCACTGGAGCTTGCACCAATGCCCAATCCATGGCTTAAGCTTCTTTTAGTACATCTCGAACTATGACTGAGAAGATGGCAAAATTACATCTTTACCTTGTGGGAGATTACAGATAAATTGAGGTAGACATTTTTTTTCTGCCAGAAGGTTATCATAAATAAAGCCTTCATTATGAGTTTGGCGGTCAGTGGACTGCCGCGGTTGAGATGGCAGTTGCACCACCACGGGATTGGCTGTATAGACCGCCATATTACAAGTACTGGGAAGGCATCTGCAGAACACAGTCAAGTTTCTGTCCGAACCACCAATGTGGACGGACCGCTGTTGCTGGTGGAAGGCCTCTTCAGGCCAGCGGTCAGACAGTTTCCGCCCACCGTTTAACAAGGTTGCACACCACCAGGAATTCTGGGGCGGTCTAACCACTGCGGTAACCATGGCAGAAACGAACAACACAAAAAAGAGCACCCACCTTCTGGAACACAGGCATATCCGTAGGCGCCATGGCACGCAAATTGCAAGTCTTTTCAATGCTCCTGCTGGCCATTGACATTCAGGACCAGCGACGCCGACATTGACAGCGGCCGTAAGGATCCCATCCTAGCACACACTGGAGGGAAGGACTTTAGTACACACACAAACGCACAGTCACCATACTTACATGCGCAAGGAAAGCCAGGACAAGCTATGTAGCATCAACACCAACGGTGCCATTGTAGATAAATATTATTGGAAATATAAAAAATGTCATGATAATAACTATTTACAAAATGCCACAAGGGCCAGTGCTTCATTGTCCAAATGTCCCAGGCACACTGGGCATGTGAGGACTGCCCAACTTGACTCCTGACTGCAATGTGCAGACCTCCACAGGGCAGGGGCATCAATGGGGCATGCAGACACCTCAGGGATGGGTGGGTGTAGTGTTTGTGATCAGGGTTTGGATGGGGGGGTCCTTCCTCTTCTTATCAGGTCCCCCGCTAATGCCCTGCTTTCGGGGGGACGCCTTAGCCCTGCCTCTCTTTCTCGCCTTCTTAGGTGGGACGGTGGTGGAGGCCACCACAGCACTGGACCCAGATGGAGTGCTACCAGGGCTGGAGGTGTGCCTGTTGTGGCAGCACTGCAGACTGCTGACTGCGGGGCATGGCTCAGCCCAGAGGAGGACAGGGAGGTGGAAGGCAGGGCTCTGTGAAGGGTAGCAGGGCATTTTGGGGAAAAGGGATTGGACCAGGAGATGGAAACAGGGAATACTAATGCAGGATTTTTTCTTTTAGGGGCCGCGGGTAGGTTATGGGTTAGGCATTTGGGAGTGGAGGGAGGAGGGGATAGTTGATAGGTGTGTACGTAGATATGGTTTGGGTGCTGGTGCGTGGATGTATGAAATGTGTGTGCTGGATGTGTGTTCGGTGAATGAGTGTGGGCATAAAGGTGTACTGGGAGGAGGAGTCACAGGTAGATGGCAGGGGGGTGTGTGAGTGAATGTTGGGGTGGTGTGTGCAGGTAGGGTGGATGTGCTGTAGGTGGTTGTGTTGACTGTTGTAGCGCGTGCAGATGTGGTACATGGGGTGCTTGTATGGGGGTCTGCTGTTGTGGTGACGGTGGCAGTGATGGCACATGTGGCTGGACCTGGGACTGTTGGGGTGTCTGCATGTGTGAGTGGCGATGTGACTGTGAAGGGGGAGCAAGTGGGGGAGTTAGGGTAGGTAATGGATGTTGGTGTGTGTGCGTCTGAATGGTGGGAGTGTGCATGGCGGTGGTGGCGTTTGTGGTGCATGTGAATGTCCTTGCGCTCTGGGTCTGTTAGTGGGGATGCATGCTGGTATGAAAGTGTGCTTTGGATGGGAAATGGGAAAGGGATGTGGGAGTGGGAACAGGTAGTTGGAGGGAGGACAGAAGAAGAAGGAACACTGGCTTTCGTCAATGAGGAGGCCAGAGCCTGAAACGATCTCTGAAAGGCAGACAAGGCACAGTGAATGCCTTCCAGGAACGCATTTGACTGTTGCATCTGGGATGCCAGTCCCTGGATGGCATTCACAATGGTTGTCTGACCAACAGAGATGGACCTCAGGAGGTCAATAGCCTCCTCATTGAGGGCAGCAGGGCTGACTGGGGCACGGGCATAGGTGCCTGTGGTGAAGGAGAAGCCCACCCTCCTGGGTGAGCGGGCACAGGCAACTGGGTGGGGAGCTACAGGGAGGGCAGTGCTGGTAATGGGGGTGGCGGACAAGGATAATGCAGGCATAGGGCCTGAAGATCCTGCCACCACCAGGGAGTCACCATCGGAGGAAGAATCAGATGATGGTGTAAATGTTCCTGTCTCCCCTTCTGGTGCGCCATTCTCCCTCCATCACGCTGGTCCTCTCGGCTCTGCTGCTATCAGCCTCCTGGATCCCGTGGGATGCAGCTTCCCCACTTGCAGGTGCCACTTCTCCTTCGCCAGATCATGCTGTTGCACACAAAGATAGAGGAGCAGAGGGAGGGAGGGAGGGTGGGACAGAGAGAGACAGGGTGGGAGAAAGAGGGAGAAAGAGAAACAGGGAGCAAGTGGTCTATGCCAGCACAACAGCCACATACAAGTCACTACAACATACTCCAGTGCCATGTCATTACATGCCATGCCTTTAAACACACATGCCACTGCAATGACAGCCCATGCGCGCCACCCCAGTCATGCACATGAATTTCACACATGCTGACACACATTCAATACTGTAAAGGATGAAATCCATACCCTCAACACATGTCTGACCTACACTATTGGCTCATGTCCCTATACAATCACTAGACCCAAACTTTATGCTCTACGGGCGTTTGGAGGCATACTTTCACAGCCACATCACACAAGCATATATAGCTATATGATGTGAAACCTCAGACTTCCCAGACTATACATACACCACATGCCAGCAGACAGCAAAAAGGAATATGGCCCCACAAACACTGATTGAATAGTTTGGAGTACAATGTGTGTGAACTCCAGAAGCAGGAACACTGTCAACATCTAAGACCATGCTCATGTCCTACACAGTTGCCCTGTCATCGATGCCTCTTAGCAGTAGTGTCAACCCCAACTCACATCCTGCTTGGCATATGAACACATGTATGTAGCACATCCGGCATCAATGTGTCCCAAGCCTAGTCTAATAGTAGCTACATAGCACACATTCCACAGCCTTCACACACTGCACAGGCTGTACCTATCACTCACCACATAACCTAAGTACGAATGTGAACTCACCCCATTGTGGCGGCTGTGCTGCCTTCAAGCGCCCATCCTACTCAGGGAACACCACTGCCAAAATGCGGGACATAAGAGGGATCGGGGTCCGATGGGCACCTCTCCCTCATTGGGAGGACGTCCCCAGCTGGACCTCACAGGTCTTCCTCGCCCAGCGTCGCAGGTCCTCCAACCGCTTCCTGCAGTGGGTGCTCTGCCTGGCATGGACCCCCAGGGTTCACACTTCCTTGGTGATGGCACGCCAGATCCCCTTCTTTTGATGGGTGCTCACGTGCATGGATAACACAGAGAAAAGGAGACAGTCATGTAGCGTGGCATCTTAGGGACTGCATTGGACAAAACACATCCCCTGAACATATGCACATATAAGCATTCCATCCCTCAGCCGGGTCCTTGTACAAGTCACTCATCCCAAGGCCCCCATCCACATTTGTACCACTCACAGACAGTAAAATCATAGTGCACTCACCTGCTGCCCTGGTGCCCCATAAGACTGGGCATACAGGTGTAGGACACCCTACACAAGCTTCTCAAGTTACTCCTGTGAGAAGGCTGGGGCCCTATCCCCTGTAGCATGTGGCATCTTGGCTACCAGTGGCAGAACACAGCAGCACACGCAGTGGAGATATACTCAGCACGAGTGCCAGCAGTCATGAGCACATGAAATGGCGGTCACGGCCGCTGCGGACAACACCGTCACCACCGGCGGTGATCGCCATTGGCTCATGTCTCCCAAGGCAACCAAGTTAACCAATGAGGAGTTGCACAGCAGTTGCGACTTCCTACCGCCATGACGTCTTAAACCAGTGGAATTCGCTTACTTCCATCTGTCCTGTGCATGCAGGTCAGGCGGCTGCCATTTTACTTTTACAATGTGTACAGAGGGGGTTTATGAGGTGTGTCATGGATATTTAATAGTGACCTGTCCACACAGTCCTTTATGCACATAATTATTGCCACTCCCCCCTATTCCCAGGTATGGTGAAAGAATGATGGCGAAGAATGCTCCTGTCTACAGGCCCCTGGTCGATCTTGCCACCCTTGAAGAGAGGCACATCATCCGGTGCTATCAGCTCAACTGTCAGACCATCATGGATCTTGTGAGGCTGTTGGAGCCGGATCGGCGGCCTGGTCTTTGTCATCCCAATGGCATCACACCCACAGTACAGGTGTTGGCAGTCCTCCACTTCCTGGCCTCAGGGTCCTTCCAAATAACAGTAGGCTGGGCTGCCAGAATGTCCCGGCCCATGTTCAGTAACGTCTTGAAGAACGTCCTATGTGCCCTACAGAAACTACCAGCTATATCAGGTTCCCCCAACGTGACGATCTGCTGACTGCGAAAGCAGCCTTCTATGCTGTGGCACATGTGAACAGGGCTATTGATGGGACCCACATTGCCCTGGTGCCCCCCAGGAGGAGTACACAGGTGTTTAGGAACTGTAAAAACTTCTACTCAACCAATGTTCAGGTGGTATGTCTCGCAGACCTCTACATCACTCAAGTGACTACCCGGCTCCCAGGGTCAGTCATGATGCCTACATACTGGGGAACAGCAGTATCCCCCACCTGATGGCACCAATGCAAAGGGATCGTGCCTGGCTCATTGATATGTATTGTGTCATATGTGTGCCTCTGTATTCTGCACACTGTACACCACCTTCCAGATATACCTACAGTTTTCAATATGCCAATTACCTCTGTGCACACAGGTGACTCTGGTTATCCCAACCTGCCATGGCTACTGACACCTCTCAGGCATCCGACTATAGCAGCAGAAAACCTTTTCAAGGAGGCCCATGGTCGGACCCGACATGTAATCGAGCGCACCTTTGGAGAACTTAAATCCAGATTCAGGTGCCTGCCCCTCACTGGAGGGGCCTTACTGGACAGACCAGCAAAAGTGTGCCAGATCATTGTAGCGTGTTGCATGTTGCGTAATTTGGCTATCAGATGTCACATCCCATTACTGGATGCGGAGAATGGTGCAGCTGTGCCAGTGGCTGATGAAGAGGACATGGGAAATGATGAGGAGAATGATGACGAGGATGCACCTGATTCCAGAGCAGAACTGATACAACAATACTTCCACTGACATACAGGTATGTGTCAGAGCCATGCTGTGTAACTAGTAGCAATGTCTGCCGTGTGCAGGGCTGCTACCAGGGTTGTGTGTTTAATGTGGGTATAGGGTGAACTCATTACTTTAAATGTGGTCCTGTTAACTGTATTATAGAATTTGTAAATGATTTGTCCCCCTTCAGGCACTGTCACATTAATTAGTCGGTCAATGGTCTTCCTGTTACATATGTGATGGCTGTACATAATGAACTCATGGTAGATAAAGACTTAGACAGAAACTGTGCTCAAAGGTGTTTATTTTTATAACACAAGTGCAAGGGCTGATGAGTGGAGTCATGGTGAGTGGGATCATCAGAGTACTTAGCCCACCTGTGGGGAGTCATTGTCCAGTATGATGGCCATGTGAAAAAGGTTTTACGGCTGTGGACAGTCAACAGGGTGTCCCTGTGACACACAAGGGGGTATGTTCTGAAGTGGCTCACTTTCTGGCGGTGGTCTTGGTCTTGGCATCAGGAGGCTGGATGTCTGGTTGGACATCCTCACTTTCGTGGAGGCTCCTCAGCCACAGAGGAATGGGTACTGGTGTCCTGTGGCAGAGCCTCCAATCCACTGTTTGCGGCTGACCTGGAGGGTTCAGATGTGATCTGGATTATGGTAGGGGCTTGCTGGTGGGAGGTAGACTGATGGTGGATGGTCGCAAGTTCCGTAAGTACCCTTACTATGGTGGCCATGGTGGCATTGGGGGTCTACCCCTGCTGCATGGCCTCCTGATGGTTCTCCCTCTATAGCCTATTGGTCTTCTGCAGGGTAGTGAGGATCTGGGCCATGGTGTCCTGGGTTTGTTGTTATGCACCCAGGACCTGGTTGAGGGCCCCCTGGCCAGTCTGATGTTGTTGCTGCCCCCTCCCTTGGACCACAGATCCCCTCCCACTAGGCCTGGCCCCCTGTGCCCCTGGCACAGTGTGCCAACTCACAGTATCACCAAGGCCTTCATTGTCTGGGGTTGGTGCCATTGACTCAAGCCCCTTTACTGTGGGGAACACTTCTAATTGAATAGTTCCTGAGGCACAGGTTTGGGGAGGAGGAGCTATGTGTGGTGTTATAGCCACACAGGAGGATGAGTCTGGGGTGTCTAGGCTGGGGCTGCTGTAGGTGGACTGGCCAGTCACCCCAGATGGCCCAGGCGTTTTGTTGTCCTCCAGACATCCACTGGGGCCTTCATCCTGGGAGGGCTGCCTGACCCTGGCATCCTCTGCTGGATGGCAGTAGCAGGGTTCGCTTTGGATGGAAAAGGTGAGAGTTATTACGTGGAAATGTTGGTGTAGTGTCATAGTGTGCGGCTTGCAGTGGGTGGAATCGTTACCCAGGGATGGCAATGACTTTTGCAGCAATGCTGACACTGCATAGTGAATGGGCTTTGGGCCATGCTTGTCATATCAATAGTAGTTGTGGGTTTGCTGTTTGACATTGCTGTAATTGGCATTGGTAGTGAGGTGGCGTTGGCTAGCAGTCTGGCTGGGTTGTTGAATGACTGTCATGCTGTTGCACCATAGTGATGTGTGAGTGTGACTCGGATCCGGCATGTCTAGTGATGGATTGTGGGAGTGGTAGTTGAGGAGATAGTGAAGGTTTAGCATGCATTGTGCAGGGTGTGTTTGTGGGTGATGGGAGAGGGTGGTGTGACATTCAGATTAGGAAGGTGGGGTGATAGTGGGGGGTGCATTCTTGTGGTTTGTGATATGATAGGGAGTGGTAGGTGCGTGGGAGGCATGCAGGACTGGAGTGGTAAGTGCTCGGGTGTAGGGTCCTTACCAGTATCAATTGCTCCAATGATTCCTGTCAGGCCCTCAGGATGCATGATCTCCAAGACCTACTCCTCCCAGGTTGTCAGGTCAAGCGGGAGGAGGTGGGGGTCTACCGCCAGTCTTGTTGAGGACGATGTTGTGCCTGGACGTCATGGAACCGACCTTCCCCCTGAGGTCATTCCACATCTTTCTCATGTCCTCCTTTGTACGTGTGTAGCTGCCGACTGTGTTCACACTGTTGATGATCCTCTGCCATAGCTCAATTTTCCTGGCGATTGATGTTTGCTGGACTTGTGCTCCCATCAGTTGTGGCTCGACTCTGACGACCTCGCCCACCATGACCCGCAACTCATTGTTGGTGAAGCGTGGGTGCTTGTGGCGTGACATGTTGTGAGGGTGCGTGCTATGCGTGCGAGGTACAGTGTGGGCGGATGATTGTTGTGGGGGTGTGTGCAACATGTGAATTATTGCTCTATGGTCAGTGGTTTGTGGGTCATATATCTCTGGCTCATGGTGATATTCGCAAGGGTTTGTGGAGGTGTGAGGGGGTGTGTATTATAATGCGGTGATCAGGTGTGTGTGGTGTATGTATATGTTTCAGGTGTGGGATACTCGGCCTATCCAATCTGGTGTCACCTTTTATTGGCAGTGGTTTTCTAGCCGCCAATGGTTTACCACTGTGCATGTTTCGCTGTGCTGATTTGCATCACATAATATGGTGGGCGTAGTGGTGTTGGCGAGGCAGGACCGGCGGACGGACAGTCTCTCTTTCGCCATCAGTGGTACTGGCAATGTTGGATTTCGGGCTGTGCTCGGCTTGTTGTTTTTGACTCGTAATACAGCGGACACTGTTCCGCCAACACTGGCGGGATGATGGTGGGATTTTGCATGGCGGTCTTGCCCGAAGACCGCCAAACTCGTAATGAGGGCCTAAGTGTTAATCTTCACCAAAATATAATTTTATATGTGCACTGTATCTCCCTCAATTTGTATTTTCACTTTGCAAACTATGTCAGGTGTTGAGACGTGTCTGTCTGCAGTTTCATCTTTAAGAAAGTTGTTAGTTGTTGTTACATCCAGAAGCTCTTGAAGATTCTGGTAAACTATTGTGACCTTTGCCACGCTCGCTAGCAGAGTCACTTCCCATGTTCTGTTCTTCTGCAAAGTTCTCAATAAGTGTGGCATTTTTTGACGAAATGTCTGCAAATGTTTTCTTTTTGAATTGGGGCTTTTGTTGTGGAAGTTTCTCTTCCTTTTTTTATTGAAACTTCAGATGAGCGTGGTCAATCTTTTCTTGGTTTCACATACTCGTTTCGGTGTTCTGACCTCCCCTCCTCTCTCACTGTGTTTGTCGTGTGAATCCTGAGAGGAACGAGATTGGTGAGTGTCAGTATATTTGTATCAATCAGGAGTTTTTAAAGTTTCTAAGAATATAGCGTTTATCAGAGGTCTCCAAACGTGGAGATTCTCTTCTTTGTTTTTGACCATCTTTATTTTGTTTTTGTTTAGCCCACCGTTTTTTAGAACCCTCTTGTGCTTGTTTGGTAGAATCCTTATTGGATTGGTTTACCTGGTCTGGCTCCCTGACTGTCTCGATCTACACTAGTATAGGTCTCGACAATATTTTTGGCAGCTCACTTTTTTGAATATCTGCATAAACATCCCAGAGCCGCTGGCATACTGCCAGTGCAACTGCTTCCCCTTTAGATTACTTAATTCTATTATTAATATTATTGAGGGCACTGCATTAATTGCTTCCCCAAGTCTATTCCTGGGGCTGCCCCATATTCGTCCTGAATCTGCTTTAACACTTCCGGAAGATTCGCAAGTGTGGTGAAGCTGTCCACTGAGGGAACCAGCCTGAATGGCAAGCACATAGTGAGAATTCTATATTTATCTTGGGATCTCATATGGGGCAACATTACTTCCAAAGTGCTTATTTTTTGTGCTAACCAAAATGGAATTTCTTCACGTTTGGTGGGTACTTTACCCATTATTGAATGCACAGTTGTGGGATTAATCCCTGCTGTAGCTGCATGCAGTTGTGCTGGAACAGCCCTTTCTGGTGCGGTGTTTAAGGTCCGCATTACAAATTATGTTAAGCAACTATATATTTATATTAAATTATTGTATAAGCAGTGTACTTCTGCTACTGCCGTGGTACCTACATTAGGGTTTGTTGCGTAGGTAGCCAACTCTGACCACACAGGACCATCATTACTTAAAGGACCTAGGGGGTCATTCTGACCCCGGCGGTCTAAGACCGCCGGGGCCAGGGTCGGCGGGAGCACCGCCGACAGGCCGGCGGTGCCCCGCAGGGCATTCTGACCGCGGCGGTAAAGCCGCGGTCGGACCGGCAACACTGGCGGTCTCCCGCCAGTGTACCGCCGCCCTTTGGAATCCTCCAAGGCGGCGCAGCTAGCTGCGCCGCCGAGGGGATTCCGACCCCCCCTACCGCCATCCAGTTCCCGGCAGTCCGCCCGCCGGGAACCGGATGGCGGTAGGGGGGGTCGCGGGGCCCCTGGGGGCCCCTACAAGTATTTCACTGTCTGCTTGCCAGACAGTGAAATACGCGACGGGTGCAACAGCACCCGTCGTACCTTCCCACTCCGCCGGCTCGATTACGAGCCGGCATCCTCGTGGGAAGGGAGTTTTTCCCTGGGCTGGCGGGCGGTCTTTTGGCGACCGCCCGCCAGCCCAGGGAAAAACTTAGAATACCCTCCGCGGTCTTTCGACCGCGGAGCGGTATTTCGGAGGGGGGAACTCTGGCGGGCGGCCTCCGCCGCCCGTAAGGGTCAGAATGACCCCCCTAGTCTAACATTTTGTGGAATGTGAAGTAAGGCGCCATCAAGCCAATTTTGGTGTTCTTATTAAGATACTGGTATTTCTACATACAAGTATGGTCTGTATTGTGCAGATGCATTTGTGCAGTATACTGATGAAATGTGTTTGAGTTCCTACTTGCTGCTGGAAAGGTGATCCAAGAATTAAAAACTTCAGTTCTGTATGCTTTGTGAGTCTCAACTACGAACTTAACCTCCCCTCCCTCATCTGTGAGGCCATGGTTTTTGAAATGTGTTATGAGGGGGAGTCACATGTTTGCTGCAATTATGACCTGTTGAGGGTCCCCCAAATTTGAAAACGGTCAGTTCAGAGATAGAAACACCAATTAGGGGAAATAATTTTTTAGGATTCAATCTTGAACAACCTACAGCCAAATATAGGTACTACCTATTCAGCTGAGGATGTTATGATATCCCTAATACCACAGACGTCTCCGTATAAGTCAGTTAGGGTGCCTTTAGCACATAAAGAGCAGAGATACTTGGGAGATCTGTAAAGTTAGTGCCTAACCAAAGTTGGTGGCCCCATGTTGCAGGACTCTCGTCATTGGGATGGGACTGCTTGTTTTGGACGGCAGCACCACCATTTGTGGGGGACTGAGTCTTATCCCACACCGTCTGATAACTGTCAACCTAACCCTTTCGGCTAGCTAGCAGCACCTCACCAGAACCCAAAAGTAAAGATGATTTATGGCAGCCTGACGCATGGCACTCTGACGTCTTAGGGAAGTTGTGTTGGGACAGATCTTACCCCTTTCTCTGAGTTACACAAGTCTTATACATACAAAAGACAAAGAGAAGCAGGATTTGGTTCAATACATTTTATTGAAGCAACTGCGTTCTCTTTAAAATGGCATGAATTGCGTGTAAAATGGCATGAATTGCGATTTTCAGGACAATGAAACACAACACTATTATTACGGTGACAAGAAAAGTGTAACAAATAAAAAGTCCCAGTATTCTGTCACAATAGTGAATCTAAAATTCCTACCTGCACTTCTAAAAATGTACATGAGAGCGATAGCAGTGTTAGCCCTAATCTGCCTGTACTAGTCTCTGTAAGGAAACCCCATCCCCATACCTGAGGAACAAGCAGGGGGTGCCTTTTGGTCTATTGACAGTTCCCCAAGGGGATGGAGAAAAGACACTAGGTTCAGAAGAGCTGCGACCACATGGTACAGCATAAGATGGCTGGCTGGAATATTCCTTAGTTTCTGGTAGCGTGTTGTTTTATAATAAAACATGTTGTTGTTTTGAGAACTGCCCTAATATGATGATGCATCTTTTCTGTGTAAGGTAGACATTGTGCTCTTGGACAGGCAATACTCAGTAAATTATGATGGACAGCCTTGTGCAGCCTTGGAAGGAGCACAAGATGGAATGTGCAAAAGAACTTAATAACAAATTCAGCGGGAAAGAGCAACTGATAGAAATAATAAAACATAATCGCTAAAAATAATCTTTTGTAAAAAAGTAATAAAAAGAAATAAATGACATGAACTAACTAAAAGGACATAGGCCACAGGCCAGGAGCTAAAATAAATGTTCCCATGCAAAGCTCCAAAATGACCCCACAACACTGTTAGCCTGATGGTGGTCAAAGAAGGAAATTAGAGGTGTACCAAAGCTTGACCAATTATTTTTGGTCCTGATATTGCAATCATTTACCAGGTTCCATGAGGAGGCAGCAACATATGGTACACTTATATCGCATATGAAAATAGGTATTTTGATTTTGCTGTTTCTTTCCTGGACTCCAAGGGCCAGATGTACAAAGCTTTTTGCACATCGCACACAGCGAATTACGCTGTTTGCGACGTGCAAAAAGCACTTTGCAATGTACAAACCTCGTTTTGCGATTCAGTAACCTTTTACTGAATCGCAAAACAGGTTTGCGAGTCGCAATTAGGAAGGGGTGTTCCCTTCCTAATTGCGAGTCGCAGTGCAATGCAGGATTGCTTTGTTACCGAGAAGGCAGTCACAAACCAATCGCAGTTTGCACCCTTTTGAAATGGGTGGTAACCCATTCGCAAAAGGGAAGGGGGCCCCATGGGACCCCTTTCCCGTTGAGAATGGCACTGCAAACATTTTTTCAGAGCAGGCAGTGGTCAAAAATGAAACAAAAAGTTTCATTTTTTGTTTTTGTAATGCATCTCGTTTTCCTTTAAGGAAAACGGCCTGCATTATAAAAAAAAAAAAAACTGCTTTATTAAAAAGCAGTCACAGACATGGTGGTCTGCTGTCCTCAGCAGGCCACCATCCCTGTGAGGGCTGGCATTCGCAAGGGGGTCGCAAATTGCAACCCACCTCATGAATATTCATGAGGTGGGCCTTGGCAACCCCCTTGCGATTTGCAGATGATGTCAGGGACACCATCCAACATTGCGAGTCGCAATTTGGAATGTTCCTACATCTGGCCCCTAATTACTCTCTACGCATTCAACATTACCCTAACAGAATTCAGGAGCAAATACCGGGAGAATGATGTAAAATTGACAATGAGGTGGCCCCAGCCTCCACAGCTCTTCCCTTCCAAGGCTCCACTACTTGTGCATGATCATCCTACCTTTGACCGCAATGACTTACTATGCCAAACCTCACCCCCAACAGGAGTTGGCAGTGCCTTGGCAGGCAGACATGTAAAAAGCACCCTCAATCTCTGCACAGTGCTGCATAAGACTTGGTATTGTAGGTCACTGCCAGGGTCATTGAGCTATTTGTGCGTGTGCCTATGTGCAGCTCATCTGCTGTTACCTCGCTAGCCAGCTTCTACAGGATTTACTAGTGAGCCCAAGTGAGTAGCTACCTTTTGCACTGAAAGAGAACTTAGGGCCTGATTTATGAAAAGTTAGCTCTGCCTTTGCGTCATTTTTTGATGCAAAATCAGCACAAACTTATAAAATATAATTATATTTTGTAAGTTTGTGCCGCTTTCGCATCAAAAAATGACGCAAAGGCAGAGCTAACTTTTCATAAATCAAGCCCTTAGTATGAAAAAATCAGACATAACTCATCCATCCCTTTTCCACGTGTGTGCAGTGCTAATTGTTTGTCCGCTGCATGACAGAACCTCCGCCTGTCAAGTTTTTCCTTCTACCCCAAACAAGCACAACCTCCTTCAACTCTCTCTGTGCCACTCATAGACTATTTTGTCTGCCTAGTCTGCCACCTGCCATTTTCTAGCGCTGCCGTAGAGAACGTATCTTAAACTATATCTGAGATAACAGCAGTTGCCATCTCACATTGCCTCACCCCTTAATTTGGGAGGGATGCAATGCATACATGCCCATAGACGAGATGCAGATGGGAGACTCATGATCTTTGAAGCCAAAATGGTTTTATTTTAGCTGTTTCCCGCATGGCATTGCCTTTGCTTTAATAGAAGTCAATGGAGACCATACATTATTGGTGTTGTTTTTTTTTTTTCAAAAGCTTCCACTTCCCTTTTCTAAATGTTGACATGTGCAGGAATGTTGTCCCTTTGTGCGCTATGTTGTAGGTCATGTTTTCTCCCCTCTCAGGAGGGACTGCTGGATGTATTCCATTTGGTGATGTAAGCATCCAAATTAAGGGAGGTGAAAGCCCCTGCCTCAGCACCTCTTGGCCCCTGCTACCCACCATTGTGTGTTGGTGTATCTCGTGTTCTCTATGGAACATCCCAAGATCTAGGGAATAACATCAAATGTGGCAATAGATTGTGAACGTGTCCATCCTATGCCATTATCTTCACTATTTGAGGCCAGCCCTGTTTTTTAGAATAGGACGTATGACTTCCTTTCTGTGTATGGATGATATTAAATTGTTACCAGGGAAAAGCCTTGGTTTTAACATTTATGTAAGTTTTAAATGCAATTCCTCTCTCTGTACTTCTGCAATCTCATGAGGGGGTTATTGGTTTTAAAAGGAAGGGGGCTATTCTTATCCACAGTGATATTATGACAGTGTGGCTAACGTGTAGGTAGGGTGGAAGGTGTTCCAACTCACTCATACTTAGGAACTACATTTAAGTGTTCCAGTCATAGTGGATACAAAGATGAGTAAAATGAGCACGTAGTATGGCTTGGGTGAGACGGGAGAGAAAGTAAGTGACAGAAAGAAATACTGGAAGGAAAAGGGAGGGGGAGAGAAAAAGCGTATAGGGACAGGCTCCACTTTTATTTGAGCCTGATACAATTAATCCTATTGAATTGAGTGACAAAGGCCCTACTAATTCAAGTGAGTATGGTAATTCAGTTTGTAGTATCCTCTATATGTTTTATCATTAATGGTAGAGTCATTATTTGTGTTTTGTTTTGTAGGAGACACTAGAAGAAAAGTTCCCGAATATTCAGTCAACGGCAATGAATTTCATGAAGGTAAGGAAGTGTAAGACATTGAGAAACAGTTTTTATATGGACACTACCTTTCCCAAAAAGATGTTTGTACACTAGAGAGGTGTGACAATGGGAATGTTTAGAGGCGTTACAAGTCATGTTAGCAATGCCTGGTGGAAAACATGATTGTACTATACCTATAGATTGCTAGTTTTAGTTTGCATTTGCAGTTTGCGTCCTCTTTTGTCCCCTCAGCTGTCCACCAAGGGAAAGCAAACCAAAGAATGACCACATGTATCTCCTGCTACGCACCACTATTGCCAAAAAGAATCTAAAATAAGCTCTGACATAACAGATAGTTTAGGCTTTTGTATTGATGAATGTTTTTTTCTGATTCTCTAACTAGAACAAGTATAGCCTTACTAGCAGTGCAAGATTCAGTCCAACACTTTCCCTACTGTTTGCTCATTTTGGAGTAGAAATTGTAAATCTGCTCCATCCAAAGTACAACACTTTTCCTACTGTTACTCAGCTTGGAGTTGCAATAGTCCTTATGATCCCTCCAAAATACTAACACTTGTATTACCGGTGGTCAGTTTGGAGTGAGAGTAGTAAATCTGACCCTTTCAAAGTCCAACACTTCCTGTACTGTTGCTCAGGTAGGACTGGGAATAATAAATGTGACACGCCCAATGGCAATATTTGTTTACCTTTGCTAAGGGTGGACTTTTAATAGTTCATTTTACATCCTTTGATGTGTGTTTTTATAGTTTTTGTTTGAGTGGAGTCACAATGGTAAAAAAAAAATTTATGGTGTTTTTTTAATTGTTCATTTGCTTGGAGTTAGAATTGTATAAATGTTACTCATTGTTTTCAAGTTACATGCATTTTTATTCATATTTATATAGTTCTACTTATATATGTTTTTGAATATTGTTTGTTTTTTCTAATTGGTCTTTTAAAATCTGTATTTGTTTTACAATTTTTAAAATATTTTTGTTAATTTATTTTAAAGTTTGTATTGATTTTAATTTTATAGTTTTACTTTTTGTTTCCTTTGTGTTTTACTTTTTGAGAAATATTAGTTTTAGAAGTGTATTTTTATTTAATTTGAATGACTTCATATTTATATATTATAGCTTTAATTTTATTAAATATATATGTATAACAGTAAATTTAATAGCATATTTTTGAATTCATGTATTTATATTTGTTTTAATATTTAATTTAATTTGAAGTTTTCTTTCAGTTTGTTAGTTACTAAATATAGCTACCTTTTCATCTTATATAAGTCTTTAAGCCTGATTTTCAAAAAAATGTTCAATATTTTTTGTTACTTTAAGGTTAAATATTTTTACATATGTAAAGTTATCTATGTATTTTCGATATTTTTGTTCAGGATGCACTTTCCTGGCTGTTAACTTGATACTCCATGAACTATTGTAATACCTGCAGGGCTATGAAGAAAGCAGAACAAAAGCATGGCAGGCTGACATTTGAACAGAAGAGAGCCTGCAAAGGACAGAGGGAACCCAGCCTAGTGCACATAGGTTTGAATCAGAAAAAAGTGTAGGCTGCTACTGACTTAGAAGTTAAAGCTGAGAAAATCAGCCATCCTACCATGTAGCTTGATCAAATGAAGGAAAGGCGTGTTAAACAGGGTGGGTTTTGACATGGCAGAACACAGAATACTGCATCTAGAAGATAGGGCCAATGCTACTGGTAGTACTGTACTGTACTGTGCATACCAAAGGTTTTGGTGGTTTACAGGCAAATAATTAAGCCCCTGAGGTGTGTTCACTGTACAACAATATTCAAATTATTGGATTGCCTGAGACCACAGAGCTAGGTAAACAAGTGACCTTTGTTGAAACAATGGTCATGGAGGTTATCGGAAGATCCCTTTTTTCAGATGTATTCATAATTGAGTGAGTACATAGGGCCTACAGCCCTCTGCATCCCTAGATGCAACACCAAGACCCATAGTTTCCCGCTTTTTCAATTATAGAGACCGAGATCCAGCATTGCTGTTGGCAGGTGAGAAGGGATGGCTTGAGTATCAAGGATCAACATTATTCTTGTTTCTGGATTTCAGTGCTGCGGTATAGAAACCAGTCCCTGAACATTAAACATGCTATGTTGTAATGATCGCAATTAGAACTGAAGCATGATGGACATGTGCATTTTATCACTAACCCCTTGAAAGCTGCCAAGTTTATCACAACCAGCTAAAGAAACATAATGAGGAGCATCAAGTAGACCAGTGCTTGACTGAGAAAATTATTATTATTTTTAAAATATTTTTATTGAGTTTTCATAACAGATCTATGTACCATGATTTTATGATCACATTAACAGGATTTGGTTGATCTAGTGAAACATTTACATTCAAACAACAAAAACAAAATGTACACATTTAGGTCCAGTTATATTGTCCAGTATATTTGTCTGCTATTTCTGGCTGATAAGTCTTGTATTTTGGTGTTAGTTGGCCCATCTACCCTATTGTGGTCTGCTTGTTTGTAGTGGCCAGGGGTGCCGTTCTATTAGAGTATTAGTGGCGTGTGTTGGGGATGAGTTTGTGTTTGTGTTCTGTATAATTGCCCTACACTTGTTGGCTAGTGTGGGTGTCGGCGGGTGTAGGGAGTAGGGCGTAGGAATGGGTGTGTTCACGTCTAGTGTGTTGTGTCACGGACGGTTGCGTAAGAGTGTTCTAGGTGGGCGGTTGCTGTCTGGGTGTTTGTGTCATTCCGCTGTTCATGGTGGTTTCTCATAAACTTTAGCCTCTGGTTTGGCTACTTGCATTTCCCAGGCTTTACAACCTGTGTGTTGTTGACCCTCCCGCGCTAGTTTCCTTAGTACCTGGTATTCTATGCGGGGTCAGCGCAGCGTGCGGGGGTGCCAAGTTTTCAGATCGGGTGCGTTGGGTGCTTTCCAGTTCATGGCTATCAGTCTTTTGTACATCACATAGGCTAGGTCTGCAAACGTATGTAGGTGTTTATGTTTTTTTACTCTTGTCCTCAGCCCTAACAGGCAGGACTTGGGATCCACTGCCAGTGCAAGTCCCGTCAGTTCTGTGATTTCTTTTACCACTCCATTCCATTCCTTTTGAACCCGAGGGCAGTCCCAGACCATGTGGTAAAAGTGTGCCAATGGGACGTTACATCTAGGGCAAGCCGGGTCTGACCCAGGGAACATTATTTAAATCCTGACTGGCGCTAAATATGTTTGATATGTGTAGTTGAACTGTGTGTAACGGAATCTAGGATTTCTCAACACCCCGCAGGTGTGGTATAGGGCTTTCGACCAGTCTTCTTGAGAAATCGGGTCCGGTAGGACAGTGTTCCACCTATCCCTTGCCCTTTCCAGATTGGGTTCAGGGGACTTACTCAGGAGTTTGTATAGGTTCGACACTATTTTTGTTTGGATATCATATTGCAGCATATGATGTAGTGTGAGGGAGATCTCTGGCTCTTGATCTCCGGCCGCCCATGTTTTTTTAATTGAGTGGCATACGGCATGGTAAGCTAAAAATTGTCCCGGGTTCACTGCTTTGAGGGCTTGTATAGATTCGAATGTCATTAGTTTTCCTTCCTCAAAGCAGTCTCCTACTAATTGTATGCCCGCTTCTGACCAGACCGCGAGTGAGTGCGACCCAGCCTCAGCCCAGCCAGGGAGCCGTTCCAGAGGGATGAGCGGCGAGTAGGGGTGCTCCTTGTGTCCTTTTTGTACGTACCTCCCCCAGCATGAATGTGCCACTGCCATTAATGGGTTGTCAGATGCACTTTTTAGTTTTTTATTTGTTAGCCATGTGAGCAGAGGTGCCCCCTGAAGTCGGGCCGACAGCCATGCAGACTCCACCGACTCGGGCCTGTAGATCCAATTCAGTATCCAATGTAGCTGTGCGGCAGCATAGTAGAGTTCGAAGTTGGGGGCGCCCAGGCCACCTGCGTCAATTGGGCGCTGCAACGTGGAGAGTGCAACGTGCGTCCTGGCCCCTCCCCATATAAGATGCAGCAAGACTGCATTCAGATTGCGGAAAAAGCTCCTGGGGACACTGTGTGGCAGTGCCACAAAGTAATATAGCAACCTGGGCAGTATCAGCATCTTCGCCACCGCCACCTTACCCAGTGGTGATAGTGGTAGTTTATTCCAAAAACGCAGCGACCCCTTCATGGAAGCCAGTGCTCTCCCCAGATTACCATCTCTGAGATCCTCTGTTTTATGAAATATGTGGTCCCCTAAGTATTTAAATGTTTTGAAACACCATTCCAGGCGTCCTGCTGGGGCGTTTTCTTGTCTCGGCGGGGGCCATCTAGTTAGTGGGTACACGCATGATTTTTCCCAAGTGGTTGAGATGCAGTCGCCTCTGACCACTGCCTTGTGTGCATCCCACTCTACCACTCTTAAGGTTGTGGATTCGTCATTTATTTGCCAGTACTGTCTCAGTGCTGTGTTCAATACTTCTGTGAATGCCTGATCTTGGAGAGCTTCCACCTGTAGTCTCCACGTGGGGATCGCTGGGCGTTTCCTGCCCCAATTCAGTGTTATTTTAAGCGGTGAGTGATCCGATAATGTCTTGGCTAATTATTCTGTCCTATTGACCAATGCACATATGTCCTGGGTTCCCCATATTATGTCTATTCTGGTATGTACTTTGTGTGGTATTGAGTAAAATGAGTATTCCCTCCGTTGTGGGTATTTCATGCGCCATACGTCATGGAGTCTCATGTCGCCAGCCCATGCCTGCAGTGGGCATCTGGCATTTCTATTTGCTGTTGCTTTCAATAGAGTGTTTGCCCTGTCTAATACTGCATTCGGTGTGCTATTGAAGTCTCCGCCCCATATGGCAGGGGCTTCAGGGTTTACCAATAGTGCTGGAGTAAGTGTGCCCAGGAATTCAGCTATCGCGCTATTAGGGGCGTATATCCCAATTAATGATAACTGTCTGCCGCCTGACTGACCTTCCACTACCACGTATCTGCCCCCTTGGTCTATCCTGTGCAAAGTTTGGAGATATGGGACGCCTCCTGCTATCCATATCAATGCTCCTCTATTTCCCCCTTACATTGTATGACCACTCACCATTGGTGCTAAGGAATTAATTTTCTGAGTTTGCCAGAAGGTGTTGCACTTGAGGATTCCTATTAGATGCTCTGTGGGACTCTTCTTTCAGCTTCAAAATAAGCTTGGCCATCACAGAGTTCTTCAGTACCAACAGAGGGTCAAACCCAAGATTCTCTATGTCTTGGGAAGCTTTCAAAGTCTACATGTGTGCCACCTCTGTGGTTAAGCAGATAGACAGCCTTAAGTTAATTTGTGTGCATGCTTTAGAGTTTTATGGCTACGCTAGAGACAGAGTGCAATTAATTAATTGTGCAGAGACATAAAAGTAAAGTTAGACTTATTCCAAAATGTTGCAGAACGCGAAGTTCAATAACTCGGCAACAATACTCAGGCATGTAGCAACCAAAAGGTAAAATGCCCAGCTGGATTCTGTCCTAGTTGTTGCGGAAAACACCCCAACAACCTATGGTTATAGCATTACATTCAGGGATTGGGGATCTG
Organism: Pleurodeles waltl; assembly: GCF_031143425.1. Taxonomy (NCBI): domain Eukaryota; kingdom Metazoa; phylum Chordata; class Amphibia; order Caudata; family Salamandridae; genus Pleurodeles; species Pleurodeles waltl. Next base: position 406,040,153 of record NC_090449.1, read on the forward strand.
GTTAGTGGTAAGCTAGCAATCCTTCTGGAATTTGTTGATCATGACACTGATTTATGTGCCACTAGAGTACAAATTAAGGAATAGGTACATGGTGTGGTGCTTGCTTGGGTAGAAAGAGTTATGAGGAGCTTTATGGTAGAACTATTGAACTAAGAACAAGATCAAGAGTGCTGAAGATGGTTTTCTGATGGGAGTAAAGTCCCAGACTCAGATGGGCTGGCAACCAAATTTCATGCAGAATTTAGAAATGAATTTGTAACGCATGTTTTAGACCTATATGGGTATGCATTGCCAGTAGAGCAGCTTCCACCTACTATGAAAGAGAACCTAGTGATAGCACTACTGAAGCTGTGCAAAGACAATAAGGAGTCTCAATCTTACAGAACAGTGCTGTTGCGAAACTCAGACAACAAAATACTGGCTCAAGAATAGTACAAGTACCAAATATATTAACTCAATTGGTGGACAAGTAGTTACTGCCTGACCACTTGGTTACAACCACAAGCATCATCTCTGAACTGTGTTTGCACTGATGTATCAGATAAGACTAGACATTAGGGCAGTAGTGATTTTTATAGATGCAAAAAAGACCTTTACGTAGCTTGAATGGCCATTCCTGGTGTTATGCAGAATGGGCCTAGGAGCCTAGATTATCAATGTGGTAGGCCTACTTTATGCTGACCCTTGGGTAGAGTTTGGATTGGTGGGTTCATGTGCAATGCCTTCATTATATGTATCAGCACAAGGCAGGACAGCCTGTTATTGTTCCACCAATAATAGCGTAAGCTATAGAGCTGCTGGCTTCAGGATACTCATCTGCACATGGTACAACATTTCCAACCTGGAAGCTGTTACTCTGACTACACACTGATGATATCTTGTTATTTCTTAAGTAGTTGAGGATAATCTAGAGACCCTTATTTGTTTCATCATCAAATTTGGCGAGTTACATTGCAGTAAAATTAATTGGGCAAAGTTGGAGATGTTCCCATTCTCACCTGCAAACAGCATGCCCTAGTGTGCAAAGGTTTGAGGGGTCATGTAAGGACTCATGGGAGGATACTTAGGCATCTACATATGTACAGATAGAAAACTAGGGCTCTGGAATAATTATGGTCTGGCAATAGACAGTGGACCTGGTTGCCTTGGCTATAATAGGAGCCATCATTCTGATTAAGATGCAGGTTATTCCTAAATGTCTATGCTTGCTGTACCTACTCGCAAACATTTCTTTATCCCTAAGCAAAGTTTTTAATGCCTAGCTGCAATTTGATATCTAGGCTTGTACAGAACAGCCCAGGCCCTGCTAGGAGATTTTGACACTGTCAACGATGGAGGGGATTTGCAGCGACACACTTTGAATGGTATTGCTACACAGCCAAATCACATCTTACAATACACTTGTTTCACCTGGCAAGCCAGGTCCCGCACCTACCTATAGAAAGAGACCAGGTAAAGAAGGGAGAAAACAAAACACTGCTTGTGTCTTGATTGCCAAAGACTTCAAATCTTATTCAAAGTGTCAGATTTATAAACTGGCAGTTTGGTCAATGAGTAGGGCACCAAGCTACATGTACATTTACTCTCTATCAAGACCATAATGAACAGTCTGCTACAAGGGTGCCTATTACATATAGGACAACTGTTTTCAGACAGAACCCTTTTTTTTACCCTTGAGCAAATCTGGGCAGTAACTGCACTGGGTGCTAGTAACCCCTTGCAGCTTACTCAGTGGTGTGCAGCTACATTCAAATGATGCAGTGCTGAATCAGTGGCTCTCTGGCGGGAAGAAACCTCCGACCTACACAGGGTCCCCATAGTAGTGGAGTGGGACACTCTCTTGAATGAGTTGCAAGAACTCTTGGAAAAACCCTAACCGTTGGTGAACACTTGGCAACCGCTGTGCTCACATACATGTATGACTGCATCTTTAACCTACACCCTCCCCCTTTTTCTCTTTATCAGCATATCTGCCCTTAAAAGAGTATACTGGTAATTTTGCAGTGTATGCCTGTTCTCTAGTTTCCACACTATGAGTTCTGATGAAAAATGATAGAGTCTCCCCATATAGGCCGACGCTCCTACTTACTATGTCATTAATAGTTTTTTCGACATGTCTATGATGACCTGGCAGTTAAATTATTTTTACCGTATTATTATACATCTAAGTGATGTTTAGAACCAATGACTCCTGCCGTGTAATATGTCTGTCTCAGCATGTTCAGACCCTCTTATTATTTGGGTAACAGTTGATACGATATTGCTATTTGTATGTGTTTGTACCTGATACACATCTGTATAACAATACAAAAACGAATAAAAATTGGTTAAAATAAAAAACTGTGCTGGGTATTCTAGGATTACTTTAGGATGCACCAGGCCACCAGTGCATGCTTTGCCTCCTTTACTGATGAGCCTGCAGAAATTCCCTGATTGATTCACCTGCTGCCTTCTACTAGTTTAAGTGGTTGGTTATCAAAGCTCTATTGCTTGGATGGAATATTGCACCATGGAAGACAGCATAGTGTGGAGAAATTGGGAGACAGATATTAGATGTGAGATGATGAAAAATGTGGGTGATACTGACTGTAAGTAGACTAAGGGCCTGATTTAGATCCCGGCAGAGGGAGTTACTCCGCCACAATGGATATCCTATCCACTGTATTACAATCCCTTTATAGCCTATGGGGATCGTAATACGGTGGGCGGGATATCCCCCAGGATCTAAAGCCAGCCCTATGTTAATATCCATAAACTACAGACAAAAGCTTATACACTTCAAATTCCTGAACAGTCTAAACTTCATGCCGCTGTTTCTCTATTGGATAGACCATAGGTTGAGTTCAGCAGCGACCGCTGCAGATCTCAAGGGGAGGGGTGGGCAGACTCGGTGGGGGAGTTGGGGAAGGGGACAAGGTCACAATAAATAACAAAAAAATAAATAATAATAAAAACAAATACAAAAACGTACCTGTCCGGACGCCGCAGGCCACCTCCTGCTCCTCTTCAGATGGTGTCCCAGCAGTCCCTGGGAAAACAGCACAGGCTTCCCCACGTACTCCTGGCGCTGCTCTCATGCTACACTTAGCATAAGAGCAGTGCCAGGATTGGTGTGAGCATCTTGGTCTTCCGCTCTGACACTGCACTGGAGTCTTCTGTGCAGTTTCTCCAACCCGGCTCTGCAACACAGCCAGGTTGGATATACCTAAGTGCACATGTCAGTTTGGCTGACCTAAGACGGCAGGCCAAACTGACCTTCGCACCTAGTGCACTCAATCCACTCCTCCTCCCCACTCCCAAGGCCCACCCTCGCCCCTCCCTCCACACGCTGGCTCAGCTGAGCCAGCATCTGAAAAATTAAACAAAATATTGTTTTATTTTTCAGCTGTTGGCTGTTAGCCAGCGGGGCGACTCTCCTTCGCCATTGCGAAGGAGCCACCCCTAGTTGAGCTTAACTGTAAGAGATGTGGCAGACTTTCTACATTTGGCCAAATCATGCCCCACAATCAGTGCATGCAGGGCTGAGGTTGCTGATACTATAACTGAAATAATTTCAGGGCCAGTTAAATGCTCCCCATTGATGATTCTACTGGGGTGTGTGGCAAAGGTTTCTTGCTCAATTAGACTCCTATAACAATGTTATTGATACAGGTGCTGGCAAAATGTATAGCTACCAGAGTTTGGATAATGGGCCCACCTCTGAAGCTGCAGGACTGCATGAAGGATGCAACTTTATGTAATGAAACAGTGACTCGCCAGGCAGAATGTGCCAAGGCATACAAAGCTAAATAGAGCTATAAATAGAATCCTGAGTGATCAAACTGATGTGCTGATTTCAGGCACAACTATAAGATTATTCTGCAGAGTAGGAAACAAACTATTAGAGAGGATGATTGGGAAGCTTTATTTTAGACAAGCAACCAAAAGAAAAATACAATTTTTTGAAAAGTATTAAATTCACCCTAATTTAGGGAGGTTTCTTTTCCTTCCCTTCATGCTGTAATTCTTCCATAGGCCTGGGTCATGCACTTTAGCAATGTATTCAAACAATTGTTTCCTTATTCCTTGGATGCTACCACGGAGATAACACATGATGACTTCATCTCTCCCGCTGCTCCCTGTTTGTTTGAGCTGACTTAAGTCACAGCAACAATTATGATTTGCAGAAAAGGAAATCTCCTGGCCCAGTGGGGGGACCATTGATATTTTTCAAATTAAATATGTGGGGCCTGCTACTTACTAATGTGATATGGTATGCAAGACTGAGTGGCAAATTATCATCCTTGTCCCACTCACTGATCTTACCTATATTTTAAAAAGATGCAAAAACAGATGCCAAGTCTTATTGCCCAATTTCCCTCTTAGACTAATTGGTGAAGTTTTTAGAGGAGAATCCTGCTATCCATACTGGAAAATTGGGTAGTCGATAACAAGATTTTAGCAGACGTTCAGTATAGCTTACAAAGATCATCAAAATCAGGTAAAGACTTTTCGAGATATGAATTTTTAGAGGTTTGGAAAATCAACACAGTGCAATTTCTGGAGCAGTAATGTTATCCTATGGGGAAAAGACAAATACTGCCTTCAGGCACTTTACAACGACTTATATGACTGTTCTTCTGGATAAGGTAAGTATGGGGCAAGGGGTTCAAGGCTGCACCAACAAGTCACTTCGGGAGGCAGTGGGACGTCCGGATGCAGAGGTGCTTTTCAGCATTGGGTGCCCTAATTTTAGAAAGAGGCTGAAAGCAAGAACTGGGGGTGGCAGTCTGAAGGAACCCACAGAGGGGCTTGACCCTTGAGAGCCTCATGCATGTATGGACACCGTTGGCCACTTCTCCTTGGACTGTGGGGCTCGGTCGTCAGGTCCCGGTGCAGAGGATACTCGCAATTGGAAGGGGCCTGCAGAAAGAGGCTGCAGGAGGCATCAGGAAGTCCACAGTTAGCAAACCCAAAGTGAGCTTTCGCTCTGATTTCTCTGATGGATCTGGGGATCAGTTGAAGTGGCACCGTTGGCCCACTTCAACTTGGGCTAGGGGGCACGTGTGCAGTAGTGCTGTCCTGTATCAGGTTTTGATGGTCCGGAGCCCTTGTGTGTCTTCTCTGGTGCCTACAGAGGGCAGGGAAGTAGCACCGCTAATCCACAGGAAACCCTGGTTACTTCTCAAAGTGCTGGCAGACCCCCCAGGCTTTTGGAAGCAGAACAGCTATAAGACGAATCTTCTTTGGCACAATTTTCGAGTACAGCAGGCAGCTGGTGGGGCTGGGGACCAGTCAGTTGCTGCTCCTCAATTTTTGCTTTTTGCTCCTCTTCGGGTCCTTTTTTGTTTTTAATCCAGTGAATCTGAAGTCTTGTTATTAGGGGATCCCCTAAATACCCAATTTAGGGGTGTTAAGGGGAGTGAAGGGCAGTAGCCAATGGGCTACTTACCCCTGGGTTCACCGCACCCCCTAGATGACCACTTCCTGTGGGGAGTGGGCATCACCCTGTCCCCCAATTCCTAATTCCACCACATCCAAAAGGGTGGAATTCCTAATTTCGTGTTCACTTTAGCCTGACAGTGCAATACACCTCCTGCATAGCTAATTTTCCCACCTGTCCTGGTGCCAAATGGGCCTCAGGGCAGGGGTTGCCTCTCCCAAGTCTGGGGGAAGCAGGGGGTTGCATACCTAAGGTGGCAGGCACTTTGAAATTCCTAGTTATGGTGTGCAGATTTACTGCCATCTAATTGGCAGAGGTGATAACACCTCCTGCCAGAGTAAGCATTTTTTCTGATCTCGAAAAGCAGAATCTCTCACCTCCACGGGGTCGGAAAGTCAAATGTAGTGGCAGGTTGATTTATACCAGTCACTCAGCACACCAGAGGACTAGTAGATTTTAGGGTGCACCTCTAAGGTGCCTTCTGGGTGCATGTCATAATAAATATAATACTGGCATCAGCATGGATTTATTAAGATGAGGTGTTTGATAACAAACACCAATATTTTCCGTGCAGCCATCATGTTGCTTGGTCACTTGTGCTGACCAAAGTCCAGTACCTACTTTAAGGTGGCTGCCCAGTCACTTGCAATGCATAGGAATAGAGCTAGACATCACAGGGGCCTATCTGCTCATGCAGATATGTCTTCACATTATTATAATGCACCCTGTCTTATGGCTCATAAGGCTTGATGTAGGGGTGACTTACATATAATGCATGCAGTGACTTTGGCATAGCACACAGTGTGTGTGCCATGTTGTATTTCCACTCAGGGTTTGCACCCTGACACAGTCTGCAATGGGAGGCTGTGTGCAATTTGTGTGTGGGTCCCTTAGGGTGGCATAAGTTAAGCTGCAGCCCTTAGGGCAGAGGTCTCCAAACTTTTTAATGCCGCGCCCCCCCAGTTGAAAAATAAAAGTCATTGGGCCCCCCTCAGAATTTTTCACAATTATTTTATAAACATGGCAATGTTTAAATATGTCTAAACCTATTTAAACATTGCAGTTAAGTACTGTTACCTTTTTAAAACTGCAATAACATGCTTCTGCTTAAAACAAAGGCCTGTTATCTGTATAATATTTATTTTGGCCAGAGTCTGGGGCCCCCCCTGGGATCACTTGAGGCCCCCCTAGGGGGGCCCGCCCCCCAGTTGGAAGACTTCTGCCTTAGGGACTCTCTTTAAGACTCATGCCCTGGGTACCAGGGGCACCATTTACTACAGACTTACAGGGGTGCTAAGGTACTGTGCCAATTGTAAAAAAAAAATAGACATGCCTTGCTTTTAAGGAAAGAGCATTGGCTCTAAGGCCTCAGTGCACTGTGAAACCAGCATCCAATAGCTCGAAAAGGGGCATAAAGTTGGGGGGCATCTACAAAGAAGCCCAGTTCCTACAAGTTGCACAGGAGATTGAGCAAATCATACCTGCTAATTTATGCTATGCATCACCAATCTCTATCCCTCCCTTAGGAAATCCGCACTCAATGTATGTTCAGTTTTTAGTCTAAAAACATTGTTCATATACTGTAGGTTGAAACCATTACCTCGGACCATCATACGCCCTGTGTAAATCTAAAAAAAGTAACATTGAAACTACTTGATTAAAAGTGCAACATGCCTGCTGAGAAAAGTAGGTCGTTTCTCACACTAGATGTCAGCACTTGCTCAGGATTCTAACGTGGTTCAAACTCCCCTTGGTCATTCTATCCCTTGCCCTCTTTTCTGAGCCAACCAAAAAATGAAAGTACTGACTATAAATCAATCTTTACAGCACCAACGCTTTATATTGTAAAAAAGTGAATTATATTTGTCAGTGCTTAACAATAAACCTGCATACCCATCGTGCATTATTCATGTATTTATTATCAGTATCGATGCAGTGTTTTTCGTTTTTTTAAACAGGGGAAATAGTGGCCAATGGGAAGAAAAGCATGATGCCTGGGCTAAATTTAGATTGTTTTGGTCACATCGAAATAACTTTCACCTGTGTCTTTAGCTGCCTTTGGGCGGGGTAAAAAACGATTTGCTAAGCACAATGAAAAAGGGCAAGGGAAGGGAGGACTTATGTCTGGATGGGGATATGTTTTGGGGGTAGCCACATCTTACTGTTAAGAGTTCCTTTCTATCTCATTATATGCATCACCGTCCTGCTCAAAGATCTTGTGCCATCCAGATTCCTTATATGGTACAGTTCTGCTGAATAGTCGGTGCAAGACCATTATTGTTCCATTAAATGCATTTAATTCCTCGGGGGCTGCCAGTCGGTTTTATCCAAAACCTATTTTTTCTGTACTCTGGACTCAGTGTTATGTATATAGCAACTCATGTTACAACATAAATGTGTTGCGCCCCACTGCTCCTTGGACTAGATTCACTTTGTTTCAAATGTGTAAACATTGGATATTGTGTATTTGGCCGTCTTGCTGAGGGATGCCAGTACTGCGCCATTATTTGTATCACGCCGATCCATGGCTCTACTATACAGCTGTGCGTATTGAAGGCCTACTGCATGAGAGCTCTGACCCCAATTCCCCCTCTAGATCCCTGGGGGAATCAGGCTCTGGCTCAGTATGCAGTCATCCAATGCAGTTTGGTGCTGGAGTTAATTCCTCGTCCTGTTGAAGGTGGGTTGTAGGGTGAACTTAAATCACTGTGTAATAACTGACTGAAGAGTATTCCTCTGACAATTTAGAATATATATATATATATATATATATATATATATATATATATATATATATATATATTTTAAACAAAAGCGTCCTCTCTGTGAAAGCGCACTCCCACCAGGTTAATTTAGGAAAATCGAAATTCAGCAACTCACAGCGAATTCCTTTCAGTCTTTTCAAAATTCAGGCCTAAATCGAAAAAACATCTCTGGACACGTGTTTCGGGGTTGATCCCCTCATCAGCAGAGAAACTAAAAAATATATCACCCTCGTAGGTGCAGCCATTGCTGGATGTGTTCCAGACTCTCATTCCTTTTAAAGACCACATACCTGGCTCGTTCAGCAAATTCAATTGCAAGCACCTGATTAATATATTCAAGTACCAGCCCAAGTGCATGCTGGTTACGGTAGTCCTGCGTATTTGTAGTTGCACCCAAAGTGGGTTGCTGGAGCCAGACAAAATCATGAAAAGAATACAATTCCTTAGTAGGCGAATTCGACGTGAATATATATAAAACCTAATGCCTCCTTGAGCTTGTTTGGTTTGTGCATTTTTTATACTTAAAATACACAAAGTTTTGTAAATAACTGTGTTTAGCAAAATAGGTCAGGGTATGAAAATCAAAAAATCCTGATTTATACCCACCGTTTTCATGTATTTTTCCCCTTGCATAAGCTTCAATCATATCTTTCGAATATACTGTTGTTTGCAAGGCCAAAGTCCCTTTTGTTTCTTTCTCAGCAGTCACTGTACTGTCTCCATTTTCTTTTTTGTTTATCTTCCCTTCACCTCTTTTTTCTGCTGCTCGCTTGGAACTTTTAATCCATTATTTGACGTTATTTTAATATATGTTTTTTTCTTCCTTTATTACCTGATTTTCCTTTTTACAATGGCAGAAACACAACAACAGTGGGCTGGCCAGTGATGATGCTTCATGAAGTCACACAACATTTCTCCCTGTAGGAGGGGTAGTTGTTGACGCACTAAGGCCCATATTTAATGGAAAATGGAGCGCTATGCTGGGCCAAAATTTGCAGTGCCTCGCTCCGTCATTTTCACAGCGCAGGGATGCGCCGTATTTAATTGAATACTGCGCACCCCTGTGTTGTTCCCTGCGCTGGAGCTAAATTGAGCTGCCTAGCGCCAATGCAGGCATCCTTGCACCATCGTGAAAGGATGTCTGTGTTGAGGGGTTTGATTGTTTATGTGTGGGAAGGTGTCCCTTCCTGCACATAAAAAATCATTTCAAAATGACGCTTTGGCACTTCTGTGTGTGCTGCAGAATGCAGCACACACAGAAGTGCCAAGACGTCATTTTGAAATGATTTTTTATGTGCAGGAAGGGACACCTTCCCGCACATAAACAATCATGTCTGGCATTTTGCTCTTTCTATGTGTGCTGCACAATGCAGCACAAAAATAAAAAAATAAAAACGAGGAATAAAAGTATTCCTCCTCACTGCGCCTTGCTGACGCCACCCCTTGGGAGGCGTTAGACTTTGGCGCTGCCTCAGGTTTACAAAAACTCGGAAATCTGAGGCAGCGTCAAAATGCAATTGGTGTTGCTGTGGCATGCCCACAGCAACACCCATTGCACGCCCCTTCCACGCAAAGGGCTGTGTGTGAAGGGGCCGTATTTACAAGGTGGCGTTAAGCCACAAAAAGTGGCTTAGCGCCACCCTGAAAATCCGGCGCAGGGCATTGCACCACCGGAGCATCATGAAAAGTGAAGCTTCGGTAGCCCTAGGGGCTCATAAATATGCCCTTAAATTTTTTAGGTGTGCAAAACACGGTAACCTAATGTTTGCAGAAGACACCTGCCAGGTGCTACTCCAGTGAGTGAGGCAAGTCCGCTGAGGTCATGTACGCGCTCCATACACAGAAAACCAGCCTCACACACTCCTTGGGGCTGGTACATCATCGTTGATCTGATGTGATGGGTGAAGAGGACATCACATGCAACACCTTCGACTGGGGAAGGAGACCTAGTTGGTAAATTATCTTTAATGTTTCTTAATTTTTATAATTCATCTATCACGTAAATGCCGCATTGTAAATTCAGTGATATATTGCTGTTCTGTCACAAAAGTGGCAGGTAAAAGTAGTTCTTCGCTGTTGAGACGTCGCAAGGGGGAAACACTCGCTTCTCAATCTTTCCTAATCACACCTAGATCTCCAGAGATCCGAATCAAGTGCTGGAACACCGGAAAGCCGGCCTCCTGGGTCTCTACTCTCTGCAGATCAGAGTGAGACTGTGGAATTAGGGTAGCGTTGTTGCGTTGCAGCCGCCATATCTTTTGTCATCTGCTGGTCTATGCAGACTCATGGCCAATAAGAGAATGCGAATCCAGGCAGGTACGGCTCACTGAGAGCTTCTGTCAGCACAGGTGCTGGTTCCGGCTTCCTGATTGAAAGCAGAACATACGGCAGTCATGCGGAGAGAGGAAGGACTGTCCAGAGGATGGTGATGAGGGAGAATGCCACACTTAGGCAGGTTTTGGGATTAAAAGACTTTAACAGAGCATTTGGGAGTGTTTCTTAGAGTGAATATGCAGGTAGAGTGTCAGGACCCAGGTCCTTTTTTATATAATATTTAGAGAAGGCAGTAGATCAGGGTGATAGAGAGGGAGACAGGGGAAAAAAGTAAAGGAAAAAGCCAAGGTGGGCGGGTGATTAATGGCTCCACTATCATTCTTTTCTCCTTTTACAGAGGCTAACTATTGAGGACGGTCCAGGTTTTGCTACTTTGCATGTCTTATTGAAAAGACATGCAAAGATGGGAGAGGACTTGTCAAACAATGTATTACACATAGGATAACAATGAGGAGAAGCAAGGGTACAGTTACTGAGCCAGTGGGTTCGAGTGACATTTTCTGTAAGTGTTTGCTGTAGTCAGTGCTAATACCGATCAATGTTTTTTTTCCTTCCCTCCTTTTAGGGTGACCTCTACCATCGATAGGAGAAATAGCTCCAATGTGACAGGGGCCTTGCAAGAAACAAGGATTGTAATTCTACTTTATTATTTCTTGATTTTAGTGTTGTTCATTACCTGTTTCGTTTACAACCTGGCTTTACCATGTAAGTTGCAAAGCCACATGCTTCTCACCTTCACACGTGTTTTACATTTTTAACAGGTGTGTACAACTGTGGAGCTGGCAACGATTTAACAGAGAAAGGCATAAAAAAGTACCACTGCCATGAAGGTCTGCGAGAATGGTGCCTGCTAGCAACTGGAGGACTTCAGGCTTTCAGTGCAGAGCTTAATCGCTCCAGTGCTCTATTGCAGAATGAAGATCAGTGTAGTGAGCTCATTGGGTGGATTTCAAAGTACCAAATGAAAGGGACAGCATGGCCAGACAGGCGGTTTGTTTACCTTCTTTGACATGCATCTTCCACTAATTGGGTGATTGTGTATAAAAAATAAAAAGTGAGAGAACAAAATAATTTCAGTTTGTAGACCTTAAAGTAGCTGCAGGGCTGAGAAAAACACAAAGATTTAGAGGTAAAATCAATATTTTTTTACCAATCTATTTTCTAAAATGGAGAGGGCTAGCTTTTATGTTTATCGTAACCCCTATTATTCCCTCTTTTAATCTAAATTTAATTCCCTGTTCTTCACTTAGACCATATTGTTTCTCTGCCGTTGTAGGACTAGAGGGTGTATTGCCTGTACCTCCTAATATGCCACCCTTCTTCCTAATGTTCATATAATGTCACTGATGGACATGTGAGCCTTAGGGTGGTCTTCCCCCTAACTTTGTGCCTTACTCCTCCATTTTTGCTGATCTCGTTTTTGTTGGCCTTAGGACTCTGTGCACTTTACCAAAGCTGACCAGTGCTAAGGTGCGTGTGCTCACTCCTTATAACATTATTACATTGGCTTACTCCCAATTGACACATTTAATTTACTTGTAAATCCCTAGTAAAGTGATACTACCTGTACCCGGGGCATGTAACGTAAATGCTACTAGTGGGCCTGCACACTGATTGTGCCACCCATTTACGTAGCCCTTTAAACATGCCTCAGGCCTGCCATGCAGCCTGTATGTGCAGTCGAAACTGCCATTTCGTCCTGACATAATAACCTTCTTTTTTAATACATAAAAGTCACCCGGAGGGTAGGCCCTAAACAGCCCTTTGGGGAGGCTGCAGTGTGTTTAACAGGTTGGACATGTACTTTTAAGTTTTACTCTTAAATTAATTTTTCACTACAGGATAACATGGGGTTACCTTTCAATTGGGAGCAAGTGGGAATGCTGAGTTTGGTGGCTAAAGAATTGTCATTAAAAACATTCTTTAATGGTGGGGTCAGATTTTAATTTTGAATTTAAAAAGTTGCCATTTTCTTGTCCCCAACATTTGGAGCGTGCAGCCTGAATCCTGAGTCACATAACTAGGTGTAGCTGGCAGTTGGTCTTTGTGCATTACTCCCATACCGTGAGACTAAGGAGGAGTATGTGTTGACAGGATGGGCAATCTCTGACTTGATAGGGGGGAGGAGGTGTCACCTACCACACTTGGACATCACAATGGCTCTGCATCAGCACACTCACAAAGGGTTTCACGCTAGTCTTTTGTGCCCCCAGACAAGCTGGGGCCAGAGCAGAGAGGACGGAAAACCCAAACACCTCTGGGGTGGAAACCTCCAGAACCACCTTCTACTTCAAAGCTGACACCAAGTATAAATATTGGACCCTCTGACCCAACTTTCCAGTACACCCCTGGACCTGTGGAAGACTCAGAAAGACTGATCTGTTGCTCTACTGGACAAAGGACTGCTACTCTGCTGTCCTGTTACCTTGCTGTCTGCTGCTTGAATGAAAAAGACTGGACCTGCATCTTGAACCTAGGGCCACTAGAGTGACTACAAGGGCTAGTTAGCTGGCCTGGAACCCAGCATCTGGATTCTGTCTGCTGTGAGTCCTGTCCCCCAAGTGGTGCTCCCCAGTCCTGGATCCTTGGAAGCGGGTCTGAAGGTGCTCTGCGAGGGCAGCTGAGGTCTCTTGGGCAGAACTGATTCAGCGCAACACATCACCTTGCTAATCTGCACAGCTTTCCAGTGCATCTCCGATGCAGGACCTCACATCGCAGGCCTTTGTCGACTGCTTCACTGAATCCACAGCTGCATGACTTTAAGATGCAGGACCTCGTGTAGTAGCCTGCATCTTCCCCAGAACCACTGCTGCACGACGCATCGTCGACACAACGCTCCACACCAGGATTTAAGGTACTTTGTTAAGTGGGCTAAAGTTAGTCTTTTTATCCTGCCAGCACACCATCGTGGTCAGCCTGAACTTGTACTTTGTACCAGTCCAGCGCAACCAGATAAGTTGCCCCTTTGTGCTTTTAAGCACTATTTTTACCTTGAATTTTAAAATTACATATCCCTGCTTCCAGTGATTGGATTTTTTTCGTTTTTTGCCTCAATTAATTTATTCTATTTTACTATATTTTTCTAAATTGGAGTGGAATTTGTCTTGTGTTGTGTTTTCACTTTATTACTGTTTGAAGTGTTACATAAATATGTACACATTGCCTTTAAGTTAAACCTGACTGCCTTTGTGTCAAGGTATGAGAGGTGTAAGCACAGACTAATTTGGGGTTTGCTTGTGTTTCACCGTGACAAAAATTGTGGTTGATGTTTGAGTAGGGTCACCCTCCTCAACCAGTAACCCAATATCCTACAGTCATGTATCACTCTAACCCGTCCTTATTCAAATCTAACACCTTCCCATGTACCATCACTTCTTGGAACTATAACCCAGGCTTTAAAGTCAAGGTAACTCTATCCCAGGAATAATATGTGGTGCACTGTTAATAGAATGATATATTACAGCATGGGGTGTGGCACAGGGAGGGTAAGATCCTGAACAAGCAGGATTGTGTGACTTTAAAAACACTTCTTCACACTTGTTTAATAGTAGTCAGGGTCTGTAGGAAGCTGGCTCTGTATATACTATATCAAAATTAGATATAGGTGGTCATTGCGGCTTCGGTGGTCTTTTTCCAAGACGGCTGCAGAACACACCGCCAGTGCTGACGGTCCGAAGACTGCCATATTTTGATTTAGGTAGGACTTCTGCCTGTTTACGGGTGGAAATTCGACCCGTTGGTCAGACCAATAGAGGAAGAGAGGCGGTTCCACCACCAGCCCTGCCACACCAACAAGACTCCGCCCGCCATTACGATACGTAATACAGCGTGGTGGAGCCCTGTCGGCGGTGTGGTGCTGGCGGTGGAAAACGCCAGAACCCATCCTCTCGCAGACTACCACATTGACGGAAAAGATAGGTTGATCGTCCGAAAGGTGGGGTTGGGGGTGTTGGGTGCATGTGTGTGGTCTGGGTGCATGTATATGTGCGAATGGAGGTGTCTGGGTGCGTGGATGTGTGTGAATGGGGGGGTCTGGGTGCGTGAATGGATGCGGTGTCTGGGTGTCTGCATGAATGTGGAGGGACAATGCGTGAATGGATGCGGTTGTCTGGGGGTGTGCATGAATGTGGAGGGGGATTGTGTGAATGGATGCAGTGTCTGGGTGTGTGCATGAATGTGGAGGGGGAGTGCATGAATGGATGCGATGTCTGAGTGTGTGCATGAATGTGGAGCAGGAGTGCGTGAATGGATGCAGTGTCTGTGTGTTTGCGTGAATGTGGAGGGGGAGTGCGTGAATGGATGCAGTGTCTGAGTGTGTGTATGAATGTGAAGGGGAAGTGTGTGAATGGATGAGGTGTCTGGGTGTGTGCATGAATGTGGAGGGGGAGTGCGTGAATTGATGTGGTGTTTGGGTGTGTGCATGAATGTGGAAGGGGAAGTGCATGAATGGGTGCAGAGTCTGGGTGTGTGCATGAATGTGGAAGGGGAGTGTGTGAATAGATGCAGTGTCTGGGTGTGTGCATAATGTGGAGTGGGAGTACGTGAATGGATGCGGTGGGGTGTGCATGATTGCGGAAGGGGGTGCGTATGTGTGAGTGCGAGTGGGGGTGTGTGTTTGTGTGGGGTTGGGTGGAGAGGGTGCGTGTATATACATGGAAGTGGGGGGAGGGTGCGTGCATGTGTGTGGAAATGGGGGGGGAGGGTGCCAGTGACAGGAATGGAGATTCCTGTTGCCGGGTGCATTACCGCCAGGGTTTTTGAGACGGTGTGACTGCCACAGAAAGCCTGGCGGTCTGCCGGGTCATGATACCGCTGGCAGTCTCATGGCTGCTGCCCGGCGGGAGGTGCTCACCTCTGGCCTGGCGGTCCGACCGCCGTGGTGGAACTGGCCACATTGTGGCAGTTTGGCTGCAGCCAAACCGCCTATCTCATAATGCGGTGGTCTTTACCTCCGGGTCCATGGTGCAGAGACCACTGCTGCGAGGCTGGTGGTCTAAAGACTGCCAGCCTCGAAATGACCACTTTAGTGTATGCAGAGTCCAAGGGTTCCCCAGAGGGTTAACACAGGCTAAAGTAAATAATACTAATTTTCTCTTTTGTGGTAGTGTGGTCGAGCAGTTACGCGTATCAGAGGGTAGTCCAAAGCATTTGTTGTACATACACAGACATTAGAATAAGCACACACTCAGTGACTTAAATCCAGACCAAAGGTTTTTATATAGCAAAAATATATTTTGTTAATTTATTTCTAGAACCACAAGATTCAAGGTGCAGGTAAGTACTTCAATAGATTCGTATTTCACACATATCTCAATAGTACTTTGTTTGAAATTGACAAGTTATACAGTTTTATAAATATTGGCAATTATCTGCTTTAAAAGTTGACACTGCAATTTTCAGAAACTGTTCCTGGGGGGAAGAAAAGTTAGTAGATTTACAGGTAAGTACTTGACTTACAGTTCCAGTCTCCGAGGTTAGGAAGTCCACAGGTTGGGTTTCAAGTTAACCTCAAAAACACACACCACCAGCAACATGGGGCTGGCCAGGGGCAGAGGTCAATGTTGAGGCAAAATTAACATGGGGTCCTATGCACCCGTGACTTCGGAGGGCAGACCTGGGGAGTTTAGAGCAGCCGGGGGGGGGGGGGCACACGTAGGCACCAAACATACACCCTTAGTGGCACTGGGGCGGCTGAGTGCGGGTTGCAAACAATGCATCGGGTTTCCAATGATTCTCTATGAGGGGACCCCAGGGGGCACTCAGATGCTGCAGGGGGTCGGCTGGGGCAAACCACAGGCTGGACAGGGAGGAGGGTTGCCTGCTAAATGTAGCTGCACCAGAGGTCGGGTTCTCTAAAGCCCTGGGGGCTGTGGGTGCAGTCGTCTTTTAGGCATTGGATATCATCGTCCAGAGCTTTCGCGGCCAGGGGGTTCTCGGGATTTCCTCTGCAGGTGCTGTCATGGAGGGGTGGAGAGGTCAACCCAGGGTAGGCACTTGCTCGCAATTGCCTGGGGATCCTCTCTAGTTGGTTGGGCCACCCGGACAGAGGCAGTGGGTGTCAGGTGCAGAGTGGTCAGGACTCACACATTCGGAGTGGTGCTGGAGTCCCTAGGTGTTGTTTCTTCTTGGACAGATCTGCTGTTCACGGGAGCTCCTGGTCCTTTTGGGTGCAGGGCAGTCCTCTGGAGCTTGGCAGAGGTTGCTGGTCCCGCTGGATGCATCGCTGTTCTTGTGCAGGTTCTTTGAAGCAGGAGACAAGTTGGTAGGGATGGGGCCAAGTCAGTTGTTGCCTTCATTCTTCTCTGCTGGGGGTTCAGCTAAGCTGACTTTGTTCTTTCTTGTTAGGTCACTAGGAACCTGGTGAGCTGGGTTCAGGGAGGCCCTTAAATCCTGGATTTAGGGGTGTTTCAGGGGTCAGAGGGCAGTAGCCAATGGCTACTGTCCATGAGGGTGGCTACACCCTTCTTCTGTCCACTCCCTTTGGGGTGGGGGACACAAATATTACCCTATTGGTCCCTGTCCTCCAAACCAAGATGGAAGATTCTGCAGGGAGGAGGTCACCTCAGCTCGGGACACCTTAGGGGTGATCCTAGCTGGGGTGGTCACTCTTCCCTCTTTTCCCTAATTTTCCTGTCAGACTTGCTGCCAAAAATGGGGCTTTGTCCGGGGGTGGGCAACTCCACTGGCTGGGCTGCCCTGGGGCACTGTAATAAGAGGCCTGAGCCTTGGAGGCTCACCGCCAGGTGTTACAGTTTCTGCAGGGGGGAGGTGTGAAGCACCTCCACCAAGGACAGGCTTTGTTTCTGACCACAGAGAGCATAAATGCTCTCATCCCATGTGGTCAGAAACTTGTCTGAAAGTGGCAGGCTGGCACACACCGGTCAGTCCTGAACTAGCATTTTGGCTAACATACAGGAGGAATCTCTAAGATGCCCTCTAGGTGCATTTTTCAATAAATCCCACTCTGGCATCAGTGTGGGTTTATTGTGCTGAGAAGTTTGATACCAGACTTACCAGTATTCAGTGAAGCCATTATGGAGCTGTGGAGTTCGTAATGACAAACTCCCAGACTCATTATGGCTACACTGCACTTACAATGTCTAAGAATGGGCTTAGACACTGTAGGGGCATATTGCTAATGCAGCTATGCCCTCACCTGTGGGATAGTGCACCCTGCCTTAAGGCTGGATGGCCTGCTAGATGGATGACTTACCTATGCCACAGGCAGTGGTTTGTGGGCATGGCACCCTGAGAGGGGTTCTATGTCGACTTTGCCTGTTTCTCCCCACCAACACACACAAGCTGCAAAGGCAGTGTACATGTGCTGAGTGAGGGGTCCCCCATGGTGGCATAGTAAATGCTGCAGCCCTTGCGACCTTCCCTGGCCACAGGATCCTTGGTTCCATGGGTACCTTTTACAAGGGACTTAACTGTGAGCCATGGGTGTGCCAATTGTAGAAACAAAGGTACATATTTTGGGAAAGAGCACTGGTGCTGGGGCCTGGTTAGCAGGATCCCAGCACAGTCTCAATCAAAGTTGGCAACAACAACGGGCAAAAAGTTGGGGGGTAACCATGTCCAGGAGTAGCTCAGCGGCAATGCCATAGGGATATAGTCATTCAGCTGCAGCTAAAGAAAATCAGTGTGATTGGAGTATCCTTCCGCCAATTGGTGGAAAAGGAAGATGGAATGAAGAAGGAGGCAGCAGACATGGCACCAATCAAGCAGCCCCACACACCACTATACTGTAAGTGACAATAACTGCTTCTACAACCATAGTGGCAGTTCCCACACAGTCATGAAATTGTTGCTCCCCAAGACCTTAAAAAACAATAGGTGGAAGATGAGTGACTAGCCTAGTGGACATTGATCGGAAACTTGAAAATCTTGAACATTGACTTTATGAACTATGAGGTTAGCTTTTTTATTTGGAGTTTATTGTTTAAGTTCTTGTTGCAGGGGGATTGGGTTGGGGTTTTGGGGGAATGTTTGGGATTTTTACTTTGTTGGTGGGATGTGTTAGATCTTTTAGATTAGTAGCAGGATGTCTTCCTTGTAGGAAATCAGCACATCTTTTGTTGTTGGTGGTCATTGGGTTTATAGGTGCATCTGCAGTGTGTTTGGGATTTGCTTTTGGTTTAGTGCTTTTTTGCGATAAATATATTTTATGATACACTATTTTCTCATCTTTCATATTTTTCATTAAATTAATCATTTGCGTATAGAGATTGCTACAAAACAAAGTGATTGAAAGAATGCTTGAATTAATTTCAGCCACTTCCAATCATTAGGCGCTGAATTGCACTCCCTCATTTTTTACTCACTATTCCACTCTGGACAGAGGTAGATCAACCATGTCCATATCGGTCTTAGAGCTCTAATAGAAACTGTCCATCCCGAACTGCCAAGCCTAGTTTAGTCTCCTCCAGGAGGGAACACAATAAACTTCAGATTGATTTTGGCCTGTTTCGGCCTGTCAGTGAGATATCTCTAAGTATTGGGCATACATTTTGCAAAGAACAAACAACAAAGTGAAGGAAGGAATAAATGAATTATTCGAGCCACTGGCATTCGCTAGGGGTGCTTTCCATTCTGTAATTTTTTAACCACTGTCCCACACTAGACAGGCCATCCTTGTGCAAATTGTTTGCCCTCTTCCTAGACAGGTTCATCATTTCTTTTACACCAACTATCATATCTATAGCTAGTGGGGCACATTGTAGCAGAAGAAATCTGACTCTGCGAAGTAGAGGGTTAGAGGAAATAAACTGGATGGGAAGGGGGATTTCTGTAGATCGGTGTGTCTACACAGATGATACCTCCAGTCCATCACCATGGTTATTTGATAGATCAATGGACTTTTATTGTCATTACAGTCAGCAAGAAGGCAGCGGATATGTTGACCAAGGGCAGCCAAGAAGAAAGTCTTAAAATCTGGCAGGGACCTACCCACTTTGTGGGTGGGTAGTTTTATTTATCTGATTGACCAAAGTGCCCTCTTATAGTCCCAGATAAAGCTTCTTAGAGTGGCATCTGAACGTTTGAAGGAGTTCTGTACGTGGAGGAGAATAGCTCTGAAAAAGGAAAGGAATTTAGGTAAATGTTCATTTTGATGCTATTACATCGACTTATGATGCTTATTGGTAATCGATTTCACTCTTGCATTTTGGCTGTACATTGTTTTAACAGTGGTTCGTAATTAAGGCGTATGATGTTGTTAATGAAACTAGTGATTTTAACTCCCAGATATGTAGCTTATTTGACCATGTAAATCTGCTTGCTTGACCAATTATTTAGAATAATCTGTGTTTTACTCAAATTCATCTTATAGCCTGATATTTTCTCAAATCGTTCAGCCTCCCTAGCAATGTTATAGGTTCAGTTAGTATGATGCCACATCATCTGCATAAGTGATTAATTTAAGTGTTATCCCATTAATCGTTACTTGTTGAATCCTTGGGCTTGCAATATATGCCACAGATAAGGTTCTAAGTATGTTGCATACAGTAAAGGGTACAGGGGACATCCTAGCTAGGTGCCCATGTAAACCTTAAATGTCTCTGAAATTTGGCCTGCCAAAACTAATCTAGCAGTAGGGGCTTGATACAATATTTGTATGTGATTCAAACATGTTTCAATAAGACCCGTATTTCTCTTAGTTGCTGAAAGATATGCCCAGGACACCCTGTCAAAGTGCCTTCTCAGCCTATAAGATGATGATACCAGCTGGCAAGTTTGGTGTTTGTGCTGCACCGAAGAGGGATATTACACTATTTACACGATTAGTTGTGTCTCTGCTGAGTACAAATACATGTTGATGTATGCTCACAAGCTTGTTTACACAAGAGCCAAGTCCGGTGGGCAATATTTTTAGTACATCTTAACATCAGCACTAATTAGAAAGGTCGTCTGGTATGATCCTCTTTCTTCTGCTGATCTGTCTTTTTTAAGAAAGACAGCAATATTCGTGACATCGTAAGATTTCGGGATACCTCCTCCTTGATCAACATCTCTAATAACTTGCAATAGTACTGGTGTCAATAGGTTTTACACTTCCCACACTGTTTGCTGCCCCAAACCCAACACTAAAAGCCCCATATTCTTCTAATACGTTGGCCATCTAGTCTCTACAAGTAGAATTCAGCAGTGAAAAGCACACAAACTTCCACCTTCGATCATGCTTGTTATCTCCCTATGTTTGAATGGTAATATATAATGGATTATGGTATGGTGTTATGTTGGGGGCACAGTTCAGTACCAGCGTTGTTAATTACACTGGGCGACTAAAATCAAATCTAACTTGGAATAGTGCTTATGTGGTGCTGAGTAGTAAGTAAACCCCAGAGTTTCCCTCTTCAGAATTTGCCATGCATCTATCAGACCACGTTTGCATCTAAGCTAAAACAGATATTCTAGTTTTAGTCATACTAGGAGTGGCAGGACAATTTGTTGTATCTATTTCATAGTTCATAATACAGTTGAAATTCCCTGATATGATGAGTCTCCCAGGACAGATAGTGAGTCCTATGATGAGTGTGTTGAAAACCTGGAATCATCTCTACTTGGGCCATACACCACACACAAATTATATATAATACAATTATCCTTGATCTGGGTGATAGCCCATCTTCTCTGATAATCTGCTACGGTTTTAATCACTATCATCATATCTAGAGCATAAGATGGCCATCCTTTGAATGGATATACATTGTGTAGTACATACAATTACATTATACCCCAGCTGGTGCAGATCTGCTCATCCTTATAAGTAATATGTGTCTCAATTATGCACAATGTCTGTGGCTTATTCAGTGCAACCTCTTTCTAAATGAGCCTATGCTTCAAAGGGTAATTTAGACCAGAGACATTCCAATTCAAGTTTTCTAGTTTTTTCATTGTGACAATATTTCCTTCCTCCCTTTCTTCATTTCTCTCTTCTTTTTGAATCCTCTCTCCATGAGAATGTGTTTCTTCCTTCTTTTTGAATCCTCTCTCCATAAGAATATGTGTCTCACGCAAGCAACCAAAAGAAAATGACATACCACTCCATTCCATTTTTACACCCCTTGTAAACACCCTATGTGCTCTTCCCTGTGTTACCCTTCATGCAGTCTAAACCCCGTCTTTCCCCTTGCCCAACTCCCACCCCCTGAAAGCTATTGGGTATAAATCATCTCAGTTCTTACACTGGCAATACCTCTTGACAGCAACAGTGTGGCCCCCTGACCACCACTTGCCTTGAAGCAAAAGACCATGACCATGATCAAACCATAAGTAGCTAAACATGCTTGTATAGTAAATGCCCAATGTGCATGTTTGCTTCATAAAAAGAAAGATAGAAGCCTACAACCATAGCAAGCAGTTTATGAATACAGGTTAGAAGTCATAAATCAAAGTTCCCTGACTCTTAGAGCCATAAAGTAGTAATAGATTCAATCTAGCCCAGTGGCTCCCAACCTTTTGACTCCTGAGGACCCCCAATAAATCATTACTGGAAACTAAGGACCCCCCAGCAATTTGTATGATTTAAGTTTCAAACATTAAACAGTAATTCGCAAAAATACACAAACAAGTACACACCAAACAAATACTCAAATGACTAAAGATACAATTATTTTATACTGAAAAAAACGAAAACATTGTAATGGGAAGGTTGGTGCTGAATCTCAGCGACTTACTTGTCAATGGTTGTTTTTATTTAGGAAAGCTGAATCCTCAAGTCAGATTCTACACTTCCCAAGCGATTCCTGCTTATATTTTTTAAGGTGCATAAGATCTGTGAAAGCTTTTTCACTTAAATATGTGGTGGGGAAAAGAATCAAAACCACAAGGACCTCATCTCTCCATAGCCTCACTTTCACATGTATTTAATTTGTTTTATAACACCTCTCATACTAGTGTAGAGTGTTGGTGCACTTTACAGGGGACTACAAGGTATAGGATTCAGATGTCATCCACACTGGTAGGCATTTTCTAAGAGTGCTTGGTCTGGAAAAGCACAAACTCAGTATTCAAAATATAGCATTGACTTTAATAATAAGAATGTATTTCTACGCAAGCAAACCTTTTTTAGCAGTATAAGGATAATGAAAGTCTGGTAAAAAAGCACAACTTTCTAATTTGTGCCATGCGGCTTGCATGCAGCTTTTTGATGACAGTTCATAGCTCACTGTGGTAGATTATGATTGTACCTTGTGCACTGTGCAAAAACAAAAGAATCTCTGTGACATAAGCAGTAGCCCACTGTTTTAGGCACATAAAATACTGTCCTTTATGTGATACACGTTCTTTGCAACAGGCATATTAACCATCTGTGCTACCTTAGATGAGCCAAAACTGCCACTCGACAAAACACCCGTCTCTCTCCAGCAGGTACATTAATCACCAGAGTTATCTAGATCAGTGGTTCCCAACCTTTTGACTTCTGTGGACCCCCATTTTATCAATACTGGAGCCCGGGGACTCCCACTGAATCATTATTGGAACACGGGGACCCCCGAGGAGTCATTACTGATAGCTGGGACCTAATATTATTAAATGTTTTAAGCAGCCGCGGACCCCCTGAGGAGGCTTGGCAGGCCCCCAGGGGTCCCCGGCCCACAGGTTGGGAACCACTGATCTAGATGCTTTATTTTTACCCAGAAGGTGATGGATGTACAAGAAACTTTGCAGTGCTGCAGTAATGAAGTAATAAATATAAAAACATGCACCTGTTTCTGGCAAGAGACCCTTGCAGCAGAAGTGCCTTCCTGCCAGCCCAGGCCTGCGGACCCCCAGAGAATGTGTCACGGACCCTGGGTGTGCGCGGACCACAGGTTGGGAACTGATGATCTGGACTCCGTTTGTGTTTAGTTTCCCATCCTTATTCTACATCACACATCTTATCCCCCCGTCAGTTGTGAACTGTGTCCCTCCAACATTTGCCATCACTTTAGCGTATCTGCTGCTTCCACTTCTGTCTGGCAGATGTGTCCTTTGTTATTCCTTAATATTTTTAGCCGTGCAAGTTCCTGAAAAAAACACTTGTGTCCCAGCTGGCTTCAAAGGGTCCATCATTTGGTGCAGTTGCTATCTTCGTCGCACTGTGGATTGGCAAAAATCTGATTGTACTAAAAAGGAAAATCAGCCAATCTGTAGTGTTGTGTTGGTCGCACTTTTAGGTATATGGCTTCTGGCAATAAGAAACTGCCTATATAAATCAACATAGGCCATGGCTTGTGTTCTTGAGAGGCAGGTCTAAATGTGGTACATATTGGAATCCGAAGAACCTGTCTGACAGTCTAGATCCCAATCAGCCAAATCTGGGATCGCACTCTCACAAAATGTAATTATACATTACCAGGGTGTCCTGTCCTTCAGAGCCTTCTGGAACACCTATAACTCTCAAATTGTTCCACCGTTGGCAGTTTTCCGAGTTCTCCAGTTTGTGTTGAGCTGCCAAAATCTGTGCTCCATTTCTGAAGTATATGTTATAGTCTCTTCTGTCTTTGCAGTTCTTTTCTCCGATTCTTCAATCTGATAAGATAATGCACATATTTTACTCGCTACTTCAGTCAAAGACTTTTGTATACATAGAGTGTCTGCCTTGACTTTGGCATAATGACTAGAAGTTTCTTGTTGATTTAGTTTTATCACCTGAAATACAGTGGCTAATAAAGGTTCCTGTTTAATGTTTACAGACCCAAAACCACCCGTTGAGGTCTTTTACTCCTGATGTCCCGGGACCTCTGTCCCAGGGACCAGAGCAACTTTGCCAAGTACCCTTCATCACTTGACAGTCAAGAATATCATGGTCCAAGAAGTCCAAGACTCACTCGGGGGATGAGGCTACAGGGCAGTGAACAAAGGCTCACAACTCAAAATGCATGCAGCAGCAGTAAATCATTGTCCAGCGAAATACTCAGTTTTATGGAAAAAAGAGAAGTATTTTATTTCAACCACTAAAAACTCAAAGGAAAAATATGACATTCACAAACAACTACACAGTCCTCCTGAGGGTTAGGGCTCTTGTCTTTTGTTAGGTGGTTCCCTGGATCCCACTCCTTTCTTTCTTCTAGCAGGAGTGGTTATTCCCCATTCACTATAGACAGCATCCAGGGTAAGATCCACTAATAGTCCATGTCCCAAGAGTCATTATGACTCTATTTTAAAGTCAACAGTGTTCCAGCGCCACAGCACTAACTAGCAGCAAGTTCTTCCTGGGTCGACTGGCCTGAAATCAGTCTTACCTGCACCTCACAAAATTGGAGCGACCTGCTGTGGAGCAGCAGCAGCAGCGGATTCAGTTAAGTTTGCTGCACGCAGCCCCACTGTGTTGCACTCAGCTGTTTTAGAGCCCTCATAAACGTTTGTGCCTCCGCAGCAACTGGAGACTCTCAGAGGCTCCTCTTTGCACAGAAAGTCTCTGGTTCTTCCCGCAAAGTAGGTGTGGGGGGTGGTGTTAGTGTGAAGATCCTGGTGCAAATCTTTCATCCCCGGCAGGTGTACAGCATCCCACATTAGCCTTAGTCCTCTGACGACAACTCTGAATAGGTCACATGACTTGGTGCTCCCTGTTACCCTCTCTTGCATATGGGGTCACAATATTCTCATAGTAAACAACAGAAATAGGAAGAGAAAACAAGGGAATACAAGTGCTTACAATAATCACCACACTATTTAGATAGATACAAACAGTTTAGGGCACGGGGCTCCTGGCTGGAGGATCTTCCCCCTCCTACAGTACTATCTCAAAGAGACAAAAGCAAGCTTGACAGGGGTCAAGGCACACGTGAAATAATGGTATAGGATCAGTAGTCCATAAGTGCTCCATTGACAGATCAATGATCAAATCTGAGTAGGTATGCAGGTTGGCAGAAATTCCAATTGAGTCCTTAGGGTGTAGAAATCATCTTTTAATGGAACAGAAAAACAGCAAGAACAGCCAACACGTGTATCGTCATAGGAGAAAATGCTCCCTGCGACTTCCTCAAGGTTCGATAAGGCATGGTACAAAGTTCAAGGCACTAAGTGGCAAAGCAGTCTCTCTGGTGTTTAGAATCACTGAACAGGTGTTTTGGCTCTCTATGTAGAAATCCGTAAAGAATAATCATAGGTGGTGTATAATTAGACACCAGCTGAACTCGCTGTGAGAAAAACACAAAATAATGTGTTACGGAGCCATAAATCCAGAGCTCCGGTCGGCGAATAGCACTATTCGAAACACATGTTGGCTGTTCTTGCTGTTTTTCTGTTCCATTAAAAGATGATTTCTACACCCTAAGGACTCAATCGGAATTTCTGCCAACCTGCATATCTACTCAGATTTGATCATTGATCTGTCAATGTAGCACTTATGGACTACTGATCCTATACCATTATTTCACGTGTGCCTTGACCCCTGTCGAGAATATTCTCATAGTACCTGGGCATCGGCCTGATCAGCACAGTGAAGTCCTCACTGGAGGCCCCTCCTGGCATTCAGGGGCACAGCCCACTACCCCACAAAGGCAGTGGTCCTTACTGCACAGCAGTATTTTCACAGCAGCCCTTCTTAACATACAGGGTCGCCGCTCCCCACTACGCTTGTGCTTCAAGTGATTCACACAGCCCAATTTACGGCAGCCCTCTTCTGGCATACCGGGTCTGCTGCCTTCATCCTGCACACAGGCAACGACCTGATAGGTGTAACAGTCGCCCCCTCACACCTCACAAAGGGAGTCTATGTGACAGGGATCCCCATTGGTCTCCCTCCACAGCTCTCCTTTTCCTCACAGGGTACACTGGTTTTGGCAAGCAGGCAGGCACTGATGCTCCAATATCCAGGACTGGTGGTCTTGGATTCCCTTGGTGATGTCCCCTCACCCAGCCTTTACTCCAGTCCTCGTCACAGACAGAAATCTTGCAGAGGTTCCCCTCCTCACACAGCCCGCCTGACTGCTTGGCAGATGGCAGTTTTTGAGGTCTCCAGGTCACCTTCTTATAGTCCATTTCCAGGCACCAAATGTGATTCAGAGTCTTAGTCTTTGGGATTTATGTGGTGGCTTGCTTCTTTTGAAGTGGCCACTTCTCTGCTTGCTCTTCTCTTACAGGAGGAGTGACCACAAAGCTGATAGTCCCACAACAGAGATCATTGGACTGACTAGAGTTCACACCTGCATATCAACCATAGTGATATGTGTATTAAAAGGTTAGCCCAAGTCCCCACTCCCCACTCTTGATGAATCTCCTATCAGCCCCATCTCCTTCCTGAGATGTACCCCCCTTCCTTGTGACCTCTAACTGAATTAAAGAGTTTCCTTTGAAGTGTGCAGGGGAAGCCTGGCTCTCCTCATTCCAGTGTGTGTGTCACCCAGCTTACAGGAATGCAGCAGTACACCAATCTGTTTGAGGGGACCCCTCTAACTTCTTTCCAAGTTTCACCATGCAGACTGTTGTGTGGGCTCTCATTATCTTAATGAGGCTGCTGGATTTGGGCAGCAGCATCACCTGAAATGTGGGGAACTGAGTCTAATCCCACACCATGTGACAACTGTCGGCCTAATCCGTTTCTGGCCAACTAGCAGCGCCTCATCGCTGCCCAAGAGCACAAATGATTTGTGGCAACAGGGTGCATGATAAGATGACTTTTCAGGGATTCCTTGGTGAATCAGATCTCATCCTTTTCTCTCAGTTACATTAGTCTCACACATGCAAAGACAAACAGAGGCAGAGAATGGTTCAATAAGATGTATTGAAACAGCTGCGTCTTAGATAACATGGCATGAAATGCAATAATGAGATTGATGAAACATACTAGAAGCAAAATGTTGACAAGGAAAGTGAAACACAAGAAAAGTCCTACAGTACTGTCACTATGTGCAATACATGCAATTCCTACCTAAGCTATGTTAGAGCACAGCAGGATAAGCCTTAATTTGCCCTTCAGGATTCCCCCCTGGGAAGACATCATCCCCCATACCTGAGCAAGGAAGTCTATTGTCTGTAGAGACACCATCCCCATGTATGCCAGGGAACCGGTATTCTCAGCAAACAGGTGTATCAAAGTTGATCAGCATGCGGTTGTGATCATCTGGCTAGAATCTCCCTCTAACGTGCATGGGACAGGGAAATGCTTTTAGAATTAACAGCTGATGTTCTAAGAAAATGTCCCCACATAAGGATGTGTGTGTTTCTGTGAACATTGGAGATGCAGTGTACCACTTGTGCCAGCAACCCTATCTCACTGCAGCCTTGAGGAAAGAACAAAGTGAAAAGAATGTCTTGCTAAGAAATGCAATGATTTCATAGGCAAAAGAACAACTACATAAAGCAAATAAGACAACACCACAAATGTGCCCTAATCTGAAATAATAAAAGTGAAAGAGAATAAAATGTAGCTGGGCTAAGGTCACAAGCGCCAGGCCTAGGTACTAAAATAACATGTCCAGAGACATCACTAAAATGGCTATACAACAAGACCTTGGTCTCACAAAACAGAACTCAGGGCATTCCATGTAATGTATCCTCCACAGACACACATACACTCAGGGCATGTATACAGCCTTCATGCACTGCTCAGCACTGTATACTTCATGTACTGTTCCCCTCTTAGGTACACATATCAAGCATATATATTTAACATGCACACACTGCACAGCACTGTATCCTTCATGTACTGTACCACTCATAGTCACATGTACATCTAGCACATGCATTTACCCTCCATGCACTGCACAGCACTACACCTTCCATGTATTATACCACTCATAGGCACATATATACCCAACGCATGCACTCAGCATGCACGCACTGCACAGTACTGCATTATCCTTGTATTTTACCTTTCACAGGCACACATACACCCAGGCAGATACACTACTCATGCGAAGCACAGCACTACATACCAAACCAATGTAGGCCATGGGTGAATTAAGCACACAGCAACGTAACTTTAACTGAGTGAGCCTGTAGGCCTCCCTTCAGCGGCACATGTTAAAAAGGACTTGTTGGGGACATGGCCACAGCAGGGTTGGAGCAACATGTCTCCCTGCTGAGCTCCAGACCTCAGATCTTGGACGCACAGTAAAACAGCTAAATTGGTGCCACCTCAACTAAAAGAACCCTGCTGTACTCCAACGCCGTCTCTGCGATCGACCCAAGATGGTGGGCGCAAGCTACCAATGCTGATGGGGAGCACCAGCTGGCCAAAAAATCCCAGGTGTGGGAGGTGAGTTGGAACCCTGATCTTTCCCCACTCCGAAGGAAATGCATATGTTCACCCCAAGATGGAGCCATACCTAATCCCGGGCCCCGGGTGATGAAGGTGGCTGGGCCTATGATTCGTAAGCCCACAGTATGTGCAACAGGCTAGCTGGCCTACATGAACAAGTCCACAACATCAAAGAGACCCTGTTTGCTCTCCTTCCTCGATGAATCTTTGAGAAATAACAATGACATAGACACAGTAATAGCTTGGTGGTCTCTTCCCACCTTCCCTCTCCTGCACAAAGATACCACCAATGCTGCCTGCCTGTTCCTTCTCTGCTAAACCCCTTGCTTCACACCCACTCGTCAGCAGTCAACATCAGGTCTATTAAATTTAAGGCCTTGAAAAAGCTGTCCATAAAGGAGCTACTGCATCAGCAAACAAGAGCTGACAGGGACCAGGCCTTGGCTTCAGGTTCATCTTTGTCCCACCAGGAGAACCTCACGCCTGGTGGACCGTGAAAGCTGACATCCAACTCTTACTCTCTGAATTTAAGAAGACTTCCAGAAAGCAAATGGTAACCTTGACCACTCTATCCACAATGCTGAAAACAGACTTGATCAGCTGACAACCATCTTGACTGAGCTGGTCCACAACAATGATGACTGAGATCTCTGACTTGACAAACTGAGAGCACAACAATCCTGGCTTGAGGAGAAAATGGAGGACTATGAGAATAGGTAAAGGTGAAATAAGGTTTTCATCAGGGTCTGGATAAAAACATCCCCACTGCTACTCTGGAAACACACATTCAGGGCCTGTTTCACCATCTGCTACAACTGCCACTAGACTCTGAAATGCTACTTGATTGCATGCACAGAGTTTACTCTTTGTTCCAATAAAAAAATAACTTAGTCCCAGATGTACTGATACAAACCCATTTCTTCAAAGTTAAAGAATCCATCATGGCGGCTGCCAGATCCCAGGACTCAGTATTGTTCAGAGGGGACCAACTTTTTACCTTAGCTCACCGCTGAGACTTCAAGGATACGACAATGCATTTAAGATGAGGGAAATATCCTATCACTGTGTCTACCCCTTTCGACTCTCCTTTACCAAAGACCATAAACAGTGCTTGGCTAAGACCCTGCAGGAGGCTTTCAAATTTCTTCAACTGTCCTCGGTCCCCGATACTCAGGACTCTGCACCTGGCCCTTCGACTGCTGCACCTGCCGAAGAACTGATGGCTGAACAAAAGGTCAAGACACTGGACACACAGACTATGACCACAAACAGAAAAAGATGCCCATCCACACTCCTCGGATGACTTCTGATAGCCATGCCCTGAATGGCTCTTTCAGTGACATTGCTGCTTTTCACACATTTGGTTTAGAGATCACTTGGGCCCCTACTGAGACTCGGTGAGTATTCCTTTCTTTTCTCTCATCGTTCATCTCTGTCTTCTCTTGTCAATTGATGGGAGGAAACACAATCAAGGGCACCAATATTCATTCATACACTCTGAAACAATTCTATGATCTCACATAACATCTAGTGCCTCCGGGGACAAGAGAAGCTTTTCTGGAGGCTGTCCCACCAACTTTTCCCCTTTTTTGTTCCTTCTAGGTCAACAACCACCATGTTTGCAATTACATTCTGCTCCCTGTTTGATATCCTGTTCTTGTTAATATTTGTTACCCCTGACAGCCTTAAGGTGGTCTTCCCTCCAACATTTTGCCTACCTGCTCCATTTTTCTGACCTTGTTTTTGCTGGTAGTAGGAATCTGTGCAAGTTACCACTGCTAACCAGTGCTAAAGTGCCTATCCTCTCTTCCCTAAACATTGGCTGATTCCGATTTGGCATATTCAATTTACTGAAAATTCCCTAGTAAAGTGTACTATTCCTTAGGGGTGGCCTAACAAGCAGAACATCTGTCCTCCAACATTCGAGAATTGATGGGATGTCCTCAGCTTTGGACTCTAACTTGTCAGACACAGCTGGTTGACCCTTTCTTCACTTACAAGCATAGCACTGTTTGCTTGAAATACTCCTCCTGTCCCCACTACACTTTGGTACCACTTCTAAGTTATCCACCTTGGTGACACATTGATTTCTTCTATGCTCCATTTTTGTTTTATTATGATATGAATCATGTTACAGCAACAATATACATAATTAATATTGATTTCTGGACACTGATAGACCTGGCAGCTCTTGGTGTGGTTTCTCCTGTCTTTATGCTTCTAACCTCCTGTTTTTGATCCTTTGCTGAATTTATTTTTTTGCTGGTATTAGAACTTTGGGCAAGTGCTCTCTTTCTAAATTAAATTGGTAATTAGTTTATCCATGATTGGCATATTTGATTTACTAGTACTTCCCTTGTATAGTGCACCTGGTGTGCCCAGGACCTGTAAATTAAATGCTACTTGTGGCCTGCAGCACTGTTTGTGCCACCCACATATGTAGCCCTTAAACCACGTCTCAGGCCTGCTGTTGCAGAGCCTGTATGAGCAGTTTTACACTGCCATGTTGATGTGACAAAATAACCCTTTTGCCAGACCCAATCCTTCCCTTTTAATATATATGTCACCCCTAATGTAGACCATGGACAACCCACAGGGCAGGGTGTAGTGTATTAAAAAGGCAGGACATGTACTTTTACGTTTTGCAGCTCCCAAAGTCATTTTTTCACTACAGCGAGGCATATCACTCCCACAGGATAACAGTAGGATTGACTTATTACATCTTATAACTGTAATTCACAACTTGGAAGAGATAAGCTTTTCAAGTTTGTGGTCTCTGGAATCACAATTTAAAATCACAACTTATGGAGACGTTTTAGAAAGTTCTAATTTTCTTACTTTAGCCATTTGGTGCCTGCTGTCTGACTTTGACCATATCTGGGTGGGTAACAGCTGGGCTTTGTGTATTTCCTCTAGATAACACAACACACAATCGGAGCTAAGGTGTGACTTGATGGGCCATCCTGGCAGGATGGGAGGGAGGAGTTGGACCCAGCCTCACTTACACCTGAATAAGCTGTATCCTGTCCTCACACAAAGAGCTGTGTAATGCCTTGTAGTGAGTCTGGAGCCAGGGCAGGGAGGGCAGGACCTCTGCTCACTTCAAAGGCCTATCTTTGAAGTCTTCCCTACTTCAAAGGCCTAACTGGGTATAAATACTGGACTTCTGACATCACCACTTCAGTACATGTCTGGACCTGTGAAGACTGCTGGGAAGAAATGCTGTGAGGCTGAAGGACTGCCACTCTGCTAGACTGCTGCTTTGCTGAACTCCTGCCTTGCTAGGCTGTCCTGCAGCCTGCTGCTGTATTGCCTGGGTGAGAAGGACTGGACTTACATCACTTGAACCCAGAGTGACTCCACTGCTAGCTGGCTGGCCTCCTCATCTGACTTCTCAGGGACATAACAGACTTCCAACCACCCTGCTTCTGCACCTGGACTCTGCATTTGTGAGACTTCCCTTCTAAGTGGTGCAACCCCACTCCTGGACCCTTTGAAGGGGGTCTAAGATGTTTCCTCTAGGGAACTGACACATCCTCTGCTGAACAGCGCATCTCTGAGCCAAATCAATGCATCCCCTCTGCTGAGCAGCGTATCTTTGAGCAGAACCGACTGCTGCGTGGATTGGACCCATTGCAAAAGACTTGCATCTCTGCTGCATCCCACATCTTGGTACTGACGCATCGCCTTTCGAACTGCCATTGTGGAGCGCTTTTCCTGGCATAAAGTCCTTGCATCCCCGTCGATGGCAGCCTTGATGATGACACCGAAACTCTGCATCGCAGCTTCATCGCTCATCGGAACCATCGCATCACCTGAACTGGGCAATGTGTCCTTGACACTGGTCTTCACATTGCAAGTCCCGTCGATGTCGACACATCAGGACCTCACTCGGCAGCCAGTGAACTCAGAACCAGCACTGTGCCTTTGCTGCCTAATGCATTTTCAACTCAAATCCACACAATGGTGTGCAGCCTCTCGGATTAAGGTACTTTTATTTAGCGGCCCTAACTGGGTCCCTGTAGCCAGCCCTTGCACCTTCTCGGTCAGCCTGAACCTTTAACTTTGTCCCGGCCCAGCACGACCAGATAACCACTTTTAACCATTTACACTTTCTTAGAGCTATTTTTACTTAAAGCCTTTAAAAATCAATATCTCAATTTCTACTTTTACTATATTTTACACACTGCCTGTGCCAAGCAAGCTACGAGAGGGTGAGCAAATGTTAATTTAAGGTTTCCTTACAGGCCACCCCCAGCATGCCCTCACGAGTCTGTAAAATGGGCACATTAAGCATAGGAACTCTTAACATACAAGGTTTAAATTTTCCTATGAAAAGAGGAACCCTCGCCAAATGGTTGCAACACAAAGCTGTAGATGTATTGCTGTTACAAGAAACGCACCTTTTAGCCCAAGATGCACCCATCCTATGCAGTATCTCGCTATAGTCTCCTAGAAGATGAAAGGAGTGGCCATTCTCTTAAAAAGAGGTCTACCCTTTGTACTTAATGACAAACTGGTGGACAGACAAGGTAACTTCTTAGGCCTCAACTGCACTATTGGCACCAGACGACTAACAGTTTTTTTCAATCAATGGCCCTAACAATCACAAACATTGAAATTACAGATTGATCTTAATCTGGGGAGGGTAATTGAGGGCTTGAGGAAGTCAGTTCTATTCTGGAACAAATTACCACTCACCTTGAAGAGTTTTGTAGCCTTTGCCAAAATGGTCTTCCTTCCAAGGTGCCTGTACATGCTACAGAACTCCTTGACCATCATCCCTCACAGGCTATTTAGACAGCTGGATTTGATCCTTGTTTCTGGTTTGTGGGTGGGAAAACAGAGTAGATTTGCCCTGTCGACTTTGACAAGACATTACACGTAGGGATGGTTGGAAACCCCACAGCTGGAATTGTATTATTTTGATGCACACCTGCAACATGCAGCACAATGGCTGGACTTGTCGAGGCGGGTCACTCACCTGAAAAGCAGGATTTCTGCAGGGGCAATGGTATGCCCCGACCTCCTGGAACACCTGTCAGCACTTCCTGGTGGACACAGAAACCCCGGCAGGTGTCCCAAAAGGAAAGGGGGAGTGGAAGTGAAAGAGACAAAACACTGCCATGTCTTGCCGGTCCAGCCAGGCACCCTGTATCTTTCGGGGGGGGCAGGTCGTTGTTGACAGAGTGATAGTAGAGTTAGTGCACTCAGCCTCCTTGAAACTGAATCTCTCTTTCTGATATGGGCACAGGAGCAGTAGAACACCGGGATGCTCCAGCACTTTTCTTGGATAATAATAACTGTTGGCACAATTACTAACACTGCATTACCAAAACCCCAAACTGAGTACCATAACAATAAGTACTGCAACACTGGGGCTGGCTTCACAGAGATTCACTGTTGCACACTACAATTGGAACTGTGGTTGCACTTATCATGCACAAGAAAGACGAACAAGGGCATTAATTATATCACATATAACTTTCCTGCATTCATAGGGTTAAACTAAAAGGAACAAAAACAATCCGAGAAATACAAATGTCCACTCTGGGTTTAAATAGGGTGGCACAGTTTGGTTTGGTTTCACTGTGTGTGTGAAAAACCCTTCAAAAGCAAATTACTCAAACCTGAAACACAGGCATGAATGACACAATTTAAATCCAAGAGTTATGCTATTAGTTAAAGAAAAGTCACGTAAATACTCTTTTAAAATTGCACTGTCACTTTTTGTAGTACTTTAGCTCAAGCAGATTTCCTGAAGCACATTTAGGCAAGTAACTACAATAATAATGTAGAATGTTGAGAAATGCATTTGTCTCTTCAAGATAAGCACTCTGCCAAAATACGAGGTCTGAAATACACCAGTTATTCTAGGAAAGCGCGGCGCTCAAAGAACAAACTCCCTGGAGAATACTAGTCTCTTAGCAGCAGTCTTTTCCGGAGTGCTGGAGGAATGCCTGGTGTCAGCTGGCACAGGAATGAAGAAAAGAATTGCCTCAAAAGTCCTGAATACGAGGATAATAGCAGGGGCGGGACTGCCAAATCAGACGCTGAAGCAAAACAAAGCCAAGCAGGGAGGTATGCTTCACTCTACTATTTATAGCCAATCAGGAATGCAGTTGAGGTTCCACATGTGAATGAGTCACCACACCCAATTAGAAGCACATGTCTACACCACACCCAATTAAAAGCACATATCTACACCTGCTCACATTAGATAAGAATCACTGGTAAAACAAGCATTGATAAAACCAATTATGTAACACAGCACATTATGTTTACTTAGAAACATAAAGGTTTAACCAAGAACAGAGATATGATTTAACTCTAATCCCTGGGGATGCTGTCAGATAATGTAGTAGGCACCTTAGGGATTCCTGACAGGACTCAGCTGAAAACTGGGAAAAACTCCTACCGCCCAGCACGGTGGATGCTGATCGTCTGCCCGAAGCTCCCTATGAAGTGTGCGTACCTCACAAAAGACGCCCCATATATAGTCAAGCAGACTGCAACTCTCTGGCACAGGTTCGTACATCCTGCTCATAGGCGAGCCCCGTTTCATCATGAACTCCTGTTCGAATATTGAATGTAGTCAGACGCATCATGAATAATATGTTCCTTCAACAATGGTGAGGGGTAGGGGTGTGAACTCCTCGGGAACTTATACCAAGATGAAACCTTCCTTACATTTGAAGAGGCTCAGGATGCTTTCTCCCTTGGACCGTGCCAATTTTTGCATCACACAGGACTGATAGAAATAGCAATGGAAACCTGGCCAGCTTCCCCAGCAGCCCCTAAAACAACTCATACTCTTGACCTGCGGCACGAGTGGCCATTTGATATTGTTATTATACAAAGCCATGCACTCTGATATCGAAGGCCCCCCTCCACAGGCTTGCTTGGCCTGAGACCTAGACTTTGACACACCTCATACTGAAGGGGACTGGGCTCGAGTCAATAACCTCATGCACAGTGTCTCCTCTAATGCCTGATTTAAATTGGTACATTATAATTTCCTCCACAGGCCATATCTCACACCAAAAGGCTTACATCAGATTTCCTCTCTCCACTCAGATTCTTGGCCCAGATGTGGCTGTGGAGGGGCGGATTTCTTACATTTAACTTTGCAATGTTGGGAGGTTCAGAATTACTGGACGCAAGTGATTGGGGATAACAGCCCCCCCCAGTGTTGCCTCCTTGATAATATCCTGTGTCCAAAGGTCAGGAAAATGGGGTGCGAGTTCTTGCACCTGTCTTTAGCTTTGGCTAGACGAAGGGTAGCTATAATGTGGATGGGCCAAAGAGCTCCAGAGTATGTTTGCGGGCATGCTCATGTACTGGAATGGGCTGTAGCTGAGGAGTCACATATGAGAAATAGTCGCCACGATGGCAAGGCACTTGAGGACATAGAAATATGTGACATCTTTCTAGACCCACCAATGGTAATGACCTCCACGGATTGTGAGGACACCATTATATAAAGGTAGCTGGCTTTGTTAATCTTCCATAATTATGCATTGGGGGGAATTTGGGGGAAAGAAACTCTATTAGTTTGTTGAAGAGTTTTAGCTGACTATCTGAACCACTAATGCTTACCTGTACGCCTATTTGTGACAATATTGCTGAATTGTTTATGATAAAACTGGAAAGAAAGGTTTAAAAAAATGATAACAAACATTCCTTTTTTTAGCATCTCTTCCCCTGCATGGTGGTGTTTCGTGACAGACCCCTAGTGCTGGGAGGAGACCTAAATGTCACCCTGTTAAACATGGTCTTATCTACAGGATCACCCCAAAATGTTTTGCCTTCCTCTTACTACTTTTTGCTGGGTTTATGCTTGTTAGCCTTAGGACTGCTAACCTGTGCTAAATTTCTTGTGCTAACTCCCCT
Organism: Pleurodeles waltl; assembly: GCF_031143425.1. NCBI lineage: Eukaryota > Metazoa > Chordata > Amphibia > Caudata > Salamandridae > Pleurodeles > Pleurodeles waltl. Next base: position 406,076,757 of record NC_090449.1, read on the forward strand.
AAACATGGTTGATTGGCATATACCTGAGTGGAATAATTACTTTACATGTACGTCTCTTGTAGAGTGGTATACCATATAACCAAGGCCTGTAAATTAAAAGCTGCCAGTGGGCCTTTAGCCTTTATTGTGCCACTCACTTAATTAGCACCTTAAAACTTTTCATAGGTCTGTCGACTTAGCATTTAAAATGCCTTGCCAAGTCTTAAACTCCCCTTTATTACATATATCACCTCTAAGGTAGGCCCTAGGTAGCCCACAGGGCAGTATGCTGTGTAATTAAAAGGTAGAACATGTACTTTTTAGTTGTACTTATCCTTGCAGTAAAAAACTGCCAGGTTTGTCTTTTCACTACTGTGAAGCCTACTTCTCCCATAGGATAACATTGTGGATTCCTTATTAGATTTAATAAGTTGTAGTCCCTAAAAAGGAGGTGGTAGATATTTCATGTTTGGTACCTAAGCTCTAATGATGATAAACCCTCTATAATGATAAAGTCAGATATATAATGGCCAGTTTAAAAATGCCACTTTTAGAAAGTTGGCATTTTCCTGCCTTTAGCCCTCTGTGCCTGCAGCCTGCCTTAGTTCACATGACTAGGTGAAACTGACAGTTGAGACTTTGTGAATTCATCCCAGACAGTCACACAATAGTGGGATTGGCAGAGCCTGAATGGGCAATTAACTGACTTGATGGGGGAGCAGAGCTAATGACAGCTCCAATTACACATGGATAGGCTGGACTCTGCCACCACACAATAGGCTAAAGACCCAGTATTGTCAATGCAGCCAACTAGGAGCCAGGGCTTGGAAGGCAGGAAACTCCTGGAACTTCAAAGAACTCTTCTGGAAACTTCTCCCAGCTTCTAGGATTTGGGCACCAGGGTATAAAAATAGGGCTCTCAGACCTATTCCTCAGTTCACTACTGGACCTCCGGAAGAACTCTCGGAGAGGTGCCTGCTGCTGTACACTGTGCCAGACTGCTGCTGTACCTGGAAGGACTGCTTTGTTGCCTGGAGAGTGCCTTGAAACTTCAGAAGTCATCCCTGCTGTGGAGCCCTGCATCTTCACCTGCACCCATGACTTCAGAAGCGACTCCAATGACTAGTTTAGGTTGCCTTCTGTTCAGAGCCCCAGGCATAAAACAGGCTCCCACCATCTTGAACCCACACCTGGACCCATCCTGAGCACCCCCAAGAGGTTTCCATCTACACATGGACCCTTGGTAGTGGTGCTAAAGGTGCCCAGGTTGCCATTTTCTAAAACTGAGGGTTGCTATTTTGAACCTTAAAATTGTAAAATTCATAACTCTGGTTCTACCAATTGAATTTTGATGATTTTGTTGTCAAATAATGTATTAAAATATTCTCTATTTTACTAAATTGGTTTGGGATTTTTATTGTGTTGTGTTTTCACTGTATTACTGTTTGTGTGCTGCTTACATACTTAACACATTGCCTCTAAGTTCAGCCTGACAGCTTTTTGTGCCAAACTACCGAGGGTTAAACACAGATTTTAGTGACGTTTTGTGGTTAACCCTGCAAGGGGTTGTGGTAGTTGCCTAACCAGGGCTCACACCCCAGTCAACCCACAACCCAATTCCTCACACACCCTTAACCCCGTATTTGATAAATCAGCTCAAGGAGCTTTGCAACCATAACCCCCATATTTCCTTTAGAATGGTTGAAATAAATTTGCATTAATTGATATATGGCGAACAAGACTATACTATTTATTCTAATGTCCACAGATCACATATCAGGTTAGACTACTTTCTCCTTGACAATGGACTCCCCCATGTTTTTCATATGGATATTGACACCAAAGTCCTGTGTGACCTTTCCCCAGTAACAATGTGTTTAGACCTATCCCTCCCACCACGATCGGGGGCAGAACCGAAGGACCATCCATTAAATCGCTTTCCAAGACATGGAATGATGTGAGTCTATCTAAGAAACCATTGAGTATTATTTGAAGGAGAATGATAACAGGCAAATTAATTGGCATGCAACTATGTAAACACCGGACCAGAAACAACATAACGTCCATTAAAGATGAGACTAATGCCACTACTGAGATCATTTGGGTCTTCCATTGTTTCTACTACTCCCTTTACTTGGCTCACCCGCCAGACAAGGTAGCTCATGTTCAATACCTGGAGTGTTTGGCCTTTTCTAATATGAAGGAGCTTGATTTTGCATCAAGAGATGGCCTGATAATGCCTGACAAAGTCAGAATTGCATTCGCGTGGGCCATAGGCATCCTTCTATAAAGCATACACAGGCATTTTGTTTTCTCCTCTCACAACCCTTTATAATCACTTTCTCAAAAAGGATAACTCACGCTATCAATTACTGAATCAACCATCATCCTGAAAGTGAAACTGGGGAAAGACCCCACTCCCTGTGGCTCCTATTCACCGATTGCCTTACTGAACTTTGAGGCAAAGTTTTTAAAGTCTATATTGGTATTACCATCCACGATGTGTGGCCCGTGAACATCCCCGCAGGACAATCAGTCTTTATCAAACACCGCCAAGCAACTGACAGTACTATATTAGCATATAATCTGATCAACACTTCAGACAAACAACAGACTCGAATGGTTCTTCTCTCACTTGATGCAGAAAAGGCCTTCAATAGCATCAGTTAGTAATTCATAAAGAAGCTTCTTAGTCTGATGGGCATGGTCTCCACCCTCCATAAAGACATCATGCTAACTTTGTTCATTCCACAGCACACCTAAAAGTAAACAGTGAATTTTCTGAGAAACGTACACGTGTGCGAGAAGTGAGGCAAGATGGCCCCCTATCCCCACTTGTCTTTGCCCTCACAGTGAAACCCATGGTCCAAAAAAATAATCACAAACCCTGACATTCAGGGGCTTCTGTTTGATCCCAAAGAATATAAACTAACTTCATTTGCAGACAATGGGCCAGATGTAGGAAGTTAAAAAAATTGCGAGTCGGAAATTGCGAGTCATTGCGATTCGCAATTTCCGACTCGCAAAATGGGATCCAACAAAAAAATGCGACATCAATTTGCGACTCGCAAATGATGTGGCACCGCAGATTGCGAGTCCGCTGTTAGCGAGGTCGCTTTTTGAGACCTCTCTAAAAACAAACTCGCAATTTGCGAGTCGGGTGACGCAAATTGCGACTGTGCTGCAAATTGCATGCAGGTGCAGCAAAACAGTTGGAAAAACACTTCCTGGCTCTTGCTGATGACATCAGAGCCAGGAAGTCATCAAATACACCTGGGAGGACGGAGGACCACACCCTTTTCCAACTGCTGAGCAACTACCTGGAGGAACAGCTGCAACCATGGAAGACACAGGCAGTGCAGGAAGGAAGAGAAAATTGAAATTCTCTGAGAAGGAACTTGAGGTGCTGACAGAGGAATGCTGCCAGCACCATGACCAGCTTTTTGGAAAGGCAGCCCTGAGTGTCCCAGACACTGAAAAGAGGAGGATCTGGCAGGAAATCCAGGAGAGGATCAATGCCATAGGGGTGAGCCACAGAAGCATTGAAGAAATAAAAAAACAGTGGTATGACCAGCGCTCCAGGACAATAGAGAGGGTGGCAGAGCACCTCAGGGAGATGAGGGGCACAGGAGGAGGCCCATCCACCATCCCACCACCTACAGCCATGGAGGAATTGGTGGAGCAGACCCTGGAGCCTGGGGCAGTGTCAGGAATGGGAGCACTGGACACGTCAGCGCAAGGGACATCCAAAAGTGAGTACCATGAAACATGCATGTACACCTATAAATGCTATACACGCACTCACCCAGTACACAGCAGCATGCACAACCAGACTAGCTCCATTCCAGACTAGCAACCACCAGAATGGTGCAGTATGAGCAATGTAGTACAGTAGGCAGCATATAAGCAAATGTTTATAAGGAGTCATACAACAGATGTTAGAGACTGACAGTGTGTTCCCTATGTCCCACAGGTCTCCCACAAGACACCCCCACCAGCCACACCATCCAGGGTGACAACAGCAGGAGGCTGCAGCAGCCAATACAGGGCCCAGCACAACACCACCACAGTTCCCTCCAGATGAAGAAGTGGACATGGAGGAAAGAGACCACGGCACCTGGTCCCAGCCACACTGTGAGACAGCAAGAGCCAGAAGCACCACCGCGTCGCAGACGCAGAGTACAGGTCCAGGCAGTGGCCCAGGAGGATATAGGGGAGGCATTCATGTCTGCAGTTGAGGCATCCCTCCTATCTGGTCAGCGCCTTCAAACAAGGCAATTGAGGATTATTTCTGGGGCAATGGAGAGGATGGAACACAATTTCACTCATGGCCTGGCAGAAGTGAACACACAGTTCTCAAGTCTGAATGACAATGTCTGTGACCTAACTTCATCAATACGCCAACTGGTGACGGAACTGGTGGCGGAGAGACAAAGTGCAAGGCGCCGTGAGCGCCAATTAGTGCAGAGATTTGACCGCATGGCAGCGTCCGTTGTCCGTCTTGCAGTGAACACCATAGGCCTGTCACGACGGACCGTGAGCCTGCAGGTGGACCTGGGCCACTTTGCAGGGGATGTGGCCGGGGGCTGGGCCGCATTAGCCACGCTGTGGACATGTTGGAGGCCAGGAAGGTGGCAAGGGGCATGGCTGAGACCCCTCAGGACAGTGAGGAGGGGTCCACTATCAGCAGTGCATCTGCCACAGACACACGTGTACTGTGGAGTGGCAGTGCACATCAGGGGTCTGCTGACGCACCTGGCACGAGCCATGCTGGGTGTACCAGGAGGAGGTGTTAGGCACAAACACTGCTGGACTCATGAGGCACATGCAGTTAATGTGTCCTCATTAAGGGTGGACATGTGCAGCCCCTTACCGACAGGTCTGTTCTTTAGTTATTAGGTTCACTTATTAAAATGTTTTGTTTGATCCACTTCACAACTGGGCTCTTTGTGTGTGACATTAGTTAGTGTGGTGACAGTTGCCACGTACCTTCCAAGGTATTGGTTTGCAATGTGGTCCCGTCTCTGTCTGCCTTGATTTGCAATGCTTCTATCCCCAGGCTGGCGATGTGGTAGCTCTTGCTCGTCATCATCCGAATCTGGGTCTTCAGGGGTGAGATGTAGCCCACGTCTGGTGGCAATGTTGTGCAGTATTGGGGCGAAGGCCCGCGACCACCGGGAGCTCGAAGTGGCCGGAGCGGAAACCACACCGCGGCCCGAGCAGAAAACCGCGCCAAGTTGGGCGCGCAAAAAACAAAAGGTGCATGGGGGGGGGCAGAAGTGCCCCCAGTCAACAAACACCCCCCCCCTTCCGGCCCTGTCGTAGGGCCAACGTTTGGCAGAGGTCAGAGGGGGCAGCAGCAAGCAATCGGCCAATGGGGGGGACCGCATTTTTTGAAACCTGACGGGGGGGCACCCCGAGGGTAGCACCGGGGATGTTTAAAAGGGGGCTGTCCGGCACAAAGGCCAACACAGGTGACCGGGCAGCCAAGAAGAGGAAGACACCAAGAGGACCGAGACGCCCTCCACGGCGGAAGACCACCGAGAGGGGACCGATGACCGGAGCGACGTGACCCTCCAACCTTGGCCTGCAAGCCTCCTCGACCAAAGACTCGCCGCGAGGGGACCGCTCACCGGAGCGACGCGACCCTCCGGCCTCTGCTCCAGGTCAGAAGCAGAGATCTCTCACCGGACACCCGACCAACAGAAGGGCTCATCTCAGCAGGCTCCGAATTCCTGCATCAGACGCTCCTGCACCCCCGGCTGCCGCAAGAGACAGCGGCGCAACAGGGCCCCCCCCGCACCGCATCGGCACTCCCTCCCTCCCTTTGCCGCAGGACACACAAAAGGCTCACCTGTTCCGGGCCGCCTGCCGTCGGTTTCCTTCCTCGTGGCAGGCTTTAGCGCGGCAGGCTTTGAGCGCCTGCATCAGACGCTCCTGTCCCCCGGGAGCCGGGCGCGATCTGCCTCAAGAGCAGCAACAGGAGTTCCGGGACCCACACGCACGCCCGCGCATACAGGGGGAAAAGGACAAAAAGACTCACCTGCTCCGGGCCGCGAAGAAATGCAAACGCGGGCGGGTCTTTCACAGGCAGGCGGCGAACGCCTGCATCGGTTGCCCTTCGCGTGTCTCCCCTGGAGCCGCGCATGCTCTTTTCCCACGTGGGAGAGCGCACTGCCCAGAAAAGGCGGGGCAACCCGGAAACGGGAAGGAACTGGTCCGTGTGCTCCAGGGACCTGAGAGCAACGCGGACAAACACAGCCGGAAAACCCCAGACATCGCTGTTTTAAAAAAACAAACAAAAAAAACGGTTTGTTTAACTAGTGCAGCAAGACGTGGGTCCAGCAAAAGACCACAACCACAAGAGATTGAAAAAAAAAACAAAAAAAAACAACTTCTGTTTGATCAAACCTGCACTGCATACAAAACTAAGCAGCCAGGTCAAGCCAAGAGAAGAGCAGTCAGGGACAGCCTGCAAGGCGACGCGACCTGTCTGCACAACACAATCACGGTCCTAACCGGGGACAGCCCTCTGGGCGACGCAACCCGAGTGAAGACCAGGTAACACCAGGGGACAGCCCAGGTGGGGCAACTCGACCCTGAGCACTGGCCTTGGGACAAGGCAACATGGAGATCGCCGAGGCCAACGGGGATCTCGACATAGAGGAGATCATCAAAGCAGCGAGAGAGGCGGCTGCAACGCGCAGTAAAGACTGGATCCTGAAACAAATAAAAGGGGCAGGAGCGCACAAAAAGAAAACAAGCGACGAGAGCGACGACAGCAGAACAACCGACACAACACAAGGAATCGAAGAACCACCTCCCGAAGCAAAAACGCAACAGAGAAATACGTGCACGAAAAAAGGGGACAAGAGAGAAGCGGGCGAGCCAACAGAAGCTGCAACCCCAGGGCCCAGCAAGAAAGCGAAGACATCAAAGGGTGAGCAAATCAGCATAATTGTCCAAGAATGTCTGAAATCTATGGCACCGCTATTGTTTGTAAAACCAGGGGGGAGGCAAGAGGCAAAAGGGACTGGGAACCCAGAAAGCAGGGAAGGCCCACCCCCCAGAAGATCAAAAGGGAATAATTCACTGACAACTAGGGCAGAAGCAACACCTGAGCGAAGCCTATCACCGGACAGTGGGGGGCAGGAGTCGGCCCCCACGGGACCCGCAGCCCGGCCTACCCAGGCGTGGGACATGGGGCCAAGTAAAACTGCACACAGGCGGCGCCACCCATCAGCAGACGAGCAGGCGCCAGAGTCTTACAAAAGAGGGAACCTGGGGAGACCCTACATGGTGGCAAGGGCACCAGGGCTAGCAAGTCTTATCCCACTAGCAGTAAAAGAGAGGATATGGCGCAGAGAATTCATAGATATTTTCACGCTGCTAGAGATCCATGTAGAAGGCCTAGACTTAACCACGGTAGACAAGAAGGAGGAGGAAAGGAGAGAACGCAACAGAGTTAGGAAGGAAAGGAATTTTGACAACTGGCTCGATGCCTTCAGAATCATGGCCTGTATAATAGTTGAGAAATTCCCACATTGCGCAAAGGACCTGTGGATTTACAAATCTAAAATCCACGAGGCACAAAGACAATTCTCCGGGGAAGCCTGGCTAGATTATGACAAAGGTTTCAGGCTAAAAATGCAAGCACACCCGGACATGGAATGGGACGAAAAAGATGTAGCAGGGTACATGCATAAAATGATGGTAGCAAGGGAAGCCAGGAACTGGGCCCACAAAAGCGAGCAGCCCTTTCGCGGGAGCTTCCAAAAAAGCAGGCATGAAAAGGGAAAGCCCTACCAAAAGAGACAGCCATACACACAGTGGAAGGGGCCCCAGACAGGGAAGACTGCGTCCGCAATATGCTACAAATTCGAAAAAGACGAGTGCACGTGGGGCGCAGCATGCAAATTCAGACACGTATGCTCAGCATGCGGGGAGGGCACCCCGCATCAGAGTGCAAACGAGGGGGAGGGGGCAGCCTCAAACGGGAAAAAGATAAAAAGAAATAAACACGCCAGCCACATAACCTGGCTAGGGGAAGAAGTGGAATTGGCAGCATCCCCCATTAACACTGTCAGGTTAAGGAAACTAGCAAACAATAACCAACAAGACACAAAATTAATATGTGAGGGGTTCGAGCAAGGCTTTAAGATACCATCCATGATAAAATCACACAACAAGAGACCAAAGAACCTACGCTCAGCAAGCGAATACCCAGAAGTTATAAGAGAAAAAATCAAAAAAGAGATAGAGTTAGGAAGAGTAGAAGGCCCGCTTTCCACCCCAATCCCACGCAAACTGATAATATCCCCACTAGGAGTGGTCCCCAAAAAAGAAGCCGGCAAATTCAGACTCATTCACCACCTGTCTTACCCAGAAGGCGAGTCAGTGAACAATGGCATAGACCTGGTACACTGCGCAGTAGGCTACGCATCAGTAGACGATGCAGTGGATTTATTGCGTGCTAAATGGCGGGGCGCGCTAATGGCGAAAGCAGACATCGAGGCAGCCTTTAGGCTGCTCCCCGTACACCCTGAGAGTTACCACCTGCTAGGGGTCAATTTTGAGGGCAAAACTTACTTTGACAAAGCACTGCCAATGGGTTGCTCTATTTCCTGTGCATACTTTGAGAAATTCAGCACCTTTCTGGAATGGGCACTACACAAGCAACACCCAAGGGGCGGCAAGCTGCATTACCTGGACGATTTCCTATACATAGGCCAGCCTAGCGGGCCTGAATGTCAGGAGCTTCTAGACGCATTTCAATCCCTAGCCACCTCGCTGGGCGTGCCACTTGCAGAAGATAAAACCACAGGCCCAACTACAAAACTCATATTCCTGGGAATAGAGCTAGATTCAAATGCAGGCACAACCAGCATGCCGCTAGACAAAGTCAAAGACCTGCAAACCAACATCAAGGGGTTGCTAGGGAAACAGAAGGCCACACTTGGAGAACTGCAAGAGCTTATAGGCAAGCTAAATTTTGCTGCAAGAGTGATCCCCGCAGGCAGAGTATTTTCCAGGCGGCTCTCTCAGCTGACCAAGGGGTTGGAGAAAAAACACCACCATGTAAGACTGACCTCAGGGGCAAAACAGGACCTGCAGACATGGCAGACATTTTTATCAGACTTCAATGGGACACTGATATGGAGAGAAGGCTGGGTGTCTGCCAGGCAAATTGAACTGTACACAGATGCAGCGGACAGCATAGGTTTCGGGGCAATATTGAAAAACAAGTGGTGCGCCATGAAGTGGCCAGAGTCATGGATAACAGGGGCCTGAACAGGAACATCACACTATTAGAGTTATTCCCCATCGCAGTGTCCCTAGCAATCTGGAAGGAGCAGCTGAGAAACATGAAGCTCACACTATGGTCCGACAGCTAGGCGGTGGTACACGCTATTAACAGAGCGGCATCACAGTGCGCAGCAATTTTAAAGCTATTGAGATACATAGTGTTTAGGCAGCTGGAAGGCAACTTAGAATTAAGAGCTAGACATGTGCAGGGTACAGTGAACTCTAAAGCAGATGCCCTCTCTCGTTTCCAGATGGGGAAATTCAGGAGCTTGACCCCGGAAGCAAAGAAGGAGATGACACAGTTTCCCCACAGCCTGTGGGGACTGGTAGAGGGGACTTAACAGCCCTAATAGCACACGCCCTAGCGCCCAAAACAGCTAGGTGCTACACGTCATACGCAAACAAAGTGCTAGCAGTGACAGGTGTAAAGTCCTGGCTCGACCATGAAGAATCCCAAAAAGCAGTAGAGCGTTTCATCTAATGGGCATTTTTGCAAAAGAAAACCAAATCATGGGCCCAAGCTCACCTAACAGCGATAGCACATTTCATCAAGCTGGCAACTGGCAGGGATCCCACGAACTCCCATTACATAAAAGCAGCAATGAAAGAGTGGCGCAGGTTGGAGGGCCCAACAGTAGATCAAAGGCACCCACTAGATTTCAGTACACTGAAGCAGCTGGTGGGAGCACTCGTGGTCATATCCCGCAATAAGTTCGAACACACCCTCTTCAAGACAGCTTTCACGCTGGCATTCTTCGGGGCCTTCAGGATAAGCGAGCTAGTGGCCCCGGCAAAAACAGGACACACGAACGCAGGAATTCAGAGAAACGACGTGCATTTAGGCCAAAGATACATGCTAATCATACTAAGAAAGGCCAAGACGGACCAACTGGGAAAAGGGGCAAAAATAGAGCTGAAGTGCCTGGACGACTGCGATGTATGTATAGTCTGAAACACACAGGAGCTCTTACAGTTCAGTCCCGAAACGCAGGGAGCGCTACTACAACACGAGAATGGGGAGTGCCTGAGTTTATTTCAATTCAAATCAATACTCAGGAGGGCACTGGCCAGGGTGGGGCTACAAGCCAGTAACTTTGGCACCCACTCCTTCAGGATAGGGGCTGCAACTACAGCAGCTCCCCACGGCATGTCAGAACCAGGCATTAAGGCAATCGGGAGATGGAGCTCCAATGCCTACAAAGGCTACATTAGGGAGCAACAGGGAGGAGACCGTCCCTAAAACCCCAACAGTCACCCCCCAATGTCCTCTTCCACCCACAGGTAAACATAGAACGGCATGGGTGGTCGGACATTCCTTCATCCACAGAACACAGGCTTGGTGGGAATCGTCAGCCCCCACAAACGGTCAACGCCCCCGTTGGACAAACATAAAATGGTTCGGTTTCCCTGGCATGAGGTGGGAGCATTTCATGGACAGACTCGACGAGCTCCTGGCCTCCCAGCACCCTGCCACCGACGTCCTAGTAATCCACCTGGGTGGGAATGAGCTGGCACAACTAGGGAGGAATGTTCTGATGGAAACCATGAGAGTAAATCTCACATCAACAGCTAGACGGATGGGCAAGGCCACATTGATTTGGTCAGAAATCATTCCCAGGCAGCAGTGGAGGGGGGCCATATCTTCAGGCGCACTGGACAGATCACAGAAGAAACTAAACGTCGCAGCCAAAAAATTCTGCATCCAAAACGGCTGGGAGAGCGTCCGACATGGGCTAATCAACCTGCAAAGTCCGGAATACTTCGCATCAGGCGGGGTACACCTATCCAGTCAGGGGACAGAGGTTTTTTTGGAATAACCTGTGTGCCATTTTACAGGTCGCCGGTTGCAGATAACTCAGACAAGAAGGGGAGCTGCCCTTGAGCGGTAACCCAAAGTGCGGCGTGGCAGAAAGAAAGGATAAAAGAACTACAAAGGCCACACCCAGCGCAGCGGGGTGGCAAGGCTACTTACCTTGGGATGCATTACGGCAGGGTAAGGCAGTCAGGGGAGGTACTCGGAAACACGGAACTCGCAGCCCAGGTCCACTGGAGAGCAGGACACAAGAACTAAAACAAGGTAGCGAGCTATGCCTAAAGAGAAAACGAGTACCCTCCTATTTAAAAAAGGAATAACGGCAGAAGAACAACACAGGAGATTGATTGAAAGCAAAGAGCAAGCGGCATGTAATAAGATAATTATCGTCAATGAGAAAGTTGTTAAAGGAAAAGCAATTATGACACAAATGTATCAAAGCTAAACAATTTTATTGCCCTTAACAACAACATGTATGAATGATTTATGGCCCTCATAAAAGAAGGGCGGACATGCTGTAAACAATCCCTCAATAAACTGCGGCCAAAATGTTTCCAACAAATTACAGACTGTTGTGTATCATTGTGGTAATAGGCTGTCTGGAGGGGTTTGGGCGAAGGCCTGTGACCACCGGGAGCTCAAAGTGGCCAGAGCGGAAACCACACCGCAGCCCGAGCAGAAAACCGCGCCAAGTTGGGCTCGTGAAAAACAAAAGGTTCATGGGGGGGGGGGGCGGAAGTGCCCCCAGTCAACAAACACCCCCCCCCTCCTTCCGCCCCTGTCGTAGGGCCAACGTTTGGCGGAAGCGGAAGCGGAAGTTAGAGGGGGCAGCAGCAAGCAATCGGCCAATGGGGGGACCGCATTTTTTTAAACCCAACTGAGGGGGGCACCCCGAGGGTAGCACCGGGGATGTTTAAAAGGGGGCTGCCCGGCACAAAGGCCAACACAGGTGACCGGGCAGCCAAGAAGAGGAAAACATCCACCCACCCACACCAACTGGAACGCCAGGCACCTAGAGCGTCGCAGGCTGGGTTGACGGACGAAAGGCAACAAGAAAGAAGGCAGAAAGAAAGGATAAAAGAACTACAAAGGCCAAACCCAGAGCAGCTGGATGGCAAGGCCACTTACCTTGGGATGCCTCACGGCAGGGTAAGGCAGTCAGGGGAGGTACTCGGAAACACGACACTCGCAGCCCGGGTCCACTGGAGAGCGGGACACAAGGACTAAAACAAGGTAGCGAGCTAAGCGTAAAGAGAAAACGTGTACCCTCCTATTTAAAAAGTAATAACGGCAGAAGAACAACACGGGAGATTGATTGAAAGCAAAGAGCAAGCGGCATGTAATAAGATAATTATCGTCAATGAGAAAGTTGTTAAAGGAAAAGCAATTATGACACAAATGTATCAAAGCTAAACAATTGTATTGCCCTTAACAACAACACGTATGAATGATTTATGGCCCTCATAAAAGAAGGGCGGACATGCTGTAAACAATCCCTCAATAAACTGCGGCCAAAATGTTTCCAACAAATTACAGACTGTTGTGTATCATTGCGGTAATAGGCCATATGGAGGGGTTTGCGCATGCGCCAACTATCTTGAATGCTGTTATTGGGGCATACTGGAGCGCACCTCCACTTCTGTGGAAGCATCGGAATCTTGCCTTTAACAGGGAAAAGGTCCTCTCTATGACATTTCTGGTCCGCCTATGTGCACTGTTATATCGCCTCTCATTCTCATTGCTGGGTATTAGGTACAGGGTAAGTATCCATGGATGTAGCGCATATGCACTGTCACCTGTTTGGCAAAAATTAACAATGTTAGCAGGGCATGGAGGGTTTCTACAGTGACCTGTGTGTATGGCTTCAGGGTGTCTTCAGCAATACCTAAGAGATATCCGTCTCCAAACTCCCCACGTTCTAGGCGTTGGTGTATCCCACTGTGCCTGAAAATGTACGAGTCATGTGTACTCCCTGGAAATTTGGCTACCATGTCAGTGATGACATAATGGGCGTCACATACCACCTGGATGTTCAGTGAGTGTGTACACTTCCGATTGCGGAACAGATATTCCAGATTTGCTGGAGGGCATATTTGTATATGTGTCCCGTCTACACACCCTATGACATGTGGGAAGTTGGCTCTTCTATAGAATTCCAACTTGGTGCTGTTAATTTCTGCCTCATTCCTGGGTAGGTATATGTATTTGGACATGTGTGTGTGAGCATGGCATCTAGGAAACATCTGAAGAACCTTGAGAGTGCACTTTGGGATACCCCACCTGCCACAGCAATGACCCCCTGATAGCTACCCGAGGACAAGAGGTGCAGTTAGCATAGCACTTGCACATGTGTGGGGATGGCGCTGCCGCGCACAGTCTGTCGTTGAAGCTGCGGATTGAGAGATCAATTATTTCTAATATTGCTGCACAGCTGAGTCTGTATTTGTCATAAATCTCCTCAGTTTGTTGGAAAAGTGTCTGCCTGGTTCTGTATATCCTCTCCTGTCTCTGGCTCCTCCTCATGCTCTGCTGGGCGGCGTGGACTCTCCTCCTCCTTGCTATCACATATATTTCAGCCATTTTGAGTAACCCAGATGCCTTCTGGGTCTCCTTTTATACTTTGGTTCTGGTTACCACCTGCTCTGACTTAGTGGTAATTTGGGTGTGCAAAATGGGCTTTTTGCAACCAGTCGCAATTTGCGACTGGCTTTTTCATATGGTTTGCCACTCGCAAATTACGTCTTCCTATTTGCAGGTCGCAATTTTTGCGAGTCGGTAATGGCTCGCATCGCAATTTACACTGCGGAAATGGGATTTTTGCATCCCATTTCCGATTTTGCGGGTCGCAAATTGCGATTTGGGCCATTTGCGACTCGCAAATTATTGCTACATCTGGCCCATTATTCTTAAACGCTGCTTTATGCTTTTGTTTGGAAACTCAAACAGTTTGAAAAGGTTTTGGGATTTAACATAACTCCCGCTAACGTCATGGGCCGAGTTGTCTTTTTTAAAATGATGGTTCTCTTGAAGCTTTTATATGTGCTGCAAAACCACCCTTTATTCATCCCACAGGCATGGTTTGATGCCATACAGGCTATGGGATGCACGTTTGTTTGGGCGGACGGCCCTCCCAGGGTGGCCATTGAGAAGTATACTTGGACATCTTGTGACTGGGAACAGGCAGTGGCAGATGTGAGGCTTTATTATTGGGCTACCCAGCTTCTCCCTAATAATGATTGGCTACACTGGGAGTGGGTGACCCTGCTTACAGGGAAAATTGGCCTTAATGGTCCTCGACAAAAGAGTGGGCATCCTCTACTGTGCCCTTGTCCCATCCCAGCTCCCAGAGATTTCCCAAGTGGTGTTCCATACATGGAGGGCTGCACTCCACTGGACCGTTTGTAACCGCAAGTTCACCCTTGAGACACAGTTTTGGGAGGGCACATGGCTAGCCAGGTGACTACTCTTGAGGGATTCCGAGGTTGGGACAACATAGGGATCTCAAGGATTGGTGACGTCTGGAAAAGCGGTGCCATTAAGTTCTTTCATAATCTGGCAACAGAATTTAATATGCCTTCCTCCCAGTATTTTTGGTATCTGCGGCTCCACCATGCCCTCTCTACTTCTCACAATGCATTAGATGATACTTCAGAATACAATCCCATAGAGTATAATCTCCTCATGGGTCATCTGGCTAAAGGAGGTGTGTCGCAGATATATTGGTCATTGGTAATACACTCCCCCACGGCACTAGATACTTTGAAAGAGAAGTGTGAGGGCTGGGTTGGGGAATTGGGTGAAGCCAACTGGAGGGACATGGCAATGTCAGCTAAGTTTCAGTTGGTGCAGTTCAAGTATCTGCACCAGGCATGTATGACACCCCTACGTCTGTGGCAGGTGGGCATTCGCAACTCTCCTGCTTGTCCTAGCTGTCAAGACCACAAGGGGACTCCTTACACATAATACAAACCTACTGGGTGGCTCTTCTGGAGACTTTCTCTGCAAATATAGGGTCCCCCATCGACCCGCAGCCCCGGATTGCTTTGCTGGGCACCATGGAGGACATTGGTGGGCCTAGAGGAGACAGAGTGTTGTTTGGCCTGGATACAATGATTGCTAAAAGAGACATCATCCGACATTGGACATCCACAACAGCATCTCCCCTTGAGGCATGGAGGAAGGGCATGTATTGGTGTAGCAAAGTTGAGGAAACAATATACAAGGTAAGAGGCTGCCCCAAGAAATTTAAAAAAAGTTTGGAAGAAATGGTGGGACTACCATGGATTGATGGGGTAGTGGCTCTTGGGCCACTGGGTTCAGGGGTCCTGGGGTTCATGACGCTGAATTGATTTTTGGGGGAAATTTTGTATTGGCTCAATTTGCTTGCAATGTAGGGTGGAACATGACAACTATTGTTGTTTGGTATATAAAAGCAATAAAATGTGTTATAAGAAACAGATAACTCTCGCTAAGTCCTTCATGCTTGGAATTTCAAACCCCCACACCTGAACCAAACCAGTCATACAAAATCTAGCGTTCTACTGGAATGATTACTCCCTTTGATATTTGGATGTTACCCAGACAACAAAAAAACGGAGCTTGTCAATGAAGCCCATATTCCTTTACTGCTAGGCACATTATGCAAAGACCTTTATAGATGGAAAAGCTGGAAGTCTCTAGGCTTGGAAGAGTCACCACTTCACTTCATTCCCCACCTACTGTATGTCTTGCAGGTCTTGCCAGTCCAAACCACCACACAACAGCTCAAACAAATTCAAAAGAAAAGGCTTCATAGCTTCATGTGGACCAACAAATCTCCTGTGGTGTCCCGACTTACGTTTTTCAGGAGGTCTGAGGTTGAGGGGGTGTTTCCATTGTGGGTGGTTGTGTTCTAGCAGCCCAACTATGGCCATCGCTGGACTGGCACCAACCCCCTACTGCCACCCTTTGCTTGAGAATAAAAACCACACTACACCTAGGTCCCCCTATCATACATACCGTAGCTTCCATGCAAACACAGACCAAATTACAATATTCTCCTCTGGTCAACTGCTATATATTGGCCCACTGGGACATTGTCCTGCAGACAGAACATGATCACATATCCATCCCTGATGACCCCAATCTCTCACAACCCCAACTTACCACAAGGCATGACTGATCCGTGCTTCTCAACATGGAACAATGGGACCCCTCCACAACTAGAGAACTTGTATATGGACAGAACCTTAATGGACAGGGGCATCTGCAGGGATCAGTTTCACCTTCAATTACGTGTCGAATACAGATTAACTCACCTGTTACATTGGGCAGATAATAGGGAAATTCAGGCAAAAAATAAGTAGAAAACAATGTTTGAGATTCTTTTTCATGACCAAATTAAAAAAAGGGATCCTCCCTTCTCTAGTCAACAATGAACCACTCCTACATGGACCAGGTCCCCTCCTTCACAACTGCATGGAGCAGCAACCTAGAACTGGAGATACTTGACAACACATGGGAAGCAATATGGACTAGGACAGCTATGTCTTTCATATGTGTATAACAACAAAAAACTCTTATAAACTTCTCATTAGATGGTACCTTACCCCCTTTCGCATGAAAACAATATGTAGGAGTTCTGACCTATGTTGGAGAGGGTGCTGGGAGAGGGGTGACATGATACACCTGTGGTGGACCTGTGCCAAGGTTCATTCCTACTGGGAGGAGATATTACAAATAGTGGAAGCAATCTCAAGAGGGAAACTCCTGGCTGATCAGCTTCTTCTGCTGAGGGCCTCAGGTGAACACTCCACATATCTGCTTACGACCTTCTTGAGCAAAATCATAAATCACCTTCTCTTTGCCGCCCGCCTCATGTTAGCACAGTTTTAGAAGTAAAATGTGATCCCTCAGTACATATCTGATCGACTAATGTAAGCTCAGTTTACACAAATGAGAAACCGACTGCCCTATTTTGTGACACTGAATACAAATTTCAGAAAGTATGGTCCCCCTTTCGAATCTATATGAGAATAGGCAAACACTATAGGGGTGGCCTAATGAGCAGACCATCTGTCCTCCAACATTCGAGGATAGATGGGATGTCCTCAACTTTGGACTCTGACTTATCAGACACGGCCTGTTCACCCTTTGTTACCTTATTAATGTTAACAAAACTGGCGCAAGAATCTGCGTGTGCCGATATGGTAATGAATCATCAAATTACCTACAGATATTACTCACAAGAGAAGACAACAGACTGTAATGTTTATTCCATCCATAGATGTTTAATTACTCTGCCACTCATATGACATAGGTAGTCCTAATTAGTTTTATATGTCCATATAATTCATCCTAACCATACCAGTCTCTTATCCCTCATATATCTTAGTACTCTTATACCGTATAAGCCAAACCATCATCTCAATGCATATACCATACATCTTATATATTCAACAGACTTGCTGTTTGCCTAGCTATTTCTTCATATTCTTTCAAACCCTGTGCAACAGAGTCTAGAAGGTGAATATACAGTATTTACATTAATGCAAATTCAAAATGCCGCCTATGTCACCCCTGTTGGTTTACAGTAATGTTCTCAATTGCCGCCCATCTCAAAGAATCTTCCAGGTGGTTCACTGTCATAAAATGGTCAACCAACGGTGCACCTGTACCTTACATCTAATACGACTACAATGTTGTAAAATGCGGACCTTCACTTTCTGTCTGGTCTGACCCACATATACCAAATCACATGGGCATTTAATCACATAAATTACATTCATACTATTACAATTAGTATGTTCTTTAAATGTAACAGACACATGTTTATACTGAAACTTTTTCATTTCCAAGCAGAATGTACACGCATTACATGTTCCACATTTATAATGACCAACAATCTTCGGTAAATTCCACATTGTAAGCAATGAGGGTTTGGGGGGGTTCAGCCAAAAAAGAGTTAACCACTCAATCTTTAATATTCTTCCCCCTCTTGAAAGCATACATCAGGGGATCCTGTGTATCAAGCTCATCCGAGATTAAGGACCAATATTGATTGATAATCTTTTTTATTTCAGTACTCCTAGTGCAGTATGTAGTAATACATATCATCCTGTTGTTCCCTGCATTCATCCGCTCTTTAGATTCAAGTAGGTTCTCCCTATGACAAAACCAGGCTCTTTTCCATGCTCTCCTAAGCAAAGGGTAACCCCTCAAAACCAACCACCTCATCAAATCCTCTGATTCTTCAAAATAATCCTCCTTACGAGAGCAGTTCCTCCAAAGACGAAGGAATTGTCCATATGGGAGATTATCTATTAAATTTCGAGGGTGATGACTCGTATATTGCAACAGGGAATTTTCCTCACTTTCCTTGCTATACAAGGTGGTATATAGTCGATTCTCTTGGCACTTTAACGTTACATCCTTAAAATTGATTTCTTGCGAATTATACTGTATAGTGAATTGGATGTCCTCTGTTCTTTCATTCAACCATATCGTGGGACATAATCAGTTTCATAAAATCTTTTTTGAGTACAGAGAAGGAAGGGTGATTGGATTTAAATGTCCCATTTAGCTGTAATTTTGTAAGGTAGAGATGTTTGGAAATGTTATATTTATTTCCAGTTGACGTGACAGATTAGTGAGCAATATGAGGGTTGTTATATGGTGTGATTAGTGATACGATCCCCAGTTGGCATTTTTGACCAATTGAGGTTATGGTATGAATGTTTTTTCCTTGCTAAAGAGGTCTGAAAGGTTGTGTGGTGGTTAACATAAGGGGAATCCATTGGAATAAATCATTTGTATGTATTTGTTTTTAAGGGACCTGATGGGAGGAAAGAATTTCGTGAATGAAGGATTTATTACTGGATTTGGCGACAAATATTACCTAGAGAAGTGGATGGGAATAAGGATTATTATTATATACTGTAGGTAAGAGTTTTTTCAGTAGTGACTTTCCTTGATGAAATAGTTGTTGAGGAAGGATTAATTAATCGGGCGAGTCTATTTTTCTAGATCTGAGGATATTGGAAGACCTAGTGGAGAAGACCTGTGTTTGGAGGTTGAGTAAGTTGGAGGTGAGTCATGATGGGTTGTTCTGCAGCATAGAAAAAAAAAATTAGAATAGGAGGATAAATTATTAAAGTTTGATTTTGTTTAGATGTTTCCCACCTCTTAGTCCTGAGGAAGACCCGTGTTGGAGCCTGGAATTGGCCCAAGAGTTATCAGTGGGTCGAAACGGCGACGATAAACCTGTAGCCTGGATTGGTTTTGTCTCTGCCTTTTTGGAATGGAGTGAAGGACTAAAGTGTGGAGGTGGACCAAGATATAAATAAGTGGTGATTTATTGACAAGAATGGTCAACCAACAGGCTTATTTTTAAACTTAAGCAATTAATGGATATGTGGGTGATTTGCTCTTGGTTTGTGTGTTTCTAATCACAAGCACTTTTTCTTTGGCACCTTTTTTGTCCTTTTTCTTTGATGTGCGAGGGTAGGATTTTTAGTAATATTAAGTAAAGTACGAAAATAATTTTGTATATACAATAAAGGTTTAATCCTGAATGTGGTTTATATCTATGCTGTATTTTCTTTGAAAATAAAATTTTGTCTGTCATTTAAGATTATATGATTAATGAAAATAATTGTTTTCAGATGGATCAATGTTGTTCGGTGCTTTTATTAACCCAGATCCTTCGGTTTTTTACTGGGTCACCCTGTGTGGTTTGTAATATACTAGTAGGCATACAGCACTGATTGTGCCACCCACATGAGTAGCCCTGCAAACATGGTTCAGGCCTGTCATCGCAGTGTCATTGTGTGCAGTTTAAACTGCCATATTGACCTGGCAAGTGCACCTACTTGCCAGGACCAAACCTTCCCTTTTATTACCCGTATGGCACCTCTAAGGTAGGCCCAAGGCAGCGCCATGGGCAGGGTGTGTCGAAGCCAAGATGTCGAAGACAAGTCAGAGTATTTCAGATCCAGACAATTCAGGAAACAAACCGAGACCAGCCGCTCTTCTTTAGATTACTTTTAATAAGAACTAATAAGACGCAATAAGAAATACATGTACATGGAGACTGAGCGGGCAAAATCCAGCTCGAACAGTCTACCCAAAGAAGTAATGCATGATCTTTTATAGCATTAAACCGCAGACATATTAATACATTTTCATTGGTTCTTGATAATGTCGTATGATAAAACGTTTTCTATATAGCACACGTGATGCTCCATATAAGGGTTAGAATGTTGGACAGGAAGCTTGCACAATGTCCTCTGAATCAAATGTCTTGTGATACATCTATATGTGGAGAAAGAGGAACCATAAGTGCATACGTTAGTACTTTTAGCAGTGAGGATTTCGCAAGCTAGCATGCGGTGGTGTCTTGTGATGGCCGTCAGTTTAGCAAGCCTTGCAACATAATGCGTTTCAAGCACAATAGACATTTCTTCAAGGCGTAGTTAATTCAACATTGTAATGTGCTCAACAGAAACAGGCCTGTATTTTCATTGTGTATCACAGGGTCTACTAGGTCCAAATGGATCCAGGAGAACGTGATTCCACAGGTGCAGTTTATTTAAAAGGTATGACATAAACTGCTGTGTTTTACATGTCCTGACAGTGAAGTACTGCTAATTTCGTTTTTCATTATTGCAAGGCCTATCTCTCCCATAGGGTAACATGGGGATTGCCTTGAAATATATTTGAAGTGTAATTTCCCATTGGCAGTAGATAGAGATAGGAAGTCTGGGGTCTTTTAACTCACATTTGTAAATACATATTTTTGGAAGTTGGTTTTTGAATTATAAATTTAAAAATGCGACTTTTAGAAAGTAGACATTTTCTTGCTTAAGCATTCTGTGCCTCTGCCTGTCTGCTGAATACACGTCTGGGTCAG
The DNA here is from genome assembly GCF_031143425.1 of Pleurodeles waltl. NCBI lineage: Eukaryota > Metazoa > Chordata > Amphibia > Caudata > Salamandridae > Pleurodeles > Pleurodeles waltl. Next base: position 406,097,744 of record NC_090449.1, read on the forward strand.
GATGACAACTGCGCTGTTGGTGCATTCACTCTAGACAGTCACACAAAGGGAGCTGAGGCGTGCTGTGCATATCCTGATGGCTCATCACCTGGCTGATGGATCTTTGTGAACTAGAGTTATGGGATGACCCAACACTTGCACCTGAATATGGGCCTGTCCTCACACAAAGCAGTCTCCAACCCCCTGGAGTGTGTCTGGGGTAAGGGCAAAGAAAGGCACTACAAATACTTCTCTTTGAAGATTGCCTACTTCAAAGGCAGAAATAGGTATAAGTATTGGACCTATGATAACACATAGTTAGAACACTTCTGGACTGAGGAAAGTCTGCCTGGAAGAAGATCTGGATGCTGTGGGTGGCACTGCCACTCTGCCTTTTGCTTTGTTATGCTAGCCTGGTACTTGTTGCTTCTGTCCTGGGAGTGAAAGGGCTGGACTTTGCTTTCTACATTCTGCTTTCAAAGGTTCTACAAGGGCTTGCACTGAGCTTGCCTCCTTTTAAGAAGTCTCAGGGCCATGAAAGACTTCACCTGCCAGCACCTGGGCTCTCCTGACTTGCCAGGTGGCATTGGTAATCTTAAGGAGAAAATCTACTCAATGACTCCCAGCACTGCTGTAAATCGACGCATCGCTGGAAGGATCCAACTCAGTGCCTGCACCCCCGCTGCAGAAATGACGCAGCGCCTGCTTCGCCACAGTAGATCAACACAGGGCGTCTGGATTTTTGACACATCGTCCCTAGGAGCCAGTTTCTTCATCGACACTGCACTTTCCCTGCACCTGTTCTCGGCTTTGATTTTTGATACATCTAAGGTACTTTGCCCTAAAACAAATGTATCCATTGATTTCTATGGACTAAACTTGCTTAAACTTTTTTAAAGTGATAACTTAACATGTGTATGGTGGATTTTTGTTGTTTTATTCAGATAAATATTGACTGTTTTGCTAAACTGGTCCTTTTGTAGTGTTTCCAATCTGTTACTGTGTGTAGGTGTGTGTGTGCAAATACTTTACACATTGCCTCTGAGATAAGTCCAACTGCCCGTGCCAAGCTACCAAGGGGGTGAGCAGGGGTTATCTTAGCTGTGTGAATCCCTTACCCTGACTAGAGTGAGGGTCCCTACTTGGAGTGGGTGCAAACCAGTGCCAACTAGAGACCCCATTTCTAACAATGGTGATCAGCAGTGAAGATAGGACTTGTATTTGTACTTTACAAGCAGTGATTGGTGTACACTTCTTCCATATTTCAGACCATTACAAGACCACATACTGTTTTTATTTTTGTTCTTTTTGCCTTCTTGAAACTTTGCAACCTTTGACTCTTCATCCACAATCATGTCTCAGTCTGGGGAGCCATCAGCAGTTGTTGCAGATTTGGTGTTTGATCAGGAGAGGATGGGAACCCATACAGTGCGTTCTGCAAGGAGCTAAACTTTCCTTTTAAAAGCCTCATTAGGAAGGAGAAGCTTCAAAAGGCCTAGTGGCAGCCGGGGAGGCTGGTGAGTACACAGAGGAGGGGAATGATCATGTGGACATGGGGGAACAGAGTCTGGAGGGTGATGTTGTGGATAATCGGAATCTGCTTGGGAGGAAGGTACCTTCCAGGGCAAGCAGCAATGTTTCTTTAAGAGGTCTGTCAGCAGGGGAGCTGGAGGACAGGCGGGAGGCTAGGAAGCACCAAATGGAGCTGGAAAGGCTCAAGCTAGAACATGGAAGGAAGCTCCAATTGGAACTACGTAGGCTCAAAAGAGAGGCAGAGAAAGAAAACATTGCCATGGAGAGGAATATAATTTTAGCTCAAGAGATGAGTTTGAAGAAGCTGGACTTAAAAAGCAGGTCCAGCATAGATGATGCCAGAGTTCTACAGTGCAGTCTGAGGGAGAAGTACATATACCCAAGGATGTGGTGAAGGATTTTGTTGTGAGGGATGACATAGAGCACTGGTTCAGGGGTTATGAGGTAGCATTGAGGATGAACTGGGTCCCTGAAAGAGATTGGCGGGGTCAGGCTTGTAGCAGCACTCCTTAGTAGAGGGGAGGGACACCTTGTTGACATTAGATCTAGAAATTCAGATGAGGTACCCTGCTGTGAAAGAAGCCCTAACCAGAAGGTATAGTCTCACCCCAGAAAGTTACAGTGTAAAGTTTAGGAAGAGTACAAAACTTGGTTTTCAAGCTTGGATGGAGTATGTTGATTCCTTTTGCAGAGCACTGGATGGTTGGGTGAAGGGCAGCACGGTAACAGACTATCAGGGGCTGTACAATTTGATTGCATGGGGTCACTTGTCAAGTCGTTGTTTTCCAGAGCTGTACCAGCACTTGATTCACAGCAGGCCTACTGACCCTAGGAAGCTTGCCAAGGAGGTGACTCGCTCAGCAACAGGATCCAAAAGAAGTTGTACGTGGGCCCCCAACAGAAGAAGAAGGGGCAAACAAATATAAATGTAAGGAGTGCTCTAAAAAAGAAAGCCCTAGACAAGTTCCAAGGGTAAGGATTCTCAATCCCCTACTGAAAAGAAGAGTTGGTTCCCTTCAGGAAGGACTGCAGGGAAGGGACCCCTAGAATGTTTCACCTGTAATCAGGAAGGACATTTCAAAGAAGTCTCAAGTGTCCCAAGCTGGCACGGCTCACCACCGGTGGGCAGTCACTTCAAATCAAATCAAATCATTAGCATTTATAAAGCGCGCTACTCACCCGTGCGGGTCTCAAGGCGCTAGGGACAAAGGGGGTGGTTATCGCTGCTCGAACAGCCAGGTCTTTAGGAGTCTCCGGAAAACGACCCCAACACCACCATCCTGCTCGACAACCTCGCCAACCTCGGCCTCAAACAACTGGTGAACACTGCCACCCACATCGCCGGACACACACTCGACCCTATCTTCTCCGCCAGCAAACACGTCTTCTTCAGCCACGCCTCCGCCCTACATTGGACCGACCACAGCTGCGTCCACTTCACATTCCGACGCGAGACCCGCCACCTCCGCACTCAACCCATCCCTCGCCGACAGTGGAACAAGATCCCTGAAGAGCAACTCTTCTCCGCACTCGCCGCCAACCAACCCACCCTCACTACCGACCCCAATGACGCAGCCCTCAACCTCACAAACTGGATCTCCAACTGCGCAGACAACCTTGCTCCCCTCAAACGCTCTCAGTGACAGAACAACACCAAGAAACCCCTCTGGTTCTCTGACACCCTCAAAGAATCAAAGAAAACTTGTCGCGCACTTGAGAAAGCCCTAATGTGTTCCACCAGGTTGTAGTAGTAGACAACAGTTAGCAACAGTGTTTTTTAGCTCAGGTTCCCTTTCAACGGGGGTGGGGTCTCAGGTTCCTTGAAGGTAGCTGTGAGCCCATCCATAGCTGTTGACTGTCTGCTAGGGAACCACCTGGAGCACACCCCCTGGAAGGAGGTGGAGCTCAGGTTGTATTTGGAAATGTTAAGATTGCCAGCGTGGGTGTGCAAGAACACACAGTCCATGGCTGTCAGAGAGGGTGATCAGAAGGACTTGGAGCCTGAAACAGTAACCCAGGTGCCTGCCAGGAAGTGGGGGGCAAGGGGCGAAGGAAACCTGCTCCTGAGATTCCAACGGTCTGGGATGAAGATGAACGTGAGGTGGGGGGGGGCAGAACCTACAGGGGAACAAGTAGCCAAACTGTCAACATCAGGGCAGTGTGCGCTCTACGGGCGACTGGAATGCAAAAACCCAAAACCTATGAAATAACGTAATTCATGCATTATGTTCCTATGCTGTTGTTTAACCTTTTGCATTGCAGAGTTTAATCCTGAAGAATTATATTCAAGGTGCTTGTAAATACTGTTCATTTGCAATGTATTGCTGCAGGCTTTCAGAGTGTGTCAGGGTGTGGTCCCTTTCCAGGGCCTTCTGAAAGCTTTCTCTGAAGCATGACTGGGTGTGGTTTGTGGGCTGAGCCAGACTCTATGGAGCATATTCATACTCCCTCTGCGCCGATTGTGCGTCAACAAATTTGACGCACAATCAGCGCAAACGTTGCCCCGTATTTAAACTTTGACACCCGAGCCCGCGGACGACAAAATTCCGCCATGTGTGTCATTTTTTGGATGCGGCAACCCGCCTTGCGTTAATTATATGCAAGGTAGGCGTTCCCGTCCAAAAAATGGCTTAAACGGCCGTGTGTCGTATTTATGCTTTCGGGCAAAAATGACGCACGGCCGGGAAGCGGAGCCAGAAAATGACACACAGCCCGATTTGCGTCAAAACTTAACGCCTGGGTCAGGGCAGGCGTTAAAATGGGGCAAACACACCTGTTTGAATTTTAATCAGAACACACAGAACAAACAACAGAGCAGCAGAGCAGCAACAGAGAGCCATGGAGGTGATTCTAATCCAGCGTGCACGCAGACGCAAAGCCCAGCAGCAACAACAGCAGCTACAACACCACCAGCAGGGACCCCAAACGCAGCGCAGAAGGCAGGAGAGGATATTCTGCCCAAGAACAACCCTTCAGGGCCTCAGGGAACACGACATCATACAGAGGTACCGGTTGAACTGGCAGGCCATTCAGCAGCTGCTGCGAAACATTGAACAGCAGTTGGCCCCCACTTAGGTGACACTCCGCACCATCCCAACAGAAACAAAGCTGCTTGCCGTACTTCACATGCTGGCAAGTGGCTCTTTCCAAACAACTGGTGCCCTGGTTGGCGGAATATCACAACGATCATTCTCCGCCTTTTTGCCCAAAGTACTGGACGCCATCATTCGACTGACACCCCGCCACATCTGCTTCCCTAACACACTGCAGAAGCAGCAGGAAACAAAACAGGGGTTCTACGCAATCAGTGGCTTCCCACACGTCCTTGGTGCAATCGATTGCACACATGTACGCCTTGTGCCACCTGCTGCAACTGAACACCTCTACCGCAACAGGAAGCACACACATTCCATCAATGTGCAGGCCATTGTCAATCACCAGGGATTGATCACCAACATCGTGGCTAAATATCCTGGGAGTGTACATGACTCATACATCTTCCGTCACTGCACCATCTATGAACACTTCCAGGATGGACAGTATGGCAATGGACTACTTGTTGGTAAGTACAAAAACCTGCTTATTTACACACTGCACAGCAACCCTCTAGTACACACAACACATACACCACAACAGCAACATGTCGACAGGAACACACTGAGGTCGTGACATCACTAGCCATGTTTCTTAAGTCACCATTGAACCTGTCGCACATTGGAATTTACTGTACAGTCTAATGTGAAGACGTCAATGAGTGTGGTTGCCTAAATGTCACCTTGCAAATTGTAAGTGTCCCAATGACATTTACAATAATACATTGCCTAAGTCTAAAGGTATGGGATGTCCAGGGTACTTTGATATGAACGTGTTAACAACACTTTCAATTTTAACTGTGCATGGAACTATCATCTCACCCCCAGTGAAGACACATGGACACCGTATCACAAGTCACAATGCTAGGGAGGGCACACTGTACTGCAAATCCCAAAACATACTGCTGACAAATGGTTAGCAGACAAACACTCGTTCAGCCAAGGAAACAACACAATGCAGATGGTATAGCCTACAAGCATAGGATGTCACATTAGTACACAAAAGAGTCACAGACAACACAAGACAACTACTGCCATTAAAGGTCTTTTCAATAGTGCCAGCTACATCAACATGATCCAATTCATTTTCTCTTGCAGCTGATCAGGGGTATGGCATCCAGCCATGGATTATGACACCATTTGGCAACCCAAGTACTGCTGCAGGGCGTGCATACAACGAGGCCCATAGGAGGACACGCAGCATTGTCGAGCGGACCTTCGGCATCCTCAAGTCAAGGTTCCGCTGCCTCTACATCACTGGTGGTAGCCTCCTATATTCCCCCGAGATGGTCTGTAGGATCATCCTCACATGTGCAATATTGCACAACATTTGCATCAGAAGAAACATTCCCCTCCTGGAACCAGAGCCACACATGCCTGAAGAGGAGGAAGAGGAGGATGCTGGCCTGCAACAGGAGGGGGAACTACATAACACAGCTGCTGGTATATGCAGGCAGCAACAGATTGTAAATAATTTCTTCTGAATATGATCACCTTCACCACTTTAGTTAACTAATTTAAATAAACACCTATTATAATCACCATATCATGGTCTGGCTATTCCTTTTTACACAACTTCATCTCTACTTATCAGAATAAGAGTGTTGCCTCATGGAGCATTGCTGAGATACTGAGTAGGACACAGAACATCCCAGAGCTTATGTGATGCCTAACATACAATGGTCACATACACACACACTCTTAATGACATATATCATGTACATATCTCCTTTGAAGGCCTATAGCAGAGGACCACAACTATTTCACACATACATGTTGAAAGCAAGGTCCAACGCAGCATATGGCACACAACTATGACACCATCACTCAATAAGGGGAAAACAAGCCTCATACATGAGGATGTCAATGTGCCTTGGCATCACTAACAGGAATGTCTGACAAGACCCTTGACAGCAGTTAGTCCAACTGCATCCAATATTTGCAAGGAATATCTGTGACTAGATTTCCATAGAAGCAGAACATAGACAGCACAAGTGCCACACATATGAAATGCATTGCGCACATGACATTCCATGCACATGTCAGCCCCTTTCCTAACTCCTGACACACCCATGCACCTGGTCACAACCCAGCTGTCGAAAGAGGTCCCTGGAATACTAAGATGTGTACCCTGATAATACCTCCTCTACAAACACAGACCAACATTAGCAAACCAGTGTGCTACACCCTTTCCTAAGGTATGCCATTGTCAAAAAACATCTGACTGCATGGACGTCAGGTCAATTTATACACTGTCTTCTAGTTTCAAAGCCCTGTTAGCACATGTAGATTGCTTCCCCTTGTGAAAATGTCTGTTGGCCCTTAGAATGCAAGTCTCACCTACAGGACTGGTGAGAAACAGATGCAGCCCACACCTGTGATCACCTCCATGCCCACCACCCATTACAAAAAGCACTGCCCCTGATGATGCCTGGAACAGCATAGGAGTTGCCATTATGTCAAATACACTGTCAACCATTGGTAGTAATTAAGCCGTGTAACACAGCCCTTGGGTTCATTTGTCACCTTCAAAAACACAGGACGTACACAGATTGACATGTCAACTGTCTAGTTTGTCCTCCAAACAGTCTCAGTCAGACCACTGATTATGTTACTTGTCCAGTAGCTGGCTCATGAATCATCTTGCATTCTGTCAGCCTGACTGGCAACAGTCTGTGCGTCACACTAAAGTATCCCTGTGTCTACATATGTACCACACTTGCGTTAGCAAACCTGCCATTCATCAGGGGGCATTGGGCATGAGCTTGTACCATGCATACACAAATACATTGTATAGCATCATCTGCCTTTTAACTGTACCATTTGAGTTAAATCCTCTTGGAAATGCAAAATTCATGGCCCATCCCTTGTCTGGGTTGCATTTATGCATGAATGACATAGTGTGACAGTGTCCCAGGGTCATAGGCAGGGATTGGGTACGGGGCTTTCAGCACAACCAGCAACCTCTGATAATGTACATGACTAATACACAAATGTCAGAACCATGACAGTTCACACACAAAATCACAGTGCGCACAACATAGTGATGGGCCGTGTGTGGTGAAAAGCTGCGAGAATAAACAGCACAGAGGCTATGATGTTCCCAGATGCAGTGGGAAGTGCAGAGGCCAACCTGTGTACAAATGTTGTAATGACACCTGCCGGAACATGACAATTGAGACATTATCTCACTCAGCACACCAAGGTTGCCCTGTTGACTGTCTCATTACACGTCTTTAGTGACAGGGTGGGACCATCCACATGTTGGTTCACATGTCCACATCTACTTTACTCACATTGATCAACAAAGGATACTCAGTAGTTACAGGAATAGCTGCCACTGACTCATGATGAGTCCTGGTCCGAACTGTGACAAATTACATCCCAAATAATCTACAGGATCATCATTGGACCACACACATGAACAAGACACCTATGTGCAACTGATCACTGGAAATATGTGGAAACGTGCTGTCTTGTATGCTGGTCCACCACAGCCACTTGATAGTTGGGGCTTACTTCTATGGCCTCAACTGTGGTGTCATCATACATATGAGATTGACCCTTGTCTGTCTGTGCAAACAACATGGTACCCACTTCCTCAATACATGTGCATGACTCACTGTGGGATTCATCAACCAGTGCCTAGGAAGCTGTTACCAATACTCTAGGACATAGGATGTATGAAATTGTGGACCTTTGACATGAACATGCGTCTGCCATCCATCTAGTGCATGCTATGTCACATGTGGTGTCTACGTGACCCTAAAACTTGGAAGTATACTTTACGGGTGTTGTTACATGTATGACTAACACATGCCCTTGCTCATTCCAATTTTTACTTGCATCTTAGGGTTGGACACATGGACGTCACATTCATACAACCAAATGTACCATAATGCTTCATGTGATGTACACACACTTGGTCAACCAACAAATTAGTTGTCAAAGCACACACTTTGAGCCAAAGGCAATTAGGTATTGTACATATGTGCGTCACATTGCTATCCTCTCCTTATGGCAAACATGCACAATTTGTGCGACACATATATGTAGGCCACACTTATGACCATCTATGACGTCAGCCAACTGTAAACATACTGTGAAGGGTGTAGTGGATGATGTTCCGCTGCAGTATGATGTCACACATGTGAACATACACCATCAGCACCATACTGTCTTCAATTAGCCAATCTCTGATGTGTTCTAAATGTAAAATAACCAAAAAAGAAGTAAAAAAAGCCCCAAACCAGTTAATGCACTGTAATTTTGACGTCCCTAGCGGTGTGCGTCATTTTTTGTTTACCAAAACTGTATTTGCGTCATTTGTTTTGACGCACAGGAGTGAAATTTAGCCCGCATCCAGATATTTGTACAGTCCATGTATCATTATGTGGATGCGGGTTCTTATTCACGTCTGTGCGTCAAAAAAAATTCTGCAAATACAGTTTTGTGCAACAAAAAATGACGCATAGCGCAAAAAAGGCAGGACTTTTCATACAGGAAGTGATGTAATAGGGTATCCTGTTTACAGATCATGTACAGTGGGTGTACTTTCACTTTCACTTTGCAGTCTATGATCCTTCTAGACTGTGTGGCTGTGTAGAGAGTGTTGTCCAGAGATTTTGTGCTGTATTTGTCCTGTGTGCTATCTGTAAAGTCCTTTTGTGAAATAAATTTTGTTTGTGTATACTGTAGTACTGTGTTTTGTCTACATTTGTCCATTTATCTTGTGTATTTCTTGTTTGTGGGAGTCTGTTGTGGGTAGTGTTAGTTTGGGGATAGTTGGGCTCTTTTTGTGTTTAGGTTTACTATTTTTTCTGTCTTTTTACCCCTCCTTTCACCCATTTCCCCTTTCTATTTCTTTTACCCCTATTCCTTCTCTTCAATTATAAGTATGTCTGGTAGGCCACGTCTTGGCAGGATGGGGGAAGAGGAGTTGGGGGGCTTCATCTGGCTGGTGACACATTTCTTGCCGCTCATGATCCAGGCAGGGGGCAGGGTCATGCAGGGGTACCCGACAGAGGTGCGCAGAATCCGGTGGGGAAAGGTGCTGCATCACCTGCAGCATGTGTATGCCAGGCAGATGAGTGACCACCAGCTGAAGCACTGGTGGGCTGACCTCATCACCAGGGAGCAGGATCTCTTGGACCACCTGGGAATCATGATTGGTTGCACTGTTGGTGAGTACGACTATTGTTATTGTGCACAATTAAATGCTCTGTAGTGACATCAGTGGATTAGTGCAATGTCTGCCAGCTAACTTGATGACTGTGTGTAATTTTGGGGAAATATAAGGGGATCATTGATGCACTATGGCAAGGATCACAATTGCTAGCTGTTAGGTAGCAAGTGCTCAGCAAACTTACAGGTAACTTTACCATGAAGGAAATTGGTGCAGCCTTTTTGTCAGCACAGCTAACAAAATAGGAGCCAATCATGTCTATATAGGGTATTATTGACAGAGAAGTACCGATGTACCAACATTTAGGCCAACTATGTTGATGCAATTGCTAGATTGACCTTAGAATCACTACATGATGCTGAAAATCAGTGCTGCCTTCACGCCAATTTATAATAGCAAAGTGGCTCAGACATTGGTCTCATGTTAGTCTGGTGAGTGTGGAAGGAAAGCGTTCACAGAGGTACTATGAATGTGTGGGATTATTGTGTTTCTTGATCTTTTTGGCTACATGTCAGTTCATGATTTGAAAACATCGTGAAAAGGTGTAAGGTGCCCTCAGCTAACATCTTAAGATGTTTGTTGGAATCGGTTGAGCCACAATCCAAATATGGATGGCAGTCCAAGTGTATGCCCATGGCTTTACATCTCCATGGTTGGTGCAAATCACCAAAGCTGGGCCATATCAATTGACTATACTGTAACAACAGGATGGCTTACAGGAGTCCCTGCCCCTCCCTCTGTACATTGGGCCTATGTGCACTAAATGTGTCATGGCCACAAGGCATGTTTGACTGGTAATGCAGTCCTCAAGTAACCAGGCATTGGATGTTTCTCTTGGATGCACATGATGAGACGATTACACTCCATATTTTTTAGTGCTCACCAATTATGGGGCAAGTTTGCAACCACATGATAGTTAGGGCCAATGTATGTGTGCAGATATGTGTGTAACTGTCACAGGAGACCCATGCTATGTACAAGTTGGCCATGAAATATCAGATTCAGTACCATCATGTCTGGATGGCTGCCATTTACTTATTCAGCCTACACATTGTAAATGATACTGAAAATGTTGCACTGTGCACAGATTTTGAGCACATTTCTTCTTTCCATACCTTTCCACCTTTCCATGTGGGAGAGGTGGCGACATTTGAGGACCACGACCACTACAGTAAGTGTTGATATGTCTGTTATGTGTTGTGTTTGCTGGTTATGGACTCGTGTGAGTTGGATGCATAGCAAGGTGTGATGCGTTGGGCAAGTTTTTCACTTGTTCCATGAGTGGGAATGCAGTTCTCACATGTTTTGAGTTAGCCAATGCATATCCAATGGTATCATGTAGGGATTGTAGGACATCCCTGTAGGCCCCACTGTGAGTACAGGGATAGTCATGTCTCTGACACTTGTATCACCAAGAGTCGCAATGGAAGTCAACCCCTATTTAGTCAGCCTGTCAGACCCACATTTTCTAAGATTGGTGGAGCTAATAGCTTCCCAATAGACATCTGCTTCACTATTTACCTACATAAGTTTGAAACAGTTGGTAGAACCTCCTAGCAGCATGTACTTCCTCATGTAGTGTATCAAGTCTGTGGAACCTGAGTGTAATGGCCTAGGTGTGCATGCAATTCATGATCATGGGTGTTCTAGCAACTCTGTGTCTGATGTAAGTCAGGCCTCACTGGAAGTATATGTTGTGTACTAAGTTCTGATTTTCCTGACATGTCTGACCCTATGAGTGCTCTAGGGTTTGCTGACTCCAAATTGTAGATAGACCTTACCTGTGGTGTGTCTGTAGAGACAAACATGTGTGGATTAGCCTATACACTCCTCGGTGTACATGTTGATGGCAAATTATAGTTGTGTATCCACCGCCCCCCCTCAAACACGGCCATGGGTTTGTGAATGGGGTACCTAGTACTGATGCTACCAGTATGTTACACATACCTGTGAATAAGTGACGGTTTGGTTGCATACTAGTATACACACTCAGGTTTGGCACTTGGTACCATACTGGAAAGTCCAGTTACAACTTGCAGACCATGTGGCTTTAGTTTTGCTTTCTGTACACTGACATTTGTAGCCCAGCTCTTGGTGGAGGATATGCAGCGTGATTCTTAGATGTTAACTGTCAGAACTCAGATTGCAAGTCAAGGCCAGTTGTTACCCTTCTTGAGGGTTATGAATGTGCTTTGTGTGATGTGACCTTTGTTGTCTGGCCTGCCATGTACTTCCTCAGGGACATTCGATGCTCTGTATCATGATATGAGCTGTTAGAAGTACAGTAGATGTAATGTCTGATTAACTTGCTGTGCTGTTTCACACAATGCAGTTACTAATGTGGCATATCTGCATTTGTCTTCACAGCAGCTAACATGACTCCAGACCAGGTCCGTAAATTTCAGCATCGGGCCCTGCAATACCAGCACATCCTGCTGGTGGAGTCGGGGTCCCGGAGGATGTCCCGGCGATATCGCCATGAACGTGCCTCCGGGGCATGGCGAGCCTTCCCACAGGGTGGGCCTACTGTGCCCACCACAGCCACCACAGAAACAACCACCAATGAGAGCCAGGTGGCCCCACCCATAGCTGCCTCTGTTGAATCTACATCTGCTGGACTTCCTGGCCCCAGCATTGCCACCGGTGCAGGACAGACCACACAGACCTCCTCCACCGGTACCCAGACTGCCACTGCTCCATCTGTTGACCCTGCAGCCTTCAATAGACTTGAAAATAAGATGGACAAAGTGCTGCGCAAGGTGAGCCACCTGAGCCGGGACGTGCGGCACATTAAACGGCGGGTCAAGGATATAAAGAGGACCCTCTGGAGGGCCAACCTCTAGACAGTTGAATAGATGGACATGGTACCCACCCCTCCCTCCTCTTTCCTTGTTCTTATAGTTAGTGGGCTTAGGGGGCTTAGTGTTAGGTTAGTATAGGCTGTTAGTTTAGTCAGTGTTAGTGGGTGGGGAGTAGGGGGTCCTGCTTGTTTCTTTTTTGACTTATTACATGTGTGGGTGGGGGGCTATGTTGGGGTTCTTGTGTGTAAAAAAAAACAAAAAAAAAAAAAAAAGCAAAAAACATAACAAAATGTTTTAGCAAAAAATATATATATTTGTTTAGGATAGTATAGTATGTGTTTAGGTTAGTATGTGTTGTCCTCAATGTGTCCCGTCTTATAAGGGGGGTGGGGGGGTAGATGTTTAGAACGTTTCATTACATGTGATAAGTAAGTGTAGCTTAGGTTAGTTAGGGACAGTTGTGGGTAATGAGTAGCCAGGGTAGATTAGGGTAGGTAAGATTTTTCCCTCAGTTTCCTCATCTATGGTTAGCTTTTAATAAATATTTGGTTACCCCTTAATAGTATGTGTTGAATGGTACTTGATCGTGGGTTTGGATTCCGTGTACATCTCTTTTGTACTATAACATCTGTGTCCAATGCTACAAACAAATCCCAACTGAACTGTACGATTGGCATCTAGCCCAGAGCTACCTTGCAAAGTGTCTACCCTTTGTTGCAACCACCAATCACAGTTAATATGGATGACAATGTGTTTCTGTTGATAAGTGTGTTTTCAAAGTCACTAACAGTGCTTCCAGACTTGATATTGGGGAAACAGTTTTAGGTCTGACTGCAGTGTGATGATCATGCACACCCTTGTAAGATGAGTTCTCATTGGCAATCTTGTATTCTTGCCTTCATGACCCTCATACATCATTTGTGACACAGTTCGGCATGATTACCTATTTGTATGTTAACTCAGACACCTTCATTTGTGCAGTTTTTTTGTGTATTTACTTAGATTAGTGTGGCATGTTTATTGTGTTATTTTTGCATGTTGACAACATTTAGCGGGAACTATTTGATGACTTAGTTATCCCCGAGGAAGCATTCTTCTGTCCAACACAGCATGGTGGTGTATGGTTTGTCACTTCATCAGATTATTCCCTCAGGATGGGCAGAGTATGATGCAATCATGGTCACTGTGCAGATTTCTCTAACTACATAATATCTGGACAGTTCTATTGACAAGCTACGTTATTTGACAGTAGGGACATTTCAATTTTCTACTGCGCAGTTGATATGTCACATTACCCAGAGACAGATTTGTTGTGTAAGTGCTATTTATTGAAAAGTGCTGTAGTGCTATGTGTACATTGTCCATGATTGTGAGCTCATTATAGTGATATCTTCCAGTGTGATCCAACACAAGGGTTTACCAAAATGCTTTTGTCATGCTGGGGTTGCTGTTTCAGACAGTGCAGAGGGACAGACTTAGCCAATGAGTAGGAGAGAGACAATCACTGGGCTGGGTGACAAGTTTTACAGTGGTTAGCAGAACAGTGCTTTAGTACAGTTTTTGCAAGACTGGCAAGTTACAAAGCGCAGGACTTTGGTAATAGTTGGCCATGTGGCAGGGCCTAGTGCTTCCGGGTCATTTTCTTTGTGAATGTGATCTGTTCCATGTCTTCTTCTTCTGATGGGTGTGTTGCCTGCTTTGTCCTTGTTGTTGTTGGTTGTGAAGGGGCAACACACACCTCAGTGTTAGAAGACGTGGAGTCAGATATCCCAGTGGCTGCTTCCTGTGAAGGTCTTAAGGGCAGTACTGCTGCAAGGAGGGCCTGCTGGTTCTTGAGAATAGCAGCCACATCACGATGGTAGGCAGCCAGGTCGGCCCTGAGGGGTTCAATGTTGCATTCGTGCACGTGTTGACAGGATTGCTGTTGTAGGTGTTGGGTCAACTGTATTACAGCTGTGCTGATTTCCTTCTGGGTTTTCTGCAGTTCCTGCAAGATAGATGTTAGGGCTTGCATAGCTGCTGCCTGATCTGCAGATGACATCATGCACGAACGCATCCCCTCAAGGCTGGCTGCCATAGTTTGCATCCCCACCCGCACCTCCTTGGCCAGCTCCCGCTGTACTCCGACTACAGTTCTCTCAAAGTGTCGTCTGAGTCCTCAGCTGTATTGGAGCTGGCAGGCCTTACAATTGGGGTGGTGGGTGGATCCTCTGCGATGGATGCTTGTTCTGTGCTCCTCCTTGTGACTGAAGGTGGGGTCTGGAGGGTTTCAAGGACCTTTTGGATAGTCTCCTGGGGTATGTTTATCGGCTCGTCATCCATGTCATGAGGGAAATCTGGGACAGGCATATCGGCACGAGATCCATCTTCCTCTGCAATGAAACAGGGTACAATTATTGTGTCTGTGTTGTGGCAATTTTGATGTGACGTGCCTGCCTTTTGATGAATTCACTTTGTGATCTTGTTTTGTGTTAATATCTGCAGTCCTTCAGATGGGCATTGTTTCAGGCCTATGGCCCACCTGTGTGTCACATGTAGGTTATTGAGTTATCAGACTTGTCAGCCTCATCGCCTCTAGGTGTTGCTTTATGCCAAATCGAGAATTGCCACCTTCTTGTCCTACTCGACCCTCCGTGTATATCCATTCTCATGGTGAGACCATTCACTGGCTGTGGGTGTTCTGATGGCCCTGGCAGCACACTCAGCTATCTGAACCTGCCCCAATCCCTGATCGTTCACATCGACTTAAATGTAATTGACATGTGGCATATCCTATGCATGGCAATGTTATGATCCGATATGGATGTTGACATTGTTAATGGGTCCTGCTGATGTTGGGTAATGTGTGTTACATTGGATTGCCCTGATAGTCGTATCAGTGTCCTATTTCGTCCTCTGACTGTGCAGGTGTATTTCAGTGACCAGTTACATATGTCCCCTCCTCAATGCTGTTGTCTGAACAGTATGACATTTGGAAAGTTGCCTTGTTACTGAGGCACAGGATGGACCCTGACATATGCAGCATGTGTGTGTCCTTAGTGCTGTGTCGCTCCTATTGTTGTTGAAATCGGCTGATGTTTGTGACAACTATGGGCATTGACATTTGAGTGTACTGGGGCCTTTGTCTTGTTTCAGGAGATTGTTGCAGTTGTGATCCATACCCCATAATTTAGGTGTGTATGATCCATCGGGAGGTTACTGCCATTGGCTACTTGAGCTGCACACAGAGCAGAGGTGGTAGTGGCAACTGTTGTCGCAGTTACATTCCAGTTGTCAGTATGGCTAGAGGTTGTTAATAGGGCCCTAGTTAATGTAGGGGGTATGGTGGCTGACATGTGCAGGAATGTCAGTTTGACGTTGTGTCCTTCCCTCCTGTTGTGGCTTTCCCTTTTCTCCATCGTTGGCATGACAGCATGCCCCCATGGGACTATTGTTGGTGTTGCGTAATGGTGTGCCCCAGGTCTTCTCAGAACGGGCCATGCCCCCCTGCCGTGCCCCTTTACCCATGCCACTCCATGTATTAGATGACTCCCATGAATTTAGTGGTCAGTATCCCCCCCATGCTCACAGTTGACATTATTGCATTTTAATTCCCCATGCGACTTACCCTGCATGTGCGTTGTGTCCTGGTAGTAAGCGCTGTCCTGTCCTTGAATCCCTGTGACGATCTCCTCAGTGATGACGGCTGCGACCATCTCCTCCATGTGGTCCAGGGCCTCCTAGTGTGCTGGACTCCCCCCTCCAGTCTGCAGTGCTGCCTTCCTGTTCCTGGCCATCTTTTCCTTGGTCCGGCGTTTGCAGTCATGCCAGCGTTTTTTGCACTCGATGACTGTTCCGCGTACTTCTGCCACACTGTTTATTTTGTCGACAATTTGTTGCCATATAGCCTCTCTCCTACTGATTGGCAACTTTGATGTGACAAACAGTTGGTGCTGGTGTTCTGTCACCTCTTTAACCAGGATTTCCTGCTCCTCTGTACTGAAGCGACACTTTCTTTTCTTCTTAAAAGTGTCCTGGTTCTTGTGTGGGTCCTCCTGGCTGGTTCCTGGTCTGCTGTCATCTTCCTGGGGCCTGTAGTGGCATCTGGGATCCATTTTGGCTCTCCTCTGGTGAAATGGCTGTGTTCGCTGTGTTTTTTGACGCTATTGCATCATACAAAACGGCGCATATACGGTTTGCGGTGTCGTAAATCGACCCACAATCATTTCCGCTGCGTTAATGTCGTTTTCCTTTACGACTTGACGCCGCGGTGTGCGTCAAAAATAATGACTCCCACCTGTTGTTTGCACCGCCGTGCGTCAAAGTATAAATATGACGCCCGCACAGCTCACCAAAATGGCGTTAGCCGGCGGTAATATTTTTGACGCAAAACTGCGCCGGTGCAGTTTTGCGTCAAAATGTATAAATATGGGCCTCTATAAGGGAGCCAGCCCAGCTCCACGTGCACACTATTCAGAGGTCACAGTGCAGAGCAGCAGCAATTTCCTGAGCTCCTGTTCCGGACGCCTACCTTGATCTTCCAGGCCTTGCCCTTCATAGTATTGGTGATCCTTAATCAGGGCGGTAAGATGGAAGTTGGGCTGGGCACCCAAACCTGTTTTCGAAGGCATACGAGTTCTTGGGCCTAATTTTCATATTGGAAGATTTTTCCTTGTGTTTGTGAATGTGCTCTTGGTTTCTGGCATTTACATGTTGATATTCGAATCAGCAAGACGCGCAATTCATTTTTGGCATTTGACTTTTGAGATTCGGGTCGGCAACAGTGTGCACGACCATTTCTAGACATTTGCATATTGGCATTCGAATCGGCAAGACGCGCGATTCGTTCCTTGTGTTTAACTCTTGATGTCATTGTCCGCTACCATTTCTTCGCAGTTACATGGTGGCATTCGAATCGTCAAGACTCGCGATTCGTTCCTTGTGTTTAACTCTTGATACTCATTGTGCGCAAGCATTTCTTGGCATTTACATGGTGGCATTAGAATCGTCAAGACACGCAATTCATTTCCTTGCATTTAACTCTTGATACTCATTGTGTACAAGCATTTCTTGGCATTTACATGGTGACATTCGAATCGGCAAGACGCGCAATTCATTCCGTACATTTAACTCTTGATAATTATTGTGCGCAACCATTTCTTGGTATTTACATGGTGGCATTCGAATCAGCAAGACACACGATTCATTCCTTGCAATTAAAACTTTAATAATCATTGTGCATGACCATTTATTGGAATTTACATGGTGGCATTCGAATCGGCAAGACACACGAATCATTCCTGCATTTAAAACTTGATGTTTCAGAACACTTGCAGTGTGCGCGATCATTTCAAGGCATTTGCATATTCTTGTTGAAATCAGCAGAGTGCGCAATTCATTTTTCTGCATTTAAAACGAAATGTGAAAATTCTAGATGTTAAATTATATGTGCATAATAAGTCCTTAATACAATTCCTATTGTGTTCCAGGAAACGTTCAGATTATTTTTCCGTCCTCATGTAAAAAAGACCATGTTTGATTTTGAAAACATAATTCTAGAGGGTTCTTATATTCCTAGTCAATGTGTAACATTTCATGAAAAGGTTAATTGAGAAGTTGTATTAATCATTCTTGATTCCTTCCCAGGTAACCAGACGTCTTGAGGCATAGTTATTAGTCTTTTCTTACGTTATCCATGGTTACAGTATGAGAATGCTTAAAATCATAGTCTAGTAAATGTCAATGTGATATAATCTTGATATTATGTGTTTTAACCTTTTGTTTCCTACTGTTCTCCTTCCCAGCTGTTCCCATCCTGATCCCCTTTTCCCCGTGTGGACTGTCTCAATCTCTGTGATTTATCTATCAGAGTATTGGAGCTGTCTAGTGGTGGATATGTTGGGAACATGCGCAGACCCCGAGGTTCTGGCCTCTCTAACAGAATAGTGAGCCCACAAATTAATTATCCTCCTGGTTTGCGTGTGTTCTCAGCATGGCCACATTGGACGAGCTAGTCAAGGTTATCACGCAGCTGCAAGCAGAGGTAGTGTCATCAAAAGATATAGCAGCCAGCCTAGCTGAGAAAGTGAGTCTGGTACAGGAAAAGGTAGAGAAGAAGGAACAAAATCCTTTAGGTGTGTCTTGGCCTGGTCCTTCTTCTCAGGCTTCTGGAGGTAATCCTCCTGCGATCATTTCCCTCAGCGTTCCTTCGGCCATTCCCCTAGCTCCTCCAGAATGTTTCTCAGGCGATCCCTTGAAAGCGCAATCTTTCCCGGTTCAAGTGGAATTACATTTTACCTGCCGACCACACACTTTCCCTGATGCCCAATCCAGAGTGGCTTTCTTGTTATCAAACCTGACTGGGGACGCAGCTACCTTGGCAATTCCTCTTGTGCGTAAAGACAGTCCCCTGCTTTACAACTGGAGAAATTTTGTTGGTGAGTTTGAACGAGTATTGGATCGTAGAACTGTTACATTGTCGGAAGATCGTGAATTATTAGACTTGCGACAAGGTAACGAGGATTTAGGGGGTCATTCTGACCCTGGCGGTAAAATCCGCCAGGGCCAACGACCGCGGGAGCACCGCCAACAGGCTGGCGGTGCTCCCATGGACATTCTGACCGTGGCGGTACAGCCGCGGTCAGAAACGGAAAACCAGCGGTGTACCGCCGGTTTCCCGCTGCCCTGGGGAATCCTCCATGGCGGCGCAGCTTGCTGTGCCGCCATGGGGATTCCGACCCCCATACCGCCATCCTGTTCCTGGTGGTTTTGGCCGCCAGGAACAGGATGGCGGTATGGGGTGTCGTGGGCCCCCGTAACAGGGCCCCACAAAGATTTTCAGTGTCTGCCATGCAGACACTGAAAATCGCGACGGGTGCAACTGCACCCGTCGCACCCCTTCCACTCCGCCGGCTCCATTCGGAGCCGGCATCCTCATGGAAGGGTGTTTCCCGCTGGGCTGGCGGGCGGCCTTCTGGCGGTCGCCCGCCAGCCCTGCGGGAAACCCAGAATACCCGCGGTGGTCTTTTGACCGCACAGCGGTATTCTGGCGGTTCCAGCCAGGCCGGCGGCTTCTGCCGCCCGCCGGGGTCAGAATGACCCCCTTAGTGTCCTACTTAGCTAACTTTAATCGGCTGGTAGCCGAGACATCCTGGCCTGAAGAAAAGCAAACGGCCTTGTTCTACAAAGGACTCAAGGAGGAGTTAAAAGACATTCTTGCTCAAATAGACCCGCAGCCTACAGAATGTCAAGATCTGTTAAACCTTGTTTTGAGACTGGATCATCATTTAGCAGAATGAAGGGGAACACGCAAAAAGACTGAGAAATATTCCTGGCATGTTCACGATAATAGAGAATCAAGAACCCAGAAAGAAAGAACTCCAGAACCTATGGAAATTGGAACAATCAGGAGGCCTTTGACCAAAGACGAGAAGGACCTACGTAGAAAGAATGGACAATGTCTTTATTGCGGGCGCAGGGGTCATTTTGCCAAAGTATGTCTGTAGGAAGTTGGCTCTGTATGTGCTATTTCAAAGTAAGGAATAGCATGCACAGAGTCCAAGGGTTCCCCTTAGAGGTAAAATAGTGGTAAAAATAGATAATACTAATGCTCTATTTTGTGGTAGTGTGGTCGAGCAGTAGGCTTATCCAAGGAGTAGTGTTAAGCATTTGTTGTACATACACATAGACAATAAATGAGGTACACACACTCAGAGACAAATCCAGCCAATAGGTTTTTATATAGAAAAATATCTTTTCTTAGTTTATTTTAAGAACCACAGGTTCAAATTCTACATGTAATATCTCATTCGAAAGGTATTGCAGGTAAGTACTTTAGGAACTTCAAATCATCAAAATTGCATGTATACTTTTCAAGTTATTCACAAATAGCTGTTTTAAAAGTGGACACTTAGTGCAATTTTCACAGTTCCTAGGGGAGGTAAGTTTTGATTAGTTTTACCAGGTAAGTAAGACACTTACAGGGCTTAGTTCTTGGTCCAAGGTAGCCCACCGTTGGGGGTTCAGAGCAACCCCAAAGTTACCACACCAGCAGCTCAGGGCCGGTCAGGTGCAGAGTTCAAAGTGGTGCCCAAAACACATAGGCTAGAATGGAGAGAAGGGGGTGCCCCGGTTCCGGTCTGCTGGCAGGTAAGTACCCGCGTCTTCGGAGGGCAGACCAGGGGGGTTTTGTAGGGCACCGGGGGGGACACAAGCCCACACAGAAATTTCACCCTCAGCAGCGCGGGGGCGGCCGGGTGCAGTGTAGAAACAAGCGTCGGGTTTGTAATGGAAGTCAATGGGAGATCTAGGGATCTCTTTAGCGCTGCAGGCAGGCAAGGGGGGGGTTCCTCGGGGAAACCTCCACTTGGTCAAGGGAGAGGGACTCCTGGGGGTCACTCCTCCAGTGAAAGTCCGGTCCTTCAGGTCCTGGGGGCTGCGGGTGCAGGGTCTCCCCCAGGTGTCGGGACTTAGGATTCAAAGAGTCGCGGTCAGGGGAAGCCTCGGGATTCCCTCTGCAGGCGGCGCTGTGGGGGCTCAGGGGGGACAGGTTTTTGTACTCACAGTCTTAGAGTAGTCCTGGGGTCCCTCCTGAGGTGTTGGTTCGCCACCAGCCGAGTCGGGGTCGCCGGGTGCAGTGTTGCAAGTCTCACGCCTTTTGCGGGGAGCTTGCAGGGTTCTTTAAAGCCGCTGGAAACAAAGTTGCAGCTTTTCTTGGAGCAGGTCCGCTGTCCTCAGGAGTTTCTTGTCTTTTCGAAGCAGGGGCAGTCCTCAGAGGATGTCGAGGTCGCTGGTCCCTTTGGAAGGCGTCGCTGGAGCAGGATCTTTGGGAGGCAGGAGACAGGCCGGTGAGTTTCTGGAGCCAAGGCAGTTGTCGTCTTCTGGTCTTCCTCTGCAGGGGTTTTTCAGCTAGGCAGTCCTTCTTCTTGTAGTTGCAGGAATCTAATCTTCTAGGGTTCAGGGTAGCCCTTAATTACTAAATTTAAGGGCGTGTTTAGGTCTGGGGGGTTAGTAGCCAATGGCTACTAGCCCTGAGGGTGGGTACACCCTCTTTCTGCCTCCTCCCAAGGGGAGGGGGTCACAATCCTAACCCTATTGGGGGAATCCTCCATCTGCAAGATGGAGGATTTCTAAAAGTTAGAGTCACCTCAGCTCAGGACACCTTAGGGGCTGTCCTGACTGGCCAGTGACTCCTCCTTGTTATTCTCATTATTTTCTCCGGCCTTGCCGCCAAAAGTGGGGCCTGGCCGGAGGGGGCGGGCAACTCCACTAGCTGGAGTGTCCTGCTGGGTTGGCACAAAGGAGGTGAGCCTTTGAGGCTCACCGCCAGGTGTGACAATTCCTGCCTGGGAGAGGTGTTAGCATCTCCACCCAGTGCAGGCTTTGTTACTGGCCTCAGAGTGACAAAGGCACTCTCCCCATGGGGCCAGCAACATGTCTCAGTTTGTGGCAGGCTGCTACAACTAGTCAGCCTACACAGATAGTCGGTTAAGTTTCAGGGGGCACCTCTAAGGTGCCCTCTGTGGTGTATTTTACAATAAAATGTACACTGGCATCAGTGTGCATTTATTGTGCTGAGAAGTTTGATACCAAACTTCCCAGTTTTCAGTGTAGCCATTATGGTGCTGTGGAGTTCGTGTTTGACAGACTCCCAGACCATATACTCTTATGGCTACCCTGCACTTACAATGTCTAAGGTTTTGTTTAGACACTGTAGGGGTACCATGCTCATGCACTGGTACCCTCACCTATGGTATAGTGCACCCTGCCTTAGGGCTGTAAGGCCTGCTAGAGGGGTGTCTTACCTATACTGCATAGGCAGTGAGAGGCTGGCATGGCACCCTGAGGGGAGTGCCATGTCGACTTACTCGTTTTGTCCTCACTAGCACACACAAGCTGGCAAGCAGTGTGTCTGTGCTGAGTGAGAGGTCTCCAGGGTGGCATAAGACATGCTGCAGCCCTTAGAGACCTTCCTTGGCATCAGGGCCCTTGGTACTAGAAGTACCAGTTACAAGGGACTTATCTGGATGCCAGGGTCTGCCAATTGTGGATACAAAAGTACAGGTTAGGGAAAGAACACTGGTGCTGGGGCCTGGTTAGCAGGCCTCAGCACACTTTCAATTGTAAACATAGCATCAGCAAAGGCAAAAAGTCAGGGGGCAACCATGCCAAGGAGGCATTTCCTTACACAACCCCCCCCCAAACGAAAGAGGATGAGACTAACCTTTCCCAAGAGAGTCTTCATTTTCTAAGTGGAAGAACCTGGAAAGGCCATCTGCATTGGCATGGGCAGTCCCAGGTCTGTGTTCCACTATAAAGTCCATTCCCTGTAGGGAGATGGACCACCTCAACAGTTTAGGATTTTCACCTTTCATTTGCATCAGCCATTTGAGAGGTCTGTGGTCAGTTTGAACTAGGAAGTGAGTCCCAAAGAGGTATGGTCTCAGCTTCTTCAGGGACCAAACCACAGCAAAGGCCTCCCTCTCAATGGCACTCCAACGCTGCTCCCTGGGGAGTAACCTCCTGCTAATGAAAGCAACAGGCTGGTCAAGGCCATCATCATTTGTTTGGGACAAAACTGCCCCTATCCCATGTTCAGAGGCATCAGTCTGCACAATGAACTGCTTAGAATAATCTGGAGCTTTGAGAACTGGTGCTGAGCACATTGCCTGTTTCAGGGTGTCAAAGGCCTGTTGGCATTCCACAGTCCAGTTTACTTTCTTGGGCATTTTCTTGGAGGTGAGTTCAGTGAGGGCTGTCACAATGGATCCATATCCCTTCACAAACCTCCTGTAATACCCAGTCAAGCCAAGGAATGCCCTGACTTGAGTCTGGGTTTTTGGAGCTACCCAGTCCAGAATAGTCTGGATCTTGGGTTGGAGTGGCTGAACTTGGCCTCCACCTACAAGGTGGCCCAAGTAAACCACAGTTCCCTGCCCTATCTGGCATTTGGATGCCTTGATAGAGAGGCCTGCAGATTGCAGAGCCTTCAAAACCTTCCTCAGGTGGACCAGGTGATCCTGCCAGGTGGAGCTAAAGACAGCAATATCATCAAGATAAGCTGTGCTAAAGGACTCCAAGCCAGCAAGGACTTGATTCACCAACCTTTGGAAGGTGGCAGGGGCATTCTTTAAACCAAAGGGCATAACAGTAAACTGATAATGCCCATCAGGTGTGGAGAATGCTGTCTTTTCTTTTGCTCCAGGTGCCATTTTTATTTGCCAGTACCCTGCTGTCAAGTCAAAGGTACTTAGAAATTTGGCAGCACCTAATTTATCAATGAGCTCATCAGCTCTTGGAATTGGATGGGCATCTGTCTTGGTGACAGAATTGAGCCCTCTGTAGTCCACACAAAACCTCATCTCTTTCTTTCCATCTTTGGTGTGAGGTTTGGGGACTAAGACCACTGGGCTAGCCCAGGGGCTGTCAGAGCGCTCAATGACTCCCAATTCCAGCATCTTGTGGACTTCCACCTTGATGCTTTCTTTAACATGGTCAGATTGTCTAAAGATTTTGTTCTTGACAGGCATGCTGTCTCCTGTGTCCACATCATGGGTACACAGGTGTGTCTGACCAGGGGTTAAGGAGAAGAGTTCAGGAAACTGTTGTAGGACTCTCCTACAATCAGCTTGCTGTTGGCCAGAGAGGGTGTCTGAGTAGATCACTCCATCTACTGTACCATCTTTTGGGTCTGATGACAGAAGATCAGGGAGAGGTTCACTCTCTGCCTCCTGATCCTCATCTGTTACCATCAACAGATTGACATCAGCCCTGTCGTGGAAGAGCTTAAGGCGGTTTACATGGATCACCCTCTTGGGGCTCCTGCTTGTGCCCAGGTCCACCAGGTAGGTGACCTGACTCTTCCTCTCTAGTACTGGGTAAGGGCCACTCCATTTGTCCTGGAGTGCCCTGGGAGCCACAGGCTCCAGAACCCAGACTTTCTGCCCTGGTTGGAACTCAACCAGTGCAGCCTTTTGGTCATACCAAAACTTCTGGAGCTGTTGGCTGGCCTCAAGGTTTTTGGTTGCCTTTTCCATGTACTCTGCCATTCTAGAGCGAAGGCCAAGTACATAGTCCACTATGTCCTGTTTAGGCTCATGGAGAGGTCTCTCCCAGCCTTCTTTAACAAGGGCAAGTGGTCCCCTTACAGGATGACCAAACAGAAGTTCAAAGGGTGAGAACCCTACTCCCTTCTGTGGTACCTCCCTGTAAGCGAAAAGCAGACATGGCAGGAGGACATCCCATCTCCTTTTGAGTTTTTCTGGGAGCCCCATGATCATGCCCTTTAATGTCTTGTTGAATCTCTCAACTAAGCCATTAGTTTGTGGATGGTAAGGTGTAGTGAATTTATAAGTCACTCCACACTCATTCCACATGTGCTTTAGGTATGCTGACATGAAGTTGGTACCTCTGTCAGACACCACCTCCTTAGGGAAACCCACCCTGGTAAAGATACCAATGAGGGCCTTGGCTACTGCAGGGGCAGTAGTCGACCTAAGGGGAATAGCTTCAGGATACCTGGTAGCATGATCCACTACTACCAGGATATACATATTTCCTGAGGCTGTGGGAGGTTCCAGTGGACCCACTATGTCCACACCCACTCTTTCAAAGGGCACCCCCACCACTGGAAGTGGAATGAGGGGGGCCTTTGGATGCCCACCTGTCTTACCACTGGCTTGACAGGTGGGGCAGGAGAGGCAAAACTCCTTAACCATGTTGGACATATTGGGCCAGTAGAAGTGGTTGACTAACCTCTCCCACGTCTTGGTTTGTCCCAAATGTCCAGCAAGGGGAATGTCATGGGCCAATGTTAGGATGAACTCTCTGAACAGCTGAGGCACTACCACTCTCCTAGTGGCACCAGGTTTGGGGTCTCTGGCCTCAGTGTACAGGAGCCCATCTTCCCAATAGACCCTATGTGTTCCATTTTTCTTGCCTTTGGACTCTTCAGCAGCTTGCTGCCTAAGGCCTTCAAGAGAGGGACAGGTTTCTTGTCCCTTACACAGCTCTTCCCTTGAGGGTCCCCCTGGGCCTAAGAGCTCAACCTGATAAGGTTCAAGCTCCAAAGGCTCAGTTCCCTCAGAGGGCAGAACTTCTTCCTGAGAAGAGAGGTTCCCTTTCTTTTGCTGTGTTGCAGTTGGTTTCCCAACTGACTTTCCTGTTCTCTTGGTAGGCTGGGCCATTTTTCCAGACTCCAGCTCTACTTTTTCACCCTGTGCCTTGCACTGTGCTCTTGTTTTCACACACACCAGTTCAGGGATACCCAGCATTGCTGCATGGGTTTTTAGCTCTACCTCAGCCCATGCTGAGGACTCCAGGTCATTTCCAAGCAGACAGTCCACTGGGATATTTGAGGAGACCACCACCTGTTTCAGGCCATTGACCCCTCCCCATTCTAAAGTAACCATTGCCATGGGATGTACTTTTCTCTGATTGTCAGCGTTGGTGACTGTGTAAGTTTTTCCAGTCAGGTATTGGCCAGGGGAAACCAGTTTCTCTGTCACCATGGTGACACTGGCACCTGTATCCCTCAGGCCCTCTATTCTAGTCCCATTAATTAAGAGTTGCTGTCTGTATTTTTGCATGTTAGGCGGCCAGACAGCTAGTGTGGCTAAATCCACCCCACCCTCAGAAACTAGAGTAGCTTCAGTGTGGACCCTGATTTGCTCTGGGCACACTGTTGATCCCACTTGGAGACTAGCCATACCAGTGTTACCTGGATGGGAGTTTGGAGTGGAACCTTTCTTGGGACAGGCCTTGTCTCCAGTTTGGTGTCCATGCTGTTTACAGCTATGACACCAGGCCTTTTTGGGATCAAAGTTTTTACCCTTGTACCCATTGTTTTGTGAAGAGGCTCTGGGCCCACCCTCCTGTGCAGGTTTTTGGGGGCCTGTAGAAGACTCTTTACTATTTTTAGTTTTGGTTGTCTCATCACCCTTCTGCTGGGGGGTCTTTGTGACCCCTTTCTTTTGGTCACCCCCTGTTGAAGTCTTGGACACCCTTGTCTTGACCCAATGGTCCGCCTTCTTTCCCAATTCTTGGGGAGAAATTGGTCCTAGGTCTACCAGATGCTGATGCAGTTTATCATTGAAACAATTACTTAACAGGTGTTCTTTCACAAATAAATTGTACAGCCCATCATAATTACTTACACCACTGCCTTGAATCCAACCATCTAGTGTTTTCACTGAGTAGTCAACAAAGTCAACCCAGGTCTGGCTCGAGGATTTTTGAGCCCCCCTGAACCTAATCCTGTACTCCTCAGTGGAGAATCCAAAGCCCTCAATCAGGGTACCCTTCATGAGGTCATAAGATTCTGCATCTTGTCCAGAGAGTGTGAGGAGTCTATCCCTACACTTTCCTGTGAACATTTCCCAAAGGAGAGCACCCCAGTGAGATCTGTTCACTTTTCTGGTTACACAAGCCCTCTCAAAAGCTGTGAACCATTTGGTGATGTCATCACCATCTTCATATTTAGTTACAATCCCTTTGGGGATTTTCAACATGTCAGGAGAATCTCTGACCCTATTTATGTTGCTGCCACCATTGATGGGTCCTAGGCCCATCTCTTGTCTTTCCCTTTCTATGGCTAGGATCTGTCTTTCCAAAGCCAATCTTTTGGCCATCCTGGCTAACTGGATGTCCTCTTCACTGGGGCTATCCTCAGTGATTTCAGAGGTGTTGGTCTCTCCTGTGAGGGAACCAGCATCTCTGACTATTATTTTAGGAGTCAGGGTTTGAGGGACCCTGTTCTCCCTAGATAGGACTGGTAGGGGGGAATTGTCCTCCAAGTCACTATCCTCTTCCTCTGAGTTGCCACCCTCAGAGGGGTTGGCCTTTTCAAACTCTGCCAAAAGCTCCTGGAGCTGTATTTTGGTAGGTTTGGGGCCCATTGTTATTTTCTTTAGTTTACAGAGTGACCTTAGCTCTCTCATCTGTAGATGGAGGTAAGGTGTGGTGTCGAGTTCCACCACATTCACATCTGTGCTAGACATTATGCTTCTAAAAGTTGGAATACTTTTTAAGAAATTAAAACTGATTCTAGAATCTAATTCAAACTTTTAACAAACTTTTAAACTCTAAAAGAAATGCTAAACAGGATCTAACACAAGGCCCTAGCAGGTCTTTTAAGAATTTAGAAAACTTTTCAAATTGCAAAAATGAATTTCTAATGACAATTTTGGAATTTGTCGTGTGATCAGGTATTGGCTGAGTAGTCCAGCAAATGCAAAGTCTTGTACCCCACCGCTGATCCACCAATGTAGGAAGTTGGCTCTGTATGTGCTATTTCAAAGTAAGGAATAGCATGCACAGAGTCCAAGGGTTCCCCTTAGAGGTAAAATAGTGGTAAAAATAGATAATACTAATGCTCTATTTTGTGGTAGTGTGGTCGAGCAGTAGGCTTATCCAAGGAGTAGTGTTAAGCATTTGTTGTACATACACATAGACAATAAATGAGGTACACACACTCAGAGACAAATCCAGCCAATAGGTTTTTATATAGAAAAATATCTTTTCTTAGTTTATTTTAAGAACCACAGGTTCAAATTCTACATGTAATATCTCATTCGAAAGGTATTGCAGGTAAGTACTTTAGGAACTTCAAATCATCAAAATTGCATGTATACTTTTCAAGTTATTCACAAATAGCTGTTTTAAAAGTGGACACTTAGTGCAATTTTCACAGTTCCTAGGGGAGGTAAGTTTTGATTAGTTTTACCAGGTAAGTAAGACACTTACAGGGCTTAGTTCTTGGTCCAAGGTAGCCCACCGTTGGGGGTTCAGAGCAACCCCAAAGTTACCACACCAGCAGCTCAGGGCCGGTCAGGTGCAGAGTTCAAAGTGGTGCCCAAAACACATAGGCTAGAATGGAGAGAAGGGGGTGCCCCGGTTCCGGTCTGCTGGCAGGTAAGTACCCGCGTCTTCGGAGGGCAGACCAGGGGGGTTTTGTAGGGCACCGGGGGGGACACAAGCCCACACAGAAATTTCACCCTCAGCAGCGCGGGGGCGGCCGGGTGCAGTGTAGAAACAAGCGTCGGGTTTGTAATGGAAGTCAATGGGAGATCTAGGGATCTCTTTAGCGCTGCAGGCAGGCAAGGGGGGGGTTCCTCGGGGAAACCTCCACTTGGTCAAGGGAGAGGGACTCCTGGGGGTCACTCCTCCAGTGAAAGTCCGGTCCTTCAGGTCCTGGGGGCTGCGGGTGCAGGGTCTCCCCCAGGTGTCGGGACTTAGGATTCAAAGAGTCGCGGTCAGGGGAAGCCTCGGGATTCCCTCTGCAGGCGGCGCTGTGGGGGCTCAGGGGGGACAGGTTTTTGTACTCACAGTCTTAGAGTAGTCCTGGGGTCCCTCCTGAGGTGTTGGTTCGCCACCAGCCGAGTCGGGGTCGCCGGGTGCAGTGTTGCAAGTCTCACGCCTTTTGCGGGGAGCTTGCAGGGTTCTTTAAAGCCGCTGGAAACAAAGTTGCAGCTTTTCTTGGAGCAGGTCCGCTGTCCTCGGGAGTTTCTTGTCTTTTCGAAGCAGGGGCAGTCCTCAGAGGATGTCGAGGTCGCTGGTCCCTTTGGAAGGCGTCGCTGGAGCAGGATCTTTGGGAGGCAGGAGACAGGCCGGTGAGTTTCTGGAGCCAAGGCAGTTGTCGTCTTCTGGTCTTCCTCTGCAGGGGTTTTTCAGCTAGGCAGTCCTTCTTCTTGTAGTTGCAGGAATCTAATCTTCTAGGGTTCAGGGTAGCCCTTAATTACTAAATTTAAGGGCGTGTTTAGGTCTGGGGGGTTAGTAGCCAATGGCTACTAGCCCTGAGGGTGGGTACACCCTCTTTCTGCCTCCTCCCAAGGGGAGGGGGTCACAATCCTAACCCTATTGGGGGAATCCTCCATCTGCAAGATGGAGGATTTCTAAAAGTTAGAGTCACCTCAGCTCAGGACACCTTAGGGGCTGTCCTGACTGGCCAGTGACTCCTCCTTGTTATTCTCATTATTTTCTCCGGCCTTGCCGCCAAAAGTGGGGCCTGGCCGGAGGGGGCGGGCAACTCCACTAGCTGGAGTGTCCTGCTGGGTTGGCACAAAGGAGGTGAGCCTTTGAGGCTCACCGCCAGGTGTGACAATTCCTGCCTGGGAGAGGTGTTAGCATCTCCACCCAGTGCAGGCTTTGTTACTGGCCTCAGAGTGACAAAGGCACTCTCCCCATGGGGCCAGCAACATGTCTCAGTTTGTGGCAGGCTGCTACAACTAGTCAGCCTACACAGATAGTCGGTTAAGTTTCAGGGGGCACCTCTAAGGTGCCCTCTGTGGTGTATTTTACAATAAAATGTACACTGGCATCAGTGTGCATTTATTGTGCTGAGAAGTTTGATACCAAACTTCCCAGTTTTCAGTGTAGCCATTATGGTGCTGTGGAGTTCGTGTTTGACAGACTCCCAGACCATATACTCTTATGGCTACCCTGCACTTACAATGTCTAAGGTTTTGTTTAGACACTGTAGGGGTACCATGCTCATGCACTGGTACCCTCACCTATGGTATAGTGCACCCTGCCTTAGGGCTGTAAGGCCTGCTAGAGGGGTGTCTTACCTATACTGCATAGGCAGTGAGAGGCTGGCATGGCACCCTGAGGGGAGTGCCATGTCGACTTACTCGTTTTGTCCTCACTAGCACACACAAGCTGGCAAGCAGTGTGTCTGTGCTGAGTGAGAGGTCTCCAGGGTGGCATAAGACATGCTGCAGCCCTTAGAGACCTTCCTTGGCATCAGGGCCCTTGGTACTAGAAGTACCAGTTACAAGGGACTTATCTGGATGCCAGGGTCTGCCAATTGTGGATACAAAAGTACAGGTTAGGGAAAGAACACTGGTGCTGGGGCCTGGTTAGCAGGCCTCAGCACACTTTCAATTGTAAACATAGCATCAGCAAAGGCAAAAAGTCAGGGGGCAACCATGCCAAGGAGGCATTTCCTTACAATGTCCAATCAAACCAAAGAGCAAACGAGGTCCTGTCCAGAAACTTGCAGCCAATGCACAAGTCGAGCCGGAAAACTAAATCACCCAAGATGTAAAGAAGGGTTGCTCTTCGGTGTCACCGTGGACCCTTCGCAGTCTAGACATCTCAAGCTAGGCATAAAAGTTCAAGTAAAGAAAAATAACTATTTCAAGAAGGCCCTCGTAGATTCTGGGGCTACCGGGAACTTTATTGATGCCCAATTGGTCCGCGCATGGGGGATCCCATGTATCGAGAAGAGGACTCCAGAAATAATACAAGCAGTGGATGGAAAACTCTTGACTGGAGGCCCAGTAACTCTCCAGACTGTCTCCTTGTTGGTGATCTGTGAGGGGAAGAACCAAAGAACCAAACATAAAGAGAAACTCATCCTTGACGTGATCCATGCTCCTCAGTATGGAATTATCCTTGGCCTACCCTGGTTAACTCATCACAATCCTGAGATTAATTGGTCGGAATGGAAGGTCATGTTCTCTTTAGCTCTATGTAAAGAAAAATGCTTCAAGACGTCTCAAGTAACCAAAGATTGCAACTCTTACATAGCCACTGCAGCGGAGAAAGAAGTAAAGTTGCCCAGACAATATTCATCTTATGAAGATGTATTTGATGAAAAAGAAGCAGAAACCTTGCTTCCTCATAGACCTTATGACTGTCAAATTGATCTAATCCCCGGTGCGATACTCCCCAGCTGTCGTGTATACACCCTATCAGAGCATGAAAATCAACATTTACGAAAGTATCTAGTGTCCCTAAGGCGAATGGAGATCTTCCAACGTGTATTGACTCTAGGGGTTTAAACAAGGTCACCATCAAGAATAAATACCCCTTGCCCCTGATTCCGGTCTTGCTGGAACAAGTAAAGAAAGCTAAAATCTACACTAAGCTTGATCTACGAGGTGCTTATCATTTAGTCAGAATGAGAGAGGGCGACGAATGGGAAACGGAGTTCAAGACAAGATATGGTCTCTTTGAATACACCGTCATGGCTTTTGGTCTGTGTAATGCTCCAGCAGCATTTCAATTTTTCCTGAATGACGTTCTTAGAGACTATCTCGACTAATTCGCAATAGTCTACATCGATGACATTTTGATCTACTCTGACAATGAAAACGAACATGTGCAACATGTCAGGAAAATTCTCGCAGCCCTTCGAAAGCACCATTTATATTGCAAACAAACCAAGTGTGAGTTTCATGTTACCACAGTTTAGTTTTTATGGGGTTATCCTTACCCCTCAAGGTATAGTCATGGCAGAAAAGAAAGTACAACCTGTATCTGATTGGCCCACTCCAAAGACTGTTCGAGATGTACAATGTTTCCTGGGGTTTGCAAACTTTTACCGCAGGTTTATAAACCATTTCTCTCAAACAGTGGCCCCAATCACTAAGTTATTGAGAAAGAAAGAAAAATTTGTATGGTCCCCAGAAGCTTATCAAGCCTTTTCAACTTTGAAAGAAGCTTTTTCCACTGCCCCAGTCTTGACTCACCCTGATGTGGATCGTCCATTCATAGTGGAAGCCGATGCCTCAGATGTGGCAATTGGTGCAGTCTTGTCACAACGAAGCAAAGACACTGGCCAACTTCATCCTGTAGCTCACATGTCTCGAAAGTTGAACGAAGCCGAACAGAACTATGTCATTGCTGAAAAAGAGCTTCTGGCGATTCGTGACGCATTTAAAGAATGGAGGCATCATTTGTTGGATGCCAAGTACACTGTCACAGTATATACTGATCATCGCAATCTCCAGTTCATGAGTTCAGCCAGACTTTTGACTCCTTAGCAATTACGCTGGATGTTGTTTTTTGCCGAATTTGATTTTGTGGTAACTTTCCGTCCTGGTAAAGACAATCGCAAAGCAGATGCCTTGTCCCGCCAAGAGTCTACCACGTTGCCTACAGTCGAACCCTCCAGAGCTATCACTGCTCCAGACAAACTCTGATGCATCATAAAAACTGAAGATTTCTTGGAAGACATCCGTAATTCCTTCACCATTGAGAAATGGCAGACATGGGCTCAAGCAGATCCCAAATGGTCAATCAAGCAAGGACTACCTTTCCATGGCACTCACTTGTTCGTGCCCACTATCATGCTTCGCAAGTTAGTATTTCATTGGTTGCATGTTATACCTACGGCAGGTCATCCAGGTACTCCTAAAACTCCTGAATTAATCCAACTCTACTTTTGGTGGCCTACTCTGACGAAAGACGTCAAAACAATGGTAAACAACTGCAAAGTCTGTGTTCGCATCAAGACAAGTCATTCAAAACTGAAAGGGTTGTTGCATCCGCTCCCAACTCCATGTTGACCTTGGGAACACATCTCTTTAGACTTCATTACAGGACTACCAGTGGTTCAACAACATTCAGTAATCCTTGTGGTAGTAGATAGTCTCACAAAATATGGACATTTCATTGCCTGTAAGAAATTGCCCAGCTCCAGCGAACTAGCAACCATCTTACTGAATAGAGTGGTCCATTATTACGGGCTGCCAAAAAGGATTCTCTCCGATCGGGGGTCACAATTTTCCTCCAATTTCTGAAAAACATGGTGCAGAACACTTCAAGTCACGTCCACACTATCTACTAGCCATCATCCTCAAACCGATGGTCAAACTGAGAGACTAAATCAGACATTGAAGCAATACCTGCGTGTTTACGCTGAGAAAGCACTTCATTCTTGGACATCAATGCTCTGGTTAGCTGAGTTAGCCTACAGAAACTCATTTCACACCTCCACTGACGTTACACCCTTTTTTGCCTTGTTTGGCTATCATCCTAACACATTGCCCATCACGATCCCTCAAGAAAGTTCTCTTACACAGCTGTGTCGGAAACCATTCGACACCTTCACCAAACCCAGAAATTGATTCAACAGCATTTTGAAAAAGTCAAACAAAAATACAAAAAGCATTACGACAAGAAACATTGTGAGGGACCTCAGTATCAACCAGGTGATAAAGTGTGGCTTTCTACAAGGCCTATAGACTTCAAGAAAAAGCACGTGTTTAATCCCAAATTCATAGGGCCCTACACTGTCCTTCAGCAAATCAATCCTGTGACCTATAAACTGCAATTACCAAGGTCATTACGTATTCATCCAGTGTTTCACACTTCCCTCCTGAAAAAGGCAGTCCAGAAGGTCGGCCCTCATCCAGCTCCAGTTCTAGTACAGGGGGAAGTGGAATACAAAGTCAAGAAGGTGTTGGATTCCAAACTGAGAAGGCGTAACCTATGGTACTTAATCTCATGGAAAGGTTATGGCCCTGAAAGTAACTCATGGGTTTCCGCATCTGATATTCATGCTCCATTACTTGTGAGGCATATTCATCGTCTCAATCCAGGCAAGCATAGGCCCTATCACGCGTTTGGGAGAGGGGAGTACTGTCAACATCAGGGCAGTGCGCGCTCTCCGGGCAACTGGAATGCAAAAACCCAACACTTATGAAATACCGTAATTCATGCATTATGCTGCTATGCTGTTGTTTAACCTTTTGCATTGCAGAGTTTAATCCTGAATACTTACATTCAAGGTGCTTGTAAATACTGTTTATTTGCAATGTATTACTGCAGGCTTTCAGAGTGTGTCAGGGTGTGGTCCCTTTCCAGGGCCTTCTAGAAGCTTTTTCTGCAGCATGACTGTGTGTGGTTTGTGGGCTGGACCAGACTCTATATAAGGGAGCCAGCCCAGCTCCACGTGCTCACTATTCAGAGGTCCCGGTGCAGAGCAGCAGCAATTTCCTGAGCTCCTGTTCCAGAGGCCTACCTTGATCTTCCAGGCCTTGCCCTTCATAGTATTGGTGATTCTTGATCAGCACAGTAAGACGGAGGTCGGGCTGGGCCCCCGATTCCGTTTTTGAAAGCATGCGAGTTCTTGGGCCTAATTTTCATATTGGGAGATTTTTCCTTGTGCGTGTGAATGTGCTCTTGGTTTCTGGCATTTACATGTTGATATTCGAATCAGCAAGACGTGCAATTCATTTTTGGCATTTGACTTTTGAGATTCAGGTCAGCAACAGTGTGCGCGACCATTTCTAGACATATGCATATTGGCATTCGAATCGGCAAGACAACGCAATTCGTTCCTTGTGTTTAACTCTTGATACTCATTGTGCGCTACCATTTCTTGGCAGTTACATGGTGGCATTCGAATCGGCAAGACGCCCAATTCATTCCTTGTGTTTAACTCTTGATACTCATTGTGTGCTACCATTTCTTGGCATTTACATGGTGGCATTCGAATCAGCAAGACGCGCAATTCATTTCCTTGTGTTTAACTCTTGATACTCATTGTGCGCTACCATTTCTTGGCATTTACATGGTGGCATTCGAATCGGCAAGACGTGCAATTCATTTCTTTGCATTTAACTCTTGATACTCATTGTGCACAAGCATTTCTTGGCATTTACATGGTGAGATTCGAATCGGCAAGACGCGCGATTCATTCCCGCATTTAAAACTTGATGTTTCAGATCGCTTGCAGTGTGCGCGATCGTTTCATGGCATTTGCATATTCTTGTTGAAATCAGCAGTGTGCATGATTCATTTTTCTGCATTTAAAACTAATTGTGAAAATTCTAGATGTTACATTATATGTGCATAATAAGTCCTTAATACAATTCCTATTGTGTTCCAGGAAACGTTCAGATTATTTTTTTGTCCTCATGTAAAAAAGACCATGTTTGATTTTGAAAACATAATTCTAGAGGGTTCTTATATTTCTAGTCAATGTGTAACATTTCATGAAAAGGTTCATTGAGAAGTTGTATTAATCATTCTTGATTCCTTCCCAGGTAACCAGACGTCTTGAGGCCTAGTTATTAGTTCTTTCTTACGTTATCCATGGTTACAGTATGACAATGCTTAGAATCATAGTCTAGTAGATGTCAATGTGATATAATCTTGATATTGTGTGTTTTAAGTTTTTGTTTCCTATAGGTCTCCTTCCCAGCAGTTCTCATCCTAATCCCCTGTCCCCGCTTGGACTCTCTCAGTCTCTGTGATTTATCTATCAGAGTATTGGCGCTGTCTAGTGGTGGACATGCTGGGAATGTGCGCAGACCCAGAGGATCTGGTCTCCCTGATACAAACTGGGGGACATACCTGAGCTGGCCCATTGGTAACTGAAAGGAGGTCCCACTAGGGAGGAGTTCTGTGCAGTGTAGAAAGAGTCCCCCACTCTTGAGGGTCTTCGGGAAACATGCTGAGTCCCAGGCAGCTGGCGACATGAAGACTCCTAGGATCCCTTTGAGGGTCCTGCACGTGAACCACCTCAATCCTCACTTTTAGAGGTCTGAGTTGACCATTCTCTTGGCCATGGATGATGGGGTGGAAGAGGAGAGTGAACCTCTCCCTGACCTCCTCTTTTCCAAAGAGTAGGATGGGTCAGTAGAGGGTGTGAACCTCTTCCCTACTCTGACCCAAGAACAGCAGAGGGGCTGTCACCAGTTTCTGGGGCAGTTTATCCTGACGGTTCTCGCTCATCCCTGGAGTCACTCAATGGCGTACCCACAATATTGACACTGGGGATAGCCTGCCTGTTAAGCACACGTTTTATAACATGACTGATAGTGTGAGGAACAGCATTAAAGAGGAAGTCTGTAGGATGATGGAGTTAAGGTTGATTGAGCACTCTAACAGTCCTTGGTCCAGTTCAGTGGTTTTCATCCCCAAAGCTGTTCCACCCAATGTCACCCCTGAACTGAGGTTCTGCGTTGACCATGGTGGGATCATTGCCATCACCAAGACTGACTTGCATCCCATCCCCTGAGTTGATGAACTCATTGACTAGTTGGGAGCTGCCAATTTCCTCAGTACATTTGATCTAACGTCTGGGTACTGGTAGATTGTCTTGACCAAGGGGGCAAAAGAAAGGTCTGACTTCCCAGGTCGTAGCTGGGTTGGAGAAGTTCAATGCCACCTACATAGACGACATTGATGCCTTCAGCTCTAGCTGGGAGGGCCACTTGCACTACCTCCATGAAGTGCTGAGGGCCCTGCAGAGTGCAGGCCTCACTATCAAGGCCAGTAAGTGCTAGATAGGGCAGGGGTCGGTGGTGTACTTTGGACACCATGGAGGAAGCGGCCAGGTGGCATCCCTACAGCCAGGATTGACACCATTCTGGTTTGGGTACCTCCCACAACCGAGACCGAGGTGAGAGCCTTTTTAGGTCTCACTGGGTATTACAGGAAATTTGTCAAGGGATATGGCACCATTGTTTCCCCCTTGACAGAGCTGACTACCAAGAAGCAGCCATGACAGGTGATCTGGACAGAAGCGTGTCAGACCACTTTTGATGCCCTGAAGGAGGCTATGTCTACTGCACCCATGCTCAAGGCTCCTGGTTTTTCCAAAGAATTTGTGCTGCAGACAGATGCCTCAGAGCATAGTGTGGGAGCTCTTATGGTAACATAGGGATTGGCTTGACATATCTTTTCATTGTAATTTCCCATTGGGAGCAAACAGGGATATGGAATTTGGGGTCTCTCAACTCACAATTTAAAAATAAATTTTTTCGTGAAGTTGTTTTTTTAAATATAAAGTTTGAAAATGCCAGTTTTAGAAAGTGGGCATTTTCTTGCTTAACCATTCTGTGCCTCTGCCTGTCTGCTGATTACATATCTGGGTCAG
This sequence comes from Pleurodeles waltl, assembly GCF_031143425.1. Classification (NCBI taxonomy): domain Eukaryota; kingdom Metazoa; phylum Chordata; class Amphibia; order Caudata; family Salamandridae; genus Pleurodeles; species Pleurodeles waltl. Next base: position 406,134,926 of record NC_090449.1, read on the forward strand.
GATGACTGGTGGGCTGTTCATGCATTCACCCTAATCAGTCACACAAAGAGAATTAAGGTGTACCCTGCATATCCTGATGCAAAAAAGAGCAGATGATGGACAGAATGCTGAACAATGCAAACATTCACCCCCAGCCACAAAGATCTGGGATTAATCCATAGTTTTTTTGCTCACCACACCACCCAGTTTGGACCCAACCATGTGCAAATCAGTCTTGAACCTGTTCCCATGGGAACAGTCGAGCTCGAACTGCCAAGCCAGGCCCTCCCTGGACCGGAAACAAGCATCCTTGGACCGGTTTTAGGGTATCACCCTTCATCAGCCAGGCTAGCTTGAATCCAGTGGCGCAGTGAGCACGGGACCCACGTCTGGCCTTCCCACTTAAGGCGACAAATGCAAAAAAGAACAGATGATGGACGGAATGCTTAACAATGCAAACATTCACCCCCAGTCACGAAGATCTGGGTTTAATCCATTCTTTTTTTGCTCACCACACCTGGACATCCTGATGGCCCATCACCAGGCTAATGGGTCTTCTTGTGATAGAGTGCTGGGAGAAGCTGACATTTGCACCTGAATAGGGGTGTGTCTGTCCTCGCACAAAGCAGTCTCCAACCCCCTGGTGTGTGTCTGGGGCCAGACTAGGGAAAGGCAGGGTCTTTCTGCACTACAAAACCTTCTCTTTGAAGTTTGTCTACTTCAAAGACAGAAATGGGTGTAAGTTCTGGACCTCTGACTCCACATAGTTAGAGCACTTCTGGACTGAGGACATTCTGCGGGGAAGAAGAGCTGGATTCTGTAGGAGGGACTGCCACTCTGCCTGTTGCTTTGTTGTGCCGGTCTACAGCTTGCTGCTTCTGTCCTGGGGGTGAAAAGACCAGACTTTGCTTCCTACTTCCTGCTTTCCAAGGTTCGCAAAGAGCTTGAACTGAGCGTGCCTCCTGTTACAAAGTCTCAGGACCATCAAAGACTTCACTTGCCAGCACGTGGGCTGTCTTGCTGACAGTCCTTACTTGCCAGGTGGTGCAAAATGCAGTCCCTGAGCCCTTGGAAGTGAGCTCTGGTGATCTTAAGGAGAAAATCTATGCATCGACTGCCAGTGCAGCTGTAAATCAACGCATTGCTGGAAGGATCCGATGCAGCGCCTGCACCACCGCTGCAGAATCAACACAGCTCCTGTTGCGCTGCTGTAGACCAACACAGCATGTCTGGATTTTCAACACATTGTCGCTGGGTGCCAATTTCTTCATCAACACTGCACTGCAGTAAGGAACTGAGGCTGCATGTCCGGGAACCGATGGATCAGCTCTTCTGACAGTAAGGAACCGATACATCACCTCCTTGCGACAGTAAGCAACTGATGCATCACCTCCCCTAGCAGTAAGAAACTGACACATTGCTTGATTTTCCGTGCCTCACCTCCCCTGCACCTGTTCTCGTCTTTCATGTTTGACCCATCTAAGGTACTTTGCCTTAAAACAAACGCATCCATTGATTTCTTTGGACTAAACTTGCTTAAACTTTTAAAATGATATCTTGATTTGTGTATGTTGGAATTTTTTTGTTTTGGTCTTGTTTTACTCAGATAAATATTGGCTATTTTTCTAAACTGGTGCAGAGTCCTTTTGTAGTGTTTTCACTGTTACTGTGTGTGTACACAAATACTTTACACATTGCCTCTTAGATAAGCCTGACTGCGCGTGCCAAGCGAGGGTGAGCAGGAGTTATCTTAGCTGTGTGACTCCCTTACCCTGACTAGAGTGAGGGGCCCTACTTTGACTTTGTGCAAACCACTGCCAATTAGACACCCCATTTCTAACACACACAGTATGCTTTTAATTTCCACATACTTGATGATACCGGTGGAATTAAATTAAGGTGTGTAAAAGTACCTGTTCACCTCAACTGATCACTACCCTATATGCTGCCACCACCACACTTGAGCTCCTTAACTTCTGGTGAAGGCAGTAGCCTCTCACTACTATGAGGGTAGCGCTTTGCATGCCCTTTCCAGTCCAACATGACCGAAAATCCTTGAGACAAGCCTTTGTCATAGCACATGCACATGATCTGCATTTTCTCTAACAACAAAATCAGCATTGGAGATCAGGACATCAGTATAGTTGGGCAGTCAGGGCAGGGGTGCACAACTGTTTCCATGTAGAGGGCCTTCGCGTCCCAACAGAAACCCCTCCCATATCAGAACACCCCGTACCAACTCCTTACCTGGAGAGGTTGGGTGGCCAAATAAGTAAAACCAGTTAGAAATCCCATTAGCATTACTGTGGCTCAATCCAGCACTGTGCTCCACTGCAAGGACTAACCCTATCAAAGAAAGAGACCTGGTCAACAACTTGGGATTCTCTCCCTTCTTAGCCATCAACCATTTCAGTGGCCTATGATCAGTTTGCACCACAAGCGTAGTATAGGGTTGGTACTTAGAGGAGCCAAGATGGCGACCGGGAAGGACGCTTCGTAAAGCGCTCCGTCTCGGGCTCGCCTCCAAAACGATTGCGGGGCACCCTGGGGTCGCCAATATCCTCATACAGAGGAGTAACCCGCTCTAGGAGCCTCTATCCCCTTGCTGACGGCCACGGGGGCGCTGGGGCGGCTGAGTGGAGGAGCCGCCGAGGGACAACATCGCCTCAGGACTGCGGCCGCCATTTTGCCTCGGCGCGAGGCTCGGAGCTCCGTCCCGGAGCCCCTGAGGTGAGGTGGGGGTGCGGCGGTGGGGGGATCCCGTTGCGGGAGGGCAGCGGACCTGCCTCGGGGCTCTCCCCCCCCCCCCTCTACCGCTGGACAACCCTCTCCACTGCCGTGGTGGGGAGGGGCGGTGGGACGGTGAAGCCGTGATTGGGGACCTTGGGCGGTTCCCCCCCCCTTGGCCTGCGTTCTGGCTGCAAGGCGTGCCCCCCCCCTTCGATTTAGGGGGGTCGCGCAGTAAAAGTCACGGGGCTGAACGGAGGAGCCGCCGAGGGACGACATCGCCTCAGGACTGCGGCCGCCATTTTGCCTCGGTGCGAGGATCGGAGCTCCGTCCCGGAGCCCCTGAGGTGAGGTGGGGGTGCGGCGGTGGGGGGATCCCGCTGCGGAAGGGCAGCGGACCTGCCTCGGGGCTCTCCCTCCCCCCCCCCCTCTACCGCTGAACAACCCTCTCCACTGCCGTGGTGGGGAGGAGCGGAGGGGCAGTGAAGCCGTGATTGGGGACCTTTGGCGGTTCCCCCCCCCTTGGCCTGCGTTCCGGCTGCAAGGCGTGCCCCCCCCTTCGACTTAGGGGGGTCGCGCAGTAAAAGTCACGGTGCGCATCTGGAGCCCTGGCGGTTTGCTCTACACGCCCCCCTGGTCACTCCTAGTGGCTCCTGCAATTCATGAACGTCTGCGGGCTACGAGTGGGGCCCCCCCCGAAGTATATTATGACTCCACCATTCCCCCGGTAAGAGGAGCAGAACCCTGCATGGAAGCCCAATTGGAAGTGAGTGCATATGGCAATTGACCTTGTGAGGGTGGGGGACCCACGCCCAGGCCCTGAATCGTTGGAGCCGACATGATGGGCATATTGGATTGACTTCGGAGATCATCCCGCTATCCGCCGCCCCCCCGCTGGCGCCGGGTGAGGGACCTGGAAACGGGCAACCAAGCAGGAACTCATTTCGTGGAATATTAGGCAGTTTGTAATCCAAAAAACTTAAAGCGCATGACGGTGGGGATCCGTGAGTACACACAGCCCTCCATATCCGTCCAACCTGGGGCTCGAGGAGCTCATGTAAGCGCAGTAGAAACAGAGACCCATAAATCGAGTCAAAATGGCCGGGAGATCAAAATCAGCGAGGAATCAGGACCGGGGCACGCAGGGACCAGCGCCTGGGGACCAACAACCTACTCCTACCTTACAATCACTGGAATCTACACTTTTGGCCCATTCTACACAATTCGAGAGAGTACTCCAAGCAATTATGGACACTAAAATTTCATTAGAAAATAGAATAGATACGGTATCGCAAGATCTAAATATTCTTAGAGCGGACCACCGCAAATTATCCGAAAAAGTGAAGTCAACGGAAGAGACGCTAAATGACATGTGCCCCAAAGTAACGGACAACCAAAAACAAATTCTCCGCCTGGACCTAGAGGTAAAAACACTGCTGAGGAGAGCAGAAGAGGCGGAGGGAAGATCACGCCGCAACAACATACGGTTTCTTGGTCTCCCGGAAAAATCAATAGAACAAAACACAGAGATTCAACTGGAACAGTGGTTAGCCAAAGAGGTCCTGAACGGAGCCCCGTCGAAATTCTTCTCAGTAGAAAGAGCACACAGGACTCCCGGGCACCCCCCAGTACCGGGCCAGTCCCCAAGACCGCTGATAGCCAGGTTCCTGAACTTTAGAGACCGGGATGCGATACTGCAACAATTCCGCAGCAATGGTCCATTTCAATATGAGGACTCCACTGTTCACGCTTACCCAGACTTCACTCAGGAAGTGCAAAGACAACGCAACTCCTTTGCTCAAATTAAGCAACGTCTCCGTGAACATGACATAAAGTATGCTCTGCTATTTCCCGCTAAATTAAGAGTACTAACAGATGAACGCACCCACGTGTTCACATCTCCGGAAGACGCTTGGACATGGCTACATGCCAAGGGGTTTGCCCAACCCCGAGAAGAAACCGGTATTAACGACAACTGGTCCACAGCATCCAATCGGAAACGCCCCAAAAGACGACCCGGGGGTCAACCTACGGAGAAACAGGCTGCGGAAGAGAGAGCCAGGGTCCTGAAGGAAACTCCCCTGCTGACACAAAATGCTTTTGAGACACTCAGAACCCATCCGGAGGAGGGTTCGGAATCGGATTCAATAAGCTCGGATTCCACACTGACGGGGTCGCTGAAAGGCCCAGAGATTACTCCCCGGACTGCGGACATACTCTGAACAACTGATGCTGACCCACCACCAGGGCGGGACCCGCTGCCACAGAAGGAGAACAGGATTGAATATTGTGTGTCCCGCCGACAGCGGCTGGATATATCGCTTGAAATTATGTATCCTTGTTTCTCTGCTTTCAGAGTCAACTCCTGTATTTAGCCTGCGTGTAATTGGAGGTGACGCGCGGCAGGGGAGGGTTGGCTTGCTGCGCCCCGGGGATGCCCCACACAACTTGCAGGCTGAATCTGCAGAAGGATGCGAGCCCCTATAATGAGCCGCACCCGGATAGTATTATAGCTCCCCCGCAGGCATCCACACGGACACTGCCTAGGTCGCACCTCTCTGGGGTGTGCGTTTTTTGTTTTTTTGTTGGTTCACAGTTGGGGTTGGGATCCAGTTGGGGAGGGAGGGAGGGTAATTACCAGTTTGTACACCGCAGGTCTGCGCATAACACAAGACACATAGATGGAGGTTGGGGAACGGGCTGTAGTGGCGATGGAGAGGGGGAGGACTGCTTGGACCCCATCAGGGACCAGACTGTTAGATGCACCACTACGAAACAAACATGGCCCAGCAAACAGCCCACAACGTAAGCAAATATATCATAGTCACCTGGAATGTCAGGGGTCTAGGGAACCACAGAAAAAGGTCCAGGGTGCATGCAAGACTCAAACGCCAGGGCACACACATTGCAATTTTACAAGAAACCCACCTACTGGACCCAGACTTACAAGAACTGCGGAATAGATGGGGAGGTCAGATCGTAGGCACATCTTATTCAACCTTTGCGAGGGGGGTCCTGATATGGATGGCAGGGAGTGTTCCATTTCTTCTAACATCATACAGGATAGACCAGGGAGGTAGGTACGTGGTGGTGGAGGGTAAATTAGACGGAAAACAATTGTCACTCATAGGAGTATACGCCCCGAACACTGCGTTGCCTGTGTTCCTGAACACGCTCACCCCAGCTCTATTGACTAACCCTGCAGCACCTGCAATATGGGGTGGTGATTTCAATAATACGCCGGACCTGACATTGGATAGGTCAAGCCCCCCCACACATTCAGCGGCCAACAGACGCCCCGGGTGCCCACTGGTGACATGGGCCAGTGACATGGGTCTCTGCGATTTGTGGCGCATGAAGCACCCGCAGCGCAGAGAATACTCATTTTACTCAGTACCACACAAAGTATACACTAGGATAGATCTGCTATGGGGTACCCGGGACATTTGCACAGTAACCAACGGGATTGAATACTTAGCTAAGTCACTATCAGACCACTCACCGCTTAAAATAACTTTAGATTGGGGCAGGAGGCGACAAGCGATCCCAACCTGGAGATTACAAGTGGAAGCGTTGCAGGACCCTGCATTTAAAGACGCTTTGAGTACAGCGCTCAAGCAGTACTGGGAATTGAATGCTGGCACTACAAGCTTAAGAGCAGTAGAGTGGGACGCACATAAAGCAGTGACCCGCGGGCACTGCATTTCCACTACATGGGGGGTAAGACGCACACTCCATGCAGAGGTTACCAAACTGGAAAAGAAACTAAGAGCACTAGAAAACGCAGTGGCCCGCAGCGAAACACCATATACGTCATTAAAAGATGCGCGCGCAGAATACGCAGCTGCAGACGCCACACTACGCCTACATGACTACAAATATCACTTGACCAGATTACAAGCGGAAGGCGACAGATCGGGTAGGCTGCTCGCATGGCTCCTGCGGGAGGAACGGCAATGCCCCCCAATAGGGGCAATAGTGTTAGGCGTAGGCGCAATAGCAACCACACAGGATGAAATTAATGATGCGTTCAGGAAATACTACACACAGCTATACAGCACACGCACATCATGCACCCCCCAACAACTCGAGTCCTTTTTGGTGGAATCCTCTCTGCCCCAACTCACACAAAATGACAGGGAGACATTAGAGGCCCCCATCACATTAGGAGAACTAAATAAGGCTCTTGAACAACTACCTAGAAATAAAGCTCCAGGGGCAGACGGCCTGCCATCAGAATACTACTCCACTTTTGCAACACACCTGGTCGCACATCTCCTAAAAGTCATGGAAGAAGCAGAGATCAAGGGAAGTCTCCCCCCCACAATGAGAGAGGCAATGATAGTGGTCCTCCCGAAACAGGGGCGAGACCCCACTGACGTTAGGTCCTATAGACCCCTGTCTCTACTAAATCTAGATTGCAAACTACTTGGCAAAATACTAGCCAACAGGCTAGCTCCTCATATGCACACTTTAGTACACGAAGACCAGAATGGATTTATCCCAAAACGCAACACCTTTCTCAACATTCGTAGGCTACTAAGCGTAATGGGCGATACCCCCCCGAGTGCATCTGAGGAAGCAGTGATCTCGCTAGACATCGAAAAAGCATTCGACACACTAGAATGGGACTTCCTGTTAGCCACCATGCAGCGAATGGGCATAGGCCCAAAATTTATAAGATGGGTACGCATACTGTACACCAACCCGCAGGCCAGGGTGAAGACAGGAGGAGTCATATCAGAGAGCTTCCCAATTAGCAGGGGAACAAGGCAGGGCTGTCCCCTTTCCCCCCTGTTGTTCGCCCTGGCGATGGAACCACTGGCCGCGCGTGTCCGTGCAAAAACAGAAGAATGGGGGGTGGTAAGGAACGGCACATCCCACGTCATATCATTGTATGCAGATGATGCTTTGATCTATATACGCAGTGTTGGGGAGGCACTGCCCCCGGTGATGTCATTGCTACGCGAGTTTGGAGAGATATCGGGCTTGATAGTTAATTGGGGGAAATCCTGTATATTCCCACTGGTTGGCCGGTCCCCAGCGAGACGAGAGAACACTTCACCAGGCCCATTAAAATGGTGCTTCGACACATTCAAATATCTCGGGGTTAACGTCTATCACAGTGCTGAAGACCTCAGGGATGGCAACCTGGGGAGAGCGGTGACATCTATAAAGAGCTCATTGCGTTTCTGGAATAAATTACCGCTCTCACCATTGGGAAAAGTTGCCATAGCCAACATGCTAGTGCTGCCCAGGCTGCTATATCACTTCGCTGCCCTGCCGATCATAATTCCTAAAAGTTTCTTCAACAGTTTAAACTCTGCATTGGTGCAGCTGGTATGGGGTGATGGCAGAAGGCGAGTCGCACTCAACACACTATATCACCCAGTGGCGGCGGGTGGACTGGGAGCCCCTAACTTTGAGCTCTACTCTGCGGCAGCACAGCTGCAGTGGATCTCAAATTGGATTCATAACTCGGGGTCGGCGGAAGCTGCCTGGCTGGTAACCCGACTCCGGGGAGTCCCCCTGCTTGAGTGGCTCTCGAGCAAGCAAACTAAAAGCACATGCGCAAACCCATTGATGGCAGCAGCACATGCATACTGGAAGAAGTATATTCAAAAAGATGCCAAAAAAATTCCCTACTCACCTCTCATACCACTAGAACGAATCCCTGGATGGGTGACAACTGGTTCTCACCTATCCGCAACCTGGATAGAAGCGGGCATAAGCACGGTAGGAGAATGCTTCGAGGAAGGAAAACTAATGTCCTTCGAAGATATACAGGCCCTCACAGAGATCAGCCCAGGCCAATTTCTGACATACCACGCTATATGTCATGCAATTAGAGGTACATGGGGGCCCGGGGACGCTGAGCCAGATATCTCAATAAACCTACACCATATGCTGAGCTACGACACACGTGAAAAAGTAGTCTCAAATACATACAAACTACTAAATAAGCCCCCGGAGTCTAATCTGCAGAAAGCTCGAGAAAGGTGGAATGCCGTACTGCCTGACCCGATCACAGAGACAGAATGGTCAAAAGCCCTGAGCCACACACGCGAGGTCTCAAGGAACCCCAGATTCCGATACACACAATTTAATTACTTACATCAGACTTATTTAGCGCCAGCCAGAATTAAACGTATGTTCCCTGGATCGGACCCAACTTGCCCTAGATGTAAAACCCCAGCAGCACAGTTTTATCATATGGTCTGGGAGTGCCCGCAGGTAAGGGGGGAGTGGACCGCGCTGACCACTGCACTGTCGGAAATGACTGGCCTGGGCTTGGACGCGAACCCCAAATCCTGTCTACTTGGCCTCAGGACCAGAACAAAAAGGAGCAAATTTATGCACAGATTCGTAGACCTGGCTTATGCAATGTACAAAAGACTAATAGCCATGAACTGGAAGGCCTCTAAGGCCCCTGACCATGGAGCTTGGCTCGCTCTTACGCTTCGCTGGACACGTGCTGAATATCAGGTACTAACGAAACTGGCGCGAGGTGGTCCTCGACACTCGGGCTGTGAAACTTGGGGCACATTGGTCTCCAAACTAGAAACAAAGAATGACGAAAAACCTCCCTGAATAGCAGTCAGACGCGATAACATAGACAATTGTAGGTTTCACCCCGGTTGCAATACCACAGTAATCATGAGTAGCGCACACACCTGCCAATGGTGCCTAAGCACAGATATAAATACACTGCACCCCCAAATACACACTAGCCAATTAATACACACAGCCCATCGTCCCCAACTAGTAAACTCAGGGTCTTCAGAAGTTAAGTTGCCCCTTCCCCCGCCCCCCGCTCTCTCCCGTCCATCTTAGGGTTCGCCCTGAACTAGAACTCTTGCAGGCATCGAAACCTCCGCATGAAAGATAGTATCAAACGCGCGAACCAGCAATGCCTGTAAGTACAGACATAAAAGCGCGGATCTAGCGGTGTACGAAAGTTATTGGTTGTTTGTTAAATCTAATAAATAAGCGCCCAGCAAACTATTGTAACTGTAAACATCCTATCACTGCTGCTAAATGGATGCATCGAAATGTTTGATTTTATTGAAAATTTAATAAAAATATGTTAAAAAAAAAAAAGGGTTGGTACTTACACAAGGCCTACACAGAGTGGAAACTACTCCTTCTCAGTAGCCGCCTTGTTCTGTTTTCTGCATAGTAATCTTCTACTAATAAAGGCTACTTGATGCTCTCTACCTTTGTCATCCAGTTGAGCTCACACAGCTCCTACTCCTTCATCAGAGGCATCCATCAGTATAAGGAAAGTCTGATTGGTCAGATGCTTTCAGTACATGTGTAATACATAGTGCCTTCTTCAGTTGCTCAAATGATTTCTGACACTTCATAGTATTTATCACTTTATGGGCTTCTTCTTCAAGGTCAAAGCAGTCAATGGGGCAACTCTGGCTCCATAGTTCGCTACTAAGTTCCCCTAATACCTGGTGAGCCCTGAAAATGCTGTCAATTTAGTATGGGTAGTAGGCATTTCCTACTCCATCACAGGCTGAATCTTGGTGAATCTTCCCGTTCCCCACCTCATGCTTAAGGTAGACTATGGAGGACAGCCCTACATGTCACTTGGTTTCCTTGATGGCCAGTTTGGCCTCCTGTATATCCTAGCCAACACATGTCCTATGTGGTCTTGCGAGGAGCTGCTGAACACCAGAATGTCATCCAGATAGGCATCACAGAGCTCTTCCAGCCCTTCCAGAACATGGTTCACCAGAGGATGAAAAGTGGCAAGAACATTATTCCTTGCAAAAGATATCACCTTAAACTGATACGGCACTTCCGCCATAAAAAAATTCAATCTTCTCATTGGAATTTGGATCCAAAGCAATCTGCCAATATCCTTTGGTCATATCCAAAGTGCTCACGTACTTTGTAGCACCTATGCAGTCCACAAGTTCATCCACTAGAACAGAGGGTCCAACCAACCCTAAGTGTGCTTCCAAGGACACCTCATCGGCCAGTGACAAGAGGAAATTCCTGTGCACTAATGGAACCTCCAGTCTCTTTCTAGTTCATGGCTCAGGATTTACAGGCTCACTATAAAGTAGCCCATTTCCCCAACCAACAAAGTGTTTTCTGACCACGCCTTTGCTGATCTGTTCCTGTGCTTGCATCTGTAATCCCACAATGGTCGGGCACTCCTCCTGTGCCTTGCTGAAATCTTCCCAGGTAGACCCTCCAGCCTCAAACAAACCCTGGATCTCCTGAAGTAATCCAGACTTCAGCAACTGGCCCGCTTCAGGAGCCTCATCCTCCCTCAGGAGGCTGCTCTTTCCTTCAAACTACCTTGTCTTGGTCCCTGCAGGTCCAGAATGATCCCAGTCCCACCCTGAGACAGATGTGCAGCATGTACTCTGGCCAGCGCAGCTGATGTGGTCGAAGTCATTAAGCCTTCTGGTCCTGGCCCAAGCCAGGGCAAGCTAATCATTGCCTAAGAGACATGCCTTCTCCACTGGCTACCAAACCTACATCCTTGGTCCCAGAGAGTATCTCCTTAGGCTTAAGGTACTTCCTCTCAACCATAGTGTGGAAAGCTTCACTATGCCCCGGGGCAGGCGCTCTCCTCCCATTGATACTAAGTTCCTGCACAAACCCCATCATTTCTGATGGATACAACTACCTGTGGATTCCTCACTCATTGAATTTTCCCCCTGCGCCAGCTTCCGACAGAAATTCTCTTCCTAGCTTCTGCACGTCGACGAGGACGTCACAATTGCCCATGTGACGCCGTCTGACATCATACAGGCAATAAGAGGTCCTCGCCGATGTGCCGACGTCAGTTCCCTTTTTTCCGTGCCTTCAAATGACGGTTATTCTTCGAGGGAGCTACTGTTTCTACTCTGCGTAGTTACAGTTACTGTTTCTTTCTTCGAGATGTCTCAACGAAAGTCGGGATTTAAGCCCTGCAGGTAGTGCGGAGGCAAGATGTCGGTGACAGACCCACATGTAGACTGCTTGTGGTGTCTCAGTTCCGACCACGACGTGGAGAAATGTGACTCCTGTCAATGTAGGAACCCAAAGGTGTTGAAGGAGCGCGAGGCGAAGCTCTTTTTGGCAAAATCCAAAAAGAAGGAGAAGCGGCATCGGCGCAGATCATCATCGCCTAAGTCCCACTGGCATCACTGGGACTCTCTGCACTGTTGTGAATCTCGGCGCAGGTCGAGTAGGGAGCGATCACGCTCGAGGTCGCCTTCGGTTCGGCGCCGAAAGACATGGGAGGTGAGCCCCACCATCACTCCTCAGCCGCAGACGCCTCCCGCATCACCGACTTCCCCGGCTTCGCCTACAACTCCACCATCTGTTTTCGAAGTTCCTCAACATCAGGAGTTCTCACCTGCTTCTCAGACACGCCGTTGTCACCTCGAGCTCAGGCTCCACAGTATCCAGCTTTCCCGGCTCCAGGTGCTGACAGTTCCACATTTCTAAATGCGATGTTTGCAATTTTCCAACAAAAGTCTCCAGGTGGTGGACCGGCTGGTCCTTCGGGGCCATTGGCCTTTAATATGGGTGCTCCAGGCTCCTTTACGTCCGGCACCTTTCATGCCCTTCCTTCCTTTGGGAGGTGCTGGTTCGGCTACGGTTCCTTTGGTGTCGACTTCACAGCCTGCAACGCCGAGTAGATCTGCTGTTCCGGCACCGGAGAGTTCTTCTCCTGTTCATCCTTTGCCTCGGTCGGCGCCGAAGAAGACCACGGCGCCGATAGATCCGGCGTCAGATGGATCGGAGGATCGGCGTCAGGCATCGACGTCGGCTGACGCCCTGTCGACGCCGAGGATTGAAGCCAGACTTCATTCAAGGAGGCTAGCTCTTTGCCTCCTTGAGGAGCAAGAGTATCAGAAGCAGGCCCTGGAGGAGGGGGAGATTGAAGAACCTCTGGGAGATCTCCAGGGTTTGGATACGGCAAGTGGTTTAGATACCTCTCCAGAGTGGGACTTAACATCTCCTGGAGAATATACAGAGAAGGCTGCTTCTTTCCACTCTGTTATAAGAAAAGCAGCTGACTTTTTGGACCTTCCTTTGCCGGTGTATGAGTCAAAACCCAATATATTGAAGGAGGTGTTACATCCTGCTTCAACAGTTGCAGAGCCTCTTCTGCCATTTAATGAGGCTCTTCTGGACCCAATTTTAGAGATCTGGAAAAAGCCGGTGTCATCTTCGGCTGTTAATAGAACGGTGGCACGCAGGTATCGTGTGGATCCTGCGGATCCAGGCTTTTTGTTGAGGCACCCAACTCCATAAAGCCTGGTTGTACAGGCTTCATGTTCATCTCGCACTGCCCTAGGCCTTCAGACAGGGACTCTAAAAAGATGGACCAGTCTTCCAAGAAAGCGTTTTCATCTTGCAGTATGGCTCTCAAGTCTACCAATGCCACATGCATTTTGGGCAGGTACATCTACGACCTTATGGAAGAGATAAAGTCGTCTCATTCGGAGGTGTCTCAGGAGGTGTTGAGCCTTGTTTCGGATGCTCAGGCTGCGGCGACCCAAGTAATCCAGTCAAGGCTGGACACAACTGATTCTTTGGCCATAGCTATGGGCACTGCTGTTGCTACAAGGAGACAGGCTTGGCTTCGTTCTTCTGGATTTTCATCTGATGTTCAGTCAGCCCTGCTGGATCTTCCCTTTGATGGGGATAAACTTTTTGGATCCAAGGCGGACTCAGCCCTTGAAAGATTTAAGGAGAGTAGAGTCACAGCGAAATCGTTAGGCTTGCAAGCCTCCTCTTCTGCTTCTTCGGGGCTGTTCAGAAGATTTAGGGGGTTTCGTCGTGGCTCCTCCTCCTCCTTTCGGGGCAGATTTCAGCAGCAGGCCGCCACTGCCCTCCCCTATAGGTCATACAGGGGGAGGGGTAGGGTCCGAACCAGAGGAGCCGCCCAGCAGCACTCTGCCTCTTCCTCTTCCTCTGGAGGGATGCAGCATGGGAAGCAGCCTTAGTCATCCACCAATTCCTTTACATACCACTCCTGTAGGGGGGAGGTTAATGAACTTTCTCCACATGTGGGAGGCAATAACATCGGACTCCTGGGTCACCAGTATTGTGGGGAAAGGCTATGCCCTTCCCTTTCAGGAGTTTCCACCCCCCATCCCGCCCCGCCCATCCTACTGTTCAGAAGAGCATCTCCTGTTGCTAGAACAGGAGTTCTAGTCCTCCTTTCAAAGGGTGCAGTAGAGTTGGTTCCAGAGCAGGAAAGGGGTCAGGGTTGTTATTTAAGATACTTCCTGATCCCCAAGAAGGATGGTCGGTTGAAACCAATCCTGGACCTGAGGATTTTGAATTGGTTCCTCAAACAGGAAAAGTTCAAGATGCTGACCCTAGCTCAGGTGCTTTTGGCGTTGAACAAAGGAGATTGGATGGTGTCTGTCGACTTGCAGGATGCTTACTTTCATATCCCGATACTCAAGTCGCAAAGGAAGTATCTCCGGTTTGTGGTGGGATCGCAGCACTATCAGTTTGCGGTCCTTCCGTTTGGCCTTACTTCAGCACCTCGAGTCTTCACAAAGGTGATGGCGGTGGTTGCAGCAGAGCTCAGAAGGAAGGGGATAGCAGTATTTCCTTATCTAGACGATTGGTTGATCAAACCCAAGTTTCCAGAGCTCGTGCTGCGTCATTTGCAGTCGACAACCCAGATGTTGTTCGATCTGGGTTTTTCGGTGAACATGCCCAAATCTCACCTGGAGCCCTCTCAGCGCCTCCTGTTCATAGGGGCAGTACTGGACACAACATTGAATCGTGCCTTTCCTCCGCCTCAACGGATTCAGGACATTCAGGGGTTGCTTCCAATGTTTCAAAGTGGAGCGGTCATTCCAGTCCTCAAGGTCCTTCGTCTGCTCGGTCTGTTCGCTTCTTGCATTCTGTTGGTCACTCATGCTCGCCAGCACATGAGGGCTCTTCAGTGGTGTCTCCGAAAGCAGTGGTCTCAGCACAAAGGAGATCTCGAGGGATCGGTAAAGATCTCCAGAGACGCTGCAGTGGATCTAAGATGGTGGGTTGCGGACAGCAATCTTTCCCAAGGAAGGCCATTCTCGCTGCCTCCCCCAGTGACCACAGTGATAACGGATGCTTCCACTCTAGGGTGGGGAGCTCATCTGGGGGACCTGGAGGTCAAAGGTCATTGGTCTCCAGTGGAACAGATGTTTCACATAAATCTGTTGGAATTGCGGGCGATACGTCTGGCTCTCAAGGCCTTCCTCCCTTCCCTTTGCGGTCAGTCGGTTCAGATCCTGAAGGACAACACTACCGCGATGTGGTATATAAACAAGCAGGGAGGAGTGGGTCGTACCTTCTCTGCAGGGAAGCTCTGCAGCTATGGTCCTGGGCAAGGGACCATCGGATTTGCTTGGTAGTGAACCATCTGGCCGGAGTCTTGAACGTGCGTGCGGACAGTCTCTGTCGGCACTTCTCGACCGGTCACGAGTGGCGTCTTCATCCAGATCTAGTCTGGCAAATCTTCCAGGTGTGGGGGATCCCTCGGGTAGATATTTTTGCCACTCGGGTGAATACGCACTGCCCGTTGTTCTGCAGCCTCCAGTATCCGGTGCAAGGAACATTGAGGGGCGCGTTTGAGATGTCCTGGTGCGACCAGTTACTTTACACATTTCCTCCCATACCTTTGATTCCTCGGGTTCTGAGGAAAATTCGCCAAGACCGGGCCCAAGTCATCTTAATAGCTCCGGATTGGCCAAGGAGGGTATGGTATTCGGATCTTCTCCAACTCTCTCTGTGCCCCCCGCTCCATCTCCCTCACAGGGCAGACCTCCTCTCGCAATCGCAGGGGCAGGTTTTACACCCCCACCTCCAAAGCCTGCACCTTCATGCCTGGAGATTGATAGGAGCAACCTGAGTTCCTTTTCTCTCCCACCCGAGGTAGTGGATGTTATTTTATCGGCCAGGCGACACTCCACTAAATCTATCTACGCTAGCAGGTGGGCTAAATTTGTGAATTGGTGTGGAGAGAAGCAAATTGATCCCTTACGTGCCCATATCTTGTCTTTTGCGTTGTCCCTGACACAGAGGGGTTGTGCAGTTGCTACAGTTAAGGGCTACTTGTCGGCTCTGTCAGCCTTTGTGTGTTTGCCAGACCAGCCTTCTTTATTTAAATCTCCTTTAGTATTGAGGTTTTTAAAAGGCCTCACTAATAGATATCCTCCCACTCCTTTCATTATGCCTCAGTGGGATTTTAACCTAGTCTTAACGTTTCTTATGGGCTCACCTTTTGAGCCGATGCATTCTTGCCCCATAAGGTTATTGGTTTTGAAGACTGTTTTCCTTGTTGCGATTACTTTTGCTAGAAGAGTGAGTGAGCTGCAGGCTCTTTCTGTTAAGCCCCCGTATACATCCTTCTATGGAGATAAGGTGGTGTTGAGGACCAAGGCTGCTTTCTTGCCGAAGGTTGTTTCACCCTTCCATATAGGTCAGTCTATTACTCTCTCTTCTTTTTATCCCCCACCTCATCCTTCGAAAGAGGAAGAAAGACTGCATCGTTTGGACCCGAGAAGAGCGCTGAGCTTCTTCGTGGACAGAACGAAGAAGTTTATATTGGAGGATCAACTCTTCATCGGGTACGTGGGAAAGAGGAGAGGAAGGGCAGTCCACCAGAGAACACTCTCCAGGTGGGTCATTCTTTGCATTAAACTGTGTTATTCTCTGGCAAAGAAAGAACCCCCTGATGGAATAAGAGCTCATTCCACCAGAGCTAAGTCGGCCTCTTCGGCCTTGGCTAGGGGTGTTCCTGTGGTTGACATCTGCAAGGCCGCAACTTGGTCCTCCCTCCACACTTTTGCAAAACATTATTGCTTGGATTCGGAGGTTAGGAGGGATGGCCATTTTGCACGGTCGGTGCTGCAGGATTTCTTGGTTTGACCATTCAGGCACCCTCCACTGAGTGTGGTACTGCAAGGGACTCTATTCAATGAGTGAGGAATCCACAGGTAGTTGTATCCATCAGAAGAACGAGTTACTTACATTCGGTAACACCTTTTCTGGTGGAGACACTAGCTACCTTTGGATTCCTCACGGTCCCACCCGCCTCCCCGTTGCGTCTGGTCTTACCAAGTTATCCTTGGGTGAGCTCCTGTTGGTATTATATTATTTTCATGTGTATATATTTATGTGTATATGTACATATATTAAAAAAAAAAAAAAAAAAGAGTTTGTGAAGATGCTGTACATGGTCTATATGTATATATTTTTGCGTATTTACATATTTGAGCTGATGTTTTATTTATTTGATTTAATTAAATATTGTTGTATAAGTATTTGTTTCAATTGTATATATATTTTGTTGGTATTTGCCTGTTCATCTCTGAGGCACGTAAAAAATGTTGGTATTGACGTCGGCACATTGGCGAGGACCTCTTATTGCCTGTATGACATCAGACGGCGTCGAATGGGCAATTGTGACATCCTCGTCGACATGCAGAAGCTAGGAAGAAAATTTCTGTTGGAAGCTGGCGCAGGGGGAAAATTCAATGAGTGAGGAATCCACAGGTAGCTAGTGTATCCACCAGAAAAGGCGTTACCAAAGGTGTAAGGAAATGCCTCCTTGGCATGGTTACCCCCTGACTTTTTGCCTTTGCTGATGCTAAGTTTTGATTTGAAAGTGTGCTGAGGCCTGCTAACCAGGCCCCAGCACCAGTGTTCTTTCCCTAACCTGTACTTTTGTTTCCACAATTGGCACACCCTGGCATCCAGGTAAGTCCCTTGTAACTGGTACCCCTGGTACCAAGGGCCCTGATGCCAGGGAAGGTCTCTAAGGGCTGCAGCATATCTTATGCCACCCTGGGGACCACTCACTCAGCACAGACACACTACTTGTCAGCTTGTGTGTGCTAGTGAGGATAAAAAGACTAAGTCGACATGGCACTCCCCTCAGGGTGCCATGCCAACCTCACACTGCCTACAGGTATAGATGTCACCCCTCTAGCAGGCCTTACAGCCCTAAGGCAGGGTGCACTATTCCATAGGTGAGGGCATAAGTGAATGAGCTCTATGCCCCTACAGTGCCTAAGCAAAGCCTTAGACATTGTAAGTGCAGGGTAGCCATAAGAGTATATGGTCTGGGAGTCTGTCATGCACGAACTCCACAGCACCATAATGGCTACACTGAAAACTGTGAAGTTTGATATCAAACTTCTCAGCACAATAAATGCACACTGATGCCAGTGTACATTTTATTGTAACATACACCCCAGATGGTACCTTAGAGGTGCCCCCTGAAACCTTAACCAACTATCCGTGTAGGCTGACTAGTTTTAGCAGCCTGCCACACACCAGACATGTTGCTGGCCACATGGGGAGAGTGCCTTTGTCACTCTGTGGCTAGTAACAAAGCCTGTACTGGGTGGAGATGCTTATCACCTCCCCCTGCAGGAACTGTAACACCTGGCGGTGAGCCTCAAAGGCTCACCCCCTTTGTTACAGCACCCCAGGGCCTTCCAGCTAGTGGAGTTGCCCGCCCCCTCCGGCCACGGCCCCACTTTTGGCGGCAAGGCCGGAGTAGATAATGAGAAAAACAAGGAGGAGTCACTGGCCAGTCAGGACAGCCCCTACGGCAACCTGAGCTGAGGTGACTCTGACTTTTAGAAATCCTCCATCTTGCAGATGGAGGATTCCCCCAATAGGGATAGGAATGTGACCCCCTCCCATCGGGAGGAGGCACAAAGAGGGTGTACCCACCCTCAGGGCAAGTAGCCATTGGCTACTAACCCCCAGACCTAAACACACCCCTAAATTTAGTATTTAAGGGCTCCCCAGAACCTAGGAACTCAGATTCCTGCAACCTAAGAAGAAGAGGACTGCTAAGCTGAAAAACCCTGCAGAGAAGACGGAGACACCAACTGCTTTGGCCCCAGCTCTACCAGCCTGTCTCCCCACTTCTAAAAGACACTGCTCCAGCGACGCTTTCCACAGGGACCAGCGACCTCTGAAACCTCAGAGGACTGCCCTGCATCGAGGAGGACCAAGAACTCCTGAGGACAGCGGCTCTGTTCACCAAAGACTGCAACTTTGTAACAAAGGAGCAACTTTAAACCAACATGCGTTTCCCGCCGGAAGCGTGAGACTTGGCACTCTGCACCCGACGCCCCTGGCTCGACTTGTGGAGAACAAACACTTCAGGGAGGACTCCCCGGTGACTGCGAGACCGTGAGTAGCCAGAGTTGCCCCCCCCTTAGTCCCCACAGCGACGCCTGCAGAGGGAATCCCGAAGCTCCCCCTGACCGCGACTGCCTGCTTCTAAGAACCCGACGCCTGGTAGGGACACTGCACCCGCAGCCCCCAGGACCTGAAGGATCCGAACTCCAGTGCAGGAGTAACCCCCAGGAGGCCCTCTCCCTTGCCCAGGTGGTGGCTACCCGAGGAGCCCCCCCCTTTGCCTGCCTGCATCGCTGAAGAGACCCCTTGGTTTCCCATTGATTCCTATTACAAACCAGACGCTTGTTTGCACACTGCACCCGGCCGCCCCCCGTGCTGCTGAGGGTGTACTTTCTGTGTGGGCTTGTGTCCCCCCCGGTGCCCTACAAAACCCCCCTGGTCTGCCCTCCGAAGACGTGGGTACTTACCTGCTGGCAGACTGGAACCGGGGCACCCCCTTCTCCATTGAAGCCTATGCGTTTTGGGCACCACTTTGACCTCTGCACCTGACCGGCCCTGAGCTGCTGTTGTGGTAACTTTGGGGTTTCTCTGAACCCCTAACGGTGGGCTACCTTGGACCCAAACTTGAACCCCGTAGGTGGTTTACTTACCTGCAAAAAATAACAAACTCTTACTCCCCCTAGGAACTGTTGAAAATTGCCTTGTGTCTAGTTTTAATGTAGCTATATGTGATTTATGTGAAAACTGTATATGCTATTTTACTAATTCAAAGTTCCTAAAGTACCTACCTGCAATACCTTTCATTTGAAGTATTACATGTAAATCTTGAACCTGTGGTTCTTAAAATAAACTAAGAAAAGATAATTTCCTATACAAAAACCTATTGGCCTGGAATTGTCTCTGAGTGTGTGTTCCTCATTTATTGCCTGTGTGTGTACAACAAATGCTTAACACTACTCCTTTGATAAGCCTACTGCTCGACCACACTACCACAACATAGAGCATTAGAATGATCTCTTTTTGCCACTATCTTGCCTCTAAGGGGAACCCTTGGACTCTGTGCATACTATTCCTTACTTTGAAATAGTGCATACAGAGCCAACTTCCTACAAAAGGTAAGTAACTTGTTCATTAGGATGAATGTGTTTCAGAGCCTCTGGTTCTTCTTCCAAACGTCCATAGCTACTAAGTTGAGTGCAACTGGGCCCCCTGAAGTCCCATCAAGCAATATATAACATGCTTACTATCACTGTGCCTGACAATCTCTCCTAAAGTGTCCCATCTAGTCCCACTTGAAGTAAGTCGCCACCTTGGGCTTGGAAGAACTTGCATTATTTCTCCTCTCATAATGTTCCTTACTGGATACACCATTACCATTCCTATATTTCGTGGTCTTCCTTAAACTCCATAACAATTACCCTCAACCTTACTCTCTAGTTTAGAACCAATCTGTGGCAAGTTCTTCTCCCCCCTTTTGGCTTAAAATCATGCTTTCTCTAGCCCTTTGTGAACCCTGTTAGCTAACCACTTGTAAGCCAACACTGCAAATTCCACTAGATCAGTCTCAGTCAAATCAGACAGGGTTTACCTAACTGGGGTACAATACTCCTTTTTGAGTCGCTTTTTAACTATCAAATGGTTAAGGGACTGAAAGCCCTTGGCCTCAATCCCTCTTACCCACTCATTCCAATCACGGAGTACACCAGGAATCTAAGTTTCAAACCAAACACAATCAGCTCTTTTGCTGTCCTGGAATTTCTGAAGGTATTGAGCTGGCTTCAGCCCAATCCACCTCATTAGAACTTCAGTAATTCACTCATAGAGCATCTGGCCTGTCTCAGGTATTCTCTGAGTGATTGCTGTCCTTTGCAATGGCATGCACCCCATAAAGTTAGCTGCCTTTGACACTTAATTTGAGGCCTGTGCCTTACAAGTATGTTGCTTTACTGCTGGCCAAGCCAAAATATACACACTGAAAGGGGTCTGGAATGCACTTCTTAGTCTAAAGAAGACATTTATTATTTCGCAAGGCTCGTGAAGGAAGGTCAGTATAACCGAAAGTGCATGAACATGTACAAAGAATCTTCAATCTATAAACAGCAAATATATACATGCAAAGATACAAACACCTACTGTATATTGATATATATATCAATATATATATATATATATATATATATATATATATATATATATATATATATATATATATATATATATATATATATATATATATATATATATATATCCAAGAAAGAAGTGACTCAAACAGATGGTCTCACTAAAGAACAAAAATATATTTCTACGTTTCAGCTTCCGCCTTCCTCAGGTAGTACAAGATGGTTTGCTCAGTGGCTGCACAGCTGACACTGCTGGATTTTTGAAAAGCATCATGAGTGAAGATTCCAATTGGAATGAGGAATCAATGCAGTCCTGAGAACTCTTCAGATATGCAGAAATCAAGTGGTATTGTCAATGATGTTCAGTACATCTGGATGCAGTGATTTTAAACGGTACATTCAGAAATGTTCTCTGATGTCCAGTAGTTCTTCTTTTAAAACATGTTCCACGGGGAAAATCTTCAAATTCGATAGTAAATGGTCCACAAGGTTAAAATGATTGGCTACAGGCTCGTCAAGTTTCTTGTTAATTATTGCTGATTTGTGGTTCCTGAATCGTGTACGGAGGCATTCACAGTTTGGCCTACATATTGTTTTTTACAGCTTTGACGTTGGAAATGAATCACATAAATAATGCATGTTGAGCGACATGTAAGATGCTGTCTTATTCCATAGGTCCTTCTTGTAACAGAGCTAGTTACTTATTATGTTTGTAAAAGGTATTCACATGTGATGCACCTTTTGGAATCACAGCAATTAACTCCTGCATTTGTTACCGCTTGCTTAAGTTCAGCTCTCACAATAAGTGATCGTAAATACGGAGCTCTGTGGTAAGCAATGATTGGCGGTTTTGGAAAAAGCGTTTGCAATTTTTCACAATTAGATAGTAAGGGAAAAGTTGTTTGTATTATATTTCTGTAGTTGATTGATGATAGTCAACCACAAATGGGATTCTGTCACTTTTGTTTCTTCTGTTGGTATTCCAAATAAGTGCTTCCCTGGGTAACTGCAAGACTTGTCAGTTTGTTGCAGAATGATATGCAGAGGATAGCCTCACTTTTTAAATAATATATCAAGCTCCTGTAGATGGTCTTTACAAGTGTCCTCATTGCTGCAGATGCGTCTTATTCTGAGTGCTTGGCTGTAGATGATGCTGAGTTTAGTGTGGCTTGAGTGATATTATGTCCAGTTTAGATACAAATGAGCATATGTAGGCTTGTGGTACAGATCAGTTATAATTTTTTGTTCATTAATGGTGAGTAACACATCCAGAAAAGGGAGATGACTCTTCTGTTTAGTATTGCTGTCAGTGAATTTGATGGTAGGATGGATACTGTTGATAAAAGCTGTAAATTACTCCAGTGCTCTGCTTCCTGCATTCCATATTATAAATATGTCATCAATGTATCGTAGCCATACCAGTGGTTTGATGTTAGAACTTACAAATATATAGTCCTCCAGTTTTCCCATGAAGATATTTGCATAGGAAGGAGATATCCGAGTGCCCACGGATGTTCCTTGTATCTGCAATAGCGTTTACCATTGAAGGTAAAATTGTTGGATTTAAGGATAACTCTTGAAAGTTGGTAAGCACATTTGTTGATGTTTTTTTGACAGTTCTTTTATTCAGAACTTCAGATAATGCCATAAGCCCATCATCATGTTGTATGTTGGTGTATAATGATGTTACATCAAATATAGCCAGAAGAGTGTCATCATCAAATGTGTAGGTTTGGTTTAATTTTTCAATAATCTGAAGAAAGTGACTGGTGTCCTTAACAAATGATGGAAGTTGTTGGACAATGGGCTGGAGGTGTAGGTCAACAAATAAAGATAGTCTCTCCGTGGCTGTATCATTGCCAGTGATGATGGGGCAGCCAGGATTGTTCATTTTGTGAACTTTGGGAAGCATATAAAATCTTCCAGGTCTTGGTTTGGGGTGAACAAGTATATCTGCTGTTGTTTTATCAATGAGGTTTAAGC
Source organism: Pleurodeles waltl (assembly GCF_031143425.1). Taxonomy (NCBI): domain Eukaryota; kingdom Metazoa; phylum Chordata; class Amphibia; order Caudata; family Salamandridae; genus Pleurodeles; species Pleurodeles waltl. Next base: position 406,157,860 of record NC_090449.1, read on the forward strand.
TCTTGTACTTTGCAACCATGGTCTTGATTTCTTTGTTCAATTCTTCTGTGGGATCACAGACCTATGACCTATGTCATGGCACACATGCATGATCTGTGTTTGCCTATGACAAAAAAAAAAATCTGCATTAGGGATCTAATCATCCGTACAGTTGGGCTCCAAGGGCAGGGTTGCACGCCCATTACCATGCAAAGGACTTTTCTGTCTCAACATTTTCAATTCAAGCTATAGCCTGACTATCCTGTTTATATATTGTATGTAGAGGCCCACTAACAGGCCTTACTTCCTTAGTGTATGCTAGAGCTGCATATTAGAGCTGTGTTTAGATTGGCAACCTGTTTGTTCAAATGTAGTTTGTTTACTTATACTTGTGTCTACACCTGTATCTGACACAGAATGAGCTAGCAATATACTTCACCTTCATTTTCTGCTACCTCTGTAGCCGTAGCTGTAATCTTGTTGCCATCCATTTCAGTTTATGTTTCAGTGGCATCCTTGATGGTGTCCCCAACCACGCTGTCCATCTGCTCTCCTTGATCATTTCCTGGATGTTCTTCCTGCAAAGTATTGAGACAAGTGCAGTGAACCATAAGTAAATAATGCACCCTTTCAGATAGCATCCTGCAGCAGCTTGCTGATGAGAGAGTCATTGGGTGGCCCTCCATAATCCCAGTAAGAGCGCCAGCTTGCACAGTTCAGTATTTCAGAACCAATCTGCTGATTTGTGAGGTCGGTGGCTGATTGTCCAGATCTAAGCTCTTCCGCTGTCTGTTCCTCAGCGGGAGTCCCACTAGCGAGTGTGTTCTCACTCTACGCTCGCCTCGCCTAGCAATCTCTATCTGAAGGGCCATAACAGTAATATTCTGGATGGTTGCAAACCTCACAGCTGGTGATTTCAGTATACATGGGAGGCTTAGTAGCCATGGCATACAGGAAGTGTTTTTGACGTTGTTTTCTAGGACCTAAGAAGAAATCTTGTAGATCTATGTCATCGGAAAGGAGAGATATGTGTTTCTTCATTGCAGCTAATGTGAAATGTTGTAACCATTGTTAGCCCAATTTCCTCACACTGTATGTGGTCACTACCCCTGCATGTTGTGACTGCAAGTACCGAGGCTCATGTCTGCTAGCCTTAAAACCCAAAGTGGAGTTTAAAAAACATGCATGACAGCCATTAGTGTCTACCAGCCACTCTAACCACCAGTCTGGACCTGAAATTATAGAATTATATGTACCACTCTGTATAATGTTGTTTAATTGCTCTTCTGTGTAGTTTGCTAAAGGTTGCCAATTTTCTAAATGTGCACTAGAGGGAATGCTAACTGCATTCATATCTTTAATTTTAACCAGACCCATGCACGTTGTTTGTTGCACTGTTTTGTTTAGGAAAATCATCTGTCTTGGTATTAGGTAGACTTTAAAAAAGCACCTGTACCCTGTACTTGCCAATTGCATGTTCTCCAAGACTTCCAATCTATATTATTTTTTCAATGTTGATAACACAGCAGGGATTAATTCAGATATAAATACATCCAAATAAATCAATTTAGTTTGTATAAGCATGTTTTTCTTTGCAGGTAATGGGGGAAGTTTATAATAATAGTAAGTCTGGTCCAAGCGATTGTGTCCTGGAACATATACAAACTTTCTCATGTATGTTTGGGAACTGTCTACTGATGGTGTTGGATAATGTTCACATTGTGTGTAATTAAAAAATGTATGCGGAGAACTTGTCCTGTGTAGATAAAGGTGAGCATAATGATGGTACCACAATATGTCACCATAATTAGTTGAACTCAAAAACAGATCTTCAGTTTCCAATACTGAATAGCTTTCCAATTCAAACCGCATATTTCTCAGCGCTGTCACATCCCATTTATCGAAAATAGCACCAGGAACAATACCGTCATCCACTGAAATTTTAAAAATGTATGTAATTTGCAGAGTTTTGGTAGGACCAAAGATATCAAACAGGACCTTATCCTCACAATTCCAGGTCTGTTTGCACACTATGTGAGAAAGAATGAGGATTCAACATTTCGGGTACAAGAAGGTAATGTTTATCAAAAATCAAGAAGAATACTGCAACAAACACAATCCAAATAAAGAGGACTATCTGTAAAATGACAACCTAAATGTAAGATCAGGGGAGGAGCAGGTAGGTCATTTGTATATAGGCAAGAAAAGTACATACTCTATGCACAGAAGTGTGTGAAGAAGTTGAAGAAAAATCATCAATATCCATAAAGCATTAGCAACCAAAGGCAGTTTGTGCAAAGACAGGGACTTCACTTGATGTGGACTAACTTGTAATCACTTCCAAGGGAAGCTAGTAATTGTACAGCTCTGTTACAAACTAAGAGAAAATGAAGCAAAAGAAATGGCAAAGGCCAGCACCCTTAGTCTGAGTAATGAGTTTATTAAAACACCTCTCAAGTCTCATGCACAGAAAAATAACGTGTGCTTTTATTTCAGATATGAAAACACGTACACATGTCTGAAAATGATCCCAGCAATGAAATAATACTGATCGCAGAAGTCAACAATGAATAATATACATATATTTATATATATATATATATATATATATATATATATATATATATATATATATATATACTACGTATACATGCATACACACTGCAAAGCTAAGAAATAAGAATTGAAAATGCATCACCATTGGGGGCTGGTCGAGTCCATCATCTCTTTGCCAACAGCAAGCCGTGAACCCAACCGGCCGCAAAAGAGAACTACCCTCAATAGGAAAGAACCAGGCAAAGGCAACCCCCTCTTGGAATGAGTTCAATCTATCCCCTGTCGTCAAGCTCACCTCTTATATACTTTAAACAAGCTGGAGAGGAGAATTCTATAAAATCCCCCCTCCCCTACAGCAAGTTGTTGATCAACTGTTGGCTGTACCAGGTGAGTGTTGAAAAAACACACTAGATGTTGGCCAAGTCTCACAGTGTTTTTCCAAGACTGAGCTGTTCCCTGCTTTATCGTAAACATTCTTAGCTTGGTACATGGTATCATTTGTGCTCTTCATTCTTCCATTTTATGTACTCATCCTTCAGTGAGAAAGAGTGAGAACACATTGCACAAGCTGTGTGCAGAAAAACACCTGACAGTGTGTGAAGCTAAGCACAAAATAGAGTCAAACACAAGATAGAGTCAGTGGTCAGGATGGAGCCAAGGGTAAAATACAGATAGCATCACAGTACTATACAATTTAATTGTTGACAATAACAGTCAAAGACAGTAAACTCACATCTGGAGCTTGTCCTGTAGTAGCAGTAGGAACAGGAACCAACGGAAATTCAGCATCTGTATTCCCCAGCTGGAGAGAAACATTACTTGTGTTGCTTAATTCTTGTAGAGGGATCTCATGCAGAGTAGTGAGAGGAGGCATGTGACTACTCAGGAGCCCTCGTGGCCTACTGTGTAGGACTGCCCACATGGTATAGCTTTCTCTGCTCTATTGAGAGAAAGCGATTACTATTACAACCGGCAAGTGGGGGCAAAATCACAGTTCTTGTAACTTGAATGCCTGGCTGTGCAATCCGCTGGGGACTGCGTAAACATTTTTATTGGCTAGAATTCACCAATTTTCATGACACCACATACTGTTGTGCAAGCAGGTGAGTGTTGTTGCTTGGTGCCAATTGCAGGTTGCGCTGAACCATCAGTATAGAGTACATAATCATACTGTTCAAGAGGAAAAACATCACTTAGGACAGGCTATTCTTGTTTGTATTGAAGAACTTTGCAAAATTGAATCAAAGACATAGGCCCTCATTACAACTTCGGCGGTCTTCACAAAAGACCACAGAAGCTGCGGGCGCCAGTATACCGCCAGTGCTGGCGGTATATCTGTCTCCCTATTTTCACTCTTCTGCTGGGCCAGCGGACGATAACAGTGTTACCGTCCACTGACCCGGCGGAAGAGTCTCATCAACATTGCTGCCGGCTCGTAATAGAGCCGGCGGCAATGCTGATGTGCAGTGGGTGCAGTAGCACCCGTCGTGCATTTCCATGCCAAGTGCATGGGCAGTGCAAGGGGCCCCAAGGGGAACCCCAAGTCCCCCTTACCGCCAGTCCTTCCATGGCGGTGTTTACCGCCGTGGACAGGATGGCGGTTGGGGATTATGACCGCCAGACGGAAGCCTGGCGGTGTGTTGGAGGGGCCGGCGGTATGGCCGTGGCTATTGTGCCACAGTCATAATAGCTGGCGGAACAACGCCAGCCTGTTGGCAGTGCTCAAGCCGGCAGGACAGGGTCATAATGAGGCCCATAATGTACATTAGTAGCTGTCAGGGAAGTGCCCCCCCGTATTCATCTTGGATGTAAGGTGTTTGTGTTTGGAACACTTGCCTTTGTAGCAGCCTCTAGGATTGGAAAAGGGGTTACAATAATAATGCTTTTTACCGCGATCAATGGTCTTTCCATTATGATAGCCGCCTGAACCACAGTCAATATTTTTGAGTGGATGCAAAACATATTTCAGCAGTTGAGTATAGATGTGATTTATATGCAATAGGTACTGTGTCCCCTTCGTTGAAGGTGACGTGTAGTCAGTGAAACCTACAATGATGCGTACCCCTAAATTTGTTGTGTTGATACAAGTGTGTTTGATGGTTGCGAAAAAGCACACTTCTTTTGGAAATGCAGGGCAAGGCTTTTGCCTTCATTGGACAATTCATATCCTAAAAAGAGGACTCTAAGAAAAGCAAATTTTGATTTTTTAAATCGATTTTACTAATTCACTATGCTGTCTACTCGTGACAAGTGTCTGTTTAATTCATCATCTGTCAGATAGATGTCATCAACATGGGAGAATGCTTCTGAGTCAATTTCATTTCAAATTGACACTACTCAGCCAGCAAATATTCCAGGCTGGTTTTATACCCTTGAGGGAGTTGACAAAACTGTTACTGTATGCCTAGGGAGGAGAAAGCCGTTAGGGCTCTGTATTCAGATGCTACATTGTGACAGAAAAAAAACATTGGAGACATCAAAGGTTGTTTTATATTTTTATGGACTATGTTGTTCATAAGAGCCGTGCTGTATGAGTTTTGGATCGCAGAGGTGCATGAGTGACTGTTTAAATGTCTATAGTCTAGGACTATGCAATAGGAATCATCATGCTTCATGACCATAAAAAGAAAAAAGAGGATTTTTCTTTGGAGCCCCACCGGATGTGATTACACCCTGGTATTCAAGTTGTGACACAGTTTCCCCTCACTGGAGCTTTTGCTTCATGTTTAATAAGCTGTTGTGGTTGCACTTGTGGACTTGAGCGTTTATGGTAGGGGGAACCCTTATCCAACCTAAATGATTGTGTTATTCTTGTGGTATAATGCTGGTGCTTGTGCAAGAGCCCAGTCTTCGTCATACACCTGTTTAACTGCTTCAAGAACTGAGAAGGACAGTGGTATAACACCTTCTCCCTGTGGAACTTTCCTTATAAACTCAGGTGGCCAAGCCAAGAAAATGTCATAAGTGTATGTTAATTTTTCCCAGAAAATCACTTTAATGGTATGCATGATGTTGCCTTCAATTTGAATGTCCAATTAATTTAGTCTGCTGGGAGGGCTCACCCGCTGAGCTGGTGTTTCAGCTTGTACAAATGTACTAGTTGCGTTCGAATCAGTTGTGACCTTTGCCTCACTGTCTAGCAGTGCTAATACCCATGTCTTGCTTAGAAGAAGTGTTCTTGGAATTTGTGGCATATTTCACAGAAATACCTACCACTTTCTTCTTTTTCAATTGGGTTTTTTGTTGTGGAAGTTTCTCTTCTTTTTTTATGATGTCAGATGAGTTTTGTGAATCAGTTTCCTGGTTTCACATATTCTCTATTTCTGAGCTTGGACTATCTTCCTGTCTGACAGCATTTGTCTGGTGAGGCTGAAAGGAACTAGAAGATTGTGTATCAATATAGTGCTATCTATCAGACTTGTAATGAGGCACTTAGTGTGCAGTTATGCACAAATATTCTGTAGTACCATTGCTTCACATGTCTGCTGTGAGATCAACGTTGTGTACAACCCTTAACAGTATGTCATTAACCAGTCTAGTATTTCCCTGTGTAGCTGTGGTCCAGTTACAGTACACAAATAGGTCTGGCTTGAAACATTGCATTTTCAATAAAGTAACACCACATACTTTAAGAAACCATTTCCTTCATCAAATAAAACAAAAGGAGGCCAAGCACTTTTTTGGACAGTTTCTGATTATAAGGATAGGCCATTTCATTGGTATGGTATTTCACTAAGGAACAAAGATTTGGCAGTGACCTGTACCTTTTGTGAAGCCCTACCTGAAGTGATCTTTATAAAGATGAGTTGTGTGGACATTTGTGGGGGACTGCAATTTCTTTTTCCCTGTGCCAGCCAGAGGTTTCCAAGGCTGAATGGCTGATTTGAGGGATACAGCTTGGTTCTCTGACATCTGAAGGGTGGTAGCCTTATGTACTACCATCTTCATTACCATTATCAACTAAGTCTTCTTTGACTACTTTGAGTTCTGGAGCTGTGTCAGCAGTACCCACCTTTCATAGACACTTTGATTGCATGTATGTTTCTAAAATGGGCTGTGTTTTAACTTAGGGCAGACTAGGAGGAAGGTCAAGGTTGTTGCTACTGTTGGCTTTTATTTCAAGAAGATGGGAGCAGATGGTGGTACTGTAACAACAATAGAGTTGATTTGCACTTCTTCAAGGCTAGTCCCAACAGCGATCATAGGTTGATCTTTGTCACTATTAGCACTACCAACTAGGCTTTCTGGAAGCTTCGGTTTGCCTTACCTTTCTTTATGGCACTCAAGAGTCCACTCCTTGTCATGTACATCTCAAATGAGGCTTGGATAAGCGTGGGGAATTGTGCATACATTTCTTAGCATAGAAGCTCAAGAAGGAGAAGGATGTAATGACCAAGCAGAAAGAACAAAATTCTGCTCTGCTCCTACCTCAGATGTAGCGTACTATTGTCCTTGATCTTTTTGCTATGACCATTACATTTCTGAATCACAAGTCTCGGCCATAACTGATGTCACCCAGACACTTAAGGAACTGGGCTTTGCTTTTGGTGGCAGTACTTTGAAATCAGGAGTGCTTAATAAAGATCTTGTTGCTCAGAAAGAGGTACAGGAGGTACACTCAGTTTCACAGTTTTGTCAAAATAGGAAAAAACATTTATGCCGAAATTGCAAAGAATTTAAAATGAGAGAAGGCCTGGACTGTCAATAAACTTGCCTACTGAAAGCCAAGAAATTAAAAAAAGATAGACTCACAGTCATGGCAATTTAGTTACTGCAATATATGATATAAAACATAACAATAATACAATCCATATTGTAGTTAGACAAGGTTCTAAGTTTGACACAAACTCCCAAAGAAATGTTGATATTACCGAAAAATACAAAAACATTTTTTTCAATATTAATAATTGCCTTGATTGTTTATAACCAGTGGATCTGATGATCCACAACAATCACACCCACAGAGGCCTGTAGCAAAGAGAGCGATTAGATGGCCTGGTGATACATACATAGGAAAGTATTAAGGTAAGTACCACAGTGAACGTTTGTGTACATACCTTTTAGACTATCACTAGGCCACAAACACAATAGTACAAAACATACAAGAAAACCTCAGTAAAATGAGCAATTTAGAAAAATGCAAAGTCTGACATAGAGTTTGCAGACAGTGTGCTATACCTTCAGGATATATATATATATATTTATTTATCTCCTACTTGCTATAGGTAGGTATAGTTAGGACCAACTTTTCCCATAAACAAAGTATTTTTTTGTTTTGCTAATAACTTTGGCACTGTTTGGCGAATCTTCACGAAATATTTGAAACAATTATGCAAGTAAGTTCATCTGCTCTCTGGAAAGTTTCAGGGTGATTCATCAAATGAGGGGCGAGAAAAGTGGAGCCCCAAAACACCTTTTCCCCATGCAGTGTCTATGGGAATTTTGCAGCTTTTAGACATGGCTACAGCCCGAACCGCTGAACGGAATTACACCAATTTGGCAGAAAGTTTTGAGGGAAGAAAGATATAGATATCTAGGGACACGGATCCTTTGTGGCCCGGCCCTATGGCCAACCACCATTGAGGATGGTCAAAGGCTGTGCGCTGCAAGGGGTTGGATTAACGTGCAGTAATTAAAATTACTATACGTAAAAAAAAAATTGAAATTCACTGAAATAAACAAAGGTTACAGGGACGTTATAGTTAGGAAATAGAATAAAAAAAACTTAGAAATTCACTGAAAAAAACAAAGGTTTCAGGGGCATTATGGTTAGAAAATAGAATTTAAAAAACCTTAAACATTCACTGAAAAAATCAAAGGTTACATGGATATTGTAGTTAGGTTCTGAATTTACTCGTGCAAAACCGTAGAAATTCAGCAGTTATAGTTACCTGAGCTAACTATAACTGGTGCTCCCGTAATGCACTGCTTATGACCTCACATATTACATCACTGATGACATGGTCAGTGACATCACTGATGACATCATCCAGTGAGTGTAAGTGGTTGTATCGATGTGTGAGTGGGTGGGTGTTTTTGTTTTGCTAATAACTTCAGTGCTGTTTTATCTGTACAAACTTTTCAAAACTAGTTTGCCACTCACTTCAGCTGCTGTCTGAAAAGTTTCAGGGTGATTCATCAAGCAGGAGCCGAGAAAAAGTGGGGGTCCCAAAATGTGTGTTTCCCCATGCAATTTCCCATAGGGATTTTAGACACAATTACTGCATGAACCACTGAACGAAATTGCATAAAATTTGGCAGAGAGCTCGGTCCAGAAAGATTTTTTTGTGATTTGGTGTAAATCCGTTCAGTAGTTTTGGAGTTATTTAAGAAAAAATAAAATTTACACCTAGAGATGCAGAAGGTCCACGAATCCGACAGATCTCAAACTCAGATCTAATTGGCTGCCTATCACTTCAACCAGGAAGCAGTGACAGCCATCTTGGGACTTGGACTTAGCTGAGTCCCAAGAAAAAACATTAAAAAAAGACCAGGGCAAGGTAGCAATACCCTAATGCTCTAGGCCTGGTGGTGGAATCCCACAGGGACCCCTCGAGCAGCCAGAAATGTTTATTTTTGTAATTTCCCCACAAATCCACAGACAATCAATGGGATTTTTTTTAAAAAACAAGTGTGGTGTCCCATGCTTGTTTTTGTGAGCACCTCTGGTTTAGGGACCCATATCCTGGGACCAGGCAGCTTTTAGAAACGAGGAGGGAGGCTGTGGGACCCCCTTCTTGGGCTGGTTGTGGCCGCAGAGACCTCATCCCCTGGGGCTCAGCCAAAGTAGAAAACGGATGTGCTTTAAATACTGAGGTGACCGCTTGGCCCCTTGTTCTGGAGCCATTAATGGCCCTGGGGACCCCATCCACCAGGGGCCGGCTCCTGCTATGTCCTGGGGTGCCCAACTCTGGAACATAGCGCTTTCCCTGCCTTCACTGGTGCTGGCAGGGAAACCTGTGTTTGCCCTTGCTAGGCAGGAGCAATTTCAAATCTCTTGCCAAGCAAACTATAACTTGTGCTCTAAGGTAACTAGAACTCGCACTCTTGCCATGCACTGCTAATTATCCACATCAGTCATGACATCTTCTATGACATCATTGATAATATCACTGCAACAAATGCTTTAAAATTATTGATTAGAAAACTGTCCATGGCGGGGGCGCAAATGATAGTTACCTTAAGACACAAGTTATAGGTTCTTGAGGTAAGTATAACAATAATTGCTGTATTTCTATGGTTTTGTATGGGTAAAATCTGAACCTAACTATAACGATCCTGCAACTTTTTTTTGTGAATTTATGAATATTTATTTCAAGAATTTAAGTGACGACAAACAGATAATGTGTACATCATCTGATAAAGAGGGTGACATTGTCCATTTAGACAAAGAGTATTACAGTACAGAGGCATTAAGACACTTATCTGACTTGAACTGTTGTTACTGTATGTGAAAAGCATCCAACAATATCATGATTTCATTTTTTGAGTGGTATAATAGAGGAATGCTGGATGTAGAGGAATACCAATATCTCAAGTGTCCATATCCAGAACTCCCATTTTTTATCACTTACCTAAAATACATAAGGATAGAGTTAATCTATTAGGACGTCTGATTATTTCCTCACCAGGAAGACTTATGGAGCATATGTCTCTTTTTATTCATTTCTTTCTTTCAAGATTTGTGAAGAACTTGGTGTTGTATATTAGAGATACAAAAGACTTCCTGAGGAAAACAGAGGGTATTACATGGGAGTCTGATTTTCAGATGATTGTACTTGACATAACTAGTTTATGTAGACATATTCCCATGAGGATGGGTTGCAAGCAATTGAATACTTCCTCAAAGTGAGATCATTAGATGTGTGGAACACAACAGGATGTTACTTGAATTTATCAGGTTCTGTCTGTTTAATAATATTTTTATTTTCCATGGGCAATATTATCGCCAAGTACACAGGACAGTTATGGGTACCTTCTTCGCCCCCGCCAAGGCAAATCTTTTTATAGGCTGTGGGAGAAGCAGGTAGCCTGGTCAGAAGCCATTGTATATTGGATGGAAAAGATCATCATTTGGTATAGATTTATAGATGATTTATTCTTGATTTGGAAAGAGTCTAAAGAATCTGCTATGGAGTTTTTGATGATTTTGAACGCTAATCAATCGAATTTATGTTTTTCAGTGGGAATGAATATCAATTTAGTCATCGTTTTAGATGTGTAAATGTTTGTGGACAATCAACAATTATGTACTACCCTCTATAGAAAACCCACATTGGGGAATTCTCTTCTCTACGATAAGAGCTACAACTTCACAAACTGGAAGTGGAGTATCCCCTATGGGGAATTACTCTGCATAAAATTAAATAGTATGAGAGAGGAGGACTTTGTACATTCAGCAAATGAAGCCGCTGAATGGGTCCTAGCAAGAGGTTATCCACAGAGAGTTCTTGATCAGGCTATCACTAGAGGGAAATCTACAATGAGACTAGATCTTTTGAAATATAAATAAGCAAGAGAGGAGATTGATGCAAAGGGTAGACTAAACACAAGCTTCTCAAGTGAGGCCCAAGTTGTAAATAAGATTCTGTGAAAGAATTGGCATGTCCTCAAACTTGACCCTATAACAGGATCTGATTTACCTGACTATCCACATGTTACATGTAGGAAGAACAGTTCAATCCGAGACCTGGTGGTACATAGCCATTTCACTGGAGAAGGCAATACGGGTAGCTTGAAAGATGTTGTTGGCTTCTTTCCGTGCATGAAATGCAAGACTTGTAAGAATAGCAACAAAGATTTAACATTTATGATTCCAGGATGCAGTACACCTAGAAAAATAACAACATTTATAGATTGCAATACTCCGTATACTATCTATTGTTTGATATGTCCATGCCAAAAGAAATACTTTGGCAGTACAATACATCCAGTAAAAAGAAGTATCTTGGAACATATGAGAGCTATTGATAATCGAGACCCTACGTACCCGGTAGCCAGGCACTTTAAAGCATTACATAATAGTAACAGAAAACTGTTTACATTTTTCTGTGTTGACCATGTACCCCAGGAAGAAAGCGAAGTAAATAGGACACAGAAACTGCAACGTCTGGAGTCTCATTATATTATTGATCTCCAGAGAAGAGTACCTTTTGGTCTTAATAGTGAGGATGACTTGGCAATACATTTAAGGAAATAAGAGTTATTTATAAATTATGAGAACGCATGGGTTAGCCCATCCAGGGCTCTATATAAGAAGAGACAGTTAAGAACATGCCCATACAGGGAGTTATTGTTGAATGCATATGGTAATATTAGAATATATGATACAGAGAGTAAGGCAGCAATTAAATGAGAGTAGGATACTGTGAATGCATCACACTGAGTGATTTATGGAAATGTTATTGAATGAAATTTTTGTATAAATTGTGGAATATTGATGGGTATATTACTAATTAATTGCTTTATTAACTTAGTTTTATTGCTTTGTGAAACCTAAAATAGGTTTAGTATTGGAAAAGGCATTTCCTTGAATGGATAAATATCCTTTTAAGATGGTGGCCCCCAAAAAGCTTTCTTTCCTGTTGTTGGAATTTTTGTCCATTCTCAATGTCTACCCAAGAAAAGTGAACCAATGATGAGCATTTTTATGGGCCACTTGTCGCGAGCCCCGACACAAACGAGGCTCTCACCGAAACACGTCTGTTTATTTCTGTGATCGCGTTCAAATAAAGAACGTTTACCTCTTCTCCAAGAGTGCTGACCTTCTTTCTTGGATTGATATATACTTACACAGCAAGACAAAATGATGAAGCAGCCATCCATCCAGTTTCTGAGTCATGCCACTCAGAGCAATGCACAGGGCACAACAAATACGCTTGTTGTGCTTGAATAGACTGTCTTGTTATATAATTGGCATAATAGTCAGGGTCACATAAATTATGTGATTTTGCAGCCAGTTTTGCCACATAATCCGTCATCTGTTGCATAATCTGCAGATTTTAACAAAAAAATTGTTTCTGAGTCAAATGGTTCAAAATGTACTAAACACTTAGCAACAAGTGTTTCTATGCACTGAAAGGCACTTTGCAAAGGCTGACTGGTTATCTCACTGTTGTTTATTTCTATATTTGGTGCTAAACTGGTACTACTGTGGTGCAACCCATGCCCAGCCTTTGTTAACAAGTGGATGATTTAGAAAATAATGAAGTAATACTATCACAAAATGTGGCGCATTATGCTGCATATTTTGCCTTTTTTGCCACATAATTTAATCAACTCTGCCTCATAATTTGGCCCTCTTGTGCTGCATAATTCCAGTGACCCTGATAATAGTTTAGCAGGGAAAACAAAAAAACATTTGCATGAGCACAGAAAATGGGATTTATGCAATATTTGCTTGTGTAATGAAAATGAAACCCAAGCCCAGCTTTAAGGGGCCTAAGTTCTTGTGGTGGGGTAGAGGGTAGAGCAAACGTTGAAAAGTGTAGTCAAGAAATTATAAGATTACCCAATAGAGTTAAAACAATAAGCATGTGAATTTATTGCAATACCTGACTAAATAGATGTGCTGATGGGCAGTACTAACCACTGATTCCTCACCTTTAGAATATTGCCTAGATCCAGAAACATTTTAGCAATGGTCCAGTGTGCTCCTAGATGGTGCTGTGGATCTCCTTGCTGGCTCAGTCCAAACCTGAAAATTAGCAGAATCGCGTATAAATGCCACCTAAGGTTGTTGGTAGTTGTTGGAAAAAGACATCAGTAACTGACTCACATGAGGTATTTTTCTCGTGCTTGGAATTGGGGCAGAACATGAAGTCATGCGATAAGTGTGCCCTCATGTGGCCGAAGATGATCCAGGACCAGAAAAGGCAGTTGTATGTCACCAAACATAAGAGGTCACAGGTCTCAATCATGCTCCAAGTCTAGGGGTTGGGCCTGCTCCCATTCGTGAGCTCATTACCGTGAGAGGTAAACATGGTCCAAGTCCTCAGTAAGTTGAAGTCCAGACATAAACACAAGAAGGCGAAGCAGGCCTAGACCCCATACCATCACTCTCAATCTAAGGAGAAAGCTCAAAGGCATAAAGGCATCAAGATGCCCTTCGGTCTCCCTCTTGCTTTTCAATTGAGGAGCCAATTCCTTAGTTGGCCCTTTTGGGTCCCCAAATTCCACAAGCCATTGGAGAAGCCGCAGCAGGTTGAAGTTTTTAAGGAGGATATGTTACAGGATATGTTACAGATATTTGGCACTCTTTCGGTTACTGCTGGTGCGTATTCGGGCCCAAAGGATAAGTATGATCTCTCAATCAGATTTCTGCCAGCCGATTCATCTTCAGTGGCAACTGATCCCTTGCATCTGTCATGGGCTCTAGCTCAGACTATCAACTCGGCGCCACTACCTACATCAGTCTCTCCATTGTCAACCCCAGGAGTAACATCTGGAGGTCGTGGTGCTGGTTCTAATGTTTGACCGGGAACCAACTTTAGCGTCTTCACAACAGAAGCCGCATTACACCCCGCCATTATCATTGCCATTGTTCTTGCTAATTCGGGCAAATCGTGAGCTCAGCATTGACCATATATTTATATGTCGAAATTAAGCGGTCCTCTTTTTAAGATCCTGAAAGTAATTCTCCCTGATCCACAATCTGGTAACATATTATGGAGACAGTAGGTGGGGTGTCAAGGCCCCTGTGAGAACCTTTTCAACTATACACTAAGTGGTGTTTTCACATGAGTGTCGGTTTCCTTTTCCTATGAGGTGCCCTAACTATTTGTTGGTCCTGAAGAGACCCCTCATCTCCAAGAGGGTCGAAACGCTGTCAACTATAATTAAGTGAACCTCATAATATAACCCTTTGCTATTCATTGGGTTATAAATATGGACATTTGGATGACTTAGGTCACTTCTGTTGAGAATATAAGAAACCTTGATTGGGAATGTGGTAAATGTGGTTGGTTTTTGTAATATGGGTTTGTTGGGTCCTGTTTGTATTGGACACCTTTCCTTTATTTTTGTATGTTGATGTTTTGCTACATTTCCGTATAAATTTTAATCTTTTTGAATTTCTGAAGGATGCTGTGTTTCTTTAAGTAAAACTGTTTTCCCTTCAGTTATTCTAATAATGCATTATTAAGGTAAATATGCTATTTTATTGAGTATACGTACATTGTTGGACAATAACCACAGTTCTAGACAAATATTGTAATGCCCAGGTTCTTTGTTAATAGAGTGGCCCTCGTTATGCCTTACATACCTGAACCAACTTCAGCACAACCTTGACTAATGTTACACAGCAATATCACAAAAACGCAACCAGTCACCACACAGCCTCATTGCAATCCTGTTCCTCTTCTAGGATGGATGGGCACTCATAGGCTTCATTGTCTTTCCAGCTGAGAGTCTGATCAGAGTTTCCCACCAACCAGAGATAATGATGGTAAAGATGGAGGCGATTACCCCCCTGATGTATGACAACTATAATTTTTTCAAGGATTTACAAGAGGCTCATGGGCTTGATACTTTTTCTCACACAGAGTTGAACCCGCCTTGTGGCCCTCCAACAGAAGTGAGTGCCTCATTTGAAGTTATAATTGGACTTGCAGCTGAGATCTTGGACCTACAGCTACTCTCTGTTGAGATTAAGACTTATGGAAATCTTGCAGCCGAGGCTTGCCTCATAGGAGTCCTTCCTCCTGTTCAGTAAGGCCCTCAATCATCCTTTAATAAGCAACTGTTATAGCCCTGTACTTGCCTATCTGTGAATAGGCAGGTGACTAGATATCACAGATGGGGGCCCAGTGGCCCGCCTTTCCTCACAAAACACCCATCTCCTGAACGTCTGGCAGATTAGGCTTAAACTAGCAAGGAGGACCCCAATTCATCCCCCTGACTCCCAGATAGGGTCTAAGAGGATTGATGTGTCAGGGATACCAGTCGTACCCTACATCAACAACTTCCCTCTATTACAATGAGGCCAGGACATTCAGGTTATGATCCCAATGTTTCAACCTCTGTCGTGGATGTCATTAAGAGAGAAGCTATGAGACTTCTTCGTCTGTTAGCCTCCTGCATCCTGCTTGTCAGCTGTACCAGGTGGCATATGAGAGCTCTGCGGTAGAATCTGAAGCCCTAGTTGGCCCGCACCAGGTGACCTGTCAGGTGCCATCCAGGTTTTGTAGGGGACTGCACATGATCAGTTGTGACGGCTGCTCGACTGCAATTGAACCAGAGGCAAACCCCTCGCCATTCCCCACCCATAGCTGACGTTGGTGACAGATGCCTAACGGATGGGCCATTGAGGTCATTTGGGGGAGGTAGAGATCAGAGATCTCTGCTCTCCAATGGAAACTCTGCTCCATGTCAGTCTATTGGTGTTGCGGACCATTCGTCTGGTGGCGAAGGCCTTCCTGCTGTACATCAAGGGGAGGGTCGTACAAGTCCATATGGGCAAACCACCAGTATGTTGTACTGCAACAAGCAGGAGAGAGATGGGTCTTTGGTCATATGCCAAGTGCCTCTGTGCCTCTGGGGTTGCCCGGAGTGCCTGGGCATCTTCCTGATTGTAAACCACCTAGTAGGATCCTTGAATGCCAGGGTGGACGAGCTCAGCCAGCGATGCTTGGCAGATCACAAAGGATGTCTGCACCCCAAGGTGATACGTGTCATTGTCTGACAGAAGTGGGTGCTTTGGGTAGATCTTTTGACCATCATTGACAATGCACAATATCAAAACTTTTGCATGTTGGGGTTCCTGTGAAAATGTTTGTTAGGTGATGCAATCTGACTAGAGTGGAGCATGGGGCTCACATACGCCTTCGTGCCTCTGCTCTCTTGCCAAGATTTCCAAAGAAGATCAGGACAACCAGGCATAAATCATCCTAGTTGCTCTGGACTGGGCCAGGAGGTTGTGGTACTTGGAACTTCTGGGTATGAGTGCCTGTCCCCTGATCAGGCTGTCCCTTTGAGAGAGTCTTTTGTTGCACCAGTCAGACAGGAGTCTGCTCTCCAAACATGTGCAATCTGTGCCTCCATGCATGGAGATTGAGCAATGGCAATTGACTCCATTTGATTGACCATCTGAGTTTGTGGATGTCATCCTTGCTGCCAGGCATCTGTCTGCAGAGTTCACTTCCCCCAGGTACTGGGACAAAATTGTGGCCTAGTGTGGAGTCTGAAAGACAGACCGTTCATAAGATTTATTGTTTATTTTGTCTTTGCGCCAGCAAGGCCTTGCAGTGTGCACTATTAAAGGTTATTTCTCAGCCTTTTTATCTTTGATGTACCAACACTTCTTGTTTAAATCACCTTGTGTGATGCAGTTGATTAGAGTTTTGACACACTTTTCCTCTCAAACTGTTTAGGATGCCACAATGGGACCTTGTTTTAGTCTTAACCTTTCTCATGTGTACCCCCCTTGAACTGTTGCACAGCTGATTATTGCATCTTCTGACCTTAATGAAGGCCTTCTTCATCACAATCACTTCAGCTCATCGTGTGGGTGTACTCAGGGCTCTTTTGATACCACCATCCTAATTCATCTTTCTTTCAAAATGATGACCAGGACTCGGGCAGCCTTCTTGCTGAAATTTGTGACTCCTTTTAACGTTGGGGAAACGATCACTCTCCCAGGGTTC
Organism: Pleurodeles waltl; assembly: GCF_031143425.1. Lineage (NCBI taxonomy): Eukaryota > Metazoa > Chordata > Amphibia > Caudata > Salamandridae > Pleurodeles > Pleurodeles waltl. Next base: position 406,175,037 of record NC_090449.1, read on the forward strand.
TTTGCACCCTCGTAACACCTTGAAAGAGGAGGAGAGGCTCCATTGGTGGTCCCTGAAAGAGCATTAAGTTTTTATATCGATCAAACCCAGGAGCACCAGGTGAACAATCAGTTTTTTGTGGGGTTCTCCTGGACACAGAAAGATAAGGTTATACAGAAGAAGGCTCTGATGAGATAGATAGTACATGAAGCACTGCTGCCTTGACAGCCAGGTCCAATGGGAAGAACATTCCACCCATTGGGTCCAGTAAGACATTTTGGCCTAAGTCCACTCCATAGACCCTCCACCATGGGGGAGGTACTACTTTGGTAGTTATTCTAAAGATGAAGAATCCATCAGAACAACAAGATACGTATAACTTCAGTAACGCTCTTTCTTGTGGATACTCTTTATCTAACATTAGATTCCTCACTGTCCTCCCACCTCCCCATTCTGCAGAGTGACTTTTTTTTACCATCTAAAAAGGTCCCTAGCTATGACTCTGCACACTGGCACCGAGAATTGTGTCACACTCCACATCTGAGGGCATGGACAGTCAAGCAAGAAACTGACATTAGTGTGCAGGGGTGGCACTTAAATGTGGCCCGCTCTTTTATTTCAGAGGAGGTGAACAGCCAGACACGGAGTTGCACTGTGCCACCTAAGGGCATGCAGAAGCATTGCTAAAAAATTTCCTGATCTAGTCTGATGTCTCAGGAATATTTGTAAGGCAAGGAACCTTGGTTAAACAACGGATTTACCAGAAAGAGCATTAGCAAAGGTAAGTAGCTTGTTTATTTGACATAACTTCATGAAAATTCAGCTTTGGTCAAAGTTGCATAATAAGTGGGCTAATAATGTCCTAGAGGGGGTGCTAAATGATTATTTTAGCAGACTCCCCTTAGTCTTTTTCATCCCTCCATAGCGGGCACCCTTAGTTGAACTCCATAGTCTATTAGAAATGCACTTAACAGTCTCATCTTTGATATAGCCTGTTCCTGGCCCCCATGTGTTGTGTGGCCCCTCACAGGTTTTTTAACTTAATTCTCATTTTCATTATAAGTCATTGCAGAATGCATAGGACATGTTTGATCTGTTGTACAAAGGCCAAGCCCTGATTAAAACAAGCAAGCTTAGTTAGAATAATTTGGAATTTTCATCTGAGTGTGTGTGGTAGGCCAAAGCAGTGCTTTATTTGTAGTAAAATAAATTTGTGCCAGAGACCAAATATTTTCTTAGGTCGTCAGCACTGGTAGCAGCTACTGCCACCCATATTGTTTGTCCCTTTGCCTGATGCAGTCCCTATTTCAGCATTATGTCAATGTACATACACTGTATATGCGCAGCTCTTAAAAAATGTCTATACTTACACTGCATTTTGCCCTTTGTACTAAATATGTGCAGTTTAACTTATTATGCAGAGATTAACTGGTCCTCTGTTTTTTTGTGTCTGGTATCAGTATCTTCTCCACTGTTGTTCCTTAGTATTCTGCTACTTACAGTTTAGAATTTTTGATAATCATCAAACCACATATACAAAACTTCAGTGAAAGATACCACTATGAATCGCAAGGCTACCTGCCAGGGGTGGGCGGTGAGCTCTGCTCCGCTAGCAGAGCTAATGGAGTTTTGGCACTACATGCTCCACTCAGAGCGCAGAGTTTGACCAAAAACTCCGCTAGCCCCGGCAGCGGAGCAGAGCTCCCTGCATGTGCACTGCAGTCCAGTTATGGGCCACACAGAGCAAGCGCAGACAGTCTGGGCTGCAGTGTGCACTCGGCCCGACATTGTGGCATGGAGCTGTTGTCCGTGCCAGCTCCGGATCCAGGCATTCCTCTGCCAGAAGCCCGGGAGCAGGGGGCACAGGAAGGCAGAGAGCCAGACTGCTGGCAACGAGGGTCACAGTTTTTTTTGTTCTGTGCACACTGGTGTGCAAGAGGTCTGAAATGGCCCTGGCCTGAATGTGCCCAATCTTGGAATCACTATGCAGCATCAGGCCTGGCTCACCAGGCCCGACCCTGCTTAGGGCTTTTGAGATTGGGCACATTCAGGCCAGTTTGCCACTAGGGCGGGTGGCACTCCGCCACTTGCAGAACTCCACGGAATTCTACTGAACCAACTCCACTGAATTCCAACCCCTTGCAGTTTGGCTGGGGTTTTAAATATAACTGGAGATACAGCAATACTGGAACAGCAAGCAACCTCCACATCACTTAATCATTGAGCATAAGGCGTGAAACAAAAAGAATGGGGGACTGATCCATCCTTGCACACATCAATTGAAGACAAGAAAATAGTTCTCTCTGTCTAGAGGTGATTAGGCACTTGAAAGAGTCCTAGAATGACAATGAGTGCACAGTCCCTCTTACCAGATAAGACTGCCATTCTTGAGGCAATAATGGCTGTTTTACTAGCAATCAACAACACACTGCTTTGCTGGTCTTTCACATATAATTGTTGCAAAAATCTTCTCTAGATAGAAGTTATGCCCTAGTCAAGGTGTTACAGCACTACATTGAATGGTAAGTAGGCATTACTCTAGGATGCAGTGGGCAGCATTATGAGTTTTTTGGGGTACAGTTTTAGTGCAGCAAAAACCAGTGTGAAGGAAGCTCTAGAGCTGGGCATGGGCAATAAACAGATCACTAATGCTGCATATGAACTCTAATACTTGAATGAGAACTCCTTAATACATTGCGGTATCATTGTGTTCAAATATTCTATGGGGTAGACAAATGATGCACATGAAGAGAGCAACTGTTTGGGTGATTTTTGTTTTACCTTACTGATACATTGCATTCATTTTCTCTTAAGAAGCTGAAGGTATTTTTGTCTTATTTGCCATTCTCCAGTGGCGGTTACTCCTTTAGAGCGGAGGAGCATCGACTTGCCTGCTGCAAGTGCAGCAGAAAACATATAGATAAAATGATTATTACTATTTTATTTTACAACACCGCTGCAGGTCCAGCCAAAGTGTGAGAGCAGGGACAGGGCTATACCTGCTGATGAACACCAGGGATGACTCATCACCTAAAGCTCAAAATGCGCATGTCGGATTGGCCAGCTGTCTTGCAACAGCCAGCCTGACATGCGCACATCAGTCTGCAATAATCCGAGCTGTTTAAAGCCGGGCGACTGCAGCAGCAGCAGCAAGCCCCCAGTATCGAAAGGAGCACTGGGTTAGGCCTCTCCAACCAATCTTGGAGCTACTTTCATGCAGATTACTATTAGAAACAGCATGAGAGCTGCTCCAGGATTGGGTATTGTAGGGAAAGGAAAGTCTACCATGGCCGCCATGCCTTTGGTTGCTGTTGGAGTGGGACCACGCGTTCAACCAGTATCTAAGTAAAACAAGTGAGAACAGAATTGGTATTGCACTGCATATTTGGTCCCACATTGTAAAGTTGTGTGACGGTCTAGTGGTCTACCAGTAGACCGCCGTAAACATGCCCCGGAAGACCATAAGAGGTTCTGGTCTTCAAGGTACTAATAAATAGAGATGAGGACAGTAGAGGGAATTCCCGCCTCGAGTCAAACTCCAAAGAGGTGTCTGTGTCTTTTGTGGTGACGTATTTCGCATGCTCCTAAGAGCAATTAGAACACAACACACGTTACCACCAAAATAAAAAAACTATTCACTTAGGTGAATTAAATCTACGGCGAACTTCTGCACAACAGCGTGGAAACCGAGAGCGCAATGTGTAGTCGTTTTCTTCGAAGACTCAGCAAAAAGCGTCATATCCATATAAAACGTGCCAGTGAGGCAAGTCGATATCCACAGCCTTTACAGAGTTTGCACAATGTCTCCTTTTATGGGATGTCTTAGGAGTAAAATCCAACTTCTGGCGCGGTAGTCAGACATTCACTTCATTATCACTCCCCACGTTTCTTCTACCCTCTTCTTTTCTCCATCTTTCGTTTATATCGCCTTTCGCGTTGTTTTTGTATTGTGGAGGTTTTTTTTTTTTTACGGTTTCTGCCTTTTTCAATAAAAGTGATGCGGATCATCGTCTTTGTTCTTTGTGCAACGTGCTAATGGCTTCGGGGGGGAGTGCGCTTTATAATAATGCATTAAACTAATGTAGTATCAAAAATGTTGCCAAAGAGGCACTTTGGAGCATTATGTAAACACATAGGGCCATATTTATACTTTTTGATGCAAAGCTGCGCCGGCGCAGTTTTGCGTCAAAAATTTTACCGCTGGCTAGCGCCATTTCGATGCGCCGTGCGGGCATCAAATTTATACTTTGACGCACGGCGGCGCAACCAACAGGTGGGAGTCATTTTTTTTTACGCACATCGCGGCGTCAAGTCATAAAGGAAAACGACGTTAACGCGACGTAAATGACTGTGGGTCGATTTATGACAGCGCAACCTGGAAAGCGCCATTTTTTTTTTACGCAATAGCGTCAAAAATACCCGCGAACACTGCCCTTTCAGCAGAGGAGAGCCAAAATGGATCCCAGATGCCACTACAGACCCCAGGAAGATGACAGCAGACCAGGAACCAGCCAGGATGATCCATACAGGAACCAGGACATATATAGAAAAAAAAGAAAGTGTAGCTTCAGTGCAGAGGAGCAGGAAATCCTGGTTAAAGAGGTGACGGAACACCAGCACCAACTGTTCATCACATCTAAGTTGCCAATCAGCAGGAGAGAGGCCATATGGCAACAAATTGTTGACAAGATCAACAGTGTGGCTGAAGTACGCAGAACAGTCACCGAGTGTAAGAAACGCTGGCATGACTGCAAACGTAGGACAAAGGAAAAAATGGCCAGGAACAGGAAGGCAGCACTGCAGACTGAAAGGGGGAGTCCAGCACACCAGGAGGCCCTGGACCACATGGAGGAGATGGTCGCAGCCGTCATCCCTGAGGAGATCGTCACAGGAATCAAGGACAGGACAGCGCAGACTACCACGAGACAACGCACATGCAGGGTAAGTCTCATGGGGAATTATAATGCAATAATGTGGACTGTAAGCAGGGGGGGAAATACCACTACACATTGCATGTAAGTCAGCATATACATGGAGTGGCATGGGTAAAGGGGCACGGCAGGGGGGCATGCCCTGCACAGACAGAAGCTGGGGCACGACATTACACAACACCAACAACAGTCCCATGGGGGCATCCTGTCTTGACAACAATGGAGCTAAGGGAAAGCCTCGACAGGTGGGAAGGCCACTACTTCAAACTTACATCCTGGCACTCGTCAGCCAAAATATCTCCTACATCAACTAGGTCCCTATCAGTAATCCAGTAGCCAAAACAACAACTGCAATGTAACTGCGACAACAGTTGACACTACCACCTCTGATCTCTGTGCAGCACACGTAGCCAATGGCAGAAACCTCCCCATGGAACATACATACCTAAATTAGGGGGTGAGGATGACATCTGCAACAATCTCCTGAAACAAGACAAAGGCCCCAGTACACTCATATGTCAATGCCCATAGTTGTCACATACATCAGCCGAAGTAAACAGCAGTAGGAGCCACACAGCACTAAGGACACACACATGCTGCATATGCCAGGGTCCTTCACGTGCCTGGCTAACAAGGCAACATCACAAATGTCATACTGCTCAGACAACAGCATTGAGGAGGGGACACATGCAACTGGTCACTGAAATACACCTGCACAGTCAGAGGACCATATAGGACATTGATACGATAAACAGGGCAATCCAATTAAACACACATTACCCAACATCAGCTGGACACAATGTCTATATCCATATCACATCATAACATTGCCATGCATAGGATATGCCACATGTCAATTACAATTAAGGCAATGTGAACAATCAGGGATTGGGGCAGGTCCTGAGAGGCAAGTGTGCTGCCAGGGCAATCACAACACCCACAGCAAGTGAAAGGTCTCACCATAAGAATAGATATACACGGAGGGTCAAGTAGGACAAAAAGATGGCTATTCCCTATTTGGTACAAAGCAACACCTAGAGGCGATTAGGCAGACAAGTCTGATAACTCTATATCATACATGTGACACACAGTTTGGCCATAGGCCTATAACAATGCCCATATGAAGGACAGCAGATACCAATACCAAACAAGATCACAAAGTGAATTCATCAAAAGGCTGGCATGTTACGGCAAAATTGTCACAACACAGACACACTAATTGTACCCTGTTTCATTGCAGAGGAACATGGATCTCCTGCCGATATGCCTGTCCCTGATTTCCCTGATGACATGGATGACGAGCCCATAAACATTCCCCAGGAGACCATCCAAAAGGTCCTTGAAACCCTCCAGACCCCACCTTCAGTCACAAGGAGGAGCACAGAACAAGCAGCCATCACAGAAGAACCACCCACCACCCCAATTGCAAGACCTGCCAGCTCCTACACAGCTGAGGACTCTGACGACACTGGCACCAGCTTTGAAAGAACTGTAGTTGGAGTACAGCGGGAGCTGGCCAAGGAGGTGCGGGTGGGGATGCAAAATATGGCAGCCAGCCTTGAGGGGGTGCGCTCGTGCATGATGTCATCTGCAGATCAGGCAGCAGCTATTCAAGCCCTAACATCCATACTGCATGGACTACAAGAAACTATAAAGGAATTCACCACTGCAGTAAGGGAGTTGCCACAACACCTCAAACTTTCCACTGCATGCATGAGTGCAATCATGACTCCCTCAAGGCCAACCTGGCTGCCTACCATTGTGATGTAGCTGCTATTCTCAAAAACCAGCAGGCCCTCCTTGCTGCAGTACTGCCCTTAAGACCTTCACAGGGAGCAGCCACCTGGATGTCTGACTCCACGTCTTCTAACACTGAGGTGTGTGTTGCCCCTTCACAACCAACAACAACAAGGACAAAGCAGGCAACACACACATCAGAAGAAGAAGACATGGAACAGATCACATTCACACGGAAGAGTACCCGGAAGCACTAGTCCCTGCACCATGGCCTACTTTGACCAAGGTCCTACGTTTTGTCAAATGCCAGTCTCACTACAACTATACTCAATGACTGTTCTGCTAACCACTGTATGACTTGTCAGCATTGCCAGTGAATGTCTCTCTCCTACTAATCGGCAAATCCTGTCCCTCTGCACTGTCTGTTACATCACCCCAGCATGTCAGGAGCATCATCCACACCCCTTCTGTAGGATCACCATGTAAGAATGCACAAGAACAGACTCAGCAAACATGGACAATGTACATTTTGCACTACAGCACCTATCAATAAATAGCACTTGCACACCTAATATGTCTCTGTGTTATTTGACACATCAACTGTGAAGTAGATAACTCTAAAGTGCCTGTGTGACAACCATGTAGCTTGTCAATACAACTGTCCTGACATCATGTAGTCTGATACATCTGTGCAGTGTCCAGGATTGCATCATAGCCTGGCCATCCTGAGGAGAATAACTGATGAAGGGACAAACCACACACAATCATGCTGTGTTGGACAGAATAATGCTCCATCTATAGCAATCAAAGTCAACTAATGGTGGCTGATAAATGTAGGCACCATGCAATACTAAAACATGAAATTATGCAGTATAATCTAAGCAAACACAACTAAACACAGCATCAATCACCCTTTCTGAGTATACTTCCATGAAGGGAAGTCAGGCTGAATTTTTGCACACTTGATCTATGTCAGCAATGAAGACAACAAGACAAGAGTGTTAACAACACCTCATCTACAAAGATGTCCCTGAACATCACACTGCAGTCCAACCTAATTAATTACCCACAATACCAAGTCTGGAAGCACACTTTGTGATGTAGAATACATACTCATCAACACAAATCCTTGGTGATCCATGTAAACTACTAATGGTGGTTCTATCAAATGGTGGATACTTACCAAGTTAGCACAGGGGTAGCTGCCATTTTAAACCTCTATTTTCTTCGGTGTGTAGCATAGGTCCCAAATGTCATAGAAAAACAATCACCTACACTGATGTCAAGGCCATGATCAAGTAGCAGTTAACACATAATGCAAAGGGTTAACTATATATTTATTCATATGTATTCACACCAGAGGCAACTAAGGGAAAAGTCATACCTACACTAATCTAACCTGACTACTCCTAACCCACAACTGTCCCTAACTAACCTAATCTAAACTTACTCTACACATATAACGAATCGATCTAAACATCAACCCCCCACCCACCATTATGAGACAGGACACATGCAGGACAACACATACTAACCTACACACATACTATACTATCCTAAACAATCATATATATTTTTTTATTTATTTTTTATAATTGTTTTTTTTTTTTTTATCTAAACAGACAGGAATCCCAACATTGACCCCCCACCCACCCACCCACACACTCAAAAATGAAAAATAGAATGAATAAGGACCCCCCACCCTCCTCCCTAACACTAACTAAGCTAACAACCTATACTAACCTAACACTAATCCCCAAAACCCACCTATCATGATAAAAAGGAAAGAGGAGAGAGGGGAGTGATAAATTTAAATGAATCTAATAAGTCCTAGAGGTTGGCCCTCCGTAGGGTCCGCCTGATGGACCTAACCCGCTTCTTAATGTACGCCACATCCTGGCTTAGCTTGTCCACCTTACGAATGAACTTGTCCATTTTCCTGTCTAAAGCCTGGAATGCTGCAGGGTCAATAGGAGGGGCTGCTGCTGTCTGTGTGCTGGCAGAGGTGCTCGGTGTGGGAGTTGTTGGTAGCCCACTGGACTGTCCTGCAGCTCTGAAATTGATGGGTCCAGGTCGTGCTGCAGAGGCAGGGACAACTGTCCCCGCCGTTGCTGGGGCCACTTGGGGAGAACTGGTGGATGTGGTGGTGGTGGCTGTAGTGGGCAACGTTGGGCCACCCTGTGGTGAGGCCCACCATGCTCCGGAGGCCCGATCCGCCTGGTATTTTCAGGCCATCCGTCGGAACCCCGACTGCACCTGCAGGATGTGCCGGTATCTCATTGCCCGCCTTTTAAAATCATGCCTCTGTGCGGCACTCATGTTTGCAGCTGTGAAGAGAAAGGGCAACTATTTACCATAGGAAATGCATTGGGTGGAATAGCACAATGGGTCAATTGGACATTACTTTTACTGTAGTTGTAACAGCTAATTTCACCACATAGATCATTGAAAGTCTCAGAGGAAGTACATGGGAAGCCTGCATACAAAAGGGCATCTCACACCTAGCATATCCATGTCTCTACATGATGGGTGACATCAGCCTAAACTTCTCATCCAAGTAATTGGTAATGCAGCTGACATTATGGCTGCACCTCCTCCGCCTACTGCCTTCACTACATATGTCAGTCTATGTGATAACAATCACAACCCTCAATATCTGCCATTTGTAATTGTTTTTGCTAGTATAGAACTCATGTGCCATAACTGAGTATGTACACTAGGTTCAAAACAAAGTTGCAAATGGTCACAAGTATGTGTAACATACTGGTTGCTACAGTCCTAGGTACCCTATTCCCAAACACATGGCAGTCTTTGAGGGTGGGGTGGGAAGAACAACCAACAATCCCATATTCAATGCACACCCAAGAGTGTCTAGAAAGGTCAACAAGTTTTTGCCTCCACACACACAACACCAGTGAAGGCCTAGCAACAAATTGGAGTCAGCTAAACCTTGTCCTATCCAAGGTCCACACATGTCAAAATGTACTGACTTAGGCCAACATCACATACTACCAGTGAGGCATATTTTACCACACACACAGAGGAGCAAGAACACCCATGATCATGAGTAGAATGTACACCTAGGCCATTGCACTCTAGTCCCACACACTTCTAGTTCAACTTGTGGAAGTACATGCCCCCGGAAGATCCAACCTACAGTGTACTCAGTCCATCGTTAACTAGGGAAGCAGCAGATTTCAGACAAGCCTTTTGCAGAAGCTATCTGGGAGAATGTCAGTCTGAAATGCAGACTCAGTCCGAGACAAGTCCCAGAGCAACTCTTACATTAACCAGTGTATTCCACATGACTCACACCATTCCCCATAGCGGGCCCTACTGGAATGGCCTACAGACCCAAAATCTGAGAAATGGATAAGCATAGGTCTACTCAAACTGAAGTGATATTTGAAATCCCACTAATGGAACAATACTAATGAATGGGCAGCGCATCAAACCTTGAATTCTGTTGAACACACAGTAGTCCATCATGCATCACCAGCAAACATTAAAAATAGTACACATGCAGCACTCACTGTAGGTGTCGGGGTCCGCAAAATGAGCCACCTCTCCCACAGTGTACGGTGCAGGTCCACCTGTAAAGCATGGAAGGTAGAATATACTCAGAATCCGTGCACTGACAAACAATTGCAATTACAAAGACAATGTGAGAATATGACATGCGTAATTAAACACTTTCACACATGCTCATACTGCATGGAATAATTCTTGAGCAACATTTACATTGGATGAGTCTCCTGCTACAGTTACACACCCTACTACATACATGCAGTGGCCTGGACAGTCATGTGGTGTCAAAGATGCACCTCCATTAGTATGCCCCAACAATATAGGGGTGCATTAATCTCATCATGTGCATCCAAGAGAGACATCCAAAAGCTGGTTACTTGAGGACTGCATGACCTCTCAAACTCAAACAGCCTATGTGGTCATTTTCTCCACACACCAACCAGACACACATGTGACATATGTGTGGACAACATTGCTAACTTCAATTGACGTGAAGGCAGCACTCATTTATAGCATCATATTGGGTTTACAAATGTCAGTCTAGCTATGGCGTCTACATATGTAGGTATGATGTTTCAACATCCATTTTTCACTGGCTATTGTGACCTGTAGAGTTCAAATTGAGTCATTAACGTGTTGCTTGTCTGACACAAAGGCAGCACTACATTACATACTGCTACAGGCAACCAGTATGTGTAGAAAACATGAGCTACCTGACTGCTAGCATTTGTCTTCCTTCACATTGTGCACCAATTACCCAGTAGATTTCCCTAGCATTACACACAGTCAGCTACTTATCTGGCAGATTGGGTAACAATCATCACATGTCGCCACACAGCTTTAAATTGTGCACATGTAATTGATGTGTACTCACCAACATGGCCACCAATCCTGATTCCCAGGTGGTCCAGCAGATCTTGCTCCCTGGATATCAGATCAGCCCAGCGGTGCTTAAGTTGATGTTCATTCCTCAGGCTACCATAGACACTGACCAAGTGATGGCGCACCTTCCCCCACCGGACTTTACGGGCCTCCGTGTGATACCCCTGTATCACCCTACCCCCAGCCTCCAGCATGAGTGGGAGGAAATGGCAAACAAGCCATATAAATCCCCCCAATTCCTCCTCACCCATCCTGGCAAGCCGTGGCCTACCAGACATGTCAGCACTGACAAAGGGGAAAAAGTTGGAGAAAAAGTAAAAGGGGGAAATGGGGAAAGGTAGATTAGTGAAAAACAAAGAAAACTTAAGAAGAAGAGCCCAACTAACCCCTAAATTACACTACCCACAACAGACTCCCACAGACAATAAAAGAAACACTGGACTTGACAAAATAATACAACACAGACTCAGACAGTATTCAACAACAAGACAATGATGACAAAAGCACAATTGAGAAGGTACACTGGACACAAAAGCACTAATACACAGGACAACACTTTCCACACAGCCACACAGTCTAGAATAATCTGAGACTGCAAAGTGAAAGTGAAAGTACACCCACTGTACAGATTCAGTAAACAGGATATCCTATTACATCACATCCTGCATAAAATGGCCGCCGTTTTTTTTCCGCTATGCGTCATTTTTTCACGCATACAGATTGTGCGTCATATTTTTAGACGCATAGGAGTGCACATAATGTAGAGTCAAAAAAAAAATCATCATTGGTCCATTATATTTGTTTGAGGCTTATTTTAAGGTCTAGAGTTGAAAATTAAGCCGCTGGCAAATATGATATCTAAATATGAAAATTAATTTTGACTCTGCATTATCTGCACTCCTGTGCGTCAAAAATTATGACGCACAAGCTGTATGCGTGGAAATATGACGCATTATAGAAAAAAATGGTGGCCATGTAATGCTTGATAGTAATATATTAATTTTTATTTTATTTTTTTGACTCAGCATTATCTGCAGTCCTGTGCGTCAAAAATTATGACGCCCAAGCTGTATGCGTGGAAATATGACGCATTATGGAAAAAAATGGAGGCCATGTAATGCTGGATAGTATTATATCTATTTTTCATTTATTTTTTTGACTCAGCATTATGTGCACTCCTATGCGTCAAAAATTATGACGCACAAGCTGTATGCGTGGAAATATGACGCATTATGACAAATATGTCTTTAATTTGTCAAATTGTGAAAATAATTTTGTCATGACCAAACGGTGCTAGTGATACACATTTGGGGTTAGCTATGGCAAATGTCCCTTATAGGATGTATAGAAGGTATTCACAGTGCAATAGTAATGATTGCTCAGAATGGATATTACTCATAATTGTACACATATGTAGGTAATTGCTGATGGCTAATTTCAAAATATGAATGGGATACCAGGATGTATTCCTTAGCAAAAATGTGTCCACATTTATCACGGTAATCAAAATTATATATAGGCCAAATAGGTAGTGCAATTTGTCGCCTACACTTTTTAAGGGGGTAACCATGTCCTAATTACGAGTGTATGTATCTTAAATGTGTTTTACTTTTGACATGTAGGCCACACATGCGGCTTATGCATGTGTGTGCTTCACATGTGCATATATAATGTCTATTTGGGGGGCGGTAGAGGTGGACTTAGGCCCCCAGCACCCTAGGGTTTGCTCTTCCAGACTTGCAAATGTATCCAAGGGTTTCCCAAATTCAGTAATGCTAAACCTGCAGCAGCAGGCTCATGGAAGCAAATAGGGTATGATTCACTGTTTGCCATTCTGTAATCCCATTTGCCCATTTGACGTTTGCCCTATTGATTCTTTGGAGAAATCTGACATACCATTTTGCATTGATATTTTTAGCTAAATCTCAACGTTCCTCATGTCCTGATGACAAATAGGTTGTTGATGTATGTGGCCCTTTATGCATTACCTGGTTTAGTGGCATGTTTCATTCTTCCTGCTAGGTTACAACTGGGACACTACTGTGATCGGCTGCTTGCAAATATTTTGTTGATTGGATGGTACATGTTTATGTGTGTGGTCCAATATTGATCCACTATCAACTGTCAGGGTGTATGTTGTCACTGTAACTTCCAGGTCTCCTCATGAGTTAGTGGCAGCTAATCTTGTTTCAATTGGGTATTGTTTGTAGCAAAAATGGAGAGAAGCCATTGAGGACATGGTCACCTACACATGGATGGTCCCACCCTGTCACTGAACACGTGTAATGAGACTTTCAACTGGGCAACCTTGGTGTGCTGAGTGAGAGAATGTCTCAGGTGTCTGGATCTGGCATGTGTCATTGCAACATTTCTACTCCAGTTGGCCTCTGTGGATGGTAATGTATCATGAAACATTATAGCCCCTGTGCAGAAGTAAATGGCTGGTATTCAACACACGACTCATCTTTATCATTTGAAAAAGTGTTACTCAGCGTTTGAACAGTCAGGGTCCTCATATGTGTTACCTTTTCATGGACATTATCTGAGGTTGCTGGCTTTGATGGAGGCCATTTACACCATCATACACTATGGTCCTGGTCCACTGTCACACTTTGTAGTTTAGGTATTAATGAGGGCCAGACAACGGGAAGGTCCAAGATTTGGCTATTCAAGGGCACTGTCACAAATCAGATGCAAATGACAGTCAGATGATGCACTACTAGGTATTTGAGTATACATTGATGAGGCTAATGACAAATTAGTGTCTGAGGTACAAGAGGTTTTGGACAGCACGTGTGGTCCATAGGTGGACCCCAGGTATCTGTAGAGTGACCCACGGACAGGTGCCAGTCAGGCTGACAGGATGCTGGGTCAATCAGGAGCAAGTTCTTTCAGTAATTACATGATCACGTGTTCTGACTAAGACTGGTCAGAGGGAGCAGTAGACAGTTGAGATGTCACACTGTGTATGTCCTGTGTTGTTTTGAAGGTGACACATGAACCCTGATAAAGTTTTCAACGGCAACATTTGTGTCAAAGCTCAATGATGTAATAGCTCAAATTCAAACATGTATGCAGTAGGAGGCATCTGCAGGGACGGGGCATGTACATTTGGGTGGTGTGCATGGAGGGGATCACAGGTGTGGCCTCCATCTGTGTCTCACTAGTCCTGTCAGATGGAATTTGCTGATAAATAGCCTACAGTACCTTTCACAGAAGAATCAATCTACAGGTGATACCAGGCCTTATAAACTCCAAGCCAGTGTATTATATGAGCTGAGTTCCATGCAGTGAGATGGTAGTATGACAATGGTAGGCATAGTAAAGGGTGTGGCACACTGGATGACTCTTGTGAGTGTGTGTGTGTAGATGAGGGAATCTCAGTGTACACAAATCGGCATTCCAGGGACCTCTTCAGACAGGTGGGGTGTGAGCAGCTGCAAGTGTGTGAAATGTTTTTAGAAAAGGGCTGACATGTAGATGGGATGTGATGTGCTGGATGCTTGTCATAGGTGTAGCACTTGTGCTGTGTATGTTCTGCTTATGTGTAACTCTAGTGACAGATAGTCATTGCAATGATAGTAAGTAGTTGGAATTACTGTTGGCAAGAGTCTAGTACTACATTCCTGTTCCTGAAGCATTAGCATGTGAACTGCCTGATGTATGAGGCCTGTTTTCCCCTAGTTGAGTGATGGTGTTTTAGTTGTGTGCCATCTGCTGCGATGATCCATGTTTCCTACATGTATGTGAGTCATATGTGTGGTCCTCAGCTATTGCCCTTCAAAGGTGAACTGTACAGGATGTCTGTCATTTACATGGTGTGTGTATTTGACCATTGTATGGTGGCCATTACATTTGTGGTGTATTTTTTTGTGTCATGATTGTTATATCATTATTGCTCAATGAGACGACATTCTTCTTCGGATATTTCAAGCTAAAGGTGGGCAGAAATGAATAGGCCAAACCATGATGTGGTGTTTGTTATCAGTGTTCATTTACAATAGTGCATTAAGTGGTGATGGTGATAATTATGAAAAGAAATTATTTACAATGTGTTGGCGCCTACGCACTCCAGCAGCCGTGTTTGGTTGTTCCCCCTCCTGTTGCAGGCCAGCATCCTCCTCTTCGTCGTCTTCAGGCATGTATGGGTCTGGTTCGAGGAGGGGAATGTTCCTTTTTACACAAATGTTGTGCAATATGGCACATGTGAGTATGATCCTACAGACCATCTCGGGGGAATATAGTAGGCTACCGCCAGTGATGTCAAGGCAGCAGAACCCTGACTTTAGGATCCCAAAGGTGCGCTCGACAATGCTGCGTGTCCTCTTATGGGCGTCGTTGTATGCCCGCTCTGCAGCAGTAGTCGGGTTCCCAAATGGTGTCATTAGCCATGGCTGGATGCCATACCCCTAATCAGCTGAAAGAAAAACACAGAATGGGACATGTAGATGTAGCTGGCACTATTGAAAAGACCTTTAATGGCAGTAGTTGTCTTGTGTTGTCTGTGACTCTTTTGTGTACTAATGTGACATCCTATACTTGTAGGCTATACCATCTGCATTCTGTTGTTTCCTTGGCTGAGCAAGTGTTTGTCTGCTAACCGTTTGTCATCAATATGTTTTGGGATTTGCAGTACAGTGTGCCCTCCCTAGCATTGTGACTTGTGATACAGGTGTCCGTGTGTCTTCACTGAGGGTGAGATGATAGTTCCATGCACATTTAAATTTGGAAGTGTTGTTAACACGTTCAGATCAAAGTACCCTGTACATCCCATCCCTTGAAACTTATGCAATGTATTAATGTAAAGGTCATTGTGACACCTACAATTTGCAAGGTGACATTTAGGCAACCACACTCATTAATGTCTTCACATTAGGCTGTACAGTAAATTCCAATGTGTGACAGGTTCAATGGTGACATAAGAAACATGGCTAGTGATGTAGGGACCTCAGTGTGTTCGTGTCTAGATGTTGCTGTTGTGGTGTATGTGTTGTGTGTCCTAGAGGTTTGCTGTGCAGTGTGTATATAAGTAGGTTTCTGTACTTACCAACAAGTAGTCCATTGCCATGCAGTCCATCCTGGAAGTGTTGGTTGATGGTGCTATGACGGAAGATGAATGAGTCATGTACACTCCCAGGATATTTAGCCACGATGTTGCTGATCAATCCCTGGTGATCGACTATGGCCTGCACGTTGATTGAATGTGTGTGCTTCCTGTTGCGGTAGAGGTGTTCTGTTGCAGCAGGTGGCACAAGGCGTACGTGTGTGCAGTCGATTGCACCAAGGACGTGTGGGAAGCCACTGATGGCGTAGAACCCCTGTTTTGTTTCCTGCTGCTTCTGCAGTGTGTTAGGGAAGCAGATGTGGAGGGGTGTCAGGCGAATGATGGCATCCAGTACTTTTGGCAGAAATGCGGAGAATGATGGTTGTGATATTCCGCCAACCAGGGCACCAGTTGTTTGAAACGAGCCACTTGCCAGCAGGTGAAGTACGGCAAGCAGCTTTGTTTCTGTTGGGATAGTGCAGGGTGTCACTAAAGTGGGGGCCAACTGCGGTTCAATGTTTCGCAGCAGCTGCTGAATGGCCTGCCAGTTCAACCGGTACCTCTGGATGATGTCCTGTTCCCTGAGGCCATGCAGGGTTGTTCTTGGGCGGAATATCCTCTCCTGCCTTCTGCGCTGCCTTTGGGGTGCCTGCTGGTGTTGTTGTAGCTGCTGTTGTTGCTGCTGGGCTCTGCGTCTACGCGCACGCTGGATAAAGATCACCTCCATATCTCCCTGTTGCTGCTCTGCTGTTTCTTCTGTGTGTTCTGATTAAATACAGGTGTGTTAGCCCCATTTTAACGCCTGCCCTGACCCAGGCGTTAAATTTTGACGCAAATCGGGCTTTGCGTAATTTTTTTGCTCCGCCTCCCGGCCGAGAGTCATTTTTGCCTGGAAGCATAAATAGGACGCACGGCCGTTTGCGTCGTTTTTTGGACGGGAACGCCTACCCTGCATATCATTAACGCAGGGCAGGTTGCCGCATCCAAGAAATGACGCACACAGCGGATTTTTGTCGTCCGCGGGCTCGGGCGTCAGAGTTTAAATATGGGGCAACGTTTGCGCTGTTTGTGCGTCAAATTTTTTGACGCACAATCGGCGCAAACGGAGTATAAATATGCCCCATAGTTTTTTGGGTTGTCTGTATATACGTGGCATAGGATAAGTATAAGGCATCATAAGCATTACAGATAAATTAAATCACGAGGGCCCTGTTATGCCGAAGACAGTGAATTATTTTGTGTTCTGGGCTACATCTTCCACTTAAAACTCCAAACTCTCCAATGGCAAGAATATTATGGCATGCGCAGCACCAACACTGTCATCTGTTTTTAACTCGTGCATATGGAAAGAACCGGCTTTCAAAGATTTAGGCCAGGCTTTGCTAATGTGAGGTATTTCACCATTTTAGATAGCATGCCAAACCGATGTTATTGGGCGTGTTCAGTGGCCTTTCAAGCAAACTGGATGCAGCAGAGATTCCTCTGCTGCTTAAAATGCGGGAGGCAGTTATTTACCCGCATTCAGTGAGGAAATCTCCCTCCAGGAGGAAAGTGGCTTGTTTTCAGAAGATGATTATTTGTCATCTCGTGATTATTTTTTTAATTAAGAATCGTGATCTGTGTCCATTCTGCTGCAGCAAATGCTCAGCTCCTAATGACGTTTAAATACACGTGCTTTATTTAATTGAGCTAATCGCTCCTTGAAAATTAGAATTGTCTGTGATCTACGTGTAGAAACCAAGCATAATGTGTTGTTGTGTAAGCTAAAGGGTGCTATAACAGCATGGAAAGATTCAAGGTAAAATCTGAAAGGTGTCATGCAGCCGCCTAATAAATCAGATCACTCAAAATTACAGGCACCTGTCTTTTGAAATAAGTTGCATCAGCAGCGCTATGTGTTTATGCCACATTGAGAGCTCCCGAGCTGAGGCTGAAGGCACTGCAAGTTTCTCCCAGTGCTTGCCAGTCAGTCAAAATGTGTTCAGGACACATGGCCATCCATCCTTGGCCTCTCGTCAGAGATCACAGGTCAGTGGTCATACACTCCTGTTGTAATTGTGATTCTGTGGAAATGGGTGTGATGGGACCCCCATCATGGGGGTACATAGTCTTTAGAATAAAAGAAAATGGAGTGCTCGCAACTTAAAAGTCATCCTTAACTTTTACGCCCCTCCACTTTCAAATGTCACGAGCTGCCACTGCCATTCTCCCCACTGTATTTGTCTTTTCAGGACTGTCTGAGGATGCACCCTGATGAGCGGACGAGTTGTGAGCTACTCCTGGAGAACCCTTACTTTGATGCTCATCGTGAAGAACCAGAAAAAAGGAAGATACGGCATGAAGGGAAAAACAGAAGACGTCTTCAGGTACGGAAAACGTATTTCAGATACAGCTTCCTTTATTCTGGGACTTTGACGATCATCTGTATTTCACATATTGCCTATGAAATACCATGCACTTATCAACTTGCATTAAGAACACACCTTAACTCATCATATTTTAATTATAAAACCAAGAATATTGGCGAGACTAACATAATTTTAATTAACAATAAGGTTAGTTCTGTTGCCACAGCAAATGCTAAAAATAACTGTTATTAATTTAGAATGTTATCTCTTCTGTCCTTTTCTCTTGAAAGTTAATGAAACTTCATTTTTGATTCAAAATATATATTTTATTTTAGCAGCTTGCTCCCTGCTGCGATTATTAGGCTTTGTGGACTCACTAGATCGCCTTATTAGACGTGTAATAACACATAAAAAAATTGCAGCTAAATTCTAGGTCCTACCTCTGCATTATTTCAAAATATTATTGCTTACAATTGGTTGCAAGACACAGTATCAAGATGCCATATGTGACATTGTACATACATTAAATATTGAGATAATGTATTGAACAACAATCTAGAACTATGACTTCTCGTGCTCTACAAAAATCTAGGCAGACAACAAAGTTATGGAAGCAATGAAAGTGATTGTATTCCCCTCTATGAAAAAGGAACGCTAGTGTGACAACTGGGAACCATTATGGAATAATACATTTGTTTTTATTTCTACATCACTCACTCCTATAAATAAAATGGTTCATAAACATAATAATATGGACAGTTTGATACTCAATGAAAAGGACTATTTAGTAAAAAGTTAAGATCCATGAAGAAGCTAAAAACAGACAGGAAAGCATAAAAAAGATTAAAGCATGAGTGTAAAAGAGAATCTATCAAATAAGAATGAAAGAATTGTTGGACAGCTAGTTAGGCACAGGAAATAAACACAAATCCATAATAGCGTCTGGCTTGCAGCAACATAGCCACAAAGCAGAGTATCATATATGAAGCAGTAAATGGAAAGCTTTTACTGTCTCCAACTATATGACGTAAGTCCCGCCGTGACAATGGCTTTCCCTGAGACAAGGATCTTGAGTCCTACACTCTCACACTGAAAGGGGTAGATCTCCTAATAAGGAACAGTTGAGAATCCCAGACCACTAGCTCTAATGGCATACCTTAGCCGTCATTAAATCAGAACCTAAAATTGGAGTCACATGGTGTCATTACAATTAGGCCAAACAATCTTATACGGTAAAGTTCTGCCGACCTGGAAAGGTTCCTATTTACAGCAACACACAGAAAAAGACCAAAGTCAGACCTATTGCCTTGCTTTAAGCCTTGCAGATGACAAAATATTTACTAAACAACTGCAGTCACACTGTCTTTAGACCTAACTGTTTCACCATCAACAATATATTTTTAACTACTTTAGTCAATTGTACACTTGACTCAAAAGAACCAATATTTTTTATCTTCTTCTTGGATTTTTCCACCGTTTTTTATAAGGTTGTAAGATACAAGCTCTGGTTAAAGCTATCAAAATGGGGTGCTGACTGTGTCCTTTTAAATTTCCTAATTGAGCTCTATAAGGATATCTGGATCCAAGTCAAGTTAGACAGACCCAAGGATTAACACCCAAGATCAAGACCTATAATGGCCACAAGCAAGGCTGTATCTTGTTTGCCCCGTACATCACTGATTTAACCCCGATCTTAATCGGGACGATGGCAAACAACCTACTTTGGTAAGGGGAAAATTTCACATCTAATATGTGATTACTTATCTTGTCTTAATCTTGATGACCCGGAATGGGCCTTCAGAGACAGTTAAAATCACTAGGAGAATACTGCCCTCAAATGGTCTCTTAGTTAATCAGTCTAAAACTAAAATTATGTTATTTGGTAACTCAAAGTTCAGATTCTCTTGGCCATTGGACACAGTTAGTAGAGCAAGTCACTAAATATACTTATGGGGTAACCTTTGATTTAAAACTGACATAGGCATCAGATATAGAACAGATCTGGAACAGACAGACTTCAACAGCTAGATCTATTGCACATTTTGCACATCTATTTGGGGGTGAAGGGAGGATTAATGAAAATATTTCCAATACTTTTATACTGGGCAATAGGTTTTAACAAACAAATGATGAAGGCCTAAAATTCTGTTTTTATAAAAAATGTTCAGCAAACTTTTAACTTAGAATTCTCAACACCACTTGTCTTGATTAGATTAGAATTTGTTTTGACTAAGTTAGCAGTTTTAAAGTGTATAAATACAGTTCAATATGCATGTGACTGTCAGAATGCACCAATTTCCAGTTTAAAGGGCATCATCAGAGAAGATCTGGAAATACACACATGAGCAAGAGTGGTGACCACTAAAACTGAGTTGGAGCTCATAAGGTATTGAGAAGGAAAAGTCCTCTGCATGGTAAAAAGAGACTTGTACCCCTGCCCTGAGTGCCGAACTGTGTTGCTGTCTGTATCCTTAATGCAGTTTTTTTGTCATAGGCAAACACAGAACATGTGTGTGCGCCATTACATAGACCTGTCTTACGAATTTCGGTCTTGTTGGTCCGTTAGTGGTGCCCAAAATGCTACCCTCATAGCCATGGAAGGCTATTGCCTTCACCACAAGTTAAACACCATAAGCGTGGTGATAGCATAACACGTAGTGATCAGTAGTAGTGAACAGGTCCTTTTTTACCCTGTGTCACTGGAGGGAGGCCTACAGGTTCATTCACCTTTTTAAAAGCTCTGTTGCTGTGTTGCTTAGCTGACCGTTGGCCCACGTTAGGTTGATGTGGAAGTGTGTGTGATGAAAATGTTGCTCAAATGAAGATTTACCTTAAAAAAATGAAAGACAGGAGGCATTTGCCAAAACAGGAATAGTTGGTTTAATTAAATGCAGCGGCCGGGAGAGCAGTAGAGAGTTGGGAGCTGATGGTTGTCTCTCAAAGTTACAGAGTTCTGAGCGCCATTATTTCTAATTCTCGAAAGGTCATAAAAAAATTCTATGCATTCTTTGGAGAAAGGAATCTTCGAGTAGTCATGAGTCATAAATCTGACCATCTGCTAATGGGTAGGTGAGTCTCAACCTTGCGTGAACATATTGCAGGCCATTAGGTAACATGTCCATATGTCCAGCATTGGGAATGTGTGATCACTGTGTGTTGTGTTCTGATTGGCTGAGTGTTCCTGACTTCGTATGGCATCTAACTTTTATAGTGTTTTGGGAACTCGCACCCCTCCAGCCAAATGTGTTTCATTAGGGGCCAATCTCCTACGACTATTGTGGTGTTGCTGCCTCTCTACGGCATCGGTCTGGGTTTTTCCTGTTCACACGTTTATCTAGGGGCTACATGTCACCTATGAATGGTGAAAAAATGATTCTTCTTTAATGGAGCCAATATTACTACAGAGTATAGAACACTAAGGGATACTTGCCACAACCGGTCTATAGCCGCCTCTTGAATATCCTCCCTCCAGATCGAGTATGGTGCAGAGCGTTCTTTGTCTTCATCCTCAAGGAGGTCCCAGTACCAACCCGCCACTTAATTTTTTAAGATACCAGTGCTCTCCAACCTGCTTTTCCAGGTTCCTTTCTCCTCCTTCTTTATCCACACATGTGATCGCCACCAAGAGTGCAACTGATGATATATAAACCTCAAAATCATACCCCCAGTAAGTGATGTCTTTTCAGCCCAATCAATTAATCTTATTTTATCCCGCAGGTGTCTCCAATAATATAAACCTGCTTTTTTCAGAGGCAGACTGAATGCAACATTCAGACATTCAGGTGTCCCAGGGAAATCCCAAATTGGTGCACAAGTCACATAATATGGAGAATTCTCCTAACACTCATCCAGGTCTTCAGAGCTGCAACAAGCACCTTCAGTCTTACCACTTAAAATATTTAGGATCCCCAAATTTATACAAGAAGTGATGGTACCCTATTCCTCCTAGCTTGGCGATGTGTAGTCTGCCTTTTGGTGCATTATCTTGCTCATTTGCTAACAAGTGGATATTTTTGAACTGAAAAGCATGGTTATAAATCTGAAAATGAGGCAAGGCCAACCTGCCCGGCAACAGCTTTCTTCTAAGTTTTTTTCTAAGAAAGTCTGATACCCTTGAATGCCCAAATAAAGCTTCTGACTCTGCCCTGGATTTTACTTCTATACTTTTTTGAAAATGTGAGGGGTATATTATCAAATGAAAAAGAAATTTAGGTAAGATAATCATTTTCACCAGGTTCACACTCCCATAAATTATTAGAGGACAATTGTTAATTTCTGCAGGAGCTTGTTTATCTCTTTGCACGCCTTCCTCAGACTTACCAGAGGGATATCTATTAAGCTATGAGCGATTTGGAGATATCTCATTTGATTCTTGCTATGGTGGACTGCACTCTTCTCCCCCATGTCATTATCTCAGTTTTGTCCTCAACTACCTTATACCCTGAGATTGTACCAAACCCTTCTGCGTGCTTCACAACCTTAGATATTGAAGGGATAGGGTTGCTCGTATATATCAGAATGTCATCTGTCAGGCCAATTTAACTTCAAACCCAGACACACTGAATGGAATAACAGAGGGATCTGACCTAATCTGCTGCACAAAGAGCTCTGTAAAGAGGTTGAATAAGAGTGGCATGAGAGGGCATCCTTGCCTGGTACCTCTTGTTATACGAAAGCTATCTGACAATACCTTATTTACATGAACCCTTGTGGTGGGTGATTGATTAAAGCTCTGAATAGTTCTGACGATCCTATGGCTGATTCCAGATTTTGCAAGAACTTCCCAGAGGTAGCTCAAGTTCCTATCAAATGCTTTTGCGCACCTAAGACAATCACCGTCAGTGGAGCCTGCTGTGATCGACAGTCATACCTATAGTGCTGATCAAAAGATGATACAACAGATAGCCCTCTGCAGGAGCTTGTTTATCCCTTCGCGCACACACCTTCCTCAGACTTAATAGAGGGATATCTATTAAGCTATGAACAATTTGGAGATATTTATTTTGATTCTTGGCATGGTGGTTTACAATCTTCCTGCCAATGTTATTATCTCAGTTTTGTCCTCAATTAACATATACTCTGAGATTGCACCAAACCCTTAGGGCCCAGCTTCTTCAGTTTGTTCATCTTAGAGCCACGCTTCCACTGTTGTTGTGCAGGCCTCTTTCCTATTTCAGATCTTACCTTGTGCACATTGCCACTGTTAGGCCTGACAGCCTTAGGGTGGTCTTCCCCCAACTTTTTTACCTGCCTCCCTCCATTATTCTGATCTCGCTTTTGCTGGTTTAAGGAATCTGCACACTTTACCACTGCTGCCCAGTGCTGAAGTGCTTGTCCTCTCTCCCCTAAACATGGTAACATTGGCTCTTACCCTATTGGCATATTTAATTTACCTATGAGTCCCTAGTAAAGTGCACTACATGTACCCAGGGCCTGTAAATTAAATGCCACTAGTGGGTCTGCAGCACTTATTGTGCCACCCACATAAGTAGCCCCTTAACCATGTCCCAGGCCTGCCATTGTAAGGCCTGTGTGTGCAGTTTCTCTGCCACCTTGACTTGGCATGTAAAATCCTTCGACAACTCTCAAAACCCTCTTTTCATTACATATATGTCACCCCTAAAATAGGCCCTATGTGACCTCCAGACAGGGTGCAGTGTATGTGGAAGGCAGGAGATGTAATATTAAGGCTTGCATGCTCTGGTGGTGAAAAACTCCCAAAGATGTTTTTCCACTATTGAGAAGCCTGCTCCTCTCATAGACCAACATGGTGGATTGTTTAAAATATTTTTAAGCTGCAATTCCTGATCTGAGAGGAGTGGCTACCTAACATTTCATAACATTGGAATGGTACTGAAATATCCTCTTTACTGGTCAAGTTGGATTTGACCTTACTATTACTATTTTTGAAAGCTCTTCTTAGAAAGTAGGCATTCATTTCTCTGATCTTATTGGTCTATGTGTGTTAGAGCCTGTCTCCAATCCACATCTGGTCTGTGCTGGGTGACAGGTCCCACTGTGCATTCCATCCAGACAACCATAAACACGGGACACTCAGCTGCATCTGCATTCATATGCATACTGATCAGTCTTCTTGGGCAAGAAATGTCAAGGAGTTCACACTTACATTTCAAAGGGTAGGGGCCTGACCCCACACAAAGGACAGATGACCCCCCACAGATAACCTGACAGACAGGACTGGGCTGAAAGGGAATTGGTGTACTTCAAAACCACACTTTGAATTCTCCCCACGTCAAGAGGCACATTTGGGTATAACTACTGGGGCTCTAACCGCCTCAAATCAGACACTACTGGACCAGAAACTAAGACCCTGTCAGAAGAACTGCTGGGCTGCCCAAGGGACTCAACTGGACTGCTTTCCTGGAAGGAATGATCTCCTGCTTGTTGCCCTGCTGCTCTCTGATCCCACTCTGCATTCTTACAAGAAGTGACATCCAAGGGCTTGCCCTGTGTTCTTACCTGAGGTCTCAGGGACATTAAAGACCTTGTGAATGGCTCTTCATCAGCCCCAGTGCCACTCTGACCAGGTAGACCTTTGTCACGGAATATCGGTAGCAAGCGCGGTGCTTCTCTGCATTCCTGGGCCGCTCCTGTAAAGTTGTGCCTGCTGTCTCAAAATATAGCTAGTGAGCGTGGTGCTTCCCTGAAGCCCCACGCTGCTGTTCCAAAACTGTGTCCATTGCCCCGGATTATTGCTAGCGAGCATGAAGTGTCTCTCTAGCCCCGCACTGCTCTTCGAAAGTTGTGACTACTGACCTAAATCACTGTCTTTGAGTGCAAGCCTCTCCCCAGCATGTGAGCCACTCACCCAAGAGTTGTGTCTACTGCCGTTGATTCCCACTAGCGAGAGCAGCTCTTCTTTGCAGCCCCATGCTGCTCTACCACTTTTGATCTTGATTCCTCCAGATAAATAACTTCTATTTTTCTCCTTGGTGTTGAGTCATTTTGCAGTGTTTTATTGTTTTGCTGTGTGAGTTATTGCACAAATACTTTAAACATTGCCTTCGAAGTTAGGCCTGCCTGCTCTGTGCTAAGCTACCCAAGGGTGAGCACAGTACAATTTAGTTTGTGTCATGACCTGCCTTGATTAGGATTTGGTCCCTACTTAGACAGGGTACACACCTCTACCAACTAGAGACCGCGGTTTCTAACAGCCAGCATAAGTCAGATACTTCTCTTTCAAAACATGAGTCAAAATTAGCTCTTTGACTGCGTACGTATGAACGTTTACTAGAATTGTTGCACAGCTTTTCAGTTGAAAGATAATTTAAAGGGATTCCTGTGAACCCACTGAATCTCTTTATGCAAATTGATATATGATTCATCTTTCAGAATCCCCATCTTCAACTGGTCTACCATAAAGGCCTTTGAGTCTCCTGACTCTGACCCTTCTGGAATTTGCAGTATTTTTAGGTTGTTCGGCTTGGAGTAGTTCTCCAGCCTTTCTAAGTCATCCATTAGCGCCTTAGTTTGCATTTTAAGCTGCGTTATCTCCTGGGTATTGGAGTGTATAACAAGACTCATTTCTTCTTGATTCTCCTCCAGAGTGGAGGTCCTTCCCACCAGTTCATCAAACCTCTTTATAGGCTCAAAAAAATGTGCTCCAACGAATCATAAGCCTTTTTTTGTCTCCCTTCCTCATCCACATCCGCCTTCCACAGATTGCTTAGTTGGTTACCAAAATCCCTCCATCCATGTGTGCATTTAGATTGTCTACGCACAGTCTGTCCGACTCCACTGAGAAGGATGACAAAAATCTTTTAGTTAGGGTATAGGTATAGTTGACATCTCTCCTCCCGAGATAGCACGCTGTTATTGCTCTCCTGACTCTGGGAGACCTATAGCTTTCCCTACTAGCTGTTTTCCCCCTTTGTCTGTTCTATGATCCTGAATAAGGAGTTAAGCGAAGTTGACCTTGCTGCAGTTGTTACCGTACTCTTTACAGTTACGCTATGCTGCATTTTCCTCTGATCTGCAGTTATTTTCCTAGCATGCCCCACTTTATTGGATGGTATATTAGGCTTGCTGTCTCTCCGTAGGGTGCTACTGTCTCTTCTTTCAGAACAGAAGCGGAGTGAATATCTATACCTGCCCCCCTTCTAGGTAGACTGGCAGCTTTGGTAACACCTGCTATAGGGGTTTCCACTGTAGTGCTAATTGAGTCTTGCCAATTCACATTTATCTTTTTGGCCAGTGACAAATGTGGTAATCTTTTCGCTGGTCCCAAACCCTGCTGGACTGTACTGAAGTTTTAATTACTTCCTAATACAGCTTCAGCCCCTCCCTTTAGAGAGAAAATGTTTGCTATCACCTTAGAGGGTAAGGATCTGCATTCCTGACATCATCCTTGTGTTTCTGCTGCTTCAGCTTCCTTTATCTGGCTCATGAGCCCACTGTAAGCAGCCATAACCAGTGTTCCTCCTCCCTTTCCAAACAAAGACTTGCACCAGGCTCACTCTACCTGCACTGACCCGGAAATAAACAGGAGCTCTGACCACATAAGTACGCTGCAGAGCGAGACCCTCTGTGCCCCAGAGAAGCCTCCAGGAATGATCTGGGTCAGATTCTGCATATGGCAGCATGCACACACTTCATTAAGGAGTGAAACAAAGGTGCAGGTAAGCTGTCTTTTTAAAGCTGTATTTTCCTTTTTACAATACGCAAAAAGTAAAGTGACTATGCATTTGGGGATGAGACAGGAATCAAAATGACACGAGAAGCCGTCTTTCCCCAATTGCCATCAAGCAAACATTCCCCGATGCAGAGCTCTTGTGGTTGGCATTAACCTGCTGCAATGTTCCTTTTTTGACCCCTGCTGATGGCTGATCCATTTCAAAGGGTTTTTTGATTCAGTGACAGAGCACAAGAAAGGGGCCTGGACACATCCCAGGAAGATGGAGATGGGGTTGATAAAGGAATCCTGAAGAGTAGGGCTGAGGGCCAAGGATTAAGCTTGCCCACTCCCATAAATCTTGGTATGGACTAATCAGCTTAGGAGTCCTGTCTGCTGTGACTTCAGGAGGAAGAAGAAAGGGAAAAGATGTTCATTTTAAAGAAGCAGAACCCTAACATAAAACTTCAAACACTCAGACATTGAATTACATCTTGTGTCTGGTAAAAAAATTATAAATAGGGGAATTTGAGACCCACACTTTGTCTTCTGCCAAGCAGGCACTGTGCTGTGTGAGAGTAGGACGCTCTGCAAGTCTTCTGCCTGTGACCAGAGCTAGGGGCCCAGTCTGGTAGTCTCCCTGCTGTGTGAGAGGACATCACCCAGGGAAACCAACATCACCTGCCCTGGAACCTGGAGCACCAGTGTCTTCCTACTAGCCGAGACTGGTGTGCATATGAGGGAGAGGAGTGCATTGGAGAGTGCAAGATCCAGAGGTGAGCCCAAACGTTGGGGCCTCCCGAGTAAGGTTTGAGGAACTGTGCCCCACCGAGCAGGCTATTGCCTGTATGCAGCAGAGGGAAATAGGGGATCCCCTATGCTAGGAGAGGTTGCTGTGAACCGTTACAAGGGGTGGAGGAAGAAACCAGCTGTTGCACTGATCAGGTCATCTCCCATGTGCAGAGGATTAAATTGGTGACCTCGTATGCCAGGAAGGGCCCCCTTGAACCAGGTTACGGAGGAGTGGGAGAATCACTATCCTACACATATCAGGCCATTGCTCATGTGCTGTTTGGTTCTCCTGACCCCCAATGCCAGGAGGGGCAGCGGAGGAAGCCAACTTGAGGTCAGCATGAGCAGACTGGTGGTGTCTGTTGGAGTGACCCTGCATGCCAGGAGGGGCCTCTCAAAACACTGAGGCTGGAGGTCTGTGTCATTGTCTGTGACTTGAGAAACTGGTGCTGCAACCAAATGGGATATGCCTGTATGTGGGGGATTGCACCTGGGGAGGTACGAGGCCAAAGAGGATGCTGTCAGATCCCTGCCTGAGAAAGGAGACTTCCTCCCACCCCTGAGGAAGGAGGTAAAGGCTTACTAAATGTTTGCTGGAGTTGCAGCAACTCCGAACGTGAGGACCAATGGTAAGCATTGCTCAGGAGAGAGAGAGCCAGCACCTGCCAGCAGCTGCACATGTGACTGCGTTAGTGCTTAATTTGTGAATAAAAACGTGCCGGTGCGGGGTGTGGCTATGGGCGTCAAGATGGCGGTTGCACTCTGAGAGTGCTCTGGACCCCTCCGTCATCCGCCTTAAGGAGCAAGGCCATTCCTGTGATCCCTTTGCCCTCGCCAGGACCCCTGCATGCAGAGGAGTTTGCAGTGGCGGCCGGGTGGCAGAGCTTTTTACTGAATCTGCGGTAGAGCCTGGGACGGGCTCCTCCAAATGTCGGCCAGTGCTGGTAGCCTACTTTGCAGCCCAGGCGAGCAAGGCGGGCTGCTGGCGGGCTTTGGCGGCCACTGGGAGCGGTGTACTGTGCTGGCGATTTCGCTGCAGGGGGAGAAGAGGATGTGCGGTGCCCCGCTCCTCAGGGCCGTGGGCTGTGGCCCGCGCTGCGGCCCGGAGCATGGGGCAAGATCTCGAAGTTGAAGTGGCCTGAAGTTGAAGGCGTGGAAGGAGTGACAGCCGGTGGGGCCCACAAATGGCGGTGACAGTGGGCCCCGCCTGGTGGAGGGGGTCGGAGCAGCTAGGGACGGCCAACGCTGCAGCTGAGGTGGTTGGTCCCGGTTGGGCCTTGGAGGGCCTGGGTTGAACAGGCCGAGTGGGCCGGATGCATCCTGAGAGGGGTCCCGGTGGACTTTTGGAAGTGGGGAGGGGGGCCCACTGACCCCTGTCCACTCCTCCCCCGCCGGGTGCTGGGGTCACGCGCAGTCGGTGGAGATCTGGGGGTCCCCCCAATTTGGAGACGGGGGCCCTCGAGGAGCGGAGAGGCCTTTGGTGGGGTGACTGGGCCCCAGAGGAGAACAAAGACTGCGATAGAAGGAGCATGAAGGGGGGAGCTGCCGGCAGCCGGTGAGACCCGGTCAGTGGGCAGGACCCGGCTGAAAGGTCATTGTGCGGAGGAGCCAGAGTGGGCCCGGGTTCTGCGGAGGTCGGGACAGTCAGGCCCAGCTTTTTCCACCGGAGGGTGCTCCCCAGAGTCTGGAGTGTGCTGCTGAGGATCCTCCATGGGCCTTTTGGTGACTGGATCGTTGGAGGGGGCCCCGTGGCATCAATGCAGCCCCTGACTAGTAACCACCATGGGGAAGGACAAAGCAAGTAAGCAGACGTCGTCGTCGCAGCAGCGCATTGATCAATTCTCGAATCAGGCGGCCCTCCGAGCGGCAGGAGATCTGGGACCAGAGACCTCTGCGGCGGAGGGGGTGAATACGATCCTCCAGGCCATCCAATCCTCGCAGTTGGCAGTGGAGACCAAGGTCAGTGAAGTAAGGGAAGAACTGGGCTTGTTGAGACAGGATCTGCGGAAAGCAGTGGGTTGAATCTCCCCCTGGTTTGCCATAGAGCGTGCCCACAGGTCTTTAGCGCCCGCCCCCCCCGGGTGGCCCCCGCCGGCCGATGATTGCAAGGTTCCTCAACTTTAAAGACTGGCACATCGTTCTTTGGGAGGTGAGAGACAACCTGGACCTTTGCTGGGATAACCACAGGATCCTAATATTTCCGGACTATACCCGCGAGGTGCAGGCCAGGCACCACTCGTACGAAGGAGTCAAGCAGAAGCTGTGGGCAATTCAGCTGACGTGCACGCTCCTCTTTCCTGCAAGCCTCAAGGTCTTTATGGACGCAAAGTCCTTCTTTTTTTACTCACTGGAGGCCGCGTGGGATTGGCTTACTGATGAACACCGGGTGGCCTGGAGTGCTCCCCGCCGGCCTGGGGGTGGCCTCCCAGTGACTGGCTCCGCCGGCTCCCCCTGGGTGCGGGGGCGCAGGTGTACCCGGGTCCACTGGAGAAGGAGGCGTGGCCTGCGCGGCGGTGCGGCAGAGGATGGCTGGCCGGTTCCCACTCCCTCCGGGGGTGGGAGTACACCGGATGGTCTAGAGGAGAAGAGGCCGGCTCCAGATGCGGAGGGGGGAGCGCCTTAGCCAATCTCCCTTGCAGTCTTGAGACTCACCTGTACGGACCCAGCATAGCTGGGAGGGCATGGATGAGCGCTCCCCTACGGGCACGGGGCATGGGGCGGTTGACGGCCGCATTGCAGGACTCCAACTCAATGGAGGGGTCCACCACTCAACCCCTACTATTGACACTCTGTTTCTACAGTTTGGGGCGACAGATGCTTCTGGGGTGGAAGTATGGGGAGGGGGGCAGTTGGGCGGGTTCAGGGGGTGGTTCATCTGTAGTTTTTTTATGGTTGAGTTAGTGTTATGCTCTCCAGTGTTGGTCTAGTTGGTCACAAGAGGAATGTCAGACGGGCGCACTGCACATACTACTACTGTTTTCTTACTCATGCCAGCGCCGGCGAAGCAGGTCCTCTACTGGAACGTAAATGGGCTCCTGGATAAAATTAAATGATCAGCGGTCTTTTCTACCCTCTGCCGCTTTGCTCCGTCTTTGGTCTTACTCCAGGAGACCCATCTGCTTGGTACTCGATGCCCTATGCTCATGAGGGGGGGATATGACAGGGTCTACCACGTGGGTTTCTCAAGGGGCTCACGGGGGTAGCTGTCTTATTGCACCGTTCTTCACCAATGGTGATTGCTGACTCCCGGTCGCATCCGCAGGGCCGGTACATGGTGGTCTCCGGACTGATTGGGGGGCACCCCATCAATATCCTCAGCATCTACGCTCCTCCGGGGGTGCTGCAGTGTTTTCTTGTGACCCTCAGGGCGTGGTGGCGGGGCTTCCCCCGGGACTAACCATATTGGGGAGAGATTTCAACTTCGTAATGAACCTGGAATTGGATCCCACCGGGCCTTTATCCTCGAGTCGTACTACCAGGGCGTTGGGGTTGCTCAGATGGGTGGAGGGCCTCGGTCTATGTGATGTGTGGGGGGGTATGGCACCCCCACTTGCGGCAATACACCCACATGTCGGCGGTGCACCACACCCATGCCAGGATAGACCTCTTTCTCGTGCCAGCCCTTGATGTACCCCAGGTTACCGGGGTGGAGGTGCTCCCCCATGGGGTCTCGGACCATGCACTACTCCTGCTTCGGTTGGATGATATTGATGCTGTCAGGCTCCGGTGTGGCGGCTCAGTGCCTGGTATCTTCAGTATAGCGAATACGCTGAGGCCATTGGGGACCGGCCCGCAGACTACTTTTCTTTTAATCTTGGTTTGGTGCCATCTCCGGGTACAATCTGGGCTGCTTGCAAAGCCACTCTTAGGGGACACGCCAGGCATCTCCTTTGTGTGCGGGAGCGTGCGCGTAACCAGAAAGTGTCAGTGCTGAAGGTTCTGGCGGTGCGTTTCGAGGGCCAACTCACCAATGCCACAAATATTGGTGTCACAAGGCAGCTCGCTTTGGTTAGGCAAGAGATTAGGCACACCACTCTCGAGATAGCGAAGCACATGTGGCGGGCCTCCGCGGCCCTTGTATTTGGGTGGGGGGATAAAAATGGCAAGCTTTTGCACTGGCTTGCAAGGGGCCCGATGGCAGGCAGAGTCGTACAGGAGATCGTTGAGGAGTCGGGAGCGGTTTCCCGGTCGCCTTGCAAGATTGTGCAGTTTCGCCTCCTATTATGCAAGACTCTATGAGGAGCGTCCTAGGCCCCAGGTGGAGAGGGGGGCCCCCTTGCTACAGGAAGTGTCCTTCCCAGGAATCTCTGTGGTGGACAGATGGGACCTTAATGAGCCCATTGGCCTCAAGGAAATTGGGGCTGCTATATCAGAGTTGGCCGCGGGTAAGACCCCAGTCCCCAATGGGTTCCCACCAGATTTCTACAGCAAGTTTTGTGATACCCTTATACCCTTGCTTGCCATGTTTGAAGAGGCGGAGAAGACCGGGGGTCTCCACCGGGGCTCGACCAGGCCACCATTGTGGTGATTCCTAAGACGAATCCCCCCTCGAGGAGCTGCTCTGCATACTGCCTCATATTGCTTCTGAATACAGAGATCAAGAGTGTTGACCTCACTGATACACCAGGAACAGTGTGGTTTTATGCCAGCTAGGAGTACCAGGCATTGTATTAGGCGACTGCACGTGGCTCTGGCCAACCAGGCCCTCATTACCTCTCGGTTGGCGTTCCTCCTCGTGGACTTCGAAAAGGCGTTTGACTGGTCCTACCTTCGGGGGGTGCTGGGTTTGGTCCACAGTTCCGCGTGCTGGTGGAGCTCTTCTACTCTACTCTAATCCCACGGCCCGGGTGCAGGTGAACGGGGCGGAGTCAGACCAGTTTCCAACCGCAGGGGAACCCGCCAGGGCTGCCCCCTGTCCCTGCTTCTATTTGCGCTAGCGTTGCAGTTGTTAGCGAAGCTAATAAGGGAGGACCCCATAATTGACGGTTTGGCTTGGCCCACTGGGAGGGAGGACCGCATCGCATTATACGCAGACAATGTACTCGTGTTCTTAGCCAATCCGGCCGGTAGTGGACCTCAGGTGATGCAGCTCTTGGGGCTGTTCTCCGAGGCATCAGGTCTAATAATTAACCCCAGTAAATCTCTCTTGGTTCCGCCGAGCCCCACCAGGGACTGTTATGATTGGCAGCACGCTATCCCCATCCGACGCAATAGTTTCCGGTATCTCGGGGTGCACATAGCGCTACTACCCGAGCTGGCATGGTCTCTCAGTGTGGTACCCTTAACTCGAAGAGTCAGGGAGGACCTCAAGCGTTGGCAGTCACTGTCTCTCAACATCCTGGGCCGGATTGCGTTTATAAAAGGATGGTGCTTCTCTGGTTCTTTCATATGCTTCAGAACTTTCCCTAGCGCATCCCTAGGCGGTGGTTCAGGGAGATGGAGGAGGTTGCGCGGCAATTCCTCTGGCACAGCTCACGCCCCCGGCTGGCTCTTCATACCTGTCAGGGTGATGTATATAAGGGGAGCCTGGAGATGTCTTACCTCTGTCTTTACCACCTCGTGATGCATCTACTGGTTGTTAATGACTGGTTGGGGGGATTTGGTCGGATCCCGCGTATCAGTTGGAACTCTTGACGATGGGCTTTCCCGGTCTGCTTGGGATGCTGTATGGAGCCCCCCCTGCCACGTAAAATCCCAGAAGTGACTAGGGCGGTACTGGCGGGGTGGAGGGCTGCGCTGCAGGTGATGGGGTGGTGGCGCCGCCTCACTCAACAGACGCCGCTGTGGCAGGGACTGTGGCCTGGGATGTCTCGGCACTCCAGAGGTTCCACATATGGGACCTCATAAGCATTTCGCTACTGGGTGATGCCTGGGGGGTTCCCACATGCGGTCCTTCCAGGAGCTTCAGCAGCAGTTTGCGCTCACTCAGTCCCAGTTTCATAAATATCTGCAACTCAGACACGCCTTGTAAGCGCACATTCAGGCAGGGACTGTTCTCCCTAAATTTAGCTCTGTTGAGGCCAAGATAATGATGGGCGCCCTGGGTAAAGGGGGGGTGTTGCGTGTTTATCACTCCTTAGTCATTAACACAGCTCAGATGCTGGACAAGCTCCAATAGCGATGGGAGCGGTGGGTGGGTCCGATGGAGCATGGGGACTGGAGGGATGTGTGGATGGCCCCATGTACAATGACCATGACCTCCCGTCTCCGGGTGGTGCAGACCTACTTTCTCCACACGGCATACCTCGCCCCTGACAGGTTGCATAGAACGGGCCTCCGGCCCCAGGCTAACTGCCCTCGTTGTGCAAGCCCCAGTGCAGACTTTTTTCACATGGTGTGGACTTGCCCCCATATAGCCACTTACTGGCTGGCTGTGGTAAAAGAAATCTCCAGAGTTATATAGGTGGAGGTCGAGGTCGCCCCGCTACCTATTTTACTGGGAGTTCTTCAGGGGATAGGTTCCAACAGAACGGACCGGTCATTTGTGGGTGCAGCCTGCTTAGTGGCCAAAAGAGCTATTGCAGCAAATTGGAAGATGGAGACGGCCCCCTCGATGGTGAAGTGGCACCGGGTAGTAGACTGGTGCGCCCAGGAAGAGAAATTGGTTTACGAAGTGAGGGGCTGTCCAGCCAAGTATAAAAGAGTGTGGGGGAAGTGGATGGAGACTTGGGAAGATTGTGCAGTAGGCATTGCTTCATTATAGGGGTGACGTGCGCCTTGTCTTTGACTATCTTGATGGTTCTTGAATGTATACCTGTGTTATATGCTTTGGACCTGTGCAGTTCGGTCTGCTAATTGTTATCGTGACCGTTGGGTTTTATGTTGCTCTATATAAAACTAATCAAAATGGTTTATTAAAAAATTTGCTGGTGCCCAAAGTCTTCCTCTTAAACACGCGGCTGCAGCAATTAAATGCGGGAACACAGAATACTGAGGCAGCGTAATCCTGAAGCCATCTGGGGCCTCTTCAATTCATATAAAGCCACTCCCTGCCCCTTCAGCTCACTCTAGCAGCTTTCTACTTTCACCCTTCAAGACGCTTTTTAGTTTTTCTGTTCTTCCTTCTTTCCCATGTGTCTTTTGCTCGCAAGCAAAAGCTTGAGGCAAAAGAATAAGCCCAGGCCTTCAAAAATAAGTGCCGGTGCTCAGCACCGGAAACAACAAGCACAAATTAAGCACTGGACTGCATGCAGCCTGACTTTGCTGATCTGGACCAGGACTACACTGTACCGTTGACAAGTTTTTGTACTGTTTGAGCAGGTAATTTGAGAACTGAGCCTTTGGAGCCCCAGTGGATATACAGCCTTTGGTTCTGCAACCCCATTGACTCTAAGTGACACCTTCCGAACAGAGCCCGAAAGGGGAGAACTCTTGAGTATCAGTTTACATTTCTTGGATGCACTCATAGTGAATATGGAGTAACAGCCCACCTGTTACACAAGAGTTGAATACAAGGAGTGGCCTGACAACTACTAAAGTCCCTACCTCAAGGGGATGTCATTGCTTTTTGAATATCGCTTACATTTGCATGCGTAGAGTCAGAATTAAAATACTTGTTTTTATACAAAAATAAGTATTTGACTGGACAATGATTTATTCCATGAGCTGCTTGTACTTTGAGTTATGAGTCATGTTCACTGATCTGTATCTACACTTCCACTCTGAGGAAGCCTTGACTGCTTGAGCTACCCTACCCAACTGAGAGTCAGGTGCATAAGCGAGTACTTGACAAGGCTCAGCAGATCCATAGTAGGTTGGGTACTGGGACATAAGGAGTAGAAGGTAGCTGCCCCAAAAGGCAATCATATCTTGACTCCAACATCTATCAGTGGCTTTTTTTTTACACTTTAGGCCCTTATACATCCCACTGTTGTAGTTTGAGGGATTATGGATTAAGTCTGGGGATAAAAGGAGACAATGCTGTTTTTGTAACTCATCTCCTATAACTATAGACAATATCCTTTGTCTGTGTGTTCTCTATAGACAATGAGAACAAGGTATCTGAAACCCCTTTTTCAATAAGCTGGTATCAGAGCTCTCAAAGGAGCAACAATGTACTGTTTTGCAGTGAGTACTAACAAATTGAAATGGGTGTACAACCAAATTCTTTCTTTGACGGCGCTGCATCTTAAGGCACCAGCAGAAATAACTTACCTTCTTCATGTCATATTTTAAAGTTATGTTATGATTGTTTTAACTGCAAATTGATTATAATTGTATTTTACTACCAATAGTGTTCATTTGGCTGTCTTTCAGTACTGTATTTGTTTAAAAAAAAGAAAAACATTTGATTGATTTTACAGTTACCAAAGAAAGGCAGCACCTTGAGTGCAATACCAACATAGAATACAAGACCACATTACTCTTCCTAGAAAAGACAGGGTAGGCATCATCATATCCACTGCTCCTGAGCTACAGACCACATATATTCCTGGTAGGTCCCATT
This sequence comes from Pleurodeles waltl, assembly GCF_031143425.1. NCBI lineage: Eukaryota > Metazoa > Chordata > Amphibia > Caudata > Salamandridae > Pleurodeles > Pleurodeles waltl. The sequence goes on from NC_090449.1 coordinate 406,211,356, forward strand.
CAGCCCCTTTGTATAGTGCGTATGTCCACTTCAAGGGCCACATGTAAGTACAATTTTGCACGGCGCAAGCGGCGAATCGGGCCGTTTGCAACGTGCAAAATGCACTGTCCCATGTACCAAACCATTTTTGCAATTTGGTAAACATTTTACCGAATCGCAAAAAGGGATTGCGACTCACAATTAGTAAGGGGTGTTCCCTTCCTAATTGCGACTCGCAGTCCCATGTATGATTTGCGGTCACAAAACAGTCGCAGTTATCATCAGTGTCACACTGGTGCTAACCCATTCACAAACGGGAAGGGGTCCCCATGGGACCCCTTCCCATTTGTGAATGTCAGTCAAAACATTTTTTCAGAGCAAGTAGCGGTCCTACGGACCACTGCCTGCTCTGAAAAAATGAAATGAAAATGTTTCATTTTTTGCTTTTGAAATGCATCTCGTTTTCCTTTCAGGAAAACGGGCTGCATTTAAAAAAAAAACATGTCTTCAGCAGGTCACCATCCCTGTGAGGGCCACCATTCCAAAGGGGGTCGCAAATTGCGACGTACCTCATGAATAGTCATGAGGTAGGCATTTGCGACCCCCTAGCGAGTCGCAAATAGTGTCATTGACACTATACAACATTTGGATTTGCGACTCGCAATTTACGAGTCTCAAAACCGAAGGTTGATACATGTAGTCCCAAGTCTCCCTGTGGGTATGCCCTCTGACCTTGTCCTGTCCTGGCACGTCTCTATCCATATCCCCCTGTATTCCGCCCAGTCCTTCTAAATCTTAATATGTTTCTGGGGATATTCCTGGGATGAGTAAAGTCGACTTTCAAGGTCCATACAATAGTCCATGCCCTTGACCCAGACTTCCACCTGGGTGGCCTCCGTTCCCTACCATGCCATCACTATATACCTATTTGAAATAATGAGGCCCAGTGCATGCTGATACCATGTCCCCCCTAGAGCATTCAGGATGAGCAGTAAGTTTAGGATCACCAGGAATGTCCCACCTCAGCACCTTCTCGAGATGGCCCAGCACCTCCCCCTAGAAATGAGTCAGCCCCGGGCAATGCCAAAACTTGTGAGGGACGTCACACCTTAAGCAGTTCCTGGTAGGGATCAGGCCCACGCAATGGAATCAGGACCTGCTGAGGTATACCCTGTGAAGTAGTTTCAGTTGAATTAATCTGCTTTGGGTGGCTATCACTGCTTCTCTGGGGGCTTCAACTGCTTATCTTCAATTATCATCCTCTAGTCGGTCCACCTCCTCCTCCCACGCCCGATGCAATCCCCCACCTCGGGTCCATCACATTACCCAACAGCATTTTATAAATTTCTGAAAATTTATGATCCTTGAGGTTTGTGAAGAGTATTTTGGCCTCTATCAGGGAGAATTCAGGGATGTCCTCCTCTGCTCGCACAATGGGGAGGAGGTCGTGATGAAGCTGTTGGTACCTAAAGAACTGAGTGCTGTGCTTGTCATATTCCTCTTGTAGGTTTTGAAAGGACGTAAGCGTTCCGTTATGAAGCATAATGCCCAGCGTTGAGATGCCTATAGCAACCTAGGCTGAGATATTTTATTGATTTTTAATATCAATTATGCAATAAATATATATCTACCTACCTACCATTCACTAACTCTCCACCTCAGATAGTTATTAAACAATATTCTGTAGTTATGGTGACACAAGTCAAGCGCCAGATGCATTTGCAACAGACCATTTCCCTTTGGTGTCCTATATTATTATACAAAACACAACTTGTGGAGGCACCTTGAAACATGTGGTAAATGTTTACAAATTAATGATTTATACCATGGTCCATGTAACACAGTCCATCTCCTTGGTAATATTGTCCATCTTTTTTACCATGTTCAATGCTGAAAATCAGTTAATGTCTGTTTGCAGTACAGTAGGCAATAAAAAATCAAGACACTTAACGACCGGGTCAATTGCGAGGGCCTCTTTTAGGTTGTCCTAAATCTTAATAATCTAAAGTTTATGGAATCTGATTAGGCACAGGTTTATTTAGTGGGTCTGCCAAAGAGGCACGCATCTCTTTCAGGAAGTTTGGGGATACAAAAGCAAAACAGACAACGCGTAGAAAAGATCTAAATTCTTTCTTTGTTTTTGAATGGGGTATAAACTCTCAATTTTATCGACCGGTGATTTCATCATGGGGCAGCCCAAAGTATACCTTTAAGTATTTCACTTGTTTAGCTGCCAAAGCACATTGGCATATTCGGATAGGAGTCCAGCTGTACCGAGGACTGGCAAGACTGCTTCCAGTGCTGTATATGGTCAGCCCACATAGCACTGAACAGAATGATGTAATTCAGATATGAGGCTCCAGAGGTTTGATGATTTAGGATAAGGCCCACTAACCCCTGAAGCATGGCATGAGCCCCAAGAAGGCCAAAGGACAACATCTTGAAAATATATAAACTGTCCTGGGTCACAAACACTGTCTTACAGTGCTCTGATGCTGGCATGGGGACATCTGCCAATACTCCTTGATGAAATCCAGTGTGCCTTTGAAGACTGTTTTTCTGAAATGTTCAGTTAGTTTCACAATTAGGATTGGTAGGCTTCAGAAATCACTACAAATCCCTATGGAGACATATGGTTTTGGTGCTAATCCCTTGGGATCCTTTCAGTCACCTTGGGCCAGATGTATCAAAAAAACTAATTGCATTTCTTAAATAGCGAATTTTAAGAAATCGCAAAATGCAAAATGGTATGTATGAATTTTGTGATTCGGTAATAGCGATTTCTTAAAATTCACAAATGCTATTACCGAATCGTAAATAGAGATTCCGACCCCATTTGCACCTACAGGCCTGTTGCGAATGTTTTTGCATTTCTCAAATTGCGAATTCCAGTTAGGAATTCACAATTTAGGAAATGCAAATCCCAGGGCGCTGGGGGCCTAAGGCCCCGTCTGCTGCACCCCAAAAATATTTTTACGGACATGTCAAGCACACACATGCCTTAGCACATGGTTACCACCAAACTTGAGTTTGTGGTAATTGCATTACCTAAATGCCCAATTCGCATTTAGGAAATGCATGATACATGTGCTTAAGAAATCGCAAATAAGTATTCCTTATTTGAGATTTCCTATTTAGAGAATCGCAATTTGCGATTCTCTAAATGGGGTCGCAATTTTAAGGAATTGCTATATTAGCGATTCCTTAAAATTGCACTGCGAATGCCTTTCATACATTCTGAAAGGCATTTTTGCATTTGCAAACCGCCGAATTTTGCGATTCGCACCGTTTGCGAATGCAAAATCGCTTGATGCATCTGGCCCTTAGTGACGGCTCATTGATGCCCATTTCCAACATATTCTCATATCTTGAGTTACAGCCTTTTTTGCTGTTGTGGCGTGCAATATAGCATCACCATCACTTTGCTTCCTGATTGGGTTTCGAAAAACACAGAACCCACTTTTCTCATAAGGTTTTGTAGGTCTTTCTTTTCACTTGGTGTTGTAGAAGATTGTGCCACAACTCCCTTCCAGGATTGAGAGGTTCTAATAGGGAACATATCATTGTTCTTAGGTAGAGCAGGCACAATTCCAGAAAGCCGTTAGAGTCTGTCTTATCACACTTCTCGGCAGGTGTATATGATAGTCACGTGCTGCTGCCTGCGGTCTGGTGTATGGATTCCTTATGTAACTGGAATGGCTGTTTTTTGCACTTCATAAGGTCCTTGCCATTGTGTTCCAAGTGTCTGAAGTTGATAACAACTACGTTCTCCCCATATTGTAGAAAAAAACATCTAGCTCCTTTATTCTAGTATTGCTGTTGTATTCCAGCTAATCTGCAGGTTGTTGTCAGCGGTTTCCTTGAAAGCATGTTGGCGATAGTTTAACGGCAGCACACATTCACCCAAGTATGATTTATTTTCTTCTGGTTTTTCCCATTCTTCTAGAACTACAGGGGTCATTATGACCCTGGCGAAAGGCAGAGACGCGGCGGTAAGACAGGCTGGTGGTCTTTTTTTTTTCTATTATGACCATGGCGGTTACCGCCATGGTCATCCGCCGGTTCTCCGTTCCGCCCGCCGGGCTGGAGACCTGGGTCTCCAGCCCGGCGGCCGTCACTATACCGCCGGCGGTATTTTGACCCGGCTTACCGCTGTGGATTTCCTGCAGTTGGAACCGCCATGAAATCCATGGCGGTAAGCACTATCAGTGCCAGGGAATTCCTTCCCTGGCACTGATAGGAGTCTCCCCCACCCCGACTCCCTCCCCTACACCCCCCACCACCCCTGCCACCCCCCAAAGGTGGCAGGGCCCCCCTCCCCACCCCTCCCCCCAACATCCCAGAACTCACACACACACAACACGCACGCAGGCACCACCAACACACACATGCACACACACTGACATACATGCCTACATCCACACACACAGTCAGACACGCACACCCACATACAAACATACACGCACACATCCATACAGACATACACGCACTCATTCCCAAAACACGCAACACCCCCGCAAGCATACATGCACTCACACACACCCTCTACATACACAGACGCACACCCCCATGCACCCACACAACACACAACACCCCCCCCCAACGGACGATCGACTTACCTGTTCCGTCGATCCTCCGGGAGGGGACAGGAGCCATGGGGGCTGCTCCGCCGACACCACACCGCCAACAGAAACCCACCACGCCGAATCACAGGACATGATTCGGTGGGCGGTGTTCTGTTGGCGTGGCGGTGAAGGTGGATCAATCTCCACTTCCCCGCCGCCCGCTAGTATGGCTGTTGACGGCTCTCCCTCAGAAAAAGGACGGAGAGCAGCCAACAGTCATAATACGCTGAGCGCCAAACCGCCACTACTGGCGGTCTTCCGCACGGCGGTCCCTCGGCGGTCTTGTAAAAAGACCGCCGAGGTTGTAATGACCACCTAAATCTAGCAAAGTAGAAGACTGTCACCAAACAGGAGCATGAATGGGTTAAACCCTATTGTTGCTTAGTGAGAAGCTCATAAACTGAACTACACAGTGGCCTTCCATAGCATCTGGTGAAGGGTTCTAATATAGCATTCAACTAGCACTATTTGCCCATGGCTTTCTGTATTTGTTTGATTTGTAATCGCTGGCACAGTTGTGCAATGAGACTTAAAGTTTGTTCCTTGGTCTGTTAATATTTTATAATGCTATTCCAGTTGTGAAAAAAATGATTACAAAATCAGCGAAATGCATTGCAAATAGCTATTCTTCAAGGAAAAGCCTCTGGATGGTGAATAGCATAGTCCACAACCATTAGTTGGTGCCGATGTTCTCTACTAGATGGTTTCACAGCTCCATCAAGAGCCATACCTTAAATAGGAAATGGTTACTTTAGAATAGGTAGTGGATATTGTGTTATTTCATCGTTCAGACCAGTCTGATAGACTCTATATAATGTGCACTGCTGGGTTTTGTTGGCCTTCGAGAATTCCTTGTAAGGTGGATGTGTGCCCACTGTAAGACATTTATTTTTAACTGTTTGGATAATAGCGGTTGGTTTTGGTTGTACTTAGGTACTGCATAGTATTTCAGCCTCTTTTTCTCTGGAAGTACAGTGTGTTGGACCATTGGCAGAATATTGTCTTCTTTTGATGTCCTTAATATAGTATAACATAGAATGAGATCTTGAACTTATGTTATTATCTGTCGTCACCCACATGAGGGGGGCCCTAACACTTTTGGTTACTCTAACAGTACTTTTTTCTTCTCTCGTGGGAGGGGAATCTATTGAAATGTGGGAATACCTGTCCATAATGCCAGTGGTATCAGTAAATTGTGTAGAGCTCCTACTTCCAAAAACATTACATCTTACTTGTAAGATGAGGGCCTTTGTGGGTATATTTTGGGGATTCACATTATATAAGTGTTTGGGACTCCCCTTTTCTTTGAAGTGAGTGATAATGGCCACATGTAGGCAGCCACTGACAGCAAGTTCATGGGTCTGGATACCACTGATTCTTACAGGGTTTACATAGGGATGGCTGCAGGTTCCCCAGAATGAACCTCCACAATACTGATGTACGTGACTTAAGATGATGTGACCCCATCCTGCACAATCAAACCATTGTGGTACCATCTGGAGAATGATATCACTTTGCATTGTTTTTTTAGATGTAATTTCTTCTTCTTCCTCTCTCACTGCCTTCTACTTTCACAGTATTTTTCGGGTTCAGATCCTTCTTGCCGCAGCAACCCAGGACAGGGAATAGTGGGGATCACAATGGATTTTTCACTATAATATCTTTCATGCACTATGCAATGCACATAACCCGTTTTGAGATTCGCTAACCTGGTTACCGAATCACAAAACAGGATTGCGAGTCGCAATTAGGAAGGGGAGTGCAAAAGTAATTATTGAGTTTGTGAGGCGTAACGATCAGCGGAAGCATTTGTGTGCCACTTTAAGAAAACGTTGACGTGGGGTCTGTGCTTGTGTGAGTGGGTGGAATAGGTGTTGTATCTGTTGGAGTGACCATGGCCCACTCTCTGAAGCTGTGTCTGCGTGCTGAGCATCAGCTAGCCATCTGGATATCCACTGAAGTTCAGCCGCTAGGTAATAGAGTTCTAGGTTAGGGACTGCTAGTCCGCCCTTATCTAGCGGTAGGTACAGTTTTTTAAGAGCAACTCTACAACGGCCGCCACTCCAGATAAATTCTCTCAGTCCCGTTTCCAGTGCTCTGAAGAAGCTGAAATGAACATAGAATGGGAGGTTAGAGAAAGAATACAAGAATCGGGGCAAAACTGCCATTTTCAGAAGTGCTATCCTGCCTGCTACTTGCAGCGGTAGTGTCCTCCAAAATATCATTTGGGACTTGACCAAGGATGCCGCTCTCGCAAGGTTACCCTCGAATACATCTTCCTCGCTGTGGTAGATACGAATACCCAGATATCTAAACGTATGGGGTTGCCATGGGACAGGGTTCTCGGCTAATACAAGTCTTGGGTCCGTGAGTCCCGGGTCAAAGGGAAAGAGGCAGGATTTGGCCCAATTTACTCTAAGGCCAGATATTGATGTGAATTGTTGTAGGAGTAAGCCAGCTTCGGGGGGGATCCGGGTGATATCTTGGAAGTATAGGAGAAGGTCGTCAGCGTATAGCGACACTATGTGGAGGCCATCCCCTAGTGAGATTACCCAGTTACTCCCCTCCTTGCGCAGAGCTGCTCCTAAGGGTTCCATAGCAAGTGAGAATAGAAGTGGTGAAAGAGGGCAGCCCTGTCTCGTACCTCTGCACACCCAGATTGGCTCCGATATCTCGGGTCCCAATCTCACTCGGATCAGTGGTCTGGTGTTTAGTAATTTAATTAAACGGGTAAAAGATGGTCCTATGCCGACCTGCCGTAGCACTTTGAACAAGTAGGGCCACTCCAGGGAGTCGAAAGCCTTCTCCAGGTCTAGGACGAGGCAGCCCGATTGGGCCAGTCCCTTTTCGCATATTGCATGACTCTGAATAGCCTACTGATGTTGTGGGAGGTGTCTCTGGCTGGGACAAACCCATTTTGGTCCGGGTGTATCAGACCCGGTACTGTTGGTGCCAGGCGCGTCGCCAGTAGTTTGGCTAAAATTTTATAGTCAGTGTTCAGCATCGCCAATGGTCTATACGACCCCAAGCCCGCTGGGTCCCTCCCGGGCTTGGGAAGGGAGACCAGCAGCGCCTCTCAGCAGGGACAAATGGCCCTCGTGTTCCGCCGCTTCATATACACGGAGCAGTTTGGGTGCCAGCTGTAGCACAAAGGCTTTATAAAAGTCGACCGGGATCCTGTCTGGGCCTGGTGTTTTGCCAGACGCAAGTTCGCTGATACTAGATCTAATCTCTTCCAGGTCGAGGGGAGTTTCAAGTGCCTCAGACTGATCGTCTTCTAATTGAGGGAGCTCCACCCTTGCTAGAAATTCTGCATTGGTGTCGCCTCCAGGAGCTGCCCTTGAGGCGTATAGTGCTTCGTAATGTCTTGTAAATTCGGTTGTATCTCCCCGGGTGCATATAGTAGTTCCCCGGTCTGTGAGCGAATCTCCGCTATCGGTTTTCTTTCACAATCTCGTCTGATCAGCCAGGCCAAAAGCTTGCCTGCTTTGTCGGCTGATGCATGGGTTCTCGCAGAGTGTGCAGTGTAACTTAGACATCACAGACGCTCCAGCAATGACAAGTGCTCGGCGCGTACTGCCGGTAATCTCAAGTCATCAGTTTGATTATTAGCTGCTTCCCTCTCTGACTGTAACAGGACCTGCTCCACTCAGGTCAGTTCACGTTCAACGGAGCGGCGCAGGTTGCACAGAGTTCCCAAACAGTGGCCACGCATGAAGACTTTGAATGCATCCCACTCTATTAAACCCGATGAGGCTGTGCCATCATTTTGTTCGAAGAATTTTGGGATTACGGCGCTTAGTGACGCTCTAAAAGCAGCGTCTTCCAGTAGTTCTGGTCTCAGTCTCCATGTAGGAATGGCTGGACGTGGGGGTCCCCAGCATAGGCGCGCAATCAGGGGGTTGTGGTCAGAATGTGTGCGCCCCAGATATTCCGAGTTCACCACCACCGGGGCGAAACTCGTGTTGCAGAGTATTCTGTCTAGACGCACGTGTAGGGAGTGTGGGGCTGAGTAGAAGGAGTAAGTCCTGTCCATTCTGTGTCGTTGTCGAGGTGGCTACCACTGGTGATGTGGGCAGCGGGGGAAAGGAGCGGTCTAATTCCATATCGAGCCCACTGTTGTAGCCCCCCACCCGGAGCCACGGAAGGCCGCTCCAGCCCGCCAATTGGTGGGATAGTTTATGTAGGAAGGCAGTTTGGTCTGTGTTTGGGGCATATATGGAGCCCAGTACAACCATGTGTCCTGCAAGTTTTCCCTTGACCAGTACAAAGCTACCTTGTGGATCCACAATCTGCTCCTCCGCTACAAAGGGAGTGCCAGCCCTAATCCAAATAAGTGCACCCTTGGCATATGCCGAGTGCCCCGTCGCATATAATTGCCCCTTCCAACGCTGCCGCAATCGGGGAATCTCAGGGTTCGCTATGTGTGTCTCCTGTAACATTGCTATGTGGACTGAGTGACGTTTGAGGTAGGAGTAGATGGCATATCGCCGCTTGGGTGTGTGAATGCCTCTTACATTCCAGGTGATTGCTATGTATGTGGCCATATTATGGGCATTGGACTCCTTTCCGTGTCTCCCCTTCCCTTCCCCCTGTGTAGTGTCACGTCTTTATTTCCCCACCTTTCCCAACTGGCAACTAAGGATTCTGTAAGTGTTAATCGGCAACAATAAAACTTAACTAATGCCATCAGAGCAGACAAACAACAGGTCACCGCCCAAATATAACAACAAAACCAACAAAGTGTTGTCACACATCCATACATTGTGTGTCTCCACTGATAGGAGCTAGGGGGGAGGCCGCGTTTACGGAAGGGAGTGAGGCAGCCAACGGCCGCATATCCAGTTGTGACGGATAACCGAAAGAATCGAGGGGAACATAGGGGGAGGCCCCACATCTCCTTGTCTGAGGGGAATGCAACGCTCAGGGCGAGATGTCAGGGAGTCTGAAGTGCATATAGTTGTTTGTGGGTCAATGCGTGTACTATGCTTTCAGAGCTTTGGCTTGCTCATCTCCTAAGTCTCATCCATGTAGATATCATTAGGTGGGCCGTTCTTGCTGTGTGTGGGCTCTCAGTATTGTTCAAGTGTTCCTTAAAAGAGTTTGTCTGCAGTAGCCGGTGTCAAAGGGGGTCCTCCAGAGAGGTCTGACTCCGACAGGCGGTCCAGTGTGAGTGGGCGGTCACTGGCTGGTTGGGATAGTTCCATGTCCGATCCCAAGGGCAGGGGTGATGCACTTATCGTCGCAGCAGTGTGTATCGCCTGCCTTCTCTCCTGGATTAGCTGTTCCAGGTCTGGAGCACATTTTGTTGGTCCAGTGGGAACTGCATCTCTTTTTCGCTCTTGCCTGGTTCGAATGCGCTTGAGCCTGGGTGGCGGACCGGTTCCCTCAGGTGCGCCTCCAGAGGATAGTCCCAACAAGTCAAGTCATTCCCATGCCACTTCAGGGGTGGGGAAGAAATGTGTTTTGTCTTTCACCAGAACTCGTAGTCTGGCAGAAAATAGCAGAGAGTAAGTTAAGCCTAGGGATCGTAGCTTACGCTTCAGGGGCAAGTAGGAGGCTCTGTCTCTATGCACCATTAGGGTGTAATCTGGGAATAGCAAGATCTGTGCGTTGTCCACCTGGGGAGGTGGGCCGGTCCTCACTGTTCGTAATATAATGTCTCTATCTGCGTAGTGGAGAAGCCGGATGATGAATGGGCGCAGGGCAATGCCCGGTGGTCTCGGCCACGTCAGTATACGGTGTGCTCGCTCCACAGAGAAGAAGAGGGTACCAGCCCCCGCAGCCAGTTCTCCGAGTAGGCCACCGGATCTCGATTTTCGGTGCCTTCCAGGAGGTTCACTACACGAATGTTGTATCTTCTGGAGCAGCCCTCGGCGTCTTCGACCCAGCACTCTAGTTCCGTCACCCTGGCTTGTATATCCTCCATTCCAGTTTTCAGATGGGTGGTCATCTGTGTTATTTTGTTTACTGTAGGCTCAATCTCGTTATTTTTTTCTGTTAACTTGCGGTGGTCCGCGTGGAGTAGAACAAGGTCACTTGCCACCTTGTCTGTCTTGGCTTCCAACGACATGCGGGCACGCCCCAGCGAGTCTCCAATGCGCTCTACTGCAGCGAGTACTGCGTCTAGTTTTTGGCTGTCTTGGATTGACGAGTCTTGTGGTTTCCCAGTTCCAGCGCCGGAGCGTAGACGTCCCGTCCCAGCCATGTTCGGTTTCTTGAGGGGGCTTAGCTCAATCTCGAATCAGCAATCACCGTTTTGTCGGGAACAGCACGCGTTGCGTACTGCGATCTGGTCACGGTTGGAGCAGCGAGGGAGCCAACAGGCAGCTTGCAGCTAGGACTGTGCAGTTCGGCGCACCCTCACCAGGCACCTTGGGTTCCACACTGTATATTTCCTTTCATAACCGGTCTAGTGGAGGGCTACACCCGGCGCCAACTTTTATGTAGTGTGCTGTGTACCTCCAGTTTCTAATATGTTTTTGCAATCTTCGGCGCAGTTTCTGCTTGTCCGGGCACCTTGTATGATTGGGGGGGACCGGGCCCGCTTGGCCGAGGGCCGATGGCAGTCTCCTCGTGACAGCACGAGCAGCCCGGCCGAACAGCTCCACTCGCCCGGTCCTCCAGTGCTTGATTCTCTGTTGCTGAAGTTTTTTTTTTTTGGGCCGGTGCCGGTTGTGCCCAAGAAGAACAGGGGTGCCTAGTGCCAACGTGGGTATAGATTAGGACATCCCAGTGGGTCCAATATAGGTCCGATTCCTCTACGTTTAAGGGCACCTCCTGCACCTCTCAACTCAGGGTCCCAGATATCAAGGGGAGGGACCCCCCTCTCCGTGACTGCAGTCAGCGGGGGAGGAAGAGGATATCCGGCTTCCCTGCCTCCCAAAAGTTCTGTAGGTACTGCTCAGTCCCGCACCCAGTCCCAGTAGGGCCCCCGCGTGAGCCACGTTCTCAACTGTTGGTCACCACCGGGGGGCGCCGTCTCTTCTCTCAGGGTCACGCCTGTTAGTAACTGGAGGGAGAAATTCAACAGGTCCTAATTCTTCAGCTCGGTCCAGGTCCCTCCTGCTGCTATTTCATTCTCAGCTGCTCCACCCTGCAGCTCAGCTCCTTGTTTTGGCCTCGGCTCGGTTCCTCCCTTGCTGGCCTCTTCTTTCATCTTATTTCACCCCCGGGTCGTCCCGCCTCGCGGCTCGATCCACTGATGTAGCCCGAAATCAAGGGGGAGATCCCGGGGGTTCGGATCACGCGCGCGGCCTCAGGTGCCAAAGCCGCCTCCTCTTGTTTTTTGTTAGGCCCGAGGGCCTAGTCTTTAGGTGCGGCCCAGGTGGTCGCGCCTCCGCTCAGCTGCTGCCGGCAGCTACAGTCCCCCAGGCTGCGCTGCAAAATATAGCAGTACCCGGGGCGGGATCCCCTCAGCCGCGGCACCGCTTCTCCCGCAGGGACTGCTCGTTTTCTTCCGACCGCTTTGCCTCGTGGCTCAGAGCGCCAGCCGGCCTCACTCGGTCGTGGTGCCATTCCGCCACTGCCCGTTGCCGGGACTCCACTCGCAGCTTACACGGGCTCCTGGGCCCCAGGATCCTGATACAATTTACTGGGGAGCGGATTGCCCCCCCTCCCCCTCTAAATAAGGCAGGTTTATCAGATGCGGCACAGAGCTCTAAAGGCTTGCCATGTTAAGTCTTGATATATTCTTGTTACCGTTGTTTCTGTTTTACCACTAAACATTATAGAGAAAGCACTTCCTGGTTTGAAACATTCCCGTCCTGGGACTATTGACGTGAATTGAGTGGATGGTTTTTAAGCAGTTTTATTATATTTATGCACTGCATAGGTTTTATGTACTTTTATGGCCGCAAAAGGTTGTCTAAAGTATTTTGAAACTTTGTGGACATATACTGTACGCAGAAATCCGCATAGAGGGAATATCAGAGCACCAAAACTGTCATATGTCATTCTTCGAGCCTGGCACAGAAGTCCAGGTACACTACTGGAAATGTTATTGAGAAGAGAAAAAATAGAAAAACGCATTCATACAGAGATTCCTTTTCTAACTAGGGTTTGGAGAATCAGAGTATCCTAGAAGAATCATGGCGAAGTGAACATGTAAGGATGGGTCCGGATTCCAAGACTCTTTAAATAGTTTACACTATTTTAAAAAACCTGTAACACTGCAGAATTGGTTTTCTCATCTCAGCAGGAGATATCCAGTATTACAGTTCTAAATAATTTTTTTGTTATAGAGACCGAAATAAGATGTACATCCAACATATAGATGATTTATCATGGAAATACTTTAACAATTGTCGTTTTTAAAAGTATGTTGATCAATTTGTTTAATAAGAAGTGTTGTGAACACATCTCTGAGAAAAATGTAGAAACAGGATTCAATCCGAAGAAACTGCCACTTCCAGTGTTGTCCCTATGTGTTAAGAGAGTTATTGCATAAGCTGCATACTTCATAAAGAGAAAACATTTCAAGAGGTGTTAGGCCTAAGTGATGCTATTGAACCTGGAATGGCATTCTTTTGCCTTATCTTCTTTTTGAAGGGCAAGGTTTGCCGAAGCCGTTCTTCCCCATAACTTCCACAAGTATATGTTGCACCACCATGTAACCTAGTAGTGACCATTGCCATTAATATTCGTAAATATTTATTATGTACTGTACTGCAATCTGCCTGATAACTCACTTCCTTAATTGAGTATTTTCCTTTTTAGGTACTGCTTGTCAGCACAGCTGCCCAATTGACCTTTTGTTACCGTTATACAAACATATACTTAGAGCTGGCGTTGGCTCCTTCTCAGAGGAGTATTTGTCTCACCTTAAGCTATTGACTGTTTTTTTTAACTTCTAGAATGTGCTTTGATTGCCATGCTGGAGTGGCGTTGTTTCAACATCTGAGTAAGGGGCCTGAAGGGATCCCTTCTTGAACTCTACAAAAAGTATGACTACTTTCTGGCACCTTACCTTTTGAGCCTCTCTAATGACACTGTGTGAAAGGGTAATCTACTGATAGATTTATGAGGGGCTAAGGTCTTGGTACAGTTGAAACCGGGTCGGTCACCGAACTGATATTTGTCCTGTTGGCTGATCTTTCTCACTAACACCGAAACTAAAATGCTCACCAAGACCCTGGCAAACAGGCTTGTCATGAAAATTAACTCCATAGTCTACCCAGACTAGAACAGCTTCATGCCAGACAAAAGTAAGCGTCACGGCCTGAGATGAGTGCAACTAGTCCCAGGTAAGGCCAGGAATTCTCCAGCTGTAGCACACTTATCAGGTCCTTTTCTACAGAGGGCAGAAGGGCCAGGACAGACAGGGGCTACAGGGCTATAACCATGATGGTTGAGTTTGTTTGCCGCTGGTGTCCTGGAGCACACCATACTAAGGCTGTGTAAACTGGGCTAAGTACAAGACTTTCTGCCCTATTTGTACAATAACTCATACAGTTACACAGTGCAAACCCTCACAAAAAGTAATCTACACCAGTTTAGAAAATTAGATAATATTTATCTAAATAAAACAAGACCAAAACGACACAAATCCAAAATGCACAAGTCAAGATATAACTTTTTAGAAAACAGACAAACAAGAATTGCCGCAAGCTCATAGACAACACACCATCCCTAGTGACACCCAATAGTGAGAAAATGCAAATAGAAAACAACAATACTGCTAATAAGTTTCAGTAAGCGTGCAACTACACCAAAGTTCCTGCTTAATATTTCATTACAAGTCCAAAGTGTTGATTCCACACAATTCCGTGGATGAAATGAGTTAAAACAAATAGTAATCCATGGACAGATTGAATGATACTCAGGATGAACAGCCAACACGTTTCGCCCGATAGAAGGGCTTCTTCAGGGCTGTAATATAACCAAAAAAAACAAAACATGTCTATACTATACTTTTCATTCCCCCAAGGAGTTGTCTATGTGGGTAAGTGTAAAGTTGCAAATTATAGGAGTGAATCAAAAGAGAAAGTACTGTGTACCAACACATTAATAGAAGTGATAGGCCCGTGCAAAGCATGTTCCATACCATGCAAGAAGAAAAAATATTGGGAGGGATAAGTAAAAATAGACCAAGCGATGAGTTAATTAGAAATAGAATCGGAATATATTGTATAGAAGTATATACGTAAAATGTGAGTATATATCCAATGAAAAGTGGAGTCCCAAGAGAGAGGGGGGGAAGCCATCCAAGTGTCAAGTTAAGTAAAAAGAACAAACTACTAAAACATACCATCAGTGGTATCCACTCAGTAATAGTTGTAAGGAGTATAATGATAACTCTAACTTTTTAGAGGTAAGCTATCACCTTTTAGAGGATCTAAACCGACAAACATCAAGTTTATTAGGTCAGAAGTAAGCTTAGGCCATGATTTTAAAAAACGGTAAAGAGAGTGGTGGAAGAGATAATGCTCATATGCACTCTCACATAAGTTAAATCGAGAGAAATAGGACGTTATCCTATCTCCTCAAATACTGGGTCAACATGTTTTGTGTCTCAGGGGTCACCATGGATCCAATGACGCTTTATCAGGACCAAAAATACAATCTTGACTTCTCCTAAGAACAATACATAGACCTCAATGTGACTTAAATTGGTAAGCATACTAAACTCCAGTCACTTACTTCAACCAACTGCATGTCTAGTTAGCATAGTCAAAAGGTCGCCCTGTGGGGTAAGGACAAAAGCAATAACACACATGCCATAAAATTTGATGCATATACAACAGTCTGATAGCACTTGAAAAACACCATAGTAATATTGTGCTCAAAAGTAGTGTGGAAAAAAACTGATGAATATATATGCACAGGTTTACTGTCCCAAATTATGATAACGGCTCCCTAGGAACACACGTGCCCACCAACAGGTGCACATTACTGAACAAAATATATTGGGAAAAATGAAAAGAAAAGAATTTCAGTGTCAAAGGTTCAACAGCCTATTCCTCAACTGCACTCACTATGAGTAAATCCTTCTGGGGAAATGTATTTATCAGCACACGGCTCTTCATAGTTTCAGGAGAAATAAACAGTTAGTCAGACGTGTCATCTCTTATTAGCACTCACGTGGCGTTAAAGAGGTTCAATCTAGCTATGTGGGGAGTGCCGACTGGTAACAAAATCTAAATGTTAACCCCACAACGTCAGGTAAAAAATCGAAGGATCAAAAAATATGACACACACCCATATCTCAAGCTGCTTCAGTAAAGCGATCACATAATCGGGAAGAAACTATACCAGAGACCTCATGGCTACTCCCCAGCTACTGGCAGGCGATATGCGAGGAAGTAATTGCTCGCATATCGCTTGCCAGTAGCCGAGGACCTAGCTGGGGTACGCGTTCCTGCAAAAGGTTTACTACATTGGGAAAAAGATCTCCAGTTAAGAGCCCCAATTTTTAGGGGTGCCCGTCAGACATTGCAGCGCTGGTCTGACGAGGAGCAGGCCAAATGATGAAGCTTGACATCCTATGGGATGTGTGAGGGCTATTACTCCTGATAAGAGAGTCTCCCTGTGTCTCCTTCCTTCTTTGTTGGAACAGTGTACCTTATATTGGTTGCATAGGCTATACTTTCGGGAGGCTGTACACTGGACCATTAATCTCCCTGTCCCTCTCTCTTTTTTGAATTACATTTAGCTTAGCTGTGGGACCCCCTTTTATAGAATCAGACACGGTTGCTCCGCTAACATGGATGACTTCCAGGGTCTTAGCTTTGATGATGATGAGGTGGTGTCTGCTATCTTACAGACCCCCTCCATTCTTGTTACATTCAATCTCGTTCCTCAGATGAATCTACTTCCTCCTCCTTTTTGGTATTGGGGGAAAAACAGAATTGCTTCGTTTTTTTCTTTTTTGCATTTAGCGTCCATGAAACTTCGAATTTTTGTATTTGTATACATATGAGAACACACACTGACAAAATTTGATCGGTGGGACTATTACAAAGATAACAGGCGGCTCACCGGCTCGCCGTTTTTGCCTTCGGAACTTTAATCGTTGCACATTGGCTTTTGCAATAAGGTTTTCTGAACCCATTATTGCCATCTATAGAGGGTTTATTGCTTCATACTGTGTCTTGATACTTGAATTTCTTCTTTTATATATATTCCCCCTGAACTGGACTGAACTGGGCACTATTGGCAGGAGGTTTTTCTCAGGATTTGTTTTTTTTTTTTTGATATACAAAGATATCGGATAAACAGTCCTTTTCTCTCTTGGCTGTAGTCTGTTGGGCTTGGATAATTATGTTGGGCTGAGGTCCCTAAGAGCACTTTTCCTTTCTGCTGCGTGGCTACGTCATTGCCGGAAATTTACTCGTCTGTACTGTCCTTCCCAGCCTAGGTCGGGAAATTAAAAAAAAAAAAAAAACATGGCGAACAAGGAGGGGGGTGTAACTGCTTCGGCGAGACGTGGTGAGGGGGTGCTTTGGAATCAGGCTTCAAATTCCAGTATTTGGGCTGAGGCAGTGAGGGGTGTGCGAAGTGGGAGATTTTATACCTCTCGCTGTTCTCTTCGCGGGGGCTTACCGGAGACTCCGGGGTTTTCCACCAGGAGTAATTTAATCAGGAATAGGGAAGGAGGAGATCGTGATAGTGTCGGAGCCGCTCGGTGCATGTCTCCAATTAAACGTCGCCCGAGGGGTGTACGGGCAGAAGTTAAAAACTTGGTTGGTGCGAGGAAATGTAACCCCGGCCCCCTGGGTGTGAGTGTTAAGCCCCAGACTCATCCATCTGAGACTGTAGCAGCTGTAGCAGCAGTTATAGCGAATTCCGGATCTAAGACTCACGGTGAAGGCTCTGTAAGGGGGATTGATCATACTGTGTCACCCGTGGAGCGCCCTCTCCCCCTCTTGGAGGAAGGTCAATCCGAGCCTCTGGGAAAGAGTGAATCTTTGATCACAAGGTATTTTCGGACCACTACTTTCCCATTGCAAGATATGGCAAATGCTCAACCGATCTTAAACGATTTAGAAGGGTCAAACCGAGCTGTATGTTCGGCCCAAAATCCATTAGACAAGGAACCAGATAGGCAGGGAGAGGATTCCTCTAAGTTACCAGCCCTGTTAGAAGTGGAGGGTAATCCTCCTAGGGGTTCAATGTCTCACGGTATGGATGTACAGGCCCTGTTAATCTCTCTTACTAAAGAGATTAGGGAAAAATTTGAGATTTCAGAAAATAACCAAACTAGGATTCGGGAAGTCTGTGAAGTTTTGGAAAGTAAAATCACCTTGTTAACAGATCGGCTGGGTAAGCTGGAGGCTGTGGTGGAGGCCCATGAGGAGCGGGTGGCAGCTCAATCTGAGGATATTTTACAATTAAAACTTGGGGAAAAGATGTTACAGGACAAATTAGAGACTTTGGAAAACAACATGAGGAGAAATAATATTAGGCTTTTGGGAGTTCCTTAGGGAATGGAAGGTGAAGACATTAAGGGCTATGTGATCGCTTTGATAAAGGAGGTTATCCCAAATACAGCAGTGTTTAACCTGGAAGAGGATATCCAAAGAGTCCATCGTGACCCGTTCAAGAAAAATCCCGGAAGGAAGAACCCTAGGAGGATTTTGATAAACTTCAATACGTACTCTATCAAGGAAAGAATCTTGTCTGAAGCTCTTAAAGGTTGTGTTTTCTCCAAGGGGGATTGGTCCTTTAGGATAAGATCAGATGTGTCCAAAGCAACGTTAGATAGGCAATGGGAATTGGGAAACTTTATGCGGGAGCTTCGCTCTCTTGGGGCTACTGTTCAGTTAAGGTTCCCGGCCGCTCTCCGTATCATGTGGAAGAATAAATGTATAACATGAGAGACCCGGGGGAGGTTAGTGCATTTATAGATCAGATTAAGGCGTCACAATAAGATCTAGTGGAAATGTCCCGTCCGACGGGGAGTTCAAATTGAGGATAACAGGATGGTTATCCTAGTAGAATTAGGGAGGGTTCCCCGGGGGGGGGTTTGGGTCTGGGTGGGAGTTGGGGTTGGTTGAGGGGGCGGGAGGCACTGGGTGTAGGGGTTTGGTTTGGGTTAGGTGGGTTGAAAATGATAAATATAGGAAAGTCCTCATAATTTGCTCAAACAGGAGGGGGGGTTCTGTGCTCATGATGTTTCCTTTTCTTCTTGATAGGAATGTCTAAGTATGGTAATTTAAGGTTGAAATTTCTCTCTTGGAATGTGAATGGTTTAAGGGTGTTATGTAGGAGGAGGAAGATTTTTGAATACTTACGATTGGCGGAAGAGGAGATCATTATATTGCAAGAAACTCATCTTCAACAAAAAGAGTGGGAGAGCTGGGTCAAACGGTTGAATTGGGTTTCTTTCAGTGTATGCTCTTCCCAAACTAGCGCGATAAAAGGTGTGGCAGTCCTGATCAAAAAATCCATAAAGCTTAAGGTAGGATTGGTGCAAGTTTACCCTAGGGCAGTGGTTCCCAAACTGTGCGCCGCGGCTCCTTGGTGCGCCGTCAAAATTAGCCAGGGGCGCCGCACACAGTCTGGAAACCACTCGGAGGTGCTTTTAATCGGTAGCTTTTCACCGTGGTTTTGGAAACAAAACCCCCTGCATTAATTATTGTGACCAGCGGAGGGCGCCAGAGTACCATTAATAATATCCCTATGACAAAAGAAAAGAAATAATTTAAAATAAATGGTTTTCAGGAACCTGAACTAGAGAATTAAGAAGTCAAACTGTAAATAGTGTAGGTACAGGTACAGGCTGGGATTACGTTCCCCCACCCGCCAAAAAAAAGTAACATAATGGGGAGCCGTGGCCAACACGGCCAATAGGTCAAAGGAGCCGGGGATCGAAAAAGTTTGGGAACCACTGCCCTAGGGGGAGATGGGTAGTGGTAGAACTATGTATATGCGGTTATTGGATCACTGTGGCGGGCTATTACGGGCCTAACCTAGATGATCCGATGCCATTTCAAGAGTTATTCAATATTTTACTTCTAGCTAGATACCCAGTGGTATTAGGTGGGAATTTTAATATACTGTTAGAGCCTGCTCACGATAAGTCAACCCCCGGGGTATGGTTAACTCTCCTAAAATGAGGGCACAGGTGAAACAAGCCATGCAGGATCTAGGATTGGTAGATGTATGGCACTGGAGAGGGGGCGAAGGAGATAGATACACATTTTACAATAAAAAATATGGGCATAGATCTAGAATAGATTTTTTTTTAATACACAAAAGTTTATGCACAGAGGTGAGAAAGGTAGCCCACAATCCAGCTCACCTTTCAGATCATTCAGCTGTAAAATTACACTTGGATATCAGGGTCGTAAATAAGGGTATTAGGAGTACAATTAATCGCGCTTTATTCCTAGACGACTCAATAGTAGAAGTGTTAAAAAAAGATACAAGAGATTTTTTCCACTTGAACCAAGGTACAGCAAGTCTATGGTGTGTTTGGGATGCGTTTAAGGCCGATATTAGAGGGAGGCTTGTGAGCCTGGCAATATATAAGCATCGTGAAGAAAAAGAAAAGTTGGGAGATATGGAATCATCACTAAAAACTCTTCAAGTTGCAATCCATAATGCACGATTAGAAGGGAAGGACGATCTATTAGAGGAGTTGATACGCCAAGAGGAAAAGGTTCGGATTAATTTAGAGGCTTTTTTGGAAAATCGCAGTAGGTTAAAGTGGGAAAGTAGTCGATACGCTCACTATGAATATGGAGAAGGTTGTAGTAAACTATTAGCTTGGAAGGTTAAGTCGGACCTTTCCAAAAGGTACATTTTAGCGGTTAAATCTGATCATACGAACCAGATTTGTGTGGAGCAAGAAGAGATTGAGGGGGCATTAATATCTTTTTTTCAAGATATATACTCAGAAAGTTTGGTTAATTCAGAGGAGTCGATTAGAGATTTCTTAGAAAAAGTAGATCTTCCAGCCTTAGAGGAATCTGAAATGATCTCATTAAATTGTAAGATAAATGAGGCCGAGCCTGTTGAAGGCATAAAGGCTTTGAAAAAAGGAAAGGCCGTTGGTCCAGACACTCTACCTAATGAATTGTATAAGGTTTTGGGGGATGAACTTAGTCCATTTCTATTAGAACTATTCAATTCTATGCTGGTAGAAGGGGCACAGATTCCTAAATCCTGGAGAGAGGCAATAATTTTTTTATTGTTAAAGCCAGGTAAGGACTCAATGTCTTGTGCATCCTATAGACCCATCTCCTTGTTGAATGCGGATTACAAACTTTATACAGGGATTTTAGCCAGGAGATTGGGGAGCGCCATAGGCAATCTGATTCATATGGATCAAAAGGATTTTATGAAGGGGAGGCAACTCCATGAGGTAACTCACGAGTTATTTGCTGCAGTAGACCTGGCGGAACAAGAAAAGGCTCCTTTGGCGATCCTGACTTTTGATGCAGCAAAGGCCTTTGATCGTGTTAATTGGGCTTTTTTGAGGGCAGTGCTGGAAAAAGGGGGCTTGGGATTTCCTTTTGTTAGGGCGGTTAGGGAATTGTATAGATGCCCCTCAGCGAGAGTCCTGGTTAATGGCCAACTATCGCAGGAATTCAGGATCTGGCGGGGTACGCGACAGGGATGTCCCTTATCTCCCTTGCTTTTCAACTTATACATTGAACCTTTGGCAATTTTACTTCGGTCGTGTAAGGATATTATCCCATTTCGAAGTGGGGGCTGGAAAAAAAAAGTAGCATTATATGCGGATGATCTTATGCTATACACCAGTGATGTTAGGTCTACCCTACTTATGGTCAAAACTCTGATGGAACAATTTGGTACATTTTCCGGTTATAGTGTAAACACAGAAAAGACGGAAATAATGTGTTGGAATTTGACTTATGCTTCTCCCTTAGTCAAACAAGAGATCAAATATTTGGGTATTCGATTAACAACTGATTTAAATGAGGTAGCTAAATTAAATTTTGACATAACGTATAGGGAAACCAAAAAACTCCTAAAGGCGTGGGCCGCTCTTCCTCTTTCCATAATTGGAAGATCTAACATTTTGAAGATGTGCATTCTCCCAAAATTCACCTTTTTATTTAATACCATTCCATTAGAGTTTAAGAGGAGCTGGTTTAAAAAACTACAGGGGGATTTATCCTAATTTGTATGGGCCTCTAAAGGAGTAAGGATCTCGTGGAGAAAGATAAGTAGAACTTCCATGAGGAACAGGGTCAAGACTGATTTGCATATGGCTGGGTTCAAACTGGGGTGGCATGGTGAGCAAAATAATGAATGAATTAAACCCAGATCTGTGATTGGGGGTGAATGTTTGATTGGTTACGCATTCCGTCCATCCAGTTACGCTATCCCACAGCGTTTGTGTTTTGCTTTGATTGACATTTGTATGCAGATATGTGTTACCATCATCAGTCTCTCCATGATCTCCGTTAAATATTTTTCAACCTTAATACAACTCCAAACCATATGCAGAAAATCTGCACCAGATATTTCACACCTAAGGCATTCATCAGGTCTTGTTGGATATATATGGTGGAGTCAAGTTGGTGTGAGGCAAGTGCAATATAATACCTGGCGTTATTGGAGAAGTCTCTTACCTGAACACAATCTCTTCCCCATTCCCTGTCCATCAATAGTTCTTGTATGCCAAGCATCACTTAGCTGCATCTTGAAGCTTTGTTGCCAGGTAGTATAATTCCAGGTCCGAGAGCACCAGCCATTCCTTATATGTGTTCAGTTTGAGGACTTACGGCCCTAAACTCTCCATCTCCCAGCATAAGCTTGTCTCAGGATACCTCCAGGCCAGTCAGTGGAAACAGCAATGGTTTGTCCCTATTAATGTGCAATTCCGAAGCCTCCCTGAGTGTCTGGGACTTCTCCAGCAACTTCAGAATCGAAATTGGAGGCTGTCACAGAAATAATAGGACATCATCTCCATACAGAGCCCAATTCGCTCAAAACCTGACCCAGGTGAATAGCCAGCTGCTTCATGAATAACACAAATAGGAGAGGGGATGGGGGGCATCCCTGTCTTGTCCCTTTCTCCACAGTACAGCTGTCAGACATGTAACCACTCTAATGCACCAGCGCCGTGGGACTGGAATAGGGCATGAAAACCCAACCAAAAATCAATCTGCCATGTTGAAGGGATTTTCGATAACCAAGGCCATCAACATTGTGTTCACGCCACAGGCTCAGACCCTATGCATGATGTGTGTTAGGCATCTAATACTCATAAGGGTACTTATAGTGGGTATGAAGCCACACTGGTGCTCATGGACAAGGAAGACAGTCACTGTTTGCAGCCTGTTTTCAATGATTTTAGCTAGCACCTTCACATTCACATTCATTAGGGACAAAGATCAGTTGAATCCGGATAACAAAGGATCTCTGTCGGGTTTTGGTAACATGACCACAGCAACCTCTTGCATGGTCTGTGGCAGCCTGCCAAGGCCGCTGGCATTTTTAAAGACCTCCAGTAGGTGATCGTAGAGCATGAAAACATGTCTGATAGAACTCCAGAGGCAAACCGTCCGTCCCCCTGGTGCCCTGTTATTAAAGCATCCTGAGGATAATTGTGCTTAATTCTTCTTGTGTAGTGTCTGCCTCTAATTCCAGCATTCTCTCCTCACAGAGTTTCCTGACCTCAATACCCACAATTTAGGATGCCATCCCTGTCCCTGTAATTAAGTACCTTTGCAATAATCATCTGGGGTAGATGAGGAACCAGTGCTGTATGAGCTTTCTCAATGAGAAACCATTGAGACAGTTTGTTTGGTTTCATGACGTTTTTAGCTAGCCCTCAACCAAAAGTTCCAGAGAGTCACCCTCCATTGGCTAGGTTACATCATTGTGAGCCACCTTCAGCATCTTCCAAGCAGTTATCCAGATATAGAGTTTGCTCTGTAAGTGAGCGGACTGTTGTACGCAAGCCCTTCACCTCCTTTGTCAGATAGGTTACATTCTTTTCAGTCACCAGGGAGTGTTCACTTACTTTGTGAAGATCTACCATGCAAAAAGTTAACCTCAGTAAGAATAGAACCCATTTTGTTTTCCAAAGACTGCTCTTAATGCTCAACTGCTGTCAGCTGGATGGCTTCACTGGTGATGTCTGGCTGGTTCCTTCCATCATCCACTGAACATTTGCTCCCTCTAGTCCTGTCAGTGAACTGATACATCTTGGTTTGCTGTTTGGATCAGGAGGACCTATCCCAACCCATCATTAAAAAAAAAACTCTCCCCCACAGGAGAGCACCAGTTGATAATTAAAGTGTGGTGCCTGACAGCAACGAGTCACTTTCCTCTTATACTTACTGCCACTGTAGCACCAATCCTCTGGTGCAACATGTTTTATACCCCACTGCAGCCATGCAACAACAGCAGGGCCAACATGGTTTACATGTCTCAAAATGTTCCTTGCAGAGCTACACAGGAGAGAACAGCCAGCACTGCCTCCTATGTCCAGAGTCCGTCATGGCCCTATATCTGCACACACGACACCCAAAGTTGCATCACTGATGCCACCAGTGATCCAGGGGCCACAGAACCCAATTACAACCAGCACTGAAATGCACCCACCGCTTCCGCAGGGGCTACACTCACATAAGAGAGAGCACCGAAGTTGCATGCCACACCCAGGGACTCCACTCGAACCTCCTCCTAACTGCCAGGAAAGAAGTCTGTGCAGACGTCTCCCGCTGCAGAGCAGCCCAGGACGTATGGTGCATGCAGCTCCTCAGTATCCTCCATCTTAATGGAGCTACTGGAGATCACATTGAAACTTCGCTCACATCTTGAACCATCCAGACCTGTGGGGGCCCCGTGTCCACGGCCTCCTCCACACCTCCCAGACACATTGCTTCACCAACTGCAAGGGCAGGTGTTCCTTTCACCAAAACATGGCTCACCTGCTGTCACAGAACACATTGCAGTGGTGGATTGCAAGCCCAGGAATGGCACAGGATTCTTCAGGGTAGCACAGGGTGTCTCAAAGCTGAAGCTCAAGATGTGCTATTGGCCACCTTGGTTAGCAATATATACCGATGCCTTTGTTTTTTTATGGAGGACCTTAATTTAGATACCACCCTTTCTAAAACTTATGTCATGGTTTGTGGACCGAAATTCACAAAATCTAGGACTTTTTTACGTGAAAGGAAAGTTAATTGAGATGGTGCATACTTTTTTTTAGGTCGAGCGTAAGTGTTCGACGTGTTTCATATTTTTAAGTATACTTATACTGTGGTTCAAAGCTATTTCATTTGTTGGTTGCAGTGTCCTTCAAAAATCATTGCTTGCTAGTGGTCAGTTCTGCCTCTTTGTCCTGCCTTTTTCACTTTTGGAGCAGCACCACTACTGTTTAATTACGCTTTGTCCTGTTTATCTCATCTTTAGGGGACTTTTTTATTTTTTTATTTGCTTGTTCGTCTTACACTGTGGGTGTGTGTTCAGTCCCTCCTCCTCACCAGCTCCCTCTGTGACTTAGTTACTTTGGGCACCATGTTCAGAAAAGTAGGGCGCTTGGTAGCTTGTTATATATACCATTCACAGCGCTTGTTTACTGAACTTGCCCGTGGCTGCTCGCATTTCAACATTGCCTTTAACATACACGCTTGAAATGCGTGCTGCCACAGGAAGGTAAACGGTGCAAGCTCTGTATTTGTTTACCTTATCTCCCATGGCAGTACACATTTCAAACATGTATGTTAAAGGCAATCTGGAAATGCATGCAGCCACAGGCAGATTAAGTAACAAGCACAGCGCAAGCGCTGTTTGCCTAATCTTCCCGTAGCTGCACGCATTTCAAGATTGATTTTAACATGCACGCTTGAAATGCGTGCAGCCACACAGAGATGAATTAAACAAGCACAGTGCTAGTGATGCAATAGAACTGGGATACGTTTGGTATTTACTTACGGTTTGCACTTACTAAGGAAGATGAACCCTATATGTGGACCTGCTGCATATTACTTCAGAATCCCGAGATTGTTTACTTTGTTTATTCCCACTAGCACTGTGTGAAATATTCAGCATGTACTGTGCCAATTACATTCCAATATCTTTGCAACAGCTCCAGCTGTTGGACTCTGAGGACATTACACATTCACCACTGACATTTAAAAAAGAACACAAAGGTCTATATTTATACTTTTTTAGTGCCGCATTTGCGTCACTTTTTGACGCAAAAGCGGCACAAACTTACAAAATACAATTGTATTATGTAAGTTTGCGCTGCTTTTGCATCAAAAAGTGACGCAAATACAGCGCAAAAAAATATAAATATGGGCCAAAATATTCAAGTTTTTAGAGAACTGCCCAAGTCAAGGAAGGCCCTGCGCATCAATATCGAGGGGCAATGGATTATTAAACTTTTGCAGTTGACACATTTTTGCCCCTGATTTTGATCAATATTCAGATGTTATGATAGATTAACAAATACATCTCACATAAATCATAACAAAAACAATGTATCCCCTTTTTGTCTAAAATATTGCGATAACTAGCAAATATATGTAATTTGCAGTATAAAGAACGACAAACTTTAAAACTTTTCCTTAGCAATTTGGGAGACATGCATATTTTAAAATGGATTTATTTCTTCTTTCTTTGATATCTACCTTAACAGTGATCTACTACGAGTTTTAGATTAGGCCAGTCCTAGGTCTTTATAAGAAGTCACTTGTTATGTTTGTGTTTACTTGTCCCCCTGCCTCCGGTTTCTTCTCAAATTTCTGTGCGTGCGTGGCACAAAGAGGCAGAAGGTGACCCAAATCGCTATGTTGGTTTATACCACCATAAAAGAAGGCATTGCTGTTGTGCAACAACGTTCTGGCACCCATGGAATTCTTAATAAATAACCACCAAAGTGTCTCATGCACACATGGTAGGAGTTTGCCTCTATAATCATGCTCTGTTTGTCTGATTAAAAAATATAGCACAACACCTATGCATGGACTCCTCCTGCTTGCACTATTTTTTCCTGGCTTCTGGTGCCGCCTTTACATCAGGACAGTGCAACTGCGATGTTGCATTACAGGCCATCATTAACAAGCTTATGTAGGTAACAAAATGAGTTTCAGGTGCTTGACGTTGTGCCACTGCACCTCTGGTGCACTGACATAAGAAGTGCAGAATGGTGATCCAGTCACTGAGGTCGTTTTTACAGAGTTGCTGTTTACACACCAAGACTGCTGTGCTACGGTCTAAAACATTGTGAGCATTCCAAACACAAAACAAAACTTATAAGGAAAACACAGGGTAGCGGGAAACAATTCCATTTATAGGGACTGTTCTGAGTGTTACAGTCTAAAAGTTTACTTCTGATAAAGCTTTTTATTTGGTTAACATGATAATTGTATATGTTTTATTAATCTCTCCTTATTGTAATTATGAGAATGATTCAGGCAAAATCAATATCCTTACTACACAATGACTGTTTGAACACTCTCAATCTGTTTGGGTGACCCTTCTAGTTTATTTCTCTTCTTCCTCCTCAGTGGCTGTCTTGTGTCTTTTTTTGGGAATTGTGTTAGCCAGCCAGCAACTCTGATGGTGGGGTGGTGAAAATGGTATTCTATTGGCATAAGCATGGCAGATTTAAATTAGGATGCTAAAGGCAATATTTCATTTTTGGCCGCAGATAGATGAATAAGGTAAATGGAAGTGCTTTAGTTATATTCAGGGCCACTTTAAATATGTGGCAGGAAAAGACCAAATTATGAGGCAGGGTGGACTACTTTATGTGGCAAGAAAAGTCCAGTTATGACCTTACAACACCAATAGCTCTGACTCAAGCCAATGGGAGACCTATTGCATTGCAAATGCTTGTTTTATTTGGGGGTTTATATTTGACTCTTCCAGTTCCTGGACACCCTGTCTTATATCTAGACAACAAAGATTTACTCAGTTGGTGGGTGTATTACTTAATATGGCTTCTAATAGCGGCAGTAAATTGATTCTCCTAGTGCTAGAAGTATATAAAACGCAGTGTGATGCGATCTTGTCATATGGTATACACAGTTGTGGCTACTGCCCTTAATGGAACCTTCAAACTGAAGAAAAACATTTTCTACCACTACCTTCTTGCCCTTTCTCAGTAGCTCTCATTATTTTTGCCATGAGAAATTAGGTTCTCTTATATTGAGGATTACATCAAATTGGTCCCACTTTTGTTATGGGTCTCTGTATGAACAAGTCTTCTCTCAATAAAAATACTATTGAGGATTACTCTAATTGCTCAAAGAGTCTTACATTTCTGTGCCTCCTGTATCAAAGCTGTTGCCGGACAGTTAGGCAGTCCGTCCCCTGTCTGCAAAACAAATGAAATGTGGGCAAGGGTGTTTTTTCCGGGAACATCAATGTATCCCTACAAAGGCAATAAAACTGTCTCAATCTTCACAATAACAGTATGCCATTCTGCATATCTCAGAATGTTTGTAGCTATATCTCTCTGTTGTTACACAGCCCTGGGAGAGCACTTCTTTCTAGATTTAGTGGCATATGAACGAGTTTCCCACGCAGTGCAGCACAGCAAGTCAACTTGCTGCGCTGCACTGCATGACAAGGAAAGGGTCGGAATGGGCTGTATTTAACTCAATATGGGACATTTGTCTTTTCCCCTGCGTTGACCCCCTTTTGTCAGCCTAGCACCAAGGCAGGCACCCTTGCCCCATGGTGCAAGAGTGCCTCTATTGCATGCAAGATTGTTTTTGTGGAGAAAGGGGCACCTCCCGCACAAAAACAATCCTGTGAGGCATATTCCTCTATCTATGTGTGCTGCAGAATGCAGCACAGATAGAAAGAGGAAAAAAAGAGGAGAGATAAGGATATTTCTCCTTGTTACGCCTCCCCTGGGAAGGTGTAGCATTTTGGCATATTTCCAGGTTTACCAATTCTGGTAAATCTGGGAATGCGTCAAAATCCATGGGAGTTGTGTGGGAACACCAATGCAATGCCCATGGGATGCCTTCCCCAACACAGCGATTTGTACTCCATTGCTGTACTCCAGATTTATGAAGCCACTCAGGGCCAGGCAAGGTGGCCTTGCCCGGCTTCATAAATTACATTTAAGGTTTGTGTTTCACATTTACCACGTTGTGTGGTGCAAATGTGACCCAAACCGGCAAACTCCACCTGAATTCAAAGCAAAATGGAACTCAAAACAGTGAAACCTAAAAATGTTAAGGTTTTTTTTGTTTTTTGATTTTATGGGCATCATTATATTTTAACCATTTTTTTTCTTTTTCTGATTGACTGCTAGTCTTCCAGTTCACATGCTTTGTTTTAGTAAACTCTGCTCCCAAAGACATGGATTACCAAGACAAAAGCTACATTCAAGTTGTTGTGGCTCAATGTATTTTGCACAAAACATATCACATTTAAGGCAAGGCACAGCCTACTCAGTTGCAAGTGGGGTTGTGTCCATCTCCATATCCCCATCGGTCCAGTTGATGGCCCATCCACACACACCAAATCAATCTATTGTGTAGCTGTCTGAGAGGAATAATCAAAGTCCAACTGCCAACTACACCCAGTCATGTGACCTAGTAACAGGCTGCAGGAACCAAATAGGGCAGGAAAATCAACTTTCTGAACGTGGCATTTTCAAAACTGTAACATAAAATCCAACTTTACAATTAAAGAAGATTTTTACTTACAATTTCCCGGGTACCAAACATGAAATGTTCACCTGTTCCCAATGAAATATTAGCACTTATTAAATTTAATAAGGCAACCAAATGGTATCCTATGAGAGAGTTGGGACTTACAGTAGTGAAATCGAATTTAGTACTTTTTGACTACCAGGGCAAGTAAAACTTAAAATTACTTGTCCAACCTTTTAATTTCACTGCACCCTGCCATATGGCTACTTAGGGCCTACCTTCAGGGTGATTTAAGTGCAATAAATGGAGAGTTTATGGATTGGCAAGGGGGTTATATTGCCAAGTCGAATTGGCAGTTTAAAGCTGCATTCAGGCTGCAGCGGCAGGTCTGTGATATATTTTAAAGGGCTACATAACTGGATGGCACAACAGGTGCTGCAGTCCCACTAGTAGTTTAATTTACAGGCACTGGGTATATGGTATACCACGTTACTAGGGATTTCCAAGTAAATTAAATATACCAGTCAGATGTAAGCCATCGTTAACATGTTTAGGGAGTGAGCACAAGCACTTTAGAACTGTTCAGTAGTGGTGAACAGCACAGAGTCCTAAGGCCAACAAAAACAAATTCAGCAAAAATAGGAGGAGTGAAGGCAAAACGTTTGAAGGTGACCCTGCGGAGAGGGCCAGGTCCAACAATAAACAAATACAGTTTTTGCATTTAAAAATGTATACATTGTTCCATTTAATGTGGATATATTGATTATAGTTCAACTAGATATACAGATGGCTTCTCATTAAATTTAATGTAGCCATCTACTACACTTGGTTAATATAACACACACAGATTAATACTATTAAACACATGTTGAGTATATATGTTGCATATGAAGGGGTAGAACACAAAAGTACGCTGCTTCAGTCCCCACACCAATGGCTACAGTTGCCATCACACAAAAAAGGAGCCTATTGAGACAAACCTTAAAATACTGTTGTCTTCATCATCTTAAACTTTGTCTTCTCCAATTGATACACTTCATCAATGTTTTTCCTCTAATTTAACTTCATCCCTGTTCCTGTTAACTCCCTTTCCTTCAACCACCACTCTCTTTTATCTAATGTATGGAGATCCTTTTATCATAGCAAATAAGCTAGTCAAGCAAATGCCAATAATCAAAATAGGCCTCAATATAGCACCTGGAAGTCCACTACCCACATTGCCAAGCCAACTTCCTACTGTAGAAAATCCCTTTCCAATTGCTTCCCAAGCTCATGTCGCCTCCAAATCCACCAATTCAGGTTTTAATGCAGTGATATTCCACACAATCCCTATTATTTCCTTGGTCTTATATGGAATAAAGTTACAATGACGTTGAACTTTCAGCACCTTGCAGACTTTTCCTTCTTTGCTACCAAATGTTTAATGCAAGTTCATTTTCCCAAACCATACACCTAATAGCTACTACCTCTGTATCTACATCCAGAAATGCACCAACCGTACTAGTGGCAAGTTTGTCCACTACTGTGGAAAGTTTCTAATCTTTAAATCATTTATGAATTTAAGAAAATCCCCACTGAAGGAATCATAGCTCCAACATTGTCTCTTACTATTTGTGCAGCACTACTTCCACTACATTTACATTTAGATCTACTAGATGAGTCCCTTTCAAGCTCACCTAAATTATCTACATGATATATTTTTTGAGAACACTAAGGCAAGATAACAAGTACTTGCCCAATTTGCAGGCAGATTAAAATAAGCGTTCTGTGCACGCTCAAAATAAACTCCAGGAATCACCTGATCTTCTCCTGTAAGAATTTGAGCAGGGCCCCTAACATTTAAAATTTGTGTTCACATGCAGTTAGTCCTATATGCTTATTCCTATCTGCACTTTCCCTCTTATAATTTCACAACTTCCCTTTATATCGCCAATCCAATTTCAAATTAGGATATACTCCCTTTTTACACTCACTTTCCTCCTTTTTACACTCAAATCCTCTCCTCCCATTGACTGGTGGTACCTATTGGCCTTCTTTGACTCCAAATCATAGATAAACTGCTTCTCTATAGAACACACAGAACATGTCAGTTTTTATCCATGGGTGTGACCATTGTCAATTTTAAAAGGGGTAAGTCTAAACAAATACCAAGCAGTATCAATCTCCTCTTCCTGAAGATTGGGATTCATGTGGCTAGTAAGGGGAGCTTCAAAAAGTATTATCATAATTAAAAAAATATCATTCAAAGCATACTTGTCTTTATAAAAGACCAAACAGAATATTACAAGTGATGCCATGAGAAAGGGGAATGTGATGATAGGTAAATCCTTTAGCCACTGAAGCATGCAATTGAGCACAGATGTAGCAGTCTTTTGCCTTCTTTGTATGTGTGTTCTCATATACCAATCTAGAAAATGAGCCTGTGGAAAAATCTCCCTCTGAAGCATCCTGGTGTTAAATCCTAACATCAAACAGGATGTGCATGTATTGTAGGTCTAGGTGTGGGCATAATAGGGCCAGTGTCAGCAGGGAAACCTAAATCTATTAGGAAAGCAATCATGAATGTGATGGCAACAATCAGTACTCCACCTATCACTAACCTACGCTGATCTTGTTATAGAGCCATTTTAGTGATGCCTCTGGGTTTTAGCAACTAGGGCTGCTGCGTGTTCCCTATAGCCTAGTAACATTTTATTCTGCTTCATATTATTATTTAAAAAATTTCCACATTCATGGTGGCGTTTTATTTTCTTTATCTGGTTGTCGTTTAGCCTTGGAAAGCATTACATTTCTTAGCACAACATTCTTTCATTCTGTGCTTTCCTCAAGGCTGCAGCAAGATAGGATTGCTGGCGCAAGTGGTACTCTGCGTCTCTAAAATTCACAGATACATACATATCTTCACATAGGGAGATTTTCTCAGGACATCAGTTGTTTTATTATAAAAACACTTCCCTTTCCCATGCACATTAGAAGGAGGTTTCAAGCCAGATGACCACAACCGCATTCTGTCTGACTTCGTTACAGCTGCTCTTTGAGACCACGGTTCCCTGAGCCCCATGGGAATAGTGTCTCTATAGATAACAGGCTTCTTCAGTACCGTTATATTGAGGTATGGGAGATGATGTCTTCCCAGGGGGGAATCCTGAAGGGTGGATTATCCTGCTGTGTGCTCTAACATAGCTTAGGTTGGAATCGCATATAGCATGCATAGTGACAGTATGGTGGGAGTTTTCTTGTGTTTCACTTTCCTTTTCACCATTTTGCTTCTAGTATGTTTCATCATTCTAATTATTGTATTCCATGTCATTTTATCTAAGACACCGCTGATTCAATAAATGTTATTGAACCATTTCCTGCCTCTGTTTGCTTTTGCATGTGTGAGACTAATGCAATTGAGAGAAAAGGATGAGATCTGATCCACCACTATTTCCCTGAGAAGTCATCATGTCATGCGCCCTGTTGCCACAAATCATTCCTTCTCTTGGGGAAAGATGAGGTGCTACTAGCTGGCCGGAAACGGATTAGACTGATAGTTGTCACATGGTGTGGGATTGGACTCAGTTACCCACAATTCAGGTGATGCTGCCGCCCAAATCCAGTAGCCTCATTAGTATAATGAGAGCCAACGTGACAATCTTTGGCAAGGATATCCATAATTTCTCTATAGCTAGACTTTAGGAGTAGAACAGCTTTGAGCAGACATATAAGTTCTGCAAGCTGATTTTGTGATTACACTGAGATTAGCTTTATGTACAGCAGTCTTTGTGAGTCATTCTTAGTATTACTCCACCTTCTTCTAGAATGACAGTCCTACTCTTCTACTAGAGCCTTGGCCCTAGGGATTCTTCAGTGTTAAAACAAGGCAAAGTTCAATACAGTTCAGGTCATAGACACAGTTTGTTATGATGATTACAATCAGTTCGGGAAATTAAACTCTCCTCATTGTGGTAGCAAAATCATGGCGGTTCTTTTGGCTCTGCTCTCTGATCACCCAAGTGATACGTGATTTGATCAAGTCCACGGTCGGTGTAGTATGCCCACTAAAGGGTTGAGTACCATGAACAGGGTCCCCTCACTCTTTTCAATCTCCTGAGTACTGGCTGTTTGTCTTCACTGTCACTCAGCCCACTCAAGTGTGTCTCTTCGGTTACAGTTTGAGGAATGCATTCAATGGATGAGCTCAGTCTCAGGCTTTCTCTCCCCCTTAGCCACTATTCTCTCCCACAAACATTGCCGGTCACATCACTCAGCCCTTCTCAAGGGTTAGCATAATCAACCACCTGTGCATGAAGCTGCTTCACTGTGATTACTTCTAACTCATTCACCACAGGCTTGAAGAGTCGCCTGTAGGAGGCTGGCCTGGCTTGTAGTGGGTACCAAGGGGTACTTACACTCTGTACCAGGTCCAGTTATCCCTTATTAGTGTAGAAGAGGTGTCTCTAGCAGCTTAGGCTGATAGAAGGTAGCTATAGCAGAGCATCTTAGGCTGAACTAGGAGACATGCAAAGCACCTACTATACCACTGGTGTCATATGCACAATATCATAAGAAAACACAATACACAGATATACTAAAAATAAAGGTACTTTATTTTTATGACAATATGCCAAAGTATCTCAGTGAGTACCCTCAGTATGAGGATGCTAAATATACACAAGATATATGTACACAATACCAAAAATATGCAGTAATAGCAAAAGGAAGTAATGCAAGCAATGTAGAATTACAGTAGATTGCAATAGGAGCACTTAGGTACAGGGGCAACACAAACCATATACTCTAGAAGTGGAATGCGAACCACGAATGGACCCCAAACCTATGTGAGCTTGTAGAGGGTCGCTGGGACTGTAAGAAAACAGTGAGGATTAGAAAAATAGCCCACCCCAAGACCCTGAAAAGTAGGTGTAAAGTGCACCTATATTCCCCAGAGAGAACAGAAGTCGTGATAGGGGAATTCTGCAAGGAAGACCAACACCAGCAATGCAACCAAAGTGGATTTCCGGACGAGAGTACCTGCGGAACAAGGGGACCAAGTCCAAGAGTCGCGACAAAGTCGAGAGTGGGCAGATGCCCAGGAAATGCCAGCTGAGGGTGCAAAGAAGCTGCCACCGGATGGTAGAAGCTGTGGATTCTGCAAGAACGAAGAGGACTAGGAACTTCCCCTTTGGAGGATGGATGTCCCATGTCGTGAAGAAGCTTGCAGAGGTGTTCCCACGCAGAAAGACCGCAAACAAGCCTTGCTAGCGGCAAGGGTCGAGGTTAGGGTTTTTGGATGCTGCTGTGGCCCAGGAGGGACCAGGATGTCGCCACTTGTGTGAGGAGACAGAGGGGGCACCCAGCAAGACAGGGAGCCCTCACAGAAGCAGGCAGCACCCGCAGAAGTGCCGGAACAGGCACTAGGAAGAGGAGTGAACCGGAGCTCACCCGAAGTCACAAAAGGAGATCCCACGACGCCGGAGGACAACTCAGGAGGTTGTGCACTGCAGGTTAGAGTGTCGGGGACCCAGGCTTGGCTGTGCACGAAGGAAATCCTGGAAGAATGCACAGGAGCCGGAGCAGCTGCAAATCACGCGGTACCCAGCAATGCAGTCTAGCATGGGGAGGCAAGGACTTACCTCCACCAAACTTGGACTGAAGAGTCACTGGACTGTGGGAGTCACTTGGACAGAGTTGCTGAGTTCCAGAGACCACACTCGTCGTGCTGAGAGGGGACCCAGAGGACCGGTGATGCAGTCTTTTGTTGCCTGCGGTTGCAGGGGGAAGATTCCGTCATCCCACAGGAGATTTCTTCAGAGCTCCTGGTGCAAGAAGGAGGCAGGCTACCCCCAGAGCATGCACCACCTGGAAACAGTCGAGAAAGCCTGCAGGATGAAGCGATACAAGGTTGCAGTAGTCGTCATTTCTACTTTGTTGCTGTTTTGCAGGCGTCCTGAGCAGTCAGCAGTCGATCCTTTGGCAGAAGATGAAGATAGAGATGCAGAGGAACTCTGATGAGCTCTTGCATTCGTTATCTAAAGAATTCCCCAAAGCAGAGACCCTAAATAGCCAGAAAAGGAGGTTTGGCCACTCAGAGCAGTCCAGTGTGCCAGCAGCACCTCTGTTTCCAAGATGGCAGAGGTCTGGAGCACACTGGAGGTGCTCTGGGCACCTCCCCTGGGAGGTGCAGGTCAGGGGAGTGGTCACTCCCCTTTCCTTTGTCCAGTTTCGCGCCAGAGCAGGGCTGGGGGATCCCTGAACCGGTGTAGACTGGCTTATGCAGAGATGGGCACCATCTGTGCCCATCAAAGCATTTCCCGAGGCTGGGGGAGGCTACTCCTCCCCAGCCCTGACACCTTTTTCCAAAGGGAGAGGGTGTAACACCCTCTCTCTGAGGAAGTCCTTTGTTCTGCCTTCCTGGGCCAAGCCTGGCTGGACCCCAGGAGGGCAGAAACCTGTCGGAGGGGTTGGCAGCAGCAGCAGCTGCAGTGAAACCCCGGGAAAGGCAGTTTGGCAGTACCCGGGTCTGTGCTAGAGACTCGGGGGATCATGGAATTGTCTCCCCAATGCCAGGATGGCATTGAGGTGGCAATTCCATGATCTTAGACATGTTACATGGCCATGTTCGGAGTTACCATTGTGACGCTATACATAGGTAGTGACCTATGTATAGTGCACGTGTGTAATGGTGTCCCCGCACTCACAAAGTCCAGGGAATTTGCCCTGAACGATGTGGGGGCACCTTGGCTATTGCCAGGGTGCCCACACTCTAAGTAACTTAGCACCCAACTTTTACCAGGTAAAGGTTGGACATATAGGTGACTTATAAGTTACTTAAGTGCAGTGGTAAATGGCTGTGAAATAACGTGGATGTTATTTCACTCAGGCTGCAGTGGCAGGCCTGTGTAAGAATTGTCAGAGCTCCCTATGGGTGGCAAAAGAAATGCTGCAGCCCATAGGGATCTCGTGGAACCCCAATACCATGGGTACCTCAGTACCATATACTAGGGAATTATAAGGGAGTTCCAGTATGCCAATGTGAATTGGTGAAATTGGTCACTCGCCTGTTAGTGAAAATTTAGAAAGTAATGAGAGAGGATAACCACTGAGGTTCTGGTTAGCAGAGCCTCAGTGAGACAGTTAGTCATCACACAGGGAACACATACAGGGCACACTTATGAGCACTGGGGCCCTGGCTGGCAGGGTCCCAGTAACACATACACTAAAACAACATGTATACAGTGAAATATGGGGGTAACATGCCAGGCAAGATAATACTTTCCTACATCGCCTCAATTTGACTTTTTGTTTCTTCTGTAACTTAAATCACAGGTTGACTTTGAGATTCTTTGGCACTCGCCCCCCACCCCCGCTCATTTGAAGTGAACATAAAACGGTGATTGCGGATCAGTGGCAGGTATCCCCACCTCTTCATTTGGACCTCTTATGCATTGAGTATAGGGGGCTTGCACCCAATTAGATAGTACACCACATTTCACAGTATGGTTGGTTAACAAGATAACTTGAAAGGGTCCTTTCTGTCGGGGTTCCAAACATGACATCTGAATGTGCTTTTTCACCAGGACCCAGTCCCCTGAACTCAATTCATGGCACTGATCCTGGTGTGAAAGGACAGTGGCAGCTCTAACCTGGTAAGAGAGAAAATACACAGGATCAGCCAGTACTTTGCAGTAGTCGAGAACCATATTATCTGTGATATTCACAAACACATTTGCAGGTACAACAGACAATTTCATAGCTCTTCCTGTGAGAATAACATGGGGTGACAATCCTGTTAGCCGGTCAGAAGTGCTTCAGAGACTCATCAGCACCAAAGGCAAAGCATCCAACCACTTCAGAGTGGTAGACACAGTCAGAGCTTCAGTGTCCCATTGATTTGTTCAACAGAAGCATATGGTCGGTAACTACAGTGCAGCCGCTGCTCCACCTGCAAAGCCACGTACAGCATACTCAGGACTTCATTATCTAAATGAGTTCTGCAGTCTGACTCCAAACTTCGGTATCAGTTCACTCAGCAGCAGTTTAGCTACAGTGAGACTGTCATTCCTCCGAGTCAGTGAGCTTCAATCCAATGGGAGAAAATACTATAACCGGTACATAACTAAATAAAATCGATAAAAACCAACAGCATTCAGTTAAAGGGGCCTCCTGAACTCCCTATGTGACTCATGGTTACTCTGGTCCTCCTCCCTACATTCGAATGTTTACAGATGACACGTCTGTGACACAATTTTCAGCCATGACCCTAAATTGAGGGTTGAACCAGTTCTGCCTAAACAGCCTACTCATCGCATCTCTCTCTTTGTGTGGAGAACCATGGTAGAGTCTGGCCATTGGCAATAACAAGCTGGCAAAACAGGTGTCCCATCTACTGAAACCCAAATCTCATCATCATTCTTCGCAAAACCTGCTGTAACAAAACCCTGCTGTTACATTTCTGGCACTCCCTCCTGCAGCTTCTTGGCTTCCCATGTATCAGTGAAAGACAACAACATATTGAGGTTCATCTCATTTTAAAAAAAATTCATTTGAGTATTCTCTGTTAAATGCGCAAGACCAATTAGCACAGTCCCGATGACTTTGTCAGCAATTGGGTTATCAACTGTCACAGAATCATTTTGCTCCTGTGTGCTGCATATTGAACTACAGCAATTTCCTGAGGCATATGCAATGCCTCCAACAATCTGATCAGATATTCACCATTCTTATTGGAGATCCAGGTGACGGCATCAATCCCCTTTGTGACCACAACTGTCCAAAGTTATGGATGACACAAAAGCCATATTGACTATGAGTAAAAATGGTAACTTCCAACTGGTCAGAAGTACAGCAATCTCTAGTAAGCAAGACTAACTCAGTCACTTGGGCAGACATTACACAGAAGAGCCAGGAGTCTTCCACTACTTCTGGAAGACTGCAGAGGCAACTTTCAATTTCCCCCATCATCCCTCAAGCAAGAGTGTCCACCAACTGTACATAATTGGCCTCTTCAGGGGGTTCATCTTTGATAGTGGGTCTTGGCTTGGTGCACAGTTCCATGACATCAAGACAGTCATGCTTAACCTTCCCCCCTCAGCTTTACATTCAGGCAGGGGTGACAATGTGAAATGATTAAGGCTACAAGAACTCTTCAAAGTAATGTTTTCAGCAGTAAGTATAACCAACTCATAGCATGTGAGCTGGCTGTTGGTCAAATGCTCGGTCTCGGTAACCAATATTTCCACAGAGTCAGGAACCATCACTGTAAACAGGTAGCCTATGATTATATTTTCACTCTGCTTGATGCCAGCACAAACTGCTTTAAGGCAGCTAGACAGTTCTACTGTTACGGAGTAAAGTGTAATAGAGAAGCAAGCAACTGGTCTTCGGCAATCACCATGCATTTGAGTAATCACTGAGACAGTTCAGTCCTCTATCTCACTGCAAACTAACACAAACTCTTCACTGTAATCTGGCATTCCCAGAACCAGGGAGCTTCAGAGATTTCCTCTGACCTCTAGGTAGGCATTCATGCTGTCATTTTCCCACGGTATCGGATCAGACACATCCTTGTGTGTCAACCTCAGTAGAGATTTAGCCTCTAGGAAAAGGATGATTATCCTCTAACAACAGTAGCCCACCATTCCCAGAAACATCCTGACTTCTCTCTGTGTGGTAGGAGGATTCATTTTCAAAATGGCAAATATCTTGCAACACCTTCCTTCCTCTTTTCTCAATGTGATGACCTAGGTACAGGATCTCTTTCTGACAGAGCTGAAATTTACTCGGGGACACTTTTGTCTGTTCTCAGCCAAGTGATTCAACAGGGCAATGGTGTCTTGATTGCAGGCTTCTTGAGACATTGATGCTATCAACAGGTCGTTAATGTATTGATCCAGGACTGGGCTACATTTTAGCTTCAAAGTCTTCAGATTGTTCTTCAAGATTTGATTAAAGATCATTGGACTTTCCATATACCATTGCAGAACTCAGCACTATGATAACATTTTATTTAAGAACTGAAACACAAAGATAAAGTGACTCTATTAGTGCAGTGGAATGGAAAAGAACTCTTGACACTGACCAGTTACTGTGAACCACTCATCTTCACAGGGTGTTTGAAATAACAGAATGTAGGATTTGGTACCAGAGGCCAACAGGGAACAACAATGTTATTAACCTTTTGCAGGTTTTGCAAAATGAGATACTTGCCATTGGGCTTCTACAGGCCCGTAGTATGGGAATTGCACTGGCTCTTGATTGTCCCCTTTAAGATAACTGGTTGTATCTTGGACCAAATCACTGGGGCAATTCCAGCCACTGTATGAGGTGTGAAATTGTACTGTGGTGTTCAGTGATACTTAGCATTAGGGTTGACAGTAATTTGGACAGGTCCTATACCTTTAATGAGTCTATTGAAAAGGACACTTGGTAGTCATTCATCTCATCTTCTGTGAATGGACGACTCTTACCTACCTCCAAAATAGGACTGAGCATGCAATCTTCCTCCCCCTCATGAATCGCCATTGTGATTGATCAGAACCATAACCTTCAGAAGCATCAAAGAAAGGGACCTATTGAAAATAACACAATGATTCTCAAAAGGGTTCTAGGGAGTTTTCAGAACCTGGTTCGCATTAAACCTCAAATTCCCTATATTCTGTTGGGGCATCGGGGCTTGGGGAACCTGTGGTACTGGGCCTTGTGGCATGTTAGGATTCTACTGTCTCTGAATGGGTACATGTTGCATCTTCAAAGGATTAACATTCTGCATCTGGTCATAACCAGACATTTGGTTAGGGCTCAGTCGAAACACCAGTGGTATAGCTTATTGTAATAAATACATGGATTTGACCTTTCAACGTCTTCACATCTATACCAGTACCTGGAGTATTTGGAACACCGTAATGTATACCTTGTGGAACACTATTCCCACATTGAATCATCTGTCCCCTGCCCTGATATCCAACGCCTTGCATTCCGCCACCATTTCCCACATATGGTGTGTTCTGAAACCCTTTCTGTGCAAGCTTAGTATGGGCCAACATAAACTTTTACCAAAGCCTTTTCTGTCTCATTTCTTGTTCATCGTTGCAGTATTTTGCATGTCGAAATATCTCATCCAATGGCTTATTCTTCCAACAAATCATGTTCTGCTGAATGAGCAAGCTGAGCTCTAGAAGTAACCCAAGAACAAACTGCTTCAAGTCTCCCCTTTTTGGGTTATCAACACCGCTATGTTGTTTGAACACCTGCAATAAACCCTCATAATAGGCATGCAGTTTGGTTTCCTGAGTAATCGGTCTTATCTTCAACCAATCAATCTCCTTCTGTTCCCTGAAGTAATCACCTGATCATACATCACTGTAGGAGATGGTGAGTGTGTCTGGGCTTCTCTTTCAGGTTAAGGATGGTGCCACTATATCAACACTTTACATTCAGCCGACAATTCCCTGAGAACCAGAATATCGAAAAAGGCATTCAAATCCTCCCAAAAAAAACATTGAAGTGTTTTCAAATCGATCAACCTGAGTGTACCACTGATCAGGATTGCCCTCAGTTTCAAGAAATTCTTCATAAATGCACCAAGACCACCTTGACTCCTGGGTACATGCACATATCCCCTCTGTGCACCTCTCTCAAGGGGAAACTCTGGGTTGTGGGACTATCTGGGGGCACTGCATGTGGTGTCTTCCTTTTTCTTCTTCCTTCCTTTATCTTCTTCTTTTCCTCTTTTCTAGCCCACCTGTCCCTCAACCAATCTAGATTACTCCAGTTGAATATGCGCCTGACCAATTCTTTAACATGTAACTTCATCCCAGAAGTCCTCATGTTCACCATTGCTTCATCGTCTAGCTGAGCTGGAAAACTCATCTGTAAAGTCTTACTTCTAGAGATATCTACGTTATACTCATTACGCATGTAACCTCTTTACTCAAATATATAAGCTCATTCTCCTGATACACGTATATATGGTTGAGGCCAAGTTTCCCCCTAAATAACTCCTTTTACTCAATCCTCAATCTGGAAATGCCTAGGGGTGTCAAACTTGACTAAACCACTGGTTCATTTTTTGTCTGTTCTGACTCTCCATTTTCTGGTGACTCCCCAGACTGTCACTCCAAAGTCACTCCAAAGTCCAGGAATCCAGTGGCACTTTGAGCAACTGGAGTCCTAAAGACTAGGGCTCCACCTGATCCTAAGGTCCTTGTGAATTGGTTGGGAAATTGCTGCTTGTGAATTCTATGTTCTGGGGGAAATGACAGCCCCCAGACATTCTAGCAGCTACAGGAATTGCGCCCATGGCTATTAGGGCAGTCACAGCAGGAACAGTCATCTTCTGGGCTGTTATGATAGGGGTCGTCAGTATGGGTGCTGGCACAACTGGAGTAGTAGAAATAGGGACTGTCTTATTGTCGATTGATCAGTTATGTCTATCTGATTCTGGACAGGCACAACTGAAAGTACCGGGGTAGGTTCTCCTTTCTGAAATGCAGTATGGTCAACAGGTGCTGTAGCACCAGTAATCTGGAAGATAAAAAGTCCCCCAAAAA
The DNA here is from genome assembly GCF_031143425.1 of Pleurodeles waltl. Lineage (NCBI taxonomy): Eukaryota > Metazoa > Chordata > Amphibia > Caudata > Salamandridae > Pleurodeles > Pleurodeles waltl. Next base: position 406,253,041 of record NC_090449.1, read on the forward strand.
GTCATCAGTAGGAAACACTGTCAGAGCTGGATTTTCCTGTGTGTTGGTATCTTTCTCTCCCTTGGCTTTTCTCTTCTTAATCTTTTCATTTGTCAATACACAATATAATCTGGCTCCCTCAATCACGCCCCTTCTCCACATCTGGTGCTCAGCAGCCCATTTAGCATCAACCAACAACCAATAACCAGTGCAGCACGAACACCAACTGTTGGAAAATGGCCCTCTCTGAGAGGTCACCCCAAACTTTTTGTCTTCCTCCTCCTCTTTCTCCAGACCTCGTTTTTGTTGGCTTTAGGACTCTGGGCACTTTACCACTGCCAACCAGTGCTAAAGTGCATGTGTTATCTGCCTAAAACTTGGTAATATTGGTTCATATCCAATTGGCTTATTTAAATTATTTGTAAGTCCCTAGTAAAGTGCACTTCATGTGCCTAGGGCCTGTAAATCAAATGCTACTAATCGGCCTGCAGCACTGATTGTGCCACCCAAATAAGTAGCCCCTTAACCATGTCTCAGGTCTGCCATTGCTAGGCCTGTGTGTGCAGTTTCACTACCACTTAGACTTGGCATTTAAAAGTACTTGCCAAGCTTTAAATTTCCTTTTTCTTACACACTCCTAAGGTACGCCCAAGGTAAACCATAGGGAAGAGTGCTATGTAAGTAAAAGGCAGGGCACGTACTTATACGTTTTACATATCCTGGTAGTGAAAAACTTCCAAAGTCGTTTTTCACCACTGTGAAGCCTGCTCCCCTCATAGGCCATCATTAGAGATTCCCTTCTATGCTTTTAACTGGTAATTTCTGATCTGACACGAGTAGACATCACATTTGATATGGTTGGAATAGTACTAAGAAATGCTACTTACTGTGGAAGTTGGATTTTACATTACTATTTCAGAAATGTCACTCTTAGAAATTAGGCATTTCTCTGCACTTACTGCCATCTGTGCCTTACTACCTGTCTTCAGTCCACAACCGGTCTGTGTTTGTTGACAGCTCCCCTTGTGCATTGCACACAGACAGCCATAAAAACAGGACACTCAGCTGAATCTGCATTAATCTGCATACAGATGGATTTCTCTGGGGAGGAATGGTGGAGGGGCTCTCACTTACACTTCAAAGGCCAGTGGCCTGACCCCACACAAAGGACTGATCACCCCCACAGGGATCCTGACAGACAGGGCTGGGTTGAAAGAGGACCTTGTGCACTTTCAAACCACTCTTTAAAGTTTCCCCCATTTCAAAGGCACCTTTGGGTATATATATTGGGCCTCTGAACCCACCAAATCAGACACTTCTGGATCTACAACTGGACTCTTTCAGAGGGACTGCCTGGCTTCTAAAAGGACTCATCTGGACTGCTTTGCTGGAAGGACTGCTGCCCTGCCTGTTGCCTTGCTGCCTGCTGGCCCCTGACTCTGCTGGAAGGACTCTGCCTTCCCCACAAGTGCTCTCCAAGGGCTTGGATTGAGCTTGCCTTCTGTTCTGAAGTCTCAGGGCTACAAAGGCTTCACCAAAGAGAAGAGTATCCCTGTGAGTCGGAAAATCGGCGCAAGGCCTGCAGAAATCGACCCAGTGCCTGTCTCATGGCTGAAAAATCACCTACTGGATCGAAGCAGTGCCAGCTCCTTCTTATTTGTGTGTCAAGGATTTTCAACGCATCTTTCCTGGGCGTCAAAATATCCCCACGTCACAGTGATGAACCAAGGCTGTGTTCCAGAAAATCGACGCAACACCTTGCAGCGTGGAAAGAAATGACGTGTCATCTGTGCTGTGCTGGAAAATCGGACGCAGCACCTTATTTTTCAACGCATCTCCTACTCTGCGGCCCGTGCGTTGTTATTTTTGGCACATGCCAGGTATTGTGTGTTAAAAGAATACAACCAATGATTCTTAAAGATTGAGACTCATTTAAACCTTTAAAAACAGATATTTTGACTTGTGCATATTGGATTTTTGTCGTTTTGGTCTTATTTTATTCAGCTAAATATTATCTATTTTCCAAAACTGGCGTGGAGTACTTTTTTGGTGTTTTCACTGTGTTACTGTATGAGTTATTGCAAAAATACTTTACACATTGCCTTTTAAGTTAAGCCTGTCTGCACTGTGTCAAGCTACTGGAGGGTGAGCATAGGATAATTTAGGTTGTGTTGTGACTTACCCTGGCTAGGGTTGTGGTCCCTACTTGGACAGGGTGCATACCTCTGCCAACTAGAGACTCTGGGGCATCTTTATGAACCCCTAGCGCCACCGGAGCATCACTTTTCGTGACGCTCCGGTGGCACAATGCCCTGCGCCGTATTTACAAGGTGCCATTAAGCCACTTTTTGTGGCTTTACACCACCTTGTAAATACGGCCCCTTCACACAAAGCCTTTTGCGTGTAAGGGGTGTGCAATGGATGTTGGCCACAGCAACACCCATTGCATTTTGATGCTGCCTCAGATTTATGAGTTTTCGTAAACCTGAGGCAGCGCCAAAATCTAACGCCACCCCAGGGGTGGCTTTAGCAAGGCACAACAAGGAGGAATACTTTTATTCCTCCTCGTTTTTTGCTTTTTATATGTGTGCTGCATTCTGCAGCATGCATAGAAAGAACAAAATGACAGACATGATTGTTTATGTGCGGGAAGGTGTCCATTCCCGCAAATCAACAATCATTTCAAAATTACGCCTTGGCACTTCTGTGTGTGCTCCATTCTGCAGCACACACAGAATTGCCAAATCGCCATTAGTAATTGTTTATGCACAGGAAGGGACACCTTCCCACACATAAACATCCAAACCCCTCAATGCAGACATCCTCGCACAATGGTGCAAGGATGCTTGCGTTGGCGCTAGGCAGCTCAATTTAGCGCCAGCACAGGGGTGTGCCATATTCAATTAAATATGGTGCATCCCTGTGTTTGAAAATGATGGAGCGAGGTGCTACCAATTTTGGCACAGCATTGCGCTCCGTCATTTTCTGTTAAATATGGGCCTCAATTTCTAACACCAACCAACCAATACCATTGCAGCACCTAATGACGTGGGTACAGTACCTTACAGCGGCTGCCCTTTGCAATTTCTTTGTACAAGCGAACTTTTGCCAAAGCAAGTACACTTAACAAATAACTCTTGTCTGCTTCACTAAAGATGTTTAAAGTAACCAGTCACTCAAGGAAATAGAGAGTAATAACGCTTTCCAGCATTAGCACACACACGTGAAATCTCGGCTTGTGGGAAATCACCCCGACTAATGCAGTTTTTCCACTGTACAACAGGATACATCAACACCAATCACTATTTGTACAAAAACAACAATCAGTTACAATTCCCTATCTTAATCGTGCAGTTCATAGTACTTCACGAAGTGTTACTACAAGCCTTAGCAGACAAGTTAAACAACAATGTACTTCTTATGTATCCTAGGGTCTAGGACTTTGATGAGTCTGATAACAATTTCAACTGCCCAACATTAAGCTCTCATGCATTTACACACTTAAGCCAAGGACAATGCTACAACACAAAACACACAATACCAACACAGTAGCACAAGCTTGACATTATGACGGTCAACCCTGTTTATACTCACACCTCAGCCACTGTGACCACCTTCAAAACCTCTGAAACACCACTTATCTTCAAAATTGGGCCATGGATTTTAAGGGCAAGGACCTGAGCAAGCTCTAGACCATTTCTAGTCTTCTAGCTCCCTACACTTTGTTGACTGAGAACAAAGACACAATTCTGTTGGCAATACAATATGAGGGTGATTCTAAGCTTGGCGGGCGGCGGTAGCCGCCCGCCAAGCGGGAACCGCCAGAAGATCGTACCGCGGTCAAAAGACCGCGGCGGTCATTCTGGGTTTCCCACTGGGCTGGCGGGCGACCGCCGAAAGTCCTCCCGCCAGCCCAGCGGGAAACACCCTTCCCACGAGGACGCCGGCTCAGAATGGAGCCGGCAGAGTGGGAAGGTGCGATGGGTGCAGTTGCACCCGTCACGAATTTCAGTGTCTGCAAAGCAGACACTGAAATTCTTTGTGGGGCCCTCTTACGGGGGCCCCTGCAGTGCCCATGCCATTGGCATGGGCACTGCAGGGGCCCCCAGGGGCTCCACGGCACCCCATACCGCCATCCTGTTACCGGCGGGCGAACCGCCAGGAACAGGATGGCGGATTCCCATGGGCAGCGGAAAGTCGGCGGTACACCGCCGGCTTTCCGCTTCTGGCCGCGGCTGTACCGCCGCGGTCAGAATGCCCGGCGGTGCACCGCCAGCCTGTTGGCGGTGCTACCGCCGACCTCCGCCCTGGCGGTAATTACCGCCAGGGTCAGAATGACCCCCTATATGTTTAATCACAAAACGGCCAAAAAGTTAGAGTCAACCCCGTGGAGCTAAAGCTGATCTCAAAGTGCTGCTTGCAGGCAGCCCCTTATATGCTCAAAAACTACAATGACTTCATGCATGTTATCTTAAAAAAGCAATGAACAAGTCACTGAACAAGGAAAGTTGCTGATATATTTTCACGTAAATTCTGCACCACCTACATCCTTGAACTTGTGTCCTTCCCCTCTCGGTTCCCCTTATCTTGTGATCCTGACAGAACTTTGAAACTGACCGTGCATTAACCTTTCCTCCCCGGGTGTGTGAGTGTTCCATTTCACTGTTCTCAGGATTTCTTATCTGACTTCTTGTACTGCTAACTAAAACTACCTTTTGACCACATATTTTCTACCATTGGTGGGAGCTGTGGCCTTCATTTCTTCCTAGCTTGTAAATTATGTTTTCCTGTTTAAATAAACCTGCTGATCTTGTGTTATGGTTTTCCTCTGAACTTCCACCTGCTCTGTGTCCTTGTGAAACTTAGGTTTGTACTGTTCTCTAATTACGTACAGTTCTACAATGTCCTCTGCTCATGTCTGTGATGGTGAGATTTCCTCACATTTTATATTTTCCTTAACAACTGCAGTGACAAACCATCCTTGTTTTCTACCAGCTGATGGAGCAGAGATCTGTGTATCTTAATTGCTTAGTAAAATTACCAAAAAGGGCTCTCCACCGGTTGCACGGACCTTTGATGCGTAAGAAAGGAGTGTAAGAAGGGAGGTAGTATCACCAGTACATTTTAAGTACAGTGGAACCAATGTGGCTTCACAGAAATGACAGAGAGAATGATGTCCAAACCATAAAGGCGTTATTAGTAGTTTAGTCAAATCACAATCCAAATTGGTTAGCAAAAGTTCACTAAAAATAGTCCTAGGAGCATACATAATAAAATGATCATGCAATCTAGGAAGTTTGAATGTCTTCAGCCCTAACATCAGGAATCTCCACCTTATCCTACTCATTTCACTGCACACCATCTCCATGCATACCACACTTAATTACAGCCACACAGCACATGCATACCACACTTAATTACAGCCACAAAGCACACACTCCAGGGGAGAGGGGAATAGGGTGGGGGGGGTCGAAGATAATAATTACTAATTATATGGAGCTGAACATATTTTAGCAAAGGAGTCGAAAAGAACCTCTCCCAGGTGTGCAGGTAATGTCACGGGTCCCTGCATTTCAGATCTATTGCCACCAATAGTCAGCCTTTCCAGAGCATGGTGAAAGGACTAGAGTCTCACTCTTCTATGTAACGGGATACAGCCCTGTCAAGCACATTCCAGTGTTTTGCTGATTGAGCAGTGAGAATAATGTGCAGCACATCTTGTGAAACTGAAGAAGTTGGGAACACTAGAGGAAAACAAAATGCTTTACAAAAAAGTAAAAAGTGCAAGGCCTTTCTTTGTTCCTACATAATCTTAAAAAACTAGAAATTATCCCTGGTGTATATAATTAAAATAATCATTTAAAATTAAGATCATGGAGCTGGAGTGTGAGCATGCCCCTAGAATAAATGGTATAACACAGGGGTAAGGAGCAAAAGAATTAAACAAAAATGGAGCAAGATGCTTGGGGCACTCTGACAGCAGCCAGTAACGCTGCACCAATTCACAGTCACAATTTTTGTAATGGCTACTAGAGTCAGGGGAAAGAGCAGCGGTAGCACCTTTCCTCGGATGCAGTAGAACTGTCACTCTACAATATACATGCAAGACGTACACCAAACAGAAATACGTACTAAAATCAGTCTGTGATGGCAAGTGGTACAGGATGGCGAGCTAAGAACCATGCATGACAAGATGCAGAAGGGTTGAGGGTGCATTCATGATAAGGGAGGCACAAGGATTGCAAGAGGCACACAAATAGCAATGGGTAGAGGGTGTACAGGGATGAAAAATGGAGGGAGGTAGAGAATCAGTTTAATGTTGTGTTTGTGATACCAAATGAGTTGAATGCTACAGTACTGCTGGATGCAGGCCCAGCTTTAGTGCTGGTGGCGCCTGGTGTGACAAACTTTTTTGGCAACTCCCGCACAACCTCCTCCTCGAATTCCTTCACTATCACCCAGCAAAAGTGCCCCTCAACTCTCCATAGCCCCTCTCTTGCATATATTTCATTTGTTTTAAAGCTATGGTAAAGGCTGGCTTTACTAATCCGCTCATCTATCCCCATAAAATTCAGATCTGCTCTTATTAACCCTCTGCACTACTTTATGGCGAGTCAAAACTGCCTCTCTTTCTCTCTCTGGAACAGGAACATTCATCACAAGAGTTATCTTGACAGTTTATTGCTGCCTGAAAGCTGGACGCGCAAGGAACTCTGCATCAGTGCTTTTAAATCGTAAGTTATTGCTAACCACAGTACCCGCCCCCATTGAGGTCAGTGCCCCCCTCCAGGTCAGGCCCAGTGTGGCCGCACTGATCGCAAACCTCTAAAGCTGGCCCTAGCTGGATGAAGGATGTCTCAAAGAGCAGAGCGGTCAGGCAGGATGAGGCTAGTAAAAGACTGCCAGCTCTAATGAGCGGAGGTGATGAGTTAGACGTCTGATCAGTAAATAAAACTCTTAGAAAGCAGACTTGGAGAGACTAAGATGTTATTTCCCAAGAAATAGCCTGCAAGACAGTGAACACAATGTGACAGTGCTTTATTTAAGCCTGGTGCTGCTGCTATTCATGACTGGCATTAGTTATGGGGCACCAGGACTTAATTCAGCGCAAGTAGCACAAAAGGGAGTCCTGGTTTACAACTGTTTCATCCGCGCTAAGAAATGAACACAGGTCCTTTCCGAGATCTCTGAAGCTGGTTTATCTGACCCATGCATCAAATCTCAAGATTGCATGTGGTAGAAATGATCACCGGAACACCTTTACTTGTGTAGACACCATACTACCTGCTTGGTAGCTGGTAGGGGGTATCAGGCAGTTCACGAAGAGAGTAGCATTTTATTCTCAGAGGTTGGGGATCTCGGTCTAAGAGCAGCACACGTGCAGCTCCCAGAAGAAAGTAAGTTGAATAAAGGCACCAGTGCAGTGTGCACACACATTTGAGTGTGTGTTTGTTGATAGTGGCCACATTCCATCTCTAGCAAAATGCTCGCTCATGCATATTAATCGTCATTCTTAGCATATTTGGGGCATCCTCAGTCCTAAGACATTTTTAGGCAAATTGTGCTGAAAAACACACCATTTTGCTGCCATTTTGATAAAATATAATAGGAGGGAAAACCTGCAGGAATCCCAGCGACGGTCAGGCTTAGTTTTTTTAAACTTTAGATTTTTTTAATGCAAAGACGACATATAGGCAACCTGGCCAACTCGTACAGAGCACAGGTACCCACCCAGAGTTCTTATCTGGAACAAACATGCAACTTATCTACCAGCAATTTTTATCATTGTGCGGCGAGAAAGTCTATATTGAGTTGTTCAAAATAGCACTTCAAGCAATCAACAATATATAGAGTTTCTGTTGTTACAACAAGCCTACTATATCTCCTTGTGTCAGCTCCATTGGCTTCTTCAGGCATTGTCAATCTGAGCTTTATTCATTCCTCTCCCGTTTTCATCTAGAAACTCCCATTTCGTTACTTAGGGCCTGATTTACAGCTTGGCTTATGGGTTTTTCCGTCACAAACATAACAGATATCCCGTCTGCTATATTGCAAGTGTACTATAGCCACTGGAACTTGTAATACAGTGCAGGAGATATCCGTCACTTTTGTGACGGAGTAATCCATCTGTCGAACTCTTAAGCAAGTCCTGTGTCTGTTTGCTTCCATTTTGTTGCGTATTCAAGTAGTTCCTGAGAGGCCCCAAATGTCTTGGGGTCTAGTTTGAAAAGGCTGCGTTAAAGCAAGGCTAGAGGCCATAATCTCGCAAGTGGCCGCATCTCGCAGCCAGTCTTGAAGCTTTGGTAGCGGCCCCCTCATCCAGACTTGCAGCAGGCAATGTTTAACGATAAGTACTGTAACCAAAAGTCTGGCCATTTGGGGGACAGGTTTAACATAACCATACAACAGTAATTTCGAAGAACAGTCCATGGAACTCCCCACTAGCTAGCTCTCCAATAATTCTTGCAACCTCCCCCCAGAGAGCCATCACCAATGAGCAGGTCCATGCTAGATGAAAGAAGTTCCCAGAGGCACTCTCACATCTAATACAGTTTGCAGGTCATTCAGGGTCTATCCTGTGGAGAAAACTGAGAGGGCAGTATAGACCACTAAATAATTTAAATTAGCTCAGTTTGTGTCTGGGTTTAATCAACACCAACTTAGTTTGCGTGCAACAATATGACGAAAAATGATTTTTTAACTTTTGGTTTTAATTTTTTTCTCGGGGGAGTAACATCTCCAAACCTAGCCCTCTTGTGAGACAGCTGATCTTGCTCACTCGCTGCAGTTTGCAACAAACATTAATTCCCACTACTTTAAAATCTCTAGCCAAAAAGTGACTGGGTTCGGGAGGCTCTAAAAGATACCCCACACTGTCAACGAAAAGCAGATTAGCACTACAGGCACTAGCTAAAATAGCTGTACCAACAGTAGGCTGGCACTTGAGGTAGAAGTCTGAAGTGCTAGCAGTGGCAGTAGGCAGCAAATTATTTGGAAGACAATGTTGGTTGATCGTCCTGGTTGTAATTGAAATGAGGAGGAAAGGTCAGCAGTGGGTTTATCAGGTGCGTCACTGTTACTATAAAGGCAGCTTGACCATGTTGGGCCAACACTCAGCAGTAAAAGGGCACTTACTACACAGTAAGAAAGGACTCCCAGTTCATATCAGCCCTGATATCAAGGCTAAGAGGACTAGAACCACTGTCTCCTGGGGAAGGGACACAAAACAGTCACAGCATGGCAGGAATTGAAAATCAGAGTGGACACTTTTAGCCTCTCACAGCAATATATTAATCCCTTGCCTGAATCTCAGTGTGCGAAGTAGTATCTCTTCCATTTGCCTGAAAATACTGGAGTACATGCTGGCAATGGTGTCATCAAAATCAAAGCCGTAGATCCTGGATGTAACCTTCCAGACTGTGAGTAGCAAAATAATCCAAGTTCTTTCTCAAACTAGAAAATAGATAATCTAGAATACTAATGGAAGTAGCTGGTTCAGCAGGGATAATCTTTGCAACTAATGTTGCAAAGAAGTCATTCCCCATGTGCAGGCTTCTTTTATACTGATGACCAACAGTCAGGAAAAGAGTTCCAGATTCTAAAGAGGGCTTGAACTGACTGTAGGTCCAGCACATCCCTCATATAATCCTGAGTTATATGTGATGAAGATAACTCAGTCAAAAATGTTATATTTTGGTTAAAACACCTTTAAAACACAAATTTCAAGACATTGCAAGCAATGATAGATGCAAAGAACAATGTATTCAGATTTCCCACATTTCACTGTATCGGAGACAGTGTTACACCTCTGTTTCATGAGGAAATGTATTCCTGCAATTAAGGCACCTCCCAGCACACCAAAAATCAGAAATACAGTTCATTAGTTACTAAGATTGATCAAGTGGACCCACTCCATAACTGAGTTCTAGATCAATGAAAAGTTAAAGGGTATTTTTAAAGAATTCAAAAATAAATGTTAGAGTCACCGCTATGAAGGCAATCAAATGTGGAGTTATACAGAATACGTAATTATCATACATGTCAAAAATGGGCAGCAAAATCAGGAATGACAGCATCCTAGTAGAATAGGAAAGTCTTCTGTCAGACCCCCAGAATCAAGGGTTTTTATACATTAGATTTTCATATTACATTACAGAATCCTCAGTCCTGCTGTGTTGTGAGCAAAAGTATAATTTCATCAGCAAATCACAGAACATGAGAAATAAACATCACATTACCCTAATGCCCAAGCATTAACCCACTACATGAATAATTATTTAGCACTTGTAGGTTAATGTCGTCGGGAGATGCTGGAACATAACTAGATACATTAACAACAACACGTTATGTGAATGAATATGACACAGTGACTCAATTGAAAAGCCTTGTGAATCATGCAAATCATAGAGGAACAAGGGAAGGTTCATCAAAAGCAGAACACAGTAACTGTTAATAAACCATTACATTTCAGCATCACTGTGCGCTGCAGAGTTTGCCAAGAGAGAAGGTGGACGTGGGTGGGAGGCAAAGCGCAGGCTGAGTGACAGAGATTACTTCCATCTTGGACAAGACTGAATTACATGGAAGCACCCTCGCACAATCATTAAAATCAAAAGCATCTAGAAAGTCTTGCAAATGTTTACTCTGTGGGTCACTTTTAAAACAGACTCTCTTCAAGTTGTTTGGAATACCATCTATGATACATGGGAGTCCATGACAGCTGGCGACTTGGCATGTGGGCAGGGTGGAGAGAGGCCAAACAAATGTATATATATAAAAAAAAAAAAAAATGTACTTACCTCGTCGCCGCGCTGCTTTGCGTCTCCACCGTCGCACTCCAGGCACAGGCTTCCAGCCTGCACTCTGCCAATCATAAAGCTGCTCAAAGCCCAAGGCTTGTTGGCGACTTCCAACACAAAATCATGTCTGCAACCATCTTCACGTGTGACATCCTTTGCATCATGCAGGAGCCCGCTGGCATCTTCCTAGGTTGCATTCCTGCAGTCTTCGTCCAACCAGGGACTCTTCTTTTGCACACTCTTCTGGGTTGGCAGGGGAGCCTGCCCTTCCTGGAAATTCTTTCGACTTCTGGACTTGGTCCCCTTCTTTTGCAGGTCTTCAGGTCCTGGAATCCAGCAGTTGTTGTTTGTAGACTTGGGTGGTTACTGCAAAATCCCAATCAAGAGGTGTAGTGTGTCCTAAGGAAACTTGCAGTACTTTACTCCTGCTTTTCTGGGCTCTGGGGTGGGGTAATTTTCTTACCTTACTGTATTCTTACTCTCCCAGCGCTTCTGCACACACTACACTTGTCTAGGGGGGAATTCATGATTCGCATTGTACTTTCTTAGTATATGGTTTGTGTTGCCCCTAGACCTATTTTCTCCTATTGCATTCTATAGCATTTCCTATTGTTTGCACTATCCTATGACTAATTACTTGTCTAATTTTGGTGTCTAGTGTGTATATTGTGTATAATACTTACCTCCAGAAAAAGTATTGCCTCTAAGATATTTTTGGTACTGAGTTATCCAAATAAATACCTTTATTTTTGGTAACACTGAGTATTTTCTTTACTTGTGTACAAGTACTGTGTAACTATAAGTGGTATTGCATGAGCTTTGCATGTCTCCTAGTTCAGCCTAAGCTGCTCTGCTATAGCTACCTCTATCAGCCTAAGCTGCTAGAACACTACTACATTTCACTGGTAAGGGATAACTGGACCTGATCTAAGGTGTAAGTACCCAAGGTACTCACTCCAAACCAAGCCAGCCTCCTACAATACTCTGACATCCTTAGGGGATCCCCAGGAGCACACTTACCCTATCATGAGGGATGCCCTGATCACAAGGTATGGTCTCACCCCTAATCAGTATAAGGACAAGTTTAGGTCCTTTAAGAAGAAGGAATCCCAAACATGGTTTGAATGTGTTGATTCTTTTTGCAGGTCACTGGATGGTTGGGTGAAGGGCATTAAGGTAACAACGTATGAGGGGCTTTACAATTTGATTGCGTGGGAGCACTTGTACAGTTTATGTTTTCCAGAGCTGCGCCAGCACCTAATTGACAGCAAGCTGACTGAACTCAGGAAGCTTGCGCAGGAAGCAGACCTTTGGGAGAACCCCAGGGACCAAAGGTATGGGGAGACCATGCCAAGGGTGGGCAGGGTCCCCATCAGAAGAAGTGGGGGGGTAAGGGTAAACAGTGGGAGTTCTCTAAAGGGCCCCAACCTAGTTCCCAGGGCTAAGAATCCCAGCCTCCAGTAGAAAAGAAACCATGGGTCTCTAAAGGGAAACCTGCAGAGAAGGGTCCCCGCAAGTGCTTTGCCTGTGATCAGAATGGTCACATGAGGGTGGACCCCAAATGTCCAAAGTGGACACTGGCACCCACTGGTGCTCAGTCCCAGGGTTTGGCCAGTGTAGCGCTTGTGGAGGAGTTGTTTCCTGGTGGGTGGGAGCCAGCTGAGATGACCCTTGTCTTACTAGGGGACAGTAAGATAGTCCAGAGGATCCTCGTGCCTGATAACACTAACAAGTACAGGCGGTGGGTGACCATCAATGGACAGAGGGTGAAAGCTCTGAGAGACACAGGAGTCAGTGTGACTACAGTGAGGAGTCACCTGATGTCTGAAGAGCAGATAGATTCCCGTGTACTTCACCAAGTAGTTGCAGTGGACAACTCAGAGCGCCTGTGCAGAGTGGCACAGGTTCCCTTTGTATGGGGGGGTCGTCTCAGGTTCCTTGAAGGTAGCTGTGAGTCCAACCATGCCTGTGGATTGTTTGCTTGGCAATGACCTGGAGGATTCCATTTGGCAGGAGGTGGAATGCAGGTCACACTTGAAGATGTTCAGTCTGCCTGGGTGGGTGTGTGTGCTTAACCGGTCTATGGCAGCCCATCAGGGTAATAATGATACCCTGGAGCCTAAAAGAGTGGCTCAGGTGTCTGCCAGAACAAGGAAGGGCAAGGGACGTGGGAAACCGGCCCCAGATGTTCCCACGGTCCAGGAGGAGGCTGAACCTGAGGGAGAGGCCCTAGAGCCTACAGGGGAACAGGTGGCTTAACTGGGCGAGGTCCCTGAGTTGTCACAGTGGCAGAAGGAAGGGGGCCCACAAGGGAAGCATTCTGTGAGGCACAGAAAACATGCCCTACTCTGAAGGGTTTGCGGCGGCAGGCTGCAGACCAGGCGTCTGGCAAGGCGCCTGGATCACATTTGATTTACTGGGAGGATGGCCTCCTATATAGCGAGCCTAAGGTTCCTGAGGCTGGGTCAGCCCGTGTGCTGGTGGTACCCCAGCACTTCAGAGCCTTCCTACTGGGTCTGGCTCATGGTGTGCCTTTAGCTGGACATTTGGGGCAGAACAAGCCCTTTGAACGGCTTGTTACCCACTTTTACTAGCCCCTAATGCATATGCACTTAGATGCTCATTGTAAGTCTTGCCCAACTTGTCAGGCAGGTGGCAAGAGTGGGGGAAATGCAAGGCCCCCCTACATCCTTTCCCTGTGATCAGTACCCCCTTTGAAAGGGTTGGTATTGACATTGTGGGGCCTCTGGATCCCAAGACAGCCATAGGCAACAGGTTTATCCTGGTCTTGGTGGACCATGCCACCCGGTACCCGGAAGCCATTCCTTTGAAATCGATCACTGCCCCTATGGTGGGCCATGCATTGATGGAGGATTTTACCTGCATGCGGTTCCCCAAAGAGGCGGTGTCGGACAGGGGTACCAACTTCATATCAACTTATATGAAGTCTCTGTCGAAGTTGTGTGGGGTAACGTACAAGTTCACCACACCTTACCACCCCCAAAGCAATTGTCTGGTTGAGAGATTCAACCGCACCTTGAAGGGCATGATAATGGGCATGTCGGAGCCCTTGCTGGGAAGTGTGACGTCCTCTTGCCATGCGTTCTGTTCGCTTACAGGGAGGTGCCTCAAAAAGGACTTTGCTTTAATCCTTTTGACCTATTGTATGGCCTTCCTGTGAGGGGACCTTGGAGTCTGGTAAAGGATGCTTTGGAGAAAGCCCCTAGTAAAACCCCCCAGGATGTATTCAGTTACATGCTGGTGCTGAGAAACCAGACTGCCCGCATCAGGAGTCTTGTGCAAGAGAACCTGGAAGCAAGCTGGGAAGACATGAAATGCTGGTAGGACCAGAATGCCACTCTGGTCGAGTTTCAACCTGGTCAGAAAGTGTGGGTGATGGCGTTAGTGAAGCCTAGGGCGCTTCAGGACAAATGGACTGGGCCATTTGAGGTGGTGGAGCACAAGCGTGAAGTCACCTACCTGGTGGACTTGCAGACTCCCAGGAACCCCTTGCGGGTCCTGCATGTGAACCGGCTCAAGCCACACTTTGAGCGGACTAAGTTGTCCATGCTCCTAGCAACAGATGACAGGGTGGAGGCAGAGAGTGAGCCTCTTCCTGACCTCCTGCCCTGCCTACTGGAGAAAAAGATGGGTCTGTGGAGGGAGTGATCCTCTCCCCCTCCCTGACCTCAGAGCAGCAGAGGGACTGTTGCCAGGTATTGGGTCAGTTTACCGCACTGTTCTCCCACCCTAGGGGTCAAACACTTGTATACACACGATGTGGATCCTGCGGACAGTCCTCCTGTTAAACATAAAGGGGCATATTTATGCTCTGTTTGCGCCGAATATGCATCAAACATTTTGACGCATATTCGCCACAAACCTTGCCCCATATTTAAACTTTGACGCCCGAGCCCGCGGATGTCAAAATCCCCCCGTGTGTGTCATTTTTTGGAAGCGGGAAACTGCCTTGCATTAATCATATGTAAGGTAGGCGTTCCCTTCCAAAAAAATGACTTTAAGGCCTATGCGCCTTATTTATACCACAGCATCATTTTGACGCACAGGAGGGGGTGGGCCTTAAAAAACAGCGCACAGCCTGTTGTGTGCCGTTTTATAATGCCTGGGTCAGGGCAGGCGTTAAGGGATCTGTGGGCTTGGAAGAAGCCCAGAGGTGCCCTACCCTGCCCCCAGGGAAACCCTCTGCCACCCTCGCCCACCCCTGGAGGACACCCATGGATGGGGGGGACCCATCCCAAGTAAATAAAGGTAGGTTCAAGTAAGTATTTTCTTAATTTTTTTTTTGTGGCATGGGGGCCTAATTTGGGCCCCCCTACATGCCACTACGCCCGATGACCATGCCCAGGGGACAGAAGTCCCCTGGGCATGGCCATTTGGCAAGGGGGCATGACTCCTGTCTTTGCTAAGACAAGAGTCATGTCAATGGGGATTGTGCATCAAAAAATGGCGCAAGTCCGTTTTGAGGCATGATTTTTGCCTCAGACCTGACTTGCACCATTTTTTGATGCACAACCCCCATTTTCCCCTACGCCGGAGCTGCCTGGTGTGAGTCGATTTTTTTTTACTCAGACCAGTCCGCAGCGTCAGCTAACGTCATTCCTTAAATAAGGCGCCCGCATGGTGCGTTGGATTGGTGTTAGCCGGCGGTAAAAAAATTTACGCACAACTACATTGGTGCAGTTGTGTGTCAAAAAGTATAAATATGGCCCAAAGTTTATAGAGTGACTGACAGGGTGAGGGCTAACAATAACCCCCAACGCTAACATTTTAGGAACTTCATCTTTAATGAGTTTTCCAGCAGTCCTGTGGTCTTGGCCTCCAAGCCTGCTGCTCCTGGTGCCACTCCAGAACTCCGGTTCTGTGTGGATTACCGGCGACTCAATGCGGTCACTAAGACTGACGCGCACCCCATCTCCTGAGCTGATGAGCTCATCAACTGGTTGGGAGCTGCCAAGTACCTAAGTACATTTGATCTTACCTCTGGGTACTGTCAGATCACCCTGACTGATGGGGCTAAGGAGAGGTCTGCATTCTCCACACCAGAAGGGCACTACCAGTTTAGGTTGATGCTCTTTGGGATTAAGAATGCCCCTGCCATCTTTCAGAGGTTGGTCAACCAGGTGTTGGTTGGACTGAATGATTTCAATGCCGCCTACCTGGACGACATTGCTGTGTTCGTTCCACGTGGGAGGAACACTTGCAGCACCTCTGCAAAGTGTTGGAGGCCCTGCAGAAGGCAGGTCTCACTATTAAGGTAAGCAAGTGCCAAATAGGGCAGGGTTCTGTGGTGTACTTGGGACACCAAATGGGGAGTGGCCAGGTGGCACCCCTACAGCCAAAGATTGAAACTATTCTGGCTTGGGAGTACCCCAAGACCCAGACTGAGGTGAGAGCATTTTTAGGTCTCAGTGGATACTATAGGAGGTTTGTCAAGGGGTATGGCACAATTGTTGCTCCCTTGACTGAGTTAACTTCCAAAAAGCAACCCAGAAATTTGATCAGGACTGAGTCTAGCCAGACAGCTATTGATGCCCTGAAGGCTGCCATGTGCACAGCACCTGTGCTGAAGGCACCGGACTATTCCAAGGAATTTGTTGTGCAAAAAGACGCCTCAGAGCATGGTCTTGGAGCAGTGCTCTCACAGCTTAATGAAGAGGGCCTACATCAACCTGTAACTTTCATTAGCAGAAGGTTACTTTCCAGGGAACATAGGTGGAGTGCAATTGAGCGTGAAGCTTTTGTTGTGGTCTGGGCACTGAAGAACCTAAGACCCTACTTGTTTGGGACTTACTTCCGAGTACAGACAGACCACAGGCCCCTCAGATGGTTAATGCAGATGAGGGGTGAGAATCCAAAATTGTTGAGGTGGTCCAACTCCCTACAGGGAATACACATTACGGTGGAACACCACCCTGGCACCATCCACACCAATGCTGATGGACTGTCCAGATTCTTCCACCTTAGTGATGAGAAGTCCCATGTGATTGGGTAGTTGCTCCCAACTTTCCAGCTGGGGGGGACACATATTAGACTTGGCATCATTGACATGGTCTCTCCTAACTTTTTGCCTCTACTTCCCAGGTTGTTTCTGTGTGATGGACTCTGTTTTTGCTGTTTTTGTTTGCTCTGGACACTTTAAACTGATGACCAGTGCTAAAGTGTAAGTGTTCCCTGTATAAATTATATGTGTACATTGGATTATCCATGATTGGCCTATTTGATTTATTAGTAAGTCCCTAGTAAAGTGCCCTAGAGGGGCCCAGGGCCTGTAAATCAAATGCTACTAGTGGGCCTGCAGCACTGGTTGTGCCACCCACATTAGTAGCCCTGTAAACATGTCTCAGACCTGCCACTGCAGTGTCTGTGTGTGCAGTTTTACACTGCCAGTTCGACTTGGCAAGTGTACCCACTTGCCAGGCCTAAACCTTCCATTTTTATACATGTAAGGCACCCCTAAGTTGGCCCTAGGTAGCCCCACGGGCAGGGTACTAAGTATGTTAAAGGTGGGACATGTACTGATGTGTTTTACATGTCCTGACAGTGAAATACTGCCAAATTCGGTTTCCCCTGTTGCAAGGCCTATCTCTCTCATAGGTTAACATGGGGAATGCCTTTACATATCTTTTAAGTGCAGTTTTCCATTAAGAATAGATCGAGATATGAGGTTTGGGGTTTCTGAACTCACAATTTAGAAATACATCTTTTGGTAAAGTTGTTTTTAGATTGTCAGTTTGAAAATGCCGCTTTTAGTAAGTGGGCATTTCCTTGCTTAACCATTCTGTGCCTCTGCCTGCTTGTGGAATCCACGTCTGGGTCAGACTGACTGTTGGGCTGTTGTGAATTCCCTCGACAGTGACACAAAGGGAGCTGGGGTGTAGTCTCCACATCTTGAAGAGTCTCCTTGGCTAGCGCGGAGAGCTAGGAGCCAACACTTACACCTGAATGAGCTGTGCCTTTCCTCGCAAAATGCAGTCTCCAAACCCATGGTGTGTGTCTGGGGCAAGGCAGGATCTTGTGAACAATAGAGACTTTCCTTTGAAGTCTGCCTCCTTCAAAGGCAGAGAGGAGTATAAGTAGTGGACCCCAAACCCTAGATTTTTAGATTATTTCTGGATCAAGACGTACCTCTGCCAAGGAGAAAAGCTGAAGAAGGAGTATTGCCCCTTTACCTATGAGTGTGTTTTGCTGGGTTGGCCTGCAGCTGCTGCTTCTGCCTGAGAGAGGACAAAGACCGGACATTGCTGTGTTTTCCTGCTTGTGAAGTGTCTCCAAGGGATTGGACTGAGCTTGCCTCCTGTTATGAAGTCTCAGGGCCATCAAGACCCTCTCTGCCAGCACTTGGACTCTCTTGCTGAGACTCCTACCCTGCCAAGTGGTGCCTAATCCAGTCCCTGGGCCCCTGAAAGGAGAAGCTGATGGATTAAAAACAGAAATTCACGCAGGAGAAAAATTGACGCATCACCTGCTTCGCGGCTGCCAAAATTGACGCATCACCCACGCAGCGCGGCTCTTCACCTTGCACCGGAATTCCACGTGCATCATCGCTGGGCATCAAAACCACAGTGAACCTGCGCGGACCCGAGGTTGCCTGTCCAGAAATCGACGCATCGCTCTTCTGCGGGAGAGAAAAAAGACATATTGCCTACCCGAACGGAGAAGAAACAATGCACAGCCTCACTTGCGAGTAAGGAATCGAGGCATCGCTGACTAGATCTTCTCTCGCTTCATCAGGGTAAAAAAATAATGGGATGTCACATGCTTTGATGTAATCAGTGGGTAAACCTTTGGATAATATTACTTCCGCTAGCCCTAGTTTTTTGGTGAATCAATGCCAATGGCTTTCTGTGGGGCTGTCTTGATTAATTTACCAAGAGGCCCCTGTGAAAGGTGCTGCCTTGGGCACCTGGTTGCTTTGCCCAAGATTCAAAACGTCTCAGTGTGGTGCCAGAATATACAAGCATCAAAGGCTTTTTAAAAATATTTTTTTCTCGTCTTTTGCAATGTTGTAGGGTCCTGATTTTTGCTCACTCAGCAGAACCAGGTTTCAGACGCATTAGGGGACTCAAGTTGAATAAATAGCTTATTTTGTTTATAAAACCATTAAAAGCAAATACACAATTCACTATCACATAAACTAAAAACAATACATTAGATATGTGTTCAATTCTTATACAACTAAAATCAGTCCATACAAATAAAACAACAATTGGTTAGCCCAACATTTAATAAATAGTGAATTCATATCATTTTAAAATCTCAGGCCCATCTTCCCACATGTAAAACCAACTGCAAGTAGATATTTACTCAAACCATTTAGAATTGTTTCATATGTGAGAATTCTTGGGGTTTCTAGATGTTTCCTAACCACAAGATTTCTAAAGATAGTTTGAATCCACTTCCTCCTATGTTTACCGGTCGCAGTGGGAAAAAACTACATTTGTGCATTATTTTCAAAGCTGCCTAAAGTACATAAAGCTCAATTAGCATCTACTTTAGTATTCTCATATTGCTTTGTAGGAAAGTGCCATCTTGCCTGGCATGTTACCCCCATTTTCAGTGTATGTATGTATGTTTTAGCCCTTGTGTCACTGGGATCCTGCTAGGCAGGACCCCAGTGTTCATAGTATGTGCCCTGTATGTGTTCCCTGTGTGGTGCCTAACAGTATCACTGAGGCTCTGCTAACCAGAACCTCAGTGTTTATGCTCTCTCTGCTTTCTAAATTTGTCACTGCAGGCTAGTGACTACATTTACCAATTCTCATTGGAACACTGGAAAACCCTTATAATTCCCTTGTATATGGTACCTAGGTACCCAGGGTATTGGGGTTCCAGGAGATCCCTATGGGCTGAAGCATTTATTTTGCCACCCATAGGGAGCTCAGGCAATTCTTACACAAGCCTGCCACTGCAGCATGAGTGAAATAACGTCCACGTTATTTCACAGCCATTTTTCACTGCACATAAGTAACTTATAAGTCACCTATATGTCTAACCTTCACTGGGTGAAGGTTGGGTGGCAAGTTACTTAGTGTGTGGGCACCCTGGCACTGGCCAAGGTGCCCCCACATTGTTCAGGGCCAATTCCCCGGACTTTGTGAGTGCGGGGACACCATTACACGCGTGCACTATACGTAGGTCACTACCTATGTATAGCGTCACAATGGTGACACCGAACATGACCATGTAACATTGTCACCCCATTCTGGTATTGGGGGGACAATTCCATGATCCCCCGGGTCTCTAGCACAGAACCCGGATACTGCCAAACTGCCTTTCCGGGGTTTCCACTGCAGCTGCTGCTGCTGCCAACCCCTCAGACAGGATTCTGCCCTCCTGGGGTCTGAGCAGCCCCAGCCAAGGAAGGCAGAACAAAGGATTTTCTCTGAGAGAGGGTGTTACACCCTCTCCCTCTGAAATAGGTGTGAAGGGCTGGGGAGGAGTAGCCTCCCCCAGCCTCTGGAAATGCTTTGATGGGCACAGATGGTGCCCATCTCTGCATAAGCCATTCTACACCGGTTCAGGGATCCCCCAGCCCTGCTCTGGTATGAAACTGGACAAAGGAAAGGGGATTGACCACTCCCCTGACCAGTACCTCCCAGGGGAGGTGCCCAGATCTCCTCCAGTGTGTCCCAGACCTCTGCCATCTTGGAAACAGAGGTGTTGGGGGCACACTGGACTGCTCTGAGTGGCCAGTGCCAGCAGGTGATGTCAGAGACCCCGTCTGATAGGCTTTTACCTCTCTTGGTAGCCAAACCTCCTTTTCTAGCTAGTTAGGGGCTCTCCTCTGGGGAATTCTTCAGATAACAAATGCAAGAGCTCACCAGAGTTCCTATGCACTTCCCTCTTCGACTTCTGCCAAGGATCGACCACTGACTGCTCCAGGACGCCTGCAAAACCGCAACAAAGTAGCAAGACGACTACCAGCAACATTGTGGCGCCTAATCCTGCCGGCTTTCTCGACTGTTTCCTGGTGGTACATGCTCTTGGGGTCATCTGCCTTCACCCTGCACTGGAAGCCAAGAAGAAATCTCCTGTGGGTCGACGGAAACTTCCCCCTGCTAACGCAGGCACCAAAAGACTGCATCACCGGTCCTCTGGGTCCCCTCTCATCCTGACGAGCGTGGTCCCTGGAGCACAGGAACTCTATCCAAGTGACTCCCACAGTCCAGTGATCCTTCAGTCCAAGTTTGGTGGAGGTAAGTCCTTGCCTCCCCACGCTAGACTGCAAACCTGTGTACTGTGTGATTTGCAGCTGCTCCGGCTTCTGTGCACTCCTCCAAGGATTCCTTCGTGCACAGCCTAGCCTGGGTCCCTAGCACTCCGTCCTGCAGTCCTCAATCCTCTGAGTTGGACTCTGACGTCGTGGGACCCTCCTTTGTGACTCTGAGCCAGCTCTGGTTCACAAATCTTCTAAGTGCCTGCTCCGGTACTTCTGCGGGTGCTGCCTGCTTTTGTGGGGGCTCTCTGAGTTGCTGAGCGCCCCCTCTGTCTCCTCCTCCAAGGGCGACATCCTGGTCCTTCCTGGTCTCCAGCAGCACCCAAAAACCTCTACCACGACCCTTGCAGCTAGCAAGTCTTGTTTGCGGAATTTCTGCATGGAAATACTTCTGCAACCTTCAGCACGCCGTGGGACATCTTCCTTCCAAAGGAGAAGTTCCTAGCTCTCTTCGTTGTTGCAGAATCCTAAGCTTCTTCAGCCGGAGGCAGCCTTCTTGCACCTTCATCCGGGGTTTCCTGGGCTCCTGCCTCCCCGGACACTATTGCGACTCTTGGACTTAGTCCCCTTCCTTGCAGGTCCTCAGGTCCAGGAATCCATCTTCAGTGCTTTGCTGGTGTTTGTAGTCCTTGCGGAATCCCCCTATCACGACTATTGTGTCCTTTTGGGGTAGTAGGGGTACTTTACTCCTGCTTTTCAGGGTCTTGGGGTGGGGTATCTTGGACACCCTGACTGTTTTCTTACAGTCCCAGCGACCCTCTACAAGCTCCCATAGGTCTAGGCTCCATTCATGATTCGCATTCCACTTTTGGAGTATATGGTTTGTGTTGCCCCTAGACCTATGTTTGCCTATTGCATCCTACTGTAATTCTACACTGTTTGCATTACTTTTCTTACTCTTACTTACCTGTTTTGGGTTTGTGTACATATAACTTGTGTATATTACTTACCTTCTAACTGAGGGTACTCACTGAGATACTTGTGGCATATCGTCATAAAAATAAAGTACCTTTATTTTTAGTAACTCTGAGTATTGTGTTTTCTTATGATATTGTGCTATATGATATAAGTGGTATAGTAGGAGCTTTGCATGTCTCCTAGTTCAGCCTAAGCTTTGCCATAGCTACCTTCTATCAGCCTAAGCTAGAAACACCTCTATTTTACTAATAAGGGATAATTGGATCTGGCACAGGGTGTAAGTACCACAAGGTACCCACTATAAGCCAGGCCAGCCTCCTACAGGCTTCCATTTCAAAGTGAAAGCTCTTATTTGAAGAGTATCATAACAAAATTTTAAATATAATGTTTTCCCCAGCTCGGTTAAATTGTATTGAGAAACTCTTCAAAACATGGGTTTGGCTTGACAGTAAGAAATTGTGGAGTGAGCCTACCTAGTCTAGAGTTTTGATTTAAAGCCTCTAAACATTCTCCCAGTATATTTGCTTGAATTGGACCTTTGAGTTTGGTGTCAATGTATTGGGTTCCATCTAATAAGTTAGGCCAAGATACTGAACCAAGTCTGGATATATCGAAGCCAGTAGAAGGCTAGGGAGCTATCAAAGTCCATTAATTCCTCAAGGCTGTTACTCAACAGTGGATCAGTTCCCGGGCTGTCCACAATCTCATCCAATAAAGCAATGGTCTCAGGGCTACTAAATGCTCTATTTGTCTGATATTTAAATCCTGATACATAGGTATTAATGGTATTGACATAGGTAACCCCAGTAAACCCCTCAAAAACCTATTTTCAATTAGTATAAGCTGTTTTGAGTCACCTATTCCCTAAAGCTCAGCCCCATTTAAGGCTGCAGCTTGAGCTTTGTGTCTGTACAACTCTAGGGCCGGAGTAACAATTTTAGATTTGGATCTTTGGTATTTGCTAGTAATGGCCCTTGAGTTATGAGCAAACACCCCTTTGGTTTAGTCATATGTGGAAACCATGATAACCTAGAGTCTAGTGTTCCACCAAAATAACTAATATAGGACACATGCTCTAATTTTGGCTCTTGGATTTTAAGGTTTATTATAAAAGTCCTATGAGGTTTAATAGCCATGTACTTTGTTTTGCTGGTGTTTATTTCTAGTCTCCTTGCAGCACAATATGTATTGAACTAATCAAGTAACTGTTGGAGGCCCCTAGATGTCTGTGACTCCCAAAAGGTATCATCTGCAAAAAGTAGCACTGGTACCCCACAAAGCTTTGGGAAATAATGGCTGCATTTGTTTAGATGGTCAACTATATTGTTCATTTAGAGTGAGAACAGGGTGGGTGCAAGTATGCACCCCTGCCTTACTCCCCCTTTGATGGGGATGGGTTCCGTGAAGTTCACCATGCATACCCCATCGCACTAGGGCATAGTTGTCTTTGGTGCAGTCTTATTATTTGTATTAGGAGGTCATCAGGTACACCCTGTCTCTTGAGCATAGCCCATAGAGGGCCTCTTGGGACGAGGTCAGAGGCAGCCCTAAGATCTATAAATGCGATGAGCCTATGCCCCCCTTAGTTTGGTATATTTACACAGGATACATAGGAGCCTGAAGACTTGGTTTATTGTACTTACACAGGTCCTAAACTCTGCCTGATATACTGATGGGATGTTATTATTATCTAGCCAGTCACTCAGTTTCCTTAGCACCTACCTAACATATATTTTCTGTAGTACATCTATAAGGCTAATTGGCCTTTAATTACCTGGTTCCTGATTACTTACTTTTTTGTGGATTGGGATTATTTCCACCCCTTTCCATGTGCAGGGAACCGGCGTTCCCGAGGCCACTGCATTACTAATTAAATATATAGGGCCCATACATCTTTAGCATGTGTACATAGGTCTCCTGGGATTTTATCCAGGGCGGGGGCTTTGCCTGGTTTAAGAGTATCTGTGGCCTCCAGCATTTCATCTATGCTGAATGATTTTTTAAGGACTGCCTCTGCACAATTGCTAGAACCACCATGAAATTCTAGGCTATCCTCGGTTGGCTCAGAGTACAGATCTATAAAGAGATGGTACAGAGTGTTGGGATCCAAATAATACTCAGTCCGAGTTTGTATATCTCTGCTTCCATGGGCAGTTATCTTCCGCAGTGTAAAAGCATCCTTGCATTTCGCCGCTTCGAGCATGTCGTCCCACTGCCTTTCTTCCTAATCACTTTCAGCTCTATGTAGAACTTTGTTTTATAGTTAGCCCTGGCCTCTCGCACGACTATTACATTCTACTATTTAAGGCTTTAAGTAGTGACTTCTTAGGTACTTAAACACTCCTTCGAGTACCAGGGATTACAGAAAGAATCTCTTATCAGCCAGTTGCTTTTCTTTGCAAACTGCGGGCTTAGTGAAATGCGGCCTAAAGGCAGTGACAAAGGAGAGATGGACTTCCAGTACTGAGGTATCAGATGAGTTCCGATTAGCATAAGGACTCACTACGTCTGAAAATATTTTATAAATGTTGGTCAAGGTTCTAGGTTATTCAGAATGGCGGGCCATTTTACTGCCCTGCAATTTTTGCCAATTAACGGTTGTATGGATACTCTGTTCCTGCCAGATGGTCGCATTTCTGGAAGGCTCCTTGTCATCGTTAAACATAACTGGAAATGGTCGCTGTCTTCTCTTGTGTCTATTTTAAAGGCCATTATCCTAACCCTTGAGATTGTGCTGTGTAACCTATCCTAGATTGAACATTACCCCTTTTAAAAGTAAGTAGATTGTCATTATCGGAGTTCATTCTGCCATTACATGCTCTCAGGCCATGTTTTAATGTAAAATGTACCAATTGCATAGCAGCAACTGTGCACAGTACCAGTGGATCTGCTCTTAATTGTGGAATAGCTCTTACCATGTCCTCGTCTTCCATAACAGAACCTAAGCCAGGTATTGGCTCATTGTAGGAGGCTGGCCTGGCTTGTAGTGGGTACCAAGGGGTACTTACACTCTGTACCAGGTCCAGTTATCCCTTATTAGTGTAGAAGAGGTGTTTCTGGCAGCTTAGGCTGATAGAAGGTAGCTATAGAAGAGCAGCTTAGGCTGAACTAGGAGACATGCAAAGCTCCTACTATACCACTGGTGTCATATGCACAATATTATAAGAAAACACAATACACAGATATACTAAAAATAAAGGTACTTTATTTTTATGACAATATGCCAAAAGTATCTCAGTGAGTACCCTCAGTATGGGGATGCCAAATATACACAAGATATATGTACACAATACCAAAAATATGCAGTAATAGCAAAAGGAAGTAATGCAAGCAAAGTAAAGTTACAGTAGATTACAATAGGAGCACATAGGTATAGGGGCAACACAAACCATATACTCCAAAAGTGGAATGCGAACCACGAATGGACCCCCAACCTATGTGAGCTTGTAGAGGGTCGCTGGGACTGTAAGAAAACAGTGAGGGTTAGAAAAATAGCCCACCCCAAGACCCTGTAAGGTAGGTGTAAAGTGCACCTACGACCCCCAGAGAGCACAGAAGTCGTGATAGGGGGATTCTGCAAGGAAGACCAACACCAGCAATGCAACAACAGTGGATTTCCGGACCTGAGTACCTGTAAGACGAGGGGACCAAGTCCAAGAGTCGCGACAGTGTCGAGAGTGGGCAGATGCCCAGGAAATGCAAGCTGAGTGTGCAAGGAAGCTGCCACCGGATGGAAGAAGCTTTGTATTCTGCAAGAACGAAGAGGACTAGGAACTTCCCCTTTGGAGGATGGATGTCCCACGTCGTGAAGAAGCTTGCAGAGGTGTTTCCATGCAGAAAGACCGCAAACAAGCCTTGCTAGTTGCAAGGGTCGCGGTTAGGGTTTTTGGATGCTGCTGTGGCCCAGGAGGGACCAGGATGTCGCCACTTGGATGAGAAAACAGAGGGGGGCACCCAGCAAGTCAGGGAGCCCTCACAGAAGTAGGCAGCACCCGCAGAAGTACCGGAACAGGCACTTGGAAGAGGAGTAAACCGGAGTCCACCCGAAGTCAGAAAAGGGAGTCCCACGACGCCGGAGGACAACTCAGAAGGTTGTGCACTGCAGGTTGGAATGTCGGGTACCCAGGCTTGGCTGTGCACAAAGGAAATCCTGGAAGAGTGCACAGGAGTCGGAGCAGCTGCAAATCACGCGGTACCCAGCAATGCAGTCTAGCGTGGGGAGGCAAGGACTTACCTCCACCAAACTTGGACTGAAGAGTCACTAGACTGTGCGAGTCACTTGGACAGAGTTGCTGAGTTCCAGGGACCACGCTCGTCGTGCTGAGAGGGGACCCAGAGGACTGGTGATTCATTCTTTTGTTGCCTGCGGTTGCAGGGGGAAGGTTCCGTCGACCCACTGGAGATTTCTTCAGAGCTCCTGGTGCAAGAAGGAGGCAGGCTACCCCCCAGAGCATGCACCACCACGAAACAGTCGAGAAAGCCGGCAGGATGAAGCAATACAAAGTTGCAGTAGTCGTCTTTGCTACTTTGTTGCGGTTTTGCAGGCGTCCAGAGCAGTCAGCGGTCGATCGTTTGGCAGAAGGTGAAAAGGGAGATGCAGAGGAACTCTGATGAGCTCTTGCATTCAGTATCCGAAGAATTCCCCAAAGCAGAGACCCTAAATAGCCAGAAAAGGAGGTTTGGCTACCTAGGAAGGAGGATAGGCTAGTAACACAGGTGAGAGCCTATCAGAAGGAGTCTCTGACGTCACCTGCTGGCCCTGGCCACTCAGAGCAGTCCAGTGTGCCAGCACACCTCTGAATCCAAGATGGCAGAGGTCTGGGGCACGCTGGAGGAGCTCTGGGCACCTCCCCTGGGAGGTGCAGGTCAGGGGAGTGGTCATTCCCCTTTCCTTTGTCCAGTTTTGCGCCACACAGGGCTGGGGGATCTCTGAACCGGTGTAGAATGGCTTATGTAGAGATGGGCACCATCTGTGCCCATCAAAGTATTTCCAGAGGCTGGGGGAGGCTACTCCTCCCCAGCCCTGACACCTTTTTCCAAAGGGAGAGGGTGTAACACCCTCTCTCTGATGAAATCCTTTGTTCTGCCTTCCTGGGCCAGTCCTGGCTGGACCCCAGGATGGCAGAAACCTGTCTGAGGGGTTGGCAGTACCAGCAGCTGCAGTGAAACCCCAGGAAAGGTAGTTTGGCAGTACCCGGGTCTGGGCTAGAGACTCTGGGATCATGGAATTGTCTCCCCAATGCCAGAATGGCATTGGGGTGACAATTCCATGATCTTACACATGTTACATGGCCATGTTCGGAGTTACCATTGTGACGCTATACATAGTGCACGTGTGACATGGTGAAGGTTAGACATATAGGTGACTTATAAGTTACTTAAGTGCAGTGGTAAATGGCTGTGAAATAACGTGGACGTTATTTTACTCAGGCTGCAGTGGCAGGCCTGTGTAAGAATTGTCAGAGCTCCCTATGGGTGGCAAAAGAAATGCTGCAGCCCATAGGGATATCCTGGGACCCCAATACCCTGGGTACCTCAGTACCATATACTAGGGAATTATAAGGGTGTTCCACTATGCCAATGTGAATTGGTGAAATTGGTCACTAGCCTGTTAGTGACAATTTGGAAAGCAGAGAGAGCATAACCACTGAGGTTCTGGTTAGCAGAGCCTCAGTGAGACAGTTAGTCATCACACAGGGAACACATACAAGGCACACTTATGAGCACTGGGGCCCTGGCTGGCAGGGTCTCAGTGACACATACACTAAAACAACATATATACAGTGAAATATGGGGGTAACATGCCAGGCAAGATGGTACTTTCCTACACTCATACGTACAATTGAAATCACAACCTATAATAACTGTCTTTATGCACTATGGTTTTGAGTGTGTTATCTAGTATTTCCACAATCCTTGACTCCTGGTTGCTCCTTTGCGGCCTTAAATACACATTAAACACGTGTAGTGCAGCCTTACTGTATGTAGTTAATTTTACTCCCAGGATGTCAAACGAACCAATGGGGTGCACGGTAACTGTAACATTTAATGAACTTTTTAACCAAAGGTCTACTTCCCTGAGGGTCTTCCACTCGGCGAGGGAATTGCATTCATATGATATGTTTTGTATCCCAACTTACATGGTGGGTCCACTAGCCAGGTCTCTTTAAAAAGGCAGAGGTGAAACCTGTTGATGTATTTGTGCCAATCAGGGTCCTTTAACTTGTCTTAATCGTGCCACATTCCAGGAGACTAGACATATGGGTTCTGAATCAGGTGTTATTAAAGTAGTTGGTTTAGCCTGATCTCTTAAGTCTGTGTCATAGCTGGTTATGGGCTTTCCTCTTGCTTCCTTCTATGGCTCCTGAGGTATAATCCTATCTATACTTGTATCTCGAATTTCCTCCAGCATTTGGGCCTGCTCACCCGGTATTTTCCTAGTATCTGTACCAATTGGCGCAGGATAATTCAGTCAATACACTGCCTTAAGATTTATCGTATATTGGTTGTGCCTTCGTTGGCTAAGCAGATCATGCTGATTCCTGTGGGTTATGCAGCTTAAACCACATTGTAGGTATTATAAGTGGGCTAGATCTTAGGTCAATGGCGATCAGTCCATCTACTAATGCTTTGTCACTAACCATTAAGGCAACAGTGTCATTCCTCCCATTCCTCCTAGCTAGCCTTTCTGCTCTCAAAATGTCAGAATGGACAGCCGGCAAACACTAACGCTTATGTCTAATCCATTAAATGATCTTATTTTTAAGAGAACCCCCATTTACCCAACTATTTTGGCCTAACTCTGGAACATTTGTTAAAAACAATTTGTGTTCCCTTGTTGTATTTGAGCATTCCTTAGATTTTTGCATGCCATTACAATGTTGTTGTTGCCTGTGCTCAACCCTGTTTTGTGGGTGTTGTATGTTTCTACCTCCCATTTGTTGTGTGAATGGCATTTGATAGTGTGGAGCCTTGCAGGGAGCGTTTGATGCATGGTAGTCTTCCTTATCTATTGATCTCGTCTGTGCCATGTTATCTCTAATCAGCGGGATGCCAGGTACTACATTGTGATTCCTCTGCCAAGGGGATGAACTACTAGAGATATGGTTTGTCTGGTCTAGAACAGCCCTTAACTTACGATGGCTATTTGGAGGACCTTGGGTGGGATGGTTTAAACGTAATGTCACTTGGACCTTTTAAGTGCACCATTGAATTTTTAACAAGATGTTTTAAATCTGCAATCTCACTTGTTAAGGTGTAAATTTTTGCAGTTAATTCCCTCACATCTTCATGTGTGCGCCAGCAGACTGACATTTTTGAGGGTTGCATTAGCTCCCTTCCCTCTTGGGGCTCTTCTCTTACTAAGGGATCTTGAAATGTTGAGCTGAGACCTTTCGAATTTGCCTCAATGCCATTAGTTGACTCTCTTATTGCCAAAGGAGTATATCTATTTGGGCAAGTAATGCCCAGGGTCAGCTCCCCCCTCCTCCTCCTCATGTATTTCTGGGGGTCTTGGATTCTCTATTGGATAGTGAGCTGGATGAGTGAATTAGAGCTGTTTTGTCAGTGACTGTTGTGGGCAAAGTCTGGGGACCCCGTTCCTCCACACCATGAACTGGTGCAGATTTTTGGTGTGTTTCGATTTTCTGCTGTGTGCCCACCCTTCTTTGTGTAAAAAGCAGTAATTTTCCAACTAGATGTCTTGGCTGATTTAGCCTTTTCGCTTAACATTGACCGGACCTCTTCTATTAGATCAGCTATATCTGCCATTGTGCAGTTATTCCCTGCGTTCCTCGCTATTTTTGGGGTCTTTCCTTTTCCGGTGGTGCCTCAGTTTTTTGTGCTTCCCCATTCTTTCGCTCAAATCACTTCCACACTGTTCCCCCCTCAAGGTGGGAAGCGCAGAATATCAGATAAAGCAAACGGGAGCTGCACTGTTCCCAAAGTGCTCCTCCACCAGGCCAAGATTACAGATCCCTCATTAAGATATATTCTGCCCACACCAGCTATACAAGCCCTGAGACCAAAAGCGAAATCAAGAGGAGAAAGAGGAGAAAATTAAGCAGAATCTGGAAATATACGATGACGCCTTTAACAAAGTGCTGCGTCTGCCACACTCTAGAGCCCCTGCAGTGCATCCCAAATTATTCCTGATGCAATACTCCGGTTAGCCTTCTCGGAGTAAACTTCCTTCTCCCGCCTGTGCCTAATATGTAATCCTGTGTTTTGTGCCGTCAAGCCCTCAACAATACTAATTCAGTTTCTTCCCTTTGTCAGTGAGAATGTCAGCACGAAAATCAGTGAGTAAGTCAGCACACTGGAAGATAAATCAATAAATTAACGAGAGCAAGATCCCTCCCCTCATTCCCCTATAGCTTCTCAAACAGTCTACAGGCAATCTACAAAGGAACGGACGATAATCCACCAGTATTTAAATCCAAGTACTAACTACAGTACCTGGGTGGGGGGGGAAGTGGTGTTCGCGAGTGAGCCAACAGGCTCCCGATCACTGCATCCGAGGGCCCCCAAGATTTAGCCAAAAGAGAGGTGGCCCAGCTCAGCCTCCTCTGGGCTTCAACAGACTTGGACGGGCCTGTGTTTGGCCTGGGCTCCGCGCACGTCCCGTGCTGTGGGAGGTAGAAAAGTATGCAGCGTGGGTGAATCAGGTTTGGGCCCCTCCTCCTGGCAACAACAGTCTATTAGGACAGTGAGTCGCTTAGCACTGCAGTTCCATGAACGTCCCGCGTTGCTAGAGGTATAAAGGTGCTGTAAATGCACCGTACGGGGAATCAGGTACAGGCTCTTCCTCCTGGCAACAACAGTGACAGTGAGTCCTCCCACAGCGCAGCTCCCTGAATGGTCTGTGGACTGAAGTTAACCTGAAGGACTTTTGTAGTCGGTATAGTGTCGGACCAGTGACATAACTGATCGCGGGCACTACCATTGATTAATCGTTGTTAGCAGGGGAGGTCAGCCCTCCTCCCCTTGGAAGTGTGTGTAATGTATCTGGCCCATCAGTCACATAAGGCGAAGTGATAAAATAAAAGAGGGCCAGCAGGCGAGGCATTCACGCGCTAGTAGAGAGAGAACAACCTGCTGTCTGGCCTGTGTACACTTCAATACGGTCTCCAGTGTTAATTAATGTGCGCACGCTGCCGCGCTCCACGACAAGGTGTAAAAACACCATATTGGCGACAAGGAGCCAGGAAACGCTAACCTGCCATCACCATGCCATGGCGGCCACATACCTTCGGCGGTGCTCTTGCCACGTGCGTGTCTGTGCACCGTCACCTCTCTCCAGCTATCGCCCTACATCTGCAGACTCTGCGGCAATGGCCGCCATCTTGATTCCTCATCAACTTCGACTGGCCTCGCACCAACATGTGCTCTCGTGCACAAGTTCACCTTGAGGGCCCCCGCCTCAGTCGTCCTGCCAGCTGCTGTGGCGGAGCCAGTCTTCCTACATGCGCTACCCCACGACCATGCAGATGCCTCCAGGCCAAAGCCTAGTTCTACATAGGGAGATTCCACACTCTGCCACAGCAGTTAACAAAAAAAAATATTAAATTAAAGACATTGATCTCAGAAACAGGAAGCTTTGTGAGTGGCACACAAGTCCTACACTGAACTACACAGGCAAAATTTGGAAGTCAAGGCACAACTGGTATCATTCCCTCACCACTGCAGCAGATGTACATCCTACGAGGGTAAGGCAGTATGCACTCCATTTCACACACTGGGGTAAACCTGCATGAAGCGCAGCTCACACTGATCCAACATGTTCACCATCCCGCCAATCAAGCCTTTTGTCGTCCGCACAGGCGCCAAGATGGAAAGACTGGGTCAAAAGAGTACTACTCTTTTTTGAGGCCACCAAAGTTGAGAACACACAGAAGAGGGCCATGATTTTACACCTAGAGGGAAAAGATATCTACAAAATCTCAAAAAATCTTGCAGAGGCCACCCCCAAAACACACCTGACCCTGATAGCAGCCCTCAACATGCATTTTGAACCCATGGCTAACACAGACTATGAACGGTTCATATTTCGGCAGGCCAGGCAACAAGCTGAAAGATCTATTGATTCATTTTATATGAGGCTTAAGGAACTAGCCAGCACTTGTGGGTTCGCAGACGACACTGAAGAGATTAGAGGCCAATTAATCCAGGGATATGCGTAGGCGAAGCTGCGAGAAAGGATCCTCGAAGAGTCTGTGAGATATCTACCCGACATCCTCACAATGGGCCGCACCAAGGAAATATCAAAGGCCCAAGAATCCCGTATGGAGGCTGCGCTCCAAAGACCAGTGAAGGAAGAACCGATCAATGCAGTGATGCAGTCCCCCAACAAAGCACGACCCAGAAATACTCGCCCACCACCAAGACAATGTGGGTACTGTGGAGAACCATCACACCAACCCATTGACTGCCAAGTGCGAGGGAAAAAGTGCGTGGGCTGTGGGAAGCTCAATCACTATGTGAAAGTGTGCAGATCGAACAGAAAACGCCACCGACAACGCCGCCACAAGCAGGTCCGAAAGGGGCAGTGACATGGACGACGCTGAGGAACATGTAATTCACTCCATGTTCACTGTAAGGGCTGCTGTTTAATCTTCAAAAAGACTACCACGATGCCATATAAAAGTAGGCAAGTACTTGACCCTTGCCATAGTTGCCACAGGAGCATCCATAAATATATTGGCGTTGAAAATGTACCACCAGATGGTTCCTGCCCCTGACTTAAAGACAGCAAAAGTGAAAGTATACACATATGGCCAGAGCACACTGCTGGCCCTAAAAGGCAGTTTCCAGACATCCATTACCTATGGACCACGGTCTGTTGACGCTCAAGTGTATGTGGCGGAAGAAGGACATGGGATGTTGTTAGGGTGGCAGTCGGCCAAAACGCTAGGGGTTGTCACATTCGCATTTGGAGTGCACTAAGAATCAGTTGCAGACATCCTCTATCAGTTCCAAAATGTATTTGATGGTAAGGGCTGCTTGCGATACAAAGAAATACAGCTACACATAGATGAGACCGTACAACCAGTAGCACTCCGGCACCGGTGCATTGCATTCCACCTCAGATCACAAGTGGAGAAAGAGTTGAGCAAACATTGAGCGGGTCACTGGGCACACGCCGTGGGTATCTCCGATCGTAGTCGTGCAGAAGCCCAAGCAACCAGGGAAGGTGCGTATCTGCATGGACAAGCGCCTTCTCAACATCGCCATCAAGCGCAAAAGACATTTGACCCCCACGATTGATGATTTGATCGGCAAACTGAGCGGAGCATGTTGGTTCTCCAAACTTTACCTGCGCTCAGGATATCACCAACTAGTTGTTCCAGTCACGTTATATCCCCACATTCTCAACACATGTAGGACTGAGATGCTACAAGCAACTGAATTTCAGCATATCCAGTGCTGCCGAAGTCTTTCAAAACGTTATCCACGAGCTCCTAGCAGACCTTCCTGGAACTATTAATGTCAGTGACGACATACTAGTACACGCTGCAACCATCCCGGAGCATCATGCCAGGCTCAAAAACATTTTACAATGGATCAAGGAATCTGTTTTAACCCTCCACCGCTGAAAGTGTGAGTTCCTCACAAAGGTATGTGTTCTCAGCAGATGGCGTAGCACCAGATCCAGAAAAAGTGCAAGACATCAAAAATGCACCTCCCCCACAACTGTAACCAAAGTCTGCAGCTTCCTGGGGATGGTAAACCATTGTGGCCATTTCATTAACGATCTCTTGGCATTGACTCAGCCCCTCAGGAGTTTGACGAAAACATCAGAACCCTGGGTCTGGGGACCTAATCAACAAGCAGCATTTGAAGCACCAAGGAGCCCTCTCCAGTGACACCATCCTTTGTATTTTGACCCCGAAAGGGAAACAACATTTTTTGTTGACACCGATCCAAGGGCTTTGGGAATGGTACTGCTCCAGAGGCAGGATAACCATGAGTGGTTAACAGTAGCATTTGCAAGCAGGTCATTGATCGACACCGAACAAAGGTACTCGCAGATTGAAAAAGAGGCAATTGCAGTACACTGGGGTTGCAAGCATTTCCACCTCTTTGTATATGGCCAACCCTTCATAGAGACCACTGACCACAAAACCCTCCTCCCACTGTTCAATGGGACCGCTTCAAAGCCACCTCCGCAAATAGAAAAATAGCTTCTCCAGCTACAGGATTACCAGTGTCGTCTAGAATACTTTGCTGGCTCTGACAACCTGGCTGACTACTTGTCTTGCCACCCACGAGCCACCACAGTGAAGAGATACATGAGGCTCAAGAGGTAGAGGAATATGTGAGATACATATCTGACATGTCCAGGCTGCTACCTGTTTCAACACCAGCTATAATTCGGCCACGGCACAAGATGACTGCCTCCAGAAAGCCTTGCAGCCCATCTGATTAAACCAGTAGCATGCTGTGATGAAACAGCTGCTGGCACTTACTCTTGAATCCAAGCGAGTAATGGAGAGCCTGTTTCACGTCAGGAACGAGCTGTCAATTGATCCCAATGGGTGTCTGCTGACAGGCCACCGGTTGGTCATTCCATCCTCCCTCACCGACTGTGTGGTTCAGCTGGCCCACAATGGACACCAAGGGATGGTGAAAACGAAGAGTCGATTACGGACAAATGTCTGGTCCCTCTGATGGACGAGAAGGTTGAGGAACTTGTATGATCCTGTGAATGGTGCCAAGCCTCAGGGGAGCCCAACAGACCAGTCCCAATAGAAACGGAACCAGGACCACGAAAGCTGTGGGTTTTTGGCCTGCCTCCATTTTGGGAGTCTCCCTGATGGCAGACATGCTAGTGATCGATGACTACTCTAAATATCCTGAAGTAGAGGTCTTCTCAGCTTTAACGGCTGATGTCGTAATACCCAAAATTAAAAAAAATCCTGCCACTCATGGCCTAATTTCTGAAATAAAAACGTATAATGGCCCTCCTTTCCAGAGCCATGAACTAGCATCTTATTTTGAGACAACAGTTATCTGACGGAAGAAGATCACACCAAGATGGCCCCAGGCAAACAGGGAAGTCGAACGATTTATACGAATCGCCTCTGCCAGCGGGCAGTCTATTGAATACGCAATTTACTCCTTCCTGCAAAGCTAGACAGACTCCTCATTCCACCACTGGTCAAGCACCCAGTCGCATCTCCTTGGATAGGGCGGTTGTTGACTCTATACCGCATCATTGTCAGTAAAGACCCCTAACCATAGATAAACTCCAGGTGCACCGGCGCGACTCAACGTAAACCAGAAGGCTAGTCGCCGGCGGCGTGCTGAAGTCTCAGACTTACGCGTGGGAGATGCTGTACTCCTCAATGATCAATCTCCAGGGAGCAAGTTTGACCCACCGTTCGACAGTAGTCCTTGGACCCTTGTGCGCCGTCGTGGATCCATGGTTGTGGCTCAACAAGTGATGTCCACCGTCACCAGGAACATTTCCATGTTCAAGAGGTTTTACCCTCAGCATCTCCCCATCAGGGATGAACCTAGTGTTCTGGTACCTTACAATGACCAGAAATCATTGCCGGACTCCAACTGTCGCCTGCCAACACCCTCTTCCTCCACTGTGCAAGCTTTTGACCCCGTCAAGGGAGCTCAATACCTGTCAGTGGTCAAGAGTAAGACGCCGTTACTGACAGATCCCCACGCACCAAGTACACCCTGTGAGGTGATCCTGCTCCATCTCAGAAGCTGAGAGATTACCTGATGTAAGATGATAGACTGGAATGTTCTCGTAATGTTGTATTCATTTTTCCTGTTTTGTTTTAATTTTGGGAGGAATGTAGTGTCGGTGACGTAACTGCTCATGGGCACTACCATTAATTAATCGTTGTTAGCAGGGGAGGTCAGCCCTCCTCCCCTCAGAAGTGTGTGTAATGTATCTGGCCCATCAGTCACATGAGGCTAAGTGATAAAATAAACGAGGGCCAGCAGGTGGGGCATTCACGTGCTAGCAGCGAGAGAGCAACCTGCCGGCTGGCCTGTGTACACCTCAATGCGGTCTCCAGTGTTAATTTAATGCACGCACGCTGCCGCTCTCCACGACACAGTGTAAAAACACCACTGTTAGAAAATGTTGATATTTCATGTGCTTTAGAGTTGACATATAAGCATCCTCTTGCTTGCATCATTCCTGTTCTTTCCTCTTACCGGAATGGTGTTTGTATCCAGGGGAGAGTAATCCAGCCATCCTATGCCATGAAGATTTTTGACAAAAGACTTGTAAATGCCATAATAGTAAATAGTCAAGATCACGGAATATGTTATAAAGTTGTTATTCTCAGAAACAACCAGTGGTTCAGTCTTTGTCTCCATGGCCTGTAATGTCAGACGTGGAACCCCGGTCAAACGTCCATGTT
Organism: Pleurodeles waltl; assembly: GCF_031143425.1. NCBI lineage: Eukaryota > Metazoa > Chordata > Amphibia > Caudata > Salamandridae > Pleurodeles > Pleurodeles waltl. Next base: position 406,289,364 of record NC_090449.1, read on the forward strand.
TTATTTATGTTATTGCTGATAATAGGATGTTGTTGCAAACGTGTATTTACCATGTGTTTCCCTGTATCCTAGAATCAGCTATTGCCGCAGCTTCCGGGAAACACCACCTCTCCAGCACCTGAAGGGAAGAAGCCAGTCCGCCAGCAGAAGTTCGATCACCTCCCAAACATTTAGGGAGCACATGCTGCATCAAGTCGTGACTTATGAAGGCATTCCTGAAGCTTCAGTCAGACGTGTCCTAAATTTCATGTACTGATCATGCGCAGTCCAGAGACAAAACAATCCTTATTGAATACGACAACCGAATCATTTATGGGAATATTATTTTTTTAAATGTAAGACCCACTTCAGCTTGGAACTGTGGTCCTTCGCTGTACATCATCAGTTTAGAACCACTTAAAAACTAACAACAAAATTCGCATTGGATGCAGTTCTGCAAAAATGGACAACTGAATGCGGTGTCTTAAGAAACATGTACCATAGAGCTTCAACAAAGGGCCCGCTAAGTGGGTGAAAAGGGGGGCAGTGTGCAACACATACATGTAATGTCTAAACTTCAAATGAAAAGAGAAATTTTGTTGAAGACGCATTCGGATATGCTCAAAAATAAATTACCAACGTGAGTCCGAAATTACTTAGGCTTCTGCTAGTAGTTGTTCCTAATTAAGCTTGTGTTTGTCACAGTCCACCACCTCTCTTCTTTTAAGTAAAGTCTTCAACCAGAGGTGTCGAACTTTAAATGTTTCACAATCATTGTTCTGACCCCAATTATCAGTCACAGAATCTTTTGAAGGACATTTCGAAATCTTCAGAAAGAGGATGTCATTATTTCAAAGATGTATATTGAGTGTACATCAAAAAAATCTGTGCCCAGGTTTATCAAACTTTCAAGCAACGCAGTAAGACACCTTGCTGTGCTACATGAAAGGTAGATGGCAGAAATTAGACATGTTTAACATTATATGGCACATTACTGTCCTTTCCTTGCGCACAATTTGTTGCCTTGCATCATGATGCCAGGACGCCTGCGCTGCAGGCAGGATTGTTTTTGTGCAGGACTGCACACCTTCCTGCACAAAAACAATCAACTGAAGCAGAATGCAGTACATGTAGGAAAAACGAGGAGAAATAAAAATATTTCTCCTCATTATGCCCTCCTTGGGAAGGTGTAAGATTTTATGATTTTCCAGGTCTATCACTAATGGTAAGTTGAGGAGTGTGCCAAAATCCATGGATGGATGCGTGGGAACACCCACACTTCACTCATGGAAGCTCTCCCTGGTGCAGAGTAATGGAAGGCAATGACTTACGCTGCGTTGCATTACTCTAGATTTACCAAGCACTGCAGGGCCACAAAAAGAGGCCTTATGTTGCTTGGTAAATCTGACTTTAGTGTTGCATTGCCCCATTCTACCTTTCACCCTATTACCCTGACTGACTACACCCCCATTCTACAATCGTACAACTTTATATGTGCCTCCCCAAACCCATGCGCCCCTTAACTGTTAAACCCATTGTTTTTCTCCAGTCCCCATCTATTCTACTGTTTGACTTCTGTCTACTCTGTGTAGCTTTCAATGGCAGGGTTATACCATCTCTCCTTCAGCTCTGACTTGCTTCTGTCTCACCAAATTTCCCAGCATCTTTGTTCTGTTCGTCAGGGATCTGCTCCCATTCATCAGTGCAACCACTTGTTTGCCCAGGCTGAAATAACTTGGGGTGTGATGTAGCTGTCGGTAAGTTAGCTCCTCCAATTTTTCCACAGTGTTCCCTGTTTTCTGACCTAGGTTGGTCACCCTTTCATTTAACTTCGCAAATTTTATGTCAAGTCAGGCAACTGACGTCTTTGTCCAGCCAAGTGCGGCAAATAGTGGCACTTCTTAGGGCTTTACTGGATCCACAAGAGAGTGGTTCCTTGCTTATTGGTTACTCTTGATCCCTCTGGAGTTCAAAAATAAAATCAGAGTTTACCACTTTCGCCTCACTGTAATAAGTTGTTGTATCACACTTCTACCTTTCAACAGATCTCTGACTGAGATGTTAAGCTGGAGGTTCTAATTGTGCTGTGGAACTGTGGTGGTCTAGTGTATTCTCTAGCCTTATGCATAGCATCTCTACTTGCCTTAGTAATTGCTGCCCTAAAGCCTGTCATTCTACAAACTGCCTAAATCTAAGTTGGCCACCTCCATCTGTAGTCCATCTTTTGTGTTGTTTGCCTTAACTTTCTTGTGGCTGCCACAGTTATTGCCCTGAATCAAGGTCTAGTAATAAGCCAGCTGAAATCGCTGTGTTGCCAGCTATGGAGAGCTACCATATCCCTTCCTTGCTCTTTGGCCAGCAGGGCAATCTGATATTGCAGTTATGCTTCAGTGTCCCCGACAAAAAAGCTGGGTCATGCTGTCTGTCCCAACGCTCCGTTCTTTCATCAACATGATGGGAGGTCCCCTTTCATGTCTTAGACTCACCGGAATAAGGGCTGTGCTTAGCTTGAGTTATTGGTACTTCTCATAGAGCATGAGATCCAGCAGCTAACAACAGTCTCTAAGCCTTGATGGAGCTCTCCACTTATGTCTTTTTGTGCACTCATATGAGTGCCTTCAATCAGACAGCATTTTAGATGCATAAGGTGTGTTGCATTAATATAGCAATGGCTTCTGCCCCACAGTATGGACTTGGCTTTGAAGAACCAAGAACTCTCAGTACATTACTTTGACAATGTTACTCAGTCAGTCAGTCAAGGTAACTTTATTTGCTACATTTCTGTAGCTTAAAAGCACAGATAAAACAACGAGCATTCATTCGTCCTTCATACTCAATAAGGGGTACCCATGCCCCTGCTGATAAAGGTTAAGAACTACACCATTCCAACTAAGTACATCATTACACTAAAATACAATAAAATACTGTACATTAGAATTTGAATTACAATACATTGCCATCAAAAATACCCTGGTACACTTTTTACATGATGATTATGGCAGTGCCCTAAATAACCTTTTGGTGCAGCTTAACCTAGTGAGGGTGAATGAACTTATGGATTCACCAGTTGTTCATGCCCCTACTTTTATGGGTGTGGATCGCTCATCCACTATTGATTATATTCTAAGCACAGAGCCCTTAGGCACTCTGGTGGCTCATTTTCAGTCTGAATTTACAGGTTTCATTAATCATGCTAAGATGTGTTGCAGGTTGACGTTGGAGAGTGTGACCAAGTCCCGTCCCAGTGTGGGGTTTAGAACAATTTTAGCAAAGAAAAATGGGTTCACCATTAAGTGGGATAAGGTGGGCAAGGTAAATTTTCTCTGTACTGTTCTTCATGATAAACACACTGAGGTGGCTTTATGTCTGGATCTGGAAGCTGAGTCTTTGCAAATCATGGTGGCCTTTTCGGACATCACGGCGAGTGTAAGGCAAGTCCTGACAGGAGAAACCTGCCTGGCAAAGTCACATCCCTGGGGTTGCTTTGACTCAGCTGGCATCAAAACCCTTGCAAAGCTACATATGGCCTTATGCACTGAGCTGAGGGATAGAGTACTTATTAGGAATGCACAGGCAGTATATAAAGAGACCCAGGAGGCAAGGATAAAGGAGATCAGGGAGAATGCATGAGAGGCTCTCCAGACAGCAAGCCTAAAGAATGACAGCTCTGCCACTTGGAGGGTGATAAATAATTCTTATTTTAGGGAAGCAGCAGATCCCTCAATAAAGGTACACATTAAGGAATCAAAATGAGATGAACGCTTCTCTACTATCTAGTTACAAGTGGAACAACACCCTATGTCTTTGATCTAGCAGAGGTGCTGAGGGAATTGGGGGAAAGCTGTAGAGGAAAGACACCTGGGCAGGGCGTGGTACAGTTGATGTTTATTTAGACTGTCAGACTTTGTGGGGACCCTTGAATATGAATGTTTTTAATGTCATTACAAGGGGTGGTCCTAAGTTCAGTCATTGTCCCAATTTATAAAAAAAGAAGTCACAGCCGAAGAATTATAGGCGAATATCTCTCCTGGATGCCACAGCAAAGTTATGGGACTCTGTTTGCTGCACAGATTGGATTGGGTAAGTTAAAAAAACATTTTAGCAGATGTCCAATATGGTTTTAAGAAAGGGTTAGGTACTATTGACCAGTGCTTGAATCTGAGCTTGCTAATAGGCAAGTATGCTGTCACTAAGAAGGGCTCCATTTTCTTGGCGTTCACTGACGTAACGGCAGCATTCGACTGTGTCTCACACCCTAAACTTTGGGCAATTATTAAGGGCATAGAGGAGGGCATCCTTATGTTCATAAGGCAGCTATACTCAGAGGTGAACGCATGCGTACGTTATGGAACGAAGGGTGAATGTATTTTTATTTTCGGTAGCCCACAGTCCGGTTTTGTGAACTTTGGGCAGTGATGGCATTAAAATACACGACCCAAAGGAACTTCAATGGCTCGTGATGATCGTTACGTATCTGCTGGACAACTGCCTCTAGAGTTACAATCGCCTGTGAGACTTTTCTGTCAAACCAATTATATAAACGGATCCCAGTCCTTTGAAAAAACATACAGCAAGCAGTGGAAGTATACAGAGTCATTATAAAACTTAACTACATCCCCAGGAAAGGTATTTACAATAAAGGTAACTAATCTCCCCTTGGCCCTGCCAGCATTTGATGGGCAGGCCAGTGTATGGTATGTGCAATACCCATCAATGTAACTCGGGTTGACCTCACATGTTTCTTGCACACCTATAACATGGTAGTTTGCCACTACCTCTAGCCAACTAGAAAGTCCTAGCTTATTCTTTAGCCCTGCAATATTCTACGATAAAAATGTTGCTTATGTGTTGGAACTTTCCCTTTCCTAATTTTGCAGGTAGCCTTCCACCTGCTGGTAGTTCAGAAGTTACTATTAACAAGTTAGTGCTTGTGTGTGCAATAAAGGTGCACGCACCCTCCCCTTTGAATGTGCGCTACAACTAGTTTCTTTATTATAAAAATGAGATAATCGGTGTGTGTTTTGGGCTAATGGCTAATTTCTGAGTGTCAGTGGAAGAGCAGTAATTATGGGACAGAGCCTACTGAATAAGAATAACAAAGTCACCATTAAAATAATGTTATCCTCAGCGGTGGCCACCACAAATATCAAGGGGAGAGGTGGAGGGGACGACGGGGTGGAGTGGGGGGTTAACAAATCATAAAATTAAAAAGGCTTACCATTCCCGCCGCCGCCTCGCTTATCGCTCCTTTCTTGTTCTGGTGTCCCAGCATCCACTGGGACACCAGAACAGGCTCCCCACCAAACCTGGTGCTGCTTTCATTCTAAACCTAGCATGAAAGCAGCATCAGGATTGGTCTGAGCGTCTCAGACTGCCGGTCAGACACAACCCTGTGGCCTGTGCAGTTTCTCCAGCCCGGCTGTGTACACAGCCTGGCTGGAGAAACCTAAGTGTGCATGTGTGTTTGGCCGGACTAATACAGTCGGCCAAACACAGAAGAGGCTCCCCACCAAACCTGGTGCTGCTTTCATGCTAAACCTAGCATGAAATCAGCATCAGGATTGGTCTGAGCATCTCAGACTGCCGCTCAGACACAACCCTGTGGCCTGTGCAGTTTCTCCAGCACAGCCGGGCTGGAGAAACCTAAGTGCGCATGTGTATTTGGCCAGCCTAATACAGCCGGCCAAACACACATGCACACTTAGTGCACTCCATTCCTCATCCCCCACCCACCTCCCATGGCCCAGCCCTGCCCCTCCCTCCACATGCTGGCTGAGACAGCAGCAGAAAAATAAAACAATATTGAAGTATTGTTTTATTTTTCTGCTGCTGGCTCATAGCCTGGGGGGGCAACGCTCCTCCGCCGTTGTGGAGGAGCCACCCCTAGTTATTCTACTGTAACATTCTGCTTAGTTCCCTTCTCAGTTTTATAAGTAGATTCCATAGCAACTGAGAATGAAAAAGAGAGGAAGAGACAGCTTTGGGCAGCCAAGCCCTAGACAACAGGGATGGCTCCTCGGCTAAGGGGGAGGAGCGTTGCCCAGCTGCATTGAGCCGAAAAAGAAAATTATAATAACAGATTGTTATTATAATTTTATTTTTAGCTGAGGCAGCAGGATAGGGCGGGGCAGGGCTGGAGGGAGGAGTGGTTTGTGCACCCCAAGTGCGCATGTCTGTTTTGCCGGCCGTGATGGGCCGGCCAAAGAGACATGTGCACTTTGCATTTCTCCACCTGGCTGTATTTCACCGCTGGGAGGGGAAAGGGCACAGGGTGCCCTTCCCTCTCTGAGCGCCAAAGCAGGGCGCTCACACCAATCACAGCGCTGCTGTCATGCTGGTGACAGCAGCGCTGTGATTGGCTGAGGAGAGTCTGGAAGCCTGTGTGCTTCTGAAGGATGACGGAGGAGACTAATGCATCTCCGACCATAACAGATAAGAGTTTTTTTTTTGTTGTTTTAAAAAAAATAAAAAATCTAGCCCTGCCCCACCCACCCCGTTCAGTGGCAGCTGCCACTACTAGACAAAAATGTTACTCTGAAGTTCCTGCCAAAACTTAGCATCACTTGGGAAGGAAGCTTTGAGAGCATACTTTTGGCAGAATGCGTGTGCAGTAGCCCAGAGAACTGCTCGTCCCATGTCTCCGAAAGGTATAGAGCAAATAACACTAACACAACCTTACCCCTTGTGGATTGTGCCATTACACTAGACAGATTTTGGGATTCATTCCCAGTGGAGTCAGTACCCAGTCAGAAGTGAGAAGACCAGGGGCTAATATTTCCCATGCCCCGTGCATTTTTAGAGCCCTCACTCCTGCTGCAACATTTGTAGATTTTGAAGGAAGCCTATTTATATTAAGACAGGTGACTGCATTTGAAATTGTCATGAATTTCAGTTTCCTTTCCCTTTTCCTTTTTTTGCAATCGCTGTTTATATAGATTTTAAAACATAAAAAGCAGAACAGCAAGAAACAGGGGAAATAACAGTATTTGGGAGCTATATTGCCAATATCACAAAACAACTACTGTAACCTAATAATAATATCCCAAAGAGCTTCCTCAAAATAGGAGGGGGAGACTGGGGTGAGGAAAGGGGTGGGGTACAGGGCCTCAGTTAGATAAGGAGAGATAGGGAGGTACTGGACCCAAGAATCACAGGATGTGAGTATTATCCTCTATATCCATGGTACAGTGGCCCATAGAGTCCATCGTAATAAGCACAGGAAGGGGGTAGCCCAACCTAATCTCTTTAGGGGGCATGGGGAGGCAGCACTTGGGACAATATATAGTGGCAGTCGGGAGGGGGGGTCTGGCGGCCAGAGCACTGGATGATAAGAAATATTCCCAAATGCTGTCAAATGTCTCTAGTTTATCGTTAATCTTGCAGGTGACCTGTTCATACCAACCACGCTATGTAATACAATAAGCTACTCTGTGCAATTTGGGTCGGGAGCTGTTGCCACAGGCGGACAGTACAGATTTTGACTATAGCAAGGGATGTTGCCAACCAGCAGTGCCTATGTGTTATTGAATCTGGGATATCCGATACATCAAGGAGGAGCCTTAGAGAGCTATAGCGATTCATGTGCGATCACACACCTGACCAGCAGTCGGGCAAGGCCGGGCAAGTCCACAGGATATGGTACATTCACTGTAAATTAAAACAGGTACATTTTCAGCAAGTAGGGTGACCAGGTGTCCTGGATTTGCCGGGTCAGTCCCATTTCTTTTTCACCAGCTGTTCCTGCAGATTTTGTGAAAGTCCCCGTTTTTAGAGAGTGTCTCGTGAAAACGGTTCGAGGTGATTTTTTATTTATTTTCCAAAGTAGAGGTAGTTAGCAGGTGTTATCAGAAAGCAATACATAACAGGCATTATAGTGGCTTTAAAAATTGAATTTTTTTAATGTTCTTATTCTGTAATTCTATGCTGATCAGCGCTGTCATTTTGTGCACTCGATTGAAGTCAAATTGTAGTCCTTCTTCTATTTTTGAGAAATGTCCTGGTTTTTAGCCTAAACATTCTGGTCACCCTAATCAAAAGTCATGTGGCAGCATATTAGCCTGCTTGAACTGCTAGGTGGGCCAGTATCAATCATGAAGGATTTTAAACTCTTGGGGGCATATTTTAAAAAAAATGGAGCTGCACACAGTGCAGATTCTCTTTACTTGCGCCCATTAGTACCCTCTAACGCCACCATGTGTGCGCCGTATTTAAAATATGGCACACCATGGTGGTAGATAGGGGACTAGCATCAGAATTTTTTATGCCTAGGATAAAAAATTGTGATGCTAATCCTGCAAAGCACCCAGAGGTCCATTGTAAGCAATGGAAGCCTGCTTTTAATGCCTGCTCTGAGCAGGTGTTAAAAAGTGCTGAAAAAAAAGTCACAAGGAAATCTCTTTTTTTCTTGGCGCCATTTTTATTGCCCCCCCAACAGGGGGGCATTATGCCTGGCGCATGCATAATATAGCGCAAAGGGTTACAAAGTGGCGCAATGCATGCACTGCTCCACTTTATAAATATGATGCAGCATTTTTGGCCTTCTAACACCCCATTAGCGTAAAACAATTACTCATGTGGCGTTCAAATAACGCTAGGGGCCCTTAAATATGCCGCTAGGAATCTTAGTCTAGATTCATGAAGTGCCCAGTCATGATCAAGGAGAGAAGAAGCACAGTCCTCTGAAGAGTAGTCCTTCTTAAGTGTCAGTTCCTAACTGAGCCTGGTAGCGGTAATGGTGGGAATCAATTGAGTGGCTCTAATTAGTCCCCTATATAGTCCAGAGACTGCCCCTCTGAATTGGCACAGCATTTGAAGATCCCTAAGAATGGGAGAAGGGGGGATGTCATCAAAGGGCATCCCTAGCATTGTCAATTGACAGTACCGCCAGTACTCCAAATCAGTGGACCTGAAGGCCGAATTACAGGCTCAGAGCGTGGAAAACGGTAAGAGCTTTGCCGCTACATAGCTGATCTGCGCTATGCAGGCAGTTTTCATGCCAGGACACACAGAAAAAAACACTTTCTGCTTAAAGGAAGGACCACATTGTTCCACAACTGAGTTTTGTGTTGTAGAAGAGGTGAAAGTGTAAAAGCTTCAATATCTCATTAGAGGTAATAAGCGATGTGAAAACCTCGCCTGGTTTGTAGTGGGTACCAGAGTACTTACACCTTATACCAGGTCCAGTGATCCACCTTAGTGAAATGTGGGCAATCTCTAGCAGTTTAGGCTGTCTAGAGGTAGCTGTAGCAGAGCAGCCAAGGCTGAACTAGGAACCATGCAAAGCTCTTGCAATACCACTATAGTTAGATAGTAATTATAAACAAGTAAAGACAATACTCAGGGGCATATTTATTCTCCGACTGCGCCGATTGTGCATCAAAAATTTTGACGCACAATCAGCGCAAACGTTGCCCCGTATTTAGACTTTGACGCCCGAGGACGACAAAATTCTGCCATGTGCGTATTTTTTTGGATGCGGCAACCCGCCTTGCGTTAATTATATGCAAGGTAGGTGTTCCTGTCCAAAAAATGGCTTAAAGGGCCGTGCGTCGTATTTATGCTTTCCGGCAAAAATGACGCGCGGGAGGCGGAGCCATAAAATGACGCACAGCCCGATTTGCGTAAAAAATTAACGCCTGGGTCAGGGCAGGTGTTAAAATGGGGCAAACACACCTGTATTTAATCAGAACACACAGAACAAACAGCAGAGCAGCAGCAGGGAGCCATGGAGGTGATTCTGAACCAGCGTGCACGCAGACGCAGAGCCCAGCAGCAACAACAGCAGCTACAACAACACCAGCAGGGACCCCAAAGGCAGCGCAGAAGGCAGGAGAGGATATTCCACCCAAGAACAACCATTCAGGGCCTCAGGGAACACAACATCATACAGAGGTACCGGTTGAACTGGCAGGCCATTCAGCAGCTGCTGCGAAACATTGAACAGCAGTTGGCCCCCACTTTTGGCACCATCCCAACAGAAACAAAGCTGCTTGCCGTACTTCACATGCTGGCAAGTGGCTCTTTCCAAACAACTGGTGCCCTGGTTGGCGGAATCTCACAACCATCATTCTCCGCCTTTTTGCCCAAAGTACTGGATGCCATCATTCGACTGACACCCCGCCACATCTGCTTCCCTAACACACTGCAGAAGCAGCAGGAAACAAAAAAGGGGTTCTACGCAATCAGTGGCTTCCCACACGTCCTTGGTGCAATTGACTGCACACATGTACGCCTTGTGCCACCCGCTGTAACTGAACACCTCTACCGCAACAGGAAGCACACACATTCCATCAATGTGCAGGCCATAGTCGATCACCAGGGATTGATCACCAACATCGTGGCTAAATATCCTGGGAGTGTACATGACTCATACATTTTCCGTCACTGCACCATCAATGAACACTTCCAGGATGGACGGTATGGCAATGGACTACTTGTTGGTAAGTACAAAAACCTACTTATATACACACTGCACAGCAACCCTCTAGGACACACAACACATACACCACAACAGCAACAAGTCGACAGGATCACACTGAGGTTGTGACATCGCTAGCCATGTTTCTTAGGTCACCATTGAACCTGTCACACATCTGAAATTAGTGTACAGCCTAATGTTAAGACGTCAAAGATCACAAAGTGTGGAGTGGGTTGCCTAAATGTCACCTTGCAAATTGTAAGTGTCCCAATGACCTTTACATTAATCCATTGCATAAGTTTCCAGGTATGGTATGTCCAGGGTACTTTGATATGAACGTGTTAACAACACTTTTAATTTTAACTGTGCATGGAACTATCATCTCACCCCCAGTGAAGACACACGGACACCTGTATCACAAGTCACAATGCTAGGGAGGGCACACTGTACTGCAAATCCCAAAACATACTGCTGACAAACGGTAAGCAGACAAACACTTGTTCAGCCAAGGAAACAACACAATGCAGATGGTACAGCCTACAAGCATAGGATGTCACATTAGTACACAAAAGAGTCACAGACAACACAAGACAACTACTGCCATGAAAGGTTTTTTTCAATAGTGCCAGCTACATCAACATGATCCCATTCATTTTCTCTTGCAGCTGATCAGGGCTATGGCATCCAGCCATGGATTATGACACCATTTGGCAACCCAAGTACAGCTGCAGAGCGTGCATACAACGAGGCCCATAGGAGGACACGCAGCATTGTCGAGCGGACCTTCGGCATCCTCAAGTCAAGGTTCAGCTGCCTCGACATCACTGGTGGTAACCTTCTATATTCCCCCGAGATGGTCTGTAGGATCATCCTCACATGTTCAATATTGCACAACATTTGCATCAGAAGAAACATTCCCCTCCTGGAACCAGAGCCACACATGCCTGAAGAGGAGGAAGAGGAGGATGCTGGCCTGCAACAGGAGGGGGAACTACAGAACACAGCTGCTGGTATACGCATGCGGCAACAGATTGTAAATAATTTCTTCTGAATATGATCACCTTCACCACTTTAGTTAACTAATTTAAATAAACACCTATTCTAAATACCATATCATGGTCTGGCTATTCCTTTTTGCACACCTTCATCTCTAATTATCAGAATAAGAGTGTTGCCTCATGGAGCATTGCTGAGATACTGAGTAGGACACGGAACATCCCAGAGCTAATGTGATGCCTAACATACAATGGTCATATACACACACACTCTTAATGACATATATCATGTACATATCTCCTTTGAAGGCCAATAGCAGAGGACCACAACTATTTCACACATACATGTTGAAAGCAAGGTCTAACGCAGCATATGGCACACAACTATGACACCATCACTCAATAAGGGGAAAGCAAGCCTCATACATGAGGCAGTCAATGTGCTTTGGCATCACTAACAGGAATGTCTGACAAGACCCTTGACAGCAGTTAGTCCAACTGCATCCAATATTTGCAAGGAATATCTGTGACTAGAGTTCCACAGAAGCAGAACATAGACAGCACAAGTGCAACACATATGACATGCATTGCGCACATGACATTCCATGCACATGTCGGCCCATTTCCTAACTCCTGACACACCCATGCACCTGGTCACAACCCACCTGTCGGAAGAGGTCCCTGGAATACTAAGATGTGTACCCTGATAATACCTCCTCTACACACACACAGACCAACATTAGCAAACCAGTGTGCCACACCCTTTCCTAAGGTATGCCATTGTCATATTACATCTGACTGCATGGACGTCAGGTCAATTTATACACTGTCTTCTAGTTTCAAAGCCCTGTTAGCACATGTAGATTGTTTTCCCTTGTGAAAATGTCTGTTGGCCCTTAGAATGCAAGTCTCACCTACAGGACTGGTGAGAAACAGATGCAGCCCACACCTGTGATCACCTCCATGCACACCACCCATTTAAAAAAGCACTGCCCCTGATGATGCCTGGAACAGCATAGGAGTTGCCATTATGTCAAATACACCGTCAACCATTGATACTAATTAAGCCGTGTAACACAGCCCGTGGGTTCATTTGTCTCCTTCAAAAACACAGGACGTACACAGTTTGACATGTCAACTGTCTAGTTTGTCCTCAAAACAGTCTCAGTCAGACCACTGATTATGTAACTTGTCCAGTAGCTGGCTCCTGAATCACTTTGCATTCTGTCAGCCTGACTGGCAACTGTCTGTGCGTCACACTAAAGTATCCCTGTGTCTACATATGAACCACACGTGCGTAAGAAAACCTCCCATTCATCAGGGGGCATTGGGCATGGGCTTCTTCCATGCATACCCAGATACATTGTATAGCATCATCTGTCTTTTAACTGTAACATTTGAGTTACATCCTCTTGGAAATGCAAAATCCATGGCCCATCCCTTGTCTGGGTTGCATATATGCATGAATGACAAAGTGTGACAGTGTCCCAGGGTCATAGGCAGGGATTGGGTACGGGGCTTTCAGCACAACCAGCAACCTCTGATAATGTCCGTGAATAATACACAAATGTCAGAACCATGACAGTTCACACACAGCATCACAGTGCGCACAACATAGTGATGGGCCGTGTGTGGTGAATAGCTGCGAGAATAAACAGCACAGAGGCTATGATGTTCCCAGATGCAGTGGGAAGTGCAGAGGCCAACCTGTGTACAAATGTTGTAATGACACCTGCCGGAACATGACAATTGAGACATTATCTCACTCAGCACACCAAGGTTGCCCTGTTGACTGTCTCATTACACGTCTTTAGTGACAGGGTGGGACCATCCACATGTTGGTTCACATGTCCACATCTACTTTACTCACATTGATCAACCAAGGATACTCAGTAGTTACAGGAATAGCTGCCACTGACTCATGATGAGACCTGGTCCGAACTGTGACAAATTACACCCCAAACAATCTGCAGGATCATCATTGGACCACACACATGAACAAGACACCTATGTGCAATTGATCACTGGAAATATGTGGACACGTGCTGTCTTGTATGCTGGTCCACCACAGCCACTTAATAGTTGGGGCTTACTTCTATGACCTCAACTGTGGTGTCATCATACATATGAGATTGACCTTTGTCTGTCTGTGCAAACAACATGGTACCCACTTCCTCAATGCATGTGTATGACTCACTGTGGGATTCATCAACTAGTGCCTAGGAAGCTCTTACCAATACTCTAGGACATAGGATGTAGAAAATGTGGACCATTGACATGAACATGCATCTGCCATCCATCTGGTGCATGCTATGTCACATGTGGTGTCTACGTGACCCTAAAACTTGGAAGTATACTTTACGGGTGTTGTTACATGTATGACCAACACATGCCCTTGCTCATTCCAAATTTGACTTGCATCTTAGGATTGGACACATGGACGTCACATTCATACAACCATATGTACAACAATGCTTCATGTGATATACACACACACTTGGTCAACCAACACATTAGTTCTCAAAGCACACACTTTGAGCCAAAGGCATTTAGGTATTGTACATATGTGCGTCACATTGCTATCCTCTCCTCATGACAAACATGCACAATTTGTGCCACACATATATGTAGGCCACACTTATGACTATCTATGACATCAGCCAACTGTGAACATACTGTGAAGGGTGTAGTGGATGATGTTCCGCTGCAGTATGATGTCACACATGTGAACATACACCATCAACACCATACTGTCTTCAATTAGCCAATCTCTGATGTGTTCCAAATGTAAAATAACCAAAAAACAAGTAAAAATGCCCCAAACCAGTTAATGCACTGTAATCTTGACATCCCTAGCGGTGTGCGTAATTTTTTGTTTACCAAAACTGTATTTGCGTCATTTTTTTTACGCACAGGAGTGAAATTTAGCCCGCATCCAGATATTTGTACAGTCCATGTATCATTATGTGGATGTGGGTTAATAATCACGTCTGTGCGTCAAAAAAATGACGCAAATACAGTTTTGGTAAACAAAAAATTACGCATAACGTGAAAAAGGCGGGACTTTTCATACAGGAAGTGATGTAATAGGATATCCTGTTTACAGATCATGTACAGTGGGTGTACTTTCACTTTGCAGTCTATGATCCTTCTAGACCGTGTGGCTGTGTAGAGAGTGTTGTCCAGAGATTTTGTGCTGTATTTGTCCTGTGTGCTATCTGTAAAGTCCTTTTGTGAATTAAATATTGTTTGTGTATACTGTACTACTGTGTTTTGTCTACATTTGTCCATTTATCTTGTGTATTTCTTGTTTGTGGGAGTCTGTTGTAGGTAGTGTTAGTTTGGGGATAGTTGCCTCTTTTACTGTTTAGGTTTACTTTTTTTCTGTCTTTTTACCCCTACTTTCACCCTTTTTCCCTTTCTATTTATTTTACCCCTATTCCTTATCTTCAACTATAAGTATGTCTGGTAGGCCACGTCTTGGCAGGATGGGGGAAGAGGAGTTGGGGGGCTTCATCTGGCTGGTGACACATTTCTTGCCGCTCATGATCCAGGCAGGGGGCAGTGTCATACAGGGGTACCCGACAGACGCGCACAGAATCTGGTGGGGAAAGGTGCTGCATCACCTGCAGCGTGTGTATGCCAGCCAGAGGAAGCACCGGTGGGCTGACCTCATCACCAGGGAGCAGGATCTCTTGGACCACCTGGGAATAATGATTGGTGGCACTGTTGGTGAGTACGACAATTGTTAATGTGCACGATTAAATGCTCTGTAGTGACATCAGGGGATTAGTGCAATGTCTGCCAGCTAACTTGCTGACTGTGTGTAATGCTGGGGAAATATAAGGGGATCATTGATGCACTATGGCAAGGATCACAATTGCTAGCTGTCAGGTAGCACATGCTCAGCAAACCTACAGGTAACTTTACCATGAAGGAAATTGGTGTGGCCTTTTTGTCAGCACAGCTAACAAAATAGGAGCCAATCATGTCTATATAGGGTATTATTGACAGAGAAGTACAGATGTACCAACATTTAGGCCAACTATGTTGACGCAATTGCTAGACTGACTTTAGAATCACTACATGATTCTGAAAATGATTGCTGCCTTCACGTCAATTGATAATAGCAAAGTGGCTCAGACATATGTCTCATGTTAGTCTGGTGAGTGTGGAAGGAAAGCGTTCACCCGAAGTACTATGAATGCGTGGGATTATTTGGTTTCTTGATCTTTTTGGATACATGTCAGTTCAGGATTTTAAAACATCATGAAAAGGTGTAAGGTGCCCTCAGCTAACATCTTAAGATGTTTGTTGGAATTAGTTGAGCCACAATCCAAATATGGATGGCAGTCCAAGTGTATGCACATGGCTTCACGTCTCCATGGATAGTGCAAATCACCATAGCTGGGCCACATCAATTGACTATACTGTAACAACAGGATGGCTTACAGGAGTCCCTGCCCCTCCCTCTGTACATTGGGCCTATGTGCAATAAATGTGTCATGGCCACAAGGCATGTTTGACTGGTAATGCAGTCCTCAAGTAACCAGGCGTTGGATGTTTCTCTTGGATGCACATGATGAGACGATTACACTCCATATTTTTTAGTGCTCACCAATTATGGAGCAAGTTTGCAACCACATGATAGTTAGGGCCAATGTATGTGTGCAGATATGTGTGTAACTGTCACAGGAGACCCATGCTATGTACAAGTTGGCCGTGAAATATCAGATGCAGTACCATCATGCCTGAATGGCTGCCATGTCCCTATTCAGCCTACACATTGTAAATGATTATGAAATTGTTGCACTGTGCACAGATTTTGAGCACATTTCTTCCTTCCATACCTTACAGGTGGACTGGCACCCTACACTGTGGGAGAGGTGGCGACATTTGAGGACCCCGACCACTCCAGTAAGTGTTGATATGTCTGTTATGTGTTTTGTTTGCTGGGTATGGACTCGTGTGAGTTGGACGCATAGCAAGGTGTGATGCGTTGGGCAAGTGTTTCACTTGTTCCATGAGTGGGAATGCAGTTCTCACATGTTTTGAGTTTGCCAATGCGTATCCAATGGTATCATGTAGGGATTGTAGGACATCCCTGTAGGCCCCACTGTGAGTACAGGGGATAGTCATGTGTCTGACACTTGTATCACCAAGAGTCGCACTGGAAGTCAGCCCCTATTTAGTCAGCCTGTCAGACCCACATTCTCTAAGATTGGTGGAGCTAATAGCTTCCCAATAGACATCTGCTTCACTATTTACCTACGTAACTTTGAAACAGTAGGTAGAACCTCCTAGCAGCATGTACTTCCACATGTAGTGCATCAAGTCTGTGGAACCTGAGTGTAATGGCCTAGGTGTGCATGCAATTCATGATCATGGCTGTTCTAGCAACTCTGTTTCTGATGTAAGTCAGGCCTCACTGGAAGTATATGTTGTGTACTAAGTTCTGCATTTCCTGACATGTCTGACCCTATGAGTGCTCTAGGGTTTGCTGACTCCAAATTGTAGATAGACCTTACCTGTAGTGTGTCTTTAGAGACAAACATGTGTGGAGTTGCCTATACACTCCTCGGTGTACTTGTTGTTGGCAAATTATAGTTGTGTATCCACCGCCCCCCCCAAACACGGCCATGGGTTTGTGAATGGGGTACCTAGTATTGATGCTACCAGTATGTTACACATACCTGTGAATAAGTGATAGTTTGGTTGCATACTAGTATACACACTCAGGTTTGGCACTTGGTACTATACTGGAAAGTTCAGTTACAACTTGCAGACCATGTGGCTTTAGTTTTGCTTTCCGTACACTGACATTTGTAGCCCAGCTCTTGGTGGAGGATATGCAGCATGATTCTTAGATGTTAACTGGCAGAACTCAGATTGCAAGTCAAAGCCAGTTGTTACCCATCTTGTGGGTTATGGATGTGCTTTGTGTGATGTCACCTTTGTTGTCTGGCCTGCCATATACTTCCTCAGGGACATTCAATGCTCTGTATCGTGATATGAGCTGTTACAAGTACAGTAGATGTAATGTCTGATTAACTTGCTGTGCCGTTTCACACGATGCAGTTACTAATGTAGCATATCTGCATTTGTCTTCACAGCAGCTAACATGATTCCAGACCAGGTCCGTGAATTTCAGCATCGGGCCATGCGATACCAGCACATCCTGCTGGTGGAGTCGGGGTTCCGGAGGATGGCCCGGCGATATCACCATGAACGTGCCTCCGGGGCATGGCGAGCCTTCCCACAGGGTGGGCCTACTTTGCCCACCACAGCCACCACAATAACAACCACCAATCCAAGCCAGGTGACCCCACCCACAGCTACCACTGTAGATCCAACATCTGCTGGACTTCCTGGCCCCAGCATTGCCACCGGTGCAGGACAGCCCACTCAGACCTCCTCCACCGGTACCCAGACTGCCACTGCTCCAGCTATTGACCCTGCAGCCTTCAATAGACTTGAACATAAGATGGACAAAGTGCTGCGCAAGGTGAGCCACCTGAGCCGGGACGTGCGGAACATTAAATGGCGGGTCAAGGATATAAAGAGGACCCTCCGGAGGGCCAACCTCTAGAAAGTTGATTTGATGGACATGATACCCTCCCCTCCCTCCTCTTTCCTTGTTCTTATAGTTAGTGGGCTTAGGGGGCTTAGTGTTAGGTTAGTATAGGCTGTTAGTTTAGTTAGTGTTAGTGGGTGGGGAGGTCCTGCTTGTTTCGTTTTTGACTTATTACATGTGTGGGTGGGTGGGGGGCTATGTTGGGGTCCTTGTGTGTAAAAAAAAAAAAAAAAAAAAAAATACAAAAAAAATATATATTTGTTTAGGATAGTATAGTATGTGTTTAGGTTACTAGGTGTTGTCCTCCATGTGTCCCGTCTCATAAGGGGGGTGGGGGGTAGATGTTTAGAACGTTTCGTTACATGTGATTAGTAAATGTAGCTTAGGTTAGTTAGGGACAGTTGTGGGTAATGAGTAGTCAGGGTAGATTAGTGTAGGTAAGATTTTTCCTTCAGTTTCCTCATCTATGGTTAGCTTTTAATAAATATTTGGTTACCCCTTAATAGTATGTGTTGAATGGTACTTGATCGTGGGTTTGGATTCCGTGTATATCAATTTTGTACTATAACAACTGTGTCCTATGCTACAAACAAATCCCAACTGAGCTATACGATTGGCAGCTAGCCCAGAGCTACCTTGCAAAGTGTCTACCCTTTGTTGCAACCACCAATCACAGTTAAAATGGTTCCCAATGTGTTTCTGTTGATAAGTGTGTTTTCAAAGTCACTAACAGTGCTTCCAGACATGATATTAGGGAAACAGTTTTAGGTCTGACTGCAGTGTGATGCTCATGCACACCCTAATAAGATGAGTTCTCATTGGCAATATTGTATTCTTGTCTTCATGACCCTCATACATCAATTGTGACACAGTTCGGCATGATTACCTATTTGTATGTTAACTCAGACACCTTCATTTAAGCAGTTTATTTAGTGTTTACTTAGAGTAGTGTGGCATGTTTATTGTGTTATTTTTACATGTTGACAACATTTAGCAGGCACTATTTGATGACTTAGTTATCCCCTGAGGGAGCATTCTTCTGTCCAACACAGCATGATGGTGTATGGTTTCTCACTTCATGAGATTTGTCCCTCAGGATGGGCAGAGTATGATGCAATCATGGTCACTGTGCAGATTTCTCTAACTACATAATATCAGGACAGTTGTATTGGCAAGCTACATAATTTGACAGTAGGCACATTTCAGTTATCTACTGCACAGTTGACATGTCACATTACCCAGAGACAGATTTGTTGTGTAAGTGCTATTTATTGAAAAGTGCTGTAGTGCTATGTGTACATTGTCCATGATTGTGAGTCCATTATAGTGACATCTTCCATTGTGATCCAACACAAGGGTTTACCAAAATGCTTTTGTCATGCTGGGGTTGCTGTTTCAGATAGTGCAGAGGGACAGACTTAGCCAATGAGTAGGAGAGACAATCACTGGGCTGGGTGACAAGATATACAGTGGTTAGCAGAACAGTGCTTGAGTACAGTTGTTGTAAGACTGTCATGTTTCAAAACGCAGGACTTTGGTAATAGTTGGCCATGTGGCAGGGACTAGTGCTTCCGGGTCATTTTCCTTGTGAATGTGATCTGTTCCACGTCTTCTTCTGATGTGTGTGTTGCCTGCTTTGTCCTTGTTGTTGTTGGTTGTGAAGGGGCAACACACACCTCAGTGTTAGAAGACGTGGAGTCAGACATCCCGGTGGCTGCTCCCTGTGAAGGTCTTAAGGGCAGTACTGCTGCAAGGAGGGCCTGCTGGTTCTTGAGAATAGCAGCCACATCACGATGGTAGGCAGCCAGGTTGGCCCTGAGGGGTTCAATGTTGCATTCGTGCACGCGTTGACAGGATTGCTGTTGTAGGTGTTGGGTCGACTGTATTACAGCTGTGCTGATTTCCTTCAGAGTTTTCTGCAGTTCCTGCAAGATAGATGTTAGGGCTTGCATAGCTGCTGCCTGATCTGCAGATGACATCATGCACGAACGCACCCCCTCTAGGCTGGCTGCCATGTTTTGCATCCCCACCCGCACCTCCTTGGCCAGCTCCCGCTGTACTCCCACTACAGTTCTCTCAAAGTTGGTGCCAGTGTCGTCTGAGTCCTCAGCTGTATTGGAGCTGGCAGGTCTTACAATTGGGGTGGTGGGTGGTTCCTCTGCAATGGCTGCTTGTTCTGTGCTCCTCCTTGTGACAGAAGATGGGGTCTGGAGGGTTTCAAGGACCTTTTGGATAGTCTCCTGGGGAATGTTTATCGGCTCGTAATCCATGTCATCAGGGAAATCTGGGACAGGCATATCGGCAGGAGATCCATCTTCCTCTGCATGAAACAGGGTACAATTAGTGTATCTGTGATGTGGCAATTTTGATGTGACGTGCCTGCCTTTTGATGAATTCACTTTGTGATCTTGTTTTGTGTTAATATCTGCAGTCCTTCAGATGGGCATTGTTTCGGGCCTATGGCCCACCTGTGTGTCACATGTATGTTATTGAGTTATTAGACTTGTCAGCCTCATCGCCTCTAGAATTGCCACCTTCTTTTCCTACTCGACCCTCCGTGTACATCCATTCTCATGGTGAGACCTTTCACTGGCTGTGGGTGTTCTGATGGCCCTGGCAGCACACTTAACAATCTGGACCTGCCCCAATCCCTGATCGTTCACATCGACTTATATGTAATTGACATGTGGTATATTCTATGCATGGCAATGTTATGATCCGATATGGATGTTGACATTGTTAATGGGTCCTGCTGATGTTGGGTAATGTGTGTTACATTGGATTGCCCTGATAATCGTATCAGTGTCCTATTTCATCCTCTGACTGTGCAGGTGTATTTCAGTGACCAGTTACATGTGTCCCCTCCTCTATGCTGTTGTCTGAGCAGTATGACATTTGGGATGTTGCCTTGTTACCCAGGCACAGGATAGACCCTGACATATGCAGCATGGGTGTGTCCTTAGTGCTGTGTCGCTCCTATTGTTGTTTACTTTGGCTGAGGTTTGTGACAACTATGGGCATTGACATTTGAGTGTACTGGGGCCTTTGTCTTGTTTCTGGGGATTGTTGCAGATGTCATCCTCAACCCTCTAATTTAGGTGTGTATGATCCATGGGGAGGTTACTGCCATTGGCATCTTGAGCTGCACACAGATCAGAGGTGGTAGTGGCAACTGTTGTCGCAGTTACATTGCAGTTGTCGGTTTGGCTAGAGGATTGCTAATAGGGCCCTAATTAATGTAGGAGGTATGTTGGCTGACAAGTGCCAGGATGTAAGTTTGACGTAGTGGCCTTCCCTCCTGGCGTGGCTTTCCCTTTGCTCCATCGTTGGCATGACAGCATGCCCCCATGGGACTGTTGTTGGTGTAGTGTAATGGTGTGCCCCAGCTTCTGTCTGTGCAGGCCATGCCCCAATGCTGTGCCCCTTTACCCATGCCACTCCATGTATATGATGACTTCCATGCATTTTGTGGTTGGTATCCCCCCCGCTTGCAGTTAACATTTGTGCATTTTAATTCCCCATGCAACTTACCCTGCATGTGCGTTGTCTCCTGGTAGTCTGTGCTGTCCTGTCCTTAAATCCCTGTGACGATCTCATCAGGGATGACGGCTGTGACCATCTCCTCCATGTGGTCCAGGGCCTCCTGGTGTGCTGGACTCCCACCTCCAGTCTGCAGTGCTGCCTTCCTGTTCCTGGCCATCTTTTCCTTGGTCCTGCGCTTGCAGTCATGCCAGCGTTTCTTGCACTCGATGACTGTTCTGCGTACTTCAGCTTCACTGTTAATCTTGTCGACAATTTGTTGCCATATAGCCTCTCTCCTACTGATTGGCAACTTTGATGTGACAAACAGTTGGTGCTGGTGTTCCGTCACCTCTTTAACCAGAATTTCCTGCTCCTCTGCACTAAAGCGAACTTTCTTTTCTTCTTAAAAGTGTCCTGGTTCTTGTGTGGGTCCTCCTGGCTGGTTCCTGGTCTGCTGTCATCTTCCTGGGGTCTGTAGTGGCATCTGGGATCCATTTTGGCTCTCCTCTGGTGAAATGGCTGTGTTCGCTGTGTTTTTTTACGCTATTGCGTAAAAAAAAAACAGCGCATATCCGGTTTGCGGTGTCGTAAATCGACCCACAGTCATTTCCGCCGCATTAAAGTTGTTTTCCTTTACGACTTGACGCCGCGGTGTGCGTCAAAAATAATGACTCCCACGTGTTGTTTGCGCCGCCGTGCATCAAAGTATAAATCTGACGCCCGTACGGCGCACCAGCGCCGGCAGTAATATTTTTGACGCAAAACTGCGCCGGCGCAGTTTTGCGTCAAAAAGTATACATATGGGCCTCAGTGTTACCAAAAATAAAGATACTTTATTTTTGGGACACAAGGCCAAAAATATCTTAGAGGCAATACTCCTTCTGGAGGTAAGTATTATACACAATATATACACTACTAACCAAAATCAGGTAGGTACACCGTCATAAAATAGTGCAAACAGTGAAAAACACAATAGATTTCAATGGGCCTAGGAGCAACACAAACCATATACTAAAACAGTGGAATGCTAATGTCGGATTCCCCCCTAGGCAAGTGTAGTGTGTAGAAGGGCGCTGGGAGTGTAAAAAAACACCAAAGGCAAGTAAAGTACCCCACCCCAGAGCCTAGGAAAACAGGAGTAAAGTACAACAAGTTTCCTCAGAACACACTAGAAGTTGTGGTAAAGGATTATGCAAAAAACAAGCAAGACAGCAAGAGACCAACAATGGATTCCTGGACCTGAAGACCTGTGGAGAGAGTCCAGATCCAGAAGTCAAAGAAAAGTCCAGGAAGAACAGGAGCCCCTGCCAACCTGGATGATGGTACAAAAGTGGATTCTCCGGTTAGAAGAAAAGTACAGAAAAGAACCAGAGAAGACAACTGCGGGTTCCTGCTTGGTGCACGAGATGTCCCTCACTGAGTCATTGGATGCAAGCTGGTTTTCATCGCAGGATTCCACTAACAAGCCTTGGCTCACGGAAGGACCTGTTTTGTGGCAAAGAGGCGCTGCCCGGGCCCAAGAGGGACCTGGGGGTCTCGACCTGGACTGAGGAGACAGAGGGGGCTCTCAGCACTTTAGAAAGCCCTCAGAAGATGAGGCAGCACCCACAGGAGCCCCAGGACACGGGGACAAAGGAGTTGCAAATTGCAGTTGTTGGTGCACTACACAAAGGGATCCCACGCTGCTGGAGAACAACTCAGGGAGCTGAGCGTCGCAGGATAGAACGCTGGGGACCCGGGCTACACTGTGCATGAAGGACTTTTGGAAGAAGTGCACAGAAGCCCAAGGAGCTGCAGAAGACGCGATGCACAGGGGTACTATCTGGCATGGGGAAGCAAGCCCTTACCTCCACCAAATTTGGACAGCTGGATCTTTGGACACTCAGGATCACTTCGGCCCACCACCTGTGTTCCAGGGATCAGGTTCATTGACAGGAGAGGAGTCCCAGAGTACCGGTCGTCGTTGCCTGCTGAAGCAGGGAAGTCACTCCACTGGAGATTCCTTCAGGTCTTGTGGTGCCGAATGAAGACAGGTAGTCCTCAGAGCTTGCACAACCTGGAAATTGATGCAGTTGCTGGCTGGAGCTGAAGTTGCAGGGTTACAGTAGCTTTCTTGGATACTTTGTTGCAGTTACAGAGTTCCTGGAGCAGTCTGCGGCTGATCCGACAGTAAGAAGCCGAAGCAGAGGATGCAGAGGAGTCTTGGAGAAGACTTGCAAACCGAATCTGAGGAAACACCCAGAGGAGAGACCCTAAATAGCCCTGAGTGGGGGACTGGGTGCCTACCCAGGTATGCACCTATCAGGAGGGGTCTCTGACATCACCTTCTGGCACTGGCCACTCAGATGCTCCCAGAGGGTCCCCACACCTTGGAATCCAAAATGGCTAACACAAGGGACACTCTGGAGGAGCTCTGGACACCACCTCTAGGGTGGTGATGGACAGGGGAGTGGTCACTCCCCTTTCCCTTGTCCTGTTTTGCCCCAGAGCAGGGACTGGTATAGACTCGATTATGCAAGGAGGGCACCGTTTGTGCCCTTCAAAGCATTTTCAGAGACTCTGGGAGGATACACCTCCCATGCCTGTAACACCTATTTCCAATGGGAGAGGTTGTAACACCCCTGTCTGTGAGGTGGCAGCAGCTGGGGCTGCAGTGGAAACCTCAGAGAGCTGCTTTGGTAGTACTGGGGGTCCATGGTGGAGCCCCCAGGGTGCATGGAATTGGCCCCCAATACCAAAATGGGATTGGGGGTACAATTTCTCAATCTTAGACACCTCAAATGGCCATATTCGGGGTTACCATTGTGAAGCTACATATATGTGTTGATATATATGTAGTGCATGCTTATAATGATGTCCCCGCACTCACAAAGTCCGGGAAATTGGTCCTGGACAACATGGGGGCACCTTTGCTAGTACAAGGTGTAGGAGGCTGGCCTGGCTTGTAGTGGGTACCAGAGGTACTTACACCTTGTGCCAGGTCCAGTTCTCCCTTATTAGTGTAGAAGAGGTGTTTCTAGCAGCTTAGGCTGGTAGAAGGTAGCTATGGCAAAGCAGCTTAGGCTGAACTAGGAGACATGTAAAACTCCTACTATACCACTGGTGTCATATGCACAATATCACAAGAAAACACAATACACAGAAGTACTAAAAATAAAGGTACTTTATTTTTATGACAATATGCCAAACGTATCTCAGTGAGTACCCTCAGTATGAGGATGCCAAATATACACAAGATATATGTACACAAACCAAACTTAGGTAAGTAATAGCAAGAAAAGTACTGTAAACAGTGTAGAATCACAATAGGTTGCAATAGAAACACATAGGTATAGGGGCAACACAAACCATATACTCCAAAAGTGGAATGCGAACCACAAATGGAACCCAAACCTATGTGAGCTTGTAGAGGGTCGCTGGGACTGTAAGAAAACAGTGAGGGTTAGAAAAATAGCCCACCCCAAGACTAGAGAGACAAGAGTAAAGTGCACCTACTACCCCCAGAGAGCACAGAAGTCGTGATAGGGGGATTCTGCAGGAAGAACAAACACCAGCAATGCAAAAACAGTGGATTTCTGGACCTGAGTACCTGTAAGACAAGGGGACCAAGTCCAATAGTCGCAACAGTGTTGAGAGTGGGCAGGAGCCCAGGAAATGCCAGCTGAGGGTGCAAGGAGGCTGCCACTGGATGGAAGAAGCTTGGAGTTCTGCAAGAAAGAAGAGAGCTAGGGACTTCTCCTTTGAAAGACGGATGTCTCACATCGTGATGAAGCTTGCAGAGGTGTTCCCACGCTGAAAGACCACAAACAAGCCTTGCTAGCAGTAAGGGTTGCGGTAGAGGTTTTTGGTTGCTGCTGTGGCCCAGGAGGGATCAGGATGTCGCCACTTGGAGGAGGAGACAGAGGGGTGCCCAGCAACTGAGGGAGCCCTCAAAGAAGCAGGCAGCACCCGCAAAAGTACCTGAACAGGCACTTGGAAGGAAAGTGAACCGGAGTCCACAAAAAGTCACAAAAGGGACTCCCACGACGCCAGAGGACAACTCAGAAGGTTGTGCACTGCCAGAAGGAGTGCCAGGGACCCAGGCTTGGCTGTGCATGAAGGAAATCCTGGAAGAGTGCACAGGAGCCGGAGCAGCTGCAAATCACGCGGTACCCAGCAATGCAGTCTAGCGTGGGGAGGCAAGGACTTATCTCCACCAAACTTGGACTGAAGAATCACTGGACTGTGGGAGTCACTGGGACAGAGTTGCTGAGTTCCAGGGACCACGCTTGTGAGGCTGAGAGGGGACGCAGAGGACCGGTGATGCAGTCTTTGGATGCCTGTGTTAGCAGGGGGAAGATTCCATCAACCCACGGGAGATTTCTTCAGAGCTCCTGGTGCAGGGTGAAGGCAGGCTACCCCCAGAGCATGCACCACCTGGAAACAGTCAAGAAAGCCGGCAGGATGAGGCGATACAAGGTTGCTAGTAGTCGTCTTGCTACTTTCTTGCGGTTTTGCAGGCGTCCTGAGCAGTCAGCGGTCGATCCTTTGGTAGAAGGTGAAGAGGGAGATGCAGAGGAGCTCTTGCATACCTTATCTAAAGAATTCCCCAAAAGCAGAGACCCTAAATAGCCAGAAAAGGAGGTTTGGCTACCAAGGAAGGAGGATTGGCTACCAAGAGAGGTAAGAGCCTATCAGAAGGAGCCTCTGGCGTCACCTGCTGACACTGGCCACTCAGAGCAGTCCAGTGTGCCCCCAGCACCTCTAAATCCAAGATGGCAGAGGTCTGGGACACACTGGAGGAGCTCTGGGCACCTCGCCTGGGAGGTGCAGGTCAGGGGAGTGGTCACTCCCCTTTCCTTTGTCCAGTTTCGCGCCAGAGCAGGGCTGGGGGATCCCTGAACCGGTGTAGACTGGCTTATGCAGAGATGGGCACCATCTGTGCCCATCAAAGCATATCCAGAGGCTGGGGGTGGCTACTCCTGCCCAGCCCTCACACCTATTTCCAAAGGGAGAAGGTGTTACACCCTCTCTCAGAGGATGTCCTTTGTTCTGCCTTCCTGGGCCAGGGCTGCCTGGACCCCAGGAGGGCAGAAACCTGTCTGAGGGGTTGGCAGCAGCAGCAGCTGCAGTGGAGGCCCCCGGAAAGGCAGTTTGGCAGTACCCGGGTACTATGCTAGAGACCCGGGGGATCATGGAATTGTCCCCTCAATGCCAGAATGGCATTGGGGTGACAATTCCATGATCTTAGACATGTTACATGGCCATGTTCGGAGTTACCATTGTGACGCTACACATAGGTAGTGACCTATGTATAGTGCATGCATGTAATAGTGTCCCCGCACTCACAAAGTCCGGGGAATTTGCTCTGAACGATGTGGGGGCACCTTGGCTAGTGCCAGGGTGCCCACACACTAAGTAACTTTGCACCCAACCTTCACCAGGTCAAGGTTAGACATATAGGTGACTTATAAGTTACTTAAGTGCAGTGGTAAATGGCTGTGAAATAACGTGGACGTTATTTCACTCAGGCTGCACTGGAAGACCTGTGTAAGAATTGTCAGAGCTCCCTATGGGTGGCAAAAGAAATGCTGCAGCCCATAGGGATCTCCTTGAACCCCAGTACCCTGGGTACCTCAGTACCATATACTAGAGAATTATATGGGTGTACCAGTATGCCAATGTGAATTGGTAAATTTAGTCACTAGCCTGTTAGTGACAAATTTGGAAAGCATAACCACTGAGGTTCTGGTTAGCAGAGCCTCAGTGAGACAGTTAGGCATCACACAGAGAACACATACAGGGCACATACTTATGAGCACTGGGGCCCTGCCTAGCAGGGTCCCAGTGACACACAGACTAAAACAACATATATACAGTGAAATATGGGGGTAACATGACAAGCAAGATGGTACTTTGCTACACAAGGGTGCCCTCACACACAGTAACTTTGCACCTAGCCAATCTGAATTGGAATATGGAGTTACTAGACTATAATGACAAATGTGGTAAACAGAGAGAGCATAAGCACTGGAGTTCTGGTTAGCAGAACTCAAGTGACACAGCCAAGCATACTGACAACACAGTAAAACGTAAACTTCGCACTTGTATAGCGCACTACTCACCCGTTAGGGTCTCAAGGTGCTGTACGCATACCGCTGTGGAACCTCTCCTGGCTTTTCCCTGTGAGGCGCCCACTCCTGGGCAACCCCCAGGGTGAAGCCAGGCATATAAGTGCTGTCAGGGCCGTTGTGGAGATTAAGCAAGCTATTGCCCAGGGTTACAGAGTGGAAACCATTAATTAGATTAGGCACCAAGGCGAGAATTATCTGGTCCAAGGGAATTGAACCCTGTTCCCGGGCCAGATCTCTTCATCAGGGTCTGCCGCTCTAAGGATCTCCTGGAACTCCACTGCCCTGGGTACGTAGGTACCATATACTAGGGACTTATGAGGAGGGTCCAGTGTGCCAATCTAGATTGGAATATGGAGGCACTAGTCTATATTGACAAATTTGGAAACAGAGAGAGCATAAGCACTGGAATTCTGGTTAGCAGACCTCCAGTGACACAGTCAAGTATACTGACAATACAGTAAAACACACTGACATATAGGCCACAAACTATGAGCACTGGGGTCCTCCCAGGATCCCCGTGAGGCAGTAAAAACACACTGACGAACAGGTAGAAATTGGGGGTAACAATGCCAAGAAAGATGGTACTTCCTACAAGCGCTATGTATGTGCAAATACAGTAAGTTTATGGGTCTCCTTCCACATCGTAATCGCAGTCTGTAGGATCGGATGCGTGGCCACTGCATGAGCCAAAGTGTCTAAATATACCGGCACGTATAAAGACCTACAGCCAATGAGGCGTCTCTCGTGCAGGACCAATCCCAGAGCCATGTTCGGGGCACAAAGATAGGAGGCTAATTGTGACAGATGAAATTCACGACTATAAAATCACATATGAGGGAGCCACATGCCCCCTACAGCAATGCTCGGCCAAAGCCTGGGAGCGCCTACTCCATAAATACATGCCTTAGTGTCAGTGCCAATGGCTGCAATGAGTAGCCAGGGGACTCGTTGGGGTAGCATGGCAAAAAGGTAGTTAAAACCAGGGGCAACGACCTGCAGCTTCTTGTACCTTTTGTGCCCCACCACTTCACAAAAAAATCTAATAAAACAACCTCTTCCTCCAAAACCCCAAAGTAAACCACCCCTCCCTCCAAAAGTCCAAATAACACATAACACTAACTATAAAATAAACACAACCACTATATTTACATGCATTCCACACATGCATTACACACACATGCGTTACACATGTAAAATAAAAATTGGCACTTACCCACGGGCTGCACATCCTCCTCTGTGTTCTTCTGCTCTCCAGTAGGGGAAGAGCTTCCCTAACCAACCCAGACGCTGCTCTCATGCTGATTAACCGCATGAGAGCAGTGCCTGGATTGTATGTAGTGGCATGGCCAGACACTCCTTCAGGCCCTAGAGGCTTATGCTTGTGCTTGGTCTCCACCCAGCTGTCTTAACATAGCTGAGTGGAGTGCTTCAAAGTGAGCATGTCACTTTGGCAGGTGCAAAATAAGCCAGCCAAAGTGGAGTGTCCAGTCCAGGTAATGCGCCAGTCCTCTGCTGCCAGCAGCAGAGGACACGCCCAGAATGTCTGCGGGTTGATGCGCGCAGCTCCAGTATAAATAAAATGGGCAATTCATTATTTTCTTTGCCCTTACTTTTTTTTCCTGCACGGCTTGCAGCAGGCAGGGTGGTGATGCTCCCCTGCCCTCGAGAAGAAACCGCTGCTGGCCACAATCATCTTAGTTATTTACACGTTTCCCTAGAAGGTTAGATGCAGGTGCAACCATTTTGAAAAATCCCATTTAGTACAGGGTAGCAGCAGGAGGATGTTATCCTCAACCATGCGGGAGAGGCCCCTATTAATACAAACACCAAGGTATCAGAGTCTCTCTGGGACCCAGCGCATAATGTGACCCATATATGCTGGCCCTGGTGATAACCCTGGACATGGGAAGCACCGCACACTTTGCCCAGTTGATCTTGTAGCCTGACAGTCTGGAAAAATCTTTGAGGATGGAGATTGCCACTGCAGTGCAAGATTCAGGGTAAAATAGTTGAAGCAGGATGACATCAACATAAAGCAGGGCCTTGACCCTTTCCACCACAGTGGATATGCCTTTTATCCTCCCTGTAGAGGTGTAATGCTGCTACAAGACCCTCCAAAGCTAAGAGAAAAAGAAGTGGGAAGATGGAGCACCCCTTATACTTGCCACAGCCTATCCTAAAAGGGGCACACTGAAAACCTCCACAGAAAACCTCTGCAGTAGGGAGCTCAAATATTAGGTGAACCTTCCTCAGGAAGTTCTCCCACAGACACATGTGAGACATGACATGAAATAGATACTGCCATTCAACCTGATTAAAGGCTTTCTCTGCTTTTAAGGAGAGCTAACCGTTCTGTCAAGTTTTTCTTTGCCATAAGAGGTGTGCCAGTGTCCAGTCTAGTGTCAGAGGTGGTTTCAGGAGCTGCAGCCTGGGACAAATGCCAATTGGGACTCGTGTACCAGTTGCGGGATCACCCTACTCAGACTTGTCATAATTTTCAGTTCTATGCTGAGCGGGTAGATCAGATGGTAGATAGTGCGGTCCAGGTGGTTCTTCATGTCTTTAGGCAAAAGGGTTATAATGGCCTTATTAGAGATGGTGCCTAGAGAGCCAACCTCCATGGCTTTCTGATATGCCCGCATCAGTTGTCAGAATAAATGGGCATTTCCCACCTTATAAAACTCCCCAGGAAAGCCGTCATCACCCTTTGTATGTCACCAGAGCTACTATGGTCTCTGCTACCTCGTCTTCAGTGATGTTGTCAGATAGAAGGTCGCAGTCTTCCATAGTGAGAACAGGCAGATGTAGATGGACCAAAAAGGAGTCTATTTGAGCAGGGATTTCAGTGCAGTCTGATGTGTAAAGGGCAGAGGAGTAGGTGGCACAGCAGTGTACTATGTCCAAAGAATATGCTCCCGCTGGATCCCATATGGCTGGAATGGCCATTTGGGACTCCTGTTGCTTCAGCTTTGTAGCCAGAAGCCTTCCAGCCTTTTCACCATAGTCATCTCTATGCCAATGAAGTTTGACCAGGGCTTTCTCAGCCACCTCAGTGAAAAATTAATGAACTAATTTTCGCCACCTCCAGATTTCATTTCAGATCTGTGGTGTGAGGGATAGTGTATTGCCTTATAAAATCATGGATCGTAGATTTAAGCTCTTCAAGGGCCGCCCTTTGCGCTTTGTGATTGCTGACTCCTACATCATCTGGCCCCTCAACATAACCTTACCCATAGCTTATAAAGATCTTTCGAAGATTACAGACCCTTCAGTGTCCAATATGTGTCTGAATGTGATCCAGAAGGCATTCTTAGTCTGCTGGAAATCTATAGGCACAAGCCTTAATGTGTCATCCGGCTGGTGAGTACCCCAACATCCCTAGGTCTGGCCCGAGGTTCACCAGTCTGTTTTAAGAGAGGCCAGCGTCAAGGATCTAGCTAGTCACATGGAACAGTAATAGATCATGTGCAAGGTAATAGTCAATGCATGACTGAGAGCCATGAGGGCAGGACAAAAAATGTGTAGTCCCTATCTGGATGAAGTAGTTGCTCTATGTCAACAAAGGCATGGTCATCTAGGAGATCGCTGAGTAAAGCCCGGTAATTGTGGTTGTGTGCATCTGATCGCTTCAATACTGCTGAGTAGCTGTCTCTGGCCACTTAATTCTTTCACAGCGACTTGTTTACATCATATGAGAATCTTGCACATAAATCTGCTTGCCTTCACCTGACCATCTGTGTCTCAGTTGATACAGCCCTTTTTGGTTCTCGCCTTGATTGCTGAAATTCTCTATGTTTTGGTCATAGATTTCTATCAGACTCTTTACACTCCTATGGGATTATGTGGTGAATGCACCAATCTACAAACATCTGAAACAAATACATAGTTATCCAGAGGGCTCTCATACATTTATAAACGATAATGTCTCTGCAGGGAGTTTGTGGACGATTATTCACTCCCTTCTGCTACATTAGTACTGTGAGAGTTCCTGTGCTATAACAGCGGTGGATCCAGTGATCCATGGTGCCCCAGTACATTTGTGAAGTGATGGTTCCTTCACCTCAAAAAGTGGTTGCTGGACATTACTCTGCTAAGGGAAGTTTCATGAAAGTTTTTGCTTTTTTTCTCCCAGTCTTTGCTGACTCTCTCTGCATGACCTTAGGACTCTGGGCATTTCCCCACTGTCTGGCAGTGGGAAAGTGGGTGTGCCCGTCCTACCTATGAAAGGAAGGGTAGGGCAAGGGGCATGGTTGAAGTGTTGTACCCAGGAGGGCCCTGTAAAACATGTATACCACATTCCCTGGGCGGGTAGAGCCCTGGCTACTAGGGGGTGTGCACTGGGTGTGCCACCACGAGGCCAACTCTGAGGCGCCTTACACCTTCCCCTGAGGGCCCCCGATGGTATTGCTGAAGGTAGGCGGAGGGGAGGGCGAGTATAAAAAGGTGTACCCTGTCCGGGAAAGGGAGCACCCCCTTGTAGGTGTCCCCTATCTAAAGGGGGGGGGGCACTCGCACCCATAAGGGTGGGCCAGTCCTCTACTAGTGGCCGTGGGCCACGGGCACTGTCCCCCTCTATGGGCATGGTGGAAGTCTGCGTGCCTGTCCTCCCCTGGAGGGGAGGTGGTGCTGACCAATGTGTGGGGGTCCTGCCATGGCATAGCCCAGGGTGTGCACAGAGGTCATGGGGCCTTCAGAGGTACTGAGCCTGGCATACAAGGCCAGTGGGTACACATTTACATGATGGGGATGTCATGTATGTTGCGCCTGGCACAGCCTGCCAATAGGGGCACCGTTGTTGGGGGTTGCCAGAATATATAGTGAGCCAAGCCCTGGGGGCCTCTCCGTGCCCATGTACACGTGGGAGTTCTGGCATAGCTGGTTTTGAGGTGCCTACTTGCACCAGGGCATCATATGCTTAAATGAGACTGGCACAACTTGCCAGTGTGTGCCTACTTTCACATGGGGTTGCCAAGTGACGACTAGTATCACTCACCTAGGCACGCAACACGCACCCTGGTGGATTTCCTATGTAGGTACGGGAGCTGGCATCACTTGCCAGGGTGTGCACGTTTGCACAAGCGTACCCTAATATAGGAACTGAGCCTGATAGAGCAGGCCAGTATTGGCGCATGTGCACCTTCATTGTGGCTTTAATGAAAGTGCTCCACATGCCCCTGCAGGCATGGAGTGTGCCAGAGCATATTTGCCCCAGGCAGTGCTGAATACCCATGCATGTTCACACTACCTATGAGAACTGCTCTGCCCATAAGGTAACATGGGAGAATGAGCCTTATTAAGTCTAGCTGCAATAGTGGATTGCAGAGGAGACGCCTCATGATGTTTAATATCGATAGTTTCAGGATGACAAACCCCTTCTGATGGTAAAGGTGGTTTTGTCATTGATGCCCTAGAAATGCTACTTCTGGGAAGTGGGTATTTCTATGTTCTGTGGTGGTTCTGATGTGTTATAAATTAGGCTTCATTCCACGGGATATGGGGGTAGAGCACATCTGTGAATTCCCCAAGTGACTGCTGTAATACGTGAGCATTCAGAATGACAGATCACTGACATTTGGGGCCTGGATAGATAGATTAGGGGGGGAGATTTTTTACAATTAGCCTTTCTGAGCCAGAGTACGGCCCCACTAAAGATAAAGATATGTATTCCAGAGCCTCAGGGCAGACAGGGAGGACATTTCGGAGAGACATCTGTGGTTCAAAGGAGACCCCTTTGAACCACCCCCAACTTCAAAGGAACCATCTAGTGCAACTATGGGTACTCAACGTCTGCAAGGCAGAGTAGCCTTTACGGCTACACTGGACTGGTGCTGCTGGACTGCGTGGGCACACTTCCAGAGGAATCTGCTCTGCCCAGGAGAATAACTGTCCAAGGAGGGTATCCGCACTCCTCTTCCTGCTTAGAGACTAGCCTAGGGCTGATTGCCTGCTGCTGTATAGCATCCCGAAGGGTAACTTTCCAAGGGCAGGTTGGCTTGCCCCTTGTTCCCTGAGGAGATCTCAGGGACATCAAAGTCCTCTTGAGAGGTGCTTACATCGACAAGCGGTAATATCTGGAGAGTGGTGCGCTCTGCTGCGTCTATATTGTATGTTTCACTTCACCTGGCAGCAGCGGTGTTAGCGTGGCCTAAGTATTGTGTATGGAGACCGGAATTGCCTGGTGCAGAGCTTGCCAAGGACTGTCTGCACTTCAGGTGAGTGGCCCTTTATCATGGGGACAACTGCACGGTGAAACATCTTGTTGTTGTGAACAGGAACACCTGGTGCAGAACCCCACAGGGCCGGCTATTATCAAGTTTGTCACATTTCTCTTGTGTGAGCCTCGGCTGCATGCTCATTGTGTGTGGTGCCCTGTTCATTGGTTGCAACCCTCGGAGGTGGGGTTGCAACCTGAGTTGTGCTATACTTGGCCTCCCATGGAATGGCTGAACTTGCGTCAAAATGTGTTACCAGGGAGTCTTGTGTGACTACAAGTCATTGTGACTAGACAGTGTGCCTTATTCCAGAGAGGTACGGAAACCAAGCTGCAAGTGTGACCGGATTGTCTAGTGCGACTCAAGTCATTGTGTGCTAGATGTTGTGCCTCCCAGAGAGGTGCGGTTGAGAGTCTGGGATTGTCTGATGCTGTTTAAGTCATCATGCGCCAGACTGATGCCTCTGTCCGAGGAGGTACCACCTTGGGAGCTGACTTGTGAATGAAGGTATGGGCAGGGTGACTCTGATCATCGGCCCCCTGATGTTTTGCCTCCTTTTTGTGGAGGTACAGCTCTGAGCACATTTCATGTGGGATCATAACCGTCTGGGGCACCTTGAGTTTTTGTGCTCCAGATGCGGCGTCTCCTTGTACAGGAGTTGCGAGCCTAGTAACTTGTTGTGTGCAACTGGAAGTGTTGAGGGTGACTCACATCAACAAGCCCTGATGGCACCTCTCTGTTTCGCAGGTGCTGGAATCAGTAACTATTTGGTAAAATTGAACTGTCCAGCCGGGCTGGGCACCTTGGTGTCTAACAGTGGCCCGTGTGACCCTGTACCTCTGTTTTGCAGAACTCTGAGTGAACCTCTTCTGGGAAACCTGAATGTCTCCTCCTTAATTGTTTACCGGCTGTGGTCTTTCCTTTCCCTCACCTTGCCCCCAGAACCATGATAGTTGTGACTTAGCCATGAGCGGCCCAGTAACCAGGGAAAGGTTGATGCAATCTTTGGTTTATGGAGGGGAGGAAAAGCCGAAGCTGGTTGGTGGATGAAGAGTGGTTTGGGACCCAGGGTGCTTGCAAATGCAGTGGCATCCATTATCCGGATTTCAGGGCACTGTATTAGGGTGCTGGGAGTGAGTGTGTAAGAGTGAGTATGTTCATGTGCAGACTGACACAAGTGGCACCACACGACGGTGCAGAGTGGATGTACGGAAGCAAGTGCGGATGAATGCGAAGGCAGTACCGCGGTGCTGCTGGTCACGATTATCCTGTGAGGGAGTTCTTACAGTTGACATTAGTTCTCACCTTTTGCAATTACCAGTGCAGACCTATTGGCTTTGCTAATGTTTTTTACCAATGGTGTTTCACTTAAGTAAAGGTGCTGTTAACCATTGGTGTAAAAATGCACAAAAGCATAATGATGCATATGAGGGCTTGTATCATGAAGCAGCTGCAATTTTGTTTTTTGTTTTCTTTTACCAGTGCAAGAAAGCGCTTGCCCACCAAGTTAGGGAGCGGCCTGACAGCAAATTGCAGCTGCAGGACCTTCCAAAAATGTAAACAAATAGAACAAGACTGGGAGGGGAAGCAACTGTGGAGTGCACGGGGAGGGGAAGGATTAAATTAAGTGCTGACTAGCAGCAGGTGCATAGAAAATTGAGAAGGATAGA
This sequence comes from Pleurodeles waltl, assembly GCF_031143425.1. NCBI lineage: Eukaryota > Metazoa > Chordata > Amphibia > Caudata > Salamandridae > Pleurodeles > Pleurodeles waltl. The sequence continues at coordinate 406,324,846 of NC_090449.1, forward strand.
AGGCAGTGGGAGAAGTAACAGCAAAGCGGGGGGAGACTGGAAAACAATATATTAGCAAAGAAAAAAGTAGCTCCGTAGCTCTAAGCAGTGGAAGCAAACAAGTTGCATAAAGAAGCTATGCTCCGGAGGAGGAACAAATACAAAAAGAAGAAGGTGTTGAATAAATTACGACTTTGGCTTAGCTCTATAAGGTGTGCTTTTCCACCCATAGGTATATTTTACAATGAAACACACATTCATGTGAAGCTCACTTAAAGAGCAAATCCTATTCAGGCAAAAACAATTGTTTTGCCACTGACTTAATCAACCAAAATGTTAGGATGTGGACAGTTGATAATCTGCAATAAACTCAAATATGTAAAGACACATAGGCCCTCATTATGACCCTGGCGGCCCATGGACTGCCAAGGCTGCTGTGGCAGTCTCACTGCCATGGGACCGGTGGTGCAGACCGCAATATTATGACCGCAGCAGTTTGGCCACTGCCAAACCGCCACGTCCTAGCCCGTCCCGCCGCTTTACCGAGGCCTGCCGGGCTGGAGGTTTCCACCTGCAGCCCGGCGGGAGTCGGAAAACCGCTGAGGTTATTCCAACTAGGGATATTGCCAGCATTTTCCTGCAGGTCTCACCACCACAAAATGCTTGTGGAAAGGTATCAGGACGACAGGAACTTGCATTCCTGTCGCCAGGATACCCCCAAACACCGCCGCACACATGCATGCATGCATCCACGCACACAATCACACACAGACACCCCCTCACTCACACACGCACTCACAACATTCTCCCACATATACACGCATACATACCAAAACACATCACACACACGCATACACTCACCATCCCCCACACCCTCCCTTCAACCACATACATACATACACAACCCCCACCTACCCCTCACTCATCTTCACACATCCAAATGCCTCGCCCCATCATACCTCACCGCACACACACACACACACAATATACACATACACCCACCTGCACGCACTCACTCACACCCCCCTTATCCCTTACACATTCACCCATCCACACAACCCACCCCTTCCACATGCATACACATGCATCACCACATTTGCACACAAACACACATGCACGCATGCACAATTACTCCCATTCCCTCCCCCACATTCATGACGCGCATACACACACACACACACACCCATTCACGCACTCCCACCCTTTACTCTTGCGGACAACACTTACCTCGTCCGATGGGGTGCTTCTCCGTGAGGGGACGGGACCCGGCGCTCCCACCACTGGCACCGCCACGCCAGGAAAAGACCGCCACACAGAATTACTGGCTGGAATTTTGTGGGTGGTCTTTTTCTGACGTGGTGGTGTCAGAAGTGGAACTGCCTTAGTGCCGCTGACCGCCGTAGTGAATGCCGCCAGATATCCGACCACCGGCAGTGCGGATATCCAGTGGCAATCATAATATGGCGGTTGCTGGCAGTTTTCTGCCGGCTGCTGCGGTCTTGGAAAAAGACTGCCGCAGTCATAATGAGGGCCATTCTTTTTAAATTACCGTGAACTGTTCTCATGGCATAAAATATTTCTTTTGTGATACCAATAGCAGACATAATGATGAATGAAGTGCACCCCAAGTGACAAAGAACACCACATAAAAACCAACACAGTCAAAGAATAGCTGTTATTCCTATAATCTCTGGTATATCACAAAAAAAGACAGCCTCCTTATACAGTTTCAGCACATTTATTGATAAAGTAACTCTTCTTCATTTAAATCATGAAAGATAAGGTCTGTCTTTTTGGTTGTCGACATGTTTCGATCCTAAAGAAGGACACCAGGGTCTCATCGGGACAAACAGTGACCTTGGGAACAAATAAGGAGAGAGATATTGTGGATTGAAATAGGTGCCAAGAGTTTTTAAAAGAGTAATAAAAACCATAATGAATGAGGAGTATTTTACGTCTTGGTTGTTTAGAATCTGGTTCGGATAAAAAAAGACCGCATCATGTCTATGTAAACAGGCGTCTGGAATAAAAAATAACTACAATTAGTAATAGCATAAATATATATAATGAAAGAGAACCTTTCTCCCACTGGGGCGTTGCTTACCCAATTTTGTATCATCGTATCCGTTTCTATCTGATGCTAAATATTGAAATAAGTATGGCTTAAGGAGCAAAAATGACTGTTCATTGTAAACGTGGCTTTAAACAACTTAGATAAGTTCCTACGATGAGGAGCGCTGTCAATCACAGAGCCTCCAGATCAAAGAGAATAAATGAGAAAGAACCATGGCTGTTTTCCTAAAGTAAACACTGATGTAGGCAAGCACGGTATTTGCACTCGCCTGGGGGCAATTTTCATTTAGCACAGAAGAGAGGCTGTAAAAGCAAGCATGTGCCTGAGCCAGCGTGCTATGTAATGGAAAAACTCCTGAGGTTGTACCGTGGAGGAACCCATCTAGTAGTTTCAAAAAAGTTTTATGTGGAGGGGGAGGAAAAAATAGATTAACACAATTGGAAACAATATATAAATTATCATAAATTAATAATAAAAGAATATTTTTGGAAAAAGTCCAAGCAAAGATACGAGCTCTATATGCTCTCAGGTCAAGAGTGCAGGATAACATCTTGACGATACATCAGCATAGGCAGAGAAGAGTTTGCCACTATTGGCTTCACCATTTCTCAGCATGCACAATGCTAGAGTTACTTTCTAGTAGGAGCAATATGCGCCATGCCAGCGAGCTTTGAATTGAAAAACGTTCCAAAGGCTCTGTCATGGTGGAACCATTTGGTAGATTCCAAAAGCGGAGAGTGAAGGAGTGGAAATAGTTTAAATTTTTTAGAAAAAACAGTGCAAGGATTAAAACCCTGTAAGTACTGCCCTCGAGAGTACAGGATTAAGATCATGGAGTTACATCAGAAGCAGAAGGGGAAGGCCTGCCACTATAAGCTTCAGCATCTGTCAGCATGTACAATACTAGGAAGGAGATCATTCAAGCTGCAAAATGAACAAGGTAACTGCTTTTAAAGTCTAAAGCTCATAAACACAGAATTGTACTGATAGTACTGACCCCAGGAGGCAGGCTGCTACTTGCTGTTTCATTTGTTTGTGTATGGAAAAATTTAAAATGACCTATATAGTTGGAAATGCCGAGACAAGGCCTTCATGTGCTAAACCAGATGCTAACAGAATGACTGAAAGGAAGGGTGTCAGTTAGGCTATAATAGAAATGAACCTATAGCTATAAATATAATTAAATAATGCAATCCAGTCAAACAATTCAGAAGGTAAAAATAAGGGACAAAAGATAAATCATAGACAATCAAAGTGAATGTCTTCTATGCAGGACCATGTTACAATAATTTCCAAAGTAATTCATTTCGGAATGTAGTATACTTCCTCCATTCTTCCATGGGATTCAGACCTTTTCTTATAGAATCACACTTGTCTATCCATTTACATTCCAGTCTCTGCCAGTTCAAAGCATTGTCACCCCCTCTAGAGGATGGAGAATCTTCTCAATTACTTGCCATCTGATGTCTTCTGATGTGTTTTGTTGTTCCTGGTAATGCTGGACCATTTGTGCCATTTCAAAGCAGAATCTGATGCAACTCCTGTGCTGGCTGATTCTTCTTATCTGTTAAGGCGTCTGTCCAAGATAAATGAGGTTGCAAGGACACCAAATACAATACATTACATTGGTAGAGGCACAGTAAGTGTGATGCCTCTAAGTAACCTGAATATTTCCATGCATAAACAATTTCATATTTGAACTACATTGGCAAGCAACACAGTTTCCACATTTGTCATGCCCTCAACAGGATCCACACCCAATAAGGAAGGCAATGTCAAGTCATATTTTTGAATTCTGATATCTGCATGCACTAAATGGTCATTGAGGTTTCTACCCTTCTTGTAAGAGAAGAGTGGAGTATCTCAGAAATGATCCATAATCCTGAGAATAGACCAATGTTTCTTAATAATTTTAACAATTGTATTTGTCTGTGGACAAAATGTAGTCACCCACACAATCTTATCCATTGGGGGCCTTTCTCGAGTCTGTAGGATTGTCTCCCTTGGGTTGTACCATGCCCTTTTGAAAGAGTTCTCAATTAGTCGTCTAGGGTAGCCTCCCGCTTGTAATTTTTAGCTAATTATAGCCCAGTCTCTGAAGTAGTCCTTCTTCAGGGTACAATTCCTACGAAGGCAAAGGAATTGAACAAATGGTAGCCCATCTTTTAGAGCCCTGTGTCAGGCATAATGTATGCAAGGGAGGCATTCCCCTTTTAGGGGGGGCGAAAAAATGGCGCAAGGCAATCTAAAAGATTTCCTTGCGTCATTTTGTTTTTGCCACTTTTAAGGCCTGCTCAGAGCAGGGGTTAAAAGGGGCATACCATTACTTTTAATGGGCCCCTATGCACTCTGCAGGTATAGTGCCAAAATGTTAGCACTACTCCTGCAAAGTACGTCAATGGCACACAAAAAATGACACTATTGCTCCCTACCCTGTGCCATGTTCCGTCACAGTAGGTGGGGGGCACATCCTAACATTTTAGATGATTAAGTCAGTAGCAAACTTGTTTTTTTGCCTGAATGGGATTTGTTCTTTAAGTAAGCTTCACATGAATGTGTGTTTCGTTGTAAATTATACCCAGATTCACGTGAACATTCTGGGTTGCTCTTATATGTAGGCCTGCAAAACACTATTCAATGTGCAACTTACCTACAAGCATTTCTGTTTGGGTTACTAACAATCCCATAAATAGATCATAAATAATCATAGATTTTAAGTTAAAAGTATTTATTACTATAGGAACAACCTGTTTCTCAGTACATCTAAAACAACTACAAACAATATTATTAAATCAGCAAGAAGGCATGTTATGAATAACGAGAATAAAAGGAACATTTCCAGCACAAATGTCATTAAAATGTTATTTAGAACCTGACACCCTAACAACTCATTTTGTACACTATACCTATAGAGCATGGGAGGCAGAGCAACTTGCAGTCTTGATTTCTTAGATCAAAGAGATGCACTGCATACCGTGTTAACAGCAAAGACTGTCTTTATCAGTGTAGGCGTGAAGATAGTGTTCCCTGCAAAGGGCAAAAAAACACTGCGGTAGCAGTCAGTCTTCCTTCCAGATTCAGTGTTATCAGCTTCAGGCAAGATGTAGCATCTTTGAAGTGCAAAGTGTGCTGGCAGTAGGTGAGACCATCTCTGACAGAATCTTGTGCGGTACTCTGGTCGAAGGATCTCTCCTGGCAAGTGGTTGCCCATATATATTAAACCTCATCAGAAACTGGAATTTCTGACATATGTTTATAAATGTCTGACATAGAATATGTGCATCAAGGTCTAAGTCATAGACAGTTCTCTATGAACACATAAGGTAAAAGGAAGTCAATTCAGGCTACACTATTTTTGTTAGATGCCTGTATGTGTTTCTAATCAACCTTGACATAATAGAAAATAGACATTTGGTCCAGACAAATGTTGAATTCATGGTGGTATTTCTGTCATCGATCGAAGGGCTTGACTCTTTTACAGTTCTTAGAAAGATAAGGTCAGAAGACATCTGTGTCTAATTTCAGATATGACTATGATTCTGCATAAAACAGGAAAAAATAGCGGCTTCCATTGTTTGAGAGGGAAGATGGAGGCCTCCATTAATCAAGATTCAGTTGAGGCCTATATAAGATGGAGTCGAACCTTAGGGATTTTGGGGGTCATTCATACCCTGGCGGTCATAGACCGCCAGGGTAGGTGACGGAGGAAGCACCGCCAACAGGCTGGCGGTGCTTCCGGGGGCATTCTGACCGCGGCGGTAAAGCCGCGGTCAGAAAAGGGAAGCCGGCGGTTTCCCGCCGGCTTCCCGCTGCCCCAGGGAATCCTCCACGGCGGCGCTGCAAGCAGCGCCGCCATGGGGATTCCGACCCCCTTCCCGCCAGCCTGGTTCTGGCATTTTTCACCGCCAGAACCTGGCTGGTGGGAACGGGTGTCGTGGGGCCCCCTAACAGGGCCCCACATTGATTTTCAGTGTCTGCGTGGCAGACACTGAAAATCGCGACGGGTGCAACTGCACCCGTCGCACACCAGCAACTCCGCCGGCTCCATTCGGAGCTGGCTTCCTCGTTGCTGGTGCTTTATCGCTGAGCGGGCGGGCGGCCTTTTGGCGGTCGCCCGCCCGCCCAGCGGGAAAGTCAGAATCACCGCGGCAGTCATTTGACCGCGCAGCGGTGTTCTGGCGGGGGAACTTTGGCGGGCGGCCTCCGCCGCCCGCCGAAGTTAGAATGACCCCCTTTATGTCAAAAGAAAAGTACAAAATTGGGTTATTGGTTGCAAGGGGCGGAGCCCCACTCAAATAATAAACACAATCATTTCTGAGTGAAAAACAAAGGTCACTAAATAAACCTTGCTTAACCCTTTAGTAGCTTGGCACAAAAACAATAAGACAACTTAGAGGTACTGTGTAAATTATTCATGCAACACTCAAACAGTAATAAAGTGTAAACACAACACTAGAAAGAATCCCAAGCCAATTTAGAAAAATAGAGTAATATTGAATACATAAAATGACATCAAAATGACAAATTCAGTAGAATGGGAGATATGAGTTTTTATAGTTTTATAAGAAAATAGGGCAAATAAAGCACAAAGTGGTTATCTGGTCGGGCTGGACCGGGAGAAAGTCATGTCAACTGTAATGATGTGCAATGGATACAAAGGCCAGGTTAGTCCTGCTGAAGAGTTACCGTCTCATGCCTGCCAGAGTGCTGTTTGCATTAGTATGGGTGTCGAGGAGGTCGTTGTTGGCGTGAGGAGCAGGATGGGCATCATGTATGGTCACTGTTGTGGTGCAAAGTGCCTATCATCGCTAGAGGTTCAAGTTAGCGGTTGTTGTGGGCTGTCACTGCCTGTGCAAAGTGCAGGCCTTGCGATGGTGGTCATTGCTAACGGTCGCTGTTGGCACAAAAAGCAGGTCCCGCTTGAGCTTCATGTTAGCGGTCATGGCAGGCGGTCGATGTGTGCCAGAAAGAGGTATATTCGTGGTCACAAGAAGCACAAAACTTCTATATCTTCCCCTTGGTGATCAGTTCTCACTCCAGTAGAGGCCAGCACCAGGGCTCAAGCAGGTCCAGGCAGGTCGAGTTGGTGCTGGTCAGCTGGGCAGTTGCAGGGAGGCCTCTGGGAGCCTGTTGTGCCACTGGAGCTCAAACAGGGGTCAGCCAACTGACTTTGGGATCACTCTGGAGAGCATGACCTCAAATAGGCAGATCCAATCTTCCACATTCAGATAGCAGGGTTGTCCTTCTTCTGAATCTTCCAAAGGTCTAAGAATGTTGTGATGAGAGGTTCTGAAAGTCCCACTTATATACCTAGTACCAACATTTGTGTGGTGGAATTCCCAGCTCTGGTCAGCTCTTCCCCTTAATCTGGTCCTGGCTCACAAACTGTCTAAGGTGACAGTGGCAAGAACAAAAAACATGGTGTCAGGGTCCTTTTTGTGTGTTGCAGGTAGGGCCCTTTGACGTATGATCAGGGCTGGGTACAGCTCCTTCCCAGCCATCCTGTCTGGATAACCCACTTTCCTCATAACTAGGCCACCTTTATCTCAATGTCTGGAAGCATTACGCACAGGAGAGCCATTCTCAGTCATGTGACCCAGGACACTGGCAGAAAGACACAGTTTGTTTGAGCAGAAAATTTCAACTTTCTAAAAGTGGCATTTAAAGAGTAGTAAGTTAACATTTGGCTTTACCATTGAAGAGTATTTTTAATTACAATCCATTTGACAGTAGACAGCATACCTTTAATTGGTCCCAAACTGAAGTTCATACTTAAGTGTAATAAGGCAGCCCAGTGTTAGTCTATGAGAGTGATAATGTTACAGAAACTACTATAGTAGTTTGTCACTGCCAGGACATGTAAATTTTAAACCCACATGTCTTACTTTTTAAATACCGGGCCACTCTAGTGGGTGGTACAATCAGTGCTGCAATCTACTAGTCACATTTAGTCCACAGTTCACTAGTACAAGTGAATGAAATACACCAATCAGGTGCAGGCCTATTTAATCAGGTTTTCATGTTATTGCACAAGCTCTTTATCGTTGTGTAACGGGGAAAAGTGCACAGTCCTGAAAGCCAGCAAAAATGGGTTCAGCATGTCTTAGTTAGACTCTTGCTCTAGGCAAGACTGCTGGTTTAGAGATGATAGTAATTATGTTTGTAGGTGACTAGGCCAATCCTACAACAAGTGCTGTCAGCCCAACCCTCCTGGCTCACAATCAGTACCTCACCAAAAACCCAAACAGTAAAAGGTGATTTCTGGCAGCCTTTTCACATGGACTTAAGAGTGCGACATTTCAGGGGAGTCATGGTTAAACGGAGATTCCCCTTTTCTCACATGAGCAAGAGGTCTCAGTCACACGCAGGTAATGAAGGAGCTGCAGTAAAGTTTTCAGTAGGTTTTATTAACAAGACTGCAATCTACTGTAAAATGCATAGGCTGCAATGATTAGGATAATGAACAATACAAGAAACAGAATTGTTAAATTGAGAGTCATGAATATAAAGACCCCCACCATCTTGCAATAACATGAAGTGTGAAATAGGCCCTAATACCCATGGATGATTAACCTAATCTCTAACTTAAAGAGAGCTATGTATGATAAACCTAATCTGCCAGGACCATGTTTATGAGAAGAGACCCCCAACTCTTGTTGCCGTGGAATGAGGTCTCTAGATCAGGCTCCTTGGGGACACAAAGGCTGGGTCTTCATCAAGGTGGCATGTAGCATAGATAGCATAGATAGCATTGACGGCATCTGGTAGGAATCCCTCTGATAATCTTGTCTGCATGAGATATATATATACAGATCTTGTAGTACCCCTGACGCAGGTATGTTCCCAAACAATAGATAAGAAGGTATGCGTGGGGCGGCAATTATATAAACAATTCCCTCGAAAAGTACATTATGTTCCTGTCCCACGTAAGTGGGAAAGGGACATAATCTTAATACCTACCTATATCACTTTTCTTTGAGGCTGATAGTGGCACCTTCACAGAGCGGCACTGATAAAGTGTAATAAAAAACATCTTCCTAACTATAAACATAGTAGCCATCTTGGAAGAAATAATTAAATAAATACGCTAAAACAAAGCAGGCTAAGTTGGTTAAAAGTCACTAGGTGATGGGGTCACAGGCACTTGAGCCCAAGCTAAAATGCTCTGAACTAAAACAAACTAAAATATTATTAAAATACCTTTAAAATCTAAATAAAAACTAGTTAATAAGAGCTAAGACATACAAAGAGACAAAATGTCGACCATGACAAACACAGCAGGCCAAAGCTAATTCGATCCAAAGGAAATCTGTGGCATGACTTTGAAATTTTAGAAGAAAGCCAATGGTCAAATTCATCTAACAATAGTCATTTTCTTGAAAAATGTCTCCGAAGTCATCAAAAGGAGGAGCATCCAGGAATGAATCCACATAGTCTGATGTCAGATCGATGACAGGATTGGCAGACGGATCCCCAGAGCAGTAGTGACACTAGCATCAGCGCAGGATCACCCGCGAGGACAGCACCATCCAAAGTGCCTGAAGGAGTCAGATAATCCACCAAGGGCGTCCCGTAAGTGGCCTTGCAAATCAGCTGCAGTCTCATGGGGCACGATTGTGAATGAACCCTCATCGGGAACATTAGCAGTTCTTGGTCCACAGGAGGCACTGGCGGAACAGCAAGGCACTCCGAAGGGAGATGTTCGAAGAGGCACCAAGTGCAATCAAAGACTGGTTGCACACACCATAAAAATGGTCGGAATAACAGTGACCAATCATGCTCCAATTTTTCCAGCAACGGAGCATCAAAGAACTGTACCATGCGATCACGGCACAGCTGGGGTGGTGGTGGTAGTTCCATTACTCTGCTTTGCTGTGAAGGCCCAACCACTGCGTATCATGAACAGCAGCAGCAGTATCCTGCCGATCAATGGCAAAGTCACAGGAAAGCCGTCAAACACACTTGAAAACAGTGAATGGATGGCTGATGAATCTGAAGACAGTCTGGAAGATGGACACGAATCCAGACCCAACAGCCTTAAAGAAGTGCACAATCCCTGTAGTGCCTGAAGTGTTTAATATTCTGGATACCAGCTCTCCAAAGTGCTTGGGGAAGTTGGTATCTGATAGGGATTGTATCTCGGCTGATGATCTTGCTAACTGGAGAGCGTACGTCTCTCTAGCCAATGTCAACGCAACTTGTTTCTGTAACAGTATCGCCTTTAGTCTACTCAGTTTGTCATAATTTACATTAGTAGTGTCAATGTGGGGCCTCATTTCTGCTACTCTTATCTCTTGTGGAGGGGAATAAAAGTTATAATCTTGGAGACTGAAATTACGTAGTCAATTCCTGGTCTCATACCGCAACAGCTCTGCTCGTTCAGGACCACATAACTTCCATTTGAAAGTATATGAAATGGTGGACGAATCAAAGGGATGGGAGTGCCCTTCAAAAAACAGGACAAATTTGCAACCATCTCATTGCAAAGGCCATGAAGGGACACCTGTTTGCAAATCATTGAATGTCTAACAGTAGTCTCACAATCGCGTCCCCTGAGAAAGATTTCTGTTTCGCAGTTCAGACATTTATATTCAAAGGGCAACTTCCAAACTTCTTTAATATGGCTATCGCCTACCCACTCGTATCTGCCCGCGGCAAGATGTTTCAAGCATTTAAAAAAATAAGAAAGGTGGAAATGGGCAGATTTATAATGCTGTGTAAGAGCCATACTATTGATAGACTCTGCAACTGTGAAAGGTAACTTTTCTAACTTTTCTGTCTGAAACATGGTAAAACGTGTTTCCCTTTTAGCCATTGTCTGTTGTCCCCTGGATAAATTAAAAGCAGAAAACTGGTCACCACTGTTAATGTAGTTCCATGGAACGCGGCCATTTTTCAGAATCTGTAGTGTCCAACCCTACTGCATGATGGAGCACAGTTGACTTTGTCCATGATGTAAAAAGGACATGTCATTCTGAATGATGTCTATCACAGATGACACTATGGGGCATATTTAAAAGCCCCTAGCGCCACCAGAGCCTCACTTTTCGTGACGTTCTGGTGGTGCACTGCCCTGCGCCATATTTACAAGGTGGCATAAAGCCACTTTTTGTGGCTTAACTCCTCCTTGTAAATATGGCCCCTTCACACGCAGCCAATATCTAATGCTACCCCAGGGGTGGTGTTAACAAGGTGCAACGAGGAGGAATACTTTTATTCCTCCTCATTTTTTAGCTTTTTGTATGTGTGTTACGTTCTGCAGCACGCATAGAAAGAGCAAAATGCCAGAAATTATTGTTTATGTGCAGGAAGGTGTCCCTGCCTGCAAATAAACAATCATTTCAAAATGACGCTTTGGCACTTCTGTGTGTGCTGCATTCTGCAGTACACACAGAAGTGCCAAATTGCCATTAGTGATTGTTTAGGTGCAGGAAGGGACACCTTCCCGCACATAAACAATCAAAGCCCTCAACACAGACATCCTTTCACGATGGTGCAAGGATGCCTGTGTTGCCACTAGGCAGCTCAATTTAGCCCAGCGCAGGGGGCAACGCAGGGGTGTGCCGTATTCTAATAAATACGGCACATCCCAGCATTTCTAAAGTGACGCAGCATGATGCTGTCAATTTTCAGGGCAGCACCGCGCTGCGCTACGTTTTAGTAAATCTGGCCCTAAATTATTAAGGGAGTATATTCTGTTGGACAGAGTATTCACACCATTATCGACAACAGCTAAAGCCTTTTCCAAATTTTCCTTATCATTCTCATTACATATGGCATACAGGAATCTCTTAGAACAGGGCTTTCTGGGACCTAGCAAGAAATCTTGTAAGTCTGTCGTCAGATGGTGTATTAAGGCGTTCTTTAACTGCTACTAAGGTGTTAATCTGTAACCATTGTTGGCACAGTTTACCCACACTGTATGTGGTAACTATACCTGAGTGTTGACCCGAGACAAAGCAAGGGTCTTCACAGCTAATCTTGAAACCCTGTGAAGAATTAACAAAACATGCCTGACACCCGTTTCTGTCTATTGCACTCAATAACCACCCACCTGGACTGGAAAGTGAAGAATTGTAGGTACCACCCTGAACCGTCGCTTCTAATTTTTCCTCAGTGATTGGAAGGATGGCCAATTGGTGAAATTGGCCAGTGTGGGGATACTGGGTGCATTCATTTCCTTCATCTTTGCTAACCCTAAGCAGGATGTCTGCTGGACTGTGTCATTTAAAAATATAGTTTGAAAAGGGATATGGCATGCGCTAAACAAAGCTGCCCTACCCTGAAATTGCTAAATCTTTTCTTCCCCATACACTTTTTACATTAATAGTGTTCTCCCAGTGTTCATATCCTCTAGGAAAGTACCATCTTGCCTGGCATGTTACCCCCATATTTCACTGTATATATGTTGTTTTAGTGTATGTGTCACTGGGACCCTGCCAGCCAGGGCCCCAGTGCTCATAAGTGTGCCCTGTACGTGTTCCCTGTGTGATGACTAACTGTCTCACTGAGGCTCTGCTAACCAGAACCTCAGTGGTTATGCTCTCTCTCTGCTTTCCAAATTGTCACTAACAGGCGAGTGACCAATTTCAACCAATTCAGATTGGAATACTGGAACACCCTTATAATTCCCTAGTATATGGTACTGAGGTACCCAGGGTATTGGGGTTCCAGGGGACCCCTTGGGCTGCAGCATTTCTTTTGCCACCCATAGGGAGCTCTGACAATTCTTACACAGGCCTGCCACTGCAGCCTGAGTGAAATAACGTCCACGTTATTTCACAGCCATTTACCACTGCACTTAAGTAACTTATACGTCACCTATATGTCTAACCTTTACCTGGTAAAGGTTGGGTGCTAAGTTACTTAGTGTGTGGGCACCCTGGCACTAGCCAAGGTGCCCCCACATCGTTCAGGGCAAATTCCCCAGACTTTGTGAGGGCGGGGACACCATTTCACGCATGCACTATACATAGGTCACTACCTATGTATAGCGTCACAATGGTAACTCCGAACATGGCCATGTAACATGTCTAAGATCATGGAATTGCCACCCCACCCCAATGCCATCCTGGCATTGGGGAGACAATTCCATGATCCCCCGAGTTTCTAGCACAGACCCGGGTACTGCCAAACTGCCTTTCCCGGGGATTCACTGCAGCTGCTGCTACTGCCAACCCCTCAGACAGGTTTCTGCCCTCCTGGGGTCCAGCCAAGGCCCAGGAAGGCAGAACAAAGTACTTCCTCAGAGAGAGGGTGTTACACCCTCTCCCTTTGGAAAAAGGTGCCGGGCTGGGGAGGAGTAGCCTCCCCCAGCCTCTGGAAATGCTTTGATGGGCACAGATGGTGCCCATCTCTGCATAAGCCAGTCTACACCGGTTCAGCCCTGCTCTGGCGCGAAACTGGACAAAGGAAAGGGGAGTGACCACTCCCCTGACCTGCACCTCCCAGGGAAGGTGCCCAGAGCTCCTCCAGTGTGCTCCAGACCTCTGCCATCTTGGAAACAGAGGTGCTGCTGGCACACTGGACTGCTCTGAGTGGCCAGTGCCAGCAGGTGATGTCAGAGACTCCTTCTGATAGGCTCTTACCTGTGTTGCTAGCCTATCCTCCTTCCTAGGTAGCCAAACCTCCTTTTCTAGCTATTTAGGGTCTCTGCTTTGGGGAATTCTTTAGGTAATGAATGGAAGAGCTCATCAGAGTTCCTCTGCATCTCTCTCTTCACCTTCTGCCAAAGGATCGACCGCTGACTGCTCAGGACGCCTGCAAAACCGCAACAAAGTAGCAAAGACGACTACTGCAACCTTGTATCGCTGATCCTGCCGCTTTCTCACCTGTTTCCTGGTGGTGCATGCTCTGGGGGTAGCCTGCCTCCTTCTTGCACCAGGAGCTCTGAAGAAATCTCCCGTGGGACGACGGAATCTTCCCCCTACAACCCGCAGGCAACAAAAGACTGCATCACCGGTCCTCTGGGTCCCCTCTCAGCACGACGAGCGTGGTCCCTGGAACTCAGCAACTCTGTCCAAGTGACTCTCACAGTCCAGTGACTCTTCAGTCCAAGTTTGGTGGAGGTAAGTCCTTGCCTTCCCACGCTAGACTGCATTGCTGGGTACCGCGTGATTTGGAGCTGCTCCGGCTCCTGTGCACTCTTCCAGGATTTCCTTCATGCACAGCCAAGCCTGGGTCCCCGACACTCTAACCTGCAGTGCACAACCTCCTGAGTTGTCCTCCGGCGTCGTGGGACTCCCTTTTGTGTCTTTGGGTGAGCTCCGGTTCATTCCTCTTCCAAGTGCCTGTTCCGGTACTTTGTCGGGTACTGCCTGCTTCTGTGAGGACTCCCTGACTTGCTGGGCGCCCCCTCTGTCTCCTCATCCAAGTGGCGACATCCTGGTCCCTCCTGGGCCACAGCAGCATCCAGTCGTAAGGGATGTTAATTATTCCCAAAGACGAAACACGTGTTGGCTGGGAGTTGGAACTCTTGGACTTGGTCCCCTTGTTCCACAGGTACTCTCGTCCGGAAATCCACTTTGGTTGCATTGCTGGTGTTGGTCTTCCTTGCAGAATTCCCCTATCACGACTTCTGTGCTCTCTGGGGAATATAGGTGTCCTTTACACCTACTTTTCAGGGTCTTGAGGCGGGCTATTTTTCTAACCCTCACTGTTTTCTTACAGTCCCAGCGACCCTCTACAAGCTCACATAGGTTTGGGGTCCATTCGTGGTTCGCATTCCACTTTTGGAGTACATGGTTTGTGTTGCCCCTATACCTATGTGCTCCTATTGCAATCTACTGTAATTCTACATTGCTTGCATTACTTCCTTTTGCTATTACTGCATATTTTTGGTATTGTGTACACATCTTTTGGCATATTGTCATAAAAATAAAGTACCTTTATTTTTAGTATATCTGTGTATTGTGTTTTCTTATGATATTGTGCATATGACACCAGTGGTATAGTAGGAGCTTTGCATGTCTCCTAGTTCAGCCTAAGCTTCTCTGCTATAGCTACCTTCTATCAGCCTAAGCTGCTAGAAACACCTCTTCTACACTAATAAGGGATAACTGGACCTGGTACAGAGTATAAGTACCCCTTGGTACCCACTACAAGCCAGGCCAGCCTCCTACATATCCTTCAACTGCAAATCGGGAAAGAAAGGAATCTGAATAGATCAATTTAATATGTCTTAGCAAAATCATCCTAATTTTAGAAGGTGGTAACTTGAAGTAGTATGATTCTGCATTCTTCATGTCAAGCTAAGAAAAACATGTGAATTTATCTGAATAATGATTTGGGCTACCCGCAGGTGGGGTTGAACAGTGTTCCCACATTGTGTAATTAAATACTGATCTGTGTCTAGCTGCTTGGTGCAGGTAGTAATGTGCCCAATTATTATAACAGAACATTTCCCCATAATTCTTTGTGTTAGTGTACACATCATCACTTTCAAATAAAGTATAATCCTGCAGTTCAGCAAGCATTGAACCAACTGTTTGAACATCCCAGTCATCAGAAACAATACCAGGTGTAATTACATCAGTCATTGAAATTTGGAAAACATATGGGATTTGAATGACCTCAGTAGGCCCGTATATATCAAATTGAACTTTATCCCACACAATCCCATCAGGAATTGGTACTGCTGAAATGTTCACAAGGGACAAGTCTCTTTGGAAATTATGTGAGGAAAGGTATGGAGTTAGAACTTTATCCACAGGCTCAACAGAAGAGCGTTCAGTAAGATAATGACCATTTCTAAGGAGAAAGAAAACAGTCACAAAACCAGTCCATAAAAGAAAGGCAATCAATGTCCATTGATAAATTAAATAGTTAATATTAAGCCATATGTACAGCTTATGTGGCCTTGAAACTGTTTCAGTTACAGGTGCGGATAAAGTTGAAGAAAAGTAATAAAAGTCAATGAAATAACCGGAAGCAGTCTCTGCAAACACAGGAGCTGGAGCATTACTGGTGGATAGATCAACTTTGCGTGGAGGTTCATAGCAAACAATGTCATTTATTTCTGTTGAGCTGGAGTAGAGGAAAGCCACATATTAGACAGTTGTTGTCAGTGAAGTGGGAACAGAAATCAGCAAAAGCTAATTTTCCACCCTCACCATGCTCGAGGAGGCATTTGTAGCATCATTGTACATGCCAGTGTAGTCAGAAGAGTTGTTATTTCTTCTTTGAAGAGGTATATCCTGTTGGGTAGTGAGAGGGGATCGGGAACTACCCAAGGGACCTCTGGGTCTACTGTGCAGGTTTGGCACATGGTGTAGTTTGACGTTGCAATGGAGACAAATCTGTTTGCTTTGGAACCAGGCAGCCGTGGTAGGATGACAGTTCTGGTACCTTGAATTCCCAGGACCTGGACCGGTGCTCTGTTGGATGGGCCGAATTCCTTCTTCACAGCAATCTTCTCATGAACCAGATCCCTGACTTTAGGAATCCAGCCTGTAGAAGTAGAAGTTGTTGGCAAATCCCTTATTCCTAAGGTGGCAGCATTGGCAAATGAATTATCATCACAAAATTGCTGAAGCTCCTGTAAGACAGTGAGTAGTTATTTTATGTCAAAAGGTGTATCTGCTGCCACCAAACCAGGGACATCTAGATCTGGGACGCACATAGGTATCCCAAAGAGGACCTCGTAAGGAGTGCACCCTCCCAAGGACCGTCTTGGCAGATTGTTCAGTGCTCTGAATAATATAGGCGATGAAGCCATCTGCAGCTAGAACCTAATATTCTAGCTGTTAAGGACTGCTTTAGATCTTGATTCCTCCTCTCTACCACCGAATTACCCTCAGGATGGTAAGATGAGAGTAAGGAGTTCAACACCCATCGTACTCATGGTGTCCCTGAATGCCTTAGAGGCAAAGGCAGGGCCCTGGTCTAAATGGAATGCTGCAACCGTATATGTACTGCTAAAGATCAGCAAATCTTTTAAAACAGTTTGAGCATCAGCTGACTGCTGAGGCCATACCCACAGTAATCTAGAACAAGAATCCACAGTGACTAAGGTGTATTTGTATGCACCATCAGGTTGAAGGGGACCACAATGATCCAGGTACACACACTGTAGTGGCCTTTTGGACACTAAGAAGTGTGTCTGTGGTGAGCTTTTGATGTTTGAGCCCTTAATTTGCTGGCAAATGTCACAAAATAGGACATATTGCTTGGTCTCTTTCGATAGACATGGCCACCAGAAGCGTTTCTGTAAGTGTGTTAATGTAGCCCCAACACCAGCATGTGCAGCGATGACACCCTCATGCGCTGCTTTGATGAGATCTAATCTCTGATCTTTGTTGGGGATCACCCAATCTCAACCCCAGGAATTGTTGCAAAGGCAACATTCTGTGCACTTATATGGTATGAGTATTTTGTAGGGTATGCTCTTGGGAGAGGCTTGCCTTCAGCCGAAGCTTTCACGGCAGCCAGTATTTCATTATCCAATCTCATCTGGGAACGAGTCACTACAGCAACAGAAGCCATGGCTACTGGGGATTTGGCCGCTTCATCAGCCAAAGTGTTGCCAATAACGTGTACTCTCACACATTGGTGGCCCAATGTATGGACTACATGAGCATATTAGACAGTTGTTGTCAGTGAAGTGGGAACAGAAATCAGCAAAAGCTAATTTTCCACCCTCACCATGCTCGAGGAGGCATTTGTAGCATCATTGTACATGCCAGTGTAGTCAGAAGAGTTGTTATTTCTTCTTTGAAGAGGTATATCCTGTTGGGTAGTGAGAGGGGATCGGGAACTACCCAAGGGACCTCTGGGTCTACTGTGCAGGTTTGGCACATGGTGTAGTTTGACGTTGCAATGGAGACAAATCTGTTTGCTTTGGAACCAGGCAGCCGTGGTAGGATGACAGTTCTGGTACCTTGAATTCCCAGGACCTGGACCGGTGCTCTGTTGGATGGGCCGAATTCCTTCTTCACAGCAATCTTCTCATGAACCAGATCCCTGACTTTAGGAATCCAGCCTGTAGAAGTAGAAGTTGTTGGCAAATCCCTTATTCCTAAGGTGGCAGCATTGGCAAATGAATTATCATCACAAAATTGCTGAAGCTCCTGTAAGACAGTGAGTAGTTATTTTATGTCAAAAGGTGTATCTGCTGCCACCAAACCAGGGACATCTAGATCTGGGACGCACATAGGTATCCCAAAGAGGACCTCGTAAGGAGTGCACCCTCCCAAGGACCGTCTTGGCAGATTGTTCAGTGCTCTGAATAATATAGGCGATGAAGCCATCTGCAGCTAGAACCTAATATTCTAGCTGTTAAGGACTGCTTTAGATCTTGATTCCTCCTCTCTACCACCGAATTACCCTCAGGATGGTAAGATGAGAGTAAGGAGTTCAACACCCATCGTACTCATGGTGTCCCTGAATGCCTTAGAGGCAAAGGCAGGGCCCTGGTCTAAATGGAATGCTGCAACCGTATATGTACTGCTAAAGATCAGCAAATCTTTTAAAACAGTTCGAGCATCAGCTGACTGCTGAGGCCATACCCACAGTAATCTAGAACAAGAATCCACAGTGACTAAGGTGTATTTGTATGCACCATCAGGTTGAAGGGGACCACAATGATCCAGGTACACACACTGTAGTGGCCTTTTGGACACTAAGAAGTGTGTCTGTGGTGAGCTTTTGATGTTTGAGCCCTTAATTTGCTGGCAAATGTCACAAAATAGGACATATTGCTTGGTCTCTTTCGATAGACATGGCCACCAGAAGCGTTTCTGTAAGTGTGTTAATGTAGCCCCAACACCAGCATGTGCAGCGATGACACCCTCATGCGCTGCTTTGATGAGATCTAATCTCTGATCTTTGTTGGGGATCACCCAATCTCAACCCCAGGAATTGTTGCAAAGGCAACATTCTGTGCACTTATATGGTATGAGTATTTTGTAGGGTATGCTCTTGGGAGAGGCTTGCCTTCAGCCGAAGCTTTCACGGCAGCCAGTATTTCATTATCCAATCTCATCTGGGAACGAGTCACTACAGCAACAGAAGCCATGGCTACTGGGGATTTGGCCGCTTCATCAGCCAAAGTGTTGCCAATAACGTGTACTCTCACACATTGGTGGCCCAATGTATGGACTACATGAGCATTAGGTAACTTATCCTTAAGATCATCTACCCTCACCGTCAGAGTTCTGTGTTTTATGGCGTTCCCCTTAGAGCCTCTGAAACCATTTTATCCCTAATGATTAAGATAACCATTTTAAGACTGAACACAGTAGTACGAATCACAGACAATCAATGCAAGTTGTCCTGGATAAGTATGTTTTAGCGCTAGGATAAGTGCTTTAAGTTCAGCCAGCAGAGCTGTGCAGTCCCCAAGTACCTGCGTGTAGGTATTGTGAGGGTGGAATGTACCACCTTTCATCAATCCGCGCACGGCTGCGCAAGCGGCTGAGTACTGATGTTTAGTACCTACAGCTGGTGGTGCTGAACCATCAGTGTAAATAACAGTATGGTTTCTGTCAGGTGGCAAGAAGTCAAGAGGTGCAGGGCACTCCTGTTTGTATTGCAGAAATTCTGGTGTTTGAAGTTTAGGATCAAAGATGTAACCAACATTGGTGGCAGTCAGGGAGGTTGCCCATTGAATCCAACATGGTTGTAATGCTTTACCGTTAGTAACACTGGCTTTGGTGACGGCCTCTAAGGCTGGCACCGGGGTAATGACAGTCATGCATTTCCCTTTGGAAAGTGGCCTTTCCTTGATGACAGCCATCTGTAGAGTAGTTAGACGTTTTTCTGTGGGTGCAAAGCATTGTTCTGCCTTGGCATATAAATGTGATTTATATGCTATGGGCACCGTTTCGCCTTCATTAAAGGTGACATAAGTGAACCCAATAGCACCAGCAATTATTCTGATGACCATATTTGTTTTGTTGTCACGTGTGTAAGTGTTTTGCATCTAGCATGTCATGCTGCAATCCTCTAAAGATGCAAATGTGTTCAACTGTCCAGTGTCTGCTAGAGAAATCAGGGCATATTAAATCATAGAGTGGCTTGTTGCATTGTGCATAGTCAGGAATGTATGTTCTGCCAAAGTTGAAAAAACCAAGTAACGACTGCAGTTTCTTGACAGGATTTGGTGGCTGGAGTTGAGCACATTTCCTTAAAAAGAGCGAGGCTCTTTCCCTCATTTAATAGCTCATATCACAGGAACAATACACTGAGAATGGCTATTTTAGTTTTCTTAAAATTATGGGCCAGATTTATACTTTTTGATGCAAAACTGCGCTAACATAGGGACCACCTTTGAGAGGAGGGAGTACAGTGGGAGCTGGCCAAGGAGTTGTAGGTGGGGATGCAAACTATGACAGCCAGCCTTGAGGCGATGCGCATGTGCATGATGACGTCTGCAGAACCGACAGCAGGCAAACAAGTCACACAATCCCTACTGCATGGAGTCCAACAGTGTGTGAGGGACCTAACCACTGCTGTGAGGGATTTGCCACAACACCTGTTCTCCCAATCTTGCAGCTGCATGCATGACAACAAGCTGGACTCCATGCACCGGGAACAGGCCTCCCTCAGGGCAGACATGGCTGCCTACCACAAGGATGTTTCTGCCATACTCAACAATCAGCAGCTCCTCCTTGCTGCAGTTATGCCATATGTAGTTCCACAGATGGCAGCTGCCGGGAATTTGGTATCCACTTCTCCAACCACTGAAGTGTGTGTTGTCCCCTCAAACCCACCGGCACCACCATCAAGGGCAGAGGAGGACACACACATCAGAGGATGAAGATGTGGAACAGATCATTTTCACCCATGGGTGTACCCGGTAGCACCAGTCAATGCCGATGGGCACTGATTTTCCTTTATCCTGTGCTTGACAACAGTGTTGCTACAGTTGGTGAAATGCACTCTTCACCGACACTCTGTTAACCTTTCCACTATGGACTGCAATTTTCTCTCACTACTCAATTGGCAGTTCATGTTCCTCTGCACTGAACAAAATTTCATCTCAGCATGTCCAATGACATGTCCCTCAACCTTGAACTTGTGTTGCGTCACAATAGAATGCTTTACACCAATGGGGTCACAGACCTGGACTATGTAAATATTGCACCACAGCACTTTAAAATAAACAGCACCTACATGCCCACTTTGTCTCTGTGTAATGTGACACATCTACTTTGTTGGAGATTTGTGATGCATGTAACATGTCTATGGTCACAGAGTGTCAATACCAGAGTGCAGAAATAATGTGGGCCGATATCTACGCACAAGGGGCCTGATTTATACCCTTTTTGCGCTGCATTTGTGTCATGTTCTAAGCAAAAACAGCGCAAACTTTGAAAATATCATTGTATTTTGTAGGTTTGCACTGCTTTTGCGTCAAAAAATACACAAATGCAGTGAAAAAATAGTATAATTCAGGGCCAAGGTATCTACAAGATGAAAGTCAATGCTGGCCACATCCCCTACAAGCAAGTCATTGTGAATGTGACATTTGCTTTAAAACATACATGCCTCACCCAAAACATACAGCAGGAAAGGCTGTGTAAGAGTGTTTGGCCAATAACGTCAGCTGGGAGTACAAGTAAAACACATTGGCGTGTAATTTGTACACTTGACCTCATCTGAAATTGGCACTACTCAGTTTAGCAGTGTTGATGTGAACTTTAGACTGCAGGCAGATGTTCCACAGTGCCCAATATCACAACACAGGATCAAAACAATTACAGCTTAAAAAGCACACCTACCTGTCCAATACATGGGAATCATAGTCACGTTAAGTGGTGGGTACAATGGATGGCAGATGCACTGAGATTTAGATTTGTTGTAGCTGTCAATGTGACAGCTCAGTTGGAAGTGGGCATTAACATGTCAAGAGAGGGATGTGGATGCAGTACAGAATTCACAGGTCAACAGACAAATGGCACGGTACACTCATGCAAAGACCCTGATCCCCAAGCATATGACACATCTAGTAAGGGAGTCCCTAAATCTTTAATAACGATGTATGAAACAGAACTTAAAACTATGTAACACACCTATACTAACCTAATCTATCCTAACTATACATTACCCACACGTGGCCCTAACTACCCTATGCTAAGATTACTTACCACATTTAACAAAACACTCTAAACATTTGCACCCCACCCCCTTATATGACGAGACACATGTAGGACAACATATACTAACCTAAACATATACTACCTAATACTAAACAAATATATATTTTTAGTATTTTAAAATATATATATATTTCTTTTTTAAATACACAAAAACCCCAACATTAACCCCCACCCACCCACAAACTATCATGTAATAATATGAAACCCCCATCAACCTACTTATCCTATCTAAACTACTACCCTATTCTAACCTATCAGTAAACCCCTTAAACCCACTACAAAACAGGATGAGGAATGAGGAGGGAGGGGACTGAATGAGGGCTGAGGGGAGGCAAGATTTCACAGGTTTGCCCTCCTCAGTGTCTTTTTAATTGCCTTCAGCCTCCGTGTACTTTTGTTCACATTCCTCTGTATTGTGTCAAACTTTTTCAACACTTTCTTCATGTCCGTCTGGAGCTTAGCAATTGCGGCCATGTCCATTGCAGCAGATGTGGTGGTCTGTCTTGCAGACGTTGAAGGTGCAGCAGGTGTGGTAGTTGGTGGTGCCGAGGTTGACGGTGCAGCAGGTGCAGCAGATGTGACTGTAGCCGCTGTGATAATGGGTACAGTTGTGGTGGCAGATACAACCTTTGTGGCCAATGCCGGTCCCCCTTGGCTGAAAGCCTGCCATTCTCCTGTGGCTCACTCTATCTGATAGCATCTTGCATCCTTCGGTACCCAGACTCCACATCCAAGATGTGTCTGTATCTCACTGCCTGCTTCTGGAAAGCCCTGATCTCCGCTACATCCATGTTGACAGCTGTAAAAATGAGACAGGCAATTATCAGTGTCATCATTGTATGATGCATGTACAGATGATAATCTAACACTCTGACTCAATTTGCAAATGCAGTCCAAATCACAGTCCAGATGATATAATGTCCCTGATGAATGTAATGGCAACGCTGCCTACCCATCATGTCTTTTATACCACAGCAAAGCACAACAAGAGTTGGACCAAATAAAGTGATCTGTGCATTGATGTAGTGCAATGTGTCACAGTGCAAAGGCAGCAACTACTTCACATGGGCCAGGCCGACTAATCTTTATCATCTGAGTCAACTTCAAGGCACCCAAGACCAGTGATTTGTAGATGTAATTGGCAGGATGGTATGCAGTTGCTAATCATAAGGGGTCTTTGTTGTTTGGGACACATGCATCCTTGAATGAGATGACTGTCATCCACACTGTGACCATCAAGTCTACCTACATATATGTTGTTCCCCTACCCCTGTGCCTCAGAGGAGATGGGCATGCAATGCATCATCACAACTGTTGAAGGACAACCACAAAGGCATGTCCATTTGTACATGGATTTAGTGAGTGGAACACATGTGAGGAGGGCTGCCACCTAGCAATAAGGTATCCATAGGTCATTCACAACTACATTCATGTGTCCAATTGTGGACACCATCAACACCTGATCTGCCATCACAATTCCCAAAACACCCACATTGATGCCAGCACACATCTGGCCTTGACCTGCATGCACGCCTAGTGCATACCACATAAGTGTCACGTAAATGGAGTACATCTTATGGGGCTAGATGCTCGGGGACAGTTACCTATACAGTCCTACATGTGCATTACAATACAGGGATGTGCAATTTTGTGCAGAACATTGATGCATCACTGTGTTGTGAGAATGAGGGCATGACCCTGTGACAATATACTGACACTGGAGCACTTCCAAGCCTACATGTGGCTACTAATCACCTTGTTCATACGTTGCTTCCTATTGCGTAGGCACAAGACTCCCAAGGTATGACTTTCTGCCTGTGAATGTCTAACCCTTGCACGGAACACTTTGTCAGCATCCAGTCAAATCATTTGTCAGATCACGTGCCAGCTCATCATATCTTGCAATGAGTACAACACACAAGAGTCACTCACACAACAGCTGCAATCACTACACAGGACAGACATTATCACACTTACTGGATACATCTGGGTCCTGAAATCAAGCCACTTCCCTGATGGTATAGGAGGCAGGTCCACCTGCAAGACATGGAAAGAAAATATATGCTTAATGTCAGATCACTGTACAAACGTGTGGAAAACATATCACAACATGTAACATTTTATATGAGTGAGCTGGTGATGCTGCATGTAGACACTCCAACAAACATACCACTGCAAACTCACATTGACACTGACACTCCAGTGAGAGATAGACACACATCTGCACACATGCACTGGACCTAACAATTATTTGAGGCTAATCCATTTCAGATGGTGTAGGAAAGTACCATCTTTCTTGGTATGTTACCCCCATTTTTACCTGTATGCCAGTATGTTTTTGCCTGTCTCACTGGGATCCTGCTGGTCAGGACCCCAGTGCTCATAGTTTATGGCCTAATGTGTGTGGTGTGTATAGTGTTTGACTGTGTCACTGAGGCTCTGCTAATCAGAACCTCAGTGCTTATGCTCTCTCTGCTTTTATATTTGTCACTATAGGCTAGTGACTTCATTTACCTATTTCAATTGGCATACTGGGCCCCCCTTAAAAGTCCCTAGTATATGGGACCTAGGTACCTCAATGCATTGGGGTTCCAGGAGATCCTTATGGGATGCAGAATTTCTTTTTGCCACCCATAAGGAGCTCAGACAAACCCTTGCACTGGCCTGCCATTGCAGCCTGTGTGAAATAGTGCACACACTATTTCACAGCCAATTTTATTGCACTTAAGTAACTTATAAGTCACCTATATGTCTAACCTTCACTTGCTGAAGGTTGGGTGCAAAGGTACTAAGTGTGAGGGCACCCTTGCACTAGCATAGGTGCCCCCACACAGTTCAGCAGGGCCATTTCCCGGGACATTGTGAGTGCAGGGACACCATTACACGGGTGCACTACATATAGGTCAATACCTATATGTAGCTTCACAATGGTAACTCCGAATATGGCCATGTAAGGCATCTAAGATCATGGAATTGCCCCCCCATTCCAAATCTGGTATTGGGGAGCCAATTCCATGCATCCTGGGGGGCTACACTATGGACCCCCAGTACCACCAAACCAGCTCTTGGAGGCTTGCACTGCAGCTACAGCTGCTGCCACCTCACAGAAAGGGTTCTGCACCCCTGGGGTCTGAGCAGCTCAGTCCCAGGAAGGTAGAACAAAGCATTTCCTTTGGGAGCAGGGTGTTACACCCTCTCCCTTTGGAAATAGGTGATACAGGCTGGGGAGGAGTAGCTTCCCCCAACCTCTGGAAATGCTTTGAAGGGCACAGATGGTGCCCTCCTAGCATAAGCCAGTCTACACCAGTTCAGGGACCCCCTTGTCCCCTGCTCTGGCACAAAACTGAACAAAGGAAATGGGAATGACCACTCCCCTGTCCATCACCACCCTAGGGGTAGTGCCCAGAGCTCCTCCAGTGTGTCCCAGTCTTCAGCCATCTTGCTTTGCAAGGCGTGCGGGCACTCCTGATAGGTCCTTACCTAATAAGGTAGCCAATTCCCCTCTCAGGCCTATTTAGGGTCTCTCCTGTGGGTTCTCTGCAGATTCTACTTGCAGGTTTCCAGCAGGAACCCTCTGCAACTACTACTTCATCCTCTGACCTCGGATCAACTGCAGCCTGCTCCAGGAACTGCTGTAACAGCAAGAAAGTATCCACAAGAGATACTTTTCTTCTGCAACTTCAGCTCCAGCCAGCAACTGCAACAGTATCCACGGTGTGCATGCTCTGAGGTCTCCCTGTCTTTACCCTGCATCAGAAGGACCAAAGAAATCTCCCGTGGGGTGACAGAGTCACTCCCCTGCTCACGCAGACACCTTCTAAGTTGATGGCTGGTTCTCTTGGACTCCTCTCCTGGTGATGAGCGTGCTCCTTGGAACACAGAGGGTGGACCCCATCAACACAGACTGTCCTGAGGTCCTACTATCACAATTTGAAGGAGGTAAGACCTTGCCTTCACCAGAACAACAGTACCCCTGTGCACCTCGTCTTCTTCGCCTCCTGAGGCCTCTGTGCACTATTTGCTAAATTCCTTTGTGCACAGCCTGGCCCAGGTCACCAGCACTCTATCCTGCGACGCTCAACTCGCTGAGTTGTTCTCCGGTGGCGTGGGACCCTCCTTTGTAGTGCTGCACCAACTGCATTTTGCACCTCCTTTGTCCCTGTGTCCTGAGACTCCTGTGGGTGCTATCTGGTGCTCTGAGGGCTCTCTGAAGTGCTGAGAGCCTCCTCTTGTTCCTCACACAGAGTTGAGGCCCCCAGGTCCCTCCTGGGTCCAGATAGCGCCTAGTTGACACAAAACGTGACTTTGCCAGATCCAAGACCTGTTGGAGGAATCCAGCGCCAAAACTTGCCTACTCCCAACTTCACGACGTGGGATATCCTTTGCATCATGCATGAACCCACTGGCATCTTCCTAGGGTGCATTTCTGCAGTCTTCGTCCAACCGATCACTCTTCTTTTGCACCCTCTTTTGGGTTGGCAGGGGCTCCTGTCCTTCCAGGAACTTCTTTCGACTTCTGGACTTGGTCTCCTTCCTTTGCAGGTCTTCAGGTCCGGGAATCTACTGGTTGTTGTTTGTAGACTTGGTTGGTTCTTGCAATAATCCCAATCACAAGGTGTAGTGTGTCCTAAGGAAACTTGCAGTACTTTTCTCCTGCTTTTCTGGGCTCTGGGGTGGGGTAATTTACTTACCTTTACTGTATTCTTACTCTCCCAACGATTCTGCACACACTGCACCTGTCTAGGGGGGGAATTCGTGATTCACGTTCCACTTTCTTAGTATATTGTTTGCGTTGCCCTTAGACCTATTTTCTCCCATTGCTTTCTATAGCATTTCCTATTGTTTGCACTATCCTATGTCTAATTACTTACCTTATTTTGGTGACTAGTGTATATATTGTGTATAATACTTACCTCCAGAAGGAGTATTGCCTCTAAGATATTTTTGGTACTGTGTCACCCAAATAAACTACCTTTATTTTTGGTAACACTGAGTATTGTCTTTACTTGTGTATAAGTACTGTGCAACTATAAGTGGTATTGCAGGAGCTTTGCATGTCTCCTAGTTCAGACTAAGCTGCTCTGCTATAGCTACCTCTATCAGCCTAATCTGCTAGAACACCACTACTTGACTAATAAGGGATAACTGGACCTGGTATAAGGTGTAAGTCCCCAAGGTACCCACTACAAACCAGGCCAGCCTCTGACATTGGTGGTGCAGAGGTGGGATAAGTACTTGCAATTGCTTTACCACTTTGTTACTAATGCCTTTCACAAGAAAAGCTTGCTCCAATACTTAGAACATATATAATATATACCTAGAAGTAATTTTCTAACTTTCTAAAATGTTCTTTAAACTTTGCAAACGTTTTTACAAAGTTCTGAAAAGTTTTCTTCTTTTCTCTAAAAAGTTAGCTCTGTTATTCGACTAACTTTTTACTCATTTTCCTAAACGTTTTCTCTTTCAATATGTCTTCTGTAGAAGCTATCCCTAGGGTTGTCAAAACTACTTATGAGAATCTAAACTTTAAAAGTTTGAGGGGTCTCTGTATTGAAAGAAGTTTAGGGACTGGGAAGAACCCCAATAAGGAGTTCCTCTTAAATCTTCTCCTCCAAGATGACCAGGGTGCTCAGCACTGGTCCAGATCAGACAGAGGAAGAGGTAGAGGATGATTCCAACCAGGAAGGCCTAGAGGAGCAAACTGACAATCCTGGGGAGTGTCCTTCCACAGATTTATCTGTTAGAAAGCCCCTTAGTAGAACTCGGAGTGGGAAAGGTTCACACACTAGTAGGGCTCCCTTCAACCCTAGAGGCCAGGTCACTAGGGTGGCCCCTGTTAGAGATAGAGCTGCCTCTGCTCATTCCAATGTTACCTCTGTTTCAGAGGCATAAGGGAACTCAGAAAGCTGAGGTTAGAGGAGGCCAGACTAAGGCTAATGCAGCAACAGTTGGCCTTAGACAGGGAATCCCTGGCTGTGGAAAAGGAAAGGCAGGGTTTGGGGTTAGTTCCTCATGGTGGCAGCTTCAGAAATTCAAATGTTAGGGAACCTTCATTTGACTCTAGGAATCTGCATAAAGTTATCCCTCCTTACAAGGATGGTGATGACATCTATAAGTGGTTTGCTGCACTTGAGAGGGCCTGTAAAGATCAGAGGGTCCCTCGTGTACAGTGGGCTGATATCCTGTGGCTATCCTTCTCATGTAAGGGGAGAGACAGACTCCTTATTGTCAGAGAGGATGATGCAGATAATTACCAAATTCTTAAAAGTGCACTCTTCGATGGTCTGGGATTAACCAATGAGCAATACAGGATAAAGTTCAGAGAGACCAGAAAGGAGACATCACAGGACTGGACAGACTTTGTAGACTGTTCCGTCAAGGCCCTAGAAGGTTGGTTAAATGGCAGTAAGGTGACTGACTATGAAAGCCTATACAACTTGATTCTGAGAGAGCATATTTTGAATAATTGTGTGTCCGACTTGTTGCATCAGTAGCTTTTGGACTCAGATCAGACCTCTCCCCAAGAATTGGGAAAGAAGGGAGACAACTGGGACAGAACAGGGGTGAGCAGAAAAGCTCACACAGGGGGTGACAAGGACAGCAAGAAGAAGGATGGTAAGTCACATGACAAGGGTGGGGACAAAGATAAAAAATCATCAGAGTCTTCACCAGGCCCACAAAAATCCGCTGGGGGTGGTGGGTCCAAATCCTCTTCTCCCAAAGATAAGAAACCTTGGTGTTATATGTGTAAAGCCAAAGGCCATTGGGCAACTTATCCTTGTCCAAAAAGAAACACCAAGCCTCCCACCACCACAACCCCAACTGCAAACACTAGTGCCTCTAGTAATAGCAGTGGTAATGGGAAGAGCACTACTAATTGCCAATCAAAGGGTGTAGCTGGGCTCACCATTGGTAATTTAGTTGGGGGTGGTCTAGTTAGGGAGATCACTGAGGCTGTTTTAGTCTCTGATGGTGGCATTGACCTAGCCACTTTAGTTGCTTCTCCCCTTAATATTGATAAGTACAAGCAGCTACCCCTAATTAATTGTGTTCAGGTTGAGGCCTACAGGGGCACAGGTGCCAGTGTCTCCATGGTGATGGAAAAACTGGATGCCCCTGAGCAACACCTACTTGGTCACCAGTACCAAGTGACAGACACCCATAGCAACACTGTAAGACACCCCATGGCTGTTGTGAATCTCAACTGGGGGGAGGTTACTGGTCCAAAGAAAGTTGTGATAGCCACTGATTTACCTGTAGAATGTTTGCTAGGCATTGATATGGAGACCTCAGCTTGGGCTGAAGTGGAATTGGAGGCCCATGCACCAATACTGGGCATTCCTGGGCATATCTTTGCTCTTACCAGGGCTCAGGCCAAGAAACAAAGAGGACAGGGAAACTTGGATCCTGGACCAAATACTCCCAAAAGCTAGGAGTAGGAAGGGCAAACCCTTGTCCACTATCCCTCCATCCACAGATGATTCCCCTTTTGAGGAAGAGGAATTCTCTCCCTGTGCAGAACCTACACCGGAGGAGCTAGAAGCTGATACAGCTGAGCTTTTGGGTGCTCGGGGGCCCGCCAGGGAAGAGCTGAGTGTGGAACAGAAAATCTGTCCCACATTGGAGGATCTCGGACAGCAAGCTGTCAGGCAGCAAAATGGGTATGTCAATGACAGCCACAGAGTTTACTGGGAGAAAAATCTCCTCTATACCGAAGCAAGGAACCCTAAACCTGGTGCCACCAGGAGACTGGTCATCCCCCTTTAGTACAGGGAATTCCTCCTAACTCTTGCTCATGACATTCCCCTGGCTGGGCATTTAGGCTAGAGTAAAACATGGGGCAGACTTGTTCCACATGTTCACTGGCCCCATATGTCAGAAGACATAAAGGAGTTTTGTCGCTCATGTGTCACCTGCCAAGCCAGTGGCAAGACTGGTGGCACCCCAAAGGCCCCCTTGATCCCACTGCCAGTGGTTGGGGTGCCCTTTAAAAGGGTAGGGGTTGATATTGGTGCCCCCGTGACCTTCCAACAGATGCTGGCAATAGATTCATCCTTGTGGTGGTGGACCATGCACAAGGTATCAAGAAGCTATCCCCTTAAGGACCACTACAGCACCTGTAGTGGGAAAAGCTCTCCTGGGAATCTTTTCCAGGGTGGGTTTCCCTAAGGAGGTCGTATCAGACAGACGTAGTGTAGGAGGCTGGACTGGCTTGTAGTGAGTACCAAGGGGTACTTGCACCTTGCACCAGGCCCAGTTATCCCTTATTAGTGTATAGGGTGTCTAGCAGCTTAGGCTGATAGATAATGGTAGCTTAGCAGAGCAGCTTAGGCTGAACTAGGAGACGTGTGAAGCTACCACAGTACCACTTAGTGTCATATGCACAATATCATAAGAAAACACAATACACAGTTATACTAAAAATAAAGGTACTTTATTTTTATGACAATATGCCAAAGTATCTTAGAGTGTACCCTCAGTGAGAGGATAGGAAATATACACAAGATATATATACACAATAGCAACAATATGCAGTATAGTCTTAGAAAACAGTGCAAACAATGTATAGTTACAATAGGATGCAATGGGGAAACATAGGGATAGGGGCAACACAAACCATATACTCCAAAAGTGGAATGCGAACCACGAATGGACCCCAAACCTATGTGACCTTGTAGAGGGTCGCTGGGACTATTAGAAAATAGTGAGAGTTAGAAAAATAACCCTCCCCAAGACCCTGAAAAGTGAGTGCAAAGTGCACTAAAGTTCCCCTAAGGACAAAGAAGTCGTGTTAGAGGAATAATGCAGGAAAGACACAAACCAGCAATGCAACAACTGTGGATTTCCAATCTAGGGTACCTGTGGAACAAGGGGCTACCTAGGAGAGAGGATAGTCTACTAACACCTGAAGGAGCCTATCAGCAGGAGTCTCTGACGTCACCTGGTGGCACTGGCCACTCAGAGCAGTCCAGTGTGCCAGCAGCACCTCTGTTTCCAAGATGGCAGAGGTCTGGAGCACACTGGAGGAGCTCTGGACACCTCCCAGGAGAGGTGCAGGTCAGTGGAGTGGTCACTCCCCTTTCCTTTGTCCAGTTTCGCGCCAGAGCAGGGGCTAAGGGGTCCCTGAACCGGTGTAGACTGGCTTATGCAGAATTGGGCACATCTGTGCCCAACAAAGCATTTCCAGAGGCTGGGGGAGGCTACTCCTCCCCTGCCTTCACACCATTTTCCAAAGGGAGAGGGTGTCACACCCTCTCTCACAGGAAGTTCTTTGTTCTGCCATCCTGGGCCAGGCCTGGCTGGACCCAAGGAGGGCAGCTGCCTGTCTGAGGGGTTGGCAGCAGCAGCAGCTGCAGTGAAACCCCAGGAAGGGCAGTTTGGCAGTACCAGGGTCTGTGCTACAGACCACTGGGATCATGGGATTGTGCCAACTATGCCAGGATGGCATAGAGGGGGCAATTCCATGATCATAGACATGTTACATGGCCATATTCGGAGTTACCATTGTGAAGCTACATATAGGTAGTGACCTATATGTAGTGCACGCGTGTAATGGTGTCCCCGTACTCACAAAGTTCAGGGAATTGGCTCTGAACAATGTGGGGGCACCTTGGCTAGTGCCAGGGTGCCCTCACACTAAGTAACTTTGCACCTAACCTTTACCAGGTAAAGGTTAGACATATAGGTGACTTATAAGTTACTTTAGTGCAGTGTAAAATGGCTGTGAAATAACGTGGACGTTATTTCACTCAGGCTGCAGTGGCAGGCCTGTGTAAGAATTGTCAGAGCTCCCTATGGGTGGCAAAAGAAATGCTGCAGCCCATAGGGATCTCCTGGAACCCCAATACCCTGGGTACCTCAGTACCATATACTAGGGAATTATAAGGGTGTTCCAGTAAGCCAATGTCAATTGGTAAAAATGGTCACTAGCCTGTTAGTGACAATTTTGAAAGAAATGAGAGAGCATAACCACTGAGGTTTTGATTAGCAGAGCCTCAGTGAGACAGTTAGTCACTACACAGGTAACACATTCAGGCACACTTATGAGCACTGGGGCCCTGGGTTACCAGGGTCCCAGTGACACATACAACTAAAACAACATATATACAGTGAAAAATGGGGGTAACATGCCAGGTAAGATGGTACTTTCCTACACAACCCCCCCCCCCCCCCAAACGAAGGACAATAAGACTAGCCATGACCTGATGAGTCTTCATTGTCTAAGTGGAAATATCTGGAGAGTCCATCTGCATTGGAGTGGCTACTCCCAGGTCTATGTTCCACTGTATAGTCCATTCCCTGTAGGGATATGGACCACCTCAACAATTTAGGATTTTCACCTTTCATTTGTTTTAGCCAAAGTAGAGGTTTGTGGTCTGTCTGAACAATGAAGTGAGTGCCAAACAGGTATGGCCTCAACTTCTTCAGAGCCCAGACCACAGCAAAGGCCTCCCTCTCAATGGCAGACCAACGCTTTTCTCTAGGGGTCAACCTCCTACTAATAAAAGCAACAGGTTGATCCTGGCCCTCATAATTAAGTTGTGATAGGACTGCCCCTACTCCTAATTCAGATGCATCAGTTTGGACATATAATTTTTTAGAGTAACAAGGGCTTTTCAGGACAGGTGCAGAGCACATGGCCTGCTTCTGCTCCTCAAAAGCTTTCTGACAGTTTGCTGTCCATAATACCTTTTTAGGCATTTTCTTGGATGTTAGGTCATTAAGAGGGGCTGCAATGGAGCCATAGTTCTTAATGAACCTCCTGTAATACCCAGTGAGGCCTAGGAAGGCTCTCACCTGAGTCTGAGAGGTAGGGGGAACCCAATCAATAATTGTTTGGATTTTCCCCTGAAGTGGTGCAATCTGTTCCCCACCAACAAGGTGTCCCAGATAAACCACCTTACCCTGCCCTATCTGGCACTTTGAAGCCTTGATAGTGAGGCCTGCCTTTTGCAGGGCCTCCAAAACTTTCCATAGGTGGACCAGGTGATCATCCCAGCTGGAGCTAAAGACAGCTATATCGTCCAAATATGCTGCACTGAAAGCTTCCACCCCTTGCAGGACTGTGTTCACCAACCTCTGAAAAGTGGCAGGTGCATTTTTCAAACCAAAAGGCATTACAGTAAACTGGTAATGTCCTCCAATGGTAGAAAATGCAGTCTTAGGTTTAGCATCTTCTGATAATTTGATCTGCCAATACCCTGCAGTCAAATCAAAAGTGCTTAGATACTTGGCAGATGCCAGTGTATCTATGAGCTCATCTGCCCTGGGTATAGGGTGAGCATCAGTTTTGGTTACCAAGTTGAGACCTCTATAGTCTACACAAAACCGCATTTCCTTCTTTCCATCTTTGGAATGGGGTTTTGGTACCAGTACCACAGGAGAAGCCCATGGACTGTCAGAGTGCTCAACTACTCCTAGTTCTAACATTTTCTGGACCTCTTGCTTTATGCAGTCCCTGACATGGTCAGGCTGCCTATAGATCTTACTTTTGACAGGTAAACTGTCTCCAGTATCTATAGTGTGCTCACACCAAGAAGTGGTACCTGGCACAGTAGAGAAGAGTTCAGAGAATTGATCTAGGAGATTTATGCAATTATCTTTCTGCTCAGCAGTAAGACAATCAGCCAAAACTACACCTTCCACAAGAGCATCTTGTTCTGTGGAAGAGAAGAGATCAGGTAGAGGATCACTGTCTTCTTCCTGTCCCTCATCAGTTGCCATGAGCAGGGTGAGATCAGCCCTGTCATAGTAGGGTTTCAGGCGGTTGACATGGAGCACCCTAAGGGGACTCCTGGCAGTGCCTAAGTCAACTAAATAGGTGACTTCTCCCTTCTTTTCAACAATTGTGTGGGGACCACTCCATTTATCTTGGAGTGCTCTTGGGGCCACAGGCTCCAAGACCCACACTTTCTGCCCTGGTTGGTACTGAACCAAAACAGCCTTCTGATCATGCCATTGCTTCTGGAGCTCTTGGCTGGCCTGAAGGTTTTTACTGGCCTTTTTCATGTACTCAGCCATCCTTGATCTGAGGCCAAGTACATAATCCACAATATCCTGCTTAGGAGCTTTTAAAGGTTGTTCCCAACCCTCCTTTACAAGTGTGAGTGGACCCCTAACAGGGTGTCCAAAAAGAAGTTCAAAGGGGCTGAAGCCCACTCCTTTCTGGGGTACCTCCCTGTAGGCAAAAAGGAGGCATGGTAGAAGGATATCCCATCTCCTGCGGAGTTTTTCAGGGAGACCCATAATCATGCCTTTGAGAGTTTTATTAAATCTCTCCACCAGTCCATTTGTTTGTGGATGATAGGGTGTTGTGAACTTGTACGTTACACCACACTCCTTCCACATGGCCTTTAAGTATGCAGACATGAAATTGCTTCCCCTGTCTGATACTACTTCCTTTGGGAAGCCCACCCTGGAAAATATTCCCAGGAGGGCCTTTGCCACTGCAGGAGCTGTAGTGGTCCTTAAAGGAATAGCTTCAGGATATCTTGTGGCATGGTCCACTACCACCAAGATAAACCTATTGCCTGAAGCAGTAGGAGGGTCAAGGGGGCCAACTATGTCAACCCCTACCCTTTCAAAGGGAACCCCAACCACAGGCAGTGGGATAAGGGGTGCCTTTGGGGTGCCACCTGTCTTGCCACTGGCTTGACAGGTTTCACAGGACTTACAAAATTCCTTTGTGTCCTCAGACATCCTAGGCCAATGAAACAGGGGAACAAGCCTGTCCCAAGTTTTCATTTGTCCTAGATGCCCAGCTAAGGGAATGTCATGTGCCAGTGTTAGGAGGAACTTTCTGTACTCCTGAGGAATCACTAATCTCCTGGCAGGTCCAGGTTTAGGATCCCTATGCTCAGTGTACAAGAGGTTGTCCTCCCAGTAAACTCTGTGAGAGTCACTGACATCCCCATTAGCCTGTTTGACAGCTTGCTGTCTGAGACCCTCTAATGTGGGACAGGTTTGCTGTGCCACACTCAGCTCCTCTCTGGCAGGCCCCCCTTCACCCAAAAGCTCAGCAGTGTCTGCTTCCAGCTCCTCTGGTGTAGGTTCTGCACAGGGAGGGAATTCTTCTTCCTCAGGAGTAGAATCCACTGTAGAGGGAGGGATAGTAGGAAGTGGTTTGCTTCTACTAGCCCTAGCTTTAGGGAGCACTTGGTCCATTGTTCCAGGATCCAAGCTTCCCTGTCCTTTTTGCTTTTTGGCCTGAGCCCTTGTCAAAGCAAAAATATGCCCTGGGATGCCCAGCATTGCTGCATGGGCCTCCAACTCCACATCTGACCAAGCTGATGTCTCCAAATCATTCCCTAATAGACAGTCTACAGGTAAATCTGAAGCTACCACAACTTTCTTCGGACCAGTAACCCCCCCCCAGTCGAGATTTACAACAGCCATGGGGTGGCTAAGTGTGTTGTTGTGAGCATCGGTTACTTGGTACTGGTGACCAAGTAGGTGTTGTTCAGGGTGGACCAGTTTCTCTATGACCATAGTCACACTGGCACCAGTGTCCCTGTAGGCCTGAACCTCAACATCATTTATTAGGGGTAGCTGCTTGTACTTATCCATATTAAGGGGACAAGCAACTAAGGTGGCTAAATCAATAGCCCCCTCAGAGACTAACACAGCCTCTGTGGCCTCCCTAACAAGGCCAACCCCAACTAAATTACCAAAAGTGAGCCCAGCTACTCCCTTGGATTGGCTATTAGTAGGTTTGCTCCCACCACCACTGCTATTAGTAGGGACACTAGGTGTAGCAGTAGGGGTTGAAGTGGTAGGAGCAGTGGTGCCTTTCTTTGGACAACTGGGATCTGTTGTCCAATGGCCTTTTATTTTACATAAATAGCACCATGGTTTCTTTTCCTTGTTCTGATTAAA
Organism: Pleurodeles waltl; assembly: GCF_031143425.1. Taxonomy (NCBI): domain Eukaryota; kingdom Metazoa; phylum Chordata; class Amphibia; order Caudata; family Salamandridae; genus Pleurodeles; species Pleurodeles waltl. Next base: position 406,360,873 of record NC_090449.1, read on the forward strand.
GGAGGATTTTGACCCACCAGAGTGTTTTTGTGGGCCTGATGAAGACTCATTTTTAGATTTGTCCCCACCCTTGTCTGAAGACTTACCATCCTTCTTTTTGTTGCCATCTTTGTCACCCCCTGTATGAACTTTTCTGTTCACTCTTGTTCTGACCCATTTGTCTGCCTTCTTTCCCAATTCTTGGGGAGAGGTCAGGTCAGAGTCCACCAAGTACTGGTGCAACAAATCAGACACACAATTATTAAGAATATGCTCTCTCAGGATTAAGTTATACAGGCTGTCATAATCAGTAACTTTACTGCCATGTAACCACCCCTCCAAGGCCTTCACTGAATGGTCAATGAAATCAACCCAGTCTTGTGAAGACTCCTTTTTGGTCTCTCTGAACTTTATCCTGTACTGTTCAGTGGTTAAGCCATAACCATCCAGGAGTGCATTCTTAAGAACTTGGAAATTATTAGCATCATTTTCTTTCACAGTAAGGAGCCTATCCCTACCTTTTCCACTAAATGATAGCCATAGGATAGCAGCCCACTGTCTTTGAGGGACATCCTGTACAACACAGGCCCTCTCAAGTGCAGCAAACCACTTGTTAATGTCATCCCCCTCCTTATAAGGGGGAACTATCTTGTGCAGATTCCTGGAATCATGCTCTTTTGCAGGATGACTATGGGGAATACTGCTGCTGCCACCATGGGTTTCTAAACCCAACTTCTGTCTTTCCTTCTCTAGTTCAAAAGACTGTCTATCCAAATCCAGCTGTTGCTTTTTAAGCTTCAGTCTGGTTTGTTCCACCCTCAACTTATTGAGTTCCCTCTCTAACATTCTGTCATCAGGGTTGGTGGGAGGGACATTCCTAGATACAGAGGTATGATGGGAATGAACAGAAGGAGACCTGTCCCTTACAGCAGCCACCCTAACAGCTTGGTTAACAGAAACATTACTACCAGTATGGTGAGAATAAATGCTTTTGCTATGATGTGAGACAACACTATTTGTATGGTGTGGCTCATCATCATTACCAACTATGCTAGACTGTCTAGTAATGGGCAGGCTAGGAAGTTTCTTTCCTGAATCTTTTCCTGGGGGAGTCCCTGAATCAGATTGAGAACTATTAGGTACTTTTTCAACAGATGAGGCACCTATGGCCTTATCCTGTTCTCTAAGCATATTAAGTAACAGTTCCAAGGAAGGATTCTTCCCTACACTCAAACCTCTCTCTATACAGAGACTCCTTGCTCTTTTCCAGCTAAGGTTGTCATATGCAAGTTTGGACAGATCAACATTTTGGCCTGTGCCAGACATTTTTAGAGAGAGTTAAAGTGATAGTAAAAGATAAAAAGTTTGTCAGAGCTTTTTAGAAAGACAGAGAAAAAAAACTTTTTAAACTTTTTAGAACTTTTTAGTAAGTTAGAAGTACTTTTCAGCACTTAGAAAAGAGTGAAAAGAGGAAATGCAAATCTTTTTGGCTATGTGTATATACACTGACCTTGTTTTGTATATTTTTCTCTTATGAAAAGTACAATGACAAGAGTGGTAAGTAGTCTCAAGCACTTATCCCACCACTGCACAACCAATGTAGGAGGCTGGACTGGCTTGTAGTGAGTACCAAGGGGTACTTGCACCTTGCACCAGGCCCAGTTATCCCTTATTAGTGTATGGGGTGTCTAGCAGCTTAGGCTGATAGATAATGGTAGCTTAGCAGAGCAGCTTAGGCTGAACTAGGAGACGTGTGAAGCTACCACAGTACCACTTAGTGTCATATGCACAATATCATAAGAAAACACAATACACAGTTATACTAAAAATAAAGGTACTTTATTTTTATGACAATATGCCAAAGTATCTTAGAGTGTACCCTCAGTGAGAGGATAGGAAATATACACAAGATATATATACACAATAGCAAAAATATGCAGTATAGTCTTAGAAAACAGTGCAAACAATGTATAGTTACAATAGGATGCAATGGGGAAACATAGGGATAGGGGCAACACAAACCATATACTCCAAAAGTGGAATGCGAACCACGAATGGACCCCAAACCTATGTGACCTTGTAGAGGGTCGCTGGGACTATTAGAAAATAGTGAGAGTTAGAAAAATAACCCTCCCAAGACCCTGAAAAGTGAGTGCAAAGTGCACTAAAGTTCCCCTAAGGACAAAGAAGTCGTGTTAGAGGAATAATGCAGGAAAGACACAAACCAGCAATGCAACAACTGTGGATTTCCAATCTAGGGTACCTGTGGAACAAGGGGACCAAGTCCAAAAGTCACAAGCAAGTCGGAGATGGGCAGATGCCCAGGAAATACCAGCTGCGGGTGCAAAGAAGCTTCTACTGGACAGAAGAAGCTGAGGTTTCTGCAGGAACGAAAAGGGCTAGAGACTTCCCCTTTGGTGGACGGATCCCTCTCGCCTTGGAGAGTCGTGCAGAAGTGTTTTCCCGCCGAAAGGACGCCAACAAGCCTTGCTAGTTGCAAATCGTGCATTTGGCGTTTTTGGACGCTGCTGGGGCCCAGGAGGAACCAGGAGGTCGCAAATTGGACCTGAAGAGAGAGGGGACGTCGAGCAAGACAAAGAGCCCTCACTGAAGCAGGTTGCACCCGGAGAAGTGCCAGAAACAGGCACTACGAGGATGCGTGAAACGGTGCTCGCCGAAGTTGCACAAAGGAGTCCCACGTCGCCGGAGACCAACTTAGAAAGTCGTGCAATGCAGGTTAGAGTGCCGTGGACCCAGGCTTGGCTGTGCACAAAGGATTTCCGCCGGAAGTGCACAGGGGCCGGAGTAGCTGCAAAGTCGCGGTTCCCAGCAATGCAGCCCAGCGAGGTGAGGCAAGGACTTACCTCCACCAAACTTGGACTGAAGAGTCACTGGACTGTGGGGGTCACTTGGACAGAGTCGCTGGATTCGAGGGACCTCGCTCGTCGTGCTGAGAGGAGACCCAAGGGACCGGTAATGCAGCTTTTTGGTGCCTGCGGTTGCAGGGGGAAGATTCCGTCGACCCACGGGAGATTTCTTCGGAGCTTCTGGTGCAGAGAGGAGGCAGACTACCCCCACAGCATGCACAAGCAGGAAAACAGTCGAGAAGGCGGCAGGATCAGCGTTACAGAGTTGCAGTAGTCGTCTTTGCTACTATGTTGCAGGTTTGCAGGCTTCCAGCGCGGTCAGCAGTCGATTCCTTATCAGAAGGTGAAGAGAGAGATGCAGAGGAACTCGGATGAGCTCTTGCATTCGTTATCTGAAGTTTCCCCAGAGACAGAGACCCTAAATAGCCAGAAAAGAGGGTTTGGCTACCTAGGAGAGAGGATAGGCTACTAACACCTGAAGGAGCCTATCAGCAGGAGTCTCTGACGTCACCTGGTGGCACTGGCCACTCAGAGCAGTCCAGTGTGCCAGCAGCACCTCTGTTTCCAAGATGGCAGAGGTCTGGAGCACACTGGAGGAGCTCTGGACACCTCCCAGGAGAAGTGCAGGTCAGGGGAGTGGTCACTCCCCTTTCCTTTGTCCAGTTTCGCGCCAGAGCAGGGGCTAAGGGGTCCCTGAACCGGTGTAGACTGGCTTATGAGGAATTGGGCACATCTGTGCCCAACGAAGCATTTCCAGAGGCTGGGGGAGGCTACTCCTCCCCTGCCTTCACACCATTTTCCAAAGGGAGAGGGTGTCACACCCTCTCTCAGAGGAAGTTCTTTGTTCTGCCATCCTGGGCCAGGGCTGGCTGGACCCCAGGAGGGCAGCTGGCTGTCTGAGGGGTTGGCAGCAGCAGCAGCTGCAGTGAAACCCCAGGAAGGGCAGTTTGGCAGTACCAGGGTCTGTGCTACAGACCACTGGGATCATGGGATTGTGCCAACTATGCCAGGATGGCATAGAGGGGGCAATTCCATGATCATAGACATGTTACATGGCCATATTCGGAGTTACCATTGTGAAGCTACATATAGGTAGTGACCTATATGTAGTGCACGCGTGTAATGGTGTCTCCGCACTCACAAAGTTCAGGGAATTGGCTCTGAACAATGTGGGGGCACCTTGGCTAGTGCCAGGGTGCCCTCACACTAAGTAACTTTGCACCTAACCTTTACCAGGTAAAGGTTAGACATATAGGTGACTTATAAGTTACTTAAGTGCAGTGTAAAATGGCTGTGAAATAACGTGGACGTTATTTCACTCAGGCTGCAGTGGCAGGCCTGTGTAAGAATTGTCAGAGCTCCCTATGGGTGGCAAAAGAAATGCTGCAGCCCATAGGGATCTCCTGGAACCCCAATACCCTGGGTACCTCAGTACCATATACTAGGGAATTATAAGGGTGTTCCAGTAAGCCAATGTCAATTGGTAAAAATGGTCACTAGCCTGTTAGTGACAATTTTGAAAGAAATGAGAGAGCATAACCACTGAGGTTCTGATTAGCAGAGCCTCAGTGAGACAGTTAGTCACTACACAGGTAACACATTCAGGCACACTTATGAGCACTGGGGCCCTGGGTTACCAGGGTCCCAGTGACACATACAACTAAAACAACATATATACAGTGAAAAATGGGGGTAACATGCCAGGTAAGATGGTACTTTCCTACACGTAGTAACTTCATGTCTGCATACCTCAAAACAATGTGGAAGGAGTGTGGTGTTACCTACAAGTTCACCCCCTTATCATTCACAAACTAATGGATTGGTTGAGAGGTTTAATAAAACTTTCAAAGGCATGATCATGGGACTCTCTGAAAAACTCAGAAGGAGATGGGATGTCCTCTTGCCATTCCTCTTTTTTGCCTACAGGGAGGTACCCCAAAAAGGAGTGGGCTACAGCCCCTTTGAACTCTTATTTGGTCGCCATGTTAGGGGTCCCCTTGCTCTTGTTAAGGAGGGTTGGGAACAACTGTTAAAACTTCCAAAGCAAGACATTGTGGACTATGTACTTGGCCTGAGAAGTAGAATGGCTGAGTACATGAAAAAGGCCACTAAAAACCTTCAGGCCAGCCAAGAGCTCCAAAAGCAAAGGCTGTCCTGACAGATTACCACCCAGGACAGAAGGTGTGGGTATTGGAGCCAGTGGCCCCAAGAGCACTCCAGGACAAATGGAGTGGACCCCACCTCCTTGTAGAAAAGAAAGATAAGGTCACCTATCTGGTAGACCTAGTCACTGCCAGAAGCCCCCTTAGGGTGCTTCATGTCAACCGCCTAAAACCTTACTATGACAGAGCTGACTTATGAGGGGCAGGAAGAAGAGAGTGACCCTCTCCCTGACCTCTTCTCCAACACTGAAGCTGATGGCTTAGTGGAAGGAGTTGTTCTTCAAGACTGCCTTACTGCTGAGCAGAAGGAAGACTGTAAAAATCTCCTAGGTCGGTTTTCTGAACTCTTCTCACTCACACCTGGTACAACTACTTGGTGTGAACATACAATTGACCCTGGAGACAGTTTACCTATCAAAAGTAAAATTTTACAGGTGACCTGACCATGTCAGAGATTGCATAAAAACAGAAGTTCAGAAAATGTTAGACCTTGGAGTTATTGAGGCTTCTGATAGCCCCTGGGCCAGCCCATTGGTGCTTGTCCCCACCGCATAGCAAAGATGGAAAGAGAAAAATGTGGTTTTGTGTGTACTATAGGGGTCTTAATACAGTAACCAAAACTGATGCTCACTCTATACCCATGGCAGATGAGCTAATAGATACACTGGCATCTGTCAAGTATAAAAGCAACTTTGATTTGACTGCAGGGTATTGGCAGATCAAAATGTCAGAGGATGGTAAAGCAAAAACTGCATTTTCTACCATAGGAGGGCATTGTCAATTCACTGTTATGCCCTTTGTTTTGAAAAATGCACCTGCCACTTTTTAGAGGCTGGTGAATACAGTCCTCCAAGGTTTGGAAGCTTTCAGTGCAGCATACTTAGATGATACTGCTGTATTTAGCGCCACCTGGGAGGACCACTTGGTCCACCTCTGGAAAGTTTTAGAGGCCCTGCAAAAGGCAGGGCTTACTATCAAAGCTTCAAAGTGACAGATAGGGCAGAGGAAAGTGGATTATCTGGGCCACCTGGTAGGTGGAGAACAGATTGAACCACCACAGTGGAAGATTCAGACCATTATGAACTGGGCTCCCCCTACTACACATGCCCAGGTCAGAGCCTTCATAGGTGTCACTGAGTATTACAGGAGGTTCATTAAGAACTATGGCTCCATTGCAGCCCCTCCTAATGACCTCACCAGAAAGAAAATGCCTAAAAAGGTATTGTGGACAGCTAGCTGTCAGAAAGCTTTTGAGGAGCTTAAGCAGGCAATGTGCTCTGCACCTGTGTTATGCAGCCCATACTACTCCAGAAAATTAATTGTCCAAACAGATGCTTCTGAACTAGGGTATAGGGGCTCTACTATCACAAATTAACTCAGAAGGCCAGGATCAACCTGTTGCTTTTATTAGCAGAAGGTTGATCCCTAGAGAAAAGCGTTGGTCTCCCATAGAGAGGGTGGCCTTTGCTTTTGTCCGGGCCTTGAAGAAGCTGAGATCCTACTTGTTTGGGCATCACTTCATTGTTCAAACAGACCACAAACCTCTAGGGGCTTAAACAGATGAAAGGTGAAAATCCCAAATTGTTGAGGTGGTCCATTTCCTTACAAGGTATGGACTTTACAGTGGAACATAGACCTGGGAGTACCCACTCCAATGCAGACGGACTCTACATATTTCCACTGAGACAATGAAGACTCGTCTGGGCAAGGTTAGCCTTATTGTCCCTCGTTTGGGTGGGTGGGGGGTTGTGTAGGATGTACGATCTTTCTTGGCGTGTTACCCCCATTTTTACCTGTATGTCAGTATGTTTTTGCCTGCCTCACTGGGATCCTGCTGGTCAGGACCCCAGTGCTCATAGTTTATGGCCTAATGTGTGTGGTGTGTGTATAGTGTTTGACTGTGTTACTGAGGCTCTGCTAATCAGAACCTCAGTGCTTATGCTCTCTCTGATTTTCAGTTTTGTCACTATAGGCTAGTGACTTAATTTACCAATTTCAATTGGCATACTGGACCCCCCTTATAAGTCCTAGTTTATGGTACCTAGGTACCCAGGGCATTGGGGTTCCAGTAGATCCTTATGTGCTGCAGCATTTCATTTGCCACCCATAAGGAGCTCAGACAAACTCTTCCACAGGTCTGCCATTGCAGCCTGCGTGAAATAGTGCACACACTATTTCACGCCCATTTTCACCGCACTTAAGTAACTTATAAGTCACCTATATGTCTAACCTTCACTTGCTGAAGGTTAGGTGCAAAGTTACTAAATGTGAGGGCACCCTTGCACTAGGAAAGGTGCCCCCGCAAAGTTCAGGGTCATTTCCCGGGGCTTTGTGAGTGTGGGGACCCCATTACACGCGTGCACTACATATAGGGCAAAACCTATATGTAGCTTCACAATGGTAACTCTGAATATTGCCATGTAAGGTGTCTAAGATCATGGAATTGTCCCCCATTCCAAATATGGTATTTGGGAGCCATTTCCTTGCATCCTGGGGGATCCACTATGGACCACCAGTACTGCCAAACCAGCTCTCTGAGGCTTGCACTGCAGCTACAGCTGCTGCCACCTCACAGACAGGCTTCTGCCCTCCTGGGGTTTGAGCAGCTCAGTCCCAGGAAGGCAGAACAAAGCATTTCCTTTGGGAGCAGGGTAGTACACCCTCTCCCTTTGGAAATAGGTGTTACAGGCTGGGGAAGGGTAGAATCCCCCAGCCTCTGGAAATACTTTGAAGGGCACAGATGGTGCCCTCCTTGCATAAGCCAGTCTACACCGGTTCCGGGACCCCTTGTCCCCTGCTCTGGTGCGAAACTGGACAAAGGAATTGGGAGTAACTACTCCCCTGTCATTCACCACCCTAGGGGTGGTGCCTAGAGCTCCTCCAGTGTGTCCCAGACTTCAGCCATATTGCTTTGCAAGGTGTGGGGGCACTCTGTATGGCTCTGAGTGGTCAGTGCCAGTAGATGACGTCAGGGACCCCTCCTGATAGGTCCTTACCCGATAAGGTAGCCAATCCCCCTCTCAGGGCTATTTAGGGTCGCTCCTGTGTGTTCTCTTCAGATTCTACTTGCAAGATTCCAGTAGGAATCCTCTGCAACTACTACTTCATCCTCTGACCTCGGATCAACCGCAGCCTGCTCCAAGAACCGCCGTAACAGCAGCAAAGTATCCACAAGGGTTACTTTTCTTCTGCAACTTCAGCTCCAGCCAGCAACTAGAACAGTTTCCACGGTTTGCACGCTCTGAGGACTCCCTGTCTTCACCCTGCACCAGAAATACTGAAGAAATCTCCCATGGGGTGACGGAGTCACTCCCCTGCTCACGCAGGCACCTTCTAAGTTGATGACTGGGTTTCTTGGACTCCTCTCCTGGTGATGAGCCTGCTCCTTGGAACACAGAGGGTGGACCCCATCGACACAGACTGTGCTGAGGTCCTGCTGTCTTAATTTGGAGGAGGTGAGTCTTTGCCTTCCCCAGAATGACAGCACCCCTGTGCACCGCGTCATCTTCACCTCCTGAGGCCTCTGTGCACTATTTGCAAAATTCATTCATGCACAGCCTGGCCCAGGTCCCCAGCACTCTATCCTGTGACGCTCAACTTGCTGAGTTGTTCTCCGGTGGCATGGGACCCTCCTTTGTAGTGCTGCACCAACTGCATTTTGCACCTCCTTTGTCCCCGTGTCCTGGGACTCCTGTGGGTGCTATCTGGTGCTCTGAGGGCTCTCTGAAGTGCTGAGAGCCCCCTCTTCCTCCTCACACAGAGTTGAGACCCCAGGTCCCTCCTGGGTCCAGATAGCCCCTAGTTGATGCAAAAAGCAACTTTGCTGGAACCAAGGCTTGTTGGAGGAATCCAGCACCAAAACTCACCTGCATCCAACTTCACAATGTGGGACATCCTTTGCATCATGCAGGAACCCACTGGCATCTTCCTAGGGTGCATTTCTGCAGTCTTCTTCCAACCGGGGACTCTTCCTTTGCACTCTCTTCTGGGTTGGTAGGGTCTCCTGTCCTTCCTGGAACTTCTTTCGACTTCTGGACTTGGTCTCCTTCCTTTGCAGGTCTTCAGGTCCAGGAATCTACTGGTTGTTGTTTGCAGACTTGGTTGGTTCTTGCAATCAATAGGTGTAGTGTGTCCTAAAGAAACTTGCAGTACTTTACTCCTGCTTTTCTGGGCTCTGGGGTGGGGTAGTTTACTTACCTTTACTGTATTCTTACTCTCCCAGCGATTCTGCACACACTACACTTGTCTAGGGGGAGAATTTGTGATTCACATTCCACTTTCTTAGTATATGGTTTGTGTTGCCCCTATACCTATTTTCTCTCATTATTCTATAGCATTTCCTATTGTTTGCACTATCCTATGTCTAATTACTTGCCTTACTTTGGTGACTAGTGTATATATTGTATATAATACTTACCTTCAGAAGGAGTATTGACTCTAAGATATTTTTGGTACTGTGTCACCCAAATAAACTACCTTTATTTTTGGTAACACTGAGGGCCATATTTATACTTTTTGACGCAAAACTGCGCTAACGCAGTTTTGCGTCCAAAAAAATTAGCGCCGGCTAACGCCATTCTGAAGCACCATGCGGGCGCCGTATTTAATCAATGACGTTAGCCGGCGTTAGCCGCCGGCGCTGCCTGGTGTGCGTGGAAAAAAACGAGGTACACCAGGCAGCGCCGGCGTAGGGGGATATGGAGCTTGGGCGTCCAAAAATGGGGCAAGTCAGGCTGAGGCAAATTTTTCGCCTCAACCCGATTTGCGCCATTTTTTTCGACTCCCAACCCCCATAGAAATGACTCCTGTCTTAGCAAAGACAGGAGTCATGCCCCCTTGCCCAATGGCCATGCCCAGGGGACTTCTGTCCCCTGGGCATGGTCATTGGGCATAGTGGTATGTAGGGAGGCACAAATCAGGCCCCCTATGCCACAAATAAAATTAAAAAAAATACTTACCGGAACTTACCTTAATGTCCCTGGGATGGGTCCCTCCAGCCTTGGGTGTCCTCCTGGGGTGGGCAAGGGTGACAGGGGGTGTCCCTGGGGGCATGGGAGGGCACCTCTGGGCTCCTTCCGAGCCCACAGGTCCCTTAACGCCTGCCTTGTCCAGGCGCTAAAAAACGTCGCAAAAGCGACCGTACGTCATTTTTTTTGACCCGCCCACTCCCGGGCGTGATTTTTGCCCGGGAGTGTAAATACGGCGCACATGCCTCGGAGTCAATTTTTTAGACGGGAACGCCTACCTTGCATATCATTAACGCAAAGTAGGTGTCCACGCTAAAAAATGACGCAAACTCCATGGACTTTGCCGCTAGACGCGTCTAACGCCAAAGTATAAATATGGAGTTAGTTTTGCGTCGGAATTGCGTCAAAAAAACAACGCAATTCCGGCGCAAACAGAGTATAAATATGCCCCTGAGTATTGTCTTTACTTGTGTATAAGTACTGTGCAACTATAAGTGATATTGCAGGAGCTTTGCTTGTCTCCTAGTTCAGCCTTAGCTGCTCTGCTACAGCTACCCCTATCAGCCTAAGCTGGTAGAACACTACTACTTGACTAATAAGGGATAACTGGACCTGGTCTAAGATTTAAGTACCCAAGGTACCCACTACAAACCAGGCCAGCCTCCTACATTTGGAACTCCATGTCATGATTTGTATTTGGGTGACAATTTCAATGGTACTTCCCTGGTGCACTGCAATACTAGTGACTCAGGTATTGTGGCGTGTGCATCAAGGGAAACTGAGTTACTGTGTGATGTACATGTGGCTCAATTTTCAGTCTGCAATTATCATGCATTCACTGGTCCATAACAGATGTGGCACAGTTGTATGTAGGTAACAAATGCCCCATTGGCAGTGTCCCCTAAGCCGTGTATGACCCCTTTGCCAACATGATCCTTTGGCTGGGATCATGTGTGTGTAATGATGACAATGTAGCGCTAAACATGTGCTGCCCACCTTGCTGTGCTGATACAGTGAAATGTGGTATGCTGACAGTGTCTTCCCTTATCATCATTGCCAGTATGCATGGGCACAGGTGCTGTCATTGCAGCTGAAATGTGTGACTAAGGGCCACATGTACGAAGATCAGGTTTTGTGAGTCACACATTGCAAGACTTAGCAACTCGCAATTTGCGAGTAGGATAATCTGAGGTACAACACTGTCAATGACACTCTGTAGATTACAAATGGGGTAGCAACTGACTTACCTCATGAATTTTAATGAGGTAGGTCTCATTTTGCAAACCCTTTGGGAATGGCGGCATCTCACAGGGATGCTAGCCTGCTGGGCTCACCAGACCACCATGTCTGTGACTGCTTTCAAATAGAGATGTATATTTATTTTAAAAATGCAGCCTTATTTCATCAAGGGTAAGCAGAAAGCATGTCAAAAACCAATATTGTGATTTTACTATTATTTTTAAGCAGCCAGTGTTCCATGGGACCACTGCCTGCTCTGAAACATTTTTGGGCATTCATTCACAAAGGAAACGGGATCCCATGGGGACCCCTCCCCTTTTGCAAATGGGTTAGCATCAAATTGAAACTGGTGTGAACTGCAATTGTTTAGTGACATCATTCACGGTCACCAAACAATCAATCAGCGGGCTGCGGCTCGCTAATAGGAAGGGAACGCCCCTTCCTAAATGCCACTAGCAAACCCTGTTTAGTGATTTGGCACTGTGATTGCAGAATGGCAAAAGTGGGTATGTGCATTGGAATAAACATTTGTTCTTGACGTAAACACACAAAATCTGAAAACTAGGCCTTTTGTGACAATTAAAAATAGCTTGGTACATGTGGCCCTAAGTGATAGTCGTACATGACTCAACAAACCTCAGGACTACATTGTTAGCATGTATAGACATGTGGACTACATCTCAGTACTGGGACACTAACAATTTGTTCTGCTTGCATTCAACATGGCCACAAACATTGCATGCAGCACGTCAATACTTCTGCTACTGTCACTCAGGCGCATTCTACTGTACACATTGTCAGTGTGATACTCACCAACAGGGCCACCAATCATCACACCCAGGTGGTCCAGCAGATCCTGCTCTCTGGCCACCAGGTCAGCCCTGTGATGCTTCAGCTGGTGCTCAATCCTGCTCGTGTGGAATACTTGTTTGAGGTGGTAGAGCACCTTGCCCCACCAAAGCTGCCTTGCCTCTGTGTGATACCCCTGTATCACACGTCCACCCTTCTCCAGCATCAATGGAAGGAAGTGGCAGACCAGCCACACAAAGTCCCCAAGCTCCTCCTTTCCCATGCGGGTCAGCCTCGGCCTGCCCGACATGTCCTTGCACAACAAAGCAAAACAGAAAAAGTGTAAAAAGGAAGGAAAATACATGTAAAAAAAGGAAACTTACAGCCCAAACCGAAGAACCCCAACTAACCCAACTAATCTAACCCCCAGACACCCGACAGTACAAATACAATCCAAAAGAAACTAAACTGCACAAAAGCACAAACACAGGTACAATGAACAAACAGAATACACAAAAGACACAAGAGAGACACCACAAGATACAGGAAACGCAATTCAGACACCCGCAACACCGAGACACAGCCACACAGTCAAGAAAAAGCACAGATTGTAAAGTGAAAGTAAAAGTACACTCACTGTACCATGCCTGTAAACATGATTTCCTATTACATCACTTCCTTTTCCCTTTGCAGACCATTTTCCGTCATGCGTGTATTTTTTTTAACGCATACGATGTTTGCGTGAATATTTTCGCCGCATAACCTACATGTGCGGCAAAATACCACGCATTACCTGTAGACTTCAATATCAATGGAGATCCGCAAGCATGTGGTGCGCAGGTGGAATTAACGCTAGGGGCCCCTGTATGGTTAGTTAGCGTTTGCGTGATTTTTCGACGCATTTTCATCAAAATGTGTGACTCAAACTGTGATTGCGTGATTTAAATTATTTAACATGCATGCACCCTGTATCATGATGAAGATAGGATGGCATGGCCTGCAGTGTGTGGTATAGTGGTTGGCCACATGTGGTAGAGCATGCAACTGTGTGCTTTGTGGGTGAATGATCTGTATCAACAATATGTGTGTTTCTGAAGGAACGGCATGCAATACATTGGACGTAATTCTCATGTATGAATATGTTACAAATGGGTATCTACATCTGATGGCAATCAGTGATCTACAACAGTCATGATATGTGTTTGTAATATGAGTTGACTCATGGGATGTGTGTAGTTGTTTGACTATGGGGACATTACATTTCACATGACAAACAAAACTCAGGGATGATTGAGGATGGCTGATGAGTGCTATGTTGGATATGTTACCCCTCATATGTCATTAATTGTTGGTTATGACTTCATGGTGACTAGTGTGTGAACTACACATATGTCGGCCCTGTGTACATGTTTGGTATGTAGAGTGTTTGAGACACCGTTCCTTAATTCCACCCATAATAGGTACACGTCAGTTAGACTCATAAGAATTACCTATGTTACTTATGTTGTTGTGGTGGACCTGCTGCCCTGGCTGCATGTGTTCACATGTTTTCAGATGTGCATTCCACAGAAGTTTCCAGTTCAAGTGTGTGGGCATGTGTACCCTGTGTCAGGATTGGGCTCCATGGTGTTACGGTTTCCTGAGGGTCTAGTCAGGAGTCTGTTAGGGACACCCCCTGAGTTCACAGAGTATCTCGCAAGGAAGTAGTGTACGAGAGCAGAAGAGCAGCTAAAGGCATACGAGGGAAAAAGGCCAGCTATGGTAAGGCAGAGAAAACAGAAATGTGAAGGCAGAGCAACCTTAGCGCAAACAAATATGGAACAAGTCAGTAATGGACAAACATGCAGGGACTATAACTAAGATTGTACACAGGGTAGGGCTCAGAACTTTCCACAACAACAGGGGACGTCAGTGCCTCTGTGCAGATTAATCTTACAGATAGTCACCACGCAAGCCCCATAGAAAGGAGGCAGCAGAAGTGATTCTGTGCCTAGACACTTAGGGCACAAACAAGGATTGTACTTACATACACAAGACTAGCTCTTGTGGGTCTGGCTGGAGACACAGTGACAATTCCTGGAATACAGCCATAGCACACTGTCACTGTTAGGCATTAATGACTACATGCAACACTAGACAAAGGATGGGAGCTGGGTTTGCCTCCTGGCAACCAGGTGCCTGCCCAAATACAAAGGAAAACAATTCTAGACAGGTGAGGACTGATAGGACACTTACCAGACACGATAACCCTAGAGGAAACAGAAAGCGAGGAAACCAACTAGGAGGCAAAGCCAGGCACAGGGAACAGGCTCAGGTTGACGCAAAGGCTGGAAAGGGTCTGGGAAACAGAAAGCAGGCTCTGGCAGAAAGAAACATGAACAAGGCTGAGAAACAGGGAGCAGACTCTGAATGGAACAAGCAGGAACAGGACTGGGTAAACAGAGAGCAGGTTCAGGCTGAATCAGGACTGTAACACAATCCAACAAGGGGGCTGGAACACAAAGAAATCATACTCCAATGCACGACTAGGAGCTTCAGGGAATGGCAGCTTATAAGCAGTTCCAGGCAGCAGCAAGGCCAGGGTGGAGTCACATGGCTGGGCTGCACAAGAGAGGTCACAGGTGTGTGCAGCTTCAGTCTCTCACAAGTCCTGGAGGAGAGAATCCAGTATAAAGGGACAACCGGACTAATTCCCATAGGAAGCAATGGACAGAAGATTACAGGTCTTACCGACTACCAGGCAGTGCATTATGGGACCTGACGTCCATGCAAACTAATGTAGTTCTTCTATACCATGCCATAGGGAAAAGGGAAGCAAACAGGAGTTAGAAAGGGACACTGGGTGAGTGTTAATGATGATTACCAGGGTACAGATAGTCTGTTTACAGCACCCTCTAGAGTTGAGAGGGCAGAGAAGTAACACATGGCAGTGGCAGGACTTATTTCTAGGGATGCACTGCACAGGGCATGTGTTGTGAACATTGCTTGTCATACCTGGGACACTCATGCTATCCATTTTCAGAAATGATGCCCCCCTTGTCACACAAGCTCCTTGCAGAGATTGCAAATGTCACACTTACTTTTATCAGGGGTCTGTTCATACATTCCTGTTTCCACTGATATTTCACATCCACTGCCTCACGTATGGGGTGCTTATTTACCTTAAGATTGGAGATGTCATAGTTGTGTGTTATGTGCTACACTAGACCATGTTGACAATGTGGATGTGTGCCATATGCTGTGGTCTATTGATTTTTTCCTTCATTTGTGAATTTCAAAAGATGTTTATTTTTCATATGTGTGTGATGTTTGCTGTACAATCATACTACTCATCACATGTGTTGCAGCAGAAGTAGTCAGATTTGTCTTTGTAACATGCTCCCTGAGGTAATACTCACATTCCTAAAGAACATGTGATGGAGAAAGAAGAAACCAGGATTGTGTGATCAAGTAAGGCGTTTATTTACATATCCTAACAAGGTGTGTAGAGTGACTATTGGTTGAAAACAGTTTGTGCAATTAGCTGTCTGCAGTGCATTCCTGCAGCTGTGTTTTGCTGTTCCCCCTCATTTTCCCTGGCACCATCCTCCTCCTCCTCAGGCAGTTCTTGCTCTGGCTCATATAGAGGGATGTTCGTCCTCACACAAATGTTGTGCACGATAGCACAGGTAAGTATGATTTTGCAAACAATGTGTGGGGCATATAGGAGGCTGCCTTCTGTGATGTCCAGGCACCTAAATCTGGACTTCAGGATGCCGAAGGTCCTTTCAACAATGGTGCGTGTCCTCTGATGTGCCTCATTATAGGCACGCTCTGCTGCTGTGCTTGGGTTGTGGAATGGAGTTATGATCCATGGCTGGATCCCGCAACCCTGATCTGCTGCAAAAGATAATAGGAGTGAGTATTTTGTTAGTGCTTGCAACAGGAATGTCATGTAGGATGGCAGTTGATATCTTGTGTCATCTGTGACTCATATGTGTTGGTGGTATTGTGTGAGATCCTGGGCTTCTGTGAGGTTTTTTCTGCAGTGTGTTGTTTGACTTGACAACCTGTGTTTGGCTCAGTGACCTGGGATATATGATTTTGTTTCCAAACTGCTGGTCAGTATGTATTTACCATGCGTCGTGTAGCGTCCAACATACAGCACTGAGGTGTTCAGTACTGACAATGCACAATTGTTCCATGTGTGACTTGGTTCTAGGCAAACCTTTGTTGTTTCCTGTGCCAGTGGCTCATGTGCAACCGTGCACCTACACTACCAAACTTGCTCCAGGTAACCTGGCTAACTACCTTGTGGAGGTGGATGTATCTGTGCAGGAAGGGCTCTCCCTGTAGAAATGTTATTTTGATGGACAATTGGCTCTTTTAGTGTGTGCAGCAGTGTGCAGTTTGCATTAGTGGCATATCAATATGTGTCCATAGCACAGTCCACTTCCTTATTGCTACCTGGCAACGGCACCCGAGGAGTGATGTATGATGTTGGGACTGCCTCAGTATTTCTGTGTCACCTACATGTGAGTCAGCATCATCATGCTATGTGTCTCATGGTGTTGCACCTGCAGCAACACACATTGCACACCATTCCATGCTACATACTGCTTAGAAGGGTGTCGGATTGACTATGTGGCCTGTTGTAATTGTAAACGGTTCATCTTCAAAGTTGTACTTCCAGTGCAGGCCATGTCATTGTCACTGTGTGATTCAACATATGAAGGAATCATGTACACTCCCAGGATACTTGGCCAAGATGTTGGGGAACAATCTCTGGTGGTCAACTATGGCCTGCACATTGATGGAATGCATGCGCTTTCTGTTCCGGAATAGGTGCTCTGTTGCTGCAGGGGGTACGATCCGGACATGGGTGCAGTCAATTGCACCGAGCACATGCGTGAAGCCATATATTTGGTAGAAACCCTGTTTTATCTCCTGCTGCTTCTGCTGGGTCGTGGGGAAGCTGATGTGGCGGGGTGTGAGGGAGATTATGGCATCTAAGACCTTGGGCAGGAAGGCGGAGAATGAGGGCTGTGATACCCCAGCGACCATGGCACCCGTTGTTTGGAAGGAGCCACTTGCCAACATATGCAGGACAGCTAGCAGCTTGGTCACCGTTGGTATATTGTGTGGTATCTGCAGGCTAGCTGTTATTTGTGGCTTAATTTGGCACAGCAGCTGCTGTATGTCTTCCACGTTCAGGCGATATCTCCGGATGATGTCCTGTTCCCTGAGGCCATGAAGGGTTGTCCTGTTCCTGAAGACCGTCTCCTGCCTTCTGCGTTGCCTTTGTTGACGACGTTGGGGTGGTGGTGGCTGCTGCTGTTGGTCCTGTGCTCACCGTTGTCTTGCAAGCTGCATCAGTAGCACCTCCATGTTGTCCTGTTCGGCTGTGATGTTGCTTGTGAGTGTTCTCCTTAAATAGTGGTGTGTTTGCCTCAGTTTAACACCTGCCCTGACCCAGGCATAATTTTTGTAATTTTGACACAAATCGGGTTTAGCGTCATTTTTTGGGTCCACCTCCTACCCGTGCGTCATTTTTGCCCTGTTGGATAAAATATGGCGCTAAGGTGTTTGAGTCATTTTTTGGATGGGACTGCCTATCTTGCATCTCAATGACGCAAGGCGGTTTCACGCATCCTTAAAATGACGCTAACTCCATAGGCGGCTCCAGCGTCAAAATATAAATATGAAGTTAAGTTTGCGTTAAAAAAATGATGCAAATCCGGCGCATACAGAGTATAAATAAGGGCCTAAGGGTCTTGACCGCCGGGGCCGGGGTTGGCGGGAGCACCGCCAACAGGCTGGCGGTGCCCCGCAGGGCATTCTGACCGCGGGGGTTTGGCCACGGTCAGAACAGGAAAACCGGCGGTGTCCCGCCGGTTTTCCGATGCCCTGAGGAATCCCCCATGGCGGCGCAGCTTGCTGCGCCGCCATGGGGGATTCCGACCCCCTCACCGCCATCCTGTTCCTGGCGGTTCCGACCGCCAGGAACAGGATGGCGGTGAGGGGTGTCGTGGGGCCCCTGGGGGCCCCTGCAGTGCCCGTGCCAATGGCATGGGCACTGCAGGGGCCCCCGTAAGCGGGCCCCACATAGAATTTCAGTGTCTGCATTGCAGACACTGAAATTCGCGACGGGTGCAACTGCACCCGTCGCACCCTTCCCACTACGCCGGCTCCATTCGGAGCTGGCGTCCTCGTGGGAAGGGGTTTCCCGCTGGGCTGGCGGGCGGCCTTCTGGCGGTCGCCCGCCAGCCCAGCGGGAAACACAGAATGGCCGCCGCGGTCTTTTGACCGCGGTGCGGTCATTCGGCGGTTCCCGCCAGACGGGCGGCTCCCGCCGCCCGCCGGGGTCTGAATGACCCCCTAAGTTTCTAACCAAGGGCTGCAAATCCCAGCACGATGTGAGATAGATGTCATCCACATAGGATAACGCCTTGGGGTCAATATCATGCAATATTAATGTTACACGGGCTGAGAACAGACCAGGGCTATTTTTGTAGCCCTGGGGCAAACAAAAGAAGTGTTTTTGTGAGCCGAATGGGAATGCACTCAGGTCCCGACTTTCGGGTGCCAAGTTTTGGCAAAAAAATCCATTGGAGATATCCATGGTTGTTTTGTATTTTTTATGCAGTGTTATTAATTAGTGCTGTGTGAGTTTTGAACTGCGTATGTGCGTGTATGACTGTTTAAGTGTCTGTAATCTAAGACTATTCAATATGAATGGTTGGGTTTTGCAACAGGGAATAACGGGTTATTCATTGTAGAAACACAGGGCTCAATTACTCCCTGGTACTCAAGCTGAGTGAGGATTTCCCTCACTGGAGCTTTAGCTTTGTGTTTAATGGGATATTGGGGCTGAGGCAGTGGCATAGGCCTAATCGGTATTACAAGGTAAAGAGAGTACTCATCCCAAGCTACATGATTGCGGTATAGTGCAGGTGCCTGTGCTAAAACCCAGTTAACAGCATAGGCTTGGTTTACCACTTCTAGAACAAGATCAGTGAAAGAAGACAAAATTACATCTTCCCCATGTGAGAGCTTCCGAAAGTATTCAGCAGGCCAACCTCTTTTGGGAAATAGGATATCACAAGTAAGTTCATCCCAGAATATTACACTAATGGTGCGCTCTATGTCTCCCTCAATTTGGATATTTAAGTAATAAACCCTGTTGGGTGGGAGAACGCACCCATCCGCAGTCTCAACTGCAGTAAAGTCGCTAGTTGCTATCGCATCCAGATGATCTTTCAGACTCTGGTGACATATTGTGATCTCTGCCGCGCTATCCAGCAGTGTCACAGCCGATGTCTTGTTCTTCAGCAATGTACTCAAGTACACTGGCATTTTTCATTGAAATTGCTTCCACCTTTTTCTTTTTAAACTGTGGTTTTTGTTATGGGGACTTGTCTTCTTTTTGTCTGAAGATCACAGTGAGTCTTTCTTCTGTTTCACGTAGTGAGGATGTTGCTCTGACCGGCCCACTCTCTCGCTACGTCTATCCATTGCGCCCTGAAAGGAACGAGAGGGACATGAATCAGTATATATGAAACAAGCTTTTATAGTCTCTCTATTTCTGAGATTATATCTCCTTTTGGAGTTCTCCGGGTGTGGAGAGTCTGCTCCCTGACTTTGTCTGTCTTTAATTTGCTTTTGTTTATCCCATCGCCTTTTAGAACCCTCCTGTGCTTGTTTGGTACCTTCCTTAGGGGTGGTACTCTGTATTTCAGGCTTTTTTGGCTTGGTTCCTAAACTATCCCATCCTATACTAATATAGGTATTGGGAATGATTTTCGGTAGCTGTTTCTCCTGTTCCAAGTGTGGACTCTCAGAGCCGCTGGCGTATAGCCAACGCTACCGCTTCCCTTTTAATATTACTAATTATTATTGAGGAGACTGCGTCGAAGTCACACATTAATTTCATCCCCAAATCTAGGGCTGGAACAGCCCTGTGTTCGTCCTGCATTTGTTTTAACACTTCCATTAAATTGGCAAGTGTCGGGGCACCATGTGTGGTAGTGTAAATTGCAGCAAAGACTGTACACACTGTGGTGCAGTCGTCCACTGAGGGAACAAATCTGAATTGCAGCCACCTTGTGAGAATTCAATGTTTTTCCTGTGATCCCTTATGGGGAAATAAGCTTCCAGTTGATTAGTTTTCTGGGCTATCCAGAATGGGATTTTCTCTCGTTCCGTGGGCACTTTGCCCATGATAGAGTGCACTGTTTGTTGGTTAATCCCAGTAATGGCCAATTGGTATCCAGTGGGTGTTGGTAGTGCTGGATGTGCTTGTGTTGTGTTCAAAGTCCACATTACGAACTGAATAAGGTATATGTATAATGTTACTAGCTAAATGTAAAGATTACGCAGCTGCCTGCATATTTTGTACATCAGGGTGTGGTGTATATATGGCAAACATTGGTCACGTTGGTCCATCATTACCTAAGGGGCCTAGGGCCAGATGTAGCAAGGTCCGAATCGCAAATTCAGATGCAGAATGGTGCCTCAGACACTGTCTGTGACTCGCTATGGGGTCGCAAAGACCCACGTCATAAATATTAATGGAAAACGAGTTGCAAAATAAAAAAAAATAACGAAACCATTTAGTTTCATTTTTTCAGTGTAGGCAGTGGTCCATTGGACCACTGCCTTCTCTGAAAAAACCTTTTTGCCCACATTCACAAAGGGGGAGGGGTCCCATCGGGACCCCTTCCCTTTTGCGAATGAGTTACCACCAGTGTGACACTGGTGATAACTGTGAATTGCTTTGCGACCGCATTCGCGGTCACAAAGCAATTCTGTATTGCGATGCGAGTCGCAAATAGGAAGGGAACACCCCTTCTTATTTGCGAGTCGCATTCACAATTGGCGAGTCGGTACCGACTCGCAAATTGTGAATGTGCATCGCAGAAGGCTGTTTGCATGGCGCAAACTGCGATTTTCGCAGTTTGCACCATGCAAACAGCTTCCTACATCTGGCCCCTAATTTCACGGGTTGTATTACATGTGGTAGGGCGCCATTAATCCAGTTCTGATGTTCTTGATAAGGAATCGGTATTTCAAGATACTGGTATGCTTGGTACCATTGTGGTACGTTTGCAACTCTGTATGTGTGGAATGTGTATGTTGTAGAGTCTTCCTCAGGAGAGGTGACCCAGGAATAGAATGTTTCTGTTTTTGTAAGCTTCATGAGCTTCTACAAGGAATGTGACATCCTCACCCTCCTTTGTTAAGCCATGCCCTATCTGATGCAGTGTTAATGCATGTCTAACATTCTCGGGAATGTCTACGGTGTTAGCCATATTATGAAATGGGTAAAGAGATGGAGCATCAAATGGGGAGAAAGTCCTTTAAAGAGTTTGAGTTCGAACAACCCACAGCCTAGTTAGGTGCTACTTTTTTTAGCGGAGTAGGATTAGCCCAAAGACCACTGACATCTCCGTATAATGGTACTTAGGTTACCTGTTGTGTGTGAGACAGAGATACTCAGGGCATCCGTAAATTATTGCCAAAACACCATCATTGGTAGTGCCATGTCGTAGTTGGACTCTTGCTCTGGGCAAGACTGCTTGTTTAGAGATGACAGTACCTTTGTTTGTAGGTAACTAAGCCAATCCTACAAGTCGCAACTGTCGGCCCAACCATCCCGGCTCACAAGCAGAACCTCACCAAAAACCCAAACAGTAAAAGGTGATTTCTGGAAGCCTTTACACATGGACTCAAGAGTGTGACATCTCAGGGGAGTCGTGGTTAAACGGAGATTAACCTTTTTTCACATGAGCAACAAGTCTCAGTCACACGCAGGCAATGATGGAGACGCAGTAAAGTTTTCAATAGGTTTTATTTACAAGCCTGCAATCTACTGTGAAATCCATGGGCTGCAATGATTAGGATAATGAACAATGCAAGAAACAGACTGGTTAAAACGAGAGTTGTGAATACAAAGACCTCCACCATCTTGAAACAACATGAGATGTAAAATAGGCCCTATTACCCTAGCATGATGAACCTAATCTCTAACCTAAAGAGAGGTAGGTGTGATAAACCTAATCTGCCAGTACCATGTCCACGAGAAGAGCCCCTAACCCTTGTTACCTTGGAATTAGGTCTCTAGACCAGACTTCGTGGGAACATGAAGGCTGGGTCTGCATCAAGGCGATGTGCAGCATAGAGAGTGTAGATGGCATTTGGTAGGAATCCCTCTGATAACCTTGTCTACATGAGATGTATTTATACAGATCTTGTAGGACCCCTGGCGCAGGTATGTTCCCAAACAATAGATAAGAAGGCATGCTTGGAGCGGCAATTACGTAAACAGTTCCCTCCAAAAGTACATTATGTTCTTGTCACACGTAAGTGGGAAAGGGACATGATGTGAATACCTATGTATATCACTTATCTTTGACACTGATAGTGAAGCCTTTAAAGAGTGGCACTGATAACCTGGAATCAAAACATCTTCCTAACTATAAACATAGCAGCCATCTTGGAAGAAATAATTAAATAAATACTGTAATACAGAGCAGGGTAAGTAGGTTAAAAGTCACTAGGTGACAGGGTCACAGGCCTGCAAGCCAGAAGGCTAAGCAAACTCCTGATTCCCAGTAAAACTAAATTGGATCCATTACAAGCAAAGGAAGGCAGAGGAAGGCAAAAATCTGGGATGACTTTGCAGAGAGGCCTAGGTCCAAAGGGAGAGCTAGCCTTGCTACAGTAAAAAAGAAGTTTGGAGAGGTTTCATTGCCAGGATATGCAAAACCTAAGTACACATTTCCTACTTTTTAGATACCATGCATTCTGCTCTATTAGCTTTTATGGCCTACCTTAGGAGTGACTTATATATACATTATACTATAAGTTATAAGCATTGAAAAGTAATGTTTAAACCCCACCTACAGGATGCAGTAGCAGGCCTGAAACATGTTTTACAGTGCTACTTTAGTGAGCACCACAATGACTGCTGCAGCCTACTAGCAGCCTTCAGTTTACAGGCCTGAGTACATGTAGTACCATATACTATGGACTGTGGAGTTAAATGTGCCAATCAGGTGCATAACAGTTGTACCATGTTTGGAAGGGAGAGCACATGCAGTTTACCAATGTTTAGCAGAAGTAAAATGTGCAGAGTCCTAAAACAAACAAAAAGAGTAATGAAGGTAAAAATCGAGGGGAACACCAAGCAAAAGATTTTAATTTCAAACTGGCACCTATTGTATAATAAGCAAATACATGAGATTCACAAGTAAACCACCCATTGGCACGGAAAGGGCAGGCCAAACCCACAGTAAATATTGGTATTGTCCACAATACGTCTTCGACATCAAGCTAAATGCTACCTGTAGGCGAAACTCAAAAATTGCTAATCACTGCTCATGCCTCAGGCGTTCTCCACAGCTTTGTACAAAGAATCCAGAAACGTCAATACAACTATGTAAATGTTGTTGTATGAACCTTCAAGGCAGCATTTAAATGTGCACTCAACCTTGCATATACAAGTACTGGTAAAATGTTCCTTTAAATAGCAGCTTCATGACCATTCCAGTGATGGACAGTTACTTTAAAAATGAGAATTATTGTTATACATACCAAACAACCAGCAGTGTGAGTCCTTTTTTGCTTTCAGTAAGATATATATTCCTGCAAAAGAGAGTCTGAATTGTCAAAACGTCTGAGCAATAGTCAGATGTGAAAAGGACATTACATAACTGTGTGGTTGGGGATTTGCATCATGTGCTCAAACAAATCTTTGGGAAGTACCAATTCTCAATAAAATTCACTAAACTGATCTGACCGATTACCTTTCTATTTAAAATACTGTTACATATATTTTCAGACCATACTTCATCCTAATGATATGTTTACAATAAATGTTCCAGTTTTATGGGATTCTTCCCCTGTGGCTTTCACAGTGCACAGGTTAAAAAATGTACATTGTTTTTATTAGAGACAAACTTCTTAGTTTCACTTTAATAATAACCTGGAGAAGGTCCTTTCCCTCTGAAGGCGTCCCAAGGCTTCTAGGAGAACATGTACAAAGCCCAGAGGGGGAGACTGCAAATCTCCAGAATTATTATTGGGGGAATGTTCAGGTGCCACGCCTAACAAAGGGACAGATGGACATTCTGGAGGTGGACCTAACGAGACCCGCATTGGTGGCAACACTGAAGAACATGCCACACAATAAAACTCCTGGCTTGGATGACTTTCCCCTGGAATTTTACCAGGCGTTTAATCAGGTTGTGCCTGAGAGGCTGCTAGAGATTTATATGGAGGCAGGGCAACTGGGGAAGCTACCCGAGTCTTTGCAGGAGGCAGTAACTGTGATGATACCTATGCCAGAAAAGTCCCCAGATTTTATGAGCTCTGATGCCCCCCTCCTCATGATTAATATGGATATCAAGCTTCAGGCCAAAGCGTTGTCAAATAGACTTAAGAGGGCCACAGGGTCTTTATTGAACGAGGACCAGTACAGCTTTATCCCAAGCTGTTGCACTTCAATGAACCTTTGGCAGCTAAGGCATGTCTGACATTCCACACAGGAAATAGGCATGGAGGGTGCCCAGATAGCACTGGATATCAAAAAAGTTTTCAACACAGTCAGGTGGTCGCATGTTTGCGGTGTTGCAAAGGAAGGGTTTTGGTTCAACTTTTTGAGGTTGTGTAAAGATCCTTTATATAGAACCATGGCCAAGGCGTGCTTCAGTGGTGTGGTATCCACCAGATGGAAGATTAAATGTGGCACCCAAAAGGGACACCCTCTGTCTCCTCTTTCAGCTTGGCCATAGAGCAGTTGGCAGTTGTGGTTAGAGATGCGTTACAGAACCGGGGAGTCACAGTGGGCAACATCACAAACATAGTTTCCCTTTAGACAGATGACACACCGAGTTACCTCAGGGATCCTCACATTTCATTGCCAATCTTATTTACTAAAATAGAACAATGTGGGTTGATATCTGCTCTTCAGAGCAGCCTAGAGAAGACAGTGGACTTTTTTCTTGGCAGGTTGGTAGGAGGTACAAGCGATAGTCTGCCTGATGTAGGTCTGCATTGAGAGGTAGATATATTTCCTTATTTGGACAAACAAATTTTGCAGGATCAAAAGAACCAATATGCCTACAACATGGGTAGAGTCAAACAGTACCTCAGTAGCTCCATCGCATCCTGGAACACACTGCCTCTCCCCCTCCATCATGGGTTGCATGGCACTTGCGAAGATAGGCTTTTGGCCCATTTTCTTTATCATGTAGAAAATACACTGTGTAGCATTTCCTGATCCACATTCAGGGAGACAGACTCCCTTATGATCTCACTGGTCTGGGTACATAAAAGAAGTAGAGTACGCTTGTGTGTCCTTAAACTTGATGGATTGGAGGACGTGCTAGAATTACCAGATCTAAAATTATACTATATTGCATCCCAGCTCCACCATGCAGTCTCATGGTGTTTGATTGAAGATAACTGGGAGAAACAGTTACAGAGGGGTTGCTGGGAACAGCAATTCCTTCCAGTCACATTGATGAGTGGCAGAGCGGTGCCTACTCAATGCCTAATTGTTAGTTGACATATGGCTGCTGTCTGAGAGATAGCAACCTGTAGGGTTATAAAGCACTTTCCATTTTCCAGATCTGTGGAGACCTGGTGGTTACAACCCCTCCGAACGATTAGCAAAGATATGGCTGTAGTCCTGTGCGAGGAAGTGGGATTCATGACACTAATCTATATCCGTGAGACAGCGTCATTTCCTTTAGACAGGTGTAGCACCAGTTTGGAGTTGGGCCGGGTCACTTCTCACAATATGCCAAGTTGTCTAGGAAGGCGAGCAAGTTCTGGCTCGAGTTTCTGGCTGTCCCCAAAGTTTCCATGATTACAACCGCAACTATGGCGCTAGGCAGAGGTACACATGCTGTATCCTTTTTTTGTAGCGCAGGAAATCTAATTGATGTGGTCCTCACCTCCCAGTATGACAGTTGTGGGATGCAAATTTGGAGTCACCCTTAACAGATGATGATTGGGACTTACCCCATGGACACCTGAACCTGATTTTGAGTTATTCCAGATTTCAGATGGCCCATTTTGATTTTGTCCACATCACTTATATGACAACCATGGGGCTGCAAAGAATTCACCCTGACAGATCCCCTGCTTCTCCCAAATGCAAGATGGAGAGGGCTGATTTTTTTCACATGGTGGCAAGCTTTGGTCAGCTTTCTGTTTTTTCGCAGGCAGTGGGACCTAAACTAATGGAAATAATGAATATTTCCATAAAGCTCTTGCTCTATTATAGCTTGCTTATTCTCATACGTAAACCTGAGAGTGGCAGATTAAATACAAATTTGCTTCCTCTAGGTTTGGTGCTGGTGAAGCACTGTGTTGCCTATCACTGGATGAGAACATATGGCCCCTCTCTAGTGTCCTGGAAGAGGGATCTTTGAGAGTGGACTATATCACAGCAAATCAGAATGAAGATGGTTAGAACAGATCTGAAGCCCAAGGATGATTTGGAATTGTGGTTTGATATGATAACTATGTTAGTGTCAGAGGCTGGGGTTTGGAGCCAGGGGAGTGGTGGTACGGTGAAAGATTTAACTCCATTGTACTCCTTGTGTGACTTAGTTTCTAATGTGGCCATGCTTGTGTGCTTCACCTGTGCTGCCTCTATTGTTGTTTATGCTTCACAAAATAAATACCATTTTAAAAAAAACTAAAAAATAATAGCCAGGAGAGTCATTTTTCTAAATTTAAAAATGGCTGTGAGCAAGGTTGGCTTTGGAGTTTAACAGCACCTGCTGCAGAGTTCCTTGTGTGTCCAGCTGCTGTAGAGAGATCAGAGTTTTGTCTAGTGGCAGCTTTGACTCATTCTAAAGTAGCATAGAGGGTTAATATACCTGCTACAAATCATGTGTACCATGCAAATCACAGAACTGTATTTTATGTGGATAGCTCAGTTGGTTACTGTGTTTGTCATAGAGATCCTTTTCTTACATAAGTTACAATCTCAATATCGCACAGTGACCTGTGTACTGTCATCAATGAGCTGTATCCAAACTACATGATAAGGGTGGAATGTCATGTTTATAATGTGTGTGTGATTTAAAGTGCTCTGACACCATACACAGGTTTGAGTAGCGCTATAAAACAAATAAAATGCATGTAAAACAGGGGCTAGGGAAGGATGAGGGTCACTGTTGAAGAGTGGTAGTGAGGGAATCTATGGAGAGGGAAGTCATTGAGGGGGTAAAAAAAAGATTGTCAGACTGGGCACCATCAGCACCAAAGCCTGCCCAGTCTGTGTGCACTGGCCTCAGTCCATCCCGTTTCAAATTAAACTTCTCCACCAATGCAATTGAGCCATGCCATTGACTAGAATCAGTAACAAGTTTAAAAACCTATGCACCGACAAATAATATATAGCACTTACAGAGCTATCAAATTAAGTAACTTCTATTTGTAATATCCAAGATAGCTTTGAGTTTGGTTCATAAAGAGTTACTTTTTCTTGTAGACACCTAGCAATAGAACATTTAGGCCCTCATTACAACCCCGGAGGTCGGTGTTAAAGCGGCAGTAATACCGCCAACAGGCCGGCGGTAATAAAAATGGGATCATGACCACTGCAGAAACCGCCAACACATACAGCCACTTTAACACTCCAACCGCTACAGCGGTAGTAACCAAAACCGCGGCGTGAACCACCAACAGCCAGATGGAAGACAATGTACCGCCCACCCCATTACAACCCGCCTATCTGCCAGCTTTTCCAGGGCAGTACCAACGCCATCAAAAGCACGGCGGAAACAGTACTTTGAAGGGAAACCACTCACCTCTCGACACTCAAGGAAGAACCAGGATGCCATGGAGCCTGAGCTGCAGGTCCTCCCCATGTTGGTGTATCTGTTCATATACCAGGAGTACCAATGGCGGTGACGATGACCACGGTGAGTACTGCACCTAGCACATGGGGGGGGAGGAAAAAGAGAGTGACACACACACACGCAACACCCCCACCCCCACCCTCACCCTCACCCCCAACACCATACACACAAACACATGCAACAACATTACAAATACACCCCGTAATCCTCAGGAATAACGCAAGGACAAAAGGAATTGAGTCAAATGAGTGTTATATTAGAAATAGTTAGAAATACGTCAATAATTCAAAAACAGTATTTACAAAATATAAAATATTTACAAAAGGCGGGACAATGTCCACTCAAAATGTCAGTGGCCCACTGGGCCAAAACAAATAGGCAAAGCCCACACTTGACTCCTGCCTCAATACGGAGAGAAAACTGCAGGGGCATCAGGTTGAAAACACACAGGCACCTCAGGGGGAAGGGGGTCACCTCAGATGATACAACGCCACTGCTCCTGGAGGGGGCTACATGCCCACTGCTTGGTCCTGGGGAGTGCAAATCCACAGTCTCTCAAGTGGGTGGTTTGCCTACTGCTTGGTCCTGGGGAGTGCAAAGCCACCGTCTCTCAAGTCTCTCAAGTGGGTGGTTTACCCACTGCTTGGTCCTGGGGAGTGCAAAACCACAGTCCCTCAAGTTTCTCAAGTGGGTGATTTGCCCACTGCTTGGTCTTGGGGAGTGCAAAGCCATAGCCTCTCAAGTCTCCCAAGTGGGTGATTTTCCCACTGCTTGGTCCTGAGGAGTGCAAAGCCACAGTCCCTCAAGTCTCTCAAGTGGGTGGTTTGCCCACTGCATGGTCCTGGGGAGTGCAAGCCCACAGTCTCTCAAGTGGGTGGTTGGCCTACTGCTTGGTCCTGGGGAGTGCAAAGCCACAGTCTCTCAAGTGGGTGCCAGATCCCCACTGGTTCTGGAGGGGGCTTTGTGCCCAGTGTGCTTCATCCTGCCAAGGATAGGATGAGTGGATGCCTTCTTCCACTGGTTCTGGAGGGGGCTTTGTGCCCAGTGTGCTTCATCCTGCCAAGGATACGGTGAGTGGATGCCATCTTCCACTGGTTCCGGAGGGGGCTTGGTGCCCAGTGTGCTTCAACCGGCCAAGGATAG
Organism: Pleurodeles waltl; assembly: GCF_031143425.1. Lineage (NCBI taxonomy): Eukaryota > Metazoa > Chordata > Amphibia > Caudata > Salamandridae > Pleurodeles > Pleurodeles waltl. The sequence continues at coordinate 406,389,879 of NC_090449.1, forward strand.
GGTGAGTGGATGCCTTCTTCCACTGGTTCTGGAGGCGGCTTGGTGCCAAGTGATGCAGCACATGGGCTGTGCAAGGTCACAGTCACTCACCTGGGTGTCAGATCCACACAAATTTCTGTGGGCAGGATGCATGACACACCATGGATGCATGACTACAGTCCATTCGCTGATGGGGACGGCTGTACAGTGGTTGTAGTGCCGGTGCAGGTGGCGGTGCTGCCAGTAGAGGGGGGAGGCTCCAGCCCTTCCCCTGCAGCCTCGGACGGCTGCCACCTGGGGCTGCTGCTGCTGGTGGCGGTGCTGCTGTCCGCGGTGCAGGTGGCGGTGCTGGCTGCGGGGCAGGTGGCGGTGCTGGCTGCGATGCAGGTGGCAGTGCTGGCCCCGGTGCAGATGGCGGTGCTGGCCGCGGGGCAGGTGGCGGTGCTGGCTGCGGTGCAGGTGGTGGTGCTGCCTGCGGTGCAGGTGGCGGTGCTGCCAGTGTAGGAGGGAGGCTCCAGCCCTTCCCCTGCAGCCTTGGACGGCTGCCCACTGGGGCTGCTGCTGCTGGTGGCAGTGCTGCTGTCCGCGGTGCAGGTGGCAGTGCTGCTGCGGTAGAGGTGGCGGTGCTGGCCGCGGGGCAGGTGACGGCGCTGGCCGCGGTGCAGGTGGCAGTGCTGCCAGTGAAGGGGGAGGCTCCAACCCTTCCCCTGCAGCCACAGATGGCTGAAGTGTCCTGGCTGGTGTCCTGTGCCCCTTCCTGCCCTTGGCAGATGGTGGTGCCTCCTTGCTTCTGCCTGCTGGAGTCTTTACCTTGGCCTTGCTGGCTGGTTGTGCCTCCTTCTCCTTGCTGGATGCCCTCCCCTTTTTGCCCTTTCCTGGTGGCGGAAGCTTCTTGTCCTTGGCAGGTGTTGGTGGCACACTGGCTGGGCTGATGGGCGCCTCCTTAGGGCCTCCCAAAGCTGCAGAAACCACAGCGGACATGGACTTGGTGGCTGAGGTGCTGGGCTGGGTTTGGGCCACCCTAGCCCGAGGTGAAGGACGGGAGAGGGGGAGGGGCAGGGAAGACGTCAAGGGTGGCGAGGAAAAGCTTCTTAGGGACACTGGGGTGGGAAGAGAGTAAAGGTTTGGGAGTGGAGGAAGAGGGAGTGGTTGTGGGAGGTGTCAGTCTGCTGTGTTTGGGTACAGGTGCATTAGATGGATGCTGTTGTGAGGTAGATGGCTGTTGGGTGGGTGTGTGCTTGTGTTTGTGTACTTTGGGAGGAGGGGTCACAGACACAGTGGGAGAGGACATAGGGGACGTGTGCATGGATGTGGGGGTGCTGACTGCCAGTGAGGGGCTTGTAGTGATAGGCGTGCTGGTGATGGAGGTACTGGATGAGGATGTAGTGCATGCAGGTGTGAGTAGAAACGATACTGGGAGGGAGGTGGACGATGAGGAGGAGGGGAACACAGTGGAGGCAGTGAATGTTGGTGTGTCTGCTTCTGGATGATACTTGTGTGAGTGCCTGTGGGATGATGTGTGGTGCTTGTGTTTGCTTGAACCACTTCTGTGTGTTGATTTGGGTGAATGCTGGTCTGAAGGTGTTCTTGGGATAGGTTGGGGTTGAGGGGATTGGGCCTGGGTGGAGGAAGTTGGAGGAGGGAGACTGGAAACAGGGACAATGGCTGCCATTAGTGCTGAGGCCAGAGCCTGAAATGCTCTCTGTTGGGCCGCCACGCTACAGTGAATACCCTCCAGGTTTGAATTTCTTTGTTACAAATGCCTTTCGACACTCCTGAATGGCATTCAGTATGGTTGACTGCCCAGCAATGAGGGATCTCAGGAGGTCAATAGCCTCCTCACTCAGGGCAGCAGGGATGACTGGGGTAGGGTCTGAGGTGACTGGGGCAAAGTAGATGCCCACCCTCCTGGGTGAGCGGGCACGGGAAACACGCTGAGGGGCTGCTGGGAGGGCGGTGCTGGTACGGGGGCGGCGCTGTACTTGTTGTTGGAGTGGGCACAGAGGTGTCCACCAATGTCAGGGAGCTTCCATCGGAGGAGGAGTCGCTGTCTGTAGTGTCCCCTCCTGTCTCTGTCGTGGTAGTCCCCTTGCCCACCATCCCACTGGTGCCCTCACCTTCGGTGGATTCGGCCTCCATGCCCAATTGTGGGATGCAGCTCCCTCCTTCGCCAGTGCCTCTGCTCCTCCGCCAGATGATGCTAATGCACATAAGGACAGGGTGACAAAACAAAAAAGGTGGGGCGAGACAGAGGATACACTTGGTCAATGCCAGCAACAACACTACCGTTGGCGTACACAACTTACAGGTATCAGCCCTATGCACTAGGCCATGCACTACTAGTTACAAAGCTAGTCACCAACCCATGGGCAACATTGCCTAACACCATCAGCTGCATACCTGAAACCAACAGGACCCTGCCCAGAAGTAGATGCCCACTAACACTATTGGGGTTGGAGTGCTTCAGAGCCTGACCAACAAGGGACCTAACCCTGCCAGTTCGCCCTGGCCTAGGGGCACCCACAGCTCACATCCCCCACCCATGTACAACTTTAACGCGTGCAAAGTAATGAATCTGATTCTGTACTCACCCCCTTGTGGCTTCTGTGATGCCTTCAAGTGCCCATCCAACTCCGGATAGGCCACCGCCAGGATGCGGAACATCAAGGGGGTCAGGGTACAATGGGCACCCCTTCCTCGTTGGGAGGCCAGCCCCAGCTGGGCCTCTGCCATCTTCCTTGCCCAGCGGCGCAGGTCCTCCCACCGGTTGCGGCAGTGGGTTCTCCGCCTGTCAAAGACCCCAGGGTCCGTTCCTCCTTGGCGATGGCACACCAAAGACCTTTTTCTGATGGGCGCTGACCTGCAGGGAAATATACATAGAAAAAAGGGATTAGTCATACCGTCTGGACTGTTACACTCAAGTCCCACAATATCCCTCCCATCCCCTTACACACAGACATCGACCACCAGACATGCATCACTCTACCCAGGACCCCTCAGCACCCCCCCTACACAAGGCTTACACACACAGCACTCCATACATTCATGGACCACTCATCATGCTCACAGTTTACTCACCTGTTTGTCTGGAGGACCATGGAGTGAAGTATACTGGGGTAGGACCCCATCCACCAGTCTTTCCAACTCCTCCGAAGTGAAGGCAGGGGCCCTTTCCACAGACAAACGATCCATTTTCGCTTCCAGACACAGGTCACAGCAGCACTTGCAGTATAGGTCCCCTCCTGTTGAAGGTCAGGTAGCAAGTGATTGAACAGATAGAAAATGGCGGTCACGTCCGCGGCGGTGCGTACAATCACCGCCGGCGTACATCGAAATTACCTCATTTCCACTTGTCTCTCCTCAGAGGTCAGGCAGCCGCCATTTCTGGGGAGCAAAGGCCATGGCACCTAACTGCGTCACAGCAGACATTGGTACATCAACTGACTTTCGAATTCACATACTGTTTCTGTAAAGGAAGAAATGCATTTTCATTGCAACATATGTGTGACTATGACCCTCTGCTCAACTTTTTTCACCCTAGAGTTCAACCACTGAGGATGAATAGAAGATGGAGACATCCCCGTGTACAGACCCCTTGTGGACCTGGCGACTATGGAGGACAGGCACATTATCCTTACCTACAGTCCTGATCGGGCCACAATCCAAGAAATGTGTGCCCAATTGGAGCCAGACCTGATTTCAGCTATCCGCCACCTCACAGGTATAGTATCCCCTCTCTAGTGCAGGTCCTGTCAGTGCTCCGTTTCCTGGCAAGTAGTTCCTTCCAAACAACAGTGGCCATGGCATCAGGGATGTCTCAGCCAATGTTCTCCAACGTGTTGACCAGAGTGTTGTCTGCCCTGCTGAAACACATGTGCAGCTACATTGTATTCCCCCAGGTGGAGCATTTGGCCACAGTGAAGGCTGACTTTTATGCCCTGGGGCATCTCCCCAACATCATTGGTGCCATTGATGGTACCCATGTAGCATTTGTCCCCCCCCCGGAAAAATAAACAAATGTTCAGGAATAGAAAAACCTCTCACTCTCTGAATGTGCAGATGGTGTGTTCGGCAGACCAGTACATCTCCTATGTGAATGGCAATTATCCTTGCTCTGTGCAGGATGCCTTTATCTTGAGGAATAGCAGCATCCTAAATGTGATGGCTCAACTCCAGAGGCACCGAGTGTGACTAATAGGTGAGCCCATGGTCCCCACTCAGTAAATGTTGGTGCATAGGTAAGGGGTTGTCCCTAAGGGTGAGTGTGTGTCTAACAGGTATCCCTCGATATTTGCAGGTGCCTCTGGTTACCCCAACCTCTCATGGCTACTGACCCCAGTGAGGAATGCCAGGACAAGGGCAGAGGAACGTTACAATGAGGCACATGGGCTAACAAGGAGGATAATTGAGAGAACCTTCGGCCTCCTGAAGGCCAGGTTCAGGTGCCTCCATCTGGCTGGTGGATCCCTGTACTACTCACCCAAGAAGGTGTGCCAGATCATCGTTGCATGTTGCATGTTGCACAACCTGGCCTTGAGATGCCAGGTGCCTTTTCTGCAGGAGGATGAGCCTGGAGATGGTCTTGTGGCAGTGGTGGAGCCTGTGGACAGTGAGGAAGAAGAGGCAGAGGATGAAGATGTGGACAACAGAAGTTGTCTCATTCAGCAGTACTTCCATTGACACACAGGTAAGACACTGTCACTTCACTTTACATTGTAGTTTTGTGTTGGACATTGGACATGGCAGCTTGATTTCCCTATGTCTAAGGCCACTTACTGTACCCTTTGGCATCTCAATTTTCAGATCTCTGTGCCCCACTCTGGCTCCTGGTGTGATTACTGCTGCCTATTACAGGTCATACCAATGTATATATAACTGTACATATGAATTCCAATGTTTACAGATTGTTGAACAAATACAGATTTCAATCAGTTACAGACTCCAGACTTGTATGTGTTCCAAGGGTGTTTATTTTAGTGCTAAGAGGCGGACGGGGATGTGCAATGGGCTGGGGTGATGGTGGAGGAATGTCCAGTTAGAGTCCAGTCTCTTTGTATCCTAGGTGCATTGTCCAAGGGGGCATAGGAAGGAGAGTAATGGCAGTTCAAGGTGGACAAGGTGATATAGTGGGACAGAAGGGTGACATTCAGGAGAGTCCTATTTCCTGGCAGGGGTCTTGGCACCCCGTTTGCGGTGTGGTTCTCCTTTTGCAAGGGGTAGGGTGCTGGTGGCCTGTTGTTCCAGTGGAGGTGCCTCCTGTCCACAGGCTCCGGCGGAGGTTCTTCGGTGTGGCTAGTGCCAGGGGCCCGTTGGTGTGCCACTGCCTCCCTCATGGTGTTGGCCATGCAGCCAGCACCCCTGCAATGGTGACCAGGATGGTGTGGATGTGTTTGAGGTCCTCCCTGATCCCCAGGTACTGTCCCTCCTGCAGCCGCTGGGTCTCCTGCAACTTGGCCAGTATCTGGCCGAAGGTCTCCTGGGAATGGTGGTATGCTCCCAGGATCCCTGCAAGTGCCTCATGGAGAGTGGGTTCCCTGGGCCTCTCCTCCCACTGCCGCACAGCAGTCCTCCCAGTTTCCCTGATGTCCTGTGCCTCTGTCCCCTGAACCATGAGCCCACTGCCACTGACCCCAGGTCCCTGATTGTCTTGGGTTTGTGGGGTTGCCTGGGGTCCCTGTAGTGGTGGACACACTACTGATTGACATGTCCTGGGGACAGTGGTATGGGCCCGCTGGGTGGGTGCTGTGGTGGTGTTTCCTGAGGGGTAGGCTCTGTGGTGGTATGGGACTGTGGCAGGGTAACCGATTGTCCAGAGGTCCCTGATGGGCCAGGTTGGTCATCGTGATCCAGGCATGCAAGGCTGCAGTCATCACCGTGGGCCTCTTCTGTGGTGGGACTGGATGTTGGTGGCACCTCCTCTCCGGTGACGTTGAGTGGGGGACCTGTGGGTATGTAAATGCAGTTTTATTGTATCTGCGTGTGCCCTCTTGTGCATGGGTGTGTTTCCCTGTATGGTTGTGATAGCCCTGTCAGCTTTGCCTTGTGTGCGTTGGTGATTTTGTGGGCTAAGTGATTCTCTCTAATGGGCATTGTTGGAGGCTGGCCTGGTTAGTAGTGGTACCAAGGGGTACTTACACTCTGCATCAGGTCCAGTTATCCCTTATTAGTGTAGAAGAGGTGTCTAGCAGCTTAGGCTGATAGAAAAGGTAGATTAGCAGAGCAGCTTAGGCTGAACTAGGAGACTTGTAAAGCTCCTACTATACCACTGGTGTCATATGCACAACATCATAAGAAAACACAATATACAGATATACTAAAAATAAAGGTACTTTATTTTTATGACAATATGCCAAAAGTATCTCAGTGAGTACCCTCAGTATGAGGATAGCAAATATACACAAGATATATGTACACAAGACCAACATTATGCAGTAATAGCAATAGAAAGCACTGCAAACAATGTACAGTCACAATAGATTGTAATGAGAGCACATAGGTATAGGGGCAACACAAACCATATACTCTAAAAGTGGAATGCGAACCACAAATGGACCCCAAACCTATGTGACCTTGTAGAGAGTTGCGGGGACTGTAAGAAAACAGTGAGGGTTAGAAAAATAGCCCACCCCAAGACCCTGAAAAGTAGGTGTAAAGTGCACCTAAGTTCCCCAGAGAGCACAGAAGTCTGATAGGGGAATTCTGCAAGGAAGACCAACACCAGCAATGCAACAACGATGGATTTCCAGATGAAAGTACCTGTGGAACAAGGGAACCAAGTCCAAGAGTCACACTCAAGTCGGGAGTGGGCAGATGCCCAAGAAATGCCAGCTGAGGTTGCAAAGAAGCTGCCACCGGATGGTAGAAGCTGTGGATTCTGCAAGAACGAAGAGGACTAGGAACTTCCCCTTTGGAGGATGGATGTCCCACGTCGCGTAGAAGCTTGCAGAGGTGTTCCCACACAGAAAGACCGCAAACAAGCCTTGCTAGCTGCAAGGGTCGCGGTTAGGGTTTTTGGATGCTGCTGTGGCCCAGGAGGGACCAGGATGTCGCCAATTGCGTGAGGAGACAGGGGGGACGTCCAGCAAGACAAGGAGCCCACTCAGAAGCAAGCAGCACCCGCAGAAGTGCCGGAACAGGCACTACGAAGAAGAGTGAACCGGAGCTCACCCGAAGTCACAAAAGAAGGTCCCACGACGCCGGAGGACAACTCAGGAGGTCGTGCACTGCAGGTTAGAGTGTGCACAAAGGAAATCCTGGAAGAGTGCACAGGAGCCGGAGCAGCTGCAAATCATGCGGTACCCAGCAATGCAGTCTAGCGTGGGGAGGCAAGAACTTACCTCCACCAAACTTGGACTGAAGAGTCACTGGACTGTGGGAGTCACTTGGACAGAGTTGCTGAGTTCCAGGGACCACGCTCGTCGTGCTGAGAGGGGACCCAGAGGACTGGTGATGCAGTCTTTTGGTGCCTGCGGTTGCAGGGGGAGGATTCCATCGTCCCACGGGAGATTTCTTCGGAGCTTCTAGTCCAGAGAGGAGGCAGACTACCCCCACAGCATGCACCACCAGGAAAACAGTCGAGAAGGCTGCAGGATCAGCGATAAAAGGTTGCTGTAGTCGTCTTTGCTACTTTGTTGCGGTTTTGCAGGCGTCCAGAGCAGTCAGCGGTTGATTTCCTTGGCAGAAGGTGAAGAGAGAGATGCAGAGGAACTCTGATGAGCTCTTGCATTCGTTATCTAAAGAATTCCCCAAAGCAGAGACCCTAAATAGCCAGAAAAGGATGTTTGGCTACCTAGGAAGGAGGATAGGCTAGCAACACAGGTAAGAGCCTATCAGAAGGAGTCTCTGACATCACCTGCTGGCACTGGCCACTCAGAGCAGTCCAGTGTGCCAGCAGCACCTCTGTTTCCAAGATTGCAGAGGTCTGGAGCACACTGGAGGAGCTCTGGGCACCTCCCAGGAGAGGTGCAGGTCAGGGGAGTGGCCACTCCCCTTTCCTTTGTCCAGTTTCGCGCCAGAGCAGGGCTGGGGGATCCCTGAACCGGTGTAGACTGGCTTATGCAGAGATGGGCACCATCTGTGCCCATCAAAGCCTTTCCAGAGGCTGGGGGAGGCTACTCCTCCCCAGCCCTGACACCTTTTTCCAAAGGGAGAGGGTGTAACACCCTCTCTCTGAGGAAGTCCTTTGTTCTGCCTTCCTGGGCCAAGCCTGGCTGGACCATAGGAGGGCAGAAACCTGTCTGAGGGGTTGGCAGCAGCTGCAGTGAAACCCCGGGAAAGGTAGTTTGGCAGTACCCGGGTCTGTGCTAGAGACTCGGGGGGCAGAATGGCATTGGGGTGACAATTCCATGATCTTAGACATGTTACATGGCCATGTTCGGAGTTACCATTGTGATGCTATACATAGGTAGTGACCTATGTATAGTGCACGCGTGTAATGGTGTCCCCGCACTCACAAAGTCCGGGGAATTTGCCCTGAACGATGTGGGGGCACCTTGGCTAGTGCCAAGATGCCCACACACTAAGTAACTTAGCACCCAACCCTTACCAGGTAAAGGTTAGACATATAGGTGACTTATAAGTTACTTAAGTGCAGTGGTAAATGGCTGTGAAATAACGTGGACGTGGAATTGTCAGAGCTCCCTATGGGTGGCAAAAGAAATGCTGCAGCCCATAGGGATCTCCTGGAACCCCAATACCCTGGGTACCTCAGTACCATATACTAGGGAATTATAAGGGTGTTCCAGTATGCCAATGTGAATTGGTGAAATTGTTCACTAGCCTGTTAGTGACAATTTGGAAAGCAAAGAGAGAGCACAACCACTGAGGTTCTGGTTAGCAGAGCCTCAGTGAGACAGTTAGTCATCACACAGGGAACACATACAGGGCACACTTATGAGCACTGGGGCCCTGGCTGGCAGGGTCCCTGTGACACATACAACTAAAACAACATATATACAGTGAAATATGGGGGTAACATGCCAGGCAAGATGGTACTTTCCTACACAACCCCCCCCCCCCAAACGAAGGACAATAAGACTAGCCATGACCTGATGAGTCTTCATTGTCTAAGTGGCAATATCTGGAGAGTCCATCTGCATTGGAGTGGGTACTCCCAGGTCTATGTTCCACTGTATAGTCTATTCCCTGTAGGGATATGGACCACCTCAACAATTTAGGGTTTTCACCTTTCATTTGTTTTAGCCAAAGTAGAGGTTTGTGGTCTGTCTGAACAATGAAGTGAATGCCAAACAGGTATGGCCTCAACTTCTTCAGTGCCCAGACCACAGCAAAGGCCTCCCTCTCTATGGCAGACCAACGCTTTTCTCCAGGGGTCAACCTGCTGCTGATAAAAGCAACAGGTTGATCCTGGCCATCAGAATTGAGTTGTGATAAGACTGCCCCTACCCCTAATTCAGATGCATCAGTTTGGACAATGAATGTTTTGGAGTAACAGGGGCTTTTTAGGACAGGTGCAGAGCACATGGCCTGTTTCAGCTCCTCAAAAGCTTTTTGACAGTTAGCTGTCCACAATACCTTTTTAGGCATTTTCTTTGAAGTGAGGTCATTAAGAGTTGCTACTATGGAGCCATAGTTCTTTATGAACCTCCTGTAGTACCCAGTGAGGCCTAAGAAGGCTCTCACCTAAGTCTGAGTTGTAGGGGGAACCCAATCTATGATAGTTTGGATTTTCCCCTGAAGTGGTGCAATCTGTTCTCCACCTACAAGGTGTCCCAGATAAACCACTTTCCCCTGCCCTATCTGGCACTTTGAAGCCCTGATAGTGAGGCCTGCCTTTTGCAGGGCCTCCAAAACTTTCCACAGGTGGACCAGGTGATCATCCCAGGTGGAGCTAAAGACAGCTATATCATCTAGATATGCTGCACTAAAAGCCTCCAACCCTTGCAGGACTGTATTCACCAACCTCTGAAAAGTGGCAGGTGCATTTTTCAAACCAAAGGGCATTACTGTGAATTGGTAGTGCCCTCCAATAGTCGAAAATGCAGTTTTTGCTTTAGCATCCTCTGATAACTTGATCTGCCAATACCCTGCAGTCAAATCAAAGGTTCTTAGATACTTGGCACATGCCAGTGTAATTATTAGCTCATCTGCCCTGGGTATAGTGAGCATCAGTTTTGGTTACTTGGTTGAGACCTCTGTAGTCTACACAAACTCTCATTTCCCTTTTCCCATCTTTGGATGAGGCTTTGGTACAAGTACCACAGGAGAGGTCCATGGACTTTCAGAGTGCTCAACCACTCCGAGTTCAAGCATTTTCTGAACTTCTTCTTTTATGCAGTCTCTGACATGGTCAGGCTGCCTATAGATCTTACTTTTGACAGGCAAGCTGTCTCCAGTATCTATAGTGTGCTCACACCAAGAAGTGGTGCCTGGCACAGTAGAAAAGAGTTCAGAAAACTGACCCAGGAGATTTATGCAGTGGTCTTTCTGCTCAGCAGTAAGACAATCTGCCAACACTACACCTTTCACTAGAGCATCTTGTTCTGTGGAAGAGAAGAGATCAGGGAGAGGTTCACTCTCTTCTTCCTGTCCTTCATCTGTTGCCATGAGCAGGGTGAGATCAGACCTGTCATAGTAGGGTTTTAGGCGATTGACATGGAGCACCCTAAGGGGACTCTTGGCAGTGCCTAAGTCAACCAAGTAGGTGACTTCTCCCTTTTTCTCAACAATAATGTGGGGACCACTCCATTTGTTTTGGAGTGCTCTTGGGGCCACAGGCTCCAAGACCCACACTTTCTGCCCTGGTTGGTACTGAATCAGAACAGCCTTCTGGTCATGCCATTGCTTTTGGAGCTCTTGGCTGGCCTGAAGGTTTTTGCTGGCCTTTTTCATATACTCAGCCATTCTGGATCTTAGGCCAAGTACATAGTCCACTATGTCTTGTTTAGGAGCTTTTAAAGGTTGTTCCCAACCCTCCTTTAGAAGTGTTAGAGGACCTCTTACAGGGTGCCCGAATAGGAGTTCAAAGGGGCTGAAGCCCACTCCTTTCTGGGGTACCTTCCTGTAAGCAAAAGGAGGCAAGGTAACAGGACATCCCATCTCCTCCGTAGTTTTTCAGGGAGTCCCATTATCATTCCTTTGAGAGTTTTGTTAAACCTCTCAACCAGTCCATTTGTTTGTGGATGATAGGGTGTGGTGAATTTGTATGTTACACCACATTCCTTCCACATGGCCTTTAACCACTTCTGTGCCTTGGACGAGATGATCTCGTCCAAGGCTACAGTTCCCCTGTGCCTTGGACGAGATGATCTCGTCCATGGCACAGGGGAACTTGGGGGCGCGCTAGCGCGCCCTCCGTGCAAACCCACTCCCCCCCCATGTCGGGGATGGAAGGGGAAGACCTTCCCCTTCCACCCCCGACCCCCCCCACCCCCCGCGCGCTGATTAGTCACAGGGGCCTCCCTCGTTGTGCTGGAAGCTCTGCATCCAGCGCGATTGAAAAAGAAATGCAAAAGCATTTCTCTTTCAATCACTTGGGAGGCCCGGAGGGGCTTCAAAGGGAAGGAAAAGTATTTCCTTCCCTTTGAAGTCTCTCCGAGGGTTTCAAAAGCCGGATTGCTTGCAATCCGGCTTTTGAAACCCCACTAGACACCAGGGATTTTTTTTTTTTTTATTGTTATTGACAAAAGGGAGCGACCCCTTGGGCAAGGGTCGCTCCCAGGGGGGGCATATTTTCGGGAAGGCCTTTTCTGCCCCCCCTGGGGGCAGAAACCTCTAGGCACCAGGGACCATTTTTTATTTTTTTTATTTTTTTATGTTTCTTTTTTTTTTTTTGGTGGGGAGCGACCCCTTAGGCAAGGGTCGCTCCCCTTGGGGGATAATTATATTTTGGCCATTTCTGCCCCCCTTGGGGGCAGATTGGCCTATTTTGATGAGGCCAATCTGCCCCCAAGGGGGGTAGAAACCACTAGACACCAGGGAATTTTTTCTTTGCGTGAATTTCACGCAAAGGGAGCGACCCCTTAGGCAAGGGTCGCTCCCTGGGGGGGAGGGCAATTTATTTTAGGCCATTTCTGCCCCCCTGGGGGCAGATTGGCCGATTTTAGGTCAATCTGCCCCCAAGGGGGCAGAAACCACTAGGCACCAGGTATTTGTTTTGTGGCGCCAATGTCACGCAGGGGGAGCGACCCCGTAGGCAAGGGTCACTCCCGGGTGGGGTGGGGGTTGGGGGGCAAATTTATTTTAGGCCATTTCTGCCCCCCCGGGGGCAGATCGGCCTAATATTAGGCTGATCTGCCCCCGGGGGGGGGCAGAAACCTCTAGGCGCCAGGGCAATTTTTTTTTTGTTTGTTTGTTTGTTTTTTTAGAGATGGGGAGCGACCCATCAGGCAAGGGTCGCTCCCCTTGGGGGGCAAATTGTATTTAGGCCATTTCTGCCCCCCTGGGGGCAGATTGGCCGATTTTAGGTCAATCTGCCCCCAAGGGGGCAGAAACCACTAGGCACCGGGGATTTGTTTTTTGGCGCCAATGTCACGCAGGGGGAGCGACCCCGTAGGCAAGGGTCGCTCCCGAGGAGGGGGGCTGGGGGGGGGACAAATTTATTTTAGGCCATTTCTGCCCCCCCTGGGGGCAGATCGGCCTATTATTAGGCCGAACTGCCCCCAGGGGGGGGCAGAACCCTCAGGGCACCAGGGCAAAATTTTTTGTTGTGTTTTTTTTTTTTTTTTTCGAGATGGGGAGCGACCCATCAGGCAAGGGTCGCTCCCCTGGGGGGCAAATTGTATTTAGGCCATTTCTGCCCCACTTGGGGGCAGATTGGCCGATTTTAGGTCAATCTGCCCCCAAGGGGGCAGAAATCACTAGGCACCTGGGATTTGTTTTTTGGCGGCAATGTCACGCAGGGGGAGCGACCCCATAGGCAAGGGTCGCTCCCGGGGGGGGTGGGGGCTGGGGGGGGCAAATTTATTTTAGGGCATTTCCGCCCCCCCCCTCCTGGGGCCGGCTGAGCTAGAGGCCAAACTCCACAGGTAGGCACTTTGCAAAAAACACCTCTGTTTTCTGTGAAAAAATATGTTCTGTCCACGTTGTGTTTTGGGCCATTTCCTTTCGTGGGCGCTAGGCCTACCCACAGAAGTGAGGTACCATTTTTATTGAGAGACTTAGGGGAACGCTGGGTGGAAGGAAATTTGTGGCTCCCCTCAGATTCCAGAACTTTCTGCCACAGAAATGTGAGGAACATGTGTTTTTTTAGCCACATTTTGAGGTTTGCAAAGGATTCTGGGTAACAGAACCTGGTCCGAGCCCCGCAAGTCACCCCATCTTGGATTCCCCTAGGTCCCTAGTTTTCAGAAATGCACAGGTTTGGTAGGTTTCCCTAGGTGCCGGGTGAGCTACAGGCCAAAATCCACAGGTAGGCACTGTTTTCTTTAAAAAAATGTGATATGTCCACGTTGCGTTTTGGGGCGTTTCCTGTTGCGGGCGCTAGGCCTACCCACGCAAGTGAGGTATCATTTTTATCGGGAGACTTGGGGGAACGCTGGGTGGAAGGATATTTGTGGCTCCTCTCAGATTGCAGAACTTTCTGCCACAGAAATGTGAGGAACATGTGTTTTTTTAGCCAAATTTTGAGGTTTGCAAAGGATTCTGGGTAACAGAACCTGGTCCGAGCCCCGCAAGTCACCCCTCCTTGGATTCCCCTAGGTCTCTAGTTTTCAGAAATGCACAGGTTTGGTAGGTTTCACTAGGTGCCGGCTGAGCTAAAGGCCAAAATCTACAGGTAGGCACTTCGCAAAAAACACCTCTGTTTTTTTCCAAAATTTAGGATGTGTCCACGTTGCGCTTTGGGGTGTTTCCAGTCGCCAGCGCTAGGCCTACCCACGCAAGTGAGGTATCATTTTTATCGGGAGACTTGGGGGAACGCTGGGTGGAAGGAAATTTGTAGCTCCTCTCAGATTCCAGAACATTCTGCCACAGAAATGTGAGGAACATGTGTTTTTTTAGCCAAATTTTGAGGTTTGCAAAGGATTCTGGGCAACATAACCTGGTCCGAGCCCCGCAAGTCACCCCTCCTTGGATTCCCCTAGGTCTCTAGTTTTCAGAAATGCACAGGTTTGGTAGGTTTCCCTAGGTGCCGGCTGAGCTAGAGGCCAAAATCTACAGGTAGGCACTTCGCAAAAAACACCTCTGTTTTTTTCCAAAATTTAGGATGTGTCGACGTTGCGCTTTGGGGTGTTTCCTGTCGCCGGCGCTAGGCCTACCCACGCAAGTGAGGTATCATTTTTATCGGGAGACTTGGGGGAACGCTGGGTGGAAGGAAATTTGTAGCTCCTCTCAGATTCCAGAACTTTCTGCCACAGAAATGTGAGGAACATGTGTTTTTTTAGCCAAATTTTGAGGTTTGCAAAGGATTCTGGGTAACAGAACCTGGTCCGAGCCCCGCAAGTCACCCCTCCTTGGATTCCCCTAGGTCTCTAGTTTTCAGAAATACACAGGTTTGGTAGGATTCCCTAGGTGCCGGCTGAGCTAGAGGCCAAAATCTACAGGTAGGCACTTCGCAAAAAACACCTCTGTTTTTTTCCAAAATTTAGGATGTGTCCACGTTGCGCTTTGGGGTGTTTCCTGTCGCCGGCGCTAGGCCTACCCACGCAAGTGAGGTATCATTTTTATCGGGAGACTTGGGGGAACGCTGGGTGGAAGGAAATTTGTAGCTCCTCTGATTCCAGAACTTTCTGCCACAGAAATGTGAGGAACATGTGTTTTTTTAGCCAACTTTTGAGGTTTGCAAAGGATTCTGGGTAACAGAACCTGGTCCGAGCCCCGCAAGTCACCCCTCCTTGGATTCCCCTAGGTCTCTAGTTTTCAGAAATGCACAGGTTTGGTAGGTTTCCCTAGGTGCCGGCTGAGCAAGAGGCCAAAATCTACAGGTAGGCACTTCGCAAAAAACAGCTCTGTTTTCTCCCAAAATTTAGGATGTGTCCATGTTGCGCTTTGGGGTGTTTCCTGTCGCCGGCGCTAGGCCTAACCACGCAAGTGAGGTATCATTTTTATCGGGAGACTTGGGGGAACGCTGGGTGGAAGGAAATTTGTAGCTCCTCTCAGATTCCAGAACTTTCTGCCACAGAAATGTGAGGAACATGTGTTTTTTTAGCCAAATTTTGAGGTTTGCAAAGGATTCTGGGTAACAGAACCTGGTCCGAGCCCCGCAAGTCACCCCTCCTTGGATTCCCCTAGGTCTCTAGTTTTCAGAAATGCACAGGTTTGGTAGGATTCCCTTGGTGCCGGCTGAGCTAGAGGCCAAAATCTACAGGTAGGCACTTCGCAAAAAACACCTCAGTTTTTTTCCAAAATTTAGGATGTGTCCACGTTGCGCTTTGGGGTGTTTCCTGTCGCCGGGGCTAGGCCTACCCACGCAAGTGAGGTATCATTTTTATCGGGAGACTTGGGGGAACGCTGGGTGGAAGGAAATTTGTAGCTCCTCTCAGATTCCAGAACTTTCTGCCACAGAAATGTGAGGAACATGTGTTTTTTTAGCCAAATTTTGAGGTTTGCAAAGGATTCTGGGTAACAGAACCTGGTCCGAGCCCCGCAAGTCACCCCTCCTTGGATTCCCCTAGGTCTCTAGTTTTCAGAAATGCACAGGTTTGGTAGGTTTCACTAGGTGCCGGCTGAGCTAAAGGCCAAAATCTACAGGTAGGTACTTTGCAAAAAACACCTCTGTTTTTTTCCAAAATTTAGGATGTGTCCACGTTGCGCTTTGGGGTGTTTCCTGTCGCCAGCGCTAGGCCTACCCACGCAAGTGAGGTATCATTTTTATCGGGAGACTTGGGGGAACGCTGGGTGGAAGGAAATTTGTAGCTCCTCTCAGTTTCCAGAACATTCTGCCACAGAAATGTGAGGAACATGTGTTTTTTTAGCCAAATTTTGAGGTTTGCAAAGGATTCTTGGTAACAGAACCTGGTCCGAGCCCCGCAAGTCACCCCTCCTTGGATTCCTCTAGGTCTCTAGTTTTCAGAAATGTACAGGTTTGGTAGGTTTCCCTAGGTGCCGGCTGAGCTAGAGGCCAAAATCTACAGGTAGGCACTTCGCAAAAAACACCTCTGTTTTCTCCCAAAATTTAGGATGTGTCCACGTTGCGCTTTGGGGTGTTTCCTGTCGCCGGCGCTAGGCCTACCCACGCAAGTGAGGTATCATTTTTATCAGGAGACTTGGGGGAACACTGGGTGGAAGGAAATTTGTAGCTCCTCTCAGATTCCAGAACTTTCTGTCACAGAAATGTGAGGAACATGTGTTTTTTTAGCCAAATTTTGAGGTTTGCAAAGGATTCTGGGTAACAGAACCTGGTCCGAGCCCCGCAAGTCACCCCTCCTTGGATTCCCCTAGGTTTTTAGTTTTCAGAAATGCACAGGTTTGGTAGGTTTCACTAGGTGCCGGCTGAGCTAAAGGCCAAAATCTACAGGTAGGCACTTCGCAAAAAACACCTCTGTTTTTTTCCAAAATTTAGGATGTGTCCACGTTGCGCTTTGGGGTGTTTCCTGTCGCCAGCGCTAGGCCTACCCACGCAAGTGAGGTATCATTTTTATCGGGAGACTTGGGGAAACGCTGGGTGGAAGGAAATTTGTAGCTCCTCTCAGATTCCAGAACATTCTGCCACAGAAATGTGAGGAACATGTGTTTTTTTAGCCAAATTTTGAGGTTTGCAAAGGATTCTGGGTAACAGAACCTGGTCCGAGTCCCGCAAGTCACCCCTCCTTGGATTCCCCTAGGTCTCTAGTTTTCAGAAATTCACAGGTTTGGTAGGTTTCTCTAGGTGCCGGCTGAGCTAGAGGCCAAAATCTACAGGTAGGCACTTCGCAAAAAACACCTCTGTTTTCTCCCAAAATTTAGGATGTGTCCACGTTGCGCTTAGGGGTGTTTCCTGTCGCCGGCGCTAGGCCTACCCACGCAAGTGAGGTATCATTTTTATCGGGAGACTTGGGGGAACGCTGGGTGGAAGGAAATTTGTAGCTTCTCTCAGATTCCAGAATTTTCTGCCACAAAAATGTGAGGAGCATGTGTTTTTTTAGCCAAATTTTGAGGTTTGCAAAGGATTCTGGGTAACAGAACCTGGTCCGAGCCCCGCAAGTCACCCCTCCTTGGATTCCCCTAGGTCTCTAGTTTTCAGAAATACACAGGTTTGGTAGGATTCCCTAGGTGCCGGCTGAGCTAGAGGCCAAAATCTACAGGTAGGCACTTCGCAAAAAACACCTCTGTTTTTTTCCAAAATTTAGGATGTGTCCACGTTGCGCTTTGGGGTGTTTCCTGTCGCCGGCGCTAGGCCTACCCACGCAAGTGAGGTATCATTTTTATCGGGAGACTTGGGGGAACGCTGGGTGGAAGGAAATTTGTAGCTCCTCTGATTCCAGAACTTTCTGCCACAGAAATGTGAGGAACATGTGTTTTTTTAGCCAAATTTTGAGGTTTGCAAAGGATTCTGGGTAACAGAACCTGGTCCGAGCCCCGCAAGTCACCCCTCCTTGGATTCCCCTAGGTCTCTAGTTTTCAGAAATGCACAGGTTTGGTAGGTTTCCCTAGGTGCCGGCTGAGCAAGAGGCCAAAATCTACAGGTAGGCACTTCGCAAAAAACACCTCTGTTTTCTCCCAAAATTTAGGATGTGTCCACGTTGCGCTTTGGGGTGTTTCCTGTCGCCGGCGCTAGGCCTACCCACGCAAGTGAGGTATCATTTTTATCGGGAGACTTGGGGGAACGCTGGGTGGAAGGAAATTTGTAGCTCCTCTGATTCCAGAACTTTCTGCCACAGAAATGTGAGGAACATGTGTTTTTTTAGCCAAATTTTGAGGTTTGCAAAGGATTCTGGGTAACAGAACCTGGTCCGAGCCCCGCAAGTCACCCCTCCTTGGATTCCCCTAGGTCTCTAGTTTTCAGAAATGCACAGGTTTGGTAGGATTCCCTAGGTGCCGGCTGAGCTAGAGGCCAAAATCTACAGGTAGGTACTTTGCAAAAAACACCTCTGTTTTCTCCCAAAATTTAGGATGTGTCCATGTTGCGCTTTGGGGTGTTTCCTGTCGCCGGCGCTAGGCCTACCCACGCAAGTGAGGTATCATTTTTATCGGGAGACTTGGGGGAACGCTGGGTGGAAGGAAATTTGTAGCTCCTCTCAGATTCCAGAACTTTCTGCCACAGAAATGTGAGGAACATGTGTTTTTTTAGCCAAATTTTGAGGTTTGCAAAGGATTCTGGGTAACAGAACCTGGTCCGAGCCCCGCAAGTCACCCCTCCTTGGATTCCCCTAGGTCTCTAGTTTTCAGAAATGCACAGGTTTGGTAGGTTTCACTAGGTGCCGGCTGAGCTAAAGGCCAAAATCTACAGGTAGGTACTTTGCAAAAAACACCTCTGTTTTTTTCCAAAATTTAGGATGTGTCCACGTTGCGCTTTGGGGTGTTTCCTGTCGCCAGCGCTAGGCCTACCCACGCAAGTGAGGTATCATTTTTATCGGGAGACTTGGGGGAACGCTGGGTGGAAGGAAATTTGTAGCTCCTCTCAGATTCGAGAACATTCTGCCACAGAAATGTGAGGAACATGTGTTTTTTTAGCCAAATTTTGAGGTTTGCAAAGGATTCTTGGTAACAGAACCTGGTCCGAGCCCCGCAAGTCACCCCTCCTTGGATTCCTCTAGGTCTCTAGTTTTCAGAAATGTACAGGTTTGGTAGGTTTCCCTAGGTGCCGGCTGAGCTAGAGGCCAAAATCTACAGGTAGGCACTTCGCAAAAAACACCTCTGTTTTCTCCCAAAATTTAGGATGTGTCCACGTTGCGCTTTGGGGTGTTTCCTGTCGCCGGCGCTAGGCCTACCCACGCAAGTGAGGTATCATTTTTATCGGGAGACTTGGGGGAACACTGGGTGGAAGGAAATTTGTAGCTCCTCTCAGATTCCAGAACTTTCTGCCACAGAAATGTGAGGAACATGTGTTTTTTTAGCCAAATTTTGAGGTTTGCAAAGGATTCTGGGTAACAGAACCTGGTCCGAGCCCCGCAAGTCACCCCTCCTTGGATTCCCCTAGGTTTTTAGTTTTCAGAAATGCACAGGTTTGGTAGGTTTCACTAGGTGCCGGCTGAGCTAAAGGCCAAAATCTACAGGTAGGCACTTTGCAAAAAACACCTCTGTTTTTTTCCAAAATTTAGGATGTGTCCACGTTGCGCTTTGGGGTGTTTCCTGTCGCCAGCGCTACGCCTACCCACGCAAGTGAGGTATCATTTTTATCGGGAGACTTGGGGGAACGCTGGGTGGAAGGAAATTTGTAGCTCCTCTCAGATTCCAGATCATTCTGCCACAGAAATGTGAGGAACATGTGTTTTTTTAGCCAAATTTTGAGGTTTGCAAAGGATTCTTGGTAACAGAACCTGGTCCGAGCCCCGCAAGTCACCCCTCCTTGGATTCCTCTAGGTCTCTAGTTTTCAGAAATGTACAGGTTTGGTAGGTTTTCCTAGGTGCCGGCTGAGCTAGAGGCCAAAATCTACAGGTAGGCACTTCGCAAAAAACACCTCTGTTTTCTCCCAAAATTTAGGATGTGTCCACGTTGCGCTTTGGGGTGTTTCCTGTCGCCGGCGCTAGGCCTACCCACGCAAGTGAGGTATCATTTTTATCGGGAGACTTGGGGGAACGCTGGGTGGAAGGAAATTTGTAGCTCCTCTCAGATTCCAGAACATTCTGCCACAGAAATGTGAGGAACATGTGTTTTTTTAGCCAAATTTTGAGGTTTGCAAAGGATTCTGGGTAACAGAACCTGGTCCGAGTCCCGCAAGTCACCCCTCCTTGGATTCCCCTAGGTCTCTAGTTTTCAGAAATTCACAGGTTTGGTAGGTTTCTCTAGGTGCCGGCTGAGCTAGAGGCCAAAATCTACAGGTAGGCACTTCGCAAAAAACACCTCTGTTTTCTCCCAAAATTTAGGATGTGTCCACGTTGCGCTTTGGGGTGTTTCCTGTCGCCGGCGCTAGGCCTACCCACGCAAGTGAGGTATCATTTTTATCGGGAGACTTGGGGGAACGCTGGGTGGAAGGAAATTTGTAGCTTCTCTCAGATTCCAGAACTTTCTGCCACAAAAATGTGAGGAGCATGTGTTTTTTTAGCCAAATTTTGAGGTTTGCAAAGGATTCTGGGTAACAGAACCTGGTCCGAGCCCCGCAAGTCACCCCTCCTTGGATTCCCCTAGGTCTCTAGTTTTCAGAAATACACAGGTTTGGTAGGATTCCCTAGGTGCCGGCTGAGCTAGAGGCCAAAATCTACAGGTAGGCACTTCGCAAAAAACACCTCTGTTTTTTTCCAAAATTTAGGATGTGTCCACGTTGCGCTTTGGGGTGTTTCCTGTCGCCGGCGCTAGGCCTACCCACGCAAGTGAGGTATCATTTTTATCGGGAGACTTGGGGGAACGCTGGGTGGAAGGAAATTTGTAGCTCCTCTGATTCCAGAACTTTCTGCCACAGAAATGTGAGGAACATGTGTTTTTTTAGCCAAATTTTGAGGTTTGCAAAGGATTCTGGGTAACAGAACCTGGTCCGAGCCCCGCAAGTCACCCCTCCTTGGATTCCCCTAGGTCTCTAGTTTTCAGAAATGCACAGGTTTGGTAGGTTTCCCTAGGTGCCGGCTGAGCAAGAGGCCAAAATCTACAGGTAGGCACTTCGCAAAAAACACCTCTGTTTTCTCCCAAAATTTAGGATGTGTCCACGTTGCGCTTTGGGGTGTTTCCTGTCGCCGGCGCTAGGCCTACCCACGCAAGTGAGGTATCATTTTTATCGGGAGACTTGGGGGAACGCTGGGTGGAAGGAAATTTGTAGCTCCTCTCAGATTCCAGAACTTTCTGCCACAGAAATGTGAGGAACATGTGTTTTTTTAGCCAAATTTTGAGGTTTGCAAAGGATTCTGGGTAACAGAACCTGGTCCGAGCCCCGCAAGTCACCCCTCCTTGGATTCCCCTAGGTCTCTAGTTTTCAGAAATGCACAGGTTTGGTAGGATTCCCTAGGTGCCGGCTGAGCTAGAGGCCAAAATCTACAGGTAGGCACTTCGCAAAAAACACCTCAGTTTTTTTCCAAAATTTAGGATGTGTCCATGTTGCGCTTTGGGGTGTTTCCTGTCGCCGGCGCTAGGCCTACCCACGCAAGTGAGGTATCATTTTTATCGGGAGACTTGGGGGAACGCTGGGTGGAAGGAAATTTGTAGCTCCTCTCAGATTCCAGAACTTTCTGCCACAGAAATGTGAGGAACATGTGTTTTTTAAGCCAAATTTTGAGGTTTGCAAAGGATTCTGGGTAACAGAACCTGGTCCGAGCCCCGCAAGTCACCCCTCCTTGGATTCCCCTAGGTCTCTAGTTTTCAGAAATGCACAGGTTTGGTAGGTTTCACTAGGTGCCGGCTGAGCTAAAGGCCAAAATCTACAGGTAGGCACTTTGCAAAAAACACCTCTGTTTTTTTCCAAAATTTAGGATGTGTCCACGTTGCGCTTTGGGGTGTTTCCTGTCGCCAGCGCTAGGCCTACCCACGCAAGTGAGGTATCATTTTTATCGGGAGACTTGGGGGAACGCTGGGTGGAAGGAAATTTGTAGCTCCTCTCAGATTCCAGAACATTCTGCCACAGAAATGTGAGGAACATGTGTTTTTTTAGCCAAATTTTGAGGTTTGCAAAGGATTCTTGGTAACAGAACCTGGTCCGAGCCCCGCAAGTCACCCCTCCTTGGATTCCTCTAGGTCTCTAGTTTTCAGAAATGTACAGGTTTGGTAGGTTTCCCAAGGTGCCGGCTGAGCTAGAGGCCAAAATCTAGAGGTAGGCACTTCGCAAAAAACACCTCTGTTTTCTCCCAAAATTTAGGATGTGTCCACGTTGCGCTTTGGGGTGTTTCCTGTCGCCGGCGCTAGGCCTACCCACGCAAGTGAGGTATCATTTTTATCGGGAGACTTGGGGGAACGCTGGGTGGAAGGAAATTTGTAGCTCCTCTCAGATTCCAGAACATTCTGCCACAGAAATGTGAGGAACATGTGTTTTTTTAGCCAAATTTTGAGGTTTGCAAAGGATTCTGGGTAACAGAACCTGGTCCGAGTCCCGCAAGTCACCCCTCCTTGGATTCCCCTAGGTCTCTAGTTTTCAGAAATGCACAGGTTTGGTAGGTTTCTCTAGGTGCCGGCTGAGCTAGAGGCCAAAATCTACAGGTAGGCACTTCGCAAAAAACACCTCTGTTTTCTCCCAAAATTTAGGATGTGTCCACGTTGCGCTTTGGGGTGTTTCCTGTCGCCGGCGCTAGGCCTACTCACGCAAGTGAGGTATCATTTTTATCGGGAGACTTGGGGGAACGCTGGGTGGAAGGAAATTTGTAGCTTCTCTCAGATTCCAGAACTTTCTGCCACAAAAATGTGAGGAGCATGTGTTTTTTTAGCCAAATTTTGAGGTTTGCAAAGGATTCTGGGTAACAGAACCTGGTCCGAGCCCCGCAAGTCACCCCTCCTTGGATTCCCTAGGTCTCTAGTTTTCAGAAATACACAGGTTTGGTAGGATTCCCTATGTGCCGGCTGAGCTAGAGGCCAAAATCTACAGGTAGGCACTTCGCAAAAAACACCTCTGTTTTTTTCCAAAATTTAGGATGTGTCCACGTTGCGCTTTGGGGTGTTTCCTGTCGCCGGCGCTAGGCCTACCCACGCAAGTGAGGTATCATTTTTATCGGGAGACTTGGGGGAACGCTGGGTGGAAGGAAATTTGTAGCTCCTCTGATTCCAGAACTTTCTGCCACAGAAATGTGAGGAACATGTGTTTTTTTAGCCAAATTTTGAGGTTTGCAAAGGATTCTGGGTAACAGAACCTGGTCCGAGCCCCGCAAGTCACCCCTCCTTGGATTCCCCTAGGTCTCTAGTTTTCAGAAATGCACAGGTTTGGTAGGTTTCCCTAGGTGCCGGCTGAGCAAGAGGCCAAAATCTACAGGTAGGCACTTCGCAAAAAACACCTCTGTTTTCTCCCAAAATTTAGGATGTGTCCACGTTGCGCTTTGGGGTGTTTCCTGTCGCCGGCGCTAGGCCTACCCACGCAAGTGAGGTATCATTTTTATCGGGAGACTTGGGGGAACGCTGGGTGGAAGGAAATTTGTAGCTCCTCTCAGATTCCAGAACTTTCTGCCACAGAAATGTGAGGAACATGTGTTTTTTAAGCCAAATTTTGAGGTTTGCAAAGGATTCTGGGTAACAGAACCTGGTCCGAGCCCCGCAAGTCACCCCTCCTTGGATTCCCCTAGGTCTCTAGTTTTCAGAAATGCACAGGTTTGGTAGGATTCCCTAGGTGCCGGCTGAGCTAGAGGCCAAAATCTACAGGTAGGCACTTCGCAAAAAACACCTCAGTTTTTTTCCAAAATTTAGGATGTGTCCACGTTGCGCTTTGGGGTGTTTCCTGTCGCCGGCGCTAGGCCTACCCATGCAAGTGAGGTATCATTTTTATCGGGAGACTTGGGGGAACGCTGGGTGGAAGGAAATTTGTAGCTCCTCTCAGATTCCAGAACTTTCTGCCACAGAAATGTGAGGAACATGTGTTTTTTTAGCCAAATTTTGAGGTTTGCAAAGGATTCTGGGTAACAGAACCTGGTCCGAGCCCCGCAAGTCACCCCTCCTTGGATTCCCCTAGGTCTCTAGTTTTCAGAAATGCACAGGTTTGGTAGGATTCCCTAGGTGCCGGCTGAGCTAGAGGCCAAAATCTACAGGTAGGCACTTCGCAAAAAACACCTCAGTTTTTTTCCAAAATTTAGGATGTGTCCACGTTGTGCTTTGGGGTGTTTCCTGTCGCCGGCGCTAGGCCTACCCACGCAAGTGAGGTATCATTTGTATCGGGAGACTTGGGGGAACGCTGGGTGGAAGGAAATTTGTAGCTCCTCTCAGATTCCAGAACTTTCTGCCACAGAAATGTGAGGAACATGTGTTTTTTTAGCCAAATTTTGAGGTTTGCAAAGGATTCTGGGTAACAGAACCTGGTCCGAGCCCCGCAAGTCACCCCTCCTTGGATTCCCCTAGGTCTCTAGTTTTCAGAAATGCACAGGTTTGGTAGGTTTCACTAGGTGCCGGCTGAGCTAAAGGCCAAAATCTACAGGTAGGCACTTTGCAAAAAACACCTCTGTTTTTTTCCAAAATTTAGGATGTGTCCACGTTGCGCTTTGGGGTGTTTCCTGTCGCCAGCGCTACGCCTACCCACGCAAGTGAGGTATCATTTTTATCGGGAGACTTGGGGGAACGCTGGGTGGAAGGAAATTTGTAGCTCCTCTCAGATTCCAGATCATTCTGCCACAGAAATGTGAGGAACATGTGTTTTTTTAGCCAAATTTTGAGGTTTGCAAAGGATTCTTGGTAACAGAACCTGGTCCGAGCCCCGCAAGTCACCCCTCCTTGGATTCCTCTAGGTCTCTAGTTTTCAGAAATGTACAGGTTTGGTAGGTTTTCCTAGGTGCCGGCTGAGCTAGAGGCCAAAATCTACAGGTAGGCACTTCGCAAAAAACACCTCTGTTTTCTCCCAAAATTTAGGATGTGTCCACGTTGCGCTTTGGGGTGTTTCCTGTCGCCGGCGCTAGGCCTACCCACGCAAGTGAGGTATCATTTTTATCGGGAGACTTGGGGGAACGCTGGGTGGAAGGAAATTTGTAGCTCCTCTCAGATTCCAGAACATTCTGCCACAGAAATGTGAGGAACATGTGTTTTTTTAGCCAAATTTTGAGGTTTGCAAAGGATTCTGGGTAACAGAACCTGGTCCGAGTCCCGCAAGTCACCCCTCCTTGGATTCCCCTAGGTCTCTAGTTTTCAGAAATTCACAGGTTTGGTAGGTTTCTCTAGGTGCCGGCTGAGCTAGAGGCCAAAATCTACAGGTAGGCACTTCGCAAAAAACACCTCTGTTTTCTCCCAAAATTTAGGATGTGTCCACGTTGCGCTTTGGGGTGTTTCCTGTCGCCGGCGCTAGGCCTACCCACGCAAGTGAGGTATCATTTTTATCGGGAGACTTGGGGGAACGCTGGGTGGAAGGAAATTTGTAGCTTCTCTCAGATTCCAGAACTTTCTGCCACAAAAATGTGAGGAGCATGTGTTTTTTTAGCCAAATTTTGAGGTTTGCAAAGGATTCTGGGTAACAGAACCTGGTCCGAGCCCCGCAAGTCACCCCTCCTTGGATTCCCCTAGGTCTCTAGTTTTCAGAAATGCACAGGTTTGGTAGGATTCCCTAGGTGCCGGCTGAGCTAGAGGCCAAAATCTACAGGTAGGCACTTCGCAAAAAACACCTCAGTTTTTTTCCAAAATTTAGGATGTGTCCACGTTGTGCTTTGGGGTGTTTCCTGTCGCCGGCGCTAGGCCTACCCACGCAAGTGAGGTATCATTTGTATCGGGAGACTTGGGGGAACGCTGGGTGGAAGGAAATTTGTAGCTCCTCTCAGATTCCAGAACTTTCTGCCACAGAAATGTGAGGAACATGTGTTTTTTTAGCCAAATTTTGAGGTTTGCAAAGGATTCTGGGTAACAGAACCTGGTCCGAGCCCCGCAAGTCACCCCTCCTTGGATTCCCCTAGGTCTCTAGTTTTCAGAAATGCACAGGTTTGGTAGGTTTCACTAGGTGCCGGCTGAGCTAAAGGCCAAAATCTACAGGTAGGCACTTTGCAAAAAACACCTCTGTTTTTTTCCAAAATTTAGGATGTGTCCACGTTGCGCTTTGGGGTGTTTCCTGTCGCCAGCGCTACGCCTACCCACGCAAGTGAGGTATCATTTTTATCGGGAGACTTGGGGGAACGCTGGGTGGAAGGAAATTTGTAGCTCCTCTCAGATTCCAGATCATTCTGCCACAGAAATGTGAGGAACATGTGTTTTTTTAGCCAAATTTTGAGGTTTGCAAAGGATTCTTGGTAACAGAACCTGGTCCGAGCCCCGCAAGTCACCCCTCCTTGGATTCCTCTAGGTCTCTAGTTTTCAGAAATGTACAGGTTTGGTAGGTTTTCCTAGGTGCCGGCTGAGCTAGAGGCCAAAATCTACAGGTAGGCACTTCGCAAAAAACACCTCTGTTTTCTCCCAAAATTTAGGATGTGTCCACGTTGCGCTTTGGGGTGTTTCCTGTCGCCGGCGCTAGGCCTACCCACGCAAGTGAGGTATCATTTTTATCGGGAGACTTGGGGGAACGCTGGGTGGAAGGAAATTTGTAGCTCCTCTCAGATTCCAGAACATTCTGCCACAGAAATGTGAGGAACATGTGTTTTTTTAGCCAAATTTTGAGGTTTGCAAAGGATTCTGGGTAACAGAACCTGGTCCGAGTCCCGCAAGTCACCCCTCCTTGGATTCCCCTAGGTCTCTAGTTTTCAGAAATTCACAGGTTTGGTAGGTTTCTCTAGGTGCCGGCTGAGCTAGAGGCCAAAATCTACAGGTAGGCACTTCGCAAAAAACACCTCTGTTTTCTCCCAAAATTTAGGATGTGTCCACGTTGCGCTTTGGGGTGTTTCCTGTCGCCGGCGCTAGGCCTACCCACGCAAGTGAGGTATCATTTTTATCGGGAGACTTGGGGGAACGCTGGGTGGAAGGAAATTTGTAGCTTCTCTCAGATTCCAGAACTTTCTGCCACAAAAATGTGAGGAGCATGTGTTTTTTTAGCCAAATTTTGAGGTTTGCAAAGGATTCTGGGTAACAGAACCTGGTCCGAGCCCCGCAAGTCACCCCTCCTTGGATTCCCCTAGGTCTCTAGTTTTCAGAAATACACAGGTTTGGTAGGATTCCCTAGGTGCCGGCTGAGCTAGAGGCCAAAATCTACAGGTAGGCACTTCGCAAAAAACACCTCTGTTTTTTTCCAAAATTTAGGATGTGTCCACGTTGCGCTTTGGGGTGTTTCCTGTCGCCGGCGCTAGGCCTACCCACGCAAGTGAGGTATCATTTTTATCGGGAGACTTGGGGGAACGCTGGGTGGAAGGAAATTTGTAGCTCCTCTGATTCCAGAACTTTCTGCCACAGAAATGTGAGGAACATGTGTTTTTTTAGCCAAATTTTGAGGTTTGCAAAGGATTCTGGGTAACAGAACCTGGTCCGAGCCCCGCAAGTCACCCCTCCTTGGATTCCCCTAGGTCTCTAGTTTTCAGAAATGCACAGGTTTGGTAGGTTTCCCTAGGTGCCGGCTGAGCAAGAGGCCAAAATCTACAGGTAGGCACTTCGCAAAAAACACCTCTGTTTTCTCCCAAAATTTAGGATGTGTCCACGTTGCGCTTTGGGGTGTTTCCTGTCGCCGGCGCTAGGCCTACCCACGCAAGTGAGGTATCATTTTTATCGGGAGACTTGGGGGAACGCTGGGTGGAAGGAAATTTGTAGCTCCTCTCAGATTCCAGAACTTTCTGCCACAGAAATGTGAGGAACATGTGTTTTTGTAGCCAAATTTTGAGGTTTGCAAAGGATTCTGGGTAACAGAACCTGGTCAGAGACCCACAGGTCACCCCATCTTGGATTCCCCTAGGTCTCTAGTTTTCAAAAATGCACAGGTTTGGTAGGTTTCCCTAGGTGCCGGGTGAGCTACAGGCCAAAATCCACAGGTAGGCACTGTTTTCTTTCAAAAAATGGGATGTGTCCACGTTGCGTTTTGGGGCGTTTCCTGTTGCGGGCGCCAGGCCTACCCACGCAAGTGAGGTATCATTTTTATCGGGAGACTTGGGGGAACGCTGGGTGGAAGGAAATTTGTAGCTCCTCTCAGATTCCAGAACTTTCTGCCACAAAAATGTGAGGAGCATGTGTTTTTTTAGCCAAATTTTGAGGTTTGCAAAGGATTCTGGGTAACAGAACCTGGTCCGAGCCCCGCAAGTCACCCCTCCTTGGATTCCCCTAGGTCTCTAGTTTTCAGAAATACACAGGTTTGGTAGGTTTCCCTAGGTGCCGGCTGAGCTAGAGGCCAAAATCTACAGGTAGGCACTTCGCAAAAAACACCTCTGTTTTCTCCCAAAATTTAGGATGTGTCCACGTTGCGCTTTGGGGTGTTTCCTGTCGCCGGCGCTAGGCTTACCCACGCAAGTGAGGTATCATTTTTATCGGGAGACTTGGGGGGAACGCTGGGTGGAAGGAAATTTGTAGCTCCTCTCAGATTCCAGAACTTTCTGCCACAGAAATGTGAGGAACATGTGTTTTTTTAGCCAAATTTTGAGGTTTGCAAAGGATTCTGGGTAACAGAACCTGGTCCGAGCCCCGCAAGTCACCCCTCCTTGGATTCCCCTAGGTCTCTAGTTTTCAGAAATGCACAGGTTTGGTAGGTTTCCCTAGGTGCCGGCTGAGCTAGAGGCCAAAATCTACAGGTAGGCACTTCGCAAAAAACACCTCTGTTTTCTCCCAAAATTTAGGATGTGTCCACGTTGCGCTTTGGGGTGTTTCCTGTCGCCGGCGCTAGTGCTACCCACGCAAGTGAGGTATCATTTTTATCGGGAGACTTGGGGGAACGCTGGGTGGAAGGAAATTTGTAGCTGCTCTCAGATTCCAGACTTTCTGCCACAGAAATGTGAGGAACATGTGTTTTTTTAGCCAAATTTTAAGGTTTGCAAAGGATTCTGGGTAACAGAACCTGGTCCGAGCCCCGCAAGTCACCCCTCCTTGGATTCCCCTAGGTCTCTAGTTTTCAGAAATGCACAGGTTTGGTAGGTTTCCCTGGGTGCCGGCTGAGCTAGAGGCCAAAATCTACAGGTAGGCAGATCGCAAAAAACACCTCTGTTTTCTCCCAAAATTTAGGATGTGTCCACGTTGCGCTTTGGGGTGTTTCCTGTCGCCGGCGCTAGGCCTACTCACGCAAGTGAGGTATCATTTTTATCGGGAGACTTGGGGGAACGCTGGGTGGAAGGAAATTTGTAGCTTCTCTCAGATTCCAGAACTTTCTGCCACAAAAATGTGAGGAGCATGTGTTTTTTTAGCCAAATTTTGAGGTTTGCAAAGGATTCTGGGTAACAGAACCTGGTCCGAGCCCCGCAAGTCACCCCTCCTTGGATTCCCTAGGTCTCTAGTTTTCAGAAATACACAGGTTTGGTAGGATTCCCTATGTGCCGGCTGAGCTAGAGGCCAAAATCTACAGGTAGGCACTTCGCAAAAAACACCTCTGTTTTTTTCCAAAATTTAGGATGTGTCCACGTTGCGCTTTGGGGTGTTTCCTGTCGCCGGCGCTAGGCCTACCCACGCAAGTGAGGTATCATTTTTATCGGGAGACTTGGGGGAACGCTGGGTGGAAGGAAATTTGTAGCTCCTCTGATTCCAGAACTTTCTGCCACAGAAATGTGAGGAACATGTGTTTTTTTAGCCAAATTTTGAGGTTTGCAAAGGATTCTGGGTAACAGAACCTGGTCCGAGCCCCGCAAGTCACCCCTCCTTGGATTCCCCTAGGTCTCTAGTTTTCAGAAATGCACAGGTTTGGTAGGTTTCCCTAGGTGCCGGCTGAGCAAGAGGCCAAAATCTACAGGTAGGCACTTCGCAAAAAACACCTCTGTTTTCTCCCAAAATTTAGGATGTGTCCACGTTGCGCTTTGGGGTGTTTCCTGTCGCCGGCGCTAGGCCTACCCACGCAAGTGAGGTATCATTTTTATCGGGAGACTTGGGGGAACGCTGGGTGGAAGGAAATTTGTAGCTCCTCTCAGATTCCAGAACTTTCTGCCACAGAAATGTGAGGAACATGTGTTTTTTAAGCCAAATTTTGAGGTTTGCAAAGGATTCTGGGTAACAGAACCTGGTCCGAGCCCCGCAAGTCACCCCTCCTTGGATTCCCCTAGGTCTCTAGTTTTCAGAAATGCACAGGTTTGGTAGGATTCCCTAGGTGCCGGCTGAGCTAGAGGCCAAAATCTACAGGTAGGCACTTCGCAAAAAACACCTCAGTTTTTTTCCAAAATTTAGGATGTGTCCACGTTGCGCTTTGGGGTGTTTCCTGTCGCCGGCGCTAGGCCTACCCATGCAAGTGAGGTATCATTTTTATCGGGAGACTTGGGGGAACGCTGGGTGGAAGGAAATTTGTAGCTCCTCTCAGATTCCAGAACTTTCTGCCACAGAAATGTGAGGAACATGTGTTTTTTTAGCCAAATTTTGAGGTTTGCAAAGGATTCTGGGTAACAGAACCTGGTCCGAGCCCCGCAAGTCACCCCTCCTTGGATTCCCCTAGGTCTCTAGTTTTCAGAAATGCACAGGTTTGGTAGGATTCCCTAGGTGCCGGCTGAGCTAGAGGCCAAAATCTACAGGTAGGCACTTCGCAAAAAACACCTCAGTTTTTTTCCAAAATTTAGGATGTGTCCACGTTGTGCTTTGGGGTGTTTCCTGTCGCCGGCGCTAGGCCTACCCACGCAAGTGAGGTATCATTTGTATCGGGAGACTTGGGGGAACGCTGGGTGGAAGGAAATTTGTAGCTCCTCTCAGATTCCAGAACTTTCTGCCACAGAAATGTGAGGAACATGTGTTTTTTTAGCCAAATTTTGAGGTTTGCAAAGGATTCTGGGTAACAGAACCTGGTCCGAGCCCCGCAAGTCACCCCTCCTTGGATTCCCCTAGGTCTCTAGTTTTCAGAAATGCACAGGTTTGGTAGGTTTCACTAGGTGCCGGCTGAGCTAAAGGCCAAAATCTACAGGTAGGCACTTTGCAAAAAACACCTCTGTTTTTTTCCAAAATTTAGGATGTGTCCACGTTGCGCTTTGGGGTGTTTCCTGTCGCCAGCGCTACGCCTACCCACGCAAGTGAGGTATCATTTTTATCGGGAGACTTGGGGGAACGCTGGGTGGAAGGAAATTTGTAGCTCCTCTCAGATTCCAGATCATTCTGCCACAGAAATGTGAGGAACATGTGTTTTTTTAGCCAAATTTTGAGGTTTGCAAAGGATTCTTGGTAACAGAACCTGGTCCGAGCCCCGCAAGTCACCCCTCCTTGGATTCCTCTAGGTCTCTAGTTTTCAGAAATGTACAGGTTTGGTAGGTTTTCCTAGGTGCCGGCTGAGCTAGAGGCCAAAATCTACAGGTAGGCACTTCGCAAAAAACACCTCTGTTTTCTCCCAAAATTTAGGATGTGTCCACGTTGCGCTTTGGGGTGTTTCCTGTCGCCGGCGCTAGGCCTACCCACGCAAGTGAGGTATCATTTTTATCGGGAGACTTGGGGGAACGCTGGGTGGAAGGAAATTTGTAGCTCCTCTCAGATTCCAGAACATTCTGCCACAGAAATGTGAGGAACATGTGTTTTTTTAGCCAAATTTTGAGGTTTGCAAAGGATTCTGGGTAACAGAACCTGGTCCGAGTCCCGCAAGTCACCCCTCCTTGGATTCCCCTAGGTCTCTAGTTTTCAGAAATTCACAGGTTTGGTAGGTTTCTCTAGGTGCCGGCTGAGCTAGAGGCCAAAATCTACAGGTAGGCACTTCGCAAAAAACACCTCTGTTTTCTCCCAAAATTTAGGATGTGTCCACGTTGCGCTTTGGGGTGTTTCCTGTCGCCGGCGCTAGGCCTACCCACGCAAGTGAGGTATCATTTTTATCGGGAGACTTGGGGGAACGCTGGGTGGAAGGAAATTTGTAGCTTCTCTCAGATTCCAGAACTTTCTGCCACAAAAATGTGAGGAGCATGTGTTTTTTTAGCCAAATTTTGAGGTTTGCAAAGGATTCTGGGTAACAGAACCTGGTCCGAGCCCCGCAAGTCACCCCTCCTTGGATTCCCCTAGGTCTCTAGTTTTCAGAAATGCACAGGTTTGGTAGGATTCCCTAGGTGCCGGCTGAGCTAGAGGCCAAAATCTACAGGTAGGCACTTCGCAAAAAACACCTCAGTTTTTTTCCAAAATTTAGGATGTGTCCACGTTGTGCTTTGGGGTGTTTCCTGTCGCCGGCGCTAGGCCTACCCACGCAAGTGAGGTATCATTTGTATCGGGAGACTTGGGGGAACGCTGGGTGGAAGGAAATTTGTAGCTCCTCTCAGATTCCAGAACTTTCTGCCACAGAAATGTGAGGAACATGTGTTTTTTTAGCCAAATTTTGAGGTTTGCAAAGGATTCTGGGTAACAGAACCTGGTCCGAGCCCCGCAAGTCACCCCTCCTTGGATTCCCCTAGGTCTCTAGTTTTCAGAAATGCACAGGTTTGGTAGGTTTCACTAGGTGCCGGCTGAGCTAAAGGCCAAAATCTACAGGTAGGCACTTTGCAAAAAACACCTCTGTTTTTTTCCAAAATTTAGGATGTGTCCACGTTGCGCTTTGGGGTGTTTCCTGTCGCCAGCGCTACGCCTACCCACGCAAGTGAGGTATCATTTTTATCGGGAGACTTGGGGGAACGCTGGGTGGAAGGAAATTTGTAGCTCCTCTCAGATTCCAGATCATTCTGCCACAGAAATGTGAGGAACATGTGTTTTTTTAGCCAAATTTTGAGGTTTGCAAAGGATTCTTGGTAACAGAACCTGGTCCGAGCCCCGCAAGTCACCCCTCCTTGGATTCCTCTAGGTCTCTAGTTTTCAGAAATGTACAGGTTTGGTAGGTTTTCCTAGGTGCCGGCTGAGCTAGAGGCCAAAATCTACAGGTAGGCACTTCGCAAAAAACACCTCTGTTTTCTCCCAAAATTTAGGATGTGTCCACGTTGCGCTTTGGGGTGTTTCCTGTCGCCGGCGCTAGGCCTACCCACGCAAGTGAGGTATCATTTTTATCGGGAGACTTGGGGGAACGCTGGGTGGAAGGAAATTTGTAGCTCCTCTCAGATTCCAGAACATTCTGCCACAGAAATGTGAGGAACATGTGTTTTTTTAGCCAAATTTTGAGGTTTGCAAAGGATTCTGGGTAACAGAACCTGGTCCGAGTCCCGCAAGTCACCCCTCCTTGGATTCCCCTAGGTCTCTAGTTTTCAGAAATTCACAGGTTTGGTAGGTTTCTCTAGGTGCCGGCTGAGCTAGAGGCCAAAATCTACAGGTAGGCACTTCGCAAAAAACACCTCTGTTTTCTCCCAAAATTTAGGATGTGTCCACGTTGCGCTTTGGGGTGTTTCCTGTCGCCGGCGCTAGGCCTACCCACGCAAGTGAGGTATCATTTTTATCGGGAGACTTGGGGGAACGCTGGGTGGAAGGAAATTTGTAGCTTCTCTCAGATTCCAGAACTTTCTGCCACAAAAATGTGAGGAGCATGTGTTTTTTTAGCCAAATTTTGAGGTTTGCAAAGGATTCTGGGTAACAGAACCTGGTCCGAGCCCCGCAAGTCACCCCTCCTTGGATTCCCCTAGGTCTCTAGTTTTCAGAAATACACAGGTTTGGTAGGATTCCCTAGGTGCCGGCTGAGCTAGAGGCCAAAATCTACAGGTAGGCACTTCGCAAAAAACACCTCTGTTTTTTTCCAAAATTTAGGATGTGTCCACGTTGCGCTTTGGGGTGTTTCCTGTCGCCGGCGCTAGGCCTACCCACGCAAGTGAGGTATCATTTTTATCGGGAGACTTGGGGGAACGCTGGGTGGAAGGAAATTTGTAGCTCCTCTGATTCCAGAACTTTCTGCCACAGAAATGTGAGGAACATGTGTTTTTTTAGCCAAATTTTGAGGTTTGCAAAGGATTCTGGGTAACAGAACCTGGTCCGAGCCCCGCAAGTCACCCCTCCTTGGATTCCCCTAGGTCTCTAGTTTTCAGAAATGCACAGGTTTGGTAGGTTTCCCTAGGTGCCGGCTGAGCAAGAGGCCAAAATCTACAGGTAGGCACTTCGCAAAAAACACCTCTGTTTTCTCCCAAAATTTAGGATGTGTCCACGTTGCGCTTTGGGGTGTTTCCTGTCGCCGGCGCTAGGCCTACCCACGCAAGTGAGGTATCATTTTTATCGGGAGACTTGGGGGAACGCTGGGTGGAAGGAAATTTGTAGCTCCTCTCAGATTCCAGAACTTTCTGCCACAGAAATGTGAGGAACATGTGTTTTTGTAGCCAAATTTTGAGGTTTGCAAAGGATTCTGGGTAACAGAACCTGGTCAGAGACCCACAGGTCACCCCATCTTGGATTCCCCTAGGTCTCTAGTTTTCAAAAATGCACAGGTTTGGTAGGTTTCCCTAGGTGCCGGGTGAGCTACAGGCCAAAATCCACAGGTAGGCACTGTTTTCTTTCAAAAAATGGGATGTGTCCACGTTGCGTTTTGGGGCGTTTCCTGTTGCGGGCGCCAGGCCTACCCACGCAAGTGAGGTATCATTTTTATCGGGAGACTTGGGGGAACGCTGGGTGGAAGGAAATTTGTAGCTCCTCTCAGATTCCAGAACTTTCTGCCACAAAAATGTGAGGAGCATGTGTTTTTTTAGCCAAATTTTGAGGTTTGCAAAGGATTCTGGGTAACAGAACCTGGTCCGAGCCCCGCAAGTCACCCCTCCTTGGATTCCCCTAGGTCTCTAGTTTTCAGAAATACACAGGTTTGGTAGGTTTCCCTAGGTGCCGGCTGAGCTAGAGGCCAAAATCTACAGGTAGGCACTTCGCAAAAAACACCTCTGTTTTCTCCCAAAATTTAGGATGTGTCCACGTTGCGCTTTGGGGTGTTTCCTGTCGCCGGCGCTAGGCTTACCCACGCAAGTGAGGTATCATTTTTATCGGGAGACTTGGGGGGAACGCTGGGTGGAAGGAAATTTGTAGCTCCTCTCAGATTCCAGAACTTTCTGCCACAGAAATGTGAGGAACATGTGTTTTTTTAGCCAAATTTTGAGGTTTGCAAAGGATTCTGGGTAACAGAACCTGGTCCGAGCCCCGCAAGTCACCCCTCCTTGGATTCCCCTAGGTCTCTAGTTTTCAGAAATGCACAGGTTTGGTAGGTTTCCCTAGGTGCCGGCTGAGCTAGAGGCCAAAATCTACAGGTAGGCACTTCGCAAAAAACACCTCTGTTTTCTCCCAAAATTTAGGATGTGTCCACGTTGCGCTTTGGGGTGTTTCCTGTCGCCGGCGCTAGTGCTACCCACGCAAGTGAGGTATCATTTTTATCGGGAGACTTGGGGGAACGCTGGGTGGAAGGAAATTTGTAGCTGCTCTCAGATTCCAGACTTTCTGCCACAGAAATGTGAGGAACATGTGTTTTTTTAGCCAAATTTTAAGGTTTGCAAAGGATTCTGGGTAACAGAACCTGGTCCGAGCCCCGCAAGTCACCCCTCCTTGGATTCCCCTAGGTCTCTAGTTTTCAGAAATGCACAGGTTTGGTAGGTTTCCCTGGGTGCCGGCTGAGCTAGAGGCCAAAATCTACAGGTAGGCAGATCGCAAAAAACACCTCTGTTTTCTCCCAAAATTTAGGATGTTTCCACGTTGCGCTTTGGGGTGTTTCCTGTCGCCGGCGCTAGGCCTACCCACGCAAGTGAGGTATCATTTTTATCGGGAGACTTAGGGGAACGCTGGGTGGAAGGAAATTTGTAGCTCCTCTCAGATTCCAGAACTTTCTGCCACAGAAATGTGAGGAACATGTTTTTTTTTAGCCAAATTTTGAGGTTTGCAAAGGATTCTGGGTAACAGAACCTGGTCAGAGACCCACAGGTCACCCCATCTTGGATTCCCCTAGGTCTCTAGTTTTCAAAAATGCACAGGTTTGGTAGGTTTCCCTAGGTGCCGGGTGAGCTACAGGCCAAAATCCACAGGTAGGCACTGTTTTCTTTAAAAAAATGGGATGTGTCCACGTTGCGTTTTGGGGCGTTTCCTGTTGCGGGCGCTAGGCCTACCCACGCAAGTGAGGTATCATTTTTATCGGGAGACTTGGGGGAACGCTGGGTGGAAGGAAATTTGTAGCTCCTCTCAGATTCCAGAACTTTCTGCCACAAAAATGTGAGGAGCATGTGTTTTTTTAGCCAAATTTTGAGGTTTGCAAAGGATTCTGGGTAACAGAACCTGGTCCGAGCCCCGCAAGTCACCCCTCCTTGGATTCCCCTAGGTCTCTAGTTTTCAGAAATGCACAGGTTTGGTAGGTTTCCCTAGGTGCCGGCTGAGCTAGAGGCCAAAATCTACAGGTAGGCACTTTGCAAAAAACACCTCTGTTTTCTCCCAAAATTTAGGATGTGTCCACGTTGCGCTTTGGGGTGTTTCCTGTCGCCGGCGCTAGGCTTACCCACGCAAGTGAGGTATCATTTTTATCGGGAGACTTGGGGGAACGCTGGGTGGAAGGAAATTTGTAGCTCCTCTCAGATTCCAGAACTTTCTGCCACAGAAATGTGAGGAACATGTGTTTTTTTAGCCAAATTTTGAGGTTTGCAAAGGATTCTGGGTAACAGAACCTGGTCCGAGCCCTGCAAGTCACCCCTCCTTGGATTCCCCTAGGTCTCTAGTTTTCAGAAATGCACAGGTTTGGTAGGATTCCCTAGGTGCCGGCTGAGCTAGAGGCCAAAATCTACAGGTAGGCACTTCGCAAAAAAACGCTCAGTTTTTTTCCAAAATTTAGGATGTGTCCACGTTGTGCTTTGGGGTGTTTCCTGTCGCCGGCGCTAGGCCTACCCACGCAAGTGAGGTATCATTTTTATCGGGAGACTTGGGGGAACGCTGGGTGGAAGGAAATTTGTAGCTCCTCTCAGATTCCAGAACTTTCTGCCACAGAAATGTGAGGAACATGTGTTTTTTTTGCCAAATTTTGAGGTTTGCAAAGGATTCTGGGTAACAGAATCTGGTCCGAGCCCCGCAAGTCACCCCTCCTTGGATTCCCCTAGGTCTCTAGTTTTCAGAAATGCACAGGTTTGGTAGGTTTCCCTAGGTGCCGGCTGAGCTAGAGGCCAAAATCTACAGGTAGGCACTTCGCAAAAAACACCTCTGTTTTCTCCCAAAATTTAGGATGTGTCCACGTTGCGCTTTGGGGTGTTTCCTGTCACCGGCGCTAGGCTTACCCACGCAAGTGAGGTATCATTTTTATCGGGAGACTTGGGGGAACGCTGGGTGGAAGGAAATTTGTAGCTCCTCTCAGATTCCAGAACTTTCTGCCACAGAAATGTGAGGAACATGTGTTTTTTTAGCCAAATTTTGAGGTTTGCAAAGGATTCTGGGTAACAGAACCTGGTCCGAGCCCCGCAAGTCACCCCTCCTTGGATTCCCCTAGGTCACTAGTTTTCAGAAATGCACAGGTTTGGTAGGTTTCCCTGGGTGCCGGCTGAGCTAGAGGCCAAAATCTACAGGTAGGCAGATCGCAAAAAACACCTCTGTTTTCTCCCAAAATTTAGGATGTGTCCACGTTGCGCTTTGGGGTGTTTCCTGTCGCCGGCGCTAGGCCTACCCACGCAAGTGAGGTATCATTTTTATCGGGAGACTTGGGGGAACGCTGGGTGGAAGGAAATTTGTAGCTCCTCTCAGATTCCAGAACTTTCTGCCACAGAAATGTGAGGAACATGTGTTTTTTTAGCCAAATTTTGAGGTTTGCAAAGGATTCTGGGTAACAGAACCTGGTCAGAGACCCACAGGTCACCCCATCTTGGATTCCCCTAGGTCTCTAGTTTTCAAAAATGCACAGGTTTGGTAGGTTTCCCTAGGTGCCGGGTGAGCTACAGGCCAAAATCCACAGGTAGGCACTGTTTTCTTTCAAAAAATGGGATGTGTCCACGTTGCGTTTTGGGGCGTTTCCTGTTGCGGGCGCTAGGCCTACCCACGCAAGTGAGGTATCATTTTTATCGGGAGACTTGGGGGAACGCTGGGTGGAAGGAAATTTGTAGCTCCTCTCAGATTCGAGAACTTTCTGCCACAAAAATGTGAGGAGCATGTGTTTTTTTAGCCAAATTTTGAGGTTTGCAAAGGATTCTGGGTAACAGAACCTGGTCTGAGCCCCGCAAGTCACCCCTCCTTGGATTCCCCTAGGTCTCTAGTTTTCAGAAATGCACAGGTTTGGTAGGTTTCCCTAGGTGCCGGCTGAGCTAGAGGCCAAAATCTACAGGTAGGCACTTCGCAAAAAACACCTCTGTTTTCTCCCAAAATTTAGGATGTGTCCACGTTGCGCTTTGGGGTGTTTCCTGTCGCCGGCGCTAGGCTTACCCACGCAAGTGAGGTATCATTTTTATGGGGAGACTTGGGGGAACGCTGGGTGGAAGGAAATTTGTAGCTCCTCTCAGATTCCAGAACTTTCTGCCACAGAAATGTGAGGAACATGTGTTTTTTTAGCCAAATTTTGAGGTTTGCAAAGGATTCTGGGTAACAGAACCTGGTCCGAGCCCCGCAAGTCACCCCTCCTTGGATTCCCCTAGGTCTCTAGTTTTCAGAAATGCACAGGTTTGGTAGGTTTCACTAGGTGCCGGCTGAGCTAGAGGCCAAAATCTACAGGTAGGCACTTCGCAAAAAACACCTCTGTTTTTTTCCAAAATTTAGGATGTGTCCACGTTGCGCTTTGGGGTGTTTCCTGTCGCCAGCGCTAGGCCTACCCACGCAAGTGAGGTATCATTTTTATCGGGAGACTTGGGAGAACGCTGGGTGGAAGGAAATTTGTAGCTCCTCTCAGATTCCAGAACATTCTGCCACAGAAATGTGAGGAACATGTGTTTTTTTAGCCAAATTTTGAGGTTTGCAAAGGATTCTGGGTAACAGAACCTGGTCCGAGCCCCGCAAGTCACCCCTCCTTGGATTCCCCTAGGTCTCTAGTTTTCAGAAATGCACAGGTTTGGTAGGTTTCCCTAGGTGCCGGCTGAGCTAGAGGCCAAAATCTACAGGTAGGCACTTCGCAAAAAAACCTCTGTTTTTTTCCAAAATTTAGGATGTGTCCACGTTGCGCTTTCGTGTGTTTCCTGTCGCCGGCGCTAGGCCTACCCACGCAAGTGAGGTATCATTTTTATCGGGAGACTTGGGGGAACGCTGGGTGGAAGGAAATTTGTAGCTCCTCTCAGATTCCAGAACTTTCTGCCACAGAAATGTGAGGAACATGTGTTTTTTTAGCCAAATTTTGAGGTTTGCAAAGGATTCTGGGTAACAGACCCTGGTCCGAGCCCCGCAAGTCACCCCTCCTTGGATTCCCCTAGGTCTCTAGTTTTCAGAAATGCACAGGTTTGGTAGGATTCCCTAGGTGCCGGCTGAGCTAGAGGCCAAAATCTACAGGTAGGCACTTCGCAAAAAAACGCTCTGTTTTTTTCAAAAATTTAGGATGTGTCCACGTTGTGCTTTGGGGTGTTTGCTGTCGCCGGCGCTAGGCCTACCCACGCAAGTGAGGTATCATTTTTATCGGGAGACTTGGGGGAACGCTGGGTGGAAGGAAATTTGTAGCTCCTCTCAGATTCGAGAACTTTCTGCCACAAAAATGTGAGGAGCATGTGTTTTTTTAGCCAAATTTTGAGGTTTGCAAAGGATTCTGGGTAACAGAACCTGGTCCGAGCCCCGCAAGTCACCCCTCCTTGGATTCCCCTAGGTCTCTAGTTTTCAGAAATGCACAGGTTTGGTAGGTTTCCCTAGGTGCCGGCTGAGCTAGAGGCCAAAATCTACAGGTAGGCACTTCGCAAAAAACACCTCTGTTTTCTCCCAAAATTTAGGATGTGTCCACGTTGCGCTTTGGGGTGTTTCCTGTCGCCGGCGCTAGGCTTACCCACGCAAGTGAGGTATCATTTTTATCGGGAGACTTGGGGGAACGCTGGGTGGAAGGAAATTTGTAGCTCCTCTCAGATTCCAGAACTTTCTGCCACAGAAATGTGAGGAACATGTGTTTTTTTAGCCAAATTTTGAGGTTTGCAAAGGATTCTGGGTAACAGAACCTGGTCCGAGCCCCGCAAGTCACCCCTCCTTGGATTCCCCTAGGTCTCTAGTTTTCAGAAATGCACAGGTTTGGTAGGTTTCACTAGGTGCCGGCTGAGCTAGAGGCCAAAATCTACAGGTAGGCACTTCGCAAAAAACACCTCGTTTTTTTTCCAAAATTTAGGATGTGTCCACGTTGCGCTTTGGGGTGTTTCCTGTCGCCAGCGCTAGGCCTACCCACGCAAGTGAGGTATCATTTTTATCGGGAGACTTGGGGGAACGCTGGGTGGAAGGAAATTTGTAGCTCCTCTCAGATTCCAGAACATTCTGCCACAGAAATGTGAGGAACATGTGTTTTTTTAGCCAAATTTTGAGGTTTGCAAAGGATTCTGGGTAACAGAACCTGGTCCGAGCCCCGCAAGTCACCCCTCCTTGGATTCCCCTAGGTCTCTAGTTTTCAGAAATGCACAGGTTTGGTAGGTTTCCCTAGGTGCCGGCTGAGCTAGAGGCCAAAATCTACAGGTAGGCACTTCGCAAAAAAACCTCTGTTTTTTTCCAAAATTTAGGATGTGTCCACGTTGCGCTTTCGTGTGTTTCCTGTCGCCGGCGCTAGGCCTACCCACGCAAGTGAGGTATCATTTTTATCGGGAGACTTGGGGTAACGCTGGGTGGAAGGAAATTTGTAGCTCCTCTCAGATTCCAGAACTTTCTGCCACAGAAATGTGAGGAACATGTGTTTTTTTAGCCAAATTTTGAGGTTTGCAAAGGATTCTGGGTAACAGAACCTGGTCCGAGCCCCGCAAGTCACCCCTCCTTGGATTCCCCTAGGTCTCTAGTTTTCAGAAATGCACAGGTTTGGTAGGATTCCCTAGGTGCCGGCTGAGCTAGAGGCCAAAATCTACAGGTAGGCACTTCGCAAAAAAACGCTCCGTTTTTTTCAAAAATTTAGGATGTGTCCACGTTGTGCTTTGGGGTGTTTGCTGTCGCCGGCGCTAGGCCTACCCACGCAAGTGAGGTATCATTTTTATCGGGAGACTTGGGGGAACGCTGGGTGGAAGGAAATTTGTAGCTCCTCTCAGATTCCAGAACTTTCTGCCACAGAAATGTGAGGAACATGTGTTTTTTTTGCCAAATTTTGAGGTTTGCAAAGGATTCTGGGTAACAGAACCTGGTCCGAGCCCCGCAAGTCACCCCTCCTTGGATTCCCCTAGGTCTCTAGTTTTCAGAAATGCACAGGTTTCGTAGGTTTCCCTAGGTGCCGGCTGAGCTAGAGGCCAAAATCTACAGGTAGGCACTTCGCAAAAAACACCTCTGTTTTCTCCCAAAATTTAGGATGTGTCCACGTTGCGCTTTGGGGTGTTTCCTGTCGCCGGCGCTAGGCTTACCCACGCAAGTGAGGTATCATTTTTATCGGGAGACTTGGGGGAACGCTGCGTGGAAGGAAATTTGTAGCTCCTCTCAGATTCCAGAACTTTCTGCCACAGAAATGTGAGGAACATGTGTTTTTTTAGCCAAATTTTGAGGTTTGCAAAGGATTCTGGGTAACAGAACCTGGTCCGAGCCCCGCAAGTCACCCCTCCTTGGATTCCCCTAGGTCTCTAGTTTTCAGAAATGCACAGGTTTGGTAGGTTTCACTAGGTGGCGGCAGAGCTAAAGGCCAAAATCTACAGGTAGGCACTTCGCAAAAAACACCTCTGTTTTTTTCCAAAATTTTGGATGTGTCCACGTTGCGCTTTGGGGTGTTTCCTGTCGCCAGCGCTAGGCCTACCCACGCAAGTGAGGTATAATTTTTATCGGGAGACTTGGGGGAACGCTGGGTGGAAGGAAATTTGTAGCTCCTCTCAGATTCCAGAACATTCTGCCACAGAAATGTGAGGAACATGTGTTTTTTTAGCCAAATTTTGAGGTTTGCAAAGGATTCTGGGTAACAGAACCTGGTCCGAGCCCCGCAAGTCACCCCTCCTTGGATTCCCCTAGGTCTCTAGTTTTCAGAAATGCACAGGTTTGGTAGGTTTCTCTAGGTGCCGGCTGAGCTAGAGGCCAAAATCTACAGGTAGGCACTTCGCAAAAAACACCTCTGTTTTCTCCCAAAATTTAGGATGTGTCCACGTTGCGCTTTGGGGTGTTTCCTGTCGCCGGCGCTAGGCCTACCCACGCAAGTGAGGTATCATTTTTATCGGGAGACGTGGGGGAACGCTGGGTGGAAGGAAATTTGTAGCTCCTCTCAGATTCCAGAACTTTCTGCCACAGAAATGTGAGGAACATGTGTTTTTTTAGCCAAATTTTGAGGTTTGCAAAGGATTCTGGGTAACAGAACCTGGCTCGAGCCCCGCAAGTCACCCCTCCTTGGATTCCCCTAGGTCTCTAGTTTTCAGAAATGCACAGGTTTGGTAGGATTCCCTAGGTGCCGGCTGAGCTAGAGGCCAAAATCTACAGGTAGGCACTTCGCAAAAAACACCTCAGTTTTTTTCCAAAATTTAGGATGTGTCCACGTTGTGCTTTGGGGTGTTTCCTGTCGCCGGCGCTAGGCCTACCCACGCAAGTGAGGTATCATTTTTATCGGGAGACTTGGGGGAACGCTGGGTGGAAGGAAATTTGTAGCTCCTCTCAGATTCCAGAACTTTCTGCCACAGAAATGTGAGGAACATGTGTTTTGTTTGCCAAATTTTGAGGTTTGCAAAGGATTCTGGGTAACAGAACCTGGTCCGAGCCCCGCAAGTCACCCCTCCTTGGATTCCCCTAGGTCTCTAGTTTTCAGAAATGCACAGGTTTCGTAGGTTTCCCTAGGTGCCGGCTGAGCTAGAGGCCAAAATCTACAGGTAGGCACTTCGCAAAAAACACCTCTGTTTTCTCCCAAAATTTAGGATGTGTCCACGTTGCGCTTTGGGGTGTTTCCTGTCGCCGGCGCTAGGCCTACCCACGCAAGTGAGGTATCATTTTTATCGGGAGACTTGGGGGAACGCTGGGTGGAAGGAAATTTGTAGCTCCTCTCAGATTCCAGAACTTTCTGCCACAGAAATGTGAGGAACATGTGTTTTTTTAGCCAAATTTTGAGGTTTGCAAAGGATTCTGGGTAACAGAACCTGGTCCGAGCGCCGCAAGTCACCCCTCCTTGGATTCCCCTAGGTCTCTAGTTTTCAGAAATGCACAGGTTTGGTAGGTTTCCCTAGGTGCCGGCTGAGCAAGAGGCCAAAATCTACAGGTAGGCACTTCGCAAAAAACACCTCTGTTTTCTCCCAAAATTTAGGATGTGTCCACGTTGCGCTTTGGGGTGTTTCCTGTCGCCGGCGCTAGGCCTACCCACGCAAGTGAGGTATCATTTTTTTCGGGAGACTTGGGGGAACGCTGGGTGGAAGGAAATTTGTAGCTCCTCTCAGATTCCAGAACTTTCTGCCACAGAAATGTGAGGAACATGTGTTTTTTTAGCCAAATTTTGAGGTTTGCAAAGGATTCTGGGTAACAGAACCTGGTCCGAGCCCCGCAAGTCACCCCTCCTTGGATTCCCCTAGGTCTCTAGTTTTCAGAAATGCACAGGTTTGGTAGGTTTCACTTGGTGCCGGCTGAGCTAAAGGCCAAAATCTACAGGTAAGCACTTCGCAAAAAACACCTCTGTTTTTTTCTAAAATTTAGGATGTGTCCACGTTGCGCTTTGGGGTGTTTCCTGTCGCCAGCGCTAGGCCTACCCACGCAAGTGAGGTATAATTTTTATCGGGAGACTTGGGGGAACGCTGGGTGGAAGGAAATTTGTAGCTCCTCTCAGATTCCAGAACTTTCTGCCACAGAAATGTGAGGAACATGTGTTTTTTTAGCCAAATTTTGAGGTTTGCAAAGGATTCTGGGTAACAGAACCTGGTCCGAGCCCCGCAAGTCACCCCTCTTTGGATTCCCCTAGGTCTCTAGTTTTCAGAAATGCACAGGTTTGGTAGGTTTCCCTAGGTGCCGGCTGAGCTAGAGGCCAAAATCTACAGGTAGGCACTTCGCAAAAAACACCTCTGTTTTCTCCCAAAATTTAGGATGTGTCCACGTTGCGCTTTGGGGTGTTTCCTGTCGCCGGCGCTAGGCCTACCCACGCAAGTGAGGTATCATTTTTATCGGGAGACTTGGGGGAACGCTGGGTGGAAGGAAATTTGTAGCTCCTCTCAGATTCCAGAACTTTCTGCCACAGAAATGTGAGGAACATGTGTTTTTGTAGCCAAATTTTGAGGTTTGCAAAGGATTCTGGGTAACAGAACCTGGTCAGAGACCCACAGGTCACCCCATCTTGGATTCCCCTAGGTCTCTAGTTTTCAAAAATGCACAGGTTTGGTAGGTTTCCCTAGGTGCCGGGTGAGCTACAGGCCAAAATCCACAGGTAGGCACTGTTTTCTTTCAAAAAATGGGATGTGTCCACGTTGCGTTTTGGGGCGTTTCCTGTTGCGGGCGCCAGGCCTACCCACGCAAGTGAGGTATCATTTTTATCGGGAGACTTGGGGGAACGCTGGGTGGAAGGAAATTTGTAGCTCCTCTCAGATTCCAGAACTTTCTGCCACAGAAATGTGAGGAACATGTGTTTTTTTAGCCAAATTTTGAGGTTTGCAAAGGATTCTGGGTAACAGAACCTGGTCCGAGCCCCGCAAGTCACCCCTCCTTGGATTCCCCTAGGTCTCTAGTTTTCAGAAATGCACAGGTTTGGTAGGTTTCACTAGGTGCCGGCTGAGCTAAAGGCCAAAATCTACAGGTAGGCACTTCGCAAAAAACACCTCTGTTTTTTTCCAAAATTTTGGATGTGTCCACTTTGCGCTTTGGGGTGTTTCCTGTCGCCAGCGCTAGGCCTACCCACGCAAGTGAGGTATAATTTTTATCGGGAGACTTGGGGGAACGCTGGGTGGAAGGAAATTTGTAGCTCCTCTCAGATTCCAGAACATTCTGC
Source organism: Pleurodeles waltl (assembly GCF_031143425.1). Taxonomy (NCBI): domain Eukaryota; kingdom Metazoa; phylum Chordata; class Amphibia; order Caudata; family Salamandridae; genus Pleurodeles; species Pleurodeles waltl. The sequence goes on from NC_090449.1 coordinate 406,434,320, forward strand.
CACAGAAATGTGAGGAACATGTGTTTTTTTAGCCAAATTTTGAGGTTTGCAAAGGATTCTGGGTAACAGAACCTGGTCCGAGCCCCGCAAGTCACCCCTCCTTGGATTCCCCTAGGTCTCTAGTTTTCAGAAATGCACAGGTTTGGTAGGTTTCCCTAGGTGCCGGCTGAGCTAGAGGCCAAAATCTACAGGTAGGCACTTCGCAAAAAACACCTCTGTTTTCTCCCAAAATTTAGGATGTGTCCACGTTGCGCTTTGGGGTGTTTCCTGTCGCCGGCGCTAGGCTTACCCACGCAAGTGAGGTATCATTTTTATCGGGAGACTTGGGGGAACGCTGGGTGGAAGGAAATTTGTAGCTCCTCTCAGATTCCAGAACTTTCTGCCACAAAAATGTGAGGAGCATGTGTTTTTTTAGCCAAATTTTGAGGTTTGCAAAGGATTCTGGGTAACAGAACCTGGTCCGAGCCCCGCAAGTCACCCCTCCTTGGATTCCCCTAGGTCTCTAGTTTTCAGAAATGCACAGGTTTGGTAGGTTTCCCTAGGTGCCGGCTGAGCTAGAGGCCAAAATCTACAGGTAGGCACTTCGCAAAAAACACCTCTGTTTTCTCCCAAAATTTAGGATGTGTCCACGTTGCGCTTTGGGGTGTTTCCTGTCGCCGGCGCTAGGCTTACCCACGCAAGTGAGGTATCATTTTTATCGGGAGACTTGGGGGAACGCTGGGTGGAAGGAAATTTGTAGCTCCTCTCAGATTCCAGAACTTTCTGCCACAAAAATGTGAGGAGCATGTGTCTTTTTTGGCCAAATTTTGAGGTTTGCAAAGGATTCTGGGTAACAGAACCTGGTCCGAGCCCCGCAAGTCACCCCTCCTTGGATTCCCCTAGGTCTCTAGTATTCAGAAATGCACAGGTTTGGTAGGTTTCACTAGGTGCCGGCTGAGCTAAAGGCCAAAATCTACAGGTAGGCACTTCGCAAAAAACACCTCTGTTTTTTTCTAAAATTTAGGATGTGTCCACGTTGCGCTTTGGGGTGTTTCCTGTTGCCAGCGCTAGGCCTACCCACGCAAGTGAGGTATAATTTTTATCGGGAGACTTGGGGGAACGCTGGGTGGAAGGAAATTTGTAGCTCCTCTCAGATTCCAGAACTTTCTGCCACAGAAATGTGAGGAACATGTGTTTTTGTAGCCAAATTTTGAGGTTTGCAAAGGATTCTGGGTAACAGAACCTGGTCCGAGCCCCGCAAGTCACCCCTCCTTGGATTCCCCTAGGTCTCTAGTTTTCAGAAATACACAGGTTTGGTAGGATTCCCTAGGTGCCGGCTGAGCTAGAGGCCAAAATCTACAGGTAGGCACTTCGCAAAAAACACCTCTGTTTTTTTCCAAAATTTAGGATGTGTCCACGTTGCGCTTTGGGGTGTTTCCTGTCGCCGGCGCTAGGCCTACCCACGCAAGTGAGGTATCATTTTTATCGGGAGACTTGGGGGAACGCTGGGTGGAAGGAAATTTGTAGCTCCTCTGATTCCAGAACTTTCTGCCACAGAAATGTGAGGAACATGTGTTTTTTTAGCCAAATTTTGAGGTTTGCAAAGGATTCTGGGTAACAGAACCTGGTCCGAGCCCCGCAAGTCACCCCTCCTTGGATTCCCCTAGGTCTCTAGTTTTCAGAAATGCACAGGTTTGGTAGGTTTCCCTAGGTGCCGGCTGAGCAAGAGGCCAAAATCTACAGGTAGGCACTTCGCAAAAAACACCTCTGTTTTCTCCCAAAATTTAGGATGTGTCCACGTTGCGCTTTGGGGTGTTTCCTGTCGCCGGCGCTAGGCCTACCCACGCAAGTGAGGTATCATTTTTATCGGGAGACTTGGGGGAACGCTGGGTGGAAGGAAATTTGTAGCTCCTCTGATTCCAGAACTTTCTGCCACAGAAATGTGAGGAACATGTGTTTTTTTAGCCAAATTTTGAGGTTTGCAAAGGATTCTGGGTAACAGAACCTGGTCCGAGCCCCGCAAGTCACCCCTCCTTGGATTCCCCTAGGTCTCTAGTTTTCAGAAATGCACAGGTTTGGTAGGATTCCCTAGGTGCCGGCTGAGCTAGAGGCCAAAATCTACAGGTAGGTACTTTGCAAAAAACACCTCTGTTTTCTCCCAAAATTTAGGATGTGTCCATGTTGCGCTTTGGGGTGTTTCCTGTCGCCGGCGCTAGGCCTACCCACGCAAGTGAGGTATCATTTTTATCGGGAGACTTGGGGGAACGCTGGGTGGAAGGAAATTTGTAGCTCCTCTCAGATTCCAGAACTTTCTGCCACAGAAATGTGAGGAACATGTGTTTTTTTAGCCAAATTTTGAGGTTTGCAAAGGATTCTGGGTAACAGAACCTGGTCCGAGCCCCGCAAGTCACCCCTCCTTGGATTCCCCTAGGTCTCTAGTTTTCAGAAATGCACAGGTTTGGTAGGTTTCACTAGGTGCCGGCTGAGCTAAAGGCCAAAATCTACAGGTAGGTACTTTGCAAAAAACACCTCTGTTTTTTTCCAAAATTTAGGATGTGTCCACGTTGCGCTTTGGGGTGTTTCCTGTCGCCAGCGCTAGGCCTACCCACGCAAGTGAGGTATCATTTTTATCGGGAGACTTGGGGGAACGCTGGGTGGAAGGAAATTTGTAGCTCCTCTCAGATTCGAGAACATTCTGCCACAGAAATGTGAGGAACATGTGTTTTTTTAGCCAAATTTTGAGGTTTGCAAAGGATTCTTGGTAACAGAACCTGGTCCGAGCCCCGCAAGTCACCCCTCCTTGGATTCCTCTAGGTCTCTAGTTTTCAGAAATGTACAGGTTTGGTAGGTTTCCCTAGGTGCCGGCTGAGCTAGAGGCCAAAATCTACAGGTAGGCACTTCGCAAAAAACACCTCTGTTTTCTCCCAAAATTTAGGATGTGTCCACGTTGCGCTTTGGGGTGTTTCCTGTCGCCGGCGCTAGGCCTACCCACGCAAGTGAGGTATCATTTTTATCGGGAGACTTGGGGGAACACTGGGTGGAAGGAAATTTGTAGCTCCTCTCAGATTCCAGAACTTTCTGCCACAGAAATGTGAGGAACATGTGTTTTTTTAGCCAAATTTTGAGGTTTGCAAAGGATTCTGGGTAACAGAACCTGGTCCGAGCCCCGCAAGTCACCCCTCCTTGGATTCCCCTAGGTTTTTAGTTTTCAGAAATGCACAGGTTTGGTAGGTTTCACTAGGTGCCGGCTGAGCTAAAGGCCAAAATCTACAGGTAGGCACTTTGCAAAAAACACCTCTGTTTTTTTCCAAAATTTAGGATGTGTCCACGTTGCGCTTTGGGGTGTTTCCTGTCGCCAGCGCTACGCCTACCCACGCAAGTGAGGTATCATTTTTATCGGGAGACTTGGGGGAACGCTGGGTGGAAGGAAATTTGTAGCTCCTCTCAGATTCCAGATCATTCTGCCACAGAAATGTGAGGAACATGTGTTTTTTTAGCCAAATTTTGAGGTTTGCAAAGGATTCTTGGTAACAGAACCTGGTCCGAGCCCCGCAAGTCACCCCTCCTTGGATTCCTCTAGGTCTCTAGTTTTCAGAAATGTACAGGTTTGGTAGGTTTTCCTAGGTGCCGGCTGAGCTAGAGGCCAAAATCTACAGGTAGGCACTTCGCAAAAAACACCTCTGTTTTCTCCCAAAATTTAGGATGTGTCCACGTTGCGCTTTGGGGTGTTTCCTGTCGCCGGCGCTAGGCCTACCCACGCAAGTGAGGTATCATTTTTATCGGGAGACTTGGGGGAACGCTGGGTGGAAGGAAATTTGTAGCTCCTCTCAGATTCCAGAACATTCTGCCACAGAAATGTGAGGAACATGTGTTTTTTTAGCCAAATTTTGAGGTTTGCAAAGGATTCTGGGTAACAGAACCTGGTCCGAGTCCCGCAAGTCACCCCTCCTTGGATTCCCCTAGGTCTCTAGTTTTCAGAAATTCACAGGTTTGGTAGGTTTCTCTAGGTGCCGGCTGAGCTAGAGGCCAAAATCTACAGGTAGGCACTTCGCAAAAAACACCTCTGTTTTCTCCCAAAATTTAGGATGTGTCCACGTTGCGCTTTGGGGTGTTTCCTGTCGCCGGCGCTAGGCCTACCCACGCAAGTGAGGTATCATTTTTATCGGGAGACTTGGGGGAACGCTGGGTGGAAGGAAATTTGTAGCTTCTCTCAGATTCCAGAACTTTCTGCCACAAAAATGTGAGGAGCATGTGTTTTTTTAGCCAAATTTTGAGGTTTGCAAAGGATTCTGGGTAACAGAACCTGGTCCGAGCCCCGCAAGTCACCCCTCCTTGGATTCCCCTAGGTCTCTAGTTTTCAGAAATACACAGGTTTGGTAGGATTCCCTAGGTGCCGGCTGAGCTAGAGGCCAAAATCTACAGGTAGGCACTTCGCAAAAAACACCTCTGTTTTTTTCCAAAATTTAGGATGTGTCCACGTTGCGCTTTGGGGTGTTTCCTGTCGCCGGCGCTAGGCCTACCCACGCAAGTGAGGTATCATTTTTATCGGGAGACTTGGGGGAACGCTGGGTGGAAGGAAATTTGTAGCTCCTCTGATTCCAGAACTTTCTGCCACAGAAATGTGAGGAACATGTGTTTTTTTAGCCAAATTTTGAGGTTTGCAAAGGATTCTGGGTAACAGAACCTGGTCCGAGCCCCGCAAGTCACCCCTCCTTGGATTCCCCTAGGTCTCTAGTTTTCAGAAATGCACAGGTTTGGTAGGTTTCCCTAGGTGCCGGCTGAGCAAGAGGCCAAAATCTACAGGTAGGCACTTCGCAAAAAACACCTCTGTTTTCTCCCAAAATTTAGGATGTGTCCACGTTGCGCTTTGGGGTGTTTCCTGTCGCCGGCGCTAGGCCTACCCACGCAAGTGAGGTATCATTTTTATCGGGAGACTTGGGGGAACGCTGGGTGGAAGGAAATTTGTAGCTCCTCTCAGATTCCAGAACTTTCTGCCACAGAAATGTGAGGAACATGTGTTTTTTTAGCCAAATTTTGAGGTTTGCAAAGGATTCTGGGTAACAGAACCTGGTCCGAGCCCCGCAAGTCACCCCTCCTTGGATTCCCCTAGGTCTCTAGTTTTCAGAAATGCACAGGTTTGGTAGGATTCCCTAGGTGCCGGCTGAGCTAGAGGCCAAAATCTACAGGTAGGCACTTCGCAAAAAACACCTCAGTTTTTTTCCAAAATTTAGGATGTGTCCATGTTGCGCTTTGGGGTGTTTCCTGTCGCCGGCGCTAGGCCTACCCACGCAAGTGAGGTATCATTTTTATCGGGAGACTTGGGGGAACGCTGGGTGGAAGGAAATTTGTAGCTCCTCTCAGATTCCAGAACTTTCTGCCACAGAAATGTGAGGAACATGTGTTTTTTAAGCCAAATTTTGAGGTTTGCAAAGGATTCTGGGTAACAGAACCTGGTCCGAGCCCCGCAAGTCACCCCTCCTTGGATTCCCCTAGGTCTCTAGTTTTCAGAAATGCACAGGTTTGGTAGGTTTCACTAGGTGCCGGCTGAGCTAAAGGCCAAAATCTACAGGTAGGCACTTTGCAAAAAACACCTCTGTTTTTTTCCAAAATTTAGGATGTGTCCACGTTGCGCTTTGGGGTGTTTCCTGTCGCCAGCGCTAGGCCTACCCACGCAAGTGAGGTATCATTTTTATCGGGAGACTTGGGGGAACGCTGGGTGGAAGGAAATTTGTAGCTCCTCTCAGATTCCAGAACATTCTGCCACAGAAATGTGATGAACATGTGTTTTTTTAGCCAAATTTTGAGGTTTGCAAAGGATTCTTGGTAACAGAACCTGGTCCGAGCCCCGCAAGTCACCCCTCCTTGGATTCCTCTAGGTCTCTAGTTTTCAGAAATGTACAGGTTTGGTAGGTTTCCCAAGGTGCCGGCTGAGCTAGAGGCCAAAATCTAGAGGTAGGCACTTCGCAAAAAACACCTCTGTTTTCTCCCAAAATTTAGGATGTGTCCACGTTGCGCTTTGGGGTGTTTCCTGTCGCCGGCGCTAGGCCTACCCACGCAAGTGAGGTATCATTTTTATCGGGAGACTTGGGGGAACGCTGGGTGGAAGGAAATTTGTAGCTCCTCTCAGATTCCAGAACATTCTGCCACAGAAATGTGAGGAACATGTGTTTTTTTAGCCAAATTTTGAGGTTTGCAAAGGATTCTGGGTAACAGAACCTGGTCCGAGTCCCGCAAGTCACCCCTCCTTGGATTCCCCTAGGTCTCTAGTTTTCAGAAATGCACAGGTTTGGTAGGTTTCTCTAGGTGCCGGCTGAGCTAGAGGCCAAAATCTACAGGTAGGCACTTCGCAAAAAACACCTCTGTTTTCTCCCAAAATTTAGGATGTGTCCACGTTGCGCTTTGGGGTGTTTCCTGTCGCCGGCGCTAGGCCTACTCACGCAAGTGAGGTATCATTTTTATCGGGAGACTTGGGGGAACGCTGGGTGGAAGGAAATTTGTAGCTTCTCTCAGATTCCAGAACTTTCTGCCACAAAAATGTGAGGAGCATGTGTTTTTTTAGCCAAATTTTGAGGTTTGCAAAGGATTCTGGGTAACAGAACCTGGTCCGAGCCCCGCAAGTCACCCCTCCTTGGATTCCCTAGGTCTCTAGTTTTCAGAAATACACAGGTTTGGTAGGATTCCCTATGTGCCGGCTGAGCTAGAGGCCAAAATCTACAGGTAGGCACTTCGCAAAAAACACCTCTGTTTTTTTCCAAAATTTAGGATGTGTCCACGTTGCGCTTTGGGGTGTTTCCTGTCGCCGGCGCTAGGCCTACCCACGCAAGTGAGGTATCATTTTTATCGGGAGACTTGGGGGAACGCTGGGTGGAAGGAAATTTGTAGCTCCTCTGATTCCAGAACTTTCTGCCACAGAAATGTGAGGAACATGTGTTTTTTTAGCCAAATTTTGAGGTTTGCAAAGGATTCTGGGTAACAGAACCTGGTCCGAGCCCCGCAAGTCACCCCTCCTTGGATTCCCCTAGGTCTCTAGTTTTCAGAAATGCACAGGTTTGGTAGGTTTCCCTAGGTGCCGGCTGAGCAAGAGGCCAAAATCTACAGGTAGGCACTTCGCAAAAAACACCTCTGTTTTCTCCCAAAATTTAGGATGTGTCCACGTTGCGCTTTGGGGTGTTTCCTGTCGCCGGCGCTAGGCCTACCCACGCAAGTGAGGTATCATTTTTATCGGGAGACTTGGGGGAACGCTGGGTGGAAGGAAATTTGTAGCTCCTCTCAGATTCCAGAACTTTCTGCCACAGAAATGTGAGGAACATGTGTTTTTTAAGCCAAATTTTGAGGTTTGCAAAGGATTCTGGGTAACAGAACCTGGTCCGAGCCCCGCAAGTCACCCCTCCTTGGATTCCCCTAGGTCTCTAGTTTTCAGAAATGCACAGGTTTGGTAGGATTCCCTAGGTGCCGGCTGAGCTAGAGGCCAAAATCTACAGGTAGGCACTTCGCAAAAAACACCTCAGTTTTTTTCCAAAATTTAGGATGTGTCCACGTTGCGCTTTGGGGTGTTTCCTGTCGCCGGCGCTAGGCCTACCCATGCAAGTGAGGTATCATTTTTATCGGGAGACTTGGGGGAACGCTGGGTGGAAGGAAATTTGTAGCTCCTCTCAGATTCCAGAACTTTCTGCCACAGAAATGTGAGGAACATGTGTTTTTTTAGCCAAATTTTGAGGTTTGCAAAGGATTCTGGGTAACAGAACCTGGTCCGAGCCCCGCAAGTCACCCCTCCTTGGATTCCCCTAGGTCTCTAGTTTTCAGAAATGCACAGGTTTGGTAGGATTCCCTAGGTGCCGGCTGAGCTAGAGGCCAAAATCTACAGGTAGGCACTTCGCAAAAAACACCTCAGTTTTTTTCCAAAATTTAGGATGTGTCCACGTTGTGCTTTGGGGTGTTTCCTGTCGCCGGCGCTAGGCCTACCCACGCAAGTGAGGTATCATTTGTATCGGGAGACTTGGGGGAACGCTGGGTGGAAGGAAATTTGTAGCTCCTCTCAGATTCCAGAACTTTCTGCCACAGAAATGTGAGGAACATGTGTTTTTTTAGCCAAATTTTGAGGTTTGCAAAGGATTCTGGGTAACAGAACCTGGTCCGAGCCCCGCAAGTCACCCCTCCTTGGATTCCCCTAGGTCTCTAGTTTTCAGAAATGCACAGGTTTGGTAGGTTTCACTAGGTGCCGGCTGAGCTAAAGGCCAAAATCTACAGGTAGGCACTTTGCAAAAAACACCTCTGTTTTTTTCCAAAATTTAGGATGTGTCCACGTTGCGCTTTGGGGTGTTTCCTGTCGCCAGCGCTACGCCTACCCACGCAAGTGAGGTATCATTTTTATCGGGAGACTTGGGGGAACGCTGGGTGGAAGGAAATTTGTAGCTCCTCTCAGATTCCAGATCATTCTGCCACAGAAATGTGAGGAACATGTGTTTTTTTAGCCAAATTTTGAGGTTTGCAAAGGATTCTTGGTAACAGAACCTGGTCCGAGCCCCGCAAGTCACCCCTCCTTGGATTCCTCTAGGTCTCTAGTTTTCAGAAATGTACAGGTTTGGTAGGTTTTCCTAGGTGCCGGCTGAGCTAGAGGCCAAAATCTACAGGTAGGCACTTCGCAAAAAACACCTCTGTTTTCTCCCAAAATTTAGGATGTGTCCACGTTGCGCTTTGGGGTGTTTCCTGTCGCCGGCGCTAGGCCTACCCACGCAAGTGAGGTATCATTTTTATCGGGAGACTTGGGGGAACGCTGGGTGGAAGGAAATTTGTAGCTCCTCTCAGATTCCAGAACATTCTGCCACAGAAATGTGAGGAACATGTGTTTTTTTAGCCAAATTTTGAGGTTTGCAAAGGATTCTGGGTAACAGAACCTGGTCCGAGTCCCGCAAGTCACCCCTCCTTGGATTCCCCTAGGTCTCTAGTTTTCAGAAATTCACAGGTTTGGTAGGTTTCTCTAGGTGCCGGCTGAGCTAGAGGCCAAAATCTACAGGTAGGCACTTCGCAAAAAACACCTCTGTTTTCTCCCAAAATTTAGGATGTGTCCACGTTGCGCTTTGGGGTGTTTCCTGTCGCCGGCGCTAGGCCTACCCACGCAAGTGAGGTATCATTTTTATCGGGAGACTTGGGGGAACGCTGGGTGGAAGGAAATTTGTAGCTTCTCTCAGATTCCAGAACTTTCTGCCACAAAAATGTGAGGAGCATGTGTTTTTTTAGCCAAATTTTGAGGTTTGCAAAGGATTCTGGGTAACAGAACCTGGTCCGAGCCCCGCAAGTCACCCCTCCTTGGATTCCCCTAGGTCTCTAGTTTTCAGAAATGCACAGGTTTGGTAGGATTCCCTAGGTGCCGGCTGAGCTAGAGGCCAAAATCTACAGGTAGGCACTTCGCAAAAAACACCTCAGTTTTTTTCCAAAATTTAGGATGTGTCCACGTTGTGCTTTGGGGTGTTTCCTGTCGCCGGCGCTAGGCCTACCCACGCAAGTGAGGTATCATTTGTATCGGGAGACTTGGGGGAACGCTGGGTGGAAGGAAATTTGTAGCTCCTCTCAGATTCCAGAACTTTCTGCCACAGAAATGTGAGGAACATGTGTTTTTTTAGCCAAATTTTGAGGTTTGCAAAGGATTCTGGGTAACAGAACCTGGTCCGAGCCCCGCAAGTCACCCCTCCTTGGATTCCCCTAGGTCTCTAGTTTTCAGAAATGCACAGGTTTGGTAGGTTTCACTAGGTGCCGGCTGAGCTAAAGGCCAAAATCTACAGGTAGGCACTTTGCAAAAAACACCTCTGTTTTTTTCCAAAATTTAGGATGTGTCCACGTTGCGCTTTGGGGTGTTTCCTGTCGCCAGCGCTACGCCTACCCACGCAAGTGAGGTATCATTTTTATCGGGAGACTTGGGGGAACGCTGGGTGGAAGGAAATTTGTAGCTCCTCTCAGATTCCAGATCATTCTGCCACAGAAATGTGAGGAACATGTGTTTTTTTAGCCAAATTTTGAGGTTTGCAAAGGATTCTTGGTAACAGAACCTGGTCCGAGCCCCGCAAGTCACCCCTCCTTGGATTCCTCTAGGTCTCTAGTTTTCAGAAATGTACAGGTTTGGTAGGTTTTCCTAGGTGCCGGCTGAGCTAGAGGCCAAAATCTACAGGTAGGCACTTCGCAAAAAACACCTCTGTTTTCTCCCAAAATTTAGGATGTGTCCACGTTGCGCTTTGGGGTGTTTCCTGTCGCCGGCGCTAGGCCTACCCACGCAAGTGAGGTATCATTTTTATCGGGAGACTTGGGGGAACGCTGGGTGGAAGGAAATTTGTAGCTCCTCTCAGATTCCAGAACATTCTGCCACAGAAATGTGAGGAACATGTGTTTTTTTAGCCAAATTTTGAGGTTTGCAAAGGATTCTGGGTAACAGAACCTGGTCCGAGTCCCGCAAGTCACCCCTCCTTGGATTCCCCTAGGTCTCTAGTTTTCAGAAATTCACAGGTTTGGTAGGTTTCTCTAGGTGCCGGCTGAGCTAGAGGCCAAAATCTACAGGTAGGCACTTCGCAAAAAACACCTCTGTTTTCTCCCAAAATTTAGGATGTGTCCACGTTGCGCTTTGGGGTGTTTCCTGTCGCCGGCGCTAGGCCTACCCACGCAAGTGAGGTATCATTTTTATCGGGAGACTTGGGGGAACGCTGGGTGGAAGGAAATTTGTAGCTTCTCTCAGATTCCAGAACTTTCTGCCACAAAAATGTGAGGAGCATGTGTTTTTTTAGCCAAATTTTGAGGTTTGCAAAGGATTCTGGGTAACAGAACCTGGTCCGAGCCCCGCAAGTCACCCCTCCTTGGATTCCCCTAGGTCTCTAGTTTTCAGAAATACACAGGTTTGGTAGGATTCCCTAGGTGCCGGCTGAGCTAGAGGCCAAAATCTACAGGTAGGCACTTCGCAAAAAACACCTCTGTTTTTTTCCAAAATTTAGGATGTGTCCACGTTGCGCTTTGGGGTGTTTCCTGTCGCCGGCGCTAGGCCTACCCACGCAAGTGAGGTATCATTTTTATCGGGAGACTTGGGGGAACGCTGGGTGGAAGGAAATTTGTAGCTCCTCTGATTCCAGAACTTTCTGCCACAGAAATGTGAGGAACATGTGTTTTTTTAGCCAAATTTTGAGGTTTGCAAAGGATTCTGGGTAACAGAACCTGGTCCGAGCCCCGCAAGTCACCCCTCCTTGGATTCCCCTAGGTCTCTAGTTTTCAGAAATGCACAGGTTTGGTAGGTTTCCCTAGGTGCCGGCTGAGCAAGAGGCCAAAATCTACAGGTAGGCACTTCGCAAAAAACACCTCTGTTTTCTCCCAAAATTTAGGATGTGTCCACGTTGCGCTTTGGGGTGTTTCCTGTCGCCGGCGCTAGGCCTACCCACGCAAGTGAGGTATCATTTTTATCGGGAGACTTGGGGGAACGCTGGGTGGAAGGAAATTTGTAGCTCCTCTCAGATTCCAGAACTTTCTGCCACAGAAATGTGAGGAACATGTGTTTTTGTAGCCAAATTTTGAGGTTTGCAAAGGATTCTGGGTAACAGAACCTGGTCAGAGACCCACAGGTCACCCCATCTTGGATTCCCCTAGGTCTCTAGTTTTCAAAAATGCACAGGTTTGGTAGGTTTCCCTAGGTGCCGGGTGAGCTACAGGCCAAAATCCACAGGTAGGCACTGTTTTCTTTCAAAAAATGGGATGTGTCCACGTTGCGTTTTGGGGCGTTTCCTGTTGCGGGCGCCAGGCCTACCCACGCAAGTGAGGTATCATTTTTATCGGGAGACTTGGGGGAACGCTGGGTGGAAGGAAATTTGTAGCTCCTCTCAGATTCCAGAACTTTCTGCCACAAAAATGTGAGGAGCATGTGTTTTTTTAGCCAAATTTTGAGGTTTGCAAAGGATTCTGGGTAACAGAACCTGGTCCGAGCCCCGCAAGTCACCCCTCCTTGGATTCCCCTAGGTCTCTAGTTTTCAGAAATACACAGGTTTGGTAGGTTTCCCTAGGTGCCGGCTGAGCTAGAGGCCAAAATCTACAGGTAGGCACTTCGCAAAAAACACCTCTGTTTTCTCCCAAAATTTAGGATGTGTCCACGTTGCGCTTTGGGGTGTTTCCTGTCGCCGGCGCTAGGCTTACCCACGCAAGTGAGGTATCATTTTTATCGGGAGACTTGGGGGGAACGCTGGGTGGAAGGAAATTTGTAGCTCCTCTCAGATTCCAGAACTTTCTGCCACAGAAATGTGAGGAACATGTGTTTTTTTAGCCAAATTTTGAGGTTTGCAAAGGATTCTGGGTAACAGAACCTGGTCCGAGCCCCGCAAGTCACCCCTCCTTGGATTCCCCTAGGTCTCTAGTTTTCAGAAATGCACAGGTTTGGTAGGTTTCCCTAGGTGCCGGCTGAGCTAGAGGCCAAAATCTACAGGTAGGCACTTCGCAAAAAACACCTCTGTTTTCTCCCAAAATTTAGGATGTGTCCACGTTGCGCTTTGGGGTGTTTCCTGTCGCCGGCGCTAGTGCTACCCACGCAAGTGAGGTATCATTTTTATCGGGAGACTTGGGGGAACGCTGGGTGGAAGGAAATTTGTAGCTGCTCTCAGATTCCAGACTTTCTGCCACAGAAATGTGAGGAACATGTGTTTTTTTAGCCAAATTTTAAGGTTTGCAAAGGATTCTGGGTAACAGAACCTGGTCCGAGCCCCGCAAGTCACCCCTCCTTGGATTCCCCTAGGTCTCTAGTTTTCAGAAATGCACAGGTTTGGTAGGTTTCCCTGGGTGCCGGCTGAGCTAGAGGCCAAAATCTACAGGTAGGCAGATCGCAAAAAACACCTCTGTTTTCTCCCAAAATTTAGGATGTTTCCACGTTGCGCTTTGGGGTGTTTCCTGTCGCCGGCGCTAGGCCTACCCACGCAAGTGAGGTATCATTTTTATCGGGAGACTTAGGGGAACGCTGGGTGGAAGGAAATTTGTAGCTCCTCTCAGATTCCAGAACTTTCTGCCACAGAAATGTGAGGAACATGTTTTTTTTTAGCCAAATTTTGAGGTTTGCAAAGGATTCTGGGTAACAGAACCTGGTCAGAGACCCACAGGTCACCCCATCTTGGATTCCCCTAGGTCTCTAGTTTTCAAAAATGCACAGGTTTGGTAGGTTTCCCTAGGTGCCGGGTGAGCTACAGGCCAAAATCCACAGGTAGGCACTGTTTTCTTTAAAAAAATGGGATGTGTCCACGTTGCGTTTTGGGGCGTTTCCTGTTGCGGGCGCTAGGCCTACCCACGCAAGTGAGGTATCATTTTTATCGGGAGACTTGGGGGAACGCTGGGTGGAAGGAAATTTGTAGCTCCTCTCAGATTCCAGAACTTTCTGCCACAAAAATGTGAGGAGCATGTGTTTTTTTAGCCAAATTTTGAGGTTTGCAAAGGATTCTGGGTAACAGAACCTGGTCCGAGCCCCGCAAGTCACCCCTCCTTGGATTCCCCTAGGTCTCTAGTTTTCAGAAATGCACAGGTTTGGTAGGTTTCCCTAGGTGCCGGCTGAGCTAGAGGCCAAAATCTACAGGTAGGCACTTTGCAAAAAACACCTCTGTTTTCTCCCAAAATTTAGGATGTGTCCACGTTGCGCTTTGGGGTGTTTCCTGTCGCCGGCGCTAGGCTTACCCACGCAAGTGAGGTATCATTTTTATCGGGAGACTTGGGGGAACGCTGGGTGGAAGGAAATTTGTAGCTCCTCTCAGATTCCAGAACTTTCTGCCACAGAAATGTGAGGAACATGTGTTTTTTTAGCCAAATTTTGAGGTTTGCAAAGGATTCTGGGTAACAGAACCTGGTCCGAGCCCTGCAAGTCACCCCTCCTTGGATTCCCCTAGGTCTCTAGTTTTCAGAAATGCACAGGTTTGGTAGGATTCCCTAGGTGCCGGCTGAGCTAGAGGCCAAAATCTACAGGTAGGCACTTCGCAAAAAAACGCTCAGTTTTTTTCCAAAATTTAGGATGTGTCCACGTTGTGCTTTGGGGTGTTTCCTGTCGCCGGCGCTAGGCCTACCCACGCAAGTGAGGTATCATTTTTATCGGGAGACTTGGGGGAACGCTGGGTGGAAGGAAATTTGTAGCTCCTCTCAGATTCCAGAACTTTCTGCCACAGAAATGTGAGGAACATGTGTTTTTTTTGCCAAATTTTGAGGTTTGCAAAGGATTCTGGGTAACAGAATCTGGTCCGAGCCCCGCAAGTCACCCCTCCTTGGATTCCCCTAGGTCTCTAGTTTTCAGAAATGCACAGGTTTGGTAGGTTTCCCTAGGTGCCGGCTGAGCTAGAGGCCAAAATCTACAGGTAGGCACTTCGCAAAAAACACCTCTGTTTTCTCCCAAAATTTAGGATGTGTCCACGTTGCGCTTTGGGGTGTTTCCTGTCACCGGCGCTAGGCTTACCCACGCAAGTGAGGTATCATTTTTATCGGGAGACTTGGGGGAACGCTGGGTGGAAGGAAATTTGTAGCTCCTCTCAGATTCCAGAACTTTCTGCCACAGAAATGTGAGGAACATGTGTTTTTTTAGCCAAATTTTGAGGTTTGCAAAGGATTCTGGGTAACAGAACCTGGTCCGAGCCCCGCAAGTCACCCCTCCTTGGATTCCCCTAGGTCACTAGTTTTCAGAAATGCACAGGTTTGGTAGGTTTCCCTGGGTGCCGGCTGAGCTAGAGGCCAAAATCTACAGGTAGGCAGATCGCAAAAAACACCTCTGTTTTCTCCCAAAATTTAGGATGTGTCCACGTTGCGCTTTGGGGTGTTTCCTGTCGCCGGCGCTAGGCCTACCCACGCAAGTGAGGTATCATTTTTATCGGGAGACTTGGGGGAACGCTGGGTGGAAGGAAATTTGTAGCTCCTCTCAGATTCCAGAACTTTCTGCCACAGAAATGTGAGGAACATGTGTTTTTTTAGCCAAATTTTGAGGTTTGCAAAGGATTCTGGGTAACAGAACCTGGTCAGAGACCCACAGGTCACCCCATCTTGGATTCCCCTAGGTCTCTAGTTTTCAAAAATGCACAGGTTTGGTAGGTTTCCCTAGGTGCCGGGTGAGCTACAGGCCAAAATCCACAGGTAGGCACTGTTTTCTTTCAAAAAATGGGATGTGTCCACGTTGCGTTTTGGGGCGTTTCCTGTTGCGGGCGCTAGGCCTACCCACGCAAGTGAGGTATCATTTTTATCGGGAGACTTGGGGGAACGCTGGGTGGAAGGAAATTTGTAGCTCCTCTCAGATTCGAGAACTTTCTGCCACAAAAATGTGAGGAGCATGTGTTTTTTTAGCCAAATTTTGAGGTTTGCAAAGGATTCTGGGTAACAGAACCTGGTCTGAGCCCCGCAAGTCACCCCTCCTTGGATTCCCCTAGGTCTCTAGTTTTCAGAAATGCACAGGTTTGGTAGGTTTCCCTAGGTGCCGGCTGAGCTAGAGGCCAAAATCTACAGGTAGGCACTTCGCAAAAAACACCTCTGTTTTCTCCCAAAATTTAGGATGTGTCCACGTTGCGCTTTGGGGTGTTTCCTGTCGCCGGCGCTAGGCTTACCCACGCAAGTGAGGTATCATTTTTATGGGGAGACTTGGGGGAACGCTGGGTGGAAGGAAATTTGTAGCTCCTCTCAGATTCCAGAACTTTCTGCCACAGAAATGTGAGGAACATGTGTTTTTTTAGCCAAATTTTGAGGTTTGCAAAGGATTCTGGGTAACAGAACCTGGTCCGAGCCCCGCAAGTCACCCCTCCTTGGATTCCCCTAGGTCTCTAGTTTTCAGAAATGCACAGGTTTGGTAGGTTTCACTAGGTGCCGGCTGAGCTAGAGGCCAAAATCTACAGGTAGGCACTTCGCAAAAAACACCTCTGTTTTTTTCCAAAATTTAGGATGTGTCCACGTTGCGCTTTGGGGTGTTTCCTGTCGCCAGCGCTAGGCCTACCCACGCAAGTGAGGTATCATTTTTATCGGGAGACTTGGGGGAACGCTGGGTGGAAGGAAATTTGTAGCTCCTCTCAGATTCCAGAACATTCTGCCACAGAAATGTGAGGAACATGTGTTTTTTTAGCCAAATTTTGAGGTTTGCAAAGGATTCTGGGTAACAGAACCTGGTCCGAGCCCCGCAAGTCACCCCTCCTTGGATTCCCCTAGGTCTCTAGTTTTCAGAAATGCACAGGTTTGGTAGGTTTCCCTAGGTGCCGGCTGAGCTAGAGGCCAAAATCTACAGGTAGGCACTTCGCAAAAAAACCTCTGTTTTTTTCCAAAATTTAGGATGTGTCCACGTTGCGCTTTCGTGTGTTTCCTGTCGCCGGCGCTAGGCCTACCCACGCAAGTGAGGTATCATTTTTATCGGGAGACTTGGGGGAACGCTGGGTGGAAGGAAATTTGTAGCTCCTCTCAGATTCCAGAACTTTCTGCCACAGAAATGTGAGGAACATGTGTTTTTTTAGCCAAATTTTGAGGTTTGCAAAGGATTCTGGGTAACAGACCCTGGTCCGAGCCCCGCAAGTCACCCCTCCTTGGATTCCCCTAGGTCTCTAGTTTTCAGAAATGCACAGGTTTGGTAGGATTCCCTAGGTGCCGGCTGAGCTAGAGGCCAAAATCTACAGGTAGGCACTTCGCAAAAAAACGCTCTGTTTTTTTCAAAAATTTAGGATGTGTCCACGTTGTGCTTTGGGGTGTTTGCTGTCGCCGGCGCTAGGCCTACCCACGCAAGTGAGGTATCATTTTTATCGGGAGACTTGGGGGAACGCTGGGTGGAAGGAAATTTGTAGCTCCTCTCAGATTCGAGAACTTTCTGCCACAAAAATGTGAGGAGCATGTGTTTTTTTAGCCAAATTTTGAGGTTTGCAAAGGATTCTGGGTAACAGAACCTGGTCCGAGCCCCGCAAGTCACCCCTCCTTGGATTCCCCTAGGTCTCTAGTTTTCAGAAATGCACAGGTTTGGTAGGTTTCCCTAGGTGCCGGCTGAGCTAGAGGCCAAAATCTACAGGTAGGCACTTCGCAAAAAACACCTCTGTTTTCTCCCAAAATTTAGGATGTGTCCACGTTGCGCTTTGGGGTGTTTCCTGTCGCCGGCGCTAGGCTTACCCACGCAAGTGAGGTATCATTTTTATCGGGAGACTTGGGGGAACGCTGGGTGGAAGGAAATTTGTAGCTCCTCTCAGATTCCAGAACTTTCTGCCACAGAAATGTGAGGAACATGTGTTTTTTTAGCCAAATTTTGAGGTTTGCAAAGGATTCTGGGTAACAGAACCTGGTCCGAGCCCCGCAAGTCACCCCTCCTTGGATTCCCCTAGGTCTCTAGTTTTCAGAAATGCACAGGTTTGGTAGGTTTCACTAGGTGCCGGCTGAGCTAGAGGCCAAAATCTACAGGTAGGCACTTCGCAAAAAACACCTCTGTTTTTTTCCAAAATTTAGGATGTGTCCACGTTGCGCTTTGGGGTGTTTCCTGTCGCCAGCGCTAGGCCTACCCACGCAAGTGAGGTATCATTTTTATCGGGAGACTTGGGGGAACGCTGGGTGGAAGGAAATTTGTAGCTCCTCTCAGATTCCAGAACATTCTGCCACAGAAATGTGAGGAACATGTGTTTTTTTAGCCAAATTTTGAGGTTTGCAAAGGATTCTGGGTAACAGAACCTGGTCCGAGCCCCGCAAGTCACCCCTCCTTGGATTCCCCTAGGTCTCTAGTTTTCAGAAATGCACAGGTTTGGTAGGTTTCCCTAGGTGCCGGCTGAGCTAGAGGCCAAAATCTACAGGTAGGCACTTCGCAAAAAAACCTCTGTTTTTTTCCAAAATTTAGGATGTGTCCACGTTGCGCTTTCGTGTGTTTCCTGTCGCCGGCGCTAGGCCTACCCACGCAAGTGAGGTATCATTTTTATCGGGAGACTTGGGGTAACGCTGGGTGGAAGGAAATTTGTAGCTCCTCTCAGATTCCAGAACTTTCTGCCACAGAAATGTGAGGAACATGTGTTTTTTTAGCCAAATTTTGAGGTTTGCAAAGGATTCTGGGTAACAGAACCTGGTCCGAGCCCCGCAAGTCACCCCTCCTTGGATTCCCCTAGGTCTCTAGTTTTCAGAAATGCACAGGTTTGGTAGGATTCCCTAGGTGCCGGCTGAGCTAGAGGCCAAAATCTACAGGTAGGCACTTCGCAAAAAAACGCTCCGTTTTTTTCAAAAATTTAGGATGTGTCCACGTTGTGCTTTGGGGTGTTTGCTGTCGCCGGCGCTAGGCCTACCCACGCAAGTGAGGTATCATTTTTATCGGGAGACTTGGGGGAACGCTGGGTGGAAGGAAATTTGTAGCTCCTCTCAGATTCCAGAACTTTCTGCCACAGAAATGTGAGGAACATGTGTTTTTTTTGCCAAATTTTGAGGTTTGCAAAGGATTCTGGGTAACAGAACCTGGTCCGAGCCCCGCAAGTCACCCCTCCTTGGATTCCCCTAGGTCTCTAGTTTTCAGAAATGCACAGGTTTCGTAGGTTTCCCTAGGTGCCGGCTGAGCTAGAGGCCAAAATCTACAGGTAGGCACTTCGCAAAAAACACCTCTGTTTTCTCCCAAAATTTAGGATGTGTCCACGTTGCGCTTTGGGGTGTTTCCTGTCGCCGGCGCTAGGCTTACCCACGCAAGTGAGGTATCATTTTTATCGGGAGACTTGGGGGAACGCTGGGTGGAAGGAAATTTGTAGCTCCTCTCAGATTCCAGAACTTTCTGCCACAGAAATGTGAGGAACATGTGTTTTTTTAGCCAAATTTTGAGGTTTGCAAAGGATTCTGGGTAACAGAACCTGGTCCGAGCCCCGCAAGTCACCCCTCCTTGGATTCCCCTAGGTCTCTAGTTTTCAGAAATGCACAGGTTTGGTAGGTTTCACTAGGTGGCGGCAGAGCTAAAGGCCAAAATCTACAGGTAGGCACTTCGCAAAAAACACCTCTGTTTTTTTCCAAAATTTTGGATGTGTCCACGTTGCGCTTTGGGGTGTTTCCTGTCGCCAGCGCTAGGCCTACCCACGCAAGTGAGGTATAATTTTTATCGGGAGACTTGGGGGAACGCTGGGTGGAAGGAAATTTGTAGCTCCTCTCAGATTCCAGAACATTCTGCCACAGAAATGTGAGGAACATGTGTTTTTTTAGCCAAATTTTGAGGTTTGCAAAGGATTCTGGGTAACAGAACCTGGTCCGAGCCCCGCAAGTCACCCCTCCTTGGATTCCCCTAGGTCTCTAGTTTTCAGAAATGCACAGGTTTGGTAGGTTTCTCTAGGTGCCGGCTGAGCTAGAGGCCAAAATCTACAGGTAGGCACTTCGCAAAAAACACCTCTGTTTTCTCCCAAAATTTAGGATGTGTCCACGTTGCGCTTTGGGGTGTTTCCTGTCGCCGGCGCTAGGCCTACCCACGCAAGTGAGGTATCATTTTTATCGGGAGACGTGGGGGAACGCTGGGTGGAAGGAAATTTGTAGCTCCTCTCAGATTCCAGAACTTTCTGCCACAGAAATGTGAGGAACATGTGTTTTTTTAGCCAAATTTTGAGGTTTGCAAAGGATTCTGGGTAACAGAACCTGGCTCGAGCCCCGCAAGTCACCCCTCCTTGGATTCCCCTAGGTCTCTAGTTTTCAGAAATGCACAGGTTTGGTAGGATTCCCTAGGTGCCGGCTGAGCTAGAGGCCAAAATCTACAGGTAGGCACTTCGCAAAAAACACCTCAGTTTTTTTCCAAAATTTAGGATGTGTCCACGTTGTGCTTTGGGGTGTTTCCTGTCGCCGGCGCTAGGCCTACCCACGCAAGTGAGGTATCATTTTTATCGGGAGACTTGGGGGAACGCTGGGTGGAAGGAAATTTGTAGCTCCTCTCAGATTCCAGAACTTTCTGCCACAGAAATGTGAGGAACATGTGTTTTGTTTGCCAAATTTTGAGGTTTGCAAAGGATTCTGGGTAACAGAACCTGGTCCGAGCCCCGCAAGTCACCCCTCCTTGGATTCCCCTAGGTCTCTAGTTTTCAGAAATGCACAGGTTTCGTAGGTTTCCCTAGGTGCCGGCTGAGCTAGAGGCCAAAATCTACAGGTAGGCACTTCGCAAAAAACACCTCTGTTTTCTCCCAAAATTTAGGATGTGTCCACGTTGCGCTTTGGGGTGTTTCCTGTCGCCGGCGCTAGGCCTACCCACGCAAGTGAGGTATCATTTTTATCGGGAGACTTGGGGGAACGCTGGGTGGAAGGAAATTTGTAGCTCCTCTCAGATTCCAGAACTTTCTGCCACAGAAATGTGAGGAACATGTGTTTTTTTAGCCAAATTTTGAGGTTTGCAAAGGATTCTGGGTAACAGAACCTGGTCCGAGCGCCGCAAGTCACCCCTCCTTGGATTCCCCTAGGTCTCTAGTTTTCAGAAATGCACAGGTTTGGTAGGTTTCCCTAGGTGCCGGCTGAGCAAGAGGCCAAAATCTACAGGTAGGCACTTCGCAAAAAACACCTCTGTTTTCTCCCAAAATTTAGGATGTGTCCACGTTGCGCTTTGGGGTGTTTCCTGTCGCCGGCGCTAGGCCTACCCACGCAAGTGAGGTATCATTTTTTTCGGGAGACTTGGGGGAACGCTGGGTGGAAGGAAATTTGTAGCTCCTCTCAGATTCCAGAACTTTCTGCCACAGAAATGTGAGGAACATGTGTTTTTTTAGCCAAATTTTGAGGTTTGCAAAGGATTCTGGGTAACAGAACCTGGTCCGAGCCCCGCAAGTCACCCCTCCTTGGATTCCCCTAGGTCTCTAGTTTTCAGAAATGCACAGGTTTGGTAGGTTTCACTTGGTGCCGGCTGAGCTAAAGGCCAAAATCTACAGGTAAGCACTTCGCAAAAAACACCTCTGTTTTTTTCTAAAATTTAGGATGTGTCCACGTTGCGCTTTGGGGTGTTTCCTGTCGCCAGCGCTAGGCCTACCCACGCAAGTGAGGTATAATTTTTATCGGGAGACTTGGGGGAACGCTGGGTGGAAGGAAATTTGTAGCTCCTCTCAGATTCCAGAACTTTCTGCCACAGAAATGTGAGGAACATGTGTTTTTTTAGCCAAATTTTGAGGTTTGCAAAGGATTCTGGGTAACAGAACCTGGTCCGAGCCCCGCAAGTCACCCCTCTTTGGATTCCCCTAGGTCTCTAGTTTTCAGAAATGCACAGGTTTGGTAGGTTTCCCTAGGTGCCGGCTGAGCTAGAGGCCAAAATCTACAGGTAGGCACTTCGCAAAAAACACCTCTGTTTTCTCCCAAAATTTAGGATGTGTCCACGTTGCGCTTTGGGGTGTTTCCTGTCGCCGGCGCTAGGCCTACCCACGCAAGTGAGGTATCATTTTTATCGGGAGACTTGGGGGAACGCTGGGTGGAAGGAAATTTGTAGCTCCTCTCAGATTCCAGAACTTTCTGCCACAGAAATGTGAGGAACATGTGTTTTTGTAGCCAAATTTTGAGGTTTGCAAAGGATTCTGGGTAACAGAACCTGGTCAGAGACCCACAGGTCACCCCATCTTGGATTCCCCTAGGTCTCTAGTTTTCAAAAATGCACAGGTTTGGTAGGTTTCCCTAGGTGCCGGGTGAGCTACAGGCCAAAATCCACAGGTAGGCACTGTTTTCTTTCAAAAAATGGGATGTGTCCACGTTGCGTTTTGGGGCGTTTCCTGTTGCGGGCGCCAGGCCTACCCACGCAAGTGAGGTATCATTTTTATCGGGAGACTTGGGGGAACGCTGGGTGGAAGGAAATTTGTAGCTCCTCTCAGATTCCAGAACTTTCTGCCACAGAAATGTGAGGAACATGTGTTTTTTTAGCCAAATTTTGAGGTTTGCAAAGGATTCTGGGTAACAGAACCTGGTCCGAGCCCCGCAAGTCACCCCTCCTTGGATTCCCCTAGGTCTCTAGTTTTCAGAAATGCACAGGTTTGGTAGGTTTCACTAGGTGCCGGCTGAGCTAAAGGCCAAAATCTACAGGTAGGCACTTCGCAAAAAACACCTCTGTTTTTTTCCAAAATTTTGGATGTGTCCACTTTGCGCTTTGGGGTGTTTCCTGTCGCCAGCGCTAGGCCTACCCACGCAAGTGAGGTATAATTTTTATCGGGAGACTTGGGGGAACGCTGGGTGGAAGGAAATTTGTAGCTCCTCTCAGATTCCAGAACATTCTGCCACAGAAATGTGAGGAACATGTGTTTTTTTAGCCAAATTTTGAGGTTTGCAAAGGATTCTGGGTAACAGAACCTGGTCCGAGCCCCGCAAGTCACCCCTCCTTGGATTCCCCTAGGTCTCTAGTTTTCAGAAATGCACAGGTTTGGTAGGTTTCCCTAGGTGCCGGCTGAGCTAGAGGCCAAAATCTACAGGTAGGCACTTCGCAAAAAACACCTCTGTTTTCTCCCAAAATTTAGGATGTGTCCACGTTGCGCTTTGGGGTGTTTCCTGTCGCCGGCGCTAGGCTTACCCACGCAAGTGAGGTATCATTTTTATCGGGAGACTTGGGGGAACGCTGGGTGGAAGGAAATTTGTATCTCCTCTCAGATTCCAGAACTTTCTGCCACAAAAATGTGAGGAGCATGTGTTTTTTTAGCCAAATTTTGAGGTTTGCAAAGGATTCTGGGTAACAGAACCTGGTCCGAGCCCCGCAAGTCACCCCTCCTTGGATTCCCCTAGGTCTCTAGTTTTCAGAAATGCACAGGTTTGGTAGGTTTCCCTAGGTGCCGGCTGAGCTAGAGGCCAAAATCTACAGGTAGGCACTTCGCAAAAAACACCTCTGTTTTCTCCCAAAATTTAGGATGTGTCCACGTTGCGCTTTGGGGTGTTTCCTGTCGCCGGCGCTAGGCTTACCCACGCAAGTGAGGTATCATTTTTATCGGGAGACTTGGGGGAACGCTGGGTGGAAGGAAATTTGTAGCTCCTCTCAGATTCCAGAACTTTCTGCCACAAAAATGTGAGGAGCATGTGTCTTTTTTGGCCAAATTTTGAGGTTTGCAAAGGATTCTGGGTAACAGAACCTGGTCCGAGCCCCGCAAGTCACCCCTCCTTGGATTCCCCTAGGTCTCTAGTATTCAGAAATGCACAGGTTTGGTAGGTTTCACTAGGTGCCGGCTGAGCTAAAGGCCAAAATCTACAGGTAGGCACTTCGCAAAAAACACCTCTGTTTTTTTCTAAAATTTAGGATGTGTCCACGTTGCGCTTTGGGGTGTTTCCTGTTGCCAGCGCTAGGCCTACCCACGCAAGTGAGGTATAATTTTTATCGGGAGACTTGGGGGAACGCTGGGTGGAAGGAAATTTGTAGCTCCTCTCAGATTCCAGAACTTTCTGCCACAGAAATGTGAGGAACATGTGTTTTTGTAGCCAAATTTTGAGGTTTGCAAAGGATTCTGGGTAACAGAACCTGGTCAGAGACCCACAGGTCACCCCATCTTGGATTCCCCTAGGTCTCTAGTTTTCAAAAATGCACAGGTTTGGTAGGGTTCCCTAGGTGCCGGGTGAGCTACAGGCCAAAATCCACAGGTAGGCACTGTTTTCTTTCAAAAAATGGGATGTGTCCACGTTGCGTTTTGGGGCGTTTCCTGTTGCGGGCGCCAGTCCTACCCACGCAAGTGAGGTATCATTTTTATCGGGAGACTTGGGGGAACGCTGGGTGGAAGGAAATTTGTAGCTCCTCTCAGATTCCAGAACTTTCTGCCACAAAAATGTGAGGAGCATCTGTTTTTTTAGCCAAATTTTGAGGTTTGCAAAGGATTCTGGGTAACAGAACCTGGTCCGAGCCCCGCAAGTCACCCCTCCTTGGATTCCCCTAGGTCTCTAGTTTTCAGAAATACACAGGTTTGGTAGGTTTCCCTAGGTGCCGGCTGAGCTAGAGGCCAAAATCTACAGGTAGGCACTTCGCAAAAAACACCTCTGTTTTCTCCCAAAATTTAGGATGTGTCCACGTTGCGCTTTGGGGTGTTTCCTGTCGCCGGCGCTAGGCTTACCCACGCAAGTGAGGTATCATTTTTATCGGGAGACTTGGGGGGAACGCTGGGTGGAAGGAAATTTGTAGCTCCTCTCAGATTCCAGAACTTTCTGCCACAGAAATGTGAGGAACATGTGTTTTTTTAGCCAAATTTTGAGGTTTGCAAAGGATTCTGGGTAACAGAACCTGGTCCGAGCCCCGCAAGTCACCCCTCCTTGGATTCCCCTAGGTCTCTAGTTTTCAGAAATGCACAGGTTTGGTAGGTTTCACTAGGTGCCGGCTGAGCTAAAGGCCAAAATCTACAGGTAGGCACTTCGCAAAAAACACCTCTGTTTTTTTCCAAAATTTTGGATGTGTCCACTTTGCGCTTTGGGGTGTTTCCTGTCGCCAGCGCTAGGCCTACCCACGCAAGTGAGGTATAATTTTTATCGGGAGACTTGGGGGAACGCTGGGTGGAAGGAAATTTGTAGCTCCTCTCAGATTCCAGAACATTCTGCCACAGAAATGTGAGGAACATGTGTTTTTTTAGCCAAATTTTGAGGTTTGCAAAGGATTCTGGGTAACAGAACCTGGTCCGAGCCCCGCAAGTCACCCCTCCTTGGATTCCCCTAGGTCTCTAGTTTTCAGAAATGCACAGGTTTGGTAGGTTTCCCTAGGTGCCGGCTGAGCTAGAGGCCAAAATCTACAGGTAGGCACTTCGCAAAAAACACCTCTGTTTTCTCCCAAAATTTAGGATGTGTCCACGTTGCGCTTTGGGGTGTTTCCTGTCGCCGGCGCTAGGCTTACCCACGCAAGTGAGGTATCATTTTTATCGGGAGACTTGGGGGAACGCTGGGTGGAAGGAAATTTGTAGCTCCTCTCAGATTCCAGAACTTTCTGCCACAAAAATGTGAGGAGCATGTGTTTTTTTAGCCAAATTTTGAGGTTTGCAAAGGATTCTGGGTAACAGAACCTGGTCCGAGCCCCGCAAGTCACCCCTCCTTGGATTCCCCTAGGTCTCTAGTTTTCAGAAATACACAGGTTTGGTAGGTTTCCCTAGGTGCCGGCTGAGCTAGAGGCCAAAATCTACAGGTAGGCACTTCGCAAAAAACACCTCTGTTTTCTCCCAAAATTTAGGATGTGTCCACGTTGCGCTTTGGGGTGTTTCCTGTCGCCGGCGCTAGGCTTACCCACGCAAGTGAGGTATCATTTTTATCGGGAGACTTGGGGGGAACGCTGGGTGGAAGGAAATTTGTAGCTCCTCTCAGATTCCAGAACTTTCTGCCACAGAAATGTGAGGAACATGTGTTTTTTTAGCCAAATTTTGAGGTTTGCAAAGGATTCTGGGTAACAGAACCTGGTCCGAGCCCCGCAAGTCACCCCTCCTTGGATTCCCCTAGGTCTCTAGTTTTCAGAAATGCACAGGTTTGGTAGGTTTCACTAGGTGCCGGCTGAGCTAAAGGCCAAAATCTACAGGTAGGCACTTCGCAAAAAACACCTCTGTTTTTTTCCAAAATTTTGGATGTGTCCACTTTGCGCTTTGGGGTGTTTCCTGTCGCCAGCGCTAGGCCTACCCACGCAAGTGAGGTATAATTTTTATCGGGAGACTTGGGGGAACGCTGGGTGGAAGGAAATTTGTAGCTCCTCTCAGATTCCAGAACATTCTGCCACAGAAATGTGAGGAACATGTGTTTTTTTAGCCAAATTTTGAGGTTTGCAAAGGATTCTGGGTAACAGAACCTGGTCCGAGCCCCGCAAGTCACCCCTCCTTGGATTCCCCTAGGTCTCTAGTTTTCAGAAATGCACAGGTTTGGTAGGTTTCCCTAGGTGCCGGCTGAGCTAGAGGCCAAAATCTACAGGTAGGCACTTCGCAAAAAACACCTCTGTTTTCTCCCAAAATTTAGGATGTGTCCACGTTGCGCTTTGGGGTGTTTCCTGTCGCCGGCGCTAGGCTTACCCACGCAAGTGAGGTATCATTTTTATCGGGAGACTTGGGGGAACGCTGGGTGGAAGGAAATTTGTAGCTCCTCTCAGATTCCAGAACTTTCTGCCACAAAAATGTGAGGAGCATGTGTTTTTTTAGCCAAATTTTGAGGTTTGCAAAGGATTCTGGGTAACAGAACCTGGTCCGAGCCCCGCAAGTCACCCCTCCTTGGATTCCCCTAGGTCTCTAGTTTTCAGAAATGCACAGGTTTGGTAGGTTTCCCTAGGTGCCGGCTGAGCTAGAGGCCAAAATCTACAGGTAGGCACTTCGCAAAAAACACCTCTGTTTTCTCCCAAAATTTAGGATGTGTCCACGTTGCGCTTTGGGGTGTTTCCTGTCGCCGGCGCTAGGCTTACCCACGCAAGTGAGGTATCATTTTTATCGGGAGACTTGGGGGAACGCTGGGTGGAAGGAAATTTGTAGCTCCTCTCAGATTCCAGAACTTTCTGCCACAAAAATGTGAGGAGCATGTGTCTTTTTTGGCCAAATTTTGAGGTTTGCAAAGGATTCTGGGTAACAGAACCTGGTCCGAGCCCCGCAAGTCACCCCTCCTTGGATTCCCCTAGGTCTCTAGTATTCAGAAATGCACAGGTTTGGTAGGTTTCACTAGGTGCCGGCTGAGCTAAAGGCCAAAATCTACAGGTAGGCACTTCGCAAAAAACACCTCTGTTTTTTTCTAAAATTTAGGATGTGTCCACGTTGCGCTTTGGGGTGTTTCCTGTTGCCAGCGCTAGGCCTACCCACGCAAGTGAGGTATAATTTTTATCGGGAGACTTGGGGGAACGCTGGGTGGAAGGAAATTTGTAGCTCCTCTCAGATTCCAGAACTTTCTGCCACAGAAATGTGAGGAACATGTGTTTTTGTAGCCAAATTTTGAGGTTTGCAAAGGATTCTGGGTAACAGAACCTGGTCAGAGACCCACAGGTCACCCCATCTTGGATTCCCCTAGGTCTCTAGTTTTCAAAAATGCACAGGTTTGGTAGGGTTCCCTAGGTGCCGGGTGAGCTACAGGCCAAAATCCACAGGTAGGCACTGTTTTCTTTCAAAAAATGGGATGTGTCCACGTTGCGTTTTGGGGCGTTTCCTGTTGCGGGCGCCAGTCCTACCCACGCAAGTGAGGTATCATTTTTATCGGGAGACTTGGGGGAACGCTGGGTGGAAGGAAATTTGTAGCTCCTCTCAGATTCCAGAACTTTCTGCCACAAAAATGTGAGGAGCATCTGTTTTTTTAGCCAAATTTTGAGGTTTGCAAAGGATTCTGGGTAACAGAACCTGGTCCGAGCCCCGCAAGTCACCCCTCCTTGGATTCCCCTAGGTCTCTAGTTTTCAGAAATACACAGGTTTTGTAGGTTTCCCTAGGTGCCGGCTGAGCTAGAGGCCAAAATCTACAGGTAGGCACTTCGCAAAAAACACCTCTGTTTTCTCCCAAAATTTAGGATGTGTCCACGTTGCGCTTTGGGGTGTTTCCTGTCGCCGGCGCTAGGCTTACCCACGCAAGTGAGGTATCATTTTTATCGGGAGACTTGGGGGGAACGCTGGGTGGAAGGAAATTTGTAGCTCCTCTCAGATTCCAGAACTTTCTGCCACAGAAATGTGAGGAACATGTGTTTTTTTAGCCAAATTTTGAGGTTTGCAAAGGATTCTGGGTAACAGAACCTGGTCCGAGCCCCGCAAGTCACCCCTCCTTGGATTCCCCTAGGTCTCTAGTTTTCAGAAATGCACAGGTTTGGTAGGTTTCACTAGGTGCCGGCTGAGCTAAAGGCCAAAATCTACAGGTAGGCACTTCGCAAAAAACACCTCTGTTTTTTTCCAAAATTTTGGATGTGTCCACTTTGCGCTTTGGGGTGTTTCCTGTCGCCAGCGCTAGGCCTACCCACGCAAGTGAGGTATAATTTTTATCGGGAGACTTGGGGGAACGCTGGGTGGAAGGAAATTTGTAGCTCCTCTCAGATTCCAGAACATTCTGCCACAGAAATGTGAGGAACATGTGTTTTTTTAGCCAAATTTTGAGGTTTGCAAAGGATTCTGGGTAACAGAACCTGGTCCGAGCCCCGCAAGTCACCCCTCCTTGGATTCCCCTAGGTCTCTAGTTTTCAGAAATGCACAGGTTTGGTAGGTTTCCCTAGGTGCCGGCTGAGCTAGAGGCCAAAATCTACAGGTAGGCACTTCGCAAAAAACACCTCTGTTTTCTCCCAAAATTTAGGATGTGTCCACGTTGCGCTTTGGGGTGTTTCCTGTCGCCGGCGCTAGGCTTACCCACGCAAGTGAGGTATCATTTTTATCGGGAGACTTGGGGGAACGCTGGGTGGAAGGAAATTTGTAGCTCCTCTCAGATTCCAGAACTTTCTGCCACAAAAATGTGAGGAGCATGTGTTTTTTTAGCCAAATTTTGAGGTTTGCAAAGGATTCTGGGTAACAGAACCTGGTCCGAGCCCCGCAAGTCACCCCTCCTTGGATTCCCCTAGGTCTCTAGTTTTCAGAAATACACAGGTTTGGTAGGTTTCCCTAGGTGCCGGCTGAGCTAGAGGCCAAAATCTACAGGTAGGCACTTCGCAAAAAACACCTCTGTTTTCTCCCAAAATTTAGGATGTGTCCACGTTGCGCTTTGGGGTGTTTCCTGTCGCCGGCGCTAGGCTTACCCACGCAAGTGAGGTATCATTTTTATCGGGAGACTTGGGGGGAACGCTGGGTGGAAGGAAATTTGTAGCTCCTCTCAGATTCCAGAACTTTCTGCCACAGAAATGTGAGGAACATGTGTTTTTTTAGCCAAATTTTGAGGTTTGCAAAGGATTCTGGGTAACAGAACCTGGTCCGAGCCCCGCAAGTCACCCCTCCTTGGATTCCCCTAGGTCTCTAGTTTTCAGAAATGCACAGGTTTGGTAGGTTTCACTAGGTGCCGGCTGAGCTAAAGGCCAAAATCTACAGGTAGGCACTTCGCAAAAAACACCTCTGTTTTTTTCCAAAATTTTGGATGTGTCCACTTTGCGCTTTGGGGTGTTTCCTGTCGCCAGCGCTAGGCCTACCCACGCAAGTGAGGTATAATTTTTATCGGGAGACTTGGGGGAACGCTGGGTGGAAGGAAATTTGTAGCTCCTCTCAGATTCCAGAACATTCTGCCACAGAAATGTGAGGAACATGTGTTTTTTTAGCCAAATTTTGAGGTTTGCAAAGGATTCTGGGTAACAGAACCTGGTCCGAGCCCCGCAAGTCACCCCTCCTTGGATTCCCCTAGGTCTCTAGTTTTCAGAAATGCACAGGTTTGGTAGGTTTCCCTAGGTGCCGGCTGAGCTAGAGGCCAAAATCTACAGGTAGGCACTTCGCAAAAAACACCTCTGTTTTCTCCCAAAATTTAGGATGTGTCCACGTTGCGCTTTGGGGTGTTTCCTGTCGCCGGCGCTAGGCTTACCCACGCAAGTGAGGTATCATTTTTATCGGGAGACTTGGGGGAACGCTGGGTGGAAGGAAATTTGTAGCTCCTCTCAGATTCCAGAACTTTCTGCCACAAAAATGTGAGGAGCATGTGTTTTTTTAGCCAAATTTTGAGGTTTGCAAAGGATTCTGGGTAACAGAACCTGGTCCGAGCCCCGCAAGTCACCCCTCCTTGGATTCCCCTAGGTCTCTAGTTTTCAGAAATGCACAGGTTTGGTAGGTTTCCCTAGGTGCCGGCTGAGCTAGAGGCCAAAATCTACAGGTAGGCACTTCGCAAAAAACACCTCTGTTTTCTCCCAAAATTTAGGATGTGTCCACGTTGCGCTTTGGGGTGTTTCCTGTCGACGGCGCTAGGCTTACCCACGCAAGTGAGGTATCATTTTTATCGGGAGACTTGGGGGAACGCTGGGTGGAAGGAAATTTGTAGCTCCTCTCAGATTCCAGAACTTTCTGCCACAAAAA
The DNA here is from genome assembly GCF_031143425.1 of Pleurodeles waltl. Lineage (NCBI taxonomy): Eukaryota > Metazoa > Chordata > Amphibia > Caudata > Salamandridae > Pleurodeles > Pleurodeles waltl. The sequence continues at coordinate 406,464,094 of NC_090449.1, forward strand.
TGTGAGGAGCATGTGTCTTTTTTGGCCAAATTTTGAGGTTTGCAAAGGATTCTGGGTAACAGAACCTGGTCCGAGCCCCGCAAGTCACCCCTCCTTGGATTCCCCTAGGTCTCTAGTATTCAGAAATGCACAGGTTTGGTAGGTTTCACTAGGTGCCGGCTGAGCTAAAGGCCAAAATCTACAGGTAGGCACTTCGTAAAAAACACCTCTGTTTTTTTCTAAAATTTAGGATGTGTCCACGTTGCGCTTTGGGGTGTTTCCTGTTGCCAGCGCTAGGCCTACCCACGCAAGTGAGGTATAATTTTTATCGGGAGACTTGGGGGAACGCTGGGTGGAAGGAAATTTGTAGCTCCTCTCAGATTCCAGAACTTTCTGCCACAGAAATGTGAGGAACATGTGTTTTTGTAGCCAAATTTTGAGGTTTGCAAAGGATTCTGGGTAACAGAACCTGGTCAGAGACCCACAGGTCACCCCATCTTGGATTCCCCTAGGTCTCTAGTTTTCAAAAATGCACAGGTTTGGTAGGGTTCCCTAGGTGCCGGGTGAGCTACAGGCCAAAATCCACAGGTAGGCACTGTTTTCTTTCAAAAAATGGGATGTGTCCACGTTGCGTTTTGGGGCGTTTCCTGTTGCGGGCGCCAGTCCTACCCACGCAAGTGAGGTATCATTTTTATCGGGAGACTTGGGGGAACGCTGGGTGGAAGGAAATTTGTAGCTCCTCTCAGATTCCAGAACTTTCTGCCACAAAAATGTGAGGAGCATGTGTTTTTTTAGCCAAATTTTGAGGTTTGCAAAGGATTCTGGGTAACAGAACCTGGTCCGAGCCCCGCAAGTCACCCCTCCTTGGATTCCCCTAGGTCTCTAGTTTTCAGAAATACACAGGTTTGGTAGGTTTCCCTAGGTGCCGGCTGAGCTAGAGGCCAAAATCTACAGGTAGGCACTTCGCAAAAAACACCTCTGTTTTCTCCCAAAATTTAGGATGTGTCCACGTTGCGCTTTGGGGTGTTTCCTGTCGCCGGCGCTAGGCTTACCCACGCAAGTGAGGTATCATTTTTATCGGGAGACTTGGGGGAACGCTGGGTGGAAGGAAATTTGTAGCTCCTCTCAGATTCCAGAACTTTCTGCCACAGAAATGTGAGGAACATGTGTTTTTTTAGCCAAATTTTGAGGTTTGCAAAGGATTCTGGGTAACAGAACCTGGTCCGAGCCCCGCAAGTCACCCCTCCTTGGATTCCCCTAGGTCTCTAGTTTTCAGAAATGCACAGGTTTGGTAGGTTTCACTAGGTGCCGGCTGAGCTAAAGGCCAAAATCTACAGGTAGGCACTTCGCAAAAAACACCTCTGTTTTTTTCCAAAATTTTGGATGTGTCCACTTTGCGCTTTGGGGTGTTTCCTGTCGCCAGCGCTAGGCCTACCCACGCAAGTGAGGTATAATTTTTATCGGGAGACTTGGGGGAACGCTGTGTGGAAGGAAATTTGTAGCTCCTCTCAGATTCCAGAACATTCTGCCACAGAAATGTGAGGAACATGTGTTTTTTTAGCCAAATTTTGAGGTTTGCAAAGGATTCTGGGTAACAGAACCTGGTCCGAGCCCCACAAGTCACCCCTCCTTGGATTCCCCTAGGTCTCTAGTTTTCAGAAATGCACAGGTTTGGTAGGTTTCCCTAGGTGCCGGCTGAGCTAGAGGCCAAAATCTACAGGTAGGCACTTCGCAAAAAACACCTCTGTTTTCTCCCAAAATTTAGGATGTGTCCACGTTGCGCTTTGGGGTGTTTCCTGTCGCCGGCGCTAGGCTTACCCACGCAAGTGAGGTATCATTTTTATCGGGAGACTTGGGGGAACGCTGGGTGGAAGGAAATTTGTAGCTCCTCTCAGATTCCAGAACTTTCTGCCACAAAAATGTGAGGAGCATGTGTTTTTTTAGCCAAATTTTGAGGTTTGCAAAGGATTCTGGGTAACAGAACCTGGTCCGAGCCCCGCAAGTCACCCCTCCTTGGATTCCCCTAGGTCTGTAGTTTTCAGAAATGCACAGGTTTGGTAGGTTTCCCTAGGTGCCGGCTGAGCTAGAGGCCAAAATCTACAGGTAGGCACTTCGCAAAAAACACCTCTGTTTTCTCCCAAAATTTAGGATGTGTCCACGTTGCGCTTTGGGGTGTTTCCTGTCGCCGGCGCTAGGCTTACCCACGCAAGTGAGGTATCATTTTTATCGGGAGACTTGGGGGAACGCTGGGTGGAAGGAAATTTGTAGCTCCTCTCAGATTCCAGAACTTTCTGCACAAAAATGTGAGGAGCATGTGTTTTTTTAGCCAAATTTTGAGGTTTGCAAAGGATTCTGGGTAACAGAACCTGGTCCGAGCCCCGCAAGTCACCCCTCCTTGGATTCCCCTAGGTCTCTAGTTTTCAGAAATGCACAGGTTTGGTAGGTTTCCCTAGGTGCCGGCTGAGCTAGAGGCCAAAATCTACAGGTAGGCACTTCGCAAAAAACACCTCTGTTTTCTCCCAAAATTTAGGATGTGTCCACGTTGCGCTTTGGGGTGTTTCCTGTCGCCGGCGCTAGGCTTACCCACGCAAGTGAGGTATCATTTTTATCGGGAGACTTGGGGGAACGCTGGGTGGAAGGAAATTTGTAGCTCCTCTCAGATTCCAGAACTTTCTGCCACAGAAATGTGAGGAACATGTGTTTTTTTAGCCAAATTTTGAGGTTTGCAAAGGATTCTGGGTAACAGAACCTGGTCCGAGCCCCGCAAGTCACCCCTCCTTGGATTCCCCTAGGTCTCTAGTTTTCAGAAATGCACAGGTTTGGTAGGTTTCACTAGGTGCCGGCTGAGCTAAAGGCCAAAATCTACAGGTAGGCACTTCGCAAAAAACACCTCTGTTTTTTTCCAAAATTTAGGATGTGTCCACGTTGCGCTTTGGGGTGTTTCCTGTCGCCAGCGCTAGGCCTACCCACGCAAGTGAGGTATCATTTTTATCGGGAGACTTGGGGGAACACTGGGTGGAAGGAAATTTGTAGCTCCTCTCAGATTCCAGAACTTTCTGCCACAGAAATGTGAGGAACATGTGTTTTTTTAGCCAAATTTTGAGGTTTGCAAAGGATTCTGGGTAACAGAACCTGGTCCGAGCCCCGCAAGTCACCCCCCCTTGGATTCCCCTAGGTCTCTAGTTTTCAGAAATGCACAGGTTTGGTAGGTTTCCCTAGGTGCCGGCTGAGCTAGAGGCCAAAATCTACAGGTAGGCACTTCGCAAAAAACACCTCTGTTTTCTTCCAAAATTTAGGATGTGTCCACGTTGCGCTTTGGGGTGTTTCCTGTCGCCGGTGCTAGGCCTACCCACGCAAGTGAGGTATCATTTTTATCGGGAGACTTGGGGGAACGCTGGGTGGAAGGAAATTTGTAGCTCCTCTCAGATTCCAGAACTTTCTGCCACAGAAATGTGAGGAACATGTGTTTTTTTAGCCAAATTTTGAGGTTTGCAAAGGATTCTGGGTAACAGAACCTGGTCCGAGCGCCGCAAGTCACCCCTCCTTGGATTCCCCTAGGTCTCTAGTTTTCAGAAATGCACAGGTTTGGTAGGTTTCCCTAGGTGCCGGCTGAGCAAGAGGCCAAAATCTACAGGTAGGCACTTCGCAAAAAACACCTCTGTTTTCTCCCAAAATTTAGGATGTGTCCACGTTGCGCTTTGGGGTGTTTCCTGTCGCCGGCGCTAGGCCTACCCACGCAAGTGAGGTATCATTTTTATCGGGAGACTTGGGGGAACGCTGGGTGGAAGGAAATATGTAGCTCCTCTCAGATTCCAGAACTTTCTGCCACAGAAATGTGAGGAACATGTGTTTTTTTAGCCAAATTTTGAGGTTTGCAAAGGATTCTGGGTAACAGAACCTGGTCCGAGCCCCGCAAGTCACCCCTCCTTGGATTCCCCTACGTCTCTAGTTTTCAGAAATGCACAGGTTTGGTAGGTTTCACTAGGTGCAGGCTGAGCTAAAGGCCAAAATCTACAGGTAGGCACTTCGCAAAAAACACCTCTGTTTTTTTCCAAAATTTTGGATGTGTCCACGTTGCGCTTTGGGGTGTTTCCTGTCGCCGGCGCTAGGCCTACCCACGCAAGTGAGGTATCATTTTTATCGGGAGACTTGGGGGAACGCTGGGTGGAAGGAAATTTGTAGCTCCTCTCAGATTCCAGAACTTTCTGCCACAGAAATGTGAGGAACATGTGTTTTTTTAGCCAAATTTTGAGGTTTGCAAAGGATTCTGGGTAACAGAACCTGGTCCGAGCCCCGCAAGTCACCCCTCCTTGGATTCCCCTAGGTCTCTAGTTTTCAGAAATGCACAGGTTTTGTAGGTTTCCCTAGGTTCCGGCTGAGCTAGAGGCCAAAATCTACAGGTAGGCACTTCGCAAAAAACACCTCTGTTTTTTTCCAAAATTTAGGATGTGTCCACGTTGCGCTTTGGGGTGTTTCCTGTCGCCGGCGCTAGGCCTACCCACGCAAGTGAGGTATCATTTTTATCGGGAGACTTGGGGGAACGCTGGGTGGAAGGAAATTTGTAGCTCCTCTCAGATTCCAGAACTTTCTGCCACAGAAATGTGAGGAACATGTGTTTTTTTAGCCAAATTTTGAGGTTTGCAAAGGATTCTGGGTAACAGAATCTGGTCCGAGCCCCGCAAGTCACCCCTCCTTGGATTCCCCTAGGTCTCTAGTTTTCAGAAATGCACAGGTTTGGTAGGTTTCCCTAGGTGCCGGCTGAGCTAGAGGCCAAAATCTACAGGTAGGCACTTCGCAAAAAACACCTCTGTTTTCTCCCAAAATTTAGGATGTGTCCACGTTGCGCTTTGGGGTGTTTCCTGTCGCCGGCGCTAGTGCTACCCACGCAAGTGAGGTATCATTTTTATCGGGAGACTTGGGGGAACGCTGGGTGGAAGGAAATTTGTAGCTCCTCTCAGATTCCAGACTTTCTGCCACAGAAATGTGAGGAACATGTGTTTTTTTAGCCAAATTTTAAGGTTTGCAAAGGATTCTGGGTAACAGAACCTGGTCCGAGCCCCGCAAGTCACCCCTCCTTGGATTCCCCTAGGTCTCTAGTTTTCAGAAATGCACAGGTTTGGTAGGTTTCCCTGGGTGCCGGCTGAGCTAGAGGCCAAAATCTACAGGTAGGCAGATCGCAAAAAACACCTCTGTTTTCTCCCAAAATTTAGGATGTGTCCACGTTGCGCTTTGGGGTGTTTCCTGTCGCCGGCGCTAGGCCTACCCACGCAAGTGAGGTATCATTTTTATCGGGAGACTTGGGGGAACGCTGGGTGGAAGGAAATTTGTAGCTCCTCTCAGATTCCAGAACTTTCTGCCACAGAAATGTGAGGAACATGTGTTTTTTTAGCCAAATTTTGAGGTTTGCAAAGGATTCTGGGTAACAGAACCTGGTCAGAGACCCACAGGTCACCTCATCTTGGATTCCCCTAGGTCTCTAGTTTTCAAAAATGCACAGGTTTGGTAGGTTTCCCTAGGTGCCGGGTGAGCTACAGGCCAAAATCCACAGGTAGGCACTGTTTTCTTTCAAAAAATGGGATGTGTCCACGTTGCGTTTTGGGGCGTTTCCTGTTGCGGGCGCTAGGCCTACCCACGCAAGTGAGGTATCATTTTTATCGGGAGACTTGGGGGAACGCTGGGTGGAAGGAAATTTGTAGCTCCTCTCAGATTCCAGAACTTTCTGCCACAAAAATGTGAGGAGCATGTGTTTTTTTAGCCAAATTTTGAGGTTTGCAAAGGATTCTGGGTAACAGAACCTGGTCCGAGCCCCGCAAGTCACCCCTCCTTGGATTCCCCTAGGTCTCTAGTTTTCAGAAATGCACAGGTTTGGTAGGTTTCCCTGGGTGCCGGCTGAGCTAGAGGCCAAAATCTACAGGTAGGCACTTTGCAAAAAACACCTCTGTTTTCTCCCAAAATTTAGGATGTGTCCACGTTGCGCTTTGGGGTGTTTCCTGTCGCCGGCGCTAGGCTTACCCACGCAAGTGAGGTATCATTTTTATCGGGAGACTTGGGGGAACGCTGGGTGGAAGGAAATTTGTAGCTCCTCTCAGATTCCAGAACTTTCTGCCACAGAAATGTGAGGAACATGTGTTTTTTTAGCCAAATTTTGAGGTTTGCAAAGGATTCTGGGTAACAGAACCTGGTCCGAGCCCCGCAAGTCACCCCTCCTTGGATTCCCCTAGGTCTCTAGTTTTCAGAAATGCACAGGTTTGGTAGGATTCCCTAGGTGCCGGCTGAGCTAGAGGCCAAAATCTACAGGTAGGCACTTCGCAAAAAACCGCTCAGTTTTTTTCCAAAATTTAGGATGTGTCCACGTTGTGCTTTGGGGTGTTTCCTGTCGCCGGCGCTAGGCCTACCCACGCAAGTGAGGTATCATTTTTATCGGGAGACTTGGGGGAACGCTGGGTGGAAGGAAATTTGTAGCTCCTCTCAGATTCCAGAACTTTCTGCCACAGAAATGTGAGGAACATGTGTTTTTTTTGCCAAATTTTGAGGTTTGCAAAGGATTCTGGGTAACAGAACCTGGTCCGAGCCCCGCAAGTCACCCCTCCTTGGATTCCCCTAGGTCTCTAGTTTTCAGAAATGCACAGGTTTTGTAGGTTTCCCTAGGTGCCGGCTGAGCTAGAGGCCAAAATCTACAACTAGGCACTTCGCAAAAAACACCTCTGTTTTCTCCCAAAATTTAGGATGTGTCCACGTTGCGCTTTGGGGTGTTTCCTGTCGCCGGCGCTAGGCTTACCCACGCAAGTGAGGTATCATTTTTATCGGGAGACTTGGGGGAACGCTGGGTGGAAGGAAATTTGTAGCTCCTCTCAGATTCCAGAACTTTCTGCTACAGAAATGTGAGGAACATGTGTTTTTTTAGCCAAATTTTGAGGTTTGCAAAGGATTCTGGGTAACAGAACCTGGTCCGAGCCCCGCAAGTCACCCCTCCTTGGATTCCCCTAGGTCTCTAGTTTTCAGAAATGCACAGGTTTGGTAGGTTTCACTAGGTGGCGGCTGAGCTAAAGGCCAAAATCTACAGGTAGGCACTTCGCAAAAAACACCTCTGTTTTTTTCCAAAATTTTGGATGTGTCCACGTTGCGCTTTGGGGTGTTTCCTGTCGCCAGCGCTAGGCCTACCCACGCAAGTGAGGTATAATTTTTATCGGGAGACTTGGGGGAACGCTGGGTGGAAGGAAATTTGTAGCTCCTCTCAGATTCCAGAACATTCTGCCACAGAAATGTGAGGAACATGTGTTTTTTTAGCCAAATTTTGAGGTTTGCAAAGGATTCTGGGTAACAGAACCTGGTTCGAGCCCCGCAAGTCACCCCTCCTTGGATTCCCCTAGGTCTCTAGTTTTCAGAAATGCACAGGTTTGGTAGGATTCCCTAGGTGCCGGCTGAGCTAGAGGCCAAAATCTACAGGTAGGCACTTCGCAAAAAACACCTCAGTTTTTTTCCAAAATTTAGGATGTGTCCACGTTGCGCTTTGGGGTGTTTCCTGTCGCCGGTGCTAGGCCTACCCACGCAAGTGAGGTATCATTTTTATCGGGAGACTTGGGGGAACGCTGGGTGGAAGGAAATTTGTAGCTCCTCTCAGATTCCAGAACTTTCTGCCACAGAAATGTGAGGAACATGTGTTTTTTTAGCCAAATTTTGAGGTTTGCAAAGGATTCTGGGTAACAGAACCTGGTCCGAGCGCCGCAAGTCACCCCTCCTTGGATTCCCCTAGGTCTCTAGTTTTCAGAAATGCACAGGTTTGGTAGGTTTCCCTAGGTGCCGGCTGAGCAAGAGGCCAAAATCTACAGGTAGGCACTTTGCAAAAAACACCTCTGTTTTCTCCCAAAATTTAGGATGTGTCCACGTTGCGCTTTGGGGTGTTTCCTGTCGCCGGCGCTAGGCCTACCCACGCAAGTGAGGTATCATTTTTATCGGGAGACTTGGGGGAACGCTGGGTGGAACGAAATATGTAGCTCCTCTCAGATTCCAGAACTTTCTGCCACAAAAATGTGAGGAACATGTGTTTTTTTAGCCAAATTTTGAGGTTTGCAAAGGATTCTGGGTAACAGAACCTGGTCCGAGCCCCGCAAGTCACCCCTCCTTGGATTCCCCTACGTCTCTAGTTTTCAGAAATGCACAGGTTTGGTAGGTTTCACTAGGTGCCGGCTGAGCTAAAGGCCAAAATCTACAGGTAGGCACTTCGCAAAAAACACCTCTGTTTTTTTTCCAAAATTTTGGATGTGTCCACGTTGCGCTTTGGGGTGTTTCCTGTCGCCGGCGCTAGGCCTACCCACGCAAGTGAGGTATCATTTTTATCGGGAGACTTGGGGGAACGCTGGGTGGAAGGAAATTTGTAGCTCCTCTCAGATTCCAGAACTTTCTGCCACAGAAATGTGAGGAACATGTGTTTTTTTAGCCAAATTTTGAGGTTTGCAAAGGATTCTGGGTAACAGAACCTGGTCCGAGCCCCACAAGTCACCCCTCCTTGGATTCCCCTAGGTCTGTAGTTTTCAGAAATGCACAGGTTTGGTAGGTTTCCCTAGGTTCCGGCTGAGCTAGAGGCCAAAATCTACAGGTAGGCACTTCGCAAAAAACACCTCTGTTTTTTTCCAAAATTTAGGATGTGTCCACGTTGCGCTTTGGGGTGTTTCCTGTCGCCGGCGCTAGGCCTACCCACGCAAGTGAGGTATCATTTTTATCGGGAGACTTGGGGGAACGCTGGGTGGAAGGAAATTTGTAGCTCCTCTCAGATTCCAGAACTTTCTGCCACAGAAATGTGAGGAACATGTGTTTTTTTAGCCAAATTTTGAGGTTTGCAAAGGATTCTGGGTAACAGAATCTGGTCCGAGCCCCGCAAGTCACCCCTCCTTGGATTCCCCTAGGTCTCTAGTTTTCAGAAATGCACAGGTTTGGTAGGTTTCCCTAGGTGCCGGCTGAGCTAGAGGCCAAAATCTACAGGTAGGCACTTCGCAAAAAACACCTCTGTTTTTTTCCAAAATTTAGGATGTGTCCACGTTGCGCTTTGGGGTGTTTCCTGTCGCCGGCGCTAGGCCTACCCACGCAAGTGAGGTATCATTTGTATCGGGAGACTTGGGGGAACGCTGGGTGGAAGGAAATTTGTAGCTCCTCTGAGATTCCAGACTTTCTGCGACAGAAATGTGAGGAACATGTGTTTTTTTAGCCAAATTTTGAGGTTTGCAAAGGATTCTGGGTAACAGAACCTGGTCCGAGCCCCGCAAGTCACCCCTCCTTGGATTCCCCTACGTCTCTAGTTTTCAGAAATGCACAGGTTTGGTAGGTTTCACTAGGTGCCGGCTGAGCTAAAGGCCAAAATCTACAGGTAGGCACTTCGCAAAAAACACCTCTGTTTTTTTCCAAAATTTTGGATGTGTCCACGTTGCGCTTTGGGGTGTTTCCTGTCGCCGGCGCTAGGCCTACCCACGCAAGTGAGGTATCATTTTTATCGGGATACTTGGGGGAACGCTGGGTGGAAGGAAATTTGTAGCTCCTCTCAGATTCCAGAACTTTCTGCCACAGAAATGTGAGGAACATGTGTTTTTTTAGCCAAATTTTGAGGTTTGCAAAGGATTCTGGGTAACAGAACCTGGTCCGAGCCCCGCAAGTCACCCCTCCTTGGATTCCCCTAGGTCTGTAGTTTTCAGAAATGCACAGGTTTGGTAGGTTTCCCTAGGTTCCGGCTGAGCTAGAGGCCAAAATCTACAGGTAGGCACTTCGCAAAAAACACCTCTGTTTTTTTCCAAAATTTAGGATGTGTCCACGTTGCGCTTTGGGGTGTTTCCTGTCGCCGGCGCTAGGCCTACCCACGCAAGTGAGGTATCATTTTTATCGGGAGACTTGGGGGAACGCTGGGTGGAAGGAAATTTGTAGCTCCTCTCAGATTCCAGAACTTTCTGCCACAGAAATGTGAGGAACATGTGTTTTTTTAGCCAAATTTTGAGGTTTGCAAAGGATTCTAGGTAACAGAACCTGGTCCGAGCCCCGCAAGTCACCCCTCCTTGGATTCCCCTAGGTCTCTAGTTTTCAGAAATGCACAGGTTTGGTAGGTTTCCCTAGGTGCCGGCTGAGCTAGAGGCCAAAATCTACAGGTAGGCACTTCGCAAAAAACACCTCTGTTTTCTCCCAAAATTTAGGATGTGTCCACGTTGCGCTTTGGGGTGTTTCCTGTCGCCGGCGCTAGTGCTACCCACGCAAGTGAGGTATCATTTTTATCGGGAGACTTGGGGGAACGCTGGGTGGAAGGAAATTTGTAGCTCCTCTCAGATTCCAGACTTTCTGCCACAGAAATGTGAGGAACATGTGTTTTTTTAGCCAAATTTTAAGGTTTGCAAAGGATTCTGGGTAACAGAACCTGTTCCGAGCCCCGCAAGTCACCCCTCCTTGGATTCCCCTAGGTCTCTAGTTTTCAGAAATGCACAGGTTTGGTAGGTTTCCCTGGGTGCCGGCTGAGCTAGAGGCCAAAATCTACAGGTAGGCAGATCGCAAAAAACACCTCTGTTTTCTCCCAAAATTTAGGATGTGTCCACGTTGCGCTTTGGGGTGTTTCCTGTCGCCGGCGCTAGGCTTACCCACGCAAGTGAGGTATCATTTTTATCGGGAGACTTGGGGGAACGCTGGGTGGAAGGAAATTTGTAGCTCCTCTCAGATTCCAGAACTTTCTGCTACAGAAATGTGAGGAACATGTGTTTTTTTAGCCAAATTTTGAGGTTTGCAAAGGATTCTGGGTAACAGAACCTGGTCCGAGCCCCGCAAGTCACCCCTCCTTGGATTCCCCTAGGTCTGTAGTTTTCAGAAATGCACAGGTTTGGTAGGTTTCCCTAGGTTCCGGCTGAGCTAGAGGCCAAAATCTACAGGTAGGCACTTCGCAAAAAACACCTCTGTTTTCTCCCAAAATTTAGGATGTGTCCACGTTGCGCTTTGGGGTGTTTCCTGTCGCCAGCGCTAGGCCTACCCACGCAAGTGAGGTATAATTTTTATCGGGAGACTTGGGGGAACGCTGGGTGGAAGGAAATTTGTAGCTCCTCTCAGATTCCAGAACATTCTCCCACAGAAATGTGAGGAACATGTGTTTTTTTAGCCAAATTTTGAGGTTTGCAAAGGATTCTGGGTAACAGAACCTGGTCCGAGCCCCGCAAGTCACCCCTCCTTGGATTCCCCTAGGTCTCTAGTTTTCAGAAATGCACAGGTTTGGTAGGTTTCTCTAGGTGCCGGCTGAGCTAGAGGCCAAAATCTACAGGTAGGCACTTCGCAAAAAACACCTCTGTTTTCTCCCAAAATTTAGGATGTGTCCACGTTGCGCTTTGGGGTGTTTCCTGTCGCCGGCGCTAGGCCTACCCACGCAAGTGAGGTATCATTTTTATCGGGAGACTTGGGGGAACGCTGGGTGGAAGGAAATTTGTAGCTCCTCTCAGATTCCAGAACTTTCTGCCACAGAAATGTGAGGAACATGTGTTTTTTTAGCCAAATTTTGAGGTTTGCAAAGGATTCTGGGTAACAGAACCTGGTTCGAGCCCCGCAAGTCACCCCTCCTTGGATTCCCCTAGGTCTCTAGTTTTCAGAAATGCACAGGTTTGGTAGGATTCCCTAGGTGCCGGCTGAGCTAGAGGCCAAAATCTACAGGTAGGCACTTCGCAAAAAACACCTCAGTTTTTTTCCAAAATTTAGGATGTGTCCACGTTGCGCTTTGGGGTGTTTCCTGTCGCCGGTGCTAGGCCTACCCACGCAAGTGAGGTATCATTTTTATCGGGAGACTTGGGGGAACGCTGGGTGGAAGGAAATTTGTAGCTCCTCTCAGATTCCAGAACTTTCTGCCACAGAAATGTGAGGAACATGTGTTTTTTTAGCCAAATTTTGAGGTTTGCAAAGGATTCTGGGTAACAGAACCTGGTCCGAGCGCCGCAAGTCACCCCTCCTTGGATTCCCCTAGGTCTCTAGTTTTCAGAAATGCACAGGTTTGGTAGGTTTCCCTAGGTGCCGGCTGAGCAAGAGGCCAAAATCTACAGGTAGGCACTTTGCAAAAAACACCTCTGTTTTCTCCCAAAATTTAGGATGTGTCCACGTTGCGCTTTGGGGTGTTTCCTGTCGCCGGCGCTAGGCCTACCCACGCAAGTGAGGTATCATTTTTATCGGGAGACTTGGGGGAACGCTGGGTGGAAGGAAATATGTAGCTCCTCTCAGATTCCAGAACTTTCTGCCACAAAAATGTGAGGAACATGTGTTTTTTTAGCCAAATTTTGAGGTTTGCAAAGGATTCTGGGTAACAGAACCTGGTCCGAGCCCCGCAAGTCACCCCTCCTTGGATTCCCCTACGTCTCTAGTTTTCAGAAATGCACAGGTTTGGTAGGTTTCACTAGGTGCCGGCTGAGCTAAAGGCCAAAATCTACAGGTAGGCACTTCGCAAAAAACACCTCTGTTTTTTTCCAAAATTTTGGATGTGTCCACGTTGCGCTTTGGGGTGTTTCCTGTCGCCGGCGCTAGGCCTACCCACGCAATTGAGGTATCATTTTTATCGGGAGACTTGGGGGAACGCTGGGTGGAAGGAAATTTGTAGCTCCTCTCAGATTCCAGAACTTTCTGCCACAGAAATGTGAGGAACATGTGTTTTTTTAGCCAAATTTTGAGGTTTGCAAAGGATTCTGGGTAACAGAACCTGGTCCGAGCCCCACAAGTCACCCCTCCTTGGATTCCCCTAGGTCTGTAGTTTTCAGAAATGCACAGGTTTGGTAGGTTTCCCTAGGTTCCGGCTGAGCTAGAGGCCAAAATCTACAGGTAGGCACTTCGCAAAAAACACCTCTGTTTTTTTCCAAAATTTAGGATGTGTCCACGTTGCGCTTTGGGGTGTTTCCTGTCGCCGGCGCTAGGCCTACCCACGCAAGTGAGGTATCATTTTTATCGGGAGACTTGGGGGAACGCTGGGCGGAAGGAAATTTGTAGCTCCTCTCAGATTCCAGAACTTTCTGCCACAGAAATGTGAGGAACATGTGTTTTTTTAGCCAAATTTTGAGGTTTGCAAAGGATTCTGGGTAACAGAATCTGGTCCGAGCCCCGCAAGTCACCCCTCCTTGGATTCCCCTAGGTCTCTAGTTTTCAGAAATGCACAGGTTTGGTAGGTTTCCCTAGGTGCCGGCTGAGCTAGAGGCCAAAATCTACAGGTAGGCACTTCGCAAAAAACACCTCTGTTTTTTTCCAAAATTTAGGATGTGTCCACGTTGCGCTTTGGGGTGTTTCCTGTCGCCGGCGCTAGGCCTACCCACGCAAGTGAGGTATCATTTGTATCGGGAGACTTGGGGGAACGCTGGGTGGAAGGAAATTTGTAGCTCCTCTCAGATTCCAGAACTTTCTGCCACAAAAATGTGAGGAGCATGTGTTTTTTTAGCCAAATTTTGAGGTTTGCAAAGGATTCTGGGTAACAGAACCTGGTCCGAGCCCCGCAAGTCACCCCTCCTTGGATTCCCCTAGGTCTCTAGTTTTCAGAAATGCACAGGTTTGGTAGGTTTCCCTAGGTGCCGGCTGAGCTAGAGGCCAAAATCTACAGGTAGGCACTTTGCAAAAAACACCTCTGTTTTCTCCCAAAATTTTGGATGTGTCCACGTTGCGCTTTGGGGTGTTTCCTGTCGCCGGCGCTAGGCTTACCCACGCAAGTGAGGTATCATTTTTATCGGGAGACTTGGGGGAACGCTGGGTGGAAGGAAATTTGTAGCTCCTCTCAGATTCCAGAACTTTCTGCCACAGAAATGTGAGGAACATGTGTTTTTTTAGCCAAATTTTGAGGTTTGCAAAGGATTCTGGGTAACAGAACCTGGTCCGAGCCCCGCAAGTCACCCCTCCTTGGATTCCCCTACGTCTCTAGTTTTCAGAAATGCACAGGTTTGGTAGGTTTCACTAGGTGCAGGCTGAGCTAAAGGCCAAAATCTACAGGTAGGCACTTCGCAAAAAACACCTCTGTTTTTTTCCAAAATTTTGGATGTGTCCACGTTGCGCTTTGGGGTGTTTCCTGTCGCCGGCGCTAGGCCTACCCACGCAAGTGAGGTATCATTTTTATCGGGAGACTTGGGGGAACGCTGGGTGGAAGGAAATTTGTAGCTCCTCTCAGATTCCAGAACTTTCTGCCACAGAAATGTGAGGAACATGTGTTTTTTTAGCCAAATTTTGAGGTTTGCAAAGGATTCTGGGTAACAGAACCTGGTCCGAGCCCCGCAAGTCACCCCTCCTTGGATTCCCCTAGGTCTCTAGTTTTCAGAAATGCACAGGTTTTGTAGGTTTCCCTAGGTTCCGGCTGAGCTAGAGGCCAAAATCTACAGGTAGGCACTTCGCAAAAAACACCTCTGTTTTTTTCCAAAATTTAGGATGTGTCCACGTTGCGCTTTGGGGTGTTTCCTGTCGCCGGCGCTAGGCCTACCCACGCAAGTGAGGTATCATTTTTATCGGGAGACTTGGGGGAACGCTGGGTGGAAGGAAATTTGTAGCTCCTCTCAGATTCCAGAACTTTCTGCCACAGAAATGTGAGGAACATGTGTTTTTTTAGCCAAATTTTGAGGTTTGCAAAGGATTCTGGGTAACAGAACCTGGTTCGAGCCCCGCAAGTCACCCCTCCTTGGATTCCCCTAGGTCTCTAGTTTTCAGAAATGCACAGGTTTGGTAGGATTCCCTAGGTGCCGGCTGAGCTAGAGGCCAAAATCTACAGGTAGGCACTTCGCAAAAAACACCTCAGTTTTTTTCCAAAATTTAGGATGTGTCCACGTTGCGCTTTGGGGTGTTTCCTGTCGCCGGTGCTAGGCCTACCCACGCAAGTGAGGTATCATTTTTATCGGGAGACTTGGGGGAACGCTGGGTGGAAGGAAATTTGTAGCTCCTCTCAGATTCCAGAACTTTCTGCCACAGAAATGTGAGGAACATGTGTTTTTTTAGCCAAATTTTGAGGTTTGCAAAGGATTCTGGGTAACAGAACCTGGTCCGAGCGCCGCAAGTCACCCCTCCTTGGATTCCCCTAGGTCTCTAGTTTTCAGAAATGCACAGGTTTGGTAGGTTTCCCTAGGTGCCGGCTGAGCAAGAGGCCAAAATCTACAGGTAGGCACTTTGCAAAAAACACCTCTGTTTTCTCCCAAAATTTAGGATGTGTCCACGTTGCGCTTTGGGGTGTTTCCTGTCGCCGGCGCTAGGCCTACCCACGCAAGTGAGGTATCATTTTTATCGGGAGACTTGGGGGAACGCTGGGTGGAAGGAAATATGTAGCTCCTCTCAGATTCCAGAACTTTCTGCCACAAAAATGTGAGGAACATGTGTTTTTTTAGCCAAATTTTGAGGTTTGCAAAGGATTCTGGGTAACAGAACCTGGTCCGAGCCCCGCAAGTCACCCCTCCTTGGATTCCCCTACGTCTCTAGTTTTCAGAAATGCACAGGTTTGGTAGGTTTCACTAGGTGCCGGCTGAGCTAAAGGCCAAAATCTACAGGTAGGCACTTCGCAAAAAACACCTCTGTTTTTTTCCAAAATTTTGGATGTGTCCACGTTGCGCTTT
Organism: Pleurodeles waltl; assembly: GCF_031143425.1. NCBI lineage: Eukaryota > Metazoa > Chordata > Amphibia > Caudata > Salamandridae > Pleurodeles > Pleurodeles waltl. Next base: position 406,479,627 of record NC_090449.1, read on the forward strand.
GGGGTGTTTCCTGTCGCCGGCGCTAGGCCTACCCACGCAATTGAGGTATCATTTTTATCGGGAGACTTGGGGGAACGCTGGGTGGAAGGAAATTTGTAGCTCCTCTCAGATTCCAGAACTTTCTGCCACAGAAATGTGAGGAACATGTGTTTTTTTAGCCAAATTTTGAGGTTTGCAAAGGATTCTGGGTAACAGAACCTGGTCCGAGCCCCACAAGTCACCCCTCCTTGGATTCCCCTAGGTCTGTAGTTTTCAGAAATGCACAGGTTTGGTAGGTTTCCCTAGGTTCCGGCTGAGCTAGAGGCCAAAATCTACAGGTAGGCACTTCGCAAAAAACACCTCTGTTTTTTTCCAAAATTTAGGATGTGTCCACGTTGCGCTTTGGGGTGTTTCCTGTCGCCGGCGCTAGGCCTACCCACGCAAGTGAGGTATCATTTTTATCGGGAGACTTGGGGGAACGCTGGGCGGAAGGAAATTTGTAGCTCCTCTCAGATTCCAGAACTTTCTGCCACAGAAATGTGAGGAACATGTGTTTTTTTAGCCAAATTTTGAGGTTTGCAAAGGATTCTGGGTAACAGAATCTGGTCCGAGCCCCGCAAGTCACCCCTCCTTGGATTCCCCTAGGTCTCTAGTTTTCAGAAATGCACAGGTTTGGTAGGTTTCCCTAGGTGCCGGCTGAGCTAGAGGCCAAAATCTACAGGTAGGCACTTCGCAAAAAACACCTCTGTTTTTTTCCAAAATTTAGGATGTGTCCACGTTGCGCTTTGGGGTGTTTCCTGTCGCCGGCGCTAGGCCTACCCACGCAAGTGAGGTATCATTTGTATCGGGAGACTTGGGGGAACGCTGGGTGGAAGGAAATTTGTAGCTCCTCTCAGATTCCAGAACTTTCTGCCACAAAAATGTGAGGAGCATGTGTTTTTTTAGCCAAATTTTGAGGTTTGCAAAGGATTCTGGGTAACAGAACCTGGTCCGAGCCCCGCAAGTCACCCCTCCTTGGATTCCCCTAGGTCTCTAGTTTTCAGAAATGCACAGGTTTGGTAGGTTTCCCTAGGTGCCGGCTGAGCTAGAGGCCAAAATCTACAGGTAGGCACTTTGCAAAAAACACCTCTGTTTTCTCCCAAAATTTTGGATGTGTCCACGTTGCGCTTTGGGGTGTTTCCTGTCGCCGGCGCTAGGCTTACCCACGCAAGTGAGGTATCATTTTTATCGGGAGACTTGGGGGAACGCTGGGTGGAAGGAAATTTGTAGCTCCTCTCAGATTCCAGAACTTTCTGCCACAGAAATGTGAGGAACATGTGTTTTTTTAGCCAAATTTTGAGGTTTGCAAAGGATTCTGGGTAACAGAACCTGGTCCGAGCCCCGCAAGTCACCCCTCCTTGGATTCCCCTACGTCTCTAGTTTTCAGAAATGCACAGGTTTGGTAGGTTTCACTAGGTGCAGGCTGAGCTAAAGGCCAAAATCTACAGGTAGGCACTTCGCAAAAAACACCTCTGTTTTTTTCAAAAATTTTGGATGTGTCCACGTTGCGCTTTGGGGTGTTTCCTGTCGCCGGCGCTAGGCCTACCCACGCAAGTGAGGTATCATTTTTATCGGGAGACTTGGGGGAACGCTGGGTGGAAGGAAATTTGTAGCTCCTCTCAGATTCCAGAACTTTCTGCCACAGAAATGTGAGGAACATGTGTTTTTTTAGCCAAATTTTGAGGTTTGCAAAGGATTCTGGGTAACAGAACCTGGTCCGAGCCCCGCAAGTCACCCCTCCTTGGATTCCCCTAGGTCTCTAGTTTTCAGAAATGCACAGGTTTTGTAGGTTTCCCTAGGTTCCGGCTGAGCTAGAGGCCAAAATCTACAGGTAGGCACTTCGCAAAAAACACCTCTGTTTTTTTCCAAAATTTAGGATGTGTCCACGTTGCGCTTTGGGGTGTTTCCTGTCGCCGGCGCTAGGCCTACCCACGCAAGTGAGGTATCATTTTTATCGGGAGACTTGGGGGAACGCTGGGTGGAAGGAAATTTGTAGCTCCTCTCAGATTCCAGAACTTTCTGCCACAGAAATGTGAGGAACATGTGTTTTTTTAGCCAAATTTTGAGGTTTGCAAAGGATTCTGGGTAACAGAATCTGGTCCGAGCCCCGCAAGTCACCCCTCCTTGGATTCCCCTAGGTCTCTAGTTTTCAGAAATGCACAGGTTTGGTAGGTTTCCCTAGGTGCCGGCTGAGCTAGAGGCCAAAATCTACAGGTAGGCACTTCGCAAAAAACACCTCTGTTTTCTCCCAAAATTTAGGATGTGTCCACGTTGCGCTTTGGGGTGTTTCCTGTCGCCGGCGCTAGTGCTACCCACGCAAGTGAGGTATCATTTTTATCGGGAGACTTGGGGGAACGCTGGGTGGAAGGAAATTTGTAGCTCCTCTCAGATTCCAGACTTTCTGCCACAGAAATGTGAGGAACATGTGTTTTTTTAGCCACATTTTAAGGTTTGCAAAGGATTCTGGGTAACAGAACCTGGTCCGAGCCCCGCAAGTCACCCCTCCTTGGATTCCCCTAGGTCTCTAGTTTTCAGAAATGCACAGGTTTGGTAGGTTTCCCTGGGTGCCGGCTGAGCTAGAGGCCAAAATCTACAGGTAGGCAGATCGCAAAAAACACCTCTGTTTTCTCCCAAAATTTAGGATGTGTCCACGTTGCGCTTTGGGGTGTTTCCTGTCGCCGGCGCTAGGCCTACCCACGCAAGTGAGGTATCATTTTTATCGGGAGACTTGGGGGAACGCTGGGTGGAAGGAAATTTGTAGCTCCTCTCAGATTCCAGAACTTTCTGCCACAGAAATGTGAGGAACATGTGTTTTTTTAGCCAAATTTTGAGGTTTGCAAAGGATTCTGGGTAACAGAACCTGGTCAGAGACCCACAGGTCACCTCATCTTGGATTCCCCTAGGTCTCTAGTTTTCAAAAATGCACAGGTTTGGTAGGTTTCCCTAGGTGCCGGGTGAGCTACAGGCCAAAATCCACAGGTAGGCACTGTTTTCTTTCAAAAAATGGGATGTGTCCACGTTGCGTTTTGGGGCGTTTCCTGTTGCGGGCGCTAGGCCTACCCACGCAAGTGAGGTATCATTTTTATCGGGAGACTTGGGGGAACGCTGGGTGGAAGGAAATTTGTAGCTCCTCTCAGATTCCAGAACTTTCTGCCACAAAAATGTGAGGAGCATGTGTTTTTTTAGCCAAATTTTGAGGTTTGCAAAGGATTCTGGGTAACAGAACCTGGTCCGAGCCCCGCAAGTCACCCCTCCTTGGATTCCCCTAGGTCTCTAGTTTTCAGAAATGCACAGGTTTGGTAGGTTTCCCTGGGTGCCGGCTGAGCTAGAGGCCAAAATCTACAGGTAGGCACTTTGCAAAAAACACCTCTGTTTTCTCCCAAAATTTAGGATGTGTCCACGTTGCGCTTTGGGGTGTTTCCTGTCGCCGGCGCTAGGCTTACCCACGCAAGTGAGGTATCATTTTTATCGGGAGACTTGGGGGAACGCTGGGTGGAAGGAAATTTGTAGCTCCTCTCAGATTCCAGAACTTTCTGCCACAGAAATGTGAGGAACATGTGTTTTTTTAGCCAAATTTTGAGGTTTGCAAAGGATTCTGGGTAACAGAACCTGGTCCGAGCCCCGCAAGTCACCCCTCCTTGGATTCCCCTAGGTCTCTAGTTTTCAGAAATGCACAGGTTTGGTAGGATTCCCTAGGTGCCGGCTGAGCTAGAGGCCAAAATCTACAGGTAGGCACTTCGCAAAAAACCGCTCAGTTTTTTTCCAAAATTTAGGATGTGTCCACGTTGTGCTTTGGGGTGTTTCCTGTCGCCGGCGCTAGGCCTACCCACGCAAGTGAGGTATCATTTTTATCGGGAGACTTGGGGGAACGCTGGGTGGAAGGAAATTTGTAGCTCCTCTCAGATTCCAGAACTTTCTGCCACAGAAATGTGAGGAACATGTGTTTTTTTTGCCAAATTTTGAGGTTTGCAAAGGATTCTGGGTAACAGAACCTGGTCCGAGCCCCGCAAGTCACCCCTCCTTGGATTCCCCTAGGTCTCTAGTTTTCAGAAATGCACAGGTTTTGTAGGTTTCCCTAGGTGCCGGCTGAGCTAGAGGCCAAAATCTACAGGTAGGCACTTCGCAAAAAACACCTCTGTTTTCTCCCAAAATTTAGGATGTGTCCACGTTGCGCTTTGGGGTGTTTCCTGTCGCCGGCGCTAGGCTTACCCACGCAAGTGAGGTATCATTTTTATCGGGAGACTTGGGGGAACGCTGGGTGGAAGGAAATTTGTAGCTCCTCTCAGATTCCAGAACTTTCTGCTACAGAAATGTGAGGAACATGTGTTTTTTTAGCCAAATTTTGAGGTTTGCAAAGGATTCTGGGTAACAGAACCTGGTCCGAGCCCCGCAAGTCACCCCTCCTTGGATTCCCCTAGGTCTCTAGTTTTCAGAAATGCACAGGTTTGGTAGGTTTCACTAGGTGGCGGCTGAGCTAAAGGCCAAAATCTACAGGTAGGCACTTCGCAAAAAACACCTCTGTTTTTTTCCAAAATTTTGGATGTGTCCACGTTGCGCTTTGGGGTGTTTCCTGTCGCCAGCGCTAGGCCTACCCACGCAAGTGAGGTATAATTTTTATCGGGAGACTTGGGGGAACGCTGGGTGGAAGGAAATTTGTAGCTCCTCTCAGATTCCAGAACATTCTGCCACAGAAATGTGAGGAACATGTGTTTTTTTAGCCAAATTTTGAGGTTTGCAAAGGATTCTGGGTAACAGAACCTGGTTCGAGCCCCGCAAGTCACCCCTCCTTGGATTCCCCTAGGTCTCTAGTTTTCAGAAATGCACAGGTTTGGTAGGATTCCCTAGGTGCCGGCTGAGCTAGAGGCCAAAATCTACAGGTAGGCACTTCGCAAAAAACACCTCAGTTTTTTTCCAAAATTTAGGATGTGTCCACGTTGCGCTTTGGGGTGTTTCCTGTCGCCGGTGCTAGGCCTACCCACGCAAGTGAGGTATCATTTTTATCGGGAGACTTGGGGGAACGCTGGGTGGAAGGAAATTTGTAGCTCCTCTCAGATTCCAGAACTTTCTGCCACAGAAATGTGAGGAACATGTGTTTTTTTAGCCAAATTTTGAGGTTTGCAAAGGATTCTGGGTAACAGAACCTGGTCCGAGCGCCGCAAGTCACCCCTCCTTGGATTCCCCTAGGTCTCTAGTTTTCAGAAATGCACAGGTTTGGTAGGTTTCCCTAGGTGCCGGCTGAGCAAGAGGCCAAAATCTACAGGAAGGCACTTTGCAAAAAACACCTCTGTTTTCTCCCAAAATTTAGGATGTGTCCACGTTGCGCTTTGGGGTGTTTCCTGTCGCCGGCGCTAGGCCTACCCACGCAAGTGAGGTATCATTTTTATCGGGAGACTTGGGGGAACGCTGGGTGGAAGGAAATATGTAGCTCCTCTCAGATTCCAGAACTTTCTGCCACAAAAATGTGAGGAACATGTGTTTTTTTAGCCAAATTTTGAGGTTTGCAAAGGATTCTGGGTAACAGAACCTGGTCCGAGCCCCGCAAGTCACCCCTCCTTGGATTCCCCTACGTCTCTAGTTTTCAGAAATGCACAGGTTTGGTAGGTTTCACTAGGTGCCGGCTGAGCTAAAGGCCAAAATCTACAGGTAGGCACTTCGCAAAAAACACCTCTGTTTTTTTCCAAAATTTTGGATGTGTCCACGTTGCGCTTTGGGGTGTTTCCTGTCGCCGGCGCTAGGCCTACCCACGCAAGTGAGGTATCATTTTTATCGGGAGACTTGGGGGAACGCTGGGTGGAAGGAAATTTGTAGCTCCTCTCAGATTCCAGAACTTTCTGCCACAGAAATGTGAGGAACATGTGTTTTTTTAGCCAAATTTTGAGGTTTGCAAAGGATTCTGGGTAACAGAACCTGGTCCGAGCCCCACAAGTCACCCCTCCTTGGATTCCCCTAGGTCTGTAGTTTTCAGAAATGCACAGGTTTGGTAGGTTTCCCTAGGTTCCGGCTGAGCTAGAGGCCAAAATCTACAGGTAGGCACTTCGCAAAAAACACCTCTGTTTTTTTCCAAAATTTAGGATGTGTCCACGTTGCGCTTTGGGGTGTTTCCTGTCGCCGGCGCTAGGCCTACCCACGCAAGTGAGGTATCATTTTTATCGGGAGACTTGGGGGAACGCTGGGTGGAAGGAAATTTGTAGCTCCTCTCAGATTCCAGAACTTTCTGCCACAGAAATGTGAGGAACATGTGTTTTTTTAGCCAAATTTTGAGGTTTGCAAAGGATTCTGGGTAACAGAATCTGGTCCGAGCCCCGCAAGTCACCCCTCCTTGGATTCCCCTAGGTCTCTAGTTTTCAGAAATGCACAGGTTTGGTAGGTTTCCCTAGGTGCCGGCTGAGCTAGAGGCCAAAATCTACAGGTAGGCACTTCGCAAAAAACACCTCTGTTTTTTTCCAAAATTTAGGATGTGTCCACGTTGCGCTTTGGGGTGTTTCCTGTCGCCGGCGCTAGGCCTACCCACGCAAGTGAGGTATCATTTGTATCGGGAGACTTGGGGGAACGCTGGGTGGAAGGAAATTTGTAGCTCCTCTCAGATTCCAGAACTTTCTGCCACAAAAATGTGAGGAGCATGTGTTTTTTTAGCCAAATTTTGAGGTTTGCAAAGGATTCTGGGTAACAGAACCTGGTCCGAGCCCCGCAAGTCACCCCTCCTTGGATTCCCCTAGGTCTCTAGTTTTCAGAAATGCACAGGTTTGGTAGGTTTCCCTAGGTGCCGGCTGAGCTAGAGGCCAAAATCTACAGGTAGGCACTTTGCAAAAAACACCTCTGTTTTCTCCCAAAATTTTGGATGTGTCCACGTTGCGCTTTGGGGTGTTTCCTGTCGCCGGCGCTAGGCTTACCCACGCAAGTGAGGTATCATTTTTATCGGGAGACTTGGGGGAACGCTGGGTGGAAGGAAATTTGTAGCTCCTCTCAGATTCCAGAACTTTCTGCCACAGAAATGTGAGGAACATGTGTTTTTTTAGCCAAATTTTGAGGTTTGCAAAGGATTCTGGGTAACAGAACCTGGTCCGAGCCCCGCAAGTCACCCCTCCTTGGATTCCCCTAGGTCTGTAGTTTTCAGAAATGCACAGGTTTGGTAGGTTTCCCTAGGTTCCGGCTGAGCTAGAGGCCAAAATCTACAGGTAGGCACTTCGCAAAAAACACCTCTGTTTTTTTCCAAAATTTAGGATGTGTCCACGTTGCGCTTTGGGGTGTTTCCTGTCGCCGGCGCTAGGCCTACCCACGCAAGTGAGGTATCATTTTTATCGGGAGACTTGGGGGAACGCTGGGTGGAAGGAAATTTGTAGCTCCTCTCAGATTCCAGAACTTTCTGCCACAGAAATGTGAGGAACATGTGTTTTTTTAGCCAAATTTTGAGGTTTGCAAAGGATTCTAGGTAACAGAACCTGGTCCGAGCCCCGCAAGTCACCCCTCCTTGGATTCCCCTAGGTCTCTAGTTTTCAGAAATGCACAGGTTTGGTAGGTTTCCCTAGGTGCCGGCTGAGCTAGAGGCCAAAATCTACAGGTAGGCACTTCGCAAAAAACACCTCTGTTTTCTCCCAAAATTTAGGATGTGTCCACGTTGCGCTTTGGGGTGTTTCCTGTCGCCGGCGCTAGTGCTACCCACGCAAGTGAGGTATCATTTTTATCGGGAGACTTGGGGGAACGCTGGGTGGAAGGAAATTTGTAGCTCCTCTCAGATTCCAGACTTTCTGCCACAGAAATGTGAGGAACATGTGTTTTTTTAGCCAAATTTTAAGGTTTGCAAAGGATTCTGGGTAACAGAACCTGTTCCGAGCCCCGCAAGTCACCCCTCCTTGGATTCCCCTAGGTCTCTAGTTTTCAGAAATGCACAGGTTTGGTAGGTTTCCCTGGGTGCCGGCTGAGCTAGAGGCCAAAATCTACAGGTAGGCAGATCGCAAAAAACACCTCTGTTTTCTCCCAAAATTTAGGATGTGTCCACGTTGCGCTTTGGGGTGTTTCCTGTCGCCGGCGCTAGGCCTACCCACGCAAGTGAGGTATCATTTTTATCGGGAGACTTGGGGGAACGCTGGGTGGAAGGAAATTTGTAGCTCCTCTCAGATTCCAGAACTTTCTGCCACAGAAATGTGAGGAACATGTGTTTTTTTAGCCAAATTTTGAGGTTTGCAAAGGATTCTGGGTAACAGAACCTGGTCAGAGACCCACAGGTCACCCCATCTTGGATTCCCCTAGGTCTCTAGTTTTCAAAAATGCACAGGTTTGGTAGGTTTCCCTAGGTGCCGGGTGAGCTACAGGCCAAAATCCACAGGTAGGCACTGTTTTCTTTCAAAAAATGGGATGTGTCCACGTTGCGTTTTGGGGCGTTTCCTGTTGCGGGCGCTAGGCCTACCCACGCAAGTGAGGTATCATTTTTATCGGGAGACTTGGGGGAACGCTGGGTGGAAGGAAATTTGTAGCTCCTCTCAGATTGCAGAACTTTCTGCCACAAAAATGTGAGGAGCATGTGTTTTTTTAGCCAAATTTTGAGGTTTGCAAAGGATTCTGGGTAACAGAACCTGGTCCGAGCCCCGCAAGTCACCCCTCCTTGGATTCCCCTAGGTCTCTAGTTTTCAGAAATGCACAGGTTTGGTAGGTTTCCCTAGGTGCCGGCTGAGCTAGAGGCCAAAATCTACAGGTAGGCACTTTGCAAAAAACACCTCTGTTTTCTCCCAAAATTTAGGATGTGTCCACGTTGCGCTTTGGGGTGTTTCCTGTCGCCGGCGCTAGGCTTACCCACGCAAGTGAGGTATCATTTTTATCGGGAGACTTGGGGGAACGCTGGGTGGAAGGAAATTTGTAGCTCCTCTCAGATTCCAGAACTTTCTGCCACAGAAATGTGAGGAACATGTGTTTTTTTAGCCAAATTTTGAGGTTTGCAAAGGATTCTGGGTAACAGAACCTGGTCCGAGCCCCGCAAGTCACCCCTCCTTGGATTCCCCTAGGTCTCTAGTTTTCAGAAATGCACAGGTTTGGTAGGATTCCCTAGGTGCCGGCTGAGCTAGAGGCCAAAATCTACAGGTAGGCACTTCGCAAAAAACCGCTCAGTTTTTTTCCAAAATTTAGGATGTGTCCACGTTGTGCTTTGGGGTGTTTCCTGTCGCCGGCGCTAGGCCTACCCACGCAAGTGAGGTATCATTTTTATCGGGAGACTTGGGGGAACGCTGGGTGGAAGGAAATTTGTAGCTCCTCTCAGATTCCAGAACTTTCTGCCACAGAAATGTGAGGAACATGTGTTTTTTTTGCCAAATTTTGAGGTTTGCAAAGGATTCTGGGTAACAGAACCTGGTCCGAGCCCCGCAAGTCACCCCTCCTTGGATTCCCCTAGGTCTCTAGTTTTCAGAAATGCACAGGTTTTGTAGGTTTCCCTAGGTGCCGGCTGAGCTAGAGGCCAAAATCTACAGGTAGGCACTTCGCAAAAAACACCTCTGTTTTCTCCCAAAATTTAGGATGTGTCCACGTTGCGCTTTGGGGTGTTTCCTGTCGCCGGCGCTAGGCTTACCCACGCAAGTGAGGTATCATTTTTATCGGGAGACTTGGGGGAACGCTGGGTGGAAGGAAATTTGTAGCTCCTCTCAGATTCCAGAACTTTCTGCTACAGAAATGTGAGGAACATGTGTTTTTTTAGACAAATTTTGAGGTTTGCAAAGGATTCTGGGTAACAGAACCTGGTCCGAGCCCCGCAAGTCACCCCTCCTTGGATTCCCCTAGGTCTCTAGTTTTCAGAAATGCACAGGTTTGGTAGGTTTCACTAGGTGGCGGCTGAGCTAAAGGCCAAAATCTACAGGTAGGCACTTCGCAAAAAACACCTCTGTTTTTTTCCAAAATTTTGGATGTGTCCACGTTGCGCTTTGGGGTGTTTCCTGTCGCCAGCGCTAGGCCTACCCACGCAAGTGAGGTATAATTTTTATCGGGAGACTTGGGGGAACGCTGGGTGGAAGGAAATTTGTAGCTCCTCTCAGATTCCAGAACATTCTGCCACAGAAATGTGAGGAACATGTGTTTTTTTAGCCAAATTTTGAGGTTTGCAAAGGATTCTGGGTAACAGAACCTGGTCCGAGCCCCGCAAGTCACCCCTCCTTGGATTCCCCTAGGTCTCTAGTTTTCAGAAATGCACAGGTTTGGTAGGTTTCTCTAGGTGCCGGCTGAGCTAGAGGCCAAAATCTACAGGTAGGCACTTCGCAAAAAACACCTCTGTTTTCTCCCAAAATTTAGGATGTGTCCACGTTGCGCTTTGGGGTGTTTCCTGTCGCCGGCGCTAGGCCTACCCACGCAAGTGAGGTATCATTTTTATCGGGAGACTTGGGGGAACGCTGGGTGGAAGGAAATTTGTAGCTCCTCTCAGATTCCAGAACTTTCTGCCACAGAAATGTGAGGAACATGTGTTTTTTTAGCCAAATTTTGAGGTTTGCAAAGGATTCTGGGTAACAGAACCTGGTTCGAGCCCCGCAAGTCACCCCTCCTTGGATTCCCCTAGGTCTCTAGTTTTCAGAAATGCACAGGTTTGGTAGGATTCCCTAGGTGCCGGCTGAGCTAGAGGCCAAAATCTACAGGTAGGCACTTCGCAAAAAACACCTCAGTTTTTTTCCAAAATTTAGGATGTGTCCACGTTGTGCTTTGGGGTGTTTCCTGTCGCCGGCGCTAGGCCTACCCACGCAAGTGAGGTATCATTTTTATCGGGAGACTTGGGGGAACGCTGGGTGGAAGGAAATTTGTAGCTCCTCTCAGATTCCAGAACTTTCTGCCACAGAAATGTGAGGAACATGTGTTTTGTTTGCCAAATTTTGAGGTTTGCAAAGGATTCTGGGTAACAGAACCTGGTCCGAGCCCCGCAAGTCACCCCTCCTTGGATTCCCCTAGGTCTCTAGTTTTCAGAAATGCACAGGTTTCGTAGGTTTCCCTAGGTGCCGGCTGAGCTAGAGGCCAAAATCTACAGGTAGGCACTTCGCAAAAAACACCTCTGTTTTCTCCCAAAATTTAGGATGTGTCCACGTTGCGCTTTGGGGTGTTTCCTGTCGCCGGCGCTAGGCCTACCCACGCAAGTGAGGTATCATTTTTATCGGGAGACTTGGGGGAACGCTGGGTGGAAGGAAATTTGTAGCTCCTCTCAGATTCCAGAACTTTCTGCCACAGAAATGTGAGGAACATGTGTTTTTTTAGCCAAATTTTGAGGTTTGCAAAGGATTCTGGGTAACAGAACCTGGTCCGAGCGCCGCAAGTCACCCCTCCTTGGATTCCCCTAGGTCTCTAGTTTTCAGAAATGCACAGGTTTGGTAGGTTTCCCTAGGTGCCGGCTGAGCAAGAGGCCAAAATCTACAGGTAGGCACTTCGCAAAAAACACCTCTGTTTTCTCCCAAAATTTTGGATGTGTCCACGTTGCGCTTGGGGTGTTTCCTGTCGCCGGCGCTAGGCCTACCCACGCAAGTGAGGTATCATTTTTTTCGGGAGACTTGGGGGAACGCTGGGTGGAAGGAAATTTGTAGCTCCTCTCAGATTCCAGAACTTTCTGCCACAGAAATGTGAGGAACATGTGTTTTTTTAGCCAAATTTTGAGGTTTGCAAAGGATTCTGGGTAACAGAACCTGGTCCGAGCCCCGCAAGTCACCCCTCCTTGGATTCCCCTAGGTCTCTAGTTTTCAGAAATGCACAGGTTTGGTAGGTTTCACTAGGTGCCGGCTGAGCTAAAGGCCAAAATCTACAGGTAGGCACTTCGCAAAAAACACCTCTGTTTTCTCCCAAAATTTAGGATGTGTCCATGTTGCGCTTTGGGGTGTTTCCTGTCGCCGGCGCTAGGCCTACCCACGCAAGTGAGGTATCATTTTTATCGGGAGACTTGGGGGAACGCTGGGTGGAAGGAAATTTGTAGCTCCTCTCAGATTCCAGAACTTTCTGCCACAGAAATGTGAGGAACATGTGTTTTTTTAGCCAAATTTTGAGGTTTGCAAAGGATTCTGGGTAACAGAACCTGGTCCGAGCGCTGCAAGTCACCCCTCCTTGGATTCCCCTAGGTCTCTAGTTTTCAGAAATGCACAGGTTTGGTAGGTTTCCCTAGGTGCCGGCTGAGCAAGAGGCCAAAATCTACAGGTAGGCACTTCGCAAAAAACACCTCTGTTTTCTCCCAAAATTTAGGATGTGTCCACGTTGCGCTTGGGGTGTTTCCTGTCGCCGGCGCTAGGCCTACCCACGCAAGTGAGGTATCATTTTTTTCGGGAGACTTGGGGGAACGCTGGGTGGAAGGAAATTTGTAGCTCCTCTCAGATTCCAGAACTTTCTGCCACAGAAATGTGAGGAACATGTGTTTTTTTAGCCAAATTTTGAGGTTTGCAAAGGATTCTGGGTAACAGAACCTGGTCCGAGCCCCGCATGTCACCCCTCCTTGGATTCCCCTAGGTCTCTAGTTTTCAGAAATGCACAGGTTTGGTAGGTTTCACTAGGTGCCGGCTGAGCTAAAGGCCAAAATCTACAGGTAGGCACTTCGCAAAAAACACCTCTGTTTTTTTCTAAAATTTAGGATGTGTCCACGTTGCGCTTTGGGGTGTTTCCTGTCGCCAGCACTAGGCCTACCCACGCAAGTGAGGTATCATTTTTATCGGGAGACTTGGGGGAACGCTGGGTGGAAGGAAATTTGTAGCTCCTCTCAGATTCCAGAACTTTCTGCCACAGAAATGTGAGGAACATGTGTTTTTGTAGCCAAATTTTGAGGTTTGCAAAGGATTCTGGGTAACAGAACCTGGTCCGAGCCCCGCAAGTCACCCCTCTTTGGATTCCCCTAGGTCTCTAGTTTTCAGAAATGCACAGGTTTGGTAGGTTTCCCTAGGTGCCGGCTGAGCTAGAGGCCAAAATCTACAGGTAGGCACTTCGCAAAAAACACCTCTGTTTTCTCCCAAAATTTAGGATGTGTCCATGTTGCGCTTTGGGGTGTTTCCTGTCGCCGGCGCTAGGCCTACCCACGCAAGTGAGGTATCATTTTTATCGGGAGACTTGGGGGAACGCTGGGTGGAAGGAAATTTGTAGCTCCTCTCAGATTCCAGAACTTTCTGCCACAGAAATGTGAGGAACATGTGTTTTTGTAGCCAAATTTTGAGGTTTGCAAAGGATTCTGGGTAACAGAACCTGGTCAGAGACCCACAGGTCACCCCATCTTGGATTCCCCTAGGTCTCTAGTTTTCAAAAATGCACAGGTTTGGTAGGTTTCCCTAGGTGCCGGGTGAGCTACAGGCCAAAATCCACAGGTAGGCACTGTTTTCTTTCAAAAAATGGGATGTGTCCACGTTGCGTTTTGGGGCGTTTCCTGTTGCGGGCGCTAGGCCTACCCACGCAAGTGAGGTATCATTTTTATCGGGAGACTTGGGGGAACGCTGGGTGGAAGGAGATTTGTAGCTCCTCTCAGATTCCAGAACTTTCTGCCACAAAAATGTGAGGAGCATGTGTTTTTTTAGCCAAATTCTGAGGTTTGCAAAGGATTCTGGGTAACAGAACCTGGTCCGAGCCCCGCAAGTCACCCCTCCTTGGATTCCCCTAGGTCTCTAGTTTTCAGAAATACACAGGTTTGGTAGGTTTCCCTAGGTGCCGGCTGAGCTAGAGGCCAAAATCTACAGGTAGGCACTTCGCAAAAAACACCTCTGTTTTCTCCCAAAATTTAGGATGTGTCCACCTTGCGCTTTGGGGTGTTTCCTGTCGCCGGCGCTAGGCTTACCCACGCAAGTGAGGTATAATTTTTATCGGGAGACTTGGGGGAACGCTGGGTGGAAGGAAATTTGTAGCTCCTCTCAGATTCCAGAACTTTCTGCCACAGAAATGTGAGGAACATGTGTTTTTTTAGCCAAATTTTGAGGTTTGCAAAGGATTCTGGGTAACAGAACCTGGTCCGAGCCCCGCAAGTCACCCCTCCTTGGATTCCCCTAGGTCTCTAGTTTTCAGAAATGCACAGGTTTGGTAGGTTTCTCTAGGTGCCGGCTGAGCTAGAGGCCAAAATCTACAGGTAGGCACTTCGCAAAAAACACCTCTGTTTTCTCCCAAAATTTAGGATGTGTCCACGTTGCGCTTTGGGGTGTTTCCTGTCGCCGGCGCTAGGCCTACCCACGCAAGTGAGGTATCATTTTTATCGGGAGACTTGGGGGAACGCTGGGTGGAAGGAAATTTGTAGCTCCTCTCAGATTCCAGAACTTTCTGCCACAAAAATATGAGGAGCATGTGTTTTTTTAGCCAAATTTTGAGGTTTGCAAAGGATTCTGGGTAACAGAACCTGGTCCGAGCCCCGCAAGTCACCCCTCCTTGGATTCCCCTAGGTCTCTAGTTTTCAGAAATGCACAGGTTTGGTAGGTTTCCCTAGGTGCCGGCTGAGCTAGAGGCCAAAATCAACAGGTAGGCACTTCGCAAAAAACACCTCTGTTTTCTCCCAAAATTTAGGATGTGTCCACGTTGCGCTTTGGGGTGTTTCCTGTCGCCGGCGCTAGGCTTACCCACGCAAGTGAGGTATCATTTTTATCGGGAGACTTGGGGGAACGCTGGGTGGAAGGAAATTTGTAGCTCCTCTCAGATTCCAGAACTTTCTGCCACAAAAATGTGAGGAGCATGTGTTTTTTTAGCCAAATTTTGAGGTTTGCAAAGGATTCTGGGTAACAGAACCTGGTCCGAGCCCCGCAAGTCACCCCTCCTTGGATTCCCCTAGGTCTCTAGTTTTCAGAAATGCACAGGTTTGGTAGGTTTCCCTAGGTGCCGGCTGAGCTAGAGGCCAAAATCTACAGGTAGGCACTTCGCAAAAAACACCTCTGTTTTCTCCCAAAATTTAGGATGTGTCCACGTTGCGCTTTGGGGTGTTTCCTGTCGCCGGCGCTAGGCTTACCCACGCAAGTGAGGTATCATTTTTATCGGGAGACTTGGGGGAACGCTGGGTGGAAGGAAATTCGTAGCTCCTCTCAGATTCCAGAACTTTCTGCCACAGAAATGTGAGGAACATGTGTTTTTTTAGCCAAATTTGGAGGTTTGCAAAGGATTCTGGGTAACAGAACCTGGTCCGAGCCCCGCAAGTCACCCCTCCTTGGATTCCCCTAGGTCTCTAGTTTTCAGAAATGCACAGGTTTGGTAGGTTTCACTAGGTGCCGGCTGAGCTAAAGGCCAAAATCTACAGGTAGGCACTTCGCAAAAAACACCTCTGTTTTTTTCCAAAATTTAGGATGTGTCCACGTTGCGCTTTGGGGTGTTTCCTGTCGCCAGCGCTAGGCCTACCCACGCAAGTGAGGTATCATTTTTATCGGGAGACTTGGGGGAACGCTGGGTGGAAGGAAATTTGTAGCTCCTCTCAGATTCCAGAACTTTCTGCCACAGAAATGTGAGGAACATGTGTTTTTTTAGCCAAATTTTGAGGTTTGCAAAGGATTCTGGGTAACAGAACCTGGTCCGAGCCCCGCAAGTCACCCCTCCTTGGATTCCCCTAGGTCTCTAGTTTTCAGAAATGCACAGGTTTGGTAGGTTTCCCTAGGTGCCGGCTGAGCTAGAGGCCAAAATCTACAGGTAGGCACTTCGCAAAAAACACCTCTGTTTTCTCCCAAAATTTAGGATGTGTCCACGTTGCGCTTTGGGGTGTTTCCTGTCGCCGGTGCTAGGCCTACCCACGCAAGTGAGGTATCATTTTTATCGGGAGACTTGGGGGAACGCTGGGAGGAAGGAAATTTGTAGCTCCTCTCAGATTCCAGAACTTTCTGCCACAGAAATGTGAGGAACATGTGTTTTTTTAGCCAAATTTTTAGGTTTGCAAAGGATTCTGGGTAACAGAACCTGGTCCGAGCGCCGCAAGTCACCCCTCCTTGGATTCCCCTAGGTCTCTAGTTTTCAGAAATGCACAGGTTTGGTAGGTTTCCCTAGGTGCCGGCTGAGCAAGAGGCCAAAATCTACAGGTAGGCACTTCGCAAAAAACACCTCTGTTTTCTCCCAAAATTTAGGATGTGTCCACGTTGCGCTTTGGGGGTGTTTCCTGTCGCCGGCGCTAGGCCTACCCACGCAAGTGAGGTATCATTTTTATCGGGAGACTTGGGGGAACGCTGGGTGGAAGGAAATTTGTAGCTCCTCTCAGATTCCAGAACTTTCTGCCACAGAAATGTGAGGAACATGTGTTTTGTTTGCCAAATTTTGAGGTTTGCAAAGGATTCTGGGTAACAGAACCTGGTCCGAGCCCCGCAAGTCACCCCTCCTTGGATTCCCCTAGGTCTCTAGTTTTCAGAAATGCACAGGTTTGGTAGGTTTCCCTAGGTTCCGGCTGAGCTAGAGGCCAAAATCTACAGGTAGGCACTTCGCAAAAAACACCTCTGTTTTTTTCCAAAATTTAGGATGTGTCCACGTTGCGCTTTGGGGTGTTTCCTGTCGCCGGCGCTAGGCCTACCCACGCAAGTGAGGTATCATTTTTATCGGGAGACTTGGGGGAACGCTGGGTGGAAGGAAATTTGTAGCTCCTCTCAGATTCCAGAACTTTCTGCCACAGAAATGTGAGGAACATGTGTTTTTTTAGCCAAATTTTGAGGTTTGCAAAGGATTCTGGGTAACAGAACCTGGTCCGAGCCCCGCAAGTCACCCCTCCTTGGATTCCCCTAGGTCTCTAGTTTTCAGAAATGCACAGGTTTGGTAGGTTTCCCTAGGTGCCGGCTGAGCTAGAGGCCAAAATCTACAGGTAGGCACTTCGCAAAAAACACCTCTGTTTTTTTCCAAAATTTAGGATGTGTCCACGTTGCGCTTTGGGGTGTTTCCTGTCGCCGGCGCTAGGCCTACCCACGCAAGTGAGGTATCATTTGTATCGGGAGACTTGGGGGAACGCTGGGTGGAAGGAAATTTGTAGCTCCTCTGAGATTCCAGACTTTCTGCCACAGAAATGTGAGGAACATGTGTTTTTTTAGCCAAATTTTGAGGTTTGCAAAGGATTCTAGGTAACAGAACCTGGTCCGAGCCCCGCAAGTCACCCCTCCTTGGATTCCCCATGGTCTCTAGTTTTCAGAAATGCACAGGTTTGGTAGGTTTCCCTAGGTGCCGGCTGAGCTAGAGGCCAAAATCTACAGGTAGGCACTTCGCAAAAAACACCTCTGTTTTCTCCCAAAATTTAGGATGTGTCCACGTTGCGCTTTGGGGTGTTTCCTGTCGCCGGCGCTAGTGCTACCCACGCAAGTGAGGTATCATTTTTATTGGGAGACTTGGGGGAACGCTGGGTGGAAGGAAATTTGTAGCTCCTCTCAGATTCCAGACTTTCTGCCACAGAAATGTGAGGAACATGTGTTTTTTTAGCCAAATTTTAAGGTTTGCAAAGGATTCTGGGTAACAGAACCTGGTCCGAGCCCCGCAAGTCACCCCTCCTTGGATTCCCCTAGGTCTCTAGTTTTCAGAAATGCACAGGTTTGGTAGGTTTCCCTGGGTGCCGGCTGAGCTAGAGGCCAAAATCTACAGGTAGGCAGATCGCAAAAAACACCTCTGTTTTCTCCCAAAATTTAGGATGTGTCCACGTTGCGCTTTGGGGTGTTTCCTGTCGCCAGCGCTAGGCCTACCCACGCAAGTGAGGTATCATTTTTATCGGGAGACTTGGGGGAACGCTGGGTGGAAGGAAATTTGTAGCTCCTCTCAGATTCCAGAACATTCTGCCACAGAAATGTGAGGAACATGTGTTTTTTTAGCCAAATTTTGAGGTTTGCAAAGGATTCTGGGTAACAGAACCTGGTCCGAGCCCCGCAAGTCACCCCTCCTTGGATTCCCCTAGGTCTCTAGTTTTCAGAAATGCACAGGTTTGGTAGGTTTCTCTAGGTGCCGGCTGAGCTAGAGGCCAAAATCTACAGGTAGGCACTTCGCAAAAAACACCTCTGTTTTCTCCCAAAATTTAGGATGTGTCCACGTTGCGCTTTGGGGTGTTTCCTGTCGCCGGCGCTAGGCCTACCCACGCAAGTGAGGTATCATTTTTATCGGGAGACTTGGGGGAACGCTGGGTGGAAGGAAATTTGTAGCTCCTCTCAGATTCCAGAACTTTCTGCCACAGAAATGTGAGGAACATGTGTTTTGTTTGCCAAATTTTGAGGTTTGCAAAGGATTCTGGGTAACAGAACCTGGTCCGAGCCCCGCAAGTCACCCCTCCTTGGATTCCCCTAGGTCTCTAGTTTTCAGAAATGCACAGGTTTGGTAGGTTTCCCTAGGTTCCGGCTGAGCTAGAGGCCAAAATCTACAGGTAGGCACTTCGCAAAAAACACCTCTGTTTTTTTCCAAAATTTAGGATGTGTCCACGTTGCGCTTTGGGGTGTTTCCTGTCGCCGGCGCTAGGCCTACCCACGCAAGTGAGGTATCATTTTTATCGGGAGACTTGGTGGAACGCTGGGTGGAAGGAAATTTGTAGCTCCTCTCAGATTCCAGAACTTTCTGCCACAGAAATGTGAGGAACATGTGTTTTTTTAGCCAAATTTTGAGGTTTGCAAAGGATTCTGGGTAACAGAACCTGGTCCGAGCCGCGCAAGTCACCCCTCCTTGGATTCCCCTAGGTCTCTAGTTTTCAGAAATGCACAGGTTTGGTAGGTTTCCCTAGGTGCCGGCTGAGCTAGAGGCCAAAATCTACAGGTAGGCACTTCGCAAAAAACACCTCTGTTTTTTTCCAAAATTTAGGATGTGTCCACGTTGCGCTTTGGGGTGTTTCCTGTCGCCGGCGCTAGGCCTACCCACGCAAGTGAGGTATCATTTGTATCGGGAGACTTGGGGGAACGCTGGGTGGAAGGAAATTTGTAGCTCCTCTGAGATTCCAGACTTTCTGCCACAGAAATGTGAGGAACATGTGTTTTTTTAGCCAAATTTTGAGGTTTGCAAAGGATTCTAGGTAACAGAACCTGGTCCGAGCCCCGCAAGTCACCCCTCCTTGGATTCCCCTAGGTCTCTAGTTTTCAGAAATGCACAGGTTTCGTAGGTTTCCCTAGGTGCCGGCTGAGCTAGAGGCCAAAATCTACAGGTAGGCACTTCGCAAAAAACACCTCTGTTTTCTCCCAAAATTTAGGATGTGTCCACGTTGCGCTTTGGGGTGTTTCCTGTCGCCGGCGCTAGTGCTACCCACGCAAGTGAGGTATCATTTTTATCGGGAGACTTGGGGGAACGCTGGGTGGAAGGAAATTTGTAGCTCCTCTCAGATTCCAGACTTTCTGCCACAGAAATGTGAGGAACATGTGTTTTTTTAGCCAAATTTTAAGGTTTGCAAAGGATTCTGGGTAACAGAACCTGGTCCGCGCCCCGCAAGTCACCCCTCCTTGGATTCCCCTAGGTCTCTAGTTTTCAGAAATGCACAGGTTTGGTAGGTTTCCCTGGGTGCCGGCTGAGCTAGAGGCCAAAATCTACAGGTAGGCAGATCGCAAAAAACACCTCTGTTTTCTCCCAAAATTTAGGATGTGTCCACGTTGCGCTTTGGGGTGTTTCCTGTCGCCGGCGCTAGGCCTACCCACGCAAGTGAGGTATCATTTTTATCGGGAGACTTGGGGGAACGCTGGGTGGAAGGAAATTTGTAGCTCCTCTCAGATTCCAGAACTTTCTGCCACAGAAATGTGAGGAACATGTGTTTTTTTAGCCAAATTTTGAGGTTTGCAAAGGATTCTGGGTAACAGAACCTGGTCAGAGACCCACAGGTCACCCCATCTTGGATTCCCCTAGGTCTCTAGTTTTCAAAAATGCACAGGTTTGGTAGGTTTCCCTAGGTGCCGGGTGAGCTACAGGCCAAAATCCACAGGTAGGCACTGTTTTCTTTAAAAAAATGGGATGTGTCCACGTTGCGTTTTGGGGCGTTTCCTGTTGCGGGCGCTAGGCCTACCCACGCAAGTGAGGTATCATTTTTATCGGGAGACTTGGGGGAACGCTGGGTGGAAGGAAATTTGTAGCTCCTCTCAGATTCCAGAACTTTCTGCCACAAAAATGTGAGGAGCATGTGTTTTTTTAGCCAAATTTTGAGGTTTGCAAAGGATTCTGGGTAACAGAACCTGGTCCGAGCCCCGCAAGTCACCCCTCCTTGGATTCCCCTAGGTCTCTAGTTTTCAGAAATGCACAGGTTTGGTAGGTTTCCCTAGGTGCCGGCTGAGCTAGAGGCCAAAATCTACAGGTAGGCACTTCGCAAAAAACACCTCTGTTTTCTCCCAAAATTTAGGATGTGTCCACGTTGCGCTTTGGGGTGTTTCCTGTCGCCGGCGCTAGGCTTACCCACGCAAGTGAGGTATCATTTTTATCGGGAGACTTGGGGGAACGCTGGGTGGAAGGAAATTTGTAGCTCCTCTCAGATTCCAGAACATTCTGCCACAGAAATGTGAGGAACATGTGTTTTTTTAGCCAAATTTTGAGGTTTGCAAATGATTCTGGGTAACAGAACCTGGTCCGAGCCCCGCAAGTCACCCCTCCTTGGATTCCCCTAGGTCTCTAGTTTTCAGAAATGCACAGGTTTGGTAGGTTTCCCTAGGTGCCGGCTGAGCTAGAGGCCAAAATCTACAGGTAGGCACTTCGCAAAAAAACCTCTGTTTTTTTCCAAAATTTAGGATGTGTCCACGTTGCGCTTTCGTGTGTTTCCTGTCGCCGGCGCTAGGCCTACCCACGCAAGTGAGGTATCATTTTTATCGGGAGACTTGGGGGAACGCTGGGTGGAAGGAAATTTGTAGCTCCTCTCAGATTCCAGAACTTTCTGCCACAGAAATGTGAGGAACATGTGTTTTTTTAGCCAAATTTTGAGGTTTGCAAAGGATTCTGGGTAACAGAACCTGGTCCGAGCCCCGCAAGTCACCCCTCCTTGGATTCCCCTAGGTCTCTAGTTTTCAGAAATGCACAGGTTTGGTAGGATTCCCTAGGTGCCGGCTGAGCTAGAGGCCAAAATCTACAGGTAGGCACTTCGCAAAAAACCGCTCCGTTTTTTTCCAAAATTTAGGATGTGTCCACGTTGTGCTTTGGGGTGTTTTCTGTCGCCGGCGCTAGGCCTACCCACGCAAGTGAGGTATCATTTTTATCGGGAGACTTGGGGGAACGCTGGGTGGAAGGAAATTTGTAGCTCCTCTCAGATTCCAGAACTTTCTGCCACAGAAATGTGAGGAACATGTGTTTTTTTTGCCAAATTTTGAGGTTTGCAAAGGATTCTGGGTAACAGAACCTGGTCCGAGCCCCGCAAGTCACCCCTCCTTGGATTCCCCTAGGTCTCTAGTTTTCAGAAATGCACAGGTTTCGTAGGTTTCC
This sequence comes from Pleurodeles waltl, assembly GCF_031143425.1. NCBI lineage: Eukaryota > Metazoa > Chordata > Amphibia > Caudata > Salamandridae > Pleurodeles > Pleurodeles waltl. The sequence continues at coordinate 406,500,897 of NC_090449.1, forward strand.
CTAGGTGCCGGCTGAGCTAGAGGCCAAAATCTACAGGTAGGCACTTCGCAAAAAACACCTCTGTTTTCTCCCAAAATTTAGGATGTGTCCACGTTGCGCTTTGGGGTGTTTCCTGTCGCCGGCGCTAGGCTTACCCACGCAAGTGACGTATCATTTTTATCGGGAGACTTGGGGGAACGCTGGGTGGAAGGAAATTTGTAGCTCCTCTCAGATTCCAGAACTTTCTGCCACAGAAATGTGAGGAACATGTGTTTTTTTAGCCAAATTTTGAGGTTTGGAAGGATTCTGGGTAACAGAACCTGGTCCGAGCCCCGCAAGTCACCCCTCTTTGGATTCCCCTAGGTCTCTAGTTTTCAGAAATGCACAGGTTTGGTAGGTTTCCCTAGGTGCCGGCTGAGCTAGAGGCCAAAATCTACAGGTAGGCACTTCGCAAAAAACACCTCTGTTTTCTCCCAAAATTTAGGATGTGTCCACGTTGCGCTTTGGGGTGTTTCCTGTCGCCGGCGCTAGGCCTACCCACGCAAGTGAGGTATCATTTTTATCGGGAGACTTGGGGGAACGCTGGGTGGAAGGAAATTTGTAGCTCCTCTCAGATTCCAGAACTTTCTGCCACAGAAATGTGAGGAACATGTGTTTTTGTAGCCAAATTTTGAGGTTTGCAAAGGATTCTGGGTAACAGAACCTGGTCAGAGACCCACAGGTCACGCCATCTTGGATTCCCCTAGGTCTCTAGTTTTCAAAAATGCACAGGTTTGGTAGGTTTCCCTAGGTGCCGGGTGAGCTACAGGCCAAAATCCACAGGTAGGCACTGTTTTCTTTCAAAAAATGGGATGTGTCCACGTTGCGTTTTGGGGCGTTTCCTGTTGCGGGCGCTAGGCCTACCCACGCAAGTGAGGTATCATTTTTATCGGGAGACTTGGGGGAACGCTGGGTGGAAGGAAATTTGTAGCTCCTCTCAGATTCCAGAACTTTCTGCCACAAAAATGTGAGGAGCATGTGTTTTTTTAGCCAAATTCTGAGGTTTGCAAAGGATTCTGGGTAACAGAACCTGGTCCGAGCCCCGCAAGTCACCCCTCCTTGGATTCCCCTAGGTCTCTAGTTTTCAGAAATACACAGGTTTGGTAGGTTTCCCTAGGTGCCGGCTGAGCTAGAGGCCAAAATCTACAGGTAGGCACTTCCCAAAAAACACCTCTGTTTTCTCCCAAAATTTAGGATGTGTCCACGTTGCGCTTTGGGGTGTTTCCTGTCGCCGGCGCTAGGCTTACCCACGCAAGTGAGGTATCATTTTTATCGGGAGACTTGGGGGAACGCTGGGTGGAAGGAAATTTGTAGCTCCTCTCAGATTCCAGAACTTTCTGCCACAGAAATGTGAGGAACATGTGTTTTTTTAGCCAAATTTTGAGGTTTGCAAAGGATTCTGGGTAACAGAACCTGGTCCGAGCCCCGCAAGTCACCCCTCCTTGGATTCCCCTAGGTCTCTAGTTTTCAGAAATGCACAGGTTTGGTAGGTTTTACTAGGTGCCGGCTGAGCTAAAGGCCAAAATCTACAGGTAGGCACTTCGCAAAAAACACCTCTGTTTTTTTCCAAAATTTTGGATGTGTCCACTTTGCGCTTTGGGGTGTTTCCTGTCGCCAGCGCTAGGCCTACCCACGCAAGTGAGGTATAATTTTTATCGGGAGACTTGGGGGAACGCTGGGTGGAAGGAAATTTGTAGCTCCTCTCAGATTCCAGAACATTCTGCCACAGAAATGTGAGGAACATGTGTTTTTTTAGCCAAATTTTGAGGTTTGCAAAGGATTCTGGGTAACAGAACCTGGTCCGAGCCCCGCAAGTCACCCCTCCTTGGATTCCCCTAGGTCTCTAGTTTTCAAAAATGCACAGGTTTGGTAGGTTTCTCTAGGTGCCGGCTGAGCTAGAGGCCAAAATCTACAGGTAGGCACTTCGCAAAAAACACCTCTGTTTTCTCCCAAAATTTAGGATGTGTCCACGTTGCGCTTTGGGGTGTTTCCTGTCGCCGGCGCTAGGCCTACCCACGCAAGTGAGGTATCATTTTTATCGGGAGACTTGGGGGAACGCTGGGTGGAAGGAAATTTGTAGCTCCTCTCAGATTCCAGAACTTTCTGCCACAAAAATGTGAGGAGCATGTGTTTTTTTAGCCAAATTTTGAGGTTTGCAAAGGATTCTGGGTAACAGAACCTGGTCCGAGCCCCGCAAGTCACCCCTCCTTGGATTCCCCTAGGTCTCTAGTTTTCAGAAATGCACAGGTTTGGTAGGATTCCCTAGGTGCCGGCTGAGCTAGAGGCCAAAATCTACAGGTAGGCACTTCGCAAAAAACACCTCTGTTTTCTCCTAAAATTTAGGATGTGTCCACGTTGCGCTTTGGGGTGTTTCCTGTCGCCGGCGCTAGGCTTACCCACGCAAGTGAGGTATCATTTTTATCGGGAGACTTGGGGGAACGCTGGGTGGAAGGAAATTTGTAGCTCCTGTCAGATTCCAGAACTTTCTGCCACAAAAATGTGAGGAGCATGTGTTTTTTTAGCCAAATTTTGAGGTTTGCAAAGGATTCTGGGTAACAGAACCTGGTCCGAGCCCCGCAAGTCACCCCTCCTTGGATTCCCCTAGGTCTCTAGTTTTCAGAAATGCACAGGTTTGGTAGGTTTCCCTAGGTGCCGGCTGAGCTAGAGGCCAAAATCTACAGGTAGGCACTTCGCAAAAAACACCTCTGTTTTCTCCCAAAATTTAGGATGTGTCCACGTTGCGCTTTGGGGTGTTTCCTGTCGCCGGCGCTAGGCTTACCCACGCAAGTGAGGTATCATTTTTATCGGGAGACTTGGGGGAACGCTGGGTGGAAGGAAATTTGTAGCTCCTCTCAGATTCCAGAACTTTCTGCCACAGAAATGTGAGGAACATGTGTTTTTTTAGCCAAATTTTGAGGTTTGCAAAGGATTCTGGGTAACAGAACCTGGTCCGAGCCCCGCAAGTCACCCCTCCTTGGATTCCCCTAGGTCTCTAGTTTTCAGAAATGCACAGGTTTGGTAGGTTTCACTAGGTGCCGGCTGAGCTAAAGGCCAAAATCTACAGGTAGGCACTTCGCAAAAAACACCTCTGTTTTTTTCCAAAATTTAGGATGTGTCCACGTTGCGCTTTGGGGTGTTTCCTGTCGCCAGCGCTAGGCCTACCCACGCAAGTGAGGTATCATTTTTATCGGGAGACTTGGGGGAACGCTGGCTGGAAGGAAATTTGTAGCTCCTCTCAGATTCCAGAACTTTCTGCCACAGAAATGTGAGGAACATGTGTTTTTTTAGCCAAATTTTGAGGTTTGCAAAGGATTCTGGGTAACAGAACCTGGTCCGAGCCCCGCAAGTCACCCCTCCTTGGATTCCCCTAGGTCTCTAGTTTTCAGAAATGCACAGGTTTGGTAGGATTCCCTAGGTGCCGGCTGAGCTAGAGGCCAAAATCTACAGGTAGGCACTTCGCAAAAAACACCTCTGTTTTCTCCCAAAATTTAGGATGTGTCCACGTTGCGCTTTGGGGTGTTTCCTGTCGCCGGTGCTAGGCCTACCCACGCAAGTGAGGTATCATTTTTATCGGGAGACTTGGGGGAACGCTGGGTGGAAGGAAATTTGTAGCTCCTCTCAGATTCCAGAACTTTCTGCCACAGAAATGTGAGGAACATGTGTTTTTTTAGCCAAATTTTGAGGTTTGCAAAGGATTCTGGGTAACAGAACCTGGTCCGAGCGCCGCAAGTCACCCCTCCTTGGATTCCCCTAGGTCTCTAGTTTTCAGAAATGCACAGGTTTGGTAGGTTTCCCTAGGTGCCGGCTGAGCAAGAGGCCAAAATCTACAGGTAGGCACTTCGCAAAAAACACCTCTGTTTTCTCCCAAAATTTAGGATGTGTCCACGTTGCGCTTTGGGGTGTTTCCTGTCGCCGGCGCTAGGCCTACCCACGCAAGTGAGGTATCATTTTTATCGGGAGACTTGGGGGAACGCTGGGTGGAAGGAAATTTATAGCTCCTCTCAGATTCCAGAACTTTCTGCCACAGAAATGTGAGGAACATGTGTTTTTTTAGCCAAATTTTGAGGTTTGCAAAGGATTCTGGGTAACAGAACCTGGTCCGAGCCCCGCAAGTCACCCCTCCTTGGATTCCCCTAGGTCTCTAGTTTTCAGAAATGCACAGGTTTGGTAGGTTTCACTAGGTGCCGGCTGAGCTAAAGGCCAAAATCTACAGGTAGGCACTTCGCAAAAAACACCTCTGTTTTTTTCCAAAATTTTGGATGTGTCCACGTTGCGCTTTGGGGGGTTTCCTGTCGCCGGCGCTAGGCTTACCCACGCAAGTGAGGTATCATTTTTATCGGGAGACTTGGGGGAACGCTGGATGGAAGGAAATTTGTAGCTCCTCTCAGATTCCAGAACTTTCTGCCACAGAAATGTGAGGAACATGTGTTTTTTTAGCCAAATTTTGAGGTTTGCAAAGGATTCTGGGTAACAGAACCTGGTCCGAGCCCCGCAAGTCACCCCTCCTTGGATTCCCCTAGGTCTCTAGTTTTCAGAAATACACAGGTTTGGTAGGTTTCCCTAGGTGCCGGCTGAGCTAGAGGCCAAAATCTACAGGTAGGCACTTCGCAAAAAACACCTCTGTTTTCTCCCAAAATTTAGGATGTGTCCACGTTGCGCTTTGGGGTGTTTCCTGTCGCCGGCGCTAGGCTTACCCACGCAAGTGAGGTATCATTTTTATCGGGAGACTTGGGGGAACGCTGGGTGGAAGGAAATTTGTAGCTCCTCTCAGATTCCAGAACTTTCTGCCACAGAAATGTGAGGAACATGTGTTTTTTTAGCCAAATTTTGAGGTTTGCAAAGGATTCTGGGTAACAGAACCTGGTCCGAGCCCCGCAAGTCACCCCTCCTTGGATTCCCCTAGGTCTCTAGTTTTCAGAAATACACAGGTTTGGTAGGTTTCCCTAGGTGCCGGCTGAGCTAGAGGCCAAAATCTACAGGTAGGCACTTCGCAAAAAACACCTCTGTTTTCTCCCAAAATTTAGGATGAGTCCACGTTGCGCTTTGGGGTGTTTCCTGTCGCCGGCGCTAGGCTTACCCACGCAAGTGAGGTATCATTTTTATCGGGAGACTTGGGGGAACGCTGGGTGGAAGGAAATTTGTAGCTCCTCTCAGATTCCAGAACTTTCTGCCACAGAAATGTGAGGAACATGTGTTTTTTTAGCCAAATTTTGAGGTTTGCAAAGGATTCTGGGTAACAGAACCTGGTCCGAGCCCCGCAAGTCACCCCTCCTTGGATTCCCCTAGGTCTCTAGTTTTCAGAAATGCACAGGTTTGGTAGGTTTTACTAGGTGCCGGCTGAGCTAAAGGCCAAAATCTACAGGTAGGCACTTCGCAAAAAACACCTCTGTTTTTTTCCAAAATTTTGGATGTGTCCACTTTGCGCTTTGGGGTGTTTCCTGTCGCCAGCGCTAGGCCTACCCACGCAAGTGAGGTATAATTTTTATCGGGAGACTTGGGGGAACGCTGGGTGGAAGGAAATTTGTAGCTCCTCTCAGATTCCAGAACATTCTGCCACAGAAATGTGAGGAACATGTGTTTTTTTAGCCAAATTTTGAGGTTTGCAAAGGATTCTGGGTAACAGAACCTGGTCCGAGCCCCGCAAGTCACCCCTCCTTGGATTCCCCTAGGTCTCTAGTTTTCAAAAATGCACAGGTTTGGTAGGTTTCTCTAGGTGCCGGCTGAGCTAGAGGCCAAAATCTACAGGTAGGCACTTCGCAAAAAACACCTCTGTTTTCTCCCAAAATTTAGGATGTGTCCACGTTGCGCTTTGGGGTGTTTCCTGTCGCCGGCGCTAGGCCTACCCACGCAAGTGAGGTATCATTTTTATCGGGAGACTTGGGGGAACGCTGGGTGGAAGGAAATTTGTAGCTCCTCTCAGATTCCAGAACTTTCTGCCACAAAAATGTGAGGAGCATGTGTTTTTTTAGCCAAATTTTGAGGTTTGCAAAGGATTCTGGGTAACAGAACCTGGTCCGAGCCCCGCAAGTCACCCCTCCTTGGATTCCCCTAGGTCTCTAGTTTTCAGAAATGCACAGGTTTGGTAGGATTCCCTAGGTGCCGGCTGAGCTAGAGGCCAAAATCTACAGGTAGGCACTTCGCAAAAAACACCTCTGTTTTCTCCTAAAATTTAGGATGTGTCCACGTTGCGCTTTGGGGTGTTTCCTGTCGCCGGCGCTAGGCTTACCCACGCAAGTGAGGTATCATTTTTATCGGGAGACTTGGGGGAACGCTGGGTGGAAGGAAATTTGTAGCTCCTGTCAGATTCCAGAACTTTCTGCCACAAAAATGTGAGGAGCATGTGTTTTTTTAGCCAAATTTTGAGGTTTGCAAAGGATTCTGGGTAACAGAACCTGGTCCGAGCCCCGCAAGTCACCCCTCCTTGGATTCCCCTAGGTCTCTAGTTTTCAGAAATGCACAGGTTTGGAAGGTTTCCCTAGGTGCCGGCTGAGCTAGAGGCCAAAATCTACAGGTAGGCACTTCGCAAAAAACACCTCTGTTTTCTCCCAAAATTTAGGATGTGTCCACGTTGCGCTTTGGGGTGTTTCCTGTCGCCGGCGCTAGGCTTACCCACGCAAGTGAGGTATCATTTTTATCGGGAGACTTGGGGGAACGCTGGGTGGAAGGAAATTTGTAGCTCCTCTCAGATTCCAGAACTTTCTGCCACAGAAATGTGAGGAACATGTGTTTTTTTAGCCAAATTTTGAGGTTTGCAAAGGATTCTGGGTAACAGAACCTGGTCCGAGCCCCGCAAGTCACCCCTCCTTGGATTCCCCTAGGTCTCTAGTTTTCAGAAATGCACAGGTTTGGTAGGTTTCACTAGGTGCCGGCTGAGCTAAAGGCCAAAATCTACAGGTAGGCACTTCGCAAAAAACACCTCTGTTTTTTTCCAAAATTTAGGATGTGTCCACGTTGCGCTTTGGGGTGTTTCCTGTCGCCAGCGCTAGGCCTACCCACCCAAGTGAGGTATCATTTTTATCGGGAGACTTGGGGGAACGCTGGCTGGAAGGAAATTTGTAGCTCCTCTCAGATTCCAGAACTTTCTGCCACAGAAATGTGAGGAACATGTGTTTTTTTAGCCAAATTTTGAGGTTTGCAAAGGATTCTGGGTAACAGAACCTGGTCCGAGCCCCGCAAGTCACCCCTCCTTGGATTCCCCTAGGTCTCTAGTTTTCAGAAATGCACAGGTTTGGTAGGATTCCCTAGGTGCCGGCTGAGCTAGAGGCCAAAATCTACAGGTAGGCACTTCGCAAAAAACACCTCTGTTTTCTCCCAAAATTTAGGATGTGTCCACGTTGCGCTTTGGGGTGTTTCCTGTCGCCGGTGCTATGCCTACCCACGCAAGTGAGGTATCATTTTTATCGGGAGACTTGGGGGAACGCTGGGTGGAAGGAAATTTATAGCTCCTCTCAGATTCCAGAACTTTCTGCCACAGAAATGTGAGGAACATGTGTTTTTTTAGCCAAATTTTGAGGTTTGCAAAGGATTCTGGGTAACAGAACCTGGTCCGAGCCCCGCAAGTCACCCCTCCTTGGATTCCCCTAGGTCTCTAGTTTTCAGAAATGCACAGGTTTGGTAGGTTTCACTAGGTGCCGGCTGAGCTAAAGGCAAAAATCTACAGGTAGGCACTTCGCAAAAAACACCTCTGTTTTTTTCCAAAATTTTGGATGTGTCCACGTTGCGCTTTGGGGTGTTTCCTGTCGCCGGCGCTAGGCCTACCCACGCAAGTGAGGTATCATTTTTATCGGGAGACTTGGGGGAACGCTGGGTGGAAGGAAATTTGTAGCTCCTCTCAGATTCCAGAACTTTCTGCCACAGAAATGTGAGGAACATGTGTTTTTTTAGCCAAATTTTGAGGTTTGCAAAGGATTCTGGGTAACAGAACCTGGTCCGAGCCCCGCAAGTCACCCCTCCTTGGATTCCCCTAGGTCTCTAGTTTTCAGAAATGCACAGGTTTGGTAGGATTCCCTAGGTGCCGGCTGAGCTAGAGGCCAAAATCTACAGGTAGGCACTTCGCAAAAAACCGCTCAGTTTTTTTCCAAAATTTAGGATGTGTCCACGTTGTGCTTTGGGGTGTTTCCTGTCGCCGGCGCTAGGCCTACCCACGCAAGTGAGGTATCATTTTTATCGGGAGACTTGGGGGAACGCTGGGTGGAAGGAAATTTGTAGCTCCTCTCAGATTCCAGAACTTTCTGCCACAGAAATGTGAGGAACATGTGTTTTTTTTGCCAAATTTTGAGGTTTGCAAAGGGTTCTGGGTAACAGAACCTGGTCCGAGCCCCGCAAGTCACCCCTCCTTGGATTCCCCTAGGTCTCTAGTTTTCAGAAATGCACAGGTTTTGTAGGTTTCCCTAGGTGCCGGCTGAGCTAGAGGCCAAAATCTACAGGTAGGCACTTCGCAAAAAACACCTCTGTTTTCTCCCAAAATTTAGGATGTGTCCACGTTGCGCTTTGGGGTGTTTCCTGTCGCCGGCGCTAGGCTTACCCACGCAAGTGAGGTATCATTTTTATCGGGAGACTTGGGGGAACGCTGGGTGGAAGGAAATTTGTAGCTCCTCTCAGATTCCAGAACTTTCTGCTACAGAAATGTGAGGAACATGTGTTTTTTTAGCCAAATTTTGAGGTTTGCAAAGGATTCTGGGTAACAGAACCTGGTCCGAGCCCCGCAAGTCACCCCTCCTTGGATTCCCCTAGGTCTCTAGTTTTCAGAAATGCACAGGTTTGGTAGGTTTCACTAGGTGGCGGCTGAGCTAAAGGCCAAAATCTACAGGTAGGCACTTCGCAAAAAACACCTCTGTTTTTTTCCAAAATTTTGGATGTGTCCACGTTGCGCTTTGGGGTGTTTCCTGTCGCCAGCGCTAGGCCTACCCACGCAAGTCAGGTATAATTTTTATCGGGAGACTTGGGGGAACGCTGGGTGGAAGGAAATTTGTAGCTCCTCTCAGATTCCAGAACATTCTGCCACAGAAATGTGAGGAACATGTGTTTTTTTAGCCAAATTTTGAGGTTTGCAAAGGATTCTGGGTAACAGAACCTGGTTCGAGCCCCGCAAGTCACCCCTCCTTGGATTCCCCTAGGTCTCTAGTTTTCAGAAATGCACAGGTTTGGTAGGATTCCCTAGGTGCCGGCTGAGCTAGAGGCCAAAATCTACAGGTAGGCACTTCGCAAAAAACACCTCAGTTTTTTTCCAAAATTTAGGATGTGTCCACGTTGCGCTTTGGGGTGTTTCCTGTCGCCGGTGCTAGGCCTACCCACGCAAGTGAGGTATCATTTTTATCGGGAGACTTGGGGGAACGCTGGGTGGAAGGAAATTTGTAGCTCCTCTCAGATTCCAGAACTTTCTGCCACAGAAATGTGAGGAACATGTGTTTTTTTAGCCAAATTTTGAGGTTTGCAAAGGATTCTGGGTAACAGAACCTGGTCCGAGCGCCGCAAGTCACCCCTCCTTGGATTCCCCTAGGTCTCTAGTTTTCAGAAATGCACAGGTTTGGTAGGTTTCCCTAGGTGCCGGCTGAGCAAGAGGCCAAAATCTACAGGTAGGCACTTTGCAAAAAACACCTCTGTTTTCTCCCAAAATTTAGGATGTGTCCACGTTGCGCTTTGGGGTGTTTCCTGTCGCCGGCGCTAGGCCTACCCACGCAAGTGAGGTATCATTTTTATCGGGAGACTTGGGGGAACGCTGGGTGGAAGGAAATATGTAGCTCCTCTCAGATTCCAGAACTTTCTGCCACAAAAATGTGAGGAACATGTGTTTTTTTAGCCAAATTTTGAGGTTTGCAAAGGATTCTGGGTAACAGAACCTGGTCCGAGCCCCGCAAGTCACCCCTCCTTGGATTCCCCTACGTCTCTAGTTTTCAGAAATGCACAGGTTTGGTAGGTTTCACTAGGTGCCGGCTGAGCTAAAGGCCAAAATCTACAGGTAGGCACTTCGCAAAAAACACCTCTGTTTTTTTCCAAAATTTTGGATGTGTCCACGTTGCGCTTTGGGGTGTTTCCTGTCGCCGGCGCTAGGCCTACCCACGCAAGTGAGGTATCATTTTTATCGGGAGACTTGGGGGAACGCTGGGTGGAAGGAAATTTGTAGCTCCTCTCAGATTCCAGAACTTTCTGCCACAGAAATGTGAGGAACATGTGTTTTTTTAGCCAAATTTTGAGGTTTGCAAAGGATTCTGGGTAACAGAACCTGGTCCGAGCCCCACAAGTCACCCCTCCTTGGATTCCCCTAGGTCTGTAGTTTTCAGAAATGCACAGGTTTGGTAGGTTTCCCTAGGTTCCGGCTGAGCTAGAGGCCAAAATCTACAGGTAGGCACTTCGCAAAAAACACCTCTGTTTTTTTCCAAAATTTAGGATGTGTCCACGTTGCGCTTTGGGGTGTTTCCTGTCGCCGGCGCTAGGCCTACCCACGCAAGTGAGGTATCATTTTTATCGGGAGACTTGGGGGAACGCTGGGTGGAAGGAAATTTGTAGCTCCTCTCAGATTCCAGAACTTTCTGCCACAGAAATGTGAGGAACATGTGTTTTTTTAGCCAAATTTTGAGGTTTGCAAAGGATTCTGGGTAACAGAATCTGGTCCGAGCCCCGCAAGTCACCCCTCCTTGGATTCCCCTAGGTCTCTAGTTTTCAGAAATGCACAGGTTTGGTAGGTTTCCCTAGGTGCCGGCTGAGCTAGAGGCCAAAATCTACAGGTAGGCACTTCGCAAAAAACACCTCTGTTTTTTTCCAAAATTTAGGATGTGTCCACGTTGCGCTTTGGGGTGTTTCCTGTCGCCGGCGCTAGGCCTACCCACGCAAGTGAGGTATCATTTGTATCGGGAGACTTGGGGGAACGCTGGGTGGAAGGAAATTTGTAGCTCCTCTCAGATTCCAGAACTTTCTGCCACAAAAATGTGAGGAGCATGTGTTTTTTTAGCCAAATTTTGAGGTTTGCAAAGGATTCTGGGTAACAGAACCTGGTCCGAGCCCCGCAAGTCACCCCTCCTTGGATTCCCCTAGGTCTCTAGTTTTCAGAAATGCACAGGTTTGGTAGGTTTCCCTAGGTGCCGGCTGAGCTAGAGGCCAAAATCTACAGGTAGGCACTTTGCAAAAAACACCTCTGTTTTCTCCCAAAATTTTGGATGTGTCCACGTTGCGCTTTGGGGTGTTTCCTGTCGCCGGCGCTAGGCTTACCCACGCAAGTGAGGTATCATTTTTATCGGGAGACTTGGGGGAACGCTGGGTGGAAGGAAATTTGTAGCTCCTCTCAGATTCCAGAACTTTCTGCCACAGAAATGTGAGGAACATGTGTTTTTTTAGCCAAATTTTGAGGTTTGCAAAGGATTCTGGGTAACAGAACCTGGTCCGAGCCCCGCAAGTCACCCCTCCTTGGATTCCCCTAGGTCTGTAGTTTTCAGAAATGCACAGGTTTGGTAGGTTTCCCTAGGTTCCGGCTGAGCTAGAGGCCAAAATCTACAGGTAGGCACTTCGCAAAAAACACCTCTGTTTTTTTCCAAAATTTAGGATGTGTCCACGTTGCGCTTTGGGGTGTTTCCTGTCGCCGGCGCTAGGCCTACCCACGCAAGTGAGGTATCATTTTTATCGGGAGACTTGGGGGAACGCTGGGTGGAAGGAAATTTGTAGCTCCTCTCAGATTCCAGAACTTTCTGCCACAGAAATGTGAGGAACATGTGTTTTTTTAGCCAAATTTTGAGGTTTGCAAAGGATTCTAGGTAACAGAACCTGGTCCGAGCCCCGCAAGTCACCCCTCCTTGGATTCCCCTAGGTCTCTAGTTTTCAGAAATGCACAGGTTTGGTAGGTTTCCCTAGGTGCCGGCTGAGCTAGAGGCCAAAATCTACAGGTAGGCACTTCGCAAAAAACACCTCTGTTTTCTCCCAAAATTTAGGATGTGTCCACGTTGCGCTTTGGGGTGTTTCCTGTCGCCGGCGCTAGTGCTACCCACGCAAGTGAGGTATCATTTTTATCGGGAGACTTGGGGGAACGCTGGGTGGAAGGAAATTTGTAGCTCCTCTCAGATTCCAGACTTTCTGCCACAGAAATGTGAGGAACATGTGTTTTTTTAGCCAAATTTTAAGGTTTGCAAAGGATTCTGGGTAACAGAACCTGTTCCGAGCCCCGCAAGTCACCCCTCCTTGGATTCCCCTAGGTCTCTAGTTTTCAGAAATGCACAGGTTTGGTAGGTTTCCCTGGGTGCCGGCTGAGCTAGAGGCCAAAATCTACAGGTAGGCAGATCGCAAAAAACACCTCTGTTTTCTCCCAAAATTTAGGATGTGTCCACGTTGCGCTTTGGGGTGTTTCCTGTCGCCGGCGCTAGGCCTACCCACGCAAGTGAGGTATCATTTTTATCGGGAGACTTGGGGGAACGCTGGGTGGAAGGAAATTTGTAGCTCCTCTCAGATTCCAGAACTTTCTGCCACAGAAATGTGAGGAACATGTGTTTTTTTAGCCAAATTTTGAGGTTTGCAAAGGATTCTGGGTAACAGAACCTGGTCAGAGACCCACAGGTCACCCCATCTTGGATTCCCCTAGGTCTCTAGTTTTCAAAAATGCACAGGTTTGGTAGGTTTCCCTAGGTGCCGGGTGAGCTACAGGCCAAAATCCACAGGTAGGCACTGTTTTCTTTCAAAAAATGGGATGTGTCCACGTTGCGTTTTGGGGCGTTTCCTGTTGCGGGCGCTAGGCCTACCCACGCAAGTGAGGTATCATTTTTATCGGGAGACTTGGGGGAACGCTGGGTGGAAGGAAATTTGTAGCTCCTCTCAGATTCCAGAACTTTCTGCCACAAAAATGTGAGGAGCATGTGTTTTTTTAGCCAAATTTTGAGGTTTGCAAAGGATTCTGGGTAACAGAACCTGGTCCGAGCCCCGCAAGTCACCCCTCCTTGGATTCCCCTAGGTCTCTAGTTTTCAGAAATGCACAGGTTTGGTAGGTTTCCCTAGGTGCCGGCTGAGCTAGAGGCCAAAATCTACAGGTAGGCACTTTGCAAAAAACACCTCTGTTTTCTCCCAAAATTTAGGATGTGTCCACGTTGCGCTTTGGGGTGTTTCCTGTCGCCGGCGCTAGGCTTACCCACGCAAGTGAGGTATCATTTTTATCGGGAGACTTGGGGGAACGCTGGGTGGAAGGAAATTTGTAGCTCCTCTCAGATTCCAGAACTTTCTGCCACAGAAATGTGAGGAACATGTGTTTTTTTAGCCAAATTTTGAGGTTTGCAAAGGATTCTGGGTAACAGAACCTGGTCCGAGCCCCGCAAGTCACCCCTCCTTGGATTCCCCTAGGTCTCTAGTTTTCAGAAATGCACAGGTTTGGTAGGATTCCCTAGGTGCCGGCTGAGCTAGAGGCCAAAATCTACAGGTAGGCACTTCGCAAAAAACCGCTCAGTTTTTTTCCAAAATTTAGGATGTGTCCACGTTGTGCTTTGGGGTGTTTCCTGTCGCCGGCGCTAGGCCTACCCACGCAAGTGAGGTATCATTTTTATCGGGAGACTTGGGGGAACGCTGGGTGGAAGGAAATTTGTAGCTCCTCTCAGATTCCAGAACTTTCTGCCACAGAAATGTGAGGAACATGTGTTTTTTTTGCCAAATTTTGAGGTTTGCAAAGGATTCTGGGTAACAGAACCTGGTCCGAGCCCCGCAAGTCACCCCTCCTTGGATTCCCCTAGGTCTCTAGTTTTCAGAAATGCACAGGTTTTGTAGGTTTCCCTAGGTGCCGGCTGAGCTAGAGGCCAAAATCTACAGGTAGGCACTTCGCAAAAAACACCTCTGTTTTCTCCCAAAATTTAGGATGTGTCCACGTTGCGCTTTGGGGTGTTTCCTGTCGCCGGCGCTAGGCTTACCCACGCAAGTGAGGTATCATTTTTATCGGGAGACTTGGGGGAACGCTGGGTGGAAGGAAATTTGTAGCTCCTCTCAGATTCCAGAACTTTCTGCTACAGAAATGTGAGGAACATGTGTTTTTTTAGCCAAATTTTGAGGTTTGCAAAGGATTCTGGGTAACAGAACCTGGTCCGAGCCCCGCAAGTCACCCCTCCTTGGATTCCCCTAGGTCTCTAGTTTTCAGAAATGCACAGGTTTGGTAGGTTTCACTAGGTGGCGGCTGAGCTAAAGGCCAAAATCTACAGGTAGGCACTTCGCAAAAAACACCTCTGTTTTTTTCCAAAATTTTGGATGTGTCCACGTTGCGCTTTGGGGTGTTTCCTGTCGCCAGCGCTAGGCCTACCCACGCAAGTGAGGTATAATTTTTATCGGGAGACTTGGGGGAACGCTGGGTGGAAGGAAATTTGTAGCTCCTCTCAGATTCCAGAACATTCTGCCACAGAAATGTGAGGAACATGTGTTTTTTTAGCCAAATTTTGAGGTTTGCAAAGGATTCTGGGTAACAGAACCTGGTCCGAGCCCCGCAAGTCACCCCTCCTTGGATTCCCCTAGGTCTCTAGTTTTCAGAAATGCACAGGTTTGGTAGGTTTCTCTAGGTGCCGGCTGAGCTAGAGGCCAAAATCTACAGGTAGGCACTTCGCAAAAAACACCTCTGTTTTCTCCCAAAATTTAGGATGTGTCCACGTTGCGCTTTGGGGTGTTTCCTGTCGCCGGCGCTAGGCCTACCCACGCAAGTGAGGTATCATTTTTATCGGGAGACTTGGGGGAACGCTGGGTGGAAGGAAATTTGTAGCTCCTCTCAGATTCCAGAACTTTCTGCCACAGAAATGTGAGGAACATGTGTTTTTTTAGCCAAATTTTGAGGTTTGCAAAGGATTCTGGGTAACAGAACCTGGTTCGAGCCCCGCAAGTCACCCCTCCTTGGATTCCCCTAGGTCTCTAGTTTTCAGAAATGCACAGGTTTGGTAGGATTCCCTAGGTGCCGGCTGAGCTAGAGGCCAAAATCTACAGGTAGGCACTTCGCAAAAAACACCTCAGTTTTTTTCCAAAATTTAGGATGTGTCCACGTTGTGCTTTGGGGTGTTTCCTGTCGCCGGCGCTAGGCCTACCCACGCAAGTGAGGTATCATTTTTATCGGGAGACTTGGGGGAACGCTGGGTGGAAGGAAATTTGTAGCTCCTCTCAGATTCCAGAACTTTCTGCCACAGAAATGTGAGGAACATGTGTTTTGTTTGCCAAATTTTGAGGTTTGCAAAGGATTCTGGGTAACAGAACCTGGTCCGAGCCCCGCAAGTCACCCCTCCTTGGATTCCCCTAGGTCTCTAGTTTTCAGAAATGCACAGGTTTCGTAGGTTTCCCTAGGTGCCGGCTGAGCTAGAGGCCAAAATCTACAGGTAGGCACTTCGCAAAAAACACCTCTGTTTTCTCCCAAAATTTAGGATGTGTCCACGTTGCGCTTTGGGGTGTTTCCTGTCGCCGGCGCTAGGCCTACCCACGCAAGTGAGGTATCATTTTTATCGGGAGACTTGGGGGAACGCTGGGTGGAAGGAAATTTGTAGCTCCTCTCAGATTCCAGAACTTTCTGCCACAGAAATGTGAGGAACATGTGTTTTTTTAGCCAAATTTTGAGGTTTGCAAAGGATTCTGGGTAACAGAACCTGGTCCGAGCGCCGCAAGTCACCCCTCCTTGGATTCCCCTAGGTCTCTAGTTTTCAGAAATGCACAGGTTTGGTAGGTTTCCCTAGGTGCCGGCTGAGCAAGAGGCCAAAATCTACAGGTAGGCACTTCGCAAAAAACACCTCTGTTTTCTCCCAAAATTTTGGATGTGTCCACGTTGCGCTTGGGGTGTTTCCTGTCGCCGGCGCTAGGCCTACCCACGCAAGTGAGGTATCATTTTTTTCGGGAGACTTGGGGGAACGCTGGGTGGAAGGAAATTTGTAGCTCCTCTCAGATTCCAGAACTTTCTGCCACAGAAATGTGAGGAACATGTGTTTTTTTAGCCAAATTTTGAGGTTTGCAAAGGATTCTGGGTAACAGAACCTGGTCCGAGCCCCGCAAGTCACCCCTCCTTGGATTCCCCTAGGTCTCTAGTTTTCAGAAATGCACAGGTTTGGTAGGTTTCACTAGGTGCCGGCTGAGCTAAAGGCCAAAATCTACAGGTAGGCACTTCGCAAAAAACACCTCTGTTTTCTCCCAAAATTTAGGATGTGTCCATGTTGCGCTTTGGGGTGTTTCCTGTCGCCGGCGCTAGGCCTACCCACGCAAGTGAGGTATCATTTTTATCGGGAGACTTGGGGGAACGCTGGGTGGAAGGAAATTTGTAGCTCCTCTCAGATTCCAGAACTTTCTGCCACAGAAATGTGAGGAACATGTGTTTTTTTAGCCAAATTTTGAGGTTTGCAAAGGATTCTGGGTAACAGAACCTGGTCCGAGCGCTGCAAGTCACCCCTCCTTGGATTCCCCTAGGTCTCTAGTTTTCAGAAATGCACAGGTTTGGTAGGTTTCCCTAGGTGCCGGCTGAGCAAGAGGCCAAAATCTACAGGTAGGCACTTCGCAAAAAACACCTCTGTTTTCTCCCAAAATTTAGGATGTGTCCACGTTGCGCTTGGGGTGTTTCCTGTCGCCGGCGCTAGGCCTACCCACGCAAGTGAGGTATCATTTTTTTCGGGAGACTTGGGGCAACGCTGGGTGGAAGGAAATTTGTAGCTCCTCTCAGATTCCAGAACTTTCTGCCACAGAAATGTGAGGAACATGTGTTTTTTTAGCCAAATTTTGAGGTTTGCAAAGGATTCTGGGTAACAGAACCTGGTCCGAGCCCCGCATGTCACCCCTCCTTGGATTCCCCTAGGTCTCTAGTTTTCAGAAATGCACAGGTTTGGTAGGTTTCACTAGGTGCCGGCTGAGCTAAAGGCCAAAATCTACAGGTAGGCACTTCGCAAAAAACACCTCTGTTTTTTTCTAAAATTTAGGATGTGTCCACGTTGCGCTTTGGGGTGTTTCCTGTCGCCAGCACTAGGCCTACCCACGCAAGTGAGGTATCATTTTTATCGGGAGACTTGGGGGAACGCTGGGTGGAAGGAAATTTGTAGCTCCTCTCAGATTCCAGAACTTTCTGCCACAGAA
This sequence comes from Pleurodeles waltl, assembly GCF_031143425.1. Lineage (NCBI taxonomy): Eukaryota > Metazoa > Chordata > Amphibia > Caudata > Salamandridae > Pleurodeles > Pleurodeles waltl. The sequence goes on from NC_090449.1 coordinate 406,517,946, forward strand.
ATGTGAGGAACATGTGTTTTTGTAGCCAAATTTTGAGGTTTGCAAAGGATTCTGGGTAACAGAACCTGGTCCGAGCCCCGCAAGTCACCCCTCTTTGGATTCCCCTAGGTCTCTAGTTTTCAGAAATGCACAGGTTTGGTAGGTTTCCCTAGGTGCCGGCTGAGCTAGAGGCCAAAATCTACAGGTAGGCACTTCGCAAAAAACACCTCTGTTTTCTCCCAAAATTTAGGATGTGTCCATGTTGCGCTTTGGGGTGTTTCCTGTCGCCGGCGCTAGGCCTACCCACGCAAGTGAGGTATCATTTTTATCGGGAGACTTGGGGGAACGCTGGGTGGAAGGAAATTTGTAGCTCCTCTCAGATTCCAGAACTTTCTGCCACAGAAATGTGAGGAACATGTGTTTTTGTAGCCAAATTTTGAGGTTTGCAAAGGATTCTGGGTAACAGAACCTGGTCAGAGACCCACAGGTCACCCCATCTTGGATTCCCCTAGGTCTCTAGTTTTCAAAAATGCACAGGTTTGGTAGGTTTCCCTAGGTGCCGGGTGAGCTACAGGCCAAAATCCACAGGTAGGCACTGTTTTCTTTCAAAAAATGGGATGTGTCCACGTTGCGTTTTGGGGCGTTTCCTGTTGCGGGCGCTAGGCCTACCCACGCAAGTGAGGTATCATTTTTATCGGGAGACTTGGGGGAACGCTGGGTGGAAGGAGATTTGTAGCTCCTCTCAGATTCCAGAACTTTCTGCCACAAAAATGTGAGGAGCATGTGTTTTTTTAGCCAAATTCTGAGGTTTGCAAAGGATTCTGGGTAACAGAACCTGGTCCGAGCCCCGCAAGTCACCCCTCCTTGGATTCCCCTAGGTCTCTAGTTTTCAGAAATACACAGGTTTGGTAGGTTTCCCTAGGTGCCGGCTGAGCTAGAGGCCAAAATCTACAGGTAGGCACTTCGCAAAAAACACCTCTGTTTTCTCCCAAAATTTAGGATGTGTCCACCTTGCGCTTTGGGGTGTTTCCTGTCGCCGGCGCTAGGCTTACCCACGCAAGTGAGGTATAATTTTTATCGGGAGACTTGGGGGAACGCTGGGTGGAAGGAAATTTGTAGCTCCTCTCAGATTCCAGAACTTTCTGCCACAGAAATGTGAGGAACATGTGTTTTTTTAGCCAAATTTTGAGGTTTGCAAAGGATTCTGGGTAACAGAACCTGGTCCGAGCCCCGCAAGTCACCCCTCCTTGGATTCCCCTAGGTCTCTAGTTTTCAGAAATGCACAGGTTTGGTAGGTTTCTCTAGGTGCCGGCTGAGCTAGAGGCCAAAATCTACAGGTAGGCACTTCGCAAAAAACACCTCTGTTTTCTCCCAAAATTTAGGATGTGTCCACGTTGCGCTTTGGGGTGTTTCCTGTCGCCGGCGCTAGGCCTACCCACGCAAGTGAGGTATCATTTTTATCGGGAGACTTGGGGGAACGCTGGGTGGAAGGAAATTTGTAGCTCCTCTCAGATTCCAGAACTTTCTGCCACAAAAATATGAGGAGCATGTGTTTTTTTAGCCAAATTTTGAGGTTTGCAAAGGATTCTGGGTAACAGAACCTGGTCCGAGCCCCGCAAGTCACCCCTCCTTGGATTCCCCTAGGTCTCTAGTTTTCAGAAATGCACAGGTTTGGTAGGTTTCCCTAGGTGCCGGCTGAGCTAGAGGCCAAAATCAACAGGTAGGCACTTCGCAAAAAACACCTCTGTTTTCTCCCAAAATTTAGGATGTGTCCACGTTGCGCTTTGGGGTGTTTCCTGTCGCCGGCGCTAGGCTTACCCACGCAAGTGAGGTATCATTTTTATCGGGAGACTTGGGGGAACGCTGGGTGGAAGGAAATTTGTAGCTCCTCTCAGATTCCAGAACTTTCTGCCACAAAAATGTGAGGAGCATGTGTTTTTTTAGCCAAATTTTGAGGTTTGCAAAGGATTCTGGGTAACAGAACCTGGTCCGAGCCCCGCAAGTCACCCCTCCTTGGATTCCCCTAGGTCTCTAGTTTTCAGAAATGCACAGGTTTGGTAGGTTTCCCTAGGTGCCGGCTGAGCTAGAGGCCAAAATCTACAGGTAGGCACTTCGCAAAAAACACCTCTGTTTTCTCCCAAAATTTAGGATGTGTCCACGTTGCGCTTTGGGGTGTTTCCTGTCGCCGGCGCTAGGCTTACCCACGCAAGTGAGGTATCATTTTTATCGGGAGACTTGGGGGAACGCTGGGTGGAAGGAAATTCGTAGCTCCTCTCAGATTCCAGAACTTTCTGCCACAGAAATGTGAGGAACATGTGTTTTTTTAGCCAAATTTGGAGGTTTGCAAAGGATTCTGGGTAACAGAACCTGGTCCGAGCCCCGCAAGTCACCCCTCCTTGGATTCCCCTAGGTCTCTAGTTTTCAGAAATGCACAGGTTTGGTAGGTTTCACTAGGTGCCGGCTGAGCTAAAGGCCAAAATCTACAGGTAGGCACTTCGCAAAAAACACCTCTGTTTTTTTCCAAAATTTAGGATGTGTCCACGTTGCGCTTTGGGGTGTTTCCTGTCGCCAGCGCTAGGCCTACCCACGCAAGTGAGGTATCATTTTTATCGGGAGACTTGGGGGAACGCTGGGTGGAAGGAAATTTGTAGCTCCTCTCAGATTCCAGAACTTTCTGCCACAGAAATGTGAGGAACATGTGTTTTTTTAGCCAAATTTTGAGGTTTGCAAAGGATTCTGGGTAACAGAACCTGGTCCGAGCCCCGCAAGTCACCCCTCCTTGGATTCCCCTAGGTCTCTAGTTTTCAGAAATGCACAGGTTTGGTAGGTTTCCCTAGGTGCCGGCTGAGCTAGAGGCCAAAATCTACAGGTAGGCACTTCGCAAAAAACACCTCTGTTTTCTCCCAAAATTTAGGATGTGTCCACGTTGCGCTTTGGGGTGTTTCCTGTCGCCGGTGCTAGGCCTACCCACGCAAGTGAGGTATCATTTTTATCGGGAGACTTGGGGGAACGCTGGGAGGAAGGAAATTTGTAGCTCCTCTCAGATTCCAGAACTTTCTGCCACAGAAATGTGAGGAACATGTGTTTTTTTAGCCAAATTTTTAGGTTTGCAAAGGATTCTGGGTAACAGAACCTGGTCCGAGCGCCGCAAGTCACCCCTCCTTGGATTCCCCTAGGTCTCTAGTTTTCAGAAATGCACAGGTTTGGTAGGTTTCCCTAGGTGCCGGCTGAGCAAGAGGCCAAAATCTACAGGTAGGCACTTCGCAAAAAACACCTCTGTTTTCTCCCAAAATTTAGGATGTGTCCACGTTGCGCTTTGGGGGTGTTTCCTGTCGCCGGCGCTAGGCCTACCCACGCAAGTGAGGTATCATTTTTATCGGGAGACTTGGGGGAACGCTGGGTGGAAGGAAATTTGTAGCTCCTCTCAGATTCCAGAACTTTCTGCCACAGAAATGTGAGGAACATGTGTTTTGTTTGCCAAATTTTGAGGTTTGCAAAGGATTCTGGGTAACAGAACCTGGTCCGAGCCCCGCAAGTCACCCCTCCTTGGATTCCCCTAGGTCTCTAGTTTTCAGAAATGCACAGGTTTGGTAGGTTTCCCTAGGTTCCGGCTGAGCTAGAGGCCAAAATCTACAGGTAGGCACTTCGCAAAAAACACCTCTGTTTTTTTCCAAAATTTAGGATGTGTCCACGTTGCGCTTTGGGGTGTTTCCTGTCGCCGGCGCTAGGCCTACCCACGCAAGTGAGGTATCATTTTTATCGGGAGACTTGGGGGAACGCTGGGTGGAAGGAAATTTGTAGCTCCTCTCAGATTCCAGAACTTTCTGCCACAGAAATGTGAGGAACATGTGTTTTTTTAGCCAAATTTTGAGGTTTGCAAAGGATTCTGGGTAACAGAACCTGGTCCGAGCCCCGCAAGTCACCCCTCCTTGGATTCCCCTAGGTCTCTAGTTTTCAGAAATGCACAGGTTTGGTAGGTTTCCCTAGGTGCCGGCTGAGCTAGAGGCCAAAATCTACAGGTAGGCACTTCGCAAAAAACACCTCTGTTTTTTTCCAAAATTTAGGATGTGTCCACGTTGCGCTTTGGGGTGTTTCCTGTCGCCGGCGCTAGGCCTACCCACGCAAGTGAGGTATCATTTGTATCGGGAGACTTGGGGGAACGCTGGGTGGAAGGAAATTTGTAGCTCCTCTGAGATTCCAGACTTTCTGCCACAGAAATGTGAGGAACATGTGTTTTTTTAGCCAAATTTTGAGGTTTGCAAAGGATTCTAGGTAACAGAACCTGGTCCGAGCCCCGCAAGTCACCCCTCCTTGGATTCCCCATGGTCTCTAGTTTTCAGAAATGCACAGGTTTGGTAGGTTTCCCTAGGTGCCGGCTGAGCTAGAGGCCAAAATCTACAGGTAGGCACTTCGCAAAAAACACCTCTGTTTTCTCCCAAAATTTAGGATGTGTCCACGTTGCGCTTTGGGGTGTTTCCTGTCGCCGGCGCTAGTGCTACCCACGCAAGTGAGGTATCATTTTTATTGGGAGACTTGGGGGAACGCTGGGTGGAAGGAAATTTGTAGCTCCTCTCAGATTCCAGACTTTCTGCCACAGAAATGTGAGGAACATGTGTTTTTTTAGCCAAATTTTAAGGTTTGCAAAGGATTCTGGGTAACAGAACCTGGTCCGAGCCCCGCAAGTCACCCCTCCTTGGATTCCCCTAGGTCTCTAGTTTTCAGAAATGCACAGGTTTGGTAGGTTTCCCTGGGTGCCGGCTGAGCTAGAGGCCAAAATCTACAGGTAGGCAGATCGCAAAAAACACCTCTGTTTTCTCCCAAAATTTAGGATGTGTCCACGTTGCGCTTTGGGGTGTTTCCTGTCGCCAGCGCTAGGCCTACCCACGCAAGTGAGGTATCATTTTTATCGGGAGACTTGGGGGAACGCTGGGTGGAAGGAAATTTGTAGCTCCTCTCAGATTCCAGAACATTCTGCCACAGAAATGTGAGGAACATGTGTTTTTTTAGCCAAATTTTGAGGTTTGCAAAGGATTCTGGGTAACAGAACCTGGTCCGAGCCCCGCAAGTCACCCCTCCTTGGATTCCCCTAGGTCTCTAGTTTTCAGAAATGCACAGGTTTGGTAGGTTTCTCTAGGTGCCGGCTGAGCTAGAGGCCAAAATCTACAGGTAGGCACTTCGCAAAAAACACCTCTGTTTTCTCCCAAAATTTAGGATGTGTCCACGTTGCGCTTTGGGGTGTTTCCTGTCGCCGGCGCTAGGCCTACCCACGCAAGTGAGGTATCATTTTTATCGGGAGACTTGGGGGAACGCTGGGTGGAAGGAAATTTGTAGCTCCTCTCAGATTCCAGAACTTTCTGCCACAGAAATGTGAGGAACATGTGTTTTGTTTGCCAAATTTTGAGGTTTGCAAAGGATTCTGGGTAACAGAACCTGGTCCGAGCCCCGCAAGTCACCCCTCCTTGGATTCCCCTAGGTCTCTAGTTTTCAGAAATGCACAGGTTTGGTAGGTTTCCCTAGGTTCCGGCTGAGCTAGAGGCCAAAATCTACAGGTAGGCACTTCGCAAAAAACACCTCTGTTTTTTTCCAAAATTTAGGATGTGTCCACGTTGCGCTTTGGGGTGTTTCCTGTCGCCGGCGCTAGGCCTACCCACGCAAGTGAGGTATCATTTTTATCGGGAGACTTGGTGGAACGCTGGGTGGAAGGAAATTTGTAGCTCCTCTCAGATTCCAGAACTTTCTGCCACAGAAATGTGAGGAACATGTGTTTTTTTAGCCAAATTTTGAGGTTTGCAAAGGATTCTGGGTAACAGAACCTGGTCCGAGCCGCGCAAGTCACCCCTCCTTGGATTCCCCTAGGTCTCTAGTTTTCAGAAATGCACAGGTTTGGTAGGTTTCCCTAGGTGCCGGCTGAGCTAGAGGCCAAAATCTACAGGTAGGCACTTCGCAAAAAACACCTCTGTTTTTTTCCAAAATTTAGGATGTGTCCACGTTGCGCTTTGGGGTGTTTCCTGTCGCCGGCGCTAGGCCTACCCACGCAAGTGAGGTATCATTTGTATCGGGAGACTTGGGGGAACGCTGGGTGGAAGGAAATTTGTAGCTCCTCTGAGATTCCAGACTTTCTGCCACAGAAATGTGAGGAACATGTGTTTTTTTAGCCAAATTTTGAGGTTTGCAAAGGATTCTAGGTAACAGAACCTGGTCCGAGCCCCGCAAGTCACCCCTCCTTGGATTCCCCTAGGTCTCTAGTTTTCAGAAATGCACAGGTTTCGTAGGTTTCCCTAGGTGCCGGCTGAGCTAGAGGCCAAAATCTACAGGTAGGCACTTCGCAAAAAACACCTCTGTTTTCTCCCAAAATTTAGGATGTGTCCACGTTGCGCTTTGGGGTGTTTCCTGTCGCCGGCGCTAGTGCTACCCACGCAAGTGAGGTATCATTTTTATCGGGAGACTTGGGGGAACGCTGGGTGGAAGGAAATTTGTAGCTCCTCTCAGATTCCAGACTTTCTGCCACAGAAATGTGAGGAACATGTGTTTTTTTAGCCAAATTTTAAGGTTTGCAAAGGATTCTGGGTAACAGAACCTGGTCCGCGCCCCGCAAGTCACCCCTCCTTGGATTCCCCTAGGTCTCTAGTTTTCAGAAATGCACAGGTTTGGTAGGTTTCCCTGGGTGCCGGCTGAGCTAGAGGCCAAAATCTACAGGTAGGCAGATCGCAAAAAACACCTCTGTTTTCTCCCAAAATTTAGGATGTGTCCACGTTGCGCTTTGGGGTGTTTCCTGTCGCCGGCGCTAGGCCTACCCACGCAAGTGAGGTATCATTTTTATCGGGAGACTTGGGGGAACGCTGGGTGGAAGGAAATTTGTAGCTCCTCTCAGATTCCAGAACTTTCTGCCACAGAAATGTGAGGAACATGTGTTTTTTTAGCCAAATTTTGAGGTTTGCAAAGGATTCTGGGTAACAGAACCTGGTCAGAGACCCACAGGTCACCCCATCTTGGATTCCCCTAGGTCTCTAGTTTTCAAAAATGCACAGGTTTGGTAGGTTTCCCTAGGTGCCGGGTGAGCTACAGGCCAAAATCCACAGGTAGGCACTGTTTTCTTTAAAAAAATGGGATGTGTCCACGTTGCGTTTTGGGGCGTTTCCTGTTGCGGGCGCTAGGCCTACCCACGCAAGTGAGGTATCATTTTTATCGGGAGACTTGGGGGAACGCTGGGTGGAAGGAAATTTGTAGCTCCTCTCAGATTCCAGAACTTTCTGCCACAAAAATGTGAGGAGCATGTGTTTTTTTAGCCAAATTTTGAGGTTTGCAAAGGATTCTGGGTAACAGAACCTGGTCCGAGCCCCGCAAGTCACCCCTCCTTGGATTCCCCTAGGTCTCTAGTTTTCAGAAATGCACAGGTTTGGTAGGTTTCCCTAGGTGCCGGCTGAGCTAGAGGCCAAAATCTACAGGTAGGCACTTCGCAAAAAACACCTCTGTTTTCTCCCAAAATTTAGGATGTGTCCACGTTGCGCTTTGGGGTGTTTCCTGTCGCCGGCGCTAGGCTTACCCACGCAAGTGAGGTATCATTTTTATCGGGAGACTTGGGGGAACGCTGGGTGGAAGGAAATTTGTAGCTCCTCTCAGATTCCAGAACATTCTGCCACAGAAATGTGAGGAACATGTGTTTTTTTAGCCAAATTTTGAGGTTTGCAAATGATTCTGGGTAACAGAACCTGGTCCGAGCCCCGCAAGTCACCCCTCCTTGGATTCCCCTAGGTCTCTAGTTTTCAGAAATGCACAGGTTTGGTAGGTTTCCCTAGGTGCCGGCTGAGCTAGAGGCCAAAATCTACAGGTAGGCACTTCGCAAAAAAACCTCTGTTTTTTTCCAAAATTTAGGATGTGTCCACGTTGCGCTTTCGTGTGTTTCCTGTCGCCGGCGCTAGGCCTACCCACGCAAGTGAGGTATCATTTTTATCGGGAGACTTGGGGGAACGCTGGGTGGAAGGAAATTTGTAGCTCCTCTCAGATTCCAGAACTTTCTGCCACAGAAATGTGAGGAACATGTGTTTTTTTAGCCAAATTTTGAGGTTTGCAAAGGATTCTGGGTAACAGAACCTGGTCCGAGCCCCGCAAGTCACCCCTCCTTGGATTCCCCTAGGTCTCTAGTTTTCAGAAATGCACAGGTTTGGTAGGATTCCCTAGGTGCCGGCTGAGCTAGAGGCCAAAATCTACAGGTAGGCACTTCGCAAAAAACCGCTCCGTTTTTTTCCAAAATTTAGGATGTGTCCACGTTGTGCTTTGGGGTGTTTTCTGTCGCCGGCGCTAGGCCTACCCACGCAAGTGAGGTATCATTTTTATCGGGAGACTTGGGGGAACGCTGGGTGGAAGGAAATTTGTAGCTCCTCTCAGATTCCAGAACTTTCTGCCACAGAAATGTGAGGAACATGTGTTTTTTTTGCCAAATTTTGAGGTTTGCAAAGGATTCTGGGTAACAGAACCTGGTCCGAGCCCCGCAAGTCACCCCTCCTTGGATTCCCCTAGGTCTCTAGTTTTCAGAAATGCACAGGTTTCGTAGGTTTCCCTAGGTGCCGGCTGAGCTAGAGGCCAAAATCTACAGGTAGGCACTTCGCAAAAAACACCTCTGTTTTCTCCCAAAATTTAGGATGTGTCCACGTTGCGCTTTGGGGTGTTTCCTGTCGCCGGCGCTAGGCTTACCCACGCAAGTGACGTATCATTTTTATCGGGAGACTTGGGGGAACGCTGGGTGGAAGGAAATTTGTAGCTCCTCTCAGATTCCAGAACTTTCTGCCACAGAAATGTGAGGAACATGTGTTTTTTTAGCCAAATTTTGAGGTTTGGAAGGATTCTGGGTAACAGAACCTGGTCCGAGCCCCGCAAGTCACCCCTCTTTGGATTCCCCTAGGTCTCTAGTTTTCAGAAATGCACAGGTTTGGTAGGTTTCCCTAGGTGCCGGCTGAGCTAGAGGCCAAAATCTACAGGTAGGCACTTCGCAAAAAACACCTCTGTTTTCTCCCAAAATTTAGGATGTGTCCACGTTGCGCTTTGGGGTGTTTCCTGTCGCCGGCGCTAGGCCTACCCACGCAAGTGAGGTATCATTTTTATCGGGAGACTTGGGGGAACGCTGGGTGGAAGGAAATTTGTAGCTCCTCTCAGATTCCAGAACTTTCTGCCACAGAAATGTGAGGAACATGTGTTTTTGTAGCCAAATTTTGAGGTTTGCAAAGGATTCTGGGTAACAGAACCTGGTCAGAGACCCACAGGTCACGCCATCTTGGATTCCCCTAGGTCTCTAGTTTTCAAAAATGCACAGGTTTGGTAGGTTTCCCTAGGTGCCGGGTGAGCTACAGGCCAAAATCCACAGGTAGGCACTGTTTTCTTTCAAAAAATGGGATGTGTCCACGTTGCGTTTTGGGGCGTTTCCTGTTGCGGGCGCTAGGCCTACCCACGCAAGTGAGGTATCATTTTTATCGGGAGACTTGGGGGAACGCTGGGTGGAAGGAAATTTGTAGCTCCTCTCAGATTCCAGAACTTTCTGCCACAAAAATGTGAGGAGCATGTGTTTTTTTAGCCAAATTCTGAGGTTTGCAAAGGATTCTGGGTAACAGAACCTGGTCCGAGCCCCGCAAGTCACCCCTCCTTGGATTCCCCTAGGTCTCTAGTTTTCAGAAATACACAGGTTTGGTAGGTTTCCCTAGGTGCCGGCTGAGCTAGAGGCCAAAATCTACAGGTAGGCACTTCCCAAAAAACACCTCTGTTTTCTCCCAAAATTTAGGATGTGTCCACGTTGCGCTTTGGGGTGTTTCCTGTCGCCGGCGCTAGGCTTACCCACGCAAGTGAGGTATCATTTTTATCGGGAGACTTGGGGGAACGCTGGGTGGAAGGAAATTTGTAGCTCCTCTCAGATTCCAGAACTTTCTGCCACAGAAATGTGAGGAACATGTGTTTTTTTAGCCAAATTTTGAGGTTTGCAAAGGATTCTGGGTAACAGAACCTGGTCCGAGCCCCGCAAGTCACCCCTCCTTGGATTCCCCTAGGTCTCTAGTTTTCAGAAATGCACAGGTTTGGTAGGTTTTACTAGGTGCCGGCTGAGCTAAAGGCCAAAATCTACAGGTAGGCACTTCGCAAAAAACACCTCTGTTTTTTTCCAAAATTTTGGATGTGTCCACTTTGCGCTTTGGGGTGTTTCCTGTCGCCAGCGCTAGGCCTACCCACGCAAGTGAGGTATAATTTTTATCGGGAGACTTGGGGGAACGCTGGGTGGAAGGAAATTTGTAGCTCCTCTCAGATTCCAGAACATTCTGCCACAGAAATGTGAGGAACATGTGTTTTTTTAGCCAAATTTTGAGGTTTGCAAAGGATTCTGGGTAACAGAACCTGGTCCGAGCCCCGCAAGTCACCCCTCCTTGGATTCCCCTAGGTCTCTAGTTTTCAAAAATGCACAGGTTTGGTAGGTTTCTCTAGGTGCCGGCTGAGCTAGAGGCCAAAATCTACAGGTAGGCACTTCGCAAAAAACACCTCTGTTTTCTCCCAAAATTTAGGATGTGTCCACGTTGCGCTTTGGGGTGTTTCCTGTCGCCGGCGCTAGGCCTACCCACGCAAGTGAGGTATCATTTTTATCGGGAGACTTGGGGGAACGCTGGGTGGAAGGAAATTTGTAGCTCCTCTCAGATTCCAGAACTTTCTGCCACAAAAATGTGAGGAGCATGTGTTTTTTTAGCCAAATTTTGAGGTTTGCAAAGGATTCTGGGTAACAGAACCTGGTCCGAGCCCCGCAAGTCACCCCTCCTTGGATTCCCCTAGGTCTCTAGTTTTCAGAAATGCACAGGTTTGGTAGGATTCCCTAGGTGCCGGCTGAGCTAGAGGCCAAAATCTACAGGTAGGCACTTCGCAAAAAACACCTCTGTTTTCTCCTAAAATTTAGGATGTGTCCACGTTGCGCTTTGGGGTGTTTCCTGTCGCCGGCGCTAGGCTTACCCACGCAAGTGAGGTATCATTTTTATCGGGAGACTTGGGGGAACGCTGGGTGGAAGGAAATTTGTAGCTCCTGTCAGATTCCAGAACTTTCTGCCACAAAAATGTGAGGAGCATGTGTTTTTTTAGCCAAATTTTGAGGTTTGCAAAGGATTCTGGGTAACAGAACCTGGTCCGAGCCCCGCAAGTCACCCCTCCTTGGATTCCCCTAGGTCTCTAGTTTTCAGAAATGCACAGGTTTGGTAGGTTTCCCTAGGTGCCGGCTGAGCTAGAGGCCAAAATCTACAGGTAGGCACTTCGCAAAAAACACCTCTGTTTTCTCCCAAAATTTAGGATGTGTCCACGTTGCGCTTTGGGGTGTTTCCTGTCGCCGGCGCTAGGCTTACCCACGCAAGTGAGGTATCATTTTTATCGGGAGACTTGGGGGAACGCTGGGTGGAAGGAAATTTGTAGCTCCTCTCAGATTCCAGAACTTTCTGCCACAGAAATGTGAGGAACATGTGTTTTTTTAGCCAAATTTTGAGGTTTGCAAAGGATTCTGGGTAACAGAACCTGGTCCGAGCCCCGCAAGTCACCCCTCCTTGGATTCCCCTAGGTCTCTAGTTTTCAGAAATGCACAGGTTTGGTAGGTTTCACTAGGTGCCGGCTGAGCTAAAGGCCAAAATCTACAGGTAGGCACTTCGCAAAAAACACCTCTGTTTTTTTCCAAAATTTAGGATGTGTCCACGTTGCGCTTTGGGGTGTTTCCTGTCGCCAGCGCTAGGCCTACCCACGCAAGTGAGGTATCATTTTTATCGGGAGACTTGGGGGAACGCTGGCTGGAAGGAAATTTGTAGCTCCTCTCAGATTCCAGAACTTTCTGCCACAGAAATGTGAGGAACATGTGTTTTTTTAGCCAAATTTTGAGGTTTGCAAAGGATTCTGGGTAACAGAACCTGGTCCGAGCCCCGCAAGTCACCCCTCCTTGGATTCCCCTAGGTCTCTAGTTTTCAGAAATGCACAGGTTTGGTAGGATTCCCTAGGTGCCGGCTGAGCTAGAGGCCAAAATCTACAGGTAGGCACTTCGCAAAAAACACCTCTGTTTTCTCCCAAAATTTAGGATGTGTCCACGTTGCGCTTTGGGGTGTTTCCTGTCGCCGGTGCTAGGCCTACCCACGCAAGTGAGGTATCATTTTTATCGGGAGACTTGGGGGAACGCTGGGTGGAAGGAAATTTGTAGCTCCTCTCAGATTCCAGAACTTTCTGCCACAGAAATGTGAGGAACATGTGTTTTTTTAGCCAAATTTTGAGGTTTGCAAAGGATTCTGGGTAACAGAACCTGGTCCGAGCGCCGCAAGTCACCCCTCCTTGGATTCCCCTAGGTCTCTAGTTTTCAGAAATGCACAGGTTTGGTAGGTTTCCCTAGGTGCCGGCTGAGCAAGAGGCCAAAATCTACAGGTAGGCACTTCGCAAAAAACACCTCTGTTTTCTCCCAAAATTTAGGATGTGTCCACGTTGCGCTTTGGGGTGTTTCCTGTCGCCGGCGCTAGGCCTACCCACGCAAGTGAGGTATCATTTTTATCGGGAGACTTGGGGGAACGCTGGGTGGAAGGAAATTTATAGCTCCTCTCAGATTCCAGAACTTTCTGCCACAGAAATGTGAGGAACATGTGTTTTTTTAGCCAAATTTTGAGGTTTGCAAAGGATTCTGGGTAACAGAACCTGGTCCGAGCCCCGCAAGTCACCCCTCCTTGGATTCCCCTAGGTCTCTAGTTTTCAGAAATGCACAGGTTTGGTAGGTTTCACTAGGTGCCGGCTGAGCTAAAGGCCAAAATCTACAGGTAGGCACTTCGCAAAAAACACCTCTGTTTTTTTCCAAAATTTTGGATGTGTCCACGTTGCGCTTTGGGGGGTTTCCTGTCGCCGGCGCTAGGCTTACCCACGCAAGTGAGGTATCATTTTTATCGGGAGACTTGGGGGAACGCTGGATGGAAGGAAATTTGTAGCTCCTCTCAGATTCCAGAACTTTCTGCCACAGAAATGTGAGGAACATGTGTTTTTTTAGCCAAATTTTGAGGTTTGCAAAGGATTCTGGGTAACAGAACCTGGTCCGAGCCCCGCAAGTCACCCCTCCTTGGATTCCCCTAGGTCTCTAGTTTTCAGAAATACACAGGTTTGGTAGGTTTCCCTAGGTGCCGGCTGAGCTAGAGGCCAAAATCTACAGGTAGGCACTTCGCAAAAAACACCTCTGTTTTCTCCCAAAATTTAGGATGTGTCCACGTTGCGCTTTGGGGTGTTTCCTGTCGCCGGCGCTAGGCTTACCCACGCAAGTGAGGTATCATTTTTATCGGGAGACTTGGGGGAACGCTGGGTGGAAGGAAATTTGTAGCTCCTCTCAGATTCCAGAACTTTCTGCCACAGAAATGTGAGGAACATGTGTTTTTTTAGCCAAATTTTGAGGTTTGCAAAGGATTCTGGGTAACAGAACCTGGTCCGAGCCCCGCAAGTCACCCCTCCTTGGATTCCCCTAGGTCTCTAGTTTTCAGAAATACACAGGTTTGGTAGGTTTCCCTAGGTGCCGGCTGAGCTAGAGGCCAAAATCTACAGGTAGGCACTTCGCAAAAAACACCTCTGTTTTCTCCCAAAATTTAGGATGAGTCCACGTTGCGCTTTGGGGTGTTTCCTGTCGCCGGCGCTAGGCTTACCCACGCAAGTGAGGTATCATTTTTATCGGGAGACTTGGGGGAACGCTGGGTGGAAGGAAATTTGTAGCTCCTCTCAGATTCCAGAACTTTCTGCCACAGAAATGTGAGGAACATGTGTTTTTTTAGCCAAATTTTGAGGTTTGCAAAGGATTCTGGGTAACAGAACCTGGTCCGAGCCCCGCAAGTCACCCCTCCTTGGATTCCCCTAGGTCTCTAGTTTTCAGAAATGCACAGGTTTGGTAGGTTTTACTAGGTGCCGGCTGAGCTAAAGGCCAAAATCTACAGGTAGGCACTTCGCAAAAAACACCTCTGTTTTTTTCCAAAATTTTGGATGTGTCCACTTTGCGCTTTGGGGTGTTTCCTGTCGCCAGCGCTAGGCCTACCCACGCAAGTGAGGTATAATTTTTATCGGGAGACTTGGGGGAACGCTGGGTGGAAGGAAATTTGTAGCTCCTCTCAGATTCCAGAACATTCTGCCACAGAAATGTGAGGAACATGTGTTTTTTTAGCCAAATTTTGAGGTTTGCAAAGGATTCTGGGTAACAGAACCTGGTCCGAGCCCCGCAAGTCACCCCTCCTTGGATTCCCCTAGGTCTCTAGTTTTCAAAAATGCACAGGTTTGGTAGGTTTCTCTAGGTGCCGGCTGAGCTAGAGGCCAAAATCTACAGGTAGGCACTTCGCAAAAAACACCTCTGTTTTCTCCCAAAATTTAGGATGTGTCCACGTTGCGCTTTGGGGTGTTTCCTGTCGCCGGCGCTAGGCCTACCCACGCAAGTGAGGTATCATTTTTATCGGGAGACTTGGGGGAACGCTGGGTGGAAGGAAATTTGTAGCTCCTCTCAGATTCCAGAACTTTCTGCCACAAAAATGTGAGGAGCATGTGTTTTTTTAGCCAAATTTTGAGGTTTGCAAAGGATTCTGGGTAACAGAACCTGGTCCGAGCCCCGCAAGTCACCCCTCCTTGGATTCCCCTAGGTCTCTAGTTTTCAGAAATGCACAGGTTTGGTAGGATTCCCTAGGTGCCGGCTGAGCTAGAGGCCAAAATCTACAGGTAGGCACTTCGCAAAAAACACCTCTGTTTTCTCCTAAAATTTAGGATGTGTCCACGTTGCGCTTTGGGGTGTTTCCTGTCGCCGGCGCTAGGCTTACCCACGCAAGTGAGGTATCATTTTTATCGGGAGACTTGGGGGAACGCTGGGTGGAAGGAAATTTGTAGCTCCTGTCAGATTCCAGAACTTTCTGCCACAAAAATGTGAGGAGCATGTGTTTTTTTAGCCAAATTTTGAGGTTTGCAAAGGATTCTGGGTAACAGAACCTGGTCCGAGCCCCGCAAGTCACCCCTCCTTGGATTCCCCTAGGTCTCTAGTTTTCAGAAATGCACAGGTTTGGTAGGTTTCCCTAGGTGCCGGCTGAGCTAGAGGCCAAAATCTACAGGTAGGCACTTCGCAAAAAACACCTCTGTTTTCTCCCAAAATTTAGGATGAGTCCACGTTGCGCTTTGGGGTGTTTCCTGTCGCCGGCGCTAGGCTTACCCACGCAAGTGAGGTATCATTTTTATCGGGAGACTTGGGGGAACGCTGGGTGGAAGGAAATTTGTAGCTCCTCTCAGATTCCAGAACTTTCTGCCACAGAAATGTGAGGAACATGTGTTTTTTTAGCCAAATTTTGAGGTTTGCAAAGGATTCTGGGTAACAGAACCTGGTCCGAGCCCCGCAAGTCACCCCTCCTTGGATTCCCCTAGGTCTCTAGTTTTCAGAAATGCACAGGTTTGGTAGGTTTTACTAGGTGCCGGCTGAGCTAAAGGCCAAAATCTACAGGTAGGCACTTCGCAAAAAACACCTCTGTTTTTTTCCAAAATTTTGGATGTGTCCACTTTGCGCTTTGGGGTGTTTCCTGTCGCCAGCGCTAGGCCTACCCACGCAAGTGAGGTATAATTTTTATCGGGAGACTTGGGGGAACGCTGGGTGGAAGGAAATTTGTAGCTCCTCTCAGATTCCAGAACATTCTGCCACAGAAATGTGAGGAACATGTGTTTTTTTAGCCAAATTTTGAGGTTTGCAAAGGATTCTGGGTAACAGAACCTGGTCCGAGCCCCGCAAGTCACCCCTCCTTGGATTCCCCTAGGTCTCTAGTTTTCAGAAATGCACAGGTTTGGTAGGATTCCCTAGGTGCCGGCTGAGCTAGAGGCCAAAATCTACAGGTAGGCACTTCGCAAAAAACACCTCTGTTTTCTCCTAAAATTTAGGATGTGTCCACGTTGCGCTTTGGGGTGTTTCCTGTCGCCGGCGCTAGGCTTACCCACGCAAGTGAGGTATCATTTTTATCGGGAGACTTGGGGGAACGCTGGGTGGAAGGAAATTTGTAGCTCCTGTCAGATTCCAGAACTTTCTGCCACAAAAATGTGAGGAGCATGTGTTTTTTTAGCCAAATTTTGAGGTTTGCAAAGGATTCTGGGTAACAGAACCTGGTCCGAGCCCCGCAAGTCACCCCTCCTTGGATTCCCCTAGGTCTCTAGTTTTCAGAAATGCACAGGTTTGGTAGGTTTCCCTAGGTGCCGGCTGAGCTAGAGGCCAAAATCTACAGGTAGGCACTTCGCAAAAAACACCTCTGTTTTCTCCCAAAATTTAGGATGTGTCCACGTTGCGCTTTGGGGTGTTTCCTGTCGCCGGCGCTAGGCTTACCCACGCAAGTGAGGTATCATTTTTATCGGGAGACTTGGGGGAACGCTGGGTGGAAGGAAATTTGTAGCTCCTCTCAGATTCCAGAACTTTCTGCCACAGAAATGTGAGGAACATGTGTTTTTTTAGCCAAATTTTGAGGTTTGCAAAGGATTCTGGGTAACAGAACCTGGTCCGAGCCCCGCAAGTCACCCCTCCTTGGATTCCCCTAGGTCTCTAGTTTTCAGAAATGCACAGGTTTGGTAGGTTTCACTAGGTGCCGGCTGAGCTAAAGGCCAAAATCTACAGGTAGGCACTTCGCAAAAAACACCTCTGTTTTTTTCCAAAATTTAGGATGTGTCCACGTTGCGCTTTGGGGTGTTTCCTGTCGCCAGCGCTAGGCCTACCCACCCAAGTGAGGTATCATTTTTATCGGGAGACTTGGGGGAACGCTGGCTGGAAGGAAATTTGTAGCTCCTCTCAGATTCCAGAACTTTCTGCCACAGAAATGTGAGGAACATGTGTTTTTTTAGCCAAATTTTGAGGTTTGCAAAGGATTCTGGGTAACAGAACCTGGTCCGAGCCCCGCAAGTCACCCCTCCTTGGATTCCCCTAGGTCTCTAGTTTTCAGAAATGCACAGGTTTGGTAGGATTCCCTAGGTGCCGGCTGAGCTAGAGGCCAAAATCTACAGGTAGGCACTTCGCAAAAAACACCTCTGTTTTCTCCCAAAATTTAGGATGTGTCCACGTTGCGCTTTGGGGTGTTTCCTGTCGCCGGTGCTAGGCCTACCCACGCAAGTGAGGTATCATTTTTATCGGGAGACTTGGGGGAACGCTGGGTGGAAGGAAATTTATAGCTCCTCTCAGATTCCAGAACTTTCTGCCACAGAAATGTGAGGAACATGTGTTTTTTTAGCCAAATTTTGAGGTTTGCAAAGGATTCTGGGTAACAGAACCTGGTCCGAGCCCCGCAAGTCACCCCTCCTTGGATTCCCCTAGGTCTCTAGTTTTCAGAAATGCACAGGTTTGGTAGGTTTCACTAGGTGCCGGCTGAGCTAAAGGCAAAAATCTACAGGTAGGCACTTCGCAAAAAACACCTCTGTTTTTTTCCAAAATTTTGGATGTGTCCACGTTGCGCTTTGGGGTGTTTCCTGTCGCCGGCGCTAGGCCTACCCACGCAAGTGAGGTATCATTTTTATCGGGAGACTTGGGGGAACGCTGGGTGGAAGGAAATTTGTAGCTCCTCTCAGATTCCAGAACTTTCTGCCACAGAAATGTGAGGAACATGTGTTTTTTTAGCCAAATTTTGAGGTTTGCAAAGGATTCTGGGTAACAGAACCTGGTCCGAGCCCCGCAAGTCACCCCTCCTTGGATTCCCCTAGGTCTCTAGTTTTCAGAAATGCACAGGTTTGGTAGGTTTCCCTAGGTTCCGGCTGAGCTAGAGGCCAAAATCTACAGGTAGGCACTTCGCAAAAAACACCTCTGTTTTTTTCCAAAATTTAGGATGTGTCCACGTTGCGCTTTGGGGTGTTTCCTGTCGCCGGCGCTAGGCCTACCCACGCAAGTGAGGTATCATTTTTATCGGGAGACTTGGGGGAACGCTGGGTGGAAGGAAATTTGTAGCTCCTCTCAGATTCCAGAACTTTCTGCCACAGAAATGTGAGGAACATGTGTTTTTTTAGCCAAATTTTGAGGTTTGCAAAGGATTCTGGGTAACAGAACCTGGTCCGAGCCCCGCAAGTCACCCCTCCTTGGATTCCCCTAGGTCTCTAGTTTTCAGAAATGCACAGGTTTGGTAGGTTTCCCTAGGTGCCGGCTGAGCTAGAGGCCAAAATCTACAGGTAGGCACTTCGCAAAAAACACCTCTGTTTTTTTCAAAAATTTAGGATGTGTCCACGTTGCGCTTTGGGGTGTTTCCTGTCGCCGGCGCTAGGCCTACCCACGCAAGTGAGGTATCATTTGTATCGGGAGACTTGGGGGAACGCTGGGTGGAAGGAAATTTGTAGCTCCTCTGAGATTCCAGACTTTCTGCCACAGAAATGTGAGGAACATGTGTTTTTTTAGCCAAATTTTGAGGTTTGCAAAGGATTCTAGGTAACAGAACCTGGTCCGAGCCCCGCAAGTCACCCCTCCTTGGATTCCCCTAGGTCTCTAGTTTTCAGAAATGCACAGGATTGGTAGGTTTCCCTAGGTGCCGGCTGAGCTAGAGGCCAAAATCTACAGGTAGGCACTTCGCAAAAAACACCTCTGTTTTCTCCCAAAATTTAGGATGTGTCCACGTTGCGCTTTGGGGTGTTTCCTGTCGCCGGCGCTAGTGCTACCCACGCAAGTGAGGTATCATTTTTATCGGGAGACTTGGGGGAACGCTGGGTGGAAGGAAATTTGTAGCTCCTCTCAGATTCCAGACTTTCTGCCACAGAAATGTGAGGAACATGTGTTTTTTTAGCCAAATTTTAAGGTTTGCAAAGGATTCTGGGTAACAGAACCTGGTCCGAGCCCCGCAAGTCACCCCTCCTTGGATTCCCCTAGGTCTCTAGTTTTCAGAAATGCACAGGTTTGGTAGGTTTCCCTAGGTGCCGGGTGAGCTACAGGCCAAAATCCACAGGTAGGCACTGTTTTCTTTCAAAAAATGGGATGTGTCCACGTTGCGTTTTGGGGCGTTTCCTGTTGCGGGCGCTAGGCCTACCCACGCAAGTGAGGTATCATTTTTATCGGGAGACTTGGGGGAACGCTGGGTCGAAGGAAATTTGTAGCTCCTCTCAGATTCCAGAACTTTCTGCCACAAAAATGTGAGGAGCATGTGTTTTTTTAGCCAAATTTTGAGGTTTGCAAAGGATTCTGGGTAACAGAACCTGGTCCGAGCCCCGCAAGTCACCCCTCCTTGGATTCCCCTAGGTCTCTAGTTTTCAGAAATGCACAGGTTTTGTAGGTTTCCCTAGGTGCCGGCTGAGCTAGAGGCCAAAATCTACAGGTAGGCACTTCGCAAAAAACACCTCTGTTTTCTCCCAAAATTTAGGATGTGTCCACGTTGCGCTTTGGGGTGTTTCCTGTCGCCGGCGCTAGGCTTACCCACGCAAGTGAGGTATCATTTTTATCGGGAGACTTGGGGGAACGCTGGGTGGAAGGAAATTTGTAGCTCCTCTCAGATTCCAGAACTTTCTGCCACAGAAATGTGAGGAACATGTGTTTTTTTAGCCAAATTTTGAGGTTTGCAAAGGATTCTGGGTAACAGAACCTGGTCCGAGCCCCGCAAGTCACCCCTCCTTGGATTCCCCTAGGTCTCTAGTTTTCAGAAATGCACAGGTTTGGTAGGTTTCACTAGGTGCCGGCTGAGCTAAAGGCCAAAATCTACAGGTAGGCACTTCGCAAAAAACACCTCTGTTTTTTTCCAAAATTTAGGATGTGTCCACGTTGCGCTTTGGGGTGTTTCCTGTCGCCAGCGCTAGGCCTACCCACGCAAGTGAGGTATCATTTTTATCGGGAGACTTGGGGGAACGCTGGGTGGAAGGAAATTTGTAGCTCCTCTCAGATTCCAGAACATTCTGCCACAGAAATGTGAGGAACATGTGTTTTTTTAGCCAAATTTTGAGGTTTGCAAAGGATTCTGGGTAACAGAACCTGGTCCGAGCCCCGCAAGTCACCCCTCCTTGGATTCCCCTAGGTCTCTAGTTTTCAGAAATGCACAGGTTTGGTAGGTTTCCCTAGGTGCCGGCTGAGCTAGAGGCCAAAATCTACAGGTAGGCACTTCGCAAAAAAACCTCTGTTTTTTTCCAAAATTTAGGATGTGTCCACGTTGCGCTTTCGTGTGTTTCCTGTCGCCGGCGCTAGGCCTACCCACGCAAGTGAGGTATAATTTTTATCGGGAGACTTGGGGGAACGCTGGGTGGAAGGAAATTTGTAGCTCCTCTCAGATTCCAGAACTTTCTGCCACAGAAATGTGAGGAACATGTGTTTTTTTAGCCAAATTTTGAGGTTTGCAAAGGATTCTGGGTAACAGAACCTGGTCCGAGCCCCGCAAGTCACCCCTCCTTGGATTCCCCTAGGTCTCTAGTTTTCAGAAATGCACAGGTTTCGTAGGTTTCCCTAGGTGCCGGCTGAGCTAGAGGCCAAAATCTACAGGTAGGCACTTCGCAAAAAACACCTCTGTTTTCTCCCAAAATTTAGGATGTGTCCACGTTGCGCTTTGGGGTGTTTCCTGTCGCCGGCGCTAGGCTTACCCACGCAAGTGAGGTATCATTTTTATCGGGAGACTTGGGGGAACGCTGGGTGGAAGGAAATTTGTAGCTCCTCTCAGATTCCAGAACTTTCTGCCACAGAAATGTGAGGAACATGTGTTTTTTTAGCCAAATTTTGAGGTTTGCAAAGGATTCTGGGTAACAGAACCTGGTCCGAGCCCCGCAAGTCACCCCTCCTTGGATTCCCCTAGGTCTCTAGTTTTCAGAAATGCACAGGTTTGGTAGGTTTCACTAGGTGGCGGCTGAGCTAAAGGCCAAAATCTACAGGTAGGCACTTCGCAAAAAACACCTCTGTTTTTTTCCCAAATTTTGGATGTGTCCACGTTGCGCTTTGGGGTGTTTCCTGTCGCCAGCGCTAGGCCTACCCACGCAAGTGAGGTATAATTTTTATCGGGAGACTTGGGGGAACGCTGGGTGGAAGGAAATTTGTAGCTCCTCTCAGATTCCAGAACATTCTGCCACAGAAATGTGAGGAACATGTGTTTTTTTAGCCAAATTTTGAGGTTTGCAAAGGATTCTGGGTAACAGAACCTGGTCCGAGCCCCGCAAGTCACCCCTCCTTGGATTCCCCTAGGTCTCTAGTTTTCAGAAATGCACAGGTTTGGTAGGTTTCTCTAGGTGCCGGCTGAGCTAGAGGCCAAAATCTACAGGTAGGCACTTCGCAAAAAACACCTCTGTTTTCTCCCAAAATTTAGGATGTGTCCACGTTGCGCTTTGGGGTGTTTCCTGTCGCCGGCGCTAGGCCTACCCACGCAAGTGAGGTATCATTTTTATCGGGAGACTTGGGGGAACGCTGGGTGGAAGGAAATTTGTAGCTCCTCTCAGATTCCAGAACTTTCTGCCACAGAAATGTGAGGAACATGTGTTTTTTTAGCCAAATTTTGAGGTTTGCAAAGGATTCTGGGTAACAGAACCTGGTTCGAGCCCCGCAAGTCACCCCTCCTTGGATTCCCCTAGGTCTCTAGTTTTCAGAAATGCACAGGTTTGGTAGGATTCCCTAGGTGCCGGCTGAGCTAGAGGCCAAAATCTACAGGTAGGCACTTCGCAAAAAACACCTCAGTTTTTTTCCAAAATTTAGGATGTGTCCACGTTGTGCTTTGGGGTGTTTCCTGTCGCCGGCGCTAGGCCTACCCACGCAAGTGAGGTATCATTTTTATCGGGAGACTTGGGGGAACGCTGGGTGGAAGGAAATTTGTAGCTCCTCTCAGATTCCAGAACTTTCTGCCACAGAAATGTGAGGAACATGTGTTTTGTTTGCCAAATTTTGAGGTTTGCAAAGGATTCTGGGTAACAGAACCTGGTCCGAGCCCCGCAAGTCACCCCTCCTTGGATTCCCCTAGGTCTCTAGTTTTCAGAAATGCACAGGTTTCGTAGGTTTCCCTAGGTGCCGGCTGAGCTAGAGGCCAAAATCTACAGGTAGGCACTTCGCAAAAAACACCTCTGTTTTCTCCCAAAATTTAGGATGTGTCCACGTTGCGCTTTGGGGTGTTTCCTGTCGCCGGCGCTAGGCCTACCCACGCAAGTGAGGTATAATTTTTATCGGGAGACTTGGGGGAACGCTGGGTGGAAGGAAATTTGTAGCTCCTCTCAGATTCCAGAACTTTCTGCCACAGAAATGTGAGGAACATGTGTTTTTTTAGCCAAATTTTGAGGTTTGCAAAGGATTCTGGGTAACAGAACCTGGTCCGAGCGCCGCAAGTCACCCCTCCTTGGATTCCCCTAGGTCTCTAGTTTTCAGAAATGCACAGGTTTGGTAGGTTTCCCTAGGTGCCGGCTGAGCAAGAGGCCAAAATCTACAGGTAGGCACTTCGCAAAAAACACCTCTGTTTTCTCCCAAAATTTAGGATGTGTCCACGTTGCGCTTTGGGGTGTTTCCTGTCGCCGGCGCTAGGCCTACCCACGCAAGTGAGGTATCATTTTTTTCGGGAGACTTGGGGGAACGCTGGGTGGAAGGAAATTTGTAGCTCCTCTCAGATTCCAGAACTTTCTGCCACAGAAATGTGAGGAACATGTGTTTTTTTAGCCAAATTTTGAGGTTTGCAAAGGATTCTGGGTAACAGAACCTGGTCCGAGCCCCGCAAGTCACCCCTCCTTGGATTCCCCTAGGTCTCTAGTTTTCAGAAATGCACAGGTTTGGTAGGTTTCACTAGGTGCCGGCTGAGCTAAAGGCCAAAATCTACAGGTAGGCACTTCGCAAAAAACACCTCTGTTTTTTTCTAAAATTTAGGATGTGTCCACGTTGCGCTTTGGGGTGTTTCCTGTCGCCAGCGCTAGGCCTACCCACGCAAGTGAGGTATCATTTTTATCGGGAGACTTGGGGGAACGCTGGGTGGATGGAAATTTGTAGCTCCTCTCAGATTCCAGAACTTTCTGCCACAGAAATGTGAGGAACATGTGTTTTTGTAGCCAAATTTTGAGGTTTGCAAAGGATTCTGGGTAACAGAACCTGGTCAGAGACCCACAGGTCACCCCATCTTGGATTCCCCTAGGTCTCTAGTTTTCAAAAATGCACAGGTTTGGTAGGTTTCCCTAGGTGCCGGGTGAGCTACAGGCCAAAATCCACAGGTAGGCACTGTTTTCTTTCAAAAAATGGGATGTGTCCACGTTGCGTTTTGGGGCGTTTCCTGTTGCGGGCGCCAGGCCTACCCACGCAAGTGAGGTATCATTTTTATCGGGAGACTTGGGGGAACGCTGGGTGGAAGGAAATTTGTAGCTCCTCTCAGATTCCAGAACTTTCTGCCACAAAAATGTGAGGAGCATGTGTTTTTTTAGCCAAATTTTGAGGTTTGCAAAGGATTCTGGGTAACAGAACCTGGTCCGAGCCCCGCAAGTCACCCCTCCTTGGATTCCCCTAGGTCTCTAGTTTTCAGAAATACACAGGTTTGGTAGGTTTCCCTAGGTGCCGGCTGAGCTAGAGGCCAAAATCTACAGGTAGGCACTTCGCAAAAAACACCTCTGTTTTCTCCCAAAATTTAGGATGTGTCCACGTTGCGCTTTGGGGTGTTTCCTGTCGCCGGCGCTAGGCTTACCCACGCAAGTGAGGTATCATTTTTATCGGGAGACTTGGGGGAACGCTGGGTGGAAGGAAATTTGTAGCTCCTCTCAGATTCCAGAACTTTCTGCCACAGAAATGTGAGGAACATGTGTTTTTTTAGCCAAATTTTGAGGTTTGCAAAGGATTCTGGGTAACAGAACCTGGTCCGAGCCCCGCAAGTCACCCCTCCTTGGATTCCCCTTGGTCTCTAGTTTTCAGAAATGCACAGGTTTGGTAGGTTTCACTAGGTGCCGGCTGAGCTAAAGGCCAAAATCTACAGGTAGGCACTTCGCAAAAAACACCTCTGTTTTTTTCCAAAATTTTGGATGTGTCCACTTTGCGCTTTGGGGTGTTTCCTGTCGCCAGCGCTAGGCCTACCCACGCAAGTGAGGTATAATTTTTATCGGGAGACTTGGGGGAACGCTGGGTGGAAGGAAATTTGTAGCTCCTCTCAGATTCCAGAACATTCTGCCACAGAAATGTGAGGAACATGTGTTTTTTTAGCCAAATTTTGAGGTTTGCAAAGGATTCTGGGTAACAGAACCTGGTCCGAGCCCCGCAAGTCACCCCTCCTTGGATTCCCCTAGGTCTCTAGTTTTCAGAAATGCACAGGTTTGGTAGGTTTCTCTAGGTGCCGGCTGAGCTAGAGGCCAAAATCTACAGGTAGGCACTTCGCAAAAAACACCTCTGTTTTCTCCCAAAATTTAGGATGTGTCCACGTTGCGCTTTGGGGTGTTTCCTGTCGCCGGCGCTAGGCCTACCCACGCAAGTGAGGTATCATTTTTATCGGGAGACTTGGGGGAACGCTGGGTGGAAGGAAATTTGTAGCTCCTCTCAGATTCCAGAACTTTCTGCCACAAAAATGTGAGGAGCATGTGTTTTTTTAGCCAAATTTTGAGGTTTGCAAAGGATTCTGGGTAACAGAACCTGGTCCGAGCCCCGCAAGTCACCCCTCCTTGGATTCCCCTAGGTCTCTAGTTTTCAGAAATGCACAGGTTTGGAAGGTTTCCCTAGGTGCCGGCTGAGCTAGAGGCCAAAATCTACAGGTAGGCACTTCGCAAAAAACACCTCTGTTTTCTCCCAAAATTTAGGATGTGTCCACGTTGCGCTTTGGGGTGTTTCCTGTCGCCGGCGCTAGGCTTACCCACGCAAGTGAGGTATCATTTTTATCGGGAGACTTGGGGGAACGCTGGGTGGAAGGAAATTTGTAGCTCCTCTCAGATTCCAGAACTTTCTGCCACAAAAATGTGAGGAGCATGTGTTTTTTTAGCCAAATTTTGAGGTTTGCAAAGGATTCTGGGTAACAGAACCTGGTCCGAGCCCCGCAAGTCACCCCTCCTTGGATTCCCCTAGGTCTCTAGTTTTCAGAAATGCACAGGTTTGGTAGGTTTCCCTAGGTGCCGGCTGAGCTAGAGGCCAAAATCTACAGGTAGGCACTTCGCAAAAAACACCTCTGTTTTCTCCCAAAATTTAGGATGTGTCCACGTTGCGCTTTGGGGTGTTTCCTGTCGCCGGCGCTAGGCTTACCCACGCAAGTGAGGTATCATTTTTATCGGGAGACTTGGGGGAACGCTGGGTGGAAGGAAATTTGTAGCTCCTCTCAGATTCCAGAACTTTCTGCCACAGAAATGTGAGGAACATGTGTTTTTTTAGCCAAATTTTGAGGTTTGCAAAGGATTCTGGGTAACAGAACCTGGTCCGAGCCCCGCAAGTCACCCCTCCTTGGATTCCCCTAGGTCTCTAGTTTTCAGAAATGCACAGGTTTGGTAGGTTTCACTAGGTGCCGGCTGAGCTAAAGGCCAAAATCTACAGGTAGGCACTTCGCAAAAAACACCTCTGTTTTTTTCCAAAATTTAGGATGTGTCCACGTTGCGCTTTGGGGTGTTTCCTGTCGCCAGCGCTAGGCCTACCCACGCAAGTGAGGTATCATTTTTATCGGGAGACTTGGGGGAACGCTGGGTGGAAGGAAATTTGTAGCTCCTCTCAGATTCCAGAACTTTCTGCCACAGAAATGTGAGGAACATGTGTTTTTTTAGCCAAATTTTGAGGTTTGCAAAGGATTCTGGGTAACAGAACCTGGTCCGAGCGCCGCAAGTCACCCCTCCTTGGATTCCCCTAGGTCTCTAGTTTTCAGAAATGCACAGGTTTGGTAGGTTTCCCTAGGTGCCGGCTGAGCAAGAGGCCAAAATCTACAGGTAGGCACTTCGCAAAAAACACCTCTGTTTTCTCCCAAAATTTAGGATGTGTCCACGTTGCGCTTTGGGGTGTTTCCTGTCGCCGGCGCTAGGCCTTCCCACGCAAGTGAGGTATCATTTTTATCGGGAGACTTGGGGGAACGCTGGGTGGATGGAAATTTGTAGCTCCTCTCAGATTCCAGAACTTTCTGCCACAGAAATGTGAGGAACATGTGTTTTTGTAGCCAAATTTTGAGGTTTGCAAAGGATTCTGGGTAACAGAACCTGGTCAGAGACCCACAGGTCACCCCATCTTGGATTCCCCTAGGTCTCTAGTTTTCAAAAATGCACAGGTTTGGTAGGTTTCCCTAGGTGCCGGGTGAGCTACAGGCCAAAATCCACAGGTAGGCACTGTTTTCTTTCAAAAAATGGGATGTGTCCACGTTGCGTTTTGGGGCGTTTCCTGTTGCGGGCGCCAGGCCTACCCACGCAAGTGAGGTATCATTTTTATCAGGAGACTTGGGGGAACGCTGGGTGGAAGGAAATTTGTAGCTCCTCTCAGATTCCAGAACTTTCTGCCACAAAAATGTGAGGAGCATGTGTTTTTTTAGCCAAATTTTGAGGTTTGCAAAGGATTCTGGGTAACAGAACCTGGTCCGAGCCCCGCAAGTCACCCCTCCTTGGATTCCCCTAGGTCTCTAGTTTTCAGAAATACACAGGTTTGGTAGGTTTCCCTAGGTGCCGGCTGAGCTAGAGGCCAAAATCTACAGGTAGGCACTTCGCAAAAAACACCTCTGTTTTCTCCCAAAATTTAGGATGTGTCCACGTTGCGCTTTGGGGTGTTTCCTGTCGCCGGCGCTAGGCTTACCCACGCAAGTGAGGTATCATTTTTATCGGGAGACTTGGGGGAACGCTGGGTGGAAGGAAATTTGTAGCTCCTCTCAGATTCCAGAACTTTCTGCCACAGAAATGTGAGGAACATGTGTTTTTTTAGCCAAATTTTGAGGTTTGCAAAGGATTCTGGGTAACAGAACCTGGTCCGAGCCCCGCAAGTCACCCCTCCTTGGATTCCCCTAGGTCTCTAGTTTTCAGAAATGCACAGGTTTGGTAGGTTTCACTAGGTGCCGGCTGAGCTAAAGGCCAAAATCTACAGGTAGGCACTTCGCAAAAAACACCTCTGTTTTTTTCCAAAATTTTGGATGTGTCCACTTTGCGCTTTGGGGTGTTTCCTGTCGCCAGCGCTAGGCCTACCCACGCAAGTGAGGTATAATTTTTATCGGGAGACTTGGGGGAACGCTGGGTGGAAGGAAAATTGTAGCTCCTCTCAGATTCCAGAACATTCTGCCACAGAAATGTGAGGAACATGTGTTTTTTTAGCCAAATTTTGAGGTTTGCAAAGGATTCTGGGTAACAGAACCTGGTCCGAGCCCCGCAAGTCACCCCTCCTTGGATTCCCCTAGGTCTCTAGTTTTCAGAAATGCACAGGTTTGGTAGGTTTCTCTAGGTGCCGGCTGAGCTAGAGGCCAAAATCTACAGGTAGGCACTTCGCAAAAAACACCTCTGTTTTCTCCCAAAATTTAGGATGTGTCCACGTTGCGCTTTGGGGTGTTTCCTGTCGCCGGCGCTAGGCCTACCCACGCAAGTGAGGTATCATTTTTATCGGGAGACTTGGGGGAACGCTGGGTGGAAGGAAATTTGTAGCTCCTCTCAGATTCCAGAACTTTCTGCCACAAAAATGTGAGGAGCATGTGTTTTGTTAGCCAAATTTTGAGGTTTGCAAAGGATTCTGGGTAACAGAACCTGGTCCGAGCCCCGCAAGTCACCCCTCCTTGGATTCCCCTAGGTCTCTAGTTTTCAGAAATGCACAGGTTTGGTAGGTTTCCCTAGGTGCCGGCTGAGCTAGAGGCCAAAATCTACAGGTAGGCACTTCGCAAAAAACACCTCTGTTTTCTCCCAAAATTTAGGATGTGTCCACGTTGCGCTTTGGGGTGTTTCCTGTCGCCGGCGCTAGGCTTACCCACGCAAGTGAGGTATCATTTTTATCGGGAGACTTGGGGGAACGCTGGGTGGAAGGAAATTTGTAGCTCCTCTCAGATTCCAGAACTTTCTGACACAAAAATGTGAGGAGCATGTGTTTTTTTAGCCAAATTTTGAGGTTTGCAAAGGATTCTGGGTAACAGAACCTGGTCCGAGCCCCGCAAGTCACCCCTCCTTGGATTCCCCTAGGTCTCTAGTTTTCAGAAATGCACAGGTTTGGTAGGTTTCCCTAGGTGCCGGCTGAGCTAGAGGCCAAAATCTACAGGTAGGCACTTCGCAAAAAACACCTCTGTTTTCTCCCAAAATTTAGGATGTGTCCACGTTGCGCTTTGGGGTGTTTCCTGTCGCCGGCGCTAGGCTTACCCACGCAAGTGAGGTATCATTTTTATCGGGAGACTTGGGGGAACGCTGGGTGGAAGGAAATTTGTAGCTCCTCTCAGATTCCAGAACTTTCTGCCACAGAAATGTGAGGAACATGTGTTTTTTTAGCCAAATTTTGAGGTTTGCAAAGGATTCTGGGTAACAGAACCTGGTCCGAGCCCCGCAAGTCACCCCTCCTTGGATTCCCCTAGGTCTCTAGTTTTCAGAAATGCACAGGTTTGGTAGGTTTCACTAGGTGCCGGCTGAGCTAAAGGCCAAAATCTACAGGTAGGCACTTCGCAAAAAACACCTCTGTTTTTTTCCAAAATTTAGGATGTGTCCACGTTGCGCTTTGGGGTGTTTCCTGTCGCCAGCGCTAGGCCTACCCACGCAAGTGAGGTATCATTTTTATCGGGAGACTTGGGGGAACGCTGGCTGGAAGGAAATTTGTAGCTCCTCTCAGATTCCAGAACTTTCTGCCACAGAAATGTGAGGAACATGTGTTTTTTTAGCCAAATTTTGAGGTTTGCAAAGGATTCTGGGTAACAGAACCTGGTCCGAGCCCCGCAAGTCACCCCTCCTTGGATTCCCCTAGGTCTCTAGTTTTCAGAAATGCACAGGTTTGGTAGGATTCCCTAGGTGCCGGCTGAGCTAGAGGCCAAAATCTACAGGTAGGCACTTCGCAAAAAACACCTCTGTTTTCTCCCAAAATTTAGGATGTGTCCACGTTGCGCTTTGGGGTGTTTCCTGTCGCCGGTGCTAGGCCTACCCACGCAAGTGAGGTATCATTTTTATCGGGAGACTTGGGGGAACGCTGGGTGGAAGGAAATTTGTAGCTCCTCTCAGATTCCAGAACTTTCTGCCACAGAAATGTGAGGAACATGTGTTTTTTTAGCCAAATTTTGAGGTTTGCAAAGGATTCTGGGTAACAGAACCTGGTCCGAGCGCCGCAAGTCACCCCTCCTTGGATTCCCCTAGGTCTCTAGTTTTCAGAAATGCACAGGTTTGGTAGGTTTCCCTAGGTGCCGGCTGAGCAAGAGGCCAAAATCTACAGGTAGGCACTTCGCAAAAAAAACCTCTGTTTTCTCCCAAAATTTAGGATGTGTCCACGTTGCGCTTTGGGGTGTTTCCTGTCGCCGGCGCTAGGCCTACCCACGCAAGTGAGGTATCATTTTTATCGGGAGACTTGGGGGAACGCTGGGTGGAAGGAAATTTATAGCTCCTCTCAGATTCCAGAACTTTCTGCCACAGAAATGTGAGGAACATGTGTTTTTTTAGCCAAATTTTGAGGTTTGCAAAGGATTCTGGGTAACAGAACCTGGTCCGAGCCCCGCAAGTCACCCCTCCTTGGATTCCCCTAGGTCTCTAGTTTTCAGAAATGCACAGGTTTGGTAGGTTTCACTAGGTGCCGGCTGAGCTAAAGGCCAAAATCTACAGGTAGGCACTTCGCAAAAAACACCTCTGTTTTTTTCCAAAATTTTGGATGTGTCCACGTTGCGCTTTGGGGTGTTTCCTGTCGCCGGCGCTAGGCCTACCCACGCAAGTGAGGTATCATTTTTATCGGGAGACTTGGGGGAACGCTGGGTGGAAGGAAATTTGTAGCTCCTCTCAGATTCCAGAACTTTCTGCCACAGAAATGTGAGGAACATGTGTTTTTTTAGCCAAATTTTGAGGTTTGCAAAGGATTCTGGGTAACAGAACCTGGTCCGAGCCCCGCAAGTCACCCCTCCTTGGATTCCCCTAGGTCTCTAGTTTTCAGAAATGCACAGGTTTGGTAGGTTTCCCTAGGTTCCGGCTGAGCTAGAGGCCAAAATCTACAGGTAGGCACTTCGCAAAAAACACCTCTGTTTTTTTCCAAAATTTAGGATGTGTCCACGTTGCGCTTTGGGGTGTTTCCTGTCGCCGGCGCTAGGCCTACCCACGCAAGTGAGGTATCATTTTTATCGGGAGACTTGGGGGAACGCTGGGTGGAAGGAAATTTGTAGCTCCTCTCAGATTCCAGAACTTTCTGCCACAGAAATGTGAGGAACATGTGTTTTTTTAGCCAAATTTTGAGGTTTGCAAAGGATTCTGGGTAACAGAACCTGGTCCGAGCCCCGCAAGTCACCCCTCCTTGGATTCCCCTAGGTCTCTAGTTTTCAGAAATGCACAGGTTTGGTAGGTTTCCCTAGGTGCCGGCTGAGCTAGAGGCCAAAATCTACAGGTAGGCACTTCGCAAAAAACACCTCTGTTTTTTTCAAAAATTTAGGATGTGTCCACGTTGCGCTTTGGGGTGTTTCCTGTCGCCGGCGCTAGGCCTACCCACGCAAGTGAGGTATCATTTGTATCGGGAGACTTGGGGGAACGCTGGGTGGAAGGAAATTTGTAGCTCCTCTGAGATTCCAGACTTTCTGCCACAGAAATGTGAGGAACATGTGTTTTTTTAGCCAAATTTTGAGGTTTGCAAAGGATTCTAGGTAACAGAACCTGGTCCGA
The DNA here is from genome assembly GCF_031143425.1 of Pleurodeles waltl. Classification (NCBI taxonomy): domain Eukaryota; kingdom Metazoa; phylum Chordata; class Amphibia; order Caudata; family Salamandridae; genus Pleurodeles; species Pleurodeles waltl. Next base: position 406,548,549 of record NC_090449.1, read on the forward strand.
GCCCCGCAAGTCACCCCTCCTTGGATTCCCCTAGGTCTCTAGTTTTCAGAAATGCACAGGTTTGGTAGGTTTCCCTAGGTGCCGGCTGAGCTAGAGGCCAAAATCTACAGGTAGGCACTTCGCAAAAAACACCTCTGTTTTCTCCCAAAATTTAGGATGTGTCCACGTTGCGCTTTGGGGTGTTTCCTGTCGCCGGCGCTAGTGCTACCCACGCAAGTGAGGTATCATTTTTATCGGGAGACTTGGGGGAACGCTGGGTGGAAGGAAATTTGTAGCTCCTCTCAGATTCCAGACTTTCTGCCACAGAAATGTGAGGAACATGTGTTTTTTTAGCCAAATTTTAAGGTTTGCAAAGGATTCTGGGTAACAGAACCTGGTCCGAGCCCCGCAAGTCACCCCTCCTTGGATTCCCCTAGGTCTCTAGTTTTCAGAAATGCACAGGTTTGGTAGGTTTCCCTGGGTGCCGGCTGAGCTAGAGGCCAAAATCTACAGGTAGGCAGATCGCAAAAAACACCTCTGTTTTCTCCCAAAATTTAGGATGTGTCCACGTTGCGCTTTGGGGTGTTTCCTGTCGCCGGCACTAGGCCTACCCACGCAAGTGAGGTATCATTTTTATCGGGAGACTTGGGGGAACGCTGGGTGGAAGGAAATTTGTAGCTCCTCTCAGATTCCAGAACTTTCTGCCACAGAAATGTGAGGAACATGTGTTTTTTTAGCCAAATTTTGAGGTTTGCAAAGGATTCTGGGTAACAGAACCTGGTCAGAGACCCACAGGTCACCCCATCTTGGATTCCCCTAGGTCTCTAGTTTTCAAAAATGCACAGGTTTGGTAGGTTTCCCTAGGTGCCGGGTGAGCTACAGGCCAAAATCCACAGGTAGGCACTGTTTTCTTTCAAAAAATGGGATGTGTCCACGTTGCGTTTTGGGGCGTTTCCTGGTGCGGGCGCTAGGCCTACCCACGCAAGTGAGGTATCATTTTTATCAGGAGACTTGGGGGAACGCTGGGTGGAAGGAAATTTGTAGCTCCTCTCAGATTCCAGAACTTTCTGCCACAAAAATGTGAGGAGCATGTGTTTTTTTAGCCAAATTTTGAGGTTTGCAAAGGATTCTGGGTAACAGAACCTGGTCCGAGCCCCGCAAGTCACCCCTCCTTGGATTCCCCTAGGTCTCTAGTTTTCAGAAATGCACAGGTTTGGTAGGTTTCCCTAGGTGCCGGCTGAGCTAGAGGCCAAAATCTACAGGTAGGCACTTCGCAAAAAACACCTCTGTTTTCTCCCAAAATTTAGGATGTGTCCACGTTGCGCTTTGGGGTGTTTCCTGTCGCCGGCGCTAGGCTTACCCACGCAAGTGAGGTATCATTTTTATCGGGAGACTTGGGGGAACGCTGGGTGGAAGGAAATTTGTAGCTCCTCTCAGATTCCAGAACTTTCTGCCACAGAAATGTGAGGAACATGTGTTTTTTTAGCCAAATTTTGAGGTTTGCAAAGGATTCTGGGTAACAGAACCTGGTCCGAGCCCCGCAAGTCACCCCTCCTTGGATTCCCCTAGGTCTCTAGTTTTCAGAAATGCACAGGTTTGGTAGGTTTCACTAGGTGCCGGCTGAGCTAAAGGCCAAAATCTACAGGTAGGCACTTCGCAAAAAACACATCTGTTTTTTTCCAAAATTTAGGATGTGTCCACGTTGCGCTTTGGGGTGTTTCCTGTCGCCAGCGCTAGGCCTACCCACGCAAGTGAGGTATCATTTTTATGGGAGACTTGGGGGAACGCTGGGTGGAAGGAAATTTGTAGCTCCTCTCAGATTCCAGAACATTCTGCCACAGAAATGTGAGGAACATGTGTTTTTTTAGCCAAATTTTGAGGTTTGCAAAGGATTCTGGGTAACAGAACCTGGTCCGAGCCCCGCAAGTCACCCCTCCTTGGATTCCCCTAGGTCTCTAGTTTTCAGAAATGCACAGGTTTGGTAGGTTTCCCTGGGTGCCGGCTGAGCTAGAGGCCAAAATCTACAGGTAGGCAGATCGCAAAAAACACCTCTGTTTTCTCCCAAAATTTAGGATGTGTCCACGTTGCGCTTTGGGGTGTTTCCTGTCGCCGGCACTAGGCCTACCCACGCAAGTGAGGTATCATTTTTATCGGGAGACTTGGGGGAACGCTGGGTGGAAGGAAATTTGTAGCTCCTCTCAGATTCCAGAACTTTCTGCCACAGAAATGTGAGGAACATGTGTTTTTTTAGCCAAATTTTGAGGTTTGCAAAGGATTCTGGGTAACAGAACCTGGTCAGAGACCCACAGGTCACCCCATCTTGGATTCCCCTAGGTCTCTAGTTTTCAAAAATGCACAGGTTTGGTAGGTTTCCCTAGGTGCCGGGTGAGCTACAGGCCAAAATCCACAGGTAGGCACTGTTTTCTTTCAAAAAATGGGATGTGTCCACGTTGCGTTTTGGGGCGTTTCCTGTTGCGGGCGCTAGGCCTACCCACGCAAGTGAGGTATCATTTTTATCAGGAGACTTGGGGGAACGCTGGGTGGAAGGAAATTTGTAGCTCCTCTCAGATTCCAGAACTTTCTGCCACAAAAATGTGAGGAGCATGTGTTTTTTTAGCCAAATTTTGAGGTTTGCAAAGGATCTGGGTAACAGAACCTGGTCCGAGCCCCGCAAGTCACCCCTCCTTGGATTCCCCTAGGTCTCTAGTTTTCAGAAATGCACAGGTTTGGTAGGTTTCCCTAGGTGCCGGCTGAGCTAGAGGCCAAAATCTACAGGTAGGCACTTCGCAAAAAACACCTCTGTTTTCTCCCAAAATTTAGGATGTGTCCACGTTGCGCTTTGGGGTGTTTCCTGTCGCCGGCGCTAGGCTTACCCACGCAAGTGAGGTATCATTTTTATCGGGAGACTTGGGGGAACGCTGGGTGGAAGGAAATTTGTAGCTCCTCTCAGATTCCAGAACTTTCTGCCACAGAAATGTGAGGAACATGTGTTTTTTTAGCCAAATTTTGAGGTTTGCAAAGGATTCTGGGTAACAGAACCTGGTCCGAGCCCCGCAAGTCACCCCTCCTTGGATTCCCCTAGGTCTCTAGTTTTCAGAAATGCACAGGTTTGGTAGGTTTCACTAGGTGCCGGCTGAGCTAAAGGCCAAAATCTACAGGTAGGCACTTCGCAAAAAACACATCTGTTTTTTTCCAAAATTTAGGATGTGTCCACGTTGCGCTTTGGGGTGTTTCCTGTCGCCAGCGCTAGGCCTACCCACGCAAGTGAGGTATCATTTTTATCGGGAGACTTGGGGGAACGCTGGGTGGAAGGAAATTTGTAGCTCCTCTCAGATTCCAGAACATTCTGCCACAGAAATGTGAGGAACATGTGTTTTTTTAGCCAAATTTTGAGGTTTGCAAAGGATTCTGGGTAACAGAACCTGGTCCGAGCCCCGCAAGTCACCCCTCCTTGGATTCCCCTAGGTCTCTAGTTTTCAGAAATGCACAGGTTTGGTAGGTTTCCCTAGGTGCCGGCTGAGCTAGAGGCCAAAATCTACAGGTAGGCACTTCGCAAAAAAACCTCTGTTTTTTTCCAAAATTTAGGATGTGTCCACGTTGCGCTTTCGTGTGTTTCCTGTCGCCGGCGCTAGGCCTACCCACGCAAGTGAGGTATAATTTTTATCGGGAGACTTGGGGGAACGCTGGGTGGAAGGAAATTTGTAGCTCCTCTCAGATTCCAGAACTTTCTGCCACAGAAATGTGAGGAACATGTGTTTTTTTAGCCAAATTTTGAGGTTTGCAAAGGATTCTGGGTAACAGAACCTGGTCCGAGCCCCGCAAGTCACCCCTCCTTGGATTCCCCTAGGTCTCTAGTTTTCAGAAATGCACAGGTTTGGTAGGATTCCCTAGGTGCCGGCTGAGCTAGAGGCCAAAATCTACAGGTAGGCACTTCGCAAAAAACCGCTCCGTTTTTTTCCAAAATTTAGGATGTGTCCACGTTGTGCTTTGGGGTGTTTCCTGTCGCCGGCGCTAGGCCTACCCACGCAAGTGAGGTATCATTTTTATCGGGAGACTTAGGGGAACGCTGGGTGGAAGGAAATTTGTAGCTCCTCTCAGATTCCAGAACTTTCTGCCACAGAAATGTGAGGAACATGTGTTTTTTTTGCCAAATTTTGAGGTTTGCAAAGGATTCTGGGTAACAGAACCTGGTCCGAGCCCCGCAAGTCACCCCTCCTTGGATTCCCCTTGGTCTCTAGTTTTCAGAAATGCACAGGTTTTGTAGGTTTCCCTAGGTGCCGGCTGAGCTAGAGGCCAAAATCTACAGGTAGGCACTTCGCAAAAAACACCTCTGTTTTCTCCCAAAATTTAGGATGTGTCCACGTTGCGCTTTGGGGTGTTTCCTGTCGCCGGCGCTAGGCTTACCCACGCAAGTGAGGTATCATTTTTATCGGGAGACTTGGGGGAACGCTGGGTGGAAGGAAATTTGTAGCTCCTCTCAGATTCCAGAACTTTCTGCCACAGAAATGTGAGGAACATGTGTTTTTTTAGCCAAATTTTGAGGTTTGCAAAGGATTCTGGGTAACAGAACCTGGTCCGAGCCCCGCAAGTCACCCCTCCTTGGATTCCCCTAGGTCTCTAGTTTTCAGAAATGCACAGGTTTGGTAGGTTTCACTAGGTGGCGGCTGAGCTAAAGGCCAAAATCTACAGGTAGGCACTTCGCAAAAAACACCTCTGTTTTTTTCCAAAATTTTGGATGTGTCCACGTTGCGCTTTGGGGTGTTTCCTGTCGCCAGCGCTAGGCCTACCCACGCAAGTGAGGTATAATTTTTATCGGGAGACTTGGGGGAACGCTGGGTGGAAGGAAATTTGTAGCTCCTCTCAGATTCCAGAACATTCTGCCACAGAAATGTGAGGAACATGTGTTTTTTTAGCCAAATTTTGAGGTTTGCAAAGGATTCTGGGTAACAGAACCTGGTCCGAGCCCCGCAAGTCACCCCTCCTTGGATTCCCCTAGGTCTCTAGTTTTCAGAAATGCACAGGTTTGGTAGGTTTCTCTAGGTGCCGGCTGAGCTAGAGGCCAAAATCTACAGGTAGGCACTTCGCAAAGAACACCTCTGTTTTCTCCCAAAATTTAGGATGTGTCCATGTTGCGCTTTGGGGTGTTTCCTGTCGCCGGCGCTAGGCCTACCCACGCAAGTGAGGTATCATTTTTATCGGGAGACTTGGGGGAACGCTGGGTGGAAGGAAATTTGTAGCTCCTCTCAGATTCCAGAACTTTCTGCCACAGAAATGTGAGGAACATGTGTTTTTTTAGCCAAATTTTGAGGTTTGCAAAGGATTCTGGGTAACAGAACCTGGTTCGAGCCCCGCAAGTCACCCCTCCTTGGATTCCCCTAGGTCTCTAGTTTTCAGAAATGCACAGGTTTGGTAGGATTCCCTAGGTGCCGGCTGAGCTAGAGGCCAAAATCTACAGGTAGGCACTTCGCAAAAAACACCTCAGTTTTTTTCCAAAATTTAGGATGTGTCCACGTTGTGCTTTGGGGTGTTTCCTGTCGCCGGCGCTAGGCCTACCCACGCAAGTGAGGTATCATTTTTATCGGGAGACTTGGGGGAACGCTGGGTGGAAGGAAATTTGTAGCTCCTCTCAGATTCCAGAACTTTCTGCCACAGAAATGTGAGGAACATGTGTTTTGTTTGCCAAATTTTGAGGTTTGCAAAGGATTCTGGGTAACAGAACCTGGTCCGAGCCCCGCAAGTCACCCCTCCTTGGATTCCCCTAGGTCTCTAGTTTTCAGAAATGCACAGGTTTCGTAGGTTACCCTAGGTGCCGGCTGAGCTAGAGGCCAAAATCTACAGGTAGGCACTTCGCAAAAAACACCTCTGTTTTCTCCCAAAATTTAGGATGTGTCCACGTTGCGCTTTGGGGTGTTTCCTGTCGCCGGCGCTAGGCCTACCCACGCAAGTGAGGTATAATTTTTATCGGGAGACTTGGGGGAACGCTGGGTGGAAGGAAATTTGTAGCTCCTCTCAGATTCCAGAACTTTCTGCCACAGAAATGTGAGGAACATGTGTTTTTTTAGCCAAATTTTGAGGTTTGCAAAGGATTCTGGGTAACAGAACCTGGTCCGAGCGCCGCAAGTCACCCCTCCTTGGATTCCCCTAGGTCTCTAGTTTTCAGAAATGCACAGGTTTGGTAGGTTTCACTAGGTGCCGGCTGAGCTAAAGGCCAAAATCTACAGGTAGGCACTTCGCAAAAAACACCTCTGTTTTTTTCTAAAATTTAGGATGTGTCCACGTTGCGCTTTGGGGTGTTTCCTGTCGCCAGCGCTAGGCCTACCCACGCAAGTGAGGTATCATTTTTATCGGGAGACTTGGGGGAACGCTGGGTGGATGGAAATTTGTAGCTCCTCTCAGATTCCAGAACTTTCTGCCACAGAAATGTGAGGAACATGTGTTTTTGTAGCCAAATTTTGAGGTTTGCAAAGGATTCTGGGTAACAGAACCTGGTCAGAGACCCACAGGTCACCCCATCTTGGATTCCCCTAGGTCTCTAGTTTTCAAAAATGCACAGGTTTGGTAGGTTTCCCTAGGTGCCGGGTGAGCTACAGGCCAAAATCCACAGGTAGGCACTGTTTTCTTTCAAAAAATGGGATGTGTCCACGTTGCGTTTTGGGGCGTTTCCTGTTGCGGGCGCCAGGCCTACCCACGCAAGTGAGGTATCATTTTTATCGGGAGACTTGGGGGAACGCTGGGTGGAAGGAAATTTGTAGCTCCTCTCAGATTCCAGAACTTTCTGCCACAAAAATGTGAGGAGCATGTGTTTTTTTAGCCAAATTTTGAGGTTTGCAAAGGATTCTGGGTAACAGAACCTGGTCCGAGCCCCGCAAGTCACCCCTCCTTGGATTCCCCTAGGTCTCTAGTTTTCAGAAATACACAGGTTTGGTAGGTTTCCCTAGGTGCCGGCTGAGCTAGAGGCCAAAATCTACAGGTAGGCACTTCGCAAAAAACACCTCTGTTTTCTCCCAAAATTTAGGATGTGTCCACGTTGCGCTTTGGGGTGTTTCCTGTCGCCGGCGCTAGGCTTACCCACGCAAGTGAGGTATCATTTTTATCGGGAGACTTGGGGGAACGCTGGGTGGAAGGAAATTTGTAGCTCCTCTCAGATTCCAGAACTTTCTGCCACAGAAATGTGAGGAACATGTGTTTTTTTAGCCAAATTTTGAGGTTTGCAAAGGATTCTGGGTAACAGAACCTGGTCCGAGCCCCGCAAGTCACCCCTCCTTGGATTCCCCTAGGTCTCTAGTTTTCAGAAATGCACAGGTTTGGTAGGTTTCACTAGGTGCCGGCTGAGCTAAAGGCCAAAATCTACAGGTAGGCACTTCGCAAAAAACACCTCTGTTTTTTTCCAAAATTTTGGATGTGTCCACTTTGCGCTTTGGGGTGTTTCCTGTCGCCAGCGCTAGGCCTACCCACGCAAGTGAGGTATAATTTTTATCGGGAGACTTGGGGGAACGCTGGGTGGAAGGAAATTTGTAGCTCCTCTCAGATTCCAGAACATTCTGCCACAGAAATGTGAGGAACATGTGTTTTTTTAGCCAAATTTTGAGGTTTGCAAAGGATTCTGGGTAACAGAACCTGGTCCGAGCCCCGCAAGTCACCCCTCCTTGGATTCCCCTAGGTCTCTAGTTTTCAGAAATGCACAGGTTTGGTAGGTTTCTCTAGGTGCCGGCTGAGCTAGAGGCCAAAATCTACAGGTAGGCACTTCGCAAAAAACACCTCTGTTTTCTCCCAAAATTTAGGATGTGTCCACGTTGCGCTTTGGGGTGTTTCCTGTCGCCGGCGCTAGGCCTACCCACGCAAGTGAGGTATCATTTTTATCGGGAGACTTGGGGGAACGCTGGGTGGAAGGAAATTTGTAGCTCCTCTCAGATTCCAGAACTTTCTGCCACAAAAATGTGAGGAGCATGTGTTTTTTTAGCCAAATTTTGAGGTTTGCAAAGGATTCTGGGTAACAGAACCTGGTCCGAGCCCCGCAAGTCACCCCTCCTTGGATTCCCCTAGGTCTCTAGTTTTCAGAAATGCACAGGTTTGGAAGGTTTCCCTAGGTGCCGGCTGAGCTAGAGGCCAAAATCTACAGGTAGGCACTTCGCAAAAAACACCTCAGTTTTTTTCCAAAATTTAGGATGTGTCCACGTTGTGCTTTGGGGTGTTTCCTGTCGCCGGCGCTAGGCCTACCCACGCAAGTGAGGTATCATTTTTATCGGGAGACTTGGGGGAACGCTGGGTGGAAGGAAATTTGTAGCTCCTCTCAGATTCCAGAACATTCTGCCACAGAAATGTGAGGAACATGTGTTTTTTTAGCCAAATTTTGAGGTTTGCAAAGGATTCTGGGTAACAGAACCTGGTCCGAGCCCCGCAAGTCACCCCTCCTTGGATTCCCCTAGGTCTCTAGTTTTCAGAAATGCACAGGTTTGGTAGGTTTCCCTAGGTGCCGGCTGAGCTAGAGGCCAAAATCTACAGGTAGGCACTTCGCAAAAAAACCTCTGTTTTTTTCCAAAATTTAGGATGTGTCCACGTTGCGCTTTCGTGTGTTTCCTGTCGCCGGCGCTAGGCCTACCCACGCAAGTGAGGTATAATTTTTATCGGGAGACTTGGGGGAACGCTGGGTGGAAGGAAATTTGTAGCTCCTCTCAGATTCCAGAACTTTCTGCCACAGAAATGTGAGGAACATGTGTTTTTTTTGCCAAATTTTGAGGTTTGCAAAGGATTCTGGGTAACAGAACCTGGTCCGAGCCCCGCAAGTCACCCCTCCTTGGATTCCCCTAGGTCTCTAGTTTTCAGAAATGCACAGGTTTGGTAGGATTCCCTAGGTGCCGGCTGAGCTAGAGGCCAAAATCTACAGGTAGGCACTTCGCAAAAAACCGCTCCGTTTTTTTCCAAAATTTAGGATGTGTCCACGTTGTGCTTTGGGGTGTTTCCTGTCGCCGGCGCTAGGCCTACCCACGCAAGTGAGGTATCATTTTTATCGGGAGACTTAGGGGAACGCTGGGTGGAAGGAAATTTGTAGCTCCTCTCAGATTCCAGAACTTTCTGCCACAGAAATGTGAGGAACATGTGTTTTTTTTGCCAAATTTTGAGGTTTGCAAAGGATTCTGGGTAACAGAACCTGGTCCGAGCCCCGCAAGTCACCCCTCCTTGGATTCCCCTTGGTCTCTAGTTTTCAGAAATGCACAGGTTTTGTAGGTTTCCCTAGGTGCCGGCTGAGCTAGAGGCCAAAATCTACAGGTAGGCACTTCGCAAAAAACACCTCTGTTTTCTCCCAAAATTTAGGATGTGTCCACGTTGCGCTTTGGGGTGTTTCCTGTCGCCGGCGCTAGGCTTACCCACGCAAGTGAGGTATCATTTTTATCGGGAGACTTGGGGGAACGCTGGGTGGAAGGAAATTTGTAGCTCCTCTCAGATTCCAGAACTTTCTGCCACAGAAATGTGAGGAACATGTGTTTTTTTAGCCAAATTTTGAGGTTTGCAAAGGATTCTGGGTAACAGAACCTGGTCCGAGCCCCGCAAGTCACCCCTCCTTGGATTCCCCTAGGTCTCTAGTTTTCAGAAATGCACAGGTTTGGTAGGTTTCACTAGGTGGCGGCTGAGCTAAAGGCCAAAATCTACAGGTAGGCACTTCGCAAAAAACACCTCTGTTTTTTTCCAAAATTTTGGATGTGTCCACGTTGCGCTTTGGGGTGTTTCCTGTCGCCAGCGCTAGGCCTACCCATGCAAGTGAGGTATAATTTTTATCGGGAGACTTGGGGGAACGCTGGGTGGAAGGAAATTTGTAGCTCCTCTCAGATTCCAGAACATTCTGCCACAGAAATGTGAGGAACATGTGTTTTTTTAGCCAAATTTTGAGGTTTGCAAAGGATTCTGGGTAACAGAACCTGGTCCGAGCCCCGCAAGTCACCCCTCCTTGGATTCCCCTAGGTCTCTAGTTTTCAGAAATGCACAGGTTTGGTAGGTTTCTCTAGGTGCCGGCTGAGCTAGAGGCCAAAATCTACAGGTAGGCACTTCGCAAAGAACACCTCTGTTTTCTCCCAAAATTTAGGATGTGTCCATGTTGCGCTTTGGGGTGTTTCCTGTCGCCGGCGCTAGGCCTACCCACGCAAGTGAGGTATCATTTTTATCGGGAGACTTGGGGGAACGCTGGGTGGAAGGAAATTTGTAGCTCCTCTCAGATTCCAGAACTTTCTGCCACAGAAATGTGAGGAACATGTGTTTTTTTAGCCAAATTTTGAGGTTTGCAAAGGATTCTGGGTAACAGAACCTGGTCCGAGCCCCACAGGTCACCCCATCTTGGATTCCCCTAGGTCTCTAGTTTTCAAAAATGCACAGGTTTGGTAGGTTTCCCTAGGTGCCGGGTGAGCTACAGGCCAAAATCCACAGGTAGGCACTGTTTTCTTTCAAAAAATGGGATGTGTCCACGTTGCGTTTTGGGGCGTTTCCTGTTGCGGGCGCCAGGCCTACCCACGCAAGTGAGGTATCATTTTTATCGGGAGACTTGGGGGAACGCTGGGTGGAAGGAAATTTGTAGCTCCTCTCAGATTCCAGAACTTTCTGCCACAAAAATGTGAGGAGCATGTGTTTTTTTAGCCAAATTTTGAGGTTTGCAAAGGATTCTGGGTAACAGAACCTGGTCCGAGCCCCGCAAGTCACCCCTCCTTGGATTCCCCTAGGTCTCTAGTTTTCAGAAATACACAGGTTTGGTAGGTTTCCCTAGGTGCCGGCTGAGCTAGAGGCCAAAATCTACAGGTAGGCACTTCGCAAAAAACACCTCTGTTTTCTCCCAAAATTTAGGATGTGTCCACGTTGCGCTTTGGGGTGTTTCCTGTCGCCGGCGCTAGGCTTACCCACGCAAGTGAGGTATCATTTTTATCGGGAGACTTGGGGGAACGCTGGGTGGAAGGAAATTTGTAGCTCCTCTCAGATTCCAGAACTTTCTGCCACAGAAATGTGAGGAACATGTGTTTTTTTAGCCAAATTTTGAGGTTTGCAAAGGATTCTGGGTAACAGAACCTGGTCCGAGCCCCGCAAGTCACCCCTCCTTGGATTCCCCTAGGTCTCTAGTTTTCAGAAATGCACAGGTTTGGTAGGTTTCACTAGGTGCCGGCTGAGCTAAAGGCCAAAATCTACAGGTAGGCACTTCGCAAAAAACACCTCTGTTTTTTTCCAAAATTTTGGATGTGTCCACTTTGCGCTTTGGGGTGTTTCCTGTCGCCAGCGCTAGGCCTACCCACGCAAGTGAGGTATAATTTTTATCGGGAGACTTGGGGGAACGCTGGGTGGAAGGAAATTTGTAGCTCCTCTCAGATTCCAGAACTTTCTGCCACAGAAATGTGAGGAACATGTGTTTTTTTAGCCAAATTTTGAGGTTTGCAAAGGATTCTGGGTAACAGAACCTGGTTCGAGCCCCGCAAGTCACCCCTCCTTGGATTCCCCTAGGTCTCTAGTTTTCAGAAATGCACAGGTTTGGTAGGATTCCCTAGGTGCCGGCTGAGCTAGAGGCCAAAATCTACAGGTAGGCACTTCGCAAAAAACACCTCAGTTTTTTTCCAAAATTTAGGATGTGTCCACGTTGTGCTTTGGGGTGTTTCCTGTCGCCGGCGCTAGGCCTACCCACGCAAGTGAGGTATCATTTTTATCGGGAGACTTGGGGGAACGCTGGGTGGAAGGAAATTTGTAGCTCCTCTCAGATTCCAGAACTTTCTGCCACAGAAATGTGAGGAACATGTGTTTTGTTTGCCAAATTTTGAGGTTTGCAAAGGATTCTGGGTAACAGAACCTGGTCCGAGCCCCGCAAGTCACCCCTCCTTGGATTCCCCTAGGTCTCTAGTTTTCAGAAATGCACAGGTTTCGTAGGTTACCCTAGGTGCCGGCTGAGCTAGAGGCCAAAATCTACAGGTAGGCACTTCGCAAAAAACACCTCTGTTTTCTCCCAAAATTTAGGATGTGTCCACGTTGCGCTTTGGGGTGTTTCCTGTCGCCGGCGCTAGGCCTACCCACGCAAGTGAGGTATAATTTTTATCGGGAGACTTGGGGGAACGCTGGGTGGAAGGAAATTTGTAGCTCCTCTCAGATTCCAGAACTTTCTGCCACAGAAATGTGAGGAACATGTGTTTTTTTAGCCAAATTTTGAGGTTTGCAAAGGATTCTGGGTAACAGAACCTGGTCCGAGCGCCGCAAGTCACCCCTCCTTGGATTCCCCTAGGTCTCTAGTTTTCAGAAATGCACAGGTTTGGTAGGTTTCACTAGGTGCCGGCTGAGCTAAAGGCCAAAATCTACAGGTAGGCACTTCGCAAAAAACACCTCTGTTTTTTTCTAAAATTTAGGATGTGTCCACGTTGCGCTTTGGGGTGTTTCCTGTCGCCAGCGCTAGGCCTACCCACGCAAGTGAGGTATCATTTTTATCGGGAGACTTGGGGGAACGCTGGGTGGATGGAAATTTGTAGCTCCTCTCAGATTCCAGAACTTTCTGCCACAGAAATGTGAGGAACATGTGTTTTTGTAGCCAAATTTTGAGGTTTGCAAAGGATTCTGGGTAACAGAACCTGGTCAGAGACCCACAGGTCACCCCATCTTGGATTCCCCTAGGTCTCTAGTTTTCAAAAATGCACAGGTTTGGTAGGTTTCCCTAGGTGCCGGGTGAGCTACAGGCCAAAATCCACAGGTAGGCACTGTTTTCTTTCAAAAAATGGGATGTGTCCACGTTGCGTTTTGGGGCGTTTCCTGTTGCGGGCGCCAGGCCTACCCACGCAAGTGAGGTATCATTTTTATCGGGAGACTTGGGGGAACGCTGGGTGGAAGGAAATTTGTAGCTCCTCTCAGATTCCAGAACTTTCTGCCACAAAAATGTGAGGAGCATGTGTTTTTTTAGCCAAATTTTGAGGTTTGCAAAGGATTCTGGGTAACAGAACCTGGTCCGAGCCCCGCAAGTCACCCCTCCTTGGATTCCCCTAGGTCTCTAGTTTTCAGAAATACACAGGTTTGGTAGGTTTCCCTAGGTGCCGGCTGAGCTAGAGGCCAAAATCTACAGGTAGGCACTTCGCAAAAAACACCTCTGTTTTCTCCCAAAATTTAGGATGTGTCCACGTTGCGCTTTGGGGTGTTTCCTGTCGCCGGCGCTAGGCTTACCCACGCAAGTGAGGTATCATTTTTATCGGGAGACTTGGGGGAACGCTGGGTGGAAGGAAATTTGTAGCTCCTCTCAGATTCCAGAACTTTCTGCCACAGAAATGTGAGGAACATGTGTTTTTTTAGCCAAATTTTGAGGTTTGCAAAGGATTCTGGGTAACAGAACCTGGTCCGAGCCCCGCAAGTCACCCCTCCTTGGATTCCCCTAGGTCTCTAGTTTTCAGAAATGCACAGGTTTGGTAGGTTTCACTAGGTGCCGGCTGAGCTAAAGGCCAAAATCTACAGGTAGGCACTTCGCAAAAAACACCTCTGTTTTTTTCCAAAATTTTGGATGTGTCCACTTTGCGCTTTGGGGTGTTTCCTGTCGCCAGCGCTAGGCCTACCCACGCAAGTGAGGTATAATTTTTATCGGGAGACTTGGGGGAACGCTGGGTGGAAGGAAATTTGTAGCTCCTCTCAGATTCCAGAACATTCTGCCACAGAAATGTGAGGAACATGTGTTTTTTTAGCCAAATTTTGAGGTTTGCAAAGGATTCTGGGTAACAGAACCTGGTCCGAGCGCCGCAAGTCACCCCTCCTTGGATTCCCCTAGGTCTCTAGTTTTCAGAAATGCACAGGTTTGGTAGGTTTCACTAGGTGCCGGCTGAGCTAAAGGCCAAAATCTACAGGTAGGCACTTCGCAAAAAACACCTCTGTTTTTTTCTAAAATTTAGGATGTGTCCACGTTGCGCTTTGGGGTGTTTCCTGTCGCCAGCGCTAGGCCTACCCACGCAAGTGAGGTATCATTTTTATCGGGAGACTTGGGGGAACGCTGGGTGGATGGAAATTTGTAGCTCCTCTCAGATTCCAGAACTTTCTGCCACAGAAATGTGAGGAACATGTGTTTTTGTAGCCAAATTTTGAGGTTTGCAAAGGATTCTGGGTAACAGAACCTGGTCAGAGACCCACAGGTCACCCCATCTTGGATTCCCCTAGGTCTCTAGTTTTCAAAAATGCACAGGTTTGGTAGGTTTCCCTAGGTGCCGGGTGAGCTACAGGCCAAAATCCACAGGTAGGCACTGTTTTCTTTCAAAAAATGGGATGTGTCCACGTTGCGTTTTGGGGCGTTTCCTGTTGCGGGCGCCAGGCCTACCCACGCAAGTGAGGTATCATTTTTATCGGGAGACTTGGGGGAACGCTGGGTGGAAGGAAATTTGTAGCTCCTCTCAGATTCCAGAACTTTCTGCCACAAAAATGTGAGGAGCATGTGTTTTTTTAGCCAAATTTTGAGGTTTGCAAAGGATTCTGGGTAACAGAACCTGGTCCGAGCCCCGCAAGTCACCCCTCCTTGGATTCCCCTAGGTCTCTAGTTTTCAGAAATACACAGGTTTGGTAGGTTTCCCTAGGTGCCGGCTGAGCTAGAGGCCAAAATCTACAGGTAGGCACTTCGCAAAAAACACCTCTGTTTTCTCCCAAAATTTAGGATGTGTCCACGTTGCGCTTTGGGGTGTTTCCTGTCGCCGGCGCTAGGCTTACCCACGCAAGTGAGGTATCATTTTTATCGGGAGACTTGGGGGAACGCTGGGTGGAAGGAAATTTGTAGCTCCTCTCAGATTCCAGAACTTTCTGCCACAAAAATGTGAGGAGCATGTGTTTTGTTAGCCAAATTTTGAGGTTTGCAAAGGATTCTGTGTAACAGAACCTGGTCCGAGCCCCGCAAGTCACCCCTCCTTGGATTCCCCTAGGTCTCTAGTTTTCAGAAATGCACAGGTTTGGTAGGTTTCCCTAGGTGCCGGCTGAGCTAGAGGCCAAAATCTACAGGTAGGCACTTCGCAAAAAACACCTCTGTTTTCTCCCAAAATTTAGGATGTGTCCACGTTGCGCTTTGGGGTGTTTCCTGTCGCCGGCGCTAGGCTTACCCACGCAAGTGAGGTATCATTTTTATCGGGAGACTTGGGGGAACGCTGGGTGGAAGGAAATTTGTAGCTCCTCTCAGATTCCAGAACTTTCTGACACAAAAATGTGAGGAGCATGTGTTTTTTTAGCCAAATTTTGAGGTTTGCAAAGGATTCTGGGTAACAGAACCTGGTCCGAGCCCCGCAAGTCACCCCTCCTTGGATTCCCCTAGGTCTCTAGTTTTCAGAAATGCACAGGTTTGGTAGGTTTCCCTAGGTGCCGGCTGAGCTAGAGGCCAAAATCTACAGGTAGGCACTTCGCAAAAAACACCTCTGTTTTCTCCCAAAATTTAGGATGTGTCCACGTTGCGCTTTGGGGTGTTTCCTGTCGCCGGCGCTAGGCTTACCCACGCAAGTGAGGTATCATTTTTATCGGGAGACTTGGGGGAACGCTGGGTGGAAGGAAATTTGTAGCTCCTCTCAGATTCCAGAACTTTCTGCCACAGAAATGTGAGGAACATGTGTTTTTTTAGCCAAATTTTGAGGTTTGCAAAGGATTCTGGGTAACAGAACCTGGTCCGAGCCCCGCAAGTCACCCCTCCTTGGATTCCCCTAGGTCTCTAGTTTTCAGAAATGCACAGGTTTGGTAGGTTTCACTAGGTGCCGGCTGAGCTAAAGGCCAAAATCTACAGGTAGGCACTTCGCAAAAAACACCTCTGTTTTTTTCCAAAATTTAGGATGTGTCCACGTTGCGCTTTGGGGTGTTTCCTGTCGCCAGCGCTAGGCCTACCCACGCAAGTGAGGTATCATTTTTATCGGGAGACTTGGGGGAACGCTGGCTGGAAGGAAATTTGTAGCTCCTCTCAGATTCCAGAACTTTCTGCCACAGAAATGTGAGGAACATGTGTTTTTTTAGCCAAATTTTGAGGTTTGCAAAGGATTCTGGGTAACAGAACCTGGTCCGAGCCCCGCAAGTCACCCCTCCTTGGATTCCCCTAGGTCTCTAGTTTTCAGAAATGCACAGGTTTCGTAGGTTACCCTAGGTGCCGGCTGAGCTAGAGGCCAAAATCTACAGGTAGGCACTTCGCAAAAAACACCTCTGTTTTCTCCCAAAATTTAGGATGTGTCCACGTTGCGCTTTGGGGTGTTTCCTGTCGCCGGCGCTAGGCCTACCCACGCAAGTGAGGTATAATTTTTATCGGGAGACTTGGGGGAACGCTGGGTGGAAGGAAATTTGTAGCTCCTCTCAGATTCCAGAACTTTCTGCCACAGAAATGTGAGGAACATGTGTTTTTTTAGCCAAATTTTGAGGTTTGCAAAGGATTCTGGGTAACAGAACCTGGTCCGAGCGCCGCAAGTCACCCCTCCTTGGATTCCCCTAGGTCTCTAGTTTTCAGAAATGCACAGGTTTGGTAGGTTTCACTAGGTGCCGGCTGAGCTAAAGGCCAAAATCTACAGGTAGGCACTTCGCAAAAAACACCTCTGTTTTTTTCTAAAATTTAGGATGTGTCCACGTTGCGCTTTGGGGTGTTTCCTGTCGCCAGCGCTAGGCCTACCCACGCAAGTGAGGTATCATTTTTATCGGGAGACTTGGGGGAACGCTGGGTGGATGGAAATTTGTAGCTCCTCTCAGATTCCAGAACTTTCTGCCACAGAAATGTGAGGAACATGTGTTTTTGTAGCCAAATTTTGAGGTTTGCAAAGGATTCTGGGTAACAGAACCTGGTCAGAGACCCACAGGTCACCCCATCTTGGATTCCCCTAGGTCTCTAGTTTTCAAAAATGCACAGGTTTGGTAGGTTTCCCTAGGTGCCGGGTGAGCTACAGGCCAAAATCCACAGGTAGGCACTGTTTTCTTTCAAAAAATGGGATGTGTCCACGTTGCGTTTTGGGGCGTTTCCTGTTGCGGGCGCCAGGCCTACCCACGCAAGTGAGGTATCATTTTTATCGGGAGACTTGGGGGAACGCTGGGTGGAAGGAAATTTGTAGCTCCTCTCAGATTCCAGAACTTTCTGCCACAAAAATGTGAGGAGCATGTGTTTTTTTAGCCAAATTTTGAGGTTTGCAAAGGATTCTGGGTAACAGAACCTGGTCCGAGCCCCGCAAGTCACCCCTCCTTGGATTCCCCTAGGTCTCTAGTTTTCAGAAATACACAGGTTTGGTAGGTTTCCCTAGGTGCCGGCTGAGCTAGAGGCCAAAATCTACAGGTAGGCACTTCGCAAAAAACACCTCTGTTTTCTCCCAAAATTTAGGATGTGTCCACGTTGCGCTTTGGGGTGTTTCCTGTCGCCGGCGCTAGGCTTACCCACGCAAGTGAGGTATCATTTTTATCGGGAGACTTGGGGGAACGCTGGGTGGAAGGAAATTTGTAGCTCCTCTCAGATTCCAGAACTTTCTGCCACAGAAATGTGAGGAACATGTGTTTTTTTAGCCAAATTTTGAGGTTTGCAAAGGATTCTGGGTAACAGAACCTGGTCCGAGCCCCGCAAGTCACCCCTCCTTGGATTCCCCTAGGTCTCTAGTTTTCAGAAATGCACAGGTTTGGTAGGTTTCACTAGGTGCCGGCTGAGCTAAAGGCCAAAATCTACAGGTAGGCACTTCGCAAAAAACACCTCTGTTTTTTTCCAAAATTTTGGATGTGTCCACTTTGCGCTTTGGGGTGTTTCCTGTCGCCAGCGCTAGGCCTACCCACGCAAGTGAGGTATAATTTTTATCGGGAGACTTGGGGGAACGCTGGGTGGAAGGAAATTTGTAGCTCCTCTCAGATTCCAGAACATTCTGCCACAGAAATGTGAGGAACATGTGTTTTTTTAGCCAAATTTTGAGGTTTGCAAAGGATTCTGGGTAACAGAACCTGGTCCGAGCCCCGCAAGTCACCCCTCCTTGGATTCCCCTAGGTCTCTAGTTTTCAGAAATGCACAGGTTTGGTAGGTTTCTCTAGGTGCCGGCTGAGCTAGAGGCCAAAATCTACAGGTAGGCACTTCGCAAAAAACACCTCTGTTTTCTCCCAAAATTTAGGATGTGTCCACGTTGCGCTTTGGGGTGTTTCCTGTCGCCGGCGCTAGGCCTACCCACGCAAGTGAGGTATCATTTTTATCGGGAGACTTGGGGGAACGCTGGGTGGAAGGAAATTTGTAGCTCCTCTCAGATTCCAGAACTTTCTGCCACAAAAATGTGAGGAGCATGTGTTTTTTTAGCCAAATTTTGAGGTTTGCAAAGGATTCTGGGTAACAGAACCTGGTCCGAGCCCCGCAAGTCACCCCTCCTTGGATTCCCCTAGGTCTCTAGTTTTCAGAAATGCACAGGTTTGGAAGGTTTCCCTAGGTGCCGGCTGAGCTAGAGGCCAAAATCTACAGGTAGGCACTTCGCAAAAAACACCTCTGTTTTCTCCCAAAATTTAGGATGTGTCCACGTTGCGCTTTGGGGTGTTTCCTGTCGCCGGCGCTAGGCTTACCCACGCAAGTGAGGTATCATTTTTATCGGGAGACTTGGGGGAACGCTGGGTGGAAGGAAATTTGTAGCTCCTCTCAGATTCCAGAACTTTCTGCCACAAAAATGTGAGGAGCATGTGTTTTTTTAGCCAAATTTTGAGGTTTGCAAAGGATTCTGGGTAACAGAACCTGGTCCGAGCCCCGCAAGTCACCCCTCCTTGGATTCCCCTAGGTCTCTAGTTTTCAGAAATGCACAGGTTTGGTAGGTTTCCCTAGGTGCCGGCTGAGCTAGAGGCCAAAATCTACAGGTAGGCACTTCGCAAAAAACACCTCTGTTTTCTCCCAAAATTTAGGATGTGTCCACGTTGCGCTTTGGGGTGTTTCCTGTCGCCGGCGCTAGGCTTACCCACGCAAGTGAGGTATCATTTTTATCGGGAGACTTGGGGGAACGCTGGGTGGAAGGAAATTTGTAGCTCCTCTCAGATTCCAGAACTTTCTGCCACAGAAATGTGAGGAACATGTGTTTTTTTAGCCAAATTTTGAGGTTTGCAAAGGATTCTGGGTAACAGAACCTGGTCCGAGCCCCGCAAGTCACCCCTCCTTGGATTCCCCTAGGTCTCTAGTTTTCAGAAATGCACAGGTTTGGTAGGTTTCACTAGGTGCCGGCTGAGCTAAAGGCCAAAATCTACAGGTAGGCACTTCGCAAAAAACACCTCTGTTTTTTTCCAAAATTTAGGATGTGTCCACGTTGCGCTTTGGGGTGTTTCCTGTCGCCAGCGCTAGGCCTACCCTCGCAAGTGAGGTATCATTTTTATCGGGAGACTTGGGGGAACGCTGGGTGGAAGGAAATTTGTAGCTCCTCTCAGATTCCAGAACTTTCTGCCACAGAAATGTGAGGAACATGTGTTTTTTTAGCCAAATTTTGAGGTTTGCAAAGGATTCTGGGTAACAGAACCTGGTCCGAGCGCCGCAAGTCACCCCTCCTTGGATTCCCCTAGGTCTCTAGTTTTCAGAAATGCACAGGTTTGGTAGGTTTCCCTAGGTGCCGGCTGAGCAAGAGGCCAAAATCTACAGGTAGGCACTTCGCAAAAAACACCTCTGTTTTCTCCCAAAATTTAGGATGTGTCCACGTTGCGCTTTGGGGTGTTTCCTGTCGCCGGCGCTAGGCCTACCCACGCAAGTGAGGTATCATTTTTATCGGGAGACTTGGGGGAACGCTGGGTGGATGTAAATTTGTAGCTCCTCTCAGATTCCAGAACTTTCTGCCACAGAAATATGAGGAACATGTGTTTTTGTAGCCAAATTTTGAGGTTTGCAAAGGATTCTGGGTAACAGAACCTGGTCAGAGACCCACAGGTCACCCCATCTTGGATTCCCCTAGGTCTCTAGTTTTCAAAAATGCACAGGTTTGGTAGGTTTCCCTAGGTGCCGGGTGAGCTACAGGCCAAAATCCACAGGTAGGCACTGTTTTCTTTCAAAAAATGGGATGTGTCCACGTTGCGTTTTGGGGCGTTTCCTGTTGCGGGCGCCAGGCCTACCCACGCAAGTGAGGTATCATTTTTATCGGGAGACTTGGGGGAACGCTGGGTGGAAGGAAATTTGTAGCTCCTCTCAGATTCCAGAACTTTCTGCCACAAAAATGTGAGGAGCATGTGTTTTTTTAGCCAAATTTTGAGGTTTGCAAAGGATTCTGGGTAACAGAACCTGGTCCGAGCCCCGCAAGTCACCCCTCCTTGGATTCCCCTAGGTCTCTAGTTTTTAGAAATACACAGGTTTGGTAGGTTTCCCTAGGTGCCGGCTGAGCTAGAGGCCAAAATCTACAGGTAGGCACTTCGCAAAAAACACCTCTGTTTTCTCCCAAAATTTAGGATGTGTCCACGTTGCGCTTTGGGGTGTTTCCTGTCGCCGGCGCTAGGCTTACCCACGCAAGTGAGGTATCATTTTTATCGGGAGACTTGGGGGAACGCTGGGTGGAAGGAAATTTGTAGCTCCTCTCAGATTCCAGAACTTTCTGCCACAGAAATGTGAGGAACATGTGTTTTTTTAGCCAAATTTTGAGGTTTGCAAAGGATTCTGGGTAACAGAACCTGGTCCGAGCCCCGCAAGTCACCCCTCCTTGGATTCCCCTAGGTCTCTAGTTTTCAGAAATGCACAGGTTTGGTAGGTTTCACTAGGTGCCGGCTGAGCTAAAGGCCAAAATCTACAGGTAGGCACTTCGCAAAAAACACCTCTGTTTTTTTCCAAAATTTTGGATGTGTCCACTTTGCGCTTTGGGGTGTTTCCTGTCGCCAGCGCTAGGCCTACCCACGCAAGTGAGGTATAATTTTTATCGGGAGACTTGGGGGAACGCTGGGTGGAAGGAAAATTGTAGCTCCTCTCAGATTCCAGAACTTTCTGCCACAAAAATGTGAGGAGCATGTGTTTTGTTAGCCAAATTTTGAGGTTTGCAAAGGATTCTGGGTAACAGAACCTGGTCCGAGCCCCGCAAGTCACCCCTCCTTGGATTCCCCTAGGTCTCTAGTTTTCAGAAATGCACAGGTTTGGTAGGTTTCCCTAGGTGCCGGCTGAGCTAGAGGCCAAAATCTACAGGTAGGCACTTCGCAAAAAACACCTCTGTTTTCTCCCAAAATTTAGGATGTGTCCACGTTGCGCTTTGGGGTGTTTCCTGTCGCCGGCGCTAGGCTTACCCACGCAAGTGAGGTATCATTTTTATCGGGAGACTTGGGGGAACGCTGGGTGGAAGGAAATTTGTAGCTCCTCTCAGATTCCAGAACTTTCTGACACAAAAATGTGAGGAGCATGTGTTTTTTTAGCCAAATTTTGAGGTTTGCAAAGGATTCTGGGTAACAGAACCTGGTCCGAGCCCCGCAAGTCACCCCTCCTTGGATTCCCCTAGGTCTCTAGTTTTCAGAAATGCACAGGTTTGGTAGGTTTCCCTAGGTGCCGGCTGAGCTAGAGGCCAAAATCTACAGGTAGGCACTTCGCAAAAAACACCTCTGTTTTCTCCCAAAATTTAGGATGTGTCCACGTTGCGCTTTGGGGTGTTTCCTGTCGCCGGCGCTAGGCTTACCCACGCAAGTGAGGTATCATTTTTATCGGGAGACTTGGGGGAACGCTGGGTGGAAGGAAATTTGTAGCTCCTCTCAGATTCCAGAACTTTCTGCCACAGAAATGTGAGGAACATGTGTTTTTTTAGCCAAATTTTGAGGTTTGCAAAGGATTCTGGGTAACAGAACCTGGTCCGAGCCCCGCAAGTCACCCCTCCTTGGATTCCCCTAGGTCTCTAGTTTTCAGAAATGCACAGGTTTGGTAGGTTTCACTAGGTGCCGGCTGAGCTAAAGGCCAAAATCTACAGGTAGGCACTTCGCAAAAAACACCTCTGTTTTTTTCCAAAATTTAGGATGTGTCCACGTTGCGCTTTGGGGTGTTTCCTGTCGCCAGCGCTAGGCCTACCCACGCAAGTGAGGTATCATTTTTATCGGGAGACTTGGGGGAACGCTGGCTGGAAGGAAATTTGTAGCTCCTCTCAGATTCCAGAACTTTCTGCCACAGAAATGTGAGGAACATGTGTTTTTTTAGCCAAATTTTGAGGTTTGCAAAGGATTCTGGGTAACAGAACCTGGTCCGAGCCCCGCAAGTCACCCCTCCTTGGATTCCCCTAGGTCTCTAGTTTTCAGAAATGCACAGGTTTGGTAGGATTCCCTAGGTGCCGGCTGAGCTAGAGGCCAAAATCTACAGGTAGGCACTTCGCAAAAACCACCTCTGTTTTCTCCCAAAATTTAGGATGTGTCCACGTTGCGCTTTGGGGTGTTTCCTGTCGCCGGCGCTAGGCCTACCCACGCAAGTGAGGTATCATTTTTATCGGGAGACTTGGGGGAACGCTGGGTGGATGGAAATTTGTAGCTCCTCTCAGATTCCAGAACTTTCTGCCACAGAAATATGAGGAACATGTGTTTTTGTAGCCAAATTTTGAGGTTTGCAAAGGATTCTGGGTAACAGAACCTGGTCAGAGACCCACAGGTCACCCCATCTTGGATTCCCCTAGGTCTCTAGTTTTCAAAAATGCACAGGTTTGGTAGGTTTCCCTAGGTGCCGGGTGAGCTACAGGCCAAAATCCACAGGTAGGCACTGTTTTCTTTCAAAAAATGGGATGTGTCCACGTTGCGTTTTGGGGCGTTTCCTGTTGCGGGCGCCAGGCCTACCCACGCAAGTGAGGTATCATTTTTATCGGGAGACTTGGGGGAACGCTGGGTGGAAGGAAATTTGTAGCTCCTCTCAGATTCCAGAACTTTCTGCCACAAAAATGTGAGGAGCATGTGTTTTTTTAGCCAAATTTTGAGGTTTGCAAAGGATTCTGGGTAACAGAACCTGGTCCGAGCCCCGCAAGTCACCCCTCCTTGGATTCCCCTAGGTCTCTAGTTTTTAGAAATACACAGGTTTGGTAGGTTTCCCTAGGTGCCGGCTGAGCTAGAGGCCAAAATCTACAGGTAGGCACTTCGCAAAAAACACCTCTGTTTTCTCCCAAAATTTAGGATGTGTCCACGTTGCGCTTTGGGGTGTTTCCTGTCGCCGGCGCTAGGCTTACCCACGCAAGTGAGGTATCATTTTTATCGGGAGACTTGGGGGAACGCTGGGTGGAAGGAAATTTGTAGCTCCTCTCAGATTCCAGAACTTTCTGCCACAGAAATGTGAGGAACATGTGTTTTTTTAGCCAAATTTTGAGGTTTGCAAAGGATTCTGGGTAACAGAACCTGGTCCGAGCCCCGCAAGTCACCCCTCCTTGGATTCCCCTAGGTCTCTAGTTTTCAGAAATGCACAGGTTTGGTAGGTTTCACTAGGTGCCGGCTGAGCTAAAGGCCAAAATCTACAGGTAGGCACTTCGCAAAAAACACCTCTGTTTTTTTCCAAAATTTTGGATGTGTCCACTTTGCGCTTTGGGGTGTTTCCTGTCGCCAGCGCTAGGCCTACCCACGCAAGTGAGGTATAATTTTTATCGGGAGACTTGGGGGAACGCTGGGTGGAAGGAAAATTGTAGCTCCTCTCAGATTCCAGAACTTTCTGCCACAAAAATGTGAGGAGCATGTGTTTTGTTAGCCAAATTTTGAGGTTTGCAAAGGATTCTGGGTAACAGAACCTGGTCCGAGCCCCGCAAGTCACCCCTCCTTGGATTCCCCTAGGTCTCTAGTTTTCAGAAATGCACAGGTTTGGTAGGTTTCCCTAGGTGCCGGCTGAGCTAGAGGCCAAAATCTACAGGTAGGCACTTCGCAAAAAACACCTCTGTTTTCTCCCAAAATTTAGGATGTGTCCACGTTGCGCTTTGGGGTGTTTCCTGTCGCCGGCGCTAGGCTTACCCACGCAAGTGAGGTATCATTTTTATCGGGAGACTTGGGGGAACGCTGGGTGGAAGGAAATTTGTAGCTCCTCTCAGATTCCAGAACTTTCTGACACAAAAATGTGAGGAGCATGTGTTTTTTTAGCCAAATTTTGAGGTTTGCAAAGGATTCTGGGTAACAGAACCTGGTCCGAGCCCCGCAAGTCACCCCTCCTTGGATTCCCCTAGGTCTCTAGTTTTCAGAAATGCACAGGTTTGGTAGGTTTCCCTAGGTGCCGGCTGAGCTAGAGGCCAAAATCTACAGGTAGGCACATCGCAAAAAACACCTCTGTTTTCTCCCAAAATTTAGGATGTGTCCACGTTGCGCTTTGGGGTGTTTCCTGTCGCCGGCGCTAGGCTTACCCACGCAAGTGAGGTATCATTTTTATCGGGAGACTTGGGGGAACGCTGGGTGGAAGGAAATTTGTAGCTCCTCTCAGATTCCAGAACTTTCTGCCACAGAAATGTGAGGAACATGTGTTTTTTTAGCCAAATTTTGAGGTTTGCAAAGGATTCTGGGTAACAGAACCTGGTCCGAGCCCCGCAAGTCACCCCTCCTTGGATTCCCCTAGGTCTCTAGTTTTCAGAAATGCACAGGTTTGGTAGGTTTCACTAGGTGCCGGCTGAGCTAAAGGCCAAAATCTACAGGTAGGCACTTCGCAAAAAACACCTCTGTTTTTTTCCAAAATTTAGGATGTGTCCACGTTGCGCTTTGGGGTGTTTCCTGTCGCCAGCGCTAGGCCTACCCACGCAAGTGAGGTATCATTTTTATCGGGAGACTTTTGGGAACGCTGGCTGGAAGGAAATTTGTAGCTCCTCTCAGATTCCAGAACTTTCTGCCACAGAAATGTGAGGAACATGTGTTTTTTTAGCCAAATTTTGAGGTTTGCAAAGGATTCTGGGTAACAGAACCTGGTCCGAGCCCCGCAAGTCACCCCTCCTTGGATTCCCCTAGGTCTCTAGTTTTCAGAAATGCACAGGTTTGGAAGGATTCCCTAGGTGCCGGCTGAGCTAGAGGCCAAAATCTACAGGTAGGCACTTCGCAAAAAAACCTCTGTTTTCTCCCAAAATTTAGGATGTGTCCACGTTGCGCTTTGGGGTGTTTCCTGTCGCCGGTGCTAGGCCTACCCACGCAAGTGAGGTATCATTTTTATCGGGAGACTTGGGGGAACGCTGGGTGGAAGGAAATTTGTAGCTCCTCTCAGATTCCAGAACTTTCTGCCACAGAAATGTGAGGAACATGTGTTTTTTTAGCCAAATTTTGAGGTTTGCAAAGGATTCTGGGTAACAGAACCTGGTCCGAGCGCCGCAAGTCACCCCTCCTTGAATCCCCCTTGGTCTCTAGTTTTCAGAAATGCACAGGTTTGGTAGGTTTCCCTAGGTGCCGGCTGAGCAAGAGGCCAACATCTACAGGTAGGCACTTCGCAAAAAACACCTCTGTTTTCTCCCAAAATTTAGGATGTGTCCACGTTGCGCTTTGGGGTGTTTCCTGTCGCCGGCGCTAGGCCTACCCACGCAAGTGAGGTATCATTTTTATCGGGAGACTTGGGGGAACGCTGGGTGGAAGGAAATTTATAGCTCCTCTCAGATTCCAGAACTTTCTGCCACAGAAATGTGAGGAACATGTGTTTTTTTAGCCAAATTTTGAGGTTTGCAAAGGATTCTGGGTAACAGAACCTGGTCCGAGCCCCGCAAGTCACCCCTCCTTGGATTCCCCTAGGTCTCTAGTTTTCAGAAATGCACAGGTTTGGTAGGTTTCACTAGGTGCCGGCTGAGCTAAAGGCCAAAATCTACAGGTAGGCACTTCGCAAAAAACACCTCTGTTTTTTTCCAAAATTTTGGATGTGTCCACGTTGCGCTTTGGGGTGTTTCCTGTCGCCGGCGCTAGGCCTACCCACGCAAGTGAGGTATCATTTTTATCGGGAGACTTGGGGGAACGCTGGGTGGAAGGAAATTTGTAGCTCCTCTCAGATTCCAGAACTTTCTGCCACAGAAATGTGAGGAACATGTGTTTTTTTAGCCAAATTTTGAGGTTTGCAAAGGATTCTGGGTAACAGAACCTGGTCCGAGCCCCGCAAGTCACCCCTCCTTGGATTCCCCTAGGTCTCTAGTTTTCAGAAATGCACAGGTTTGGTAGGTTTCCCTAGGTGCCGGCTGAGCTAGAGGCCAAAATCTACAGGTAGGCACTTCGCAAAAAACACCTCTGTTTTTTTCCAAAATTTAGGATGTGTCCACGTTGCGCTTTGGGGTGTTTCCTGTCGCCGGCGCTAGGCCTACCCACGCAAGTGAGGTATCATTTTTATCGGGAGACTTGGGGGAACGCTGGGTGGAAGGAAATTTGTAGCTCCTCTCAGATTCCAGAACTTTCTGCCACAGAAATGTGAGGAACATGTGTTTTTTTAGCCAAATTTTGAGGTTTGCAAAGGATTCTGGGTAACAGAACCTGGTCCGAGCCCCGCAAGTCACCCCTCCTTGGATTCCCCTAGGTCTCTAGTTTTCAGAAATGCACAGGTTTGGTAGGTTTCCCTAGGTGCCGGCTGAGCTAGAGGCCAAAATCTACAGGTAGGCACTTCGCAAAAAACACCTCTGTTTTTTTCAAAAATTTAGGATGTGTCCACGTTGCGCTTTGGGGTGTTTCCTGTCGCCGGCGCTAGGCCTACCCACGCAAGTGAGGTATCATTTGTATCGGGAGACTTGGGGGAACGCTGGGTGGAAGGAAATTTGTAGCTCCTCTGAGATTCCAGACTTTCTGCCACAGAAATGTGAGGAACATGTGTTTTTTTAGCCAAATTTTGAGGTTTGCAAAGGATTCTAGGTAACAGAACCTGGTCCGAGCCCCGCAAGTCACCCCTCCTTGGATTCCCCTAGGTCTCTAGTTTTCAGAAATGCACAGGTTTGGTAGGTTTCCCTGGGTGCCGGCTGAGCTAGAGGCCAAAATCTACAGGTAGGCAGATCGCAAAAAACACCTCTGTTTTCTCCCAAAATTTAGGATGTGTCCACGTTGCGCTTTGGGGTGTTTCCTGTCGCCGGCACTAGGCCTACCCACGCAAGTGAGGTATCATTTTTATCGGGAGACTTGGGGGAACGCTGGGTGGATGGAAATTTGTAGCTCCTCTCAGATTCCAGAACTTTCTGCCACAGAAATGTGAGGAACATGTGTTTTTTTAGCCAAATTTTGAGGTTTGCAAAGGATTCTGGGTAACAGAACCTGGTCAGAGACCCACAGGTCACCCCATCTTGGATTCCCCTAGGTCTCTAGTTTTCAAAAATGCACAGGTTTGGTAGGTTTCCCTAGGTGCCGGGTGAGCTACGGGCCAAAATCCACAGGTAGGCACTGTTTTCTTTCAAAAAATGGGATGTGTCCACGTTGCGTTTTGGGGCGTTTCCTGTTGCGGGCGCTAGGCCTACCCACGCAAGTGAGGTATCATTTTTATCAGGAGACTTGGGGGAACGCTGGGTGGAAGGAAATTTGTAGCTCCTCTCAGATTCCAGAACTTTCTGCCACAAAAATGTGAGGAGCATGTGTTTTTTTAGCCAAATTTTGAGGTTTGCAAAGGATTCTAGGTAACAGAACCTGGTCCGAGCCCCGCAAGTCACCCCTCCTTGGATTCCCCTAGGTCTCTAGTTTTCAGAAATGCACAGGTTTGGTAGGTTTCCCTAGGTGCCGGCTGAGCTAGAGGCCAAAATCTACAGGTAGGCACTTCGCAAAAAACACCTCTGTTTTCTCCCAAAATTTAGGATGTGTCCATGTTGCGCTTTGGGGTGTTTCCTGTCGCCGGCGCTAGGCTTACCCACGCAAGTGAGGTATCATTTTTATCGGGAGACTTGGGGGAACGCTGGGTGGAAGGAAATTTGTAGCTCCTCTCAGATTCCAGAACTTTCTGCCACAGAAATGTGAGGAACATGTGTTTTTTTAGCCAAATTTTGAGGTTTGCAAAGGATTCTGGGTAACAGAACCTGGTCCGAGCCCCGCAAGTCACCCCTCCTTGGATTCCCCTAGGTCTCTAGTTTTCAGAAATGCACAGGTTTGGTAGGTTTCACTAGGTGCCGGCTGAGCTAAAGGCCAAAATCTACAGGTAGGCACTTCGCAAAAAACACATCTGTTTTTTTCCAAAATTTAGGATGTGTCCACGTTGCGCTTTGGGGTGTTTCCTGTCGCCAGCGCTAGGCCTACCCACGCAAGTGAGGTATCATTTTTATCGGGAGACTTGGGGGAACGCTGGGTGGAAGGAAATTTGTAGCTCCTCTCAGATTCCAGAACATTCTGCCACAGAAATGTGAGGAACATGTGTTTTTTTAGCCAAATTTTGAGGTTTGCAAAGGATTCTGGGTAACAGAACCTGGTCCGAGCCCCGCAAGTCACCCCTCCTTGGATTCCCCTAGGTCTCTAGTTTTCAGAAATGCACAGGTTTGGTAGGTTTCCCTAGGTGCCGGCTGAGCTAGAGGCCAAAATCTACAGGTAGGCACTTCGCAAAAAAACCTCTGTTTTTTTCCAAAATTTAGGATGTGTCCACGTTGCGCTTTCGTGTGTTTCCTGTCGCCGGCGCTAGGCCTACCCACGCAAGTGAGGTATAATTTTTATCGGGAGACTTGGGGGAACGCTGGGTGGAAGGAAATTTGTAGCTCCTCTCAGATTCCAGAACTTTCTGCCACAGAAATGTGAGGAACATGTGTTTTTTTAGCCAAATTTTGAGGTTTGCAAAGGATTCTGGGTAACAGAACCTGGTCCGAGCCCTGCAAGTCACCCCTCCTTGGATTCCCCTAGGTCTCTAGTTTTCAGAAATGCACAGGTTTGGTAGGATTCCCTAGGTGCCGGCTGAGCTAGAGGCCAAAATCTACAGGTAGGCACTTCGCAAAAAACCGCTCCGTTTTTTTCCAAAATTTAGGATGTGTCCACGTTGTGCTTTGGGGTGTTTCCTGTCGCCGGCGCTAGGCCTACCCACGCAAGTGAGGTATCATTTTTATCGGGAGACTTAGGGGAACGCTGGGTGGAAGGAAATTTGTAGCTCCTCTCAGATTCCAGAACTTTCTGCCACAGAAATGTGAGGAACATGTGTTTTTTTTGCCAAATTTTGAGGTTTGCAAAGGATTCTGGGTAACAGAACCTGGTCCGAGCCCCGCAAGTCACCCCTCCTTGGATTCCCCTAGATCTCTAGTTTTCAGAAATGCACAGGTTTTGTAGGTTTCCCTAGGTGCCGGCTGAGCTAGAGGCCAAAATCTACAGGTAGGCACTTCGCAAAAAACACCTCTGTTTTCTCCCAAAATTTAGGATGTGTCCACGTTGCGCTTTGGGGTGTTTCCTGTCGCCGGCGCTAGGCTTACCCACGCAAGTGAGGTATCATTTTTATCGGGAGACTTGGGGGAACGCTGGGTGGAAGGAAATTTGTAGCTCCTCTCAGATTCCAGAACTTTCTGCCACAGAAATGTGAGGAACATGTGTTTTTTTAGCCAAATTTTGAGGTTTGCAAAGGATTCTGGGTAACAGAACCTGGTCCGAGCCCCGCAAGTCACCCCTCCTTGGATTCCCCTAGG
This sequence comes from Pleurodeles waltl, assembly GCF_031143425.1. Lineage (NCBI taxonomy): Eukaryota > Metazoa > Chordata > Amphibia > Caudata > Salamandridae > Pleurodeles > Pleurodeles waltl. The sequence goes on from NC_090449.1 coordinate 406,577,897, forward strand.
TCTCTAGTTTTCAGAAATGCACAGGTTTGGTAGGTTTCACTAGGTGCCGGCTGAGCTAAAGGCCAAAATCTACAGGTAGGCACTTCGCAAAAAACACATCTGTTTTTTTCCAAAATTTAGGATGTGTCCACGTTGCGCTTTGGGGTGTTTCCTGTCGCCAGCGCTAGGCCTACCCACGCAAGTGAGGTATCATTTTTATCGGGAGACTTGGGGGAACGCTGGGTGGAAGGAAATTTGTAGCTCCTCTCAGATTCCAGAACATTCTGCCACAGAAATGTGAGGAACATGTGTTTTTTTAGCCAAATTTTGAGGTTTGCAAAGGATTCTGGGTAACAGAACCTGGTCCGAGCCCCGCAAGTCACCCCTCCTTGGATTCCCCTAGGTCTCTAGTTTTCAGAAATGCACAGGTTTGGTAGGTTTCCCTAGGTGCCGGCTGAGCTAGAGGCCAAAATCTACAGGTAGGCACTTCGCAAAAAAACCTCTGTTTTTTTCCAAAATTTAGGATGTGTCCACGTTGCGCTTTCGTGTGTTTCCTGTCGCCGGCGCTAGGCCTACCCACGCAAGTGAGGTATAATTTTTATCGGGAGACTTGGGGGAACGCTGGGTGGAAGGAAATTTGTAGCTCCTCTCAGATTCCAGAACTTTCTGCCACAGAAATGTGAGGAACATGTGTTTTTTTAGCCAAATTTTGAGGTTTGCAAAGGATTCTGGGTAACAGAACCTGGTCCGAGCCCCGCAAGTCACCCCTCCTTGGATTCCCCTAGGTCTCTAGTTTTCAGAAATGCACAGGTTTGGTAGGATTCCCTAGGTGCCGGCTGAGCTAGAGGCCAAAATCTACAGGTAGGCACTTCGCAAAAAAACGCTCCGTTTTTTTCCAAAATTTAGGATGTGTCCACGTTGTGCTTTGGGGTGTTTCCTGTCGCCGGCGCTAGGCCTACCCACGCAAGTGAGGTATCATTTTTATCGGGAGACTTAGGGGAACGCTGGGTGGAAGGAAATTTGTAGCTCCTCTCAGATTCCAGAACTTTCTGCCACAGAAATGTGAGGAACATGTGTTTTTTTTGCCAAATTTTGAGGTTTGCAAAGGATTCTGGGTAACAGAACCTGGTCCGAGCCCCGCAAGTCACCCCTCCTTGGATTCCCCTAGGTCTCTAGTTTTCAGAAATGCACAGGTTTTGTAGGTTTCCCTAGGTGCCGGCTGAGCTAGAGGCCAAAATCTACAGGTAGGCACTTCGCAAAAAACACCTCTGTTTTCTCCCAAAATTTAGGATGTGTCCACGTTGCGCTTTGGGGTGTTTCCTGTCGCCGGCGCTAGGCTTACCCACGCAAGTGAGGTATCATTTTTATCGGGAGACTTGGGGGAACGCTGGGTGGAAGGAAATTTGTAGCTCCTCTCAGATTCCAGAACTTTCTGCCACAGAAATGTGAGGAACATGTGTTTTTTTAGCCAAATTTTGAGGTTTGCAAAGGATTCTTGGTAACAGAACCTGGTCCGAGCCCCGCAAGTCACCCCTCCTTGGATTCCTCTAGGTCTCTAGTTTTCAGAAATGCACAGGTTTGGTAGGTTTCCCTAGGTGCCGGCTGAGCTAGAGGCCAAAATCTACAGGTAGGCACTTCGCAAAAAACACCTCTGTTTTCTCCCAAAATTTAGGATGTGTCCACGTTGCGCTTTGGGGTGTTTCCTGTCGCCGGCGCTAGGCCTACCCACGCAAGTGAGGTATCATTTTTATCGGGAGACTTGGGGGAACGCTGGGTGGAAGGAAATTTGTAGCTCCTCTCAGATTCCAGAACTTTCTGCCACAGAAATGTGAGGAACATGTGTTTTTTTAGCCAAATGTTGAGGTTTGCAAAGGATTCTGGGTAACAGAACCTGGTCCGAGCCCCGCAAGTCACCCCTCTTTGGATTCCCCTAGGTCTCTAGTTTTCAGAAATGCACAGGTTTGGTAGGTTTCACTAGGTGCCGGCTGAGCTAAAGGCCAAAATCTACAGGTAGGCACTTCGCAAAAAACACCTCTGTTTTTTTCCAAAATTTTGGATGTGTCCACTTTGCGCTTTGGGGTGTTTCCTGTCGCCAGCGCTAGGCCTACCCACGCAAGTGAGGTATAATTTTTATCGGGAGACTTGGGGGAACGCTGGGTCGAAGGAAATTTGTAGCTCCTCTCAGATTCCAGAACATTCTGCCACAGAAATGTGAGGAACATGTGTTTTTTTAGCCAAATTTTGAGGTTTGCAAAGGATTCTGGGTAACAGAACCTGGTCCGAGCCCCGCAAGTCACCCCTCCTTGGATTCCCCTAGGTCTCTAGTTTTCAGAAATGCACAGGTTTGGTAGGTTTCTCTAGGTGCCGGCTGAGCTAGAGGCCAAAATCTACAGGTAGGCACTTCGCAAAAATCACCTCTGTTTTCTCCCAAAATTTAGGATGTGTCCACGTTGCGCTTTGGGGTGTTTCCTGTCGCCGGCGCTAGGCCTACCCACGCAAGTGAGGTATCATTTTTATCGGGAGACTTGGGGGAACGCTGGGTGGAAGGAAATTTGTAGCTCCTCTCAGATTCCAGAACTTTCTGCCACAAAAATGTGAGGAGCATGTGTTTTTTTAGCCAATTTTTGAGGTTTGCAAAGGATTCTGGGTAACAGAACCTGGTCCGAGCCCCGCAAGTCACCCCTCCTTGGATTCCCCTAGGTCTCTAGTTTTCAGAAATGCACAGGTTTGGAAGGTTTCCCTAGGTGCCGGCTGAGCTAGAGGCCAAAATCTACAGGTAGGCACTTCGCAAAAAACACCTCTGTTTTCTCCCAAAATTTAGGATGTGTCCACGTTGCGCTTTGGGGTGTTTCCTGTCGCCGGCGCTAGGCTTACCCACGCAAGTGAGGTATCATTTTTATCGGGAGACTTGGGGGAACGCTGGGTGGAAGGAAATTTGTAGCTCCTCTCAGATTCCAGAACTTTCTGCCACAAAAATGTGAGGAGCATGTGTTTTTTTAGCCAAATTTTGAGGTTTGCAAAGGATTCTGGGTAACAGAACCTGGTCCGAGCCCCGCAAGTCACCCCTCCTTGGATTCCCCTAGGTCTCTAGTTTTCAGAAATGCACAGGTTTGGTAGGTTTCCCTAGGTGCCGGCTGAGCTAGAGGCCAAAATCTACAGGTAGGCACTTCGCAAAAAACACCTCTGTTTTCTCCCAAAATTTAGGATGTGTCCACGTTGCGCTTTGGGGTGTTTCCTGTCGCCGGCGCTAGGCTTACCCACGCAAGTGAGGTATCATTTTTATCGGGAGACTTGGGGGAACGCTGGGTGGAAGGAAATTTGTAGCTCCTCTCAGATTCCAGAACTTTCTGCCACAGAAATGTGAGGAACATGTGTTTTTTTAGCCAAATTTTGAGGTTTGCAAAGGATTCTGGGTAACAGAACCTGGTCAGAGACCCACAGGTCACCCCATCTTGGATTCCCCTAGGTCTCTAGTTTTCAAAAATGCACAGGTTTGGTAGGTTTCCCTAGGTGCCGGGTGAGCTACGGGCCAAAATCCACAGGTAGGCACTGTTTTCTTTCAAAAAATGGGATGTGTCCACGTTGCGTTTTGGGGCGTTTCCTGTTGCGGGCGCTAGGCCTACCCACGCAAGTGAGGTATCATTTTTATCAGGAGACTTGGGGGAACGCTGGGTGGAAGGAAATTTGTAGCTCCTCTCAGATTCCAGAACTTTCTGCCACAAAAATGTGAGGAGCATGTGTTTTTTTAGCCAAATTTTGAGGTTTGCAAAGGATTCTGGGTAACAGAACCTGGTCCGAGCCCCGCAAGTCACCCCTCCTTGGATTCCCCTAGGTCTCTAGTTTTCAGAAATGCACAGGTTTGGTAGGTTTCCCTAGGTGCCGGCTGAGCAAGAGGCCAAAATCTACAGGTAGGCACTTCGCAAAAAACACCTCTGTTTTCTCCCAAAATTTAGGATGTGTCCACGTTGCGCTTTGGGGTGTTTCCTGTCGCCGGCGCTAGGCCTACCCACGCAAGTGAGGTATCATTTTTATCGGGAGACTTGGGGGAACGCTGGGTGGAAGGAAATTTATAGCTCCTCTCAGATTCCAGAACTTTCTGCCACAGAAATGTGAGGAACATGTGTTTTTTTAGCCAAATTTTGAGGTTTGCAAAGGATTCTGGGTAACAGAACCTGGTCCGAGCCCCGCAAGTCACCCCTCCTTGGATTCCCCTAGGTCTCTAGTTTTCAGAAATGCACAGGTTTGGTAGGTTTCACTAGGTGCCGGCTGAGCTAAAGGCCAAAATCTACAGGTAGGCACTTCGCAAAAAACACCTCTGTTTTTTTCCAAAATTTTGGATGTGTCCACGTTGCGCTTTGGGGTGTTTCCTGTCGCCGGCGCTAGGCCTACCCACGCAAGTGAGGTATCATTTTTATCGGGAGACTTGGGGGAACGCTGGGTGGAAGGAAATTTGTAGCTCCTCTCAGATTCCAGAACTTTCTGCCACAGAAATGTGAGGAACATGTGTTTTTTTAGCCAAATTTTGAGGTTTGCAAAGGATTCTGGGTAACAGAACCTGGTCCGAGCCCCGCAAGTCACCCCTCCTTGGATTCCCCTAGGTCTCTAGTTTTCAGAAATGCACAGGTTTGGTAGGTTTCCCTAGGTTCCGGCTGAGCTAGAGGCCAAAATCTACAGGTAGGCACTTCGCAAAAAACACCTCTGTTTTTTTCCAAAATTTAGGATGTGTCCACGTTGCGCTTTGGGGTGTTTCCTGTCGCCGGCGCTAGGCCTACCCACGAAAGTGAGGTATCATTTTTATCGGGAGACTTGGGGGAACGCTGGGTGGAAGGAAATTTGTAGCTCCTCTCAGATTCCAGAACTTTCTGCCACAGAAATGTGAGGAACATGTGTTTTTTTAGCCAAATTTTGAGGTTTGCAAAGGATTCTGGGTAACAGAACCTGGTCCGAGCCCCGCAAGTCACCCCTCCTTGGATTCCCCTAGGTCTCTAGTTTTCAGAAATGCACAGGTTTGGTAGGTTTCCCTAGGTGCCGGCTGAGCTAGAGGCCAAAATCTACAGGTAGGCACTTCGCAAAAAACACCTCTGTTTTTTTCAAAAATTTAGGATGTGTCCACGTTGCGCTTTGGGGTGTTTCCTGTCGCCGGCGCTAGGCCTACCCACGCAAGTGAGGTATCATTTGTATCGGGAGACTTGGGGGAACGCTGGGTGGAAGGAAATTTGTAGCTCCTCTGAGATTCCAGACTTTCTGCCACAGAAATGTGAGGAACATGTGTTTTTTTAGCCAAATTTTGAGGTTTGCAAAGGATTCTAGGTAACAGAACCTGGTCCGAGCCCCGCAAGTCACCCCTCCTTGGATTCCCCTAGGTCTCTAGTTTTCAGAAATGCACAGGTTTGGTAGGTTTCCCTAGGTGCCGGCTGAGCTAGAGGCCAAAATCTACAGGTAGGCACTTCGCAAAAAACACCTCTGTTTTCTCCCAAAATTTAGGATGTGTCCACGTTGCGCTTTGGGGTGTTTCCTGTCGCCGGCGCTAGTGCTACCCACGCAAGTGAGGTATCATTTTTATCGGGAGACTTGGGGGAACGCTGGGTGGAAGGAAATTTGTAGCTCCTCTCAGATTCCAGACTTTCTGCCACAGAAATGTGAGGAACATGTGTTTTTTTAGCCAAATTTTAAGGTTTGCAAAGGATTCTGGGTAACAGAACCTGGTCCGAGCCCCGCAAGTCACCCCTCCTTGGATTCCCCTAGGTCTCTAGTTTTCAGAAATGCACAGGTTTGGTAGGTTTCCCTGGGTGCCGGCTGAGCTAGAGGCCAAAATCTACAGGTAGGCAGATCGCAAAAAACACCTCTGTTTTCTCCCAAAATTTAGGATGTGTCCACGTTGCGCTTTGGGGTGTTTCCTGTCGCCGGCACTAGGCCTACCCACGCAAGTGAGGTATCATTTTTATCGGGAGACTTGGGGGAACGCTGGGTGGATGGAAATTTGTAGCTCCTCTCAGATTCCAGAACTTTCTGCCACAGAAATATGAGGAACATGTGTTTTTGTAGCCAAATTTTGAGGTTTGCAAAGGATTCTGGGTAACAGAACCTGGTCAGAGACCCACAGGTCACCCCATCTTGGATTCCCCTAGGTCTCTAGTTTTCAAAAATGCACAGGTTTGGTAGGTTTCCCTAGGTGCCGGGTGAGCTACAGGCCAAAATCCACAGGTAGGCACTGTTTTCTTTCAAAAAATGGGATGTGTCCACGTTGCGTTTTGGGGCGTTTCCTGTTGCGGGCGCTAGGCCTACCCACGCAAGTGAGGTATCATTTTTATCAGGAGACTTGGGGGAACGCTGGGTGGAAGGAAATTTGTAGCTCCTCTCAGATTCCAGAACTTTCTGCCACAAAAATGTGAGGAGCATGTGTTTTTTTAGCCAAATTTTGAGGTTTGCAAAGGATTCTGGGTAACAGAACCTGGTCCGAGCCCCGCAAGTCACCCCTCCTTGGATTCCCCTAGGTCTCTAGTTTTCAGAAATGCACAGGTTTGGTAGGTTTCCCTAGGTGCCGGCTGAGCTAGAGGCCAAAATCTACAGGTAGGCACTTCGCAAAAAACACCTCTGTTTTCTCCCAAAATTTAGGATGTGTCCATGTTGCGCTTTGGGGTGTTTCCTGTCGCCGGCGCTAGGCTTACCCACGCAAGTGAGGTATCATTTTTATCGGGAGACTTGGGGGAACGCTGGGTGGAAGGAAATTTGTAGCTCCTCTCAGATTCCAGAACTTTCTGCCACAGAAATGTGAGGAACATGTGTTTTTTTAGCCAAATTTTGAGGTTTGCAAAGGATTCTGGGTAACAGAACCTGGTCCGAGCCCCGCAAGTCACCCCTCCTTGGATTCCCCTAGGTCTCTAGTTTTCAGAAATGCACAGGTTTGGTAGGTTTCACTAGGTGCCGGCTGAGCTAAAGGCCAAAATCTACAGGTAGGCACTTCGCAAAAAACACATCTGTTTTTTTCCAAAATTTAGGATGTGTCCACGTTGCGCTTTGGGGTGTTTCCTGTCGCCAGCGCTAGGCCTACCCACGCAAGTGAGGTATCATTTTTATCGGGAGACTTGGGGGAACGCTGGGTGGAAGGAAATTTGTAGCTCCTCTCAGATTCCAGAACATTCTGCCACAGAAATGTGAGGAACATGTGTTTTTTTAGCCAAATTTTGAGGTTTGCAAAGGATTCTGGGTAACAGAACCTGGTCCGAGCCCCGCAAGTCACCCCTCCTTGGATTCCCCTAGGTCTCTAGTTTTCAGAAATGCACAGGTTTGGTAGGTTTCCCTAGGTGCCGGCTGAGCTAGAGGCCAAAATCTACAGGTAGGCACTTCGCAAAAAAACCTCTGTTTTTTTCCAAAATTTAGGATGTGTCCACGTTGCGCTTTCGTGTGTTTCCTGTCGCCGGCGCTAGGCCTACCCACGCAAGTGAGGTATAATTTTTATCGGGAGACTTGGGGGAACGCTGGGTGGAAGGAAATTTGTAGCTCCTCTCAGATTCCAGAACTTTCTGCCACAGAAATGTGAGGAACATGTGTTTTTTTAGCCAAATTTTGAGGTTTGCAAAGGATTCTGGGTAACAGAACCTGGTCCGAGCCCCGCAAGTCACCCCTCCTTGGATTCCCCTAGGTCTCTAGTTTTCAGAAATGCACAGGTTTGGTAGGATTCCCTAGGTGCCGGCTGAGCTAGAGGCCAAAATCTACAGGTAGGCACTTCGCAAAAAACCGCTCCGTTTTTTTCCAAAATTTAGGATGTGTCCACGTTGTGCTTTGGGGTGTTTCCTGTCGCCGGCGCTAGGCCTACCCACGCAAGTGAGGTATCATTTTTATCGGGAGACTTAGGGGAACGCTGGGTGGAAGGAAATTTGTAGCTCCTCTCAGATTCCAGAACTTTCTGCCACAGAAATGTGAGGAACATGTGTTTTTTTTGCCAAATTTTGAGGTTTGCAAAGGATTCTGGGTAACAGAACCTGGTCCGAGCCCCGCAAGTCACCCCTCCTTGGATTCCCCTAGGTCTCTAGTTTTCAGAAATGCACAGGTTTTGTAGGTTTCCCTAGGTGCCGGCTGAGCTAGAGGCCAAAATCTACAGGTAGGCACTTCGCAAAAAACACCTCTGTTTTCTCCCAAAATTTAGGATGTGTCCACGTTGCGCTTTGGGGTGTTTCCTGTCGCCGGCGCTAGGCTTACCCACGCAAGTGAGGTATCATTTTTATCGGGAGACTTGGGGGAACGCTGGGTGGAAGGAAATTTGTAGCTCCTCTCAGATTCCAGAACTTTCTGCCACAGAAATGTGAGGAACATGTGTTTTTTTAGCCAAATTTTGAGGTTTGCAAAGGATTCTGGGTAACAGAACCTGGTCCGAGCCCCGCAAGTCACCCCTCCTTGGATTCCCCTAGGTCTCTAGTTTTCAGAAATGCACAGGTTTGGTAGGTTTCACTAGGTGGCGGCTGAGCTAAAGGCCAAAATCTACAGGTAGGCACTTCGCAAAAAACACCTCTGTTTTTTTCCAAAATTTTGGATGTGTCCACGTTGCGCTTTGGGGTGTTTCCTGTCGCCAGCGCTAGGCCTAACCACGCAAGTGAGGTATAATTTTTATCGGGAGACTTGGGGGAACGCTGGGTGGAAGGAAATTTGTAGCTCCTCTCAGATTCCAGAACATTCTGCCACAGAAATGTGAGGAACATGTGTTTTTTTAGCCAAATTTTGAGGTTTGCAAAGGATTCTGGGTAACAGAACCTGGTCCGAGCCCCGCAAGTCACCCCTCCTTGGATTCCCCTAGGTCTCTAGTTTTCAGAAATGCACAGGTTTAGTAGGTTTCTCTAGGTGCCGGCTGAGCTAGAGGCCAAAATCTACAGGTAGGCACTTCGCAAAAAACACCTCTGTTTTCTCCCAAAATTTAGGATGTGTCCATGTTGCGCTTTGGGGTGTTTCCTGTCGCCGGCGCTAGGCCTACCCACGCAAGTGAGGTATCATTTTTATCGGGAGACTTGGGGGAACGCTGGGTGGAAGGAAATTTGTAGCTCCTCTCAGATTCCAGAACTTTCTGCCACAGAAATGTGAGGAACATGTGTTTTTTTAGCCAAATTTTGAGGTTTGCAAAGGATTCTGGGTAACAGAACCTGGTTCGAGCCCCGCAAGTCACCCCTCCTTGGATTCCCCTAGGTCTCTAGTTTTCAGAAATGCACAGGTTTGGTAGGATTCCCTAGGTGCCGGCTGAGCTAGAGGCCAAAATCTACAGGTAGGCACTTCGCAAAAAACACCTCAGTTTTTTTCCAAAATTTAGGATGTGTCCACGTTGTGCTTTGGGGTGTTTCCTGTCGCCGGCGCTAGGCCTACCCACGCAAGTGAGGTACCATTTTTATCGGGAGACTTGGGGGAACGCTGGGTGGAAGGAAATTTGTAGCTCCTCTCAGATTCCAGAACTTTCTGCCACAGAAATGTGAGGAACATGTGTTTTGTTTGCCAAATTTTGAGGTTTGCAAAGGATTCTGGGTAACAGAACCTGGTCCGAGCCCCGCAAGTCACCCCTCCTTGGATTCCCCTAGGTCTCTAGTTTTCAGAAATGCACAGGTTTCGTAGGTTTCCCTAGGTGCCGGCTGAGCTAGAGGCCAAAATCTACAGGTAGGCACTTCGCAAAAAACACCTCTGTTTTCTCCCAAAATTTAGGATGTGTCCACGTTGCGCTTTGGGGTGTTTCCTGTCGCCGGCGCTAGGCCTACCCACGCAAGTGAGGTATAATTTTTATCGGGAGACTTGGGGGAACGCTGGGTGGAAGGAAATTTGTAGCTCCTCTCAGATTCCAGAACTTTCTGCCACAGAAATGTGAGGAACATGTGTTTTTTTAGCCAAATTTTGAGGTTTGCAAAGGATTCTGGGTAACAGAACCTGGTCCGAGCGCCGCAAGTCACCCCTCCTTGGATTCCCCTAGGTCTCTAGTTTTCAGAAATGCACAGGTTTGGTAGGTTTCCCTAGGTGCCGGCTGAGCAAGAGGCCAAAATCTACAGGTAGGCACTTCGCAAAAAACACCTCTGTTTTCTCCCAAAATTTAGGATGTGTCCACGTTGCGCTTTGGGGTGTTTCCTGTCGCCGGCGCTAGGCCTACCCACGCAAGTGAGGTATCATTTTTTTCGGGAGACTTGGGGGAACGCTGGGTGGAAGGAAATTTGTAGCTCCTCTCAGATTCCAGAACTTTCTGCCACAGAAATGTGAGGAACATGTGTTTTTTTAGCCAAATTTTGAGGTTTGCAAAGGATTCTGGGTAACAGAACCTGGTCCGAGCCCCGCAAGTCACCCCTCCTTGGATTCCCCTAGGTCTCTAGTTTTCAGAAATGCACAGGTTTGGTAGGTTTCACTAGGTGCCGGCTGAGCTAAAGGCCAAAATCTACAGGTAGGCACTTCGCAAAAAACACCTCTGTTTTTTTCTAAAATTTAGGATGTGTCCACGTTGCGCTTTGGGGTGTTTCCTGTCGCCAGCGCTAGGCCTACCCACGCAAGTGAGGTATCATTTTTATCGGGAGACTTGGGGGAACGCTGGGTGGATGGAAATTTGTAGCTCCTCTCAGATTCCAGAACTTTCTGCCACAGAAATGTGAGGAACATGTGTTTTTGTAGCCAAATTTTGAGGTTTGCAAAGGATTCTGGGTAACAGAACCTGGTCAGAGACCCACAGGTCACCCCATCTTGGATTCCCCTAGGTCTCTAGTTTTCAAAAATGCACAGGTTTGGTAGGTTTCCCTAGGTGCCGGGTGAGCTACAGGCCAAAATCCACAGGTAGGCACTGTTTTCTTTCAAAAAATGGGATGTGTCCACGTTGCGTTTTGGGGCGTTTCCTGTTGCGGGCGCCAGGCCTACCCACGCAAGTGAGGTATCATTTTTATCGGGAGACTTGGGGGAACGCTGGGTGGAAGGAAATTTGTAGCTCCTCTCAGATTCCAGAACTTTCTGCCACAAAAATGTGAGGAGCATGTGTTTTTTTAGCCAAATTTTGAGGTTTGCAAAGGATTCTGGGTAACAGAACCTGGTCCGAGCCCCGCAAGTCACCCCTCCTTGGATTCCCCTAGGTCTCTAGTTTTCAGAAATGCACAGGTTTGGTAGGTTTCACTAGGTGCCGGCTGAGCTAAAGGCCAAAATCTACAGGTAGGCACTTCGCAAAAAACACCTCTGTTTTTTTCCAAAATTTTGGATGTGTCCACTTTGCGCTTTGGGGTGTTTCCTGTCGCCAGCGCTAGGCCTACCCACGCAAGTGAGGTATAATTTTTATCGGGAGACTTGGGGGAACGCTGGGTCGAAGGAAATTTGTAGCTCCTCTCAGATTCCAGAACATTCTGCCACAGAAATGTGAGGAACATGTGTTTTTTTAGCCAAATTTTGAGGTTTGCAAAGGATTCTGGGTAACAGAACCTGGTCCGAGCCCCGCAAGTCACCCCTCCTTGGATTCCCCTAGGTCTCTAGTTTTCAGAAATGCACAGGTTTGGTAGGTTTCTCTAGGTGCCGGCTGAGCTAGAGGCCAAAATCTACAGGTAGGCACTTCGCAAAAAACACCTCTGTTTTCTCCCAAAATTTAGGATGTGTCCACGTTGCGCTTTGGGGTGTTTCCTGTCGCCGGCGCTAGGCCTACCCACGCAAGTGAGGTATCATTTTTATCGGGAGACTTGGGGGAACGCTGGGTGGAAGGAAATTTGTAGCTCCTCTCAGATTCCAGAACTTTCTGCCACAAAAATGTGAGGAGCATGTGTTTTTTTAGCCAAATTTTGAGGTTTGCAAAGGATTCTGGGTAACAGAACCTGGTCCGAGCCCCGCAAGTCACCCCTCCTTGGATTCCCCTAGGTCTCTAGTTTTCAGAAATGCACAGGTTTGGAAGGTTTCCCTAGGTGCCGGCTGAGCTAGAGGCCAAAATCTACAGGTAGGCACTTCGCAAAAAACACCTCTGTTTTCTCCCAAAATTTAGGATGTGTCCACGTTGCGCTTTGGGGTGTTTCCTGTCGCCGGCGCTAGGCTTACCCACGCAAGTGAGGTATCATTTTTATCGGGAGACTTGGGGGAACGCTGGGTGGAAGGAAATTTGTAGCTCCTCTCAGATTCCAGAACTTTCTGCCACAAAAATGTGAGGAGCATGTGTTTTTTTAGCCAAATTTTGAGGTTTGCAAAGGATTCTGGGTAACAGAACCTGGTCCGAGCCCCGCAAGTCACCCCTCCTTGGATTCCCCTAGGTCTCTAGTTTTCAGAAATGCACAGGTTTGGTAGGTTTCCCTAGGTGCCGGCTGAGCTAGAGGCCAAAATCTACAGGTAGGCACTTCGCAAAAAACACCTCTGTTTTCTCCCAAAATTTAGGATGTGTCCACGTTGCGCTTTGGGGTGTTTCCTGTCGCCGGCGCTAGGCTTACCCACGCAAGTGAGGTATCATTTTTATCGGGAGACTTGGGGGAACGCTGGGTGGAAGGAAATTTGTAGCTCCTCTCAGATTCCAGAACTTTCTGCCACAGAAATGTGAGGAACATGTGTTTTTTTAGCCAAATTTTGAGGTTTGCAAAGGATTCTGGGTAACAGAACCTGGTCCGAGCCCCGCAAGTCACCCCTCCTTGGATTCCCCTAGGTCTCTAGTTTTCAGAAATGCACAGGTTTGGTAGGTTTCACTAGGTGCCGGCTGAGCTAAAGGCCAAAATCTACAGGTAGGCACTTCGCAAAAAACACCTCTGTTTTTTTCCAAAATTTAGGATGTGTCCACGTTGCGCTTTGGGGTGTTTCCTGTCGCCAGCGCTAGGCCTACCCACGCAAGTGAGGTATCATTTTTATCGGGAGACTTGGGGGAACGCTGGGTGGAAGGAAATATGTAGCTCCTCTCAGATTCCAGAACTTTCTGCCACAGAAATGTGAGGAACATGTGTTTTTTTAGCCAAATTTTGAGGTTTGCAAAGGATTCTGGGTAACAGAACCTGGTCCGAGCGCCGCAAGTCACCCCTCCTTGGATTCCCCTAGGTCTCTAGTTTTCAGAAATGCACAGGTTTGGTAGGTTTCCCTAGGTGCCGGCTGAGCAAGAGGCCAAAATCTACAGGTAGGCACTTCGCAAAAAACACCTCTGTTTTCTCCCAAAATTTAGGATGTGTCCACGTTGCGCTTTGGGGTGTTTCCTGTCGCCAGCGCTAGGCCTACCCACGCAAGTGAGGTATCATTTTTATCGGGAGACTTGGGGGAACGCTGGGTGGATGGAAATTTGTAGCTCCTCTCAGATTCCAGAACTTTCTGCCACAGAAATGTGAGGAACATGTGTTTTTGTAGCCAAATTTTGAGGTTTGCAAAGGATTCTGGGTAACAGAACCTGGTCAGAGACCCACAGGTCACCCCATCTTGGATTCCCCTAGGTCTCTAGTTTTCAAAAATGCACAGGTTTGGTAGGTTTCCCTAGGTGCCGGGTGAGCTACAGGCCAAAATCCACAGGTAGGCACTGTTTTCTTTCAAAAAATGGGATGTGTCCACGTTGCGTTTTGGGGCGTTTCCTGTTGCGGGCGCCAGGCCTACCCACGCAAGTGAGGTATCATTTTTATCGGGAGACTTGGGGGAACGCTGGGTGGAAGGAAATTTGTAGCTCCTCTCAGATTCCAGAACTTTCTGCCACAAAAATGTGAGGAGCATGTGTTTTTTTAGCCAAATTTTGAGGTTTGCAAAGGATTCTGGGTAACAGAACCTGGTCCGAGCCCCGCAAGTCACCCCTCCTTGGATTCCCCTAGGTCTCTAGTTTTCAGAAATACACAGGTTTGGTAGGTTTCCCTAGGTGCCGGCTGAGCTAGAGGCCAAAATCTACAGGTAGGCACTTCGCAAAAAACACCTCTGTTTTCTCCCAAAATTTAGGATGTGTCCACGTTGCGCTTTGGGGTGTTTCCTGTCGCCGGCGCTAGGCTTACCCACGCAAGTGAGGTATCATTTTTATCGGGAGACTTGGGGGAACGCTGGGTGGAAGGAAATTTGTAGCTCCTCTCAGATTCCAGACTTTCTGCCACAGAAATGTGAGGAACATGTGTTTTTTTAGCCAAATTTTAAGGTTTGCAAAGGATTCTGGGTAACAGAACCTGGTCCGAGCCCCGCAAGTCACCCCTCCTTGGATTCCCCTAGGTCTCTAGTTTTCAGAAATGCACAGGTTTGGTAGGTTTCACTAGGTGCCGGCTGAGCTAAAGGCCAAAATCTACAGGTAGGCACTTCGCAAAAAACACCTCTGTTTTTTTCCAAAATTTTGGATGTGTCCACTTTGCGCTTTGGGGTGTTTCCTGTCGCCAGCGCTAGGCCTACCCACGCAAGTGAGGTATAATTTTTATCGGGAGACTTGGGGGAACGCTGGGTGGAAGGAAATTTGTAGCTCCTCTCAGATTTCAGAACATTCTGCCACAGAAATGTGAGGAACATGTGTTTTTTTAGCCAAATTTTGAGGTTTGCAAAGGATTCTGGGTAACAGAACCTGGTCCGAGCCCCGCAAGTCACCCCTCCTTGGATTCCCCTAGGTCTCTAGTTTTCAGAAATGCACAGGTTTGGTAGGTTTCTCTAGGTGCCGGCTGAGCTAGAGGCCAAAATCTACAGGTAGGCACTTCGCAAAAAACACCTCTGTTTTCTCCCAAAATTTAGGATGTGTCCACGTTGCGCTTTGGGGTGTTTCCTGTCGCCGGCGCTAGGCCTACCCACGCAAGTGAGGTATCATTTTTATCGGGAGACTTGGGGGAACGCTGGGTGGAAGGAAATTTGTAGCTCCTCTCAGATTCCAGAACTTTCTGCCACAAAAATGTGAGGAGCATGTGTTTTTTTAGCCAAATTTTGAGGTTTGCAAAGGATTCTGGGTAACAGAACCTGGTCCGAGCCCCACAAGTCACCCCTCCTTGGATTCCCCTAGGTCTCTAGTTTTCAGAAATGCACAGGTTTGGTAGGTTTCCCTAGGTGCCGGCTGAGCTAGAGGCCAAAATCTACAGGTAGGCACTTCGCAAAAAACACCTCTGTTTTCTCCCAAAATTTAGGATGTGTCCACGTTGCGCTTTGGGGTGTTTCCTGTCGCCGGCGCTAGGCTTACCCACGCAAGTGAGGTATCATTTTTATCGGGAGACTTGGGGGAACGCTGGGTGGAAGGAAATTTGTAGCTCCTCTCAGATTCCAGAACTTTCTGCCACAGAAATGTGAGGAACATGTGTTTTTTTAGCCAAATTTTGAGGTTTGCAAAGGATTCTGGGTAACAGAACCTGGTCCGAGCCCCGCAAGTCACCCCTCCTTGGATTCCCCTAGGTCTCTAGTTTTCAGAAATGCACAGGTTTGGTAGGTTTCACTAGGTGCCGGCTGAGCTAAAGGCCAAAATCTACAGGTAGGCACTTCGCAAAAAACACCTCTGTTTTTTTCCAAAATTTAGGATGTGTCCACGTTGCGCTTTGGGGTGTTTCCTGTCGCCAGCGCTAGGCCTACCCACGCAAGTGAGGTATCATTTTTATCGGGAGACTTGGGGGAACGCTGGGTGGAAGGAAATTTGTAGCTCCTCTCAGATTCCAGAACTTTCTGCCACAGAAATGTGAGGAACATGTGTTTTTTTAGCCAAATTTTGAGGTTTGCAAAGGATTCTGGGTAACAGAACCTGGTCCGAGCGCCGCAAGTCACCCCTCCTTGGATTCCCCTACGTCTCTAGTTTTCAGAAATGCACAGGTTTGGTAGGTTTCCCTAGGTGCCGGCTGAGCAAGAGGCCAAAATCTACAGGTAGGCACTTCGCAAAAAACACCTCTGTTTTCTCCCAAAATTTAGAATGTGTCCACGTTGCGCTTTGGGGTGTTTCCTGTCGCCGGCGCTAGGCCTACCCACGCAAGTGAGGTATCATTTTTATCGGGAGACTTGGGGGAACGCTGGGTGGATGGAAATTTGTAGCTCCTCTCAGATTCCAGAACTTTCTGCCACAGAAATGTGAGGAACATGTGTTTTTGTAGCCAAATTTTGAGGTTTGCAAAGGATTCTGGGTAACAGAACCTGGTCAGAGACCCACAGGTCACCCCATCTTGGATTCCCCTAGGTCTCTAGTTTTCAAAAATGCACAGGTTTGGTAGGTTTCCCTAGGTGCCGGGTGAGCTACAGGCCAAAATCCACAGGTAGGCACTGTTTTCTTTCAAAAAATGGGATGTGTCCACGTTGCGTTTTGGGGCGTTTCCTGTTGCGGGCGCCAGGCCTACCCACGCAAGTGAGGTATCATTTTTATCGGGAGACTTGGGGGAACGCTGGGTGGAAGGAAATTTGTAGCTCCTCTCAGATTCCAGAACTTTCTGCCACAAAAATGTGAGGAGCATGTGTTTTTTTAGCCAAATTTTGAGGTTTGCAAAGGATTCTGGGTAACAGAACCTGGTCCGAGCCCCGCAAGTCACCCCTCCTTGGATTCCCCTAGGTCTCTAGTTTTCAGAAATACACAGGTTTGGTAGGTTTCTCTAGGTGCCGGCTGAGCTAGAGGCCAAAATCTACAGGTAGGCACTTCGCAAAAAACACCTCTGTTTTCTCCCAAAATGTAGGATGTGTCCACGTTGCGCTTTGGGGTGTTTCCTGTCGCCGGCGCTAGGCTTACCCACGCAAGTGAGGTATCATTTTTATCGGGAGACTTGGGGGAACGCTGGGTGGAAGGAAATTTGTAGCTCCTCTCAGATTCCAGAACTTTCTGCCACAGAAATGTGAGGAACATGTGTTTTTTTAGCCAAATTTTGAGGTTTGCAAAGGATTCTGGGTAACAGAACCTGGTCCGAGCCCCGCAAGTCACCCCTCCTTGGATTCCCCTAGGTCTCTAGTTTTCAGAAATGCACAGGTTTGGTAGGTTTCACTAGGTGCCGGCTGAGCTAAAGGCCAAAATCTACAGGTGGGCACTTCGCAAAAAACACCTCTGTTTTTTTCCAAAATTTTGGATGTGTCCACTTTGCGCTTTGGGGTGTTTCCTGTCGCCAGCGCTAGGCCTACCCACGCAAGTGAGGTATAATTTTTATCGGGAGACTTGGGGGAACGCTGGGTGGAAGGAAAATTGTAGCTCCTCTCAGATTCCAGAACATTCTGCCACAGAAATGTGAGGAACATGTGTTTTTTTAGCCAAATTTTGAGGTTTGCAAAGGATTCTGGGTAACAGAACCTGGTCCGAGCCCCGCAAGTCACCCCTCCTTGGATTCCCCTAGGTCTCTAGTTTTCAGAAATGCACAGGTTTGGTAGGTTTCTCTAGGTGCCGGCTGAGCTAGAGGCCAAAATCTACAGGTAGGCACTTCGCAAAAAACACCTCTGTTTTCTCCCAAAATTTAGGATGTGTCCACGTTGCGCTTTGGGGTGTTTCCTGTCGCCGGCGCTAGGCCTACCCACGCAAGTGAGGTATCATTTTTATCGGGAGACTTGGGGGAACGCTGGGTGGAAGGAAATTTGTAGCTCCTCTCAGATTCCAGAACTTTCTGCCACAAAAATGTGAGGAGCATGTGTTTTGTTAGCCAAATTTTGAGGTTTGCAAAGGATTCTGGGTAACAGAACCTGGTCCGAGCCCCGCAAGTCACCCCTCCTTGGATTCCCCTAGGTCTCTAGTTTTCAGAAATGCACAGGTTTGGTAGGTTTCCCTAGGTGCCGGCTGAGCTAGAGGCCAAAATCTACAGGTAGGCACTTCGCAAAAAACACCTCTGTTTTCTCCCAAAATTTAGGATGTGTCCACGTTGCGCTTTGGGGTGTTTCCTGTCGCCGGCGCTAGGCTTACCCACGCAAGTGAGGTATCATTTTTATCGGGAGACTTGGGGGAACGCTGGGTGGAAGGAAATTTGTAGCTCCTCTCAGATTCCAGAACTTTCTGACACAAAAATGTGAGGAGCATGTGTTTTTTTAGCCAAATTTTGAGGTTTGCAAAGGATTCTGGGTAACAGAACCTGGTCCGAGCCCCGCAAGTCACCCCTCCTTGGATTCCCCTAGGTCTCTAGTTTTCAGAAATGCACAGGTTTGGTAGGTTTCCCTAGGTGCCGGCTGAGCTAGAGGCCAAAATCTACAGGTAGGCACTTCGCAAAAAACACCTCTGTTTTCTCCCAAAATTTAGGATGTGTCCACGTTGCGCTTTGGGGTGTTTCCTGTCGCCGGCGCTAGGCTTACCCACGCAAGTGAGGTATCATTTTTATCGGGAGACTTGGGGGAACGCTGGGTGGAAGGAAATTTGTAGCTCCTCTCAGATTCCAGAACTTTCTGCCACAGAAATGTGAGGAACATGTGTTTTTTTAGCCAAATTTTGAGGTTTGCAAAGGATTCTGGGTAACAGAACCTGGTCCGAGCCCCGCAAGTCACCCCTCCTTGGATTCCCCTAGGTCTCTAGTTTTCAGAAATGCACAGGTTTGGTAGGTTTCACTAGGTGCCGGCTGAGCTAAAGGCCAAAATCTACAGGTAGGCACTTCGCAAAAAACACCTCTGTTTTTTTCCAAAATTTTGGATGTGTCCACTTTGCGCTTTGGGGTGTTTCCTGTCGCCAGCGCTAGGCCTACCCACGCAAGTGGGGTATAATTTTTATCGGGAGACTTGGGGGAACGCTGGGTGGAAGGAAAATTGTAGCTCCTCTCAGATTCCAGAACATTCTGCCACAGAAATGTGAGGAACATGTGTTTTTTTAGCCAAATTTTGAGGTTTGCAAAGGATTCTGGGTAACAGAACCTGGTCCGAGCCCCGCAAGTCACCCCTCCTTGGATTCCCCTAGGTCTCTAGTTTTCAGAAATGCACAGGTTTGGTAGGTTTCTCTAGGTGCCGGCTGAGCTAGAGGCCAAAATCTACAGGTAGGCACTTCGCAAAAAACACCTCTGTTTTTTTCCAAAATTTAGGATGTGTCCACGTTGCGCTTTGGGGTGTTTCCTGTCGCCGGCGCTAGGCCTACCCACGCAAGTGAGGTATCATTTTTATCGGGAGACTTGGGGGAACGCTGCGTGGAAGGAAATTTGTAGCTCCTCTCAGATTCCAGAACTTTCTGCCACAGAAATGTGAGGAACATGTGTTTTTTTAGCCAAATTTTGAGGTTTGCAAAGGATTCTGGGTAACAGAACCTGGTCCGAGCCCCGCAAGTCACCCCTCCTTGGATTCCCCTAGGTCTCTAGTTTTCAGAAATGCACAGGTTTGGTAGGTTTCCCTAGGTGCCGGCTGAGCTAGAGGCCAAAATCTACAGGTAGGCACTTCGCAAAAAACACCTCTGTTTTTTTCCAAAATTTAGGATGTGTCCACGTTGCGCTTTGGGGTGTTTCCTGTCGCCGGCGCTAGGCCTACCCACGCAAGTGAGGTATCATTTGTATCGGGAGACTTGGGGGAACGCTGGGTGGAAGGAAATTTGTAGCTCCTCTGAGATTCCAGACTTTCTGCCACAGAAATGTGAGGAACATGTGTTTTTTTAGCCAAATTTTGAGGTTTGCAAAGGATTCTGGGTAACAGAACCTGGTCCGAGCCCCGCAAGTCACCCCTCCTTGGATTCCCCTAGGTCTCTAGTTTTCAGAAATGCACAGGTTTGGTAGGATTCCCTAGGTGCCGGCTGAGCTAGAGGCCAAAATCTACAGGTAGGCACTTCGCAAAAAAACGCTCCGTTTTTTTCCAAAATTTAGGATGTGTCCACGTTGTGCTTTGGGGTGTTTCCTGTCGCCGGCGCTAGGCCTACCCACGCAAGTGAGGTATCATTTTTATCGGGAGACTTGGGGGAACGCTGGGTGGAAGGAAATTTGTAGCTCCTCTCAGATTCCAGAACTTTCTGCCACAGAAATGTGAGGAACATGTGTTTTTTTAGCCAAATTTTGAGGTTTGCAAAGGATTCTGGGTAACAGAACCTGGTCCGAGCCCCGCAAGTCACCCCTCCTTGGATTCCCCTAGGTCTCTAGTTTTCAGAAATGCACAGGTTTGGTAGGTTTCACTAGGTGGCGGCTGAGCTAAAGGCCAAAATCTACAGGTAGGCACTTCGCAAAAAACACCTCTGTTTTTTTCCAAAATTTTGGATGTGTCCACGTTGCGCTTTGGGGTGTTTCCTGTCGCCAGCGCTAGGCCTACCCACGCAAGTGAGGTATCATTTTTATCGGGAGACTTGGGGGAACGCTGGGTGGAAGGAAATTTATAGCTCCTCTCAGATTCCAGAACTTTCTGCCACAGAAATGTGAGGAACATGTGTTTTTTTAGCCAAATTTTGAGGTTTGCAAAGGATTCTGGGTAACAGAACCTGGTCCGAGCCCCGCAAGTCACCCCTCCTTGGATTCCCCTAGGTCTCTAGTTTTCAGAAATGCACAGGTTTGGTAGGTTTCACTAGGTGCCGGCTGAGCTAAAGGCCAAAATCTACAGGTAGGCACTTCGCAAAAAACACCTCTGTTTTTTTCCAAAATTTTGGATGTGTCCACGTTGCGCTTTGGGGTGTTTCCTGTCGCCGGCGCTAGGCCTACCCACGCAAGTGAGGTATCATTTTTATCGGGAGACTTGGGGGAACGCTGGGTGGAAGGAAATTTGTAGCTCCTCTCAGATTCCAGAACTTTCTGCCACAGAAATGTGAGGAACATGTGTTTTTTTAGCCAAATTTTGAGGTTTGCAAAGGATTCTGGGTAACAGAACCTGGTCCGAGCCCCGCAAGTCACCCCTCCTTGGATTCCCCTAGGTCTCTAGTTTTCAGAAATGCACAGGTTTGGTAGGTTTCCCTAGGTTCCGGCTGAGCTAGAGGCCAAAATCTACAGGTAGGCACTTCGCAAAAAACACCTCTGTTTTTTTCCAAAATTTAGGATGTGTCCACGTTGCGCTTTGGGGTGTTTCCTGTCGCCGGCGCTAGGCCTACCCACGCAAGTGAGGTATAATTTTTATCGGGAGACTTGGGGGAACGCTGGGTGGAAGGAAATTTGTAGCTCCTCTCAGATTCCAGAACTTTCTGCCACAGAAATGTGAGGAACATGTGTTTTTTTAGCCAAATTTTGAGGTTTGCAAAGGATTCTGGGTAACAGAACCTGGTCCGAGCCCCGCAAGTCACCCCTCCTTGGATTCCCCTAGGTCTCTAGTTTTCAGAAATGCACAGGTTTGGTAGGTTTCCCTAGGTGCCGGCTGAGCTAGAGGCCAAAATCTACAGGTAGGCACTTCGCAAAAAACACCTCTGTTTTTTTCAAAAATTTAGGATGTGTCCACGTTGTGCTTTGGGGTGTTTCCTGTCGCCGGCGCTAGGCCTACCCACGCAAGTGAGGTATCATTTGTATCGGGAGACTTGGGGGAACGCTGGGTGGAAGGAAATTTGTAGCTCCTCTGAGATTCCAGACTTTCTGCCACAGAAATGTGAGGAACATGTGTTTTTTTAGCCAAATTTTCAGGTTTGCAAAGGATTCTAGGTAACAGAACCTGGTCCGAGCCCCGCAAGTCACCCCTCCTTGGATTCCCCTAGGTCTCTAGTTTTCAGAAATGCACAGGTTTGGTAGGTTTCCCTAGGTGCCGGCTGAGCTAGAGGCCAAAATCTACAGGTAGGCACTTCGCAAAAAACACCTCTGTTTTCTCCCAAAATTTAGGATGTGTCCACGTTGCGCTTTGGGGTGTTTCCTGTCGCCGGCGCTAGTGCTACCCACGCAAGTGAGGTATCATTTTTATCGGGAGACTTGGGGGAACGCTGGGTGGAAGGAAATTTGTAGCTCCTCTCAGATTCCAGACTTTCTGCCACAGAAATGTGAGGAACATGTGTTTTTTTAGCCAAATTTTAAGGTTTGCAAAGGATTCTGGGTAACAGAACCTGGTCCGAGCCCCGCAAGTCACCCCTCCTTGGATTCCCCTAGGTCTCTAGTTTTCAGAAATGCACAGGTTTGGTAGGTTTCCCTGGGTGCCGGCTGAGCTAGAGGCCAAAATCTACAGGTAGGCAGATCGCAAAAAACACCTCTGTTTTCTCCCAAAATTTAGGATGTGTCCACGTTGCGCTTTGGGGTGTTTCCTGTCGCCGGCACTAGGCCTACCCACGCAAGTGAGGTATCATTTTTATCGGGAGACTTGGGGGAACGCTGGGTGGAAGGAAATTTGTAGCTCCTCTCAGATTCCAGAACTTTCTGCCACAGAAATGTGAGGAACATGTGTTTTTTTAGCCACATTTTGAGGTTTGCAAAGGATTCTGGGTAACAGAACCTGGTCAGAGACCCACAGGTCACCCCATCTTGGATTCCCCTAGGTCTCTAGTTTTCAAAAATGCACAGGTTTGGTAGGTTTCCCTAGGTGCCGGGTGAGCTACAGGCCAAAATCCACAGGTAGGCACTGTTTTCTTTCAAAAAATGGGATGTGTCCACGTTGCGTTTTGGGGCGTTTCCTGTTGCGGGCGCTAGGCCTACCCACGCAAGTGAGGTATCATTTTTATCGGGAGACTTGGGGGAACGCTGGGTGGAAGGAAATTTGTAGCTCCTCTCAGATTCCAGAACTTTCTGCCACAAAAATGTGAGGAGCATGTGTTTTTTTAGCCAAATTTTGAGGTTTGCAAAGGATTCTGGGTAACAGAACCTGGTCCGAGCCCCGCAAGTCACCCCTCCTTGGATTCCCCTAGGTCTCTAGTTTTCAGAAATGTACAGGTTTGGTAGGTTTCCCTAGGTGCCGGCTGAGCTAGAGGCCAAAATCTACAGGTAGGCACTTCGCAAAAAACACCTCTGTTTTCTCCCAAAATTTAGGATGTGTCCACGTTGCGCTTTGGGGTGTTTCCTGTCGCCGGCGCTAGGCTTACCCACGCAAGTGAGGTATCATTTTTATCGGGAGACTTGGGGGAACGCTGGGTGGAAGGAAATTTGGAGCTCCTCTCAGATTCCAGAACTTTCTGCCACAGAAATGTGAGGAACATGTGTTTTTTTAGCCAAATTTTGAGGTTTGCAGAGGATTCTGGGTAACAGAACCTGGTCCGAGCCCCGCAAGTCACCCCTCCTTGGATTCCCCTAGGTCTCTAGTTTTCAGAAATGCACAGGTTTGGTAGGTTTCACTAGGTGCCGGCTGAGCTAAAGGCCAAAATCTACAGGTAGGCACTTCGCAAAAAACACCTCTGTTTTTTTCCAAAATTTAGGATGTGTCCACGTTGCGCTTTGGGGTGTTTCCTGTCGCCAGCGCTAGGCCTACCCACGCAAGTGAGGTATCATTTTTATCGGGAGACTTGGGGGAACGCTGGGTGGAAGGAAATTTGTAGCTCCTCTCAGATTCCAGAACATTCTGCCACAGAAATGTGAGGAACATGTGTTTTTTTAGCCAAATTTTGAGGTTTGCAAAGGATTCTGGGTAACAGAACCTGGTCCGAGCCCCGCAAGTCACCCCTCCTTGGATTCCCCTAGGTCTCTAGTTTTCAGAAATGCACAGGTTTGGTAGGTTTCCCTAGGTGCCGGCTGAGCTAGAGGCCAAAATCTACAGGTAGGCACTTCGCAAAAAAACCTCTGTTTTTTTCCAAAATTTAGGATGTGTCCACGTTGCGCTTTCGTGTGTTTCCTGTCGCCGGCGCTAGGCCTACCCACGCAAGTGAGGTATAATTTTTATCGGGAGACTTGGGGGAACGCTGGGTGGAAGGAAATTTGTAGCTCCTCTCAGATTCCAGAACTTTCTGCCACAGAAATGTGAGGAACATGTGTTTTTTTAGCCAAATTTTGAGGTTTGCAAAGGATTCTGGGTAACAGAACCTGGTCCGAGCCCCGCAAGTCACCCCTCCTTGGATTCCCCTAGGTCTCTAGTTTTCAGAAATGCACAGGTTTGGTAGGATTCCCTAGGTGCCGGCTGAGCTAGAGGCCAAAATCTACAGGTAGGCACTTCGCAAAAAACCGCTCCGTTTTTTTCCAAAATTTAGGATGTGTCCACGTTGTGCTTTGGGGTGTTTCCTGTCGCCGGCGCTAGGCCTACCCACGCAAGTGAGGTATCATTTTTATCGGGAGACTTAGGGGAACGCTGGGTGGAAGGAAATTTGTAGCTCCTCTCAGATTCCAGAACTTTCTGCCACAGAAATGTGAGGAACATGTGTTTTTTTTGCCAAATTTTGAGGTTTGCAAAGGATTCTGGGTAACAGAACCTGGTCCGAGCCCCGCAAGTCACCCCTCCTTGGATTCCCCTAGGTCTCTAGTTTTCAGAAATGCACAGGTTTCGTAGGTTTCCCTAGGTGCTGGCTGAGCTAGAGGCCAAAATCTACAGGTAGGCACTTCGCAAAAAACACCTCTGTTTTCTCCCAAAATTTAGGATGTGTCCACGTTGCGCTTTGGGGTGTTTCCTGTCGCCGGCGCTAGGCTTACCCACGCAAGTGAGGTATCATTTTTATCGGGAGACTTGGGGGAACGCTGGGTGGAAGGAAATTTGTAGCTCCTCTCAGATTCCAGAACTTTCTGCCACAGAAATGTGAGGAACATGTGTTTTTTTAGCCAAATTTTGAGGTTTGCAAAGGATTCTGGGTAACAGAACCTGGTCCGAGCCCCGCAAGTCACCCCTCCTTGGATTCCCCTAGGTCTCTAGTTTTCAGAAATGCACAGGTTTGGTAGGTTTCACTAGGTGGCGGCTGAGCTAAAGGCCAAAATCTACAGGTAGGCACTTCGCAAAAAACACCTCTGTTTTTTTCCAAAATTTTGGATGTGTCCACGTTGCGCTTTGGGGTGTTTCCTGTCGCCAGCGCTAGGCCTACCCACGCAAGTGAGGTATAATTTTTATCGGGAGACTTGGGGGAACGCTGGGTGGAAGGAAATTTGTAGCTCCTCTCAGATTCCAGAACATTCTGCCACAGAAATGTGAGGAACATGTGTTTTTTTAGCCAAATGTTGAGGTTTGCAAAGGATTCTGGGTAACAGAACCTGGTCCGAGCCCCGCAAGTCACCCCTCCTTGGATTCCCCTAGGTCTCTAGTTTTCAGAAATGCACAGGTTTGGTAGGTTTCTCTAGGTGCCGGCTGAGCTAGAGGCCAAAATCTACAGGTAGGCACTTCGCAAAAAACACCTCTGTTTTCTCCCAA
Source organism: Pleurodeles waltl (assembly GCF_031143425.1). NCBI lineage: Eukaryota > Metazoa > Chordata > Amphibia > Caudata > Salamandridae > Pleurodeles > Pleurodeles waltl. Next base: position 406,602,794 of record NC_090449.1, read on the forward strand.
AATTTAGGATGTGTCCACGTTGCGCTTTGGGGTGTTTCCTGTCGCCGGCGCTAGGCCTACCCACGCAAGTGAGGTATCATTTTTATCGGGAGACTTGGGGGAACGCTGGGTGGAAGGAAATTTGTAGCTCCTCTCAGATTCCAGAACTTTCTGCCACAGAAATGTGAGGAACATGTGTTTTTTTAGCCAAATTTTGAGGTTTGCAAAGGATTCTGGGTAACAGAACCTGGTTCGAGCCCCGCAAGTCACCCCTCCTTGGATTCCCCTAGGTCTCTAGTTTTCAGAAATGCACAGGTTTGGTAGGTTTCTCTAGGTGCCGGCTGAGCTAGAGGCCAAAATCTACAGGTAGGCACTTCGCAAAAAACACCTCTGTTTTCTCCCAAAATTTAGGATGTGTCCACGTTGCCCTTTGGGGTGTTTCCTGTCGCCGGCGCTAGGCCTACCCACGCAAGTGAGGTATAATTTTTATCGGGAGACTTGGGGGAACGCTGGGTGGAAGGAAATTTGTAGCTCCTCTCAGATTCCAGAACATTCTGCCACAGAAATGTGAGGAACATGTGTTTTTTTAGCCAAATGTTGAGGTTTGCAAAGGATTCTGGGTAACAGAACCTGGTCCGAGCCCCGCAAGTCACCCCTCCTTGGATTCCCCTAGGTCTCTAGTTTTCAGAAATGCACAGGTTTGGTAGGTTTCTCTAGGTGCCGGCTGAGCTAGAGGCCAAAATCTACAGGTAGGCACTTCGCAAAAAACACCTCTGTTTTCTCCCAAAATTTAGGATGTGTCCACGTTGCGCTTTGGGGTGTTTCCTGTCGCCGGCGCTAGGCCTACCCACGCAAGTGAGGTATCATTTTTATCGGGAGACTTGGGGGAACGCTGGGTGGAAGGAAATTTGTAGCTCCTCTCAGATTCCAGAACTTTCTGCCACAGAAATGTGAGGAACATGTGTTTTTTTTGCCAAATTTTGAGGTTTGCAAAGGATTCTGGGTAACAGAACCTGGTCCGAGCCCCGCAAGTCACCCCTCCTTGGATTCCCCTAGGTCTCTAGTTTTCAGAAATGCACAGGTTTCGTAGGTTTCCCTAGGTGCTGGCTGAGCTAGAGGCCAAAATCTACAGGTAGGCACTTCGCAAAAAACACCTCTGTTTTCTCCCAAAATTTAGGATGTGTCCACGTTGCGCTTTGGGGTGTTTCCTGTCGCCGGCGCTAGGCTTACCCACGCAAGTGAGGTATCATTTTTATCGGGAGACTTGGGGGAACGCTGGGTGGAAGGAAATTTGTAGCTCCTCTCAGATTCCAGAACTTTCTGCCACAGAAATGTGAGGAACATGTGTTTTTTTAGCCAAATTTTGAGGTTTGCAAAGGATTCTGGGTAACAGAACCTGGTCCGAGCCCCGCAAGTCACCCCTCCTTGGATTCCCCTAGGTCTCTAGTTTTCAGAAATGCACAGGTTTGGTAGGTTTCACTAGGTGGCGGCTGAGCTAAAGGCCAAAATCTACAGGTAGGCACTTCGCAAAAAACACCTCTGTTTTTTTCCAAAATTTTGGATGTGTCCACGTTGCGCTTTGGGGTGTTTCCTGTCGCCAGCGCTAGGCCTACCCACGCAAGTGAGGTATAATTTTTATCGGGAGACTTGGGGGAACGCTGGGTGGAAGGAAATTTGTAGCTCCTCTCAGATTCCAGAACATTCTGCCACAGAAATGTGAGGAACATGTGTTTTTTTAGCCAAATGTTGAGGTTTGCAAAGGATTCTGGGTAACAGAACCTGGTCCGAGCCCCGCAAGTCACCCCTCCTTGGATTCCCCTAGGTCTCTAGTTTTCAGAAATGCACAGGTTTGGTAGGTTTCTCTAGGTGCCGGCTGAGCTAGAGGCCAAAATCTACAGGTAGGCACTTCGCAAAAAACACCTCTGTTTTCTCCCAAAATTTAGGATGTGTCCACGTTGCGCTTTGGGGTGTTTCCTGTCGCCGGCGCTAGGCCTACCCACGCAAGTGAGGTATCATTTTTATCGGGAGACTTGGGGGAACGCTGGGTGGAAGGAAATTTGTAGCTCCTCTCAGATTCCAGAACTTTCTGCCACAGAAATGTGAGGAACATGTGTTTTTTTAGCCAAATTTTGAGGTTTGCAAAGGATTCTGGGTAACAGAACCTGGTTCGAGCCCCGCAAGTCACCCCTCCTTGGATTCCCCTAGGTCTCTAGTTTTCAGAAATGCACAGGTTTGGTAGGTTTCTCTAGGTGCCGGCTGAGCTAGAGGCCAAAATCTACAGGTAGGCACTTCGCAAAAAACACCTCTGTTTTCTCCCAAAATTTAGGATGTGTCCACGTTGCCCTTTGGGGTGTTTCCTGTCGCCGGCGCTAGGCCTACCCACGCAAGTGAGGTATCATTTTTATCGGGAGACTTGGGGGAACGCTGGGTGGAAGGAAATTTGTAGCTCCTCTCAGATTCCAGAACTTTCTGCCACAGAAATGTGAGGAACATGTGTTTTTTTAGCCAAATTTTGAGGTTTGCAAAGGATTCTGGGTAACAGAACCTGGTCCGAGCGCCGCAAGTCACCCCTCCTTGGATTCCCCTAGGTCTCTAGTTTTCAGAAATGCACAGGTTTGGTAGGTTTCCCTAGGTGCCGGCTGAGCAAGAGGCCAAAATCTACAGGTAGGCACTTCGCAAAAAACACCTCTGTTTTCTCCCAAAATTTAGGATGTGTCCACGTTGCGCTTTGGGGTGTTTCCTGTCGCCGGCGCTAGGCCTACCCACGCAAGTGAGGTATCATTTTTTTCGGGAGACTTGGGGGAACGCTGGGTGGAAGGAAATTTGTAGCTCCTCTCAGATTCCAGAACTTTCTGCCACAGAAATGTGAGGAACATGTGTTTTTTTAGCCAAATTTTGAGGTTTGCAAAGGATTCTGGGTAACAGAACCTGGTCCGAGCCCCGCAAGTCACCCCTCCTTGGATTCCCCTAGGTCTCTAGTTTTCAGAAATGCACAGGTTTGGTAGGTTTCACTAGGTGCCGGCTGAGCTAAAGGCCAAAATCTACAGGTAGGCACTTCGCAAAAAACACCTCTGTTTTTTTCTAAAATTTAGGATGTGTCCACGTTGCGCTTTGGGGTGTTTCCTGTCGCCAGCGCTAGGCCTACCCACGCAAGTGAGGTATCATTTTTATCGGGAGACTTGGGGGAACGCTGGGTGGATGGAAATTTGTAGCTCCTCTCAGATTCCAGAACTTTCTGCCACAGAAATGTGAGGAACATGTGTTTTTGTAGCCAAATTTTGAGGTTTGCAAAGGATTCTGGGTAACAGAACCTGGTCAGAGACCCACAGGTCACCCCATCTTGGATTCCCCTAGGTCTCTAGTTTTCAAAAATGCACAGGTTTGGTAGGTTTCCCTAGGTGCCGGGTGAGCTACAGGCCAAAATCCACAGGTAGGCACTGTTTTCTTTCAAAAAATGGGATGTGTCCACGTTGCGTTTTGGGGCGTTTCCTGTTGCGGGCGCCAGGCCTACCCACGCAAGTGAGGTATCATTTTTATCGGGAGACTTGGGGGAACGCTGGGTGGAAGGAAATTTGTAGCTCCTCTCTGATTCCAGAACTTTCTGCCACAAAAATGTGAGGAGCATGTGTTTTTTTAGCCAAATTTTGAGGTTTGCAAAGGATTCTGGGTAACATAACCTGGTCCGAGCCCCGCAAGTCACCCCTCCTTGGATTCCCCTAGGTCTCTAGTTTTCAGAAATACACAGGTTTGGTAGGTTTCCCTAGGTGCCGGCTGAGCTAGAGGCCAAAATCTACAGGTAGGCACTTCGCAAAAAACACCTCTGTTTTCTCCCAAAGTTTAGGATGTGTCCACGTTGCGCTTTGGGTGTTTCCTGTCACCGGCGCTAGGCTTACCCACGCAAGTGAGGTATCATTTTTATCGGGAGACTTGGGGGAACGCTGGGTGGAAGGAAATTTGTAGCTCCTCTCAGATTCCAGAACTTTCTGCCACAGAAATGTGAGGAACATGTGTTTTTTTAGCCAAATTTTGAGGTTTGCAAAGGATTCTGGGTAACAGAACCTGGTCCGAGCCCCGCAAGTCACCCCTCCTTGGATTCCCCTAGGTCTCTAGTTTTCAGAAATGCACAGGTTTGGTAGGTTTCACTAGGTGCCGGCTGAGCTAAAGGCCAAAATCTACAGGTAGGCACTTCGCAAAAAACACCTCTGTTTTTTTCCAAAATTTTGGATGTGTCCACTTTGCGCTTTGGGGTGTTTCCTGTCGCCAGCGCTAGGCCTACCCACGCAAGTGAGGTATAATTTTTATCGGGAGACTTGGGGGAACGCTGGGTGGAAGGAAATTTGTAGCTCCTCTCAGATTCCAGAACATTCTGCCACAGAAATGTGAGGAACATGTGTTTTTTTAGCCAAATTTTGAGGTTTGCAAAGGATTCTGGGTAACAGAACCTGGTCCGAGCCCCGCAAGTCACCCCTCCTTGGATTCCCCTAGGTCTCTAGTTTTCAGAAATGCACAGGTTTGGTAGGTTTCTCTAGGTGCCGGCTGAGCTAGAGGCCAAAATCTACAGGTAGGCACTTCGCAAAAAACACCTCTGTTTTCTCCCAAAATTTAGGATGTGTCCACGTTGCGCTTTGGGGTGTTTCCTGTCGCCGGCGCTAGGCCTACCCACGCAAGTGAGGTATCATTTTTATCGGGAGACTTGGGGGAACGCTGGGTGGAAGGAAATTTGTAGCTCCTCTCAGATTCCAGAACTTTCTGCCACAAAAATGTGAGGAGCATGTGTTTTTTTAGCCAAATTTTGAGGTTTGCAAAGGATTCTGGGTAACAGAACCTGGTCCGAGCCCCGCAAGTCACCCCTCCTTGGATTCCCCTAGGTCTCTAGTTTTCAGAAATGCACAGGTTTGGAAGGTTTCCCTAGGTGCCGGCTGAGCTAGAGGCCAAAATCTACAGGTAGGCACTTCGCAAAAAACACCTCTGTTTTCTCCCAAAATTTAGGATGTGTCCACGTTGCGCTTTGGGGTGTTTCCTGTCGCCGGCGCTAGGCTTACCCACGCAAGTGAGGTATCATTTTTATCGGGAGACTTGGGGGAACGCTGGGTGGAAGGAAATTTGTAGCTCCTCTCAGATTCCAGAACTTTCTGCCACAAAAATGTGAGGAGCATGTGTTTTTTTAGCCAAATTTTGAAGTTTGCAAAGGATTCTGGGTAACAGAACCTGGTCCGAGCCCCGCAAGTCACCCCTCCTTGGATTCCCCTAGGTCTCTAGTTTTCAGAAATGCACAGGTTTGGTAGGTTTCCCTAGGTGCCGGCTGAGCTAGAGGCCAAAATCTACAGGTAGGCACTTCGCAAAAAACACCTCTGTTTTCTCCCAAAATTTAGGATGTGTCCACGTTGCGCTTTGGGGTGTTTCCTGTCGCCGGCGCTAGGCTTACCCACGCAAGTGAGGTATCATTTTTATCGGGAGACTTGGGGGAACGCTGGGTGGAAGGAAATTTGTAGCTCCTCTCAGATTCCAGAACTTTCTGCCACAGAAATGTGAGGAACATGTGTTTTTTTAGCCAAATGTTGAGGTTTGCAAAGGATTCTGGGTAACAGAACCTGGTCCGAGCCCCGCAAGTCACCCCTCCTTGGATTCCCCTAGGTCTCTAGTTTTCAGAAATGCACAGGTTTGGTAGGTTTCACTAGGTGCCGGCTGAGCTAAAGGCCAAAATCTACAGGTAGGCACTTCGCAAAAAACACCTCTGTTTTTTTCCAAAATTTAGGATGTGTCCACGTTGCGCTTTGGGGTGTTTCCTGTCGCCAGCGCTAGGCTTACCCACGCAAGTGAGGTATCATTTTTATCGGGAGACTTGGGGGAACGCTGGGTGGAAGGAAATTTGTAGCTCCTCTCAGATTCCAGAACTTTCTGCCACAGAAATGTGAGGAACATGTGTTTTTTTAGCCAAATTTTGAGGTTTGCAAAGGATTCTGGGTAACAGAACCTGGTCCGAGCGCCGCAAGTCACCCCTCCTTGGATTCCCCTAGGTCTCTAGTTTTCAGAAATGCACAGGTTTGGTAGGTTTCCCTAGGTGCCGGCTGAGCAAGAGGCCAAAATCTACAGGTAGGCACTTCGCAAAAAACACCTCTGTTTTCTCCCAAAATTTAGGATGTGTCCACGTTGCGCTTTGGGGTGTTTCCTGTCGCCGGCGCTAGGCCTACCCACGCAAGTGAGGTATCATTTTTATCGGGAGACTTGGGGGAACGCTGGGTGGATGGAAATTTGTAGCTCCTCTCAGATTCCAGAACTTTCTGCCACAGAAATGTGAGGAACATGTGTTTTTGTAGCCAAATTTTGAGGTTTGCAAAGGATTCTGGGTAACAGAACCTGGTCAGAGACCCACAGGTCACCCCATCTTGGATTCCCCTAGGTCTCTAGTTTTAAAAAATGCACAGGTTTGGTAGGTTTCCCTAGGTGCCGGGTGAGCTACAGGCCAAAATCCACAGGTAGGCACTGTTTTCTTTCAAAAAATGGGATGTGTCCACGTTGCGTTTTGGGGCGTTTCCTGTTGCGGGCGCCAGGCCTACCCACGCAAGTGAGGTATCATTTTTATCGGGAGACTTGGGGGAACGCTGGGTGGAAGGAAATTTGTAGCTCCTCTCAGATTCCAGAACTTTCTGCCACAAAAATGTGAGGAGCATGTGTTGTTTTAGCCAAATTTTGAGGTTTGCAAAGGATTCTGGGTAACAGAACCTGGTCCGAGCCCCGCAAGTCACCCCTCCTTGGATTCCCCTAGGTCTCTAGTTTTCAGAAATGCACAGGTTTGGTAGGTTTCACTAGGTGCCGGCTGAGCTAGAGGCCAAAATCTACAGGTAGGCACTTCGCAAAAAACACCTCTGTTTTCTCCCAAAGTTTAGGATGTGTCCACGTTGCGCTTTGGGTGTTTCCTGTCACCGGCGCTAGGCTTACCCACGCAAGTGAGGTATCATTTTTATCGGGAGACTTGGGGGAACGCTGGGTGGAAGGAAATTTGTAGCTCCTCTCAGATTCCAGAACTTTCTGCCACAGAAATGTGAGGAACATGTGTTTTTTTAGCCAAATTTTGAGGTTTGCAAAGGATTCTGGGTAACAGAACCTGGTCCGAGCCCCGCAAGTCACCCCTCCTTGGATTCCCCTAGGTCTCTAGTTTTCAGAAATGCACAGGTTTGGTAGGTTTCACTAGGTGCCGGCTGAGCTAAAGGCCAAAATCTACAGGTAGGCACTTCGCAAAAAACACCTCTGTTTTTTTCCAAAATTTTGGATGTGTCCACTTTGCGCTTTGGGGTGTTTCCTGTCGCCAGCGCTAGGCCTACCCACGCAAGTGAGGTATAATTTTTATCGGGAGACTTGGGGGAACGCTGGGTGGAAGGAAATTTGTAGCTCCTCTCAGATTCCAGAACATTCTGCCACAGAAATGTGAGGAACATGTGTTTTTTTAGCCAAATTTTGAGGTTTGCAAAGGATTCTGGGTAACAGAACCTGGTCCGAGCCCCGCAAGTCACCCCTCCTTGGATTCCCCTAGGTCTCTAGTTTTCAGAAATGCACAGGTTTGGTAGGTTTCTCTAGGTGCCGGCTGAGCTAGAGGCCAAAATCTACAGGTAGGCACTTCGCAAAAAACACCTCTGTTTTCTCCCAAAATTTAGGATGTGTCCACGTTGCGCTTTGGGGTGTTTCCTGTCGCCGGCGCTAGGCCTACCCACGCAAGTGAGGTATCATTTTTATCGGGAGACTTGGGGGAACGCTGGGTGGAAGGAAATTTGTAGCTCCTCTCAGATTCCAGAACTTTCTGCCACAAAAATGTGAGGAGCATGTGTTTTTTTAGCCAAATTTTGAGGTTTGCAAAGGATTCTGGGTAACAGAACCTGGTCCGAGCCCCGCAAGTCACCCCTCCTTGGATTCCCCTAGGTCTCTAGTTTTCAGAAATGCACAGGTTTGGAAGGTTTCCCTAGGTGCCGGCTGAGCTAGAGGCCAAAATCTACAGGTAGGCACTTCGCAAAAAACACCTCTGTTTTCTCCCAAAATTTAGGATGTGTCCACGTTGCGCTTTGGGGTGTTTCCTGTCGCCGGCGCTAGGCTTACCCACGCAAGTGAGGTATCATTTTTATCGGGAGACTTGGGGGAACGCTGGGTGGAAGGAAATTTGTAGCTCCTCTCAGATTCCAGAACTTTCTGCCACAAAAATGTGAGGAGCATGTGTTTTTTTAGCCAAATTTTGAAGTTTGCAAAGGATTCTGGGTAACAGAACCTGGTCCGAGCCCCGCAAGTCACCCCTCCTTGGATTCCCCTAGGTCTCTAGTTTTCAGAAATGCACAGGTTTGGTAGGTTTCCCTAGGTGCCGGCTGAGCTAGAGGCCAAAATCTACAGGTAGGCACTTCGCAAAAAACACCTCTGTTTTCTCCCAAAATTTAGGATGTGTCCACGTTGCGCTTTGGGGTGTTTCCTGTCGCCGGCGCTAGGCTTACCCACGCAAGTGAGGTATCATTTTTATCGGGAGACTTGGGGGAACGCTGGGTGGAAGGAAATTTGTAGCTCCTCTCAGATTCCAGAACTTTCTGCCACAGAAATGTGAGGAACATGTGTTTTTTTAGCCAAATGTTGAGGTTTGCAAAGGATTCTGGGTAACAGAACCTGGTCCGAGCCCCGCAAGTCACCCCTCCTTGGATTCCCCTAGGTCTCTAGTTTTCAGAAATGCACAGGTTTGGTAGGTTTCACTAGGTGCCGGCTGAGCTAAAGGCCAAAATCTACAGGTAGGCACTTCGCAAAAAACACCTCTGTTTTTTTCCAAAATTTAGGATGTGTCCACGTTGCGCTTTGGGGTGTTTCCTGTCGCCAGCGCTAGGCTTACCCACGCAAGTGAGGTATCATTTTTATCGGGAGACTTGGGGGAACGCTGGGTGGAAGGAAATTTGTAGCTCCTCTCAGATTCCAGAACTTTCTGCCACAGAAATGTGAGGAACATGTGTTTTTTTAGCCAAATTTTGAGGTTTGCAAAGGATTCTGGGTAACAGAACCTGGTCCGAGCGCCGCAAGTCACCCCTCCTTGGATTCCCCTAGGTCTCTAGTTTTCAGAAATGCACAGGTTTGGTAGGTTTCCCTAGGTGCCGGCTGAGCAAGAGGCCAAAATCTACAGGTAGGCACTTCGCAAAAAACACCTCTGTTTTCTCCCAAAATTTAGGATGTGTCCACGTTGCGCTTTGGGGTGTTTCCTGTCGCCGGCGCTAGGCCTACCCACGCAAGTGAGGTATCATTTTTATCGGGAGACTTGGGGGAACGCTGGGTGGATGGAAATTTGTAGCTCCTCTCAGATTCCAGAACTTTCTGCCACAGAAATGTGAGGAACATGTGTTTTTGTAGCCAAATTTTGAGGTTTGCAAAGGATTCTGGGTAACAGAACCTGGTCAGAGACCCACAGGTCACCCCATCTTGGATTCCCCTAGGTCTCTAGTTTTCAAAAATGCACAGGTTTGGTAGGTTTCCCTAGGTGCCGGGTGAGCTACAGGCCAAAATCCACAGGTAGGCACTGTTTTCTTTCAAAAAATGGGATGTGTCCACGTTGCGTTTTGGGGCGTTTCCTGTTGCGGGCGCCAGGCCTACCCACGCAAGTGAGGTATCATTTTTATCGGGAGACTTGGGGGAACGCTGGGTGGAAGGAAATTTGTAGCTCCTCTCAGATTCCAGAACTTTCTGCCACAAAAATGTGAGGAGCATGTGTTGTTTTAGCCAAATTTTGAGGTTTGCAAAGGATTCTGGGTAACAGAACCTGGTCCGAGCCCCGCAAGTCACCCCTCCTTGGATTCCCCTAGGTCTCTAGTTTTCAGAAATACACAGGTTTGGTAGGTTTCCCTAGGTGCCGGCTGAGCTAGAGGCCAAAATCTACAGGTAGGCACTTCGCAAAAAACACCTCTGTTTTCTTCCAAAATTTAGGATGTGTCCACGTTGCGCTTTGGGGTGTTTCCTGTCGCCGGCGCTAGGCTTACCCACGCAAGTGAGGTATCATTTTTATCGGGAGACTTGGGGGAACGCTGGGTGGAAGGAAATTTGTAGCTCCTCTCAGATTCCAGAACTTTCTGCCACAGAAATGTGAGGAACATGTGTTTTTTTAGCCAAATTTTGAGGTTTGCAAAGGATTCTGGGTAACAGAACCTGTTCCGAGCCCCGCAAGTCACCCCTCCTTGGATTCCCCTAGGTCTCTAGTTTTCAGAAATGCACAGGTTTGGTAGGTTTCACTAGGTGCCGGCTGAGCTAAAGGCCAAAATCTACAGGTAGGCACTTCGCAAAAAACACCTCTGTTTTTTTTCAAAATTTTGGATGTGTCCACTTTGCGCTTTGGGGTGTTTCCTGTCGCCAGCGCTAGGCCTACCCACGCAAGTGAGGTATAATTTTTATCGGGAGACTTGGGGGAACGCTGGGTGGAAGGAAAATTGTAGCTCCTCTCAGATTCCAGAACATTCTGCCACAGAAATGTGAGGAACATGTGTTTTTTTAGCCAAATTTTGAGGTTTGCAAAGGATTCTGGGTAACAGAACCTGGTCCGAGCCCCGCAAGTCACCCCTCCTTGGATTCCCCTAGGTCTCTAGTTTTCAGAAATGCACAGGTTTGGTAGGTTTCTCTAGGTGCCGGCTGAGCTAGAGGCCAAAATCTACAGGTAGGCACTTCGCAAAAAACACCTCTGTTTTCTCCCAAAATTTAGGATGTGTCCACGTTGCGCTTTGGGGTGTTTCCTGTCGCCGGCGCTAGGCCTACCCACGCAAGTGAGGTATCATTTTTATCGGGAGACTTGGGGGAACGCTGGGTGGAAGGAAATTTGTAGCTCCTCTCAGATTCCAGAACTTTCTGCCACAAAAATGTGAGGAGCATGTGTTTTGTTAGCCAAATTTTGAGGTTTGCAAAGGATTCTGGGTAACAGAACCTGGTCCGAGCCCCGCAAGTCACCCCTCCTTGGATTCCCCTAGGTCTCTAGTTTTCAGAAATGCACAGGTTTGGTAGGTTTCCCTAGGTGCCGGCTGAGCTAGAGGCCAAAATCTACAGGTAGGCACTTCGCAAAAAACACCTCTGTTTTCTCCCAAAATTTAGGATGTGTCCACGTTGCGCTTTGGGGTGTTTCCTGTCGCCGGCGCTAGGCTTACCCACGCAAGTGAGGTATCATTTTTATCGGGAGACTTGGGGGAACGCTGGGTGGAAGGAAATTTGTAGCTCCTCTCAGATTCCAGAACTTTCTGACACAAAAATGTGAGGAGCATGTGTTTTTTTAGCCAAATTTTGAGGTTTGCAAAGGATTCTGGGTAACAGAACCTGGTCCGAGCCCCGCAAGTCACCCCTCCTTGGATTCCCCTAGGTCTCTAGTTTTCAGAAATGCACAGGTTTGGTAGGTTTCCCTAGGTGCCGGCTGAGCTAGAGGCCAAAATCTACAGGTAGGCACTTCGCAAAAAACACCTCTGTTTTCTCCCAAAATTTAGGATGTGTCCACGTTGCGCTTTGGGGTGTTTCCTGTCGCCGGCGCTAGGCTTACCCACGCAAGTGAGGTATCATTTTTATCGGGAGACTTGGGGGAACGCTGGGTGGAAGGAAATTTGTAGCTCCTCTCAGATTCCAGAACTTTCTGCCACAGAAATGTGAGGAACATGTGTTTTTTTAGCCAAATTTTGAGGTTTGCAAAGGATTCTGGGTAACAGAACCTGGTCCGAGCCCCGCAAGTCACCCCTCCTTGGATTCCCCTAGGTCTCTAGTTTTCAGAAATGCACAGGTTTGGTAGGTTTCACTAGGTGCCGGCTGAGCTAAAGGCCAAAATCTACAGGTAGGCACTTCGCAAAAAACACCTCTGTTTTTTTCAAAAATTTTGGATGTGTCCACTTTGCGCTTTGGGGTGTTTCCTGTCGCCAGCGCTAGGCCTACCCACGCAAGTGAGGTATAATTTTTATCGGGAGACTTGGGGGAACGCTGGGTGGAAGGAAATTTGTAGCTCCTCTCAGATTCCAGAACATTCTGCCACAGAAATGTGAGGAACATGTGTTTTTTTAGCCAAATTTTGAGGTTTGCAAAGGATTCTGGGTAACAGAACCTGGTCCGAGCCCCGCAAGTCACCCCTCCTTGGATTCCCCTAGGTCTCTAGTTTTCAGAAATGCACAGGTTTGGTAGGTTTCTCTAGGTGCCGGCTGAGCTAGAGGCCAAAATCTACAGGTAGGCACTTCGCAAAAAACACCTCTGTTTTCTCCCAAAATTTAGGATGTGTCCACGTTGCGCTTTGGGGTGTTTCCTGTCGCCGGCGCTAGGCCTACCCACGCAAGTGAGGTATCATTTTTATCGGGAGACTTGGGGGAACGCTGGGTGGAAGGAAATTTGTAGCTCCTCTCAGATTCCAGAACTTTCTGCCACAAAAATGTGAGGAGCATGTGTTTTTTTAGCCAAATTTTGAGGTTTGCAAAGGATTCTGGGTAACAGAACCTGGTCCGAGCCCCGCAAGTCACCCCTCCTTGGATTCCCCTAGGTCTCTAGTTTTCAGAAATGCACAGGTTTGGAAGGTTTCCCTAGGTGCCGGCTGAGCTAGAGGCCAAAATCTACAGGTAGGCACTTCGCAAAAAACACCTCTGTTTTCTCCCAAAATTTAGGATGTGTCCACGTTGCGCTTTGGGGTGTTTCCTGTCGCCGGCGCTAGGCTTACCCACGCAAGTGAGGTATCATTTTTATCGGGAGACTTGGGGGAACGCTGGGTGGATGGAAATTTGTAGCTCCTCTCAGATTCCAGAACTTTCTGCCACAAAAATGTGAGGAGCATGTGTTTTTTTAGCCAAATTTTGAAGTTTGCAAAGGATTCTGGGTAACAGAACCTGGTCCGAGCCCCGCAAGTCACCCCTCCTTGGATTCCCCTAGGTCTCTAGTTTTCAGAAATGCACAGGTTTGGTAGGTTTCCCTAGGTGCCGGCTGAGCTAGAGGCCAAAATCTACAGGTAGGCACTTCGCAAAAAACACCTCTGTTTTCTCCCAAAATTTAGGATGTGTCCACGTTGCGCTTTGGGGTGTTTCCTGTCGCCGGCGCTAGGCTTACCCACGCAAGTGAGGTATCATTTTTATCGGGAGACTTGGGGGAACGCTGGGTGGAAGGAAATTTGTAGCTCCTCTCAGATTCCAGAACTTTCTGCCACAGAAATGTGAGGAACATGTGTTTTTTTAGCCAAATGTTGAGGTTTGCAAAGGATTCTGGGTAACAGAACCTGGTCCGAGCCCCGCAAGTCACCCCTCCTTGGATTCCCCTAGGTCTCTAGTTTTCAGAAATGCACAGGTTTGGTAGGTTTCACTAGGTGCCGGCTGAGCTAAAGGCCAAAATCTACAGGTAGGCACTTCGCAAAAAACACCTCTGTTTTTTTCCAAAATTTAGGATGTGTCCACGTTGCGCTTTGGGGTGTTTCCTGTCGCCAGCGCTAGGCTTACCCACGCAAGTGAGGTATCATTTTTATCGGGAGACTTGGGGGAACGCTGGGTGGAAGGAAATTTGTAGCTCCTCTCAGATTCCAGAACTTTTTGCCACAGAAATGTGAGGAACATGTGTTTTTTTAGCCAAATTTTGAGGTTTGCAAAGGATTCTGGGTAACAGAACCTGGTCCGAGCGCCGCAAGTCACCCCTCCTTGGATTCCCCTAGGTCTCTAGTTTTCAGAAATGCACAGGTTTGGTAGGTTTCCCTAGGTGCCGGCTGAGCAAGAGGCCAAAATCTACAGGTAGGCACTTCGCAAAAAACACCTCTGTTTTCTCCCAAAATTTAGGATGTGTCCACGTTGCGCTTTGGGGTGTTTCCTGTCGCCGGCGCTAGGCCTACCCACGCAAGTGAGGTATCATTTTTATCGGGAGACTTGGGGGAACGCTGGGTGGATGGAAATTTGTAGCTTCTCTCAGATTCCAGAACTTTCTGCCACAGAAATGTGAGGAACATGTGTTTTTGTAGCCAAATTTTGAGGTTTGCAAAGGATTCTGGGTAACAGAACCTGGTCAGAGACCCACAGGTCACCCCATCTTGGATTCCCCTAGGTCTCTAGTTTTCAAAAATGCACAGGTTTGGTAGGTTTCCCTAGGTGCCGGGTGAGCTACAGGCCAAAATCCACAGGTAGGCACTGTTTTCTTTCAAAAAATGGGATGTGTCCACGTTGCGTTTTGGGGCGTTTCCTGTTGCGGGCGCCAGGCCTACCCACGCAAGTGAGGTATCATTTTTATCGGGAGACTTGGGGGAACGCTGGGTGGAAGGAAATTTGTAGCTCCTCTCAGATTCCAGAACTTTCTGCCACAAAAATGTGAGGAGCATGTGTTGTTTTAGCCAAATTTTGATGTTTGCAAAGGATTCTGGGTAACAGAACCTGGTCCGAGCCCCGCAAGTCACCCCTCCTTGGATTCCCCTAGGTCTCTAGTTTTCAGAAATGCACAGGTTTGGTAGGTTTCACTAGGTGCCGGCTGAGCTAGAGGCCAAAATCTACAGGTAGGCACTTCGCAAAAAACACCTCTGTTTTCTCCCAAAGTTTAGGATGTGTCCACGTTGCGCTTTGGGTGTTTCCTGTCACCGGCGCTAGGCTTACCCACGCAAGTGAGGTATCATTTTTATCGGGAGACTTGGGGGAACGCTGGGTGGAAGGAAATTTGTAGCTCCTCTCAGATTCCAGAACTTTCTGCCACAGAAATGTGAGGAACATGTATTTTTTTAGCCAAATTTTGAGGTTTGCAAAGGATTCTGGGTAACAGAACCTGGTCCGAGCCCCGCAAGTCACCCCTCCTTGGATTCCCCTAGGTCTCTAGTTTTCAGAAATGCACAGGTTTGGTAGGTTTCACTAGGTGCCGGCTGAGCTAAAGGCCAAAATCTACAGGTAGGCACTTCGCAAAAAACACCTCTGTTTTTTTCCAAAATTTTGGATGTGTCCACTTTGCGCTTTGGGGTGTTTCCTGTCGCCAGCGCTAGGCCTACCCACGCAAGTGAGGTATAATTTTTATCGGGAGACTTGGGGGAACGCTGGGTGGAAGGAAATTTGTAGCTCCTCTCAGATTCCAGAACATTCTGCCACAGAAATGTGAGGAACATGTGTTTTTTTAGCCAAATTTTGAGGTTTGCAAAGGATTCTGGGTAACAGAACCTGGTCCGAGCCCCGCAAGTCACCCCTCCTTGGATTCCCCTAGGTCTCTAGTTTTCAGAAATGCACAGGTTTGGTAGGTTTCTCTAGGTGCCGGCTGAGCTAGAGGCCAAAATCTACAGGTAGGCACTTCGCAAAAAACACCTCTGTTTTCTCCCAAAATTTAGGATGTGTCCACGTTGCGCTTTGGGGTGTTTCCTGTCGCCGGCGCTAGGCCTACCCACGCAAGTGAGGTATCATTTTTATCGGGAGACTTGGGGGAACGCTGGGTGGAAGGAAATTTGTAGCTCCTCTCAGATTCCAGAACTTTCTGCCACAAAAATGTGAGGAGCATGTGTTTTTTTAGCCAAATTTTGAGGTTTGCAAAGGATTCTGGGTAACAGAACCTGGTCCGAGCCCCGCAAGTCACCCCTCCTTGGATTCCCCTAGGTCTCTAGTTTTCAGAAATGCACAGGTTTGGAAGGTTTCCCTAGGTGCCGGCTGAGCTAGAGGCCAAAATCTACAGGTAGGCACTTCGCAAAAAACACCTCTGTTTTCTCCCAAAATTTAGGATGTGTCCACGTTGCGCTTTGGGGTGTTTCCTGTCGCCGGCGCTAGGCTTACCCACGCAAGTGAGGTATCATTTTTATCGGGAGACTTGGGGGAACGCTGGGTGGAAGGAAATTTGTAGCTCCTCTCAGATTCCAGAACTTTCTGCCACAAAAATGTGAGGAGCATGTGTTTTTTTAGCCAAATTTTGAAGTTTGCAAAGGATTCTGGGTAACAGAACCTGGTCCGAGCCCCGCAAGTCACCCCTCCTTGGATTCCCCTAGGTCTCTAGTTTTCAGAAATGCACAGGTTTGGTAGGTTTCCCTAGGTGCCGGCTGAGCTAGAGGCCAAAATCTACAGGTAGGCACTTCGCAAAAAACACCTCTGTTTTCTCCCAAAATTTAGGATGTGTCCACGTTGCGCTTTGGGGTGTTTCCTGTCGCCGGCGCTAGGCTTACCCACGCAAGTGAGGTATCATTTTTATCGGGAGACTTGGGGGAACGCTGGGTGGAAGGAAATTTGTAGCTCCTCTCAGATTCCAGAACTTTCTGCCACAGAAATGTGAGGAACATGTGTTTTTTTAGCCAAATGTTGAGGTTTGCAAAGGATTCTGGGTAACAGAACCTGGTCCGAGCCCCGCAAGTCACCCCTCCTTGGATTCCCCTAGGTCTCTAGTTTTCAGAAATGCACAGGTTTGGTAGGTTTCACTAGGTGCCGGCTGAGCTAAAGGCCAAAATCTACAGGTAGGCACTTCGCAAAAAACACCTCTTTTTTTTTCCAAAATTTAGGATGTGTCCACGTTGCGCTTTGGGGTGTTTCCTGTCGCCAGCGCTAGGCTTACCCACGCAAGTGAGGTATCATTTTTATCGGGAGACTTGGGGGAACGCTGGGTGGAAGGAAATTTGTAGCTCCTCTCAGATTCCAGAACTTTCTGCCACAGAAATGTGAGGAACATGTGTTTTTTTAGCCAAATTTTGAGGTTTGCAAAGGATTCTGGGTAACAGAACCTGGTCCGAGCGCCGCAAGTCCCCCCTCCTTGGATTCCCCTAGGTCTCTAGTTTTCAGAAATGCACAGGTTTGGTAGGTTTCCCTAGGTGCCGGCTGAGCAAGAGGCCAAAATCTACAGGTAGGCACTTCGCAAAAAACACCTCTGTTTTCTCCCAAAATTTAGGATGTGTCCACGTTGCGCTTTGGGGTGTTTCCTGTCGCCGGCGCTAGGCCTACCCACGCAAGTGAGGTATCATTTTTATCGGGAGACTTGGGGGAACGCTGGGTGGATGGAAATTTGTAGCTCCTCTCAGATTCCAGAACTTTCTGCCACAGAAATGTGAGGAACATGTGTTTTTGTAGCCAAATTTTGAGGTTTGCAAAGGATTCTGGGTAACAGAACCTGGTCAGAGACCCACAGGTCACCCCATCTTGGATTCCCCTAGGTCTCTAGTTTTCAAAAATGCACAGGTTTGGTAGGTTTCCCTAGGTGCCGGGTGAGCTACAGGCCAAAATCCACAGGTAGGCACTGTTTTCTTTCAAAAAATGGGATGTGTCCACGTTGCGTTTTGGGGCGTTTCCTGTTGCGGGCGCCAGGCCTACCCACGCAAGTGAGGTATCATTTTTATCGGGAGACTTGGGGGAACGCTGGGTGGAAGGAAATTTGTAGCTCCTCTCAGATTCCAGAACTTTCTGCCACAAAAATGTGAGGAGCATGTGTTGTTTTAGCCAAATTTTGAGGTTTGCAAAGGATTCTGGGTAACAGAACCTGGTCCGAGCCCCGCAAGTCACCCCTCCTTGGATTCCCCTAGGTCTCTAGTTTTCAGAAATACACAGGTTTTGTAGGTTTCCCTAGGTGCCGGCTGAGCTAGAGGCCAAAATCTACAGGTAGGCACTTCGCAAAAAACACCTCTGTTTTCTCCCAAAATTTAGGATGTGTCCACGTTGCGCTTTGGGGTGTTTCCTGTCGCCGGCGCTAGGCTTACCCACGCAAGTGAGGTATCATTTTTATCGGGAGACTTGGGGGAACGCTGGGTGGAAGGAAATTTGTAGCTCCTCTCAGATTCCAGAACTTTCTGCCACAGAAATGTGAGGAACATGTGTTTTTTTAGCCAAATTTTGAGGTTTGCAAAGGATTCTGGGTAACAGAACCTGTTCCGAGCCCCGCAAGTCACCCCTCCTTGGATTCCCCTAGGTCTCTAGTTTTCAGAAATGCACAGGTTTGGTAGGTTTCACTAGGTGCCGGCTGAGCTAAAGGCCAAAATCTACAGGTAGGCACTTCGCAAAAAACACCTCTGTTTTTTTCCAAAATTTTGGATGTGTCCACTTTGCGCTTTGGGGTGTTTCCTGTCGCCAGCGCTAGGCCTACCCACGCAAGTGAGGTATAATTTTTATCGGGAGACTTGGGGGAATGCTGGGTGGAAGGAAAATTGTAGCTCCTCTCAGATTCCAGAACATTCTGCCACAGAAATGTGAGGAACATGTGTTTTTTTAGCCAAATTTTGAGGTTTGCAAAGGATTCTGGGTAACAGAACCTGGTCCGAGCCCCGCAAGTCACCCCTCCTTGGATTCCCCTAGGTCTCTAGTTTTCAGAAATGCACAGGTTTGGTAGGTTTCTCTAGGTGCCGGCTGAGCTAGAGGCCAAAATCTACAGGTAGGCACTTCGCAAAAAACACCTCTGTTTTCTCCCAAAATTTAGGATGTGTCCACGTTGCGCTTTGGGGTGTTTCCTGTCGCCGGCGCTAGGCCTACCCACGCAAGTGAGGTATCATTTTTATCGGGAGACTTGGGGGAACGCTGGGTGGAAGGAAATTTGTAGCTCCTCTCAGATTCCAGAACTTTCTGCCACAAAAATGTGAGGAGCATGTGTTTTGTTAGCCAAATTTTGAGGTTTGCAAAGGATTCTGGGTAACAGAACCTGGTCCGAGCCCCGCAAGTCACCCCTCCTTGGATTCCCCTAGGTCTCTAGTTTTCAGAAATGCACAGGTTTGGTAGGTTTCCCTAGGTGCCGGCTGAGCTAGAGGCCAAAATCTACAGGTAGGCACTTCGCAAAAAACACCTCTGTTTTCTCCCAAAATTTAGGATGTGTCCACGTTGCGCTTTGGGGTGTTTCCTGTCGCCGGCGCTAGGCTTACCCACGCAAGTGAGGTATCATTTTTATCGGGAGACTTGGGGGAACGCTGGGTGGAAGGAAATTTGTAGCTCCTCTCAGATTCCAGAACTTTCTGACACAAAAATGTGAGGAGCATGTGTTTTTTTAGCCAAATTTTGAGGTTTGCAAAGGATTTTGGGTAACAGAACCTGGTCCGAGCCCCGCAAGTCACCCCTCCTTGGATTCCCCTAGGTCTCTAGTTTTCAGAAATGCACAGGTTTGGTAGGTTTCCCTAGGTGCCGGCTGAGCTAGAGGCCAAAATCTACAGGTAGGCACTTCGCAAAAAACACCTCTGTTTTCTCCCAAAATTTAGGATGTGTCCACGTTGCGCTTTGGGGTGTTTCCTGTCGCCGGCGCTAGGCTTACCCACGCAAGTGAGGTATCATTTTTATCGGGAGACTTGGGGGAACGCTGGGTGGAAGGAAATTTGTAGCTCCTCTCAGATTCCAGAACTTTCTGACACAAAAATGTGAGGAGCATGTGTTTTTTTAGCCAAATTTTGAGGTTTGCAAAGGATTCTGGGTAACAGAACCTGGTCCGAGCCCCGCAAGTCACCCCTCCTTGGATTCCCCTAGGTCTCTAGTTTTCAGAAATGCACAGGTTTGGTAGGTTTCCCTAGGTGCCGGCTGAGCTAGAGGCCAAAATCTACAGGTAGGCACTTCGCAAAAAACACCTCTGTTTTCTCCCAAAATTTAGGATGTGTCCACGTTGCGCTTTGGGGTGTTTCCTGTCGCCGGCGCTAGGCTTACCCACGCAAGTGAGGTATCATTTTTATCGGGAGACTTGGGGGAACGCTGGGTGGAAGGAAATTTGTAGCTCCTCTCAGATTCCAGAACTTTCTGCCACAGAAATGTGAGGAACATGTGTTTTTTTAGCCAAATTTTGAGGTTTGCAAAGGATTCTGGGTAACAGAACCTGGTCCGAGCCCCGCAAGTCACCCCTCCTTGGATTCCCCTAGGTCTCTAGTTTTCAGAAATGCACAGGTTTGGTAGGTTTCACTAGGTGCCGGCTGAGCTAAAGGCCAAAATCTACAGGTAGGCACTTCGCAAAAAACACCTCTGTTTTTTTCCAAAATTTAGGATGTGTCCACGTTGCGCTTTGGGGTGTTTCCTGTCGCCAGCGCTAGGCCTACCCACGCAAGTGAGGTATCATTTTTATCGGGAGACTTGGGGGAACGCTGAGTGGAAGGAAATTTGTAGCTCCTCTCAGATTCCAGAACTTTCTGCCACAGAAATGTGAGGAACATGTTTTTTTTTAGCCAAATTTTGAGGTTTGCAAAGGATTCTGGGTAACAGAACCTGGTCCGAGCGCCGCAAGTCACCCCTCCTTGGATTCCCCTAGGTCTCTAGTTTTCAGAAATGCACAGGTTTGGTAGGTTTCCCTAGGTGCCGGCTGAGCAAGAGGCCAAAATCTACAGGTAGGCACTTCGCAAAAAACACCTCTGTTTTCTCCCAAAATTTAGGATGTGTCCACGTTGCGCTTTGGGGTGTTTCCTGTCGCCGGCGCTAGGCCTACCCACGCAAGTGAGGTATCATTTTTATCGGGAGACTTGGGGGAACGCTGGGTGGATGGAAATTTGTAGCTCCTCTCAGATTCCAGAACTTTCTGCCACAGAAATGTGAGGAACATGTGTTTTTGTAGCCAAATTTTGAGGTTTGCAAAGGATTCTGGGTAACAGAACCTGGTCAGAGACCCACAGGTCACCCCATCTTGGATTCCCCTAGGTCTCTAGTTTTCAAAAATGCACAGGTTTGGTAGGTTTCCCTAGGTGCCGGGTGAGCTACAGGCCAAAATCCACAGGTAGGCACTGTTTTCTTTCAAAAAATGGGATGTGTCCACGTTGCGTTTTGGGGCGTTTCCTGTTGCGGGCGCCAGGCCTACCCACGCAAGTGAGGTATCATTTTTATCGGGAGACTTGGGGGAACGCTGGGTGGAAGGAAATTTGTAGCTCCTCTCAGATTCCAGAACTTTCTGCCACAAAAATGTGAGGAGCATGTGTTGTTTTAGCCAAATTTTGAGGTTTGCAAAGGATTCTGGGTAACAGAACCTGGTCCGAGCCCCGCAAGTCACCCCTCCTTGGATTCCCCTAGGTCTCTAGTTTTCAGAAATACACAGGTTTTGTAGGTTTCCCTAGGTGCCGGCTGAGCTAGAGGCCAAAATCTACAGGTAGGCACTTCGCAAAAAACACCTCTGTTTTCTCCCAAAATTTAGGATGTGTCCACGTTGCGCTTTGGGGTGTTTCCTGTCGCCGGCGCTAGGCTTACCCACGCAAGTGAGGTATCATTTTTATCGGGAGACTTGGGGGAACGCTGGGTGGAAGGAAATTTGTAGCTCCTCTCAGATTCCAGAACTTTCTGCCACAGAAATGTGAGGAACATGTGTTTTTTTAGCCAAATTTTGAGGTTTGCAAAGGATTCTGGGTAACAGAACCTGTTCCGAGCCCCGCAAGTCACCCCTCCTTGGATTCCCCTAGGTCTCTAGTTTTCAGAAATGCACAGGTTTGGTAGGTTTCACTAGGTGCCGGCTGAGCTAAAGGCCAAAATCTACAGGTAGGCACTTCGCAAAAAACACCTCTGTTTTTTTCCAAAATTTTGGATGTGTCCACTTTGCGCTTTGGGGTGTTTCCTGTCGCCAGCGCTAGGCCTACCCACGCAAGTGAGGTATAATTTTTATCGGGAGACTTGGGGGAATGCTGGGTGGAAGGAAAATTGTAGCTCCTCTCAGATTCCAGAACATTCTGCCACAGAAATGTGAGGAACATGTGTTTTTTTAGCCAAATTTTGAGGTTTGCAAAGGATTCTGGGTAACAGAACCTGGTCCGAGCCCCGCAAGTCACCCCTCCTTGGATTCCCCTAGGTCTCTAGTTTTCAGAAATGCACAGGTTTGGTAGGTTTCTCTAGGTGCCGGCTGAGCTAGAGGCCAAAATCTACAGGTAGGCACTTCGCAAAAAACACCTCTGTTTTCTCCCAAAATTTAGGATGTGTCCACGTTGCGCTTTGGGGTGTTTCCTGTCGCCGGCGCTAGGCCTACCCACGCAAGTGAGGTATCATTTTTATCGGGAGACTTGGGGGAACGCTGGGTGGAAGGAAATTTGTAGCTCCTCTCAGATTCCAGAACTTTCTGCCACAAAAATGTGAGGAGCATGTGTTTTGTTAGCCAAATTTTGAGGTTTGCAAAGGATTCTGGGTAACAGAACCTGGTCCGAGCCCCGCAAGTCACCCCTCCTTGGATTCCCCTAGGTCTCTAGTTTTCAGAAATGCACAGGTTTGGTAGGTTTCCCTAGGTGCCGGCTGAGCTAGAGGCCAAAATCTACAGGTAGGCACTTCGCAAAAAACACCTCTGTTTTCTCCCAAAATTTAGGATGTGTCCACGTTGCGCTTTGGGGTGTTTCCTGTCGCCGGCGCTAGGCTTACCCACGCAAGTGAGGTATCATTTTTATCGGGAGACTTGGGGGAACGCTGGGTGGAAGGAAATTTGTAGCTCCTCTCAGATTCCAGAACTTTCTGACACAAAAATGTGAGGAGCATGTGTTTTTTTAGCCAAATTTTGAGGTTTGCAAAGGATTCTGGGTAACAGAACCTGGTCCGAGCCCCGCAAGTCACCCCTCCTTGGATTCCCCTAGGTCTCTAGTTTTCAGAAATGCACAGGTTTGGTAGGTTTCCCTAGGTGCCGGCTGAGCTAGAGGCCAAAATCTACAGGTAGGCACTTCGCAAAAAACACCTCTGTTTTCTCCCAAAATTTAGGATGTGTCCACGTTGCGCTTTGGGGTGTTTCCTGTCGCCGGCGCTAGGCTTACCCACGCAAGTGAGGTATCATTTTTATCGGGAGACTTGGGGGAACGCTGGGTGGAAGGAAATTTGTAGCTCCTCTCAGATTCCAGAACTTTCTGACACAAAAATGTGAGGAGCATGTGTTTTTTTAGCCAAATTTTGAGGTTTGCAAAGGATTCTGGGTAACAGAACCTGGTCCGAGCCCCGCAAGTCACCCCTCCTTGGATTCCCCTAGGTCTCTAGTTTTCAGAAATGCACAGGTTTGGTAGGTTTCCCTAGGTGCCGGCTGAGCTAGAGGCCAAAATCTACAGGTAGGCACTTCGCAAAAAACACCTCTGTTTTCTCCCAAAATTTAGGATGTGTCCACGTTGCGCTTTGGGGTGTTTCCTGTCGCCGGCGCTAGGCTTACCCACGCAAGTGAGGTATCATTTTTATCGGGAGACTTGGGGGAACGCTGGGTGGAAGGAAATTTGTAGCTCCTCTCAGATTCCAGAACTTTCTGCCACAGAAATGTGAGGAACATGTGTTTTTTTAGCCAAATTTTGAGGTTTGCAAAGGATTCTGGGTAACAGAACCTGGTCCGAGCCCCGCAAGTCACCCCTCCTTGGATTCCCCTAGGTCTCTAGTTTTCAGAAATGCACAGGTTTGGTAGGTTTCACTAGGTGCCGGCTGAGCTAAAGGCCAAAATCTACAGGTAGGCACTTCGCAAAAAACACCTCTGTTTTTTTCCAAAATTTAGGATGTGTCCACGTTGCGCTTTGGGGTGTTTCCTGTCGCCAGCGCTAGGCCTACCCACGCAAGTGAGGTATCATTTTTATCGGGAGACTTGGGGGAACGCTGAGTGGAAGGAAATTTGTAGCTCCTCTCAGATTCCAGAACTTTCTGCCACAGAAATGTGAGGAACATGTTTTTTTTTAGCCAAATTT
The DNA here is from genome assembly GCF_031143425.1 of Pleurodeles waltl. Taxonomy (NCBI): domain Eukaryota; kingdom Metazoa; phylum Chordata; class Amphibia; order Caudata; family Salamandridae; genus Pleurodeles; species Pleurodeles waltl. The sequence continues at coordinate 406,626,246 of NC_090449.1, forward strand.
TGAGGTTTGCAAAGGATTCTGGGTAACAGAACCTGGTCCGAGCGCCGCAAGTCACCCCTCCTTGGATTCCCCTAGGTCTCTAGTTTTCAGAAATGCACAGGTTTGGTAGGTTTCCCTAGGTGCCGGCTGAGCAAGAGGCCAAAATCTACAGGTAGGCACTTCGCAAAAAACACCTCTGTTTTCTCCCAAAATTTAGGATGTGTCCACGTTGCGCTTTGGGGTGTTTCCTGTCGCCGGCGCTAGGCCTACCCACGCAAGTGAGGTATCATTTTTATCGGGAGACTTGGGGGAACGCTGGGTGGAAGGAAATATGTAGCTCCTCTCAGATTCCAGAACTTTCTGCCACAGAAATGTGAGGAACATGTGTTTTTTTAGCCAAATTTTGAGGTTTGCAAAGGATACTGGGTAACAGAACCTGGTCCGAGCCCCGCAAGTCACCCCTCCTTGGATTCCCCTAGGTCTCTAGTTTTCAGAAATGCACAGGTTTGGTAGGTTTCCCTAGGTTCCGGCTGAGCTAGAGGCCAAAATCTACAGGTAGGCACTTCGCAAAAAACACCTCTGTTTTTTTCCAAAATTTAGGATGTGTCCACGTTGCGCTTTGGGGTGTTTCCTGTCGCCGGCGCTAGGCCTACCCACGCAAGTGAGGTATCATTTTTATCGGGAGACTTGGGGGAACGCTGCGTGGAAGGAAATTTGTAGCTCCTCTCAGATTCCAGAACTTTCTGCCACAGAAATGTGAGGAACATGTGTTTTTTTAGCCAAATTTTGAGGTTTGCAAAGGATTCTGGGTAACAGAACCTGGTCCGAGCCCCGCAAGTCACCCCTCCTTGGATTCCCCTAGGTCTCTAGTTTTCAGAAATGCACAGGTTTGGTAGGTTTCCCTAGGTGCCGGCTGAGCTAGAGGCCAAAATCTACAGGTAGGCACTTCGCAAAAAACACCTCTGTTTTTTTCCAAAATTTAGGATGTGTCCACGTTGCGCTTTGGGGTGTTTCCTGTCGCCGGCGCTAGGCCTACCCACACAAGTGAGGTATCATTTGTATCGGGAGACTTGGGGGAACGCTGGGTGGAAGGAAATTTGTAGCTCCTCTGAGATTCCAGACTTTCTGCCACAGAAATGTGAGGAACATGTGTTTTTTTAGCCAAATTTTGAGGTTTGCAAAGGATTCTGGGTAACAGAACCTGGTCCGAGCCCCGCAAGTCACCCCTCCTTGGATTCCCCTAGGTCTCTAGTTTTCAGAAATGCACAGGTTTGGTAGGTTTCACTAGGTGGCGGCTGAGCTAAAGGCCAAAATCTACAGGTAGGCACTTCGCAAAAAACACCTCTGTTTTTTTCCAAAATTTTGGATGTGTCCACGTTGCGCTTTGGGGTGTTTCCTGTCGCCAGCGCTAGGCCTACCCACGCAAGTGAGGTATAATTTTTATCGGGAGACTTGGGGGAACGCTGGGTGGAAGGAAATTTGTAGCTCCTCTCAGATTCCAGAACATTCTGCCACAGAAATGTGAGGAACATGTGTTTTTTTAGCCAAATTTTGAGGTTTGCAAAGGATTCTGGGTAACAGAACCTGGTCCGAGCCCCGCAAGTCACCCCTCCTTGGATTCCCCTAGGTCTCTAGTTTTCAGAAATGCACAGGTTTGGTAGGTTTCTCTAGGTGCCGGCTGAGCTAGAGGCCAAAATCTACAGGTAGGCACTTCACAAAAAACACCTCTGTTTTCTCCCAAAATTTAGGATGTGTCCACGTTGCGCTTTGGGGTGTTTCCTGTCGCCGGCGCTAGGCCTACCCACGCAAGTGAGGTATCATTTTTATCGGGAGACTTGGGGGAACGCTGGGTGGAAGGAAATTTGTAGCTCCTCTCAGATTCCAGAACTTTCTGCCACAAAAATGTGAGGAGCATGTGTTTTTTTAGCCAAATTTTGAGGTTTGCAAAGGATTCTGGGTAACAGAACCTGGTCCGAGCCCCGCAAGTCACCCCTCCTTGGATTCCCCTAGGTCTCTAGTTTTCAGAAATGCACAGGTTTGGAAGGTTTCCCTAGGTGCCGGCTGAGCTAGAGGCCAAAATCTACAGGTAGGCACTTCGCAAAAAACACCTCTGTTTTCTCCCAAAATTTAGGATGTGTCCACGTTGCGCTTTGGGGTGTTTCCTGTCGCCGGCGCTAGGCTTACCCACGCAAGTGAGGTATCATTTTTATCGGGAGACTTGGGGGAACGCTGGGTGGAAGGAAATTTGTAGCTCCTCTCAGATTCCAGAACTTTCTGCCACAAAAATGTGAGGAGCATGTGTTTTTTTAGCCAAATTTTGAAGTTTGCAAAGGATTCTGGGTAACAGAACCTGGTCCGAGCCCCGCAAGTCACCCCTCCTTGGATTCCCCTAGGTCTCTAGTTTTCAGAAATGCACAGGTTTGGTAGGTTTCCCTAGGTGCCGGCTGAGCTAGAGGCCAAAATCTACAGGTAGGCACTTCGCAAAAAACACCTCTGTTTTCTCCCAAAATTTAGGATGTGTCCACGTTGCGCTTTGGGGTGTTTCCTGTCGCCGGCGCTAGGCTTACCCACGCAAGTGAGGTATCATTTTTATCGGGAGACTTGGGGGAACGCTGGGTGGAAGGAAATTTGTAGCTCCTCTCAGATTCCAGAACTTTCTGCCACAGAAATGTGAGGAACATGTGTTTTTTTAGCCAAATGTTGAGGTTTGCAAAGGATTCTGGGTAACAGAACCTGGTCCGAGCCCCGCAAGTCACCCCTCCTTGGATTCCCCTAGGTCTCTAGTTTTCAGAAATGCACAGGTTTGGTAGGTTTCACTAGGTGCCGGCTGAGCTAAAGGCCAAAATCTACAGGTAGGCACTTCGCAAAAAACACCTCTTTTTTTTTCCAAAATTTAGGATGTGTCCACGTTGCGCTTTGGGGTGTTTCCTGTCGCCAGCGCTAGGCTTACCCACGCAAGTGAGGTATCATTTTTATCGGGAGACTTGGGGGAACGCTGGGTGGAAGGAAATTTGTAGCTCCTCTCAGATTCCAGAACTTTCTGCCACAGAAATGTGAGGAACATGTGTTTTTTTAGCCAAATTTTGAGGTTTGCAAAGGATTCTGGGTAACAGAACCTGGTCCGAGCGCCGCAAGTCCCCCCTTCTTGGATTCCCCTAGGTCTCTAGTTTTCAGAAATGCACAGGTTTGGTAGGTTTCCCTAGGTGCCGGCTGAGCAAGAGGCCAAAATCTACAGGTAGGCACTTCGCAAAAAACACCTCTGTTTTCTCCCAAAATTTAGGATGTGTCCACGTTGCGCTTTGGGGTGTTTCCTGTCGCCGGCGCTAGGCCTACCCACGCAAGTGAGGTATCATTTTTATCGGGAGACTTGGGGGAACGCTGGGTGGATGGAAATTTGTAGCTCCTCTCAGATTCCAGAACTTTCTGCCACAGAAATGTGAGGAACATGTGTTTTTGTAGCCAAATTTTGAGGTTTGCAAAGGATTCTGGGTAACAGAACCTGGTCAGAGACCCACAGGTCACCCCATCTTGGATTCCCCTAGGTCTCTAGTTTTCAAAAATGCACAGGTTTGGTAGGTTTCCCTAGGTGCCGGGTGAGCTACAGGCCAAAATCCACAGGTAGGCACTGTTTTCTTTCAAAAAATGGGATGTGTCCACGTTGCGTTTTGGGGCGTTTCCTGTTGCGGGCGCCAGGCCTACCCACGCAAGTGAGGTATCATTTTTATCGGGAGACTTGGGGGAACGCTGGGTGGAAGGAAATTTGTAGCTCCTCTCAGATTCCAGAACTTTCTGCCACAAAAATGTGAGGAGCATGTGTTGTTTTAGCCAAATTTTGAGGTTTGCAAAGGATTCTGGGTAACAGAACCTGGTCCGAGCCCCGCAAGTCACCCCTCCTTGGATTCCCCTAGGTCTCTAGTTTTCAGAAATACACAGGTTTTGTAGGTTTCCCTAGGTGCCGGCTGAGCTAGAGGCCAAAATCTACAGGTAGGCACTTCGCAAAAAACACCTCTGTTTTCTCCCAAAATTTAGGATGTGTCCACGTTGCGCTTTGGGGTGTTTCCTGTCGCCGGCGCTAGGCTTACCCACGCAAGTGAGGTATCATTTTTATCGGGAGACTTGGGGGAACGCTGGGTGGAAGGAAATTTGTAGCTCCTCTCAGATTCCAGAACTTTCTGCCACAGAAATGTGAGGAACATGTGTTTTTTTAGCCAAATTTTGAGGTTTGCAAAGGATTCTGGGTAACAGAACCTGTTCCGAGCCCCGCAAGTCACCCCTCCTTGGATTCCCCTAGGTCTCTAGTTTTCAGAAATGCACAGGTTTGGTAGGTTTCACTAGGTGCCGGCTGAGCTAAAGGCCAAAATCTACAGGTAGGCACTTCGCAAAAAACACCTCTGTTTTTTTCCAAAATTTTGGATGTGTCCACTTTGCGCTTTGGGGTGTTTCCTGTCGCCAGCGCTAGGCCTACCCACGCAAGTGAGGTATAATTTTTATCGGGAGACTTGGGGGAACGCTGGGTGGAAGGAAAATTGTAGCTCCTCTCAGATTCCAGAACATTCTGCCACAGAAATGTGAGGAACATGTGTTTTTTTAGCCAAATTTTGAGGTTTGCAAAGGATTCTGGGTAACAGAACCTGGTCCGAGCCCCGCAAGTCACCCCTCCTTGGATTCCCCTAGGTCTCTAGTTTTCAGAAATGCACAGGTTTGGTAGGTTTCTCTAGGTGCCGGCTGAGCTAGAGGCCAAAATCTACAGGTAGGCACTTCGCAAAAAACACCTCTGTTTTCTCCCAAAATTTAGGATGTGTCCACGTTGCGCTTTGGGGTGTTTCCTGTCGCCGGCGCTAGGCCTACCCACGCAAGTGAGGTATCATTTTTATCGGGAGACTTGGGGGAACGCTGGGTGGAAGGAAATTTGTAGCTCCTCTCAGATTCCAGAACTTTCTGCCACAAAAATGTGAGGAGCATGTGTTTTGTTAGCCAAATTTTGAGGTTTGCAAAGGATTCTGGGTAACAGAACCTGGTCCGAGCCCCGCAAGTCACCCCTCCTTGGATTCCCCTAGGTCTCTAGTTTTCAGAAATGCACAGGTTTGGTAGGTTTCCCTAGGTGCCGGCTGAGCTAGAGGCCAAAATCTACAGGTAGGCACTTCGCAAAAAACACCTCTGTTTTCTCCCAAAATTTAGGATGTGTCCACGTTGCGCTTTGGGGTGTTTCCTGTCGCCAGCGCTAGGCTTACCCACGCAAGTGAGGTATCATTTTTATCGGGAGACTTGGGGGAACGCTGGGTGGAAGGAAATTTGTAGCTCCTCTCAGATTCCAGAACTTTCTGACACAAAAATGTGAGGAGCATGTGTTTTTTTAGCCAAATTTTGAGGTTTGCAAAGGATTCTGGGTAACAGAACCTGGTCCGAGCCCCGCAAGTCACCCCTCCTTGGATTCCCCTAGGTCTCTAGTTTTCAGAAATGCACAGGTTTGGTAGGTTTCCCTAGGTGCCGGCTGAGCTAGAGGCCAAAATCTACAGGTAGGCACTTCGCAAAAAACACCTCTGTTTTCTCCCAAAATTTAGGATGTGTCCACGTTGCGCTTTGGGGTGTTTCCTGTCGCCGGCGCTAGGCTTACCCACGCAAGTGAGGTATCATTTTTATCGGGAGACTTGGGGGAACGCTGGGTGGAAGGAAATTTGTAGCTCCTCTCAGATTCCAGAACTTTCTGACACAAAAATGTGAGGAGCATGTGTTTTTTTAGCCAAATTTTGAGGTTTGCAAAGGATTCTGGGTAACAGAACCTGGTCCGAGCCCCGCAAGTCACCCCTCCTTGGATTCCCCTAGGTCTCTAGTTTTCAGAAATGCACAGGTTTGGTAGGTTTCCCTAGGTGCCGGCTGAGCTAGAGGCCAAAATCTACAGGTAGGCACTTCGCAAAAAACACCTCTGTTTTCTCCCAAAATTTAGGATGTGTCCACGTTGCGCTTTGGGGTGTTTCCTGTCGCCGGCGCTAGGCTTACCCACGCAAGTGAGGTATCATTTTTATCGGGAGACTTGGGGGAACGCTGGGTGGAAGGAAATTTGTAGCTCCTCTCAGATTCCAGAACTTTCTGCCACAGAAATGTGAGGAACATGTGTTTTTTTAGCCAAATTTTGAGGTTTGCAAAGGATTCTGGGTAACAGAACCTGGTCCGAGCCCCGCAAGTCACCCCTCCTTGGATTCCCCTAGGTCTCTAGTTTTCAGAAATGCACAGGTTTGGTAGGTTTCACTAGGTGCCGGCTGAGCTAAAGGCCAAAATCTACAGGTAGGCACTTCGCAAAAAACACCTCTGTTTTTTTCCAAAATTTAGGATGTGTCCACGTTGCGCTTTGGGGTGTTTCCTGACGCCAGCGCTAGGCCTACCCACGCAAGTGAGGTATCATTTTTATCGGGAGACTTGGGGGAACGCTGAGTGGAAGGAAATTTGTAGCTCCTCTCAGATTCCAGAACTTTCTGCCACAGAAATGTGAGGAACATGTTTTTTTTTAGCCAAATTTTGAGGTTTGCAAAGGATTCTGGGTAACAGAACCTGGTCCGAGCGCCGCAAGTCACCCCTCCTTGGATTCCCCTAGGTCTCTAGTTTTCAGAAATGCACAGGTTTGGTAGGTTTCCCTAGGTGCCGGCTGAGCAAGAGGCCAAAATCTACAGGTAGGCACTTCGCAAAAAACACCTCTGTTTTCTCCCAAAATTTAGGATGTGTCCACGTTGCGCTTTGGGGTGTTTCCTGTCGCCGGCGCTAGGCCTACCCACGCAAGTGAGGTATCATTTTTATCGGGAGACTTGGGGGAACGCTGGGTGGAAGGAAATATGTAGCTCCTCTCAGATTCCAGAACTTTCTGCCACAGAAATGTGAGGAACATGTGTTTTTTTAGCCAAATTTTGAGGTTTGCAAAGGATACTGGGTAACAGAACCTGGTCCGAGCCCCGCAAGTCACCCCTCCTTGGATTCCCCTAGGTCTCTAGTTTTCAGAAATGCACAGGTTTGGTAGGTTTCCCTAGGTTCCGGCTGAGCTAGAGGCCAAAATCTACAGGTAGGCACTTCGCAAAAAACACCTCTGTTTTTTTCCAAAATTTAGGATGTGTCCACGTTGCGCTTTGGGGTGTTTCCTGTCGCCGGCGCTAGGCCTACCCACGCAAGTGAGGTATCATTTTTATCGGGAGACTTGGGGGAACGCTGCGTGGAAGGAAATTTGTAGCTCCTCTCAGATTCCAGAACTTTCTGCCACAGAAATGTGAGGAACATGTGTTTTTTTAGCCAAATTTTGAGGTTTGCAAAGGATTCTGGGTAACAGAACCTGGTCCGAGCCCCGCAAGTCACCCCTCCTTGGATTCCCCTAGGTCTCTAGTTTTCAGAAATGCACAGGTTTGGTAGGTTTCCCTAGGTGCCGGCTGAGCTAGAGGCCAAAATCTACAGGTAGGCACTTCGCAAAAAACACCTCTGTTTTTTTCCAAAATTTAGGATGTGTCCACGTTGCGCTTTGGGGTGTTTCCTGTCGCCGGCGCTAGGCCTACCCACACAAGTGAGGTATCATTTGTATCGGGAGACTTGGGGGAACGCTGGGTGGAAGGAAATTTGTAGCTCCTCTGAGATTCCAGACTTTCTGCCACAGAAATGTGAGGAACATGTGTTTTTTTAGCCAAATTTTGAGGTTTGCAAAGGATTCTGGGTAACAGAACCTGGTCCGAGCCCCGCAAGTCACCCCTCCTTGGATTCCCCTAGGTCTCTAGTTTTCAGAAATGCACAGGTTTGGTAGGTTTCACTAGGTGGCGGCTGAGCTAAAGGCCAAAATCTACAGGTAGGCACTTCGCAAAAAACACCTCTGTTTTTTTCCAAAATTTTGGATGTGTCCACGTTGCGCTTTGGGGTGTTTCCTGTCGCCAGCGCTAGGCCTACCCACGCAAGTGAGGTATAATTTTTATCGGGAGACTTGGGGGAACGCTGGGTGGAAGGAAATTTGTAGCTCCTCTCAGATTCCAGAACATTCTGCCACAGAAATGTGAGGAACATGTGTTTTTTTAGCCAAATTTTGAGGTTTGCAAAGGATTCTGGGTAACAGAACCTGGTCCGAGCCCCGCAAGTCACCCCTCCTTGGATTCCCCTAGGTCTCTAGTTTTCAGAAATGCACAGGTTTGGTAGGTTTCTCTAGGTGCCGGCTGAGCTAGAGGCCAAAATCTACAGGTAGGCACTTCGCAAAAAACACCTCTGTTTTCTCCCAAAATTTAGGATGTGTCCACGTTGCGCTTTGGGGTGTTTCCTGTCGCCGGCGCTAGGCCTACCCACGCAAGTGAGGTATCATTTTTATCGGGAGACTTGGGGGAACGCTGGGTGGAAGGAAATTTGTAGCTCCTCTCAGATTCCAGAACTTTCTGCCACAGAAATTTGAGGAACATGTGTTTTTTTAGCCAAATTTTGAGGTTTGCAAAGGATTCTGGGTAACAGAACCTGGTTCGAGCCTCGCAAGTCACCCCTCCTTGGATTCCCCTAGGTCTCTAGTTTTCAGAAATGCACAGGTTTGGTAGGATTCCCTAGGTGCCGGCTGAGCTAGAGGCCAAAATCTACAGGTAGGCACTTCGCAAAAAACACCTCAGTTTTTTTCCAAAATTTAGGATGTGTCCACGTTGTGCTTTGGGGTGTTTCCTGTCGCCGGCGCTAGGCCTACCCACGCAAGTGAGGTATCATTTTTATCGGGAGACTTGGGGGAACGCTGGGTGGAAGGAAATTTGTAGCTCCTCTCAGATTCCAGAACTTTCTGCCACAGAAATGTGAGGAACATGTGTTTTGTTTGCCAAATTTTGAGGTTTGCAAAGGATTCTGGGTAACAGAACCTGGTCCGAGCCCCGCAAGTCACCCCTCCTTGGATTCCCCTAGGTCTCTAGTTTTCAGAAATGCACAGGTTTCGTAGGTTTCCCTAGGTGCCGGCTGAGCTAGAGGCCAAAATCTACAGGTAGGCACTTCGCAAAAAACACCTCTGTTTTCTCCCAAAATTTAGGATGTGTCCACGTTGCGCTTTGGGGTGTTTCCTGTCGCCGGCGCTAGGCCTACCCACGCAAGTGAGGTATCATTTTTATCGGGAGACTTGGGGGAACGCTGGGTGGAAGGAAATTTGTAGCTTCTCTCAGATTCCAGAACTTTCTGCCACAGAAATGTGAGGAACATGTGTTTTTTTAGCCAAATTTTGAGGTTTGCAAAGGATTCTGGGTAACAGAACCTGGTCCGAGCGCCGCAAGTCACCCCTCCTTGGATTCCCCTAGGTCTCTAGTTTTCAGAAATGCACAGGTTTGGTAGGTTTCCCTAGGTGCCGGCTGAGCAAGAGGCCAAAATCTACAGGTAGGCACTTCGCAAAAAACACCTCTGTTTTCTCCCAAAATTTAGGATGTGTCCACGTTGCGCTTTGGGGTGTTTCCTGTCGCCGGCGCTAGGCCTACCCACGCAAGTGAGGTATCATTTTTTTCGGGAGACTTGGGGGAACGCTGGGTGGAAGGAAATTTGTAGCTCCTCTCAGATTCCAGAACTTTCTGCCACAGAAATGTGAGGAACATGTGTTTTTTTAGCCAAATTTTGAGGTTTGCAAAGGATTCTGGGTAACAGAACCTGGTCCGAGCCCCGCAAGTCACCCCTCCTTGGATTCCCCTAGGTCTCTAGTTTTCAGAAATGCACAGGTTTGGTAGGTTTCACTAGGTGCCGGCTGAGCTAAAGGCCAAAATCTACAGGTAGGCACTTCGCAAAAAACTCCTCTGTTTTTTTCTAAAATTTAGGATGTGTCCACGTTGCGCTTTGGGGTGTTTCCTGTCGCCAGCGCTAGGCCTACCCACGCAAGTGAGGTATCATTTTTATCGGGAGACTTGGGGGAACGCTGGGTGGAAGGAAATTTGTAGCTCCTCTCAGATTCCAGAACTTTCTGCCACAGAAATGTGAGGAACATGTGTTTTTTTAGCCAAATTTTGAGGTTTGCAAAGGATTCTGGGTAACAGAACCTGGTCCGAGCCCCTCAAGTCACCCCTCTTTGGATTCCCCTAGGTCTCTAGTTTTCAGAAATGCACAGGTTTGGTAGGTTTCCCTAGGTGCCGGCTGAGCTAGAGGCCAAAATCTACAGGTAGGCACTTCGCAAAAAACGCCTCTGTTTTCTCCCAAAATTTAGGATGTGTCCACGTTGCGCTTTGGGGTGTTTCCTGTCGCCGGCGCTAGGCCTACCCACGCAAGTGAGGTATCATTTTTATCGGGAGACTTGGGGGAACGCTGGGTGGAAGGAAATTTGTAGCTCCTCTCAGATTCCAGAACTTTCTGCCACAGAAATGTGAGGAACATGTGTTTTTGTAGCCAAATTTTGAGGTTTGCAAAGGATTCTGGGTAACAGAACCTGGTCAGAGACCCACAGGTCACCCCATCTTGGATTCCCCTAGGTCTCTAGTTTTCAAAAATGCACAGGTTTGGTAGGTTTCCCTAGGTGCCGGGTGAGCTACAGGCCAAAATCCACAGGTAGGCACTGTTTTCTTTCAAAAAATGGGATGTGTCCACGTTGCGTTTTGGGGCGTTTCCTGTTGCGGGCGCCAGGCCTACCCACGCAAGTGAGGTATCATTTTTATCGGGAGACTTGGGGGAACGCTGGGTGGAAGGAAATTTGTAGCTCCTCTCAGATTCCAGAACTTTCTGCCACAAAAATGTGAGGAGCATGTGTTTTTTTAGCCAAATTTTGAGGTTTGCAAAGGATTCTGGGTAACAGAACCTGGTCCGAGCCCCGCAAGTCACCCCTCCTTGGATTCCCCTAGGTCTCTAGTTTTCAGAAATACACAGGTTTGGTAGGTTTCCCTAGGTGCCGGCTGAGCTAGAGGCCAAAATCTACAGGTAGGCACTTCGCAAAAAACACCTCTGTTTTCTCCCAAAATTTAGGATGTGTCCACGTTGCGCTTTGGGGTGTTTCCTGTCGCCGGCGCTAGGCTTACCCACACAAGTGAGGTATCATTTTTATCGGGAGACTTGGGGGAACGCTGGGTGGAAGGAAATTTGTAGCTCCTCTCAGATTCCAGAACTTTCTGCCACAGAAATGTGAGGAACATGTGTTTTTTTAGCCAAATTTTGAGGTTTGCAAAGGATTCTGGGTAACAGAACCTGGTCCGAGCCCCGCAAGTCACCCCTCCTTGGATTCCCCTAGGTCTCTAGTTTTCAGAAATGCACAGGTTTGGTAGGTTTCACTAGGTGCCGGCTGAGCTAAAGGCCAAAATCTACAGGTAGGCACTTCGCAAAAAACACCTCTGTTTTTTTCCAAAATTTTAGATGTGTCCACTTTGCGCTTTGGGGTGTTTCCTGTCGCCAGCGCTAGGCCTACCCACGCAAGTGAGGTATAATTTTTATCGGGAGACTTGGGGGAACGCTGGGTGGAAGGAAATTTGTAGCTCCTCTCAGATTCCAGAACATTCTGCCACAGAAATGTGAGGAACATGTGTTTTTTTAGCCAAATTTTGAGGTTTGCAAAGGATTCTGGGTAACAGAACCTGGTCTGAGCCCCGCAAGTCACCCCTCCTTGGATTCCCCTAGGTCTCTAGTTTTCAGAAATGCACAGGTTTGGTAGGTTTCTCTAGGTGCCGGCTGAGCTAGAGGCCAAAATCTACAGGTAGGCACTTCGCAAAAAACACCTCTGTTTTCTCCCAAAATTTAGGATGTGTCCACGTTGCGCTTTGGGGTGTTTCCTGTCGCCGGCGCTAGGCCTACCCACGCAAGTGAGGTATCATTTTTATCGGGAGACTTGGGGGAACGCTGGGTGGAAGGAAATTTGTAGCTCCTCTCAGATTCCAGAACTTTCTGCCACAAAAATGTGAGGAGCATGTGTTTTTTTAGCCAAATTTTGAGGTTTGCAAAGGATTCTGGGTAACAGAACCTGGTCCGAGCCCCACAAGTCACCCCTCCTTGGATTCCCCTAGGTCTCTAGTTTTCAGAAATGCACAGGTTTGGTAGGTTTCCCTAGGTGCCGGCTGAGCTAGAGGCCAAAATCTACAGGTAGGCACTTCGCAAAAAACACCTCTGTTTTCTCCCAACATTTAGGATGTGTCCACGTTGCGCTTTGGGGTGTTTCCTGTCGCCGGCGCTAGGCTTACCCACGCAAGTGAGGTATCATTTTTATCGGGAGACTTGGGGGAACGCTGGGTGGAAGGAAATTTGTAGCTCCTCTCAGATTCCAGAACTTTCTGCCACAAAAATGTGAGGAGCATGTGTTTTTTTAGCCAAATTTTGAGGTTTGCAAAGGATTCTGGGTAACAGAACCTGGTCCGAGCCCCGCAAATCACCACTCCTTGGATTCCCCTAGGTCTCTAGTTTTCAGAAATGCACAGGTTTGGTAGGTTTCCCTAGGTGCCGGCTGAGCTAGAGGCCAAAATCTACAGGTAGGCACTTCGCAAAAAACACCTCTGTTTTCTCCCAAAATTTAGGATGTGTCCACGTTGCGCTTTGGGGTGTTTCCTGTCGCCGGCGCTAGGCTTACCCACGCAAGTGAGGTATCATTTTTATCGGGAGACTTGGGGGAACGCTGGGTGGAAGGAAATTTGTAGCTCCTCTCAGATTCCAGAACTTTCTGCCACAGAAATGTGAGGAACATGTGTTTTTTTAGCCAAATTATGAGGTTTGCAAAGGATTCTGGGTAACAGAACCTGGTCCGAGCCCCGCAAGTCACCCCTCCTTGGATTCCCCTAGGTCTCTAGTTTTCAGAAATGCACAGGTTTGGTAGGTTTCACTAGGTGCCGGCTGAGCTAAAGGCCAAAATCTACAGGTAGGCACTTCGCAAAAAACACCTCTGTTTTTTTCCAAAATTTAGGATGTGTCCACGTTGCGCTTTGGGGTGTTTCCTGTCGCCAGCGCTAGGCCTACCCACGCAAGTGAGGTATCATTTTTATCGGGAGACTTGGGGGAACGCTGGGTGGAAGGAAATTTGTAGCTGCTCTCAGATTCCAGAACTTTCTGCCACAGAAATGTGAGGAACATGTGTTTTTTTAGCCAAATTTTGAGGTTTGCAAAGGATTCTGGGTAACAGAACCTGGTCCGAGCCCCGCAAGTCACCCCTCCTTGGATTCCCCTAGGTCTCTAGTTTTCAGAAATGCACAGGTTTGGTAGGTTTCCCTAGGTGCCGGCTGAGCTAGAGGCCAAAATCTACAGGTAGGCACTTCGCAAAAAACACCTCTGTTTTCTCCCAAAATTTAGGATGTGTCCACGTTGCGCTTTGGGGTGTTTCCTGTCGCCGGTGCTAGGCCTACCCACGCAAGTGAGGTATCATTTTTATCGGGAGACTTGGGGGAACGCTGGGTGGAAGGAAATTTGTAGCTCCTCTCAGATTCCAGAACTTTCTGCAACAGAAATGTGAGGAACATGTGTTTTTTTAGCCAAATTTTGAGGTTTGCAAAGGATTCTGGGTAACAGAACCTGATCCGAGCGCCGCAAGTCACCCCTCCTTGGATTCCCCTAGGTCTCTAGTTTTCAGAAATGCACAGGTTTGGTAGGTTTCCCTAGGTGCCGGCTGAGCAAGAGGCCAAAATCTACAGGTAGGCACTTCGCAAAAAACACCTCTGTTTTCTCCCAAAATTTAGGATGTGTCCACGTTGCGCTTTGGGGTGTTTCCTGTCGCCGGCGCTAGGCCTACCCACGCAAGTGAGGTATCATTTTTATCGGGAGACTTGGGGGAACGCTGGGTGGAAGGAAATATGTAGCTCCTCTCAGATTCCAGAACTTTCTGCCACAGAAATATGAGGAACATGTGTTTTTTTAGCCAAATTTTGAGGTTTGCAAAGGATTCTGGGTAACAGAACCTGGTCCGAGCCCCGCAAGTCACCCCTCCTTGGATTCCCCTACGTCTCTAGTTTTCAGAAATGCACAGGTTTGGTAGGTTTCACTAGGTGCCGGCTGAGCTAAAGGCCTAAATCTACAGGTAGGCACTTCGCAAAAAACACCTCTGTTTTTTTCCAAAATTTTGGATGTGTCCACGTTGCGCTTTGGGGTGTTTCCTGTCGCCGGCGCTAGGCCTACCCACGCAAGTGAGGTATCATTTTTATCGGGAGACTTGGGGGAACGCTGGGTGGAAGGAAATTTGTAGCTCCTCTCAGATTCCAGAACTTTCTGCCACAGAAATGTGAGGAACATGTGTTTTTTTAGCCAAATTTTGAGGTTTGCAAAGGATTCTGGGTAACAGAACCTGGTCCGAGCCCCGCAAGTTACCCTCCTTGGATTCCCCTAGGTCTCTAGTTTTCAGAAATGCACAGGTTTGGTAGGTTTCCCTAGGTTCCGGCTGAGCTAGAGGCCAAAATCTACAGGTAGGCACTTCGCAAAAAACACCTCTGTTTTTTTCCAAAATTTAGGATGTGTCCACGTTGCGCTTTGGGGTGTTTCCTGTCGCCGGCGCTAGGCCTACCCACGCAAGTGAGGTATCATTTTTATCGGGAGACTTGGGGGAACGCTGGGTGGAAGGAAATTTGTAGCTCCTCTCAGATTCCAGAACTTTCTGCCACAGAAATGTGAGGAACATGTGTTTTTTTAGCCAAATTTTGAGGTTTGCAAAGGATTCTGGGTAACAGAACCTGGTCCGAGCCCCACAAGTCACCCCTCCTTGGATTCCCCTAGGTCTCTAGTTTTCAGAAATGCACAGGTTTGGTAGGTTTCCCTAGGTGCCGGCTGAGCTAGAGGCCAAAATCTACAGGTAGGCACTTCGCAAAAAACACCTCTGTTTTTTTCCAAAATTTAGGATGTGTCCACGTTGCGCTTTGGGGTGTTTCCTGTCGCCGGCGCTAGGCCTACCCACGCAAGTGAGGTATCATTTGTATCGGGAGACTTGGGGGAACGCTGGGTGGAAGGAAATTTGTAGCTCCTCTGAGATTCCAGACTTTCTGCCACAGAAATGTGAGGAACATGTGTTTTTTTAGCCAAATTTTGAGGTTTGCAAAGGATTCTAGGTAACAGAACCTGGTCCGAGCCCCGCAAGTCACCCCTCCTTGGATTCCCCTAGGTCTCTAGTTTTCAGAAATGCACAGGTTTGGTAGGTTTCCCTAGGTGCCGGCTGAGCAAGAGGCCAAAATCTACAGGTAGGCACTTCGCAAAAAACACCTCTGTTTTCTCCCAAAATTTAGGATGTGTCCACGTTGCGCTTTGGGGTGTTTCCTGTCGCCGGCGCTAGGCCTACCCACGCAAGTGAGGTATCATTTTTTTCGGGAGACTTGGGGGAACGCTGGGTGGAAGGAAATTTGTAGCTCCTCTCAGATTCCAGAACTTTCTGCCACAGAAATGTGAGGAACATGTGTTTTTTTAGCCAAATTTTGAGGTTTGCAAAGGATTCTGGGTAACAGAACCTGGTCCGAGCCCCGCAAGTCACCCCTCCTTGGATTCCCCTAGGTCTCTAGTTTTCAGAAATGCACAGGTTTGGTAGGTTTCACTAGGTGCCGGCTGAGCTAAAGGCCAAAATCTACAGGTAGGCACTTCGCAAAAAACACCTCTGTTTTTTTCTAAAATTTAGGATGTGTCCACGTTGCGCTTTGGGGTGTTTCCTGTCGCCAGCGCTAGGCCTACCCACGCAAGTGAGGTATCATTTTTATCGGGAGACTTGGGGGAACGCTGGGTGGAAGGAAATTTGTAGCTCCTCTCAGATTCCAGAACTTTCTGCCACAGAAATGTGAGGAACATGTGTTTTTTTAGCCAAATTTTGAGGTTTGCAAAGGATTCTGGGTAACAGAACCTGGTCCGAGCCCCGCAAGTCACCCCTCTTTGGATTCCCCTAGGTCTCTAGTTTTCAGAAATGCACAGGTTTGGTAGGTTTCCCTAGGTGCCGGCTGAGCTAGAGGCCAAAATCTACAGGTAGGCACTTCGCAAAAAACACCTCTGTTTTCTCCCAAAATTTAGGATGTGTCCACGTTGCGCTTTGGGGTGTTTCCTGTCGCCGGCGCTAGGCCTACCCACGCAAGTGAGGTATCATTTTTATCGGGAGACTTGGGGGAACGCTGGGTGGAAGGAAATTTGTAGCTCCTCTCAGATTCCAGAACTTTCTGCCACAGAAATGTGAGGAACATGTGTTTTTGTAGCCAAATTTTGAGGTTTGCAAAGGATTCTGGGTAACAGAACCTGGTCAGAGACCCACAGGTCACCCCATCTTGGATTCCCCTAGGTCTCTAGTTTTAAAAAATGCACAGGTTTGGTAGGTTTCCCTAGGTGCCGGGTGAGCTACAGGCCAAAATCCACAGGTAGGCACTGTTTTCTTTCAAAAAATGGGATGTGTCCACGTTGCGTTTTGGGGCGTTTCCTGTTGCGGGCGCCAGGCCTACCCACGCAAGTGAGGTATCATTTTTATCGGGAGACTTGGGGGAACGCTGGGTGGAAGGAAATTTGTAGCTCCTCTCAGATTCCAGAACTTTCTGCCACAAAAATGTGAGGAGCATGTGTTTTTTTAGCCAAATTTTGAGGTTTGCAAAGGATTCTGGGTAACAGAACCTGGTCCGAGCCCCGCAAGTCACCCCTCCTTGGATTCCCCTAGGTCTCTAGTTTTCGGAAATACACAGGTTTGGTAGGTTTCCCTAGGTGCCGGCTGAGCTAGAGGCCAAAATCTACAGGTAGGCACTTCGCAAAAAACACCTCTGTTTTCTCCCAAAATTTAGGATGTGTCCACGTTGCGCTTTGGGGTGTTTCCTGTCGCCGGCGCTAGGCTTACCCACGCAAGTGAGGTATCATTTTTATCGGGAGACTTGGGGGAACGCTGGGTGGAAGGAAATTTGTAGCTCCTCTCAGATTCCAGAACTTTCTGCCACAGAAATGTGAGGAACATGTGTTTTTTTAGCCAAATTTTGAGGTTTGCAAAGGATTCTGGGTAACAGAACCTGGTCCGAGCCCCGCAAGTCACCCCTCCTTGGATTCCCCTAGGTCTCTAGTTTTCAGAAATGCACAGGTTTGGTAGGTTTCACTAGGTGCCGGCTGAGCTAAAGGCCAAAATCTACAGGTAGGCACTTCGCAAAAAACACCTCTGTTTTTTTCCAAAATTTTGGATGTGTCCACTTTGCGCTTTGGGGTGTTTCCTGTCGCCAGCGCTAGGCCTACCCACGCAAGTGAGGTATAATTTTTATCGGGAGACTTGGGGGAACGCTGGGTGGAAGGAAATTTGTAGCTCCTCTCAGATTCCAGAACATTCTGCCACAGAAATGTGAGGAACATGTGTTTTTTTAGCCAAATTTTGAGGTTTGCAAAGGATTCTGGGTAACAGAACCTGGTCCGAGCCCCGCAAGTCACCCCTCCTTGGATTCCCCTAGGTCTCTAGTTTTCAGAAATGCACAGGTTTGGTAGGTTTCTCTAGGTGCCGGCTGAGCTAGAGGCCAAAATCTACAGGTAGGCACTTCGCAAAAAACACCTCTGTTTTCTCCCAAAATTTAGGATGTGTCCACGTTGCGCTTTGGGGTGTTTCCTGTCGCCGGCGCTAGGCCTACCCACGCAAGTGAGGTATCATTTTTATCGGGAGACTTGGGGGAACGCTGGGTGGAAGGAAATTTGTAGCTCCTCTCAGATTCCAGAACTTTCTGCCACAAAAATGTGAGGAGCATGTGTTTTTTTAGCCAAATTTTGAGGTTTGCAAAGGATTCTGGGTAACAGAACCTGGTCCGAGCCCCACAAGTCACCCCTCCTTGGATTCCCCTAGGTCTCTAGTTTTCAGAAATGCACAGGTTTGGTAGGTTTCCCTAGGTGCCGGCTGAGCTAGAGGCCAAAATCTACAGGTAGGCACTTCGCAAAAAACACCTCTGTTTTCTCCCAAAATTTAGGATGTGTCCACGTTGCGCTTTGGGGTGTTTCCTGTCGCCGGCGCTAGGCTTACCCACGCAAGTGAGGTATCATTTTTATCGGGAGACTTGGGGGAACGCTGGGTGGATGGAAATTTGTAGCTCCTCTCAGATTCCAGAACTTTCTGCCACAAAAATGTGAGGAGCATGGGTTTTTTTAGCCAAATTTTGAGGTTTGCAAAGGATTCTGGGTAACAGAACCTGGTCCGAGCCCCGCAAATCACCCCTCCTTGGATTCCCCTAGGTCTCTAGTTTTCAGAAATGCACAGGTTTGGTAGGTTTCCCTAGGTGCCGGCTGAGCTAGAGGCCAAAATCTACAGGTAGGCACTTCGCAAAAAACACCTCTGTTTTCTCCCAAAATGTATGATGTGTCCACGTTGCGCTTTGGGGTGTTTCCTGTCGCCGGCGCTAGGCTTACCCACGCAAGTGAGGTATCATTTTTATCGGGAGACTTGGGGGAACGCTGGGTGGAAGGAAATTTGTAGCTCCTCTCAGATTCCAGAACTTTCTGCCACAGAAATGTGAGGAACATGTGTTTTTTTAGCCAAATTTTGAGGTTTGCAAAGGATTCTGGGTAACAGAACCTGGTCCGAGCCCCGCAAGTCACCCCTCCTTGGATTCCCCTAGGTCTCTAGTTTTCAGAAATGCACAGGTTTGGTAGGTTTCACTAGGTGCCGGCTGAGCTAAAGGCCAAAATCTACAGGTAGGCACTTCGCAAAAAACACCTCTGTTTTTTTCCAAAATTTAGGATGTGTCCACGTTGCGCTTTGGGGTGTTTCCTGTCGCCAGCGCTAGGCCTACCCACGCAAGTGAGGTATCATTTTTATCGGGAGACTTGGGGGAACGCTGGGTGGAAGGAAATTTGTAGCTCCTCTCAGATTCCAGAACTTTCTGCCACAGAAATGTGAGGAACATGTGTTTTTTTAGCCAAATTTTGAGGTTTGCAAAGGATTCTGGGTAACAGAACCTGGTCCGAGCCCCGCAAGTCACCCCTCCTTGGATTCCCCTAGGTCTCTAGTTTTCAGAAATGCACAGGTTTGGTAGGTTTCCCTAGGTGCCGGCTGAGCTAGAGGCCAAAATCTACAGGTAGGCACTTCGCAAAAAACACCTCTGTTTTCTCCCAAAATTTAGGATGTGTCCACGTTGCGCTTTGGGGTGTTTCCTGTCGCCGGTGCTAGGCCTACCCACGCAAGTGAGGTATCATTTTTATCGGGAGACTTGGGGGAACGCTGGGTGGAAGGAAATTTGTAGCTCCTCTCAGATTCCAGAACTTTCTGCCACAGAAATGTGAGGAACATGTGTTTTTTTAGCCAAATTTTGAGGTTTGCAAAGGATTCTGGGTAACAGAACCTGATCCGAGCGCCGCAAGTCCCCCCTCCTTGGATTCCCCTAGGTCTCTAGTTTTCAGAAATGCACAGGTTTGGTAGGTTTCCCTAGGTGCCGGCTGAGCAAGAGGCCAAAATCTACAGGTAGGCACTTCGCAAAAAACACCTCTGTTTTCTCCCAAAATTTAGGATGTGTCCACGTTGCGCTTTGGGGTGTTTCCTGTCGCCGGCGCTAGGCCTACCCACGCAAGTGAGGTATCATTTTTATCGGGAGACTTGGGGGAACGCTGGGTGGAAGGAAATATGTAGCTCCTCTCAGATTCCAGAACTTTCTGCCACAGAAATATGAGGAACATGTGTTTTTTTAGCCAAATTTTGAGGTTTGCAAAGGATTCTGGGTAACAGAACCTGGTCCGAGCCCCGCAAGTCACCCCTCCTTGGATTCCCCTACGTCTCTAGTTTTCAGAAATGCACAGGTTTGGTAGGTTTCACTAGGTGCCGGCTGAGCTAAAGGCCAAAATCTACAGGTAGGCACTTCGCAAAAAACACCTCTGTTTTTTTCCAAAATTTTGGATGTGTCCACGTTGCGCTTTGGGGTGTTTCCTGTCACCGGCGCTAGGCCTACCCACGCAAGTGAGGTATCATTTTTATCGGGAGACTTGGGGGAACGCTGGGTGGAAGGAAATTTGTAGCTCCTCTCAGATTCCAGAACTTTCTGCCACAGAAATGTGAGGAACATGTGTTTTTTTAGCCAAATTTTGAGGTTTGCAAAGGATTCTGGGTAACAGAACCTGGTCCGAGCCCCGCAAGTCACCCCTCCTTGGATTCCCCTAGGTCTCTAGTTTTCAGAAATGCACAGGTTTGGTAGGTTTCCCTAGGTTCCGGCTGAGCTAGAGGCCAAAATCTACAGGTAGGCACTTCGCAAAAAACACCTCTGTTTTTTTCCAAAATTTAGGATGTGTCCACGTTGCGCTTTGGGGTGTTTCCTGTCGCCGGCGCTAGGCCTACCCACGCAAGTGAGGTATCATTTTTATCGGGAGACTTGGGGGAACACTGGGTGGAAGGAAATTTGTAGCTCCTCTCAGATTCCAGAACTTTCTGCCACAGAAATGTGAGGAACATGTGTTTTTTTAGCCAAATTTTGAGGTTTGCAAAGGATTCTGGGTAACAGAACCTGGTCCGAGCCCCGCAAGTCACCCCTCCTTGGATTCCCCTAGGTCTCTAGTTTTCAGAAATGCACAGGTTTGGTAGGTTTCCCTGGGTGCCGGCTGAGCTAGAGGCCAAAATCTACAGGTAGGCAGATCGCAAAAAACACCTCTGTTTTCTCCCAAAATTTAGGATGTGTCCACGTTGCGCTTTGGGGTGTTTCCTGTCGCCGGCGCTAGGCCTACCCACGCAAGTGAGGTATCATTTTTATCGGGAGACTTGGGGGAACGCTGGGTGGAAGGAAATTTGTAGCTCCTCTCAGATTCCAGAACTTTCTGCCACAGAAATGTGAGGAACATGTGTTTTTTTAGCCAAATTTTGAGGTTTGCAAAGGATTCTGGGTAACAGAACCTGGTCAGAGACCCACAGGTCACCCCATCTTGGATTCCCCTAGGTCTCTAGTTTTCAAAAATGCACAGGTTTGGTAGGTTTCCCTAGGTGCCGGGTGAGCTACAGGCCAAAATCCACAGG
Organism: Pleurodeles waltl; assembly: GCF_031143425.1. Lineage (NCBI taxonomy): Eukaryota > Metazoa > Chordata > Amphibia > Caudata > Salamandridae > Pleurodeles > Pleurodeles waltl. The sequence goes on from NC_090449.1 coordinate 406,647,025, forward strand.
TAGGCACTGTTTTCTTTCAAAAAATGGGATGTGTCCACGTTGCGTTTTGGGGTGTTTCCTGTCGCCGGCGCTAGGCTTACCCACGCAAGTGAGGTATCATTTTTATCGGGAGACTTGGGGGAACGCTGGGTGGATGGAAATTTGTAGCTCCTCTCAGATTCCAGAACTTTCTGCCACAAAAATGTGAGGAGCATGGGTTTTTTTAGCCAAATTTTGAGGTTTGCAAAGGATTCTGGGTAACAGAACCTGGTCCGAGCCCCGCAAATCACCCCTCCTTGGATTCCCCTAGGTCTCTAGTTTTCAGAAATGCACAGGTTTGGTAGGTTTCCCTAGGTGCCGGCTGAGCTAGAGGCCAAAATCTACAGGTAGGCACTTCGCAAAAAACACCTCTGTTTTCTCCCAAAATGTATGATGTGTCCACGTTGCGCTTTGGGGTGTTTCCTGTCGCCGGCGCTAGGCTTACCCACGCAAGTGAGGTATCATTTTTATCGGGAGACTTGGGGGAACGCTGGGTGGAAGGAAATTTGTAGCTCCTCTCAGATTCCAGAACTTTCTGCCACAGAAATGTGAGGAACATGTGTTTTTTTAGCCAAATTTTGAGGTTTGCAAAGGATTCTGGGTAACAGAACCTGGTCCGAGCCCCGCAAGTCACCCCTCCTTGGATTCCCCTAGGTCTCTAGTTTTCAGAAATGCACAGGTTTGGTAGGTTTCACTAGGTGCCGGCTGAGCTAAAGGCCAAAATCTACAGGTAGGCACTTCGCAAAAAACACCTCTGTTTTTTTCCAAAATTTAGGATGTGTCCACGTTGCGCTTTGGGGTGTTTCCTGTCGCCAGCGCTAGGCCTACCCACGCAAGTGAGGTATCATTTTTATCGGGAGACTTGGGGGAACGCTGGGTGGAAGGAAATTTGTAGCTCCTCTCAGATTCCAGAACTTTCTGCCACAGAAATGTGAGGAACATGTGTTTTTTTAGCCAAATTTTGAGGTTTGCAAAGGATTCTGGGTAACAGAACCTGGTCCGAGCCCCGCAAGTCACCCCTCCTTGGATTCCCCTAGGTCTCTAGTTTTCAGAAATGCACAGGTTTGGTAGGTTTCCCTAGGTGCCGGCTGAGCTAGAGGCCAAAATCTACAGGTAGGCACTTCGCAAAAAACACCTCTGTTTTCTCCCAAAATTTAGGATGTGTCCACGTTGCGCTTTGGGGTGTTTCCTGTCGCCGGTGCTAGGCCTACCCACGCAAGTGAGGTATCATTTTTATCGGGAGACTTGGGGGAACGCTGGGTGGAAGGAAATTTGTAGCTCCTCTCAGATTCCAGAACTTTCTGCCACAGAAATGTGAGGAACATGTGTTTTTTTAGCCAAATTTTGAGGTTTGCAAAGGATTCTGGGTAACAGAACCTGATCCGAGCGCCGCAAGTCCCCCCTCCTTGGATTCCCCTAGGTCTCTAGTTTTCAGAAATGCACAGGTTTGGTAGGTTTCCCTAGGTGCCGGCTGAGCAAGAGGCCAAAATCTACAGGTAGGCACTTCGCAAAAAACACCTCTGTTTTCTCCCAAAATTTAGGATGTGTCCACGTTGCGCTTTGGGGTGTTTCCTGTCGCCGGCGCTAGGCCTACCCACGCAAGTGAGGTATCATTTTTATCGGGAGACTTGGGGGAACGCTGGGTGGAAGGAAATATGTAGCTCCTCTCAGATTCCAGAACTTTCTGCCACAGAAATATGAGGAACATGTGTTTTTTTAGCCAAATTTTGAGGTTTGCAAAGGATTCTGGGTAACAGAACCTGGTCCGAGCCCCGCAAGTCACCCCTCCTTGGATTCCCCTACGTCTCTAGTTTTCAGAAATGCACAGGTTTGGTAGGTTTCACTAGGTGCCGGCTGAGCTAAAGGCCAAAATCTACAGGTAGGCACTTCGCAAAAAACACCTCTGTTTTTTTCCAAAATTTTGGATGTGTCCACGTTGCGCTTTGGGGTGTTTCCTGTCACCGGCGCTAGGCCTACCCACGCAAGTGAGGTATCATTTTTATCGGGAGACTTGGGGGAACGCTGGGTGGAAGGAAATTTGTAGCTCCTCTCAGATTCCAGAACTTTCTGCCACAGAAATGTGAGGAACATGTGTTTTTTTAGCCAAATTTTGAGGTTTGCAAAGGATTCTGGGTAACAGAACCTGGTCCGAGCCCCGCAAGTCACCCCTCCTTGGATTCCCCTAGGTCTCTAGTTTTCAGAAATGCACAGGTTTGGTAGGTTTCCCTAGGTTCCGGCTGAGCTAGAGGCCAAAATCTACAGGTAGGCACTTCGCAAAAAACACCTCTGTTTTTTTCCAAAATTTAGGATGTGTCCACGTTGCGCTTTGGGGTGTTTCCTGTCGCCGGCGCTAGGCCTACCCACGCAAGTGAGGTATCATTTTTATCGGGAGACTTGGGGGAACACTGGGTGGAAGGAAATTTGTAGCTCCTCTCAGATTCCAGAACTTTCTGCCACAGAAATGTGAGGAACATGTGTTTTTTTAGCCAAATTTTGAGGTTTGCAAAGGATTCTGGGTAACAGAACCTGGTCCGAGCCCCGCAAGTCACCCCTCCTTGGATTCCCCTAGGTCTCTAGTTTTCAGAAATGCACAGGTTTGGTAGGTTTCCCTAGGTGCCGGCTGAGCTAGAGGCCAAAATCTACAGGTAGGCACTTCGCAAAAAACACCTCTGTTTTTTTCCAAAATCTAGGATGTGTCCACGTTGCGCTTTGGGGTGTTTCCTGTCGCCGGCGCTAGGCCTACCCACGCAAATGAGGTATCATTTGTATCGGGAGACTTGGGGGAACGCTGGGTGGAAGGAAATTTGTAGCTCCTCTGAGATTCCAGACTTTCTGCCACAGAAATGTGAGGAACATGTGTTTTTTTAGCCAAATTTTGAGGTTTGCAAAGGATTCTAGGTAACAGAACCTGGTCCGAGCCCCGCAAGTCACCCCTCCTTGGATTCCCCTAGGTCTCTAGTTTTCAGAAATGCACAGGTTTGGTAGGTTTCCCTAGGTGCCGGCTGAGCTAGAGGCCAAAATCTACAGGTAGGCACTTCGCAAAAAACACCTCTGTTTTCTCCCAAAATTTAGGATGTGTCCACGTTGCGCTTTGGGGTGTTTCCTGTCGCCGGCGCTAGTGCTACCCACGCAAGTGAGGTATCATTTTTATCGGGAGACTTGGGGGAACGCTGGGTGGAAGGAAATTTGTAGCTCCTCTCAGATTCCAGACTTTCTGCCACAGAAATGTGAGGAACATGTGTTTTTTTAGCCAAATTTTAAGGTTTGCAAAGGATTCTGGGTAACAGAACCTGGTCCGAGCCCCGCAAGTCACCCCTCCTTGGATTCCCCTAGGTCTCTAGTTTTCAGAAATGCACAGGTTTGGTAGGTTTCCCTGGGTGCCGGCTGAGCTAGAGGCCAAAATCTACAGGTAGGCAGATCGCAAAAAACACCTCTGTTTTCTCCCAAAATTTAGGATGTGTCCACGTTGCGCTTTGGGGTGTTTCCTGTCGCCGGCGCCAGGCCTACCCACGCAAGTGAGGTATCATTTTTATCGGGAGACTTGGGGGAACGCTGGGTGGAAGGAAATTTGTAGCTCCTCTCAGATTCCAGAACTTTCTGCCACAGAAATGTGAGGAACATGTGTTTTTTTAGCCAAATTTTGAGGTTTGCAAAGGATTCTGGGTAACAGAACCTGGTCAGAGACCCACAGGTCACCCCATCTTGGATTCCCCTAGGTCTCTAGTTTTCAAAAATGCACAGGTTTCGTAGGTTTCCCTAGGTGCCGGGTGAGCTACAGGCCAAAATCCACAGGTAGGCACTGTTTTCTTTCAAAAAATGGGATGTGTCCACGTTGCGTTTTGGGGCGTTTCCTGTTGCGGGCGCTAGGCCTACCCACGCAAGTGAGGTATCATTTTTATCGGGAGACTTGGGGGAACGCTGGGTGGAAGGAAATTTGTAGCTCCTCTCAGATTCCAGAACTTTCTGCCACAAAAATGTGAGGAGCATGTGTTTTTTTAGCCAAATTTTGAGGTTTGCAAAGGATTCTGGGTAACAGAACCTGGTCCGAGCCCCGCAAGTCACCCCTCCTTGGATTCCCCTAGGTCTCTAGTTTTCAGAAATGCACAGGTTTGGTAGGTTTCCCTAGGTTCCGGCTGAGCTAGAGGCCAAAATCTACAGGTAGGCACTTCGCAAAAAACACCTCTGTTTTTTTCCAAAATTTAGGATGTGTCCACGTTGCGCTTTGGGGTGTTTCCTGTCGCCGGCGCTAGGCTTACCCACGCAAGTGAGGTATCATTTTTATCGGGAGACTTGGGGGAACGCTGGGTGGAAGGAAATTTGTAGCTCCTCTCAGATTCCAGAACTTTCTGCCACAGAAATGTGAGGAACATGTGTTTTTTTAGCCAAATTTTGAGGTTTGCAAAGGATTCTGGGTAACAGAACCTGATCCGAGCGTCGCAAGTCACCCCTCCTTGGATTCCCCTAGGTCTCTAGTTTTCAGAAATGCACAGGTTTGGTAGGTTTCCCTAGGTGCCGGCTGAGCAAGAGGCCAAAATCTACAGGTAGGCACTTCGCAAAAAACACCTCTGTTTTCTCCCAAAATTTAGGATGTGTCCACGTTGCGCTTTGGGGTGTTTCCTGTCGCCGGCGCTAGGCCTACCCACGCAAGTGAGGTATCATTTTTATCGGGAGACTTGGGGGAACGCTGGGTGGAAGGAAATATGTAGCTCCTCTCAGATTCCAGAACTTTCTGCCACAGAAATGTGAGGAACATGTGTTTTTTTAGCCAAATTTTGAGGTTTGCAAAGGATTCTGGGTAACAGAACCTGGTCCGAGCCCCGCAAGTCACCCCTCCTTGGATTCCCCTACGTCTCTAGTTTTCAGAAATGCACAGTTTTGGTAGGTTTCACTAGGTGCCGGCTGAGCTAAAGGCCAAAATCTACAGGTAGGCACTTCGCAAAAAACACCTCTGTTTTTTTCCAAAATTTTGGATGTGTCCACGTTGCGCTTTGGGGTGTTTCCTGTCGCCGGCGCTAGGCCTACCCACGCAAGTGAGGTATCATTTTTATCGGGAGACTTGGGGGAACGCTGGGTGGAAGGAAATTTGTAGCTCCTCTCAGATTCCAGAACTTTCTGCCACAGAAATGTGAGGAACATGTGTTTTTTTAGCCAAATTTTGAGGTTTGCAAAGGATTCTGGGTAACAGAACCTGGTCCGAGCCCCGCAAGTCACCCCTCCTTGGATTCCCCTAGGTCTCTAGTTTTCAGAAATGCACAGGTTTGGTAGGTTTCCCTAGGTGCCGGCTGAGCTAGAGGCCAAAATCTACAGGTAGGCACTTCGCAAAAAACACCTCTGTTTTTTTCCAAAATTTTGGATGTGTCCACGTTGCGCTTTGGGGTGTTTCCTGTCGCCGGCGCTAGGCCTACCCACGCAAGTGAGGTATCATTTTTATCGGGAGACTTAGGGGAACGCTGGGTGGAAGGAAATTTGTAGCTCCTCTCAGATTCCAGAACTTTCTGCCACAGAAATGTGAGGAACATGTGTTTTTTTAGCCAAATTTTGAGGTTTGCAAAGGATTCTGGGTAACAGAACCTGGTCCGAGCCCCGCAAGTCACCCCTCCTTGGATTCCCCTAGGTCTCTAGTTTTCAGAAATGCACAGGTTTGGTAGGTTTCCCTAGGTGCCGGCTGAGCTAGAGGCCAAAATCTACAGGTAGGCACTTCGCAAAAAACACCGCTGTTTTTTTCCAAAATTTAGGATGTGTCCACGTTGCGCTTTGGGGTGTTTCCTGTCGCCGGCGCTAGGCCTACCCACGCAAGTGAGGTATCATTTGTATCGGGAGACTTGGGGGAACGCTGGGTGGAAGGAAATTTGTAGCTCCTCTGAGATTCCAGACTTTCTGCCACAGAAATGTGAGGAACATGTGTTTTTTTAGCCAAATTTTAAGGTTTGCAAAGGATTCTGGGTAACAGAACCTGGTCCGAGCCCCGCAAGTCACCCCTCCTTGGATTCCCCTAGGTCTCTAGTTTTCAGAAATGCACAGGTTTGGTAGGTTTCCCTAGGTGCCGGCTGAGCTAGAGGCCAAAATCTACAGGTAGGCACTTCGCAAAAAACACCTCTGTTTTCTCCCAAAATTTAGGATGTGTCCACGTTGCGCTTTGGGGTGTTTCCTGTCGCCGGCGCTAGTGCTACCCACGCAAGTGAGGTATCATTTTTATCGGGAGACTTGGGGGAACGCTGGGTGGAAGGAAATTTGTAGCTCCTCTCAGATTCCAGACTTTCTGCCACAGAAATGTGAGGAACATGTGTTTTTTTAGCCAAATTTTAAGGTTTGCAAAGGATTCTGGGTAACAGAACCTGGTCCGAGCCCCGCAAGTCACCCCTCCTTGGATTCCCCTAGGTCTCTAGTTTTCAGAAATGCACAGGTTTGGTAGGTTTCCCTGGGTGCCGGCTGAGCTAGAGGCCAAAATCTACAGGTAGGCAGATCGCAAAAAACACCTCTGTTTTCTCCCAAAATTTAGGATGTGTCCACGTTGCGCTTTGGGGTGTTTCCTGTCGCCGGCGCTAGGCCTACCCACGCAAGTGAGGTATCATTTTTATCGGGAGACTTGGGGGAACGCTGGGTGGAAGGAAATTTGTAGCTCCTCTCAGATTCCAGAACTTTCTGCCACAGAAATGTGAGGAACATGTGTTTTTTTAGCCAAATTTTGAGGTTTGCAAAGGATTCTGGGTAACAGAACCTGGTCAGAGACCCACAGGTCACCCCATCTTGGATTCCCCTAGGTCTCTAGTTTTCAAAAATGCACAGGTTTGGTAGGTTTCCCTAGGTGCCGGGTGAGCTACAGGCCAAAATCCACAGGTAGGCACTGTTTTCTTTCAAAAAATGGGATGTGTCCACGTTGCGTTTTGGGGCGTTTCCTGTTGCGGGCGCTAGGCCTACCCACGCAAGTGAGGTATCATTTTTATCGGGAGACTTGGGGGAACGCTGGGTGGAAGGAAATTTGTAGCTCCTCTCAGATTCCAGAACTTTCTGCCACAGAAATGTGAGGAACATGTGTTTTTTTAGCCAAATTTTGAGGTTTGCAAAGGATTCTGGGTAACAGAACCTGGTCCGAGCCCCGCAAGTCACCCCTCCTTGGATTCCCCTAGGTCTCTAGTTTTCAGAAATGCACAGGTTTGGTAGGTTTCACTAGGTGCCGGCTGAGCTAAAGGCCAAAATCTACAGGTAGGCACTTCGCAAAAAACACCTCTGTTTTTTTCCAAAATTTTGGATGTGTCCACGTTGCGCTTTGGGGTGTTTCCTGTCGCCGGCGCTAGGCCTACCCACGCAAGTGAGGTATCATTTTTATCGGGAGACTTGGGGGAACGCTGGGTGGAAGGAAATTTGTAGCTCCTCTCAGATTCCAGAACTTTCTGCCACAGAAATGTGAGGAACATGTGTTTTTTTAGCCAAATTTTGAGGTTTGCAAAGGATTCTGGGTAACAGAACCTGGTCCGAGCCCCGCAAGTCACCCCTCCTTGGATTCCCCTAGGTCTCTAGTTTTCAGAAATGCACAGGTTTGGTAGGTTTCCCTAGGTTCCGGCTGAGCTAGAGGCCAAAATCTACAGGTAGGCACTTCGCAAAAAACACCTCTGTTTTTTTCAAAAATTTAGGATGTGTCCACGTTGCGCTTTGGGGTGTTTCCTGTCGCCGGCGCTAGGCCTACCCACGCAAGTGAGGTATCATTTTTATCGGGAGACTTGGGGGAACGCTGGGTGGAAGGAAATTTGTAGCTCCTCTCAGATTCCAGAACTTTCTGCCACAGAAATGTGAGGAACATGTGTTTTTTTAGCCAAATTTTGAGGTTTGCAAAGGATTCTGGGTAACAGAACCTGGTCCGAGCCCCGCAAGTCACCCCTCCTTGGATTCCTCTAGGTCTCTAGTTTTCAGAAATGCACAGGTTTGGTAGGTTTCCCTAGGTGCCGGCTGAGCTAGAGGCCAAAATCTACAGGTAGGCACTTCGCAAAAAACACCTCTGTTTTTTTCAAAAATTTAGGATGTGTCCACGTTGTGCTTTGGGGTGTTTCCTGTCGCCGGCGCTAGGCCTACCCACGCAAGTGAGGTATCATTTGTATCGGGAGACTTGGGGGAACGCTGGGTGGAAGGAAATTTGTAGCTCCTCTGAGATTCCAGACTTTCTGCCACAGAAATGTGAGGAACATGTGTTTTTTTAGCCAAATTTTGAGGTTTGCAAAGGATTCTAGGTAACAGAACCTGGTCCGAGCCCCGCAAGTCACCCCTCCTTGGATTCCCCTAGGTCTCTAGTTTTCAGAAATGCACAGGTTTGGTAGGTTTCCCTAGGTGCCGGCTGAGCTAGAGGCCAAAATCTACAGGTAGGCACTTCGCAAAAAACACCTCTGTTTTCTCCCAAAATTTAGGATGTGTCCACGTTGCGCTTTGGGGTGTTTCCTGTCGCCGGCGCTAGTGCTACCCACGCAAGTGAGGTATCATTTTTATCGGGAGACTTGGGGGAACGCTGGGTGGAAGGAAATTTGTAGCTCCTCTCAGATTCCAGACTTTCTGCCACAGAAATGTGAGGAACATGTGTTTTTTTAGCCAAATTTTAAGGTTTGCAAAGGATTCTGGGTAACAGAACCTGGTCCGAGCCCCGCAAGTCACCCCTCCTTGGATTCCCCTAGGTCTCTAGTTTTCAGAAATGCACAGGTTTGGTAGGTTTCCCTGGGTGCCGGCTGAGCTAGAGGCCAAAATCTACAGGTAGGCAGATCGCAAAAAACACCTCTGTTTTCTCCCAAAATTTAGGATGTGTCCACGTTGCGCTTTGGGGTGTTTCCTGTCGCCGGCGCTAGGCCTACCCACGCAAGTGAGGTATCATTTTTATCGGGAGACTTGGGGGAACGCTGGGTGGAAGGAAATTTGTAGCTCCTCTCAGATTCCAGAACTTTCTGCCACAGAAATGTGAGGAACATGTGTTTTTTTAGCCAAATTTTGAGGTTTGCAAAGGATTCTGGGTAACAGAACCTGGTCAGAGACCCACAGGTCACCCCATCTTGGATTCCCCTAGGTCTCTAGTTTTCAAAAATGCACAGGTTTGGTAGGTTTCCCTAGGTGCCGGGTGAGCTACAGGCCAAAATCCACAGGTAGGCACTGTTTTCTTTCAAAAAATGGGATGTGTCCACGTTGCGTTTTGGGGCGTTTCCTGTTGCGGGCGCTAGGCCTACCCACGCAAGTGAGGTATCATTTTTATCGGGAGACTTGGGGGAACGCTGGGTGGAAGGAAATTTGTAGCTCCTCTCAGATTCCAGAACTTTCTGCCACAGAAATGTGAGGAACATGTGTTTTTTTAGCCAAATTTTGAGGTTTGCAAAGGATTCTGGGTAACAGAACCTGGTCCGAGCCCCGCAAGTCACCCCTCCTTGGATTCCCCTAGGTCTCTAGTTTTCAGAAATGCACAGGTTTGGTAGGTTTCACTAGGTGCCGGCTGAGCTAAAGGCCAAAATCTACAGGTAGGCACTTCGCAAAAAACACCTCTGTTTTTTTCAAAAATTTTGGATGTGTCCACGTTGCGCTTTGGGGTGTTTCCTGTCGCCGGCGCTAGGCCTACCCACGCAAGTGAGGTATCATTTTTATCGGGAGACTTGGGGGAACGCTGGGTGGAAGGAAATTTGTAGCTCCTCTCAGATTCCAGAACTTTCTGCCACAGAAATGTGAGGAACATGTGTTTTTTTAGCCAAATTTTGAGGTTTGCAAAGGATTCTGGGTAACAGAACCTGGTCCGAGCCCCGCAAGTCACCCCTCCTTGGATTCCCCTAGGTCTCTAGTTTTCAGAAATGCACAGGTTTGGTAGGTTTCCCTAGGTTCCGGGTGAGGTAGAGGCCAAAATCTACAGGTAGGCACTTCGCAAAAAACACCTCTGTTTTTTTCCAAAATTTAGGATGTGTCCACGTTGCGCTTTGGGGTGTTTCCTGTCGCCGGCGCTAGGCCTACCCACGCAAGTGAGGTATCATTTTTATCGGGAGACTTGGGGGAACGCTGGGTGGAAGGAAATTTGTAGCTCCTCTCAGATTCCAGAACTTTCTGCCACAGAAATGTGAGGAACATGTGTTTTTTTAGCCAAATTTTGAGGTTTGCAAAGGATTCTGGGTAACAGAACCTGGTCCGAGCCCCGCAAGTCACCCCTCCTTGGATTCCCCTAGGTCTCTAGTTTTCAGAAATGCACAGGTTTGGTAGGTTTCCCTAGGTGCCGGCTGAGCTAGAGGCCAAAATCTACAGGTAGGCACTTCGCAAAAAACACCTCTGTTTTTTTCAAAAATTTAGGATGTGTCCACGTTGTGCTTTGGGGTGTTTCCTGTCGCCGGCGCTAGGCCTACCCACGCAAGTGAGGTATCATTTGTATCGGGAGACTTGGGGGAACGCTGGGTGGAAGGAAATTTGTAGCTCCTCTGAGATTCCAGACTTTCTGCCACAGAAATGTGAGGAACATGTGTTTTTTTAGCCAAATTTTGAGGTTTGCAAAGGATTCTAGGTAACAGAACCTGGTCCGAGCCCCGCAAGTCACCCCTCCTTGGATTCCCCTAGGTCTCTAGTTTTCAGAAATGCACAGGTTTGGTAGGTTTCCCTAGGTGCCGGCTGAGCTAGAGGCCAAAATCTACAGGTAGGCACTTCGCAAAAAACACCTCTGTTTTCTCCCAAAATTTAGGATGTGTCCACGTTGCGCTTTGGGGTGTTTCCTGTCGCCGGCGCTAGTGCTACCCACGCAAGTGAGGTATCATTTTTATCGGGAGACTTGGGGGAACGCTGGGTGGAAGGAAATTTGTAGCTCCTCTCAGATTCCAGACTTTCTGCCACAGAAATGTGAGGAACATGTGTTTTTTTAGCCAAATTTTAAGGTTTACAAAGGATTCTGGGTAACAGAACCTGGTCCGAGCCCCGCAAGTCACCCCTCCTTGGATTCCCCTAGGTCTCTAGTTTTCAGAAATGCACAGGTTTGGTAGGTTTTCCTGGGTGCCGGCTGAGCTAGAGGCCAAAATCTACAGGTAGGCAGATCGCAAAAAACACGTCAGTTTTCTCCCAAAATTTAGGATGTGTCCACGTTGCGCTTTGGGGTGTTTCCTGTCGCCGGCACTAGGCCTACCCACGCAAGTGAGGTATCATTTTTATCGGGAGACTTGGGGGAACGCTGGGTGGAAGGAAATTTGTATCTCCTCTCAGATTCCAGAACTTTCTGCCACAGAAATGTGAGGAACATGTGTTTTTTTAGCCAAATTTTGAGGTTTGCAAAGGATTCTGGGTAACAGAACCTGGTCAGAGACCCACAGGTCACCCCATCTTGGATTCCCCTAGGTCTCTAGTTTTCAAAAATGCACAGGTTTGGTAGGTTTCCCTAGGTGCCGGGTGAGCTACAGGCCAAAATCCACAGGTAGGCACTGTTTTCTTTCAAAAAATGGGATGTGTCCACGTTGCGTTTTGGGGCGTTTCCTGTTGCGGGCGCTAGGCCTACCCACGCAAGTGAGGTATCATTTTTATCGGGAGACTTGGGGGAACGCTGGGTGGAAGGAAATTTGTAGCTCCTCTCAGATTCCAGAACTTTCTGCCACAAAAATGTGAGGAGCATGTGTTTTTTTAGCCAAATTTTGAGGTTTGCAAAGGATTCTGGGTAACAGAACCTGGTCCGAGCCCCGCAAGTCACCCCTCCTTGGATTCCCCTAGGTCTCTAGTTTTCAGAAATACACAGGTTTGGTAGGTTTCCCTAGGTGCCGGCTGAGCTAGAGGCCAAAATCTACAGGTAGGCACTTCGCAAAAAACACCTCTGTTTTCTCCCAAAATTTAGGATGTGTCCACGTTGCGCTTTGGGGTGTTTCCTGTCGCCGGCGCTAGGCTTACCCACGCAAGTGAGGTATCATTTTTATCGGGAGACTTGGGGGAACGCTGGGTGGAAGGAAATTTGTAGCTCCTCTCAGATTCCAGAACTTTCTGCCACAGAAATGTGAGGAACATGTGTTTTTTTAGCCAAATTTTGAGGTTTGCAAAGGATTCTGGGTAACAGAACCTGGTCCGAGCCCCGCAAGTCACCCCTCCTTGGATTCCCCTAGGTCTCTAGTTTTCAGAAATGCACAGGTTTGGTAGGTTTCACTAGGTGCCGGCTGAGCTAAAGGCCAAAATCTACAGGTAGGCACTTCGCAAAAAACACCTCTGTTTTTTTCCAAAATGTTGGATGTGTCCACTTTGCGCTTTGGGGTGTTTCCTGTCGCCAGCGCTAGGCCTACCCACGCAAGTGAGGTATAATTTTTATCGGGAGACTTGGGGGAACGCTGGGTGGAAGGAAATTTGTAGCTCCTCTCAGATTCCAGAACATTCTGCCACAGAAATGTGAGGAACATGTGTTTTTTTAGCCAAATTTTGAGGTTTGCAAAGGATTCTGGGTAACAGAACCTGGTCCGAGCCCCGCAAGTCACCCCTCCTTGGATTCCCCTAGGTCTCTAGTTTTCAGAAATGCACAGGTTTGGTAGGTTTCTCTAGGTGCCGGCTGAGCTAGAGGCCAAAATCTACAGGTAGGCACTTCGCAAAAAACACCTCTGTTTTCTCCCAAAATTTAGGATGTGTCCACGTTGCGCTTTGGGGTGTTTCCTGTCGCCGGCGCTAGGCCTACCCACGCAAGTGAGGTATCATTTTTATCGGGAGACTTGGGGGAACGCTGGGTGGAAGGAAATTTGTAGCTCCTCTCAGATTCCAGAACTTTCTGCCACAAAAATGTGAGGAGCATGTGTTTTTTTTGCCAAATTTTGAGGTTTGCAAAGGATTCTGGGTAACAGAACCTGGTCCGAGCCCCACAAGTCACCCCTCCTTGGATTCCCCTAGGTCTCTAGTTTTCAGAAATGCACAGGTTTGGTAGGTTTCCCTAGGTGCCGGCTGAGCTAGAGGCCAAAATCTACAGGTAGGCACTTCGCAAAAAACACCTCTGTTTTCTCCCAAAATTTAGGATGTGTCCACGTTGCGCTTTGGGGTGTTTCCTGTCGCCGGCGCTAGGCTTACCCACGCAAGTGAGGTATCATTTTTATCGGGAGACTTGGGGGAACGCTGGGTGGAAGGAAATTTGTAGCTCCTCTCAGATTCCAGAACTTTCTGCCACAAAAATGTGAGGAGCATGTGTTTTTTTAGCCAAATTTTGAGGTTTGCAAAGGATTCTGGGTAACAGAACCTGGTCCGAGCCCCGCAAATCACCCCTCCTTGGATTCCCCTAGGTCTCTAGTTTTCAGAAATGCACAGGTTTGGTAGGTTTCCCTAGGTGCCGGCTGAGCTAGAGGCCAAAATCTACAGGTAGGCACTTCGCAAAAAACACCTCTGTTTTCTCCCAAAATGTAGGATGTGTCCACGTTGCGCTTTGGGGTGTTTCCTGTCGCCGGCGCTAGGCTTACCCACGCAAGTGAGGTATCATTTGTATCGGGAGACTTGGGGGAACGCTGGGTGGAAGGAAATTTGTAGCTCCTCTGAGATTCCAGACTTTCTGCCACAGAAATGTGAGGAACATGTGTTTTTTTAGCCAAATTTTGAGGTTTGCAAAGGATTCTAGGTAACAGAACCTGGTCCGAGCCCCGCAAGTCACCCCTCCTTGGATTCCCCTAGGTCTCTAGTTTTCAGAAATGCACAGGTTTGGTAGGTTTCCCTAGGTGCCGGCTGAGCTAGAGGCCAAAATCTACAGGTAGGCACTTCGCAAAAAACACCTCTGTTTTCTCCCAAAATTTAGGATGTGTCCACGTTGCGCTTTGGGGTGTTTCCTGTCGCCGGCGCTAGTGCTACCCACGCAAGTGAGGTATCATTTTTATCGGGAGACTTGGGGGAACGCTGGGTGGAAGGAAATTTGTAGCTCCTCTCAGATTCCAGACTTTCTGCCACAGAAATGTGAGGAACATGTGTTTTTTTAGCCAAATTTTAAGGTTTACAAAGGATTCTGGGTAACAGAACCTGGTCCGAGCCCCGCAAGTCACCCCTCCTTGGATTCCCCTAGGTCTCTAGTTTTCAGAAATGCACAGGTTTGGTAGGTTTTCCTGGGTGCCGGCTGAGCTAGAGGCCAAAATCTACAGGTAGGCAGATCGCAAAAAACACCTCTGTTTTCTCCCAAAATTTAGGATGTGTCCACGTTGCGCTTTGGGGTGTTTCCTGTCGCCGGCACTAGGCCTACCCACGCAAGTGAGGTATCATTTTTATCGGGAGACTTGGGGGAACGCTGGGTGGAAGGAAATTTGTAGCTCCTCTCAGATTCCAGAACTTTCTGCCACAGAAATGTGAGGAACATGTGTTTTTTTAGCCAAATTTTGAGGTTTGCAAAGGATTCTGGGTAACAGAACCTGGTCAGAGACCCACAGGTCACCCCATCTTGGATTCCCCTAGGTCTCTAGTTTTAAAAAATGCACAGGTTTGGTAGGTTTCCCTAGGTGCCGGGTGAGCTACAGGCCAAAATCCACAGGTAGGCACTGTTTTCTTTCAAAAAATGGGATGTGTCCACGTTGCGTTTTGGGGCGTTTCCTGTTGCGGGCGCTAGGCCTACCCACGCAAGTGAGGTATCATTTTTATCGGGAGACTTGGGGGAACGCTGGGTGGAAGGAAATTTGTAGCTCCTCTCAGATTCCAGAACTTTCTGCCACAAAAATGTGAGGAGCATGTGTTTTTTTAGCCAAATTTTGAGGTTTGCAAAGGATTCTGGGTAACAGAACCTGGTCCGAGCCCCGCAAGTCACCCCTCCTTGGATTCCCCTAGGTCTCTAGTTTTCAGAAATACACAGGTTTGGTAGGTTTCCCTAGGTGCCGGCTGAGCTAGAGGCCAAAATCTACAGGTAGGCACTTCGCAAAAAACACCTCTGTTTTCTCCCAAAATTTAGGATGTGTCCACGTTGCGCTTTGGGGTGTTTCCTGTCGCCGGCGCTAGGCTTACCCACGCAAGTGAGGTATCATTTTTATCGGGAGACTTGGGGGAACGCTGGGTGGAAGGAAATTTGTAGCTCCTCTCAGATTCCAGAACTTTCTGCCACAGAAATGTGAGGAACATGTGTTTTTTTAGCCAAATTTTGAGGTTTGCAAAGGATTCTGGGTAACAGAACCTGGTCCGAGCCCCGCAAGTCACCCCTCCTTGGATTCCCCTAGGTCTCTAGTTTTCAGAAATGCACAGGTTTGGTAGGTTTCACTAGGTGCCGGCTGAGCTAAAGGCCAAAATCTACAGGTATGCACTTCGCAAAAAACACCTCTGTTTTTTTCCAAAATTTTGGATGTGTCCACTTTGCGCTTTGGGGTGTTTCCTGTCGCCAGCGCTAGGCCTACCCACGCAAATGAGGTATAATTTTTATCGGGAGACTTGGGGGAACGCTGGGTGGAAGGAAATTTGTAGCTCCTCTCAGATTCCAGAACATTCTGCCACAGAAATGTGAGGAACATGTGTTTTTTTAGCCAAATTTTGAGGTTTGCAAAGGATTCTGGGTAACAGAACCTGGTCCGAGCCCCGCAAGTCACCCCTCCTTGGATTCCCCTAGGTCTCTAGTTTTCAGAAATGCACAGGTTTGGTAGGTTTCTCTAGGTGCCGGCTGAGCTAGAGGCCAAAATCTACAGGTAGGCACTTCGCAAAAAACACCTCTGTTTTCTCCCAAAATTTAGGATGTGTCCACGTTGCGCTTTGGGGTGTTTCCTGTCGCCGGCGCTAGGCCTACCCACGCAAGTGAGGTATCATTTTTATCGGGAGACTTGGGGGAACGCTGGGTGGAAGGAAATTTGTAGCTCCTCTCAGATTCCAGAACTTTCTGCCACAAAAATGTGAGGAGCATGTGTTTTTTTAGCCAAATTTTGAGGTTTGCAAAGGATTCTGGGTAACAGAACCTGGTCCGAGCCCCACAAGTCACCCCTCCTTGGATTCCCCTAGGTCTCTAGTTTTCAGAAATGCACAGGTTTGGTAGGTTTCCCTAGGTGCCGGCTGAGCTAGAGGCCAAAATCTACAGGTAGGCACTTCGCAAAAAACACCTCTGTTTTCTCCCAAAATTTAGGATGTGTCCACGTTGCGCTTTGGGGTGTTTCCTGTCGCCGGCGCTAGGCTTACCCACGCAAGTGAGGTATCATTTTTATCGGGAGACTTGGGGGAACGCTGGGTGGAAGGAAATTTGTAGCTCCTCTCAGATTCCAGAACTTTCTGCCACAAAAATGTGAGGAGCATGTGTTTTTTTAGCCAAATTTTGAGGTTTGCAAAGGATTCTGGGTAACAGAACCTGGTCCGAGCCCCGCAAATCACCCCTCCTTGGATTCCCCTAGGTCTCTAGTTTTCAGAAATGCACAGGTTTGGTAGGTTTCCCTAGGTGCCGGCTGAGCTAGAGGCCAAAATCTACAGGTAGGCACTTCGCAAAAAACACCTCTGTTTTCTCCCAAAATGTAGGATGTGTCCACGTTGCGCTTTGGGGTGTTTCCTGTCGCCGGCGCTAGGCTTACCCACGCAAGTGAGGTATCATTTTTATCGGGAGACTTGGGGGAACGCTGGGTGGAAGGAAATTTGTAGCTCCTCTCAGATTCCAGAACTTTCTGCCACAGAAATGTGAGGAACATGTGTTTTTTTAGCCAAATTTTGAGGTTTGCAAAGGATTCTGGGTAACAGAACCTGGTCCGAGCCCCGCAAGTCACCCCTCCTTGGATTCCCCTAGGTCTCTAGTTTTCAGAAATGCACAGGTTTGGTAGGTTTCACTAGGTGCCGGCTGAGCTAAAGGCCAAAATCTACAGGTAGGCACTTCGCAAAAAACACCTCTGTTTTTTTCCAAAATTTAGGATGTGTCCACGTTGCGCTTTGGGGTGTTTCCTGTCGCCAGCGCTAGGCCTACCCACGCAAGTGAGGTATCATTTTTATCGGGAGACTTGGGGGAACGCTGGGTGGAAGGAAATTTGTAGCTCCTCTCAGATTCCAGAACTTTCTGCCACAGAAATGTGAGGAACATGTGTTTTTTTAGCCAAATTTTGAGGTTTGCAAAGGATTCTGGGTAACAGAACCTGGTCCGAGCCCCGCAAGTCACCCCTCCTTGGATTCCCCTAGGTCTCTAGTTTTCAGAAATGCACAGGTTTGGTAGGTTTCCCTAGGTGCCGGCTGAGCTAGAGGCCAAAATCTACAGGTAGGCACTTCGCAAAAAACACCTCTGTTTTCTCCCAAAATTTAGGATGTGTCCACGTTGCGCTTTGGGGTGTTTCCTGTCGCCGGTGCTAGGCCTACCCACGCAAGTGAGGTATCATTTTTATCGGGAGACTTGGGGGAACGCTGGGTGGAAGGAAATTTGTAGCTCCTCTCAGATTCCAGAACTTTCTGCCACAGAAATGTGAGGAACATGTGTTTTTTTAGCCAAATTTTGAGGTTTGCAAAGGATTCTGGGTAACAGAACCTGATCCGAGCGCCGCAAGTCACCCCTCCTTGGATTCCCCTAGGTCTCTAGTTTTCAGAAATGCACAGGTTTGGTAGGTTTCCCTAGGTGCCGGCTGAGCAAGAGGCCAAAATCTACAGGTAGGCACTTCGCAAAAAACACCTCTGTTTTCTCCCAAAATTTAGGATGTGTCCACGTTGCGCTTTGGGGTGTTTCCTGTCGCCGGCGCTAGGCCTACCCACGCAAGTGAGGTATCATTTTTATCGGGAGACTTGGGGGAACGCTGGGTGGAAGGAAATATGTAGCTCCTCTCAGATTCCAGAACTTTCTGCCACAGAAATATGAGGAACATGTGTTTTTTTAGCCAAATTTTGAGGTTTGCAAAGGATTCTGGGTAACAGAACCTGGTCCGAGCCCCGCAAGTCACCCCTCCTTGGATTCCCCTACGTCTCTAGTTTTCAGAAATGCACAGGTTTGGTAGGTTTCACTAGGTGCCGGCTGAGCTAAAGGCCAAAATCTACAGGTAGGCACTTCGCAAAAAACACCTCTGTTTTTTTCCAAAATTTTGGATGTGTCCACGTTGCGCTTTGGGGTGTTTCCTGTCACCGGCGCTAGGCCTACCCACGCAAGTGAGGTATCATTTTTATCGGGAGACTTGGGGGAACGCTGGGTGGAAGGAAATTTGTAGCTCCTCTCAGATTCCAGAACTTTCTGCCACAGAAATGTGAGGAACATGTGTTTTTTTAGCCAAATTTTGAGGTTTGCAAAGGATTCTGGGTAACAGAACCTGGTCCGAGCCCCGCAAGTCACCCCTCCTTGGATTCCCCTAGGTCTCTAGTTTTCAGAAATGCACAGGTTTGGTAGGTTTCCCTAGGTTCCGGCTGAGCTAGAGGCCAAAATCTACAGGTAGGCACTTCGCAAAAAACACCTCTGTTTTCTCCCAAAATGTAGGATGTGTCCACGTTGCGCTTTGGGGTGTTTCCTGTCGCCGGCGCTAGGCTTACCCACGCAAGTGAGGTATCATTTGTATCGGGAGACTTGGGGGAACGCTGGGTGGAAGGAAATTTGTAGCTCCTCTGAGATTCCAGACTTTCTGCCACAGAAATGTGAGGAACATGTGTTTTTTTAGCCAAATTTTGAGGTTTGCAAAGGATTCTAGGTAACAGAACCTGGTCCGAGCCCCGCAAGTCACCCCTCCTTGGATTCCCCTAGGTCTCTAGTTTTCAGAAATGCACAGGTTTGGTAGGTTTCCCTAGGTGCCGGCTGAGCTAGAGGCCAAAATCTACAGGTAGGCACTTCGCAAAAAACACCTCTGTTTTCTCCCAAAATTTAGGATGTGTCCACGTTGCGCTTTGGGGTGTTTCCTGTCGCCGGCGCTAGTGCTACCCACGCAAGTGAGGTATCATTTTTATCGGGAGACTTGGGGGAACGCTGGGTGGAAGGAAATTTGTAGCTCCTCTCAGATTCCAGACTTTCTGCCACAGAAATGTGAGGAACATGTGTTTTTTTAGCCAAATTTTAAGGTTTACAAAGGATTCTGGGTAACAGAACCTGGTCCGAGCCCCGCAAGTCACCCCTCCTTGGATTCCCCTAGGTCTCTAGTTTTCAGAAATGCACAGGTTTGGTAGGTTTTCCTGGGTGCCGGCTGAGCTAGAGGCCAAAATCTACAGGTAGGCAGATCGCAAAAAACACCTCTGTTTTCTCCCAAAATTTAGGATGTGTCCACGTTGCGCTTTGGGGTGTTTCCTGTCGCCGGCACTAGGCCTACCCACGCAAGTGAGGTATCATTTTTATCGGGAGACTTGGGGGAACGCTGGGTGGAAGGAAATTTGTAGCTCCTCTCAGATTCCAGAACTTTCTGCCACAGAAATGTGAGGAACATGTGTTTTTTTAGCCAAATTTTCAGGTTTGCAAAGGATTCTGGGTAACAGAACCTGGTCAGAGACCCACAGGTCACCCCATCTTGGATTCCCCTAGGTCTCTAGTTTTAAAAAATGCACAGGTTTGGTAGGTTTCCCTAGGTGCCGGGTGAGCTACAGGCCAAAATCCACAGGTAGGCACTGTTTTCTTTCAAAAAATGGGATGTGTCCACGTTGCGTTTTGGGGCGTTTCCTGTTGCGGGCGCTAGGCCTACCCACGCAAGTGAGGTATCATTTTTATCGGGAGACTTGGGGGAACGCTGGGTGGAAGGAAATTTGTAGCTCCTCTCAGATTCCAGAACTTTCTGCCACAAAAATGTGAGGAGCATGTGTTTTTTTAGCCAAATTTTGAGGTTTGCAAAGGATTCTGGGTAACAGAACCTGGTCCGAGCCCCGCAAGTCACCCCTCCTTGGATTCCCCTAGGTCTCTAGTTTTCAGAAATACACAGGTTTGGTAGGTTTCCCTAGGTGCCGGCTGAGCTAGAGGCCAAAATCTACAGGTAGGCACTTCGCAAAAAACACCTCTGTTTTCTCCCAAAATTTAGGATGTGTCCACGTTGCGCTTTGGGGTGTTTCCTGTCGCCGGCGCTAGGCTTACCCACGCAAGTGAGGTATCATTTTTATCGGGAGACTTGGGGGAACGCTGGGTGGAAGGAAATTTGTAGCTCCTCTCAGATTCCAGAACTTTCTGCCACAGAAATGTGAGGAACATGTGTTTTTTTAGCCAAATTTTGAGGTTTGCAAAGGATTCTGGGTAACAGAACCTGGTCCGAGCCCCGCAAGTCACCCCTCCTTGGATTCCCCTAGGTCTCTAGTTTTCAGAAATGCACAGGTTTGGTAGGTTTCACTAGGTGCCGGCTGAGCTAAAGGCCAAAATCTACAGGTAGGCACTTCGCAAAAAACACCTCTGTTTTTTTCCAAAATTTTGGATGTGTCCACTTTGCGCTTTGGGGTGTTTCCTGTCGCCAGCGCTAGGCCTACCCACGCAAATGAGGTATAATTTTTATCGGGAGACTTGGGGGAACGCTGGGTGGAAGGAAATTTGTAGCTCCTCTCAGATTCCAGAACATTCTGCCACAGAAATGTGAGGAACATGTGTTTTTTTAGCCAAATTTTGAGGTTTGCAAAGGATTCTGGGTAACAGAACCTGGTCCGAGCCCCGCAAGTCACCCCTCCTTGGATTCCCCTAGGTCTCTAGTTTTCAGAAATGCACAGGTTTGGTAGGTTTCTCTAGGTGCCGGCTGAGCTAGAGGCCAAAATCTACAGGTAGGCACTTCGCAAAAAACACCTCTGTTTTCTCCCAAAATTTAGGATGTGTCCACGTTGCGCTTTGGGGTGTTTCCTGTCGCCGGCGCTAGGCCTACCCACGCAAGTGAGGTATCATTTTTATCGGGAGACTTGGGGGAACGCTGGGTGGAAGGAAATTTGTAGCTCCTCTCAGATTCCAGAACTTTCTGCCACAAAAATGTGAGGAGCATGTGTTTTTTTAGCCAAATTTTGAGGTTTGCAAAGGATTCTGGGTAACAGAACCTGGTCCGAGCCCCACAAGTCACCCCTCCTTGGATTCCCCTAGGTCTCTAGTTTTCAGAAATGCACAGGTTTGGTAGGTTTCCCTAGGTGCCGGCTGAGCTAGAGGCCAAAATCTACAGGTAGGCACTTCGCAAAAAACACCTCTGTTTTCTCCCAAAATTTAGGATGTGTCCACGTTGCGCTTTGGGGTGTTTCCTGTCGCCGGCGCTAGGCTTACCCACGCAAGTGAGGTATCATTTTTATCGGGAGACTTGGGGGAACGCTGGGTGGAAGGAAATTTGTAGCTCCTCTCAGATTCCAGAACTTTCTGCCACAAAAATGTGAGGAGCATGTGTTTTTTTAGCCAAATTTTGAGGTTTGCAAAGGATTCTGGGTAACAGAACCTGGTCCGAGCCCCGCAAATCACCCCTCCTTGGATTCCCCTAGGTCTCTAGTTTTCAGAAATGCACAGGTTTGGTAGGTTTCCCTAGGTGCCGGCTGAGCTAGAGGCCAAAATCTACAGGTAGGCACTTCGCAAAAAACACCTCTGTTTTCTCCCAAAATGTAGGATGTGTCCACGTTGCGCTTTGGGGTGTTTCCTGTCGCCGGCGCTAGGCTTACCCACGCAAGTGAGGTATCATTTTTATCGGGAGACTTGGGGGAACGCTGGGTGGAAGGAAATTTGTAGCTCCTCTCAGATTCCAGAACTTTCTGCCACAGAAATGTGAGGAACATGTGTTTTTTTAGCCAAATTTTGAGGTTTGCAAAGGATTCTGGGTAACAGAACCTGGTCCGAGCCCCGCAAGTCACCCCTCCTTGGATTCCCCTAGGTCTCTAGTTTTCAGAAATGCACAGGTTTGGTAGGTTTCACTAGGTGCCGGCTGAGCTAAAGGCCAAAATCTACAGGTAGGCACTTCGCAAAAAACACCTCTGTTTTTTTCCAAAATTTAGGATGTGTCCACGTTGCGCTTTGGGGTGTTTCCTGTCGCCAGCGCTAGGCCTACCCACGCAAGTGAGGTATCATTTTTATCGGGAGACTTGGGGGAACGCTGGGTGGAAGGAAATTTGTAGCTCCTCTCAGATTCCAGAACTTTCTGCCACAGAAATGTGAGGAACATGTGTTTTTTTAGCCAAATTTTGAGGTTTGCAAAGGATTCTGGGTAACAGAACCTGGTCCGAGCCCCGCAAGTCACCCCTCCTTGGATTCCCCTAGGTCTCTAGTTTTCAGAAATGCACAGGTTTGGTAGGTTTCCCTAGGTGCCGGCTGAGCTAGAGGCCAAAATCTACAGGTAGGCACTTCGCAAAAAACACCTCTGTTTTCTCCCAAAATTTAGGATGTGTCCACGTTGCGCTTTGGGGTGTTTCCTGTCGCCGGTGCTAGGCCTACCCACGCAAGTGAGGTATCATTTTTATCGGGAGACTTGGGGGAACGCTGGGTGGAAGGAAATTTGTAGCTCCTCTCAGATTCCAGAACTTTCTGCCACAGAAATGTGAGGAACATGTGTTTTTTTAGCCAAATTTTGAGGTTTGCAAAGGATTCTGGGTAACAGAACCTGATCCGAGCGCCGCAAGTCACCCCTCCTTGGATTCCCCTAGGTCTCTAGTTTTCAGAAATGCACAGGTTTGGTAGGTTTCCCTAGGTGCCGGCTGAGCAAGAGGCCAAAATCTACAGGTAGGCACTTCGCAAAAAACACCTCTGTTTTCTCCCAAAATTTAGGATGTGTCCACGTTGCGCTTTGGGGTGTTTCCTGTCGCCGGCGCTAGGCCTACCCACGCAAGTGAGGTATCATTTTTATCGGGAGACTTGGGGGAACGCTGGGTGGAAGGAAATATGTAGCTCCTCTCAGATTCCAGAACTTTCTGCCACAGAAATATGAGGAACATGTGTTTTTTTAGCCAAATTTTGAGGTTTGCAAAGGATTCTGGGTAACAGAACCTGGTCCGAGCCCCGCAAGTCACCCCTCCTTGGATTCCCCTACGTCTCTAGTTTTCAGAAATGCACAGGTTTGGTAGGTTTCACTAGGTGCCGGCTGAGCTAAAGGCCAAAATCTACAGGTAGGCACTTCGCAAAAAACACCTCTGTTTTTTTCCAAAATTTTGGATGTGTCCACGTTGCGCTTTGGGGTGTTTCCTGTCACCGGCGCTAGGCCTACCCACGCAAGTGAGGTATCATTTTTATCGGGAGACTTGGGGGAACGCTGGGTGGAAGGAAATTTGTAGCTCCTCTCAGATTCCAGAACTTTCTGCCACAGAAATGTGAGGAACATGTGTTTTTTTAGCCAAATTTTGAGGTTTGCAAAGGATTCTGGGTAACAGAACCTGGTCCGAGCCCCGCAAGTCACCCCTCCTTGGATTCCCCTAGGTCTCTAGTTTTCAGAAATGCACAGGTTTGGTAGGTTTCCCTAGGTTCCGGCTGAGCTAGAGGCCAAAATCTACAGGTAGGCACTTCGCAAAAAACACCTCTGTTTTTTTCCAAAATTTAGGATGTGTCCACGTTGCGCTTTGGGGTGTTTCCTGTCGCCGGCGCTAGGCCTACCCACGCAAGTGAGGTATCATTTTTATCGGGAGACTTGGGGGAACACTGGGTGGAAGGAAATTTGTAGCTCCTCTCAGATTCCAGAACTTTCTGCCACAGAAATGTGAGGAACATGTGTTTTTTTAGCCAAATTTTGAGGTTTGCAAAGGATTCTGGGTAACAGAACCTGGTCCGAGCCCCGCAAGTCACCCCTCCTTGGATTCCCCTAGGTCTCTAGTTTTCAGAAATGCACAGGTTTGGTAGGTTTCCCTAGGTGCCGGCTGAGCTAGAGGCCAAAATCTACAGGTAGGCACTTCGCAAAAAACACCTCTGTTTTTTTCCAAAATTTAGGATGTGTCCACGTTGCGCTTTGGGGTGTTTCCTGTCGCCGGCGCTAGTGCTACCCACGCAAGTGAGGTATCATTTTTATCGGGAGACTTGGGGGAACGCTGGGTGGAAGGAAATTTGTAGCTCCTCTCAGATTCCAGACTTTCTGCCACAGAAATGTGAGGAACATGTGTTTTTTTAGCCAAATTTTAAGGTTTGCAAAGGATTCTGGGTAACAGAACCTGGTCCGAGCCCCGCAAGTCACCCCTCCTTGGATTCCCCTAGGTCTCTAGTTTTCAGAAATGCACAGGTTTGGTAGGTTTCCCTGGGTGCCGGCTGAGCTAGAGGCCAAAATCTACAGGTAGGCAGATCGCAAAAAACACCTCTGTTTTCTCCCAAAATTTAGGATGTGTCCACGTTGCGCTTTGGGGTGTTTCCTGTCGCCGGCGCTAGGCCTACCCACGCAAGTGAGGTATCATTTTTATCGGGAGACTTGGGGGAACGCTGGGTGGGAGGAAATTTGTAGCTCCTCTCAGATTCCAGAACTTTCTGCCACAGAAATGTGAGGAACATGTGTTTTTTTAGCCAAATTTTGAGGTTTGCAAAGGATTCTGGGTAACAGAACCTGGTCAGAGACCCACAGGTCACCCCATCTTGGATTCCCCTAGGTCTCTAGTTTTCAAAAATGCACAGGTTTGGTAGGTTTCTCTAGGTGCCGGGTGAGCTACAGGCCAAAATCCACAGGTAGGCACTGTTTTCTTTCAAAAAATGGGATGTGTCCACGTTGCGTTTTGGGGCGTTTCCTGTTGCGGGCGCTAGGCCTACCCACGCAAGTGAGGTATCATTTTTATCGGGAGACTTGGGGGAACGCTGGGTGGAAGGAAATTTGTAGCTCCTCTCAGATTCCAGAACTTTCTGCCACAGAAATGTGAGGAACATGTGTTTTTGTAGCCAAATTTTGAGGTTTGCAAAGGATTCTGGGTAACAGAACCTGGTCCGAGCCCCGCAAGTCACCCCTCCTTGGATTCCCCTAGGTCTCTAGTTTTCAGAAATGCACAGGTTTGGTAGGTTTCACTAGGTGCCGGCTGAGCTAAAGGCCAAAATCTACAGGTAGGCACTTCGCAAAAAACACCTCTGTTTTTTTCCAAAATTTTGGATGTGTCCACGTTGCGCTTTGGGGTGTTTCCTGTCGCCGGCGCTAGGCCTACCCACGCAAGTGAGGTATCATTTTTATCGGGAGACTTGGGGGAACGCTGGGTGGAAGGAAATTTGTAGCTCCTCTCAGATTCCAGAACTTTCTGCCACAGAAATGTGAGGAACATGTGTTTTTTTAGCCAAATTTTGAGGTTTGCAAAGGATTCTGGGTAACAGAACCTGGTCCGAGCCCCGCAAGTCACCCCTCCTTGGATTCCCCTAGGTCTCTAGTTTTCAGAAATGCACAGGTTTGGTAGGTTTCCCTAGGTTCCGGCTGAGCTAGAGGCCAAAATCTACAGGTAGGCACTTCGCAAAAAACACCTCTGTTTTTTTCCAAAATTTAGGATGTGTCCACGTTGCGCTTTGGGGTGTTTCCTGTCGCCGGCGCTAGGCCTACCCACGCAAGTGAGGTATCATTTTTATCGGGAGACTTGGGGGAACGCTGGGTGGAAGGAAATTTGTAGCTCCTCTCAGATTCCAGAACTTTCTGCCACAGAAATGTGAGGAACATGTGTTTTTTTAGCCAAATTTTGAGGTTTGCAAAGGATTCTGGGTAACAGAACCTGGTCCGAGCCCCGCAAGTCACCCCTCCTTGGATTCCCCTAGGTCTCTAGTTTTCAGAAATGCACAGGTTTGGTAGGTTTCCCTAGGTGCCGGCTGAGCTAGAGGCCAAAATCTACAGGTAGGCACTTCGCAAAAAACACCTCTGTTTTTTTCAAAAATTTAGGATGTGTCCACGTTGTGCTTTGGGGTGTTTCCTGTCGCCGGCGCTAGGCCTACCCACGCAAGTGAGGTATCATTTGTATCGGGAGACTTGGGGGAACGCTGGGTGGAAGGAAATTTGTAGCTCCTCTGAGATTCCAGACTTTCTGCCACAGAAATGTGAGGAACATGTGTTTTTTTAGCCAAATTTTGAGGTTTGCAAAGGATTCTAGGTAACAGAACCTGGTCCGAGCCCCGCAAGTCACCCCTCCTTGGATTCCCCTAGGTCTCTAGTTTTCAGAAATGCACAGGTTTGGTAGGTTTCCCTAGGTGCCGGCTGAGCTAGAGGCCAAAATCTACAGGTAGGCACTTCGCAAAAAACACCTCTGTTTTCTCCCAAAATTTAGGATGTGTCCACGTTGCGCTTTGGGGTGTTTCCTGTCGCCGGCGCTAGTGCTACCCACGCAAGTGAGGTATCATTTTTATCGGGAGACTTGGGGGAACGCTGGGTGGAAGGAAATTTGTAGCTCCTCTCAGATTCCAGACTTTCTGCCACAGAAATGTGAGGAACATGTGTTTTTTTAGCCAAATTTTAAGGTTTGCAAAGGATTCTGGGTAACAGAACCTGGTCCGAGCCCCGCAA
Source organism: Pleurodeles waltl (assembly GCF_031143425.1). Taxonomy (NCBI): domain Eukaryota; kingdom Metazoa; phylum Chordata; class Amphibia; order Caudata; family Salamandridae; genus Pleurodeles; species Pleurodeles waltl. The sequence goes on from NC_090449.1 coordinate 406,673,199, forward strand.
GTCACCCCTCCTTGGATTCCCCTAGGTCTCTAGTTTTCAGAAATGCACAGGTTTGGTAGGTTTCCCTGGGTGCCGGCTGAGCTAGAGGCCAAAATCTACAGGTAGGCAGATCGCAAAAAACACCTCTGTTTTCTCCCAAAATTTAGGATGTGTCCACGTTGCGCTTTGGGGTGTTTCCTGTCGCCGGCGCTAGGCCTACCCACGCAAGTGAGGTATCATTTTTATCGGGAGACTTGGGGGAACGCTGGGTGGAAGGAAATTTGTAGCTCCTCTCAGATTCCAGAACTTTCTGCCACAGAAATGTGAGGAACATGTGTTTTTTTAGCCAAATTTTGAGGTTTGCAAAGGATTCTGGGTAACAGAACCTGGTCAGAGACCCACAGGTCACCCCATCTTGGATTCCCCTAGGTCTCTAGTTTTCAAAAATGCACAGGTTTGGTAGGTTTCCCTAGGTGCCGGGTGAGCTACAGGCCAAAATCCACAGGTAGGCACTGTTTTCTTTCAAAAAATGGGATGTGTCCACGTTGCGTTTTGGGGCGTTTCCTGTTGCGGGCGCTAGGCCTACCCACGCAAGTGAGGTATCATTTTTATCGGGAGACTTGGGGGAACGCTGGGTGGAAGGAAATTTGTAGCTCCTCTCAGATTCCAGAACTTTCTGCCACAAAAATGTGAGGAGCATGTGTTTTTTTAGCCAAATTTTGAGGTTTGCAAAGGATTCTGGGTAACAGAACCTGGTCCGAGCCCCGCAAGTCACCCCTCCTTGGATTCCCCTAGGTCTCTAGTTTTCAGAAATACACAGGTTTGGTAGGTTTCCCTAGGTGCCGGCTGAGCTAGAGGCCAAAATCTACAGGTAGGCACTTCGCAAAAAACACCTCTGTTTTCTCCCAAAATTTAGGATGTGTCCACGTTGCGCTTTGGGGTGTTTCCTGTCGCCGGCGCTAGGCTTACCCACGCAAGTGAGGTATCATTTTTATCGGGAGACTTGGGGGAACGCTGGGTGGAAGGAAATTTGTAGCTCCTCTCAGATTCCAGAACTTTCTGCCACAGAAATGTGAGGAACATGTGTTTTTTTAGCCACATTTTGAGGTTTGCAAAGGATTCTGGGTAACAGAACCTGGTCCGAGCCCCGCAAGTCACCCCTCCTTGGATTCCCCTAGGTCTCTAGTTTTCAGAAATGCACAGGTTTGGTAGGTTTCACTAGGTGCCGGCTGAGCTAAAGGCCAAAATCTACAGGTAGGCACTTCGCAAAAAACACCTCTGTTTTTTTCCAAAATTTTGGATGTGTCCACTTTGCGCTTTGGGGTGTTTCCTGTCGCCAGCGCTAGGCCTACCCACGCAAGTGAGGTATAATTTTTATCGGGAGACTTGGGGGAACGCTGGGTGGAAGGAAATTTGTAGCTCCTCTCAGATTCCAGAACATTCTGCCACAGAAATGTGAGGAACATGTGTTTTTTTAGCCAAATTTTGAGGTTTGCAAAGGATTCTGGGTAACAGAACCTGGTCAGAGACCCACAGGTCACCCCATCTTGGATTCCCCTAGGTCTCTAGTTTTCAAAAATGCACAGGTTTGGTAGGTTTCCCTAGGTGCCGGGTGAGCTACAGGCCAAAATCCACAGGTAGGCACTGTTTTCTTTCAAAAAATGGGATGTGTCCACGTTGCGTTTTGGGGCGTTTCCTGTTGCGGGCGCTAGGCCTACCCACGCAAGTGAGGTATCATTTTTATCGGGAGACTTGGGGGAACGCTGGGTGGAAGGAAATTTGTAGCTCCTCTCAGATTCCAGAACTTTCTGCCACAAAAATGTGAGGAGCATGTGTTTTTTTAGCCAAATTTTGAGGTTTGCAAAGGATTCTGGGTAACAGAACCTGGTCCGAGCCCCGCAAGTCACCCCTCCTTGGATTCCCCTAGGTCTCTAGTTTTCAGAAATACACAGGTTTGGTAGGTTTCCCTAGGTGCCGGCTGAGCTAGAGGCCAAAATCTACAGGTAGGCACTTCGCAAAAAACACCTCTGTTTTCTCCCAAAATTTAGGATGTGTCCACGTTGCGCTTTGGGGTGTTTCCTGTCGCCGGCGCTAGGCTTACCCACGCAAGTGAGGTATCATTTTTATCGGGAGACTTGGGGGAACGCTGGGTGGAAGGAAATTTGTAGCTCCTCTCAGATTCCAGAACTTTCTGCCACAGAAATGTGAGGAACATGTGTTTTTTTAGCCACATTTTGAGGTTTGCAAAGGATTCTGGGTAACAGAACCTGGTCCGAGCCCCGCAAGTCACCCCTCCTTGGATTCCCCTAGGTCTCTAGTTTTCAGAAATGCACAGGTTTGGTAGGTTTCACTAGGTGCCGGCTGAGCTAAAGGCCAAAATCTACAGGTAGGCACTTCGCAAAAAACACCTCTGTTTTTTTCCAAAATTTTGGATGTGTCCACTTTGCGCTTTGGGGTGTTTCCTGTCGCCAGCGCTAGGCCTACCCACGCAAGTGAGGTATAATTTTTATCGGGAGACTTGGGGGAACGCTGGGTGGAAGGAAATTTGTAGCTCCTCTCAGATTCCAGAACATTCTGCCACAGAAATGTGAGGAACATGTGTTTTTTTAGCCAAATTTTGAGGTTTGCAAAGGATTCTGGGTAACAGAACCTGGTCCGAGCCCCGCAAGTCACCCCTCCTTGGATTCCCCTAGGTCTCTAGTTTTCAGAAATGCACAGGTTTGGTAGGTTTCTCTAGGTGCCGGCTGAGCTAGAGGCCAAAATCTACAGGTAGGCACTTCGCAAAAAACACCTCTGTTTTCTCCCAAAATTTAGGATGTGTCCACGTTGCGCTTTGGGGTGTTTCCTGTCGCCGGCGCTAGGCCTACCCACGCAAGTGAGGTATCATTTTTATCGGGAGACTTGGGGGAACGCTGGGTGGAAGGAAATTTGTAGCTCCTCTCAGATTCCAGAACTTTCTGCCACAAAAATGTGAGGAGCATGTGTTTTTTTAGCCAAATTTTGAGGTTTGCAAAGGATTCTGGGTAACAGAACCTGGTCCGAGCCCCACAAGTCACCCCTCCTTGGATTCCCCTAGGTCTCTAGTTTTCAGAAATGCACAGGTTTGGTAGGTTTCCCTAGGTGCCGGCTGAGCTAGAGGCCAAAATCTACAGGTAGGCACTTCGCAAAAAACACCTCTGTTTTCTCCCAAAATTTAGGATGTGTCCACGTTGCGCTTTGGGGTGTTTCCTGTCGCCGGCGCTAGGCTTACCCACGCAAGTGAGGTATCATTTTTATCGGGAGACTTGGGGGAACGCTGGGTGGAAGGAAATTTGTAGCTCCTCTCAGATTCCAGAACTTTCTGCCACAAAAATGTGAGGAGCATGTGTTTTTTTAGCCAAATTTTGAGGTTTGCAAAGGATTCTGGGTAACAGAACCTGGTCCGAGCCCCGCAAATCACCCCTCCTTGGATTCCCCTAGGTCTCTAGTTTTCAGAAATGCACAGGTTTGGTAGGTTTCCCTAGGTGCCGGCTGAGCTAGAGGCCAAAATCTACAGGTAGGCACTTCGCAAAAAACACCTCTGTTTTCTCCCAAAATGTAGGATGTGTCCACGTTGCGCTTTGGGGTGTTTCCTGTCGCCGGCGCTAGGCTTACCCACGCAAGTGAGGTATCATTTTTATCGGGAGACTTGGGGGAACGCTGGGTGGAAGGAAATTTGTAGCTCCTCTCAGATTCCAGAACTTTCTGCCACAGAAATGTGAGGAACATGTGTTTTTTTAGCCAAATTTTGAGGTTTGCAAAGGATTCTGGGTAACAGAACCTGGTCCGAGCCCCGCAAGTCACCCCTCCTTGGATTCCCCTAGGTCTCTAGTTTTCAGAAATGCACAGGTTTGGTAGGTTTCACTAGGTGCCGGCTGAGCTAAAGGCCAAAATCTACAGGTAGGCACTTCGCAAAAAACACCTCTGTTTTTTTCCAAAATTTAGGATGTGTCCACGTTGCGCTTTGGGGTGTTTCCTGTCGCCAGCGCTAGGCCTACCCACGCAAGTGAGGTATCATTTTTATCGGGAGACTTGGGGGAACGCTGGGTGGAAGGAAATTTGTAGCTCCTCTCAGATTCCAGAACTTTCTGCCACAGAAATGTGAGGAACATGTGTTTTTTTAGCCAAATTTTGAGGTTTGCAAAGGATTCTGGGTAACAGAACCTGGTCCGAGCCCCGCAAGTCACCCCTCCTTGGATTCCCCTAGGTCTCTAGTTTTCAGAAATGCACAGGTTTGGTAGGTTTCCCTAGGTGCCGGCTGAGCTAGAGGCCAAAATCTACAGGTAGGCACTTCGCAAAAAACACCTCTGTTTTCTCCCAAAATTTAGGATGTGTCCACGTTGCGCTTTGGGGTGTTTCCTGTCGCCGGTGCTAGGCCTACCCACGCAAGTGAGGTATCATTTTTATCGGGAGACTTGGGGGAACGCTGGGTGGAAGGAAATTTGTAGCTCCTCTCAGATTCCAGAACTTTCTGCCACAGAAATGTGAGGAACATGTGTTTTTTTAGCCAAATTTTGAGGTTTGCAAAGGATTCTGGGTAACAGAACCTGATCCGAGCGCCGCAAGTCACCCCTCCTTGGATTCCCCTAGGTCTCTAGTTTTCAGAAATGCACAGGTTTGGTAGGTTTCCCTAGGTGCCGGCTGAGCAAGAGGCCAAAATCTACAGGTAGGCACTTCGCAAAAAACACCTCTGTTTTCTCTCAAAATTTAGGATGTGTCCACGTTGCGCTTTGGGGTGTTTCCTGTCGCCGGCGCTAGGCCTACCCACGCAAGTGAGGTATCATTTTTATCGGGAGACTTGGGGGAACGCTGGGTGGAAGGAAATATGTAGCTCCTCTCAGATTCCAGAACTTTCTGCCACAGAAATATGAGGAACATGTGTTTTTTTAGCCAAATTTTGAGGTTTGCAAAGGATTCTGGGTAACAGAACCTGGTCCGAGCCCCGCAAGTCACCCCTCCTTGGATTCCCCTACGTCTCTAGTTTTCAGAAATGCACAGGTTTGGTAGGTTTCACTAGGTGCCGGCTGAGCTAAAGGCCAAAATCTACAGGTAGGCACTTCGCAAAAAACACCTCTGTTTTTTTCCAAAATTTTGGATGTGTCCACGTTGCGCTTTGGGGTGTTTCCTGTCACCGGCGCTAGGCCTACCCACGCAAGTGAGGTATCATTTTTATCGGGAGACTTGGGGGAACGCTGGGTGGAAGGAAATTTGTAGCTCCTCTCAGATTCCAGAACTTTCTGCCACAGAAATGTGAGGAACATGTGTTTTTTTAGCCAAATTTTGAGGTTTGCAAAGGATTCTGGGTAACAGAACCTGGTCCGAGCCCCGCAAGTCACCCCTCCTTGGATTCCCCTAGGTCTCTAGTTTTCAGAAATGCACAGGTTTGGTAGGTTTCCCTAGGTTCCGGCTGAGCTAGAGGCCAAAATCTACAGGTAGGCACTTCGCAAAAAACACCTCTGTTTTTTTCCAAAATTTAGGATGTGTCCACGTTGCGCTTTGGGGTGTTTCCTGTCGCCGGCGCTAGGCCTACCCACGCAAGTGAGGTATCATTTTTATCGGGAGACTTGGGGGAACACTGGGTGGAAGGAAATTTGTAGCTCCTCTCAGATTCCAGAACTTTCTGCCACAGAAATGTGAGGAACATGTGTTTTTTTAGCCAAATTTTGAGGTTTGCAAAGGATTCTGGGTAACAGAACCTGGTCCGAGCCCCGCAAGTCACCCCTCCTTGGATTCCCCTAGGTCTCTAGTTTTCAGAAATGCACAGGTTTGGTAGGTTTCCCTAGGTGCCGGCTGAGCTAGAGGCCAAAATCTACAGGTAGGCACTTCGCAAAAAACACCTCTGTTTTTTTCCAAAATTTAGGATGTGTCCACGTTGCGCTTTGGGGTGTTTCCTGTCGCCGGCGCTAGTGCTACCCACGCAAGTGAGGTATCATTTTTATCGGGAGACTTGGGGGAACGCTGGGTGGAAGGAAATTTGTAGCTCCTCTCAGATTCCAGACTTTCTGCCACAGAAATGTGAGGAACATGTGTTTTTTTAGCCAAATTTTAAGGTTTGCAAAGGATTCTGGGTAACAGAACCTGGTCCGAGCCCCGCAAGTCACCCCTCCTTGGATTCCCCTAGGTCTCTAGTTTTCAGAAATGCACAGGTTTGGTAGGTTTCCCTGGGTGCCGGCTGAGCTAGAGGCCAAAATCTACAGGTAGGCAGATCGCAAAAAACACCTCTGTTTTCTCCCAAAATTTAGGATGTGTCCACGTTGCGCTTTGGGGTGTTTCCTGTCGCCGGCGCTAGGCCTACCCACGCAAGTGAGGTATCATTTTTATCGGGAGACTTGGGGGAACGCTGGGTGGGAGGAAATTTGTAGCTCCTCTCAGATTCCAGAACTTTCTGCCACAGAAATGTGAGGAACATGTGTTTTTTTAGCCAAATTTTGAGGTTTGCAAAGGATTCTGGGTAACAGAACCTGGTCAGAGACCCACAGGTCACCCCATCTTGGATTCCCCTAGGTCTCTAGTTTTCAAAAATGCACAGGTTTGGTAGGTTTCTCTAGGTGCCGGGTGAGCTACAGGCCAAAATCCACAGGTAGGCACTGTTTTCTTTCAAAAAATGGGACGTGTCCACGTTGCGTTTTGGGGCGTTTCCTGTTGCGGGCGCTAGGCCTACCCACGCAAGTGAGGTATCATTTTTATCGGGAGACTTGGGGGAACGCTGGGTGGAAGGAAATTTGTAGCTCCTCTCAGATTCCAGAACTTTCTGCCACAGAAATGTGAGGAACATGTGTTTTTGTAGCCAAATTTTGAGGTTTGCAAAGGATTCTGGGTAACAGAACCTGGTCCGAGCCCCGCAAGTCACCCCTCCTTGGATTCCCCTAGGTCTCTAGTTTTCAGAAATGCACAGGTTTGGTAGGTTTCACTAGGTGCCGGCTGAGCTAAAGGCCAAAATCTACAGGTAGGCACTTCGCAAAAAACACCTCTGTTTTTTTCCAAAATTTTGGATGTGTCCACGTTGCGCTTTGGGGTGTTTCCTGTCGCCGGCGCTAGGCCTACCCACGCAGGTGAGGTATCATTTTTATCGGGAGACTTGGGGGAACGCTGGGTGGAAGGAAATTTGTAGCTCCTCTCAGATTCCAGAACTTTCTGCCACAGAAATGTGAGGAACATGTGTTTTTTTAGCCAAATTTTGAGGTTTGCAAAGGATTCTGGGTAACAGAACCTGGTCCGAGCCCCGCAAGTCACCCCTCCTTGGATTCCCCTAGGTCTCTAGTTTTCAGAAATGCACAGGTTTGGTAGGTTTCACTAGGTGCCGGCTGAGCTAAAGGCCAAAATCTACAGGTAGGCACTTCGCAAAAAACACCTCTGTTTTTTTCAAAAATTTTGGATGTGTCCACGTTGCGCTTTGGGGTGTTTCCTGTCGCCGGCGCTAGGCCTACCCACGCAAGTGAGGTATCATTTTTATCGGGAGACTTGGGGGAACGCTGGGTGGAAGGAAATTTGTAGCTCCTCTCAGATTCCAGAACTTTCTGCCACAGAAATGTGAGGAACATGTGTTTTTTTAGCCAAATTTTGAGGTTTGCAAAGGATTCTGGGTAACAGAACCTGGTCCGAGCCCCGCAAGTCACCCCTCCTTGGATTCCCCTAGGTCTCTAGTTTTCAGAAATGCACAGGTTTGGTAGGTTTCCCTAGGTGCCGGCTGAGCTAGAGGCCAAAATCTACAGGTAGGCACTTCGCAAAAAACACCTCTGTTTTTTTCAAAAATTTAGGATGTGTCCACGTTGTGCTTTGGGGTGTTTCCTGTCGCCGGCGCTAGGCCTACCCACGCAAGTGAGGTATCATTTGTATCGGGAGACTTGGGGGAACGCTGGGTGGAAGGAAATTTGTAGCTCCTCTGAGATTCCAGACCTTCTGCCACAGAAATGTGAGGAACATGTGTTTTTTTAGCCAAATTTTGAGGTTTGCAAAGGATTCTAGGTAACAGAACCTGGTCCGAGCCCCGCAAGTCACCCCTCCTTGGATTCCCCTAGGTCTCTAGTTTTCAGAAATGCACAGGTTTGGTAGGTTTCCCTAGGTGCCGGCTGAGCTAGAGGCCAAAATCTACAGGTAGGCACTTCGCAAAAAACACCTCTGTTTTCTCCCAAAATTTAGGATGTGTCCACGTTGCGCTTTGGGGTGTTTCCTGTCGCCGGCGCTAGTGCTACCCACGCAAGTGAGGTATCATTTTTATCGGGAGACTTGGGGGAACGCTGGGTGGAAGGAAATTTGTAGCTCCTCTCAGATTCCAGACGTTCTGCCACAGAAATGTGAGGAACATGTGTTTTTTTAGCCAAATTTTAAGGTTTGCAAAGGATTCTGGGTAACAGAACCTGGTCCGAGCCCCGCAAGTCACCCCTCCTTGGATTCCCCTAGGTCTCTAGTTTTCAGAAATGCACAGGTTTGGTAGGTTTTCCTGGGTGCCGGCTGAGCTAGAGGCCAAAATCTACAGGTAGGCAGATCGCAAAAAACACCTCTGTTTTCTCCCAAAATTTAGGATGTGTCCATGTTGCGCTTTGGGGTGTTTCCTGTCGCTCGGACCAGGTTCTGTTACCCAGAATCCTCTGCAAACCTCAAAATTTGGCTAAAAAAACACATGTTCCTCACATTTCTGTGGCAGAAAGTTCTGGAATCTGAGAGGAGCTACAAATTTCCTTCCACCCAGCGTTCCCCCAAGTCTCCCGATAAAAATGATACCTCACTTGCGTGGGTAGGCCTAGCACCGGCGACAGGAAACACCCCAAAGCGCAACGTGGACACATCCTAAATTTTGGGAGAAAACAGAGGTGTTTTTTGCGAAGTGCCTACCTGTAGATTTTGGCCTCTAGCTCAGCCGGCACCTAGGGAAACCTACCAAACCTGTGCATTTCTGAAAACTAGAGACCTAGGGGAATCCAAGGAGGGGTGACTTGCGGGACTCGGACCAGGTTCTGTTACCCAGAATCCTTTGCAAACCTCAAAATTTGGCTAAAAAAACACATGTTCCTCACATTGCTGTGGCAGAAAGTTCTGGAATCTGAGAGGAGCTACAAATTTCCTTCCACCCAGCGTTCCCCCAAGTCTCCCGATAAAAATGATACCTCACTTGCGTGGGTAGGCCTAGCGCTGGCGACAGGAAACACCCCAAAGCGCAACGTGGACACATCCTAAATTTTGGAAAAAAACAGAGGTGTTTTTTGCGATTTGCCTACCTGTAGATTTTGGCCTTTAGCTCAGCCGGCACCTAGTGAAACATACCAAACCTGTGCATTTCTGAAAACTAGAGACCTAGGGGAATCCAAGGAGGGGTGACTTGCGGGGCTCGGACCAGGTTCTGTTACCCAGAATCCATTGCAAACCTCATAATTTTGCTAAAAAAACACATGTTCCTCACATTTCTGTGGCAGAAAGTTCTGGAATCTGAGAGGAGCTACAAATTTCCTTCCACCCAGCGTTCCCCCAAGTCTCCCGATAAAAATGATACCTCACTTGCGTGGGTAAGCCTAGCGCCGGCGACAGGAAACACCCCAAAGCGCAACGTGGACACATCCTAAATTTTGGGAGAAAACAGAGGTGTTTTTTGCGAAGTGCCTACCTGTAGATTTTGGCCTCTAGCTCAGCCGGCACCTAGGGAAACCTACCAAACCTGTGCATTTCTGAAAACTAGAGACCTAGGGGAATCCAAGGAGGGGTGACTTGTGGGGCTCGGACCAGGTTCTGTTACCCAGAATCCTTTGCAAACCTCAAAATTTGGCTAAAAAAACACATGCTCCTCACATTTTTGTGGCAGAAAGTTCTGGAATCTGAGAGGAGCTACAAATTTCCTTCCACCCAGCATTCCCCCAAGTCTCCCGATAAAAATGATACCTCACTTGCGTGGGTAGGCCTAGCGCCGGCGACAGGAAACACCCCAAAGCGCAACGTGGACACATCCTAAATTTTGGGAGAAAACAGAGGTGTTTTTTGCGAAGTGCCTACCTGTAGATTTTGGCCTCTAGCTCAGCCGGCACCTAGAGAAACCTACCAAACCTGTGCATTTCTGAAAACTAGAGACCTAGGGGAATCCAAGGAGGGGTGACTTGCGGGGCTCAGACCAGGTTCTGTTACCCAGAATCCTTTGCAAACCTCAAAATTTGGCTAAAAAAACACATGTTCCTCACATTTCTGTGGCAGAATGTTCTGGAATCTGAGAGGAGCTACAAATTTCCTTCCACCCAGCGTTCCCCCAAGTCTCCCGATAAAAATTATACCTCACTTGCGTGGGTAGGCCTAGCGCTGGCGACAGGAAACACCCCAAAGCGCAAAGTGGACACATCCAAAATTTTGGAAAAAAACAGAGGTGTTTTTTGCGAAGTGCCTACCTGTAGATTTTGGCCTTTAGCTCAGCCGGCACCTAGTGAAACCTACCAAACCTGTGCATTTCTGAAAACTAGAGACCTAGGGGAATCCAAGGAGGGGTGACTTGCGGGGCTCGGACCAGGTTCTGTTACCCAGAATCCTTTGCAAACCTCAAAATTTGGCTAAAAAAACACATGTTCCTCACATTTCTGTGGCAGAAAGTTCTGGAATCTGAGAGGAGCTACAAATTTCCTTCCACCCAGCGTTCCCCCAAGTCTCCCGATAAAAATGATACCTCACTTGCGTGGGTAAGCCTAGCGCCGGCGACAGGAAACACCCCAAAGCGCAACGTGGACACATCCTAAATTTTGGGAGAAAACAGAGGTGTTTTTTGCGAAGTGCCTACCTGTAGATTTTGGCCTCTAGCTCAGCCGGCACCTAGGGAAACCTACCAAACCTGTGTATTTCTGAAAACTAGAGACCTAGGGGAATCCAAGGAGGGGTGACTTGCGGGGCTCGGACCAGGTTCTGTTACCCAGAATCCTTTGCAAACCTCAAAATTTGGCTAAAAAAACACATGCTCCTCACATTTTTGTGGCAGAAAGTTCTGGAATCTGAGAGGAGCTACAAATTTCCTTCCACCCAGCGTTCCCCCAAGTCTCCCGATAAAAATGATACCTCACTTGCGTGGGTAGGCCTGGCGCCCGCAACAGGAAACGCCCCAAAACGCAACGTGGACACATCTCATTTTGGGGTGACCTGTGGGTCTCTGACCAGGTTCTGTTACCCAGAATCCTTTGCAAACCTCAAAATTTGGCTACAAAAACACATGTTCCTCACATTTCTGTGGCAGAAAGTTCTGGAATCTGAGAGGAGCTACAAATTTCCTTCCACCCAGCGTTCCCCCAAGTCTCCCGATAAAAATGATACCTCACTTGCGTGGGTAGGCCTAGCGCCGGCGACAGGAAACACCCCAAAGCGCAACGTGGACACATCCTAAATTTTGGGAGAAAACAGAGGCGTTTTTTGCGAAGTGCCTACCTGTAGATTTTGGCCTCTAGCTCAGCCGGCACCTAGGGAAACCTACCAAACCTGTGCAGTTCTGAAAACTAGAGACCTAGGGGAATCCAAAGAGGGGTGACTTGCGGGGCTCGGACCAGGTTCTGTTACCCAGAATCCTTTGCAAACCTCAAAATTTGGCTAAAAAAACACATGTTCCTCACATTTCTGTGGCAGAAAGTTCTGGAATCTGAGAGGAGCTACAAATTTCCTTCCACCCAGCGTTCCCCCAAGTCTCCCGATAAAAATGATACCTCACTTGCGTGGGTAGGCCTGGCGCCCGCAACAGGAAACGCCCCAAAACGCAACGTGGACACATCCCATTTTTTGAAAGAAAACAGTGCCTACCTGTGGATTTTGGCCTGTAGCTCACCCGGCACCTAGGGAAACCTACCAAACCTGTGCATTTTTGAAAACTAGAGACCTAGGGGAATCCAAGGAGGGGTGACTTGTGGGGCTCGGACCAGGTTCTGTTACCCAGAATCCTTTGCAAACCTCAAAATTTGGCTAAAAAAACACATGCTCCTCACATTTTTGTGGCAGAAAGTTCTGGAATCTGAGAGGAGCTACAAATTTCCTTCCAACCAGCGTTCCCCCAAGTCTCCCGATAAAAATGATACCTCACTTGCGTGGGTAGGCCTAGCGCCGGCGACAGGAAACACCCCAAAGCGCAACGTGGACACATCCTAAATTTTGGGAGAAAACAGAGGTGTTTTTTGCGAAGTGCCTACCTGTAGATTTTGGCCTCTAGCTCAGCCGGCACCTAGGGAAACCTACCAAACCTGTGCATTTCTGAAAACTAGAGACCTAGGGGAATCCAAGGAGGGGTGACTTGTGGGGCTCGGACCAGGTTCTGTTACCCAGAATCCTTTGCAAACCTCAAAATTTGGCTAAAAAAACACATGCTCCTCACATTTTTGTGGCAGAAAGTTCTGGAATCTGAGAGGAGCTACAAATTTCCTTCCACCCAGCGTTCCCCCAAGTCTCCCGATAAAAATGATACCTCACTTGCGTGGGTAGGCCTAGCGCCGGCGACAGGAAACACCCCAAAGCGCAACGTGGACACATCCTAAATTTTGGGAGAAAACAGAGGTGTTTTTTGCGAAGTGCCTACCTGTAGATTTTGGCCTCTAGCTCAGCCGGCACCTAGAGAAACCTACCAAACCTGTGCATTTCTGAAAACTAGAGACCTAGGGGAATCCAAGGAGGGGTGACTTGCGGGGCTCAGACCAGGTTCTGTTACCCAGAATCCTTTGCAAACCTCAAAATTTGGCTAAAAAAACACATGTTCCTCACATTTCTGTGGCAGAATGTTCTGGAATCTGAGAGGAGCTACAAATTTCCTTCCACCCAGCGTTCCCCCAAGTCTCCCGATAAAAATTATACCTCACTTGCGTGGGTAGGCCTAGCGCTGGCGACAGGAAACACCCCAAAGCGCAAAGTGGACACATCCAAAATTTTGGAAAAAAACAGAGGTGTTTTTTGCGAAGTGCCTACCTGTAGATTTTGGCCTTTAGCTCAGCCGGCACCTAGTGAAACCTACCAAACCTGTGCATTTCTGAAAACTAGAGACCTAGGGGAATCCAAGGAGGGGTGACTTGCGGGGCTCGGACCAGGTTCTGTTACCCAGAATCCTTTGCAAACCTCAAAATTTGGCTAAAAAAACACATGTTCCTCACATTTCTGTGGCAGAAAGTTCTGGAATCTGAGAGGAGCTACAAATTTCCTTCCACCCAGCGTTCCCCCAAGTCTCCCGATAAAAATGATACCTCACTTGCGTGGGTAAGCCTAGCGCCGGCGACAGGAAACACCCCAAAGCGCAACGTGGACACATCCTAAATTTTGGGAGAAAACAGAGGTGTTTTTTGCGAAGTGCCTACCTGTAGATTTTGGCCTCTAGCTCAGCCGGCACCTAGGGAAACCTACCAAACCTGTGTATTTCTGAAAACTAGAGACCTAGGGGAATCCAAGGAGGGGTGACTTGCGGGGCTCGGACCAGGTTCTGTTACCCAGAATCCTTTGCAAACCTCAAAATTTGGCTAAAAAAACACATGCTCCTCACATTTTTGTGGCAGAAAGTTCTGGAATCTGAGAGGAGCTACAAATTTCCTTCCACCCAGCGTTCCCCCAAGTCTCCCGATAAAAATGATACCTCACTTGCGTGGGTAGGCCTGGCGCCCGCAACAGGAAACGCCCCAAAACGCAACGTGGACACATCCCATTTTTTGAAAGAAAACAGTGCCTACCTGTGGATTTTGGCCTGTAGCTCACCCGGCACCTAGGGAAACCTACCAAACCTGTGCATTTTTGAAAACTAGAGACCTAGGGGAATCCAAGATGGGGTGACCTGTGGGTCTCTGACCAGGTTCTGTTACCCAGAATCCTTTGCAAACCTCAAAATTTGGCTACAAAAACACATGTTCCTCACATTTCTGTGGCAGAAAGTTCTGGAATCTGAGAGGAGCTACAAATTTCCTTCCACCCAGCGTTCCCCCAAGTCTCCCGATAAAAATGATACCTCACTTGCGTGGGTAGGCCTAGCGCCGGCGACAGGAAACACCCCAAAGCGCAACGTGGACACATCCTAAATTTTGGGAGAAAACAGAGGCGTTTTTTGCGAAGTGCCTACCTGTAGATTTTGGCCTCTAGCTCAGCCGGCACCTAGGGAAACCTACCAAACCTGTGCAGTTCTGAAAACTAGAGACCTAGGGGAATCCAAAGAGGGGTGACTTGCGGGGCTCGGACCAGGTTCTGTTACCCAGAATCCTTTGCAAACCTCAAAATTTGGCTAAAAAAACACATGTTCCTCACATTTCTGTGGCAGAAAGTTCTGGAATCTGAGAGGAGCTACAAATTTCCTTCCACCCAGCGTTCCCCCAAGTCTCCCGATAAAAATGATACCTCACTTGCGTGGGTAGGCCTAGCGCTGGCGACAGGAAACACCCCAAAGCGCAACGTGGACACATCCTAAATTTTAGAAAAAAACAGAGGAGTTTTTTGCGAAGTGCCTACCTGTAGATTTTGGCCTCTAGCTCAGCCGGCACCTAGGGAAACCTACCAAACCTGTGCATTTCTGAAAACTAGAGACCTAGGGGAATCCAAGGAGGGGTGACTTGCGGGGCTCGGACCAGGTTCTGTTACCCAGAATCCTTTGCAAACCTCAAAATTTGGCTAAAAAAACACATGTTCCTCACATTTCTGTGGCAGAAAGTTCTGGAATCTGAGAGGAGCTACAAATTTCCTTCCACCCAGCGTTCCCCCAAGTCTCCCGAAAAAAATGATACCTCACTTGCGTGGGTAGGCCTAGCGCCGGCGACAGGAAACACCCCAAAGCGCAACGTGGACACATCCTAAATTTTGGGAGAAAACAGAGGTGTTTTTTGCGAAGTGCCTACCTGTAGATTTTGGCCTCTTGCTCAGCCGGCACCTAGGGAAACCTACCAAACCTGTGCATTTCTGAAAACTAGAGACCTAGGGGAATCCAAGGAGGGGTGACTTGCGGCGCTCGGACCAGGTTCTGTTACCCAGAATCCTTTGCAAACCTCAAAATTTGGCTAAAAAAACACATGTTCCTCACATTTCTGTGGCAGAAAGTTCTGGAATCTGAGAGAAGCTACAAATTTCCTTCCACCCAGCGTTCCCCCAAGTCTCCCGATAAAAATGATACCTCACTTGCGTGGGTAGGCCTAGCGCCGGCGACAGGAAACACCCCAAAGCGCAACGTGGACACATCCTAAATTTTGGGAGAAAACAGAGGTGTTTTTTGCGAAGTGCCTACCTGTAGATTTTGGCCTCTAGCTCAGCCGGCACCTAGGGAAACCTACAAAACCTGTGCATTTCTGAAAACTAGAGACCTAGGGGAATCCAAGGAGGGGTGACTTGCGGGGCTCGGACCAGGTTCTGTTACCCAGAATCCTTTGCAAACCTCAAAATTTGGCAAACAAAACACATGTTCCTCACATTTCTGTGGCAGAAAGTTCTGGAATCTGAGAGGAGCTACAAATTTCCTTCCACCCAGCGTTCCCCCAAGTCTCCCGATAAAAATGATACCTCACTTGCGTGGGTAGGCCTAGCGCCGGCGACAGGAAACACCCCAAAGCACAACGTGGACACATCCTAAATTTTGGAAAAAAACTGAGGTGTTTTTTGCGAAGTGCCTACCTGTAGATTTTGGCCTCTAGCTCAGCCGGCACCTAGGGAATCCTACCAAACCTGTGCATTTCTGAAAACTAGAGACCTAGGGGAATCCAAGGAGGGGTGACTTGCGGGGCTCGAACCAGGTTCTGTTACCCAGAATCCTTTGCAAACCTCAAAATTTGGCTAAAAAAACACATGTTCCTCACATTTCTGTGGCAGAAAGTTCTGGAATCTGAGAGGAGCTACAAATTTCCTTCCACCCAGCGTTCCCCCAAGTCTCCCGATAAAAATGATACCTCACTTGCGTGGGTAGGCCTAGCGCCGGCGACAGGAAACACCCCAAAGCGCAACGTGGACACATCCTAAATTTTGGGAGAAAACAGAGGTGTTTTTTGCGAAGTGCCTACCTGTAGATTTTGGCCTCTAGCTCAGCCGGCACCTAGAGAAACCTACCAAACCTGTGCATTTCTGAAAACTAGAGACCTAGGGGAATCCAAGGAGGGGTGACTTGCGGGGCTCGGACCAGGTTCTGTTACCCAGAATCCTTTGCAAACCTCAAAATTTGGCTAAAAAAACACATGTTCCTCACATTTCTGTGGCAGAATGTTCTGGAATCTGAGAGGAGCTACAAATTTCCTTCCACCCAGCGTTCCCCCAAGTCTCCCGATAAAAATTATACCTCACTTGCGTGGGTAGGCCTAGCGCTGGCGACAGGAAACACCCCAAAGCACAACGTGGACACATCCAGGATTCTGGGTAACAGAACCTGGTCCGAGCCCCGCAAGTCACCCCTCCTTGGATTCCCCTAGGTCTCTAGTTTTCAGAAATGCACAGGTTTGGTAGGTTTCACTAGGTGGCGGCTGAGCTAAAGGCCAAAATCTACAGGTAGGCACTTCGCAAAAAACACCTCTGTTTTTTTCCAAAATTTTGGATGTGTCCACGTTGCGCTTTGGGGTGTTTCCTGTCGCCAGCGCTAGGCCTACCCACGCAAGTGAGGTATAATTTTTATCGGGAGACTTGGGGGAACGCTGGGTGGAAGGAAATTTGTAGCTCCTCTCAGATTCCAGAACATTCTGCCACAGAAATGTGAGGAACATGTGTTTTTTTAGCCAAATTTTGAGGTTTGCAAAGGATTCTGGGTAACAGAACCTGGTCCGAGCCCCGCAAGTCACCCCTCTTTGGATTCCCCTAGGTCTCTAGTTTTCAGAAATGCACAGGTTTGGTAGGTTTCCCTAGGTGCCGGCTGAGCTAGAGGCCAAAATCTACAGGTAGGCACTTCGCAAAAAACACCTCTGTTTTCTCCCAAAATTTAGGATGTGTCCACGTTGCGCTTTGGGGTGTTTCCTGTCGCCGGCGCTAGGCCTACCCACGCAAGTGAGGTATCATTTTTATCGGGAGACTTGGGGGAACGCTGGGTGGAAGGAAATTTGTAGCTCCTCTCAGATTCCAGAACTTTCTGCCACAGAAATGTGAGGAACATGTGTTTTTGTAGCCAAATTTTGAGGTTTGCAAAGGATTCTGGGTAACAGAACCTGGTCAGAGACCCACAGGTCACCCCATCTTGGATTCCCCTAGGTCTCTAGTTTTCAAAAATGCACAGGTTTGGTAGGTTTCCCTAGGTGCCGGGTGAGCTACAGGCCAAAATCCACAGGTAGGCACTGTTTTCTTTCAAAAAATGGGATGTGTCCACGTTGCGTTTTGGGGCGTTTCCTGTTGCGGGCGCCAGGCCTACCCACGCAAGTGAGGTATCATTTTTATCGGGAGACTTGGGGGAACGCTGGGTGGAAGGAAATTTGTAGCTCCTCTCAGATTCCAGAACTTTCTGCCACAAAAATGTGAGGAGCATGTGTTTTTTTAGCCAAATTTTGAGGTTTGCAAAGGATTCTGGGTAACAGAACCTGGTCCGAGCCCCGCAAGTCACCCCTCCTTGGATTCCCCTAGGTCTCTAGTTTTCAGAAATACACAGGTTTGGTAGGTTTCCCTAGGTGCCGGCTGAGCTAGAGGCCAAAATCTACAGGTAGGCACTTCGCAAAAAACACCTCTGTTTTCTCCCAAAATTTAGGATGTGTCCACGTTGCGCTTTGGGGTGTTTCCTGTCGCCGGCGCTAGGCTTACCCACGCAAGTGAGGTATCATTTTTATCGGGAGACTTGGGGGAACGCTGGGTGGAAGGAAATTTGTAGCTCCTCTCAGATTCCAGAACTTTCTGCCACAGAAATGTGAGGAACATGTGTTTTTTTAGCCAAATTTTGAGGTTTGCAAAGGATTCTGGGTAACAGAACCTGGTCCGAGCCCCGCAAGTCACCCCTCCTTGGATTCCCCTAGGTCTCTAGTTTTCAGAAATGCACAGGTTTGGTAGGTTTCACTAGGTGCCGGCTGAGCTAAAGGCCAAAATCTACAGGTAGGCACTTCGCAAAAAACACCTCTGTTTTTTTCCAAAATTTTGGATGTGTCCACTTTGCGCTTTGGGGTGTTTCCTGTCGCCAGCGCTAGGCCTACCCACGCAAGTGAGGTATAATTTTTATCGGGAGACTTGGGGGAACGCTGGGTGGAAGGAAATTTGTAGCTCCTCTCAGATTCCAGAACATTCTGCCACAGAAATGTGAGGAACATGTGTTTTTTTAGCCAAATTTTGAGGTTTGCAAAGGATTCTGGGTAACAGAACCTGGTCCGAGCCCCGCAAGTCACCCCTCCTTGGATTCCCCTAGGTCTCTAGTTTTCAGAAATGCACAGGTTTGGTAGGTTTCTCTAGGTGCCGGCTGAGCTAGAGGCCAAAATCTACAGGTAGGCACTTCGCAAAAAACACCTCTGTTTTCTCCCAAAATTTAGGATGTGTCCACGTTGCGCTTTGGGGTGTTTCCTGTCGCCGGCGCTAGGCCTACCCACGCAAGTGAGGTATCATTTTTATCGGGAGACTTGGGGGAACGCTGGGTGGAAGGAAATTTGTAGCTCCTCTCAGATTCCAGAACTTTCTGCCACAAAAATGTGAGGAGCATGTGTTTTTTTAGCCAAATTTTGAGGTTTGCAAAGGATTCTGGGTAACAGAACCTGATCCGAGCGCCGCAAGTCACCCCTCCTTGGATTCCCCTAGGTCTCTAGTTTTCAGAAATGCACAGGTTTGGTAGGTTTCCCTAGGTGCCGGCTGAGCTAGAGGCCAAAATCTACAGGTAGGCACTTCGCAAAAAACACCTCTGTTTTCTCCCAAAATTTAGGATGTGTCCACGTTGCGCTTTGGGGTGTTTCCTGTCGCCGGTGCTAGGCCTACCCACGCAAGTGAGGTATCATTTTTATCGGGAGACTTGGGGGAACGCTGGGTGGAAGGAAATTTGTAGCTCCTCTCAGATTCCAGAACTTTCTGCCACAGAAATGTGAGGAACATGTGTTTTTTTAGCCAAATTTTGAGGTTTGCAAAGGATTCTGGGTAACAGAACCTGATCCGAGCGCCGCAAGTCACCCCTCCTTGGATTCCCCTAGGTCTCTAGTTTTCAGAAATGCACAGGTTTGGTAGGTTTCCCTAGGTGCCGGCTGAGCAAGAGGCCAAAATCTACAGGTAGGCACTTCGCAAAAAACACCTCTGTTTTCTCCCAAAATTTAGGATGTGTCCACGTTGCGCTTTGGGGTGTTTCCTGTCGCCGGCGCTAGGCCTACCCACGCAAGTGAGGTATCATTTTTATCGGGAGACTTGGGGGAACGCTGGGTGGAAGGAAATATGTAGCTCCTCTCAGATTCCAGAACTTTCTGCCACAGAAATATGAGGAACATGTGTTTTTTTAGCCAAATTTTGAGGTTTGCAAAGGATTCTGGGTAACAGAACCTGGTCCGAGCCCCACAAGTCACCCCTCCTTGGATTCCCCTAGGTCTCTAGTTTTCAGAAATGCACAGGTTTGGTAGGTTTCCCTAGGTGCCGGCTGAGCTAGAGGCCAAAATCTACAGGTAGGCACTTCGCAAAAAACACCTCTGTTTTTTCCCAAAATTTAGGATGTGTCCACGTTGCGCTTTGGGGTGTTTCCTGTCGCCGGCGCTAGGCCTACCCACGCAAGTGAGGTATCATTTGTATTGGGAGACTTGGGGGAACGCTGGGTGGAAGGAAATTTGTAGCTCCTCTGAGATTCCAGACTTTCTGCCACAGAAATGTGAGGAACATGTGTTTTTTTAGCCAAATTTTGAGGTTTGCAAAGGATTCTAGGTAACAGAACCTGGTCCGAGCCCCGCAAGTCACCCCTCCTTGGATTCCCCTAGGTCTCTAGTTTTCAGAAATGCACAGGTATGGTAGGTTTCCCTAGGTGCCGGCTGAGCAAGAGGCCAAAATCTACAGGTAGGCACTTCGCAAAAAACACCTCTGTTTTCTCCCAAAATTTAGGATGTGTCCACGTTGCGCTTTGGGGTGTTTCCTGTCGCCGGCGCTAGGCCTACCCACGCAAGTGAGGTATCATTTTTTTCGGGAGACTTGGGGGAACGCTGGGTGGAAGGAAATTTGTAGCTCCTCTCAGATTCCAGAACTTTCTGCCACAGAAATGTGAGGAACATGTGTTTTTTTAGCCAAATTTTGAGGTTTGCAAAGGATTCTGGGTAACAGAACCTGGTCCGAGCCCCGCAAGTCACCCCTCTTTGGATTCCCCTAGGTCTCTAGTTTTCAGAAATGCACAGGTTTGGTAGGTTTCCCTAGGTGCCGGCTGAGCTAGAGGCCAAAATCTACAGGTAGGCACTTCGCAAAAAACACCTCTGTTTTCTCCCAAAATTTAGGATGTGTCCACGTTGCGCTTTGGGGTGTTTCCTGTCGCCGGCGCTAGGCCTACCCACGCAAGTGAGGTATCATTTTTATCGGGAGACTTGGGGGAACGCTGGGTGGAAGGAAATTTGTAGCTCCTCTCAGATTCCAGAACTTTCTGCCACAGAAATGTGAGGAACATGTGTTTTTGTAGCCAAATTTTGAGGTTTGCAAAGGATTCTGGGTAACAGAACCTGGTCAGAGACCCACAGGTCACCCCATCTTGGATTCCCCTAGGTCTCTAGTTTTCAAAAATGCACAGGTTTGGTAGGTTTCCCTAGGTGCCGGGTGAGCTACAGGCCAAAATCCACAGGTAGGCACTGTTTTCTTTCAAAAAATGGGATGTGTCCACGTTGCGTTTTGGGGCGTTTCCTGTTGCGGGCGCCAGGCCTACCCACGCAAGTGAGGTATCATTTTTATCGGGAGACTTGGGGGAACGCTGGGTGGAAGGAAATTTGTAGCTCCTCTCAGATTCCAGAACTTTCTGCCACAAAAATGTGAGGAGCATGTGTTTTTTTAGCCAAATTTTGAGGTTTGCAAAGGATTCTGGGTAACAGAACCTGGTCCGAGCCCCGCAAGTCACCCCTCCTTGGATTCCCCTAGGTCTCTAGTTTTCAGAAATACACAGGTTTGGTAGGTTTCCCTAGGTGCCGGCTGAGCTAGAGGCCAAAATCTACAGGTAGGCACTTCGCAAAAAACACCTCTGTTTTCTCCCAAAATTTAGGATGTGTCCACGTTGCGCTTTGGGGTGTTTCCTGTCGCCGGCGCTAGGCTTACCCACGCAAGTGAGGTATCATTTTTATCGGGAGACTTGGGGGAACGCTGGGTGGAAGGAAATTTGTAGCTCCTCTCAGATTCCAGAACTTTCTGCCACAGAAATGTGAGGAACATGTGTTTTTTTAGCCAAATTTTGAGGTTTGCAAAGGATTCTGGGTAACAGAACCTGGTCCGAGCCCCGCAAGTCACCCCTCCTTGGATTCCCCTAGGTCTCTAGTTTTCAGAAATGCACAGGTTTGGTAGGTTTCACTAGGTGCCGGCTGAGCTAAAGGCCAAAATCTACAGGTAGGCACTTCGCAAAAAACACCTCTGTTTTTTTCCAAAATTTTGGATGTGTCCACTTTGCGCTTTGGGGTGTTTCCTGTCGCCAGCGCTAGGCCTACCCACGCAAGTGAGGTATAATTTTTATCGGGAGACTTGGGGGAACGCTGGGTGGAAGGAAATTTGTAGCTCCTCTCAGATTCCAGAACATTCTGCCACAGAAATGTGAGGAACATGTGTTTTTTTAGCCAAATTTTGAGGTTTGCAAAGGATTCTGGGTAACAGAACCTGGTCCGAGCCCCGCAAGTCACCCCTCCTTGGATTCCCCTAGGTCTCTAGTTTTCAGAAATGCACAGGTTTGGTAGGTTTCTCTAGGTGCCGGCTGAGCTAGAGGCCAAAATCTACAGGTAGGCACTTCGCAAAAAACACCTCTGTTTTCTCCCAAAATTTAGGATGTGTCCACGTTGCGCTTTGGGGTGTTTCCTGTCGCCGGCGCTAGGCCTACCCACGCAAGTGAGGTATCATTTTTATCGGGAGACTTGGGGGAACGCTGGGTGGAAGGAAATTTGTAGCTCCTCTCAGATTCCAGAACTTTCTGCCACAAAAATGTGAGGAGCATGTGTTTTTTTAGCCAAATTTTGAGGTTTGCAAAGGATTCTGGGTAACAGAACCTGGTCCGAGCCCCACAAGTCACCCCTCCTTGGATTCCCCTAGGTCTCTAGTTTTCAGAAATGCACAGGTTTGGTAGGTTTCCCTAGGTGCCGGCTGAGCTAGAGGCCAAAATCTACAGGTAGGCACTTCGCAAAAAACACCTCTGTTTTCTCCCAAAATTTAGGATGTGTCCACGTTGCGCTTTGGGGTGTTTCCTGTCGCCGGCGCTAGGCTTACCCACGCAAGTGAGGTATCATTTTTATCGGGAGACTTGGGGGAACGCTGGGTGGAAGGAAATTTGTAGCTCCTCTCAGATTCCAGAACTTTCTGCCACAAAAATGTGAGGAGCATGTGTTTTTTTAGCCAAATTTTGAGGTTTGCAAAGGATTCTGGGTAACAGAACCTGGTCCGAGCCCCGCAAATCACCCCTCCTTGGATTCCCCTAGGTCTCTAGTTTTCAGAAATGCACAGGTTTGGTAGGTTTCCCTAGGTGCCGGCTGAGCTAGAGGCCAAAATCTACAGGTAGGCACTTCGCAAAAAACACCTCTGTTTTCTCCCAAAATGTAGGATGTGTCCACGTTGCGCTTTGGGGTGTTTCCTGTCGCCGGCGCTAGGCTTACCCACGCAAGTGAGGTATCATTTTTATCGGGAGACTTGGGGGAACGCTGGGTGGAAGGAAATTTGTAGCTCCTCTCAGATTCCAGAACTTTCTGCCACAGAAATGTGAGGAACATGTGTTTTTTTAGCCAAATTTTGAGGTTTGCAAAGGATTCTGGGTAACAGAACCTGGTCCGAGCCCCGCAAGTCACCCCTCCTTGGATTCCCCTAGGTCTCTAGTTTTCAGAAATGCACAGGTTTGGTAGGTTTCACTAGGTGCCGGCTGAGCTAAAGGCCAAAATCTACAGGTAGGCACTTCGCAAAAAACACCTCTGTTTTTTTCCAAAATTTAGGATGTGTCCACGTTGCGCTTTGGGGTGTTTCCTGTCGCCAGCGCTAGGCCTACCCACGCAAGTGAGGTATCATTTTTATCGGGAGACTTGGGGGAACGCTGGGTGGAAGGAAATTTGTAGCTCCTCTCAGATTCCAGAACTTTCTGCCACAGAAATGTGAGGAACATGTGTTTTTTTAGCCAAATTTTGAGGTTTGCAAAGGATTCTGGGTAACAGAACCTGGTCCGAGCCCCGCAAGTCACCCCTCCTTGGATTCCCCTAGGTCTCTAGTTTTCAGAAATGCACAGGTTTGGTAGGTTTCCCTAGGTGCCGGCTGAGCTAGAGGCCAAAATCTACAGGTAGGCACTTCGCAAAAAACACCTCTGTTTTCTCCCAAAATTTAGGATGTGTCCACGTTGCGCTTTGGGGTGTTTCCTGTCGCCGGTGCTAGGCCTACCCACGCAAGTGAGGTATCATTTTTATCGGGAGACTTGGGGGAACGCTGGGTGGAAGGAAATTTGTAGCTCCTCTCAGATTCCAGAACTTTCTGCCACAGAAATGTGAGGAACATGTGTTTTTTTAGCCAAATTTTGAGGTTTGCAAAGGATTCTGGGTAACAGAACCTGATCCGAGCGCCGCAAGTCACCCCTCCTTGGATTCCCCTAGGTCTCTAGTTTTCAGAAATGCACAGGTTTGGTAGGTTTCCCTAGGTGCCGGCTGAGCAAGAGGCCAAAATCTACAGGTAGGCACTTCGCAAAAAACACCTCTGTTTTCTCCCAAAATTTAGGATGTGTCCACGTTGCGCTTTGGGGTGTTTCCTGTCGCCGGCGCTAGGCCTACCCACGCAAGTGAGGTATCATTTTTATCGGGAGACTTGGGGGAACGCTGGGTGGAAGGAAATATGTAGCTCCTCTCAGATTCCAGAACTTTCTGCCACAGAAATATGAGGAACATGTGTTTTTTTAGCCAAATTTTGAGGTTTGCAAAGGATTCTGGGTAACAGAACCTGGTCCGAGCCCCGCAAGTCACCCCTCCTTGGATTCCCCTACGTCTCTAGTTTTCAGAAATGCACAGGTTTGGTAGGTTTCACTAGGTGCCGGCTGAGCTAAAGGCCAAAATCTACAGGTAGGCACTTCGCAAAAAACACCTCTGTTTTTTTCCAAAATTTTGGATGTGTCCACGTTGCGCTTTGGGGTGTTTCCTGTCACCGGCGCTAGGCCTACCCACGCAAGTGAGGTATCATTTTTATCGGGAGACTTGGGGGAACGCTGGGTGGAAGGAAATTTGTAGCTCCTCTCAGATTCCAGAACTTTCTGCCACAGAAATGTGAGGAACATGTGTTTTTTTAGCCAAATTTTGAGGTTTGCAAAGGATTCTGGGTAACAGAACCTGGTCCGAGCCCCGCAAGTCACCCCTCCTTGGATTCCCCTAGGTCTCTAGTTTTCAGAAATGCACAGGTTTGGTAGGTTTCCCTAGGTTCCGGCTGAGCTAGAGGCCAAAATCTACAGGTAGGCACTTCGCAAAAAACACCTCTGTTTTTTTCCAAAATTTAGGATGTGTCCACGTTGCGCTTTGGGGTGTTTCCTGTCGCCGGCGCTAGGCCTACCCACGCAAGTGAGGTATCATTTTTATCGGGAGACTTGGGGGAACACTGGGTGGAAGGAAATTTGTAGCTCCTCTCAGATTCCAGAACTTTCTGCCACAGAAATGTGAGGAACATGTGTTTTTTTAGCCAAATTTTGAGGTTTGCAAAGGATTCTGGGTAACAGAACCTGGTCCGAGCCCCGCAAGTCACCCCTCCTTGGATTCCCCTAGGTCTCTAGTTTTCAGAAATGCACAGGTTTGGTAGGTTTCCCTAGGTGCCGGCTGAGCTAGAGGCCAAAATCTACAGGTAGGCACTTCGCAAAAAACACCTCTGTTTTTTTCCAAAATTTAGGATGTGTCCACGTTGCGCTTTGGGGTGTTTCCTGTCGCCGGCGCTAGGCCTACCCACGCAAGTGAGGTATCATTTGTATCGGGAGACTTGGGGGAACGCTGGGTGGAAGGAAATTTGTAGCTCCTCTGAGATTCCAGACTTTCTGCCACAGAAATGTGAGGAACATGTGTTTTTTTAGCCAAATTTTGAGGTTTGCAAAGGATTCTAGGTAACAGAACCTGGTCCGAGCCCCGCAAGTCACCCCTCCTTGGATTCCCCTAGGTCTCTAGTTTTCAGAAATGCACAGGTTTGGTAGGTTTCCCTAGGTGACGGCTGAGCTAGAGGCCAAAATCTACAGGTAGGCACTTCGCAAAAAACACCTCTGTTTTCTCCCAAAATTTAGGATGTGTCCACGTTGCGCTTTGGGGTGTTTCCTGTCGCCGGCGCTAGTGCTACCCACGCAAGTGAGGTATCATTTTTATCGGGAGACTTGGGGGAACGCTGGGTGGAAGGAAATTTGTAGCTCCTCTCAGATTCCAGACTTTCTGCCACAGAAATGTGAGGAACATGTGTTTTTTTAGCCAAATTTTAAGGTTTGCAAAGGATTCTGGGTAACAGAACCTGGTCCGAGCCCCGCAAGTCACCCCTCCTTGGATTCCCCTAGGTCTCTAGTTTTCAGAAATGCACAGGTTTGGTAGGTTTCCCTGGGTGCCGGCTGAGCTAGAGGCCAAAATCTACAGGTAGGCAGATCGCAAAAAACACCTCTGTTTTCTCCCAAAATTTAGGATGTGTCCACGTTGCGCTTTGGGGTGTTTCCTGTCGCCGGCGCTAGGCCTACCCACGCAAGTGAGGTATCATTTTTATCGGGAGACTTGGGGGAACGCTGGGTGGAAGGAAATTTGTAGCTCCTCTCAGATTCCAGAACTTTCTGCCACAGAAATGTGAGGAACATGTGTTTTTTTAGCCAAATTTTGAGGTTTGCAAAGGATTCTGGGTAACAGAACCTGGTCAGAGACCCACAGGTCACCCCATCTTGGATTCCCCTAGGTCTCTAGTTTTCAAAAATGCACAGGTTTCGTAGGTTTCCCTAGGTGCCGGGTGAGCTACAGGCCAAAATCCACAGGTAGGCACTGTTTTCTTTCAAAAAATGGGATGTGTCCACGTTGCGTTTTGGGGCGTTTCCTGTTGCGGGCGCTAGGCCTACCCATGCAAGTGAGGTATCATTTTTATCGGGAGACTTGGGGGAACGCTGGGTGGAAGGAAATTTGTAGCTCCTCTCAGATTCCAGAACTTTCTGCCACAAAAATGTGAGGAGCATGTGTTTTTTTAGCCAAATTTTGAGGTTTGCAAAGGATTCTGGGTAACAGAACCTGGTCCGAGCCCCGCAAGTCACCCCTCCTTGGATTCCCCTAGGTCTCTAGTTTTCAGAAATGCACAGGTTTGGTAGGTTTCCCTAGGTGCCGGCTGAGCTAGAGGCCAAAATCTACAGGTAGGCACTTCGCAAAAAACACCTCTGTTTTTTTCCAAAATTTTGGATGTGTCCACGTTGCGCTTTGGGGTGTTTCCTGTCGCCGGCGCTAGGCCTACCCACGCAAGTGAGGTATCATTTTTATCGGGAGACTTGGGGGAACGCTGGGTGGAAGGAAATTTGTAGCTCCTCTCAGATTCCAGAACTTTCTGCCACAGAAATGTGAGGAACATGTGTTTTTTTAGCCAAATTTTGAGGTTTGCAAAGGATTCTGGGTAACAGAACCTGGTCAGAGACCCACAGGTCACCCCATCTTGGATTCCCCTACGTCTCTAGTTTTCAAAAATGCACAGGTTTGGTAGGTTTCCCTAGGTGCCGGGTGAGCTACAGGCCAAAATCCACAGGTAGGCACTGTTTTCTTTCAAAAAATGGGATGTGTCCACGTTGCGTTTTGGGGCGTTTCCTGTTGCGGGCGCTAGGCCTACCCACGCAAGTGAGGTATCATTTTTATCGGGAGACTTGGGGGAACGCTGGGTGGAAGGAAATTTGTAGCTCCTCTCAGATTCCAGAACTTTCTGCCACAAAAATGTGAGGAGCATGTGTTTTTTTAGCCAAATTTTGAGGTTTGCAAAGGATTCTGGGTAACAGAACCTGGTCCGAGCCCCGCAAGTCACCCCTCCTTGGATTCCCCTAGGTCTCTAGTTTTCAGAAATGCACAGGTTTGGTAGGTTTCCCTAGGTTCCGGCTGAGCTAGAGGCCAAAATCTACAGGTAGGCACTTCGCAAAAAACACCTCTGTTTTTTTCCAAAATTTAGGATGTGTCCACGTTGCGCTTTGGGGTGTTTCCTGTCGCCGGCGCTAGGCTTACCCACGCAAGTGAGGTATCATTTTTATCGGGAGACTTTGGGGAACGCTGGGTGGAAGGAAATTTGTAGCTCCTCTCAGATTCCAGAACTTTCTGCCACAGAAATGTGAGGAACATGTGTTTTTTTAGCCACATTTTGAGGTTTGCAAAGGATTCTGGGTAACAGAACCTGGTCCGAGCCCCGCAAGTCACCCCTCCTTGGATTCCCCTAGGTCTCTAGTTTTTAGAAATGCACAGGTTTGGTAGGTTTCACTAGGTGCCGGCTGAGCTAAAGGCCAAAATCTACAGGTAGGCACTTCGCAAAAAACACCTCTGTTTTTTTCCAAAATTTTGGATGTGTCCACGTTGCGCTTTGGGGTGTTTCCTGTCGCCAGCGCTAGGCCTACCCACGCAAGTGAGGTATCATTTTTATCGGGAGACTTGGGGGAACGCTGGGTGGAAGGAAATTTGTAGCTCCTCTCAGATTCCAGAACATTCTGCCACAGAAATGTGAGGAACATGTGTTTTTTTAGCCAAATTTTGAGGTTTGCAAAGGATTCTGGGTAACAGAACCTGGTCCGAGCCCCGCAAGTCACCCCTCCTTGGATTCCCCTAGGTCTCTAGTTTTCAGAAATGCACAGGTTTGGTAGGTTTCTCTAGGTGCCGGCTGAGCTAGAGGCCAAAATCTACAGGTAGGCACTTCGCAAAAAACACCTATGTTTTCTCCCAAAATTTAGGATGTGTCCACGTTGCGCTTTGGGGTGTTTCCTGTCGCCGGCGCTAGGCCTACCCACGCAAGTGAGGTATCATTTTTATCGGGAGACTTGGGGGAACGCTGGGTGGAAGGAAATTTGTAGCTCCTCTCAGATTCCAGAACTTTCTGCCACAAAAATGTGAGGAGCATGTGTTTTTTTAGCCAAATTTTGAGGTTTGCAAAGGATTCTGGGTAACAGAACCTGGTCCGAGCCCCGCAAGTCACCCCTCCTTGGATTCCCCTAGGTCTCTAGTTTTCAGAAATGCACAGGTTTGGTAGGTTTCCCTAGGTGCCGGCTGAGCTAGAGGCCAAAATCTACAGGTAGGCACTTCGCAAAAAACACCTCTGTTTTCTCCCAAAATTTAGGATGTGTCCACGTTGCGCTTTGGGGTGTTTCCTGTCGCCGGCGCTAGGCTTACCCACGCAAGTGAGGTATCATTTTTATCGGGAGACTTGGGGGAACGCTGGGTGGAAGGAAATTTGTAGCTCCTCTCAGATTCCAGAACTTTCTGCCACAGAAATGTGAGGAACATGTGTTTTTTTAGCCAAATTTTGAGGTTTGCAAAGGATTCTGGGTAACAGAACCTGGTCCGAGCCCCGCAAGTCACCCCTCCTTGGATTCCCCTAGGTCTCTAGTTTTTAGAAATGCACAGGTTTGGTAGGTTTCACTAGGTGCCGGCTGAGCTAAAGGCCAAAATCTACAGGTAGGCACTTCGCAAAAAACACCTCTGTTTTTTTCCAAAATTTTGGATGTGTCCACGTTGCGCTTTGGGGTGTTTCCTGTCGCCAGCGCTAGGCCTACCCACGCAAGTGAGGTATCATTTTTATCGGGAGACTTGGGGGAACGCTGGGTGGAAGGAAATTTGTAGCTCCTCTCAGATTCCAGAACATTCTGCCACAGAAATGTGAGGAACATGTGTTTTTTTAGCCAAATTTTGAGGTTTGCAAAGGATTCTGGGTAACAGAATCTGGTCCGAGCCCCGCAAGTCACCCCTCCTTGGATTCCCCTAGGTCTCTAGTTTTCAGAAATGCACAGGTTTGGTAGGTTTCTCTAGGTGCCGGCTGAGCTAGAGGCCAAAATCTACAGGTAGGCACTTCGCAAAAAACACCTCTGTTTTCTCCCAAAATTTAGGATGTGTCCACGTTGCGCTTTGGGGTGTTTCCTGTCGCCGGCGCTAGGCCTACCCACGCAAGTGAGGTATCATTTTTATCGGGAGACTTGGGGGAACGCTGGGTGGAAGGAAATTTGTAGCTCCTCTCAGATTCCAGAACTTTCTGCCACAGAAATGTGAGGAACATGTGTTTTTTTAGCCAAATTTTGAGGTTTGCAAAGGATTCTGGGTAACAGAACCTGGTCTGAGCCCCGCAAGTCACCCCTCCTTGGATTCCCCTAGGTCTCTAGTTTTCAGAAATGCACAGGTTTGGTAGGATTCCCTAGGTGCCGGCTGAGCTAGAGGCCAAAATCTACAGGTAGGCACTTCGCAAAAAAACGCTCAGTTTTTTTCCAAAATTTAGGATGTGTCCACGTTGTGCTTTGGGGTGTTTCCTGTCGCCGGCGCTAGGCCTACCCACGCAAGTGAGGTATCATTTTTATCGGGAGACTTGGGGGAACGCTGGGTGGAAGGAAATTTGTAGCTCCTCTCAGATTCCAGAACTTTCTGCCACAGAAATGTGAGGAACATGTGTTTTTTTTGCCAAATTTTGAGGTTTGCAAAGGATTCTGGGTAACAGAACCTGGTCCGAGCCCCGCAAGTCACCCCTCCTTGGATTCCCCTAGGTCTCTAGTTTTCAGAAATGCACAGGTTTTGTAGGTTTCCCTAGGTGCCGGCTGAGCTAGAGGCCAAAATCTACAGGTAGGCACTTCGCAAAAAACACCTCTGTTTTCTCCCAAAATTTAGGATGTGTCCACGTTGCGCTTTGGGGTGTTTCCTGTCGCCGGCGCTAGGCTTACCCACGCAAGTGAGGTATCATTTTTATCGGGAGACTTGGGGGAACGCTGGGTGGAAGGAAATTTGTAGCTCCTCTCAGATTCCAGAACTTTCTGCCACAGAAATGTGAGGAACATGTGTTTTTTTAGCCAAATTTTGAGGTTTGCAAAGGATTCTGGGTAACAGAACCTGGTCCGAGCGCAGCAAGTCACCCCTCCTTGGATTCCCCTAGGTCTCTAGTTTTCAGAAATGCACAGGTTTGGTAGGTTTCCCTAGGTGCCGGCTGAGCAAGAGGCCAAAATCTACAGGTAGGCACTTCGCAAAAAACACCTCTGTTTTCTCCCAAAATTTAGGATGTGTCCACGTTGCGCTTTGGGGTGTTTCCTGTCGCCGGCGCTAGGCCTACCCACGCAAGTGAGGTATCATTTTTATCGGGAGACTTGGGGGAACGCTGGGTGGAAGGAAATTTGTAGCTCCTCTCAGATTCCAGAACTTTCTGCCACAGAAATGTGAGGAACATGTGTTTTTTTAGCCAAATTTTGAGGTTTGCAAAGGATTCTGGGTAACAGAACCTGGTCCGAGCCCCGCAAGTCACCCCTCCTTGGATTCCCCTAGGTCTCTAGTTTTCAGAAATGCACAGGTTTGGTAGGTTTCCCTAGGTGCCGGGTGAGCTACAGGCCAAAATCCACAGGTAGGCACTGTTTTCTTTCAAAAAATGAGATGTGTCCACGTTGCGTTTTGGGGCGTTTCCTGTTGCGGGCGCTAGGCCTACCCACGCAAGTGAGGTATCATTTTTATCGGGAGACTTGGGGGAACGCTGGGTGGAAGGAAATTTGTAGCTCCTCTCAGATTCCAGAACTTTCTGCCACAAAAATGTGAGGAGCATGTGTTTTTTTAGCCAAATTTTGAGGTTTGCAAAGGATTCTGGGTAACAGAACCTGGTCCGAGCCCCGCAAGTCACCCCTCCTTGGATTCCCCTAGGTCTCTAGTTTTCAGAAATGCACAGGTTTGGTAGGTTTCCCTAGGTTCCGGCTGAGCTAGAGGCCAAAATCTACAGGTAGGCACTTCGCAAAAAACACCTCTGTTTTTTTCCAAAATTTAGGATGTGTCCACGTTGCGCTTTGGGGTGTTTCCTGTCGCCGGCGCTAGGCTTACCCACGCAAGTGAGGTATCATTTTTATCGGGAGACTTTGGGGAACGCTGGGTGGAAGGAAATTTGTAGCTCCTCTCAGATTCCAGAACTTTCTGCCACAGAAATGTGAGGAACATGTGTTTTTTTAGCCACATTTTGAGGTTTGCAAAGGATTCTGGGTAACAGAACCTGGTCCGAGCCCCGCAAGTCACCCCTCCTTGGATTCCCCTAGGTCTCTAGTTTTTAGAAATGCACAGGTTTGGTAGGTTTCACTAGGTGCCGGCTGAGCTAAAGGCCAAAATCTACAGGTAGGCACTTCGCAAAAAACACCTCTGTTTTTTTCCAAAATTTTGGATGTGTCCACGTTGCGCTTTGGGGTGTTTCCTGTCGCCAGCGCTAGGCCTACCCACGCAAGTGAGGTATCATTTTTATCGGGAGACTTGGGGGAACGCTGGGTGGAAGGAAATTTGTAGCTCCTCTCAGATTCCAGAACATTCTGCCACAGAAATGTGAGGAACATGTGTTTTTTTAGCCAAATTTTGAGGTTTGCAAAGGATTCTGGGTAACAGAACCTGGTCCGAGCCCCGCAAGTCACCCCTCCTTGGATTCCCCTAGGTCTCTAGTTTTCAGAAATGCACAGGTTTGGTAGGTTTCTCTAGGTGCCGGCTGAGCTAGAGGCCAAAATCTACAGGTAGGCACTTCGCAAAAAACACCTATGTTTTCTCCCAAAATTTAGGATGTGTCCACGTTGCGCTTTGGGGTGTTTCCTGTCGCCGGCGCTAGGCCTACCCACGCAAGTGAGGTATCATTTTTATCGGGAGACTTGGGGGAACGCTGGGTGGAAGGAAATTTGTAGCTCCTCTCAGATTCCAGAACTTTCTGCCACAAAAATGTGAGGAGCATGTGTTTTTTTAGCCAAATTTTGAGGTTTGCAAAGGATTCTGGGTAACAGAACCTGGTCCGAGCCCCGCAAGTCACCCCTCCTTGGATTCCCCTAGGTCTCTAGTTTTCAGAAATGCACAGGTTTGGTAGGTTTCCCTAGGTGCCGGCTGAGCTAGAGGCCAAAATCTACAGGTAGGCACTTCGCAAAAAACTCCTCTGTTTTCTCCCAAAATTTAGGATGTGTCCACGTTGCGCTTTGGGGTGTTTCCTGTCGCCGGCGCTAGGCTTACCCACGCAAGTGAGGTATCATTTTTATCGGGAGACTTGGGGGAACGCTGGGTGGAAGGAAATTTGTAGCTCCTCTCAGATTCCAGAACTTTCTGCCACAGAAATGTGAGGAACATGTGTTTTTTTAGCCAAATTTTGAGGTTTGCAAAGGATTCTGGGTAACAGAACCTGGTCCGAGCCCCGCAAGTCACCCCTCCTTGGATTCCCCTAGGTCTCTAGTTTTTAGAAATGCACAGGTTTGGTAGGTTTCACTAGGTGCCGGCTGAGCTAAAGGCCAAAATCTACAGGTAGGCACTTCGCAAAAAACACCTCTGTTTTTTTCCAAAATTTTGGATGTGTCCACGTTGCGCTTTGGGGTGTTTCCTGTCGCCAGCGCTAGGCCTACCCACGCAAGTGAGGTATCATTTTTATCGGGAGACTTGGGGGAACGCTGGGTGGAAGGAAATTTGTAGCTCCTCTCAGATTCCAGAACATTCTGCCACAGAAATGTGAGGAACATGTGTTTTTTTAGCCAAATTTTGAGGTTTGCAAAGGATTCTGGGTAACAGAACCTGGTCCGAGCCCCGCAAGTCACCCCTCCTTGGATTCCCCTAGGTCTCTAGTTTTCAGAAATGCACAGGTTTGGTAGGTTTCTCTAGGTGCCGGCTGAGCTAGAGGCCAAAATCTACAGGTAGGCACTTCGCAAAAAACACCTCTGTTTTCTCCCAAAATTTAGGATGTGTCCACGTTGCGCTTTGGGGTGTTTCCTGTCGCCGGCGCTAGGCCTACCCACGCAAGTGAGGTATCATTTTTATCGGGAGACTTGGGGGAACGCTGGGTGGAAGGAAATTTGTAGCTCCTCTCAGATTCCAGAACTTTCTGCCACAGAAATGTGAGGAACATGTGTTTTTTTAGCCAAATTTTGAGGTTTGCAAAGGATTCTGGGTAACAGAACCTGGTCCGAGCCCCGCAAGTCACCCCTCCTTGGATTCCCCTAGGTCTCTAGTTTTCAGAAATGCACAGGTTTGGTAGGATTCCCTAGGTGCCGGCTGAGCTAGAGGCCAAAATCTACAGGTAGGCACTTCGCAAAAAAACGCTCAGTTTTTTTCCAAAATTTAGGATGTGTCCACGTTGTGCTTTGGGGTGTTTCCTGTCGCCGGCGCTAGGCCTACCCACGCAAGTGAGGTATCATTTTTATCGGGAGACTTGGGGGAACGCTGGGTGGAAGGAAATTTGTAGCTCCTCTCAGATTCCAGAACTTTCTGCCACAGAAATGTGAGGAACATGTGTTTTTTTTGCCAAATTTTGAGGTTTGCAAAGGATTCTGGGTAACAGAACCTGGTCCGAGCCCCGCAAGTCACCCCTCCTTGGATTCCCCTAGGTCTCTAGTTTTCAGAAATGCACAGGTTTTGTAGGTTTCCCTAGGTGCCGGCTGAGCTAGAGGCCAAAATCTACAGGTAGGCTATTCGCAAAAAACACCTCTGTTTTCTCCCAAAATTTAGGATGTGTCCACGTTGCGCTTTGGGGTGTTTCCTGTCGCCGGCGCTAGGCTTACCCACGCAAGTGAGGTATCATTTTTATCGGGAGACTTGGGGGAACGCTGGGTGGAAGGAAATTTGTAGCTCCTCTCAGATTCCAGAACTTTCTGCCACAGAAATGTGAGGAACATGTGTTTTTTTAGCCAAATTTTGAGGTTTGCAAAGGATTCTGGGTAACAGAACCTGGTCCGAGCCCCGCAAGTCACCCCTCCTTGGATTCCCCTAGGTCTCTAGTTTTCAGAAATGCACAGGTTTGGTAGGTTTCTCTAGGTGCCGGCTGAGCTAGAGGCCAAAATCTACAGGTAGGCACTTCGCAAAAAACACCTCTGTTTTCTCCCAAAATTTAGGATGTGTCCACGTTGCGCTTTGGGGTGTTTCCTGTCGCCGGCGCTAGGCCTACCCACGCAAGTGAGGTATCATTTTTATCGGGAGACTTGGGGGAACGCTGGGTGGAAGGAAATTTGTAGCTCCTCTCAGATTCCAGAACTTTCTGCCACAGAAATGTGAGGAACATGTGTTTTTTTAGCCAAATTTTGAGGTTTGCAAAGGATTCTGGGTAACAGAACCTGGTTCGAGCCCCGCAAGTCACCCCTCCTTGGATTCCCCTAGGTCTCTAGTTTTCAGAAATGCACAGGTTTGGTAGGATTCCCTAGGTGCCGGCTGAGCTAGAGGCCAAAATCTACAGGTAGGCACTTCGCAAAAAACACCTCAGTTTTTTTCCAAAATTTAGGATGTGTCCACGTTGTGCTTTGGGGTGTTTCCTGTCGCCGGCGCTAGGCCTACCCACGCAAGTGAGGTATCATTTTTATCGGGAGACTTGGGGGAACGCTGGGTGGAAGGAAATTTGTAGCTCCTCTCAGATTCCAGAACTTTCTGCCACAGAAATGTGAGGAACATGTGTTTTTTTAGCCAAATTTTGAGGTTTGCAAAGGATTCTGGGTAACAGAACCTTGTCCGAGCCCCGCAAGTGACCCCTCCTTGGATTCCCCTAGGTCTCTAGTTTTCAGAAATGCACAGGTTTGGTAGGTTTCCCTAGGTTCCGGCTGAGCTAGAGGCCAAAATCTACAGGTAGGCACTTCGCAAAAAACACCTCTGTTTTTTTCCAAAATTTTGGATGTGTCCACGTTGCGCTTTGGGGTGTTTCCTGTCGCCAGCGCTAGGCCTACCCACGCAAGTGAGGTATCATTTTTATCGGGAGACTTGGGGGAACGCTGGGTGGAAGGAAATTTGTAGCTCCTCTCAGATTCCAGAACATTCTGCCACAGAAATGTGAGGAACATGTGTTTTTTTAGCCAAATTTTGAGGTTTGCAAAGGATTCTGGGTAACAGAACCTGGTCCGAGCCCCGCAAGTCACCCCTCCTTGGATTCCCCTAGGTCTCTAGTTTTCAGAAATGCACAGGTTTGGTAGGTTTCTCTAGGTGCCGGCTGAGCTAGAGGCCAAAATCTACAGGTAGGCACTTCGCAAAAAACACCTCTGTTTTCTCCCAAAATTTAGGATGTGTCCACGTTGCGCTTTGGGGTGTTTCCTGTCGCCGGCGCTAGGCCTACCCACGCAAGTGAGGTATCATTTTTATCGGGAGACTTGGGGGAACGCTGGGTGGAAGGAAATTTGTAGCTCCTCTCAGATTCCAGAACTTTCTGCCACAGAAATGTGAGGAACATGTGTTTTTTTAGCCAAATTTTGAGGTTTGCAAAGGATTCTGGGTAACAGAACCTGGTCCGAGCCCCGCAAGTCACCCCTCCTTGGATTCCCCTAGGTCTCTAGTTTTCAGAAATGCACAGGTTTGGTAGGATTCCCTAGGTGCCGGCTGAGCTAGAGGCCAAAATCTACAGGTAGGCACTTCGCAAAAAAACGCTCAGTTTTTTTCCAAAATTTAGGATGTGTCCACGTTGTGCTTTGGGGTGTTTCCTGTCGCCGGCGCTAGGCCTACCCACGCAAGTGAGGTATCATTTTTATCGGGAGACTTGGGGGAACGCTGGGTGGAAGGAAATTTGTAGCTCCTCTCAGATTCCAGAACTTTCTGCCACAGAAATGTGAGGAACATGTGTTTTTTTTGCCAAATTTTGAGGTTTGCAAAGGATTCTGGGTAACAGAACCTGGTCCGAGCCCCGCAAGTCACCCCTCCTTGGATTCCCCTAGGTCTCTAGTTTTCAGAAATGCACAGGTTTTGTAGGTTTCCCTAGGTGCCGGCTGAGCTAGAGGCCAAAATCTACAGGTAGGCACTTCGCAAAAAACACCTCTGTTTTCTCCCAAAATTTAGGATGTGTCCACGTTGCGCTTTGGGGTGTTTCCTGTCGCCGGCGCTAGGCTTACCCACGCAAGTGAGGTATCATTTTTATCGGGAGACTTGGGGGAACGCTGGGTGGAAGGAAATTTGTAGCTCCTCTCAGATTCCAGAACTTTCTGCCACAGAAATGTGAGGAACATGTGTTTTTTTAGCCAAATTTTGAGGTTTGCAAAGGATTCTGGGTAACAGAACCTGGTCCGAGCCCCGCAAGTCACCCCTCCTTGGATTCCCCTAGGTCTCTAGTTTTCAGAAATGCACAGGTTTGGTAGGTTTCTCTAGGTGCCGGCTGAGCTAGAGGCCAAAATCTACAGGTAGGCACTTCGCAAAAAACACCTCTGTTTTCTCCCAAAATTTAGGATGTGTCCACGTTGCGCTTTGGGGTGTTTCCTGTCGCCGGCGCTAGGCCTACCCACGCAAGTGAGGTATCATTTTTATCGGGAGACTTGGGGGAACGCTGGGTGGAAGGAAATTTGTAGCTCCTCTCAGATTCCAGAACTTTCTGCCACAGAAATGTGAGGAACATGTGTTTTTTTAGCCAAATTTTGAGGTTTGCAAAGGATTCTGGGTAACAGAACCTGGTCCGAGCCCCGCAAGTCACCCCTCCTTGGATTCCCCTAGGTCTCTAGTTTTCAGAAATGCACAGGTATGGTAGGTTTCCCTAGGTGCCGGCTGAGCAAGAGGCCAAAATCTACAGGTAGGCACTTCGCAAAAAACACCTCTGTTTTCTCCCAAAATTTAGGATGTGTCCACGTTGCGCTTTGGGGTGTTTCCTGTCGCCGGTGCTAGGCCTACCCACGCAAGTGAGGTATCATTTTTATCGGGAGACTTGGGGGAACGCTGGGTGGAAGGAAATTTGTAGCTCCTCTCAGATTCCAGAACTTTCTGCCACAGAAATGTGAGGAACATGTGTTTTTTCAGCCAAATTTTGAGGTTTGCAAAGGATTCTGGGTAACAGAACCTGATCCGAGCGCCGCAAGTCACCCCTCCTTGGATTCCCCTAGGTCTCTAGTTTTCAGAAATGCACAGGTTTGGTAGGTTTCCCTAGGTGCCGGCTGAGCAAGAGGCCAAAATCTACAGGTAGGCACTTCGCAAAAAACACCTCTGTTTTCTCCCAAAATTTAGGATGTGTCCACGTTGCGCTTTGGGGTGTTTCCTGTCGCCGGCGCTAGGCCTACCCACGCAAGTGAGGTATCATTTTTATCGGGAGACTTGGGGGAACGCTGGGTGGAAGGAAATATGTAGCTCCTCTCAGATTCCAGAACTTTCTGCCACAGAAATATGAGGAACATGTGTTTTTTTAGCCAAATTTTGAGGTTTGCAAAGGATTCTGGGTAACAGAACCTGGTCCGAGCCCCACAAGTCACCCCTCCTTGGATTCCCCTAGGTCTCTAGTTTTCAGAAATGCACAGGTTTGGTAGGTTTCCCTAGGTGCCGGCTGAGCTAGAGGCCAAAATCTACAGGTAGGCACTTCGCAAAAAACACCTCTGTTTTTTTCCAAAATTTAGGATGTGTCCACGTTGCGCTTTGGGGTGTTTCCTGTCGCCGGCGCTAGGCCTACCCACGCAAGTGAGGTATCATTTGTATTGGGAGACTTGGGGGAACGCTGGGTGGAAGGAAATTTGTAGCTCCTCTGAGATTCCAGACTTTCTGCCACAGAAATGTGAGGAACATGTGTTTTTTTAGCCAAATTTTGAGGTTTGCAAAGGATTCTAGGTAACAGAACCTGGTCCGAGCCCCGCAAGTCACCCCTCCTTGGATTCCCCTAGGTCTCTAGTTTTCAGAAATGCACAGGTATGGTAGGTTTCCCTAGGTGCCGGCTGAGCAAGAGGCCAAAATCTACAGGTAGGCACTTCGCAAAAAACACCTCTGTTTTCTCCCAAAATTTAGGATGTGTCCACGTTGCGCTTTGGGGTGTTTCCTGTCGCCGGCGCTAGGCCTACCCACGCAAGTGAGGTATCATTTTTTTCGGGAGACTTGGGGGAACGCTGGGTGGAAGGAAATTTGTAGCTCCTCTCAGATTCCAGAACTTTCTGCCACAGAAATGTGAGGAACATGTGTTTTTTTAGCCAAATTTTGAGGTTTGCAAAGGATTCTGGGTAACAGAACCTGGTCCGAGCCCCGCAAGTCACCCCTCCTTGGATTCCCCTAGGTCTCTAGTTTTCAGAAATGCACAGGTTTGGTAGGTTTCACTAGGTGCCGGCTGAGCTAAAGGCCAAAATCTACAGGTAGGCACTTCGCAAAAAACACCTCTGTTTTTTTCTAAAATTTAGGATGTGTCCACGTTGCGCTTTGGGGTGTTTCCTGTCGCCAGCGCTAGGCCTACCCACGCAAGTGAGGTATCATTTTTATCGGGAGACTTGGGGGAACGCTGGGTGGAAGGAAATTTGTAGCTCCTCTCAGATTCCAGAACTTTCTGCCACAGAAATGTGAGGAACATGTGTTTTTTTAGCCAAATTTTGAGGTTTGCAAAGGATTCTGGGTAACAGAACCTGGTCCGAGCCCCGCAAGTCACCCCTCTTTGGATTCCCCTAGGTCTCTAGTTTTCAGAAATGCACAGGTTTGGTAGGTTTCCCTAGGTGCCGGCTGAGCTAGAGGCCAAAATCTACAGGTAGGCACTTCGCAAAAAACACCTCTGTTTTCTCCCAAAATTTAGGATGTGTCCACGTTGCGCTTTGGGGTGTTTCCTGTCGCCGGCGCTAGGCCTACCCACGCAAGTGAGGTATCATTTTTATCGGGAGACTTGGGGGAACGCTGGGTGGAAGGAAATTTGTAGCTCCTCTCAGATTCCAGAACTTTCTGCCACAGAAATGTGAGGAACATGTGTTTTTGTAGCCAAATTTTGAGGTTTGCAAAGGATTCTGGGTAACAGAACCTGGTCAGAGACCCACAGGTCACCCCATCTTGGATTCCCCTAGGTCTCTAGTTTTCAAAAATGCACAGGTTTGGTAGGTTTCCCTAGGTGCCGGGTGAGCTACAGGCCAAAATCCACAGGTAGGCACTGTTTTCTTTCAAAAAATGGGATGTGTCCACGTTGCGTTTTGGGGCGTTTCCTGTTGCGGGCGCCAGGCCTACCCACGCAAGTGAGGTATCATTTTTATCGGGAGACTTGGGGGAACGCTGGGTGGAAGGAAATTTGTAGCTCCTCTCAGATTCCAGAACTTTCTGCCACAAAAATGTGAGGAGCATGTGTTTTTTTAGCCAAATTTTGAGGTTTGCAAAGGATTCTGGGTAACAGAACCTGGTCCGAGCCCCGCAAGTCACCCCTCCTTGGATTCCCCTAGGTCTCTAGTTTTCAGAAATACACAGGTTTGGTAGGTTTCCCTAGGTGCCGGCTGAGCTAGAGGCCAAAATCTACAGGTAGGCACTTCGCAAAAAACACCTCTGTTTTCTCCCAAAATTTAGGATGTGTCCACGTTGCGCTTTGGGGTGTTTCCTGTCGCCGGCGCTAGGCTTACCCACGCAAGTGAGGTATCATTTTTATCGGGAGACTTGGGGGAACGCTGGGTGGAAGGAAATTTGTAGCTCC
Organism: Pleurodeles waltl; assembly: GCF_031143425.1. Taxonomy (NCBI): domain Eukaryota; kingdom Metazoa; phylum Chordata; class Amphibia; order Caudata; family Salamandridae; genus Pleurodeles; species Pleurodeles waltl. The sequence continues at coordinate 406,712,661 of NC_090449.1, forward strand.
TCTCAGATTCCAGAACTTTCTGCCACAGAAATGTGAGGAACATGTGTTTTTTTAGCCAAATTTTGAGGTTTGCAAAGGATTCTGGGTAACAGAACCTGGTCCGAGCCCCGCAAGTCACCCCTCCTTGGATTCCCCTAGGTCTCTAGTTTTCAGAAATGCACAGGTTTGGTAGGTTTCACTAGGTGCCGGCTGAGCTAAAGGCCAAAATCTACAGGTAGGCACTTCGCAAAAAACACCTCTGTTTTTTTCCAAAATTTTGGATGTGTCCACTTTGCGCTTTGGGGTGTTTCCTGTCGCCAGCGCTAGGCCTACCCACGCAAGTGAGGTATAATTTTTATCGGGAGACTTGGGGGAACGCTGGGTGGAAGGAAATTTGTAGCTCCTCTCAGATTCCAGAACATTCTGCCACAGAAATGTGAGGAACATGTATTTTTTTAGCCAAATTTTGAGGTTTGCAAAGGATTCTGGGTAACAGAACCTGGTCCGAGCCCCGCAAGTCACCCCTCCTTGGATTCCCCTAGGTCTCTAGTTTTCAGAAATGCACAGGTTTGGTAGGTTTCTCTAGGTGCCGGCTGAGCTAGAGGCCAAAATCTACAGGTAGGCACTTCGCAAAAAACACCTCTGTTTTCTCCCAAAATTTAGGATGTGTCCACGTTGCGCTTTGGGGTGTTTCCTGTCGCCGGCGCTAGGCCTACCCACGCAAGTGAGGTATCATTTTTATCGGGAGACTTGGGGGAACGCTGGGTGGAAGGAAATTTGTAGCTCCTCTCAGATTCCAGAACTTTCTGCCACAAAAATGTGAGGAGCATGTGTTTTTTTAGCCAAATTTTGAGGTTTGCAAAGGATTCTGGGTAACAGAACCTGGTCCGAGCCCCACAAGTCACCCCTCCTTGGATTCCCCTAGGTCTCTAGTTTTCAGAAATGCACAGGTTTGGTAGGTTTCCCTAGGTGCCGGCTGAGCTAGAGGCCAAAATCTACAGGTAGGCACTTCGCAAAAAACACCTCTGTTTTCTCCCAAAATTTAGGATGTGTCCACGTTGCGCTTTGGGGTGTTTCCTGTCGCCGGCGCTAGGCTTACCCACGCAAGTGAGGTATCATTTTTATCGGGAGACTTGGGGGAACGCTGGGTGGAAGGAAATTTGTAGCTCCTCTCAGATTCCAGAACTTTCTGCCACAAAAATGTGAGGAGCATGTGTTTTTTTAGCCAAATTTTGAGGTTTGCAAAGGATTCTGGGTAACAGAACCTGGTCCGAGCCCCGCAAATCACCCCTCCTTGGATTCCCCTAGGTCTCTAGTTTTCAGAAATGCACAGGTTTGGTAGGTTTCCCTAGGTGCCGGCTGAGCTAGAGGCCAAAATCTACAGGTAGGCACTTCGCAAAAAACACCTCTGTTTTCTCCCAAAATGTAGGATGTGTCCACGTTGCGCTTTGGGGTGTTTCCTGTCGCCGGCGCTAGGCTTACCCACGCAAGTGAGGTATCATTTTTATCGGGAGACTTGGGGGAACGCTGGGTGGAAGGAAATTTGTAGCTCCTCTCAGATTCCAGAACTTTCTGCCACAGAAATGTGAGGAACATGTGTTTTTTTAGCCAAATTTTGAGGTTTGCAAAGGATTCTGGGTAACAGAACCTGGTCCGAGCCCCGCAAGTCACCCCTCCTTGGATTCCCCTAGGTCTCTAGTTTTCAGAAATGCACAGGTTTGGTAGGTTTCACTAGGTGCCGGCTGAGCTAAAGGCCAAAATCTACAGGTAGGCACTTCGCAAAAAACACCTCTGTTTTTTTCCAAAATTTAGGATGTGTCCACGTTGCGCTTTGGGGTGTTTCCTGTCGCCAGCGCTAGGCCTACCCACGCAAGTGAGGTATCATTTTTATCGGGAGACTTGGGGGAACGCTGGGTGGAAGGAAATTTGTAGCTCCTCTCAGATTCCAGAACTTTCTGCCACAGAAATGTGAGGAACATGTGTTTTTTTAGCCAAATTTTGAGGTTTGCAAAGGATTCTGGGTAACAGAACCTGGTCCGAGCCCCGCAAGTCACCCCTCCTTGGATTCCCCTAGGTCTCTAGTTTTCAGAAATGCACAGGTTTGGTAGGTTTCCCTAGGTGCCGGCTGAGCTAGAGGCCAAAATCTACAGGTAGGCACTTCGCAAAAAACACCTCTGTTTTCTCCCAAAATTTAGGATGTGTCCACGTTGCGCTTTGGGGTGTTTCCTGTCGCCGGTGCTAGGCCTACCCACGCAAGTGAGGTATCATTTTTATCGGGAGACTTGGGGGAACGCTGGGTGGAAGGAAATTTGTAGCTCCTCTCAGATTCCAGAACTTTCTGCCACAGAAATGTGAGGAACATGTGTTTTTTTTGCCAAATTTTGAGGTTTGCAAAGGATTCTGGGTAACAGAACCTGATCCGAGCGCCGCAAGTCACCCCTCCTTGGATTCCCCTAGGTCTCTAGTTTTCAGAAATGCACAGGTTTGGTAGGTTTCCCTAGGTGCCGGCTGAGCAAGAGGCCAAAATCTACAGGTAGGCACTTCGCAAAAAACACCTCTGTTTTCTCCCAAAATTTAGGATGTGTCCACGTTGCGCTTTGGGGTGTTTCCTGTCGCCGGCGCTAGGCCTACCCACGCAAGTGAGGTATCATTTTTATCGGGAGACTTGGGGGAACGCTGGGTGGAAGGAAATATGTAGCTCCTCTCAGATTCCAGAACTTTCTGCCACAGAAATATGAGGAACATGTGTTTTTTTAGCCAAATTTTGAGGTTTGCAAAGGATTCTGGGTAACAGAACCTGGTCCGAGCCCCGCAAGTCACCCCTCCTTGGATTCCCCTACGTCTCTAGTTTTCAGAAATGCACAGGTTTGGTAGGTTTCACTAGGTGCCGGCTGAGCTAAAGGCCAAAATCTACAGGTAGGCACTTCGCAAAAAACACCTCTGTTTTTTTCCAAAATTTTGGATGTGTCCACGTTGCGCTTTGGGGTGTTTCCTGTCACCGGCGCTAGGCCTACCCACGCAAGTGAGGTATCATTTTTATCGGGAGACTTGGGGGAACGCTGGGTGGAAGGAAATTTGTAGCTCCTCTCAGATTCCAGAACTTTCTGCCACAGAAATGTGAGGAACATGTGTTTTTTTAGCCAAATTTTGAGGTTTGCAAAGGATTCTGGGTAACAGAACCTGGTCCGAGCCCCGCAAGTCACCCCTCCTTGGATTCCCCTAGGTCTCTAGTTTTCAGAAATGCACAGGTTTGGTAGGTTTCCCTAGGTTCCGGCTGAGCTAGAGGCCAAAATCTACAGGTAGGCACTTCGCAAAAAACACCTCTGTTTTTTTCCAAAATTTAGGATGTGTCCACGTTGCGCTTTGGGGTGTTTCCTGTCGCCGGCGCTAGGCCTACCCACGCAAGTGAGGTATCATTTTTATCGGGAGACTTGGGGGAACACTGGGTGGAAGGAAATTTGTAGCTCCTCTCAGATTCCAGAACTTTCTGCCACAGAAATTTGAGGAACATGTGTTTTTTTAGCCAAATTTTGAGGTTTGCAAAGGATTCTGGGTAACAGAACCTGGTCCGAGCCCCGCAAGTCACCCCTCCTTGGATTCCCCTAGGTCTCTAGTTTTCAGAAATGCACAGGTTTGGTAGGTTTCCCTAGGTGCCGGCTGAGCTAGAGGCCAAAATCTACAGGTAGGCACTTCGCAAAAAACACCTCTGTTTTTTTCCAAAATTTAGGATGTGTCCACGTTGCGCTTTGGGGTGTTTCCTGTCGCCGGCGCTAGGCCTACCCACGCAAGTGAGGTATCATTTGTATCGGGAGACTTGGGGGAACGCTGGGTGGAAGGAAATTTGTAGCTCCTCTGAGATTCCAGACTTTCTGCCACAGAAATGTGAGGAACATGTGTTTTTTTTAGCCAAATTTTGAGGTTTGCAAAGGATTCTAGGTAACAGAACCTGGTCCGAGCCCCGCAAGTCACCCCTCCTTGGATTCCCCTAGGTCTCTAGTTTTCAGAAATGCACAGGTTTGGTAGGTTTCCCTAGGTGCCGGCTGAGCTAGAGGCCAAAATCTACAGGTAGGCACTTCGCAAAAAACACCTCTGTTTTCTCCCAAAATTTAGGATGTGTCCACGTTGCGCTTTGGGGTGTTTCCTGTCGCCGGCGCTAGTGCTACCCACGCAAGTGAGGTATCATTTTTATCGGGAGACTTGGGGGAACGCTGGGTGGAAGGAAATTTGTAGCTCCTCTCAGATTCCAGACTTTCTGCCACAGAAATGTGAGGAACATGTGTTTTTTTAGCCAAATTTTAAGGTTTGCAAAGGATTCTGGGTAACAGAACCTGGTCCGAGCCCCGCAAGTCACCCCTCCTTGGATTCCCCTAGGTCTCTAGTTTTCAGAAATGCACAGGTTTGGTAGGTTTCCCTGGGTGCCGGCTGAGCTAGAGGCCAAAATCTACAGGTAGGCAGATCGCAAAAAACACCTCTGTTTTCTCCCAAAATTTAGGATGTGTCCACGTTGCGCTTTGGGGTGTTTCCTGTCGCCGGCGCTAGGCCTACCCACGCAAGTGAGGTATCATTTTTATCGGGAGACTTGGGGGAACGCTGGGTGGAAGGAAATTTGTAGCTCCTCTCAGATTCCAGAACTTTCTGCCACAGAAATGTGAGGAACATGTGTTTTTTTAGCCAAATTTTGAGGTTTGCAAAGGATTCTGGGTAACAGAACCTGGTCAGAGACCCACAGGTCACCCCATCTTGGATTCCCCTAGGTCTCTAGTTTTCAAAAATGCACAGGTTTCGTAGGTTTCCCTAGGTGCCGGGTGAGCTACAGGCCAAAATCCACAGGTAGGCACTGTTTTCTTTCAAAAAATGGGATGTGTCCACGTTGCGTTTTGGGGCGTTTCCTGTTGCGGGCGCTAGGCCTACCCACGCAAGTGAGGTATCATTTTTATCGGGAGACTTGGGGGAACGCTGGGTGGAAGGAAATTTGTAGCTCCTCTCAGATTCCAGAACTTTCTGCCACAAAAATGTGAGGAGCATGTGTTTTTTTAGCCAAATTTTGAGGTTTACAAAGGATTCTGGGTAACAGAACCTGGTCCGAGCCCCGCAAGTCACCCCTCCTTGGATTCCCCTAGGTCTCTAGTTTTCAGAAATGCACAGGTTTGGTAGGTTTCCCTAGGTTCCGGCTGAGCTAGAGGCCAAAATCTACAGGTAGGCACTTCGCAAAAAACACCTCTGTTTTTTTCCAAAATTTAGGATGTGTCCACGTTGCGCTTTGGGGTGTTTCCTGTCGCCGGCGCTAGGCTTACCCACGCAAGTGAGGTATCATTTTTATCGGGAGACTTGGGGGAACGCTGGGTGGAAGGAAATTTGTAGCTCCTCTCAGATTCCAGAACTTTCTGCCACAGAAATGTGAGGAACATGTGTTTTTTTAGCCAAATTTTGAGGTTTGCAAAGGATTCTGGGTAACAGAACCTGATCCGAGCGTCGCAAGTCACCCCTCCTTGGATTCCCCTAGGTCTCTAGTTTTCAGAAATGCACAGGTTTGGTAGGTTTCCCTAGGTGCCGGCTGAGCAAGAGGCCAAAATCTACAGGTAGGCACTTCGCAAAAAACACCTCTGTTTTCTCCCAAAATTTAGGATGTGTCCACGTTGCGCTTTGGGGTGTTTCCTGTCGCCGGCGCTAGGCCTACCCACGCAAGTGAGGTATCATTTTTATCGGGAGACTTGGGGGAACGCTGGGTGGAAGGAAATATGTAGCTCCTCTCAGATTCCAGAACTTTCTGCCACAGAAATGTGAGGAACATGTGTTTTTTTAGCCAAATTTTGAGGTTTGCAAAGGATTCTGGGTAACAGAACCTGGTCCGAGCCCCGCAAGTCACCCCTCCTTGGATTCCCCTACGTCTCTAGTTTTCAGAAATGCACAGGTTTGGTAGGTTTCAATAGGTGCCGGCTGAGCTAACGGCCAAAATCTACAGGTAGGCACTTCGCAAAAAACACCTCTGTTTTTTTCCAAAATTTTGGATGTGTCCACGTTGCGCTTTGGGGTGTTTCCTGTCGCCGGCGCTAGGCCTACCCACGCAAGTGAGGTATCATTTTTATCGGGAGACTTGGGGGAACGCTGGGTGGAAGGAAATTTGTAGCTCCTCTCAGATTCCAGAACTTTCTGCCACAGAAATGTGAGGAACATGTGTTTTTTTAGCCAAATTTTGAGGTTTGCAAAGGATTCTGGGTAACAGAACCTGGTCCGAGCCCCGCAAGTCACCCCTCCTTGGATTCCCCTAGGTCTCTAGTTTTCAGAAATGCACAGGTTTGGTAGGTTTCCCTAGGTGCCGGCTGAGCTAGAGGCCAAAATCTACAGGTAGGCACTTCGCAAAAAACACCTCTGTTTTTTTCCAAAATTTTGGATGTGTCCACGTTGCGCTTTGGGGTGTTTCCTGTCGCCGGCGCTAGGCCTACCCACGCAAGTGAGGTATCATTTTTATCGGGAGACTTGGGGGAACGCTGGGTGGAAGGAAATTTGTAGCTCCTCTCAGATTCCAGAACTTTCTGCCACAGAAATTTGAGGAACATGTGTTTTTTTAGCCAAATTTTGAGGTTTGCAAAGGATTCTGGGTAACAGAACCTGGTCAGAGACCCACAGGTCACCCCATCTTGGATTCCCCTAGGTCTCTAGTTTTCAAAAATGCACAGGTTTGGTAGGTTTCCCTAGGTGCCGGGTGAGCTACAGGCCAAAATCCACAGGTAGGCACTGTTTTCTTTCAAAAAATGGGATGTGTCCACGTTGCGTTTTGGGGCGTTTCCTGTTGCGGGCGCTAGGCCTACCCACGCAAGTGAGGTATCATTTTTATCGGGAGACTTGGGGGAACGCTGGGTGGAAGGAAATTTGTAGCTCCTCTCAGATTCCAGAACTTTCTGCCACAAAAATGTGAGGAGCATGTGTTTTTTTAGCCAAATTTTGAGGTTTGCAAAGGATTCTGGGTAACAGAACCTGGTCCGAGCCCCGCAAGTCACCCCTCCTTGGATTCCCCTAGGTCTCTAGTTTTCAGAAATGCACAGGTTTGGTAGGTTTCCCTAGGTTCCGGCTGAGCTAGAGGCCAAAATCTACAGGTAGGCACTTCGCAAAAAACACCTCTGTTTTTTTCCAAAATTTAGGATGTGTCCACGTTGCGCTTTGGGGTGTTTCCTGTCGCCGGTGCTAGGCTTACCCACGCAAGTGAGGTATCATTTTTATCGGGAGACTTGGGGGAACGCTGGGTGGAAGGAAATTTGTAGCTCCTCTCAGATTCCAGAACTTTCTGCCACAGAAATGTGAGGAACATGTGTTTTTTTAGCCAAATTTTGAGGTTTGCAAAGGATTCTGGGTAACAGAACCTGGTCCGAGCCCCGCAAGTCACCCCTCCTTGGATTCCCCTAGGTCTCTAGTTTTTAGAAATGCACAGGTTTGGTAGGTTTCACTAGGTGCCGGCTGAGCTAAAGGCCAAAATCTACAGGTAGGCACTTCGCAAAAAACACCTCTGTTTTTTTCCAAAATTTTGGATGTGTCCACGTTGCGCTTTGGGGTGTTTCCTGTCGCCAGCGCTAGGCCTACCCACGCAAGTGAGGTATCATTTTTATCGGGAGACTTGGGGGAACGCTGGGTGGAAGGAAATTTGTAGCTCCTCTCAGATTCCAGAACATTCTGCCACAGAAATGTGAGGAACATGTGTTTTTTTAGCCAAATTTTGAGGTTTGCAAAGGATTCTGGGTAACAGAACCTGGTCCGAGCCCCGCAAGTCACCCCTCCTTGGATTCCCCTAGGTCTCTAGTTTTCAGAAATGCACAGGTTTGGTAGGTTTCTCTAGGTGCCGGCTGAGCTAGAGGCCAAAATCTACAGGTAGGCACTTCGCAAAAAACACCTCTGTTTTCTCCCAAAATTTAGGATGTGTCCACGTTGCGCTTTGGGGTGTTTCCTGTCGCCGGCGCTAGGCCTACCCACGCAAGTGAGGTATCATTTTTATCGGGAGACTTGGGGGAACGCTGGGTGGAAGGAAATTTGTAGCTCCTCTCAGATTCCAGAACTTTCTGCCACAAAAATGTGAGGAGCATGTGTTTTTTTAGCCAAATTTTGAGGTTTGCAAAGGATTCTGGGTAACAGAACCTGGTCCGAGCCCCGCAAGTCACCCCTCCTTGGATTCCCCTAGGTCTCTAGTTTTCAGAAATGCACAGGTTTGGTAGGTTTCCCTAGGTGCCGGCTGAGCTAGAGGCCAAAATCTACAGGTAGGCACTTCGCAAAAAACACCTCTGTTTTCTCCCAAAATTTAGGATGTGTCCACGTTGCGCTTTGGGGTGTTTCCTGTCGCCGGCGCTAGGCTTACCCACGCAAGTGAGGTATCATTTTTATCGGGAGACTTGGGGGAACGCTGGGTGGAAGGAAATTTGTAGCTCCTCTCAGATTCCAGAACTTTCTGCCACAGAAATGTGAGGAACATGTGTTTTTTTAGCCAAATTTTGAGGTTTGCAAAGGATTCTGGGTAACAGAACCTTGTCCGAGCCCCGCAAGTGACCCCTCCTTGGATTCCCCTAGGTCTCTAGTTTTCAGAAATGCACAGGTTTGGTAGGTTTCCCTAGGTTCCGGCTGAGCTAGAGGCCAAAATCTACAGGTAGGCACTTCGCAAAAAACACCTCTGTTTTTTTCCAAAATTTAGGATGTGTCCACGTTGCGCTTTGGGGTGTTTCCTGTCGCCGGCGCTAGGCTTACCCACGCAAGTGAGGTATCATTTTTATCGGGAGACTTGGGGGAACGCTGGGTGGAAGGAAATTTGTAGCTCCTCTCAGATTCCAGAACTTCCTGCCACAGAAATGTGAGGAACATGTGTTTTTTTAGCCAAATTTTGAGGTTTGCAAAGGATTCTGGGTAACAGAACCTGGTCCGAGCCCCGCAAGTCACCCCTCCTTGGATTCCCCTAGGTCTCTAGTTTTTAGAAATGCACAGGTTTGGTAGGTTTCACTAGGTGCCGGCTGAGCTAAAGGCCAAAATCTACAGGTAGGCACTTCGCAAAAAACACCTCTGTTTTTTTCCAAAATTTTGGATGTGTCCACGTTGCGCTTTGGGGTGTTTCCTGTCGCCAGCGCTAGGCCTACCCACGCAAGTGAGGTATCATTTTTATCGGGAGACTTGGGGGAACGCTGGGTGGAAGGAAATTTGTAGCTCCTCTCAGATTCCAGAACATTCTGCCACAGAAATGTGAGGAACATGTGTTTTTTTAGCCAAATTTTGAGGTTTGCAAAGGATTCTGGGTAACAGAACCTGGTCCGAGCCCCGCAAGTCACCCCTCCTTGGATTCCCCTAGGTCTCTAGTTTTCAGAAATGCACAGGTTTGGTAGGTTTCTCTAGGTGCCGGCTGAGCTAGAGGCCAAAATCTACAGGTAGGCACTTCGCAAAAAACACCTCTGTTTTCTCCCAAAATTTAGGATGTGTCCACGTTGCGCTTTGGGGTGTTTCCTGTCGCCGGCGCTAGGCCTACCCACGCAAGTGAGGTATCATTTTTATCGGGAGACTTGGGGGAACGCTGGGTGGAAGGAAATTTGTAGCTCCTCTCAGATTCCAGAACTTTCTGCCACAGAAATGTGAGGAACATGTGTTTTTTTAGCCAAATTTTGAGGTTTGCAAAGGATTCTGGGTAACAGAACCTGGTCCGAGCCCCGCAAGTCACCCCTCCTTGGATTCCCCTAGGTCTCTAGTTTTCAGAAATGCACAGGTTTGGTAGGATTCCCTAGGTGCCGGCTGAGCTAGAGGCCAAAATCTACAGGTAGGCACTTCGCAAAAAAACGCTCAGTTTTTTTCCAAAATTTAGGATGTGTCCACGTTGTGCTTTGGGGTGTTTCCTGTCGCCGGCGCTAGGCCTACCCACGCAAGTGAGGTATCATTTTTATCGGGAGACTTGGGGGAACGCTGGGTGGAAGGAAATTTGTAGCTCCTCTCAGATTCCAGAACTTTCTGCCACAGAAATGTGAGGAACATGTGTTTTTTTTGCCAAATTTTGAGGTTTGCAAAGGATTCTGGGTAACAGAACCTGGTCCGAGCCCCGCAAGTCACCCCTCCTTGGATTCCCCTAGGTCTCTAGTTTTCAGAAATGCACAGGTTTTGTAGGTTTCCCTAGGTGCCGGCTGAGCTAGAGGCCAAAATCTACAGGTAGGCACTTCGCAAAAAACACCTCTGTTTTCTCCCAAAATTTAGGATGTGTCCACGTTGCGCTTTGGGGTGTTTCCTGTCGCCGGCGCTAGGCTTACCCACGCAAGTGAGGTATCATTTTTATCGGGAGACTTGGGGGAACGCTGGGTGGAAGGAAATTTGTAGCTCCTCTCAGATTCCAGAACTTTCTGCCACAGAAATGTGAGGAACATGTGTTTTTTTAGCCAAATTTTGAGGTTTGCAAAGGATTCTGGGTAACAGAACCTGGTCCGAGCCCCGCAAGTCACCCCTCCTTGGATTCCCCTAGGTCTCTAGTTTTCAGAAATGCACAGGTTTGGTAGGTTTCTCTAGGTGCCGGCTGAGCTAGAGGCCAAAATCTACAGGTAGGCACTTCGCAAAAAACACCTCTGTTTTCTCCCAAAATTTAGGATGTGTCCACGTTGCGCTTTGGGGTGTTTCCTGTCGCCGGCGCTAGGCCTACCCACGCAAGTGAGGTATCATTTTTATCGGGAGACTTGGGGGAACGCTGGGTGGAAGGAAATTTGTAGCTCCTCTCAGATTCCAGAACTTTCTGCCACAGAAATGTGAGGAACATGTGTTTTTTTAGCCAAATTTTGAGGTTTGCAAAGGATTCTGGGTAACAGAACCTGGTCCGAGCCCCGCAAGTCACCCCTCCTTGGATTCCCCTAGGTCTCTAGTTTTTAGAAATGCACAGGTTTGGTAGGTTTCACTAGGTGCCGGCTGAGCTAAAGGCCAAAATCTACAGGTAGGCACTTCGCAAAAAACACCTCTGTTTTTTTCCAAAATTTTGGATGTGTCCACGTTGCGCTTTGGGGTGTTTCCTGTCGCCAGCGCTAGGCCTACCCACGCAAGTGAGGTATCATTTTTATCGGGAGACTTGGGGGAACGCTGGTTGGAAGGAAATTTGTAGCTCCTCTCAGATTCCAGAACATTCTGCCACAGAAATGTGAGGAACATGTGTTTTTTTTAGCCAAATTTTGAGGTTTGCAAAGGATTCTGGGTAACAGAACCTGGTCCGAGCCCCGCAAGTCACCCCTCCTTGGATTCCCCTAGGTCTCTAGTTTTCAGAAATGCACAGGTTTGGTAGGTTTCTCTAGGTGCCGGCTGAGCTAGAGGCCAAAATCTACAGGTAGGCACTTCGCAAAAAACACCTCTGTTTTCTCCCAAAATTTAGGATGTGTCCACGTTGCGCTTTGGGGTGTTTCCTGTCGCCGGCGCTAGGCCTACCCACGCAAGTGAGGTATCATTTTTATCGGGAGACTTGGGGGAACGCTGGGTGGAAGGAAATTTGTAGCTCCTCTCAGATTCCAGAACTTTCTGCCACAGAAATGTGAGGAACATGTGTTTTTTTAGCCAAATTTTGAGGTTTGCAAAGGATTCTGGGTAACAGAACCTGGTCCGAGCCCCGCAAGTCACCCCTCCTTGGATTCCCCTAGGTCTCTAGTTTTCAGAAATGCACAGGTTTGGTAGGATTCCCTAGGTGCCGGCTGAGCTAGAGGCCAAAATCTACAGGTAGGCACTTCGCAAAAAAACGCTCAGTTTTTTTCCAAAATTTAGGATGTGTCCACGTTGTGCTTTGGGGTGTTTCCTGTCGCCGGCGCTAGGCCTACCCACGCAAGTGAGGTATCATTTTTATCGGGAGACTTGGGGGAACGCTGGGTGGAAGGAAATTTGTAGCTCCTCTCAGATTCCAGAACTTTCTGCCACAGAAATGTGAGGAACATGTGTTTTTTTTGCCAAATTTTGAGGTTTGCAAAGGATTCTGGGTAACAGAACCTGGTCCGAGCCCCGCAAGTCACCCCTCCTTGGATTCCCCTAGGTCTCTAGTTTTCAGAAATGCACAGGTTTTGTAGGTTTCCCTAGGTGCCGGCTGAGCTAGAGGCCAAAATCTACAGGTAGGCACTTCGCAAAAAACACCTCTGTTTTCTCCCAAAATTTAGGATGTGTCCACGTTGCGCTTTGGGGTGTTTCCTGTCGCCGGCGCTAGGCTTACCCACGCAAGTGAGGTATAATTTTTATCGGGAGACTTGGGAGAACGCTGGGTGGAAGGAAATTTGTAGCTCCTCTCAGATTCCAGAACTTTCTGCCACAGAAATGTGAGGAACATGTGTTTTTTTAGCCAAATTTTGAGGTTTGCAAAGGATTCTGGGTAACAGAACCTGGTCCGAGCCCCGCAAGTCACCCCTCCTTGGATTCCCCTAGGTCTCTAGTTTTCAGAAATGCACAGGTTTGGTAGGTTTCTCTAGGTGCCGGCTGAGCTAGAGGCCAAAATCTACAGGTAGGCACTTCGCAAAAAACACCTCTGTTTTCTCCCAAAATTTAGGATGTGTCCACGTTGCGCTTTGGGGTGTTTCCTGTCGCCGGCGCTAGGCCTACCCACGCAAGTGAGGTATCATTTTTATCGGGAGACTTGGGGGAACGCTGGGTGGAAGGAAATTTGTAGCTCCTCTCAGATTCCAGAACTTTCTGCCACAGAAATGTGAGGAACATGTGTTTTTTTAGCCAAATTTTGAGGTTTGCAAAGGATTCTGGGTAACAGAACCTGGTTCGAGCCCCGCAAGTCACCCCTCCTTGGATTCCCCTAGGTCTCTAGTTTTCAGAAATGCACAGGTTTGGTAGGATTCCCTAGGTGCCGGCTGAGCTAGAGGCCAAAATCTACAGGTAGGCACTTCGCAAAAAACACCTCAGTTTTTTTCCAAAATTTAGGATGTGTCCACGTTGTGCTTTGGGGTGTTTCCTGTCGCCGGCGCTAGGCCTACCCACGCAAGTGAGGTATCATTTTTATCGGGAGACTTGGGGGAACGCTGGGTGGAAGGAAATTTGTAGCTCCTCTCAGATTCCAGAACTTTCTGCCACAGAAATGTGAGGAACATGTGTTTTTTTAGCCAAATTTTGAGGTTTGCAAAGGATTCTGGGTAACAGAACCTTGTCCGAGCCCCGCAAGTGACCCCTCCTTGGATTCCCCTAGGTCTCTAGTTTTCAGAAATGCACAGGTTTGGTAGGTTTCCCTAGGTTCCGGCTGAGCTAGAGGCCAAAATCTACAGGTAGGCACTTCGCAAAAAACACCTCTGTTTTTTTCCAAAATTTAGGATGTGTCCACGTTGCGCTTTGGGGTGTTTCCTGTCGCCGGCGCTAGGCTTACCCACGCAAGTGAGGTATCATTTTTATCGGGAGACTTGGGGGAACGCTGGGTGGAAGGAAATTTGTAGCTCCTCTCAGATTCCAGAACTTTCTGCCACAGAAATGTGAGGAACATGTGTTTTTTTAGCCAAATTTTGAGGTTTGCAAAGGATTCTGGGTAACAGAACCTGGTCCGAGCCCCGCAAGTCACCCCTCCTTGGATTCCCCTAGGTCTCTAGTTTTTAGAAATGCACAGGTTTGGTAGGTTTCACTAGGTGCCGGCTGAGCTAAAGGCCAAAATCTACAGGTAGGCACTTCGCAAAAAACACCTCTGTTTTTTTCCAAAATTTTGGATGTGTCCACGTTGCGCTTTGGGGTGTTTCCTGTCGCCAGCGCTAGGCCTACCCACGCAAGTGAGGTATCATTTTTATCGGGAGACTTGGGGGAACGCTGGGTGGAAGGAAATTTGTAGCTCCTCTCAGATTCCAGAACATTCTGCCACAGAAATGTGAGGAACATGTGTTTTTTTAGCCAAATTTTGAGGTTTGCAAAGGATTCTGGGTAACAGAACCTGGTCCGAGCCCCGCAAGTCACCCCTCCTTGGATTCCCCTAGGTCTCTAGTTTTCAGAAATGCACAGGTTTGGTAGGTTTCTCTAGGTGCCGGCTGAGCTAGAGGCCAAAATCTACAGGTAGGCACTTCGCAAAAAACACCTCTGTTTTCTCCCAAAATTTAGGATGTGTCCACGTTGCGCTTTGGGGTGTTTCCTGTCGCCGGCGCTAGGCCTACCCACGCAAGTGAGGTATCATTTTTATCGGGAGACTTGGGGGAACGCTGGGTGGAAGGAAATTTGTAGCTCCTCTCAGATTCCAGAACTTTCTGCCACAGAAATGTGAGGAACATGTGTTTTTTTAGCCAAATTTTGAGGTTTGCAAAGGATTCTGGGTAACAGAACCTGGTCCGAGCCCCGCAAGTCACCCCTCCTTGGATTCCCCTAGGTCTCTAGTTTTCAGAAATGCACAGGTTTGGTAGGATTCCCTAGGTGCCGGCTGAGCTAGAGGCCAAAATCTACAGGTAGGCACTTCGCAAAAAAACGCTCAGTTTTTTTCCAAAATTTAGGATGTGTCCACGTTGTGCTTTGGGGTGTTTCCTGTCGCCGGCGCTAGGCCTACCCACGCAAGTGAGGTATCATTTTTATCGGGAGACTTGGGGGAACGCTGGGTGGAAGGAAATTTGTAGCTCCTCTCAGATTCCAGAACTTTCTGCCACAGAAATGTGAGGAACATGTGTTTTTTTTGCCAAATTTTGAGGTTTGCAAAGGATTCTGGGTAACAGAACCTGGTCCGAGCCCCGCAAGTCACCCCTCCTTGGATTCCCCTAGGTCTCTAGTTTTCAGAAATGCACAGGTTTTGTAGGTTTCCCTAGGTGCCGGCTGAGCTAGAGGCCAAAATCTACAGGTAGGCACTTCGCAAAAAACACCTCTGTTTTCTCCCAAAATTTAGGATGTGTCCACGTTGCGCTTTGGGGTGTTTCCTGTCGCCGGCGCTAGGCTTACCCACGCAAGTGAGGTATCATTTTTATCGGGAGACTTGGGGGAACGCTGGGTGGAAGGAAATTTGTAGCTCCTCTCAGATTCCAGAACTTTCTGCCACAGAAATGTGAGGAACATGTGTTTTTTTAGCCAAATTTTGAGGTTTGCAAAGGATTCTGGGTAACAGAACCTGGTCCGAGCCCCGCAAGTCACCCCTCCTTGGATTCCCCTAGGTCTCTAGTTTTCAGAAATGCACAGGTTTGGTAGGTTTCTCTAGGTGCCGGCTGAGCTAGAGGCCAAAATCTACAGGTAGGCACTTCGCAAAAAACACCTCTGTTTTCTCCCAAAATTTAGGATGTGTCCACGTTGCGCTTTGGGGTGTTTCCTGTCGCCGGCGCTAGGCCTACCCACGCAAGTGAGGTATCATTTTTATCGGGAGACTTGGGGGAACGCTGGGTGGAAGGAAATTTGTAGCTCCTCTCAGATTCCAGAACTTTCTGCCACAGAAATGTGAGGAACATGTGTTTTTTTAGCCAAATTTTGAGGTTTGCAAAGGATTCTGGGTAACAGAACCTGGTTCGAGCCCCGCAAGTCACCCCTCCTTGGATTCCCCTAGGTCTCTAGTTTTCAGAAATGCACAGGTTTGGTAGGATTCCCTAGGTGCCGGCTGAGCTAGAGGCCAAAATCTACAGGTAGGCACTTCGCAAAAAACACCTCAGTTTTTTTCCAAAATTTAGGATGTGTCCACGTTGTGCTTTGGGGTGTTTCCTGTCGCCGGCGCTAGGCCTACCCACGCAAGTGAGGTATCATTTTTATCGGGAGACTTGGGGGAACGCTGGGTGGAAGGAAATTTGTAGCTCCTCTCAGATTCCAGAACTTTCTGCCACAGAAATGTGAGGAACATGTGTTTTTTTAGCCAAATTTTGAGGTTTGCAAAGGATTCTGGGTAACAGAACCTTGTCCGAGCCCCGCAAGTGACCCCTCCTTGGATTCCCCTAGGTCTCTAGTTTTCAGAAATGCACAGGTTTGGTAGGTTTCCCTAGGTTCCGGCTGAGCTAGAGGCCAAAATCTACAGGTAGGCACTTCGCAAAAAACACCTCTGTTTTTTTCCAAAATTTAGGATGTGTCCACGTTGCGCTTTGGGGTGTTTCCTGTCGCCGGCGCTAGGCTTACCCACGCAAGTGAGGTATCATTTTTATCGGGAGACTTGGGGGAACGCTGGGTGGAAGGAAATTTGTAGCTCCTCTCAGATTCCAGAACTTTCTGCCACAGAAATGTGAGGAACATGTGTTTTTTTAGCCAAATTTTGAGGTTTGCAAAGGATTCTGGGTAACAGAACCTGGTCCGAGCCCCGCAAGTCACCCCTCCTTGGATTCCCCTAGGTCTCTAGTTTTCAGAAATGCACAGGTTTGGTAGGTTTCCCTAGGTGCCGGCTGAGCTAGAGGCCAAAATCTACAGGTAGGCACTTCGCAAAAAAACCTCTGTTTTTTTCCAAAATTTAGGATGTGTCCACGTTGCGCTTTGGGGTGTTTCCTGTCGCCGGCGCTAGGCCTACCCACGCAAGTGAGGTATCATTTTTATCGGGAGACTTGGGGGAACGCTGGGTGGAAGGAAATTTGTAGCTCCTCTCAGATTCCAGAACATTCTGCCACAGAAATGTGAGGAACATGTGTTTTTTTAGCCAAATTTTGAGGTTTGCAAAGGATTCTGGGTAACAGAACCTGGTCCGAGCCCCGCAAGTCACCCCTCCTTGGATTCCCCTAGGTCTCTAGTTTTCAGAAATGCACAGGTTTGGTAGGTTTCTCTAGGTGCCGGCTGAGCTAGAGGCCAAAATCTACAGGTAGGCACTTCGCAAAAAACACCTCTGTTTTCTCCCAAAATTTAGGATGTGTCCACGTTGCGCTTTGGGGTGTTTCCTGTCGCCGGCGCTAGGCCTACCCACGCAAGTGAGGTATCATTTTTATCGGGAGACTTGGGGGAACGCTGGGTGGAAGGAAATTTGTAGCTCCTCTCAGATTCCAGAACTTTCTGCCACAGAAATGTGAGGAACATGTGTTTTTTTAGCCAAATTTTGAGGTTTGCAAAGGATTCTGGGTAACAGAACCTGGTCCGAGCCCCGCAAGTCACCCCTCCTTGGATTCCCCTAGGTCTCTAGTTTTCAGAAATGCACAGGTTTGGTAGGATTCCCTAGGTGCCGGCTGAGCTAGAGGCCAAAATCTACAGGTAGGCACTTCGCAAAAAAACGCTCAGTTTTTTTCCAAAATTTAGGATGTGTCCACGTTGTGCTTTGGGGTGTTTCCTGTCGCCGGCGCTAGGCCTACCCACGCAAGTGAGGTATCATTTTTATCGGGAGACTTGGGGGAACGCTGGGTGGAAGGAAATTTGTAGCTCCTCTCAGATTCCAGAACTTTCTGCCACAGAAATGTGAGGAACATGTGGTTTTTTTGCCAAATTTTGAGGTTTGCAAAGGATTCTGGGTAACAGAACCTGGTCCGAGCCCCGCAAGTCACCCCTCCTTGGATTCCCCTAGGTCTCTAGTTTTCAGAAATGCACAGGTTTTGTAGGTTTCCCTAGGTGCCGGCTGAGCTAGAGGCCAAAATCTACAGGTAGGCACTTCGCAAAAAACACCTCTGTTTTCTCCCAAAATTTAGGATGTGTCCACGTTGCGCTTTGGGGTGTTTCCTGTCGCCGGCGCTAGGCTTACCCACGCAAGTGAGGTATCATTTTTATCGGGAGACTTGGGGGAACGCTGGGTGGAAGGAAATTTGTAGCTCCTCTCAGATTCCAGAACTTTCTGCCACAGAAATGTGAGGAACATGTGTTTTTTTAGCCAAATTTTGAGGTTTGCAAAGGATTCTGGGTAACAGAACCTGGTCCGAGCCCCGCAAGTCACCCCTCCTTGGATTCCCCTAGGTCTCTAGTTTTCAGAAATGCACAGGTTTGGTAGGTTTCTCTAGGTGCCGGCTGAGCTAGAGGCCAAAATCTACAGGTAGGCACTTCGCAAAAAACACCTCTGTTTTCTCCCAAAATTTAGGATGTGTCCACGTTGCGCTTTGGGGTGTTTCCTGTCGCCGGCGCTAGGCCTACCCACGCAAGTGAGGTATCATTTTTATCGGGAGACTTGGGGGAACGCTGGGTGGAAGGAAATTTGTAGCTCCTCTCAGATTCCAGAACTTTCTGCCACAGAAATGTGAGGAACATGTGTTTTTTTAGCCAAATTTTGAGGTTTGCAAAGGATTCTGGGTAACAGAACCTGGTTCGAGCCCCGCAAGTCACCCCTCCTTGGATTCCCCTAGGTCTCTAGTTTTCAGAAATGCACAGGTTTGGTAGGATTCCCTAGGTGCCGGCTGAGCTAGAGGCCAAAATCTACAGGTAGGCACTTCGCAAAAAACACCTCAGTTTTTTTCCAAAATTTAGGATGTGTCCACGTTGTGCTTTGGGGTGTTTCCTGTCGCCGGCGCTAGGCCTACCCACGCAAGTGAGGTATCATTTTTATCGGGAGACTTGGGGGAACGCTGGGTGGAAGGAAATTTGTAGCTCCTCTCAGATTCCAGAACTTTCTGCCACAGAAATGTGAGGAACATGTGTTTTTTTAGCCAAATTTTGAGGTTTGCAAAGGATTCTGGGTAACAGAACCTTGTCCGAGCCCCGCAAGTGACCCCTCCTTGGATTCCCCTAGGTCTCTAGTTTTCAGAAATGCACAGGTTTGGTAGGTTTCCCTAGGTTCCGGCTGAGCTAGAGGCCAAAATCTACAGGTAGGCACTTCGCAAAAAACACCTCTGTTTTTTTCCAAAATTTAGGATGTGTCCACGTTGCGCTTTGGGGTGTTTCCTGTCGCCGGCGCTAGGCTTACCCACGCAAGTGAGGTATCATTTTTATCGGGAGACTTGGGGGAACGCTGGGTGGAAGGAAATTTGTAGCTCCTCTCAGATTCCAGAACTTTCTGCCACAGAAATGTGAGGAACATGTGTTTTTTTAGCCAAATTTTGAGGTTTGCAAAGGATTCTGGGTAACAGAACCTGGTCCGAGCCCCGCAAGTCACCCCTCCTTGGATTCCCCTAGGTCTCTAGTTTTTAGAAATGCACAGGTTTGGTAGGTTTCACTAGGTGCCGGCTGAGCTAAAGGCCAAAATCTACAGGTAGGCACTTCGCAAAAAACACCTCTGTTTTTTTCCAAAATTTTGGATGTGTCCACGTTGCGCTTTGGGGTGTTTCCTGTCGCCAGCGCTAGGCCTACCCACGCAAGTGAGGTATCATTTTTATCGGGAGACTTGGGGGAACGCTGGGTGGAAGGAAATTTGTAGCTCCTCTCAGATTCCAGAACATTCTGCCACAGAAATGTGAGGAACATGTGTTTTTTTAGCCAAATTTTGAGGTTTGCAAAGGATTCTGGGTAACAGAACCTGGTCCGAGCCCCGCAAGTCACCCCTCCTTGGATTCCCCTAGGTCTCTAGTTTTCAGAAATGCACAGGTTTGGTAGGTTTCTCTAGGTGCCGGCTGAGCTAGAGGCCAAAATCTACAGGTAGGCACTTCGCAAAAAACACCTCTGTTTTCTCCCAAAATTTAGGATGTGTCCACGTTGCGCTTTGGGGTGTTTCCTGTCGCCGGCGCTAGGCCTACCCACGCAAGTGAGGTATCATTTTTATCGGGAGACTTGGGGGAACGCTGGGTGGAAGGAAATTTGTAGCTCCTCTCAGATTCCAGAACTTTCTGCCACAGAAATGTGAGGAACATGTGTTTTTTTAGCCAAATTTTGAGGTTTGCAAAGGATTCTGGGTAACAGAACCTGGTCCGAGCCCCGCAAGTCACCCCTCCTTGGATTCCCCTAGGTCTCTAGTTTTCAGAAATGCACAGGTTTGGTAGGATTCCCTAGGTGCCGGCTGAGCTAGAGGCCAAAATCTACAGGTAGGCACTTCGCAAAAAAACGCTCAGTTTTTTTCCAAAATTTAGGATGTGTCCACGTTGTGCTTTGGGGTGTTTCCTGTCGCCGGCGCTAGGCCTACCCACGCAAGTGAGGTATCATTTTTATCGGGAGACTTGGGGGAACGCTGGGTGGAAGGAAATTTGTAGCTCCTCTCAGATTCCAGAACTTTCTGCCACAGAAATGTGAGGAACATGTGTTTTTTTTGCCAAATTTTGAGGTTTGCAAAGGATTCTGGGTAACAGAACCTGGTCCGAGCCCCGCAAGTCACCCCTCCTTGGATTCCCCTAGGTCTCTAGTTTTCAGAAATGCACAGGTTTTGTAGGTTTCCCTAGGTGCCGGCTGAGCTAGAGGCCAAAATCTACAGGTAGGCACTTCGCAAAAAACACCTCTGTTTTCTCCCAAAATTTAGGATGTGTCCACGTTGCGCTTTGGGGTGTTTCCTGTCGCCGGCGCTAGGCTTACCCACGCAAGTGAGGTATCATTTTTATCGGGAGACTTGGGGGAACGCTGGGTGGAAGGAAATTTGTAGCTCCTCTCAGATTCCAGAACTTTCTGCCACAGAAATGTGAGGAACATGTGTTTTTTTAGCCAAATTTTGAGGTTTGCAAAGGATTCTGGGTAACAGAACCTGGTCCGAGCCCCGCAAGTCACCCCTCCTTGGATTCCCCTAGGTCTCTAGTTTTCAGAAATGCACAGGTTTGGTAGGTTTCTCTAGGTGCCGGCTGAGCTAGAGGCCAAAATCTACAGGTAGGCACTTCGCAAAAAACACCTCTGTTTTCTCCCAAAATTTAGGATGTGTCCACGTTGCGCTTTGGGGTGTTTCCTGTCGCCGGCGCTAGGCCTACCCACGCAAGTGAGGTATCATTTTTATCGGGAGACTTGGGGGAACGCTGGGTGGAAGGAAATTTGTAGCTCCTCTCAGATTCCAGAACTTTCTGCCACAGAAATGTGAGGAACATGTGTTTTGTTTGCCAAATTTTGAGGTTTGCAAAGGATTCTGGGTAACAGAACCTGGTCCGAGCCCCGCAAGTCACCCCTCCTTGGATTCCCCTAGGTCTCTAGTTTTCAGAAATGCACAGGTTTCGTAGGTTTCCCTAGGTGCCGGCTGAGCTAGAGGCCAAAATCTACAGGTAGGCACTTCGCAAAAAACACCTCTGTTTTCTCCCAAAATTTAGGATGTGTCCACGTTGCGCTTTGGGGTGTTTCCTGTTGCCGGCGCTAGGCCTACCCACGCAAGTGAGGTATCATTTTTATCGGGAGACTTGGGGGAACGCTGGGTGGAAGGAAATTTGTAGCTCCTCTCAGATTCCAGAACTTTCTGCCACAGAAATGTGAGGAACATGTGTTTTTTTAGCCAAATTTTGAGGTTTGCAAAGGATTCTGGGTAACAGAACCTGGTCCGAGCGCCGCAAGTCACCCCTCCTTGGATTCCCCTAGGTCTCTAGTTTTCAGAAATGCACAGGTTTGGTAGGTTTCCCTAGGTGCCGGCTGAGCAAGAGGCCAAAATCTACAGGTAGGCACTTCGCAAAAAACACCTCTGTTTTCTCCCAAAATTTAGGATGTGTCCACGTTGCGCTTTGGGGTGTTTCCTGTCGCCGGCGCTAGGCCTACCCACGCAAGTGAGGTATCATTTTTTTCGGGAGACTTGGGGGAACGCTGGGTGGAAGGAAATTTGTAGCTCCTCTCAGATTCCAGAACTTTCTGCCACAGAAATGTGAGGAACATTTGTTTTTTTAGCCAAATTTTGAGGTTTGCAAAGGATTCTGGGTAACAGAACCTGGTCCGAGCCCCGCAAGTCACCCCTCCTTGGATTCCCCTAGGTCTCTAGTTTTCAGAAATGCACAGGTTTGGTAGGTTTCCCTAGGTGCCGGCTGAGCTAGAGGCCAAAATCTACAGGTAGGCACTTCGCAAAAAAACCTCTGTTTTTTTCCAAAATTTAGGATGTGTCCACGTTGCGCTTTGAGGTGTTTCCTGTCGCCGGCGCTAGGCCTACCCACGCAAGTGAGGTATCATTTTTATCGGGAGACTTGGGGGAACGCTGGGTGGAAGGAAATTTGTAGCTCCTCTCAGATTCCAGAACATTCTGCCACAGAAATGTGAGGAACATGTGTTTTTTTAGCCAAATTTTGAGGTTTGCAAAGGATTCTGGGTAACAGAACCTGGTCCGAGCCCCGCAAGTCACCCCTCCTTGGATTCCCCTAGGTCTCTAGTTTTCAGAAATGCACAGGTTTGGTAGGTTTCTCTAGGTGCCGGCTGAGCTAGAGGCCAAAATCTACAGGTAGGCACTTCGCAAAAAACACCTCTGTTTTCTCCCAAAATTTAGGATGTGTCCACGTTGCGCTTTGGGGTGTTTCCTGTCGCCGGCGCTAGGCCTACCCACGCAAGTGAGGTATCATTTTTATCGGGAGACTTGGGGGAACGCTGGGTGGAAGGAAATTTGTAGCTCCTCTCAGATTCCAGAACTTTCTGCCACAGAAATGTGAGGAACATGTGTTTTTTTAGCCAAATTTTGAGGTTTGCAAAGGATTCTGGGTAACAGAACCTGGTCCGAGCCCCGCAAGTCACCCCTCCTTGGATTCCCCTAGGTCTCTAGTTTTCAGAAATGCACAGGTTTGGTAGGATTCCCTAGGTGCCGGCTGAGCTAGAGGCCAAAATCTACAGGTAGGCACTTCGCAAAAAAACGCTCAGTTTTTTTCCAAAATTTAGGATGTGTCCACGTTGTGCTTTGGGGTGTTTCCTGTCGCCGGCGCTAGGCCTACCCACGCAAGTGAGGTATCATTTTTATCGGGAGACTTGGGGGAACGCTGGGTGGAAGGAAATTTGTAGCTCCTCTCAGATTCCAGAACTTTCTGCCACAGAAATGTGAGGAACATGTGTTTTTTTTGCCAAATTTTGAGGTTTGCAAAGGATTCTGGGTAACAGAACCTGGTCCGAGCCCCGCAAGTCACCCCTCCTTGGATTCCCCTAGGTCTCTAGTTTTCAGAAATGCACAGGTTTTGTAGGTTTCCCTAGGTGCCGGCTGAGCTAGAGGCCAAAATCTACAGGTAGGCACTTCGCAAAAAACACCTCTGTTTTCTCCCAAAATTTAGGATGTGTCCACGTTGCGCTTTGGGGTGTTTCCTGTCGCCGGCGCTAGGCTTACCCACGCAAGTGAGGTATCATTTTTATCGGGAGACTTTGGGGAACGCTGGGTGGAAGGAAATTTGTAGCTCCTCTCAGATTCCAGAACTTTCTGCCACAGAAATGTGAGGAACATGTGTTTTTTTAGCCAAATTTTGAGGTTTGCAAAGGATTCTGGGTAACAGAACCTGGTCCGAGCCCCGCAAGTCACCCCTCCTTGGATTCCCCTAGGTCTCTAGTTTTCAGAAATGCACAGGTTTGGTAGGTTTCTCTAGGTGCCGGCTGAGCTAGAGGCCAAAATCTACAGGTAGGCACTTCGCAAAAAACACCTCTGTTTTCTCCCAAAATTTAGGATGTGTCCACGTTGCGCTTTGGGGTGTTTCCTGTCGCCAGCGCTAGGCCTACCCACGCAAGTGAGGTATCATTTTTATCGGGAGACTTGGGGGAACGCTGGGTGGAAGGAAATTTGTAGCTCCTCTCAGATTCCAGAACTTTCTGCCACAGAAATGTGAGGAACATGTGTTTTTGTTGCCAAATTTTGAGGTTTGCAAAGGATTCTGGGTAACAGAACCTGGTCAGAGACCCACAGGTCACCCCATCTTGGATTCCCCTAGGTCTCTAGTTTTCAAAAATGCACAGGTTTGGTAGGTTTCCCTAGGTGCCGGGTGAGCTACAGGCCAAAATCCACAGGTAGGCACTGTTTTCTTTCAAAAAATGGGATGTGTCCACGTTGCGTTTTGGGGCGTTTCCTGTTGCGGGCGCTAGGCCTACCCACGCAAGTGAGGTATCATTTTTATCGGGAGACTTGAGGGAACGCTGGGTGGAAGGAAATTTGTAGCTCCTCTCAGATTCCAGAACTTTCTGCCACAGAAATGTGAGGAACATGTGTTTTTTTAGCCAAATTTTGAGGTTTGCAAAGGATTCTGGGTAACAGAACCTGGTCCGAGCCCCGCAAGTCACCCCTCCTTGGATTCCCCTAGGTCTCTAGTTTTCAGAAATGCACAGGTTTGGTAGGTTTCTCTAGGTGCCGGCTGAGCTAGAGGCCAAAATCTACAGGTAGGCACTTCGCAAAAAACACCTCTGTTTTCTCCCAAAATTTAAGATGTGTCCACGTTGCGCTTTGGGGTGTTTCCTGTCGCCGGCGCTAGGCCTACCCACGCAAGTGAGGTATCATTTTTATCGGGAGACTTGGGGGAACGCTGGGTGGAAGGAAATTTGTAGCTCCTCTCAGATTCCAGAACTTTCTGCCACAAAAATGTGAGGAGCATGTGTTTTTTTAGCCAAATTTTGAGGTTTGCAAAGGATTCTGGGTAACAGAACCTGGTCCGAGCCCCGCAAGTCACCCCTCCTTGGATTCCCCTAGGTCTCTAGTTTTCAGAAATGCACAGGTTTGGTAGGTTTCCCTAGGTGCCGGCTGAGCTAGAGGCCAAAATCTACAGGTAGGCACTTCGCAAAAAACACCTCTGTTTTCTCCCAAAATTTAGGATGTGTCCACGTTGCGCTTTGGGGTGTTTCCTGTCGCCGGCGCTAGGCTTACCCACGCAAGTGAGGTATCATTTTTATCGGGAGACTTGGGGGAACGCTGGGTGGAAGGAAATTTGTAGCTCCTCTCAGATTCCAGAACTTTCTGCCACAGAAATGTGAGGAACATGTGTTTTTTTACCCAAATTTTGAGGTTTGCAAAGGATTCTGGGTAACAGAACCTTGTCCGAGCCCCGCAAGTGACCCCTCCTTGGATTCCCCTAGGTCTCTAGTTTTCAGAAATGCACAGGTTTGGTAGGTTTCACTAGGTGCCGGCTGAGCTAAAGGCCAAAATCTACAGGTAGGCACTTCGCAAAAAACACCTCTGTTTTTTTCCAAAATTTAGGATGTGTCCACGTTGCGCTTTGGGGTGTTTCCTGTCGCCAGCGCTAGGCCTACCCACGCAAGTGAGGTATCATTTTTATCGGGAGACTTGGGGGAACGCTGGGTGGAAGGAAATTTGTAGCTCCTCTCAGATTCCAGAACATTCTGCCACAGAAAGTGAGGAACATGTGTTTTTTTAGCCAAATTTTGAGGTTTGCAAAGGATTCTGGGTAACAGAACCTGGTCCGAGCCCCGCAAGTCACCCCTCCTTGGATTCCCCTAGGTCTCTAGTTTTCAGAAATGCACAGGTTTGGTAGGTTTCCCTAGGTGCCGGCTGAGCTAGAGGCCAAAATCTACAGGTAGGCACTTCGCAAAAAAACCTCTGTTTTTTTCCAAAATTTAGGATGTGTCCACGTTGCGCTTTGGGGTGTTTCCTGTCGCCGGCGCTAGGCCTACCCACGCAAGTGAGGTATCATTTTTATCGGGAGACTTGGGGGAACGCTGGGTGGAAGGAAATTTGTAGCTCCTCTCAGATTCCAGAACTTTCTGCCACAGAAATGTGAGGAACATGTGTTTTTTTAGCCAAATTTTGAGGTTTGCAAAGGATTCTGGGTAACAGAACCTGGTCCGAGCCCCGCAAGTCACCCCTCCTTGGATTCCCCTAGGTCTCTAGTTTTCAGAAATGCACAGGTTTGGTAGGATTCCCTAGGTGCCGGCTGAGCTAGAGGCCAAAATCTACAGGTAGGCACTTCGCAAAAAAACGCTCAGTTTTTTTCCAAAATTTAGGATGTGTCCACGTTGTGCTTTGGGGTGTTTCCTGTCGCCGGCGCTAGGCCTACCCACGCAAGTGAGGTATCATTTTTATCGGGAGACTTGGGGGAACGCTGGGTGGAAGGAAATTTGTAGCTCCTCTCAGATTCCAGAACTTTCTGCCACAGAAATGTGAGGAACATGTGTTTTTTTTGCCAAATTTTGAGGTTTGCAAAGGATTCTGGGTAACAGAACCTGGTCCGAGCCCCGCAAGTCACCCCTCCTTGGATTCCCCTAGGTCTCTAGTTTTCAGAAATGCACAGGTTTTGTAGGTTTCCCTAGGTGCCGGCTGAGCTAGAGGCCAAAATCTACAGGCAGGCACTTCGCAAAAAACACCTCTGTTTTCTCCCAAAATTTAGGATGTGTCCACGTTGCGCTTTGGGGTGTTTCCTGTCGCCGGCGCTAGGCTTTCCCACGCAAGTGAGGTATCATTTTTATCGGGAGACTTGGGGGAACGCTGGGTGGAAGGAAATTTGTAGCTCCTCTCAGATTCCAGAACTTTCTGCCACAGAAATGTGAGGAACATGTGTTTTTTTAGCCAAATTTTGAGGTTTGCAAATGATTCTGGGTAACAGAACCTGGTCCGAGCCCCGCAAGTCACCCCTCCTTGGATTCCCCTAGGTCTCTAGTTTTCAGAAATGCACAGGTTTGGTAGGTTTCACTAGGTGGCGGCTGAGCTAAAGGCCAAAATCTACAGGTAGGCACTTCGCAAAAAACACCTCTGTTTTTTTCCAAAATTTTGGATGTGTCCACGTTGCGCTTTGGGGTGTTTCCTGTCGCCAGCGCTAGGCCTACCCACGCAAGTGAGGTATAATTTTTATCGGGAGACTTGGGGGAACGCTGGGTGGAAGGAAATTTGTAGCTCCTCTCAGATTCCAGAACATTCTGCCACAGAAATGTGAGGAACATGTGTTTTTTTAGCCACATTTTGAGGTTTGCAAAGGATTCTGGGTAACAGAACCTGGTCCGAGCCCAGCAAGTCACCCCTCCTTGGATTCCCCTAGGTCTCTAGTTTTCAGAAATGCACAGGTTTGGTAGGTTTCTCTAGGTGCCGGCTGAGCTAGAGGCCAAAATCTACAGGTAGGCACTTCGCAAAAAACACCTCTGTTTTCTCCCAAAATTTAGGATGTGTCCACGTTGCGCTTTGGGGTGTTTCCTGTCGCCGGCGCTAGGCCTACCCACGCAAGTGAGGTATCATTTTTATCGGGAGACTTGGGGGAACGCTGGGTGGAAGGAAATTTGTAGCTCCTCTCAGATTCCAGAACTTTCTGCCACAGAAATGTGAGGAACATGTGTTTTGTTTGCCAAATTTTGAGGTTTGCAAAGGATTCTGGGTAACAGAACCTGGTTCGAGCCCCGCAAGTCACCCCTCCTTGGATTCCCCTAGGTCTCTAGTTTTCAGAAATGCACAGGTTTGGTAGGATTCCCTAGGTGCCGGCTGAGCTAGAGGCCAAAATCTACAGGTAGGCACTTCGCAAAAAACACCTCAGTTTTTTTCCAAAATTTAGGATGTGTCCACGTTGTGCTTTGGGGTGTTTCCTGTCGCCGGCGCTAGGCCTACCCACGCAAGTGAGGTATCATTTTTATCGGGAGACTTGGGGGAATGCTGGGTGGAAGGAAATTTGTAGCTCCTCTCAGATTCCAGAACTTTCTGCCACAGAAATGTGAGGAACATGTGTTTTGTTTGCCAAATTTTGAGGTTTGCAAAGGATTCTGGGTAACAGAACCTGGTCCGAGCCCCGCAAGTCACCCCTCCTTGGATTCCCCTAGGTCTCTAGTTTTCAGAAATGCACAGGTTTCGTAGGTTTCCCTAGGTGCCGGCTGAGCTAGAGGCCAAAATCTACAGGTAGGCACTTCGCAAAAAACACCTCTGTTTTCTCCCAAAATTTAGGATGTGTCCACGTTGCGCTTTGGGGTGTTTCCTGTCGCCGGCGCTAGGCCTACCCACGCAAGTGAGGTATCATTTTTATCGGGAGACTTGGGGGAACGCTGGGTGGAAGGAAATTTGTAGCTCCTCTCAGATTCCAGAACTTTCTGCCACAGAAATGTGAGGAACATGTGTTTTTTTAGCCAAATTTTGAGGTTTGCAAAGGATTCTGGGTAACAGAACCTGGTCCGAGCGCCGCAAGTCACCCCTCCTTGGATTCCCCTAGGTCTCTAGTTTTCAGAAATGCACAGGTTTGGTAGGTTTCCCTAGGTGCCGGCTGAGCAAGAGGCCAAAATCTACAGGTAGGCACTTCGCAAAAAACACCTCTGTTTTCTCCCAAAATTTAGGATGTGTCCACGTTGCGCTTTGGGGTGTTTCCTGTCGCCGGCGCTAGGCCTACCCACGCAAGTGAGGTATCATTTTTTTCGGGAGACTTGGGGGAACGATGGGTGGAAGGAAATTTGTAGCTCCTCTCAGATTCCAGAACTTTCTGCCACAGAAATGTGAGGAACATGTGTTTTTTTAGCCAAATTTTGAGGTTTGCAAAGGATTCTGGGTAACAGAACCTGGTCCGAGCCCCGCAAGTCACCCCTCCTTGGATTCCCCTAGGTCTCTAGTTTTCAGAAATGCACAGGTTTGGTAGGTTTCACTAGGTGCCGGCTGAGCTAAAGGCCAAAATCTACAGGTAGGCACTTCGCAAAAAACACCTCTGTTTTTTTCTAAAATTTAGGATGTGTCCACGTTGCGCTTTGGGGTGTTTCCTGTTGCCAGCGCTAGGCCTACCCACGCAAGTGAGGTATCATTGTTATCGGGAGACTTGGGGGAACGCTGGGTGGAAGGAAATTTGTAGCTCCTCTCAGATTCCAGAACTTTCTGCCACAGAAATGTGAGGAACATGTGTTTTTTTAGCCAAATTTTGAGGTTTGCAAAGGATTCTGGGTAACAGAACCTGGTCCGAGCCCCGCAAGTCACCCCTCTTTGGATTCCCCTAGGTCTCTAGTTTTCAGAAATGCACAGGTTTGGTAGGTTTCCCTAGGTGCCGGTTGAGCTAGAGGCCAAAATCTATAGGTAGGCACTTCGCAAAAAACACCTCTGTTTTCTCCCAAAATTTAGGATGTGTCCACGTTGCGCTTTGGGGTGTTTCCTGTCGCCGGCGCTAGGCCTACCCACGCAAGTGAGGTATCATTTTTATCGGGAGACTTGGGGGAACGCTGGGTGGAAGGAAATTTGTAGCTCCTCTCAGATTCCAGAACTTTCTGCCACAGAAATGTGAGGAACATGTGTTTTTGTAGCCAAATTTTGAGGTTTGCAAAGGATTCTGGGTAACAGAACCTGGTCAGAGACCCACAGGTCACCCCATCTTGGATTCCCCTAGGTCTCTAGTTTTCAAAAATGCACAGGTTTGGTAGGTTTCCCTAGGTGCCGGGTGAGCTACAGGCCAAAATCCACAGGTAGGCACTGTTTTCTTTCAAAAAATGGGATGTGTCCACGTTGCGTTTTGGGGCGTTTCCTGTTGCGGGCGCTAGGCCTACCCACGCAAGTGAGGTATCATTTTTATCGGGAGACTTGGGGGAACGCTGGGTGGAAGGAAATGTGTAGCTCCTCTCAGATTCCAGAACTTTCTGCCACAAAAATGTGAGGAGCATGTGTTTTTTTAGCCAAATTTTGAGGTTTGCAAAGGATTCTGGGTAACAGAACCTGGTCCGAGCCCCGCAAGTCACCCCTCCTTGGATTCCCCTAGGTCTCTAGTTTTCAGAAATACACAGGTTTGGTAGGTTTCCTTAGGTGCCGGCTGAGCTAGAGGCCAAAATCTACAGGTAGGCACTTCGCAAAAAACACCTCTGTTTTCTCCCAAAATTTAGGATGTGTCCACGTTGCGCTTTGGGGTGTTTCCTGTCGCCGGCGCTAGGCTTACCCATGCAAGTGAGGTATCATTTTTATCGGGAGACTTGGGGGAACGCTGGGTGGAAGGAAATTTGTAGCTCCTCTCAGATTCCAGAACTTTCTGCCACAGAAATGTGAGGAACATGTGTTTTTTTAGCCAAATTTTGAGGTTTGCAAAGGATTCTGGGTAACAGAACCTGGTCCGAGCCCCGCAAGTCACCCCTCCTTGGATTCCCCTAGGTCTCTAGTTTTCAGAAATGCACAGGTTTGGTAGGTTTCTCTAGGTGCCGGCTGAGCTAGAGGCCAAAATCTACAGGTAGGCACTTCGCAAAAAAACCTCTGTTTTTTTCCAAAATTTAGGATGTGTCCACGTTGCGCTTTGGGGTGTTTCCTGTCGCCGGCGCTAGGCCTACCCACGCAAGTGAGGTATCATTTTTATCGGGAGACTTGGGGGAACGCTGGGTGGAAGGAAATTTGTAGCTCCTCTCAGATTCCAGAACATTCTGCCACAGAAATGTGAGGAACATGTGTTTTTTTAGCCAAATTTTGAGGTTTGCAAAGGATTCTGGGTAACAGAACCTGGTCCGAGCCCCGCAAGTCACCCCTCCTTGGATTCCCCTAGGTCTCTAGTTTTCAGAAATGCACAGGTTTGGTAGGTTTCTCTAGGTGCCGGCTGAGCTAGAGGCCCAAATCTACAGGTAGGCACTTCGCAAAAAACACCTCTGTTTTCTCCCAAAATTTAGGATGTGTCCACGTTGCGCTTTGGGGTGTTTCCTGTCGCAGGCGCTAGGCCTACCCACGCAAGTGAGGTATCATTTTTATCGGGAGACTTGGGGGAACGCTGGGTGGAAGGAAATTTGTAGCTCCTCTCAGATTCCAGAACTTTCTGCCACAGAAATGTGAGGAACATGTGTTTTTTTAGCCAAATTTTGAGGTTTGCAAAGGATTCTGGGTAACAGAACCTGGTCCGAGCCCCGCAAGTCACCCCTCCTTGGATTCCCCTAGGTCTCTAGTTTTCAGAAATGCACAGGTTTGGTAGGATTCCCTAGGTGCCGGCTGAGCTAGAGGCCAAAATCTACAGGTAGGCACTTCGCAAAAAAACGCTCAGTTTTTTTCCAAAATTTAGGATGTGTCCACGTTGTGCTTTGGGGTGTTTCCTGTCGCCGGCGCTAGGCCTACCCACGCAAGTGAGGTATCATTTTTATCGGGAGACTTGGGGGAACGCTGGGTGGAAGGAAATTT
The DNA here is from genome assembly GCF_031143425.1 of Pleurodeles waltl. Taxonomy (NCBI): domain Eukaryota; kingdom Metazoa; phylum Chordata; class Amphibia; order Caudata; family Salamandridae; genus Pleurodeles; species Pleurodeles waltl. The sequence goes on from NC_090449.1 coordinate 406,743,220, forward strand.
GTAGCTCCTCTCAGATTCCAGAACTTTCTGCCACAGAAATGTGAGGAACATGTGTTTTTTTTGCCAAATTTTGAGGTTTGCAAAGGATTCTGGGTAACAGAACCTGGTCCGAGCCCCGCAAGTCACCCCTCCTTGGATTCCCCTAGGTCTCTAGTTTTCAGAAATGCACAGGTTTTGTAGGTTTCCCTAGGTGCCGGCTGAGCTAGAGGCCAAAATCTACAGGTAGGCACTTCGCAAAAAACACCTCTGTTTTCTCCCAAAATTTAGGATGTGTCCACGTTGCGCTTTGGGGTGTTTCCTGTCGCCGGCGCTAGGCTTACCCACGCAAGTGAGGTATCATTTTTATCGGGAGACTTTGGGGAACGCTGGGTGGAAGGAAATTTGCAGCTCCTCTCAGATTCCAGAACTTTCTGCCACAGAAATGTGAGGAACATGTGTTTTTTTAGCCAAATTTTGAGGTTTGCAAAGGATTCTGGGTAACAGAACCTGGTCCGAACCCCGCAAGTCACCCCTCCTTGGATTCCCCTAGGTCTCTAGGTTTCAGAAATGCACAGGTTTGGTAGGTTTCTCTAGGTGCCGGCTGAGCTAGAGGCCAAAATCTACAGGTAGGCACTTCGCAAAAAACACCTCTGTTTTCTCCCAAAATTTAGGATGTGTCCACGTTGCGCTTTGGGGTGTTTCCTGTCGCCAGCGCTAGGCCTACCCACGCAAGTGAGGTATCATTTTTATCGGGAGACTTGGGGGAACGCTGGGTGGAAGGAAATTTGTAGCTCCTCTCAGATTCCAGAACTTTCTGCCACAGAAATGTGAGGAACATGTGTTTTTGTAGCCAAATTTTGAGGTTTGCAAAGGATTCTGGGTAACAGAACCTGGTCAGAGACCCACAGGTCACCCCATCTTGGATTCCCCTAGGTCTCTAGTTTTCAAAAATGCACAGGTTTGGTAGGTTTCCCTAGGTGCCGGGTGAGCTACAGGCCAAAATCCACAGGTAGGCACTGTTTTCTTTCAAAAAATGGGATGTGTCCACGTTGCGTTTTGGGGCGTTTCCTGTTGCGGGCGCTAGGCCTACCCACGCAAGTGAGGTATCATTTTTATCGGGAGACTTGAGGGAACGCTGGGTGGAAGGAAATTTGTAGCTCCTCTCAGATTCCAGAACTTTCTGCCACAGAAATGTGAGGAACATGTGTTTTTTTAGCCAAATTTTGAGGTTTGCAAAGGATTCTGGGTAACAGAACCTGGTCCGAGCCCCGCAAGTCACCCCTCCTTGGATTCCCCTAGGTCTCTAGTTTTCAGAAATGCACAGGTTTGGTAGGTTTCTCTAGGTGCCGGCTGAGCTAGAGGCCAAAATCTACAGGTAGGCACTTCGCAAAAAACACCTCTGTTTTCTCCCAAAATTTAAGATGTGTCCACGTTGCGCTTTGGGGTGTTTCCTGTCGCCGGCGCTAGGCCTACCCACGCAAGTGAGGTATCATTTTTATCGGGAGACTTGGGGGAACGCTGGGTGGAAGGAAATTTGTAGCTCCTCTCAGATTCCAGAACTTTCTGCCACAAAAATGTGAGGAGCATGTGTTTTTTTAGCCAAATTTTGAGGTTTGCAAAGGATTCTGGGTAACAGAACCTGGTCCGAGCCCCGCAAGTCACCCCTCCTTGGATTCCCCTAGGTCTCTAGTTTTCAGAAATGCACAGGTTTGGTAGGTTTCCCTAGGTGCCGGCTGAGCTAGAGGCCAAAATCTACAGGTAGGCACTTCGCAAAAAACACCTCTGTTTTCTCCCAAAATTTAGGATGTGTCCACGTTGCGCTTTGGGGTGTTTCCTGTCGCCGACGCTAGGCTTACCCACGCAAGTGAGGTATCATTTTTATCGGGAGACTTGGGGGAACGCTGGGTGGAAGGAAATTTGTAGCTCCTCTCAGATTCCAGAACTTTCTGCCACAGAAATGTGAGGAACATGTGTTTTTTTACCCAAATTTTGAGGTTTGCAAAGGATTCTGGGTAACAGAACCTTGTCCGAGCCCCGCAAGTGACCCCTCCTTGGATTCCCCTAGGTCTCTAGTTTTCAGAAATGCACAGGTTTGGTAGGTTTCACTAGGTGCCGGCTGAGCTAAAGGCCAAAATCTACAGGTAGGCACTTCGCAAAAAACACCTCTGTTTTTTTCCAAAATTTAGGATGTGTCCACGTTGCGCTTTGGGGTGTTTCCTGTCGCCAGCGCTAGGCCTACCCACGCAAGTGAGGTATCATTTTTATCGGGAGACTTGGGGGAACGCTGGGTGGAAGGAAATTTGTAGCTCCTCTCAGATTCCAGAACATTCTGCCACAGAAAGTGAGGAACATGTGTTTTTTTAGCCAAATTTTGAGGTTTGCAAAGGATTCTGGGTAACAGAACCTGGTCCGAGCCCCGCAAGTCACCCCTCCTTGGATTCCCCTAGGTCTCTAGTTTTCAGAAATGCACAGGTTTGGTAGGTTTCCCTAGGTGCCGGCTGAGCTAGAGGCCAAAATCTACAGGTAGGCACTTCGCAAAAAAACCTCTGTTTTTTTCCAAAATTTAGGATGTGTCCACGTTGCGCTTTGGGGTGTTTCCTGTCGCCAGCGCTAGGCCTACCCACGCAAGTGAGGTATCATTTTTATCGGGAGACTTGGGGGAACGCTGGGTGGAAGGAAATTTGTAGCTCCTCTCAGATTCCAGAACTTTCTGCCACAGAAATGTGAGGAACATGTGTTTTTTTAGCCAAATTTTGAGGTTTGCAAAGGATTCTGGGTAACAGAATCTGGTCCGAGCCCCGCAAGTCACCCCTCCTTGGATTCCCCTAGGTCTCTAGTTTTCAGAAATGCACAGGTTTGGTAGGATTCCCTAGGTGCCGGCTGAGCTAGAGGCCAAAATCTACAGGTAGGCACTTCGCAAAAAACCGCTCAGTTTTTTTCCAAAATTTAGGATGTGTCCACGTTGTGCTTTGGGGTGTTTCCTGTCGCCGGCGCTAGGCCTACCCACGCAAGTGAGGTATCATTTTTATCGGGAGACTTGGGGAAACGCTGGGTGGAAGGAAATTTGTAGCTCCTCTCAGATTCCAGAACTTTCTGCCACAGAAATGTGAGGAACATGTGTTTTTTTTGCCAAATTTTGAGGTTTGCAAAGGATTCTGGGTAACAGAACCTGGTCCGAGCCCCGCAAGTCACCCCTCCTTGGATTCCCCTAGGTCTCTAGTTTTCAGAAATGCACAGGTTTCGTAGGTTTCCCTAGGTGCCGGCTGAGCTAGAGGCCAAAATCTACAGGTAGGCACTTCGCAAAAAACACCTCTGTTTTCTCCCAAAATTTTGGATGTGTCCACGTTGCGCTTTGGGGTGTTTCCTGTCGCCGGCGCTAGGCTTACCCACGCAAGTGAGGTATCATTTTTATCGGGAGACTTGGGGGAATGCTGGGTGGAAGGAAATTTGTAGCTCCTCTCAGATTCCAGAACATTCTGCCACAGAAATGTGAGGAACATGTGTTTTTTTAGCCAAATTTTGAGGTTTGCAAAGGATTCTGGGTAACAGAACCTGGTCCGAGCCCCGCAAGTCACCCCTCCTTGGATTCCCCTAGGTCTCTAGTTTTCAGAAATGCACAGGTTTGGTAGGTTTCACTAGGTGGCGGCTGAGCTAAAGGCCAAAATCTACAGGTAGGCACTTCGCAACAAACACCTCTGTTTTCTCCCAAAATTTAGGATGTGTCCACGTTGCGCTTTGGGGTGTTTCCTGTCGCCAGCGCTAGGCCTACCCACGCAAGTGAGGTATAATTTTTATCGGGAGACTTGGGGGAACGCTGGGTGGAAGGAAATTTGTAGCTCCTCTCAGATTCCAGAACTTTCTGCCACAGAAATGTGAGGAGCATGTGTTTTTTTAGCCAAATTTTGAGGTTTGCAAAGGATTCTGGGTAACAGAACCTGGTCCGAGCCCCGCAAGTCACCCCTCCTTGGATTCCCCTAGGTCTCTAGTTTTCAGAAATGCACAGGTTTGGTAGGTTTCCCTAGGTGCCGGCTGAGCTAGAGGCCAAAATCTACAGGTAGGCACTTCGCAAAAAACACCTCTGTTTTCTCCCAAAATTTAGGATGTGTCCACGTTGCGCTTTGGGGTGTTTCCTGTCTCCGGCGCTAGGCTTACCCACGCAAGTGAGGTATCATTTTTATCGGGAGACTTGGGGGAACGCTGGGTGGAAGGAAATTTGTAGCTCCTCTCAGATTCCAGAACTTTCTGCCACAGAAATGTGAGGAACATGTGTTTTTTTAGCCAAATTTTGAGGTTTGCAAAGGATTCTGGGTAACAGAACCTGGTCCGAGCCCCGCAAGTCACCCCTCCTTGGATTCCCCTAGGTCTCTAGTTTTCAGAAATGCACAGGTTTGGTAGGTTTCACTAGGTGCCGGCTGAGCTAAAGGCCAAAATCTACAGGTAGGCACTTCGCAAAAAACACCTCTGTTTTTTTCCAAAATTTAGGATGTGTCCACGTTGCGCTTTGGGGTGTTTCCTGTCGCCAGCGCTAGGCCTACCCACGCAAGTGAGGTATCATTTTTATCGGGAGACTTGGGGGAACGCTGGGTGGAAGGAAATTTGTAGCTCCTCTCAGATTCCAGAACTTTCTGCCACAGAAATGTGAGGAACATGTGTTTTTTTAGCCAAATTTTGAGGTTTGCAAAGGATTCTGGGTAACAGAACCTGGTCCGAGCCCCGCAAGTCACCCCTCCTTGGATTCCCCTAGGTCTCTAGTTTTCAGAAATGCACAGGTTTGGTAGGTTTCCCTAGGTGCCGGCTGAGCTAGAGGCCAAAATCTACAGGTAGGCACTTCGAAAAAAACACCTCTGTTTTCTCCCAAAATTTAGGATGTGTCCACGTTGCGCTTTGGGGTGTTTCCTGTCGCCGGTGCTAGGCCTACCCACGCAAGTGAGGTATCATTTTTATCGGGAGACTTGGGGGAACGCTGGGTGGAAGGAAATTTGTAGCTCCTCTCAGATTCCAGAACTTTCTGCCACAGAAATGTGAGGAACATGTGTTTTTTTAGCCAAATTTTGAGGTTTGCAAAGGATTCTGGGTAACAGAATCTGGTCCGAGCCCCGCAAGTCACCCCTCCTTGGATTCCCCTAGGTCTCTAGTTTTCAGAAATGCACAGGTTTGGTAGGATTCCCTACGTGCCGGCTGAGCTAGAGGCCAAAATCTACAGGTAGGCACTTCGCAAAAAAACGCTCAGTTTTTTTCCAAAATTTAGGATGTGTCCACGTTGTGCTTTGGGGTGTTTCCTGTCGCCGGCGCTAGGCCTACCCACGCAAGTGAGGTATCATTTTTATCGGGAGACTTGGGGAAACGCTGGGTGGAAGGAAATTTGTAGCTCCTCTCAGATTCCAGAACTTTCTGCCACAGAAATGTGAGGAACATGTGTTTTTTTAGCCAAATTTTGAGGTTTGCAAAGGATTCTGGGTAACAGAACCTGGTCCGAGCCCCGCAAGTCACCCCTCCTTGGATTCCCCTAGGTCTCTAGTTTTCAGAAATGCACAGGTTTGGTAGGTTTCACTAGGTGGCGGCTGAGCTAAAGGCCAAAATCTACAGGTAGGCACTTCGCAAAAAACACCTCTGTTTTTTTCCAAAATTTTGGATGTGTCCACGTTGCGCTTTGGGGTGTTTCCTGTCGCCAGCGCTAGGCCTACCCACGCAAGTGAGGTATAATTTTTATCGGGAGACTTGGGGGAACGCTGGGTGGAAGGAAATTTGTAGCTCCTCTCAGATTCCAGAACATTCTGCCACAGAAATGTGAGGAACATGTGTTTTTTTAGCCAAATTTTGAGGTTTGCAAAGGATTCTGGGTAACAGAACCTGGTCCGAGCCCCGCAAGTCACCCCTCCTTGGATTCCCCTAGGTCTCTAGTTTTCAGAAATGCACAGGTTTGGTAGGTTTCTCTAGGTGCCGGCTGAGCTAGAGGCCAAAATCTACAGGCAGGCACTTCGCAAAAAACACCTCTGTTTTCTCCCAAAATTTAGGATGTGTCCACGTTGCGCTTTGGGGTGTTTCCTGTCGCCGGCGCTAGGCCTACCCACGCAAGTGAGGTATCATTTTTATCGGGAGACTTGGGGGAACGCTGGGTGGAAGGAAATTTGTAGCTCCTCTCAGATTCCAGAACTTTCTGCCACAGAAATGTGAGGAACATGTGTTTTTTTAGCCAAATTTTGAGGTTTGCAAAGGATTCTGGGTAACAGAACCTGGTCCGAGCCCCGCAAGTCACCCCTCCTTGGATTCCCCTAGGTCTCTAGTTTTCAGAAATGCACAGGTTTGGTAGGTTTCTCTAGGTGCCGGCTGAGCTAGAGGCCAAAATCTACAGGCAGGCACTTCGCAAAAAACACCTCAGTTTTTTTCCAAAATTTAGGATGTGTCCACGTTGTGCTTTGGGGTGTTTCCTGTCGCCGGCGCTAGGCCTACCCACGCAAGTGAGGTATCATTTTTATCGGGAGACTTGGGGGAACGCTGGGTGGAAGGAAATTTGTAGCTCCTCTCAGATTCCAGAACTTTCTGCCACAGAAATGTGAGGAACATGTGTTTTGTTTGCCAAATTTTGAGGTTTGCAAAGGATTCTGGGTAACAGAACCTGGTCCGAGCCCCGCAAGTCACCCCTCCTTGGATTCCCCTAGGTCTCTAGTTTTCAGAAATGCACAGGTTTCGTAGGTTTCCCTAGGTGCCGGCTGAGCTAGAGGCCAAAATCTACAGGTAGGCACTTCGCAAAAAACACCTCTGTTTTCTCCCAAAATTTAGGATGTGTCCACGTTGCGCTTTGGGGTGTTTCCTGTCGCCGGCGCTAGGCCTACCCACGCAAGTGAGGTATCATTTTTATCGGGAGACTTGGGGGAACGCTGGGTGGAAGGAAATTTGTAGCTCCTCTCAGATTCCAGAACTTTCTGCCACAGAAATGTGAGGAACATGTGTTTTTTTAGCCAAATTTTGAGGTTTGCAAAGGATTCTGGGTAACAGAACCTGGTCCGAGCGCCGCAAGTCACCCCTCCTTGGATTCCCCTAGGTCTCTAGTTTTCAGAAATGCACAGGTTTGGTAGGTTTCCCTAGGTGCCGGCTGAGCAAGAGGCCAAAATCTACAGGTAGGCACTTCGCAAAAAACACCTCTGTTTTCTCCCAAAATTTAGGATGTGTCCACGTTGCGCTTTGGGGTGTTTCCTGTCGCCGGCGCTAGGCCTACCCACGCAAGTGAGGTATCATTTTTTTCGGGAGACTTGGGGGAACGCTGGGTGGAAGGAAATTTGTAGCTCCTCTCAGATTCCAGAACTTTCTGCCACAGAAATGTGAGGAACATGTGTTTTTTTTGCCAAATTTTGAGGTTTGCAAAGGATTCTGGGTAACAGAACCTGGTCCGAGCCCCGCAAGTCACCCCTCCTTGGATTCCCCTAGGTCTCTAGTTTTCAGAAATGCACAGGTTTGGTAGGTTTCCCTAGGTGCCGGCTGAGCAAGAGGCCAAAATCTACAGGTAGGCACTTCGCAAAAAACACCTCTGTTTTCTCCCAAAATTTAGGATGTGTCCACGTTGCGCTTTGGGGTGTTTCCTGTCGCCGGCGCTAGGCCTACCCACGCAAGTGAGGTATCATTTTTTTCGGGAGACTTGGGGGAACGCTGGGTGGAAGGAAATTTGTAGCTCCTCTCAGATTCCAGAACTTTCTGCCACAGAAATGTGAGGAACATGTGTTTTTTTAGCCAAATTTTGAGGTTTGCAAAGGATTCTGGGTAACAGAACCTGGTCCGAGCCCCGCAAGTCACCCCTCCTTGGATTCCCCTAGGTCTCTAGTTTTCAGAAATGCACAGGTTTGGTAGGTTTCACTAGGTGCCGGCTGAGCTAAAGGCCAAAATCTACAGGTAGGCACTTCGCAAAAAACACCTCTGTTTTTTTCCAAAATTTTGGATGTGTCCACGTTGCGCTTTGGGGTGTTTCCTGTCGCCAGCGCTAGGCCTACCCACGCAAGTGAGGTATCATTTTTATCGGGAGACTTGGGGGAACGCTGGGTGGAAGGAAATTTGTAGCTCCTCTCAGATTCCAGAACTTTCTGCCACAGAAATGTGAGGAACATGTGTTTTTTTAGCCAAATTTTGAGGTTTGCAAAGGATTCTGGGTAACAGAACCTGGTCCGAGCCCCGCAAGTCACCCCTCTTTGGATTCCCCTAGGTCTCTAGTTTTCAGAAATGCACAGGTTTGGTAGGTTTCCCTAGGTGCCGGTTGAGCTAGAGGCCAAAATCTACAGGTAGGCACTTCGCAAAAAACACCTCTGTTTTCTCCCAAAATTTAGGATGTGTCCACGTTGCGCTTTGGGGTGTTTCCTGTCGCCGGCGCTAGGCCTACCCACGCAAGTGAGGTATCATTTTTATCGGGAGACTTGGGGGAACGCTGGGTGGAAGGAAATTTGTAGCTCCTCTCAGATTCCAGAACTTTCTGCCACAGAAATGTGAGGAACATGTGTTTTTGTAGCCAAATTTTGAGGTTTGCAAAGGATTCTGGGTAACAGAACCTGGTCAGAGACCCACAGGTCACCCCATCTTGGATTCCCCTAGGTCTCTAGTTTTCAAAAATGCACAGGTTTGGTAGGTTTCCCTAGGTGCCGGGTGAGCTACAGGCCAAAATCCACAGGTAGGCACTGTTTTCTTTCAAAAAATGGGATGTGTCCACGTTGCGTTTTGGGGCGTTTCCTGTTGCGGGCGCTAGGCCTACCCACGCAAGTGAGGTATCATTTTTATCGGGAGACTTGGGGGAACGCTGGGTGGAAGGAAATTTGTAGCTCCTCTCAGATTCCAGAACTTTCTGCCACAAAAATGTGAGGAGCATGTGTTTTTTTATCCAAATTTTGAGGTTTGCAAAGGATTCTGGGTAACAGAACCTGGTCCGAGCCCCGCAAGTCACCCCTCCTTGGATTCCCCTAGGTCTCTAGTTTTCAGAAATACACAGGTTTGGTAGGTTTCCTTAGGTGCCGGCTGAGCTAGAGGCCAAAATCTACAGGTAGGCACTTCGCAAAAAACACCTCTGTTTTCTCCCAAAATTTAGGATGTGTCCACGTTGCGCTTTGGGGTGTTTCCTGTCGCCGGCGCTAGGCTTACCCACGCAAGTGAGGTATCATTTTTATCGGGAGACTTGGGGGAACGCTGGGTGGAAGGAAATTTGTAGCTCCTCTCAGATTCCAGAACTTTCTGCTACAGAAATGTGAGGAACATGTGTTTTTTTAGCCAAATTTTGAGGTTTGCAAAGGATTCTGGGTAACAGAACCTGGTCCGAGCCCCGCAAGTCACCCCTCCTTGGATTCCCCTAGGTCTCTAGTTTTCAGAAATGCACAGGTTTGGTAGGTTTCACTAGGTGCCGGCTGAGCTAAAGGCCAAAATCTACAGGTAGGCACTTCGCAAAAAACACCTCTGTTTTTTTCAAAAATTTTGGATGTGTCCACGTTGCGCTTTGGGGTGTTTCCTGTCTCCGGCGCTAGGCTTACCCACGCAAGTGAGGTATCATTTTTATCGGGAGACTTGGGGGAACGCTGGGTGGAAGGAAATTTGTAGCTCCTCTCAGATTCCAGAACTTTCTGCCACAGAAATGTGAGGAACATGTGTTTTTTTAGCCAAATTTTGAGGTTTGCAAAGGATTCTGGGTAACAGAACCTGGTCCGAGCCCCGCAAGTCACCCCTCCTTGGATTCCCCTAGGTCTCTAGTTTTCAGAAATGCACAGGTTTGGTAGGTTTCACTAGGTGCCGGCTGAGCTAAAGGCCAAAATCTACAGGTAGGCACTTCGCAAAAAACACCTCTGTTTTTTTCCAAAATTTAGGATGTGTCCACGTTGCGCTTTGGGGTGTTTCCTGTCGCCAGCGCTAGGCCTACCCACGCAAGTGAGGTATCATTTTTATCGGGAGACTTGGGGGAACGCTGGGTGGAAGGAAATTTGTAGCTCCTCTCAGATTCCAGAACTTTCTGCCACAGAAATGTGAGGAACATGTGTTTTTTTAGCCAAATTTTGAGGTTTGCAAAGGATTCTGGGTAACAGAACCTGGTCCGAGCCCCGCAAGTCACCCCTCTTTGGATTCCCCTAGGTCTCTAGTTTTCAGAAATGCACAGGTTTGGTAGGTTTCCCTAGGTGCCGGCTGAGCTAGAGGCCAAAATCTACAGGTAGGCACTTCGAAAAAAACACCTCTGTTTTCTCCCAAAATTTAGGATGTGTCCACGTTGCGCTTTGGGGTGTTTCCTGTCGCCGGTGCTAGGCCTACCCACGCAAGTGAGGTATCATTTTTATCGGGAGACTTGGGGGAACGCTGGGTGGAAGGAAATTTGTAGCTCCTCTCAGATTCCAGAACTTTCTGCCACAGAAATGTGAGGAACATGTGTTTTTTTAGCCAAATTTTGAGGTTTGCAAAGGATTCTGGGTAACAGAACCTGGTCCGAGCCCCGCAAGTCACCCCTCCTTGGATTCCCCTAGGTCTCTAGTTTTCAGAAATGCACAGGTTTCGTAGGTTTCCCTAGGTGCCGGCTGAGCTAGAGGCCAAAATCTACAGGTAGGCACTTCGCAAAAAACACCTCTGTTTTTTTCCAAAATTTAGGATGTGTCCACGTTGCGCTTTGGGGTGTTTCCTGTCGCCAGCGCTAGGCCTACCCACGCAAGTGAGGTATCATTTTTATCGGGAGACTTGGGGGAACGCTGGGTGGAAGGAAATTTGTAGCTCCTCTCAGATTCCAGAACTTTCTGCCACAGAAATGTGAGGAACATGTGTTTTTTTAGCCAAATTTTGAGGTTTGCAAAGGATTCTGGGTAACAGAACCTGGTCCGAGCCCCGCAAGTCACCCCTCTTTGGATTCCCCTAGGTCTCTAGTTTTCAGAAATGCACAGGTTTGGTAGGTTTCCCTAGGTGCCGGCTGAGCTAGAGGCCAAAATCTACAGGTAGGCACTTCGAAAAAAACACCTCTGTTTTCTCCCAAAATTTAGGATGTGTCCACGTTGCGCTTTGGGGTGTTTCCTGTCGCCGGTGCTAGGCCTACCCACGCAAGTGAGGTATCATTTTTATCGGGAGACTTGGGGGAACGCTGGGTGGAAGGAAATTTGTAGCTCCTCTCAGATTCCAGAACTTTCTGCCACAGAAATGTGAGGAACATGTGTTTTTTTAGCCAAATTTTGAGGTTTGCAAAGGATTCTGGGTAACAGAACCTGGTCCGAGCCCCGCAAGTCACCCCTCCTTGGATTCCCCTAGGTCTCTAGTTTTCAGAAATGCACAGGTTTCGTAGGTTTCCCTAGGTGCCGGCTGAGCTAGAGGCCAAAATCTACAGGTAGGCACTTCGCAAAAAACACCTCTGTTTTCTCCCAAAATTTAGGATGTGTCCACGTTGCGCTTTGGGGTGTTTCCTGTCGCCGGCGCTAGGCTTACCCACGCAAGTGAGGTATCATTTTTATCGGGAGACTTGGGGGAACGCTGGGTGGAAGGAAATTTGTAGCTCCTCTCAGATTCCAGAACTTTCTGCCACAGAAATGTGAGGAACATGTGTTTTTTTAGCCAAATTTTGAGGTTTGCAAAGGATTCTGGGTAACAGAACCTGGTCCGAGCCCCGCAAGTCACCCCTCCTTGGATTCCCCTAGGTCTCTAGTTTTCAGAAATGCACAGGTTTGGTAGGTTTCACTAGGTGGCGGCTGAGCTAAAGGCCAAAATCTACAGGTAGGCACTTCGCAAAAAACACCTCTGTTTTTTTCCAAAATTTTGGATGTGTCCACGTTGCGCTTTGGGGTGTTTCCTGTCGCCAGCGCTAGGCCTTCCCACGCAAGTGAGGTATAATTTTTATCGGGAGACTTGGGGGAACGCTGGGTGGAAGGAAATTTGTAGCTCCTCTCAGATTCCAGAACATTCTGCCACAGAAATGTGAGGAACATGTGTTTTTTTAGCCAAATTTTGAGGTTTGCAAAGGATTCTGGGTAACAGAATCTGGTCCGAGCCCCGCAAGTCACCCCTCCTTGGATTCCCCTAGGTCTCTAGTTTTCAGAAATGCACAGGTTTGGTAGGATTCCCTAGGTGCCGGCTGAGCTAGAGGCCAAAATCTACAGGTAGGCACTTCGCAAAAAAACGCTCAGTTTTTTTCCAAAATTTAGGATGTGTCCACGTTGTGCTTTGGGGTGTTTCCTGTCGCCGGCGCTAGGCCTACCCACGCAAGTGAGGTATCATTTTTATCGGGAGACTTGGGGAAACGCTGGGTGGAAGGAAATTTGTAGCTCCTCTCAGATTCCAGAACTTTCTGCCACAGAAATGTGAGGAACATGTGTTTTTTTAGCCAAATTTTGAGGTTTGCAAAGGATTCTGGGTAACAGAACCTGGTCCGAGCCCCGCAAGTCACCCCTCCTTGGATTCCCCTAGGTCTCTAGTTTTCAGAAATGCACAGGTTTGGTAGGTTTCACTAGGTGGCGGCTGAGCTAAAGGCCAAAATCTACAGGTAGGCACTTCGCAAAAAACACCTCTGTTTTTTTCCAAAATTTTGGATGTGTCCACGTTGCGCTTTGGGGTGTTTCCTGTCGCCAGCGCTAGGCCTACCCACGCAAGTGAGGTATAATTTTTATCGGGAGACTTGGGGGAACGCTGGGTGGAAGGAAATTTGTAGCTCCTCTCAGATTCCAGAACATTCTGCCACAGAAATGTGAGGAACATGTGTTTTTTTAGCCAAATTTTGAGGTTTGCAAAGGATTCTGGGTAACAGAACCTGGTCCGAGCCCCGCAAGTCACCCCTCCTTGGATTCCCCTAGGTCTCTAGTTTTCAGAAATGCACAGGTTTGGTAGGTTTCTCTAGGTGCCGGCTGAGCTAGAGGCCAAAATCTACAGGCAGGCACTTCGCAAAAAACACCTCTGTTTTCTCCCAAAATTTAGGATGTGTCCACGTTGCGCTTTGGGGTGTTTCCTGTCGCCGGCGCTAGGCCTACCCACGCAAGTGAGGTATCATTTTTATCGGGAGACTTGGGGGAACGCTGGGTGGAAGGAAATTTGTAGCTCCTCTCAGATTCCAGAACTTTCTGCCACAGAAATGTGAGGAACATGTGTTTTTTTAGCCAAATTTTGAGGTTTGCAAAGGATTCTGGGTAACAGAACCTGGTCCGAGCCCCGCAAGTCACCCCTCCTTGGATTCCCCTAGGTCTCTAGTTTTCAGAAATGCACAGGTTTGGTAGGTTTCTCTAGGTGCCGGCTGAGCTAGAGGCCAAAATCTACAGGCAGGCACTTCGCAAAAAACACCTCAGTTTTTTTCCAAAATTTAGGATGTGTCCACGTTGTGCTTTGGGGTGTTTCCTGTCGCCGGCGCTAGGCCTACCCACGCAAGTGAGGTATCATTTTTATCGGGAGACTTGGGGGAACGCTGGGTGGAAGGAAATTTGTAGCTCCTCTCAGATTCCAGAACTTTCTGCCACAGAAATGTGAGGAACATGTGTTTTGTTTGCCAAATTTTGAGGTTTGCAAAGGATTCTGGGTAACAGAACCTGGTCCGAGCCCCGCAAGTCACCCCTCCTTGGATTCCCCTAGGTCTCTAGTTTTCAGAAATGCACAGGTTTCGTAGGTTTCCCTAGGTGCCGGCTGAGCTAGAGGCCAAAATCTACAGGTAGGCACTTCGCAAAAAACACCTCTGTTTTCTCCCAAAATTTAGGATGTGTCCACGTTGCGCTTTGGGGTGTTTCCTGTCGCCGGCGCTAGGCCTACCCACGCAAGTGAGGTATCATTTTTATCGGGAGACTTGGGGGAACGCTGGGTGGAAGGAAATTTGTAGCTCCTCTCAGATTCCAGAACTTTCTGCCACAGAAATGTGAGGAACATGTGTTTTTTTAGCCAAATTTTGAGGTTTGCAAAGGATTCTGGGTAACAGAACCTGGTCCGAGCGCCGCAAGTCACCCCTCCTTGGATTCCCCTAGGTCTCTAGTTTTCAGAAATGCACAGGTTTGGTAGGTTTCCCTAGGTGCCGGCTGAGCAAGAGGCCAAAATCTACAGGTAGGCACTTCGCAAAAAACACCTCTGTTTTCTCCCAAAATTTAGGATGTGTCCACGTTGCGCTTTGGGGTGTTTCCTGTCGCCGGCGCTAGGCCTACCCACGCAAGTGAGGTATCATTTTTTTCGGGAGACTTGGGGGAACGCTGGGTGGAAGGAAATTTGTAGCTCCTCTCAGATTCCAGAACTTTCTGCCACAGAAATGTGAGGAACATGTGTTTTTTTTGCCAAATTTTGAGGTTTGCAAAGGATTCTGGGTAACAGAACCTGGTCCGAGCCCCGCAAGTCACCCCTCCTTGGATTCCCCTAGGTCTCTAGTTTTCAGAAATGCACAGGTTTGGTAGGTTTCCCTAGGTGCCGGCTGAGCAAGAGGCCAAAATCTACAGGTAGGCACTTCGCAAAAAACACCTCTGTTTTCTCCCAAAATTTAGGATGTGTCCACGTTGCGCTTTGGGGTGTTTCCTGTCGCCGGCGCTAGGCCTACCCACGCAAGTGAGGTATCATTTTTTTCGGGAGACTTGGGGGAACGCTGGGTGGAAGGAAATTTGTAGCTCCTCTCAGATTCCAGAACTTTCTGCCACAGAAATGTGAGGAACATGTGTTTTTTTAGCCAAATTTTGAGGTTTGCAAAGGATTCTGGGTAACAGAACCTGGTCCGAGCCCCGCAAGTCACCCCTCCTTGGATTCCCCTAGGTCTCTAGTTTTCAGAAATGCACAGGTTTGGTAGGTTTCACTAGGTGCCGGCTGAGCTAAAGGCCAAAATCTACAGGTAGGCACTTCGCAAAAAACACCTCTGTTTTTTTCCAAAATTTTGGATGTGTCCACGTTGCGCTTTGGGGTGTTTCCTGTCGCCAGCGCTAGGCCTACCCACGCAAGTGAGGTATCATTTTTATCGGGAGACTTGGGGGAACGCTGGGTGGAAGGAAATTTGTAGCTCCTCTCAGATTCCAGAACTTTCTGCCACAGAAATGTGAGGAACATGTGTTTTTTTAGCCAAATTTTGAGGTTTGCAAAGGATTCTGGGTAACAGAACCTGGTCCGAGCCCCGCAAGTCACCCCTCTTTGGATTCCCCTAGGTCTCTAGTTTTCAGAAATGCACAGGTTTGGTAGGTTTCCCTAGGTGCCGGTTGAGCTAGAGGCCAAAATCTACAGGTAGGCACTTCGCAAAAAACACCTCTGTTTTCTCCCAAAATTTAGGATGTGTCCACGTTGCGCTTTGGGGTGTTTCCTGTCGCCGGCGCTAGGCCTACCCACGCAAGTGAGGTATCATTTTTATCGGGAGACTTGGGGGAACGCTGGGTGGAAGGAAATTTGTAGCTCCTCTCAGATTCCAGAACTTTCTGCCACAGAAATGTGAGGAACATGTGTTTTTGTAGCCAAATTTTGAGGTTTGCAAAGGATTCTGGGTAACAGAACCTGGTCAGAGACCCACAGGTCACCCCATCTTGGATTCCCCTAGGTCTCTAGTTTTCAAAAATGCACAGGTTTGGTAGGTTTCCCTAGGTGCCGGGTGAGCTACAGGCCAAAATCCACAGGTAGGCACTGTTTTCTTTCAAAAAATGGGATGTGTCCACGTTGCGTTTTGGGGCGTTTCCTGTTGCGGGCGCTAGGCCTACCCACGCAAGTGAGGTATCATTTTTATCGGGAGACTTGGGGGAACGCTGGGTGGAAGGAAATTTGTAGCTCCTCTCAGATTCCAGAACTTTCTGCCACAAAAATGTGAGGAGCATGTGTTTTTTTAGCCAAATTTTGAGGTTTGCAAAGGATTCTGGGTAACAGAACCTGGTCCGAGCCCCGCAAGTCACCCCTCCTTGGATTCCCCTAGGTCTCTAGTTTTCAGAAATACACAGGTTTGGTAGGTTTCCTTAGGTGCCGGCTGAGCTAGAGGCCAAAATCTACAGGTAGGCACTTCGCAAAAAACACCTCTGTTTTCTCCCAAAATTTAGGATGTGTCCACGTTGCGCTTTGGGGTGTTTCCTGTCGCCGGCGCTAGGCTTACCCACGCAAGTGAGGTATCATTTTTATCGGGAGACTTGGGGGAACGCTGGGTGGAAGGAAATTTGTAGCTCCTCTCAGATTCCAGAACTTTCTGCTACAGAAATGTGAGGAACATGTGTTTTTTTAGCCAAATTTTGAGGTTTGCAAAGGATTCTGGGTAACAGAACCTGGTCCGAGCCCCGCAAGTCACCCCTCCTTGGATTCCCCTAGGTCTCTAGTTTTCAGAAATGCACAGGTTTGGTAGGTTTCACTAGGTGCCGGCTGAGCTAAAGGCCAAAATCTACAGGTAGGCACTTCGCAAAAAACACCTCTGTTTTTTTCAAAAATTTTGGATGTGTCCACGTTGCGCTTTGGGGTGTTTCCTGTCTCCGGCGCTAGGCTTACCCACGCAAGTGAGGTATCATTTTTATCGGGAGACTTGGGGGAACGCTGGGTGGAAGGAAATTTGTAGCTCCTCTCAGATTCCAGAACTTTCTGCCACAGAAATGTGAGGAACATGTGTTTTTTTAGCCAAATTTTGAGGTTTGCAAAGGATTCTGGGTAACAGAACCTGGTCCGAGCCCCGCAAGTCACCCCTCCTTGGATTCCCCTAGGTCTCTAGTTTTCAGAAATGCACAGGTTTGGTAGGTTTCACTAGGTGCCGGCTGAGCTAAAGGCCAAAATCTACAGGTAGGCACTTCGCAAAAAACACCTCTGTTTTTTTCCAAAATTTAGGATGTGTCCACGTTGCGCTTTGGGGTGTTTCCTGTCGCCAGCGCTAGGCCTACCCACGCAAGTGAGGTATCATTTTTATCGGGAGACTTGGGGGAACGCTGGGTGGAAGGAAATTTGTAGCTCCTCTCAGATTCCAGAACTTTCTGCCACAGAAATGTGAGGAACATGTGTTTTTTTAGCCAAATTTTGAGGTTTGCAAAGGATTCTGGGTAACAGAACCTGGTCCGAGCCCCGCAAGTCACCCCTCTTTGGATTCCCCTAGGTCTCTAGTTTTCAGAAATGCACAGGTTTGGTAGGTTTCCCTAGGTGCCGGCTGAGCTAGAGGCCAAAATCTACAGGTAGGCACTTCGAAAAAAACACCTCTGTTTTCTCCCAAAATTTAGGATGTGTCCACGTTGCGCTTTGGGGTGTTTCCTGTCGCCGGTGCTAGGCCTACCCACGCAAGTGAGGTATCATTTTTATCGGGAGACTTGGGGGAACGCTGGGTGGAAGGAAATTTGTAGCTCCTCTCAGATTCCAGAACTTTCTGCCACAGAAATGTGAGGAACATGTGTTTTTTTAGCCAAATTTTGAGGTTTGCAAAGGATTCTGGGTAACAGAACCTGGTCCGAGCCCCGCAAGTCACCCCTCCTTGGATTCCCCTAGGTCTCTAGTTTTCAGAAATGCACAGGTTTCGTAGGTTTCCCTAGGTGCCGGCTGAGCTAGAGGCCAAAATCTACAGGTAGGCACTTCGCAAAAAACACCTCTGTTTTTTTCCAAAATTTAGGATGTGTCCACGTTGCGCTTTGGGGTGTTTCCTGTCGCCAGCGCTAGGCCTACCCACGCAAGTGAGGTATCATTTTTATCGGGAGACTTGGGGGAACGCTGGGTGGAAGGAAATTTGTAGCTCCTCTCAGATTCCAGAACTTTCTGCCACAGAAATGTGAGGAACATGTGTTTTTTTAGCCAAATTTTGAGGTTTGCAAAGGATTCTGGGTAACAGAACCTGGTCCGAGCCCCGCAAGTCACCCCTCTTTGGATTCCCCTAGGTCTCTAGTTTTCAGAAATGCACAGGTTTGGTAGGTTTCCCTAGGTGCCGGCTGAGCTAGAGGCCAAAATCTACAGGTAGGCACTTCGAAAAAAACACCTCTGTTTTCTCCCAAAATTTAGGATGTGTCCACGTTGCGCTTTGGGGTGTTTCCTGTCGCCGGTGCTAGGCCTACCCACGCAAGTGAGGTATCATTTTTATCGGGAGACTTGGGGGAACGCTGGGTGGAAGGAAATTTGTAGCTCCTCTCAGATTCCAGAACTTTCTGCCACAGAAATGTGAGGAACATGTGTTTTTTTAGCCAAATTTTGAGGTTTGCAAAGGATTCTGGGTAACAGAACCTGGTCCGAGCCCCGCAAGTCACCCCTCCTTGGATTCCCCTAGGTCTCTAGTTTTCAGAAATGCACAGGTTTCGTAGGTTTCCCTAGGTGCCGGCTGAGCTAGAGGCCAAAATCTACAGGTAGGCACTTCGCAAAAAACACCTCTGTTTTCTCCCAAAATTTAGGATGTGTCCACGTTGCGCTTTGGGGTGTTTCCTGTCGCCGGCGCTAGGCTTACCCACGCAAGTGAGGTATCATTTTTATCGGGAGACTTGGGGGAACGCTGGGTGGAAGGAAATTTGTAGCTCCTCTCAGATTCCAGAACTTTCTGCCACAGAAATGTGAGGAACATGTGTTTTTTTAGCCAAATTTTGAGGTTTGCAAAGGATTCTGGGTAACAGAACCTGGTCCGAGCCCCGCAAGTCACCCCTCCTTGGATTCCCCTAGGTCTCTAGTTTTCAGAAATGCACAGGTTTGGTAGGTTTCACTAGGTGGCGGCTGAGCTAAAGGCCAAAATCTACAGGTAGGCACTTCGCAAAAAACACCTCTGTTTTTTTCCAAAATTTTGGATGTGTCCACGTTGCGCTTTGGGGTGTTTCCTGTCGCCAGCGCTAGGCCTTCCCACGCAAGTGAGGTATAATTTTTATCGGGAGACTTGGGGGAACGCTGGGTGGAAGGAAATTTGTAGCTCCTCTCAGATTCCAGAACATTCTGCCACAGAAATGTGAGGAACATGTGTTTTTTTAGCCAAATTTTGAGGTTTGCAAAGGATTCTGGGTAACAGAACCTGGTCCGAGCCCCGCAAGTCACCCCTCCTTGGATTCCCCTAGGTCTCTAGTTTTCAGAAATGCACAGGTTTGGTAGGTTTCTCTAGGTGCCGGCTGAGCTAGAGGCCAAAATCTACAGGCAGGCACTTCGCAAAAAACACCTCTGTTTTCTCCCAAAATTTAGGATGTGTCCACGTTGCGCTTTGGGGTGTTTCCTGTCGCCGGCGCTAGGCCTACCCACGCAAGTGAGGTATCATTTTTATCGGGAGACTTGGGGGAACGCTGGGTGGAAGGAAATTTGTAGCTCCTCTCAGATTCCAGAACTTTCTGCCACAGAAATGTGAGGAACATGTGTTTTTTTAGCCAAATTTTGAGGTTTGCAAAGGATTCTGGGTAACAGAACCTGGTCCGAGCCCCGCAAGTCACCCCTCCTTGGATTCCCCTAGGTCTCTAGTTTTCAGAAATGCACAGGTTTGGTAGGTTTCACTAGGTGCCGGCTGAGCTAGAGGCCAAAATCTACAGGTAGGCACTTCGCAAAAAACACCTCTGTTTTCTCCCAAAATTTAGGATGTGTCCACGTTGCGCTTTGGGGTGTTTCCTGTCGCCGGCGCTAGGCTTACCCACGCAAGTGAGGTATCATTTTTATCGGGAGACTTGGGGGAACGCTGGGTGGAAGGAAATTTGTAGCTCCTCTCAGATTCCAGAACTTTCTGCCACAGAAATGTGAGGAACATGTGTTTTTTTAGCCAAATTTTGAGGTTTGCAAAGGATTCTGGGTAACAGAACCTGGTCCGAGCCCCGCAAGTCACCCCTCCTTGGATTCCCCTAGGTCTCTAGTTTTCAGAAATGCACAGGTTTGGTAGGTTTCACTAGGTGCCTGCTGAGCTAAAGGCCAAAATCTACAGGTAGGCACTTCGCAAAAAACACCTCTGTTTTTTTCCAAAATTTAGGATGTGTCCACGTTGCGCTTTGGGGTGTTTCCTGTCGCCAGCGCTAGGCCTACCCACGCAAGTGAGGTATCATTTTTATCGGGAGACTTGGGGGAACGCTGGGTGGAAGGAAATTTGTAGCTCCTCTCAGATTCCAGAACTTTCTGCCACAGAAATGTGAGGAACATGTGTTTTTTTAGCCAAATTTTGAGGTTTGCAAAGGATTCTGGGTAACAGAACCTGGTCCGAGCCCCGCAAGTCACCCCTCCTTGGATTCCCCTAGGTCTCTAGTTTTAAGAAATGCACAGGTTTGGTAGGTTTCCCTAGGTGCCGGCTGAGCTAGAGGCCAAAATCTACAGGTAGGCACTTCGCAAAAAACACCTCTGTTTTCTCCCAAAATTTAGGATGTGTCCACGTTGCGCTTTGGGGTGTTTCCTGTCGCCGGTGCTAGGCCTACCCACGCAAGTGAGGTATCATTTTTATCGGGAGACTTGGGGGAACGCTGGGTGGAAGGAAATTTGTAGCTCCTCTCAGATTCCAGAACTTTCTGCCACAGAAATGTGAGGAACATGTGTTTTTTTAGCCAAATTTTGAGGTTTGCAATGGATTCTGGGTAACAGAACCTGGTCCGAGCCCCGCAAGTCACCCCTCCTTGGATTCCCCTAGGTCTCTAGTTTTCAGAAATGCACAGGTTTGGTAGGATTCCCTAGGTGCCGGCTGAGCTAGAGGCCAAAATCTACAGGTAGGCACTTCGCAAAAAACACCTCTGTTTTCTCCCAAAATTTAGGATGTGTCCACGTTGCGCTTTGGGGTGTTTCCTGTCGCCGGCGCTAGGCTTACCCACGCAAGTGAGGTATCATTTTTATCGGGAGACTTGGGGGAACGCTGGGTGGAAGGAAATTTGTAGCTCCTCTCAGATTGCAGAACTTTCTGCCACAGAAATGTGAGGAACATGTGTTTTTTTAGCCAAATTTTGAGGTTTGCAAAGGATTCTGGGTAACAGAACCTGGTCCGAGCCCCGCAAGTCACCCCTCCTTGGATTCCCCTAGGTCTCTAGTTTTCAGAAATGCACAGGTTTGGTAGGTTTCACTAGGTGGCGGCTGAGCTAAAGGCCAAAATCTACAGGTAGGCACTTCGCAAAAAACACCTCTGTTTTTTTCCAAAATTTTGGATGTGTCCACGTTGCGCTTTGGGGTGTTTCCTGTCGCCAGCGCTAGGCCTTCCCACGCAAGTGAGGTATAATTTTTATCGGGAGACTTGGGGGAACGCTGGGTGGAAGGAAATTTGTAGCTCCTCTCAGATTCCAGAACATTCTGCCACAGAAATGTGAGGAACATGTGTTTTTTTAGCCAAATTTTGAGGTTTGCAAAGGATTCTGGGTAACAGAACCTGGTCCGAGCCCCGCAAGTCACCCCTCCTTGGATTCCCCTAGGTCTCTAGTTTTCAGAAATGCACAGGTTTGGTAGGTTTCTCTAGGTGCCGGCTGAGCTAGAGGCCAAAATCTACAGGCAGGCACTTCGCAAAAAACACCTCTGTTTTCTCCCAAAATTTAGGATGTGTCCACGTTGCGCTTTGGGGTGTTTCCTGTCGCCGGCGCTAGGCCTACCCACGCAAGTGAGGTATCATTTTTATCGGGAGACTTGGGGGAACGCTGGGTGGAAGGAAATTTGTAGCTCCTCTCAGATTCCAGAACTTTCTGCCACAGAAATGTGAGGAACATGTGTTTTTTTAGCCAAATTTTGAGGTTTGCAAAGGATTCTGGGTAACAGAACCTGGTCCGAGCCCCGCAAGTCACCCCTCCTTGGATTCCCCTAGGTCTCTAGTTTTCAGAAATGCACAGGTTTGGTAGGTTTCACTAGGTGCCGGCTGAGCTAGAGGCCAAAATCTACAGGTAGGCACTTCGCAAAAAACACCTCTGTTTTCTCCCAAAATTTAGGATGTGTCCACGTTGCGCTTTGGGGTGTTTCCTGTCGCCGGCGCTAGGCTTACCCACGCAAGTGAGGTATCATTTTTATCGGGAGACTTGGGGGAACGCTGGGTGGAAGGAAATTTGTAGCTCCTCTCAGATTCCAGAACTTTCTGCCACAGAAATGTGAGGAACATGTGTTTTTTTAGCCAAATTTTGAAGTTTGCAAAGGATTCTGGGTAACAGAACCTGGTCCGAGCCCCGCAAGTCACCCCTCCTTGGATTCCCCTAGGTCTCTAGTTTTCAGAAATGCACAGGTTTGGTAGGTTTCACTAGGTGCCTGCTGAGCTAAAGGCCAAAATCTACAGGTAGGCACTTCGCAAAAAACACCTCTGTTTTTTTCCAAAATTTAGGATGTGTCCACGTTGCGCTTTGGGGTGTTTCCTGTCGCCAGCGCTAGGCCTACCCACGCAAGTGAGGTATCATTTTTATCGGGAGACTTGGGGGAACGCTGGGTGGAAGGAAATTTGTAGCTCCTCTCAGATTCCAGAACTTTCTGCCACAGAAATGTGAGGAACATGTGTTTTTTTAGCCAAATTTTGAGGTTTGCAAAGGATTCTGGGTAACAGAACCTGGTCCGAGCCCCGCAAGTCACCCCTCCTTGGATTCCCCTAGGTCTCTAGTTTTCAGAAATGCACAGGTTTGGTAGGTTTCCCTAGGTGCCGGCTGAGCTAGAGGCCAAAATCTACAGGTAGGCACTTCGCAAAAAACACCTCTGTTTTCTCCCAAAATTTAGGATGTGTCCACGTTGCGCTTTGGGGTGTTTCCTGTCGCCGGTGCTAGGCCTACCCACGCAAGTGAGGTATCATTTTTATCGGGAGACTTGGAGGAACGCTGGGTGGAAGGAAATTTGTAGCTCCTCTCAGATTCCAGAACTTTCTGCCACAGAAATGTGAGGAACATGTGTTTTTTTAGCCAAATTTTGAGGTTTGCAATGGATTCTGGGTAACAGAACCTGGTCCGAGCCCCGCAAGTCACCCCTCCTTGGATTCCCCTAGGTCTCTAGTTTTCAGAAATGCACAGGTTTGGTAGGATTCCCTAGGTGCCGGCTGAGCTAGAGGCCAAAATCTACAGGTAGGCACTTCGCAAAAAAACGCTCAGTTTTTTTCCAAAATTTAGGATGTGTCCACGTTGTGCTTTGGGGTGTTTCCTGTCGCCGGCGCTAGGCCTACCCACGCAAGTGAGGTATCATTTTTATCGGGAGACTTGGGGGAACGCTGGGTTGAAGGAAATTTGTAGCTCCTCTCAGATTCCAGAACTTTCTGCCACAGAAATGTGAGGAACATGTGTTTTTTTTGCCAAATTTTGAGGTTTGCAAAGGATTCTGGGTAACAGAACCTGGTCCGAGCCCCGCAAGTCACCCCTCCTTGGATTCCCCTAGGTCTCTAGTTTTCAGAAATGCACAGGTTTCGTAGGTTTCCCTAGGTGCCGGCTGAGCTAGAGGCCAAAATCTACAGGTAGGCACTTCGCAAAAAACACCTCTGTTTTCTCCCAAAATTTAGGATGTGTCCACGTTGCGCTTTGGGGTGTTTCCTGTCGCCGGCGCTAGGCTTACCCACGCAAGTGAGGTATCATTTTTATCGGGAGACTTGGGGGAACGCTGGGTGGTAGGAAATTTGTAGCTCCTCTCAGATTCCAGAACTTTCTGCCACAAAAATGTGAGGAGCATGTGTTTTTTTAGCCAAATTTTGAGGTTTGCAAAGGATTCTGGGTAACAGAACCTGGTCCAAGCCCCGCAAGTCACCCCTCCTTGGATTCCCCTAGGTCTCTAGTTTTCAGAAATGCACAGGTTTGGTAGGTTTCCCTAGGTGCCGGCTGAGCTAGAGGCCAAAATCTACAGGTAGGCACTTCGCAAAAAACACCTCTGTTTTCTCCCAAAATTTAGGATGTGTCCACGTTGCGCTTTGGGGTGTTTCCTGTCGCCGGCGCTAGGCTTACCCACGCAAGTGAGGTATCATTTTTATCGGGAGACTTGGGGGAACGCTGGGTGGAAGGAAATTTGTAGCTCCTCTCAGATTCCAGAACTTTCTGCCACAGAAATGTGAGGAACATGTGTTTTTTTAGCCAAATTTTGAGGTTTGCAAAGGATTCTGGGTAACAGAACCTGGTCCGAGCCCCGCAAGTCACCCCTCCTTGGATTCCCCTAGGTCTCTAGTGTTCAGAAATGCACAGGTTTGGTAGGTTTCACTAGGTGCCGGCTGAGCTAAAGGCCAAAATCTACAGGTAGGCACTTCGCAAAAAACACCTCTGTTTTTTTCCAAAATTTTGGATGTGTCCACTTTGCGCTTTGGGGTGTTTCCTGTCGCCAGCGCTAGGCCTACCCACGCAAGTGAGGTATAATTTTTATCGGGAGACTTGGGGGAACGCTGGGTGGAAGGAAATTTGTAGCTCCTCTCAGATTCCAGAACATTCTGCCACAGAAATGTGAGGAACATGTGTTTTTTTAGCCAAATTTTGAGGTTTGCAAAGGATTCTGGGTAACAGAACCTGGTCCGAGCCCCGCAAGTCACCCCTCCTTGGATTCCCCTAGGTCTCTAGTTTTCAGAAATGCACAGGTTTGGTAGGTTTCTCTAGGTGCCGGCTGAGCTAGAGGCCAAAATCTACAGGTAGGCACTTCGCAAAAAACACCTCTGTTTTCTCCCAAAATTTAGGATGTGTCCACGTTGCGCTTTGGGGTGTTTCCTGTCGCCGGCGCTAGGCCTACCCACGCAAGTGAGGTATCATTTTTATCGGGAGACTTGGGGGAACGCTGGGTGGAAGGAAATTTGTAGCTCCTCTCAGATTCCAGAACTTTCTGCCAAAAAAATGTGAGGAGCATGTGTTTTTTTAGCCAAATTTTGAGGTTTGCAAAGGATTCTGGGTAACAGAACCTGGTCCGAGCCCCGCAAGTCACCCCTCCTTGGATTCCCCTAGGTCTCTAGTTTTCAGAAATGTACAGGTTTGGTAGGTTTCCCTAGGTGCCGGCTGACCTAGAGGCCAAAATCTACAGGTAGGCACTTCGCAAAAAACACCTCTGTTTTCTCCCAAAATTTAGGATGTGTCCACGTTGCGCTTTGGGGTGTTTCCTGTCGCCGTCGCTAGGCTTACCCACGCAAGTGAGGTATCATTTTTATCGGGAGACTTGGGGGAACGCTGGGTGGAAGGAAATTTGTAGCTCCTCTCAGATTCCAGAACTTTCTGCCACAGAAATGTGAGGAACATGTGTTTTTTTAGCCAAATTTTGAGGTTTGCAAAGGATTCTGGGTAACAGAACCTGGTCCGAGCCCCGCAAGTCACCCCTCCTTGGATTCCCCTAGGTCTCTAGTTTTCAGAAATGCACAGGTTTGGTAGGTTTCCCTAGGTGCCGGCTGAGCTAGAGGCCAAAATCTACAGGTAGGCACTTCGCAAAAAACACCTCTGTTTTCTCCCAAAATTTAGGATGTGTCCACGTTGCGCTTTGGGGTGTTTCCTGTCTCCGGCGCTAGGCTTACCCACGCAAGTGAGGTATCATTTTTATCGGGAGACTTGGGGGAACGCTGGGTGGAAGGAAATTTGTAGCTCCTCTCAGATTCCAGAACTTTCTGCCACAGAAATGTGAGGAACATGTGTTTTTTTAGCCAAATTTTGAGGTTTGCAAAGGATTCTGGGTAACAGAACCTGGTCCGAGCCCCGCAAGTCACCCCTCCTTGGATTCCCCTAGGTCTCTAGTTTTCAGAAATGCACAGGTTTGGTAGGTTTCACTAGGTGCCGGCTGAGCTAAAGGCCAAAATCTACAGGTAGGCACTTCGCAAAAAACACCTCTGTTTTTTTCCAAAATTTAGGATGTGTCCACGTTGCGCTTTGGGGTGTTTCCTGTCGCCAGCGCTAGGCCTACCCACGCAAGTGAGGTATCATTTTTATCGGGAGACTTGGGGGAACGCTGGGTGGAAGGAAATTTGTAGCTCCTCTCAGATTCCAGAACTTTCTGCCACAGAAATGTGAGGAACATGTGTTTTTTTAGCCAAATTTTGAGGTTTGCAAAGGATTCTGGGTAACAGAACCTGGTCCGAGCCCCGCAAGTCACCCCTCTTTGGATTCCCCTAGGTCTCTAGTTTTCAGAAATGCACAGGTTTGGTAGGTTTCCCGAGGTGCCGGCTGAGCTAGAGGCCAAAATCTACAGGTAGGCACTTCGAAAAAAACACCTCTGTTTTCTCCCAAAATTTAGGATGTGTCCACGTTGCGCTTTGGGGTGTTTCCTGTCGCCGGTGCTAGGCCTACCCACGCAAGTGAGGTATCATTTTTATCGGGAGACTTGGGGGAACGCTGGGTGGAAGGAAATTTGTAGCTCCTCTCAGATTCCAGAACTTTCTGCCACAGAAATGTGAGGAACATGTGTTTTTTTAGCCAAATTTTGAGGTTTGCAAAGGATTCTGGGTAACAGAACCTGGTCCGAGCCCCGCAAGTCACCCCTCCTTGGATTCCCCTAGGTCTCTAGTTTTCAGAAATGCACAGGTTTCGTAGGTTTCCCTAGGTGCCGGCTGAGCTAGAGGCCAAAATCTACAGGTAGGCACTTCGCAAAAAACACCTCTGTTTTCTCCCAAAATTTAGGATGTGTCCACGTTGCGCTTTGGGGTGTTTCCTGTCGCCGGCGCTAGGCTTACCCACGCAAGTGAGGTATCATTTTTATCGGGAGACTTGGGGGAACGCTGGGTGGAAGGAAATTTGTAGCTCCTCTCAGATTCCAGAACTTTCTGCCACAGAAATGTGAGGAACATGTGTTTTTTTAGCCAAATTTTGAGGTTTGCAAAGGATTCTGGGTAACAGAACCTGGTCCGAGCCCCGCAAGTCACCCCTCCTTGGATTCCCCTAGGTCTCTAGTTTTCAGAAATGCACAGGTTTGGTAGGTTTCACTAGGTGGCGGCTGAGCTAAAGGCCAAAATCTACAGGTAGGCACTTCGCAAAAAACACCTCTGTTTTTTTCCAAAATTTTGGATGTGTCCACGTTGCGCTTTGGGGTGTTTCCTGTCGCCAGCGCTAGGCCTACCCACGCAAGTGAGGTATAATTTTTATCGGGAGACTTGGGGGAACGCTGGGTGGAAGGAAATTTGTAGCTCCTCTCAGATTCCAGAACATTCTGCCACAGAAATGTGAGGAACATGTGTTTTTTTTAGCCAAATGTTGAGGTTTGCAAAGGATTCTGGGTAACAGAACCTGGTCCGAGCCCCGCAAGTCACCCCTCCTTGGATTCCCCTAGGTCTCTAGTTTTCAGAAATGCACAGGTTTGGTAGGTTTCACTAGGTGCCGGCTGAGCTAGAGGCCAAAATCTACAGGTAGGCACTTCGCAAAAAACACCTCTGTTTTCTCCCAAAATTTAGGATGTGTCCACGTTGCGCTTTGGGGTGTTTCCTGTCGCCGGCGCTAGGCTTACCCACGCAAGTGAGGTATCATTTTTATCGGGAGACTTGGGGGAACGCTGGGTGGAAGGAAATTTGTAGCTCCTCTCAGATTCCAGAACTTTCTGCCACAGAAATGTGAGGAACATGTGTTTTTTTAGCCAAATTTTGAGGTTTGCAAAGGATTCTGGGTAACAGAACCTGGTCCGAGCCCCGCAAGTCACCCCTCCTTGGATTCCCCTAGGTCTCTAGTTTTCAGAAATGCACAGGTTTGGTAGGTTTCACTAGGTGC
Organism: Pleurodeles waltl; assembly: GCF_031143425.1. Taxonomy (NCBI): domain Eukaryota; kingdom Metazoa; phylum Chordata; class Amphibia; order Caudata; family Salamandridae; genus Pleurodeles; species Pleurodeles waltl. Next base: position 406,770,555 of record NC_090449.1, read on the forward strand.
CTGCTGAGCTAAAGGCCAAAATCTACAGGTAGGCACTTCGCAAAAAACACCTCTGTTTTTTTCCAAAATTTAGGATGTGTCCACGTTGCGCTTTGGGGTGTTTCCTGTCGCCAGCGCTAGGCCTACCCACGCAAGTGAGGTATCATTTTTATCGGGAGACTTGGGGGAACGCTGGGTGGAAGGAAATTTGTAGCTCCTCTCAGATTCCAGAACTTTCTGCCACAGAAATGTGAGGAACATGTGTTTTTTTAGCCAAATTTTGAGGTTTGCAAAGGATTCTGGGTAACAGAACCTGGTCCGAGCCCCGCAAGTCACCCCTCCTTGGATTCCCCTAGGTCTCTAGTTTTCAGAAATGCACAGGTTTGGTAGGTTTCCCTAGGTGCCGGCTGAGCTAGAGGCCAAAATCTACAGGTAGGCACTTCGCAAAAAACACCTCTGTTTTCTCCCAAAATTTAGGATGTGTCCACGTTGCGCTTTGGGGTGTTTCCTGTCGCCGGTGCTAGGCCTACCCACGCAAGTGAGGTATCATTTTTATCGGGAGACTTGGGGGAACGCTGGGTGGAAGGAAATTTGTAGCTCCTCTCAGATTCCAGAACTTTCTGCCACAGAAATGTGAGGAACATGTGTTTTTTTAGCCAAATTTTGAGGTTTGCAATGGATTCTGGGTAACAGAACCTGGTCCGAGCCCCGCAAGTCACCCCCTCCTTGGATTCCCCTAGGTCTCTAGTTTTCAGAAATGCACAGGTTTGGTAGGATTCCCTAGGTGCCGGCTGAGCTAGAGGCCAAAATCTACAGGTAGGCACTTCGCAAAAAAACGCTCAGTTTTTTTCCAAAATTTAGGATGTGTCCACGTTGTGCTTTGGGGTGTTTCCTGTCGCCGGCGCTAGGCCTACCCACGCAAGTGAGGTATCATTTTTATCGGGAGACTTGGGGGAACGCTGGGTTGAAGGAAATTTGTAGCTCCTCTCAGATTCCAGAACTTTCTGCCACAGAAATGTGAGGAACATGTGTTTTTTTTGCCAAATTTTGAGGTTTGCAAAGGATTCTGGGTAACAGAACCTGGTCCGAGCCCCGCAAGTCACCCCTCCTTGGATTCCCCTAGGTCTCTAGTTTTCAGAAATGCACAGGTTTTGTAGGTTTCCCTAGGTGCCGGCTGAGCTAGAGGCCAAAATCTACAGGTAGGCACTTCGCAAAAAACACCTCTGTTTTCTCCCAAAATTTAGGATGTGTCCACGTTGCGCTTTGGGGTGTTTCCTGTCGCCGGCGCTAGGCTTACCCACGCAAGTGAGGTATCATTTTTATCGGGAGACTTGGGGGAACGCTGGGTGGAAGGAAATTTGTAGCTCCTCTCAGATTCCAGAACTTTCTGCCACAGAAATGTGAGGAACATGTGTTTTTTTAGCCAAATTTTGAGGTTTGCAAAGGATTCTGGGTAACAGAACCTGGTCCGAGCCCCGCAAGTCACCCCTCCTTGGATTCCCCTAGGTCTCTAGTTTTCAGAAATGCACAGGTTTGGTAGGTTTCACTAGGTGGCGGCTGAGCTAAAGGCCAAAATCTACAGGTAGGCACTTCGCAAAAAACACCTCTGTTTTTTTCCAAAATTTTGGATGTGTCCACGTTGCGCTTTGGGGTGTTTCCTGTCGCCAGCGCTAGGCCTACCCACGCAAGTGAGGTATAATTTTTATCGAGAGACTTGGGGGAACGCTGGGTGGAAGGAAATTTGTAGCTCCTCTCAGATTCCAGAACATTCTGCCACAGAAATGTGAGGAACATGTGTTTTTTTAGCCAAATTTTGAGGTTTGCAAAGGATTCTGGGTAACAGAACCTGGTCCGAGCCCCGCAAGTCACCCCTCCTTGGATTCCCCTAGGTCTCTAGTTTTCAGAAATGCACAGGTTTGGTAGGTTTCTCTAGGTGCCGGCTGAGCTAGAGGCCAAAATCTACAGGTAGGCACTTCGCAAAAAACACCTCTGTTTTCTCCCAAAATTTAGGATGTGTCCACGTTGCGCTTTGGGGTGTTTCCTGTCGCCGGCGCTAGGCCTACCCACGCAAGTGAGGTATCATTTTTATCGGGAGACTTGGGGGAACGCTGGGTGGAAGGAAATTTGTAGCTCCTCTCAGATTCCAGAACTTTCTGCCACAGAAATGTGAGGAACATGTGTTTTTTTAGCCAAATTTTGAGGTTTGCAAAGGATTCTGGGTAACAGAACCTGGTTCGAGCCCCGCAAGTCACCCCTCCTTGGATTCCCCTAGGTCTCTAGTTTTCAGAAATGCACAGGTTTGGTAGGATTCCCTAGGTGCCGGCTGAGCTAGAGGCCAAAATCTACAGGTAGGCACTTCGCAAAAAACACCTCAGTTTTTTTCCAAAATTTAGGATGTGTCCACGTTGTGCTTTGGGGTGTTTCCTGTCGCCGGCGCTAGGCCTACCCACGCAAGTGAGGTATCATTTTTATCGGGAGACTTGGGGGAACGCTGGGTGGAAGGAAATTTGTAGCTCCTCTCAGATTCCAGAACTTTCTGCTACAGAAATGTGAGGAACATGTGTTTTGTTTGCCAAATTTTGAGGTTTGCAAAGGATTCTGGGTAACAGAACCTGGTCCGAGCCCCGCAAGTCACCCCTCCTTGGATTCCCCTAGGTCTCTAGTTTTCAGAAATGCACAGGTTTCGTAGGTTTCCCTAGGTGCCGGCTGAGCTAGAGGCCAAAATCTACAGGTAGGCACTTCGCAAAAAACACCTCTGTTTTCTCCCAAAATTTAGGATGTGTCCACGTTGCGCTTTGGGGTGTTTCCTGTCGCCGGCGCTAGGCCTACCCACGCAAGTGAGGTATCATTTTTATCGGGAGACTTGGGGGAACGCTGGGTGGAAGGAAATTTGTAGCTCCTCTCAGATTCCAGAACTTTCTGCCACAGAAATGTGAGGAACATGTGTTTTTTTAGCCAAATTTTGAGGTTTGCAAAGGATTCTGGGTAACAGAACCTGGTCCGAGCGCCGCAAGTCACCCCTCCTTGGATTCCCCTAGGTCTCTAGTTTTCAGAAATGCACAGGTTTGGTAGGTTTCCCTAGGTGCCGGCTGAGCAAGAGGCCAAAATCTACAGGTAGGCACTTCGCAAAAAACACCTCTGTTTTCTCCCAAAATTTAGGATGTGTCCACGTTGCGCTTTGGGGTGTTTCCTGTCGCCGGCGCTAGGCCTACCCACGCAAGTGAGGTATCATTTTTTTCGGGAGACTTGGGGGAACGCTGGGTGGAAGGAAATTTGTAGCTCCTCTCAGATTCCAGAACTTTCTGCCACAGAAATGTGAGGAACATGTGTTTTTTTTGCCAAATTTTGAGGTTTGCAAAGGATTCTGGGTAACAGAACCTGGTCCGAGCCCCGCAAGTCACCCCTCCTTGGATTCCCCTAGGTCTCTAGTTTTCAGAAATGCACAGGTTTGGTAGGTTTCCCTAGGTGCCGGCTGAGCAAGAGGCCAAAATCTACAGGTAGGCACTTCGCAAAAAACACCTCTGTTTTCTCCCAAAATTTAGGATGTGTCCACGTTGCGCTTTGGGGTGTTTCCTGTCGCCGGCGCTAGGCCTACCCACGCAAGTGAGGTATCATTTTTTTCGGGAGACTTGGGGGAACGCTGGGTGGAAGGAAATTTGTAGCTCCTCTCAGATTCCAGAACTTTCTGCCACAGAAATGTGAGGAACATGTGTTTTTTTAGCCAAATTTTGAGGTTTGCAAAGGATTCTGGGTAACAGAACCTGGTCCGAGCCCCGCAAGTCACCCCTCCTTGGATTCCCCTAGGTCTCTAGTTTTCAGAAATGCACAGGTTTGGTAGGTTTCACTAGGTGCCGGCTGAGCTAAAGGCCAAAATCTACAGGTAGGCACTTCGCAAAAAACACCTCTGTTTTTTTCTAAAATTTAGGATGTGTCCACGTTGCGCTTTGGGGTGTTTCCTGTCGCCAGCGCTAGGCCTACCCACGCAAGTGAGGTATCATTTTTATCGGGAGACTTGGGGGAACGCTGGGTGGAAGGAAATTTGTAGCTCCTCTCAGATTCCAGAACTTTCTGCCACAGAAATGTGAGGAACATGTGTTTTTTTAGCCAAATTTTGAGGTTTGCAAAGGATTCTGGGTAACAGAACCTGGTCCGAGCCCCGCAAGTCACCCCTCTTTGGATTCCCCTAGGTCTCTAGTTTTCAGAAATGCACAGGTTTGGTAGGTTTCCCTAGGTGCCGGTTGAGCTAGAGGCCAAAATCTACAGGTAGGCACTTCGCAAAAAACTCCTCTGTTTTCTCCCAAAATTTAGGATGTGTCCACGTTGCGCTTTGGGGTGTTTCCTGTCGCCGGCGCTAGGCCTACCCACGCAAGTGAGGTATCATTTTTATCGGGAGACTTGGGGGAACGCTGGGTGGAAGGAAATTTGTAGCTCCTCTCAGATTCCAGAACTTTCTGCCACAGAAATGTGAGGAACATGTGTTTTTGTAGCCAAATTTTGAGGTTTGCAAAGGATTCTGGGTAACAGAACCTGGTCAGAGACCCACAGGTCACCCCATCTTGGATTCCCCTAGGTCTCTAGTTTTCAAAAATGCACAGGTTTGGTAGGTTTCCCTAGGTGCCGGGTGAGCTACAGGCCAAAATCCACAGGTAGGCACTGTTTTCTTTCAAAAAATGGGATGTGTCCACGTTGCGTTTTGGGGCGTTTCCTGTTGCGGGCGCTAGGCCTACCCACGCAAGTGAGGTATCATTTTTATCGGGAGACTTGGGGGAACGCTGGGTGGAAGGAAATTTGTAGCTCCTCTCAGATTCCAGAACTTTCTGCCACAAAAATGTGAGGAGCATGTGTTTTTTTAGCCAAATTTTGAGGTTTGCAAAGGATTCTGGGTAACAGAACCTGGTCCGAGCCCCGCAAGTCACCCCTCCTTGGATTCCCCTAGGTCTCTAGTTTTCAGAAATACACAGGTTTGGTAGGTTTCCTTAGGTGCCGGCTGAGCTAGAGGCCAAAATCTACAGGTAGGCACTTCGCAAAAAACACCTCTGTTTTCTCCCAAAATTTAGGATGTGTCCACGTTGCGCTTTGGGGTGTTTCCTGTCGCCGGCGCTAGGCTTACCCACGCAAGTGAGGTATCATTTTTATCGGGAGACTTGGGGGAAGGCTGGGTGGAAGGAAATTTGTAGCTCCTCTCAGATTCCAGAACTTTCTGCCACAGAAATGTGAGGAACATGTGTTTTTTTTGCCAAATTTTGAGGTTTGCAAAGGATTCTGGGTAACAGAACCTGGTCCGAGCCCCGCAAGTCACCCCTCCTTGGATTCCCCTAGGTCTCTAGTTTTCAGAAATGCACAGGTTTGGTAGGTTTCCCTAGGTGCCGGCTGAGCAAGAGGCCAAAATCTACAGGTAGGCACTTCGCAAAAAACACCTCTGTTTTCTCCCAAAATTTAGGATGTGTCCACGTTGCGCTTTGGGGTGTTTCCTGTCGCCGGCGCTAGGCCTACCCACGCAAGTGAGGTATCATTTTTTTCGGGAGACTTGGGGGAACGCTGGGTGGAAGGAAATTTGTAGCTCCTCTCAGATTCCAGAACTTTCTGCCACAGAAATGTGAGGAACATGTGTTTTTTTAGCCAAATTTTGAGGTTTGCAAAGGATTCTGGGTAACAGAACCTGGTCCGAGCCCCGCAAGTCACCCCTCCTTGGATTCCCCTAGGTCTCTAGTTTTCAGAAATGCACAGGTTTGGTAGGTTTCACTAGGTGCCGGCTGAGCTAAAGGCCAAAATCTACAGGTAGGCACTTCGCAAAAAACACCTCTGTTTTTTTCTAAAATTTAGGATGTGTCCACGTTGCGCTTTGGGGTGTTTCCTGTCGCCAGCGCTAGGCCTACCCACGCAAGTGAGGTATCATTTTTATCGGGAGACTTGGGGGAACGCTGGGTGGAAGGAAATTTGTAGCTCCTCTCAGATTCCAGAACTTTCTGCCACAGAAATGTGAGGAACATGTGTTTTTTTAGCCAAATTTTGAGGTTTGCAAAGGATTCTGGGTAACAGAACCTGGTCCGAGCCCCGCAAGTCACCCCTCTTTGGATTCCCCTAGGTCTCTAGTTTTCAGAAATGCACAGGTTTGGTAGGTTTCCCTAGGTGCCGGTTGAGCTAGAGGCCAAAATCTACAGGTAGGCACTTCGCAAAAAACTCCTCTGTTTTCTCCCAAAATTTAGGATGTGTCCACGTTGCGCTTTGGGGTGTTTCCTGTCGCCGGCGCTAGGCCTACCCACGCAAGTGAGGTATCATTTTTATCGGGAGACTTGGGGGAACGCTGGGTGGAAGGAAATTTGTAGCTCCTCTCAGATTCCAGAACTTTCTGCCACAGAAATGTGAGGAACATGTGTTTTTGTAGCCAAATTTTGAGGTTTGCAAAGGATTCTGGGTAACAGAACCTGGTCAGAGACCCACAGGTCACCCCATCTTGGATTCCCCTAGGTCTCTAGTTTTCAAAAATGCACAGGTTTGGTAGGTTTCCCTAGGTGCCGGGTGAGCTACAGGCCAAAATCCACAGGTAGGCACTGTTTTCTTTCAAAAAATGGGATGTGTCCACGTTGCGTTTTGGGGCGTTTCCTGTTGCGGGCGCTAGGCCTACCCACGCAAGTGAGGTATCATTTTTATCGGGAGACTTGGGGGAACGCTGGGTGGAAGGAAATTTGTAGCTCCTCTCAGATTCCAGAACTTTCTGCCACAAAAATGTGAGGAGCATGTGTTTTATTAGCCAAATTTTGAGGTTTGCAAAGGATTCTGGGTAACAGAACCTGGTCCGAGCCCCGCAAGTCACCCCTCCTTGGATTCCCCTAGGTCTCTAGTTTTCAGAAATACACAGGTTTGGTAGGTTTCCTTAGGTGCCGGCTGAGCTAGAGGCCAAAATCTACAGGTAGGCACTTCGCAAAAAACACCTCTGTTTTCTCCCAAAATTTAGGATGTGTCCACGTTGCGCTTTGGGGTGTTTCCTGTCGCCGGCGCTAGGCTTACCCACGCAAGTGAGGTATCATTTTTATCGGGAGACTTGGGGGAAGGCTGGGTGGAAGGAAATTTGTAGCTCCTCTCAGATTCCAGAACTTTCTGCCACAGAAATGTGAGGAACATGTGTTTTTTTAGCCAAATTTTGAGGTTTGCAAAGGATTCTGGGTAACAGAACCTGGTCCGAGCCCCGCAAGTCACCCCTCCTTGGATTCCCCTAGGTCTCTAGTTTTCAGAAATGCACAGGTTTGGTAGGTTTCACTAGGTGCCGGCTGAGCTAAAGGCCAAAATCTACAGGTAGGCACTTCGCAAAAAACACCTCTGTTTTTTTCCAAAATTTTGGATGTGTCCACTTTGCGCTTTGGGGTGTTTCCTGTCGCCAGCGCTAGGCCTACCCACGCAAGTGAGGTATAATTTTTATCGGGAGACTTGGGGGAACGCTGGGTGGAAGGAAATTTGTAGCTCCTCTCAGATTCCAGAACTTTCTGCCACAGAAATGTGAGGAACATGTGTTTTTGTAGCCAAATTTTGAGGTTTGCAAAGGATTCTGGGTAACAGAACCTGGTCAGAGACCCACAGGTCACCCCATCTTGGATTCCCCTAGGTCTCTAGTTTTCAAAAATGCACAGGTTTGGTAGGTTTCCCTAGGTGCCGGGTGAGCTACAGGCCAAAATCCACAGGTAGGCACTGTTTTCTTTCAAAAAATGGGATGTGTCCACGTTGCGTTTTGGGGCGTTTCCTGTTGCGGGCGCTAGGCCTACCCACGCAAGTGAGGTATCATTTTTATCGGGAGACTTGGGGGAACGCTGGGTGGAAGGAAATTTGTAGCTCCTCTCAGATTCCAGAACTTTCTGCCACAAAAATGTGAGGAGCATGTGTTTTTTTAGCCAAATTTTGAGGTTTGCAAAGGATTCTGGGTAACAGAACCTGGTCCGAGCCCCGCAAGTCACCCCTCCTTGGATTCCCCTAGGTCTCTAGTTTTCAGAAATACACAGGTTTGGTAGGTTTCCTTAGGTGCCGGCTGAGCTAGAGACCAAAATCTACAGGTAGGCACTTCGCAAAAAACACCTCTGTTTTCTCCCAAAATTTAGGATGTGTCCACGTTGCGCTTTGGGGTGTTTCCTGTCGCCGGCGCTAGGCTTACCCACGCAAGTGAGGTATCATTTTTATCGGGAGACTTGGGGGAAGGCTGGGTGGAAGGAAATTTGTAGCTCCTCTCAGATTCCAGAACTTTCTGCCACAGAAATGTGAGGAACATGTGTTTTTTTAGCCAAATTTTGAGGTTTGCAAAGGATTCTGGGTAACAGAACCTGGTCCGAGCCCCGCAAGTCACCCCTCCTTGGATTCCCCTAGGTCTCTAGTTTTCAGAAATGCACAGGTTTGGTAGGTTTCACTAGGTGCCGGCTGAGCTAAAGGCCAAAATCTACAGGTAGGCACTTCGCAAAAAACACCTCTGTTTTTTTCCAAAATTTTGGATGTGTCCACTTTGCGCTTTGGGGTGTTTCCTGTCGCCAGCGCTAGGCCTACCCTTGCAAGTGAGGTATAATTTTTATCGGGAGACTTGGGGGAACGCTGGGTGGAAGGAAATTTGTAGCTCCTCTCAGATTCCAGAACATTCTGCCACAGAAATGTGAGGAACATGTGTTTATTTAGCCAAATTTTGAGGTTTGCAAAGGATTCTGGGTAACAGAACCTGGTCCGAGCCCCGCAAGTCACCCCTCCTTGGATTCCCCTAGGTCTCTAGTTTTCAGAAATGCACAGGTTTGGTAGGTTTCTCTAGGTGCCGGCTGAGCTAGAGGCCAAAATCTACAGGTAGGCACTTCGCAAAAAACACCTCTGTTTTCTCCCAAAATTTAGGATGTGTCCACGTTGCGCTTTGGGGTGTTTCCTGTCGCCGGCGCTAGGCCTACCCACGCAAGTGAGGTATCATTTTTATCGGGAGACTTGGGGGAACGCTGGGTGGAAGGAAATTTGTAGCTCCTCTCAGATTCCAGAACTTTCTGCCACAGAAATGTGAGGAACATGTGTTTTTTTAGCCAAATTTTGAGGTTTGCAAAGGATTCTGGGTAACAGAACCTGGTCCGAGCCCCGCAAGTCACCCCTCCTTGGATTCCCCTAGGTCTCTAGTTTTCAGAAATGCACAGGTTTGGTAGGTTTCACTAGGTGCCGGCTGAGCTAAAGGCCAAAATCTACAGGTAGGCACTTCGCAAAAAACACCTCTGTTTTTTTCCAAAATTTAGGATGTGTCCACGTTGCGCTTTGGGGTGTTTCCTGTCGCCAGCGCTAGGCCTACCCACGCAAGTGAGGTATCATTTTTATCGGGAGACTTGGGGGAACGCTGGGTGGAAGGAAATTTGTAGCTCCTCTCAGATTCCAGAACTTTCTGCCACAGAAATGTGAGGAACATGTGTTTTTTTAGCCAAATTTTGAGGTTTGCAAAGGATTCTGGGTAACAGAACCTGGTCCGAGCCCCGCAAGTCACCCCTCTTTGGATTCCCCTAGGTCTCTAGTTTTCAGAAATGCACAGGTTTGGTAGGTTTCCCGAGGTGCCGGCTGAGCTAGAGGCCAAAATCTACAGGTAGGCACTTCGAAAAAAACACCTCTGTTTTCTCCCAAAATTTAGGATGTGTCCACGTTGCGCTTTGGGGTGTTTCCTGTCGCCGGTGCTAGGCCTACCCACGCAAGTGAGGTATCATTTTTATCGGGAGACTTGGGGAACGCTGGGTGGAAGGAAATTTGTAGCTCCTCTCAGATTCCAGAACTTTCTGCCACAGAAATGTGAGGAACATGTGTTTTTTTAGCCAAATTTTGAGGTTTGCAAAGGATTCTGGGTAACAGAACCTGGTCCGAGCCCCGCAAGTCACCCCTCCTTGGATTCCCCTAGGTCTCTAGTTTTCAGAAATGCACATGTTTCGTAGGTTTCCCTAGGTGCCGGCTGAGCTAGAGGCCAAAATCTACAGGTAGGCACTTCGCAAAAAACACCTCTGTTTTCTCCCAAAATTTAGGATGTGTCCACGTTGCGCTTTGGGGTGTTTCCTGTCGCCGGCGCTAGGCTTACCCACGCAAGTGAGGTATCATTTTTATCGGGAGACTTGGGGGAACGCTGGGTGGAAGGAAATTTGTAGCTCCTCTCAGATTCCAGAACTTTCTGCCACAGAAATGTGAGGAACATGTGTTTTTTTAGCCAAATTTTGAGGTTTGCAAAGGATTCTGGGTAACAGAACCTGGTCCGAGCCCCGCAAGTCACCCCTCCTTGGATTCCCCTAGGTCTCTAGTTTTCAGAAATGCACAGGTTTGGTAGGTTTCACTAGGTGGCGGCTGAGCTAAAGGCCAAAATCTACAGGTAGGCACTTCGCAAAAAACACCTCTGTTTTTTTCCAAAATTTTGGATGTGTCCACGTTGCGCTTTGGGGTGTTTCCTGTCGCCAGCGCTAGGCCTACCCACGCAAGTGAGGTATAATTTTTATCGGGAGACTTGGGGGAACGCTGGGTGGAAGGAAATTTGTAGCTCCTCTCAGATTCCAGAACATTCTGCCACAGAAATGTGAGGAACATGTGTTTTTTTAGCCAAATTTTGAGGTTTGCAAAGGATTCTGGGTAACAGAACCTGGTCCGAGCCCCGCAAGTCACCCCTCCTTGGATTCCCCTAGGTCTCTAGTTTTCAGAAATGCACAGGTTTAGTAGGTTTCTCTAGGTGCCGGCTGAGCTAGAGGCCAAAATCTACAGGCAGGCACTTCGCAAAAAACACCTCTGTTTTCTCCCAAAATTTAGGATGTGTCCACGTTGCGCTTTGGGGTGTTTCCTGTCGCCGGCGCTAGGCCTACCCACGCAAGTGAGGTATCATTTTTATCGGGAGACTTGGGGGAACGCTGGGTGGAAGGAAATTTGTAGCTCCTCTCAGATTCCAGAACTTTCTGCCACAGAAATGTGAGGAACATGTGTTTTTTTAGCCAAATTTTGAGGTTTGCAAAGGATTCTGGGTAACAGAACCTGGTCCGAGCCCCGCAAGTCACCCCTCCTTGGATTCCCCTAGGTCTCTAGTTTTCAGAAATGCACAGGTTTGGTAGGTTTCACTAGGTGCCGGCTGAGCTAGAGGCCAAAATCTACAGGTAGGCTCTTCGCAAAAAACACCTCTGTTTTCTCCCAAAATTTAGGATGTGTCCACGTTGCGCTTTGGGGTGTTTCCTGTCGCCAGCGCTAGGCTTACCCACGCAAGTGAGGTATCATTTTTATCGGGAGACTTGGGGGAACGCTGGGTGGAAGGAAATTTGTAGCTCCTCTCAGATTCCAGAACTTTCTGCCACAGAAATGTGAGGAACATGTGTTTTTTTAGCCAAATTTTGAGGTTTGCAAAGGATTCTGGGTAACAGAACCTGGTCCGAGCCCCGCAAGTCACCCCTCCTTGGATTCCCCTAGGTCTCTAGTTTTCAGAAATGCACAGGTTTGGTAGGTTTCACTAGGTGCCTGCTGAGCTAAAGGCCAAAATCTACAGGTAGGCACTTCGCAAAAAACACCTCTGTTGTTTTCCAAAATTTAGGATGTGTCCACGTTGCGCTTTGGGGTGTTTCCTGTCGCCAGCGCTAGGCCTACCCACGCAAGTGAGGTATCATTTTTATCGGGAGACTTGGGGGAACGCTGGGTGGAAGGAAATTTGTAGCTCCTCTCAGATTCCAGAACTTTCTGCCACAGAAATGTGAGGAACATGTGTTTTTTTAGCCAAATTTTGAGGTTTGCAAAGGATTCTGGGTAACAGAACCTGGTCCGAGCCCCGCAAGTCACCCCTCCTTGGATTCCCCTAGGTCTCTAGTTTTCAGAAATGCACAGGTTTGGTAGGTTTCCCTAGGTGCCGGCTGAGCTAGAGGCCAAAATCTACAGGTAGGCACTTCGCAAAAAACACCTCTGTTTTCTCCCAAAATTTAGGATGTGTCCACGTTGCGCTTTGGGGTGTTTCCTGTCGCCGGTGCTAGGCCTACCCACGCAAGTGAGGTATCATTTTTATCGGGAGACTTGGGGGAACGCTGGGTGGAAGGAAATTTGTAGCTCCTCTCAGATTCCAGAACTTTCTGCCACAGAAATGTGAGGAACATGTGTTTTTTTAGCCAAATTTTGAGGTTTGCAATGGATTCTGGGTAACAGAACCTGGTCCGAGCCCCGCAAGTCACCCCTCCTTGGATTCCCCTAGGTCTCTAGTTTTCAGAAATGCACAGGTTTGGTTGGATTCCCTAGGTGCCGGCTGAGCTAGAGGCCAAAATCTACAGGTAGGCACTTCGCAAAAAAACGCTCAGTTTGTTTCCAAAATTTAGGATGTGTCCACGTTGTGCTTTGGGGTGTTTCCTGTCGCCGGCGCTAGGCCTACCCACGCAAGTGAGGTATCATTTTTATCGGGAGACTTGGGGGAACGCTGGGTTGAAGGAAATTTGTAGCTCCTCTCAGATTCCAGAACTTTCTGCCACAGAAATGTGAGGAACATGTGTTTTTTTTGCCAAATTTTGAGGTTTGCAAAGGATTCTGGGTAACAGAACCTGGTCCGAGCCCCGCAAGTCACCCCTCCTTGGATTCCCCTAGGTCTCTAGTTTTCAGAAATGCACAGGTTTTGTAGGTTTCCCTAGGTGCCGGCTGAGCTAGAGGCCAAAATCTACAGGTAGGCACTTCGCAAAAAACACCTCTGTTTTCTCCCAAAATTTAGGATGTGTCCACGTTGCGCTTTGGGGTGTTTCCTGTCGCCGGCGCTAGGCTTACCCACGCAAGTGAGGTATCATTTTTATCGGGAGACTTGGGGGAACGCTGGGTGGAAGGATATTTGCAGCTCCTCTCAGATTCCAGAACTTTCTGCCACAGAAATGTGAGGAACATGTGTTTTTTTAGCCAAATTTTGAGGTTTGCAAAGGATTCTGGGTAACAGAACCTGGTCCGAGCCCCGCAAGTCACCCCTCCTTGGATTCCCCTAGGTCTCTAGTTTTCAGAAATGCACAGGTTTGGTAGGTTTCACTAGGTGGCGGCTGAGCTAAAGGCCAAAATCTACAGGTAGGCACTTCGCAAAAAACACCTCTGTTTTTTTCCAAAATTTTGGATGTGTCCACGTTGCGCTTTGGGGTGTTTCCTGTCGCCAGCGCTAGGCCTACCCACGCAAGTGAGGTATAATTTTTATCGGGAGACTTGGGGGAACGCTGGGTGGAAGGAAATTTGTAGCTCCTCTCAGATTCCAGAACATTCTGCCACAGAAATGTGAGGAACATGTGTTTTTTTAGCCAAATTTTGAGGTTTGCAAAGGATTCTGGGTAACAGAACCTGGTCCGAGCCCCGCAAGTCACCCCTCCTTGGATTCCCCTAGGTCTCTAGTTTTCAGAAATGCACAGGTTTGGTAGGTTTCTCTAGGTGCCGGCTGAGCTAGAGGCCAAAATCTACAGGTAGGCACTTCGCAAAAAACACCTCTGTTTTCTCCCAAAATTTAGGATGTGTCCACGTTGCGCTTTGGGGTGTTTCCTGTCGCCGGCGCTAGGCCTACCCACACAAGTGAGGTATCATTTTTATCGGGAGACTTGGGGGAACGCTGGGTGGAAGGAAATTTGTAGCTCCTCTCAGATTCCAGAACTTTCTGCCACAGAAATGTGAGGAACATGTGTTTTTTTAGCCAAATTTTGAGGTTTGCAAAGGATTCTGGGTAACAGAACCTGGTTCGAGCCCCGCAAGTCACCCCTCCTTGGATTCCCCTAGGTCTCTAGTTTTCAGAAATGCACAGGTTTGGTAGGATTCCCTAGGTGCCGGCTGAGCTAGAGGCCAAAATCTACAGGTAGGCACTTCGCAAAAAACACCTCAGTTTTTTTCCAAAATTTAGGATGTGTCCACGTTGTGCTTTGGGGTGTTTCCTGTCGCAGGCGCTAGGCCTACCCACGCAAGTGAGGTATCATTTTTATCGGGAGACTTGGGGGAACGCTGGGTTGAAGGAAATTTGTAGCTCCTCTCAGATTCCAGAACTTTCTGCCACAGAAATGTGAGGAACATGTGTTTTGTTTGCCAAATTTTGAGGTTTGCAAAGGATTCTGGGTAACAGAACCTGGTCCGAGCCCCGCAAGTCACCCCTCCTTGGATTCCCCTAGGTCTCTAGTTTTCAGAAATGCACAGGTTTCGTAGGTTTCCCTAGGTGCCGGCTGAGCTAGAGGCCAAAATCTACAGGTAGGCACTTCGCAAAAAACACCTCTGTTTTCTCCCAAAATTTAGGATGTGTCCACGTTGCGCTTTGGGGTGTTTCCTGTCGCCGGCGCTAGGCCTACCCACGCAAGTGAGGTATCATTTTTATCGGGAGACTTGGGGGAACGCTGGGTGGAAGGAAATTTGTAGCTCCTCTCAGATTCCAGAACTTTCTGCCACAGAAATGTGAGGAACATGTGTTTTTTTAGCCAAATTTTGAGGTTTGCAAAGGATTCTGGGTAACAGAACCTGGTCCGAGCGCCGCAAGTCACCCCTCCTTGGATTCCCCTAGGTCTCTAGTTTTCAGAAATGCACAGGTTTGGTAGGTTTCCCTAGGTGCCGGCTGAGCAAGAGGCCAAAATCTACAGGTAGGCACTTCGCAAAAAACACCTCTGTTTTCTCCCAAAATTTAGGATGTGTCCACGTTGCGCTTTGGGGTGTTTCCTGTCGCCGGCGCTAGGCCTACCCACGCAAGTGAGGTATCATTTTTTTCGGGAGACTTGGGGGAACGCTGGGTGGAAGGAAATTTGTAGCTCCTCTCAGATTCCAGAACTTTCTGCCACAGAAACGTGAGGAACATGTGTTTTTTTAGCCAAATTTTGAGGTTTGCAAAGGATTCTGGGTAACATAACCTGGTCCGAGCCCCGCAAGTCACCCCTCCTTGGATTCCCCTAGGTCTCTAGTTTTCAGAAATGCACAGGTTTGGTAGGTTTCACTAGGTGCCGGCTGAGCTAAAGGCCAAAATCTACAGGTAGGCACTTCGCAAAAAACACCTCTGTTTTTTTCTAAAATTTAGGATGTGTCCACGTTGCGCTTTGGGGTGTTTCCTGTCGCCAGCGCTAGGCCTACCCACGCAAGTGAGGTATCATTTTTATCGGGAGACTTGGGGGAACGCTGGGTGGAAGGAAATTTGTAGCTCCTCTCAGATTCCAGAACTTTCTGCCACAGAAATGTGAGGAACATGTGTTTTTTTAGCCAAATTTTGAGGTTTGCAAAGGATTCTGGGTAACAGAACCTGGTCCGAGCCCCGCAAGTCACCCCTCTTTGGATTCCCCTAGGTCTCTAGTTTTCAGAAATGCACAGGTTTGGTAGGTTTCCCTAGGTGCCGGTTGAGCTAGAGGCCAAAATCTACAGGTAGGCACTTCGCAAAAAACTCCTCTGTTTTCTCCCAAAATTTAGGATGTGTCCACGTTGCGCTTTGGGGTGTTTCCTGTCGCCGGCGCTAGGCCTACCCACGCAAGTGAGGTATCATTTTTATCGGGAGACTTGGGGGAACACTGGGTGGAAGGAAATTTGTAGCTCCTCTCAGATTCCAGAACTTTCTGCCACAGAAATGTGAGGAACATGTGTTTTTGTAGCCAAATTTTGAGGTTTGCAAAGGATTCTGGGTAACAGAACCTGGTCAGAGACCCACAGGTCACCCCATCTTGGATTCCCCTAGGTCTCTAGTTTTCAAAAATGCACAGGTTTGGTAGGTTTCCCTAGGTGCCGGGTGAGCTACAGGCCAAAATCCACAGGTAGGCACTGTTTTCTTTCAAAAAATGGGATGTGTCCACGTTGCGTTTTGGGGCGTTTCCTGTTGCGGGCGCTAGGCCTACCCACGCAAGTGAGGTATCATTTTTATCGGGAGACTTGGGGGAACGCTGGGTGGAAGGAAATTTGTAGCTCCTCTCAGATTCCAGAACTTTCTGCCACAAAAATGTGAGGAGCATGTGTTTTTTTAGCCAAATTTTGAGGTTTGCAAAGGATTCTGGGTAACAGAACCTGGTCCGAGCCCCGCAAGTCACCCCTCCTTGGATTCCCCTAGGTCTCTAGTTTTCAGAAATACACAGGTTTGGTAGGTTTCCTTAGGTGCCGGCTGAGCTAGAGGCCAAAATCTACAGGTAGGCACTTCGCAAAAAACACCTCTGTTTTCTCCCAAAATTTAGGATGTGTCCACGTTGCGCTTTGGGGTGTTTCCTGTCGCCGGCGCTAGGCTTACCCACGCAAGTGAGGTATCATTTTTATCGGGAGACTTGGGGGAAGGCTGGGTGGAAGGAAATTTGTAGCTCCTCTCAGATTCCAGAACTTTCTGCCACAGAAATGTGAGGAACATGTGTTTTTTTAGCCAAATTTTGAGGTTTGCAAAGGATTCTGGGTAACAGAACCTGGTCCGAGCCCCGCAAGTCACCCCTCCTTGGATTCCCCTAGGTCTCTAGTTTTCAGAAATGCACAGGTTTGGTAGGTTTCACTAGGTGCCGGCTGAGCTAAAGGCCAAAATCTACAGGTAGGCACTTCGCAAAAAACACCTCTGTTTTTTTCCAAAATTTTGGATGTGTCCACTTTGCGCTTTGGGGTGTTTCCTGTCGCCAGCGCTAGGCCTACCCTTGCAAGTGAGGTATAATTTTTATCGGGAGACTTGGGGGAACGCTGGGTGGAAAGAAATTTGTAGCTCCTCTCAGATTCCAGAACATTCTGCCACAGAAATGTGAGGAACATGTGTTTATTTAGCCAAATTTTGAGGTTTGCAAAGGATTCTGGGTAACAGAACCTGGTCCGAGCCCCGCAAGTCACCCCTCCTTGGATTCCCCTAGGTCTCTAGTTTTCAGAAATGCACAGGTTTGGTAGGTTTCTCTAGGTGCCGGCTGAGCTAGAGGCCAAAATCTACAGGTAGGCACTTCGCAAAAAACACCTCTGTTTTCTCCCAAAATTTAGGATGTGTCCACGTTGCGCTTTGGGGTGTTTCCTGTCGCCGGCGCTAGGCCTACCCACGCAAGTGAGGTATCATTTTTATCGGGAGACTTGGGGGAACGCTGGGTGGAAGGAAATTTGTAGCTCCTCTCAGATTCCAGAACTTTCTGCCACAAAAATGTGAGGAGCATGTGTTTTTTTAGCCAAATTTTGAGGTTTGCAAAGGATTCTGGGTAACAGAACCTGGTCCGAGCCCCGCAAGTCACCCCTCCTTGGATTCCCCTAGGTCTCTAGTTTTCAGAAATGCACAGGTTTGGTAGGTTTCACTAGGTGCCGGCTGAGCTAAAGGCCAAAATCTACAGGTAGGCACTTCGCAAAAAACACCTCTGTTTTTTTCCAAAATTTTGGATGTGTCCACTTTGCGCTTTGGGGTGTTTCCTGTCGCCAGCGCTAGGCCTACCCTTGCAAGTGAGGTATAATTTTTATCGGGAGACTTGGGGGAACGCTGGGTGGAAGGAAATTTGTAGCTCCTCTCAGATTCCAGAACATTCTGCCACAGAAATGTGAGGAACATGTGTTTATTTAGCCAAATTTTGAGGTTTGCAAAGGATTCTGGGTAACAGAACCTGGTCCGAGCCCCGCAAGTCACCCCTCCTTGGATTCCCCTAGGTCTCTAGTTTTCAGAAATGCACAGGTTTGGTAGGTTTCTCTAGGTGCCGGCTGAGCTAGAGGCCAAAATCTACAGGTAGGCACTTCGCAAAAAACACCTCTGTTTTCTCCCAAAATTTAGGATGTGTCCACGTTGCGCTTTGGGGTGTTTCCTGTCGCCGGCGCTAGGCCTACCCACGCAAGTGAGGTATCATTTTTATCGGGAGACTTGGGGGAACGCTGGGTGGAAGGAAATTTGTAGCTCCTCTCAGATTCCAGAACTTTCTGCCACAGAAATGTGAGGAACATGTGTTTTTTTAGCCAAATTTTGAGGTTTGCAAAGGATTCTGGGTAACAGAACCTGGTCCGAGCCCCGCAAGTCACCCCTCCTTGGATTCCCCTAGGTCTCTAGTTTTCAGAAATGCACAGGTTTGGTAGGTTTCACTAGGTGCCGGCTGAGCTAAAGGCCAAAATCTACAGGTAGGCACTTCGCAAAAAACACCTCTGTTTTTTTCCAAAATTTAGGATGTGTCCACGTTGCGCTTTGGGGTGTTTCCTGTCGCCAGCGCTAGGCCTACCCACCAAGTGAGGTATCATTTTTATCGGGAGACTTGGGGGAACGCTGGGTGGAAGGAAATTTGTAGCTCCTCTCAGATTCCAGAACTTTCTGCCACAGAAATGTGAGGAACATGTGTTTTTTTAGCCAAATTTTGAGGTTTGCAAAGGATTCTGGGTAACAGAACCTGGTCCGAGCCCCGCAAGTCACCCCTCTTTGGATTCCCCTAGGTCTCTAGTTTTCAGAAATGCACAGGTTTGGTAGGTTTCCCGAGGTGCCGGCTGAGCTAGAGGCCAAAATCTACAGGTAGGCACTTCGAAAAAAACACCTCTGTTTTCTCCCAAAATTTAGGATGTGTCCACGTTGCGCTTTGGGGTGTTTCCTGTCGCCGGTGCTAGGCCTACCCACGCAAGTGAGGTATCATTTTTATCGGGAGACTTGGGGGAACGCTGGGTGGAAGGAAATTTGTAGCTCCTCTCAGATTCCAGAACTTTCTGCCACAGAAATGTGAGGAACATGTGTTTTTTTAGCCAAATTTTGAGGTTTGCAAAGGATTCTGGGTAACAGAACCTGGTCCGAGCCCCGCAAGTCACCCCTCCTTGGATTCCCCTAGGTCTCTAGTTTTCAGAAATGCACATGTTTCGTAGGTTTCCCTAGGTGCCGGCTGAGCTAGAGGCCAAAATCTACAGGTAGGCACTTCGCAAAAAACACCTCTGTTTTCTCCCAAAATTTAGGATGTGTCCACGTTGCGCTTTGGGGTGTTTCCTGTCGCCGGCGCTAGGCTTACCCACGCAAGTGAGGTATCATTTTTATCGGGAGACTTGGGGGAACGCTGGGTGGAAGGAAATTTGTAGCTCCTCTCAGATTCCAGAACTTTCTGCCACAGAAATGTGAGGAACATGTGTTTTTTTAGCCAAATTTTGAGGTTTGCAAAGGATTCTGGGTAACAGAACCTGGTCCGAGCCCCGCAAGTCACCCCTCCTTGGATTCCCCTAGGTCTCTAGTTTTCAGAAATGCACAGGTTTGGTAGGTTTCACTAGGTGGCGGCTGAGCTAAAGGCCAAAATCTACAGGTAGGCACTTCGCAAAAAACACCTCTGTTTTTTTCCAAAATTTTGGATGTGTCCACGTTGCGCTTTGGGGTGTTTCCTGTCGCCAGCGCTAGGCCTACCCACGCAAGTGAGGTATAATTTTTATCGGGAGACTTGGGGGAACGCTGGGTGGAAGGAAATTTGTAGCTCCTCTCAGATTCCAGAACATTCTGCCACAGAAATGTGAGGAACATGTGTTTTTTTAGCCAAATTTTGAGGTTTGCAAAGGATTCTGGGTAACAGAACCTGGTCCGAGCCCCGCAAGTCACCCCTCCTTGGATTCCCCTAGGTCTCTAGTTTTCAGAAATGCACAGGTTTAGTAGGTTTCTCTAGGTGCCGGCTGAGCTAGAGGCCAAAATCTACAGGCAGGCACTTCGCAAAAAACACCTCTGTTTTCTCCCAAAATTTAGGATGTGTCCACGTTGCGCTTTGGGGTGTTTCCTGTCGCCGGCGCTAGGCCTACCCACGCAAGTGAGGTATCATTTTTATCGGGAGACTTGGGGGAACGCTGGGTGGAAGGAAATTTGTAGCTCCTCTCAGATTCCAGAACTTTCTGCCACAGAAATGTGAGGAACATGTGTTTTTTAGCCAAATTTTGAGGTTTGCAAAGGATTCTGGGTAACAGAACCTGGTCCGAGCCCCGCAAGTCACCCCTCCTTGGATTCCCCTAGGTCTCTAGTTTTCAGAAATGCACAGGTTTGGTAGGTTTCACTAGGTGCCGGCTGAGCTAGAGGCCAAAATCTACAGGTAGGCTCTTCGCAAAAAACACCTCTGTTTTCTCCCAAAATTTAGGATGTGTCCACGTTGCGCTTTGGGGTGTTTCCTGTCGCCAGCGCTAGGCTTACCCACGCAAGTGAGGTATCATTTTTATCGGGAGACTTGGGGGAACGCTGGGTGGAAGGAAATTTGTAGCTCCTCTCAGATTCCAGAACTTTCTGCCACAGAAATGTGAGGAACATGTGTTTTTTTAGCCAAATTTTGAGGTTTGCAAAGGATTCTGGGTAACAGAACCTGGTCCGAGCCCCGCAAGTCACCCCTCCTTGGATTCCCCTAGGTCTCTAGTTTTCAGAAATGCACAGGTTTGGTAGGTTTCACTAGGTGCCTGCTGAGCTAAAGGCCAAAATCTACAGGTAGGCACTTCGCAAAAAACACCTCTGTTTTTTTCCAAAATTTAGGATGTGTCCACGTTGCGCTTTGGGGTGTTTCCTGTCGCCAGCGCTAGGCCTACCCACGCAAGTGAGGTATCATTTTTATCGGGAGACTTGGGGGAACGCTGGGTGGAAGGAAATTTGTAGCTCCTCTCAGATTCCAGAACTTTCTGCCACAGAAATGTGAGGAACATGTGTTTTTTTAGCCAAATTTTGAGGTTTGCAAAGGATTCTGGGTAACAGAACCTGGTCCGAGCCCCGCAAGTCACCCCTCCTTGGATTCCCCTAGGTCTCTAGTTTTCAGAAATGCACAGGTTTGGTAGGTTTCCCTAGGTGCCGGCTGAGCTAGAGGCCAAAATCTACAGGTAGGCACTTCGCAAAAAACACCTCTGTTTTCTCCCAAAATTTAGGATGTGTCCACGTTGCGCTTTGGGGTGTTTCCTGTCGCCGGTGCTAGGCCTACCCACGCAAGTGAGGTATCATTTTTATCGGGAGACTTGGGGGAACGCTGGGTGGAAGGAAATTTGTAGCTCCTCTCAGATTCCAGAACTTTCTGCCACAGAAATGTGAGGAACATGTGTTTTTTTAGCCAAATTTTGAGGTTTGCAATGGATTCTGGGTAACAGAACCTGGTCCGAGCCCCGCAAGTCACCCCTCCTTGGATTCCCCTAGGTCTCTAGTTTTCAGAAATGCACAGGTTTGGTTGGATTCCCTAGGTGCCGGCTGAGCTAGAGGCCAAAATCTACAGGTAGGCACTTCGCAAAAAAACGCTCAGTTTGTTTCCAAAATTTAGGATGTGTCCACGTTGTGCTTTGGGGTGTTTCCTGTCGCCGGCGCTAGGCCTACCCACGCAAGTGAGGTATCATTTTTATCGGGAGACTTGGGGGAACGCTGGGTTGAAGGAAATTTGTAGCTCCTCTCAGATTCCAGAACTTTCTGCCACAGAAATGTGAGGAACATGTGTTTTTTTTGCCAAATTTTGAGGTTTGCAAAGGATTCTGGGTAACAGAACCTGGTCCGAGCCCCGCAAGTCACCCCTCCTTGGATTCCCCTAGGTCTCTAGTTTTCAGAAATGCACAGGTTTTGTAGGTTTCCCTAGGTGCCGGCTGAGCTAGAGGCCAAAATCTACAGGTAGGCACTTCGCAAAAAACACCTCTGTTTTCTCCCAAAATTTAGGATGTGTCCACGTTGCGCTTTGGGGTGTTTCCTGTCGCCGGCGCTAGGCTTACCCACGCAAGTGAGGTATCATTTTTATCGGGAGACTTGGGGGAACGCTGGGTGGAAGGATATTTGCAGCTCCTCTCAGATTCCAGAACTTTCTGCCACAGAAATGTGAGGAACATGTGTTTTTTTAGCCAAATTTTGAGGTTTGCAAAGGATTCTGGGTAACAGAACCTGGTCCGAGCCCCGCAAGTCACCCCTCCTTGGATTCCCCTAGGTCTCTAGTTTTCAGAAATGCACAGGTTTGGTAGGTTTCACTAGGTGGCGGCTGAGCTAAAGGCCAAAATCTACAGGTAGGCACTTCGCAAAAAACACCTCTGTTTTTTTCCAAAATTTTGGATGTGTCCACGTTGCGCTTTGGGGTGTTTCCTGTCGCCAGCGCTAGGCCTACCCACGCAAGTGAGGTATAATTTTTATCGGGAGACTTGGGGGAACGCTGGGTGGAAGGAAATTTGTAGCTCCTCTCAGATTCCAGAACATTCTGCCACAGAAATGTGAGGAACATGTGTTTTTTTAGCCAAATTTTGAGGTTTGCAAAGGATTCTGGGTAACAGAACCTGGTCCGAGCCCCGCAAGTCACCCCTCCTTGGATTCCCCTAGGTCTCTAGTTTTCAGAAATGCACAGGTTTGGTAGGTTTCTCTAGGTGCCGGCTGAGCTAGAGGCCAAAATCTACAGGTAGGCACTTCGCAAAAAACACCTCTGTTTTCTCCCAAAATTTAGGATGTGTCCACGTTGCGCTTTGGGGTGTTTCCTGTCGCCGGCGCTAGGCCTACCCACACAAGTGAGGTATCATTTTTATCGGGAGACTTGGGGGAACGCTGGGTGGAAGGAAATTTGTAGCTCCTCTCAGATTCCAGAACTTTCTGCCACAGAAATGTGAGGAACATGTGTTTTTTTAGCCAAATTTTGAGGTTTGCAAAGGATTCTGGGTAACAGAACCTGGTTCGAGCCCCGCAAGTCACCCCTCCTTGGATTCCCCTAGGTCTCTAGTTTTCAGAAATGCACAGGTTTGGTAGGATTCCCTAGGTGCCGGCTGAGCTAGAGGCCAAAATCTACAGGTAGGCACTTCGCAAAAAACACCTCAGTTTTTTTCCAAAATTTAGGATGTGTCCACGTTGTGCTTTGGGGTGTTTCCTGTCGCAGGCGCTAGGCCTACCCACGCAAGTGAGGTATCATTTTTATCGGGAGACTTGGGGGAACGCTGGGTTGAAGGAAATTTGTAGCTCCTCTCAGATTCCAGAACTTTCTGCCACAGAAATGTGAGGAACATGTGTTTTGTTTGCCAAATTTTGAGGTTTGCAAAGGATTCTGGGTAACAGAACCTGGTCCGAGCCCCGCAAGTCACCCCTCCTTGGATTCCCCTAGGTCTCTAGTTTTCAGAAATGCACAGGTTTCGTAGGTTTCCCTAGGTGCCGGCTGAGCTAGAGGCCAAAATCTACAGGTAGGCACTTCGCAAAAAACACCTCTGTTTTCTCCCAAAATTTAGGATGTGTCCACGTTGCGCTTTGGGGTGTTTCCTGTCGCCGGCGCTAGGCCTACCCACGCAAGTGAGGTATCATTTTTATCGGGAGACTTGGGGGAACGCTGGGTGGAAGGAAATTTGTAGCTCCTCTCAGATTCCAGAACTTTCTGCCACAGAAATGTGAGGAACATGTGTTTTTTTAGCCAAATTTTGAGGTTTGCAAAGGATTCTGGGTAACAGAACCTGGTCCGAGCGCCGCAAGTCACCCCTCCTTGGATTCCCCTAGGTCTCTAGTTTTCAGAAATGCACAGGTTTGGTAGGTTTCCCTAGGTGCCGGCTGAGCAAGAGGCCAAAATCTACAGGTAGGCACTTCGCAAAAAACACCTCTGTTTTCTCCCAAAATTTAGGATGTGTCCACGTTGCGCTTTGGGGTGTTTCCTGTCGCCGGCGCTAGGCCTACCCACGCAAGTGAGGTATCATTTTTTTCGGGAGACTTGGGGGAACGCTGGGTGGAAGGAAATTTGTAGCTCCTCTCAGATTCCAGAACTTTCTGCCACAGAAATGTGAGGAACATGTGTTTTTTTTGCCAAATTTTGAGGTTTGCAAAGGATTCTGGGTAACAGAACCTGGTCCGAGCCCCGCAAGTCACCCCTCCTTGGATTCCCCTAGGTCTCTAGTTTTCAGAAATGCACAGGTTTGGTAGGTTTCCCTAGGTGCCGGCTGAGGAAGAGGCCAAAATCTACAGGTAGGCACTTCGCAAAAAACACCTCTGTTTTCTCCCAAAATTTAGGATGTGTCCACGTTGCGCTTTGGGGTGTTTCCTGTCGCCGGCGCTAGGCCTACCCACGCAAGTGAGGTATCATTTTTTTCGGGAGACTTGGGGGAACGCTGGGTGGAAGGAAATTTGTAGCTCCTCTCAGATTCCAGAACTTTCTGCCACAGAAATGTGAGGAACATGTGTTTTTTTAGCCAAATTTTGAGGTTTGCAAAGGATTCTGGGTAACATAACCTGGTCCGAGCCCCGCAAGTCACCCCTCCTTGGATTCCCCTAGGTCTCTAGTTTTCAGAAATGCACAGGTTTGGTAGGTTTCACTAGGTGCCGGCTGAGCTAAAGGCCAAAATCTACAGGTAGGCACTTCGCAAAAAACACCTCTGTTTTTTTCTAAAATTTAGGATGTGTCCACGTTGCGCTTTGGGGTGTTTCCTGTCGCCAGCGCTAGGCCTACCCACGCAAGTGAGGTATCATTTTTATCGGGAGACTTGGGGGAACGCTGGGTGGAAGGAAATTTGTAGCTCCTCTCAGATTCCAGAACTTTCTGCCACAGAAATGTGAGGAACATGTGTTTTTTTAGCCAAATTTTGAGGTTTGCAAAGGATTCTGGGTAACAGAACCTGGTCCGAGCCCCGCAAGTCACCCCTCTTTGGATTCCCCTAGGTCTCTAGTTTTCAGAAATGCACAGGTTTGGTAGGTTTCCCTAGGTGCCGGTTGAGCTAGAGGCCAAAATCTACAGGTAGGCACTTCGCAAAAAACTCCTCTGTTTTCTCCCAAAATTTAGGATGTGTCCACGTTGCGCTTTGGGGTGTTTCCTGTCGCCGGCGCTAGGCCTACCCACGCAAGTGAGGTATCATTTTTATCGGGAGACTTGGGGGAACACTGGGTGGAAGGAAATTTGTAGCTCCTCTCAGATTCCAGAACTTTCTGCCACAGAAATGTGAGGAACATGTGTTTTTGTAGCCAAATTTTGAGGTTTGCAAAGGATTCTGGGTAACAGAACCTGGTCAGAGACCCACAGGTCACCCCATCTTGGATTCCCCTAGGTCTCTAGTTTTCAAAAATGCACAGGTTTGGTAGGTTTCCCTAGGTGCCGGGTGAGCTACAGGCCAAAATCCACAGGTAGGCACTGTTTTCTTTCAAAAAATGGGATGTGTCCACGTTGCGTTTTGGGGCGTTTCCTGTTGCGGGCGCTAGGCCTACCCACGCAAGTGAGGTATCATTTTTATCGGGAGACTTGGGGGAACGCTGGGTGGAAGGAAATTTGTAGCTCCTCTCAGATTCCAGAACTTTCTGCCACAAAAATGTGAGGAGCATGTGTTTTTTTAGCCAAATTTTGAGGTTTGCAAAGGATTCTGGGTAACAGAACCTGGTCCGAGCCCCGCAAGTCACCCCTCCTTGGATTCCCCTAGGTCTCTAGTTTTCAGAAATACACAGGTTTGGTAGGTTTCCTTAGGTGCCGGCTGAGCTAGAGGCCAAAATCTACAGGTAGGCACTTCGCAAAAAACACCTCTGTTTTCTCCCAAAATTTAGGATGTGTCCACGTTGCGCTTTGGGGTGTTTCCTGTCGCCGGCGCTAGGCTTACCCACGCAAGTGAGGTATCATTTTTATCGGGAGACTTGGGGGAAGGCTGGGTGGAAGGAAATTTGTAGCTCCTCTCAGATTCCAGAACTTTCTGCCACAGAAATGTGAGGAACATGTGTTTTTTTAGCCAAATTTTGAGGTTTGCAAAGGATTCTGGGTAACAGAACCTGGTCCGAGCCCCGCAAGTCACCCCTCCTTGGATTCCCCTAGGTCTCTAGTTTTCAGAAATGCACAGGTTTGGTAGGTTTCACTAGGTGCCGGCTGAGCTAAAGGCCAAAATCTACAGGTAGGCACTTCGCAAAAAACACCTCTGTTTTTTTCCAAAATTTTGGATGTGTCCACTTTGCGCTTTGGGGTGTTTCCTGTCGCCAGCGCTAGGCCTACCCTTGCAAGTGAGGTATAATTTTTATCGGGAGACTTGGGGGAACGCTGGGTGGAAAGAAATTTGTAGCTCCTCTCAGATTCCAGAACATTCTGCCACAGAAATGTGAGGAACATGTGTTTATTTAGCCAAATTTTGAGGTTTGCAAAGGATTCTGGGTAACAGAACCTGGTCCGAGCCCCGCAAGTCACCCCTCCTTGGATTCCCCTAGGTCTCTAGTTTTCAGAAATGCACAGGTTTGGTAGGTTTCTCTAGGTGCCGGCTGAGCTAGAGGCCAAAATCTACAGGTAGGCACTTCGCAAAAAACACCTCTGTTTTCTCCCAAAATTTAGGATGTGTCCACGTTGCGCTTTGGGGTGTTTCCTGTCGCCGGCGCTAGGCCTACCCACGCAAGTGAGGTATCATTTTTATCGGGAGACTTGGGGGAACGCTGGGTGGAAGGAAATTTGTAGCTCCTCTCAGATTCCAGAACTTTCTGCCACAAAAATGTGAGGAGCATGTGTTTTTTTAGCCAAATTTTGAGGTTTGCAAAGGATTCTGGGTAACAGAACCTGGTCCGAGCCCCGCAAGTCACCCCTCCTTGGATTCCCCTAGGTCTCTAGTTTTCAGAAATGCACAGGTTTGGTATGTTTCCCTAGGTGCCGGCTGAGCTAGAGGCCAAAATCTACAGGTAGGCACTTCGCAAAAAACACCTCTGTTTTCTCCCAAAATTTAGGATGTGTCCACGTTGCGCTTTGGGGTGTTTCCTGTCGCCGGCGCTAGGCTTACCCACGCAAGTGAGGTATCATTTTTATCGGGAGACTTGGGGGAACGCTGGGTGGAAGGAAATTTGTAGCTCCTCTCAGATTCCAGAACTTTCTGCCACAGAAATGTGAGGAACATGTGTTTTTTTAGCCAAATTTTGAGGTTTGCAAAGGATTCTGGGTAACAGAACCTGGTCCGAGCCCCGCAAGTCACCCCTCCTTGGATTCCCCCAGGTCTCTAGTTTTCAGAAATGCACAGGTTTGGTAGGTTTCACTAGGTGCCGGCTGAGCTAAAGGCCAAAATCTACAGGTAGGCACTTCGCAAAAAACACCTCTGTTTTTTTCCAAAATTTTGGATGTGTCCACTTTGCGCTTTGGGGTGTTTCCTGTCGCCAGCGCTAGGCCTACCCACGCAAGTGAGGTATAATTTTTATCGGGAGACTTGGGGGAACGCTGGGTGGAAGGAAATTTGTAGCTCCTCTCAGATTCCAGAACATTCTGCCTCAGAAATGTGAGGAACATGTGTTTTTTTAGCCAAATTTTGAGGTTTGCAAAGGATTCTGGGTAACAGAACCTGGTCCGAGCCCCGCAAGTCACCCCTCCTTAGATTCCCCTAGGTCTCTAGTTTTCAGAAATGCACAGGTTTGGTAGGTTTCTCTAGGTGCCGGCTGAGCTAGAGGCCAAAATCTACAGGTAGGCACTTCGAAAAAAACACCTCTGTTTTCTCCCAAAATTTAGGATGTGTCCACGTTGCGCTTTGGGGTGTTTCCTGTGGCCGGCGCTAGGCCTACCCACGCAAGTGAGGTATCATTTTTATCGGGAGACTTGGGGGAACGCTGGGTGGAAGGAAATTTGTAGCTCCTCTCAGATTCCAGAACTTTCTGCCACAAAAATGTGAGGAGCATGTGTTTTTTTAGCCAAATTTTGAGGTTTGCAAAGGATTCTGGGTAACAGAACCTGGTCCGAGCCCCGCAAGTCACCCCTCCTTGGATTCCCCTAGGTCTCTAGTTTTCAGAAATGCACAGGTTTCGTAGGTTTCCCTAGGTGCCGGCTGAGCTAGAGGCCAAAATCTACAGGTAGGCACTTCGCAAAAAACACCTCTGTTTTCTCACAAAATTTAGGATGTGTCCACGTTGCGCTTTGGGGTGTTTCCTGTCTCCGGCGCTAGGCTTACCCACGCAAGTGAGGTATCATTTTTATCGGGAGACTTGGGGGAACGCTGGGTGGAAGGAAATTTGTAGCTCCTCTCAGATTCCAGAACTTTCTGCCACAGAAATGTGAGGAACATGTGTTTTTTTAGCCAAATTTTGAGGTTTGCAAAGGATTCTGGGTAACAGAACCTGGTCCGAGCCCCGCAAGTCACCCCTCCTTGGATTCCCCTAGGTCTCTAGTTTTCAGAAATGCACAGGTTTGGTAGGTTTCCCTAGGTGCCGGCTGAGCTAGAGGCCAAAATCTACAGGTAGGCACTTCGCAAAAAACACCTCTGTTTTCTCCCAAAATTTTGGATGTGTCCACGTTGCGCTTTGGGGTGTTTCCTGTCTCCGGCGCTAGGCTTACCCACGCAAGTGAGGTATCATTTTTATCGGGAGACTTGGGGGAACGCTGGGTGGAAGGAAATTCGTAGCTCCTCTCAGATTCCAGAACTTTCTGCCACAGAAATGTGAGGAACATGTGTTTTTTTAGCCAAATTTTGAGGTTTGCAAAGGATTCTGGGTAACAGAACCTGGTCCGAGCCCCGCAAGTCACCCCTCCTTGGATTCCCCTAGGTCTCTAGTTTTCAGAAATGCACAGGTTTGGTAGGTTTCACTAGGTGCCGGCTGAGCTAAAGGCCAAAATCTACAGGTAGGCACTTCGCAAAAAACACCTCTGTTTTTTTCCAAAATTTAGGATGTGTCCACGTTGCGCTTTGGGGTGTTTCCTGTCGCCAGCGCTAGGCCTACCCACGCAAGTGAGGTATCATTTTTATCGGGAGACTTGGGGGAACGCTGGGTGGAAGGAAATTTGTAGCTCCTCTCAGATTCCAGAACTTTCTGCCACAGAAATGTGAGGAACATGTGTTTTTTTAGCCAAATTTTGAGGTTTGCAAAGGATTCTGGGTAACAGAACCTGGTCCGAGCCCCGCAAGTCACCCCTCTTTGGATTCCCCTAGGTCTCTAGTTTTCAGAAATGCACAGGTTTGGTAGGTTTCCCTAGGTGCCGGCTGAGCTAGAGGCCAAAATCTACAGGTAGGCACTTCGAAAAAAACACCTCTGTTTTCTCCCAAAATTTAGGATGTGTCCACGTTGCGCTTTGGGGTGTTTCCTGTCGCCGGTGCTAGGCCTACCCACGCAAGTGAGGTATCATTTTTATCGGGAGACTTGGGGGAACGCTGGGTGGAAGGAAATTTGTAGCTCCTCTCAGATTCCAGAACTTTCTGCCACAGAAATGTGAGGAACATGTGTTTTTTTAGCCAAATTTTGAGGTTTGCAAAGGATTCTGGGTAACAGAACCTGGTCCGAGCCCCGCAAGTCACCCCTCCTTGGATTCCCCTAGGTCTCTAGTTTTCAGAAATGCACAGGTTTCGTAGGTTTCCCTAGGTGCCGGCTGAGCTAGAGGCCAAAATCTACAGGTAGGCACTTCGCAAAAAACACCTCTGTTTTCTCCCAAAATTTAGGATGTGTCCACGTTGCGCTTTGGGGTGTTTCCTGTCGCCGGCGCTAGGCTTACCCACGCAAGTGAGGTATCATTTTTATCGGGAGACTTGGGGGAACGCTGGGTGGAAGGAAATTTGTAGCTCCTCTCAGATTCCAGAACTTTCTGCCACAGAAATGTGAGGAACATGTGTTTTTTTAGCCAAATTTTGAGGTTTGCAATGGATTCTGGGTAACAGAACCTGGTCCGAGCCCCGCAAGTCACCCCTCCTTGGATTCCCCTAGGTCTCTAGTTTTCAGAAATGCACAGGTTTGGTAGGTTTCACTAGGTGGCGGCTGAGCTAAAGGCCAAAATCTACAGGTAGGCACTTCGCAAAAAACACCTCTGTTTTTTTCCAAAATTTTGGATGTGTCCACGTTGCGCTTTGGGGTGTTTCCTGTCGCCAGCGCTAGGCCTACCCACGCAAGTGAGGTATCATTTTTATCGGGAGACTTGGGGGAACGCTGGGTGGAAGGAAATTTGTAGCTCCTCTCAGATTCCAGAACTTTCTGCCACAGAAATGTGAGGAACATGTGTTTTTTTAGCCAAATTTTGAGGTTTGCAAAGGATTCTGGGTAACAGAACCTGGTCCGAGCCCCGCAAGTCACCCCTCCTTGGATTCCCCTAGGTCTCTAGTTTTCAGAAATGCACAGGTTTGGTAGGTTTCCCTAGGTGCCGGCTGAGCTAGAGGCCAAAATCTACAGGTAGGCACTTCGCAAAAAACACCTCTGTTTTCTCCCAAAATTTAGGATGTGTCCACGTTGCGCTTTGGGGTGTTTCCTGTCGCCGGTGCTAGGCCTACCCACGCAAGTGAGGTATCATTTTTATCGGGAGACTTGGGGGAACGCTGGGTGGAAGGAAATTTGTAGCTCCTCTCAGATTCCAGAACTTTCTGCCACAGAAATGTGAGGAACATGTGTTTTTTTAGCCAAATTTTGAGGTTTGCAATGGATTCTGGGTAACAGAACCTGGTCCGAGCCCCGCAAGTCACCCCTCCTTGGATTCCCCTAGGTCTCTAGTTTTCAGAAATGCACAGGTTTGGTAGGATTCCCTAGGTGCCGGCTGAGCTAGAGGCCAAAATCTACAGGTAGGCACTTCGCAAAAAAACGCTCAGTTTTTTTCCAAAATTTAGGATGTGTCCACGTTGTGCTTTGGGGTGTTTCCTGTCGCCGGCGCTAGGCCTACCCACGCAAGTGAGGTATCATTTTTATCGGGAGACTTGGGGGAACGCTGGGTTGAAGGAAATTTGTAGCTCCTCTCAGATTCCAGAACTTTCTGCCACAGAAATGTGAGGAACATGTGTTTTTGTTGCCAAATTTTGAGGTTTGCAAAGGATTCTGGGTAACAGAACCTGGTCCGAGCCCCGCAAGTCACCCCTCCTTGGATTCCCCTAGGTCTCTAGTTTTCAGAAATGCACATTTTTCGTAGGTTTCCCTAGGTGCCGGCTGAGCTAGAGGCCAAAATCTACAGGTAGGCACTTCGCAAAAAACACCTCTATTTTCTCCCAAAATTTAGGATGTGTCCACGTTGCGCTTTGGGGTGTTTCCTGTCGCCGGCGCTAGGCTTACCCACGCAAGTGAGGTATCATTTTTATCGGGAGACTTGGGGGAACGCTGGGTGGAAGGAAATTTGTAGCTCCTCTCAGATTCCAGAACTTTCTGCCACAGAAATGTGAGGAACATGTGTTTTTTTAGCCAAATTTTGAGGTTTGCAAAGGATTCTGGGTAACAGAACCTGGTCCGAGCCCCGCAAGTCACCCCTCCTTGGATTCCCCTAGGTCTCTAGTTTTCAGAAATGCACAGGTTTGGTAGGTTTCACTAAGTGGCGGCTGAGCTAAAGGCCAAAATCTACAGGTAGGCACTTCGCAAAAAACACCTCTGTTTTTTTCCAAAATTTTGGATGTGTCCACGTTGCGCTTTGGGGTGTTTCCTGTCGCCAGCGCTAGGCCTACCCACGCAAGTGAGGTATAATTTTTATCGGGAGACTTGGGGGAACGCTGGGTGGAAGGACATTTGTAGCTCCTCTCAGATTCCAGAACATTCTGCCACAGAAATGTGAGGAACATGTGTTTTTTTTAGCCAAATTTTGAGGTTTGCAAAGGATTCTGGGTAACAGAACCTGGTCCGAGCCCCGCAAGTCACCCCTCCTTGGATTCCCCTAGGTCTCTAGTTTTCAGAAATGCACAGGTTTGGTAGGTTTCTCTAGGTGCCGGCTGAGCTAGAGGCCAAAATCTACAGGTAGGCACTTCGCAAAAAACACCTCTGTTTTCTCCCAAAATTTAGGATGTGTCCACGTTGCGCTTTGGGGTGTTTCCTGTCGCCGGCGCTAGGCCTACCCACGCAAGTGAGGTATCATTTTTATCGGGAGACTTGGGGGAACGCTGGGTGGAAGGAAATTTGTAGCTCCTCTCAGATTCCAGAACTTTCTGCCACAGAAATGTGAGGAACATGTGTTTTTTTAGCCAAATTTTGAGGTTTGCAAAGGATTCTGGGTAACAGAACCTGGTTCGAGCCCCGCAAGTCACCCCTCCTTGGATTCCCCTAGGTCTCTAGTTTTCAGAAATGCACAGGTTTGGTAGGATTCCCTAGGTGCCGGCTGAGCTAGAGGCCAAAATCTACAGGTAGGCACTTCGCAAAAAACACCTCAGTTTTTTTCCAAAATTTAGGATGTGTCCACGTTGTGCTTTGGGGTGTTTCCTGTCGCCGGCGCTAGGCCTACCCACGCAAGTGAGGTATCATTTTTATCGGGAGACTTGGGGGAACGCTGGGTGGAAGGAAATTTGTAGCTCCTCTCAGATTCCAGAACTTTCTGCCACAGAAATGTGAGGAACATGTGTTTTGTTTGCCAAATTTTGAGGTTTGCAAAGGATTCTGGGTAACAGAACCTGGTCCGAGCCCCGCAAGTCACCCCTCCTTGGATTCCCCTAGGTCTCTAGTTTTCAGAAATGCACAGGTTTCGTAGGTTTCCCTAGGTGCCGGCAGAGCTAGAGGCCAAAATCTACAGGTAGGCACTTCGCAAAAAACACCTCTGTTTTCTCCCAAAATTTAGGATGTGTCCACGTTGCGCTTTGGGGTGTTTCCTGTCGCCGGCGCTAGGCCTACCCACGCAAGTGAGGTATCATTTTTATCGGGAGACTTGGGGGAACGCTGGGTGGAAGGAAATTTGTAGCTTCTCTCAGATTCCAGAACTTTCTGCCACAGAAATGTGAGGAACATGTGTTTTTTTAGCCAAATTTTGAGGTTTGCAAAGGATTCTGGGTAACAGAACCTGGTCCGAGTGCCGCAAGTCACCCCTCCTTGGATTCCCCTAGGTCTCTAGTTTTCAGAAATGCACAGGTTTGGTAGGTTTCCCTAGGTGCCGGCTGAGCAAGAGGCCAAAATCTACAGGTAGGCACTTCGCAAAAAACACCTCTGTTTTCTCCCAAAATTTAGGATGTGTCCACGTTGCGCTTTGGGGTGTTTCCTGTCGCCGGCGCTAGGCCTACCCACGCAAGTGAGGTATCATTTTTTTCGGGAGACTTGGGGGAACGCTGGGTGGAAGGAAATTTGTAGCTCCTCTCAGATTCCAGAACTTTCTGCCACAGAAATGTGAGGAACATGTGTTTTTTATGCCAAATTTTGAGGTTTGCAAAGGATTCTGGGTAACAGAACCTGGTCCGAGCCCCGCAAGTCACCCCTCCTTGGATTCCCCTAGGTCTCTAGTTTTCAGAAATGCACAGGTTTGGTAGGTTTCCCTAGGTGCCGGCTGAGCAAGAGGCCAAAATCTACAGGTAGGCACTTCGCAAAAAACACCTCTGTTTTCTCCCAAAATTTAGGATGTGTCCACGTTGCGCTTTGGGGTGTTTCCTGTCGCCGGCGCTAGGCCTACCCACGCAAGTGAGGTATCATTTTTTTCGGGAGACTTGGGGGAACGCTGGGTGGAAGGAAATTTGTAGCTCCTCTCAGATTCCAGAACTTTCTGCCACAGAAATGTGAGGAACATGTGTTTTTTTAGCCAAATTTTGAGGTTTGCAAAGGATTCTGGGTAACAGAACCTGGTCCGAGCCCCGCAAGTCACCCCTCCTTGGATTCCCCTAGGTCTCTAGTTTTCAGAAATGCACAGGTTTGGTAGGTTTCACTAGGTGCCGGCTGAGCTAAAGGCCAAAATCTACAGGTAGGCACTTCGCAAAAAACACCTCTGTTTTTTTCTAAAATTTAGGATGTGTCCACGTTGCGCTTTGGGGTGTTTCCTGTCGCCAGCGCTAGGCCTACCCACGCAAGTGAGGTATCATTTTTATCGGGAGACTTGGGGGAAGGCTGGGTGGAAGGAAATTTGTAGCTCCTCTCAGATTCCAGAACTTTCTGCCACAGAAATGTGAGGAACATGTGTTTTTTTAGCCAAATTTTGAGGTTTGCAAAGGATTCTGGGTAACAGAACCTGGTCCGAGCCCCGCAAGTCACCCCTCTTTGGATTCCCCTAGGTCTCTAGTTTTCAGAAATGCACAGGTTTGGTAGGTTTCCCTAGGTGCCGGTTGAGCTAGAGGCCAAAATCTACAGGTAGGCACTTCGCAAAAAACTCCTCTGTTTTCTCCCAAAATTTAGGATGTGTCCACGTTGCGCTTTGGGGTGTTTCCTGTCGCCGGCGCTAGGCCTACCCACGCAAGTGAGGTATCATTTTTATCGGGAGACTTGGGGGAACGCTGGGTGGAAGGAAATTTGTAGCTCCTCTCAGATTC
This sequence comes from Pleurodeles waltl, assembly GCF_031143425.1. Lineage (NCBI taxonomy): Eukaryota > Metazoa > Chordata > Amphibia > Caudata > Salamandridae > Pleurodeles > Pleurodeles waltl. Next base: position 406,804,380 of record NC_090449.1, read on the forward strand.
CAGAACTTTCTGCCACAGAAATGTGAGGAACATGTGTTTTTGTAGCCAAATTTTGAGGTTTGCAAAGGATTCTGGGTAACAGAACCTGGTCAGAGACCCACAGGTCACCCCTCCTTGGATTCCCCTAGATCTCTAGTTTTCAGAAATACACAGGTTTGGTAGGTTTCCTTAGGTGCCGGCTGAGCTAGAGGCCAAAATCTACAGGTAGGCACTTCGCAAAAAACACCTCTGTTTTCTTCTAAAATTTAGGATGTGTCCACGTTGCGCTTTGGGGTGTTTCCTGTCGCCAGCGCTAGGCCTACCCACGCAAGTGAGGTATCATTTTTATCGGGAGACTTGGGGGAACGCTGGGTGGAAGGAAATTTGTAGCTCCTCTCAGATTCCAGAACTTTCTGCCACAGAAATGTGAGGAACATGTGTTTTTTTAGCCAAATTTTGAGGTTTGCAAAGGATTCTGGGTAACAGAACCTGGTCCGAGCCCCGCAAGTCACCCCTCTTTGGATTCCCCTAGGTCTCTAGTTTTCAGAAATGCACAGGTTTGGTAGGTTTCCCTAGGTGCCGGTTGAGCTAGAGGCCAAAATCTACAGGTAGGCACTTCGCAAAAAACTCCTCTGTTTTCTCCCAAAATTTAGGATGTGTCCACGTTGCGCTTTGGGGTGTTTCCTGTCGCCGGCGCTAGGCCTACCCACGCAAGTGAGGTATCATTTTTTTTGGTGAGACTTGGGGGAACGCTGGGTGGAAGGAAATTTGTAGCTCCTCTCAGATTCCAGAACTTTCTGCCACAGAAATGTGAGGAACATGTGTTTTTGTAGCCAAATTTTGAGGTTTGCAAAGGATTCTGGGTAACAGAACCTGGTCAGAGACCCACAGGTCACCCCATCTTGGATTCCCCTAGGTCTCTAGTTTTCAAAAATGCACAGGTTTGGTAGGTTTCCCTAGGTGCCGGGTGAGCTACAGGCCAAAATCCACAGGTAGGCACTGTTTTCTTTCAAAAAATGGGATGTGTCCACGTTGCGTTTTGGGGCGTTTCCTGTTGCGGGCGCTAGGCCTACCCACGCAAGTGAGGTATCATTTTTATCGGGAGACTTGGGGGAACGCTGGGTGGAAGGAAATTTGTAGCTCCTCTCAGATTCCAGAACTTTCTGCCACAAAAATGTGAGGAGCATGTGTTTTTTTAGCCAAATTTTGAGGTTTGCAAAGGATTCTGGGTAACAGAACCTGGTCCGAGCCCCGCAAGTCACCCCTCCTTGGATTCCCCTAGGTCTCTAGTTTTCAGAAATACACAGGTTTGGTAGGTTTCCTTAGGTGCCGGCTGAGCTAGAGGCCAAAATCTACAGGTAGGCACTTCGCAAAAAACACCTCTGTTTTCTCCCAAAATTTAGGATGTGTCCACGTTGCGCTTTGGGGTGTTTCCTGTCGCCGGCGCTAGGCTTACCCACGCAAGTGAGGTATCATTTTTATCGGGAGACTTGGGGGAAGGCTGGGTGGAAGGAAATTTGTAGCTCCTCTCAGATTCCAGAACTTTCTGCCACAGAAATGTGAGGAACATGTGTTTTTTTAGCCAAATTTTGAGGTTTGCAAAGGATTCTGGGTAACAGAACCTGGTCCGAGCCCCGCAAGTCACCCCTCCTTGGATTCCCCTAGGTCTCTAGTTTTCAGAAATGCACAGGTTTGGTAGGTTTCACTAGGTGCCGGCTGAGCTAAAGGCCAAAATCTACAGGTAGGCACTTCGCAAAAAACACCTCTGTTTTTTTCCAAAATTTTGGATGTGTCCACTTTGCGCTTTGGGGTGTTTCCTGTCGCCAGCGCTAGGCCTACCCACGCAAGTGAGGTATAATTTTTATCGGGAGACTTGGGGGAACGCTGGGTGGAAGGAAATTTGTAGCTCCTCTCAGATTCCAGAACATTCTGCCTCAGAAATGTGAGGAACATGTGTTTTTTTAGCCAAATTTTGAGGTTTGCAAAGGATTCTGGGTAACAGAACCTGGTCCGAGCCCCGCAAGTCACCCCTCCTTAGATTCCCCTAGGTCTCTAGTTTTCAGAAATGCACAGGTTTGGTAGGTTTCTCTAGGTGCCGGCTGAGCTAGAGGCCAAAATCTACAGGTAGGCACTTCGCAAAAAACACCTCTGTTTTCTCCCAAAATTTAGGATGTGTCCACGTTGCGCTTTGGGGTGTTTCCTGTCGCCGGCGCTAGGCCTACCCACGCAAGTGAGGTATCATTTTTATCGGGAGACTTGGGGAAACGCTGGGTGGAAGGAAATTTGTAGCTCCTCTCAGATTCCAGAACTTTCTGCCACAAAAATGTGAGGAGCATGTGTTTTTTTAGCCAAATTTTGAGGTTTGCAAAGGATTCTGGGTAACAGAACCTGGTCCGAGCGCCGCAAGTCACCCCTCCTTGGATTCCCCTAGGTCTCTAGTTTTCAGAAATGCACAGGTTTGGTAGGTTTCTCTAGGTGCCGGCTGAGCTAGAGGCCAAAATCTACAGGTAGGCACTTCGCAAAAAACACCTCTGTTTTCTCCCAAAATTTAGGATGTGTCCACGTTGCGCTTTGGGGTGTTTCCTGTCGCCGGCGCTAGGCCTACCCACGCAAGTGAGGTATCATTTTTATCGGGAGACTTGGGGGAACGCTGGGTGGAAGGAAATTTGTAGCTCCTCTCAGATTCCAGAACTTTCTGCCACAAAAATGTGAGGAGCATGTGTTTTTTTAGCCAAATTTTGAGGTTTGCAAAAGATTCTGGGTAACAGAACCTGGTCCGAGCCCCGCAAGTCACCCCTCCTTGGATTACCCTAGGTCTCTAGTTTTCAGAAATGCACAGGTTTGGTAGGTTTCCCTAGGTGCCGGCTGAGCTAGAGGCCAAAATCTACAGGTAGGCACTTCGCAAAAAACACCTCTGTTTTCTCCCAAAATTTAGGATGTGTCCACGTTGCGCTTTGGGGTGTTTCCTGTCGCCGGCGCTAGGCTTACCCACGCAAGTGAGGTATCATTTTTATCGGGAGACTTGGGGAACGCTGGGTGGAAGGAAATTTGTAGCTCCTCTCAGATTCCAGAACTTTCTGCCACAGAAATGTGAGGAACATGTGTTTTTTTAGCCAAATGTTGAGGTTTGCAAAGGATTCTGGGTAACAGAACCTGGTCCGAGCCCCGCAAGTCACCCCTCCTTGGATTCCCCTAGGTCTCTAGTTTTCAGAAATGCACAGGTTTGGTAGGTTTCACTAGGTGCCGGCTGAGCTAAAGGCCAAAATCTACAGGTAGGCACTTCGCAAAAAACACCTCTGTTTTCTCCCAAAATTTAGGATGTGTCCACGTTGCGCTTTGGGGTGTTTCCTGTCGCCGGCGCTAGGCCTACCCACGCAAGTGAGGTATCATTTTTATCGGGAGACTTGGGGGAACGCTGGGTGGAAGGAAATTTGTAGCTCCTCTCAGATTCCAGAACTTTCTGCCACAAAAATGTGAGGAGCATGTGTTTTTTTAGCCAAATTTTGAGGTTTGCAAAGGATTCTGGGTAACAGAACCTGGTCCGAGCGCCGCAAGTCACCCCTCCTTGGATTCCCCTAGGTCTCTAGTTTTCAGAAATGCACAGGTTTGGTAGGTTTCTCTAGGTGCCGGCTGAGCTAGAGGCCAAAATCTACAGGTAGGCACTTCGCAAAAAACACCTCTGTTTTCTCCCAAAATTTAGGATGTGTCCACGTTGCGCTTTGGGGTGTTTCCTGTCGCCGGCGCTAGGCCTACCCACGCAAGTGAGGTATCATTTTTATCGGGAGACTTGGGGGAACGCTGGGTGGAAGGAAATTTGTAGCTCCTCTCAGATTCCAGAACTTTCTGCCACAAAAATGTGAGGAGCATGTGTTTTTTTAGCCAAATTTTGAGGTTTGCAAAAGATTCTGGGTAACAGAACCTGGTCCGAGCCCCGCAAGTCACCCCTCCTTGGATTCCCCTAGGTCTCTAGTTTTCAGAAATGCACAGGTTTGGTAGGTTTCCCTAGGTGCCGGCTGAGCTAGAGGCCAAAATCTACAGGTAGGCACTTCGCAAAAAACACCTCTGTTTTCTCCCAAAATTTAGGATGTGTCCACGTTGCGCTTTGGGGTGTTTCCTGTCGCCGGCGCTAGGCTTACCCACGCAAGTGAGGTATCATTTTTATCGGGAGACTTGGGGGAACGCTGGGTGGAAGGAAATTTGTAGCTCCTCTCAGATTCCAGAACTTTCTGCCACAGAAATGTGAGGAACATGTGTTTTTTTAGCCAAATGTTGAGGTTTGCAAAGGATTCTGGGTAACAGAACCTGGTCCGAGCCCCGCAAGTCACCCCTCCTTGGATTCCCCTAGGTCTCTAGTTTTCAGAAATGCACAGGTTTGGTAGGTTTCACTAGGTGCCGGCTGAGCTAAAGGCCAAAATCTACAGGTAGGCACTTCGCAAAAAACACCTCTGTTTTTTTCCAAAATTTTGGATGTGTCCACTTTGCGCTTTGGGGTGTTTCCTGTCGCCAGCGCTAGGCCTACCCACGCAAGTGAGGTATAATTTTTATCGGGAGACTTGGGGGAACGCTGGGTGGAAGGAAATTTGTAGCTCCTCTCAGATTCCAGAACATTCTGCCTCAGAAATGTGAGGAACATGTGTTTTTTTAGCCAAATTTTGAGGTTTGCAAAGGATTCTGGGTAACAGAACCTGGTCCGAGCCCCGCAAGTCACCCCTCCTTAGATTCCCCTAGGTCTCTAGTTTTCAGAAATGCACAGGTTTGGTAGGTTTCTCTAGGTGCCGGCTGAGCTAGAGGCCAAAATCTACAGGTAGGCACTTCGCAAAAAACACCTCTGTTTTCTCCCAAAATTTAGGATGTGTCCACGTTGCGCTTTGGGGTGTTTCCTGTCGCCGGCGCTAGGCCTACCCACGCAAGTGAGGTATCATTTTTATCGGGAGACTTGGGGGAACGCTGGGTGGAAGGAAATTTGTAGCTCCTCTCAGATTCCAGAACTTTCTGCCACAAAAATGTGAGGAGCATGTGTTTTTTTAGCCAAATTTTGAGGTTTGCAAAGGATTCTGGGTAACAGAACCTGGTCCGAGCGCCGCAAGTCACCCCTCCTTGGATTCCCCTAGGTCTCTAGTTTTCAGAAATGCACAGGTTTGGTAGGTTTCCCTAGGTGCCGGCTGAGCTAGAGGCCAAAATCTACAGGTAGGCACTTCGCAACAAACACCTCTGTTTTCTCCCAAAATTTAGGATGTGTCCACGTTGCGCTTTGGGGTGTTTCCTGTCGCCGTCGCTAGGCTTACCCACGCAAGTGAGGTATCATTTTTATCGGGAGACTTGGGGGAACGCTGGGTGGAAGGAAATTTGTAGCTCCTCTCAGATTCCAGAACTTTCTGCCACAGAAATGTGAGGAACATGTGTTTTTTTAGCCAAATTTTGAGGTTTGCAAAGGATTCTGGGTAACAGAACCTGGTCCGAGCCCCGCAAGTCACCCCTCCTTGGATTCCCCTAGGTCTCTAGTTTTCAGAAATGCACAGGTTTGGTAGGTTTCCCTAGGTGCCGGCTGAGCTAGAGGCCAAAATCTACAGGTAGGCACTTCGCAAAAAACACCTCTGTTTTCTCCCAAAATTTAGGATGTGTCCACGTTGCGCTTTGGGGTGTTTCCTGTCTCCGGCGCTAGGCTTACCCACGCAAGTGAGGTATCATTTTTATCGGGAGACTTGGGGGAACGCTGGGTGGAAGGAAATTTGTAGCTCCTCTCAGATTCCAGAACTTTCTGCCACAGAAATGTGAGGAACATGTGTTTTTTTAGCCAAATTTTGAGGTTTGCAAAGGATTCTGGGTAACAGAACCTGGTCCGAGTCCCGCAAGTCACCCCTCCTTGGATTCCCCTAGGTCTCTAGTTTTCAGAAATGCACAGGTTTGGTAGGTTTCCCTAGGTGCCGGCTGAGCTAAAGGCCAAAATCTACAGGTAGGCACTTCGCAAAAAACACCTCTGTTTTTTTCCAAAATTTAGGATGTGTCCACGTTGCGCTTTGGGGTGTTTCCTGTCGCCAGCGCTAGGCCTACCCACGCAAGTGAGGTATCATTTTTATCGGGAGACTTGGGGGAACGCTGGGTGGAAGGAAATTTGTAGCTCCTCTCAGATTCCAGAACTTTCTGCCACAGAAATGTGAGGAACATGTGTTTTTTTAGCCAAATTTTGAGGTTTGCAAAGGATTCTGGGTAACAGAACCTGGTCCGAGCCCCGCAAGTCACCCCTCCTTGGATTCCCCTAGGTCTCTAGTTTTCAGAAATGCACAGGTTTGGTAGGTTTCCCTAGGTGCCGGCTGAGCTAGAGGCCAAAATCTACAGGTAGGCACTTCGAAAAAAACACCTCTGTTTTCTCCCAAAATTTAGGATGTGTCCACGTTGCGCTTTGGGGTGTTTCCTGTCGCCGGTGCTAGGCCTACCCACGCAAGTGAGGTATCATTTTTATCGGGAGACTTGGGGGAACGCTGGGTGGAAGGAAATTTGTAGCTCCTCTCAGATTCCAGAACTTTCTGCCACAGAAATGTGAGGAACATGTGTTTTTTTAGCCAAATTTTGAGGTTTGCAAAGGATTCTGGGTAACAGAATCTGGTCCGAGCCCCGCAAGTCACCCCTCCTTGGATTCCCCTAGGTCTCTAGTTTTCAGAAATGCACAGGTTTGGTAGGATTCCCTAGGTGCCGGCTGAGCTAGAGGCCAAAATCTACAGGTAGGCACTTCGCAAAAAACCGCTCAGTTTTTTTCCAAAATTTAGGATGTGTCCACGTTGTGCTTTGGGGTGTTTCCTGTCGCCGGCGCTAGGCCTACCCACGCAAGTGAGGTATCATTTTTATCGGGAGACTTGGGGAAACGCTGGGTGGAAGGAAATTTGTAGCTCCTCTCAGATTCCAGAACTTTCTGCCACAGAAATGTGAGAAACATGTGTTTTTTTTTGCCAAATTTTGAGGTTTGCAAAGGATTCTGGGTAACAGAACCTGGTCCGAGCCCCGCAAGTCACCCCTCCTTGGATTCCCCTAGGTCTCTAGTTTTCAGAAATGCACAGGTTTCGTAGGTTTCCCTAGGTGCCGGCTGAGCTAGAGGCCAAAATCTACAGGTAGGCACTTCGCAAAAAACACCTCTGTTTTCTCCCAAAATTTAGGATGTGTCCACGTTGCGCTTTGGGGTGTTTCCTGTCGCCGGCGCTAGGCTTACCCACGCAAGTGAGGTATCATTTTTATCGGGAGACTTGGGGGAACGCTGGGTGGAAGGAAATTTGTAGCTCCTCTCAGATTCCAGAACTTTCTGCCACAGAAATGTGAGGAACATGTGTTTTTTTAGCCAAATTTTGAGGTTTGCAAAGGATTCTGGGTAACAGAACCTGGTCCGAGCCCCGCAAGTCACCCCTCCTTGGATTCCCCTAGGTCTCTAGTTTTCAGAAATGCACAGGTTTGGTAGGTTTCACTAGGTGGCGGCTGAGCTAAAGGCCAAAATCTACAGGTAGGCACTTCGCAAAAAACACCTCTGTTTTTTTCCAAAATTTTGGATGTGTCCACGTTGCGCTTTGGGGTGTTTCCTGTCGCCAGCGCTAGGCCTACCCACGCAAGTGAGGTATAATTTTTATCGGGAGACTTGGGGGAACGCTGGGTGGAAGGAAATTTGTAGCTCCTCTCAGATTCCAGAACATTCTGCCACAGAAATGTGAGGAACATGTGTTTTTTTAGCCAAATTTTGAGGTTTGCAAAGGATTCTGGGTAACAGAACCTGGTCCGAGCCCCGCAAGTCACCCCTCCTTGGATTCCCCTAGGTCTCTAGTTTTCAGAAATGCACAGGTTTGGTAGGTTTCTCTAGGTGCCGGCTGAGCTAGAGGCCAAAATCTACAGGCAGGCACTTCGCAAAAAACACCTCTGTTTTCTCCCAAAATTTAGGATGTGTCCACGTTGCGCTTTGGGGTGTTTCCTGTCGCCGGCGCTAGGCCTACCCACGCAAGTGAGGTATCATTTTTATCGGGAGACTTGGGGGAACGCTGGGTGGAAGGAAATTTGTAGCTCCTCTCAGATTCCAGAACTTTCTGCCACAGAAATGTGAGGAACATGTGTTTTTTTAGCCAAATTTTGAGGTTTGCAAAGGATTCTGGGTAACAGAACCTGGTCCGAGCCCCGCAAGTCACCCCTCCTTGGATTCCCCTAGGTCTCTAGTTTTCAGAAATGCACAGGTTTGGTAGGTTTCACTAGGTGCCTGCTGAGCTAAAGGCCAAAATCTACAGGTAGGCACTTCGCAAAAAACACCTCTGTTTTTTTCCAAAATTTAGGATGTGTCCACGTTGCGCTTTGGGGTGTTTCCTGTCGCCAGCGCTAGGCCTACCCACGCAAGTGAGGTATCATTTTTATCGGGAGACTTGGGGGAACGCTGGGTGGAAGGAAATTTGTAGCTCCTCTCAGATTCCAGAACTTTCTGCCACAGAAATGTGAGGAACATGTGTTTTTTTAGCCAAATTTTGAGGTTTGCAAAGGATTCTGGGTAACAGAACCTGGTCCGAGCCCCGCAAGTCACCCCTCCTTGGATTCCCCTAGGTCTCTAGTTTTCAGAAATGCACAGGTTTGGTAGGTTTCCCTAGGTGCCGGCTGAGCTAGAGGCCAAAATCTACAGGTAGGCACTTCGCAAAAAACACCTCTGTTTTCTCCCAAACTTTAGGATGTGTCCACGTTGCGCTTTGGGGTGTTTCCTGTCGCCGGTGCTAGGCCTACCCACGCAAGTGAGGTATCATTTTTATCGGGAGACTTGGGGGAACGCTGGGTGGAAGGAAATTTGTAGCTCCTCTCAGATTCCAGAACTTTCTGCCACAGAAATGTGAGGAACATGTGTTTTTTTAGCCAAATTTTGAGGTTTGAAATGGATTCTGGGTAACAGAACCTGGTCCGAGCCCCGCAAGTCACCCCTCCTTGGATTCCCCTAGGTCTCTAGTTTTCAGAAATGCACAGGTTTGGTAGGATTCCCTAGGTGCCGGCTGAGCTAGAGGCCAAAATCTACAGGTAGGCACTTCGCAAAAAAACGCTCAGTTTTTTTCCAAAATTTAGGATGTGTCCACGTTGTGCTTTGGGGTGTTTCCTGTCGCCGGCGCTAGGCCTACCCACGCAAGTGAGGTATCATTTTTATCGGGAGACTTGGGGGAACGCTGGGTTGAAGGAAATTTGTAGCTCCTCTCAGATTCCAGAACTTTCTGCCACAGAAATGTGAGGAACATGTGTTTTTGTTGCCAAATTTTGAGGTTTGCAAAGGATTCTGGGTAACAGAACCTGGTCCGAGCCCCGCAAGTCACCCCTCCTTGGATTCCCCTAGGTCTCTAGTTTTCAGAAATGCACAGGTTTCGTAGGTTTCCCTAGGTGCCGGCTGAGCTAGAGGCCAAAATCTACAGGTAGGCACTTCGCAAAAAACACCTCTGTTTTCTCCCAAAATTTAGGATGTGTCCACGTTGCGCTTTGGGGTGTTTCCTGTCGCCGGCGCTAGGCTTACCCACGCAAGTGAGGTATCATTTTTATCGGGAGACTTGGGGGAACGCTGGGTGGAAGGAAATTTGTAGCTCCTCTCAGATTCCAGAACTTTCTGCCACAGAAATGTGAGGAACATGTGTTTTTTTAGCCAAATTTTGAGGTTTGCAAAGGATTCTGGGTAACAGAACCTGGTCCGAGCCCCGCAAGTCACCCCTCCTTGGATTCCCCTAGGTCTCTAGTTTTCAGAAATGCACAGGTTTGGTAGGTTTCACTAGGTGGCGGCTGAGCTAAAGGCCAAAATCTACAGGTAGGCACTTCGCAAAAAACACCTCTGTTTTTTTCCAAAATTTTGGATGTGTCCACGTTGCGCTTTGGGGTGTTTCCTGTCGCCAGCGCTAGGCCTACCCACGCAAGTGAGGTATAATTTTTATCGGGAGACTTGGGGGAACGCTGGGTGGAAGGAAATTTGTAGCTCCTCTCAGATTCCAGAACATTCTGCCACAGAAATGTGAGGAACATGTGTTTTTTTAGCCAAATTTTGAGGTTTGCAAAGGATTCTGGGTAACAGAACCTGGTCCGAGCCCCGCAAGTCACCCCTCCTTGGATTCCCCTAGGTCTCTAGTTTTCAGAAATGCACAGGTTTGGTAGGTTTCTCTAGGTGCCGGCTGAGCTAGAGGCCAAAATCTACAGGTAGGCACTTCGCAAAAAACACCTCTGTTTTCTCCCAAAATTTAGGATGTGTCCACGTTGCGCTTTGGGGTGTTTCCTGTCGCCGGCGCTAGGCCTACTCACGCAAGTGAGGTATCATTTTTATCGGGAGACTTGGGGGAACGCTGGGTGGAAGGAAATTTGTAGCTCCTCTCAGATTCCAGAACTTTCTGCCACAGAAATGTGAGGAACATGTGTTTTTTAGCCAAATTTTGAGGTTTGCAAAGGATTCTGGGTAACAGAACCTGGTTCGAGCCCCGCAAGTCACCCCTCCTTGGATTCCCCTAGGTCTCTAGTTTTCAGAAATGCACAGGTTTGGTAGGATTCCCTAGGTGCCGGCTGAGCTAGAGGCCAAAATCTACAGGTAGGCACTTCGCAAAAAACACCTCAGTTTTTTTCCAAAATTTAGGATGTGTCCACGTTGTGCTTTGGGGTGTTTCCTGTCGCCGGCGCTAGGCCTACCCACGCAAGTGAGGTATCATTTTTATCGGGAGACTTGGGGGAACGCTGGGTGGAAGGAAATTTGTAGCTCCTCTCAGATTCCAGAACTTTCTGCCACAGAAATGTGAGGAACATGTGTTTTGTTTGCCAAATTTTGAGGTTTGCAAAGGATTCTGGGTAACAGAACCTGGTCCGAGCCCTGCAAGTCACCCCTCCTTGGATTCCCCTAGGTCTCTAGTTTTCAGAAATGCACAGGTTTCGTAGGTTTCCCTAGGTGCCGGCTGAGCTAGAGGCCAAAATCTACAGGTAGGCACTTCGCAAAAAACACCTCTGTTTTCTCCCAAAATTTAGGATGTGTCCACGTTGCGCTTTGGGGTGTTTCCTGTCGCCGGCGCTAGGCCTACCCACGCAAGTGAGGTATCATTTTTATCGGGAGACTTGGGGGAACGCTGGGTGGAAGGAAATTTGTAGCTCCTCTCAGATTCCAGAACTTTCTGCCACAGAAATGTGAGGAACATGTGTTTTTTTAGCCAAATTTTGAGGTTTGCAAAGGATTCTGGGTAACAGAACCTGGTCCGAGCGCCGCAAGTCACCCCTCCTTGGATTCCCCTAGGTCTCTAGTTTTCAGAAATGCACAGGTTTGGTAGGTTTCCCTAGGTGTCGGCTGAGCAAGAGGCCAAAATCTACAGGTAGGCACTTCGCAAAAAACACCTCTGTTTTCTCCCAAAATTTAGGATGTGTCCACGTTGCGCTTTGGGGTGTTTCCTGTCGCCGGCGCTAGGCCTACCCACGCAAGTGAGGTATCATTTTTTTCGGGAGACTTGGGGGAACGCTGGGTGGAAGGAAATTTGTAGCTCCTCTCAGATTCCAGAACTTTCTGCTACAGAAATGTGAGGAACATGTGTTTTTTTTGCCAAATTTTGAGGTTTGCAAAGGATTCTGGGTAACAGAACCTGGTCCGAGCCCCGCAAGTCACCCCTCCTTGGATTCCCCTAGGTCTCTAGTTTTCAGAAATGCACAGGTTTGGTAGGTTTCCCTAGGTGCCGGCTGAGCTAGAGGCCAAAATCTACAGGTAGGCACTTCGCAAAAAACACCTCTGTTTTCTCCCAAAATTTAGGATGTGTCCACGTTGCGCTTTGGGGTGTTTCCTGTCGCCGGCGCTAGGCTTACCCACGCAAGTGAGGTATCATTTTTATCGGGAGACTTGGGGGAACGCTGGGTGGAAGGAAATTTGTAGCTCCTCTCAGATTCCAGAACTTTCTGCCACAGAAATGTGAGGAACATGTGTTTTTTTAGCCAAATTTTGAGGTTTGCAAAGGATTCTGGGTAACAGAACCTGGTCCGAGCCCCGCAAGTCACCCCTCCTTGGATTCCCCTAGGTCTCTAGTTTTCAGAAATGCACAGGTTTGGTAGGTTTCACTAGGTGCCGGCTGAGCTAAAGGCCAAAATCTACAGGTAGGCACTTCGCAAAAAACACCTCTGTTTTTTTCTAAAATTTAGGATGTGTCCACGTTGCGCTTTGGGGTGTTTCCTGTCGCCAGCGCTAGGCCTACCCACGCAAGTGAGGTATCATTTTTATCGGGAGACTTGGGGGAACGCTGGGTGGAAGGAAATTTGTAGCTCCTCTCAGATTCCAGAACTTTCTGCCACAGAAATGTGAGGAACATGTGTTTTTTTAGCCAAATTTTGAGGTTTGCAAAGGATTCTGGGTAACAGAACCTGGTCCGAGCCCCGCAAGTCACCCCTCTTTGGATTCCCCTAGGTCTCTAGTTTTCAGAAATGCACAGGTTTGGTAGGTTTCCCTAGGTGCCGGCTGAGCAAGAGGCCAAAATCTACAGGTAGGCACTTCGCAAAAAACACCTCTGTTTTCTCCCAAAATTTAGGATGTGTCCACGTTGCGCTTTGGGGTGTTTCCTGTCGCCGGCGCTAGGCCTACCCACGCAAGTGAGGTATCATTTTTTTCGGGAGACTTGGGGGAACGCTGGGTGGAAGGAAATTTGTAGCTCCTCTCAGATTCCAGAACTTTCTGCCACAGAAATGTGAGGAACATGTGTTTTTTTAGCCAAATTTTGAGGTTTGCAAAGGATTCTGGGTAACAGAACCTGGTCCGAGCCCCGCAAGTCACCCCTCCTTGGATTCCCCTAGGTCTCTAGTTTTCAGAAATGCACAGGTTTGGTAGGTTTCACTAGGTGCCGGCTGAGCTAAAGGCCAAAATCTACAGGTAGGCACTTCGCAAAAAACACCTCTGTTTTTTTCTAAAATTTAGGATGTGTCCACGTTGCGCTTTGGGGTGTTTCCTGTCGCCAGCGCTAGGCCTACCCACGCAAGTGAGGTATCATTTTTATCGGGAGACTTGGGGGAACGCTGGGTGGAAGGAAATTTGTAGCTCCTCTCAGATTCCAGAACTTTCTGCCACAGAAATGTGAGGAACATGTGTTTTTTTAGCCAAATTTTGAGGTTTGCAAAGGATTCTGGGTAACAGAACCTGGTCCGAGCCCCGCAAGTCACCCCTCTTTGGATTCCCCTAGGTCTCTAGTTTTCAGAAATGCACAGGTTTGGTAGGTTTCCCTAGGTGCCGGCTGAGCAAGAGGCCAAAATCTACAGGTAGGCACTTCGCAAAAAACACCTCTGTTTTCTCCCAAAATTTAGGATGTGTCCACGTTGCGCTTTGGGGTGTTTCCTGTCGCCGGCGCTAGGCCTACCCACGCAAGTGAGGTATCATTTTTTTCGGGAGACTTGGGGGAACGCTGGGTGGAAGGAAATTTGTAGCTCCTCTCAGATTCCAGAACTTTCTGCCACAGAAATGTGAGGAACATGTGTTTTTTTAGCCAAATTTTGAGGTTTGCAAAGGATTCTGGGTAACAGAACCTGGTCCGAGCCCCGCAAGTCACCCCTCCTTGGATTCCCCTAGGTCTCTAGTTTTCAGAAATGCACAGGTTTGGTAGGTTTCACTAGGTGCCGGCTGAGCTAAAGGCCAAAATCTACAGGTAGGCACTTCGCAAAAAACACCTCTGTTTTTTTCTAAAATTTAGGATGTGTCCACGTTGCGCTTTGGGGTGTTTCCTGTCGCCAGCGCTAGGCCTACCCACGCAAGTGAGGTATCATTTTTATCGGGAGACTTGTGGGAACGCTGGGTGGAAGGAAATTTGTAGCTCCTCTCAGATTCCAGAACTTTCTGCCACAGAAATGTGAGGAACATGTGTTTTTTTAGCCAAATTTTGAGGTTTGCAAAGGATTCTGGGTAACAGAACCTGGTCCGAGCCCCGCAAGTCACCCCTCTTTGGATTCCCCTAGGTCTCTAGTTTTCAGAAATGCACAGGTTTGGTAGGTTTCCCTAGGTGCCGGTTGAGCTAGAGGCCAAAATCTACAGGTAGGCACTTCGCAAAAAACTCCTCTGTTTTCTCCCAAAATTTAGGATGTGTCCACGTTGCGCTTTGGGGTGTTTCCTGTCGCCGGCGCTAGGCCTACCCACGCAAGTGAGGTATCATTTTTATCGGGAGACTTGGGGGAACGCTGGGTGGAAGGAAATTTGTAGCTCCTCTCAGATTCCAGAACTTTCTGCCACAGAAATGTGAGGAACATGTGTTTTTGTAGCCAAATTTTGAGGTTTGCAAAGGATTCTGGGTAACAGAACCTGGTCAGAGACCCACAGGTCATCCCATCTTGGATTCCCCTAGGTCTCTAGTTTTCAAAAATGCACAGGTTTGGTAGGTTTCCCTAGGTGCCGGGTGAGCTACAGGCCAAAATCCACAGGTAGGCACTGTTTTCTTTCAAAAAATGGGATGTGTCCACGTTGCGTTTTGGGGCGTTTCCTGTTGCGGGCGCTAGGCCTACCCACGCAAGTGAGGTATCATTTTTATCGGGAGACTTGGGGGAACGCTGGGTGGAAGGAAATTTGTAGCTCCTCTCAGATTCCAGAACTTTCTGCCACAAAAATGTGAGGAGCATGTGTTTTTTTAGCCAAATTTTGAGGTTTGCAAAGGATTCTGGGTAACAGAACCTGGTCCGAGCCCCGCAAGTCACCCCTCCTTGGATTCCCCTAGGTCTCTAGTTTTCAGAAATACACAGGTTTGGTAGGTTTCCTTAGGTGCCGGCTGAGCTAGAGGCCAAAATCTACAGGTAGGCACTTCGCAAAAAACACCTCTGTTTTCTCCCAAAATTTAGGATGTGTCCACGTTGCGCTTTGGGGTGTTTCCTGTCGCCGGCGCTAGGCTTACCCACGCAAGTGAGGTATCATTTTTATCGGGAGACTTGGGGGAAGGCTGGGTGGAAGGAAATTTGTAGCTCCTCTCAGATTCCAGAACTTTCTGCCACAGAAATGTGAGGAACATGTGTTTTTTTAGCCAAATTTTGAGGTTTGCAAAGGATTCTGGGTAACAGAACCTGGTCCGAGCCCCGCAAGTCACCCCTCCTTGGATTCCCCTAGGTCTCTAGTTTTCAGAAATGCACAGGTTTGGTAGGTTTCACTAGGTGCCGGCTGAGCTAAAGGCCAAAATCTACAGGTAGGCACTTCGCAAAAAACACCTCTGTTTTTTTCCAAAATTTTGGATGTGTCCACTTTGCGCTTTGGGGTGTTTCCTGTCGCCAGCGCTAGGCCTACCCACGCAAGTGAGGTATAATTTTTATCGGGAGACTTGGGGGAACGCTGGGTGGAAGGAAATTTGTAGCTCCTCTCAGATTCCAGAACATTCTGCCACAGAAATGTGAGGAACATGTGTTTATTTAGCCAAATTTTGAGGTTTGCAAAGGATTCTGGGTAACAGAACCTGGTCCGAGCCCCGCAAGTCACCCCTCCTTGGATTCCCCTAGGTCTCTAGTTTTCAGAAATGCACAGGTTTGGTAGGTTTCTCTAGGTGCCGGCTGAGCTAGAGGCCAAAATCTACAGGTAGGCACTTCGCAAAAAACACCTCTGTTTTCTCCCAAAATTTAGGATGTGTCCACGTTGCGCTTTGGGGTGTTTCCTGTCGCCGGCGCTAGGCCTACCCACGCAAGTGAGGTATCATTTTTATCGGGAGACTTGGGGGAACGCTGGGTGGAAGGAAATTTGTAGCTCCTCTCAGATTCCAGAACTTTCTGCCACAGAAATGTGAGGAACATGTGTTTATTTAGCCAAATTTTGAGGTTTGCAAAGGATTCTGGGTAACAGAACCTGGTCCGAGCCCCGCAAGTCACCCCTCCTTGGATTCCCCTAGGTCTCTAGTTTTCAGAAATGCACAGGTTTGGTAGGTTTCTCTAGGTGCCGGCTGAGCTAGAGGCCAAAATCTACAGGTAGGCACTTCGCAAAAAACACCTCTGTTTTCTCCCAAAATTTAGGATGTGTCCACGTTGCGCTTTGGGGTGTTTCCTGTCGCCGGCGCTAGGCTTACCCACGCAAGTGAGGTATCATTTTTATCGGGAGACTTGGGGGAACGCTGGGTGGAAGGAAATTTGTAGCTCCTCTCAGATTCCAGAACTTTCTGCCACAGAAATGTGAGGAACATGTGTTTTTTTAGCCAAATTTTGAGGTTTGCAAAGGATTCTGGGTAACAGAACCTGGTCCGAGCCCCGCAAGTCACCCCTCCTTGGATTCCCCTAGGTCTCTAGTTTTCAGAAATGCACAGGTTTGGTAGGTTTCACTAGGTGCCGGCTGAGCTAAAGGCCAAAATCTACAGGTAGGCACTTCGCAAAAAACACCTCTGTTTTTTTCCAAAATTTTGGATGTGTCCACTTTGCGCTTTGGGGTGTTTCCTGTCGCCAGCGCTAGGCCTACCCACGCAAGTGAGGTATAATTTTTATCGGGAGACTTGGGGGAACGCTGGGTGGAAGGAAATTTGTAGCTCCTCTCAGATTCCAGAACATTCTGCCTCAGAAATGTGAGGAACATGTGTTTTTTTAGCCAAATTTTGAGGTTTGCAAAGGATTCTGGGTAACAGAACCTGGTCCGAGCCCCGCAAGTCACCCCTCCTTAGATTCCCCTAGGTCTCTAGTTTTCAGAAATGCACAGGTTTGGTAGGTTTCTCTAGGTGCCGGCTGAGCTAGAGGCCAAAATCTACAGGTAGGCACTTCGAAAAAAACACCTCTGTTTTCTCCCAAAATTTAGGATGTGTCCACGTTGCGCTTTGGGGTGTTTCCTGTCGCCGGCGCTAGGCCTACCCACGCAAGTGAGGTATCATTTTTATCGGGAGACTTGGGGGAACGCTGGGTGGAAGGAAATTTGTAGCTCCTCTCAGATTCCAGAACTTTCTGCCACAAAAATGTGAGGAGCATGTGTTTTTTTAGCCAAATTTTGAGGTTTGCAAAGGATTCTGGGTAACAGAACCTGGTCCGAGCCCCGCAAGTCACCCCTCCTTGGATTCCCCTAGGTCTCTAGTTTTCAGAAATGCACAGGTTTGGTAGGTTTCTCTAGGTGCCGGCTGAGCTAGAGGCCAAAATCTACAGGTAGGCACTTCGCAAAAAACACCTCTGTTTTCTCCCAAAATTTAGGATGTGTCCATGTTGCGCTTTGGGGTGTTTCCTGTCGCCGGCGCTAGGCCTACCCACGCAAGTGAGGTATCATTTTTATCGGGAGACTTGGGGGAACGCTGGGTGGAAGGAAATTTGTAGCTCCTCTCAGATTCCAGAACTTTCTGCCACAGAAATGTGAGGAACATGTGTTTATTTAGCCAAATTTTGAGGTTTGCAAAGGATTCTGGGTAACAGAACCTGGTCCGAGCCCCGCAAGTCACCCCTCCTTGGATTCCCCTAGGTCTCTAGTTTTCAGAAATGCACAGGTTTGGTAGGTTTCTCTAGGTGCCGGCTGAGCTAGAGGCCAAAATCTACAGGTAGGCACTTCGCAAAAAACACCTCTGTTTTCTCCCAAAATTTAGGATGTGTCCACGTTGCGCTTTGGGGTGTTTCCTGTCGCCGGCGCTAGGCTTACCCACGCAAGTGAGGTATCATTTTTATCGGGAGACTTGGGGGAACGCTGGGTGGAAGGAAATTTGTAGCTCCTCTCAGATTCCAGAACTTTCTGCCACAGAAATGTGAGGAACATGTGTTTTTTTAGCCAAATTTTGAGGTTTGCAAAGGATTCTGGGTAACAGAACCTGGTCCGAGCCCCGCAAGTCACCCCTCCTTGGATTCCCCTAGGTCTCTAGTTTTCAGAAATGCACAGGTTTGGTAGGTTTCACTAGGTGCCGGCTGAGCTAAAGGCCAAAATCTACAGGTAGGCACTTCGCAAAAAACACCTCTGTTTTTTTCCAAAATTTTGGATGTGTCCACTTTGCGCTTTGGGGTGTTTCCTGTCGCCAGCGCTAGGCCTACCCACGCAAGTGAGGTATAATTTTTATCGGGAGACTTGGGGGAACGCTGGGTGGAAGGAAATTTGTAGCTCCTCTCAGATTCCAGAACATTCTGCCTCAGAAATGTGAGGAACATGTGTTTTTTTAGCCAAATTTTGAGGTTTGCAAAGGATTCTGGGTAACAGAACCTGGTCCGAGCCCCGCAAGTCACCCCTCCTTAGATTCCCCTAGGTCTCTAGTTTTCAGAAATGCACAGGTTTGGTAGGTTTCTCTAGGTGCCGGCTGAGCTAGAGGCCAAAATCTACAGGTAGGCACTTCGAAAAAAACACCTCTGTTTTCTCCCAAAATTTAGGATGTGTCCACGTTGCGCTTTGGGGTGTTTCCTGTCGCCGGCGCTAGGCCTACCCACGCAAGTGAGGTATCATTTTTATCGGGAGACTTGGGGGAACGCTGGGTGGAAGGAAATTTGTAGCTCCTCTCAGATTCCAGAACTTTCTGCCACAAAAATGTGAGGAGCATGTGTTTTTTTAGCCAAATTTTGAGGTTTGCAAAGGATTCTGGGTAACAGAACCTGGTCCGAGCCCCGCAAGTCACCCCTCCTTGGATTCCCCTAGGTCTCTAGTTTTCAGAAATGCACAGGTTTCGTAGGTTTCCCTAGGTGCCGGCTGAGCTAGAGGCCAAAATCTACAGGTAGGCACTTCGCAAAAAACACCTCTGTTTTCTCCCAAAATTTAGGATGTGTCCACGTTGCGCTTTGGGGTGTTTCCTGTCGCCGGCGCTAGGCTTACCCACGCAAGTGAGGTATCATTTTTATCGGGAGACTTGGGGGAACGCTGGGTGGAAGGAAATTTGTAGCTCCTCTCAGATTCCAGAACTTTCTGCCACAGAAATGTGAGGAACATGTGTTTTTTTAGCCAAATTTTGAGGTTTGCAAAGGATTCTGGGTAACAGAACCTGGTCCGAGCCCCGCAAGTCACCCCTCCTTGGATTCCCCTAGGTCTCTAGTTTTCAGAAATGCACAGGTTTCATAGGTTTCCCTAGGTGCCGGCTGAGCTAGAGGCCAAAATCTACAGGTAGGCACTTCGCAAAAAACACCTCTGTTTTCTCCCAAAATTTAGGATGTGTCCACGTTGCGCTTTGGGGTGTTTCCTGTCGCCGGCGCTAGGCTTACCCACGCAAGTGAGGTATCATTTTTATCGGGAGACTTGGGGGAACGCTGGGTGGAAGGAAATTTGTAGCTCCTCTCAGATTCCAGAACTTTCTGCCACAGAAATGTGAGGAACATGTGTTTTTTTAGCCAAATTTTGAGGTTTGCAATGGATTCTGGGTAACAGAACCTGGTCCGAGCCCCGCAAGTCACCCCTCCTTGGATTCCCCTAGGTCTCTAGTTTTCAGAAATGCACAGGTTTGGTAGGTTTCACTAGGTGGCGGCTGAGCTAAAGGCCAAAATCTACAGGTAGGCACTTCGCAAAAAACACCTCTGTTTTTTTCCAAAATTTTGGATGTGTCCACGTTGCGCTTTGGGGTGTTTCCTGTCGCCAGCGCTAGGCCTACCCACGCAAGTGAGGTATAATTTTTATCGGGAGACTTGGGGGAACGCTGGGTGGAAGGAAATTTGTAGCTCCTCTCAGATTCCAGAACATTCTGCCACAGAAATGTGAGGAACATGTGTTTTTTTAGCCAAATTTTGAGGTTTGCAAAGGATTCTGGGTAACAGAACCTGGTCCGAGCCCCGCAAGTCACCCCTCCTTGGATTCCCCTAGGTCTCTAGTTTTCAGAAATGCACAGGTTTGGTAGGTTTCTCTAGGTGCCGGCTGAGCTAGAGGCCAAAATCTACAGGCAGGCACTTCGCAAAAAACACCTCTGTTTTCTCCCAAAATTTAGGATGTGTCCACGTTGCGCTTTGGGGTGTTTCCTGTCGCCGGCGCTAGGCCTACCCACGCAAGTGAGGTATCATTTTTATCGGGAGACTTGGGGGAACGCTGGGTGGAAGGAAATTTGTAGCTCCTCTCAGATTCCAGAACTTTCTGCCACAGAAATGTGAGGAACATGTGTTTTTTTAGCCAAATTTTGAGGTTTGCAAAGGATTCTGGGTAACAGAACCTGGTCCGAGCCCCGCAAGTCACCCCTCCTTGGATTCCCCTAGGTCTCTAGTTTTCAGAAATGCACAGGTTTGGTAGGTTTCACTAGGTGCCTGCTGAGCTAAAGGCCAAAATCTACAGGTAGGCACTTCGCAAAAAACACCTCTGTTTTTTTCCAAAATTTTGGATGTGTCCACGTTGCGCTTTGGGGTGTTTCCTGTCGCCAGCGCTAGGCCTACCCACGCAAGTGAGGTATCATTTTTATCGGGAGACTTGGGGGAACGCTGGGTGGAAGGAAATTTGTAGCTCCTCTCAGATTCCAGAACTTTCTGCCACAGAAATGTGAGGAACATGTGTTTTTTTAGCCAAATTTTGAGGTTTGCAAAGGATTCTGGGTAACAGAACCTGGTCCGAGCCCCGCAAGTCACCCCTCCTTGGATTCCCCTAGGTCTCTAGTTTTCAGAAATGCACAGGTTTGGTAGGTTTCCCTAGGTGCCGGCTGAGCTAGAGGCCAAAATCTACAGGTAGGCACTTCGCAAAAAACACCTCTGTTTTCTCCCAAAATTTAGGATGTGTCCACGTTGCGCTTTGGGGTGTTTCCTGTCGCCGGTGCTAGGCCTACCCACGCAAGTGAGGTATCATTTTTATCGGGAGACTTGGGGGAACGCTGGGTGGAAGGAAATTTGTAGCTCCTCTCAGATTCCAGAACTTTCTGCCACAGAAATGTGAGGAACATGTGTTTTTTTAGCCAAATTTTGAGGTTTGCAATGGATTCTGGGTAACAGAACCTGGTCCGAGCCCCGCAAGTCACCCCTCCTTGGATTCCCCTAGGTCTCTAGTTTTCAGAAATGCACAGGTTTGGTAGGATTCCCTAGGTGCCGGCTGAGCTAGAGGCCAAAATCTACAGGTAGGCACTTCGCAAAAAAACGCTCAGTTTTTTTCCAAAATTTAGGATGTGTCCACGTTGTGCTTTGGGGTGTTTCCTGTCGCCGGCGCTAGGCCTACCCACGCAAGTGAGGTATCATTTTTATCGGGAGACTTGGGGGAACGCTGGGTTGAAGGAAATTTGTAGCTCCTCTCAGATTCCAGAACTTTCTGCCACAGAAATGTGAGGAACATGTGTTTTTTTTGCCAAATTTTGAGGTTTGCAAAGGATTCTGGGTAACAGAACCTGGTCCGAGCCCCGCAAGTCACCCCTCCTTGGATTCCCCTAGGTCTCTAGTTTTCAGAAATGCACATTTTTCGTAGGTTTCCCTAGGTGCCGGCTGAGCTAGAGGCCAAAATCTACAGGTAGGCACTTCGCAAAAAACACCTCTGTTTTCTCCCAAAATTTAGGATGTGTCCACGTTGCGCTTTGGGGTGTTTCCTGTCGCCGGCGCTAGGCTTACCCACGCAAGTGAGGTATCATTTTTATCGGGAGACTTGGGGGAACGCTGGGTGGAAGGAAATTTGTAGCTCCTCTCAGATTCCAGAACTTTCTGCCACAGAAATGTGAGGAACATGTGTTTTTTTAGCCAAATTTTGAGGTTTGCAAAGGATTCTGGGTAACAGAACCTGGTCCGAGCACCGCAAGTCACCCCTCCTTGGATTCCCCTAGGTCTCTAGTTTTCAGAAATGCACAGGTTTGGTAGGTTTCACTAGGTGGCGGCTGAGCTAAAGGCCAAAATCTACAGGTAGGCACTTCGCAAAAAACACCTCTGTTTTTTTCCAAAATTTTGGATGTGTCCACGTTGCGCTTTGGGGTGTTTCCTGTCGCCAGCGCTAGGCCTACCCACGCAAGTGAGGTATAATTTTTATCGGGAGACTTGGGGGAACGCTGGGTGGAAGGAAATTTGTAGCTCCTCTCAGATTCCAGAACATTCTGCCACAGAAATGTGAGGAACATGTGTTTTTTTAGCCAAATTTTGAGGTTTGCAAAGGATTCTGGGTAACAGAACCTGGTCCGAGCCCCGCAAGTCACCCCTCCTTGGATTCCCCTAGGTCTCTAGTTTTCAGAAATGCACAGGTTTGGTAGGTTTCTCTAGGTGCCGGCTGAGCTAGAGGCCAAAATCTACAGGTAGGCACTTCGCAAAAAACACCTCTGTTTTCTCCCAAAATTTAGGATGTGTCCACGTTGCGCTTTGGGGTGTTTCCTGTCGCCGGCGCTAGGCCTACCCACGCAAGTGAGGTATCATTTTTATCGGGAGACTTGGGGGAACGCTGGGTGGAAGGAAATTTGTAGCTCCTCTCAGATTCCAGAACTTTCTGCCACAGAAATGTGAGGAACATGTGTTTTTTTAGCCAAATTTTGAGGTTTGCAAAGGATTCTGGGTAACAGAACCTGGTTCGAGCCCCGCAAGTCACCCCTCCTTGGATTCCCCTAGGTCTCTAGTTTTCAGAAATGCACAGGTTTGGTAGGATTCCCTAGGTGCCGGCTGAGCTAGAGGCCAAAATCTACAGGTAGGCACTTCGAAAAAAACACCTCAGTTTTTTTCCAAAATTTAGGATGTGTCCACGTTGTGCTTTGGGGTGTTTCCTGTCGCCGGCGCTAGGCCTACCCACGCAAGTGAGGTATCATTTTTATCGGGAGACTTGGGGGAACGCTGGGTGGAAGGAAATTTGTAGCTCCTCTCAGATTCCAGAACTTTCTGCCACAGAAATGTGAGGAACATGTGTTTTGTTTGCCAAATTTTGAGGTTTGCAAAGGATTCTGGGTAACAGAACCTGGTCCGAGCCCCGCAAGTCACCCCTCCTTGGATTCCCCTAGGTCTCTAGTTTTCAGAAATGCACAGGTTTCATAGGTTTCCCTAGGTGCCGGCTGAGCTAGAGGCCAAAATCTACAGGTAGGCACTTCGCAAAAAACACCTCTGTTTTCTCCCAAAATTTAGGATGTGTCCACGTTGGCTTTGGGGTGTTTCCTGTCGCCGGCGCTAGGCCTACCCACGCAAGTGAGGTATCATTTTTATCGGGAGACTTGGGGGAACGCTGGGTGGAAGGAAATTTGTAGCTCCTCTCAGATTCCAGAACTTTCTGCCACAGAAATGTGAGGAACATGTGTTTTTTTAGCCAAATTTTGAGGTTTGCAAAGGATTCTGGGTAACAGAACCTGGTCCGAGCGCCGCAAGTCACCCCTCCTTGGATTCCCCTAGGTCTCTAGTTTTCAGAAATGCACAGGTTTGGTAGGTTTCCCTAGGTGCCGGCTGAGCAAGAGGCCAAAATCTACAGGTAGGCACTTCGCAAAAAACACCTCTGTTTTCTCCCAAAATTTAGGATGTGTCCACGTTGCGCTTTGGGGTGTTTCCTGTCGCCGGCGCTAGGCCTACCCACGCAAGTGAGGTATCATTTTTTTCGGGAGACTTGGGGGAACGCTGGGTGGAAGGAAATTTGTAGCTCCTCTCAGATTCCAGAACTTTCTGCCACAGAAATGTGAGGAACATGTGTTTTTTATGCCAAATTTTGAGGTTTGCAAAGGATTCTGGGTAACAGAACCTGGTCCGAGCCCCGCAAGTCACCCCTCCTTGGATTCCCCTAGGTCTCTAGTTTTCAGAAATGCACAGGTTTGGTAGGTTTCCCTAGGTGCCGGCTGAGCAAGAGGCCAAAATCTACAGGTAGGCACTTCGCAAAAAACACCTCTGTTTTCTCCCAAAATTTAGGATGTGTCCACGTTGCGCTTTGGGGTGTTTCCTGTCGCCGGCGCTAGGCCTACCCACGCAAGTGAGGTATCATTTTTTTCGGGAGACTTGGGGGAACGCTGGGTGGAAGGAAATTTGTAGCTCCTCTCAGATTCCAGAACTTTCTGCCACAGAAATGTGAGGAACATGTGTTTTTTTAGCCAAATTTTGAGGTTTGCAAAGGATTCTGGGTAACAGAACCTGGTCCGAGCCCCGCAAGTCACCCCTCCTTGGATTCCCCTAGGTCTCTAGTTTTCAGAAATGCACAGGTTTGGTAGGTTTCACTAGGTGCCGGCTGAGCTAAAGGCCAAAATCTACAGGTAGGCACTTCGCAAAAAACACCTCTGTTTTTTTCTAAAATTTAGGATGTGTCCACGTTGCGCTTTGGGGTGTTTCCTGTCGCCAGCGCTAGGCCTACCCACGCAAGTGAGGTATCATTTTTATCGGGAGACTTGGGGGAACGCTGGGTGGAAGGAAATTTGTAGCTCCTCTCAGATTCCAGAACTTTCTGCCACAGAAATGTGAGGAACATGTGTTTTTTTAGCCAAATTTTGAGGTTTGCAAAGGATTCTGGGTAACAGAACCTGGTCCGAGCCCCGCAAGTCACCCCTCTTTGGATTCCCCTAGGTCTCTAGTTTTCAGAAATGCACAGGTTTGGTAGGTTTCCCTAGGTGCCGGTTGAGCTAGAGGCCAAAATCTACAGGTAGGCACTTCGCAAAAAACTCCTCTGTTTTCTCCCAAAATTTAGGATGTGTCCACGTTGCGCTTTGGGGTGTTTCCTGTCGCCGGCGCTAGGCCTACCCACGCAAGTGAGGTATCATTTTTATCGGGAGACTTGGGGGAACGCTGGGTGGAAGGAAATTTGTAGCTCCTCTCAGATTCCAGAACTTTCTGCCACAGAAATGTGAGGAACATGTGTTTTTGTAGCCAAATTTTGAGGTTTGCAAAGGATTCTGGGTAACAGAACCTGGTCAGAGACCCACAGGTCACCCCTCCTTGGATTCCCCTAGGTCTCTAGTTTTCAGAAATACACAGGTTTGGTAGGTTTCCTTAGGTGCCGGCTGAGCTAGAGGCCAAAATCTACAGGTAGGCACTTCGCAAAAAACACCTCTGTTTTCTTCTAAAATTTAGGATGTGTCCACGTTGCGCTTTGGGGTGTTTCCTGTCGCCAGCGCTAGGCCTACCCACGCAAGTGAGGTATCATTTTTATCGGGAGACTTGGGGGAACGCTGGGTGGAAGGAAATTTGTAGCTCCTCTCAGATTCCAGAACTTTCTGCCACAGAAATGTGAGGAACATGTGTTTTTTTAGCCAAATTTTGAGGTTTGCAAAGGATTCTGGGTAACAGAACCTGGTCCGAGCGCCGCAAGTCACCCCTCCTTGGATTCCCCTAGGTCTCTAGTTTTCAGAAATGCACAGGTTTCATAGGTTTCCCTAGGTGCCGGCTGAGCTAGAGGCCAAAATCTACAGGTAGGCACTTCGCAAAAAACACCTCTGTTTTCTCCCAAAATTTAGGATGTGTCCACGTTGCGCTTTGGGGTGTTTCCTGTCGCCGGCGCTAGGCCTACCCACGCAAGTGAGGTATCATTTTTATCGGGAGACTTGGGGGAACGCTGGGTGGAAGGAAATTTGTAGCTCCTCTCAGATTCCAGAACTTTCTGCCACAGAAATGTGAGGAACATGTGTTTTGTTTGCCAAATTTTGAGGTTTGCAAAGGATTCTGGGTAACAGAACCTGGTCCGAGCGCCGCAAGTCACCCCTCCTTGGATTCCCCTAGGTCTCTAGTTTTCAGAAATGCACAGGTTTGGTAGGTTTCCCTAGGTGCCGGCTGAGCAAGAGGCCAAAATCTACAGGTAGGCACTTCGCAAAAAACACCTCTGTTTTCTCCCAAAATTTAGGATGTGTCCACGTTGCGCTTTGGGGTGTTTCCTGTCGCCGGCGCTAGGCCTACCCACGCAAGTGAGGTATCATTTTTTTCGGGAGACTTGGGGGAACGCTGGGTGGAAGGAAATTTGTAGCTCCTCTCAGATTCCAGAACTTTCTGCCACAGAAATGTGAGGAACATGTGTTTTTTTAGCCAAATTTTGAGGTTTGCAAAGGATTCTGGGTAACAGAACCTGGTCCGAGCCCCGCAAGTCACCCCTCCTTGGATTCCCCTAGGTCTCTAGTTTTCAGAAATGCACAGGTTTGGTAGGTTTCACTAGGTGCCGGCTGAGCTAAAGGCCAAAATCTACAGGTAGGCACTTCGCAAAAAACACCTCTGTTTTTTTCTAAAATTTAGGATGTGTCCACATTGCGCTTTGGGGTGTTTCCTGTCGCCAGCGCTAGGCCTACCCACGCAAGTGAGGTATCATTTTTATCGGGAGACTTGGGGGAACGCTGGGTGGAAGGAAATTTGTAGCTCCTCTCAGATTCCAGAACTTTCTGCCACAGAAATGTGAGGAACATGTGTTTTTTTAGCCAAATTTTGAGGTTTGCAAAGGATTCTGGGTAACAGAACCTGGTCCGAGCCCCGCAAGTCACCCCTCTTTGGATTCCCCTAGGTCTCTAGTTTTCAGAAATGCACAGGTTTGGTAGGTTTCCCTAGGTGCCGGTTGAGCTAGAGGCCAAAATCTACAGGTAGGCACTTCGCAAAAAACTCCTCTGTTTTCTCCCAAAATTTAGGATGTGTCCACGTTGCGCTTTGGGGTGTTTCCTGTCGCCGGCGCTAGGCCTACCCACGCAAGTGAGGTATCATTTTTATCGGGAGACTTGGGGGAACGCTGGGTGGAAGGAAATTTGTAGCTCCTCTCAGATTCCAGAACTTTCTGCCACAGAAATGTGAGGAACATGTGTTTTTGTAGCCAAATTTTGAGGTTTGCAAAGGATTCTGGGTAACAGAACCTGGTCAGAGACCCACAGGTCACCCCTCCTTGGATTCCCCTAGGTCTCTAGTTTTCAGAAATACACAGGTTTGGTAGGTTTCCTTAGGTGCCGGCTGAGCTAGAGGCCAAAATCTACAGGTAGGCACTTCGCAAAAAACACCTCTGTTTTCTTCTAAAATTTAGGATGTGTCCACGTTGCGCTTTGGGGTGTTTCCTGTCGCCAGCGCTAGGCCTACCCACGCAAGTGAGGTATCATTTTTATCGGGAGACTTGGGGGAACGCTGGGTGGAAGGAAATTTGTAGCTCCTCTCAGATTCCAGAACTTTCTGCCACAGAAATGTGAGGAACATGTGTTTTTTTAGCCAAATTTTGAGGTTTGCAAAGGATTCTGGGTAACAG
Source organism: Pleurodeles waltl (assembly GCF_031143425.1). Lineage (NCBI taxonomy): Eukaryota > Metazoa > Chordata > Amphibia > Caudata > Salamandridae > Pleurodeles > Pleurodeles waltl. Next base: position 406,831,237 of record NC_090449.1, read on the forward strand.
AACCTGGTCCGAGCGCCGCAAGTCACCCCTCCTTGGATTCCCCTAGGTCTCTAGTTTTCAGAAATGCACAGGTTTCATAGGTTTCCCTAGGTGCCGGCTGAGCTAGAGGCCAAAATCTACAGGTAGGCACTTCGCAAAAAACACCTCTGTTTTCTCCCAAAATTTAGGATGTGTCCACGTTGCGCTTTGGGGTGTTTCCTGTCGCCGGCGCTAGGCCTACCCACGCAAGTGAGGTATCATTTTTATCGGGAGACTTGGGGGAACGCTGGGTGGAAGGAAATTTGTAGCTCCTCTCAGATTCCAGAACTTTCTGCCACAGAAATGTGAGGAACATGTGTTTTGTTTGCCAAATTTTGAGGTTTGCAAAGGATTCTGGGTAACAGAACCTGGTCCGAGCGCCGCAAGTCACCCCTCCTTGGATTCCCCTAGGTCTCTAGTTTTCAGAAATGCACAGGTTTCATAGGTTTCCCTAGGTGCCGGCTGAGCTAGAGGCCAAAATCTACAGGTAGGCACTTCGCAAAAAACACCTCTGTTTTCTCCCAAAATTTAGGATGTGTCCACGTTGCGCTTTGGGGTGTTTCCTGTCGCCGGCGCTAGGCCTACCCACGCAAGTGAGGTATCATTTTTATCGGGAGACTTGGGGGAACGCTGGGTGGAAGGAAATTTGTAGCTCCTCTCAGATTCCAGAACTTTCTGCCACAGAAATGTGAGGAACATGTGTTTTTTTAGCCAAATTTTGAGGTTTGCAAAGGATTCTGGGTAACAGAACCTGGTCCGAGCGCCGCAAGTCACCCCTCCTTGGATTCCCCTAGGTCTCTAGTTTTCAGAAATGCACAGGTTTGGTAGGTTTCCCTAGGTGCCGGCTGAGCAAGAGGCCAAAATCTACAGGTAGGCACTTCGCAAAAAACACCTCTGTTTTCTCCCAAAATTTAGGATGTGTCCACGTTGCGCTTTGGGGTGTTTCCTGTCGCCGGCGCTAGGCCTACCCACGCAAGTGAGGTATCATTTTTTTCGGGAGACTTGGGGGAACGCTGGGTGGAAGGAAATTTGTAGCTCCTCTCAGATTCCAGAACTTTCTGCCACAGAAATGTGAGGAACATGTGTTTTTTTAGCCAAATTTTGAGGTTTGCAAAGGATTCTGGGTAACAGAACCTGGTCCGAGCCCCGCAAGTCACCCCTCCTTGGATTCCCCTAGGTCTCTAGTTTTCAGAAATGCACAGGTTTGGTAGGTTTCCCTAGGTGCCGGCTGAGCAAGAGGCCAAAATCTACAGGTAGGCACTTCGCAAAAAACACCTCTGTTTTCTCCCAAAATTTAGGATGTGTCCACGTTGCGCTTTGGGGTGTTTCCTGTCGCCGGCGCTAGGCCTACCCACGCAAGTGAGGTATCATTTTTATCGGGAGACTTGGGGGAACGCTGGGTGGAAGGAAATTTGTAGCTCCTCTCAGATTCCAGAACTTTCTGCCACAGAAATGTGAGGAACATGTGTTTTTGTAGCCAAATTTTGAGGTTTGCAAAGGATTCTGGGTAACAGAACCTGGTCAGAGACCCACAGGTCACCCCTCCTTGGATTCCCCTAGGTCTCTAGTTTTCAGAAATACACAGGTTTGGTAGGTTTCCTTAGGTGCCGGCTGAGCTAGAGGCCAAAATCTACAGGTAGGCACTTCGCAAAAAACACCTCTGTTTTCTTCTAAAATTTAGGATGTGTCCACGTTGCGCTTTGGGGTGTTTCCTGTCGCCAGCGCTAGGCCTACCCACGCAAGTGAGGTATCATTTTTATCGGGAGACTTGGGGGAACGCTGGGTGGAAGGAAATTTGTAGCTCCTCTCAGATTCCAGAACTTTCTGCCACAGAAATGTGAGGAACATGTGTTTTTTTAGCCAAATTTTGAGGTTTGCAAAGGATTCTGGGTAACAGAACCTGGTCCGAGCCCCGCAAGTCACCCCTCTTTGGATTCCCCTAGGTCTCTAGTTTTCAGAAATGCACAGGTTTGGTAGGTTTCCCTAGGTGCCGGTTGAGCTAGAGGCCAAAATCTACAGGTAGGCACTTCGCAAAAAACTCCTCTGTTTTCTCCCAAAATTTAGGATGTGTCCACGTTGCGCTTTGGGGTGTTTCCTGTCGCCGGCGCTAGGCCTACCCACGCAAGTGAGGTATCATTTTTATCGGGAGACTTGGGGGAACGCTGGGTGGAAGGAAATTTGTAGCTCCTCTCAGATTCCAGAACTTTCTGCCACAGAAATGTGAGGAACATGTGTTTTTGTAGCCAAATTTTGAGGTTTGCAAAGGATTCTGGGTAACAGAACCTGGTCAGAGACCCACAGGTCACCCCATCTTGGATTCCCCTAGGTCTCTAGTTTTCAAAAATGCACAGGTTTGGTAGGTTTCCCTAGGTGCCGGGTGAGCTACAGGCCAAAATCCACAGGTAGGCACTGTTTTCTTTCAAAAAATGGGATGTGTCCACGTTGCGTTTTGGGGCGTTTCCTGTTGCGGGCGCTAGGCCTACCCACGCAAGTGAGGTATCATTTTTATCGGGAGACTTGGGGGAACGCTGGGTGGAAGGAAATTTGTAGCTCCTCTCAGATTCCAGAACTTTCTGCCACAAAAATGTGAGGAGCATGTGTTTTTTTAGCCAAATTTTGAGGTTTGCAAAGGATTCTGGGTAACAGAACCTGGTCCGAGCCCCGCAAGTCACCCCTCCTTGGATTCCCCTAGGTCTCTCGTTTTCAGAAATACACAGGTTTGGTAGGTTTCCTTAGGTGCCGGCTGAGCTAGAGGCCAAAATCTACAGGTAGGCACTTCGCAAAAAACACCTCTGTTTTCTCCCAAAATTTAGGATGTGTCCACGTTGCGCTTTGGGGTGTTTCCTGTCGCCGGCGCTAGGCTTACCCACGCAAGTGAGGTATCATTTTTATCGGGAGACTTGGGGGAAGGCTGGGTGGAAGGAAATTTGTAGCTCCTCTCAGATTCCAGAACTTTCTGCCACAGAAATGTGAGGAACATGTGTTTTTTTAGCCAAATTTTGAGGTTTGCAAAGGATTCTGGGTAACAGAACCTGGTCCGAGCCCCGCAAGTCACCCCTCCTTGGATTCCCCTAGGTCTCTAGTTTTCAGAAATGCACAGGTTTGGTAGGTTTCACTAGGTGCCGGCTGAGCTAAAGGCCAAAATCTACAGGTAGGCACTTCGCAAAAAACACCTCTGTTTTTTTCCAAAATTTTGGATGTGTCCACTTTGCGCTTTGGGGTGTTTCCTGTCGCCAGCGCTAGGCCTACCCACGCAAGTGAGGTATAATTTTTATCGGGAGACTTGGGGGAACGCTGGGTGGAAGGAAATTTGTAGCTCCTCTCAGATTCCAGAACATTCTGCCACAGAAATGTGAGGAACATGTGTTTTTTTAGCCAAATTTTAAGGTTTGCAAAGGATTCTGGGTAACAGAACCTGGTCCGAGCCCCGCAAGTCACCCCTCCTTGGATTCCCCTAGGTCTCTAGTTTTCAGAAATGCACAGGTTTGGTAGGTTTCTCTAGGTGCCGGCTGAGCTAGAGGCCAAAATCTACAGGTAGGCACTTCGCAAAAAACACCTCTGTTTTCTCCCAAAATTTAGGATGTGTCCACGTTGCGCTTTGGGGTGTTTCCTGTCGCCGGCGCTAGGCCTACCCACGCAAGTGAGGTATCATTTTTATCGGGAGACTTGGGGGAACGCTGGGTGGAAGGAAATTTGTAGCTCCTCTCAGATTCCAGAACTTTCTGCCACAAAAATGTGAGGAGCATGTGTTTTTTTAGCCAAATTTTGAGGTTTGCAAAGGATTCTGGGTAACAGAACCTGGTCCGAGCCCCGCAAGTCACCCCTCCTTGGATTCCCCTAGGTCTCTAGTTTTCAGAAATGCACAGGTTTGGTAGGTTTCCCTAGGTGCCGGCTGAGCTAGAGGCCAAAATCTACAGGTAGGCACTTCGCAAAAAACACCTCTGTTTTCTCCCAAAATTTAGGATGTGTCCACGTTGCGCTTTGGGGTGTTTCCTGTCGCCGGCGCTAGGCTTACCCACGCAAGTGAGGTATCATTTTTATCGGGAGACTTGGGGGAACGCTGGGTGGAAGGAAATTTGTAGCTCCTCTCAGATTCCAGAACTTTCTGCCACAGAAATGTGAGGAACATGTGTTTTTTTAGCCAAATTTTGAGGTTTGCAAAGGATTCTGGGTAACAGAACCTGGTCCGAGCCCCGCAAGTCACCCCTCCTTGGATTCCCCTAGGTCTCTAGTTTTCAGAAATGCACAGGTTTGGTAGGTTTCACTAGGTGCCGGCTGAGCTAAAGGCCAAAATCTACAGGTAGGCACTTCGCAAAAAACACCTCTGTTTTTTTCCAAAATTTTGGATGTGTCCACTTTGCGCTTTGGGGTGTTTCCTGTCGCCAGCGCTAGGCCTACCCACGCAAGTGAGGTATAATTTTTATCGGGAGACTTGGGGGAACGCTGGGTGGAAGGAAATTTGTAGCTCCTCTCAGATTCCAGAACATTCTGCCTCAGAAATGTGAGGAACATGTGTTTTTTTAGCCAAATTTTGAGGTTTGCAAAGGATTCTGGGTAACAGAACCTGGTCCGAGCCCCGCAAGTCACCCCTCCTTAGATTCCCCTAGGTCTCTAGTTTTCAGAAATGCACAGGTTTGGTAGGTTTCTCTAGGTGCCGGCTGAGCTAGAGGCCAAAATCTACAGGTAGGCACTTCGCAAAAAACACCTCTGTTTTCTCCCAAAATTTAGGATGTGTCCACGTTGCGCTTTGGGGTGTTTCCTGTCGCCGGCGCTAGGCCTACCCACGCAAGTGAGGTATCATTTTTATCGGGAGACTTGGGGGAACGCTGGGTGGAAGGAAATTTGTAGCTCCTCTCAGATTCCAGAACTTTCTGCCACAAAAATGTGAGGAGCATGTGTTTTTTTAGCCAAATTTTGAGGTTTGCAAAGGATTCTGGGTAACAGAACCTGGTCCGAGCCCCGCAAGTCACCCCTCCTTGGATTCCCCTAGGTCTCTAGTTTTCAGAAATGCACAGGTTTGGTAGGTTTCCCTAGGTGCCGGCTGAGCTAGAGGCCAAAATCTACAGGTAGGCACTTCGCAAAAAACACCTCTGTTTTCTCCCAAAATTTAGGATGTGTCCACGTTGCGCTTTGGGGTGTTTCCTGTCGCCGGCGCTAGGCTTACCCACGCAAGTGAGGTATCATTTTTATCGGGAGACTTGGGGGAACGCTGGGTGGAAGGAAATTTGTAGCTCCTCTCAGATTCCAGAACTTTCTGCCACAGAAATGTGAGGAACATGTGTTTTTTTAGCCAAATTTTGAGGTTTGCAAAGGATTCTGGGTAACAGAACCTGGTCCGAGCCCCGCAAGTCACCCCTCCTTGGATTCCCCTAGGTCTCTAGTTTTCAGAAATGCACAGGTTTGGTAGGTTTCACTAGGTGCCGGCTGAGCTAAAGGCCAAAATCTACAGGTAGGCACTTCGCAAAAAACACCTCTGTTTTTTTCCAAAATTTTGGATGTGTCCACTTTGCGCTTTGGGGTGTTTCCTGTCGCCAGCGCTAGGCCTACCCACGCAAGTGAGGTATCATTTTTATCGGGAGACTTGGGGGAACGCTGGGTGGAAGGAAATTTGTAGCTCCTCTCAGATTCCAGAACATTCTGCCTCAGAAATGTGAGGAACATGTGTTTTTTTAGCCAAATTTTGAGGTTTGCAAAGGATTCTGGGTAACAGAACCTGGTCCGAGCCCCGCAAGTCACCCCTCCTTAGATTCCCCTAGGTCTCTAGTTTTCAGAAATGCACAGGTTTGGTAGGTTTCTCTAGGTGCCGGCTGAGCTAAAGGCCAAAATCTACAGGTAGGCACTTCGAAAAAAACACCTCTGTTTTCTCCCAAAATTTAGGATGTGTCCACGTTGCGCTTTGGGGTGTTTCCTGTCGCCGGCGCTAGGCCTACCCACGCAAGTGAGGTATCATTTTTATCGGGAGACTTGGGGGAACGCTGGGTGGAAGGAAATTTGTAGCTCCTCTCAGATTCCAGAACTTTCTGCCACAAAAATGTGAGGAGCATGTGTTTTTTTAGCCAAATTTTGAGGTTTGCAAAGGATTCTGGGTAACAGAACCTGGTCCGAGCCCCGCAAGTCACCCCTCCTTGGATTCCCCTAGGTCTCTAGTTTTCAGAAATGCACAGGTTTCGTAGGTTTCCCTAGGTGCCGGCTGAGCTAGAGGCCAAAATCTACAGGTAGGCACTTCGCAAAAAACACCTCTGTTTTCTCCCAAAATTTAGGATGTGTCCACGTTGCGCTTTGGGGTGTTTCCTGTCGCCGGCGCTAGGCTTACCCACGCAAGTGAGGTATCATTTTTATCGGGAGACTTGGGGGAACGCTGGGTGGAAGGAAATTTGTAGCTCCTCTCAGATTCCAGAACTTTCTGCCACAGAAATGTGAGGAACATGTGTTTTTTTAGCCAAATTTTGAGGTTTGCAAAGGATTCTGGGTAACAGAACCTGGTCCGAGCCCCGCAAGTCACCCCTCCTTGGATTCCCCTAGGTCTCTAGTTTTCAGAAATGCACATTTTTCGTAGGTTTCCCTAGGTGCCGGCTGAGCTAGAGGCCAAAATCTACAGGTAGGCACTTCGCAAAAAACACCTCTGTTTTCTCCCAAAATTTTGGATGTGTCCACGTTGCGCTTTGGGGTGTTTCCTGTCTCCGGCGCTAGGCTTACCCACGCAAGTGAGGTATCATTTTTATCGGGAGACTTGGGGGAACGCTGGGTGGAAGGAAATTTGTAGCTCCTCTCAGATTCCAGAACTTTCTGCCACAGAAATGTGAGGAACATGTGTTTTTTTAGCCAAATTTTGAGGTTTGCAAAGGATTCTGGGTAACAGAACCTGGTCCGAGCCCCGCAAGTCACCCCTCCTTGGATTCCCCTAGGTCTCTAGTTTTCAGAAATGCACAGGTTTGGTAGGTTTCACTAGGTGCCGGCTGAGCTAAAGGCCAAAATCTACAGGTAGGCACTTCGCAAAAAACACCTCTGTTTTTTTCCAAAATTTAGGATGTGTCCACGTTGCGCTTTGGGGTGTTTCCTGTCGCCAGCGCTAGGCCTACCCACGCAAGTGAGGTATCATTTTTATCGGGAGACTTGGGGGAACGCTGGGTGGAAGGAAATTTGTAGCTCCTCTCAGATTCCAGAACTTTCTGCCACAGAAATGTGAGGAACATGTGTTTTTTTAGCCAAATTTTGAGGTTTGCAAAGGATTCTGGGTAACAGAACCTGGTCCGAGCCCCGCAAGTCACCCCTCTTTGGATTCCCCTAGGTCTCTAGTTTTCAGAAATGCACAGGTTTGGTAGGTTTCCCTAGGTGCCGGCTGAGCTAGAGGCCAAAATCTACAGGTAGGCACTTCGAAAAAAACACCTCTGTTTTCTCCCAAAATTTAGGATGTGTCCACGTTGCGCTTTGGGGTGTTTCCTGTCGCCGGTGCTAGGCCTACCCACGCAAGTGAGGTATCATTTTTATCGGGAGACTTGGGGGAACGCTGGGTGGAAGGAAATTTGTAGCTCCTCTCAGATTCCAGAACTTTCTGCCACAGAAATGTGAGGAACATGTGTTTTTTTAGCCAAATTTTGAGGTTTGCAAAGGATTCTGGGTAACAGAACCTGGTCCGAGCCCCGCAAGTCACCCCTCCTTGGATTCCCCTAGGTCTCTAGTTTTCAGAAATGCACAGGTTTCGTAGGTTTCCCTAGGTGCCGGCTGAGCTAGAGGCCAAAATCTACAGGTAGGCACTTCGCAAAAAACACCTCTGTTTTCTCCCAAAATTTAGGATGTGTCCACGTTGCGCTTTGGGGTGTTTCCTGTCGCCGGCGCTAGGCTTACCCACGCAAGTGAGGTATCATTTTTATCGGGAGACTTGGGGGAACGCTGGGTGGAAGGAAATTTGTAGCTCCTCTCAGATTCCAGAACTTTCTGCCACAGAAATGTGAGGAACATGTGTTTTTTTAGCCAAATTTTGAGGTTTGCAATGGATTCTGGGTAACAGAACCTGGTCCGAGCCCCGCAAGTCACCCCTCCTTGGATTCCCCTAGGTCTCTAGTTTTCAGAAATGCACAGGTTTGGTAGGTTTCACTAGGTGGCGGCTGAGCTAAAGGCCAAAATCTACAGGTAGGCACTTCGCAAAAAACACCTCTGTTTTTTTCCAAAATTTTGGATGTGTCCACGTTGCGCTTTGGGGTGTTTCCTGTCGCCAGCGCTAGGCCTACCCACGCAAGTGAGGTATAATTTTTATCGGGAGACTTGGGGGAACGCTGGGTGGAAGGAAATTTGTAGCTCCTCTCAGATTCCAGAACATTCTGCCACAGAAATGTGAGGAACATGTGTTTTTTTAGCCAAATTTTGAGGTTTGCAAAGGATTCTGGGTAACAGAACCTGGTCCGAGCCCCGCAAGTCACCCCTCCTTGGATTCCCCTAGGTCTCTAGTTTTCAGAAATGCACAGGTTTGGTAGGTTTCTCTAGGTGCCGGCTGAGCTAGAGGCCAAAATCTACAGGCAGGCACTTCGCAAAAAACACCTCTGTTTTCTCCCAAAATTTAGGATGTGTCCACGTTGCGCTTTGGGGTGTTTCCTGTCGCCGGCGCTAGGCCTACCCACGCAAGTGAGGTATCATTTTTATCGGGAGACTTGGGGGAACGCTGGGTGGAAGGAAATTTGTAGCTCCTCTCAGATTCCAGAACTTTCTGCCACAGAAATGTGAGGAACATGTGTTTTTTTAGCCAAATTTTGAGGTTTGCAAAGGATTCTGGGTAACAGAACCTGGTCCGAGCCCCGCAAGTCACCCCTCCTTGGATTCCCCTAGGTCTCTAGTTTTCAGAAATGCACAGGTTTGGTAGGTTTCACTAGGTGCCTGCTGAGCTAAAGGCCAAAATCTACAGGTAGGCACTTCGCAAAAAACACCTCTGTTTTTTTCCAAAATTTTGGATGTGTCCACGTTGCGCTTTGGGGTGTTTCCTGTCGCCAGCGCTAGGCCTACCCACGCAAGTGAGGTATCATTTTTATCGGGAGACTTGGGGGAACGCTGGGTGGAAGGAAATTTGTAGCTCCTCTCAGATTCCAGAACTTTCTGCCACAGAAATGTGAGGAACATGTGTTTTTTTAGCCAAATTTTGAGGTTTGCAAAGGATTCTGGGTAACAGAACCTGGTCCGAGCCCCGCAAGTCACCCCTCCTTGGATTCCCCTAGGTCTCTAGTTTTCAGAAATGCACAGGTTTGGTAGGTTTCCCTAGGTGCCGGCTGAGCTAGAGGCCAAAATCTACAGGTAGGCACTTCGCAAAAAACACCTCTGTTTTCTCCCAAAATTTAGGATGTGTCCACGTTGCGCTTTGGGGTGTTTCCTGTCGCCGGTGCTAGGCCTACCCACGCAAGTGAGGTATCATTTTTATCGGGAGACTTGGGGGAACGCTGGGTGGAAGGAAATTTGTAGCTCCTCTCAGATTCCAGAACTTTCTGCCACAGAAATGTGAGGAACATGTGTTTTTTTAGCCAAATTTTGAGGTTTGCAATGGATTCTGGGTAACAGAACCTGGTCCGAGCCCCGCAAGTCACCCCTCCTTGGATTCCCCTAGGTCTCTAGTTTTCAGAAATGCACAGGTTTGGTAGGATTCCCTAGGTGCCGGCTGAGCTAGAGGCCAAAATCTACAGGTAGGCACTTCGCAAAAAAACGCTCAGTTTTTTTCCAAAATTTAGGATGTGTCCACGTTGTGCTTTGGGGTGTTTCCTGTCGCCGGCGCTAGGCCTACCCACGCAAGTGAGGTATCATTTTTATCGGGAGACTTGGGGGAACGCTGGGTTGAAGGAAATTTGTAGCTCCTCTCAGATTCCAGAACTTTCTGCCACAGAAATGTGAGGAACATGTGTTTTTTTTGCCAAATTTTGAGGTTTGCAAAGGATTCTGGGTAACAGAACCTGGTCCGAGCCCCGCAAGTCACCCCTCCTTGGATTCCCCTAGGTCTCTAGTTTTCAGAAATGCACATTTTTCGTAGGTTTCCCTAGGTGCCGGCTGAGCTAGAGGCCAAAATCTACAGGTAGGCACTTCGCAAAAAACACCTCTGTTTTCTCACAAAATTTAGGATGTGTCCACGTTGCGCTTTGGGGTGTTTCCTGTCGCCGGCGCTAGGCTTACCCACGCAAGTGAGGTATCATTTTTATCGGGAGACTTGGGGGAACGCTGGGTGGAAGGAAATTTGTAGCTCCTCTCAGATTCCAGAACTTTCTGCCACAGAAATGTGAGGAACATGTGTTTTTTTAGCCAAATTTTGAGGTTTGCAAAGGATTCTGGGTAACAGAACCTGGTCCGAGCCCCGCAAGTCACCCCTCCTTGGATTCCCCTAGGTCTCTAGTTTTCAGAAATGCACAGGTTTGGTAGGTTTCACTAGGTGGCGGCTGAGCTAAAGGCCAAAATCTACAGGTAGGCACTTCGCAAAAAACACCTCTGTTTTTTTCCAAAATTTTGGATGTGTCCACGTTGCGCTTTGGGGTGTTTCCTGTCGCCAGCGCTAGGCCTACCCACGCAAGTGAGGTATAATTTTTATCGGGAGACTTGGGGGAACGCTGGGTGGAAGGAAATTTGTAGCTCCTCTCAGATTCCAGAACTTTCTGCCACAGAAATGTGAGGAACATGTGTTTTGTTTGCCAAATTTTGAGGTTTGCAAAGGATTCTGGGTAACAGAACCTGGTCCGAGCCCCGCAAGTCACCCCTCCTTGGATTCCCCTAGGTCTCTAGTTTTCAGAAATGCACAGGTTTCGTAGGTTTCCCTAGGTGCCGGCTGAGCTAGAGGCCAAAATCTACAGGTAGGCACTTCGCAAAAAACACCTCTGTTTTTTTCTAAAATTTAGGATGTGTCCACGTTGCGCTTTGGGGTGTTTCCTGTCGCCAGCGCTAGGCCTACCCACGCAAGTGAGGTATCATTTTTATCGGGAGACTTGGGGGAACGCTGGGTGGAAGGAAATTTGTAGCTCCTCTCAGATTCCAGAACTTTCTGCCACAGAAATGTGAGGAACATGTGTTTTTTTAGCCAAATTTTGAGGTTTGCAAAGGATTCTGGGTAACAGAACCTGGTCCGAGCCCCGCAAGTCACCCCTCTTTGGATTCCCCTAGGTCTCTAGTTTTCAGAAATGCACAGGTTTGGTAGGTTTCCCTAGGTGCCGGTTGAGCTAGAGGCCAAAATCTACAGGTAGGCACTTCGCAAAAAACTCCTCTGTTTTCTCCCAAAATTTAGGATGTGTCCACGTTGCGCTTTGGGGTGTTTCCTGTCGCCAGCGCTAGGCCTACCCACGCAAGTGAGGTATAATTTTTATCGGGAGACTTGGGGGAACGCTGGGTGGAAGGAAATTTGTAGCTCCTCTCAGATTCCAGAACTTTCTGCCACAGAAATGTGAGGAACATGTGTTTTTTTAGCCAAATTTTGAGGTTTGCAAAGGATTCTGGGTAACAGAACCTGGTCCGAGCGCCGCAAGTCACCCCTCCTTGGATTCCCCTAGGTCTCTAGTTTTCAGAAATGCACAGGTTTGGTAGGTTTCCCTAGGTGCCGGCTGAGCAAGAGGCCAAAATCTACAGGTAGGCACTTCGCAAAAAACACCTCTGTTTTCTCCCAAAATTTAGGATGTGTCCACGTTGCGCTTTGGGGTGTTTCCTGTCGCCGGCGCTAGGCCTACCCACGCAAGTGAGGTATCATTTTTTTCGGGAGACTTGGGGGAACGCTGGGTGGAAGGAAATTTGTAGCTCCTCTCAGATTCCAGAACTTTCTGCCACAGAAATGTGAGGAACATGTGTTTTTTATGCCAAATTTTGAGGTTTGCAAAGGATTCTGGGTAACAGAACCTGGTCCGAGCCCCGCAAGTCACCCCTCCTTGGATTCCCCTAGGTCTCTAGTTTTCAGAAATGCACAGGTTTGGTAGGTTTCCCTAGGTGCCGGCTGAGCAAGAGGCCAAAATCTACAGGTAGGCACTTCGCAAAAAACACCTCTGTTTTCTCCCAAAATTTAGGATGTGTCCACGTTGCGCTTTGGGGTGTTTCCTGTCGCCGGCGCTAGGCCTACCCACGCAAGTGAGGTATCATTTTTTTCGGGAGACTTGGGGGAACGCTGGGTGGAAGGAAATTTGTAGCTCCTCTCAGATTCCAGAACTTTCTGCCACAGAAATGTGAGGAACATGTGTTTTTTTAGCCAAATTTTGAGGTTTGCAAAGGATTCTGGGTAACAGAACCTGGTCCGAGCCCCGCAAGTCACCCCTCCTTGGATTCCCCTAGGTCTCTAGTTTTCAGAAATGCACAGGTTTGGTAGGTTTCACTAGGTGCCGGCTGAGCTAAAGGCCAAAATCTACAGGTAGGCACTTCGCAAAAAACACCTCTGTTTTTTTCTAAAATTTAGGATGTGTCCACGTTGCGCTTTGGGGTGTTTCCTGTCGCCAGCGCTAGGCCTACCCACGCAAGTGAGGTATCATTTTTATCGGGAGACTTGGGGGAACGCTGGGTGGAAGGAAATTTGTAGCTCCTCTCAGATTCCAGAACTTTCTGCCACAGAAATGTGAGGAACATGTGTTTTTTTAGCCAAATTTTGAGGTTTGCAAAGGATTCTGGGTAACAGAACCTGGTCCGAGCCCCGCAAGTCACCCCTCTTTGGATTCCCCTAGGTCTCTAGTTTTCAGAAATGCACAGGTTTGGTAGGTTTCCCTAGGTGCCGGTTGAGCTAGAGGCCAAAATCTACAGGTAGGCACTTCGCAAAAAACTCCTCTGTTTTCTCCCAAAATTTAGGATGTGTCCACGTTGCGCTTTGGGGTGTTTCCTGTCGCCGGCGCTAGGCCTACCCACGCAAGTGAGGTATCATTTTTATCGGGAGACTTGGGGGAACGCTGGGTGGAAGGAAATTTGTAGCTCCTCTCAGATTCCAGAACTTTCTGCCACAGAAATGTGAGGAACATGTGTTTTTGTAGCCAAATTTTGAGGTTTGCAAAGGATTCTGGGTAACAGAACCTGGTCAGAGACCCACAGGTCACCCCTCCTTGGATTCCCCTAGGTCTCTAGTTTTCAGAAATACACAGGTTTGGTAGGTTTCCTTAGGTGCCGGCTGAGCTAGAGGCCAAAATCTACAGGTAGGCACTTCGCAAAAAACACCTCTGTTTTCTTCTAAAATTTAGGATGTGTCCACGTTGCGCTTTGGGGTGTTTCCTGTCGCCAGCGCTAGGCCTACCCACGCAAGTGAGGTATCATTTTTATCGGGAGACTTGGGGGAACGCTGGGTGGAAGGAAATTTGTAGCTCCTCTCAGATTCCAGAACTTTCTGCCACAGAAATGTGAGGAACATGTGTTTTTTTAGCCAAATTTTGAGGTTTGCAAAGGATTCTGGGTAACAGAACCTGGTCCGAGCCCCGCAAGTCACCCCTCTTTGGATTCCCCTAGGTCTCTAGTTTTCAGAAATGCACAGGTTTGGTAGGTTTCCCTAGGTGCCGGTTGAGCTAGAGGCCAAAATCTACAGGTAGGCACTTCGCAAAAAACTCCTCTGTTTTCTCCCAAAATTTAGGATGTGTCCACGTTGCGCTTTGGGGTGTTTCCTGTCGCCGGCGCTAGGCCTACCCACGCAAGTGAGGTATCATTTTTATCGGGAGACTTGGGGGAACGCTGGGTGGAAGGAAATTTGTAGCTCCTCTCAGATTCCAGAACTTTCTGCCACAGAAATGTGAGGAACATGTGTTTTTGTAGCCAAATTTTGAGGTTTGCAAAGGATTCTGGGTAACAGAACCTGGTCAGAGACCCACAGGTCACCCCATCTTGGATTCCCCTAGGTCTCTAGTTTTCAAAAATGCACAGGTTTGGTAGGTTTCCCTAGGTGCCGGGTGAGCTACAGGCCAAAATCCACAGGTAGGCACTGTTTTCTTTCAAAAAATGGGATGTGTCCACGTTGCGTTTTGGGGCGTTTCCTGTTGCGGGCGCTAGGCCTACCCACGCAAGTGAGGTATCATTTTTATCGGGAGACTTGGGGGAACGCTGGGTGGAAGGAAATTTGTAGCTCCTCTCAGATTCCAGAACTTTCTGCCACAAAAATGTGAGGAGCATGTGTTTTTTTAGCCAAATTTTGAGGTTTGCAAAGGATTCTGGGTAACAGAACCTGGTCCGAGCCCCGCAAGTCACCCCTCCTTGGATTCCCCTAGGTCTCTCGTTTTCAGAAATACACAGGTTTGGTAGGTTTCCTTAGGTGCCGGCTGAGCTAGAGGCCAAAATCTACAGGTAGGCACTTCGCAAAAAACACCTCTGTTTTCTCCCAAAATTTAGGATGTGTCCACGTTGCGCTTTGGGGTGTTTCCTGTCGCCGGCGCTAGGCTTACCCACGCAAGTGAGGTATCATTTTTATCGGGAGACTTGGGGGAAGGCTGGGTGGAAGGAAATTTGTAGCTCCTCTCAGATTCCAGAACTTTCTGCCACAGAAATGTGAGGAACATGTGTTTTTTTAGCCAAATTTTGAGGTTTGCAAAGGATTCTGGGTAACAGAACCTGGTCCGAGCCCCGCAAGTCACCCCTCCTTGGATTCCCCTAGGTCTCTAGTTTTCAGAAATGCACAGGTTTGGTAGGTTTCACTAGGTGCCGGCTGAGCTAAAGGCCAAAATCTACAGGTAGGCACTTCGCAAAAAACACCTCTGTTTTTTTCCAAAATTTTGGATGTGTCCACTTTGCGCTTTGGGGTGTTTCCTGTCGCCAGCGCTAGGCCTACCCACGCAAGTGAGGTATAATTTTTATCGGGAGACTTGGGGGAACGCTGGGTGGAAGGAAATTTGTAGCTCCTCTCAGATTCCAGAACATTCTGCCACAGAAATGTGAGGAACATGTGTTTTTTTAGCCAAATTTTAAGGTTTGCAAAGGATTCTGGGTAACAGAACCTGGTCCGAGCCCCGCAAGTCACCCCTCCTTGGATTCCCCTAGGTCTCTAGTTTTCAGAAATGCACAGGTTTGGTAGGTTTCTCTAGGTGCCGGCTGAGCTAGAGGCCAAAATCTACAGGTAGGCACTTCGCAAAAAACACCTCTGTTTTCTCCCAAAATTTAGGATGTGTCCACGTTGCGCTTTGGGGTGTTTCCTGTCGCCGGCGCTAGGCCTACCCACGCAAGTGAGGTATCATTTTTATCGGGAGACTTGGGGGAACGCTGGGTGGAAGGAAATTTGTAGCTCCTCTCAGATTCCAGAACTTTCTGCCACAAAAATGTGAGGAGCATGTGTTTTTTTAGCCAAATTTTGAGGTTTGCAAAGGATTCTGGGTAACAGAACCTGGTCCGAGCCCCGCAAGTCACCCCTCCTTGGATTCCCCTAGGTCTCTAGTTTTCAGAAATGCACAGGTTTGGTAGGTTTCCTTAGGTGCCGGCTGAGCTAGAGGCCAAAATCTACAGGTAGGCACTTCGCAAAAAACACCTCTGTTTTCTCCCAAAATTTAGGATGTGTCCACGTTGCGCTTTGGGGTGTTTCCTGTCGCCGGCGCTAGGCTTACCCACGCAAGTGAGGTATCATTTTTATCGGGAGACTTGGGGGAAGGCTGGGTGGAAGGAAATTTGTAGCTCCTCTCAGATTCCAGAACTTTCTGCCACAGAAATGTGAGGAACATGTGTTTTTTTAGCCAAATTTTGAGGTTTGCAAAGGATTCTGGGTAACAGAACCTGGTCCGAGCCCCGCAAGTCACCCCTCCTTGGATTCCCCTAGGTCTCTAGTTTTCAGAAATGCACAGGTTTGGTAGGTTTCACTAGGTGCCGGCTGAGCTAAAGGCCAAAATCTACAGGTAGGCACTTCGCAAAAAACACCTCTGTTTTTTTCCAAAATTTTGGATGTGTCCACTTTGCGCTTTGGGGTGTTTCCTGTCGCCAGCGCTAGGCCTACCCACGCAAGTGAGGTATAATTTTTATCGGGAGACTTGGGGGAACGCTGGGTGGAAGGAAATTTGTAGCTCCTCTCAGATTCCAGAACATTCTGCCACAGAAATGTGAGGAACATGTGTTTTTTTAGCCAAATTTTAAGGTTTGCAAAGGATTCTGGGTAACAGAACCTGGTCCGAGCCCCGCAAGTCACCCCTCCTTGGATTCCCCTAGGTCTCTAGTTTTCAGAAATGCACAGGTTTGGTAGGTTTCTCTAGGTGCCGGCTGAGCTAGAGGCCAAAATCTACAGGTAGGCACTTCGCAAAAAACACCTCTGTTTTCTCCCAAAATTTAGGATGTGTCCACGTTGCGCTTTGGGGTGTTTCCTGTCGCCGGCGCTAGGCCTACCCACGCAAGTGAGGTATCATTTTTATCGGGAGACTTGGGGGAACGCTGGGTGGAAGGAAATTTGTAGCTCCTCTCAGATTCCAGAACTTTCTGCCACAAAAATGTGAGGAGCATGTGTTTTTTTAGCCAAATTTTGAGGTTTGCAAAGGATTCTGGGTAACAGAACCTGGTCCGAGCCCCGCAAGTCACCCCTCCTTGGATTCCCCTAGGTCTCTAGTTTTCAGAAATGCACAGGTTTGGTAGGTTTCCCTAGGTGCCGGCTGAGCTAGAGGCCAAAATCTACAGGTAGGCACTTCGCAAAAAACACCTCTGTTTTCTCCCAAAATTTAGGATGTGTCCACGTTGCGCTTTGGGGTGTTTCCTGTCGCCGGCGCTAGGCTTACCCACGCAAGTGAGGTATCATTTTTATCGGGAGACTTGGGGGAACGCTGGGTGGAAGGAAATTTGTAGCTCCTCTCAGATTCCAGAACTTTCTGCCACAGAAATGTGAGGAACATGTGTTTTTTTAGCCAAATTTTGAGGTTTGCAAAGGATTCTGGGTAACAGAACCTGGTCCGAGCCCCGCAAGTCACCCCTCCTTGGATTCCCCTAGGTCTCTAGTTTTCAGAAATGCACAGGTTTGGTAGGTTTCACTAGGTGCCGGCTGAGCTAAAGGCCAAAATCTACAGGTAGGCACTTCGCAAAAAACACCTCTGTTTTTTTCCAAAATTTTGGATGTGTCCACTTTGCGCTTTGGGGTGTTTCCTGTCGCCAGCGCTAGGCCTACCCACGCAAGTGAGGTATAATTTTTATCGGGAGACTTGGGGGAACGCTGGGTGGAAGGAAATTTGTAGCTCCTCTCAGATTCCAGAACATTCTGCCTCAGAAATGTGAGGAACATGTGTTTTTTTAGCCAAATTTTGAGGTTTGCAAAGGATTCTGGGTAACAGAACCTGGTCCGAGCCCCGCAAGTCACCCCTCCTTGGATTCCCCTAGGTCTCTAGTTTTCAGAAATGCACAGGTTTCGTAGGTTTCCCTAGGTGCCGGCTGAGCTAGAGGCCAAAATCTACAGGTAGGCACTTCGCAAAAAACACCTCTGTTTTCTCCCAAAATTTAGGATGTGTCCACGTTGCGCTTTGGGGTGTTTCCTGTCGCCGGCGCTAGGCTTACCCACGCAAGTGAGGTATCATTTTTATCGGGAGACTTGGGGGAACGCTGGGTGGAAGGAAATTTGTAGCTCCTCTCAGATTCCAGAACTTTCTGCCACAGAAATGTGAGGAACATGTGTTTTTTTAGCCAAATTTTGAGGTTTGCAAAGGATTCTGGGTAACAGAACCTGGTCCGAGCCCCGCAAGTCACCCCTCCTTGGATTCCCCTAGGTCTCTAGTTTTCAGAAATGCACATTTTTCGTAGGTTTCCCTAGGTGCCGGCTGAGCTAGAGGCCAAAATCTACAGGTAGGCACTTCGCAAAAAACACCTCTGTTTTCTCCCAAAATTTTGGATGTGTCCACGTTGCGCTTTGGGGTGTTTCCTGTCTCCGGCGCTAGGCTTACCCACGCAAGTGAGGTATCATTTTTATCGGGAGACTTGGGGGAACGCTGGGTGGAAGGAAATTTGTAGCTCCTCTCAGATTCCAGAACTTTCTGCCACAGAAATGTGAGGAACATGTGTTTTTTTAGCCAAATTTTGAGGTTTGCAAAGGATTCTGGGTAACAGAACCTGGTCCGAGCCCCGCAAGTCACCCCTCCTTGGATTCCCCTAGGTCTCTAGTTTTCAGAAATGCACAGGTTTGGTAGGTTTCACTAGGTGCCGGCTGAGCTAAAGGCCAAAATCTACAGGTAGGCACTTCGCAAAAAACACCTCTGTTTTTTTCCAAAATTTCGCATGTGTCCACGTTGCGCTTTGGGGTGTTTCCTGTCGCCAGCGCTAGGCCTACCCACGCAAGTGAGGTATCATTTTTATCGGGAGACTTGGGGGAACGCTGGGTGGAAGGAAATTTGTAGCTCCTCTCAGATTCCAGAATTTTCTGCCACAGAAATGTGAGGAACATGTGTTTTTTTAGCCAAATTTTGAGGTTTGCAAAGGATTCTGGGTAACAGAACCTGGTCCGAGCCCCGCAAGTCACCCCTCTTTGGATTCCCCTAGGTCTCTAGTTTTCAGAAATGCACAGGTTTGGTAGGTTTCCCTAGGTGCCGGCTGAGCTAGAGGCCAAAATCTACAGGTAGGCACTTCGAAAAAAACACCTCTGTTTTCTCCCAAAATTTTGGATGTGTCCACGTTGCGCTTTGGGGTGTTTCCTGTCGCCGGTGCTAGGCCTACCCACGCAAGTGAGGTATCATTTTTATCGGGAGACTTGGGGGAACGCTGGGTGGAAGGAAATTTGTAGCTCCTCTCAGATTCCAGAACTTTCTGCCACAGAAATGTGAGGAACATGTGTTTTTTTAGCCAAATTTTGAGGTTTGCAAAGGATTCTGGGTAACAGAACCTGGTCCGAGCCCCGCAAGTCACCCCTCCTTGGATTCCCCTAGGTCTCTAGTTTTCAGAAATGCACAGGTTTCGTAGGTTTCCCTAGGTGCCGGCTGAGCTAGAGGCCAAAATCTACAGGTAGGCACTTCGCAAAAAACACCTCTGTTTTCTCCCAAAATTTAGGATGTGTCCACGTTGCGCTTTGGGGTGTTTCCTGTCGCCGGCGCTAGGCTTACCCACGCAAGTGAGGTATCATTTTTATCGGGAGACTTGGGGGAACGCTGGGTGGAAGGAAATTTGTAGCTCCTCTCAGATTCCAGAACTTTCTGCCACAGAAATGTGAGGAACATGTGTTTTTTTAGCCAAATTTTGAGGTTTGCAATGGATTCTGGGTAACAGAACCTGGTCCGAGCCCCGCAAGTCACCCCTCCTTGGATTCCCCTAGGTCTCTAGTTTTCAGAAATGCACAGGTTTGGTAGGTTTCACTAGGTGGCGGCTGAGCTAAAGGCCAAAATCTACAGGTAGGCACTTCGCAAAAAACACCTCTGTTTTTTTCCAAAATTTTGGATGTGTCCACGTTGCGCTTTGGGGTGTTTCCTGTCGCCAGCGCTAGGCCTACCCACGCAAGTGAGGTATAATTTTTATCGGGAGACTTGGGGGAACGCTGGGTGGAAGGAAATTTGTAGCTCCTCTCAGATTCCAGAACATTCTGCCACAGAAATGTGAGGAACATGTGTTTTTTTAGCCAAATTTTGAGGTTTGCAAAGGATTCTGGGTAACAGAACCTGGTCCGAGCCCCGCAAGTCACCCCTCCTTGGATTCCCCTAGGTCTCTAGTTTTCAGAAATGCACAGGTTTGGTAGGTTTCTCTAGGTGCCGGCTGAGCTAGAGGCCAAAATCTACAGGCAGGCACTTCGCAAAAAACACCTCTGTTTTCTCCCAAAATTTAGGATGTGTCCACGTTGCGCTTTGGGGTGTTTCCTGTCGCCGGCGCTAGGCCTACCCACGCAAGTGAGGTATCATTTTTATCGGGAGACTTGGGGGAACGCTGGGTGGAAGGAAATTTGTAGCTCCTCTCAGATTCCAGAACTTTCTGCCACAGAAATGTGAGGAACATGTGTTTTTTTAGCCAAATTTTGAGGTTTGCAAAGGATTCTGGGTAACAGAACCTGGTCCGAGCCCCGCAAGTCACCCCTCCTTGGATTCCCCTAGGTCTCTAGTTTTCAGAAATGCACAGGTTTGGTAGGTTTCACTAGGTGCCTGCTGAGCTAAAGGCCAAAATCTACAGGTAGGCACTTCGCAAAAAACACCTCTGTTTTTTTCCAAAATTTTGGATGTGTCCACGTTGCGCTTTGGGGTGTTTCCTGTCGCCAGCGCTAGGCCTACCCACGCAAGTGAGGTATCATTTTTATCGGGAGACTTGGGGGAACGCTGGGTGGAAGGAAATTTGTAGCTCCTCTCAGATTCCAGAACTTTCTGCCACAGAAATGTGAGGAACATGTGTTTTTTTAGCCAAATTTTGAGGTTTGCAAAGGATTCTGGGTAACAGAACCTGGTCCGAGCCCCGCAAGTCACCCCTCCTTGGATTCCCCTAGGTCTCTAGTTTTCAGAAATGCACAGGTTTGGTAGGTTTCCCTAGGTGCCGGCTGAGCTAGAGGCCAAAATCTACAGGTAGGCACTTCGCAAAAAACACCTCTGTTTTCTCCCAAAATTTAGGATGTGTCCACGTTGCGCTTTGGGGTGTTTCCTGTCGCCGGTGCTAGGCCTACCCACGCAAGTGAGGTATCATTTTTATCGGGAGACTTGGGGGAACGCTGGGTGGAAGGAAATTTGTAGCTCCTCTCAGATTCCAGAACTTTCTGCCACAGAAATGTGAGGAACATGTGTTTTTTTAGCCAAATTTTGAGGTTTGCAATGGATTCTGGGTAACAGAACCTGGTCCGAGCCCCGCAAGTCACCCCTCCTTGGATTCCCCTAGGTCTCTAGTTTTCAGAAATGCACAGGTTTGGTAGGATTCCCTAGGTGCCGGCTGAGCTAGAGGCCAAAATCTACAGGTAGGCACTTCGCAAAAAAACGCTCAGTTTTTTTCCAAAATTTAGGATGTGTCCACGTTGTGCTTTGGGGTGTTTCCTGTCGCCGGCGCTAGGCCTACCCACGCAAGTGAGGTATCATTTTTATCGGGAGACTTGGGGGAACGCTGGGTTGAAGGAAATTTGTAGCTCCTCTCAGATTCCAGAACTTTCTGCCACAGAAATGTGAGGAACATGTGTTTTTTTTGCCAAATTTTGAGGTTTGCAAAGGATTCTGGGTAACAGAACCTGGTCCGAGCCCCGCAAGTCACCCCTCCTTGGATTCCCCTAGGTCTCTAGTTTTCAGAAATGCACATTTTTCGTAGGTTTCCCTAGGTGCCGGCTGAGCTAGAGGCCAAAATCTACAGGTAGGCACTTCGCAAAAAACACCTCTGTTTTCTCACAAAATTTAGGATGTGTCCACGTTGCGCTTTGGGGTGTTTCCTGTCGCCGGCGCTAGGCTTACCCACGCAAGTGAGGTATCATTTTTATCGGGAGACTTGGGGGAACGCTGGGTGGAAGGAAATTTGTAGCTCCTCTCAGATTCCAGAACTTTCTGCCACAGAAATGTGAGGAACATGTGTTTTTTTAGCCAAATTTTGAGGTTTGCAAAGGATTCTGGGTAACAGAACCTGGTCCGAGCCCCGCAAGTCACCCCTCCTTGGATTCCCCTAGGTCTCTAGTTTTCAGAAATGCACAGGTTTCGTAGGTTTCCCTAGGTGCCGGCTGAGCTAGAGGCCAAAATCTACAGGTAGGCACTTCGCAAAAAACACCTCTGTTTTCTCCCAAAATTTAGGATGTGTCCACGTTGCGCTTTGGGGTGTTTCCTGTCGCCGGCGCTAGGCTTACCCACGCAAGTGAGGTATCATTTTTATCGGGAGACTTGGGGGAACGCTGGGTGGAAGGAAATTTGTAGCTCCTCTCAGATTCCAGAACTTTCTGCCACAGAAATGTGAGGAACATGTGTTTTTTTAGCCAAATTTTGAGGTTTGCAATGGATTCTGGGTAACAGAACCTGGTCCGAGCCCCGCAAGTCACCCCTCCTTGGATTCCCCTAGGTCTCTAGTTTTCAGAAATGCACAGGTTTGGTAGGTTTCACTAGGTGGCGGCTGAGCTAAAGGCCAAAATCTACAGGTAGGCACTTCGCAAAAAACACCTCTGTTTTTTTCCAAAATTTTGGATGTGTCCACGTTGCGCTTTGGGGTGTTTCCTGTCGCCAGCGCTAGGCCTACCCACGCAAGTGAGGTATAATTTTTATCGGGAGACTTGGGGGAACGCTGGGTGGAAGGAAATTTGTAGCTCCTCTCAGATTCCAGAACATTCTGCCACAGAAATGTGAGGAACATGTGTTTTTTTAGCCAAATTTTGAGGTTTGCAAAGGATTCTGGGTAACAGAACCTGGTCCGAGCCCCGCAAGTCACCCCTCCTTGGATTCCCCTAGGTCTCTAGTTTTCAGAAATGCACAGGTTTGGTAGGTTTCTCTAGGTGCCGGCTGAGCTAGAGGCCAAAATCTACAGGCAGGCACTTCGCAAAAAACACCTCTGTTTTCTCCCAAAATTTAGGATGTGTCCACGTTGCGCTTTGGGGTGTTTCCTGTCGCCGGCGCTAGGCCTACCCACGCAAGTGAGGTATCATTTTTATCGGGAGACTTGGGGGAACGCTGGGTGGAAGGAAATTTGTAGCTCCTCTCAGATTCCAGAACTTTCTGCCACAGAAATGTGAGGAACATGTGTTTTTTTAGCCAAATTTTGAGGTTTGCAAAGGATTCTGGGTAACAGAACCTGGTCCGAGCCCCGCAAGTCACCCCTCCTTGGATTCCCCTAGGTCTCTAGTTTTCAGAAATGCACAGGTTTGGTAGGTTTCACTAGGTGCCTGCTGAGCTAAAGGCCAAAATCTACAGGTAGGCACTTCGCAAAAAACACCTCTGTTTTTTTCCAAAATTTTGGATGTGTCCACGTTGCGCTTTGGGGTGTTTCCTGTCGCCAGCGCTAGGCCTACCCACGCAAGTGAGGTATCATTTTTATCGGGAGACTTGGGGGAACGCTGGGTGGAAGGAAATTTGTAGCTCCTCTCAGATTCCAGAACTTTCTGCCACAGAAATGTGAGGAACATGTGTTTTTTTAGCCAAATTTTGAGGTTTGCAAAGGATTCTGGGTAACAGAACCTGGTCCGAGCCCCGCAAGTCACCCCTCCTTGGATTCCCCTAGGTCTCTAGTTTTCAGAAATGCACAGGTTTGGTAGGTTTCCCTAGGTGCCGGCTGAGCTAGAGGCCAAAATCTACAGGTAGGCACTTCGCAAAAAACACCTCTGTTTTCTCCCAAAATTTAGGATGTGTCCACGTTGCGCTTTGGGGTGTTTCCTGTCGCCGGTGCTAGGCCTACCCACGCAAGTGAGGTATCATTTTTATCGGGAGACTTGGGGGAACGCTGGGTGGAAGGAAATTTGTAGCTCCTCTCAGATTCCAGAACTTTCTGCCACAGAAATGTGAGGAACATGTGTTTTTTTAGCCAAATTTTGAGGTTTGCAATGGATTCTGGGTAACAGAACCTGGTCCGAGCCCCGCAAGTCACCCCTCCTTGGATTCCCCTAGGTCTCTAGTTTTCAGAAATGCACAGGTTTGGTAGGATTCCCTAGGTGCCGGCTGAGCTAGAGGCCAAAATCTACAGGTAGGCACTTCGCAAAAAAACGCTCAGTTTTTTTCCAAAATTTAGGATGTGTCCACGTTGTGCTTTGGGGTGTTTCCTGTCGCCGGCGCTAGGCCTACCCACGCAAGTGAGGTATCATTTTTATCGGGAGACTTGGGGGAACGCTGGGTTGAAGGAAATTTGTAGCTCCTCTCAGATTCCAGAACTTTCTGCCACAGAAATGTGAGGAACATGTGTTTTTTTTGCCAAATTTTGAGGTTTGCAAAGGATTCTGGGTAACAGAACCTGGTCCGAGCCCCGCAAGTCACCCCTCCTTGGATTCCCCTAGGTCTCTAGTTTTCAGAAATGCACATTTTTCGTAGGTTTCCCTAGGTGCCGGCTGAGCTAGAGGCCAAAATCTACAGGTAGGCACTTCGCAAAAAACACCTCTGTTTTCTCCCAAAATTTAGGATGTGTCCACGTTGCGCTTTGGGGTGTTTCCTGTCGCCGGCGCTAGGCCTACCCACGCAAGTGAGGTATCATTTTTATCGGGAGACTTGGGGGAACGCTGGGTGGAAGGAAATTTGTAGCTCCTCTCAGATTCCAGAACTTTCTGCCACAAAAATGTGAGGAGCATGTGTTTTTTTAGCCAAATTTTGAGGTTTGCAAAGGATTCTGGGTAACAGAACCTGGTCCGAGCCCCGCAAGTCACCCCTCCTTGGATTCCCCTAGGTCTCTAGTTTTCAGAAATGCACAGGTTTGGTAGGTTTCCCTAGGTGCCGGCTGAGCTAGAGGCCAAAATCTACAGGTAGGCACTTCGCAAAAAACACCTCTGTTTTCTCCCAAAATTTAGGATGTGTCCACGTTGCGCTTTGGGGTGTTTCCTGTCGCCGGCGCTAGGCTTACCCACGCAAGTGAGGTATCATTTTTATCGGGAGACTTGGGGGAACGCTGGGTGGAAGGAAATTTGTAGCTCCTCTCAGATTCCAGAACTTTCTGCCACAGAAATGTGAGGAACATGTGTTTTTTTAGCCAAATTTTGAGGTTTGCAAAGGATTCTGGGTAACAGAACCTGGTCCGAGCCCCGCAAGTCACCCCTCCTTGGATTCCCCTAGGTCTCTAGTTTTCAGAAATGCACAGGTTTGGTAGGTTTCACTAGGTGCCGGCTGAGCTAAAGGCCAAAATCTACAGGTAGGCACTTCGCAAAAAACACCTCTGTTTTTTTCCAAAATTTTGGATGTGTCCACTTTGCGCTTTGGGGTGTTTCCTGTCGCCAGCGCTAGGCCTACCCACGCAAGTGAGGTATAATTTTTATCGGGAGACTTGGGGGAACGCTGGGTGGAAGGAAATTTGTAGCTCCTCTCAGATTCCAGAACATTCTGCCTCAGAAATGTGAGGAACATGTGTTTTTTTAGCCAAATTTTGAGGTTTGCAAAGGATTCTGGGTAACAGAACCTGGTCCGAGCCCCGCAAGTCACCCCTCCTTAGATTCCCCTAGGTCTCTAGTTTTCAGAAATGCACAGGTTTGGTAGGTTTCTCTAGGTGCCGGCTGAGCTAAAGGCCAAAATCTACAGGTAGGCACTTCGAAAAAAAACACCTCTGTTTTCTCCCAAAATTTAGGATGTGTCCACATTGCGCTTTGGGGTGTTTCCTGTCGCCGGCGCTAGGCCTACCCACGCAAGTGAGGTATCATTTTTATCGGGAGACTTGGGGGAACGCTGGGTGGAAGGAAATTTGTAGCTCCTCTCAGATTCCAGAACTTTCTGCCACAAAAATGTGAGGAGCATGTGTTTTTTTAGCCAAATTTTGAGGTTTGCAAAGGATTCTGGGTAACAGAACCTGGTCCGAGCCCCGCAAGTCACCCCTCCTTGGATTCCCCTAGGTCTCTAGTTTTCAGAAATGCACAGGTTTCGTAGGTTTCCCTAGGTGCCGGCTGAGCTAGAGGCCAAAATCTACAGGTAGGCACTTCGCAAAAAACACCTCTGTTTTCTCCCAAAATTTAGGATGTGTCCACGTTGCGCTTTGGGGTGTTTCCTGTCGCCGGCGCTAGGCTTACCCACGCAAGTGAGGTATCATTTTTATCGGGAGACTTGGGGGAACGCTGGGTGGAAGGAAATTTGTAGCTCCTCTCAGATTCCAGAACTTTCTGCCACAGAAATGTGAGGAACATGTGTTTTTTTAGCCAAATTTTGAGGTTTGCAAAGGATTCTGGGTAACAGAACCTGGTCCGAGCCCCGCAAGTCACCCCTCCTTGGATTCCCCTAGGTCTCTAGTTTTCAGAAATGCACATTTTTCGTAGGTTTCCCTAGGTGCCGGCTGAGCTAGAGGCCAAAATCTACAGGTAGGCACTTCGCAAAAAACACCTCTGTTTTCTCCCAAAATTTTGGATGTGTCCACGTTGCGCTTTGGGGTGTTTCCTGTCTCCGGCGCTAGGCTTACCCACGCAAGTGAGGTATCATTTTTATCGGGAGACTTGGGGGAACGCTGGGTGGAAGGAAATTTGTAGCTCCTCTCAGATTCCAGAACTTTCTGCCACAGAAATGTGAGGAACATGTGTTTTTTTAGCCAAATTTTGAGGTTTGCAAAGGATTCTGGGTAACAGAACCTGGTCCGAGCCCCGCAAGTCACCCCTCCTTGGATTCCCCTAGGTCTCTAGTTTTCAGAAATGCACAGGTTTGGTAGGTTTCACTAGGTGCCGGCTGAGCTAAAGGCCAAAATCTACAGGTAGGCACTTCGCAAAAAACACCTCTGTTTTTTTCCAAAATTTAGGATGTGTCCACGTTGCGCTTTGGGGTGTTTCCTGTCGCCAGCGCTAGGCCTACCCACGCAAGTGAGGTATCATTTTTATCGGGAGACTTGGGGGAACGCTGGGTGGAAGGAAATTTGTAGCTCCTCTCAGATTCCAGAACTTTCTGCCACAGAAATGTGAGGAACATGTGTTTTTTTAGCCAAATTTTGAGGTTTGCAAAGGATTCTGGGTAACAGAACCTGGTCCGAGCCCCGCAAGTCACCCCTCTTTGGATTCCCCTAGGTCTCTAGTTTTCAGAAATGCACAGGTTTGGTAGGTTTCCCTAGGTGCCGGCTGAGCTAGAGGCCAAAATCTACAGGTAGGCACTTCGAAAAAAACACCTCTGTTTTCTCCCAAAATTTAGGATGTGTCCACGTTGCGCTTTGGGGTGTTTCCTGTCGCCGGTGCTAGGCCTACCCACGCAAGTGAGGTATCATTTTTATCGGGAGACTTGGGGGAACGCTGGGTGGAAGGAAATTTGTAGCTCCTCTCAGATTCCAGAACTTTCTGCCACAGAAATGTGAGGAACATGTGTTTTTTTAGCCAAATTTTGAGGTTTGCAATGGATTCTGGGTAACAGAACCTGGTCCGAGCCCCGCAAGTCACCCCTCCTTGGATTCCCCTAGGTCTCTAGTTTTCAGAAATGCACAGGTTTGGTAGGTTTCACTAGGTGGCGGCTGAGCTAAAGGCCAAAATCTACAGGTAGGCACTTCGCAAAAAACACCTCTGTTTTTTTCCAAAATTTTGGATGTGTCCACGTTGCGCTTTGGGGTGTTTCCTGTCGCCAGCGCTAGGCCTACCCACGCAAGTGAGGTATAATTTTTATCGGGAGACTTGGGGGAACGCTGGGTGGAAGGAAATTTGTAGCTCCTCTCAGATTCCAGAACATTCTGCCACAGAAATGTGAGGAACATGTGTTTTTTTAGCCAAATTTTGAGGTTTGCAAAGGATTCTGGGTAACAGAACCTGGTCCGAGCCCCGCAAGTCACCCCTCCTTGGATTCCCCTAGGTCTCTAGTTTTCAGAAATGCACAGGTTTGGTAGGTTTCTCTAGGTGCCGGCTGAGCTAGAGGCCAAAATCTACAGGCAGGCACTTCGCAAAAAACACCTCTGTTTTCTCCCAAAATTTAGGATGTGTCCACGTTGCGCTTTGGGGTGTTTCCTGTCGCCGGCGCTAGGCCTACCCACGCAAGTGAGGTATCATTTTTATCGGGAGACTTGGGGGAACGCTGGGTGGAAGGAAATTTGTAGCTCCTCTCAGATTCCAGAACTTTCTGCCACAGAAATGTGAGGAACATGTGTTTTTTTAGCCAAATTTTGAGGTTTGCAAAGGATTCTGGGTAACAGAACCTGGTCCGAGCCCCGCAAGTCACCCCTCCTTGGATTCCCCTAGGTCTCTAGTTTTCAGAAATGCACAGGTTTGGTAGGTTTCACTAGGTGCCTGCTGAGCTAAAGGCCAAAATCTACAGGTAGGCACTTCGCAAAAAACACCTCTGTTTTTTTCCAAAATTTTGGATGTGTCCACGTTGCGCTTTGGGGTGTTTCCTGTCGCCAGCGCTAGGCCTACCCACGCAAGTGAGGTATCATTTTTATCGGGAGACTTGGGGGAACGCTGGGTGGAAGGAAATTAGTAGCTCCTCTCAGATTCCAGAACTTTCTGCCACAGAAATGTGAGGAACATGTGTTTTTTTAGCCAAATTTTGAGGTTTGCAAAGGATTCTGGGTAACAGAACCTGGTCCGAGCCCCGCAAGTCACCCCTCCTTGGATTCCCCTAGGTCTCTAGTTTTCAGAAATGCACAGGTTTGGTAGGTTTCCCTAGGTGCCGGCTGAGCTAGAGGCCAAAATCTACAGGTAGGCACTTCGCAAAAAACACCTCTGTTTTCTCCCAAAATTTAGGATGTGTCCACGTTGCGCTTTGGGGTGTTTCCTGTCGCCGGTGCTAGGCCTACCCACGCAAGTGAGGTATCATTTTTATCGGGAGACTTGGGGGAACGCTGGGTGGAAGGAAATTTGTAGCTCCTCTCAGATTCCAGAACTTTCTGCCACAGAAATGTGAGGAACATGTGTTTTTTTAGCCAAATTTTGAGGTTTGCAATGGATTCTGGGTAACAGAACCTGGTCCGAGCCCCGCAAGTCACCCCTCCTTGGATTCCCCTAGGTCTCTAGTTTTCAGAAATGCACAGGTTTGGTAGGATTCCCTAGGTGCCGGCTGAGCTAGAGGCCAAAATCTACAGGTAGGCACTTCGCAAAAAAACGCTCAGTTTTTTTCCAAAATTTAGGATGTGTCCACGTTGTGCTTTGGGGTGTTTCCTGTCGCCGGCGCTAGGCCTACCCACGCAAGTGAGGTATCATTTTTATCGGGAGACTTGGGGGAACGCTGGGTTGAAGGAAATTTGTAGCTCCTCTCAGATTCCAGAACTTTCTGCCACAGAAATGTGAGGAACATGTGTTTTTTTTGCCAAATTTTGAGGTTTGCAAAGGATTCTGGGTAACAGAACCTGGTCCGAGCCCCGCAAGTCACCCCTCCTTGGATTCCCCTAGGTCTCTAGTTTTCAGAAATGCACATTTTTCGTAGGTTTCCCTAGGTGCCGGCTGAGCTAGAGGCCAAAATCTACAGGTAGGCACTTCGCAAAAAACACCTCTGTTTTCTCCCAAAATTTAGGATGTGTCCACGTTGCGCTTTGGGGTGTTTCCTGTCGCCGGCGCTAGGCTTACCCACGCAAGTGAGGTATCATTTTTATCGGGAGACTTGGGGGAACGCTGGGTGGAAGGAAATTTGTAGCTCCTCTCAGATTCCAGAACTTTCTGCCACAGAAATGTGAGGAACATGTGTTTTTTTAGCCAAATTTTGAGGTTTGCAAAGGATTCTGGGTAACAGAACCTGGTCCGAGCCCCGCAAGTCACCCCTCCTTGGATTCCCCTAGGTCTCTAGTTTTCAGAAATGCACAGGTTTGGTAGGTTTCACTAGGTGGCGGCTGAGCTAAAGGCCAAAATCTACAGGTAGGCACTTCGCAAAAAACACCTCTGTTTTTTTCCAAAATTTTGGATGTGTCCACGTTGCGCTTTGGGGTGTTTCCTGTCGCCAGCGCTAGGCCTACCCACGCAAGTGAGGTATAATTTTTATCGGGAGACTTGGGGGAACGCTGGGTGGAAGGAAATTTGTAGCTCCTCTCAGATTCCAGAACTTTCTGCCACAGAAATGTGAGGAACATGTGTTTTGTTTGCCAAATTTTGAGGTTTGCAAAGGATTCTGGGTAACAGAACCTGGTCCGAGCCCCGCAAGTCACCCCTCCTTGGATTCCCCTAGGTCTCTAGTTTTCAGAAATGCACAGGTTTCGTAGGTTTCCCTAGGTGCCGGCTGAGCTAGAGGCCAAAATCTACAGGTAGGCACTTCGCAAAAAACACCTCTGTTTTTTTCTAAAATTTAGGATGTGTCCACGTTGCGCTTTGGGGTGTTTCCTGTCGCCAGCGCTAGGCCTACCCACGCAAGTGAGGTATCATTTTTATCGGGAGACTTGGGGGAACGCTGGGTGGAAGGAAATTTGTAGCTCCTCTCAGATTCCAGAACTTTCTGCCACAGAAATGTGAGGAACATGTGTTTTTTTAGCCAAATTTTGAGGTTTGCAAAGGATTCTGGGTAACAGAACCTGGTCCGAGCCCCGCAAGTCACCCCTCTTTGGATTCCCCTAGGTCTCTAGTTTTCAGAAATGCACAGGTTTGGTAGGTTTCCCTAGGTGCCGGTTGAGCTAGAGGCCAAAATCTACAGGTAGGCACTTCGCAAAAAACTCCTCTGTTTTCTCCCAAAATTTAGGATGTGTCCACGTTGCGCTTTGGGGTGTTTCCTGTCGCCAGCGCTAGGCCTACCCACGCAAGTGAGGTATAATTTTTATCGGGAGACTTGGGGGAACGCTGGGTGGAAGGAAATTTGTAGCTCCTCTCAGATTCCAGAACTTTCTGCCACAGAAATGTGAGGAACATGTGTTTTTTTAGCCAAATTTTGAGGTTTGCAAAGGATTCTGGGTAACAGAACCTGGTCCGAGCGCCGCAAGTCACCCCTCCTTGGATTCCCCTAGGTCTCTAGTTTTCAGAAATGCACAGGTTTGGTAGGTTTCCCTAGGTGCCGGCTGAGCAAGAGGCCAAAATCTACAGGTAGGCACTTCGCAAAAAACACCTCTGTTTTCTCCCAAAATTTAGGATGTGTCCACGTTGCGCTTTGGGGTGTTTCCTGTCGCCGGCGCTAGGCCTACCCACGCAAGTGAGGTATCATTTTTTTCGGGAGACTTGGGGGAACGCTGGGTGGAAGGAAATTTGTAGCTCCTCTCAGATTCCAGAACTTTCTGCCACAGAAATGTGAGGAACATGTGTTTTTTATGCCAAATTTTGAGGTTTGCAAAGGATTCTGGGTAACAGAACCTGGTCCGAGCCCCGCAAGTCACCCCTCCTTGGATTCCCCTAGGTCTCTAGTTTTCAGAAATGCACAGGTTTGGTAGGTTTCCCTAGGTGCCGGCTGAGCAAGAGGCCAAAATCTACAGGTAGGCACTTCGCAAAAAACACCTCTGTTTTCTCCCAAAATTTAGGATGTGTCCACGTTGCGCTTTGGGGTGTTTCCTGTCGCCGGCGCTAGGCCTACCCACGCAAGTGAGGTATCATTTTTTTCGGGAGACTTGGGGGAACGCTGGGTGGAAGGAAATTTGTAGCTCCTCTCAGATTCCAGAACTTTCTGCCACAGAAATGTGAGGAACATGTGTTTTTTTAGCCAAATTTTGAGGTTTGCAAAGGATTCTGGGTAACAGAACCTGGTCCGAGCCCCGCAAGTCACCCCTCCTTGGATTCCCCTAGGTCTCTAGTTTTCAGAAATGCACAGGTTTGGTAGGTTTCACTAGGTGCCGGCTGAGCTAAAGGCCAAAATCTACAGGTAGGCACTTCGCAAAAAACACCTCTGTTTTTTTCTAAAATTTAGGATGTGTCCACGTTGCGCTTTGGGGTGTTTCCTGTCGCCAGCGCTAGGCCTACCCACGCAAGTGAGGTATCATTTTTATCGGGAGACTTGGGGGAACGCTGGGTGGAAGGAAATTTGCAGCTCCTCTCAGATTCCAGAACTTTCTGCCACAGAAATGTGAGGAACATGTGTTTTTTTAGCCAAATTTTGAGGTTTGCAAAGGATTCTGGGTAACAGAACCTGGTCCGAGCCCCGCAAGTCACCCCTCTTTGGATTCCCCTAGGTCTCTAGTTTTCAGAAATGCACAGGTTTGGTAGGTTTCCCTAGGTGCCGGTTGAGCTAGAGGCCAAAATCTACAGGTAGGCACTTCGCAAAAAACTCCTCTGTTTTCTCCCAAAATTTAGGATGTGTCCACGTTGCGCTTTGGGGTGTTTCCTGTCGCCGGCGCTAGGCCTACCCACGCAAGTGAGGTATCATTTTTATCGGGAGACTTGGGGGAACGCTGGGTGGAAGGAAATTTGTAGCTCCTCTCAGATTCCAGAACTTTCTGCCACAGAAATGTGAGGAACATG
This sequence comes from Pleurodeles waltl, assembly GCF_031143425.1. Classification (NCBI taxonomy): domain Eukaryota; kingdom Metazoa; phylum Chordata; class Amphibia; order Caudata; family Salamandridae; genus Pleurodeles; species Pleurodeles waltl. Next base: position 406,862,945 of record NC_090449.1, read on the forward strand.
TGTTTTTGTAGCCAAATTTTGAGGTTTGCAAAGGATTCTGGGTAACAGAACCTGGTCAGAGACCCACAGGTCACCCCTCCTTGGATTCCCCTAGGTCTCTAGTTTTCAGAAATACACAGGTTTGGTAGGTTTCCTTAGGTGCCGGCTGAGCTAGAGGCCAAAATCTACAGGTAGGCACTTCGCAAAAAACACCTCTGTTTTCTTCTAAAATTTAGGATGTGTCCACGTTGCGCTTTGGGGTGTTTCCTGTCGCCAGCGCTAGGCCTACCCACGCAAGTGAGGTATCATTTTTATCGGGAGACTTGGGGGAACGCTGGGTGGAAGGAAATTTGTAGCTCCTCTCAGATTCCAGAACTTTCTGCCACAGAAATGTGAGGAACATGTGTTTTTTTAGCCAAATTTTGAGGTTTGCAAAGGATTCTGGGTAACAGAACCTGGTCCGAGCCCCGCAAGTCACCCCTCTTTGGATTCCCCTAGGTCTCTAGTTTTCAGAAATGCACAGGTTTGGTAGGTTTCCCTAGGTGCCGGTTGAGCTAGAGGCCAAAATCTACAGGTAGGCACTTCGCAAAAAACTCCTCTGTTTTCTCCCAAAATTTAGGATGTGTCCACGTTGCGCTTTGGGGTGTTTCCTGTCGCCGGCGCTAGGCCTACCCACGCAAGTGAGGTATCATTTTTATCGGGAGACTTGGGGGAACGCTGGGTGGAAGGAAATTTGTAGCTCCTCTCAGATTCCAGAACTTTCTGCCACAGAAATGTGAGGAACATGTGTTTTTGTAGCCAAATTTTGAGGTTTGCAAAGGATTCTGGGTAACAGAACCTGGTCAGAGACCCACAGGTCACCCCATCTTGGATTCCCCTAGGTCTCTAGTTTTCAAAAATGCACAGGTTTGGTAGGTTTCCCTAGGTGCCGGGTGAGCTACAGGCCAAAATCCACAGGTAGGCACTGTTTTCTTTCAAAAAATGGGATGTGTCCACGTTGCGTTTTGGGGCGTTTCCTGTTGCGGGCGCTAGGCCTACCCACGCAAGTGAGGTATCATTTTTATCGGGAGACTTGGGGGAACGCTGGGTGGAAGGAAATTTGTAGCTCCTCTCAGATTCCAGAACTTTCTGCCACAAAAATGTGAGGAGCATGTGTTTTTTTAGCCAAATTTTGAGGTTTGCAAAGGATTCTGGGTAACAGAACCTGGTCCGAGCCCCGCAAGTCACCCCTCCTTGGATTCCCCTAGGTCTCTCGTTTTCAGAAATACACAGGTTTGGTAGGTTTCCTTAGGTGCCGGCTGAGCTAGAGGCCAAAATCTACAGGTAGGCACTTCGCAAAAAACACCTCTGTTTTCTCCCAAAATTTAGGATGTGTCCACGTTGCGCTTTGGGGTGTTTCCTGTCGCCGGCGCTAGGCTTACCCACGCAAGTGAGGTATCATTTTTATCGGGAGACTTGGGGGAAGGCTGGGTGGAAGGAAATTTGTAGCTCCTCTCAGATTCCAGAACTTTCTGCCACAGAAATGTGAGGAACATGTGTTTTTTTAGCCAAATTTTGAGGTTTGCAAAGGATTCTGGGTAACAGAACCTGGTCCGAGCCCCGCAAGTCACCCCTCCTTGGATTCCCCTAGGTCTCTAGTTTTCAGAAATGCACAGGTTTGGTAGGTTTCACTAGGTGCCGGCTGAGCTAAAGGCCAAAATCTACAGGTAGGCACTTCGCAAAAAACACCTCTGTTTTTTTCCAAAATTTTGGATGTGTCCACTTTGCGCTTTGGGGTGTTTCCTGTCGCCAGCGCTAGGCCTACCCACGCAAGTGAGGTATAATTTTTATCGGGAGACTTGGGGGAACGCTGGGTGGAAGGAAATTTGTAGCTCCTCTCAGATTCCAGAACATTCTGCCACAGAAATGTGAGGAACATGTGTTTTTTTAGCCAAATTTTAAGGTTTGCAAAGGATTCTGGGTAACAGAACCTGGTCCGAGCCCCGCAAGTCACCCCTCCTTGGATTCCCCTAGGTCTCTAGTTTTCAGAAATGCACAGGTTTGGTAGGTTTCTCTAGGTGCCGGCTGAGCTAGAGGCCAAAATCTACAGGTAGGCACTTCGCAAAAAACACCTCTGTTTTCTCCCAAAATTTAGGATGTGTCCACGTTGCGCTTTGGGGTGTTTCCTGTCGCCGGCGCTAGGCCTACCCACGCAAGTGAGGTATCATTTTTATCGGGAGACTTGGGGGAACGCTGGGTGGAAGGAAATTTGTAGCTCCTCTCAGATTCCAGAACTTTCTGCCACAAAAATGTGAGGAGCATGTGTTTTTTTAGCCAAATTTTGAGGTTTGCAAAGGATTCTGGGTAACAGAACCTGGTCCGAGCCCCGCAAGTCACCCCTCCTTGGATTCCCCTAGGTCTCTAGTTTTCAGAAATGCACAGGTTTGGTAGGTTTCCCTAGGTGCCGGCTGAGCTAGAGGCCAAAATCTACAGGTAGGCACTTCGCAAAAAACACCTCTGTTTTCTCCCAAAATTTAGGATGTGTCCACGTTGCGCTTTGGGGTGTTTCCTGTCGCCGGCGCTAGGCTTACCCACGCAAGTGAGGTATCATTTTTATCGGGAGACTTGGGGGAACGCTGGGTGGAAGGAAATTTGTAGCTCCTCTCAGATTCCAGAACTTTCTGCCACAGAAATGTGAGGAACATGTGTTTTTTTAGCCAAATTTTGAGGTTTGCAAAGGATTCTGGGTAACAGAACCTGGTCCGAGCCCCGCAAGTCACCCCTCCTTGGATTCCCCTAGGTCTCTAGTTTTCAGAAATGCACAGGTTTGGTAGGTTTCACTAGGTGCCGGCTGAGCTAAAGGCCAAAATCTACAGGTAGGCACTTCGCAAAAAACACCTCTGTTTTTTTCCAAAATTTTGGATGTGTCCACTTTGCGCTTTGGGGTGTTTCCTGTCGCCAGCGCTAGGCCTACCCACGCAAGTGAGGTATAATTTTTATCGGGAGACTTGGGGGAACGCTGGGTGGAAGGAAATTTGTAGCTCCTCTCAGATTCCAGAACATTCTGCCTCAGAAATGTGAGGAACATGTGTTTTTTTAGCCAAATTTTGAGGTTTGCAAAGGATTCTGGGTAACAGAACCTGGTCCGAGCCCCGCAAGTCACCCCTCCTTAGATTCCCCTAGGTCTCTAGTTTTCAGAAATGCACAGGTTTGGTAGGTTTCTCTAGGTGCCGGCTGAGCTAGAGGCCAAAATCTACAGGTAGGCACTTCGCAAAAAACACCTCTGTTTTCTCCCAAAATTTAGGATGTGTCCACGTTGCGCTTTGGGGTGTTTCCTGTCGCCGGCGCTAGGCCTACCCACGCAAGTGAGGTATCATTTTTATCGGGAGACTTGGGGGAACGCTGGGTGGAAGGAAATTTGTAGCTCCTCTCAGATTCCAGAACTTTCTGCCACAAAAATGTGAGGAGCATGTGTTTTTTTAGCCAAATTTTGAGGTTTGCAAAGGATTCTGGGTAACAGAACCTGGTCCGAGCCCCGCAAGTCACCCCTCCTTGGATTCCCCTAGGTCTCTAGTTTTCAGAAATGCACAGGTTTGGTAGGTTTCCCTAGGTGCCGGCTGAGCTAGAGGCCAAAATCTACAGGTAGGCACTTCGCAACAAACACCTCTGTTTTCTCCCAAAATTTAGGATGTGTCCACGTTGCGCTTTGGGGTGTTTCCTGTCGCCGTCGCTAGGCTTACCCACGCAAGTGAGGTATCATTTTTATCGGGAGACTTGGGGGAACGCTGGGTGGAAGGAAATTTGTAGCTCCTCTCAGATTCCAGAACTTTCTGCCACAGAAATGTGAGGAACATGTGTTTTTTTAGCCAAATTTTGAGGTTTGCAAAGGATTCTGGGTAACAGAACCTGGTCCGAGCGCCGCAAGTCACCCCTCCTTGGATTCCCCTAGGTCTCTAGTTTTCAGAAATGCACAGGTTTGGTAGGTTTCCCTAGGTGCCGGCTGAGCAAGAGGCCAAAATCTACAGGTAGGCACTTCGCAAAAAACACCTCTGTTTTCTCCCAAAATTTAGGATGTGTCCACGTTGCGCTTTGGGGTGTTTCCTGTCGCCGGCGCTAGGCCTACCCACGCAAGTGAGGTATCATTTTTTTCGGGAGACTTGGGGGAACGCTGGGTGGAAGGAAATTTGTAGCTCCTCTCAGATTCCAGAACTTTCTGCCACAGAAATGTGAGGAACATGTGTTTTTTATGCCAAATTTTGAGGTTTGCAAAGGATTCTGGGTAACAGAACCTGGTCCGAGCCCCGCAAGTCACCCCTCCTTGGATTCCCCTAGGTCTCTAGTTTTCAGAAATGCACAGGTTTGGTAGGTTTCCCTAGGTGCCGGCTGAGCAAGAGGCCAAAATCTACAGGTAGGCACTTCGCAAAAAACACCTCTGTTTTCTCCCAAAATTTAGGATGTGTCCACGTTGCGCTTTGGGGTGTTTCCTGTCGCCGGCGCTAGGCCTACCCACGCAAGTGAGGTATCATTTTTTTCGGGAGACTTGGGGGAACGCTGGGTGGAAGGAAATTTGTAGCTCCTCTCAGATTCCAGAACTTTCTGCCACAGAAATGTGAGGAACATGTGTTTTTTTAGCCAAATTTTGAGGTTTGCAAAGGATTCTGGGTAACAGAACCTGGTCCGAGCCCCGCAAGTCACCCCTCCTTGGATTCCCCTAGGTCTCTAGTTTTCAGAAATGCACAGGTTTGGTAGGTTTCACTAGGTGCCGGCTGAGCTAAAGGCCAAAATCTACAGGTAGGCACTTCGCAAAAAACACCTCTGTTTTTTTCTAAAATTTAGGATGTGTCCACGTTGCGCTTTGGGGTGTTTCCTGTCGCCAGCGCTAGGCCTACCCACGCAAGTGAGGTATCATTTTTATCGGGAGACTTGGGGGAACGCTGGGTGGAAGGAAATTTGCAGCTCCTCTCAGATTCCAGAACTTTCTGCCACAGAAATGTGAGGAACATGTGTTTTTTTAGCCAAATTTTGAGGTTTGCAAAGGATTCTGGGTAACAGAACCTGGTCCGAGCCCCGCAAGTCACCCCTCTTTGGATTCCCCTAGGTCTCTAGTTTTCAGAAATGCACAGGTTTGGTAGGTTTCCCTAGGTGCCGGTTGAGCTAGAGGCCAAAATCTACAGGTAGGCACTTCGCAAAAAACTCCTCTGTTTTCTCCCAAAATTTAGGATGTGTCCACGTTGCGCTTTGGGGTGTTTCCTGTCGCCGGCGCTAGGCCTACCCACGCAAGTGAGGTATCATTTTTATCGGGAGACTTGGGGGAACGCTGGGTGGAAGGAAATTTGTAGCTCCTCTCAGATTCCAGAACTTTCTGCCACAGAAATGTGAGGAACATGTGTTTTTGTAGCCAAATTTTGAGGTTTGCAAAGGATTCTGGGTAACAGAACCTGGTCAGAGACCCACAGGTCACCCCTCCTTGGATTCCCCTAGGTCTCTAGTTTTCAGAAATACACAGGTTTGGTAGGTTTCCTTAGGTGCCGGCTGAGCTAGAGGCCAAAATCTACAGGTAGGCACTTCGCAAAAAACACCTCTGTTTTCTTCTAAAATTTAGGATGTGTCCACGTTGCGCTTTGGGGTGTTTCCTGTCGCCAGCGCTAGGCCTACCCACGCAAGTGAGGTATCATTTTTATCGGGAGACTTGGGGGAACGCTGGGTGGAAGGAAATTTGTAGCTCCTCTCAGATTCCAGAACTTTCTGCCACAGAAATGTGAGGAACATGTGTTTTTTTAGCCAAATTTTGAGGTTTGCAAAGGATTCTGGGTAACAGAACCTGGTCCGAGCCCCGCAAGTCACCCCTCTTTGGATTCCCCTAGGTCTCTAGTTTTCAGAAATGCACAGGTTTGGTAGGTTTCCCTAGGTGCCGGTTGAGCTAGAGGCCAAAATCTACAGGTAGGCACTTCGCAAAAAACTCCTCTGTTTTCTCCCAAAATTTAGGATGTGTCCACGTTGCGCTTTGGGGTGTTTCCTGTCGCCGGCGCTAGGCCTACCCACGCAAGTGAGGTATCATTTTTATCGGGAGACTTGGGGGAACGCTGGGTGGAAGGAAATTTGTAGCTCCTCTCAGATTCCAGAACTTTCTGCCACAGAAATGTGAGGAACATGTGTTTTTGTAGCCAAATTTTGAGGTTTGCAAAGGATTCTGGGTAACAGAACCTGGTCAGAGACCCACAGGTCACCCCATCTTGGATTCCCCTAGGTCTCTAGTTTTCAAAAATGCACAGGTTTGGTAGGTTTCCCTAGGTGCCGGGTGAGCTACAGGCCAAAATCCACAGGTAGGCACTGTTTTCTTTCAAAAAATGGGATGTGTCCACGTTGCGTTTTGGGGCGTTTCCTGTTGCGGGCGCTAGGCCTACCCACGCAAGTGAGGTATCATTTTTATCGGGAGACTTGGGGGAACGCTGGGTGGAAGGAAATTTGTAGCTCCTCTCAGATTCCAGAACTTTCTGCCACAAAAATGTGAGGAGCATGTGTTTTTTTAGCCAAATTTTGAGGTTTGCAAAGGATTCTGGGTAACAGAACCTGGTCCGAGCCCCGCAAGTCACCCCTCCTTGGATTCCCCTAGGTCTCTCGTTTTCAGAAATACACAGGTTTGGTAGGTTTCCTTAGGTGCCGGCTGAGCTAGAGGCCAAAATCTACAGGTAGGCACTTCGCAAAAAACACCTCTGTTTTCTCCCAAAATTTAGGATGTGTCCACGTTGCGCTTTGGGGTGTTTCCTGTCGCCGGCGCTAGGCTTACCCACGCAAGTGAGGTATCATTTTTATCGGGAGACTTGGGGGAAGGCTGGGTGGAAGGAAATTTGTAGCTCCTCTCAGATTCCAGAACTTTCTGCCACAGAAATGTGAGGAACATGTGTTTTTTTAGCCAAATTTTGAGGTTTGCAAAGGATTCTGGGTAACAGAACCTGGTCCGAGCCCCGCAAGTCACCCCTCCTTGGATTCCCCTAGGTCTCTAGTTTTCAGAAATGCACAGGTTTGGTAGGTTTCACTAGGTGCCGGCTGAGCTAAAGGCCAAAATCTACAGGTAGGCACTTCGCAAAAAACACCTCTGTTTTTTTCCAAAATTTTGGATGTGTCCACTTTGCGCTTTGGGGTGTTTCCTGTCGCCAGCGCTAGGCCTACCCACGCAAGTGAGGTATAATTTTTATCGGGAGACTTGGGGGAACGCTGGGTGGAAGGAAATTTGTAGCTCCTCTCAGATTCCAGAACATTCTGCCACAGAAATGTGAGGAACATGTGTTTTTTTAGCCAAATTTTAAGGTTTGCAAAGGATTCTGGGTAACAGAACCTGGTCCGAGCCCCGCAAGTCACCCCTCCTTGGATTCCCCTAGGTCTCTAGTTTTCAGAAATGCACAGGTTTGGTAGGTTTCTCTAGGTGCCGGCTGAGCTAGAGGCCAAAATCTACAGGTAGGCACTTCGCAAAAAACACCTCTGTTTTCTCCCAAAATTTAGGATGTGTCCACGTTGCGCTTTGGGGTGTTTCCTGTCGCCGGCGCTAGGCCTACCCACGCAAGTGAGGTATCATTTTTATCGGGAGACTTGGGGGAACGCTGGGTGGAAGGAAATTTGTAGCTCCTCTCAGATTCCAGAACTTTCTGCCACAAAAATGTGAGGAGCATGTGTTTTTTTAGCCAAATTTTGAGGTTTGCAAAGGATTCTGGGTAACAGAACCTGGTCCGAGCCCCGCAAGTCACCCCTCCTTGGATTCCCCTAGGTCTCTAGTTTTCAGAAATGCACAGGTTTGGTAGGTTTCCCTAGGTGCCGGCTGAGCTAGAGGCCAAAATCTACAGGTAGGCACTTCGCAAAAAACACCTCTGTTTTCTCCCAAAATTTAGGATGTGTCCACGTTGCGCTTTGGGGTGTTTCCTGTCGCCGGCGCTAGGCTTACCCACGCAAGTGAGGTATCATTTTTATCGGGAGACTTGGGGGAACGCTGGGTGGAAGGAAATTTGTAGCTCCTCTCAGATTCCAGAACTTTCTGCCACAGAAATGTGAGGAACATGTGTTTTTTTAGCCAAATTTTGAGGTTTGCAAAGGATTCTGGGTAACAGAACCTGGTCCGAGCCCCGCAAGTCACCCCTCCTTGGATTCCCCTAGGTCTCTAGTTTTCAGAAATGCACAGGTTTGGTAGGTTTCACTAGGTGCCGGCTGAGCTAAAGGCCAAAATCTACAGGTAGGCACTTCGCAAAAAACACCTCTGTTTTTTTCCAAAATTTTGGATGTGTCCACTTTGCGCTTTGGGGTGTTTCCTGTCGCCAGCGCTAGGCCTACCCACGCAAGTGAGGTATAATTTTTATCGGGAGACTTGGGGGAACGCTGGGTGGAAGGAAATTTGTAGCTCCTCTCAGATTCCAGAACATTCTGCCTCAGAAATGTGAGGAACATGTGTTTTTTTAGCCAAATTTTGAGGTTTGCAAAGGATTCTGGGTAACAGAACCTGGTCCGAGCCCCGCAAGTCACCCCTCCTTAGATTCCCCTAGGTCTCTAGTTTTCAGAAATGCACAGGTTTGGTAGGTTTCTCTAGGTGCCGGCTGAGCTAGAGGCCAAAATCTACAGGTAGGCACTTCGCAAAAAACACCTCTGTTTTCTCCCAAAATTTAGGATGTGTCCACGTTGCGCTTTGGGGTGTTTCCTGTCGCCGGCGCTAGGCCTACCCACGCAAGTGAGGTATCATTTTTATCGGGAGACTTGGGGGAACGCTGGGTGGAAGGAAATTTGTAGCTCCTCTCAGATTCCAGAACTTTCTGCCACAAAAATGTGAGGAGCATGTGTTTTTTTAGCCAAATTTTGAGGTTTGCAAAGGATTCTGGGTAACAGAACCTGGTCCGAGCCCCGCAAGTCACCCCTCCTTGGATTCCCCTAGGTCTCTAGTTTTCAGAAATGCACAGGTTTGGTAGGTTTCCCTAGGTGCCGGCTGAGCTAGAGGCCAAAATCTACAGGTAGGCACTTCGCAACAAACACCTCTGTTTTCTCCCAAAATTTAGGATGTGTCCACGTTGCGCTTTGGGGTGTTTCCTGTCGCCGTCGCTAGGCTTACCCACGCAAGTGAGGTATCATTTTTATCGGGAGACTTGGGGGAACGCTGGGTGGAAGGAAATTTGTAGCTCCTCTCAGATTCCAGAACTTTCTGCCACAGAAATGTGAGGAACATGTGTTTTTTTAGCCAAATTTTGAGGTTTGCAAAGGATTCTGGGTAACAGAACCTGGTCCGAGCCCCGCAAGTCACCCCTCCTTGGATTCCCCTAGGTCTCTAGTTTTCAGAAATGCACAGGTTTGGTAGGTTTCCCTAGGTGCCGGCTGAGCTAGAGGCCAAAATCTACAGGTAGGCACTTCGCAAAAAACACCTCTGTTTTCTCCCAAAATTTAGGATGTGTCCACGTTGCGCTTTGGGGTGTTTCCTGTCTCCGGCGCTAGGCTTACCCACGCAAGTGAGGTATCATTTTTATCGGGAGACTTGGGGGAACGCTGGGTGGAAGGAAATTTGTAGCTCCTCTCAGATTCCAGAACTTTCTGCCACAGAAATGTGAGGAACATGTGTTTTTTTAGCCAAATTTTGAGGTTTGCAAAGGATTCTGGGTAACAGAACTTGGTCCGAGCCCCGCAAGTCACCCCTCCTTGGATTCCCCTAGGTCTCTAGTTTTCAGAAATGCACAGGTTTGGTAGGTTTCACTAGGTGCCGGCTGAGCTAAAGGCCAAAATCTACAGGTAGGCACTTCGCAAAAAACACCTCTGTTTTTTTCCAAAATTTAGGATGTGTCCACGTTGCGCTTTGGGGTGTTTCCTGTCGCCAGCGCTAGGCCTACCCACGCAAGTGAGGTATCATTTTTATCGGGAGACTTGGGGGAACGCTGGGTGGAAGGAAATTTGTAGCTCCTCTCAGATTCCAGAACTTTCTGCCACAGAAATGTGAGGAACATGTGTTTTTTTAGCCAAATTTTGAGGTTTGCAAAGGATTCTGGGTAACAGAACCTGGTCCGAGCTCCGCAAGTCACCCCTCCTTGGATTCCCCTAGGTCTCTAGTTTTCAGAAATGCACAGGTTTGGTAGGTTTCCCTAGGTGCCGGCTGAGCTAGAGGCCAAAATCTACAGGTAGGCACTTCGAAAAAAACACCTCTGTTTTCTCCCAAAATTTAGGATGTGTCCACGTTGCGCTTTGGGGTGTTTCCTATCGCCGGTGCTAGGCCTACCCACGCAAGTGAGGTATCATTTTTATCGGGAGACTTGGGGGAACGCTGGGTGGAAGGAAATTTGTAGCTCCTCTCAGATTCCAGAACTTTCTGCCACAGAAATGTGAGGAACATGTGTTTTTTTAGCCAAATTTTGAGGTTTGCAAAGGATTCTGGGTAACAGAATCTGGTCCGAGCCCCGCAAGTCACCCCTCCTTGGATTCCCCTAGGTCTCTAGTTTTCAGAAATGCACAGGTTTGGTAGGATTCCCTAGGTGCCGGCTGAGCTAGAGGCCAAAATCTACAGGTAGGCACTTCGCAAAAAACCGCTCAGTTTTTTTCCAAAATTTAGGATGTGTCCACGTTGTGCTTTGGGGTGTTTCCTGTCGCCGGCGCTAGGCCTACCCACGCAAGTGAGGTATCATTTTTATCGGGAGACTTGGGGAAACGCTGGGTGGAAGGAAATTTGTAGCTCCTCTCAGATTCCAGAACTTTCTGCCACAGAAATGTGAGAAACATGTGTTTTTTTTGCCAAATTTTGAGGTTTGCAAAGGATTCTGGGTAACAGAACCTGGTCCGAGTCCCGCAAGTCACCCCTCCTTGGATTCCCCTAGGTCTCTAGTTTTCAGAAATGCACAGGTTTCGTAGGTTTCCCTAGGTGCCGGCTGAGCTAGAGGCCAAAATCTACAGGTAGGCACTTCGCAAAAAACACCTCTGTTTTCTCCCAAAATTTAGGATGTGTCCACGTTGCGCTTTGGGGGGTTTCCTGTCGCCGGCGCTAGGCTTACCCACGCAAGTGAGGTATCATTTTTATCGGGAGACTTGGGGGAACGCTGGGTGGAAGGAAATTTGTAGCTCCTCTCAGATTCCAGAACTTTCTGCCACAGAAATGTGAGGAACATGTGTTTTTTTAGCCAAATTTTGAGGTTTGCAAAGGATTCTGGGTAACAGAACCTGGTCCGAGCCCCGCAAGTCACCCCTCCTTGGATTCCCCTAGGTCTCTAGTTTTCAGAAATGCACAGGTTTGGTAGGTTTCACTAGGTGCCGGCTGAGCTAAAGGCCAAAATCTACAGGTAGGCACTTCGCAAAAAACACCTCTGTTTTTTTCCAAAATTTTGGATGTGTCCACTTTGCGCTTTGGGGTGTTTCCTGTCGCCAGCGCTAGGCCTACCCACGCAAGTGAGGTATAATTTTTATCGGGAGACTTGGGGGAACGCTGGGTGGAAGGAAATTTGTAGCTCCTCTCAGATTCCAGAACATTCTGCCTCAGAAATGTGAGGAACATGTGTTTTTTTAGCCAAATTTTGAGGTTTGCAAAGGATTCTGGGTAACAGAACCTGGTCCGAGCCCCGCAAGTCACCCCTCCTTAGATTCCCCTAGGTCTCTAGTTTTCAGAAATGCACAGGTTTGGTAGGTTTCTCTAGGTGCCGGCTGAGCTAAAGGCCAAAATCTACAGGTAGGCACTTCGAAAAAAACACCTCTGTTTTCTCCCAAAATTTAGGATGTGTCCACGTTGCGCTTTGGGGTGTTTCCTGTCGCCGGCGCTAGGCCTACCCACGCAAGTGAGGTATCATTTTTATCGGGAGACTTGGGGGAACGCTGGGTGGAAGGAAATTTGTAGCTCCTCTCAGATTCCAGAACTTTCTGCCACAAAAATGTGAGGAGCATGTGTTTTTTTAGCCAAATTTTGAGGTTTGCAAAGGATTCTGGGTAACAGAACCTGGTCCGAGCCCCGCAAGTCACCCCTCCTTGGATTCCCCTAGGTCTCTAGTTTTCAGAAATGCACAGGTTTCGTAGGTTTCCCTAGGTGCCGGCTGAGCTAGAGGCCAAAATCTACAGGTAGGCACTTCGCAAAAAACACCTCTGTTTTCTCCCAAAATTTAGGATGTGTCCACGTTGCGCTTTGGGGTGTTTCCTGTCGCCGGCGCTAGGCTTACCCACGCAAGTGAGGTATCATTTTTATCGGGAGACTTGGGGGAACGCTGGGTGGAAGGAAATTTGTAGCTCCTCTCAGATTCCAGAACTTTCTGCCACAGAAATGTGAGGAACATGTGTTTTTTTAGCCAAATTTTGAGGTTTGCAAAGGATTCTGGGTAACAGAACCTGGTCCGAGCCCCGCAAGTCACCCCTCCTTGGATTCCCCTAGGTCTCTAGTTTTCAGAAATGCACATTTTTCGTAGGTTTCCCTAGGTGCCGGCTGAGCTAGAGGCCAAAATCTACAGGTAGGCACTTCGCAAAAAACACCTCTGTTTTCTCCCAAAATTTTGGATGTGTCCACGTTGCGCTTTGGGGTGTTTCCTGTCTCCGGCGCTAGGCTTACCCACGCAAGTGAGGTATCATTTTTATCGGGAGACTTGGGGGAACGCTGGGTGGAAGGAAATTTGTAGCTCCTCTCAGATTCCAGAACTTTCTGCCACAGAAATGTGAGGAACATGTGTTTTTTTAGCCAAATTTTGAGGTTTGCAAAGGATTCTGGGTAACAGAACCTGGTCCGAGCCCCGCAAGTCACCCCTCCTTGGATTCCCCTAGGTCTCTAGTTTTCAGAAATGCACAGGTTTGGTAGGTTTCACTAGGTGCCGGCTGAGCTAAAGGCCAAAATCTACAGGTAGGCACTTCGCAAAAAACACCTCTGTTTTTTTCCAAAATTTAGGATGTGTCCACGTTGCGCTTTGGGGTGTTTCCTGTCGCCAGCGCTAGGCCTACCCACGCAAGTGAGGTATCATTTTTATCGGGAGACTTGGGGGAACGCTGGGTGGAAGGAAATTTGTAGCTCCTCTCAGATTCCAGAACTTTCTGCCACAGAAATGTGAGGAACATGTGTTTTTTTAGCCAAATTTTGAGGTTTGCAAAGGATTCTGGGTAACAGAACCTGGTCCGAGCCCCGCAAGTCACCCCTCTTTGGATTCCCCTAGGTCTCTAGTTTTCAGAAATGCACAGGTTTGGTAGGTTTCCCTAGGTGCCGGCTGAGCTAGAGGCCAAAATCTACAGGTAGGCACTTCGAAAAAAACACCTCTGTTTTCTCCCAAAATTTAGGATGTGTCCACGTTGCGCTTTGGGGTGTTTCCTGTCGCCGGTGCTAGGCCTACCCACGCAAGTGAGGTATCATTTTTATCGGGAGACTTGGGGGAACGCTGGGTGGAAGGAAATTTGTAGCTCCTCTCAGATTCCAGAACTTTCTGCCACAGAAATGTGAGGAACATGTGTTTTTTTAGCCAAATTTTGAGGTTTGCAAAGGATTCTGGGTAACAGAACCTGGTCCGAGCCCCGCAAGTCACCCCTCCTTGGATTCCCCTAGGTCTCTAGTTTTCAGAAATGCACAGGTTTCGTAGGTTTCCCTAGGTGCCGGCTGAGCTAGAGGCCAAAATCTACAGGTAGGCACTTCGCAAAAAACACCTCTGTTTTCTCCCAAAATTTAGGATGTGTCCACGTTGCGCTTTGGGGTGTTTCCTGTCGCCGGCGCTAGGCTTACCCACGCAAGTGAGGTATCATTTTTATCGGGAGACTTGGGGGAACGCTGGGTGGAAGGAAATTTGTAGCTCCTCTCAGATTCCAGAACTTTCTGCCACAGAAATGTGAGGAACATGTGTTTTTTTAGCCAAATTTTGAGGTTTGCAATGGATTCTGGGTAACAGAACCTGGTCCGAGCCCCGCAAGTCACCCCTCCTTGGATTCCCCTAGGTCTCTAGTTTTCAGAAATGCACAGGTTTGGTAGGTTTCACTAGGTGGCGGCTGAGCTAAAGGCCAAAATCTACAGGTAGGCACTTCGCAAAAAACACCTCTGTTTTTTTCCAAAATTTTGGATGTGTCCACGTTGCGCTTTGGGGTGTTTCCTGTCGCCAGCGCTAGGCCTACCCACGCAAGTGAGGTATAATTTTTATCGGGAGACTTGGGGGAACGCTGGGTGGAAGGAAATTTGTAGCTCCTCTCAGATTCCAGAACATTCTGCCACAGAAATGTGAGGAACATGTGTTTTTTTAGCCAAATTTTGAGGTTTGCAAAGGATTCTGGGTAACAGAACCTGGTCCGAGCCCCGCAAGTCACCCCTCCTTGGATTCCCCTAGGTCTCTAGTTTTCAGAAATGCACAGGTTTGGTAGGTTTCTCTAGGTGCCGGCTGAGCTAGAGGCCAAAATCTACAGGCAGGCACTTCGCAAAAAACACCTCTGTTTTCTCCCAAAATTTAGGATGTGTCCACGTTGCGCTTTGGGGTGTTTCCTGTCGCCGGCGCTAGGCCTACCCACGCAAGTGAGGTATCATTTTTATCGGGAGACTTGGGGGAACGCTGGGTGGAAGGAAATTTGTAGCTCCTCTCAGATTCCAGAACTTTCTGCCACAGAAATGTGAGGAACATGTGTTTTTTTAGCCAAATTTTGAGGTTTGCAAAGGATTCTGGGTAACAGAACCTGGTCCGAGCCCCGCAAGTCACCCCTCCTTGGATTCCCCTAGGTCTCTAGTTTTCAGAAATGCACAGGTTTGGTAGGTTTCACTAGGTGCCTGCTGAGCTAAAGGCCAAAATCTACAGGTAGGCACTTCGCAAAAAACACCTCTGTTTTTTTCCAAAATTTTGGATGTGTCCACGTTGCGCTTTGGGGTGTTTCCTGTCGCCAGCGCTAGGCCTACCCACGCAAGTGAGGTATCATTTTTATCGGGAGACTTGGGGGAACGCTGGGTGGAAGGAAATTTGTAGCTCCTCTCAGATTCCAGAACTTTCTGCCACAGAAATGTGAGGAACATGTGTTTTTTTAGCCAAATTTTGAGGTTTGCAAAGGATTCTGGGTAACAGAACCTGGTCCGAGCCCCGCAAGTCACCCCTCCTTGGATTCCCCTAGGTCTCTAGTTTTCAGAAATGCACAGGTTTGGTAGGTTTCCCTAGGTGCCGGCTGAGCTAGAGGCCAAAATCTACAGGTAGGCACTTCGCAAAAAACACCTCTGTTTTCTCCCAAAATTTAGGATGTGTCCACGTTGCGCTTTGGGGTGTTTCCTGTCGCCGGTGCTAGGCCTACCCACGCAAGTGAGGTATCATTTTTATCGGGAGACTTGGGGGAACGCTGGGTGGAAGGAAATTTGTAGCTCCTCTCAGATTCCAGAACTTTCTGCCACAGAAATGTGAGGAACATGTGTTTTTTTAGCCAAATTTTGAGGTTTGCAATGGATTCTGGGTAACAGAACCTGGTCCGAGCCCCGCAAGTCACCCCTCCTTGGATTCCCCTAGGTCTCTAGTTTTCAGAAATGCACAGGTTTGGTAGGATTCCCTAGGTGCCGGCTGAGCTAGAGGCCAAAATCTACAGGTAGGCACTTCGCAAAAAAACGCTCAGTTTTTTTCCAAAATTTAGGATGTGTCCACGTTGTGCTTTGGGGTGTTTCCTGTCGCCGGCGCTAGGCCTACCCACGCAAGTGAGGTATCATTTTTATCGGGAGACTTGGGGGAACGCTGGGTTGAAGGAAATTTGTAGCTCCTCTCAGATTCCAGAACTTTCTGCCACAGAAATGTGAGGAACATGTGTTTTTTTTTGCCAAATTTTGAGGTTTGCAAAGGATTCTGGGTAACAGAACCTGGTCCGAGCCCCGCAAGTCACCCCTCCTTGGATTCCCCTAGGTCTCTAGTTTTCAGAAATGCACATTTTTCGTAGGTTTCCCTAGGTGCCGGCTGAGCTAGAGGCCAAAATCTACAGGTAGGCACTTCGCAAAAAACACCTCTGTTTTCTCCCAAAATTTAGGATGTGTCCACGTTGCGCTTTGGGGTGTTTCCTGTCGCCGGCGCTAGGCTTACCCACGCAAGTGAGGTATCATTTTTATCGGGAGACTTGGGGGAACGCTGGGTGGAAGGAAATTTGTAGCTCCTCTCAGATTCCAGAACTTTCTGCCACAGAAATGTGAGGAACATGTGTTTTTTTAGCCAAATTTTGAGGTTTGCAAAGGATTCTGGGTAACAGAACCTGGTCCGAGCCCCGCAAGTCACCCCTCCTTGGATTCCCCTAGGTCTCTAGTTTTCAGAAATGCACAGGTTTGGTAGGTTTCACTAGGTGGCGGCTGAGCTAAAGGCCAAAATCTACAGGTAGGCACTTCGCAAAAAACATCTCTGTTTTTTTCCAAAATTTTGGATGTGTCCACGTTGCGCTTTGGGGTGTTTCCTGTCGCCAGCGCTAGGCCTACCCACGCAAGTGAGGTATAATTTTTATCGGGAGACTTGGGGGAACGCTGGGTGGAAGGAAATTTGTAGCTCCTCTCAGATTCCAGAACTTTCTGCCACAGAAATGTGAGGAACATGTGTTTTGTTTGCCAAATTTTGAGGTTTGCAAAGGATTCTGGGTAACAGAACCTGGTCCGAGCCCCGCAAGTCACCCCTCCTTGGATTCCCCTAGGTCTCTAGTTTTCAGAAATGCACAGGTTTCGTAGGTTTCCCTAGGTGCCGGCTGAGCTAGAGGCCAAAATCTACAGGTAGGCACTTCGCAAAAAACACCTCTGTTTTTTTCTAAAATTTAGGATGTGTCCACGTTGCGCTTT
Source organism: Pleurodeles waltl (assembly GCF_031143425.1). Lineage (NCBI taxonomy): Eukaryota > Metazoa > Chordata > Amphibia > Caudata > Salamandridae > Pleurodeles > Pleurodeles waltl. The sequence goes on from NC_090449.1 coordinate 406,879,617, forward strand.
GGGGTGTTTCCTGTCGCCAGCGCTAGGCCTACCCACGCAAGTGAGGTATCATTTTTATCGGGAGACTTGGGGGAACGCTGGGTGGAAGGAAATTTGTAGCTCCTCTCAGATTCCAGAACTTTCTGCCACAGAAATGTGAGGAACATGTGTTTTTTTAGCCAAATTTTGAGGTTTGCAAAGGATTCTGGGTAACAGAACCTGGTCCGAACCCCGCAAGTCACCCCTCTTTGGATTCCCCTAGGTCTCTAGTTTTCAGAAATGCACAGGTTTGGTAGGTTTCCCTAGGTGCCGGTTGAGCTAGAGGCCAAAATCTACAGGTAGGCACTTCGCAAAAAACTCCTCTGTTTTCTCCCAAAATTTAGGATGTGTCCACGTTGCGCTTTGGGGTGTTTCCTGTCGCCAGCGCTAGGCCTACCCACGCAAGTGAGGTATAATTTTTATCGGGAGACTTGGGGGAACGCTGGGTGGAAGGAAATTTGTAGCTCCTCTCAGATTCCAGAACTTTCTGCCACAGAAATGTGAGGAACATGTGTTTTTTTAGCCAAATTTTGAGGTTTGCAAAGGATTCTGGGTAACAGAACCTGGTCCGAGCGCCGCAAGTCACCCCTCCTTGGATTCCCCTAGGTCTCTAGTTTTCAGAAATGCACAGGTTTGGTAGGTTTCCCTAGGTGCCGGCTGAGCAAGAGGCCAAAATCTACAGGTAGGCACTTCGCAAAAAACACCTCTGTTTTCTCCCAAAATTTAGGATGTGTCCACGTTGCGCTTTGGGGTGTTTCCTGTCGCCGGCGCTAGGCCTACCCACGCAAGTGAGGTATCATTTTTTTCGGGAGACTTGGGGGAACGCTGGGTGGAAGGAAATTTGTAGCTCCTCTCAGATTCCAGAACTTTCTGCCACAGAAATGTGAGGAACATGTGTTTTATATGCCAAATTTTGAGGTTTGCAAAGGATTCTGGGTAACAGAACCTGGTCCGAGCCCCGCAAGTCACCCCTCCTTGGATTCCCCTAGGTCTCTAGTTTTCAGAAATGCACAGGTTTGGTAGGTTTCCCTAGGTGCCGGCTGAGCAAGAGGCCAAAATCTACAGGTAGGCACTTCGCAAAAAACACCTCTGTTTTCTCCCAAAATTTAGGATGTGTCCACGTTGCGCTTTGGGGTGTTTCCTGTCGCCGGCGCTAGGCCTACCCACGCAAGTGAGGTATCATTTTTTTCGGGAGACTTGGGGGAACGCTGGGTGGAAGGAAATTTGTAGCTCCTCTCAGATTCCAGAACTTTCTGCCACAGAAATGTGAGGAACATGTGTTTTTTTAGCCAAATTTTGAGGTTTGCAAAGGATTCTGGGTAACAGAACCTGGTCCGAGCCCCGCAAGTCACCCCTCCTTGGATTCCCCTAGGTCTCTAGTTTTCAGAAATGCACAGGTTTGGTAGGTTTCACTAGGTGCCGGCTGAGCTAAAGGCCAAAATCTACAGGTAGGCACTTCGCAAAAAACACCTCTGTTTTTTTCTAAAATTTAGGATGTGTCCACGTTGCGCTTTGGGGTGTTTCCTGTCGCCAGCGCTAGGCCTACCCACGCAAGTGAGGTATCATTTTTATCGGGAGACTTGGGGGAACGCTGGGTGGAAGGAAATTTGTAGCTCCTCTCAGATTCCAGAACTTTCTGCCACAGAAATGTGAGGAACATGTGTTTTTTTAGCCAAATTTTGAGGTTTGCAAAGGATTCTGGGTAACAGAACCTGGTCCGAGCCCCGCAAGTCACCCCTCTTTGGATTCCCCTAGGTCTCTAGTTTTCAGAAATGCACAGGTTTGGTAGGTTTCCCTAGGTGCCGGTTGAGCTAGAGGCCAAAATCTACAGGTAGGCACTTCGCAAAAAACTCCTCTGTTTTCTCCCAAAATTTAGGATGTGTCCACGTTGCGCTTTGGGGTGTTTCCTGTCGCCGGCGCTAGGCCTACCCACGCAAGTGAGGTATCATTTTTATCGGGAGACTTGGGGGAACGCTGGGTGGAAGGAAATTTGTAGCTCCTCTCAGATTCCAGAACTTTCTGCCACAGAAATGTGAGGAACATGTGTTTTTGTAGCCAAATTTTGAGGTTTGCAAAGGATTCTGGGTAACAGAACCTGGTCAGAGACCCACAGGTCACCCCTCCTTGGATTCCCCTAGGTCTCTAGTTTTCAGAAATACACAGGTTTGGTAGGTTTCCTTAGGTGCCGGCTGAGCTAGAGGCCAAAATCTACAGGTAGGCACTTCGCAAAAAACACCTCTGTTTTCTTCTAAAATTTAGGATGTGTCCACGTTGCGCTTTGGGGTGTTTCCTGTCGCCAGCGCTAGGCCTACCCACGCAAGTGAGGTATCATTTTTATCGGGAGACTTGGGGGAACGCTGGGTGGAAGGAAATTTGTAGCTCCTCTCAGATTCCAGAACTTTCTGCCACAGAAATGTGAGGAACATGTGTTTTTTTAGCCAAATTTTGAGGTTTGCAAAGGATTCTGGGTAACAGAACCTGGTCCGAGCCCCGCAAGTCACCCCTCTTTGGATTCCCCTAGGTCTCTAGTTTTCAGAAATGCACAGGTTTGGTAGGTTTCCCTAGGTGCCGGTTGAGCTAGAGGCCAAAATCTACAGGTAGGCACTTCGCAAAAAACTCCTCTGTTTTCTCCCAAAATTTAGGATGTGTCCACGTTGCGCTTTGGGGTGTTTCCTGTCGCCGGCGCTAGGCCTACCCACGCAAGTGAGGTATCATTTTTATCGGGAGACTTGGGGGAACGCTGGGTGGAAGGAAATTTGTAGCTCCTCTCAGATTCCAGAACTTTCTGCCACAGAAATGTGAGGAACATGTGTTTTTGTAGCCAAATTTTGAGGTTTGCAAAGGATTCTGGGTAACAGAACCTGGTCAGAGACCCACAGGTCACCCCATCTTGGATTCCCCTAGGTCTCTAGTTTTCAAAAATGCACAGGTTTGGTAGGTTTCCCTAGGTGCCGGGTGAGCTACAGGCCAAAATCCACAGGTAGGCACTGTTTTCTTTCAAAAAATGGGATGTGTCCACGTTGCGTTTTGGGGCGTTTCCTGTTGCGGGCGCTAGGCCTACCCACGCAAGTGAGGTATCATTTTTATCGGGAGACTTGGGGGAACGCTGGGTGGAAGGAAATTTGTAGCTCCTCTCAGATTCCAGAACTTTCTGCCACAAAAATGTGAGGAGCATGTGTTTTTTTAGCCAAATTTTGAGGTTTGCAAAGGATTCTGGGTAACAGAACCTGGTCCGAGCCCCGCAAGTCACCCCTCCTTGGATTCCCCTAGGTCTCTCGTTTTCAGAAATACACAGGTTTGGTAGGTTTCCTTAGGTGCCGGCTGAGCTAGAGGCCAAAATCTACAGGTAGGCACTTCGCAAAAAACACCTCTGTTTTCTCCCAAAATTTAGGATGTGTCCACGTTGCGCTTTGGGGTGTTTCCTGTCGCCGGCGCTAGGCTTACCCACGCAAGTGAGGTATCATTTTTATCGGGAGACTTGGGGGAAGGCTGGGTGGAAGGAAATTTGTAGCTCCTCTCAGATTCCAGAACTTTCTGCCACAGAAATGTGAGGAACATGTGTTTTTTTAGCCAAATTTTGAGGTTTGCAAAGGATTCTGGGTAACAGAACCTGGTCCGAGCCCCGCAAGTCACCCCTCCTTGGATTCCCCTAGGTCTCTAGTTTTCAGAAATGCACAGGTTTGGTAGGTTTCACTAGGTGCCGGCTGAGCTAAAGGCCAAAATCTACAGGTAGGCACTTCGCAAAAAACACCTCTGTTTTTTTCCAAAATTTTGGATGTGTCCACTTTGCGCTTTGGGGTGTTTCCTGTCGCCAGCGCTAGGCCTACCCACGCAAGTGAGGTATAATTTTTATCGGGAGACTTGGGGGAACGCTGGGTGGAAGGAAATTTGTAGCTCCTCTCAGATTCCAGAACATTCTGCCACAGAAATGTGAGGAACATGTGTTTTTTTAGCCAAATTTTAAGGTTTGCAAAGGATTCTGGGTAACAGAACCTGGTCCGAGCCCCGCAAGTCACCCCTCCTTGGATTCCCCTAGGTCTCTAGTTTTCAGAAATGCACAGGTTTGGTAGGTTTCTCTAGGTGCCGGCTGAGCTAGAGGCCAAAATCTACAGGTAGGCACTTCGCAAAAAACACCTCTGTTTTCTCCCAAAATTTAGGATGTGTCCACGTTGCGCTTTGGGGTGTTTCCTGTCGCCGGCGCTAGGCCTACCCACGCAAGTGAGGTATCATTTTTATCGGGAGACTTGGGGGAACGCTGGGTGGAAGGAAATTTGTAGCTCCTCTCAGATTCCAGAACTTTCTGCCACAAAAATGTGAGGAGCATGTGTTTTTTTAGCCAAATTTTGAGGTTTGCAAAGGATTCTGGGTAACAGAACCTGGTCCGAGCCCCGCAAGTCACCCCTCCTTGGATTCCCCTAGGTCTCTAGTTTTCAGAAATGCACAGGTTTGGTAGGTTTCCCTAGGTGCCGGCTGAGCTAGAGGCCAAAATCTACAGGTAGGCACTTCGCAAAAAACACCTCTGTTTTCTCCCAAAATTTAGGATGTGTCCACGTTGCGCTTTGGGGTGTTTCCTGTCGCCGGCGCTAGGCTTACCCACGCAAGTGAGGTATCATTTTTATCGGGAGACTTGGGGGAACGCTGGGTGGAAGGAAATTTGTAGCTCCTCTCAGATTCCAGAACTTTCTGCCACAGAAATGTGAGGAACATGTGTTTTTTTAGCCAAATTTTGAGGTTTGCAAAGGATTCTGGGTAACAGAACCTGGTCCGAGCCCCGCAAGTCACCCCTCCTTGGATTCCCCTAGGTCTCTAGTTTTCAGAAATGCACAGGTTTGGTAGGTTTCACTAGGTGCCGGCTGAGCTAAAGGCCAAAATCTACAGGTAGGCACTTCGCAAAAAACACCTCTGTTTTTTTCCAAAATTTTGGATGTGTCCACTTTGCGCTTTGGGGTGTTTCCTGTCGCCAGCGCTAGGCCTACCCACGCAAGTGAGGTATAATTTTTATCGGGAGACTTGGGGGAACGCTGGGTGGAAGGAAATTTGTAGCTCCTCTCAGATTCCAGAACATTCTGCCTCAGAAATGTGAGGAACATGTGTTTTTTTAGCCAAATTTTGAGGTTTGCAAAGGATTCTGGGTAACAGAACCTGGTCCGAGCCCCGCAAGTCACCCCTCCTTAGATTCCCCTAGGTCTCTAGTTTTCAGAAATGCACAGGTTTGGTAGGTTTCTCTAGGTGCCGGCTGAGCTAGAGGCCAAAATCTACAGGTAGGCACTTCGCAAAAAACACCTCTGTTTTCTCCCAAAATTTAGGATGTGTCCACGTTGCGCTTTGGGGTGTTTCCTGTCGCCGGCGCTAGGCCTACCCACGCAAGTGAGGTATCATTTTTATCGGGAGACTTGGGGGAACGCTGGGTGGAAGGAAATTTGTAGCTCCTCTCAGATTCCAGAACTTTCTGCCACAAAAATGTGAGGAGCATGTGTTTTTTTAGCCAAATTTTGAGGTTTGCAAAGGATTCTGGGTAACAGAACCTGGTCCGAGCCCCGCAAGTCACCCCTCCTTGGATTCCCCTAGGTCTCTAGTTTTCAGAAATGCATAGGTTTGGTAGGTTTCCCTAGGTGCCGGCTGAGCTAGAGGCCAAAATCTACAGGTAGGCACTTCGCAACAAACACCTCTGTTTTCTCCCAAAATTTAGGATGTGTCCACGTTGCGCTTTGGGGTGTTTCCTGTCGCCGTCGCTAGGCTTACCCACGCAAGTGAGGTATCATTTTTATCGGGAGACTTGGGGGAACGCTGGGTGGAAGGAAATTTGTAGCTCCTCTCAGATTCCAGAACTTTCTGCCACAGAAATGTGAGGAACATGTGTTTTTTTAGCCAAATTTTGAGGTTTGCAAAGGATTCTGGGTAACAGAACCTGGTCCGAGCCCCGCAAGTCACCCCTCCTTGGATTCCCCTAGGTCTCTAGTTTTCAGAAATGCACAGGTTTGGTAGGTTTCCCTAGGTGCCGGCTGAGCTAGAGGCCAAAATCTACAGGTAGGCACTTCGCAAAAAACACCTCTGTTTTCTCCCAAAATTTAGGATGTGTCCACGTTGCGCTTTGGGGTGTTTCCTGTCTCCGGCGCTAGGCTTACCCACGCAAGTGAGGTATCATTTTTATCGGGAGACTTGGGGGAACGCTGGGTGGAAGGAAATTTGTAGCTCCTCTCAGATTCCAGAACTTTCTGCCACAGAAATGTGAGGAACATGTGTTTTTTTAGCCAAATTTTGAGGTTTGCAAAGGATTCTGGGTAACAGAACCTGGTCCGAGCCCCGCAAGTCACCCCTCCTTGGATTCCCCTAGGTCTCTAGTTTTCAGAAATGCACAGGTTTGGTAGGTTTCACTAGGTGCCGGCTGAGCTAAAGGCCAAAATCTACAGGTAGGCACTTCGCAAAAAACACCTCTGTTTTTTTCCAAAATTTAGGATGTGTCCACGTTGCGCTTTGGGGTGTTTCCTGTCGCCAGCGCTAGGCCTACCCACGCAAGTGAGGTATCATTTTTATCGGGAGACTTGGGGGAACGCTGGGTGGAAGGAAATTTGTAGCTCCTCTCAGATTCCAGAACTTTCTGCCACAGAAATGTGAGGAACATGTGTTTTTTTAGCCAAATTTTGAGGTTTGCAAAGGATTCTGGGTAACAGAACCTGGTCCGAGCTCCGCAAGTCACCCCTCCTTGGATTCCCCTAGGTCTCTAGTTTTCAGAAATGCACAGGTTTGGTAGGTTTCCCTAGGTGCCGGCTGAGCTAGAGGCCAAAATCTACAGGTAGGCACTTCGAAAAAAACACCTCTGTTTTCTCCCAAAATTTAGGATGTGTCCACGTTGCGCTTTGGGGTGTTTCCTATCGCCGGTGCTAGGCCTACCCACGCAAGTGAGGTATCATTTTTATCGGGAGACTTGGGGGAACGCTGGGTGGAAGGAAATTTGTAGCTCCTCTCAGATTCCAGAACTTTCTGCCACAGAAATGTGAGGAACATGTGTTTTTTTAGCCAAATTTTGAGGTTTGCAAAGGATTCTGGGTAACAGAATCTGGTCCGAGCCCCGCAAGTCACCCCTCCTTGGATTCCCCTAGGTCTCTAGTTTTCAGAAATGCACAGGTTTGGTAGGATTCCCTAGGTGCCGGCTGAGCTAGAGGCCAAAATCTACAGGTAGGCACTTCGCAAAAAACCGCTCAGTTTTTTTCCAAAATTTAGGATGTGTCCACGTTGTGCTTTGGGGTGTTTCCTGTCGCCGGCGCTAGGCCTACCCACGCAAGTGAGGTATCATTTTTATCGGGAGACTTGGGGAAACGCTGGGTGGAAGGAAATTTGTAGCTCCTCTCAGATTCCAGAACTTTCTGCCACAGAAATGTGAGAAACATGTGTTTTTTTTGCCAAATTTTGAGGTTTGCAAAGGATTCTGGGTAACAGAACCTGGTCCGAGTCCCGCAAGTCACCCCTCCTTGGATTCCCCTAGGTCTCTAGTTTTCAGAAATGCACAGGTTTCGTAGGTTTCCCTAGGTGCCGGCTGAGCTAGAGGCCAAAATCTACAGGTAGGCACTTCGCAAAAAACACCTCTGTTTTCTCCCAAAATTTAGGATGTGTCCACGTTGCGCTTTGGGGGGTTTCCTGTCGCCGGCGCTAGGCTTACCCACGCAAGTGAGGTATCATTTTTATCGGGAGACTTGGGGGAACGCTGGGTGGAAGGAAATTTGTAGCTCCTCTCAGATTCCAGAACTTTCTGCCACAGAAATGTGAGGAACATGTGTTTTTTTAGCCAAATTTTGAGGTTTGCAAAGGATTCTGGGTAACAGAACCTGGTCCGAGCCCCGCAAGTCACCCCTCCTTGGATTCCCCTAGGTCTCTAGTTTTCAGAAATGCACAGGTTTGGTAGGTTTCACTAGGTGGCGGCTGAGCTAAAGGCCAAAATCTACAGGTAGGCACTTCGCAAAAAACACCTCTGTTTTTTTCCAAAATTTTGGATGTGTCCACGTTGCGCTTTGGGGTGTTTCCTGTCGCCAGCGCTAGGCCTACCCACGCAAGTGAGGTATAATTTTTATCGGGAGACTTGGGGGAACGCTGGGTGGAAGGAAATTTGTAGCTCCTCTCAGATTCCAGAACATTCTGCCACAGAAATGTGAGGAACATGTGTTTTTTTAGCCAAATTTTGAGGTTTGCAAAGGATTCTGGGTAACAGAACCTGGTCCGAGCCCCGCAAGTCACCCCTCCTTGGATTCCCCTAGGTCTCTAGTTTTCAGAAATGCACAGGTTTGGTAGGTTTCTCTAGGTGCCGGCTGAGCTAGAGGCCAAAATCTACAGGCAGGCACTTCGCAAAAAACACCTCTGTTTTCTCCCAAAATTTAGGATGTGTCCACGTTGCGCTTTGGGGTGTTTCCTGTCGCCGGCGCTAGGCCTACCCACGCAAGTGAGGTATCATTTTATCGGGAGACTTGGGGGAACGCTGGGTGGAAGGAAATTTGTAGCTCCTCTCAGATTCCAGAACTTTCTGCCACAGAAATGTGAGGAACATGTGTTTTTTTAGCCAAATTTTGAGGTTTGCAAAGGATTCTGGGTAACAGAACCTGGTCCGAGCCCCGCAAGTCACCCCTCCTTGGATTCCCCTAGGTCTCTAGTTTTCAGAATGCACAGGTTTGGTAGGTTTCACTAGGTGCCTGCTGAGCTAAAGGCCAAAATCTACAGGTAGGCACTTCGCAAAAAACACCTCTGTTTTTTTCCAAAATTTAGGATGTGTCCACGTTGCGCTTTGGGGTGTTTCCTGTCGCCAGCGCTAGGCCTACCCACGCAAGTGAGGTATCATTTTTATCGGGAGACTTGGGGGAACGCTGGGTGGAAGGACATTTGTAGCTCCTCTCAGATTCCAGAACTTTCTGCCACAGAAATGTGAGGAACATGTGTTTTTTTAGCCAAATTTTGAGGTTTGCAAAGGATTCTGGGTAACAGAACCTGGTCCGAGCCCCGCAAGTCACCCCTCCTTGGATTCCCCTAGGTCTCTAGTTTTCAGAAATGCACAGGTTTGGTAGGTTTCCCTAGGTGCCGGCTGAGCTAGAGGCCAAAATCTACAGGTAGGCACTTCGCAAAAAACACCTCTGTTTTCTCCCAAAATTTAGGATGTGTCCACGTTGCGCTTTGGGGTGTTTCCTGTCGCCGGTGCTAGGCCTACCCACGCAAGTGAGGTATCATTTTTATCGGGAGACTTGGGGGAACGCTGGGTGGAAGGAAATTTGTAGCTCCTCTCAGATTCCAGAACTTTCTGCCACAGAAATGTGAGGAACATGTGTTTTTTTAGCCAAATTTTGAGGTTTGAAATGGATTCTGGGTAACAGAACCTGGTCCGAGCCCCGCAAGTCACCCCTCCTTGGATTCCCCTAGGTCTCTAGTTTTCAGAAATGCACAGGTTTGGTAGGATTCCCTAGGTGCCGGCTGAGCTAGAGGCCAAAATCTACAGGTAGGCACTTCGCAAAAAAACGCTCAGTTTTTTTCCAAAATTTAGGATGTGTCCACGTTGTGCTTTGGGGTGTTTCCTGTCGCCGGCGCTAGGCCTACCCACGCAAGTGAAGTATCATTTTTATCGGGAGACTTGGGGGAACGCTGGGTTGAAGGAAATTTGTAGCTCCTCTCAGATTCCAGAACTTTCTGCCACAGAAATGTGAGGAACATGTGTTTTTTTTGCCAAATTTTGAGGTTTGCAAAGGATTCTGGGTAACAGAACCTGGTCCGAGCCCCGCAAGTCACCCCTCCTTGGATTCCCCTAGGTCTCTAGTTTTCAGAAATGCACAGGTTTCGTAGGTTTCCCTAGGTGCCGGCTGAGCTAGAGGCCAAAATCTACAGGTAGGCACTTCGCAAAAAACACCTCTGTTTTCTCCCAAAATTTAGGATGTGTCCACGTTGCGCTTTGGGGTGTTTCCTGTCGCCGGCGCTAGGCTTACCCACGCAAGTGAGGTATCATTTTTATCGGGAGACTTGGGGGGAACGCTGGGTGGAAGGAAATTTGTAGCTCCTCTCAGATTCCAGAACTTTCTGCCACAGAAATGTGAGGAACATGTGTTTTTTTTAGCCAAATTTTGAGGTTTGCAAAGGATTCTGGGTAACAGAACCTGGTCCGAGCCCCGCAAGTCACCCCTCCTTGGATTCCCCTAGGTCTCTAGTTTTCAGAAATGCACAGGTTTGGTAGGTTTCACTAGGTGCCCGGCTGAGCTAAAGGCCAAAATCTACAGGTAGGCACTTCGCAAAAAACACCTCTGTTTTTTTCCAAAATTTTGGATGTGTCCACTTTGCGCTTTGGGGTGTTTCCTGTCGCCAGCGCTAGGCCTACCCACGCAAGTGAGGTATAATTTTTATCGGGAGACTTGGGGGAACGCTGGGTGGAAGGAAATTTGTAGCTCCTCTCAGATTCCAGAACATTCTGCCTCAGAAATGTGAGGAACATGTGTTTTTTTAGCCAAATTTTGAGGTTTGCAAAGGATTCTGGGTAACAGAACCTGGTCCGAGCCCCGCAAGTCACCCCTCCTTAGATTCCCCTAGGTCTCTAGTTTTCAGAAATGCACAGGTTTGGTAGGTTTCTCTAGGTGCCGGCTGAGCTAGAGGCCAAAATCTACAGGTAGGCACTTCGAAAAAAACACCTCTGTTTTCTCCCAAAATTTAGGATGTGTCCACGTTGCGCTTTGGGGTGTTTCCTGTCGCCGGCGCTAGGCCTACCCACGCAAGTGAGGTATCATTTTTATCGGGAGACTTGGGGGAACGCTGGGTGGAAGGAAATTTGTAGCTCCTCTCAGATTCCAGAACTTTCTGCCACAAAAATGTGAGGAGCATGTGTTTTTTTAGCCAAATTTTGAGGTTTGCAAAGGATTCTGGGTAACAGAACCTGGTCCGAGCCCCGCAAGTCACCCCTCCTTGGATTCCCCTAGGTCTCTAGTTTTCAGAAATGCACAGGTTTCGTAGGTTTCCCTAGGTGCCGGCTGAGCTAGAGGCCAAAATCTACAGGTAGGCACTTCGCAAAAAACACCTCTGTTTTCTCCCAAAATTTAGGATGTGTCCACGTTGCGCTTTGGGGTGTTTCCTGTCGCCGGCGCTAGGCTTACCCACGCAAGTGAGGTATCATTTTTATCGGGAGACTTGGGGGAACGCTGGGTGGAAGGAAATTTGTAGCTCCTCTCAGATTCCAGAACTTTCTGCCACAGAAATGTGAGGAACATGTGTTTTTTTAGCCAAATTTTGAGGTTTGCAAAGGATTCTGGGTAACAGAACCTGGTCCGAGCCCCGCAAGTCACCCCTCCTTGGATTCCCCTAGGTCTCTAGTTTTCAGAAATGCACAGGTTTCATAGGTTTCCCTAGGTGCCGGCTGAGCTAGAGGCCAAAATCTACAGGTAGGCACTTCGCAAAAAACACCTCTGTTTTCTCCCAAAATTTAGGATGTGTCCACGTTGCGCTTTGGGGTGTTTCCTGTCGCCGGCGCTAGGCTTACCCACGCAAGTGAGGTATCATTTTTATCGGGAGACTTGGGGGAACGCTGGGTGGAAGGAAATTTGTAGCTCCTCTCAGATTCCAGAACTTTCTGCCACAGAAATGTGAGGAACATGTGTTTTTTTAGCCAAATTTTGAGGTTTGCAATGGATTCTGGGTAACAGAACCTGGTCCGAGCCCCGCAAGTCACCCCTCCTTGGATTCCCCTAGGTCTCTAGTTTTCAGAAATGCACAGGTTTGGTAGGTTTCACTAGGTGGCGGCTGAGCTAAAGGCCAAAATCTACAGGTAGGCACTTCGCAAAAAACACCTCTGTTTTTTTCCAAAATTTTGGATGTGTCCACGTTGCGCTTTGGGGTGTTTCCTGTCGCCAGCGCTAGGCCTACCCACGCAAGTGAGGTATAATTTTTATCGGGAGACTTGGGGGAACGCTGGGTGGAAGGAAATTTGTAGCTCCTCTCAGATTCCAGAACATTCTGCCACAGAAATGTGAGGAACATGTGTTTTTTTAGCCAAATTTTGAGGTTTGCAAAGGATTCTGGGTAACAGAACCTGGTCCGAGCCCCGCAAGTCACCCCTCCTTGGATTCCCCTAGGTCTCTAGTTTTCAGAAATGCACAGGTTTGGTAGGTTTCTCTAGGTGCCGGCTGAGCTAGAGGCCAAAATCTACAGGCAGGCACTTCGCAAAAAACACCTCTGTTTTCTCCCAAAATTTAGGATGTGTCCACGTTGCGCTTTGGGGTGTTTCCTGTCGCCGGCGCTAGGCCTACCCACGCAAGTGAGGTATCATTTTTATCGGGAGACTTGGGGGAACGCTGGGTGGAAGGAAATTTGTAGCTCCTCTCAGATTCCAGAACTTTCTGCCACAGAAATGTGAGGAACATGTGTTTTTTTAGCCAAATTTTGAGGTTTGCAAAGGATTCTGGGTAACAGAACCTGGTCCGAGCCCCGCAAGTCACCCCTCCTTGGATTCCCCTAGGTCTCTAGTTTTCAGAAATGCACAGGTTTGGTAGGTTTCACTAGGTGCCTGCTGAGCTAAAGGCCAAAATCTACAGGTAGGCACTTCGCAAAAAACACCTCTGTTTTTTTCCAAAATTTTGGATGTGTCCACGTTGCGCTTTGGGGTGTTTCCTGTCGCCAGCGCTAGGCCTACCCACGCAAGTGAGGTATCATTTTTATCGGGAGACTTGGGGGAACGCTGGGTGGAAGGAAATTTGTAGCTCCTCTCAGATTCCAGAACTTTCTGCCACAGAAATGTGAGGAACATGTGTTTTTTTAGCCAAATTTTGAGGTTTGCAAAGGATTCTGGGTAACAGAACCTGGTCCGAGCCCCGCAAGTCACCCCTCCTTGGATTCCCCTAGGTCTCTAGTTTTCAGAAATGCACAGGTTTGGTAGGTTTCCCTAGGTGCCGGCTGAGCTAGAGGCCAAAATCTACAGGTAGGCACTTCGCAAAAAACACCTCTGTTTTCTCCCAAAATTTAGGATGTGTCCACGTTGCGCTTTGGGGTGTTTCCTGTCGCCGGTGCTAGGCCTACCCACGCAAGTGAGGTATCATTTTTATCGGGAGACTTGGGGGAACGCTGGGTGGAAGGAAATTTGTAGCTCCTCTCAGATTCCAGAACTTTCTGCCACAGAAATGTGAGGAACATGTGTTTTTTTAGCCAAATTTTGAGGTTTGCAATGGATTCTGGGTAACAGAACCTGGTCCGAGCCCCGCAAGTCACCCCTCCTTGGATTCCCCTAGGTCTCTAGTTTTCAGAAATGCACAGGTTTGGTAGGATTCCCTAGGTGCCGGCTGAGCTAGAGGCCAAAATCTACAGGTAGGCACTTCGCAAAAAAACGCTCAGTTTTTTTCCAAAATTTAGGATGTGTCCACGTTGTGCTTTGGGGTGTTTCCTGTCGCCGGCGCTAGGCCTACCCACGCAAGTGAGGTATCATTTTTATCGGGAGACTTGGGGGGAACGCTGGGTTGAAGGAAATTTGTAGCTCCTCTCAGATTCCAGAACTTTCTGCCACAGAAATGTGAGGAACATGTGTTTTTTTTGCCAAATTTTGAGGTTTGCAAAGGATTCTGGGTAACAGAACCTGGTCCGAGCCCCGCAAGTCACCCCTCCTTGGATTCCCCTAGGTCTCTAGTTTTCAGAAATGCACATTTTTCGTAGGTTTCCCTAGGTGCCGGCTGAGCTAGAGGCCAAAATCTACAGGTAGGCACTTCGCAAAAAACACCTCTGTTTTCTCCCAAAATTTAGGATGTGTCCACGTTGCGCTTTGGGGTGTTTCCTGTCGCCGGCGCTAGGCTTACCCACGCAAGTGAGGTATCATTTTTATCGGGAGACTTGGGGGAACGCTGGGTGGAAGGAAATTTGTAGCTCCTCTCAGATTCCAGAACTTTCTGCCACAGAAATGTGAGGAACATGTGTTTTTTTAGCAAAATTTTGAGGTTTGCAAAGGATTCTGGGTAACAGAACCTGGTCCGAGCCTCGCAAGTCACCCCTCCTTGGATTCCCCTAGGTCTCTAGTTTTCAGAAATGCACAGGTTTGGTAGGTTTCACTAGGTGGCGGCTGAGCTAAAGGCCAAAATCTACAGGTAGGCACTTCGCAAAAAACACCTCTGTTTTTTTCCAAAATTTTGGATGTGTCCACGTTGCGCTTTGGGGTGTTTCCTGTCGCCAGCGCTAGGCCTACCCACGCAAGTGAGGTATAATTTTTATCGGGAGACTTGGGGGAACGCTGGGTGGAAGGAAATTTGTAGCTCCTCTCAGATTCCAGAACATTCTGCCACAGAAATGTGAGGAACATGTGTTTTTTTAGCCAAATTTTGAGGTTTGCAAAGGATTCTGGGTAACAGAACCTGGTCCGAGCCCCGCAAGTCACCCCTCCTTGGATTCCCCTAGGTCTCTAGTTTTCAGAAATGCACAGGTTTGGTAGGTTTCTCTAGGTGCCGGCTGAGCTAGAGGCCAAAATCTACAGGTAGGCACTTCGCAAAAAACACCTCTGTTTTCTCCCAAAATTTAGGATGTGTCCACGTTGCGCTTTGGGGTGTTTCCTGTCGCCGGCGCTAGGCCTACCCACGCAAGTGAGGTATCATTTTTATCGGGAGACTTGGGGGAACGCTGGGTGGAAGGAAATTTGTAGCTCCTCTCAGATTCCAGAACTTTCTGCCACAGAAATGTGAGGAACATGTGTTTTTTTAGCCAAATTTTGAGGTTTGCAAAGGATTCTGGGTAACAGAACCTGGTTCGAGCCCCGCAAGTCACCCCTCCTTGGATTCCCCTAGGTCTCTAGTTTTCAGAAATGCACAGGTTTGGTAGGATTCCCTAGGTGCCGGCTGAGCTAGAGGCCAAAATCTACAGGTAGGCACTTCGAAAAAAACACCTCAGTTTTTTTCCAAAATTTAGGATGTGTCCACGTTGTGCTTTGGGGTGTTTCCTGTCGCCGGCGCTAGGCCTACCCACGCAAGTGAGGTATCATTTTTATCGGGAGACTTGGGGGAACGCTGGGTGGAAGGAAATTTGTAGCTCCTCTCAGATTCCAGAACTTTCTGCCACAGAAATGTGAGGAACATGTGTTTTGTTTGCCAAATTTTGAGGTTTGCAAAGGATTCTGGGTAACAGAACCTGGTCCGAGCCCCGCAAGTCACCCCTCCTTGGATTCCCCTAGGTCTCTAGTTTTCAGAAATGCACAGGTTTCATAGGTTTCCCTAGGTGCCGGCTGAGCTAGAGGCCAAAATCTACAGGTAGGCACTTCGCAAAAAACACCTCTGTTTTCTCCCAAAATTTAGGATGTGTCCACGTTGCGCTTTGGGGTGTTTCCTGTCGCCGGCGCTAGGCCTACCCACGCAAGTGAGGTATCATTTTTATCGGGAGACTTGGGGGAACGCTGGGTGGAAGGAAATTTGTAGCTCCTCTCAGATTCCAGAACTTTCTGCCACAGAAATGTGAGGAACATGTGTTTTTTTAGCCAAATTTTGAGGTTTGCAAAGGATTCTGGGTAACAGAACCTGGTCCGAGCGCCGCAAGTCACCCCTCCTTGGATTCCCCTAGGTCTCTAGTTTTCAGAAATGCACAGGTTTGGTAGGTTTCCCTAGGTGCCGGCTGAGCAAGAGGCCAAAATCTACAGGTAGGCACTTCGCAAAAAACACCTCTGTTTTCTCCCAAAATTTAGGATGTGTCCACGTTGCGCTTTGGGGTGTTTCCTGTCGCCGGCGCTAGGCCTACCCACGCAAGTGAGGTATCATTTTTTTCGGGAGACTTGGGGGAACGCTGGGTGGAAGGAAATTTGTAGCTCCTCTCAGATTCCAGAACTTTCTGCCACAGAAATGTGAGGAACATGTGTTTTTTATGCCAAATTTTGAGGTTTGCAAAGGATTCTGGGTAACAGAACCTGGTCCGAGCCCCGCAAGTCACCCCTCCTTGGATTCCCCTAGGTCTCTAGTTTTCAGAAATGCACAGGTTTGGTAGGTTTCCCTAGGTGCCGGCTGAGCAAGAGGCCAAAATCTACAGGTAGGCACTTCGCAAAAAACACCTCTGTTTTCTCCCAAAATTTAGGATGTGTCCACGTTGCGCTTTGGGGTGTTTCCTGTCGCCGGCGCTAGGCCTACCCACGCAAGTGAGGTATCATTTTTTTCGGGAGACTTGGGGGAACGCTGGGTGGAAGGAAATTTGTAGCTCCTCTCAGATTCCAGAACTTTCTGCCACAGAAATGTGAGGAACATGTGTTTTTTTAGCCAAATTTTGAGGTTTGCAAAGGATTCTGGGTAACAGAACCTGGTCCGAGCCCCGCAAGTCACCCCTCCTTGGATTCCCCTAGGTCTCTAGTTTTCAGAAATGCACAGGTTTGGTAGGTTTCACTAGGTGCCGGCTGAGCTAAAGGCCAAAATCTACAGGTAGGCACTTCGCAAAAAACACCTCTGTTTTTTTCTAAAATTTAGGATGTGTCCACGTTGCGCTTTGGGGTGTTTCCTGTCGCCAGCGCTAGGCCTACCCACGCAAGTGAGGTATCATTTTTATCGGGAGACTTGGGGGAACGCTGGGTGGAAGGAAATTTGTAGCTCCTCTCAGATTCCAGAACTTTCTGCCACAGAAATGTGAGGAACATGTGTTTTTTTAGCCAAATTTTGAGGTTTGCAAAGGATTCTGGGTAACAGAACCTGGTCCGAGCCCCGCAAGTCACCCCTCTTTGGATTCCCCTAGGTCTCTAGTTTTCAGAAATGCACAGGTTTGGTAGGTTTCCCTAGGTGCCGGTTGAGCTAGAGGCCAAAATCTACAGGTAGGCACTTCGCAAAAAACTCCTCTGTTTTCTCCCAAAATTTAGGATGTGTCCACGTTGCGCTTTGGGGTGTTTCCTGTCGCCGGCGCTAGGCCTACCCACGCAAGTGAGGTATCATTTTTATCGGGAGACTTGGGGGAACGCTGGGTGGAAGGAAATTTGTAGCTCCTCTCAGATTCCAGAACTTTCTGCCACAGAAATGTGAGGAACATGTGTTTTTGTAGCCAAATTTTGAGGTTTGCAAAGGATTCTGGGTAACAGAACCTGGTCAGAGACCCACAGGTCACCCCTCCTTGGATTCCCCTAGGTCTCTAGTTTTCAGAAATACACAGGTTTGGTAGGTTTCCTTAGGTGCCGGCTGAGCTAGAGGCCAAAATCTACAGGTAGGCACTTCGCAAAAAACACCTCTGTTTTCTTCTAAAATTTAGGATGTGTCCACGTTGCGCTTTGGGGTGTTTCCTGTCGCCAGCGCTAGGCCTACCCACGCAAGTGAGGTATCATTTTTACCGGGAGACTTGGGGGAACGCTGGGTGGAAGGAAATTTGTAGCTCCTCTCAGATTCCAGAACTTTCTGCCACAGAAATGTGAGGAACATGTGTTTTTTTAGCCAAATTTTGAGGTTTGCAAAGGATTCTGGGTAACAGAACCTGGTCCGAGCGCCGCAAGTCACCCCTCCTTGGATTCCCCTAGGTCTCTAGTTTTCAGAAATGCACAGGTTTCATAGGTTTCCCTAGGTGCCGGCTGAGCTAGAGGCCAAAATCTACAGGTAGGCACTTCGCAAAAAACACCTCTGTTTTCTCCCAAAATTTAGGATGTGTCCACGTTGCGCTTTGGGGTGTTTCCTGTCGCCGGCGCTAGGCCTACCCACGCAAGTGAGGTATCATTTTTATCGGGAGACTTGGGGGAACGCTGGGTGGAAGGAAATTTGTAGCTCCTCTCAGATTCCAGAACTTTCTGCCACAGAAATGTGAGGAACATGTGTTTTTTTAGCCAAATTTTGAGGTTTGCAAAGGATTCTGGGTAACAGAACCTGGTCCGAGCCCCGCAAGTCACCCCTCCTTGGATTCCCCTAGGTCTCTAGTTTTCAGAAATGCACAGGTTTGGTAGGTTTCCCTAGGTGCCGGCTGAGCAAGAGGCCAAAATCTACAGGTAGGCACTTCGCAAAAAACACCTCTGTTTTCTCCCAAAATTTAGGATGTGTCCACGTTGCGCTTTGGGGTGTTTCCTGTCGCCGGCGCTAGGCCTACCCACGCAAGTGAGGTATCATTTTTATCGGGAGACTTGGGGGAACGCTGGGTGGAAGGAAATTTGTAGCTCCTCTCAGATTCCAGAACTTTCTGCCACAGAAATGTGAGGAACATGTGTTTTTGTAGCCAAATTTTGAGGTTTGCAAAGGATTCTGGGTAACAGAACCTGGTCAGAGACCCACAGGTCACCCCTCCTTGGATTCCCCTAGGTCTCTAGTTTTCAGAAATACACAGGTTTGGTAGGTTTCCTTAGGTGCCGGCTGAGCTAGAGGCCAAAATCTACAGGTAGGCACTTCGCAAAAAACACCTCTGTTTTCTTCTAAAATTTAGGATGTGTCCACGTTGCGCTTTGGGGTGTTTCCTGTCGCCAGCGCTAGGCCTACCCACGCAAGTGAGGTATCATTTTTATCGGGAGACTTGGGGGAACGCTGGGTGGAAGGAAATTTGTAGCTCCTCTCAGATTCCAGAACTTTCTGCCACAGAAATGTGAGGAACATGTGTTTTTTTAGCCAAATTTTAGAGGTTTGCAAAGGATTCTGGGTAACAGAACCTGGTCCGAGCCCCGCAAGTCACCCCTCTTTGGATTCCCCTAGGTCTCTAGTTTTCAGAAATGCACAGGTTTGGTAGGTTTCCCTAGGTGCCGGTTGAGCTAGAGGCCAAAATCTACAGGTAGGCACTTCGCAAAAAACTCCTCTGTTTTCTCCCAAAATTTAGGATGTGTCCACGTTGCGCTTTGGGGTGTTTCCTGTCGCCGGCGCTAGGCCTACCCACGCAAGTGAGGTATCATTTTTATCGGGAGACTTGGGGGAACGCTGGGTGGAAGGAAATTTGTAGCTCCTCTCAGATTCCAGAACTTTCTGCCACAGAAATGTGAGGAACATGTGTTTTTGTAGCCAAATTTTGAGGTTTGCAAAGGATTCTGGGTAACAGAACCTGGTCAGAGACCCACAGGTCACCCCATCTTGGATTCCCCTAGGTCTCTAGTTTTCAAAAATGCACAGGTTTGGTAGGTTTCCCTAGGTGCCGGGTGAGCTACAGGCCAAAATCCACAGGTAGGCACTGTTTTCTTTCAAAAAATGGGATGTGTCCACGTTGCGTTTTGGGGCGTTTCCTGTTGCGGGCGCTAGGCCTACCCACGCAAGTGAGGTATCATTTTTATCGGGAGACTTGGGGGAACGCTGGGTGGAAGGAAATTTGTAGCTCCTCTCAGATTCCAGAACTTTCTGCCACAAAAATGTGAGGAGCATGTGTTTTTTTAGCCAAATTTTGAGGTTTGCAAAGGATTCTGGGTAACAGAACCTGGTCCGAGCCCCGCAAGTCACCCCTCCTTGGATTCCCCTAGGTCTCTCGTTTTCAGAAATACACAGGTTTGGTAGGTTTCCTTAGGTGCCGGCTGAGCTAGAGGCCAAAATCTACAGGTAGGCACTTCGCAAAAAACACCTCTGTTTTCTCCCAAAATTTAGGATGTGTCCACGTTGCGCTTTGGGGTGTTTCCTGTCGCCGGCGCTAGGCTTACCCACGCAAGTGAGGTATCATTTTTATCGGGAGACTTGGGGGAAGGCTGGGTGGAAGGAAATTTGTAGCTCCTCTCAGATTCCAGAACTTTCTGCCACAGAAATGTGAGGAACATGTGTTTTTTTAGCCAAATTTTGAGGTTTGCAAAGGATTCTGGGTAACAGAACCTGGTCCGAGCCCCGCAAGTCACCCCTCCTTGGATTCCCCTAGGTCTCTAGTTTTCAGAAATGCACAGGTTTGGTAGGTTTCACTAGGTGCCGGCTGAGCTAAAGGCCAAAATCTACAGGTAGGCACTTCGCAAAAAACACCTCTGTTTTTTTCCAAAATTTTGGATGTGTCCACTTTGCGCTTTGGGGTGTTTCCTGTCGCCAGCGCTAGGCCTACCCACGCAAGTGAGGTATAATTTTTATCGGGAGACTTGGGGGAACGCTGGGTGGAAGGAAATTTGTAGCTCCTCTCAGATTCCAGAACATTCTGCCACAGAAATGTGAGGAACATGTGTTTTTTTAGCCAAATTTTAAGGTTTGCAAAGGATTCTGGGTAACAGAACCTGGTCCGAGCCCCGCAAGTCACCCCTCCTTGGATTCCCCTAGGTCTCTAGTTTTCAGAAATGCACAGGTTTGGTAGGTTTCTCTAGGTGCCGGCTGAGCTAGAGGCCAAAATCTACAGGTAGGCACTTCGCAAAAAACACCTCTGTTTTCTCCCAAAATTTAGGATGTGTCCACGTTGCGCTTTGGGGTGTTTCCTGTCGCCGGCGCTAGGCCTACCCACGCAAGTGAGGTATCATTTTTATCGGGAGACTTGGGGGAACGCTGGGTGGAAGGAAATTTGTAGCTCCTCTCAGATTCCAGAACTTTCTGCCACAAAAATGTGAGGAGCATGTGTTTTTTTAGCCAAATTTTGAGGTTTGCAAAGGATTCTGGGTAACAGAACCTGGTCCGAGCCCCGCAAGTCACCCCTCCTTGGATTCCCCTAGGTCTCTAGTTTTCAGAAATGCACAGGTTTGGTAGGTTTCCCTAGGTGCCGGCTGAGCTAGAGGCCAAAATCTACAGGTAGGCACTTCGCAAAAAACACCTCTGTTTTCTCCCAAAATTTAGGATGTGTCCACGTTGCGCTTTGGGGTGTTTCCTGTCGCCGGCGCTAGGCTTACCCACGCAAGTGAGGTATCATTTTTATCGGGAGACTTGGGGGAACGCTGGGTGGAAGGAAATTTGTAGCTCCTCTCAGATTCCAGAACTTTCTGCCACAGAAATGTGAGGAACATGTGTTTTTTTAGCCAAATTTTGAGGTTTGCAAAGGATTCTGGGTAACAGAACCTGGTCCGAGCCCCGCAAGTCACCCCTCCTTGGATTCCCCTAGGTCTCTAGTTTTCAGAAATGCACAGGTTTGGTAGGTTTCACTAGGTGCCGGCTGAGCTAAAGGCCAAAATCTACAGGTAGGCACTTCGCAAAAAACACCTCTGTTTTTTTCCAAAATTTTGGATGTGTCCACTTTGCGCTTTGGGGTGTTTCCTGTCGCCAGCGCTAGGCCTACCCACGCAAGTGAGGTATCATTTTTATCGGGAGACTTGGGGGAACGCTGGGTGGAAGGAAATTTGTAGCTCCTCTCAGATTCCAGAACATTCTGCCTCAGAAATGTGAGGAACATGTGTTTTTTTAGCCAAATTTTGAGGTTTGCAAAGGATTCTGGGTAACAGAACCTGGTCCGAGCCCCGCAAGTCACCCCTCCTTAGATTCCCCTAGGTCTCTAGTTTTCAGAAATGCACAGGTTTGGTAGGTTTCTCTAGGTGCCGGCTGAGCTAGAGGCCAAAATCTACAGGTAGGCACTTCGCAAAAAACACCTCTGTTTTCTCCCAAAATTTAGGATGTGTCCACGTTGCGCTTTGGGGTGTTTCCTGTCGCCGGCGCTAGGCCTACCCACGCAAGTGAGGTATCATTTTTATCGGGAGACTTGGGGAAACGCTGGGTGGAAGGAAATTTGTAGCTCCTCTCAGATTCCAGAACTTTCTGCCACAAAAATGTGAGGAGCATGTGTTTTTTTAGCCAAATTTTGAGGTTTGCAAAGGATTCTGGGTAACAGAACCTGGTCCGAGCCCCGCAAGTCACCCCTCCTTGGATTCCCCTAGGTCTCTAGTTTTCAGAAATGCACAGGTTTGGTAGGTTTCCCTAGGTGCCGGCTGAGCTAGAGGCCAAAATCTACAGGTAGGCACTTCGCAAAAAACACCTCTGTTTTCTCCCAAAATTTAGGATGTGTCCACGTTGCGCTTTGGGGTGTTTCCTGTCGCCGGCGCTAGGCTTACCCACGCAAGTGAGGTATCATTTTTATCGGGAGACTTGGGGGAACGCTGGGTGGAAGGAAATTTGTAGCTCCTCTCAGATTCCAGAACTTTCTGCCACAGAAATGTGAGGAACATGTGTTTTTTTAGCCAAATTTTGAGGTTTGCAAAGGATTCTGGGTAACAGAACCTGGTCCGAGCCCCGCAAGTCACCCCTCCTTGGATTCCCCTAGGTCTCTAGTTTTCAGAAATGCACAGGTTTGGTAGGTTTCACTAGGTGCCGGCTGAGCTAAAGGCCAAAATCTACAGGTAGGCACTTCGCAAAAAACACCTCTGTTTTTTTCCAAAATTTTGGATGTGTCCACTTTGCGCTTTGGGGTGTTTCCTGTCGCCAGCGCTAGGCCTACCCACGCAAGTGAGGTATAATTTTTATCGGGAGACTTGGGGGAACGCTGGGTGGAAGGAAATTTGTAGCTCCTCTCAGATTCCAGAACATTCTGCCTCAGAAATGTGAGGAACATGTGTTTTTTTAGCCAAATTTTGAGGTTTGCAAAGGATTCTGGGTAACAGAACCTGGTCCGAGCCCCGCAAGTCACCCCTCCTTAGATTCCCCTAGGTCTCTAGTTTTCAGAAATGCACAGGTTTGGTAGGTTTCTCTAGGTGCCGGCTGAACTAAAGGCCAAAATCTACAGGTAGGCACTTCGAAAAAAACACCTCTGTTTTCTCCCAAAATTTAGGATGTGTCCACGTTGCGCTTTGGGGTGTTTCCTGTCGCCGGCGCTAGGCCTACCCACGCAAGTGAGGTATCATTTTTATCGGGAGACTTGGGGGAACGCTGGGTGGAAGGAAATTTGTAGCTCCTCTCAGATTCCAGAACTTTCTGCCACAAAAATGTGAGGAGCATGTGTTTTTTTAGCCAAATTTTGAGGTTTGCAAAGGATTCTGGGTAACAGAACCTGGTCCGAGCCCCGCAAGTCACCCCTCCTTGGATTCCCCTAGGTCTCTAGTTTTCAGAAATGCACAGGTTTCGTAGGTTTCCCTAGGTGCCGGCTGAGCTAGAGGCCAAAATCTACAGGTAGGCACTTCGCAAAAAACACCTCTGTTTTCTCCCAAAATTTAGGATGTGTCCACGTTGCGCTTTGGGGTGTTTCCTGTCGCCGGCGCTAGGCTTACCCACGCAAGTGAGGTATCATTTTTATCGGGAGACTTGGGGGAACGCTGGGTGGAAGGAAATTTGTAGCTCCTCTCAGATTCCAGAACTTTCTGCCACAGAAATGTGAGGAACATGTGTTTTTTTAGCCAAATTTTGAGGTTTGCAAAGGATTCTGGGTAACAGAACCTGGTCCGAGCCCCGCAAGTCACCCCTCCTTGGATTCCCCTAGGTCTCTAGTTTTCAGAAATGCACATTTTTCGTAGGTTTCCCTAGGTGCCGGCTGAGCTAGAGGCCAAAATCTACAGGTAGGCACTTCGCAAAAAACACCTCTGTTTTCTCCCAAAATTTTGGATGTGTCCACGTTGCGCTTTGGGGTGTTTCCTGTCTCCGGCGCTAGGCTTACCCACGCAAGTGAGGTATCATTTTTATCGGGAGACTTGGGGGAACGCTGGGTGGAAGGAAATTTGTAGCTCCTCTCAGATTCCAGAACTTTCTGCCACAGAAATGTGAGGAACATGTGTTTTTTTAGCCAAATTTTGAGGTTTGCAAAGGATTCTGGGTAACAGAACCTGGTCCGAGCCCCGCAAGTCACCCCTCCTTGGATTCCCCTAGGTCTCTAGTTTTCAGAAATGCACAGGTTTGGTAGGTTTCACTAGGTGCCGGCTGAGCTAAAGGCCAAAATCTACAGGTAGGCACTTCGCAAAAAACACCTCTGTTTTTTTCCAAAATTTAGGATGTGTCCACGTTGCGCTTTGGGGTGTTTCCTGTCGCCAGCGCTAGGCCTACCCACGCAAGTGAGGTATCATTTTTATCGGGAGACTTGGGGGAACGCTGGGTGGAAGGAAATTTGTAGCTCCTCTCAGATTCCAGAACTTTCTGCCACAGAAATGTGAGGAACATGTGTTTTTTTAGCCAAATTTTGAGGTTTGCAAAGGATTCTGGGTAACAGAACCTGGTCCGAGCCCCGCAAGTCACCCCTCTTTGGATTCCCCTAGGTCTCTAGTTTTCAGAAATGCACAGGTTTGGTAGGTTTCCCTAGGTGCCGGCTGAGCTAGAGGCCAAAATCTACAGGTAGGCACTTCGAAAAAAACACCTCTGTTTTCTCCCAAAATTTAGGATGTGTCCACGTTGCGCTTTGGGGTGTTTCCTGTCGCCGGTGCTAGGCCTACCCACGCAAGTGAGGTATCATTTTTATCGGGAGACTTGGGGGAACGCTGGGTGGAAGGAAATTTGTAGCTCCTCTCAGATTCCAGAACTTTCTGCCACAGAAATGTGAGGAACATGTGTTTTTTTAGCCAAATTTTGAGGTTTGCAAAGGATTCTGGGTAACAGAACCTGGTCCGAGCCCCGCAAGTCACCCCTCCTTGGATTCCCCTAGGTCTCTAGTTTTCAGAAATGCACAGGTTTCGTAGGTTTCCCTAGGTGCCGGCTGAGCTAGAGGCCAAAATCTACAGGTAGGCACTTCGCAAAAAACACCTCTGTTTTCTCCCAAAATTTAGGATGTGTCCACGTTGCGCTTTGGGGTGTTTCCTGTCGCCGGCGCTAGGCTTACCCACGCAAGTGAGGTATCATTTTTATCGGGAGACTTGGGGGAACGCTGGGTGGAAGGAAATTTGTAGCTCCTCTCAGATTCCAGAACTTTCTGCCACAGAAATGTGAGGAACATGTGTTTTTTTAGCCAAATTTTGAGGTTTGCAATGGATTCTGGGTAACAGAACCTGGTCCGAGCCCCGCAAGTCACCCCTCCTTGGATTCCCCTAGGTCTCTAGTTTTCAGAAATGCACAGGTTTGGTAGGTTTCACTAGGTGGCGGCTGAGCTAAAGGCCAAAATCTACAGGTAGGCACTTCGCAAAAAACACCTCTGTTTTTTTCCAAAATTTTGGATGTGTCCACGTTGCGCTTTGGGGTGTTTCCTGTCGCCAGCGCTAGGCCTACCCACGCAAGTGAGGTATAATTTTTATCGGGAGACTTGGGGGAACGCTGGGTGGAAGGAAATTTGTAGCTCCTCTCAGATTCCAGAACATTCTGCCACAGAAATGTGAGGAACATGTGTTTTTTTAGCCAAATTTTGAGGTTTGCAAAGGATTCTGGGTAACAGAACCTGGTCCGAGCCCCGCAAGTCACCCCTCCTTGGATTCCCCTAGGTCTCTAGTTTTCAGAAATGCACAGGTTTGGTAGGTTTCTCTAGGTGCCGGCTGAGCTAGAGGCCAAAATCTACAGGCAGGCACTTCGCAAAAAACACCTCTGTTTTCTCCCAAAATTTAGGATGTGTCCACGTTGCGCTTTGGGGTGTTTCCTGTCGCCGGCGCTAGGCCTACCCACGCAAGTGAGGTATCATTTTTATCGGGAGACTTGGGGGAACGCTGGGTGGAAGGAAATTTGTAGCTCCTCTCAGATTCCAGAACTTTCTGCCACAGAAATGTGAGGAACATGTGTTTTTTTAGCCAAATTTTGAGGTTTGCAAAGGATTCTGGGTAACAGAACCTGGTCCGAGCCCCGCAAGTCACCCCTCCTTGGATTCCCCTAGGTCTCTAGTTTTCAGAAATGCACAGGTTTGGTAGGTTTCACTAGGTGCCTGCTGAGCTAAAGGCCAAAATCTACAGGTAGGCACTTCGCAAAAAACACCTCTGTTTTTTTCCAAAATTTTGGATGTGTCCACGTTGCGCTTTGGGGTGTTTCCTGTCGCCAGCGCTAGGCCTACCCACGCAAGTGAGGTATCATTTTTATCGGGAGACTTGGGGGAACGCTGGGTGGAAGGAAATTTGTAGCTCCTCTCAGATTCCAGAACTTTCTGCCACAGAAATGTGAGGAACATGTGTTTTTTTAGCCAAATTTTGAGGTTTGCAAAGGATTCTGGGTAACAGAACCTGGTCCGAGCCCCGCAAGTCACCCCTCCTTGGATTCCCCTAGGTCTCTAGTTTTCAGAAATGCACAGGTTTGGTAGGTTTCCCTAGGTGCCGGCTGAGCTAGAGGCCAAAATCTACAGGTAGGCACTTCGCAAAAAACACCTCTGTTTTCTCCCAAAATTTAGGATGTGTCCACGTTGCGCTTTGGGGTGTTTCCTGTCGCCGGTGCTAGGCCTACCCACGCAAGTGAGGTATCATTTTTATCGGGAGACTTGGGGGAACGCTGGGTGGAAGGAAATTTGTAGCTCCTCTCAGATTCCAGAACTTTCTGCCACAGAAATGTGAGGAACATGTGTTTTTTTAGCCAAATTTTGAGGTTTGCAATGGATTCTGGGTAACAGAACCTGGTCCGAGCCCCGCAAGTCACCCCTCCTTGGATTCCCCTAGGTCTCTAGTTTTCAGAAATGCACAGGTTTGGTAGGATTCCCTAGGTGCCGGCTGAGCTAGAGGCCAAAATCTACAGGTAGGCACTTCGCAAAAAAACGCTCAGTTTTTTTCCAAAATTTAGGATGTGTCCACGTTGTGCTTTGGGGTGTTTCCTGTCGCCGGCGCTAGGCCTACCCACGCAAGTGAGGTATCATTTTTATCGGGAGACTTGGGGGAACGCTGGGTTGAAGGAAATTTGTAGCTCCTCTCAGATTCCAGAACTTTCTGCCACAGAAATGTGAGGAACATGTGTTTTTTTTGCCAAATTTTGAGGTTTGCAAAGGATTCTGGGTAACAGAACCTGGTCCGAGCCCCGCAAGTCACCCCTCCTTGGATTCCCCTAGGTCTCTAGTTTTCAGAAATGCACATTTTTCGTAGGTTTCCCTAGGTGCCGGCTGAGCTAGAGGCCAAAATCTACAGGTAGGCACTTCGCAAAAAACACCTCTGTTTTCTCCCAAAATTTAGGATGTGTCCACGTTGCGCTTTGGGGTGTTTCCTGTCGCCGGCGCTAGGCTTACCCACGCAAGTGAGGTATCATTTTTATCGGGAGACTTGGGGGAACGCTGGGTGGAAGGAAATTTGTAGCTCCTCTCAGATTCCAGAACTTTCTGCCACAGAAATGTGAGGAACATGTGTTTTTTTAGCCAAATTTTGAGGTTTGCAAAGGATTCTGGGTAACAGAACCTGGTCCGAGCCCCGCAAGTCACCCCTCCTTGGATTCCCCTAGGTCTCTAGTTTTCAGAAATGCACAGGTTTGGTAGGTTTCACTAGGTGGCGGCTGAGCTAAAGGCCAAAATCTACAGGTAGGCACTTCGCAAAAAACACCTCTGTTTTTTTCCAAAATTTTGGATGTGTCCACGTTGCGCTTTGGGGTGTTTCCTGTCGCCAGCGCTAGGCCTACCCACGCAAGTGAGGTATAATTTTTATCGGGAGACTTGGGGGAACGCTGGGTGGAAGGAAATTTGTAGCTCCTCTCAGATTCCAGAACTTTCTGCCACAGAAATGTGAGGAACATGTGTTTTGTTTGCCAAATTTTGAGGTT
Source organism: Pleurodeles waltl (assembly GCF_031143425.1). Lineage (NCBI taxonomy): Eukaryota > Metazoa > Chordata > Amphibia > Caudata > Salamandridae > Pleurodeles > Pleurodeles waltl. Next base: position 406,906,952 of record NC_090449.1, read on the forward strand.
TGCAAAGGATTCTGGGTAACAGAACCTGGTCCGAGCCCCGCAAGTCACCCCTCCTTGGATTCCCCTAGGTCTCTAGTTTTCAGAAATGCACAGGTTTCGTAGGTTTCCCTAGGTGCCGGCTGAGCTAGAGGCCAAAATCTACAGGTAGGCACTTCGCAAAAAACACCTCTGTTTTTTTCTAAAATTTAGGATGTGTCCACGTTGCGCTTTGGGGTGTTTCCTGTCGCCAGCGCTAGGCCTACCCACGCAAGTGAGGTATCATTTTTATCGGGAGACTTGGGGGAACGCTGGGTGGAAGGAAATTTGTAGCTCCTCTCAGATTCCAGAACTTTCTGCCACAGAAATGTGAGGAACATGTGTTTTTTTAGCCAAATTTTGAGGTTTGCAAAGGATTCTGGGTAACAGAACCTGGTCCGAGCCCCGCAAGTCACCCCTCTTTGGATTCCCCTAGGTCTCTAGTTTTCAGAAATGCACAGGTTTGGTAGGTTTCCCTAGGTGCCGGTTGAGCTAGAGGCCAAAATCTACAGGTAGGCACTTCGCAAAAAACTCCTCTGTTTTCTCCCAAAATTTAGGATGTGTCCACGTTGCGCTTTGGGGTGTTTCCTGTCGCCAGCGCTAGGCCTACCCACGCAAGTGAGGTATAATTTTTATCGGGAGACTTGGGGGAACGCTGGGTGGAAGGAAATTTGTAGCTCCTCTCAGATTCCAGAACTTTCTGCCACAGAAATGTGAGGAACATGTGTTTTTTTAGCCAAATTTTGAGGTTTGCAAAGGATTCTGGGTAACAGAACCTGGTCCGAGCGCCGCAAGTCACCCCTCCTTGGATTCCCCTAGGTCTCTAGTTTTCAGAAATGCACAGGTTTGGTAGGTTTCCCTAGGTGCCGGCTGAGCAAGAGGCCAAAATCTACAGGTAGGCACTTCGCAAAAAACACCTCTGTTTTCTCCCAAAATTTAGGATGTGTCCACGTTGCGCTTTGGGGTGTTTCCTGTCGCCGGCGCTAGGCCTACCCACGCAAGTGAGGTATCATTTTTTTCGGGAGACTTGGGGGAACGCTGGGTGGAAGGAAATTTGTAGCTCCTCTCAGATTCCAGAACTTTCTGCCACAGAAATGTGAGGAACATGTGTTTTTTATGCCAAATTTTGAGGTTTGCAAAGGATTCTGGGTAACAGAACCTGGTCCGAGCCCCGCAAGTCACCCCTCCTTGGATTCCCCTAGGTCTCTAGTTTTCAGAAATGCACAGGTTTGGTAGGTTTCCCTAGGTGCCGGCTGAGCAAGAGGCCAAAATCTACAGGTAGGCACTTCGCAAAAAACACCTCTGTTTTCTCCCAAAATTTAGGATGTGTCCACGTTGCGCTTTGGGGTGTTTTTCCTGTCGCCGGCGCTAGGCCTACCCACGCAAGTGAGGTATCATTTTTTTCGGGAGACTTGGGGGAACGCTGGGTGGAAGGAAATTTGTAGCTCCTCTCAGATTCCAGAACTTTCTGCCACAGAAATGTGAGGAACATGTGTTTTTTTAGCCAAATTTTGAGGTTTGCAAAGGATTCTGGGTAACAGAACCTGGTCCGAGCCCCGCAAGTCACCCCTCCTTGGATTCCCCTAGGTCTCTAGTTTTCAGAAATGCACAGGTTTGGTAGGTTTCACTAGGTGCCGGCTGAGCTAAAGGCCAAAATCTACAGGTAGGCACTTCGCAAAAAACACCTCTGTTTTTTTCTAAAATTTAGGATGTGTCCACGTTGCGCTTTGGGGTGTTTCCTGTCGCCAGCGCTAGGCCTACCCACGCAAGTGAGGTATCATTTTTATCGGGAGACTTGGGGGAACGCTGGGTGGAAGGAAATTTGTAGCTCCTCTCAGATTCCAGAACTTTCTGCCACAGAAATGTGAGGAACATGTGTTTTTTTAGCCAAATTTTGAGGTTTGCAAAGGATTCTGGGTAACAGAACCTGGTCCGAGCCCCGCAAGTCACCCCTCTTTGGATTCCCCTAGGTCTCTAGTTTTCAGAAATGCACAGGTTTGGTAGGTTTCCCTAGGTGCCGGTTGAGCTAGAGGCCAAAATCTACAGGTAGGCACTTCGCAAAAAACTCCTCTGTTTTCTCCCAAAATTTAGGATGTGTCCACGTTGCGCTTTGGGGTGTTTCCTGTCGCCGGCGCTAGGCCTACCCACGCAAGTGAGGTATCATTTTTATCGGGAGACTTGGGGGAACGCTGGGTGGAAGGAAATTTGTAGCTCCTCTCAGATTCCAGAACTTTCTGCCACAGAAATGTGAGGAACATGTGTTTTTGTAGCCAAATTTTGAGGTTTGCAAAGGATTCTGGGTAACAGAACCTGGTCAGAGACCCACAGGTCACCCCTCCTTGGATTCCCCTAGGTCTCTAGTTTTCAGAAATACACAGGTTTGGTAGGTTTCCTTAGGTGCCGGCTGAGCTAGAGGCCAAAATCTACAGGTAGGCACTTCGCAAAAAACACCTCTGTTTTCTTCTAAAATTTAGGATGTGTCCACGTTGCGCTTTGGGGTGTTTCCTGTCGCCAGCGCTAGGCCTACCCACGCAAGTGAGGTATCATTTTTATCGGGAGACTTGGGGGAACGCTGGGTGGAAGGAAATTTGTAGCTCCTCTCAGATTCCAGAACTTTCTGCCACAGAAATGTGAGGAACATGTGTTTTTTTAGCCAAATTTTGAGGTTTGCAAAGGATTCTGGGTAACAGAACCTGGTCCGAGCCCCGCAAGTCACCCCTCTTTGGATTCCCCTAGGTCTCTAGTTTTCAGAAATGCACAGGTTTGGTAGGTTTCCCTAGGTGCCGGTTGAGCTAGAGGCCAAAATCTACAGGTAGGCACTTCGCAAAAAACTCCTCTGTTTTCTCCCAAAATTTAGGATGTGTCCACGTTGCGCTTTGGGGTGTTTCCTGTCGCCGGCGCTAGGCCTACCCACGCAAGTGAGGTATCATTTTTATCGGGAGACTTGGGGGAACGCTGGGTGGAAGGAAATTTGTAGCTCCTCTCAGATTCCAGAACTTTCTGCCACAGAAATGTGAGGAACATGTGTTTTTGTAGCCAAATTTTGAGGTTTGCAAAGGATTCTGGGTAACAGAACCTGGTCAGAGACCCACAGGTCACCCCATCTTGGATTCCCCTAGGTCTCTAGTTTTCAAAAATGCACAGGTTTGGTAGGTTTCCCTAGGTGCCGGGTGAGCTACAGGCCAAAATCCACAGGTAGGCACTGTTTTCTTTCAAAAAATGGGATGTGTCCACGTTGCGTTTTGGGGCGTTTCCTGTTGCGGGCGCTAGGCCTACCCACGCAAGTGAGGTATCATTTTTATCGGGAGACTTGGGGGAACGCTGGGTGGAAGGAAATTTGTAGCTCCTCTCAGATTCCAGAACTTTCTGCCACAAAAATGTGAGGAGCATGTGTTTTTTTAGCCAAATTTTGAGGTTTGCAAAGGATTCTGGGTAACAGAACCTGGTCCGAGCCCCGCAAGTCACCCCTCCTTGGATTCCCCTAGGTCTCTCGTTTTCAGAAATACACAGGTTTGGTAGGTTTCCTTAGGTGCCGGCTGAGCTAGAGGCCAAAATCTACAGGTAGGCACTTCGCAAAAAACACCTCTGTTTTCTCCCAAAATTTAGGATGTGTCCACGTTGCGCTTTGGGGTGTTTCCTGTCGCCGGCGCTAGGCTTACCCACGCAAGTGAGGTATCATTTTTATCGGGAGACTTGGGGGAAGGCTGGGTGGAAGGAAATTTGTAGCTCCTCTCAGATTCCAGAACTTTCTGCCACAGAAATGTGAGGAACATGTGTTTTTTTAGCCAAATTTTGAGGTTTGCAAAGGATTCTGGGTAACAGAACCTGGTCCGAGCCCCGCAAGTCACCCCTCCTTGGATTCCCCTAGGTCTCTAGTTTTCAGAAATGCACAGGTTTGGTAGGTTTCACTAGGTGCCGGCTGAGCTAAAGGCCAAAATCTACAGGTAGGCACTTCGCAAAAAACACCTCTGTTTTTTTCCAAAATTTTGGATGTGTCCACTTTGCGCTTTGGGGTGTTTCCTGTCGCCAGCGCTAGGCCTACCCACGCAAGTGAGGTATAATTTTTATCGGGAGACTTGGGGGAACGCTGGGTGGAAGGAAATTTGTAGCTCCTCTCAGATTCCAGAACATTCTGCCACAGAAATGTGAGGAACATGTGTTTTTTTAGCCAAATTTTAAGGTTTGCAAAGGATTCCGGGTAACAGAACCTGGTCCGAGCCCCGCAAGTCACCCCTCCTTGGATTCCCCTAGGTCTCTAGTTTTCAGAAATGCACAGGTTTGGTAGGTTTCTCTAGGTGCCGGCTGAGCTAGAGGCCAAAATCTACAGGTAGGCACTTCGCAAAAAACACCTCTGTTTTCTCCCAAAATTTAGGATGTGTCCACGTTGCGCTTTGGGGTGTTTCCTGTCGCCGGCGCTAGGCCTACCCACGCAAGTGAGGTATCATTTTTATCGGGAGACTTGGGGGAACGCTGGGTGGAAGGAAATTTGTAGCTCCTCTCAGATTCCAGAACTTTCTGCCACAAAAATGTGAGGAGCATGTGTTTTTTTAGCCAAATTTTGAGGTTTGCAAAGGATTCTGGGTAACAGAACCTGGTCCGAGCCCCGCAAGTCACCCCTCCTTGGATTCCCCTAGGTCTCTAGTTTTCAGAAATGCACAGGTTTGGTAGGTTTCCCTAGGTGCCGGCTGAGCTAGAGGCCAAAATCTACAGGTAGGCACTTCGCAAAAAACACCTCTGTTTTCTCCCAAAATTTAGGATGTGTCCACGTTGCGCTTTGGGGTGTTTCCTGTCGCCGGCGCTAGGCTTACCCACGCAAGTGAGGTATCATTTTTATCGGGAGACTTGGGGGAACGCTGGGTGGAAGGAAATTTGTAGCTCCTCTCAGATTCCAGAACTTTCTGCCACAGAAATGTGAGGAACATGTGTTTTTTTAGCCAAATTTTGAGGTTTGCAAAGGATTCTGGGTAACAGAACCTGGTCCGAGCCCCGCAAGTCACCCCTCCTTGGATTCCCCTAGGTCTCTAGTTTTCAGAAATGCACAGGTTTGGTAGGTTTCACTAGGTGCCGGCTGAGCTAAAGGCCAAAATCTACAGGTAGGCACTTCGCAAAAAACACCTCTGTTTTTTTCCAAAATTTTGGATGTGTCCACTTTGCGCTTTGGGGTGTTTCCTGTCGCCAGCGCTAGGCCTACCCACGCAAGTGAGGTATAATTTTTATCGGGAGACTTGGGGGAACGCTGGGTGGAAGGAAATTTGTAGCTCCTCTCAGATTCCAGAACATTCTGCCTCAGAAATGTGAGGAACATGTGTTTTTTTAGCCAAATTTTGAGGTTTGCAAAGGATTCTGGGTAACAGAACCTGGTCCGAGCCCCGCAAGTCACCCCTCCTTAGATTCCCCTAGGTCTCTAGTTTTCAGAAATGCACAGGTTTGGTAGGTTTCTCTAGGTGCCGGCTGAGCTAGAGGCCAAAATCTACAGGTAGGCACTTCGCAAAAAACACCTCTGTTTTCTCCCAAAATTTAGGATGTGTCCACGTTGCGCTTTGGGGTGTTTCCTGTCGCCGGCGCTAGGCCTACCCACGCAAGTGAGGTATCATTTTTATCGGGAGACTTGGGGGAACGCTGGGTGGAAGGAAATTTGTAGCTCCTCTCAGATTCCAGAACTTTCTGCCACAAAAATGTGAGGAGCATGTGTTTTTTTAGCCAAATTTTGAGGTTTGCAAAGGATTCTGGGTAACAGAACCTGGTCCGAGCCCCGCAAGTCACCCCTCCTTGGATTCCCCTAGGTCTCTAGTTTTCAGAAATGCACAGGTTTGGTAGGTTTCCCTAGGTGCCGGCTGAGCTAGAGGCCAAAATCTACAGGTAGGCACTTCGCAACAAACACCTCTGTTTTCTCCCAAAATTTAGGATGTGTCCACGTTGCGCTTTGGGGTGTTTCCTGTCGCCGTCGCTAGGCTTACCCACGCAAGTGAGGTATCATTTTTATCGGGAGACTTGGGGGAACGCTGGGTGGAAGGAAATTTGTAGCTCCTCTCAGATTCCAGAACTTTCTGCCACAGAAATGTGAGGAACATGTGTTTTTTTAGCCAAATTTTGAGGTTTGCAAAGGATTCTGGGTAACAGAACCTGGTCCGAGCCCCGCAAGTCACCCCTCCTTGGATTCCCCTAGGTCTCTAGTTTTCAGAAATGCACAGGTTTGGTAGGTTTCCCTAGGTGCCGGCTGAGCTAGAGGCCAAAATCTACAGGTAGGCACTTCGCAAAAAACACCTCTGTTTTCTCCCAAAATTTAGGATGTGTCCACGTTGCGCTTTGGGGTGTTTCCTGTCTCCGGCGCTAGGCTTACCCACGCAAGTGAGGTATCATTTTTATCGGGAGACTTGGGGGAACGCTGGGTGGAAGGAAATTTGTAGCTCCTCTCAGATTCCAGAACTTTCTGCCACAGAAATGTGAGGAACATGTGTTTTTTTAGCCAAATTTTGAGGTTTGCAAAGGATTCTGGGTAACAGAACCTGGTCCGAGCCCCGCAAGTCACCCCTCCTTGGATTCCCCTAGGTCTCTAGTTTTCAGAAATGCACAGGTTTTGTAGGTTTCACTAGGTGCCGGCTGAGCTAAAGGCCAAAATCTACAGGTAGGCACTTCGCAAAAAACACCTCTGTTTTTTTTCCAAAATTTAGGATGTGTCCACGTTGCGCTTTGGGGTGTTTCCTGTCGCCAGCGCTAGGCCTACCCACGCAAGTGAGGTATCATTTTTATCGGGAGACTTGGGGGAACGCTGGGTGGAAGGAAATTTGTAGCTCCTCTCAGATTCCAGAACTTTCTGCCACAGAAATGTGAGGAACATGTGTTTTTTTAGCCAAATTTTGAGGTTTGCAAAGGATTCTGGGTAACAGAACCTGGTCCGAGCTCCGCAAGTCACCCCTCCTTGGATTCCCCTAGGTCTCTAGTTTTCAGAAATGCACAGGTTTGGTAGGTTTCCCTAGGTGCCGGCTGAGCTAGAGGCCAAAATCTACAGGTAGGCACTTGAAAAAAACACCTCTGTTTTCTCCCAAAATTTAGGATGTGTCCACGTTGCGCTTTGGGGTGTTTCCTATCGCCGGTGCTAGGCCTACCCACGCAAGTGAGGTATCATTTTTATCGGGAGACTTGGGGGAACGCTGGGTGGAAGGAAATTTGTAGCTCCTCTCAGATTCCAGAACTTTCTGCCACAGAAATGTGAGGAACATGTGTTTTTTTAGCCAAATTTTGAGGTTTGCAAAGGATTCTGGGTAACAGAATCTGGTCCGAGCCCCGCAAGTCACCCCTCCTTGGATTCCCCTAGGTCTCTAGTTTTCAGAAATGCACAGGTTTGGTAGGATTCCCTAGGTGCCGGCTGAGCTAGAGGCCAAAATCTACAGGTAGGCACTTCGCAAAAAACCGCTCAGTTTTTTTCCAAAATTTAGGATGTGTCCACGTTGTGCTTTGGGGTGTTTCCTGTCGCCGGCGCTAGGCCTACCCACGCAAGTGAGGTATCATTTTTATCGGGAGACTTGGGGAAACGCTGGGTGGAAGGAAATTTGTAGCTCCTCTCAGATTCCAGAACTTTCTGCCACAGAAATGTGAGAAACATGTGTTTTTTTTGCCAAATTTTGAGGTTTGCAAAGGATTCTGGGTAACAGAACCTGGTCCGAGTCCCGCAAGTCACCCCTCCTTGGATTCCCCTAGGTCTCTAGTTTTCAGAAATGCACAGGTTTCGTAGGTTTCCCTAGGTGCCGGCTGAGCTAGAGGCCAAAATCTACAGGTAGGCACTTCGCAAAAAACACCTCTGTTTTCTCCCAAAATTTAGGATGTGTCCACGTTGCGCTTTGGGGGGTTTCCTGTCGCCGGCGCTAGGCTTACCCACGCAAGTGAGGTATCATTTTTATCGGGAGACTTGGGGGAACGCTGGGTGGAAGGAAATTTGTAGCTCCTCTCAGATTCCAGAACTTTCTGCCACAGAAATGTGAGGAACATGTGTTTTTTTAGCCAAATTTTGAGGTTTGCAAAGGATTCTGGGTAACAGAACCTGGTCCGAGCCCCGCAAGTCACCCCTCCTTGGATTCCCCTAGGTCTCTAGTTTTCAGAAATGCACAGGTTTGGTAGGTTTCACTAGGTGGCGGCTGAGCTAAAGGCCAAAATCTACAGGTAGGCACTTCGCAAAAAACACCTCTGTTTTTTTCCAAAATTTTGGATGTGTCCACGTTGCGCTTTGGGGTGTTTCCTGTCGCCAGCGCTAGGCCTACCCACGCAAGTGAGGTATAATTTTTATCGGGAGACTTGGGGGAACGCTGGGTGGAAGGAAATTTGTAGCTCCTCTCAGATTCCAGAACATTCTGCCACAGAAATGTGAGGAACATGTGTTTTTTTAGCCAAATTTTGAGGTTTGCAAAGGATTCTGGGTAACAGAACCTGGTCCGAGCCCCGCAAGTCACCCCTCCTTGGATTCCCCTAGGTCTCTAGTTTTCAGAAATGCACAGGTTTGGTAGGTTTCTCTAGGTGCCGGCTGAGCTAGAGGCCAAAATCTACAGGCAGGCACTTCGCAAAAAACACCTCTGTTTTCTCCCAAAATTTAGGATGTGTCCACGTTGCGCTTTGGGGTGTTTCCTGTCGCCGGCGCTAGGCCTACCCACGCAAGTGAGGTATCATTTTTATCGGGAGACTTGGGGGAACGCTGGGTGGAAGGAAATTTGTAGCTCCTCTCAGATTCCAGAACTTTCTGCCACAGAAATGTGAGGAACATGTGTTTTTTTAGCCAAATTTTGAGGTTTGCAAAGGATTCTGGGTAACAGAACCTGGTCCGAGCCCCGCAAGTCACCCCTCCTTGGATTCCCCTAGGTCTCTAGTTTTCAGAAATGCACAGGTTTGGTAGGTTTCCCTAGGTGCCGGCTGAGCTAGAGGCCAAAATCTACAGGTAGGCACTTCGCAAAAAACACCTCTGTTTTCTCCCAAAATTTAGGATGTGTCCACGTTGCGCTTTGGGGTGTTTCCTGTCGCCGGTGCTAGGCCTACCCACGCAAGTGAGGTATCATTTTTATCGGGAGACTTGGGGGAACGCTGGGTGGAAGGAAATTTGTAGCTCCTCTCAGATTCCAGAACTTTCTGCCACAGAAATGTGAGGAACATGTGTTTTTTTAGCCAAATTTTGAGGTTTGAAATGGATTCTGGGTAACAGAACCTGGTCCGAGCCCCGCAAGTCACCCCTCCTTGGATTCCCCTAGGTCTCTAGTTTTCAGAAATGCACAGGTTTGGTAGGATTCCCTAGGTGCCGGCTGAGCTAGAGGCCAAAATCTACAGGTAGGCACTTCGCAAAAAAACGCTCAGTTTTTTTCCAAAATTTAGGATGTGTCCACGTTGTGCTTTGGGGTGTTTCCTGTCGCCGGCGCTAGGCCTACCCACGCAAGTGAAGTATCATTTTTATCGGGAGACTTGGGGGAACGCTGGGTTGAAGGAAATTTGTAGCTCCTCTCAGATTCCAGAACTTTCTGCCACAGAAATGTGAGGAACATGTGTTTTTTTTGCCAAATTTTGAGGTTTGCAAAGGATTCTGGGTAACAGAACCTGGTCCGAGCCCCGCAAGTCACCCCTCCTTGGATTCCCCTAGGTCTCTAGTTTTCAGAAATGCACAGGTTTCGTAGGTTTCCCTAGGTGCCGGCTGAGCTAGAGGCCAAAATCTACAGGTAGGCACTTCGCAAAAAACACCTCTGTTTTCTCCCAAAATTTAGGATGTGTCCACGTTGCGCTTTGGGGTGTTTCCTGTCGCCGGCGCTAGGCTTACCCACGCAAGTGAGGTATCATTTTTATCGGGAGACTTGGGGGAACGCTGGGTGGAAGGAAATTTGTAGCTCCTCTCAGATTCCAGAACTTTCTGCCACAGAAATGTGAGGAACATGTGTTTTTTTAGCCAAATTTTGAGGTTTGCAAAGGATTCTGGGTAACAGAACCTGGTCCGAGCCCCGCAAGTCACCCCTCCTTGGATTCCCCTAGGTCTCTAGTTTTCAGAAATGCACAGGTTTGGTAGGTTTCACTAGGTGGCGGCTGAGCTAAAGGCCAAAATCTACAGGTAGGCACTTCGCAAAAAACACCTCTGTTTTTTTCCAAAATTTTGGATGTGTCCACGTTGCGCTTTGGGGTGTTTCCTGTCGCCAGCGCTAGGCCTACCCACGCAAGTGAGGTATAATTTTTATCGGGAGACTTGGGGGAACGCTGGGTGGAAGGAAATTTGTAGCTCCTCTCAGATTCCAGAACATTCTGCCACAGAAATGTGAGGAACATGTGTTTTTTTAGCCAAATTTTGAGGTTTGCAAAGGATTCTGGGTAACAGAACCTGGTCCGAGCCCCGCAAGTCACCCCTCCTTGGATTCCCCTAGGTCTCTAGTTTTCAGAAATGCACAGGTTTGGTAGGTTTCTCTAGGTGCCGGCTGAGGTAGAGGCCAAAATCTACAGGTAGGCACTTCGCAAAAAACACCTCTGTTTTCTCCCAAAATTTAGGATGTGTCCACGTTGCGCTTTGGGGTGTTTCCTGTCGCCGGCGCTAGGCCTACCCACGCAAGTGAGGTATCATTTTTATCGGGAGACTTGGGGGAACGCTGGGTGGAAGGAAATTTGTAGCTCCTCTCAGATTCCAGAACTTTCTGCCACAGAAATGTGAGGAACATGTGTTTTTTTAGCCAAATTTTGAGGTTTGCAAAGGATTCTGGGTAACAGAACCTGGTTCGAGCCCCGCAAGTCACCCCTCCTTGGATTCCCCTAGGTCTCTAGTTTTCAGAAATGCACAGGTTTGGTAGAATTGCCTAGGTGCCGGCTGAGCTAGAGGCCAAAATCTACAGGTAGGCACTTCGCAAAAAACACCTCAGTTTTTTTCCAAAATTTAGGATGTGTCCACGTTGTGCTTTGGGGTGTTTCCTGTCGCCGGCGCTAGGCCTACCCACGCAAGTGAGGTATCATTTTTTTTATCGGGAGACTTGGGGGAACGCTGGGTGGAAGGAAATTTGTAGCTCCTCTCAGATTCCAGAACTTTCTGCCACAGAAATGTGAGGAACATGTGTTTTGTTTGCCAAATTTTGAGGTTTGCAAAGGATTCTGGGTAACAGAACCTGGTCCGAGCCCCGCAAGTCACCCCTCCTTGGATTCCCCTAGGTCTCTAGTTTTCAGAAATGCACAGGTTTCGTAGGTTTCCCTAGGTGCCGGCTGAGCTAGAGGCCAAAATCTACAGGTAGGCACTTCGCAAAAAACACCTCTGTTTTCTCCCAAAATTTAGGATGTGTCCACGTTGCGCTTTGGGGGGTTTCCTGTCGCCGGCGCTAGGCTTACCCACGCAAGTGAGGTATCATTTTTATCGGGAGACTTGGGGGAACGCTGGGTGGAAGGAAATTTGTAGCTCCTCTCAGATTCCAGAACTTTCTGCCACAGAAATGTGAGGAACATGTGTTTTTTTAGCCAAATTTTGAGGTTTGCAAAGGATTCTGGGTAACAGAACCTGGTCCGAGCCCCGCAAGTCACCCCTCCTTGGATTCCCCTAGGTCTCTAGTTTTCAGAAATGCACAGGTTTGGTAGGTTTCACTAGGTGGCGGCTGAGCTAAAGGCCAAAATCTACAGGTAGGCACTTCGCAAAAAACACCTCTGTTTTTTTCCAAAATTTTGGATGTGTCCACGTTGCGCTTTGGGGTGTTTCCTGTCGCCAGCGCTAGGCCTACCCACGCAAGTGAGGTATAATTTTTATCGGGAGACTTGGGGGAACGCTGGGTGGAAGGAAATTTGTAGCTCCTCTCAGATTCCAGAACATTCTGCCACAGAAATGTGAGGAACATGTGTTTTTTTAGCCAAATTTTGAGGTTTGCAAAGGATTCTGGGTAACAGAACCTGGTCCGAGCCCCGCAAGTCACCCCTCCTTGGATTCCCCTAGGTCTTTAGTTTTCAGAAATGCACAGGTTTGGTAGGTTTCTCTAGGTGCCGGCTGAGCTAGAGGCCAAAATCTACAGGCAGGCACTTCGCAAAAAACACCTCTGTTTTCTCCCAAAATTTAGGATGTGTCCACGTTGCGCTTTGGGGTGTTTCCTGTCGCCGGCGCTAGGCCTACCCACGCAAGTGAGGTATCATTTTTATCGGGAGACTTGGGGGAACGCTGGGTGGAAGGAAATTTGTAGCTCCTCTCAGATTCCAGAACTTTCTGCCACAGAAATGTGAGGAACATGTGTTTTTTTAGCCAAATTTTGAGGTTTGCAAAGGATTCTGGGTAACAGAACCTGGTCCGAGCCCCGCAAGTCACCCCTCCTTGGATTCCCCTAGGTCTCTAGTTTTCAGAAATGCACAGGTTTGGTAGGTTTCACTAGGTGCCTGCTGAGCTAAAGGCCAAAATCTACAGGTAGGCACTTCACAAAAAACACCTCTGTTTTTTTCCAAAATTTAGGATGTGTCCACGTTGCGCTTTGGGGTGTTTCCTGTCGCCAGCGCTAGGCCTACCCACGCAAGTGAGGTATCATTTTTATCGGGAGACTTGGGGGAACGCTGGGTGGAAGGAAATTTGTAGCTCCTCTCAGATTCCAGAACTTTCTGCCACAGAAATGTGAGGAACATGTGTTTTTTTAGCCAAATTTTGAGGTTTGCAAAGGATTCTGGGTAACAGAACCTGGTCCGAGCCCCGCAAGTCACCCCTCCTTGGATTCCCCTAGGTCTCTAGTTTTCAGAAATGCACAGGTTTGGTAGGTTTCCCTAGGTGCCGGCTGAGCTAGAGGCCAAAATCTACAGGTAGGCACTTCGCAAAAAACACCTCTGTTTTCTCCCAAAATTTAGGATGTGTCCACGTTGCGCTTTGGGGTGTTTCCTGTCGCCGGTGCTAGGCCTACCCACGCAAGTGAGGTATCATTTTTATCGGGAGACTTGGGGGAACGCTGGGTGGAAGGAAATTTGTAGCTCCTCTCAGATTCCAGAACTTTCTGCCACAGAAATGTGAGGAACATGTGTTTTTTTAGCCAAATTTTGAGGTTTGAAATGGATTCTGGGTAACAGAACCTGGTCCGAGCCCCGCAAGTCACCCCTCCTTGGATTCCCCTAGGTCTCTAGTTTTCAGAAATGCACAGGTTTGGTAGGATTCCCTAGGTGCCGGCTGAGCTAGAGGCCAAAATCTACAGGTAGGCACTTCGCAAAAAAACGCTCAGTTTTTTTCCAAAATTTAGGATGTGTCCACGTTGTGCTTTGGGGTGTTTCCTGTCGCCGGCGCTAGGCCTACCCACGCAAGTGAAGTATCATTTTTATCGGGAGACTTGGGGGAACGCTGGGTTGAAGGAAATTCGTAGCTCCTCACAGATTCCAGAACTTTCTGCCACAGAAATGTGAGGAACATGTGTTTTTTTTGCCAAATTTTGAGGTTTGCAAAGGATTCTGGGTAACAGAACCTGGTCCGAGCCCCGCAAGTCACCCCTCCTTGGATTCCCCTAGGTCTCTAGTTTTCAGAAATGCACAGGTTTCGTAGGTTTCCCTAGGTGCCGGCTGAGCTAGAGGCCAAAATCTACAGGTAGGCACTTCGCAAAAAACACCTCTGTTTTCTCCCAAAATTTAGGATGTGTCCACGTTGCGCTTTGGGGTGTTTCCTGTCGCCGGCGCTAGGCTTACCCACGCAAGTGAGGTATCATTTTTATCGGGAGACTTGGGGGAACGCTGGGTGGAAGGAAATTTGTAGCTCCTCTCAGATTCCAGAACTTTCTGCCACAGAAATGTGAGGAACATGTGTTTTTTTAGCCAAATTTTGAGGTTTGCAAAGGATTCTGGGTAACAGAACCTGGTCCGAGCCCCGCAAGTCACCCCTCCTTGGATTCCCCTAGGTCTCTAGTTTTCAGAAATGCACAGGTTTGGTAGGTTTCACTAGGTGGCGGCTGAGCTAAAGGCCAAAATCTACAGGTAGGCACTTCGCAAAAAACACCTCTGTTTTTTTCCAAAATTTTGGATGTGTCCACGTTGCGCTTTGGGGTGTTTCCTGTCGCCAGCGCTAGGCCTACCCACGCAAGTGAGGTATAATTTTTATCGGGAGACTTGGGGGAACGCTGGGTGGAAGGAAATTTGTAGCTCCTCTCAGATTCCAGAACATTCTGCCACAGAAATGTGAGGAACATGTGTTTTTTTAGCCAAATTTTGAGGTTTGCAAAGGATTCTGGGTAACAGAACCTGGTCCGAGCCCCGCAAGTCACCCCTCCTTGGATTCCCCTAGGTCTCTAGTTTTCAGAAATGCACAGGTTTGGTAGGTTTCTCTAGGTGCCGGCTGAGCTAGAGGCCAAAATCTACAGGTAGGCACTTCGCAAAAAAACACCTCTGTTTTCTCCCAAAATTTAGGATGTGTCCACGTTGCGCTTTGGGGTGTTTCCTGTCGCCGGCGCTAGGCCTACCCACGCAAGTGAGGTATCATTTTTATCGGGAGACTTGGGGGAACGCTGGGTGGAAGGAAATTTGTAGCTCCTCTCAGATTCCAGAACTTTCTGCCACAGAAATGTGAGGAACATGTGTTTTTTTAGCCAAATTTTGAGGTTTGCAAAGGATTCTGGGTAACAGAACCTGGTTCGAGCCCCGCAAGTCACCCCTCCTTGGATTCCCCTAGGTCTCTAGTTTTCAGAAATGCACAGGTTTGGTAGGATTCCCTAGGTGCCGGCTGAGCTAGAGGCCAAAATCTACAGGTAGGCACTTCGCAAAAAACACCTCAGTTTTTTTCCAAAATTTAGGATGTGTCCACGTTGTGCTTTGGGGTGTTTCCTGTCGCCGGCGCTAGGCCTACCCACGCAAGTGAGGTATCATTTTTATCGGGAGACTTGGGGGAACGCTGGGTGGAAGGAAATTTGTAGCTCCTCTCAGATTCCAGAACTTTCTGCCACAGAAATGTGAGGAACATGTGTTTTGTTTGCCAAATTTTGAGGTTTGCAAAGGATTCTGGGTAACAGAACCTGGTCCGAGCCCCGCAAGTCACCCCTCCTTGGATTCCCCTAGGTCTCTAGTTTTCAGAAATGCACAGGTTTCGTAGGTTTCCCTAGGTGCCGGCTGAGCTAGAGGCCAAAATCTACAGGTAGGCACTTCGCAAAAAACACCTCTGTTTTCTCCCAAAATTTAGGATGTGTCCACGTTGCGCTTTGGGGTGTTTCCTGTCGCCGGCGCTAGGCCTACCCACGCAAGTGAGGTATCATTTTTATCGGGAGACTTGGGGGAACGCTGGGTGGAAGGAAATTTGTAGCTCCTCTCAGATTCCAGAACTTTCTGCCACAGAAATGTGAGGAACATGTGTTTTTTTAGCCAAATTTTGAGGTTTGCAAAGGATTCTGGGTAACAGAACCTGGTCCGAGCGCCGCAAGTCACCCCTCCTTGGATTCCCCTAGGTCTCTAGTTTTCAGAAATGCACAGGTTTGGTAGGTTTCCCTAGGTGCCGGCTGAGCAAGAGGCCAAAATCTACAGGTAGGCACTTCGCAAAAAACACCTCTGTTTTCTCCCAAAATTTAGGATGTGTCCACGTTGCGCTTTGGGGTGTTTCCTGTCGCCGGCGCTAGGCCTACTCACGCAAGTGAGGTATCATTTTTTTCGGGAGACTTGGGGGAACGCTGGGTGGAAGGAAATTTGTAGCTCCTCTCAGATTCCAGAACTTTCTGCTACAGAAATGTGAGGAACATGTGTTTTTTTTGCCAAATTTTGAGGTTTGCAAAGGATTCTGGGTAACAGAACCTGGTCCGAGCCCCGCAAGTCACCCCTCCTTGGATTCCCCTAGGTCTCTAGTTTTCAGAAATGCACAGGTTTGGTAGGTTTCCCTAGGTGCCGGCTGAGCTAGAGGCCAAAATCTACAGGTAGGCACTTCGCAAAAAACACCTCTGTTTTCTCCCAAAATTTAGGATGTGTCCACGTTGCGCTTTGGGGTGTTTCCTGTCGCCGGCGCTAGGCTTACCCACGCAAGTGAGGTATCATTTTTATCGGGAGACTTGGGGGAACGCTGGGTGGAAGGAAATTTGTAGCTCCTCTCAGATTCCAGAACTTTCTGCCACAGAAATGTGAGGAACATGTGTTTTTTTAGCCAAATTTTGAGGTTTGCAAAGGATTCTGGGTAACAGAACCTGGTCCGAGCCCCGCAAGTCACCCCTCCTTGGATTCCCCTAGGTCTCTAGTTTTCAGAAATGCACAGGTTTGGTAGGTTTCACTAGGTGCCGGCTGAGCTAAAGGCCAAAATCTACAGGTAGGCACTTCGCAAAAAACACCTCTGTTTTTTTCTAAAATTTAGGATGTGTCCACGTTGCGCTTTGGGGTGTTTCCTGTCGCCAGCGCTAGGCCTACCCACGCAAGTGAGGTATCATTTTTATCGGGAGACTTGGGGGAACGCTGGGTGGAAGGAAATTTGTAGCTCCTCTCAGATTCCAGAACTTTCTGCCACAGAAATGTGAGGAACATGTGTTTTTTTAGCCAAATTTTGAGGTTTGCAAAGGATTCTGGGTAACAGAACCTGGTCCGAGCCCCGCAAGTCACCCCTCTTTGGATTCCCCTAGGTCTCTAGTTTTCAGAAATGCACAGGTTTGGTAGGTTTCCCTAGGTGCCGGCTGAGCTAGAGGCCAAAATCTACAGGTAGGCACTTCGCAAAAAACACCTCTGTTTTCTCCCAAAATTTAGGATGTGTCCACGTTGCGCTTTGGGGTGTTTCCTGTCGCCGGCGCTAGGCCTACCCACGCAAGTGAGGTATCATTTTTATCGGGAGACTTGGGGGAACGCTGGGTGGAAGGAAATTTGTAGCTCCTCTCAGATTCCAGAACTTTCTGCCACAGAAATGTGAGGAACATGTGTTTTTGTAGCCAAATTTTGAGGTTTGCAAAGGATTCTGGGTAACAGAACCTGGTCAGAGACCCACAGGTCACCCCATCTTGGATTCCCCTAGGTCTCTAGTTTTCAAAAATGCACAGGTTTGGTAGGTTTCCCTAGGTGCCGGGTGAGCTACAGGCCAAAATCCACAGGTAGGCACTGTTTTCTTTCAAAAAATGGGATGTGTCCACGTTGCGTTTTGGGGCGTTTCCTGTTGCGGGCGCTAGGCCTACCCACGCAAGTGAGGTATCATTTTTATCGGGAGACTTGGGGGAACGCTGGGTGGAAGGAAATTTGTAGCTCCTCTCAGATTCCAGAACTTTCTGCCACAAAAATGTGAGGAGCATGTGTTTTTTTAGCCAAATTTTGAGGTTTGCAAAGGATTCTGGGTAACAGAACCTGGTCCGAGCCCCGCAAGTCACCCCTCCTTGGATTCCCCTAGGTCTCTAGTTTTCAGAAATACACAGGTTTGGTAGGTTTCCCTAGGTGCCGGCTGAGCTAGAGGCCAAAATCTACAGGTAGGCACTTCGCAAAAAACACCTCTGTTTTCTCCCAAAATTTAGGATGTGTCCACGTTGCGCTTTGGGGTGTTTCCTGTCGCCGGCGCTAGGCTTACCCACGCAAGTGAGGTATCATTTTTATCGGGAGACTTGGGGGAACGCTGGGTGGAAGGAAATTTGTAGCTCCTCTCAGATTCCAGAACTTTCTGCCACAGAAATGTGAGGAACATGTGTTTTTTTTAGCCAAATTTTGAGGTTTGCAAAGGATTCTGGGTAACAGAACCTGGTCCGAGGCCCGCAAGTCACCCCTCCTTGGATTCCCCTAGGTCTCTAGTTTTCAGAAATGCACAGGTTTGGTAGGTTTCCCTAGGTGCCGGCTGAGCTAGAGGCCAAAATCTACAGGTAGGCACTTCGCAAAAAACACCTCTGTTTTCTCCCAAAATTTAGGATGTGTCCACGTTGCGCTATGGGGTGTTTCCTGTCGCCGGCGCTAGGCTTACCCACGCAAGTGAGGTATCATTTTTATCGGGAGACTTGGGGGAACGCTGGGTGGAAGGAAATTTGTAGCTCCTCTCAGATTCCAGAACTTTCTGCCACAGAAATGTGAGGAACATGTGTTTTTTTAGCCAAATTTTGAGGTTTGCAAAGGATTCTGGGTAACAGAACCTGGTCCGAGCCCCGCAAGTCACCCCTCCTTGGATTCCCCTAGGTCTCTAGTTTTCAGAAATGCACAGGTTTGGTAGGTTTCACTAGGTGGCGGCTGAGCTAAAGGCCAAAATCTACAGGTAGGCACTTCGCAAAAAACACCTCTGTTTTTTTCCAAATTTTGGATGTGTCCACGTTGCGCTTTGGGGTGTTTCCTGTCGCCAGCCCTAGGCCTACCCACGCAAGTGAGGTATAATTTTTATCGGGAGACTTGGGGGAACGCTGGGTGGAAGGAAATTTGTAGCTCCTCTCAGATTCCAGAACATTCTGCCACAGAAATGTGAGGAACATGTGTTTTTTTTAGCCAAATTTTGAGGTTTGCAAAGGATTCTGGGTAACAGAACCTGGTCCGAGCCCCGCAAGTCACCCCTCCTTGGATTCCCCTAGGTCTCTAGTTTTCAGAAATGCACAGGTTTGGTAGGTTTCTCTAGGTGCCGGCTGAGCTAGAGGCCAAAATCTACAGGTAGGCACTTCGCAAAAAACACCTCTGTTTTCTCCCAAAATTTAGGATGTGTCCACGTTGCGCTTTGGGGTGTTTCCTGTCGCCGGCGCTAGGCCTACCCACGCAAGTGAGGTATCATTTTTATCGGGAGACTTGGGGGAACGCTGGGTGGAAGGAAATTTGTAGCTCCTCTCAGATTCCAGAACTTTCTGCCACAGAAATGTGAGGAACATGTGTTTTTTTAGCCAAATTTTGAGGTTTGCAAAGGATTCTGGGTAACAGAACCTGGTTCGAGCCCCGCAAGTCACCCCTCCTTGGATTCCCCTAGGTCTCTAGTTTTCAGAAATGCACAGGTTTGGTAGGATTCCCTAGGTGCCGGCTGAGCTAGAGGCCAAAATCTACAGGTAGGCACTTCGCAAAAAAAAAACCTCAGTTTTTTTCCAAAATTTAGGATGTGTCCACGTTGTGCTTTGGGGTGTTTCCTGTCGCCGGCGCTAGGCCTACCCACGCAAGTGAGGTATCATTTTTATCGGGAGACTTGGGGGAACGCTGGGTGGAAGGAAATTTGTAGCTCCTCTCAGATTCCAGAACTTTCTGCCACAGAAATGTGAGGAACATGTGTTTTGTTTGCCAAATTTTGAGGTTTGCAAAGGATTCTGGGTAACAGAACCTGGTCCGAGGCCAGCAAGTCACCCCTCCTTGGATTCCCCTAGGTCTCTAGTTTTCAGAAATGCACAGGTTTCGTAGGTTTCCCTAGGTGCCGGCTGAGCTAGAGGCCAAAATCTACAGGTAGGCACTTCGCAAAAAACACCTCTGTTTTCTCCCAAAATTTAGGATGTGTCCACGTTGCGCTTTGGGGTGTTTCCTGTCGCCGGCGCTAGGCCTACCCACGCAAGTGAGGTATCATTTTTATCGGGAGACTTGGGGGAACGCTGGGTGGAAGGAAATTTGTAGCTCCTCTCAGATTCCAGAACTTTCTGCCACAGAAATGTGAGGAACATGTGTTTTTTTAGCCAAATTTTGAGGTTTGCAAAGGATTCTGGGTAACAGAACCTGGTCCGATCGCCGCAAGTCACCCCTCCTTTGATTCCCCTAGGTCTCTAGTTTTCAGAAATGCACAGGTTTGGTAGGTTTACCTAGGTGCCGGCTGAGCAAGAGGCCAAAATCTACAGGTAGGCACTTCGCAAAAAACACCTCTGTTTTTTTCTAAAATTTAGGATGTGTCCACGTTGCGCTTTGGGGTGTTTCCTGTCGCCAGCGCTAGGCCTACCCACGCAAGTGAGGTATCATTTTTATCGGGAGACTTGGGGGAACGCTGGGTGGAAGGAAATTTGTAGCTCCTCTCAGATTCCAGAACTTTCTGCCACAGAAATGTGAGGAACATGTGTTTTTTTAGCCAAATTTTGAGGTTTGCAAAGGATTCTGGGTAACAGAACCTGGTCCGAGCCCCGCAAGTCACCCCTCTTTGGATTCCCCTAGGTCTCTAGTTTTCAGAAATGCACAGGTTTGGTAGGTTTCCCTAGGTGCCGGCTGAGCTAGAGGCCAAAATCTACAGGTAGGCACTTCGCAAAAAACACCTCTGTTTTCTCCCAAAATTTAGGATGTGTCCACGTTGCGCTTTGGGGTGTTTCCTGTCGCCGGCGCTAGGCCTACCCACGCAAGTGAGGTATCATTTTTATCGGGAGACTTGGGGGAACGCTGGGTGGAAGGAAATTTGTAGCTTCTCTCAGATTCCAGAACTTTCTGCCACAGAAATGTGAGGAACATGTGTTTTTGTAGCCAAATTTTGAGGTTTGCAAAGGATTCTGGGTAACAGAACCTGGTCAGAGACCCACAGGTCACCCCATCTTGGATTCCCCTAGGTCTCTAGTTTTCAAAAATGCACAGGTTTGGTAGGTTTCCCTAGGTGCCGGGTGAGCTACAGGCCAAAATCCACAGGTAGGCACTGTTTTCTTTCAAAAAATGGGATGTGTCCACGTTGCGTTTTGGGGCGTTTCCTGTTGCGGGCGCTAGGCCTACCCACGCAAGTGAGGTATCATTTTTATCGGGAGACTTGGGGGAACGCTGGGTGGAAGGAAATTTGTAGCTCCTCTCAGATTCCAGAACTTTCTGCCACAAAAATGTGAGGAGCATGTGTTTTTTTAGCCAAATTTTGAGGTTTGCAAAGGATTCTGGGTAACAGAACCTGGTCCGAGCCCCGCAAGTCACCCCTCCTTGGATTCCCCTAGGTCTCTAGTTTTCAGAAATACACAGGTTTGGTAGGTTTCCCTAGGTGCCGGCTGAGCTAGAGGCCAAAATCTACAGGTAGGCACTTCGCAAAAAACACCTCTGTTTTCTCCCAAAATTTAGGATGTGTCCACGTTGCGCTTTGGGGTGTTTCCTGTCGCCGGCGCTAGGCTTACCCACGCAAGTGAGGTATCATTTTTATCGGGAGACTTGGGGGAACGCTGGGTGGAAGGAAATTTGTAGCTCCTCTCAGATTCCAGAACTTTCTGCCACAGAAATGTGAGGAACATGTGTTTTTTTAGCCAAATTTTGAGGTTTGCAAAGGATTCTGGGTAACAGAACCTGGTCCGAGGCCCGCAAGTCACCCCTCCTTGGATTCCCCTAGGTCTCTAGTTTTCAGAAATGCACAGGTTCGGTAGGTTTTACTAGGTGCCGGCTGAGCTAAAGGCCAAAATCTACAGGTAGGCACTTCGCAAAAAACACCTCTGTTTTTTTCCAAAATTTTGGATGTGTCCACTTTGCGCTTTGGGGTGTTTCCTGTCGCCAGCGCGAGGCCTACCCACGCAAGTGAGGAATAATTTTTATCGAGAGACTTGGGGGAACGCTGGGTGGAAGGAAATTTGTAGCTCCTCTCAGATTCCAGAACATTCTGCCACAGAAATGTGAGGAACATGTGTTTTTTTAGCCAAATTTTGAGGTTTGCAAAGGATTCTGGGTAACAGAACCTGGTCCGAGCCCCGCAAGTCACCCCTCTTTGGATTCCCCTAGGTCTCTAGTTTTCAGAAATGCACAGGTTTGGTAGGTTTCCCTAGGTGCCGGCTGAGCTAGAGGCCAAAATCTACAGGTAGGCACTTCGCAAAAAACACCTCTGTTTTCTCCCAAAATTTAGGATGTGTCCACGTTGCGCTTTGGGGTGTTTCCTGTCGCCGGCGCTAGGCCTACCCACGCAAGTGAGGTATCATTTTTATCGGGAGACTTGGGGGAACGCTGGGTGGAAGGAAATTTGTAGCTCCTCTCAGATTCCAGAACTTTCTGCCACAGAAATGTGAGGAACATGTGTTTTTGTAGCCAAATTTTGAGGTTTGCAAAGGATTCTGGGTAACAGAACCTGGTTCGAGCCCCGCAAGTCACCCCTCCTTGGATTCCCCTAGGTCTCTAGTTTTCAGAAATGCACAGGTTTGGTAGGATTCCCTAGGTGCCGGCTGAGCTAGAGGCCAAAATCTACAGGTAGGCACTTCGCAAAAAACACCTCAGTTTTTTTCCAAAATTTAGGATGTGTCCACGTTGTGCTTTGGGGTGTTTCCTGTCGCCGGCGCTAGGCCTACCCACGCAAGTGAGGTATCATTTTTATCGGGAGACTTGGGGGAACGCTGGGTGGAAGGAAATTTGTAGCTCCTCTCAGATTCCAGAACTTTCTGCCACAGAAATGTGAGGAACATGTGTTTTGTTTGCCAAATTTTGAGGTTTGCAAAGGATTCTGGGTAACAGAACCTGGTCCGAGCCCCGCAAGTCACCCCTCCTTGGATTCCCCTAGGTCTCTAGTTTTCAGAAATGCACAGGTTTCGTAGGTTTCCCTAGGTGCCGGCTGAGCTAGAGGCCAAAATCTACAGGTAGGCACTTCGCAAAAAACACCTCTGTTTTCTCCCAAAATTTAGGATGTGTCCACGTTGCGCTTTGGGGTGTTTCCTGTCGCCGGCGCTAGGCCTACCCACGCAAGTGAGGTATCATTTTTATCGGGAGACTTGGGGGAACGCTGGGTGGAAGGAAATTTGTAGCTCCTCTCAGATTCCAGAACTTTCTGCCACAGAAATGTGAGGAACATGTGTTTTTTTAGCCAAATTTTGAGGTTTGCAAAGGATTCTGGGTAACAGAACCTGGTCCGAGCGCCGCAAGTCACCCCTCCTTGGATTCCCCTAGGTCTCTAGTTTTCAGAAATGCACAGGTTTGGTAGGTTTCCCTAGGTGCCGGCTGAGCAAGAGGCCAAAATCTACAGGTAGGCACTTCGCAAAAAACACCTCTGTTTTCTCCCAAAATTTAGGATGTGTCCACGTTGCGCTTTGGGGTGTTTCCTGTCGCCGGCGCTAGGCCTACTCACGCAAGTGAGGTATCATTTTTTTCGGGAGACTTGGGGGAACGCTGGGTGGAAGGAAATTTGTAGCTCCTCTCAGATTCCAGAACTTTCTGCTACAGAAATGTGAGGAACATGTGTTTTTTTTGCCAAATTTTGAGGTTTGCAAAGGATTCTGGGTAACAGAACCTGGTCCGAGCCCCGCAAGTCACCCCTCCTTGGATTCCCCTAGGTCTCTAGTTTTCAGAAATGCACAGGTTTGGTAGGTTTCCCTAGGTGCCGGCTGAGCTAGAGGCCAAAATCTACAGGTAGGCACTTCGCAAAAAACACCTCTGTTTTCTCCCAAAATTTAGGATGTGTCCACGTTGCGCTTTGGGGTGTTTCCTGTCGCCGGCGCTAGGCTTACCCACGCAAGTGAGGTATCATTTTTATCGGGAGACTTGGGGGAACGCTGGGTGGAAGGAAATTTGTAGCTCCTCTCAGATTCCAGAACTTTCTGCCACAGAAATGTGAGGAACATGTGTTTTTTTAGCCAAATTTTGAGGTTTGCAAAGGATTCTGGGTAACAGAACCTGGTCCGAGCCCCGCAAGTCACCCCTCCTTGGATTCCCCTAGGTCTCTAGTTTTCAGAAATGCACAGGTTTGGTAGGTTTCACTAGGTGCCGGCTGAGCTAAAGGCCAAAATCTACAGGTAGGCACTTCGCAAAAAACACCTCTGTTTTTTTCTAAAATTTAGGATGTGTCCACGTTGCGCTTTGGGGTGTTTCCTGTCGCCAGCGCTAGGCCTACCCACGCAAGTGAGGTATCATTTTTATCGGGAGACTTGGGGGAACGCTGGGTGGAAGGAAATTTGTAGCTCCTCTCAGATTCCAGAACTTTCTGCCACAGAAATGTGAGGAACATGTGTTTTTTTAGCCAAATTTTGAGGTTTGCAAAGGATTCTGGGTAACAGAACCTGGTCCGAGCCCCGCAAGTCACCCCTCTTTGGATTCCCCTAGGTCTCTAGTTTTCAGAAATGCACAGGTTTGGTAGGTTTCCCTAGGTGCCGGCTGAGCTAGAGGCCAAAATCTACAGGTAGGCACTTCGCAAAAAACACCTCTGTTTTCTCCCAAAATTTAGGATGTGTCCACGTTGCGCTTTGGGGTGTTTCCTGTCGCCGGCGCTAGGCCTACCCACGCAAGTGAGGTATCATTTTTATCGGGAGACTTGGGGGAACGCTGGGTGGAAGGAAATTTGTAGCTCCTCTCAGATTCCAGAACTTTCTGCCACAGAAATGTGAGGAACATGTGTTTTTGTAGCCAAATTTTGAGGTTTGCAAAGGATTCTGGGTAACAGAACCTGGTTCGAGCCCCGCAAGTCACCCCTCCTTGGATTCCCCTAGGTCTCTAGTTTTCAGAAATGCACAGGTTTGGTAGGATTCCCTAGGTGCCGGCTGAGCTAGAGGCCAAAATCTACAGGTAGGCACTTCGCAAAAAACACCTCAGTTTTTTTCCAAAATTTAGGATGTGTCCACGTTGTGCTTTGGGGTGTTTCCTGTCGCCGGCGCTAGGCCTACCCACGCAAGTGAGGTATCATTTTTATCGGGAGACTTGGGGGAACGCTGGGTGGAAGGAAATTTGTAGCTCCTCTCAGATTCCAGAACTTTCTGCCACAGAAATGTGAGGAACATGTGTTTTGTTTGCCAAATTTTGAGGTTTGCAAAGGATTCTGGGTAACAGAACCTGGTCCGAGCCCCGCAAGTCACACCTCCTTGGATTCCCCTAGGTCTCTAGTTTTCAGAAATGCACAGGTTTCGTAGGTTTCCCTAGGTGCCGGCTGAGCTAGAGGCCAAAATCTACAGGTAGGCACTTCGCAAAAAACACCTCTGTTTTCTCCCAAAATTTAGGATGTGTCCACGTTGCGCTTTGGGGTGTTTCCTGTCGCCGGCGCTAGGCCTACCCACGCAAGTGAGGTATCATTTTTATCGGGAGACTTGGGGGAACGCTGGGTGGAAGGAAATTTGTAGCTCCTCTCAGATTCCAGAACTTTCTGCCACAGAAATGTGAGGAACATGTGTTTTTTTAGCCAAATTTTGAGGTTTGCAAAGGATTCTGGGTAACAGAACCTGGTCCGAGCGCCGCAAGTCACCCCTCCTTGGATTCCCCTAGGTCTCTAGTTTTCAGAAATGCACAGGTTTGGTAGGTTTCCCTAGGTGCCGGCTGAGCAAGAGGCCAAAATCTACAGGTAGGCACTTCGCAAAAAACACCTCTGTTTTCTCCCAAAATTTAGGATGTGTCCACGTTGCGCTTTGGGGTGTTTCCTGTCGCCGGCGCTAGGCCTACTCACGCAAGTGAGGTATCATTTTTTTCGGGAGACTTGGGGGAACGCTGGGTGGAAGGAAATTTGTAGCTCCTCTCAGATTCCAGAACTTTCTGCTACAGAAATGTGAGGAACATGTGTTTTTTTTGCCAAATTTTGAGGTTTGCAAAGGATTCTGGGTAACAGAACCTGGTCCGAGCCCCGCAAGTCACCCCTCCTTGGATTCCCCTAGGTCTCTAGTTTTCAGAAATGCACAGGTTTGGTAGGTTTCCCTAGGTGCCGGCTGAGCTAGAGGCCAAAATCTACAGGTAGGCACTTCGCAAAAAACACCTCTGTTTTCTCCCAAAATTTAGGATGTGTCCACGTTGCGCTTTGGGGTGTTTCCTGTCGCCGGCGCTAGGCTTACCCACGCAAGTGAGGTATCATTTTTATCGGGAGACTTGGGGGAACGCTGGGTGGAAGGAAATTTGTAGCTCCTCTCAGATTCCAGAACTTTCTGCCACAGAAATGTGAGGAACATGTGTTTTTTTAGCCAAATTTTGAGGTTTGCAAAGGATTCTGGGTAACAGAACCTGGTCCGAGCCCCGCAAGTCACCCCTCCTTGGATTCCCCTAGGTCTCTAGTTTTCAGAAATGCACAGGTTTGGTAGGTTTCACTAGGTGCCGGCTGAGCTAAAGGCCAAAATCTACAGGTAGGCACTTCGCAAAAAACACCTCTGTTTTTTTCTAAAATTTAGGATGTGTCCACGTTGCGCTTTGGGGTGTTTCCTGTCGCCAGCGCTAGGCCTACCCACGCAAGTGAGGTATCATTTTTATCGGGAGACTTGGGGGAACGCTGGGTGGAAGGAAATTTGTAGCTCCTCTCAGATTCCAGAACTTTCTGCCACAGAAATGTGAGGAACATGTGTTTTTTTAGCCAAATTTTGAGGTTTGCAAAGGATTCTGGGTAACAGAACCTGGTCCGAGCCCCGCAAGTCACCCCTCTTTGGATTCCCCTAGGTCTCTAGTTTTCAGAAATGCACAGGTTTGGTAGGTTTCCCTAGGTGCCGGCTGAGCTAGAGGCCAAAATCTACAGGTAGGCACTTCGCAAAAAACACCTCTGTTTTCTCCCAAAATTTAGGATGTGTCCACGTTGCGCTTTGGGGTGTTTCCTGTCGCCGGCGCTAGGCCTACCCACGCAAGTGAGGTATCATTTTTATCGGGAGACTTGGGGGAACGCTGGGTGGAAGGAAATTTGTAGCTCCTCTCAGATTCCAGAACTTTCTGCCACAGAAATGTGAGGAACATGTGTTTTTGTAGCCAAATTTTGAGGTTTGCAAAGGATTCTGGGTAACAGAACCTGGTCAGAGACCCACAGGTCACCCCATCTTGGATTCCCCTAGGTCTCTAGTTTTCAAAAATGCACAGGTTTGGTAGGTTTCCCTAGGTGCCGGGTGAGCTACAGGCCAAAATCCACAGGTAGGCACTGTTTTCTTTCAAAAAATGGGATGTGTCCACGTTGCGTTTTGGGGCGTTTCCTGTTGCGGGCGCTAGGCCTACCCACGCAAGTGAGGTATCATTTTTATCGGGAGACTTGGGGGAACGCTGGGTGGAAGGAAATTTGTAGCTCCTCTCAGATTCCAGAACTTTCTGCCACAAAAATGTGAGGAGCATGTGTTTTTTTAGCCAAATTTTGAGGTTTGCAAAGGATTCTGGGTAACAGAACCTGGTCCGAGCCCCGCAAGTCACCCCTCCTTGGATTCCCCTAGGTCTCTAGTTTTCAGAAATACACAGGTTTGGTAGGTTTCCCTAGGTGCCGGCTGAGCTAGAGGCCAAAATCTACAGGTAGGCACTTCGCAAAAAACACCTCTGTTTTCTCCCAAAATTTAGGATGTGTCCACGTTGCGCTTTGGGGTGTTTCCTGTCGCCGGCGCTAGGCTTACCCACGCAAGTGAGGTATCATTTTTATCGGGAGACTTGGGGGAACGCTGGGTGGAAGGAAATTTGTAGCTCCTCTCAGATTCCAGAACTTTCTGCCACAGAAATGTGAGGAACATGTGTTTTTTTAGCCAAATTTTGAGGTTTGCAAAGGATTCTGGGTAACAGAACCTGGTCCGAGGCCCGCAAGTCACCCCTCCTTGGATTCCCCTAGGTCTCTAGTTTTCAGAAATGCACAGGTTTGGTAGGTTTCCCTAGGTGCCGGCTGAGCTAGAGGCCAAAATCTACAGGTAGGCACTTCGCAAAAAACACCTCTGTTTTCTCCCAAAATTTAGGATGTGTCCACGTTGCGCTATGGGGTGTTTCCTGTCGCCGGCGCTAGGCTTACCCACGCAAGTGAGGTATCATTTTTATCGGGAGACTTGGGGGAACGCTGGGTGGAAGGAAATTTGTAGCTCCTCTCAGATTCCAGAACTTTCTGCCACAGAAATGTGAGGAACATGTGTTTTTTTAGCCAAATTTTGAGGTTTGCAAAGGATTCTGGGTAACAGAACCTGGTCCGAGCCCCGCAAGTCACCCCTCCTTGGATTCCCCTAGGTCTCTAGTTTTCAGAAATGCACAGGTTTGGTAGGTTTCACTAGGTGGCGGCTGAGCTAAAGGCCAAAATCTACAGGTAGGCACTTCGCAAAAAACACCTCTGTTTTTTTCCAAAATTTTGGATGTGTCCACGTTGCGCTTTGGGGTGTTTCCTGTCGCCAGCCCTAGGCCTACCCACGCAAGTGAGGTATAATTTTTATCGGGAGACTTGGGGGAACGCTGGGTGGAAGGAAATTTGTAGCTCCTCTCAGATTCCAGAACATTCTGCCACAGAAATGTGAGGAACATGTGTTTTTTTAGCCAAATTTTGAGGTTTGCAAAGGATTCTGGGTAACAGAACCTGGTCCGAGCCCCGCAAGTCACCCCTCCTTGGATTCCCCTAGGTCTCTAGTTTTCAGAAATGCACAGGTTTGGTAGGTTTCTCTAGGTGCCGGCTGAGCTAGAGGCCAAAATCTACAGGTAGGCACTTCGCAAAAAACACCTCTGTTTTCTCCCAAAATTTAGGATGTGTCCACGTTGCGCTTTGGGGTGTTTCCTGTCGCCGGCGCTAGGCCTACCCACGCAAGTGAGGTATCATTTTTATCGGGAGACTTGGGGGAACGCTGGGTGGAAGGAAATTTGTAGCTCCTCTCAGATTCCAGAACTTTCTGCCACAGAAATGTGAGGAACATGTGTTTTTTTAGCCAAATTTTGAGGTTTGCAAAGGATTCTGGGTAACAGAACCTGGTTCGAGCCCCGCAAGTCACCCCTCCTTGGATTCCCCTAGGTCTCTAGTTTTCAGAAATGCACAGGTTTGGTAGGATTCCCTAGGTGCCGGCTGAGCTAGAGGCCAAAATCTACAGGTAGGCACTTCGCAAAAAACACCTCAGTTTTTTTCCAAAATTTAGGATGTGTCCACGTTGTGCTTTGGGGTGTTTCCTGTCGCCGGCGCTAGGCCTACCCACGCAAGTGAGGTATCATTTTTATCGGGAGACTTGGGGGAACGCTGGGTGGAAGGAAATTTGTAGCTCCTCTCAGATTCCAGAACTTTCTGCCACAGAAATGTGAGGAACATGTGTTTTGTTTGCCAAATTTTGAGGTTTGCAAAGGATTCTGGGTAACAGAACCTGGTCCGAGGCCAGCAAGTCACCCCTCCTTGGATTCCCCTAGGTCTCTAGTTTTCAGAAATGCACAGGTTTCGTAGGTTTCCCTAGGTGCCGGCTGAGCTAGAGGCCAAAATCTACAGGTAGGCACTTCGCAAAAAACACCTCTGTTTTCTCCCAAAATTTAGGATGTGTCCACGTTGCGCTTTGGGGTGTTTCCTGTCGCCGGCGCTAGGCCTACCCACGCAAGTGAGGTATCATTTTTATCGGGAGACTTGGGGGAACGCTGGGTGGAAGGAAATTTGTAGCTCCTCTCAGATTCCAGAACTTTCTGCCACAGAAATGTGAGGAACATGTGTTTTTTTAGCCAAATTTTGAGGTTTGCAAAGGATTCTGGGTAACAGAACCTGGTCCGAGCGCCGCAAGTCACCCCTCCTTTGATTCCCCTAGGTCTCTAGTTTTCAGAAATGCACAGGTTTGGTAGGTTTACCTAGGTGCCGGCTGAGCAAGAGGCCAAAATCTACAGGTAGGCACTTCGCAAAAAACACCTCTGTTTTTTTCTAAAATTTAGGATGTGTCCACGTTGCGCTTTGGGGTGTTTCCTGTCGCCAGCGCTAGGCCTACCCACGCAAGTGAGGTATCATTTTTATCGGGAGACTTGGGGGAACGCTGGGTGGAAGGAAATTTGTAGCTCCTCTCAGATTCCAGAACTTTCTGCCACAGAAATGTGAGGAACATGTGTTTTTTTAGCCAAATTTTGAGGTTTGCAAAGGATTCTGGGTAACAGAACCTGGTCCGAGCCCCGCAAGTCACCCCTCTTTGGATTCCCCTAGGTCTCTAGTTTTCAGAAATGCACAGGTTTGGTAGGTTTCCCTAGGTGCCGGCTGAGCTAGAGGCCAAAATCTACAGGTAGGCACTTCGCAAAAAACACCTCTGTTTTCTCCCAAAATTTAGGATGTGTCCACGTTGCGCTTTGGGGTGTTTCCTGTCGCCGGCGCTAGGCCTACCCACGCAAGTGAGGTATCATTTTTATCGGGAGACTTGGGGGAACGCTGGGTGGAAGGAAATTTGTAGCTTCTCTCAGATTCCAGAACTTTCTGCCACAGAAATGTGAGGAACATGTGTTTTTGTAGCCAAATTTTGAGGTTTGCAAAGGATTCTGGGTAACAGAACCTGGTCAGAGACCCACAGGTCACCCCATCTTGGATTCCCCTAGGTCTCTAGTTTTCAAAAATGCACAGGTTTGGTAGGTTTCCCTAGGTGCCGGGTGAGCTACAGGCCAAAATCCACAGGTAGGCACTGTTTTCTTTCAAAAAATGGGATGTGTCCACGTTGCGTTTTGGGGCGTTTCCTGTTGCGGGCGCTAGGCCTACCCACGCAAGTGAGGTATCATTTTTATCGGGAGACTTGGGGGAACGCTGGGTGGAAGGAAATTTGTAGCTCCTCTCAGATTCCAGAACTTTCTGCCACAAAAATGTGAGGAGCATGTGTTTTTTTAGCCAAATTTTGAGGTTTGCAAAGGATTCTGGGTAACAGAACCTGGTCCGAGCGCCGCAAGTCACCCCTCCTTTGATTCCCCTAGGTCTCTAGTTTTCAGAAATGCACAGGTTTGGTAGGTTTACCTAGGTGCCGGCTGAGCAAGAGGCCAAAATCTACAGGTAGGCACTTCGCAAAAAACACCTCTGTTTTTTTCTAAAATTTAGGATGTGTCCACGTTGCGCTTTGGGGTGTTTCCTGTCGCCAGCGCTAGGCCTACCCACGCAAGTGAGGTATCATTTTTATCGGGAGACTTGGGGGAACGCTGGGTGGAAGGAAATTTGTAGCTCCTCTCAGATTCCAGAACTTTCTGCCACAGAAATGTGAGGAACATGTGTTTTTTTAGCCAAATTTTGAGGTTTGCAAAGGATTCTGGGTAACAGAACCTGGTCCGAGCCCCGCAAGTCACCCCTCTTTGGATTCCCCTAGGTCTCTAGTTTTCAGAAATGCACAGGTTTGGTAGGTTTCCCTAGGTGCCGGCTGAGCTAGAGGCCAAAATCTACAGGTAGGCACTTCGCAAAAAACACCTCTGTTTTCTCCCAAAATTTAGGATGTGTCCACGTTGCGCTTTGGGGTGTTTCCTGTCGCCGGCGCTAGGCCTACCCACGCAAGTGAGGTATCATTTTTATCGGGAGACTTGGGGGAACGCTGGGTGGAAGGAAATTTGTAGCTTCTCTCAGATTCCAGAACTTTCTGCCACAGAAATGTGAGGAACATGTGTTTTTGTAGCCAAATTTTGAGGTTTGCAAAGGATTCTGGGTAACAGAACCTGGTCAGAGACCCACAGGTCACCCCATCTTGGATTCCCCTAGGTCTCTAGTTTTCAAAAATGCACAGGTTTGGTAGGTTTCCCTAGGTGCCGGGTGAGCTACAGGCCAAAATCCACAGGTAGGCACTGTTTTCTTTCAAAAAATGGGATGTGTCCACGTTGCGTTTTGGGGCGTTTCCTGTTGCGGGCGCTAGGCCTACCCACGCAAGTGAGGTATCATTTTTATCGGGAGACTTGGGGGAACGCTGGGTGGAAGGAAATTTGTAGCTCCTCTCAGATTCCAGAACTTTCTGCCACAAAAATGTGAGGAGCATGTGTTTTTTTAGCCAAATTTTGAGGTTTGCAAAGGATTCTGGGTAACAGAACCTGGTCCGAGCCCCGCAAGTCACCCCTCCTTGGATTCCCCTAGGTCTCTAGTTTTCAGAAATGCACAGGTTTGGTAGGTTTCTCTAGGTGCCGGCTGAGCTAGAGGCCAAAATCTACAGGTAGGCACTTCGCAAAAAACACCTCTGTTTTCTCCCAAAATTTAGGATGTGTCCACGTTGCGCTTTGGGGTGTTTCCTGTCGCCGGCGCTAGGCTTACCCACGCAAGTGAGGTATCATTTTTATCGGGAGACTTGGGGGAACGCTGGGTGGAAGGAAATTTGTAGCTCCTCTCAGATTCCAGAACTTTCTGCCACAGAAATGTGAGGAACATGTGTTTTTTTAGCCAAATTTTGAGGTTTGCAAAGGATTCTGGGTAACAGAACCTGGTCCGAGGCCCGCAAGTCACCCCTCCTTGGATTCCCCTAGGTCTCTAGTTTTCAGAAATGCACAGGTTCGGTAGGTTTTACTAGGTGCCGGCTGAGCTAAAGGCCAAAATCTACAGGTAGGCACTTCGCAAAAAACACCTCTGTTTTTTTCCAAAATTTTGGATGTGTCCACTTTGCGCTTTGGGGTGTTTCCTGTCGCCAGCGCGAGGCCTACCCACGCAAGTGAGGAATAATTTTTATCGAGAGACTTGGGGGAACGCTGGGTGGAAGGAAATTTGTAGCTCCTCTCAGATTCCAGAACATTCTGCCACAGAAATGTGAGGAACATGTGTTTTTTTAGCCAAATTTTGAGGTTTGCAAAGGATTCTGGGTAACAGAACCTGGTCCGAGCCCCGCAAGTCACCCCTCCTTGGATTCCCCTAGGTCTCTAGTTTTCAGAAATGCACAGGTTTGGTAGGTTTCTCTAGGTGCCGGCTGAGCTAGAGGCCAAAATCTACAGGTAGGCACTTCGCAAAAAACACCTCTGTTTTCTCCCAAAATTTAGGATGTGTCCACGTTGCGCTTTGGGGTGTTTCCTGTCGCCGGCGCTAGGCCTACCCACGCAAGTGAGGTATCATTTTTATCGGGAGACTTGGGGGAACGCTGGGTGGAAGGAAATTTGTAGCTCCTCTCAGATTCCAGAACTTTCTGCCACAAAAATGTGAGGAGCATGTGTTTTTTTAGTCAAATTTTGAGGTTTGCAAAGGATTCTGGGTAACAGAACCTGGTCCGAGCTCCGCAAGTCACCCCTCCTTGGATTTCCCTAGGTCTCTAGTTTTCAGAAATGCACAGGTTTGGTAGGTTTCTCTAGGTGCCGGCTGAGCTAGAGGCCAAAATCTACAGGTAGGCACTTCGCAAAAAACACCTCTGTTTTCTCCCAAAATTTAGGATGTGTCCACGTTGCGCTTTGGGGTGTTTCCTGTCGCCGGCGCTAGGCCTACCCACGCAAGTGAGGTATCATTTTTATCGGGAGACTTGGGGGAACGCTGGGTGGAAGGAAATTTGTAGCTCCTCTCAGATTCCAGAACTTTCTGCCACAGAAATGTGAGGAACATGTGTTTTTTTAGCCAAATTTTGAGGTTTGCAAAGGATTCTGGGTAACAGAACCTGGTCCGAGGCCCGCAAGTCACCCCTCCTTGGATTCCCCTAGGTCTCTAGTTTTCAGAAATGCACAGGTTCGGTAGGTTTTACTAGGTGCCGGCTGAGCTAAAGGCCAAAATCTACAGGTAGGCACTTCGCAAAAAACACCTCTGTTTTTTTCCAAAATTTTGGATGTGTCCACTTTGCGCTTTGGGGTGTTTCCTGTCGCCGTCGCTAGGCCTACCCACGCAAGTGAGGTATCATTTTTATCGGGAGACTTGGGGGAACGCTGGGTGGAAGGAAATTTGTAGCTCCTCTCAGATTCCAGAACATTCTGCCACAGAAATGTGAGGAACATGTGTTTTTTTAGCCAAATTTTGAGGTTTGCAAAGGATTCTGGGTAACAGAACCTGGTCCGAGCCCCGCAAGTCACCCCTCCTTGGATTCCCCTAGGTCTCTAGTTTTCAGAAATGCACAGGTTTGGTAGGTTTCTCTAGGTGCCGGCTGAGCTAGAGGCCAAAATCTACAGGTAGGCACTTCGCAAAAAACACCTCTGTTTTCTCCCAAAATTTAGGATGTGTCCACGTTGCGCTTTGGGGTGTTTCCTGTCGCCGGCGCTAGGCCTACCCACGCAAGTGAGGTATCATTTTTATCGGGAGACTTGGGGGAACGCTGGGTGGAAGGAAATTTGTAGCTCCTCTCAGATTCCAGAACTTTCTGCCACAAAAATGTGAGGAGCATGTGTTTTTTTAGCCAAATTTTGAGGTTTGCAAAGGATTCTGGGTAACAGAACCTGGTCCGAGCCCCGCAAGTCACCCCTCCTTGGATTCCCCTAGGTCTCTAGTTTTCAGAAATGCACAGGTTTGGTAGGTTTCCCTAGGTGCCGGCTGAGCTAGAGGCCAAAATCTACAGGTAGGCACTTCGCAAAAAACACCTCTGTTTTCTCCCAAAATTTAGGATGTGTCCACGTTGCGCTTTGGGGTGTTTCCTGTCGCCGGCGCTAGGCTTACCCACGCAAGTGAGGTATCATTTTTATCGGGAGACTTGGGGGAACGCTGGGTGGAAGGAAATTTGTAGCTCCTCTCAGATTCCAGAACTTTCTGCCACAGAAATGTGAGGAACATGTGTTTTTTTAGCCAAATTTTGAGGTTTGCAAAGGATTCTGGGTAACAGAACCTGGTCCGAGCCCCGCAAGTCACCCCTCCTTGGATTCCCCTAGGTCTCTAGTTTTCAGAAATGCACAGGTTTGGTAGGTTTCACTAGGTGCCGGCTGAGCTAAAGGCCAAAATCTACAGGTAGGCACTTTGCAAAAAACACCTCTGTTTTTTTCCAAAATTTAGGATGTGTCCACGTTGCGCTTTGGGGTGTTTCCTGTCGCCAGCGCTAGGCCTACCCACGCAAGTGAGGTATCATTTTTATCGGGAGACTTGGGGGAACGCTGGGTGGAAGGAAATTTGTAGCTCCTCTCAGATTCCAGAACTTTCTGCCACAGAAATGTGAGGAACATGTGTTTTTTTAGCCAAATTTGGAGGTTTGCAAAGGATTCTGGGTAACAGAACCTGGTCCGAGCGCCGCAAGTCACCCCTCCTTGGATTCCCCTAGGTCTCTAGTTTTCAGAAATGCACAGGTTTGGTAGGTTTCCCTAGGTGCCGGCTGAGCAAGAGGCCAAAATCTACAGGTAGGCACTTCGCAAAAAACACCTCTGTTTTCTCCCAAAATTTAGGATGTGTCCACGTTGCGCTTTGGGGTGTTTCCTGTCGCCGGCGCTAGGCCTACCCACGCAAGTGAGGTATCATTTTTATCGGGAGACTTGGGGGAACGCTGGGTGGAAGGAAATTTGTAGCTCCTCTCAGATTCCAGAACTTTCTGCCACAGAAATGTGAGGAACATGTGTTTTTTTAGCCAAATTTTGAGGTTTGCAAAGGATTCTGGGTAACAGAACCTGGTCCGAGCCCCGCAAGTCACCCCTCCTTGGATTCCCCTAGGTCTCTAGTTTTCAGAAATGCACAGGTTTGGTAGGTTTCACTAGGTGCCGGCTGAGCTAAAGGCCAAAATCTACAGGTAGGCACTTCGCAAAAAACACCTCTGTTTTTTTCCAAAATTTTGGATGTGTCCACGTTGCGCTTTGGGGTGTTTCCTGTCGCCGGCGCTAGGCCTACCCACGCAAGTGAGGTATCATTTTTATCGGGAGACTTGGGGGAACGCTGGGTGGAAGGAAATTTGTAGCTCCTCTCAGATTCCAGAACTTTCTGCCACAGAAATGTGAGGAACATGTGTTTTTTTAGCCAAATTTGGAGGTTTGCAAAGGATTCTGGGTAACAGAACCTGGTCCGAGCCCCGCAAGTCACCCCTCCTTGGATTCCCCTAGGTCTCTAGTTTTCAGAAATGCACAGGTTTGGTAGGTTTCCCTAGGTTCCGGCTTAGCTAGAGGCCAAAATCTACAGGTAGGCACTTCGCAAAAAACACCTCTGTTTTTTTCCAAAATTTAGGATGTGTCCACGTTGCGCTTTGGGGTGTTTCCTGTCGCCGGCGCTAGGCCTACCCACGCAAGTGAGGTATCATTTTTATCGGGAGACTTGGGGGAACGCTGGGTGGAAGGAAATTTGTAGCTCCTCTCAGATTCCAGAACTTTCTGCCACAGAAATGTGAGGAACATGTGTTTTTTTAGCCAAATTTTGAGGTTTGCAAAGGATTCTGGGTAACAGAACCTGGTCCGAGCCCCGCAAGTCACCCCTCCTTGGATTCCCCTAGGTCTCTAGTTTTCAGAAATGCACAGGTTTGGTAGGTTTCCCTAGGTGCCGGCTGAGCTAGAGGCCAAAATCTACAGGTAGGCACTTCGCAAAAAACACCTCTGTTTTTTTCCAAAATTTAGGATGTGTCCACGTTGCGCTTTGGGGTGTTTCCTGTCGCCGGCGCTAGGCCTACCCACGCAAGTGAGGTATCATTTCTATCGGGAGACTTGGGGGAACGCTGGGTGGAAGGAAATTTGTAGCTCCTCTGAGATTCCAGACTTTCTGCCACAGAAATGTGAGGAACATGTGTTTTTTTAGCCAAATTTTGAGGTTTGCAAAGGATTCTAGGTAACAGAACCTGGTCCGAGCCCCGCAAGTCACCCCTCCTTGGATTCCCCTAGGTCTCTAGTTTTCAGAAATGCACAGGTTTGGTAGGTTTCCCTAGGTGCCGGCTGAGCTAGAGGCCAAAATCTACAGGTAGGCACTTCGCAAAAAACACCTCTGTTTTCTCCCAAAATTTAGGATGTGTCCACGTTGCGCTTTGGGGTGTTTCCTGTCGCCGGCGCTAGAGCTACCCACGCAAGTGAGGTATCATTTTTATCGGGAGACTTGGGGGAACGCTGGGTGGAAGGAAATTTGTAGCTCCTCTCAGATTCCAGACTTTCTGCCACAGAAATGTGAGGAACATGTGTTTTTTTAGCCAAATTTTAAGGTTTGCAAAGGATTCTGGGTAACAGAACCTAGTCCGAGCCCCGCAAGTCACCCCTCCTTGGATTCCCCTAGGTCTCTAGTTTTCAGAAATGCACAGGTTTGGTAGGTTTCCCTAGGTGCCGGCTGAGCTAGAGGCCAAAATCTACAGGTAGGCACTTCGCAAAAAACACCTCTGTTTTCTCCCAAAATTTAGGATGTGTCCACGTTGCGCTTTGGGGTGTTTCCTGTCGCCGGCGCTAGGCTTACCCACGCAAGTGAGGTATCATTTTTATCGGGAGACTTGGGGGAACGCTGGGTGGAAGGAAATTTGTAGCTCCTCTCAGATTCCAGAACTTTCTGCCACAGAAATGTGAGGAACATGTGTTTTTTTAGCCAAATTTTGAGGTTTGCAAAGGATTCTGGGTAACAGAACCTGGTCCGAGCCCCGCAAGTCACCCCTCCTTGGATTCCCCTAGGTCTCTAGTTTTCAGAAATGCACAGGTTTGGTAGGTTTCACTAGGTGCCGGCTGAGCTAAAGGCCAAAATCTACAGGTAGGCACTTCGCAAAAAACACCTCTGTTTTTTTCCAAAATTTAGGATGTGTCCACGTTGCGCTTTGGGGTGTTTCCTGTCGCCAGCGCTAGGCCTACCCACGTAAGTGAGGTATAATTTTTATCGGGAGACTTGGGGGAACGCTGGGTGGAAGGAAATTTGTAGCTCCTCTCAGATTCCAGAACTTTCTGCCACAGAAATGTGAGGAACATGTGTTTTTTTAGCCAAATTTTGAGGTTTGCAAAGGATTCTGGGTAACAGAACCTGGTCCGAGCCCCGCAAGTCACCCCTCCTTGGATTCCCCTAGGTCTCTAGTTTTCAGAAATGCACAGGTTTGGTAGGTTTCCCTAGGTGCCGGCTGAGCTAGAGGCCAAAATCTACAGGTAGGCACTTCGCAAAAAACACCTCTGTTTTCTCCCAAAATTTAGGATGTGTCCACGTTGCGCTTTGGGGTGTTTCCTGTCGCCAGCGCTAGGCCTACCCACGCAAGTGAGGAATAATTTTTATCGGGAGACTTGGGGGAACGCTGGGTGGAAGGAAATTTGTAGCTCCTCTCAGATTCCAGAACATTCTGCCACAGAAATGTGAGGAACATGTGTTTTTTTAGCCAAATTTTGAGGTTTGCAAAGGATTCTGGGTAACAGAACCTGGTCCGAGCGCCGCAAGTCACCCCTCCTTGGATTCCCCTAGGTCTCTAGTTTTCAGAAATGCACAGGTTTGGTAGGTTTCCCTAGGTGCCGGCTGAGCAAGAGGCCAAAATCTACAGGTAGGCACTTCGCAAAAAACACCTCTGTTTTCTCCCAAAATTTAGGATGTGTCCACGTTGCGCTTTGGGGTGTTTCCTGTCGCCGGCGCTAGGCCTACCCACGCAAGTGAGGTATCATTTTTATCGGGAGACTTGGGGGAACGCTGGGTGGAAGGAAATTTGTAGCTCCTCTCAGATTCCAGAACTTTCTGCCACAGAAATGTGAGGAACATGTGTTTTTTTAGCCAAATTTTGAGGTTTGCAAAGGATTCTGGGTAACAGAACCTGGTCCGAGCCCCGCAAGTCACCCCTCCTTGGATTCCCCTAGGTCTCTAGTTTTCAGAAATGCACAGGTTTGGTAGGTTTCACTAGGTGCCGGCTGAGCTAAAGGCCAAAATCTACAGGTAGGCACTTCGCAAAAAACACCTCTGTTTTTTTCCAAAATTTTGGATGTGTCCACGTTGCGCTTTGGGGTGTTTCCTGTCGCCGGCGCTAGGCCTACCCACGCAAGTGAGGTATCATTTTTATCGGGAGACTTGGGGGAACGCTGGGTGGAAGGAAATTTGTAGCTTCTCTCAGATTCCAGAACTTTCTGCCACAGAAATGTGAGGAACATGTGTTTTTTTAGCCAAATTTTGAGGTTTGCAAAGGATTCTGGGTAACAGAACCTGGTCCGAGCCCCGCAAGTCACCCCTCCTTGGATTCCCCTAGGTCTCTAGTTTTCAGAAATGCACAGGTTTGGTAGGTTTCCCTAGGTTCCGGCTGAGCTAGAGGCCAAAATCTACAGGTAGGCACTTCGCAAAAAACACCTCTGTTTTTTTCCAAAATTTAGGATGTGTCCACGTTGCGCTTTGGGGTGTTTCCTGTCGCCGGCGCTAGGCCTACCCACGCAAGTGAGGTATCATTTTTATCGGGAGACTTGGGGGAACGCTGGGTGGAAGGAAATTTGTAGCTCCTCTCAGATTCCAGAACTTTCTGCCACAGAAATGTGAGGAACATGTGTTTTTTTAGCCAAATTTTGAGGTTTGCAAAGGATTCTGGGTAACAGAACCTGATCCGAGCCCCGCAAGTCACCCCTCCTTGGATTCCCCTAGGTCTCTAGTTTTCAGAAATGCACAGGTTTGGTAGGTTTCCCTAGGTGCCGGCTGAGCTAGAGGCCAAAATCTACAGGTAGGCACTTCGCAAAAAACACCTCTGTTTTTTTCCAAAATTTAGGATGTGTCCACGTTGCGCTTTGGGGTGTTTCCTGTCGCCGGCGCTAGGCCTACCCACGCAAGTGAGGTATCATTTGTATCGGGAGACTTGGGGGAACGCTGGGTGGAAGGAAATTTGTAGCTCCTCTGAGATTCCAGACTTTCTGCCACAGAAATGTGAGGAACATGTGTTTTTTTAGCCAAATTTTGAGGTTTGCAAAGGATTCTAGGTAACAGAACCTGGTCCGAGCCCCGCAAGTCACCCCTCCTTGGATTCCCCTAGGTCTCTAGTTTTCAGAAATGCACAGGTTTGGTAGGTTTCCCTAGGTGCCGGCTGAGCTAGAGGCCAAAATCTACAGGTAGGCAGATCGCAAAAAACACCTCTGTTTTCTCCCAAAATTTAGGATGTGTCCACGTTGCGCTTTGGGGTGTTTCCTGTCGCCGGCGCTAGGCCTACCCACGCAAGTGAGGTATCATTTTTATCGGGAGACTTGGGGGAACGCTGGGTGGAAGGAAATTTGTAGCTCCTCTCAGATTCCAGAACTTTCTGCCACAGAAATGTGAGGAACATGTGTTTTTTTAGCCAAATTTTGAGGTTTGCAAAGGATTCTGGGTAACAGAACCTGGTCAGAGACCCACAGGTCACCCCATCTTGGATTCCCCTAGGTCTCTAGTTTTCAAAAATGCACAGGTTTGGTAGGTTTCCCTAGGTGCCGGGTGAGCTACAGGCCAAAATCCACAGGTAGGCACTGTTTTCTTTCAAAAAATGGGATGTGTCCACGTTGCATTTTGGGGCGTTTCCTGTTGCGGGCGCTAGGCCTACCCACGCAAGTGAGGTATCATTTTTATCGGGAGACTTGGGGGAACGCTGGGTGGAAGGAAATTTGTAGCTCCTCTCAGATTCCAGAACTTTCTGCCACAAAAATGAGAGGAGCATGTGTTTTTTTAGCCAAATTTTGAGGTTTGCAAAGGATTCTTGGTAACAGAACCTGGTCCGAGCCCCGCAAGTCACCCCTCCTTGGATTCCTCTAGGTCTCTAGTTTTCAGAAATGTACAGGTTTGGTAGGTTTTACTAGGTGCCGGCTGAGCTAAAGGCCAAAATCTACAGGTAGGCACTTCGCAAAAAACACCTCTGTTTTTTTAAAATTTTTTGGATGTGTCCACTTTGCGCTTTGGGGTGTTTCCTGTCGCCAGCGCTAGGCCTACCCACGCAAGTGAGGAATAATTTTTATCGGGAGACTTGGGGGAACGCTGGGTGGAAGGAAATTTGTAGCTCCTCTCAGATTCCAGAACATTCTGCCACAGAAATGTGAGGAACATGTGTTTTTTTAGCCAAATTTTGAGGTTTGCAAAGGATTCTGGGTAACAGAACCTGGTCCGAGCCCCGCAAGTCACCCCTCCTTGGATTCCCCTAGGTCTCTAGTTTTCAGAAATGCACAGGTTTGGTAGGTTTCTCTAGGTGCCGGCTGAGCTAGAGGCCAAAATCTACAGGTAGGCACTTCGCAAAAAACACCTCTGTTTTCTCCCAAAATTTAGGATGTGTCCACGTTGCGCTTTGGGGTGTTTCCTGTCGCCGGCGCTAGAGCTACCCACGCAAGTGAGGTATCATTTTTATCGGGAGACTTGGGGGAACGCTGGGTGGAAGGAAATTTGTAGCTCCTCTCAGATTCCAGACTTTCTGCCACAGAAATGTGAGGAACATGTGTTTTTTTAGCCAAATTTTAAGGTTTGCAAAGGATTCTGGGTAACAGAACCTAGTCCGAGCCCCGCAAGTCACCCCTCCTTGGATTCCCCTAGGTCTCTAGTTTTCAGAAATGCACAGGTTTGGTAGGTTTCCCTAGGTGCCGGCTGAGCTAGAGGCCAAAATCTACAGGTAGGCACTTCGCAAAAAACACCTCTGTTTTTTTCCAAAATTTAGGATGTGTCCACGTTGCGCTTTGGGGTGTTTCCTGTCGCCGGCGCTAGGCCTACCCACGCAAGTGAGGTATCATTTGTATCGGGAGACTTGGGGGAACGCTGGGTGGAAGGAAATTTGTAGCTCCTCTGAGATTCCAGACTTTCTGCCACAGAAATGTGAGGAACATGTGTTTTTTTAGCCAAATTTTGAGGTTTGCAAAGGATTCTAGGTAACAGAACCTGGTCCGAGCCCCGCAAGTCACCCCTCCTTGGATTCCCCTAGGTCTCTAGTTTTCAGAAATGCACAGGTTTGGTAGGTTTCCCTAGGTGCCGGCTGAGCTAGAGGCCAAAATCTACAGGTAGGCAGATCGCAAAAAACACCTCTGTTTTCTCCCAAAATTTAGGATGTGTCCACGTTGCGCTTTGGGGTGTTTCCTGTCGCCGGCGCTAGGCCTACCCACGCAAGTGAGGTATCATTTTTATCGGGAGACTTGGGGGAACGCTGGGTGGAAGGAAATTTGTAGCTCCTCTCAGATTCCAGAACTTTCTGCCACAGAAATGTGAGGAACATGTGTTTTTTTAGCCAAATTTTGAGGTTTGCAAAGGATTCTGGGTAACAGAACCTGGTCAGAGACCCACAGGTCACCCCATCTTGGATTCCCCTAGGTCTCTAGTTTTCAAAAATGCACAGGTTTGGTAGGTTTCCCTAGGTGCCGGGTGAGCTACAGGCCAAAATCCACAGGTAGGCACTGTTTTCTTTCAAAAAATGGGATGTGTCCACGTTGCATTTTGGGGCGTTTCCTGTTGCGGGCGCTAGGCCTACCCACGCAAGTGAGGTATCATTTTTATCGGGAGACTTGGGGGAACGCTGGGTGGAAGGAAATTTGTAGCTCCTCTCAGATTCCAGAACTTTCTGCCACAAAAATGAGAGGAGCATGTGTTTTTTTAGCCAAATTTTGAGGTTTGCAAAGGATTCTTGGTAACAGAACCTGGTCCGAGCCCCGCAAGTCACCCCTCCTTGGATTCCTCTAGGTCTCTAGTTTTCAGAAATGTACAGGTTTGGTAGGTTTTACTAGGTGCCGGCTGAGCTAAAGGCCAAAATCTACAGGTAGGCACTTCGCAAAAAACACCTCTGTTTTTTTAAAATTTTTTGGATGTGTCCACTTTGCGCTTTGGGGTGTTTCCTGTCGCCAGCGCTAGGCCTACCCACGCAAGTGAGGAATAATTTTTATCGGGAGACTTGGGGGAACGCTGGGTGGAAGGAAATTTGTAGCTCCTCTCAGATTCCAGAACATTCTGCCACAGAAATGTGAGGAACATGTGTTTTTTTAGCCAAATTTTGAGGTTTG
The DNA here is from genome assembly GCF_031143425.1 of Pleurodeles waltl. NCBI lineage: Eukaryota > Metazoa > Chordata > Amphibia > Caudata > Salamandridae > Pleurodeles > Pleurodeles waltl. The sequence goes on from NC_090449.1 coordinate 406,948,952, forward strand.
CAAAGGATTCTGGGTAACAGAACCTGGTCCGAGCCCCGCAAGTCACCCCTCCTTGGATTCCCCTAGGTCTCTAGTTTTCAGAAATGCACAGGTTTGGTAGGTTTCTCTAGGTGCCGGCTGAGCTAGAGGCCAAAATCTACAGGTAGGCACTTCGCAAAAAACACCTCTGTTTTCTCCCAAAATTTAGGATGTGTCCACGTTGCGCTTTGGGGTGTTTCCTGTCGCCGGCGCTAGAGCTACCCACGCAAGTGAGGTATCATTTTTATCGGGAGACTTGGGGGAACGCTGGGTGGAAGGAAATTTGTAGCTCCTCTCAGATTCCAGACTTTCTGCCACAGAAATGTGAGGAACATGTGTTTTTTTAGCCAAATTTTAAGGTTTGCAAAGGATTCTGGGTAACAGAACCTAGTCCGAGCCCCGCAAGTCACCCCTCCTTGGATTCCCCTAGGTCTCTAGTTTTCAGAAATGCACAGGTTTGGTAGGTTTCCCTAGGTGCCGGCTGAGCTAGAGGCCAAAATCTACAGGTAGGCACTTCGCAAAAAACACCTCTGTTTTCTCCCAAAATTTAGGATGTGTCCACGTTGCGCTTTGGGGTGTTTCCTGTCGCCGGCGCTAGGCTTACCCACGCAAGTGAGGTATCATTTTTATCGGGAGACTTGGGGGAACGCTGGGTGGAAGGAAATTTGTAGCTCCTCTCAGATTCCAGAACTTTCTGCCACAGAAATGTGAGGAACATGTGTTTTTTTAGCCAAATTTTGAGGTTTGCAAAGGATTCTGGGTAACAGAACCTGGTCCGAGCCCCGCAAGTCACCCCTCCTTGGATTCCCCTAGGTCTCTAGTTTTCAGAAATGCACAGGTTTGGTAGGTTTCACTAGGTGCCGGCTGAGCTAAAGGCCAAAATCTACAGGTAGGCACTTCGCAAAAAACACCTCTGTTTTTTTCCAAAATTTAGGATGTGTCCACGTTGCGCTTTGGGGTGTTTCCTGTCGCCAGCGCTAGGCCTACCCACGTAAGTGAGGTATAATTTTTATCGGGAGACTTGGGGGAACGCTGGGTGGAAGGAAATTTGTAGCTCCTCTCAGATTCCAGAACTTTCTGCCACAGAAATGTGAGGAACATGTGTTTTTTTAGCCAAATTTTGAGGTTTGCAAAGGATTCTGGGTAACAGAACCTGGTCCGAGCCCCGCAAGTCACCCCTCCTTGGATTCCCCTAGGTCTCTAGTTTTCAGAAATGCACAGGTTTGGTAGGTTTCCCTAGGTGCCGGCTGAGCTAGAGGCCAAAATCTACAGGTAGGCACTTCGCAAAAAACACCTCTGTTTTCTCCCAAAATTTAGGATGTGTCCACGTTGCGCTTTGGGGTGTTTCCTGTCGCCAGCGCTAGGCCTACCCACGCAAGTGAGGAATAATTTTTATCGGGAGACTTGGGGGAACGCTGGGTGGAAGGAAATTTGTAGCTCCTCTCAGATTCCAGAACATTCTGCCACAGAAATGTGAGGAACATGTGTTTTTTTAGCCAAATTTTGAGGTTTGCAAAGGATTCTGGGTAACAGAACCTGGTCCGAGCGCCGCAAGTCACCCCTCCTTGGATTCCCCTAGGTCTCTAGTTTTCAGAAATGCACAGGTTTGGTAGGTTTCCCTAGGTGCCGGCTGAGCAAGAGGCCAAAATCTACAGGTAGGCACTTCGCAAAAAACACCTCTGTTTTCTCCCAAAATTTAGGATGTGTCCACGTTGCGCTTTGGGGTGTTTCCTGTCGCCGGCGCTAGGCCTACCCACGCAAGTGAGGTATCATTTTTATCGGGAGACTTGGGGGAACGCTGGGTGGAAGGAAATTTGTAGCTCCTCTCAGATTCCAGAACTTTCTGCCACAGAAATGTGAGGAACATGTGTTTTTTTAGCCAAATTTTGAGGTTTGCAAAGGATTCTGGGTAACAGAACCTGGTCCGAGCCCCGCAAGTCACCCCTCCTTGGATTCCCCTAGGTCTCTAGTTTTCAGAAATGCACAGGTTTGGTAGGTTTCCCTAGGTTCCGGCTGAGCTAGAGGCCAAAATCTACAGGTAGGCACTTCGCAAAAAACACCTCTGTTTTTTTCCAAAATTTTGGATGTGTCCACGTTGCGCTTTGGGGTGTTTCCTGTCGCCGGCGCTAGGCCTACCCACGCAAGTGAGGTATCATTTTTATCGGGAGACTTGGGGGAACGCTGGGTGGAAGGAAATTTGTAGCTTCTCTCAGATTCCAGAACTTTCTGCCACAGAAATGTGAGGAACATGTGTTTTTTTAGCCAAATTTTGAGGTTTGCAAAGGATTCTGGGTAACAGAACCTGGTCCGAGCCCCGCAAGTCACCCCTCCTTGGATTCCCCTAGGTCTCTAGTTTTCAGAAATGCACAGGTTTGGTAGGTTTCCCTAGGTTCCGGCTGAGCTAGAGGCCAAAATCTACAGGTAGGCACTTCGCAAAAAACACCTCTGTTTTTTTCCAAAATTTAGGATGTGTCCACGTTGCGCTTTGGGGTGTTTCCTGTCGCCGGCGCTAGGCCTACCCACGCAAGTGAGGTATCATTTTTATCGGGAGACTTGGGGGAACGCTGGGTGGAAGGAAATTTGTAGCTCCTCTCAGATTCCAGAACTTTCTGCCACAGAAATGTGAGGAACATGTGTTTTTTTAGCCAAATTTTGAGGTTTGCAAAGGATTCTGGGTAACAGAACCTGATCCGAGCCCCGCAAGTCACCCCTCCTTGGATTCCCCTAGGTCTCTAGTTTTCAGAAATGCACAGGTTTGGTAGGTTTCCCTAGGTGCCGGCTGAGCTAGAGGCCAAAATCTACAGGTAGGCACTTCGCAAAAAACACCTCTGTTTTTTTCCAAAATTTAGGATGTGTCCACGTTGCGCTTTGGGGTGTTTCCTGTCGCCGGCGCTAGGCCTACCCACGCAAGTGAGGTATCATTTGTATCGGGAGACTTGGGGGAACGCTGGGTGGAAGGAAATTTGTAGCTCCTCTGAGATTCCAGACTTTCTGCCACAGAAATGTGAGAAACATGTGTTTTTTTAGCCAAATTTTGAGGTTTGCAAAGGATTCTAGGTAACAGAACCTGGTCCGAGCCCCGCAAGTCACCCCTCCTTGGATTCCCCTAGGTCTCTAGTTTTCAGAAATGCACAGGTTTGGTAGGTTTCCCTAGGTGCCGGCTGAGCTAGAGGCCAAAATCTACAGGTAGGCAGATCGCAAAAAACACCTCTGTTTTCTCCCAAAATTTAGGATGTGTCCACGTTGCGCTTTGGGGTGTTTCCTGTCGCCGGCGCTAGGCCTACCCACGCAAGTGAGGTATCATTTTTATCGGGAGACTTGGGGGAACGCTGGGTGGAAGGAAATTTGTAGCTCCTCTCAGATTCCAGAACTTTCTGCCACAGAAATGTGAGGAACATGTGTTTTTTTAGCCAAATTTTGAGGTTTGCAAAGGATTCTGGGTAACAGAACCTGGTCAGAGACCCACAGGTCACCCCATCTTGGATTCCCCTAGGTCTCTAGTTTTCAAAAATGCACAGGTTTGGTAGGTTTCCCTAGGTGCCGGGTGAGCTACAGGCCAAAATCCACAGGTAGGCACTGTTTTCTTTCAAAAAATGGGATGTGTCCACGTTGCATTTTGGGGCGTTTCCTGTTGCGGGCGCTAGGCCTACCCACGCAAGTGAGGTATCATTTTTATCGGGAGACTTGGGGGAACGCTGGGTGGAAGGAAATTTGTAGCTCCTCTCAGATTCCAGAACTTTCTGCCACAAAAATGAGAGGAGCATGTGTTTTTTTAGCCAAATTTTGAGGTTTGCAAAGGATTCTTGGTAACAGAACCTGGTCCGAGCCCCGCAAGTCACCCCTCCTTGGATTCCTCTAGGTCTCTAGTTTTCAGAAATGTACAGGTTTGGTAGGTTTTACTAGGTGCCGGCTGAGCTAAAGGCCAAAATCTACAGGTAGGCACTTCGCAAAAAACACCTCTGTTTTTTTTAAATTTTTTGGATGTGTCCACTTTGCGCTTTGGGGTGTTTCCTGTCGCCAGCGCTAGGCCTACCCACGCAAGTGAGGAATAATTTTTATCGGGAGACTTGGGGGAACGCTGGGTGGAAGGAAATTTGTAGCTCCTCTCAGATTCCAGAACATTCTGCCACAGAAATGTGAGGAACATGTGTTTTTTTAGCCAAATTTTGAGGTTTGCAAAGGATTCTGGGTAACAGAACCTGGTCCGAGCCCCGCAAGTCACCCCTCCTTGGATTCCCCTAGGTCTCTAGTTTTCAGAAATGCACAGGTTTGGTAGGTTTCTCTAGGTGCCGGCTGAGCTAGAGGCCAAAATCTACAGGTAGGCACTTCGCAAAAAACACCTCTGTTTTCTCCCAAAATTTAGGATGTGTCCACGTTGCGCTTTGGGGTGTTTCCTGTCGCCGGCGCTAGGCCTACCCACGCAAGTGAGGTATCATTTTTATCGGGAGACTTGGGGGAACGCTGGGTGGAAGGAAATTTGTAGCTCCTCTCAGATTCCAGAACTTTCTGCCACAAAAATGTGAGGAGCATGTGTTTTTTTAGCCAAATTTTGAGGTTTGCAAAGGATTCTGGGTAACAGAACCTGATCCGAGCCCCGCAAGTCACCCCTCCTTGGATTCCCCTAGGTCTCTAGTTTTCAGAAATGCACAGGTTTGGTAGGTTTCCCTGGGTGCCGGCTGAGCTAGAGGCCAAAATCTACAGGTAGGCACTTCGCAAAAAACACCTCTGTTTTCTCCCAAAATTTAGGATGTGTCCACGTTGCGCTTTGGGGTGTTTCCTGTCGCCGGCGCTAGGCCTACCCACGCAAGTGAGGTATCATTTTTATCGGGAGACTTGGGGGAACGCTGGGTGGAAGGAAATTTGTAGCTCCTCTCAGATTCCAGAACTTTCTGCCACAGAAATGTGAGGAACATGTGTTTTTTTAGCCAAATTTTGAGCTTTGCAAAGGATTCTGGGTAACAGAACCTGGTCCGAGCGCCGCAAGTCACCCCTCCTTGGATTCCCCTAGGTCTCTAGTTTTCAGAAATGCACAGGTTTGGTAGGTTTCCCTAGGTGCCGGCTGAGCTAGAGGCCAAAATCTACAGGTAGGCACTTCGCAAAAAACACCTCTGTTTTTTTCCAAAATTTAGGATGTGTCCACGTTGCGCTTTGGGGTGTTTCCTGTCGCCGGCGCTAGGCCTACCCACGCAAGTGAGGTATCATTTGTATCGGGAGACTTGGGGGAACGCTGGGTGGAAGGAAATTTGTAGCTCCTCTGAGATTCCAGACTTTCTGCCACAGAAATGTGAGGAACATGTGTTTTTTTAGCCAAATTTTGAGGTTTGCAAAGGATTCTAGGTAACAGAACCTGGTCCGAGCCCCGCAAGTCACCCCTCCTTGGATTCCCCTAGGTCTCTAGTTTTCAGAAATGCACAGGTTTGGTAGGTTTCCCTAGGTGCCGGCTGAGCTAGAGGCCAAAATCTACAGGTAGGCACTTCGCAAAAAACACCTCTGTTTTCTCCCAAAATTTAGGATGTGTCCACGTTGCGCTTTGGGGGGTTTCCTGTCGCCGGCGCTAAAGCTACCCACGCAAGTGAGGTATCATTTTTATCGGGAGACTTGGGGGAACGCTGGGTGGAAGGAAATTTGTAGCTCCTCTCAGATTCCAGAACTTTCTGCCACAGAAATGTGAGGAACATGTGTTTTTTTAGCCAAATTTTGAGGTTTGCAAAGGATTCTGGGTAACAGAACCTGATCCGAGCCCCGCAAGTCACCCCTCCTTGGATTCCCCTAGGTCTCTAGTTTTCAGAAATGCACAGGTTTGGTAGGTTTCCCTAGGTGCCGGCTGAGCTAGAGGCCAAAATCTACAGGTAGGCACTTCGCAAAAAACACCTCTGTTTTTTTCCAAAATTTAGGATGTGTCCACGTTGCGCTTTGGGGTGTTTCCTGTCGCCGGCGCTAGGCCTACCCACGCAAGTGAGGTATCATTTGTATCGGGAGACTTGGGGGAACGCTGGGTGGAAGGAAATTTGTAGCTCCTCTGAGATTCCAGACTTTCTGCCACAGAAATGTGAGAAACATGTGTTTTTTTAGCCAAATTTTGAGGTTTGCAAAGGATTCTAGGTAACAGAACCTGGTCCGAGCCCCGCAAGTCACCCCTCCTTGGATTCCCCTAGGTCTCTAGTTTTCAGAAATGCACAGGTTTGGTAGGTTTCCCTAGGTGCCGGCTGAGCTAGAGGCCAAAATCTACAGGTAGGCAGATCGCAAAAAACACCTCTGTTTTCTCCCAAAATTTAGGATGTGTCCACGTTGCGCTTTGGGGTGTTTCCTGTCGCCGGCGCTAGGCCTACCCACGCAAGTGAGGTATCATTTTTATCGGGAGACTTGGGGGAACGCTGGGTGGAAGGAAATTTGTAGCTCCTCTCAGATTCCAGAACTTTCTGCCACAGAAATGTGAGGAACATGTGTTTTTTTAGCCAAATTTTGAGGTTTGCAAAGGATTCTGGGTAACAGAACCTGGTCAGAGACCCACAGGTCACCCCATCTTGGATTCCCCTAGGTCTCTAGTTTTCAAAAATGCACAGGTTTGGTAGGTTTCCCTAGGTGCCGGGTGAGCTACAGGCCAAAATCCACAGGTAGGCACTGTTTTCTTTCAAAAAATGGGATGTGTCCACGTTGCATTTTGGGGCGTTTCCTGTTGCGGGCGCTAGGCCTACCCACGCAAGTGAGGTATCATTTTTATCGGGAGACTTGGGGGAACGCTGGGTGGAAGGAAATTTGTAGCTCCTCTCAGATTCCAGAACTTTCTGCCACAAAAATGAGAGGAGCATGTGTTTTTTTAGCCAAATTTTGAGGTTTGCAAAGGATTCTTGGTAACAGAACCTGGTCCGAGCCCCGCAAGTCACCCCTCCTTGGATTCCTCTAGGTCTCTAGTTTTCAGAAATGTACAGGTTTGGTAGGTTTTACTAGGTGCCGGCTGAGCTAAAGGCCAAAATCTACAGGTAGGCACTTCGCAAAAAACACCTCTGTTTTTTTTAAATTTTTTGGATGTGTCCACTTTGCGCTTTGGGGTGTTTCCTGTCGCCAGCGCTAGGCCTACCCACGCAAGTGAGGAATAATTTTTATCGGGAGACTTGGGGGAACGCTGGGTGGAAGGAAATTTGTAGCTCCTCTCAGATTCCAGAACATTCTGCCACAGAAATGTGAGGAACATGTGTTTTTTTAGCCAAATTTTGAGGTTTGCAAAGGATTCTGGGTAACAGAACCTGGTCCGAGCCCCGCAAGTCACCCCTCCTTGGATTCCCCTAGGTCTCTAGTTTTCAGAAATGCACAGGTTTGGTAGGTTTCTCTAGGTGCCGGCTGAGCTAGAGGCCAAAATCTACAGGTAGGCACTTCGCAAAAAACACCTCTGTTTTCTCCCAAAATTTAGGATGTGTCCACGTTGCGCTTTGGGGTGTTTCCTGTCGCCGGCGCTAGGCCTACCCACGCAAGTGAGGTATCATTTTTATCGGGAGACTTGGGGGAACGCTGGGTGGAAGGAAATTTGTAGCTCCTCTCAGATTCCAGAACTTTCTGCCACAAAAATGTGAGGAGCATGTGTTTTTTTAGCCAAATTTTGAGGTTTGCAAAGGATTCTGGGTAACAGAACCTGATCCGAGCCCCGCAAGTCACCCCTCCTTGGATTCCCCTAGGTCTCTAGTTTTCAGAAATGCACAGGTTTGGTAGGTTTCCCTGGGTGCCGGCTGAGCTAGAGGCCAAAATCTACAGGTAGGCACTTCGCAAAAAACACCTCTGTTTTCTCCCAAAATTTAGGATGTGTCCACGTTGCGCTTTGGGGTGTTTCCTGTCGCCGGCGCTAGGCCTACCCACGCAAGTGAGGTATCATTTTTATCGGGAGACTTGGGGGAACGCTGGGTGGAAGGAAATTTGTAGCTCCTCTCAGATTCCAGAACTTTCTGCCACAGAAATGTGAGGAACATGTGTTTTTTTAGCCAAATTTTGAGCTTTGCAAAGGATTCTGGGTAACAGAACCTGGTCCGAGCGCCGCAAGTCACCCCTCCTTGGATTCCCCTAGGTCTCTAGTTTTCAGAAATGCACAGGTTTGGTAGGTTTCCCTAGGTGCCGGCTGAGCTAGAGGCCAAAATCTACAGGTAGGCACTTCGCAAAAAACACCTCTGTTTTTTTCCAAAATTTAGGATGTGTCCACGTTGCGCTTTGGGGTGTTTCCTGTCGCCGGCGCTAGGCCTACCCACGCAAGTGAGGTATCATTTGTATCGGGAGACTTGGGGGAACGCTGGGTGGAAGGAAATTTGTAGCTCCTCTGAGATTCCAGACTTTCTGCCACAGAAATGTGAGGAACATGTGTTTTTTTAGCCAAATTTTGAGGTTTGCAAAGGATTCTAGGTAACAGAACCTGGTCCGAGCCCCGCAAGTCACCCCTCCTTGGATTCCCCTAGGTCTCTAGTTTTCAGAAATGCACAGGTTTGGTAGGTTTCCCTAGGTGCCGGCTGAGCTAGAGGCCAAAATCTACAGGTAGGCACTTCGCAAAAAACACCTCTGTTTTCTCCCAAAATTTAGGATGTGTCCACGTTGCGCTTTGGGGGGTTTCCTGTCGCCGGCGCTAAAGCTACCCACGCAAGTGAGGTATCATTTTTATCGGGAGACTTGGGGGAACGCTGGGTGGAAGGAAATTTGTAGCTCCTCTCAGATTCCAGACTTTCTGCCACAGAAATGTGAGGAACATGTGTTTTTTTAGCCAAATTTTAAGGTTTGCAAAGGATTCTGGGTAACAGAACCTAGTCCGAGCCCCGCAAGTCACCCCTCCTTGGATTCCCCTAGGTCTCTAGTTTTCAGAAATGCACAGGTTTGGTAGGTTTCCCTAGGTGCCGGCTGAGCTAGAGGCCAAAATCTACAGGTAGGCACTTCGCAAAAAACACCTCTGTTTTCTCCCAAAATTTAGGATGTGTCCACGTTGCGCTTTGGGGTGTTTCCTGTCGCCGGCGCTAGGCTTACCCACGCAAGTGAGGTATCATTTTTATCGGGAGACTTGGGGGAACGCTGGGTGGAAGGAAATTTGTAGCTCCTCTCAGATTCCAGAACTTTCTGCCACAGAAATGTGAGGAATATGTGTTTTTTTAGCCAAATTTTGAGGTTTGCAAAGGATTCTGGGTAACAGAACCTGGTCCGAGCCCCGCAAGTCACCCCTCCTTGGATTCCCCTAGGTCTCTAGTTTTCAGAAATGCACAGGTTTGGTAGGTTTCACTAGGTGCCGGCTGAGCTAAAGGCCAAAATCTACAGGTAGGCACTTCGCAAAAAACACCTCTGTTTTTTTCCAAAATTTAGGATGTGTCCACGTTGCGCTTTGGGGTGTTTCCTGTCGCCAGCGCTAGGCCTACCCACGCAAGTGAGGTATCATTTTTATCGGGAGACTTGGGGGAACGCTGGGTGGAAGGAAATTTGTAGCTCCTCTCAGATTCCAGAACTTTCTGCCACAGAAATGTGAGGAACATGTGTTTTTTTAGCCAAATTTTGAGGTTTGCAAAGGATTCTGGGTAACAGAACCTGGTCCGAGCCCCGCAAGTCACCCCTCCTTGGATTCCCCTAGGTCTCTAGTTTTCAGAAATGCACAGTTTTGGTAGGTTTCCCTAGGTGCCGGCTGAGCTAGAGGCCAAAATCTACAGGTAGGCACTTCGCAAAAAACACCTCTGTTTTCTCCCAAAATTTAGGATGTGTCCACGTTGCGCTTTGGGGTGTTTCCTGTCGCCGGTGCTAGGCCTACCCACGCAAGTGAGGTATCATTTTTATCGGGAGACTTGGGGGAACGCTGGGTGGAAGGAAATTTGTAGCTCGTCTCAGATTCCAGAACTTTCTGCCACAGAAATGTGAGGAACATGTGTTTTTTTAGCCAAATTTTGAGGTTTGCAAAGGATTCTGGGTAACAGAACCTGGTCCGAGCGCCGCAAGTCACCCCTCCTTGGATTCCCCTAGGTCTCTAGTTTTCAGAAATGCACAGGTTTGGTAGGTTTCCCTAGGTGCCGGCTGAGCAAGAGGCCAAAATCTACAGGTAGGCACTTCGCAAAAAACACCTCTGTTTTCTCCCAAAATTTAGGATGTGTCCACGTTGCGCTTTGGGGTGTTTCCTGTCGCCGGCGCTAGGCCTACCCACGCAAGTGAGGTATCATTTTTATCGGGAGACTTGGGGGAACGCTGGGTGGAAGGAAATTTGTAGCTCCTCTCAGATTCCAGAACTTTCTGCCACAGAAATGTGAGGAACATGTGTTTTTTTAGCCAAATTTTGAGGTTTGCAAAGGATTCTGGGTAACAGAACCTGGTCCGAGCCCCGCAAGTCACCCCTCCTTGGATTCCCCTAGGTCTCTAGTTTTCAGAAATGCACAGGTTTGGTAGGTTTCCCTAGGTTCCGGCTGAGCTAGAGGCCAAAATCTACAGGTAGGCACTTCGCAAAAAACACCTCTGTTTTTTTCCAAAATTTTGGATGTGTCCACGTTGCGCTTTGGGGTGTTTCCTGTCGCCGGCGCTAGGCCTACCCACGCAAGTGAGGTATCATTTTTATCGGGAGACTTGGGGGAACGCTGGGTGGAAGGAAATTTGTAGCTCCTCTCAGATTCCAGAACTTTCTGCCACAGAAATGTGAGGAACATGTGTTTTTTTAGCCAAATTTTGAGGTTTGCAAAGGATTCTGGGTAACAGAACCTGATCCGAGCCCCGCAAGTCACCCCTCCTTGGATTCCCCTAGGTCTCTAGTTTTCAGAAATGCACAGGTTTGGTAGGTTTCCCTAGGTGCCGGCTGAGCTAGAGGCCAAAATCTACAGGTAGGCACTTCGCAAAAAACACCTCTGTTTTTTTCCAAAATTTAGGATGTGTCCACGTTGCGCTTTGGGGTGTTTCCTGTCGCCGGCGCTAGGCCTACCCACGCAAGTGAGGTATCATTTGTATCGGGAGACTTGGGGGAACGCTGGGTGGAAGGAAATTTGTAGCTCCTCTGAGATTCCAGACTTTCTGCCACAGAAATGTGAGGAACATGTGTTTTTTTAGCCAAATTTTGAGGTTTGCAAAGGATTCTAGGTAACAGAACCTGGTCCGAGCCCCGCAAGTCACCCCTCCTTGGATTCCCCTAGGTCTCTAGTTTTCAGAAATGCACAGGTTTGGTAGGTTTCCCTAGGTGCCGGCTGAGCTAGAGGCCAAAATCTACAGGTAGGCACTTCGCAAAAAACACCTCTGTTTTCTCCCAAAATTTAGGATGTGTCCACGTTGCGCTTTGGGGTGTTTCCTGTCGCCGGCGCTAGTGCTACCCACGCAAGTGAGGTATCATTTTTATCGGGAGACTTGGGGGAACGCTGGGTCGAAGGAAATTTGTAGCTCCTCTCAGATTCCAGACTTTCTGCCACAGAAATGTGAGGAACATGTGTTTTTTTAGCCAAATTTTAAGGTTTGCAAAGGATTCTGGGTAACAGAACCTGGTCCGAGCCCCGCAAGTCACCCCTCCTTGGATTTCCCTAGGTCTCTAGTTTTCAGAAATGCACAGGTTTGGTAGGTTTCCCTGGGTGCCGGCTGAGCTAGAGGCCAAAATCTACAGGTAGGCAGATCGCAAAAAACACCTCTGTTTTCTCCCAAAATTTAGGATGTGTCCACGTTGCGCTTTGGGGTGTTTCCTGTCGCCGGCGCTAGGCCTACCCACGCAAGTGAGGTATCATTTTTATCGGGAGACTTGGGGGAACGCTGGGTGGAAGGAAATTTGTAGCTCCTCTCAGATTCCAGAACTTTCTGCCACAGAAATGTGAGGAACATGTGTTTTTTTAGCCAAATTTTGAGGTTTGCAAAGGATTCTGGGTAACAGAACCTGCTCAGAGACCCACAGGTCACCCCATCTTGGATTCCCCTAGGTCTCTAGTTTTCAAAAATGCACAGGTTTGGTAGGTTTCCTAGGTGCCGGGTGAGCTACAGGCCAAAATCCACAGGTAGGCACTGTTTTCTTTCAAAAAATGGGATGTGTCCACGTTGCATTTTGGGGCGTTTCCTGTTACGGGCGCTAGGCCTACCCACGCAAGTGAGGTATCATTTTTATCGGGAGACTTGGGGGAACGCTGGGTGGAAGGAAATTTGTAGCTCCTCTCAGATTCCAGAACTTTCTGCCACAAAAATGTGAGGAGCATGTGTTTTTTTAGCCAAATTTTGAGGTTTGCAAAGGATTCTGGGTAACAGAACCTGGTCCGAGCCCCGCAAGTCACCCCTCCTTGGATTCCCCTAGGTCTCTAGTTTTCAGAAATGCACAGGTTTGGTAGGTTTCCCTAGGTGCCGGCTGAGCTAGAGGCCAAAATCTACAGGTAGGCACTTTGCAAAAAACACCTCTGTTTTCTCCCAAAATTTAGGATGTGTCCACGTTGCGCTTTGGGGTGTTTCCTGTCGCCGGCGCTAGGCTTACCCACGCAAGTGAGGTATCATTTTTATCGGGAGACTTGGGGGAACGCTGGGTGGAAGGAAATTTGTAGCTCCTCTCAGATTCCAGAACTTTCTGCCACAGAAATGTGAGGAACATGTGTTTTTTTAGCCAAATTTTGAGGTTTGCAAAGGATTCTGGGTAACAGAACCTGGTCCGAGCCCCGCAAGTCACCCCTCCTTGGATTCCCCTAGGTCTCTAGTTTTCAGAAATGCACAGGTTTGGTAGGTTTCACTAGGTGCCGGATGAGCTAAAGGCCAAAATCTACAGGTAGGCACTTCGCAAAAAACACCTCTGTTTTCTCCCAAAATTTAGGATGTGTCCACGTTGCGCTTTGGGGTGTTTCCTGTCGCCGGTGCTAGGCCTACCCACGCAAGTGAGGTATCATTTTTATCGGGAGACTTGGGGGAACGCTGGGTGGAAGGAAATTTGTAGCTCCTCTCAGATTCCAGAACTTTCTGCCACAGAAATGTGAGGAACATGTGTTTTTTTAGCCAAATTTTGAGGTTTGCAAAGGATTCTGGGTAACAGAACCTGGTCCGAGCGCCGCAAGTCACCCCTCCTTGGATTCCCCTAGGTCTCTAGTTTTCAGAAATGCACAGGTTTGGTAGGTTTCCCTAGGTGCCGGCTGAGCAAGAGGCCAAAATCTACAGGTAGGCACTTCGCAAAAAACACCTCTGTTTTCTCCCAAAATTTAGGATGTGTCCACGTTGCGCTTTGGGGTGTTTCCTGTCGCCGGCGCTAGGCCTACCCACGCAAGTGAGGTATCATTTTTATCGGGAGACTTGGGGGAACGCTGGGTGGAAGGAAATTTGTAGCTCCTCTCAGATTCCAGAACTTTCTGCCACAGAAATGTGAGGAACATGTGTTTTTTTAGCCAAATTTTGAGGTTTGCAAAGGATTCTGGGTAACAGAACCTGGTCCGAGCCCCGCAAGTCACCCCTCCTTGGATTCCCCTAGGTCTCTAGTTTTCAGAAATGCACAGGTTTGGTAGGTTTCACTAGGTGCCGGCTGAGCTAAAGGCCAAAATCTACAGGTAGGCACTTCGCAAAAAACACCTCTGTTTTTTTCCAAAATTTTGGATGTGTCCACGTTGCGCTTTGGGGTGTTTCCTGTCGCCGGCGCTAGGCCTACCCACGCAAGTGAGGTATCATTTTTATCGGGAGACTTGGGGGAACGCTGGGTGGAAGGAAATTTGTAGCTCCTCTCAGATTCCAGAACTTTCTGCCACAGAAATGTGAGGAACATGTGTTTTTTTAGCCAAATTTTGAGGTTTGCAAAGGATTCTGGGTAACAGAACCTGGTCCGAGCCCCGCAAGTCACCCCTCCTTGGATTCCCCTAGGTCTCTAGTTTTCAGAAATGCACAGGTTTGGTAGGTTTCCCTAGGTTCCGGCTGAGCTAGAGGCCAAAATCTACAGGTAGGCACTTCGCAAAAAACACCTCTGTTTTTTTCCAAAATTTAGGATGTGTCCACGTTGCGCTTTGGGGTGTTTCCTGTCGCCGGCGCTAGGCCTACCCACGCAAGTGAGGTATCATTTTTATCGGGAGACTTGGGGGAACGCTGGGTGGAAGGAAATTTGTAGCTCCTCTCAGATTCCAGAACATTCTGCCACAGAAATGTGAGGAACATGTGTTTTTTTAGCCAAATTTTGAGGTTTGCAAAGGATTCTGGGTAACAGAACCTGGTCCGAGCCCCGCAAGTCACCCCTCCTTGGATTCCCCTAGGTCTCTAGTTTTCAGAAATGCACAGGTTTGGTAGGTTTCCCTAGGTGCCGGCTGAGCTAGAGGCCAAAATCTACAGGTAGGCACTTCGCAAAAAACACCTCTGTTTTTTTCCAAAATTTAGGATGTGTCCACGTTGCGCTTTGGGGTGTGTCCTGTCGCCGGCGCTAGGCCTACCCACGCAAGTGAGGTATCATTTGTATCGGGAGACTTGGGGGAACGCTGGGTGGAAGGAAATTTGTAGCTCCTCTGAGATTCCAGACTTTCTGCCACAGAAATGTGAGGAACATGTGTTTTTTTAGCCAAATTTTGAGGTTTGCAAAGGATTCTAGGTAACAGAACCTGGTCCGAGCCCCGCAAGTCACCCCTCCTTGGATTCCCCTAGGTCTCTAGTTTTCAGAAATGCACAGGTTTGGTAGGTTTCCCTAGGTGCCGGCTGAGCTAGAGGCCAAAATCTACAGGTAGGCACTTCGCAAAAAACACCTCTGTTTTCTCCCAAAATTTAGGATGTGTCCACGTTGCGCTTTGGGGTGTTTCCTGTCGCCGGCGCTAGTGCTACCCACGCAAGTGAGGTATCATTTTTATCGGGAGACTTGGGGGAATGCTGGGTGGAAGGAAATTTGTAGCTCCTCTCAGATTCCAGACTTTCTGCCACAGAAATGTGAGGAACATGTGTTTTTTTAGCCAAATTTTAAGGTTTGCAAAGGATTCTGGGTAACAGAACCTGGTCCGAGCCCCGCAAGTCACCCGTCCTTGGATTCCCCTAGGTCTCTAGTTTTCAGAAATGCACAGGTTTGGTAGGTTTCCCTGGGTGCCGGCTGAGCTAGAGGCCAAAATCTACAGGTAGGCAGATCGCAAAAAACACCTCTGTTTTCTCCCAAAATTTAGGATGTGTCCACGTTGCGCTTTGGGGTGTTTCCTGTCGCCGGCGCTAGGCCTACCCACGCAAGTGAGGTATCATTTTTATCGGGAGACTTGGGGGAACGCTGGGTGGAAGGAAATTTGTAGCTCCTCTCAGATTCCAGAACTTTCTGCCACAGAAATGTGAGGAACATGTGTTTTTTTAGCCAAATTTTGAGGTTTGCAAAGGATTCTGGGTAACAGAACCTGGTCAGAGACCCACAGGTCACCCCATCTTGGATTCCCCTAGGTCTCTAGTTTTCAAAAATGCACAGGTTTGGTAGGTTTCCCTAGGTGCCGGGTGAGCTACAGGCCAAAATCCACAGGTAGGCACTGTTTTCTTTCAAAAAATGGGATGTGTCCACGTTGCATTTTGGGGCGTTTCCTGTTGCGGGCGCTAGGCCTACCCACGCAAGTGAGGTATCATTTTTATCGGGAGACTTGGGGGAACGCTGGGTGGAAGGAAATTTGTAGCTCCTCTCAGATTCCAGAACTTTCTGCCACAAAAATGTGAGGAGCATGTGTTTTTTTAGCCAAATTTTGAGGTTTGCAAAGGATTCTGGGTAACAGAACCTGGTCCGAGCCCCGCAAGTCACCCCTCCTTGGATTCCCCTAGGTCTCTAGTTTTCAGAAATGCACAGGTTTGGTAGGTTTCCCTAGGTGCCGGCTGAGCTAGAGGCCAAAATCTACAGGTAGGCACTTCGCAAAAAACACCTCTGTTTTCTCCCAAAATTTAGGATGTGTCCACGTTGCGCTTTGGGGTGTTTCCTGTCGCCGGCGCTAGGCTTACCCACGCAAGTGAGGTATCATTTTTATCGGGAGACTTGGGGGAACGCTGGGTGGAAGGAAATTTGTAGCTCCTCTCAGATTCCAGAACTTTCTGCCACAGAAATGTGAGGAACATGTGTTTTTTTAGCCAAATTTTGAGGTTTGCAAAGGATTCTGGGTAACAGAACCTGGTCCGAGCCCCGCAAGTCACCCCTCCTTGGATTCCCCTAGGTCTCTAGTTTTCAGAAATGCACAGGTTTGGTAGGTTTCACTAGGTGCCGGCTGAGCTAAAGGCCAAAATCTATAGGTAGGCACTTCGCAAAAAACACCTCTGTTTTTTTCAAAAATTTTGGATGTGTCCACGTTGCGCTTTGGGGTGTTTCCTGTCGCCAGCGCTAGGCCTACCCACGCAAGTGAGGTATCATTTTTATCGGGAGACTTGGGGGAACGCTGGGTGGAAGGAAATTTGTAGCTCCTCTCAGATTCCAGAACATTCTGCCACAGAAATGTGAGGAACATGTGTTTTTTTAGCCAAATTTTGAGGTTTGCAAAGGATTCTGGGTAACAGAACCTGGTCCGAGCCCCGCAAGTCACCCCTCCTTGGATTCCCCTAGGTCTCTAGTTTTCAGAAATGCACAGGTTTGGTAGGTTTCTCTAGGTGCCGGCTGAGCTAGAGGCCAAAATCTACAGGTAGGCACTTCGCAAAAAACACCTCTGTTTTCTCCCAAAATTTAGGATGTGTCCACGTTGCGCTTTGGGGTGTTTCCTGTCGCCGGCGCTAGGCCTACCCACGCAAGTGAGGTATCATTTTTATCGGGAGACTTGGGGGAACGCTGGGTGGAAGGAAATTTGTAGCTCCTCTCAGATTCCAGAACTTTCTGCCACAAAAATGTGAGGAGCATGTGTTTTTTTAGCCAAATTTTGAGGTTTGCAAAGGATTCTGGGTAACAGAACCTGGTCCGAGCCCCGCAAGTCACCCCTCCTTGGATTCCCCTAGGTCTCTAGTTTTCAGAAATGCACAGGTTTGGTAGGTTTCCCTTGGTGCCGGCTGAGCTAGAGGCCAAAATCTACAGGTAGGCACTTCGCAAAAAACACCTCTGTTTTCTCCCAAAATTTAGGATGTGTCCACGTTGCGCTTTGGGGTGTTTCCTGTCGCCGGCGCTAGGCTTACCCACGCAAGTGAGGTATCATTTTTATCGGGAGACTTGGGGGAACGCTGGGTGGAAGGAAATTTGTAGCTCCTCTCAGATTCCAGAACATTCTGCCACAGAAATGTGAGGAACATGTGTTTTTTTAGCCAAATTTTGAGGTTTGCAAAGGATTCTGGGTAACAGAACCTGGTCCGAGCCCCGCAAGTCACCCCTCCTTGGATTCCCCTAGGTCTCTAGTTTTCAGAAATGCACAGGTTTTGTAGGTTTCCCTAGGTGCCGGCTGAGCTAGAGGCCAAAATCTACAGGTAGGCACTTCGCAAAAAACACCTCTGTTTTTTCCCAAAATTTAGGATGTGTCCACGTTGCGCTTTGGGGTGTTTCCTGTCGCCGGCGCTAGGCTTACCCACGCAAGTGAGGTATCATTTTTATCGGGAGACTTGGGGGAACGCTGGGTGGAAGGAAATTTGTAGCTCCTCTCAGATTCCAGAACTTTCTGCCACAGAAATGTGAGGAACATGTGTTTTTTTAGCCAAATTTTGAGGTTTGCAAAGGATTCTGGGTAACAGAACCTGGTCCGAGCCCCGCAAGTCACCCCTCCTTGGATTCCCCTAGGTCTCTAGTTTTCAGAAATGCACAGGTTTGGTAGGTTTCCCTAGGTGCCGGCTGAGCTAGAGGCCAAAATCTACAGGTAGGCACTTCGCAAAAAACACCTCTGTTTTCTCCCAAAATTTAGGATGTGTCCACGTTGCGCTTTGGGGTGTTTCCTGTCGCCGGTGCTAGGCCTACCCACGCAAGTGAGGTATCATTTTTATCGGGAGACTTGGGGGAACGCTGGGTGGAAGGAAATTTGTAGCTCCTCTCAGATTCCAGAACTTTCTGCCACAGAAATGTGAGGAACATGTGTTTTTTTAGCCAAATTTTGAGGTTTGCAAAGGATTCTGGGTAACAGAACCTGGTCCGAGCGCAGCAAGTCACCCCTCCTTGGATTCCCCTAGGTCTCTAGTTTTCAGAAATGCACAGGTTTGGTAGGTTTCCCTAGGTGCCGGCTGAGCAAGAGGCCAAAATCTACAGGTAGGCACTTCGCAAAAAACACCTCTGTTTTCTCCCAAAATTTAGGATGTGTCCACGTTGCGCTTTGGGGTGTTTCCTGTCGCCGGCGCTAGGCCTACCCACGCAAGTGAGGTATCATTTTTATCGGGAGACTTGGGGGAACGCTGGGTGGAAGGAAATTTGTAGCTCCTCTCAGATTCCAGAACTTTCTGCCACAGAAATGTGAGGAACATGTGTTTTTTTAGCCAAATTTTGAGGTTTGCAAAGGATTCTGGGTAACAGAACCTGGTCCGAGCCCCGCAAGTCACCCCTTCTTGGATTCCCCTAGGTCTCTAGTTTTCAGAAATGCACAGGTTTGGTAGGTTTCTCTAGGTGCCGGCTGAGCTAGAGGCCAAAATCTACAGGTAGGCACTTCGCAAAAAACACCTCTGTTTTCTCCCAAAATTTAGGATGTGTCCACGTTGCGCTTTGGGGTGTTTCCTGTCGCCGGCGCTAGGCCTACCCACGCAAGTGAGGTATCATTTTTATCGGGAGACTTGGGGGAACGCTGGGTGGAAGGAAATTTGTAGCTCCTCTCAGATTCCAGAACTTTCTGCCACAAAAATGTGAGGAGCATGTGTTTTTTTAGCCAAATTTTGAGGTTTGCAAAGGATTCTGGGTAACAGAACCTGGTCCGAGCCCCGCAAGTCACCCCTCCTTGGATTCCCCTAGGTCTCTAGTTTTCAGAAATGCACAGGTTTGGTAGGTTTCACTAGGTGCCGGCTGAGCTAAAGGCCAAAATCTACAGGTAGGCACTTCGCAAAAAACACCTCTGTTTTTTTCCAAAATTTTGGATGTGTCCACGTTGCGCTTTGGGGTGTTTCCTGTCGCCAGCGCTAGGCCTACCCACGCAAGTGAGGTATCATTTTTATCGGGAGACTTGGGGGAACGCTGGGTGGAAGGAAATTTGTAGCTCCTCTCAGATTCCAGAACATTCTGCCACAGAAATGTGAGGAACATGTGTTTTTTTAGCCAAATTTTGAGGTTTGCAAAGGATTCTGGGTAACAGAACCTGGTCCGAGCCCCGCAAGTCACCCCTCCTTGGATTCCCCTAGGTCTCTAGTTTTCAGAAATGCACAGGTTTGGTAGGTTTCTCTAGGTGCCGGCTGAGCTAGAGGCCAAAATCTACAGGTAGGCACTTCGCAAAAAACACCTCTGTTTTCTCCCAAAATTTAGGATGTGTCCACGTTGCGCTTTGGGGTGTTTCCTGTCGCCGGCGCTAGGCCTACCCACGCAAGTGAGGTATCATTTTTATCGGGAGACTTGGGGGAACGCTGGGTGGAAGGAAATTTGTAGCTCCTCTCAGATTCCAGAACTTTCTGCCACAAAAATGTGAGGAGCATGTGTTTTTTTAGCCAAATTTTGAGGTTTGCAAAGGATTCTGGGTAACAGAACCTGGTCCGAGCCCCGCAAGTCACCCCTCCTTGGATTCCCCTAGGTCTCTAGTTTTCAGAAATGCACAGGTTTGGTAGGTTTCCCTTGGTGCCGGCTGAGCTAGAGGCCAAAATCTACAGGTAGGCACTTCGCAAAAAACACCTCTGTTTTCTCCCAAAATTTAGGATGTGTCCACGTTGCGCTTTGGGGTGTTTCCTGTCGCCGGCGCTAGGCTTACCCACGCAAGTGAGGTATCATTTTTATCGGGAGACTTGGGGGAACGCTGGGTGGAAGGAAATTTGTAGCTCCTCTCAGATTCCAGACTTTCTGCCACAGAAATGTGAGGAACATGTGTTTTTTTAGCCAAATTTTAAGGTTTGCAAAGGATTCTGGGTAACAGAACCTGGTCCGAGCCCCGCAAGTCACCCGTCCTTGGATTCCCCTAGGTCTCTAGTTTTCAGAAATGCACAGGTTTGGTAGGTTTCCCTGGGTGCCGGCTGAGCTAGAGGCCAAAATCTACAGGTAGGCAGATCGCAAAAAACACCTCTGTTTTCTCCCAAAATTTAGGATGTGTCCACGTTGCGCTTTGGGGTGTTTCCTGTCGCCGGCGCTAGGCCTACCCACGCAAGTGAGGTATCATTTTTATCGGGAGACTTGGGGGAACGCTGGGTGGAAGGAAATTTGTAGTTCCTCTCAGATTCCAGAACTTTCTGCCACAGAAATGTGAGGAACATGTGTTTTTTTAGCCAAATTTTGAGGTTTGCAAAGGATTCTGGGTAACAGAACCTGGTCAGAGACCCACAGGTCACCCCATCTTGGATTCCCCTAGGTCTCTAGTTTTCAAAAATGCACAGGTTTGGTAGGTTTCCCTAGGTGCCGGGTGAGCTACAGGCCAAAATCCACAGGTAGGCACTGTTTTCTTTCAAAAAATGGGATGTGTCCACGTTGCATTTTGGGGCGTTTCCTGTTGCGGGCGCTAGGCCTACCCACGCAAGTGAGGTATCATTTTTATCGGGAGACTTGGGGGAACGCTGGGTGGAAGGAAATTTGTAGCTCCTCTCAGATTCCAGAACTTTCTGCCACAAAAATGTGAGGAGCATGTGTTTTTTTAGCCAAATTTTGAGGTTTGCAAAGGATTCTGGGTAACAGAACCTGGTCCGAGCCCCGCAAGTCACCCCTCCTTGGATTCCCCTAGGTCTCTAGTTTTCAGAAATGCACAGGTTTGGTAGGTTTCCCTAGGTGCCGGCTGAGCTAGAGGCCAAAATCTACAGGTAGGCACTTCGCAAAAAACACCTCTGTTTTCTCCCAAAATTTAGGATGTGTCCACGTTGCGCTTTGGGGTGTTTCCTGTCGCCGGCGCTAGGCTTACCCACGCAAGTGAGGTATCATTTTTATCGGGAGACTTGGGGGAACGCTGGGTGGAAGGAAATTTGTAGCTCCTCTCAGATTCCAGAACTTTCTGCCACAGAAATGTGAGGAACATGTGTTTTTTTAGCCAAATTTTGAGGTTTGCAAAGGATTCTGGGTAACAGAACCTGGTCCGAGCCCCGCAAGTCACCCCTCCTTGGATTCCCCTAGGTCTCTAGTTTTCAGAAATGCACAGGTTTGGTAGGTTTCACTAGGTGCCGGCTGAGCTAAAGGCCAAAATCTATAGGTAGGCACTTCGCAAAAAACACCTCTGTTTTTTTCAAAAATTTTGGATGTGTCCACGTTGCGCTTTGGGGTGTTTCCTGTCGCCAGCGCTAGGCCTACCCACGCAAGTGAGGTATCATTTTTATCGGGAGACTTGGGGGAACGCTGGGTGGAAGGAAATTTGTAGCTCCTCTCAGATTCCAGAACATTCTGCCACAGAAATGTGAGGAACATGTGTTTTTTTAGCCAAATTTTGAGGTTTGCAAAGGATTCTGGGTAACAGAACCTGGTCCGAGCCCCGCAAGTCACCCCTCCTTGGATTCCCCTAGGTCTCTAGTTTTCAGAAATGCACAGGTTTGGTAGGTTTCTCTAGGTGCCGGCTGAGCTAGAGGCCAAAATCTACAGGTAGGCACTTCGCAAAAAACACCTCTGTTTTCTCCCAAAATTTAGGATGTGTCCACGTTGCGCTTTGGGGTGTTTCCTGTCGCCGGCGCTAGGCCTACCCACGCAAGTGAGGTATCATTTTTATCGGGAGACTTGGGGGAACGCTGGGTGGAAGGAAATTTGTAGCTCCTCTCAGATTCCAGACTTTCTGCCACAGAAATGTGAGGAACATGTGTTTTTTTAGCCAAATTTTAAGGTTTGCAAAGGATTCTGGGTAACAGAACCTGGTCCGAGCCCCGCAAGTCACCCGTCCTTGGATTCCCCTAGGTCTCTAGTTTTCAGAAATGCACAGGTTTGGTAGGTTTCCCTGGGTGCCGGCTGAGCTAGAGGCCAAAATCTACAGGTAGGCAGATCGCAAAAAACACCTCTGTTTTCTCCCAAAATTTAGGATGTGTCCACGTTGCGCTTTGGGGTGTTTCCTGTCGCCGGCGCTAGGCCTACCCACGCAAGTGAGGTATCATTTTTATCGGGAGACTTGGGGGAACGCTGGGTGGAAGGAAATTTGTAGTTCCTCTCAGATTCCAGAACTTTCTGCCACAGAAATGTGAGGAACATGTGTTTTTTTAGCCAAATTTTGAGGTTTGCAAAGGATTCTGGGTAACAGAACCTGGTCAGAGACCCACAGGTCACCCCATCTTGGATTCCCCTAGGTCTCTAGTTTTCAAAAATGCACAGGTTTGGTAGGTTTCCCTAGGTGCCGGGTGAGCTACAGGCCAAAATCCACAGGTAGGCACTGTTTTCTTTCAAAAAATGGGATGTGTCCACGTTGCATTTTGGGGCGTTTCCTGTTGCGGGCGCTAGGCCTACCCACGCAAGTGAGGTATCATTTTTATCGGGAGACTTGGGGGAACGCTGGGTGGAAGGAAATTTGTAGCTCCTCTCAGATTCCAGAACTTTCTGCCACAAAAATGTGAGGAGCATGTGTTTTTTTAGCCAAATTTTGAGGTTTGCAAAGGATTCTGGGTAACAGAACCTGGTCCGAGCCCCGCAAGTCACCCCTCCTTGGATTCCCCTAGGTCTCTAGTTTTCAGAAATGCACAGGTTTGGTAGGTTTCCCTAGGTGCCGGCTGAGCTAGAGGCCAAAATCTACAGGTAGGCACTTCGCAAAAAACACCTCTGTTTTCTCCCAAAATTTAGGATGTATCCACGTTGCGCTTTGGGGTGTTTCCTGTCGCCGGCGCTAGGCTTACCCACGCAAGTGAGGTATCATTTTTATCGGGAGACTTGGGGGAACGCTGGGTGGAAGGAAATTTGTAGCTCCTCTCAGATTCCAGAACTTTCTGCCACAGAAATGTGAGGAACATGTGTTTTTTTAGCCAAATTTTGAGGTTTGCAAAGGATTCTGGGTAACAGAACCTGGTCCGAGCCCCGCAAGTCACCCCTCCTTGGATTCCCCTAGGTCTCTAGTTTTCAGAAATGCACAGGTTTGGTAGGTTTCACTAGGTGCCGGCTGAGCTAAAGGCCAAAATCTATAGGTAGGCACTTCGCAAAAAACACCTCTGTTTTTTTCAAAAATTTTGGATGTGTCCACGTTGCGCTTTGGGGTGTTTCCTGTCGCCAGCGCTAGGCCTACCCACGCAAGTGAGGTATCATTTTTATCGGGAGACTTGGGGGAACGCTGGGTGGAAGGAAATTTGTAGCTCCTCTCAGATTCCAGAACATTCTGCCACAGAAATGTGAGGAACATGTGTTTTTTTAGCCAAATTTTGAGGTTTGCAAAGGATTCTGGGTAACAGAACCTGGTCCGAGCCCCGCAAGTCACCCCTCCTTGGATTCCCCTAGGTCTCTAGTTTTCAGAAATGCACAGGTTTGGTAGGTTTCTCTAGGTGCCGGCTGAGCTAGAGGCCAAAATCTACAGGTAGGCACTTCGCAAAAAACACCTCTGTTTTCTCCCAAAATTTAGGATGTGTCCACGTTGCGCTTTGGGGTGTTTCCTGTCGCCGGCGCTAGGCCTACCCACGCAAGTGAGGTATCATTTTTATCGGGAGACTTGGGGGAACGCTGGGTGGAAGGAAATTTGTAGCTCCTCTCAGATTCCAGAACTTTCTGCCACAAAAATGTGAGGAGCATGTGTTTTTTTAGCCAAATTTTGAGGTTTGCAAAGGATTCTGGGTAACAGAACCTGGTCCGAGCCCCGCAAGTCACCCCTCCTTGGATTCCCCTAGGTCTCTAGTTTTCAGAAATGCACAGGTTTGGTAGGTTTCCCTTGGTGCCGGCTGAGCTAGAGGCCAAAATCTACAGGTAGGCACTTCGCAAAAAACACCTCTGTTTTCTCCCAAAATTTAGGATGTGTCCACGTTGCGCTTTGGGGTGTTTCCTGTCGCCGGCGCTAGGCTTACCCACGCAAGTGAGGTATCATTTTTATCGGGAGACTTGGGGGAACGCTGGGTGGAAAGAAATTTGTAGCTCCTCTCAGATTCCAGAACTTTCTGCCACAGAAATGTGAGGAACATGTGTTTTTTTAGCCAAATTTTGAGGTTTGCAAAGGATTCTGGGTAACAGAACCTGGTCCGAGCCCCGCAAGTCACCCCTCCTTGGATTCCCCTAGGTCTCTAGTTTTCAGAAATGCACAGGTTTGGTAGGTTTCACTAGGTGCCGGCTGAGCTAAAGGCCAAAATCTACAGGTAGGCACTTCGCAAAAAACACCTCTGTTTTCTCCCAAAATTTAGGATGTGTCCACGTTGCGCTTTGGGGTGTTTCCTGTCGCCGGCGCTAGGCTTACCCACGCAAGTGAGGTATCATTTTTATCGGGAGACTTGGGGGAACGCTGGGTGGAAAGAAATTTGTAGCTCCTCTCAGATTCCAGAACTTTCTGCCACAGAAATGTGAGGAACATGTGTTTTTTTAGCCAAATTTTGAGGTTTGCAAAGGATTCTGGGTAACAGAACCTGGTCCGAGCCCCGCAAGTCACCCCTCCTTGGATTCCCCTAGGTCTCTAGTTTTCAGAAATGCACAGGTTTGGTAGGTTTCACTAGGTGCCGGCTGAGCTAAAGGCCAAAATCTACAGGTAGGCACTTCGCAAAAAACACCTCTGTTTTTTTCCAAAATTTAGGATGTGTCCACGTTGCGCTTTGGGGTGTTTCCTGTCGCCAGCGCTAGGCCTACCCACGCAAGTGAGGTATCATTTTTATCGGGAGACTTGGGGGAACGCTGGGTGGAAGGAAATTTGTAGCTCCTCTCAGATTCCAGAACATTCTGCCACAGAAATGTGAGGAACATGTGTTTTTTTAGCCAAATTTTGAGGTTTGCAAAGGATTCTGGGTAACAGAACCTGGTCCGAGCCCCGCAAGTCACCCCTCCTTGGATTCCCCTAGGTCTCTAGTTTTCAGAAATGCACAGGTTTGGTAGGATTCCCTAGGTGCCGGCTGAGCTAGAGGCCAAAATCTACAGGTAGGCACTTCGCAAAAAACCGCTCAGTTTTTTTCCAAAATTTAGGATGTGTCCACGTTGTGCTTTGGGGTGTTTCCTGTCGCCGGCGCTAGGCCTACCCACGCAAGTGAGGTATCATTTTTATCGGGAGACTTGGGGGAACGCTGGGTGGAAGGAAATTTGTAGCTCCTCTCAGATTCCAGAACTTTCTGCCACAGAAATGTGAGGAACATGTGTTTTTTTTGCCAAATTTTGAGGTTTGCAAAGGATTCTGGGTAACAGAACCTGGTCCGAGCCCCGCAAGTCACCCCTCCTTGGATTCCCCTAGGTCTCTAGTTTTCAGAAATGCACAGGTTTTGTAGGTTTCCCTAGGTGCCGGCTGAGCTAGAGGCCAAAATCTACAGGTAGGCACTTCGCAAAAAACACCTCTGTTTTCTCCCAAAATTTAGGATGTGTCCACGTTGCGCTTTGGGGTGTTTCCTGTCGCCGGCGCTAGGCTTACCCACGCAAGTGAGGTATCATTTTTATCGGGAGACTTGGGGGAACGCTGGGTGGAAGGAAATTTGTAGCTCCTCTCAGATTCCAGAACTTTCTGCCACAGAAATGTGAGGAACATGTGTTTTTTTAGCCAAATTTTGAGGTTTGCAAAGGATTCTGGGTAACAGAACCTGGTCCGAGCCCCGCAAGTCACCCCTCCTTGGATTCCCCTAGGTCTCTAGTTTTCAGAAATGCACAGGTTTGGTAGGTTTCCCTAGGTGCCGGCTGAGCTAGAGGCCAAAATCTACAGGTAGGCACTTCGCAAAAAACACCTCTGTTTTCTCCCAAAATTTAGGATGTGTCCACGTTGCGCTTTGGGGTGTTTCCTGTCGCCGGTGCTAGGCCTACCCACGCAAGTGAGGTATCATTTTTATCGGGAGACTTGGGGGAACGCTGGGTGGAAGGAAATTTGTAGCTCCTCTCAGATTCCAGAACTTTCTGCCACAGAAATGTGAGGAACATGTGTTTTTTTAGCCAAATTTTGAGGTTTGCAAAGGATTCTGGGTAACAGAACCTGGTCCGAGCGCAGCAAGTCACCCCTCCTTGGATTCCCCTAGGTCTCTAGTTTTCAGAAATGCACAGGTTTGGTAGGTTTCCCTAGGTGCCGGCTGAGCAAGAGGCCAAAATCTACAGGTAGGCACTTCGCAAAAAACACCTCTGTTTTCTCCCAAAATTTAGGATGTGTCCACGTTGCGCTTTGGGGTGTTTCCTGTCGCCGGCGCTAGGCCTACCCACGCAAGTGAGGTATCATTTTTATCGGGAGACTTGGGGGAACGCTGGGTGGAAGGAAATTTGTAGCTCCTCTCAGATTCCAGAACTTTCTGCCACAGAAATGTGAGGAACATGTGTTTTTTTAGCCAAATTTTGAGGTTTGCAAAGGATTCTGGGTAACAGAACCTGGTCCGAGCCCCGCAAGTCACCCCTTCTTGGATTCCCCTAGGTCTCTAGTTTTCAGAAATGCACAGGTTTGGTAGGTTTCTCTAGGTGCCGGCTGAGCTAGAGGCCAAAATCTACAGGTAGGCACTTCGCAAAAAACACCTCTGTTTTCTCCCAAAATTTAGGATGTGTCCACGTTGCGCTTTGGGGTGTTTCCTGTCGCCGGCGCTAGGCCTACCCACGCAAGTGAGGTATCATTTTTATCGGGAGACTTGGGGGAACGCTGGGTGGAAGGAAATTTGTAGCTCCTCTCAGATTCCAGAACTTTCTGCCACAAAAATGTGAGGAGCATGTGTTTTTTTAGCCAAATTTTGAGGTTTGCAAAGGATTCTGGGTAACAGAACCTGGTCCGAGCCCCGCAAGTCACCCCTCCTTGGATTCCCCTAGGTCTCTAGTTTTCAGAAATGCACAGGTTTGGTAGGTTTCACTAGGTGCCGGCTGAGCTAAAGGCCAAAATCTACAGGTAGGCACTTCGCAAAAAACACCTCTGTTTTTTTCCAAAATTTTGGATGTGTCCACGTTGCGCTTTGGGGTGTTTCCTGTCGCCAGCGCTAGGCCTACCCACGCAAGTGAGGTATCATTTTTATCGGGAGACTTGGGGGAACGCTGGGTGGAAGGAAATTTGTAGCTCCTCTCAGATTCCAGAACATTCTGCCACAGAAATGTGAGGAACATGTGTTTTTTTAGCCAAATTTTGAGGTTTGCAAAGGATTCTGGGTAACAGAACCTGGTCCGAGCCCCGCAAGTCACCCCTCCTTGGATTCCCCTAGGTCTCTAGTTTTCAGAAATGCACAGGTTTGGTAGGTTTCTCTAGGTGCCGGCTGAGCTAGAGGCCAAAATCTACAGGTAGGCACTTCGCAAAAAACACCTCTGTT
This sequence comes from Pleurodeles waltl, assembly GCF_031143425.1. Classification (NCBI taxonomy): domain Eukaryota; kingdom Metazoa; phylum Chordata; class Amphibia; order Caudata; family Salamandridae; genus Pleurodeles; species Pleurodeles waltl. The sequence goes on from NC_090449.1 coordinate 406,976,201, forward strand.
TTCTCCCAAAATTTAGGATGTGTCCACGTTGCGCTTTGGGGTGTTTCCTGTCGCCGGCGCTAGGCCTACCCACGCAAGTGAGGTATCATTTTTATCGGGAGACTTGGGGGAACGCTGGGTGGAAGGAAATTTGTAGCTCCTCTCAGATTCCAGAACTTTCTGCCACAAAAATGTGAGGAGCATGTGTTTTTTTAGCCAAATTTTGAGGTTTGCAAAGGATTCTGGGTAACAGAACCTGGTCCGAGCCCCGCAAGTCACCCCTCCTTGGATTCCCCTAGGTCTCTAGTTTTCAGAAATGCACAGGTTTGGTAGGTTTCCCTTGGTGCCGGCTGAGCTAGAGGCCAAAATCTACAGGTAGGCACTTCGCAAAAAACACCTCTGTTTTCTCCCAAAATTTAGGATGTGTCCACGTTGCGCTTTGGGGTGTTTCCTGTCGCCGGCGCTAGGCTTACCCACGCAAGTGAGGTATCATTTTTATCGGGAGACTTGGGGGAACGCTGGGTGGAAGGAAATTTGTAGCTCCTCTCAGATTCCAGACTTTCTGCCACAGAAATGTGAGGAACATGTGTTTTTTTAGCCAAATTTTAAGGTTTGCAAAGGATTCTGGGTAACAGAACCTGGTCCGAGCCCCGCAAGTCACCCGTCCTTGGATTCCCCTAGGTCTCTAGTTTTCAGAAATGCACAGGTTTGGTAGGTTTCCCTGGGTGCCGGCTGAGCTAGAGGCCAAAATCTACAGGTAGGCAGATCGCAAAAAACACCTCTGTTTTCTCCCAAAATTTAGGATGTGTCCACGTTGCGCTTTGGGGTGTTTCCTGTCGCCGGCGCTAGGCCTACCCACGCAAGTGAGGTATCATTTTTATCGGGAGACTTGGGGGAACGCTGGGTGGAAGGAAATTTGTAGTTCCTCTCAGATTCCAGAACTTTCTGCCACAGAAATGTGAGGAACATGTGTTTTTTTAGCCAAATTTTGAGGTTTGCAAAGGATTCTGGGTAACAGAACCTGGTCAGAGACCCACAGGTCACCCCATCTTGGATTCCCCTAGGTCTCTAGTTTTCAAAAATGCACAGGTTTGGTAGGTTTCCCTAGGTGCCGGGTGAGCTACAGGCCAAAATCCACAGGTAGGCACTGTTTTCTTTCAAAAAATGGGATGTGTCCACGTTGCATTTTGGGGCGTTTCCTGTTGCGGGCGCTAGGCCTACCCACGCAAGTGAGGTATCATTTTTATCGGGAGACTTGGGGGAACGCTGGGTGGAAGGAAATTTGTAGCTCCTCTCAGATTCCAGAACTTTCTGCCACAAAAATGTGAGGAGCATGTGTTTTTTAAGCCAAATTTTGAGGTTTGCAAAGGATTCTGGGTAACAGAACCTGGTCCGAGCCCCGCAAGTCACCCCTCCTTGGATTCCCCTAGGTCTCTAGTTTTCAGAAATGCACAGGTTTGGTAGGTTTCCCTAGGTGCCGGCTGAGCTAGAGGCCAAAATCTACAGGTAGGCACTTCGCAAAAAACACCTCTGTTTTCTCCCAAAATTTAGGATGTGTCCACGTTGCGCTTTGGGGTGTTTCCTGTCGCCGGCGCTAGGCTTACCCACGCAAGTGAGGTATCATTTTTATCGGGAGACTTGGGGGAACGCTGGGTGGAAGGAAATTTGTAGCTCCTCTCAGATTCCAGAACTTTCTGCCACAGAAATGTGAGGAACATGTGTTTTTTTAGCCAAATTTTGAGGTTTGCAAAGGATTCTGGGTAACAGAACCTGGTCCGAGCCCCGCAAGTCACCCCTCCTTGGATTCCCCTAGGTCTCTAGTTTTCAGAAATGCACAGGTTTGGTAGGTTTCACTAGGTGCCGGCTGAGCTAAAGGCCAAAATCTATAGGTAGGCACTTCGCAAAAAACACCTCTGTTTTTTTCAAAAATTTTGGATGTGTCCACGTTGCGCTTTGGGGTGTTTCCTGTCGCCAGCGCTAGGCCTACCCACGCAAGTGAGGTATCATTTTTATCGGGAGACTTGGGGGAACGCTGGGTGGAAGGAAATTTGTAGCTCCTCTCAGATTCCAGAACATTCTGCCACAGAAATGTGAGGAACATGTGTTTTTTTAGCCAAATTTTGAGGTTTGCAAAGGATTCTGGGTAACAGAACCTGGTCCGAGCCCCGCAAGTCACCCCTCCTTGGATTCCCCTAGGTCTCTAGTTTTCAGAAATGCACAGGTTTGGTAGGTTTCTCTAGGTGCCGGCTGAGCTAGAGGCCAAAATCTACAGGTAGGCACTTCGCAAAAAACACCTCTGTTTTCTCCCAAAATTTAGGATGTGTCCACGTTGCGCTTTGGGGTGTTTCCTGTCGCCGGCGCTAGGCCTACGCACGCAAGTGAGGTATCATTTTTATCGGGAGACTTGGGGGAACGCTGGGTGGAAGGAAATTTGTAGCTCCTCTCAGATTCCAGAACTTTCTGCCACAAAAATGTGAGGAGCATGTGTTTTTTTAGCCAAATTTTGAGGTTTGCAAAGGATTCTGGGTAACAGAACCTGGTCCGAGCCCCGCAAGTCACCCCTCCTTGGATTCCCCTAGGTCTCTAGTTTTCAGAAATGCACAGGTTTGGTAGGTTTCCCTTGGTGCCGGCTGAGCTAGAGGCCAAAATCTACAGGTAGGCACTTCGCAAAAAACACCTCTGTTTTCTCCCAAAATTTAGGATGTGTCCACGTTGCGCTTTGGGGTGTTTCCTGTCGCCGGCGCTAGGCTTACCCACGCAAGTGAGGTATCATTTTTATCGGGAGACTTGGGGGAACGCTGGGTGGAAAGAAATTTGTAGCTCCTCTCAGATTCCAGAACTTTCTGCCACAGAAATGTGAGGAACATGTGTTTTTTTAGCCAAATTTTGAGGTTTGCAAAGGATTCTGGGTAACAGAACCTGGTCCGAGCCCCGCAAGTCACCCCTCCTTGGATTCCCCTAGGTCTCTAGTTTTCAGAAATGCACAGGTTTGGTAGGTTTCACTAGGTGCCGGCTGAGCTAAAGGCCAAAATCTACAGGTAGGCACTTCGCAAAAAACACCTCTGTTTTTTTCCAAAATTTAGGATGTGTCAACGTTGCGCTTTGGGGTGTTTCCTGTCGCCAGCGCTAGGCCTACCCACGCAAGTGAGGTATCATTTTTATCGGGAGACTTGGGGGAACGCTGGGTGGAAGGAAATTTGTAGCTCCTCTCAGATTCCAGAACATTCTGCCACAGAAATGTGAGGAACATGTGTTTTTTTAGCCAAATTTTGAGGTTTGCAAAGGATTCTGGGTAACAGAACCTGGTCCGAGCCCCGCAAGTCACCCCTCCTTGGATTCCCCTAGGTCTCTAGTTTTCAGAAATGCACAGGTTTGGTAGGATTCCCTAGGTGCCGGCTGAGCTAGAGGCCAAAATCTACAGGTAGGCACTTCGCAAAAAACCGCTCAGTTTTTTTCCAAAATTTAGGATGTGTCCACGTTGTGCTTTGGGGTGTTTCCTGTCGCCGGCGCTAGGCCTACCCACGCAAGTGAGGTATCATTTTTATCGGGAGACTTGGGGGAACGCTGGGTGGAAGGAAATTTGTAGCTCCTCTCAGATTCCAGAACTTTCTGCCACAGAAATGTGAGGAACATGTGTTTTTTTAGCCAAATTTTGAGGTTTGCAAAGGATTCTGGGTAACAGAACCTGGTCCGAGCCCCGCAAGTCACCCCTCCTTGGATTCCCCTAGGTCTCTAGTTTTCAGAAATGCACAGGTTTTGTAGGTTTCCCTAGGTGCCGGCTGAGCTAGAGGCCAAAATCTACAGGTAGGCACTTCGCAAAAAACACCTCTGTTTTCTCCCAAAATTTAGGATGTGTCCACGTTGCGCTTTGGGGTGTTTCCTGTCGCCGGTGCTAGGCCTACCCACGCAAGTGAGGTATCATTTTTATCGGGAGACTTGGGGGAACGCTGGGTGGAAGGAAATTTGTAGCTCCTCTCAGATTCCAGAACTTTCTGCCACAGAAATGTGAGGAACATGTGTTTTTTTAGCCAAATTTTGAGGTTTGCAAAGGATTCTGGGTAACAGAACCTGGTCCGAGCGCAGCAAGTCACCCCTCCTTGGATTCCCCTAGGTCTCTAGTTTTCAGAAATGCACAGGTTTGGTAGGTTTCCCTAGGTGCCGGCTGAGCAAGAGGCCAAAATCTACAGGTAGGCACTTCGCAAAAAACACCTCTGTTTTCTCCCAAAATTTAGGATGTGTCCACGTTGCGCTTTGGGGTGTTTCCTGTCGCCGGCGCTAGGCCTACCCACGCAAGTGAGGTATCATTTTTATCGGGAGACTTGGGGGAACGCTGGGTGGAAGGAAATTTGTAGCTCCTCTCAGATTCCAGAACTTTCTGCCACAGAAATGTGAGGAACATGTGTTTTTTTAGCCAAATTTTGAGGTTTGCAAAGGATTCTGGGTAACAGAACCTGGTCCGAGCCCCGCAAGTCACCCCTTCTTGGATTCCCCTAGGTCTCTAGTTTTCAGAAATGCACAGGTTTGGTAGGTTTCTCTAGGTGCCGGCTGAGCTAGAGGCCAAAATCTACAGGTAGGCACTTCGCAAAAAACACCTCTGTTTTCTCCCAAAATTTAGGATGTGTCCACGTTGCGCTTTGGGGTGTTTCCTGTCGCCGGCGCTAGGCCTACCCACGCAAGTGAGGTATCATTTTTATCGGGAGACTTGGGGGAACGCTGGGTGGAAGGAAATTTGTAGCTCCTCTCAGATTCCAGAACTTTCTGCCACAAAAATGTGAGGAGCATGTGTTTTTTTAGCCAAATTTTGAGGTTTGCAAAGGATTCTGGGTAACAGAACCTGGTCCGAGCCCCGCAAGTCACCCCTCCTTGGATTCCCCTAGGTCTCTAGTTTTCAGAAATGCACAGGTTTGGTAGGTTTCCCTTGGTGCCGGCTGAGCTAGAGGCCAAAATCTACAGGTAGGCACTTCGCAAAAAACACCTCTGTTTTCTCCCAAAATTTAGGATGTGTCCACGTTGCGCTTTGGGGTGTTTCCTGTCGCCGGCGCTAGGCTTACCCACGCAAGTGAGGTATCATTTTTATCGGGAGACTTGGGGGAACGCTGGGTGGAAAGAAATTTGTAGCTCCTCTCAGATTCCAGAACTTTCTGCCACAGAAATGTGAGGAACATGTGTTTTTTTAGCCAAATTTTGAGGTTTGCAAAGGATTCTGGGTAACAGAACCTGGTCCGAGCCCCGCAAGTCACCCCTCCTTGGATTCCCCTAGGTCTCTAGTTTTCAGAAATGCACAGGTTTGGTAGGTTTCACTAGGTGCCGGCTGAGCTAAAGGCCAAAATCTACAGGTAGGCACTTCGCAAAAAACACCTCTGTTTTTTCCAAAATTTAGGATGTGTCCACGTTGCGCTTTGGGGTGTTTCCTGTCGCCAGCGCTAGGCCTACCCACGCAAGTGAGGTATCATTTTTATCGGGAGACTTGGGGGAACGCTGGGTGGAAGGAAATTTGTAGCTCCTCTCAGATTCCAGAACATTCTGCCACAGAAATGTGAGGAACATGTGTTTTTTTAGCCAAATTTTGAGGTTTGCAAAGGATTCTGGGTAACAGAACCTGGTCCGAGCCCCGCAAGTCACCCCTCCTTGGATTCCCCTAGGTCTCTAGTTTTCAGAAATGCACAGGTTTGGTAGGATTCCCTAGGTGCCGGCTGAGCTAGAGGCCAAAATCTACAGGTAGGCACTTCGCAAAAAACCGCTCAGTTTTTTTCCAAAATTTAGGATGTGTCCACGTTGTGCTTTGGGGTGTTTCCTGTCGCCGGCGCTAGGCCTACCCACGCAAGTGAGGTATCATTTTTATCGGGAGACTTGGGGGAACGCTGGGTGGAAGGAAATTTGTGGCTCCTCTCAGATTCCAGAACTTTCTGCCACAGAAATGTGAGGAACATGTGTTTTTTTTGCCAAATTTTGAGGTTTGCAAAGGATTCTGGGTAACAGAACCTGGTCCGAGCCCCGCAAGTCACCCCTCCTTGGATTCCCCTAGGTCTCTAGTTTTCAGAAATGCACAGGTTTTGTAGGTTTCCCTAGGTGCCGGCTGAGCTAGAGGCCAAAATCTACAGGTAGGCACTTCGCAAAAAACACCTCTGTTTTCTCCCAAAATTTAGGATGTGTCCACGTTGTGCTTTGGGGTGTTTCCTGTCGCCGGCGCTAGGCCTACCCACGCAAGTGAGGTATCATTTTTATCGGGAGACTTGGGGGAACGCTGGGTGGAAGGAAATTTGTGGCTCCTCTCAGATTCCAGAACTTTCTGCCACAGAAATGTGAGGAACATGTGTTTTTTTTGCCAAATTTTGAGGTTTGCAAAGGATTCTGGGTAACAGAACCTGGTCCGAGCCCCGCAAGTCACCCCTCCTTGGATTCCCCTAGGTCTCTAGTTTTCAGAAATGCACAGGTTTTGTAGGTTTCCCTAGGTGCCGGCTGAGCTAGAGGCCAAAATCTACAGGTAGGCACTTCGCAAAAAACACCTCTGTTTTCTCCCAAAATTTAGGATGTGTCCACGTTGCGCTTTGGGGTGTTTCCTGTCGCCGGCGCTAGGCTTACCCACGCAAGTGAGGTATCATTTTTATCGGGAGACTTGGGGGAACGCTGGGTGGAAGGAAATTTGTAGCTCCTCTCAGATTCCAGAACTTTCTGCCACAGAAATGTGAGGAACATGTGTTTTTTTAGCCAAATTTTGAGGTTTGCAAAGGATTCTGGGTAACAGAACCTGGTCCGAGCCCTGCAAGTCACCCCTCCTTGGATTCCCCTAGGTCTCTAGTTTTCAGAAATGCACAGGTTTGGTAGGTTTCCCTAGGTGCCGGCTGAGCTAGAGGCCAAAATCTACAGGTAGGCACTTCGCAAAAAACACCTCTGTTTTCTCCCAAAATTTAGGATGTGTCCACGTTGCGCTTTGGGGTGTTTCCTGTCGCCGGTGCTAGGCCTACCCACGCAAGTGAGGTATCATTTTTATCGGGAGACTTGGGGGAACGCTGGGTGGAAGGAAATTTGTAGCTCCTCTCAGATTCCAGAACTTTCTGCCACAGAAATGTGAGGAACATGTGTTTTTTTAGCCAAATTTTGAGGTTTGCAAAGGATTCTGGGTAACAGAACCTGGTCCGAGCGCAGCAAGTCACCCCTCCTTGGATTCCCCTAGGTCTCTAGTTTTCAGAAATGCACAGGTTTGGTAGGTTTCCCTAGGTGCCGGCTGAGCAAGAGGCCAAAATCTACAGGTAGGCACTTCGCAAAAAACACCTCTGTTTTCTCCCAAAATTTAGGATGTGTCCACGTTGCGCTTTGGGGTGTTTCCTGTCGCCGGCGCTAGGCCTACCCACGCAAGTGAGGTATCATTTTTATCGGGAGACTTGGGGGAACGCTGGGTGGAAGGAAATTTGTAGCTCCTCTCAGATTCCAGAACTTTCTGCCACAGAAATGTGAGGAACATGTGTTTTTTTAGCCAAATTTTGAGGTTTGCAAAGGATTCTGGGTAACAGAACCTGGTCCGAGCCCCGCAAGTCACCCCTCCTTGGATTCCCCTAGGTCTCTAGTTTTCAGAAATGCACAGGTTTGGTAGGTTTCACTAGGTGCCGGCTGAGCTAAAGGCCAAAATCTACAGGTAGGCACTTCGCAAAAAACACCTCTGTTTTTTTCCAAAATTTTGGATGTGTCCACGTTGCGCTTTGGGGTGTTTCCTGTCGCCGGCGCTAGGCCTACCCACGCAAGTGAGGTATCATTTTTATCGGGAGACTTGGGGGAACGCTGGGTGGAAGGAAATTTGTAGCTCCTCTCAGATTCCAGAACTTTCTGCCACAGAAATGTGAGGAACATGTGTTTTTTTAGCCAAATTTTGAGGTTTGCAAAGGATTCTGGGTAACAGAACCTGGTCCGAGCCCCGCAAGTCACCCCTCCTTGGATTCCCCTAAGTCTCTAGTTTTCAGAAATGCACAGGTTTGGTAGGTTTCCCTAGGTTCCGGCTGAGCTAGAGGCCAAAATCTACAGGTAGGCACTTCGCAAAAAACACCTCTGTTTTTTTCCAAAATTTAGGATGTGTCCACGTTGCGCTTTGGGGTGTTTCCAGTCGCAGGCGCTAGGCCTACCCACGCAAGTGAGGTATCATTTTTATCGGGACACTTGGGGGAACGCTGGGTGGAAGGAAATTTGTAGCTCCTCTCAGATTCCAGAACTTTCTGCCACAGAAATGTGAGGAACATGTGTTTTTTTAGCCAATTTTTGAGGTTTGCAAAGGATTCTGGGTAACAGAACCTGGTCCGAGCCCCGCAAGTCACCCCTCCTTGGATTCCCCTAGGTCTCTAGTTTTCAGAAATGCACAGGTTTGGTAGGTTTCCCTAGGTGCCGGCTGAGCTAGAGGCCAAAATCTACAGGTAGGCAGATCGCAAAAAACACCTCTGTTTTCTCCCAAAATTTAGGATGTGTCCACGTTGCGCTTTGGGGTGTTTCCTGTCGCCGGCGCTAGGCCTACCCACGCAAGTGAGGTATCATTTTTATCGGGAGACTTGGGGGAACGCTGGGTGGAAGGAAATTTGTAGCTCCTCTCAGATTCCAGAACTTTCTGCCACAGAAATGTGAGGAACATGTGTTTTTTTAGCCAAATTTTGAGGTTTGCAAAGGATTCTGGGTAACAGAACCTGGTCAGAGACCCACAGGTCACCCCATCTTGGATTCCCCTAGGTCTCTAGTTTTCAAAAATGCACAGGTTTGGTAGGTTTCCCTAGGTGCCGGGTGAGCTACAGGCCAAAATCCACAGGTAGGCACTGTTTTCTTTCAAAAAATGGGATGTGTCCACGTTGCATTTTGGGGCGTTTCCTGTTGCGGGCGCTAGGCCTACCCACGCAAGTGAGGTATCATTTTTATCGGGAGACTTGGGGGAACGCTGGGTGGAAGGAAATTTGTAGCTCCTCTCAGATTCCAGAACTTTCTGCCACAAAAATGTGAGGAGCATGTGTTTTTTTAGCCAAATTTTGAGGTTTGCAAAGGATTCTGGGTAACAGAACCTGGTCCGAGCCCCGCAAGTCACCCCTCCTTGGATTCCCCTAGGTCTCTAGTTTTCAGAAATGCACAGGTTTGGTAGGTTTCCCTAGGTGCCGGCTGAGCTAGAGGCCAAAATCTACAGGTAGGCACTTCGCAAAAAACACCTCTGTTTTCTCCCAAAATTTAGGATGTGTCCACGTTGCGCTTTGGGGTGTTTCCTGTCGCCGGCGCTAGGCTTACCCACGCAAGTGAGGTATCATTTTTATCGGGAGACTTGGGGGAACGCTGGGTGGAAGGAAATTTGTAGCTCCTCTCAGATTCCAGAACTTTCTGCCACAGAAATGTGAGGAACATGTGTTTTTTTAGCCAAATTTTGAGGTTTGCAAAGGATTCTGGGTAACAGAACCTGGTCCGAGCCCCGCAAGTCACCCCTCCTTGGATTCCCCTAGGTCTCTAGTTTTCAGAAATGCACAGGTTTGGTAGGTTTCACTAGGTGCCGGCTGAGCTAAAGGCCAAAATCTACAGGTAGGCACTTCGCAAAAAACACCTCTGTTTTTTTCCAAAATTTTGGATGTGTCCACGTTGCGCTTTGGGGTGTTTCCTGTCGCCAGCGCTAGGCCTACCCACGCAAGTGAGGTATCATTTTTATCGGGAGACTTGGGGGAACGCTGGGTGGAAGGAAATTTGTAGCTCCTCTCAGATTCCAGAACATTCTGCCACAGAAATGTGAGGAACATGTGTTTTTTTAGCCAAATTTTGAGGTTTGCAAAGGATTCTGGGTAACAGAACCTGGTCCGAGCCCCGCAAGTCACCCCTCCTTGGATTCCCCTAGGTCTCTAGTTTTCAGAAATGCACAGGTTTGGTAGGTTTCCCTAGGTGCCGGCTGAGCTAGAGGCCAAAATCTACAGGTAGGCACTTCGCAAAAAACACCTCTGTTTTCTCCCAAAATTTAGGATGTGTCCACGTTGCGCTTTGGGGTGTTTCCTGTCGCCGGCGCTAGTGCTACCCACGCAAGTGAGGTATCATTTTTATCGGGAGACTTGGGGGAACGCTGGGTGGAAGGAAATTTGTAGCTCCTCTCAGATTCCAGACTTTCTGCCACAGAAATGTGAGGAACATGTGTTTTTTTAGCCAAATTTTAAGGTTTGCAAAGGATTCTGGGTAACAGAACCTGGTCCGAGCCCCGCAAGTCACCCCTCCTTGGATTCCCCTAGGTCTCTAGTTTTCAGAAATGCACAGGTTTGGTAGGTTTCTCTAGGTGCCGGCTGAGCTAGAGGCCAAAATCTACAGGTAGGCACTTCGCAAAAAACACCTCTGTTTTCTCCCAAAATTTAGGATGTGTCCACGTTGCGCTTTGGGGTGTTTCCTGTCGCCGGCGCTAGGCCTACCCACGCAAGTGAGGTATCATTTTTATCGGGAGACTTGGGGGAACGCTGGGTGGAAGGAAATTTGTAGCTCCTCTCAGATTCCAGAACTTTCTGCCACAAAAATGTGAGGAGCATGTGTTTTTTTAGCCAAATTTTGAGGTTTGCAAAGGATTCTGGGTAACAGAACCTGGTCCGAGCCCCGCAAGTCACCCCTCCTTGGATTCCCCTAGGTCTCTAGTTTTCAGAAATGCACAGGTTTGGTAGGTTTCCCTTGGTGCCGGCTGAGCTAGAGGCCAAAATCTACAGGTAGGCACTTCGCAAAAAACACCTCTGTTTTCTCCCAAAATTTAGGATGTGTCCACGTTGCGCTTTGGGGTGTTTCCTGTCGCCGGCGCTAGGCTTACCCACGCAAGTGAGGTATCATTTTTATCGGGAGACTTGGGGGAACGCTGGGTGGAAGGAAATTTGTAGCTCCTCTCAGATTCCAGACTTTCTGCCACAGAAATGTGAGGAACATGTGTTTTTTTAGCCAAATTTTAAGGTTTGCAAAGGATTCTGGGTAACAGAACCTGGTCCGAGCCCCGCAAGTCACCCGTCCTTGGATTCCCCTAGGTCTCTAGTTTTCAGAAATGCACAGGTTTGGTAGGTTTCCCTGGGTGCCGGCTGAGCTAGAGGCCAAAATCTACAGGTAGGCAGATCGCAAAAAACACCTCTGTTTTCTCCCAAAATTTAGGATGTGTCCACGTTGCGCTTTGGGGTGTTTCCTGTCGCCGGCGCTAGGCCTACCCACGCAAGTGAGGTATCATTTTTATCGGGAGACTTGGGGGAACGCTGGGTGGAAGGAAATTTGTAGCTCCTCTCAGATTCCAGAACTTTCTGCCACAGAAATGTGAGGAACATGTGTTTTTTTAGCCAAATTTTGAGGTTTGCAAAGGATTCTGGGTAACAGAACCTGGTCAGAGACCCACAGGTCACCCCATCTTGGATTCCCCTAGGTCTCTAGTTTTCAAAAATGCACAGGTTTGGTAGGTTTCCCTAGGTGCCGGGTGAGCTACAGGCCAAAATCCACAGGTAGGCACTGTTTTCTTTCAAAAAATGGGATGTGTCCACGTTGCATTTTGGGGCGTTTCCTGTTGCGGGCGCTAGGCCTACCCACGCAAGTGAGGTATCATTTTTATCGGGAGACTTGGGGGAACGCTGGGTGGAAGGAAATTTGTAGCTCCTCTCAGATTCCAGAACTTTCTGCCACAAAAATGTGAGGAGCATGTGTTTTTTTAGCCAAATTTTGAGGTTTGCAAAGGATTCTGGGTAACAGAACCTGGTCCGAGCCCCGCAAGTCACCCCTCCTTGGATTCCCCTAGGTCTCTAGTTTTCAGAAATGCACAGGTTTGGTAGGTTTCCCTAGGTGCCGGCTGAGCTAGAGGCCAAAATCTACAGGTAGGCACTTCGCAAAAAACACCTCTGTTTTCTCCCAAAATTTAGGATGTGTCCACGTTGCGCTTTGGGGTGTTTCCTGTCGCCGGCGCTAGGCTTACCCACGCAAGTGAGGTATCATTTTTATCGGGAGACTTGGGGGAACGCTGGGTGGAAGGAAATTTGTAGCTCCTCTCAGATTCCAGAACTTTCTGCCACAGAAATGTGAGGAACATGTGTTTTTTTAGCCAAATTTTGAGGTTTGCAAAGGATTCTGGGTAACAGAACCTGGTCCGAGCCCCGCAAGTCACCCCTCCTTGGATTCCCCTAGGTCTCTAGTTTTCAGAAATGCACAGGTTTGGTAGGTTTCACTAGGTGCCGGCTGAGCTAAAGGCCAAAATCTACAGGTAGGCACTTCGCAAAAAACACCTCTGTTTTTTTCCAAAATTTTGGATGTGTCCACGTTGCGCTTTGGGGTGTTTCCTGTCGCCAGCGCTAGGCCTACCCACGCAAGTGAGGTATCATTTTTATCGGGAGACTTGGGGGAACGCTGGGTGGAAGGAAATTTGTAGCTCCTCTCAGATTCCAGAACATTCTGCCACAGAAATGTGAGGAACATGTGTTTTTTTAGCCAAATTTTGAGGTTTGCAAAGGATTCTGGGTAACAGAACCTGGTCCGAGCCCCGCAAGTCACCCCTCCTTGGATTCCCCTAGGTCTCTAGTTTTCAGAAATGCACAGGTTTGGTAGGTTTCCCTAGGTGCCGGCTGAGCTAGAGGCCAAAATCTACAGGTAGGCACTTCGCAAAAAACACCTCTGTTTTCTCCCAAAATTTAGGATGTGTCCACGTTGCGCTTTGGGGTGTTTCCTGTCGCCGGCGCTAGTGCTACCCACGCAAGTGAGGTATCATTTTTATCGGGAGACTTGGGGGAATGCTGGGTGGAAGGAAATTTGTAGCTCCTCTCAGATTCCAGACTTTCTGCCACAGAAATGTGAGGAACATGTGTTTTTTTAGCCAAATTTTAAGGTTTGCAAAGGATTCTGGGTAACAGAACCTGGTCCGAGCCCCGCAAGTCACCCGTCCTTGGATTCCCCTAGGTCTCTAGTTTTCAGAAATGCACAGGTTTGGTAGGTTTCCCTGGGTGCCGGCTGAGCTAGAGGCCAAAATCTACAGGTAGGCAGATCGCAAAAAACACCTCTGTTTTCTCCCAAAATTGAGGATGTGTCCACGTTGCGCTTTGGGGTGTTTCCTGTCGCCGGCGCTAGGCCTACCCACGCAAGTGAGGTATCATTTTTATCGGGAGACTTGGGGGAACGCTGGGTGGAAGGAAATTTGTAGCTCCTCTCAGATTCCAGAACTTTCTGCCACAGAAATGTGAGGAACATGTGTTTTTTTAGCCAAATTTTGAGGTTTGCAAAGGATTCTGGGTAACAGAACCTGGTCAGAGACCCACAGGTCACCCCATCTTGGATTCCCCTAGGTCTCTAGTTTTCAAAAATGCACAGGTTTGGTAGGTTTCCCTAGGTGCCGGGTGAGCTACAGGCCAAAATCCACAGGTAGGCACTGTTTTCTTTCAAAAAATGGGATGTGTCCACGTTGCATTTTGGGGCGTTTCCTGTTGCGGGCGCTAGGCCTACCCACGCAAGTGAGGTATCATTTTTATCGGGAGACTTGGGGGAACGCTGGGTGGAAGGAAATTTGTAGCTCCTCTCAGATTCCAGAACTTTCTGCCACAAAAATGTGAGGAGCATGTGTTTTTTTAGCCAAATTTTGAGGTTTGCAAAGGATTCTGGGTAACAGAACCTGGTCCGAGCCCCGCAAGTCACCCCTCCTTGGATTCCCCTAGGTCTCTAGTTTTCAGAAATGCACAGGTTTGGTAGGTTTCCCTAGGTGCCGGCTGAGCTAGAGGCCAAAATCTACAGGTAGGCACTTCGCAAAAAACACCTCTGTTTTCTCCCAAAATTTAGGATGTGTCCACGTTGCGCTTTGGGGTGTTTCCTGTCGCCGGCGCTAGGCCTACCCACGCAAGTGAGGTATCATTTTTATCGGGAGACTTGGGGGAACGCTGGGTGGAAGGAAATTTGTAGCTCCTCTCAGATTCCAGAACTTTCTGCCACAGAAATGTGAGGAACATGTGTTTTTTTAGCCAAATTTTGAGGTTTGCAAAGGATTCTGGGTAACAGAACCTGGTCCGAGCCCCGCAAGTCACCCCTCCTTGGATTCCCCTAGGTGTCTAGTTTTCAGAAATGCACAGGTTTGGTAGGTTTCACTAGGTGCCGGCTGAGCTAAAGGCCAAAATCTATAGGTAGGCACTTCGCAAAAAACACCTCTGTTTTTTTCAAAAATTTTGGATGTGTCCACGTTGCGCTTTGGGGTGTTTCCTGTCGCCAGCGCTAGGCCTACCCACGCAAGTGAGGTATCATTTTTATCGGGAGACTTGGGGGAACGCTGGGTGGAAGGAAATTTGTAGCTCCTCTCAGATTCCAGAACATTCTGCCACAGAAATGTGAGGAACATGTGTTTTTTTAGCCAAATTTTGAGGTTTGCAAAGGATTCTGGGTAACAGAACCTGGTCCGAGCCCCGCAAGTCACCCCTCCTTGGATTCCCCTAGGTCTCTAGTTTTCAGAAATGCACAGGTTTGGTAGGTTTCTCTAGGTGCCGGCTGAGCTAGAGGCCAAAATCTACAGGTAGGCACTTCGCAAAAAACACCTCTGTTTTCTCCCAAAATTTAGGATGTGTCCACGTTGCGCTTTGGGGTGTTTCCTGTCGCCGGCGCTAGGCCTACCCACGCAAGTGAGGTATCATTTTTATCGGGAGACTTGGGGGAACGCTGGGTGGAAGGAAATTTGTAGCTCCTCTCAGATTCCAGAACTTTCTGCCACAAAAATGTGAGGAGCATGTGTTTTTTTAGCCAAATTTTGAGGTTTGCAAAGGATTCTGGGTAACAGAACCTGGTCCGAGCCCCGCAAGTCACCCCTCCTTGGATTCCCCTAGGTCTCTAGTTTTCAGAAATGCACAGGTTTGGTAGGTTTCCCTTGGTGCCGGCTGAGCTAGAGGCCAAAATCTACAGGTAGGCACTTCGCAAAAAACACCTCTGTTTTCTCCCAAAATTTAGGATGTGTCCACGTTGCGCTTTGGGGTGTTTCCTGTCGCCGGCGCTAGGCTTACCCACGCAAGTGAGGTATCATTTTTATCGGGAGACTTGGGGGAACGCTGGGTGGAAAGAAATTTGTTGCTCCTCTCAGATTCCAGAACTTTCTGCCACAGAAATGTGAGGAACATGTGTTTTTTTAGCCAAATTTTGAGGTTTGCAAAGGATTCTGGGTAACAGAACCTGGTCCGAGCCCCGCAAGTCACCCCTCCTTGGATTCCCCTAGGTCTCTAGTTTTCAGAAATGCACAGGTTTGGTAGGTTTCACTAGGTGCCGGCTGAGCTAAAGGCCAAAATCTACAGGTAGGCACTTCGCAAAAAACACCTCTGTTTTTTTCCAAAATTTAGGATGTGTCCACGTTGCGCTTTGGGGTGTTTCCTGTCGCCAGCGCTAGGCCTACCCACGCAAGTGAGGTATCATTTTTATCGGGAGACTTGGGGGAACGCTGGGTGGAAGGAAATTTGTAGCTCCTCTCAGATTCCAGAACATTCTGCCACAGAAATGTGAGGAACATGTGTTTTTTTAGCCAAATTTTGAGGTTTGCAAAGGATTCTGGGTAACAGAACCTGGTCCGAGCCCCGCAAGTCACCCCTCCTTGGATTCCCCTAGGTCTCTAGTTTTCAGAAATGCACAGGTTTGGTAGGTTTCACTAGGTGCCGGCTGAGCTAAAGGCCAAAATCTACAGGTAGGCACTTCGCAAAAAACACCTCTGTTTTTTTCCAAAATTTTGGATGTGTCCACGTTGCGCTTTGGGGTGTTTCCTGTCGCCAGCGCTAGGCCTACCCACGCAAGTGAGGTATCATTTTTATCGGGAGACTTGGGGGAACGCTGGGTGGAAGGAAATTTGTAGCTCCTCTCAGATTCCAGAACTTTCTGCCACAGAAATGTGAGGAACATGTGTTTTTTTTGCCAAATTTTGAGGTTTGCAAAGGATTCTGGGTAACAGAACCTGGTCCGAGCCCCGCAAGTCACCCCTCCTTGGATTCCCCTAGGTCTCTAGTTTTCAGAAATGCACAGGTTTTGTAGGTTTCCCTAGGTGCCGGCTGAGCTAGAGGCCAAAATCTACAGGTAGGCACTTCGCAAAAAACACCTCTGTTTTCTCCCAAAATTTAGGATGTGTCCACGTTGCGCTTTGGGGTGTTTCCTGTCGCCGGCGCTAGGCTTACCCACGCAAGTGAGGTATCATTTTTATCGGGAGACTTGGGGGAACGCTGGGTGGAAGGAAATTTGTAGCTCCTCTCAGATTCCAGAACTTTCTGCCACAGAAATGTGAGGAACATGTGTTTTTTTAGCCAAATTTTGAGGTTTGCAAAGGATTCTGGGTAACAGAACCTGGTCCGAGCCCCGCAAGTCACCCCTCCTTGGATTCCCCTAGGTCTCTAGTTTTCAGAAATGCACAGGTTTGGTAGGTTTCCCTAGGTGCCGGCTGAGCTAGAGGCCAAAATCTACAGGTAGGCACTTCGCAAAAAACACCTCTGTTTTCTCCCAAAATTTAGGATGTGTCCACGTTGCGCTTTGGGGTGTTTCCTGTCGCCGGTGCTAGGCCTACCCACGCAAGTGAGGTATCATTTTTATCGGGAGACTTGGGGGAACGCTGGGTGGAAGGAAATTTGTAGCTCCTCTCAGATTCCAGAACTTTCTGCCACAGAAATGTGAGGAACATGTGTTTTTTTAGCCAAATTTTGAGGTTTGCAAAGGATTCTGGGTAACAGAACCTGGTCCGAGCGCAGCAAGTCACCCCTCCTTGGATTCCCCTAGGTCTCTAGTTTTCAGAAATGCACAGGTTTGGTAGGTTTCCCTAGGTGCCGGCTGAGCAAGAGGCCAAAATCTACAGGTAGGCACTTCGCAAAAAACACCTCTGTTTTCTCCCAAAATTTAGGATGTGTCCACGTTGCGCTTTGGGGTGTTTCCTGTCGCCGGCGCTAGGCCTACCCACGCAAGTGAGGTATCATTTTTATCGGGAGACTTGGGGGAACGCTGGGTGGAAGGAAATTTGTAGCTCCTCTCAGATTCCAGAACTTTCTGCCACAGAAATGTGAGGAACATGTGTTTTTTTAGCCAAATTTTGAGGTTTGCAAAGGATTCTGGGTAACAGAACCTGGTCCGAGCCCCGCAAGTCACCCCTTCTTGGATTCCCCTAGGTCTCTAGTTTTCAGAAATGCACAGGTTTGGTAGGTTTCTCTAGGTGCCGGCTGAGCTAGAGGCCAAAATCTACAGGTAGGCACTTCGCAAAAAACACCTCTGTTTTCTCC
This sequence comes from Pleurodeles waltl, assembly GCF_031143425.1. NCBI lineage: Eukaryota > Metazoa > Chordata > Amphibia > Caudata > Salamandridae > Pleurodeles > Pleurodeles waltl. The sequence continues at coordinate 406,993,369 of NC_090449.1, forward strand.
CAAAATTTAGGATGTGTCCACGTTGCGCTTTGGGGTGTTTCCTGTCGCCGGCGCTAGGCCTACCCACGCAAGTGAGGTATCATTTTTATCGGGAGACTTGGGGGAACGCTGGGTGGAAGGAAATTTGTAGCTCCTCTCAGATTCCAGAACTTTCTGCCACAAAAATGTGAGGAGCATGTGTTTTTTTAGCCACATTTTGAGGTTTGCAAAGGATTCTGGGTAACAGAACCTGGTCCGAGCCCCGCAAGTCACCCCTCCTTGGATTCCCCTAGGTCTCTAGTTTTCAGAAATGCACAGGTTTGGTAGGTTTCCCTTGGTGCCGGCTGAGCTAGAGGCCAAAATCTACAGGTAGGCACTTCGCAAAAAACACCTCTGTTTTCTCCCAAAATTTAGGATGTGTCCACGTTGCGCTTTGGGGTGTTTCCTGTCGCCGGCGCTAGGCCTACCCACGCAAGTGAGGTATCATTTTTATCGGGAGACTTGGGGGAACGCTGGGTGGAAGGAAATTTGTAGCTCCTCTCAGATTCCAGAACTTTCTGCCACAGAAATGTGAGGAACATGTGTTTTTTTAGCCAAATTTTGAGGTTTGCAAAGGATTCTGGGTAACAGAACCTGGTCCGAGCCCCGCAAGTCACCCCTTCTTGGATTCCCCTAGGTCTCTAGTTTTCAGAAATGCACAGGTTTGGTAGGTTTCTCTAGGTGCCGGCTGAGCTAGAGGCCAAAATCTACAGGTAGGCACTTCGCAAAAAACACCTCTGTTTTCTCCCAAAATTTAGGATGTGTCCACGTTGCGCTTTGGGGTGTTTCCTGTCGCCGGCGCTAGGCCTACCCACGCAAGTGAGGTATCATTTTTATCGGGAGACTTGGGGGAACGCTGGGTGGAAGGAAATTTGTAGCTCCTCTCAGATTCCAGAACTTTCTGCCACAAAAATGTGAGGAGCATGTGTTTTTTTAGGCACATTTTGAGGTTTGCAAAGGATTCTGGGTAACAGAACCTGGTCCGAGCCCCGCAAGTCACCCCTCCTTGGATTCCCCTAGGTCTCTAGTTTTCAGAAATGCACAGGTTTGGTAGGTTTCCCTTGGTGCCGGCTGAGCTAGAGGCCAAAATCTACAGGTAGGCACTTCGCAAAAAACACCTCTGTTTTCTCCCAAAATTTAGGATGTGTCCATGTTGCGCTTTGGGGTGTTTCCTGTCGCCGGCGCTAGGCTTACCCACGCAAGTGAGGTATCATTTTTATCGGGAGACTTGGGGGAACGCTGGGTGGAAAGAAATTTGTAGCTCCTCTCAGATTCCAGAACTTTCTGCCACAGAAATGTGAGGAACATGTGTTTTTTTAGCCACATTTTGAGGTTTGCAAAGGATTCTGGGTAACAGAACCTGGTCCGAGCCCCGCAAGTCACCCCTCCTTGGATTCCCCTAGGTCTCTAGTTTTCAGAAATGCACAGGTTTGGTAGGTTTCACTAGGTGCCGGCTGAGCTAAAGGCCAAAATCTACAGGTAGGCACTTCGCAAAAAACACCTCTGTTTTTTTCCAAAATTTAGGATGTGTCCACGTTGCGCTTTGGGGTGTTTCCTGTCGCCAGCGCTAGGCCTACCCACGCAAGTGAGGTATCATTTTTATCGGGAGACTTGGGGGAACGCTGGGTGGAAGGAAATTTGTAGCTCCTCTCAGATTCCAGAACATTCTGCCACAGAAATGTGAGGAACATGTGTTTTTTTAGCCAAATTTTGAGGTTTGCAAAGGATTCAGGGTAACAGAACCTGGTCCGAGCCCCGCAAGTCACCCCTCCTTGGATTCCCCTAGGTCTCTAGTTTTCAGAAATGCACAGGTTTGGTAGGATTCCCTAGGTGCCGGCTGAGCTAGAGGCCAAAATCTACAGGTAGGCACTTCGCAAAAAACCGCTCAGTTTTTTTCCAAAATTTAGGATGTGTCCACGTTGTGCTTTGGGGTGTTTCCTGTCGCCGGCGCTAGGCCTACCCACGCAAGTGAGGTATCATTTTTATCGGGAGACTTGGGGGAACGCTGGGTGGAAGGAAATTTGTAGCTCCTCTCAGATTCCAGAACTTTCTGCCACAGAAATGTGAGGAACATGTGTTTTTTTTGCCAAATTTTGAGGTTTGCAAAGGATTCTGGGTAACAGAACCTGGTCCAAGCCCCGCAAGTCACCCCTTCTTGGATTCCCCTGGGTCTCAAGTTTTCAGAAATGCACAGGTTTTGTAGGTTTCCCTAGGTGCCGGCTGAGCTAGAGGCCAAAATCTACAGGTAGGCACTTCGCAAAAAACACCTCTGTTTTCTCCCAAAATTTAGGATGTGTCCACGTTGCGCTTTGGGGTGTTTCCTGTCGCCGGCGCTAGGCTTACCCACGCAAGTGAGGTATCATTTTTATCGGGAGACTTGGGGGAACGCTGGGTGGAAGGAAATTTGTAGCTCCTCTCAGATTCCAGAACTTTCTGCCACAGAAATGTGAGGAACATGTGTTTTTTTAGCCAAATTTTGAGGTTTGCAAAGGATTCTGGGTAACAGAACCTGGTCCGAGCCCCGCAAGTCACCCCTCCTTGGATTCCCCTAGGTCTCTAGTTTTCAGAAATGCACAGGTTTGGTAGGTTTCCCTAGGTGCCGGCTGAGCTAGAGGCCAAAATCTACAGGTAGGCACTTCGCAAAAAACACCTCTGTTTTCTCCCAAAATTTAGGATGTGTCCACGTTGCGCTTTGGGGTGTATCCTGTCGCCGGTGCTAGGCCTACCCACGCAAGTGAGGTATCATTTTTATCGGGAGACTTGGGGGAACGCTGGGTGGAAGGAAATTTGTAGCTCCTCTCAGATTCCAGAACTTTCTGCCACAGAAATGTGAGGAACATGTGTTTTTTTAGCCAAATTTTGAGGTTTGCAAAGGATTCTGGGTAACAGAACCTGGTCCGAGCGCAGCAAGTCACCCCTCCTTGGATTCCCCTAGGTCTCTAGTTTTCAGAAATGCACAGGTTTGGTAGGTTTCCCTAGGTGCCGGCTGAGCAAGAGGCCAAAATCTACAGGTAGGCACTTCGCAAAAAACACCTCTGTTTTCTCCCAAAATTTAGGATGTGTCCACGTTGCGCTTTGGGGTGTTTCCTGTCGCCGGCGCTAGGCCTACCCACGCAAGTGAGGTATCATTTTTATCGGGAGACTTGGGGGAACGCTGGGTGGAAGGAAATTTGTAGCTCCTCTCAGATTCCAGAACTTTCTGCCACAGAAATGTGAGGAACATGTGTTTTTTTAGCCAAATTTTGAGGTTTGCAAAGGATTCTGGGTAACAGAACCTGGTCCGAGCCCCGCAAGTCACCCCTCCTTGGATTCCCCTAGGTCTCTAGTTTTCAGAAATGCACAGGTTTGGTAGGTTTCACTAGGTGCCGGCTGAGCTAAAGGCCAAAATCTACAGGTAGGCACTTCGCAAAAAACACCTCTGTTTTTTTCCAAAATTTTGGATGTGTCCACGTTGCGCTTTGGGGTGTTTCCTGTCGCCGGCGCTAGGCCTACCCACGCAAGTGAGGTATCATTTTTATCGGGAGACTTGGGGGAACGCTGGGTGGAAGGAAATTTGTAGCTCCTCTCAGATTCCAGAACTTTCTGCCACAGAAATGTGAGGAACATGTGTTTTTTTAGCCAAATTTTGAGGTTTGCAAAGGATTCTGGGTAACAGAACCTGGTCCGAGCCCCGCAAGTCACCCCTCCTTGGATTCCCCTAGGTCTCTAGTTTTCAGAAATGCACAGGTTTGGTAGGTTTCCCTAGGTTCCGCTGAGCTAGAGGCCAAAATCTACAGGTAGGCACTTCGCAAAAAAACACCTCTGTTTTTTTCCAAAATTTAGGATGTGTCCACGTTGCGCTTTGGGGTGTTTCCAGTCGCAGGCGCTAGGCCTACCCACGCAAGTGAGGTATCATTTTTATCGGGACACTTGGGGGAACGCTGGGTGGAAGGAAATTTGTAGCTCCTCTCAGATTCCAGAACTTTCTGCCACAGAAATGTGAGGAACATGTGTTTTTTTAGCCAATTTTTGAGGTTTGCAAAGGATTCTGGGTAACAGAACCTGGTCCGAGCCCCGCAAGTCACCCCTCCTTGGATTCCCCTAGGTCTCTAGTTTTCAGAAATGCACAGGTTTGGTAGGTTTCCCTAGGTGCCGGCTGAGCTAGAGGCCAAAATCTACAGGTAGGCAGATCGCAAAAAACACCTCTGTTTTCTCCCAAAATTTAGGATGTGTCCACGTTGCGCTTTGGGGTGTTTCCTGTCGCCGGCGCTAGGCCTACCCACGCAAGTGAGGTATCATTTTTATCGGGAGACTTGGGGGAACGCTGGGTGGAAGGAAATTTGTAGCTCCTCTCAGATTCCAGAACTTTCTGCCACAGAAATGTGAGGAACATGTGTTTTTTTAGCCAAATTTTGAGGTTTGCAAAGGATTCTGGGTAACAGAACCTGGTCAGAGACCCACAGGTCACCCCATCTTGGATTCCCCTAGGTCTCTAGTTTTCAAAAATGCACAGGTTTGGTAGGTTTCCCTAGGTGCCGGGTGAGCTACAGGCCAAAATCCACAGGTAGGCACTGTTTTCTTTCAAAAAATGGGATGTGTCCACGTTGCATTTTGGGGCGTTTCCTGTTGCGGGCGCTAGGCCTACCCACGCAAGTGAGGTATCATTTTTATCGGGAGACTTGGGGGAACGCTGGGTGGAAGGAAATTTGTAGCTCCTCTCAGATTCCAGAACTTTCTGCCACAAAAATGTGAGAAGCATGTGTTTTTTTAGCCAAATTTTGAGGTTTGCAAAGGATTCTGGGTAACAGAACCTGGTCCGAGCCCCGCAAGTCACCCCTCCTTGGATTCCCCTAGGTCTCTAGTTTTCAGAAATGCACAGGTTTGGTAGGTTTCCCTAGGTGCCGGCTGAGCTAGAGGCCAAAATCTACAGGTAGGCACTTCGCAAAAAACACCTCTGTTTTCTCCCAAAATTTAGGATGTGTCCACGTTGCGCTTTGGGGTGTTTCCTGTCGCCGGCGCTAGGCTTACCCACGCAAGTGAGGTATCATTTTTATCGGGAGACTTGGGGGAACGCTGGGTGGAAGGAAATTTGTAGCTCCTCTCAGATTCCAGAACTTTCTGCCACAGAAATGTGAGGAACATGTGTTTTTTTAGCCAAATTTTGAGGTTTGCAAAGGATTCTGGGTAACAGAACCTGGTCCGAGCCCCGCAAGTCACCCCTCCTTGGATTCCCCTAGGTCTCTAGTTTTCAGAAATGCACAGGTTTGGTAGGTTTCACTAGGTGCCGGCTGAGCTAAAGGCCAAAATCTACAGGTAGGCACTTCGCAAAAAACACCTCTGTTTTTTTCCAAAATTTTGGATGTGTCCACGTTGCGCTTTGGGGTGTTTCCTGTCGCCAGCGCTAGGCCTACCCACGCAAGTGAGGTATCATTTTTATCGGGAGACTTGGGGGAACGCTGGGTGGAAGGAAATTTGTAGCTCCTCTCAGATTCCAGAACATTCTGCCACAGAAATGTGAGGAACATGTGTTTTTTTAGCCAAATTTTGAGGTTTGCAAAGGATTCTGGGTAACAGAACCTGGTCCGAGCCCCGCAAGTCACCCCTCCTTGGATTCCCCTAGCTCTCTAGTTTTCAGAAATGTACAGGTTTGGTAGGTTTCCCTAGGTGCCGGCTGAGCTAGAGGCCAAAATCTACAGGTAGGCACTTCGCAAAAAACACCTCTGTTTTTTTCCAAAATTTAGGATGTGTACACGTTGCGCTTTGGGTGTTTCCTGTCGCCGGCGCTAGGCTTACCCACGCAAGTGAGGTATCATTTTTATCGGGAGACTTGGGGGAACGCTGGGTGGAAGGAAATTTGTAGCTCCTCTCAGATTCCAGACTTTCTGCCACAGAAATGTGAGGAACATGTGTTTTTTTAGCCAAATTTTAAGGTTTGCAAAGGATTCTGGGTAACAGAACCTGGTCCGAGCCCCGCAAGTCACCCGTCCTTGGATTCCCCTAGGTCTCTAGTTTTCAGAAATGCACAGGTTTGGTAGGTTTCCCTGGGTGCCGGCTGAGCTAGAGGCCAAAATCTACAGGTAGGCAGATCGCAAAAAACACCTCTGTTTTCTCCCAAAATTTAGGATGTGTCCACGTTGCGCTTTGGGGTGTTTCCTGTCGCCGGCGCTAGGCCTACCCACGCAAGTGAGGTATCATTTTTATCGGGAGACTTGGGGGAACGCTGGGTCTAAGGAAATTTGTAGCTCCTCTCAGATTCCAGAACTTTCTGCCACAGAAATGTGAGGAACATGTGTTTTTTTAACCAAATTTTGAGGTTTGCAAAGGATTCTGGGTAACAGAACCTGGTCAGAGACCCACAGGTCACCCCATCTTGGATTCCCCTAGGTCTCTAGTTTTCAAAAATGCACAGGTTTGGTAGGTTTCCCTAGGTGCCGGGTGAGCTACAGGCCAAAATCCACAGGTAGGCACTGTTTTCTTTCAAAAAATGGGATGTGTCCACGTTGCATTTTGGGGCGTTTCCTGTTGCGGGCGCTAGGCCTACCCACGCAAGTGAGGTATCATTTTTATCGGGAGACTTGGGGGAACGCTGGGTGGAAGGAAATTTGTAGCTCCTCTCAGATTCCAGAACTTTCTGCCACAAAAATGTGAGGAGCATGTGTTTTTTTAGCCAAATTTTGAGGTTTGCAAAGGATTCTGGGTAACAGAACCTGGTCCGAGCCCCGCAAGTCACCCCTTCTTGGATTCCCCTAGGTCTCTAGTTTTCAGAAATGCACAGGTTTGGTAGGTTTCTCTAGGTGCCGGCTGAGCTAGAGGCCAAAATCTACAGGTAGGCACTTCGCAAAAAACACCTCTGTTTTCTCCCAAAATTTAGGATGTGTCCACGTTGCGCTTTGGGGTGTTTCCTGTCGCCGGCGCTAGGCCTACCCACGCAAGTGAGGTATCATTTTTATCGGGAGACTTGGGGGAACGCTGGGTGGAAGGAAATTTGTAGCTCCTCTCAGATTCCAGAACTTTCTGCCACAAAAATGTGAGGAGCATGTGTTTTTTTAGCCAAATTTTGAGGTTTGCAAAGGATTCTGGGTAACAGAACCTGGTCCGAGCCCCGCAAGTCACCCCTCCTTGGATTCCCCTAGGTCTCTAGTTTTCAGAAATGCACAGGTTTGGTAGGTTTCACTAGGTGCCGGCTGAGCTAAAGGCCAAAATCTACAGGTAGGCACTTCGCAAAAAACACCTCTGTTTTTTTCCAAAATTTTGGATGTGTCCACGTTGCGCTTTGGGGTGTTTCCTGTCGCCAGCGCTAGGCCTACCCACGCAAGTGAGGTATCATTTTTATCGGGAGACTTGGGGGAACGCTGGGTGGAAGGAAATTTGTAGCTCCTCTCAGATTCCAGAACATTCTGCCACAGAAATGTGAGGAACATGTGTTTTTTTAGCCAAATTTTGAGGTTTGCAAAGGATTCTGGGTAACAGAACCTGGTCCGAGCCCCGCAAGTCACCCCTCCTTGGATTCCCCTAGGTCTCTAGTTTTCAGAAATGCACAGGTTTGGTAGGTTTCTCTAGGTGCCGGCTGAGCTAGAGGCCAAAATCTACAGGTAGGCACTTCGCAAAAAACACCTCTGTTTTCTCCCAAAATTTAGGATGTGTCCACGTTGCGCTTTGGGGTGTTTCCTGTCGCCGGCGCTAGGCCTACCCACGCAAGTGAGGTATCATTTTTATCGGGAGACTTGGGGGAACGCTGGGTGGAAGGAAATTTGTAGCTCCTCTCAGATTCCAGAACTTTCTGCCACAAAAATGTGAGGAGCATGTGTTTTTTTAGCCAAATTTTGAGGTTTGCAAAGGATTCTGGGTAACAGAACCTGGTCCGAGCCCCGCAAGTCACCCCTCCTTGGATTCCCCTAGGTCTCTAGTTTTCAGAAATGCACAGGTTTGGTAGGTTTCCCTTGGTGCCGGCTGAGCTAGAGGCCAAAATCTACAGGTAGGCACTTCGCAAAAAACACCTCTGTTTTCTCCCAAAATTTAGGATGTGTCCACGTTGCGCTTTGGGGTGTTTCCTGTCGCCGGCGCTAGGCTTACCCACGCAAGTGAGGTATCATTTTTATCGGGAGACTTGGGGGAACGCTGGGTGGAAGGAAATTTGTAGCTCCTCTCAGATTCCAGACTTTCTGCCACAGAAATGTGAGGAACATGTGTTTTTTTAGCCAAATTTTAAGGTTTGCAAAGGATTCTGGGTAACAGAACCTGGTCCGAGCCCCGCAAGTCACCCGTCCTTGGATTCCCCTAGGTCTCTAGTTTTCAGAAATGCACAGGTTTGGTAGGTTTCCCTGGGTGCCGGCTGAGCTAGAGGCAAAATCTACAGGTAGGCAGATCGCAAAAAACACCTCTGTTTTCTCCCAAAATTTAGGATGTGTCCACGTTGCGCTTTGGGGTGTTTCCTGTCGCCGGCGCTAGGCCTACCCACGCAAGTGAGGTATCATTTTTATCGGGAGACTTGGGGGAACGCTGGGTGGAAGGAAATTTGTAGTTCCTCTCAGATTCCAGAACTTTCTGCCACAGAAATGTGAGGAACATGTGTTTTTTTAGCCAAATTTTGAGGTTTGCAAAGGATTCTGGGTAACAGAACCTGGTCAGAGACCCACAGGTCACCCCATCTTGGATTCCCCTAGGTCTCTAGTTTTCAAAAATGCACAGGTTTGGTAGGTTTCCCTAGGTGCCGGGTGAGCTACAGGCCAAAATCCACAGGTAGGCACTGTTTTCTTTCAAAAAATGGGATGTGTCCACGTTGCATTTTGGGGCGTTTCCTGTTGCGGGCGCTAGGCCTACCCACGCAAGTGAGGTATCATTTTTATCGGGAGACTTGGGGGAACGCTGGGTGGAAGGAAATTTGTAGCTCCTCTCAGATTCCAGAACTTTCTGCCACAAAAATGTGAGGAGCATGTGTTTTTTTAGCCAAATTTTGAGGTTTGCAAAGGATTCTGGGTAACAGAACCTGGTCCGAGCCCCGCAAGTCACCCCTCCTTGGATTCCCCTAGGTCTCTAGTTTTCAGAAATGCACAGGTTTGGTAGGTTTCCCTAGGTGCCGGCTGAGCTAGAGGCCAAAATCTACAGGTAGGCACTTCGCAAAAAACACCTCTGTTTTCTCCCAAAATTTAGGATGTGTCCACGTTGCGCTTTGGGGTGTTTCCTGTCGCCGGCGCTAGGCTTACCCACGCAAGTGAGGTATCATTTTTATCGGGAGACTTGGGGGAACGCTGGGTGGAAAGAAATTTGTAGCTCCTCTCAGATTCCAGAACTTTCTGCCACAGAAATGTGAGGAACATGTGTTTTTTTAGCCAAATTTTGAGGTTTGCAAAGGATTCTGGGTAACAGAACCAGGTCCGAGCCCCGCAAGTCACCCCTCCTTGGATTCCCCTAGGTCTCTAGTTTTCAGAAATGCACAGGTTTGGTAGGTTTCACTAGGTGCCGGCTGAGCTAAAGGCCAAAATCTACAGGTAGGCACTTCGCAAAAAACACCTCTGTTTTTTTCCAAAATTTAGGATGTGTCCACGTTGCGCTTTGGGGTGTTTCCTGTCGCCAGCGCTAGGCCTACCCACGCAAGTGAGGTATCATTTTTATCGGGAGACTTGGGGGAACGCTGGGTAGAAGGAAATTTGTAGCTCCTCTCAGATTCCAGAACATTCTGCCACAGAAATATGAAAACATGTGTTTTTTTAGCCAAATTTTGAGGTTTGCAAAGGATTCTGGGTAACAGAACCTGGTCCGAGCCCCGCAAGTCACCCCTCCTTGGATTCCCCTAGGTCTCTAGTTTTCAGAAATGCACAGGTTTGGTAGGATTCCCTAGGTGCCGGCTGAGCTAGAGGCCAAAATCTACAGGTAGGCACTTCGCAAAAAACCGCTCAGTTTTTTTCCAAAATTTAGGATGTGTCCACGTTGTGCTTTGGGGTGTTTCCTGTCGCCGGCGCTAGGCCTACCCACGCAAGTGAGGTATCATTTTTATCGGGAGACTTGGGGGAACGCTGGGTGGAAGGAAATTTGTAGCTCCTCTCAGATTCCAGAACTTTCTGCCACAGAAATGTGAGGAACATGTGTTTTTTTTTGCCAAATTTTGAGGTTTGCAAAGGATTCTGGGTAACAGAACCTGGTCCGAGCCCCGCAAGTCACCCCTCCTTGGATTCCCCTAGGTCTCTAGTTTTCAGAAATGCACAGGTTTTGTAGGTTTCCCTAGGTGCCGGCTGAGCTAGAGGCCAAAATCTACAGGTAGGCACTTCGCAAAAAACACCTCTGTTTTCTCCCAAAATTTAGGATGTGTCCACGTTGCGCTTTGGGGTGTTTCCTGTCGCCGGCGCTAGGCTTACCCACGCAAGTGAGGTATCATTTTTATCGGGAGACTTGGGGGAACGCTGGGTGGAAGGAAATTTGTAGCTCCTCTCAGATTCCAGAACTTTCTACCACAGAAATGTGAGGAACATGTGTTTTTTTAGCCAAATTTTGAGGTTTGCAAAGGATTCTGGGTAACAGAACCTGGTCCGAGCCCCGCAAGTCACCCCTCCTTGGATTCCCCTAGGTCTCTAGTTTTCAGAAATGCACAGGTTTGGTAGGTTTCCCTAGGTGCCGGCTGAGCTAGAGGCCAAAATCTACAGGTAGGCACTTCGCAAAAAACACCTCTGTTTTCTCCCAAAATTTAGGATGTGTCCACGTTGCGCTTTGGGGTGTTTCCTGTCGCCGGTGCTAGGCCTACCCACGCAAGTGAGGTATCATTTTTATCGGGAGACTTGGGGGAACGCTGGGTGGAAGGAAATTTGTAGCTCCTCTCAGATTCCAGAACTTTCTGCCACAGAAATGTGAGGAACATGTGTTTTTTTAGCCAAATTTTGAGGTTTGCAAAGGATTCTGGGTAACAGAACCTGGTCCGAGCGCAGCAAGTCACCCCTCCTTGGATTCCCCTAGGTCTCTAGTTTTCAGAAATGCACAGGTTTGGTAGGTTTCCCTAGGTGCCGGCTGAGCAAGAGGCCAAAATCTACAGGTAGGCACTTCGCAAAAAACACCTCTGTTTTCTCCCAAAATTTAGGATGTGTCCACGTTGCGCTTTGGGGTGTTTCCTGTCGCCGGCGCTAGGCCTACCCACGCAAGTGAGGTATCATTTTTATCGGGAGACTTGGGGGAACGCTGGGTGGAAGGAAATTTGTAGCTCCTCTCAGATTCCAGAACTTTCTGCCACAGAAATGTGAGGAACATGTGTTTTTTTAGCCAAATTTTGAGGTTTGCAAAGGATTCTGGGTAACAGAACCTGGTCCGAGCCCCGCAAGTCACCCCTTCTTGGATTCCCCTAGGTCTCTAGTTTTCAGAAATGCACAGGTTTGGTAGGTTTCTCTAGGTGCCGGCTGAGCTAGAGGCCAAAATCTACAGGTAGGCACTTCGCAAAAAACACCTCTGTTTTCTCCCAAAATTTAGGATGTGTCCACGTTGCGCTTTGGGGTGTTTCCTGTCGCCGGCGCTAGGCCTACCCACGCAAGTGAGGTATCATTTTTATCGGGAGACTTGGGGGAACGCTGGGTGGAAGGAAATTTGTAGCTCCTCTCAGATTCCAGAACTTTCTGCCACAAAAATGTGAGGAGCATGTGTTTTTTTAGCCAAATTTTGAGGTTTGCAAAGGATTCTGGGTAACAGAACCTGGTCCGAGCCCCGCAAGTCACCCCTCCTTGGATTCCCCTAGGTCTCTAGTTTTCAGAAATGCACAGGTTTGGTAGGTTTCCCTTGGTGCCGGCTGAGCTAGAGGCCAAAATCTACAGGTAGGCACTTCGCAAAAAACACCTCTGTTTTCTCCCAAAATTTAGGATGTGTCCACGTTGCGCTTTGGGGTGTTTCCTGTCGCCGGCGCTAGGCTTACCCACGCAAGTGAGGTATCATTTTTATCGGGAGACTTGGGGGAACGCTGGGTGGAAAGAAATTTGTAGCTCCTCTCAGATTCCAGAACTTTCTGCCACAGAAATGTGAGGAACATGTGTTTTTTTAGCCAAATTTTGAGGTTTGCAAAGGATTCTGGGTAACAGAACCTGGTCCGAGCCCCGCAAGTCACCCCTCCTTGGATTCCCCTAGGTCTCTAGTTTTCAGAAATGCACAGGTTTGGTAGGGTTTCACTAGGTGCCGGCTGAGCTAAAGGCCAAAATCTACAGGTAGGCACTTCGCAAAAAACACCTCTGTTTTTTTCCAAAATTTAGGATGTGTCCACGTTGCGCTTTGGGGTGTTTCCTGTCGCCAGCGCTAGGCCTACCCACGCAAGTGAGGTATCATTTTTATCGGGAGACTTGGGGGAACGCTGGGTGGAAGGAAATTTGTAGCTCCTCTCAGATTCCAGAACATTCTGCCACAGAAATGTGAGGAACATGTGTTTTTTTAGCCAAATTTTGAGGTTTGCAAAGGATTCTGGGTAACAGAACCTGGTCCGAGCCCCGCAAGTCACCCCTCCTTGGATTCCCCTAGGTCTCTAGTTTTCAGAAATGCACAGGTTTGGTAGGATTCCCTAGGTGCCGGCTGAGCTAGAGGCCAAAATCTACAGGTAGGCACTTCGCAAAAAACCGCTCAGTTTTTTTCCAAAATTTAGGATGTGTCCACGTTGTGCTTTGGGGTGTTTCCTGTCGCCGGCGCTAGGCCTACCCACGCAAGTGAGGTATCATTTTTATCGGGAGACTTGGGGGAACGCTGGGTGGAAGGAAATTTGTAGCTCCTCTCAGATTCCAGAACTTTCTGCCACAGAAATGTGAGGAACATGTGTTTTTTTTGCCAAATTTTGAGGTTTGCAAAGGATTCTGGGTAACAGAACCTGGTCCGAGCCCCGCAAGTCACCCCTCCTTGGATTCCCCTAGGTCTCTAGTTTTCAGAAATGCACAGGTTTTGTAGGTTTCCCTAGGTGCCGGCTGAGCTAGAGGCCAAAATCTACAGGTAGGCACTTCGCAAAAAACACCTCTGTTTTCTCCCAAAATTTAGGATGTGTCCACGTTGCGCTTTGGGGTGTTTCCTGTCGCCGGCGCTAGGCTTACCCACGCAAGTGAGGTATCATTTTTATCGGGAGACTTGGGGGAACGCTGGGTGGAAGGAAATTTGTAGCTCCTCTCAGATTCCAGAACTTTCTGCCACAGAAATGTGAGGAACATGTGTTTTTTTAGCCAAATTTTGAGGTTTGCAAAGGATTCTGGGTAACAGAACCTGGTCCGAGCCCCGCAAGTCACCCCTCCTTGGATTCCCCTAGGTCTCTAGTTTTCAGAAATGCACAGGTTTGGTAGGTTTCCCTAGGTGCCGGCTGAGCTAGAGGCCAAAATCTACAGGTAGGCACTTCGCAAAAAACACCTCTGTTTTCTCCCAAAATTTAGGATGTGTCCACGTTGCGCTTTGGGGTGTTTCCTGTCGCCGGTGCTAGGCCTACCCACGCAAGTGAGGTATCATTTTTATCGGGAGACTTGGGGGAACGCTGGGTGGAAGGAAATTTGTAGCTCCTCTCAGATTCCAGAACTTTCTGCCACAGAAATGTGAGGAACATGTGTTTTTTTAGCCAAATTTTGAGGTTTGCAAAGGATTCTGGGTAACAGAACCTGGTCCGAGCGCAGCAAGTCACCCCTCCTTGGATTCCCCTAGGTCTCTAGTTTTCAGAAATGCACAGGTTTGGTAGGTTTCCCTAGGTGCCGGCTGAGCAAGAGGCCAAAATCTACAGGTAGGCACTTCGCAAAAAACACCTCTGTTTTCTCCCAAAATTTAGGATGTGTCCACGTTGCGCTTTGGGGTGTTTCCTGTCGCCGGCGCTAGGCCTACCCACGCAAGTGAGGTATCATTTTTATCGGGAGACTTGGGGGAACGCTGGGTGGAAGGAAATTTGTAGCTCCTCTCAGATTCCAGAACTTTCTGCCACAGAAATGTGAGGAACATGTGTTTTTTTAGCCAAATTTTGAGGTTTGCAAAGGATTCTGGGTAACAGAACCTGGTCCGAGCCCCGCAAGTCACCCCTCCTTGGATTCCCCTAGGTCTCTAGTTTTCAGAAATGCACAGGTTTGGTAGGTTTCCCTGGGTGCCGGCTGAGCTAGAGGCCAAAATCTACAGGTAGGCAGATCGCATAAAACACCTCTGTTTTCTCCCAAAATTTAGGATGTGTCCACGTTGCGCTTTGGGGTGTTTCCTGTCGCCGGCGCTAGGCCTACCCACGCAAGTGAGGTATCATTTTTATCGGGAGACTTGGGGGAACGCTGGGTGGAAGGAAATTTGTAGTTCCTCTCAGATTCCAGAACTTTCTGCCACAGAAATGTGAGGAACATGTGTTTTTTTAGCCAAATTTTGAGGTTTGCAAAGGATTCTGGGTAACAGAACCTGGTCAGAGACCCACAGGTCACCCCATCTTGGATTCCCCTAGGTCTCTAGTTTTCAAAAATGCACAGGTTTGGTAGGTTTCCCTAGGTGCCGGGTGAGCTACAGGCCAAAATCCACAGGTAGGCACTGTTTTCTTTCAAAAAATGGGATGTGTCCACGTTGCATTTTGGGGCGTTTCCTGTTGCGGGCGCTAGGCCTACCCACGCAAGTGAGGTATCATTTTTATCGGGAGACTTGGGGGAACGCTGGGTGGAAGGAAATTTGTAGCTCCTCTCAGATTCCAGAACTTTCTGCCACAAAAATGTGAGGAGCATGTGTTTTTTTAGCCAAATTTTGAGGTTTGCAAAGGATTCTGGGTAACAGAACCTGGTCCGAGCCCCGCAAGTCACCCCTCCTTGGATTCCCCTAGGTCTCTAGTTTTCAGAAATGCACAGGTTTGGTAGGTTTCCCTAGGTGCCGGCTGAGCTAGAGGCCAAAATCTACAGGTAGGCACTTCGCAAAAAACACCTCTGTTTTCTCCCAAAATTTAGGATGTGTCCACGTTGCGCTTTGGGGTGTTTCCTGTCGCCGGCGCTAGGCTTACCCACGCAAGTGAGGTATCATTTTTATCGGGAGACTTGGGGGAACGCTGGGTGGAAGGAAATTTGTAGCTCCTCTCAGATTCCAGAACTTTCTGCCACAGAAATGTGAGGAACATGTGTTTTTTTAGCCAAATTTTGAGGTTTGCAAAGGATTCTGGGTAACAGAACCTGGTCCGAGCCCCGCAAGTCACCCCTCCTTGGATTCCCCTAGGTCTCTAGTTTTCAGAAATGCACAGGTTTGGTAGGTTTCACTAGGTGCCGGCTGAGCTAAAGGCCAAAATCTATAGGTAGGCACTTCGCAAAAAACACCTCTGTTTTTTTCAAAAATTTTGGATGTGTCCACGTTGCGCTTTGGGGTGTTTCCTGTCGCAAGCGCTAGGCCTACCCACGCAAGTGAGGTATCATTTTTATCGGGAGACTTGGGGGAACGCTGGGTGGAAGGAAATTTGTAGCTCCTCTCAGATTCCAGAACTTTCTGCCACAAAAATGTGAGGAGCATGTGTTTTTTTAGCCAAATTTTGAGGTTTGCAAAGGATTCTGGGTAACAGAACCTGGTCCGAGCCCCGCAAGTCACCCCTCCTTGGATTCCCCTAGGTCTCTAGTTTTCAGAAATGCACAGGTTTGGTAGGTTTCTCTAGGTGCCGGCTGAGCTAGAGGCCAAAATCTACAGGTAGGCACTTCGCAAAAAACACCTCTGTTTTCTCCCAAAATTTAGGATGTGTCCACGTTGCGCTTTGGGGTGTTTCCTGTCGCCGGCGCTAGGCCTACCCACGCAAGTGAGGTATCATTTTTATCGGGAGACTTGGGGGAACGCTGGGTGGAAGGAAATTTGTAGCTCCTCTCAGATTCCAGAACTTTCTGCCACAAAAATGTGAGGAGCATGTGTTTTTTTAGCCAAATTTTGAGGTTTGCAAAGGATTCTGGGTAACAGAACCTGGTCCGAGCCCCGCAAGTCACCCCTCCTTGGATTCCCCTAGGTCTCTAGTTTTCAGAAATGCACAGGTTTGGTAGGTTTCCCTTGGTGCCGGCTGAGCTAGAGGCCAAAATCTACAGGTAGGCACTTCGCAAAAAACACCTCTGTTTTCTCCCAAAATTTAGGATGTGTCCACGTTGCGCTTTGGGGTGTTTCCTGTCGCCGGCGCTAGGCTTACCCACGCAAGTGAGGTATCATTTTTATCGGGAGACTTGGGGGAACGCTGGGTGGAAAGAAATTTGTAGCTCCTCTCAGATTCCAGAACTTTCTGCCACAGAAATGTGAGGAACATGTGTTTTTTTAGCCAAATTTTGAGGTTTGCAAAGGATTCTGGGTAACAGAACCTGGTCCGAGCCCCGCAAGTCACCCCTCCTTGGATTCCCCTAGGTCTCTAGTTTTCAGAAATGCACAGGTTTGGTAGGTTTCACTAGGTGCCGGCTGAGCTAAAGGCCAAAATCTACAGGTAGGCACTTCGCAAAAAACACCTCTGTTTTTTTCCAAAATTTAGGATGTGTCCACGTTGCGCTTTGGGGTGTTTCCTGTCGCCAGCGCTAGGCCTACCCACGCAAGTGAGGTATCATTTTTATCGGGAGACTTGGGGGAACGCTGGGTGGAAGGAAATTTGTAGCTCCTCTCAGATTCCAGAACATTCTGCCACAGAAATGTGAGAAACATGTGTTTTTTTAGCCAAATTTTGAGGTTTGCAAAGGATTCTGGGTAACAGAACCTGGTCCGAGCCCCGCAAGTCACCCCTCCTTGGATTCCCCTAGGTCTCTAGTTTTCAGAAATGCACAGGTTTGGTAGGATTCCCTAGGTGCCGGCTGAGCTAGAGGCCAAAATCTACAGGTAGGCACTTCGCAAAAAACCGCTCAGTTTTTTTCCAAAATTTAGGATGTGTCCACGTTGTGCTTTGGGGTGTTTCCTGTCGCCGGCGCTAGGCCTACCCACGCAAGTGAGGTATCATTTTTATCGGGAGACTTGGGGGAACGCTGGGTGGAAGGAAATTTGTAGCTCCTCTCAGATTCCAGAACTTTCTGCCACAGAAATGTGAGGAACATGTGTTTTTTTTGCCAAATTTTGAGGTTTGCAAAGGATTCTGGGTAACAGAACCTGGTCCGAGCCCCGCAAGTCACCCCTCCTTGGATTCCCCTAGGTCTCTAGTTTTCAGAAATGCACAGGTTTTGTAGGTTTCCCTAGGTGCCGGCTGAGCTAGAGGCCAAAATCTACAGGTAGGCACTTCGCAAAAAACACCTCTGTTTTCTCCCAAAATTTAGGATGTGTCCACGTTGCGCTTTGGGGTGTTTCCTGTCGCCGGCGCTAGGCTTACCCACGCAAGTGAGGTATCATTTTTATCGGGAGACTTGGGGGAACGCTGGGTGGAAGGAAATTTGTAGCTCCTCTCAGATTCCAGAACTTTCTGCCACAGAAATGTGAGGAACATGTGTTTTTTTAGCCAAATTTTGAGGTTTGCAAAGGATTCTGGGTAACAGAACCTGGTCCGAGCCCCGCAAGTCA